>NC_134724.1:13320000-18320000 GCF_049634645.1 Pelodiscus sinensis | reverse complement strand
TTCTTTCGATTTACTTTCGAAAGAATGCGGCAGCAGTCTAGACGCAGGGGAATTTTTCAAAAAAACCCTGTAAGAGTTCTTGAACAAACAGACTCACAGATGGACAGACAGATGCCCATTTCTAAAATATATAGTAAGGCTGAGTTAACACACTATTTTAAAAGCCTCCAAATTAGCACTTGTAATATTTCTCCTCTCCTCTAATTAGTTACCTTAAGAGTGATTAATTTGGAGAAAAAAAAACAGTTACAAAAAAATCAGTTACAAAACCAAACTTAATTATTGAGGTGAGTTTTTTCAATGCCCTTTACTACAGTATTTGGATTAATTTCAACACGTTTTTCATTAAACCTCCATCTTTTCCCTTACGCTTTTAGATCAGAGGTGGCAATAAAATGGTGGCAGTTCACTAGGGTTAGCCCCTGATGGGCCACTGCTGCTGTATTTACCTGCGCCTCGGCAGGTGTGGGCGATCACTGTTCCCATTGGCCAGGAAGAGTGATTGACAGCCAACGGGAGCTGAGATCCTCCATACTAGCAGAGGTGCAGGCCTACCAGAGGCTAAGCGTGGTGGACTGGATCTGCAATGCAGACTGGTATTTGCCCTGTTTTAGATCCTTTGCTACAATAGGTTGTATCTGCCTTATGTATAATGGCATATTACATGGTGTGACAAGGCCAACATAATACAAGGGAACATGCCACCATATGGTATGTTGCAGAGGAAATGGGGGAAAACTTATTGTTCACGGTCAAAGTAACTTTGGGTTCCTTCCTGAAACCTATACTTATTGATATTTTGTCACTATCTGAACTTTGCACTTGTTAAAGGTTGAAAACATTACAGTGGAACATTTATTGCAGGATAAAAGGCTTTTAAAAAAATACAAATGATTAAATTAGGCAAAGGAAAAAATAGTAAAAGGAAGAGGATAGGTATGAAAGAGAGGGCTGGAGTGAGTAGCAATAATACAATGTGGTATTTTTGCTACAAGTTTCTCAAATTCCTTAAAGCCCCAAATGTGCTACCATAACGTGGGTGTGCATTTGTCCTCTCTCTGAAAGTCAGTACAAATTTTACTGCTCCCCTCACCATAGCTAAAAATTAACTCTCCCACTGGAGCTTGATCCTCTGAGATGCTGAAGTACTCTTGCAAGATGTAACTTCATATACCAAAATCATTAGGACTCAAGAGCATTGCCCCTCACACATTGTGCTCAACACTGAGTAGCTATGCAGGCCGTCATATATGAATGGAGCTTTCATTGACACAACTGAGTTCCGTGTGCAGAATGAGCACAGAAAATTCAACAGAAATTATTCCTTTTATAATACAAAGATCTATGTGAAATGGTGTGGTTGGTTAATTTAGGATTAGACTTGCAGAGCCATATTCAAAGTTCTGAGATCTCTTTCATGCGCCTCACACACAAATTTGATGCATCAATAATAGGTTTGTTTTTCCTTTATTTTTAAAATAGAAGATTTACCTGGCATTGCTTGAGTACTTAACTCGATTAATTTGTTTTCCTCTCTCAGATATATAGTACTGTAGATATTTTCCACGTTTTGCCAGCAGATGGCTCCCTACTTCATAAAATAAGATCCCTGCTGCTCGGGTCCTTAACTCAATTTATGTTTGGTTTTCTTCCTTTATATCAGTGCTCTGGGGTGGGGCTTGAGATGAGGGGCTCAGTATACAGGCTGCCTCGAGCAGAGAGAACTACCCCAGCCCTCTTACTGCAGCAGCTTGGGGCTGGGTGAGAAACGTCTTTCCATGGCTGCTGCAGCTCCAATGGGCACAGCTGGGGGGAGAGGCACATATTCCCCTGACTGGAGCACGTCCAGGTTCATCTGCTCCCTGTGCTCCCCAGCCAAAGTGAGGAATACAGGAAACTGTGCAATTTCCCCTGGCTCCCTGATGAAGGGAAACTGTCAGCAATATCCCCATACAATTGTGGGGGAACTTCAGCCCCTCCTTACCCTGCCTAAAGAGCACCTGGGGGATTAGAGACTTGGGTTTGGGGCTGCCCCCATGTGGGTTGACACACCTTCAGCCAGCCCCCTTTCATCTGCCTGGTGATTCTATCTTTTTTTTTCTGCATGGTTTTATGAGAAGCAATCCCATTCCAGTCACATCCCATTTTCCTGGCATGACCAAACCCTTGCCTTCCTTTAAGTTATGATAAGAGGAAGTTGCATACTGAATTTGGTGGTCCTAGCTCTTACCATGTAAGAGTTCTTGAACAGACATACAGATACAGACACACAAACACTCTCAAATCTATAGTAATAGAGATGTAGCCATGTTAGTCTGATCTTGCTGAAACAAAAGAAAGGACTATGCAGCACTTTAAAGACTAGCAAGTCTTTAAAGTGCTGCATAGTCCTTTCTCAAATCTATAGTAGCTAAGATGCATGAGTCACTTCTACCTCAGACATTTAATTTGTTTAGCCCCAGCCTCTGACATTTCTGTACCCCTACATGTGCATGTGTACACACAAAACCAGGTGCTGCCTATTCTGCTCATGCAAATTAGGCAGTTGTATGCCCCATAGCTTGGTTTGTGCATTGCTCCAGAAAACCCTGGAAATGTTGTGGTGTTGCAAATAAACTGCAGTTGTGCCTGGAAACTTGAAACATGCCTCCCTCACTGCCATCTGACAGTGCCAGTCTCTCTTTCTTTCTAGATTAGTAAGAATGAATTCAAATCATCAAGAAAAAAATCAATAATTACTCTCTGGATTAGACTGTGCAGTTAGTTTTTTCTAATTCACTTAGAAAATATTTTCAATTACTTAAATGTCCATTAAGATCATAGAGGGCTTTCAACAGAGTGCATATGAACATTCTCACTCTTCTTGGTGCTGTGGAGTAAGAAAGGACTGCCTATCAAATCTCTAAAGCAGGGGTGGCGAACTTAAGGCCTGGGAGCTGGATGCGGCCCCTGGGTTGCCTGGATCTGGCCTCCGAGGCCTAGGGCCTCTCCCAGCCTTGAGGATCCCATGCTGGCACTCTACCCCTGCCTTCCCACAGGCCCTGGCCCCCGACTGATTATTCTGTGGGTCAGCGGCCCCTGACCTATAAAAGGTTCCCCACCCCTGCTCTGAAGAGAGTGAGCCTCTCTTGGCTCTATGCAAAATATTACCCTGTGATATCTGAGTACAACATCTTGTTGTCATTAAGCTGCAGTTTTTGGTTCAGTGGTCCTATCTAAATATGTTTCTCTCTTCCTAGAAAATTAACTGGGTTGAGTCCAGATGGAGATAGGGGTTAGTTTAAATAGCTCCAGACTGTAATGTATATTGTATCCTCTGGAAGACTTTTTTTAAACTCTGAGTAGTGTACAGTTTTCCCAGGCTTTTGCTCACATTTGGAGAGAAGAACTGTTAAAAATGAGAAGCAAACCAAACATTATTTATAACTAACGGTAATTACTTTTCTGTGACTGTAGCTGAGGGCATGAAGGGTGTTTCCCTTGGGCTATGTCCTGATCACAAGCTTCTGCCAGCTCTTGCCCTCACTTAGTGACTTCTAGTGTGCTGAGCCAACTTGTATGGATTTCACCTATGGTTTTATTTTGGCCTGTCATTTTATTTCTTCATGTTCCATTTCTTTGGAGCAGTTGTAATTCTGCACATCCTGCACCACTAGAAGATGCATGAAACTGCTGCTCTGTGCCTCAGGAGACTGGGAGCATTCCTGAGCACACCTGTACTGGTCTCAGAAGAGAGCTGCAGCTAGTCTTGAACACGAACCATTCCCATGGCAGCATGCAAAACTATTGCCGTGGGTAAGGTCTGGTGGCAGCTGTCAATTTCCTGTTCGTTATCTCCTTTGCATCAGTGATTTTTGTGGGCATTATGCCAAGATGCGCTCACTTCCATAACAAAGGATTAGCCCATTAGTCTGACTTTTACCGCCCAACTGTGAGTTGGTCTTTTGGTATTGAGCTGTGAAGACTTCAAATGGAACCAGTTTGGATTCCTCTAGTGCTTGTCCACAATCATAGCAAATGCATACTTGACGTGATGAGGACATAAGATTGTAAGGAGAAATACTGGCTGATTAGACATGCTTTCTTTTACAGTGACTATGTTTTATATTACAGGATTTTTTGTTAAAACAAACAAACCCTTATTACAAAAGCATGTAACACTGAGAAGAACTGGGGCTATTTGAAGAGTATTATTTCAGTGCTGCTTGTAAGTGGGTGAGTTAGGGAGGAGATTGGGGGCGTACAGTGGCTAGACAGGCCATTAAATTGGTACTAAACACTTTTCCATATGAAATCCGCTTCTGCCAAAATCCAGGAGCAGGGGGATCAATTTCCATGCAAATGCTGCTAGGATGGTGCTAGATAAGCTTTGAAAAATTGAAAGGTCACTGGGGTCAGGGTGCAGGCTTCAGAACTTGTCTGGCTCACTTCCTTGTAGACTCATGGAGAGTTGGCAGGCTGAAGCCGCATGACGTCCTGCATAAACATTCAATCCTACTGACCAGTTTTTTCCGTAGCACTAACTCTCTTAACAAAAAAATGTATAAGTTGGACCCAAGCTGTTTAATATCAGTTTTCATCATATAGAGCTACAAAAGGATTCCTGTATTTTATTTAAAAACAGAGAGGAAGAGAATGGGGAGATGGCTGATTGCCAAAGTACTTGCCTAGACTCTCAAACTTCCTAAAATAGTGTAAAACACAAGTGGGGACACCTCTGAGTCTGTAATAAAGCACAATACACTGTCATTTATTTTCAGCTGGATGGTCTAATGAGAAAGAGAGAAATAATGTGAATCCTCCAAATATTGAATAGATGGAAAGAAATGTTAAAGGATTGACTTAAAACCTTCAAAGCAAAGAAAGTTTGAATTAAATAGGACTGTCAAGATAGAGAGGATAGGGGTAGAACCTTGTAACACTGGTGCTTGGCCCAGCTTGGGACGAGTACATGACCACTCTTCTACACTTCCCCTCGGTGTCACTGGTCCAGGTCTGACTTCAGAAATCTTAGAGAAAACTCAGGGCTGCTTTAAACTGCATATGGCTGCAAAAGACTCCTCCTCCCCTCCAATATATTCTGCCTGTTGAGGCTTGCTGGAGCATAACTGTAGCCCAGCCACACCTTTTATCTTCTCCAGACTATCCTGAGACTCTCCTATAGTGGCAGAAGTCTCAGGTGGCTAAATGCTATAGCTGTCTAGTTGTAGAAGTAAACAGGTACCAAATTCTATATGCTGTAGCTACCGTTAGCCTCATTACCTCTTTTGCATATAAGGTATTGAATTTAGATTTATTTCTTATTTTTGGTCTTGTTTAGTACAGACCCTAAACTAAGAATCATGTTCATTTTTTGTGGGTGAAGGGCAAGTGTAAAATTTATACGCATCGGTCAGTACAGAATGAGACTCCAAACCTGCATTGGGATCTACAAGTACAGATCAGGAGGACCATTTCATTGGGAGGGTATTGCCTTAGCCAATAATATTGCAATATCAGGGTTTTAATCTAAAAGGGAATTTGGAGTCATACACATACTCAATGGCACAGCACAGGAGTCCTCATTGTCTTGATGTCTCTTTGGGAGCTGCTGTTCTGTTTTTAAAACATGAATATTCTTGAGTTATTTCAGAAATTCTTTAAACTTTATCAACAACACAATGGGCCATCGGGACCCAATGTGGCTCCTGCAGAATTATTTGTGTTAACTCCTAATTTAGTTAGGGACTTTTAGAACTTGTCTGCACTATGAAATGGCATATGTGAATTTCTGTTCTTATGTTCTTATGTTCTTATGCAACTGGGTGAACAGTCAAGAAACTTATTAAAACCCAGAGGAACTCTGGATTTTAAAACAACCATGAGAAGCCCAGAATTCCATTTTAAATCTAATCTAAACGACAGTGGCTCTGGGGAAGGGGTGGGTACATTGGTTTGGGGGGGGGGGTAATTGGGGGTGCCTGGCTTTGGGGGAGGGGTGAGTGCATTGGGGGTATTTATAAATTTTTTAAAGGGGTACTTTATACAAAAAGTTGAAACACTGCTCTAAACCATTCCTTTTGACCTCTCTGTTTCCTTTCTCCTTTGGCAAGTTGGGGAGGTAGCAGTTTTGGTAAAAACATATCAGACATATGCACAGTGCCTGCTCTACCTCAGCTAGTGCAGGATAATCAGGGCCTCAATTCTAAAGGAGTTGGCATTACTGAGGTGATTGATCCCCCCCATGTTTTGTTGTGGATTTTCCAAAGAAAATGCTGGTTTTTTCTATAGGTCACCCACATCTCCCAGTCATAGCAGAGACTTGGGATTAACATGGCTTTCTTAACTAAAAGTCTTATATGTGTTTGGATGTTGTGATTGTGAACACCTGGCGAGGCAGTCTGCCAAAGGCAAGGCTGGCCTTGAATCATGACATCTGTGCCTTCAGTTGAATGGCTTGAGTTAAATTTGGAAGAGCAGCTCAGAGAGATCTCTCTTCTTTACTTAAGGATAGAATCTCACGGCAGCCTGAAGGAAAAAGTCCTCATGGCAGACAGAAAGCCACGCTTGCAGTGTAACCTCACCCTTAGGCTGCTTATTGCTTCAAGTGCCTTCATGAAAGTGAGGGTGATTCTTGTGTTGTGTGTTTTATTTAAAAGTTTTTCTGAGCATTATTTTAACAGGTAAGTTAATCTCTTACATTCATAACTATGATGTAGTTCATCACTGTGCGATAGTATGAAAAACAACTAGGTTAACTAGGTAAGTAGGTAGGAGGCATTACAGATTGCTTACAATAAATTTGGTACACTTAATCTTTTTACCTTTTATTCATTAAAGCAATGAGTTACTCGTTTGCTATAACAGTGGTTTTAAATGCTTGATTGAAATATAGTGATGAAATTCATATTTAGGTTGTATAACATTTATTTCTCTTGTGTTTTATAAAACTTACATATTTTAAGCATTTGACATTTTTTTTATGTAAAAGACATGAACCTAAGGAGAACGAGATAAATATTTTTTTCTCTTTAATTTGTTTGTAACAGGCTGCAAACCACAAAAACTATAACACTGCTCTACCGCCAAAATGCTTCTGAAATAAATGTAGTCAAACTACTAATTCTGGGTCACTGAGAACGAAAATGATGCTTAAAATTGTTGATTGGCTCTAGTTTTCAAGATATGCTATTGGGTCAGTATATACGACCCTTGACTTGCGAATGGCGGAGGATAAGTGAGTTATAAAGGGAAGGGATCTCAATTTAAACCAGAAATGATTTAAAATACATCTTTGACTGGATCTATGAATAAATCTGTGACTGGGTTTGGACAGTACTTGCTTTTTAGGCAAAACAATGAATGATGCAATCTGAAGCTGGTATTGCGTCATACATTATATGAATTGCATCATGTTATTCCTAGAAGTCATGGATGTTTTGCTGCATAATGGCAATGCTTTGCCATCAATCCCAGTTAGTCATGTAGTCCATATGAAGGAAACCTATGAAAACATGAAACAACTTCTGAGGTGCATAAACTATGACCAACATCAGTGGCAGCTTTGTGGCGATTTGAAGGTTGTTGCTCTCTTGCTTCGTCTGCAGACTGGATACACAAAGTACTGCTGTTTTCTTTGCGAATGGGATAGTCGTGCAAGAGATTCCCACTACATCAAGATAGATTGGCCACTCCGACAATCATTGGAGCCTGGGAGAAAAAGTGTTCAGCATCCACCACTTGTTGAATCAAGGAAGATTTTGTTATCACCCTTACACATCAAGCTGGGTCTGATGAAGAACTTTGTCAAGGCCATGGACAAAACACAAGCAGCTTTCAAGTACCTCCGTGGAAAATTTCCAAGGCTAAGTGAAGCTAAGATAAAAGAAGGTGTCTTTGTTGGTCCTCAGATTCGTGAACTTCTTCGAGATGATGCATTTGACCATGCACTGCGTGGCAAGGAAAAGACGGCATGGAAAGCCTTCCAGTTAGTGGCAATACATTTTCTCGGAAACAAGAAGGCAGACAACTACAGGTTGTTGATGGAAAACCTCCTCAAGGCATACAAAAGCCTTGGTTGCAACATGTCACTAAAGATACATTTTTTGCACTCTCATCTAGATTTTTTTCCACTGAACTGCAGAGCAGTGAGCGACGAGGATGGCGAGCGATTTCACCAGGACATTGCAACAATGGAGAAACGCTATCAGGGCAAATGGAGCCCATCAATGCTTGCAGACTATTGCTGGACAGTGACAAGAGATGCTCCATTTAACGAATACAAGAGACAAGCCAAGAAGCACCGAGTAGACACTGAATAGGACTCAAGAAGCACCGAGTAGACACTGAATAGGACTAAACTATGTACATAATAGTTTTTTTGCCATTTGTTTCAGAATAAATTTTATTTATATAACCCTTTTGCTGATTTTTAAAGTGTTACATAAACAGGACAGGTGAAATATTATCATGTAAAGCAACCATAAACACATGAAAAGACCTAGGTTTACAATTTATGATTAAAACTCTACTATTTACACAATATACATAGAAGTAAAATGTAAAAACTTAAATATCTTGGAAACCGTAACCAATCAGTTTTTTAATTGTCATATTTGAATTCAGCACATCAAAATACATAATAAATAGCACATTTTATCTCTGAAGCAGATGACTTCTAAAAAATTGTAGACCAGTGTAATTTATATTTGTCTGTAGTTATGATCTACTAACTGATCCCAGTATCAGTGGATATTAGTAGTATTTCTTTTTTATTTACATTCTTATTTTTTGCTGACTTAGAAATAAATAACAGATACATAGTAACAAATGATTGGGGGGCACACATTTTGCCTTTGCCCCCAGGTGCATAACACTCTTGCTATACCTCTTGGTACTTCAAATAGCAGTACCACACAGCTGATCTCAGGCTCCTTGCGGCGCTGCCCCTTTGAAATGCTGTTGTGGCATTTCAAAGTGGCAGTGCCACATAGAGCTGACCCCGGGCTTCCTGCGGTGCTGCCTCTTTGAAATGCTGTGGCAGTGTTTCAAAGGGGCAGTGTCGTAGGGAGCCTGGGATCAGCTGTGCGGCGCTTGCCCCAGGCTCTGTGTGGTGCTGCTCCTTTCAAATGGGACAGTACTGCAGAGCCTGAGATCAGCTGTGTGGCACTGCAGCTTTGAAAGGCCGCGGCAGTGTTTCAAAGCTGCAGCGCTGCACAGTTGATCCTGGGCTTGGTGTGGCGTTGCCCCTTTGAAACGTCGTCACAGTGTTTCAAAATGGCAGCGCTGCATGGAGCCCCCAGGATCAGTTGGGGAGTCCCCAGCTGATCCTTGGCTCGGTGCAGTGCTGCCCCTTTGAAATGCCATGGCAACTTTTCAAAGGGGCAGTGCCACCTGTCAACTATTCGAATAGTCGATGCAAAAATGTATTGGCTATTCAATTAGTGAATTACACTAAACATCCTGGCTGCATCTAGACTGGCAAGTTTTTCTGCAAAAGCAGCTGCTTTTGCGGAAAAACTTGCCAGCTGTCTACACTGGCCGCTTGAATTTCTGCAAGAACACTGATGATCTCATGTAAGATTATCAGTGTTCTTGCGGAAATGCTATGCTGCTCCCGTTTGGGCAAAAGCCCTCTTGCGTAAATGCTTTTTGCCCAATGGCGAAAATGGCGATTGGGGCTTTTTTGCGCAAAACCACATCTAGATTGGCACGGACGCTTTTTCGCAAAAAGTGCTTTTGCGAAAAAGCGTCCATGCCAATCTAGACGCTCTTTTCCGCAAATGCTTTTAACGGAGAAACTTTTCCATTAAAAGCATTTGCGGAAAATCATGCCAGTCTAGACGTAGCCCCTTAGTTTGACCCACATAAGTGCAGGTTAGGTTGGTTATAAATATATGCTGCACTGGCATTAGTAATATTTCAGGGTGATGTTCCCCATACTAAAAACAACATTTAATAACACAGCACTAAATTTTATTTTTACCCATATATTTTTCCTTGTGAAGATGTCTGATTTGTGGGCATTAATTCTTTGGCGAAGAAATCAGACATCTTCAGAAGGAAAAACCAGTTGCTTTTCATTTCAACCTACCTGGACATAGTCTTAATGACTTTACTACATGCATCAGACTTTAACACCAGATTACAGAGGGAAACTTCAGAACTTTCATTCATGCTTAAATTTGACACTTTACGAATGGCCCTTAACAAAGATAGCTTTCCCACTTATCACCCCTGATTAGCCATTCCTTGACTCATAAATATCTATTCCCTCCCTCCCTCCCTCTCTCTCCCTCACCCCACCTTCTGTACTAAATCTGATTTGTCAGTTTAATAATGTATTCACTTTTTTCATTGTATTCCTTTGGTATATATGGTCATGTCAATTCTCTTCTAGAATATGATCTGAGGAAGTGGGTCCGGCCCACGAAAGCTCATCACCTATTAAACTATCTTGTTAGTCTTTAAAGTGCTACATAATTTTTCCTTTTGTTTTAGCAAGATCAAACTAACACGGCTACCTCTATTACTATGCCATATAGAAGTAACTCTGGATCTTTCTCAGTCTAGAATGAGATGGGCTGAAACAGAGACTGTATCCAACCCAGATCCAATAAGTTTTGAATCAGAGTAAACCTTGTAGATCAGGCCAAACTGGCTCAAACATGGTTTATCCTACCTACCATACATAAAATATCACACATCTACTATGTATTTTAGAGAGTTTGTCTGTTTAATAAAGAACTCCTAAACGGTATGAGCTAGGACCACCAAATTCAGTGTACAGTTTCCTCTTATCATAACTTAAAGCAAGGTAAGGGTTTGGTTGTACCAGAAAAATGGGATATGTCTAAAATGGGATTGCTTCTCATAAAACCAAACAGAAAAGAGAGAATCACCAAATCAAGTACAGTCCTCAAAATTGATATAACTGCGCAAATGTTGAAAGACATTGAACCAAGATGAGCCGGAAAAATAGGATTAACCTGGAATAGGCTTGATTCTTGTCACAGAGGGTATGTCTACATTGCATTCCTCCTTTGAGAGAGGAATACAAATGCAGACAAACGAAACTGCTAAGTTGAAGCGCGGATTTGAATTTCCTGTGCTTCCTTTGCATAATCGTGGATGACCGCTTTTCCGAAATAGCGTATTTTGAGAAAACAAACGTAGTCCACATTGGGTTATTTCGAGAAAAAAACGTTCCTTTAAAAAATTTGGTTTAAGGTTTATTTCAAAGGAAGGGTTTTTTCTCAAAATAACCTTACGTGGACTGTTTGTTTTCTCGAAATACGCTATTTCAGAAAAGCGGTCGTCTGCGATTATGCAAATGAAGCATGGGAAATTCAAATCCGTGCTTCATTTGCAATTTCGCTTGTCTGCATTTGCATTCCTCTCTTGAAGGAATGCAATGTAGACATATCCAGAGTGACCCTTCACCAGCCACTGGAGCCTCCTGCTGGTTGCTTTGGGAATTAGCTCTGCAGACCTGGAGCATCCACTTTCGGCTAATGTCTCACCCACTGTTACCTCTTTTTCCTCCTCCTCTGGATTAGGACCCACATCCCTCCCAGACTGTGGTGCCCTCTCACTTGGTTACTGCCCTATCACAGTGCCCTCACAATCTGGGATCCTCCCCCTTTAGAACCCCCAAGCCTCTATGCCCACTTTGCCTCAGTGACCCTATTGCCTGTCTTCATCTAGCTCCTGCCTCAGGGGCAAACTACAGTCTGAAATGGCCACTCATCATTGGCAAGGGGGTGTGGACCTGCTGCCTTTGCCAACCCCTGCTGCCCTGCTGCAGCCCTAATACTCTCAGGCCTTGCTTCAGGCCCTGCAGCCTGAGAGGTTTCCTGGACAGAGTTTCTCCAGCTCTGCCTGCCTTTCCCCAGCCCTGCTCTGTCAGGAAGCCTCTAGCTGCCCTGACAGCTAGATCCCTCCTACTCCATCACAAGAGTGAGTCTGAGTGTCTCCTCCCCTCCCGGAGCCTTTATTTATACTGCCCTCTGGGTCCTAATTGGATAAGACCTGCTACAGCTGCTGGCTCCACTGCTCCAGCCCTTTCTGCCGGCTGGGTTTTAACCCTTAAAGGGCCAATTTGGGGCAGTTGCCCCATCACACTTCTCAATAAACCTTACAGAAGAGAGAAAACAGAGAAATTTGGAGTAGTGCTCTGTTCTGGCACAGCTAAATCAATGCTTAAGATTTGATAACTAGAAGAAAATGTTATTGTAATCCCCATTGACCATAGCCCTTTTTTGTTAAAACATAGCAAATTATAAGAGTTTATAGGGATGAAGAAAAATACACTTGATGGAATTCCCATTTAAAACATTTACTACAAAAATTAAATGGAAAGATTTTAACAATCCCTTTCTTAAAGAAATCTGAAATAAAAATTAACTTCATAAAATAACACTGTATTTCTGAAAAATACAAACATTTAAATAAAGCATGTGCATTTTCCTTTTATTTTCAAAAAACCCTTACTTGAGTTAAAGACCTGAGAAATGCCACATAAATCTGCTAGTTATTTAATATTTATGCATATTCTAGTTTTCTAATTTTCTAATTCTCCCCCTTTCCTTTGGCTGGAAAATATGTTTTTGAATTGGAAAGAGTTTCTCTTGATTTATTTAATGGTTCTGAATTTATTAATTATTTTAACTTTTAAAATAATTACTTCAAACAGAGTAAACAACCTTAACAACAGAGTTCATATTCTTCCTCAAGTTTGTGTCCCTATTTTACAGTTAATTGAATTGCTTTCTAATTCTTTCAATAGATATCCTTTCAATAGATATTTCAAAAAAAGTGTTATTGTATAATAGTTAATAACATTTGTTGTTATATACTTTTAATAAATGAAAGTAAAGCCAAGTCTGGGATGTCATTCTTACAAAAGACTGGTGGATTTCAATCAAAAACTGATCAGAAATAATATTTTGCAGTAATTTGGGAACCAGCTGTAACAGAGAAGCTGCTACCTCCAGAGATGCGTAACCAGATTTAAGTACTGTCTTGCCTGTATTCTCATTCCCAGTGTCTGTTTCATTAATACATTAATCTCTGGAAAAAGCTTAAAAATACTTGAAAGTAGCATCCTGGTTTTTGTTTGTTTTAAAAGCTTTGCATCCATTTTCATTAATACTGTAATGGAGAAGATGCACCGTATAGTAAATGAGTTGAACAGAGGCCTCTTCAAACGAGGAGCAGATTGTAGTTTTCTCATTTTTGTCGTCTTTGTTTTATTTTTGCTTTTAAGAGGTCTACATCCCAGACCCTGGGACTAACGTTTTAATTTCCTTTCTACAGTAAATGTGTCCCCTGGTAGAAAGGAACAAAATAGTTTAGAGGAAGGTGAATATTTCAAAAGTATTCTTAAGCCCCCAAATCACTTTAATGGAACTAATGATTGTACTTAGTCCTTTCCAAGAACATTCATGAGTGATATTTATAATTTCAAGACTGTTCATAGAAAGCAAAAGTCTTGTGAGGTTTTGAGTGAATATTTATTAGCCTGAAGATATATGCTGGGAAGAGTTCGTGTTGTCATCTTGAAAATTGATTTTCTTTCTCCTTCATAAAAGTTTCATTCATCTGTCCAGGGAGTACAGACAATACCATGTGACTGACAATTATACATTGCACAAATAGTTGAGGACGACATTCAAACAAGTAGTAAGCAAACAGACAATAGGATGAAATATGTTTGTGTAAAGTATTTTGCAAACTATTCTGAAATACATGGATTTTAAAAATCTGTTTGTGGATAACTTAAGAACAGAAAGAAGAGCTGAAAATATCAAATAAGTTATTGCTGCAGTTTGCCCTGCTGCAAAACCGGTCCTATGAGGAGAGAAGGATTCTTTCTGTCTATATAATCTTTTAGAGTCTGTCTGTCTGCATCCATTTGTTCAAGAACTCCTACTAAATGATAAGAGCTAGTACCACCAAATTTGGCATGCAGCTTCCTCTTTTCCTAAATTAAACAAGGCCAGGGTTTGGTTATGCCAGGAGAACCAGAAGCCCTGGAAAAAGGACTGTTTTCCATAAAATGGAAAGGGAGAGGCTGCTGTTTTGAGGGACATGATATGAGAGTGGCCACTGAGGGCAGCAAGCATGCAGAGGAGAGCTATAGAGTGGCCAGTGGGGGCAGCTACACTACCAAAGTAATGACCGGCGGGGCTGGGACTCTGCCATCTTGCCTGTGAGCACAGCTGTAAGTAGCCCCCACTTCAAACCCTTTTCCCCCTTCCCAGTTCTTGGATGCAGTCCCTCCCCCCAGACAGCCTGCAGGCCGTGAGGGCGCTGCTGCAGGGTGGGGCAGGCCCCCAAGCCTGTCCCCCTCACAGATATCCTGCAGGCCGTGGGGAAGCTGCTGGAGGCCAGAGCTGGCCCTCGGAGCCTCCCCGCCTCATCTGGACAGGCTGCAGTAAACAGAGGGAGCTGCTGGAGGCCAGGACTGTCCTCCACAGCCTCACCCACCCCAGACAGGCCTCAGGCAGAGGTGGTGAAAGCCAAGGCCATCCCTTCGAGCTTTGCACACGCCCCTAGTCAAGCTGCAGGCCGGACCCACCTCATGCAGTCCCAGCCTCGCAGGAGGAGCTGCCAACCAGGGATTGCAGCCCCGGCTCCATAGCAGGAACTACCAGCCGTAGAGCACAACCCCAGCCTACCAGAATGAGCTGCTGCCACAGGAATGCCACCCTTGCCACCTCAAGCAGCCCTGGAAAGCTCCCTGCCTAGCCTCCCAGCCCCCCGCCCTGAGTCATGCACCTCCCACTCGCTGCCCTCCTGCACCCCAATCCCCTACTCTGAACCCCTCTCTCCGATCCCCTGCCCTATACAATCATGTAAATAAAGCATGTACATTTTACTTTTAATTTACAAAAGTAGCCCCCAAACTTGACTATAGGACTTGAGCAATGCCTGCTACATCTGCTAGTATTAAAAAAAATTACACTGCATGACCTTGCAGACTAATCTGTGAAGAAGAGAGCATATTGCAGTGAAAAGTTATAGGATTTTTCTTCTATATCTATCGTTGGTTTCTTCATTGGATAGTGACACAAGTAATTTAACCTTTGCCTTAGTTTTCCCATGTTTAAAAAAATACTTACCTAGCAGGGATATTGTGAGGATAAATTCATTATTGAAAGCATTTACTACAGGGAGGAAAACCAAGCAGAAATAGAAAAGAAACCGGAGTTTCAAAATGCAAAGGGAAGGGAAAATTGAAAATGGGAGTCAGGGAAAAAAAGTCATAAGAAAATGAATGAAAGGATTAGGAGAACATGGAACATCTTTAGACTGAGGCGCCTAGTATGCATTTAATTAAGAATTAATAAAATTGGATTTAGATGTATGTACACTAAGCACAGTAGACCCTCACTCCTTTCACTTCAGTAATTAAAAAAAAAAAGGTTTCTCCTTGATTCCCAGCAATAACTGTAAGTCAAATACAGTAGTGAGATCTCCTATTGCTAGGGCTCCATTTCTGTTGCAAAGTGTAATACAATGTGGTTACAAGCATGTGAATTTACAGTTATATGATACTGGGCTACCATTATTAAAGCACGAAAGATACATTTTATTATGCATTATCTTCACGTTCTTGCTCTTCACTTAGGAGCTCAATTAGGTCCCACTGAAGTCAGATGTCTGCTGACTCTAATGAGAATTGAGCGGGCCCCTTTGCAAAATTCAACAATTTACAATGTGTATCTGTCATTTAAAACAAAAGTCTAAGAATGTCTGGCTTCATAAGCAAGCTACAGTAGATGGAAATACTTCAGAATGTTTGTTCTTCGGGGGAGGTTTTAGTCAGTTGTGATGGGTAATTATTCATCAAAGCAGAGGGTCATGTCATCGAAATTCTTGCACAAGATCAGAGAATTCCAACGATAGGTTGTTTTGGGCTACTTTTCCCTGGATGACATTTTTCCAGAGTGAATCTCAGTTCACATTCTGCACATTTTTGATCTCTCTAGATCCTTTCAGATTCTTTTTTGTCCTTGCTGATGTGTACAGTATATCCCAACAGCATAATATCTGGTGACTTAATGTGGTGTTTCCCCTTCTGTATATCATTATAGCTAAATACGTCATTAACGTTTGTTTACTACGGTTCTTCAACCATTTTTAATCCATTTGTTCGCGCTTTTATATAAAATATTCTTAACTGTTTCTTGGAGCAAGATTTTTGGAGACTCCAGCAAATATATTAAAATCTAAATTATACCTATGGGTCTGTTCCATTCATTAATGCTGTAATTGGATCAAAGAGATTTGAATCATATAACTTCTCTTTTTTAAATCCATAATATATACTGAGGAAGTATTTAACCACATTTCTTTTCTCTTGATGTCAGTTTCATCATTTTACCTCACGTTGAAGAGCCAGCCAGAGCATGGTTTTTGAAAACAGTTCTGAACGTCTATATTGGTAGCCAATTTTTGTTCCAAACTGGTTTAAAAACCAGCCTGGGCTGTATTTTGCAACTGTCTTTAGACAAAAGTCTGCCTTTCTTCAACAAGATAATCATAGTGGGCAACCAAATGTCAGTCAAAATGGTGAAACTGCTAAAGAAATCGTGTGCTAGTCATGAAGACAGTGTCTGGATGAAGCAAACAATCCATTTAAATAAACAAGAGGTTTCTTGTATGTGAGAAATACTGAATGGCTATGTCTGGCTACATCTCCTGCAGCACTACTCTATGCACATTTGAATTAAACTCATGGTGAGCACATCCTCTTCAGGTTCACATCTAATCATTGATGGAGCAAGCCTAATATTAGTGAAGAAAATCAAACACCGATTCTTCAGAGGCATGCATCTTTCCTTACCTGCCTGTTCACTATTTCTCTAGATCAGTCATAGATTTCTGTGCTTCCCTTTGACTTCATACATCTTGTTTGCACACACATTGAATTTAATAGTTTCTGAGATGATGCTGATGACATTTTAATGAGAAGTTAAACCTATTTCTGCACACACTTATCAAAAGTAACTAAACGGGACAGTCTCAAATAAAGGTGTCCCAGTGTGTATCAACTCTAATCGCTGGCCACATGTTTATAAAACGTTGTCTATTTGATTATGTATGAAATCCTAAAACACAGATCTGTCAGCTGCCAGGTGATTACTCTCTTTTTTTGTCCTCAGCAGGGTATCTCCTATGTATATCTATGGGCAGACTATGGCTTATGTGTATTTGTGCATCTCCTGTAGTATTTTTTCACATTTGTTTAATCAAACAAATGCTTATCTGCAGTTTTCATTCTAGAGCTAAAAAACCACAGCGAGCTAGAGAGCTGGCATTTGCATTGTGATTCCAATTAAACTGAAATTAGCATGAACTTATGCTCCATGGCTGATGTTTTATGTATGTGAAATGAAATGGTATTTTGATAAAATGACTCTGAGGATTGTTATGATATTCCTTGTGTGCATCTTGTAGTGTGCCTAAACTACTGTAACACTGGCAGGATTAACAGAGCTTGTTCCTTCTCTTACTGAACCCTTTTGGCACTGTTGAACTGTCTTGTTCAGATAGCATTTAAAAAGACCTATGTTTTAAAAATCCCCAAACTAAACAACCTCCCTCCCCCAAAACCTGAGATGTAGTCCAACATAGTTTAGCCAGTAATGGCAAAGTAAGAGCCGTGACTGAAATTGTCATGTTACATATTGGTAAATTCTGTCTCTTTATTTTAATTTGTATTGTTATTTTATTGAAACACAGAAGCCACTAGGTAGGAATGGGAACCAAACCCCACACCTGAGTTCTGTCCCCAAATTTGGGAACAGTTTGGATTCAGTTACAAATTTTGACAGTCTCTCTGTAGCGCTGCCAAAAAGCTTCTCTCACACAACAGGTCCTGGACAACCCCAGACATGGGTTAGGTTAACTGCTAAATGCTACATGCAGAACAAGGCTACCATGATTTTTTTTTTTTGAGTATTGATCTTTAACTCTTTGCCACTAATTCCACTAAGTTCTAAACACACAAACTTGCAATGAAAGTTGTCTTGCTTTCCTGTAAAGCTAGTCAGTTAAGACACATTTGAGTATTTTCTATAGTGTAAAAAACTCTAAATACGAAATCCCAGAAACTGTCATGTATCTGTGCTTTGTATCATGGGAAAATAATGTTTAGAAGGCTAGTATGAAAGTATGAATGCAAACACTGGAAGAAATGTTTTAATCTTAGGTAAAGCACAAAATGAGGGGAGTTTCATCTAAGACTGACAAAGTAATTTATCCTGTATTACCAAGATTTCAGACAGATTATTTATAGCTTATCACAGATAATTTAACTTCTATACCTTGAAAAAAACTTTAAAACTCTTAATGACTGACAGAAGCTTCTCTGTAGTTAAGTCTTTTAGACTACGTCTTTTAGGCTACGAGATTTTTTTGGTAGAAAATATGCTAATAAGGGACTCAACATATTTTCTGCCATTTATTTTTGCACAAGGGGTTTTTGCACAAAAAGAAGCAGTGTGGATGGGTTTTTTTGTGCAAAACCCCTCTTTTGCGCACGATCCTTATGCCTCTGGGATAGGCATAAAGATCTTGTGCAAAATGGGTTTTTTGCACAAAAAAAACCCCTTGCGCAAAAATAAATGGCAGAAAATATGCTAGTGATGTCTCAACTCATGCTAATGAGTCTCTCATTAGCATATTTTCTGCTGAAAAAACTCAGTGTAGATGTAGCCTTACAGACTTATTTTAAAACTGTAATTTGTGTAGCGCTAGTTTGCCAGCTTAGTAATCAAAGGCCTCTGGGTTTTTTTCGTTATTTCCAGGAATGATCATAAAATACATTACTTTGCATTGTTGAGAAATTCATGGGTAGATGGAAATGTCAGGATCCTGACCACCAATTTTCAAATGTCTTGTAATTAAAAAAGCAGAAGTGCTTGCAATGTCACAGATTAAACAAAGATGTGTGGACATGTCAGCATAAATAGTACAGTCTATGCACGCAAGCAATACAAGGAAACAATTTAATTCCATAAAATCAGAATTCTTGATTTGAAAATAATTTGATTTTTAATTTCAAGTCCTACCAATTTTTTTCTTGGTTCTGCTATAAAAAGGGAGGGGAAGGAGAATGGCACTATGAAAATGTTTATCACATTTATTGGCATATATGCCTAAAATGGGAGCACTGGCTTTTTGCCCTGCTCCAATAGAAACGTGAGAGGTAGCTAATTTCTGTTCACCCATACGCTAAATATAGTATGAAACATGACTGCATCTTTACTCCTGGTGCAACTAGTTTGGATTTGTTGTTTTTGACTTTGCAGAATTTCTTTCTCTGTATGGAATATCCTGCTTTGTACGAGCCAGAAACTCATTATAGTCACAGAGATTTTCTGCCCCTTGATGTTGCCACTGTTAGTGCTTTTTCCTCTTTGCAGTATACGTTGTGAAGATGTACTGTACTGCAGCACAATCAGTTTCCATAGGTGCTAAACATGTTGCCCATCTAAAAGAGGAGCTATTATATTCAATCTCTGTGTGAGGCAAACAAGGGAGTTTGGAGACCTCAGAAAAAGCCTCTGGGTCTCTTTCAGGTGATCAAAAACATATTGTTAAATTCTAGATGCCAAATTAATCTTTGGTAAAACTAAATACCACATTGAAGCAGAGTTTCATTAAATTCAAGTCCTACATGGTACTCTTCAGTCTGCAACAGGGAAAGGGAAGCACTCTTCATCAGGGTTGAGCAAAATCTCCAGAGCATCTGTTCAAAAGCATAAAGTTATCTAATTTGGTGCACAAGCTACAAATCTTGCCAGATCTGGCTGTCACCAGGTAATAGTTGGTTTAATCTGGGTTAAAATTACTATTACAAGTATTATCACTATAAATAATCTTGTTGATTATGATAGTGCCTAAGGATCATCCAGGAATGGGGGCCCACTGTGGTAGGTACCATACAGAACAGCAGACAGTCCCTGCTCTGAAGGGCTCTAATTTAAATAGAGAAGACACCCTCAGGGTGGGAGGGAAGGTAAAAGAAACAAGCAGAGTGAACAATATGATGGGAGCAAATGTCAGGTTAGCTTGACCCTTCTTTTCTTATGGAATGGGAGATGCTGAGTTTTGTTAGGCGAGTATAATCTAAATGGAAAGAAAACTGGGGTTGAATGGAAAGGTGAGGAGACAGAGAAAGGGAAAAGAGGGACAGGTGTGGAGTGGATTAGAGCCTGTGAAGAAAAGGGTTGGAGCAAACAGCAAGTCAGCACAGAGCAGAGACAGTCCGGTCAAAATTATGGAAGGCTGAGTGAATGTCTGATGGTCCTTGCTTTTTAAAGAACTGCTTAGTAATCCTGAGGATTTTTCACCTGGGTAAGAAATAGTTGTTTTAGTCCATAATTGCAAGTCCCAGGGCTTATTATTGGTTCAGATTATTTTCTTAGTTTACAGAACTTTTCAGTTAACACTTGGAGATGACTCAACTTCTTTTCTGCATGCTGTAAAACTCCTTTTGTCCACAAAATATTCTTTGCCCCTTTCCTTGTTATGATAGCGTTGCTGCACCTCTGTATACATAACTGGGAAATTGACTGATAACATCCCTTGGACAGTAATAAAATATTAGTTCCTGATTTGTGTTGTGTGACCATAAGAAGTTGCAGCCCATGATGACATTGTTTGCCATTCTTGTTTGCTGCAGAGGAGCAGCAGTGAGTAAATCTTGGGTGATCTGGATTCTGTTCCTAGCTCTACCACTCAGGTGCCCACGGGTCTGTTACTTTTCTTCTTTGTATCTCTGTTTTCCTTGCTATCCTTTGAATGTCTGGTCTGTTCAGACTAAGCTCAGTAGTGCAGGGCCTTATTATGTGTTTAAGAGTAGAATGGATACAATGCAGGCCCATCAATACAGGCGAACAAGGTGGTCACCTAGGGCACCAAGATAAATGGCCGTTGAGGGCTTTGGAGGCGGGGGCGCCTCGGGAGCCAGTTGCCGGCAGCTTGTCTAGGGCCGCTTCTGAATGGATATGTCTACACAGAAAAGAGAACCCTCCTGTTGGTTTGTGTCCGCTAACTCGGCCTCAGGTTGCCGGGTTACTTCATCGCCGTTAAGTCTTTTGGGCTTAATCTGGAGCCCAAGCTCTGGGGCCTTCCCACCCACCGAGTCCTAGAGCCAAGAAGTCTGCACAACCGTGAAATAGCCCCTCAGCCCGAGTCAGTGGGCATGGTCCTGCTGCAGATTTTGCTTTACTGTGTAGACATACCCAATGACAGCGCCTATCTCAGATGGCACCTATCGGCGGGCACTACTATAATACAAATAACAGGATCAGCAAGTAATGAGAGGGAAATGCTGGAAGGGAGGACACAGATTACAATGAAGTAGGTACTCAGCTTTATGTGCCTGTCGTGATGGTTTAAACCATCTATGTTTGGTATTTTATACCACACAGCTATTAGACATACATACATTTTAACTCCATATGTGCAAATTTTTTTCCTCAGTTTAAACCCACAACTCAGAGTCATCAAACTCATTCATCTTATTCCATATGTCACTTTAAATCTCTCTTTCTCCAAACACCTCCCTGCTGGCACTAATTATTCTTCCTTCAAAAAGCAAGAACCTCACCAATGTCATTCCTGACCCCCAGAAAGACTGTCAGGGTTGCCTGCTACTCCACTAGCTACAGGTTCAGTCTTTGCCTTCCAGGGTCTGGCCCTGCCCTAGTGAGGTAAACTCTGCCCATGTGATATTTATGGAACTGGGTGAGAGGTGAATGTGTGGAGCCTGGAGCCCTGGGTAGCTGTTCTGCTGGTGCCTTAATTGTGGGCAGGCCTGTGTGCTGGCTTTATCCCCCAAAAAGGGGGGGTCTCGTTCTTTGTGGGGTCCATTGTGTTGGGGGTAGAACAGCAATGGAGCCCGGGGTCCTGAAGATTCTTATCTCACTGGTGAACTTCTATGTTTCATTTTTCTTTTTAGTTGCAAACTGCTGCATGTCTTCCAGCTCAAACATCATCCATTCAAGGATGGCATCGTTCATGTCTTCCTAGAATTATGCCCCGTATTAATCACTTTACAGTAATGTTCCCCATGTCATTGGCTCATGCTTGCTCCCTGCCTCTGCTGAGTTATCTTTCAAAAATTCCATCACATTTGTGGGAAGATTATTTTTTCTTAAACAATTTGAAGCTAATTTTATCAGCTCATATTTCTCCAGATGGCTGGTGATCTCATCCCTTATTAATGTGTCTATGACCTTGCCTATCACCAAGGTCAGACTTGCTAGACTACAATTTCCTAGCCCTTTCCCCTTCCCTTCCTCCCTCTCCCTCTCTCTCAGTAATTAGAGCTATTTTCTTCCCTCCTTCTTGGTATCTCTTTCCTGTCCAATGTGTCTTTAACAATCACTGGTCTTCTGTAGAAAAACTGCTTTCACATTCTGCTCTAGAAACCTAGAAAAAGGGGGTAGTGGACGGGTAAGAGTTTTGTATTTTTCACTGAGGTTTGGCCTGCATAGAAAGGAGAGGAGACTTTTTAGTGAAGGTCCAAATTACTCACTTACGGAATTAATTATCTTGTCTCTCATTTATCTCCGTCATTTTTAGTTCAGGCATGGGGAAGCTGAAACCTATGCACTTCACTACAGGTCAGATTTTCCTTATGCCCAGATCTAAACAGAGTTACAAATATTGGTTTGACTTCTGCTGCCCCAATCAAACAGCTCTGAAAGGTATTTCCAGTCTGGCCAAGATGCCACATGTCTTTAGTAAAGTATCAAGTATCACACACAAACATGAGTCACTCCAGTTTCCATCTCTGGGCTTTCTCTTAGGCTACGTCTACACTGCAATGTTATTTCAGGATATCAGAGTATTCCAAAATAGCTATCCTACATCTTCACAGCAAGCCCATTATCTCGGGCTCGCTATTCTGACGTCTCTGTAAGCCTCATTCTACAAGGAGTAAGGGACGTTTCGGAGTAGCACTATTTCAAAATAGCGTCGAAACAAGATACGCAATTTGCATATCTTATTTTGAGTTACGGTGAAGTGTAGACATGCCCTTAGTGTCTCAACTGGCCCCTTATTCCTTAACTGCTGAAAACTTGAGTGTTTCCCCATAACATGGCAGCCTTCTCTGTTTCACACTCTGCCTCTCCTTATTTACCATTATTACCATCTCAAGTTAATTTTACAAACTTTACTGTCCACTTTATATCACATGTGTCTTCTGCCCCATACAGATACCTTATTCCTTTTCTAATTATCCTGCTTCCTTTTCCTGCTGCTGCTGTATTTATTGATGGATGGAATATATAACCTTAGGCCATGCAGTCATTGCATCTCTTCTCCTCTTGCCTACAACTTGAAAAATGTACTTTGCTGAAATACATTGGGATAGCTTTTTCTGTGCACTTCAGGGCAAATTAGAAACACAAATCCCATTACCATTAATGAGGTACATATCTAATGTGCCATGCAAGACACTGAACATTTATCCCATTCCTTGTGTTCCTCATTTTAGGTCACAAATTATCCCTGATTAAATTATGTCCTCTGTTGCATCAGTGCTGTTCCACGTTTTTAGCTCTTAGCAAATCCTTTGTTGCAGACAACCCAAATAAAGGCTCTACTCAATTTAAACTCCATAGCAGAACTTATGTCTTGTCTCCATTTACTGGGAGGCTGATGCTGCAGAGCTTTATCTCCTGGGGTTCAATTTAGCAGGCCTAGTAAGGACCCGCTAAATCAACTGCTGATCGTGCCCCTGTCAACTTGGTAATCCACCAGGCAGCGAGGAGTAAGGGAAGTCAATTAGAAAATTACAGTGCTGTAAAGCTACTCCCTTGTGGGGGTGGTTTACGTAAAGTGCTGGGAGAGCTGCTACATCTGTGCTTTGAACTTTTAAGTGTAGACAGCCCACATGTGACAAATATGATCGGATGAGGTTCTGGTGGTTTTGCAGATTTTTGGAAAACTTCTAGGTCCATTGTCGCATTTTATTGCCATCTTTCACTTCCAAATACTGCACTTCCTGTGGGGCAAAAGTTTAAAATTCCTACCAAAACCAAAGCAGTAAGATATAAAAATGCTGCTGATTGTCTTCTGACTGCCACAGTTCTGCAGCTTAACACACAGTGTCACAAATACAATGGGAGCAAAAGTCACCCATAAATCTTCAGGAGTAGATACAATGAAAGGGTAGGAGCAAGCAAAGAGTTACTACTATACTCCACAATTCAGTAGCCAAATGCATGGTCATAACTCTTTCTGGGATTAGACTTCTTCTTTGCACTCTCATAGTACTTTTCCATATCCCAGCTTCTAAATGTTCTCTAACTTCCCAGCCACAGAATGTGTTTTTCCACTTCTCTAGTTTTTTATTATGGCTTTGCATTGTCCTTTGCTAAATCTTTTGTGGCATCCTACTTACCCTGACTGCAGCTTTGAGACCATTGAATGGCTTCCCACTCTAGATGTTTCTCAGTGATCTCTGCCCATGAATAAAACCCAGTAAAACAAAAACAAAGGAAATCACCACCAACACACACACACAGAAGCAAAAGATCCTCCACTGTGTATTCAAATACACTTCGTTTGTACATGGCAAAAAGAAAACTGAACAAATGCAATTAGTCTTTTCACAAACACAAAGGCTGAATTCTACACACAGTTGCAGTGGTGTAAATCCAGAGAAAGTGCACTGATTTCAGTGAAGCTACTCCAAATTTACCCCATTGTAAGTGGGATTAGAATTTGACCCAAGATTTTAAACATGACAGTTTACTTTGGCCTGTGGAGGAGGTGGTAAGTGTTCGGTAGTGTCTTTGGCTGTTACTTAAAAATTTCTAATGGGAAATAGTTCTGTTATCTTACAGACCATACTTGCTTCAGTAAAATAACATTCATGCTTCACTGAACTTTGAGGTGCCCCCTGGCAGCTGAATCTGATAGATACATGGGTGGGTGGGGAAGGACTAGATAAAACTATACCTTATTTTCACACATGTCCTTCAAGTATATCTTCCAATGCTGCAGCGAACAATGTAACCCTAGAAATGAGGACATAATTTCCCTGCAATTTTTTGTTTCTGTTGTCAGTTGCTGTGCCCCTCCCTCGTGCTCTTCTCTAGTCCCTCTCTCCACTGAGTCCTCTCTTCCCCGTCTCCAAATCCATTGCTTGCCCTCACCTTCTGGTTTGCTGAGTTACACAGTCACAATAGACACTTTGGCTATGTCTACACTCGCGGCTTCTTGCGCAAGTACGGCCGTTCTTGTGAAAGAATCTGCAGAGCATCCACACTTGCCCACCCGCTCTTGTGCAAGGCAATTTACAGTACAGCGTGGTAAGAGGGCTCCTTGCGCAAGAGTTACTCTCTCTTTTATCAGGTGTAAGCCCTCTTGCGCAGGTGTTCTTGCGCAAGAGGGCAGTGTGGATGCTCGGCAGGGATATCTTGTGCAAGAAAGCCCTATGGCTAAAATGGCCATCAGAGCTTTCTTGTGCAAGAACGCATCCTCACTGCCATGGGAGCTCTTGCGCAAAAGCGCAGCATGCACATGGCAGTATGGACGTTTTCTTGCACAAGATGTTCTTGCGCAAGAAACCGCCAGTGTACACATAGCCTTTTTGTCTCACGGACAGTATTGAAACAGATGGGTGGATTTATTTCAGGCTCCACTCAGCTCCTGGCAGGAATATAGCATAGGGCAAAGAGGTGATAGAAAAGGCAGGTGTGTGAATATATAGTCCAGGCCCACTAGTGAGGTAGGATAGGTCATGGGTCAATGTAGTAGCAAGAGGAGGATGACGGATACAGTAGTGGGGAAGTTAGCCCTGTTGCCCCCACCTCGAAATTGTTCATGTAGCTGCTTGAGCCCTGTAGCTGATAATGTGAAGGTCAGACAGCTGGCTATGGAAGGGTCAAAGAAACAGCTCAGAGATGGTGAGGTAGGTGAGTTTCATGCATCAATGTTTGTGGCATCATGCATACATTTGGATTCTGGACAGAGATGGCTTCAAGTATTTCCTTTAGTTCCTCCTTTTAGCTGTGACATGGGGCAGAGAAGAAGGAAATTATGTCACTGAACACCAGATGAAAAACATTTCTTTAATAGTGCTGCCAGTTTCTTGTACTGTTGAAATGATGATGAGATGATAGGAGCATGGGACCATTTCCATGGCTTATGGCCTTCCTTAATTGTTGACTATTACTAAACGTTGTCCTCTTCCCAGCATTGGCTTAGAAGGCATTCACTTGTCTGTTGGGAATATTGTCAGCTCCAGGCCCTCTGACTACGGAGTGTGGAAACCAAATGGCTTTCTTTGTTTTACTTTTTTCTTTTTTTAGAGGGTTTTTGTATTGACTTTTCGATAAGATTACAAGCCTTATTCTTGAGAGTGAGACAGAAATAAAGTGGTCCAGTAATAACTCGAAGGGAAGGGCAGGCAACAGAAGTCTAGTTTAATAGAAGGAAAGTATCCCTGCATTTCAACAACTTTTCTTCTAGTCTATTCACCCGCTCCCTTCCTCTAAACAATTTCACCTTCTGATCATTGGACTACCCCTTGCTCACCAATGACTCTTCAGAAATGCTGTACAGTTCCAAAACCGTAGTTTGTGGTGGTCAATTTATTTTCTCTTTTTTCAATTCTTCCAGTGGAGTCTGGGGTTGAAAAATGAGTTTGCACAACTCACGAAAATTAGATGTGGTTGGCATCTACCTGAGCACTCAGTAGCATTCTTTCTTTCATTGAAACTGTTGTTGAATCACACTTGCCTCTCAAAAATTATATTACTGTGCCACTGGCCCTTTTTCATGGCATCCAGACAGGATTCTTCATCTCAGTTAAATTACTGATTACTGTACATGCCATGTTTAATATTTAGACCTTTCAGAAACTTGCCTTCAAAGCCTATCTAATTTTTTACTATTGCTGCATTCTTAAATAGTCTGTTCCAAGTTGTTTTCACCTTTGGTTGTTTTTGCAAATACCTTTCATGTGGATTGATTATTAATATAACCTGATTCTGAAATGCAGACAAATGTGTCATCTTAAAGCATCTGGTTGGGCAACAAAAATGGGCAACAAAAACGATTAGAGGTATGGAACAGAGATTAATAAGGCAAGGATTATTCAACTTGGGAAAGAGACGACTAACGGGGGATATGATAGACATCTATAAAATTGTGAATGGTGTGGAGAAAGTGAATAAAGGAGTTATTGTTCCTTCCCATAACACCAAAACTAAGGGGGTCAACAAATGAAATTAATAGGTAGTAAGTTTAAAACAAACAAAAGGAAATACTTCTTCACACAATACAAGGTCAACCTGTGGAACTCTTTGCTAGAGGATGTTGTAAAGGCCAAGATTTTTAATAGAGTTTAAAAAAAGAACTACATACATTCATGGAGGATAAGTCCATCAATGGCTATTAGCCAGGATGGTGTCCCTAGCCTCTGTTTGTCAGAAGCTGGGAATGGGTGACAGGGGATGGATTACTTGAAGATTACCTTCTATTCATTCCCTTTGAGGCATCTTGCGTTGGCCAGTGCCAGAAAACAGGATACTGGGTTAGATGGACCTTTGCTTTGAACCGGTATGGCTAGTTCGCCAGGGTTGGTCCCTGGTGAGCCGCTGCCATTATATTTACCTATGCTTCCACAGGTACAGGCAATTGCAGCTCCCGTTGGCCGAGGAGCGCCATTCCCAACCAGTGGAAACTACAGAAAGCGGTGTCCTGGTCCATGTTGCTTCTCTCATCTGCCATTGGCTACGAATGGAGATCCATGGCCAATGGGAGCTGCAATCACCCATAGTTGGGGAGGCACAGGTAAATATATCAGCACTGGCCTGCCAGGGGCTAACCATGGTGAACTGGATCTGGGCCATAGGCCAATATTTTCCCACCCCTGCATTATAATCTGTTTGTCACACCTGGGATGGTTTGACACATTTGACACAACTTGAATGGTTCCTTCAGCTGATGCTGTTTACTGTGTTAAGGCCTACTCAGAAATTTTAATGTGAGCATTATTGGCCTCATTGAATGGCTCTTGAACCAGGGGAAGATTTAATATACTGGGTATGTGCACATTACTGCCTAGTATTGTGTCTACAAACTGTACTTCCCGTATTCAATAGCTGGTGTTTAAACCTCAGTACCGTAGCCTCTTCAATTTACATTTTAAAATATAAACAACCTTCAACAGTATAATCAATGTTAAAACATATATTAAAATTTTACGCACACAAAATATGTAAAAAACCAGAAGTTGTAAAGTCTAATATACAAAAGTGAGGAAAAGCCAGAATTAAGGATGGCTATGCAATCTTAATTTGCACCTGTGGTACATTGTCTTTAATAGCAGGTGATTTTTTTTTTATACAGGGTGCTTGCCTTATTCAGTGCATAAGATGAACGAAGTCTATGGTCAGGACAGTAACAGATGATGTACAAATATCAAGAAATAGAAGAATCATTACTGTGACCACTTCTCACAAGTATGTCCTCGATAGAGAGACTCCCTCTACCTCTGTAAGACCCCAGTTTTGCAAAGACTGACTAGTCTCACTGAAGTGTGTAAAGTGTGAGCACCGGTGTATATTTTTCCAGGATCAACGTGGAATTGTGAATAACTCCCAGGTTATCAAAAAGCCAGGCCCTTTTCACTTTTGCAGATGACCCACAGATAGCATAATTAGGCTAAATCCAATGCTAGTTTTATCAGCATGATATGAATTTCCCTGATTTTTTTTCAATACCAAATCATGTTGTCTTCACACTTGACAGATATAATAAAAATAGTCTTAAGTAACACCGTGTTCTTCACACAAAATGTTACTTGTAGAAGTTGCTGAAGGCTGAGAGGTTGTACAGTAATACAACTATGTTTATAAGGTAAGTAATTTAGATGGTGAAAAAATAGACTATTGTGCTGTCACCAAAATTTTCACACTCATACTTATGAGGTATGAATTTACATCTAATTTAGTTTAAAATTAACACTGAAAAGTTGTAGGTATTTAATCTGCACCTGACATTAAGAAAATCTGGGCTTTATTGCTTGCTGACACAATTCATTTCCATCTACACTTTTCTAGTTTTGTTTGCTGTTTGACTAACTTGAGGACTTGCAGAAACTAGGAGGTACTGTATTCCTCAGCATAGGGAAGAACTGTAAAAAAGGAAGTTGCAAAGATTTTTACATGGGTGTGACGGGTCCCCTGGAATACCTTCAAGTTTGCACTCACACCAACATCCACAGGCAGGGAGCACACCCAGCTGTGTTCATGAATGCTCTAGCCAGCCATTCATGAACTAATAGTAGAGAGGCTACAGCCAAAATACTCTCCATTCCCCAGTCTAAGACCCTAGATATGTACCATCTGGCCCTGTTCAAATGAAGACCAGTGTGAATTTATTATTCGAGTCTGCCACTTCTACAAAAGAAAGAGGCCATGCACCGACTTTTGTTCATGAGCTGAGATTTATCCCTTTGTACTTCAAACACCACAGTATTTTAGGTAAAATAAATGTATTAACTACAGAAAGAGGCTTTTTAAGTGATAGCAAACCAGTCAAAGTAGATTACCATAAGACATTTTTAAAAACCCCACAGTTGGAGCATTTTATCTTGTGATATCTTATGATTTGAGGTTACTCCTGGTTAGCTGCTTATGCTAGGCCTTATGCCTTGTTTAGCTTAGTCATTGTCCTATAGGTCTGTGGCTTGTAGGTTCATTGCTTTACTGACTTAACTTGTTAGGAATATCAGTAGACATCTGACCATAAGCTCACCATGGTAATTAATCGCTGTATATGTCTGAGTGAAAAGGGCTAATAACCTTTTACACCACACTAATACTGCATCCTGACATTAGGAAGGTGTCAAAGTTCAAAACAAGAAGAAGGGTATGTCTACACTGGCACCCTCTTTCAAGAGAGGGATGCAAATGCAGCTGAGTGAAATTGCAAATGAAGCACGGATTTTAATTTCCCGCGCTTCATTTGCATAATTGTGGATCGCCGCTTTTTCAAAATACCCTATTTTGAAATAACAAACGCTGTGTAGATGCGGTTATTTTGAAAGAAACCCCTTCTTTTGAAATAATCTTTACTCCTCAAAAAATGAGGTTTACCAGTTATTTTGAAATAAGGGCTTTCTATCGAAATAACCGTGTTTAGACAGTGTATCTTTTTTTGAAATAGCGCCATAATGTGAATATGCAAATGAAGCCCGGGATATTTAAATCCCAGCTTCATTTGCAGTTTCGAATGTCTACATTTGCATCTCTCTCTCGAAAGAGGGTGCAAGTGTAGATGTACCTAAAGGATTTAAACCATTACTGAATGTATATTGGGCATAGTGGCATTAGTATAAAAGTTGTATCCTGACCAGTGTGCTTTGGCAGGTGTCATTCTTAGGAGATGTCACAATGATAACCATTGGTGATGGTGAAGAGAAAGATGTCTAACACTTCTGGTTGTTCTGAAAGGCATGGTATGAGTAGAAAAATGCCCGTTCTGTATTTTCTTTCTCTACTTGCTGGGTTGGACTTTTTGTAACTTTTTCTAACTGTTATAAAATTGTTACTGTATCTGTATTACTAATACAAAAGTTTATTTTTCCTAAGTGTTGCAGACATGCACATTGTGGTTCCCAGCAGAACAGTAATTCCAATAAAGTGAGCCTGATCTTGGGAGAAGAACATTCTAAAGCTCAGTCTTAATGGGAAATTCTTAAGTAATCAATATAAATACACAATCAGTAGATCAAGCAACAGTTTGTGAGGACAGAGCTTTGCCCCATGGTCCTTGATCCTCCAATGTGTATGTTACATGGCTCTATGCTGGTGTAGGGGGTATCCTAGCTTGAGAATAGCTTTGAGATCTCTTTATTCTAGCATCAGCTAAGTCAGAAGAAAAGTCCTGCCCAATCCATGTTACCAGTGAGCTGAATTCCTTTGTCAGAATAACTAAGTTTCCCGTTGCCAGCGTTGTCCACATATTTACTCTGCTGACACCATTATTGGACCTAACCAATTCAGTTATAAGATCAAGAACACATATTCCTGCTCATCCAGAAATATAATTTGTCATCATGTGCCGACAGTGTCCGTCTGCTATGTACATTGGACAAACATCTCAGACGCTTCGCCAAAGAATCAATGTACACAAAACGGATATCAGACAGTATCACAAAGAAAAAACAGTTTCTTGTCATTTCAATGAGAAAGGGCATTGTCTCAACGACTTGATTACCTGCATCCTGCTTCAAAGGCATTTTAACACCAGACTTGAAAGAGAAACCTCTGAACTGTCATTTATGCTTAAATTTGACACTTTATTGCTCTGTCTTCCTAGTAGTGGCAGCTAAAGCTCCCACCCTTTTTTAGAATTGCCAGAACCCGGAGCAGTTGCACCATTTACCCTCCCCTGTCAGTGGGCCTGGTAACTGAAAAGGAAAATCAGTCATAGCAATACTTTCTCCATCTAGGCAGCAAACCATTTGCTTCTGAACTCTATCTAGAATTAGTTACAGCCATCCTTAATTTCTGTACATGAGACTCAGAAGAAATTCCTTAGGAAAACAGACATTTATAGCACTTCGGTGTTCCAGGCATCTATTTAACAATAGGAATAAAAATTCCTCAGTTGAGCTTTTCAAGAATTCACCTACTAAATATTTGTTTTGCAGTCTAACCACAATGCCTCCATTAAGTTTTTTCCCCTTTTTCATTTATTTGTTATAGAAGTAACAGAAGGTAACATATTTCATATAGAAGGTGCTACAGTATTATGGCAATGGGTGTGTGGTATGAGACTACAAAGGGAGTGAGCCTCATTAGTCATGTTTCAGACCTTTGAAAGAAAGGGTGACAAAGATTAAAAGCCTACCCGGCTCCAGGCTGCCTCACTCCCTGTTATATAACATAATTATACTGTAGAAGTAGTTCTTGGATAATGTACTTTATGGTCAAACAATATGATTAGTCATAGATTACTGATCACAGGATTTGCCAAAATATGCCAAGAGTGTTAGTGCTACTCAAAACATAATATAAAATGGGGGGGGGGGACTTTTGTTTCTTTTTCTTTTGTGAGTGTCACCAACCATAGATATGGGAAATAAGGACTGTAGCTTTGAAGTATCCCACCAGATTCTGCACCCCACACTAGGGTTCCAGCCACCAGTTCCAAGGGTCCCAGCTGCTGACCTTGCAACCTTTGGGGACTTGAGCTGTCAGCCCTGGGGGCTTCACTCTTGGCCCTGGGGTCCCAAACACCTGGGGGCTCTGCTGCTACCTGGGGTCTTGGTGACTCCACTACAGGCCCCAGGGCCCCAACCATGGGCCCCCCCACCCTCTTCAGCCAGCCCCAGCAAGGAGATGAAGCTGGGCAAAGCTCACCCTAAAAATTGTTCCTGTGGCACTGACCCCAACAAAACAGAACAAGGAGGATACAAAGTGGGGGAGGGAGGTTGCTTGGTCTTCTTTCATTGTTGGAGCAATTATATTTACCATATGCAAAATCACAGGTGTTATAGCATTTAATACATAGCCAGGTACTGAGTGTTATCATTCTTATTTCAAAGATTAGGCAGTTAAAGCTCAGCAAGCTGATATGCTTCTTGGGAGGCATTATGGTATTCTAGCATAGTTAGGTGCCATGAGATATGAGTTTTAATGCTGATACTAGATTGCCATGCAATTTTGAATGCACCACTTCACCTCGCCGAATCTGTGTCCCAACCTGTAAAATGGAGCTAAAAATGATCATTTTCCAAAACTTACTAATGCTTGAGAACCACAAAATTTAGCATTCATAATTGTGTACTCTCCAGTTTTGTCAGTCAGCTTTATTTCATTTTACTTAATACTACAAATGTTAAGCTACTGCCATTGTTTGGTTATACACCGCAATTGAGGGCTGTATGCATAACCACTTTACAGTCAATGGCAGATGTGGGGGGAAACCCTGACTTCCTGATTCCTAGCCTCTTGTTTAATTCTGTAGAGCAGCGTTTCTTAAAGTGGCAGTTGGATGTGTGCCGCGGAGAGAACAGAATTAAAAATGGCCACTCTTAAAGGGACAAGCCTCCTTTGCTCAATTTTTCCCTGGGGGCTTTTTTTTTTCCCTCAACCAAAAAATCCTCGTTGTTCCCCATAAAAAAATTATTTGGTGTTCCACAGTTTTAAAAAGTTTAAGAAACACTGCTGTAGAGTATATCTTTTAGATACCATTGCTAATCCTTTCACCGTGTGAAAACGGCTCTTGGAATTTTCATGCTTGCAAATTTTCCCACAGAAGTGTTTGTTTCCTTTTTATGTATAGGCCTCCTTTTGAATAATTCTCAGCCTCTATCCTATCTCCAAATGTCATGAAAATTGAAATTTTAGAATTGATAAATCAAATACAATTAGTAAAAAAACAAAACAAAAAAAACCCCATGAAACACAAAACACACAACTTCTGATATGTTTTATTGCACCAACTTTTGTCCAGCTCTACCAAAATTTTGTTGAAATATCATCAGGCTCTTAAGTGATTTTAGTAAGAGAAGAATTAATTTATTAGTGACCTGTTTGTGAAATCTTATTCGCAGTATACACAATTGAATGATACAGGGTCTGCACCTACATGCACTGCTCAATGTAATACTGTTGTGACTGAAATCAGCAGGATTTGCACAATTGAGCTCTTTATTTTGTACAGTTTATAGTTCTGGATGACCCAGTTCATAGTAGTTTATTTCCTTTACCAAACTAATATTGGGTTCAAATGTTCACTGTAATGTCAGGGACTAATATTTTTACTCTCCCCTTTTCTTAATTTTACTGGTTTTCAAAGCCAAGCATTCCATAAATTAGTTATAGTAAGAGGGATTATTGTGGAATGTGATATAATTGGCAACTTATTGCTGATGTAGGTGATTCATGTTAGCCCTGTAGTAATAGTTACTTATAATTGGAAACACATGTGTTTTCTGGTGTCTAGACTTGGGAACTTTCCCAGGAAGGACTTTCAAGGTTTTTATCTAAGCATAAAAGACCAAATGATTACCTATAAAGCTGTAGACATAGGAACTAAACAAATTTGCTGGCAAACATAGCAGTTTTATAAGTTTAACTTGTTGAATTATAGTACAAAAACTCTTAAATATTTTAGAAATTATTAGACCAGTTTTAATTCTGTGGTTTGTCTGGCTGATATTTTACCATTTCATTTCATGCCAGTGTTTTAAACTTGTTTTATGTTCTCCAGGGTTGCTCCCTAACCTGAAAATAATTTAATACAGTTCTGGGCATAGAGTTGGAGATTATGCCTATATGTCTAACAACATTAGCTATTTAATCTGCCCAATTTAATTGCAATAATGCATTATTGTTTAACCAATACCACAAAAACAGAGCTAGATATTAATATATTTATTAAACAGAGTTCTGTGAAATCGGTCTTGGTATAAAGAAATTACATGGTACCACTTTCTTTTCCATCCATGGTCAGTAGACTGATTTCTGGAAGGATCTCAGAAAGGTACCATGGCTGGAAGCTGTATAGCTTGGGTGTGATCTGACACTGTCCTGATCCTGCAGCTTGCCCTTGAGCAAATGTCTCATGTTAAAATATCCCTGGAAAAGGAAAGCACAGTTGGCTGTCCCAGCAGGAGTGCTTTGCAAATATTGTTCTGGGACTGGCTCAGCCTATGACTCAGGACGAATAATTTCAGTTCTGGCTCTCACTGTAAAATAGGAAACACAAAAGAAATTCAGTGGTGTACTGGAGCCTTACAGAATATGACTTAATCATCATGCTTCAGACAGTGAGTGTAGAAGAGCTATATTAACGGATGTCAGAAGCCTTCTGAATTCAGATCTCATGTACTGTACAGTCTTTTTTCATCCTACCTGTTATGACAGCAAAAAATGGCATACACTATCTGGCTTCTGCAGCCAAGTATATGGTTCAAACTATTTCATCAGGAGCCTAACAAAATCTGCTTGCTTGACTGCCTGCCTTTCAATCATTTTCTTAACTAATTAAGAAAGTCTGCCAAGCCTTACTGGGCTAAGGTACTAATTGTTCTCAAGCAAGTGTTCCAATCTTACACCAAGTTAGGAAGTGTCTGTATTTTAAATGACTACATGCCAAAATTCCAGTTCAGTCAGACCTATTAGTTTATATGGATATCTGGATATCCAAAGCATCAAGGAAATAACAAACCCAAAAGGCATTATTTTCCAGCAATTGAGAATCTGTAAGTCCTGTTTACTCTTAAAGGGGGTAGCATTCTGATACTTCTCCAGTTCAATTTCCAAACCAGAAAAAGAGCATAATACTATAGGAAAAACTATTTCTCCCAATCTTTCTGGTTAGGATGGTCCCATGATTCTGGTCTCAATGACAAAATTCCATTGACTCATTCATGCAAGATCTGTCAGTCGGATTTTATCTAGGTTGCTATACTGTACTCAGCATCACCAGGCTATCATTTAAAGAGCGGCCCCCTGACAACCAAGTCACTGGAAATTCAAGAACGCCTCTTTTAGCAACAGTTCCAATCTAATTTTGCAAACCAAAGAAGTTTGGAAGATTTGGAATAATGATGTGGATCCTTCTCCAAACCAAGGCACTGTGCCTATTTCTGCAAACTATTGTTCCTTACTCATAAATAGTTAACATTAATTTAATACACGTGGTAAGAAGAATGTTCCATTGTAGCATGTGTTGCATAGCAGAACTCTGATTCTGAAACATTGACGTTGCATTGATTTATTCCTGACAGTAGCTCACAGCCTGGTCATTCAATTAGTAAGTAAAAGACTTGTGCCTATCAACACACTCTCATTTTTAATCTGAATGCTGTATTTCTTTTCCCTACTCTTCATCAGTCTTTGGTCTTAATCCACAAGCTGTTCCACATGGGTCTGTAAGTATCCAGGGATGTGTTGAAGTATGACAGAAGCAGGATCAAAATCTTTGTCAAGAACAGTCTTCATATGTCTTTAGAAAGTGAGTAATGCGTTTTTGGGTGTTAACAAATACAAAAAGTTTTCTGTTTCTAAAGTAAAAAACAGTACAAGGACTCATTTAACACGGATAATTGCAAAGATTTACTCATGACTAGAACCACATGCAGATACAAAATTCGTATTAGTATCCACATCCATTTCTGCAAAAATGAGCCACATATTTCTGCATTAACATCCACATAAAGCAGATATCCACAAATTTTCAAGGCTCTATTCATGATCTTAAACTTAGATTCTGCTTCACAGAAATGTGTTTATTTCAAATGCCAGACTTTTTTGTTTTATACAGAAAATTAGAATGAATTAATCAAAATTATAGCAGAACTTGAAACATTTTATTGCTAGAACAGTTTTAAACAGCCATCTGTGCTAGGTAAGAAAGTGTGCCTAATACAAAGGTATTTGTTTCTACTTGAATGTGCAGCTGAAGAAGAGGAATTGGACAGGAGGTGGTATATTTGAACAGCTATTTCTGCATGTGTGTGCTGCTGCTTTGAAAATACTCCAAACTCAGTGCTTGTGGTTTTTGTCACGAGTTACCTGCTGCCTGGGTTTGCACATGCTGTTTTAATCATAATCAGTCTTTGCATTGTATAGTGTGGCTTTTTTTCCCATGAACATCTTTGCTAAATCATTTGTAAGGATGATGTACAATATGATAAAAATAATAGGAGCCAATTTATTTTGCCTGGCGGGTGCTCTAGTGAATAATCTCTTTAAAAGAGCATGTTGCTTGAGGACCTTGCAGAAATTACCGCTTGAGCAGAACATCTGGTTAGTGGGTTTGGCTAAAGGAAGCACATTACACTATCACCCCAAAGACTGCATGAATTCCTTATTCATTCTGGGGTACTTTTCCAGACGATGATATTGATCTTAAAAAGCTATATTAGTTTGGGTCATAACTACTAAATGGCATCTCTCCCTTTGTTCTACTATGTCACTTCGAATAAGATGATGCATGTAAGTTGGATGTGGGTGCCTAGATTGAAGGGCTTGGTGGCAAGAGATATTCAGTAAAAGGTCTTCAATTATCTGTTAATCAAACAGAGCCTGAGGTTTGTTGCAATTCATGGGAGAGGTGAAAGTCATCTGTTCAGCCCCGGGGGATGCAGGCTGCCAGTATAATCCATGCACCTTTTTGGAGTGGTGCACTGTCCCATCAAGTGGCACTGAGGACGATGAGTCTGCTGTACAGCTTTAGCTGAGAGCCAGCTGGCTTTGAGCTCATGTGGTACAGGCTCATGATCTATGCTTCAAAGGTCCCAGGTTTGATTCTGCCTGCTGGTGTTGCACCAGCGTCCCCCAAAGGTTGGTAAGGTAACTGATGATCCCTAGGGCACAAGGAAATGCCAGCCATGCCTATACACCAGTCAGTGACCACAGAGGAGGTGGTAGAGGAACTGCTATATTATCTCTGTGCCACCAAAACAACACCCTACACTGGCATGGTCAACTATGCTAAAGCACCTTGCATGTCGCAGCAGCAGAATTCCAACCACAGGTCTGGAGTTAGAGCACATTTGTACTTTGCACTGTTAAAATGCAACCTGTCTATCCTCAAATTATTTACTGAGTTGTATAATTAATATGGTGAGGAGCTACGGCACAGCATTGTCGGTACTATGTTTATAGTATGTGGCTTCTTGTTGGTTAAATAGTCTGTCAAAAATCTGCCCCAATTATAAATGGACTCATGCAATAAGAATATGCACATTACCAATGTGCACATTAGATGTTCTAGAATGGATTCTGCCCTGTTACATGGATGTAAATATGCAATAACTCCATTGACGTGAATGAAGACCAGACGTTAGTCCCTATATCCATCCTAACCCCATTCCAATTTTATGGAAATGACCATAAATTACTCAATTATTTTTTCTGGGGTTGGAAATTAATTTTATAGATGGTCCCTTTTGAGTTTGTTAGCCTGTCTATTTTTCAGTATCTTGGGTATTACAGGCAACAGCAATATAAACACACTCTCATCTCTTTAAATGAAAACACACAGAAACCCTTCTATTTTGCTGTATCCATTCACACACGTTTTTGCAATGACAAACCAGTGGGAGTTACATATGTAATACTCTAATGTTTCTACATGAGCTTTGCAGCAACTTAGCAAATACTGTTTTATATAAAGCCAGATGGTTTACCTTTTTAACCATTCATTGTGACAATTGTCTACTTCTTTGTAAATGGATTTTTATTTTACTATGTGGATTTCTTTAGGAAATCTCTTCAAAATTATTTCCTGGCTGCATTTTTCACATTGGGACTGAAATGTGGATAGTTAAAATGATTTGGAAAAGGTTTCCAATTTGATATTCATGCTTCAAATGCTGTTCATTAACCCAAGCATGAAACAGTGGTTTGGTGGTTGTTTTTTCCATATTCTCTTATTAGAATAAAAGCACACTTTCATTTATTTATAAAATTATTTAATGAGGTTAATGATTTATTTTCACCTGGGTTATACATCTTTTCTTTCTACCGGTCTGGCTGCCATGGGGGAGGGGGCGGCCCTCCAGTTAGCATGCCAGTAAGGCAGATGCTTACCAGTTAACTTTTGACATCCCTAATCTGATTATAGCTGAGTATGTTCTTTTAATAGTATAGGCATAACTTTCAAATGTTGACACTATCTTAGAAAACCACTGTTCTGCATATGAACGCCCAGACCCCAACTTTATGCCTAGCATTAGTTTTTGGTTACTGATAGAAGTTCCCAAATGTGAAACTGGAGGTAAAATCTAAAAGTTGGTTGTGTATTTGGGTGTATGCAAAAGAGGCTTTATTTTAACAGGAAGTGGTGCCATTTTTTGCTGGACTGTTCGTTAGTTTCTCCTTTTATGTAGAATAGTGATAGAGATGTAGCCGTGTTAGTCTGGGGTAGCTGAAGCAAAATGCAGGACAATGTAGCACTTTAAAGACTAACAAGATGGTGTATTAGATGATGAGCTTTCGTGGGCCAGACCCACTTCCTCAGATCAAATAGATCTGAGGAAGTGGGTCTGGCCCACGAAAGCTCATCATCTAATACACCATCTTGTTAGTCTTTAAAGTGCTACATTGTCCTGCATTTTGCTCCTTTTATGTAGGGATACATGTTCAGAAATTCATTTTTGATTAATCATGGTTTATTTTAAAAAATATATAGCAGTTCTTTTTGGATTCAGTATAATCAAGAATGTCAATGTTAATTTGTGCATGTGGGCAAGATTCTTCACAGTTTATAGCAAAATCAGGTTAGCTGTCTCAGAATCATATGAATTACAGTTACAGAATACCCAACTAAATCTGATCTGCTAAACTTCCAGCCAACAGTCATATCTAATTTTGTCTTAAGAACTAGTTTGTGCTTCTTTCTGCCTTAACCTAACTAGTAGGGATGTTTCTTGCAAATACTACTTAGGCCAGTTTCTTCCATATTCATTAGTTCTCATATTTGCTGCTAATTACGTTATAGGTTGAACCTCTCTAGTCTGGCAAAATCCATGATCTGGCATGATTTTACAGGCAGTCCCCGACTTACATGGATCCGACTTAAGTCGGATCCGCAGTTACGAACGCGGCTTTTCTCGCCCCGGAGGACACAGACTGCGGGACCTCGTGGTCCCGCCGCCCGTGTACTGCGGGGCGAGAAAAGCTGCTCCGCGTCTCCCTGGTCTGCAGAGGGGCTCGGGCAGCCGGGGCTTTGCAAAGCCACGGGGGAAGCCAGCAGCGGGACAGCCCAGGCGCGCCTGGGCTGCCCCGCAGCCCCAGCCCCTCTGCGGCTTTGCAAAGCCGCGGGGGAAGCCAACAGCGGGACAGCCCAGGTGTGCCTGGGGTGCCCCGCAGCCCCAGCCCCTCCGCGGCTTTGCAAAGCCGCGGGGGAAGCCGGCGGCGGGACAGCCCAGGCATGCCTGGCCTGTCCCGCTGCAGGCGTGCTCCAAGGCTTTGCTCCCCGTCTCCCTGCAGACCAGGGAGACAGGGAGCAAAGCCGCGGAGCACGCCCGCAGGGGGACAGCTCAAGTGTGCCCGGGCTGTCCCACTGCGGGCATGCTCCAAGGCTTTGCTCCCCATCTCCCTGGTCTGACCAGCAGACCAGGGAGACGGGGAGCAAAGCCTCGGAGCATGCCAGCAGTGGGACAGCGCGGCGCGCCTGGACTCTCCCGCTGCCCGCGTGCTCTGTGGCTTTGCTCCGCGTCTCCCAGGTCAGCAGACCAGGGAGACGGAGCAAAGCCGTGGAGGACTTGGGCGTCCCCACCCCCATCTCCCTGGTCTGCTGGGGGGGGGGGGGGTGCAGCTAGTGCCCCCCCCCAGCAGACCAGGCTTTTCTTGCCTACCCCTGGGGTAGAGCAGCTGGGGGCTGCTGGGTTGGTCCCGCAGCGCTGCTCCGGACCAACCCGGCAGCACCCCAGCTGCTCTGCCCCAGGAATCCTGATTCAGCCGCTGCTGGTCAGTTTCAGTAGCAGCTGAATCAGGACGCCTGAGGCAGAGCAGCTGGGGTGCTGCTGGGTTGCTCCAGTAGCGCCGAGGAGCCGCGCTACTGGAGCAACCCAGCAGCACCTCAGCTGCTCTGCCCCAGGCATCCCCAAGTCAGCCGCTGCTGAAACTGACCAGCGGCTGACTACAGGAAGCCCGAGGCAGAGTTGCTCTGCCCCAGGCTTCCTGGAATCAGCCGCTGATCAGTTTCAGCAGCAGCTGACTTGGGGACGCCTGGGTTTCTTAAGTTGAATCTGTATGTAAGTCAGAACTGGCGTCCAGATTCAGCCGCGGTTGAAACTGATCTTTTTCAGCAGCGGCTGACGCCGGTTCTGACTTACATACAGATTCAACTTAAGAACAAACCTACAGTCCCTATCTTTTACGTAACCCAGGGACTGCCTGTAGTTAGTTTATTGTCTGTTTATCGTGGGTGTGGCGTTGTTAAAAAAGTTTGTCTACAGCCACCAGTCCTGGCTTTCAGTGTTCTGTGCTGTTGTTTAGCTCTGTATCACCCCTCAATGTCTTCTAGGAGATTAGCAAGCAAGGGAAGTCCTGGTAATGCTGCTAAGCATAAGCATGTTTTTTGATGCTTTATCTACTTATTTGCTTATGCCAATACACAATTTTACTGTAACAACACTAACACTTTATGATGAAGAGAGCTAATAACCCTGGGCTAGGCATAGGCTTATATAGCGTGTTTCAGTATGTTCGTACATTATTAAGCAGCATTGCAAACACTATTCCGTTTATTTGCCTCAGCAAAATAAAAATAGAGACCCACTTGCTGCACTATCGACCTCCCATGGTTTGGCAAATTCTCTGGTTCAACATCGGTCAGGTCCCAAGCCTGCTGGACTAGAGAGGTTCAATCTGTACATTTAAAGTGTATTACAGACACATTTAGTCTGTTATTTCCCTTCAGATTAGCCAATTTTCATATATATGAAATAGAACTAACACCATGGCTATGCAAAATAATTCTTTAAAAACTTCAATTAGTTGAATATTAACTTCTTATAAACTTTTTATGTAAATGCAAAATCTGTAACTTTTAAATATTGTGATGTACACAAGGTGAGCCATGCAAATTATACTCATTGCTGCTGTCTCCCCAGGGCAACTGTTTAGCTAATGTAAACTGGCATAGTTCCACTGAAATCAGTGCAGCTCTGCCATGTTGATGTACAGTAACTGAAGATCTGGTCCTCCATTCTTAACTTGCCTCTCCACTTTGCTGTTTGACAGTTTTGTGGGTTGTTTCCTGCATTTAGTTGTGATGTGTGACGCCCCGTTTGAAACATAGCATTGTTAGAGCAAATAGGTGCCGTGATAAAGTACTAGCTAAATCCTCTTTATTTCTTTAACTACATTGAATTCATGCTGAAATTATCTCAATCAATAACTGGCAGAGGGAAAGCAAAGCTACTCTATAAAGAGCCTTGCTTGTTTCATCAACGGAATCTCTTACTCAGCACTGCTGTAGCAGAAAGCATGTGCATTGGAAGGCTGGGCTTGAGAATATCTGTCAATATTAAATGTTCATTTATTCCTGAGGCTCTTGAGGTGACATTCTGTTAGATAGTACTGTCTGATGTAAAACTGCTTCATACATGAAGTCAATAAGACTTATGTAGGCACAATTAACTATAGTAGGCTACACTTGCATTCAGGTATGGGAATACATCTTCACTTGTTGCAATTACATCTCTTCATCCAGCATTTGATTTCATTCCACAAATGGACCGATTAAAACTACAATTTAGATAAGTGATGCTAGTAGTGTAAATTGTTACGCCTCAGGAACTGCAGTCAGTTAAAACTTTAAAATTTAAATCTCTACGCTGGGGGTGGGGTTGGAGAAAACCCAGAGTGTTAATCCATGTGACTCAGACAAACTTGCAGTCCCAGTCACCACAGGTAAATTAGGGAACATGTTGATTTGGAAAACATGTGCTGCACTCCGCTATAGAAATCTGGATTTCATAAATAATTTTTAGCACCCGTAAGCTGATGCTGACTAGTGCCAACGAGACAATTTAATAAAGAGTTTAACATTATGCAACACAAGCCAGCTTTGCAAACACATGCTTTCCTGCTGAGATCAGAATGAATATCAAGTGCAGTATGCAAGCCAGACTGTACAAGCCAGCTTGTCTACATGGATCTCTCAACTGACTTCACTTATTGTTGTGATGGGCAGAGTTCCATGGCAGTAATCACAGCAGAGTGTTCACCCTGAGCGCCGTTCCAAGCTCCATCTTACTGGTTACAATGTCAATTATTTTAACATACCTCTTCATCCGCAAGCTGGCCTGTTCCGCTACATTTACCTTCCAAATTATAAACCTCCTGAATAAGATGGCCAACACATCTTGCCTCTGATTTTCTATTTTTTACTTGGGATTTAGCTATCACCAGCTCTAAAACATCCTCTTAATAAAGAGTGCAAATGAGTAGATTATGTGAGTTCTGTATTTTTCATCAGTTCCCTTTCAGGATGTTTTCTAAGTGATTTGGGCTAATACAGAATAAGTTGAAAATGATAGGAAGTTGGAAATAGGCTTCAGCCAAGTGTCTAACATTTAAGTGCTGTATGTTGATGAGAGAGGACTGAGTAATGATAAAGGACACATCCTTCTCCAGGTTACTGAAGCCAACTACATCCTTTGTTCCTGACCCAGCAGGGACTGGGAGTCTTGTGAAAACAGTTTGCTGGCCTCCTGGAGGAGAGGGAGTGCCTTCTGTGAGTCTGGGTGGTTCCAAAACTGTGATGATGCCCTCCTCTGTTTAGCCAGAGGAACTGAATGAAGTTCATAAATGATAAGGAACCACCCATAATTATGGTCATGCAGCAGCTACTTGCTAAACTTAAGGAAACCTTCCTCCATTCCAAAATAAGGAGAAAGAACCTAGGTTGTTTGTGAAGAGGCATAAGGAGATAAAGTATCCAGTCTGCTGCACTTGGGCAAGATGATATTGGGGCAGAAGGAGGCCCATACTTAAGGTACTAGCATAAAAAGAATGAGAGAAGCCTGGGGATAGAAAGCAAAGGCAGGAACAGGGGATATCAGATTACCCATATTCTAAAGGGCTGAGAGAAAGGAGAAGAGGTTGAAAGAAAAGAGAGGATCACTGACCATGACAATCTGTGTGGGAGACTAGATACACTAGAGAGCATACTGTATGGTTTTGGACTAGAACAGAGTTTCTCAAACTGTGAGTCGCGAGCAACTGAGTGGGGGGTTGCGGTACCACAAGTTTGAGAACCCCTGGATTAGAAGATCTACTTGACATTGCTCAGGTTCTTAACTCAATTCATTTTTGTTTTTTCTTCATTTAAATCATTGCTCTGGAGTGAGGCTTGGGAACAAAGGGTTCATTGTGCAGGCTGCCCTGGGGAGAGAAGACTACCCCAGTCTCCTCTCATTGCAGCAGGTTGGGGCCAGGTGAGAAGCACCCCTCCATGGCCGCTGCAGCTCCAGTGGGCACAGCCAAAGAAGGGGTGCAGACACACAAGGGGACAAACTCTCTCAAATATATTGCAGATAGCTGACCCTTTCTCCACGTCTGCCCCTTGCTGGCCCAATGGGGTTATAGCTTTCCCGCTCCCTATTTCTGGCCCCTTGCTGCCTCCCCATCCCCTCTGCCAGTCATTATACAGTACGACTGTCCCTGTTTTCTATCCTATATCCCAGGCTGCCTCCACGTGGTCATTATATAGCACAGCCCTCCCTTTCTGTTTTATGAGAACCTATCCTATTCCAGGCACATCCTGGCACAACCAATCCTGACCTTGCTTTAAGTTATGATAAGAGGATGCTGTATACTGTATTTGGTGATCCTAGCACTTATTGTTAGAAGGAGTTCTAGAACAGACAGACACTCTCAAATATATACAGGCAGTCCCCGGGTTACGTACAAGATAGGGACTGTAGGTTTGTTCTTAAGTTGAATTTGTATGTAAGTCGGAACTGGTACATATTGTAGGGGAAACTCTAGCCAAACTTTTTTTTAGTTTTGGATAGCATAGGGAAAGGTTAACACCCCTCTAATGTTTGTTTTGCTGTCTGTTCCCCTGTTCAGAAGATTTCACATCTATTTCTGTCCCTGTGACAAACTCAGGCCTAAAGGAGTAACTCATCAAATACCAAACAGCTCTGCACCATGCTTTGAGCTAATAGCTTTATTTCCACACACCACCCAGGGTTCTAGGAGGAGGGTCCTTTTTTTGCTAACACAATGTGGCCAGCACTTTGTTTGTTTTGGTGGAGTCTTTGTTTGCCCAGGGAGCCCAGCATGTATAGGGGGAGGAGGGGCGGAGAGGCTGCTTTTGTCTGCTGTTTGGCAGCCTGTTGCTCAGGGGAGGGGGCAGCCTGTTGCTGGCAGGGGGGGAGGGGAGAGGCGTGCAGGATGCGAGGCCGTGGGGGGGGGGGGCAGCGGGCGTGGGGAGGCACTTTTCCTCTGCCCGGCAGCTCTGTGGGATCCCTGTCCCTGTGGCCAGCTGCTGCAGGCAGAGGCCAGTTGGAGCCGGCCGAAGAGGAGGAGGAGGTGGATTCTAGGACCCAGGTGAGCGAGCCCCGGGGACGCTGCTGCGCTCCGGGAGCCCGGCATGTATAGAGGGGAGGAGGGGCAGAGAGGCTGCTTTTGTCTGTTCGGCAGCCTGTTGCTCAGGGGAGGGGGCAGCCTGTTGCTGGGGGGGGGGGGCAGCGGGCGTGGGGAGGCACTTTTCCTCTGGCCGGCAGCTCTGCGGGACCCCACTCGGAGCCGGCCCGAGGAGGAGGAGGATCCTAGGACCCAGGTGAGCGAGCCCCGGGAATGCTGCTGCGCATGTGTGGGAGTTGCCTCACCCCGTTCGTATCTAGGGATCCGACGTAAGTCGGATCCACGTAAGTCGGGGACTGCCTGTAGTAGATAATTTTACCAAATCTGATAGAGCTCTTTAAGTTAAAATAAAAGGGGTTATACTTCTGGCTTTTTGCTGCTGCTACATTTTCATATTTACTCATTCACATAATTTAGTAAACAACTTAGAAAGGGGCAAACCATGTCTGCTCACCAAGAGGTCTGAAGGCAACATGTGTAGGGGAGTCCCACTGCCCGTTGTGAAGACTGAGGACCAGGAGCCTGTGCGGGAGTTCTCCCTTTGAAGACTCACTGAGGACTCACTTGCAGAGTTACTGGAATAGAAGAATGAGGGGCGAGGAGTGTCAATTTGTGGGTAAATCTTTTGGTCTCCTGTAGCGGGGCTTGTACTTCATCTGAGTCCTATGTCAGCCTTCAGGTTGTAGCAGCGATTGTAGAACAGCTCAGCTTTGTTTTCATGGCTCTGGAATATGATCTGTCCCCCAACTCCTGCAGATTTCCTCTGTTGCCTGTATTACTCAGATTTGGAACAGGGAATCGGATTTGACCACAAACGGGGATTCTAATATCTTTCCAAGATGTCATGACATTTTACTGGAAAACTTATAAAAATGCCTATCTGTTTTTAATTGCTCTCCCTCCGGGTGAAAATTTTGATTTTATAGTTTCCTATAAGAAGGTCCAGAAGATTGATAGTAAAATCCCAGACTTGTGAACCACATGTTGAGTTCTGTGATAAAGCAATGCCTTCGTATTCAGCAGGATACTTTTACTGTACTTTTAGATAAGCCCTTGTATGTATGTGTTTTAGTTGTTAGTCTGTTCACCATGTGGAGAAATGTCGAATAGGTCTGGAATTGGCTTTTTAGCCCTTTTTTCTGGTCATCTTTGCTATTCTAAAATAAATACAGAGTGGGCAGGAGTGTGCTTAGCAAACCAAGTACACTGTGCAAAGTGATGAATAATGTAGCCTCTTCAATATTTGATGATACACAATTGCTAATACTATATAGGTTTGGATTGTCTGTCCTCTTGGATATAACACCTTTCTGTCCTCCAGCAGTGTTAGGTATTTGACATGTTCTCAGCCTTGTCACATCCATGCTAAAAGCTCCATTTTGAAATATTGGAAGGTCATGCAAGAATATGACTGGGCTGTATAAATAGGGCTTGGCTGAAACCGCTTCTAATCTAGATCATTCCCTTGTGAAAGAAGAGGAGGCACTGAGGCTGCATGAGGTGAATGCTCCCAAAGGAAATGTCCCAAAGAGAGTTCTCTGGCATACCATAGGAACTCAGTATGTATAGAATGGAATCTTTTCTAATTCAGTCTTCGTATCACATCCATCATATGGTATCTGAGATCCATGAAAACATGCACATAGACATTGCAGAACACTTTGATATTTAACCAAAACATTTTTATGGAAGGCCTGATGATGCCTCGTGGTTTTGATGAGGGGCTACAGAGCCCTTCTCATATATAGCACTTTTGCGACGTATGCACACCCCATCTCTTAGCAGAAAGTATACAGGGATGTGGACACCACCTAGTTGGCCATTAAATCATTGGCAATCCCTCTCTTGATCTAGGAATACCAATCCTTGGTGCAGAGTCGTGCCATCTAAGGGTTAGAGTCAATGAAGAGCGGCCCACTAACTCAGGGCAGCCCAGCCTAGTAGCCAAAGTCAGTAGGGATTGTTAGCCCTTGCACTCAGCTCGGTTCAGCTTGGTAGCCAAAGTCAGTAGTGGCTGGCCCATAACCTCAGGGCAACATGGCTTAGTAGCCAAAGTCCACAGGGGATGGCCCTTTAACTCCAGGTGGGACCGGCCTTGTAGCCAAAGTCAATAGGGGTAGGCCCTTTAACTCAGGGCATCATGGCTTGGTAGCTGAAGTCCGTAGTGGTCAGCCATTGTCGCAGCGCAGCACAGTCTAATGGCCAGAGTCAGTTATAGTTGGCCCCTGTCTCAAGGCAGTACGGCCTATTGGCTAGAGACAATGGGGTTTGGAGGCAACGGCCTCAGTAAGAGTAAGGTGGAAACCTGGGCCCCCCTGACTCCACTGGGTCCTGACCCAGGACCCTGTGAGCACCAGAGCGGTCTACCACTCCCTTGGCGGGGAATCCAGACACAACGCTCCAAATTTAACTGAGTGGGAGAGGCTGCTTCCTGGGTCACTTCCTACTGGTGTCGGTGGGGCAGCGTCCCATGTGATCGCTGGGTCCTCTGGTTCCCCAGCAGCCATTTCTCCCTGGGGCTCCCCTTGGGCTGTGTAGCAGCAGTCTTCTTGGGCTCTGGTTTGCGTTGTCAGGGTCACTGGCTGGTGGGGCCCTGGAGCCCCTGCTGGAGGTCCTTCTCCTTCCATGGCCAGCCCAGACTGAGCTGCTCTCTTGCCTTTTATGCTGCCCCAGCATTTGGAGCATGCCCAGTCTGGGTGGAGAGATGGGATTTCCTCTGTCCACAGAAATTTAACCCCACTGGCTTCAGTGCACACCCCATCCCAATCACTTGTTTGAATCCGGCCCTCGTTTGATAGAGGCTAAATATAATTAATAGCAGATAGTTGTTTGGTCACCTATATGACTTGAATTAATTATTTGGATTAGAATTTAATCCACTCTCTTATATGAAAACTGAGCTTAAAAGGCCAGTTATACAGCGTCTATAAATTCTCTCACTGTCCAACATTTAACAGTGACAGATAGATTTGGGATTATTTTTAAACAGAGCCCTGGGTTGTCCTCAATTACTTGGCAAATGCCTAAAAGCATTCATTCAGATTAAATGCTTATTGATTATATACAAGAAAGAACAAAAAATGGAAACAGGCATTTATATTGAAAATTGATTGATTGCAAAACAAACTTAGTCCAAACTTTTAAAGCCTTTCTCCTTTTGGAGGCAGAATATCAATGTCTTCAGAATAAGGTTTATTTTATTAAAAGGAAAGAGCTAATTTTACTCTGTTCTGATGCACAGGGAACATTTACTTATCCTGTAAATTGCCACACACAAGCAAGAGAGACAGTGTTGAAAAGATGAGTGAAATGTGACTTTACTGATATTTTCGGAACCCCGGACTGCTGGTTAGTTGTGAGTGACTGCTTTGGCTGCCAAGTTCACCATGACATCTGCTGCTTGGACCCTCTTTACAATCTAGTCGGGGAAGTCATGTGATTGGACGTAGTCTCTTTAGACAAGAAAAGTTTGGAGGAATACTGCATAGTTCACTGCAGGATTTGATAAAAAGCCAAGCACATGAGAGAGGGAGGCTAGGAGGAAAGGAAAGGAGGCAGCAAATAAAGCAGTTGCTAATTAAATATTCCAACTGAAGGGATGAGGGTAGGCTGTCATAGTTTGATGACTTTCAGCATTCACCGGTAAAAACAAATTTCCTTGAACAAGATTAAGGCCAGCTGGCTGCTGCCTTAGGAAGAAAGTCCTTTAACTGAGTCAAGAGATGAGTTGTACGGATGGCATTTCAGGAGAGGAGTGGAGATTCAAAGTGGAATGGGAGATGAGAGAAAGAACTATAGTGATCTAAACTGCACTTTTCTTTTTTTTCAAAGTCTCCTTGTTAAGGAACTGAAACAAGGGGAAAAACTAGGCCTCCTAGTTTCATTTCCTAATTATTTTGTCCATCAGTTAGGCCTAATATCAATCATAACAGTTTTAGTCTGTCAGCTTCTGATTCCATATCTTTTGTTTTTACCAAGCATAATTTGAAAAAAAAAAAAAGTATTATATTGACAAGGCCTTTTTGGTTTAAATTAATCTAGCTTCTTTGTCTGGAACTTTTGTATTTGTTGCAGAGTTCAGTATTGTAAACAATTTGACTTATTTTTCATGGTTATTGTAATACCCTATGAACTTTTCCATACTTTTCACATTTGGGTTACACTTTGTAGGTAGGGTTGCCAGATGGTTGAAACAAAAATAGTGAACACCCTCCCCCCCCCAAAAAAAATGACTGGGAAAAAATTCTGTTGAAAGCGGAAAAAGGGGGGTGGCAAAGTTGTTGAGCAGAAAGGGAAAAAAAGAAAAAAAAAGGACTCCAAGGACTTAAGCCAAAAAAAAAAAAAATTAAAAATAAAACAGCATTAAAACAGCATGTCCCCTTTAAGAGTGAGTGGCAGGGATAGGAACAGGGGAGCGGTTGAGCACTAAGACCCAGCATTGCTTCCCCTAGGTCTTTTGGCCAGCAGCCATTTTGTGCTGGCAGCTTCGGGGAACCAGGTAAGCATGGGGGTTGGGAGTTTTGAGGTTCGGAGGGGGGGAGGCCAGGTGCCTGGCATTTTCACCTCCTGGCCGGGGAAAAATTCAGAAAATACTGGACATCTTAGGTGTCTGGTATTCTTTGAATTTTTTTACCGGACTGTCTGGGTGAATACTGGACACCTGGCAACCCTATTTGTAGGCCTAATAGTCACATATCAGTAGCACCACTATAGGTAGTTACAGCAGAGGGGAGGAGCAGACAGAGGATTGGCTCTGATAATGCCCATTCTTTTCCCTTTACGGAAGCCCCTTCTCATCTGGACGGAGTCATCACTGGAAATTTTACATTGCTTGTTGCCTGTTCCGAAGATAACCAGAAGAATTCAGGCTCCAGGACTGTCAAGTTGGCACATTTTCTGGTTCTTAATGTATGTTAATAGGAAACAAGCCAGGTGTTACCAAAGTTGATGTCAGTCTCCTGTCAAGTGGCTATTCTTTGGCACGAAAGGGGGGAGGGAGGCAGGAACAAACAGATCTGCATTTTAGCAAACAGCATGGAACCTCTTTCACTGTTAGAATCCTTATCTCCATCCTCACAGTGTGAATGAACTTTCTCTGGAGGTAACCTTCAAGAAAATGCATCTCAAAGGAAAACTAGACCTAGATGGACATGGGAAGTAGTGGTGCAGTACTCCCAGGTTTTGGGTATCATGGCCATGTGCTCCTGCTGTCCAGGGGCTCTGCTACTAACCACAGGTCCTGCAACCCAGGGTCCCACTTGGCTGCTGGCCATGGAGATTTGGCTGCCAGCAACAGAGTCCTGCTCGGTCTCTGGGCTCATATATGTGGTGTGCCCTTGGCCTTAGGGTCCTGCAACTGGCCCCACAGCAGGGTCCTTGCTGCCAGCCCCAGCTCTAGGAGGTGGAGAGGGGCAGAGACAGGAATAAGAAGTTCAGCTCAGCACCCCTGCTCTAAAAACTGTGTTCCAGTGCAAGTGTTCCAGTGCCACTGCTAGACTATAAAGTAGGGGCAAAACACCCCAGGGTATTTCTTCCTATTTCTGGCTCTCAGACACTTAAGATGGCAAAAATGATCAGCCTGACCTGACATTTGCTCAGTCCTGTTTCTAGGACTCTGTGGTAAGGTTTTTGATCTTAAACCAAGTCTACTTTAAGTGTGTATTTTTATTTCCCCTATAATCGTTTCTGACTTTAATGCATTGTACTTGTACTTACTTAAAATCTGCTCTTTTTTGTAGTTAAATAAACTTGTTTTATTCTTTAATCATGTTGTGGTCAAACTGGGCTGGGTGGTAACTCCATTTAAAGTAGAAAACTGTTGTATACTGTTTCCTTTTAAGAGCCGCGGACCAAAAATAGCTGAATTTCCAGGAGAGGGTTGGACAATGCAGAACACATGGCTGGAGGAAAAATTCAGGACTGGGGATGTGTTGGAATTACCCTGCAAGTGGTAACAAAGGCTGGTGGAAACCAGAACATAACAGGAATGTGCTGGCAGGGTATAGCTAACTACAAAGATGCAGAGTGTGATGTGCGTGCTGTTTGGCTGATTGTGAGGGGCCCAGGTCGGGAGCTACAGTACAAAATGTTGAGACACCTCAGGTTGCAGGGCAAGGATGACACAGTTCCCCACTGGTCTGGTTTGCACCCCAAAACATAATAGCAAATATTAAATGCCTTTGAGCAAACCAAGAGAAACACTTTGCAATGGTCTGGAAAAACTACCAAACAGCCGAGTAGCAGATGGATAATGATAGTTCTAAAGTGGATGTGAAAAGATTGGAAGATGCACCCTCATTATAATGTTGAAAAATCTCATGCTTTTCTCAACAATGGGTGTGGCATTTGTCTACAGGTGTCCCTATCATATTGTCTAACCTAGTCACCATCTTTTAGGATCAGAGATGAGAGTTTACTGGTGCAGTGATGTCATTCCTATAAATTTTGTTTTAGGTCTGTATTCATGTGACTTATATCAGTTCCCTAGGCCAGTCACTTCTGTCATAGGGTATATCTACACTACAAAGTTAATTTGAAATAACAGCAATTATTTTGGATTACCTTTAATAGCGTCTATACAACCAAACTGCTATTTCGAAATAAATTTGAAATAGTGGAGCACTTATTTCGAATTTGGTAAACCTCATTCTACAAGGAATAACACCAAATTCGAAATAGCTAAGTCAAAATAAGTGCTGTATAGACAGTTATTTCGAATTAGGGGGCCTCCAGCCCTTCCCAGTTTCCCCTGGTGGCCACTCTGGGCCAAACCAGGAAAACTCCTCTCCTCTCCCCCAGCCCCAGGCCCCTTAAAGGGGTAGACTCTGGCCACTGGGCATGTGCGAGGGCCAGGTCTGCCAGCAGCTGCAGACCCTCAGCCAGTGGCCATGCAATGGCAGCCAGTGGCAGCCAGCCATCACCCACCCAGTCCCCCAGCATCCAGGGGCCAGCCAGAGGCCGTAGACGGCGCGCGCCCTCATAGACTAGTGTGGAGATCATGGACCTCATTGAGGTTTGGGGGAAGGCCCCCAACGACCATGATCTCTGCACTAGCCAGAGAAACGCGGACATCTACTGCCCATAGCAGCCACCATGGCCAGGAAAGGCCACAGGCGCACCCAGGAGGAGGTGTGCCTGAAAGTGAAGAAGCTGCGGCAGGCGTACGCCAGGGCCACCAGGAGCGGTGCTGCAGCAGGGGCTGCCACCTGCCCCTCCTTCCCCATCCTTGACCAAATCCTGGGGGGCGGGGCAGTCTGCGCAAGCCCTGGGGGGCAGGGAGCCGGGAGCTGAGGGCCCTGACCTGGGCACAGAAGAGGGGCCTCCATCAGCTGTCCCATCACCGGAGTCAGCAGGATCATTCAGGGAGGCCATACCAGGTAAGTGCCAGAACTGTCCCCTACCTGGGGAGGAGGCGGGGAGGGAGACCAGGGACTGCGCAGGTGGGCCATGCCTCCCACGGATCATGCAGCCATCTGTGCACATGCGGGCACGTGCCGTGCCACCCTTGGGCAGGTGGCTCCATCTGCGTGTCCCACAGGGGCCATGGCCCGATAACCACGCGTGTGTGAAGAGACCCAACACGCTCCTGACCTCGGGGTGGGACACAGCAGGGTGCCCTCCCTTCACACACACCCCCTCTACACAGGGGCAGGGGACATCTTCCCCCCCTCCCTGCCCCGCCCCGGCAGCACTATACACAGCACAGGGGCACGGGTGCAGTCTCGGGGCAGCTCCCACACCTGGGCAGAGCCAGACTTGCCAACCATGGCCTCTGTGCAAGCACATCGGCTCTGACGGTGTAGGAGATGGTCACTATGGTCGCCCTCACCTCACAGGGAGGGCTAGGCATTATACACTGCGTCCCCAGGGACAACTGACCACTTCTTTTCTTTCTCCATAGCCGTACCAGCTGCGTCTGCAGTGCGCACCACCCATCCTGGGACATACTCCTGCACCCGTGGCCTCAGCAATACCACCACCATGTGGCAGGGGTACAGAGAGCAGCACTTGCAGGCCCTGCGAGCCCAGATCCGGATCATGGAGCAGCAGGCGCAGGACAACCGGGAGTTCTGGCGGGAACTGCTTGTCCAGGGTCGTGCCATCTGTCACCGTCTGCAGGCCCTGGTGCAGAGCGTGCTGCCCCATGCTGGTCCTGCGCCTGCTGCCTCCCCTGCTACTGTTCCTCCTCCCACTCCTGCCCCCCCTCCCACCTCTTACTCCATATCCTCCTCCCCATCCCTCTGGGGATGCTGAGGCCCCCTCCTCCTTGGTGCTGGGAGGCAGTTGGCCCGGTGAGACCCCCACCCCTGAGTGCTGAGCTTTCCCTCTTCCTTCTTCCCCTTGCTTCCCCCTTCCAGCTGCCTCCTCCCAGTTTTCCCCCTTCCCTCTCCCACCCTCTCTCCTGCCCTCTCCCACCTGAAGTTCATTTCCTTCCCCCCAGTTGTGTTAAATAAAGACAGTTTCTATTTTAGAAAATACGCGTATTTTATTTGACATCGGGGGGAGGGGGACTAGGAAAGGGTAAGTGGAAGGACGAGAGGGAGGGATGGGGTATAGCTAACTACAAAGATGCAGAGTGTGATGTGTGTGCTGTTTGGCTTATTGTGAGGGGCCCAGGTCGGGAACTACAGTACAAAATGTTGTGAGACACGTCAGGTTGCAGGGCAAGCCCCCGTGGGGCAGACCGGGGAGACTGTTAGCACTCCTCAGGGTGGAAGCTCTCCAGCAGGGCCCCCTGGATCCTGATAGCCCCTCGATGGTCCTCCCAGACGGCAGCATGCAGACAGTGCAGCCAGGCTGCTGGCAACGTGTCCACAAGATGCAGCACAGTCCCGGGGGCAGGTCTGGTTCCATGTTGCAGAGTGCTGTGGTGTCCCGAGTGAGGGCAAGCAGACCATTCCGAGACATAAATGCTTTGCTGTCCCTCAGCGAGGTAGACCAGCAAGCAGAGAAACCTGAGAACTGTCTTTCCGGGATGGAGGATCGGGTCCCTTTAAGCACAGACCTCGGATAGCCTGAGGCAGCAGACCCACCACACACTAAGTGTGACCCTGATGCCCTGCTGGCACTGGTTCTGGCCAGCCTTACCTTCAATTCAGGGTCCACTCAATGTGTACTTGCTATTTCGAATTAGTTTTTGTGTCTAGATGAGTTATTTCGAATTAACTAATTCGAAATAAGTTAATTTGAAATAGCGTTGTAGTGTAGACATACCCATCTTGCCTTGTACTGTGGATTGGGTCACTTCAGTACTTTTCTGGTGGACCTCTGGGCGGTGTCTGAGTGATGCAGGAAGTGGTGTTGGTGATTCAGGATGTGACATTCTTTCTTTTGGGTCATTCCTGTATTGATCTCCCTGAAATGCTGTTCGAGGGCTGTGCTGCTGGAGATGAGACCTACACAGATTTGGTTCTGACCACTTGTAATCATTAATGATCCTATTGCACTTTTTGTTCGGCAAAGCATGCAGGGATTTTTCTTGAACTCGAATTCCAATTGAGAAAATGACATTATACTTAACTCTGCACTTTCAGTTGTGTAAGATACTCTTCATATCCTGTCCTTAACCATTGTGTTTTTAAACAGTTGTGTTTCATCCCACAAGGTGTGAAATAAACTCTGCTTACATATCTCTTACCCAGTCTCAGTGGAGTGTTCTGGCTGATGTTTGTTTAATGCTTGCAAAGAGTTTTGAGATCCTCAGATGAAAAGTGTCTTGGTACTTATCACTTTTGGAAATTGAGCCACATTGCAACACATTGCCAGGTATTGTCTTCATGTTCAAAAGACACAGCCATCAAGTGGTGACTGGCCAAATATTAAAGCAGATTTAAGCAGTTAACAGAATTTCTAATCCAGTAGTTCTGCTCTCTAGATGAACATTTCCTGCATATTACACAGCTGAGACTCAAATTAGGAGCCATTCTGCATTGTGCTCAGCCACTTTGGGTCAGCGTGGAATCATGCTTCATGCCAAATATAGAATCACAATAACTCCATAGACTTTTGAGGAACTTCTTTCAGTACAACTATGTTCTCTGGGATTTTCTAACTAGAGGTGGCCCACACAAGAAAATGTTGATCTGCAGCTAAACTTTCTGAAAATTTGGTTATCTTGCGATCTGTGGCTTTGGTTTAGGCAAGTGGTGGACACCCTAGGCTAGTGAGTGGCCCTCCTTCATCTCAGTGGGCCACAAGATTGTCGTAACCAGAATAGGGTAGTCCTGCTAACTGCACATCCATACCTGGAATTTGCAAGGTGTGCCAATTGAACCATAACAGTGCATTCGTTGGATGCAGAGGGAGCGCACGGCTCTTGCTGTCAATGTTGTGTGCAGTCAGCATGCACCTCACTTCATGTGCCCTTGCTTTATGTGCATGTCACCTTAGTAATACTGGTGTGAAACAAACAATGCAGATAGAAACCAGGGGAATCTCTCAACCTTGCGTATGGACAACAGTAACAAATGTCTATGACCTGCAGGTTGTCCACCACTTTAGGCCCATCTGTATAACACAAATACTATCTTATTATCCACAACAAATGTGAAATAACCCAGTTTGAAGGTTGACTCTCTCCAGGCCGTTCTAGGAGTTCCAGCTCCCCAGACCCTTCTGAAAACTCCTGTTAGCAATTCCCTCAATTTCAAAAATAAAGCAGTCAGAGACTACAAGTTGCTCTGCGCTGTAAATCTGAATTTCATTGGTTTTGTAGCGTTAAGTCAGAGCCTCATGTGAATATCATAGTTTGTGGTTTAGCTCCTTTTGTTTGGTTTATTTTGGTTTACAGTCAGCATTTTTTAAAAGCATTCACTAGACCCAATTGATGTGTGTGTATTTGTGTGAGAGAGTGTTTTGAGGTTTTTGTGTTATACTGTGACAATCTGAAGCATGAGATTAGTTCAGGGAAACAGTTGGCCATGAGGATTCTGTTAATATATAAACAGCCGCATTAAAATAACATCAGAAGATTTTTAACCACGCAAGAAAAGGAATATGATTCAAATGCAAGATTTGCAAAACATACCAGAAAGGAAGCGGAATGTCTGACGCTGGTAGCTATGCTGTTTCTTTTTCCCATAGGCCAAACTATCACTGCAAGGAAATAGTTGTACTTGAGCAGCATTCTTGGTATTTACTTGCTAATTTGCACACACAAGTCTTACAGCCTTTTACAAGGGCTGGAGAAGCTTGAAACTAGTTTTTCATTATTAGACCAATTTTAATTTCTCTCTGAAATTATATATTGTATCTCTCTCAGTGGTGTAGTGAGTGTGTTATGCACCCGGGGGCAAAGGCAACATTTCCTCCCCCACCACAATCATTTGTTACTACCTGTGGGACTTTACACATTCCAGTCTTCAATGGGAGGGGAACAGGAACCTCTGTGCTACCCCTGTCCGGCTAAAGTGCAGAATTTGCTGTGTGGGAAGCGGGAGCTTGCAGCCCACAAGGCGAGCAGGGCCCAGCAGTTTGGGGTGACAATGAATCGCACCCATGTGGGCGGCCGAGAGAATTGCTTGAGCTCTGCGCAGGAGCAGTGTGCCGTTCGCATCCAGTGTGTCCGCGCCGAGCTTGGCAGCAAGACTGTGGCTCATGGGAAGTTCAGAACCTGGGGCTTCTGAAGGAGGCTGACGAGACTGGGCTGCAAGGGACCGGGCTTAAACTGCTGTGCGAGTCCCGGGTGGCATCACGTTGTAAGCAGCCGCAGCAGCGTAACCAAGGTGAGAGCGGGTCTCTGTAGAGCGCTGGGCAATGTCCCCAGCTTTGCTCGTGTGCTTCAGCGGAGGGATGGTGTTTCTTTGCTTCTCTTTTCTATTAGAAATCAAAGGGAAAACATACAAACTTCATTTAATGATGGGGGTACAAGAGTGAGGGCAGGGGTTTGGGGCACGTAGGGGGGCTCAGGGCAGGGGGTGCTGGTGTTAGAAAGTAGGTTCAGGACAAGGGGTTGGTATTTGGAGCGGCACGGGGGGAGTTGAGGAGTCAGGCAGGGTGTTGGGTGGGGGAAGCTCCAGGAAGCAGGTGAGGGTTTAATAGTCAGGGATGGCAGTGGGGGCTGAAGGGCTCAGGGCAGGGCGCTGGAAGGCGGGAGTAGCTTACCGGGACTGGCCAGTGGCGAGTGAGACGCAGCTTTTGTGGCGGATCCTCACAGGAGCAAGGGACTCCAGGAGCTGGCCCTGGCTTCCATCTACTCTCCTCCAGTGAGTGGAGAGGCCTAGCTCTAGGGGTCAGCCCTGGCCTGCAACTGCTCCTGCAGCTCTTGGGGGTTTCGTAGCTCCAGGGTCTGCCTGGCCTCCAGCTACACCCCAGCCTCCAGCTGGACTGGGAGAAGGTGGAAGTCAGAATCAGACCTGAACTCCAGGTGCTACCCCTCCATCCCCCAAATTCAGGTTCGCCATCGTGGGGTTGCTCCGATCTTGCACAGAGGCTTCAGTGTAAATAGAAGCCAAGTCTCTCTGTCTTGCCCAGGCTGCGCTGCATGGGCTATTCACAAGCAGCTAAATTGGTGCCCCCTAGCCTAGTGCCTGGGGGCAACTGCCCTCTTGCTACGCCACTGACCTCTCATCCTTGACCCGGACCTTGGTCCAGTATTTTTGCCTCCTGTTCGGTTAAAAAAAAATTCAGAAAATACCGGACACCTAACATGGCTGGTATTTTCTGATTTTTTTTTTTCCTCCCCCAGCCAAGAGGCAAAAATCCTGGGTGCTTCCCAGGTTCTGCAGGGGAGCTGTTTGGCCTAGACCAGGGAGAGAAGATGGCGGATGGCCGCTGACAGCCTGGTAGGGCCAAAAAGCCTCAAAAGCATTCCTTAAAGAGGCCATGCTATTTAAAAAAAAAAATTAAGGGTTTTTTTATATTTTTTTTTAATTAACAGCTCTCAGGGTCCTTTTTTGGCTCAACAACTTTGGTCTCCCCCTTTTTATTCCTCAACAGAATTTTTTCCCCAGTGTTTTTTTTGTTTTGTTTTGTTTTGTTTTTGCAGTGGGGTGTTTGGTATTTTTGGTTAAACCATCTGACAACCCTATCGATCAGGTGAGTCTAGAAAGAAATGGAGAAGGGGGTTTGATATGGAGAAGAAGATATGGAGAGGAAAACAGGGATTCATAGAACTGTGCTTTCTGGTGTTTGCAGGTCTCTCACTCATCGTGAGGCATATGGAAGGATTTGTGACAGTGGTGGAGCATTGATGGAGGGTTACAAAATTTTTTGGAGGGCCCTGAAGCATAGGGAAGGGGAGCGTGAGAATACAAGGGAGAGAGGCATGGAAGGAATATATGGCATGTGTAAAAGAGCAACATCTTTTCCACATGTGGAATGAATTCAGCTATGAAGTAAAACTTTTACAATGCAATTGAGGGGAAAAACTTGAGCTTACAATTCACATTTCTTATTGGATATGATGTTCTTATTTCATTTACAGTATTGATTGATCACATGCAACAAAAATTTGTTGGATTATGTCCACTTTTACAGCATGCTTTTTTTTCTACTGAAGGTCTCCTATTTTCAACCCTCCTACATATTATGCTCATTTTTAGATTTCTCTACACAAACCAGCTTTTTCTTTTCCCTGACAGCTACATTAATACGACCAGGCCTATTGATCTGTATTGATTGTATCTAATTATTTATAATGTTTGTTGATGGCATTAGTGTATATAATAGGGGTTTTCTCTATAAAAATCATTAACTAATATGCAACTCCTATTACCAAATAATAAATGAAATACCGGTATAATTTACAAATTCTACTACCCTGTTGGAATTGAGTCATAATTAATTTAAAAAAATCCTTTTTGTCCTATTAGAGATCCCATCACTTTAACTTCTCTGCAATAGCAATATTTGCAGGCCCCTGCTGCAGTATTGCTGTAAGAACCAGGACTAAGTGGTAAACACAGTGGGTCAGCTCTAAATCTGCTATTAAAAGTTTTCACTAAGAATATTTTCTTACTTGTGTCAGTTACTTACATGGTAGGAAACTTTTGTGTAGCATTCAGCATGCAGTCTGACCTTTAGCAGGAGGTAGGAGATGATATTTCCCTTAAAGATTTTTTCTCTGGGATTTTCTGTTCTTACATATTGAGTGCTTAGAATATCCAACTAATGTAAAAATAAATTAGGCCAGTCAATACCTTTTATTGTTTATTTTATTACAAGCATCGCTTGTGAATCATGTGGGAGAATTGTTCAAGAAGACCTGCAGGTAATTCCTCCAAAGTCTACAGCATGTCTATGTTTAACAGGTTTTGTTTTTTCCTGGCAAGCACTTTAGATATCAGTGAGTTCACATGCTTTTCAAAATGGAGCTGTCACCACCTCCTTTTGTCTTCTGTTACTCCTGGCTTTTTCTCTTTAACCTCCTTCCTCTGAAAGGAAGTGATATGAAATGACGACGCTAAAGGGTACATTGATTTTGATGTGTCTGCTATAAGCCTCTGTCATTACCCTATAGAAGAATTGCCAGTGATTTTTCTAGGGATTCAATTAAAAAAGGTGACTAAGTAGATTACTACATTGAACTTTGATTGTGATTGGGCTTTTCACCAAAACCTGTTCCTGACTGTTTCTATGCTGTCCTTTATATTCTGATTGATGAAGAAAAGGGACTTCGTGAAGGAGGAATGGCCCACTCAGGCAGTTACATTTTGCAGGATCCATCCCTAATGGGAGAAATTATCTTTTCTTCAAGGTGAATCATTCATAAAGGTCCCACCTGGATATTAGTTAATATATACACTCAGCTTTCAGCATAAAAAATTGGGCAGCCTTCCAACTTAAAACAAGCTGCTTTCTTGTAGTATTTTCTCTGGGCATGGAGGAGAACCTTGCAGAGGCTTTACAGTCATGCAGCACTACAAATATCAGTACTATAGACTGGTTTTACTTAACATCTTAATTAGTAATCTAGAAAGAAAAATAAATAGCCCAGGAATGGAATTTAACAAAATATATAAATACGTATTTGGACAAGATTTAATACAAAGGGTCTGGAGAGACTTTTAGAACCAATTTTAATGTATATGGCAAATAGTACTCAACCAACTATAGAGCTAATGGAATATTAGAAATAAGTTATGAGAAGAAAAGTGGTAATAGATATCAAATAACATCTTTTTTCTGTTTCGCCAACTAAAGAGAAGATGATCCATGATAGAGCTGCTAGAGAAGGATAGGGTTAAAGTGGGAATGGCAAACTGGTTACTGACCAGAAAGAGAATACTTTTGGGAGTTCCTTCTGGGGGATTTTGAGCCAAAAAATTAAAAACTCTGTGCATAATATTAAAAAAATGCAATATAGTTATGCGGTTTCTATTATTTTGGTAACTTATTTAAAGTACAGCACATTGGATGGAGAATAGAATTGGGGAGCATTGGAGGAAATCCCCAAGTCTACTGTAATAGTAATGTAGCTAGTATTGACCCTTTATTTCTAGTTACTAGTCAACTATATACAGCCATTTTCTCATTGTTGCATCATAGGCAACTGAAGAGCAAGGGGAAGATTGGGACTCAAATTCACAATATATGACAGCTAACTATCTCCAGGAAGGTCAGTAGCAAACATTTCACGGACCACATTTTGATAGGATTTTTTTTTCAATCCAAAAATAAGATCAGTTCTAATCATTAAAGTACCATAAGCATGTTAAGACCATACTGTCTTTGACAATAAAGCTCCTTTACACCACTCTAGCAATGCAAAGGAGCCTTAACATTTTTACTCCTGTTTATACTCCTAGAGGACTTCACTAAGAACAATGGAAACAATTCACTAAGGAGGCAGGATGCTTATATTCTGTTCTGCCTGAGGAGATAGAGCCTGCCCCACAACTAACTCCTCAGAAACACTCTAAAGCCTTTTCCCTCATACAGAGTGAGCTGCAAGCACTGTTTGTCTCTCTTTCTCACACACATGCATGAGTGCCCAGACCCCTCCTATCCTAGCAGTGATTTTATGTATTCTTATCTGCTCTGGACAGCCAAACTGACCTGCCTGCACCACTGGGGAGGAATCGTGACTGCTCTTGTGGCTTTCCTTTACGTCCCCCTCAAAAGACATTATTCCGCGGGGAAGCAAAAAATCTGTGGGACCATGAATTCTGTGCATGTGCAGTGATGCAAAATTCCCTCAGGTGTAGGAGATGCTGGAAAACAGAATATTTTGCCAAATGCTGATTTAATTTTCATTTCTGTGGCTAAATATATGTCAAACTGCAACTTTTTGTCTTCCTATTCATGGCAAATTATCATATTTCTCTCTAGATATCACTATAGAGTTCATGGTGTTTTTTCAAAGGTGGGGAATATTGCCCCGGTTTGAAGATGGGGGAAATAAAAGCATGGAAAGATTAAGTGACTTTAAAAAAAAAATAATTAAAAAAAAGCTATTGATAGAGCTGGGAGTATGCTGACTCAGTTATGGAGATGAAAATATACACAAAAATAGGAGTGGTGTGCTGTTCTTGATCTTCTATTGTGATGGTTAAATATTATTGTCCCAATGGAGCATCTTCAAGGACTATAGTAAAAAAAATTTTTTTTGTTTAAAAAATAACTGCCTTGCCAAAGTTCCCCAACTAGTAACAGTGAACAACCATTACTCTATTTCCAGTAAGATACCAAGTCTCACCAGTTGGCAGTTTTTCTTTCCTGCAGTCTAGACTGACTGAAAGAGCACTTGATTATTTAGGAGGCAGCAACAGCATTACCATATAGCTGCTTCTTCAACTTTCTTTTCTACAGGAAAATAGAAAAGCAGCTGGAAAAGGAGTGGTGGGGATTCCCTTATCTGCATTTTCACATCTGTGTACTTCACAGGGCTTAGTAAGTGCATTGATTCTCTGCCATATAAATACTTATCCAGGGCAGTGTTCATCCCAAAATTGACAAAGAACGAGAGAGAAATTCTTTCTTCCTAGTAGCCTTTGACTATCAGTACTACTACTACTACTAATTGTTCATTTTCTTGTCAGATCAAAGAAAAGGTAGAGAGAGAAACAGAAGCAGGTAAAAAAGTTAAATAGTCAATGCTGCATAATTTTGTATTATATCCATTAGGGATGTTAAAATTAGATTAATTCACTAATTGAATAATCAATGGAATTTCCATTGATTATTCGATTAGTGGATAAGGGTACGTCTACTTTGAAATGTAGCAACAGCCAGGCAGGCTCTTGCAACATTTCAAAGGTGGAAGTGTTGTGTGGCGTTCCGCCTTTGAAATGTATAAGAGCCCCTAATGGGCTCTTGTACATATCAAATGTGCATATCAAAGATTGAAATGCTGCATGGAGCTTAGGGCCAGCAGGGGACTTAAAGTCCCCCGCTGGCCCTGAGCTCAATGCAGCAGTTATGCTTTGAAATGTTCAAGAGCCCCAGCAGGGACTCTTTTCTATATCAAAGGTGGAATGCCACCCCTACTTCCTCCCACAGAGCTGGAGCTGGGGAGATGTGATGGCGCGTTGGGGTCCCCCGTCTCCTGCACCCTGAAATGGCACGAACAGACTCCACCAGCCAATAGAATGGAGGTAGTTTATTGCTTCTCCAGGATATAGCACAGCACAGATGTAATCTGGTTACAGGAACTGGGGCTAAGAGGCCTCAGTGCCTCCCTTGAGATGGGGGAGTCCCAGCCCCCTCCCCAGCTCCTTCTCCCCTGCTTTCCAGACAGGAACTAACCCACTCTCCTCCAGCCCTGCCCCCAGCCAGGGCAGCATCCACCTTCCTTTGTTTCTCCCCATGGGGGGTGGCTGGTCAGACCGGTTTGGAGCCACCTTTGCATAATGACTCCCCCCTTCCCTGCTGGGTCTTGCTACAGACAGCAGAGGTCACCACAGCCCTAGCAAGGTCGCCCACAGCCCTAGCAAGTTACCCCCACTACGTCACAGGAGAACCCCCCAGCACCCTCTCCACTTCCCTCCCCTTGCTGCCTCTTTCTCATAGAGGTAGCAAAGGGGGCGGGGGAGGAGAAAGAAGCGACTAGTCACTTACCTTCATTGGCTATTAGGGATGTAAGGGAAGTTGAGGGTGTTGCATAAATAAAAGCCTCCACCTGAGCCTGCTTGATTTTACACATGCATTTTCAGGAAATACACTAAAGTGTAAGTTCTAAGATTTTAAATGGCAACTGATTGTAACCTTTGCAACTTGCTGTAATCTTGGTAAAACTTTGTCATCTTTGTAACTCTCAGCCACCTTGCTTGTAACTTGCTCTAAACTGCATTCTTCCCTGAGTGATGAGTGTGTATGTGTGTGTTTGTGTTTTTGTTTGAAGCTGCAAGGCTAAGGCTGGAGCACATGGTGATGAGTCATCAGAGACTGCTTCTTTGCTGGATAAAAGGAAGTCTGGGCGTGCTCTCTAGTGACAAGGTGGATGAGTCACAGGGGCCATACAGATATAATATAAAGGAGAGGAAGCACATGTGAGACACACTCTCTTTCTTCCTCTACTCCTGAGAAACTCCTCTTTACAGCCAGTGTCTTTCCTGACCAGCTCCCCAGCCACAATGAGCAGACAGACCCTCGAGGATCTACATGCCTTGACTCTTTCTGCAACCCATATGCCTGTGTTAGTGTGTGAGTGCCTGAGGGCAGGAATGAAAGTATGTGAAGAAGTGAATGAATGGAGGGGTGTGTATGCCTGTTTGTGTGTGTGTATGAGAGAGAGAGCTAGTTCCATTCTTTAGTTTAAACCTTTGGTGGCAGCTCTATCCTCTTTAGTTTAACAGTGTAGTGCAAATAGTGAAGTGTTAATTCCTCAAACAATAAACTCATACTAGTGTAACCCTGGGTGGTCTCCAGTGGGAACTTTTTGGGGTAACAGAGGGAACTCAGTGTCTATTAAAATTAAGCATCTATGAAGCTTTTTATGGTAGGGAATTTATCATCTTGTATTTATTTATAAAGTGTCTTATACCTATATGGATTTATCAAAGTAAGCCATCATTAAAAAAATGGGTTGGATCATCTGGTTCAGAGCAAATGAGTGTTGACACAGTACCAAGTGCTTGCCCGTTTCTAGAACTAAACTCAACATATCTGTGACATGATGATGATAATTAGATTAGGAATGAAAACTGAAATCTTTGGGGGGCAGGAATTGTCTTATTTGTTAGTGGTCCATGAAAGTTTTAGCTTAGTGGGGGCCCAGATGCTTGGCTGGAGATCTTGGTGGGAGCCTGCCTCAGGGAAGTAGTATAGTGGTATGAAGTTGACTCAATTGATGATAAAGGGCTATGAAAATGCTAAGTGGTGTATAAGATGCTGCTGCTACTATTATGATCTTACAGAGAGAAAGCTGCCAAAATATTTGAGGAGAGGCCATGTAGCATTTCCAGGAATCAGAAAGTACCAAAAATCTTGAGAATACTTCCTTTTTTAAAAATTATTATATAAATTGTGCAGATTCCATTATTTCGAAAAAGCTTTAAGGAAGCATCAACTACAGCCTCATTCCCAATGAGTGTAAATCAGCATAGCTTAATTTACTATAGGGCTAGGCTAGTCCTATTTACGTCAGCTGAGGATCTAACCCTGTAATTTTTGTGTTTTGTCTGACTCTTAATGAAACTGTTCACAGCTGTCCTTTCACGGTCATTGGGTTCTTTTTCCAGTCTGTTACCCGTTATGACAGGCAATGCCTCCACTGAATGATCTAGCCTTCACTCCTTTGCCCTATTTATATTTAAAAAAAACCCACCTTGAAATCCCAAATCAAAAGTTCTCCTTTTAATAATGTTTTCTAACATCTCTGTGCAAAAATCCATCCTCTCCAGCATAATACAGACTTTAGCTGGGCAATCCATTTCAGCAAAGGTTTAAATCAAAGGTACATTCTTTTTAACTTGTTCCTATGGAATCCATTTTATCTCCTCTACTGCTGATTCTCAGTGTGAAAGAAGCTATTTGACTGTCCATTTCTTGGAGAGCTTTTAATGTTGTTTTTAGATTTATAAGAGGAGTATTTTACCAATAAGCCTGTTCAACTTCACCACTAGAATGATATTTAATGGACATCCAGTGGTTTCATACTAAGCAGTTTCCTTTCGCTTTTTTCTCCCTAGGGAAGAATACATTGAATGGCTGGAAGTGTTGGTAATCGCATTAGCTGAAACCATTTTAGTGGCTACAACCCCAGGCATATATTGCCCTTACTCATTTTCCTCTTCCTCACTGCTTTTCCAAAAATTAGGGAAACTTCCTGTAGCCAAATAGGTCATAAAACATTATGGACCAATACTTTGCTAATATAAATGGTATGTTTCCATAGATGTCAATAGGGTTTCGCCATTTAAGGCAGCAGAAAAGATGGCCCCATATGGGCAAAATATTCAGAACTGAAAGAGAACAGTGAAGCAAAGAAAAGGAAGGGAAAGTGTGAGAATCTAAGTGCATTTGTAGCATCCTACATAGATGTAGCATAACTGCATTGAGCTTGGTGAGAGAGATTTTGCAGAAGTATCCCTGTCCACTCTGTTTCCTGCAGATCCCATTGGCCGGGAGCAGCGATTCGTGGCCAATAGGAGCTATGATTGCTAGTAATAGCGGCAGCTTGCTAAGGGCTGACCATGGCGAACCGCCACTATATTATTGCCTATCTCTGATCAATATCCTTTTGTTTTTGCATGCTTTTTAGGTTATGTGATTTAAATTCAAAACATGCACGCGCAACTCGCTATGTTATGCAAAAGGTATCACAGGTTATTCTTATCATATGTATGTTGCTTCTCTTTCTCTACTATCTTGAAGAAAAGAAAAACAAGCTTTTATATATTTGAATCACATCAGACATGACAGGATATTTGATAGATTGTGATGTAAACTTAAAACCCCCGCTTATCTGAACCTAACAATCTTTAATACTGAGCCCAACATACCTAACAAATGTGCAAACAATTTCTAATTCACATCTGCCATATTTTAAAATGGTATCCTTCTATAGATATTTCCTGGGCTATCAGCATGTATCATTTTCTCTGTCAAGTTAGTTATTTAATGCCATGTATATATAGTGAGCAATGAGTCTACAGAATTATTTGCATAGATAGTGATTTTACTGCTTCCTGGGAATTAAAGACCAAAAAGTGGTATAATCTGGAATTTTCTGCCTTATTTTTCTTAGCATCCAAAAATGTGAGGTTATGCAATTCCCATAGTGACTATGTTGTCAAAGAAAATAGTGGGAAGTTTTCCCAAAAAAATAGTGTAGCCATATTCTTTTTTTCATGCTGTGTTGAAATGTGTCTTATTATTCTACAGACAATCCTTAAGAAAACAAAACTCTTCTGCATGAGAATGTTTAGATGTAGACTTACTGTGCTTCAGTGTATTCCCTGTCCTCTGTGATTCTAAGGAAAAGTTTGGAATGGGAAGTTTCTATTCATTTTCCTATTAGCTTAACATTTGTAATCTTCATTTACTTGGAGGAGGGGGGACTCCCTTAGGGTATGTCTACACTACAGCGCTAATTCGAACTAACTTAGTTCAAATTAGTTCATTCGAACTAAGCTAAATCGAACTAACGCATCCAGACTAAAAAACTAGTTCGAATTAGCATGTCCACATTAAGTGGACCCTGAACCAGGGTTAAGGATGGCCGGAAGCAGTGCTGGCAGGGCATCAGATGAGGACTTAGAGCATGGCGCTGCTGCCTCAGGCTAGCCGAGGGCTGTGCTTAAAGGGTCCTGACCCCCACCTCGGACAGACAGTTCTCAGGGGTTCCCCACTTGCAAAGCAGTTCTGGCTTGGAGTGCCCTCAGTGCCCACACTGGGCACATCACAGCACTCGGCCATCAGACCGGCTGCACTTGCCGCAGGCTGCCATCTGGGGAGAGGGGGCAATTGGGGGGCTGCAGGAGAGCTTCCACCCCCAGAAGCCCACAGAGCCAGCCCAGTCCTCCCCATCGGGGGCTCGTACCCCATTCCTCCCTCACCTCCTTCCACTTACCCTTCCCTAGCCCCCCTTCCTGATGTACAAAATAAAGAAAACGTGTGGTCAAAAATAGAATCTCTCTTTATTGAACAAAACTCGGGGAGACTGGGAAAAGGAGGTGGGAGAGGGGAAGAGAGAGGCTGGGAGAGGGGAGGGCAACTAAAATGATCAGGGGTTTGGAACAGGTCCCATATGAAGAGAGGCTAAAGAGACTGGGACTTTTCAGTTTAGAAAAGAGGAGACTGAGGGGGGATAGGATAGAGGTCTATAAAAACATGAGTGGGGTGGAGAGGGTGCATACAGAAAAGTTCTTCATTAGTTCCCATAATATAACGACTAGAGGACACCAAAGGAAAGGAATGGGTAGCAGGCTTCAAACTAGTAACAGAAAGTTGTTCTTCACAAAGCAAAGAGTCAACCTGTGGAACTCCTTGCTGCAGGAGGCTGTGAAGGCTAGAACTAGAACAGAGTTTAAAGAGAAGTGAGATAAAGCGATGGAGGTTGGGTCCATGGAATGGTATTAGCCAGGGGGTAGGAGTGGTGTCCCTGCCCAAAGTTTGTGGAAGGCTGGAGAGGGATGGCACGAGACAAATGGCTTGGTCATTGTCTTCGGTCCATCCCCTCCAGGGTCCCTAGGGTTGGCCGCTGTCGGCAGACAGGCTACTGGGCTAGATGGATCTTTGGTCTGACCCAGTATGACCATTGTAAGCTCAGGGCTCAGGGTAGGGGGTCTCAGTGGACCACCTTGATTTTCATGCACACCTGCTCCTGGGTGGCCAGGCTGGCAGCTCTCCTGCCCTAGATGGCCACTTTCCTGTGCCTAGTGCGGAGGTCGTGGACGAGGTCCACGATGTCCGCACTAGACCGCCTCTTGCGGTCCTGGGCAAGCTCCCGGGAGCCGCCAGCCTGGTCCCGGGAAGAGGGGGAGGGCTGGGGGGCATCGGGTGGGTGGCTCGAGCCGTGCCAGGTGCAGGGTCTGCTGGCTGGGTGCTGGCAGGCTTGCACCTGGCACGGGCACCGTAGCCAGCCCATGCCCCTTTAAGAGGTCCGGGGCCGGGAGGGGGGCAGTAGAGTTTCCCTGGTGTTGGCCAGAGTGGCCACCAGGGAAAGCTGGGGAGGGCTAGCCTCCCACTAGTTCGAATTAAGGGGCTACACACCCCTTAATTCGAACTAGTAAGTTCGAACTAGGCTTAGTCCTCGCAGAATGAGGTTTACCTAGTTCGAACTAAGCGCTCCGCTAGTTCGAATTAAGTTCGAACTAGCGGAGCGCTTGTGTAGCGCCTATCAAAGTTAATTCGAACTAACGTCCGTTAGTTCGAATTAACTTTGTGGTGTAGACATACTCTTGATTTGACTAAACATTTTGTTGCTCATTCCAGTGGGCAGGGAAATAATAAACACCAAGGACATGTCTTTATTGTGGGTTGGATCAATGAGCAGTGATTCCTCTAGTAGGAATCAATTTCTCGCATCTAATATATATGTTAGTGCTTTTTTGCTAACGGGTTAACTGATAAGAGATTGCTTATCGGTTAACTATCCTGGTTAACCACAGTGCCCACCCCCATGCGTGCTGCATTTAAAATTCAGACCTCCAGCTGATTCAGTCCCTGCCCGTCCGAGTATTAAATGAAGAGCATGCAGGGGAGTTGCCTGCCACCCTGCACTGCTACCTTTGATTCAGATTTTTAAACTAACTCCTCTTGCAGACTGACTCCACCTGCCACCCTGCCTTGCTGCTGCCTTTGATACAGAGGCAGCAATGCAGGGTAACGGGGCTCCCCAGAAGTGGGTCCAGGAGCACACCGACTGCCAGCCCCACCCCTAGAGGGAGAATTTAGTAACCTTGTAACTGCTAAGAATTGTTGCGGCTACATGAATACTAAAATAAACTATTTCTAACACCCGTAATAGATGCGATACAGCAACTGCCAAGTGCTGTCCTATCGATTCTGGTACTACATCAAAATGGGAGGGGTAAGTGGAGTCAACGGAAAAGCGTCAGCTGTTGACTTACCAATGTGAAGATACTGTGGTAAGCAGACCTAAATACATCATTATTGATATAGCCGAAGTTGTGTAATTTAGATTGATGGCCTGTGGTGGTATAGACAAGGGCTGAGGGATAGAGTATGACTTGAGGCCCTGCAATAGGAGATGATTTGACTCACAGATACACCATGACACAGTTTCTCCCCAAGCTTCTTCCTTGCTCCTGAGGTATCGTAATTTTCATTCCCTTCCCAGCTGATGTGAGGAGGGAATATTACTCTTATGCTCCAGGACCCAATGTCTGAATAACTCACTCAGGAAATATGGGGAAGTTGGCAGGAGCAGGGTCCTTACTCCCTGTTAGGGGTGCATTAGCCAAATATCAGTGGAAATCTAAGTCGCTTTGTTAGTATTCAGGTGGGCTACGTCTACACTGGCATGATTTTGCGCAAATACTTTTAACAGAAGAGTTTTTCCATTAAAAGTATTTGCGCAGGAGAGCGTCTATACTGGCATGTGCCTTTGTGCAAAAGCATCCATACCAGTCTAGACGCTCTCTTGCGCAAGAAAACTCCGATGGTCATTTTAGCCATCAGGCTTTCTTGCGCAAGAAATTGATGTTACCTGTCTACACTGGCCTCTTGCGCAAGAAGACTTATCCCTGAGCGGGAGCGTCAGAGTATTTGCGCAAGAAGCACTGATTTTGTACATTACAACGTCAGTGTTCTTGCGCAAATACTCGCAGCCAGTGTAGACAGGTGGCAAAATCTTGCCAATGTAGACACAGCCATGTTGTTTCCATATAGTAGTATGAAATTGAGTTAATCTTACGTTAATAAAAATTAATTTTAAAAAGTAAAATCCTTAACTAGAGATGAGTATAAAATAATGTTCCTTTGGTATACTAGCTCAGGACAGATTTGTCCATCCTTATCCACATTGGGTGATATGTATTCCATGAGTGGTTTTATTGGAATCAGTGGAACAAATTGTGAGTCAAGTATACAAGCAGCATGAGTAAGCGCAGCAGACTGACACTGTGTTTGTAAAATTCAAGTCATTTTAGAAGAAACAGAAACCTGTATAATGCTAGTTGCAAACTCATTTCAATGAATAAATGTCCTTTTGAAAAACAAACAAACAAATGTTTGAGTTTCAGCATGCTCTAGCCAGGGAAATAAAGAGGACTGCATTTTTAAAGGTTCAAAAATTGTATTTCTAGTAGGTAAAGATTTTTTGTTGCCATTCATTATTTATGAATACCAAATCCATTTTAATATAATTTCTGCAAATAGCATTATGTGAATTCTTGTATCCCCTGGGCTAGCTTCCTTCATTAACTTATGTCCTAAAATTCATTCGTCTCTGTATGGCAAGCTGTCAAATGGTGATGTAAACTCCGGTCGATAGAGCGAGTCTTGGAGTGGCACTCCTGACTCTGCAGATAGGCTCTCATCTTGCTTGTCCACAACCTGAGGCTAACTGAAAGGCCACACATAAACAGGAGCAAAAAAGAAGATTCCAAATTGCTTTTCCACACTAGACTTAAGCAGACAGAGATCAGGATGTTGCAGGATTAAATTTTGCAGCTTCCATGCATACTTATGGATAATGTATCAGATTTATAATAACTGGGAGCCATTAATTCATACTAACTAATACATTACATGCACATTCCTAGATGGTGACAAGTTGCAAAGTTATTAGTGGAATATATGAAATTGGTACTTACGCCATGTGTTTTTAGCTTCTCTATAATTTAAAACTAGAAAATTAATGTACAAAAATGATTGATAATTAATATAAATATAGATAAAATGCTTCTTTTCTCCAGGATGCACATAATCTCTCAATTTTTTGTGGCTATTTGGAATCTTTCATCATGTCAAATGATGAATTAAAGTTTGCAGATTCCTTGGTAAATGACTTCTAAATGGAGATTCACTCTAAACTGCCAATTTTTTGCATGAGACAGACTATTGTGAGCAGAGATTTCAGTAGTGCTGTTGCTTATTGCCGTGTTCTTGCTACGTTATTAGAAAGTTTTACAAGTGTTTCATTGTGGCAGGCTTAAAAAAAATTTTTTTTTTAAATTTCAGAAGTTGAAAATAGTGTTCTATTTTTTTCTACATAAATGTATGTTTTAAAATATAACACCTAAAAAGGTATCTTTCAAAATCAAGCTCGTGTTCCTCCATGTCATGATGAAGTTTCAAGATAGGTAACATTTAGCATGTCAGGAGGATATACAGTGATCTTCTGCATATTCTTTCTTTTCATATGTCAATTAGAGTTTATTATATCATTACAGTTGTGAGTTGTCATGTAGTCGAAGTTTCATCCTTTCCACTCTAGTCATCCAAGAAAGCAGATAGATCTCTGCCATCTTATTTCCCTTAGGACAGATGGGCTAAACAGTGAAGTATTTTTACTTAAAAAGACCTAATATGGTTCAGAACAGTCACAAAATACATTTGGTGTAGCGAGATGCTTTATAGGTCCAGTGTAACTAAAACCCTGACCAGTTCTGAGTCATATTTTGTGAGCGTTCATTTCTTAGCGTGCCTTTTGCTATATAATTAAAGACAAAATCTGACATTTACTTTTGGTCTGTGGCTGATGGGATAAAATCATAATAATGTTCTTTCAGAGAGGTAACTTTGTTTGTCTGTTTAAGTAAACACAACAAGGAGTACAGTGGCACTTTAAAGTCTAACAATTTTATTATGACATAAGCTTCTAGGAGATTAAAAGGATCTCCAGTATTCGGTGTTTGTTCTTACCATTTTTCAGGGTTTCGTTTATGCCAATCATTTTTCAGGGTTTCATTTGTCACTGAAAAAATAGCATATACTGTAAATTTGTCTGTTTAGTTTAAATTTGGATGACTACTTTTGGAAAGAGAACATTCGTTGGTGTTTTCTTTGGTTAAATATTTTTTCTGTTAAATGAACCAATTATAAGTCCCAAAGCTACAGACACTTATTGCTTGCTGTTCTGCTTGCTGCGGTGAAACTACCCATCTGTGTGTTTGCGGGATTGGATAAAATGTGTGTCATAAAAATTAAAAACTATTAATTCCACTGCAGTAGCATTTGAAATTAGCAGCAAGAGGTGTAACATGCCAGGATATTTTTCTGTGCCACCAAGGAGCAACTTAGCTCTTTCTTACCAAGTTGCCTCTATGCTATCTAGATCTTTCTCACCTCTCCTTAGCAGAAAAAAAGTCAACTTCAAATGCCTTCTACCTAACAGGGCTACTATACTGGCTGCTGTCCTCCTTGATTAGCCATTCATGAGTCAACATAGAGATTTCAGAGCTCCACAGGAGACACTTACTCCTGTTTAAAAATGATCCATGATGCACTGAAGGTATGTTTTGATCTGACGGTCATACAGGTAATCTCATACAGGTTTTATAAACTTCTTTCTATGTTTCATAAATGCTGGCTAGTATTGAGACTGCTGCCCAAGTATGTTGGACAAGACATGAGACCCATTAAACTTATTCTCAAGGTTAAACAGGTCACAAAGTATAATTCCCGCTCATCCAAGTGTTTCTTTGTCAGATTTGTTAATAATAGACCAGCAACTATGTGGTCACGCGTCTGGTTTCTAGGTCAAAATATCAGGAATGGTTAAAACTTTAATTCACTTATATTAATCTTTTTGATGTATGACATGAGCAACACTGGCAAATGTTGCCAGTAGCTGTCAGATTACATATGCGCTATGAATGAAGTCAGTTTAAGTGCAGGCCTGCATCTCTCTGAAGATCTTAGCATCATGTATTCCAATTCAATTTATTTTTATATCTCATCTTTCACACGCCGTTTCTGAAATGCTCAGCAGTGAGAGATAGAATAATGAGATAATGCTTTACAGAATTGTGGAAAGTGACTTGCATACAGATAGGAAAGTGGAGATAGACAGGAGCAAAAAAAGACAGAGGCGTAACTTCAAAGCAACGATAATGTAAATAAGCATTCTTGCAAATGTAACTCTTCTGCCAGGGAGAGCCAGTAGCAGCCAGGGACATGTTCAATGTCTAGGGCTTCCTCTCTATCTATCCAGCACAGAATTGGCTCAAGTCCCCACCCAGTAATCTGAGAAATTCACACACCATCCCAAGCACCTTTGAGAGGCAATTTTTCCTCACTCACAAGCACAGAGTCTGTGTGTAGAAATGAAACTTTTAAAAAAAGGAAGGGAAGTATAACGTGGCATTAATTTGAGAAAACACCACAAACAGAGTTCATAACCAAAACCACGAGTAAAAGTCCCTCCCTGTGTAGGTTTGGCAATGTTCTCCCATCAGGTTCTTAAGTCTAGCAATCTAAAAGTCCCTTTCACTGGACCAACCCTTCTGTATACCCCACTCACAGTCACTGCCCTTGGTCAGAGCAGACCCAGAGTTCAGAAATGCATCCCCAGAGTTCACCGCCCATCCTGAGTCGGGGGAGGTAAAGAGGCATCTTACTCCGCTGGTCACTTGCCATCTGCCTGCTCACTACTTTCCACTGCCACTCTGTTGGCCACTCATCACACCAACATTGCTCTGCTGGCTACTCGTCACCACTCTGCTGGCCATGCCACCACCATTCCATTGCCGCTCTGCTGGCTGCCCTGTCAGCCGCTTGCTTTCTGCTGTGCCTACCAGCCAACTGCTTGCTGCTTCCGCCAGCTTGTTGTGTTTTTGATTCTGGGCAAAACCCAATGATTTCAGTTCTCAGTGTCTTCGGCTCTTGGCCCAAAGCAAAGTCCAGCCACAAGAAATTTCTGCATCCACTGGAGTAAAATTAAAATAACAAAAGAGACTCCTTATGGAGCCTATTTTAACTCTATCATTGAAACAGTGGGGAGAAACATGTTGAATCAGTCTTACAGCTCATCCTGCAGGACATGTAGCCTGCTGATTCAGGGTCCAGCCCTCCCCACTTAGCTTCACAGAGCTCTGGCAGTGGATCCTTTGTTCATCTGAGGTTCTTTACACTGACAATGGGTTAATCTCACTTCATCAGATGCCATCAGCAGAAAGTTGATTTTATTTTTTGGTGGTTTGGGTTCTATAGTTTCTGCATTGGAGTATTGCTCTTTTAAGACTCGGAATCATAGGGTTGGAAGAAACCTCAGGAGGTCATCAAGTCCAACCCCCTGCTAAATGCAGGACCAGTCCCAACTAAATCATCTCAACCAGGGGTTTGTCAAGCCAGGACTTAAAAATCTCTAGAGATGGAGATTCCACCACCTCTCTAGATAACCCATTCCAGTACTTCATCACCTTCCTAGTAAAGTGGATATTAGGAAAAACTAACCTAGACTTCCCCCCCACTGCAATTTGAGACCATTGCTAATCATTCTGTCATTCGTCACTACTGAGAACAGTCACTCTCCATCCTCTTTGGAACCCCCCTTCAGGTAACTGAAGGCTGATATCAAATTTCCCCTCACTCTTCTCTTCTGTAGAGGAAATAAGCCCAGATCCCTCCATCTCTCCTCAAGTCATGTGCTCCAGCCCCCAATCATGTTTGTTGCTCTCTGATGGACCCAGAATTAGACGCAGTACCACAGATATGGCCTCAAGTGCCAAATAAAGGGGAATAACAACTTCTCTAGATCTGCTGGCAATGCTCCTCCTAATGCTCCCTAATATGCCATTAGCCTTCTTGCCTACAAGGGCACACTGTTGACTCATGTCCAGCTTCACATCCACTGTAACCCCCAGGTCCTTTTCTGCTGAACTGCTTCTTTGCCAGTTGGTCTCCAGTCTGTAGCAGTGCTTGGGATTCTTCTGTTGCAAGTGCAAGACTCTGTTCTTGTCCTTGTCAAACCTCATCAGATTTCTTTTGGCCCAGTCTTCCAATTTGTCTAGCTTGCTTTGGTCCCTGTCCCTACCCTCGAGCATATCTCCCTCTCCCTCTAGGTTGTGTCATCAGCAATGAGGGTGCAATTCATCCCTTCATCAAGGTCATTAATAAAGATATTGAACACAACCTTGGGGCACTCCACGTGATACTGACTGTCAAGCAGACATCAAACCATTAATCACTACCCGTTGAGCCTGATGATCTAGCTAGCTTTCTACCCACCTTACAGTCTGTTTATCCAGTCCATACTTCCTTACCTTGTTTGCATGAATACAATGGGAGACTGTATAAAAAACTTTAGCAAAGTCAATGTATATCATGTCTGCTTCCATGATGAGGTAACTGGCTCTGTGGATATGGGGAAGATGGTAGTCAGGTTGGTCAGGCATGACTTGCCCTTGGTCAATCCCTGTTCACTGTTCGGGATCACTTTCTTCTCTTCCAAGTGCTTTAAAATGGAATAATTTAGGATCTCCTCCGTGATTTTTCCACAGACTGAGGTGAGGCTGACTGATCTGAAGATCCGTGGATTGTCCTTCTTCCCTTTTTTTAAAGGTGAGCACTACATTTGTCTTTTTCCAATCTTCCAAAAGCATGCTCTACTCTCATCCCTGTTAGGCTTTGAGAGACACTTTAGATTCTTATACCTTGGGTTGAGTGCTGTAGCTATCTTTAGAAATCTCACATTGATAACTTCTTTGCATTTTGACAAATCTTCAGTGAAAGTGTTCTTAAAAACAAACAATATGTGCTGAGTCATCATCTGAGACTGCTATAATATGAAGTATATGGCAGAGTGTGGGTAAAACAGAGCCAAAGACATACAATTGTCCCCCAAGGAGTTCAGTCACAAATTTAATTTACATGTTATTTTTTTGGTGAGTGTAATCTGCATGGGAGCATGCCTTCTGGAATGGTGGCTGAAGCACAAAGGGACATACTAATGCTTAGCCTATTTGACACTGTACATACCTTGCTATGCCAGCTACAAAAGTCCCATGTATGCTTAGTCTCACTTTCTGCTGACATTGTAAAGTGGACAAAGTATCACCCTTAAATATCAACAAATTCTGTGTCTCAGTGATTGGCTGAAGAAGTAGTAGGAATAAGTGGACTTATAAAACTTTAGGCCCTACACTGTTTTGTTTCTGAGTGCAGTTATGTAACACAAATATCTGCATTTGTGAGTTGCGCTTTCACAATAAAGAGATTGCTCTACAGTATTTTGTATGAGATGAATTGAAAAATGCTATTTCTTTTGTTTATAATTTTTACAGTGCAAATATTTGTAATAAAATATAAAGCAAGCAGTGTACACTTTGTATTCTGTGTTGTAGTTGAAATCAATATATTGAAAAATGTAGAAAAACATCCAAGAATATGTAGTAAATTTCAATTGGGATTCTATTGTTTAACTGTGTGATTAAACCTGCAATTAATAATGATTAATTTTTAAATGTGATTAATTTGTTAGTTAACTGTGATTAAATCAAAAGCCCTAGATCTATTAATAAGAACTTCTGCTACAAGCTGGGAGCTTCTCAGTTGGAAGCAACAGAGCAGGAGAGACATCTGAGTAAGTGGATCGGTCACAAGATGTCTGAGAGCCGCCAGAGTGATCCTAATATGTGTTAGGCAAGGTATTTCCGGTATAGATAGAGCGGTATTAATGCCATTGTAAAAGGCACTGGTAAAGCTCATTCAGAATACTGTCTACAGTTCTGGTCACACATGTTCAAAAAAGATGAATTAAGTCTGGAACAGGTGTAGAGAAGAGCTGCTCAGATAATCAGGGGAATGTAGAGGCTGACTTATGAAAAGTGATTCGAACATCTTTCCTTGAACGGCCTAGCAAAATGAAAGCAGAAGGGGATATGGTTGCTTTCTAGAAACATTTTGGAGAGTAAATACCGAGTAGGGCAAAGAGCTATGAACAACTCTGGGCTGAAATTAGAAGACTTTTCTAACCATCAGAGGGGAGAGGTTCTGCAGCAGCCCCACAATTGGAGTTGTGGACGCAAACAACGTAATTAATTTTAAAAGCAAGCCAAACAAATGTATGAGTGGGTGTGTCTAACATGGATGATGGTGGTGGGCAATGCTCAATAGCCTTTGGGCTCACTTCTGGTTCATGTCTTATGTTCCTAAAGCTCGTGCTGCAGGGTTTCAGCCAGCCACCAGCAGAGGTCAGAAAGGGATTCCTCCCCACAATGAATTCTGGAAGAATTTTTTTTGTTTAATTTTCCTCTGCAGCATCAGGGATGGCCATGGGATATTGGGTAGCGTGGGCTACTGCTGTGAGGTGGTGTGGACCATTTTCTCTCTCAAGTGCTTGACTGTTTGGTTCTTGGTAAGGATAAGAAGCAGATAATTGACTAATTATGCACTCAATACAATTTGTATCGCATAAAGGCCCCCTCTGCGGCTCTGCAGTTTAAATGTAGTAGGAGCCGGGCACTCAGGCAGCCGAGCTCCTACTACATTTAAACTGAGAGCCGCAGTGGAGGTAGGTCCCAGACCCAGCACGAGCCAAGACTGTTGAGTTCCAGCTTGCATTGGGTACTGCACGTACCCCACCACAGCTGCCCATTTAAATGTAGTAAATGGGGTAGGTTCAGGACCCGGTGGAAGCAGTGACTCCAGAGTCCTGGCTCGTGTTGGGTCTGGGACCTACCGCCACTCTGCTGAGACTCTGCCTCCACTACCTGCCTCCCTGCCCCGCCCTCCCCCCACACACAGTGGAGACGGTGCTGGGGGGAACCAGCTTTTAAGCTATCTCCTGCTTCCTCCCCACCCCCACCCCCACCCCGTTGCCTCTGAGATAGAAATAAAAAGGGCAGGGGTGGAATGTGAGGAGTCAACTCAACTAGCTTATCGGGTAGTCAACTAATAACTAGTCTTTTACATCCCTAGTTCTTGCTCACATGCTCAGCGCCTGACCAATTGCTATATGTGGGGTTGGGAAGGAATTTTCCCAGAAGTCAGACTGTCAGCAACCTTGGGCTGTGGATTACTTTCCTCTACAGCGTGTAGGTGTGGAATATTTGGCAGTATTATATGGTACAGCTCACTAAATCATTTTCTTTCCAAAGTGACAGTCTTGAGCACTTGTGCACCTCGGTCCTTCATATTCTCTGCCTGTGGCACGTGAGTTTCATCCAGGAATGGACAATAATTTTCATAAGGGGGCCACTCGATGAATTTTGGTAAGTCATCACAGGTCGCACATTTCTACTGTATTAAATAAGTTGCCTCACCATTTATTGTAAAAAGACTCCATTACGTTCTTTGCACAACAAAGTAATTACTAGGAGTAACAACTGAATATGCAATTATCCAAAACTTACTTTCGAAGGCCATTATATTGTAAACTGTTTTGTGAACACTTGTAAAATTTGTAATAACTTTTACGCTAAATTTTTACTTACAACTGACATGAATTTTAATAATGTTTTATTGAAAAAATGAAACTCAGTGTGAAGAAAAAAGTCTCTGTTGTGCATTAATAAGATAAGTGAAATCGGGTATCATCCTAGGCAAGGTGTGGAGGGGAGGCCAGTTCCAGAACCCCAGAAGGGGTGGAGCCTCAGATGGAATGGTTGGCACTGAGGCTAGCCTTCCCCAGCCAGCCTTTCAGTGCTACCTGGCCCATGCCACCCTAGGCTTCAGTGATATTTTAAAGGACTCCATCTGCTGCAGCGGTAGTTTCCTCAATTGCCGGGAACCCTGGTAGTCCAGGTGGAAATATCAGATAGGCCGGATCTGGTTCCTGGACCATGTTTTGACCCCCTCTACTTTAATATCTTGTGGGCTGTAATACTTCGGTCTAATTTTGGTTGTTGGGTTTAGTGTGCAGATGCTGGGTGTTATAGGTGGTCTGTGGTATATAGATGTTAGGCTAGATGGTCTGGTGTTTCTTTTTGTCCTTAAACTCTGACTCAAAAAATCCATCTCAGCTGCGGAGTGTTTACAATCCCTGGCTCACAATGATACAAAAACTATTCATACACTCTTAATACCATATGGCCTCCCAAAGATACTTCAAAATGTTGTCCTGTCTCTCACTCATTTTTTGTTTCCTGCCCCATAAGCTTAATTTTTTCTCAATCACTTGATTTTCTCATCAGGTTTCTCCAAGGAGGATGTCCTTCGGTATTTACTTTCACATAAGCAAAGGATACATTGGCCTTTCTTCATTTACTTTGAGGCATTTTGAAGCTGCCCATGCATATCTGTGAAATCTTTCAGCCACTGTGATGGACCAGACCGGGTCTGGGCACCGCTGAGGGCATCAGCTCAGGGTGAATTGCTCAAAACCAGGACTACTTATAGCCCTCAACTGGAGAGCTTTCTCAAATAGGCCATAAACCAGTCACGCAGAGCGCTTCAGCTGCCAATCTGGCCAGCAGGAAGCCTCATGAGCAAAACCCCTCAGATATTCCAGCTCTCCCTGTGCCACAATCAGTCCCAGGTCTTACACAGAGGTGAGAGGTTATAAAACCCGATCTCACCAACTCTGAACAGATCCTCCCGGTCCCAAATAACTAGCCACAGTCCCCGGTCAATTTAAACTTTAGATCTTACTCATGAGAGCACACCGAGCCAGTCCTTGAGAATCTAAAGGTTTATTAATAAAAGAAAGAAAAGGCTGAGAGTAAGATTGTTAAGGAGAATACATTACATACATCAACTACCAAGTTCTTGATGCAGGCACTTAGCAGAGATGTTACAAACTGCTAACTTAAATGTCTCTGGTGTACATCCTGTGTTAGGATGGGTCAGCAAGTCCTTCCCCGTTTCTGTCCCTAGCAAGGATGCCTCTGGAATCAGTAGCAAGATTGAAGACCAGATGGAGATGGCCTCATGGGATTTTTATATTCCTTGTGACTTCTAAGCTGGAGCTGGTCACATGATCAAATGGCCTATCTGTGTTTCACATGCAAGTAGTCATTATGCACTGACCAGTCTGCAGGTTTCCAGACACATTCCTCAGGTGTGAATTGGCTCCTCTGAGAGCCATTGTCTATGAAGCAAGGCTAATAAGCATAGCCATTTACTGAATAATCCTTTCTAACAATAGGTAGTCCATGCCCATTGCTCTCTCCTAGACAGAGAATATTTACAATACAAGAACAGAGCCCATATTCATTACTTCACATAAAAAAATTATACATGAGTATCATACATAGAAGAAGCAGAGCATAAGCTTTCATTGACACCTTGCATGGCCCACTTTGTGCAGAATTTGGGACATATGCCACCAGTGAGTGCAACAGTGATCTGTCTGCTCACTTTAAAATCCAATAACATGACAACCACTAAGCATGAACTATACATCATTGCTGTGCAGTGGAGTGGATTTCACCCAGCAGGGATGACCTGACTAAAGATGTCTTCATAAAAAGGTCTATATAACAACTTTTGCTCAGCTGCCTCTCTTCTTTCCTATGTGTATTTCATCTGTCATGCTGCAATGAGGAATGACTGTGAAAATTAATAGGATTTGATATTCGTTCCTGTGACTGGCACTGGAATAAACCTGGTTATAATGGTACAACTGCATCTACACTAGAGCTTTTACCAGCATAGTGGTCTATCAGTGAAAAATCACATCCCTAACTGATGTAGCTAGTAAAGCTTTTAGGGGCAGACCAACCCATAGATATAAGTGAACATAGCATCTTTTTGGAAACTACAACAATTGCTCCTATGGAAAATAATATTGGGAAAATAATTATGACTGCATATTCAAAAGTGATGTTGGGAACCCCTTTATAGGTACCATCCTCAAGACACCTTAAAGGGAGCTGATGTTCAGGATTGCAGGTGATATGCCCTTACTCAGAAATTGGGATCCTTTAAGAGTACCCAAAATTTGAAACAACCAAAATCTTTTGTGGTTTATGAATATTTGGGCTTTATGTAGTTTGCCTGTCTTTAATTGGGTGCATATTTTGCTCTCTGTGGTATGTGGTGGGAGGAAAAGTTAATTATGTAGTTTTGCTTTTCATTTTCCTCGCCAATACGTTCTGCTGCTCTCATTTGGAAACAGATCCAACAGCATATGACCAGAAAGATCTCTAATGGACTATCACCAAAGCTCTGTAAAATGTGTTTTTGGGACTTCTGTACTAGTCTAATCAAAGTGTTAGAAAACACAAGACATGGGTAATTCACATATATTACCCCACTCATTGACCAACACACTACTGTCCGTCATAGCTGCAAAAGGTCAGCTCCTCATCAGTATTTTTCATAGACAGTGCCTGATGCAGATGATAGTTTGAGATGCTTCAGAAATAGTGTGCCCTGAGATTTATTCAGCTCTTGATTTTAGATAAAAAGCAGATGTCAAGTAATGCACTTTTATGTAATCGCTACTCAAAAGCTATCCAGAAATGATGCAGCAATTCACAGTAAGAGCACAAGAAGGAAAGGAAAAATCAGTCAAGTTATAACATATGGGCCTCTCAGGTCTGTGCAATCTAAAGAGGAATATGGAAATTCCATTTTAAAAATTAGTACATGTTGCTTTGTCCTGTTACCTGTTCAGAGCTGGGTTTCAAGGTGATTTTATGAAGTTCTGGCGAGATGTGTAACACTGTCATCTTAGGATGTGTAGTAAGACATGTGCATGTATTTTGAATAAACATCTTAATGTTGAGATTATAATGTTATAGTATCTAATTACTGCAAAAGGCATTATTTTTTTCTGACATGACTTCCTATAAATTAACTAGCTGGAAATCTTTGTGCCATAGTTTTATTTTTTTCATAGATGCATCTGAGTTTGTTGCAGCACTGTAATATAATTAGATAATAGCTGGCAATAATATATTACCTAGTAATAAAAAAATCAAACTATTAATATTGTTACACTTAAAAAACACAATGACCTTCAACACATCAGACTTGACTTGAATTATTATTGTGTACACAGACCTCCCACCACTCTGTAAAGTGCAATGTGCCATTCCATTTATAGTAAAACTGCTTGAGACAAATTGTTCTTTTATGTACACAACTGTGCTATAATGCAGATTATGGAAGTAACAGTGCATAAATAAGCCCTGCTTTCTACTTCTCTTCATAATGTCATCCACTTTTGGAAACTACAGAATACTTTTGAAATGCTAAACCTGTAATTTATCTGTGAATCCTGGATCTTTCCTTTATCCTTTTATCAAATGGCTTTGCCGCAGCCCCAGTAACAGTGCACCATGATCAGAAAGATTTTATATCTGAAAGATTTTATCACCTTAATACCACACTAAATGGTTGAGCTAAGTTGCACTCTGGGTCTATGGATAATTAATAAAATATGAACTTAGCCCACACGCTAATATTGATTTCCCTGGAAAAGACTCAGTTGTTACTAGATAATGATGGTGCATATGGACAATAGATGACTTAAAAGACCCCCTTATCTCTTTAATCTTCACACTGCACTTTCAAGAAGTTCTCCAAATATACCTGTAGGTTCCCTATCTGATCAACTGTGTTATGTCTGTTATGTCTCTTTTTTTCAATTTTGAAAAATAGGTTGACTTTTTCTTGATATCTCACTGAGATAATATAGGTCAAGTTGTGTGACTTGGGGTGAGAGGCTCGGTTCAAACAAAGCAGAGATAAAGCCTCTGATAGTCAAAATCAAAATGTTTCCGTATGTATCTTGAAATAATAAAATCATGCTTTCATGATCTGAGAAACCGCGTGAACAAGCTCTTCTAAAAAGGGGGTTAGAGTATGCCTTAGCCATCCACCTGGGGCACAAGAAGACCAAGCCTTTCTGTACCTTTAGTTCAGAAACCTGTAGAAAAAGAAGCCTGCATAAGAATTGTGAGTGTCACTGTTACTTTCCATGTGCATAAGTGGCAGCTAGGGGCATGTAATAAAAATTCCCACTGTTGGCAAAAAAAATCAGATTTATATGGTTTCTCGGGAATGCAAAATATTTTTGAAGCTTTGCTTCAGAGTTAGGGCTGGCTTTTGTCAAGAAAATACAATACACATTTCCCCAGGTATAAATTGTCACTGTGCTGCCTAGAATCTGCCTTTCACAATGACTCAAAATCACAACTAGCTGTGGAAATCTAAGTTTTTACATGTGAATAAACATGAATTGAGAGGTAATTTCACAGAGCTCAAGTGTCAGCCCAGCCTCTCCATCTGAATCACCATCATTTCAAGTGCCAATTTCTACTCCTTTCTTATTCTTACTAAGTCCTTAATTCTTGATGAGTGCTATCACCAGGCCTCTGTACACTATAACCATCTTCTAGATAATTCCCACTCATCCAACAGACAAAAGCCTTCCTACTAGGTTATGAAGACAGGAAGGCACTATTTTCACATTTCCTTACTTCAGGGGAATCCCTCATGCAATTAACTCAAACCAAAATCAATGTGATTACTAACAAGCATGTAAAATATTTTTGTACTTTGTACATAAAATATTTTTAGGTCTATCCAAGTCATTTATAAATAGCATTCTACAAAATCACTGTAGCCCACATTAAGTGGATTAAAAGCTGCTTAATTGATAAATCACAGTATTGCAATCTCGTGGGGTGGCTGATGTGGGGTTTGTGGGGATCTGTTCTTGACCCAGTGCTATTCAGTGTCTTTATGCAGGAAGGAAATAGAAAGTAATTGCTGGTAAAATTTGCAATTGACATGAATATTGGTGGAATGATAAATAGCGACGGGGGTTACTGCAGCTAAACACAATAATCTAAATCGTTTGGTAAAACGGGCTCATTGGCAGAATGTGTTTTTAACACAGGCAAGTGCATAGTTCATACGTGTAGGAACAAAGAATGTAAGTCACACTTTGGAGGTGGGGTACTATATGGTGGAAAGCAGCAACTCTGGAAAGGACTTGAGGGGTCATAGTACGTAACCCATTGAATATGAGTTCCTAGTCTGATGCTGTAGTTAAAAGGGTCAGTGCAATTCTGGGATATATAAGCAGGGAAATATCAAATAGGAGTAAAGAGATGGTATTTGTAACACTTCCTGGGGGTACCTAGGGCTGAGAGACACCTTACTGCTATTTGCCTTTAACACGGGGAAACCTTCTTTGTGCCTGCTGGGGATCAGCTCCTTTACTTTCCCCACAGGCTACAAGGTTGCCACTTCTCTAGTTCCAGAAAACCGAACATCCTTGCCCTGCTCAATGCCCCACCAATTCCCTGAGGCCTCACCTCTGCTCAGTCCTTCCCCCACCTCTCTCCATTGCTTGCTCTTCCCCATTCTCCCTCACATGCTCATTTTCATTGCAAGGCTCACATGGGCATATTTATTGTTCTGATAGATGCATTGTGCTAAATCGGTGGTCACCAACCAGTAGATTGGGATCTACTGGCAAAGTTTGGAGTCTCTGGCAGGTGATCCTGACAAGTCTGGCTAGGAGGCGATCAAGTGCCAGCACTTCATCTGCCCCTTGCAGCACTACCATGCTGCTCCTTCCCTCTGCCTTGGAGCTGCCCCCAGTCCTTGGAGCTTCTTACTTGCTGCGCAGGGCACAGGAACAAGAGGAAGAGGGGGTGCTGATGTCAGGGTGCCCCTCCCTCCACCCTGAACCCCATCTCCACAGAGCAAGGGGGGGGGGGGGAAGGAGCTTAGGGTTGGAGAGACTTTGCTGGCTGGTTTTGGAAGCAGAGGTGAGCCTGCCTTAGTCCTCTGCACCACGACCCAGAAGCCACCTGTGGTAAGCAGTGCCCAGCTGAAGCCTGCATCCAAACCCCGGCCCCAGTCCTGAACCTCGCCTGCACCCGCACCCCAACCCCCTGCCCTATCCCTGAGTCCCCCTGCACCCAAATTCCCTCCCAGAACCTGAATCCTAACCACCACCCCCTGCTGCTCAACTACCTTAGCTCAGAATCCCTCCCACCCTCCAAATCCTTTAGCCCAAGATCAGAGTCCATATTCCCCTCCCCCTCACCCCAGCCTTCTGCCCTCAGCCTGATAAAAATGAGTGACGAGGAGGAGGGAGGAAGGATGGCGCAAGCAGGGGCAGGGTCTTGGAGAAGGAGTGCGAAGGAAGCAGGGCAAGCGTGTTTGGGTTTGAGGTAGATCCTGGATTTCACTTAAATTCAAAAAGTGATCTCATGCTTGAAAAGGTTGGAGACCACTGTGCTAAATTGCGGTTTGATTTGTTACAGGACACTGGAGCTGGCAACAATATAGTCAAAAAGGGTGTTTTTTTAAAAAAAAATATTTCATAAATATTTTCATCATTCTTTCCCTCCCTTCTTCCCAATTTTCATAACCAGCTCCATGTGTTTGTTCACAAAAGTTACTGTAATTTTATATGTGGATTTAGTACCACAGATTATCGCAGCTGCGATTGATCCATTGAAGGCCCACTGCTAAAATCCAAATACAAATCCATAGAGCACAAATATAGAAACGCATGCCTGTCCAGATACCTATATAAATAAATCTGTCAAAACTGATGCCCACATCTGCACGCAGATACACATATATGCATGAGTACACATCTAGCATGCACTAACACACATTATTCCACATTATTTAGTATTAGAGTGACTAGAGACTGAATGGTTTGAGAGATTCAAGTATTGGCAGAGTCCATATGTGGGAAAATAAGAAGTCTATATTGTGTAACCTACAAAAATGATAAAACCGTCATGTACATCATCGCAAACTAGTGCGTATATAATATGGTTCCATGTGTCAGTCTTTTCATCATTAAACAAATCATCCTAGAAAGGGAGGTTCACCTTCCTCTGCAGAATGTGGTACAGATCACTTTGTGGGCATATCCCACTTCATCTTTTCTTTGCCATTGCGGGAGGGGGCTCTGTTTGGTCCCTTCTATTCTCTTCCTGTGGCACAAAATAGTCTTTGTCTCCAGTGGGTTGTCCTGCTTGCTTTGGTGTAATTCTGTGGCTGTTGGGTTTCATGTGAGAGTGCTGGGTTGTGTCGGTGGCCTGTATGTACAGAAGGTCAGACTATCTGGCTTGATCTAAAAAATGTTCTGAAACTTTTCATATCAGTTTTAAAAGATCAACCTCTAATTTGTTCTACATGTATTCCAACAAATAGAAAAATGAGATTGCCTCTGTCTCTCTTAATTTTTTAAATAAAGTTACTGTAAAAATATCTTCATGTACATTGGTTATTAAAATAAATAAGTTGCTTCACTGAGCAAGTTACTGCTTAAACGTGAAAACACTGAATCACCCTAAAGTAGCACTAGCAAAGAGGGAAGTTATTTTGAAAACTTACCTTTAAATCAAGGTTCCATCCAGGGTCTCTATATTCTTTGGAAATGGATTGCGACAAGCACGTAACATATTCTGTTGTTGCAATTTCTTCACTACCACTGAACTGCAGCCATCCAATCAGATGGACCATTCGTATGACCCACTGCGGCCATTTTTATGTTTATCTCTGGGGTGGAAAGGAGCAACTCTTATTATTCACTGTATTCGGATAAAACATTTTGCACATGAAGTGACAAATATTGTATTCTATTGAAACTGTAGCAGGAAATATGGCAATGTTATTACTCAAAGACCAGGACATGAGGTTAGCACTTCTGTTGGGGAGATGGGAGGGAAGGTGGAGAAAGTGGTATGAGATCTCTCACTTCAAGTGGCAAAGGACCTCAGTTGTAAGTCTAATTTCAGACAGCATCTCCTGCAGCAATAGTCCCTTACAATGTGCTCTTGCACTGGTTCGGTACCATTTCAAAGGGAAGAGTGCCACCTACTGAATCATCAGCACCACTTCCTGCAGCACTTGGGTTTTCTATAGCATCATCCAAATCCAGAGTGGAATTCATATATACCAGACCTACTTAGTGTTTGAGATTTGAAGAGCTCAAAGCTCTGGGTGCATTGCTGCAAAATAAATGGCCATTACTGTACCATGGCACACAGATACATTAAGGAGGTAGGAATCCTTTATTCACGTGGGTATTGGAAGTTGTAATTCAAAAATACTAATTATAATATACTGCAATAAAAGTAAAATGAATAGCTCCCCATGTAGCATTAGTGTCATTTGCCCTGGATTTGAACCTTTCATTCCGATGCATATGAAAATACACTGCTATTAATGGTTTCCTCATAGACTTGCTAATAATTGAGGTAATATTTCACTTCTGTTACCACAAAAATTAGAAATCTTAAAAAATTAAAGTAATAAACCTCTTCTTGCTTCCATGTAAACACTCTAGTGTATTTCATAAGAGTCTCTCATGCAAAATATTTCACATAAGTATGGATGAAATTAAAAAAAACCTCATATATAGTTGTCCCATAAACTCTTCTGTTCATTCTAACATGGCTAAATATCATGACTTTCTTTATGGAATCTTTTCTAACAACTTTATCTGGCACAGTATGAAAGCAAACCTTCCTGTCTTTGCCATGTGTTTGCCCATCGAAACCCAAAATTGGACAACCTTTAATATTTCAGTAAAGTTAAATAAACCTCATACCTTGAAAACACTTGCTGAACCTCCATTAGAACCTCTGAATATATGTTCAAAATATATATCTTTTTATTTTTGCAGTGGTCCTCTGGCTGATACGAGTATATTAACTACATAAAATTAAACCAAGAATTTCCAGAATACCTGACCCTGTGCTGTATGAATAGTGTGTTGAAAAAGGATTATTGAAATGATTACAGTATGAACACCACATTTACTTACTGACTGAAAAATCACTTAGCGTATTCTTAAGTAGAGAACTACTTAGATTTTTTACCACAGCCTGACAAAGTCCTGCCCCATTTTTGACATTAGACACAATCTCCAGGCCTGGCTTGACAGCTAGGACTTTTTATCTCAAGTATAAACACATTTAGTTAACTCTGCAGTGAAGACATACCCTATATTTAATTCCTAGTAGGTTTAAAACTAATGGAATTTTAATATAAATTCTCCAGTGTAAACTAGGCTTTTCTCTTGATTTAACTTTAGGTTTAATACTTGGCTGAGAAGACTTGAATAGAAAATACCATGTGAGTAGTCCAGGTGAGGTCGTTGTTGAAAGCTTAATGTTGTCCAATTCATCTGATGAAGTGGGTTTTATCCATGAAAGCTCATGAGTCTATATTTTTTGTTAGTCTCTAAGGCAGGGGTGGGCAATAATTTTTAATAGGGGCCACACCAAGATTTTTGGAAAGTGGTTGAGGGCCACATTCTTCCATGATATTAGTGGAGGAAGTGCGGGGTCTGGGATGCAGTCTGGGTGCAGAAGGGAGCTTGGGGTAAGAGATTGGGGTGCAGGAGGGAGAGTGGTGTCTGGGAGGGAGCCTGGGTAAAGGAGGTGGTTTTGACCTGGGATGGGGGACTGGGGTGCAGGGGTTTGTGATGTGACCTAGGGCAGGAAGGAGTTGTGACCTGCAACAGGGGACTGGGATATAGGAAAGGGTGCAGGGGCTTTGGGGTACATAGTTTTCCCTGACCTCACACACTGTCTGGCAGATTTTGATGCATAACAAGCTCCAGGAAGACCTTCTTATTCCAATGAGGTGCGGTCCCCTTTACACTACATTTCTGGTTAAAAGGCACCAACTCTTAGATCCACATTACAGAGATCAATTCAACAAGGTGCTGAAGAACATGTTACTTCAATGAGAGTACTTACATGATTAAAGTTAGAGATGTGTATGGTACCTTACTGAGCTGAGGCCCAAAAGGATACCCTTGAATGAACAATAATTAGTAGAGAGGCTTGTCTCTAAATACTGATTGCTAGGTGAAATTCACTGTTAGGAGCTGATCCTACATGCAGAAGAAATTTAATAATCCTGGTTGAGATCTCTTCTACATATTTTCATCCTTTTCTCACATTTTGTTTACTCTCAAGATTATCTTTTCTATTTATCATAAATAAATATGCAGGATGCTAGAAGTGCCTTTATATGTCAGGCTTGTTATTGTATTCAGCAACAAACTGATGCTTTATTCTAGTTCATAGCAAATTGTCACTGAGAATAGTGTATAGAGCATTGAGTTTCATGTGTTTTCTTTGTTTCTTTGCAGAAAAATGATGTGACAGGTGCTTAGCCTCATTTTTCATGCTAGCTTTGCCATGCCATTTTCACCAGTAATGAAGGCAGCTGCCAGAGCTCGAGGAAGTCAGGCGAAAAATTCAGCTGGCAGGTAGACCCAGTCACTTTAAGAAACATAATCTTATGTTAGCAGATGGTAATTAAAAGGCAGAAGAAATAAAATTTTGTCTCCGTTTTCTGCACTGTTACATCAATTAAATCTGCAACTGAAATGCAAGCAGAAAATAACATTTATTTCCATGTGGCTACACAACATGATTGTATTAAAATCTACTTATTTATTTTGCAAAAATTATGGCAATTTTTAATCTAAGCAAAATAACTAATCATTTCCAAAGACAATCATAGAATTATAGGGCTGGAAGGAGCTCGAGAGATCATCAAGTCTAGTCCCCTGCACACATGGCAGGCCCAAGCATCATCTAGATCATCCCTGGCCGGTGTATGTCTAACCTGCTCTTAAAATCTCCAATGATGGAGATTCCACAATTTCCATTGGCAATTTATTGCAATACTTAACCACCCTGACAGTTAGGACGTTTTTGTTAATTCCAACTTAAACCTCCCATGCGTCAAGTTAAGCCCATTGCTTTTTGTCCTACCATCACAGGTTAAGGAGAATAACTTTTCTTCCTCCTCCTTGTAACACCCTTGTAGGTGGTACTTGAAAGCTGTTATTGTGTCCCCACTTAGGTAGTGTTATCTGGACCTTTAATAACTTTTGTTGCTTTTCTCTGGAATTTTTCCAGTTTGTCAACATCTTTCTGGAAATGTGGTACCCAGAACTGGACACAATACTATAACTGAGGCCTAATCAGCTCAGAGTAGAGTGGAAGAAATATTTCCCATGTCTTGCTCACAACACTCCTGTTAATGCATCTCACAATCATGTTTGTGGGTTTTTTGTTTTTTTGCAACAGTCACTGTTGACTCATATTTAGCTTGTGGTCCACTATGACCCCTAGATTCCTTTCAGCAGTGCTCCTTCCTAGACAATCACTTCCCATTCTGTATGTGTGAAACACTGTTCCTTCCTAAGTGGAGTACTTTGCATTTGTCCTTATTAAACGTAATCCTATTTACCTCAGACAATTTCTGCATTTTGTCCGGATCATTCTGAATTATGACCCTATCCTCCAAAGCAATTGCAACTCCTCCCAGGTTGGTATCATCTGCAAGCAGGTAAGCTGCTGGAGGGCTCATAATGCTTTGTTTATCTAAGTGTCCATAGTTACGGAACCTCACAGTGCCTGTTCGCTGCAGTTCGCCATTTCCAGTGAGGGGGAGGAAGCAGCAGCTTCAGACAATTAGACAAACAAAATATTGCAGGCCCACCAGCAGCTTACCCAGGCAGAGGCCTGCAACCCTACTTTGAAAACCACTGCTCTATGACAATCTAAATCCTTGATAAAGATAGTAATCAGAGCCAAACCCTGAACAGATCCCTGCAGAATCCCACTTGTTATGCCCTTATAGCACGACTGTGAACAATTGATAACTACTCTCTGAGAATGATTATTCAGCACGTTATGCACCCACCTTACCATAGCTCCATGTTTATATTTCTCTAGTTTGTTAAAGAATGCATAACTAAATATTAAATTTATAACTCATTATTAAATCTGCAGTCTTTAGACCTTGTGGCTGTGTCTAGACAGGCCAGTTTTTCTGGAAAATCAGCCGCTTTTCCGGAAAAACTTGCCAGCTGTCTACACTGGCCGCTTGAATTTCCGCAAAAGCACTGACTTCCTACTGTAAGAAATCAGTGCTTTTTGCGGAAATACTATGCTGCTCCCGTTCGGGCAAAAGTCCCTTTTGCACAAAACTTTAGACAGCTGAGATTTGTTTTCTGCAAAAAAGCCCCGATCACAAAAATGGCGATTGGGCCTTTTTTGCGCAAAAGCGCGTTTAGATTGGCCACGGACGATTTTCCGCAAAAAATGCTTTTGCAGAAAAGCGTCCGTGCCAATCTTGACGCGCTTTTCCGAAAATGCTTTTAACGGATAACTTTTCCGTTAAAAGCATTTCCAGAAAATCATGCCAGTCTAGACATAGCCTGTATGTCCTAGAGGTATCTAATAGCATTTCCTCAAGTATCAGAGGTAGCCATGTTAGTCTAGATCTGCAAAAGTGACAAGGAGTCCTGTGGTACCTTATAGACTAACAGATGTATTGGAGCATAAGCTTTCATGGGCAAAGACCCACTTCGTCAGATGCATATAGTAGAAATTTCCAGAGGTAGGTATAAATATGCAGGCTAGAGATAACGAGGTTAATTCAGTCAGGGAGGGTGAGGCCTACTTCTAGCAGCTGATGTGGAGGTGTGAACAACAAGAGAGGAAAAACTGCTTTTGTACTTGGCTAGCCATTCACAGTCTTTGTTTAATCCTAAACTGATGGTGTCAAATTTGCAGTGTCTAAACTCATCTTGCAGTAATCTCAGCAATTTTTAGTGAAGTGGAAAACTGCAACAGGTCTCAGGAGGCTCTTCCTGTTAAAAGAAGAGATCCAGAAACTTCAGAGATGAATCTGTTCACATCTGCTATAATTTGCTGGCAAGGGCAGTTATAATCTTGCAAGAAAGTAACTTTTTGATTTGGACAAGAATCCTGAGAGTTCTCTATTGTGTACATACCATTTAAAATATTTAGTGTTTAAAAGACAAAACTTAGTAATTCTTAACATGTATTTATCTTTATGAATGCAACTAGACTCATGAAAAACATGTGCATATCAAGAATCTTCAAATCAATTGAAGTGTGGAATAATTACATAATTAAAGCTTATTATGGTATTGATGAAACTGAAATGTTGTTGAAGTTATGTCACTCTTTCCATTACAAGCCCTAATTTGCAAGGGTTTATAAATCAATCATAAACATTCACACACATTCAAAATGTACCTTATAAAGTCTGGCTGGAATATATTTTCCAAAAACGCATTTGGTCACTTTAAAATTATGTATGTTTAAAGTGGGGGAAAGGTATTTGTGAGTTCAGATACTTATTTTGGGTTTCCACAACACAAACTAGATTTGGTTTTTGTGCCTTATGAAAAGTCTCTCTTAAAACAAATGAAAAAATATCAAGATATGTTTAATAAAAATTCATATATCTATGCATTTTGTATTCTGTGTTTGATGGATCGATTCCTGCTACAATAAAAGATAATAGAAGTTTATCTTTTGTTTTGAATAAGATTGGGATTTAGAATTAGTTTCACAAACATTTTTAAAGTAGTTTTTTAAAACATAATTGATGAACTGAAATGTAAATGATTGAGTAAGCAGATAGTTACATACCTGATCAATTGCTCATTTGTATTCTAGTCCTCTTGATAAATTAGATCTGAACTAAAATAAATGTATAACACATTGGATGATTGAGTTCATGTGTTGAAGAATGTACATCACTTTTGAACTAAAGATCACATTAATACCATGACTCTAAGTGATTAGAACCTTTAAATTTGAGAAATTCTATTTGGAAATTCATTCATGCCTCTCTGTTGAATGATCCACATTTTGTTGCAAAAAACAGAAAGTGACTAATACAATTAATGACTGTTAACAGTTAAAAAGGAAGGAACGTTTGCCACTTTTTTTTAGACATAAGTGGATAAAATTTCTGTGAACCAACAATGTGATCTCTGGTTTTGAGAGATGGACTGATATGGTGGATTCTGTTTGTGCAAAGTGCACAGAAAATAAATCTTTGAGGGCATTGAATTTCTTTGGAGGCACATTACCTGTAGATCACAAGCTTAATGTAGGATGGGGGTTAGCAGTGACTGAATGCATAGCCATCTTACAGATGTGATGGATGAAAAATGAGTCTGTGGTTTCTTTTCAGTTGGTCATGATGGATTCTCCATCATGGACAACTTTTAAATTGAGATTGGCTGTTTCTCTAAAAGATTTACTCTAGGAATTATTCTGGGGAACCTCTACAGCCTGGGCTATATAGGAGGTCAGACTAGATGCTCAGTGGTCCATTCTGGCCTTAGCCCCAATGTTGAACAGGTGTCATTGTCACAAAATAAGCCTTCCATCATGGTTGTCGTTAATCGTTCATGCCTGGAGACCAAGCAGTGAGTGGAGATAAAAATACTTCTTAGTCCTTGGTATGCTCCCTTCCATGTCAAAGTTGGGGTTTGTTAATAGAGTACTGTTTGGAAGCATATAGAGAGGACCTTGGTTTCCAGAGCTGCCAGCCTGTCCCAATCACAGCATGTACAAAAATGTCTTGACAACAGCTAGAACGTTCCCTTTTGATCGCAGAGCACAGGTGTGATGTGTGGCATGTCTCTCATAACTTATACCAATGTTCAAGCTTTGTAATTTAATTGCTCATGTAAGTGAGGGCCTTAGGGTGCTATCCATTGTTAGGTGCATTATCTGCAAAACCCTCTTCATTCCAGGCCTGGGTCTTCTGCAAGCAAAAATTACTATTTTTTCCCAAACTGTGTGCTTCTGAAGTAAAGACAGAGGCTCACTAGAACTTAGGGGAGAACTTAAGGTGAGATCACCAAACTTGGCTTCACCAGTGACCTAAGATAAGATTGAACCCGGGACTCTAAGGGTATGTCTCCACTACATGGCTCCGTCGACAGAGCCATGTAGATTAGGCTACCTGGCATAGGAAAATGAAGTGGCGATTTAAATAATGGCCTCTTCATTTGAATTTAAATGGCTGCCGCACTGTGCCGATCAGCTGTTTGTTGGCTCAATGCGCTAGTCTGGACGCTCCACGGTTGATATCAAAGGCATTTGTCGACCTCCCCGGTATGCCTCGTGGGATGAGGTTTACCGAGGAGGTCGATAAATGCCTTTCATGTTGACCGCGGAGCATTCAGACTAGCGTGCTGAGCTGACAAACAGCTGATTGGCACAGTGCGGCAGCCATTTAAATTTAAATGAAGCGGACATTATTTAAATCGCCGCTTCATTTTCCTACGCCGGATAGCATAATCTACATGCCTCTGTCTCCAGAGGCATGTAGTCTAGACAAACCCTAAAGGTGAAAGACCAAGGCATAACTCATCCTTCCAAATCTTAACTTGTAACTACCTAGCTTTTGTCATTACTTTAATGAGATCTAAATGTGTTTGTATTTAATAGCTTACACATGGAATAAAGGAATAAATGAGCCAAAGAAAATGTGAAAGAAAACTTCTATAACAGATCTGTTATATTGGGTTTCCCTTGATAATGCTTCTTACTATTTTCCCTTTCCTTTTACAGGCATTGTAATTTGGCATCTAGAAAGATATTCTTGCACTAATAAACCCTTCTCTTTCCTTAGACCCTAAGCATCTCATCTCTGATTTGCTCAGTGAATCATAGATAGGTATGGAAGCTAAGTATTTGACTCTCCGTACCTTCAAGTGAGTAACAGTGTATGGACGTCTGGGACAACTGAGGATATGTGGTAGTTCAGTGCTGTACAAGGTGAGAGAGCTTGCTGCCTTTGCATTCAAACCAGGGTCCTATGGGAGCTTACATCTGCTCATATTCTGAAATGGGCAAGAGTTGTTCAGAATGGGGTCTTCCAAAAATTAACCTAGGAACCCATTCTGTATATTTCATGCTGAGGAAGGAAACTGAAGAGTGGTTTGTTTAGTGTCTTCTTTTACCAACAAGCCAGGGAAGAATGAGAATGGGAAGCAAGAGATCTGGAAAATATGAAAAGTGAAATAGATCCAGGTAATATTTTTAAAAATAAGCCTAAGATTTTCAAAAGTGATTAGTGGTTTTGTGTGACTTGGATTTTGGGTGTTCACACTGAGAGTTAAGTGGGCCTGCTGCTCCAGAAAGTGCAGAGTTACTGCCCTCTTAAAAAATCATGCCTCTTTAAAATGTCTCCTGTATTCCTCCCACCCACCCACCCCAAAAAAACCCCCACTAGTCACTTTTGAAAATCAGGCATAGGTATTTACAAACCATGGGGACTCTTGGTAAATATTACCAGAAAGCCCTTTCTCCACCGATAGCTTCTTAAAGACAGAAATGATTGGTACAGTGCGCTGGTGGTAAAGGGAATGTACTTGATAAATCAATTCAAAGGACTGAGATAAAGGGGGGCAAGGTGGAAGGTAGAGAATAGTTGGAATTGAGTCTGACATTTTCTTTTACAACACTTGTCCTGAGTGAGTTCATGCAGGAATAGTAATTTCTCAGCACTGTGTCAGGTACATGAAGAAGTGTGACAGCCCTCTTTGCTAACTTGCGCTGCCTGCTAGACATTTTTGTCATTCATTATTCTTATTTTAACTAACTATAAGCATGCTCCTGCTCCCACTAAAGTGGAATGACAAAAATCCTACTGTCCTCAATGGTGCAAGCTCAGGTCGGATGTTTCCAATTGCTGTTTAAAGTAGTACAAGTGCTGTCTGAGACCGTATTTATATTGTGGTGATTGGGATTTATGTTCTGATTTGTTAATGAAGTGTATGAGAGGGACTGCTGTAAAATAGTAGCTGCTTTTACACAGAGAAAATGAGTTTTATGTGAGTCCTGAGCATTGATATTATTCATTACCAGATGTAGCCACTCCATCAGCATAATAGCTTTTCTTGGACAGTATTCTGATCCAGTGGATAAACTTAAATAATTACTCTGCCACCACACTAAAAAAAAATAAATCTCCTCTAGATTCCTGATTTCTAATGTGTTCCAGTTTATAGGAAACTGATAGGCCAGCGTTTCAATGCCTCTGACATGTTCTCAATCAGCAACATTGAAATGCAGAATATTTTAAAACCAAATCCGTAAGCCTGCAAGCTACTTTGAAGAAATATGTCAACAAATGCTGCCAGCTCCTTGACTCCTGACAGGCTGTGCAGACTTCAAAACATTCTGAGCTGTAGTTTGCCCATTAAATCAGAAAATGTGTTTGGTGGGCTATTGATAGTTATTTTCAGAAAGGCAAGGACTAGACAGTAATTGTATCTAATGTTTAAGATCTGCTGTCAGTGCAAAGTGCAGAGGTGAGCAAATGAAACTTCATTCAAGGCATGAAAGCAATAGCATTCTTGCCATAGAAGGAAACCCTGCAGATAGTCACACGTTATTAATTTGAATTAGGTGGGGATGAAGTGTCCAGAATGGCTAATTGAAAACTGTTTCTCTTCCCCAGCCATGGAGAAGGGGTGACATGTTTTAGAGAGAAAAGGTGGATGAGGTAATACCTTTTACTAGACCAGCTTCTGTTGGTGAGGGAGACAAGCTTGTGAGCCTACACTGAGCAGTTCAGATGTTTTGGAGCAGTACTGCTGTATGTCACTTATCTTAATGCTTCTTTCTGCTGTCCTTGTAGCATGTAATTTTCTGGCTTTTTCCAGAGGCACAGCACTATAATGCCACAGATTCTGTATTATGAGAAAATCCTTTGCTCCCAAGGTACATTTAGTTGCCAAGTGAGCTGGCTTGGCAAGGTACATTCAAGTATTTCTGGTTTGCACTCAGAGCCATTGGACGGTTTGGGGGCACTTGCCCCAGATCCATGCTTTGGGGGGCCCCATGATCTCCAGAGTGGCTTGGGAGGCTAGTGGGAAATTGGATACCTGCAATAAGGATCAGGCCATTCCCTGCACTCATCCGTGGTGGTGGGAAGCGGAGCAACTCGGTCGCAGCCTGCTCCACTGCCCCAGTCGCATCACTTGGGAAAAAGGCATGGAACCACCCCCCACACTGACAAGCTGCAGTGGGAAGGAGAATGATGCGAGTAGGAGTCGGGAGGGGGGCGGCATAGCAGGTTGGGACTGAGTCGTTCCACTTCCTGCTGCAGCTGGTGAGTGCAAGGGTGGGTCCAGGCTTTGCTGCTGCTCCCAGGCTCCCTGTTAGTCCCTCAGACCCTGTTGCTCAGGGGTGGAGGTTTGGTGGAAAGGGCAGGAGGGGGCAGAGTTGGGGAAGGAAGAGGCAAGGCAGGAGCAGGGTCTGTAGTGGAAGGGATATGTCCTGAGCCCCACCTCTCCCTAGGGACAACCCTGTTTGCACTGAAGGGGAAGATAATACATTGAGTTGCTGGATGCAATTGGTTGAACATTTTGCATGCCAGTTTAATAGATTGTAAGACTGGAATATCTTATTACAAGATCAAACATGGTTAAAAATTTAAAGAAATTCTGTCTGTTTGTTCCACCGATTTACAAGAGACACATCCATGTGCTTTCCTTATCTCGTGCCTTCATGAGTTCATAAAAATTCTTCTGTTGCCAATGGCCTAATAACTGTGTGTTTCTCCTGTAATGCAAACTGAAAGGCCACTTCCATTAAGGTGCCACAAAAACAGAGGTAAGAATTCACTATTATTATATTTACATTATTTACTGTAAAGCTTAGTCATAAGTTAAGATAAGACCATGAAACTGTATACACCCAAGAATTACAGTACATATTTAAAATATGCCTTGATTTCTATCCCTTTGTTCCCAAGTTAAATCTGATTTTCCTGTATATCATAATAGCCTATACTTTTATTTTTCCTGGCACAAAATTCCTCATGTAATGTCCTTCAGTTAGTGGAAGGCAGAATTCTCTCCCTGAGAGAGAGGGAGATTAATTTGTTTCACTGGAATTTCATACTGTAGGATGACAGTCTTTTCTGGCACACATTAAGTTCACCACAGTCAACAGCATACATGAAATCATAATCAAAGACAGATGCCTTTCCCTGTTATAAATAATCATTGCTTCTTGCACAGGCCAGGAAAAATCCTTGTTTAGACTGGTCTGTCTTACTTTCTTGGACCTCAGTATTTCCCTTGGCCTTCCCCTTTTTCATCTTTTCTCTGTCTCTAATTCTTGATATTTGCCTAAGGAAATAAAAGGAACGGGGAAAGTATTTCTTGGCACTCTCCATATTCTCACTGGATTACCCTATAGCGTGAAATTAAATACACATGACATGTAAAAGGGGAATGGCCTTTTAATTTATAGAAGAAAAACACAGCTCAAAATAAATCTGTGCTTTCCTGTTTGTGCATGTGTTTGATGGGAGCATGTCACATGCTTTTGCAAAACCAATATAAAAGCTCTTTTGTTTGGAATAGGATTCATTTTTTGGAACCAATGAAATATTTCAGATAATACCAAACAGCAAATGAGAAAGTTTTAAATTGGTAATCAAATGTACTTGATCTCCAGCAAAACCAGTATATTATTGTTAATAAAAATATTTTCTTTGCTTCTTGTGCAAGGCACAATCCTCCAAGTTATAAACACCTGCAGATACAAATGAGATTTGAGGGCATTCAACTCCAAGTAGGAAGCAGTTATCTTCTTGCTGGACTGGTCCCCAAGGCCTGGTCTATACTAGGACCTTAGTCCAAAATAACCCCCCCCCCCAAGTTTGAATTAGTAAGCAGTGCGTCCACACTACCAATCCCGTTATTCTGGCATAAGAGACTGTAGAATTCGAACTCTGTAGTCCTGCTTTCCATGAGGAATAATGCTAATTCTGAACTTGTACGTCCGAAATAACATTAGTGGGGATGCTCCCATGCTGCTAATTCAAATGTATTGGTCTCCAGAAGGCAGCTCTCCAGAGTGCTTCTGGGGGTCCTAAGTCCAAGGTAGCACATCCACATTAATGGAGTCTGCCTTGGACTAATTTTGATGCATCCCGGTAGTGAGGACACACTAGTTAGAATTTATTAAATTGTGGGTTCATAAATCAAATTTTGTAATAATTTCCTAGTGTAGTTATGGCCTAAGTGGTTTGTAAATGAGAATACTGAGTACTTATTAGAACATAATAAGAGGCAGCACCTAGTATAATTAAGGTAGCATAATGGATTTTCATGCTCGTCTCAAATTGCAGCTTTCTGTGATTTTGGCCTTTTGAAATAAAATTTGCCAGCTTTGTTTTCTGTCTGAATGTGCATGTTATTTTGCAAGTGTGAGCAAAAACAGCTCAGCTATTTTTGAGTATAGGAGCCAGGGTGGAAAGGGGAAATATAGCAATCTCATTTCAAAACTGAAAAAAAAGCCACTGTTATAACCTCATTATGATCAACTCAACAACTAACACAGCAAGAAATTTGGCCTGGAAATAGTGCTCATTCTGAAGTGGTGTCTTTGAGTGACCAGTGAAAATTGGTTTGATTTGCACTTGAAAAATTGCATATTGCACATGTACAATATATTTTGCATGGGTTTTTCTGATAAGCTTGCAAAGCATAAAGCCAGGAAAGCTTCACTATTCATGGCTAGCTTAGTAACCCAGTGAAAACTGTCCTGAGTTGTGTATAATGAGCCAAGGGTTTTTAGGGGCAAAGTTAAGGTTGCATATGCATTTCTTGACTTTCAAGTGCTTTATCCAGTCAACTGTAATATTGTCTTACTGCAGGTTTTTTGTACAGAATTTTATTTTTGGGATGAAGCCTGTTGCATCACTTAAATCCTATGGTGGGGTTTTGAAGGGATTTCTCTGACTGAGCTGTGCACTGAGGAGGGTCTCTCTGTGCCAGCCTCACATAAACTGGCCAGAGAGTGACAATAAAGAAGTCATAATAATCTATTACTACTACTTGGGCAGTAGAACAAAGAAGGTATGTAGAGTGTGTGCTGCAGTTCTGCCAAGAGTTTCATATTTTTTTAGGAAGAGGGAGGTCCATCTTCACCCCTACAAAACCTTTAAAATCTATATAATCTATACATCTAGATTTTTTTACCATGTGTCTGAGCAGTTCATTCTGTATGGCTGCTTCACCTCTGCATGTTGCATTCTGGACTTCCCACTCTTCAATCCCTATTCTTTTGTTGTGTTCTGGAAATAATGATCTGTCTTTGGCTGCTGCACAACCAACATTATCTTTTTAAACATCTAAATGCTACTGCTGCTGAGTCCTTCTCATGTTCATTGTAGCTGTTGGATCTGGGGCAATGACTTGTCATTAAAATACAAGGGGTGTCTCATGGTTTTGCAGGAAAGTTCACTAGGTAGGCCTACTATGTCAGTTTTGTGGAAATATCTGCTTGTGAGATGCACTATGCTTTGACACTGGTGGGAGGGATGTTGGTCCTGCAAAAATAGTAGGTGTGATCATGTTCGCAGCATTTATCCATCAGTACAGCTTTCTGCTGAGAACAATAATTTAATAACAGACAGTAAGATGGGGCAATATGATTATATTTTTAAGTCCCATCAGAATACTTTTTTAAAAATGGTATGATAAACCAGCTGCTGGCCTCCTTCCACCAAGTTGCCACACGCACATTAAAAGTCAGCGCTGAACACTATGAGTGTGTCTAAACTACATGGCTCCATTGATGGAGCCATGTAGATTAGGCTGATCGGCAAAGGGAAATGAAGCCACGATTTAAATAATCGTGGCTTCATTTAAATTTAAATGGCTGCCGTGCTGAGCCGACAAACAGCTGATCAGCTGTTTGTCGGTTCAGTGCGCTAGTTTGGACGCTCCCCTGCCGACATGAAAGCCCTTTATCGACCTCCCCATTATGCCTCCTAGGATGAGGTTTACTGGGGAGGTCGAAAAAGGGCTTTTATGTCAGCAGGGGAGCGTCCAGACTAGCGGCGCTGAGCCGACAAACAGCTGACCAGCTGTTTGTCGGCTCAGCGCGGCAGCCATTTAAATTTAAATGAAGCCGCAATTATTTAAATCGCGGCTTCATTTCCCTTTGCCGAACAAACAAATCTACATGGCTCCATTGATGGAGCCATGTAGTTTAAACGTACTCTATGTTTTGAGTGTCGACAAGGGCCACTTTTGGAGGGGAAAGGTGGAGAGGGTGAAGTATAAAAATAGCCACCTGGTTCCAGTTACCTGATTCATTACTGGCACTCTTCTGTTTTTCCCCAGAGGGAAGGGAAGAGAGAAATTGCTAGAGGCAGATGTCCCTTAGTATTTACAGTTTTCACCTTTCTCTGGACTCTTTCTCCTTCATAAAAGCATATGAAAATATGGAGTCAAAGAAGGATTCAATCAGTTTCACCCTTAAATCACACTTAATCTCATCAACAACACCTATTAATATTAATAAAATGTTTCAGTGACTCAGATTTCTTAGCTGTACATCCTTTGATTTATTATCTCGTTCAGGTGAACAGTTCAGATATCTGATAAGCACCCTCTCCTGGCATGAAGGTGGCTTATCAGAACCCATCTCTGAGAGAGCCCTGCAAATAGGCAGACTATAACCAAATGGACTCTCAGATTTCAGTGAGTGGATATCAGGGCAACATCTGTTTTGCCTATTATCATTTTGCATGGTTCTCTGCTGCTCCAGAAATCACTTAAAGATATAGTAATAGAATTCTAATGAACCAACATCCCGTTTCAGATGTCTTGGCAAGATTTTTTTCTTTTTACTGCAGACTGAAGAATCTGCATGTATTATGCTTACCTATATTTTTCTCTCACTATCTACTATACAGCTGATTAATTGTGCAGAGTACAAATCACAATGTATATATGCAGTCAGGCACTATCTTACAACATGTTCAACTTTGACACCATTCTGTGATAATTTAAGTCCAGGGACTAGGAGAATGAGGAAGAAGCCAAACATTAAATTATTGCTGAAATTCCTGCTGTATCTGAAATACACTTGAGGCTTTCCAAAGGCTCTATTTATAAAGGGGCCTATTTCCTGATAGCTGATATTCTGTGTGTTGGGTAAAGTCATGGCAGAGGTGTCAGACTGAAAAATTGCCTAATGTATATTTACACCCATTTAATCTTCCTTCAGACAAGTGGGCCACATATCATTGATGAAATGAATATAGTGTGTGACTCACCAGCTTTGATGTAGCTTAATCCTATGTCTAAATTTACAAAACCAGTATATAAAATAAGTTATCTGGGTTTGGTTTTTTGTTGGTTTTTGTTTTTGTTTAGACTGCTGCTTGAATTCTCTAAATCCTGGTGACAGTGGGAAACTAGAAGGCAAACTCGTACAGTAATTATCTATGACCTGTTGGCCCTGTGAACCAAGATACTTTCGGACTAGAACAGGGGGTGGGCAAAAAGCAGCCCATGACTAGATGCGGTTCATGAGGGTTAGCCCCTGGTGGGCTGCCAATACTTTATTTACCTGCACATCCACAGATACAGCCGCTTGCAGCTCCCTTTGGCCACAGATCACTGTTCCAATGGCCAATGGGAGCTGCAGGAAGTGGCGTCCCATTCCTTGCCACTTCCTGCGTACAGCCTGCCACTAGACTAGAAACACTTAGGCCTTTGTATATTCAAAAGTTGCACCACTTCAACTAGAATCAGGTTTTTAATCAATTTAGTTAAATGAGTGTACTATATATAGATTGAAATCTGTATATCGTTATACTTATATCTTCAATCTGGTTTATATTGATTTAGTTCAAATCAGTCAGTTACCAAATTAAGCTACATTGATACAAACCAGTTGTTTGCTGAAGGAAGGGCTCTACACACTTGGAGTTTAAATCATCCCTTAGTTTACTACTATTTTGGTAACTGAACAACAAAAGCTAAATTAATATGATCCAGATGTAAACATGTGCAAGGGCTTGCTCTGGCTTAGCTAAATTGCTTTTAAAACCTGATTTTAGTTAAAGTTTTGTCTGCAGACAAGGCCTGAAGTGATCTGTCCCAAGCAGAGCTATTGTAGGGCATAGTATGGCTGCCTGTCCAGTCTTTACTATGTATAAATACAAATAGCAGCTTCTAGAGCTGTCAGTCCAGCAGTGTTTGTGAGGGCAAGTGCACTCTCTCTCTCCCTCACGCAGGTGCACAGACGCAAGTAAAAATGCCCACTCTTGTGCATTCATCCTTGTGTATCTCTACTGAATTTGCCTTCATTTTGATTGATGCTTTCTAGTCACGTGCAGCTGAATTTCTCTAATTCCTTTTCCCTGTCAGCTAATGGAGGATAGCTATAAATTGAAACCCAAATGAGTATACCTTTTCCATCTTAATACATGTCACATCAGCAAGAACACGTGAGACGAAAGAAACCCATTCATAGGTTTGTGCATGATGATGTACCATTTAGAAGTTCAAAGGCAGTTCTGTCAATTGCAAATTCAATATAGAAAACCCCAATAATAGAAAAGCTCACAGCAACAGCACTCTAGAAGAATCTCCACTAATTCTTACAGGCGTTAGGTTACATCACTTACAGGACTCAGCAAGGCACACATGATTTGGTTTCTGGTACACATACATACTGACCCTAGCACGGTCTCTTTGCAGGCATTGGTACCTTACCAGCCTCTACAGATTTAGCTGGAAATCCATCTCCTCCAGCACATCTCGTTTTCCCAAACCTCTCCTCCTGCACCTCACCTTATAGGCTTTGTAGGAGGATTCAACTCCTGTTATGGCTGGATAGTCTCAGTGGTTCTGAGGTAGTCCCTGCTACTTGCTCCTTGTCTCAGCAGACTTCTAGTGAGGCTGCCAGATAAGCAACTGCAACTGTCTTTTTCAGTCCTTAAGAGTCTTCAAGGAAGCAAAAGTCTAGAATTATTCTTACTAAGACGGGGTGGCAAGAAAACGGTACTTTTCTACCTACCCAGCACAAAGGATGAGATTCTACCTTCCTGTGACTATTGACAGAGTTGAGCTTGGCTAGTTCTTCACTCCCGCTGCCCATTAGAGAAGGGATGTAGGTGTTCCCAAATTAAGGTGCTCTTGGCTCCTTTGTGGTGTTTGGTTTTTCCTTCCTGCTGGCCCTCCCAAGGGTTTACTGAGCCACCCAACATCCTCTGAAGAGCCCAAGGCATCTGTTCTTAGCAGGGAGTGGTAGCAGGATCCCAGCCTCCCAAATATATCCACTGTTGAGTGTCAGAACTATGGACCGTACGGGTCGCTGGAGTATTTGCCAAGAGAAAGGACTGGGAGTGCAAGGCAAACTGAATTCACCAATGCGTGTCTGACCTGATCTTCACATGCATTAAAAATCCTGATTCCAGCTTGCTTTAGGTTCTGAGTGAATGTTTTTCACCGTCATCATATCTTTGTAGGTCAGCCATTATGGTGAAAGATTATTGTACACTTGAACAAGTCTGAATTTCCATTCAGGAGGGAAGGCATTTGTAGACAAAACCCATCAGGCATCACATTAGTGCATGCCAGTCTGTGAATGGATTTGGGGTGATCAACGACTTGGTGTTGCCTGGAGTTGCTGATTACTCCAAGTCCATTTATAAATCACTGTTTAAACAGTAGCTATTTTCAGGAAGGTTTGATCTTAAAACAATTAGGTCGGTGTTTCTATAATAATGCACTGCCACGGTAGTTTTGCACTGCACTCTTGAGACTGTGACATTCCGTTCTTGCTGGCAGAAGCCTCAATCTATGCAGGCAGTGTAACTGACATTCTGAAAGAAAGGAAATGAGTGATAGAAGAAGATCAGGTTATTCCGTTAATTATTCTGTCTCTCAGGCTCACAAGTAGTCCCTGTTCAGATGGATTTAGACACTTTCTATGAGCAACACGGCTGGTCTCCAGGTATTATGTTACAAGATTCTGAAATAAAGTCAACACCACCCTGTTGGAAACTCCATGCTGTGTTTGTTTTTACAGAATTCCGCTCCCTCTTCCATGGCTCAGCTTCTTCCTTTCGGTTTGGTAACTCAATCGCTTTGGAAGGGGCCCTGTGTTTCTTTAACACAAAAGCGCACGCACACAAAGGTGGAGGCAGAATGACTCCATTGGTGGCACTCGCGCTTTTGAGCAATGGCAATCAGTCTATCACAAGTACCTGGCTCGCAGCCAGTAGTAACACTGCAGTGCATGGCTGTGACTGGCCTTTTGGGTATGTCTGACCTGCATGCTCTTAGATGCCCATGCCTGGTCTGTGCCAGCTGAGTTGGACTTTCAGGACTTGGACTAAAGTGCTGTTTATGGAGGTTCAGGCGTGGGCAGCATCTTGAGCTCTGGGACACTCCCCTGTCACATGGCCCTAGAGTCTGGATTCCATCCCAGCCTGAATGTCTACATCACAGTTGAACAACCTCTTACGAGCCCTGGAAGTCAAGTCACCTAGCACAGGCCAGCAGCAGGTTTCTATTGCAGTGTGGATGCACCCTAAGTAGTACTATTCTTAAGAGGAGACCTTAACTAAAGTCCCTTCCTCCCATTTTTGGTGGAAGTGTGATGCTTCAGCAACATTTGTCAGACTGGAACATAATCTCATAAAGTTTTATAATGATCAAGGGACTTTGTGATTTACACCCCCCCCCACACACACACACACGAGTGCATAATAGTTGCCACTTTTGCCTGGTTAAACACTGCACATCTAAGCTAGGGCAGACATTTTGTCCTCAGTGGTTGCCTTAAACCCCAGTGATATTGAAAACCTTTCTAAAATTTTAGTTGGAGACCCATTGAAGCCAGTGGAATTACATGGGAGTGATTTGGGGGCAAACTTTCCCCTCCACTGGTGTGTTTTACTCAGTTGGTAAAGTAATCTGAAATACAATGGAAAAGAACAGCTGAAACTCTCATCTTCTAAAACTACTCGGCTTTGTCGCATCTCTTCCATTTTTAGAATTTTTTGTTGTGACATTTCAACTACTGCCTCAAAGTTTAACAAAGAGATACCTTAGCCCATTACTTTGCAGCAAGGCAAGAAGGTGAAAGTGGAAATTAGCCCCATACAATATTTTTCTATGATAGACTATAGTGTTGTGGCAGTGATAGCTGAGAGATGGACTGGCAGTTGCCTGACGTTGACATGACTTTACAGCTGGTAGGCTGTGTGAAGAGCGCACTATCTACCATGCTGACTAATACTGTCTCTTTGTTTATTTGTACTCACCTCTCTGTATCTCGCTGTTGTCTCTTGCACAAGTGCAAGAACTAGGGGTGTGGAGGGTGCTGCAGCATCCCCAGATTTTGGGTATCCTTGCCTTGTGTCCCTGCCATCTGAGGTCCTGGCCACCAAGCCTACTACTGCCTGGAGGCTCTGCTGCTGACTGCTGACCCCGTGCCCCACTTAGGTCTGGGATCCCACCAAAGTGTCAACCACACGGCTGGGGGCTCTGCTACTGGGTCCCACATGTGGGGTCCCACTGGGCCAAGAGTCCTGGCCACCAGCCCTGTATGCGGAATCCTGGCTGCCAACCCTAGTTTCGGGGGGGCATGGACAGAAGAAAGGGGGGGTGCGGCTCAACATCCCCCTTACTGTTCCAGCACCAGTGATCTCTTGTCTTGTATTTGGACTGTAAGCTCCGTAGGGCAGGGACCATCTTTTTGTTCTGTATTTGTACAGCACCTCGCACAATGGGCCCTTAGACTTCGTGGTAATAACAAAAAAGGTATATTCTGATCATTGCTTCCAGAAAACAGTGAGATTTGACACTGAATCAACCAGTACTTCTGTACTAAAAAAATGAAAAAAAGTGGAGGGTGATCAGGGCCGGCTTTAGGAAGTGCGGGGCCCAGTTTGAACAATTTCAACGGGGCCCTGCAGCAATTTTGGTTGAGCAAAACAAAAAACCTGCACACCCCAGAGGTAGCGGACACCCCCATCCCACCCCACCCACCGCGGCGCAGGGAAACCCTGTGATCAACTCACACCTCCTGTGGTGCAGGCAGCCGCCACACTCCTCCAGGGTCGACGCCCCCTCCCGCAGTGCGCCTGGCACACTTCCGGGCAGGGGCAGCAGCTTTGTATAATTTTTGGTGGTGCCCCATTAGCCACACCCCTGACCCCTGTTAACCATGCCCCGACCCCCATTAGCCACACCCCCTAACCCCCGTTAACCACACCCCCTGACCCCTGTTAACCAGGCTTCTGGAGTTAACATGCTCGGGCAAGATGGACACATAACTAGGGATATGTCTAGACTGGCATGATTTTCCGCAAATGCTTTTAATGAAAAAGTTTTCCGTTAAAAGCATTTTCGGAACAGAGCGTCTAGATTGGCACGGACGCTTTTCTGCAAAAGCACTAAGTTTTGCGCAAAAGGACTTTTGCCCGAACGGGAGCAGCATAGTATTTCCGCAAGAACACTGACAATCTTGCATGAGATCGTCAGTGCTTTTGCGGAAATTCAAGCGGCCAGTGTAGACAGCTGGCAAGTTTTTCCGGAAAAGCGGCTGATTTTCCGGAAAAACTGGCCAGTCTAGACACAGCCCAGGAGTAAAAGGTGTCATGTCACCCCTCTTGAAGGACTTTTCCCACCATCCTCATACCAACAGGGATTAGTTTGGCCCCCACCAACCCCTCCCCCCCACTCATGCAACTATCCTGAAATTGCATTAACCCAATTTGTGTGTCATTAACTGGGGGGCAGAGAGGCTGGGGGAAGTATTCCCTCTAAGGCTATGTCTGCACTTGTGGCTTTTTGCGCAAGTACAGCTGTTCTTGCGCAAGAACCCACAGAGTATCCACACTGCCGCCTGCTCTTGCACAAGAGCATTTACAGTACAGTGTGGTAAGAGAGGGTGTCTTGCACAAGAGCAATGCTCTTTTCTAATAGGTGTAAGCTCTCTTGCGCAAGAGGGCAGTGTGGATGATCAGCAAGGATTTCTTGTACAAGAAACCCGTATGGCTAAAATGGCCATCGGAGCTTTCTTGCACAAGAGAGCGTCCACACTGCCATGGATGCTCTTGCTCAAAAGCACAGCTCGCACATGGCAGTGTGGACGTGTTCTTACGCAAGACTTCTTGCACAAGAATGCTTGCGCAAATTGTTCTTGCGCAAGAAGCCGCCAGTGTAGAAATAACCTAAGAGTTTCCTCCCGTGAGCAGAATGAATTGTGTTGTGCACCAGTACTGTGTTCATTGGTTTGTTTGGATGTGCCACTGTGGCACCCAAGTTATTTATAAATATTTTATAAACCTTTACCTTTTCTCTCTGCTGCCATGTATCCTCCCCTTGCTCCATCAGCTCCCCTGGTGCCTGCTGCCCCCCAACTTTTCACTCTCCTCTGCTGTCCTGACTCCTGCCCTTCTCACTGCCCTCAGCCCTCCTGCGACCTGCCCCCCTTCACCAGCCCTTCTTTGCCCCCTGTGCCCGCTCCTCTAGTAGCCCCACTCTGATCATGTGAACTACCCCTCCTCATCCCCTCTTCTAACACCTCTCTCTACACACCTGCCCTGCCTCTCTCCTCTGGTGCTGGTTCCTCCCCTGCAGGTGTCTGCCCTTCTGCTTCACCCCCAGAATCCCCTGGCAGCTGCACCTTCCCTTACCCCTGCACCTTCCTGGTGCCTCCCCTTTCCCTCAGTGTCCCTTCACCCTCTTTTTCCCTGATACCCACCCCCTCACCACTCTCTGCCCCATTCCCCTCATGTCCCTCTGTCTCCTCACACATGACTTGCTCCATCCCCACCTTTCTCATGCCCACCCCTTCTTTCAAGCTTTCTCCCATCACCTCCCCCTCCCCTCTCTAGCCCCCAATGCCCGTACCCTCTCCTCTCGCAGCATCACCCTGGCCCCCCTCCCACTGACACCTCCTCTCCTGCCCTTTTCCTCATTGTCTGCACTTGGCCCCCTGGCATTTGTCTCTCCTCCACCCTGTCTCTTGGTGCCTTCCCCTTTCTTCCCCCTCCCCCTCCGCACAGCCCCCTTCCTCTCCCAGCCCTTCCCCTCTTCCCCCCTCCCCTTCGTCCTCTGCACAAGCCCCTTCCTCTCCTGCCCCTTCCCCTATTTTCTCCCTCCCCCATTTTTCCCTTCCCCCTCTGCACAAGCCCCTTCCTCCCCCTCCCCCATTTTCCCTTCCTCCTCTGCACAAGACCCTTCCTCCCCTTACCTTCTGCTTTCCACTTTGTGGGGCCGGAGTCTGCGCTTGGGCCCCAGAAGTTCCCAGACTCTGAACCCGGAGCTAGGCCATGCGGCGCAATGCAGCACCAAACAGTTTATAGTCCCAGGCCATGTCATCATTTCACGCCTGGGCATATCCCCGCTCACCTGGGAATGCTGCGCATGGCAGCAGCAGCTGGCAGCGGGGAGCTGGACTTCAAGCTGTGCATGGCAGGGACAGGCTGGGTGGATGCTCTGGGGACGGGGTGGGAGGACGCGCAGTGGGGGGGCTGGGGCCCGCTCCAGGCAGGGCCGGGGGAGAGACCCAGCTCCATATATTGGTGGAGCAGGGCCCCCGGCGCTGAATATTGGAGCATGGGCACCACGAGCCCATATAACTCACCGCCCATGCTTCCGGGTTCAGGGGCAGGGCCCCTTTAGGTGCCGGGCCCGATCCCAGGGAATTGGACGAATCGGCCTAAGGCTGGCCCTGAGGGTGATAGACACCTAAAATCTAACTATTTTCTAACTGTAGTTGGAAAAATGTCAGTAGTTGGCTCAGGGCGCTGTTCCTCTCCTCTTTGCTACTACCACTGAATGAGAAGTGTTTCTGCTGTGAATACTGCCTGTCTTCCCCTGGCCGGTATTGTCTGTTGGATGTTCTTTGGCATTAATTGTTTAAGCAAAATGCTAATTTGCTTCCGATGTGTGTGCAGTTGATGGTACCATGTTTTGTGTGCACAGCCTGGCTTTAAATGCTTGCCAGACCTGTTGGCACTCTGCTGTTTGAATTGAGCAAAGAAGTGTTTGTCTGTGTATACGCAGTGTCTGTGCATTGCACTCTTTGTGGATGCGGTTGGTTTCCTGAATAAAGTAGGTGTACAAAATTCCAGGTCAGGGCTGATAGCTTGACATGAGTATACATTTTTGTATTGCATTACAGTAGCACTCAAAAGCCTCAACAAGGTCCCTGTTTTATTACACAGTGTGGCAGTGTTTCTCAAAGTGGTCCACGAAACCACTTTGAGAAACATGCTAACTGTCCACGCCGGGGGAGGTGTGGGAAGTGGCGTGGGCCGGGCCACTGTTTCCTGTGACTCCCCTTGGCTGCAAATAGTGAACCAGAGTCAATGGGAGCTGCGAGGCTCCGTGGCCACAGCGTCAGTAAGTAAACAAACCGGCACAGCCAGTTAGCATGTTTCTCAAAGTAGTTTTACAGACCACATTGAGAAACAGTGCATTATGGACACACACAGTAAAAACAACAGCATTTGGCCCAAGGGGATTGCCATCTAAACACATGACAAGAGACAATAGGCTGGGAAAAACAGACAGAAGGACCATAACTTAAGTAGAACACGTATTTGGAAGAAGCTTCAGGGGGTAGCCGAGTTAGTCTGTTACGGGAAAAAAACAACAAATGGTCTGGTAGCACTTTATAGACTAACAAAACATGTAGATAGTATCATGAGCTTTCGTGGGCACAGCCCACTTCTTCAGATGGCCTGTGCCCACGAAAACTCATGATACCATCTACAGCCGGTCCCCAAGTTATGAACACATTGATTTATGACCATTTGTATTTACAACCAACGTCCTATACAGCCAGAACCTAAGTTACAAACGAAATCCGCACTTAAGAACAGCGCGGCCATACGTCAGTGAATGTAATCCGACGTACGAACACATCGAGTTACGACCAAGTGCTTGGAACATAACTCATTCGTAAGTCAGGGACTGGCTGTACGGCTACGTCTACACTGGCCCCTTTTTCGGAAGGGGCATGCTAATTTTGAAAGTGGGAATAGGGAAATCCGCGGGGGATTTAAATATCCCCCGCGGGATTTAAATAAACATGGCCGCCGCTTTTTTTCCGGCTTTGGGAAAAGCCGGAAAAAAGCATCTAGACTGGCCCGATCCTCCGGAATAAAGCCCCTTCGAAGTAGGAATAAGAGATCCTCCGGAATAGGGCTTTATTCCGGAGGATCGGGCCAGTCTAGACGCTTTTTTCCGGCTTTTCCCAAAGCCGGAAAAAAAGCGGCGGCCATGTTTATTTAAATCCTGCGGGGAATATTTAAATCCCCCGCGGATTTACCTATTCCCACTTTCAAAATTAGCATGCCCCTTCCGAAGAAGGGGCCAGTGTAGACGTAGCCACCATGTTTTGTTAGTCTCTAAAGTACTACCAGACCATTTGACATATTTGGAAGTAACTTTATAAAGATCCCCTCTCTATCCCTTAATCTAAATTCTTAAACTGCTTCCAGAGATCATTTTATCTGAGGGCTTTGTTAGATTTTGATTATCAAAACAACCAAAACTTTCTCTCCCCATACTGGGAGTAAAGAGATTATTTGAATTACTTAGCAAAAGGGTTGGGTTTTTTTGTTTGGCTTTAAATTACGGGAGGGAGATCCAAGTGAAATGAATCTTGCCTTTTAGATCTGAAAATAACAGGATCTGAGATCATTTTTCTGTCTTGTGATATTTAATTCCACAACCTCCATCCAGCTCCTGAGACAGCTCTGTCTTATGGGTCAACAGATTCATTTTTCATTCATTGGTCAAGAGTTTCATTTTTCCGATGGGATTTAAATGTTGTGGGAAGTCAGAACCAAGAAGTTTTAGGGCAATATTTTCAAAAGTGTGCAAGGGACCTCTGAGTGCCATTGAAAACTAATAGGACCCAAGTCACTGAAGCGACATCTAGACTGCAGAGTTTTTGTGCAAAACCAGCCATTTCTGTGCAAATACTCGAGGAGCATCCACACTGCAAGCGCGTTTTTGTGCAAGACAATTTACAGTAAATCAGAAGAAGAGAGAGGTTTTTGCGCAATAGTTATTCCTCTTTCTATGAGGAATAAGTCTTTTTGTGCAAGAGCTCTTGTGCAAAAAGGTGTGTGTGGCCGGGAAACGTTTTTTTTTTTTTCTCAAAAACAGCTCAGAAAGAAGCACAGGTGCCCTGGTGGCCATTCTGTTAATGGCAATCAGCGCTTTCTTGTGAGAGAGCATCTATGCAGTCTGGACACTCTCTTGCACAAAAGTGCATTGCTTTTCCAATGAGCTTTTGCAGTCTGGACACGCTCTTGCGCAAGAAGCCTGCAAGCTAAAGATGCTATTGAAAAATTTGCCTTTGGTTTTAAAACAATTATATCTACTATTCTAAAAGAATTATGTACAGAACATTATTCTGTAGCAATAGTGGCTGCAAGCATGTGCTTAAAATATTATGCTGAAATTATGGGCTGGTAGAATTGATATATAAGGGTGCATGTTTGGACAGAATTGTGATTTTAAATTGTATATTATAGAATAGAACAAAAGCAATGGCTGTGAAACATACAATGTAAATTACTACAGTCTTGCAGTACTACAATCTTATTTTTAATGGGACCATGGGCCATGACAGTGGTTTTTCCTCTGTATATATTTAGTCTGATTTATTTTCCCTTAACTTTAATCTGATATTTCTCATTTGTTTGATTTCCCCTTGTACAGATGTAAAAGGTGTACAGAATGCTAATATTACACTGACTTCAATATTTACCCTTTAAGCTACACTATTGTGAAATCTAGTGGCTGCTGTTTAAGCACTTATTTTTTTATAAGTAAACACGTATGTATAGAATGAGAAAGTGTTTATAAAAATATTACTTAATGGCTGGGGCCATCAAGTTAATAAATCTGGAGTTACACCTTCAGAATCAGCAATCGGCTTTTTTTCGATCCTTATTTCAACCCAAGATTTTCATTAGCCAGGTATAAAATGCTGAGGAGTTTGTTGATCTCCCAACACAGGGATTTTTGTATAATATGTGGGCTGTAAACTTCTCATATTCCGACTTCGGTTCTTTTTTTCTAAATGATAATAGTAATAATAAAAAAATTCAGGTTTATAGAATTTATTTGAGTGGCCTGATCCAAACCTCTGAAATCCATGGAAAAATTCCATTTTGCTTCAATGCGCTTTGGATAAGTCCCTTTTTTGGGCATAAAAAAAATGCAGACTTCTTTTGACCTCTCTGCGTCCTTAAATCTGGATAAATAGAAAATTGCTTTATAAATCATAGCAATGGAGCTATGGGTTTTTTTAATCAGAAGACTCAAATACTCTATAGAGGTCATAGATTAGCAGGATGTACTACAGGTAATAGTAAAAGGTGAAAAATACGACCAATCAGATCAACTGCTTCGAACGCTATATCAACCCTTAGCGATTGTAAGTGTGTCCATGACAGTTGTTGTGCCAAAAGCCCCTCAGTTGTCCACATTCAAACCCCATAATCATGTGCCTGAAGGTGAGCAGAAGGCAAGTAACTTGCATGGTGTGGATAAGTACCAGTGTGTGGTGAGGCCAGGGATAAGATACTGTTACTAGATCTTGAGTTTCAATAGTCCTCTATCCCCATGTACACAGTGCACTGACCCTTGTTTTTCCTGAGCTTCACTCAGCCTGTAGAGGTCTCCATCTGTCTGTTTTCACTGGGCAGTGATCGACATCATAACAGCTCTCTGCTGCATTCTTTTGATCAATACAAATGAACATGGCTTCTGTTCCAAGAGCAGTTGCCTGGTCCACCCAGCACCACCAGCTGCCGATCAATGTGTGGTCAGGTCCTTTGCCCTTCATGACTTTGTCTGGAACAGCACGAACTTTCATTGATCCCAGAAATATTCCAGAGTCTAGAGGAGCTGTCTTTGACATATCACAAAGTTCTACCCAGATTCCACCTAGCAACGCTACATAACCATCTGCTTCGTGATTAGGAGTAAAACCACATCACCATCCCATTGCTTCACCACAGAATCAATACCACCCAGCAAAGTGGTTCCTAGAAGGTCTCCCTGTGACATGCAGAATTCAAAGGTACCACTCCTGAAATAGCAGAGCGAATCAGTATTCCCTCTAATTTTTCCCACCCCAAGGCAGAATTAATTTTCCTGGGTGCATCAGTGTGGAGTTAATGTGCGAGACAGAGGTAATGTGCAACACATCACCCTCACATTGGTGCATGTAAAAAAAAATTCATGTGGCAGGAGCAGAGGCTGTGAGTGTGGAAGAGGCTCACGGCTGGGGCAGAGGGTTGGGGTACAGAAACCAATGTTGTGTGACAAGACCAGCCATGTGGCGGTTGTCATACACGCATACACAGCATTATATCCAGAAAATATATAGACACCTGGCATAGGTATTGCGAACATGAACAGACATGTAGTGGTTCAGCAACCATATATGCATGCCTGTGTAGGAACTAAGAAACAATTTATAATATGGTCAAAAATGTATTACAGAATCCAAAATTAATAGGGAGGAATCTGAAATTTTTTACAAATCAACTGTAAATGAGAGACACAATTTATTAACAATTGGATGAAATTTCATAGCAAGTATATTCACACGTTTTACAAAACACATAATTTGTAAAAGAATAAGAGCTTATTTCAGTGTTTGAAATTCTGCATTCTGAATGCTGATTCAACAGCTGCTCTAAAATTCATCTAAATTGACTTTTTCATCAGATTTTCTTCTGCATAGAAAAACTGAAGATATTTTACCTTTCATTTGAGACTGCAGAGAGAAACTGGAAGATATAAAAAGGAATCCTGGGATGATGATAGTTCCCATGGCTTATTGGCCAAAATTTCAGAGAAGCAAGTCTTGAAACATTTAAATCTTGGCAATCTAACATCTTGTCACATATAGACAGATAGTCCTCAGAAGGACAGCTGGGCGGAGGTGGGGGGAAGGAGGCCAGTGATTAAAGCAATTCATTCTGTCTGGGTCTCTAACTTCAAATAGCTCTATGCTTTTATAACCTGTGAAAATTAGGAGTGCTACTTGCACTCCAACCTTTTCATCTGGCAATGATGATTTTAATGTACTTTTTAATACAACTCAGAATTGCTATAAAGACAGAAGACAGTCATTTCTAAAGAGGAAATAGCAATAAAACATGTACATCTCCTGTTTCATATAACATAGGCCTATTTTATTACCTTGTATGTTTTCTTCCTTTTTCTGTCCCCATTATAATTACAACTAGAGATTAACCAACACAGAACCTTCTTGCAGTTGCAGACAAACAAGAATTTTCAATCATGTTGCAGAACGGTGGCCAAAAAAATATAGAAGACCAGCATCAAGAGTCTACATAATAATAATAATAATAGTTAATAAAGTGATCACCTTACAACACAGGTGGCCTGTCTCTATAAATGTACCCCAAAAGACACTGTTTCCAGACTGTTTTGCCATTGTATTTGGTATCCTAAGATTACACAGAACAGCTGGTATAAGCTTAGCAAAAGGTTATGGCTGCATTAAGCTTGATTGAATAAGGCATCCAAGTTCACGATATTCCTGGAGTTCCTCTGTTGACTACCACTCTGTTGTAAGCTTTACGCATGACCCTTTGGTTTGCTACAGAGAGGTGGAATAATAATAAATAACCCCTGCCCACACAATGTTACTGGTTGAGCCATTGAAATCCAAATCATGTAGTAATGGGAACTGCTGAGACACTAAGAGCTCACTAGGAACTGAGTCCCTTTCCTAATCTTTCAGACTAGACTGAAGCTGCACTTGAACAGGATAGTGAAAGGAAACAAGAAATTACATTTCCTTGTGTGTGTCTGGAGTTCAGTGGGCAGCAGAACACTGCAAGCAGAATTTGGCTTTGTCTCCAAAAGTGTCAGGAATATGGAGTGATCCTCAGGATGAATCACAGGAAGAGAAGGGGGGCAAAGTAACGTGTTTACAATCAAATGTATATAGTCGGGCTTGTTCAAGCTTTCGGAATCTAAAAATATTTTGTTCATGCCTACATTTTCTTCCTTATTGACTTACATTACATATTTATGAGGTTCCTCGACCTGTCTAATTTGGAGAACATTTGATTTACATGGAAAATAAGAAGTTCTCTGAGCTCAGCTGAAAATACCATTACTCATTATTGTTCTGCTTCTTCCAGATTTCGTACAAAATTATTTTTATAGGGAGAAACCTTCGACCATGCCCTAATTTCAGACAGGACTGTTAAAACAACTCCCTTGAAGGGTTTTGGCCATCCTTAAGAAAGGAGGGTACGCTTTCTATGGCTGTGATTCAGTATAGAAACTCCACGTGGCATTCAGCCAGCCCTGCAGTAGGAGCAGACTTGGAGGGAGTGGTTAAAAGGGGAAGGCACAGTTCAATTCAGGATTGTTTGAGAAGGAGAGCAGATCTCTTGCTTTCACTCCATGAGAGTCTTAGCTGGGGCCAGGAATTGCTTGAGAGACTATCTATCAGAAGCTCTCTGAGGGAAGATATGTCTGACACTTGACTATCTTTTTGTTTTGCATCCAGTGACTTAGCTTTGGAGACATGTGGCTAAAGGTCGTGTCCTGCCTGAAGGAGATGGCCACCATTCCGCCACCCCTTTTTTATTTCTTTACACCTAAGCAAAACCTCAGTAATGGTTTTTCCCAAGCCTAAAGCAACCTGGCTCATGTTGGCCTTCCCTTAAAAAACAAACAAACAAACAAAAAACACTTTTGATGATCTGTTGGAAGGAAGCCAAAAGGGGCTTTTTGTATGGCCCCTGTGCCAGGCTAAATCCTGGGGGTCAGGAAATGCTGGCCAATCAGCACCATTCTCTTCTCCCCGCCCCCCGCACTAGCCAGAGTACCATAAAATCATCAAAGGGCTTTTATATATATGGTCCTGATCATGCAAACACTTATACATACGCTTAACTTTTTAATATGTGAGCAGTCTTCAATTACAATTGTTGATTTTGTTGTTGTTGTTTCACTTCAGTACAATTATACTCCAGCTTTAAGTCAAGCATGCACATTTGCCGTGTAGGAGCCTCTGTTACTTGTTTTTGTTTTCCTTTTGTACTCTTAAATCTAGAAAGTTAAATTACCTTTGTTTTCCCCTACAGCTTCAGATAGTTAATAAGATACAATAATGGCCCCAGCTGCCCAGCCCCCATCCTTGCACACACAAATGCACGTGAGTAACTCTACACATGTGAATAGTCCCACTGGGACAATATTGAAGGAAGTTACTGTGGAATTTGGGCCTGTGTGTGGGTGTCATAAGCGCTTCTATTTCACCTCTTCACTCTGGGACATAGTTTCCTCTTCAAGTCTCATATTCCCGGGCTATGCTAGTTCTTTCAAGGCTTTGTATACTAAACCAACAACAGCCTAAGGTTTTAGAAGGGAGAAGCATGGTCAGCTTCCTTATACTATTTCAGTATTGATTTTTATCGCATAATGTTTTGATAGAAAACTTCCCCATAATTTTTTTTAATTAAAGGTTTTGTTTTTGTTTGTTTTTTCCCGCTCTTTTCTTTCATAGTTTTCCTTAGCATCTTCCAATATGATTTTCCTTGTTTTTTCCCTTTATAATACTTAATGAAATTTCTAAGATACTTTATGAAATCTATAATTCCAGGGTTGCTAACAATAGAGTCATAATAAATATTTATAAATAGATCTGACTGGAAAAACATTTTTGGAGGAGAAAAACAGGATATGTATACGTAGAAGGCTTTGACTTACTCAGTTTATTTTAGTCTTGCATCAGTCCAGCAGCAGCAGTAGCTAAGATTTTTCAATTTCATTTAACCCTTTCATCATTTATTTGAAATAGCTGTGGAACTATCCTATTAAAACCATGTGCCAGTTGTTCTGCATATCAAGTCACATTTTGCTTTGCATATCAAAACGGTTTAGTGTTGAATCTTTGGAGTTGCATCTTTCCCTTCTTCAACACTGTTTTAAGTGTTGAATAATCTTACTACTGTATATATTTTAGAAATGCGCATCTGTTTGTCCATCCATCTGTGAGTCTGTTGGTCTGAGCACACACAAACCATAAGAGCTACAACCACCAAATTTGGTATGCAGCTTTCTCTTATCCTAATTTAAAGCAAGGTCAGGGATTGATTGTGCCAGAACTATAAGATGTGCATGGAAATTAATTGTTTCTAATAAAATGGAAAGGGAGAAGGCTGGTAGGAGGGACAATTGTACTGCAGAATAACCATAGGGAGGTAGTAGCAAAGGTTCAGAGACGGGGACCAGGACAGCTATAACCCCATTGGGCCAACAGAGGACATGGGGGGAGAGAGGGTCAGCTCTCTACTATATATTTCAGGTAGTTTGTCTGTGTGCCTGTCGCCCCCCGAGGTGATATGCACCCTTTCCCTGGGCCTTGGATAGGCGCTTTTTGCCTGACCCTAACCTACTGAGGTGAGAGAGGGCTGGGGTTGTCCTCTCTCCCTGGGAAGCCTGCATACTGAGAACCACTTATCCCCAGTCGCACCCCAGAACAATGATTTAAATGAAGAAAAACAAAACTTATTTCAGTTGAGAACCTGAGCAACACCATGTATATTTTCATTTACTGGAGAACGTTCATAAAAATATCTGTAAAAGTTAAATACTCAGTTTTTGTTATACATGGTTTAACAAAGGATATTTTTACCGTTTGAATCTGTCACTTGAAAATGGAGGGGGGAAGTCATCAAAAAGTGATTTATTTTAGTAGCATACTTAAAAAGGACACACCCAGCTGTAAAAAATATTAAGAGAAACTGCCTGCAGCTAAAGTACATAGAAAATTTCCCTTGAATCTAGGATAGCTGTTTCTGTTTTCCTCCTGTGAAGTCACAGAAATTTTAGAGACACCTAGTCAGTCTTTCAAGCAAGAAATAGTCTATTTTGATATTATTAGCTGATCGCTGTTCATTCAGTCCAGAGAAGCACTATCATTTCTACTCTCTTGTGTTTGCACATATTCCTCATTAGTTATTCAAATAAAATCTAAACATATGAAATTTGCATTACTATGAATATATTTTTGCTATGAAACCATCCAATGATACAGAAAATAATTGATCCTGAAATTAGATTTCAAATACAGCTTAGGAAACTAAGTCTCTTGAAAAAAATCTCTTTTTTTTTTTTTTTTTAATAAATAAAAATTACTATCAATAGGACACTGAAATAGCCACACTTAAGTCTGGTCAGCTAAAGAATGCTGCTTCCAAGCAACTCTCCATTATATGCCACATTTAATTTCTTTTGAATTGTACTTAATTAAATGCTTCGTTTCATAACTGCAGATGTATTATGTCTCTAATCAATTTTAATTTAATACATTCTAATACATTTTCTAAATTACAAGGTTTTCATTTTTCTCTTGAAAAAAATCAGATTTATGGCTATTTTGGAAAAATGGAACTAATACCATGGAAGTTTCTCAATCTCTTTCTGAGTTCTTGTTTAATTTGTCATTTAGGGCTTTTACAACCATTGCATGATGAGTTCAGCTGACTTCAGTTGGCCTGCTCATGTAATCACCCACTTACCATGGGAAGTTAAGGGGTTCACAATATGGCCCTGATTGGATTACATGGAAATCTACTGTGTTTGTGATTGCTACATTTTTAAAATGGTATGAGATACTTACAAGCAGGAGCACTCAGAATAGTCAGGCAGGGAGTACACATTCTTTTACTGTATGCCATGGAGGCTGGCTGCAAACTGACTGTGTGTAAAGTAGTGTGTAAAGGAGCCTAGGAGAGGGACTGCCAGGATGTACTAAAACCAAAGGCTGCAAACAAGAGACACAAAACAAACAAACAAAAACTCCCCGCCCATACACAGGTGAAGGGGAGAGACATCACCTACAGAAGAGTTGCATTGCTGCTTTATGGTGTGCTTATGAATTGGGTTAGGATTCTGTTATTCCAGTTTATTTCCATACACCCACATTTACATGCTGATTTGATGTGATATTGGTGCCTTAATACATTTAAAATTTGGCTTGCTAGATAATTATATGATCACTAGTGATACAATGGGGAAGACTAGAGGGGAAAATGACCTTTTACTTGGGACTGCTATTAGTTTCTCTAGTATCCTAGACTTCAGCTCTCCCAAATCAGAATCCACTGGCTTATGCACATCCTTCACTGGTGGATGATTTAGCATGCCTACTCTCTTTAGCACATGTTTTACAGTTTACATTTGCCCTGTTTCTCCCCCTCCCCCCAACAAAAATACTAACAGACATATTTTTTGACCAGCTTCCCTACTCTGCATGCTGTAATTTTCTGGAAACGTGAAGCTAGAAATATTTTCCTAACATCATTTGCCACCATTTCAAAAATTGTCCTGGAGAGACAGCAAAATGGCTTTGTCAGAGTTTCTGTAGCCTTGGACTGTGGTGTGAAAGCAAATTGAACAGCAAGCATCAGTTAATTTAAAAAAGGATTCATTTAGATCATACAGACTGTTCCTGTAAATTTTCAGTGCTTGACTTCTGGGGCACGCTGTAGAGACCGTTTAATAAGAAAAACACATGGCAAAATAAGCAGACGGTCAAAGCAAGCTTTTAGACGGGGTTATCAGTCACCATACAGGCACTTACATCTAAACTTCAAAGCCAGCAAACTTTTTAAAGAACAGTTTCTATAAGATACATGGCTCTTGTGGTCCTGCAAAAATTGTGTAGCACATTAATCATTTGCTACAAAAGAGAGAGAGATGCCTTTTGCAACAGTGAATGACATTAAGCATCAAGTATCATTCTGGAAAGTGACAAGCCTATATTTCCAAGAAACATCTGCTGCATGTGAAAGGAGTGCAATGAGTAAATGTGGTTACACTGAAATAACCTTATGCCTCTAGTTTGGTTTTACTTTTCAGTCCCTTTAAGAGTGAGATAATATTCCAAGTGACACAATAACTATGAAGTATATTATGTACAATATTTAAAAACACAATAATGCAACACTTTTCCCTTTTGTGTTTTACATATACCATTAATATCAGGAAGAGGGTGTAAGCAGCAGTTAAAATAACTAGAGGCAAGATTTTTCAGTTCAGCTCCCAGCTCTGCTACTGTTTTGTTTTGTCACCTTGACAAGTCATCTAACTTCTGTGTTGCAGTATGAAAATCTGCAAAATGGGTACCACCATATTTTCCCCACAGTACATTGCTGCAGTGGACTCAGTGTTCCCTATAAGCTGTGCGATTATGCAGCTGCTCAGGAGAAATTCAAATGTCATCCAGCTGATTAACAGAGCACCCATGGCTAGATTTTGTTTCTACTAGTGGTGCATATTTGCACATGCCTCAGTGTACAGAAAAACAATTTCTCTCAGGGCACATCTATACTGTGAGATTAGGTCGAATCTACTATGTTCGATTTCTGGGCACCCAATTTTGAGAAGCCAAAGGTCCGTATGCCCTCACAACAGGGAAGAATCAAATGTTTTCCAAAGTGGCAGATCTCCCATTAGGGAGGCTACCGTTGACTCAGATAGCAAGGCACCATGGACAGCTTTGCAGTCTGAGCTATGCTTCTGGTGCCCGTTGGGCCCAAGACTGCTGCGGTTTGTTAGAGAGGCTCATCAGCTGTATCCTATAAGGCACTTTTCCTAGTCCCTCCTCCCTTGCGTGAGATGAAGGGGATGCAGGGTGCTTAAGCCTTTTTGTGCCTTTGTTCCACACACAGATGCCAGAGCACTGCAATCATGGAACCTGGCATGCAGGAAAGCATCATCATGCTCATGGGTGTCGTGGTGTGCCTCATGGCACTGTACTTTGAAAAAATATGCATGTTGCTCCACCTGGAAGAGGATGAGGACAAAACTCGGTGTGGCACGGAGGTGCTATTCCAGCAAGGCGTGGCACTTATGCTAGCATACCTGCCGGTCAATCCTCTGGACAGGGTGGAATGCCAATTCTGGCACCATGAGACTAGCTTAGGCTGATGGGACTGCATCGTGATGCAGAGATGAGACGATCAGCAGAGACCACTGGTCTAAATCAATAGTACAGACAAAAGGAGGCAGGAAAAGATACATCATACAAGGAGAAGATAGGAGATGAGGCACATAAAGTTGAATAACTGGTTCCATTTTATGCAGAGTTGGAAGTTGAGACCTTATTTCAACCCAATACATTATCTATAAGACCTTCCATCCTAAGGGTTAACTAATGTTTGCATAGCTTTTTTTTTCACTCCTTAGATGAAGTACAAAATGTAATCACAGCAAAAGAAATTTATGATCCAGCAGGCATATATTATTTCTAAAAAGGCTACTCTTTGAGATTAACAAAAGAATATTTTTAGTACACACTGAGGTTTTAAAGAAATGCCCAGATCCCAATTTATCATGAATGTTAATGCAAAATTAACTTTTGCCGCTATATTCATTCCATCCTCCCACTTCAGTCTCTGGAGTTGGTTTTGACAGATATGTAGATTTATTTAAATGCTGTATCAGGAGTCAAGTAATCTTCAGACATAAGCTTTTTAAATTAAAAACTTGCATGCCCATGACCCACAATTGGGTCAGCCAATAGCAATACCCATCAGGTGATGGAGGACATTGTTGCTAGTTTCCTTTATTCTCTGTGCACCATTTATAGACATGATCTGATCCTCCTTCTCCCTCTAGAAGCTAACTAGAAAATTTGCCAGTGAGAGCAGAATCAGATTTCTATAAGATGCATTTAGAGATATTTATTATTTAAGCTAAATCTCAGACAACACAAGGATCGTGGTTTGCTCTCCATCTCGCGATCTGACAAAATCCTTAAAACAGAGTGTCTTCTGTTAACCAGGGCATTCAAATCACTGTGGTTGCACATGAACAACTTAAGGCAGAATTTGGCTCCTATTTTGCATGAAGGAAGTCAGGGACTGGAAACCAGCAATAACCAGACCTGTTAGGTTACAGATCTGGATTGGAAGATTTGAAATTTCCCATTTCACGCCCACCTTTTATTATGACACGTGTTTTGGCTTGTGTTCTCGTTCTCTCTCCAGCTTCCAGGGTTTTGCTATCATCTGCCTTCCTTACCACAGCTCTCCAAATTGATGGCATCAGAAGGAGGGTTATAAATGGGGGTGGTTGGTAGAGGAGGTAAAAGAGTTGGAGAACTCAGATGAGAGGGTGATGAGCACATACAGGGGTGCTTAGCCAGTAGACTGGGAGAGAATAAGACAGGGTGCCTCTCAGTTCCATGTTCCCCCCTTCTGTGTTTACACTCCAGGACTGAGGGGGTAAAGGGTCCTAAGGCTCTTTTCTTCTCTGCTCCTTGTGAGCTGGTGGTCTAGTCTGGAGGGCTATGTCTACACTCGCGGCTTCTTGCGCGAGTAATATGCAAATGAGGCTAAGTGTGGAATATCGCCGAGCCTCATTTGCATACCTAATGAGCCACCATTTTTTTCAGAAGAGGCTCTTGCGCAAGAAGGAGCGTCTACACTGCCCCTTCTTGTGCAAGAAAAACCCGCTTGCGCAATGCCGTTACACCTATTACTTTTCAGGAAGAACGGCATTGCTGGTGAGTAATGGGAGCAAAGGGCCCAGCTCAGGCTACATAACTAAGGTAAATGTGACCCTCTAGTAAGCTGCTGCCTGTGATATGTGTTCACAGCGGCACAGGGCAGGGGACAACAAGGAGCAACTTATTACAGGTTAATGGCTTTCACAGTGCCAACTAATGGATTAATGAGCTGGTATGGGGAGAGGATCCTGAAAATGGTGGTGAGAGTAGAGGCAGCTACAGATTGTACAGGAGAGAGTAATCTTCTCTCGCACACACTTAAAGATACTGTAACAACCATGTAATAAAACTGTCAAGGTTTTGGGACTTGGGTTAGGGATGAGATTTCTCTACCCAGTCCTGCTGGCAACTCCATATTACAAACACTTTGAACGTGACCATCATCACCATTCCAATATAATAAAATGTATTGAAGTGGGGACGAGCACTGAGTACATAACAATGCTGTGGCCAGCTGGAAAGACCATTACACTAGGACTATTTCTAGCTCTGCCACTGAGCTACTGGGTGACATTAGACAAGACACTTCATAACTCAATGTTCTGAAGGGCCCAAGCTGTCACTTGGCAACCTTAACTATGTTTTAACAAAGGTTTGTTGCCATTTAATGAGGGAGTGGTAGAGTAAGGAGCTTCCTTGTTCAACACCCACCTTCTCAAGCTTGCAGACAGTCTGTGGGGGAGAAGTGGTGGATCTCCTACATTATTGGCAAACTTGAGAGGAGACAGAAGGCAAGGGTTATGCCAACTTTGTGTCATCTTTTGAAAAATTCACTTTGTTCACTTTGTGCATGATTCCTGCATGCTCCCAAATTTTTGTTGTGCTGCCTCTTTACACATCCTACTTCTTCTATTTGCCCTCTCAGTTTTGTTGCTTTATGATCTTTCCAGTATCTTCCACTTGCTCACTGTGGTTTTGAGTCTATTAGCCCTCTTTGCCTCAGTTTCCCAATCTGCAAAATGGGGATAATACTTGCATATTTTCAGCTGCTGCACACTAGAGAATTAATTAATGTTTATAAAGTGCTTAGAATGTTTGAAGTACTATATATTATTTTACTTTAGTTACTGTTGATCCATAAGGCCTTTATTGTAAACACTTCTTTCTATGGCTATATACATGTATTATTAAGAGATCCTCTCTATTTTGACATCTGTGGAGTTTGAACGGATCTGAATGTCACAGGAACAAAAAACTAACTTGGTATAAATCAATATGGGTAAAGAACACCTGAAAATATGGCATATGTCAGTCTTTCATTGTACTATAAGTGATATTAAAAGTAAAAGAAGCTCAGAACAAAAACCATTTCGGTTCATAAAGTGACCGTTTGAAATATTTTTTGTTATTCCAATATTCTTCTCCACTGAGACTACAGCTACACTGTGGTAGTTTGTTGGAAGAGGAAGTGCAAATGGAGGGCTAATTTGCAAATCTCGTGCTCTCATTTGCATATTCTCTTCCGATCCTTTTTGCGGAAGAGGTTTTTGTGCTAAAAAGCCCTGTGTAGATGGGGCCCTTTGTCGGGGAAAACCCCTTTTTGCACAAGATCCCTTATTCCTCAACAAAATGAGGTTTATAGGATCTTGTGCAAAATAGGGTTTTTCCAACAAATGGTCCCGTCTACACAGGGCTTTTTAGTGCAAAAACCTCTTCCGCAATAAGAATCGGAAGAGAATATGCAAATGAAAGCACGAGATTTGCAAATGAACACTCCATTTGCATTTCCTCTTCCGACAAGCTTCCGCAGTATAGACATAGCCTGAGTATAGATAAAATATGCTCATATTCTGATCACATCAAGGCAAATTGATAGTTTGGCACTCTATAAAATATATGTAATTGTGTTTTATTATAGTTAGTACAAGTAAATGAAAAAGAATCCAAACAAAACATGTAAGAACATCCAAATAAATTTTGCAACTTTGTTTCTAAATCTAAAGGTATTCTTTTCTTTTATAAATTAATACTGCAACAAATTCATCTGGAAAATTTATTCTAATTAAGATATATATATTACTGTAATCACATCCACTTTTACCTTTTGTTAGCAACTTTAATTCCATATTTTTGGTGTCCTGCTTCTAACAAGGGATTTAATTCCTTGTCTTAAGTAACTTCAAAATGAATACAGCTCTGTGTAGCTAAGGAAACTTCTATACCGGAAAAAAGGCAGAAAATCTCAGAGCACAAGTCAGCAGAGCTAATAAGAGCAGTGCAGACATTCAGGCTACGGCTGGAGTCCAGCTTCTGAGATCCTCCTCTTTCCCTGGATTTCAGACCCCAAGCTCCAGCCCAAGGCTAAATGTCTATACTGCTATTTTTAGCCCTGCAGCATAAACCCCATGAACCGAAGTAAGTTGACCCAACTCTGAAGAAGAAGACCTTTTATAAATACATTAAAAGCAAGAGGAAGACCAAGGACAGGGTAGGCCCACTGCTTAGTGAGGAGGGAGAAGCAGTAACAGGAAACTTGGAAATGGCAGAGATGCTCAATGACTTCTTTGTTTTGGTCTTCACCGAGAAGTCTGGAGATGTGCCTAACGTAGTGAATACAAGCAGAGAGAGGGTAAGTTTAGAAGATAGGATACACAAAGAACAAGTTAAAAATCACTTAGGAAAGTTAGATGTCAGCAAGTCACCAGGTCCTGATGAAATGCATCCCAGGATACTCAAGGAGCTGATAGAGGAGGTATCTGAGCCTTTAGCTATGATCTTTGAAAAATCATGGAAGACAGGGGAGATTCCAGAAGACTGGAAAAGGGCAAATATTGTGCCCATCTATAAAAAGGGGAATAAGAACAACCCAGGAAACTACAGACCGGTCAGTTTAACGTCTGTCCCAGGGAAGATAATGGAGCAGGTAATTAAGGAAATCATATGCAAATACTTGGAAGGTAATAAAGTGTTAGGGAATAGCCAGCATAGGTTTGTGAAGAACAAGTCATGCCAAACTAATCTGATAGCTTTCTTTGATAGGATAACGAGCCTTGTGGATAAGGGAGAAGCGGTGGATGTCATATACCTAGACTTTAGTAAGGCATTTGATACGGTCTCGCATGATATTCTTATTGATAAACTAGGCAAATATAACTTAGATAGGGCCACGATAAGGTGAGTGCATAATTGGCTGGATAACCGTAGTCAGAGAGTTGTTGTTAATGGTTCTAAATCCTGCTGGAAAGGGATAACAAGTGGAGTTCCTCAAGGGTCTGTTTTGGGACCCGTACTGTTCAATATCTTCATCAATGATGTAGATATTGGGATAGAGAGTACGCTTATTAAGTTTGCAGATGATACCAAACTGGGTGGGGTTGCGACTTCTTTGGAGGATAGGAACATAATTCAAAATGACCTTAGCAAGTTAGAGAAATGGTCAGAGGTAAACAGGATGAGGTTTAATAAAGAGAAATGCAAAGTGCTCCACTTAGGAAGGAACAATCAGTTCCATACATACAAGATGGGAAGCGACTGTCTGGGAAGGAGCATGGCGGAAAGGGATCTAGGGGTCATAGTGGACCACAAGTTGAATATGAGTCAACAGTGTGATGCTGTTGCAAAAAAAGCAAATATGATTCTAGGTTGTATCAACAGGTGTGTTGTAAGCAAAACTCGTGAAGTCATTCTGCCGCTCTACTCTGCACTAGTTAGGCCTCAGCTGGAGTACTGTGTCCAGTTCTGGGCGCCACATTTCATGAAAGATGTGGAGAAATTGGAAAGGGTACAGAGAAGAGCGACAAGAATGATTAAAGGTTTAGAGAACATGACCTATGAAGCCAGGCTTTACGAACTGGGCTTGTTTAGTTTGGAAAAAAGAAGATTAAGGGGGGACATGATAGCGGTTTTCAAATATCTAAAAGGGTGTCACAAGGAGGAAGGAGAAAATTTGTTCCTCTTGGTTTCTGAGGACAGGACAAGGAGTAATGGGCTTAAAGTGCAGCAGGGGAGGTTTAGATTGGACATTAGGAAAAAATTCCTAACTGTTAGGGTGGTCAAATATTGGAATAAATTGCCAAGGGAGGTGGTGGAATCTCCCTCTCTGGAGATATTTAAGAACAGGTTAGATAGACATCTGTCAGGGATGGTGTAGGCGGAGCTTGGTCCTGCCTTGAGGGCGGGGGGCTGGACTCGATGACCTCTTGAGGTCCCTTCCAGTCCTATTATTCTATGATTCTATGATATGTGCTGCCAGCCTGACACCTTTGTTGCAGTATAGACATTCACTGAGTGTGTAGCTTGCTCTGTTGTGGGGGAACTGTGCAAAGGATAGCAAAATTGTACATGTATGTGCAAATCAGCTGCATGTGGTAATTCACCTAACTTGTATGCATTGGTTACCCAAATTTTGCATATCATGATACTATCTTATGCAAATTTAAATGCTAAGTTTAAAAAAAAAACTGTCCCTGTGCCTTCCCTTGCCTAAAATAAATAACTACATTTCTTTTTTTTTTCAAAAGGGGAGAACAAATATGTAAGATATTGTAGGCGGTAACTTAGTAGACAGTCAAGTTACAAAGACTTTTACAAACCAATTTCCTCTTCTGCTTTACAGAAACCTTAACATGTATCTGGGCATTGCACATATGCCTACAGAGCACCTCCTTAGAAAAACATGGACATTACAAATCTTCAAAACATTTCTTATGTCAGTACAACTGCTGCTGTTTTCCATATATTTAGAACCAGCTGCTTTACTTCTCTACTTGGTCTTTCATTGAAATTAACATGGTCTTTTATGAGACAAAACCACAGAGGAAAGATTCTGTTTTGTAGTTTGTCCCTTTTCTTACTGTTGCTGCGGGAGAGAGGAAATACAATGCAATGGTGGCTTCTAAAATATAGATTTGGACATAAATTACAGGTGTTTCCCTTGTTGTTGGGTTTTGATTTTTTCCTTGGGGGCAAAAAACTGTGTTCCAAGTCTGAAGTTGATTCATACTGATATTTAATTTCGCATTTGCTTAAATTCAGTATATTTCTGGTATCATTATTGGCCATCTGAGGCTATGTCTACGCTACAGAGATTTTCCGGAATACCAGAGGTATCCGGAAAAACTCTGCCTCAGTTTCCAAAAAAGCAGGCGCATTCTTTCGGAAGCCCTGTATTCCTCATTTTATGAAGAATAAGGGCTTTTCCAAAAGAGGAGGCTTTTCCCACATTTAGCCCCGTGTAGACGGGCCAAATATCGGAAAAGCCTCTTCCGAAAAAAGAATCGGAAAAGTTATGCAGATTGTGGTTCACAATTTGTGTACCTTTTCCTGAAAAATAACTGCAGTGGAGACATAACCTGAAATATTAGTCTAGTAGTGAACTACTGTTGGTTGATTATACAAATGGTGTTTGGTATTGTCCAATAAAACTAGTTCCTTTCTTTATCGAATAACTTACTCTGTTCTTGGGAAAGAAAAATTAAAAATAGCATGTTACAAAAAAGTAAGATACTATAGTTAGATAAGGCCCCAATCCAGTAAATATTGAGGTAAATAAATATTCATGTGAGTAGACCTATAGAACTTTGAATGTGGGAAACTTATACACATACTGTATGTTTTTGTGAGCACATCCTTGCCCCCAACAAATGAATAAATAAACAAAAAGAGAGCACACTAAAATAATTTTATATACAAACATCAAATGGATTTTTTTGGTTATAGGTGTTCCAAATCAGAATTTAATCTAGATTGAACTAAGTAACTGTTTCAGATTTTTGATGTAACCAGTGATGATTTAAAATGTTTTGAATTTTGCGTGTTTATTGCATTGCTGTTAGAGCTGTGTTAGCATATTTTTGGTGCTTACTTCATATTTAATGTAGTCAGTATCTGTTTGATACAACCCTACAGCATCTACATTTTGTTTAATTTTTCCTAAAGCGAATTTATTCTCAAATGAAGGTACTGGATTGACTGATTTATTGAAGGGACAGATACAGTTCAGTCTTTTGTCAACATTTCATAAGGCTTACATTGTATATGTTGGTTTATTAGTAATAGAATACAGGTTGTACCTCTCTAGTCCAGCACCCTTGGAATATGACCTGCGGTAAACCAGAGGGTTTGCCAGACTACGGGAAGTCAGTATTGTCTAGCAGCATTACCAACACTTCCGCTGCTTTTTGAGCACTTAGAAGGCATTTAGGGCTAAATTAGAGTTAAATAACAGCACGGAACATTGAGAACCAGGGTTTTGATGGCTGTAAACAAACTTCATGGGACTGCAAGAAACTTTGCAACACCCGTGATAAGTGGACATCACTAACTAAAATCATGCCAGATCATGGATGTTACTGGACCAGAGTGCTGGACTATAGAGGCTCAACCTGTATTAAATGCACATATAAATGTTTGTGTATATGTCACAGCTATGCTATAGTAATACTGAAAAAAGTAACAGTTTTACTTAAGATATAGTTACTTCGGTATCTGCAGTATTTCCTGTTACTTCGCTGCACATTTTGATATTAGCCAGCTGAAGTTCTTACTTGTGTCTACAGCATTTTGTGTGTTCTACAATATTGGTAAAATATTTTATGTAATTGATAAAATATTTTTTCACAGAGTCAGTAGAATGGACTACAGAACACTTGACTTCTTGAAAATGATCAACAGAATATGTTCATTGTTTTGTCCATGATTACTGGATTGCACTGTGGTTCTTTCTTTGAGATAAATATCTACTTTACTTTAGACTGATCTCCATTTTACCTGATTTAAGTTGAAATCTTTATTTGATCTTCTAGCAATGAGAAAATTGACCCATTCACCTCATTATGAGGTCTCAGCAGCACTTACCTTCTATTTAAATTGTTGGCAGATGGATTCCAGTTGTTTTCTTTTGGTCACCAATACAAACGAGGTTAATTAAGTGACATACATGTAGATTCATTTTGAATTTTTTAATCATAGCTTAACACTTGTCAGTTTCAAAGTAGACACTGTGGGGAAATTAGTGTCCTAGTATGTCATATAGCAGTTGAAAGTCTGCAAAGACAAATTGTCTGATTTTTCCATAGGTAGGGTTAACTGTCTGGACAGCTGAGAGTCAAGCCTTCAGGACACGCTGCTTTATTTGATTGGTTTCAGTCTTGATCTGGCACATGAAAGGAAATGTGAGGAAGTTTTAAGTACAGATTCTTTCTGCTAGTCCAGAGATTAGGGTGAGGTCAAGTTCACTTGCATTTTCACAGTATCTCATTACAAGCATAAAACAAAGTAGCATATAGGCAACATGCGGTTTAGTATAGCCACGATTTAACTTTCAGGAGGCTTACATTGCTGTAATATTTTAATTTTCTGTTTATTAGCATAAACCTCCTACCATAGTAAAAAAAAAAAATAGGGGAAATAATAATTGTGTATGTTTTTGTATGTTTTCAATGTGAATTGCCTGCCCCAAATCTGAGATGCAACATATGTATACTAGACCAGTCTTGTACGTGACTGCAGAATAGCTTAACATTTAGTAAGGTGTAGGCAATTTATTCAGGTTAAATTGCCACTATAGTTATCCTTAGAGTGATGTGAAACTTGGTTGGGCCCGTGTGCAATGCTTTTTGTTTGTTTTTGTTGGTGCTTTGATTTGAGTTCAGGATTCATAAGAAACAGTCAAATGACATGCGGGGAGCAAGCAAGGCTTAGGCATAGTCCCCCGCACTGAGCTGCCCAGAATTAAAAAAAAAATGTGGCCCAATCCCACTGACTCAGGCTTGCGGGGGCTTGAGCTAAAGGAGTGTTGAACTGCAATGTAGACATTAGGGCTCACGCTGCAGCCAAGCCCTGAGACCCACGCTCCTTGCTGGGTCCTAGAGCCGGAGCCCAAATGTCTGCAACGCAATTAAGCAGCCCTGTAGCCCAAGTCAACTGGCATAGGCCAGGATAGCCATACCCTTCAACACCACTCCTTTTTTGAAGGGTGCACAATAAAAGGGATCTGGTAAGTGCATATGTGGGAGCTATGTCCTTATATGTGATCTTCAATACTCCAAGCAGATGGGTAGGTATATACTCCTCCTCTTTGGCCTTAAGAGCTGTGTTGAGGCAGGAGAAATTAGGTGGGTACACAATTGCCTGTTAATTTGTATGGCACTGAGTTTCTCCTAAGTTGTGTGTCACTTCTTACCTTTTACTTCACAGATTTGATCCAAGGCCAATGAAAGCCTTGTCGTTGCTCTGGATAGGCATTGGATCAGGGCCTATATGCATGGCATTCCAGGCCTGTATTGTGTCATACCAAGTCCCAACTATTCCAGGATTTTCCTCTTAAGCCATACAGTGAGCTCAGGTTTACTTTTAAGAGCAGGTAAGACAGACATCTATCAGCAATGGTCTAGATGGTACTTGGTCTTGCCATGAGGGCAGAAGACTGGACTCGATCTCTCGAGGTCCCTTCCAGCTCTATTGTTCTATGCTTCTATTATTCTAAATTCAATCCAGGCTCACCGAAAGGTTCACAAACTTCAGCAAAGCTATTGGTTAGAGATGAGCCTTTACTAAACAGCCAGTGCCCCCGCTCTCTGCACTGTGGAAAAATACAGAGTCCAGTATGAGGGCCAGATCTTCATGTGATGTACTTCCATTGAATTGTTCTCCTGAAGTTTGAATTAACTATATTGTTGTTTTTTTTAATTTACTCTTAAAATGTGTGTTGCTCTATGAATACCTTTTTTTCTGATGCATGGATTCCTGGTTAATAGAACTCATCATGAAGCCTCTCTTTAAAATAAGGTAGGCTAATTTAACTTTAAAATCTCTGTGTAAACATAGTTCTATTTTTTCCAGTACAATATTATGAATGAGGAATATATCTGTATGTTTGTGTACAATAAAATAAATGCTTCTTTTTCCTTAATGCATAAAAGCATATCACAAATAAGACAGAAATAGAAGTTGCTGCATTAAAAAAGGTTTGAGTTTTGCAAAAATAGAAATGCAGAACACAGTCCCCTGTCTTAGGTAACAGCTGTGGAACTCCACTGAGGTCAATGGATTAACTTTTAAAAACTCTGCACATACAAATGTACCTGTGGGTAATGACCGTGCGTGCGATTATAGGAAATGCCAGGCAAATGCAGCTAACTGGTAAACGTGTACATACACTGACTGCAGTTGTTCATGTAACTGCAGTGCAAATGATGAGGATGCAAAACTTTACAAGTCTTGGCCTCTGCTGTTTAGTAGTGATGTGCAGCCAAGAAAAGCACTTTAAGGTTCCTCAGCCATTTTAACCACAGCCAACTTTTTATTTGCTGTTCTATGAAACCTTGGAATAGAAATGCTGTGATTAGATTGGATGAAACATCCTTTTTTTTTCAAGGTTTGAAATGTCATGCATGATTCTAATGTTGGAAGATGTATCTAAGGTCTTACAATACTGCCCTTAGCCTGAAATTAACATGATGCCTAGCCTCAGATTTGTGAAATGAAATAACAGTTGGCACAAGATACTGATCATTAATGCCTCTGAAAATTTAAGCTGCCATTCAAATTAATCCACCACTCTTATCAAAGAAATAGGATTCACCATGTTTTGTATAAAACCATAATAATGGACCTCTTTCTAAATTCTTTTTCGATCTCTGTTTTATTCTTTTACATAAACATTCAGAAGGGAATGTTTAAAAAAGGTGAAGGCCCTAACCTCATGAGATACTGATCACCCTTTCCAACTGCTGTAGAAGCTAAGCACCTCAAGAGACTAAACCCTAAGGATGAACATCTCATATGGTTTTGAACGGTGCTTTTTCACTTCTGTTAAAGCAACAGCTTTTTCATCTATTCCTTCGTCTAGAATGATGTTGATCTATGATAGTGATGGATTACAGTGGGTATGCTTGTGCCTTTCTTTTCTGTGTTACTCTCATTGTATTAGTTCTGTCTCCATGCTTGACTTTATGTAATATCTAGAGTCCTACCAAATTCACAGTCCATTTTGGTCAATTTCATGGATATGGGTTCTTAAAAATTGTAGATTTCTTGATTTCAGCTATTTAAATCTGAAATTTCATGGTGTAATTGCAGAGCTCCTGAACCAATGAGTTGTTGTATGGTCACAAGGTTATTGTAGGGGGAGTTATTGTATCACCACCCTTACTTCTGTGCTACTGGTGGCTTGCCTTCAGAGCTGAGCAGCTGGAGTGTGGTGACTGCTGGCCGGAAGCCCAGCTCTAAAGACATCAACAACTGTGCAAAAGAATCTCCACAGAAAGCTGACCTTTCTATCCAATTAATTTAGATTATGTACTCTCTATATCCAGTCCACAGTGAACAAGTCAGTCAGAATTAAGCAAGATCCGGGAGGCTGGGATACTCCATCTTGATAGTATATGTAGTATGTGAAAACATCAGAGTTCTAATTTAAACAAAATGTCACATACCAACTTCCCCAGAGAATAGGGTGACCTCCTATAATATATATTATTTTTCTAATGTGGCTCAGCTTGAAATTATTGTTCTCCATTGTTAGTCTCCAGTTAATTTATATGTTCTTCTTCTTTTCCATTTCACGCATAGAGTACAGAACATTTTCCCAACATATGTTGCCCAGATTTCAACTTTGCCTCCTTAGGCCATTGCTGTTAGAACATTGATGCAAAAAATGTATTTTTAAGGAGAGGCAATTTTCCTTCCTTTTCATGATAGTGACTAGTCTTTCAAAGGGTCTCCATCAAAGCTTTATTCATGTCTTCCACTCAGCTTTGTGTTTTAGAATAACAAATCAGTCGGACTACACTCTTAATTTTTTCTCCAATTTTTTTCTTACTCCCCATTTGCATTAAACATAATTTTGTTCTTTGCTGTCTCTCTTCTCAAAGCTTTATTGAGACATTCCTGACTCTTACCTGTGTGAACTGTCTATCAAGTTTTCTTCTTAAATGCTTTGTATTTCTGATGGTAAATAATGCAGATTAACTACTGTCATTATACATAAAGGCAAAAGTTAGGACTTAATTCATTTCACATGTATTCCAAATTTGCACCGATGTGAATCAACAGAATTTCAGCTTTTTAGAAGACATCATCAGACATCTCTTAATATAACGCAGGATATCTTCCCTTCTAGTTCTCAATTCTAATAATGACGCTAATAAAAAATGCTTGAAAAGGTAAGTGGTATATGCTCCTGGAATGTGTTCTTGATTCAGAACTGGAGTAAACCCTTGTATGTTAGTACTTCTCCAATTATTTGGACTGGATTATATTTTGAACACATGATCTAAACTTGCTCTATGTTACACTAGTGAGAAGGGGCATAGCTGGTGCACTGTCTTGGGAGGGAAGATGAAGGGCGAGACCTTGAGGACCTGATTACCAGCTATTAGAAAGACGGCAACTCCAATTGAGAGATTTATGGAGAGTGTCTTTCTGTCTTGAAAATTATAACAGAGGTGAAATAAAGTTGTCAAGATTGTAAAACCAGAGGAGATGACTCAGGGTCCAGCAACCAGCTTAAGAAAACTTGGACTGAGGTCATTTTACTCAGTCTAAAACTTCCCATCTGCTCTGGAAAGACTATTCTGACATAGGTACTCTCAGAGGAAGCCTTGTGAGGAGGATCCCTTTGTAAGCTCTGGCACTTGGAGACATGTCAGAGCTGGGGTCACATAGTACAACCAATGCATCTAGCTAATACAGGATGCTGCCCAAACTTTATCTTTTTGCATAAGTGCTCTGCCATCTGCCTTGCACATTAGTTAGTTTTTAGCTGAAGATATCTTCTTTCATTGCATATAAATATGCCAACTTCCTTCTGTTCATTTCCCTCTAACAAACAGTAAGGTCATGTCTAAACTAGAAAATTATTTTGAAATAACTCCTGATATACCTGTCTTGAAATAGCGTGCCTACACTACAGGAAGGCCTCAAAATTAGATCGAGGCAGGCTCCCTTAATGTGGCTGTGTTGCCTCCACTTAGAGCCTCAGGAATCACAGGGGAGTAATTACTTTGAATGACTCTGGGGAGTAGTTATTTTGAATAGCAGCAATGGAGTGTCCACACTATTGCTATTTCAAAATAACTACAGTAAAACTCCAATAGTCCGACATCCAATAGTCCAGCACTCCTGATAGTCCGGCATCAAAATGGCAAGAGCTTAGTGAGTGAGCTTCAGCAAAAAACGAGTCACAAGGTAACAACGGCAGCAGCTGAACTGAGCAAAAAGGGTAAAAAAGCTTAAAAAAACTAAAACATTACAGTATACTGTATACAGTATGTACAATAAAAAGGGTTAAGAACACTTTATATACAGTAAATAAGGTATACAGTATATATATAACCATCTTATAGTACCTCCTGATAGTCCGGCATATTTGATAATCCCATAGGTGCCGGATTATCGGAAGTCTACTGTACTTTGAAAGAAGTGTTATTCCTCATGGAAAGCATGAGTTGTTATTGAGAAATAACCAGCTGTTATTTCAAAATAATGGACTTGGTACTGTTGGTACGCCCCTTGTTATTTCAAAATAACTCCCTAGTGTAGACCAGGGCTAAGAAATTTTTTGTGGTCATTTTTCAATAAAACCAAAAAATGTTTCCTAAGAGGATAAAAATCTTGGGCTAGAGATCTTGTATTTGGCATCTCTCATTAAATAATGGGATGCCCCAACTTACTTATAGGGGGACCAGTGCTGTTCAACGTATTTATAGATCATCTAGAAAAGGGGAGAAAAAGCGAGGAGGCAACATTTGCAGATGATACAAAATTGCTCAAAATAGCTAAGACCAAAGCTGACTGCAAAGAGTCACAAAACTGGGTGACTGGGCAACAAAATGGTAGATCAAAATTAAGTGTTGATAAACACAGTGTAATACATAGTAGAAAATTAAATCCGAACTGTACATATAAATGGTCTAAATTAGCTGTTACTGCACAAGGAAGAGATATTGGAGGCATTGTGGATCATTCTTTGAAAACATCTGCTCAATGTGCAGTAGCAGTCAAAAAAGCTAACGCTGTAGCTTTCCCAGAAGGAGCCAACAGCCGCATTCCTAGAAGGGGCAGGAACTCAGGCAGAAGGGGTAAGGCCAGTTACAGCCAGACCTCCACACAGCACAAAGTCCCCATACCGTAGTCCGCAGAGCTTGCATGGAGCATGCTGGGTGGCGCTCCAGTGGCTATTTAAAGGGCCTGGGTCTTCAGCCAAAGTATCAGTGGAGCCTACCAGGAACCACAGGTCCCTTTCAATTGCTGGGCCTGAGGGCAGCTGGCCCCTTTGCCCCTACCCCTTGTCAGTGGACCTGAGGAACCCTTAGGGAAGGGAGAGATTATAAGAAAGAAAATATAATCACAATATGCCCACGTCTGGAATACTGAATGCAGCTCTGGTTGCCCCATCTCAAAATGGTTAGATTAGAATTGGAAAAAGGTACAGAGAAGGGCAAGAGAAATGATTAGGGGTATGGAACAGTTTCCATATGAGGAGAGAACTATTAAAAAAAAGCGACTGTTCAGCTTGGAAAATAAACAATTAACGGGAGGTATGACAGAAGTCTATAAAATCATGCATGGTGTGGAGAAAGTGAATAAGGAAGAGTTATTTGCTCCTTCCCAAAATACAAGAACCACAGGTCACCCAATGGAATTAATGAACAGCAGGTTTAAAACAAACATAGAACATATTTTGATTTACAGCTGACATGTGGAACGTGTTGCCAGGGGATGTTATGGAGGCCGAAGGGATAACTGGATGGAAAAAAGAATTTAGATAAAGTCATGGAGGCTGTTAGAGAATAAGTTCAATAGCTATTAGCCAAGATGGTTTTAGAGTCAACCCCACACTCTAGGTATTCCTAATCCTTTGACTACCAAAAGTTGGGATTGGATGCCATGGAATGGATCACTCAATTAAATTGCCCTGTTCTATTCTTTCCCTCTGGTACTGATCTCTGCAGGAACTGAGAATATTAGCCTAGATGGACCATTGCTCTGAGCCATCATAACCATTTTTAGGTACATCTCTATAACTTCTACAAGTGAGTCTTTTAAAGGAGATCATGAAAATCCCACTTGGCCTAGGGAATAAACATGATACTGGACCATTGGTTTGGCTCAGTATAGTCACTCTTACGTTCTACATTTAAAAATTTTATAGTTGTTACTTAATTCCCTCCCTGCCCCCCCCTTTTAATGCTATCTAAATTATTCTCAGCTGGCTTGCAAGGTCATTTGCTCAAGGTATAAGCCAAAACTATGTTTTCTATAGCATACAGAAATACATGTGTTTAGTTGATACACTTTATGTATAACCATGGGACCTATTAAATATACATGTTGAAAACTAATATTCAAAATCTTTATTACCAGTTACATCAGCCAAACTCCTGTAGTTTGTGGTAAGATTTCATATACAGACAAATTCTTGAGCCGTGTGTAATGTACAGAGATAATTAACTGATAACTTCTGCAATTGAGAGCAATAGTAATAGGATCTTCCTTAACAATAGCATCAAACTTCACATTTCACTTGGTCTAACTCCCATTTATTGACACTGTGTATCTCTTTTAGTATAGAGCATAATTAATGCTTTGTGGAGTAGTGATTTAGATGTGTGAAGATATGTAAACTCCATACTGTTTGAAGTCTTGTGTGTATTCCCTGTGGTTTTACAAATATAGTTTCCCAGAACTGTAGCTGCTATTTCTATTTTAACTCCATTATTTAAAGGTTTATATTGCTGATTGCATTTAGATGATCTCATATGAGGGTTGCCTCACCTTTGTTTCCTCCTGGGTCTGTAGAGTGTACATGGGCACTTTGCTGTGGATGAAGGCTTGTTAGACTGAGAGATGCCATTGCTGCTGGGTCATAAGAATGGAACCACAGGATGAGTGGAGAGGCAGTGCAGTTTGACTGCATGGGCCTGCACTTCCAATCTAATCCTAGTGGTGGTAGCTGATAGATTTTTTTCTATAGTAGCATTGAACAGGGAAATCTTGCGTGTGTGAGAGAGGAATGGTGGGTTTGTGCTTCAGGGATCACAATGGGCATATTCTGTGAATCTAAATGGTTGTGTCACCTTATATTTTCCTCAGCCTGAGAGTTAGACCATCTGAAGCCAGGTCCCTACTACGCCCAGAAGGTCAGCTTAAGGTACACAACTGCAGCTATGTAAATAACATAACTGGACTCAACATACCTTAAGCTGAGCATGGCGCCATCCCCACAGCAAGAGATTGACAGGAGCAAATGCTCCTATTGACTTCCCTTACTCCTTGCGAATTAAGGAGTTCCATCGCTGACTGGTGTCGCACTCAGTATTCGGTTTAGCAGGTCTGTCGACCAACAGAAGTAAAAGTTATGGCCTCCCCTACCTTGTCTCTCCGGGTATGTCTACACTACAAAGTTAGTTCGAACTAACTTTCCTAGGCGCTACACTAGCGCTCCGTTAGTTCGAACTTAATTCGAACTAACGGAGAGCTTAGTTCGAACTAGGTAAACCTCATTTTACGAGGACTAACGCCTAGTTCGAACTAGCTAGTTCGAACTAAGGGCTGTGTAGCCCTTTAGTTCGAACTAGTGGGAGGCTAGCCCTCCCCAGCTTTCCCTGGTGGCCACTCTGGCCAACACCAGGGAAACTCTATGCCCCCCTCCCGGCCCCGGACCCCTTAAAGGGGCACGGGCTGGCTACGGTGCCCGTGCCAGGTGCAAGCCTGCCAGCACCCAGCTAGCAGACCCTGCACCTGGCACGGCACAGAGCCACCCACCCGATGCCCCTCAGCCCACCCCCTCTTCCCGGGACCAGGCTGGCGGCTCCCGGGAGCTTGCCCTGGACCGCAAGAGGCGGGCACCTTCCTGGGCAAGTGCGGACATCGTGGACCTCGTCCACGATCTCCACACTAGGCACAGGAAAGTGGCCGGCTAGGGCAGGAGAGCTGCCAGCCTGGCCACCCAGGAGCAGGTGTGCATGAAAATCAAGGGGGTCCACTGAGACCCCCGACCCTGAGCCCTGAGCTTACAATGGCCGTCCTGGGTCAGACCAAAGGTCCATCTAGCCCAGTAGCCTGTCTGCCGACATCGGCCAACCCTAGGGACCCTGGAGGGGATGGACTGAAGACAGTGACCAAGGCATTTGTCTCGTGCCATCCCTCTCCAGCCTTCCACAAACTTTGGGCAGGGACACCACTCCTACCCCCTGGCTAATACCACTCCATGGACCCAACCTCCATGACTTGATCTCACTTCCCTTTAAACTCTGTTCTAGTTGTAGCCTTCACAGCCTCCTGCAGCAAGGAGTTCCGCAGGTTAACTATTTGCTTTGGGAAGAACAACTTTCTGTTACTAGTTTGAAGCCTGCTACCCATTCCTTTCCTTTGGTGTCCTCTAGTCCTTCTTTATGGGAACTCAGGAAGAACTTTTCTGAATGCACCCTCTCCACCCAACCCCTGCTTTTAGAGACCTCTATCCTGTCCCCCCTCCGTCTCCTCTTTTCTAAGCTGAACAGTCCCAGTCTCTGTAGCCTTTCTTCATCTGGGACCTGTTCCCAACCCCTGATCATGTTAGTTGCCCTCCCTTCTCCCAGCCTTTCTCTTCCCCTCTCCCACCTCCTTTTCCCAGTCTCCCCCAGTTTTTTTCAATAAAGACAGAGTCAATGTTGGAAGAAACGTTATCTTTATTTTGTACATCAAAAAGAAGGGGGGATAGGGAAGGGTAAGTGGAAGGAGGTGAGGGAGGAATGGGGTACGAGCCCCCGATGGGGACGACTGGGCTGGCTCTGCGGGCTTCTGGGGGTGGAAGCTCTCCTGCAGCCCCCCAATTGCCCCCTCTCCCCAGATGGCAGCCTGCGGCAAGTGCAGCCGGGCTGATGGCCGAGTGGTGTGATGTGCCCAGTGTGGGCACTGAGGGCACTCCAAGCCAGAACTTCTTTGCAAGCGGGGTACCCCTTAGAACTGTGTGTCCGGGGTGGGGGTCGGGACCCTTTAAGCGCAGCCCTCGGCTAGCCTGAGACAGCATCTCCACGCTCTAAGTCCTCCTTCTCATGCCCTGCCGGCACTGCTTTCGGCCATCCTTAAGCCCTGTTCAGAGTCCACTCAATGTGGACTTGCTAGTTCGAATTAGCAAAACGCTAATTCGAACTAGTTTTTAGTTCTAGACGCGTTAGTTCGAATTAGCTTAGTTCGAATTAACTAATTCGAACTAAGTTAGTTCGAACTAGCGCTGTAGTGTAGACGTACCCTCCTATCCTGAGACCACATGACTGCAACAACATTAAAAACATTCATGTTCTGACACACTGTTAACACTATCCATCAGCTCTGAATTTAGCTTGGATTTTTTCTTTTAGCACATGGCAGTCAAAACAAGTGAGCAGGCCTTATTAATAAACATATATAAATGTTATGCTATAAATAGAACTATACCAGATCTGAAAACTGTTTTAATGCATACTTTTACTTCATAACTATAGCATAATTGGAGTTGCAGTAGGGTTACATTATTACAATGTAATACAAGAAATGAGTTTCACTGCATTTCTTGAGCTGAGTCTCTCAAATCCTCTGGTCATCTCTTGTCCCTTCTGACTGCATTTTTAAGCTCAATGGATTGTGTGTCTCAGCCTGTCTGCTAATTTCCATCATTCTGGTTTCATCCCTCACCCGCTCTGACACAATGACACTCAGAACTAGCCTAACAGCCAAATGATGAGCAAGGAGTTGTACATAATGGTCAAGGCTGAGGGAGAAATCTGGTGGGGAGGGTGGGGGTTGAAGAAACAGGGACTGTTGTATAGTAGTTCTAAGGCACCAGTGTAATGTCTGTCCGGATAGTCCTAAACAAATTAGTTACGTCCCTCTGTTTTGTACCATGCATATTAGGTTAGAGTTGTCAGGGATGGGTCCTGAATGCTTGAGGAGGAGACCAGGTATCTTTTATGATAAGTTCTAACACTTTTAGAGCAGGGAGGCTGGAATAGTTATTATAGTGGGGGTGCTGAGAGCCAATAAGCCATACTGTGAAACCTGTATATAATGGAAACCACTTCAAGCTTGGGGTTTCAGCAGCATCTCTTGCACCCTTTGTTCCAGCACTGATATTCAAGAGGCTTTGGATTAACCTTCAAGAGAGCATGTTCTTTGGCCAGCGGAGCTTAGCTTACATTGGAGCAGACAGAATTCTGGAAGATGCTGCCTGGTCATAAGTACCATAGGGTCTAGATATGCCTTTTGTAATGAACTATTGAGAAGCAGCTATCAACAGGACATATAAAGTATTAAATTATATTTATATAAGGCCTTTCATTTGATGTGATTTCAAATCATCTAAAAAATTTAGTAAATTTAGTTTGTGTATGTTTAAGCATACACAGTTACATACAGGGGGTGAGTATCTAATGCATCCTGGATGTATTTATTACATGCGGAGAGAGAACTGCAGAGAATGTGAGCAAGTTCACTCATGTAAATGCTTCCAGGCCCAGTAGTGGGGGGAAGGGGAGGAAAAGGAGCAACGGCCCTGAGACCAGGCGATTCAAAAGAGCCCAAGGCTCCCAGTAGCAGCTACTGAGGCAGCAATGGTAGCTGGAGCCCCGGGGGGCCTTTAAATCACAGCTGGAGTCCTGCATGGCTTGCTCTGTGCAGTGGTGAGAGCTGGCTGATGGAGGCTAGCCCCCAGCTCTGCCTCTTCCATCCAAGGCTCCGCCCCTTCTGGGTCATAGAAGCAGCCATTCCCCCCCTCATCTTGCCCGGGGCCCCCTGAATGCTTCTCTCTCTCGGATGTAAAGCAACTGCTTCTAAACGGATGTACCAGAGCTACACAACAGTTTAAGGCATCGCTGAAGATTTCTGTATCTAACTTGAAGTAAAAGGAAGTTGTATGGAATCAGGCATATACTTCCCTTAAAAAAAATGTGCTTAGGTTTTCTAAAGTCATCAGAAATAAAAATAACGTGGTTTAATGATAATTAAAATTTTGCACATCTTTGACCTTGTCTCTTGATGTAGCCAAAAGCATCCAGAAAGTTCCTTATTTTTATTATGTGAAATGCACAATAAAAATGGGGATAAAATTGGCTTTCAGTCTGGTACTAACTTTTCTGTGTAATTGATTCCAACAGTGCCTGCTTAAAGAAGTCTTCGTGCTTATGTTTTAAGCATTGAATATATCCCACAGACCCACAGATGTGCAAATACAAATAAAATTCTATACTGACACAATTATTTGTTAATTTTAGATGGGTCTCTGTGGTGATCAAATTAAGAACACACTAACAAAAAGTGTCTTTATAGTGCTTTTGAGGTCCACATTCTTTCCCAGCTCTCTAGTGCCATCTTGAGTATGTTCTTTTTAACGGAGAGTTCCAGTAGCAAATTTTCACTAGTTGCATTGTAATGCATACACATGCAATGGAAATATAGTCTTCTTCTGCTGGCAAGGTGAAGAAAAACAAATGTACTTAGCTTAATCAAGACTATATAAACTACAAAGAACTTTAGAAGGTGTTGACTGGGCAACAGGATGAATGTTGTGGATAAGTACAGCATAGTGCATGTGAGCCAGGAGCAACTTGAATTCACACAATGATGAGTGCTAAATAAAATGTAACAGTTGGCAGCTCTGTGGACTGATCAGTGAAAACATCTGCTAAATTGGCAGTGATGCTCACAAAAGCAAACAAGATTTCAGGATACATGAAGAAGAGGGTAATACATTGAAAATGCCATTATACAAATAAATTGATGCCACAAGATGGCATAGATGTCCTTTACTGACCATTGTTGGAGAAGAGAGTAGATAGCCTGATTAGTCCATTGAGCTATGTGCTATCCTGTGCTCTGAATTTTTTATGAAATAAAATCCATACATTTCAAAGGCACTTGTGCAATATGTGACAACAGAAGCCATGGTGCCTGATGAAATACAGCCTTGCATTCAATATTTAAGTTGAAACTTATATGAATAGTTTATAAACAACCTCCTTTTTTTGCCTCCCCCCTCCCAAATTGTCTATATTTCTGTTTATAGAATTTTAGCTTAGAAGTCTTCTTTCTTTTCCTTTTCCTTTCTATTGTTTTTTTCATGCTCTGTCATAGAAATGTTCAGTCAGTATTCAGTACTCTATAGATTTCATGAGTAATCAGTTCCCTGGGCAGCAGTAATATGACTGTAAGTCATTACCTCTAAAATGATCAATGGTATCTTCCCCTATCCTTAAATGCCAGAGAGATAGTACAAATATGTTACCGAGTGCTGTGCCTTTCATAACAATCCTTTATCTGAAATACACTTGGCGTTATGACAACTTCCACTATAGAAGTAAAGTACAATATGAAATGCGTGCTTATGCTATCTTCCCATGTTTATGTAAAATATAATGGCAACTTCTAGTGCTCCCCCACTCTCCCAAAAAATCCACAGGCTCACTCTTTTAGGCTCCATTTACACTTGGCACACAGCAGTAATTCACCACCAGAGATGTAGATAACACCATAGTCAACACATCTGGGCCAGATTCTCTGCTATGTACTTTTTGTCCTGCTCTGGTGGCAAAAAGAGGATGGGACTGCTCCTTCCCTCCCCCCAAACACCTCCTTGATGTGGAGGAATCCCCAGTGCTTGATGTAGATCAGGGTTGGGCAATAATTTTTATGGGGGGTAAGATTTTGGTAAGTGGTCAAATGTGCAATTTTTTATAAAGCGGGTGCAGGGTCGGAGATGAAGGTTAGGTGTAGGAAGGAGCTCGGGGTAGGAGACTGGGTGCAGGAGAGAGTGTGGGGTCTGAGAGGGAGTTTAAGTGAAAGAGGGGGTTGTGATCTGGGGTAAGGGATTGGGGTGCAGAGTCAGGGAGGGAATTGTGATGTGGGGAAGAGGGAGGAGGGTACAGAGAGTTTGGGTGCTGACCTGAGACAGGGGACTGGAATGCGGGATATAGGGGCAGAAGAGGATTCTGAGGTGGGGGTGGGGGGTAGGAGGGAATGCAGGATCTGGGTGGGAGTTGAGTGCAGGAGAGAGTGGGGCACCAGAGGCAGGTTCTGGCCAGGAGGTGCTTACCTAAGCAGCTCCAGGGCAGCAGCACTCTCAAGCAGGCTTCCCTGCCTGCCAGCAGCCCCCAGCAGGCTGTTCCACATGGCTTTGGGGGAGGGGAGAAGGAGGCTTCACTCTCTGCACCCACCCCAGCAAAATCTCTTCGCTCCCATTGGCCTGAATGGCCAATGGGAACAGAGAGATTTTGCTGGGGACAGGGGCAGTGTGCAAAGCCTCCCTGCAGCACAGAGAGCCACAGGAAGCAGCTGGCTGTTTCGAGCGGTGTTGCTCCATGCTGCAGGTGTGGGCAGGTGAACTGTATTAAAAGGCTTGGCAGGCTGGATCCAGCCCGCGGGCCATATCTTGTCTGCCCCGATGTACAGTCACTGTGCTCAGCTCCTACACCACCCTCTCACCTCCGCCCATCCCTGTTGTTGGGGGTGTTGGAATGAGTCCGGAGTGAGTGCTCTGTCATATGGACACCACCCCGTGTTGGGAGGAAAAAGGGGGAACAGAGCAACAGTACTGCATCAGCTGTCAAAATCATTGTACCTCTGGCAGAAACAGTACCTCCCAGAGCTACCTGTGCAAAGGGGGAATTTATTTACTGCACTTAATGGTGTGCATGTATGTGCTCCCATCCACAGCTAAGCAAGTAGCTCCCTCCCCCACATCTTTCGGAGTGGCTTGTTGCACTAGCCCTGTGTTATAAAGGCTTATCTCTGGGATTATGTTGTCCTCCCTGCATATCCCCAGAGGGGCTGAGCCTAGCCTAACCTTTCTGGCCTAACCTCATCTACACTAACCCCTGCCACTGACCTAATCTATGTCACTTGAGCTATGCAGATAGCATAGCTGAAGTCAATGTACCTACTGTGGCATCTTGCGTACAGTAAGGTTGGCAGGCACTGCTCTCCCATTGACACTGGCTACTCTGCTCATCATGGCGGAGTACTGGCATCGATAGGAGAGTGCTCAGAGATTGATTTATTGCATCAAAGCAGACGCGATAAATCAATGGCAGATGGATTGATCGCTGCAGTAGTGGAGACAAGCCCTGATGAGATGAGCTTCTCCAAACAAAGATTTTAATTTTGTAATGCATGAGAGTCCGTTAGCTCATCTGAGTTGGTCTGACTATATTCCAGCATAGGAATTCTTTAGAGGTGCCCATTAGAGCCACAGGATCTGGGCACTCAGAATTGGTGGAAGTGACCTTTTCAAATGACATTCTTAGAAGTGATCGTCTCTGAAAGATGGTATATCTGGGTTTGAGATCACAGCCTTTCCTATGTAATTCCTGACAGTATCACATCCAGGCAGGGGAATTCTTTTGAAAATGTAATGACATGGCAATGCCCACCAATTTTATCACAGTAACTTTTCCACGTTTGTATCAGTCGCTAAACATAAAGCAGTTTGTCAAACAACTTCATTTCACCTCATCCTCTGTTCTTGATGCCAGTTTGTGTGCCTGAAGCAATGGCTTTTTGCTTATTTCCAAAAATAGTTCAGCAACTTTGAAGATTACTTTGGTGTTAATTACAGTTGAGGCCAGTTTGGTTTACATTCCCCAATAATTATTAGCAGGAATTCATATGGATACTATAAACCATTTCCCGCTAGTCTGTACATTGCTTGTTATTGCAAACGTATGTATATCAAGGAATCATCACACTCTTTGATCTGTGAAGTACAGCGAGGGTGAAACAGGCAAATACTATCCAAATATTGCTAAGCAGATAAGGGGGTGTAGACAGCCAAACAGACATCATTGCATTATCTCGGACACCCTGGACAGAAGGAGCAACAGGAAGTAGCCACTTTCTGTGCACTATTTTCTGGCTATTTTCCAGCGGTAATGCTAATGGTCATTGCCAGCAGATGGGCAGGGCAAAGGTGAGGCAACAATTCATCGAAGTCAAACTTCCAGACCTGTTTGGAGAGTAGTGTGAAGGGACTGCTATGTTACATATGTTCGAAGAAATCAGTAGGATTTCCCTGCTATCTCTGGATGTTTTTATGGTTCAAAATCCAAAATCCCTATCTCTTCTGTAAGCCTGCAAATATATTTCCTTTTGAACGGATGATGACTCTTCTGTAGCTCACGGCATCACGTTTATCAAATCACTTTCTTCTCCCATGGAGTTTTTTCCATGTGAGGGATCATGGAATCATAAAATATAGGGTGGGAAAGGATCTCAAGAGGTTATCTAGTCTACTCCCTGCACTGAAGCAGGACCAAGTAATCCCGCACCATTCCTGACAGGTGTTTGTCTAAACTGTTCTAAAAATCTCCAGAAGTGAAAATACTCCATCTGAGGCCTCACCAATGCTGAGGAGAATGGACCAATTGCTTCCTGTGTCTTCAGTACAATACTTCTGGTTACCGTGCCTCACAATATTTGCCTTTTTTTTTTACAACTGCATCATACTGTTGGCTCATATTCAGTTTGTAATCTACTAAAACCCTCAGATCCTTTAGCTCATAGAAATTAGGAATGAGGAGACCTATTACATATTTTAGGCTGTTTCTTGCCAATTCAGGATTATTCCCTTAAAAATAGAACATAGACTAAGTGGGACATACACGGACGCATTTAAAAGACACATCTTTAGAATTCATATAGATGTACATAAAAACAGCCATACTGGGTCAGACCAATGGCCCATCTAGTCCAGTACCCTATCTTCTGACAATGACCAATTCCAGATGCTTCAGAAGGAATGAACAGAACAGGTCAATTATCAAGTGATCTGTCCCTCTGTCATCCACTCCCAATCTCTGGAAATTTAGAGGTTTAGGACACCCAGATGATGGAGTTGCTTCTCTGGTCATGTTGGGTATTAGCCATTGATAATACCTGTCCTCCATGAACTTTTTTGAACCATTATCCTTATGCACTTATCAAAATCTTGTGGCAATGAGTTCCACAGGATGAATACATTGTGGGCTCATCTACACTGGCCCCTTTTCCGGAAGGGGCATGTAAATTTCATGAGTCGTAGTAGGGAAATGCGCGGGGGATTTAAATATCCCCCGCGGCATTTAAATAAAAATGTCCGCCGCTTTTTTCCGGCTTTTAAAAAAGCCGGAAAAGAGCGTCTACACTGGCCCCGATCCTCCGGAAAAAGTGCCCTTTTCCGGAGGCTCTTATTCCTACTTCGAAGTAGGAATAAGAGCCTCCGGAAAAGGGCACTTTTTCCGGAGGATCGGGGCCAGTGTAGACGCTCTTTTCCGGCTTTTTTAAAAGCCGGAAAAAAGCGGCGGACATTTTTATTTAAATGCCGCGGGGGATATTTAAATCCCCCGCGCATTTCCCTACTACGACTCATGAAATTTACATGCCCCTTCCGGAAAAGGGGCCAGTGTAGACGTAGCCCTCGTGTATGGTGTGAAGTAGGGTGATACAGCCATTTACCTCTCTCCATTCTGAAAACAGATCCTTTATTCCTACCCTTTGTTTCCTGTCTTTTAACAAGCTACTGGTACTTTCTCCTTGACCTATGAATGCTTACTTTGCTTAAGAGCCTTTAGGGAAGGACTGTGTCAAAGACTTTCTGAAAGTCTAAGTACATTGTATCCAGAGGATCACCCTTCTCTATGTTTGTTAACCCTTTTCCACCCCCCCAAAGAAGACTGGTGAGTCAGTGTTTCCCTTTACGAAAGACATGTTGACTCTTCCCCAACAAATCATGTTCATCTACATGTCTGATAATTCTGTTCTTTTGTATAATTTCAAACAATTTGCCTGGCACTGAAGTTAGACTTATTAGTCTGTGATTGCCAGGATCGCGTCTGGAGACTTTTTAAAAACATTGGCATCATATTAGCTATCCTCCAGTCATCTGGTACAGAAGCTGATTTGAATGATAAGTTGCATAAAAAATGAATAGTGTTTCAATTTCATATTTAAATTCCTTCACAACTCTTGGGTAAATACCATTTGGACCTCATGAATTATTACTGTTTTATATATCAATTTGTTCCAAAACCACCTCTACTGAAACCTCAGTTTGGGTAAAGGCATCAGATTTTTTTCATCAGTAAAGAACGGATCAAGTATGGGAATCATATCCCCTGCTGAGCAAATACCTCATTTAGCTTTTCTACAATGGCCTTGTCGTCCTTGAGTGATTCTTTATCATCTCAGTCTTCCAGTGGCCCTACTGATTCATTGGCAAGCTTACTGCTTCTGGTGTACTTAAAGAAAATTTACTGTTAAGTTTTGTGTCTTTGGCTAGTTGCTCTTCAAATTATTTTTTGGTATTATACTCCACTTGCCAGAGTTCAGAATCTTTCTATTTTCCTCCCTAAAATTAGACTTCCAGTTTTTAAAGGATGCCTTTTTGCCTCTAACCACTTCTTTTACTCTCTTGTTTAGCCATTTTTTTTGGTCCTTTCACTGTGCTTTTTAAAACCTGAAATATACATTTAAGCCTCTATTAATGATTTTTTTTTAAGTTTCCCTGAGGCTTGAAGGCATTTTACTGTTGTGGCTACCTTTTAAATTTCATTTAACTAGCTTCTTCATTTTTTGTGTTGTTCTTCTTTGTGAAGTTAAATGCTACTCTGGTAGGCTTCTTTGGTATTTTCCCTCCGACAAGGATGTTGATTTTAATTATATTATAATCATTATTACCAAGTGATTCAGCTATATTCATCTCTTGGACCAGATTCAGTGCTTCATTTAAGACTAAATCTCTCCACCGGTGGGTTTCAGGACTAACGCATCTAAGAATTAGTCATTAATGATGTCTAGAAACTTATATTCCTGTAGTGACCTGTATCCAGTCTATATGGGAATAATTGAAATCCCCCATTATGACTGAGTTTTCTATTTTTATAGCGTCTCTATTCTCTCAGAGAATTTCACAATCATGATCACCATCTTGGTCAGGTGGTTCGAATAGATGCTGGAACTAGGGATGCTAGAGGCATTGCAGCATCCCCTAGATTGAAGTGATTTCTGTTATATACAGAGTTTACAGTTTTGTTCAGTGGCTCTCAGCACTCTCATCATAAAAATTGTTCCAGCACCCATGGTGGTTGGCAGTATATTCCTACTGTTGTACTCTTATAAGGCCACGTCCAGACTACAGAGAAGATCAACGCAGTAGCAGACAATCTTCTGGCATTTGACTTAGCAGGTGACGGTCTACTAAAGACCTGTAAAATCTAACACTGAGGGCACCCCATCGATGCCTTAACTCCTGCTCCTCGCGAGGAGTAAGGGAAGTCAATGGGAGTGTTTCTCTTATTGACCCACTGCTGTGATGATGATGCTAAAGCCCAGTTTAAGGTACATCAACTCCAACTATGTTTGTTTACATAGCTGGAATTGCATTCCTTAAGCTGACCTTCAGCTGTAGTGTAGACCTGGCCATATTATTCAAGCATGAACAAATGTGGCATAAACTTATTTTTGACTTGGCCATAACCCAACTTGAATTCTCTCACAATCAATTTTTAAAAATTGCTCCTAGTGTAAGACTTTGTTAGCCAAGTTTTATCGAAGGCAAATATTTACAGTTGTATTTTACTACCCAGAGAATAGGAGTTTACAATAGAAACACCAACCACCCATGAACTGATGTGAATGGCATTACTATAATTGAATTACACTTCTTTTCCTTTCTTTCACAATGTCTGAAATGCTATGTACGTGCATTATGAGACACAACTATCGTACCACTGTTTCAGTCAGTGGTAAATGAATTCATTCACTATCCAATTACATTTTGAGGGTGTTCACTTCAACAGGCTGACTACTTTGCTAATTTATCAGCTAATCACTACAAACACACTTGGCCTCAATTCAGAGACTGTTGAGTCCTGAGCCTCATGCTGGGACTAATAGTACTGAAAAACCTGACATAATTCTGCATAATGAAATTAGTACAATCCTGTCACACACAGCTGGGAATATCTTGGAACAAATGTTTGTCCAAGGTCACATGCACACAAGAAAAGTTTGATATTCTTAGTAACATTTCATCATGTCATTGCTTAAGGACTGTAAATAAAACCCCATGACAGGATGGAAAAGCCAATTTTCTTACAAACAGAACAGTCTTGCGAAATTGTACTCGTGCACTGACTCAGAGAGGTGTTTTTTTCATTGGGTGAGTAAAGCATACGGTCATTGTGATGAATGTAGACTTGTAGACATTGTGCCGGGGGTCTATTTTCCACAGCGTGAAGAATGGCTTTGTAGTAAGGCGCACCACTGTAACTTAGGAGATCTATGCTTAGTTCCTGACTCTAGTACAGATTTCCTTTGAGATCTTGAGCAAAGCATTTCCATTTCCCACCTGTAAACTAGAGATAAATAAAGGATGTGAACAAGCAGAATGTCTGTCTCGTTTATTTAAATTATAAGCTCTTCAGAGCAAGGAGTTTTTTACTAGATGTTTGTTCAGGGCCTAGCAAAATGGACCCTTTATCTCATTTGTGGTCTTTATATTGCTGTAGCAATGAAATAATGATTAACCTTGCAAGGCTACAAGAGTACTATTAACTGCATTAATAAAGATAGCTATTGTGACTTTGTTTGAAATAGTTCTATTTATCGGGTACATTTTAAAGGGGTAGAGCTGTAGCAAATGTTCTATCTGAGAACATGATATGGTCCATATGAACACTCATATTAAATGCTGGACTGCCAACCAGTCCACATTTTTTCTGGAGGAATAGGGGTGCAAAGCCATACACTTAGATTTTAACAACAAGAGAAAAGATGTACCCAAAAAGGAAAGCAAGCTTTGGTAAGCCTCATCCTCCTTCAACAATTAAACCACTAAATGAAACAACTAAAGCAGGGGTCTCCAAACTACGGCCCGCGGGCCGGATGCGGCCCGCGAGGCCCTCTCATCCGGCCCGTGGAGACCGTCCCTGGGGCGCCGCCGAACGGGCCCTTCTTGCCGCGGGGGGGGGGGCCCTGCCAGGGGTGTGCGGCGTGTACTCACGCCGCGCCGGGGCAGGAGAAGCGGGCCGCTCTGCTGACAAGCGGCCGCGCGGCAGCAAACGGCGCAGGGGGCGGGGGTTAGCACGGGCGGCATTCCCCCGCCCAGACTGACAGGGCAGCCGGCCAATCAGGGGGCAGGATGGGCGGTGGTGGTAACGCCCGCCCGGCGACGTGCGGGGGAACGTGAACCCCGGCGGGAACTTTAAAAAGGTGACCCCTTCCGCCCGGGGGGGGGGGGGAAGGAGTGAGCGGTGGCAAGCAGGAGGGGAGGACAGCGTGCAGAGGAAGGGGAGAGCAGGGGGAAAAGCCCCCCCCTTCCGGGAGAAACGGATTCGCAAAGCCAGAAATGTCTGCTATTTTGGCATCCAGGAAACAATTTCACCATTCACACTAATACAGGTGTTCATGTGTAATGTATCAATGTGTTATTAAATAATAACTGAATAAAATAATATTAAATAAATAATTTAAAACAACATCCATGTTTTGATTGTTTTTTATTTGGACCTCAAGTGTGTAGTAGGCCCCCGAACTGCTATTTGATAGTTAATGCGGCCCTCGGGCTGAAAAGTTTGGAGACCCCTGAACTAAAGTGATAACATTAGGAACAACAGATTGTTTAAAAAAAAAAAGGAAATGACAGGATGAGATGTAGCAAATGTGCTGTAAGGTGCTTGAGCAGAGAGTTAAAGGAACAGTTGCTTAACTTTTCAAATTAGTGGAAAAAACACATTCTGCTCTCCAGCACCTGTAGAATATTCATCCTGCTGAAGCGTTTCTGAGTCATCTGTGCCTTCTGTCCCAGGTTGTTGAATCCAACAGCGGCTTAAGAGCTGACCATGTTTGTTTCTAACCATTGAATTGTTTGAAAGTGTTTCCTTAGATTTCTGGAAGATGATGAGATGATCAGTCAGGAGATGGTGATGTGAGAGAACAGACAAACACAACAGTAGCCATAAAAAGAGATAAGATGTAGCAGCTCTGAATGGTCCCCATTGACTTCAGTGGGCATTGGATCTGGTTCTAAGGAGAAGGGAAAGCACACTGACCTATTTTCTCTCAAAGCAGTGGTTATTAAAGGTCCCCCGTTGTTCATTTCTTTTCACTGGGGTGTTTAAAAGATGGTCAAATTATAAAGATTTTCTTTTAAAAAAAAATGGCTGGCAGCTGTTTTACAGATGTAGTGAACACCGAAGAAATGACCTAGCAGAAATGTATTGGTATCATTTGCCATTAATGGAATCTTGCAGGCAACTAATGTGCTTACTGTTTTTGTGGCCTACTCACTGAAACCATCACAGACGGGTATACAATAAAATTACAAATGAACGTAGCACAATACTGCTAATGCCACTGAGACCGCCAAGTCACTTAGAAATTTTATTTTGCTTTTCTATGCTTCTTAAAACCAGGAAATAGCTCAGAACATGAAAAACTACGTGGCATTAGGAAATGTCTCTGTTAATGCCTCTTTGCATGTTTAGGTATCCTTTAGGTAATGCATGGGCCATTTGCTATTCTCTTGAAAGGTAACGTTTATTCTTAAAGAGCATGCATTTACTTGTGCATGGTATAAGCTCCCACCTTTTCACAGCTATTAGTTACAGTAACACCTGCTAAGTGCTCTCTGAACTTTTGGGGTGCATTTGAGGAAACATGGTCCCTGATCCTGGAACTCCACAATCTAAGGAATTCAATATAACCTGTCCCTCTCTGCACTGCTTCCCTCAGCTCCTATTGGCTGGGAATGGCGATCCACAACCAATGGGAGATGCAATCACCCATACCTGTGGAAGTGCAAGTAAACAAAGTGTCTCACAGGTAGCTAGTAGATTGCCCTTACAAGCGGCAACCTAGAGTTTAAAACCCCCTGGCTTAAGCAGTATCTTCTTTATGGCAGCTACAGTATTTAGGAAATTATATAGAGACTAAACAGAGTTTTTATATACCTCGGGGAAAATAATCTAACGAAATTTCATTCGAGTTCATTTTAGCTAAGATCAAATATAGTATTAGTCTGATACGATTCCTGTTGGAAGCACCATATCTTGCCTTTACAGGGAGGTGTACTCAGTGCTTTTAGCTATTTTCCATCTCTCAGTAAGAGATGACAGACAGGAAGCATTGCAAGTTCTTTCCTAGCCTTCAGTCAGGAGGATGGAAGTAGAAGTGGGGGGAATGATTTGGCGAAGGAATCAATGAGAAGAAGGTAGACATTTGGCATAGAAAAAAATAAATATTTATAGTAAGTAGTTGAATTATATAATTGAGTCACAAGGATAATGCATCTGCATCTTGTAAATTACTGGAAAGTACTTTTTAGAAAATAAATCCATTCCATATTGATAAATTGCAGAATCCTAATGTAGCCCAGTCCACTGACTGTTCTTATAGCCAAGGAGCCCTTGGCCCCTTCCGCATTATTTCACATAGGGTTGCAGCGACAAGTTTCTAATTCAACATCTGAACTCTAGATAAGCCTATACAACCTTCCTTGTGCTCTGGGGTCATCTGCACCATGGCCCCAGAAATCAGTGGAATTTAAACATTTGCTTAAGTGCTTAACTGAATCAGGGCCAATAAATCTACTAGGTTAGGGAACCAAATTGTAACTCATGTTTACATGAAAGCTCCATCTCGTGTTGTACATAGTTTCCTCCCCTCCCCTGCCCCCATCTTATTTTAATTTTGACCCATTACTCTAATCTTGTTGTGGCCAAAGCTGCAGCAGTTTGGAGAATATGGTTAGGTCCCATCTATACATTGAGACAGAAACTTGATTTAACTTTTTTTTGGGGGGGGGAGCAGCTGTGTGTGTTTGTAATAGTGGGCTCAGGGGGTTTTAACCTACTCAGTCTTGTCAGGAAAGACTGCAGAACATCATCATTCTAATAATTGGTATAATAAAATCTCCCTGTTCCAGTGATGTTCACGGCCCATTTCCAAATGTGTGAAATTGTTTTAATAAAATGCAGATGCGTGGATAACATTTGAGGAGAACGAAGGTTAGATGTTACTTTGATTAGCAGACTCATTGACTGTCTTGGTTGACTTTCATCCGTACCATTATGTGTATCAGGAAGACAATATATCTTCTACAGAAGGAAGAAAAAAAAGATGTTGCCTAAAGAACCTCCTCAAACTGTCTGGTATTTATGGATGTCTGCCAGAAAATAGCTTCTGATCCACATACTGTAACTATATACTCGCCTAAATTCTTGAGAAGATAATCAGATGTCCCACTATGCCTGGGATTGTCTAAGAGATTGCTGACCTTATCACTTTTTTTCAGTAGAGGAGCGGGAGTGTGTGGTGGGAAAATGATGGCTCCTGCTGACTTCTCCTACAATATAAATGCTCTGCTTTTAATGGAAACGTTCCAGAAAACAGCTTATGTAGAGCCCAAGTTCCTTAAAAGAAGAGCTGAAAATACCAGATGCTCTGATTTGTCTTGGATTTTCTCATAGTTGCTAACATTGGTGTTCTGCTTAGAGGAGGCTTAGCCAAATAAGAGCTGGATTATGCCTCCCTAAATCCTCATGCAGATACCACCTTCCCTTCCCTTCCCTTCCCTGATTAAAACTAATAGGCCAGCAGGCAGCACGCTCTGTGCTTAGATTGCACAGAGAGTCGTGCAAGAGGAGAGCTGAGTGTAGTGAAGTAGAATGGAGTTGTACCAGTCTCCCAGCACATCCTGTCTCGCTCAGGGCCGGCCCAAGCCATTCTTGCGCCCCTGGCAGCGGGTGCGTGGCGCATGCATGGCCCCGCCCTGGGCATGTGGCACCAGATTGATGTATATGGGGCACCGCCATGCCCCTTACCACTTCAGTCAGGTGCCCCCCATAGGTTGGCCCACTGGGCAGCTGCCTGGCTAGCCCCCCCTCTTAATCCGGCCCACTCTCACTCCTGACATACGTGCTATTCTGATGAGGCCATGTCTTCACTGAGCGGAAGATTGATGCTGCCGCGATCGATCTCCTGGCGTTTGTTTTAACGGGTCTAGTTAAGACACACTAAAGTGAACTCAAAGAGTTCCCCTGTGGATAGCTGTTAGCAGGGGCTCTGGGGTAGGCCTCCACCATGCAGAACCCTGAGGCTGGCAACAGAAAACCCTGGGCTGGTGCCTACGACCCTGGGGCTGCTGGCAGGCTAGTTCTACCTATCACTAGTAATACTGATTGGTGTAGTTTACACACCTCTGAATCCTCCATCACAGAATTTTCTGCCGTTTCCCTAATTAGTGACAGTGAAGCAGGTGGGGGTATGTGTATGTATTTAATTTGTGTCTCAGTTCAGTGAATTTGTATCTGAGGGTGTCTTCAGAAGACATATAAAAGACATGCCTATGTCCAGAGTCTCACATGCACTTCAGAGACGGTTTCAAAATCTGATCTTTTTAATGTGCTTACATGGTTCAGGGTAATGTTGCCAAGTCACCATTTTTTGCACAAGTGATTTGGGCTGGAGTCAGTCTTACAATGGCAGAGAAGTTTCAGCCTTCTAGTGCATGAGCGCTCTCGGATTGGCTGTCTGATCCATTTCCCCTCTCATGGCAGAGCTCTCTTCTCTCCACAGCTCCAACAGCGTCTAATAATTGGATTTTGCAAACTACAGCTTTGGTTGTAATTCTGTAGTCTCTGCAGCCACCTAGTGGGCAGACCAGGCCTATTCATTGAGGATAGTACTAAAGAAGAGGAGGAGGATGTATTGGCAGAACCAAACCAAAATTCCCAACTTTATTTCCTTGCCACAGTGACCTGAGTTTGGTCCGGATCATGAAGGTGAGTACCCTTGTCATATAGGTCAGTATGTATTATGGTAATTACTGTTATCATAAGCATCTGATACCTGTTTCCCCCATTGTGGTACATTGAATCTTGAACCTCAGTCATTACTCTTGAGCTAAACCTTTGAGAGGCCTCAGAAAGCTTAGCTATTTATTTGAAATTGATCCAAACCCCACCTAAGTAATACATTTTCAGGTATGTCTTCTCCTTCCCCTGCTCTGACACATCCTTCTTCCTCCTTTCCTTCCAGTGGAGCCAGATTCTTTTGATGCATGCATCCCACCTTCTAAGTGCTGCTTCCCCATCACCCCACCCTCTCCCACAAACCTTGCTCATACTTTCACTCCTAATCCCGTTACAGGATAGGTTTAAGATAAGGCCTGGGTCCAACAGCCAAAGCCAATAAAAACAAGCATTCTGGAATGTGTAGCCCTCCCTGATGATCATATGACTACGGTCTACAAAAAGGTCTGCAAGGAAAAGGGACCAGCTTGTAAAACAACTGCTTGTTGCTAAGTACAGGCAAAGTCCCCAGGAGAGTCTGACTCTCCACAGGAGACCCAATGGGAAGGAGTTCTGGCTGTCATGCCTATCCCAGCGGTTCTCAAACTTCATTGCACTATGACAACAAAAATTACCACAGACATGATCCCAGGAGAAGGGACCAAAGCCTGAGCCACCGATCCCTGCTGCCGCCCCTGTTGTGTGGGGCAAAGCCCGATCCCCCTCCACCCTGGGCAGGGGGGCCAAACCGAAGCCCAAGGGCTTCAGCCCCTTGTGGGGCTTGGGGTGAGGCTCTAACTTGAGTCCTGTTTCCTAGGTCTGAAGTTGAAGCCTGAGCCTCTCCTCCCAGGGCTGAAGTCCACAGGCTTGGGGTAGGGGCAGGGCCGGCCCATAACATTTTGGCTCCTGAGGCAGGGAGCTCAAATGATGCCCCCATGTCCCCTCGCTTGGGCCAGCAGCAGACACTCTGGGTCCTAGTGGTGCCCTCCCCCCACAGTCTGGCACCTGAGGTAGCCGCCTCAGTTTACCCCATTGTAAGGCCAGCCCTGGGTAGGGCCCAGAGCCCCCCCCAAGTCTAATGCCAGCCCTGACAACTCCACTTTGAGGTCCCAACCCAGGATTTGAGAACCATTGGTCTATCTTAAAAAGGAGCCTTAGTAATGGGTGGTGACCAGAAATTGAGAGAGGGTTGAGGAGCAGACACAGAGTGCTCACAAGCAGAGCACTGTGGGAAGTGGTCCAGGGAAAAGGAAAAGCTAGGCAGCACGGAGAACGATTGTTGACAGCCTCCCAAGTGTAGCGGGTCTCTGGCTGCCCCAAAATAGGAGAAAAATGCTTTTTAGCTAAGCCACTGGTGTATGAGCGATTGATGCAAGGAATGCATTGCATGCCCTGCATCCCTGACTCACTGTATGCTGTCCAGCTAGACAATTCCATATGACCCCTCCCCTCCATGGAAAAGGATCTACAAAATGGCATCCTCTGCACAGCATGACCTCACAGGCATCATCAGTGTCTGCATTTTGCAAAGATGTGATCCATTATCAAGACCAGGAGACTCTTTTCAGCGTCTCTTCTCAGTTTTTCACTCCCACTCCAAGTCAGGAAAGCATTCAAATGTCCACTATTTAGATGGTTTATATTCATCTTAGTCGAAGTAGACAGGAAATCTAACCACTGATGAGATACCTAAAATCCCACTGCTTTTTCAGACATTTTCAAAGATGTTTTCTTTTACCCTCTAAGGAGCCGACTCCCCTAGAGGCATTTTGTTGGACACATCTGGTAATAATTAAATTGCTCAAATTTTGCTCATTAGGTGACTTTTTAGTTATTAGGTCACTGGTCAGATGGTGGCCTGTGTGGAAACTATTCAACAGCGATATAGGGCTCTTATGCTCCATAAGTTTTCCTGGCTTATGAAAGGAATGTGCAGAATCGGGTATCAGGGTATGGTCTGAACCATCCAGGGTGCTCAAGGCAAACGGCTATCCCAGGAATCTCATGACGACAATTTCCTGGAATGGCAAGCAGTTAAGAAGCGATTTTTCCCTTTGGATCTGGTCACCATTGAAAATGACAACAGAGCATCTCTGGTGGTATGGTAGTGCCAGGGATAAACATAAAAGTGCCCCCTCCCCAAAAATCCTAATTGAAGCCTAATTGAAGGCTCTCCAGGATCAAGAAATTGTATCACTTACTCATTAACAAATAATGGCACTTTCTGAACACTCTTGTTAAGCAGATATCATAACAAAGGGAATCTAATGACCCAAATGAACTACATTCAGGAAAAGAGCAAGGCTGGTTAATTGATCAAGCAGCTGCTGGTCAGATTCAGGAGAATGAGAGATAAATCAGTGAGTTGTTGAGTAGTTATCAGAAATGTAAGGGCTCTGTCACTCGTGGTTTTCCAAATTCCTACAGATGTCAGTTCAGCTCTTTCCAGTGGGACCTTCTACACAGGGGCCCTCTGAAGCACTTGCATTGAGCACCTGACGCCCTCATCTTGGAACCTGAAGTGTAGCTACTCCAGAAAACTCATGGACTGTCTGCTCATACCTAGGAAACCATCCTCTAATCTGGGTATTTCAAAAGATTTTGAAATCTTGGTCTTTGTGGTGCATTTGAAAGGACCAAACAAACAAACCACCCCACCCCAAACCCCTGTTTGTTTCATGACTGGGGGGATATACTAGAGTTCCTTCTAAATGGGTTTTGACTAGGTATGAGCTCTTGTTTCCTGAACATCCAATGTGGCTTATTTCTTTCAGTTCTGGTTTGTTGGTTGATTGGTTGTTTTACTTATCTCCTGGTCTGCAGGATACAACTTTAAGGAACAAAGGAATGTGAGATGTAACAGTCACCAGACAAATTAATAATTTGGTGCCACAGTCCACCAATAAACTTCCTTTTAACAATTATGAGATAGGTTTTTACATCCTTTATCTCCTTCCCCTCCTCACACCGCCACCTTTTCTTTGGAAAATAAAGGTGGGATAATGTTTCCTGCCTACAGATGGTGAAATATTAATCACAATTTATAGTTTTGACTTCTGGGGCATGGTCATTGTCTGAGAGCTGGAAAAGCAATCTCTATTCTAAGGAACATCCTTGCTAGCATGACTCCAAGAAGCTGGCAAAAGGGGAAGAACTTAGTCAAAATAGATCAGAGAGCATCAAAGATATCCATTTCTGAGCCGCATTACTGGTAGGAAAGGAACCCTTACCTCTCAAAGTCACTTGATTCATAACTGACCTATAATTAATCATGTCAGATTTAAATACTTTAGAAAAATATTGCAATTATGGAATGCCATCTCAGAGGAGAGAGGCTAAATGTCTTCCAGATTCCATCTGCTTTGTCGCTGTGTATGTCTGGATTAAGCTAATGCGTTGCGTTCTCTGGGAAATGGATGTTGCTAATCTCAATGAGAGAGTTGCTTCACATTAGATCATGTTACAGATTCTAAATCAGATTACACCAAAATCAAATTAGCTTCTGGCTTTTAAACAAAGGAGCTGAATATCTGGTATTTCTGAATTTTTGTGTTCCAGCTCTTTTCTGATTTCTTTATCCAAGAGAAAATAGGCATTTAATGTTGCATGTGTCCCCATACAAAATTTTAGTACAGTAGCTTTTCCAAATTAAGTGAATAGTGGACTTGTGTCACAGTCTGGCAGGGGAGTGTTCAAAACATTCTGCCACTCTAACAGCATGTAAAGTAGCTAGACATTTAATTCACCTTCTCAGCACATTGCCATACATATTTTGTATAATGTACTGTCTGTACTCCAGCTCTGCTTTAGACTCTTCATCACTCCTCACGCAGAGGCTGCCTCAAGGCAATCCGCCCTCCCCAGCAAAACTACAGCATGCCACCCTGCTCTCACTCACCGCTAGAACAGAGTTTCTCAAACGAGGAGAAATGTTTCCCCAGCAAATCCGAGGGTGAGAGTACATCAAGCTATCTCTCACGGTTTTGTAATTACGATAGAAAGAGTGGAAGAAGCAAGCACCAGGTTTCAGCATTATTCATGCAGGTTCAGCCTTGCAACCTCTTAATCACACACTTTTTCTGTGCTGAGTATTTATTATAATAATTTAAATATTTATAAAACCGTACTCTAAAGAGCTTACAGCAAAAGAGAGGGAAGCCAGAGTATGATATTCTTAATATTTTTAATATTAACCTGATTTTTTTGAAAGAGAAAATGAAGCACCCTATCTACTTAATAAAAGTTTAGAAAAGGCCACAGTGTTTGTTTCTTTTTGCTTTGTTTGCTTCGTGTTGAATGTAGGCTCTCGTTCTGGTAGTTTTCTTTAGATGGCACGTTTTAAAAGTTAGTCTGACATTTAATAGTTGCTGGATGTTCACATGAATTTTTGTGCAATTAGTATTTTTATCCTCTTGTCAGTCTTGCAGTCCTTTCTGTACTGTGGAATTATATTTGATTTTTAAGATTATAAGAGGAGTCAGCTTGTTAGTTGAAAGATTGCTAGACCACATCCAGTAATTTACAGACAATGAACAACAAGAGAAAACAGCTAAATTAAAAAAAAAACCTAAAACTCACCTGGTTTATTGGTATATGAATTAACTTTATATCATAGCAGATATTTTATGTACAAAAATACTTTTGCCACATGGTGGAGCTTTTGGCTTACTCTATAGGATAAGAGACTGTCAGATAGCAACACATGTTAACCGTTTCTCAGAATTGTTCATGTAGCTGAGATTTATACTGCAAGGACTTTCCCAGAATCCTCCAGCAAAGACAGAAATCAGGAGCTCTTAAAGATGTAGAATTAACTGTGGAGACATATGCATTTATGCCTTAGTGAGAAGTCTGGATGGCTTTTAGACCAGTAAATATTTACATGGATAAAATGCTCTTTAGACAACCTGTGTGTTTGGTTATTTATGAATTGCTGCTGCCCACCACAGTAGCGTCAAAAGGCACGTCTTCACTCACCACGCCAGGGACCTATCTTCTATAGACATTTGTATCCTATGACAAGGAATCTGACTGCCAGTTTATTTCATATAAACTATTGTGTTCCAATGCCTTTCAAGCACTTATCTCAAATCTGATACTATGACATAGATACTGTGGAAAGGTCTGTAGACTATTACCTGTCCACTCAGCCATCTGATCCGTTCATACACATCCATTAATTTTCAGAAATAAAAGTTACGTGCAGCTTTCACCTCAATAGCTCCTTGAAACACGTCATACAAACCGCCTGAGTTTGCACAGCATTTCACTCATACCATCGTAAGGGAAAAGGCTAAAGTCGCTGCAAGAGATGCAGATACATTGAAAAAGAAATTGCTACTTCATCTTAATTATCAAAGAAGACCTTCCAAAGTGCATGTGGAAACAAACAGAATATGTGGCATTTGTACAAATTTGGGGAATATCTGTGTGTGTAATGACAGAGGATTCACTGTATGATAATGGACCTAAAAGTCCAAAGGAAAATCATTTCATTGGCAAAAATAAGACAATAGAGCCAGGTTTCACCTTTTTGCTCATTAATATGATTTCTGCACACTTATTGCTGTGGGCAGCATTCCTGTGGGAGAATGAGTGCTAGTCACAAGGGAACTAATTACATACACACCGCTACATGTTTTACAATTGTAGTCCATCTTTTAGCTTCTTTGTTTAAGGGGGAAATGTATTCTAATTTAGAATGAAAATGTAAGGACTTGCCTACGTACACAAATTGCACTGATTGGATCAATTTAGAAACTGATTTAATTCACAGTTAAATTATGTGGGCAACTTAAACTGCTTACTAAATTAATCTAAATCAATACTAGCTATTTTTAAATCCATTGAAGAGTATCTACACAAGGGGGTTGCACTGATTCAACTAAATGAAATTAGAAATTGATATAATTTAATCAGTACAATTTGTGTGTAGATTTTAAATCTGAAAAGGAAGGTATTGAAGGGAATTATGTTATAAATTTTAACAAAAATAGTGAAGTTTTTAAAAATGTATATGGGAAGCTACCATGAGGTTGGAGGCCAATAATAACAGACTTGACAACGGTACCAGAAGCAGGAAATTATGACAACAGTAAACAAAAAATTAAACTGGCCAGTCTAGTCATTCGAACTTGCAAATGAAGCCCGGGATTTAAATATCCTGGGCTTCATTTGCATGTTCCCGGGCACCACCATTTTTTAAATGCCCAGTAGTTCGAACTACTTGCCCACGGCTACACACGGCACGTGCTAGGTAGTTTGAACTACCGGGCATTTAAAAATGGCGGTGCCCGGGAACATGCAAATGAAGCCCGGGATATTTAAATCCCAGGCTTCGTTTGCAAGTTCGAATGACTACATTAGCCACCCTAGTCCAAACTAGGGTGGCTAGTGTAGACATACCCTATTAGAGCTGGTCAGAGAAACTTCCAAGGAGTCATACAGCGTGGGCTCGTCTACACTGGCCCCTTTTCCGAAAGGGGCATGTTAATTTCAGAGATCGTAATAGGGAAATCCGCGGGGGATTTAAATATCCCCCGCGACATTTAAATAAAAATGTCCGCCGCTTTTTTCCGGCTTTTAGAAAAGCCGGAAAAGAGCGTCTACACTGGCCCCGATCCTCCGGAAAAAGCACCCTTTTCCGGAGGATCTTATTCCTACTTCAAAGCCTACTTTGAAGTAGGAATAAGATCCTCCAGAAAAGGGCGCTTTTTCCGGAGGATCGGGGCCAGTGTAGACGCTCTTTTCCGGCTTTTCTAAAAGCCGGAAAAAAGCGGCGGACATTTTTATTTAAATGCCGCGGGGGATATTTAAATCCCCCTATCCCCCGCGACATTTAAATAAAAATGTCCGCCGCTTTTTTCCGGCTTTTAGAAAAGCCGGAAAAGAGCGTCTACACTGGCCCCGATCCTCCGGAAAAAGCGCCCTTTTCCGGAGGATCTTATTCCTACTTCAAAGCCTACTTTGAAGTAGGAATAAGATCCTCCGGAAAAGGGCGCTTTTTCCGGAGGATCGGGGCCAGTGTAGACGCTCTTTTCCGGCTTTTCTAAAAGCCGGAAAAAAGCGGCGGACATTTTTATTTAAATGCCGCGGGGGATATTTAAATCCCCCGCGGATTTCCCTATTACGATCTCTGAAATTAACATGCCCCTTTCGGAAAAGGGGCCAGAGTAGACGTAGCCACTGTGTTTTAATTTGCATATTTGGATACTCTGGATAATAACTGTTGAATTAGGAGTGCATTAAGGCTTAATTTCTTAGTATTCATAAAGAACAGGAGATACCCAGATGAAAGGAGCTATTTGAAGCACAGCATTCTTCCTTAGGTTTTTTAATTCCCTTCTTGATGTATCATTTTTATTAGTGTTTATGATGCTTGCAACAGGAATGGCATAATAAACTCACTTTATGGGAGCTGGATAAGAAAGACATTCTCATTGACAAAGTAAAACGTGAAAAGACTGTTATAAATTATTACTCTTCAAATGCCTTCTTCACTGCTGTCTAAAAACAGTACCTAAGGCTGTGTCTAGACTACATGCCTCTGTTGTCAGAGGCATGTAGATTAGACACATAGGCAAAGGCAAATGAAGCCGCGATTTAAATGATCGTGGCTTCATTTAAATTTACATGGCTGCCGCGCTGAGCCGACAAACAGCTGATCAGCTGTTTGTCCGCTCAGCGCGCTAGTCTGGACCCTCCCCTGCCGACATCAAAGCCCTTTGTTGGCAGCCCCGTTATTCCTCGTGGGATGAGGTTTACCGGGGCTGCCGACAAAGGGCTTTGATGTCGGCAGGGGAGCGTCCAGACTAGCGCGCTGAGCGGACAAACAGCTGATTAGCTGTTTGTCGGCTCAGCGCGGCAGCCATGTAAATTTAAATGAAGCCGCGATCATTTAAATCGCGGCTGCATTTGCCTTTGCCAAAACAACAAATCTACATGGCTCCGTCGACGGAGCCATGTAGTTTAGACATACCCTAAATGTTGAAAGCAAGGTGCAGATCTTATGCAAATCCAATGAAATCAATAGCAAACCTTCCATTTATTTCAATGAGATAGGGACGAGGCCCACATTCTAGTGGAGTAAACTATTGGGCATGGAAAAATGGTTTTGTGAACTGCATGTATTTCAACCTTCTGTATTTCCAGCTATCCATTGTACCAAGAGGCCATCCTGCAGATGGGACATGAGAAAGCCTCATGAGTGTCTCCAGATCCCAAGTGAAATCGCATGGATTTCTGAACATCTTTGCAAAGAGCTGGACTCTGTGCTATTCTCCTCCTCCAGTGCTTTCCCCTAATTGATTCAATATTTAACTTACCCCATGGATATCTGCATACAGTGTGTATAGCATATCCCTTTATGCTGAAAAAATCAATCAGAAAAAGGGCTGTAAAAGTATAGGTTTATGTTCTTCAGCCAGCTGGCCTTCCACCAGAAAGCCCATCGTGCTAAGTAAAGGATGCTGATGTTTGTGATAATCCACTTGCATGACATGCCAACCTGTCACCCTCCATGCTGCTTTCTTTACTACAAGAGGACATGGTTTTAAGAGGCATAAGAAGTTTCCACCTGTGTCCAGGGCTTGTTGATGAGCATATTTTATGAATTAAGGTGTTTCAGGAATGAGTGTGCATGGTGGGCCATTACTAGATGGGGAGAGTGCAGGATGGTATGCAGTACAAATATAGTGGCAGCTTAGGTACCAATATAGGCAGCAGTGCTGGACTGCGTGGACAGGCCATTCTGCTGATACCAGATGGGAGAGGTAGGCATTGAGGCAACTCCTTTTTCATCCTGATTGCCAGTGGAGAAAGGCTAGAACCAGAATCTCTATTTTCACTGATTAGCTGAGTCTACACTAGGAAGCTGTACTGGCGTAGCTATATCAGTGGGGTATATCAGTGGCTAAAACCCAAATATGAAAGCAAGGACTTACATAAGTTTCAGCTCTCCTTTATGGGGCGCTATATGACCTTATAAAGGCTCTTACTGATGAAAGTTGTTCTGCAGTAAAAGAACAGAGATGCACAGGATTTTATTTCAGATTCCCATTAATTTTAATACATGACTTTGAGAATTTATACCTGTAATAAGAAGGCAGTAGTCCATGCAAAATTACAAATGTTTCTCCTGCCCAAGTCTGACCTGCACTCCATTGCAAGGTTTTGTGGAAAATGGAATTCCTCTCCATTTCAGCCATTTTGGCTTTCTGGATAAGATCATGTATATCAACTGTCTATTATCTGCTGCATCCTTCACTGAGAGCCTTTTGCAAGAGGAATAGTTTGAGCTTAAGGAGCTCTTAGTTACCTGAAAGTCACAAATAATACTTACCTTCAACAGAAGATTAGAAAAATATAGCATTTTATATTCATTCCCTTTAAAATGTGGCTTTGAATTTTAAAGGTCTTGCTAAGCGAATTCCGTAATTATTTAATAACAAATACAGATTCTTACCTTTAAGTTGTATCATCACAAATTTCCCAATGCAACATTTATTTTGGATCTATAAAACTTACTGCTAACTCTTGTTAATGCTGTTATTTGTAGCACAGATCTCTACTAATAACTTCTTTAAAAAGTTACGTTAGGGTTAAATTTTATGCTGCATCTTGAAAGGTAAAATGGGAATGAATTAATTTGGAGTTCTTCCGAGGACAAAAACATTATGCTATACATCACTGTAATGTGCCTTCTGTTCAAATCAATCAAATCACATCAATATGGACTACGCCAAAGCAAGATACAATTGTCTTTTCCTTTTGAGTATTATGAATAAACAGTGAGAATCTGTTCTGCTGAAAAATTAAAGGTGTGCAAATGGATTATCAAATGTCTCATTCAATCTTAATGGAAATGTTTTCATTGGATAGCTCAATTTAATGCAGCATAATATAATGTGATGATACATTTTGAAGTCCATATAATGAGGTTTAAAAGCAAAGAATGAAAGTCCCTTTGGAGCAGTCTGCTATCAGTGACTGTTTGAAATGGCCATAACCTTATAGGTTTTTGGATGCACAATGCAATAATAATATAATTTTGGCACTGGGTATCCATTCTGCCAAGTGACACTTATTGAAAATAGACAGTTGAACAGCTTTTTGTGCCCGTTGCTATCTATCTGCCTTGGTGCTGTAGGCGATTGTAATTACATTTTGCTTCATTTCCTGTATAATTTATGTGAAAAATCCTTCAGTGGCAGGGAAGTATTAAGCTCAGACAATGAGACCATGACACTGTGTAAGATTTAAGATGGTTGTTTGGAACTGAAGATATAAGTTGGCTGTGACTCAGGAAATGTCAAGGTCATCCAATGTGGACAGAGCCCGCAATTTAAAAAAAAAAGCAAAAAAAAAAAAAAAGCCAAGCAATACAGCAGTTTTGTGGCTGCGGCCACTAAAAATGTTTTGCTGTTTCTCTACACATTGATCTTATGTCCTTTTGCTAGAAAGTAAGGTGTGTTTTATGGGAAGAGCAGGACTGGATTAAGAGGGGGACTAGCCGGGTAGCTGCCTGTGGCGCCAACCTATGGGGGGCACCTTATGGCAGCTGTAAGGGGCGCCCCTTAGAGCTGCCATCAGGCACCACACGCCCGGGGCCAGGGGCCATGCAGCGCCTGATGGCAGCTCTAAGGGGTGACCCTGGCTCCCGGCCCCGGGCGCGTGGCGCCTGATGGCAGCTCTAAGGGGCACCGCCATGTATGCATCGCACGCCCACTTCCTGGGGCGCAGGAATGGCTCGAGCTGGCCCTGGGGGAGAGTAATCAGAGATTATTAATTTTATGTCTAATTACCAGGACAGTTAGAGATTAGGATAGTCGACATATATAGGGATTAAAATGGTTTTCATCCCAGAGTTTAACATTTTGTGTTATTGTTTTATTAACCTCTTATAATTTTTTCTCATGGCTGTTGCTTGAGGGTGCTAGGCATTTTTACATTACCAAGCATCTTAATGTGAAATGATTATTGTCTGGATTTCTTTTTAGGAATTTTTTCTTCCTAAATCATCATCCTTCCAGCTTCTCTCAGCACAACTCTGGTGTAAAATGTTACAGTCTAAACATATTAAGTTTGGTTCATTTCTCCAGGAAAAAAAAACAAACCTCTCTTCAGATGATGCTTCAAAAATTCGTTTGTGATTTTCTTCAGAAAATGTAAGTTTCATTTACTAATGAGGTTGCTGTTTGTTTACACAGGGGAAGGCAATCTGTGGCATGTAGCCATAATCTGTGTTTGAAAAGCACCTAGCACGATGGAGTCCTGGTCCATAACTGGACTCCTTGGTTATACCCACAATTATTTGCACTCTCCTCGCAAATCATTAATATTTATTGTGTGCAGCGCTACTAGTTCTGGGCTCCATGTCCCTTCCTATCTTTCCAGTGGATAACACCTCATTTGTAGAGAAATCATTTACCGTAAATTAGCAAATATAACCCGCGGGTTATACACATTTTTACAACCCCCCCCCCTCCGCGGAGTATACATATCCGCGTCTTATACATGTTGGCTGTGTCTACACTGGCAAGTTATTCTGGAAAAACTTGCCAGCTGTCTACACTGGCCACTTGAATTTCCGGAAAAGCATTGACGATCTAATGTAAAATCATCAGTGCTTTTCCGGAAAAACTATGCTGCTCCCGTTCAGGCAAAAGTCTTTTTCCAGAAAACTGTTCCGGAAAAGGGCCAGTATAGACAGCACAGTAGTGTTTTCCGCAAAAAAGCCCTGATCGCAAAAATGACGATCGGGGCTTTTTTGCGGAAAAGTGCGTCTAGATTGGCCACGGACGCTTTTCCGGAAAAAGTGCTTTTCCGGAAAAGCATCCTGCCAATCTAGACGCGCTTTTCCGAAAATGCTTTTAGGGCATCATTTCCCGCTTTCACTGCCGCCACATCTCCCACCGCAGCATCAAATGCCACCTTTTATGAAGGCGGATGAAGTCTCTGCAGGTTATATACATCCATGGGTAATCTAAGATTTTTTTACGCGTGAAAGAAATACCATGGGTAATACACACGTGTGTGTTATATATGGAGGTGAGTTATATATGCTAATTTATGGTAATTGCCTTAATTTGTTGTTGAAGGCCTTTCTAAACTGGGGTGTGCTCTACGTGGTCTTTGTCTGCACTTCTAAAATTAAAGTGCAGCTGCGGCAGCTCTTTAAAGTGAAATTGTGGCTGTAGCAGGAGCCCACACTCTAGGTAAATCACCACCACAAGGGGAGCAGCTAATTGCACTGGGAGTATTGCTCCCAGCACTACCGCACTGTAACTTGCTGTGCTTGGGGAAGAGTGTTTTTTCACACCCCTGAGCCAGAAAGTTTCAGCGCAGTAATGTGGCGGGGTAGGCTTAGCCGAATACTGAATTTTAAAGTTTTTAACGCTGCAAAAATAAACTGATTGGCTGCTAAAAAGAAGGAATGCTGAATGGGTGTTTTGTGCAATGGCCCTTCTGCATGTCTACGGATCTGAAAATTACTTCCCTAGCATATCCAGTTCAGAATGTCTCAATCGAGCCAAAATGTTGCATGAGTTTGGCACACTGTGCGACATCAAGTGTAAATGATTTCCAACAAAACATAATACAGAGCTTCATCCTGTTAGAAATTAGAGGCATGGTTGAATCAGCCCTCCTCCCCCAGATCTGAACATGAGAACATGTTTGAAATCTGGAAATAGAATTTGCAAAAGCCCCTTGTGTAATAGCTTAATACAAAGGCATTGACCCGAGCAGCTCAGAACTTTGAGATGCTTGAATCTAAAATGGGCGGGTTGGGCCCATCTCTATTTAAAATATTATTAAAGGAGAAAGCTGGTAAAATCTGCAAGATTTATTTTATGATTTTTTTCAGCGAATTTGTTTTTCTCAGTTTCTCTTTTGAGTCACCCAATTTTTCTCTTCATTAGCCAAAACCAGGCACAAGGAATTTAATTTTGTAAAAACCTTTTCCAAAATGCTCACTGGTGACCCTTTACAATTAAACCTTCATATTTAATGTTTCTTATCAATGTTTCAGGAAACTAGGATTCTAACTAGACATCTTGCAGCTGGAGTAATTGAAATGCAAATTATTTCATTTCATTTCAGAGCTGAAGTGGATTCTGCATATTTTATTGTTAAACACTATAAAGGCATATTCCCCCAACACAGTATTTCAGATGTATTGCAGAGCAAAAGAGCATCCTCTGTTGAATTAACCTAGGTGATTATCATCATTCATGGACCTGCCAAACTTTCTGCTGCAATTTACTACTTTCATTTTGTTGTATTTGATTGTGCTGTCATTATGTCATTTATTAAATTGCCACCCAGACATCTAACTGTACTTGGCCTCTGTACAGGATGTTTTTTATCATCCCATTATGCATGTAGTGGCTTATCGCTTCACAAAAACACAGTATCAAGAAACATTCTGAAATCCAAATCACCTCAGAGTAAAATGGAATAGTTCTGACTCCAATAAATGGAACTTTATATATAGACAAGAATCTCAAAGAGGTTTACAAATGTTAATTAATTAAGCTCTAAATCTCATAACAGCCCTGTGTGGGGATAAAGTATTATGCTCATTTTACAGATGGGGTGAAATGATTCGTCCATAGTTCAACAATAACCTAACAAGGGTTGAAAGCGTAGCCCTTGCTCTTTCATGGTGTACCACATGAATAACCCTCCGAGGCCTGTGCGGAGGACCATTATAGTCAACAGGCTTCCACTTACTGCAGGGGTCCACCCCACTGCATTCTGGAGGAAGCAGCTACTCAGTGGGGGTATGTCTACACTACAAAGTTAATTCGAACTAGCAGATGTTAGTTCGAATTAACTTTGATAGGCGCTACACATGCAAACCGCTAGTTCGAACTTAATTCGAACTAGCGGAGCGCTTAATTCGAACTAGGTAAACCTCATTCTACGAGGACTAACGCCTAGTTCGAATTAAGTAGTTCGAATTAAGGGCTGTGTAGCCACTTAATTCGAACTAGTGGGAGGCTAGCCCTCCCCAGCTTGCCCTGGTGGCCACTCTGGGCACCACCAGGGAAACTTGTCTGCCCCCCTCCCGGCCCCGGAGACCTTAAAGGGGCACGGTCTGGCTACGGTGCCCGTGCCAGGTGCAAGCCTGCCAGCACCCAGCCAGCAGACCGTGCACCTGGCACGGTACGAGCCAGCCACCCGCTGCCACCCAGCCCTCCGCCTCTTCCCGGGACCAGGCTGGCAGCTCCCAGGAGCCTGCCCGGGGCTGCAAGAGGCGGGCGCCCGCCTGGCTTAGTGCGGAGATCGTGGACCTCATCCAGGTTTGGGGGGAAGCCTCCAATGTCCACGACCTCCGCACTAGGCACGGGAAAGTGGCCATCTAGGCAGGATAACTGCCAGCCTGGCCACCCAGGAGCAGGTTTGCATGAAAATCAAGGTGGTCCAGTGAGACCCCCGACCCTGAGCCCTGAGCTTAGAACATAAAAACATAAGAACGGCCGTACTGGGTCAGACCAAAGGTCCATCTAACCCAGTAGCCTGTCTGCCAACAGTGGCCAACACTAGGGACCCTGGAGGGGATGGACCGAAGACAATGACCAAGCCATTTGTCTCATGCCATCCATCTCCAGCCTTCCACAAACAGAGGCCAGAGACACCATTTCTACCCCCTGGCTAATAGCACTCCATGGGCCCAACCTCCATGACTTTATCTCACTTCTCTTTAAACTCTGTTCTAGTTCTAGCCTTCACAGCCTCCTGCAGCAAGGAGTTCCACAGGTTGACTATTTGCTTTGTGAAGAAGAACTTTCTGTTATTAGTTTGAAGCCTGCTACCCATTCATTTCATTTGGTGTCCTCTAGTCTTTCTATTATGGGAACTAATGAAGAACTTTTCTTTATGCACCCTCTCCACACCACTCATGCTTTTATAGACCTCTATCATATCCCCCCTCAGTCTCCTCTTTTCTAAGCTGAAAAGTCCCAGTCTCTTTAGCCTCTCTTCATATGGGACCTCTTCCAAACCCCTGATCATTTTAGTTGCCCTCCCCTCTCCCAGCCTCTCTCTTCCCCTCTCCCACCTCCTTTTCCCATTCTCTCCGAGTTTTGTTCAATAAAGAGAGATTCTATTTTTGAACACACGTGTCCTTTATTTTGTACATCAGGAAGGGGAGCTAGGGAGGGGTAAGTGGAAGGAGGTGAGGGAGGAATGGGGTACGAGCCCCAATGGGGAGGACTGGGGTGGCTCTGTGGGCTCCTCGGGGTGGAAGCTCTCCTGCAGCCTCCCAATTGACCCCCCTTCACCCCCCCCCCCCCCGGATGGCAGCCTGCGGCAAGTGCAGCCGGGCTGATGGCCGTGTGCTGTGATGTGCAGAGTGTGGGCACTCAGGGCACTCCAAGCCAGGACTGCTTTCCTGTCCCTCATCGAGTTAGACAAGCGAGCGGGGAACCCCTGAGAACTGTCTGTCCGGGGTGGGGGTCGGGTCCCTTTAAGCACAGCCCTTGGCTAGCCTAAGACAGCAGCTCCACACTCTCAGTCCTAATCTGATGCCCTGCCGACACTGCTTCCGGCCATCCTTAACCTCGGTTCAGGGTCCACTCAATGTGGACATGCTAGTTCGAATTAGCAAAATGCTAATTCGAACTAGTTTTTAGGTCTAGATGTACTAGTTCGAATTAGCTTAGTTCCAATTAACTAATTAAGTTAGTTAATTCGAATTAAGTTAGTTCGAATTAAGTTAGTTCGAATTAGTGCTGTAGTGTAGACATACCCTGGATGTTTACATTATGGGTCATACAGCTGTGTAATTATGGCACAGCAACTGTGCTACTTTAGCACCACAGTGTAGATGCCTCTAATAGCAACAGAAGGGAGTTTCCTACCACCGTGGATAATTTACCTCCCTGATCTGCAGTGGGTAGGTGAACAGAAACACTTTTCCACTGACCTACTTGTGTCTACAACTGAGGTTAGGTTGGCAAAGCTAAGCGCTCTGTTGTGATGGTATGAAAACTGACTTGAACTGAACCACAACCAAACTTTCTGATGTTCAGGCAAGTCCATTTAACTTCAGTATTGTTCATTTCTTCAGGTCTCTACACTTCCAGAAATGGAAAAAGAAAACATGGTTAATTTCATGAAAGTCTGTTCTCGCAAGATTTCTAGGGCAAGTCAGCAAACTGAAGGTATTCAAAAGGTCAGAAAAATATAGGAACATTTGGCTGCTTTTCACAACCTCTGAATTTCTTAAGGTTTCTTCCCTCACTAATATGTTGATTATTTTTCACTACATTCTATGTAATTCTTGTAATGATTCATGTTACCTAGGAAATAATTTGGTTAACAGGCTTTCAGTGAGGGCCTGGTGAAATGAATATGTTTGCAATATACTTCACACATGGATGTGCACTGAGGGACAGAAGGGAATCTGCTAGAGTGGAATCTTAGGTTATGTCTAGACTACATGCCTCTGTCGTCAGAGGCATGTAGATTAGGCTACCAGACATATGGAAAATGAAGCGGCGATTTAAATAATCGCCGCTTCATTTAAATTTACATGGCTGCCGCGCTGAGCCGACAAACAGCTGATTAGCTGTTTGTCGGCTCAGCGCGGTAGTCTGGACGCACGGGTGTCGACATCAAAGGTATTTATCGACCACCCAGGTATGCCTCCTGGGATGAGGTTTACCTGGGTGGTTGACAAATACCTTTGATGTCAACACCCGCGTGTCCAGACTACAGCGCTGAGCCGACAAACAGCTGATCAGCTGTTTGTTGGCTCAGTGCGGCAGCCATGTAAATTTAAATGAAGCGGCGATTATTTAAATCGCCGCTTCATTTTCCTATGTCTGGTAGCCTAATCTACATGCCTCTGACGACAGAGGCATGTAGTCTAGATGTACCCTCACTCTGAGTACTGCTTCTCTAATGGCCGTAGTCACTGTAGGTTTTTTTTCTCCTATTTGGGTTTGGGAGGTGGGCGGGCATTAGCCCGCCCACATCTAAAGGATCCTTCCCCAGCCTATAGGGAGGATCCAAAAAGCCCTGGACACCAAGTGATTCCGGGGGACAAAGAAAACAGGGGCAGGTGTGAGGGTCAAAGGGCTAAAACAAGGGAACCGGAAGGGGATACCAAGCAGAGAACCCTGGACAGTGCTCACTGCCCCTCAAAGATTGAAAGAGAGAGAGCCAGTGGACACTGCCCTGTGGAACTCTGCCCTGATGCAGGAGTGGAAATAGGCCCCACTGTCGCAGACCCCTCCTTCAGCCAACCTCTGCTCCCTAGTTTTATAAATTGCCGTTGTGGCGATAGCCAAGAAGAGGTTGACGAGGCAACTTTGTGGGGCTGCGGAGAGGTGTGCATAGATTCATAGGTGAGGGGAGAAGTGCAGCCAGAACCTCAACGGGAGGTTCTGGAAGAGCCAGAAGAGGGGCTGTAACCTGGTGCACTCAAGGTAGACGTGTGCTGGGGTTTCCCTCATGTCACAGAAGGGGCAAGTACCGGGGACGGGGTGAACCATGCCAAGTACACGCCCGTGCTCACAGCGCTGTAGAAGATTCTCCAGCTGATGTCCCTAGTAGGCCGTGGAACCAATGTGGAATAGTTACTGACCCACCGGGGCTCCCCACCCTCTATTGGTGGTAGGAGGTCCTGCCACTTGGTATCTGGGCGGGACACGAGGGTGGGGAAGTGGAGAGAATGAAGCACGAGCATGTACAGATGACTCTTTGGTGCAGTTTGAAAGGGGAAAAATTCTCAGATATGTTCTCTATCAGATATTAAACTGATAAGAACAGATATTACATTGAAGTAGTAGGCAATAGTTACTGCCTCCAGCAATAATGATCCCAGTTGTCCTGTAGTTAATAATTGCTCCTCTTCCCACCCCAGCACATAGTACTGTCAGTCACAGATCTCTAACTTGCGGGGCCAAAGCTAGGACAGATTCAGGGGAAGGCACTTGCCTCCACTGAAACCCAGGCTAAGCCAAAGTCTGTTCATTTTTAGAGCAAGAGACAAGACTCCACTCTTTCCTCCATGCCTTCTCCTGTCCGCTAGGCTGTGGAATGGGAACAGCTGCTGCCCCAGGGAGATAAATCACCTGCATTACTTCCTTTTAAGTAAGTGGCTTTGTGATGGAGAGGGAGTGCTTGAAAATGGAAACCCTCTTAAATGAGGGACTTGATGTATTTATGGCATGAACTCACATAGGGCTAGATCATGACCTAACATCAAAGCCCAGCGCTAGCAGTCAGGCAGGCTGTGCCTTCATGACAGATCAGCGGTACCTCTGAATGTGTGGGGCACCCCTGCTTCAGCAGAGGAAGTCACTTCACAGCACTGGTTATTTATGGTGCATAGCTGTGCTGATTGCAAAGGGTTGTCTATGGGCAGCTAACACACTAGGCCCTGCATTTCATCAGGGTAATTTGATGCAGTTGTCCCAGCCAGCACAGTTTGGTAGGGATGCTGGCACCGACTACTACTTGCTGGTGTCACTCAATCTGTAGAGAGGGATTATTTGCAAGAGCAGGCATGTTTGGTGCAGGCCTGTGTCTCCATTTGCTGTTCAGTCAGCGGGACAGCGTATACCATCTGCAGAACTAGATGTACTCCTGCCCAGTTTCTCCAGTGTGTGTGGAGTGTGCATATGCTCCCCAGGCCTGCTGACGGGAATGAAGGGAAGGGAAAAGGGCAGTTGCCCCAGGACCTGGTGATTCAAAGGGGCCCAAGACTCCTGGCCACTGCTGCAACTACTATTGCAGCAGAAGTGGCCAGAGCCCCAGACCTTTAACATTGCTGCTGGAGCACCACTCCATATACTCTGTGTGGATCAGAGGGCTGGGGGAAGGGGTCAGTGCCATGGTCCAAGAAGGGCTTAGGGCTGGCTGCCCTGATTCCACTCCTTCCACCTGAGGCCCCGCCCATTCTGAGGCACAGAGCCAGCCCCCTCCACCACCACCACCACCACCACACACACGCCTTGTCCGGGAGCTCACGGAAGCTGTTGGCACCCCTCATGCTCCCATACTAATTGTGTACACAGAGCTTAGTCTTTGATTATGAGCTCTAAAATGCTCCCATACATGGGGTGATGGCTTAACCCAGTGTTTCCCAATTTTATTTGGCCACGGAACCCTTTTAAACTCAAAAGAATTTTGCGGAACCCCTAATAACAGTCTAATACATGGAGCTGTAAAACTCCACCACAAATAAGGAAGGATAATAATAAACAAATGCTAAACAAGTTCATGAGATCAGCATTTAGTTTAATTACCCATATTTAAAAACAGAAATTACATAATATTAATTATTAATTTTTTAAATCATAAAATGTTGTTGTAAAGGAATTTTCTCACGGAACCCTTATTTTCACTTCGTGGAACCCCAGAGTTCCATGGAACACCATTTGGGAAACACCGGTTTAACCTATGGGCTACGTCTAGACTGGCATGATTTTCCGGAAATGCTTTTAATGGAAAAGTTTTCCATTAAAAGCATTTTCAGAAAAGAGCATCTAGATTGGCATGGACGCTTTTCCACAAAAGCACGTTTTGCGGAAGAGCGTCCGTGCCAATCTAGACGCGCTTTTCCGCAAAAAAAGCCCCAATCGCCATTTTCACGATCGGAGCTTTTTTGCGGAAAACAAATCTGAGCTGTCTACACTGGCCCTTTTGCGCAAAAGGACTTTTGCCTGAACGGGAGCAACATAGTATTTCCTCAGGAAGCACTGATTTCTTACAGTAGGAAGTCAGTGCTTTTGCGGAAATTCAAGCGGCCAGTGTAGACAGCTGGCAAGTTTTTCCGGAAAAACTGGCCAATCTAGACACAGCCATAGTGTTTTTCTAAATCTGATACACTTTTAAATTCTCATTAGGATGTGTGATGCCACTGAAACATATGTGTGTAATGATATGAGTCATGAGTCATGCAGCTCAAATAATAATCCCTATACTGCATACTGTCCTGTAAGGGAACAGCTATAGGTAAATGGCTAAAATGTACTTCTTTGTTTGTTTCTTTGTTTTGAGATTAACTGTATTGTCTCTTAATCTTAGCCTCAACCTCCTCCCCAGAAGTTAAGGACCCTCAAAATGTGTCTGAGTTTTTCAGTGGGTTCTCTGATATTGGCCCCAATAAACGAGTAAATATATAAATGAAATAAATAAAAATGTCTTTGAGCGTAACCTGGATGCTGCTGAGCAGCTGGTGCTTAGCACATCTCAGGATGGAGTTCAATAAAAATGCACATGGTCCTCATTTTCCAAGCTTTAGAAATTTATAGAAAAGTGTGGTGATACCACAGGGACAGACACATATCAGAAATTAGAAAGTCAGACAGACACAAACCCTGATTTTATAGAGCTTTTAGGGGACATCTGTAACCTTTATAAAATTGCAGAGGTAAAATAAACAGGAGCTTCAATCCTTTGAACCTCCTACGCATACAACTTCACAGGGAGTTAAGGGCTTAAGTTCAGTCCCATGGATCTCCCTAAAACAAGCTGCTCAGAAATTTGCACACTCAAGGAACATAAGCTTTTGTTAACCTGGAATTTCAGATAAGCAGAGTTCAGAAAATCAAGATGGTCTTACATGTATTTTTAAATACATGAACATTGCTGCATAACAAATAAGTCTCCCTATTGTGCACAGACAGAAACAATGATGTGCAGATATTAAAAAGGTTAAAATGCTCTTTGAAACATGAAGATTATAAAATATTAAAATACCAATTAGAATCAAGTCTATAATCATTTTAATATTCACAAGTAATTGAATGAGTCAAAATGGATTTTTGGGTTGTGAGCTGAATTTTCTGCTGAGCAAAAAAGTTAGCAAAAGTTTCTGCACTAGGTTTTGAATTAACAGTTCTGTTTTTAAAAATAGACTAGGGCTGAAATTATGGACAATGGTTAAGTGCCACCAATTTGTCCAATGAGTACTGTATGCCTGCTTTCCAGTCTCTGAGAGAGTACAGTACTTTGCATCCCAGGATATAGGACGCTTTCAGAACTCATGATTCTTATTGCTCATTTTTGTTTGTGCTTTTAGCAATGAGTGATAACTTTAAGTGAATGTCAGTAATCTAACTCCAGCACTGGCAACATTAGAGCTATGTTATGCTAAATTGTATCCTTGTTTTAAGATTATACTTCAAGAATCTTTTTAATGAAAGGGAAACTAAAAGCCTCCCTTTTGACAAGTTAGGAAACATTAGCCAATTAACTCTATTTATAAAACTCCTTTGCATCATTAGTGCTAGCATTCTCTCAAGCTCTGTTTTTCATTAGCTCAGCAGCATACTATTGCTGGCATATAAAAGGACAGTTTTATTCATGGAATGAAAAAGCCCCAGTGAACTAATATTAAATCTTAATCTTTTTGTGCATCTCCCTAAAGTGTAATCTAGGGCTTCAGGGAGCCCAAGTTAAGGTTGAAGTCTTGCCAGGAGATGTGGGAATAGCAGCACAGAGTGAGGGTCAGGCACTTTCATAGAAACATAGAACATTAGAACCGGAAGGGACCTCAAGAGGTCATCAAGTCCAGCCCCCTGCACTTACGGCAGGACCAAGCACTTGATCAGATCATCCCTGATAGATGTCTGTCTAACCTGCTCTTAAATATCTCCAATTACAGGATTTCACAACCTCCCTAGGCAATTTATTCTAGTGTTTAACCACTCTGACAGGAAGTTTTTCCTAATGTCCAACCTAAACCTCCGTTGCTGCAATTTAAGCCCATTGCTTCTGGTCCTATCAACAGAGGTCAAGAAGAACAATTTGTCTCCCTCTTCCTTGTAATACTAGTTTCTCTGTTACCTGTTAGTCATCACTAGTCTGGAGTAGAGGGATGCAAGCCAGCAAGGTACCATGAGTAAAACAGCTGCCCTTTCAATCAGACCTCTCCAGTGATATCTGAAGGTGTGGAGATATAAAAAGCCCCGGGTCTTCAATCAAAATTGCAGTAATTTAAATGGGATAGCAGAATTCTTTTGTGGGAAAAGGTAGCTTCTAGGCACAGATGAGTGGCAGCAGAATTTCACCTCTCTTGAGGAACATGCCCTGGTGTGAGTGTACATGTTTTAGCCCTGAGTTTGCAGCCATTGGCTTTGCTTTTCAGCAGCTACTATGGTCACAGTTTGTAGCTTTCTTAGTTTGCTGAAAACGACATCACTCAGGCTATGTCTACACTGCAGGCTTTTGCTGGCAGAGAGTATGCTAATGAAGTGCTCATTAGCATTTGTCGCGCTGTCATTTGCATATTCTCTGCCGCTGCTTTTTGCGCACGAGGTGTTTGCGTAAAAACAAGCCGTGTAGATGGGTCCGTTTTGTGCAAGAAAACCCTTTTGCGCAAGATCCTTATGCCTCAACAAAGGCTAAAACACACTTGGAGCAAAAGCTCTAGGCTAAAACACACTTTTCTAATCTGCTAGCCCTCTCCACTGATGAAAGTAAGCAGGTGCGCCCTGGTGCACAGTTCTAGCAAGGAGCTATTTAAAGAGCTAGCAGGGACCCAGGTTGCAATAGGATAGTATTTGTAAAAAAATTTAAGTTGCTTTCACCACTGCCTCACCCAGAAAGGGGTCTCATTGGCAAGTAGCAGCAAAATTCACAGTTTTACCCAGCTCCAAGAAAACGCCACCAGCACACTATTTCACTATAAAAGTGTCTAAATTGCTATTATTTCTGAAAAAAATCCTGTAGTTGGTTTCTATTTTCCTATTTGTCCCCACAGAAGATTTAAAATTTTAAAACTATCCATTTAACTTTATCCAAATCAGCAATCTGGGCCTCTACTCACTTTGTGAGGTCTGTTCTATCACACAGATGTTCAAGGTTAAAACCCATCTTACAAATCAGTAAAAATACGTGAGGATGCATTCTTCTGTGGGTTCTTAATCTGGTGTCATGTAAAAGGAAGGACTCCCATTATGTGGTTGGCCTTTAGAATGCACCTGAAAGAAGCTGGCTGGCTAAAGCCATGCACAAGTACAAACACAAAATAAACCTAATGTCAGTAGTTCTTGATAGTTGGATGAGGTAAAATTCCACAAATGTTTACCAGAGTTCCTTTGCTTTAAATCTTTGCTTGTGTGTTTTAAAATTAAACCTGATAGATATTTTTGGACATTTTACTCATTAATGTGACTGGGACATATATTTGAAATGGCTCTCATTTCTGAAGGTAGGTTTTATTATGTTGGTCAAACTGTGTTCTGTCTTTTTGAAACCACCTCTCCTTCAAATGAACAAAATCATTAGGTCATGTATTTTGAAATCATGTTCATCAGTAGTACAGCGGCAGTTGGCTGTCTGAGCACACTTCACAGAGAACTGAACCAAGTGATGCAAAATCTGGCATTTTATATTTTTTTAATGTTCTCTAAGATGATCAGATTGAAATCTATAATATCCTGAACAGAGTTTTGTGGAGGTGTAGTTAAATTATGTTTGTAATGTGTTTTGAGAGACATACGAGTTCAAATATTTTAATTTTCAAAATGAAAGCAATAGATAACTATCTGAATGTAGCTGGAATAAATGGTTTTCAAAGAGTTAGCTTGTGGAGGAATAGGTACCATTTGAACATCTCTAGTATAGCACCCTCAGGACCTAACGACAGATTTTGTGCAACCATGGGAGGTCAGTATTGTCTAGCAGCATTACCAATATTTCCACTGTTTACTGGACACTGAGAAGATATTTAGGGGTAAATTAGAGCTAAATAACAGCACGGAACACTGAGAAGCAGAACTGGAGGCTGTAAACAAACTTTATGGGACTGTGGGAAACTTGGCCACACCCATGATAAGTAGATATCTGGCTAACTAAAATCATGACAGACTACATAGTGTCCAACTAGAGAGTTTCAATCTGTACTGTTCAGCATGAATGAAAATAGCAGAATCTGGCTCCTACTAACTAATCATTGGCCAAGATGAACATGCAAATGACTAAACATAGCATAGGAAATATGACTTCTTATTACCCTTTGAGGCTTATCTAGCAGCACTAAACAAGTAATGGCTGAGGCTCATTTGCAGTAATGTCCAGAAGTATAAAGGATTTCATGGGCTTTTTTGGCATTCAAAACAGTCCTCTTGTTTGTTCATTCCAGCTGGAAGGAGGTGATAATCCTTCTAATGGATAAAAAGGGAAGTGTGTGTTTCTGTACTGATATACCTGTGACTCTTGGCTGCTTGCTTTAACCTGATTTATGTCCTGATACATAGCTATGTAGTTAGGGGATTCTGTTGTGTTATGAATTAATAGCCAATCAAGCATGCTGGCCTAAGGCTGGTGGATTTATGTAAGATAACTATAACTTGATATGTCAGACTCTGTTTTATAGGTTCATGATCAAGAATATTAAACTGTAGCATAAAGAAAGTCAACACGGTCCTCTTTTCTGGGGAAAGAGAATGAAGATTATTAAGAATCTAGCAAGCAAAATCCTGGTCCTCCAAAGGGCTTGTAGGACCTATGTATCGATACTCGGGACAGAACTGGCCTCAATAAATTCACCTAATGTAAAAAGTAGAAAACTGCTACTTTTCTTTATGGCTTACTCAAAGTGGTGTCCCAACCAGTGGCTTTCTCTGCACATTAGTTGCACCCAGGAATTGTGGACACAAAGGCTATATCTACGCTACAAGTTTTGCCACAAGAGCCTATGCAAATGAAGCACGGATTAGCATTTTCTCACACTTCATTTGCATATTCTCTTCCGATCTGTTTTTGCGCTGGGGGGTTTTGCGCAAAAACAAGCAGTGTGAACGTTTCCTTTCTGCACAAGATCGGTATACCTCCTTTTTTGAAGCATAAGGATCTTGCACAAAAAGGGTTTTTTGTGCAAGGACGTTTCCTTTTTTACAAAAACCCCTTTTTGCACAAGATCCTTATACTTCAAAAAGGAGGTATACCGATCTTGCGCAAAAAGGTTTTGTGCAAAAAGGAAACATCCACACTGCTTGTTTTTGCACAAAACTCCCTAGGGCAAAAAAGGATCAGAAGAGAGTATGTAAATGAAGCACAAGAAAATGATAATCTGCGCTTCATTTGCATAGGCTCTTGCTGCAAAACTCATAGGCTTTGCCTAGACTGGCAAGCTTTTCTGCAAAAGCAGCTGCTTTTGCGGAAAAACTTGCCAGCTGTCTACACTGGCCGCTTGAATTTCCGCAAGAACACTGACTTCCTACTGTCTGAAATCAGTGCTTCTTGCAGAAATACTATGCTGCTCCCATTCGGGCAAAGTTCCCTTTTGCGCAAAGCTTTTGCGCAAAAGGGCCAGTGTAGACAGCTCAGATTTGTTTTGTGCAAAAAAGTCCCGATTGCGAAAATGGCGATCGGGGCTTTTTTGTGCAAAAGCGCGTCTAGATTGGCACAGACACTTTTCCACAAAAAGTACTTTTGTGGAAAAGTGTCCGTGCCAATCTAGACGCTCTTTTCCGCAAATGCTTTTAACGAAAAACTTTTCCGTTAAAAGCATTTGCAGAAAATCATGCCAGTCTAGACATAGCCATAGTGTAGACGTAGCCCTAATGTGCATCATAAAATGAGAATTAAAGGTTTTGGAGTGATATATAGTGACTTTACAAGACTGGGCCCCAAATATGGACACTTATTTACCTCATGATGGGGATTGTGTGTGTGTGGGAGAGAGAGAAAGAAAGAGAGAGAGAGACTCCAGAAGAAACTACTGTGGAATTGAGCATCATTGTGGGAAATTTTAGGCATTTCTTTATCAAACCTAATTCTTCCCTGTCTACTAAAGAGTGAACAATGAATTTAACCAAATGTATTTAAATTAAACCATAAAACTTGCTGAGTAATTCATTTAAAGGCAACAAATTATGAAGCTTGTGACCACTTAGCCTTTTTGTTACGTAGCTGTGTGTTGTGTTACGTTGATAACAATGACCATCAAAAAGTGGCATTTCTCAGCAAGCTTGAATGCTGTAGAGTAGCGGAGACTACGAATGAAAGCAGGCTCCATGCTGTACTTTGCAGTAAAACTAGTGGAGAGACCTTAATGTTTTGTCTTGTCAGGGGATCAAATAAAACTTAAGTACCATGGAATGTTGATTTAGGCAACTTGAAGCCTTACACCCCATCTCATAAATAATTTTTATGGAGAGAAAATACTGAGTTAGGAACCAGCAATATATTTTCCTGCTTTAAAAAAAAAAACTGGAAGGGCCAAAGTGTGTTAGTAAAATCTATTGATTTCTGGGCTGTGGGTTGAAGTTTTGTTCTCTCTTAATTTGACCCAGATCTTTGCCAAAACTATTCTGACTGCAGTTCAAGGAAAAGGCCATTAGGGTGCTATTTGTAGCTCTCAGATCCTGTGTCTAGTTTTTCCCCAGCCCTGAGCATCACTGTTATGATACATGATGCTGATACAAAAATAATTGCAAATCAGATAAACCGGAATGTATTTGTAAATGAAAAGTGCACTATGAGAGCTGAGCTTTTTAAATAAAATGTGAAACAGTAAAAGATGTGGCTGTGGATGTCTGGTTTTAAGATCTGCCTTTGCTAAAACCTTTGATTTACAGAGTCTTGTTCCTATTGCTCTAAGAACATCATCTCCATCCATCCCCCACCCAGTTACTTATGCTCTGGGAATATGAATTAATGTCAATTTATGTCAATTTATCATGCCAGAATATACTACATAAAACATTGTAGCACATATAAATGTCCAAAACATAATCATAAATGTGAATGCCCCTACACACTGGGGAAAGGGTGGCCCCAGAGTTAAACATTTTGACTCAGGCCTATGTCTGGTAGCCTGCTGCCCTTAGAAAAGCATTTAAAAAGACACATATTCCCAGAGCAACAGGAACAAAACTGTATAAATCAAAGGTTTTAACAGAGGCAGATCTTAAAACCAGAAAAATTAGACAGGATTTCTGTCTAAAAGTAAAATCTACATGATTATCTAGCCTCTATTATATACTTGAACCTCTTTAATCTGGCAATCCTAGGAAATGGGGTATGCCAGTTTTACCAACTGAGGAAGAGTGCTGTGGGGTCTGGGCATGAGGGGAGTGGAGGTGGGACACTAATCTGGCTCTGCCCTCCCTCCCCCACTGCTCCCAGGCACTATCTTCCGCTGCTGTGGGAGCAGCAGGGAAAAGCCACAGTGGCAGCTCATCACTGTGCTGATGTTTCCCCTGCTGGGAGGCAAGGAGAGCAGCAGCATGCAGAGCTGCTTCCTCCTCCTCCTGCCAGGGTCTGTACCACGTGTATTCCTGGATTAGGGACACCTGGAGCACGTATGTAGTAATATTCAAGTACAGTAAAACTCCAATTGTTCAGCATCCAGTGGTCTGGCACTCCCGATAGTCCGGCACCAACTGGAACTCGGAAGTGCTCCGGCCAGCCGGACATTTGGAGCTACTGGTGGGAACGGCGTGGCGAGGGGTGAACCCTCTGCCGTTTTGCAGGAAGGCGGGGGAAGCCCCGTGCCGCCATCGAGAGTTTCCGGGAGGGAAGCGGGCTCCTCACCCCCCACACTGCAGTAGTTATCGCTGAGCAGGGGGGTGAGGGGCAGTGCTGCGGGACCAACCCGGCAGCACCCCAGCTGCTCTGCTCCGCCACTTGTCCACCACTCGTCAGTTTCAGCAGCAGGAGCGGCGGACTTGGGGAAGCAGTGGAGCAGAGCAGCTGGGGTGCTGCCGTGATGGTCCTGCAGTGCCGCCCCTCACCCCCCTGCTTGGCGATAACTACTGCAGTCTGGGGGGTGGGGAAGCCCGCTCCCCTCCCAGAAACTCTCGGCGGCAGCGGCACGGGACTTCCCTGCCTTCCTCCAAAACGGCGGAAGGTTCGCCCCTCACTATGCCATTCCCCACCCAACCCCCAGACGCAGTGCAGGTCCCGGCAGACCCATCACAGCCCCCCGCCGGAGTACCTCCCGATACTCCGGCATATCTGATAATCCGGCACCACCTAGGTCCCAAAAGTGCCAGATTATCAGAAGTCTAGTGTACTTCTCACTCTTTAATGGATTTAGTCTCACAACACCATTGTAAGGCAGGGCAGGGTTGCTCAGTAGAGGCCCAGAGACAATTGCCCCCATGTTCATACATGAAATCCATGGAGGAGCAGGGACTTGAACCCAGGACTCATAAATCCTAGGCTAGAGCCTGAACTGTAGAATCATTTCTTTTAAAGCAGGCATACATTCACTATGTATCATGTAGACAAAATCAATGTCATGCCTGTTAAATATATTTAAAAATTGGCTCTCTGAGCTATGGTCTACAGTAGGAAGTTATTTCGAAATAACTCCCATTATTTCAAAATAACAATCAGAGTGTCCACACTATATAGGTGAAACAAAAGACAGAACTATGTAGCACTTTAAAGACTAACAAGATGGTTTATTAGGTGATGTAGTCTTTAAAGTGCTACATAGTTCTGTCTTTTATTTCAGCTAGACCAGACTAACACGGCTTCATCTCTATCACTATTCCACGCTATATAGGGTGTGCCTAGAATACAGGGTTTTTTTTCAAAAAAAGTGGCCTTTTTCCAAAAAAACTTTCCCTGTATCTAGACTGCCACCGTGTTCTTTCAAAATTAAATCAAAAGACCGTAACAGTTTTTTCGACCATGGTAAACCTCATTTTACAAGGAAGAACGCCTTTTTTCAAAAGTGCTCTTTCAAAAAAATGCATTCTTGAATGCAAACAGGGCTTTTTCAAAAGAGAGCATTCATACAGCCTGGGTGTTCTCTTTCAAAAAAGCAGCTCGCTTTTTCGAAAGAAGTGGTTGCAGTCTAGACACTCTCTTTCAAAAGAGGCTTGTAGTCTAGACGTACCCTACCAAGTCCATATAAGGGGCTGGTTATTTTGAAATAGTAACTCCTGCTTTCCATGAGGAATAATGCTCATTTCAAAATACGGTAGTTATTTTGAAATAGCAGTAGTGTGGATGCTCCACTGCTGCTATTTTGAAATAACTATTCCCCAGAGTCATTCAAAGTAATTACTCCCCGGTGCTTCCCAAGGCTTTAAATCAAGATAGCGTGTCCACATTACAGGAGCCTGCCTTAGACTAATTTTGAGGCTTCTCTGTAGGGTGGACCCGCAATTTCAAAATAGTTATTTCAGGCGTTATTATTTCAAAATAAGTTATTTCGACATAATTCCCTAGTGTAGACATGCCCTGATAGATCTCAACAAGTAATTGGGAATGGAGGATCCACATCCCATGGCAGTGTTTTCTAGGACTTTATCAGACTTGTTATAATCTATATATTAAGCAAAGATTTGGAAGATGTTGTTTGTAAAGTCTGAAGATGACACAAAGATTGGTGGAGGTTTAAATAATAATGACACCTTAGTTACATAGAACAAATTGAAGTACTTGTTAAACTGTTCTCATTCTAATAACGTGCATTAATACATCCAGATGCAAAGACATTCACCTAGGAACAAAGTAAGTAGGTCACTTTTAAAGGATGGGGGACTGTATCCTGTTCAGCAGTGACTCCATAAAAGACTTAGGGGTCATAGGGACAGCTGGGTAAACTGATGATCTGGAGGAGTGCAATGCTGTGGCACTGCAAAGCTGCTGAATTTGAGGCTGAAAATCTAGCGCTATATTCTCAGTTTATCAGTTATAAGGAATCCGTCTGAATGTGCTACGTTTGTTGCAATGCATCACTTGCGATGCGTTCTATTGCTCCTCTTCACGTTTTTGATTTGTGCTGAGAGAAAAATGATTTCTAAGTCTCAAAGCAAGGACACTGTAGACAGTCCCTCTCTCTTAAGTTCTTCATGGTGCCTTGACCCAAAGGAATAAAGCTGAGGAGAGGCTGTGATTTATCTTCAAATCTGCAAGCATTGAATTCTCTCCAGATGCGTATTGATGGCTTTCACGAGTGGTACTGGACTCTATCCTCTATCATTCTTATTTCTGTCCTTTGTTTAATGAACTTACACTTGCTTACTCTATAAACAAATGTAAATGCTATGTGTTAAGTGGAGCTGTGTTCTCTGGAGCCAATTGATCTGATGAAGTGGGGGTTTTCCCACAAAAATTTGAGAGTCTATATATTTTGGTTAATCTCTAAGCCGTCACTGGACTGCTCGTTATTTACATATATGTATATGCATTGTACAAGGTACTTACAAGAAGTGCATTAATGTATGTGTTTTGTTAGGCTTGCTACTGTATCCGAGATCTGGTCCTGGCTGATATGAAATTGAATCCCTTGGGTCCATGATTTATATGTGATTCCAGAGGTTAAATATCAGAGCTTGCTTTTTTAGCAAATAAAAGGTGTGATCCTAGATTCCTGAGTAAAGCCCTAGTTATGAACTTCTATGTAAGAATCAAGTGAGACAGAAACATCCCTCATTTCCTGGTAGGGAACTTCAAGGAATCCTTCCACAGCCAAAACGACAGCACACGAGAGCTGTTGTAACAGTCATGCCCACTGCACATCCACTTCCCTGTGTGCACAGAGTTTGGCCAGTGGGTCCACAAACTCGTCTATGTCCATTCCACAACCACAACTACTGTGATGACATAAGCCATGGGTCATGTGTGGTGGTCTTCTCCCAAACCTTTTCTGAAATCATAAGGGGAGAAGAATGCCTGCTGCTTACAGGTGCTTTGATCTGGAGGGATCATCTGCTTTAAGAGTCTGTATTCATTGCCAGAGGCTTGTCCTATGCATGAACTAAGTAGTTCTTTCTCAGCTGTTTCTATCAAATGCATGACAGACTTTCATGCTTTGGCAGCTCTAGTCCATAACTCCTACTTCCCATGGCTGTGTTATTGTGGGGTTTTTTTTGCAGCCTAGAGCCCAGAAGAGAGGAAGGATTCTTCAGTCGACCAGAGTCTATTTCCATTTTGCCCAAGTGTGCCCAGTGGGGAAAGTTCAGGGTCATAGAATCATAGAATACTACGACTGGAAGGGACCTTGAGAGGTCATTGAGTCCAGTCCCCTGCCCTCATGGCAGGACCAAGCACTGTCTAGACCATCCCTGATAGACATTTATCTAACCTACTCTTAAATATCTTCGCAGTTAGAGATTCCACAACCTCCCTGGGCAGTTTATTCCAGTGTTTAACCACCCTGACAGTTAGGAACTTTTTCCTAATGTCCAACCTAAACCTCCCTTGCTGTAGTTTAAGCCCATTGCTTCTTGTTGTATCCCCAGAGGCCAAGATGAACACGTTTTCTCCCTCCTCCTTATGACACCCTTTTAGATACCTGAAAACTGCTATCATGTCTCCCCTCAATCTTCTCTTTTCTAAACTAAACAAACCCAATTCTTTCAGCCTTCCTTCATACATCATGTTCTCTAGAATTTTAATCATTCTAGTTGCTCTTCTCTAGACCCTCTCCAATTTCTCCACATCTTTCTTGATATGCGGTGCCCAGAACTGGACACAATACTCCAACTGAGGCCTAACTAGCTCAGTGTAGAGCAGAAGAATGACTTCTCGTGTCTTGCTCACAACACACCTGTTAATACATCCCAGAATCATGTTTGCTTTATTTGCAACAGCATCACACTGTTGACTCATATTTAGCTTGTGGTCCACTATAACTCCTAGATCCCTTTCTGCCATACTCCTTCCTAGACAGTCGCTTCCCATTCCATAAGTTACATGGGAAAATAAGGTCATGTTTTCATCTCTCGAACACCACATTTTACAAACCTCTCCCCTCTGACCCCACCTTGGACTACCAAAAGAAACTACACTGTCTCCTTAAAAGCCTCCCCACAGCTACTCGGGAACAAATCCTCACAGAATCACCTTCTGACCCCCAACCAGGATTGTTCTATCTACTTCCCAAGATCCATAAACCTGGGCACCCCGGACGTCCCATCATCTCTGGTATTGGCACACTCACTACTGGTCTATCCAGCTATGTAGACACTCTTCTCAAACCCTTCGTAACCAATACCCCCAGCTATCTCCGAGACACTACTGACTTCCTAAGGAAACTACAAAACATCGATAACCTCCCCAATAATACCATCCTTGCCACCATGGATGTAAAAGCTCTATATACCAACATCCCACATGAAGATGGATTACAAGCAATTAGAAACACTATCCCAGAGGACACTACTGCCAACCTGATAGCAGACCTATGTAACTTTGTTCTCACCCACAATTATTTCCAGTTTGAGAACAACTTATACCTCCAGATCAGCGGCACAGCCATGGGTACACGCATGGCCCCACAGTATGCTAACATCTTTATGGCTGACCTAGAACAACGTTTCCTCAACTCCCGTCCCCTTTCACCCCTCCTCTACCTACGGTACATCGATGACATCTTTATGATCTGGACACATGGCCAAGAAACACTGGAGATATTCCACAGAGATTTCAACAACCTACACCCCACCATCAACCTCAGCCTGGACCATTCTACACCACCGTACAAATCAACAATGGAAAATTAGACACCACTCTCTACAGAAAACCCACCGACTCATACAGTTACCTACATGCATCCAGCTCCCATCCAGAACACACCACACGATCCATCGTCTATAGCCAAGCCCTTCGATACAACCGCATCTGCTCTAACCCCACTGACAGAGACCAGAAGCTTCAGGATCTCTACCAAGCATTTATAAATCTCAACTACCCACCCAGAGAAATAAAAAAGCAAATTGAAAGAGCCAGACGAATACCTAGAAACCATCTACTTCAAGACAGACCCAAGAAAACCAACAATAGAACACCACTTGTCATCACCTACAACCCCCAACTTAAACCTGTCCAACACATTATCAATAAACTACAGCCTATATTGGAACAGGATACCATACTCAAAGAGGCTCTGGGAGACAGACCCATAGTCTCCTATAGACAACCACCTAACCTCAAGATGATTCTTACCAACCACCACAGGACATACCACACTAATACCAACCCTGGTACCTTCCCTTGCAACAAACCCCGTTGCCAGCTTTGTCCACATATTCATTCTGCTGATACCATTATTGGACCTAACCAAGTAAGTTATAAGATCAAGAACACATATTCCTGCGCATCCAGAAATATAATCTATGCTATCATGTGCCGAAAGTGTCCGTCTGCTATGTACATTGGACAAACATCTCAGACACTTCGCCAAAGGATTAATGCCCACAAAACAGATATCAGACAAGATCACAAAGAGAAAACAGTTTCTTGCCACTTTAACCAGAAAGGACACTCTCTAAATGACTTAGCCACCTGCATTCTGCTACAAAGACCTTTTACATCTGCACTTGAAAGGGAATCCTCTGAACTGTCATTCATGTTAAAATTCGACACTTGCCAACAAGGACTTAACAAGAATTTGAACTTTCTCACCCATTACCAAGACAGTTTCCCCAATTATCACCGGTAATACCATTAACTCACAAACATCCCACTCTCCCTACCTTTAATATCAGCAATTCACAGACACTTACCTTCCTTCCTCCCCCTTCCCACTCCCCCCCCCCCTCCCGCATCCCCCTTCTGTTCTGCAATGTGATTTGTCCTTTTCATATGTGTTCATTTTTTTAATTGTATCCTTTGGTATATATGGTTGTGACTACTTTCTTCCACTATTTGATCTGAGGAAGTGGGTCTGGCCCACGAAAGCTCATCATCTAATAAACCATCTTGTTAGTCTTTAAAGTGCTACATTGTCCTGCATTTTGCTTCAACTACCCCAGACTAACACGGCTACATTTCTATCACTATGTTTTCATCTGTTCTTCCTAAAAAAATGAGGTTTACACGGTTCTTTTGAAAAAGGGGTTTTTCTCGAAAGAACCGCGTCTAGATTACTTGCTTTTTCAAAAGAACCTCTTTCAAAAAAGCTATTGGAAGAAGATATGCAAATTCACACTGAATTTGCATACCTTCTTTCAAAAGTGAAAGCAAGTCTAGAGATGCCCTACATAAAGACAAAGAAAACATGTTGCCAGCTCTATTTTGCCCCTGGCCCTCCTACAAGATAGTGAGGCAGAGACTCGGACAGCCTGGCTGATATATTACTCAGCTGTTAAAATGAACTTGTGCTTTCATCTCAGTGATTTGGTGCTGGTCCTTTAAGGGTGTGTCTACACTGCAATGTGAGCCCAGGCTTAGTAGAAGTCATTTGGTTTATGTATACTAGGGCACCAAGTGAGGTTTGAGTCGCAGCTTCAGCTCTACTCTGTTAGTGTTGGGGGTAGCTAATTGTGCCACCTCTCAGCAGGCCTTGGGTGTGTTAACCTATGGCAGCAGTTCTCAAACAGTAAGGCCCCCCAAAAAGGTTTCAAACCCATTATAATGAGATGACCAAGGCTAGCTGTGGCATAGGACTGCAGCTCAAGCCCCACTGCCCAGGCCCAAAGGGCTTCAGCCTTGGGTGGTGGGGATCAGGTTACATGACCCACATCTAGGGCTGAATCCTTTGGGTTTTGGCACCTATGCACGAAGCAGTGGGCCTCAGGTGGGCTCAGGCTTTGGTCTTCCTTTCCCCCCCCCCCCCCCCCCCCCCCCGGGGTCACATAGTAATCTTTGTTGTCAGAAGGGAGTCATGGTGCGATGAACTTTGAGAACCCCTGACCTCAAGCATGCACATCTACGCTCATTGGTATCCTCAGATTAGGTATTGTTGAACTCTGAGTGCTATCCTAGAGCTTCGGCATCTACACTGCATTATACAGGCCCAAGTCCAACTATCCATGTTCCAGACTTCCTATAGCCCTTCCGACATATGGCTGCTTTAGCGCTCTGTTATGCAATGTGGGAAAACTTGACTGTCCAGAGGACATAGAAAGTCAGACTGTGGGACTGTAGGATGCATTTGGCAGACTCCCAGAGCATGAATCCAGTGGGGCTGCGTCTACACAACAAAGCAACAGAGCATGAACCCTGGGCTCTGGCTTGACCCAAGCTTGAGGACTCCTGAAACCCTGGAGTCTGAGCTGAGAGGTAGCACAATTTGTGTGTAACCAGATGGGGGGCAGACTCGAGTTTGAATGTGAAGTGGGGGCTTATATTGCAGTGCAGACATACCCTAGAGATTAGTCACTATCATGCTTGGCAGTGGCATCTCTGCTCTAGATTTTGGACTGCAGGGTGCGCAGACACACTCTGGGAAGCTAGGTTGAATGTACCAAGGATACCATACTGTGTATCTTGTGTACTGCCACTTTAAGACTATGTGTGCGTTGCCAGGTTTCAGGTCTTTCCCACTCTTAGGAGCACCAGACGCAGGCAAATAGTGTTCTGCTTCAGCAGGAGTAGGGAGTCAGTCTATGCTCTCTAGTTCCAGATGATAACGTTTGCTGTTTAAGGTACTCGTCTTGTGAGCCTGCATTCCAGAATCACACCTGCTGCAACTCGGGGGCTCACCGAGCTTCAATTATTGCTAGAATGACAACACTCAGTGGATCTGCTGCAGTGAAAACTACAAAGTCCTGCAAAAGGCACAAAAGTGTGAGGCAGCATGCCAGCATGTACACATACAAGGAACCACCCCACAGGTGAGAGATTTTCTTCTGTTTCACTTGTACTGCAAAAGGACACAACTATTAGTCTGGGTGAAAAGAGGCATCACCTCCGTAAGGTTTCTGTGACCATCTATCTAAATGATGATTAGTCACACGGAGAGAGAACTTTCATTGTATTTTCCCTTCCATTCTTTTGCGTGTTTTTTTTAAATTGTTCCTTACAGGACCAAAAATCATCTCCAATGAGATGATTTCAGGTTAGGGTTTATTTCTGAATGATTCCAAAGGTGACACGTTTTTCAGCAAAGCTGTAGAGACGTTTTAGTGGGTGTCATTCCTAACAAATGTAGCAAGCTGATATTAAATTGTTGGTTTTGTTTCATAGGGCATTGAAATTCAGTTGTCGGTAAAGGAAAATCTTAATTGCCAGAGTTTTTCAATATTCTCTCTTGTAGGCATGAACATTGCTTGTTGTTTCCTTGCAATACACAGTGTACATTACAGCCAGGGACTGAGATCCTTAGTGCCACTGTTTAATTTGAAATGAAATTGGTGTTGGGGCTCAAGCAATTTGTTTACTTTCATAATGGATGCTTGTGTTAAGTGCACTTGCTGGAAATATTCAATGGGCACTTCGTTCCTGAAAAATATACCAAGTGTATGGACAGGACAGCATGGTGTGTAAGTTGTATGATTTGAAATGTGGAGAGCTAGAATGATACTGGAGTACCCAACATGCCTGACACTGAATGTAAGCTGGTGTGTTCCAAAGGAAAAAAAGTTGCTCTTCCGAAGTATTTTTCTGAGTTACAGGGATAAATGTTATCTCTGGAAGAGATAATCTAGGAGTAGCCAAGGAAAGCAGTGACACCATCTACGGCAGAGAAATCAGCCCGATCCTCTCTCCAGCTTGGTGGTCTCCTGTTATCACACTGTTGCAATTCACTGTATGTGTGTCTATTCTTTGCTATTGTTCTGAATGGGAATCACGTGTTTTGTGTTTGTCCTCTCTGGGTTTGGGTCTCTTCAGTAATTCGGATGATGATCATCGTGATTTAAAAGCTGACAGCAATGACCCAGAGCAGATCTTCCAGAATATACAGTTTCAAAAAGAGATTGTGGCAAACATCCGGTGCAGGCCCTGGCCCATGAGACAGAAGCTAAGGACACTCAGGTAACAATTCCCCTTAACATTTTCAGTCACATTGTTTATTGCTGCGTTCCAGCTCTTGCACCTAAATTAGGTGGGAGCATAGAAATGGTTTACAACTGCCAGAAATTTATACAGCATCTATCTTCCTGCTACTCTATCATAGAGTACCACAGGGTTGGGAGAGTTTTGAAAATTAAAAAGCTACTGAAAGTTGATTACATCTCATTTTGTATGTGTTCATTAAACTTTTGATCAGGTCATAATGGGCACTGACAGCCTCCACAGGCCCCTGGACAAGGTGAAGGGGCCAGCTCTGTGCTCCCAGAATGGGCGGGATCTCAGGTGGAAGGGGCGGAGCCAGGGCAGACAGCCCTCTGCGCTGCCTGGAGTAGACCACACCAACTCCTCCTAGCCCTCAGGGCCTCCTGGAGTAATTTAAAGAGGCAATGTAAAGGTCCCAGGGATCTGGCTACTGCCTCATGGTCTAGACAGTACTAGACTGGTCCTGCCATGAGGGCAGGGGACTGGACTCGATGACCTCTCGAGGTCCCTTCCAGTCCTAGTATTCTTGTTTGAATTGTCAGGTCAAGCAGCAACTGCCCCCTTTTCCCTCTCCTGTCAGCAGGCTTGGACCATAATAGCTTTGTCTTTCTCTTTACCCAGCATGTAGAGTGCTGTAGGTATCACACAGCTCTACATTATCAGCTAAATTCTCTCCTTGTGCTCTGTGAAATTGCCAAAAACAGCACAATTTCCCACTAGTCAGGAGGGCTGCTTTTGAAAGTAATGAAGCTTTGTTAGATGAGTGGCCAGAATTTGACACTTTCACTTTTAAATTATGTTTCAAATAGCAGAGACTTTTACCCATGTTTGCAGATTAATGAGGTACATGTGGACTGCAACGTGGTATCAGCATGACACCAGAGTTTAAGGCCGTAAAAGTGAACAGTTCCGAATTTGAAACACAGTATAGAAGTGCATAACGTTCTCTAATATCTTACCTGGCTGCTTCCGTTCGTTCTTTCCCTGTGCATTCCATTTGACTTTTTTCTTCTACTTTCTAAGAAATCTCCTGCGTACTGGAATGGCACTTGACTAACAAAGAAAGTTCATCACTCAACCCCCTTTTGCCTTCGCTTGGGAAACAAAGGGAGACTTTTCTCATATCCCTGAAGCAAGAGTTCATAATTTGCAGCTAAATCCAAACTGCCTTCGTGGATGTGCAAATGCTCTGTTCTTTGCCTGTTTCTCTGCCTATGGCCCCATCCTACAGCCACTCCAGCAAAGAACTTCCATTAAGTTTAGTGAAAGTAGGAGTAGGCCTATATGCATGTCCTATCCAATACCTATGATTAAAATGTAAACAGTAGTTTAATATTAATCAATTGATATATTGATCAAACACATGGTTTAGATTTTCAGAAGAAGGGTCAGTCTCCACATAAACTGATCTCAATGAGGTATGTTTTTACTTTGTGACAATTTGTTACATTATTACAGAAAAATTCTAGAAACCAGTAAGCAGCACACAGGAAAAATGTTTCTGAAGCTCTCCCTACAGTGAAAATCTTGCATTCATTATGGGAGCTGATCGTGCGGTTCTTTCTCAGACAAAACTTCTGTTGATTTAAATTGCTAGCAATCCCCTTATTTTAAATAAATGACATTTTCCCTGAGTAAGGACTTCAGCACTGGGCAGGTAGTCGTTGTGATATTTCACAGTACCTGGCCAGCTTCCATGTTTGTGTGCTATGACCCACGTACATAGCGTAATAAGATTTTTGGTTACATGAAATGAAGATTCTGTCTTCCTCTTCAGACAGGCCAAGGAAATTGTGTTGAAATATGAAGGCAGGCTCACTAGAACAAGAGGTTACCAAGCAGCTGGTGCAGAGGTATGTCTGCTTTTCATTAAAACTCCAGCTCTTTCCTATAACAATTATCTGGATTTCTCATTCACAGAAGTACATATTTTCTGTGCAACACTGCTCTCCAGTTCAAGATTTGTGGAGGAAAAATCCAGTTATAAGCTTCTTTTTTCTATTAAGAATTTAGTAATTACATTTTTGCAAACTAATTTGATGTATGAGGGATGGGTCTCATTCCAGTTACATGAGTATTTTTTTTCTTTTCAAGTCCTCTAGTAAATAATGAGTGTCTGCCAGCAGGATGGTGATGGAAACAGGAGCCAAACAATTTGTGTTCTATAAAAAGTAGTTCTGTTGAAGTAGGAGACTGAATATAGTCATATTGTATTCACCACTGCTCTGCATGCATGAGCATGGCAAATGGTATGTGTATTATTTTCTCATAATTAGATTAAACCACTTTGTGTGGATTATGATTAAAACTAAAATATCAATGTTTGTTCATACAAAAATTATACATACTTGACTATGAAGATGAAAATTATTATTCCCTTTTAATTCTGGTGATCAGTATGAAGAGTAAGAAATTACATTCTTTTTTATCAGTGCTGCTCCAGGCTTTTTCACAGTGACATCCATATATATATAATTTATAAGCCTGTGGTGCAACCTATACAGTGCTTTATCCCTTTCTCAGCCTTATGGCCACAGTTTTTCAATTAAAGTAGCAACTTTTGTGCAGTCTGTAGCATCTGTTAATTCTTGCAATAACACCTTAACAACACCACAAAAATTAATTAATTTATATTGATGTATTTGTTAATTAAAATGTGAGTTTACTTCTACTTTAGCTTTAGAAAATTATAATAAATGTTGACGTTGCCAGTTGCTAATATATATATATATATATATATATATATATATATATATATATATATATATATATATATATATATATATGCTAGATTAATGTAAAGTTATGTTTAAAAATTACTAATGTACATAAATGTTGCCATCTTGATATTCAGTAAAGTACTGAATATCCAGTATTTCTTTACTTTTGATTAAATAGAAGCAGATATCATAAGAAAATGTCTATGAAATTATCTTGAATTACTTAATAAAATACTGGACTTGCAGACAGTAAATTTACAAAAAAAAAGCAGAGTTACTATTCATTTCTAAATTAAATGAGAGAAGATACTATGTTTTGTGAGACAGGATTACCGGCATGAAATAAACTGAGGGTGAGAGCCCCAACAGATGTTATTCCGAAATAACATAGTCCGCATCTGCACTAGAAAACTTTATTTTGAAATAATGTTGAGCTGGAGGACTTCTTACTCCCCTTGAGTTTATCCCTGAGGTTGTTCTGTCAATGGAACCCGAGGCTATGTCTAGACTGCAAGCCTCTTTCGAAAGAGGCTTTTTCGAAAGATACTTTTGAAAAAGCCTCTTTCGAAAAAGAGCATCTAGACTGCAAGTGGAACTTTCGAAAAAGCAAGCCGCTTTTTCGAAAGGCAGTCTGGATGCTCTCTTTTGAAAAACCCCTGTTTGCATTCAAGAACGCCTTTTTTTGAAAGAGCACTTTCGAAAAAAGTCGTTCTTCCTCGTAAAATGAGGTTTACCACCATCGAAAGAAAAGCCGCGTTCTTTCGATTTAATTTTGAAAGAATGCGGCTGCAGTCTAGATGCAGGTGAAGTTTTTTCGGAAAAAGGCTACTTTTTCGGAAAAAAACCCTGAGTCTGGACAATGTTTGCGTCTCTCCAGATGGAGAGTCTCCCAGAGCAGACTAAAGGGGCAAATAAAGCATGGTACTCTGAACATCAAAGCAAAATAAATCTTTCTTGTTCTGTTGACATACATGTTCCCAAGCAAAACTCTTATGATGTCAGTGAAACAGTTCTTTCCAGTAGTGAACTTGGAACCTTGAGCACTAAAGCACAAACTTCTACCATTTGAGCTAATGGAGTAACTTTGTTAGGTGATAGCAGCAGTAGGCTGTTCTCCTCTGGCTGAACACAATACAGAATTTACAAGTATGTTACACGGGGAAACCCTTTCAGAAAAGCATTAAAGGCTCTGTGCTGCTAATATACACAGCTTCAGAAAAATAACATGCTGATATATTAAAATATTTCTCAAGTGTATTTCAAATGGGTCTAAATTTAAAATGTATTGTATTTCTTGTGTGGGTTTCCTCACTGGTTGCTCCAGATATAAAAAGAGTGGAGAAAATGCTCTTTGCATGTATTCTCTTAAGATCCTTAAAACTCCTCTTAGTTTTACTGGTGAGAGCCCCAACACTTGGCAGCAGAGGCCTCCTGGTCTCTGTTCCTGGATCTCTGATTTTTGGAAAGTTTCTGAACAGTCTGTTCCCTCTTTCCCCCATGGCTCAAACTGAGCATCTTACGTACCACACGAGTGTGCTGTGGAATTTTTTAAGGTTTTTTTTATAACATGCTTTCTGATGCTAGATCAGCGTGGGCAATAATCCGGCAGTGGTTGACCAGGATTAGCCCCTAACAGGCCACCATCACTATATTTACCTGCACCTCTGCAGGTACCAGTGACCACAGCTCCTGTTGGCAGCAGATTGCTGTTCCCAGTCAATGGGAGTGGCAGGAAATTGCATGAACCGGGACATCACTTCCAGCACCTCCCATTAGCTGTGAACAATAATCCACAAAAGCTGTGATCATCGGTACCTGTAGAGACACAGAAAAAGGTAGTGTTGGGGGCCCATCATGGGCTAACTCTGGTGGACCAGATCTGGCCCACAGGCTAGTATTTGTCCACCCCGTGCTAGATGGAAGATACTGCACATGGACAAAATACTATGATACCTTTTTGACAATTATTGCATTATGTGCAAAAGGTACACAGCTCTTATTTCTCTACCCTTTTCTTAGCTCTGGAAGAAGTTTGTTCGGCTTGCATATAACTTTATGGTAATCTTCATTCCTTGGGAAATGAGAATAAAGAAAATAGAAAGTAAGTATGGAGATCTGGTGGGATTATGCAATGCAAACCATGCTGAAATACTATATGTCTGAAGCACTGAATAGTGAATAATAATAATAATAATAATAATTAATAAATAAGCAGGCTAGCTTTCATTAAAGCAGTGTGATTGTCATGACAAAATCAACACTTTTATTACTTTTGATGTGTACAGTTGTTTTTCAGTGATAGACTTCAGTGGTTCTAGTATAATGTTAGTGTCATGTGGCAGTTGCGGTTTAAAAGGGCCTGTAGTGCTATAAACTGCTGAAGTATTTTTTCAATACAGACATGGCATCAGATGTCTGTATTGGGTTTGGACCAAAACATGCTCAGCATAGGATATGAAGTGAGAAAGCTGGACCAAAGCCATTTGGCCTCTGATAATAATTTAGCGCAGCCTTTAAGATACTTCTTTTTTACTTTTGTCCATTCCTGACTTGTCTCTTACATCAGCAATCAGGAGGACATGTCACAGAGCCAGTTATGTAAGGGAAATTCTCCTAAATCAGAGAATCTCCACTTGGCCTGTTAGAAGCAAAGGGAATGGATCTGGGAACCAAGACCTCACATATCTACTATATATTTGAGAGATTTTGTCTGTCTGTGTGTTTGTTCAAGAATTCCTTCTAAATGGTAAAAGCTAGGACCAGCAAATTTGGTATACAGCTTCTTCCTATCCTAACTTAAAGCAACATAAGGGTTTGGTTGTGCCTGGAATGGAACTGCTTCTTATAAAACCATACAGAAAAGAGGCAACCACCAGGCAGGTGAAGGGAGCTGGCTGGGCGCCCTTTAGGGACAATCTATTGGCAACTGATTGTATTTATATGGCAATAAAATGAATGTTGAGATCAGACCACTCTGACTTTTTTACACTGTTCCTGGTTCATCAGAACTAGAGGAGGCAGCAATGTATGTACCACTGGGTTCTTCTGGCTCCTAGATGACAGTCAAACATTCTGCCTGTTTCCGTGGTACAATACTTCCTTCCGATATGCAGTCAGGACCTCAGTCACCTCAGACAACCTGTCCCACCACACACATCTTCTAGAAGTTAAAATCCTTCTGACCTTGAAATGACAAGCACCCAGACTGCCCATTTATCCAATTCTGCATTTCTTTAATGGCAAATATTGCTGACCCAGCCAACTGCATACCAGGGTCCCTACTCCCACTTATATAATGGAGATTATGGATGTCTGTCCTATGCCCCATGTGACATACTTTTCACAAAGCCTGCATTACTTTGGACTGACTGTGATTGTGGATGATGGTGGACATCAGAATTTTTGTGTAATAAAATCAGAAACAAAGAGGGCCTGTTTCTCTTCTCCTTAATGGTGTTATGAAATATGAGTAGTTCTGCAGTAGCCAATGAAATTTCACCATGGAAAAAAATCAGAGTTGGATCCAATATTTTCAGTCCAGACAAAATCAGAAAATACTGGAAATATTACTTTTTGAAAAGGACTGATCTTATTAAATGTTCAGCATGGTTTGCAGCCCAAAATGGTTTGCATAAATTTAAGATTAGAATTCTTATATGCTGAACTACATAAGTGAGATTAACTACTATAATAGCCATATGTGCATTTCTGTGTAAGTTTCTGCACAAATAAGAACATATGTATAAACTGAACCAAGAAGATTCCTGTGATTATAACTATTTCACTTGTAAATATTGTTGTGAATTTTAAATCTATGTATAGCAGTTTATACTACAGTTCTGTGTTATTGATGTTATAGCATTTTTTCTGTCCTGATCTGTGCATTGCAGAGAACGAAAAGTTGTGTTTAATGATACTTGGTTAAAAAGTGATACAGCCTCTGGGAGGCTTCACAGTTCATATAACTGTTTCCTGTGGTTTCAGGTCATTTTGGATCTGGAGTTGCCTCTTATTTCATCTTTTTGAGATGGCTATTTGGAATCAATATTGTGCTTACCGTAATGACAGGCGCATTTGTGGTCTTACCAGAGGTAAGGACAGATCTCCAATATCTATAGAAAAACACTGTGCAATTTCCCTTCCTGAAAGTGAATGTTCTGCTCAAAGGCATACATTATTTTCTTTAATGTAGAATTTCAATTATTTAAAAAACATTCCTCTGATGAATTTTATTTCTGCCAGAGAAGGAGGAAATTTGCCATTAATGTCTCAGACGACATTTTACCAACAGACCAATGTAATGTAGATGTTGTTGATAGCTGATGTAAGGGACCCAATTCTAGAAAGTGCAGAACATGTGTGGAGCACCTAAAGCTTCTCTTCATTTCATTTGGAGAAGTCAGTGTACAGCATCTGTTTTTAGTCTTGAGAACCTGATTTTCAGAGGTTCTGAGTATCCATAACTCTGTGACATGTCAGCCAGAGCTATTTGTAACTTGCTGTACATACCAGGCCTTTAATGTCTATATAGTCTTATAGACAAAGAGAAAAATTCTAGTACACCAATATAGTAGACATCTATAGGAAGCAGGTTTTAATGTGCATCAGAATGATGACTGAGTCAAACATTTATCTTCCCCATACATCATACTATGCTTGAATAGCTAGCTCTTTTGTCTCTACAATAATAACTTACCTTAACATTAGATCTCAGAGGCTAATTCCTACCATCAGACAGGACACTCATTGACCTCCGTGGGAGTTGAGTGCAGAATTTGTCACTACACTTCTTGTTTAGGTGAGAGAATGACAGTAATAGCGTTCCTGATGTTTAAGACCTTTCCTCTCTTATCAGCTCCTGGCAGGAGCACCGTTTGGAAGCACCATCAGCAAGACCATCCCGAAGGAGCAGTTTGCATCAGCACAAGACTTGGATACCATCTGGTCCCTGGGGGCAAGGCTACAACCATACTTCATTGCATGAATTCTTCTTGTATTAACGCGGTCAGGGATGGATGCTGATGCTGACTGTATGTTGTCTTTGCAGGGTTATCTTCAGTACTCTGTTTTATTTTATGGCTACTATGGCCGAGATCGGAAGATCGGCAAAGCTGGGTATCGGCTGCCTCTGGCATACTTCCTTGTTGGAATGGCAGTGTTTGCTTACAGCTTCATCATTCTCTTAAAAAAGTAATGTGTCCCTTTTAACTGGCGTTTGCCTAGAGATATATATTCAGGCCATCTGAATGATGTATTCTTTCCCCTTCCCCTAAAGAGTTTCTATCCTGTATTTAATTCTATAAGTCCTGTACTGTATTCAAACCAATGAATATAAGAGAGTCATCCTTGTTAGATTAAGGATAGAACTGGGAACTAGGATCTCCTGAGCACTAATTGTCACTTGCTCTTTTGTTGTCGCTTAACTGCTGTCCTTCAGCTTCCCTGTGTGTAAAATGAGGGTTAGGCTCAGCAGCCTGTGAGTGTTATGAACATTATGGGGTTAACCAGCGGCAGATTTAGGGCAGGGCGAGCGGGGTGGCTGCCCCGGGCCCCGCGCTTCCCGAGGCCCCGCGCATGCGCCTTGGCACCACGGCGCATGCGCTGTGTCAAAGGGGGGGCCCCGTGAAATTTTGGTGCCCCGGGCCCCGCGGCGCTGCCTTGGGCCCCGCAGCACTCTCATCCACCCCTGGGGTTAACATCTGTACAGTGAAGATTGGAGTCTGGTTTTCACTGAGGTCTTTCTGGGGCTTCCATCCTTCCAGCATAAGTATTATTATGACAAGAATCTTAAAATTGCAACCCGTACTACCCTTCCTATCCAGCTAAATACAAATATAAGAATGTGCTCATGAAATTCTGGGCATTGCTTAAACTGGTGAGCTACACAGTACTCAAATGTGAGCCTATTTATATCCTTCACTGTTTAGGTGGAAGAGTGGGAAGCAAAGTTTCCTCTAAGCTGTGTGGCTGCATGACCATGCAGCTATTTTCTGAGCCCCACTCAGAGCTTCAGAGTTCCCCTCACAGGTGGGGAGCTCAGCTGACTGGCGGGGGGAAGGGTGTCTGTAAACAGCAGCCAAATGCTGCCATGTGTTGAACTGAAGAACTCCCAGAGCAGAAAAGCAGATGAGATGAGGCAATAAGTGGCGGGGGGGGGGAGTAATTAATTCATTGGGTTGGGGGAAGTCAGAGGGGAGTGGATTTTAGAGAGTCCTGCCTGCCGGGGAGGGGAGAGAAAGAGACAGAGACACAGAAACCCAGCAGTCTCTTCAACCCTCCTAGTCTGGGAAGGGGGAGGTAAGGGGCTGACTGCATGGAGTAGGTGGGGGATAAAGAGGGTGGGTGGGTGCTGGCATCTGTGCAGTGAGGTAGAGACAGTTTATCTGGGGTGTCCTGACTCACTGCAGTCCTCTTGGTTAGGCTGGGTTGGAGGGAGTGGGGAAAAAGCAGGCTGCATGGGAAGGAGTGTGCTAGGAGAACATTTGTATGGTTGCATTTCAAAAAAGTTTACATAGGTGTTAATGGCTTAAGATAAGAAAGAAAATGATTCTTTTAATAGAATTTTTTTGGAATGTTGCAGAGATCTAAAACTCTGAACTTAATGATTTTTTTAAAATCCTGTGTTACTAATTAATACATGGTAAATTGTATTGCATTAAGGCGATATCTTTGTTATGTGGTAGAGTTCTGGCTCTTATGAGTCAGAAGTAGCAAGTACGAGGTAGGATGCTAGTTTTCTAGGGTACCTCACAGCAATGAAACATAGGTGTCTTTGTTTTAATATATTTTCTTCCACAAATATGAACTGTTTCAAGAGTGTGTGTGTGTGTGTGTGTGTGTATTGATGGTGCACATCCACACACTACCTCAGTATTGGTGTTGCACATAAGAAATTTCAGCCCACCCAAAAGAAAATTCAACCCATGCAAGGAAAGAAAATGTTAGAGGGAACACTGGAGGGAAGAGAGCCTGCCTGTGCTGATCATAAATCTTGGAATGTGCAGTACAAGGTCACTTTATCCTCTCTCCATTCGGTTTCCCTCTCTCCGGATAACTAATTATCTGGTCCAGGAGGATTTTCAATATGAGCTATAATAGCTTTGACAGCCTCCAAAATGATCACTCCTTTTTCATTATAGTGGTTATTTTAGGTCAGGGCAGTCTACGTTTTGGACCCTGGTTCAAACAGTGATTTCGCAATTACTTTCTGGATGAGGTCTGTTTTTCTCTGACTAGAAAAGGTACTGCCTTTGGTTCTTAACTCTGTGTGCCCATCTATTGTGCTCTTCTACCATTTCCTAACTAAGGAGAAACAATTCCTTTTAGCCTCTGGCAAGCCACATTAGGTGCACATTGGATTATGTTATGTGAAATATTTTTGGAATAATACATAGCTATATCGCAATGGAATAGACTGGTAGAACCATATAACTATTATGTGTAGGTATGGGGCAAATATCTAGAGAAAAGGAACATATTGGAGGAGGTGATTGAATTTCAGACTGCTACACTGATTTGCTGCAGACATTAGAACTAGCTATTTGCTGTACAGTAAAATTCCATTTAATTATTTTCTGTGATGATTAGCTCAGAACATGGTCTCATTTAATTTATTGTACAGCACCAACTTGCATTTATTATTCTGAAAAAAACAGAACACAAATACCTTTATTAAAACAATAAATGTTGTTGAGAGTTTTTTTTAATGATCACTTAACTGCTTTCAATACCTTACATTGATTTATTACCTACTGATGAAGGTTATTTACTCACCTGAGATGAGTGCACTATTAGAAAAACTAGCTGAGTAAAATAGCACTAGGTTTTTTAACTATCAGTTGTGTTTTTACTAGACCATCACTATTGTTATCTACATTTCTAACAAGAGATAGCTGTCAATTCTGTAGAAAAGCATCACATTTTTGCCAGGCTATAATGATCTTACATTGCAATGACACCTTTCCTCCAAATGGATCCTACATAGAGATTTGAAAAGTGAATTTAATCCGATGAAAGGTATAAAATGGCAGCAGTACACATTTTCCCTTATTAACGAATCAAAATGCTTCAATTCTGAACTTCAATTCTGAACTGGAGTAGTTAAGTCTCTTTAGTTATGTCTACACTAACACCCTAGTTCAAACTAGGGTGGTTAATGTAGTCAATCGAAGTTGCAAATGAAGCCTGGGATTTAAATATCCCGGGCTTCATTTGCATCTTGCCGGGTGCCACCATTTTTAAATCCCCGGTAGTTTGGACTCCGTGCCTGCGGCTACACGCGGCATGGAGTAGGTAGTTCGAATGAGGTGTAACGGTAATTCGAATTAGCCTAATTCGAACTACCTACTCCATGCCGCGTGTAGCCGCGGGCATGGAGTCCGAACTATCAGGGATTTAAAAATGGTGGCACCCGGCAAGATGCAAATGAAGCCTGGGATATTTAAATCCGGGCTTCATTTGCAACTTTGATTGACTACATTAACCACCCTAGTTCGAACTAGAGTGGTAGTGTAGACATACCCTTTCTCTCTTCCTAAGCTCTCTATTGAAACTGCCAAAAAAAATCCTATTTTGGTCATTTTTTGTGGTATAAACACCTATGAGCCAATTTGTATCACATAAACCACTGTGCATTTACAGTGTATTTTTATTGTCGTTTTTTTTCCAGAATGGCAAAGAACTCAAGAATGAGTCTAGCAAGTGCCTCTGATGAAAATTATACTTTCTGCTGGAGGGTGTTCTGTGCTTGGGACTATTTAATAGGCAATCCAGAGGCTGCAGAGAGCAAAGCTGCTGCAATAGTTAATAGTATCAGGGTAAGCAACTCGTCTCTGAACAAAAGCACAGTTTAGATGTATTGCATTGGAAATAACAGTGTTTTTCTTCATCCATTCTACTACATACTGTTTCTTTCCTTTGGTGCATTGTGTTTCTTTCTGACTCTGATTACCTAGCAGAGTTCTAGTACCAAATCTCTTACGGCCGTGTTAGTCACAAGATAGATGTGCCCAATTTTCGTTATGACCTGAGTTATGGTTAACAGCCATGATACGTAAATAATAGGATCACATCACTTTGTCATGGTACATTTTATCAACAGTGTCCTTCTATTTCATTTATTGTGTGATGTTCCAAGAGTGACATCTTATTTTCTTTCTGAGACACTTAATCCCGATGATTACATGTACTGTTTGGAGTTAAAAACCTTGAAACAAATTCATCCTTCGTGCAATTCTAATGAATCTTTGAATCAGGATCTGTTTAATATCCTGATAATATTCACTTATATTATGTCTTCAGCAAAATAGTCCAGAGGCATTTTATAACTAGATCAACAATAAAAACTACATTAAACATGAACCTTTTCCATTTAGATTTTAAAAAATGTACGCAGCTTTCCTAATACCCAAAAGTAATTGATTCCATAACCTTGGCACATCTTCACTAAAAGCTCTTTGTCCAAGTGACTCCAAATTGTCTAGGACAAACCAATAATTTGATTTTTATGTCAAACACTGGGATGGTGTTTTTGTTTTGTAATGTCCACATGTGTGTACCCCGCCATGGGGTACATTACACCACAAGTGATGCTTGCAGTCTTGCTGTTGCTGAGTTGGTCCCAGATATTAGAGACACCTGGGCGGGGCTAAGGTAATAGCTTTTAATGGACCAATTTCTGTTGATGTGAATGACAAAGCTATTCTGAAATGTAAGCCCAAAAGCTTGTCACTCTAGCCAGCAGAAGTTGGTCCAATAAAAGATACTACCTCATCCATCTTGCCTCTCAGAGGTAATGTGTCCTTTTTCTGAACAACACATTATCTAAGGCTCCTATCCTGCATTAATATCTAGTAGTGAGGACCTCCGGGTGCAGTCCTATTGAAGCAAATGGGACAGTACAACCAACAGGTCCACATTACATAGGGATTTGACCAACTAGTCAACTATCTGATAAGCAAATGTTTATCGGATAGTCGACACACTAGTCGACTAGCCACTTCGTCTATCAGAAGGAGTCAGGAAGCGGGATGGAAAGGGTCAGGTGCTTCAAAGCGGCAGCACCATGTGGAGCACGGGGCCAACTGTGGTGTTTCAAAACGGCAGTGCCGCGTGGAGCCCAGGGTAAGCTGGGGCCTCCCCCTCCTCCATGCAGCTCTTCTGCTTTTAAACACTGCGTGATACCTGACACCGGGCTCCCTGCAGCATTTCAAAGTGGCAGCACCGCATGGAACCGGTGCCATGTGGTGCTGCAGTTTTGAAATGCCGCAGGCAGCACAGGGCCAGCGGGGGACTGCTTGAGTCCCCCATTGGCCCTGTGCTCCCTGCAGTGTTTTCGCCTTTGAAGTGTAGCAACAGCCCTACGGCTGTTGCTACACTTCAAAGGCGGTGATGCCCTTATCAAATATTCAATTAGCCAATTAATCTAAATTTAAAATCCCTAATATTAGAGAGTCTTAGAACAGGACAGAAAGGAGTGAATATAGAATATGCCACAAAAAACGGGTGATAAATTCTTAATGTCTTTGCTCCGCCAAAATCTCTCTCACTGCTTAAACCCATAACACACAGTACTATTATTAAGTAAAGAAGCATAGAGGTGAATGTCAGCTCTTCCCTAATGCAGTGCAGAATCTGGCCATTTTCATTTATCTGGTTTGTAACAGCTTGAGGCAATGTTTATTGATGTTACTGAATGCTGTTAAAACGGTAATTCTGTGTTTCTTTTAAGGAAGCTATATTGGAAGAACAGGAAAAGAAGAAAAGCAAAAACCTGTATGTATACATGGCTGAGGCCATTTTCACAACCACTGTTTAATTGCGAGAGTACAGTGTTGACCTGTAGGCAGAAAACACCTACTTATGCAAACTGGCTCCTCTGTACCATTTGCTGTGTGACTCTTTTCCAGGGCAGTGACAATATGCTTAAGGATTATTGCAAACATCCTTGTGCTTCTCTCACTTGCTGGAAGTATTTACATCATTTACTTTGTTGTGGATCGATCCCAAAAATTAGAGCGTACCAAAAAGGAACTGACACTTTGGGAGAAAAACGAGGTACAGTATGGCAGGTGTATTTACCGCCTTTGTTAGTCTGTAACTGTGCATTCTGGTTTCACAAAGGCTTCACACAAGTAACTTGGGTAGTTGCAAATTACTCTTGATTTTGCTGGTAGCTGTCCATAGAATATGGCCAAATCCTTCTTAGCAGCCCCTCAATGGGTGTGGAGGAGCCATGGGATTACTCCTAGTAGTAAAGTGAAACATGTGCCCAATTGTTTTCAGAAACAAGGCCTTAGATGAGACTAGGGTTGCCAGATGGTTGAAACAAAAATACTGAACCTGCCCTCCCCCCCTCCCCCCCCCCCCCCCCCCCCCCCCGCAAAAAAAACCCACTGGGGAAAAAAAATCTGTTGAAGGGGAAAAAAATGGGGGGGAGACCAAAGTTGTTGAGCCAAAAAAAAAAACCCTCCCCCCAAAAAACCCCAACCCAAGTAAGCATGGGGGTAGGGGATGGGGGGCTGGGGACCTGGCGGGGACTCGGAGGGGAGGAGGGGAGGCTGGGTGCTGAGTGATTGTAGGGTTGCTAGGTGCCCGGCATTTTTGCCTCCTGGCCGGGGAAAAAATCAGAAAATACTGGACATCTCAGGTGTCTGGTATTTTCTGAATTTTTTTACTGGACAGGAAGCGAAAATACCTGACTGTCTGGTGAATACCAGACACCTGGCAACCCTAGACATGAAGGAAATGTGTACTTCCCATGTGTTATGAAACACCATTCTGCAAGGGTCCATTGCACTGGAGTTTTAGGGCTGTGGGAATAAGTTCAGGGCACAAATGGGAGTGGCGCTTCAGCTACATGAATCCCCACACAATCACCACACCCAGTGCACAGTGAGGGGTTCTGAGTGGCCACAGTGGGAGTGGGGATGCAGCAGTTCCTCAAGGTACGGGGCCTGCAAATCTACTTGGCCTTTACATGGGCCACAGAAGGAAGAAGCATTTTGTGCACCCATGTGAGAGCAAGCAGACTCTGTCCTGTGGGCAATAATCACTTGAAAACCATCACCCTGAGGATAGCAGCTGACTTCAGCAGAAAGATAAACAATGATCTGTGACTATTTCCCTTTCCAAGCAATGAGGAGATCAGAAAAGGACATTATCTTCGGATTTCTTCTTGTTCATAGAAAATGAATACTTCTATAATAAAAAGAAACTAAAATGTAGTGACTAAGGGAGGGGGAAAGTCTGCTTAGCAATGTTCCAGATCAAGAATTCTGGGCCACAAGAATTCTGGTCATTACTCTTGTCAATAGCAAATTTTAAAGTAGAATTTTCTGAGTTACCACAATAAAGTAGTTCTAGTGCATCATCAAGATTTCAAACAGCAAGCAAAGAGTTTTTCAACTATCAATGCGGGGCTACTTTAAAAAAAAGCAGCACCCAAAAGACTATCTTTCTATTTTGTAGGTGAGTGTTGTTGTTTCCCTAATTACTATGATTGCACCCTCCGCGTTTGAACTTGTGGCAGCGCTAGAGATGTATCACCCTAGAACTACTCTTCGCTTTCAGCTTGCCAGGTATGAAACAATACAAAAACAATTTTGGGTTGGTTTGATTGGAGGGAGGAAAGTAATGTACTGATGATGCATTTTACTTCAGCCAATATACAACATGAATTAGAAGTCTTTAAAATAACCATACTAGATGTCCCATATAATATGCTTGTTGTTTCCAGGGTTCTCGTTTTATATCTGGGAAACCTCTACAGTTTAATCATTGCTCTGTTGGATAAAGTGGACAGCATGAATATCACGGTAAGTATTGGTAGTATTATCCTGAGTCTTAAAACTAGCTAAGTATACACATAGAACTCTTATTGTAACATATTTAAAGTCCAAAGTAAATTTATTTGAAATCAAAATATACCTATTTAAATATAGTGGAACTCTGATTGCAGCATCAGCTGTGATACTCATTTACAAATCCTTGCAGTCAGCTAGAAATTCAGATCCATAAGGATGTTGATGAATAGTAAAAAAGACAACAGTTCTGAGCATTTAAGTATGGTAAAGTAGGTCACCATTCTAGGCTAAATATTTCAACCTGATCTAAAATAAATTTCCAGTTTGGTGTCTACAAAGTTAGTTGATCATTTGCACATACAAATCGGGAAATTGGGTGCCTCACCATCTCACTGATCCATGAAATTACATGGTTGAGCACAATAAATGGGTGCCTTGGCAATCCTGGACTCATGGATATCTGCAAGTTTTGCAAGCAGATGGATTCCACAGCTGAAAATTCAGCAGTTAAGACGCTGAGATTCAACTCATCTTTCATTCTTTCAGGAAGCTGAAGCTAACAGCAGTGCAAGTAACTGGATTGACTCCACCACCTTCTTAGTCCCCAGAACCGTTCCTAAAGAAGACAATTTATCTACAACTGTCCCTGCTATAAGAATTAGAAGAAATAGCACAATGACTTTGGAAAAGAGTCATACTCAGAACTATACAATACCTGTCATGCTGGTTAACAAGACAACGCCCTATCTCCATAACATGCAAAGTCAGACGGCTCAGTGCTGGGAAACATACGTTGGTCAGGTAAGTGCATTTTTCCCATTAAGAAAAGTAAACCAAATATGTTGCTCATCCCTCCCCCCCTTTCCCCCCTCTGACAGAACAGCAGCACAGGAAAGAGCTCACCTGCATGCTCCACTTCCATCACCTCCCACTGGTCAATGGGAATGGTGGGGGGCAGTACCTGCAAGCACACAGTATTGTGGAGACACCTATGCCCCCCAGAAGATGCACCAGGTAAGCACCCCATCCCCTGCCCCCTCATGCACCCTACCTTCCCCCAGGCCCCAAATGCCCACTCTGCTCCTGTGCACTACCTTCTGCCTGGACCCTGCACCCTACCTTCTGCCTAGATCCTACCCCCCTCCTCCTGCACCCAACTTCACACCAAGAACTTCACTTTCCCCAGCCAAGACCCTGCACCTCCACCCTCAGCCTACTCCTTGACAGCTCCCTCCCACACACTGAACCCTCATTTTGGCCCCACCCCAGAGTCTCAGGGAGTCCCACAAATCTACTAGCCCCAGGCCCACAGAAGATTTATTCTGGCCCTGGAAGGAAGCCATGAACCTCGGTGCCCTACACGGGACTGGAGTGCAAGGGAAACCTTGGCACCCCTAGTTGCATGAGTGAGGTGAGTGTCTCACTTTTTGTTCTGCTTCTCAGTTGGGGATCACCTCAGTGGAGGTTGCTTTTTTTCCCCTCTGCACTGGGGCAGGTCACTGAGGTTTTCTTTGTTATGTTTTGGTTTGGTTTAGGGGTTTGGTTTTTGGGATGGGGGAGGGGGAGGAGGAGGGAGAGGTTGTTTCTCACTTATGTGTGGCCCCTGACTGATTTTTCTCTGAGTATGCGTCTACACAGCACCCTAAACTCAAAATAAGTTACACAATTTGCACTATGCAAATTACATATCTAATTTCAATTCTATTTTGAAACAGCTTATTTTGAAATTTGGTGTGTTTACACAGCGCCAAATTTCAAAATAACACACTGTTTCAAAACATTCCATAACCCTTGTGGAATGAGAGTTTCAGGGATGCCGAAATAGTGTGCCCATTATTTTGAAAAATATTTTGAAATAACGGGTGGCTTGTTAAGAGGTGGGATAGCTATTTTGGGATACTGCCAGTATCCCAAAATAGCCGTGCTGTGTAGACATATCCTGTATGAGTGGACCCGAAAAAGATTCCCCGCCCTTGGCTTAGTTAGAGGAAAGAGGTAGTTATTTAGAAGCGGGTGACATTTTAAAAAATGTGTATATGTATGGGACAGAATTGTTTGGGGTTGGAGTTTTCTTGTTTAATTATGTGTTTGAATTGTGCATTTTTAAGACGCTATTAAAATCCATAAATCTTGGATAGCCATTCATAAATGTAAATTATAATAATAAATAGATCCAGTCTTTTTCTTCAGAGCACTGTGATCTTAATCTTAACTGGTTATGCTGTTGGTATTAAGAGGCAGTATTTCTCAGTACTAACAAAAATGCATTAAAAATAATCACGTACAATACATCCAGAAGCGGAGCAGAAGTGAAATACTCTGTTATTTAATAAAGATAACTTTTCAAAATAAACAGATTGAGTCATTAAAGAGAACATTCTAATCCACTATGACTGGTACTTTATCTGATGGAAGCAATAAGCAGCATAATGAACTCTGGCACCAGACGTTTGCCCTTCCTGGAACTGAAACATACAAAGAAACATAAAAGCAGGCCATTATTGAAGCCATTATACATTCAGGGGCTGTGACATTAGGGTTGTAAGCACGAGTCAAGTGCAAACATGTCCAGAGTTTTATGCAATTCCTTTGCTTTGAACATGGCTCAATAGCTTGGCACGCACTCTGTTTCAGGAAATGTTGAAGCTGTCAATTATCGACATGATTTTCACAGTGGCAAGCATTCTGCTAATAGACTTTTTCCGTGGGCTTTTTGTCCGATATTTAAGTGATTGCTGGTGCTGGGATCTGGAAAGCAAGTTTGTAAGTATTGGCTTTTATTTTAATAAACTCATTCTGAAATAAGGTGAGGAAAACTGAACAGACTGAGCTACCTTGAGTATGTTTCCTTGAGCTGGGAATCACATCCTGAGCTCAAAGTGTAGACTTACCCAAATGACAAAGGACGTCTGAATTTAAATTGGAAGGCACAGAGCAAACAGTGAGATTAAGCTCATGATACCATCTACATGTTTGGTTAGTCTTTAAGGTGCTACTAGACTATTTGTTGTTTTTTAAGTTTTTCCTGTTACAGACTAACTCGACTACCCCTCTGCAGTGAGGTTACTGCAAGTTTCCTACCAGCTGTGGCCAACACAGACTCCCACATCTTTCTCATAATGAGATAGTGGATCAGTCCCATAGTTAAAAGTGACTAATAGATAGTCCATTTGAAAATGGAGAGAGTGGGTGGGTTCTAACTTCCTCTCCAGCTATGTCAATGCCCCATGAGATATGAAGTGATGCAAGACACACTAATAAGTATACAGTTCCTAAAAATAAAGATAAGTAATGCTTAGTTAGGGAGCATCTGTTGGCATGAAATCCAGATATGTCTTTAGCAGCTGATTTAAAGAGTGGAGTGGAATGGAGTGTCTTAACCCCACATGTAGGTTTGACTGTGTTCTCACACGTCAAAGTGCAATACTTACACTGAAGATCTCAGAGTGTAATCTCTTCCATGGATTTATATATGCTAAAGTTTTAGATAGTAGACATAAAAAAATCAAAACAAGTTGTTCACCATTCATTGTATTTCTTGTAGCCGGAATATGGGGAATTCAAAATTGCAGAGAATGTGCTACATTTGGTCTACAATCAAGGAATGATTTGGTATGTAATAAATAAGAATTGTTTCTTGTCCTTGGTTGATTACCAAGATAATTTATTATCTAAACCTCAAACTCACTATTGATAGGAAGTTAGTAAAGGAGCACTGCATGATCAACAGTATCACATGGATACAAGATGACAGGTTATTTAGAACTATTCATATAATTTATTGTAACAAAATGTACTGAAGGGATGTTGATTACTTTGAAATTACGTATTTCTTTCTAGGATGGGAGCCTTCTTTTCACCCTGCCTCCCAGCATTCAATGTTCTGAAGCTGATTGGGCTTATGTACCTGAGGAGCTGGGCTGTGTTAACATGTAATGTACCACATCAGCAGGTTTTCAGAGCTTCAAGGTTAGTTAAACTAAAAACAGTATTCAATGTTGGGAAGAAAGGTATTATCTGACTGTAAATGAATTGAGTAGCCTTGAATGCTGGAAATAGAAAATTAAATTAAATGTATAATCTTTGAAGCCTTCAGCACAAATCTGCAAAGGAAAATATAGTTAGGCTATGTCTAAACTACAATGATCTGTTGGAAAAAGGTACGCAAAATGTGCTCCGTAATTGGTGTACCTTTTTCCAAAATTTGGCCCATCTACACTTGTGGAAGGAGGAAAACAGAGCTTCTGAAAGAGTGCAAAAAAAAAAAGCGGAAGAGCAGACGTGTTCCGTAGTCTAGACGTAGCCCCCATGACAAGAGGGAGGTAGAAAGCAGTAGTGTATCATAGACATTGTATCATAGAGAATGTGCACATGAACATGCATCACAAGGATATAAAGGGAGCTATATCACTTGGGATTTGTGATTGTTTATATCCAGAACCTTTCACTTCTAGGTTACGGGGTCAAAGTCAGTAGTGACCAAAAGTTATTATTGGATGCCAATTGGAGTTTAAATGAGGCTGTTTAAGAATAAATCACTGGAGTATCCAGTGTAAAGTAGAGTAGTTGCTATGAAAAAATTGTTTTTGTTGTATGTGTATCTTATACTGGTTTCCAGAGGGAAATAAACTATACAAGCAAAAGCACTTTTTACACCAATACAATTGTGGCTACATACTTGAGCTTTTTGTGGGTATAGAAACATCACACACAAAAATCATACCCTGAACTGTCATTGAATTCAATCATGAAAGTAAGTGTTTGCAAGATCGGTGCCTTAGTGTTTCTCTGTATACAATGAAATATCAACAAATGTACCTTAGCTTACATAACAGCATTACCCTTGTTATATTTTTTCCTTAAGAATACCTCAATTTCTTCCCCAAAGATAAATAGGGAATAACCAAAAGACTGAAAGTCTTTTAAACATGTCAAAAATGACATAATCTTAAAGTCTGAAGAGAAATGAAGACACAAACCTTGATATTTTTTTACACAGAACTTTGAAGCAACCTTAGTTTTTGCACTGTGGATACTATAAATAGTTATCTGGCTGAGTAAATGATATCTGGAGGGCAGAATAAGAGGATTTTTGATCATTAAGAATCTGCACAAGGCTAGTGTTTACATACTGCCCAGATTTATTTCCTGACCATAACAGAAAACAGTATTGGTGTTTCAGACATGTAGCTCTTGTACTTGTCAGGTTGATGCGGATTTATACCCTCCATATTGCCTCTGGTTCTCTGTATTATTAATACAACATGAAACATTTTATGTTTTATTACAGATCTAACAACTTCTACTTGGCTATGTTGCTGTTTATGTTGTTCTTATGCATGTTACCAACCATTTTTGCTATTGCCCGATACAAACCATCTTTAAGCTGTGGTCCATTTAGGTAAGTGGTATTGACATAATAACCGTAGAGAACTGTTAGTTGCCTTGTCTCAAGAAATTAAACAGTTTTTAATTGAACTATTTCTCACTTACTGATAAATAAAAGTTGTTAATTTGGGACTATAGGGTGTCCTACTTGTGCCAAAAAATTCTAAGTTCAGATATAAAATGGCATTAAACTACTTGGGCGGTATCTCACGTAACTCTTTTGGTCTCCTTTATCAACTGCAGACAGGTTGTCATTATGCATACTTGAAAATTCTGGTCATATTCTAAAAATAGCTTGATCCTTATCAATTTTCCCATTGATTTCAGTGGGAGCTCAATTAATCATCATGGTCTTGCATAAAAATATGTGTTATTCAGTGCACTACTACTTTGAAATGATAAATGTGGAGAATTTTCTTATAGTTCAATTTAACTTTTTCCTCCATAGTGGACAAGAGAAAATATATGATATTGTGTCTGAAACAATTAAAGCTGATTTCCCTGTATGGTTCAACACAGTGATTAATTACATCAGTAGCCCTGTAGTTGTCCTCCCTGCATTATTGCTTCTGTTGTAAGTATTTCACATTTCATAGTGATATTATTTTGTACCAGTGCTATCAGTTGAATCTTAGTAGTAGTAGTAAAATATTGTGTGACAGGGGAGCTGTTAACCTGTGCAGGCTGCTGGGCAAGCGGTGGGGGAGCTGGCTCCTCTAGCTAGAAAAGGAAAAGCCTTCTGAAGAAGTGGTGGGGCTGGGGCAACCAGCTCTTCCTGCTGCCCAGAGCGTGGCCTGCTCGCAGCCTCAGCACCACATGGAGCACGCAACACGGTGTTTGGGTGGCAATTTAAAGGTCTCGGGATTCCTCCCGCGCCCTGCCCCGCCCCCTCCTCCTGTCAGCAGGCCTGGTGACAGTAATTTTATAAAACCAACTGGAGAAGTCTTGTTGGATGTATGGATTAGGGATTAGTCGAGGGTGGGGCATGCTTCATCCTGCCATTGGTTTCACTGGAGTGAGTCGTCTTAAGTATTTGATGATGAGATATGGCCATTTGATTTTCAGATTCAAATGAACCAATCTATGTTAGTCTTTCATGTAAACAATAAGACCGGGCTCTGCAGCACTTCATGGTCCAACAAAGGCCATTAGGGAGGGTTAAGTGTGGAGACACTGATAACGACCTTTGCCAACCACCTGGAATACTGGGTGTGCTCTCCAAGTGTAAGATCATTACATGGTGTTAAAATTTGGCTTACTAGTGATTTCTAGACCCCTGTTTCTCTCTCAGGAGTGTCTTAGAAACCAGTCTTCTGTTTATTATTGCTCAGTAGTTCAGTATATAACTGCACACAGGGCTTAATCTGTCATCTATGGAAGCTGTTCCATCATCCTGATTACTGACAGGATAAATCAATTATCAAGGCCTGTTCTCAAGTGTTAATTTAATATAATTTTCTGCAGTCTCTCCAGTCCTTTTCACCCCACTCCTTGAATAATCACATCTGGGAGCTGATATTTATTTTGAGCTGTTTGAAATGTACATCGCTTTCACAAAATGTCTTTTAGCCCATATTTTCTCATTTATATTAATTGAAGATGGTCTTTCCTATGATCAGGCCCGGGAAAAATTAATCTGTTCACTTCATTTGAGCTTAGGGTTACCAGATGGCTTCAAAAAAATAATGGACACACTTGATCTCAGATCGCGGGGGGGGGGGGGGGACCTGTCCGGCGCGAAGCAGGGCTGGCCAGGAGGAGGTCGGGGGGAGTGGGGTTGGCCAGGGGAGATCGGGGGGGGGAGGGTCTGGCAGGCAGAGGGGCTGGCTGGGGCAGAGATCGGGGGGTAGAACCAGTCAGCTGGCAGGGAGCAGGGCTGGCCGGGATGGGTTGGGGGGAGCAGGGCTGGCCGGGGGGGGGGGGGGGGGGGAAGAGTGGGGGGAGAAAATTGGCCAGCGAGGAGCGGGGCTGGCCCGGGCACACGCAGATCCCGGGGTGCTGCCCGTCCCACACACAGTCCTGGCGGAGGGCGAGCTAGTCCAGCCCCGGGGATTCCATCTCGCCCCAGCCCTGTCCCCACCCTCCCTCCTCTCTACTGCATACTTCCTGGCTGGTAGACATGCTCATGCAGTGTGACTCATGCAGCATGAGCGTGTCTATCAGCCAGGAAGTATGATACTCATAATAATAAAATTAACTTAATTAGAAAAAAACGGACATTTCTATGTCCGGTATTTTCTCAATTTATTTCCTGGACAGAAAGCTCAAATACCTGACTGTCCAGTTCAAAACCAGCCACCTGGCAACCCTATCTGAGCCAGGCAGACGGGCATTTCCCAATTAATAACACCTCCATTGTTCCCTTAAAGATCCTCTGTACCTTAGCTCTGGCATTCTTTTGTTTCCTGTTAGGTGGAACCTAATATCCTCTTTTGATTTAATTCTGTGCAGTCAGATAGGATAAGAAGTAGGTAAGCAGAGGTGTCATAGTTACCAGCCCCGCCCCCCCCCCCCCCCACACACACACACATGTTCTCCCCAAAGAGTGAGAGAGAGATTGAGAAGAGAAGTAGCTATTACCAGGCCCACTGACGGCAGGGGGCAAAGGGGTAACTGCCCAGAGCCTGGCAATTCTAAAGGACCTGTGACTCCCAGCCACTGTCCAGAGTCCTTTAAATCACCACTAGAGTGCTATGCGGCTGGCTCCAGGTGGCTCTAAGTATTGCAGGACAGCCAGCATACCATGTTCTGGGCAATGCTGAAGGGTGGATGCCCCCAGCTCCATTCCTTCCAACTGAGGTGCTGCCCTTTCCAGGAGCACAGAGCTGGTACTTCCCCCCCAACTTACTCAGGTCCCTGGCATGGCTGCCGGCTCCCCTGGCTATCACATAGCAAACACTTCACAATGTGCAGAAGTATTATTTCAATATATGTTTTAGAGGTGTCTGTCTAGGAGTCCACCTGATTATTTGTCTGCAAGTCCGTTTGTTCAAGAACTCCTCCTAAACGGTAAGAGCTAGGACCAACAAATTTGGTATGTAGCTTCCTCTTACCCTAACTTAAAGCAATGGCAGGGTTTGGTTGTGGCAGGAATATGGGAAATGCCTGGAATTCAATTGTTTTCCATAATGTGGAAAGGGAGGCAGCTGATTGGAGGGATGCAATACAGCACAGTCACCACTAGGGGCAGTTATACTGCAGAGTGACCACAATGGGCAACCGGACCAGGAAGGAAGTGGCAAGCTCGGGATGGGGTTGACCATCTTGCCGGCCACTGGCCTAGGTAAATGGCCTCCCTGCCTCAAACCCCTCCTGTCTACAGGCCTCCCTCCTCCCCCCTGCAGACCATAGGCAGCTCTCCCCAGCAGTACACCCTCCTCTCCCTCCTGAGCCTGGGCCCAGGATGCTAGCCTGCCAGGAGCTAGCTCTGGTGAGCTGTGTCTGACCTATGGGCCGTTTATTGCCTACCTCTGTGTTAAGCTATGGAACTCCGAAGAATTGTTTGTTTGACTTTCAAAAAGCTCATTTGACTTATATATTTCTGTCCCAATGTGAAGGAAAATGCTGGAGTTCAATTGAAATCATATTTCATTTTTGGGACACATGAGACTTTCTGAAATAAAACTGTTAGGAATATTTCAGATGTGATTCATGGTCAGCCTTGTGTTCCTCTCTTCTAGCATGCTAATTTATTACCTGCAAAGTATTGCAAGGTCATTAAAATTCACCAACAGTCAACTGAGAATGCAGATCCAAACTGTAAGTACTGATTGAAAGCATTTATTTCACCACACTTCTTGGTGGCTTTTCACAGAACACTAACTTTAATTAAAATTCTAAAGCTGTTTTCAGTGTTTTGCAACATACAACTAATCCTGTATGCATGCCTTTTATTTGCTAACTCATTTGCTTTCTAACATACAAACTACTAGTTATTCTTAACAAACTACCAGTTAATCATCCTTACATATACATATATTTATTTTAGGAAAGAACTGAAGACAAGAAAAAGGTGGTTCAGATGGCAGTAGGTAAGCTGTGAACTTTTATAAATTCATCTATAAATAAAGCATTTGGCCACTTACTGTCATTCTGATCTCTCATATGCACAGTAGGTGCACATAAAAATTATATTGTGTGCTATATAAGACTACCACTTTGAGTGCCAATTTTAGCATTAGCCAAGCATTGACTGTATTGTTTTTTCTATGAGTTAATTATGCTATGAAGAAATTATTATACATTTTACAGCTGAAATATGATGGGGATCTCTCTAAGACTTTTAGGCTGTAGTTTGTCTAATCAAATTAAAATCATGGATCTAATTTCTGCTCTAGTGTCAATCAGTAGTAACTAGGGATGTTAAAAAGTAGGTAATTAGGTAACTGTGTAACTGCTAAAAATCTCAGTGATTACATGCATCTGCAACACAGATGGCAGCCAGCTCTCCAGGAGCCAGTGCATGCCAGGAGGTAGCTTTTAACTGGCTCCTAGTATGCACCGGCTCCTGCCTGCTGCCCTGCTCTGGAGAGCTGGATGCTGCCCCCACACTGCTGTCTTTGACAGCCAAGCAGCAGCGCAGGGTGGCAGTCTGATCCCCAGGAGTGGGGTGGGAACCTTTGTGTAATGGTGAACAGTAACCTATAAGCACTATAAGGCTTATCGGTTAAGCATTTAACAGTTATCCCTGTAAGCATTTTACATCCCTAATAGGAATTTTAAATCCCTGAGTCAGTGGAATTTTAGTTGATTGACACTTATGTAATGAAAGCCAAACCTGGCATATGGCGTGTACACGTGTAACCCTTCTGCCAGGTAGCTCTAGCAGCTGTCAGAGACAGGTTCAATATCTAGGGGTTCTGCTCCATCCATCCAACACAGAACTGGCTCAAGCCCCCACCCAGTAACCTGGGAAATTCACACCACCCCCTGAGTGCCTCTTAGAGGCACTGTTTCCCCACTCGCAAGCACAGAGTCTGAGTGTAGAAAAGAAACTTTTAATAAAAAGGGAGAGAAGTAATGTGGCATCAATTTGGGAAAACACCACAAAGTTCATAACCAAAACTACAAGTAAATGTCCCAGCTCCAGTATACGGGGCAGTGTCTTTTTCCTCCCAGGCTCTCAAGTCCAGCAATGTAAATGTCCCCTTCATATGCCCAACCCTTCTCTGCACTCCACTCACAATTGCTGCCCTTGACCACAGAAGACCAGAGTTCAGAGACACATCTGCAGAGTTCAGCTCACATACTGGGGTGGGGGGAGGTAGGCGGCATCTCACCCACTTCGCTGGTCACTGGCTATCCACCTGGTCACTGCTCTCTGGAGCCACCCTGCTGGCCATTTGTCACCCCTCACTGCCACCGCTCTGCTGGCTGCTCCTCACGCCTCTCCATCGCTGCCCTGCTGGCTGCTCATCGCATCTTCCACTGGCTTGTGGTGGATTTGACTCTGGGCCAGACCTAGTAATCTCAGTTTAGCGATTTCAGCTCTGGCCCAAAGCACAGTCCAGCCACAAGAGATACCAGCAGCCACTGGAATAATTTACATACAAAAGAGACTCCTTATAGGGCCTTTCTTTAACTTTATCCTTGAAAGAGTGGAGAGAAACAGGTTGAACCAGTTGTACAGTTCACACCTGGGAAGCATGCAGCCTACTGACTGCCTCTTTCCCCCACCTTAATGTATAGGGCTCTGGAAGTGGAGCCTCTGTCCAAGATTCTTTACACTGACAGTTTCTTTCCTTTGAACTGAGTTAAACAGTCTGACTTCTTTGCATTCCCAATAACTGCAAGCATTGGTGATCATATCTTACAATTCCCTCATTTAGAGTTAACACAGTTTGTGACCCCACAACAGTCAAATTGGTTACAATGGGCAAAACACCATGCAAACAGTAGAATATCTAGCAGGCCTACGCAAACTGAGTGAACTGTATTTACATAACCACACCCAGGATTTCTTTCCCATTCTAGCTTGCTGTAATGGAAGCATTGGTTCAGACCCTGCTTACACGTAAATGTAAGGATAAATGCATCTCAACTAGTATAAATTACTAGGAATAGACAAGCACAATAATTTAAATCCAGATAAAGCTTTTAGTTTCACCTTTATTTGCTAATAACTTTGTAAGAATACTAATATATTCAAGATTCTGCCTTTATGAAATCTCTCATTTAAAATTAATCATTTCTGCCTGGGCCAACAGAGACATAAATGGTGGTATATGCTACTTATTGGATCAAGAAATAGGAATGTCAACTGTGTAATAGGGCACAACTTGTAATATAGAATGTAGTGCACTGTGATATTTTAGAATTTGTAGTATACGCTAAATTACACCAATGGGTTTTTGGCAGTTGGGGAATGGGAGAGAACAAATTCAGCTCTTGGTATTGGTGTGTGTGCAACTGTTATTGAAGTTGATGGAAGCTTTTCCCACTAATATCAGAACATAATTTGGCACAGTTGCTATTGGTAATGGTGCAATATAAATTCATCTGGTTCTTTTGAGAAGAGACTGCTGTATCTTCCATCCTCCAATTGGATTCTTTTCCTGTAATATCTCATTTCATGGATTTGATATGTCAGTTACACTACTTTTGCCCACCTCCTGAATGCCAAATCAGTTATGGAAAAGTTACAAAACTTTTCCCACTTTCAACTATTTTTTGATCCACAAACCCCTGGCAGGCATTGGGCACCATCTATTCTTCTAGTTCTTTACTGATTCCCATCACCACATCATGTTGGGACTCTTCCTCCACTGTGTGTCTCCACTGAATTTGGCCAGAGGATTCCATGGGAATGCCATGCACTTACTGCGGGTGGAAGCTGAGCCAATGTGTTTTCCTTCTTAAAGCTCTGACAACTCCATTAACAATCCTTCTCTGCTTTTTCCAGCCAGAATCCAGACTTTTGAGGGAAATGACAAGAGACCAGAGCAAGACAGTGACCTCACCAGTCAGGAGTCCTCAGCTCGGTCATCGACACCCCGAAAGAATGGCAGTGTCTTGAATTTTGAATCTCCAGTACCCAAAGGCAGCAGAATACAAACAATCTCACAATCCATACCCCAACCGGATGTTGCTAGGCCAGCAAATATAAGTCCAGCAACTCCAACCCACTTAACGCCAACTCCCTCTGTTCCTAGCATGCAGAAGCGTAGAATTGACCAGGCTGCAAACAGGTGAGGTGGTCTCTTATTGCTCAAATGGAACATATCCCATTAAATATCCAAATTAACTCAACCATGAACAATACATAGGCTGAGTAGTTTTTAAAAGCAGCTTTGCCCACAGGCACTTTTTAGGCTTCTGTGGAATTACCTTTGATTGTTAGAGTGGATTCTAATGTTTTTGAGCAGATATAATTTAGTAAGTCCCTACATCTGTTTAAAGTAAAGACAAAACCCTCCAAATTACACCACCTTAAAAAGCAACTCAAATAGGATATTCTTTGTTTACTACATTTGTCAAATTCATGCAAAAAGGCAAAAGCAACAGAGGATTCTCTAAGCCAGTGACGGGCAACCTAGGCTAGTGAGTGGGCCGCATGAGTGGTCCTTCTTCATCTTAGTGGGCTGCAAGATTGTCATGACCAATAGTGATAGAAATGTAGCCGTGTTAGTCTGGGGTAGTTGAAGCAAAATGCAGGACAATGTAGCACTTTAAAGACTAACAAGATGGTTTATTAGATGATGAGCTTTCGTGGGCCAGACCCACTTCCTCAGATCAAATAGTGGAAGAAAGTAGTCACAACCATATATACCAAAGGATACAATTTAAAAAAAATGAACAAATATGAAAAGGACAAATCACATTGCAGAACAGAAGGCGGATGCGGGGGGGTGGGAAGGGGGAGGAAGGAAGGTAAGTGTCTGTGAATTGCTGATATTAAAGGTAGGGAGAGTGGGATGTTTGTGAGTTAATGGTATTACAGGTGATAATTGGGGAAACTGTCTTGGTAATGGGTGAGAAAGTTCAAAGACTTGTTAAGTCCTTGTTGGTAAGTGTCGAATTTTAACATGAATGACAGTTCAGAGGATTCCCTTTCAAGTGCAGATGTAAAAGGTCTTTATAGCAGAATGCAGGTGGCTAAGTCATTTAGAGAGTGTCCTTTCTGGTTAAAGTGGCAGGAAACTGTTTTCTCTTTGTGATCTTGTCTGATATCTGTTTTGTGGGCATTAATCCTTTGGCGAAGTGTCTGAGATGTTTGTCCAATGTATATAGCAGACGGACACTTTCGGCACATGATAGCGTAGATTATATTTCTGGATGCGCAGGAATATGTGTTCTCGATCTTATAACTCACTTGGTTAGGTCCAATAATGGTATCAGCAGAATGAATATGTGGACAAAGCTGGCAACGGGGTTTGTTGCAAGGGAAGGTACCAGGGTTGGTATTAGTGTGGTATGTCCTGTGGTGGTTGGTAAGAATCATCTTGAGGTTAGGTGGTTGTCTATAGGAGACTATGGGTCTGTCTCCCAGAGCCTCTTTGAGTATGGTATCCTGTTCCAATATAGGCTGTAGTTTATTGATAATGTGTTGGACAGGTTTAAGTTGGGGGTTGTAGGTGATGACAAGTGGTGTTCTATTGTTGGTTTTCTTGGGTCTGTCTTGAAGTAGATGGTTTCTAGGTATTCGTCTGGCTCTTTCAATTTGCTTTTTTGTTTCTCTGGGTGGGTAGTTGAGATTTATAAATGCTTGGTAGAGATCCTGAAGCTTCTGGTCTCTGTCAGTGGGGTTAGAGCAGATGCGGTTGTATCGAAGGGCTTGGCTATAGACGATGGATCGTGTGGTGTGTTCTGGATGGGAGCTGGATGCATGTAGGTAACTGTATGAGTCAGTGGGTTTTCTGTAGAGAGTGGTGTCTAATTTTCCATTGTTGATTTGTACGGTGGTGTCCAGGAAGTGGATCTCTCGTGTAGAATGGTCCAGGCTGAGGTTGATGGTGGGGTGTAGGTTGTTGAAATCTCTGTGGAATATCTCCAGTGTTTCTTGGTCATGTGTCCAGATCATAAAGATGTCATCGATGTACCGTAGGTAGAGGAGGGGTGAAAGGGGACGGGAGTTGAGGAAACGTTGTTCTAGGTCAGCCATAAAGATGTTAGCATACTGTGGGGCCATGCGTGTACCCATGGCTGTGCCGCTGATCTGGAGGTATAAGTTGTTCTCAAACCGGAAATAATTGTGGGTGAGAACAAAGTTACATAGGTCTGCTATCAGGTTGGCAGTAGTGTCCTCTGGGATAGTGTTTCTAATTGCTTGTAATCCGTCTTCATGTGGGATGTTGGTATATAGAGCTTCTACATCCATGGTGGCAAGGATGGTATTATTGGGGAGGTTATCGATGTTTTGTAGTTTCCTTAGGAAGTCAGTAGTGTCTCGGAGATAGCTGGGGGTATTGGTTACGAAGGGTTTGAGAAGAGTGTCTACATAGCTGGATAGACCAGTAGTGAGCGTGCCAATACCAGAGATGATGGGACGTCCGGGGTGCCCAGGTTTATGGATCTTGGGAAGTAGATAGAACAATCCTGGTCGGGGGTCAGAAGGTGATTCTGTGAGGATTTGTTCCCGAGTAGCTGTGGGGAGGCTTTTAAGGAGACAGTGTAGTTTCTTTTGGTAGTCCAAGGTGGGATCAGAGGGGAGAGGTTTGTAAAATGTGGTTGGTGTTCGAGAGTTGTCTGGTTGCCTCCTGGTTATAGTCGGCCTTATTCATAATGACCACAGCACCCCCTTTGTCAGCTGGTTTGATTACAATGTCCAGGTTGTTTTTGAGACTCTGGATGGCATGGTGTTCAGCGCGGCTAAGATTGTGTGTCGCTTGTTGTCGTTTGCGAATAATGTCAGTCTGTGCGTTGTTGCGGAAGCTGTGTATATAGAAATCCAGATTGTAATTCCGACCGTCAGGGGGAGTCCATATAGAATTATTTTTCCTTTGGTGTTGGTAGGGGGGATCTGGTAGGTCAGATTGATGTTCAGTGGTGGTTTGGAAATATTCTCGGAGACGGAGGCGGCGAAAAAAAGCCTCAAGGTCACCACAAAATTGTATCCAGTTTGTGGGGGACGTGGGGCAGAAAGAGAGACCCCGGGACAAGACAGACTCTTCTGCTGGATTGAGTTTGTAGCTGGAGAGGTTAACAATATTATCCGGTGGGTTGAGGCAGTTGCTGTTGTAGCCAGTGGTATGGAGAGTCTCCTGGGATAGGTAGTTTTGCTAACAGCGCTTGCATACCTAGAATTTTCAAGGTGTGCCCACTGAACCATAGCAGTGCTTTGCATGCAAAGGGAGTGCATGGCTCGTATAGTCAATGTGTGCAAGCAGCATGCACTCACTTCACCTGCCCTTGCTTTACATGTATGTCACTTTCATAATACTAGTGTGTGGGGGGAACTATGTGGACAGAAACCAGCAGAATCTCGTAACCCTCTATATGGGCAGTGGTAAACAAATATCTCGTGGGCCACATATAGAACCTTGATGGGCTGCATACGGCCCTCAGGCGACAGGTTGCCCACCACTGCCCTAAGCCTTAAAGAACATTCATTAAATTACGTATTCTGAATGGCTTTGTAGTTAAGTCATTGGATTTGTTGCTTAGGATGTCTGAGCTGGATTTCTTGCTCTGCCACAAATAATTTCTGTGACCTTGGTCAAGTCACTTAGAGCCAGACTATGAATCAAACACACTTTGGAGATAATTTGCTCACATATGTTGCCTTTTTTATTCCAGTAAGAATTTGTTTGTGTAAGTAAGGTATTTACTACTAAACTTGTGCCTCAGTTTCCCCATTAAAAAATTGGTTGACTATTTACCTTTGTTGCAGGACTACAGGGGGGATAAATATGTTAATTCTTTTTTTAAGGTATTCAAATATTGTACACGGAAGTGCAAGCGAACTCTGTAAAACAAAGCCTTACCCTCCAGTGACTTTCAAGAAGCATGTTGAAGATGTTCATTCTGAACCTCTCTTTAGGAAAGGTATCCGACAAGTAAATCCAGATGTTCTTGGGGCAGGGGCTCCAGCTTTTGTGGGACGCAAAGTGCCCACCACCAGATATTTTATTGTTAACGAACATGAATCCCGCAAAAAGCTTCTCCGTTCTACCTCCCGGCTTCCAAAACATTTCAGAATGGAGGAATCAGGAGACATAGTTGAATTATATCCAAGGAATGTCAGAAGGTATGTGGTTCGAACGCCACACAGGACATACTCCCCTCACTTCAGTGAAGAGGAAGAAGAGGAGGAGGAATTAAGGAGAGACTTGATAAACAGATCCTACCGTCCACGCTCACTCTCGGATCTTCGCCCAGCTCCCCGATTTTACATTGGTGAACGAGTTGACAGTCAAATCCTTACTGGCAAGGATCTAGCCAAAATGCACTACAAATCCTGGGACAATGGCTTTGAGCTAGAACTAGATAGGCCCTCACAAGCCCACAAAAAGTCACATGTGAAACGCGTTGATCTTGATCAGCACTATCCAGAGCATCATGTGAAACCTAAATCCAAGCACAAGCTTGAACAATCTCTAACAGAGTCTGATTCCATTTCCATTTCCAGCAGTGATCAGCAAACCAGCGGCAATGATCAATACATCCAGGTCATTCATAGTAAGGAGAAATATCTGAAATCTGAGGCAAAGCTTACCAGAAACAAATCAAAGACCCATACTGACCTAACCATGGCTGAATCTAATGAACTTGTATGTTCAAATGTATAAGAAAATGACCCTTTGGCTGCCCTTTGAACCACAGAGGATCAATGAAATATAGTGATACTATATATATTTTTGTTAGTCTCTAAGATGCCACAGAGGACTGACTACTTGTTTTTCAAATTACAAACTATCTCGCTACCTCTCTGAGACTTTGTGACACTGAAATACAATCTTCTGAATGACTGTGTATACAACAGCGTGAAGTGGATACAGCATTATTTAGCTCTGTTAAATTTGAATTGTGCCGGAGTTTAGTATCACATCACAGATGCATTACAAAAATCTGACACTTATTTCTGCAGCCTTGCTCATTCCTGTCAACATATATTGTAAAATGTGTTGGTGGGGCCCTAGGGATAATTAAACCACCCATGCAAAACAAGCATGTCAGGTGAGGTTTCTTTTACCTTCTGCTAGTTCTCAAATAGGCCTGTGCAGAACCTTCCCAGTCACAGCTGAGGAGGCCAGAGCTGGGCGGGTCTAGGTCAACCCAGGACAAGGATCCAGCCCGTCGCCCTGAACATAAAGGCTTGTTGCCGACATACCCGGGGTGCTTTTGTCACTGGAGTTCTGGGTTTGAGTCAGGGATTGCTGGGTGAGGTCCCTGCTGTGTTGACACTGGTGCACACACCGGCACCCTCTCTGCTGGAGGCTGCCAGAGCAGGAGACACGGAGGGGAGGGGGGAGAGATGCAGGGCGGCCATCAGGTGAGTGGGAGGCGCCGCGCTCTGCCTAGGCTGAAAGCGCCTATGGGCGAGAGCCCAGCCCGCTGTGGGTGGGCTGCAGCGGCGGTGGCTCCTCCTCCAGCTGGCCCGGAGCCCTGCGCTGGCCATGGCCTACCAGGAGCTGTCCGGTTCGCTGGCCGACACCGTGCAGCGCTATCGCAAGGACCCGAGCGGCTGGCGGAGCTGCAAGCGCACGGTGAGCTGGGGGGACCCCAGGCTCGGCTCCCCCTTCTGTCCCTCCCCCAGGGCAGGGCAAAGCCGCTCATTGTGTGCTCTGGGAACAGAGGGGTGTTGGGTGACTGGCCGGCTCCCGCTGCTGCACTCAGCGCGCTTCTCCTGCAGCGCCCACCTCCGTGGTGTCTAGGCGCCAGCGCTGAACCAGGGTCGACAGGCAGCATGGTGTCGGCGCTCAGCCCCCTGCAGGGAAAAGCCCCACGTTGCTTTTCCAGCTTTCATTGGCAAAGCTGCTAACGATGATCGCTGCTTTGGTGTCACCGTTCCCTTTTCCAGACTCTCTGCCGCTATGAGCTCTCTGGGCCAGAGACTCCGAGGTAGGAAATGTGGCTGAAATCGTTGGATGTTACTATATTTTATGTGCTAGTCCCTGAGATGAGCCAGTAACCGCTGACAAAACTGGCTAGCTATGGCCAAAGAGAGTAGCCTTGTTAATTGTTACTGGAGTCTGAGTCACACTTTTGTTTCACTTTTGATAGAACGAAGTTTCGATTTATTGGAGACCATCAACCGAGTTTTCAGGCAACATGTAAGTAAGTACATGTATTCCAAAGCTGTGGGGGCAGGGGTTTGCCTGTGTCCCTGTGGGAGTGAATAACAATTGCCTGTTGTGAGGATTCAAGGAGCAGCAAAGCAATGCAAAAGTAAGATTAATGTCACCCTTTCCTTTCCTACAGATACAAAGGAGATGGAATAGTCTCTGCAAGTCCTGAAGTTGTCTGGGAGTGCTTAAAACCAGTAGCTGGTGGACTTAGAACAAAGTGGGACCACAATGTGAAAGACTTTGAGCTAATTGAAATGATTAGTGATGTAAGTTTCATGAAATTGATAGGAGCATTGTAGTTAAATTCCCATCACAGATCTATTACAAAACTCTGAAAATTAGTTCTGCATTATTGCTTATTACTATATAGAAAAATACATGGTAAAAATAAAATATGTACTTGGGGGGGTGTACCGGAAATAATTAAACCCATGCAAAAGTATGTCAGGTGAGGTTTCAGTAAGAGCAAAAATGGACCCTTATATTTTCAATCACATTTTAGTGCCTTATAGTATATCTTACAGCGTATACATAATCAGATATTTGCAAGATCCTAAAGAAGATGTTGCAACCTGATGTGTGTCCCTCATCTACAGTCTCAAATCATTTTTAGCAATTGGTTATCAGGAATTCTTTTGTTCTGAACAAGCTGTGGAAAATCATTTTATTCTGACAATGTAAATCAAATATGTTTTAAAATGTTTGCAAGTATTTTTACCCTGTAACCACTTTAAGTGACTATCTTTAGCCTATCGGCTCAACAGTATACATTTTATAACCATTCTATTTTCATAATGGACTCCAGAATCATATTGTTTTATCATACTAACTCTGGTAAGCATTCATAATATTTTTAACAATAGTTGTTGGTAAAAGATAATCTTAAAAAATAAAATACTAAAATTTGTGTTTAAGTGACAAAGAGGGATCACCACCCAACAAATGCAAAGTCACTTACATATTTAACTCTCAGACTTTTGTTAAGGTACCTGCTAGTCTTTTTCCATCAAAGCACTGAATTCATCTTGCCTTTCTTCATTACCTAAACATGCCCAGCATGAGTGCAGGGGATATTCAATTGAATTTAATAGCTCTTTAATTCTAACTAACTTGAAGATTCTTACAAGCTGATAAAAATAAATACAAAAAGAGATGTTTGTAAACCACTTATGATAGTCTTTCATTCTGTGTTTACAAACTGGTCCAACTGACATAACATTCACCACTGTGGTGGAGCACATGTTCCAGACTATCTAGATAACAAGGGAACTGTGTTAAATTTCCTGTGGGATAAGAAGCGATTCACCGCAATAGAGTTATTAACTCCCCGAAATTGGAGTTTATAAATAAGTACATTTCTGGGTATATCTGTGAGTGACTTTCTTCTTAAAGAGCACTGTGTTGCTTGTTCTTTTGTTGTTGTACCCACCTCTCACTGTATTTTTCCCAGAAAAAATGCCCTTGAGTCAAGACTCTTAATTGGTAAATTTATTCATGATGAGTAGCAAGTTATTCCACAAATTTGTGTAATCAAAATAAATGCCAAATATGCATGATAAAAGATATCGCAGTCGGGCACTTATGTTGACACACATCACTTTCCTTATATATATTTATCATTAGTGATTTAACACTGTTTGTGTTTTGTAGACTATCTCTATATGCAGAACTATTACTCCATCAGCCTTCATGAAGATTATTTCTCCAAGAGATTTTGTAGATGTGGTGCTAATTAAGCACTATGAAGATGGGACTATAGCATCTGCTGGTAAAATAGTTAAATTCCTAATACATTTATATTATATTATATTTATTATATTATATTGGCAGTAAGTCACTGAATATCACTGAAAATCTTTCAAGACATACCCTAATGTTTTTATTTGTTGTTTGCTTGTGTGTGTGTGTGTGTGTGTGTGTATATATATATATATATATATATATATATATAAAAAATCTCAGTCAGAAGATATTTACATAGGCTATGTCTTCATTAAACAAAAGTTCAATGCTGTCGTGATTGATCTTCCGGAGTTTGATTTAGTGGGTCTTGTTAAGACCTGCTAAATTGAATTCAGAGGGCAACCCCATCAGTAGCTGGTACTCCTGTTTTTGCAAGGAGTAAGAGAAACCACTGGGAGTGTTTTCTCCCATCAGCCTATCACTGTGGGAGACAGCTGGGAAGCTCAAAACAAGGTATGTCAACACCAGCTATATAATTAATGTAGCCGGAGTTGCATATCTTGATTTGACCTTCCCCTTTAGTATAGATATGGCCTCAGTAGTGATGAGCAAGTATTAGTGTTTAATTACATCTTTTTTGCCATATAAAATATCAGTAATATTTACACTCTTCCACCCATGATTATACTGTCCTCTTTGGATTACCAGGCAGAAATCTTTCTTCATAGATACGTGCAATAAGTCGATGCCTCCTCAAAAGACCAAGAGAGGAACATGTTTGTGAATCTTACATTTGGATCAGAATGTAGGCAACTCAAGATACTGTCCAAACACTGAGATGCCATAATATTGTACAAGCCCAATACATGTCTTTTGAAGGGCCTTGATGTACAGTCCATACCAGTATTCCTGGGCGGTCAGTGCAGCTAGGGCTGGGGGAGGCAGGCCCACAGCCCCACCTACAGTTCCTCCCCCTTTGCTGAGGCCCTACCCCCCAGCCAAGGGAGGGGAGGAGGTAGGGCAGTACACCAAGCGTGCATGCTCCCCCCCCCCCACCAGGGGAGGGAAGGGCTGAGGGGGGCATGTATCCCAGTCTCCCCAGCCCACTGGGGAGGGAGGAGTGCGTGTAGCCCCAGCCTCCCCAGAGTACAGGGAGGGCAGGCCCTGGAGGCAGCAACATTCTGCCTACAGCAGGCGTTCTGGGGGCAGAGTGTGGATGGGGCCATGCCTGGCATTTTGAGAAGGCAAAGCCTTCCCCCACCTAAACTACTGGATGCCCATGCCAGTAGTAATCATTCCTATAGCATATGCAGAACTTTGGTTTGTAGTTTTGATGACCAGGAGGGAATTTATGATCGCCATGTATCCCACGGGCCAAAGAACGTCAGCCTCAAGAATCTTTGACTAGCTTTCATCATAAATGCTTCTCAGCTGGTGGTGTTTACTGTGGTAGAAAACTTTTAAAGTGATTTTTTTTTTCTTACAGCAACCAACGTGGAACATGAACTCTGTCCTCCCCATCCCAGCTATGTGAGAGGGTTTAATTATTCCTGTGGTTGTTTCTGTATACCTGTTCCAGGGTAAGAAGTCTCTTTGAATATTCTATATGCAGTACTTTCCCTATGGAAAATGCATAGAAATACTTACCCACAGAAAACAGTCCTTAACTTCAGTGTCTAATGTTAAGTATATACTTATCTGTTGTGCAGAATCAGAGCAAATGTCTTCTTCCAATTCACAGTCCTATCCATAGCTGGTGGGTGGGTGGGTGTGTGTGTGTGTGTGTGTGTGTGTGTGTGTGTGTGTGTGTGTGTGTGTGTGTGCGCGCGTGCGCGCACCATTCAACAGAGAACCCTCGGGCTGGGGTATTTCTGGTTGTGGCTGGTAAACATTAAAACTTAAGTGATGTTCAGTGCCCTAGATCAGATAATTAGTTTCTGTAATATTAATGGAGGTTAATGGAGGTCTGCTAGAAAATAGAAAAAAAATATTTTTGTCATGGGAATCCTGGTTTGAATATTTAGCTGAGAATCTATTTCAGTAAAGCACATAAATGCATGCTTAACTTTAAGTACAGTATATGAGTAGTCCCACTGACTTCTGTGAGGCAATCCTCATGCTTAAAGTTTAGCTCATATTTAAGTGCTCTGCTGAGTCAGGGCCTAAATCAGTTGGGAAATTGACTATTCTTTCCTAAAAGGAATTGGTAAAGGGGTGAATTGGGAAATTCACTTTGTGCCTGCCCTATGGAAAATGCATATAAATGTTTATCCATAGGTAGCACATAACCAAATATAAAAAATCCTTATAAAATCCTTAATATGTTACACTTCTGGTTGTAAGATAACTTGCGATGATGTGTTGTTTTCTCAGGGAACCAGGCAAGACCCAGCTCCTCACTTTCTTTCAGACTGATCTTGGTGGCTATCTTCCTCAGACAGTAGTGGACTCATTCTTTCCAAGCAGCATGGCTGGATTTTACAGCAATCTGACCAAAGCTGTGCAGACAGTGAAAACTTGACAGGCATTTTCTCAAAGGAAATTGAGTCTCATTATTAAGACGTAAAAAGGAGGGTAAGAAACACTGTTACTGGTGGCATAACAGATTAGATTAAGACTGTGGTTCTTTCACTTTTTGGCCCGTGTCCACTCTGTTCAATGCAGACCTTTAAGTGGACCACCAGCCAACCATCCGTGATGACAAAATGGGTGTAGGAGAGGATGGAGGTTGGGTGCAGAAGCAGGCTAAAGGTCGGGGGGATGTCGAGATAGGGATGTAAAAACCTAGTTAATTAACTGGTTAAATGTTTAACTGGTTAACTAACTAAGTAGGATCCTAGTAGGGGGGCCCCCAACCTACAGGGTGTCCCAGCCTGCCATAGACAGAGGCTACTGTGGATGCTGGAGTAGCTCTTGCCTCTGGGGCACCTGGGCCTGCCACCGACAGAGGCTGCTCCAGACAAGGGCAGCCTCATCCATGGTGGGCTCCCTGAGGGGCTGGAACAGTTCCCTGCCCATAACTGATGGGGAGCTGCTCCAGCCCGACCCCTCCCCCCCCCCCCCCCGCCCCCCCCCGGTTATTGCTTAACCAGTTAACTTTTCACATCCCTAGTCTGGGAGGGAGGGTGCAGGAGCCAGGGGGGAGGGGTTGCGGGGTCTTGTTGGTAGGGGGATACATGAGGGGTATAGGAGTGTGGAGTCTGGGCATGAGGAGAATGGGGGGCACTTACCTGGCGCTGTGCCTCCTGCCCTTCCTAAGGCACCACCCCTCCACTGCTCCCATTGGCCAGAGGGAGCAAAGGGGAAAGCCTCCAGGTGACCGGTTTCATGTGCTGCCATTCTCCCAGCTGGGGGAGGAGGAGGAGTGATGTGCGGAGCAAGCTGGATCCGGCCTGTGAGGCTCCCTGCCCTCCCCTGCAGTGGAAAGCCAGGGCTGGCACTCCAACTTCACAGGGTAAGGGAGATGCAGGGCTGGAGCTCCAGTAAAGGCTACCCACTGCGGGGGGGCGGGGGAGGCTGAGCCCCGACCCCACGGCCCACCTACAAAGGAGTTGGGACCACACTTTGGGTATATCTACACTAGCTCGTTAGTTCGAGCTAGGTAGGCAAATGAGGGCAACCGGGGTTGCAAATGAAGCCCGGGATTTAAATATCCCAGGCTTCATTTGCATGTTCCCGGGTGCCGCCATTTTTAAATCCCCCTTAGTCCGAACTCCGTGCCTGCAGCTACACGCGGCACGGAGTAGGTAGTTTGAATTAGGATCTCGTTCCATGAGGAGTAACGGTAGTTCGAATTAGAGATCCTAATTCGAACTACCTACTCCGTGCCGCGTGTAGCCACGGGCACGGAGTTCGGACTAAGGGGGATTTAAAAATGGCGGCGCCCAGGAACATACAAATGAAGCCCAGGATATTTAAATCCCGGGCTTCATTTGCAACCCCAGTTGCCCTCATTTGCCTACCTAGTTCGAACTAACGAGCTAGTCTAGACATACCCTTTGAGAACCACTGGATTAAGATAAAAATGGAATAAATGATCAGAAACCAACTTACAGTGCCTTTTTCACAATATGGATATGTAGGAACGCTGAACTAGGAAGAATTTCTTGCCTCAAAGACTATTTTTAATGCGGGATTTATTTTATTTTTTTTACTTGTCTTTATTTAACTGTACTACCTTGTGATAATGTATTTTCCTATCTGTTAAAATAAGTGACATTATTCCAGCACCTAGCAGTATTCTAGAGGAAATATCAGCTGTCTCCCTGGTTGAGGAGGAAGCAGCACACTTTCATGCCTATTTATGATGATACTTCAATGTAAACCAACAGCATCTCTGCTGAAGTCAGTGTAGTTTCATCAGTGTAAGGCAGATCAACAGGAGCCCTATTATATCCCATATTCTCCCCAGTGATCCATAAGAAGCAAGGTTCCTTTCTTGAAGGGGAGAGCTATTTCCCTTGCTGCTGACATCAGTAAAATCATAGATATTACTCCAAAACATGGGGTATACCACAATGAGTTGGGTAGGTGAGAACCTATGGCCCCATTCCTTCTGGACTATAAGGGCCTGAACCAGCATGTGACTTCAGTGCTAATATTAAGCGTATACTTAAGTGTTTTGCTGAATCAGAGCAAATATCTTCTACCTATTCACAGATTCCTAGGCCTTGTCCTCTCCCGTCATCCCCCCTCTACCAAAAATACTCTGAATTACAAGAATTGTCATAAGTCTAACTGCACATAATGGCAATAAATAAGGAGATGTATGGAAGCATTTTACCACTCATTTTTCTATCTGCATCATGATTTGAATAATTTTCCAACATGTTGAAAATATTGAGAGCATGGGGATAGTCCTTTCTGTAAAGTGTTGTGGACTTGCTTGTTCATAAACATATTTATGACTCTCTTCATGGCATATCCTAGGAATCAGCTATTGATGTAATATACAGTGATGCATGCAGCCCACACAAATATGGATATGGCCAGTTACTTAAGTAATGTCAGAAGTTATTAGAAACAGCATACTATTCATTTATCCTTTTATAAATGAAAAATTATGATTGATTATAATTGAGCTGGAAACATGTAAATCGGGTTGTAATTTTAATTCTGTGTCTTTATTATGTATTTAAATATGTTAATATATTTAAATTTCTGTTCTTGTGGTTGCTACATGTTTGGTTTGTGGCATGTTTATGTACAAATATCTCCACTGTCGTTTTTAAATACATATAATGAAATTTTCAGGAAGGGGATTAAATTTAATCTATTTTGTATCTGGTTTTTAAGGCTTGCCGGTGTGTGTTGCAAAATAAATACAATATTTTCTGTTTCACATTTTTGTTCTGCTTAATTATCTTTTAATTGTGTCATGGTGTCCTCTCAACTTCTGTTGCCAGTGAGACTTAAAGGAAGTTTGCATTTTTCAAGAGTACTCCAGTTGTCCTGGGTCTTAAGGCCAAGTCTGTGAGGTTGGGAATACCCTTAGTTGTTCAGTCAACTATGGATGGCTACAGTAAAAGCTTTGTTGTCCAGCAGGTACGGAGAATGGGGGGTGCCGGTTAAACAAACATTCCGATTAACAGAATTATACTTCTCAATGGAATACCAATTTTCAAAGAATAAGAATGTGATCAAATGAATGTTCAAAATAGTATGCAGGTACTCACCAATCCAGTCATAGTGCTGCATGGCTGAGTGGTTGGTTTCTTGAAACACTTAGGTTTATACAGGTAAAGTTTTCTATACAATAGGTTATGCTGTGACACTACATATCACTATGGGCAGCACATGACACACACTGAGGTCACTAAAAGTACACAGCCACTAAAACTATACTGAACTTAATTTAATCTTTGATTCAGAAAGTACATCAAGATCTTGCAGCACCTTGGTGCTGTCATTATTAACGTCAATTATCATTGTAGATGTAGAAGGTGTAGGAGATTGGACTGAACATGTAATGATCCTATGACATACCCTGGAAGCTGCTAATTTGAATAAATCCCTGATATCAGCTTCCTTATTTGTCTTCTGACTCTTATGCAAAAAAGTAGAGTGCAGAATGTGCTGGGCAGTATATTAGTCCCAGTTACTAGATTGAAGATTTGTATTGGGAGATATCAGAAATGCTGGTTAATAGAGCTTTCTGGCTGATAATGTGTCAGATAACACAGCTTTTCCTGTACTTTGGTAGATATTTTAGTGAGGGAGTCCAGCATCTTGCACAATTGAGCCCTTCATCTGCTGTCTGATCCTAGTTTTTTAGTTTTGTTTTAGACTGCTGTGTACTTCAGCTATGCTGCTATGAAGAATAAGAACTTCTGTAAAAGAGAGTTTGGGTTCCTGTCCTGCAGAGTTATGTTTTTGCTTAACTTTACACATGGAGCTACGTCTAGACTGGCCCCTAATTCCGGAAAAGTCATGCAAAGCAGGTAAGTCAGAATAGGGAAATCCATGGGGGATTTAAATAAACATGTCTGCCGCTTTTTTTCCGGCTTGGGGAAAAGCCGGAAAAAAGTGTCTAGACTGGCGCGATCCTCCAGAATAAAGCCCTTTTCCGGAGGATCTCTTATTCCTACTTTCAAGTAGGAATAAGAGATCCTCCGGAATGTCCAAGACAGAACATCAGAAATGGCTGCCCGTCGCAGGGAGCCATAGCCTGTAATACCTCTGAGGCTGGTATAGGGGGCTCTGTCTGTGAGGTGGAGTGTTTTCCATATAAGGGCATGTAAATTAATAATCTTCCCCTGCTCGCTCCACCCATTGCAGTAACAGATCAGCCAGTGGGCTGACTGGTGCTCAGGCCTGCTACTCCACCCACTGCAGCAAAAACCAACCTATGGGGTGATAAGTTCACAGGCAATAAAACAGGCAGGCAGCCCCTCTCTCACTGGGGATTCGCATTGAGTGAACGCCTGGCCTGATCACCCAGACGCCTTGCACCCCCCGCTCTTGAGTCTTACTGAGCGTACTCCGAGTTGGTCGACCCGAGTGGAGACAGTTTATGAGCGTGTGACCGGTACTTGTGTTCCTGCTGTCTCCAGAACTGGTATAACACCCCTTCCCCCCCACCATCATCCCTATCCTAATTGATTTTTTAGTTGTCCTTATTGCTTACCAAGTGACAGTGGCTAAAAAGTTACTAAGTTAGTTTATAAATAGTTGTGGTTTAGGTTTTTTACTGTTTCCTTGTATAAAGTTGTGTAAATAGTCAGCCCTATGGATAATACCAGTGTTAATTCAACTGTTCCTAACCCCTGGGCAGTTATTGGGAATTATTGTGATTTAGAAAAGCCTCAGGGAATTGTTTTGTGTTGTCTGGCAATCTGTTTAATTTTTATTCTGATGATTGTCTGGCGCCATCAAAATAAAATCAGTTTGTTCTTTTTGAAACCCCCAGTTGTGGTCTCATCCTTTCCGGCATCCCTTCGAACCTCGTGTATTACGGGGACTGACATGGCGTCACGAACAGGATGCCGGAACCCGGGAGACCATGACAACTCTGATAGTTGCCCCTGGGCTAAAACTGAGACCCCAGGTTCTGAGGAGGATCAGTTTAATCATTTGCAATACCACCTCCTCTGTACTCGACAGCGCGAAGGGGCCCCTAACACTTTTGACTGGGTCTGTGTCATAGGACACGGCCATGATTGTAGGACCTACACCATTCCTTTGGGGTTGAGCGATGTGGGCTGCTTGCTAACTTGCCATCCCACCTTCAGGGCCACCCCGGCCGATAATAGCCTTCAACCACGTCTCACTCAAGTGGGTGAGACAGCCCCTAATTCAAACCCTCTTAGCCTCTGGAAAGAGGTGAACAGGGTAATTAAACTCTGTGGGGTAGCCCCCTCCATCTTGGCCCCCGAGCCAAGAGCCCCACATGGATCACCTGCACACCACCTGTTAATAGGATTGGTCCAAAGGTTAAATGGGATAAAAAAGGTTAAAAAACTACGCCCCGATTCTTATAAATCAGAGGATGTTCTGGCTGCCATCTGCAATACCCTAGCAGCAGCCCTTGATAAAGTTACTGTCTACCATGGGGCCGTTACAAATTGTGCACGTGGGGTGGCGCACTCACAGTCAGAGGGAGAACCGGAGTTTTCCCCTCAGGCGCCAAAGACGCCTCCTTTAGAGACACAACTTCCTCCCCCATACCAAGGCTCTCATGACCCACCAAACATTTACCCTGGCTTGACTACCCTGAGTTCAACCATACCCACAGCTCCCGACCTGATTGTACCGGAGGCCCTCCCTGTGACTGTAACCCGATTAAAAATGGATGGTCAGGGGAATACCTCTCAGGTAACTGAGACCCGCCCCCGAACCAAGGCGGAAATGAAGGAGTTCATCACAGATACTGCCCGACGTCCAGATGAGCCTCCTATAATCTGGGTAGGGAGATTAGCCTTGGAACAGGGGAGTGACTGGGTTGACCGGGAGGAAGCCTTAACGTTAACCCGTACCGGGAGTTGGTCGCGGGGCCTTATGGGGGGAGTATTGGCAGCGAATAATCATTGGCCTGTAACGGCCGCAGCTGCCGCGCACCTCCAAATACAAGGGGGATTTCGCGCAGTACAGATGCCACCTGATTGTGTGAATAACTCCACTACCCTTATGTACGCAATCGCTGGGAGTTCTATTCTGCTCTGGGATCCCACTGCACACCCCCTCAACTTAACTAACGTTCAGACGGTAGCACAAAACCCATTTCGTTTTGTTGATGATCCCACTCAGATTCCCATAGAAGATGCGGCTGTTACCCTAGCCGTGGACAACAGCCCTAATCTAGACACAGGGGCTCTTCTGTGGCTAAGGGGATACACAGGACAACCTATTGGCCGACTATACGACGCTGTAGAGAGGGTGAAGTGGGCAACACTAAAGGCCGCCCTACTTGCAACCCCCTCTACTCTGGTGAAAGGGTCCAAAATGGCGCCCAAACCCAAATACCCTGAGCGTTCGTTCATCGAGCGTAAGATTTTTGGATTTTTATTGGGTAAGGGACTCACCAAGGAAGCTATTAGGAAAATGAATAGTGATCAACAGAAAGACTTGGCTGTGAAATTGGGGTGGGAAGATCGCCCTATTCCCCCGCAGCCAAAAAACGGGGAGAGGCCGAGTGCCTAGCGGTCACTCGGCCCGATTTAAATGACCCTCGACCCTATCAAAACCTGACTACCGAAAACGAGACAATTATCCCCTTTTTGTTAGACACGGGGGCACAGGTATCCATCATCCCCCCCGATATGCCCCACACCCCCACTGGAAAGATAGTCTTTGTACAGGGATTAAATAGCGTTGAAGCAACCTACGTTAGTCCATCACAATTGGCTTTCTCTTCGATCTTAATTAGCCCGCCTTGAGGGCGTTGTTTGTCCCCTTTTTGTTTTTCAGGTACCAACCCATTCGAGCCCCCCACCGGCTGTTTGACTTCCGGAGCCGACGAGAACCATCAAGATGAAAAAAATTTAAGTCTGCCACTGAATCTTTCGTTTGGGAATATGTTACCAAATGTCCCGCAATCTCGAAGCCCTCACTAATTTGACTGCTGAAGGGTTTCGACAAGTCGATTTGGCTCTTACTGTACTAGCTCATTATGCCGAAAAGAATCGTCTAATGATACAGGTTATATTGCAGAAGGACTTTTGTATGGCACTCGAGGACCTTGACCCCAGGTTTAAGGACCAATACTGTTTGCGTTTCAAGCCCGGGTGGAACAACGTTTCAGCCATCACCCAACAGCTGACCTCACTTGCAGTTCGGATTCACGAACAGCGGGAAGAATGGGACTGGTGGCAAACAAAACTTTCCTCTTGAGGACTGAGTACTTGGGCATCCACCATTAAGCAGTGGTTGATTGTATGTGCTCTTGTGTTACTAGCCTTTTTAGTGAGCATTGCTGTTGCAAAAGCTCTTATCCACAGAGTTGTTTCCACTTTCCCTGTTACTGTTGCTTACTTTTCCCTTTCTCCCCTTTCTGAAGACAGCAGCTCACCAGAACCTCAATTTACCCAATTGGCTTCTTGCTGATTACCCTTACGTGCGCTCTCACCTTAGGCAACCCCCTTACCGCTTGCTCCGGACAGCCACGGGGGCATGTCCAAGACAGAACATCAGAAATGGCTGCCCGTCGCAGGGAGCCATAGCCTGTAATACCTCTGAGGCTGGTATAGGGGGCTCTGTCTGTGAGGTGGAGTGTTTTCCATATAAGGGCATGTAAATTAATAATCTTCCCCTGCTCGCTCCACCCATTGCAGTAACAGATCAGCCAGTGGGCTGACTGGTGCTCAGGCCTGCTACTCCACCCACTGCAGCAAAAACCAACCTATGGGGTGATAAGTTCACAGGCAATAAAACAGGCAGGCAGCCCCTCTCTCACTGGGGATTCGCATTGAGTGAACGCCTGGCCTGATCACCCAGACGCCTTGCACCCCCCGCTCTTGAGTCTTACTGAGCGTACTCCGAGTTGGTCGACCCGAGTGGAGACAGTTTATGAGCGTGTGACCGGTACTTGTGTTCCTGCTGTCTCCAGAACTGGTATAACACCCCTTCCCCCCCACCATCATCCCTATCCTAATTGATTTTTTAGTTGTCCTTATTGCTTACCAAGTGACAGTGGCTAAAAAGTTACTAAGTTAGTTTATAAATAGTTGTGGTTTAGGTTTTTTACTGTTTCCTTGTATAAAGTTGTGTAAATAGTCAGCCCTATGGATAATACCAGTGTTAATTCAACTGTTCCTAACCCCTGGGCAGTTATTGGGAATTATTGTGATTTAGAAAAGCCTCAGGGAATTGTTTTGTGTTGTCTGGCAATCTGTTTAATTTTTATTCTGATGATTGTCTGGCGCCATCAAAATAAAATCAGTTTGTTCTTTTTGAAACCCCCAGTTGTGGTCTCATCCTTTCCGGCATCCCTTCGAACCTCGTGTATTACGGGGACTGACACGGAAAAGGGCTTTATTCCGGAGGATCGCGTCAGTCTAGACGCTTTTTTCCGGCTTTTCCCCAAGCCGGAATAAAAGCGGCGGACATGTTTATTTAAATCCCACGGGGGATATTTAAATCCCCCGCGGATTTCCCTATTCTGACTTACCTGCTTTGCATGACTTTTCCGGAATTAGAGGCCAGTCTAGACGTAGCCATGGTGAATGGTCAGTAGGACAACTTTTAGCGTGTAAAATTAAGCATGTGTGTAAGTCTTCACAGGATGCGGGACTTGGGCTGTTAAACCTTAGCTAAACCTTAAGCTTGATCCAACAACCTTCACTCATACCAGTTGTCCTTTTTATGTCAGTGGCGTAAATATTACTCTGGGGGTCAGGATCAGACACTTATCTGAATAATTTAAAAGATCAGTCCTGTGAAAGACTGAACACACTCAATTCCATGGCCATCCTTAGGCTTTATGGGGCCCTATGCAGTACTAGGAATAAGACAAGCATATAGGACAAGAAGCAATGGGCTTAAAGTACAGCAAGGGAGTGTTTAGGTTGAACATCAGGAAAAACTTCCTGTCAGGGAATTTATTCCAATGTTTAACCACCCAATAGGGATGGGTTTGGCCCCCACAGGCCTTCCCATGCAACTATCCTGGAATTGCATTAACCCAATTTGTATTGCATTAACTGTGGGTTTGGGGTGGGAGGGGACACCTTTCACTAATGGTCATGTGTCCATCTTGACCAGGGGTGAGCAATAGGGCCTCCATGGGCCAGATCCCCTGCCCCCAGGCCAATCAGGGTTTACGAGTGGGGGAGCGCATGACGTCTCCTTCCACCCTGCGAGCAGTGCACGGCACTTCAAAGCATTGCGTACTGCTCACAGGGAGGGAAGCAGCTTCCCTTGCCCTGCTCCCACCTCGCGTAAGCGTTCGGCACTTTGAAGTGCCCCCAAGAACTTCCCTTCCCCTCCCCTCCCCTCTCCCCACCCACAGGCCAATCTCTTTAAATGAGTGTTTCTCAAAGTGGGCCGCAAGCACCCACACTGCTTCCCATGGCTCTCCTTGGCTGGAAACGGCAAACTGGAGCCAATGGGAGTTGTGAGGCTCCATGCCTTTGGACCCTTAGATAAAAAAGTGGCGCGGGCCTGCTAGCAGCTTTCCCAAAGTGGGCCTGTGGCTCCCTTTAAAGAATGCTGTTTTAAACAAAGAGGGGGGAGATCAGAATGTTAAACCAAAGATTCTGATGCTCTTAGGGCCTTGTGATTATCCATTCACTTGCTGTATATGAACTTGCATGAACCACAGAAAATGTGTTCCCCTGTTGTCTTTTAATTTTAGCTCAATAATAAATTAAACAAATGAGTTACAATTGCATTTACTTTTTGTTAATTTTAATTTTGTCATAAGTGATAGCAATACATGGAGGGGATCAAGGACGTAATATTTTCCCAGGTACTGTACTGCTATGTACTGGAGACTGGTCAGATCTTGGATGTACTTACCAGCCTGGAAAAGATGCTATACTATAGTACATTATCAATGTTTACACAGAACTCTCCATTTGAAGCAATGGCATGTGTTAGGTAATCATCAATGCCAGAAATGCCCCAAAGGTATTCAGTATTTTTAGTCACTAAGGCTATGTCTAGACTGCAGGCTTCTTTTGGAAGAAGATTCTCCGGAAGACATTTTCCGAAAAAACTTCTTCCGAAAGGGGGCGTCCACACTGCAAAAGCTCATTGAAAAAGTGATCTGCTTTCTCAAAAGATAGCTTCCACACTGAATGGACGTTATCTCGCATTTAAGCTGTGATTACTATAGATGGAGTGGCCACCAGAGAACCTGTGTTTTTTCCTCTTTCCTCTTCTTTCAAACTAATTCCCTCTTCACCATCCCCACACGCCATTTTCCGAAAGAGCTCTTTTGGAAAAAGGCTTCTTCCTCATAGAAAGAGGTTTACCCATGTCGGAAAACTCTTTCTGTTCTTTCGATTTTTTTTCAAAAGAACATGATTGCAGTGTGGATGTCAGTGAAGTTTTTATCAGAAAAACAGATGCTTTTCCGAAAAAACTCTGTGGTGTAGACATAGCCTAACTGGCTCCACAAGACCAAACTCCCTTAATCGATCTTTGCTATTTTCTTTTTAAACACTAGTGTAGTGGCGTTAAAAATTACACAAACTATCTATTCAGATAACCAGGTTGAGTTCTAAATGTCCTTGTTACTCTGGCCCAAATGTTACAAAGTATTTAGGTATTGCTTTGCTCAGTGATGCAAGGCTGAAGTCTCATTTTCAAAGGTGACTTTGACACTTAGGGATACGCTGACTTCCAATGCAATGTAGGCTGCTAAATGACTTATGGTGACTTAGGCTCCTAAATCATGTAGACATTGCAGCGCTGAGCAGCACAGTCCCAGAATGTCCTTCAAAATTGTCAACTCTGTACTTAAGATCTTTTTAATTCACTACTGAATTCATTTAATGCTGCCTGGTGTCACAAGCCTTTTCAGATTCTTGTTGCACAGTAAATACTGTGCTGTGGTACAATGTCATTCAGATGCATGTGCTAACTTTTTAATTCACTACTGAATTCGTTTAATGCTGCCTGGTGTCACAAGCCTTTTCAGATTCTTGTTGCACAGTAAATACTGTGCTGTGGTACAATGTCATTCAGATGCATGTGCTAACTTTGCACTAAGACAAATGAGATTTGCATCTATTGATTCTCTAATCCATCTGATTTAAGGATGCAGCGGGGGAACACAACTTCTTGATTCAGGGCTGCTTGGCCACCGAGTAAGAGACTGCTGTCTGGTGCGATCCTGGTGTGTGTTAGGGGCGTTACACCAGTAGGCGATCAGATGGAGCTCTGTGATGGCCTGTACTGTCCTCTCCTTTTCCTCTCATACCAGTATTCCCTGGAAGTTGAGCACTTGGGCAGCTGCCCAGCAGAGATTCAGGTGCCGCCCAGCTGACTAGCAGAGTGCCCACAGCATTCACAGCTAGCATCACGTGTTTCTATTGGTGGTGCACATCTGCACATGCTTTGGTGCATATACAAATTTTTTTCCATGCATGGATGGAAAAAATAGAGGGAACGTTGTTCATAACCCTAGCACACCCCCCAAATCCTCTTTTTCCCCTTTCAGTGGAGATGGAAGACATCTGATGTAGGAGGCAGCTGAGGTGCCTCTGGCCAGCTTAATGCCAGAAAAGAATACTTTACAGGGGGTATTCTCCTCTGCACTGCCCTGGCTCCTTTGTGTTGGACAGGCTAACGGGTTTGACAGAGTCTCTCCTGTTTGGTCACTCACCCTGCTTGCCCTCCCTTCCTCTCTTCCCCTTCGGCTGGGAGCTGTGGGGAGTGAAAATTAGGACCTAACCATTTCTCTTGTGCACTCACTGAGAGTTATTCTGTGTTACCAAGTCCTTAGCTAGGGGTTTGCAGTCAGTCTCTGGAGCAGGACTGAGAATCTGCCTCAGGGTTTTGGCCTGTTTTGAATTTTCCTTAAATTTGGTTTTAAATTCACTTTACAAGCTAGTCTGTGATACTATCGCGTTGATTTACATAGGCTAGAGAGCACTGCAATTGTCATACGTTTTATTTCACCCATTAGATTAAGACCTTTTTAGCATTCTACAACTGGCAACGGCCGATTATGAATATTGTGAAAGAAATTGTGAGCACTTTATATCCTTTTATTCTGGACAGCTTGCTTTGAGGTTGCAAAGACAACTTGCAATATGATCGTCAGTACTTTCACAATATCTGGGGCATGTTGGCATATGGCTTTGAGTAATGAATGTTTTGAGTTTGTTTTAATATTGGCAGCCATTTCATTCTTCTCCTGGCAAAGTTTCAGATGATTTGGCGGGAACAGAACTTGGATTTTTCCTCTTGAGGATGGCAGTGATGGGCCCGTCGGGTAATGCCTTGATGATATTCCAAGCTTCAAAACGGGTGAGTCCTTGCAGTACAGTTGTGTGCAGCTGCAATAGCTCATCACCAGGCTGAACAGGACTGCTTTGTTCTGATGCTGCTCCTGTGGGGAGAAAATGTATTGACTTCAGTTCTTTTGTGTGAAGAATCTTTGTTGCTGTGACTCAGCGACCAGGGAGAGCGTGACCAGGAACAGCTAACAGGAGAGTTTGGAGAGGGAGATTTCCAGGTAAAAGAGGAGTAAAAATGGGACCCTTGTGGTAAGTGGCTGTCTGGAGTGTGTGTTTGTGTGTGGGGGAGTTATTTGCAGTGTGCTGAGCTTGTGTTTGTCTGTTTACTTTGTTTGTTTGTTTGTTTGCTTTGTTTGTTTGAAGGAGCTTCTAAAAGGTTTGAAATCTAGAAGCCTCTGTTAATTGGCTAAGCCTCAGTCAGGGGGAGGGGCTACCAGAGCTATATAAGCCTGTGACTCAGCGACCAGGGAGAGCGCGACCAGGAACAGCTAACAGGAGAGTTTGGAGAGGGAGTTTAGAGGGCACTAGTGACTTCTGACCTTCTTTAAAACATAACTCTTAGAATAATCCATATTCCAGAGGTTTAAAAAGAATCCCAGTTTATACTTAAACTTATTCATTAGAAAAATGGAGACAGAAGCCCAGCAGCAGAGTGGGGGCTATCCTGTTTATTGTGTCGAATGTAACATGTATGATTACCTGACCCTGTGGGAGTGTGGCATATGTGTGCACCCGTTGCAAGGAGCTCCTGACCCTCAGAGACCGAGTTCGGGCTTTGGAGGCCAGGGTGGCTGAACTGGAGGAGCTAAGGGAGGTAGAGAGCTATGTTGATGAGACTTTCCGGGACACTGTAGTACTGTCCCACCTCCAGTCTGAGAGCCCCAGTGTTCTTAAGGAGGATGAAAGTCTCAAGGGAACAGAGCATTCAATGGGACCCTCCTCCCAGAGGATGTTGCGGTATCCTCTCGCACTGAGGATACCTCTGAGGGGGAGGGAATGCCAGTTAGGAAGAGGCAGGTGTTAGTAGTGGGTGATTCGATCGTTAGAAACATAGATAGTTGGGTTTGTGATGACCGGGAGAACCGTATGGTCACTTGCCTGCCTGGTGCGAAGGATGCGGATCTCTCGAGGCATCTAGACAGACTTATGTGTAGTGCTGGGGAGGAGCCGGTGGTCGTGGTACATGTAGGTACCAATGACATAGGGAAGGGTAGGAGAGAGGTCCTGGAGGCCAAATTTAGGCTGCTAGGAAAGAGACTGAAATCCAGGACCTCTATGGTGGCATTCTCGGAAATGCTTCCAGTTCCATGTGCAGGGCCAGGTAGGCAGGGAGAGCTTCAGAGTCTCAATGCGTGGATGAGACGATGGTGTAGGGAAGAGGGGTTTAGATTTATTAGGAACTGGAGACACTTTTGGGAGAGGGGGAACCTATACAGGAAGGATGGGCTCCACCTAAACCAGGGTGGAACCAGACTGCTGGCACTAAACATTTAAAAGGCCGTAGAGCAGTTTTTAAACTAAGAGATGGGGGAAAGCCGATTGGTGCGAAGATGCACGTAAATCGGAAGGAGACTTCTCTTAGAGGAGAATCCATTGATAGAGATTCTCTAAGCTGTAGTCAGAAAGAGAGGAGGGGAGAGGGCAAACCATGGGCCAGAGCAGACAAACAACCGCATACAAAGGAATCCAATGCATCAGGGAAGGGCAGACAAATAAGCAGTGGCAAATTTTTAAAGTGCTTGTACGCAAATGCTAGGAGTCTGACTAATAAGATGGATGAACTAGAGTACCTCGTATTAAATGAGGAGATTGACATAATAAGCATCACTGAAACCTGGTGGAATGAGGAAAATCTGTGGGACATAATCATACCGGGATATAAAATATATAGAAAGGATAGAGCAGGCTGGGTGGGTGGCGGAGTGGCACTGTATGTGAAAGATAATGTAGAATCAAATGAAATAAAAATAGTAAGCGAATCAACATGTTCAATAGAATCGCTATGGATAGTAATTCCATGCTCCAATAATAAGAAATTAGCAGTAGGGATATATTACCAACCACCTGACCAGGACAGTGATATTGACATTGAAATGCTAAGGGAGATTAGAGAGGCTACCAAAATAAAGAACTCTGTAACAATGGGGGATTTTAATTACCCCCATATTGACTGGATACATGTCACCTCAGGAAGAGAAGCAGAGAGAAAATTTCTCAATAGCTTAAATGACTGCTTCTTGGAGTAGCTGGTGCAGGAACCCACAAGGGGAGAGGCAATTCTCGATTTAGTCCTGAGTGGAGCGCAGGATCAGGTCCAGGATATAACCGTTACAGGACCGCTTGGGAATAGTGACCATAATATAATAACATTCAACATTCCTGTGGTGGGAAGAACACCTCAGCAGTCCAGCACCCTGGCATTTAATTTCAAAAAGGGGAATTACACAAAAATGAGGAGGTTTGTTAGGGTACGTCTAGACTACATGCCTCTGGCGACAGAGGCATGTAGATTAGGCTACCGGACATAGTAAAATGAAGCGACGATTTAAATAATCGCCGCTTCATTTAAATTTACATGGCTGCCGCGCTGAGCCGACAAACAGCTGGTCAGCTGTTTGTCGGCTCAGCGCGATAGTCTGGACGCTCCCCTGCCAACATCAAAGGTATTTGTCAACCACCCAGATAAACCTCATCCCAGGAGGCATACCTGGGTGGTCGACAAATATCTTTGATGTCGGCAGGGGAGCGTCCAGACTATCGCGCTGAGCCGACAAACAGCTGATCAGCTGTTTGTCGGCTCAGCGCAGCACCCATGTAAATTTAAATGAAGCGGCGATTATTTAAATCGTCGCTTCATTTTACTATGTCCGGTAGTCTAATCTACATGCCTCTGTCCCCAGAGGCATGTAGTCTAGACGTACCCTTAAACAGAAATTAAAAGGCACAGTGACTAGAGCCAAATCCCTGAAAGTCAACCTGTGGAACTCCTTGCCAGAGGAGGCTGTGAAGGCTAGGACTATAATGGAGTTTAAAGAGAAGCTAGATAATTTCATGGAGGTTAGGTCCATAAAAGGCTATTAGCCAGGGGATAAAATGGTGTCCTTGGCCTCTGTCTGTCAGAGGCTGGAGAGGGATGGCAGGAGACAAATCGCTTGATCGTTGTCTTTGGTCCACCCTCTCTGGGGCACCTGGTGCTGGCCACTGTCAGTAGACAGGATACTGGGCTAGATGGACCTTTGGTCTGACCCAGTACGGCCGTTCTTATGTTCTTATGGATAGTTGTATGTTCCATGGGATAGGTGCATGAAAGTCAAGAATTTGCCACAGTGCAAATGCAGAGACCTCCAACACATTGTGAACCTTAGCCCCCTCTCATTCCAGGAGCTATAGCAAAAGTGCTCTCTTCATCTTCTGAATCCCTCAAAAGGATTCTCAATCTTTCTGCTAACTTGTAAATGCTGCTGTTTCCATGCAAAAGTAGCAGCACATTTCTGTATAAATGGTATGCAGTGTGGTCTAATTACAGAGCAAGTGCACAATGAAATATAATGCTACAGTTTAAAATAGCAATGACCGTGGGCTGGATCCTTATCTGCAGGGTGTGTATGTGTAAATACAGAGTTCAAATAGCCTACCTTTAAAAATCCTGTTGATGGTGATGGGTTTATCTCCATGGATGGAGCCTTTCCCGCCTTCCAGACTGAATCCTAAGCCAGCCGGTGTCTTTTCCAGAGTTACCGTGAGGACTGTGTCTTCAGTTGCTGGAAAGGAATCGAATGGTATCAGGAGGGGAACAGAGCAAGGCTACTCAGCTTTGGAAGCCCCGGGGGCCACAGTGATACTTACTGCACATGCCGAGGGCCGCAACTTAATTGTGGTAGCAAATACATGCAAATATATATGCACAGGGCTTGACAATCTATGTGGCGAGTAGATTACATCCCGGAAGAGCCGGGTTCAGGCGATCTGCACATGCGCAGAATGCCGGACAGCGCGGCTGGCGAGTGGGGCTCGCCATGGCTCAGCGAGCCCTCTATATGCAAATAGATTCTTTCATACTAACGGGCATGAATAGAAAGATTAAGGCAAGACTACACAACACACAGGCCCCATTTAAGTCAGTTCCGCTGATACTAATAAAATGCAATATTTACCCAATTTCCACCCATATGACAGCACTTTTAATGAGCAATGACAGTCCAGGAATTTAACTACTAAAATGTATATCAACAGAAGATCATTATATTGACTACTTTTTTGTTTTGGCTCCCTCCCACGGGTCACATGTTGAGTAGCCCTGGTATGGGGTATTCTGAAAAGTGAAAACATCTGTACAAAGAATGAGTTTTTCTTTGTTTAGTTTTGTGTTGGCAGGTGGAGGCAAAATAAGGCAGAAAATGACCATTTTTTTGCTCACTATAAAGTTGTTGATTCTACTACAGAAAGTTACTGGGAGTAGAGGGGAAATATAATTTTAGTGTATTGAACTCTGAGCTGAATGAAAAGGTTGGATTTAATATAAACGGCATTTGCTTGACTAACATAAAATGCTAGACACATATATATTCCTGGCTACGATATATATTCCAAAATTAAGAGATCAGTACAAGTGACCTGATGGTAATATTAAAACTAATATTAACTAAACAGCCAGTAATGTTCATTTGGGATATGAAAATATGATTACAAAGCTCTGACTTCTGAAAATACTTCTAAGAATGAAGATGATTCTTCAAATCTGTGTCTCCTCCCTGGGCCTTGAATGTAGCCAGCTGGTTTCTGGAGGCCAAAGTATGATTTCGGTAATCTGGAGAAAATATCCTTTCAAATAAATATTTTTCATAACACAGAAACTTGATGGGGGGGTTTGAAATAAAAGTTCATTACAACTCATGAGTAGTCATTATATATGTAGGTAGTCCGGCTAAATATGCTTGACATTATCTTCAGAGTTTTCTTGACGTTATCTTGATGTTTTCAGAGTTCCATTTTGAGGCTGAGCAGAGGGACACTATACTCATAGTCACCACAGGGGGGCAGCCAGTGCACAGGACACTATATTGCAGAGTGACCACTGAGGACATATGTACCACCAAGGGAACAGCCAGCTGGGAACGGGGCTCACCATCTTACCTGCCACTGGCCCAGGTAAGCGGCCCTCCTTCCCCAAAACTCAGCCCCCCTGCCGTGGGCCCCTGTGCTGGACCAGGGAAAAGGGGAAAACCCTGCCAGCCCCACTTCTGTGGCCCCACCAGGAGCTTTGCTGGGGCTGGGTAGCACAGCCCTTGTCCTTGTTGCAAGAGCCACATGAGGCTGGGCCCAGGGAGTGCTGCAAGAGGCGTCTGTGGCCCACCCCTGGAGTGGACCCAAGTAATGTTGGGGTAAGTCTTCTAGTTATACATACACTCAGAATCTTGATCCTGCAGATACATTTTGCAGGACTGGGGTTCCAGACAGCAGAGAGCACTATCAATGAGATAACAGGTCATTTAAAGCCTACTTCCTGGATTTTAAAATAATTGTACAACTTCTCATCACAACTCCAAGATGTATCTAGTTAAGTCGCATGCAACCCTTTGTAAAGGGCAAGGATTCTACAGTGGTGAGAACAGGGAGATATATAAATACCTACATTGATAGCGGATGTGGTTTAATGCAGCTGTAAAATACTTACAGGCTTCTGTGGAGGTTTCACTTTCTGTAGAATAAGTAGTGGAGTCAAGTGAAACATTAAAACTTTTTTCTTCCTCTGTAGCTTTTTTAGTCACTACGACAGCTTGTCTTGGCTGTCGGGCTTGGCGCATGATCACCAAGGCATCGTTGTGAGTGGCACCTTTAAGAGACTTTCCATTAATGGATAAAACTTCATCTCCTTTCTGGATGGTTCCTTCCTGAGATGCTAGTCCATTAGGAAATACTCTGTGAACCTAGTAGAGCCCCAACCACCACAAAAAGAGAAGACGTTACTAAATTTTACAGTTAGTGAGAATTTTTAATTTCTTAGCAAGCAAGCAAGCTTATATTTAAGCATCATGAATTGTAATTATTGTATCAGAAGCTTATTAAAATAAGGAAAAACTGGATAGCTTGTAGCTGGTACCAACTTTTGCTATCAGTATCAGATTCCAGAGAGTGTAACCAGGTCAGTCTTCTTGTCCTGAATTTGCACCACTGACTTAAAAAAAAAAATAGAGAGATGGACGGTGGGAGAGAATCAGAAGTTTGAAAAGAGGAATTTGGTTATTTAGTAAACTACCATCTTCCTCTGAATCCAGACTCAATCCATGCTGGAGTAGGTATTGTGTTCCTGAATGTGCTATCTTTTAGATGAGATACAAAAAAACGGAGGCCCTGATCACTATTGACAATAATCATTCCATTGCACTTCAAATCAGCATGTGAATCACAGGGTTCTGACAACATTCCATTCCAATTTTCTAATTATCTCCTTCCACCGTTTCCCATTTAGATATCAATATTCTTTTCCATTCCCTGCCCTATGCTGTTTTGTAAGATTGCTGGGTACTGCTAGGATGCATCTACACTGCTCTCGAAAATCAAAATAAGATACAGTTTGCGCTATGCAAATTGAGTAGCTTATTTCGAAATAACTTTTTTCATCATTTGGCACTCTTTACACAGCGCCAAATTTCAAAATACAGCACTATTTTGAGCCATCTCTTACTCCTTATACAGTGAGGTTTACAGATATGGTGAAATAGCATGTCTGCTATATTTCAAAATAGCGGACACGTTCAACAAACTTGGGTAGCTATTTTGGGATACTTCTGGTATCCCAAAATAATTTTGCTGAGTAGACATACCCTTAAAGTGCTACATTTTTAAAAAAAAAAAGGAATTTCTGAAAAATTGAAGTGGCAAAATGAATTCCATTTTTCTTGTTGTCACTTAAACTTTTTCAACATTCAAAAAGTTACACAGTAGGAAAAGGAAAACATGGGGGGATTGGGGAAACCTAGATATTGGTTGGCTAGTGCCAAAAAAAGAAAACCCAAAAATCTGGGGGGAGGGGAATGAAAACAAAAATGAAATGAATTTTGTTTCAATTTTCATTTTTTTTCCTGTAGAAAATATTCATTTTTGATGAAACCCCATTTTCTGTAAAGAACATTTATCAGCTGAAACTACATTGGCCAGCTCTAATTTTCTAATATTTTCTTATGTATAGAAAATTATCATTCTCACCATATTATTATGTTCTCTAGCCTTGAACTTGTCAAGTGGTTTTAACCTATCCTCATAGGCCTTCATTTTTATACCTTTTCCATTTTTTTGAAGTGCTCTTCTCAACTCATTCCATTTTTTTGCCACCTCTTTTTTAGACTGAGTGCTTTTTTTGGTAGCATTTTATGAGAATAATGTTACTTACAGTAACAACTTTGTTTTCTAGATCGATTCCTCCTGCCAAGCTGAATCCAAGACCAGCATCTTCTTCTTTATGTAAAATTGTAACTTGAATATCATCAAATTGCTAAACACACAAAAAAAATAATTCACATATATCCCATTATAATTCAAGATTACTAAAATAACTGTATATTTTTTCCTGTAACTACTGTGTATTCTGTCATGGCACGTAGACGGCTAAGACAAACTCTGTATTTGTTTTTATTCAATGGGCTGAGTTCACCTTGTTAACATCTACTATCTGAGAGAGTTTGTGTGTCTGTTCAAGAATTACTAAACGGTAAGGGCTAGGAACGCAAAATTTGGTATGCAGCTTCCTCTTATCATAACTTAAATCCAGGTGAGTGTTTGGGTGTGCCAGGAAAACAGGATGTTTCTAGAATGGGATTTCTTCTCATAAAACCATACAAAAAAGAGAAAGAATCACCAGTCTGGCTGGAGGCATGCCTGCCCATCCGGGACTGCCTCAGCCCTGACTCTCCCACCCCACAGGGGCCCGTTAAGGAGGGTGGGGTGGCCAGAGCTCCTCCACCCTGGATTTATATGGGAACATTGCTGGCTGTTCCTCTTAATCAAGAAGTGAGGGGAAAGTGCACAGTTTGCTGCATTTCTCACTCTGATGGGAATTTTGGGGCCAGATGAACCAGTCTCCCAGCTGTGCCCTCTGAAGCAGCAGTGGCCATGGAGAGGGGCTTCTCACCTAGGCCCAAGATGAACTCCTCATCCCAACCCCACCTCAGAGCAATGATTCAAATGAAGCACATATATTTTCATTTTATTTTCCAAAAGCCAAATATTACTTGAATTAAGGACCCAAGTAATGTTAGGTAAATCTTCTAGTGTCTTATAAATGAGTTACTGTCTAAAAGTTCCACTGCTTCAGTGAATGTGCTGTAAATTACAGTATATGAGAGACCACTGATCACTACTGAAATAGAGAGAGACAATATTATTGATTCAACAGTGAAAATTATGTGGAGAGTCTTCTAACTGTGAGAGGGAAAAACTTCTGTTATCTACAACTCATCTTAACTACTCAATGAAAGATTCCAAAATTCCTTCTAAACCTGGTTATTTTTAGTGTCTATTTTGTTAAAGTTTTAATGATAACAATAGCTTGGAATGAGCTGTATCAGTCTGTGTTACCCTTTTAGATTACAGTTATGAGGAGGGGAGATTCTCTCTCTCTCTCTCTCTCTCTTTTTTTAACATACAACAGTGTTCTTAAGGATTCCAGTATAAATCACAGGTTCTCAGACTATTTGGAGAATAGTGTGTATGGAAATGTGGACGTACCTTCAAGGTAGCCTCATCTAGTGATTTTACTTCTTCTATAAGCTTCTTCAATTCTTCAGGGGAAAGCAGAGAGATGACTGACTGCCCAGATACACCAGATGCTTGAGATGAGCAGGGTTCCAGTTTCTCTTCCTCTTTCCCGCTGTCTGTTAAACTCGCTGTATAGTCTCTCAGTTCAGAGAGGCTTTCCCAGTTTAAAAAGGGAAAAGGGAAACATTAATTAGTAATAGCAGCTTCCACACCATTGCACAGTGCAGACCATTCTGGAATCTTCAGCTTTTGGACCATACTAGAGTGTAAATGTCAATGGGCCATGAGGTTCAGTTCTCTATTGATTTGTTCCCAGTAGTGCCTACAATGTACGGTGCAACATACCAGGAGGTGGCAGGGCTGCTGCCTCTATGATAACACTCTTGTGTGAGCAGGCATATCAAAGAATAAGAACCATCTTGAAACTTTGCTCCAACTCAAATTGATGCCTGAGCATTGGAAAAGGTTTAGAAACTTTTTTTTTCTTTTTTAAATGTGATTCTGGACTTCCCAAATAAACCTAGGATTGGGAACAGATAGCAAAAGTGCCATGCTTTTGTAAATAGACTAGACTCTTGTGAGAGAGATTGTTTTCACTGTTTCAAATCTGAACTATGAAATACTCATCCCCAGGCCTGCTAATGGGACTTGGAGGGGGCCAAGGGGGCCTTTTAAATTGCTGCCTGAGCATTGAATGATGCGCTCTGGGTGGCTCTCAGAGCTGGCAGGGGACCGGGGGGTCTAGTGTAGCATGCTCCAAGTGACACTGAAGACTGACTTCCCCACCCGTTCTGCTTGAGGTCCCCCCCCCCATTTCCAGGAGTGTGGAACTGTCCCCCCTTGCCTTGGGTCCTAGCAAATCTGTCGGCCCTCCTGCCCATCCCAATTTTGCAGTTACAAGAGATTCAGATAAAGTATCTGAAAGTGCAGGTGCTTATCCAAACCATAAGCCTAAAGCCCATGAAATTAATTAATTACAAACAACCTTTGCAAAAGCTGTTAAGCACATAGCCTCCCCCTCTTCTCTTAATAACACTGTCATATCAAACTAGTAGCACAGAGGGCATGTCTGCAAACCAGAGATGAGACTAATTTTTTTCCATAAAATATTTTGAAGTACATAGTTGGAATACCCTTAGAGAATGCTCTGGGGCAAGGTTGTAGGTTCATGTCCTGCTTTTAAAATAACTTCCCCAAAATTTTAACTTCTAGTTATTTAACTTTTTTTCCAGATTCTTCAAGTGGTTTGACATTTATAAAATACTGTGGAAAAAATGATTATTAAAAAAAAATCTAACGTTGATAACCTGAGCAGGGCAAACCCTTATAAGAAGAAAGACCCTCTGGGGAGGTGCAGGGAATTGTCTTGAGGAAGTTGGCATGCCATGTTGGCTGTGTTATCTGGTATAGCAGAAATTAGACCTTCTCCTTCACCGACCCTAAAAGACCATCAGTGTAGCACTGCACTAACATAACAGCAGAATTTGGCCTAAAATGTTGGGAAATGGGTGACCCTGAAAAAGGAGATGGACTTACTCTCCAAACTACCCCAATATTGGGATTCTTCTGGCTCCAAGCCATGAAGAACCCATGGATACTGTGGCTTGAAGGAGCTGGCAGTATAAAAGCCTACAAATCTGTTTGATCAATGGCAGTGTGCATTTGACTGATCCTTTCCATTCCTCTGAGGAGTTGCTAACTCCGTCGACACTTCAAGCAACTATACTCCTATCTAAATTGCCTGAGGTACGGATGAATTGCTTTGTGCAGTGGGTGGGGAGAGGGAGGAGCTAGTCTATTTACCAGCACGGCTTTTCAAAAATGAACTTTAATAAGGTATCTTACTTAAGAGAAAATCCAGTGTCTGAATGATGACTCTCACTCGCAGGTGAGTGAGGAGCTCCATTCTCTTCCGTGGAGGACTGAGGTGATGCTTCCACAGTGCTCCATGGATTGTTCCCAGAAATGATCGGTGACTGAGGAAGGCAAAGCAAAGATTTCATTAAAGCAGAGGACACTTGACTGCTGATGGAATAGATTTTGCTGTATTTTTCATCATGTGTCTTCATTTCACAAGACTGGCTAGCAGTAAGGGGGAAGCTTCGTGTTCTTTGGCTCTGAGCTTTTGCTACTGGGCAGTGAAGTTCTGTGGCTTGCGAAGGTAATAAGTCCAAGGAAATTTCAGTACTTGTGCTGTTGCTTCTCTTTGGACTAGGAGCAAGTGCCTCTGTGGGAGAGCAGGATCTGTCCAGGCTCTGTGTCTTTGAAACCACAGCTGGAGTTGATTGTAGTTGTCTGTTATCAGAACCTTGATTATAAGCGGCTTGGTTTGAATTAACTGCAGGTGATTCTGGCTCTTTTGGGCTGGGAGAGCTTTCCTTCCGGAATGATGACTGTGGGCTGGGAGAGCTTTCCTTCCGGAATGATGACTGTGGGCTGGGAGAATTTTCTTTCCGGAATGATGGCTTTGGGCTGGGAGAGCTTTCCTTCCAGAATGAGGACTGTGGGCTGGGAGAATTTTCTTTCCGGAATGATGGCTTTGGGCTGGGAGAGCTTTCCTTCCAGAATGAGGACTGTGGGCTGGGAGAATTTTCTTTCTGGAATGATGGCTTTGGGCTAGTTTTTCTGTTTCCTTTTTCAGGAGACTGAGGAGCACTGAAAGTTTCAAATGAGTTTATTCTCTGCTTTATTGATGATCCTCTGGGTGAGGCCCGTGATAAACTGGAGCCCCATTCTTTGCCAGAAGGACTCGGGGGGTCAGTGGAACTTTGATCTGCCCGTGTGCTGATAAGTGAATTTCCTTTCTTCAATCCTTTGAGGCTTTGGCGGAACCAGGCTGGTTTAGGTGCTACTGGAGGGCCCTTTTTCCCCATGTCACTTTCATCTGATTTGTGTGCTTTTGAAGCATCTGTTTCTGCTTCTGATGTCTGCAGCACCACTTCCGGACAGCTGGGACCTCCATTTTCTTCGTTTGCGTTGATGTTGGGGTCCAACTCTAAGTGACTGCTTTCTCCACTCATCGTAGGATTAAACAAGCTTTTGATGCAATCAGAAATTCTCACCCAGGGGTCTTCTGCTGGAGTATCAAGACTGTAATCTACCCGTGCTTGTCTTCTAAGAACAGGCCTTTGTACTGATGAGAGAGGATTCCCTGTGTTGTGGAAACAATTATTGTACATAAGCTTTCTTTTCATTCTCTCCACATATTCCTTTGTATGCATCACTGATGCTTCACTGCCTGGGGGCTTCTCTACACTCAAGCCTGCAACAATCCTCGCAGGCTGGATCAAGGCATGTTGCGTGCCACATCAGGCCAGCGGGACTTTGCCTGGTAGGGCAGAGGGAAGTGGCTCTGCACACTGCCGTTCTTCCTCCCCCTGGCTGGGGGACCAGCAATGCAGGGAAACTAACACAGAGAAGATCTGCCACTATGTTTGCTTGCAGGCTCTGCCCCTCAGTCCCACTGGACAAAAGTGACAGGGGGAGATGCCTGCAGACACAGGGCAGTGCAGAGTCACCTGTGTCCACCTGGGAGCTGCACCAGCTAGTTGCCCCAATTCGCTGTCCCCTCCCACTCAGACCCCGCATCCCAGCCCATTCCTGCACCTTACCTCCTGCCTAGACCCATATGCTACATCCAGCCCACTCCTGCACCCTTGCTCCCGCCCATACCCCTCACTCATTTTTGGCTCTACCCCAGAGATGGGGGCCCCCACAAAATCTACTAGCCCAGGGCCCCCAAAAGAGTTGATCCAGTCCTCAAGGTAAACCCAAGCCCTAAGCCTTGCCCCCCTCCTTAACCCAAGGTGAAGAAGTTGAGTGTCTGTCTCTCTTTTTTTCTTCTGCTTCTCAGTTGGGAGTCTTGTCTATGAAGGTTTTTTCCTCTCTTTCTTGGGGCCTTTTGATGTGTGTGGATTTTGTGTGTGTGTGTGTGTGTGTGTGTCTGACATGTGTGACCCCTGACTGATTTTTTTTTTTTTGTGGGTCAGTGGTCCCCGGCCCCAAAAACACTCCCCACCCCTGCTCTATAGGTAACCCTCCCCCCAATATACTGGGCCACTGAAATCGTGCAAGCTACAGCACTGTCATGTGAAAATATGACTAAATTTATGTTGACTCAATTAAAGCAGATTGAAGTAGCGGGTATCACAGCAAATACAAAAAGTAATTGTTCCCTTTCTGCCTTTGAAAGCATGTTCTTTAAATATTATCACTCATAGAGACCTCTGTTTAATTGATGGGTCTACAAACATGTCTCTCCAAATGTCTGTGCACTTCTCTAGTGCATACAATTTTTTCTGTGATGTAGGGTGTTTTGTGTCTCATGGACTTGTTAAATCTCTTCCTGACTTTATGTGCAGACAGGACTGTGGTGACACAAGATTTGGGTTGTTTTTAATAATTTCCTTCAGTATAATGAAACAAATAGCTACACAGGAAATGTTGCCATTTTAAATACTACTAGCTGGCATTTCATTTAATTTCACTCACAGAATCAACATTTTATCCACTTTGTGTCAACTGTCTACATTACACGCTGTTCAGTTTTGAAACTATAAATAAAAAATGTCCTGTGGTACATACTAAAAATAAAATTCACTTACACTTAGTTTTAATATAAGCAAATAAATAAAGTATCTTCTGAAAACAAGTAGTGATTCTATGTATGCCTGTTACCACTTATTCTGTTTAATAACAGACAGTCCATTCAGCTTTTTTGTGTAGTTCACACTGTGACTCAGAGGAAGTTAATGTAGAAGTGTGTTCAGCCAGTAATTTATCATTTTGCTGCAGTCTGTTTTTTTTTAAGATGGAATTGGAATGAATGCAAAACTTATTAACCCTGCTAAATATTTTAGTCATCACAGTTGCTTTTGAAACAAACGGAATGAAGCACATACCTGGATTTGCTTTCCTTTCTTGGTCTCTGTTTGCTGCCACTACAACTGAGTGTTCAGTACCTCTTGATGTTATAGAAGTTGCAGAGAGACTGTGGGTTATAACTGTTTTATTTCCCTGTAGCAGCAGGTCTCCTTCCTGTGGAATAAACAGGAAATAGAACCATGTCAAAACGAAATTGCACAAACCACATTATATATGAGCATGTAGAAAAATGCTCTTCATTTTCTTGTTTTTAATCAGAGACTAAAAATATTAATCAGCAATAAAACGTGATTTGTTCTCTGCTTCAGGAAGGGGGGCAAGATATTTTATGTATGTATGTAAATACATCAGAAAAAAATGTTAACATCTCAAATTTTGATGGACTGTGTGTGCTGGGTACCACAACAAAGCAAGATATTGGCTGCTACAATTTGACACTTCTAAAACCAACCACACAATAAACTTTTGCAAATCAGTTAAGTAAAACCAGAAAATGAACTATCTAGCTAGTGCTTTTATTTTACACAGTGCTTTTCTTTGTGGCTCCTTTACCCCAAAACACAAAATTATGATGGCTGGAACTTCAAGACCAAAATTTCCCCCCTTTATTTTTAGTTGGAAATGCAGAATGAGAAGTTTTGTTTGAGGCCACAGTAGATACTATTGGAGGCAGTCATTAGCAGATGCTCTACAATTACTAGATTACTCTGTAACTAATGGCACAAAGTTACCATCTGTTCTGCTGGGAGCTCCTCCAGAGTAAAAACTGAACTGCAAACTGCTGAGTTCCAGTGTTACGGGAACCATAAATGGGAGAAATTTTGAAACAAAAGTGAAGGTATCCTATAAAAATCCGACTACAGTAAAACTCCAATAGTCCGGCATCCAATTGTACAGTACTCCCGATAGTTCGGCATCAAAATGGCAAGAGCCTAGTGAGTGAGCCTCGGCAAAAAATGAGTCACAAGGCAGCAGCTGAAACGAGCGAAACCAGACGGGACCGAGTGAGTCTACCAGTGGCATTGTGCCACGCTGGACTGTGCTTGTGCTACAATAAAAAAGGGTTAAAAACTCTTTATATACAGTATATACTGTGTGTATATATATAACCAGCTTATAGTACCTCCTGATAGTCCAGCATATCCGATAATAGGTCCCAAAGGTTCTGGATTATTGGCAGTCTGCTGTATTTGGCAACTTGAGCATTCTGACAGTAGTGGGGTTTGCACTTACTCCTCACTATTCCAGTAAAGTGGGGGAGGAGAGCCTCAGGCCTGAGGGCCAGATGCAGCCCCCAGATTGCTTTGATCTGGCCCCTGAGGCTTAGGGCTTCCCCCTAGCACTGGGGAGCCTGCGCTCGCACTCTAGCCCACCCCCATCCCCTGCCACCCACCACGGGGTTGGAGCACACGCAATTTACTAGCGTAGGCCCCCGTAGGCTCTGGTGTGCAAGGGGAATGTGGGAAGTGTCTTTCTCCTTCTCCGTTGGGGACCATGTCAATGAGGGGTTTTTTGTCTTCTCACTTGTATGTGGCCCCCAACTGATTTTTTCCGTGGCGCTATGGCCCCCGATCCAAAAAGGGTTCCCCACTCCTGCAGTAAAGAGTTTACCTCTGTCAAGTTCCTGATCATCGCTGGCCGTGGTCATCTCAATCTGGGCTGATTTTCTAATCACCTTCTGGATGGCAGCAGTTTGTGTTCAGTCATCAAGAATGACTTCTGTCTTTTTAATATGGTGTTACTCAGACCCGCATGTCATCAAGAGCTTAGCCATCACTTGAGACCACACGATAATCGTGCAAATAGTTAGAGTAATAATGAATTATTTTCATAGGGGCAGAAAGTAAATTTTATCCTGATTCAAATTCATTTTAAGCATTACAATGCAACTAGCTTTGCATCTTTCTTCCGGTTAGGAGCCTGATCTCAGTTGAAAGGAAATAGGAATTTTGGATGTGCAAGGAACACATGATCAGATCCAACTGTGTGCTCCTGACTGATAGGGACTGTACCAATTTGCGTACTGACATAGAGCTGTGTACACTGCTAGACTATATATATGTATATATCTATATATATCTATATATATCTATATATTGTAACCTGTGTCTGTCTGTGTCTGAGAGTCCATTTGTTCAAAAACTCTGCCTAACCCGTAAGAGCTATGACCACCAAATTTGTTATGCATTTGCCTCTTACTCTAACTTAAACCGAGGTCAGGGTTTGGTTGTGCCTGGAAAATGAGAAGTGTCAGGAAAGGGACTGCAGATTGAACCTCTTTAGTCTAGAACTTTCTGGTCCAGAAACATCCGTCATCCAGAATAATTTTAGTTAGCCAGATGTCCACTTTTCATGAGTGTGGCCAAGTTTCCCAAGGTCCCATAAAGTTTGGGACCTATCTCTCAGTGTTCTGTGCTGTAATATAACTCTAATTTACCCATAAGTATACTCTAAGGGTGTGTCTAAACTACATCTCTCTATCGGCAGAGAGGTGTAAATTAGACACATCAAAATTGCTAATGAAGTGGGGATTTAAATATCCCATGCTTCATTAGCATAAAAATGGCAACCGTGTTTTTTGGCATGGAGCTTTGCTAAGAAAAAAGCAGCAGTCTAGAGGCTGATCTTTCAAAAAATATAGCCTTTTTTGAAAGATCCTGTAAATCTCATTGTAAGCTCCGTGCCGAAAAAAAGTGGTGGCCACTTTTATGCTAATGAAGTGCAGGATATTTAAAATAGAAAGATGACCAATTTACAAATTGCAAATTATTGCATGAAGCCTCTTTCGAAAGTAAATTGGAAAAAGATTTGCATTTTGCGTACTGCAAATTGCTTTTTTTTTCCAATTTAACATTGCAGTGTAGACCTAGACTAGCAGTTGTAATCTGTAAAATATTACAGTTTAAAGCACAGTCATAAATTTCAATTAAGTAATTTTAGGCTTGAAAAAAGCAAGTTTACAAATCTCCAAAAATGATACCGAAAACTATGGCCAGTACTTTTCAAATTGAGTAATATGACTTGTTTGAGGGATGAAGGAAAATAGAAGGACACTAATAAATCCTTGACTCAATTATCTTAAATACATTCTGAAAAGTAGAAATTTTCTCTTCCTTAAAGCCACCAGCCTAAGAGACATGAAGTCTTTCAAAGGAAGCTTTCTTTAACTGCACTAAACTTCCCTGAGTGCGTATTTATGTCAGGATTTCTTTTGTTTCCCTTATTACTGCAGAATCATAGTTGCAGCTTAATAAGCAAGAATTGCATTATTTCTGTGCTTGGAAAATTACTTGTTTTAAATGGGACCCCAATAAGCAGTTTTTCCTTGTCTTGTTTTCCCTAACAAGGCTGATTTTATAATAGCTGTTTATGTGAATGCATATATTTCTATTGCACTCCACAGAGGAGGTTAGGAGTTGTTATATTACTTGCTTTATGCTATACATTAATCAAGGCCTTTACTGTTGTGTAGGTTTATTTTCATTGTTAAGCCTCGAGCTGATGGTTGTTCAGTTTTATTTGTTTCACCTGGCACTAAATTCTGTTAATTTCTACTAGCCTATTACTAAACTCTGGGTTCCTTTTTTTAAACAAACCACAACTCAGTTTCCTCACACACAACACAGAACCATACACACTTATGCAAATGTACTTCTCTGTTTCTGGTTAATTCTTTTGGGGGAAGGCGAGATGGACATCTGATTGTATAAAATAATTCACTTAATTTTAAGACTACAAAAGAGCTAAGCTAATCAACAAGTAAGAGAGAGAGAGAGAGCACTCGAGAGAGTCCATGGTCCTTTTAACTATGTATTTAAAGCATTAAGGCCTTATCTAGGTCATTAGGGATTTGGGGCAAACTGTTCCCATTGCTACTAATACCAGTGCATTTCCTCCAGTGAGCATGCTAGGGCTGTTTCATAGTATTGTTCTTGTTTATTGAGGTCACTTTTCATTGAATGGCTTGGCTCTGTGAATTTGCTGTTGTAGAGTCAGGGAGATTGAGAATGGAAAGGTTGCATGCTCTGCCTTTTCTGGCCAGCAGCCCACTGCTGTTCCAGTCCCATTTGACCAGAGACTGCCAAATACTCTGAATTGTTTTGTACCGATGACATATGTTCACGTGGGGACTATCTCATTCATTCTCACTCCTGTCTGCATTTGTCCCTGCCTGTTATGCATTTGTCCTTTACTTCTGGAAAACATACATTTCAGCACTCCTCTGCCAAACAACCCTCGTTTGGGAGGGAGGGGGTTCGGTTTAGGACTCAGATTCAAATTTCACTAAACAGATAACATATCAGTTTACCTTCTGAATATCAGAACATTTTAAAAGGTGAAAAAGCCTCACTGGTTTTCCTAAAACCTTTGAGGACTATGCAGGGTTTGTCTTACCTGAACATTGGCAGAAGATGGGCTCCCATCATCCTGTAGCATAGACTTCTCTTTCATGTCTGTGTTACACTGGTCAGTGTCTGTGCAGTCTTGTTTAAAATACTTCCTGGGTGGAGGTTTGGGCTTTGATGATTTAGGTTTTCTAACAAGAATCTCTGAAGATCTTTTTACATTCTGAGAGGGATGGTCTGCTTCGTGGCCAGTGGGAGAGGAATGGTTCTCCAAACTGGTTCCAGGCAATGAATCCAGCAAGCCAGGCTTTCTGCTAATTGGTACGTCGACACTGTGTACTTTTGCCTTCAAGTCAGCAAGCTGGTATGTGGTGCCATTATTGCACGATGACCTGGTGTTGTAACTGCTGTCGCTGCTGGAACGGGTCATTAATTTCTGAGCTCTGTGGTTGCAAGAAGCAGTTGTCTTCTCAATGTGTTTTTCATGCTGGTATCTGCCATGCCAGCTAGTTTCCAGTCTTTTAAAACCTGTATCAGCAACATGACAAAAATATATAAAATGCAGCATATACCTTAATGGAAATAGATCTATTCATAGCATTTACTTCTATGGTTGTTCAATTAGATCCACTATAGAACTAAGTGCTCTGATCAGTGTACCACAGCGAAAGGGGGGGAAAGCATTTGTAGATCAAGGAATCCTTATTTGTTAGGCACAAACAGAACTACCAGTATACACTGTTCTCCTCTATAGTTTATTGGTGGTTCAATCTATTACCCTCACCCCATTTGAGAAAGAAAGGAGAGGCAAAATGACGCTCATATAATAATGCACTGTCATAATAAGCAGGGCCGGCTTTAGGAAGTGCAGGGCCCGATTTGTGGGGGGCAGGGCTGTGCATGCACCACGCACCTGGGAGTGGGGCCCTCTTAGGCTTGGAGCCTCTCTCTGAGGTGCGGGACCCGATTTGGGGGAATCGGCCTAAAACTGGCCCTGATCATAAGCACTACAGTCTGGAACTTGGCAAGTAGCCCAAAGAGTAAGCTAATATGTTGTTGCCAAAAAGGCATCAGGGTTCTACGTGGGCCTACGAGACATTTTGTTTGTTGTTGCTAATGTGGAAGGTTGCCAGATTCCACTGGTTTCTGTCTGAGTTACTTTTTTCCTACAGGTATTACTAAAGTGACATGCATGTAAAGTGAAGTGAGATGCATGCTGATTGCACCCAACATGGACTGAGAGTCATGCGCTCCCTCGGAATCCAATCAAGGTGCTGCTATGGCACAGCCTGCAAATTGTAAGTACGCAGCACGGTTAGTCTCTGGGAGAGGGTAGTTTTGCTATCTTGGTTACCACAATCTCATGGCTTATTAAGATGGAGGGCTACTCATGCAGCCCACTCACTAGCCTAAGTTGCCAGTTGCTGGGCTACGCTGCACCTGGGAACAAGCCTCCCAGTCTGAGAAGACAAACTCGTGTTAACAGGGCTCACGCTAGGATGCTAAAAATAGCAGTGTGGACATTGTGGCTCAAACAGAGACTCCGACTAACAATCCAAGCTCATCACCACTACACCCAGCCGAATCTTTGCCCAAGCTGCACTGTCCACAACTCTGGCTTTAGTGTGCAAGCTCAAGCCCTCCTAACACACATCTGTCTATCTGAACTGGGGTGTAGACATACTGTTGGAGGTCAGCCAGATGTCTTGCACTTTTTACACCATTCTCTGGCAGTGTGTCTGAGAATGGATTTCAGTCGTATAGCTCTACACTCTTTCCTCCTCCTTTCCCTTCTGCTCCAGGTTACTTGACTAGTTTGGTATCTGAGTCAATGCTAAGTTATAATGTCTCAGCTGGCTGAATGAAGTCCCCTTACCTTCGGTATTCCATAGGTGCCTCTCCTTTCCAAATTTGTTGTTTTCCACAGCTTGTGCCACAGCTTCCTTTAGCTGCTGTTCGGATACCTACAAAATGTTGTGTCATTCTGGGTCTTGCAAAGCTCAGCAAAAGATTGGCTCATCACACAACTCCCCATTCTTGCAAACGCTTTCTCCCAAAAATAGCCCTTATGCAGGCAAGCAGTCTCAATGAAATTAATAGGCATAAGCTTGTGAGCAAGGATTGCATGCATGAGGTAGGGTTTAATTAGTAATATATGTTCAGTGCGGCTGAAGCCTCAGTATTGACAATCTAGATAAATGGAACATTTTTCAAGAATAAACGGAAACTTAGCCATTGTACAAGATACATAAATCTGGGTTTGCCATTATAGGGTACAGGCTGAACCTCTCTAGTGCAGCACTCCCAGGACCTGACTGGTACTGAACTAGAGAATTTGTTGCACTCTTGGAGGTCAATAATGTCTAGCAGCATTATCAACACTTCCATTACTTATGGACTCTCAGAAGACATGTAGGGATTAATTAGAGCTAAATGGCAGCAAAGGACACTGAGAGCCAGGGCTAGTGGCTATAAATACACTTTTCTGGACCATGGAAAACTTGGCCACAACAATGATAAGTGGACATCTGATAACTAAAATCATGCTGGACCATCGATGTTGCCAGATCAGAGTGCCGGACTAGAGAGATTCAACCTGTATCTGGAGGGTGTGCTTTTTGTTGCTCAAATTAACCGTGTTAATAGTTAATAGACTACTAGAAAGCATTTTTAAAAGAAAATACCATAAGGATAAAATATTTCTTTCATATCACTCAATCTAATAGCAAGAATTGGCTGGGTAATATTATGCTGCCTTGTAATTACATTCAAGGAGAGCAGCTTAAAATCAATACTATCGAGTTTCACATTCTGTTCTTGATGTGCATTTCATCTTTCCCTGCTCATACTCCTCAATGAGAAGATTCTCTTGAATGAGTTTCAGATACTCTTGTTTTCTAAGAAGCATATGTTGCATATAATTGTTCCTGAAAACTTGTTTCTTTACTTTTTTTATTCAAATAGTTTCCCTGCTGATCTCGCACCTCATATTTCTCCATACATAAGACAGCTCACTATTTTGCATTTATATAGCTTGGGTTTGTACTTTATCCTATATCTTAGGTACAGTAAGAGTTACTGCATGTGTATCAGCAAGTTGTTATTTCTCAGACTGATTTATACTAGGGCTGTAAAGCAATAAAAAAAATTAATTGTAATGAACCATGCTGTTAAACAATAGAATACCACTTATTTAAATACTTTGGATAGTTTCTACCTTTTCAAATATATTAATTTCAATTAGAACACTGAATACAAAGTGCACAGTACTCACTTTATATTTATCTTTTATTATACATTTTTGCATTGTAAAAAAAAACAGTATCACGCTCCACATGTCATCCCTCTCAGGTTTTGGATGGCACTTGAAATTCTTAAATCTAGGGTTTAGTACTGTAGCTATTTTTAGAAATCTCACATTGGTACCTTCTTTGTATTTTGTCAAATCTGCTGTGAAAGTTTTAAAATGAACATGTGCTGAGTCATCATCTGCTGTCACATGAAATATAGGACAGCATGCAGGTAAAACAGAACAGGAGATGTACAATTCTCCCCCAAGGAGTTCAGTTACAAATTTAATTAACACATTATTCTTTTAAAAAGCATCAACATGGCAGCATGTCCTCTGAAATGGTGGCTGAAACATGAACATTGACAAATGAACATTTAGCAACGCAAATACCTTGCAACACCGGCTACTAAAGTACCATCTGAACACCTGTTCTCACTATCAGGTGAGACTGTAAATAAGAAGTAGGCAGCATTATCCCCTGTAAATGTAAACAAACTTGTTTGTCCTTAGTTATTGGCTGAACAAGAAGTAGGATCAAGTGGACTTAAAGGAACTAAAAGTTTTACATTGTTTTGGTTTTGAGTGCAGTTATGTAACAAAAAAAAGTCTACATTTGTAATTTGCACTTCCACTATAGAGAGGATTCACTACAGTCATTTTATGAAGTGAACTGAAAGATACTATTTTTTATCATTTTTACAGTGCAAATATTGATAATCAAAACTATGAAGTGAGCACTCTACACATCATATTCCGTGTTCTAATAGAAATCAATATATTTGAAATTGTAGAAAAACCCTCCAAAATATCCAATACATTACAATTGATATTCTATTGTTTAACAATGCGAATAGTCAAGATTAATTGACAGCTGTAATTTATACCAGATTCTGCTACCAGTGTTAGTGTTAGTAGTTTCTTAATATTTGCTTTATTCGGAATCAGAATAATGTGGAATGCTACCTGTGGATCAGGGTGTCTGCTAATAATAATCTGCACAGCACCAGGACTGCAGTGACTTAGAAGAGCATAAACTTCATTAAGTGTCATATTTTGGACTGGCGCTTCATTAATTTCTATGATTTCATCTCCATACCTACAAAGGGATAAAAAGAAAAATCCAGCATGGGTGGCTGTAGACTTTCCATTGTTATTTCCAGTGCATTGTTCCATCATAACTGTGACCATGCAAAAAAAAAAATACATGCATGAGGTTGAGATTTATTATGGTCACAGATTACTTTAGTTTGTTTCACTGAGCCCCTAGGGCCCACCACTGGAAAGGGAATCAGCACTGGGATGTGAAGTTTCCTCATTGTTTGCAGTCTCCATGAACCTGAATTTTCTGCTGAATGCAGCTGGTAAGTGGAGAAGAGAGTGCAAAGGACCTATTTTCTGTTCTCATCCTGCAAACTCACTTCAGGGGTGGGTTTATTGTTGGTCCAGTCCTCAGTGTAGACAACAGCAGTCTGAAAGCTGGTGTCTAACTTACTGTTGTTTGCAGTGGTCCTCAGGAACTGTCCTGACAGCCAGGAAAAGCTACTGGCATGTAAGGATTCCCTAGCCATGCCTTTTAGTTCCTGGTTTCACTACTACATTGAGTGAGTGATTTTGGATGACTTTCCTTCACAGGGGGAATCTTCCAGTGCCAGATATGCTGCCTTGAGGGAAATTTGGCACTGGGAAAAAAGACACGCTTTTCTAATGGACCTCCATTATCTATATGTATTTGAAAGTTCCTTTTAATATTTAGCGTTTTTATAGGGCACTAGCAAACAGTTGCACATTCCGTAGTGCACATTTTGTATTATAAAGGTAGGACAGAAAATGACACAGAAGGCTGCCTTATTGAGTATCGCTTACACCCACGAGTTCCTTCCTGCCTATAACTTAGCATAACTTTGGGTCTGTGAAAAGCTTACTACTGAAAGAGCAGAAAGGACAGGAACAGTGCCTGAGATACAAAGTGGGTGAAGTAGGCAGGGCCAATCAGAGGGAGGGGGCAGGAGGCCCATTTGGCCTGGGCCTCATACTCAAACTGGGACTCAAATTTAGACACTTGTTAAGTTTTTGGCATTTGATAAGTTTCACAACTTATTTTTAGGCATATCCCTATCGGACCAAAATGTGACAAACTCTCTCAAGCTAGAAAAGCTTTTGTTACATAAAAAAACATTCAAATTCTCTCTTTTTTTTTTTTTGGTGCCTTATTTTGTTTTCATGTGTTGTCATTTTTAATTTTTATTATAATTAAGGGGCCTCAAAAGTTGGAAGTGGCCCGAGAGGCCCTGGAAGTAGGCCCAGTAAAGATATTACCTCACCCACTTGTCTAATATTCTCGGACCAACAATACTGCTGCATAATAGTGTCTGTCCTTTATTTTAAATGCAGAAGAGTAATTTATTAATAATGGGCACTTAGATACTAATTATTGTAAACTCAGTCCTCTGTTGAACGAGTCTTTCCTAATGACATTCAAACACCAAGTAGAGGGGAACTCTTGTGCCCTTTCTCTCCTCCTTCCCAAACATGTACATAGGAGCTAAGGGTTTCAAAGTTTCAGTCCAAATGTTGCAGAACTTGTGGCATTTTCAGCTGAGTTTTCAGGTACATTCAGGGTGCAAAACGGGTGTTAAAACAAAAACTGTTTGAGTTCTGCACAAACACACATTGTATCAGGTGCTCCTAGTGTTGTCATCTGGTGATGCTGCTCTCAAATCCTATGGGATAAATTCCTGTTGTTGAAGATGGTCCATATGCAGCAAAGCCATATTTCTGTTATACAGTAGAACGTATGCAAGAGCGCTACAGTGCCACCCACACCTGGGCACACTCTGGGTGCACATAGGTACAGGGGAGTATTCTAAACAAGGTCATTCTTTCAGTGTATGTGGTTGCTTTTTGTGTCCGGGGAAGAATGGAGCAGGGCCAGTGGCTATGCAGCTCCTCTAATCATTTCTCCTGGAGAAAGGTGTCGAAGCAAAGGGAATAAACTGTCCCCAGAAATGTTTCCTTCTGTCAATTCCATCTAAGGGCCTATGTACTGCAAAGCCCATTTACTTGAACTTTATGTGGGCGAAGGCAACAGTTGGCCCCATGACAGACATTGTTCATATTTAAGCCACTCTTAGTTTGATCCTCAATTTTTTCATGCATCTCCCTTTGTTCTCAGTTCCTGTTTTCCTAGATTATAATCCCATTTCCTGCCAGCTGATACCCGTTCCTGTATGTTGTGAACCTTAGCCTCCTCCTTGGAGAGATGAGAGCTCCATCTGAGATAACTGTGTATCTGACAGGGGAATGAGAAACTTTCATTCTGAAAGTATCCCTCATAAAAAACATTCAACATACCTGAGCCTCCCATCCATATGAGCCACGGAGCCTGGTGAGAGGGTATGAATAAATATCCCTGAAATGCACTGGGAGTATGGGACACTGCACAAGCCAATTCCTAGGCCAACACCAGCTTCTGAAAAGGTTCATCAAAAAGATGCATAAGAAATGCGAGCACCAAAATAATCTGAGAATATAGTTTCTAAACCGTGTCCTCAAACATGCATGTGAAAAACAGAGCTCTTGGCAGCTATGCACTTTCCACGTGCAAATGCAGGTGTTTTGCATGTATAAGGGGGATGCCCCCAACTACTTTCTTCCACTATTTGATCTGAGGAAGTGGGTCTGGCCCACGAAAGCTCAACATCTAATAAACCATCTTGTTAATCTTTAAAGTGCTACATTGTCCTGCATTTTGCCCCTTTAAAACTGTAATTCCCACATTTAGAGTTGGCATGTTGTAGATACGGTTCAATGAAAATTGGTTTTGCAAAGGCTCTGTCGTGCAAACCTTTCGATTTGTAAGAACTCTTCCTCTTTGCAGAGACAGCAGCCATTGAGTTGATATAGAGTTGATGCAAACTATTCAAGAGACCAGTTACACTTAATTACTTTTGTTCTTTGTTTTGGTGCATCCAGTATTCTTAACTTAGTCATTCTTTCAGTGTATGTGGTTGAGTTTTGAGTATGGGGAAAAAGCCAGCAGTTGTGGGGTAAGGATGTTAAATATTGATTAACTGAATAGTCAAGTAACCTCATGAATTCTAATTGGTTAGTCAGCTATTCTATACAGGAAACCCCCGCGTTACAATGGCCCGAGTTGTCAATCTCATGCTTCAGTGGAACAACAGGTAGAAATATGGATTGTGAAAGCCAAAAATGGATAGAGAGCTTGGCTGGATCTCTTGACAGGCATCAGCACTGATTCTAAATCAGTGAGTTGGAAAAAACCTGCAAGCAGGCGAGGAATTTGGATAAAGAGAAGAAAAACATGCAAAAAGTAAACAAGCCATCAGTTTGTTCCATGTATTCCTTGTTCAGGTTATTTTAGCACTTACCTTTGGTCAGGGAAACTTCCATTATAACTCTGTCATTGGGCTTGGAGGTGTTTAATAAGAGAGCAGCACCAGCTGAACTGAAAGAGCTGTTTTCCTTGGTTATCTTAGTGCTGGAGCTCAGAGACGGGCATAAGTGAGACGATAGGTAGTTAGAGGCAGAATAAGGGGTGTTAAGACTTGTCCTGACTGTCAGGGTGAGGAGACCCTTTTTGGCCTGCTAGAAAGAAAAAATGATGAGTGGACTGATATCACATGCACCTTGTGTGTAAAGGCAGAAATTGTGCTGTGAGGAGGGTGCGTAACCTTGAATTTTTGTAAAGCATCATAATGCGTTAATCCATGCATTGATTCTCCGTTCAGTTCCAGAATTTCATCCCCTGTTTTAAAAAGGAATAAACAAACTGCATTACTAATTGCTATTAGCCAAAAGTGTAAGACACAAATATTTAAGAATGATCATGCCTTGTGCAAATGCAGTAACACATGGAGATGAAAATATACCACATACAGCACTGCCTTCAGTGGGACCAGACAGGGCCCTTTCGCGACATTAGAAAGCTGCTATAAATGTTATGTACTCTAACTTAATATTTATAGATTGCATTTAAGGTTAGACTCCTCCCCAATACTGGAAATTATTCCAATTTTACACTTTTGGTTTTACCAACCTTTGAAGTTTTATCCTAACAAGTTGTTTTAGATTCATTCCTCCCCACCCCCACTTCATGAGAAGAGAATAAAAGGTTTCCATCTCTCAAATTTTCCCTTTGCCAAAATGGCTGCCATCTACTATTACTGACAGGGCCAAAGCCAACAAGATAGGCTCTATCTAGCTAAACGTGGCAATAAAGCTGCCCTTAATGCAGTTGGCTGCCTTCTCCTGTTTTAAATGAGAGTAAGGCCATTCCAACAGGCAAAATGGCTACCAATTTATGGCTCAGGGAGCTAGACTGGACATATGGACTGCAGAGGGCAGCAGAGACACTGTGAAAAGTGGAGGGGGGGGGGGCAGGGACCAGGCCATTGGCAATAGCAGGAGGCAGATTTAGGTGGCCAGGAGGATGTGGGGGTGCAGAGGACAGTGACAGGGTGGGAGATGGAGGGACTGAATGGCAGCTCCCCCAGCTTGAGGTAATGATGGGAGTCACCTCTGTGCAGCCAGGGGAAGGCAAGGTCACAGTGTTGCCAACTCTGATGAACTGATCTGTGCAACGGCCTTGGAGCTGAGGACACAGACCTGCCCTGTCACTGAGCCCTGCCTTCATGTGTAGCCTAAGGATGTTAAGTAGCGAGTAAATGACTAATCGTGTACGCGATACAATTTGTATTGACTATATGATTAGTCAATAAGGGTCCGCTGCAGCTCTGCAGTTTAAATCTAGTAGGAGCTGGGCATGCAAGTAGCCTGGCTACTACTACATTTGAACTACAGAGCTGCAACAGGAGTAAGTCTGGGACCCGGCCGCCTGGCTCTTACTACATTTAAAAGGCAAAGCCGGCTCCCCCCAGCACAGGCTACTGCTTCCTTCTCCCCTCCCCTTCACTCTTGCTGTCTCTGATAAGCTTAGGATTATTGGGTAGTCGACTATTTGACTACTCTTTTACATCCCTAGTGTAACCTAGAGTAGTGTGTGTGGCCTAGGGGAGCAGGAGTTGGGGAAGTGGTGCTAGTAGTTCCTAGGTGAAGAAGTGTTGCTCTGGGGTCAGAGCAATAAGAGGAAACAGCTGGCCGTTCTCCTAGCTCAGTGGTCAGGATTGGGTAAGTGGCATCTGCATCTGAGCAGCCTGGGAGAGGCTTGCATTTCAGTGGTCACTAAAGGTTACCTTTCAGCCTGAAATTATCACAGGGGAAAAGGAGTCAATGAGAGTTTAAAAAGTCAAGATACACTAAACAAGATGATCTGTTTTTTTAAAAAAAAACCCTCCTGCCATTGGGAGTGTCTGTCTGATGATTTCTGCTCTCTTGATGGCAGCAATACTGAATTTGACAGGTGAATGTTGAAAATTCACTGAAAATGGGGGTTGAAGGGAAACAGCAAATGTATTTGATTTCCCACTCCAATTTCCTGCCTTGCTCTATTTATAATGTCTAAAAGAGTAGCTGAGTCACTAGTCTTTCTCCTGAGATAAACAAAGGAGCAATGCCAATGAGAATATAGACATTTGTCATTCAGGCAATGAAATTAAACTGCCATCTCATTTCTTAATGGTCACCGAACAATATTTAGGGGAAAACAACTTTCATTCATAGGCAACCTAAGCTAGAATTGACCCCTTTGTCACCAACCAACCTCACAAGCAACCTGATCCTCTTTTGTTATATATTTTAAACGTTTGATATTGTTTGTGTGCTAGTAACTTTTAAAACACCCGATCAAGCACTCTAAATATTTTTTCTTAGTAACCTCCTACCTTCTTGTAACCTTCCATCAGCCGCAGCAGCTCCACCTGGAAAGATGGTCTTAACGTAGATGCCAATGGGCCCATAAATGCTGTCCTTCCCTCCAACAATACTGAAGCCCAACCCCTAAATTATTAGAGAGAGAGAGAATGTTTATTTCTCATAATGGTTACATTGTTTTCCACATGGACGATAACAGTTAGCAGAATTGTTTGATGGACATTAACATTTTCATTACAATATTTAAAACAAAGGTGGATATAACAATCTCCAATTTAAATTTTCAGTTAAACACCTACATTCTTCTTTATAAAAGTCACAAGCAATTAGTTTGATACTATATATGTGCTGTAATAGTAACATGTAATGATTAGAACACAGGATTAAGTGCCATACTTCTGACACTGACATAATGTGTGGCCTTGGGTGAGTTATTTGTTAGGTCTATACTACTGGGAATGGTCAGCTTACGGTATGCAATTCCAGCTATGTAAATAATGTAGGCAGAGTTGATGTACCGTAAACCGAACTTCAGCGCCATTCCCGCAGCGGGAGGTCAAAGGGGAGAAACACTCCCGTTGATTTCCCTTACTCTTCGCAACAGTGAGGAGTACCAGCGCCGACCAGGACACCCTCAGCATTTTTTACTAGACCTGCTAAATTGAACACCAGACATTCTAAGACTTACCTCTGGGGGAATTCTGCACCCCAGCCCACATTCAGAATTTGTGTCCCCCAGAATTGCCAGAGAGGCACTGAAGTTATGCCTTTTTTCCCCACCAGTGGCTGCTGTGGCACAAGAACAGAGGGCATTCAGCCATAATGATCAGCAGCCAATAGGGAAGACAAAAGGCTGTCTTTCTCATAGCACCCTATCTGTGTGGCCCAGTGAGGAGGGACAGAGCAGGACAGATGGGAATGCTGGGGGGCCATATAGATGAGGATTCTGATGGGCTAGTTGGGAGGACAATCTGGAGCAGGGGCTGACTGGGAAGGAGGTGCAGAGCCCAAAAAATGGGCATGGCTGAGTGGGGGTGCAAAGACAATGGAGATGGGAGATGTGTGAGGGTGCAGGGCAGAGAATTGCTAAGTGGGAGTACAGAGACACATGGGGACAGGAGGAGGAAGATATAGGGCCACATGGGGATGGGGGCAGATGTGACTGTCTAGATGGGAGAGGCTAGAGGTCAGACAGGATCTGCATGGAGTTGGCACCTTAACTCTCTAACAATCCCATCACACACACACACCTCAAAAAACTGTTCCATGCTTCTCCCACTCATATCCAACAACTCTCAAGTTTCAATCCTAGGCACCTTCCCAGCAATTACATCCCTCTCCTTTGGCCTCTGACTCTCCTCTGCCTTTGCACCGTTTTTAAGGGAAGGTGGGAAATACATTTCCATATTGTAGTTTAAATGACTTATTAATCTACATTCTGTATTAATATGCCTAGTAAGAAAATGATTTGTCAAGAAAAACATTCCTGGAATCTTTTTTGTTGGCTGAATTGTTACAGACACACTTGCTGATGGGTATTTTTTTAAATAAATGGCAATTGGTATGATTATATTGTATGTTTGGATAAATAAAATATGCAGCATTTTACAGAATTCTAAAATTCTGTGCACAGAATCTTTAACTTTTTTATGCAGAATTTCTCCACCTCCCCCTGGAGTAGAGACCTTACTTAATTAGTATTTGTGAACCAAAATTATTATTTGTAAATCAAGTAGAAATCCTTGGATAAAAAGTGCTATAGAAGTGCAAATTACCACTATAATACAGATGATGATGATAATTTATTTTATTGATCTCCAGGGAAGGATTTTCTAATAGTTGTCCCTACATCTGAAATAGACATTGTTATTTGAGAAAGAGATCTTTATTAGAGAATTTACAAACCTGGAAGGACTGTGTTTAATGTCTAGCTTCCCTATTTTATGCATCCCAAGTTGCAAATGAAAGTCAAACATAATCACAAATGCGAATACAAATATGTGGCCAGACAGAGAGCAAGAACTAGGGATGTCAACGTGTGGTCGACTATATGATTAAATGACTAACCTGGGCTTATCGGTTAATCTTGTCGACTACACACATTTTCCCTCCTCATTGCTGCCTCTGTATCAGAGGCATGGGGGGGGGGTGAGAGCAGGAGCCGGTGCCCATGGGGAACTGGCTTTAAACAGGCTCCCCATGAGCACTGGATCCACTTGCCCCCCACTCCCTAACCCCGCACTGCTACCTCTGATAGAAAGGCAGAAGCACAGAGGGTGAGGGGGCAGGCTGGAACTGATGTGCACAGGGAACCAATTTTCAAGGCAGCTACCCACGCATTTCAGATCCACAGACCTGCTGCCTGTTCTCCCCTTGCTGGCTCCTACTGAGGTGGGGTGGAGGGGATAAGCAGAAGCTGGTGCTGGGGGGAGCTGGCTTAAAAGCTGTTTCCCCCCATCACCGGCTCCGTGGTGCCTCCTGCCCACCCCCTGCAGCAGTGGGGGCAAGAGGGGCAGGGAGCAGGGGAAGCTATCACGAAGCAGCCCCTGTCTGTGGGGGGTTGGAGCTCCCCACAGACAGAGGCTGCTCCGCATCCCACGCTGCTGCCTCTGTCCATGAGAAGCTCGGCTTCCTGTGGATAGGGGCTGCTGCCATTCTGCACTGCTGCCTCTGAGACAGAGGCAGCAGTGCAGGGTGGCAGGCAGCTGGCCCACAAGGGAAGCTGGTTTTTATACTAGCTTCCCTTGCACTTCGGCTCTTCAAGGGGCGATACAGAGGCAGTAGTGTGGGGTGGCAGGTGGCTCCCTAGAAGTGGGGTCGGGAATGTATTGGCTGCTGGCCCCATCCCCAGGGACTATTAAATAGTCATGCAACTGATAATATTTTAGACGACTATTCAATTACACTATATCTAACATCCCTAACAAGAACACCCATTTTGGTGTTTTTATTTATAAGTCTGAGAGCAATTGCCTTCTCTCTGTATCACTAAATATGGCCTTTGTAAATCTAAGTTTTATTTTTATGCATGTGTACATCATTTTACTGAAGGTTACGTTTATATAACTATGCTTTACCACCAGCTGCATCTTGTGGCATTTCCTGGCTTAACAAATTATCAGAATGATCCATGCTGCAAGGCCCAGTTAAACCGGATGATATAAACAATCTGGGGAGATATTGCCATGGAGAACAAGTTCCAGCTACTGTGCACACATGCAATTACCATTAGCCTCAATGGCAGATATGCACGTGCACGGAAAGTGAGCCCTCACTTAGAGTACAGTCAGTGTGCTATGAAATCCTGCAAAATCCGAATCGAGCTGATGACAAATTGTGCTAACGATACAATCCTGCACAGTAATGAATTCCCTCATTTCCTGTTAAGTCAGCTGGGAGTAGAGAGCAATCAGCCCCTAATAGGATAGAGTTCAGCTTTAGTCTGGCTATGTGACTGTTTGCTGCTTGTGAAAGGTGACTAATCTAAAGCTTCTGGAGGTTGCAGTCCTTTATTTACCTCCAGGTTAGACACAGCACAGGCAGTGCATTCTTCCCACACTGCCAGTCCACCACTGTGTCTCAGCTCTGACTTGGAGGGAGCACCTCTAGCAGGAAGTCTCCAGACCCCATTCAGTCAGTGCCCCCTGTTTGTTCAGAAGGATACCGGTGAATGTCAGCTATAGCAGTGATTGTATGATAAGGACATGTGTCTACTAGGAACTTGCCTTTGACCATCAACATACCATACGTACCACCAAAGAGGTGGCAGAAGATGGTGATTTTTAATCACTTGCTGGCCAGGTCTGAATTGGTACCAGCTACCCAGAAATGCAAGGCTTGCTGTCCCACATCCCACCTCCTTGCACCGTGCAGTGATGTGTATGTTTACACCTTGGAAGATGGCTAGTATTCTGTTACCATAAACATTCATGAATCTCTCACCTTCCCTTGGCCTTTCATCAAAACAATGTTTGATATTACGGAAGCTGGTGAGCCACAAGACGCATGTGTTAACTGAGCAGTGCTCAGCGATCTAGAAGGTTTTGAAACAGCCTGCAAAGAGAAAAATAGTTGTAATGCAATGCCAGGCACTTGTTGTGCAGAACAGATGAATGTGTAAAACTGGTCTGGGGGAGTACAGTCAAACTGGAACAACAGAGATCCCACAAGTGCTGGGTTTTTAAATGTCTGAATGATTTCATATAGTTCTTGAATTTCAGAACCTGTAGCTTACAGAATTGGCTGAATCATAGCCTTTTTTTTTCAGGTGCATAGCATATTCAGCTAAAACTCTCAAGTCCTTATAGACTCTGGGGTTGATTCTGAATGCAGAACACATCAATGATTCAACCAGATTTACTCCTGATTTACATGGGGAGATCAGAATCTGGACTCTAAAAGTTCTCCCTGGCAGTATCAATTATTTGAATCATATTATTTGTGTTGGCAGTTAATATTCCCATGAGAAAATTATGTGTTTGTATATTTGGGTCATTGCAAGTACTGTTGTGTGAGGGCCAGAGTATAACACTGTCAAGAAGGACAATCCAGGGAACTACAGACTGGTCAGACTCACCACAGTCCCCAGAAAAATCATGGAGGGGATCCCCAAAGAATCCATTTTGAAGCACTTGGAAGAGGGGACAGTGATCAGGAATAGTCAACATGGATTCACCAAGGACAAGTCATTCCTGACCAACCTGATTGCTTCTGTGATGAGGTATCTTGCTCTGTGGACATGGGGAAGTCGGTGGATGTGATATACCTTAATTTTAGCAAAGCTTTTGATACAGTTTCCCACAATATTCTTGCCAGCAAGTTAAGGAAGTATGGATTGGATAAATGGACTGTAGGGTGGATAGAAAGCGGGCTAATTTGTTGGGCCCAATGGGTAGTGATCAATGGCTCAATGTCTGGTAGGAGGTCAGTTTCAAGTGGAGTGCCCCAAAGATTGGTTCTAGGGCTGGTTTTATCCAACATCTTTATTAATGTTCTGGATGAGGGGATGGATTACATGTTCAGCAAGTTTGCGGATGACACTAAGCTAGGGGGAGAGGTAGATATGTTGGAGGGTGGGGATAGGGTGCAGAGTGACCTAGACAAATTGGAGGATTGGGCAAAAAGAAAACTTATGAGGTTCAACAAGGACAAGTGCAGAGTCCTGCACTCGGGACAGAAGAATCCCAAGCATTTTACAGGCTGGGGACCAATTGGCTAAGAAGCAGTTCAGCAGAAAAAAGACCTGGGGATTACAGGAGATGAGAAGCTGGATATGAGTCAACAGTGTGCCCTTGTAGGCAAGAAGGCTAATGGCATATTAGGGTGCATTAGGAGGAGCATTTCCAGCAGATCTTGAGGCCTTATCTGTAGTACAGCATCTAATTCTGGGTCCAGCAGAGAGCAACAAACATATTTTCATAGACACACCTACTTTCCCTAGATGTTCAGAAGACAGGGATGCTTTGGCTGGTTTTGGCTTGCAACTCACTTTGAGTGCAGGAGGAATGAAATGCACTACAGTGCTTCTCATCCACTGTAATCCCCAGGTCCTTTTCTTCTGAACTGCTACTTAGCCATTCGGTCCCCAGCCTGAACACTGTATGAGTGAAGGGCAGCAGAACTGTACTTGGCATGCCTTGAGTGAGGATGTCACCCTAAACGGAACCTCACTTGCTAAGCAGGGGGTAAGGATGCCACATCCCACTGAAGATGAGGGGGTAGGAATAGGGATTCCTACCCAATGGTGAATACTCTGCCTTAAGAGTCCTAGACATCATTTGAGCCTCACCCATCCAATGCTTACAGACAGAGCTGATTGGACTCAACTGAGAGGCCTTGTTTCTGTTCAGTGATTTCTAGAGATGAAACCACCGAGGAGCAGAACTAGGAGTTAAACTTTGGACGTGGTGTGGGAACAGCGTTGCAGTGAAAGACAACAAAGAGGCAGCGGCCCAGAGGCTCCCTACCCCATGAAGTCACTAAGAGCCCAATTACGTTGGAGAACCCCAGAACATGGTAAGCAGCAATGGCAAAGATATTTGGCAAGAGTGAGCGGGCGGAGATAATGGCAACAGCAAACAGTGAGCGGTGGCAAAGATAGCAGGAGTAGCAGTAGGGAGCCAGCTGAAGAGGCAGCAGCAGCAGGTTGGGCATTGCTTGCTGCCTTGATGCCCTTCCCCTTTCAGAGGTGGTAGATGGACCCATGAGAATGTACCTCTGAACTCCATAGCTTTGCTAAGGACAAACAACTGTGAGTGGAGAGAGTTATATGTTGTACGGACGGTAGTTCATTTAAATTTCACACCACACAATGAGAAATTGAGGCAAAAGACATTGTCCAATATATGGAAAAGCGACGAGGAGTCCTGTGGCACCTTATAGACTAACTGAAGTGTAGGAGCATAAGCTTTCGTGGGCAAAGACCCACTTCGTCAGATGCATGTAGCTTATGCTCCTACACTTCAGTTAGTCTATAAGGAGCCACAGGACTCCTCGTCGCCTTTGCAGATTCAGACTAACACGGCTACCCCTCTGATACTTGACTCCAATATATGGAAAAAGGATGTTTGTTTATGGCTATGTGGTTGCGGTTGTAGAGTTTTCCCCAATTAATGCTTGGTTCTCTTTCATTTTAATACAAGCTTTCTTTTGTTAGACACAGACTCAGTGCTTGGCAGTGGGGAGATATTGCCTCTTAGAGGAGTCTGGGGATGGTGTTTAGTTTTCCCAGATTTCTGGGTGGAGACTCAAGCCACTTCTATTTTGGATTGTTCAGGGGGATCTTGTTGTTGTCGATTCCAGCTGGCAGAAGGATTACAGGCATTATGAAGACTTCCTATCTGAACATTAGCACAAAGTTCATTTAAGTTCTGAATCAACTTCTTATCTAATGTTAAGCATGCATGAAGTTCAGCGGGGCCAGAAACACGTGCAGGGAAATTCTACAAATTTGTTTATGCAGTATTGTGAAACTAGCAGCTGCACGAGGCTTTAATGTATGGAACAGACATCAAGAATTCAACTTCCACATAGGTCAGGAAATGAGGGTTGATTAGAAAAGGAGAATAAGCTTATTCGTGCAGCACCATAGAGCATTAAGAATGTGACTATCAGAGAAATAGCTGTGCAATGCCAAAATATACTCAATAAAAGATACATCTCAGTAAAATGGGTTATACCTATGCTGTAGTCCATCTTCCCTTAGGGATCTGCAGGAGAAGGGCATTTGACACGGTCTCGCATGACCTTCTTATCAATAAAGTAGGGAAATACAACCTAGATGGGGGTCCTATAAGGTAGTTGCATAACTGGCTGGATAACCATTCTCAGGGTATGTCTATGCTGCCACCCTAGTTCGAACTAGGGTGGCTAATGTAGGCAATCGAAGTTGCAAATGAAGCCCGGGATTTAAATATCCCGGGCTTCATTTGCATCTTGCCGGGCGCCGCCATTTTTAAATCCCCATTAGTGCGGACTTCGTGCCCGCGGCTACACGCAGCATGGAGTAGGTAGTTCGAATTAGGCTTTCTAATTCGAACTACCATTACACCTCGTTCCACAAGGAGTAACGGTAGTTCAGATTAGAGAGCCTAATTCGAACTACCTACTCCGTGTCGTGTGTAGCCACGGGCACGGAGTCCGCACTAACGGGGATTTAAAAATGGCGGCGCCCGGCAAGATGCAAATGAAGCCCAGGATATTTAAATCCCGGGCTTCATTTGCAACTTCGATTGCCTACATTAGCCACTCTAGTTCGAACTAGGGTGGCAGTGTAGACATACCCTCAGAGAGTAGTTATTAACAGTTCATAATCATGCTGGAAGGGAATAACAAGTGGGTTCTGCAGGGGTCTGTTGTGGGACCGGTTTTGTTCAATATCCTCATCAACGATTTAGATGATTCTGAATCCACGAGCAATTCCTGGACAGTGCTCATGTGGAGGCAGCTGAGGTAACTATCCCAGTACACAAGATTGTTGACACATCACTGGTGGAGAAGGAGATGGCTCAGGGTGGACACTGGCAGCTGGTTACTTCTGGCAGCAGACACTGCTCCACTCCTGCTCTGAGCCCTCCCAACATGGTACTAGGAAACCGTTATGCTCTTCTTGATACAGGAGATAAGGAATCACCCCCTATAACAGAGGAGGAGAAGCTTCGTACCCCCAAGGCTGGGAGGTCTGCTGCCACCACTGCGAATAGGAAACGTAGGGTAGTGGTGGTCGGAGACTCTCTTCTGAGGGGGACGGAGGTGCCCATATGTCGCCCTGACATTTAATCTCGGGAGATATGCTGCCTGCCAGGGGCCCGTCAAAGATTATCCGGCCCTCTGACTACTACCCCATGCTACTCATCCATGTGGGCACTAATGATACTGCAAGATGTGACACTGAGCGGATCAAAAGTGTCTACAGGGCTCTGAGAGTACGGATGAAGGAGTTTGGAGTGCAGGTGGTATTCTCTTCGATCCTTCCTGTCGCAGGTAGGGGCCCGGCCAGAGACAGGTGTATCCTGGAGGTGAATGCCTGGCTGTGAAGATGGTGTCGCCAAGAGGGCTTTGGCTTCCTCGACCATGGGATGCTATTCCAGGAAGGACTGCTAGGCAGAGATGGTGTTCACCTTTCAAGGAGGGGGATGACCCTATTTGGACACAGACTGGCTAACCTAGTGAGGAGGGCTTTCAACTAGGTTCGACAGGGACAGGCGAGCAAAGTCCATGGGTAAGTGAAAACCATGGAGACCTGGGAGATGGGTCAGAAATGGGAGGGAGCATTGGTTATAATGGCAGAGAGAGAGGAGGGTCAGGGCAAAATGGGAGGCAAGATCAAATCAGTATCTTATATGCCTATATACAAATGCGAGAAGTATGGGTAATAAGCAGGAAGAACTGGAAGTGCTAATAAATAAATACAACTATGACATTGTTGGCATCACAGAAACTTGGTGCGATAATACACATGATTGGAATGTTGGGATGGAAAGGTACAGCTTGCTCAGGCAGGCTAGACAGGGAAAAAAGGGATGAAGAATTGCCTTATATATTAAAAATGTACACACTTGGACTGAGGTGGAGACAGACATGGGAGACAGAAGTGTTGAGAGTCTCTGGGCTAGGCTAAAAGGAGTAAAAAACAAGAGTGATGTCATGCTAGGAGTCTACTACAGGCCACCTACCCAGGTGGATGAGGCTTTTTTTAAACAACTAACAAAATCATCCAAAGCCCAAGATTTGGTGGTGATGGGGGACTTCAACTATTCAGATATATGTTGCGGAAATAACACAGTGGGGCACAGACTATCCAATAAGTTTTTGGATTGCATTGGTGACAACTTTTTATTTCAGAAGGTTGAAAAAGCTACTGGGGGGAAGCTGTTCTAGATTTGATTTTAACAAATGGGGAGGAACTGGTGAGAATTTGAAAGTGGAAGGCACTGATCCTTGAAATCATAGAGTTCACAAGTCTAAGGAAAGGTAGAAGTGAGAACAGCAAAATAGAGACAATGGATTTCAGGAAGATGGATTTTGGGAAGCTCAGAGAGCTGATAGGTAAGATCCCATGGGAATCAAGACTAAGTGGAAAAACAACTGAGGAAAGTTGGCAGTTTTTCAAAGGGACATTGTTAAGGGCCCAAAAGCAAGCTATTCCACTGTGTAGGAAAGATAGAAAATATGGTAAAAGACTACCTTGGCTTAACCACAAGATCTTGCATGATCTAAAAATAAAAAAGGAGTCATATAAAAAATGGAAACTAGGACAAATTACAAAGGACGAATATAGACAAACAACACAGGAATGCAGGGGCAAGATTAGAAAGGCAAAGGCACAAAATGAGCTCAAACTAGCTAAAGGAATAAAGGGAAACAAAAAGACTTTTCATAAATACATTAGAAGCAAGAGGAAGACCAAGGACAGGGTAGGCCCACTGCTCAGTGAGGAGGGAGAAACAGTAACAGGAAACTTGGAAATGGCAGAGATGCTCAATGACTTCTTTGTTTCGGTCTTCACCGAGAAATCTGTAGGAATGCCTAACATAGTGAATGCTAGTGGGAAGGGGGTAGTTTTAGAAGGTAAAATAAAAAAAGAACAAGTCAAAAATTACCTAGAAAAGTTAGATGCCTGCAAGTCACCAGGGCCTGATGAAATGCATCCTAGAATAATCGAGGAGCTGATAGAGGAGGTATCTGAGCCTCTAGCTATCATCTTTGGAAAATCATTGGAGACAGGAGAGATTCCAGAAGACTGGAAAAAGGCAAATATAGTGCCCATCTATAAAAAGGGAACTAAGAACAACCCAGGAAACTACAGACCAGTTAGTTTAACTTCTGTACCAGGGAAGATAATGGAGCAAGTAATTAAGGAAATCATCTGCAAACATTTGAAAGGTGGTTAGGTGATAGGGAACAGCCAGCATGAATTTGTAAAGATCGAATCATGTCAAACCAATCTAATAGCTTTCTTTGATAGGATAACGAGTCTTGTGGATAAGGGAGAAGCAGTGGATGTGGTATACTTAGACTTTAGTAAGGCATTTGATATGGTCTCGCACGATATCCTTATCAATAAACCAGGCAAATACAACTTAAATGGGGCTGCTATAAGGTGAGTGCATAACTGGCTGGATAACTGTACTCAGAAAGTAGTTATTAATGGTTTTCTATCCTGCTGGAAAGGTATAACAAGTGGAGTTCCACAGGAGTCTGTTTTGGGATCGGCTCTCTTCAATATGTTCATCAACGATTTAGATATTGGCATAGAAAGTACGCTTATTAAGTTTGCAGATGATACCAAACTGGGAGGGGTTGCAACTGCTCTGGAGGATAGGGTCATAATTCAAAATGATCTGGACAAATTAGAGAAACGGTCTCAGGTAAACAGGATGAAGTTTCATAAAGACAAATGCAAAGTGCTCCACTTAGGAAGGAACAATCAGTTTCACACATACAGAATGGGAAGTGACTGTCTAGGAAGGAGTATGGCAGAAAGGGATCTACAGGTTATAGTGGACCACAAGCTAAATATGAGTCAACAGTCTGACACTGTTGCAAAAAAAGCAAACGTGACTTTGGGATCCATTAACAGGAGTGTTGTGAGCAAGACATAAGAAGTCATTCGTCTGCTCTACCCTGTGCTGATTAGGCCTCAGCTAGAATATTGTGTCCAGTTCTGGGCACCACATTTCAAAAAAGATGTGGTAAATTGGAGATGGTCCAGAGAAGAGCAACAAAAATTATTAAAGGCCTAGAAAACATGAGCTTAGAGGGAAGACTGAAAGAACTGGGCTTGTTTAGTTTAAAAAAGAGAAGACTGAGAGGAGACGTGATAGTGGTTTTCAAGTATCTAAAAGGGTGTTATAAAGAGGAGGGTGAAAAATTGTTCTCCTTGGCCTCTGATGATAGGACAAGAAGCAATGGGCTTAAATTGCAGCAAGGGAGGTTTAGGTTGGACATCAGGAAAAACTTCCTAACTGGCAGGGTTGTTAAACAGTGGAATAAATTGCCTAGGGAGGCTGTGGAATCTCCATCACTGGAGATATTTAAGAGCATATTAGGTAGACATCTGTCAGGGATGATCTAGACAGTGCTTGGTCCTGCTGTGAGGGCAGGGGACTGGACTTGATCTCTCAAGGTCCCTTCCAGTTCTAGTATTCTATGATATGTGTATGCAAGTTTATACACATTGTGTTGAAATTCATGCCTCTGCAGAAGGGCCTGTGTAAAGTTCTTCAAGTTCAGCAGCACTGCAGTTTCCATATGTGGCTAGCAAGGTGATTGGCCATTCAGCTTCTGTGGTCACAGTGGCTGTGCTTGCTGCTAGCTACAAATAGGTGAGAAGGCTACAAGGGTGAACAAGAAAAGAGGACACTCCTCTGCTGCTATTTCGAAATAGCCCCTCACCAGGGCCATTCTAAGTTATTCCTCCCTAGTGCCTCCTGGGGCTTTAAATCAAGATAAGCACATCTATATTCGAGAAGCCTGCCTTGGACTAATTTTGAGGCTTCCCTGCAGTGTAGACGTGTTATTGCAAAATTATCTCTTTTAGAATAACTATTCCGGAATAGCTTATTTCGAAATAAGCAATCAGTGTAGATGTATCCTTAGGGTAGATGAGGGTCTGGGAGAAAATATACCATGGATAGGTGGAAGAAGCCACAAGCCCCTTCACTTGGAGGCCTGCTGACAGGGAACATGGCTGGAGTGGCTTAAGAGGTGCACTGACGTGTTGTATCCCTAGTGTAGTCTCCAGTGGCAGGACCCAAAGATGGGAGAACTTTGGCAAAAAGAACTAAGTGCAACCTCCCTGTTGGAGTGTCCTGGCTGAACCCTGTTGAATGTAACTTTCTAGTGGTTTGTGGTTTCTTGTTTCACTTACCGGACCTCTTCCTACTGCACAGTCTAGCTGCTGAGAGAGTGACTTCCGGTTACTGTAGAGAGAATGGGGCTGTCTGTCTCTGTATGCTGCTGATTTCCTTGACACTGGATAGTCAATTTCCCCTATCCAATATGGATTTACACCTACAGGAGACAAAAGGCATGAAACAGTATTTTTCAGGAGCATCAGCATCAAACATTTCACCGGGCTCACAATCAACTCCATTTAGAAAGATTTTTCAGGTTGTAAATCTTAACTGTCCCAGGCCACCATGAAGCACCACACCTCCCCCAAGCTGCAGTTGCACGCAGTGACTTCACATGACCAGCTGCTGGGCGCACACAGCTAGCAACAGGTTCTGCATGCCAGGGCCTTGTTCAAAGACTGTTGGGTGCACACATGTTCCATTCACTTTTATGCACAAGCTTCTGCGTCCTTCCCTCTCTCTTTCTCCACCAGATGGCTCCTTACAAGGGAGCATTTTAATTGCATCACCGGATGCACTGAGAGCAAAATCACATGACCCCGAAGTAAAGAAGACAGAGAGACATCTGTCACCAAATCAAAAGCGAGAGAGGAAAAGACTTGTTAACTCAGCCAATCCCTGCTTCTGCCAGTGCAGGATCAGACTCTTATAGGTATTTCACCACTTTCCTTGAATGACTATTCCACAGTTGAGCAGATTTAGTAGTAGATGCAGGTTTTCAAATGATAGTCGGCTGGATGTCTATTTTTTCCCACAGTTAAACCCTGTGTGCAAGACAGCTGATTGTGGAAAATCTGCCCCTGTGCCTTATATTAGAGCACAGTGATGGCACCCCTCTGCTCCACCAAGAGACTTGCATCCACCTGTCCTACCACAATGCTGCTGACCAAGTTGTGGGGAGAAAGAGAAGGGGAAGCAGGGTGCTGACTCAGCATATCTCAGGGCAGCATCTGCCAATGTGGGACCCTATGAAGGCCTCACTGTTAACTGAAGCTGCATCCTTGGGAGAAGCAGCTGAGAAGGACAGTGGTGCAGATACTATCTACACAGGGATGAGACCCTCTAGGACACAGGCATCCCAATTCTCTCAGGAGGAGGTAATCAAGCCTTTCCACGTAATGCTAGACTGTGTTTTCACAAACGGGTTCTGTTGGTATGAGTTATGAGGAGAAAGATCAGGCAACTTGTACCTGGATTACCATAAAAACAAGTGGTCCTTGGCGCACCTTAGTCTCTAAAGTCCACAGGACCACTCATTGTTTTTAAAGTTACAGACTAACACGGCTACCCCTTTGAGATTTTTAACTGGATAACCCTGGTATTTCTGTCTGCTACCGACTTGCAGTTTGGTTATTTTCCTGCATCACTGCCTATTTTCTGTATAGTAGAAGGAATATGCACAGCTGGGGGACAGGGCAGGTAATTCACCTGTTTAAAACTTTAGCACACTGATATACAGAGGTATAGGTATCAGAGGGGTAGCCATGTTAGTCTGAATCTGCAAAAGCGACGAGGAGTCCTGTGGCACCTTATAGACTAACAGATTTATTGGAGCATAAGCTTTCGTGGGCAAAGACCCACTTCATTAGATGCATGTAGTGGAAATTCCATAGGCAGGTATAAATATACAGGCATAAGAAAAGAGTACCAGTCAAGAATAAACTTAGAGATAACAAGGAGTGGAAATCCATCAACCCCATGTCTATACTTGTGCAGGTTTCTTCATGGGGTTGATGGATTTCCACTCCTTGTTATCTCTAGCCTTACTATTGACTGGTACTCTTTTCTTATGCCTGTATATTTATACCTGCCTCTGGAATTTCTACTACATGCATCTGACGAAGTGGGTCTTTGCCCACAAAAGCTTATGCTCCAATAAATCTGTTAGGGTATGTCTACACTGCCACCCTAGTTCGAACTAGGGTGGCTAATGTAGGCATTCGAACTTACAAATGAAGCCCGGGATTTAAATATCCCGGCTTCATTTGCATGTTCTCGGGTGGGTGCCATTTTTAAATGCCCATAGTTCGAACTACCTGCCCGCAGCTACACGCAGCACGGACTAGGTAGTTCAAATTAAAGCTCCTAATTCGAGCTACCGTTAAACCTCCTTGAAAGTTCTAATGCCTACATTAGCCACCCTAGTTTGAACTAGGGTGGCAGTGTAGACATACCCTTAGTCTATAAGGGTACATCTGCGCTTGCTCCCTAGATCGAACTAGGCAACCAAAAGTGAAGTGCGCGCCAGGACGCATTAGTTCGAACCAAACCCCTTGGTTCGAACTAACGTTACAAAAAATGAAGAGTAACGTTAGTTCGAACCAAGGGGTTTGATTCGAACTAATGCATCCCGGCGCACACTTTCACTTTTGAAACAACTGTTCAGCGAAGTAACGCGCTGGCGAGATCATGCTAATGAAGTACGGGATATTTAAATCCCCGTTTCATTAGCAATTTCAGTCTCCTACAGTTGCATCCGTAGTTCAAACTAGGGAGCAAGTGTAGACGTACCGTAAGGTGCCACAGGACTCCTCGTCACTTATATAGAGTATAGAGTTAGGTTTTCTGGCTTTGTCCTGTAGATGTCACTATTGCTATCCTTGCTATATTATTTTTCACTTTCACCCAGGGCTACTCAACTTTGGAAGCCTCGGGGGCCACAATGATACTCACAGCACGTGCCAAGGGCCACAACTTAAGTGTGGTTGCATATACATGCAACTATATATGCAAATATATGCAAATAGCTTATTTCACATTGACGGGCAAGGCTACACAACATGCAGGCCCCATTTAAGTCAGTTCTGCTGTTGCTAATAAAATGCAATATTTACCCGATTTCCACCCATATGACAGCACTTTTAATGAGCAATGACAGTGCAGGAATTTAACTACTAAAACACATAGCAGCAGAAGACCATTATACTGACTACTTTTTGTTTTGGCTCCCACCCATGGGCCGCATGTGGAGCCCCATGTAAACCCAAACCGCACCACGAGCCACAAAAAAAACAGGCCGTAGGCCGCATGCGGCCCATGAGCCGTGTGTTGAGTAGCCCTGCTTTCACAGAATGTATGCTATGTACATTCACATCTATTTCAGCTACTGCACCTCCTCAGAAAGTTAAAGCTAATCTCAATTCCCTGGTCAAAGGCAGGTGTCATTCCTTTCTTTTCTGGCTGTTTGTATCTGTCTAATGCATTTCCAGGGTGCCTATTGCCACAGTACCTGACAAAAGTGAAAAGTTTACTGGAGACGCCGCTAAGTTGTTAGTTTTTAAGTATTTCACTCAAAAAGCCAGGTTCATTATACTCAATGGAAAACAGACAACAGAATTGCGAATAATCATTTCCATATGACAAATATTTTACCAATGAAGCACAAAATAAGCTGAAAGGGGACATTTATCACTTTTCTGTGCATTTGATTAGAGAACAGATCCTGTACTGAGCCCACTTGAGTAACCCGGATCACTATCACTTTTGTGTCAAGGAATTACAACCAGAACTTGTACACGGTTATTGTAGAACAGAAGACAGCTCTCTCACTTCTCCTAAAAGATATTAAAATGCAGTTTTAAAACGTTGTGGGAAATGATAAACTCAGAATACACTGTCAGAGTAGTAAACTTGTGTGATGTTGTCTGAGGATAGACAAAGAAAGGGAGAGAACATCATTAACTCCGTGTTCAGATGTCTCATTTAACATAAATATTTAACACAGCCAGCATTAAAACTTCAGCACAGATATTAACCCTGATTTAAACTGACATTCCCAACATAAAACTGATGCATTTAAAAATGCCACTGCCCCTATTACTAACCACACTGGCGAGTATAGAAATTAAATAATTTTTAAGATCTAATTTCCTTCTCAGAATTGATGCTGCTTGTTTCCTTTTTGCATTTTCACTCAATCTTTCCAAGGGACCTTCAAAATTGAATCTACAAATCAAGGCCATGTGCATCCTTGCACACAAACACATAAAGGAAAATGACAATCCAACTGAAGTTAATAGGAATTTTGGTATTCACTTCAATCTAGGATTTCATTGATGTTTACTATCATAAATCAAAATATAAGACACACACTGTGCATGTAGGTCTGTACTGTATGCCCCTATTTGTGAATCCAGATCTGAGAGGCACATTTGGAAGTCTCTCTTCTTCAAGACTTCTTTTGTAGTCTGTTGCACTTCTGGTTTCTTACGTATTTCTGTATATTGCCATTGGGAATCATAACATTTATGGGAATGTTTAAATTTAAAATGGTTTTAATTACAAATTTATTTTTGTTAAATATTAATTTTAGTGAAAAATTAGTCAAAATTTCCCCTTCTTACCCCAATAGTCCGAAGCAGTTCAGTGCACCTTTACAATAAGCAAAACAGTGTGCGTGTGTATGTATACATAATGTTTATAAACAGGGATCATGACTGATCAATATGCATGGATATCTGAATCCATTCTTTAATATTAGCTTTTCATGCACCCTGAATCTTCCAAAAGAAACTTTAGCTAAAACGCCCCAGAGTAAAGCGTGGCAAAAACTGTTTCTTTCAACATCATGATACCATAACCTGAGAAAGTTTCATGCATTTAAATTTCCCAAATGAAAATATTTCCTCTTAGAAACTTACTGGTTGAATTACTGCGAGTCCTTTGGCAGATGGCTTTAGAGTGCACAAAACAATTAGTTTGTATTTCCAATTTAATAGGCCTTTCATTATAGGCACCTGTTGAGGATTCCTGAAAAGAGACCCAGAATATTTAAAAGACAAATATGACTAGCTGTGTGCAAGGACAAAAACACAGAAGCTACTCTGCATTTTTTTAAAAAATTTCCCAATTTAGTTTGCAGAAACTTCAGCCTGGAATTTAACTTTTATCCGAGAATGTGGGGAGAAAATCATTTTATCTGGCTTATATGAAATCAGAGGCAGTGAGTTAAATGGGCCTATAGTGCTCTGGCACCAGGAATATTCCTGGCCTGGGGCTGGGCTCCACCAAAACTCACCCCTGCACTCCCTGCCACTCTTGGGCAATGGAAAATGTGCTGTGGAACCCTGGCACCACCACGGGAAGCACAGCGGGGCAAGAGTAGCTTCCTGCTGCTCACTCCCCATGGTTGCCGACATGTGCCTCCCTGTGGCCTGAGGGTACTGGGGGAATGTCTCCCTAGCATCCACTGCTCTAGCTGCTGGGAGCAGCACATGGAGCCACCTCCGGCCACAAGGACGCATATGCTAGCATGAGTGGCCAGAAGCTGCATTGCTGGTGGCGGCAGCAAGGCCCTTGGGATGTTTTTAAATGTCCAGGGGTGGCAGCCGGGGCAAGGGGACACATAGGAAGAGGGGGCTCATGAGATCAACTGGGGGGAAGCAACAGCTGGGCACCCCCCAACCCTAGAGGCCACTGCCAGAGGGGGATGTCCCCAGGTAAGTGTGGCACCTCCTCACCCACCACCCCTACCCCTTGGTGCACTCCACTGCTTCCAGAGTCTGCACCGTCCCTCCCCACCCCTGTCCTCTTGGACCCTTCCCCTCCCCCCTCCCCACTTAAATCATTGGGAAAATAGCTGACTAGGATAAAATTGCACAGATGTGACAAACTATCACTTTGCATAAAAATCCCAGCTCATTTTACACAAGGGAATCTTGCAGAGGTTGGGAAGGCCACAGAATGCCATAGGAGCAGGACTACAGGCAGTTCCCGGGTTACGTGGATCCGACTTACATTGGATCCCTACTTACAAACGGGGTGAGGCAACCCCGCACTAGCTGCTTCCCTCCAGCAGACCAGGGAGACGCGAAGCTAGCTCCCCCCCAGCAGACCAGGGAGACACAGAGCGGCTTTTCTCAGCAGACACCTCAGCTTGAGAATAAAGGACTGAGGGAAGTGAGGTGTGGGAGAATAAAACTGAGCTCTGGAGAAATGTTTGGCTAGTGTTTCCCCTACAATATGTACCAGTTCCGACTTACATACAAATTCAACTTAAGAACAAACCTACAGTCCCTATCTTGTACGTAACCCGGGGACTGCCTGTATATGTGTCACAAGATGTTGAGAGCCAACAGAAAGATGCAACTTACTTCCTGAAGCCTTGTTTTAGTGGAGCTGTTTGGAGGTAGCCTATCAGAGTGAGGTAATGAATGATAACTTTCCTCTTCAGCAGCAGGTGGCGCCATTGCCAAATCATAAAAAAACACGTCCTCATTCTGGCCTGCTTCCCCTAGTGAATTCTTTAGAACAAGAAACACAGAGTCTGATGGGTGCATTGTGAAACTGATTTTCTGGCTGAACAGCTGGATCCAGAATCTCATTTCAAAACCGTTTTCTGTTAACTTTTAGGGGGGTTTTTTCAGCCAACATAGTGTACAATGTAAACTGTCAATGGGGCCTAAACCTGGGTTGGGTACTACCACAACATAAACGTTAGATATAGCCTGCCTTATAAGTCCTCTTTGATTTTGAAAGGAAAAAGAAACAACCCTGAGAGACGGTGTCAATTATGAAGATGGTATAAAGAGGCATGCTCTGGGCAGGACTGCAGACCTCAGTTCTCTTTTCACTGATGAAACTGTACTGACTATGTGTGGTTCCTGGGTTCTAGAGATCTGAACATAGTTTTCATTAATATTTAGGTATCAGTCCTGCAGTGAACTCTGCGTGAACACCACTGACTTTCAGGGGGTTCCATGCAGATGCAAAGCAGAGAAGTACCTCCATGGAACTTACTGCAGGAAAGCGCTTTAGGCTGAGCTAATGAGGTGTAATTCTAGCGTGCACTAATATGTTGCTCACTCATTGGCTTTGGTGGACTCTGTTGGTACACATTAAAAATTTGTTAGTGTGCATTAATATAGTTCTGTTTCAAACAGTACTACCTTAACATGCACTAGATTGTGTCCAGGTCCAGCTGTCTTCATGTAATTTTTGGCCAACATGCTCTTGACTTTTATCAAAGTGAATGCCCGATCCAATCATTTATTCTGAGTCTCTCTTACAAATTATGGAAGTAGGATTTTAATTTAAATGAATGCATATATAAAATGTAAGAAAATCTCTGGTTTCCTTTTTATTTTGCATGCTTTTGCTATATGACAAAATACTGGAAGAACAGGAAGGACTAAATTAGGGAAATACAACTGGTACCATTCATATGTGTGCTTGAGGATAGATTAAAATCATGAGATCTGGATCCAAATGGCCCATCCACAAAAAAAAAATCAAAGGGTTTCAACTGAAAATGAATTTGTTTTTAATAGTCCTGCCTCACTGTCCTGTTAATGCTACCTCCTGCTCTCTGATCCCCATGGCAAACCTGAGCACTCTCTAATAGTGAGACCCTCAGCTATAGAGCCTTGGACCCAAACCTGGTGGGTCCCTGGCCCTCTCTGAGCTCAGGTCTGGATTCTAGGATCTTCCCTTCATCCACCCTGGGTTTGGTCAATTTGTACATTGGAAACACACAGTGGTAGGGCATGTGCTTATGAAAGGAGTGATTGTATAGTCCCAGATAAAATTTCAAAGGGCTGAGGGCTTCCCATAGCCTCTGTTTGTCCTGGAAGAGCTGCTGGAAGGTTAGCACACTTAGACCACACGAGGTTTGGGGGTTTGTCAAGAAGAGAAAAAACAAAAGTTCCAGATGTTCGGTGCACAGATTCCTCTTGTCTTTTACATCGAGGCTGTTGAAATGTTGCGGAGATGTGGGGTGTGCCACAGCCCTCGCACTTACCTTGTTAGCAATCACCAAATTCACCAGGCCTGTTGCTGACTGAATGAGAGATTCAGCCTCTTTACTGGTGAGCTCTTTAAGTGATTGTCCATTCAGTGTTAACAGTTCATCCCCTGCGCTTAGACGACCATCCCTTTAAAAATCAAACACACACACAGTATTGCAGACCCAAGAACAATACAGTATAATTGAGATTGTTCTTGATGTCTTGTCTACAAGCAGCCACATAAAATCCCTCCTTTCCCCTGCCACTTGAATGCCTTCTGCAGGGGTTAACTACAATCACAGATGGCTTCCTGCTAGCACTCCTTAATAGGGATGTCAATGTGTAGTCAACTATACGATTAACTGATAAGCCTAGGCTTATCGGTTAATCTTGTCAACTACATGCATTCCCTCCCCCGCCTTGCTGCCTCTGTATGAGAAGCGGGGGGGAGGAGGGGAATGATCTGGTGCCTGTGAGGAGCTGACTTTAAGCTGGCTTCCCATGAGCACTGAATCCACTTGCCCCCCACTCTCAGGCTGCTGCCTCTGATAGAGAGGAAGCAGTCTGGAGAGTGAGGGGGGCCGATAAGCACGACAGCAGTGTGGGGAGGAGGCCATGAAGCAGCCTGTGTCTACAGCAAGCCTGGGGCTCCCATGGGCACAGGCTGTTTTGTGGCAGCAGCCTCTGTCCAGGCTAGGGGGGGCGGACCTGTGCTACTGCCTCAGTCCATGAAGAGCTCAGACCCCCCCACAGACACAGACAGGGGCTGCTGCCTCTGTATCAGAGGTAGCAATGCAGGGCAGCAGGCAGCCGATCTGTGAGGGGAGCTGGTTTTTAAACTGGCTCCCCTTTCAGACTGGCTCCACATGCCACCCCATGCTGCTGCCTCTGCTGCCTCTGCGTTGGGTGGCAGAGGGTTCCCCGGGAGTGGGGCTGGGAGTGCTCTAGCTGCCCCAGGGAACTATCATATAGTCATGCAACTGATAATATTTTGTGCAGTTACACAACTATTCAGTTACACTATATCTAACATCCCTACTCCTTAGTGCACAAGAAATCCCTCTTTCACTTCTAGTCTGAGCTTAACAGAATATATCTTGTGCTCGCTTAAGAGAACCCAGGGCCTTAATGCCTTCCACTGTTTCTGGTAACATGGTGCCCCTTTACAATGGGCTATTAAAGCGAAGATATCATAAACCTTGTATGATGTACAAGATAGCATCTTTTTAAACAATGATTTATATAATGGCATAGAGAGTAGAGTATACTTCTAGGCTGCGTCTAGACTGGCATGATTTTGCGGAAATACTTTTAATGGAAAAGTTTTTCCATTAAAAGTATTTCCGCAAAAGCGCGTCTAGATTGGCACAGATGCTTTTGCGCAAAAGCACTTTTTGCGCAAAAGCATCCATGGCCAGTCTAGATGCGATTTTGCGCAAGAAAGCCCCGATCGCCATTTTAGCCATCGGGGCTTTTTGCGCAAAACAGTTCTTCCCTGTCTACACTGGCCCTATTGCGCAAGTATTCTTGCGCAAGAGGGCTTTTTCCCGAGCGGGAGCATGAAAGTATTTGCGCAAGAAGCACTGATTTTGTACATTACAAAGTCAGTGCTCTTGTGCAAATTCAAGCAGCCCGTGTAGACAGCTGGCAAGTTTTTGCGCAAAAGCAGCTGCTTTTGCACAAAATCTTGCCAGTCTAGATGCACCCCTAAAGTTTGCAGACAATGCCAAGCTGGGAGAAGTTGCCGGGCTTTGGAGGATAGGGTCAAAATTCAAAATGATCTGAACAAACTGGAGAAAGGTCTGAGGTAAACAGGATGAAGTGTAATAAGGACAAATGCAAAGTACTCCACTTAGGAAGGAACAATCAGTTTCTCATACACTGAATGGGAAGTGACTGTCTAGGAAGGAATACTGCAGAAAGGGATCTAGGAGACGTAGTGGATCACAAGCTAAATATGAGCCAACAGTGTGACGCTGTTACAAAAAAAGGAAACCTGATTCTGGGATGCATTAACAGGACACGAGCAGTCATTCTTCCGCTCTACTCTGCACTGATTAGGCCTCAATTGGAGTATTGTGTCTAGTTCTGGGCACCACATTTCAAAAAAGATGTGGAAAAATTGGAGAAGGTCCAGAGAAGAGCAACAAAAATGATTAAAGATCTAGAAAACATGACCTATGAAGGAAGACTGAAAGAATTGGGCTTGTTTAGTTTGGAAAGAAGACCGAGAGGAGACATGATAGCGGTCTTAAGGTATTTAAAAGGGTGTCACAAGGAGGAGAGAGAAAAATTGTTCTCCTTGGCCTCTGAGGATAGGACAAAAAGCAATGAGCTTAAACTGCAGCAAGGGAGGATTAGGTTGGACACGAGGAAAAACTTCCTAAGTGTCATGGTGGTTAAACATTGGAAGAAGTTGCTAAGGGAGGTTGTGGAATCTCCATCACTGGAGATATTTAAGAACAAGTAGACAGACATTGATCAGGGATGGTCTAGACCAGTGTTTCTGAGAGCGTTTCTGAAACACTTTCAGAAACACTTGAACTGACCACCCCAGTTTATGTACCGGCACCTAGGCCATGGAGCCTCATGGCTCCATTTTGTCCTTTGCAGCCAAGGGAAGCCACAGGAAGTGGTGGCCCAGCCCATGCCGCTTTCTGCGGTTCCCCTTGGCTGCAAAGGATGAAACGGAGCCAGCGGGAGTCACGAGGCTCCGTGGCCATGGCGTCGGTACATAAACTGGGGTGGTCAGTTAAAGTGTTTCTGAAAGTGTTTCCATAGTACACTTTCAAAAACACTTGTCTAGACGGTACTGGGTCCTGCCATGAGGGCAGGGGACTGTACTCGATAAGCTCTCGAGGTCCCTTCCAGTTCTAGTGTTGTATTGAAATTCAAAATGACATGGACATGGGCAAACTGGAGAAATGGTCTGAAATACATGTAGATGAGCTTTGTAGACATAGCAAAATGAAGCAGCGATTTAAATAATCGCTGCTTCATTTATATCAAAATGGCTGCCGTGCTGTGCCAAATGGCTGTTTGTCGGCTCAGCGCAGCAGTCTGGACGCTCTGTGGTCGACATCAAAAGCCTTTGTCGACTGCCCCACTAAACCTCATCCCACGAGGTATTTTGCTATGTCTACAAAGCTCATCTACATGGCTCCGTCGATGGAGGCATGTAGTGTAGACATACCCTTACGAAGGAACAATCAATTGCTCACATATAAAATGAGAAATGACTGTCTAGGAAGGAGTCCTGCAGGAGGTGATCTGGGGGTCATAGTGGACCATAAGCTAAATATGAGTCAACAGTTTAACACCATTGTAAAACGAGCTAACTTCATTCTGTAATGTTGCAAGCAAAACACAAGAAGTAATTTCTCATTCTTCTCAGCCCTGATACAGCATCAGCTGGAGTGCTGATTTGCCCAGTTCTGGGTGCCTCATTTCAGGATAAATGTGAGCAAACTTGAGAAAGTCCCGAGGACAGCAAAAAAAAAGATGATTTAATGGTATAGCAATCATGACTTATATGGAAAGATTCTAAAAATTGGGTTTGTTTAGCCTGGAAAAGAGAAGAGTGAGAGGAGACATGATAACAGTTTTCAAATATATAAAAGATTGTTACTAGGAGGAGGAAGAGAAATTGCTCTAATTAACCTTTGAGGATAAGACAAGAAGCAATAGGTTTAAATTTAAGAAAGGGAGGTTTAAGTTGGAGATCAAGAAAAATTTCCCAACTGTCAGGGGAATTAAGCACTGGATCAAATTGTCTATGGAGGTTGTGGCATCTCTGTCAATAGGAGTTTTTTAAGAACAGGGGACAGGATAGACAAACACCTGCAAGGAATGGGCTAGCTATTATGTAGTCCTGCCTTGAGTGTAAGGAACAGGACTAAATGGTCTCTAGAGGGCCCTTCCAGTCCTCCACTTCCATGATTTTATAATCCTTATTTGCTGTTAACACCAAGAAGAGTTACAGCTGCATGTCTTACTTCTAATGTTCATCCATTTCATCCACTCAGTGTTTCCAGAGCATCATTAGATGGATCATGCAAAAATCATCAAGTCGATAATAATAATAATTAATTAATAATAAATTATAAAGCAAGTACCTGTGGGCAGCACCTCCATTGATCACTTGGCTGACTGTGAACCCTTTGCCAACAGAAGTGCAGTTAGTGCTTCTAGCAATTTGGATCCCCAGGCCCTCATTTCCAGTGGCAATGCAAAGCCTCCAGATGCAGCCGTCCTGGTATAGGAAGATGAAGACAAAATGTCTTTATTGCATCAAAGTAAAGTTAACCCCCAGAGAATATTGAAGTAACTTAGTTTGATGTGTTTAAAAGTATGAATTTTCTTGTGCCTAGATCCAGATTATTTCTAAACACAAGAAAAGTGGGAGCTGAATGCAGCTCACCTGTGCATGAGATACTATTGCGTGAAATAATCATCTCAAACTATTCTTCTGCATGGGCCTGGAACGGCTTCTGATTACCCTAGGAAAATATTATAAAACAAAGTGTTTTGCTATTAAAGGGCAAGAGAGCAGTTGACAGGTTTTAACCATAGGAGTGTATGAGTTTTCTGCCCATGCCAAGTGGCAGGTTAGGGAGAGAGAAAAATAGTAGTTAACAGGCTGGGACAAATGTATAACTTGATATCAGTGGAATATTTTGCTCTCTGTTGTAATGATATAGTTAAGTGTTTTCTTCTTACTACATTACAAGAGGTTAATGGTTAAGTATCCACCCATCCTGGAAAAAAAAGAGAGTGAAGGTACATCTACATAGCAGCATTATTTCAGAATAACAAAGATGTTTCTACACTGCAAGCCTTTACTTTGAAATAATGTCGAGCTGGAGTACTTCTTACTCCAACTCCTGTAACCCTCATTTCACAAGAAGTAAGGGAAGTCGAAGGAAGAGTTTTCTTCCTTCGACTTCCTGCTGTGTAAACAGTGCCAAAAGCCGAATTAAGCTATTTCAACTTCAGCTATGCAATTGACGTAACTCAGGTTGCGTAGCTTAATTCGACTTTTGCCCTCCTGTGTAGACGTGTCCTGAGAGATTAAATTCAAATACTCAGCACCTAGTGACAATAGAGTTAAATTACCATTTTTATTTTGTTATCTTGGCTTTAGGCACAGCTAAGGAACTGATGCCAGTATCAAGTCCAAATTTGGCCTAGAGCAGCATACATGAAATTCAGTAACAGCCACTCATGCTTTCAAAAATTGATGTGGGATTATAGGGTCTGGTGAGATTCTTGCATTAAGTTCACGGTTAAAGCCAGTGCCGGCACAGTTGGCTAGTTGTGGTAAGTGGCAGGATGGTCCAGGAGATGCCTGAACAACATGTGTTTCATTTTATATTCCAAATTCAGGCTTGGATCTTACAAACCTTTTCTCACATACATTATATTTATTCCCATAAATAGCCCCTTTGAAATGAATGGAACTGCTCACATAAGCAGTGATTCTCTATGCAAGTCCGGCTTGCAGCATTGAGCACTTAAATTTGAAGGATTTTATTTTTTCACACTTTGGGGCAAATTTTCAGTCAGTCTCAAGTGCCACACACTCTATTCAGAGGCACCTCCCTATGCTGAAACCCACGTGTTCATTCTTCATTCCTCAACTAGTGTACAGGTCTTGGACTCCCATCCTGCAAGGAGAACTGCTTGATTCCCATTTGAGTTAGTGGGGCTCCGTGCAGATGGCCTCATGATTTCTTTGCACGATCAGAGGCACTCTTCTGTCTCAGATTTCAAGGCACTACTGTTATTTAAATGTCAAATAATAATAAGAGGTGATTTGGATATTTTTCTGGGCACAGTCATTTGTGTGCATTAAATTAATGAGCATGCAGAAAGGGAAGTTAGTTTTATTGTGTGTCTCACAATAACTTGAGAGAAACTATCATTTTTGTTTTAAATACCCCTTTTAACCCCAGCAGGCTTGGTTAATTTTTGGTTTGGCTATATCTGTCAAACACATTAGAAATTAATTTTTGTGAATTACTTACACAAAAAGCTTTCACGGGGTTGGAGGGATGTGTAGTAATACGTATGTATTGTCAGCATTTGCACTTTGAGTCCCAGATCATTATATTAACATCCAAGGTATAGAAACATGACATAAAAAGTAACCTTTTAAAATATTAGACTGGCAATTGTTACAACAGCCAATTTGTTTGGGCTTTTCCCTTTGCTGTCTTTTATTTCCTGTCTCATTATTATTTCATATATAAAATGTTCTGGTGGTGCTTCCAAGAACAGAGCAGTTATGAGTATTGCCCCTTTTTTAATGTGACCTATTGGTTTGTTAGGTGACTCATAGCTCCAGGCCTGGCAAATGTAGAGAACTTGTTAAAATAAAGTTGGCAGGTTTGTTGGGTGGGCAGATGGGTCCCTCCCAGGGCACCAGACCTGGTCATTACTAGAACACATGTTTGATGCATGTTGGTTGCCAATAAATAAAAAAAAAGTTCACTAATAGGCTGCTTTGTCATGCAGAGTTTAATGAAGCTGGTGAAACATGTATCTCACATCTGTTCACATTTAATTGTCCATGGGCATACAAATAAAATGAAAGCTTCAGTAGTGCACTGTTAGTAAGATTACATTTAAGCAAAAAAATCTGTCGGAAAGAATCATCATAGGATCATAGGAGACTTTAGGAAACGTTTGTGTATAGATTTAGCTGATCTTTTGTGCAGTTCCTTTTGCAACCCTTTACCAATTTTCTTTATTCTAGTCATGCCAAAGGCCAAATCTAAGGATGCTTTTAAAGAGATTTCCTTTTCTGTCATTTTCTCATTAGCTGTTGCTAGCTGAGAGTCCTGTCTTGAAACATATTGTTCCAGATGCTGTTTTGAAATTAGTGTAACCATGACTTCACTGGAAACTGAAAAACTTTTGTGCACTCTAAATAGAACTTACAATAGTTAGATTGTCTGAAATGAAATCCATTGCTGCACATGGGTGGTTCAAAGAAAGTCTGGTCCTCACCAGGCATATGATGCTAACCTGATTTGAATCTATTTGAAAAAAAAAACAGTAATACCAATATAATAGTGAATGCAAATATTAGGATTCTGTATCCTGCTCAATGCTAATGAGCTGTGCTTTTTGAGTCAATGGCAGATTAAGAAAATAGAGCCTTTCTGAATTGTAAATCAGCAGAGCTCCTTTGATTTTCCTTCAGAAACCCCCCTAGCCTGGGGTGGGCAATAATTTTTGATGGGGGGAGGCACTCCAAGAATTTGGTAAGTGGTCAAGGGCCTTACTCTTCCATTATATGAATGGAGGATATGTGAAGTCTGGGATGGAGGTTGGATGCAGAAGGGAGCTTGGGGTAAGGGACTGGGGTGTGGGATCTGGGAGGGAGTTTGTGTGAAGGAGGGGATTGTGACCTGGGCCAGGGGACTGGAGTGCAGGAGGGGGTGCAAGGCTTAGGAGGGGATTATAACCTGTGGTACGGTGCAGGGATTTGGGTTGTGACCTAGGACAGGGATTTGGGGTGCAGGAGAGGATTCTGGCGTGGAGAGGGAGAGTGCAGGATCAGAGAGGAGGTTGTAAACTGGGGCAGGAGTGCAGGAGCAAGTGCAGGGTCCAGGAAGGTGTATGGGGGATGTAGCAGGGGTGCAGAAGGTTTGGGTTACATTGAGTAGAAGTGCAGGAGGAGTGCAAGAGGCTGGGGAAGGAAGGGACTGGGGTTTCAGAGACAGGCTCTGGCTGAGACACCTTACCCGGATGGCTCCCAGCCAGCTACCCAGCGGGTTCCTTAGCCAGAGTCCCTGCCTTCCACACCCCTGTACTGCTCACAGCAGCTGCAGGGGCCATGTTTGCTGCTCTGAACTGAACGCAGTGAGCCCAGGGGATGAAGGGGGAAGGGGCACTTCACATGTTGCCTGTTTTGCACACAGGTAGCTGCTATTGGCTGGAAACCAGCCAATGGAAGCTTCTGAGGAGAGGGACAGGGTGAGAAGCCTGTCGCCGTCTCCCCCATGCTCTCTGCATTCCGAGATGCACACATGACCCCACAGCTGGCTTTTCTGAGTGCTGAGTAGGTGTGGAGCAGGCAGGGAGCTGGCTGAGGCTCCTCTGGGCAAGATCCAGCCCATGAACCATATTTTCCCCAGCCCTGCCCTAACCTGAAGCAAATTATTTCCAGCAGCCACACATTACAGACACACTTAGACACACTCACACAGGAATCTATCCCTGCAATAAACCCCGTTGCCAACTCTGACCACACATCTATACAAGTGACACTGCCATAGGACCTAACCACACAAGCCACCACATCAGAGGCTCCTACAACTGCACATCCTCTAATGTGATCTATGCTATCGAGTGCCAGCAATGCCCCTCTGCCGTGTACATTGGCCTAACTGGACTGCCTGTATGACAAAGGATAAATGGCCAAAGTCAGATATTAGAAATGGGAACACACAGAAATCTGTAGGGGAACATTTTAACCTGCCTGGACACTCATTAATGGATTTAAAAGTAGCCATTCTTCTGCAAAGGAATTTCACAAGCCAACTACAGAGAGAAAGTACAGAATTGACATTCATATACAAATTTGACACTGTCTCCTGTGGCTTGAACAGACTTGAACTGGACGGCCCATTAAAAAACCTGCTTTCTTTACATTCAACAGTCAATTGACATCAAAAGCTAAGTCCCCTTGGTTAGCCTCATTAGCACTATGACTACAATTGACAGGTACTTTTTAATTTTTTTCTCCTGCTCCCTTCTTATTCTGAGATCCCCTTTTTTCCTCCACTCAAGCTCATATAATCTGATAAAGTGAGTTTTGCCCATGAAAACTCATGATTTTTTTTTGCCCATAAAAGGTCATGATATATTATGTCCAACTGAGGAACTGACCATTTGAAAAACTTTTAGACAAAATTAATTTTATTTTCATAGCAACTGTCTGTAAATTCCCTTTGCAGTTAATAAAGGTACTAGCTGGTGCCTTTGAAAAATCCATGGGCTAGTGTCATTGGAGGTAGCTTCCTGACTCCTTCCTTCTCCATTTTACCTTATCACCAATCGCCCTCCTTCCAGGAGTGGGATTATGAGATCAATGGTACATTAATTGGTCAGATAATGCAACAGGTGGGGCATGAGAGTCAGGCTGCCACAAAAACCTGGCTATGACTAACTGAAGGATAGAGAGATGGGTAAGCAGATCGCACAGAATAAATAGATCTGTTTAGTCATCAACTATCCTTAGCCATGTTTTTATTATTTCTGGGATCCTGTCCTGCCTGTTGCATCACCTGCTTTGTACATGTCACACCCCAACACTCAATACATTTAAGGGATAACGTGTCTCTGATCTCACAGTCCCATTTCTGGGAAAGGAAGAAGGGAAAGCACAGAAAGAGATTGAGAACAAATGAAGAAAATGAAGGAATAAATCCAGCCTCCCTCCTACCCAAGCTTGTCTAGCTATCATGCCATAACCCTGTGTCTGAGACATCACGGTCTGCTGCCATGGAAACTATCCTGTCACACAGCATGGGCCAAATCTGCCTTGTCTGGAAAATGGGAACTTAACAAAAAAAGCTCCAGAGGGGTGGTGATGCAGAAAAAGTGAGCTGTTTTTCTTCTCAGATATTGAGGGATCAAGGGCCACATAGAAAAGCCAAGGGGTATGGTTTCTGGAACCACACGGGGAACTACAATCCACTGACAGTCCTAACTCCAGTCTTTTGGCAGTTGGGCCTTCACACAGACAACCTGCTCCTCAATGTTGCACATGTCCTCTTCCTCGGTCACCTTATTGCCATGGCTGCTGTTACAGTGATTGGGTGATAGATGCCTCTGCCCACCATGGGTGAGGGTGGCATATGGACGAGAAGCCACCTATCACAATGTAGTGCTGCCAGAAGCAGGAATAAACTAGATGGGGATTACTGCTTGAAATTGCCTGGCTGCCCAAAGGACCATTCAACTGGGGTGGGTGTTCCTAGTCCCATCCACTCTTCCCCACAACCAGCGTTCTCTGATTTCCCATCAATCCTATCACGTAGACCCTTCTTCCACAACTTTCCACAATCACTGCAGGATTATTCAATAGCAGAGAGGCTGTCAAGTGAGTCTTCACACCAGTATCCTTATGGTTTTCTGAATACACACACAAGACCAGAAAGCTACTTCTGAGCGGCACGTGGCAGGTGAACGCATCCAGATAGAAGCATTCTTTCCCAGTGATCATCCTACATAGGGTAAGTTGTTACATGCTGCCAGTCATTGGCTGGACATTGCATTTTCTCTGTTGGGGTATGTCTACACTAGCCCCCTGGTTCGAACTAGGGAGGCTAATGTAGGCATCCGAACTTGCAAAAGAAGCCCAGGATTTAAATATCCCGGGCTTTATTTGCATGTTCCCATCTGGTTGTCATTTTTAAATGCCACTAGTCCGGACTAACTGCCTGCAGCTACACGCGGCAGTTAAACGGTAATTTGAACTAAGTCCTTAGTTTGAATTACCTGTTACTGCTCCTGGAAGTAGAACCAGTGATTCTACTCATACCAGCAGTAGAACTTATGTAACAAAATACTTAATTTTTCTCACACACAGAAAGAGAATTCCAATGTGTGTGAGAGGTCAAAATAGTCCATATCACTAGTCTCCCCAAGCTGCAATTCAGACCGCTATCAGCACAGCATTAATGCTCTTAGGAATCTGACACACGAGATTCACCGCACTTTGAAAGTTTCTCCTTGAAAGGAAAGGCAAACAGCTTAGAATCATAATGTAAGCAGAATATCAAAAGAAATTTTCCAAGATTTTTCAGTTTGAATTTACATCAACATATTTATTTATTGTCATAAGCTGAATAAATGTCCCATAGTGAGATCGTTATAGAAGTTACAGTCCCCCTGGATTCATTTGAAATTCAGCCACCCAGTGTCAAGCTATCAGACAGAAAACATTGAGACTTTGCCTAGAAATCAGTTTTGAAGCAAATGTAATACACAGCAGTGTCTGCTACTTTATAATAATACACATCAGCATGGTAAAAACTGTATACTGCCGCACACCTAAATGCTGTGTTTTCTGCACCATTGTTGCTTTAACAGTACCAATCACTAAGGTAGAGCTGTGATAATTAGCACTGGTACAATTCACTCATTGCACTAGCACCAGTGTCTGCTCAAGAGGTTTGCACTAGTGTGGCTACATCAGTATAGCCACAGTGGAACAAGAAGTCTTTAGCTGAATTGTGCTCAAATTCTGTTTGTTAAATAAGATTCTCATATGAACAGCACTTTAGAAGAGCCAAATAGTAATATTATTCTCCTTAAACGCTGAGGACAGGACAATGTAAGCAATGGGCTTACATTGTAGCAAGAGCGGTTTAGGTTGGCTATTTGGAAAAGCTTCCTAACTGTCGGTGGTTAAGCACTGGAATAAATTGCCTTGGGAGTTTATAGAATCTCCATCACTGGAGGTTTCTAAGAGAAGGTTAGACAAACACCTGTTTAGCTAGCGCTTAGTCCTGCCATGAGCGCAGGGGATTAGGCTAGATCAGTGGTGTGCAACCTTTTTTGATCTGCAACGTCGGCGCTGCAGGGGCCGCCAACTGCCAGGCCCAGCCCCCAGCTGGCCAAATCTAGGTTCTGCGCTGCGGGGGCCGCCAACTGCCAGGCCCAGCCACTGGCCAGCTGAATTTAAGGGCCGTGCCAAGCCCCTGGCCAGCCGGATCTAAGCATTGCACTGTGCAGCCGCCAACGGGGTCTAAGCATCGCGACACCCCGGGAAGACATCTGCAGCCCCCTTGGGGGTCGCGACCCATGGGTTGCGCACCTCTGGGATAGATGACCTCTCGAGATCCCTTCCAGTCCTATGAATCTGACTCTTAGGGCTCGTCTAGACTACGGGGAAGATTCGAAAGAGGATATGCAAATTCTGTGGCGCTTACAAAAGTGAAAGTAGTTTAGACGCGACTTTTTTTGCAACCCTCCCCCTTTGTCAAAAAGCCACTTTTCCTCAAAAAATGAGATTTACATGGCTTTTCAACAAAGGGGGGGTTCGCCGAAAAAGCTTTGTCTAATCTACTTTTACTTTCGAAAGCTCTGCTTTCAAGAGTGAGATCGGAAGAAGATATGCAAATATCCTCTTTCGAATCTTCCCTGTAGTCTAGGCATAGCCTTAGGATATGTCTACACATCAGCGTTATTTCAGGATACCAGAGGTATCCCGAAATAGCTAACACACGTCTTCACAAGCCATCTGTTATTTAAAAATATTTTTCGAAGTAACGGGTGCTCTGTTTGGCATCTCGGTAACCCTCATTCCACGAAGGTTAAGGGATGTCTTGAAATAGCACTTTATTTCAAAATGTGGTGCTGTGTAGACAGCACCAAATTTAGAAATGGACTATTTTGAAATAAACTCGAAATAAGTACGCAATCTGCATAGTGCAAATTGCATATCTTATTTCGAGTTTCGAGTTCAGTGTAGATATAGCCTTAGTGTGTTAGCAAGTTGTTAGTGTTGCCCTCCAGAGCAGAACAAACAAAACAAGCTGGCTATGTCTAGACTGGCATGATTTTCCACAAATGCTTTTAACAGAAAAGTTTTTCCGTTAAAAGCATTTGCGGAAAAGAGCGTCTAGATTGGCACAGACGCTTTTCCGCAAAAGCACTTTTTGCAGAAAAGCGTCCATGCCAATCTAGACGTGGTTTTGCGCAAGAAAGCCCTGATTGCCATTTTCGCCATTGGGGCTTTTTTGCGCAAAACAACACCGTGTTGTCTACACTGGCCCTCTTGTGCAAAAGCATTTGCGCAAGAGGGCTTTTGCCCGAATGGGAGCAGCATAGTATTTCCTCAAGAACACTGACAATCTTACATGAGATCGTGAGTGTTCTTGCGGAAATTCAAGTGGCCAGTGTAGACAGCTGGCAAGTTTTTTCACAAAAGCAGCTGCTTTTGCGGAAAAACTTGCCAGTCTAGATGCAGCCGCCAGGTCTTCCAGGGATCAGAAGTGTTGCCTCAGTGTACAACCGCTCTGTTTTTATAAATGACAAAGATCCTTGTACTACAGGTTGAACCTCTGGGGTCCAGGACTCTGTGGTCTGGCAACATCCATGGTATGGCAGGACCATGGATGTTGTTGGACCAGAAAGCCCCAGCCACAGCAGTTGCCAGCAGCAGAGAGCTTAGCCAGCAGGCAGCCTGCAGGGCCAGTGGCCTGGGGGTACGGAGCCTGGCCAGTGGGCCAGCAGCTGAAGAGGGGCCAGGAATTGGGGGTGTAGAACCCAACTGGCTGCAGCGGGCCAGCTGTGACCCCGCCGGCCAGGGCAGGGATGAGGACAGGAAAGCCTATTGGCCAGGAGCTGAGCTCCACTGGCTGGAGTGGGACTGGTGTCAGGGAGCAGCACTGGCTGGAAACTGAGCTCCGCCAGCTACAGTGGGAGGGCTGCCAGGGGTAGGAAGTCCCGCTGATGGGAAGCGAAGATCCACCAGCTGGGGGCAGGGAGCTCTGCTGGCCAGAGTGGGGCTTGGGACCTGGATTGGAGCCCCACTAGCCAGCCAGGGGAGGCACAGGCCCCAGGCCTGATGTCTCCTGATCTGGCAAATGCCCTTGTTTGGGACTGCTCATGCCGGACCAGGGAGGTACAAACTTTACTTCAATTATTCTTGTTACTGTCACTGGTTATGAGAATTATTTCTATGTAATATAAATGGTCGCTGTACTCCGATCACAGCATCTCCTACGATATGGATGGTGTCAACACACAGAACTTGCCATATATTTGCAATAAGGATATGTACCTGACACTGGTTGCTTGAAATAAAGTGACAATGGAAACACCATGAATTTAATCACTGTGTGAATGCTCATGAATCATATGGGCTGTGTCTAGACTGGCCAGTTTTTCCGGAAAAACTTGCCAGCTGTCTACACTAGCTGCTTGAATTTCCACAAAAGCACTGACTTCCTACTGTAAGAAATCAGTACTTCTTGCGGAAATACTATGCTGCTCCCGTTCGGGCAAAAGTCCCTTTTGTGCAAAACTTTTGCGCAAAAGGGCCAATGTAGACAGCTGAGATTTGTTTTCCGCAAAAAAGCCCCGATCGCGAAAATGGCGATCGGGACTTTTTTGAGCAAAAGCGTCTATATTGGCCATGGACGCTTTTCCGCAAAAAGTGCTTTTGTGGAAAAGTGTCCGTGCCAATCTAGATGCTCTGTTCCAAAAATGCCTTTAACGGAAAACTTTTCAACGTTAAAAGTATTTCCGGAAAATCATGCCAGTCTAGATGTAGCCATGTAGTTAGCAGGGCAAGGCTCACACAGGAAAAATGAATTCGTCCTCTGCTGGGAGGACCTGCTCTTTGGGAGTTCAGTGCTCTGGATTCCCATCCGCATCAGGTGCATGCATGTGCAATGGACAGTAGGTCAGTTAGCATTTTCTAAAAATTCTCTTCCCTCCCCGTGTAGCTCTTTGTGGCGCGTGTTCGCCCTGACAGCATCATGGGCACCAGACACGGGGCTGCAGATACTGCAAGGCAAAAAAGCAACAGACTACTAAGGCAATTGTCTGGCTCAGATGTGTGCCACAGAAACGTCACAGAAAAATCTATTCTGATTCCTTGAAGTGAGACTGGGCCTTGCATCGACCGGTGAGTTTCTGCAGCTATTAGAAAGAGGAGCCAAGATCCTGATGCACTAGAACCTGAACAAAGGCACAGGCTCTCCTCTTCTGGATATTTGAGGGGAGAGGCTTTAAGAGAGGGACTCAAGTGCTCTCTAATGCATTCTGCGTGAGGGAGCCTGTTGTGTCAGACCCGTACAACACAGAGGGGATGTACCTGTCACTTCATTGCATGTTGCAGAGACTCAGAGAGGGGACATCAAGGTTCATGATGCCAGTATCTCTGCCCTCACAGAAGCAGAAATGAAGACTTGATGACATCACCACGACTGCACACTGCCATGGCTGTGACTCGCAGCTCCGTGCTGGGTCTCTCAGCCCCGTTGCCATGCAGACCTGCTGGCAGCCCGCTTCCCTGCCAGCTCTGCAGGGCTTCATACTGCTGGCCCTCCACCAGGACTCTCTAGTCCTGCAACATACATGCCGTGCCAAAGCATGGATGTTGCCAGACCAGAGAGTCCCTGTTTAGAGAGTTTTAATCTGTAGCATGTCCGAGGTTACAGCCACTTGCAGCTCCCATTGGCTGGTAATGGTGATCCATGGCCAATGGATGCTGCAAGAGGCTTTAACTGTGGACACACAGGTAAATAAAGTGCCAGGGACTAACTGTAGCAAACTACCTCTGGCTTATTGCCCACTCCCGGCCTCAACTGTCTTTGGTAAAATAGCAAGAAATGAAATGCTGGTAACTTGGTGGTAGTTATTAGAACTCCAGGTGCTTTGGGTTTGCGGACGGACAAGCCTGCAACCGCTACCAAGCCGCACATGGGAGTGCACTGTGCAAGGAATATAGAGAAGTATTCTGTGGCTGGCAGAGTCCAGCAGCCTCCTTTCCTTTGCACAATGAGCTCACCAGCCAGAATGTGGAATGTTTCCGTGCTCGAGGAAGGGTGTGGTTTTGTAGAGCTCCATAGTGATTGGGTATCTTTTGGGGCTAGCTCGATGTAAGTCATATTTTTCCTTGCCGTTGCAATGTAGTAGAATGAGGGTGGGGGGAGGTGGAGGGGCGTGGCTTCATTTTGAGACTGAAACGTTGTGCACTATATTTTCCTGAATCCTTTTCTTTCAAATTTGGGCCATGTGCTGAGAGCATTAGAGAGAAACTTACACAGCATGGTGTAGATTTGGATCCAGCATTTGAACGTCATAAATATTAGTTGGTGTTTGGATGTGAAGTTTTGATTTGAGCTGATTGCTCATACAGAGGAATCAGTTCCCTCATGCAGGTCAATATTTATATCACTAAAATGCACATGATATAATAGGCATTAGGATGCCCCGGAGAGGACAAGCTGTAAATTACCGAGGTAATGTTGATATAGTTCCTGCCACCAAGAGGGCTCTCAACATGCTTTAGTCTTTACTAGGTGAGTGGGCAGACTATGGACTGTGTGTTAGCAGCTGCTTCACTTACTCCTGTGGCAGCCACCTCTGGGATGAAACAGTGTAGCTGCCTAACAGCACAGAGCAACAATATACACCACCGGAGGGCAGAAAGTGATGAAATAGGCAGCATCCAGCTGAAATTGTAGGCGAAACTTATCATAGGTATTCAGAATGTAGTCAGTCAATCTGGAAAATGGCCATAATGGAGGAGTTACTTCCTTGCAGAAATGATTTTTTTAGTGACCAGAGGTTCCTACCGTCTCACTTTCATATCTGTTAAGAATGTGGCATCTCTACACTCACCCATCAATCTCCAGCACCCATCAAACTTAAACAGATCATCTGCCTACTGAATCACCTGAGTTTCCCACAGACTAAGTCAGCTGCACCTCGCTTAGCTTATAAGATCTGACAAGATCAGCATTTTTAAAATGATCTGTACTGTAATGACAGCTTTTTATTGTGACAGCTGGTCGGCTATATTCCAGGTAGAATGCACCGTGCTGTGTTGCTGAATGCTTGAGAATGGATTTAATATTCCACTGACTTCACTGGCATGTCAGTTAGCAGGGTTCAGCAGAGAGACACTGCAATCCAAGAGTGAGTGTGATACATTTTCTGTGCTATTTATATGGCGTTGGAACGCTGCTGGTTCATGGCACCTTTTAGAATCAGTTTTCTGTACCCTGAGAAAGATTCATCTATGAAACGTTTGAAACATAAAATAAAACAATAATCAGTGAACTGCCTACCTTGATGAAGAACTTTCTTTTCATATTCTTGCAGCTCTCCGTCGCATCAGCTTTGGGCTGCAGCACCTTATTGATCACAAGAGGATAAGGAGTGCTGTCTTCTGGTTCTGAAGTGCATGGTGCTTGTAGTCTAGGGCAACTGTCAATTTCCTTTCGATCCCAGTTGGCAGAAATCTCAAAGGGATCAGGGCATTTCTCATCTGGACTTGACCCATCATCAGTATTCCTGGCATTACAAAGTAGGAGTGATCTTGAAATGGAGCGAAACTTCTTTGATTTCCTGCTCCCAATGCTGCTCTGTCGATCCATCTTCAGTTTTTTCCTCTCATATTCCCATTTATGTGGCATGACAGTGCCAACAACTTTCACTACTCCTCAATGGCTAAATGTCCTCCAGGAAGAGAAATATAAACAGTGAGTTATAGTTTGCCCCATCCTATTTCCCCTCCCAATAATCTGCCCTACTGAAAAGTTGCAATGAACAAACCAAGTCAACAGAGCCTCTCAGTTCACTAACAACCATGTGATATCTTATGACTTGCAACGTTTATTTCTGTGAAGTGCTGTACTAAAATCTCCTTCACCTTTTCATTCTCTTCCCATGCTCTCCAAGCACAGAGGAGTGCTTTTCACAAATGGTTTTGATGCTTCCATTGTGCTGCTTCTTCCTGGTTTCTGCTGAATTTGCAGGATGAAATCCCAAATTGAAAAGAAGATACATAAAAGCACTATTCTGTCCTTCAAGCCCATGCAGGAGAAGAAGCTGTGCTTGGGGCCTGGTTTACGAAAGCATTATATTCCAAATAGGATTAATCAAACTGTTGCGTTTAAGTTCTGTGCCTGGCACATCTGATTTGTAAGTGGTTTAGAAAAAGTAGATCTTGGCCATGAATAAGGAAGGAATGTCAGGCTGGAGTGAAACACAAACCTTTAGACAGCTAAGCCCACTTAAAAGACTCTGTGTTTAATTGCAAAAGGGAGATCTATCGATGCCGTTTAGATGTGAATACTTGATTAAGGACTGAACCTCATAAAGGAACACAGCTACAGTGTATTAATGCAAAAATCACCCATTAATTCAATTATGTGTTCCACTGTTTGTTTCTGCATTCTAAATCAAAATAAAACAGAGGAGAAATGCCATACAGTAGTAATAAGACATAAAAATTAGCACTTTATAAAATGAATATTGAGTAAAGTAATAAGCAAGTTAGAAAAATAAGGAAAAAAATGGTCGATACATTTTCAGCATCACAGTTTTCCATCAGAAAACTCAGGCTAGTTGAAATTAGAACATTTTTGAGAAGCATGTCAATTTTTGTAGGAAAAATATCTAAATGAATCCTTCTGACTTTCTCATTTCAATTGACATGTTTTATTTCAGCTTAAGCATAGTATATTTACAATTATTTATTTATTGTTATATATTATAATGTTTTGACATTATCTAAATGAATTGTTTTTACCTTACCAAACAAAATGATTTTATATTATTAACTTAAAATATTGCTGATCCTCATTTTTTTTTGAATTTCCCATTTCACAAAAAGAATTGACTTTTCATTCCAATTCTGAATTAAAGTGAATTTTGAAATATTGGAATTTCCTGCAGAACAGAAATCTGGTTTTCTGGCCAGTTCTAATAATAAATGATGCAATCACTCAGGGTTTTTCCCTCCTGTTTATCTTCCTTTTGTTCTGATTCCTCCCTGCAGTCAGGTGGACCAATCTGTTACATCTAATACTTTTATCCACAACTCTGTTGGGGAGATGTAAATGTGGGTGCAAATTTTGCACAGGCAAATTTCAGCTAGAAAAAAGAGTCCAGATACTTGAAAATATAGGTTTGTGGATTTTACTCCAAATTAGCTCCACTGTATAATAAAACCCTAACGACAGCCTCAGGGTCACATTCCTCTCCTCTATCCTTCACACAAATACCCATAGAAACCAAACAAAACACTGAGGAAAAGAAGGAAAAATGAATGATGTCTAGTAGAGGGCATGAGCAAAACAGCTATCTTATGGGAAATATGGAGCTGCTAGAGGCGTACAAGATCCAGTCTGCATCAAAATTTGTTTAATTTTGGAGAAGAAAAACAAACAGGGCGCATAGCCTTTCCATGAGATGCAAAGAGGTCCCTTGATCCGTCCCTGAGACGTATGCTAATGTGTATGGTACTTTGAAGAAGCACAGGCTTTTTGATACATGATACTCTTACAAGACTTTAGGATAATTTATTTTCTATTTTGCACAATTTAGTGCTAGAGCTAGTTAGAGAGTCCCCAAAGGAACATTCTTCTGTTTAAAAAAAAAAAGGCAATTCTCATTAAAATGTTTTGTGGAAACATGGAAACCTGCCTGGTTTCTTGCCAGCTCTTCTGCCCAGTCCTCCTGGTGGGATGGCACAGAGACCAAGCTCTCCAGTTTCACTTTTAAAGAAATCTTTCAACATCTAATCATAATGCACAGCTGTACCTCCTGGTTCTGTAATCACGCAATGCTATACCTCCCCTAGTTTCCATTTTTTGTTGAACAGAATCCTTCTCTTGAATAATACCAGTGCTGATTCCTTCTGATTGTGCATAGTTTTGTCAAAAACAATCAGCTGAGAGGGGTCTGGTCAGTTTCAGTGCTGCTAGTCAGAGCCAGGAGCTAAATGAAATTGACAAGAACTATGATCATTTCAGTTCGCATCTGCTTGGGGAAACTAGAAGCCAGGCAGAGGGAGGTACCAGAGTTATTCATAGAGAAGGAGCTGAGCTATCAAGGAGCTTGAAGAGCTGGACCTTGAAATCTTGGAAAAATTTCATTTCTGTTCTGCCAAAATGGATTTTGAAAATATCCTTACTGTGAAAAAATTCACAGTTCTGGTTTGTATGTTTGCTTGTGTGTCTGTTTGCTTATGTGCTTGTTTGTTTTTGTTTTTGTTTTAAGCAAAAAGGAAAAAACTCCAGGATAAGCAGCGACTTTTACAACATATGACAACAACAACAAAAAAGCTTTGATTTAGGAAAGTACTTAAGCATGTGCAAAAGTCCCAAACACTTAGTAAAGTTAAGTACATATGCAATTGTTTTCTTTTGTTTTTAATGGCATGCTTTCCTGCCTAAAACCCCCCACATACAGTAAAAGATGTGGAACTTAGTTAGTCTATGTATGTCAGAATAAAAGAGGGTAGTTAGGCATAAACAGACATGGGGAGGCAGCATGGTTGAATGGTAACTTGTGTTCTCTTCTCAGCTCTGATGCAGAGTTGCTGGAGGACATTGGTTGGTCATGTTACCACCATGTGCCTCAGTTTCCCCATCAGTAAAAGTAGGCTAATGATATTCACCAGACTCTTCTTTTTGTAAAGCAGTTGGAGGTATGCAGATTTGAAGTGCTTTGTACTCATTAGTTATAACTTTACCAACCTAATGCATAGTCAAGTAACAAGAAACTGAGCAAATTGATCTAATTAGGTATCACATCTGCAGTTTGTATTACACTTTTTACATGGAATAATTTGCATTCATTAATGCTAACTGACTCCCATCCATATCATCACATAATGTATTTTGTGAGGGGAGAGGTGTTTTTGTTGTGTTGAATTTTGGTTAAATAAGACTTTTTCATCACTATTACAATTTATATCAAACCCAGGTGTTGAATCAGTCTAGTTACTATTTTTGACATACAAATCCCCATTAGGACCTCAATATGTTAAGAAATGAATCTGGAAAAGCTCATGATTAAGGTGACCATCCATCCCGTTTTTACCAGGACAGTCCTTTATTTAAGCCCTCCTCCCGGTGCCCCAACTTTTTTTTAAAAAAGGGCACATTGTTTCATATTTCCTCTGCACAGGGGTGGGGGAGGAGAGAAGTGACCAGTGGTCAGAGCTTCAAAGGCTGAAGCCCCGAGCACCAGCGACTTTCCTCCCCTCCCCACCCTGCATACTGCAGGGCTGAACTTCTTCCCCACAGAGGAGGAGGGAGGGTGGGGAGCCGCTGGCCTTTGGAGCTTCAGCCGCTGGAGCCCTGAGTGCCGGTGGTTCCTTCCCTGCACTGTAGGGCTGAAGGTCCAAGTGCCAGCAACCTCCTGATAAGTGCTGGCAGCCTTCCCGCCCCCCTACCCTACTCATGTCCTGTATTTGGCATTGGGAAATATGGTCACCCTACTTATCTTCCCAGTATACTTGACAGTGTTTGGATGCATGGATCAATGGATGCAAGAAAGGGCCTTTAGAACAGGTGAATGACAGAAAATGGGCTTGGATGAGCAGTGCAATTGATAGGGCTATGGAAATCTCAGGTCCTGTTAAAGTACAGATGCAGCTGGTCCTAGTGCATCCCTGCTACTTCTGCCTAGGAAGCAGTGTCTCTAGCCTGCTACAGTTTCAGAATGAATCCATGGAATATACATCACAACTTACCTCCAGCTATTCAAGGCCTTTCAGAGGAGATTGGTTGCCCTTTCAACATGGAATCAATTCTTCCAGGAATTCCTACAGTATATTAGCAATACTAATATTGGAGGTAGACCTGAGATCTAAACAGCTCTGCACTGGGGGTGGGGGAGGAGTGTTCAGAAGGAAGCAGCATCTAGTGTAGAAGGATTGCAGTGTTTTCAAAAATGTTTACTAACCCTTACCTTCCCCTCAGAAGTATTTCATTAAACAGCATCTTTCTACAAGAGGGTACATTGAGGCATAGCAAGATTAATGGCCAAACTGTGGTGCACTGGAGGAGGGCCCACCAGAAATAAGGATGCAATGGGCTGCAGAATCCCCTTCCTTGCTCCAGCTCACCCAGACAGCAAGCATCTATCCCCCTGCTCCCTAGAGCTGCTGAGCACGGATCACGCGAAATGCCCTGGAAGGGGCCTCTCTCGGATTCAGCTACAAAGCTGGGACTTGGGGGAAGTGTGCAGTACACTTACTGAAAGGGGCAGGACATGTTGCATAAGCCCTACCTTCTCCCCCCCCCCCCCCCATTACTTTTTCTGCAGAGATAATGTCTCCCTTCTTCACTGCATGGACAGTACAGCTGCAAGCCCCTCCATCCCTGGTGCTCTGTTAGGTCTCGAAGAGCAAATTGAACCCTGCAAGACTCACCCAATATCACGCAGCAGGTCAGCAGCTGAACTGAGGATAAAACTCAGAGTCCTGACGACTTCCAGTCCCTTGCTCTAAGCACTAGATCATGCCCCTGCTCCCAGCTTTTACCAATGCAATGTTGTTTGTAAAGCTAGTGACTCAGTGCTGCATAAGTGATACAACTGTAGGAGGCACCAAAAATACACTCTATAAGCTCTCCAGAAACTCTGTTTTACACAGAAAGCAGCAATACGAGTGCCAGAAGATCTTCATGAATCATCACCATCTCCCACCAAATTTAATTCAGTATATTGTGGGGAAGGTCAATTATTTCAAAATAAGTTCCCCAAACCATTTGTCTTTCCCTTGGTGCGCTTGCTGCTTGTCATATTCTCTTGCCATTCATGCACCTCTAGCACTCCTGATGGAAGCTGTCTGTGGTTGGTAACTCAAACCAAATGTTCCTCCTTTTTTCAAGGGTTTCCCCTCTGCCCCCAGGGTTATGTTAAAAACCCCTCTGTCAGTCTTCTGTAAACAATATGCATAATTTCTGAGCAGCATCCATTTGGTTCGCATTTTTGGTTGGATATTAAATGAAGCATTTAGAAACGTAAATCATTTGGAGTAGTTCCCAGACTGAATGGGAATCCTCTGTTGTTAATGAAACAGTGGAAAAGTTAGCTCTATTCTTTACTAGGAAGAACAAAATGGCTTTACGTTACTTACTACTAACAGCAAGAACTTTTGCATCCCATTTTAAATCCCATGAGCTGCATCAGTTTTGTTACTGTGCATAAACACTGAACAATCACAGAAGTTTAGGACTTCCAGCCACGAGGCAGAACTACTGTCTGTTTTGGTAAAAAGCAAAGGCATTTTGGAGTCCTGGATTTACTTTGAAAAGCCTGTAATAATTATAAAATTAAAAAAAGGGAACTTACAACAGAGGCAGAAAAACCTGACTCCTGCGGAAGGCTGTTTTTCTTCATAGGCCTGGCAGAAAAACAGAGTGAATAATTCAAAACACACCCTCGCTGTCACATGACTTAGTTTCTAGTAATTCAGTTCAGTATATTGGAACAAGACTATTGTTTCCCAATTGACCAAAATGTCAGCAACGATAGATAAATAAACCCAACGCGATACACATTTGGGGAGGCTGTTTCTGGCTATCTGACAGCTGTTCAATGGACACAGGCTTTCCAGGACTTTGTCATTCCCTCTAACCTTTCTTTTGAACATACAGGAGAGATACAAGGGCTTTGAGCATGTTACACCTATTGCGGAGGAGGGAAACCAAGCTAATTGAGTGCAAGATTTCCTGTTGCCGGCCGGCCAGCTCAGCCAACTTGCTTCTCGGAATTTTCCACTGCTATGTTACATGTTAAGTCAATAGGAATTTTATAGGCCACTTCCTTTCCAGAAGCAAAGCAATATAAGACCCTCCAAATATTGATTAACAGGAGCCAACATGAGTCTGAGTCCCGATTTCCTCTTAATTCTCCTCTTCTTTATAAGCAGTGAATGGTTCATACCACTAACATATCACTTTCCCTTTCATATGCTGGCTTATATGCATTGGCCAACATAGGAGGGAGGAGCCAAATCCTTGCCCTGTATATGCCATCTTAATAAAAATACCCAATGGCAGAGAGAACTGATTTTTAAATAATTATGTATTTGATATAGATTTTAAATAGCGAGGCTTATTGAAAGGCCTGATTTTTTTCATTGGCCTTATAAAAGTACATAATATTGGATCCAAATAAAATGTAAACAGAGGCCGGAATCACCCTCTCATCCATCAGTGTGGTCCCTGCAGCTCACACTGTCATTTCCCAGGACTTACTCTGTGGATAATGCTAAAGAGGACTCCACTGCAATCAGTCTAACACTTAAATGCCTTCGCAGAAGAGAAGTGTGATTCGAGTTTGAAAAGTTACAGTGAAATGGCACTATGTTCTTCATAAATCAATGACTTCTAGATCAGCTCGGCTGGGATGACACGGTACAATGGGAAAGTCAAGCTGAGTTCTTTTCTGCCTGTGCAACATTCCCAGTAACATGGACCAACTTTATAGTGGCATTAAATAATAGCTGAAGTGTTCCTGAAGAGAAAACACCCAGTTTTGCTTTCATGTACCAGAGTAAGTTTTTAGGGCACTAGTTAAATAAAACATCTTTTCCCTTGTAAAAGAAGCAAATTTGATCAGGAGTCACTGAACGGCAACAAATATGGATTGCCAGCTATGTCTAGACAGCGGGGCTATTTCAGGATATCGGAAGTATCCCAAAATAGCAATTCCACATCTTTAAGGCTATGTCTACACTGTGGCACTACTTCAGGATATCAGAAGTATCCCAAAATAGCTATTCCGCATCTTTTGAGTGCTCCCATTATTTTGAAATATAACAGGCTCACTATTCCAACATCCCTATAAACCTTGTTTCACGAGGGTTCAGAGGCATTTCAGAACAGCGCTTTATTTCAAAATTTGGTGCTGTATAGACAGCACCAAATTTCAAAATAAGCTATTTTGAAATTGCCTCAAAATAAGCTACGCAATTTGTGTAGTGCAAATTGCGAAGCTTATTTTGAGCTAAGGGTGCAGTGTAGATGCACCCTACACGTGTCCATTATTTCAAAATAACGGGCGCGCTGTACCAGCGTCCCTGTAACCCTTGTTCTGCAGAAGTTAAGGGACTTGTCAAAATAGCACTTTATTTCAAAATAACCTCGAAATAAACTACGCAATTTGTGTAGCGCAAGTTGCATAGCTTATTTTGAGATAAGGGTGCTGTGTAGATACTGCTTTCCAGTTTCATTTCGGAGAAGACCCATGTTTTAAACTGCTGTATGAACACTGCCGACTAGCAAATTTCTCTCTGGAAAAAAGTAGAATTAGGGCTCTGATCTTTCCTGTTGTTTGACCAAAAAGCCATGATGCCGTGTAAAACCTAAATCCTCATTGTGGTGAAGGCAAATCAATTTGAATAACATGCAGTTGCATATACATTCTCACAGTGTATTGCACATTAGCTGTTGTATAGGGAGGCAAACTCATTCATACAAAATCTGAACCATCTCAAGGGTTTTTTTTCTCTTAACACAGACCAAACTGGAATCTCTTCTGAGACTCCAAACCATCAGCAGTCTTTTTTTCCTTCCTTTTTCATTTTCACACACCATTGCACTTCCTGATCATGGGCCAAATTCTAGGGTCCCTAAGCCAATGGGAATTTTGCTCAGTTAAGAACCGCAGAATTTGGACTGCTGCCAGAAGCAGAAATATCATGAGAGGCTGTTTGCTCATGCAGTCCTTTTTTTCATATAAAATTTTCCCTGTGCACAGTGGTGATTGGAAAAGTGAACTGCTAGAATGCTCAAGAAGAAGGACAGAAAATAATAGCAATGCTGTTATGATGCCATTGTATATCTTGATGGTATTTCTTCCCTAATATGAATCCTAAGCTTGATTCTCATTACCTTGTCATACAAAAGATTATAGTGGAAGAGTGGCACTGAAAATGATCAAAGACATGAATGAGGGGAAGTGATGAAAAATCTTGCAGTATAGAGAAGACATGAATCAGAAGTAACATTATAGCAATATATGGAATAATTAAGTGCATAAAAAGGTCAGTCAATGAATGTCATTTACCCTTTTGTGGAATGCAAGGGAAAGGGGGGGCATGCATTGGAATGAAAACACAGCAGCTTTAAAGCCAATAAAAGGAAACGGTTGTTTTATATGAAGCATAATGCATATGTGGAACTCATTGCTGTAAGATGATGTCAATATCAAGGGAGAATCTTGGACCTTAGAAACCAGAGGGAAGTTGTGCCATTGATTTCAATGGAGCTAGGCTAACACCCTAAAGTGGATTTTTTTTTAAAATTAGGTGTTAATAGGGTCAGGACTAGCCAGTTAGTCTGAAATAAAATGTATAAAGGGTAACAATTCCCTTGCCTCAGGAGAAAAGCAAGCTTTGTCTGCTGGGGTAGAAAGACATTTTCCCTTGGACATGTTATTTCATCATTTTCTCATTAAGGAGATTAGCCACCTTTCTGGGAAGCATCTGGCACATGGTCTTTTCTCTCAGTCGACCTTTAAATGACAAAGAGCAATTTCTTCTTCATTGCTGCTGGTCCAGGCCTGAATTAGTTGCCTTTCCTTTGGCTCAGAGGTCTGCATCCTATGGTTTTTGAGCCAAATATGGCTCAGTTTGGAACCAAATATGACTCTTTCGTCATTCCCAAAATATATGCAACTTTTTAAATTAAAATGAAAAATTCAAAATTTTTAAAATGCATAAATTACTCCTGTAGCTTGAATGCGTGCATGAACCTGAATTTGACCGGTTATGATGTAAACGTCAAAGAAATGTGCGAAAAGATGCATCAGCAGAAGTCCCATTAAATAAAGTCTGTGAGTTCAATGTTTTATTCATTTTTTATTAATCATCATGTCAATTATCAATAATATTAAGTTGTATATTTTCAGTCATGCAAATGGGCATTCTTATACTGGCTCTGTGCTGACCACTTGTTCTGAATTTTGATGTAGTTTGGCTCTTTGGTTTGAAAAGTTGCTGACCCCTGCCTTGACTACTGCAGTCTCTTCTGCTCTAGCCTCCCTGTATTCCACTACTGCCCCCTCAGTCCATCCAAAATGTATCAATATAAAAACCACCAGCCCAATAGCCTGCCTCCGACCATGACTAGCATCAGCTGCTTCAGAATAAATAGGCTGCACTAAGCAATTATAGGGTCACAGGCCTCCAGGAAGTTTCCTAGCCCCTCATTAGTTAAGGGATGGCTGAAATATAAGGGCTTTCAAAGCTCTTCTTTGCTTTCAACTTTTAATCTGAATGGATACTCTTGTTGTCAGAAAAAAGTGCAAACCCCCCATCAACGCACAATTATAGTACAGTCTGCCTATCAGGTAAATTCCTCCCTAATTCTTGTCACAGTGGTTTGCTTATGCAGTGAAGCGTGAGGAGTGCTATCTCCTCCAAACAATCCGGTGCACTAGAGCTATTATTTTCCCTTTTGTGAATCCTTCTATGGTCGTGACATCAGTGAGATCCAGTGACAATGAGTTCTACGAGGTAATTATGTATTGTGTAGAAATGTATTTCCCTGTCACCATTTTAAATTCTCTGCCTTTCAGGCTCATTCAGTTCTTGTATTGTCAAAGGTATTGTCTTCACCTCCAAGCCTTTGTGGAATTCTGCTTCTGTTTACCTTGGTATTCACATCACCCTTGCCCCTTACTTTTCTCCTTCTGCCTCCTCTTACTTTGACCTTCACGCTTTCTACCAGGCTATCATGTGTGGTTGAAGCTCCCTCCCTCTTCTTCACATCTTTGAAGCCCACTTGTTTTGTGAAACCTTATGACTTTGCGCAGTGTTCCTGATAAGCTGAGTGCTTATGCGACCTTTCAGGAGAGATTCAAATTCCGCCCAGCTGATTAGCAGACTGCCCATAATGGTTTTGTTCCTAACAGTGCTGCACATGCGCACATGCCTCTGTGCACACAGAAAAAAATTATTCTGCACATGGATGGAAAAAATCTGCACATAGATGGGAAAGATTAGGGGAAACATCAACCTTGAGCCTTATCAGTTGCATTCAGGCCTTCTTGTCACTGAACTGTTGTTCAGTGTTGACAACTTGAGCTACGTCTACACTGCAGGCTTCTTGTGCAAGAACTGTTTTGCGGAAGAGTTCTTGTGCAAAAAATCTTCCACAAGAGCGCGTCCACACTGCCATGTGCTTTTGCGCAAAAGCATTCATGGAAGTACGGATGCTCTCTTCCACAAGAAAGCTCTGATGGCCATTTTAACCATGGGGGCTTCTTGCGGAAGAAATTCATGTTGCCTGTCTACACTGCCCTCTTGTGGAAGAGCTCTTGCACAAGAGGGTTTATTCCTCGTGGGGAGAGGAATAACTCTTCTGGAAGAAGCCCTGTTTTCTGATGCTATACTGTACATTTACTTGCACAAGAACGCGCGTGCAATGATGTGCCTGATTTTAAGTAGGAATAAGGGATCTTCCGGAAAAGGGTTTATTTTCCGCAAGATCCCATCTAGACTGGCACTTTTCTCCGGCAAAGCCCCGAGCTGGAAAAAAGCGGCAGCCATGTTCATGCAAATGCCGCGGGGGATATTTAAATCCCCCGCGGCATTTGCAATTCCAACTGGTCTCATTAGCATCCCTTTTCCGGAAAAGGGTGCCAATGCAGACACTGCCTTAGAGTATGGACCTTGTCTTTTGGGGTGTCGGTGCAATACACCGGGTACATTTTCAATGCTTTATCTGATAGAGAGGTCTTTCTTTGATGGACATTGTTGCTTGTGCTTTAGATGGACTATTTACAACACTGATAGAAATGTAGCCGTGTTAGTCTGGTGTAGCTGAAGCAAAAAACAGGACTATGTAGCACTTTAAAGACTAACAAGATGGTTTATTAGGTGATGAGCTTTCGTGGGCCAGACCCACTTCCTCAGATCAAATAGTGGAAGAAAATTGGCACAACCATATATACCAAAGGATACAATAAAAAAAATGAACACATATGAAAAGGACAAATCAAATTTCAGAACAGAAGGGGGATGAGGAGGGGAGGTAAATGTCTGTGAGCTAGTGATATTACACTGTTTTTTATGGAGCATAATATTTCCACTTCAGAAGATTGCTGCTATCAAAAAAGCGAATCCAATTCAGAGTACTTCTGCCTCACCTCTCAGTCCCATTATGCAGCCCTGTGCAAATGGGTTAATTGTGTTGGTAAAAATAGCACGTGGGGACAACTATAAACAAAATGAATGATGCATTAGCCATGCATGTGACTGAGAAACACAACAGTAACTGTTTGCAGAGCATTGACTGAGCAGGGGCCCCAGTATGTCTGTGGGCATGTTGGGCATGGCAGGAATGTTCTTCTTTTAACACAGTAAGAGGTGTTTTTTAAAGGATTATTTGTATTTATTTCTAGATCATGGGTAAGAGTTGGAATAGTCTGGAGCTGGACTAAAGAATGCTGGCATGGCTTAGTGCTTGCAATCACTCTAAATCGATCATTTCGTTCAGATTCATTGGTCCCAAAGCCGGAAAAGTGCCATTGTGATTATCTGGTCTGACCTCTCCATAACACAGTTCGAGACACTAGTGAATAATTGGGTGCTGAATATTGTGTCTAGCTGTTTTACAAGTGTTTGGTTAGCATCAGAGAGTATATAAATTACTGCTGCTCCAGAAAGGTACTAATTTATGTGGCCTCTCCTGTTTGGTGATTTTTTTAAAATGACTTTACCTCTTTATTGCACATTTCCAGTACCATAATGTTGCTTTTTCATCTGACTTGCTTTCATTTTGATTTATACGCCCCTGAATGGCATGCCATAATAAAGGGCCCTTTAGTTGGAATGAAAGGGGGATTATCAATTGCCAGCACATATAATTTACCAGGAAAAATTATAATGTGAAAGAAAAATGAACTTTCTTTATCTGCAAAATCACATGAAAATGGCCTCAGTCTTTTTTGAGGCTTCCATATAAAAGTTGCATTTAAAGTGAGCTATTTTTACATTTAATGTAGGTTCCGGGCTGGCTTTTAGTTCATTTGCAGATGTCAAGTTAGTCCCTTACTTTTAAGGTAACCCCACTGGAACATATGGGAGAACTGAAGAAGTGAAAAACTATTCCACTTGAGTGAGGGTTCTGGAATCCGTCCTGCTTCAGAGCTCACTGATATCAGGGGAAGATTTCCATTAGCTTCAAGGAGCTTTGGGTCAGACCTAACTACAGGTACTATATTCTACTGTATTTTGATTGGAGGATTTTTTTTAATTAGCATTGTTGATTATTTCCTCCCTTTGGTGAGGAATTATGCAATCCCCTGTCCCTTAAGTGTCTGTGATTAGGTAAGATGAATTTGCTGCATCTGGGGGAGCAGTTGTTATTTCAGCTGCAAGGATTTAGTAGCAGCCACGTTCTGAGTCTGACATTCTGTGCACTTGGCAAAGGTAAAATTATTTAACTCAGCTGCTCTTTCTGTACCTCTTCACATTTACATTTCTTTCCTTGCTCTCTAATACCATGACAGCCATAAAGCGACTCAGAGTGTGTGATTTTTATTTGTGGTGTCGAAGACTTCAGTGGCTGATGTTCTTACCACCTAACTGATTCAATCTCTAACATCAACAGGTGTCAAATAAGCAACTGCATAATAAGGTGCAGAATGTCATGTTGCAACTGCTGAGTGGTAGTGTTGGCTCTAGAGGATGCATTACAACAGTGCTCCTGAGACTCTATTGGCTTCCTATAGGGATGCAATTGTCCCAGCCTCCAAGTGACTGGCTCTCTCCCTTGCCCCACCATGACATTTTGAGATCAGCTGTGCTAGCAGTACTGAGAGTTAAGTATAGCAAAGGTATTGGCAAGAAGTTCTGAGTTAAGGATTCTTGACTATAGGAATTTTTTCCCCCATTGGTCCCATAGATCCTGGGCATAAATTTTGGGGCACAGAAGAGAGCCCATCACACTGTGCATGGAGAGTGGAAAGTGGTATCATTATGCTTTCTTTACAGAGTGAGGCTACACGGAAAATATTTTATTCTTTTTGTGTTGCTATAGTGACTTCATTTTAAACATTGAAAATGAAATAATACCATGTATTTCTGCTGCATCTTCCATCTGAGGATCTCAGGTTATTTTACCAACAAGATCGGTAGCATAGAGAGTTTAAGGCCAAACTTTAAAAAGTGTCCTCTAAATTGGGATGCCTATTTTTTGGGCGTTTACTTTGAGATGGCTTGGGTCTGAGTTAGGGAGCTCCCCCATCTTCAGAGGAAGTCAAATGGAGTTCTAGATGCTTGGCATCTCTGAAAAAATCATGTTCTGTTAAGCTGGACATTCAAAGCAGAGGCCCATTTTGACAACTTGATACTAAGTGACCACCCAATATTACCATCCATATTCTAAAAATATCTTCTTGTTAGGTGTAAATTCACAGGTCATCACTCCAAAAAATGCAGAGCATCTAATACTATCATGTATGTATGGGCTAGAACAATACAAAATGCTGCAGGGGTAAAAAAGTGGTTCAGATCCCTGGCTAGAGGTGAGGTTAGAGGTGCAAAGTTGGTGTAAAGTAACCCTGGTATGTGAGGTCAGCACTGCACATAAACTAGAGCAGCTGCTCCAACCTGTGTTGGGTGCTAACAGCCCCACAAAGCAAAAGCACCAGCCAGGGATTGGTGCGGATAATTTGTCCCTCCCCCTTTTCCAAAAGCCACCACCCCTTCACTAGCAGCAGGGAGAGGTATCAGAGGAGCCTCTACATTGAGTTTGTATTACCAGAAGTCCTGTATTTTGTTTCTATTACCAGAAGGTTTGCTTTACACTGGAGTGATCATGGCACTGGATATACCAGTTCTACAGCCACACTCCACTGGCAGTATATAGTTAATATACTATTTGGTATGCTTTAAAGTTATGCTGTATAAAGAGGGTACTAATAAGACTCATAATAAATGGAACTATCAAGTGAACTCTGCATTAATAATATTGGCAAGATTCCAGTTCTAGGGATTATACTTATAGCATATGGCTAAACAAATATGCCTTCCATTTGAGGCTGAGTTTCTGGACCAATGTACTGATTTCCTGCCTAAGATAACGTTGCTCTCTGACTCAGGGAGCTGGTGTATTTGCACTCTGCTGGCTTGGAAGTATTCTCTGAAAGTGTGAAAGGTAATCACATTAAAATGTAATTTTAAAAGGGGTTGCACATATGTGCTTGGTTAGATATAATTAGATACTAATTCTGTCCTGTTCTCTAAGAAGCTAAAATGTGCTTGTGTTTTTCAGCACAGTTTCTATAAAGGAAAATAAAATATTTTAAAATGTAGACTAGAGAGCTCAGTTGACATGAAATAAGGCTCGGAAATTACTCAGGAAAAGACACTGAGTCTTAACAAAAGCTTAGCAGAACTGCTCCCAAAAATCTTTCCTCTAAATCCTCCTCAATAAGGTTAATTACTAGTTAGAAGGCTAATTTATAGATTTTCAAATCTGTTTGCATAGTGGATGATGTATTTTGTGTTTAGTTTCTACTGTATTTCTCATAGTGTTATAGGCTTGAAGAGGCCTTTACAGCTAAGGAAAGATTCCTTTGCCAGAAAGTCCCTTCATGCTTGTAACACTTTTAAATGTGCTTTCCTGGGAAAATATTGTCCAACAAAGTAAGAACATCCTATTTCCAGGTACTGACTGGCTAAATATACATGTTCCCCTTTTATCATGAGACTATTTATCAAACAACAACCAAAGATAAGCATCTATTTCATTCCAACTCCCTCTTATCACTGTAAAATGAGATATGCATTACAGAATGGAAAAGCAAAAGCACAGAATTCATATAGGAAGAATTGCCCTGGTTTTACATTTTATCTATTTACTTTTCTCATCTAAATTGTCAAAGAAAAACACTTTGTAAATGAAACATATTTGCATCTTCAGAATGAACATTAGTGAGATCCAAAAAGTTTGGTATAAAGATATTACTTACCATAGTCAAATAACAACTGTATCTTCTTGTTTAGAATCATTGCTGTCACATCTTGGATGTAAAAAATGCAGCTGAGCCACTTCACAGTATGTTAAGTACTTTACAAAATAAAAAATACCCTGTAAGTCCAGGCTGTTTGGTATTTGTCTGTTAACTCCTAAGCATGCAAAGTGACTACTCAATATAACAATTTTTCCTCGGCAGAAAATCCCTTTGCTATTTGCCAGCAAATCTTTAATGCTATAGCCTGGGTATTTCCAAATACCGCCCTACTTGCTAGGCAGATGTGTATAAAGGAGATGTTATTTCACTGAATCAACCACTGAGATCGTAACCCTTTTCCTGTACCACAAACAGAAATGTAAAACCTCAGTCTTTCCTTTGGACTTTTACTGACTTGTCTCTGTTGTAAGAAAGCAAAGGCAACAACCGCATGGTCTCCTATGTGGAAAATATGTTTAAATGTTTTAGATAGTCTTAGAGCTTCCATTTCTCACTCCAGCCACTCATTAGTTAACTGTCCCTTGCTGTGTTTATGTAAGTGCAGGCTACAAATACAACACCTAGACTCCTTGCCCAAAGTTGAAATGATTAATTTATAACTCTTTTTACAAAGCACACATACAGAGAGAGAAACAGCAAGAGAACACACAGTTCTCTTTTAACTTGAGTGAAAACTCCTTTCATAAGGTCTGAAAGGCCTTCAGGGGGCTGTTCTTTGGGAAATAAAGTCTGTATAGTTGATAGCAGAGTTTGGCTCAAGGGGAGGGGGACATCAACCTAAAGCAAATAAAGGGAGCTGAGACTTCCCTCTGTGTGGAACCGATCATTATAAAGGAGGTGCAAATGCCACTGTTATCGTAGCCTTACTGAGAGGGTGGCTTGATTTGAGAGGATTGCAAATTCCCCTGCTATTTTAATGGTTATGCAGTCAGCTAGTTTTTATTCAGACATGCTTTTGTGTGAGAAAAACTTATCTATCCCCTTCTCCCCCCGAGATAATACTTCGGGCTTTTCATTTTCAGAGCACTTTACAGTTATTAACCAGTCAATCCTCATCATAACTACCAAGGGAAAAGCAAGACAAAGGACCTGTCTGCTCAGACCCCCGAGTAAGGAGAGGTATGTAGGACTGAATTCCTGTATTACTCTCTTCTGGCTCTGAGTAGATGGGCCAGCAAGATATTTCACCCTTCTTGAAGGTGCACCTTACTACCCTCTTGTGCCAACTATGTCTCCCTCTTCCCGCCCAATTGCTTGGGGTAGACTCAGACATAGCGCCTTCCTCTTCTCCTTGTGTTCCAGACACAATCCAGTGAACCATGAAGCAGCTGCATGGAGAGGGCCTTTTCTCAACCCTCCTCCCCGACACAGTCCCATTAAACTAGTCAAAATCTATCCCCGAATGACTTAAGACCACAGACAGCTTGAGTGTGTCTGAACGAGAATTAAGTCATTCCTGGCTCTCAGTCCTATACTCAAACCACTATCCCATATGCTTCTCTATAAGGGGACAATAATGCCATTTCACTGAATAACTTCAATTTTTTTATACATTTTATTGGGCTTAGGATGTATGAGTCATGTGGCAAGGACACAGTCTGTCCCTGATCTGGACAAGCCTAGAACATAGCAAACCTCGGATTAATAAAATTAAGTTCTCTATAGAAACAATTACACATTCTGACTGGCTCCCCTCTGTACAGAAAATGCTAAACATATTGGTAAGTTATATAAAACTGCGTTGATTCATTTTTTCCCCTTCCAGTTTCATTGCCTGGGGAGAAGGGGGACAGAAGGACTTTGTGACATCCTCCACGCATAGCAGGGTTTGGTAATAAAAACAAAAATCCTCAGCAGAAAACAACGCTGTCTCAAACCACACCCACTCCATTGCCGGACAGATGCAGTTCCCGCTTTCCTCACTTAGACTAAACACTGTTCAGTTTACAAATCTGACAGCTATTTATAGCAAGTATATCTACTACAGCAACCAAGGAGGTGGGAGGATATTGCTGGCTAGAAGCCACGGGTCAATTTTTCAACGAGGCATGTGTGGTCATTAACTTAGAAGCTGACTACCTGAATTAATACCTAAAATTAACATAAGGCTCTGTACTAAGACACAAACTGAAGCCTCGGGCTTTTCATTTTTTTCCCATGCAAAATGGTCTTTACTTTCAGGTTTTCTAACTTGTCATTAATAATAGTTATTTATAATAATGATAATTTATATAACTTTTCATCCATAAATCTCAAAGTGTGTCACAAAAACAAGTAAGTATCACTAACCCCATTTTAAAAATTGGTAAATAGAAGTGTCAGGAGGTTATGGGCCATATTTACAAAAGCAGTCTTACTTTTGAATGCCTCAGATTTGGTATCCTTTAAAAACCTGGCCCTTTACAGAAGTTTGTTCATGCGTGTAATAATTTTCATTGCCCTTTCCCAGGCCATTCCTATTTCTGCTGTACAGGCAGTCCCCGGGTTACGTACAAGATAGGGACTGTAGGTTTGTTCTTAAGTTGAATTTGTATGTAAGTCGGAACTGGTACATATTGTAGGGGAAACTCTAGCCAAACATTTCTCCAGAGCTCAGTTTTATTCTCCCACACCTCACTTCCCTCAGTCCTTTATTCTCAAGCTGAGGTGTCTGCTGAGAAAAGCCGCTACGCGTCTCCCTGGTCTGCTGGGAGGGGGGCGCTAGCTTCGCGTCTCCCTGCTCTGCTGGGGGGAAGCAGCTAGTGCGGGGTTGCCTCACCCCGTTTGTAAGTAGGGATCCGATGTAAGTTGGATCCATGTAACCCAGGGACTGCCTGTATATTTTTCATACCTAGATAATGTGACCAGAATTGAACTAACTTTTTTTTAAAAGGAGCAGGTCCTATTGATTTATTTTAATGTGGTCTACTATTTTCAGTATTGTTCTCTATCCAGTTTTTAAAACAGTCTAACATCTGATTTGCTTTTTTTGACCACTGCTGTGCACTGAGCAGAAGTTTCCATTGAGCTGTCCACAGTAATGCCAAAGTCTTTTTCATGAGTGGTTAATTTAGAAACCATCAGTGTATATAAGTAGTTCAAATTGTTCCTCCCAATATGCATTACCTCACGCATACCTATGCTACATTTCAACTGCCATCTTGTTGCTCCGTTCCCCTTTTAAGATTTTCTAGTCTTGCCTTTCCAGAACAATTGTTGATCAGATGTTGCCGTCTCACTATTTCTCCCTCCCTACTTCCTCCGCTTAGGGCTTGTCTCTACGACGTGGTGGATCAACGCTGCAGTGATTAATCCACTGGCCATTGATTTATCACATCTGCTTAGATGCGATAAATCAATCTGTGTTTTCTCCCATTAACTCTGATACTCCATCAGGATGAGTAGAGTAGCCGAAGTCAATGGAAGAGCAACTCCCAATGACCTTATCACACAGAAGATGCTGTGGTAAGTATGTTGACTTCAGCTACACTGTTTGCATAAAGAGTTGCCAGGTGTCCAGTATTGAACCGGACAGCCTAGTATTTGCACCTTCTGTCTGGTAAAAAACTTCAGAAAATACCAGACATGTTTTTCCCAGTTCGGGCATCGGACGGAAGGGTGGTTGAGTCAGCTCAGGCTGGCCAGGGCAGGGGGAGGGTGGAGCAGACTGGAAATTAAAGGGGCTATGACTGTGTTTCAGCCCTGGTCAGTCCCTTTTTTTTTTTGCTCAACACATTTACATAGCCTTTTTTTTTTTTAGCTCAACAGATTTTTTTCCTGGTTTTTTTGGGGTAGAGGGGGTTGGTATTTTTTTAAACCATCTGGCAACCCTATTTGCATAGCTGAAGTCACATAGATTAGATCGACAGCAGGGATTAGTGTAGACAAGACCTTACACCCATGCTTTCCAAAAACTGGTGAGCACAGTAAATATCCCCAATCCCAGTACGGATCCTTGGAGCATCTCTCTGTGAATATCATTCCATTTTATAAATTACTTTACAGCCATACTCTTTGTTTTCTAATTCTTAACCATTTTCTAATCTATAGTAGTAAATTCTCGCATCCAGTAGTTGCATCGTTTCCTAAATTACCCCTTGTGAGAGACTTCATTAAATTATAACTAGAAGAATTAGTAGGTGGAATTCTTTCTCCACTATTCTACTGACTCAGAGAACTCCCAGTAAACAAGAGGGGTGCAACTTTACTTTACATGTGTAAGCGGAGGGATGGTTGTTTATTGTAAACATGAGAATATTGCTTAGAAATAGAGAAGTGTCATTATCACTTTACAAGGCATTAGTTGGACCATGGTGTATCCAGTTCTGATGTCCACACTTTAAAAAGAAAGTTAAGAAATTTGGAAGGGTTCAGAAGAGCACTATCAGAATGATCTGATCTCTGGGAAGGACTGGGGTGAAAGATTAAAGAAATATTTAGTTTATACTAGAGCAGGTTTGAAGGTGACTTGATTGCAGTCTATAAGTACCTACATAGTAGAGCTCTCTTTAATTTAGTAGTAAATAATAAAAGTTCCAGTGGCTAAAACTGAATCTTGACTAATTTAGATTAGAAATGTGGTCCAAATTTTTAACAATTAGGCAATTACCTATTGGAACAACTTATGTAAGGATTTGGTGGATTCTACATCACTTGACATCATGAAATGAAGACTAAATGACTTTAGAAACTTCAGAAGGGGTAGCTGAGTTAGCCTGTAACAGGAAAAAGTTAAAAAACAAATAGTCTAGTAGCACTAGTTTTGCCCATGAAACCTCATGATATCATCTACATGTTTTGTTAGTCTTTAAAGTGCTACTAGACTACCGGTTGTTTTTTAAGTTTTGATTTTAGAAAATATATGCTTGAGCCTGAATAGGAGATGCGGGTATGTTGCAGCAATTACTGAGTGAAATTCTATGGCCTGTGTTATGCAAGGAGTCAGATTAGCTGATCATAAATGGTCCACTTATGTGCTATGAGGTCACAGAAACTGTGCTACTTTTACCATGTTATTGTAAGCATTTTATATCTACACAGGAGAGCCAACAGCCTCCACAGATCCCTGGGCAGGGTGGGTTTTCTGTCTCTTCTGGTGGGCATGGTGGGAACGGGGAAGGGGGTGGTGGCTCTGCACTCCCAGAAGGGGCTGGGCATCAGGCAGAAGAGGCAGGGCCAGGGGCAGCCAAGCCTCTGCACCTCCCAGAGCGTGGCCTGCCACCCCTTCCTCCGCCCTCAAAGCTATCGGGAGCATGTGGTGTGGCACTTCGGGGGTGATTTAAAGGGCCTGGAATTCCAGCCACTGGGGTAATGACTCCTGTAGTCCCCGAGAAACCTCTAGGAACTACTCTGTAATTCCTGTTTCAACTAATCTGTTTAGTGCTGTGGCAAGGCTCACAGAGCTGTAATTCTCAGGTTCACTGCTAGCACTTGTAAATATAAGCCCCAAACCTCTCCATTCCTCTGATGCAGCAGCTGATTTTAATGCTTAGGTTCTTACAGTCTTAGTTTCCTCCCTGAAAGGGTGACTCCTGTAGTCTCCAAGAAACCTCTAGGAACTACTCTGTTCTGAAGGGTTAAAACTCCACAGATTTGGGAACAACTTTGGGGTCAAAATATGATGAAATTACTTCCTGCTAAAACCTTTTAAAAACTGATCCTGGGCCCCGTACAGTCCAGGAGATTCTCTTGCTCAACAGTACAGTGTTTATCCCTGGCTGATGCTCCTACTATTATTATTTAACATTTCTGTTGAGGTAGTGCTGAAAGGCTGCAGCAAGGCTGAGCCCCAGGAGGCGCTGGACAAACATATAATAAATTACTATCTCAGACCTAAAGAGCTTGCCTGGATATTTATTCTACTCCGTGCAACTTGCCACAGTGCCTGTATGTGTGTGTTGCTAGAGTAGATGATTCCACTGCACAGCGGTTAAAGCTCCTGCAGCCATTTGGAACACATTTCAATTTGGTTCTCTACTAAAAAGATTCACTTCCTTCCAAATCCTGCAGCTTTGGAGGGTGGGGAGGAGTGCAAGGTATTGTTTTCAGCTGTTAGTCTGAGTTATTGGGACAATGGAACTGAGAGGTTGCCAACATTGGGCAATACTCTTAATCTTTTGATTTACCTGGCTAATGACTTGTTTCTTCTGCCCCTCTGAAGCCACAGATTGTGTTAGGTGTAGGTTGGATTGTCCTTTAGTCTGCCGGCATTTCATAGTATGGTCATTAAATATGGATGTAAAAAGTTACGAATTCTTTGAGATGATCAGAGCTCCATGACGGGAGGCGATCATTAACTGTCATACTGCTCCCTTTTTTATGCCTGAAATACAATTATTAAGATGAATGTTTTTATTTTGTTGAAGGGAGAAAAAGAATTAAAACAAGAAGGCTGGCTTTGAAGAAAGGTGGTTGTGCACCTAATACATTGGAGAAATGATCATAGTTCATTTTTATAGGGAAAGCTACTTTTAACTCCATTAAGATCTGATAGTCCATGTCATCTTTATGTCCTGGTAACTGATGGGGCTGCAAGTTTAAGTTCTTCTGAGCGACTTTAATTTGTACATCTAAGTTGTTTACACATTTTGTGGTCATGCCTTCTTCAGAATGGTTCCTCCCCACTCCTTATGACTCTGTCTAGTTTTGGAGTCCTTCATCCTACCCAGCCACACGTCCTCTTGCATATCAAGCAAAATAACCCCAGCTGATGAATACTCATTTAATGGAAGTGATACATGAAAATTACTGTTAGTAAGCTACTCAATTAATTTAAAAAAATTGCTCTGACCCGCATATAAATGTACTCTGTTTCATATAGCAGCTTTTTGAAAGCTCTGAAGTCTCTCGTAGTTGCAGATAACTTGCTATTGTTCATTATACTAATTCTGAAGTAGTGACTTTATTTACAGTTATGAGCCTTGTGCTATTGCAGAAAATCCAAGTGTCATTGCAGGTTACATGGACTGAACAAACAAAACCTTCTCTGCTAGTTGGCTTTATAATACTTAACTGCTGAAACTAAACAGCTTACAGTAGTGTTGTGTAAGAGACCTAATGTTCAGTGTAAATCAACTTTTCCTGAATTCTTTTTGTGATGAATGAATGTTCTGTTCTGAAAAAATAATTGCCTACAGGGAAAGGTTGGACACATACCCTATGCAGTGCAAATGGCTGGTCCCCAAATCCTTGTAAGTGAATTTCATAGAAAGAAGGAATTTGTGTTGGTGTTTCAATATGTTATGTAAATTCCAGTCCTCCGCAGAAGCCATTCACTAGTCCCAAAGTGTCACACTGTTTAAAATCAGTACCACTTCAGGACAAATTCCATAGCTGCCTAACCCATTATTATCAGTTAATATCTGTTTATTAGAATAATTAGTATGGGGAAGAGGACAGTGCGTAACTGCAGACACTTTCAGAATGCTTCACAAGTTTCAGTGTAGAGGTGAGAACAATAAGCCATGTTATGAGTAACTTGCAATAGTTATTCAGCTGTCGATTATACTCACCATGCAAGCCACTGTACATCTTGGGTGTTCTGGCCAAGGCTGATGCTGCCAAGATTGTCAGCAAATAGACCGGAAGAGACAGAAAACCTTGAACTAGAATATAAGAGTTTTTAATCTTTCATCTGCTACTTGCAGCTTTGGCTGCAAGATGAGGAAGACCCAGACAAGATGGAAAACCTAACCAGACAAGGTGGCAAGGAATCAGGAGGAAAGGATAGAGAATGCTATGTGCTATAGATTTCATAAATTGTCTTGTTTAAGTCTTTTTGAGACCCTATCGTAATAACTTCCATGCTGAATATTACTTTAAAGCAGGGGTTGGCAGCCTGTGGCTCTCAAGCAAGTACAGCTCTTGAGTGATCTAAATATGGTGCTTTGACTGGTTGCGCACTTGGGGAGCAGGGCACAAAGAACTATACTTCCACCCACCTCCTCAACAGCAGCACTCACCATCCTTATACACACCTGCTACTGGGTTTCCGGGAGGAAGAGACCAGGACTGCATGGCAAGTGGGCAGGGGCCAGGACTGGGGTATACCTGGCCCTCTGAGCCACCACATAGTGGCTGTCTGTAGCTCCGGCAGCTGCCGTCATTTTAAAAACAGCTGTTCTGGGTGGACACCAGGACCTGCGGTGAGGGGGGAACCAGCAGTAAGGTCTGTGCGGGGGGCCGGGACTGGGGTTGTGATGGACCAGGCCGGGTCTAGGCACCACTGAGGGCATCCACTCAGAGTGAATTGCTCAAAACCAGGGCTACTTACAGCCCTCGACTGGAGACCTTTCCCAAATCGGCCACAAACCAGTCACATAGAGCACTTCAGCTGCCAGTCTGGCCAGTAGGAAGTCTCACAAGCAAAACCCCTAAGATACCGCAGCTTTCCCTGTGCCACAATTAGCCCTGGGACTTACACAGATGTAAGAGGTTATAAAACCTGATCTCACCAACTCTGAACAGATCCTCCCAGTCCCAAAGAACCAGCCATAGTCCCAGGTCAATTTACACTTTAGACCTTACCCACAAGAGCACGCTGAGCCAATCCTTTAGAATCTAAAATCTAAAGGTTTAATAATAAAAGAAAGAAAAGGTTGAGCATAAGATTAAGGAGAATACATTACATACATCAATCACCAAGTTCTTGATGCAGGCTTTTAGCAGAGATGTTACAAACTGCCAGCTTAAAAGTCTCTGGTGTACATCCTTATCAGGATGGGTCAGCAAATCCTTCCTGGCTTTCTGTCCCTAGCAAGGATGCATCTGGAATCAGGAGCAAGATTGAAGACAAGATGGAGACGGCCTCATGGGATTTTTATATTCCTGGTGTCTCCCAAACTGGAGCTGGTCACATGATCTAGTGACCTGTTTGTGTTTCACATGCAAGTAGCCATGAGGCACTGGCTGGTTTGCAGACTTCCGGATGCATTCCTCAGGTGTGTATTGGCCACTCTGAGAGCCACTGTCCATGAAGCAGGGCTAATTAACACAGCCATTCACTGAACTATCCTTCCTCACAATAGGCAGTCAAGGCCCATTGCTCCCTCCCACACAAAGAACATTGACAATACAAGTACAGAGCCCATATTCATAACTTCACACACAAAAATCATACAAGTACATGAGTATCATACATTGAATCAGCAGAGCATAAGCTTTCATTTGACACCTCACATGGCCCACTTTGTACAGAATTTGGGGCAAACACCACCCATGGGTGCAACAGTGATCTGACTGCTCACTTTAAAATCCAGTAATATGACAGGGGTACACCCCGGCCCCCTCAGCCACCACACACTGGCTGGCTGTAGCTCTGGCAGGTGCCACATGATGGGTTGCGGGCAGGTGTTTTTTAAAATGGCTGTTCCGGGCAGGGGCAGCCCGTGAGCCTAGGCGAGCTAGGCAGCTGCCTAGGGCGCTGGTGGTCCGGGTGCCCGATGATGACATCACAGGGTGCCGGGGCGCCTCATGATGACATCACGGCCACTGACAGCCGTGCAGGCAGGGGCACCAATTGCGCCGCCCTGCCTAGGGCGCCAGCTGCTGCAGCCGGCCTCGGGCCGCTCCTGGTTCCGGGTCCCGGTGAAAGGGGCAAGCTGCCCCAAGGAGTGGAGACGGGCAGCCGCCGCTTCAAGCCTCAGCCCCAAGGGAAACAGGGAGGAGGTAGTGATGCACTGGTAGCTGAGTTTGGACTTCAGCTAGCGGCTGAGCCACATTTCTTTCTTCCCTGGGAGGTGCTAGGGCCAGTCCTGCGCTGTGTACCAGGGCCACCTCTCCATGCCCATTGGCTGGGACCACCCTCCTCCCCACCTTCCCTTTTCTCCCAGGCCCTGCCCATCTCTTCACCCCTCCTGGAGGCCCCACCTTCTCTTCCTTTCTCCCGGTCCATCCTTCCTATCCTCCTGGTCTCTGCCCTGCATCCTGCCCTCCCCTTCCAGCCATCCCATTCCCTCTCCCCCTCCCCCCTAATTCCCTCAGTGATAGCAGCCTCGGTCTTTCAGCCCCATCTCCAGCACTCCTCATTAGGGAGCTACAGCTTGGTCTGGAGCCAGTTCTGAGGGGGGGAATGAATCGCCAGGCCCCATGAATCCACATGCCCAGAGGAGTAGAGGGGGCTGCCGGCAAGCCCATGACCTTCCAGCGCACCCTTTTGTTCCCCCAGCCAGAAGTCAATGTGCCAACGCTCATCCACCCCCTCAGCTGCCTCATCTGCCTGGACTGGAGCCGGGCAGTGGTGCAGCTGCTCCTGGGTCAGGGCCAGAGTACTAAAAATAGCACCATGGCCCTGGCTCCAACCCAGGTAGGTGGAGCAGTCACCCACCATGTGGGCCAGCCCCAGAACCAGGAAGCAAGAAGAGGTTGAGCGGTGCAGGTATCAGGAAGGCAGAAGGTGAGGGAAGGAGCAGGGAGAGAACTAAGGAGTAGGTGGGGGTGAGGAGAGGAAGGGGCTTGTGCTGAGAAGAGGGCCAGAGCAGGAAAAGAAAGGTGAAGGCGCTAAGGGTGGAGGAGAGACAAATGCTAAGGGATCAAGAGGAAACAATGAGGGGAAAAGGCAGGAGGAGTGGGGGGATGGGAAGGTGTCAGAGGGAGAGGGGAGGGGACAGCGTGATGCTGGGAGAGGGGAGGGGCAATGGGGGTGAGAGGAATGAAGAGGAGAGAGGAGGAGTGGGTGCCAGGAGAAGAAGGGTTAAAAGGAGGGGTGGGCATGAGGAAGGCAGGGGATGGAACAAGTCATGTGTGAGGGAACAGAGGAGCGTGAGGAGAACTGAGGCAGAGGGTGGAGAGAGAGGAAGAGGGCAAGAGGGGGCAGGTCACATCATGGGTACTTTGTGCTCAAGATTGACAGAAGACGTCCTGAATGCATGCATGAAACTGAATTTGACCAATTATGATGTAACCTTCAAAGAAATGTCCAAAAAGATGCAGCAGCAGAAGTCCCATTAAATAAAATGTGAGTACAATGTTTCATGTATGCTATTATTAATCTTCATGTCAATTATCAATAATATTATGTTGCATTTTTTCAGGCATGCAAATGGGTATTCTTATATGGCTCTTTGTTGACCACTTGTTCTGAATTTTGACGTAGTTTGGCTCTTTGGTATGAAAAGGTTGACAATCCCTGCTTTAAAGGGTTAAAGGCTTGGCAACTATTGCCAAGGAAACAAAAGCCACTAAAGATTTGATACAGGGAATTTCTTAGCTACTTTGATGTTGCCTCTGTTGTGTTTGTGTTAGAGGGCTGTGACAGAGTGAACCCCGGTGCGACGGGGTGAAGCAACCCTGTACGCGAACAGGGCCCCGTGAACCATGGGAAGCGGAGCGGGACAGGGTGAGCAAGATTGCCTCAGGACGGCAGCCGGAGAGGTGGCTTGGGCCCCAGGTGAACGGCCAACCGGGGCTGAAGAGGGGACTAACAGTGCAGGCGCGGTAAGCGCGAGGCCGGAGGGAGAAACGGATGACATCACCCACCGGCACAGCGGAAACGTCACCGCCCATGCGTGGGAGTATCGCAAAGGGGGGCAGGAGATTCAAAAAGGACGTCCGTCACTCTGGAAGGGAGGAGAACCGAGTGAAGTACCGGAGGAGCCAGGTAGGTAGGCAGAGGAGGTGGGTAGGAAGTGGCCAAGGGCGCAGTCAGGGAGCCCATGGGCTGGAGCGTTTAGGGGCAACTCACCCATCAGTCAGGCAAGGGACACGGCTATCCCTGCCTTAGGGCCCTGGGCCGGGACCCGGGAGTGAGGGAGGCCCCAAATTCCCCTCCCCCACTGCCCCTCCCCCGACTGATCTCCAGTTACTGACGAATCGCAGTGATAGGGACGGAAGCTAAAAGAAACCCAGGTCTCGGAGAGTGTCCTTTGACCATGACTTGTACCAATGCTCTTTAACTGTAATGTGTAACAAGGACCCTATAAGAACTACATAGAAAATGTTCAAAAACCCATAAAGTATCATTTTTAAAAGTATTCAAGAGCCTAACCGTCCCTGAAAGTCAGAGGCTTAGGTTCCTAAGACATTCTGAAAATGGGACTTATGTTCCTAAGTGACTTAGACAGTTCTGAAAATTGTACCTATGAATATACCCATATATAATGTGACAATTGGTGTGTTTTTTAGCCTAGCAACTCCCATTAACATCAGTGAAACTTGTGTAGCCAAATCTCAGTACACCACACTGAGGGTATGTCTACACTACCACCGTAGTTCGAACTAGGAGGGTAATGTAGGCATACCGCACTTGCAAATGAAGCCCGGGATTTGAATTTCCCGGGCTTCATTTGCATAAGCCGGCTGGCGCCATTTTTAAATGCCGGCTCGTTCGAACCCCATGCCGCGCGGGCTAGATAGTGCGGACTAGCATGCCATTCCGCACTATCTGTATGCCTCGTTTCTTTCTTTCTTTCTTTCTTTCTTTCTTTCTTTCTTTCTTTCTTTCTTTCTTTCTTTCTTTCTTTCTTTCTTTCTTTCTTTCTTTCTTTCTTTCTTTCTTTCAGAAATCTATAATAAATATGAATTATTATCTGATAGCTGTAGCTGTCTCTCACCTGAACATATCCTTTTACAAGTTTTGATAGTGCCTTTATGCTATTATTTATTGAGCATCATTGGTATATGTGTTCAAACTCAGAGGAAAATATGGTCTCAAAGCTGGATCCAAGCCAGTATGGAGCAATGAAGAGGAGGGAGATGGCTGCTGCAAGCCGCTCCCAAAGCTTACAGTTGAAACCAGACAATGCCACTGAGAACCATGTACCCTACATGATCTGTGATGGGATGGTTGGCTGAGCTTTACTTTGATATACCTTGTGCAGCAGTGCTTAGCAGATATCAGAGACCAAGCATTCTAAGCTACATACAGGGGCGGATGAGAGTTTTGCGGGGCCCAGGGCAGCATAATTTCGTGCCCCCCCCAAAAATAGAAAAAAGCGTCCCCCCTGTGCCCACTCCTCCAGTAGCCCCACTGTAATCATGTGAGCTACCCCTCCTCATCCTCTCTCCTAACACCTCCCTCTACACACCTGCCATGCCTCTCTCCTCTGGTGCTGATCCCTCCCCTGCAGGTGTCTGCCCTTTTGCTTCACGCCCAGAATCCCCTGGCACCTGCACCTTCCCTTATCCCTGCACCCTCCTGCTGCCTCCCCCTTCCCTCCCTGCCCCTGCGCCCTTTGCCCTCTTTTTCCCTGATGCCCACCCCCTCACCACCCTCTGCCCCCATTTCCCTCATGCCCCTGTGCCCTCACACATGACTTGCTCCATCCCTACCTTCCTCATGCCCACCCCTTCTTTCAAGCCTTCTCCCAGGACCTCCCCTTCCCCCCTTTAGCTCCCAATGCCCTTACCCTTTCCTCTACCAGCATCACCCTGTCCCCCCTCCCACTGACACCTCCCTTCCTGTCCTTTTCCTCATTGTCTCCACTTGGCCCCCTGGTATTTGTCTCTCCTCCACGCTGTCCCTTGGTGCCTTCTCCTTTCTTCTCCTGACCTACCCCTCTCCCCTCAGCACAAGCCCCTTCCTCTGCCATCCACCTTCTGCCGTCCAGTTTGCAGGGCGGCCGCGACCCCGGCCCAGACTTCAGACCGTGTGCCGAACCGAGCAGTGCAACGCTGGGCTGCGCGGTTTTAAAGTCCTGGGCCGTGACGTCATGCCACGCTCAGGCGTCTCCCCTCTCAGCTGTTGCGCGGCGTTTCAGCATGCCGCGCATGCACTCCCTTGGCCCCACATGGCCCATACTGGCTGGCGCCGGGGAATTTAAAGTGTGGGGCAGCACGCCCCGTCACAATCCCCCTCCTCCTTCAGGAGCTGCCAGCCGGCCCTTCGGCGGATGGCCCACCAGGAAACTCCCGATATCCCACCAGGCCAGTCCACCCCTGGTGCTGGCGCGGGGCCTATTGAAGTGCGGGGCTCAGGGCAGCCGCCCCACTCGCCCTGCTCTATATCCACCACTGGCTGCATATGTAAACAAATAGCAGAGAAGCCCATGCATAAATTATCCTTCGTCAACAATCCCAATGATAGTTCTGTCAAACTCTTTTGGTGTTCATGCCTGTTACCCGGTGCTTATTTTTATGAGCTCGCTGTTGGCAAGAAAACTTAGAAACTGAGAAAGAAGTGTTGTGAAGAATTGTTGACAGATGTTTTCTAATACTGAGAACTCTGTTCTCATGACTGAAAAAGGAGGTGGTCTTGTGTGATAGCCATAAAGGGAAAACTCAAGAAACTCAAATGCACTGTTGTCATGTGCATTCTCTAACTGCAATAGAACCTGAGAGTTACGAACTGACCAGTCAATCGCACAACTTCTTAGGAACCAGAAGTATTCAATCTGGCAGCAGAAATAAAAAGGAAGAAAAAAGAAAGAAAATACTCACAGGGTGGGCTGGGGAAGTGGGCAATTGTCCTAAAGCCCAGTGATTCAAATGGGCCCAGGGCTCCAGGCCACCACCACCACTGCTAGCATGGAAGCAATGGTGGCCGAAGCCCCTGGCCCTTTAAATTGCCTCTGGAGCCTCATGTGGCTCATTCCGCATACTGAAGGGCTGGTCAGAGGAGGCACAGCACACTCTGGGTGGCACTGAAGGCTGGCTGCCCTAGCTTCACACCTTCTGCCTGTGAGTTTTTAAAAATTGAACTGAACTGGGAAGAAAATTAGCACAATTTGGAGTGCCTTTTTCACTCCAACTTGTTGATCTCTGGTATGGTTTCCTCATTTTTTTTTCTTATGAAGATTATGCCTTTTTTATAGTTCTAAAAATTCAGGTCTGTCCCAGACTGCAAATATGACAGGTTTGAAAACAATAAGGGAGAGACTCATATATCTAGGAATAATTGCTTCAGCCTAGCAAACAATATAGCCTTTGAATTTTCTTTAAAGAAACACAGTGTAAACAGGTGCGTGCTGATTCTTTTTTTTTTGCCCTGGAATTTAAATCTGACATCTGTGTTGGCTGCCTTATTCTGCATCATGAAGGCTTTGAGTTTAAGGTGCTTCGGCCCCTTCGCTCTAACCCAGTGCATCCACCCCTCCCCCAGAGCCAGGTACCCCCAGCCTCCCTCCTCTGACCCAATGCCCTCCCTCTCACACAGAGCCAGGCACCCCCAACTCCCCACTCTAACCCAATCCTTTTCCCCTCCCCCAGAGCCAGGCACCCCACTCTAATCCAATGTACCGCCACTCCGCTCTCCCAGAGCCAGGCACCCAGAATCCCACCCCCAAGCCAATGCCTGGGTCTCACTGGAGCCGCCGCCACAACCACATGCTTCTCCCTCCAGGCACTGGGACATGTTCACAGAGCGGCAGTGAGCAGTCCGGGTGTGCAGCTCCTAACAAGCCGTAACCCTAAAAGCCGCATTTCTTTGAGCAAAGAGCCACGGGCTGGTCACCCCTGATTTAAAGACTGTACAAAATAAAGAAACACTTTATGTGCTTGTTTCATTTAAATTAAGATAGCTAAAAGCATCATTTTTCTTCTGCAGTACAGTTTCAAAGCTCTATTAAGTCAATGTTCAATTGTAAGCTTTTGGAAGAACAACCGTAAGGCTTTGTTCAGAGTTACAGACATGTTAGTGTTACAAACAACCGGGCCTGGCCTTAGGGCAAGGAGAGAAAGGCAGTTACATAGAGAATGGCAATGTGGGTTAGGAAAGCAAAGAGAAAGACCAGAAAGACAAAGCGAAAAGACAGATGGAAATAGAAAAAGCCTTGTTGGATTTTCAGCTTGCATCCCTGCAGATAGTTAGGAGGTTAAGGGCTTTCTTTGCTGATGCAGAGCTTAAGAGCTTTCAGAATAACAATAATATCTAGCCCTTTTGCAGTTCTGTTTTCATTAATTGCTCTCAAGCTGCTTTACAAAGGAGATGTCACTGTCTCCATTTTATAGGTGGGGAAACTGAGGCATATAGGCAAAGTGACTTGTCCAAGATTACCTAGTAGGAAAAAGGCCAATCCTAGAATTAGAACTGAGATCTCTGGAGTCCATTCCAGTGCTTTACTCACAAGGCTTCCTAACTGTCAGAGATGGTTTGCTGGGCCCCAAACAACATTGGCCTCACATTTCCATCAAGATGATAGCTGCAAACTGTTCATAGCAAATGATTTATTTGATGAATTTAGCCTTTATTTCCATTTGTGAATTAGCCACAGATTTATTTTTACTGATAGGTTTGTCATTTAAAAACTTTGTCAATATTCTTCCGAGTTGCTCAGGAACCATTTGTTTCAATGCCATTGACTGTTCATTATTTGTGGTGTATGACTGACTATATAAGTCGCATGGTAATGGTTCCCCTCACTGACTGGATGACTGACAGTTGGGAGAAGATCAAAAGAGATTTCAAGATGATCTCCTTTCCACAGACATAAAAATCATCATTAAAATGTTCACTGAAAAAAAACCTGAAAGGTGTCTTTGGTAGTCTGCCAGAGCCAACATTTACTTGTGGTTAAAGGGGTGTAATTTTTGGGCAAGCATTTATTTGATTATGGATAGTGACTGAGGAGGTAGGGTTTTTTTTTTTACTATGTACTGGCAGGATAAAAAGAGGGGGCTGCTTGTGCTATTATGTGTAAGCGGGAGAATGGTCCCGCTCTTGTGGGGAACTTTCCTGGCTTCTATACACCCCGGTGAAATGAACCAGCGAAAGGATCTGAGTCCCCGCTCCCACTTCCTTTACCCCACGGCTCCCTGATCCTGAGGGCTCCCCCTCCACTCTCCTGAGTAGCAGAGCCCTTGAAACCCCAACAAGGCTGGGCCCAGGTTTCCTGGGGCTTAATCCCTGACCTTGTAGTCACTAGGGGCAGGAGTTAGGGTGTCCCCACTCCGAGGTGCTCTCTTTACACTGCAGGCCTTCTTGGCCCAGTGATCACTTCATAAGGTTCAAAGCAAATACAATTTATTAAACATCAACTGATTAAAGAGAATAGAATAAGAAACAATGAGAATGGTTAAATGAGAACACACAGCCCTGCTCTGTAGCACAGGGACATCAACACAGCAGTCTGCAGAGTGTAAGGACAGTTCACAGTCTCTTCCTTAGAAGCCCTGGATGTGCTGCAAGGGGCTGCAGGCTGGACACGCTTGCACTGGCAGTGACCACACAGCCTCAGTCTCTAAGTGGCCAGACCCCTCTCCCAGTCCAGAGCCTTTCCCCACACTTTGCAGGTCCCAGTAGCTCACCACATCCAGCTGCAGGCTGTGCTGCTTGGCCAGTTCCAGCTCTTTGTGTTGCTTCTCTGTTCCTTTTGGCTTTCTGAGCACTGCCAGCCTGCTGCTCAACACAGGGTCTGCACTGCTTGGCCTGTCTGTGTCTGGTTCTGTCACTGCAGGACTTCTTCTTGTACTCCTCTTTCAGCTCTCTGTCTTTGCAGGACCTCTTCTGCACACAGCTTGTTTGTTCAGAGACAGAGCCAGAACAATCCCCACTTACAACCTGTCAGTCAGGCTGAGCTGGAGTGTTGACTGCTTTCCATTGTCTCTGGGGTCTGTCAGTCTCATGAACCCTTCCCCTTCTGAAGCTGGTAAACCAAAAACTCCCACAGAGTTTTAGTAAGGGGTAACAGTCCCCTTACATTCCCCCTTGCTAGAATTCTACCACAGCCACAAAATTCACACCATATATAAAAAACATTAACAGTTAACAAAAACATTCCACATACTTAACATCTTATTTCTACTGGACATGCGGACACTCATTAAGCCATTACATAGGACCAATAACATAATCATCTCTAAGTTTAACAGGCAATACACCCTTATTAGTTCTCTGGGACCTTCTTACAACAGGTGGTTCATTACCCATATTTTCTATTTCCCTGTCTTCGGGTAATACTGGGTCAGCCTGAGGGATCTGGTCATCCTCGTTATGTACAGGGGTTGCTACCCTCTGCTCCCTTTGGTATTCAGTTTGTGGGACTAAAACCATTCCCCAACTCCTTTCAGTCTCTTCAGGCCGTCCTGATCTACACCTCCTAGGATTCCTGACTGAACTAAAGGTGCAGTGTTTTAGCTGATCTCTATGAACTGTTCTCTCAAGCCCTCCCCGTTCAGGTCGAATGGTGTAAACTGGCAGGTCAGGATTGTTGTGAGCAACTACAATGTGAGGACTCGACTCCCATTTGTCCTGTATTTTATTACGTCCCCTGTGTCTATGATTACGAACTAGTACACGATCACCAGGCCTGATGAGAGCCCCCCTGGACTTGCGATCATAAGTCCTCTTCCTGCTTTGGGCTGCCTGTTTAGACGTACTGAGAGCAACTTCACAGGCTCTCTTCAGCCTGTCATGGTGACTTTTGACCCAGTCATCCAGATTGGTCACATCATCTTCCTCAGGGCCCTCTCTGTCCAGAATATCCAATGGCAACCTGGGGTCTCTAGCAAACATGAGATAAAAAGGAGAATACCCTGTCGACGAATGGATGTGACTATTATAGGCCATCACCAGCTCAGGGAGATGCTCCTGCCAGGCTCGTTTCTTTTCAGGCGGGAGTGTTCTGAGCATGTCATGCATTGTCCGGTTAAACCTCTCGCACTGAGCATTTCCTTGTGGGTGATAGGGTGTTGTTCGGCTTTTGGCTATGCCATACAGTTTACACAATGCTGATATCACCCCTGACTCGAAATTCCTCCCCTGATCTGAGTGTAACCGTGCTGGACAACCATAATACATAAACCAGTGTTTTAGGAGGGCTTCAGCCGTTGTCTGCGCTGTCTGGTTTCTAGTTGGAACTGCAACAGTGAATCGGGTAAACATATCTGTGAGAACCAGTACGTTCTCAAACCCCTCGGAAGATTTCTCTAGCCGAGTGTAGTCCATTGCTAAGACCTCCATTGGGGCAGTCACGTTAGTGCAGGTCAAAGGGGCCCGAGTGGGTGGAAACACATCCTTGGCTAGGGCACACCGCTTGCACTGACGGATCCATGCTGTTACATCACTAGCCATTGTAGGCCAGTAATAGTTCTTCCTCATCGCCTCAAGAGTGCTTCTGTCTCCAAAATGCCCTCCATGGTCATGCCTGGCTTCATAAACTTGTCGGCGAAGTGACACTGGCACCACTAACTGCCACACTTCTTCGCCATCACGAGGATGACAGATTACACGGAACAGCACTCCACGGTGCAACCTAAGTCGCTCCCACTGTCTGGTCAGCTTCTTAGCCTGAGGGTATTTGTCCCCAAAGCTCCGGTCTGGCCTCATCCGCTTCATGACTGCCTCTAAGACTGGCCCAAGGTCCCCTTCTTTTTGCAGGGTGCGAATCTCTTCCCACGAATACCCTGAGATTATTGCATCCTCACCTTCTACCAGGTTTTGTGATACCTCTTTTACCATCACTGTCAAGCAGTCCCCAAAAGCTCGACCACAGAAGTCATCAAATGCACTAGCATCATCGGGGTCCTTTTCCTTACTGCTGGCATGCTGCCCTTTTCCGAGGGACAGCCGTAGGAACCCTTCTGTCCCCGCTTGGCCTTCCCCTGATGTGCTACTCGATCTTGGTGTCTCTTGGATTCCAGACGCTCGGGATTCCAGTCCCCTCTTCAGTGGACAATCTCGACTAGTATGCCCTGGTCTTTCACAAGTGTAACAAATGTACCTTCCCAGCTCATCCTTTAGTGGGGGTCTTCGGGACCCTGGGGTCCTGGGGTATTTTGGCCAAGTAGTGGAGGAGGTGGATTTTTCTTTCACCACCTCAGTCATTACTTTCAGCATCTCCCCCTGCTGGATTGCCAGTTTTTGGATAGCTTCACTTAAACTTTCCAACGTTAACTGTGTTTGGGGCAGGGCCTTTTCCCCAGTAGTTGCACTGACTAGGCCCCCACTCCGTGTTCGGGAGTTAGGCTTGGCGGTCTCTTCCAAAGGAGCCTCCTCTTCTTCTGACCACATAATGGCAGCCTGCATGAGTTCAGGGAACTTCTTCCCAGGCTCTTCCTTCAACCTTCTCTTCATTTCACGGCGGAGGGAGTCATCCCGGAGCCCAAACACCATCTGTTCTTTCAGCGCCATATCTGCATCTGAAACTCGTTGAGGGTCTCGCCGCTCCACTTTGCTCATTCTCTCCTGGAGTTCATAGGCATATGCCCGGATAGTTTCACCAGGCTCCTGCTTTCGCTCAAAGAACTCCTTTAGCCGGGTTCCAATAGGTACCTTGTCTCCATACACTTCTAGGAGGAGTTCAAATACCTTTTTCACATCTTTCTTGTCTGCCATTGCCATAAACTTTACTGTGGCCTTGGCCTGGCCCTTGAGGTGCTCCTCTATGAAATCCACATGATCTTCTTCAGGTATTCTTAGCACATGCAGAGCTGCCTTCACCGACTTCACCCACTCCTCTACCGTAATGTCTCCTGGCCTAGTTGGGAAGCCACCAAACTCTGCAACCTTCCGCTCCCGTGGGACATAAATAGTAGGGGGTTTCTTAGCTTCTGCTGCCTGTTGGTCTATAACTGCCCTGGCCAGTGATAAGGCTTCTCTATGCTCAGCTCTAGCTTGCTGTAATGCCTCACTTTGGTCTGATAATCTGCGCTGAAGTTCAGCAACTTGGATCTGTAGTTCTTCAATTCCAGCCATGGTTGTGCTCTCAACCAGGCCTGGCTGGTGCTACCAGAACTCAACAAATAAACCAATGGGGTGGACCCTTTGAATAGGATCCTGTTCGTGACGCCAATTATGTAAGCGGGGGAATGGTCCCGCTCTTGTGGGGAACTTTCCTGGCTTCTATACACCCCGGTGAAATGAACCAGCGAAAGGATCTGAGTCCCCGCTCCCACTTCCTTTACCCCACGGCTCCCTGATCCTGAGGGCTCCCCCTCCACTCTCCTGAGTAGCAGAGCCCTTGAAACCCCAACAAGGCTGGGCCCAGGTTTCCTGGGGCTTAATCCCTGACCTTGTAGTCACTAGGGGCAGGAGTTAGGGTGTCCCCACTCCGAGGTGCTCTCTTTACACTGCAGGCCTTCTTGGCCCAGTGATCACTTCATAAGGTTCAAAGCAAATACAATTTATTAAACATCAACTGATTAAAGAGAATAGAATAAGAAACAATGAGAATGGTTAAATGAGAACACACAGCCCTGCTCTGTAGCACAGGGACATCAACACAGCAGTCTGCAGAGTGTAAGGACAGTTCACAGTCTCTTCCTTAGAAGCCCTGGATGTGCTGCAAGGGGCTGCAGGCTGGACACGCTTGCACTGGCAGTGACCACACAGCCTCAGTCTCTCCACACAGCCTCAGTCTCTAAGTGGCCAGACCCCTCTCCCAGTCCAGAGCCTTTCCCCACACTTTGCAGGTCCCAGTAGCTCACCACATCCAGCTGCAGGCTGTGCTGCTTGGCCAGTTCCAGCTCTTTGTGTTGCTTCTCTGTTCCTTTTGGCTTTCTGAGCACTGCCAGCCTGCTGCTCAACACAGGGTCTGCACTGCTTGGCCTGTCTGTGTCTGGTTCTGTCACTGCAGGACTTCTTCTTGTACTCCTCTTTCAGCTCTCTGTCTTTGCAGGACCTCTTCTGCACACAGCTTGTTTGTTCAGAGACAGAGCCAGAACAATCCCCACTTACAACCTGTCAGTCAGGCTGAGCTGGAGTGTTGACTGCTTTCCATTGTCTCTGGGGTCTGTCAGTCTCATGAACCCTTCCCCTTCTGAAGCTGGTAAACCAAAAACTCCCACAGAGTTTTAGTAAGGGGTAACAGTCCCCTTACATATGGACAATCCCATTTAATGGCTAGGCCGTTCAAATCAATGTTCTGCTTTTTTTTTTTTTTTTTTTAATGTACGTCATGTAGACAACCAGGCTATTCCATAGGCATTTTGTTATTACAGATCACCTGGAATATGTGTTTCTAGCTCTGTTCCATCTTAATTATCCAATCAGCTGGTGAATAAATATATTGCCAAACACTAGACGTGGTGTTGGATATAAAGTTGAAGACTGTATGTCTCAACTAGCTCAAAAGTGCTGATATCCAAGCTTGATGGACTGTCTTGTCCTCCTGTGATTATTAAATAGCACAGAGTTAATAAGTAATTAAACAAAATAATTATTTCCAATTAAAAAATATTTTTCTACCCAAGTTAAAATTGATCCCTATTTTAAGATTCAAACATTTAAATTATGAAAAAATAAGATTTATCTGTTGAAAATATACAGCTGATATAGTGTGTTGCTCATCCTCCCCCTCTACTGTAGTGCTACCTGTGAGGGCCAGAGGGGTCTTGAAGGGCTTGTGGCTGAGCCATGGGTCCAAAAGTGGGTGGTAGTCAGAGCTGTGTGGTGAGGTGCAGCTTCCAGGGCCAGTTTCCTGCCACATGGCTTGTCCTGGGTGCCTGCAGCTTTAAGAGCTGCCAGGAGACAAGAACTGTAGAGTTCTGATTAGTTTGGATGCAGTAGCCACCAGGGCACCTGTGTTATTTCCTGGAGACCTCTTCTTTAGAAAAAAACTCCCTTTTCTGCGTCCACACATGCCTTTTTCCGAAAAAGCTTTTTTGGAAAAAGGCTTCTTCCTCGTAGATAGAGGTTTACTGCACTTCTGTTCTTTCGACTTTCTGTTGAAAGAACGCAATAGCAGTGTGGACGTAAGTATTGTTTTTCTGGAAAAATGGCTGTTTTTTCCAGAAAAATGCTGCAGTGTAGACGCACCCTGAGTCAATATTGTTCAGCTTTTGAGTTAATATTGAACCATGTAACATTTTGTGTTAAAGCCCACCATTCCAGTCAAAATAAAAATGTATTATTGAAAACTGAGTTCCCAGTGTACCAGATATAAAAATATCTAAATAGAATTGTAGAATTCTGTTGTAAAAATCTGCATAACCTCCTAAACTCTCTCTAGAACTAAGATTACAATATGCAGAATAGGTGGGCACGGTGGCCCTAAAAGTTTATGATGCCTACCACATAGCGCAACTAGAAATATTTGCTTCTGTTTAGAAAATAAAGGAAACAAGTTCTAAAGGCACTTTCTCTAAACTTGTTTTGGTTCTTAATTGTTTTCCATTTCTGATAGCTGTCTTTCAGAAATTTACTTCATATGGGTGGTTTCGTGTGTCCTTATGCCTACTTTTATTTCTTACAATTAAATTTTGTGGTCTAAAAACAGGACATAACACAATGGAAACACCTAATGGCCTAAATTCAAAATTATTGTAAACTGATTAACTTTGCAGAGTTATATACATCAGGGATGAATTTGTTTAAAGTAGTTCAGATGAGTACTAACATTTGCACTATTTTTTTTAAAAAGGTGCCATCTTGTGGCCTGTGTTGAGAACAGTATAACACTAAAATAGAGCAATGCAATTTTAAAAAGAAAATCTGTTTTAAAAATGAGATAGTTTATGCTACTTTGAACCTCTCTAGTCCAGCACTCTTGTCTGGCAACATCTGTGGTCTGGCATGATTTTAATTAGCTCAATGTTCATTTATCATGGGTTTGGCTGAGTTTCCTGTGGCCCCATAAAGTTTGTTTTCAGCCACCAGTCCTGGCTCTCAGTGCTCTGTGCTGTTATTTAGGTCTAATTTACCCCTAAATGTTTTCTAAGGGCACATCTACACTGTGAGATAAGGTCGATTCTACTGTGGTCAATTTCTGGGCATCCAATTTTGAGAAGTTGAAGGTGCATGTCCTCACTACAGGGAAGAATTGAATGTTGTTCCAATTAGCGCGTCCCCATTAGGGAACCTACCATCAACTCAGAGAGCAGGGCACCACACATAGCTCTGTGGTCTGGGCTATGCTTCCAGTGCCCTCTGGGTCCAAAACTCTGCTGTGGTTGGTTGGAGGGGCTCATGTTAGCTGCGTCCCATAAGGTACTCTTCTAGTCCCTCCCCCGTCATGTGAGATAAAGAAGGTACGGTGTGCTGGTGTTTTTTTGTGCCTGGTTGCCTGTGCAGATGCCAGAGCACTGTAAGCATGGAGTCTGGTATGCAAGAAAGCATTGCCATGCTCGTGAGTGTCATGGTGCTCCTCATGGTGCTGTATTTTGTGTATGCATGGTGCTCCACCAGGAAGAGGACAAGTACAAAGCTCAGTGTGGTATGGAGGCCCTGTTTCGGCAAGATTTGGCACTCATTCTAGAGCACCCACCATCAATCCTCTGGACACAGTGGAATGCCAGTTCTGGCGCCATGAGATGAACTCTCATGGGTGGGGTCAGATTATGATGCAGAAATCAGATGATCAGTACTGGCTGCAGAACTTCTGCATGTGGAAGGTCACATTCCTGGAACTCTGCGAGTGTCTTTCTCCTGCCCTGAGGTGCCAGGATACCTGCATGAGACCTGCTCTGACTGTAGAGAAGTGCATGGCAATTGCCCGATGCAAGTTTGCCACATCAGACAGCTACCGGTTAGTGGGGAATCAGTTTGGGGTAGGGAAATCTACGGTCGGGGCTGTTCTCATACAAGTAGTCAGGGCCATCAATAACATCCTGCTACACAGCGTTGTGACTCGGAAACATGGACAACATAGTGGATAGCTTTGCTGCCATGGGCTTCTCCAACTGTGTTTGCACCATAGACAGGAACACACATCCCCATGTTGGCCCATGAACACCATGCCTCGAAGTACATCAACCAGAAGGGGTACATCTCCATAGTGCTGCAGGCGCTTGTTGATCACAAAGGCAGCTTCACTGACATCAGTGTCAGATGGTTGGGTAAGGAGCATGATGCCTGCATCTTACAGAACTCCTGCCTCTTCTGAAAGATGTATGCTGGAACTTTTCCCCAACTGGACAATCCGAGGTGGAGAGATGGACATGCCTATAGTGATCCTGGGTGAGTGAGCCTACCCCTTGCTCCCATAGCTCATGAAGCCCTACACGGGCAGCCTGGACCCCAGAAAGGAGTTCAATAATAGGCTGAGCAGATGCAGAATGGTGATATGTGTTCGGACATTTAAATGGGTGCTTTAGGAGTCTTCCGACCCGCTTGGGCCTCCGTGAATGCAACATTCCCTTTGTAGTGTTGTCCTGTTTTGTTCTTGATAACCTATGTGAAAACAAAAGGGGAAACTTTTTCTGACTGAGTGGGAGTCTGAGGCAGAGCGCCTAGCCTGTGAGTTTGAGCAGTGGACACTAGTGCCAGAAGGAGAGCACAGCAAGGGGCAGTGCAAATCAGAGATGCCTTGAAGGGGTTTTAATCAAGGTCTCTTTTGAGACTCTTTCCCATGGCTCTCCACAAGTTCCCCCTGAATTCCCTGTTTCCATTTAATCCCATGCCGTGCCACACCCCACACCTGCTGTTCAACCAATAAAGAATCTTTTGTCTTGTCCGGACTTGATGACCACACTGGGGAAGCTGGCTGGGAGCACCCCAGAATGGCATCCAGCTGCTCATAGCAGCAGCATGGGTGAGGTGCTGCCCCAAAATTTTGCTCTCCTCCTTCGCCTAGTGGTTTGACTGACTCAGCTCCTTGATTTTTAACCTACACTGCTGGGCGTTCCTGGAATATCCTTTATCTGCCAGGCAGGTTGGGATCCTGCCATAAATCTTGGCATTTTGCTTGATGGTTCTGAGCTCATTTAGGATGGCTTCATCTCTCCACACCTTGATAAGGTCCAAGCTTTCCTGGACACTCCAGGCTGAAGCTCTTTTGTGCCCTGGGAACTGAACCCAATGGGAGCATAAGTACTTGCAGTTGTCACGGTGTTCAAAGGATTGTTGGGGGAATTCTTCTCCATGTGAGCAGTGGTGTGCTGCTTGCATCCAATGCTGGTCATGTGGGACAAGCCATTCTACTGTTCTTGGGGCTTTTTGAGCTCACCAGGAAAGCAGTAGAAGAGGAAGTGCTGGTCAGAGTGGACAGCTGCAAGAGGCCTCCTAGAGGCCAGTAGCACTGAATTTCTGGCAAAACGGTGTCTACATTAGTGTAATTTTTTCCATGCACGGTTGGGCATGTCTGCACTTGCACCCTCTTTTGAGAGAGGGATGCAAATGAAGACATTCGAAATTGAAAATGAAGCCAGGATTTAAATATCCCGTGCTTCATTTGCATATTTGCATTATAGCGCTATTTCAAAATAAGACACTGTTAAAACGCGGTTATTTCGAGAGAAAACCCTTCTCTTGAAATAACCCTTATTCCTCATTGCCGAACTAGAGAGGTTCAATCTGTATAAAATATCATAACTCCATTACATTATAAAAATACTGAATTAGAATATAGTGGATTCATCAATTAAAGTTATACCCAAAGTAAAAAAAAATAAAAGTATGTGACTAGTTTATGCTTTATGGAATTCAAATTCTTCCTTGTAATACAGTACTTGTTTTTCTTTAGCTAACAATTTATTATGTTAAAAGAGATTATGGTTTTGGATTACGAATGCAAACCATGAGAAGCTTTTACTTTTAGCATTTGTAGATCGATTAAGGAGGATAGAAGGATTTAGAGGCTCATTAATGATGCACAGTGTTACCACTAAACCATCAGAGCAGCCAGATCTTTTTATTTACCATCTGCCATTTGGTGTGGTTATGAGAAAAGGGCCAAAGGCAATTCTATCAACAATATATTTGACTTATTGTGGCAGCAAGAGGGCATCTAAAAAATTACACACAAAACAACAGATTCAGTAAGTTGCAAACCAAGGCTTATTTTTGTTTACTATTTTAAGGTATCTTTGAATCTTCAGGGACTAGAATTAACTACTATGTATGACAGAGAACCTTGCTGGGTACTGGAGACCAAAGTGGAAATGCATAGATTCATACACAAATATTAGCAACACTAGTTTTTCAGTTTTGCAACGGGCAAATAGATGATAGTTTTTTTCTTAGTTTCATAAGTTTTGTCATTATTTCTTGTTCTACAGAAAGAATAATTTGATAATTGATATTGGATGCTGGCAGTGGTTCAAAAGTCCTAGGCAGTAGGTTTAAATCAAACAGATTCTAGCAACACAGCTTGGAATCATGACAGGGTCAGATCAGCCCTTCTAGAGTTCCATGAAGTTTATTTTGGTAAAATGTTTAAAAATCAAGGTCTTGTCATAACTTCATGGACATTAAAGATTTCTTGGCAGTTTATAAGAACAGAGATTTGTTTTAATATTTTTGCCAAAAATTTCCTTTCTCCCCTTTGTGCACCAACAGCCTGTCCAAGCGATGCTGCTCTTCCAGCCCAGAGGTAGATGCATGATTCCTGTAGGCCTTGCACTCGGGAGAAAAGCTTGAATATGTGATTCCTAATGGTTCAAAATCCAGAAGGTAAATGTAGTAAAGAACACTAAAAGCACTATTTTTAAAAAATATTTAAGTTAGTCTCATAAGTTCTAAGGCCTGATTCATTATTTTTGAACACCTGTCAATGCTGTGCTAGTGAAAGGAAACAGTGAGTTTGAATGACATAAGATTCTCTGAGTTGGTCTTTAGGTGTCAAAAATTCCAATAAACTGGCACATCTTTAGCTTTTTAATGTTATGGAAACTACCACATATCCATTACCCTTAAAAAAGGAGATAGTGGATTATTTTGAAAGAAGTGGTTAATAGGGATGTTAGATATGGTGTAATTGAATAATCATGTAACCGCATGATATTTTAGTCGTTGCATGACCAACTATTCGATAGTTTTTGGGGGCCAGCCCCATTCTTAGGGAACCCCCTGCCATCTCACACTGCTGCTTCTGATATGGCGGCAGCAGCACAGGTGGCAGGCAGAGCTGATGAGCGAGGGGAGCCAGTTTAAAAACCAGCTCCCCTCACAGACTAGCTGCCTGCTGCCCTGAACTGCTGCCTCTGATACAGAGGTAGCAGCACGGGGTAGCAGCAGTCCCTGTCCGTGGGGGGTGGGGTCAGTGCCACGCAGACAAAGGCTGGTCCATCAGAGGCAGCAGTGGGAGGTTGAAGGGGACAGGCAGACGCGATACTCATGGGGAGCCTCATGGGCACTGGCTCCCGCTTTCCCCCTCCCTCCTTTGCTACCTTTGATACAGATGAGCTGAGGCTTATTGGTTAATCATGTATTTGTCTACACGATAACATCCCTAGAGGTTAATAGGCTGTAAGGACTGTTAAGTTAAAGAAAATCCATTAGTGTTGCTGATTTTTGATATATCCATTACCACCAGTGAATGTCAAAATGAGAAAATTAAGCCATTGGTTAAGAAGACTCCTGGAGCTGAGCTTATATATAGATCACCAAATTGTACTGATCAAATTCTGTCCTCAGTTTCACTTAAAAGCAATTCCACTGACTTCAGTGAGGTTACCCTGTATAACTAATGGCAGATTTTCATATCTACTTATAAAACAAATGAATCTAGGGATAAAAATAAAATGTGAATAGAGAAATTGTGAAGTGCACTCAAAGCTCTAATTATCATCAAAATTTGAATTTTCATTTTGAAAACGCATAATGAAAATAAATGTTTTTGATCTTGGACTATTACATTCTATGTTCCTGCACAGAGTTCATTTTTCTCTCTCTCTCTGGTCTCCTCTGAGGGAGGCTTAGGTCTGTCAAACATGCTACTTTCATCATCACTGGGATTCGCAGTGACTATTATCCAGTAATTCTTATCTTCTTCAGCTTTATGGGAATCCAAATAGGTGTGACAGACGACTTCATATACCTTTCCAAAGTATGACCTGTCAAGAGAAAACAGTAGCATGGCTAGAGAGAATGACTATACATTCCATGCTCTCAGTCTCAGAAATTAATGGTGAGTCTATATAAACTATACACTACTCCTCTAACCATTTCATAAATAGCTTTTCTTACATAGCTTTTGGTTTATTTAGCCATTTTATTCATGCATTTTTAGAAACTTTGTAATTATAATTTTAGAAATCAAAGACCAAAAGGAAAAGTTATCACTGGTCCAGATTCACCCATCTTATCCCAAAGCACTCCAGGGAGTATTCATTAATCCTAAAGAAGAGCAGGTGGTGCTACTGCAGCCTGCCTTCCTTCAGAATTTCCACTGGTGCATAGCAGCTCTTTTTAGTTGGGGTGCTATGGGTCCTCCATTGATATAGGTTTGCACTGAAAACACCCTGTTCCTCAGTCAGCTCTACTGATTCTGGGGGCTGTGCTGATTTACTTTAGGCTCCCTGGCTTTCATAATTTCAACCTCACCCCAGCAGACTTTCTGACTCAAAGGCCTCCACAAGGATCAAATATAGAATATAATATAGAAAGCAGAAGTTACATTCACACCAATATCATAACTTTACTTATTTTTTGTTAGAGTCCATGTATTCTACATGCAATTTTCTACATTATATTAAAAAAAAATTCTGATCTAGGATACTTCCTAAGGTCCAACTTTCTCTACAAATAAAGGACTACTATTGGTCAGCAAGCACATCCAAAGTTTGAACTGAATGATTGCAGACCCAGAGAAGCACTAATTTACAGTCTGGCAATAAATTGAGAGTGTGGTCTATACTTTCTTTTGTTTTCTCACTAACTGTACTGAGAGAACCTGTCTCATTGCTTACATTCTTGATATACTAAACTTGATTAATGAAAAATATCCCTGAATCCCTGATGTTTATATTGTCATAAATTATACTTACCTCAGCCAGTAGTTCCTAGGAACTGCTAATCCCCGATTTGTATGGCAGTGAGTGATAAGGACTTTACTGTTTGCCTAAAGAAAGAATAAATAAGAGAATCTTTTTCACAGACATTTTAAAGACTGCAATTAAATAGTCCTTTTGTTGTGCAAGTGAAATGTTTCAAATTAGTGAATGTAATATGCTAAAAACACAAGGTCTGATTTTGGGTTGTGCTGTACCTCATTGATACTGGGGCAGTCATGTGCTGGTCTAGCCACCACTGTAAATAAGCTGGTTTTACAAATTCCTTGCAGAAGTCCCAAAAGGAGCATTCAGAATAGGTGAATGTATAACATTCTGGCCATACACTAATATATTTCTTTCCTTCATGGGCATGCCCCAGTGCTAGGCACTGTAAGAAAGAGTAGTAAAGCCAGGGAATGGTCCTGTGCCACCAGAGGAATCACAGGGTGTTTCCTAGAGAAGCCCAGTTGGTTTCCACACAAAAATATTCTGGGGCACAGTTTAGAACTGGGGCCTCCGCTTTTTAAAAATAGATTGTTACTGTATTGTTACATTTTTGCAAAGAACACTTTTAATTTATTTTTTAAAGTACAACAGAATTGATCTCAAATTAACTTTTTAAAAAATATTTTTAAAATGGTCATAGAAAAAAGAATCACTTGCTAATTTTAACCAGGTTTTGTGAGTCAGATGCGTCATATAAATATATTACAACAGAAGTAGTGGGTGGTAGTGGAGGAACTTTACTTCATTACTTCATATTTACCTTGAATTACAAAGGTCTTAACCGAGTAATCTCTAAGGATATGTCTAGACTATATCCCTCTGTCGCCAAAGGGATGTAAATTAGACCCACCAAAATTGCTAATGAAGCAGGGATTTAAATATCCCACGCTTCATTAGAATAAAAATGGTTCCGCTTTTTGCCTATGCGGCAATTTGCTGGCAAAAAGCAGCAGTCTAGACGGAGATCAGTCGACGAGGAAAGCCTTTTCCGACCGATCCCTTATGTCTCATGCAACGAGGTTTACAGGATCGATTGGAAAAGGCTTTCCTTGTCGACCGATCCCTGTCTAGACTGCCTCTTTTTGCCGGCAAATTGCCTCATCGGCAAAAAGCGGCGGCCATTTTTATTCTAATGAAGCGCGTGATATTTAAATCCCTGCTTCATTAACAATTTCGGTATGTCTAATTTACATCCCTCTGGTGACAGAGGGACGTAGTCTAGACATACCCTAAGAATTTTGGAAGTATTAATTAAGCTTCCAGCACTTCTGTGAAGTATGTAAATATTACATAAATTTTACATATACACACTGAGATTAGCATCCATGTTTTCAAAATTGGCCACTGATTTTGGATTTCTCCATTTTTGAGAGGCTCTGTGGGCTTTATTTTCAAAAGTACAAAGCAATCACAGCTCCTATTAACAGTGAAATTGCAGCTACTAAGTGCTTCTGAAATTCAGACTGAGGGTTACAAATTCAACTCCAAACCTGACATTCCCAAAAATCAGTGGCCACTTTTAAAAATGTTGGCCAAACTGATTTATCATAATTGCATAGCAAGTCAACTGAAAAGTTATCGTTGGAACCCAAGGCCTTGTCTATACTAGATCAGCTTAGGGTATGCAAAATGTGTAGTTGGAGTCAGCTTATGTTAAGACAAGCCGTGGCAGATCCATGCAGTGAGAGGCTGACAGAAGCACATGCTCCCTTACTCCTTGCAGAAGGAGGAGTATCAGATGCTGGCAGGAGCTGCCCTCAGCATTCAATTTAGGGGTCTATACTAGACCTGCTAAATCGAATGCTAGAAGATCAAACTCCAGAGTATCGATCTTCTCATATGTGTAGACATGCCCAGAGTGCTGAATCCTAGCTCCCTGTCCTAACCATTAGCTATAATTTGCAGACCGTTTCACTCCCATGACTATAGTTCACAGTTTATGCATGGAAAAATTTGCTTTTCACCATGACTTCCAGAATGCTGCAAAGAATAAACCTTTCTTTTAAATGGTTTATCAATACCCTTAATTAAATTCTCTTAATATTTACTATTGTTTTACTTTCTATATAATTTCTTACAGGAACTGGAAATCCTTCATATTCAAGACGAAGCTGTGGATCCAAAAAGGTAGCTTGCCAACAAGTCAGGTAGGAGAGCTCATCTGTCAGAAATACTTGCTGAAGGTATGACTTTTTAGCAAATGTAACAAATGATTTATGGTCACTTGCAAGATATAACTGTAAATGGAAACATGCATGAATGACAATATACGTTTAAATTATTAAACTACTAAGTTATTACAAATAAAAGAACAATTGTTTGTGTTTAGCAATGTCATATAAAATTATATAATATAATTTAAATACACTCAACTAGTTTTTAAAAACTACTTACAAATGTGATTGGTTTTGAGCATAGTATCTGTCTTATTCCAGAGTCAAAGAAAAAAATGGTGAAAAAGAATTGTATATATGTGCAAACAAAGAAGTATGTGACTAACATGAAAAAGTATACACAAATACCTGTAAAAACATGGGGTTACCTTTATACTTCAGAAATGATCTTGTGTTTCTGTTGTTGAAATAGTTGTTTCTACTGTGAGGACTGATCCAATGCTCACTGATTTAAATAAGCATTGCCTTAGACCCAAAACATAATGGAGTTATAAAAAAGAAACTGCTTTTTCAAGATTTGTTGTGAAAAGTCAGTCAGTCAATTCTCATGAATTTAAAACTCTTAACAGACACTAGATGGCTGATGAGCTTATGAATAGTGTGTTGCATTCAAATTGAGCAAGTGCCTTCAAAAAGAGATTATAGAAGTGTAAACACTGATATATAAATGAGATTTGTATTCCGGAAGGTTACTGTGATTATAAAGACACAGGCAAGGTTGTGTCTATAAAAAAAATCTATACATTGCATATTATTACATTAGAGCAGAGTCTTTTATTCTCAGTTCATTTAAAGGCAGAGTTTAAAACATTAACATTCCTGCAATGTTGGATTTTGTGGTGTGTTTCATGACATACTTAAAATTAGGGATGTAACATCTCATTTCATCAGTTAACCAGTTAAACATTGCATTTAACCGGTTAACGGATTAAGTGGGATTCCACGGGTAAGGGGGCTGCTCCAGCCCAGTTGAGCTGGAGTGGCTCCCTGCTTATGGTGTGGTGGGCCCAGCCCCACAGGGCTGCCAGCAGTCAGCCGCGCAGGACTGCCGGCTGCCGATACAATGGGGCTGCTGGCTCCTAGGTCCTGGCTTCGCATGGCTTCCAGTTAACTGGTTACGTGGTAAGCATCACCCGGTAAACCATTCACTTCCCTATTTAAAATGTTCATTTTTTTTTTAATCTCCCTCATCTCAAATCACCTGGACTGCAATCCTGATCCCTCAAAATTTGGTAAAGGTCTCTGAATAGGTGTTGCAGTTGTTCTGGATTTACTCTGATTTAACCTAATTCAGATTCGGGCCCCCAACATCCTGTCTTGCAAATTGGCATGTTTGGCCATGTACAGTACTCTTGTATATGTTGCTTTTCTCCTCTCTTCACATGAAGTGCTCCAAGTTCAGTATAATTCTTTGCTTTTTTTAAAAACAAAAAATAGCATTCAAAATTTATAGAGTAACCTAAATTTACAGTATCGACAAGCACTAAAGTTTTACTTTACACTTGTGTTGCCTTACCATTTGATCAGCAAAACCACCTGTTGTCCCAAGACCAAAATTCTGCCCAAATCTAATTGGTTCACCCATAGAATTTCCTTCAACACTGTTAACACAGAAAAGAACCATATACATTGAAACACACCATATGCACTGATTTGTGTATATATACACACGTGTATTTAGTTGGAATTACTTATCATAGAAGTTGGTGTCACTGCCTCTTATTAAGGTTCCTAGTATCAAATACATTCTAGAAAGAGTTGGAATTTAAATAATTTATCACATCGATATTTAATATTCAGAGTGGAAAATTAGGCTCTCTCTGCTTTTTTTTTTCAGATGCATACATTAAACACACACGATGGGATTTTCAAAACAATTTAAAGGAGATCAGCAGGGCTGACAGGTACTGTGGGCCCTGATGCAAGGTTGGGGGAGGACTAGCTCCATGCCCCCAACCAGGTGGGGCTGAGGGTGGAAGGGATGGGCCCTAGGGCAGTTAGTCCTTAGCTGCCCAGACTGCAACACATGCCCCCCTCTCCAGCCCTTGGAGCTCCCACAGCAATTCAAAAGGGCCTGGAGCTCTGGCCACCACCGAACCAATGGAAAGGAGCTCCAGTTCCCTTTGAAACTCTGGGCCACAGGGCAATTGCCCGTTTTCCCCATCTCCCATCAGTAAGCCTGAAGGAGACTGGTACCCAAATATCAGTGAAATCAGAGGGGCTATGTCTAGACTGCATTCCTCTCGAAAGAGGAATGCAAATGAAGTAGATCAAAAATCCAAATCGCATCTGAGTGCTTTTCCTGAAAAAATGAGGTGTATGGGTTCTTTCGAAAAATGGTTAGGTTTTTTTCGAAAGAACCCCATCTAGACTGCGGGGTTTGTTTGTTTTTCCCCAAAAAACCCTTTTTTGAAAAAGTGCTCAGATGCAATTATGCAAATGAAGTGCGGGATTTGTAAATCCTCGCTTCATTTGAATTTTCCATCTGATTCATTTGCATTCCTCTTTTGAGACAGGCATGCAGTCTAGACGAGCCCAGGGAATTCAACACTTAGGATTCATTGAAAATCCCAATCTATATGTTTAATTCATGCATCTGAAAAAGCAAAAGGAGTATTTCCAATTTATCATGTTGTTTAGTTTTCATATCGATTTATCATCCACCTCAATTAAAAAAAACCCAACCTGCTAATGAAATGTTAAAGTTAGCTCATTGCCTTTGATCATAAGCATTATTCTGCAACACTAAATAATGATTTGAATGATGGGATGGACTGAACCCTCAGCAAGTTCACGTATGACACCAAACTGGGACGGAGAGGTAGATATGCTGAAGGGCAGGGATAGAGTCCAGAGTGACCTAGACAAATTAGAGGATTGGGCCAAAAGAAATATGATGATGTTTAACAAAGACAAGTGCAGAGTCCTACATTCAAGACTGCAAAATCCCACGCATTGCTACAGGCTAGAGTGGGGACCAATTGGCAAACAGCAGTTTTGCAGAAAAGGTTGTGAGGATTACAATGGTTGAAAAGCTGGATATGAGTCAACACTGTCCCTATTGCCAAGAAGACTGTAATGGCATATTGGGCTGCATTAGTAGGAGCACTGCCAGCAGATCAAAGAAAGTGATTATTCCTCTGTTTTCAACACTGGTAAGGCCACATCTGGAGTACTGCATCTAGTTTTGGACCTCCCCCACTACAGAAAGGATGTGGACAAATTGGAGGACAATGGAAATGATTAGGGGTCTCGAGGCACATGACTTATGAGGAGAGGCGGAGGAAACTGTGCTTATTTCGTCTTCAGAAGAGAAGAGTAAGGGGTGGATTTGACAGAAGCCTTCGACTACCTGAATGGGGGGTTCAAGAGGACAGAGCTAGGCTGTGCTCAGTGGTGACAGATGACAGAACAAGGTACAATGATCTCAAGTTGCTTTGGGGGAAGTATAGGTTGGAGATTAGGAAAAGCTATTTCACTAAGAGATTGGTGAAGCACTGGAATGTTACCTAGGGAAGTGATGGAATTTCCTGCTTTATAGATTTTTAAGGCCTGGCTTGACAAAACCCTGGTTGAGATGATTTAAGTGGAGTTGGTCCTGCTTTTAGCAGGAGGTTGGACTAGATGTCCTCCTAAGGTCTCTTCCTACTCTAATCTTCTATGATTCTATATCCCTATAATCGACTTCCGCTGTTATGAGTAGGCTATCAGATTAAAATTGCATAATATTTTACTTTATCTATATTCCCAATTCTAAAATATTTTAAGTCTATTTTACATAATTTATGCTGCTTATTTGCATAAATTTTATTTTTAGATTTTGGTGAATTTACAGATCCAGGTTTTTTGTCTCTAGTTAATGTCAGCATCTAGCTCCCTTCCATTAACACAATGATACAGCATTTGGCTTTTAAATATAGCAGGGAATGTTTAAATGAAAAAAATAGTTTATTTTTAGGTCATGAAAACATTTCTACCCATATGTTAGACTCTGTCTACACATATAACAAAAATATAACCTCAACCTCAAACGGTTTACAACTGAAGCATACCATCTCTTCTAACATTGTCAAGAATTAACCAGAGATATTGCTCAACTTTTAGCATGTCAGGACAAAAAGGCACCTTTTGCTCTTTTATGTTGTTACACAGAAGAAAGAAGGATATAAGATTTGACTAATTCTTATAAAATCCATGTGAGGTAACAAGTTATGTTTGTAAATGCTTTGTTAACTTAAAATATTGTTCTATGACAATAATAAGCTGTAGAGTTTATTTAACTTTAAAATATTTGGTAGTTTATTAAAAATAAGTACAAGTAAACATGATTCTGCTTTTGCACCAGTTTTATACTGGTGCAAGCTCATTGATTTACTACTGATACACACTGGCATGAGTGCAGAATAGGGATCTAATGTGTAATAAAAATTAAGCCATTAATCTGAACTCAATAAAATGTGGCATTACATACTGACTTTCTTTTTAAGCAAGTTCATTATTTCACAAGATAAGATTAAACCTTAACACAAAGGTGTAACTGCTACTGAATCTACTGAATGTAAGACACCAAACCTTAGGATATGAAATGCATTTCGACCAACAGGCTTCACACTTTTCACTGCGCTCACTCCACAGGGGGCTTGTAGTGAATCAGATGTATGTACTCTTATATCATCTGGATTAACAGCCAAGGTTAGATTACCACACACTGCAGGATAATTCTCCATAGGTGATTTATTGTTTTCAGGGCTCAGAAGCATCACAGTGTCTCCAAAATGAACAAATCCATCTTTTGAAACTGATAGCTGCATCTATGTTAAAATATACATAGATTTGTATAAACTGTTTAATTTGTTTTGAAATTATTGTAATCTATCATATAGAATTCTAAAACATAGTGTTCTCACTACACAGGTGCTAGGAATTCACTACATTTTATAAGCACATGAAGCAGAATTGATAAAAATCTGTTAAGAATGGATTACCTGCTTTAAAAGATTATCTTTAAGTCTCTTTGATTTCTGTATTAGTAGTTCTCCTTTTTCTCTTTTATACAAATAATCTTTCAAGAGGTCCTGTTTAAAAGCAAAAATGAGAAACTAAACATAGTATCCAGCATTTTTACAATCACCTTGGCTGTGTCCAGACTGGCCAGTTTTTCCGGAAAATCAGCCGCTTTTCCAGAAAAACTTGCCTGCTGTCTACACTGGCCGCTTGAATTTTCGCAAAAGCACTGACTTCCTACTGTAAGCAATTAGTGCTTCTTGAGGAAATACTATTCTGCTCCCGTTCAGGCAAAAGTCCCTTTTGTGCAAAGCTTTTGTGCAAAAGGGCCAGTGTAGACAGCTCAGATTTGTTTTCCGCAAAAAAGCCCCGATCGCAAAAATGGCGATCGGGGCTTTTTTGCGGAAAAGCGAGTCTAGATTGGCACAGACGCTTTTCCGCAAAAAGTGCTTTTGCGGAAAAGCATCTGTGCCAATCTAGACGCTCTGTTCCGAAAATGCTTTTAACAGAAAACTCTTTCGAAAGAGGCTTGTAGTCTAGATGTAGCCTGAGAAGCATAGAATCAATGTCGCTATAGTTAGGTCAATGCAGTGTTAGTGTAGACCAGAGGTTCTCAACTTTCAGCCTGCTTGCAGCTCAATTCGCCCACAGCTGTGACCTATAAGACATCCTCAGGGCCTTACAGGTAGTGTATATATTATGTGGATACAGCCCTCATAACACATAGATTGCTGCACCAGTTCATAATGGTAAATAAGTTGAGATCTGCTGGTGCAGACACTGCATAGCTTACGTCAACTCTTACTGGTTTTCAAAAGCTGTCCCATAATGCCCCACACTGACAGTACAAGTGGAATAAGAGATCCTGGTGAGGACGTGCACGGCCAACATAAGAATGCACAAGGGCAGTAATTACTGTCATGGCTGTATGCTGAGGTAAATTAGTCCATGTTAAATGTTATTAGCCTGAATGAGATGGGAGTAAGGGTACATCTACACACCAACATTATTTTGAAACAACTTAGTCCATGTCTACACAGCAGGCAGTTATTTCAAAATAATGTCAAAATATTGTCAAGCTGGAGGACTTCTTACTCCGAGTCCTGTAACCCTCAGTATATGAGAAGGGAAGTTGGAGGAAGAGAGCTCTGTTTTGACATATGTGCTGTGTAGACGCTACCAGTTTCGAAATAAGCTATTTCAAAATAAGCCATGCAGTTGATGTAGCCCAGTTTGCGTAGCTTATTTCGAGTTAAGCCCTGCTATGTAGACACACCCTTTGTCTCCAGGGTTCCTCTGCCGCTCAGATGTCTTTCCAGTCAGAGGAGAAGGTACCCACTGCGCTGACAGAGCCCCCACGTGGCAGGTGAGGAACGGATACACTTTACCAAGGTCGGTGGTCCTAGGGAGCCAGGTCCAGGCTGCAAATTCTGGTACGTGTGGGGGAGGAGGCCATGTTACACTGGCAGCTGCATGGGACCTGGGCCACCTCCCAGACAGGGAGAACCTAATGGCCCCAGGCTCCATGGGTACCCAGTGCTGAGTGGCTCTAGGGGTTAGGTCTCCTTCCCACCCACTAGGATTAACAGCCGCGATGTCCCTCCGCCCAGGATGCCATCCTGCCTTAGAGTTGCTGCCCAACCCCAGGGTCGGGGTGGGGTGAGTGTGTGGGGGCGGGTCTCAAAGCCTCAGCCACCATGATCTGCCCGAGCCCTCAAGCCCACTGTGCCACTGGAGGAGCCACCCCACCTCCCGGGGCCCCTTTATCCTTCCTTCCGTAGGGTGCTGCCCAAAATGGGGGGGAGGGAGGGGCAGAAGCGAAGCATCGCTGGGGGGGGGGCAGGGAAGGGCAGCGGCTCTGGTACCTCCTCTAAGTACGTGTCCTCGTTCCAGTTGGCGATGAGCACCCCCGCGGTGTAGGGTTTGCCGCTCAAGCTAGCCCTGGCGTTCATGCTGGGGGGCGGGGCGGGGGGAAGCTGTAGTGGGGCGGGAGGGGGACAGTGGAGGAGTGAGCTCCAGGCAGGCTTCTCCCCGCATCGGCTAGGCCCCGGAGCGTTTACCGGTTGCCATGGGAACTGTTTGAGCAGGGGATTGGATGTTCTCGAGGGAAGATTCCGCCAATGAGGGGCGAGGGGGCGGGGATTTTTTCTGCTTTCCCGGTTGCCGCCGTGAGTCAGCGCAGCTGGAGAGGGGGTGGGCTCAGTGCAGCTCTAGTGGTGCTATCCCCCTCCCGGTGTGCCTGGCTGGAGGCGTCTCCCAGGCAGGCGTGTTACGCTGCTGGGACCAAACGAAAATTAGTTGTCATCCAACGCTCCTAGGCACAGAACGCTGGTAAGCAGCCCCCAGCCTGTACCTGCAAATCACCCCCCATGCAGGAGCCGGAGCTGCCCCCTCCCCCTCCTACCCCAGCCCCTGCCGCATTGCACCAAGGCATTGGCTTGCAAGCCCCCTCCTCCTAATCGCTATTGCAATTCATCAAGGGACTGGCCTGCAGCCCCCACCCAACCCTGCTGCACTGCACCAAAGGGATTGGCCTGCAAATCCCTCCCTCCCCTCATAATCTCAGCAGCCGGAACAGCCACTTGCAGTGCACCAAAGTACTGCTGAGATGCGTTGGAGGGAGCCCCTCACCCTGTATTTTCACTCGTTTCTAAAGGCTGTTACTGGCGTCTGTTGGATCATTTTCTTTGAAAATATGATTACGATACAAAAAATCTTAAAAGCATGTTCAGAGATGTTAATGATAGTGTCTGCCTCTGTCACTCCAGTTATTATGGATTCATAAGAGCCGTGGGCTTGTTGTGAGACACTGTAACTACCAGAGTGATGAACCCATTAGATACACCTTAACTAGATCGCTCTATTCTTCTGTCCCCTGATCTCATTAACTTTCCATCTCTAACCTCGCTGTTCTTTAAAGCTTTCCTCCTCACTCTATGTTTATATTAAGCTCTATGGAACGTGTTCATGTAATTTTCAGAATCCAGTATAAACCCTCTCTCTCTATTACTTACTTGTGCCAAGGGATATCTGCACAGTGTAGAGAACATGGATTGAGTTGTGGGAATGTTGGGTGTCCAATTTTGCTGACTGATTTCACAGCTTTACATCTGACTTTTTTTAATTATTCTTGGTTGATACCCTCAGTATAAAGTCCCTAGTAAAATGATTTTAAAGTGAAGCTTTAAAGTAAATTCCATAAGATGTAATCTATTGTTTAAGGGAAGACTTTAATATGATAATTATATAACACTAATAACTGAATAAGGAGATCAAAGAGTTCAGAAGTATTAGGTGACTGACTTTTTTAAATGTCTAGGTTTAGAAGGACCTTAGATATGAAACAAAATTATACAGAGGAAAGAATAGGAAAATGATATAAATCTGGTTATTTTGTAGTGTCAAACTATTATGAGACAGCTGTGAAATTGATTTTATAGTGAATGAATGTCAACAGTTTAAAACTGGACACATTTTAAAGAAAATGGTATTTCTTTTGGTATAGACAGCTGGTCTTCACATTAATTTTAGGAATAGGATTGACAATAGTTTTATCGGGAAAGTGGATTTTTTTTTTGCTTCTACATCAAAACTAACTTCCTGCCTTATTGCTTGCTTTTGTATTTAGTGTAATCCAAGGCCCAACAAGGCAAGGTGAAATCCATCCCTGTAGCAACAGCTCCCCTCTGTGGCCATTTCTGATCAATGAAATTTGTATTCATCATTGCTTTGTTTTATTGACCCTGACATTAGAACACAGTCCTTTTTTCTACTGTTTAATGTCATTAGTTGGGACAATGCCACATATTTTGGCTCAGGACCAATGACCAGATCAGATTTTTTTAAAAATTTAAAAAACAGCGAATAATCCAGGAGGACCTTAGATACGAACCAAAAAATATAGATGATATCGTCTATATTTTGTGGGCACAACTGACTTCTTCAGATGAAAGCGGTCCAGGAGCACAAATATATTACAGAAAAGAGGAGGGGGGGAGGATAAAACCTGACAAAGTGTCTGTGCTAAATTAGGCTAATAGAATGGGCTGTAAAGGTACGTCTACACTGCACGCTTATTTCAGAATAAAGCTATTTCAGAAGAAAAACTTCGAAATAGTTTTTTTTTAAATAGTGCTTCTACACAGCAAAATGCTCATCAAAATAGTCCTGAGCTATTTTGAAATAGAGCATCCACACACATTGGAGCCTCAATCACATTTAAAGCCCCCCAGAAACACTTCAGGAAGCGCATCAGGACAGCACTCACTTCCTGTAGCTGCTTCCTGAAGTTCTTATAAAAAAGGAGACTGGGGAAAGGAGGTGGAGGGGGGGGGGGAGGAGAGGCTTTAAGGCTGGGGCTGGGAGTGGTGCCTGCCTTGGGCCATCCCACTGCCTCTTGTGTAGGGCCCTGGATGCCCTAGGGGAGGCGCCGGGGGAGAAGCCAGAGGAGCAGGGGGAGAAACCAGAGGAGTGGGAGTAGGAGGGGGGGTGCCTGCTGGACTGTTCTAGGGCAGCAACCCTGCGGTCCACAACAGCTGTGTATGCCGCACACATGCTGTGGGCCTCTTGAGCCTGCTCCCACAAGGTGTTGCGGTGCAGATCCTGATCCGCTTCCCACTACTGGTCCTGCCAGTCCAGAGGGTGCTAGAGGCCATGTAGGCAGGCCATGTGTTCCTGCTCAAAGTCCTTATGGTCTCGTCTGTGGTGGCGGCTCCGATGGGGTTGGGAGGCTGGCGTGGGAGATATGTGTGGGGGTGTCTCTCAGCTGGTCCAGCTGTGAAGAACAAAGAGAAGGGCAGTCATCCCAAGAGACTGGTCTTGGCAATGTGCTTGGAGCAAGGCAATGTGCTTGGAGCAAGGCCGTCTGTGGCCTACACAGCGAGCCCTTTCCTGCAGGAGCACAGGTGTTCCTGGGGGGGGGGGGGGCAGCCTTGCTTCCCCCATGTCCTGGAGAGAAGCAGGCATGGGATGGTGCCAGCCAAGGTGAGAAGGGGTGGCAGGACAGTGTGGTTTCCTTCTGTGCCACACACACATCAGGACAGGTAGTGGTGGCATCCCACAGGGAGAGGATTTATAAGGGAGTTTGGGTCTAGGGGTGCTCAGGGCTAGGACAGGGGGTTGGGGTGCAGGAGCGTGTATAAGATTGGGACAGGGATTCAGGATGCAGGCTCAGGTAGACACTGCTTACCACAGGTGGCTCCAGGGTGGTAGTACAGTGAGGCTAAGGCAGACTCACCCCTGCCCTGGCCCTGCACCATTCTCAAAAGCAGCCAGCAAGCCCTCCATCCCAAACCCTGTTGTGCCCCCCACCCTTGTTCTGTGAAGATAAAATACAGGGTGGGAGAGGGAAACAGCTCCAAGGCAAAGGACAGGAGATATGCAGCGGTGTGGGGAGGAACAGCTGAAGTGTTGCACGTGATAGGTGATCTTGACTGGTTTGGCCAAGGGGCTATCAGAGACTCCAAGATCTACCAGTAGATCCCAATCAACTGGTTGGTGACCACTGCTTTAAGGGCTTCAGGGGAAGGGAAACTATAGAGTTATAATGAGTCTGTACAGAATGGCCACCAGGGCACCTGTGGGAAGTCCTGGAGGCCACTTATTCCAAAATAACTCCATCTGCCCCATCCTGTTTTGAAATAACTACTGTATTTCAGAATAGGCATTATTCCTTGTAGAATGAGGGTTACAGAATTTGGAATAAGATGCCTGTTATTTCAAAATTATTTCGAAATAAGGGGCTTGCTGTGTAGATGCTCACTTTGTTATTTCGAAATAATGCTGCTGTATAGATGTGCCCTACACTTAGCTTTTGATGTCATTTGAGTGTTGAATATAATGGCCCATCCAAGACATGAGCAAAGACTGGTTAACATCCTTAGTATAAATTGCACACAAAAAACAAAGAACGTAAATATATTGCTATACAGAGCAAAAGTACTCTGTAACCACTGCATTACTAGGAGAATATGAGTCTTGTCTTGTACTTGGAAATTTTTCATTTCTAATTCCATCATATTCTCTGACAAATAAAAAGAGCCTATTAAAAATTATTCCTTTCATAAAATTAATGTCTTTCTTACAAGTGTGGCTAAGGACATAATGAAATGCAGATTACCTTGATTTTCTTTTTAAAAATTAAACAAAATGCATCTAGTAAAAAATCATTAATGAATTATTAAATATTTGGTGTGAAATCTTGCCCCCTGCCATTCACATAAGTGGCAGAACTCCCATTGACTTTAGCAGTGCCAGGGTACCACCCTATACTTGCAGAAGGATTTGCCAGATTAATTTGGGGAGGTGTGTTGGTTTGTGGGAGATTGGCTGTTTCTCCCTCATAGTTTTACATGTAATAATCTTTAGTAAAAAGTGTATGATATTTTAAATGTGCTACAGAAGAAATATCAAATTGCATGATCATAAAAGGGATGCCATTCCAGCTTTTCCCTGATGTCACAAAATCAGTTCTTAATAAAGAAAAAAAAGCTTGAAAGAGAGTAGGATGGATTGGAGGATTTGTTATGACCTATAGAGCTTTCTAGGGTACCTGTAGGCCCTTAGTGCAACTACAGTCTAGCGTAGTTAGGCATGGCTAAGGCCAACATATTTAAACCTATTTAGGCAGTGCTGAGTGCAGCTAACTAATTTACGACCCCAAATCTATTTTCCAAAGGGTTTTAGGCATTTGGGAGTCTAAATTCCATCAAGAATTGGATTAGACCACCGGTATAATTGCCCCTGATTTCAGCCGGCTTTTCTGGTCCACGGTGAAGTCTATGCTTCATTGCTATGGTACTTGAACTAGCCAGCTCAGCTATTTCTACATGAGCTGTTTTGTGATTGAGGATGTGTGGTCAACAGTCCAATCTGGCGAGCATGTCTGCATTAGGAGTTTGCATTGCTGTAAGTGAACTGATATAGATATACCTGTGTGACTTTCCCTAGTGCAGATCCAGCCTAAAACGTACATTGGTGCACCAGTTACATAGTTGATGTTTTGAAGTTTTTCTTTGGAACTGAAAGAACATACTTGGGCGGGGGGAAGGAGAGAGAGGAGAGCATAGTTTGAAAGTTCTAGTGCAGTGGTTCCCAACCTGTGGTCCATAGTCCCCTGATGGACTGTGACAGTACTGCAGGGGGTCAGTGGAAAGTTTAAAAGTAAGGATCGGGCCCATCACAGTAGGCCTGATCTTTCCTTTCCTTTCCCGGGGAGGAATGGGGGGACCATGAAATTTTAAGTTGAAAAGGGGTCCATATGCTTGAAAAGGTTGTGCTGCCACCTATCCTCCCATTCTAGAACTCCAGCTCCAGCTGGGTCAGGTTACTCAATCCTCCTTTATATTTTCACTAGCAAATTTACCTGGCATTGCTCGGGTCATTAAGGAGGGGTTCAGTGCAGGAGGCTGAGAGTGTGGAGGGGGTTCATGGGTCAGGGTAGCGTCTTGGGCCCTGTGACTGGTTGGGAGAGGTGAGGCTCCATGGGCTGGTCTCAACCTGCACAATAATTCCTCAACTTTGCAGCTGGTCTGGGGTAATGAGGGTCCATGGGCTGGCCCTCCTCCCTGCAACTGGTCACAGGGGGCAGCTTCTGGGGGCTGTCCCTGGCATCCACTTACCTTTCCCCTCCCAAAATCCAGTAACCTGTCTGGGGAAGGAAAGGGAGAGGGACCTAGGTTCCAGGGGACACCCCTGGCCTGCAGCTGCCCACTCTGGCCCTGCAGCTGGTGTGGGGGGGCAGGCTTGGGGGGCTTCCAAGGCCTCTTTCCTTTAAGAAAATTAAACTGGACATTTTATTGGTTAGGTGGGGAGTTCACATTTAATTTTAATTTGCAATTACAAAGGGTGTGATCAGAAATTTCTTTTTTAAATGACTTTGCCAGAGCTCTATGAAAGGGTTTTTTGATGTGTAGTGTGTTGCATTTGCTGAACCATACATTTCTGTCATAAACCACAGTAACTATTTTAGTATGGGGCATGCTATAGTAATGAAGATTGGAAATTGTGTCTTGTTTATTGATCACTTTAACATTTGATTTTCATAAATATTCATGCTTGGGTGTGTGTGATTCACTTTGATTAACATAAAATACTTGTACAGGAGAGTTTGAACTGCAGTTCACTAGCAGTTATGCAAGTAAAAAAGCAATCATATGAATGCTTGCAAAAAGCAAACACATGTAGTGCCAACAGGTGTAACCAAACTTGGGACCTTTGGAGCTTAGTGCATAAGCCTGTACAGCTTGAGTTAAAATCCAGTTGTCTCTCAGTTGAGGCTGTATAGCAAACTCATTCTTTCTCTCTCTGGGTGTGTCTAGACTACATGGCTCCATCGACGGAACCATGTAAAGTAGTTTACCCGACACAGTCAATGAAGCGGGGATTTAAATAATCCCCGCTTCATTAAAATAAAAATGGCTGCTGCGCTGTGCCGACAGTCAGCTGATCCGGCACAGCATGGTAGTCTAGACGTGGATTGGTCGCCAAGGGAAGCCTTTGTCGACCGATCCTGTAAACCTCGTTTCATGAGGCATAAGGGAGCCATCGACAAAGGCTTCCCTTATCAACCGATCCGCGTCTAGACTGCCACGCTGTGCCGGATCAAAAGGTGTGTGTATTACATGAGCACTAAATTAAACTCAGATTTCAACTATACTTGCTTTAACTTTGGATTTGTTCAAAAGTGAAATTCTGGGAATCTGAACTGCATTTCTTGAAACTGAGGAATTATATTTTTGCATCTGCCTCCTCCTCCCCCCATGAATTGAAAGTTGCTTCCCATTTCTGTGCTTAACAAAAGAATTACTTAGGGTTACCTCTGCTTATTCTTTTTTAATCACATCTTGACTTGTAAATTGGCTCTGAGTCTGTCTCATGCTAGCAATGATGCCTAGCTTTTTTTAGCTATTATCTGCCTTCAGTGACAGGCCTTATAAACTTAGGAGAAGACAAAATCACTTCTTGTTCCCTTCTGGGAATATACGTCTGACTGTTTTGAAGCAGAGTTATGGCGGTTTTAAATAACAGTAGACATGAATTTTACCTTTAGATAGTTTAGTCACGTAGAATCTATGTATTAAAGAGGTTTACTTGTGGTGATCGTGCTTTAGGGCTAGGGAAATATTCTGAATCCAAATACCTTAACTGGGCCCAAATTGCTCTACCTTTTATACATAAATGCAGAGGGGTGGGTAGCTCCAACAAGAACTGGCTGAGCTGCAGCAAAAGACAGCAGGGAGTTATTAAAAAGCCAGCTGATACCTGGGTTGTGATGGGACGATACCTGTAAGAAATTTAAGTTCTTTTTATCCCTGCATAAAAGGAACACATTTAAAATTATTATAAAGAGATAGTAACTGAGCAGTCTATTTATGCTATAGAACATGAATCAGTTACATCTCTTTAGTATAACAAAATGAATTGCGTCAGACTCTTTGTCCTAAGGGGAAAAGAACATGTGTACTGTAATTGTTTTTCACATCATCTGCCACCAATGTGCTATTGATGATTTGGATTTGGATGACCTTTCTCTGGCATTCTGTCTATGTCAGACATCACGGGCTGCAGAAAGTATTTTAAACGTCTGAAAATTCTGGCAACTATTCTAACCTGAATCTCTGAACATTTCAGTATTTCCCTGTCCTATTGGTTAGTAAACGATCTCGTCTTAGTTGGTAGTTTCTGTTTGACTTGTGCATGAGAGATGGTATTTCATTGTAATGTAGGGAATCCAGGAACAGTCTGGAGAGAAATAGAATGATAAATAATCTCTACCAAAAGCCACAAATGGTCATGGTAAAAGTCAGTATATATTAGGGCCATCATTACTAGGGATGTAAAGGTTTAACTGGTTACCGATAAACATTGTCTTACTGGCATGCTTACCAGGTAACCTGTTAGCTGGCAGCTGGCCAGACCAGCCCCCTACCTGTGCCATACTGTGGGTAGGGAGCTGCTCCAGCCCATATTAGCCCACCATGCCACAGGTGGGGAGGCTGTTCCAATGGCCCCCATCCTTGGTGCAGCACAGAGGGCCGGTTAACCAGTTAAACAATTTAGACAGTATTTTAAACCTTAGTTCTTCCCCATCCATGAAATATGCAGCTGCATAGAGCACCTGAAAATTTGGAGCACCACTGGTTTTAATGTTCACCCACCCGCCCCTTCTTATCTTTGTTCTGTGGCTCTGCTTCCTTCAGAGAGGATCAAGTTAACTTAAAAGTTAAAAAAAGAGCTAGATAGATTCATGGAGATTAGGTCCATCAATGGCTATTAGTCAGGATGGGTAGGAATGGTGTCCTTAGCCACTGTTTGTCTGGAAATGGGTGATAGGAGAGGGATCACTTGATTACCTGTTGTGATCGCTCCCTCTGGGGCATCTGGCATTGGCCACTGTCAGCAGACAGGATACTGGGCTAGATGGACCATTGGTCTCGCCCAGTATCGCCATTCTTGTGTTCTTAACTGTAGAATGGCTGAGGTATGGGGTTTGATTTGTTAAGATGTCAGGATCAGTGTTCCCTGTAAACTGAGAGAGATTCAAATGCCACTCAGCTAATTAGCAGAGTGCCCATAGCTAGGTTTTGTTTCCACTGGTGGTGCACATTCACATATACCTTTGTGCACATGCTAAATTATTCTGCACATGTATGGAAAAAATCCGCATGTGTCAGGATACCATTCAGCTGGATGAACACTAGTATTCCTGAGACAAACAAATGCAGGTACATGGGTTTGTGTGTGTACTATTCTCATGTAAAATGGGCAGCCTCCACAAAAGGGTGTCTATACACCCTTGTGAGTAGGAACAAATACTGACAGCCTGAAAGGATCTGATTAGAGTATTTGATTTCTGTTGCATAACAGTATAGTGAGCTTTGGACTTGTATGTTTTATTTAGGAATAAAGTGCATGAAAACAACAAACAAACAAACCCCCCTCTATTATTGTAGCTCAAGTGTAACAGAACACAGCTCCTTCATCAGCACCACTACCAATGACTCTGCAGCAGTAAGCATTTTCAGTTGATTTTACTACAGGTTAAACCTCTCTAATCCAGAACTTTCTTGTTCAGAAACATCTGTCCAGAATTATTTTAATTAGCCAGATGTCCACTTTTTATGGGTGTGGTCAAGTTTCCTGCAAACTTTTCATAAAGGTTGTTTACAGCCACCAGTCCTAGCTCTCAGTGTTGGGCTATGTCTAGACTGCTATTTCCACTGCTTACTATGCTGGTAGAGGACATTTAGAGATAAATTAGAACTAAATAAGGGCATGACTAAACTCCATCTCTCTTTTGAAAGAGCGATGTAAATTGGACAGAACAAAATTGCAAATGAAGCCGGGATTTGAATTTCCTGTGCTTCATTTGCATAATGGTGGCTGCGCGTTCTTTCGAAAATGGGTATTTTGAAAGTAAAACCACCGTCTATATGAGGTTCTTTCGGGAGGGGAAAAACTTTTTTTGAAAGATCCTGTACTCAAAAAATGGGGTTTACAGGATCTTCCAAAAAAGGGTGGGGTTTTTTTTAAAGAACTGTGTCTAGATGATGGTTGCACTTTTGAAATACCCGTTTTAGAAAGAATGTGCAGCTACTGTCAGTATGCAAATGAAGCACAGGAAATTCAAATCCCGGCTTCATTTACAATTTTGATCTGCCTAATTTACATCCCTCTTTTGAAAGAGGGATGTAGTTTAGACATGCCCTTATTTAGTTCTAATTTGACTCTAAATGTCCTCTACCAGCACAGTAAGCAGTGAAAATGTTGGTAATGCTGCTAGACAATATTGACCTCCTATGGTCCAGAAAATTCTCTTGTTCAGAACCGGTCAGGGCCCGATGGTTCCGGACTAGTGAGGTTTAACCTGTAGAAGACACAGATGCAAGTATACTCTTACACTGTGCTGTGTGCACTGTACTATGTCTACACTGGTGGCTTCTTGCGCAAGTATGGCTGTTCTTGCGCAAGAATCTGCAGAGCGTCCACACTGCCCACCCACTCTTGTGCAAGGAAGTTTGCAGTACTGCATGGTAAGAGAGGGCTTCTTGCACAAGAGCTACACTCTTTTTTTAACAGGTGTAAACCCTCTTGCGCAGGAGCTCTTGCACAAGAGGGCAGTGTGGAGGCTCAGCAGGGATTTCTTGTGCAAGAAAGCCCTATGGCTAAAATGGCCATCAGAGATTTCTTGCGCAAGAAAACGTCCACACTGCCATGGGTGCTCTTGCACAAAAGTACAGCTCGCACATGGCAGTGTGGACGTTTTCTTGTGCAAGACTTCTTGCACAAGAACACTTGTACAAAATGTTCTTGCACAAGAAGCCGCCAGTGTAGACATAGCCTAGTTGTTTAGACCCACTTTGGAGAAAGCAGATAAACAAGAGGTGAAATTTACCTCAATGCAGGGCCAATGCTTGGACACAGACTGTTAGAAACTGTATTTTATATTCAACAGGTAGTCCTGTGGTGCCTTGTAAACTAACCAAAAATTATAGAACCGTAAACTTTCATGATAAAAGCCACTTCCTCAGATTGGAGTGGAAATGACAAAACCAAGATAGATATATAACAGCTGAAGAAGTACTTGTCGATTGTAGGACCTGTGTTAATGAGGCTAATTAAGATATTTCCACTCTAATTCATCTGATGAAGTGGGTTTTACCCACGAAAGCTTATGATTTTATATATTTTGCTTAGTTTTTAAGATGTTACAGGACTACCTATTGTTTTTAAAGTTATAAACTAACACAGCAACCCCTCTGTTTATTTTATATTGGTTGAATTAGGAGATTTACTAAGAAATATGGTAATTTCAAGATTGTGACTGAATATGAATATTTACTTTCTAGCTAATACTTTATCAAAGGACAATGAAAACCTTCTTAAGACTCAGAAGAACCTTAAAGAAAAGGACGGTCTGGGCAATGAGAAATAGCATCACCTTTTGTGGTGTTCAAGTACATTAAAACTCCATTGGTCTGGTATCCAATGCTCGGGCATTCCTGATGGTCCAGCACCATCAGAAACCCGGAAGTGCTCCGGGCAGCTGGACAATTGGAGCTGCTCTGAGCCCGGCTTCACTGATTCAGCCGCTGCTGAAACTGACCAGTAGCTGAGTTGGGAAAGCCGGGGACAGAGCAGCTGGGGTGCTGCCGGATTAGTCCTGTAGCCCTGCCCCTCGGGGCTGCGGGACCAACCCGGCAACACCCCAGCTGCTCTTGGGGATGCCTGGGGCTTCCTGGAGTCAGCCGCTGATCAGTTTCAGCAGCGGCTGACTTGAGGACGCTTGGGGCAGAGCAGCTGGAGTGCTTCCGGATTTGTCCCGCAGCGCCAATGGGTGGCATTATGGGACCAACCCGGCAGCACCCCAGCTGCTCTATTCCAGGTGTCCCGATTCAGCAGCTGCTGAAACTGACCAGCGGCTGATTCTGGTCAGCCTCTGGTCAGTTTCAGCAGCGGCTGAATCGGGAACGCCTGGGGCAGAGCTGCCCCTCGGAGATGTGGAACCAACTCGGCAGCACCCCATTTGCTCTGCCATAGGCGTCCCCAATTCAGCCGCTGCTGAAACTGACCAGCCGCTGCTGAATCGGGACGCCTAGGGCAGAGCCGGAGTATCGGAAGGGGGGGCTATGAGGAGTCTGGGGTGGCATCCCGTCCACCCCATCCCAAACCCCTCATAGCCCCCCTTCCGATAGTCTGGCATATCTGAGAATCCGACACCCCCTTAGTCCTAAAGGTGCCGGAATATCGGAAGTTTACTATACAAAGGAAAAAAATTCAATGAGAGTGCAACACAAGCATGTGTGTGATCCTAAATACACAGAGGGACATTAAAAATGGAAAATCTAGACCTGTGAAAATGTTACAAGTGCCTAGAGACATAGTAAAACTTTTCATGCAAGCTAATTAGTGTGATTAGGAACCTCATTCAGTAAAATCATGAGTTAGAATAGGATGATTCTGCAAGATGAAAATAGCCTGGATGAATGGCCCCATTTGAGATCTCAGAAACTTTTCAAAAATGTTGCATTTCATGGTTATGCCTTTAGGACTCCATTTTAAATAAGAATGTCAGTGGATGTCTGTACTGTTAAAATAACTTCTGCTACTATTGATAATTATACCAGTCCAGTGTGATGTTCACTTCCAGAATTCCGTGTTGCCATTATTACACACATCTTGTAGCCTATACAATGTAAAGGGAAAGGCAAGTGTTAGGGAGTAGAAATAGATGACAGAGATGATGTACAGAACCTGTAAGGTGAAGACAGGGAGTTTGAACATGCTACTAGAGGCAATGGGGAAACTAGTGGATGGGCTTAAAAGAGAGGAGTGGAATGTACTAAGTGTCATGCAAGGAAGCCTATATTCACAGCAGCATTTTGGATACTCTGAAGAAGAGGATGAAGGGCAGGGTCACCAGGAAGGAAGAGAAGGAGGGAAGAGAGAATAAATACACATGGTATGAGGGATTAGCCATTGTGAAAGCTTATCCTTCAGCTAGTTTTATAAAATTAAATCTGCTAAACCATCCTTCAACTTGGGTATCCGTTTATATAGCTGGTTACACTAATGATTCCTAGAGATTTGTGAAAGTATGAATGGAAAATATTTATTAGTGCTGGCCAGTACTGCAAACTAGTGTTTTAATACCGAAGTGTAGTTAATCATAGAATCATAGAATACTAGGACTGGAAGGGACCTCGAGAGATCATCGAGTCCAGTCCCCTACCCCCATTGCAAGGCCAAATACTGTCTAGACCATCCCTGATAGACATTTATCTAACCTACTCTTAAATATCTCCAGAGATGGGGATTCCACAACCTCCCTGGGCAATTTATTCCAGTGTTTGACTACCCTGACAGTTAGGAACTTTTTCCTAATGTCCAACCTAAACCTCCCTTGCTGCAGTTTAAGCCCATTGCTTCTTGTTCTATCCTCAGAGGCCAAGATGAAGAAGTTTTCTTCCTCCTCCCTATGACACCCTTTTAGATACTTGAACACAGTTATCATGTACCCCCTCAATCTTCTCTTTTCTAAACTAAACAAACCCAATTCCTTCAGTGTTCCCTCATAGGTCATGTTCTCTAGACCAGTGGTCCCCAACCACTGAAGGTTGCTGGGCACCAGGGGGCGTGGCTGTTCGCCTGCCGGGCACCAGAGGGCGGGGACACTTGCGCGCCCGGGGCCGGCGCCCCCTCCAAGCGCCGCGCACCCGGGGCCGGAGCTCCCCCCCAAGTGCCACACGCTTGGGGGCTGGCGCTCCCCCCCCCCCCAAGCGCCGCGCGCCTGGAGCTGGCACTCCCCCCCACACACGCCGCGCGCCCGGGGCTGGCGCCCCCTCCAAGCACCGCGCGCCCAGACTGCGGGCGGCGAATCCGTGGCGCTCCTGGGGCCGGCGCTCACCGTGCGCCATGTGCCCGGGGCCGGCTCTGGCATCATGCATGCGCCATGTGCCCAGGGCCGGGCCAGGCCAGCCCCGAGCACTTGGTGAGGACCACTACTCTAGACCTTTAATCATTCTTTTTGCTCTTCTCTGGACCCTGTCCAATTTCTCCACATCTCTCTTGAAATGAGGTGCCCAGAACTGGACACAATATTCCAACTGAGGCCTAACCAGAGTAGAGCAGAAGAATGACTTCTCATGTCATGCTCACAATACACCTGTTAATGCATCCCAGAATCATGTTTGCTTTTTTTGCAACAGCATCACACTGCTGACTCATATTCAGCTTCTGGTCCACGATGACCCCTTGATCCCTTTCTGCCATACTCCTTCCCAGACAGTCACTTCCCAGTCTGTATGTGTGAAACTGATTGTTCCTTCCTAAGTGGAGCACTTTACATTTGTCTTTATGAAACTTCATCCTGTTTACCTCAGACCATTTCTCCAATTTGTCCAGATCATTTTGAATTATGATCCTATCCTCCAGATTAGTCGCAACCCCTCCCAGCTTGGTATCATCTGCAAACTTAATAAGTGTACTTTCTATGCCAATATCTAAATCGTTAATGAAGATATTGAACAGAGCCGGTCCCAAAACAGACCCCTGCGGAATCCCACTTGTTATACCTTTCCAGCAGGATTGTGAACCATTAATAACTACTCTTTGCATATGGTTATCCAGCCAGGTATGCACCCACATTATAGTAGCCCCATCTAAGTTGTATTTGCCTAGTTTATTGATAAGAATATCATGCGAGACCGTATCAAATGCCTTACTAAAGTCTAGGTATACCACATCCACTGCTTCTCCCTTATCCACAAGACTTGTTATCATATCAGAGAAAGCTCCCTTATCCACAAGACTCGTTATCATATCAGAGAAAGCTATCAAATTGGTTTGACATGATTTATTCTTTACAAATCCATGCTGGCTGTTCCCTATCACCTTGCCACCTTCCAAGTGTTTACAGATGATTTCCTTAATTTCTTGCTCCATTATCTTCCCTGGCGCTCAAGTTAAACTAACTGGTCTGTAGTTTCCTGGGTTGTTTTTACTTCCCTTTTTATAAATGGGCACTATATTTTCCCTTTTCCAGTCTTCTGGAATCTCTCCTGTCTCCCATGATTTTCCAAAGATCATAGCTAGAGGCTCAGATACCTCCTCTGTCAGCTCCTTGCGTATTCTAGGATGCATTTCATCAGACCCTGGTTACTTGCAGGCATCTAACTTTTCTAGAAGAAAAAGCCTACCGACTGCTATGCTTACCTGCATGCCTCCAGCTTCCATCCTGGACACACCACACGATCCATCATTTACAGCCAAGCACTGAGTTACGATTGCATATGCTCCAACTCCTCAGACAGAGACCTACACCTACAAGATCTTCAGCAGGCATTCTGCAAACTACGATACCCACACGAGGAAGTGAGGAGACAGATTGACAGAGCCAGACGTGTACCCAGAAGCTTCCTGCCCAAGAACAAAACCAACAGAACATCACTGGCCATCACCTACAGTCCTCAGCTAAAACCGCTCCAATGCATCATTAGTGATCTACAACCCATCCTAGACAATGATCCCCCGCTTTCACAGGCCTTGGGAGACAGGCCAGTCCTTGCCCACAGACAACCCGCCAACCTGAAGCATATTCTCACCAGCAACTATACACTGCACCATAATAACTCTAACTCAGAAACCAATCCATGCAACAAACCTCGGTGCCAACTCTGCCCACATATATACACCAGCAACACCATCACAGGACCTAACCATACTGTCACCGGTTCATTCTCCTGCACAGCTACTAACGTTATATATGCCATCATGTGCCAACAATGTCCCACTGCTATATACATCGGCCAAACTGGACAGTCCCTACATAAAAGAATCAATGGACACAAATCAGATATTAGGAATGGCAACATACAAAAACCTGTAGGGGAACACTTCAGTCTCCCTGGACACATAATTGCAGATCTAAAAGTAGCCATCCTGCAGCAAAAAAACTTCAGGACCAGACTTCAGAGGGAAACTGCTGAGCTACAGTTCATCTTCAAGTTTGACGCAATCAATTCAGGATTAAAAAAAGACTGTGAATGGCTCGCTAACTACAAAAGTACCTTCTCCTCTCTTGGAATTCACACCTCCAGATCAGCTACTAGAAGTGGGCCTCATCCTCCCTGATTGGATCCACCTTGTCATCTCCAGCCTGATTCTGGTCTGCATATTTATACCTGCCTCTGGAAATTTCCACTACATGCGTCTGACGAAGTGGATCTTTGCCCATGAAAGCTTATGCTCCAACACTTTGGTTAGTCTATAAGGTGCCACAGGACTCCTTGCAGCTTTTGCAGATTCAGACTAACACAGCTACCCCTCTGATATTTAACTTTTCTAGGTGATTTTTATCTTGTTCTTTTTTTACTTTATCGTCTAAACCTACCCCCTTCCCACTAGCATTCACTATGTTTGTCATTCCTTCAGACTTCTTGGTGAAGACTGAAACAAATAAGTCATTAAGCATCTCTGCCATTTCCAAGATTCCTGTTACTGTTTCTTCCTCCTCACTGACCAGTGGGCCTACCCTGTCCTTGGTCTTCCTCTTGCCTCTAATGTATTTATAAAAATACTTTATATAATGCCAAATGTGCAGTGATACCTCTGTCATTGAAGGGAATTTATAACAGACATATCTACAGACAACTCTCAGTTAGACACATTTTAACTGTGCACTGTGGTTAAACTATATCAACAATACTTCATGCTCAATAGTGTGACAAAAAGAACAAATCGGTTATTTAAAAATTTTACACAAAGGGGGAAGCAACTGTCTTCAGTGGGTTATGTTTCTTATTGGGTAATATCCAGGGAGAAAAAAAAGTTGACTCCACTAGCAAACAGCAAAGATATTCAACACATCATTGTCCTTGGTGGGTGTATGCTAGGTTTGTTTGGCAGTGATTGTTGTTTTCAAAAATTGCCCACCATTGCAAACAGTAATGTAGCTCCACCAAGAGCAGTAAAACAGTGTGGTCTTTATAATAGACAAAGCACCTGTGGCTGCCAGTGTTTTTAACACTGTTGTAAGTAGACCTGCAATGAGCTGGGAAAGAAACTGTTACTGTGAAATCCGGCATCTGTTCAAACTGCTCTGATAAAAGCAAAAAAGCAGTCATGTAGCACTTTAAAGACTAACAAGATAGTTTTAATAGGTGATGAGCTTTCGTGGGGCAGACCCACTTCTTCAGATCATATTCTGAAAGCGAATTGGCATGACCGTTACAAGCAGTCCCTGACTTACAAACGGGTTACGTTCTGAACACCTGGTCGTAACTCGATTTGGTCGTAAGTTGGAAATACCCTTAAAAGCGCTGCCTGCACAGTTCGAAAAACTTGATGTACGTGGTTCTCAACTCGGAAATACTATAATGGGCTTAATGGGAGGTTGGTCATAAGTATGGATGGTCGTAAGTCAGGGAGTGGCTGTATATAACAGGGATACAATGAAAAAAGTACAAACTGACAAATCAGCTACATAGAATAGAAGGTGGGAGCAAGGGGGGGAGGAGTGACAAGGAAGAAGGAAATTGCCTACTGTAAGAATCAATTAAGTGGCTAATCTGGGGTCACTACAAATATCAAAAGGTGGGGAGGCTGTCTTTGTAATGTGTAAGATAACCAGGGCTCGCCGAACTGCAGCGAGCCCCGCTCACCAGCCGCGCTGTCCGGCGATCTGCGCGTGCGTAGATCGTTCTGCTCATGAGCAAATTGCCCGAACCCGGCTCTTCCAGGTTACAGTCTACTCGCCATGGGCGAGTAGATAGTTATCTTCAGGGCTCGACAAATAATACAATCATCTCGATTAAGGCCCATTCGCAACGTTTTAGCATAAATAAAAGTTCTGAGGTCTCCCTCTGTAATCTGGTGTTAAAGTCTCTTTGTTGTAGGATGCATGTTGTAAGGTATTTAAGGGAGTGGCCAGTTTTATTGAAATGCTGGCTGACAGATTTGTGTGTGTGTAGATTTCTGATATCTGATCTGTGAGCATTGGTTCTTTGGTGAAGTGGCTGACCAGTTTGTCCAATATACATCGCAGAGGGACATTGTTGGCACATGATGGCATATATCACATTGCTGGACATACAGGAATATGAGCCCTTGATTGTATAACTGACATGGTTAGGTCCAGTGATGGTGTCTTTAGAGTAAATATGTGGACAAAGCTGGCAACGGGGTTTGTTGCAAGGGAAAGTTCCAGTGTTAGTTTTAATGAGGTTTGCTCTGTGGTTGTTAGTGAGAATCTTCCTGAGGTTAGGTGGTTGCCTATAGAAGAGTACAGGTCTGTCACTCAGAGCCTCTCGGAGTGTAGTATCATGTTCCAGTATAGGTTGTAGGTTATTGATAATGCATTGAAGGATAGGATTTGGGGCTGTAGGTGATGACAAGTGGTATTCTATTGTTGATTTTCTTGGGCCTATCTAGAAGTAGCTGGTTTCTGGGTATTCATCTGGCCCTTCAATCTGTGTTTTAACTTCCCCAGGTGGGTAATTGAGTTTTACAGATACTTGGTAGAGATCTTGACTTTTTGGTCTCTGTCAGTGGGATTGGAGCAGATGCGATTGTATCTGAGGGCTTGACTATAGACGATGGATCGTATGGTGTGTCCTGGATGGGAGCTGGAAGCATGTAAGTAAGTGTAGCAGTCAGTGGGCTTCCTATAGAGCATGGTATTGATTTTGCCATCAGTAATTTGTACTGTGGTGTCCAGGAAATGAATCTCTCGTGTCAAATGGTCTAGGCTGAGATTGGTGGGGTGCAGGTTGTTAAAATCTCTGTGGAATTAGTTCAATATTTCTTGACCATGGGTCCAAATGATAAAGATGTCATTGATGTAGTGCAGTGGTCCCCAATGTGGTGCCCGCGGGTGCCATGGTGCCCGCTGGGGCATTTATGTGTGCCCGCCGAAACATCTGGGTGGTTTTCTTTGGGGGGGGAGAGAGTGGTGTTTGGTATTTTTGTTTCAACCATCTGGCAACCCTAAACACTGGTCTAATTCACTATTTTTTTTTCTTTCCTCCTCTCACCTCCCCCCGCTCCCCACTGCCTTCCCTTATTTATTCTTGGATCTGGACTTTTAATACTTCAGTCATCTGAAGAAGTGGGTTGTACTCATGAAAGCTCACGATACTATCTGCATGTTTTGTTTGTCTTTAAAGTTCTGCTAGACTATTCGTTGTTTTTTAAGTTTTTCCAGTTACAGACTAACTCGGTTACCCCTCTGAAGCCAAAAAAGAAAATAACTCTTTCTTGTGTCCAAAGTTTCCTGACTGCTTGGAAGTTCTGACAATATGTAAGTTTGTATAATGTGCTTTCCTTAATACGTGTGTTGCTTGAAAAAATATGTATTTGTTTATATTGCAATAGCACCTAGACACCTCTATTTAGGATTAGAGCCCTTTTGTGGTGGGCAGTGTAGACACATACAACGAAAAGATAATCCATATCCCCAAAGAACTTCCAGTTTTATGAGGAACATGCTAATTTTTCATCATAAAACGGCAGAACAGAGCATATTTATTAACTTTTGATATTCTCTTATTCATTTCTTCTCTTTATTTAGCTATTTATGTATTGACATTATTCTTGTGCTGATCACTAGAGATAATGATGGCAAGTCATATTTTGAACATTTGCTGTCCCCAAAATATCAGTATCAGGACTGTGAGTTCAGAAAAGCGAAAAGCAGTATCTTTAAATTCTATTCAGTCCCTTTAACCTTCACTTGAAATTTGAAAACCACATATTTTCAGTGCTGAGGGAAAACTGTAAGTCTCTAATCCATTTTATCAGTTTTTCTAAGGTAAAAATGTATTGGGTGCTGGTTTTGGTGATTTCTCCTTTAATAGCCCTGCATGGTGATTCAATTGCTGGTTTTGAGAATTAGTTAAGTAGTGATTTTTTTACAAATCTGTCATAAATTACCTAGTTTTCCCTAGAGTTATTTAGAGGGAACGGGTCTTCAGCTTTGCAATGCATATCTCTGAAGGATTGGTTAGAATCTTGAAAGTTGTGGTTAATTACAGTAGAGAGTTTAGTGCAAGTAATTTGTATGAAAAATAATAACTATTGCTTTTTTCCTTGTTGTCTGGATATTTAGATACATTTCACCCACTAGCAGTGTATGTTTCTATCACTTGCAGTCCCGCTTATCCCCACTATGTATTTTTTAACCTGTTTTTTTTATGGAATAAAAACCCCACAGGCAACTGAATGATTTATGGGATTGAGAATAAGGTCATTGTATATTGGTCCCCTGTGTTTACAATTCTAGACTGTCAGGCCAGAGCAGATGTAAGGGAAGCAAATTGCACTAGTCAGCCATATCATCTGAGAGTGCTGAAAACTGCCTGATTTATGGGATTGACAATGGACTACATACTCCAAGTATCATCCAGTGTGTTGTTCAGTCTCTTGTGATATTTTTACAGAGTTTTCACATCTTGGCCATTGGCTCAGATTTGGGCCAGGCTCAATGACAAACAACGTGAGTATCTGATGCTGTTCTTTGTCCTTTATAAAATGAGTTGGAGAGTACTATCTAGTTCGCATAGGACAGATTTTCTTCAATGCACCAAACACCATCAAAATTTGCACTCTTACTAGAAGTTGCAATAGAGGGGCAAGCATAAACTGAGACATGAAGATTGCTGCAGTGAGAGAAGTGTGCACTATCGCTGCCTTGCAGTTTGTGCTAAAGGAAATCTTGGGCCCTAATGCTATATTGCTAACATCACCATCACTTCCTTCACTTAGAAATATTAAACTCCAGACACTGAGCAACCCAATTTAAAAAAAAAACCCAAACTTCTTGTTACCCTCTACCTCATGAATGTGCAGGTTTATTTACTCAAGCTGCTGCAGCAAGTTAGGGTTTTATTATTTATTTATTTATTATTGCTGTTGCTGCTGCTGTTATTGTTTTGGGTTATAGCTTAGACTGAGAAAATCCAAATGCCCAATTTACTATGTGATCCACAGTAAATAAAACCAGGGTGTAAACATGCTACAAAAACAGATTATGCGCATCCACTGACTTATTTATACAGGGCTGGGCAGGAATATGAGCGTCCTTTCTGAAGCTACTGAAAAGATTACATTTTGAAATCATTGTAGTTCTAAAATGAAGACCACCTGGGTAGATCTGTGTTTTGTGCTTTTAAGGTTGACATTCCCTCTTTATGTTATAAGATGGACCTTTGCACAGTTTAACCTGAGAACATGCTACTCTCATGTTGCCTTTGTGCTTGAAAAAGCAAAATAGGGATTCTATGATCCATGTTGTTATATTCATTGTAGTGCCACAGAAAGGTTCATGGAGGAGGTGGGCAGGTGGTGAAAGTGGTGGAGGTTGGGAAAGAAGAGATAGGAGTTAATTCGGGTAGCACAACTGTTCTCCTGCTGATACCAAGTAAAATTATGATTGTGTGGGCAGCTTGGGTTTAAACATTGACCCTGAACCCCCTTTTTATTATTCTCTTTTATGGGCAAACACAATTTTCAAGACTGGGGAGAAACTTGTGGCCCTCATCAAAGTCAAGAGTTTTGCCATTAACTTCAGTGGGACCACGATTTTACCCTGTGGGGCACATAAATAAGTAGGCTGATTTTTCAAAGGTGCTAAGCACCCACACCTATATCCGTTTAGTGAGTAAGTAGTATTTGAACAGATGGATATGTGAAAACTGTCTAATGACTATGTAGTATTTGAACAGATGGATATGTGAAAACAGGCAGTTAGTCAATTTTATTGTCGAATCCTTCTTCAAATAATTACGAAAAGTCCGTTTTATTGTCTCCTGATAGAAGAGCAATAGCTACATCTGACTATGAATTTCCTCGTTAGCAGGAAGTCCCCTGTAAAAGAAGTCTCCCATCCAGTCAAAGTCGGGAAGGGACACACCCGACTTACCCAAAACCCCTGGCCTTCAGTATGCTGAAAGTTCACAATTGGAAAGATAAACTTTACAAAGACACAATGGAACTGGCTCATATTCTAAGATTCCCATATTCATCACTCATTGCCGTTGGGATCCTTCTGCCTCCCCTCCCTGTTTTATAGTGTAAAGATTATTCTTTTAAATAGGAAGACAAGAGCAAAATTGCACTGATGCAGGAATCAATCACTCTGTGCAGGAACTATTTTTAAAACAATGTTTAGAATAGCGCATACTTTTTTTCCTGAAACCTGTTCAAAGATCATCATTCCCACGGCACAACATTGTGTTTGTGCATGTGTAATTCCTTTAGTGTGCTTTAGAGATCAGTGGGAATATTAGTTCCATGTGATCTACCAATTGCTAAAATGGTCATCATGTTGTCATTTTAACCCTACAAAATCCCCATAAAATGGACCCTCACAAATTAGTGCTTACAAATTAACATCAAAGGCACAAACATATTATTGAAAATGATGTGCAAAGCTAGAGAAAAGCAATTTTCAGATAAAGTTTCTAAATGTGTGGAAAGGAGGTTAATATTAATATTAGTCCACATGTATGACATATTGAATACATTCTGGAAGTGCTTCCTCACCATCATGGTTCCTCTGAAAGCACTGCGACTTTGGCAGTTAACACAGACTGAAAATCTGTCCCCTAATGTCAGGGAAAAAATCTAGACTTTATTTTTATAATGTAAATGGCATACAATAGAATCCTATTAAAAGGATTTTTAAGTCAACTTACATTTTATGTCCAAGCAATCACTAGACACAAAGTACACACATGTGGATGTACATGTAACAGCAAAATCTCTGTTTTCCAAGGCTGAATGAATTATACTAAGGCAAATCAGCTAGGTTACAATTGGCGTCTTACATATTGGCTGCCTGCAAGGGATGCCATTCTTTCTGTCTTCTAAGAACAGAAAAGAAAAAAATTACTTCTAATCTGGTCTTTGCATCCCAGAAAACCCAGAGTTCATGTGAAGGAAGCAAATGCATTGTCATCAAAAGGAACTCTCTTACTGAAAAATAATTTTGAGGGCATAGTCCCAAATTATCCCTACAAGTGGCAATCAGTAACTCTGAACTTCACTACTATTACAGTTAAAAATGTCTGGGACACGCTATGTCTTTTAATATAAAATCTCCGTCTGGCCTCTCATTACAATTCCCTCCTAATTTGCTCTCAGATCTGCAGATCATAACCGCACGTTGGAGGTTCTGCCTAGTTTTTTATTTGCAGCCTCCTCTCATATACCATTGCAAAGATTACTAACTGACTGAACCCTTCCTTCTGGTAGCATGCTGATGAAATGGCATCCTGCTAGTAGAAGATGACACAGAAAAGTGGGGTGTCTAAATGCTCTGACCTTATTGAGGATATTCCAAAGCCTGCTCAAAATGACACTTAAGTATGCATGAAACAGCCAACAGGGTTCTACTTAGATGGCACAACAGAGTCCTACTTAGATGGCCCGTTTGGAAACAGAGCTCTTGCAGCGATTTTGGGAAAAGGCTTATGATAATGAGCATTACTATTAACAACCAAAATGTCCAAGCTTTTTCTGCATTTTCCCTCTTCACATTTTTGTAAAATGTTTCATATCTGTAATTAAAATAGTTCATATGTTTAATACTATGCTTTAGCTTGGCCCTTTTATGCCTATATTTTATTACACAGTAGCATGGTTTAATGTTGGTTTATATTTTCAGCATTTGCTTTGCAGCTTTAAGGCCCGTTCCATAGTGGCACTGAAATTATTTTGAGCACTTGAACAGATATATAACTTATATTTTCCTTTATGTTGACTAGCTCAGCCCCCTTTTCCAGTTATAGCCCCAACAGTATAATTTCTGGAAAATTACCCTTGCAGCAAATATTTGACATTAATTTTTAATCCGTTTTTCAAGCCAGTATTGAGTTTTGGGTGGAGACAACCCTGGCTAACAACCTTTAATGGTTGATGATAAGGTTCAGTGAAGAAATGGTTCAACAAGACAGACCTTGGGGTAGTTAGTCTTACTGGTCATATGGTCACTAAGGACATGGCATTAGATGAAAATTAAACAGCCATTTTTAAATCTTGACATCATTAGAGGAATTGCAGACTTAAGGGAATGAGTATTACAAGAAGAGAATAAATGAAGAGAATGAGGCAATTTTAAGGGGACAGAGGGAGAGAACTTTCTATTTTAAAATATTACCAAGGAAATAATAAAGATTAATTAATTTATCTAATTTCAAATATAGATTTCTCTGTTGCTTTTTCTCCTTCTTCTTCCTGAGCTTTTATAGACAGAGTACACCATTTTGTTGCATGACTAAGCAAACATGAAAGTTACAAAACAGTTCCTCCCTACCAACCAGGTATGTTTGAAGGAAAAAACACCTGGTAAAATTTATTCCGTAGTGCTGTGATTTATTTTCGCATTCAAGGCAGTGTTTAATGCAGCAAAGCATTTTCCAAATTTCAAGAGGCCTATATAGTCTGAGTAAAGATTGCTTGCCTGAGAGAGAGGTGCAGGTCAAACCTGTGGTGTGCATGGTTTCATTAGAGCATCAGCATTGAAAAAGAAAATAATAGTTTGCAAGATTTTCCATCTTTTCTTTCGCTATCCTCCCACACCTTCAGGTGCACAGAGTGTTTACCAGATTGTGCCATTTGTATTGGTCTTGTGCTGATCTGATAAGGCTCCTGACTGTCTTGTTGATGGATGTGGCTTCTTTCTCTTTCTTTAAATACTTCTATAGGTTTCTCTCTTTTTCTCATTCCAGTTGGTGTCTGTATCACTTGGCCTGAAAGTCCTATTGGTGGCATCCTTATTACATGTCTGAAGTATATCCCTAGCCGTCATTTTACCATCATTTGATGCTTTAGATTGATTTGTTCTGCTTAGACTTTATGATTTTTGCAAGACATTTTTCCAATGGGCTCTGAAGATCTTTACCAGAGGCATTTACTTTGGAATGAGCTCATCCTCTGATTTCTGTTGTAGATTTCCATGATTCTGAGGATTCAAAAGAGGACAGCCTTGATGCCAGTATTAAAAAATTCATATTTTTGTCAGTGGCAGTCATGCTACTTTTCCAGATCTTTTCAAGTTTAAGTAAGCTGTTTGCTGCTGTTGATAGTAGTTTTTTGACATTGATTATGGTGTCACCATCATTGTGCTTCTGACTCCCTAGCCAGGGAAAATGGCTTATTTCTTCTGGTATTTCATTTACTTTGGAGACAACAATAGTGGTATATTTTCTCTTCCCCTAGTTGATGAATGAATCAACTTGTTTTGCTGTGTCTGCCATAAGCTGGGTCATTTCTTCCATTAAGCAATGTGTTGCACTAAGTTAGCCAGTGACATCAACAAAAGCAAGGTCATCCAATTGGGCTTTATTATTTGTCTTTTTAAAATTCCTTGGTTGTTTCAGCAGTTATTTTTGTCATAACATAGTCAATGATGTGTGCAAACTATAGTGGAGACACAATATGCCCGGCTCTTACTCCAGTTGTCACTGCAAACAATTGGCTGTCGTCACAGTCTCTGACATAACATTACCCCATAGATCCTTGATTATTCTAATTATTTTTGCTGTCATTCTGTAGCATGCCTTATTTTCCAAAGACTGTCTCTGTGTATGCTGTCAGAAGCATTCTGGAAATCTATAGAATAAAATCTATAGAGAGCCTTATGATCTGGACAAGATCTCACTGGTCTGAACTCTGCTTGTTTCTGTCTAACCAGAAGGAGAAATGAACAACTTGAAGGAGAAATGAACAACTTAATCAAAGCAGGAAAATATTTTAAATTAATGCATATTTTAAATTAGATAATGAAAGTAAAAGTAATTTATTTTTAAAACTGCTGTTTCATTTCTCAGCTTTCTTAGGTCATTCAATAGTTATGTGATAAATATTTTAACCCAATTGCTGACTTCACTCGCATTTGCTTTGTACTTGCATGGACACAGACTCAAAACATTTGGAGGTAGGGAAGGAATGTTACTTGCTGCATTGCTGTAGTCTGCTTCTAATATTAGAACAGAGTGAGCAGTTCACTTCCTGGAGGCATCAGAAAGCTTTATGTTCTGCTGGTTTTTTGACTGGTATAAGACATGTGGAATGAATTATTATAAAATTACTTGTTAATGTCAAGTACCACCAGGATTTGTAATGCTTAATCCTTTTATTCCAGTGGTCTGTGAAGTCTGAATTGAGCAAAATACGGTTACATCACTGGTTTTCATCAAAATTAATACTCTTATGTCAAACTATTATATTGTGTAATTATGGAATGTAACTTTATATGTTAGAAGCTTTAGGAACATAACAGCTATTCTTGTGTACTAGGATAGTGTGCTGTGGTTATTCCAGATAATCCATGGGCACCAAAAGTGATATTAGAGAAGTTAAGGTTATCGCAAATGTTTTATTACATAGTAAAACTCTTTTAGAAAGCTCAGTTGATTTTTACTTTGTATTTACATGTGACAGAGTGCACTTGACCTTTGCAGCTACCACAGCATTTCTACGTCCTGCTGTGGAAAAGGAGCAGTAAAGGTGGGTCCTCCAGGTTTCCCTCCAGAGGGTTCCCAGAGTAAGGATGTTAACAACTAGACTTCTATCTGATAAGCAAATGCTTACTGGATAGTCAGTCGACTAGTCTATTCCCTCCCCTCCCCCATTTCTGCCTCTGTCAGATAGAGGCAGCAAAGTGGGGGGAAGAAGGGGTTCTTCAAAGTGGCTCAGCTGTGTGGGCTGCCCCTTTAAAACGCTGAAGCGCCATAGAGCCCAGGGTCAGCTGGGGACTTCTCAGCTAACCCCGGGTTCCAAGCGGCATTTCCCCAAAACCCGGGGTCAGCCAGGGATCAGCTGTGCGGCGCTACCCCTTTGAAACGCCACCTTGGTGTTTCAAAGGGGCAGCGCCGTGGAGCCCAGGGTCAGCTGAGGAGTTCCCAGCTGACCCCAGGCTCCATGGCTTTGAAATGCACAAGAGCCCCTGCTGGGTACTCTTGTACATTTCAAAGCAGGCATGCCTTGTGCAGCCCAGAGTCAGCAGGAATGTGGAAGTGCCTATCAACTAGTCGATGGAATTTCCATCGACTCCCCGACTAGTCAGTACCACAATTTAACATCCTTATCCCAGAGTCCAGGTAAAAGGAAATGCAGGGTCTTAGCAGGTCAGTTCCTGGCTGGAACCATGGGGTGGAGTGAGGTGCAGTGCAGTGCGGTGCTACTCTTTGGCCAGAGAAACTTGAGGGATAACCAGAGATGAATTCTAACTACATCTGTGTAAGCTGGCGGGGAGGGGGCCTGAGAATTGTAACCATGTGAGGTAAAGGGTGAAGATAAAGGGGTCTGATAGAAAGAGGCCCAGGGAATAAGCAGCAACAAATTGAAGTGAGCACCACATGGTTTCTGTTTATAGGGTTCCTGGTTTGGAACATTGGGGGGGGGGGGGGGGAAAGAAGGTGGGGGCAGTCTGAGCTCCCTGTTAGCCACTGCCAAAAGTGATGTGAACCTTGAAACGGGAACAAGACTCATTTGGATGCCCAAACGAAAAGTAGAATTTAAAGGGCACAGAGTTGAGGCTGTAGACCCTGGTGTGGGCACAGACCATTTTGCTGGACTTGGATTATCCCATAAAGGGTTCACTTGGGCTTTGTGATTTGGGCCAAGAGTCAAGCCACTGATGATCCCCACTAACATTGGCTGGCAACCTACAGAGGGCATCAGGAGCAGGAAAAGGGTTGTAGTACTGAATCCAACTATAAAGAAGTGCTCATGAGGGGAGTGTGCCGCCTATTATGCATGGGTGTACAGCAATGTTCTCTCTAAGATTTTCCATCCATGAACAGAGTGAGTTTTGTCTTGTGCATCAATATTGAGGTTATGTGCACTTGTTCAGATGTGTGCCACTATGGCACCCTAGTTATTAACAAATATATAATTTAAAATGTTATGGGAAAAGAATAGTAAAACAAGGGATAATTAACAAGGTGCATGACTTCATGACTTTAAAGTGAAATAAAAAGAAAATTAATAATGCAAAATAGCCAACTTCCTCTGTTTACAGCCTTCTCCTAGACCCTCCATCAGCTCAACTCTCAGGATCTCTTCCAGTCCCATGATTACTGTCGGAATTAAAAACACCAAAAGGACTTTGGAGGGTTTGCAAGCAATATCAAGAGTATGAGATCCAGCAGAAAAGTTTGAACTACCACATCTCAGCTTTTATTAAGCTATCAAGGCATGACCACAATGTATCAGTGCAGGAATGCTGAAAGTATGAAAGATGAATCTAAGCCCCCTTTGTGCCTTCTGTGTTTTCCATCTTGCCAGAAACAAGTCTACCTACTGGTGTATGTTAGAGTAGCCTCAAGGCTGCTCTAAGTCAGCACTGCTCACAGTTCCATAGAAGTTATAGGAGGCCAAAAATAAGCACCGTACAACATTGCTGTAATTTTCCTCCAGAATGTCCTTACCCCATGAGCTTTAGTGGGCGGGGGACCACATAGTAATTTCATTGGCTGTAAACAAGCTAGGCTGTTACCCCCAGTGTAGGTAGGGAAGACCCAAATAGGGAAGTGAGATCACTGCCTTTAGGGTACCTTTGTGCCACTGGAGTACAAAATGGTTCTAGGGCAGCCAGTGGTGTGATGTGTGACTCCTGGCAGAGGATGCCCTGTGTCTCCAGGGCCACCTCCATGCCATTGAATCTGGAGCTGCTGGTTATCTCCTTGTTCAGGGAGTGCCTTGCCCAGCATCCTCTTTCACATGGCCACTTGGCCACACTGCATAATGCTGCACAAATAGCATGGACACCCACTGGCACAGCCAGGCAGCATCTGGGGCAGGGCACTCCTTTCCCCCCCTCTGCAGTGGTGCCGGGAGCCTGTGGCACACTGTTGCGGGAGTCAACATCTAAAGAGAGATGCAGCGCCCTACAAATGTAAAATCTTAACATTGGCAACAGCTATACAGGAAGAATGATAACAATGAAACATGTAGAAATAGCCATTTTCAATAAATACTCTATCCCCAAAGCCACACCCTTCTTTAGGCCATTTCATCTCAGGTATGAAACTTAGACCACACTGAAGTTAATGGGAGTTTTGCTGTTGACTTCATCAATGGGGTCAGTATTTTTTTTTTCAGTCACAGCTGCTACATTATTGAACATAGTGTAAGACAATAGATAGATATCTGAAGAGATGACTATTCAGAAGTTGATGTGCTGGCAGTTTACTTTATGACACAAACACATTTTTTTCTAAATTATGCTAATGCTTTAAAATTGCTTATAAGACACTGAACTAAGCACGGAAATAGCAAGAAAGAAAATTCCGTGAGTGGAAGCCGAGACCACCAACCTTCTGCACCAGCTTCAAGCCTCCTGGTGGCTCAGCACAAAATGTCTGCCCCCATTTTTTTTTTAGAAAAGGTTTTAGGATTTAGATTAGTGAGGCTAGTTCGTTCAGGACACTAATGCCAGTTGTCAGAGTAACAGTGAAAAATGTATTTTAGTGCTTGGGAAACAGATTTTTAAATACTTTCTTCAATTTACATATAATTAAATGTTCTTTAATATGTATAAATACAAAACAGACCCACTTTAAAAAGCAAGTATTTTGTTAAGCAAGAAACAACACAATAATGTGCAGTTAAAGAAGGGATTGATTCAAAACTACTACTTTCCCTTAGTATTGTGTCTAAGTTCTGGCCATGCTCTGTGGGTCTCATGCTACTGGCAGATATTATTAGCCTCAGAGACTCGCTGTGGTTTAGCTAGATAGTAGGTAGGGACAGTGGGAATCTCATTCATCCAAATAGAATGTTAGGAATCATTTAAAAAGGGATAGAGAATAATACCAAGAATATCTTATTGCCTCTGTATAAAACCATGGTACGCCCACATCTTCAATTCTGCGTACAGATGTGGTCGCCTTGTCTCGTCCAATTGGCATTGGAAAAAGTTCAGAAAGGGCAACAAAAATGATGAGGGGTTTGGAACGGGTCCCATATGAAGAGAGAGTGAACAAAATCTTGGACTTTTCAGCCTAGAAAAGAGAAGACTAAGGGGGAATATGATAGAAGTCTATAAAATCAAGACTGGTGTGGAAAAAGTGAATAAGGAAAAGTTATTTACTTATTCCCACAATATAAGAGGTAGGGGTCACCAAATGAAATTAATAGGCAGCAGGTTCAAAACAAACAGAAGTTTTTCTTCATTCAGCACACAGTCAACCTGTGGAACTCCTTGCCAGAGGATGTGGTGAAGACTAGGACTTTAATGGGGTTAAAAAAAAGAGCTAGATAGATTCATGTAGGTTAGGTCCATCAGTGGCTCTTAGCCAGGATGGGTATGAATAGTGTCCCTAGTTTCTATTTGTCTGTAAATGGGTGACAGGGGAGGGATCACATGAGGATTACTTATTGTGCTCCTGCCCTCTGGGGCATCTGGTATTGGCCACTGGCAGCAGACAGGATTCTGGGCTGGATAGACTGTTTGTCTGACCGAGTATGGCTCTTCTTATGTTCTTATCCATTCATGCGTGTCACTAATTAGATGATGAGGCATTTGGCTATTTTTGAAACCCTCATAGGATTCTTTTTCGAGATATTCAGGGTGTTTCCACACTCCAGGTGGCCTGTCCAACCAAGTGTGTCAAGTCCAATGAGGAGTCATGAACATATTTAATCATTACGAGATCCCTATGAAATGAGGGTGGGAAGGCAGTTGGGATAAGTGATAGGAATGGAAAAAAAGGTCAGCACATGAGGAAACGGGCCTCACGGAACAGTCTACACTTTATTCTGCTTTCCAATATTGGCAAAGATATGCAATACATCGATAGAATATAGTAATGTTCAGTGGTTAAATAGCCTAGCGATTCGTGGGATTTCATCATCTTGTTGCCTAGCGCAGAAAGTACTTTTTCATTGCCTTTTGGCCACTTTCCTCTGGCACTCAAGGGGAATCCAAAGTCTGTAACTTTATCTGCTCCCATGAGGTCTTTTATTTTATTTGTCTGGTCAGGGATTCATAGTGCTTTACTTTCTCTGCGGCTGCCTTTTCAAAGACATCTTCCTTATATTCATAGCTGACAGTCACATCTACCACCATTGCTTCTCCATCTTTTACAGATACAAGGTCAGGTTTGTGCGGCTCTTGTTCAGTGGTGAGTAGAGGGGTTCTTGGTAAATTTCCCATTTTAATTCCTGTGCCTCTCTTTTTAGAATGTCAAGAGTTTGTTGTGATGTCGTATGCGGGCCCCTTGAACTGCAGGACACTATCCCAGGATATGGGAAAGTGACTCATATGGGGATGCACAGGGTCTGCATTTCACTCTTTTGTTGTTGTTTTGGCCCCAGCCCAGATAGATCCTGGTGGAGTATACGTTCAGTCACATCTTGAGAACAGAAAGAAATTTATGCTCTGAGAATCCACAGTGAAACTGTAGTCAGTGGTTACTGATGGAGTCATTTTTAAAGTGTGCGATTCCACTGCCTTGATGTTGGAGGGTTTTCCACTGGGAGAATTCATGATTTCTCCAGTTACAAAGCATCAGGTAGCATGTTTTTGGTGCTGGTTTTTCCCATTCATTCCAGGTTGTACATGGGTAACTTGTAGTCAATGAGGACTGGATGTTTTTGCTGTGGACTTAATCAGTTTCTCCCCTGGCAGACACCCAGAGATCTTTTAACTCCTTTTCATTTTTATTATCCAACACAATGTATTTTATTGCTTTGTCTTCGAGTGCACGATTTTGTGCAGTCGTCTTGTCTGTATTGATGGGATGAGGCTGGTGAGCCTTGCTACTCCCAAGCCACCATCTCTAAGCCTTGCATAAATAAAACTATTGCAATTGTCATTCGATAAGTGGAATCATTGTTTGACAGCATGTCTGATGTTATCATCAAGGGAGGAAAGCATACTTTTCTTGCAGTCTGTGTGGTCAGCAAGGTAAATGATCCTAGGCACCATGAAAATATTTAGTAGTATATGTTTTTGTGAGGGCTTGAGGGGAGCCTTGCTTATTTTTTTTCGCCAAGTGTCCAGCTTTTCATACAGGGCCTGTTTTGAGAGCCCAGTCCATGGGTCTACTTTGATGCCTAGATATTTCTCTGCCTCAACTGGCATAATCATATTAAGACCATCACGATTGATTTCCCAGGCCTTGCAGTTGTTGACAGTGTAAGAGTCATGTGTTGGGCTTAGATAAAACTCGTGGCATTTTTTAGCCTGAACTTTCAGCCCTGAAAGCTTGCAGAAGGCTTCCAGTATATCCATGTTCGTCTTCATGCCTTTCCAAGTATTGCTTAGCATTACTAGATCTTCTGTGAATGTCAGAGGTGTTATCTTTTGTGACCCAGAGGTGAATCCCAGACCCGCTTTCTGTAGTGTAGAGATTAGAGGATGGAGTGCTAGGTTGAATAGCAACAGAGACATGGGGTCTCATTTAACACTGACTTTGATATTGATGGCTAGGGTGAGTTCTTGACCAACCTCCATCCGTGTTTGGATGTTACTAGGAGTTCCTTATGAGTTGAATGGTGTGACTGTCCAGGCCCCTTTCTTTTAGTACCCACAATATATGATCATGTGATGCCAAGTTGAATGCTTTTGTAATGTGGATGAATATGACTTCCAGGGGTCTTTTATCATTTTCGGACTGTTTCACTATGGTTTGGAGTACCTTAAGGTTTTTGGAACAGCCTGGTGCTGCTATGAAGCCTCTTTGGCGTGAATTCATGGAACATGCCCTGGCCAGTCTGTTGGTCAATATTTGTGAAAAAAGCCTCAGTACCATCGAGCCAATAGTCAGAGGCCTCCAATTTCCCAGATCTTTAAGGGCTTCCAAGTCCATCGTTTTTTGGAATCAGCAGTGATCAACATTCTTTGATTCCATCAGGAATTATGCCTGTGACCAACCAGGTGTTGAACAGTCCTGCTAGTTTGAGGCCATCTGGGTTTACCATGAGCAAATCCCTTAGATTGATTTTTATCAGGACCAGGTGCAGAAATTTTATTCATTTCTTTGATGTTCTCGATTACTTCTTTATCTGATATTAAAGTTGTGAATGCGCTGTTGTCGGCATTGGTGAAAGGTTTGAATTTTCCGAGGCCCCCAAATGGTGTTTCTGTTTCCCATTTGTTTTGTGTGTTTGGTGGACTTCGGCCAGAGGGATTTGGGACTGTAGGCGCTCTGTAGGTGCCATCAAGAATTGTGGAAGCAAGTTTGCCTCCATCGGTATCAGGGAGGTGCTGATCTCTTCTACGTGCCTCTCTGCGCTTCCCTTTTCTGCATCCAAGATTTTCCTTTTTTGTTTTTGGGATGCTTTGCCTTTTTAAACTTTTTATTTTTCTGTGGTTCAGGGTCTCTAGTTAGAAAGGAAGGCAGAGTGTCAATCATTGTGTCTTTGACTATTGCTCTCATCTTGGGGTTTCCCGCAACCCCCACACTTATGACTCGCAAGTCAAATTCTTCTCTTCCTAGGGGCTCTAAAATGTCGACTCTACTGACACCTGTCGGCTTTTTGACACCTTTTGGATATAGGTGTCCATAAGGCCAGTGATGGTGGGCATTATATCAGAGTCTTTCTCCAGGTACTCCTGTCCTATGTCAGCTTTCACCTTATGGTCTTTCTTTTGGAGACTCAGGTATCTCCTCTTATCACTTATTTTCTTGGCAGTTTTTGTTTTCAGTTGTTTAGCAATTAATTTGTTTATGTTCTTTTTATCTGAAAACATTTTCTCGAGATCCCTGAGTAGCAGTGCTTCCTCTGTTGTCCAGCAACTTTTGTGCTTTCTGCGTTGCGAGTTGGGCTTTGGTTGGCTAGCTGCAATGCGCTCAGCATTACAATCCTCTGGATGCTGGATTATTTTATGTTATGAGAGGCCGGATTTTGTTACAGACCTCATCGAGCATCCATCACGAAGCCAGTCACCTGTTGGTTCTTTAGATACTTTCCCTTTACATTTAGGGATTTGGCAGAGGATGTTATGCACTTTCGGCTGTGTTAGTTGGCAACAGGAGCACAGTTCCACGTACTTCTCCCCATGATGTTGCTTAAGGCGGAAGCTTAAAGCAGTCAGCTTGCCAACATGTTCCTCACAGAAAGGACATGCTGGATTGTTAATTGGGAGTTGGATTATTGCTTTTTTCCCTTCAGGCCTTCCACAGGCGTGCTCTGTTTCAGGGTTAGTGGCATTGGTGGCAGTGGTAGACTTCGTAAGGGAGTCTCATCTATGTTATCCAACTCAAATCCTGATTCATCATATTCATCACCCCCTATGTCTTCGCTGCATGCTCGTTCTTGAGGCATCAAGAGATTTGATATGCGCCAGGCACTTGGAGCCAGAAGCGAGAGCCCCTTGGGGTTCACCCCCCCTGCCTCACCAAGTAAGTGAAAAAATGATGAGTAGTGGTATTTCACTGACAACCTGGAGGCCTCCCACTTATTCTATGCCTCTCGTGTCTCTTCACAGTGCCCTGTATACCTGCCTTCCACCAGTGTGTGGCAGGCTGCTGGCTTGGGTCTGTCACAGTATGTACAATTAAAACTGCAGAGATTTAAATGGAAAGATTTGGGTTGCTGGAGCAGCCACTCCCTATGTGGCCCTGGCTCTGGCCCCAGCCCGCTGGAGCAGTGCAGATGCTCCCAACACAATCCCAGCACCAGCCCTGGTCCCAGCTGCCTGAACAGCCAGAGCAGCCACTCACTACACAGCCTCTGCCCCAGACCACCAGTGCAGAGCAGCTGTTCGCCCCACGGCCCAGCCACCTGAGCAGCCGTCTACTACATAGCCCCTGCCCCATCCACCAGAGTAATCGTGTCGTTCACTTCAGGGTCCAGCAGGAAGTTGAGTGCTGCCCACGCAGCTCTGGGAAGGAGGTGGGCAGCTTTAGAATTTCTTGTGCATAGGCGTGCACTTAAAAGGGACCCCTGGTGTACAGATGGAACCTCTCTAGCCGGCACTCTCTGGTCCGGCAACATCCATGGTCCGGCATGATTTTAGTTGGCTGGATGTCCAGTTAGTATGGGTGTGGCTAAGTTCCCCTTGGGCTCATAAAGTTTGTTTACAGCCACCAGTCCTGGCTCTCTGTGCTGTTATTTAGCTTTAATTTACCCCTAAATGTCTTATAAGGGCCCCATAAGCAGTGGAAGTGTTGGTAATGCTGCTAGACAATATTGACCTCCTGTGATTCAGCAAATTCTCTGGTTTGGCAGCAGCCAAGTCCCAAGGGTGCTGGACTAGAGAGATTCAACCTGTACCTGAAAGCAGAATCTGCCTCCTTAATTCTGTTTATTGGCTTCACAGGTTTTTTTTTTTTAATTTTGCTTTTTTGGGGGTTTTTTTTTTACGTTCCTTTAACTAAAAATAGATTTATTTTTAAATACATCTTCCAGGATGTCCCTAATGGTGCTTTCTGTATTTAAAACAACAACAATGTAAAGGCAGTACTATTCTTGCCAAGAAGCTGTGCATCACAACAACACTTTGTATCAGTGTTTGTTAAACTGTGTTGTGCCGCGAGGCAGGGGGCGGTGTACTGTGGAGAACAACAGAGTTCAAAATGGCCTCCCTCAAAGGGGCAGGCATCCTTTTTTTTTTTTTTTTTTTTTTTGATTAATACATTTTTCCCACTCTCCCCCCCCCCCCCCTTTTCTTTTTTTGCTCAACAAAAAATCCTTGATGTTTCTCATTTAAAAAAAATATTGTTTGGTGTTCCTCAGTCTTAAAAAGTTTAAGAAACACTGCTTTGTATACATAGCGTTCATTAAGAATCTGTCATTTCATCACAACCCAAATATCCACAGTGCACGACTTAACAGATGCAGAAATCATACTCTCAAATGGCTTACATGTGCATAAGGATTAGTATGGATTGAATATTCCGTGTATAATATGGAGTTGGTCAAAATAGAGACTGGAGCACAGGAGGGGGCAATTGGAGATTACCCACCATGAGGGTGGGGACTTTATTCTATTGAATGTAATTATTAATAAATTCCTACTGCTCCAGAGCTAGAAGCATCTCCTGTGTAGCCATCATTGTGTACTTGGGGCTTTGTGTGTTTTGGGGGTGAACATGCCTGAATGGGAGGAGTTACAGCCAGACAAAAAGGCATTATAGAATGTTTTCTGTTAACCTGGCCATATTTTACTAAAGGCTATTTTGATGTTAAAACACTGTTCTTTTACGCAGTGTGGCGACTGAAACCCCAAAGAAAGATCTTTTGTCAGTTGCAAGCCTGCTGACAGAGAGAGGGCAATTGCCCCGGGGCCCAGCAATTCAAAAGGTCCCAGGGCTCCCAGCTGCTGCTGACGCAGTAGTAGCTGTATCAGAGGGGTAGCCGTGTTAGTCTGAATCCGTGTTAGTCTGACTCCTCATCGCTTTAGTAGTAGCCGTAGTGGCACCCACAGCTCTGAGAACTTTAAATTGCCACCAGAGCACCATGTGGCACGTTTTGGTCAGCGCTCAGTGCAAGGCAGTGTTCCCTCCAATTTCTTCCACCAGTAGGAACACATGCTGCCAGCTGTGGGCGCTCTGCTAATCAGCTGTGTGGCATTTGAATCTCTCCTGGGCGGCTGCCCAAACACTCAACTTAAAGACAACACTTCTAGGGGATGCATGCCATGGTGCTGGCTACTCCTAGCCCTGCCCCCCCATAAATGTGAGGCCTTGCCTCTTCCAGGAGCACAGAGTTGCCCCACCCTGACCTTGCTCAGCGGCCCGGCGAGGCTGTAAGATCCCCTAGACAATTGAATTAGAGAAACCCTCTTTATTCAAACCATTTACAACCAAGAATTTTTTGGATAAAGACAAACAAAACTAAGAAGAAAACAGGAAAGAAATGCATTAATTTGTTCTGTCTGAGAGTTCTGTTCCTTCATTCTTTACCTGTCTTCTCCTCCTCTTGGATAGTGGTGGAGGCAGTGGCCCAGATGTTGAGAATGTCGCTCTTCTGTGTGTGCTTTTCTTAATCTGCAATACTAAGCAACTATTATCTATAATAAAGTTTTCTGGTTCTTACAGAGTTCCAAGGACATTAGCCTAAGTGAATTGGTTTTGTTTAAATCCAGTAGAGACCTGGATAGGTGAATCAAATATATGGCTATGAGATCCCAGCAGCATAAATCCTCTAGGCCCCACGCCAGTGGATTTTGTTTTATGAGGTGGTGTGTCTGTTTCTGTGTGTGTGAGTTTTTTTGTCTAGAGGGGGAAGGGGTTCTCAAGAAGAAAAATAGAACAGCCTCAGATAATAGGAAAAATTTCGCTGTCAAAGAAAGCGAGAGAAAAGGACAAAAGGCCATTCTGTGCAACTTACAGATAGCAAATATACTTCTTGCTCACGTAGTTTAAAGTACATTACAATCATTATTTAGAATCGTTGGCCAAGCAACCAAAGGCTCTATCTGATGACATTTCTATTTATCTATATGAATGCTGTAGCTAATCAATTCCAAAATGTCAGGGATTTCATCTAGAAAAAAAAAAGAAATAGTACAATTGGAAAAAGTATAGAGAAGGCCAACAAAAATTATCAGGCATATAGGAGCAGACCCACTGATGGAGGCAAAGGAGTGTCAAAGGGGACAGGTACCCCAGGGCCGATGATTCAAAGGGGCCCAGGACTCCCAGCCGCCACTGTTGTTACTGCGGCAGTAACGGCAGCCTGAGCCATGAGCCCTTTAAATTGCTGCCAGAGCACCACACTGCGCACTATGAGCAGCGCTAAAGGCTGGGGGAGGAGGGAGTGCCACACTCAGGGCGGTGCTGAGGGCTGCCTGGGGGCCAGCACAATGCACTCTGAGCAGCACTCCTGGTTGGCTACCCCAGTCCCCGCCTCTTCTGCCTTAGACACCACCCCTTCCGGAGACACAGAGCCACTGCCCTCCCATACCTTGCCCAGGGGCCTGCAGAGGCTGTGAACACCCCTGTATAGGACAGTTTCCATATGAGGAGAAGGGTGGGGGCGGGGGGGAAGACAGAGCCTGTTCACCTTAGAAAAGAGATGAATAAGACGAGATATGATAGAGGATTATACAATGGTGAATGGTGTGAAAGAAGTGAACAGGGAAATGTTAACACAAGACCTAGTGGTTCTCTGATGAAATTAAAAGACAGATGATTCAAAACACACAATAAAAAGTGCTTCTTCCCACAGCAACAAACTCCACTGTTGACCATTGTGTGATGTCGGGAAGGCCAAAAGTGTAACCGGGTTTAAAAAAAGAATTAAATGTATGGAGAAGAGATCCATCTATGACTGTTAATCAAGATGATCAGAGATGCAATCACACTGTGATGGGAGCATTCCATATGTTTTAGGAAAACCTGTTTATGATATGAATACAGCCACTCCCCAAGTTACATCCACCTCCACTTATGACCAAAGCAGTCGTAAATGCGGATCCGAGTTACAGTTGCCATGTAACTCTATAGGATCCGAGTTACAAACACTTCGAGTTATGGACCAACTGTTGGTCCGTAACTTGTTTGTAATTCGGGGAGCGACTGTATGACATAACTGACATATACTTTATGCAAAGATGGATCATGTAAGGAATCATTGGAAAGGTTATAATTTACTGAATATGATTATCCCATGTGTAGGCATGTAGTGTGGGGTTTTTTTAGATGAAGTTAGGAATATTGACCAATATATCTGTATTTCATATTTACTGTTTTGGGCTACTCCCACTGCTGACACTTCAGGATTTACTGGCCTATCAGCTAGAACAGTGGACTGTGAATTGGTTTGGCCTTCCTGGGGACATTCCATGCTGCTACTGACTCATGGACAACAGAGTCAAGTGACCTGGTCACCTGATTCTAATCCACTCTTCTACAGGAGGATGGACAAAATCAAACAGAGGTTTCCTGCCTTATGGGAATTCTATATAAGGCAGGGAAGGAAAACAATGAGACTCTTCCGCTGGCTTTTCCTCTGCCTTGAAAACACCTAGGCTGTGTCTAGACTGGTAAGTTTTTCCGCAAAATCATCTGCTTTTGTGGAAAAACTTGCCAGATGTCTACACTGACCACTTGAATTTCCGCAAAAGCACTGACGATCTCATGTAAGATTGTCAGTGCTTTTGCGGAAATTCTATGCTGCTCCCGTTCGGGCAAAAGTCCCTTTTGTGCAAAAGGGCCAGTGTAGACAGCAGAGAGTTGTTTTCCACAAAAAAAAGCCCCGATCGCGAAAATGGCGATCAGGGCTTTTTTGCGGAAAAGCACGTCTAGATTGGCCACGGACGCTTTGCTGCAAAAAGTGCTTTTGCGGAAAAGCGTCCTACCAATCTAGACGCGTTTTTCCGAAAATGCTTTTAACGGAAAAGTTTTCTGTTTAAAGCATTTCCGGAAAATCATGCCAGTGTAGACGTAGCCCTAGAAACAGAAGAACTGTAACTGAAAGTGGGAAGAACTGCTAGACCAGGGGTTGGCAGCCTTTCCAAAGTGGCATGCCAAGATTTTACCCTCCTGCCCTGGGCCGAGCCACTCTCCCGGGATGGGGGGGACACAGGAGATCTCTCCACCATGCACCCCGTGGACCACCTACCTCAATGCAAACCTTGCCACGGACCACCAGTTGCTAATGGAAACTCACTGTTAATTACATAATTATGCCGAAGTCATTTTGCTAGCACTGCAGCTAGGGAGAATGGTTTCATTTAAATTATTAAAACGATTAAGCATTTTAACTTTCTCATGTTAGTTTATCAAAGTGCGATCGGCTGCCCAGCCCCAATCTGCAGAGCTGCCCCAGCCCCTCCCAGAGCAGGAGGCAGAGCCTGTAGTGTGGGGAGGGGAGGATTAACCCCTTAGCTCCTGGGAGCTGACACCCAGGCTGGGCAGGGGCAGCCCCAGGGACATGGAGTTCAGCACAGGCTCTTGCTGGGCTGCCTCAGCCCTGATGTCATGTCGTGCACCTCTTCCACCCTGCCTCCCCTCCAAGCTGGAAGCCAGAGCTGGTGGTCCAGCCTGCAGCTATCCAGCAATTCTGAGGCTCGTGGGGCTGAGCTCCCACCCCACGTGCCACAGAAAATCAGCTTGTGAGCCACTTATTGCATGTTTGCCAACCCCTGTGCTAGAGCAAAGCCAAGAGACCCTGGCCTGTGAAGGGCTTTACCTGAAGTAGTAATTAGGGTTAGAAATTATGACTTGTAATCAATTCTCAGTGAATCTAGCTTAGGTTGTGTGCTTTGTATTATTTTCTTAATTTATTTTTCTGTTTGCTACCTCTTTGACCACTTAAAATACACCTTTTCATAGTTATTTATAGTTAATAAACTTACTCTTAGTTTATAATCTTACCCAGTTTATGTAAGTTCCATCTGAGGTGGGGGGAGAGAAGCTGTGTATACCTTCCTTCACATTGCAGAAGGAGGTGAACTACATATAGCTTTGGGTTTGTACCCTAAAGGGTGACAGTGAACATCTGGGTGCTGGAGTAAATCCCTTAACAGGAGTCCTCCCCAAGCTGATCTCAATGTCTGTATCTGCAGTAGAGTGTGACCTTGCCTGTAGGGTTGCTAGAGAGCCTGGCTCAGCAAGACCAGGTAAAAGAGAGCCTAGGCTGACAGAGAAGTGGGGGGCTCAGTGGTGTCTAAGCATCTGAAGTGACATCTCAGAGGTTCCAACATGTGTCACACATGCTCTGGGTATCCCTGAAATATCTGGCACTGACCACTGTCAGAAAAAGAATCCTGGATTAGATAGACCATTGTCTGTCCAGTGTGGCCATTCTTGTGGGCAGCAGGTAGGTTCCTGGCATGTGGCAAGAGAAAAGGGGGTGGCACACTGAACCTTTGGCCTCAGGCAGTAGGTGGAAGGTTTTAGGGACTCTCCCAAACAGAAATGGGAGGTGGCACATCAGGAGAGTTTAGGAAAAGGGAAGGAGGCCCTCCTGTGAGCAATGAGTTTAGCCTACAGAAGTAACTATGAGCATGTCTATGTTGTGGCTGGCAGCATGCCGCACAGCCCAGGTAGACAAATTTGCACTGGTGTGCTAAAAGTAACACTGTGGATGTTGCAGCCTGGATGGTTGCTTGGGCTAGCTGCCCATGTTCGACCTCAGGGTGTGAGCTCAGATGGCTGACCCAAACCACTGATGATGCAATGTCCACATTGCTATTTTTAGCACACTAATTCAGCTAAAGCTAGCAGGAATTTGTAGGTCTGGACTGGAGGAGAGTCACTCCCAGCTGCAATACTGACACTCCCTACATGTGCAACCCTCTAATAAAGGAAAGAGCACTATCCATGGGTGAGTGGAAGACAGTGATAACCAAGGAATCCTCTAAAATCAGCAAAACACATTTCTCCAAAAGTCTTTTCTCACAGCTGGCATGTCCCATTATCTCAGTGTCATCCTGCCCCACCCCCTAGGGAGAAGTGATTACAGAATGTAGTGCCTGTAATCCAGGGAAATATAATGCTGCTTTAAACAGCATTAACTTTTGCACTACAGCTCCTTTTCCTGTCCCCCACTACCTCATTTTTGGACAGAACTACAGCAGTAATCTTAAAGCAGATGGGTGGAATAAGGGGGCCCTGGACAACTCCTTCCCTTTTCTTGCCATCTTGTCACCTTCCAGGTGAAAAAAATGTGTCTCATTTGCTGCTGCATTGAACATGCTGATATGTTGTTGATACATTTTTCGTTCTGGAGCCTTTTTTTGGTGGAAGAAAACGATGCGACTTGTGTGCTCAGCACACAGTATAGAATCAATTCATGAGATATGCAGTGCCATGAGCATCTCATGCACCATGACATGTTAGAAAGTGGGAAACTGATTCCTTTAGTGCTTAATTTTTTGAAAGAGTGGCAAGTTTAGATTGTACTCTTATTACAGTCACTGGAGGTCAAATGCAAACATTACCAAAAAACATTGCCATGTTTTAGATAATTGGTCCCCAAACTTTTCCTTTCACAGTTACCAGTGTTTGTAATTATTGTGGGATAGAAAAGGAGTGTGTTTAACCTGTCCCAAAAGGAGTCACTTTCAATTTAAAGAACCTTTGCAAGATAAGGGCTCGAATATAGGGTTGCCAGATGGTTTCAACAAAAATACCGGACACACTTGACATTACATCACAATCTACACTACATCTTATTTAGAAAATACTGGACATTTACATTTTCTCAATTTGTTTCCTGAACAAAAAGCTAAAATACTGGACTGTCCGGTTCAAAACCAGACACCTGGCAACCCTACTCGAATATCAGAGCCCTATGCAAGTAAGAGGGGAGGAGAGGATTCCCAACCCACAAACTATCTGCTCTCAAGCATCTGCTGTAAGGCTAGTTCAACCTGTTTTTCCCACTTTTGAAAGAATGGAACTAAATAGGGTTCATCCGGAGCCTCTCTTGTTTTTAAATTGTTCCATCAGAGCTGAAGTCACCAGTGGCAGGACTGTGTTTCTACCCAACCACTACAATGACCGAGAGCTAAAATCACTAGATAATGGGGCAGCGTTTTTGTCCAGTAGGGATGTTGAAATGTGTGTAAGTAAGTAACGGTGTAGCTGCTGAAAATTTCAGTGGTTACATTGTTACAAAGAGGGGTGGCAGTCGGGGGAAGCTGGTTTTTAAGCCAGTTCTCTGCATGTACCAGCTCCCGCCTGACACCCATGCTGCTGTTTCTGAACTGAGAACATTAACTGATGAGCCTGTGCTCAGTTACACTTCCATATCCCTACTGTCCAGCCGGCAAAAGAGTTGAAAATTATGAGAGGTGGGGTGACTGATGGCAAGTAGAATGGCAGCGAAGATGCATGATGAGTAAGATGTCTCTTTACCCTCTGCTTTGCCCTCCATCACACCTGGGATGGAAAGTGAACTGTGCAGGTACACCTCTGAATTTTGTGTCTACGCTGACCTTGGGCTGCAACTGCAAGTGGGGTGCAGAGGAGGACTGGGCATGTAATGGGGCCTTTGGGGATGCTAGATTTAAGAATCTGAGGGGAAAGGGACACCACCAGGCCTATTTGGGAATCCATCATTTACTCATGACTTATTTTTCTGAACCCTGTTTGTGGTGGTTTCCCAAATTAATGCCAAGTTACTTCCTTCCTTTTATTAAAAGTTTTTTTTCTACGCTCAGATTCTGCTTGTGAGGAAGAATTTCCTCTCAGAGGTGCCCAAGGGTGGTGAGTGAATGTCCCAGGTTACTGGCTGAAGGCTCGAGCCTGTTCTCTGTTGGATATATGGAAAGGAACCCCTGGATCTTAAACCCGGCCCTGGCTGCTGCTGGCTCTGCCTGGCAGAAGAGTTACATGTTGTTAGTGATTTTATTTTATGCTATTATACTGAATTGTGGTTTTGCCTGAAATGTTTTGTTGTTCATCTGCATGGGGTCAGGCTATGTTTTGCTAATTTTAAGGCACCACGTGTTAGCTGTTAATTGTGAACAGGATTATCAAACAGTGGCTGAGACAGTTTATTCAGTTGCTGCTTGTGCTCTCACACATCAGTGATCAACATGCAGAAAGCTGCATTTAGAAAAGAATACAACAGGAAGGATTCACTGTAGTAATTCACTATGGTGACTTATCCTGGACCTGAAAATGTTTCTAAAACATACATTGAAGAGTTGATAAACATTGAATGAAACAGCATCCTGATTCTTTCATTCATGCCTACTATGCAGCAGAGAAGTGGGGGGGTTTACTTTTACTTTTTGTAAATGCCTCAAGATCTGAGCATGCTCTGCTGCAGCAGGATACAGAGCAGACTGCAGCTCTGTTCTGTGTCTGTTAAGGAAGTGAGCCCCACCTCAGCTGAAATGGGCAAAACATCCTTGGTAAACAGACCACTGGGCAGAGCTTTTCACAATTAGCAATTATTCCACAAACCCAGCTGGCCACTGCCCAACTTGAACTGAATCTGTATCCTCCCACATCATTTTGCTTAGAAACTATTTTTACTTTTGAACAATAATACTTGCTAGCAACACCCATCCTGAAGGACATGGCCTGTTCTTACAGTTATGCAAAATCTTGTATCAATTAACATGCCATCCCTTTTAACTAAAGTGAAAGAGGCCTAGATGATGAAAGTCAATGACTACTACTTAATAACTTGGCCATTTTAATTAATGAAAGGGAAACAATTTGTTCCACAATGCAGTATTGTTATGCTCTACCGCACACAAAGGGTTCCTTCCAGTTGTTGTGACAATACGTTTTTCATGATGCTCTTTTGGAAAGCGAATGAGCTATAAATTCGTCAATCAGGAGACAAGCTGAAATTTCCAGGAATCATTTCCATTCCCACATTGGACTCAAACTGGGCCCCAAAGACAAAAGGTGAGTGTTTTAGTGTTTTCAGTTCCTGAAAACAGGATCATGCCATAATCGAGGTTTAGCAATTGACCTCTGTCATCTGACTTGTAACTAAGCCATGAATCCTTAGCTATCACCCATAAACATGTGGAGCAGGCAACAAGGGTGGGGTGTGGGAGACTTGCAAAAAGCTGTTTGTAGCACTATATGTCTGGCCTCACTTCCACACTGGCGCAGGCCTTGGTATAATTGAGAACTTGAGCAGAGGTAATCTAAATGAAGGCTCAATGACTTCTTTGTTTTGGTCTTCACCGAGAAATCTGTAGGAATGCCTAACATAGTGAACGCTAGTGGAAAGGGGGTAGTTTTAGAAGGTAAAATAAAAAAAGAACAAGTCAAAAATCACCTAGAAAAGTTAGATGCCTGCAAGTCACCAGGGCCTGATGAAATGCATCCTAGGATAGTCAAGGAGCTGATAGAGGAGGTATCTGAGCCTCTAGCTATCATCTTTGGAAAATCATGGGAGACAGGAGAGATTTCAGAGGACTGGAAAAGGGCAAATATAGTGCCCATCTATAAAAAGGGAAATAAGAACAACCCAGGAAATTACAGACCAGTTAGTTTAACTTCTGTGCCAGGGAAGATGATGGAGCAAGTAATTAAGGAAATCATCTGTAAACACTTGGAAAGTGGCAAGGTGATAGGGAACAGCCAGCATGGATTTGTAAAGAACAAATCATGTCAAATCAATCTGATAGCTTTCTTTAATATGATAACGAGTCTTGCAGATAAGGGAGAAGCGGTGGATGTAGTATACCTAGACTTTAGTAAGGCGTTTGATACAGTCTTGCCTGATATTCTTATCAATAAACTATGTAAATACAACTTTGATGGGGCTACTATAAGGTGGGTGCATAATTGGCTGGATAACCGTACTCAGAGAGTAGTTATTAATGGTTCACAATCCTGCTGGAGAGGCATAACAAGTGAGGTTCTGCAGGGGTCTGTTTTGGTCTGTTTAATATCTTCATCAACGATTTAGATATTGGTATAGAAAGTACGCTTATTAAGTTTGCAGATGATACCAAGCTGGGAGGGGTTGCGACTAATCTGGAGGATAGGGTCATAATTCAAAATGATCTGGACAAATTGGAGAAATGGTCTGAGGTAAATAGGATGAAGTTTAATAAAGACAAATGTAAAGTGCTCCACTTAGGAAGGAACAATCAGTTTCATACATACAGAATGGGAAGCGACTGTCTGGGAAGGAGTATGGCAGAAAGGGATCTAGGGGTTATAGTGGACCACAAGTTGAATATGAGTCAGCAGTGTGATGCTGTTGCAAAGAAAGCAAACGTGATTCTGGGATGCATTAACAGGTGTATTGTGAGCAAGACACGAGAAGACATTCTTCCGCTCTACACTGCCTGGTTAGGCCTCAGTTGGAGTATTGTGTCCAGTTCTGGGCACCGCATTTCAAGAAAGATGTGGAGAAATTGGACAGGGTCCAGAGAAGAGCAATGAGAATGATTAAAGGTCTAGAGAACATGACGTATGAGGGAAGGCTGAAGGAATTGGGTTTGTTTAGTTTAGAAAAGAGAAGATTGAGGGGGGACATGATAGCAGTTTTCAGATATCTAAAAGGGTGTCATAAGGAAGAGGGAGAAAACTTGTTCATCTTGGCCTCTGGGGATAGAACAAGAAGCAATGGGCTTAAACTGCAGCAAGGGAGGTTTAGGTTGGACATTAGGAAAAAGTTCGTAACTGTCAGAATAGTCAAACGCTGGAATAAATTGCCCAGGGAGGTTGTGGAGATATTTAAGAGTAGGTTAGATAAATGACTATCAGGGATGGTCTAGATGGTATTTTGATCTGCCATGAGGGCAGGGGACTGGACTCGATGACCTCTTGAGGTCCCTTCCAGTCCTAGTATTCTATGATTTTATGATTAACCATTACTAGCTGCTTCAGGTTCCAGGGGCAGGCTGTTAAGTGGGGATTGTCAGGGTGCAGTGGCCACATGACTGACACTGGGTGAGCATAACTAGTTTATATCATTCAGGGACTCCCCCACATTGGGACACTCACTAACCACCTGGTTACACTCCATGTTTGTAGTCTCTTTGTGTTGCTATAGTGAGCCCAACAATCTGAGATATGTCCTATACAAAGCTAGAAAAGTGATGTGTCAAATACAAAGGAGGAATGGACAGTTGAATCCAAATTTATCAGGGATTTCTTTTAACCGTGCTGCTGCCTCATTAGTGCCAAGTACAGGAGCGTGAGTTCAGTTTTTCAGTACGTGTTTGAGAGTTATGTCTTTCAAATGCATCTTGGTTTTCTCAGCGGATTGTTCAATCACATCTTGGAGTTTATCTGCTACCAAAAGAACAAGTAGCAGAGCTTTATGAGCCTTTGTGCAAAGAAAATTTTGCATTGTCAAGATGAAAATGATCAGTTTTTCATTCAGAGCAGCTGAATGTGCAAACAGTTGATTTAAATAGCATCATTGTTTTTTTTTCCCTCAAGGAGCAAATAACAAGTCAGTTTTGAAAAGAATGTCACATGACAGACCTGATCCAAAACTCACAGCAAAGTGCTAGAGGGAACAGTGTGGAAAGCCATCTTTAGTTCTTGTGCAAATGTCCCAAAATGAAAAATTTCTGGTCTGATGTTAGAAAAATAATCCAAAAGTTATTTTAGGAATATAGAGCTCCAAATTCCTACTTTTAGGGTGTAAATCAAGCAAATGTCTGGATTCACTGAAATAAAACAAAGATACCAGTAGATAACTGTTTAGAATCATTGTGACTGTGGCCAACAAATGTATTTCATCACTATGGTTGCAAAAACAAACACCAGCCAAAGTACTGTCGTTGACGAGAATAAAATAATTAAGGGAAATGGAAACATTTTGCTGCCTGGGTTAGACTAAGAACTGAATTATCTGAGGAAAGATGAATATGTGTACATGTGAAAGAAGTGGGGTGAACTGGATACAGATAAATCATTTGATCCCTAATCTCTTCATTGACACTGTCAATGAGTATTACAAATTTAGTTAAAAACCCACACCTGACTTGGATCCTCAAGTCTGAAGCCACCTCAGCCCCATATATGAGTGGTGAATGGGAGGGAGTTGGTTCCAAATCTCTGGCTCTGTGCTTAACTCTACAGTTTTGGGTGTGAATTAGATCCAAAATTGGAAGGGACTTTTTTATTGACTACATGATTAGTGAATTACCCACCCTCTTATCTTTACCTTGTTGTACAGTAGGGGAAACTGAGACAGGCAGGTTAAGTGATTTGCATAAAAATAGCATAGGAGGAAATAGAGCTGAGAAGTTATTGGCTTCTAGTCCCATGCTTGTTGTTCTAGACTACTGCTAAAGAAAAACATGATCTTTACTCTCTAGACTTACATTGAAACTAAGTAATAGAGCCAGACTTAAAAAGAGACTATGGACTTAAGTAATACATTGATGGACTTCCAAATATTTTTGGCATCGCTGTATTTAAAAGTAAAAGATAAAGTTCCATATTTATATTACAGTTTATGGATAGCCATAAACTTTACTGCAAATGTTTCCTCAGTGGGAAGGAACTTTACGTTCTTGTCAGACTTGCATTAAATCTACCCCACGTTATCCAAATGATTTTGTACCGTGCATGGTGCTGAAATTTACTGAAACTAACAACTTTCAAATAGTTTCTTTACTTTAACTGTATATTTTATACGTTTATAGAACAGTAAATCATATAAAAGTATTTCCCCCTAGTCAGCAATAGGAATGACATCATAGAGAGAGAATGTACACAGTGCAGAAAGTGTCCTGCTGGTTTGTATTAGCTCCCCTGGTCAGACACATCCTGTGTAGCATTAGTTAAGATTTACCAGTCTGAAAATAGACAGGCAAAGAGTTCCTTGTAGCAAGAAATTTCTTTGCAGCAATCTTAGGAACAGCTTTGGAAGGTGAATACATGGTCACTATTAGTTGGACTAGAACTGTGGTCAAATCTAACAATGACATAACCCATTAAAAGAAAACATGGTAGATTATAAAGGCAGACACTATTATAAATGGTCTTTTACAATCCCCACATCCATCCAGATGGACAGAGAGGTGGGAGCCTTCCTAAAACAGATGGGAAATTCACCTAGTCATGGTGGACACGACAGGCCCTTTGACAACAGGGGATGGGGAGATTATATTTGATTGCCTACTGGGAACCAGACAACAAATGATATTATGCCATGTTATGTCCTCTGTCACTGGAATGCTCTTCATAAGGTTCACATCTGTTGATTCTTTGGCACTAATGTTTCTGATAGTTATATAATTAGTGATATAACACATCACATACCTAGAAGGTAAATCACACACATTTCTTTCCTTTCCTGAAACAGAAATGGATTATTCATAAGGGTGAACTGAAAACCTCTGTATAGAGAGGGGTCTGCACATATATGCACATAGCTTGCAATAACATCAATAAGAGCTGTGTGTGGGAATACTGAGTGTCTGTAGGGAGTATGAAAGGCAACTTCAGTATTCCTTCCCCGCCCCTGCTCTCCCTTCCTGAATACAGAACCTATGCAATCTCTTCTGAAATACATGCAGTTGAGTATTGTAGGTTTTTAAATAGGTTTTGTTTTAATTTTGTGGACTGACTAAAGCTGTTTGTTGACTTACTGCTGGACACAGCCAAATGGGGTCTCTGTTGGTATGCCTGTCTCTTGTCCTTGACCCCTACATTTCTTGCATAAATGATTGTAACCCTGGAAGGATAATCTTGTCCTTCATTTCTAACCCTAGTGAAAATTACACAACAGAGCATTTGTGTGCTGATACGTGGTAGACAAAGCCTTCTCAAACATGTATGGTGCTCATAGCTTTTAAGAGGTCTGTGACCATGTCTAGCCAATGACAACTGTGCAAATGTCTACGTACTGGTGGCAGTAAAGCCCCACTAGTATTGATATAGTTAATGGGGGTGGGTTGAAAAGAGAGGGAGGAGATAAAGGAGAGCAATGAGTAGAAAAAAAATTGTCTGTTTTCTAAAAGATCCCAACTCACTAGCATAAGGTATTCTGTGCTGATGGGCAGGCAGTGACACACATACAGCTATTTCTGTCTGGCATACAAGTGTTTAATTTGGCATCTGTTAGTTTATCAGGCAGCCAAATTTTTTTTGAGGGGATCACCATGTTTAACAGAGAGCAGTCCTTGTCCTTCTCCATAACATGCTTAGTGGATGTGCTGGAGCTGCCATTTCACTTCCCCCCAATCACCTCCTTGACTTCAACTCACTGTCCAAAAACCCTGCCTTACTTTGTAATTAAGTAGCAGAGTATTAGTGGAGGATTTAGATAGAAAAGGGGTGTTTATAATAGCTTGAGACCTTTATTTGTGGGGAGAAGGAGCAATGATAAGCTCTTGATAGTACTCAATATTCTGTTGTTGGATTTTTTGTTTTTGTTTGTTTTTTTTTTCTTTTAAGGAGCTGGTATTAGCATTTAGTTGTTCTGTGAAAGTTCCTCTTGTTTTATATAGTCTGCCTGGTCAGTAGAATGATGAGTAACAGCTAAGGGAGTGTGTGTATATCACTTTGATTTGTTTGAGAAATCCAAAGAATAGCCGGAATTTAAGATCAGAATAAAATGTAGTCACTTGTTTCTCGTGTTCATCTGTATGATGTTAAAACTTTCACCAGAAACAAGTAGCAGTGTCTTTCCTTTGGCATATGATTAATGAATGACAACCTATTTTGATGATCCTATCTATGTGACTTGTATCCTATAGAGGTCCTTTGGTGCTCAGATTTTTGTGGAAACACTGGTATTCATCCCTCCTTGCTTGCTCATGCAGTTTAATTTAAGCTTGCCAGAAGTACATTTCTTAATAAAACTCAAACCTGTTTCTAATTCGCTCCTGGATTTTTAAATATTACTACTGTGAAAGTAGCAGCCTATTTCCTCTGCAGTAATTTTCTTACGTAGACTGCGAGCTCTTTGGGGTAGACCATTTGCCTTGTCTCTGGGTCTGATCTTGCATTGCCTGTGCATCCCAAACTCCCATTGACTAGGAAAGGACACAAGGGGCCTGATTCTTTGTTGTGTTCAAACTGCTGGTACTGAAGAGCTACAAACCAGCACTAGAGTTATCACAGCCAGCCCTTGGAGCATCCCTCAGCAGAGAAGAAGGGAGAACATGAGACTTCCCTAAAAGGTAGTGTATATACAGGGGAGCTGACAACCTCTACAGGCCCTTGAGCAAGGGGGGGCAATTAAGGACAGATAGCTCAGGGGTTTGAGTATTGGCCTGTTAAACCCAGGGTTATGAGTTCAATCCTTGAGGGGGCTATTGAGGAATCTGGGGCAAATCTGTCAGGGATGGTACCAGGACCCAGGTGATTGGACTCAATGACATCTCAAGGTCCCTTCCCATTCTATGAGATAGGTATATCTCCATATTATACCATATTCAATAGCATTGTGGTTGCTCTAGACAGCAGTGGAAAGTCTATACTAACAGGACAAAGTTAATAAAGCATGTTAAAAAGCAGTTATAGAACATGTTTTAGGGACTCATCTGGGTGCTGTAGTGGCAGGCCTGTCTATATATGAAAAAGTGTTTCAGTAGTTTGATTTTGAGATGTAACTTGATTGCATGTGTGTTGTGATGCAATAAAGTGAAATCCTTATGCTATTTATCCAGGCACTAGACTGCGGAAATGCCAATACTCAGACAAGAACAAAAAAACATGCTTAATTGTGTTTTAGGATGTGTACTGATCTTCTGGAGTAGAGGCACTCTCACTCCGAGGAGATAGGTGTCATATAGCAACCTAGATCACGAATGTCCCATATAAATAATTAGTAAAATTCAAAATCTCTGTCTACCTAGAACAGAAGGTTGAACTGGGACCTGGTATAAAAAGATGCAACTGCAATAATTATTTTATACTAAAAAACATAGTCTAGCAGCATCTTAAAGACTAACACCAGGCCTGAATCCAGCCTGAAGTGATTACACAGTAGTATGCAATTCCATTTTGCTTTATTTGAGTTTACAAATGCTGAAGAACCTCATCCAGACCATAATTTTGTTATTAACAGACTTTATCCTCCTGTGCCAATTTTGGTGGATAATCCATATTTTCTAATGGACCCTTCAAGGTTAATTAGATATTGCAAAATAAATCAAATACCTTCCCTGTATTGAGACAAACCAGTAAGAAATGCCTAAAACGTTTTCACTTAAGTTTAACTAATCCATCAGTAGCACAAATATGTTTAGATGTAAAATTCTGGATCTTTGGCTCTAGTGATAGGATAAACGCTATTTTTTACATTGTTTTATATGAGAACTCAAAATGTGTTGTATAATTTGCTTTTAACAACATGCTTTATTAATTTTGTGTCTTGGTAGTGTAGACTTTTCACTGCTCTCTAGTAAAGAAACCACAATGCTGTTGAGTAGGGTAAAATAAAGCTACAGGCATAGCATTTATAATCAGATTTCTAAGGAGTGCTCCAAGAAATGCTATTATCATCAGTGTTCTTTCGGTACACCTCAATGTAAACTAAATATTCACTCTAAATCACAGAATTGCAATTTTTAAATAAAGCTGTCTATCCACTCAGATGTTACAGTGATAGGGGATTAATAAGTACTTAGATGACCTCAGTATTATTTATTTAAATTTGCTGGGCTCTTTTTCCTTACATCATAGAAAATTGTAACAGTAAATCTTTTCTGTATGCTTAATCCACGGAAGTAGTATGGGAAGTATCTTGGTATATAGTTCAGAATAGCCAGTATACACAATGAAGTGCTGGTTGCTGGCATCTGTGTTCTATAATGATCTCTCAACCAACAATATGGGTTTAGTCTCAGACAACCAGTGTGGAGACCCTGAGTTTATCAACTTCTGCTTTATTCAGGCTTTTCATCAGCATGGGGTTTATATCAGCAGCTGTGTCCAACCTCTATTTAGCCTTTATTTTTAAATGAATTATACAGAATTCTATCATAAAGGTGCCAAACACTACAGTTTACAATAGTGTCACTGAACTGTTGTAAATGTTACTCTGGGATACTGTAGTTTTGTGTGTATTATTGTTTATTTTAAATGGTATCTTCACAAGAGAAGACATGACAGATAACAGCAGGGAATGGAATTTGTTTACATTTAGGATGGGCAAATTCATTTTGCTATTGCTTGAATGTTGTGGATTTTCATTCTTCTTAGGAGAGATTGTGAAAGGGGGTCAGTAAGAAGGAGAGAGAAAAAAATCAATAAAAAAGGTGGAAAATGGAGCCAAGAAAGCTTAGAGTGGAAAATAAATCCAGTGAATTCTCTGTCTAAAGGGGTAAAGAGGGAGAATGAAAAGCTCTAATGCAAAAAAACACATGTACCAGCCTAAATTATAGGGATTGGTCTATATCCTTGACAGTACAGTTAACAGTAAAATGTATTTATTAAAAAAACCTAAATCACTTTTTAAAAGAAAGATGGATTTAAATTATGGAATAACCAGATTCTGAACCTTAACTAATTTTATGAATTCGGAATATAGTTTGAGACATTTGCAAAACCTTGACGTATAATTTTAACTATTTTGTATATCTTTGTTTCTATTGCAGTTATAACAGCTACTGAAACATTGTGAAATTCCCATAACCCTCAACCGAAGAATGTCTAATTTAATGGATAATGCATCTTCCTTAAGATTAGAATGCTGGTGGGTTTGGTTTTTATTCCAATATCTCTGCCTATCTGTTTTTCTTTTCATGGGATTTGGATGACTAAATTTTTACCATTTAATCTATCTCAAGAAATACTATGATATCTTTTGATCTATTAAGCAAGCAGAACTCTTAACTTTAGCCTACTCAAATATGACGCATCTGACTAAACCATTTCAGCATCTTCCTTTTTAAAAAACACAACATGGCAAATGAAGAATGTTCCTTTAGGATATTTTGGACACAGACAGGGCTTTGCATGAGCAAGTGAAGGTGTTTTGTTTGAGCTTTATAGCTACTACGTGATATGTTTAACTAGAACAGCACTATGACTGGCCTTTTTGTGCATGGCAGACATGGTGCTGCTATGTAATAATCTAAGAATACTGCTATAATACTAAATGTGACCTGCTCAGTGATATAGTTACTGATGGACTGACTATATGGGTTTGAGACATTCTTATATGAACACATTGGTTAGCATCGCAGTGAACTGTTGGAAAAACCAATAGGAAAACAACACAATGGCTCTAGATAAGTAGCCTGGGAAAAAACACTTGGAGGCAATTACAAGACAGTGTCCTATGCACTCCAGCCTGAAGTTGCACAGCTATTTTGGGTGCTAACAGATCAAAGGACTATCAGCAGTCAGAAGGTGACGGGTTCCGGAAAGAGGGTATGTGATCAAAAAGACATAGTGGCCTGTTTTGGAATATGCTTAGAATTTCTGAAGCAGAAAAGAGATTGTGAGTTGAGAGAACAGTTTATGCCACTCGGACTCTATAGGAAATGAAGACGCACCAGGATCCCTATCTGAAAGATGGATAGACGCTTGGTAAGTTATACATGTATAGTCTGTTTATTGTTTTAAGAACTGTTTTCTTCTAAATGCTTTTGTTCTAAATAAATAATACTGTGCTTCGAGAAGCCTTTTTAGTCCCTGTATTAACCATTAGTCAATGCTCCCAGAGGGCAGGGAAATGCAGGCACTGAATGTAATTTGGGTCTGCTGAGGAAAGAAGGGCTAGCACCTGGGGCCTGCTGAGCAGGAGAATTGTGTCCCTCGCTCTGGGAGAGATCAAGGCTAAGGACCTGAGAAAGAGGTGCACTTCAAAAAGTCCAGGAGTCAGAAATACAGTTCGTCTGGTAACTGTGATCATGTGGAAGTACAGTTGATGGTGCATGGATGACATCTCCTCATTTGTGTCCCCCCAGGACTGGTCACTTGGCCATGCTGTATATCAATCCAAGGATACCAAGGAACATAACAGCCCATTTTGGAGTATGCAGACAATTCTGCAAGAAATGCAAAGTTCAACTTTATTTATGGCATCTAATGCTGCTCCCACTGTTTGGGCCAGAAGGAGCTTTCCTTTTTGTTTACATCAGGGCTACTCAACTTTGGAAGCTCTGGGGGCCACAATGATACTCACAGCAAATGCTGAGGGCTGCAACTTAAGTGTGGTTGCATATACATGCAAATACAGTAAAACTCCATTGGTCCGGCATCCAATGCTCCGGCACTCCTGATGGTCCGGCACCATCGGGAACCCGGAAGTGCTCCGGGCAGCCGGACAATTGGAGCTGCTCTGTGCCCGGCTTCCCTGATTCAGCCCGCTGCTGAAACTGACCAGCAGCTGAATCGGGGACGCCGGGGGCAGAGCAGCTGGGGTGCTGCCAGGTTGGTCTCGCAGCGCTGCCCCTCGGCTGCTGCAACTGACCAGCAGCAGCTGAATCGGGGACACCTGGGGCAGAGCCGGACTATCAGAAGGGGGGGCTATGAGGGGACTGGGGTGGCATACCCCCCACCACACGCCAGACCCCTCATAGCCCCCCTTTCCTATAGTCCGGCATATCTGATAATCTGGCACCCCCGGGTCCTAAAGATGCCGGATTATCGGACGTTTACTGTATATGCAAATCATTTTTCACACTGATGGGCATGAATACAAGGATTAAGCCTTAAGCCATGGTGCTGGACCTAAATGTGGCCAGTGTGAGCCAGTCAGCACCTCTCAGGCTCTGCCCACAAGGTTAAGCAGCAAGCACTTCCCACAATGCCCCAGTACTCCTGGCACCTCCTCCCTGGGGACTTGAAACACCGACACCCTGCACCCGTCTGTTCCAGCCAGCCCATCCCAGCCAGCCCGTCCCCTTGCGTCTTTCAGTGTTCACCCCACCTGGGAGAAGCCTCACTGTTGTAGAGCATGTTCCCAGTGGAGGTTATGTTCAAAGGATCCCACCCGCAGCCCGTGTGTTGAGCCCCATGCAAACCCAAACTGCATCACAGTTCCGCAAACAAATGGGCCATTGGTCACGTGTTGAATAGCCCTGGTACTACTGCCTTTGGCCTGGGAGGACCCCAGTTCATATCTCAGCTGCAGATATATGTCAGACACCAACAATAAGTCCAGCTGTCTGTTGAAGGAAACATTTGTGGATGCCGAAGCAAGCTTTATTGAACCGCAGACATCTACTGTCTTTGTGCCTGCAGTGGGCAATGAAATTGGACTAATGTAGCAAATCTCTGCATGTGCTTTTTTGGTGAAGTGCCACTTGAAAATACATTTTTGTGATATATACTAATATGATCTATAGCATATTTCAAGCCTCCTTTGAGAAAATCAAAGAATAATAGAGACTTAGACAGACACCTCTGCTTTATTAGTCACATATTTTTCAGTGTCCTATTTATTACATGTGTTGTTTTCTTAGAATCTCAGAAACCTGGATTCCAATGTTCAAACAACACAGTCACAAAATTTGCAGGTGTATTTGTTGGCATATGCAAATATCTGCGCTGAGATGATCTTTAATCCTGTCAGAACTTGTCTACACTTAGGCTGTGTCTACAGTACAGGAGCACAGCTGCACCGAAGCTTAGAGCGTCCGGTGAAGACACTCTAAGCAGATGGAAGAGAGTTCTCCTGTCAGCTTAAGTTCTGCCTCCACAAGAAGCCGTAATTATGTCAGTGGGAGAAGCACCAACATAATACAGTCCATATCAATGCTTAGGTTGGCCTTACTTACATCTCTCAGGGTGTGGCTTATTCATGTTTCTGAGCAACATTAATTATATTGAAGTAATTTGTAGCATAGACATGCCTTACAGAGGTACAACAGTGCCTCTATGCTGCTTAGTGAAGATACTGCTTGTGCCAATGGGAGAGCTTTTTCCCTGAGCAGAGATACTCCATCTATCCAGGATGCAGTAGCTATGTTGACAGGAGAAGCCCTCTCACTGACAGTGTTGTCTATATTGATCGGAGAAATATATTTATATTTGTATTGTAAATCAGAATTCAATCTAACTTTATTGAGGACTTGTGATGATTCTTTTCTTACGGACACATTGTGTAGACTTTAATAGGGATGAAGCCAACAGAGTTAACTAGAAATTGAATGGGGTTCTTTAGAAATTACTCTTAAAAACCTTTGCAATGTAATACAAGAGTGCCTTTCTGTAGTATCATGTAACCCTTTTCATAGAAAGTGTATAATTCACATTGTTTACTTACGGTAATTCTATAGTAGTTCCTTGTGACGTCTGGGCCATTATTAACAAAGCACTTGCTTACCTTACCACTTTCTGTATGCTTTGTTCCTCCCCACATATGTCATGTTTTTTTCCCTAATTAGTGCATACACAAATGCATTTTTTGTAGCTCTTCCAAAGTTTGGCCTCTGGTTGTCTAATATTCGTATTTTTCCAACTGTCAAAATAGAGGAGTATGATAAAGTATGCTTTGTACTCCTCCGCCTATCAAAGTTAGAATAATTTTGCTTTGTTATGATACATTCCATCACAGGATCTTAACATGCTTTAAAAACATTAATAATTTAGCCATCATAATACTCCTGTGAGCTGATTAAGTATTATTATCCCCATTTTACAGATGAAAATGTTAGGTACCAAGAAATTAATACCCACATTTTCAAAAATGGCCAGTGATTAGTGGCAACTTTTTAAAAGTTTGGGTGCAACTTGATTTTTCCATTGTTTCCCAAGAAGATCAGCAAAGTTGGCAACTCCAGTCTTAATCCTGTAATATAAACCACTCCACAATCCTTCACTGGCAGTTTGAAAAATAAATTGCCAACTTGAAAACAAATTGACATCTGACTTTGTTTACAAATTACAAGATACATAATACACTATTGAATTCCACAGTTCTAGTTAACAGTTTGCACCAATGATTTATTGAAGAGTGATGTTACTTACAGAAAGCTCCTTAATGTGGTATTTTTGCCAGTACACAAATGTCACTTGAATATACTGTGTTATAAATAAGGGCGAAAGGTTAAGAAAAATACAGAAACTACCCACCTTTAACATTTGAATTCAATAACAAACTGGGTGTGGCCACTCTAAAACTGTCGCTTGTCTGATGATTAGTAGAAGGGAAGGGTGGGAAGGTTTTCTGCTTACCAGTTCCACGGTATAGTTAATAAAAACACATCTGACCTCTGTGAGAGGCCTGACGGAGACTGAGAATGGGTGGGACTACAACTATTACAATGAATAAACTGTGCTGGTAGGGTTTGGAATATAGTCCTTTAAGAAGACATTTCTTTACCCGCACAATTTACTTAATGTTTGAGTAACTGTGAATGAAATCTTTAGAATTGTTGCCTGCATATAAGAAGAAAGTGTACTGTCTTTAAATTTTTTTCACACAAGGAGATGGAGAGGCTGTTTTCTTAAAGCTGATCCTGAAAGTTGCTGCTTCATGCTTAATTTGCTGCACTTCAACTAGACATTGCGACAGTTTCAGTGTTTATGAACAAGACAGCTATTTACAGAAAATGCTGCCTCCTATTTGACAGCAGTTAGATACAGAGAAAAATTCACTGGAAAGTGGGTAGTTCAGAGACAGAAGCAGATTTTGCACATGAAAAACTCCTTGGAAATTTCTTTGAAGAGGGATTTTAAAGATCTAAACCACATGGCTTCATCTGAAATCAACTTTGTGGAAGCTAGAGACATCCTAATGCTGGAAAAATGTTAAAAGCATCTCACATCTAGAGCTGCCCAGTCCTCCAGTAACCCACAATCACCAAAACTGGCTCACCAACATATAAGGTCACTTTGAACAGGTGCTTAGTTTGTTGAATTCTCCTTTATTCATTTAGTTCTGATTCAAGGTGAGTTAGAACACAAGGGAGAATCTTAGGTCTACATCAAATTATGGCGAGTATTCTTTACTGTTCTAGAAGGTTCTACTTAATAAACATCTACTTCTGTCTTTTCCATTATTTTCAGGCTTTGTCATTTTTTCCTTAACCCATCACTGGTGTCACAGCAATCTGGGGATAGAGGGTTGTTACATTCAGCAAGCAAACATATGCTTATCTGTTTGCTCATTGCTACACATGCATCAGCTGTGAATGGGCAAGCAAACATCTCAGAACAAGGATTTACATCTAAGCAATGGAAAAGTGTTTCAATGGGAGGAACACAATGGTAACAAAAAGCCTGGGAGGCGAGGAAAAAAAATAGGACTTAGAAATCAACTGAGCTTTGTCCCAACTTGTCCCTCTTGCGTGGCTTTGCTTTTTAAAGTGAGAAAAAGTTATCTGTACAGCTGAACAAATAAGTTGCAAATAATTATTTAATAGATTAATTTAGCTTCTTATTCTTTTATGGAATAATGGCAAGATCACAATTCCCTGAATTTATTAACTAATCAGTACATATCTTTTCACATTTGACTTTTTGGAACTTGAGCTGTGATTGGTCACATAGCATTATATGTTATTAGATAAATGGTGAATATTTCTGTAAATATTTATGCATATGATTTTGAAACACATTTGCCCCAGATGTTTTGCCAGTAAAATTTGATCACTTGAATGCTCACATAAAGATAATACAAATAGAACAAGAAAATGGGTAAAATATATTAAAATGCAAACTTCTTATTGGACAAGAAGGTAATCCAGAGATGATCTTATTATTGAAGAACTGACCTAGGACTCAGAAGATTGGGGGTTAAATCCTTGTTCTGCCACAGACTTTCTCTGAGACTTTGGGCAAGTCACCTACTCTTTCTGTGCCTCCATTTCTTGCATCTACAATGGCAATAATAATTTCTTTCTCTAGCCCTTTGTCTTGTTTTATTTATAGTATAAGCTCTAAGAGTAACTCTCTCTTATAGTATGTTTGCATTGTGCATAGAACAATGTGGCCCAACCTCTGATGGGGCCTCTGAGTCCTGGCCTACACTAGTCCCATTATTTCAAAATAACCCCCGGGAGGGGGGGGGGGAGGCGGGAAGGAAGGAATGGGGGAGGAAAGGCGCACAGAGGGAATACAGGGGAGTCTCTCAACTGGCCTTGCATGAAACTCTCCCTCAAGGCCTCTCTGAGCACAGCCCCTTGATGTGCTCTCATATGGCACTGGTGTCTGGCTGTACAGATTCCTTGGCCAGATGTTCAGCCTCAGTCTCCTCCCCGCCCTCCAGCAGAAGAGTCTCCCCCTTGCTTTAGCAAAGGTTGTGGAACACACAGCAAATCGCCACCACAAAGGTGATATTACGCTCGCTGAGGTCCAGGCGTGTGAGGGGACTCCTAAACCTCTACTTTAAACGGCTGAACACACATTCAATGACCATGCAGCACCTGCTCAGCCTGGTGTTGAAGTGCTCCTTGCTGGGGTCTAGGGTTCCTGTGTAGGGCTTCCTGAGCCACGGTTCGGCTGCATCACTCAGGATCACAATGGGCATGTCCACCTCCCTGACTCTGATGGTATGGTCAGGGAAGAAAGTGCCGCCATGCATCTTTTGGAACAGGCAAAAGTTCGGAAGATGCGGGCGTCGTACACCTTTCCCGACCATCTGACATTGATGGCGGTGAAGCATCCCTTGTGATCCACGAGGGCTTGCAGCACCATGGAGAAATACCTTTTTCTGCTGATAAAGTCTGAGGCACGGTGGTCGGGGGCCAGAAAGGATATGTATGTGCTGGCTATTGGCCTCCTTGCAGTGGGGAAGGCCATGGCAGCAAAGCCATCCACGATGCTGTCCATAGTCCCCAGTGTGACGACCCTCTGTGGTAGCACGTGGTTGATGCCCTCGGCTACCTGCGGGTGCACAGCCCTAACTGTGGATTTTCCCACACTGAACTGGTTCCCAACAGAGTAGTAGCTGTCCAGCATGACAAGCTTCCACAGTGCATGGAGATGACAGGTCGCATGTGGGTGTCCTGTTGCCTGAGGGCAGAGGTGAGCCTCTCAGAGCTCCAGGAAGGTGACCATCTACATGTGGTCGTCTGCTGATCCCTGCATGATGATGCGGTCCCACCCGTCCGAGCTCCTCTCTATCTTCGAGAAGCAGCATTCCATGGTATCCAGGGAATTGAGGGGCATGTGCAGCAGCAGGAGCGCCAGGACCTGGGTAAGCAGGGCCTGTGGTCCATGCTGGGGTTCATTCTGCAGGTCCTCGTCCTCGTGCTGCTGGAGCAGCATGCGGGCAGTTTGGAAGTACTGTGCCATGAGGCGCAGCACAAGGTCCATGAGCCTGGCACTGTTTTGCAGCAGCTCTGGCTCCATGCGGCATGTGCTGTGCTGTCCACAAGGGCAACCCAAGCGTGAGATGGCACGTGTTCACTGCCCTTCCTTTGTGTCCCATGAAGAGGGGACAGTGGAAGTGTAGCTTGTGAGACGCGGCTGTAGAGAGGAACCCCTGAAAACACGTGTCATAGCTTGCCTGACCAAGCAGCCACAGGAAGTATCTATCCTCCTGGTGCCCTCCCGAGAGTGCTTCTGGGGGCTCTAAGTCCAAGGCAGACTCTGATCAATGTGGATACGCTATTTCAGACTAATTCTGATGCTTTCCCATAGTGGGGACATGCCATTTCGATTTTGTTAAATCAGGAGTTATGTTGATTTTAGTAATTTTGAAATAATTTCCTAGTGTAGACATGGCCTGAGAGCTATCATGACACAAATACCATAATATATAGGTTGTAATGAATGATTGGCCAATCCTAATTTCCTTTCATGCCTAAGCAAAGTACGTAGTTGTAGGCCCTGAAATACTCATATTTTTGTTCCATTCCACCATCTTCAGTAATATAAAAATGCAGATCATGTAATGCCTATTTAGAGTCAGATGAGTTTGCTAACCACCCTTTCACTGTCTTGTTGGAATTTTAAACACCAGTTTAGGCTTACCTGGGTTTGAAAAATGACTTCCCAAAGTGAGTTTCCTCAAACAACTGGAATTTAGAAGTAATCTCTCAAAATGATTCTAGGTTTAAGAAAAAAATCAAAGGTATAGAAAACTCTGTTCTAAGCTCTGTTCTGGTGTTTAGCTACCTCTCTTTGCTAGTTTGTGCCTTTCTAGGACTGAATTTGCATTTGAAAAAAGAGAAGGGGGAAAATGCCTTGTTATTGGAAGAACATTAGTACTGTGTGATTTATTGCACATGCAGGTCCAAGTGACAGCAGTAGACACTCCTAAATGTCTAAGCATTGGGGGGAGGGGAGAGGGGGAGGTTCCTGTCAAATTCTTACAGTGTGACTGGATATATGATTAAACTAAAACCTTTATTTACTAAACATGAAATATTCCCTAGTCCATCCTGTCATTTCCTCTGCACAGCTTACAGCTGTAGTTTCAAACCAATGTACAGAAATCCTCTATCAGGCATGGTTTCATAATGAGTATACTTAACCATTTTAGCAAAGATCTTTCATGGGAGTATAGCTTCCTGCAAAATTCTTGGATTTCTGTAGCCATCCTGAGTGTATAAAACAAGCTTGTATTAATTTCTTCACCATGAGTTAAAAAAAGGAATAATCAGTCATTTCAATCACTGTACATCAAAGAAGCCTGTATGTACTGTACTATAGAAAAAAAATCTAACCAAAGAATTTGGCTGGTATCTAGTTATACTTTGTGATTTTGGAAAACCACAGATTCTAGGGTAGGGATAGCCATTATATTGAATTAACTATTTTCTCACATTTTAAGAGGCAGCAGCTTCAAACACTGTGATCCAGAAAACTGTTTACACAATTATAAAACTGTTCTCCATGCTACAACAGCCATTTGTTTCACCGGGCCTTTGACAAGAGATAGGTGGATTGGGATATTAGCCAACATACAAGGGATAGTATTTGAATATCGGTGGAGTGGACGAGGTGGGGGAGCTTCTTAGGAAAAGTGCACTGATGATACTGCATTTTTTTTTAATTTTTTAACAAGGAGCACAGCTTGTGGATGGCCAGTTTGTATTTATGCTTGTGAAAGTAGAAAGAATTATACTGTAAGAGAAAGATGAATTATGCTGTAATAATTGAATAAGTTGAAGGAATACTGTTTGTCTCTGAACAGGAAGAAGAAAAGTATGTTAATGTTGTTTGTAGGTATGCAGATTCCAGAGTGCTAGCCAGAGTTAATAGGAAAAGGAACATTAGGTGTTAGGGAGAAAGCAATTGAGAACCAAGTAGATATGGACAGGAGATTGCTGTGTGCTTGATGTGTAAATGAAGATACTTGACTAAGTCTCACGCTAATCATGTGAAGTTTTGCCCCTCCTTTTAATCTTGTTAACTTGACTTTCTTTTGACTGTATAAATCAAGGGGTTTGAACCTTGTATGGTGCTCACATTTTCTGGATGCATTTTAGCAGAGCTTTGCTAAAACAGAGCGGTCTGACAAATCTGTGAGTCCTGTCTGACTTTGACATGCTACATTGAAAATGAAATAACTTTGCTGTATATTGAAAAGTCTCAGAGCGGTAGCTGTGTTAGTCTGTATCTGCAAAAACAATGAGGAGTCCTGTGGCACCTTAGAGTCTAGCAGATTTATTAGGGCATAATCTTTTGTGAGTAAAACCCACTTCATCAAATGAATTGGACTGGAAGTTACAGAAGCAGGAGTGTGTATATATAAGGAAGAAGTTGCTTGTGTTAATAAAGCCAATCAAGTCAGGTGGAAGTGTGTCATTATAGCATTTGGTCTGGAGATGTGAATATTCAGAGAGGGAAAATTACCTTTGTAATGCATTAACCAGTTGAGATCCTTATTTAATCCTAATTTGACAGTGTTGAGTTTGCAAATGAATTCCAATTCAGATGTTTCACTTTGTAACCACTTTTAAAAATTCTTTTGTAGAAGGATGACTGCTTTCAAATCGATTACTGAATATCTGTGGAGGTTAAAGTGTTCCCCTACCTATAGGTTTATGTGTTTTACCATTCCTGATGTCTGATTTGTGTCCATTTATCCTTTGGCATAGGACATGGAACAGAGACCTAAAGGGGGGAAAAATCATGCTATTTTTATTTACTAGGCCTACTCTCCATATTGTATAACTTTTAAGTGTTACTCCCTAATCTCAGATACAAACAGCCCCTAACTGTGAGAGTATTCAAAATCTAAATGTACCTCAAGACTGCTCTGTAACTTGTGCCAGCTGTTAAAGGCTGTGAATGCCATTACAGCAGCCAGGCATCACTGGGATTCACTTGAGTCTTAGCTACACTCCCCCTTCTTCTCAGCCACACTTCCTGCTTGAAACAAGCAGGGCCATCCCTAGGCATATGCAAAATAAGTGGCTGTGTACGGCACCCAAAAATTCAGGGCAGGCCAACTGATGAGGGAGGCAAAGGGCCAACTCCCCTGGGGAAATTCAAAGGCAGTAGTGGTAGCTGGAGCCCCAGGGCCTTTAAATTGCCACTGGAACCCCACATGGCCTGCTGCAGAACCCCAAGCAGCATCCTCCGAACAGCGCTGTAGGGAGGCCCCGGTCCAGACAGTGCTGAGGACCAACTGCAATGGCCCTATTCTTCCTCCTGAGACCCCATGCCTTCTGATTTCTCTTGGCTCCCTCCCCCCACCCCAGCCCCCTGGGCTGCAGTGTCCTATCCGCTGCAGGTCCGGGGGAGGGAAATCCCAGGGCCCCAGCAGAAGCTTCATGGTAGGGGGCCTTCAGTTGCATAGGACCCCATAATTTGTAAGGGCGGACGTGGGAACAAGCATAAGGGGGTGTATGAGGCTTCTTAAAGGCTCTATACTGCCTCAGGATCTACCCATATTGGACGATCCTCCTGGGACTGATTATGCTGATTTTAGAATTGCTGACCACTGCTGCATCTCAGGTGTCTGTAAAACACTGCTAAAATTGTTCTTTTACTAGAGTGGTAAGGGAAGGCTGTTAAGAAAAACTAATACTAAGAGAGCAGTGACAGACATGCTGTGGCAGGGTATCAATCCAATGATTATCTTAGTCAGTTTCCAATTAACCTTATAAACATAAAACCTCTCTTGAAAAATTACTTTAAAACTGAGATTAACTCCTGGGAGAAGGTTGGAATTTGACCCCTTGTAATAACTTTTAGGGGTTTTTTCTTTCCTACTTCAGTGAGCACTGATGTTGCCAATAAATACAATAATCTGTGTTTTCTGCCAAAATACTCCATAACGTGTTATCCATTTTTAATTCTTTATTTAAAAATGAAATGAGCTGAAATTAAAATAAAGATGGTGTTCCTAGGGTATTTGTTTCATTGATCGGTGACCTCTCAGGATACATTTGGAATTAAAAATCAACAATGAAGATGTTTTTATTCATGAAATTCTTTCCTCATTGATTCATTTATAGAGCTAATTATTCCACAAAAAGAAAACTTTTAAAGGTAATGGCCAAGATTCTGACCATCAGAATGTAATCCAAGATCTTGTCCACTCTAGGGAGTTTTAGCACAAAATTCTTACTTACGCTACCACTGGTTTAGTTGCACTAATGGGCCCTTTTATGTAGGTAGGACAGTCGTGCCAGGTCTACACTAAATGGGAAAGTCAACTTAAAATATGCAACCTCAGCTAGGTTAATTACGTACCTGGAGTTGACATGTCTTAAATCATGTTTTCATGCTCTCCACACAGTGGGAGGTCGACGGGAGGACACGCTCCCATTGGCTTCTCTTACTTCTCGTGAGGAGCAGGACTAAGCGCCAACGGGGTAACATCTCAGTTCAAATTAGTGGGTCTTCACTAGACCTGCTAAATCAAATCCCAGGAGATTGACTGTGGCAGTATAGACATGGCCTAGCGGTGTTAGCACTGTGTCAATAAATCCTTTGCAAAGAAGGCATTGTGCTGGGTTCCATGCTGGAAGGGGGAACAAAGGAAAGTTAAGTTCTCTATGAAGGCCATGCAGCTGCATGGAGATCCTTTTTGATATGTTAAGAAGTCCTTTGGAATTGGACTGCATCACATGCTGAGATGTATAATCCCAACATAGACTCCATAAATTCTTCCTGCCTGTGGTGGAATTGCATTTGAGCTACAGAACATATGGAGGGGATTTGTCTCAAAATTAAGGAAGGTCGTATTATAATTTAAAGATTAAAATAGGTCTGGGCATTCTGTGGTTAAGACTGTAAAAATGTTGTACTTAATTAGTGTTAAGAATTGAAAATCAACATTAATACAGATTAATCATTGGGTCTGAGTCACTCCTGCCACTTTCATTAAGTGATATAAGAAATGCTGTGCTTCTTATTAGGATTATTGCTACATATACATTGCTACTTGAGGAATTTTCAAAAATGGTACAGATGTGGCCAGTTGTAATTACTTATGTAATAAAGACAAGATGAGTACTTAAGGGCATTCCCTTCCATTAATTGCCTAGACTCTTCCAATTGGACTACTAGCCCAAAGTAGGTTTAGTCTTATGGAAGAACAACAATGCCCTGTGCAAAGAAGTGTAACTCTACCACTGAATTCCATGAACAAAATATTTGTAGACTGTTAAGCATATTTCTTGGGGGAAAGTACTTACCTAGTTTGCTAAACAAATGTTCCTATTTGTAAAGAGAATGATAGAGCTAGAAATGGGTCAAGATCTGAATCCAAGTTGGAATCTGGATTTTGGACTTTCCCCAAATTTGGATATGTTTGATATGAGGAGTTGGGAGGTTTCAGTTCAGGTCCTTCTACAAAAAGAAGACCTAACTGAAAATTCAAGTCTGTGTTCAGATACAAAGTTTAAATAAATCCCCAAAATTTGCAGGCAGGGTGTTTCAGATTCTGGATTCCAAAACCACATGTTTGAGCTAGTCATGTTACCCAAGATTTACAAATATCATTTGGATCTGTCCAATTTAAGGGCCAACGCCCTTGGCTTGTATTCCAGGTGGGGAAAATATCACTCACCAATTTGTTCTGTTCTCCTCTTCATAATGCTTCTCAGTCAGACCTGGAATAACCCTGTTCCTCTCAGCAGCTTCCTCTGTAGCTGCAAAGAGGGGAAATGTAGGATGGAGAAGGGGCTTGGTCAGAGAGTCTGTGACTCTACACAGGGGCGGATGAGAGTTTTGCAGGGCCTAGGGCCTACTGAAATGCCGGGCCCAGGGCAGCACAATTTCGTGCATGCGCCATGACCACAGCCGACAGGTAGTAGTAGCATGTGCGCAGGGCTTATTGAAGCACGGAACCCGGGGCAGCCACCCCGCTTGCCCTGCCCTATATCCACCGCTGACTTTACAGATCCATTCATCAAAACTCCATTAATAGAGGAGAACTTTGTGACCAGCAGTGGGAGGAAGATGGCAGCTTTCCACAGCTCAAAGCCCAATTATTCAGGCTTTGCCCAAGAAACCAGGATTTGGCCCCAGTTATTGGAGGACGGAGCAGGGGCCAAGGAGAGGGAGAAAGGTAAATGTCTTAACTCTAGTTTCATAAGCTTGTTAAGATTATTTTTGACTTTCTGTACCAGGAATTAGTGTATCTGTGTCAGTAGGAGCTAGGGGGCTGGATGAGTTTTGATGCTTTGACATGCTAGCTAGCAGGTTGTTTCTAATTGTTTATGATTCATCTTGGTTGTTTATGTGAGATACAAACATACCAACCAGAACACTAGACTATATGTAAAGTGGCCCTTCTTACAAACACTATTATGTCCACCCAGTGCTCGCCTAAATGACGTAAGCCTGGAGCTGTGTGGAGCACTCCAGCTTGCAAGTCCAAAGTTCAGCTTCCTGGTTTGTCTTAGAATGAGACAATGATTTTGATACAATTTGACTCCGTCTTTCCTTTGCACCTCCCTTTGGGTGCTGAGGAGGAGAGAGGCTTATAGAAGCTGCAGTCTGTTCACTTTGTGTCCTTTGCACTATTTTGTATGTCTCAGCCAGCTTTACAGTCACCAATGCCCAATTGTCCTGGCTTTTGGAGATCAAACAGAGATTGAAAGACGCTGCAACAAATGGTACATGACCTTCCAAGGAGCCACAGGCTCTTTCACTAGACTAGCGAGTGATGTAGGCTTGCGCCATTTTTTTAAGCATTTGAACAGTAGGACCGTATATGATTTTGCATTCATCCTTTGAAATGGATACCTTTATGTTGAAGATATTGTGCAAGAGCCTTTCCAAAGCCTCCAGAGTTCTAATGAAGTGCTGCTGTTAGGGTCAGGACTTGCAGATTAATAGACCAGACTTTTTTTTCTTTGCGTAAGACCATTTCTATGTAGCGTACTCTGTGTTATGTGGTCCAGCCACCTGTTCCAGAAGCATTTTTTTTCTTTTAGCCTGCTAGGGTCAAGGTCATCCTGAGGTTGAACTCAGATCAGGATGGAGTAATGTAAACATGGAGAAGCCATGTGATGTGAATACACGGTTTGAGGAGAGGGGGGGAGAAGGCCATGTGGTATTTCTCCACCCATCACTGTCCATTGATTTTTTTCAGGGAATCCTCTGGGATAGTGGAGTGAAGCACAGGATGTGTATAAAATGGTAGCTCACAGCTCGTAAGGTGAGAGAGCCACAGACTTCAATTCTCAGTGCCAGCCATAGAGCACTCAGAGCAACTGGGCCAGGTTACTGCAACTTTTATGGACTATCATTGGTCTCCATAGCCCCAGTTGGGGTTTGTTGGGACTCAGGGTCACCCTAACCCAGAGCTGGGCAAGAGGCTGTCAGCGGTCTGGGTCTGACTTGCCTAGCACTTTGATCCGGCCTGCTGCAGTTCCTGGTTCTGCTGCTAATGCATTGCCTGGGAGCCTCTAGGGAGCAATAGACGCAATTGAAAGGGCTCGCGTCTCCCTGGCTCCACCATTAATGTGCTTCCTGAGAGCTACAGGGCTTTCAATTGCTGCTATTTAAAGGTCTTGCAGCTCCTGGAGCTGGAGCCAGGAGCCCTTTAAATAGCAGCAATTTAAAGGGTTCCTGGCCTGCAGCTGCCCTGCCACTTCCCCACCCCCAGGCCAATTAAGAACTGGGGACAAGGGAGCACGCAAAGTCTCCTCCCCCACTAGGGGGGCACAGCACCAGAGGGAACCACTAGCTGTTCAGAACAGCTGGTGTTCTCTCTAGGCACTGCGTGCCCCTGGCAGGGTGTGGAGAGGGCTAAGACTTTACTGCTCCCCCTCCCACAGGCCAGTCAGGGTCTGTGGGTGGCAAAGTCTCCTGGTTTTCTTGAGGTCCCACCCCTTCTGGGGCAGCCCACAACCACTTCAGAAATTCTCAAAGTGGCCTCTCTTCAAAAATTATTGCCTGCCCCTACCCTAACCTATCCCACTCAAGGTTTGTACTATATGGGGGAATTCTCCTTTAGTATTAAGACAACTTTCCACTTGCAGTTGTGGCATTAAGTTGCCCTAACACAGAGGAAAATCTAGTGCCGAATCTGTAATCCTTACTGAAGAAAAACTTGTATTGACGTAGTTTTTTTTTTTTTTTTTAACAGTAGGGCTGGAAGAGAAGTGTATGTCTAAGAAACTCGGTTCATAAGTAAAAAATAATCAATTTTGTGTCTGCAACTCCTGGGTTTTCTTGTCTAGACAGGACTCCAGTTCCTTGAGATCTTGCTACAGTTCATTTCTATTAAACACATCCCAAATTGGACAAAACATACTGGTTTTCTGGTTTCCAAAAAATGTTATGTCCAAGGTGGCCAAGCTGCCAGTCATCTCTTCAATCCAGGTTGCCAACCCCAACTGAGCATTTTGGAACTGGGCTTCCGATCTGTTTGGACATCCTGTAGCTTCTCTCCCAATAATATTTTCATTTCCAGCTGAATGGATTGTGCCAAGGCAGAAGTATACATGAGTCCATCTTTAGCTTCCTTCCATTTTCTCCAGGGAAGTTGTTTTCAGTGCTGTTCATCAATACAGTATATGGAGTATGTTACTAAGCAAATATATCAGAGAGAAATAAATCAGCTACCACTCACTATATATATATGTGGGACTTAATTTTCAGAGGTGTTGGGCAGCAGAAGTTTCCACTGACCTCTGCTGGAGTTGTGTGAGTTCAATACATCTGAAAATCAGCCTCACAAGGTCCAATTTCCAAGCCTGGTTGCCTGTTCTGTATTAAAGCCCTTAAACTAGCATATAAGTACCTAAAACTAACAATCTGAAATATCGACTCATTAACTAATCGAATAGTTGATGCATTTTGCATCAACTATTCAGTTAGTCAATAGGGAGCCTCCGCCTTTGAAATGTAGCAACCTGACCCCGCAGGAGCCTGACTCCAGGCTCCCTGCAGTGTTTCAAAGTGGCAGCAGTGCACAGAGCCCGGGATCAGTCCCCAGCTGACCCTGGGCTCCATACAGCGCTTTTGCATTTGAAACGCCATGTGCAGCCTGGGGACAACCCCAGCTGGCCCTGCGCTGCATGCAGCGTTTCAAAGCAGCAGCACCGCCTGGCACCTGGGGTCTGCCCCCAGGTTTCAAGCAGCACTTCCACTTCGAAGTGCCTCCTTGTCTTCCCCTCCTCTTTGGCTATGTCTAAACTACGCCCCTTTATCGGCAGAGGGATGTAAATGAAGCACTTCCAAAGCGCAAATGAAGTGAGGATTTAAATATCCTATGCTTCATTTGCATAAATGCAACTTGATGCTGTTTCGAACAAGCGCCATTTCGAAACTGAAACCTCAATTTAGATGCGGTTTTTTCGACAACGGGGTGCCTTTTCGAAAGATCCTGTGCTACTCTCGGCAGTACAGGAACTTTCAAAAAGGCACCCAGTTGTCAAAAAAACCACGTCTAAACTGCAGTTTCAGTTTCAAAATGGCGCTTGTTCGAAACAGCACCACGTCGCGATTATGAAAATGAAGCATGGGATATCTAAATCCCTGATTCATTTGCGCTTTCAAAGTGCTTCATTTACATCCCTCTGCCAATAGAGGGGTGTAGTTTAGACGTAGCCTTTGTGATAGAGGCAGCAAGGTGGGGAGGAAGCGACTAGTCCACTATACTGTCGACTATCCAATAAGCATTTGTTTATTGGATAGTTGATTTAGTCATTCACATCCCTACCTAAAACAGCTGAGTTTTCAAATGCAGAACTGGGCAGTCTAACTTAAATTGCTGCTATGATACAGTAGGGCTGAATTTGGATGTCGCTATAAATTCCATGCCTTGTTTCCATGTGCACAACTGTCTGGACTGTTTGCAGTGTTGTTCGGTCATGATGGTCCCAGGATAGGAGAGACAAGGTGACTATGCTAATATCTTTTATTGAACCAACTTCTTGTGGTGAAAGAGACAAGGTTTCAAGTTCCATAGAGCAACTTTTCAGATCTGTCAATTTGACATTTCTGTTGACACTGGTTTTGTTTTGGTTTACAGTAGATCATTCTTGCCCTTTTTTTCCTGTAGCTCTCCTTCCCCTTGCACTCTTTTTACTCCTCTCCACCCTCCTTTCTCTTTCTATTTTATCCTAACCACTTGTCATAATTCTGGATTACTCTCCGTGAGTGGGTTTGTAATTTATGACCTCTCCAGCGCAGTTTTCTCTTGGGACTTGTCTACACAAGGACATTTATTAAAGATTAAAGTACGATATGAATTTAAAGAGGAATTTTAATCTATTTCCAAAGTGGATTAAACCAAATCAGAATAAAGCACTCTTATTCTGAAATAAAAGCCCCCAGAAATGGAGTTAATCAGTAATAGCCCCTACAAACATACCAGAGAGAGGGAGGAGTGAGAAAATAAACAGTTTTCAATTTTATTTCAAGTGCCATACAGCCATTTCCTATACTACAGAGGGAATGAGAGCTTACTACAATAGCATGCTGGACATAGATTTAAAACATGCAATGTATCAGTTTAACCAACTACACTTCCAGATTATGAGACTTTTCTGATGAGTGAGTTGACATTTTACAGATCAGGGGAATGTTGGGTGATAGGATGATGGAATTTTCACATGACCCAAAGTTTCATTGCATCAGATAGTTAGTGTATAGGCTTACACTGGGGACTTCATTTGTTTAACATATTAATAATGAACAGCTGGTTGCATTACAGCTGTGTCATAATGGATGTAGTCAAAATATGATGATAGTATAGTCTAAAACACCAACATTAAATTTTTGTAGATTGGCCAACATCTATTGGGAGAATGTGCAAAACAAGGAGATGATATTGCAGTAGTGTAAATAAAATGTCAACCATTCTGAACAATGTGTAGCAGAAATGTTTGCCTGAAAGGTATTAGAAGGATTTAACCGAGTTAAGGAGTATAATTTATAAACACATCCCGTTTCCAAGATTGCTACAGCCTAATGTGACTTGAAGTTAAGAGTTCTATATGCAATATTGTTCACACCATTGCTCTGAACATTATGGTTTGACTTGCCTCTTAAAAAGTGCCAGGTATTAGCCACTGACTATCTCTTCTCCCAGCATCCCACAATATATTTGGATTGCACTACATCTCGCCTCTTTGCAGCAGCTAGGCCGGCCCCCACACAAACACTTATATGAAAACACCACCAGTTTTGACTTTTATAACAATGATGAATCTGACTTTTGTGTAACAATGAAGAGTCTTGAATAACTAGCCAATTAGCCCATCATGAGACAGGATTTTCAGGTCTTCTCTCTCTCTCTCTCACCTCCTACTGCCTCCCTCCCTCTCTCAGCTCTCCTCCACCTCCTGCCTCTCTCTCCATCTCTTTCTTTCTCTTCTCCTCCTGCCTCTCTCTCCCCTCCATCTCTTCTCTTCCCCTTCCCTCCCACATGGCGCTTGGGTGAGTGCTGCCTGCTCAGCCGGGCTGCCACGAGAGAGGTGGGTGGGGCGGTGACATACATGGCCAGGGGGCGGGGCCATGTATGTCACCACTCTCCCTTTCCCTCCCACCCCGGGGGAGCCCTGGCGGCCCGGCTGAGGGGTGCAGCACTCAGCTGAGTGCCGCAGTGGGAGGGGAAAGGGGCAGACACATACATGGCCCTGCCCCCTGGTTGTGTATGTCACCGCCCCCTTCCCCTCCCTCCGTGGCGGCTCGGCTGTGTGTTAAAGAACTATTTACCTATTTTATAGGAGTGATATAATTCTCTAATATTCTGTAGGATCATACAGAAATTCTGTTCAAAAGCCTTCATTCTCTGTTAGACAGACAGATTCTGCAGGAATCTATCTTGGAGAATTTATGCGACCGTCTGTCTGGGAGTCCATCTGTCTGTTTGTTCAAGAACTCCTCCTAAATGGTAACAGTTAGGACCACCAGATTTGGTATGCAGCTTCCTCTTATCCTAACTTAAAGCAAGGTCAGGGTTTGGTCATGCCAGGAAAACAGGAAGTGCTTAGAATGAGATTATTTTCCATAACATGGAAAAGGAGGGGCTGATTAGAGGGAGAGCTATATGCAGAGTGACCTCTGGGGGCAAAAAGCAAGGGGATAGCTATACTGCAGAGTGACCACTGGGGGGCAGCCACACCAGCAGGAGAGTGGCCAGCTGTGGACAGGGCTTTCTATATGGCTGGCCATCAGAACGTGTAACTGGCCTCCCTACCTCAAACAATGCTGGATGGAGAAGGGAGCCCCTTACCTACTGACCCCATTGCCATAATTCCTCTGTGACCATCCCTGAGGCTGGGCAGCACAACTGATCCCTCCCTCAAGAGATCTGGAGGAGAGGCTGGTCATTGCGGTCTGGCCATGGACCAGCTGCAGCCCAGAGGGGGCTGCTGCTGGAGGCAGGGGGCCAGGTCTTGGAGTCCTGACTTCCCAGACCAACTGCAGGGGGGCCAGCTAGGGGGCCAGAGCCAGCCCCCCAGAGCCCTGTCTCCCCCAAATAGGCTGAAGGCTGGGGCTGCTCCCCAGATCCCCACCCCCTGGAACAGCTGGGGGGGGGGAGCAGCTACAGGCTGAGGCTATCCCATGAAGATCTGTGCCCACAGACTGGCTGTAGGGCAAGGGGGGGGGCACTGGAGTCTGGGGCCAGCCCCAAAGGCACCCACCCTGGGCAGTGGGAGCAGCTGCAGGCCACTCCCAGGGCCAGCCCATGGAGCCTCCCTTCATGCCTGGGACAGACTGGATGCTGGGGCTGGCCCTCACAGCCCTGGCTCCCCAAGAATAGTTGGCAGCTGGGGAGCGCAGTTTCGGCCCCCTCGGAGGAGGAGCCACCAGCTGGGGAGAGCAGTCCCAGCCCCTCAGGAGGAGCTACCAGCTGGGGAGAGTAGCCCCCCTGGCAGGAGCCCCTGGCTAGGAAGTGCAGGTCCAACTCCCCCGGGAGGAGCTGTCGCCGGAGCACCACCCTTTCCACCCTGCCCAGCTCCAGGAAGGTGCCCTGCCCTGGACCTCTCAGCTCCCATTCCTGTGTTCTGTACTCCCCACAACCTGCCCTGAGCCCCCCCACCCATCAAAACCTGTGCCCTGAGCCCCCTCGCTCCAGCACCCTCCATTTGCTGCCTGAATCCCCAATCCTCCCAGCCCCCCACCGTCATTCACCCCCACTGACTGCCCTGTTCCCTCCACACCCAACCCCTTCCCTGAGCACCCCTTCCCTGACTCCTGCACCCTTCCCCCTTTCCCAGAGCCCTCCTGACTCCTGTACCTCTCACCTCTGCCCTTAGCACCCCCCTCTCTGAATCAATCATTTAAATACAGCATGTACATTTTCCTTTTATTTTCCAGAAAACAAAAACAACCATTACTACAATTAAGGACCTGAGCACCGCCAGGTAAATCTGCTAATAAATAATATTACACAAAATAGATGGGGTGGGGGAGGGAACTATGAGGTGATAACCTGACAGTTCAGGGTATTTCCTAATGCTTAATCAGTATTGCTATGTCTACACTACAAGGTTTTTGCGCAAAATCAACTGGTTTTGCACAAAAACCAGCGGAGCGTCCACACCTCAAGCGCGTTTTTGCGCAAGTAAATCAGCACAACAGAGGGCTTTTGCCAGTAAAGTTATTCCTTTCCCCATGAGGAATAACTCCTTTTTGCGCAAGAGCTCTTGCGCAAAAAGGCAGGTGCGGACGCTCCAGAGGAGTTTTTGCGCAAGAAACCCCTATCGGCAAAAGCATAGGTGCACTGATGGCCATTCTGTGAATGGGAATCAGAGCTTTCTTGCGTAAGAGCGTCCATGCAGTGTGGACGCTCTCCTGTGCAAAAGCACATCACTTTTGCGATGCGCTTTGAGGTCTAGACATGCTTTTGTGCAAGGTCTCTTCCATAAGAGGCTTCTTGCGCAAAAACCCTGCAGTGTAGACGCAGCCTATATGTTTAAAAGGTGTAATTGTTCTGGGTTTTTCCTACTTCCCAAAGAAAACTATCCTATGAACTAATAGAGAACATTAATAGGAAATTTTTCTTGATGGTCAGCCTAAATTTTCCCTTGATTTCATCCTGTTGCACCTCTGCCCTTGTAAACACCCTAAACAACTTTTTTCCTTTTCTTGTTAACTGTTGACATACAAGTATTTCCTCCTTGACCTTCAGCTTTTCTATATTCAGCTCTTCTAACCTCAATAAAATTGACAGATTCTCTGATGAAGAGTGTTCTCTAAACCCCTATGATGAAAGTCAAAGAACAACAATTGCCATGCCCTGTCAATTGCAGAGGAAAAAGTACTTACATAAAAAGTCCACAACATTTGACTGTATGTTAGAATTAGAGCAGTGAATAGTGGGGTTTAGGAATTTCCCCCCAATTATTCTTTTGCTGGATTATGTCAATTTGGGGTAAATGCTGTTCTTGCACCACTGAAATCATATACATAAATTTGTATGGAGATTAGAAAAATGGATGTCTTCAGAGATTGAGAATGTATTTGTTATTTAAGGTATTTGACTGAGAGACTGGAAATTGAGTGCTGTTAAGAGTGTAGGTTTTATTATCATTATTCTCAGGAGACTTCTCCTAACTCCACACGGCATTGTATCACTAAATGGGAAATATAGCCTTAGATGCAGACTGTAAAGAGTGAAACATTAAAGTCCCATTATCCTTCACCTGGAAAACTACCTTCAATCCTTTCAAGCAAAATCTAGTTCAAACACAAAACTATGCTTAAATATCGTTCTCTCAAGAGATGCTAACACAGTTTCTTTAGCTAGTGTAGACATGACGAGTCTGTGATGAGGGAAGTATGGCTGTATATTTGGTTTGTGCTTTCTAGCTGATGGAAAAGGCCAAGAAAGAAACACAGTAGGGCTACGTCTAGATTGCATCCTTCTGTCAGCAGAGGGGTATAGTTTAGACACACCCATGAAGAGTTAGGATACGTCTACACTGCAGACTAAAGTCGAGTTAAGATACGCAACTTCATCTACGTTAATTGCGTGGCTAAAGTCGCAGTATCTTCACTCGTCTTTTGCTGCTGCCTACACTTCCCTTACTCCCTGTGAAATGAGGGTTACAGAAGTCAGTAAGAAGCCCGTTATTTTACAATTATTTTGAAATAATGGGCTTGGTGTGTAGCATGAGTAATAACATGAGTTATTTTGAAATAAGCATGCAGTGTAGACATAGCCTGAAAGGAAACAAAACATAAAATATAGGATTAAGTGCACTGGGTGTCTTGATGGGAATGAATGTATTGAAACAATAGAGGTGTGGTGTTTTATGCTTGGTGAGATAACATCAAAGGAAAAGACAGCAGACATAAGAATAATAAAACATTTTCTGCCTTCCAAAAAATGGATGGTTACTTCTTATAGCTTTTCCTTAGTAGTAAATGCTGCACAACAATTGTGCTAAAGACCATTTTCAGATCCTCAAACTTTCTCACAAATTCTTTTGAGTTGTCTGGTCTCTATCACAGGGTTTTTTCACTGTGAAGGGGCTTAGAATAAACAAATTCCACAACTCTTTTGGTTCTTTAAAGAAATCTCTAGCAAATTAGATGGGCAAGAGTGTGTGTTAATTCAATGTTGCAGTTGCTTGATAAATAAAAAAGCTGAGACATGCAAAATTAGGTTTAATCTAAATAATGTACCCCCATTAAACATATGCATTTTTCCATACCTTCTTAGCTTGTTAAGGGAATAGCATAAATACATTGCTGTCAAAAACCATGAATCATAATGCATACCCATACTGCCACTGGAACCTAACTTTGGTATTTTCCTGGTATTCTGTGATTTTTAAATGTGCCGCCTTAATATTGTATTAAATCCCAATTCAGCAAAACACTTAAGCAAACACATACTTAAATCTTTTGGTGAGAAGTGGCTTGTTGAATCAAGTAAGAGTATTTTCTCTCTTTAACTCTGATGTATTTGAGTAACATACATAGCCAGGAATTATCTCTCCAATCCTTACTGTACTGGCATTTAGCAAGTATTCTGATAACTAGTGGAGCCCTCACATCTACTGGAAAAAATGTGCATAAGTTACAGCTGAAATGCTAACATTCCACTTTGCAAGCAAAACATTCCATAAAACAGAACATGTGTGAACATTAAAGCCTTCTATTTCCACTGTAACTTTTCTTCCCAGACTCCAGAACCTTAAATTATTTTGAAAGGGGGGTACCACATGTAGAAACCTCAGCAGATCTTTTTATTATCTGTAAATGTTACACGTTTCATCATTGAAAGAGCTGTCCCAAAATCTTTACACAGGATATTGAACTTAGTGCTACTAGAGGGAAAATGATCCATCTTCCCTATGCAGAAGGCATTACATCACAGAAGGGATGGAAACAGAGAGCTCTGAGGGACTGGGATAGGCAAACTTTCCTCCTTTTACAGGAAATGGGTGAAGCTTTGCTTGAAATTATTACTCAGACGTTTTGTGCTGTGAAGGAAATGTCTCCTGATAGCACAAGCTATTGGTTTCCTGTTGTGAACTAACAGTTTTGGCATAACTAAGAATGGACAGGAAGGGCAGAGGATTGGGGGGTCACTTGGAGATCCTTGTTGTAATGACAAGTCAACTGGAAGAAATGTTGGGGGGCAGAGAGGCTAAACTGAAAAGAAGAGGATCAGTTGCTGATTAATAGGATGTCACTGTGGAAACAAACAATACATCAAGGGCTACGAGGCTTGTCAGAAAAGCAGGTGTGACACTATTGTTCAAAAGGAAATACACTGGGGCAGAAATCCCTTTGTATGCTCCCTAATTAAGAGCCTGATTCAACAAAATATACATCCGGTTTCCACAGTGAGAGGCAATTTTTGGAAGTTTCCACAGATGCTGGATTTTTTTTCTTTTCAATGGGACCCGACGACCGAGGCACATGAAAATGCCATTTTCCAGTTGTGATATATAAATAGCACTGCTGTCAGTTTCCTCCTCACTTGATCACAGTGCTCCCCCTCCAGCTAGCCTATCAGGCTGTGCTCTCCCTCCCACATCTCCAGCCCCACCTACCACGCCTGGGCACTTTAAATTATCCTAGGTGGCCTCTTCTGCCACCATCTGCAGCGTGATAGGGCTAGAGTGGCTTCCTGCTGCTAGCACTCCACTGCTGCTGGCACATCCCTGTGGCCCCACAAGGGGGTGTATCTGCATGCTGCCCAGGCCCTGCATACCCTTGTGGCCAGTGTGAAGCGGTGGGGGTAGTGCCTTTAGGCAGCAGCGTAGGGAGACACCACCGCCCCCTCACTTGGGCACCTCCCAGGTAAGCACGGCACTCCCACCATCTCCCCCTCCCCCCTCCTGCACCCAAACTCCTTCCTAGAGCCTGCACCCAGCATCAAAATTATGTCTCAGAGCTTTGGCAGAGGGAGTTTTTCTGGGAGGGGTGCAGGTGCTCAGCATTCTGAGCACCACCAAAATTTCTGCACATCTGCCATCCCTGATGGCAGGTGTATACTCAAGAGCAGCAATGGGCAGCCTAGGCTCGTCAGCGGATCCTTCATCTCAGTGGGCCGCATGCTTGTCATAACCAAGATGGGCTCCCGAGCGAGGGTTGTTTTGCTGACTGTGTTTGCGTACCTAGAATTTAGAATTGGACCATAGCAGCACTTTAATTGGCTCCAGAGGGAGCCTATCACTCTCACAGTCAACGTTGTTTGCAAATAGCACACACCTCACTTCATACGCCCTTGTGTGTCATTTTCATAATACCGGTAGGAAAAAAAACTCCGTGCACAGAATCCAGGGGGAATCAGGCAGCCCTGTCTGAGTGCAATAATGAACAAAATGTCTCATGGGCCACACATAGAAACCCAATGCGATGCCTGCAGCCCAGGAACCACAGGTTGCCCACCACTGCTCCAGGGCTTTATTAGCCCTTTTGCAGCAATGTAGCTTGTACAAATAAGTCCCAGTACAGGGGCCACTTCTCCCTTTTGGGACTAGTCTTGGTCCAGTGAAGCCATTGGAATACTGCTTATAGCGGGGGGTTCCCAAACTTTTTGACACGGGGACCAGTAAACCCATTCACAAGCTTTTGGAGGACCGGTCATATTCATTTGCATATTCAATAAGCAAATGATGAATATTCAAATAAGTTGTTTCTGGTCCTCCCAAAGCCTCCAGTGCCAAAGTTAGCAAAGCTTTTGATACTATTCGTGCCAGCAAGTTAAGGGACTATGGATTGGATAAATGGACTGTAAGATGGATAGAAAGCTGGCAAGATCAGGGTTTCCCAAACTTTTTTTCAGTACTGTCTTTTGCAGCCCAAAACTATAAATGCATATTAAAAAAAAAGAATGAAAAATGAATAAATTTTCAGTGTTTCACCTGGCTGCATCCTCCACCCAGCCTGGGCCAGGGCTTGGGTGACCCGGCGCCACAAAGCACTTCCCGAGGTGGGAGCAGGAGCAGATTGGGAGTAAGGTATCTGGCTAAGAGGGAGGGTGCAAGAAAGGGTAGGGTTGCCAGGTGTCCGGTTTTGTACTGGACAGGCCGGTATTTGAAGGTTTTGTCTGGGAAAGAAATTGAGACATTACCAGACATATAAAATGCCTGGTATTTTCTAATTAGGTACATTTTATTATAATTAGGTGTATTAGTCCTTAGCTGCCTGGCTCGTAGATGTGTTCATGCTGTCTGAGTGTGTCTACCTGCCAGGCAGTTCGTAACTACTCCAGGGAAGGTATGTAGGGGAAGGAGGAAAAATGGAATCCCCGGCCAGACTCACTCGTCTGCCAGGGTCTGTATGTGCCCAGTTCAGTCCCACTCCCCCGCTTTACTCTTCCCGATCTCCCCAGTCCAGCCCTGCTTCTGGCAGCTGATTCTACCATCCTCCTGCTCCTGATCTCCCCCGGCTGGCCAGCCCCCCTCCTCCCCCCCCCGGTTCCACCACCTGCCCTCTCCAATCTCCACCGCCGGACAACCCCGCTACCCCCAACCCTGCTGCTGCTGCCTGCCTGCCCACCACCCCCAAGCCTGCTTCTGCTTCCCCCCCCCCATTTCTGAGGGACAATCCTGCTGCCCCCAACCCTGCTTCCGTCACCCACCCACATCTCCACGGGACAGCCCCACTCCTGCTTTCGCCGCCCGCGTCTCCGCAGGACAGCCCTGCTGCTCCCAGCCCTGCTTCCGCTACCTGCCCCGATCTCTGTGGCACAGACCCACCGCTCCCAGCCCTGCTTTGGCCGCCCACCCACCTGCTCGGATCTCCACCGGGACAGCCCCGCTACCCCCAGCCTTGCTTTTGCCACCCGCCTGCCCGGATCTCTGCGGGACAGCCCCGCCACTCCCGGCCCTGCTTTCACTGCCTGCCCGGATCTCCACCGGACAGACCCACTGTCCCCAGCACTGCTTCCCGGGGGCCGGTTCCTCCCCAGCCTGTCCCACTCAGCTCCACTCCTGGCAGCCATGTTGAGGCCCAGTATTTTTTTCCCGCAGCCCAGTACCGGGCCGCGGCCCATAGTTTGGGAAAATGCTGGCTTATAGGAATGAGAGCTGAGGCCTCCCACAGTACTGCACTTTAATTAAACAACAAGTAAGGGACGTAAAATCAGGAAACATTTTCTCAATGTACAACTTTAAATCAAACCATTTTTTAAATAACTGAGCAAATTCTCTTCCATAAAATAAATTTGCCCAGTTTGTCAGACGTACTCGGTAGTCAAAAATGTCATCCTTGTGAATATATTATTTTGATTGTATGGAAACTCAGTTATAGAAAATGACCAATTTCACAGAATTAAAATGAATCAAAAGAGCTAATCCATGTTTGCTGACACTTACATGAACTTTCCTGAAACATTTTTGTTGTTTTTTATGGTGCCAAATGCACAACAGCTTATAAAAATGTGCCTCCACTTTCCTTTTTAAAGACACATTTACAAAATCCATGTGCCACAACATTTCTGCTTTTGCTCTTAAAAAAAATTACAAACCTCTGTCATCTTTGAATCATGCTTTTTCTAAAAAAACCATCTCCTTTTAAATATTGTTTCCATTTGAGACTGCCAGCATTTCCATGGAAACCCCCAAAAATAAAGACTTTCCCAGCCTTGTGAGAACACACCTGCAAGAACCAGAATCACATTTAGCCTTTGGCCTGTCAAATGTGACTCTCCTTTACTTTGGTGTCACCTAAGGTCATTTGTTTTTACACTATATGTGGATATGTTTTCTCAAAGTTTGCTGAAAGTATATATTAATTTAAAAAGGATATCATTTGAAATCTTGCCATTGAGTAGTAACAAATGTTTTTGCTAGCCAACTCCTCTCTCTCAAATGTTACTTCATTCTCTTTTTTAGGGAAAACAAACAGAAGGAATTGCTCTAAAAGACTGTAGGCCTCAAGTTTTCAGTCCTGAGATAACAGAACAAAGGATCGCTAGAAATAAGAATTCTCTGTTTAGACTTTTTAAAATTGCTAATCTTGTACATATACATTTTTAGATAGAAAGCCAAATTTTCAGCATTCCAATTTTAAATTTTTCATGCCCAACCACTTTTGCCATGTCATTGCCCCATTCTTAAAGAAAATACGACTTTAAGATGTGCCTACTTTTTTCCCCAACTACAGTCATCAATTGTGGATAAAAATTGGATTCACAATCAGAGGCAGGCTAAAAAATTTCCCCTGGGGGTTTTATTTATTTGGTTAATACAGAGATACAATATCTGAGTTTAAAAAGAAACTTGGGGATTCTGCTCCCCTTTTTTAGATATGTGAACTGTACTGTTTTCTGTTAAATCTAACCTATTGGTTTTTACATATTTCTAAGGGTATTCTGTCAGTACTACAGCACTAAGGAGCAACCTTACATCCACCAAACTTGTAAATGAGGAAAGTGGAGAGACTTCTTGCTAAGGAAACAGACTTCAAACATATCTTGCACAGTGAGTTAAAAAAAAAAAAGAAAGAAAAGAAAAGTGTTCAATAAGAGTCTCTAGGTGTATTTCTTAAATGAACTGAATGCAGCCTTGTCCACATCTCATTTGTTTTCCACAAATATTCTAACAAGTGACTTCGGTGTCAAGATTACTTACGAATACCTTTTCTCATATGGAATCATGGAGATTCATGAATAATGTACTGAAGGCACTGGAATGTTTTGTGAAGTAAGGCACTGTTCAATCTAAATCAGGATATTAACAGCTAGCTGCCTTTAAATTAAAATTTAAGCATAGGTCACAACTCAAATTTTGATCTCAGACATTTCCAAACTGTATCAAATGCAACAAAACAGAACTAAAATTTTGAATGCCAGATATAATCAATGGCTGATAAATAATCTACAGAATCAGAATTATTTGGTGAATAATTTCAAATAATAAATAGACTCAAGGAAATCTTAAGGTACTTGTGGGACAACTGACAAGCAGAAAAAGATGCTCAATTCAACAGTTACAATTGTTATTTATTCACTCTTATATACTTCAGTAACCAAGGGTTATTTTCTGAATGTTTGATCTGATTGAATGTATTCTGAACATAAATTTACACATAGACCTGTTTGTGATACATCCATGTACAGCCTACTGTTACGGATAAGAGAGAAAAGGTGAGTGAGGTAGTATCCTTACTGTTGGCAAAAGGGACAAGCTTTGAAATAGGGAACGAGAATGTCCAAGGTAAATACAAGGGGGGAGAGACTTAAGCATATGGGATTCATCGTACACAAGTTGCCTACTTAAAATGAAGTGGACAATTAACATTTCTGCAGTCATAGGATAATGAAGGGTTTGTAAGTAGCAGGGTTTGTTGCAAATTGTTGTAATTGGTCATAAAACCAGTATCTGTTAAATCCACAGCTTTTAGTGTCCAGCAGAGCTATGAATGTAAGTTCCCATGTTTGTGTCTTGAAGGTGTTGTGTAGGTTTCCTTTGAGGATGAGGAATGAGAGATTAGATATGACATTATTGATTTGTAAGAAGTGTTTGCCATTGGGTGATATGGTGTTTTTGACATATCATTTTTACAACACATCTTTCAAGATCTGTAAATCCTATACATGCCTATCACACAATAGGCGGTATATCTCATCCAGTGCATCAAATGCCCCAACAACTACATGGGTGAAATCAGACAACCGCAATGTTCTTGAATGAACTCTCACAAAAAATGAGAAAAGGGGTTTTTTGACCATCACCCATCTGAGAACACTTCACTCAGCATCCAACCTTCATAATACCTTCAAGTGGTGAGATTAGGAACTTAGGCCTGGTCTACACTAGAAATTGAAGTCAGTTTAGCTACATCACCCACACATGTGGAAAAAAAAAATCTAACTTTAAACCAGTTAAGAAACTGACCTAGATCCCAGTGTAAGCTGTTCTAGGTATACAGAAGAATTCTCTAAGCTCTTGGGCAGGTGGATTACCTATGCCGATGGCAGAACCCCTCCTGTCAGCATAGCTCGTGTCTACACCAGGGCAGCTGGCATACATGCCAGGAAGATGGAGGGCAGCTCTATGCCCCCAGAAGGGATGTTGGCTTCAGGCAGAAGAGGTAGGGCTGGGACTAACCTCCCCAGGTCCTTCAGCACTGCCTGGAGCTCCGGTCACCACTGCTCTGATGGTAGCAGCAACGTTGGACAGGAGTCTCAGGCCTTTTTAAATTGTCAGGCCCCAGGGCAATTGTTCCTTTTTCCCCAGTGTCAGTGGGCCTGGTCTACAGCAGTGCAGCTGTGCCATGAAATAGCTTTTTAAGTGTAGAAAAGCCCTTAAATTCATAACTGCTGGACACTAAAAATCATGGACTCATGAGCCATTGATTTTAAGGCCCATTATAACAATCTGTAAAACACCCTCCTCCGTCTAACCCTCCCGCTTCTAACTTTCCATTTTCCTATGACTACAGGGATGTTAATTGCCCACTTCATTTTAAGCAGTCTCCTATAGCCTGTGAACCTGTTATATCGAACAATCTGTTCTCCCTTGTAAGTCGCTTCCAATAGCTTCACCAGACTTCAGGAAGAGTTTTGTGAAGCTTGGAAAGCTTGTCTTTTCAACCAATTGATGTTGGTCCAATAAAAGATATGACCTCATGTGGCTTGTATCTTACATCTCTCAACACAGCTACAATGCTACTGCAAACAACTCGTCAGTCTCAAGTGTGCTGTTGTACCATCTCAGATGGACTGCAGCAGAGCTAGACTTGTCTGGTACTCACATCAGAGATCATAGAAAATACAAGTTGATGCACAAAATGATGTTGATAAGTGATTGTTCTCGTCCATCCTCCCTGTTGAAGGAAAAGGTCCAAGTAGGGATTGTTGAATGTTGGAAGTAAGTGCGTGGTTACGCAGGTGGTGTTGGAGAAAGGGCTTTGGTTCCTTTGACCATGGGATGTTGTGCCGGGGACAAGGATTGCTAGGAAGGGAAGGGATCCACATAATGAAGAGGGGGAAGAGTATCCTCACAGGCAGACTTGCAAACCTAGTGAGGAAGGCTTGAACTAGGTTCGTCAGGGGACGATGATCTAAGCCCTGAGGTAAATGGGGAAGTAGGATACAGGAAGAAACAAGCAACAAAGGAGGACTCCTGATTTGTATGGAGAAGGTAGCGCAATCAGCTAATTATCTAAGGTGTTTGTACATGAATGCAAGAAACCTGGGAAACAAACAGGAACAACTAGAAGCACTGGCACAGTCAAAGAACTAGGAGGTGAATGGAAGAAAGGACACTCGGTGGGATGACTCGCATGACCGGAACATTGTCATGGAAGGGTATAAACTGTTCAGGAAGGACAGGCAGGAGAGAAAAAGAGGAGTTGCACTGTATGTAAGAGAGCAGAATGATTGCTTAGTGCTCCATTATATAGAGGGAACAAAGCCTATTGAGAGTCTTTGGGTTAAGTTTAGAGGTGGGAACACCAGAGGTGATCTGGTTGATGTCTGCTATAGACGTCCAGGTCAGGTGGATGAGGGAGATGTGGCTTTCTTCAGACAACTAAGAGAATCTTCCACATCACAGGCTCTAGTACTCATAGGGGACTTTAATCATCATGACATCTACTGGGAGACCAATACAGCAGTACACAGAAAATCCAGGAAATTTTTGGAGAATGTTGGGGATAACTTCCTGGTACAAGTGCCAAGGGACATGCACAGCTTGACCTGCTGTTCATAAACAGGGAGGAACTAGTAGGGGAAGTAGATGTGGGTGGCAACCTGAGAAGCGGTGATCATGAGACAGTCGATTTCAGGATCCTGACAAAAGGAAGAGAGTGGAGCAGCAAAATACACACTCTGGACTTCAGAAGAGCACTTTGATTCCCTCAGAAAACTGATGGCCAGGATCCCTTGGGATACTTACATGAGGGGAAAAGGAGTCCAGGAGAACTGGAAGTATTTTAAAGAAGCCTTATTGAAGGCACAGGAACAAACCTTACAAGAAGTGGAAACTTGGACAGATGACATGGGAGGAGTTATACCATAAAATTGCGAGTATAGTATGCACCTATGTATAATGCGCACCTGCCTTTTAAATGTCAGAATTCTGGAATAAACTGAACTCTTATCTAGACTGCACATCCCCATTATACTCGTGATTTTACGGTATATATAGGAAGGAAGGGGCTTGCGCCTGCCACGGGAGCCCCCTGCCCAGCTGAGCTCGCGCTGAGACTGGGCAGGCAGCGAGCCAGGGCGCTGCAACCTGCTGGCACCGCTGGCTCCTCGCCTCGCCTGCCATGGGGGCCCTCTGCCCAGCTGCCCACTGAGCTTGCTGAACCACCCGCCCCACCTAGATAGCTGCCCGTATGCTGTGCCGAAACCGAGCAAGCAGCGAGCCAGGGCGCTGTAGCCTGGCTGCGCCCCAGGCTCCTCACCTAGTCTGGGAGCCTGGTGGGGCTTCGCGCGGCAGCTGGAAAATTTCTGTGCAGAGGAGAGGGTGAGTTTAAAACTTTAACAGAAAACCTCATATGTATAATGCGCACCCCGTCTTTGAAACTAAAAAAAACGGGGAAAAAAGTATGCATTATACTCGTGATTTTATGATAAATTAGGGATGTTCAGTAACGATTAATTTGCTAGTCGAGTAGTTGATGGAATTTCCATCGACTACTTGATTAGTCGATAAGCACTGCCATGTTCTGCCTTCAATGTGAATTTCAAAGTTGGAACACTGCATGGAGCCCAGGAAGTCCCACCGACTCCAGGCTCCACACTGGCACTTCTGCTTTGAAATGCACAAGAGCCCCAGTGGGGGACTCAGAGTCCCGTACTGGCCCCAGGCTCCTCTTTGAAATGCACAAGAGCCCCTGCTGATAGATATGTTGGAGAGTAGGGATAGGGTCCAGAGTGACCTAGACAAATTAGACGACTGGGCCAAAAAGAAATCTGATGAGAATCAACAAGGACAAGTGCAGAGTCCTGCACTTGGGATGGAGAATCCCAAGCACTGTTATGGGCTGGAGACCAACTGGCTAAATAGCAGTTCAGCAGAAAAGGATCTGGGGAGTACAGTGGACAAGAAGCTGGATAGGAGTCAGTGTGCTCATGTAGCCAAGAAGGCTAATGGCATATTAGGGTGCATTAGGAGGAGTATTTCCAGCAGATCTAGAGAAGTTATTATTTCCCTTTATTTGGCATTTGTCAGAACATATCTGGAGTTCTGGACCTTCCACTAGAAAGGATGCGGAAAGCAACCAAAATGATTAGGGGGCTGAAGCACATGAGCTATGAGGAGAGGCTGAGGGATTTGGGCTTATTTAGTCTGCAGAAGAGAAGAGTGAGGTGGGTTTTGATTGCTGCCTTCAAGTTCCTGAAGGGAGGTTCCAAAGAGGAGGGAGAGAGGCTGTTCTCAGTGGTGACGGATGGCAGAACGAGGAGCAATGGTCTCAAGTTACAGTGGGGGTGGTGTAGGTTGGATATTAGAAAAAGCTATTTCACAAGAGGGTTGTGAAGCACTGGAATGGGTTACCTAGGGAAGTGGTGGAATCTCCATTCCCATAAGTTTTTAAATCCCAGCTTGACAGAGTCCTGACTAGGATGATTTAGTTGGGGTTGTTCCTGCTTTGAGCAGAGGGTTGGACTTGATGACCTCCTGAGATCTCTTGCAGCCCTAGGATTCTATAACATTGCTTTAAGTTAGGAAAAGAGGAAGCTGTATGTCAAATTTGGTGGCCCTAGCTCTTACTGTTTAGTAGTTCTTGAACAAAAGTACTCAGACAGGTGCACAAATCTCTTTAAAAATAGGGAGATACAACTGGCATATGCAACTCTTGTGATATTAACATATGTACAAAGATATGCAAGAGGCTTGATTGTTGCAATAGTTGCCATTAAAAAGAAACCTTAGCTTCTGCCATCAGTCACAACAACAATGGTATCTGAGAGAGCAGGTAATAATGGAATGTAGTGGCACAGAACAGGAAACAAGCATACAGAAAAACTCTGGTGTACTATGGGCAAATGCTAACATTTTAGTAGCCAATATTCAAAATGAATAGGAAAATTAACAAAAACTCACTTTGGTGACTTTCAGTACAAGTAACAACCCCAAAGTTAAGACTGCTATCAAGTGAAAAATTGTCAGCAGAAATGTTCTAGCTATACATGTGCTGCTCTGCCTGTTAGAGTCAAACTAGGTTTAGGATTTTGTTTTGTTTTTCCTCTTTGCATTTCTGTGGTTGAGTCAATTTAGATTCCCTGTGTGAATGAACTGCTGCCCAAAAACAGAAGTCCAACTGACCTTTCCATTAAGCCTTGAATGGGATTTATAACCAGTGTAGCTTTTAGTCCTCTCTAAGCTGTACCTGAAAAGGTGGCTCTTCCTTTGTGACTCTAGATAGTCTCAGCTCACACAAGGACTTCAAAGCCAAAAATTCATTCACGTTGCCTTCTATTTCTAATGCAGTCTTGAGGGAGAGAATGTGGTAGAATTCTGCACTTCCTACTTGTACTACAACTTGATGTTTGAGAACAGATCAGTGCTCCAGCTACTCCCATTTCCTGTCTCTGATATTGACTAATCCCACATGCCGAAAAAGGAGACATCTTCCCAAACCCTCCAAGTCTTTCAGCTTATGAAATACCATACCCTTGCAGATGGACCATTTCTTTTTTGACTCGAGCTGGTCACTAGTTTATGCCCTGATGCACAGGGAGTGATAGCCCTTTATTCGATTATAGCTAGTGATATTGTTCAGATGCCTCTAGTCTTAGTCACATAAAGGTCAAATCTTCGTAATATTTGCTGCAATAGTATTCTGCAGCAGCAAGCTATGTTGCAAGGACAGCTGCATGAGCCAGTAATAAGTTTTTAGAGGGGCCTCCTGAGAAGAGAGCCATGACTCTGATTCCTTCCTCATATTTGGCTGTAGGAACGAATCCTCTTCACATGCAGGATAACGTAGGTTCACTGTGGGCACACAGAGTTCCTAACTTTTGCTATTTGAATTGCACCATGCAACAGCCGCACATATATATACGGCTCAGTTGTGCCTGACAGACTTAGTAAGGGGGTGTGCACTGGCGCTGCCTATCATCCTCTGAGACGATCTATGCTAGAGAGGCTCACGACGCCTATAGAGATTCAGGGTACCATTCCCTGCATGGAGACCTGTACCCATCAGGGGCACTAGCAGGGAGAATTCCATCTGTTCCCAGCTTGACCACTGTATGGGTTACCTAGGTGCTGACATTCTCCCCCTTCCCTCCCGCCGCATGTACTCTTGCTGTCCTGTACATTTCTCATCTAGATGGAATAATTATTGTGGCAGTGACACTGATGGCACCTGTTTACTCTTCTAACAATTTCCATTCTCCTAGCCCATTACTGTAAAGGGACCTAGCCTTTACTGTCAGACTTTTTTTTTTAATTCATGATCTCATACTTACTGATTTATAAAACTCTATTCCCCCTTTTCCATCCTTTGTGGCTGTTTCTCAGCTTTTTTGTAATTTTAAATATAACAATTATGCCTCTTGACCATACTTTTGACAAAATCACTCACCCAGTTCCTCTTTAAGTAACCCTCCTTCCCCACAACCAGCAAGCTCAATGAAACAAATGTTCATGATCCATTTGCTGGAGGGTACATGCAAACAAAGCATAGGTGCATACAGGCAGCTAGAGAGGATACGATAGTTGTTGGGTGGTGGTAGCGGGTGTGCACTGCGTTTGCAGGAGAGGGTGTGCACTGCAACTCTTCAAACAGGATTGATCTGCATTGTGTCTTATTGCTAGGGCTGTATCTTTGATGCTTTGTCAGGCATCCACAATCTGGGTCAGGGATCTTCTTGTATATTTTAAAGAAGAATCAGTGATCAAGATTCCATCCAGAAAAAGGACTATGGAATAAGTAAGCATTTTTGAGGCAATGTTAGTCTTGTTCTCTCAAATCTCCCCATGTCTACTTCTGATCCCAGACCCCTTTGTTGGGGCTGGGGAGTTCCCTAGCATGCCTGCAATATTAAATTACTCTCTGGGGACAAAACCTAAACAAACAACATCCTCCTGCTGGACACACCCAATCCTTCCCTAACCTAAACAGCCACTGACCCGCTTAATCGCCCTCAGTCAACAATTTTGAGAAGATTTTATTGTGGGGGTGGGGAGGGGAAGCCTTTTACTTCTTTCACTTGTTTTATTGCTACCTCTATGCACTGCATTCCTTAAACAGCTGAGTGTGCTGGCCATTTCGAGCGGCAGGCACACACAGAAACAGATGATAAATTAGTCAGTTGCTGCAATAGTTTTAGGACATCCTGTGCTGAAGTGGGGGGGGGGGGGGGGGGAGAGAGAGAAATGACAAAGAACAACCTTTGATTGGCATACCTCCCTGTTTTAGTACATCCTGTCCATTCAAATATTACAGGACTAAACCCCACCTGTGTTTTGAACTGACTGGTTGAGCTTTACATAGGCAGCCAATCACTAATACTTTCTGCTCAAGCAAGGTATCCACATCACAATGAAAACAAACCATGCACCTCTAACTCCAGCTGTTAACTCGCCACAAAAGTAAACAGGAATTGACAGCCTTACAGCCTGGATATGAGACACCACAAGAAAAAAAAAAATCGGGACTAACTGGAAAAAAAAAAAAGTAACACAAAACAGAACGCTCATGAGATCAGATGTCAGATCTTTTAATGTGGATCTTCAGTAGTCTCGTGTCTTTCAAGAAGTACACCAGCCCCTCCATCACACGGCTGTTCTGAGTTCAGGACATCTGACAAGAACTTTTCCTATGCTATTGTCAAGCCATAGTTCTTAGCACCGTGTAAATCCCTTTTCTCCTGTGCCTCTTAAAGCACTTTATAAAAGGTGGATTTAATCAGTGAATTTCTGGCAGAACCAGCCAGGGCTCCAGACTCCAAGTCCTATGCCCAAATCCACTAGACCATACAGACACAGAAAAATATGCATCATGTGTGAACAGTTTAATAGCAAATGCATATTTTAAATTTAATATCCAAGCTAATGGCCTAAAACAGGAATGCACTGCCCTACTAAATAATTAGCAATTACAGTAAACTTCTGATAATCCGGCACCTTTAGGACCCAGGGGGTGCCGGATTATCAGATATGCCAGACTATCGGAAGGGTGGGCTATGAGGGGGGTGGGGTGGGGGGGATGCTACCCCGACCCTTCATAGTTCCCCCTTCTGATAGTCCGGCTCTGCCGCAGGCGTCCCCGATTCAGCCACTGCTGGCCAGTTTCAGCAGCGGCTGAATCGGGGAAGCCAGGCGCAGAGCAGCTCCAATTGTCAGGCAGCCAGAGCACTTCCAGGTTCCTGATGGAGCCAGACCATCAGGCATGCCGGAGCATTGGATGCCGGACCAATGGAGTTTTACTGTACTTGCTTTTAAAAAATGTGTGTATAATATAACAAGTACTTTGAGACCCAGGTACAAAAAGCACTATTTAGTACAAGAATAAGAGCAGCAGAAAAGAACAGAAATCTGGAAGGGTGAATTTCACCCAATACTGAGGGACACCACAAGGCCCTAAATCTACATAGCTTCCTCTTATCTTAATAGAGAGCTTACATGGAGTGCAATCCCTCTACACTGAAGTAAATTTCATCCCTGCATTATTTTTAATGTCTATACAGGCGTGTGAATAAAGAAGTAAAATAGCAAAAGTTTACTGTTTCTTTGGCTAAACTTGTAAAGAGCTAAACTTGTAACAAACTTGGTTAAACACATGTAACCCTAAAAAGGCTGCTTGCCAACTCCTGGTGAGGAATGACTGTTAAATAGCCACTCTGTTATGGCTCTAATCTACAGAGCAAATAGCTTAGACCTGAAGATTATAGTAAATTCAACCTGAGTGCACAGTAAATGGAATTCATGAGGCTTTCCAAATCACCTCCTGTGCCCTGTACTTCACTTTGGGGCTGTCCAGAAAAACTTCCCCACCCATCCAGCATAGTGCAAACACGCTCTTAGCAGTAGCAACAAGAAAAAAAAAAAACCACCTACCTCCACTTCACTGCAATTGAGGAAAGAATGGAAAGTGCTGAGCTAATTTTGCATACACACCAACTTCTATAACTCGTGATGATTTTTAAGAGCAATTTTTTAAACTTGTATTCCATTTAAAAAAAAATCTCAGCCCCCGAGTTCTTGCAGTATATACAGATGAAAGCAACAAAATGCCTTAAATGACTTCAGCAGGAAACTACTAGAAAGAGGAGTGGTGTGTTTTCTGACAGACCCATTACACATTTCTAGGAAAATCTTTTCCAGCGCTGTGTATTGAAATGAAACAGAATTACAGGTCTGTCTGACTACAGAGGTTTTCTACAATAGTCCTTCCTTGGATCCCAGGCTATAGTGCCCTAGAAGAATGCCTTTATATCACATTGCAGGATTAATGGCTCTGAAAAAATAGTGTGTTGGATAAGAAGAAAGCTCTGAAAAAATTAAGTTTAAAACCTGCAATAATAGGACCAAACTTATCTCAGGTAAAAAGCATATTTTGTTCTGCTCACATACATAAATGCCTCTTCCACCACCCACACACCTCCATAGCCTCATATAAAGTGCTCAGTGAGCTCAGAATCTACCCACATAGTAGTGATGACAACGCATGAGACTACTGCAGTCTCCATGGTGGAGAAGCTGAGTAATAATTGACTCCAGCCAACTAGATCACTGGGGTGTAAGGTCATCCTGGAACTCTATTTCCATTATTTCTTTTGGGTAAATTGCTCTGGGAACAATCCTCTTTTCTAGCATAACGTAATCAAGAACTAGAAAGTCACTGCCACTTACCACGGGGTTGCAATTCCTGGCCTGACTGGCTGTGCTGGGAATTTAAATGATGCCTCCACCCTAGCAGCATGTGGAACCAATGTATTGGCTAATACTATGCAGGCTTAAAATGGAGTGATGCTGCAGTTCCTGCTGTCCTTGTAAGCCAGCAAGAATGATTTTTGATCAAAACTGTCAAAGGGAACAACAAAAACAAAACAAGAACAAAACAAAAAAAACACAGCAGAAGTGAAGACTGACTTCTAGTCTAACAATATACACCACAGACCATCCTAATGACCAAAAGAACAAAACAAAATAACCCACCATAACTGGGCTGCATTACATAATATGCTCAGGACCACATCAATGAAAAGAATGCAAGGTTTTCCCCTAGCCTTGATTATTTTGTGGGAGAGAGATGCACAGTTCTTTCCTGCGTTTTAAACAATGGCCAAGACCCTCTATACCTGAAAAGGTTAAGATACATGTGGCCTAAGAATGAACAGTAGTGCCTCACCAGTAAAGCTTTGTCTTCCGAAAGTGAGAGTTTCTGGACTCTAAACTAGGTTTTGCTAAACAAGCAATAACAGAGCTCTACAATACAGTTTCCTTGCTCAGCTCTGGGCCACATTTCCCTTTTGAACACTTGCCAGGTCCTAGCATTTAGGGTACCATCTTGATCCAAGCTAATTATGGAAAAGCACTGTCCAATTTATAGCTTTAGATCATACAATGAAGTTTACACACAGATTAATTCTTCCCATGAAGAAATGAGCATACATGTTGCCTTTCTCCTAAAAGCCCAAGACCGTCTTTGTTTGTTATAGCAGGACATGTTGAGGAAAAAGAGATTAATGTTATTACCAGACTTGCCTCTTCTCAACTCTCTGCATTTGCCAAGAAGTCCTCAGTCTACTGCTGCTGTCAAGCCATACTTTTAGCACATCATTGTTTCCCCATTATCTCCCTTCTTCCCGGTTTTCCTTTAGCACAGTTCTCCCATTCATGACTGACTAGACTGCCACAAGGGCTGTCTGATTCAGAAATCTGCTTTGCAGTTGTTGGATTTTTGGGGTCTCTCTCTCTCTCCCCCCCCCCCCAAATGTTGAATAGCTGGAGAGTGGGGGATGAGACAGTGATGCACTCTCAGGCTACGGCCAGACAGCGGGGCTATTTCGGGATACCAGAAGTAACCCGAAATAGTAATTCCACATCTTTAAATGTGCCTGTTATTTTGAAATAACAGGCACACTATTCCAGTGTGCCTGTAACCCTCACTCCATGAGGTTTGTGGGACTTGTCAGAATAGCACTTTATTTCAAAATTTGGTGCTATGTAGACCGCGCCAAATTTCAAAATTACCTCAAAATAAGCTATGCAGTTTGCACAGGGCAAATTGCATAGCTTATTTTGAGGTAAGGGTGCTGTGTAGACGCACCCTCAGAGGGCTGAGACAGAAAGAAATAGTTTAAAAATAATTTGCTTGGAAAAAGCCCTAAAATAAGCTTCTACAAATGCAACTACCTTAATAACTATGAAGCTAAACCTCGTCTTCTGACCTAGGCAATATTTTTTCAGAATTAATCTTAGTAAAAATAATTAGGTAGAATTACTTATTCCTGAGGGAAGAGGATTCAGAGACACTGTGATTAAAATATATGAACTACATTTGATAAGTCTTATAAAGCCAGGTGATCTATTTTATGTTAGCAGGCACAGTGGGACTAGGGGGCCTATTTAAGTGAAAGAAGAATTTATGTAAAATTACTTTAAAGAAATACTATCTTACTGAGAGTGAGGAAAGTGAGCAGTGTTAAACAGTAACTACATGGACTCTGATGGGTTCAAAATAATTAATATCCTTTTCACTCCCTCTGAGGGACCAAGAGGGAATTTTTCACTGATCACGTTTCTCCACTGCAACTGGCAATGCATTTTTCTTCGAACTTCTGGCACAAATGAAGAGAGAAGACCTGTATTTAAAAATATGTCCAGACTAGAGAGATGATAATGAAACAACCCTTCAGCTCATTTCTTGCTTCTGACCCTACATGATCACACTATATAGAAAAGTTGCAATAATCTTTTAATTGGCTAAATCCAAGTCTTACAGCATTTAAAGTTAATTATTCTGCAGGAGTAAAAAGATGTTTTATGTAAATAACTAGGGCATCTGAAAGATTTTCTTAGACTTGTTCTAAAATATTTTTGATGCTTTATTCCCGGTCCTAAACTTATTTCTACTGGCGTTACATGAATTATTAGATTCATTTTAAAAATAGTGCAAAGAAGCAAAACATCAAAGGTTCCAATGGGAGCAGAGGATATTCAGCACCTTGAAGGACAAGGCCCTGAGTGAGTTACTTAAAAGGGATATAATGTTAGCCAATGATTGCAATGAATAAATCTTCCTTAAGTAAAACAAACTCTTACTGTAACAGTCTCCCAGGGGAGGGAAATATCAAACACTGTTCAAGTTAAGGGAGCACAACAAAGAAGTTATGGCTAAAATAATATTCCTGGAAAGGCTTTTAAAAGGCTACTATTTGGCAACTCGTATTTTTATTAGATGGATATATTAGTTTAAAAAAAAAATCTGTTCTATTCAACAAACTCCTCAGCCCCCGGTTGTGCTATGCTGCAGTTGCAAGGCACATTTATCCCCAAAGAGCCATTTACAGACTGCACTGTCATTTTTCAAGTAAAAAGGAAAAGACTGAAAGGATTTCAAAGATATTACAAACCCAATTTCTCCTACCTTTAACATCTTCATTTTCACATCAAAAGCTATGAATGGGACACATCCAGTCCGTGTGTATGTATGTGTATCTTGGTTTCTGTTATTTACACTCCAATTCATCTGATGAAGAGGATTTTGCCCATGAAAGCTCATGATTCTGATAGGGATGTTAAATTTAATGAACTAATTGACTAGTCAATGGAATTTCTGTTGATTAGTCGATTAAGCAGGGGAGCAGCAACGAGGTTAGCTCCCAGCCCTGGGAGGGTCTTGATACATTTAGAAGGCTGGTGTGCAGCTCGGGGACCCAGCATGAGCCAGGAATCAGCTGCCCTGGCTTGCGGCGGGTCCCCCGTGCTGCACACCAGTTTAAATTTTTTCCCAGCTCACACCTTGTCCCCACTGCTGCACTTCTGCTTTGAAATGTATTAAGAGCCAACTGCACTGGCTCCTGATAGAGGCAGTGGGCGGAAGGGGGGGGAGGGGAAGAAACGACTAGTTTATGCTTATTGGATAGTCGCTTATATCCCTAGATGCTATATATTTGTTGTTGATCCCTAAAGTGTTGATCCCTAAAGATATTTGAGTGGATTATTTCATCCCATCAATGCAGAGCAAGTGTAAGCTTGTGCTCTCTGTTCTATAATAGAAGAGCACAGAAAACAAGATGTAATTAAAACATTTCCTTTGTCAACCAAGATCTTATAAAATAATTAGCAGATAATTCAGACTTGAGTCTACTTGCCTTACTGTAGGAAAACTTTCCGCTACAGTCAGTGAAGTGTTTTGTCTGTATAAAAGCATGCAGGAATGGATCTCTGGATAGAAGTTCTCAATACTACAAGTACCTACATTTCCATCTGCACAGGGAGGCCCACTATGCCCTCACAGAAGATCTACTAAAGTCACAGCACACTTTTGTAGATTATAATACTAGTCACACATAAATCTCTCCAAACTGCCCACTTGATCTTTAGTTGTCTTATGCCAATACACTAAATCCTGATCATATAGTAAAATAACATATACTTTCCTCCTTCATTTCCAAACAATAGATATGTTAAAATATCCTACACAACTTTCAGGCAGGGCTTTTGAAAATTAAAAAACAGAAGAGGGTTTGTGGGCTATTTATGATGAGAATGTCCTTGAACGACTGCTAGAGAAATGGATAATTACACAAAGCCATTTTTTTCCTAATTGGAAAAGGCAATCTTGATAAAACTACTCTTGAAATCCTCTGAGAAGACAACCTAGGCAGGAGTTAAGAATTTTTTTTTTTTTTTTTGCGGAAGCAAACAGATTTTTAACCTAAAATAGAGCTCTATCAGGAGATTCAACAATAAACAGAAACTTCCGCTAAACTTTACAGTGAGATGTAGATCCACACATTAGTTTTCTATTTCTGAATTCAAAATTCAGGATCAAGCCAAGGATATCAGTCCCTTATTATACAAACATTTTTAAACAGACAAAACAAAAACATTTATGAAGTGGACATTTGCACTTGAGGCCTTAACATCAACAACCTTAATTTAGAGGGGTAGCCAACTTAGTCACTAACACCATCTCCTCTGCACCTACAGGTTAGAGATCCAACCCCAAACTACCTCTTCTACAAAACAGATGGACCAGCACCAAAAAATGCCACAAACAAAAATGTATCGGAGGGGTAGCCGTATTAGTCTGGATCTGCAAAAGCGACAAGGAGTCCTGTGGCAATCAACCAACCTCATAAAAGAGAATGTAAGTCTGCTTTGTGTATCAGAATTGCATTGTTATTGGTTCTTGACATACTATGTAAGGCATACGTCTAGAGCAGTGGTCCCCAACCTTTAGAGACTCCCGGGCGCCCGGGGGGGGGGGGCCACTCACGCGCCGGGCGCCCGGGGGCGGGGTCACTCACACGCTGGGCGCCCGGGGTGTGTGGCCGCGCGTCCTGGGGCATGGCAGGGGCGGGGATGCCCTTGCACCCGGTGCCGGCATGTGCCCCGGGGCTGGGACCGCCCGAGCGCCTTGTGTCGTGGGCCCGGGTCCCGAGCCACGCGCCTGGGGCCAGCACCGGCGCCGCATGTGCCCTGGGGCTGGGGCCGCCCGAGCGTTGCGCACCAGGCGCGGGTGCGTGTTGCGCGCCTGGGGCCGGTGCCTCCAGTGCACCGCACGCCGGGGGCGGGGCCGGCCCAGGTTGTCTGCAGGCGCACACAAATGCCCCAGCGGGCGCCATGGCGCCCGCGGGCACCACATTGGGGACCACTGGTCTAGAGTATATTGATTACAGGAGAATTTTCTGTTTTGCATTTTGAAGGGATGCACAAGGTAGGATCTGGAACCAGTACATATGGAGCAGAGCTATACTTCCAACCTGATCTGGATGGTATAGTCTCTGACTGCAATCTGCAGGGGAAACAAAGTAACCTGGAGCATACAGTCTCTCTAGGGAGAGTGCATGAAATACATTGGAGTCTGTTTTCCACATCAGGGTGGTATAGTGGGCCTGGAAGGTGGAGGAAGTGAAGCCTTTGGCTAATAAATGAATGTAATATGTAAGGTGCTGGCATGTGAGCCATAAGAAGCAAGTGGGATGGAGAAGTCAGCTCGAGACAGAGCACCTGTGGGGAAAGCCACAATAATGGGCAGGAATACAGGATAGTTCTACAATGGAACCTTAACTACAATTATTTCATAATTCTAGTGTTATGTTTTTACCACTACATTCTATTAACTTTTTTTTTTTTAAAGACACTGTCTTCTAGTGATGTTAGATATCATGTATTTTAGTAACTGTGTAGATGCAACCATTTTTAGCAGTTACTTGGTTATTAAAATACTCCCCAGGTGCAAGACCGGCAACCAGTGTTCCTGGCTCCTGGCCCCATTCCCAGGGAGCCCAAGTTACCTGCGGACAAAGGCTGTTCTACAATCCCACCTGTCCCCCACCACTGTGCTGCCGCTGCCTCTGATACAGAGGCAGCAAGAGGGGGTGTAGTTGTTTGGATTAACCAATAAGGATAGGCTTATTAGTTAATCGTTTGGACGGCTATACGCTAACATCCTTATGATATACTGTCAAACTTTCACAGAATTCATAATTTTTTCTTCCTTAATAGATACATCACATTCCCATGCCCACCAAGCTCACACAACTTAATCTTAATCATGCTTATTAAGATTTTTTTCAGACTTTCTCTTTCATTACTAAAGGTAACAAATGTCCTAGACTCCAATGATTATCCAGGAGAACTTACACTGGTGTTATTTCAAATGTGATTCTTATGATTTCATAAAACTCCAGTGGCCAATTCTTTGGAGTTTGTGCCACTCTTCCTGCCTCTCTGGGTAGGTCTACACTGCAGCTGAGTGACCCTCCCAACCTGGCTACACAGACTCCTGTTACCAGGGCTTGAGTCTGTGCACAGCCGTATATCAAGAGAAGTTTGTCTCATAGGTGTCAGAAGACAGCAAAAAGGGTCAAAATATGGCCTACTATTAAAACTTTCACTCTTTATCATGGAGTTGTTATTGTGACTCTAATAGACTAGGTCTACACTACAAGGTTTTTGCACAAAAAACACCTCAAATGAGCTCTTGCGCAATTAAATGGGCAAATAAATGGCAGAACAGAGGGCTTTTTCTGCCTTAGGTAAACCTACTTTTGAGGCATAACTGCTTTTAGCGCTACAGCTATTGTGCAAGAAGGCAAGTATGGACACTCCAGAAGGGTTTCTTGCACTAGAAACCCCTTTGGAAAAAAAGCACAGTTGCTCTGATGGCCATTCTATGAATGGCCATCAGAACTTTCTTGCACAAGAGCATCCAGCAGTATGGATACTCTCTTGCACAAAAGCATGTCGCTTTTGCCATGTGCTTTGAGGTGTGGACATGCTCTTGCACAAATTTTTCCACAAAAACTCTTGCACAAAAGGCTTCTTGCACATGAAGCCCATAGTGTAGACATAGCCATATTGTAAAGTCAAAATTATTCTGTGGGAAATGTTTTAATGAGATCAAACCAATTTTAACATCAAGGTTACAGATGCAAGCATGCAACGAAAGTTAAGCTTCCCACAGTAATCTTAACTTGCCACCCTGCACATCTCACTCTGTGCATCGCTCCTAAAAGGTAGTCAGGTGTTGCATGTGCAGAGCAAAAAAAATGAGGCCCAGACACATTAAGGTTACACTGGCCTCTAATTCAAGAGAGCCCACGTGTAATATGGAGAAATTAAAAACCTAGCATACAGAGAAAAGTCATAAGAAATGGCAGATGTTTGACACATCTGCAGCCACCCTACAAAAGATTTTCCAGGCTCCCACGTGCCTATTGGAACACCTATGAAATGATTCATGGCCAATGGATTGACCCGCCGATCTGAGTTTTAAATGAAGAGCATGCAAGGGTGCTGCCTGTCACGCCACGCTGCTGCCTCTGATACAGAAGCAGCAGCTCGGGGCATCAGGAGGGAGCAGGTCTGTGCAGGGTGCCAGATTTTAAACTGGCTCCCCTCGGCCACCTTGCGCTTCTGCCTCTGATAGAGAGGCAGTAGCGTGGAGTGTCAGGAGGCTCCCCGGGAGTGGGGCCAGGAGCACACTGGCTGCCGATCCTGCCCCCCGGGGGTACTGAGTAACACTGTAACTGCTAAGAATTGTAAAGGTTCCACTGTTATTAAAATAACCAGTTTCTACTCCTGTGTTTTTATGTGGAGAGCCTAGTTCCACTGTGTATGAAGCAGAGTCCCACAGTACATCCACTCCAGGATGTTTAACTTAACTCAACTGAACAGAACAACTCGGATCCTGCTCCTTTAGGAACAATCCACAGTCCTTTCACCAATGAATTAATTCTGACCAAATTAAAAAAAAAAAATCAAGCTAACAATACCTATATGAAGAAGGTAACATCCACCAAAAGCTAAACATAGGTTACTGCTGCTGATCCACTGCACTAGTGCCCCTGTGCTCCTGAATGAGTGATCATGCCAAGAAATAAGAATTTGAAAGGTAGGAACTAGGGAGGTTAAAAATCATGTCATATGCTAACCATGTAACCGCTTAAAAAAAATCTTAGCAGTTACACCTGCTGTGGGCTCTGCATATAAAGCTAAGCTAAACTAAGCTTTATGCTGCAGAGTGTTTAGTTTTACACTGCAGAGCCCTTAGCAGCCTCCCTGGGAGCAGAGCCGCCAACCCCTGCCAGCGAAGAGCCTGCTGAGTGTAACCGATACCATTCATTGATAAGCATCGGTTAATCGGTTATATTCTAACATCCCTAGCAGGAGGTAAAGGTGGTTTCGGTTCCCTAGATTTATGGGCTGTCCAGGCACTGGACTGTTCTCCAGTGTGGCCTCAAGGGGTGATTCTGGCACCTGTGTTCTTAGGGAATGGGGGTGCCCTGGCTATGCCTCCTTCATCCTGGCCATACCCAAAACTTTCAACCAGGAGGGTGGGAGATATAGGAGCTGTCATGGAGGCTCTAAATTATCCAATGGCTAATTAAGAGAATTCAGGACTGTTATGTGATACCAGAGTGCCACAAGCAGTCTAGCATACCAATGTAGCAGGCAACTATGAACTATTTTGAGCAATAACAGCAGCCAGGAGAGTACAGATTTTGTTACAATTTCCATTTTAAGCACTGATCCTGCAACAGAATCTGCCTAGTGGAATCTCTGCACCTGTGCAGAGTAGGGATGTGAGAGCATCCATGTGTAAACAATTAACTGATGAGCCTGGGCTCATCTGTTAATGTACATGGTTACACGCAACCTCCCTACCCCTGCATGTGAAAGTGTAACCACTGAAAATTTCAGCCATTACACGTTTACCAAAATAAGCACATGTTAACGTCCCTACTGCAGAGTCCCACTGACTTCACCAGAACTCTGTATGGGCACAGGGGTCCAGTCATGTGGCTCTTGTTGCAGGATTGTCCCTGATCTGTGCTTTTTAGGATTCTGTATATTTATTGGCTACACCAGTGTTAGGAAGTAGTTTACCTGCCTCCTAAAAAAAACAAAACAAAAAACAACTACCAAATAGTTGTGTATAAACAAAAACCCAGGAAAAAACAACAAATTTAAGCGATCCTTGACTTCCATCATTTCACCTCAAACTAGTTCAATTTTAAAATAAAACTAAGCAAGTTGTTAGCAAATTAATAACCACTTTTGATAGGGGAAAAAGCCCTTCAAAATGTTTAGCTTTCAAGAGTGTTTAGCACATAAAGCAAGAGAGCTGCATCTGGCAACCAGCAGGAATTCAAAATACATTAAATGGTATTTACATAAAAGCAAGGCTGTCGATACAATATGACAATCACAACTTTTACAGCCATGAAAAATCTTTAACATAAAAAAGAAATTAAATTAGAACGGTATTGAGGGCCTGGCAAACCACCATAAAGCCAGGACATTCGGAAATAATGCTGACACTTATTCCTGACTGCCTAATATAGTAGCATTTAATGTATTGTATGGCAAAAATCATTTACTGCTCATAGAATCATGTGATAGCCCACAGCATGTTATATGGACACAGATTCAGACTCACGTTAACATTTCCTAGCTGGGCAATAGAAGTCAGATTCTTGATATTATTTTAACACAGTTTATAAAAACATCATTTTACTAAAAATATCAACGGACGTTGACTTCATTGGGCTACCGACCAGGCCTTTAATGCCCATAGAAAGCCTTTCCAAAGGGATTATAATGATGGCAGTTTATATAAATCCAAAAAGGTTGTATAGAATAACTCTTTATGCAATGTATTCAGAATCAACAGCTTCTGCAAATAAATCAAAGAAGTTTCTTGGGGGAAATCTGATGTCTTACTGGATCTATAATGGAAGGGGGGGGGGAAAGCCATTCACTTAATAGTTGGCCAGTTTGATCTTTGGCCCATAATGGGACTGACCACAAAAATATAAATGTATGATGGCCAGTCGCTGACAGACAAATGTCCATGTTACCACTGAGTCCTTGATGTCTTTTTAGCAGTGAGCCAAAGGATTTAACTGAATGGACCTGAAGACTAATCTAGGAGCTCCATGGTCTGGTGTCATTGTTCTATGGGAAGAGTGACTTTTGTCTTCCTAGCAGTTAATCTGCATTTTTCACAGGTACCAACATATCATAATATTTTAAAGAAATCTAAGACAGGCTCTTCTCATACCTTCCACTTCTAAAGTCCTGAGAGCCAAAGGTAGGCTAGCAGATACTTCTAATTTCTAACAAATCGTCCTGTCAGGTTAACAGTTCCCTGCCCTATCCTCCCACACACACACAGTGGTGTGGCCCTCCAAAACTGTGGCTATCCTGAGATACACAGGCCAATTCCACAAATGCCACACATCTACTCTACAGGCCCCTTCTTCCCTATGACAGCTTCCAACAGCAGCCATGATGTACCTAATCCAATCCTTCCACTCAAGAGAGCATCTGACAGCTTGGAAAGGGAATTTGTATCACTCACAGGATCAGTCCCAGCATTATCTAGCATAGGGAAATTTCTGGGGGTTTACAAGAGGTATTACCTCTGAGGAGCATTTCCTTTCTTGGCTCCACCACCTCTCTGATCAGGCACACCCATTAACACTACAGAGCTGCAAACACCCTGAAAGCTCAACCCCTTCTCTCTTTGAAATTTGGCTAAGAGCAAGTTTTCTGCCACTTTGATCATTTCTTGCAGCAAAAAGTGAAGGGGATGGTATGACCCATTCTCCACCTCAACTCCCCATTTTTAAAAATGGCAAGGATAGCCTAAATAGTCAACATTACTTACTTTTCAGTTACACTTTTGAGGCTAGCTTACAGGTTCTCCTGCAGTTTTTCCTTTTTTTTTTTTTTTTTTTTTTTTGGAAACAAGCAAATTGATCTTAACTTTTAAATCCTTTCAGTGCCTTATTTAGTCAAACTGCTTTATAATGGAGAAACAAACAAGGTAACCATCAACCTGGAGGCAATATGAAAGAGCTTTTTTCCTCTGGTTAAAAAAACCCCTATTTTTAAAAAAATAAGTTTAATCTCATTGGTGGTGATGTTATTTTTGGTTGACAATGTGCTTTAAAAATGGATTAACCCTTTTACTCAATGGACTAGTACAGTGGTTCCCAACCTTTTTTATGCCGCAGACCTGCAAACCCATTCACAAACTTGTGGCAGGCTAGTAACATTTTGTTTGCATATTGTCCATCTACACCTAACCCAGTCCCTTGCTCCCCAGTGCCTAACACCCTTTGACCCCCACCCCTCTTGCCCCGTGACCCCACCACACCCTCACCCAAATCCCTTTTGCTCTTTGCCCCCACCCTCACACTCCTAAGAGCAAGACTGCCCCCTTTAGGGAGCGTGGCTGTTACTGCCATGTGGGCAGGGGGAGCAGCCCTCCTCCTTCGCGCCCTCTCCCTCCCCAAACGTGTCTCTCAAGTGCGGAGCAGGGGGGAGAAGGAAGGAGGTGCCTCCTGCTCTGCCTCCTCCTGCCACTGTCCGCGAGCTGAGCCGCTGTGAACAGCCAGCTTGAGCTCCAGCTAGCGGTTTGTGGACCAGCACCAGTCCATGAACTGGTGGTTGGGAACCGCTGGACTAGAAAATAGATTGGCTACAAATGGGAAATAAGCTGCCAAAAAACATTAAACTTTGCTGCTGTCAAATAATATTAAGGCCCTGATCCAGCAAACACACACCTGACTTGACACTGAAATCAACACACTACTTGCCTGCACAGAGTTAAGCACAAAAGTAAGCATCTGGACAACTGGGGCCTGAAGTATGAAATACAAAATCAGGTGGTAATCAAAGACCCCTCTCTATAAAGGCTCTCTACCTACAAGAGTGGAAGGAAAAAAAACCCTCACCATACAGACACCTCCCCCCCCTAAGGAAATACTTCCTTCTAGGACTCATTTTCTCTGACTTGGAAAATCTAAAATGTATCAACAACATAAATATATTGCTGGAATACTTTCTCCTATATCAGACTTTATTATTTCATTTAATTATCACTTTTTATAAATGAGATTCTTAGTATTTAATATGCTTTGCAATTAAACCATGCTTTTTCTAGCTGAAAAGTTGCCATTTGCACAATGCACAAAAATATTTGTATTAATTCAGATCAACAGTCTTCCTCCAATTTATTTTTTCTTTACATTCCACATGTGTGAATACATATTCAAGGATATGCACTGAACTCAATCTGTAGGCATGCAGTTCCCTTTGTCATCAACAAAAGTTCTGCTATGGAATGAAATCAGTACATGGCCTACATTAGAGGTGTTTAAATAATTAGTTTCTAAATTTATAGTGTATTACTTTTGCCAAGTTACTTATTACATTTTTTTAAAAATCTCCACTTATTAAAAGCATGACCCTGACAATTGTAGATCTCAGATTTTATCCCAGCTTTCATTTAATGGTGGAACATAATTCACGCTTCATAAGGGAAAAGCAATCCAGAGCAGCTCATTTTACTTCAATGGGTCTAGAAAAATGGAATTCTGAAGAAAGTTACATACGTACATCACGGGGAGGAGAGGGGGGGAAATCGATGGCATTATTGTTAAAACCAAAATACACTAACCCGCTTAAAAAAAAAATCTTATAACAAAACTGATAGTATGGTGATTAATAAATACTGCCTTTTATATTCAGAGATACTAAAGTTTTGCTGTTTCACATTACCTCACAACACATAAATGCATAAAAATGAGTCTAATTATTCAACGATGCCAATAATTAAGTTCATACATCAAAAGACGCAATAGGATGTTACTTTTCTGTCAGTTATACTACAGAATTGCCTTTCAGAATCCTATGTTTTTATATCTGGAAGCAGGCCTGGGAAAATTTAGGCCATAGCAAATTAAAATAAATCAGAGCTAGATGATACCACTTATATACAAGCACAAAAAGCATCTCCTGAAAGATGTCTGAGGGGAGGGAGAAGCAGGTGAAGGCAGTAGCTGCCTTCACAGCACCATTCCCACTGATCTTACTACATTAAAGTGCTACATTGTCCTGCATTTTGCTTGATCTTACTATGCCTCTCACTGGGACTTGGTCAAGGTCTGCACTCTCTCTCCCCACGGAAGTTAGTAAAAAACCTTTTGAGACTTATCTTCCACTGTACCATCTCTCTCTCCTCCCCAAGGGCTGTACAGGCAGCTGTAATCAGGGAGAGGCCCTATAGCAACTTGGCTTTCATGGAGACAGGCAATTAGGAAGCCAAAGAAGCAGGGGCCACAAGACTCACTAATAATGCAGCAGCACAGCAACTCCATACTGATGCCCCTGGCTTGCTGTGAGATCCCCAGGGCCTCCAACCAAAACCATTCCTGAGGAAGGCAAACCCTGATATCCTGAAGGGAATGTCCATGTGGAGAGTCTTAAGGGGATTCTCATGGAGATTTCCTCCAACAAAGTTTCCTCCTGAGGGAAAAGATTATCTGTACCAAAGTTACAAGTTACGCCTAAAGAAACTGGGTCAGATTACATTAAGAGGCTTATACTAGAGTTATACAGATGCAGTCACCTGTGTTGCACAAATGAGACAGAATAAAGCAGTAACTTAGTAAAGTACATAGGTAGTAACTTATGGGCTGCTCCTTCAAAAATAAAAATCTTAGCCACAGAGTTTCCTGAACTCAATGAGGAAAAAACTCTAATTTCAGGATCCACTGGATTTCAGTATGGAAAAAAATCTAAAGCAAACATTCTTCCAAACACAATGAAATGCTGTACAAATAGATACATATAATCTCATCTAAAAAAGAAGTTTGAACTATTAGGGCCTATTGAACCGAGTGACCTTTTTCTCATGTCTGAAGCTTGGAAGATAAAAGCACAATATCTGCCACCAACTTTTACTTTAAACAGCGCCGAAATAGGAACACGCTTTACTAGTCTAGGACCATTTATAGTCCAATGCAGACATCAGTTTTACTTCTTATTAAATAGATATGGTACTCTGCAGCAGTTGCCCACTAGAAACACACTAGAAATATTTTAAGGTACAGTTTTAGACAATGACTGTAAAATGCTATTGTACCAATCATAGGCTAAGTCTAAGTCAATAGGAACCTGACCTGACTAGGGTACGACTCGGAGTCAGCAAACCTTTAATTGTACCTGAAGTATCCAACTTGTCATACTTGATCTCTGTTGAAGAATGCAAATGCAAGTCTTTGTGGGACCATAGTGCCTAATCCTGCAAACTTTTATGCACAAAAGCGGGCCTAATGAAATCAGTGAGATTTCATGTGTAGGTAAAAGTTCACAGGAATAGGTCTTCCTACCAGAACTCACAGGCTTACCATATTAGAGCCCATAATACCAACGAAAGCTAAAATACACAGTAAAACTACCCATACTTTTAAATAGCAGTGGTTATTGGTCCTGGGTGGTGCAGGGAAGAACAGTCCAGTTTTTTAAAAATAGACTAATTCAATTAATTATCTTGGTGGGAGGAACATGAATGGGGAAAATGGCAGAAAAGCATGTCAGAATAAAATAATTAAATTCAAGTCTGCATGCTACTCTAAATTACAGTTGCATTTATATCATCCATTCTCTGGGGAAAGTGACATCCAATGCAAATAAGCCTAGCTGTTTAATTATTCAGATTCAGAGAATCACATAAAGACATCTGAGAAACATAACATTTTAATAGATGAAATAAATACTCCAGTACATGCAAGATAAAAACTGACATTGGAAAAAATTAAAAATCATTTTCGTTATAGTGTAATTTTTGTTTTAAACACTCACAGTAGCTTTTCCCCCAGTTTGAAAATCAACACATGGAAAACAATCACAACCTCCACTCCTGCACACCAAATGCACTTCTCTAACCTAACACTTGATTCAAAAGAAGTCAGTTCCCCCTGTCCCTCCCCCAAAAGTAGCTACATCCTTCTAGACGGTGTTGATTTTTTTTTAAATGCGTGAAAACTGAGGTAACTTCTTTTTCCTGCACAACTGAACAGTAGAATTTAGAAGGGAAATTTTGGAAGACAAGACAAAACTTTAAAAACCGCACCCAGCGCGATTAAAGCTTTTTTGATTCCCCCCACCTCCTCAGGTATAAAACTTTTTTTTTATTACCATCTGTTTGTATATAGACCTTATTGATTGATGGAAAATATATTTGTGAATAATTACTCCATTACAAAAATGCCAAAACTGGCCACTAATTATTTTGACAACTTCTTCTTGAGTATATATAGTTTTACGTATGTTGCTGTGGTTCCTCGCCACTTAAAATCAAAGGATTGGGCTCATCTAAGCAAATTCTTTGGTATACAAATAACCAGGGGTTGGGGAGGTGGGATATTATTTTCCTTTAGCAATGACTGAGATCTAAATGGGGATGGGGGTTAATTCACAGAATTGGAGTTCACTGGCGGTAAAGTCCTGGGTGAAGATCTTTCTCTTAGTGCCTGAGATAAGAGGTTGCAACCCTCTGAGACGGCGCAAGCCGAGTTCCTCAACCTTTCCCTGTAATCTGTCATTTTGGTGCTACTTTCTGGGTGTTGGGCTATATCCCTGAGGCATTGAGTTAGGAGCACACAAGCGGATACCACACTCATGGCCCCTCCTAGAATAGCAGTTTGCACAGCTTTGCCCTCTGGATTAATGGTGGCAGCTTTACCCAAAAACTGGGGCTCAGTGGCAAAGCCCACCAGAGCATAGACAGATTGCACCAAGGGTCCGCTGAACAAGACGCACCGGTTCCTGGTCAGCTCACTGGGTGAAGTCTTGACCTCCTTGACACATGCCAGCAGGGCAGAGGCGCTGGTGCTCATGCACTTGACGCTGAGTTTGAACTGCTCCCTGGCAAACCTATCCTTGGATTTCTCGCTGGCCAGGACACAGGCATCTGTCAGGAATTTCAAGTTCTTGGACATGTTCTGGGAAACCTCCAGCAGGAGCTGAGGGCTCATGTCTGCCAGAGGAGTGTTCTTTAAGATCCCACAGCCATGCTCCACCTCGTGCCTGCACCTGGTCACCTTGTAGCGATCCACCAAGCCGGGCAGGGCAGGCTGAGACCCTGGGGTCTCCACGGCGGCCAGGTAGGCAGCATGGGCAGAGCACTCCGTGAGGGAGACCACCAGGTCCCCCATCTCCACCAGGCTGTCCCCCACTTCGCCAAAGCGCCCCATGTTGAGCTGGCTTTGCACATCGTGGGTCAGGATGGAGAGCCCCTTGGTCCTGGCAATGATTGTGTCCCTGCACTTCTCGAAGGACTCCCCGAAGACAGAGAGGCTCTCGGTGTTCACCGGCCTGGTCTCGCTGGACAGCAGGAGCAGATCCGCCACCAGTTGCATCTTGATCTTGCAGTGGTCGCAGATGGAGACGAGTTTCTTCCTCTGCAGCGAGCTGCTGCTGGGGACGGCGCTGCTGGACACCTCACTAGTGGACTTGCCAGAGCCACCGCTAGCCATCGCGCCGGGGGGGCACTCGCATGCCTCTTGCGACCCCACTGCCACCGCCTCTCCCGCCGCCCGAGCAGTCCCGACAGAGCCCGGCAGGATCTCTCTGCCTTTTCCGCACCATCATACCATTAATCTCCGCGAGTAAAAAAAAACCCTCTGCACGCCGGGGCTGCTGCTGGGAGTGGGTGGGTGGAAAGCAAAACCCGCCGCCCTGGATCGAGCCCCGGCCTCTCCCCTCTGCAGAGCACTGGCTAGACCTCCGGGCCAGCGGCGGGCTGCTGCGGCTCTGGGGAAGCCCCCGGGTCCTCTCCCCGCATGATGTCTGGGTATTTATGTGTTGGGCACCCCGAGTGGTGCGGCGGTGGCGGGTGGGCTTCCCCGCAGCTGGCGTTTGCAAAGTTCCCTCCTCACGGGGACTCACTGGCTGCCGCGAGCCGGGGGACATTCATTAGCAAAGAAACATCCGAACTTGTTACCGTTTAACTCCTTCGGGGGAGCAAATCCCGCTGGCCCGAAAGGAGGCGGCTGCGAACCATGTGCTCCGCCTCTCCAGGCGCCCGAGAAGTCAGGCGCAGGCGGCAGCAGCCCCGCATCTCCTGCTATCAGGAAGCGCAGCAGAGGGTGTGGCCCCGGTCGCTCGGCGAGAGCCCTGGAGGAGCTGGGCACCGACTTGGTGCTGGCGCGGCCGGGCTCTTGAACTGTTTGCACACACCCCAGCGCGGTGCCACGGGGGGAGGGCAGAAGAGCTACCGGATCCGGCTTGCTGGCGAGGAGGGAGGGATCCTCTTCCCTTCCCCTCGGCGGCTGCCTCACGCCTTCCTTCCTTGATCATGCGTCCAGCCGCCCTGAGCTCGCCCCCGGCCGCCTGGCTCCATCCCCTGCTCTCCGCCGGCCCTTCGGACGTGGGCGCATCCGATCCGACTTCGCCCGGCTCCTCGGGGGCCTCTTGCCGCCGGCCGCTGCACGAACTTAGACTCTCCCCGCAAACAAGGGTGGTGGCTCCGGGCTGCAGCTGCGGCAGATGCTGCGACCCGCTCGGCCTCGGTCTTCTGCCATTTTTCTGGCTGAATCACCAACTTCCAGGGAGGGGGAACCAACCTTCGGCCGCCTTCTTACCTCCAGTTCCTCTGCCCGGGCCCTAAAACAAACTACTGGGAAGAGGCGGCTGCTGCGGATCTGCCAGCCAGACGCTGCATGGCTCTTAGGGAGGCTGCTGGCTTCGCCCACTCCTCCCCCTCCCTCCCCGTTGCCTTTGCTGTAACCTCACTTAAGCCTATAGAAATCTTTTGTGCGGTGTCACCGCCCTTCGTTCAAATCCTGCCCTCCCCCCTTCGGCGCTCTCCACGCCCGCTGTTTGACGCTCCTCCCAAGGAAAGGGGGCAGCAGCGCCTTGCTGTGGCTCGCCCCATCCCATTCATGCGCCTGGCTGCAGCCCCGGCGCGCTTTGCAGTGCACAGCAATGGCTCTAGCTAACCGCTGCTGCTTTTAACATCCCCCCCACACACGCACTCCCCGTCCTGTGCCGGGGTCTGTCGCAGGCGCAAACCGAGCAAGGATCAGGCCACCAGGAGCTTTTCCTAGTGATACATAGGGACGGTGATTACAAAGGAGGTAGTTTTTAAATGTATTAATCAATCCTCTCAAATAAACACGAGGGAGGAGGTTAAAGGGACGGCGGGACCCAAGGAAAATAAAATACACAAGGAAAGAGGTTTGCCTCATGAGATCAGCCTGTATGGATTGGCTTATGGTTCCTCACTGACCAATTAGGTGAAAGCACATAACATGCAATACTAAGAGATGGAAACGATACTGTGGTGAAAAAAGGCAATTGATAGATAATACATTACCTCACCCACACGCAAATTGACCAATTCACAAAGACAATTGTGCTACATGAATGTATCACAGGCTCTGACACAGCTACATTTAGAATTCCTTTGCATCAAATTTCCATGTGGGAGTGATTAATGCTATCTGCAACCACAGTGACTCCGAGTAGGATTTTTTTAGTGGAAGTTTGATACCTATTAAATTCCCAGCATTGTCACAACTTGTACATTATGCATGATATTATATAATGGAGTAAAATATTTTGTGCAAGCATGGTCTAAAGTTTAATAGTGTCAGGTTTGCAATATAGAATGCAATTTGTGAATTAGTAAATTGCAATAGAAGAGTTTGGTTCACTTAATATTTTATTAATTTATTGAAAACTTTTAATTGTGTTAGCTTGTAGTGGGTGGGATTCTGTTAGGACCCCCAAACTTAAGTTTTTGTAAACTATAGGTTTTGTAAAACCAAATATCAAAAGAAATATATAGATATGTATAATGGCAATTATTGTGGTTTTCTGTTTATAGTTAAACATCCCCCTACAACTGTTTACAGTGGCCTTGTGCATTGATCTAGGCAGGGATAAGTTTGAATCCTATTTTGGTCCAGTGTGAAAATTGATGTTGGTGCTCTCCTTAGTTGTACACATTGCATTTTAAAGATCTGTTTATATTTGTCAGAACTTTTTCACTGGGGAAGGCAGAGTCCTGCTTCTGATGACTTTAAGGGGTTTTGGAAGTGCTTTAAGATAAAATCCTGTTTCCTCTGGCTGATTTCCCTTCCAGAATTTATCGGTCTAAAAAGAGATTCTTGGCATAACATTTCATTGGATACAAGAAGGTTTTGGAGGCTAAATTCTTAAATAAGCATCAATTTAAAATTACTTAATTGTTTTAAAGATACAACTGTTTGTCACATTATTGGACATTTCCATAGATTTATTTACATTTTAATAAAGAGGTGATGCAAAATATTTGAAATCCATAGAGTTGATTTTCAGCTATATGCCCTTTTTATACTAGTGTAATTCTGTCGAGGTGAATGGATTTTCATCAGCATAAAACTAATGTAATGTAGTGGAGAATCAGGCCCAGTGTGTGACCACATTTTATGTGTTTATAGATTTTGCTGCTGCTATTAACTCAGTAAAGGAAGGGTTAAACAGTAATATTAATATTTTGACTTATTTTATATTACTGACTTTTACATAAGTCAAACTCCTTGTTATATATATGTATAATTTATTTTACATGTATACTGACAGAGTGGCCTATTCTATATATATGCACTCTTGATCCAGCCGGTTTTACCCAACTGCCAGTTATTGCTTTTTTGGAAAGCTCTATAACATTGATTTGAAAATAATCTGAAGAATAAGAATAAGATTCTAAATTACTTTATATTTTCAAATATTTCCAGACAAGCTCTTAAAGGAAAACCAGTTATTTTATGTACCAAGATGGGTACCTATTGTGTAAATATTAATTAGTTACTTGTTGATAATGGCCAAGTTTGAAGAAGCCTTTGAAAGCTCATCTTGGAAGCTGTTTAGTCTCTCCATTGGCAGAAAGAAATACTAAAGGACCAATTAGATCTTTTCCATTTCTATACACTGGGGCCCCAATTCTGTATTATATTAAGTCTGTTTTGTTCCATTCCTCCTGGGCCAAAACAGATTCTTGGACTAGGTAGATTCACGGTAGCATCTCCTACACTGCCTTTACTCCACGCTGCCAACACAAGGATCTTTAGAATGCTGACAATTCCTAGCTGCTGGAATGTCCCATTGGGCTACTAGCCACCAATACAATTTAAAGTAGACAACTTTTAGGCTTTTCTGAGTTGCCCCAGAAGACAGGACCACTACTCACTAGCCTTAGGAATGGTGGTGAGCAAAAATAGCAAATGTTGCCCTTCAGTATGTTGTTGATAGTCTGTCTCCAAATCACTATTTGTCCTTTACAATGTACTTTTCCTCCCCAGTGACACTTGGTGTTCTGCTCCTCTGCAACACGCAATGTATGACCATGTCCTAACCATCTCATTTGGTTTATTGCTAATCATAGAGCTGGGAGAATTTGTTTTGCATGTCCTCTAAGTTCTATACTGGGATATGCATACGTCTCGAGGCATCTGCTACCGAGTTTTTCCCATTCATGTGCTATATTCACTGCCTCTGTATGCACCATACCTTCTGCACAACAAGCCAGAGAGAGAGCTCAAGCATTGTAGTCACAGATTTCCATTGATTTTGCAACAAATTTATTTGCTCAGATTTTCAGCAGATTTCAGTCTTATTGGCCTTTAAGACTCACATAATCAGTTTTATCTGAAAGTGATGTTATCAGGATGAACAACCATTGCGGGGGGGCGGGGAGAAATATTGCTGCAGAGCCATTGAGGGGAGTAAGGACACTGTATTTTGGCTGTGTCCAGAACATGGCAGTTCTTCATCCCTCTATGCACCCTCTTGTCATAGTTACAATGATAAGGTCATTATATTAGTTTTAGGGAAGGTCATAATTTCGGTCTAAACTGGTGGTGGGGAACCTAAAGCCTAGCTTGCCTGGATCCAGCCTTTGAGGCCCAAGGCTCCCCTACAGCGTTGGGGAGCCTATGCTGGCACTCCAAACCACTTGCTGTCCCATCGCGGGGCTGGAGCACTCTGCCTGGGCCCACCTAGGCTCTGGTATGTGAGGGGAATGTGGGGAGTGTCTTTCTCCTCAGTCAGGGGTCAGGTCAGTGAGGGTTTGGGTGTTGGTTTTTTTTGCTTCTCACTTATGTGAGGCCCCTGACTGATTTTTCTGTGCGTCAGCAACCCCCGACCCTAAAAAAGTTCCCCATGCCACTCTAAATCATGTCTTATTTTAAAATAAAGTTAAGACAGATTCTCAGTAGGTATTAATAGACTTAGGTCCAGTGACTTAAGTGGTGCTACATCAGTTACACTAGCTGAAGATCTAGTCTTTACATTTTTAAGATCCAGCAGATATATCTACATTGTTTAAGATTAAATTTTTTAATTACTCAACAGTGCCTTTATGGGCTATTTAGAAAGATCTGGTTCATAGTGGTTAAACACTAGAATAAATTGCTTGGGCAGGTTTTGGAATTTCCATCCATGGAGATTTTTAAGAACAGGTTAGACAGGGATGATCTAGCTCAATGGTGTCCAATCAGTTCTGAAGCAGTTGCCACTAAAGCAAAAGAGACACATTCATCCAGCCAAATAGCCACATGTGGCTAGCATGTTGGATACCATAGATGTACATAGTGCTGGGTCCTGCCATGAGTGCAGGTGACTGGACTTGATGACTGCTGGAGGTCCCTTCCAGTTCTAGTATTCTATGAGTTTATGGGTACGTCTAGACTGCAAGGATCTATAGGAAAAAGATACTCAAAATGAGCTCCATATTGTGCATATCTTTTTCAGATACTTTTGTTGGAAGAGGCTTTTCTGAAATTTGGCCCATCTAGACTGGGCCAAATTTCGGAAGAAAACCTTCTTTCGAAAGCCCCCTTTCTTGTGGAACAAGGAATACAGGGGCTTCCAAAAGAGCGCTTTTGCTCTTCCGCAAGAAAAAAGCAGATGAGCAAACATGTTCCCTAGATGCGGTGGAGTTTTTTTGGGATACCAAAACGCCCCGCAGTCTAGCCGTACTCTTATCTCTGCACCTCTTTTCCAAAAAGGGCCTCTGCAGATCTCAAAGAGTAGCAGATTTTATTTAATAGTTCTACAAATTGGTAAACAGAGATTCCATACCTCCTGTTTTGTGCTTCATACATCAGATATGGAAATCCATTGGCAATGCTTGACTTTCAGGAGATTCCAGGATGTCTGAGGCTCAAATGACTCTCAGGGCTAAAAACTGCTTCCATTGCTACACTGGAATGGATTAAAAATGCTTTTTAATGTGAATTAGCAGTGTATGGGAAGATGAATCTCCTGTGTGAGCTCTCCTCAATGGCTAGTTTCATGCTTCCCTTGCCTTATGCTTAATACAGTAACAAACATGAAAAGCTTCCATTAGCTGGGTGGAGTTTTGTTTCCTGAACCTTCTGATCATGTTATAAAGTTAATTTATCTATATCACTTAGGGCTTCCATACTGCAGAAACTTGAACTTTTTTATTGCTTAATAGAAATGTTGTGAAATAAGGATTTATTTGTCAGTGTGACAGATATGAAGATGCTATTTAGTAATCTATGAATACTGAGACGTAACAATTTGGCGAATTGTCCCCTGGTCAGTGGGGGGAGGTTACTATATGTTAGATTATAGATTAAAAGATTTCCTGAATGAAAGCACTCATCTAATTTAATGGGGGCCTGTGAGAAGGAGGAGGACTGGGAAGGCAACCAAATAGCTCCCCAGATAAGTAATCTCTCACCAAACACTTGTAGTGGCAATTACAAGACATCAGGGTACAGACTAAAATTACACAGCTATTTTGCCAGGTTAGGAAGTAGAAATCAAAATGACATTAACATTTAAGAAGCAGTTTGCATGAGAAGACGTGAGCACATGAGGTGAGGAGAGGAAGGGATAGAGTCAGAGAATCCAGATTAGACCTGAAATAATTATGGTTGATGTAGTATGAGGGATTGCAATCCAAAACCTAGTCTGAGAGCGGAGAAACCTGTGATTTCATCCCAAGAGACATAATGGCCGAATCGAGAGACCTAGACAGAGGTACAGTATACTCAAACAGACTACGAAGAGTCAGAGATGCAGTTAAACTGGTAACTATAATGATCAGCAAAATACAGGTACAGCAACACAAATGTTCTATCTTCGCACAAGGTTTTTTTTAATCTTTTAAAATAATTGTTTGTCTTCAATTTTTGAAATAGTAGCAGCTTTCTTTTTTTAAAAAAGCCTGATTTTTTTACATGTTGAACAACTTTAGTTTCACATTGTATAATCCAAAATGCTGTATGTGACATTAAAAACATACAACTGAAGAAAAATACCAGCACCTTAACCATCACTGTTATGTTTGAAATATGTTTAGCTCCTATTTCTGCAAAACATCTAAGAATTCTCTAACTGAAAGAGATCAGAAGAAAAAAATGTTTTTCATTTTGTGCTCTTTGTTCATTTGACACGACTTTGTGTATAGTTCTTTTCACTGCAAGTTAAAAACAAATACATTAAAAATCATTTTCCTCCTACTGTTAGTGTGGGTCTTTCACACAGCAACAAAGAAGAGAAAAATACTTAATTAAAAAGAAAATGTAGCTACAAAACTGTTCTGCAACTCTTAGGAAAATTGGATGGTACATTTTTCTATGCTGGCCCAGTCCGAGAGTTCTGATGGCCTCCACCTCATATTTCCATCCATCTTCTCTTCCTACAAGCCATTTCCATGAGGCTAGCAGTTAGGCCCTGCTTTCTGGTTCTTGTGGTCTCTCTTCTCTTTGCACACCAATCAGAGCCAGACACAATCTAGCATGCTTGTAGACAGACTGGTGTGAAATTCCAAAGCACTTTATAGAGGAGCTGTTGTGAATTCCAGCTTGATAAGAATGGTCCAGCATAAACAGGAATCCCAGACCTTCCCTTACAACTCTTAGGTCTGTTTTTGTTAAGATCAAAAGTATTCTGTATGTGCAGAGGCCCACCCTTCCTGGACTGCACTCTTGGTAAATTTGTTGTGTTCTGCAGCTGAGAGAGAGAGAGTGTGGGTGTGAGGACATATACAGGCTACTTTTGCATATTTTTTCACAGGATCTTTGCAGGGATTCCCCACTCCTACAGTTTTACCAGGTTTTGTGTGTGAGCTCTGTAAGTACAGCTGCTAATAAAAGCAGCTCATTCTTATGCCTTAACTCCCATTGAGTAGTAATTTACTTTGCGAGTAGTCCTACTAAAATTAATGAGGCTCCTTGCAAAGTAAGTACTATTTACTCTGAGGAAGGGTGTAAACAACCTAAAACCAAACAGACTCTAAAATTAATTTAACTTGGAATAGGAAATTAGACTACAAATGGAGTCCCTAGAGGAGACGCATGAGCCACATCCAACAGTCATTTCCCCTAATTCTTTCCTACCATGATAATCTGAATCTATGTAATCAATATGTCAGTATAATCAGTGAAAATTTGAAGTTCAAATAAAAGCAAATTTTACAGTGAGCTCAACGTTAACATGGTTATCCTACAGCACTGCAGAGATCAAAGATAGCAACGTCTAATCCTACTGGAGCTGACTGAATAATGCAGCACTCAGACAGAATTTATATACATGGAGTTTGTGCCAACTGGTGAAATTAGTGGATTCCAGCAACAAAACTGGCAACGCACTTCCCCTAGAAAGCTTGGATTAGTCAGGAAGCAGTTAATTCATAGTGTCATTATATACACACAATACATTACTGTGTATAAATGTGTATGGTTAATTGTAAACCAAGTCTAAACTCCAGATCAGTACAGCTCTGAATTTTGGGGAAGTCAGTGTCTGCATCACAGCTTTGTAGATGAATCAATCTATAACCAAAATCCCAAACAGTCTTAATTCTGAAGAAGTTTCAATTCAATCCTACATTTTGCAGCTTGATCTTACAGCAGAGCTCTGGCTAGGTATGTCACAGGGCTGTTTTCTAAACCGATCTGCTTAGTGTGTATTCTCACTTGGAGTGGAAAGAAGTCAAGGATCCTGAAGTGATATTGAGGTCATGTCTACACTGCAAAGTTTTGCGGCCCCCAAGTTATATTTGCATAAAGCCACCAAAGTCTATTTTTTCTGTGCATGCATACTAAGCTCTTTGTGCCAATGATGTGCACACTCACCAGCAGTGCTTTTGTTGAGGCACATTGTGATGTGCTATGAGTAGGTATCCCAGGGTGTGTCTAAACTACAGGTTTTTTTAGAAAAAAGTGGCCTTTTTTCGAAAAAAAACTTCCTCTGCGTCTAGATGGCTGCTGCGTTCTTTCAAAAGTAAATCGAAAGAATGCAGCAGTTTTTTCAACCTCGGAAAACCTCATTTTATGAGGAATAACGTCTTTTTTCAAAAGTGGCTTGCTTTTTCAAAAGTATTGGCTGTAGTCTAGACGCTCCTTTTCGAAAGAGCCCTGTAGTCTAGACGTATTCTCAGTGTGCAACTCGCCAGCATCCAACAAATTGTCTTTTAGGATATTTTGGCAATCCTTGGAGGGGACAGAAACATGTTGTGCGGGGGGGGGGGGGGGAGGAGGCGGGAATAGGAACAAGGGGTTAACTTCCCAGCAAGCAACTTTCTCCATCCCATATCATCCATATCCAATAGTTAAAGGGAAAAACAACAACAAACGCACAAATCCATGTGACTTTCCTTGCAGTCCACCATATCTGACAGAAGCCTGACAAGGGCTATTAGAAAATCTCAATGCAAAGCTATACAACACAGAGAGGCTTTGAACAAGCACTTGAACAGCAAGCCATAGTAATGTATCATGGAGGACTGTGATCTACCTGGCCATGCAGTTTTGAGATTTGTTAGGAATTGTGTGGTGTTTCATGTTTATCTATGAATATAACACTGTCAGTGCACCTATTCATTTTGTGGTGCTTACAGCACATTTATGATTATTACTGATCCTAGGAGTTGTCATACTATACTATGACATGTAAATGGAGTCTGTCAGTACCAATAGATGTTCTGCAGCACATGCTGGAAACTAATGAAGACAATTTTTTCCCAAAATATAATTTATTGAGTAACAAAAAAAAAATCAGTATAGGTTGGACCTTCCTGGTTTGGCTCCCTCAGGACATGACAGGTCCTGGACAAGAGAGTTTTCCGAACAAGGAAGGGTGGGGGATAGGAGACACCAGCCTCTCTTCTGGGTTCCTCTTCCTGGCACCACTGCTTTTGGCCGCCTAGCTGTGGCCACCCTGCCGGCCCCAGGAGTTTCAGTGGTGGCGTTGCAGATACTTGCAACCCCACCAGCCCTGGGCTATGCAGCCGCCCCGACCCCACTAGCTGTGGGCTCAGTAGCTCCCCCACCCTGTGGACTCTGGCAGCCCTGCTGGCTTCCCGGCCCATTGCAATCTCTGCTAGCCTCTCACCCTGCAGGCTCCGGCACCATGCCGGCTTCTCAGCCTGGCCAGCTGTGGGCTCTGGTGCCCCACCATCCAGCTCTACTCCTAGCCACAGGTAACCTCTGTGCTGGGACTCTCTAGTCCAGCAACATTGGTGGCCCTTCTGGACGATGGATGTTGCAGGACCAGAGGAGTCCTATATCTCAGAGATTCAACCTTTGCAAGTTAAAAACAAATACATTAAAAATTTAATGGAGCAGCACTTAAGGAAAAACATCCATTTTGGGTACACCACCAGCAACCATGGCTCTCACTGATCATTGTGTGTGAAACCGTGGTTGGCCTGTCTTCCAGTAAGGAGTAGGAGGTATGCAACCCCTGATGCCACATCGAGTAATGAGGGAGTTAAGGAGGTGCTTAAAATGAGTTCTCCAGGGATTGTCAAGGGAGGTGAGCCCATAATTGTTGAAGCTGTAGGTTCATAAGATTCTGCCTCTTCTGTGTTTGCTACTGGAAAAGCCCCATTATAGCCTGGTGAATCTTCCTCTCTTTTTCCATTGGAACTCCTGGTCCTCTCTCTGTCCATTCTTCCCTTTTCCATACAATCTGGAATATTCACCCTCCAGACTCTCTGCTCATGGTATGATGGAGCTGTGGTTTGCGGAATCTTGCTCAACGTGCCACATCAAGACCTCTTCTTTTTCCTCCTTATCTGGCTTAGGCATTCCGGAGGTGTATAGGGGAAACACCTCAAAGCCACTACAGCAGCAGCCACAGATAAAACATACAGAAGTACCACTGTTGGTATACTCAGGTTGGAAAGTGGAAGTTAACTCTCTTCCCTAAAGTTTTAAATACATTCCTACTGACCTTTGCATGGCACTACTCACACCACCAGCCATGGTAAGTATGGCCTGCCAGGGATGAGGGAAATGTGGAGTTTTAACTGCATGAAACTATGTGTATAGGGCAAGGGCATTGAATACTGGCATAATTTTCCACTAGCAGGGGAGATTTTAGCTGATGTCTCACTTCTGAAGGTAACAAAGGCATGGAGAGCACAGCAGTTGCTGGCATACTGAAGCCGCCTAGGCTCATATTCTGTTAGCCTGTTTATTGCAATGATATCTTCTGAAGTTATTGCCAACTGGCATGGGAAAGCATCCTACCGTGGATACAGAAATAAGGCTGCCATCCCTAGGAACCTTTGTGAAAGGACTTCAGGGATCATGAAAGTTTCATCAAGATCTCTCTCGAAAGGATTCAAGGGGCATCCTTGTGGACATAAACAAACTGCTCCAATTTGTGCTACTCCCAACCCTGCTTGCCTAAATCTACATCTCTACTTCTGTTTGTTGTACTGCTATCTCTTCAAGTACAGATTAATGAAATGTTGATAGCTACGTCCTATTAAGTTGGGGGCACCACCAATACATCATTGTAAAGGGAAACACATATACAGTTAGCTCACGGTTCCTTCCCCTGTGTGAAGCTCGCCTGTGCTTTACTGCCAGCACTGACTGGACTGTGGTGAAGTCTCAAACAGATCCTGACTTGCAGCATAACAGGACCCTCAGTTGCATGTCCTCTGGCTGCCTCTTCTTCCTCCTTCTTCTAATATTTAGGAGATAGAAAAAACAGGGTTTTTAACTTCTTAGTTCCTAAGGAACATGGTATATGACAGAGTTAAAATATAGATACCAATTTAAATCAAAAGCTTCAGAGGGGTAGCTGAGTTAGTCTGTAATAGGAAAAACTTAAAAAACAACAAATAGTCTAGTAGCACCTTAAAGACTAATACCATCTACATGTTTTGTTTGTCTTTAAGATGCTACTAGACTATTTGTTGTTTTTTAAATTTAAACCAACTAATGCAAAAAACCCAATTTGGGATTCCTGAGGGATAAATTTAAGAACATCCTGACTTCTCTCAAAGATCCACATCCTGACCATCCCACAAGTAGATAATTTTGTTTTACATTCACAAGACAGGGTAAATTTACACTCCTAGTAACATTTTACACTAACTATAAACTTAACATGTTGGGCATGTTGTCTGGTATGGGCAGGTCAGTAATTCATTGGACTGACCACCAAATCTTCAGTTGGGGATCTGGATTGTCTGACTTTACGCTGAGTTAGTCTGTTACAGAAAAAAAATGGTCTGGTAGTACTTTATAGACTAACAAAACATGTAGATGGTATCATGAGCTTTCATGAGCACAGCCCACTTCTTCAGATGATCGGAGTTATGAGTTTAGGATGTGTACATCCAAAATAAATAAGATAGGGGAAGGGGAGGTGTCAGAAAAAGGGAAGAGGGTGGGAGACAGAGAGCAGAGGGAATCAGTATCTGAAGATTGGGCTGTGATTTGCAAAGAAATTGTATAGGCAACTTGACTGAAAGAACAAGGAGTCCAGTAGTTCTTTAAAGACTAACACATTTATTAGGATATTAGAGCATAAGCTTTTGTGAGCTACAACTCACTTCCTCAGAGGCTGAAGAAAGAAAGACAGTGGGAAAAGAATATAGAGATGGGACTGTGACATCAGTGCTAATTAAATCAGAAGAGATGTGTCTCATCTCTTATAGAGGTAGGAAAAAAAGTCTTTTGAATGTTTTTAGATTTTGAAGTATGTACAATTTAAAAAGTGCTCTTTGTAAATCCATGTGATTTGCTACACATAACCTATAACTTAAAAAAAAAACCTTATCCCTGAGTAAAAATAAATGGTTAAAAGTTAATCAAGTCTTTACATGCACATCTATCTTCAGTAGCATATATTTAGGGCTGCATTATTGTTTTCCATGAGTATCATCAGGGTAGAGGAACAACAAAGCTCACAAACATTCCCTGCTAAGGCCTTAATTCTGCAAATGGCTGCATAGAAGACATGACTGATCTGAGTGGGATTCCGCCAACATGGAGCTAATGTAAGATCCCATCCTAATATAAGAAACACTCCTTTCCCTGAAATTCAGACTAAAATGTATAGATCTAAAAGGAATGCATGACAGGAGATACTGTAGGAGATACATAACCATATGCTCTCCTAATTCACCACGTCGGTAAAATGAATTACTCATGAGTAAGGCAAGCTGAACTTAGCCCTGTATGTGGAATAGGAGCACCAGAATACAAAGTAAAAGAGGGTGATTTTGTTTTGTATGAGGAAGAATGTATTAATATAAACTAACTGGAATGTATTTTTTATTTGCATACACCAAAATCAGAAACAGAGATCCAGCTTTTTAAAATTTTAACAGTGAGTCTGAAAATGTTTTCAGTAAATGTAAACATTGTCCAGCAATAAGAATATTACCCTAGTTTTTTTAATAAAAGTAACATTAACTATGGCAATCTGATATACCCAGACCAGATAGTAGATACAGTGCCAAATCCTTGAACAAATATGTTAGTTAATAATTTATGGAAAAGCTTTGTGAAATGGCAGCTAATTAAAACACTGATTTGATTACTGTTCATTTAACAAACCATAGGAATAGGGCTATGGTTTAACAACTTTTTGTTTCGTCTGTATTTTTGTAGTAAAAATGTTACAAAATGACATATCATATGGCTGTTACAACACTAGCTGAGCACATCTTGGTGGACCAACATGGCTGTAACAGACCCAAGCTTTGGATCCCATGGGCTCTTAGATTTACTGGATCGGAAATAGAGGCAAGACACTGACTTAAGCTCTGAATTTCTGTGCATACACTCAGGAACATCCTCTCTCCACATTCCCTGCCTGTGATTTGGGACTCAAGCTCACCAACCAAGGTCCTGAAAGCAATGTTGGTCCTCTCCACGGACTGTCAGATGCTATGGCCCCTTGCTGGATTATAGTTTCACCTGCAAAGACTAAATGACAGCTAAATAAAATCTTCTGCTACAATTGAATGAGATCTCCAAGATGAGTTCCAAAAGCCAGAGGAACCCCATGTACTAGAAGCCAATCCTTATAGCCAATCCACTAGTCAATGACCACATCTGTAGAGGCCTGAGTGGATATAAAAAGTGGATCCATATCTGATCCACAACTGCTGGAAACAATGTGTATCCGATCTGCATACTGCTCCCCACTTTTTATGTATATCCACATCTGCACCTGGGCAGCAGCAAGCTCAGAGTGCCTCACTTTCAGGAAGAACATCTTGGCTACGTCTACACTGGCCCCTTTTCCGGAAGGGGCATGTAAATTTCACGAGTCGTCGTAGGGAAATCCGCAGGGGATTTAAATATCCCCCGCGGCATTTAAATAAAAATGTCCGCCGCTTTTTTCCGGCTTTTAAAAAAGCCGGAAAAGAGCGTCTAGACTGGCCCCGATCCTGCAAATCCTTACTTTGAAGTAAGAATAAGAGCCTCCGGAAAAGGGCACTTTTTCCGGAGGATCGGGGCCAGTCTAGACGCTCTTTTCCGGCTTTTTTAAAAGCCGGAAAAAAGCGGCGGACATTTTTATTTAAATGCCGCGGGGGATATTTAAATCCCCTGCGGATTTCCCTACGACGACTCGTGAAATTTACATGCCCCTTCCGGAAAAGGGGCCAGTGTAGACGTAGCCCTCGGGAGGGAGTGTCCTAAGGGTGATTGTCCTGCTTTGCCCCACCAGGTGCTCCTCTCGAGGGATGGGGTTGTGGTATTCCTGCAGAGGAGTGTGGTCAGGGCATGAGTGCTTCTCCTGCTCCCTGGTAGGAGCCCCTGGCAGGACAGAGAGGGACAAGCATCCTATCCTGACCATGCTCCTCCACAGGAGCACCTCAGTCCCGCTTCCCAGTAAGTGCTGGGCAGGGCAGAGCAGGACAAGCACTCATGTATAGCCCTTTGTGTTGCATTCGCATCCGCTCCAATATCTGCAAAAATGAATCATGGATATTTGCATCTGTGAACAGGGAGTGGATATCCGTGGATTTGCAGGGCTCTACACTTCTGCAGTATTGCCTGTGTCTTTCTTGCTTGTGTCATAAGTGTAATGATAATTACTGTTTCTTCTTTAAATCTCAGTTTCTGGGGTCAAAGTGCACGTGATGCTTTCAGCCTTCAGTCTTAAAAGTGTCTAGCATTCTTGACTGTGGGGTAAACTTCCAAATGTAATTCCAGTGCATCCAAAAGACTCAAAAAGTAGGTGAATAAATAACAACAATAAAACAATAACAGTAAAAACTCAAAATCCTATTATCTTTACCTAGTCCAGTGGCTCTCAAAAGTGTGGTTCAGCTGTCTCAGATGGGCTGTGGGCTCAGGACTTGTTACCCCCCCCCCACCACCACTGTAGTGGGAAACCTGCACTGATGCTCTAGCCCAGTGGTCCCCAACCTTTTGAGGTTGTCGGGCGCCAGGGGACGTGGCCGTTTGCCCGCTGGGCGCCAGGGGACGGGGACACTTGCGCGCCCGGGGGCGGGCCCCCCCCAGCCGCGCGCCCGGAGGCGGGGCCCCCTCCAAGGGCTGCGCGCCCAGGGCCGGTGCTCCCCCCTCCCCGCCGAGCGCCGCACACCCGGGGCCGGCTCTCCCCCCCACCCCACCGAGTGCTGCGCGCCTGGGGTCGGGGCCAACGCTCCCCCCCCGCCGAGTGCCGCGCGCCCGGCGCTCCCCCCGCCAACCGCGCTCCCCCCGCAAGCGCCCGTGCGCCATGTGCCCAGGGCCAGGCCAGCTCCGAGCACCTGGCGGGCGCATTGAAATGTCCCCGCGGGCGCCATGGCGCCCACGGGCACCGTGTTGGGGACCACAGCTCTAGCCCCACACACACCCCTCTTCAAGGTTGGCTTCCAGCCCACTCATGCACCCAACCTCTCGGCCAGACCTCCCTACCCTCAGCCCACTGTTCCTGCACCCTATCTCCACCCCACCCATCGTGTCCTGCACCCATTTTGTTGTCAGGGTGATTGGCTGGTGGTCCGCAGAAAGGTTTGCATTGTGGACACATTGGAGAGGATCCAGTGGAGGGCAACCAAAATGACTGGAGGCTGGAGTGCATGACCTATGAGGAGAGACTGAGGGATTTGGGTTTGTTTAGTCTGCAGAAGAGAAGGGGGCGGGGGGGGACTTGACAGCAGCCTTCAACTTCCTGATGGGAATTTCCAAAGAGGATGGAGAGAGGCTGTTCATAGTAGTGACGGATGGCAGAACAAGAAGCAATGGTCTCTGGTTACAGTGGGAGAGGTCTAGGTTGGATATTAGGGAAAACTATTTCACTAGGAGGGTGGTGAAGTACTGGAATGGCTTAACTAGGGAGGTGGTGGAATCTCCATCCCTAGAGGTTTTCAAGTCTCTGCTTAACAAAGCCCTGACTGGGTTGATTTAGTTGGGATTGATCCTGCTTTGGGCAGGGGGCTGGACTTGACCTCCTGAGGACTCTTCCAGCTCTATGATTGAGTAGGGTGGGCTGGGCTAGTGGGCCAAAAAGTTTGAGAACCATTGGCCTAGCCCTAGTCTCATGATTTTGAAGCCAAGCTTGACTCGTGATTTTTTAACATGGGGTGTCGGCCGTATGGCATCTCTTCTCCTGCCTGAAAAAGGGTGGCAAGAAATCACTTAAAAGATGTAAAAAGTTTAGATCAAAGTACTTTTTGAACTGTCTTTTCAAAACGAGGGCAATCTTTCATTACAGGAATAGGGCACATCCAGTTGCCCAGGTGATACCTAGGTGTCCCTTGGCCTCCAGGAGGACTTGAGCAGGGCCTGTGGGGACAGAGGCCCATAGAGCCCTGCAAATCCGGAGAGCTGCACTAGGGATGTGGCTATTCGCAGCTCGTTTTTGCCGGTATAAGTTTTGTATCTGGAACCCTGCACATTTGTGGAGGGCCGCGGGGATCTGCACCCCTGGATGTGATAGCGGCGAATCATTTTTACCCATGCGGATACATATCTGCGCAGGGCTCTGCCCATCGGGCCAAGCCAGGCTGGGATGAGGAGACGCCTTCCTGCTGGCGGCGAGCTGCCCTTCTGCCTCCTATCCTGGGCTGGTTTGGGGCCAGCCCCTGCTCTGGGCTGGGCTCCGCTCTCCCGCGGGCGGCAGCGCCTGCCCCGCCAGCTACTGGCGCTACCCTTCCCCCCATCCCGGATCTCAAGCCGAGCCGCCCCCGCCCCCAGAGGCCGGACTAGTTGGAGGCGCCACCTCCTCCCCGCCGCGCAGGCCGGAGAAGATGGCGGCGGCGGCCGCTTGCTGGGCCTGCCTGGCCCTACTGATGCTCTTGCTGGTGGCGGCCGCCGGGGCTAGCGAGCCGGAGGGGAAGCGGCGGGCCGAGGCCGCCAAGAAGAAGAAGGACATTCGGGATTATAACGATGCGGACATGGCCCGGCTGCTGGAGCAATGGGAGGTACGAGCCGGGCTGGGCCCGGGCCTCGCGGCGCCCTCGACAGAGCCGCTGAGGCCGCATGGTGCCCCCAGCGCCTACCGCACCCCCTGTCCGCGCGGTTCCCCCCCCACTAGGCCCCAGAGCCCCCACTGACCCCCTCAGCCCCTGTCCGCGTGGTGCCCCCTCCCTCTTCCTGCCCGCCGCTCAGCCACGCTGCTGCCCGAGTCCCCGGGGGGCTTCCCGCTGCCGCCCCCGGTCTCTCGGACTCCCCGGCCCCCATCCCTGCCTTGCGCTCCTCTCCCCGGCTGCCGGGCCGATGGGAGGGCGCTCTCCTGCCCACGCGGGCGGCGCGGCGCTTCCCCAAAGCTGCTGTGGGAGGGGTGTGCGCCTGGCAGGGGAGCGGGGCGGCTAGTTCCCTACGAGGGCGGGGGGCGAAGTGTGCTGCTTGGATCGAGATTCTCGGGCTGCTCAAAGGGCTCGGCCCCGCTGTGAGATTTTTCCACACCCGCATCCCATGGCTACAATAAAATGGGGCTGGGAAGGGGGACCGTGAGATTCGATGGATTAGGAAGCGTCCTAGCCACCAGTGTCCCCCTTCCCTCATCTGCCTGAACACCCCTCTCTTTCTCCGGGTTACACTTTGTGCTGAGTGCAAGTAACTTTGTGAGCTGGCAGTTTGATCCCTGGCCACTATACCTGGCCAGTACTGATTCCCTCCCTGCTTGAGAGCTATGCTGTGGTCTAAGCTAGTGAGCTAGTAGATTGTTGTTTGGTGAGACTGGATTAACAGATTTCTATTAGGTAGTTGTGGTGGAGAGCACAGATTAATGTACTAGTTCAACTAATTGTAGCCCACTGTGTTCTCCATTAGCTCTCCTCAAGTATACCTTCAAACTAATTAACTGTTTTAGGCCCCAGTCTTGCAGACATGTACTAGTCACATATGTTAACAACTTTATTTAATAAACAGAAATAAGTCACTAGGACCAGATGGTTGTCATTCAAGAGTTCTGAAGGAACTAAAATATGAAATTGTGAAACGGCAAAGTGTGGTATGTAACCTATTGCTTAAATCAGCCTGTTAAATTAGTTATCTGCCAGTCAGCTGGTAAAAGCCAATTAAAAAAAGGCTTCTGAGGCACCCCTGGCTGGTAATCTTAACTTCAGTACTAGGCACATTGGTTGAAATTTATGCTAAAGAATAAATTCATGGGGGTAGCTATGTTAGTCTAATTTTAAAATGAGTAGTCCTATAGCACTGTAGAACAGGGTTGGGGAACCTAAGGCCCAGAGGCCAGATGTGCCCCCCTCCTCCTGCAGTTTTCCTGGATCTGGCCAAAAAAGGTTCCCCACCTCTGCATTAGAGACTTAACAAAAATAAGAATGGGACACTTCCAGCCCACTCAATTAGCCTCATTAACATTAGTCCTACAATTGACAGGTACTCCTACAGGTACCCCCCCCCCTTATAAATGTCTTGGTTCTGTTACATTCTGGTTATATTCTACTCCAGCTCATCATCAGTGGATTTTACCCATGAAAACTCATGATACTATGTATGTTTGTTAGTCTCTATGATGCCACAGGACTACTTGTTACTGAAGAATAGAATTATCAGACACAAAGATTAACACAATTAGGCTACATCTACACTGCAACGCTATTTCAGTATTCCGGAGTATCCCATTATGTCAGGCTCACGATTCCTACATTCCTGTAAACCTCAATCCACGAGGAGTAAGGGATGTTGTGGAATAGCGGGTTATTTCGAAATTTGGCTCTGTGTGGACAGCGCCAAATTACAAAATAAGCTATTTTGAAATAAAATCGAAGTAAGATATGCAATTTGTGTAGCTCAAATTGTGTATCTTATTTCAAATTATGGTGCAGTATAGATGTAGCCTTAGTTGTGGAAGAATCAGCAGACCTTTTGAAAAGGGAAATCGTACTTCATCAATCTATAAGAATTCTTTGAGGGGGTCAGCAAACATGGAGAGAAGGGTGATTCAGTGGATGTAGTGCACTTGCCCTTTCAGAAGGCTTATGACCATGTCCCTCACCAACGGCTCTTAAGCACTCTAAGCAGTTGTAGTCTAAGAGGGAGGGATGAGTAGCTGGCTGGAAGGAATAAATGATTATTTTTCACAACGTACAGAGGTGTAGAATAGCGTCTTCCAAGGACCTGCACTGGGACCATTGTTGTTCAAATAAATTCATATGAGATCTGGAAAATAGGATGAACAGTGAGGTGGCAAAGTTTGGGAATGATACCAAAGTACTCAAGATAGGTCCAAAGCTGACTGCAGAGAGTTACAAAGGGATCTCACAAAACTGGGTAGCTGGACAATTAAAATGACAGATGAAATTCAGTGTTTTTAACTGCAAAGTAATGTATGCTGGAAAACATCCCAGCTATACATACAAAATGATGGTTGCCAGATGCTAGGACTGAAAAACAAGATGGATCACTCAGTAATATCCCTGTTCTGTTCATTCCCTCTGAAGAATTTTTTTGAAGACGGTCAACCACTATGAGAAGAAAGGATACTGAGCTAGATGGATCATTGGCTATACAGGGTTAGACCGTTCTTACCTTCTGTTAATGTTCCTTTATTACCTGTTTCCTGTCCTCCCATGGATCCTCCTGTCACACTACCATCTTCTGTTCTTGTCTGTTTGTCTCTCCCAAATGCCACCAAGCCTCCTGATTCCATTCCTTCCCCTGTGATTATTACCTAAAATATTCAGTTTTTGAAAGCAGCAGAGGTGAAAATATATCACTTTTATCTTTATACAGTTTTTCAGGGCTCTAAGTCAAGGTTTGAGAAGTGGTTTTTGCATGTGCCTTTCACACAGGAGAGTTTTGCAGAGGAGAAAAAAAGCCACTCAGGTGTGATTAACTGAGTGTTTTTGATCAGCAACTTCTGGACTTCCATTCTATGAACTGGCACTGAGGCCTTGTCTACAGGGAAAAAAGGGTTACATTAGAAATTAACTAATGTTTTAACTAAAATGATGGTAATCATGACTAGCTAATCTGTTTCCTTGTTGAGAGCTGTATTTTTTTAGTGTATCTCTATGGTAACCAATGACAAGGATTGGAAAGTGGGCATCATGCCCTGCCTTCTCAGGGGGCTGACAGAGCACTCAGGCCTTGCAAGACTGAAGAGTTTATATGCTCTTACTCCTACTCATGTCCCCTGGCCTTTGCCAAGCCCTCCTCAACTTCCTGGCTTTTTGTTGGAGGGAAATTTGAAGTAGTTGTAAATGTGTAAAATGAGGAAACTGGAAGTGGCAGATAAAGGGCAGGGGAAGAAAAAGAGTTATAACAGCATGAGGTTGATAAAAATGAGACTATATGGAAGCATAGTTGTGATATTAGGAGTCAGCAAGTATTAAATTCAAATCCTAACTTACTGTGTGCCTTTGGACAAGTTACTTTCCTTCCCTACTTCAGTTTCCCCACTTGTATAATGAGAATATTTACCAGCCTCACAGAGATGTTGATGATTAAGTCCTGATAATTTAATAAAGTTTTCTCTCACGTTAAAATAATCTACCGTGTGTGTATGTGTGTGTGTGTGTGTGTGTGTATAGTACACAGAGTGCATAATCTTCTATTGTTCTAAACTCATTTGTAACACAGTTGAGGGAGAGAGGCACAGTTGCTGCTAAGCCATCTTTATGCCTGCCTCAAACCTGCAAGCATGTGGGACTGAACCAGACATGTAACAGTTAAAGGACTTTAAGGGTTTTTAATTTATGCTTTTAATGGCAAAAGAGGAATTTAAAGAGGCTCTGTGTTCAGGTCTTGCCCATTATACTGGGAGGAAGTATTATACAGAGCACACTACACTATCTTTATGCCACCCAGTGGTTCCAATATGTCAGGATAATCTCTATCAACTTCTCCAAAGTTGCTTTCCCACTACTTTGTGCAGCCTGAAGAGCATAAGAGAGCCAGAAATAGAGCCAAAAATATGGGCCAGAATTTTTTTCCTGGCTAAAATTTGTATTATTTAAAACCATTTATTATTGCACTAATTTTAAACTTTGGCATTCCCCAGACTTGGCTGTGAGCCAAATCATCATAGTTTCTTTGGCTAATTCTGTAGTAGAAATATATATAATATACTATGTGGAAATCAATAACCTCGAGTTCATTGCGGGGAGAGGCGTGTGAAGAGAAAATAGATACAGAAGAATTATGGATGTCATTCAATCCATTTAGTACTTTCTTTTTGAAATTTCATGTTCATACATGCCTGGCAGACTTGCCTGTTCCTCTTAAACTGAAAATTCACTTATTTGTCTTGCTTTCAGTTACTAGTTTTGGAGTTCGCACAGTAATATATAGTTATACCATGTATCTCTTATAAAACTTTCTAAGAGGTCTTCAAGTGCTGAAGTGCCATATACAGGGCTCGACAAATACGCTTATCTACTCGCCCATGGCAAGTAGATTTCAGCCGGTCGCCCCATTCATCGGCGGTCCGCGCATGCGCAGTTTGGGTCTTGCGCATGTGCTGTGCGGGGCTGGCAAGTGGTTTTCGCCACAATCGTCGAGCCCTGGCCATATAGATAAGCAAACAATCACTGCTTTTGATAGAAAGTTATACTTAAACCAAAGCAGCAATACTTTGAAAAATAAAATGAATACATAGTCATAGCCGTTCAACTAATTGATAGGCATGTGTTGTTACTGCAATCTTAGCCAATTTGTGTAATGTATAAGGATTAGTTGAAACTTTTTATTCTTGGCTCCCCATTTCAAAAATACAAAATAAGCTACATTTGTGCTGCTTAAAATAATTTTAAAATAGCGCTGAGAATTGCTTTTCTATTTACTAAAAATTATTTCTCATTAATATAATGTTTTTCATGTTTACAATAGTTTATAAATACAGCCTTTCTCAGCATCCCCATAAAGTGTTGTTCCTAATTTTCAGGAATGGGGACTAAGAGAATAATGATGGGATTTTCAGAAGTATGTGTGATTTTCTCCCCCCCCCCCATTGAGTTTGTGCTCCTAAATCACTTACACACATGTGAAAAACATCACCATAAATGATATACTTACTGTATACCCTTAAGTCAGTAGCAGAGCTGAGAGCACAGTTTGAATTTCTGATCTCAGCCCATTAATTAACTTCTCCCCCCCCAGCCAGGCTTTACATGTACAACTCACATTCAGTTAAAACCAGTTTGTAAGCAGTGAAGAAGGAAAAGCTTAATTTAACTATTTAAGAAGTAACACAGTAATTCCCCAAAGTAAAAGACTGCAGTATAACATAATGATAAAAATTCAATTTAAAAACTTAGGCCAGTCAATAAAAAAGCAAACTCTACTTGTTCCAGACAGGAAAACAGTTGCAGTCATTCATCCTAACAAGCTCTTTTAAAGGGGAAGAGACACTGCATTGTCCTTTTCTATCTCCATCTTGTAGTAGAAGGATAATACCTGTTTCATAAGCTGATATAAGGTATAATTTAGACTAGGGATGTTAACGTGTACCCGAATACACAGTTAACCAATGAGCCTGAGTGCCCTCCCCCCAGTGCTGCCTCTGTACTAGAGGCAGTACATGCAGGAAGCCACTGACTCCTGCCGACCCAAATCCCCCTCACACTGTTGCCTCTGTATCAGAGGCAGCAGTGTGTGTGGGAGCAGGCGGGAGCCAGTGCATGTGGGAGGCAGTTTTTAAGTGGCTCTTCCTCCCTCCCCATCCCCACCCCCGCTGCCCTCCTGACTCCCACAGAAGCAGCAGTGCAGGGTTGGGCGGGGGGGCAGGCAGGAGCTGGTTATTTCAGGGAGCTGAGTACCCTGTTCCCCAGAGCTAACTGCTCCCCACAGTGCTGCCTTTGATACAGAGGCAGCAGCATGAGGGAGAAGGGGGGGGGGGGGCGGAATTCAGCGATTACACCAGGGGTGGGCAATAATTTTTGCCTGGGGGCCATCCCTTAAGTGGTGTGGTCTAAACAGGAAGGAGGAGGGGGTACCCACTAAGCACCCATGCCCTGGAAGAGGCTTGGCATGCTCCCCCATCCCTAGGCCAATTAAGGCCTGGGGGTAGGGGAGTGTGGGAAACCTTCTCCGCTCTGCCCCCGCCCTGCAAGCAGCGTGTGGCGCTTTCGTTCAGATCCAGCCTGCGGAGGCTCTTTTGCCCATCCCTGGGTTACAAATTTACACAAATACATACATTTTAACATCCCTAGTATAGAAATGAAGGTAAGGAGATATACATTTAAAAAATTCAGGAAGGGCTACTAACAGTAAAGGGGCTCTGTATAGGTGTATGCTGCAACACTGCTATTATTTGTTTCACAAAGTATACAAGGTGCATTGTAATGTTTGTTGCTTCTATGTGTCTTTTATAAATGAATAGATAAAATATGTGGAGGTTGTAATTGTCTCAGTGCCAATTCAATTACACTTCTTATGTATGTAGTATACAAACAAAATTTGACCTAGACATTGCAGTTTTGTACCCCTGTATCCCTGTTGAAGTCAGTGGGACTTAGAGATGTAGATAAGGGCAGAACTCTCCCCTAGGCATGTGGCATATATAAAGTGACGGGAAGAATTCACTGAAGGTCAGCTAAATATTAGGGATGTAAAATCCCATTTAATTAGTTAACAAGTTAAAGGTTATGTTTAACTGATGAAATGATTAAACGGGGTGGGCAGGAGGACCCCTATGCTGTGATGCTGTGGGAGGGACTGTTCCAGCCTGACTGCTCCAGGCCAATGTGGCTGCTGACTCCCAGCCCATGTGGGCCAGGAGACTGCAGTCTCACAGGGGGTAGGGGGTGTGTGCATGCTGTCAGCTCGTGCTAGGTGGAAGTCACTGTGGGGGGCAGGTGGTGCTTACCCAATAACCTGTTAACCAGTTACATCCCTGGTTAATACCGCTTAGGAGTTGAGCAAACACCCAGTAAAGAGCGCAGAAGATGCAATTTGCTATATCTGTCTTTATTTTGGAATCCTCATCATTAAATCAAATGCAATTTTCTCTTTTTCACAAACTGTATCTAATAATTCTCTAAACTAAACAGTGACAAATGCCAAAAGAACAGTTTTGCAATAGGTTGGTATTTATGTGGAGGTGTCATGTTAAGTTTAATATGTAATTAACATCTATTCAAAACAGAAAGATGATGACATAGAAGAGGGAGATCTTCCTGAACACAAAAGGCCATCAGAACCGATAGATTTCTCCAAAATTGATCCAAGCAAGCCTGAGAGTATCCTGAAAATGACCAAAAAAGGGAAAACTCTTATGATGTTTGTCACCGTGTCAGGAAATCCCACTGAAAAGGAGACAGAAGAAATTACCAGCCTGTGGCAGGGCAGTCTCTTCAATGCAAACTATGATGTACAAAGGCAAGCAGTTGTCTTCAAACTTTTATATTTGCTCTGACAGGACTCTGATATTTCTTTCTGAAGTGTTAACTGTTCTGTTTTTCTCCGTCCATCTCTTTGCTCTCTTAAATCACTGTTCATATGCTTTTTTTTTAAACTTCCTTCAAGCCTCTTTTGACAGTAATGTAGTCAGGTAAACAAAGCTTTTTTAAGACTTAGGATATGTCTATACTATAAACTGGGGGTAGGGAACCTATGGTGGTCCCTGCTTAATTTGATCCAGCTTGCAGTAAGTCTCTGTCATGGGCCGGAAGTCCAGAGCCTTGGTACCCCTCCCTGGTGGAGCTGAAATACAGTGCATGCCATGTTAAGTGTGAGTGAGGGGGTGGGTTTTTTTTGCTTTTCACCTTGGGAGCAGGTGAGTAGTGAGGGATAGGGTGGGTTTTTTTCCTCTTGTATGTGACCCCGACCGAAAAACAGTTTCTTGTGTCTGCTATAAATGTAAATTGTTGACTTACAGCGAGCAGGATTCGGTCCTGGGGGGGAAGGAGGGGGGCGCCACCTTAAAAGCCAGTTCCCCCAGCACAGTCTCTGTGGGGAGGAGATGACACTGCAGGGTACTGGCAGTGCTTCCACCTTTGAAATATAGGAAGAGCAAAAGCACTGCAGGGAGCCTGGGGCAAGCTGGGGATTCAATCAGTCCCCTGTTGGCCCTGCTCTCCCTGCTTTTGAAATGTACAAGAACTCCAGGAGGGCTCTTGTACATTTAAAAAACAAAGCGCCAGGAGCACAGGGCCAATGGGGGACAGTTTGAGTCCTCTGTTGGCCGTGCTCCCCGCAGCACTTCCACCTGGCAGGGCTCTTGCTATATTTCAAAGGCAGGGGCGCCCTTATCGACTAATTGAATAGTTGATGCAAATTACATCAACTGTTCGATTAGTTGATTAATCTAAATTTAACATCCTTAGCCTGGTCTACAATGGGAGTTTAGGTCAAACTTAGCCTCATTAGGTAGATTTTCAAAATAATGAGTTCACAGTTCCAAGTCTGTTCTGTCGACTTTAACGGTCCTTAAAGTTGATTTCTGTACTCCTGCTTTTATGAGGACTAATCGCAAAATTCTATTTTGTATGGTTGACTTAATGCTACTTATTACATCCTGCTCTTGGAATAGCTCTAAATGAAACATTCTGTTTTAAACATGTCAAAGACCAAATACTAATTGATAGTATTTTTTCATCTAGGTTTATTGTTGGCTCAAATCGTGCCATTTATATGCTGCGTGATGGGAGCTATGCGTGGGAGATCAAAGACTTTCTGGTAAATCAGGAGAGGTGTGCAGATGTAACTCTAGAAGGTCAAGTGTACCCTGGCAAAGGAGCAGAAGAAAGTGAAAAAGTGAAAAATAAAACAAAACCAGAGAAAACTACAAAGAAAAAAGATGCAGACAAGAAATCTAAACACCTCAAAGAAGAAAACCGCGCCAGCAAACAGAGAGAAGATCTATGACAAATAAATTAACCAGACTGAACACAATACATAGAAAATCAACACTTGTGTTATCCACAGAGGAAACTGATTGTGTCTAAGTTTTGCAGCCTTACCAATACAATTTTTGGTTCTTTAAGGGGGCAGGTGTGGGAATAAGAAGAGGAAGGATTACTGCTTTAGGAGACTGTATGTTAAATGCCAGTTTACTTATTAATGTTGGGCATTTACTTAGTAACAGCAAAGTTAAGATTTAATGTCTTGGAATTGCCCTACTTTAGATAGCAACTTTTTGTGTTACTTGTGCTCAGTTGGTTTAAGGTTAAAATAGACACCAGTGTATCTGATGTTATGGACTTTGTTCATATGGTAAAAAGGAAAAAAGAATTGTGATCCTTACATTGCAGAAAAGTTAATATGTAGTGGTAATTGACTGTTGTGGTTAGGTGTTATGTCAGTGATTCCTATAGTCACTACTAAGTAGTAGACTAAACTGGTACAATACGTTTCTGGGAGACATACAGACTGTGTGGTCATTGAATCATATTCACTATGATTTCAATGAACAGTATTCTGACTTCAGGCAAAGTATACCCTCAGAGTACCACAGCTGGCATTGAGACAAGTGCCTAGATGCATAATATAAGATAGACACATAAAATACTGTTTTGTTTGTACTCTGAATCAGCAAAAGCAAGGAGATTCTCAGGACCTGATCCTCTAGTAATCTCTATCTGCATGAATGAGGCATAACCCAGTGGGAATCAATGGACTTATAATGGCAGTCTGAAAATGGTTTAAGTGGAAGACCCAGATGTATTTAGGTGAATTCAGTGGGAGTTAGAGGCCTAAATACCTTTTGAGGATCTGGGCATTGGTGTGTATGTTGCCAGTCCAATTTTTGTTTTAGAATGCTGAGTTCTTACAGAGTAAAAGATGAGTTAAAAGAAAAGCAGCTATAACTCTGAATTTGTTTTTTATTGGGTTGAGAGTTTTATTTTACTCTATATAAGTATTAATTGCCATGCTGAGGAAAACTAATGTACTGCTAGCCATCTAGGGCCTGACCATTCTGTCAATTACATGCTAACAGCTTCCATTAAATGCAGCTGATGAATTAGGGGGGAGCATTTGTTGGTTTTTAATAATTGGTTCAGTCTGCTTGAATAATTCCTCGTGAAAACAATAAAATCAGTCTCCCTTTGCAGCAATCATAAATACTGGAAAAGTTGATTGGGGGTAGGAGGGCGGGATATATAAATCCTCTTCAAAAGACAGGTTTATTTTATTCTAACTGTATCCGCATAACTGTATGACTTTGAAGTTTTTCCTCAAATATGTTGAGGAATAAATGCATAATGACCTAGAGCACACACCCAATTCAGGTTTAGAGGTATAATATTAGATATGTTTGATGTTACTGAAATGAAGTTATTTTGATTTTTAAGGTGCCAAAATTGATGTGTTTTACTTTAGATGACTAAAAGGGTCTAACTTGAACCATAATGGTTAATATTTTTACACTGAATTATTTTGTGAGTGGTTAAGTTTTCTGTTGACTTAGAGTATGTCTACCATATTCGAAATAGTCAATGAAGCCAGGGATTTAAATATCCATGCTTTATTAGCATGATCTCGCCGGCGTGTTACTCTGATCAACAGCTGTTTCGAAAGTGAAAGTGTGCACCGGGACATGTTAGTTCGAACCAAACCCCTTAACACGTCCCGGCGTGAACTTTCAGTTCCGAAACAGCTGTTGATCAGAGTAATGCGCCAGCGAGATCATTCTAATAAAGCATGGGATATTTAAATCCCCGCTTCATTGACTATTTCGAATGCCTACATTTGCATCCCTAGTTCAAACTAGGGTGCAAGTGTAGACATACCCTTAGTGTTTGTTTCAGAATAAGAATGTAACTGAATTTGTACACAAATAGAATCTGGTTTTGTTTCAAAATTTACCTTTTACAATTGTGCATGATATGTTAATTTCAGTAAATTATTTTCAGGATACAGGCTAATCCCTCTCTGTTTTCCATAATTACTCAGAAGTAAAGACTAAAATTATGTGGATAAAACATGCAGGTATTAATACGCATATCTTCACTCTTCCCCTTGCAGGACTTTGTGTGAATTAAAGATTAAATTGTAGTCAATTGCAGTAGAAAAGATTGCTGTAAATGTATGTCTGCCCAGCACTTTGAGTGAAAAGCTGTAAAGCAGTTGTGTCTTGGGGATTAACTATATTGCTTTTCTGCACTGGTATTCATGGCGAAGATACAGAGCAATTCAGACAACTCAGTGTAGATATTTGATATTCAGAATGTTTCCTGCTCTTGTAAACATGTTGTTATCTCATCTATCATTGATCTGTTGCTTTCAAGTACTCATTCTGCAGTGCCTTTGTTTGGAGTATTGCGTCATTTTTCAGGAAAGAATCACAAGCCAACTCAAATGAAAAACTGTAAAATCAAAAATATTTCTTAGTGGATTTCAAACATGTTATAATTTACCTTGTAAATTCTAGAATCCTCTTAACAATAAACTAAGGATATTTTAATATGGATATAAAGGTTTTAATGTGGCATTTCTGATCTCTCTGGAGATTACAGTTTTTTCAGTTGTGTAATATATACCAGGTACATGCTGGATCATTTTCTCCAGTTTCATGCAGTGGAAGCACAAAAATCTTTTTTTTTTTTTTTTTTAAATAATACAGATACTGTAACAACCATTAAGTTGTGTGACAGGAAATATTGTTAAAAGTATCAAAATACAGCTAAATGAAGCTCAAACCAACATTTTAATGTGGATGTCTCAGGCTAAATATCTAAATCCTTTTTTAGGTAAATAACAGTAGCCTGATTTGGTAGTGTTGAGAACTCAATAGCAGGAGTCTGTCTAAAGTGGGAAAAGGTGTAGTTTTAGATCTAGCTAACGTAATTTGAAACCACACTTACTTAGACATGAGCTGTTAAACAGTGTCTGCATTAGAAGCTAAATAGTGTTTCAAATTGTTAGCTTGATTTTTTTTTAAAAGGATATTTTTCCTTAGACAAACTTAATAGGCATATAGCTGACTATTAATTAGTCAATGCTTTTTGATATTCAAATGTATTAAGAAAGGATATGCTTACTAGAGTACGTGCACCCAGGTCTCCTACACTCCATTTTTGTTAACTCTCTTCTATCCACACACTCCAAGGCCAACTGTTAGCTTAATGCCTGTTAATGTGACTTCATAGCAGATTTAAGAAGTGCAGTGAATGCCATAATCTTATTGAAAGTACAGGAAATGGCATCAGTTTTAGTCTCTTCCTCTGTGTCCTTCTTTCAGATTTAGGGTACTAACTAGTATCTCGAAAACAAAAGTATATGGGTTGGGAAGGAAGAGGAAAGAGCTGAGGTGAGTACATAAAGTTTTGAATGCTGCTCTGCCAGACTGCAAGAGTCCCATGTGTGGTCTGGATGTCCATTTTCTTTAATTCTGTTTATGTTCTCACCCACCATTCACCTGTATGTTTTCTTGCAATGACACTTGCATCAGATATGACCTGGGGACAATAAGCAGGGACAACTCACAACAGTGGTTGAATATCAGTGGAGATGCTGTGGAGCAGTGAACTAATAAGTAGGTGTGCGAGCCAACTGATGGATGCCAACATGCAACTCTACATTTGATATGCTGGTTTTAAGCTTAAATGGCCACCTGAGACAAGGTTGACAGGTTTGGGCTACACACACAGCTTGTCTGGAAATTCCCTGTACTGCCAAACACATGATGTAATATATACATGTTAGTGATACACTTTAGAGAGAACTCTGCTGATTTCCCCTGCCCCGCCACACCTCTTATTTTCTTGTTTACAAATAAACCTGTGCTTTTGTCAGGTAAACTGTTACCTGCCTGCTTTTTTAGCAGACATGCTGTAGCAACAACACTGCAAATAGTTTTCATAAATGTAAGACTGTAGGCTAAGTTTATTTCTATGGATTGCAAATTTTACAAATGTCATGCTTAATGTTGGCCAACACTAGGAGGATACTATATAAAGATTTGTTACAGAACCTTTCTAGACTAATGCTATGGATAGTTTGAATTGTATAGTCATCACTTACATCTTTGACAAATATGGGAATGAATTTTTACCATACATTTTAGAAACACCATGACAAACTTTTGTTTCTTGACAGTTTCCGGTTAGAAGTCCTGACCAATAGTGCAACTTTATCTTGCTTTCATTGGTTTCAATGGGAGAGTTGTCACGGATTTCAAGTGCAACAGGATTGGGACCTCTTGCCTGATGCAAAAGAAGTACTGAATGTAGCAGCTGAATTGAATGCCAGAGGCTGAACTTTTAGTGAAAAACTTTAGCATAAGGCTGAAACACCATTACTTAAGGAGAAATAGACTGGTTGTGTTTACACAAATATTTCCAGGGCAGAATGTACATATAATTTTTTTCAAAAATGTAATGAATAATTTTAATAAAACTTATTATAAAACTGTCAGTTGTTAGCCTTTTCTCCTTATCGGTTGCACAATATTCTCCTATTACAGTTAACTTGCAGATAAGGAAGATAACTTCCCATTTCATCAGTATGTTCTGTGTAGTTTGTTTATGCTTTTCCTTACACTTCCATCTAGTGGTATAAATAAAAACATATTTAAAACTCTTAACTAACTCCCTTATAAAGCACCTGAAGCTCTACAGCTAGTAGTATTTCCCATTTTGATAGATGTCTTAATCTCCTCTACAAAAAGTAATGTGGGTTTCTGCTCCTTCCCCCGCACCCCTCCAAAAAAAGATGCAAAAGGTATTTTCTATACATGTTATCTTCCACTTTTAAAACTTTCAGAAGTAGAGTGACTGGCTGAGAGATGGTGGTGAAGCAAAACAGGCTCCTGGGTCGCTCTGCTTCCTATGGTTCCCACCTTTCTGTTCATCTCCTACCTGTACTTCATTGACTTCTATCCTCTCCTCTTTATGAGGTTATAGAATATCCCCTTTAATAAATCATCCACAGAGGGGGGGAGTCTATCCCAATCAGGTGCATCTCCATACCTGCTAGTTTTCACACAGCCTTTAGTTTAAAAATTCCTCCAGGAATTTTTTCATTTCACAGGCCAGCAATCTGATTCTGTTTTAGTTAAGATGATGCCCATCTTCCCCTATAGGCTCCTCCTTTCCGCAAAGGTTCTCCATTTCCTACTACCTCCATGTTGCTCCTCTGAACACCATCATCTCAACCATGCACTGAGACAACCCGTCTCTCTGTCCCTACTTGTGGAACTGGAAGCATTTAATGACGGGCAGCATGTGAACTGCTGGCAGGGAGGAGACTAGCTCCTAACCCTAGATGAGGCCCTGCCCTTTCTGCACCCCCTCAGCAGTACAGAACCACCCCATTGCATCTGGCAATCCCTCTGCAGGCTAGCACCCCATCCCTGAAGTCTTTAAAGGGAAGGCTATGTGACCCCCAGCCTTAGAGTGCGGGGAAAGCAGCACAGCCCCAATGCCAGCTAGCACCCTTGCTGCCTGTTTGGGATACTACAGTCTTCCCTAGTCTGATACCTGCAGCCCATGATTTCAGAGAATTCTACCATGGAGATTCTGGCCAAGCAATATAATTTACATTTACATGCTCCTATTTTATTGGGATAATGTAAGTTACAATTTAGCACTAAGATTGTCATTAAAAAGATTGTTTCTTTGGATTTAATTTCTCTGTTTTGATTGTGGGAAGCTACTTAGTACCAAATTATGCCCATTTTAGTGCAGCGTTAACCACAATATCACCTGAGTAACTCAAGTTTTCTCAATGGAGTCACAGAAGTGTAAAATCAGAAGGCAGGCCAGTACCTACTAATAATTTTATATGTACTGGACCTAGGGATGGTGGGGGCCCTGCAGAACCCCCCTGATTTGAAGTGTTTTTCATGATATACCAGATTTACAGTTTGGTTCAATGGCTCCCAACATGCCCACTATAAAAACTGTTCCAGCACCTCTGGCTAATTTATTCCAGTAGCAATCTGAATCCCATTCTGAACAAATTTATTTAGTAATACGTAAGTAAATTCAGGCTACATTGGGTGTTTCCAGCTCTTTTGCTGCAAATAGTTTGTGACTTGCTACTAACAAATGATGCTTAGCAAATATTTTATACTGTATGCAGTTGGGCAGATAAGTATCTGCTTGATAAACAGCTGTATTTGTGGGGGCTTACGGATACTTTGACGCTTACAACTACTAGCGAAGCTAAATTCGCTGAATCCACAATTTGGAATTTTAGCTTATACTAACTAAGGCATGGGTCGCGCACTGTAGTGTAGAGAGGAACGTAGTTATTGCCAACTGCATATAATCGATGATGGGTTTCATTATGCTGCTCTGCCGCATGTAGTTTTATACACCAATTGCCCTAATACAAGAATGCATTATTAAAAATAAAGCTCTCAAATTTTCAAACCTGCCTAGCGACCATTAGACACCACTTGGCACCTCCGTACAAATAATCTGTTTTTCAAAACTCTGGAGCATGTAACTATTTCCTATTTATAGATTCTAATCTACTTCAGTAGGCTTTCTGCATGCTTAGCTTACCTGAAAAATGTCAGGGCCTTATACTGAGCTGACTAATATGGTTTTAGGAACATACATTTCTGCACTCCGCATAGAACATCCTGGCACCTGTTTATACAAGGGTAGCATTTCACTTATGATGTTGAGCTCTGCATGGTTGGAACGCTTGCATCATACACCACCAGAGAATGGGACAAAGACACTAGCTCACCCGCCTTAATCGCTCACCGTGCTAGCCACTGTTAACTTACTAGTGTACGTGTCACAGGAGAAGTGTGCCATATAGTTCTGTGAACTTTAGCTACATGCCTAGTTAGATCTAGGGTCTTTGGTGCACCCAACCTGCACTTGAAATTGGACTAGGGTGTGGGTGACAGGGAGGACACAGAAGAGACTTTACACTTGGCTGCTCTACATTGGATTGAGCTGCCCATGGGCCTTTGGTACCATTCGGGAAGCTGGGGTTTGCTGGAGTGTAGCAACACGCTACCCACAAGCTGGTTTTCTCAGCCACGGCCTCTAATGGTGGATGACAGGGCCTTTGCGTTACTACACCAACCTTATGCCACTAGACATTTCCACTGACCTTGGAGAAGGCTGGTTAAGCAAGTTTTTCAGCCTCTTTGTCCCTTGTAGGTATGCTTATGCTGTATACGTCTTTCAGCAGCATAACACTCCTGCCTTCCCCCAGCACAAGTATGAATAATAGCAGTGTAGCTGGTGAGGCTCTGTTTAGGCAACTAGAGGAAAGCCATTTCTGAAAGGGAGAGGGGATATGAGTATATATACCCTACACCGCACTCTACGCAGGCAAGCCATTCCTCACAAGCTACAGGGCCTGAGGAAAAGCCTTGCCTAGCAGGGAAATGCTGTACCAGGTCTTTGCTGCCAGAGCCCTTTTCAGCCACAGGGGAAAGTGCCAGCAGCAGATGGACAGTGGGGAAAGAACATCCTTTCGCCTCCCTCCCTGGCAGAGCCTTTCCTTGGCCCATGGGTTGAGGGGACTGAGCCTTTCCTTGCCACAGTGGATCTGAAGATTTTCCCCACTGTCTCCCTCCATGCCCCCCTCCCACCCCAGAATTTTATTTTTCAAAGAGGCGAGACGCAGAGACAGAGGTAAGATTTATTGGAGCTCTGGGAACAAACAACATTTGGCCTCCCACCTCCCGTGCACAGGGGCCCACCTTCCCCACTTCTCCCCCCGCCCTACAGCCTGAAGCTGGAGCTGGGCCATTGTTAGCCTGGGGCTGTTGTGGGGGGGGTCCTGGACCTGCCACCTGCCCTGGGCAGCATTCCCTAAGCGGCAATGACACAAGGCTGGGGGCTGCTCTCAGGCCAGCCAAGGAGTTTGTGGAAGCAAAAGAAAGGCTTGAAAGGAGCCACTGGTTCGTGCAAGGAGTTGAGCTATGATGTGTGTGCCCCCTGGTTTGATTCTGAATACAACTTACCACTAACAATGTAGACATCTCCCTGGTCCCCATGCAAACATAGGGCAACTTCTTATCTAGAGAGAAGTGATTATTGTCTTTTTTGGTAAAATCTAACATGAGCTCATCAACTTGTTTATCAGGCCTGTAGCCCAATCACCAGGTCTTGAATGCGTACCTGGAAGCATTTTGCAGGTAGTATATAGCAGACGACAAATTTGATGTTGCACTGTAAATAGACGAAGCAGTTTCCTCTGTACATTGTTTAGTCCTACATTTGGCATCAGCCAGAAAATGGGCTGATGGCGTAAAATAATCGCTCGCTCTCTCTCTCTTGCGCTTGCTCAGAAATGAAATGTCTGTCTGTCTTGTGCATGAACTCCTCCTAAACGGTAACAGCTAGGGCCACCAAATTTGGCAGACAGCTTCCTCCTACCCTAACTTAAAGCAAGCTTAGGATTTGGTTGTGCTCAGAACATAGGGGCTGTGCCTAGATTGGCATGATTTTCCGGAAATGCTTTTAATGGAAAAGTTTTCCGTTAAAAGCATTTTTGGAACAGAGCATCTAGATTGGCACGGATGCTTTTCCGCAAAAGCACTTTTTGCGGCAAAGCGTCCGTGCCAATCTAGATACGCTTTTCCGCAAAAAAGCCCCGATTGCCATTTTCGTGATCGGGGCTTTTTTGCGGAAAACAAATTTGAGCTGTCTACACTGGCCCTTTTGCGCAAAAGGGACTTTTGCCTAAACGGGAGCAGCATAGTATTTCCGCAAGAAGCACTGATTTTTTACAGTAGGAAGTCAGTGCTTTTGCGGAAATTCAAGTGGCCAGTGTAGACAGCTGGCAAGTTTTTCTGGAAAAGCGGCTGATTTTCCGGAAAAACTGGCCAGTCTAGATACAGCCAGGGAGAGTTTTTTTTTCCCCATAACAGAGAAAGAGAGGGGCAGAGAGGAGGGATGTAATTCTCACACTCACCATTGGGGGGAGCAAGCAGGGATGGGGATACTTCAGAGTGAGCACTGGGGACAACTATACTCTCACAAGATTGACCAGCTGGGGATGGGGTTCTGCATGTTGCCAGCCAAGCTGCCTTCTACAGGTAAGGTTCTCCCCACTGCCCCACAGCTACAGGGCCTGCGCATTACCCCACCCAGCTATTGGGCCTGGGGATTCTCCTGCTCCTGCTTATAGGACCTCCACACTTCCACCTCCCCCTCTCCCCACTCCACATGGGAATGTGGAGATTCCCCCACCTCCCCCTCTCCCCACTCCACATGGGAATGTGGAGATTCCCCCAACTCCTCCCTCCCCCTCCCCCCCCCCCCGCTGTGAAGCTTCTACAGGGCATAGAAACGTCTCCATCCCCCCACCACTTCTCCCAGAGTGTGGGGATTCCACACACACACACACACACACCGTGCTGCTTCACTCGGACTCTGGGAATCCCCCTCGCTGCACAGATCCTCACAGGGCCAGGCTGGGTCTCTCCACCCCTCATGGGGCCTAGGGATGCCCTCCTATCTTCTCCTCCCCTGTCCCAGCTGTGTCGTTCCTCTCTGGACCTGGGGATTCTCATCTCACCTCCCCACTTACCATGCAGTTGATAGATGCAACTAAACCTACACATGTGCTAGGCACTCATGTGATGGGCTAAAACCAATTTCAGTCTCTTTAGCACACATACAGCTCTAAGCTGTACACTCTGGGCTAGATCTAGAGCTACAATGGAACACAAAGCAGACCTGCAGTCAGCTTACTTGGCCCCTTAACAATCTCATTGTAGGGGGGATGCTCATGGAGTGGGGTGAGGTGAGGTGAGGTGGCAGGGGCATAGTCATTGTAGTCACTTCTACACTACTGCTGCCACCCAGCCCTTCAGTCAGCATAGGGACTAGGGCTAAGGGACAAGGGACATAACAGAGGTCTTGCTGTTTAAGCTATCCAGAGCTGCTGGCCTGGCTCCAGGGGGCTATAAGCATCCAGTACAAATTCCACTGGCATGTCAGCCTAGTTAAACATGACACACACCGTTGGGGGTACAAAGTGCAGCATGGGCAATACTGCCCAAGGGAACCATGAGTAGCAAAATAAACAGACTGTACTGTTCCAGCCTCCAGAGCCCCTACAGGCAAGGAGAAACCAGTGGGTTATGGCCTTTGGTTGGCTTATGCAGCAAGGAAGAAAAAAATCCCTTCTTTGCTAGTGAAGTTACTTCTTGCTGAGCAGTAACAAAAAGTGGGGCTGCACAGAGCGTGCTGGATGGGGAGCAGTTTTAAATTTATTATTGTCATAGTCATTGGAAGGGGAGGGGATACAATAGGCTTTGCTAAAAGGGCATCGTTCTTTGCCTTTCCATTCAAGATCAGCCAGTCACTCACTCTTCATTTCAAGTGGCCAACAATCCTACAACTTCCTCTGACATAAGAAAAACCTAAAGCAACAACGAACGTGGGATTTTTAAAAACCATGCATGCAGATGCTGCCAGTGCACCCTGTGAGGCCCTGGAGTCAGATTAGGAACATTCCACAAGTATGTGTGCCATGAAGGGTTACAAAGAAGTGAGCATGCCCCCAAACTGGATTAAGTCTGGCCACAGGTTACCGCAGGGTGTGAAATTTGTAGACCTTTTGACAAGGCACGCTCACGTCAATGTCTGCATCCCGTTTGTTTTCATCCCCCCTCATTGGCAGCAGTATCTCAGTACAGATCAATACCCAGAATTGTGTCAGGTTCCACTGAATGCTAACACGGGTGCAGATAGGGAATGCTCTGCAAAAATGATGCCTGAATTGCATCCCTTCTGAAGGAAAATAATTGGATGGGCCCACACGAAAATGACTCCTAAGTCAGAATCCCCCCCCCCCATCTTTCAGCTATACCTATCAAGTAATAAATAAATACTATCCCAAGCATGGGGAATACTTGAGACCATAATAAATAACAAAACTAGACTTACCATTGCTTCCCGTTTCTTTCAAGACATCACTGTAACACTTTCTCTTGCGATGGAAGGGATTTCAAAACAGGTAATAGTTATTAAGTTCTCTTTCTTGTAATCTATTAAAGAAATTAAGTATTTACCGCTTAATCCTGCAAAAACCCTCAGAAAACAATGTTTTGAACTGCCAAAATGGAATGTTAAACAGCCACTAGAAGGCAGTCAAGTATAAGGGAAAAATCTTCCAAAGACAATTACTGTGCCAGATGCCTGAATGGATTATGTGTGACGCGCCAAAATCTAATTCTACAGTCATGAGCTGTTAGGATCCTACCTTGTTTACTGTAATTTTAAAACATTGCTCTGTGTGAACCATTAGCTTTTGTAGCACCAGTCAGACCAAAAAAAGAACGTCTCAATCTTTCAAGAGTTGCCAGTATTTCTGCAGACAGACAGCTTTTTAGCTGGGCATCTGTGCAATATTTGATTTCAGGCAGAACCTCTTAGGTGCAATTCAGTGCCATAACTAGCTAATTTTGTGCCTGAGGCAAGAATATAAGATTGCGGAGCAGCAATGTGCAGCCTGACATGTAAACTACAGGCCGATGCTAATGGGCGGGGGAGAGAAGCGGCACTATCTTAAAATAATTAGTTTAGTATATTATTTTTCTGTGCCTCACCCTTGTTATGGCTCTGGTGCAATTGGTGAATTAAATATGAACATTTGTTTCAAGGTCCAACATGCTTGTCTCTGAAAGTATGCCTATAAGTCCAAGGCAAAGGCTATTGTCTTGGGTTAATAATACCCTTGCTAGACCAGGACTGAATCCTGCTTTTTGGAACACAGGTTCTACACCTGTACCGTATCGGTATGACTGTGCATTAATCAAGTCACACAAAAATAGCTAAAGCAATAACTGGTTTATTTAACAAACTACTAAACATAGAAAACAAACATAAAATATGGTTATCACAAATGAAACCTGGAGTGAGGCCAGAACCCAAAATAGGAACGGTTTAAAACAGTCCTACCACTATCTCAATGACCGGAAAAAAGAGGTAGGTGAATGTCTTCAGGCTGAGGGAAAGGAACAAGCTGAGGTGGGATGGAATTGCAGAGACCCAGGTAAGTGGACAGTCTTCTTGCTTCTGGTCTTTTTTCTTCCTTTCTTCTATACTTGACACACCGTCCTGCATGCAGTGTGTGGACCGGAGGACAAGATGGTACATATGCATGTGTGTGTGACAGGCCCTGCTGCAGACGCCTAACTAAAACAAATATACCCTGTGATAGCAGTCATTACAGCTGTGAAACTGGATTACTGCACCACAAAGGGTTGTCAGCAACTAGGCTGGCTTCTTCCCAGATGGCCTACAAAGCCACACAGGCTCCTAGCTGTCACCCTTACACCACTAGGTTGTGTTGATGACATGCACACAGAGAGCCTTGAGGGGAGGATGAATTCCCCTTAAGGACCCTATGATTACGGGGAAAGATTAGAGTCATGTGACCCATTTTTCCTGCCTTTCCTCTTTTTCCTGCTCTTTTCTGTCAGGAGATGGTGACCAGGAGGCTTACCGCTATCTTAAAGAAGAAAACAAAATGGAGGACATTAAAAAAAAACATGGCACCCCTCCCACAACATCCTGGTGATCAGCAAAGCTGAGGCATTTATGGTAAATAAATATGTTGCAGGCAAAGCCACATTGTGTATTTCTGAATCAAGTGTTATTAGTCCTGTGTTGATCACATCAGTGCTATTACTGCTTCATTGCATGAGTAGCCCAAATGGTTACATGTCAAACTTGAGCACTGCAAGGGATGTGCATGGGCACTTTGAGGATATGTGCATGTGTGTGGATGAATGTGATGCTTCAACAGGAAACAGTTTGACTGAGCATCTCTAGTGCCACCCTGTTCAATTCAACTCTGCACTACAGAGTTATGGCAATCTAAGTTTACATATTTCAACTCAATTTTGCCTTAGTCTGCACCAAAATTTGTCACTTGTCAACATAACAGTCCTCTTACAGCACCATGATAACCCCACCTCCCCGAACTGCACAGAACCCGAGTCTACTTGTAAAAGTACACGACTGTAGACACTGAATTGCCCATGTCAGCCTTAATGGTCCTCCAGCAGCTATCCCACAATGCCGTGTCACCACAAGAGTGACCACTTCAGTCATGATTTTGAATTCCACTGCACAGGGGGCACACACAACAGAATCCTTCATGCTTTCACCCCCACACCTCTGAAGGATGTGTTAGAAATGCTTTTTCCTGGGTGTTTGCCTTGGTGAGCATCTAGCCATGCTGGCTCCATACACACAATGAGCTCTACCTAAATGTGTTTCTGCCTGAAACAGGACAGACATCCTGCTTCCCCTCAGCCTGTAGGGAGACAAGGCTGGAGAAGGCCAGCTGTAGTGCAACCAAAGGCATACAGAGAACTGTGTGGAGGTGCAGCACCTGAGGCACAAGAGAGCTGAAAATCAGCGCTGGAGGGAAGCCAGGGTCATCAGGAGGCATATCAGAAGACAAGGGAAAGTAATGAGCAATCTGGGGCCAGCTGGAATACCTGCTGCTTCACAATGAACTGCATGCCACACTTGGTGTGGACCCTACCACCCACCTGAATGCAGGGGTGCTGAGAGCCATTAAACCACACTATGAAGGCTATGTCTAATGGAAACCACTTCAATCCAGGGTAGTGTGGCAGCACCCTCGCACTCTTCGTTCCAGCTCTACGCCCGAAGGTGAGCACAGACACATGGTGAGAGCTGGGTGAGAAAAACCCTCCAGTGCACAGCAAAGCGGAGGGAGAGATAAAGGGGGACACACTGTGGCAACTCTGCAGTGCTTCAGAATTCTGCCAGAATTAAGCAGTCCTGCCAGGTGAGCGCAGTGGAGTCTGGGGATGAAGCCGTAGGGAGTTCCAGTAGGTGTAGAGATGCACTAGTTTTTATAAGGTGTTGACCTTTCATGTGGCCCTTTAGTTTGGAAAACAGCTGTGGCAAGACAATTAAAATGAATGCATATTTAGGTGCCACTTCAGTGACTTATACATGTTAGGAAATGAATTTAAAAGCATAGGGTAGATTAGTCTGCATTATTGCACAGTTCAGTACATATCATTGACCTGGGCCTAAGTAGTGCTAGAGGTGGTGGTCCCTTTTGGTGTGGTGTTCTAGGCTACAAGGGTTCCCAGGAGACATACCGTATTTTCCGGCGTATAAGGCTACTGGGCGTATAAGATGACCCCCTAATTTTTTAGTTAAAAGATAGGGTTTCGTCTTATACCCCAGCGCCCCTCCGCCTCCCGGCTTTGCTCCTGGTGTCCCTGGTCTGCTGGGGACCGTCTCCAGCAGACCAGGGACACCGGGAGCAAAGCCTCTGAGGACGCCCCAGCAGCCGGACAGCCCCGGCGCGCCTGGGCTGCCCCGCCGCCGGAGCCCCCCCGAGGCTTTGCAAAGCCGCAAAGCTGTATACCCGGCGTATAAGATGACCCCCGATTTTTGGGGGATGTTTGTTAACATCAAAAGTCGTGTTATACGCCGGAAAATACGGTACTATATTTATATGAACAGGGATGTCCCTTTTGTCCCCTTGAACAATCATGATGCAACATTCATGGAGCTGTTCAGCAACCCTTTCCCAAACATTCCTAGGCATAGTGGCCTGGTTTCTGCCACACACAAAAGGAGACATTTCTATGCCATTCTCCAATGAGGGCCACTAGCATCATTACAGTAAACTCGACAAGAACATATGGGCCCTGGTAGCTTTGGCACATCTGTTAGCAACTGCCTTTTCTGGACCTTCATCATCATCAGAGAGTGATATCAGCCAAACTCATTGCAGTCTACAAAATAGTCAATGCATTTTCCCTATATACATATGCAGAGCAATCCAGCATACATCTTCCCTTGCAAGAGGTTCCCCCCATTGCTACTCCATACTCACCCTGACTTGAGCTATAGAGCAGTGCTGTAATACGCTGCTCCAAAGCTAACTTGGCACTTTGCTTTTTTTTTTTTAAACTGAGTATCTTCATGGGAAAAAATGTCAGGAACTGGTGCGACGCATTTTTCTGAGATACCTGTACATCTAATGCTGTATCTGTCTCTTTTTATCAGCATCCGCAACCAAGGCATGCTTGAAAGGTAGCCCTTCCAAACCTGCTGAAGGCGGGACCAGATCAGGCCAAGAAAGAAGCGGATCAAAGAGGAAAAGTTCTGAGTGCATCCAGTCCTCCGCAGCAACGGAGCATGACCAAAAGGACTGGGCTGAATGATGGTGGCCAGGAACAGACAGAGAAGATGCTGCAGGAGAGGCAAAGCAACCAGGAGGTGGCCTCTAGAAGTACATTAGGACATTATGACTTTGCTCAGACAACATACGCAAATGTCACAAAACATTACCAAACTAACACCAGGTTGGACTTGTGGTTTGCTTGGCCTTGCCTCAGTGCAGGGGGCTCGCTCTGATGACTGCTCAAAGACATTTTCAGCCTTTCATGTCTATGGTTCTAGCAAAGACCCCTTCCACAGCAGCATTTTCATTCCATGGAAGATTCCATGGTCACTGCTTGCCATACTCCCAGCACAACAGGTAGCCATGTGACCTGAACCCTTACCACTGCACAGCAGAAGGAGAACAAGAATTCTTGTGGTTCCCAAAGTGAGGTATGCAACCGTCTTGCAGGTGGGCTGTAGGCTCAGGGCTTGCCTGAACCCTGCAGCAGGGAGCCTGCGCTGGCACGCCAGCCATGCACTCCTACCCCCATGAGGTTGGAGCATCAGCACCAGCTTCCTGCTGAAGGTGTGGGGGAGGGGCAAGCTTCATGGGCTGGATCTGGTTTACAGAAGAAGAAAGCAGCTTTGTGTGCTGCTGCTCCCCTTACCGTTGGCTGGGGAATGGCAGTGCAGGAAACGGCTTGCCTGGAAGCTTTTCCTACTGCTCCCATTAGCCAGAATCGCAGCAAATGGAAGCAGTGAGGGGCAGTGCCTGGGAGCAGCAGGGGGCATAGACCCAGGTAGGTGCCATCCTTATGCCCAGACCCTACCCCCTAGTCCATCACATAACCCCTTCACGTCAAGATTCTACACCCCCACCCTACTCCTGCATCCTCCCTCCCTCACAGACCCTCCACCCCCACACTTTCCCTCTCAGCCAGATCTCTCTACCTTCTGCCCGCTCCTGCACCCTACTTCCCAGCAAGACCCCCACCCTCAGCCTGCTCCTGTATCCTACCTCCAGCTAAAAGGCATCATCATGGGTGGTTGGCTGGTGGTCCACGGAAAGGTCTGCATTGAGTGGGGTGGGCTATAAGGTTTGAGAACCACTCCTCTGCACTGAGCTATGTTAACTAAGGGATCAGCCGGCAAGCTCAGGGCACCATTTGCCACCTTGAATGATGTTTTTAAATATGGTCAATGATATTTTCTTAGGTATCTTTATTGTTTTACTTGTTTTTTATATAAATACAGATTTTTTAGCTTGTTTATTTGCCGTTCAGGTTTGTTGCTTGTTCATTTGCACACAATAACCTTTCCATTTTTTAAAGCCAGGGTATATTTATTTGTTTGCAAAGCCCCTTATACACACTTTATTGCAGTCACCAATGCTCCCTCCCATATTTAATGTTTATATACATGGTGTCATATAAGTGCTCCAAAGCATTGCACACTACTACTATGGCCAATGGTTAAAACAATTTTTTGCAATCTCTGTCAGCCAGCTTGCTTCACATTTGGCTCTACTACTTGCCCTTGTGTCTGGCTGTCTAATCTCACTAGCCCCGTCCTTTGCTTCACAACTATTACATAAAACACAACATGCAGCAGTAACGCTAGGAATGTTTATCTCACAGAGATCCAAGCTAGTCACGAGGCATGGCTGACAGTCGAATGTGCACTTGATAAACTCAAAACCTGTCATCACACATCTGCTCAGCTGGGAGTTAAATTATTCCTTGGTTGTGTTGAGGTAGTGAACATACAGGGTCATGAGCCATGGGAACAATGGGTGAGAGCAAGTGGCATTTCAGCATCACCAATGGTTATGTTAGTCTGTGAAGACAGGCCCTACATACATCTTCTAAAGGGCAGGGCTTTCCCTAAAGTTGCGACTAGTTTGCAGTTTCCCTGGCCTGGCCACATTAACATCAGTGAAGCTTCCATGGTGAGCCACTAGCACTTGCATGACCATGGAAACGCACCCCTTTTGATTTACAAACTCTCTAGCGGGGCCTGGTGGTGGCAGAATAGGGCTCCGTCCCACCACAGTACAGGACCCCCCATATTGCTTCAAATCCATTTACTGTTTCCTGCACTTTGTCAAGAATCACAGTGCTGTGCAGCAGGACACACTTAATGATCCTGCACATTGGGTGACAAGAACACCCCACTGTGGATTTTCCAACTCCAAGTGTGACACTGCCCAATGGCAATCTGGAGTTGCAAGCTTCCCCAGCACAATTCCTACTTGCTTTTCCAGTATTCATGCAGCGGGTGCCCGAGGCTGATGGGAGCTCAGTGTACAGAACCAGGAATATGGTCTTTTGGATCCTAAACTTCTGCAGCTGCTGCTCTTCATCCCAATTCCACATTACAACGCTATCCTACATGCGCTCATTTTCTGGCTCACAAGTGCCTATCCACCGTGTGACTTTGCTCAGTGGATGCCTGCAGCAACTGAAGATTTGTATTCACAGTGCACATCAGCCATTCCTGCTCTTTGGGTAGTTCATCTGGGTCACCGCATCATCACGTATAGGGGTAACTGCTGACATTTCACTAGCACAGAAGACTCGTGCATCCTGTATTATCAGCCAAGGTGAGAATTGCATGGGGCAGTGTCTATATTCCTGCTGGAGACATCACGGGGCTCTAAAAGTGATGTATAGGAAGAGATTTTAAAAGAGGCATTCAGAAAAGGGAAGTTCCTGGAGGATGGGACCAGCTATGGCTGTTAGCCAGGATTGGCAGGGACGGTGTCCCTAGCCTCTGTTTGCCAGAATATGAGTTTGGGCAAGGAACAATGGATCATTTGATGATTCCCTATTCTGGTCACTCCTTCTGGGGAATTGGCATTGGCCACTGTTGGAAGACAGGACACTGGACTAGATGGTCTGACCCAGTATGGCTGTTCGGATGGTCATGAAAATTATGAGCTGGAATAAAGATGAGAAAGTGAAATTGTGGACACTGGACCAGAAAGCCCTGGGCAAATTGCTGAGAGCCCAGAAAGCACTTCAGAAGTGTCGCTGAAGGTACTGCCTTGGAGGCAGCCCAGGGCACACTGGGCTAGGTACCCACTGTGCATGGCTTCGTCTATTGACACAACCACTTGTGCTGAGGGTGTGCATAGTGATAACAGCCAAGCCTGCATGCACTTCAGTGGCCTGTAAACATCAGCGGCTATAAGCTTCCATCATTTCTGTTGGCCAAACTTTGGCATGCAGACAGAGCCAGGGTCTAGCAGGAGCGCGGCAGTGACAATGCTGTGAGCACACAAAGGTGCACCACAGAATCCGAAGCCAGGGCCCTCAGAAACTCCATGTTGTGTGGATTATGTGGCATCAAGTCTAGCATGATCTTCCTGGAGAACTATCATGCTAGAGGTTTTGGGGTGCTAGCTGTCCCATCTGAGCTGCAGTACCTTTTGAGGTGGGGGCATTCCCCTCTCATAGCTTCACCACTTGCTTTGCCTTGAGGCTTCACAGAGAGTGCTGCAGCTAAGTAACACCATGAAAATACAGGGAGCTGCAGCAGAATGCCCTTGGATACCATAGGCAGTACACACCTGTCCTGCTTGCTCTCTGCCCTTAGCATGGACATGTCTCCAGTGTTGTCTATGTCATAAAAATGAAGAGTATCAGCAGTCCCAACTATTCCGCTGGGCACAGGGCAGACATAGTGAAGAAACTAAGATGTATGAAGAACAGTGATTCAGTCCCTGGCTCTATGCACAGTTTGAAGGTTTAAGATAGATGGTTTGCTTAGATGAGCAGCAGTAGACTCGGCTCAGAATTACACTCTCATAAGGATCTCCATTTTTCCATGGATGAGTGTAGGCTTCATAAATGTGGCATATCTCTTACCTCTATCCCACTCCCTCAAGGATGTAACCCTTGATCCTTGCAGTTCAAAAGTTCACCTATGTCCACACTCACCAGTGCATCTCTCTTTCTCCTCTGGTGTGTTGGTTTGTGGTTTCCCTCTACTCAGACTCATATGGTCCGATGGGGATGTTTTTTTCCAGGCTGCAGTTTGTCCTTTTTTCCCCTTTCTCTGTATTCCAATTACGCTCGCAGCCAGCCTGCTCTTTCCAGCTCCACTTCAGATTTGGCACCCTGCCGTTCTCCATTGTATCTGGGGTTTATTTGCTTTCTTCTTCTTCTACTCCTCTCCCAGCAGAGGCTTTAATTTTTTCACTGTTATGTGCTTAGTAGCTGATTTATTTCTGGCCTCTTTGCTTTACATCATTAGACCTGCTGACATACTCTTGTACTGCCTTTTGCTTTCATCAAACACTTTCAAGCTTTTCCCTGTACAAGTACATTTCCAGCTAGTCTTTCTGGCTCTGGTTTTATTTCGGCACTCGCTCCTTCTTTCTCCACTTGCCTTCGATGACTTTGTTTTCATCTGAGCCGCCCATTAGAGGCCAATGTTCTTTTAAGCTCCAGTGTCCTTGATCCTTTTTACATTTCATTTTTTTAAAAAGACTCTTTCCAGTTTAAATGCCAGGACAGGCACCAGGAACTAGGGTTATTGGAAGTTCTCCGCTTTCAGCTGAAAGATGAGTTTGGCTTTATCAGACAAGTAGTTCAGCTGAGCTGGAACTGGAACTGGAACAGCCTTGCTTAAAAGCCAACTGCTTATTTATGCACGGACATGATGAAAAAATATTTAAATAAAAACTAACAGCCCCAGTTCTCTGGCCCAGCCAGGGTGGGCTTGGCACACACCCAGGAGGAAGAGAGCAAACATAGCCTAAATAACAGCACCAGAACTTGGGGGTCATGCCCCCACTTTTTAACATGGGCACAATTGGGTGGGCAGAGAAAGTACTGACCCCCTCAAACTGCAAGGATCAGGCAAGTGCAGAGCAGTTGTGACAGGGGCTGCATTTCCTGGTAGGGGAGCTGCTCATGACACACAGCCCCTGTTGGCGCTGCTCCAGGCCTGTGGAAGGTTTGCAGTTTTGGGGAGCAAGGCTTCCCTATGCTACATCCATGTTAAAAGTTGGGGGCATGACCTGCTGGCCCCCTCCAGAGCTGGTGCATGCCCCAAAAAACATTCTGACACCTTTGCCTTAAGTCCACTTTGCATCTCCATTGGCTGCTATCATTCTGGGGGTATGTAGACTACACCTCTCTGCCAACAGAGCGATGTAGATTAGACACATCGAAATTGCTAATGAAGCGGGGATTTAAATATCCCGTGCATCATTAGCATAAAAATGGCCGCCGCTTTTTTTTCTGCACGGAGCTTTGTCGGAGAAAAGAGGCTTTTTCAAAAGATCCAAACCTCATTTCACAAGGGATAAGGGATCTTTTGAAAAAGGCTTTATTTTTCGAAAGCTCAGACTGCCGCTTTTCTCCAACAAAGCTCCGTGCTGATGAAAGCGGTGGCCATTATGCTAATCAAGCGCAGGATATTTAAATCCCTGCTTCATTAGCAGTTTCGATGTGTCTAATCTACATCTCTCTGTTGGCAGAGAGGTGCAGTCTAGACACACCCTCTGGGACAGTTACAGTCACCATGGATAGGGATCCTCTAGCCACACTTCTTTTGGCATGTGGGATTGCCTCTGGGTTGCTATGGCAATGCTACCTCACCCCAGCCCTCACCTGTGCTGGCAGAACTGTCTAATAACTAGCTAACCTGGAGTTACTGTGCTGACAGGGCAATGCAAAGTGCCACTAATATCCTGGTGCATTGGGCCATGCTCATCACCATGTGCTTTTAACCAGCCCTGGGAACGTGGGCTGTTTTTCTGCAGCGTAGTAGAGCACCGATGTGCTGAGAGTTGGGCCGTGGGGTGGGTTTTTTTTTTCATGCTACACAGTAGCATCCTGGTGTCCCCTTGTACCGCTTGCAGGTCATGGGTTGGAGAGGGAGCGGATTTGGCCCTCTGAGCTGCTCATTCTCAGCCAATCAGAACTTCTGACTGGGTCAACCAGCTGGCTTCATTTGTGTCCTTATCTCTGGGCTGCTGCCTAGCTCCCTCCACAGCTGCTGTCAGAGGCTCGGTTTTCTTAGCGCTTGCCGACGGAGACTGACGGGCACTGAGTCAGCAATGCGCATGTTTAATTTAAATAGCTGCTGAAGTTTTCTGTCACACTGGGATGACTGTGCCTGCTCCCGGCCCAGGTGCATAGCCCATTGATCACTGCACGCATGCCACAGTGCAGGACTAGTCCCAGTGCTTAGCCTGGACTGACACAAAGGTCAGCAAATTACAGAGGGCTCTACGAGCCCCGCTGAGGAAGCACAGTGCTGCCCTAGGGTTGCCAGGTGTCTGGTTTTCTACTGGACAGTCCGGTTTTTGGGCCCTCTGTCCAGTAAAAAAATCCAGAAAATACCAGACATGTGCAATGTCCAGTATTTCCTGGTTTTCCAGCTGGGCGCCGGACGGAAGCCTGGTGGGGGCGGGGGGAATGAATGGGAGGCAGGGCGCGATCAGCGCTGGGAGCCCTGGTTGCGTGTGAGGAGGGGCAGCCCGGTCCATGCTCCTGTGCGCTGGTTAAGCGTGTGGTGGAGCCACAGTCGGACTGAGTCGCGTGGGACAGGAGTGCCCTAGGGTCTGCATAGCCCGGGTCAGTCCTGCTCCCCACCAGCTGATTCGCTCTGTGTCCCTCTGGACGGTTCCTGCTCCGGATCTTCCCCAGCTGGTCCCTCTCCCCACCCCTCCATCCCTGCTGCCAGCTCTGCATCCCGCTGGCTGGTTCCTGCTCTGGATCTTCCCCAGCCAGCCCTGCTGCACCCCCCACCAGCCCTGCTGCCGGAGGCCAGTTCTCCTCTCCTCCTGAGCTCCCCGAGCCAGCTCTGCCCCCGCCGGCTGCCCCCCCCCCCCCCGAAATCCTGTGGCCAGCCCCGTTCCGCCCAAACCCCCCACAACCGACCAGCCCTGCTTCCCGTCGGCCCCCCCCCATCTCCTCCGGCCAGCCCTGTTGCCCTTCCCCATTAACTCTGTTTCCTGGCCCTCCCCCTCCTTCCCGGCCATCACCGCTCCCCTCCCAGCTGGTCCTTCCCCCCTTCCTCCCCCCATGAATCATGTCCGGTATTATTTTTTTTTTAATGACTACCTAGTAACCCTAGCAGTGATCCTATCCCTGTGATTACCACAGAGATTTAAACTGAGAAGCAACTTGCCTCCCCCTCCCTCAAAACCCCCCATGGCTCCCAACACCCCCAGCCCAGATCCCATGCTTACCTGGTTCTGCAAGGCTGCTGGCACAAAATGGTCTTGGAGTCTTTTTTTTCCCTGCTCAACAGCTTTGGTCTCTCCCCCCCCCCCCCCCCCCTTTTCTTCCCCTTCAACAAAAATTGTTCTCAGTGGGTTTTTTTGGGAGGGGTGTTCGGTATTTTTGTTTCAACCATCTGGCAACTCTACAAGGGCACTTCATCCTTGCACCTGGGTGCAGTAATCTGCACCAGCCCTGGTCCCAGGGCTGCTGCAAGACATGGGGAGCTGAGGGCACCCCACAAAAGGAGAGGGCAGTGTTGGGAGAGGCCCTGAGGCCCACGGCAAAGCAGCAGCTCTAGCTGGAAAGAAGAATAGGGCCCAGCTACCCCCTGCTCCCTGCCAGCACTGACCATGACCCCAGCTCTCTATCTGCAGGGAACTACAAGGGGAGTAGAGCAGCCAGGGCGGAGCCTGATGGATGTACAGGGATTCATGGGCCCTTCACCACATTGAGCCACTGCTGCCTCCAGCTATCACCAACCGAGACAGGTGCTGCCACCGCCCAGCACAGTCTATTCCATTCCCCTGCTTTGCAGGAGGCAAGGGCTGGATTAACTCTCCTGGGAGGCCCAGGGCTACTGGGTTTTATGGGCCCCCTTAGGCTCCAGGGTGGGGCCAAAATGGAGGGTGCAGTGTGCGGAAGGGGGCTCCCAGGGAGTGGACTTGATGCAGAGTCTGGGCAGGATGTAGGGTGCAGGAGTGGGTTGGGGGTGCAGAGTCTGGACGGGGGCAGGGGAGTAGGAACTCAATGCATAGCTACCCTTCGGTGTGAGAGGGGGGAACTGGTGGTTCTTCACTGCTCTGAGCTCACAGGTGATTCCTGGCCAATGGGAGTGATGGGGGGAAAGCCTGCAGGTGAGTGTGAGGACAGAGAGCTTCCTTGTGCTCATGGTGAAATGGCTCCAGCTTTGGTGGGGTGGGGGAATAGCAGTGTGCAGGGCTGCCTTCCCCTCACCCCCCACTAGGCAGATCTGGCCAGGAACACAGCCCCTAAAGCCCTTTTCCTAATCCAGCCCTGCCTGCTGGCCATGGCCAGTTACCTGGCAAATGTCCTTTGCCACCCCCTCTCCCTCCCGTCGTGCTCTCTCCTTTGGCTGTCCTCTGCCCCTGGCTCTCCCGCTGCTTACCCTGCTCACCCTGGCAGGGTACTAGTTGGGGATGCCTGTGGAAAGACAGGTATGGGAGGCATTTCCCAATCCTCCTTGACCAGGTTAAACCCAGTTACTAGTATGTCCCTTTCATTCTCCAGAGTATGTCTTTGTATGGGTTGAATTTTCCTAATCTGGATTTCCCTAATCCAGCAACACCCCTGGTCCAGCATCATTGATGTTCCAAGGGGTGTTTTGGAGCTGGGGCACTCAGGCCTGGTCTACACTAGACCAGGCAGGCCAGCTTAGGGAATGCCATCCAGTTACACAAAATGTGTAGTTGGATTCATTTTACCTTAAGCTGAGCTGTTGAATCGTCTATACCGTGGGAAGCCAGCAGAAGCACACACTCCAGTCAGCTACCCTTATGCCTCGCAGATCAAGGAGTACTGGACACCAGCGGGGGCTACCCTCAGGGTTTGATTTGGGGCCAGAGGTGTTGTCGGACCAAGGGACTGGGAGAGTAGAGACCTGGTACACTGGTGACCAACAGCAGAGCCCCCACACCGAGGGGGCTGGCAGCTAGGAGCAGAGCCCTGGCACCCAGGGGCCCAGAAGCAAAGCTCCGGTGCCAAAGTTCCCTCTACTTTTTTCCATCCATGTGCAGAATACATTTTCTTATGTGAACCACTGGTCTTATAAGACATGACCAGTAGGAACACCTGCTGCCAGCTGTGGACACACGGTTTACAGGGAATGCTGCCAGGTGCCCCTGTGGAGTGGAACCCTATTGCCTCAAGGGCCAGTAGCAGAGCCCCAGCAGGCCTGGGGAGGTGAGGAGCCAGTGTCCCAGGAATCAGCAACCAGAATTGACCTCCCTTGTTCTGGCAAATGCTCTGGTTCAAGACCAGTCTGGTGCTGAGGGTACTGGACCAAGGAGGTTTAACCTTTACTTTGGGTCACTACTTGATGAATACACAAGATTTGGCAGAACTGATCTTTTAAAAAATATATTTGTCAGCTAATTGTCTGTGTATTGGCAGGAGCAGAGGGGCTGATGGAGGGGACCAGAGCTGCAGGTGGGCTAGGATTGGAGGAGACGTAGAAGGGCAGGCACTGCAGCATGGGGGAGGACAGGAGCAGGGTGTGGGGCAGGAGCTGGGGACAGTGCACAACAAGGGTTGAGAGAAGGGCATGGGGGAAGTAACTAGGGAGGAGGAATGGGGGTGGGGGCAGAAGGCTGGAGGAGGTGTGGAAGGAAGGGTGTGTAGTCACCAGACTACCTCCCCGTCAAACCCAGAATGGAACCCATTGTTCCCAAGTCTCAACACCCCTTTGTTATCCAGAAAATAGCTTAGAACCCCACTGGCAAGTTGAATGTCTCTCTCCGTCATCCATCTCTGCATACGGTATGTCTACACTGCAATGCTATTTCAGGACACCAGAGCCATCCCGAAATAGCTACCCCATGTCTTTTGAACACACCCACTATTGCGAAATATAGCAGATGTGCTATTTCAGCATCCCTGTAAATCTCGTTGCACAAGAGATAAGGGATGTCTCAAAATAGTGTGTTATTTCAAAATTTGATGCTGTGTAGACACACCACATTTCAAAATAGCCTATTTCAAAAAATAAATGAAATAAGATACGCAATTTACATATCTTATTTCAAGCTAAGGGTGCAGTGTAGACGTACCCTATCTGAGAAGTCCTCATAAAAGGAGAATAGTCCTCTTCTGCTACCCATTACTCACTTAGCTAGTGTGGCAGAGAGTTGTGCTATGGCTTTAAAAATGCCCATACCTGCTGGTGGATGATGCATGTAGCAGTCAGTATGGTTTCCCCAGATGAAAATGTTTAAGAAACTGGGAAGTGGGAATTACAATGATCAACATCAAATCTATCTGAACATGGGTTTTTCCATAGCAGAAGTCTTATGGCTTCCGTGCTGTCTTCCATCTCATCTTCAATTTGTTGAATGTGACTGATTTGGAAATGTCCTACATATCATTGATTTCAACTGGGAGGGGATGGGCTGCCAACTTCTAGAAATGTGTTCTTCGCTGTCTCACCTGAATCACTTGTGAAGGTGATACCATGTCCTTTAAAATGCGAATTGCTACCCTCACGAGACTTGGTTCAAAAATATGTGCTTGGACGTTGGAAACATTTCCTGCCACCAAAATCTCACGTTAGGAATGCTGCCTCTGAAAGGTTTTAAAGAGACAGTCTGTTTGGCTCAACCCGACAATGGAAAATGTATCAAGCTATTATAACAATTTCCCTGATTACCAGACCTTCATAGGGTGACAGGACTATTTATGAAAACAATAAAATCAGGATTTTTTGCGGCTTCATGTTCATGCTTATTTCATGAATGTCTTTACAAATTATTGTCACCAAAAGTACTCTAGGTGTTAGAGAACAGGCACACTGTCAAAGATAGGTAAACAAATACCAGTTCACTGCCATAATATACAGAGTACAAGAGACAACATCATAATTTTACATTGAATATTTATTCTGATAAACCTTTTTGTATTCCAAACTACTACATATAAATTCTGTTGGAACATTCATTCCAAAAGTTTTTGCTTACAAGAGCTTCTGTCAGCATAAACTAGACAGTCAATCCATCACCACATTCTGTGGACATAACTTTCAAGTGCAAAGCAGATTATCTGAAAAGACATATTGCCAACTTCAAGAACATCTTGAACAATGCTAAAATCCAGTAACAACTCTTCAAATCTCTGCAAAATTACTTCTCATAGTGCCTTTGTAATAAATAAATAGAAAATATATCTTTTTCATTGTGAGTTCTATAGGAAAATGTACAAAACAACTATACATCTAGTTCCGAAAAAGGACCAGCTATTTCGGCGACAGGTAAAACAAGCATTTGAACTGACGCACCCCACCCCAAAATTGCCCCAATGCTGACACCTGTAGGTAAACGTGAAAATATCTGCAACAATGAAACCTTACAGCCAGGATATTTGCAGTTTGTGAACAGACAAGTTTAAAGAATGTGCAAACTACAAGGAGTCAATTCACTACTTGTAGAGGAGTGCATGTTCAACTTCTAGAATCCACAAATATTTAAAAAATATGATACATCAGAACTATTGGGGAGATTAGGCCAAATTCTGCCTTCAGTTCCAGGCACCTAACTCCCATTGACTCCAATGGGAGCTGCTTGCATTTCAGGGGAGAATCCCTCCCATTACTCTGTGCCATGCTGTCTGCCCAATTGCAGTGATCTTATCCTAAATATTTACAGAATAAGACCCATCACCTTCCCCAAGAATAGGCCCTTGCATGACAGAACAAAATATTTAGAGAGACTTTATGTTGGATAAGATGTGATTTTACAGTAAAAACAAGCATATTTCCTAAAGCCAAGTCTTATGATTTCACCCTGAGAATTCCAAACATTTTGAAAATTAGATGCTACACTTCAGTACAAATGCAACTTGCCTTTTTGTATTAAAGTACTTGAATCCTGCTCCAAAAGTGGGTTAGATTGTACTGAGTTTATAGGTGCTTAGCTACTCTGCTAATACCTAGCTGCCTAGATCAGCAAAGAGCATCAACAGGATGGTTTTGGAGAACTAAACTAAACACAGTGGTGCTTTGACTTTGATTCCCCTCCTAAAACATTCAGAAAAAAAAATCTGGTCTTGGCCCATTCTATTATTTTTCATTCATTATAACAATGAATGCTATTACGAGCAATAGATGCAGTTGTACCTGCAGTTGTACCTACGGTCCAGCCTCAATTAAAGGGTATGCTGTGGAATACACTGAGGCTACGTCTACACTGGCAGCTTCTTGTGGAAGAACTCTTTTGTGGAAGAGTTCTTGTGCAAAAACTCTTCCACAAGAGACCATCTACACTGGCATGTGCTTTTGCGAAAGAGATGAGCTTTTGCGCAAGAACATCCATGGCAGTGTAGATGCTCTCTTGCTCAAGAAAGCTCTGATGGCTATTTTAACCATAGGGGCGTCTTGTGCAAGAAATTCATGTTGCCGGTCTACACTGGCCTCTTCTGGAAGAGCTCTTGCACAAGAGGGCTTCTTCCTGAGCGGGAGCGTCAGAGTTCTCCCACAAGAAGCCCTGATTTTATACATTAGAACGTCAGTTTACTTACTCAAGAACACGTGGCCAGTGTAGACAGGCAGCAAGTTTCTGCGCAAGAGCGGCTGCTTTTGCACAAGATCGCGCCAGTGTAGACACAGCCTGAATGCATTCAGCTAGCCAGGATTCTGAGTAATCAAAGATTGTTTCATGTAATTCCCTAGGCTTAAGGGATAGGATCCTGTTTTGCCTAACAGGGCATTTCAGATAAATGAGATTAGTACAATTGAGGTTGAACTGTAAGTGAGACTAATCTTTTAAGGAATAGTTGTGATCTGGGGACAGAAAGACCCCAAATCATCATAAGACATTGGGAGAGAAATGTGTATCGCTTGAGAGCTATGCTCTTTCACACTGCATCCAAGAGAATTGGCCCAAATGGCCTGAATAGTTAAAAGCAGATATGTCTTTGCTTGGATGAAGAATCCTACATTACTAGACCATAAAGAAGCCAGTGGAAAGGGAAATAACTCTAGATCCTTTTGTAAAAAAAAGTGTAACAGTCTTGAAATTCTTCTGCTGGAAAACAGTATATAAAAACTGTATAGAAAAAAAGCAGTTCCAGTCTCAAAACCCAGGAGGGACTGGAGAGGCACAAATCTATAGTAGAGCCTGAATGCCATTCCTGACTGACTCACACAGCAACCCAGTCTCAAAACAGTGACAGAAAGGTCCTGCGGAATTCAGCACCTGCACAGCGACAGCATGTGCAATGACCCACAGAATCATGGCTGCTTCATTCCAATTCGAAGCGGACATGCTAGACACAGAAGAAAGAGAAAAACTTGGGGGGGGGGAACCTATTTAAAAAGAAACAAACAATGGATTTTTTTTCCCCCTGGGGAATGACAGAGGGAAGGGAAACAGCTATTCTGGCATATTGACAATTTGCCTACTTAGAGATTTTTTTTTTAAGTTACCCAAATAACAGAAGCCACTTGATACATTTGCTTGACATCTTTGGGAAACACACAGCAATGCCTAGTGTGCCCATTGGAACAGACAGTGTTTTTGTAAGGTTAAGTGTGCTGGCAAGCAGCTCTGGTTTACACTCAACTTTGCTCATCCTTTTTTAAAAAAAATTAGATCCGTATGTTTTGAAGGAAAGGGAGCAGAAAATGTGTAAGTTTACATTATCTGGGAGGAGATGTGTCTTCTGGGATCAACGTTTACTCTTTAGCCCTTCCACGTGACCTCAAAGCCCCCACCCCTTAGTGACCTGCCTTCCAGCGGAGATCTAGCTCCCTTTGGAGCTTATTAAACACACTCCCATGGCAAGAATAGACTACAAGCAAGCCAGACACAACACACTGGGCCTGATACTGTTCCCCTCGATTGCACTGGAAGTATGATGTTGAAGCCTCCCCCTTGATTAAGGATGGAGTAAGATGACTCCCCAGCATTCCCTGCCTGAAAACAAGAGACCCAAACGAGAGAGCCTCTCTGTGCCTACATGATATGCTACCACCGAGCCCCTTGGCTCTGAAGATTTATCTTTGAAGGAATGTGTGGGACAGACAGAATAAAAGTGAAGTGTCAAGTCTTCTCTACCAGTCTGTGGCAGCTTGCCCAGAGAAAACACAAGATCTGACAATACCTATTTTGAAGTATAAATACATCGGAAAATGTCAGTTGTTGGTTAAGCAAATGAGCAGAAATGGCAGGTCCCATGATGGCCATATTTGGATGTGTGTGACCCTAAAAGCACTCCAACACGAGAGAGCAAGGAGTGCCCTGGTTCCTAGCAGTGAATTTCAGCTGGCCTAACCAGCTCAGTGTGCCCCAATTTACTGTTGTTATAATCTGTATCTAAAAGGTGTAAAAGTTCATATGCAAACTGGTCACAAGTTGGTCATTAATATTATTGCTGGTGCTTGGCTGCATGATGTATGAAAATATATTTCCTAAGTTCTTAAAATGTGCTCAGCAGGTACAGCATAAGTCAATCCATTCTATTGCCTTGCCTGCACGAATGTGTCTCCAGTGTAAACTGATCAAAGGGAGACAACGGGAGTACATTTACACAAAAGGTAAACAACACCATCCAACTAGCAAGTTGAGGGGATAGCCAATTATGATAGGGAGAGGAGACAGCAAAAAATGAACATGGTGTCAGCTCCTGGGTGGATACAGCAAACTGAGCCCCCAAGAGGGCTTCCTGACTTTGAAAACAAAGATAAAACTTCAAGAATATGAGCTATTTAGCATCCTTCATCTGAAGAAATGAAGCGCTTGGAGCTCTGTCTTCATTTGGGGCTAAGAACTGTGAGCTATGCTAGAAGAACAAATGTGATGAGAAATCTACTTTGAACAAGAGGCTCTAGTTTAAGTTAGGCTTTAGGCTTAGATGCATCTTTTCACTTTTGTTTGTCTGTAGTCATGTTAAAAGTTCCAATTCTGCCTACTTAGTATCACTTAAATATCACTTCTTTGTTCATAACCTTCACCTTGTTTCATTTCGCCCCATTCTCAGCGCAGCATTTCAAATTGAAGAGAAAAATCCTTAATCAAACTACCAGGCTGGCATTATGGTCTCCAAAGGAGCAGCAAACTTGATAAGGTTTGGTGACTGCTACAGGCAGAGAGGCTGAGCGCTGTGGGGGAGACTGATTTGGGTAAGCTTGGGACCAAAGAGGCTATTGTGTCACCCTGTAAAGAGTAATCAGGCAGGTGCAAGCTAGGTGAGATCACTGAGTAGGCTGCTGGTGACAGGCCTCAGCCATAGCTGTATAGCACGGAAGCACCCAGGCTTACAGGGTGACCTAGCCCTTTATTGGTCTGGGTGAAGCCCAAGGCATCACAATGTGATCAATCTCTCCTATGCTCTTTCTTTCCCCTCTACATACCATTCACTGAAATGAGATAGCTCCCTGAAGATTCAACATGTGCCATGTAATCCCAGGATTCTGCACTAGTTTGACAGAATAGTGTAGAAGCTTTCAAATAAATGCTCCTTGTTTGGCCATATGCTGCAGCTTTTACCGATTTGTGCCTTCCATTCCAAATTTTCAACCAGCCTCTGAATTTGCATTCCCAGTTTTGTACGAGCAGCTGATTGTGCTCTCAAAAGCAGCAGAGAGCGGATGCAATCAGTCCCATGGGGAAATTCCAAGCCGTGCATGGCCGTTAGATTTGGCATTCAGACCTGGAGGTTCACAAGGGGTGTAGAAGGCAGAACAGAAGCAGAGGATGCACTTCCCCCAAAACACGCTTTTTGAAAACAGTCTTGCCCCAGATATTAGCTTAGAAAATAAAGATAAATCTGGTATCAGTAGGCAAATCAGTAGGGCAGGATCGAACAAGATGTGCATCACAAGGAATGCTGCTTGTCACACGTGGCCACTCTACCCACTTGCAATAAAGCTTTCTTCATGTACAGCAACAAAGAAGTACTACATCTCTGGAGAGCTGTGGAGGGTGCCTGTTGTGAGCAGAGTCAGTAGTCCTTTTCTATCAGGGCAGTGCTAACAGCAGGAAGGCCAAGCATCCTGGCCTCATAATTTCATTTTCTTCACTACGGGGATTGGCACAACTTGATAGATTTTAGCTGCATCCTCCTCGGTAATCAGTTTCACCCAGACTGGCCGAAAGCTGCCTTTGAATCCGACAAAAGCCATTTTATCTGAAAACCAACAGCAATAAATTGGTAGTCTGCAAAGGAATGAAAGCACCTTCAAAGAGTCCAAGGTCAGAAGAAACCAATGTGATTATTTAGCCTGGCTTTCTGTATAACACAGCCCATAGAAGACCCCCAAAATAAATCCTACAGCAGAAAAGCATCCCTTCTTGATTTAAAAAATGTCAGGGATGGATATTCCACTAGAATAATTGGTAAACTGTTCCAATGGCTAATCACTCATTACATTTATGCTCTATTTTCGGTTTGAATTTGTCTAGATTTAACTTCCAGCCATGGGATCATGTTATACCTTTCACTGCTAGACGAAAGAGCTTGTTATTAAATAGCTGTTGCTGTGTAGATATTTCTAGCCTGTAACTAACTCGTCCCTTAAATATCTTTGTTTTCATGACACTCAGGTCTCCCAGTGGAGGAGGGAAAGAGGGCACTTGTCCCGGGTCCTGGTGATACAAAGAGGCCTGGATCTCCCAGCAGCGACTGGTGCTCCTAGGCCTTTAAATTGCTGCCAGAGTGCCATAGGCTGTTGGCCCTGCTAATGCTATGCACACACATGCAAACTCCATGAAACTATTCTGCACTCTACCTGTGTTAAAGAGGGTTTGCTGGTTATAAAGCATTAGCAACATTTTCTGTTGTCTTTGATGTTTGTAAGGTCCTATTCTGCTGTGTGTCATGTCAACTATTATCAATGAATTAAATTAATGAATGCAGAGAAGAACAATGAATGCTGAAATGTTCAGTTTTGGATCTTTGCCAAATAAAACAGTCCAATATTTCATGTTGAAACAATTGTGTGTTTCACATAGTGTATGAAATTATGTATAATAATCTAATCTACATTTTTAAAAATTAGAATAAAAATGGGCCAAATATCACTGCAGAATTTTCCTTTGCAGAGAATTTTGAATATTTTAGTTTTCATTCCTATTTTTAATGATAGCAAATTTCAAAATCTTTCTATTCTCTGGAAAATAAAACTTCTGCCATCACGCAGCTCAACTCACGGTGACGTGTTTTAGTCAAACATGGTAAATTTGGGTCTTGATAAACAAGAACCAGGGGAGCTGACAGCCTTGCCAGACCCCTGGGCAAGGTGAGAGGGGCCCCAGAAGGGGCAGGGCCTCTGGTGGAAGAGGTTGGGGCTGAGGTAGATCACCATGTGCTCCAGGTGGCTTTGAGGCTGGGGTGGGGGGAGAGGGGGGACACTGAGGGCTGAGTGTTCTAGAGACAATTTAAAGGTTGTGGGGCTCTGGGAGCCACCGATCCCGTAGCAGGAGATGGGAGCCCCAGGCACTTTTGAATTGCCAGGCCCCGAAGCAATTGCCCTCTTTGCCCCCTTGTTGGTGGGCCTGACACAAACCTCACAATTAGGTCCAACCCAACTGGACTCTTACAATTTTGCTCCTGATTCTAAGTGCACTCTGATCTTTTTGAATGATTTTGCATGTAATAGTGCTGGCTGGAGACTTTACTTTCAGCTCTTACCTGGTTCCTTTTTTTCCCAAATAAAATACTTGCTAAAGTTACAGTAGCTTCCAATGATAAAACTCTGGGGTTGGTGTGCACCTTGAGGCAATGTAAATAGATGCAACTCCAGAGCAGATATGGACTGACAATTTCTCTATTTGGACACTGGGGCTAGGTTAGATAATTTGAATATATCACTGACCCAATGACCATCCTAAAGGAAATCTGAAGTTAGAGATGGAAAAGAGGCACTAAAACCATTCTCCATGACATGCTCTGCCTTCACGGAAACAGTGTCATTGATTTGGGGAACAGCACTGAGCAATGCTGTGACAGAATGCAGAGAAGCACTGCATTATGTTTGCTCAGGATGGAACTCGAAGCAATTCTGTGTTAATCACTGCACCACTGACACAGAATATTGTTTTAAGTAGATATGGAAGGATTGAGCACTTGAAAGCAAAGCGGGGGAAGTTTGGAGGATTAAATACTCCTTTGTTAAAATAGCTATTTAGTTGTGCTGATACTAGGCATTCTGATTTAACAATCTGGTTGTTAAGGAGACACAGGAGAATGGTCTTTAATGGGATACTTTAACTCAACGCTGTTTGGAAGGGCGCTATCTGGGTACTTCTTCCATGAAGGATACCAAAATGCACTGTCTCCTCTACAGCTGGGTGCCATATTAGCATCCAGTCAGCACCAGGATGTTGTAAGTGTGTGCCTTCTCCTTATCCCTTATTTCCCCCAATGACAGACATGACAGTGAGCCTGCGTGGCAAGAGTCCTGAGGTCTTTCCCAAACTGTCCTCAAGGAGGGAGGTCTGCATTTCTCTCATTAAACACATGAGTCTAGTTGAGATACACAGTGCCCACGCATTTGTGCAAGGTCAGTTTACCAGTAGGAGTGGGTCAATTGAAGTTTTTAAACTTGTTAGGTAAACAAATCAAAAGATTTGATTTATATTTTTAAAAATTCCTTACCTTTTAATTTAAATCCCTTCTCTACTCCGAGTTTTTCCAGCACTTTGGTCCATGGTCCTTTTGAAATGAATCTGCCTTTGGATGCCATCACCACAATAGAGCTGAAGAGCACAAAGCCAAATAAACTAATGAACAATTGTTAAGCATTTGTCACTTGTCTGATTTAAACTCTGGTGTCTGCCATCAGGCCTGCAAACTGTGTCAATGTTCTCCAATGACGAAGTCACGTATTTCCTTTTCCATATATGCAAAATCCATTAGAGAGCATATTCAATTGGCTCATTTTACACTAAGTTTCTAGAACAGTTTACATTTTGGAAATCAGCATTTCCACCACATTCCATTCAGTGCACAGAATGTGCTCTATCTGGGATGCACTAAGCAATTCTCGTTTAACTCTATGTTTACAGATTAAATCTCAAATAAATTTACCTCTCCAGAACTCTGTGCTTAGAGTCTAATATTTTTCCCTTCTTTTTGAATGCAGATTTGATGCAGAAATGCATCAGTGTCCTTATAAACAGTACATGTCTTCCAGAAGGTGCGGTGTGCTTTGCAAACTCAAACTGAAGTGCAAAGGATGTATGGTACAGGGATCAGATCACTTTACCTATCTACAGTGACCTGGGGCAGAGGGGTTTTAAAATTTAGCAGCTGTTTAAGCATCACTATAATACAAATTAGGGCAGAAAGTGAAGAAAAATCCCCTGTCAAACTGAACCTGGAAGGGCATTATGTGGACAGAACCATCTAATTTGAAATATTGGCAAATTAATGAGATTAGCAACCCTATTCTTCTACAAGGTGCCAAGACTTCTCTAGTAACTGCACCAAGACATCCTGGTGCTGTTGAAGAAAATGGGAATTTTACCATTGACTTCAAAGATGGGGCTCTGGTCCTTGAAGGCAAGTGTGTGCCTCTGCATTAAAGAAGTATTGCAAAGTGATTGATAAAATGTTTGACTAGTTTAATTTATTTTACTGTTTTACACACTCTCCATTTAAGGTGTTCCCAATGATGTTAATGGCATTTCGCTGGTAGAAAGTCTTGATGGTTTAGCCCCACTGTGTTACAGCAGAACAAATTCTCCCTATAAATAACCATCCAAGAGGGCCTTGTTTTCGAGACATTATTGTGTAGAATGCAACTGCTGTGCTGCTGAATGGACTTGCTACATCAACGTAAAAATTTTATTTACATTTATGGTAATGGAATAATGTTACAAGGAAAAAAAACCCAGGAACAGAACTGTTAATAGTCACTTGGGCCTGATTGCCACCCAAAATTTGAAAAATTCATACTCCAGAGATGTAGTCAGCTCAACATAAAAGAACCAGTATGGCAGAATTCTTCCATAAACCTAGCTACCATTTCTTAAGAGGGTGCATTAATTTCAGCAATGTAAAAACCCCTTTTATCACTGCAGAACACATTCCATAGCGGTGCACTGTTGTGTAGACAAATCATTAGTCAGTTTTCAACTTAAAATCTCATCTGTTACATTTAATATTTGCACTGGTATTAAACGAATTGGGCGTACAGCATGTAGTTATATTCTTAATCTAATATTCAATTATTTTTTCTTTCACTTTAGTAAACAAATCATTTATTTCAGCTAAGCCTTTCCTGTCATGGAGGTTTCAACAACAGCTTCTACTTGTTCCAGCTGTTTGCTTTGGGAAACTCATCAGAAAAATATGAACATCCACAAAATAGGACACTTGGCCTGCTGCCAGTTGCTAAAGTGAACTAATAGATTCCATTATTCCAAGGGAAAAAATATTACAAATGTATAGTTCAAATAGATTCATCACAACAGACACCACTTTTCTTTCCTGAATAAACAGTATGTTTAACAGCTATTGCTAAAAGGTCTGGACATAATCCCATTTCCAGAAAGCAGGCAGGCGAAAGGAGAAAAGAGCTAAGAGAACATTCCAGAAGCTCAGGAGAATAACCTGAGATTACCACCCTCCTGAAAACTACTTCCTAAATTAGGATCTGTGAGGTGCTAACTGCTTTTAACTCCCATTGATTTCCATGGAATTGAGGGCACAGCAGTTCCAAAGATCACATTTCTAGGTAGAGCCCTGCATGGATACAAAATTTTAATCTGCATCCATATCCATCATCTGCAAAAATGAGCTGTGGATATCCATACCCACATCCGTGGATGGGGATGCCCGTGATTATAAAACAGATATCCATGGATTTGCAAGGCTCTATTTATAGGTCTTGTCTACACATGCACGCGTACACACATTGTATTGCTTTAATTATACCAGTATAGCTCAAATGGTGCAAGCCCTCTATTTGGATGCAGTACAGTAATCAAAAGGTTCTTATACAGGAAAGGGAACAAGCTATTCCAGTATAAGGCACCTGTATATGAGGCCAGGTCTACACTAGAGAAGTCAGCTCAGCTTGAGGTACGTCATTCCAGTTACACAGAACACGTACCTGCAGTCATTTTACCTTAAGCTGAGCTTGGTGGCAATCCCACTGTGGGAGGCCAATGGGAGCAAACTCTTCCACTGGCTTCCTGTACTCCTGGCAAGAGCAGGAGTACTGGATATCAGCAGGGGCACTCTTTGAGTTTAAGTTAAGACTCACTAAGGGTACGTCTAGACTACATGCCTCTGTCGCCAGAGGCATGTAGATTAGGCTACCAGGCATAGGAAAATGAAGCGGCGATTTAAATAATCGCCGCTTCATTTAAATTTACGTGGCTGCCGCGCTGAGCCGACAAACAGCTGATCAGCTGTTTGTCGGCTCAGCGCGGTAGTCTGGACGCGCGGGGGTCGACATCAAAGGCATCTGTCGACCACCCAGGTATGCCTCCTGGGATGAAGTATACCTGGGTGGTCGACAAATGCCTTTGATGTCGACCCCTGCGCGTCCAGACTACCGCGCTGAGCCGACAAACAGCTGATCAGCTGTTTGTCGGCTCAGCGTGGCAGCCACGTAAATTTAAATGAAGCGGTGATTATTTAAATCGCCGCTTTATTTTCCTATGCCTGGTAGCCTAATCTACATGCCTCTGGCGACAGAGGCATGTAGTCTAGACGTACCCTAAATCTAACTCCAGAAGATTGATCACTGCAGCGGTGATCTTCTGCAGAATGAAGACATGCCCTCAACTGGTTCCATCAACTGATCTTCCTATTGGAAGAGTAGTTGCCCCAGGAACTAGTGCCCCATTATTCTGTTTCAAAACCTGGCTGCCATTTAGTACCAGTGGGAAAAAGAGGACAATTTTTACTAAGGTGCACAAGACTGGCTTGGGTCCACCCCTGATTCCACTGCAGCCATTGGGCCTGATTCTCAGTTATATGGGGGCTCTTTTAAGCCATTCTGGCAGTGTAAAGTTGTCTACGTGTAAAAAGGAATCAGACTAATTGAGTTCAGTGGAGAATAGGATAGCAAAAGAGGGCAGGCCCATTTTTTGATATATCTAGACTAGGAAAGAAAATTAACAATAATTTACATATCTGTGGTGACTATTCTACATAATGCTGCAGCAATACTTTGTCATTGAAAACATCAGGAGAACAGAAGTATCCACTTCAAAGGAACCTTGCATCATGAGAAACTTTCTGAGAGGCATTAGAACAGAGGTGGGCAATAATTTTTGACTATGGGCCACTTCAGACATTTTTGAAGGAGTGGGGCCTCAGGCAGAATGGGCGGGGCCTCAGACGGAACGGGAGGGGCCAACACACTTCTATACTTCCCCACCCACAGACCCTGATTGGACTGTGGCTGGGGGAGTATGTGAAGTCTTTGCCCCCGCTACTCCCAGAGAACTGCCAGCTGTTCTGAACAGCTGGCGGTTCCTTCTAAGTGGTCATGCCTCTGGCAGCTGGAGGAGACTTTGCCTGTGTCATGTAGCAGGACTATTCGCATTTTGTAACAGGTAACAAAGCTAAGAAAAAGGTTACTATTTCAGCACCATTCCTGCATGCTAACATTTTATTACACACTAGATTATTTACTCACTTGTTTTTGATGTTGTTGACATAACTGTCTATCTGTGTTGGAATTCCCTGGAGAATAGAGTTTTTGAAACTCATTCGGTCAACAGTTTTTCCATGCTCGCCATCAATCACAACTACTTGGATACCATCATCAGAGAGGAAATACTTCTTGCCATCAACCTGCAGAAAAGAAAAAAATCTGCTAAAAAAATCCAAGTTCATAATAAATAACTGTAAGAAGTTTCCTGGTTCTGACATGGCAGCACTGAACTGCCCTTTGCTTCAAGGGATAGGATTCCCGATCTGTTAGCTTGGATCAACTTGAATTTTTGCCTGTAATGTTGTAGTACAATTCATTTTCCTAAGAGACATAGCCCTAATGACCTAATTCCTAAAGCTTCAGGGGGTAGCCGAGTTAGTCTGTACAGGTAAATTGAAAAACAACAAATAGTATGATAGCACTTTATAGACTAACAAAACATGTAGATGGTATCATGAGCTTTTGTGGGCACAGCCCACTCCTTCAGATAACGAGTGTTGAATGTCTAGGACCAAAATAAATAGGGGAGATGGGAGGGTGGGTGGAAGAAGGGAAAATTGGGAGGGGGAGGGGACAAGAAAAAGCAGCATGTAAAAAATATATCAAGGGAAAGCCAAGTCTATAAGCACCTAAAGAAAGACATTCAGTGGTAGTTTCCTCAGTAAATTCTGGGTGAAATCTCAGACTCAAAAATATATAGGTTAAAAAAAAGAGAGTCCAACAAATGTGGCTGGGAAGGAACCACTTACCTCAATGTATGCAAAATCATCACGGAGGTGGAAATATCTGGTCCTGAAGGTTTCTACTTTCAGCTCTAGGAAATGGTCATTATTATTCTGTTCAAAAATGGAAAATGGTATTTACTGCTTTTGTACATTCCCCAAATGCAGTTTATTTTAAACCAAGAACTTCCTAGCAGTTTAATCAACAATAAAAGAGTACCTCATAAATTGACACTTGCCAAATTACATTGTTAATGAAATCTGGGCAAAATCTTAACCTCTGAGCTGATCATGTCATCACTTCAATGTTGCAAAATGGAATGTGTGTGTTGTGCAGTTTTATGTCATTAATTGAGGTGTAGTCCCCTTAGGGTATGTCTACACTACCCCGCTAGTTCGAACTAGCGGGGTAATGTATGCATACCGCACTTGCTAATGAAGCCCGGGATTTGAATTTCCCAGGCTTCATTAGCATAAGCGGGGAGCCGCCATTTTTAAATCCCCGCTGCTTCGAACCCCGTGTAGCGCGGCTACACGGGGCTCGAACTAGGTAGTTCGGACTAGGGTACCTATTCCGAACTACCGGTACTCCTCGTTTCACGAGGAGTACCGGTAGTTCGGAATAGGTACCCTAGTCCGAACTACCTAGTTCGAGCCCCGTGTAGCCGCGCTACACGGGGTTCGAAGCAGCGGGGATTTAAAAATGGCGGCTCCCCGCTTATGCTAATGAAGCCTGGGAAATTCAAATCCCGGGCTTCATTAGCAAGTGCGGTATGCATACATTACCCCGCTAGTTCGAACTAGCGGGGTAGTGTAGACATACCCCCACTAAAAGGGACTTTTTCTGGGAGGATCCTTTGTGCTGCAATCTAGCCCTAGCGACTACAATTCCCATGAGCCTGTGAGGAAAAAGGAAGAAACAGGAGATCATCCAGGCATTTGGGGGGAGAGAGAGGCTCTCCAATTTGGGAGAGAGAAGCCAGGCTGCTGTGGCGGAGCCTCTGTCCAGTCCAGGAACTGTTGTGTTGCAGCTAGAGCCTGGGACTGAGAGCCTGCGGGGCTTGGCTCTAGCAGGCTGCTTCAGGGGCTGCTGATTGTCCCTAGAGAGGAGAGTCTCTGGCTGTGCCTGTGGCTGAGAAGGACTACATAAATCTACTCACAGTTTCCTTCTGTGTGTAACTGGGCTCTTTCGGAAAGTGCTGCCTGGGGCTGACCTCAGAGATATAGACTAACTCTGCGTCCAAAGAGAGGCAGAGTGACTAGCCCAGTGAACCAGAGCTGCTGGCATTTGGTGGAGCCTGCTTCAGTGACAGAGGAATTTTGCAGCTGGCTGCTCAGCTTGGACTAACACCCACAGGACCTGCACAATGCTGTCTCCACTCCAGCTGCAGACTTTCAAGCATGGCCAAGCAAGTGTCTGGGACTCTGAATCCAGAGGAGTGCATACTCTGGGGTGGGATAAATGGTGGCAGTGCAAATGCCAGATAGATAAGTTCTTTTTATTTCTGTATACTTTGTTAATTGATTTTATTCACTTTTGATCTGTTAAACCCTGTTTCTTTAAGTTGTTAAGTAAAGGTGTGTCAATTCTAATTTAATCAATTAGATGTATATTATTTATAATTGTGGTCTTGGAGTTAGATCTAGATTATTGCTGGAATAATTTTATTCCTGGAGGCCCCAAGGCACACCATTAAGTGTGCACAGGGCGAGCCAGGTGGAGTCACTGCCATTGTATATTCTTCAGGAGCAAGAGACTACAGCAAGGGGGTGGGAAAGGAATCCCCAACTAAACAGCATCACCACTGGGGTACTCAGGATCTCCTTTTAAGTTAAAACCACCAGGCACATATGTATGTGACACCTGCTCCCGAGTAACCCAGGGAGGAAAAAGGGGGTTACAGAGGCTTTGATCCTACATGCCTGTTCCAAGCAAGAAGGGTAAGAAAGGGCCTGGCTGGGAACAGAACAGGCACCTGTCTCTTAGCAGAATTGTGGATGTGCAAATTTCTAGCCACTGCCTGAGCACGGTGAGCCTGAGTCATTTGCCTTGGGCTCTGAAACTTAGTGCCAAAAGTTTTTCTTTAGAGCCTAGATATGCTCTTAGCTATGCAATCCCCCCTTTGACATTGCATCTGCTATTAGGCAGTCCTGGCTGGCAGCCATGCAGCAGAATTCTCATCCGAGCAGGATCAAGTTCCTCTGAGCAACCTGTTGCTCTGCTCATCACTGTGTGTGCGTTGCGTTTCCGTGCACAGGATTCCACACTTGAGCATTGGGAGATGCATTTCTTACTGTGAAATGCAGTTTTCAATACCCATTGCCCCATGAGTATTGAGCACCTTGGCCTGGGAAGCAGGCCTACAGTATGGAAAAGTAACTGATAGGGATCACTTGCTGCAGCTTCAGGTGTCTTTCTTTCACGAATCTGCATTTTCTGTGTTTGTTAGTGTCTGGTTTAGGTTGCTTTATGCTTCTGGGCAATTTCAGAAAGTTATGCCTAGACAGAGTGGTTTTTAGAGCTGGTCTCCAAGGTAACATGGAATGATGCATGCTAAAGCTTATACATTTACAAGGAAACAGAACAATGGTAATAGAAATGTAATAGCAAACAAGGTACTTTACCAGTATTGCATTAGAGAGCTTCTTAGGCATTGGCACATCAACTACTGGCGTTTCCGTGTATTTTGGATAGGCCTTAGCTTCACAGTCACTGATTCCAGCATTCTTGGGGATCACAGCTTTGATCCTTATTCTCTCACAGCCTTGGACTGAGCAGAAGGCAAACTTCTCCTTCTCATTTTGGGCTTTGAATTTCAAGAACAGCAGCCTTCAGATTGGGGAAGACAATGCACAAATTATGGAGTGTTTCACACCCAAACGAATACATCTCAGTGCTTTGCGGTAACCAATGTATAATTTAACCATCCCAGTCTCATGCTAATAGAACATTTATCCCACACTGGTGTATTTATCTCTTTCTAAAGAGCCATTAATTTTACATAAATCAGTGTGGTTATATGTTTATTCAGAGGGGTAGGATGCTCTCTGAATTGGGGGCTGGAGGGACAGGAAAGAAAGCAAAAGGGAGTTACTGAGAATGGAGGCAAGGTATGTGTGTGGCGGGGGAGGGGGGAGAAATGGGCAGCCCATCCAGACTGGGAACAGACAGCCTGGTAGTTCTGACGGTCATTCCTACAGCAGTTTCTCCACGGCGGGTGCCTTCTACTCCCCTATCCCTCACCAGGTGGTTGGCACCATGTACACTATTCTCCCACATGCCCCCTGTCCAGGTACCAGTCACCCGTGCCATCCTCCACCCCACCCTGGCAGCTAGTCCACGTGCTCCTGTCCCTCTATCAGGCCAGGAGTCCCCACTGGGACTCATGGTGACTGGAAGGTGGGACCAGACTGGCTCAGGAATGTCTTCCTGCTCCTCAGTGGCCAGTCCAATCTCATGCAGTGCAGCCACTCCAGTCCCTCCTCCAGGAGATACTGTGGAGATGGAAACATAGATCCACTGCCCTCAATGTTTCCACTGAGGGAGCAGTAACTCTCTGTATTTATTATAAATAATACTTCTTTCTTTCTCTTTGGCAATCTAAAAAACAACCTCAATTGCCTATAAGAACAAGTCCCATCTTCCCTCAAAGGGGACAAGTTTGGCCTGTTCAAATTCATTGGGCAGCTCTACATCATCATGTTGATGTTCATACATAGTCAGGGTTTAAGATTCCTAGATCTAATTTTTGAAAAGAGAAGGGTTTTATGCTTGTTCCACGCAATTTCATTGCAATGAGCTGGATGTTCCTTCTGCTTTTCCTTCTGCCCTGCTGTGTATTCACTTGGCACGGACAGCCTTTAGGGGCAAGTGTCTGTGAGCACATTAATGAGTGGCAGTCACCATGAGTCAGAAGGTTATGAAAAATCAATCAGGCCTCACAGAATCTGTGTGTTGTGATCCCAGTTTACATTTGAATATTGGCCCGATCTAAAAAAAACCCACTTTCTGGTTCAGAGAGCTGTCTCGTATCTGTTGAGTTGAACAGGGGCTTTTTCCTTACCCGCTGTCCTCATCCCAATAATAGTGTCCTTTGGTAGGATATCGGTGCTCCAATTTGTCCATCTGCTGGGTCCTATAGAAGGTCCCCGTTTTGTATGTTTTCTTCAAGAGGCGATTGTGGATATCTGAGACAATGGAAAATGTTGTCCCTTTAGGATAACACAAGCCTAGCTGGATCCAGTCATTCCTAAAATAGCAAAGAGCCACATTATAACAAATAATATAGACACATGACTATGACTTTCCTGGGCATGTCATAAGCCAAGTTAAATAGTTCACTCTGAAATGGAACAATTTTTTCCTGGCTGGTCAACATAATTTAGACTGTAAAAGAACATCTATGTGCTACTTAAGCAATGTGGGCTAAACTCATCCTTCTTATAAAACCATTGGCATCTATTCACCAGAGATTAATTTGATCCAAGGCATCTAAAAAAAATATGTGTTTTTACCTTTCAGTGCCTATCCTGGGGGAACATAAGTATCATGACAAATTAAAAGATAGGGCAGTTCATAGCGGGTTCCATAAAATAATTATGTCAACCCTGAAAGAACTATCATGGATATTTCAATAATGTCATTCTTCAACAGTGTACAGTTACATTACTGGGTGGGAATCCAAGTCACCCTTATCCATACACAGAATATGTAGCTGCGTAGGGCACTCAAAAATCTGGGGCACCCCTGGGCCTTCATGTACACTGACCAGCCACTTCCTGCCCCTGGTTTGGGGTTTTGCTTCCTCTTGAGAAGATCTGGAGAATTTAAAAGTGACAAAGCCTGCCAGACCTAGGAACAGAACACTGAACCTGTGAAAGAGCCATTCAAGTGGTAATCAAGCCATTTAACAGGCATTTGTCAACCCCAGTAACTGTCAGTTTCTGAATGTACTGTTAGTTGACAGGACCATCTTTTAAAATTTGTTTAAAAATTCTCTCATTATTGTGTTGCTGAAGATTTTAAAATCACATCTAACCCCCCCCCCCAAAAAAAACCCCTTCATCCCCTCCAGCTGCCATTGGGCACCAGTTCAATAAACTGCATAGACTCTCCTAAATCCTAAAGATGGCCTTGGTTGGAATGCTACTTCCATGGGTTAAAATTTAGAGGGATCACTTACTTGTTGAAGTTGATGAGCCATATAGCTAGTTCCTCAGGTGCAGTCTTGTCCCAATGCACGGTATAACCTTTCCGCAGTGTTATAACTGGCTGATACTGCTGGTAATGAGAACTTTTGCTTAACGCTCCCTCCAGGTAGAGAGGATGGTTGTGATAGTCATTTCTGATTATTTTCAGTCTCAGGGTGGCTGACTTGTAGGCCTGGATGTATATCTAGATTAGGAAAACAGTCACGATTGGTTTAATAAAATAAATGGTTACTAACGGGCTTTAAATATATTACTCTGAAAGCACTTGCAGTACCTAAAACATTGCTAAAAAAGTCGCTGCATATAAGAGAGAACGAAGCACTGGTTCTAAGCAGTGGTACCAAGTGCTTTTGTTACAGGGAGAATAGTTTTGTGGTTAAGTCACAGGACTGGAAGTTGGAAAATCCAGATTCTGTTCTGGATTCTATAGGACACTTCCTCTGAGACTCTGGGTAAGTCACTTAACTTAGGTGTGACACATTTTCCCCCATAAAAATGAGGATAATAAAAACTTCTTTACCATAGGGTCAGTTTGTGAAACTTAATTCATTAAAGCTTTTGACATGCTTGGAGATCTTTGGATGGAAGTTGCCACAAAAGTGCCTTGTTCTTTTCATTGGTTAATATTCACGGCCTACATTTTTAAAGTGCCTTTGAAAATGTGCCATAATATTTACAGGCAAACTCACCTGTGTGTGTAAAGTCATCCAGACAGATGCATTGCCAAGTACTATAATCTAGAGTGTCCTATAAAAGTGCACATTTCTGAATTCAAGATAATTTCAAGCCTACTGTACAGGCACATTTAAAATAGTTATAAACCTATTACCTTCAATTCCTGTACTCCCCCAGAGCAATGACAGCAGTGTAAGATAAATTCTACATACCTGTGCATAGTGCCCACTGCAGATGGCACCTCTCCAATCTGGCACATCAATACAGTCTGGGTGCTTGATCAACCAGTTATCTTCTTTTATAAGGTATGAACCAGGATATTCTGACACAGAGCCATCTACATCATGAAAAACTGATGTTTTATCACCATCCATATTCAGGTCATTGAACCAGGGTCCAGGTTCTCCAAAGAACACTCGTGAGGTAATCTAAACAGAATAGTGACAGCTATTTACATACCAGAGGAGCAATTCACTGCTTAGCACTTCATGGGAAGGACAATCCTGTGGTTGTGGGAATGGCATGAATTGTCTGATTTTAACTAGAGCTGTAAAATACTTTAGAGCAAGAAGCAGCATTTGGATTTGCTGGTCACTCTAGGGGTGGGAAAACTTCCTTATACGTTAGGGCCAATGTTTTAAAAAGTGACCATTGATTTTTGGTGCCTCAGTTTGGGAGACATCTTAGATCTGGTTTTCAGAAGCTCTGAGCACATCAGCTGATGTCCAGGAAATCAGGCTCTGAGTGTCTCAGGCTAAGGGCCCCTAAAAAAAGCAGCCCACAAAATCTGTGCCCACTTTTGGCAGCTTACCACTGAAATTCTTGCTAGCTGCCATTCGCTAGAATATTTGAGTTACCCCTTCCTTGTCCACATACTGCCTGGTCAGTGCCTGAGGCTAACGCAGAGTTAGGTCATACACTGCAAAGGTCTGCTTAGTCGTAACCATTTCCTGTTGATGGTGAACGGAAGCTGGGGGCAACACAACCAGCATTCTACTCTTGTGGCCTCCATCCTGCAGTGTGGGGTTCAAGTTTTGGAGTAAGGCTGAGGGAGATTTTTTTTTAAATCTAATTTAGTTCATACATCCCTTCTTATTTGAATTTGCACTTACCCTGGAACAATCAGTGGCCTCCCTTGGGAGGCTGCTTATGTGACTTCTAACCAGGGCTGGATTAAGTCCTTTAGAGGCCCTAAGCACTGAAAAGACTATGATGCCTCCCATATGTAATTCAAAATAAAAACAATACTTTACCCTAAAATCTTTTTTGGTGCCCCTGCTTTGCTGGTGCCCTAAGCACGTGCTTAGTTTGCCTATTGGGTAATCCAGCCCTGCTTCTAACCAGTGGTTCTTATGCAAGTGAAATAAATTGAATGTCATAAACCAGCCTGATGCAACATGGCTGAGGCTGGGTCAGATTCTTCTGGGGATTTTTTTTCTTCCTACCAGACACTGGGCACAAGAATCTTTAATCAACTTTTCTCATGGATTTTTAGCAAGTGTGGTATTGAGTAAAAATGAAGCAATCAAAATCATTCCTTCAATCTACAGATGTCTGTAAATACACTTGAACGGGTTGTTAATTGGATTCAACAGCTGCCAGGTACATTCCATCAGGCAGAGGGACACTTTCAGGACCAGCAGGCATATATTTGTACAAGCAGATGCAAAAGATACCTGCCAATCTCTCACCAGGATTAGTTGTCGCTAATTGCTTGGTTTGGTTCAAAGAAGCATCCAAAAGATCACATACTTATTCAAAGCTGATAGCAACCTTTTTGGCCAAATTCTGCTCTCATTTACATCTGGGGAACTGATGTCAATGGAATTGCCAGATGTAAATAGGAACAGAATCCCCTTTGATTCTTCCCAGTGTGGTTGGATCTCTCATGGGGACGTCCATTGGTATTTCTTGCTTCTGACTGGACTGCAACTTTTATAAGGTCAGCCTATCTAAGTTGGCACTTCAACATCTTACCCCAGATGGAACCAAAGAGGCCTTATTTTCCCTCTCACCTACCTTGGTTTTACTTCAACTGTAACTATATTAAGTTCAGTAGAGTTACTACTTGCATGTGGGAGGGGAAACAGGCCTATGGTAGTGCAGAAGCTCGCAGAAATAGAAATGCTATTTATTTATATGAGAACCCAATTTGGGGGGAAACTGGCCTGCTTCTGATTTGCTCCGAGTTTGCAAGAAAGTGGGGCTTGTTTGATTTAAAAAAAAAAAAATCGAAACCAGTTTTCTTATCCCTCATTTACACTTAATTCACTAAAAACAGGGCAGTCATTGGGACTAGGATGTCAGAAGTTCTGATGTTGTTTCCACTCTCCCCCCACTGCCCATGGCCATTTCCTGCCTCACACTTTTCTCCATCCCATTCAGTTCAAAAACCAAATGACAAGGAACCCATTTTGAAAAATAACTCACAGGCACGTCTTCAAATATAATGTTGGTGACGTTGTTATTGGGGCAACTCTGCCAGGCATTGTTGAGCCGGAATGCCAGGGCACTTGTGTGACGACCATCCAATGCAGCAAACTTGCGAAACGTGCAGTTTTGGACATTGATTGGACCATCATAGAACTGAATCCCACGAATTGGAAAATTCCTAAAATATATTTGAAAAGTAGAGAGAAGGAGATCTGGTCACAATGTGTTACCGTAGACATCAGACATATAGCCACAGGCTTTTTCACATTCTGATTTCAGGGAATGCTTTGTAGCAGACATTATTTTGCATAGTCAGCAGGAGAACTCTGGGTGAGTGCTGCTTTTGTTTTTGTTTGTGCAACCCTTCAGTTCCTATGAGTTCAGTCAAGGTCTCTTTGTGTCTAAGCAGATCATCTTTGTTTGGTCTGTACTCCTAAAGGGAAGGAACATTGGATAATGCCAAGGCATTGACCTAAAAAGAAAAAATTAATGTGGCAATCACAAATATGTCTGCAGCAGCCGCAAAACCTGCAACCAATCAGATGTGCGCTCCTCACACTGAATCACTGAAGAGCTAAAATCCCAAGACAGCTTTCATAGGCGCATGGAGATAAACAACCTGGCTCCAATAAAATAATATTTGGATTTTCAAGCAGCAAAACTGTTGCACTGCCTGGGATACTGTTTTAAGTTAGTGAGCACACTCCAAAGCACCTTAACCCAGAGACCGTTTAGATCCCAGTGGAGAGGTAGAGAAGACATGTGCTTTTTTACATTTTGAGTTCACTGAATGTCATGTTTTAGCCAAGCCTGTTAAAGGGTTAAAACATGTCAATGACTGCTCATAATAAACAAAACCATAATCGTTTACTCAAAGGAGCGGTCCTTCCTCACACAAGAATTTCCCATTCAGGTAAGTGCTCCCTGCCTTTGGATGCTCTTATATACACAACTTCCTCCACTGAAGACAACGGGAGAATGTTTGTATGTAAAGGACGGAAGAACAGAGTATTATAAGAGCCTCCTTTCACTGTTGGTATAGGGCAGGGGTTGGCAATCAGCTGCCTATGGGCTCAACATTATCATGTATTAACCTGCACAGCCACAGGTATGGTTGCTTGTGGCTCCCATTGGCTGTGGATTGCCGTTCCTGGCCAATGGGAGCTGCAGAATGTGGCCCAGATTGGGACACCACTTCCTGCAGTTCCCATTGGCCAACCGCTTATTGCCCACCCCTGGTATAGAGGATTGTCCTATGGGGACTCCTTTGATAAGCAGAATTGAGGAGAGCCATGCAGAAAATACAGGATTCGATCTCTTTGTGCATCAGAGGCTTCTATAAGGGTGGTTATATTTTAAACAACAAACAACAACAAAATACCCTTGCATTTGCAAAACCAATCCAGAGCACCAAGATCATGGGTGAGGTCATCCACGACATTCACTAGCAGCTTGTAAAATGTTTAACAAGGGCATAAAGATCATGTGAACCCAGCAGCAACTCCACTTGGTCCAAAGCCCAGGCAAGGGTTCTCAGAGAATTCCTTGGTGACTGGTAGCTGATACGGGTGGAGATTGTGGCATTGCCCCATCCTTGCTGACTACATGTACAAATCTTGCCCAGTTCACAAACTCTTCCTCTGCCTTAGCTGTCCCCCAACCCAGTTCATGAAGCAGGTATTGATGCTGTCCTGGCAGCCTGCAAGCACATGCCTGCCAGCAGCAGCTGCACAATGAGGATCTTGGGAACAAGAGCCATGAAACAAAACCCTCTGTGTATAATTTCTCTAGTTTAAGTTACACCAAATAGTGCTGAAAAAATACATATGTTTAAACAAACAGGAGGGTAAAGCACAGTTCACTTGTGCTGGACAGAACTTACTGGCCTATGGGGAGAGTCCTTCCACTGTGATCCAGGCCTCCGGGACCCCAAATGTGGTTGTTCATGGTTTCTGTTCCCACGTTTTTACTTTCACCGACAAATAGGCTGTTCTTTATTTCTTGCTTTGAACCATCATCATGTGGGAAAGTACCTCCGCTAGGAGAGACAGGACTGTGCGTTAAAAAGGGCTCCTTCAGGCAAACTTTGTTTTGGAATCAGAGGACAGAGCAGGAGAATGGTAAATGGGGAAAGAATAATGCTTACCTTGCCAAGGTCAGGCCAATGCCATTGTCAGCAAACCTGCAAGGAGAAAAGAGTAGGGAGTGTTTTACAAGCCATGATACAGAGCCTTTGTGCTTCCCAATGCTAAACTGGGATATCCAAACCAGGAAGGAATTTATTATTAACAAGGAGGGTTGGGGTTAATTAACAAAATGAAGCTTCCCTATGTTAAGTGGGAGAGTGCAAGGCACTAAAAGCTTTAGCAATTTTGTTTATATTCCACTTGGTGAAGAAAAAGTTTGATATCATGACTCATATAATGTGTCTAGATCAAGTGTTAGTGTCAGTTTGATAGATTCTTAACTGGGATTATAACCTGCCATTGCAGGAGGAAGGACTTCCTTATTGGATACTGATTTGTTTCCTCCCCCTGCCCCATCTCTGTCTACCATGACTCTTTCAAAATTATTTAAGGAGGTCCTGTTTGTGTACCAAACTATTTTACACTTTTTAATAATCCTCTGCCCTACACACATTTCCCCCTTATGCACCTCTGTGCTTATTACTCATATAGCCTTGCCACACAGTAGCTCAAGAAGTGGTAGAAGTTTCTAACTTCTGTTTCATCAGTGTCAGATACCAGAAGTAAAAGCTACTGAGCTTTGGTGATATTCAAAATCCAGATTTGTACCTGAGTCTTAAATGGTTCCTATTTTTATAATGGCATTAACTGGAACGCTTATTACAAACACTCTCCAAATTTGGAGGAAAGTGAGAATCCAGATACAGAGATTCACGTTATAGTTTAATCCCCTCTTTACAATGTGCTGACAAACATCACAGTTACAACTTGGTGCTAGAATTTAAATTGCCATGCACAAGACGAAAGTCAATGTAAAGCTAGGAACAGAATAAAAACAATTTCCATAATTTGATCACTAGGTGGTAGCATATTACATGCTATCTGCTTTTCATTTATTATTTCTACAGCCTCAGGAAAGGTTTATGTACTGCATGCCACATTAGTATTTGTTTTGTTAATGTAATACAAAGATGTCACTGTAGAAAAGGAAATGAAAATTAACTCTGTGGTAATGATTATAAAAACAAACTATAGTTTGAGGGCTGTACCCGCAGAGCCAGATGCATTGAAAAGAATGTTGCCAAAAATTGATAAAATGGAGACACTCATGCAGTATTTTAAAAATTATGGTATCTCTGACTAATCCAAACAAAATGCAACTGATCTGAAAAGGCAGGAACATTAAGCATTTCTGGCTAACACAGTCCATAAGGACAGATAACATGGCGACTTGATATTATATTTCTGTTCATTCTGACCTACTTTCATTTTTGCTAATCTCTGAAGTCCCAGTGGGTGATTTTAAAAGGTTAGGACTATTCTAACGTAAGGCAGTTTTAGCAGGCAACTGGATGCCACGGCTAGGCAAACAATTGAACTAGTGTAGAGCTTTTTTTTTTTTTTTTCCCCTCAGTAATGGAGATTGCTATCAAGATACTGGATCAGGGTGGACAGTGAAGACAATCATCCAGTCCCAAGTGCAAAGAGGAACAGCACAGGAAATTGCTTTCAAGGGCATACAATGTGCTTTTCCCCGATTCCTCTCCTTCCCTCCCATAAAGCATAGTTTTGTGTCTGCTTCCTTGGTACTGTCTTATTCAGCACAATGCTGAACCACATAAAATAAGGCGGTGGAAGCTGGTTAGATTTATATGTTTTCTGTTTATTTTAATCTCTTCATTTTTTCCCTGTAGAATGGTTTATCGGAGTCAATTTTTGCTGCTGCTTTGAAAATCTGGACAAAGTCACACTTAAAAACAATTCAGCAGATTCTTTACTTCAGACAAAACAGATTTTGTAACAATGCCTGTGTTTTCTTAAAGTTTCGTATTTATTTTAATCTTGACCATGTGCAAGGTGCAAAGCGATATAAATAATATAACCACAACTACGCTTGCCAGAACCGCGAAGGGTTGAAATAAGGCAAAACTCACTGGCAGTCATCCAGCCATACGTCTCCACCCCTCAGCCAGGCCCCGTGGTCCTGGTTCTTGTACGCAATAAAGCGTTCAATTATCGCAGGTTCCCTAGGCTTCAAAGGGTCTGCGTCTTTGTGTGGACTGTATCTGAAAACACAAGAAGAGCAGAAACGGTTGTCAGTGGAAGGCAATCTACCTCAGTGATCTTCTATTGCTACAATGACTTGTTAAACATTTGGGGGCGGTGGGAGGTGGGGGGAGGATTGTTTCTGCTGCACACAGAAATTACCAGGCAAGAACTGTGGACCATAAACTCTGATAGTGACCAGTACCTACTACCAGGAATGTGCAAGAAATGCTCCAATAGTTGTGAAATAACCTGCCCCGGAAAAAAAAAAGTTTCTTCCTTTAGTTAAATGTTAGTTTATGTCCTCAAGCATGACATTGTATTCCTTTTAAAATTCTTGGGGTTATTTAAAAATCCTCCCTATTATAACTCTGCATATTCTTGTTATTCACCTAAATGTCCAGTTCTTTTCTTTTAATCCGGCTTAACACCAGTTTGTGTGGCTGTGAATTCCATGGGCTAACTGCGCATTGTACAGAAAAGCAAAGATGGCTGAAACGTGAACGCATTTTGAGGAGACTGTGAAGGTTGCTTCTTTGCTGTTCCTACCATATGTCACCTATTAGCTTGCAAGCTCTCACACATGATGAAATGACTGCCTGGTGAATCATGGAGGAAGAAGCATTTCCACAGTAGTCTGTCAGCCTGCACTTGGGTGTTAGGATCTGTTTAAGCCCTGTCAGAAAGAGGCTAGGTCAGATAACCAATATCTTTTATTGAACCAATGTCTGTGTAACTTGAAAGCTTGCCTCTCTCATCAACAGAAGTTGGTACAATAAAAGATATTACCTCACCCAATTTGTTTCTCCAGTATCTCAGGACAGACACAGCTACAACCACACTGCATGTTGGAGTGTTATTTAGGGTATGTCTACACTACCACCCTAGTTCGAACTAGGGTGGTAATGTAGGCAACCGGAGTTGCAAATGAAGCCCGGGATTTGAATTTCCTGGGCTTCATTTACATCTCGACGGGCGCCGCCATGCGGCACGGACTAGGTAGTTCGGACTAGGCTTCCTATTCCGAACTACCGTTACTCCTCGTTTCAAATAGTTAACAGATATTTAATAGCATTTTGTTTCACGAGGAGTAACAGTAGTTCAGAATAGGAAGCCTAGTCCAAACTACCTAGTCCGTGCCGCGTGTAGCCGCGTGGCACGGAGTCCGCACTAGCGGACATTTAAAAATGGCGGCGCCCGTCGAGATGTAAATGAGGCCCGGGAAATTCAAATCCCGGGCTTCATTTGCAACTCCGGTTGCCTACATTATCACCCTACTTCGAACTAGGGTGGTAGTGTAGACATACCCTTATTCCTGCTCCTCAGTGGCAACTATCCATATCATTACTAAGGGTCCTGTCAAATACAATGCCGTGTAGAAAAACCTGACAGATTAGTATCCACAGCAGTGCAGTAATGGACAGCACCGAAATTAAAATTCATGGGTCAGAAATAGCTATCAAATCATTAACAGATATTTAATAGCATTTTGTTTCACTTCATAAATCATCCCATCAACCTAAAATAAAAATAATGATCATGTGGCTCCAGCAAATGATCACCACTTTGACAGCTTCATCCTTATGAAATCACTTGGTATTCATGGTAAAAGCACGCATCCTGGTGAATTCACTAGATACTATCAAACAAATTCACTTTGGGATGAATCCGGTCTCTTTTACACCAGTGTGTATCTGGAATAACTCTTGGAAGAGGGAGTTAACATGGATGTATACTTCTCTGACTGAAAACAGAGTATGAAGTCAATGGAGTTACCTTCAACTTACAACAGTTCAACACAGCACAGAATCTGTCCCAGTAACTTTGGCTGTGGTTGTACATGGCTGCGGGGGAAGTACTAAATCCACCAATGAGATTCAAGGAGAGTGTCTCACTGAAATGGTACGGGGAGGTCACACCCTATCGGTGATTAGAAGAAAGTGAAAAAAATTCACATCTTCCTCCTTCTCAACAGAGATTCGTCCACAGGTGTCTGTTCTCATTGCAGGGTCCTGGGGGAGCATGGCTGGAGGTAGCTGGTCCATTAGGAGAAAAAACTGAAACATGAGAGTGTTTGAGTCGTTCTCTCTCTCTGACTTTGGGATCTATACTAATAATTAGATTTGACCTCTGACCAGGGGAACTGCGTGCGAGAAAACATATTCCTTATTCAATTCTTTGGCTTATGTCAACAAGCTTTCTGAACCAAATTGAGCAATGTTTCTTTGCATCCTTTGAGCTCTACAAATATAATGATCTTTTCATTTTTATTTTAAATACATTAAATGTGGGCCATTGCCCAAACACATTGGTGGAGATGGTAGGGTAGCTTCCTTCATATAATTATCATCAGTGAATTATCAGATTTGGAAGTTGATTAAAATTGAAATGAAACATGAGTTTAATTTCAACATCTTAAAGAAGTGTTATGCTTCTCCCCGAGACATCTCTTCTTTTTCCATTCCTATCTAGGAAACTCTTGCAGCATTTTTTACCTAGCAGGAAAACTGCTTAAGAATCATTTTCTTCTCATCGATTTATACAAAAAACTGCAGGACACCCCAGAGTACACATGACTTCTGCTTCATCTAAATCCAGAAGTGATCAGCAAGGGTCTGAGAACCACGTGCTGAAATCTCCAGATGGTGGGGAAGGAAAAATGCACAAGGGTCAAAAGTGGCAAAGTCAAGAAAAGTCAAGAAAAGATCTGGATACAACTCCTACTGATAACAATGCAGAGATTCCCAATGACTTCAGGGGGAGCAGAATCCAGCCATAAATGTGCATTATGCACAACTTTCCAAACCAAACCATAGAGAAAGTATTACCTCCCAGAAATCAGTGTCAGAAAAGGTCTTTTGTCCTTATCAGACGCTGGTGTAGTTTTGACTCCATTATCAATGATCATGCCAGCCTGAGGAGGAAAAGGAATTTCATTATGTATTTATACACTTGAAAATTACTCTGTTTTAAGTTTCTGGGCCAAATCCTCAGCTGGTGCAAACACCAGGGCTTTTTTGAAGTCAAAGGCATCATCCTGATTTACTCCAGCTACGAAGCTGGACTCATACATTTAAAATAACTTCTAGACCAACACCCATAAAGATGGTGCAACATTTTAAAATATTGGGAATGGGTTTCTGAGAAGGACCAGAATTTTTTGTTCAACTTGTCCTGATGATCAATTGAGCAAAATGTTCTTCAAAGTCACTAGCTTTCTCTGACTTGGGTTCCAAGTTGGGTGCCTTATGCCTTCTGCTTTTGGAGAAGTGAATCTTTAACTAATAGCATTGCTCTTCAGAAAAAAAATTGTATTTCGTTAGAATTGTTACCACTGAAGTTGATACTCAAGCAATCTGGCAGTGATAGCCTGCCCTGAAGTGCTTTTCCTGGAAGATGTGCATCTGAGAATTTTGTCATAGTATCAGCAGTGTCCTATAATGCATCATTCCAGCATGAGAAACAGGAGGACTGTCCACTATATTATCTTCTGTCTGCAGCCTCTTAAAAAGCCCTTGTGTTTTCCAGCTGTTCTGCCACAACACTAGCCAATTAAATACATGCTGCAATCTAAAGACATTAAGTAATAGATTCCAATGTACAGTCTCCCAGGGCAGTAAGTTTGGGCTGAATAAGTAAAGAGATTTAGGAAATAACTAGACTCAGCTTATATTATTTTATCCACCAGGTGCTCTTTGATCAATGGCTAACATTGGCAGCAGTGATCTATAACCAGACAAGCAGCCAAAAGATGCTGCTAGCAGCATCATTTTAGAGAACAAAAGCAGACAGATCACCTGGTGGAAACAAAATGAATGGAAGTAAGATCCTCTGATCTCCCAATGCCCACGGGAAATTTTAGCCTTTAGGCCAAGAATAGCAAATTGAATTCAGGGTAAACAAAAACTGTTGTTCTATTTATACCAGCAAACAAGCCACTTTGTTTGTAGGTACAACTGTGAAAATTAGTTTGTAATTGCTGGTAGTGAATCAGAAATCACAGGCCATATTAGCTCATAAGCTCCTGAAAGCTGAAGGAACTGAGCTCTGTTTTTAGACAAGAAGATTGTTTTCATTGCATGCAGACTCACTCGGTAGTTGGAATGTGCCCGATTGTTGTAGAATTTTCCCATTGGAATGTGCTCAGAGTAGCCCGGAGAATATTTTCCTTCGGAGGGCCCCGTAGGCACATGGTGAAAAACAAACCAAAACCCCGTTTCCTGTGAAAGGGAATACACACTGTGAGCCATCACTTGATTTTAACAGATTTACATTGGTACAGGGGCTTACCAGGAAATAGCGCAAGGTAAAAGCCACAGATTTCATGACATGGTAATGCTCTGTAACTATATGAAGAACACCCACACAAGCAGTTAGGGACAGCATTTTTTTGGGACACCTAAAGTTAGTCTCCAACATCCATCCTGAGGCAACAACACGTAACCTTGCCTGATTTTCAGATGTGCGGAACACCAACAAACCCTACTTATGTTAATGAGAGTTTTAGGTGCTTAGCACCTTTGAAAATCATGCCACTCATTTAGGTGCCCATTTAGATGATATAGGAGCCCACATTTAAGTCCTGAGATTTGGCAACTTTGGGCCAAATATTTTTTTCAAATAAAAAAAATCAAGTAGAGACAATTGAATGGAGTCAACTTTTTTGGAGAAGTAGCATCAGTATGGCTTTAAATGTCACAGGCCTAGATACCATTCATGTGCTAGTTTAGGACGGAGTCTGTCCCCGCTGTAGTCAGTAAGAGCTTTGCCATTGGCTTAATGGGAGCAGGAGGGATAGGTCTTATACAGGCTGTGCTTTGGGAATTTTGTAAAAAGTAATCCAAGTCTTCAAACCCCAACTACAGCAAGTGGCTAGAAGTGTGGAGGTGGAGGCAAGGAAGATTGTATTTGCAGCAGTAGCAGCGTTAATCTGTGGCTTTCAAAAATGCCTAAGTAGTGGAAACAGTAAACACCGGAAGTTGCAGGGCTATTGCAGTTATTCTGGATTTTCCCAAATAAGAAATCTTTGTACTCACTTCGGATCCTGCAGCTGCACAGTTTATAAGGTTGTTATGAGGATTGGCCATCCAGAAAGTGGATACAGCGCTGCAGAGGAGGGAACAAAGAATAGCATGAAAATGACACCCAAGGCACACAGGAAGGAGTTAGCTTTCCATTGCATACAGTATCAGCAGGTCAGATCACACAGCAGAAAGGCTACTGCCTAGAGTGTAGCAACTGGGGTTTCTTTCTCTTTCATCATATCACAGCTGTTACCTTCATCTACAGATGCAGAAAAATGGCCTTATCTTTAAAGACCTCAGGAATGAAATGAAGAATTTCTACTGAAACCCTAAGGCTAGTATCAAGCTGTTATATCAATTATATTTTATGATAAGGTAAACGTGTCATTACACAAGTTACAGACAAGAAAAGCCCTACAACAGTGCTCCAGGTTCGCTGGAGATTGGTTTACCCATGGCTCTGAGAACGTGTTTCTGTGGGCTTGTTACAGAAATCCCCTTACATCTGCTCTTTCCATATGCTACTGTGTTTCACAAAACATATTCATTACCACCCCCCACTGGATTCTCAGTCCCCGAATATTCCCTGTAAGCCGAGCACCTCGGCAGCCACCCAGAAAAGATTCAAATGCTGCCCAGCTGATTAGCGGAGCACTCACAGCTGGTAGTATGCATTTCTACTGTGGTGCACATCTGCACATGCCTTAGTGCACATAACACAATTTATTCTGCACACTCATGGAAAAAATTAGAAGGAAACATTGGTCCACGGCCAGATTCTCATATGTCTTTAGACTTAACACTCTCAACTGAAATCAATAGGACTAGTCACAGATTAAGGTACTAGGCAACATGGCAAAGATGGGCAGAATCTCGCCCTAAATTACTTTAAAAGTTCAATCCAAAGCTAAAAAGAAAGAAAGCCTTCTGACGTCACAAAGCCTAATATTTCTAGGAGTCACTCAGCTGGCAGCTAGAGGGGGTGTGTGCTTAGAGTTGGTTTCAAATAGAAACAGGCTTTAAGAACTTTCATGCACTGACTTATACAGCAATCTGTAGTAGGGATTCTATGCCTATGCAAGCTTTGATCTGCCATTGCCACGTTCCAGAGTCTTGATGAACTATATTAAACATAACTCTCTGATCTGAATTTACTCCCTGCGGAGTATATGCCAAATGAATGTGAAATATGACTTTTTGGGCCACTCATCCTCACATTGAGTAGTACCCATCCTCCACAAGGAATTCTCTTCTAATCAGCGGGACCAGTTGCAGACATGAATATGAATAAAGGTGGCAGAGTCTCCCATTCACAATTAATTGAATTTTATACCCACATGATAGTGGTGTAAATGAGACCTTAGGCAATGCAGAGTCAGGGCCATTTGTCTGCACTTTGAAAGGGATTCATGCACAGCATCCACCATAACAAGCATTTTAGTTGACCTTACACTAAAAATACTAAGCAAAATCATACCCTGCATGTGTAAATGTATAAATAGAACAGAAGCATCCTCTAGAGACAGCCACCTTATCGTTTTGAGCATATGACCCATATTCCTGAAAGAAAATGCTTAATTATATTTACCCAGTCCTGTGTTTTATGGATGAGAGTGTCAAATCCTACATGAAGGAGGAGGGGAAAAAAAAAAAAAAAAAAAAAGAATGCCTACTTACTTGCAATCCTGCCTGGGTTTGGGGATATACCCTGGGTAGGCCCCTTCTGTAATCAGCTTGCACATTTTGCTGTCTCGGTCAGATGGAAGGAGAGTGCTAGGCTTAACAAGCAGTCCAAGGCAGTGATCAAACGTGTTGCGTTCTTCTGGCCCATCCTCAGTAAAGAAGCAGTGTCCCAGGGCGTTGTAGCCGACAACATCCTTGACCTGCATGTACAAAGACGGAACTGCATTCAGATTTAGTTTCCTAGACACTTTAATGAGTAAAATAATAGTAATAGCGTTGTTATTATCTCTGAGTCAGAGACCAGGGCTCTAGTGTATTAGGAGCAGTACAAACACATTGAACAAAAAGACTTGTCCCTATGAGTTTACACGCGAAGCGACAGTTTAAGCTTTTAGATTCATTTCGAAGTTGCCATTTATTATCAAGTGCTAATTACATTCTGATGTAGTCTACATGCCAAGGAGGGGATAATATTACAGCGAAAGGCCAACATTTTGAGAAGATGAAGAGGCATCAGCTGCTTAAGCCACATCTGGGCTCATTCATCTTTGTGTGCAGTTACACAAATAGCTAAATGGACTAAAATGTATCTCCTGAAGTGAAAACAAATATTTTTGCAGGCTATTAGAGATGCTGCTAGTTGTTTACTGGACAGTCGATGTTGTTTAAGGTCTGACGTGACCCTTTATCCGACCGATGGCGAAAGCTTTACTTGAAATTGAAACAAACCAGCTGGTGTTAGTCACTGTAGCTCCACTGAAACCCCTGCAGTTCACATATAGTTCACACTGCAGCCCTCTCATAGAGCTATGCTGACTTACCCCAGTTGAAGATCTGAGGTAAAATTCTTAGAAGCAACTAAATGACTTATAAGGCTTGGTCTACACTTAATAGTTTAGAGCACAGCCACAGCAACACTAAGCTGGAAGTGTGGCCATGGCATGGACTCAGAGGGTATGTCTACACTACCCTTCTAGTTCGAACTAGGAGGGTAATGTAGGCATACCGCACTTGCAAATGAAGCCCGGGATTTGAATTTCCCGGGCTTCATTTGCATAAGTGGGGAGCTGCCATTTTTAAAACCCCGCTGGTTCGAACCCTGTGCAGCGCAGCTACACGGGGCTCGAACTAGGTAGTTCGGACTAGGCTTCCTATTCCGAACTACCGGTACACCGCGCTGCACGGGGTTCGAACCAGCGGGGTTTTAAAAATGGCGGCTCCCCGCTTATGCAAATGAAGCCCGGGAAATTCAAATCCCGGGCTTCATTTGCAAGTGCGGTATGCCTACATTACCCTGCTAGTTCGAACTAGTGGGGTAGTGTAGACATACCCAGAGAGAGCTTTCCCAGTGCTCTATATAAACCACCTCTATAAGGGGAGTAGCTAACAGTGCTGAGAGTGTGGCTCCCAGCGCTTGTTGTCTGCTTCACACCAGTGCTATAACTTGCTGTGCTGAGGGGGAAGGTGTTTTCACACCCAAGCCAGAAAGTTACCTCGCTGTAAAGTGCCAGTGCAGACTTGACCTCAGGAGCCTAAAACTGGGGCTGGGAGGAAAACAACATTTCCGTTACATAGAAGAAGTTGAGGTTTCAGAAACGCTTTTTTGTTCTGATGTGGAACAAACTTGAGACCTTTCAAATTCTTTGTGAAAAGTGGGAGAGAGCCAGAGATCTCCAGCACCGGCAACAACCAGATGATTTAGACCACTCACTTGGGATGTGAGAGGCCCAAGTCAAATCACCCATCTCTCTGGCCCAGAAAATACTCTTTGTCTAGACAAAGTGGAACAGTTCAAACACGACACACTGACATGAACTCTGGAGAGTGGACTGAGAGACCCAAGCTCAAGGTTTCTGCTCTGCTAAATTCAGAGCAGATACTAGAACCTGGGTTTCTTACATACCAGGGAAGTACCCTAACCCTTGGGCTACTGGCTACCATGGGGTTGTGCCATCTCTAGCCAGATATTCCACCCTAGAGGAGAGAAACTTTCCTGATGCGATTCATGTGGAAACCAAGCCACTTCCGCTGAACTGGTTCAGAGTTGACAAAACAGCTTTTACAATAGAAAGAAGTTTTGCTGACACCTTTACAACCAATTCTACCAAAGACTCATTTTCAAACTCTAGTTGGCAATCTAAGTTCCACTGACTTTAAAGGAGACTTGGGTTCCTAAATGCCTGTGTCACTTTTTAAATTGCCTACATCCATTTTCAAAGTGTTCCCTGATTTTTATCTAAGGTCCAAACAAGGGGAACCAATTTTCAGGACTGAACTTGAAATGGTTACATATATACTCTTGTAAGACAGAATACTTTGCCAGCCAGATCTATTACATGATACCATCTGCAAACACATGTATTATGCATTGCCCATGGTCCAGTATAAATAGTGAAGCTTCTGAACACAAATCATCACAGTAAATTAAAGAGTGTTAAAATGACATGCAGTGCAATGCATTCCATTAAATTGCTTCTCTGAAATTTGCTGCTAACTCTCTGATTTAATTAGATAGCCATGCAAGTCTACCACCACCAGGATTTCAGTATAAAATGAGTGTGCACCATTCCTTCTGGAACCCATGACATCTGACAGCCATACACTTAGAAGCACCTATTAGATACTAGAACATTTTAGGGAAATGAACCATCTTGAAGAAGAGCATCATCAGTAAGGCCTTTAATCACAGAGATTAAGCTGACCTGCAACTGATCAGCTGTGTATATCTATTATTTTTCCTGAGCACATGGGAGATATTTTAAAGATACATATATGGTGTTTCTGAAGCGTTTAGCTGCTGAAAGCTGACAAGTGACTTTTCAGACAATTCCTCAGCTACCTGCTACACCAATTCATCATGCTAGTGAACAATAGCACTAAATCTGTATTGCTGGAATACATCAGGACTGAAAAGCAAAAAACTGACATATTACTTAGAACATGGCTAGGGAACAAGAGATGCCTGAATAGGTTCAGTACCATTGCAGAGGTAAATATCTGCCAGTATTCTGAGAAGGAAGCCAATATATTGGGATAGGTTGGAATGCTACGCTGAATCATCTCCTTTGACAAGACACTCTAATGCAGGATTGGAGCTCTGGGGCCAGATCCTCTGCTGGTGTAAGTCAGAATAGCTCCACTGAAATCAAAGTAGCTCCACCGATTTACACCAGTTGATTTACTCAATTGATTATTTTTCCTATTTCTGGCCTGTGGTATGACTCAGTTCCACATTTGTCCGTTTCCTGTGTGTTTCACTTTCAGATTCTTGTGCACTTGCACAGTGCTGAAGAGTGGGAGCACTGCTGGACAAGGTTTATTTGTTTTAAAAAAAAATCCTCTCTCCCAATGGATTTTTTTTTTTTTTTTTTTTTACATTTCACAAAAACATTTCAGGAAGTCCCTGTGCTTATTTTAACTAATTTATGGCTAGATTTGGGAGTGCCCTTTTAAAAAAAGCAATTGCTACGTAGCGCAGTTGGATTACCGAGAGCAGATACCAGTATAGCAGTTAGAGAACATTGCTTCTAATCCACACCCACATAGCTCTCCCTTGAGTGCTGCTAGACAGCTTATCAGCCTTCATTTAATGCCCACCCCTGATAAGAGCTTCCATTTCAGCGCACACTCTATGGGTTAGTTCAGTGGGGCTGGCCAGGGTGTAAGTAGCAGCAGAAGTCGTTCAATAAGGTTTGATGGAATAACCGAGGGAAAGCTGGCCAGTGTATTGATGCACTCATGGACATTTTAAAATATGTATTTATGGCAACAAGGCCATTATGACCAGTCTAGTTTTAGAAGGACCGTCCACACCCTTCCTGTGAATATGTGCTTGTGGGCAAATGTAAAACATGTCTGGCTTGACCCAGCCACAGCCATTCATGTATTGTCCAGAGACCAGCTTTCACTATTGGTGTGTAAATCCGCAGGAACGAAGAATCCGCCATCAGGAGCAAACCGTGACATTTAATTATTTTTTATTTGTAATATTTTACAGCGTTGACACTTCTATGCCGGCTGCCAAGGGTACTAAAAGCAAAGTAATTTGTGACACTAGCAACAGGAGAGCCCAGAGGGGAGTCTGCATGAGAATCTCCAACCTGCTTTAACAATGACTTAACTGTTACAAAATACCCAAGTGCCTCCTCCCTCATTCACCAAAACATTAAGCAAGCCTTTAACTATAAGCCTGTGAGCGGTCCCATTGAAATCAATGGAAATACTAGAAGTCCGTGGGACGAAAAGATAAGCATCTGATCAAGCACTTTGCTGGTTCAAGGCCTAATATTCCAGCAAACTTTTTGTGTGCGCATCTACTAAGAGGCTAGTTCACGCAAAAATCACCAAGGAAACTGGTCTCATGGCAGTGTTGAATCTATCTGCTCTCAGAGGCATTGAATGATATGCAAGGCATAGGCAGCACAGTTTCCTGATTTTCCTTGCTATAAGTTAGCAAACTTAAATACATGGTGCCTAAATACTACATGGAGGAGCACTTTTGAAGTGCATGTCAACTGTACTTTCCTCATTGGAGATTTGACTGTTTTTGTGACGTCACATAGTATCTCAAGGTGAAAAGGAAACTAGATTTCATAGCAGCAGAGCAGCATTGTGGGATCAGCGGAAGCTTTGAGGAGGAATTGTTCAGGGTATGTGTCCAATTATAAGGTAATTAGATTGAATGCTTTTTAAACTGAAATGAACTAAACCTGTGTAGTTTATCAAACTTTTAGAAATCCTCTTTTGTGATGCAATGGGACAAACGGCTAGACTGAACAGCAAGGAATGTATCTCGCCGGGCATTGAATTTTCAAACAGAGGACAACAAATGTGCCACTACAATCAAATGTGTAAAACCATTTGTGGGTGACAATGAGAGAAGATTAGTAAATTATACATTTTTAAAAGTAAATCTAACATTACATTTTTAGAGGTGTTTTTTAAAAGTTGCATTTCTCTTTTATGGAGATTTCTTTCAAATAATTTACCATGGAACAAACTTCAAGGTCCCTCAAGGAATCACTGTTGTTGAGTAACACCAGAATTAAGCAGTTTTCTTCAATCACATCAGACTGCATTTCATCACTGATGTCTTGGCTTGAAAAGCCTGAGAACAGGGATCCTTGCAGTATTTCCTAGTCACAATGACATGGTTTTCACTTGGAAAAGGCACAAGGGACTGAAAAATTTCCAAATACCCTGTATAAATCCACCCAGCTGACTCGTGAAATGCCACGCTCTGGGTATTTGGTTTGGCAGTAAGAGCAAGCATCAATCAATAGAGACACAGTTTAAAATTAGAACCAGAGCTGAGGTTTTAGTCAGTCCTCTGCTAATCAACAGCTGTGTAACTGCCACATAGCTTGAGGATGTGTTTATGACGCCATTATTAGGAACCTTCTCATTACTTGACAAACAGAGCCCTGGAAATTCTCTTCTACCAGGATGTGTGTTAGTTACATTCTTAGCTACCCTGAGCTGCTAGATGACTAGGGAAGAGTATAAATTATTGCTTAAGCATGCAGGGGTGTAATCAGGAAGGCCAAGGTACAATTCAAATTACATCTAGCAAGGTATGTGAAGGGTAACAAGAAAGGTTTCTACAGGCATGTTAGCAACAAGAGGGTGGGACCCTTACTGGATGAGGGAGAAACTTAAACAAATAGTCTAGCAGCACCTTAAAGACTAACAAAATATACGGATGGTATCATGAGTTTTCATGGGCACAACCCACTTCTTCAGATGAATGGAGTTAATAAAGGTCCAGCTCTGGTAACCTAGTGATAGATGATATGGAAAAAGCTGAAGTACTCAATGCTTTTTTTGCCTCTGTCTTCACAGGAAAAGTCAACTCACAGACTATTGCAGTAGGTAACACAATATGTGAAGGAGGTGAGCAAGCGTTGGTGGAGAAAGAACAGGTTAAGAACTATTTAGAAAAGTTGGATATATGCAAATCCATGGGTCTGGATTTAATGCATCCGAGGATACTGAGGGAGTTGGCAAATGTCTTTGCAGAGTCTTTGGCAATTATCTTTAAAAACTCGTGGAGATCAGGAGAGGTCCCAGATGATTGGAAAAAGGCAAATGTAGTGCCCATCTTTAAAAAAGGGAAGAAGGACAATCCAGGGAACTACATATCGGTCAGCCTTACCTCAGACCTTGGAAAAATCATGGAGGGGATCCTCAAAGAATCCATTTTGAAGCACTTGGAAGAGGGGAAGTGATCAGGAATAGTCAACATGGACTTATCAAGGGCAAGTCATGCCTGACCAGCCTGATTACCTTATGAGGAGGTAACTGGCTCTGGACACGGGGAAGTCAGTGGATGTGATATACCTTGACTTCAGCAACACTTTTGATAAAGTCGCCTACAAAATTCTTGCCAGCCAATTAAGGAAGTATGGATTTAATACATGCACTGTAAGGTGGCTGGAAAGCTGGCTAGATGGTCAGATTCAGTGAGTAGCGATCAACAGCTCAATATCTCATTGGCAGTTGGTTCAAGCAGAGTACCCCAAGGATCGGTTCTAGTGCCAGTTTTGTTCAACATCTTTATTAATGACCTGGATGAGGGGATGGATTGCACCCTCAACAAGTTTGCAGATGACACTAAGCTAGGGGGACAGATAGATACATTGTAGGGTAGGGATAGGGTCCAGAGCAACCTAGACAAATTAGAGGATTGGGCCAAAAGAAATCTGATGAGGTTCAACAAGGAGAAGTGCAGAGTCCTGCACTTGGGACAAAAGAATCCCACGTACTGTTACAAGCTGAGAAACTTGTAGCAGGTGAGCAGAAAAGGACCTGGGAAGTACAGTGGATGAGAAGCTGGATATGAGTCAGTGTGCTCGTGTAGCCAAGAAGGCTAATGGTATATTAGGGTGCATTAGGAGGAGCATTTCCAGCAGATCTAGAGAAGTGATTATTCCCCTTTATTTGGCATTGGTGTGGCCACATCTGGAGTATTGAGTCCAGTTCTGGGCCCCCCATTACAGAAAGGATGTGGATGCATTGGAAATGGTCCAGCAGAGGGCAACTAAAATGATGTGGGGGCTGAAGCACATGAACTACAAGGAGAGTCTGAGGGTATGTCTACACTACAGCGCTAATTCGAACTAACGGATCCAGACTAAAAAACTAGTTCGAATTAGCGTTTTGCTAATTCGAACTAGCATGTCCACATTAAGTGGACCCTGAACCGGGCTTAAGGATGGCCGGAAGCAGTGCCGGCAGGGCAGCAGATGAGGACTTAGACCGTGGAGCTGCTGCCTCAGGCTAGCCGAGGGCTAAGCTTAAAGGGACCCGACCCCCACCCCGGACAGACAGTTCTCAGGGGTGCCCCGCTTGCAAAGCAGTCCTGGCTTGGAGTGCCCTGAGTGCCCACACTGGGCACATCACAGCACTCGGCCATCAGACCGGCTGCACTTGCCGCAGGCTGCCATCTGGGGAGAGGGGACAATTGGGGGGCTGCAGGAGAGCTTCCACCCCCAGAAGCCCGCAGAGCCAGCCCAGTCCTCCCCATCAGGGGCTGGTACCCCATTCCTCCCTCACCTCCTTCCACTTACCCTTCCTGATGTACAAAATAAAGAAAACGTGTGGTCAAAAATAGAATCTCTCTTTATTGAACAAAACTTGGGGAGACTTGGAAAAGGAGGTGGGAGAGGGGAAGAGAGAGGCTGGGAGAGGGGAGGGCAACTAAAATGATCAGAGGTTTGGAAGAGGTCCCATATGAAGAGAGGCTAAAGAGACTGGGACTTTTCAGTTTAGAAAAGAGGAGACTGAGGGGGGATAGGATAGAGGTCTATAAAAGCATGAGTGGGGTGGAGAGGGTGCATCAAGAAAAGTTCTTCATTAGTTCCCATAATAGAAGGACTAGAGGACACCAAAGGAAAGGAATGGATAGCAGGCTTCAAACTAGTAACAGAAAGTTGTTCTTCACAAAGCAAAGAGTCAACCTGTGGAACTCCTTGCTGCAGGAGGCTGTGAAGGCTAGAACTAGAACAGAGTTTAAAGAGAAGTGAGATAAAGTCATGGAGGTTGGGTCCATGGACTGGTATTAGCCAGGGGGTAGGAGTGGTGTCCCTGCCCAAAGTTTGTGGAAGGCTGGAGAGGGATGGCACAAGACAAATGGCTTGGTCACTGTCTTCAGTCCATCCCCTCTAGGGTCCCTAGGGTTGGCCGCTGTCGGCAGACAGGCTACTGGGCTAGATGGACCTTTGGTCTGACCCAGTATGGCCATTGTAAGCTCAGGGCTCAGGGTCGGGGGTCTCAGTGGACCACCTTGATTTTCATGCACACCTGCTCCTGGGTGGCCAGGCTGGCAGCTCTCCTGCCCTAGACGGTCACTTTCCTGTGCCTAGTGCGGAGGTCATGGACGAGGTCCACGATGTCCGCACTAGCCTGTTCCCGGGAAGAGGCGGAGGGCTGGGGGGCATTGGGTGGCTGGCTCGAGCTGTGCCAGGTGCAGGGTCTGCTAGCTGGGTGCTGGCAGGCTTGCACCTGGCACGGGCACCGTAGCCAGCCCGTGCCCCTTTAAGGGGTCCGGGGCCGGGAGGGGGGCAATAGAGTTTCCCTGGTGTTGGCCAGAGTGGCCACCAGGGAAAGCTGGGGAGGGCTAGCCTCCCACTAGTTCAAATTAAGGGGCTACACACCCCTTAATTTGAACTAGTAAGTTCAAACTAGGCTTAGTCCTCGTACAATGAGGTTTACCAAGTTCAAACTAAGTGCTCCACTAGTTCGAATTAAGTTCGAACTAGAGGAGCGCTAGTGTAGCGCCTATCAAAGTTAATTCGAACTAACGTCCGTTAGTTCGAATTAACTTTGTAGTGTAGACATACCTTGAGGGATTTGGGCCTATTTAGTCTGCAGAAGAGAAGAGCAAGACGGGGATTTGACAGCAGCCTTCAACTTCCTGAAGGGAGGTTCCAGAGAGGATGGAGAGAGGCTGTTCTCAGTGATGACAGATGGCAGAATAATGAGCAATGGTCTCAAGTTACAGTGGGGGAGGTCTAGGCTGGATATTAGGAAAAACTATTTCACTAGGTGGGTGGTGAAGCACTGGGATGGGTTACCTAGGGAGATGGTGGAATCTCCATCCCTAGAGATTTTTAAATCTTGGCTTGACCAAACCCTGGTTGGGATGATTTAGTTGGGGTTGGTGCTGCTTCAGATAGGGAGCTGGACTCAATGACCTCCTGTGGTCTCTTCCAGTCTTTAGATTCTATGATATTGGAAAGGAATTCTATCCCTCTGGATCCCCAATAAAGTTTAGATAAGATAAAGCAGAACAGATTTTTCAGAAACCAAGTCTACAGTCGATTTTAGGATCCTGTTGAACATAAAATAGTTCAATAATAAGTTAATGCAGGTGTGTTTTTGAAATACCAGTGATATATTTGGAGAATTCCTAGCGCTCCATCATTTTACAGAGCCAGTGGTATGGCATTTTGGTGGTCTCATGTTAAAACACTCATCTGTTATGCACAGGGTTGAGATTTTGGTTGGTTAAAACTTGTTAAAAACACAGTCGTATATTGGCTCAGATTCTTTTTTTATTTTTTCCTGTGGTGCCAACACAGGAAAAATGTGGAATTCCTGATGGCCTAACAGGCATGTTGAGGCCACTGTTTTGGATTGATGCTTGGGAAATGTTGAGACATCAGTCCTAACAGCTGGCACGTGCTTTTATAAGGTCTGCTTTCAAAAATACATTTCAGAACCTTTTCTGAATGTTGGTCACAGTTTCTCTCTCACACATTCACAAAATGAACATATAGGGCGGTTGGTTATAAGGGGTTTCTGTGCTAACATCCAAATAGTGCTTTTTGGCCCCTGCCTAGGGAGCCACAAGCAGTTGGATGAAGTGAACATGGGGTCTTAGTTCTAATTTCTACCATGAGCAGCTTTCACAATATTAAGTAAAGTTAAAGTTGATGAACACACTAAAGGAAAGTGACATCAACAAACTGCTCTGATTTGAGAAGGCACTAGGAGGTGCTCCATGACAAACCCATCAGAGCTAGCGTAACAGTGACACAGAACACATGAATTTGCTGATCAAAGCCTTTTTGGATTATACTCAGCACCAGTCCACATGCTGTTCATGCCACAGGCAAGCAGCACGGATGGGTCTTATGAAAATGAGGCAACGTTTTCCATTGTGTTCTTTACTGTGAAGTAGAATGAATCTCCCAAGGTTCAGGGAGTTTGCTTCTGTTGTGATGGTCATCACAAGTGTTCTCCTGTGCTATAAAACTTACCTGTTAAAGAGATGCAGCTATAAGAAACCTACAGGATTACCTTATTGTTCTGACAAACAGCTCTGTTCAATCCTGGGTCTCTGACTGTGTATGTTGTGAATGGGAATTTCAAACAAACCCTTATTAGCAAATGAAAGTGACCTTAGACCTGATGACCACCTTCTTTAAACAGTAAACTATTTGTTTATAGCTAGATTCAACAATGCATTGTAGATGAGACTGCCTGTAGGAGTCTCTGAATACAATGGTGTTTGAAAGCCTTGTCAGCTCTGCGTTGCATATACAATTTAGCCCCTGGATTTACATTCTTATGTTGGATTCATGTTTTAGACACATGCTGAAATATATTTATATTAAATAATCACTCAATAAATCCAGGGCAAAAGAGCATTGGGTTAATTCTACAATTCCATAAGTAATGAGACTTATTTCAGCGATTTGCATATCCTTTTCATGACATTAGGGAAAGAAATTGGGCTGGTATCAAATATGACATGTTGATCAGGCAAGCAGCCATCAAATTGCTGTTTCTTACCAGCAAGCCATTGGTGCCGTGGACTGTGACACAGCGTGAGAAGGTGTGGTGAATCGCGACATCCTTCACATAGGTCAGAGGGTGGTAGCCTCCCTTCTCATCCACATCGCCTGCCAAGTGGAAGTGAATTGGATAATGTCCCATTGTCTGTTGGCCCATATGTTTCAATTCGAACCCTTCAATATGTGCAGCTTTAAAACCAAGACCAATCTGCAGAACAATAAAACACTAGTCAAGTGTCAGTAAGAACATCTGGCTGCTTGTTTCATAGTCACTATTGCATGAGGGATTGGTGTAGCGGTGTTTGTCCCAGGATACTAGAAAGACAAGGTGGATGAGGTAATATCATTTATTCATTGGATCAACTTGCGTTAGTGAGAGAAACAAGCTTTCGAGCTTACACAGACTTTTTCTTCAAAAGCTGTGTAAGCACGAAAACTTGTCCTTCTCCCAACAGAAGTTAGTCCAATAAAATATACTTCCTCAAACACTACCCCCTACTTGTCTCTGTTTCATATTAGTTAGGCAGAGCAAGTCTCTGACTATGACAGTTGATAGAAGGGGTAGAATTTAGAGTCATAAGAACCCGTTGCACAATGGTGTCACGTAGTTTGCAAACTCAGGCAAAACTGATTGCCTTTAATGCTTTTCATAAAGCAGCCGTGTTAGATTTATACCCTAGGGGAGATGGGCTTGAACTGAAACCCCAGAACTGAGTACCCCCAAACTCTAGGGAAGTTGGAATTAGGATCCAAACTTTGTAAGCAGTGAGCTCTGAGCCCCCACCAATCTGGCAAGGTAATGTTTGAAGGATCTATTCTAGGAATGTCTTGTTTACTTTGTAGGCCTCCTTCCCTCACAGGATGGTCCCTGCCATGTGGCAGCCCCCTTACTAGTTGCATGTTGTTTGGGTCTGCGTAGAAGAGGAGTATGAGTAAAGGATTTATACTATACCTTGATGTGTCCCCCAAAAGTGTCAAAATCGAAGAAGGTGCATAAACTGTTGCTATATTCATAACATTGCCTCTCCACCTCTCCCATCACCACTATATTTCGGCTTAGAAGCCCTACTTCTGCTCTCATGTCCACTCCGTCAATCACTTCTCCTATATGAAGGTATGTTGCTCTCCCTAAAGGAACAAAGTTCATTTTTATGTTTATTCTGTAAGCACCACATATACCAGCTGACACTCATGACCAGCTGGGGTTGGGGAAGTAATGAATTAAGCATGTGAATCCACAAAAATTATTGACAGGCATGCCAAAGCTGGAGAAGCCCAAAGCCCAAGAGTCACAAGGTCTGATGGAGACAGCCTTTACAGAAGGGCTGTGTCTAGACTGGCAAGTTTTTCCACAAAATCATCTGATTTTACGGAAAAACTTGCCAGCTGTCTACACTGGCCATTTGAATTTCCGGAAAAGCACTGACGATCTCATGTAAGATCGTCAGTGATTTTCCGGAAAAACTATGCTGCTCCCGTTTGGGCAAAAGTCTTTTTCCAAAAGACTTTTGCCCAAAAGGGCCAGTGTAGACAGCATAGTAGTGTTTTCCACAAAAAAGCCCTGATCGTGAAAATGGTGATCGGGGTTTTTTTGCGGAAAACCGCGTCTAGATTGGCCACGGACGCTTTTCCGCAAAAAGTGCTTTTGCGGAAAAGCATCCTGCCAATCTAGATGTGCTTTTCCGAAAATGCTTTTAACGGAAAACTTTTCCGTTAAAAGCATTTTCGGAAATTCATGCCAGTCTAGACGTATCCAAGATGTAGGATTTGTGGGGTATGCTTGGGTCACTTGGTTAGGCCCTAAAGTAACTATTGCTGTTAACCATGTCCCAGTTTTGCCACCGTGAAGAGAGACCATGCAGTAACCTAAAAGCATTTTTACACTTAGAAAAATGTTTAGCTACAAGTTTAAAAAGTTTAGCTGCAAGAAAAACTGAACACTGGAAATTCTCCCACGCTCTCAGCCCAGAATTATTTTTCATGGTGTATCTATAGTTGTAGGACACTGGAAAAAGACTTTTTATGGCATGGCTCATGGACCACTGCTGGCCAAATCCCCCCCAAAACCAGCAGCTGTTTCGCTACTGCTTTGATCACGAGCAGGATTGGGCCACTCTGCAGAAATCCTGAATAAACCACAGCTCATGACCATCCCTGCTGATAATCCAGTCAACTGGCTGGAAGAACTCACGTGGTTTTCATACCACTTGACAAATGTAAATGCTAATCCCCCAGCACCTCCCTCAACCCACATGCAATGTGTCATCCTGCACCGGCTCAGTTTGAACTAGCGGGGAGCTCTGCATATAGAAGTGTGCAGTGGTCTCCCCTGCCAAGACATGCTGCAGATGGCTATCTTGAGAGTTCAAGGAAAGAGGGGACTTTGCATGGGCTGGCCAGAAGGGGTGAATTCCAGCCAGTGTGAACAACTAGAAAGCAAAATAATCTCAGTGCTGTAATTGCATTAAAACCTGTGCACGATGAACTCCTTCCTGGCTCAGCTCTCTTGCAGAAGAAGCAGCAGGAAAGACTTATTTGACTGACTACATTCCATATTATTCCAGTAAAAATAGGTAATAAACTCTCTAAGTAAACACTGTGCTGTAAAGAATGTTACCCTGGCATGTATTTCATTTCAGCAGAGACATACACAGCAGTAATTAGAAACAAATGGCAGGCTTGCTGCTGAGAGATCTTGGAGAGGCGCATTCTGTTTGAGCAGAACCATCATGTAGGAAAGAGGGGTTTTAAAAACCTTGAAATGTCCTCTTTTTAAATGAAACAGGATGTTCTCACTCTATAATAAAGATACATAGACACCAGCTTGATTCTGTTTACCCTCCTTTGGCCTTCCAGTGAAAGGTAATATGCCTTAGGAGGATAGGGCCTTATGCTGGGATCTGGAACAGCTATAGTCTTTTCTGGCTTTAACACTGCCTGGCACTGGCTAAGTTACTCCCTTTGCTCTCTCTGCCTCAGTTTGCCCATCAGTGAAGCCCTTTGACAACCTTGGATGAAAAGTGCTAATCTAATGAACAGAAGTGTTATGATGCCAGACACAGGTCCAGCTTGCCTGTTATCAGAAGGAGGGCATCTTCTACCCACCGTATCTAGTAACTCTAGTCATCTTCTGGTGGAGAATGAGCTCGAGTACATACCATGCAGAGGAAAAGGGAAGTGTAGACTGACATGAAGAGGAACCAATTGTTTGATGGGATGTTAGCCATGAAAAAAAGGAACCATTTTCCCCCTCTAGCTGTTACCCCTGGCTCCACCTCTTGAAATCTGCACCATAATTGTATGCCAACATGTGGGAGAGAATAACCCATTTGTAGTACAGGCAGTCCCCGGGTTACGTACAAGATAGGGACTGTAGGTTTGTTCTTAAGTTGAATTTGTATGTAAGTCGGAACTGGCGTCCAGATTCAGCCGCTGCTGAAACTGACCAGCGGCTGACTACAGGAAGCCCGAGGCAGAGTTGCTCTGCCCCCAGCTTCCTGTAATCAGCTGAGGATCAGTTTCAACAGCGGCTAAATCTGGACGCCTGGAACAGAGCAGCCCGTGTCTCCCTGGTCTGCTGGGGGTGGGGGGTACAGCTAGTGCGCCTCCCCCCCCCCCCAGCAGACCAGGCTTTTCTCGCTGACGACGCCTGGGGTAGAGCAGCTGGGGCGCTGCCGGGTTGGTCCCGCAGCGCCGCTCCTCGGCGCTACTGGACCAACCCGGCAGCACCCCAGCAGCTCTACCCCAGGTGTCCCCAAGTCAGCTGCTGCTGAAACTGATCAGTGGCTGATTCCAGGAAGCCCAGGGCAGAGCAACTCTGCCTCGGGCTTCCTGTAGTCAGCCACAGGTCAGTTTCAGCAGCGGCTGACATGGGGACACCTGGGGCAGAGCAGCTGCGGTGCTGCCGGGTTGGTCCAGTAGTGCCGAGGAGCGGCGCTGCGGGACCAACCCGGCAGCGCCCCAGCTGCTCTATCCCAGGCGTCGTCAGCGAGAAAAGCCTGGTCTGCTGGGGGGGGGGAGAGGTGCACTAGCTGCACCCCCCACCCCCAGCAGAGCAGGGAGACGTGGGTGGCGGGACCGCCGAGACGCGCCCCGGTCCAGCCCGCATCCTCGGCGGCTTTGTTCCGCGTTTCCCTAGTCTGCTGGGGAGCAAAGCCGTGGAGGACGCCGGCAGTGGGACAGCCGCGGCATGTCTGGGCTGTCCCGCTGCCCGCGTGTTTGCTCCGTGTCTCCCTGGTCTACTGGGGGGGGGGCTCCCCCCAGAAGACCAGGGAGACAGGGAGCAAAGCCTCAGAGGACGCCGGCAGTGGGACAGCCGTGGCGCGTCTGGGCTGTCCCGCTGCCCACGTCCTCTGTGGCTTTGCTCCGCGTCTCCCTGGTCTGCTGCCCCCCCCCCCAGCAGACCAGGGAGATGTGGAGTAGCTTTTCTCGCCCCGGAGGACGCGGGCGGCGGGACCGCGGCGCATCTGGGCGACCCACCACTCGCGTCCTCTGGGGCGAGAAAAGCCCCGTTCGTAACTGCGGATCCGACATAAGTTGGATCCGCGTAACTCGGGGACTGCCTGTACTCCTTTGAGTCCACTGGAAGGGTTGCTAGAGAACACAATAAGATAATTCCCCTACCCATGTGATGAACACACTGTTTCTATAGTGTTCACAGACTATGCAATTCAGAAGGAATGGGGCTCCAGCCTCAGTTCTCTTGTGTCGCTGCACGATGTGTGTCACAAAGCCCCTGGGTGAGTGTTTTTGCATGTGATCAGTCAGGGGCCTGCAAGACTGCTCAGCTGTAACAGACCCGCCGTAACTGAAAAGCAGAATTATTGCTCTTGTTTGTACATGTCAATCAATGCTCAGAGTGGTCACGGTCTCATAACAAGGACGCTATATGGCAGATAGATGAGACACTGCAAGCCACAGGAGCACCAAATACTATGGTTGTTTTCAGTTGGCTCCCATCATTGGCATCACCCCTACTTACTGAAACAACAAAGGGAAGCTCAGATACTCATAAGAACATCTGATTTTCAACAGCCGCCCTTGGATTTGTAGTAGTGCAGTGAAAACAGGCAGCTTTGTTATTTAAGAGCGTTCAGCTCCAGCACAATAACTCTCATGACCGCATGTATTTAATATAATGGAATACCAGCACAGACATGCAAAAAGTGTAAGCATGGACAAGAATGCTAAATATTCACTAACCAGCTACTAAATATAACTTGGTTGGGTGTATGCTTTTGCTCACTTGGCTTGATTTGAGATAAGAAAGTTGCCTTGCTTCTTTTTAAAATGTAAAAGCATATTTCATAATAACAGCAGCCAGAACGTCAAACTCCCCTTTAACAATATGGGGCCATACTGTAGAAAGTTGAGCTTCAGGGGGTAGCCGAGTTAGTCTGCACACGATAAACTTTAACAACAAATGGTCCGGTAGCACTTTATAGACTAACAAAACATGTAGATGGTATTATGAGCTTTCGTGGGCACAGCCCACTTCTTCAGATGACCAGAGTGTTGAGTTTAGGATGTGCAGACCCAAAATAAATAGGGGAGAAAGAAGAGGGGGTAAGGAAAAAAAAAGGAAGGGGTGGGAAACAAGGAGCAGAGGGTATGAAAATATCAAAGGGAAAAACAAGTCAGCAGAACTGGTAATTTATAAGCACCTAAAGATTGGAGAGTTAAAAGAAGCAGATAAGGATCATAGGATAGCAATTAGATAGGAAGGATACTAGAAAGGTGGGCATGCTTCAGCGGAGAGAGACTAATGCTCTGAAGTTCCATGTGGACGACAAAGCCAAGCATCTCCCAATAGCAGAGCATGTGGGCTTTACTGCTGGTTCCCATTAAACACTTGGCACATTCAAGCAGCTCATGGGGCACATTCAGAGACAGATGTGAGAGAAATCTGCTTGAGAGTTCACAAGGAGACGAGAACGTCTCAGTCTGTCGCGCCGTAAATTGAGTTTGAAATTCAGTCATTCAGCCAGCCTGCTGAGAGCTGCTAGCTGGAGGTAGGCAAATTGCGGACACGTTACATTTGTGACACCCGCTGTAGAAAAGCCCAGGGTGAGTGGCATGCAAACCACTGCCACAGTGGTTTGATAAGCAGCAAGAGGCCATGGCTGCTTTGACTATTGGAGCACAGACTTTATAAACAGAGCTAGTTTTGTGAGGGGCCAAAAATTAGCAAAGCCAGATGCAAAGCAATTTACACTCCGTTTTCATGGGTTCCATATTGCTGGCCTCATTCCCAGAGGACTGTCACATGTCAGCCAGATGGCTGCCACCAACAGCGGTCTGCAACTGAGCCATATTATTTTCATGTCCAGAGCGATGCAATAGGCCAGTGTGACAGAATAAAACTTATTTGATTTATCATGTGCCATCCTGCTAGAGAATCAAACTAACAAAATAGAAATATAGACAGAAACAAATCACTTGAGTCTGTCTGGCTATCTAACTGAGGCCCTGGTTTGGCAGAGCAGCTGCTTAAGTCCATCCCTACTCAGCAAGGCAATTAATCACACACTCAGAGTTCAGTATATGCTTAATTTCCATTAGAATCGATAGGATTTAAGCATGTACTTAAGAGGTAAGCATGGGTTTTGGTGAACAGGCCTGTCTTGCTGAATCAGAGCCAGACAGAAGCCAAAATGCAGCTGCAAATCGGAAGCACACTAAATTCTATGGAGGATCATATTAAAAGCTTCTTATCACACTGTAATCCTCACACTTTTATTCTAGGTTCTAATCAAAACCAGAAGGAACGTGTGGATCATTTTTTTGAAAGGGTATTTAGGCACCAGTGGGATTTTTCAAAAGCACCTATTCACCTAACTCCCAGTGGACTCTTTAGGGGCCTAGATATTATTGACAATCCGGCCCTAAGTGCCTAAGCCATTTTTGCAAATAGGATTTTTGGCTCCTAACTCACATAGGTGCTTTTGAAAATTGTACTCTTACTCTGATAGGAACACTGCAGCGTCAGACAGTGTAATTTGTTTTTTCTGTTGGTTGTCTCTCCATCAGTTGCTCTATCTAACATGTATACTTCACTGTTGTACGTTTCCATTTTTGTCTGTTTAAATTAACCAATATTCAAATTAAATTTATTTTCATGTGTTTCTTTTTTAATCCACACACCCACACAAAAAAAACCTCCCTGCTTTTCAGGTTTAAAAAAAAAACCCATCATCATCATGATGGAATATTTAGATTCTTTTTTCCAGCATGCAAGCAAAGCATGTACAACCACAGTGTTAACTACAGTATGTTCTATCTAAGGTAGTGAAAGCATTTCTCCCAGACATTTTATTCTTAAGGATGCTGCTGTCTCTCTCTCTCCAACAAATGATTTCCAGGATTTTTTAGGTTTAATCTTGCTCATACATTGGGTCTGATCCATAGCCACCTTGAAGTGAATGGAACAGTTGCCATTGATTTCAAAGGGCTTTGGCTCAGTCTTTCTGCAGTTCTTTTGCTGCGTCTTTTATATTATAGCTACACTACGGGCAAGAGGTGTGGTTTCCAGCTCATGCTGACCTTCTCGTTAGCACTCCTTGAGTTAGAGTGCTAACAACAGTAACATAGCTGTGGTCGCTTAAGTAGCAGGGAGCAGTGGCACATGTTAGCCCAAGGTCACTTCACAAATTTTTGAAGTGGCCCTGGGTGACCTTGGAAGGGGCGGGGCCTTGGGTGGAAGAGGTGAGACCAGGACACTTCTGTGCTTCCCCACCCACAGACCCTGAATGGCCTGGGAGTGGGGGAAAAGCGCAAAATCTTCACCTCACCACCTAGAGAAAACCATCAGGTGTTCTGAACAGCTGGCAGTTCCCGCTAGGCACTGTGCACCCCTGGCGGCAGGAGGAGACTTTGCATGTGAAGTCTTTGTCCCCCACTCTGCAAGGGTTGTGGAGCGCCTAGAGGGAACTGCCAGCTGTAAATCAGCTGGTGGCTCCCTCTAGGAGCTGTGCACCCCTGGCAGGGGGAGGAGCCTTCATGTGCTCCCCCGTCCCCAGGTCTTGATTGGCCTGGGGGCGGGGATTGGCAGGGCAGCTGCAGGCCAGATCAGCCTGCTTGGCAGGCCACATCCGGCCATTGCTGGCTCTGTTGCCCATCCCTGTGTTAGCTACTCCATTACACACCTGCGGATTCAGGCAGAATTGTACTCAGGGCAGCTAGCCTGTGCCTCTGCTTGCCCTGCCATGGCTGCACTACTCTTTTGAGCATGCTAACTGAATAAGAGCCATTGTGAGCCTATGTGCTTGAGCTGAGAACCACACCCCTCGCTCCAGCGATAGACACAGCCATAAAGGCTGCATGCAGTCCTGTCTCTCTGATTGACATTTGCTTCATAGTGCTTACTTGTGTAACACTTTTTCCTGCAAGTCCTCTCCCCAGAGACTCCTCACTGCTCTGCACCACACTGACAGGGTTTCCCATCTTTACTCTGGCTGCAGCTGGCCAGAGGAGAATTCTCTTGAACCACACACACCCAGAAGGCAGCTACTTCATTAGTTTTACGAGAGAGCCTGACAAATTTATGAGTGGTATTGCATGATGGTGTTGCCTATGCTGGGAAAGGACAAGGCTCTGCAGCCCTGTGGGTCCCTTCCAGTTCCTGTCTTACATTTCTGAATTCTCATGCTTTTGGGTCTCAGCTGTTCACCTGTAGGGGTCAGAAAGGGGTTCCTCTGCCCTGCCACCAATGTGTTCTGTTTGTTTGGTTTTTTTAAATCTCCTTTCTCTGAAGCATTAGAGTTGACCACAGCAGGTGCTGGGACGTCATTCAGGATTTTCCCCACTACTCAGATTAGCAAGGATCTTGTGATTTTTCACATCTGCTGCAGTGTGCATAGGTGTTGACAGCCCCCGCAAGGGCAAGGGGGGGGGGGGAGGGAAGGCAGGCTCAGCTCTGTGATATTAGAAGGGGTGGAGCCTAGGGTACAAGGGGCAGGGCCATGTCACCTGGCGCACACCACACCCCCAGCCATCTGCCCCCTCTTCCCCCGCTCTTAGAGCCATGCATAGCCTGATGCTCCAGCACAGATTTAAAGGATCTGGAGCGCCAACTGCTGCAGCTGGTTTAGTACCAGTGATCGCAGCTGGGAGCCCCAGTCCCCTTTGAATCGCTGGACCCCGGGCCAGTTGCCCTCTCTGCCTCCCTCCCCACTCCAGGATTATCTAGGCCTCCAGCACGGATACATCTCAGAGCCTTCTATTCTCTGCTTGTGGCACACAATTTAATCTCCTGAGGGTTGTAATAAATTGTATTAATATCAACTGTTAAGTGTGTGGGTGCTTGTCTTATTGCCTTACAATTGTTCTTTAGTGCTTTCTGCTTTGCTAACAACAGGGTAGTTCTTCCTATAATAAATATTAGGGTTTTTCCTGTACTTGCGTATAAACCAATAGGCCCCCTCTTGAGAGCATCCTGTTTTTTTTCCTAATTCCCCTTGATATGTGCACCTGGTCTAGGTAGTCCAATGTGGCTGACAGAGCTTTGGTTGAGAAATATTAAGAATTTCTCCCTTTTCTCCATTTCTAAAAATCAAATGAGTTCTCGCCCTTTTTTGCAATGCGAGGTTCATTTATTTATTCAGGGTGTTTTCTTTACACATGCTGCCAGACAATGGCCAGAGCTAGAGGAAGAAGCATTTGAAAGATGGCCAGAAAGCCTTGTGTGTGAGGTTTCCCAAATGGCCTTAAGCAACTCGGTGCCAGAAATCCCTCAAGAAACATGGTCTCCTGAGGTTTCCAAGCTAAACGCAGCGCACCTGGAAAAGGTATGGAGAGTTTAAATCAGCACCCAAACTTTTGGATGAATATAAAGCCTGAACACTGGGGACCTGACTCTCCATTGCCCTACAGCTTCTGCAGTCTTTTAAAGGGCACAGCTAGTACAAAGTGATTCAAAAAAGAACAAGAGCATTTTAAACACTTTGCCCTGGTGTAAATATCTGCAATGTAGAATCCAGCTTAATAGCTTTTGAGGAGATGAAGGCATCTGGCATCTTTTAAAAGACAAGAGATCAAGAATTGTCCTTCTAGCTTAGTGTAGAAAAAAATCAATATGCCAACTCTTGTAGAGGAGCCAGAATGGAGAAAGTGTCCCTATATCTGTTCTAATTCTAAAGCTCTACTTCCATATTTTAGCATTACCAGATAGTAAACTCAGTAGCACTCCACAATTATTCAATCTTGCCAGCCCTATCAGTTGAATTCCAGATGTGAATGTGTTATGCAGTTACAATCACAGATAATCACAGACTTACTAATGAGTGGGATAATTTGAGTAATTAGGTCAACCTCAGATAGGGTTTTTTGCTTTTGTTTTAAATCATGCTTTATCAGGTACAGTATATACACAAAAGGTTGTTTCACCATGTATATTCCTACCCATGGTGAAACTTTTCAACATGGTTAGTAACTTCATACACCGCCACAAAGATACAGATAAGACTGATTTCCCAGAGGGAACCACAAGAAATCCTTCATCCTTCACCCTATCCTGTTCTACTGTAATAACACAACCCTTCCTTCCTTCTCCTCTGACTTGCACTGTGTTCCCCAGCTTTGCAAAGCCCACTGATAAAACATCAAACAGTTTTAATATCACAGGAAAATAAACTAGACATAAAAGTGACAAGTGAAGACAGTTAAACAAAGGGGAGGGGAGGAGAAGCTCAATTTAAATAAATGCCAATTTTACTGGAACAGGTGACCTCTACGAGTTTGAGCCTCATGGAAGTAACAAATCTGAAAACAGTACAACTCAGCTGAGTAAACATTTGATGCCTGCTTTAGATATTTGGTTTTAGCCATTTGGGTTGGCATGTTCAAAGGACTATAAGAGAGTTAGGCACCAAACCCTACTGAAGTCCAATGGGAGTTGGCTCTTTTAAAAATCCCACCTGGAGTGCTCTAATCATTTTTTTAACTGTTGCTTAAGCTACATCTAGTCAGAAAAGCAAGTATGATTTCTCAGCAGAAGTGTCAAATATAAATAGTATATGAGCTGGCTAACTACAGGCTGAACTTCTCTAGTCCAGCACTCTTTGATCCAGCTACATCCATGGTCCAGCATGATTTTAGTTAGCTGGATGTGCACTTATCACGCATGTAGCAAGTTTCCCACAGACCCATAAAGTTTGTTTACAGCTCCTAGTCTTGGCTCTCAGTGTTCTATGCTGTTATTTAGCTCTAATTTACCTCTAAAAAGTCCAGTAACCAGTGCAAGTGTTGGTAAGGCTGCTAGACAATATTGACTTCCCATGGTTTGGCAAATTCCCTGATTTGGCACTGGTCAGGTCCCAAGGGTGCCAGACTAGAGAGGTTCACCCTGTAGTTTAACTTATTTGACAACATACCCAAAGTGGTATCTGTAAAAATATTAAAATATTAATTATAATCAATGTTCTAAACTTTTGTACTACCAAGCTGGTGTTCCATAAAAATCCTTACATCCTGAGGATATTTGCCATATTGTTAAATGGATACTTGAGTAGTTTAGTTCTGATGGTTATGTTTGGTTCTTTTCTTCCTAACTAACCAATCTGGTTCAAGGGAACAAAATCTAATGATGAGGAGAACTATTTGTAGAATTTGTTTGTTATGTCCAATGAGCAGATACCAAGCTCCTAACTCAAACAGTGTTTACATCTTTCTAAAACAAGATCTTTCACTGGAATGGAGAAGGAAAACTGAGGAGAATGAAGTAGACTGTGGAAGACAGGAAAAAATATGGTCTCTTCTGCACACAACTCGATGCTCAAACTGGCATGTTATATGAATGATAGAATGGGACTGTTCACCTGCAGCATCAGGCCCATGGCTTGCTAAGTCATTTTAATTGCAGTCACAGAGAAAAATGGAATGAGATCTCAAGGCTGAAATCCCAACTTGATTATGTACAGGACACTCCATTGACTTACTGAGGCATTTATCTCTCCATCCGCATGAGAAGACTTTAATCTCTCTCATTATCCCCTTCAACTAGGCTGAACTGTGTCAGTCATGCAGGATTCTTCCATTTTATTTTTAGTGTTTAAGATTTTGCTACAAGAAAGTTGGATGCAGTTACTATGGGGTCAAATTGTGTCCTGACTTATATAAACCAGTGCAATCCCATTGACGTCAATGGAGTTGCAGGGATGTAAGTCAGGGCAGACTTTGGCCTCAGTGTGTGTCATCTGTGGTAATAAAAGGGATGTCCAAATTCTCCTAAAAACTAATTGGAAACATAGAGCACAAATACTTTAACAAGTATTTCCACTTAGATCTCTCTACTTGAAGTCAATGGTTTCTTCCCCCTCCCCCCATCTGTACACTTCCCTTAATATTAAACTCAATGGAAACTGTTGTACAAAATTAATATAAATAATTTTAAAAATAGAGATCTGGTAAGATACAAATAGAGTTTTAGAAATGTATTAATTTGTGGCCTTCATTTGTATTGACTATTTTCCAAAATTGTTCTCACAATGTACTTTGCATCATTAGCAATTGATGCTGTTTTTCCAATAGCTCAAGTGTTTCACGAGAATAATATTCAGTTTGTAGGCGCATTCTCTGGGAGAGTGCTTGTCATCTTAAGTCATAAGACTATGATGCTTTCAAAGTCAGAATAATATTTTTTTTGGCTTAACCAGTATTCCTCTTTTTGCTGGTTGAACAATGAATGACTAAAGTCCTTCCAAAAAGCCAGTGCTGGAGGAAACCACTTGTATCCTTCAGAAAGAGCTGCATCAGAGATAATAGTGCATGAAGTAGTTAATATCACAGAGCTGCGTAAACTGTCTGGCACACGGATTGTTCTAAGGGGTAGGTTCTCTCACAATGAATGTATTGTAAACGTATGTTACAAATCTCTCCTCAAATTAATATGACTCACCATCATCATCTCTCACTTAAACATTGGCAGTTGTTGGCAATGTAATGTGTCTGAATTAAACCCATGCAAATATCACCATAAGCCTCAGCTATGATACATCTTTTACTTTTTACTTCAATTTTTGTTGTTGTACTGGAAAGTCTTCCATCCATTGACACAAAGGTTAACTGATGCAATGTTTCTCCACACAACACATCAGTGTGCCAAAAGGGAAAGAACTTCACAGACTTGAAGGAAGTCTGAAAAGCCATTTCTTGTGCTTTGGAAAAAATCTCTCTCCACCATCTTTGCCTCTCTGCTGAAATTGACAATAAGGAGCCACTTTGTGGTGGCTGTATTTTTTTTTCTTTTTTGAACTAGACTGAGAACATGGAGATGATGGGAGAAGAATTAGAGAGCAATTATTTTTCACCACCTATAGCCTGTGCAGGTTTAAGCTAATCCCCCAGAAGAGAGGAAAAAAACAAATAAAACCCCCAAACCACAATTTTGGGGTCAATATTACTGTACCCACGTTCCCATTTCCTCAGTCTCAGATCAATTCACTCAGCATTCTACAGCAACTCTGGTTTACACAAGCACTGTGTCGACTCTGGTTTGCTCGAGCACTGAGATTATAGGGCTGTTCATGTGACTTTAGAGACACATAGTTAACACATCTCCACTGTGTGATGTGGTGTAAATAGATACTAAAAACAGATGGTAGGTTCACTAACAGAATAGTGTTTTTATAAAATGTGATACTGTGTTTCTACCTAAATAGATTAGCATGGCATAAAAAAACCACTCTGCGATAATGTAGAGCCCTAAAAATTTCTCATGACCTGCTCCTCTTCCTCCTCTCCTTTTGGAAAGAAAGGACTTCATTGTATGCTGTACAGAGATGATCCTGTTCTAGAGCATGTACATCCTTTAAACCCTGTAAGCTTAGGCCCACCCTGCAAAGGTTTTGGGAGACAAGATCAAGAGTGGGATGCTGAGGATGAAAAATGGAAAGCCCACAGATAAACCAGAAGACACTATCATCACTTACAGATGTTAGGTGAATTTCAAATAGCAAACAGTATGGGTTTTCACAATAATACAAGTCAACTGAAGGCCAAGCTCTCATTCACATCTATGCAGCTGCTTGGGTATGAAGGAAACAAGAATGTGCCCATGGTTACATGCAAATAACAAAATAAATTCCTCACCTGATACTTTGACCTCGTTAGGCCTACAGGCTCTGCAGGGCAAGACTTGAAATTCTTCTGCCTGATACATGGAATAATCCGTACTGGCAACAACTAGTTTATCTCCAGCCTTCCATGATTGTGCATTATCTGCCAGCCTTAGGATTGTGCTGTTCACATTGGTATCAATGGTTACTGTAAGCTTTGGTCTCACTAGAAAGCAAAAATGAGGATGACAGAGAGTTCAGCTCACCGAACCTTAAGCTGTCAGCTAACTTTCCTGGGCATTTTTGACACCAACAATAGTTAAGCAGTTTACTGATCCTACACAAACAACACAACTCTCCCAAATATTTTCTTGGTTAAATTTGGTTTGTGAAAGCATAAACGAATAAACAAAGGCCCATTTATTAATTACTGGCAAATACATTTTCCATGAACCATTTTACTAAATTTAAATGTAGCCGTTAGTGACTCAACCCACCACACCCACTTAACTCCAGCCCTTGTGGTTGTTCTGCAGTTATTTACAGTAGCAATAAACCTCCCAGAAGTGGTCTTTAACATAATGATTGTTTTTTTTTCCATCAAAGATAACTGCCTTCCCTCTTTATCTCCCTACTAAATGATCTTAAAAAAAAATCACGTGTAATGACCGGTATAAGGGCAGATATTGCTTACATGAAAAATTGCAAAAGAAATAATTACTTTGAAAAGCATGTTGCTTCCCAACTTAATTAGCAAGAAATGCAGTCTCCTCACTTGAAGGAGTGATCCTGCCCCATCTTGAAACTACATTGGACCAAAGTCAGTTGTACAGTAAGTAGAGGTTACTCTCATTGACCTCAGTAGGTGGTGTTCCGTCAGGTACAGTTTGGCTCATCCTATTTCGCTGTGGCTAAGTTCACAGAAGGGAACTCAGGGACTCCAACATCAGAAGAAAGCAAAGAATACAACAAAGGATTTCCCCAATGCATTATTGTGTTTGGTGTTGAATTTCTGCTCTCTCTAAAATAGCCAACTCAGAAGGAGGAAAATTCAAAATGGGATTTCTGCTCTGAATGACATGGCATCTGGGCTTTAAAAAGTGAGTCACATACCGGGTTTTCCACACAGGAACCGCACTCGGTAATTTTGGCAGCCTTCGTCTGTCTGATTCGGACCATGGCACAGAAACCTGTAATCGTGGCCGTTTTTGTAGAAAACCTCAGTTGTTAAATTGGCTCCAGAAAGTGTAACTGCCTAGGATGAGAATAGAAAGGCACATGGGTTGGTCATGAAACATGAACGCATTCACCTCTCACTTGCTCTCTACATAGAATGAGGTTTCTCACCTTAGCATTTAGTTGGTGCACAATGATCACATAACAGAAACAGGATGAATGATCATAGGTCAAATCCAGTTATATATTCTAGTTGGTACATGCACCATAACTTTTTATATGCAGACCACTTGGACTTATTTTTAGATGAATTGTGTCACTCCCACATCTATATTAGGACTCTGTTGGTTGGTTTTTTTTTAACAGTATTCTGAGCTTTGCTACCATTGCCCTGTTTTCCTACTTGACTTTAGATCTTTGCAAGTCTGAGATCAGATTAGAGGGCTAAATAAACTCATGGCTTTCAAGCATTTTAACTTCTCATTTCATTACCTGGGACCAAATGGTGTCTGATCCTCACAGGAGAAAGAGGTGGGAATCCTCCCTCTTTAGAAAGACCAGGGATAACTGCGATCTCTATATTCAGAAAGCATTCGGAACGCTCCCCATTCACCATGAGGTCACAGATTGCCCCAAAGAGGGCAAGAAGAGGTCTCTGCTTTCCCACATACAATCCAGCCTGTGGAGCTGGCTGGAAATGCTGGGAGAGGATCAGGTTACACCATCTGAGGTATGATTCAATACATAGAGTATGCATTCCTCTTGGGGCAGTGCAGTCCATATTATCCCCCCTAAGAGTAGGGCTTCAATACCACAGCCCAGACCTCAGTTTGCAACCCTTTTTGCTACTGCATAAAAGTGCTATATTGGATAGGTCCAGCCAAATAACCTTCACTGAAAAAAGGCACTAGGATCAGACATGAGTCACCATCTAAATTAGGAGTCCGATCCCGCAATTCCTACTGCAATCATCCTCCATCATAGATAGGCACTGCCATCTATGGGACTATTTCTAAAGAAATGGCCTCAAATTTTGTGCTCTACTTTGTGTCTTCCTTAGCATCATTGGGACAGGTTAATTATGATCATCCAATATTCTCAGCTGGTCAATGGATTACATTGATTTACGTCAGCTGAGGATTTAGAAGCTCATGATTTATAACTTTTCAGGAAAAGAAAAATATTGTGTTTCTTGTTTTGATACATATTAACAAAAGCCGCTATTTGTTAAATTAGTATCTGGCCTAGAGGCTCATGTTCTGAGCTGAAATCCCTCTTCCAACACATGAACAAAGGCTGAAATGCATCTGGAGTCAGTTTTACCATAGCCCTGGCAAGTACTTGTGGAACAGATTTTCTCCCCTTGTTGTTCACTATGAGATTAAATTGAAGAGTCAGTTCTGGAAGCCCTTACTCATACAAAGTAGCCCTTATTGCGTGAGTAATCCAATTCAATTCAACACAACTATTCTTGTGAGCACAGGCTCTTCAGGTGAACTTGCTGAATCAGTTCCTGCATGTCTTAATGCTCAAGCCAGTCCTGTATAAACCCAACTGTACCAATCATTTTATTGACTTTTGTTTAAGTGGCACTTGAGTGGCATCATTTTATCAACTGGACTTTGCAGTAGGAATTTGCCAATAAAAACAATTTTTCCGTCACACGACATCAAGTCGCTTTTGCAATTGGCACATGTATTCCCTTCAACATGTGCATTCCAGGATTTAGTTACATGGGTAGCACTGTATGGAAAACTTTTTTCTGCAAAAGAAAAGGCTTTAAAAATGATATTCCCAAAGACGTTCCCCCCATAACCTAATGTAACCTGTAGTTTTAATATAAGGTCACATTCTGTGCTTATTTTTTCCAATAGTTTACATTCTAAGGCCATTTTAGACCCTTAAAAACATTTCCATGCTTTGCTTACCCCCTTTATCTTCCTGTAGGAAACCACATATTTTGTAGCAGCATCTAGACTGTTCACAGCCCCATCTATAGCACTCCAGATTCCAAAAGTGAGAATTTGAAGAAAAGGGTCCAGTTCTACAACCCTTCCTCACACCAGTCCTATTGACTGACCTGGGACTGGTTGTGTGAATAAGGGTTGCAGTATCAGACTCAAACAGAGGAATCGTTTGTTGTACATGCCTTCCATTAATGTTAAAAATTTGCCAGCATTGTGGCCAATCTACATAGAAGAGCATCAAGGCAGCTGACACCTGCAGAAATCAAATGCATTCACATTCTGACACTGTCACCAAGAAGGTCTGAGGTCTACTAGAACCTCCTTGACTTTGATGCTGCAGTTGGTTGTTTACAATTGCACATCAGGCAAGTTAATCCATAGGGGAAATGGGGAATTTGTCCTACCTGGATATCAATGGGGTGATTACAGATTTTGCTTGGATTTGCCACCCTGAGATCAGAAAGTTTCTCTGTGTCTTTGGATCTTGTCTTTTGGGGCTTCTCAAACCACTCCGTCCACTTTACATCTGGAGACAAGCACACACAGGAAAGGTCACTTTATAGAAAGCCAAGCTTAATGCAGCAAAACGGCACTTTGCAGAATTTAGTTTCCAATATTATTAACAAGTTTCTTCAATAACTGCCTAGGTCCTGGCTCTCATTGACAGTCTGGCCACTGCTTTACCATGCTATGAACTGTAGCAAGGCAAGGGAGCATGAAGTGAACAACAGCTACATGGTTTGAGTATGTAGCATGAGAATTTCTATCAGCTGTGGAACTCAAATTTTTCCCTCCTCTCTTTTGCCTTTTGTTTCTATTCAAGTCAGAGTGCAATCAGTTGTTGTTCGTAGACTGAAGACGCCAATCTGAGAAGTGGTGACCACATAACCATAAGAAATAATGAGGCGTGTATTGGTTTGATCTTAACAGATAAACTTTCATATTCAATGCAAAAAAGACAAAGGATTCAAATTATACAGTGAGTCTTGCAGAAGCTGGAAACAAAGATTCTGCTTGTGTTCTTGTTTGGGTTAAAGGCAACCTTTGTCAGATATCAGACCCTCTGTTTCTAAATAGAGGAAAAGCAATTGATGTAGTAAATAGCACTGTATTGCCTTAGCTACTCTGGTAGGTGGCAAACCGATGTCTCACCTTGAACCCACTCACTGGTTGAAGACACATTAAAATGCTCTCCATTTTCAGCCTGGAATAGTTTGAATACTTTGGCCACAGCTGATCCTTTGTGTCCTGTAAAACAATGATTAACAATTCCATGGTTTGCAAATGATAGAAGATAAGAATGTATAGGCAATGTAGCAAGCCTGTGTTTGTCTCTCTTGGAAGACTAGAGCAGATTCAATAATTGCCTGCAAAGTTTCCAGCAGAAGAGTTCCTGCTCTTGAAATAATTTTTTCAGACCCTTTCCTTCTCCTCAGACTTTGTGTTTGCAGAGGAATTCTCAAAAAATAAAAATAAAAAGGTGAATTTGTTTATTTGGTATCTTTTATTTGCTGCATTACATTGTGACAAAAAAGTCACTATCTTCATTTAGAAAATACTTTGGTATTCCGCAACAAATAACCTTAACATTAATAGACTGCAGGGTTTTGAGTAGGATGGTATAATATCACGCCTTAGATTTACATTCCTTGTTAACAGAGATAGTTCCACTGGTTTATGCCAAAAAGGTGGATATATAATCTGGCTTCAGTGGAGATATACTGTTTTATATTAGCTGAGAATCTGGTTTTCTATTTCTGTGTATGAGTAGCTTGTGTCAAATCCCATAAACTGGATGACAATTTGGGGATAACGTAAGGAGATAAGACACTTCTCTAACTCCGGTTCACAACTTCAGTGTAGTATAGCGTCAGACAGTACAAATGCCATGAAACAAATTCACCCATTGCGTAATTCCACTGGCTTCCATGGAATTATACCAGGGAGGAACTTTCCCAGGCATTTTCAAGCAAGCATTTGCTAGTGCATTACCTGGATAGTCAATGTGGTCTTCAACAGAAGAGGAAGGGTTTCCTTTTACTGTAATAAAACTCCAGGGATGCCTGAGAAATCAAGATGAGAAATTATCATATTATTTTATGTTACTTGCATACGTCATTTGTTTTCTCCTCCCTGGTGCACCATCTTCAAAACGGACAGATGTGTGTGACACTGCATTTTATTCTACACTGACTATCTTAACACTTTATATTTCTTTGCTAAATATGCCACAAGAGAAATGAGGTTCAAAGCCAAATCCCGTCTCGATGTAATTAACCATAGGGCTATATAAATGTAACAGGTGGACTTCACTTTTAACTGAATATCTAAAGAGGTTTTTGTGTGATGGCAACACAGGAGACTGGTAATGCTTTTGAGTGACTGCAGTGGTTTTATAAAATATGTTTTTCCCCAAAAGAATTTCAAAATAGCCCAATTTGGTTAAGCAAATTGAATTTGTGCTGAATTTTGTAGGTCAGAAGCCATGGAAATTTGTAATAAACTCTGTTTTATTGATTTTCTGGTAAAAGCTGCTAGAAAAGGTGCAGAGACATGTATAAGAAAATATTTTTTTCCACTTCAAACTCTAATCAGGAGTGGAGATTTATGAGCCATGAGCACTGATTCCACTCTGGCCCAGATCAGTAACAAGTGAAGCTTGTTATTCTAATGGTCAGAAGTGGCCTTGGTTCAGTATCTAGACTAGGGGTGTGAAGAGTAAACGGTTAACCATTAACCTTCATGGTTACATGCAGGTTCCTCCTCCCTGGTGCTGCTGCCTCTGTATCAGCTCCTCCACCCCCGCATGTGAACATGTAACTGTTGAAGTTTTCAGCAGTTACACGTTCATCTAAACAAACATATTTTAACATCCCTAATCTAGACAATTATCAGCAATACTAGAAATACTGGATAGGTTTGGGGAACACAAACTAAATTGTCCCCTCAGCTTTGAAGATGGAGCCTTTTGAAAAGAACACTAATGAGAGCTGCTACACGTGATTTACTGTTGTGTGTCTACACTAGCTTCAGCCAAGCACATTGTTAATTAGTAATGTGCATCACAACTGAACGGCTGCATCTAGACTGGCAAGTTTTTCCACAAAAGCAGCCGCTTTTGCGCAAAAACTTGCCAGCTGTCTACACTGGCCGCTTGATTTTGCGCAAAAGCACTGACGTTCTACCGTCTGAAATCAGTGCTTCTTGTGCAATTGCTTTCATGTTCCCATTCAGGCAAAAGCCATTTTCTGGAAATGTTTTTGCGCAAGAGGGCCAGTGTAGACAGCTAAAAACTGTTTTGCGCAAAAAAGCCCCGATGGCGAAAATGGCGATCGGGGCTTTCTTGCGTAAAACCGCGTCTAGATTGTCACGGACGCTTTTCCACAAAAAGCGCTTTTGCGGAAAAGCGTCCGTGCCAATCTAGACGCTCTTTTCCGCAAATGCTTTTAATGGAAAAACTTTTCCGTTAAAAGCATTTGCAGAAAATCATGCCAGTCTAGACGTAGCCAACAAATGCACCATGGAACATCCACCTTAGCAGAGAGGAGTCCAAACATTTAGCCTAGATTTAGCAAATAAAAACCCTAATAGTGAAAGCATCTGTCTGTTGGCAAAGCTTCCACTGATTTCAGTAAAATTGGGGACTTAATGCTGCTAGGAGTCCAAACCAGTGCTTTAAAATCTGCCCTCGGATTTCTGTGGAAAATTCATATGGACGCTAAGAGACAACTGTCAAAACACACTGTGCATCTCAGGTTTATTATGGCTTGACCCTGTTCCCATTGAAGTAAATAGCTAAATTCCCCCTCAACTTCAGTTAGAGCAGACTCTGTCAGCAGGGTCCAACCCAAATCTATGGTGAGTATGGGGACGGCATGTAGACCCTATTAATCTAAATGGCTTCTCAAAAATCAAGGCAGCTCCAGCAGCTCATCAGTGGCCTGACCACAGGACAGACCCAGGGGAAGCTGCAAAGCTGCCAACACAACTGCCTGAGGCGTCTGCCAGGGAGCCAGATGCTCCTGCTAGAAAACTTTCCTGCATGCTGAGTGCCAAAGGCATTGGAAGGCTGTGATCTCCAGCCAACGAGAAAGGGAGGGGTGGGAATGGTGGAAGAAATGACATTTTATCACTCAGCAGGCAGGACAGCCTCCTCCTCTAATCCCGACCCTCCCCCGCTTTTTGTTAACAAATATCAAAACAAATGACAAACACATGATTAAAAAATAAACAAGGCCACGAGCATTCAAAATACACTGCAGGACAGTTCAGTTTGTTCTTAAACTAATATTTGCGCCTCCCAGGATTTGATTTCCCTTAGTTAGCTGATGGCTTAACAGCATGTTTAAGCCAGTTCATCTTAATGCATATGGCCACATGTCAAATGTCCTGATGGTGTGAAATGTGAGGACTGAATTCCGCTCTCCTGTACACCAGTATGGACCCACAGTAGACCCCCAGAGGCCAGTGTGAGGCTCTGATTAGAACGGTCAGCAGCAAGCACTGAAAGACTGCCTTGATTTATGTATGAAAATAAAGCTCATTATTTAAAGGACACCTTCGTTTCTCAATGAGACAAGGAAGGGGAAGCTCTTCTGTTCATTTTGGATTCAGACAATGGGAAGACATTGTGAACCAGATGCTCAGTTGGCGTAAATCATCATTCCTTTGACTTTAATGAAGCAATGGCGATTTATGGCAGTTCAGGACCTGGTGTAGTGTGACAGAAGTGCAGACAGATGGTTTCTATCTGTCTATCAATCTCCCGGCGTAGCCAGCACTACCAGAAAATTACCCAGGCAGTCACGAGTAACCCGACTCATTGGGCACTTTCAGAAACGTGAGACAAATATATCTTCCCCCAAGACTACTAGTTGGGATTGTACCAGTTATTGTCTCAGCAGCATTCGCAATCCATCCTCAGCAAGGGACATGGGGCAGTGCAGATCTGGCAGATGGGTGTTTGATTTAGTACGGTCAGCCAGCCATCTAGCTAACAGATGTTTCAGGGCGACCAGAGAGACAGAGCAGACAATCCACTCTCCATTGTCTGGTTTCTCCTCTACAGCATCATTTAGAGGGTGGATATATAATCTAGCAAATTGTCCAGAGTAATTTTTACAAAACTACAGTATTTTATCCTGTTCAGAAACAGCAGGGACTTTTTACCTTTGACAGGCTCTTACTTTAGCCAATCTAAAAATGTGCTTAAGTGTACAGTGCACTGACAAGCACTAACTCTACTACAGAGTAAAAACCTAAAGAGGCAGCATGGCATTCATGCCTCCTTGTAGGATTGCCTGTTGATGTACAGTATCAAAGCCCAGGTCCAAAAACGACAAAAATATCAATATCCAGTCCCTTTCCCTCCAATATAATTATCTTTGTTATTGTCTGATTCTGGTACAAATATCTCTTTGCAATTGAGTTTCTGCTCAGAGTAGAGATGGATCCAAGCTACAGAATAAGAACCAAATGAGGCTGTTTCAGTTCAAGCTTTGGGTTCATCCTGGTGAAGGGAAAGGAGTCAATTGTGCTTTGGGGGCTGGTTCTGGACACAGGCATCCCCACGTTTCAGGGTGTTTGTGGGGAATGAGTTATTTGTGGACCAAACTTTACAAGTCTCAACTGAGTCAAAACTCAGAACACTGATCTCAGTAAATGATGACTTCCATGGGATTTTTTCCTGAGGAAGGATGCCAAGCTTTGATAGTTGATTACTAGGCACTGGAGCATTGTGGAACTGAGAATTTTTGCTAGTTTGTTATCCTGATCTATTTTTAAAATAACATTTTCAGATGTGCCCCAGTAAATTAGGTGTCTAACTCCCATTAAAAGGATAAGGTGTCTAAAAAGGTAGACAGATGCCTACTGGGTTTTTTAAAAAAATACACTACACATCTGTCTACATCTTTAGACACCTAATACTTGCATAAATCTGGCCCAAAATGACACAGGAGCTCATGACTAACTAAAGTCATTAGGACTTATGGGTAACATTTTTAAAAAAGTGGGGGGTGTATCTAACTAGCACACAGGGATGCAAGTATTTTTGCAAACCTGTATTTTACATAGTGGTATCCCTTAAAGGATCAACATTTGCCATCAATTACCACATCATAGAATCCAAGATGCCTGTGTTATTTCCTATCAATAGGAAGAGGTGTGTTACTCTCCGACCCCAGGTTTTTGTATTTGCTGAAAATTCTATATATAATGGAGCTGGCGGGGAGGAGGAATTGTGGCCCAAAAACCTGAGTGGTCCTGTTCTAAATCAGTAAGTGAGTGATCCAGAGCAGCATTCCAGCTCTGCGGTCACCACACCACTGAAACTGGTGTTCCTTTATACAGAGGGAGCTGAGACCAGGCCAAATTCCAGTGAGTGGCATTTGCAGGCAGGTGGCCAGGGTCATAATGCCATTGAAATTTGGCTCGGCCATCCCTCCATCCAGATGGCAGGGCAGACATGCCAGATGATGTTGCGACTTTGTGCATCTGGGGAGTCTGTTCCTGAGTGGCAGAATGCAAGGGAGCCTGCTGAGCTCTAGACTCCTGGCAACACTGCGTCATGCACTGTGTAGGTAAGAGACTCCCCAGCCAAGGGAAATCCAGGATCCCTGGGAATGGAAGGAGGTGATGAGTGGGCACTAGAATGAGTTCCAGACTGGGGTGTGAAGGTCAAGGGAGAAAGCAGAAGTCTCCCCCTCATCCAAGAAATATCAGAGTTGGCCCCACTGACTTCTAAATTATATGAAAATGCTGCAGTAGCTCAGCTAGGCAGTGTGGCGAGTGTTAGCTTTTTTATGGCAACCACTAGTTCATGGCAGAGCTGAGTCATAACACTGTAAGTCAGATCCTCTAAACATTTCCGTTATAATTACAATTAAATGCGAAAAGTGTCAGGAGCAGTTTCCTTTCACAAGTATGAAAAAACCCTCCCCCCTCTGCTGAACTGGAAAAAAAGAAATAGGATTTTCAAAATCTTTGTCTGTCTCAAAACTAGAACTGCAGAAATGGAATTCTGACAAGTCATTGAGCCATCAAATGGGCTCTGAGAGGAAAATTTTCAAAGATTGTGGTGGGGTTTTTGTGTAGTGAGTGTTTTTTCCTATATTTGAAGGACAAGTTATTTTATTAGGAATTCTCTGTATTGCATCTCTTGGATGTTACAGGGAATTTGTACTAACAATTAAATTTCCTTATAGACCACTCTGAATATGTAGACCAGCTGCAGATGCCTAATTGCGAGGATGCATGTGCCAAAGATGGGCCTTTGGCTCAGTTTCTGAAGGATTTTTTAAAATGGTCCACAACTCCTTCAGAGTTTACATAGACTATGACTACTGGGTAATAAATACTTTTTTTGCAAAGCAAGGTGATAAACTAAGACTCGAACTAGGCAAACAGCACATATGCTCTAAAAAAGTGTTTGCACCAACATACACTATACATCAGCCAAAGGCGTTTTACAGTTCACAGGGTAAAAATATGCATAATGAATTATGGGATCTGTGCAACACACACACACACACACACACACACACACATGATTAGTTAAATAATATCTTTCTAGAATATCTATGTATTTAACCAGAGCTAGATGGCTGCTACACAAGCCTTAAAGTTTGTTTACCAAAGAGAATTATTATACACACACACACACACACACACACACACACACACACACACACACACACACACAGTACACTGGGTATATTTACATGTGCACTTCAAATCTCTAGGGTCTGGCATCAAAACAAACAGGAATAGTATGTGGGGTTATCATGGAAAAATGCATCCCTTTTAATGTCAATCATGCATTATTTCTCAATCTCTTAATAAAAATGCCCAATATAGACACTGAATGCATCAAACTATTTAATTCATTGCTAAAAAGTTTGCATGGAGAAAAGGAAAACTTTTTTGAGTTAAAGAACATTGTGCCTTTGAAAGAGAGAGAGTGGAAATTATCCGGGTAGATGAAAAGCATAAGAAGGGCTCTGTGCTGGCAGAATTGGCAGGATAGGCACATACCTAAATCCAAGATGAAGGAAATGCTTGCTGCCCAGTTTGGTCATTGCTTTCCTGGCTGAGTCATCCAAGTTCCTAGACCCTTCATCATTCACTGCCACTGACAGGATCATGCCATTGTCAATCTCTCTCAAATACTGGACCAGACGGGCACTCTCCCCTTTCAGTTTGTAGGTATCGAACCTAAAAGTAATGAAAAGCAGCATTTATATCAGGGAGCATCACACCTTCTGTACGTTTCCTCTAGATTAAAAACAGGTATTATATAGAGATCTACAGATTTATATGGCTACAAATACCATTATATGTAATCCCGTGTAAAATGCTAATTGTCTTAATTAGTAGTAACATTTTCTTCAAGAAGGGGCATAAGTTTGAGTGAAGTCAATACAGGTTGTGCCTCCAACAACTGGCACTCTCTGGACTGGAAACATTCATGGTCCATCAGGACCATGGATGCTCCTGGACCAGAGAGCCCAGGAGCCTAATGGCAGGAGGGCCGGCCAAGGCTGGGGTAGCACCAACTAGGGGCCAGAGCCAGTGGAAGTGCAGAGCTGTGGCTGGAGCCCTGCAGCAGTCCCTAGCAGCCTGTGGCAACAGAGCCCGGGCCTGAGCTAGAGCCCATGGCTGAAGCCAGAGCCTGTGGCAGCTGGGCATGGAGTCCAGCTGGCCTAGCAGTAAGAGGGGCCGGAGACAGGGTGCCAGCTCAGACGGTGGCACTGGTCCAGTAGAGGACTTGGGGACCAGTGGCAGGGAACTTCCCCGATCCGACAAATTCTCTTGTTTGGGACCGGTCAGGTCCCAAGGGTGCCAGACCGGGGAGGTCCAACCTGCACACAGAAAAATGCATGGGTGTGAAACTACACTGCTGCTACAGTCGGAACTGAGCCAGAAGCTCCATACCTCCTTGGAAGTCAATGAGATGTTTGCCCGAGGCAGCTCTGCAGTGCCTGGTTAGGTTGCTGGTTTGCTTAGATGTTAAGCTTGCTGGGGCCAGATCCATGTTTCTGTTCTGTCTTTCAGAGCTCCCAGCACAAGTGTGTTGGGCCACAACTACCACAAATAATTTTGTACGTAATAAATCTACTGCTTGCTAATGACTCATCAGAAAGGGAGCTTCTGGGTAAACTGCTCCAAGAAACCTAAAGACTCTGTGATATGTCCCTCTTTGAACCACAATAAGGACCTAATCCTTCAGCGTGCAGAGTGCCATCTACTCTTGCTGACTTTGCAGGGAGTTGAAGACGTGTCATTTTGCAGGATTGGGCCCTACATAGGCTTATGGAGACTACTGAATTGCAAAGAGCTATAACGAGACATACAATGAGACCAACAGAAATCTGTTACTGGAAATTCCCATTGATCTGACGGGGATGCTGGGCTCTAAGGTAATAACAACGGCTTCCAGAGTGCGATGGCTCTAAACCGACTCACCGATCTGAATGGATGACTGCCCCTGTCTTTGGATCGATAACATGGACAATGACACCGCGATGCCCCCAGCTCCTTTCAAAGTAGTAGCCGCCTTCTTCCATGCCACCAGGGTGGAGAGTCTTGTTGAGAAAAGTCCAGGACAACTTTTTCTCACCATGGATCTCAAGGGTTCCACCTTCACCGACCCCAATATATTTTTGCCCAAAGTAAGCGTCTGGCTGGACACCATCATCTGCTCTGTAGGGTTTGTTTTTTTTTTAAAAAAAGCACACATTTATGAATGACTGAGAATATTTTACTATTCAGCCAACAAGCCTAATACCAAAGCCCAACAGGAGAGGAAGCAACATGGTTTAGAAAGTATTTCTTTCAAGAGACCCCAAGGAATACAAAATCTGGGACAGTATCAAAAATAGTCTTTGTTTGAAATAACACTAACAACAGGGGTCAGAGACAATTTAGGACACAGAAAATGCAGCTGGTTCATTAATCACTAGTTTGTTGTTCTTTTAGATTACTATTGACATTCCACTTTAGAATACTTTGGAGTCTTGATGCACAAAAGTTGCACAGGTAGTAAAGCAACACACCTAGTATGGACACAGTTTTATTGGCGAAATGGGCTAACACAAGGATAGCTTTTACCATGTAGGAAAGGGAATAGGTTATGCTGGTATACTTGCATCTATGCTCCTGGCTGTAACTGTATAAAAATAACCACATCTCTAGCTGAAGTAAGGAATGATATCAGTTCCATCTCGGTGTGTGAACCAAGATGAGTGAACACAAAGTTGAAATATTACAGCACATCGCCTAAAAAAAAAGTCTAATGCTTTGCCTGAGTTACCTCACACAGAAAAGGAAAAATTTAGGCATGAGAATTTTCAGACCATGGTAGCTGTATGAAAATAATGGAAATGTGGAGGTGTTTTTCTTGTGACTTTAAAAATATCTGAAAGAATGGAGAGGCTATAAAATTCCTTAAGCAAGATAGCTAATGAGAACAATTAGTAATGAGACATCACACATTTTTCTGATGTGTCCAACCGGTCTTGGACTCACATCCCAGAGTTTCTTCCCTTCCCCCCCCCCCCAAGTTAAATTAGCCCAATTGGCCAAGTAGCCTCCCATAGAGTATGGTTTATATTTAACATCAGTGAAACCTTAATTTATGATGATTTTTTGTATCTCTGTAGAGAAAGAGAATGTGCAATATAGAGATATAGTGCTGAGTTAGGGGATTCATGCGATTTAGATACATACCGTCCATATAAGATGATAGTCACATTACTTTGATATGGACACAGCTCACTGCCAATATGTAACTCTCCTCCATTTTCAATCAATATATGTCGAGTTCGCAAAATGATAGGCTGTGTTTTGTCTTTAATTACCAGTTTTCCTAAGGAAAAATAATGGTATGAAGTTTTAAAACACAGCAAGTCATCAGACCTAGTGCTGCTATTGTGCAGACAGACAGGTCAGCCTTCCCAATTACATCAGAGATACATGCCAAACATATTCCCCAAAACAGCTTTAGCTCCAGATCCTAAAGTGCTTATTTGCCTGTGTGGAAAAACAATCTCAGACTGAAGTCAGTGGAGTTTTGCACGGAGAAGGAAGGAAACCAAGACTGCACAAGCACTTCGGAGTTAAGACTGAATAAAAGCTACTAATACTAGCAGTCTTCTGCAACAAAACACGATACTGTCCTTCCAGGCAAAGTGTGGACACACATCTGCCTTGTTCTGAGCCCCGAAGAATAGTGTTGCTTCATTGGGACATTACAGAGAATTACTAGGACCGGGTTTACAAAGGACATTGTAGGACTAGAACTACTAAGCAAGTTGACGCACATTTGCAAGCTCTCCCGAAAGGACAACAAACAAGTCACTCTTAGTGCCCAGAGGTGATATCATCCCTACCACCACCCACCCTGGTACCAAAACTGGAGCTAGCATTATCCAATATTTGCTCTAACAGGGAGCACCCCCAGCAAGCTGTCCCTGTGCCTTCTGTGCTGCTCTAAGTAGATCTAATGGAGAGTCCTTGTTCCCGCTTGGCTCACAGGCTGGCAGCAGGATTTACCTCCGTCTGTGATGAGGATCGAGTGGACAGTTGCAGAGGAAGAGAGAAGCAGCTTCCTGCCTTTGCCAATTTCAATATGTTGATCTTCATCATGCCCAGCGTTCCAGGGTGCCAGCTCAGGATCCTGATCTGGACAGAGTGGAGCTGCTTCTGTTGATAGAGACGAAGGGAAGATGACAAATGATCCCTGCTTCACTCAAGAAAGTGTCACATCTATGCCTCGATAATGCATTCAAAGAGGATGCCTTATCCATGAAATGCAGAGATGCCCCATCTTGACTGGGCTATGTACGAGTCACAATAAAAAGAAAGTGAACTATTACTTCGGGAACACGCTCTGCTGGACTCAAGCAGCACAAACAGTTCTATTACCCTGCACAGCAGAATGTCACTGATCCCACTGCTCCTGGACAGCGGTAGAAAAAAAGGGGAGTGTTTTGCCCTTAATGCTACAGCTCTGCCTATCAATGTCCAGCTAGAATATATGTAGCACTTTAAAGACTAACAAGATGGTTTAATAGGTGATGAGAAAGTGGGTCTGGCCCACGAAAGCTCATTACCTATTAAACCATCTTGTTAGTCTTTAAAGTGCTACATAGTTTTTCCTTTTGTTTTAGCAAGATCAGACTAACACAGCTACCTCTCTACTACTATCCAGCTAGAATGTAGGCAGCCTGTCACTGGCTGCACATAAATGTCTGCTCTCAGGAGCAAATGAAAAGGGAGAAAAGAAGACCCAACCTGAACCATCACCTAATACATTAGCTAATGCTAAACAATATCTGTGTGGTTTGGTAAACTAAAGAGGGCAGGAGGGAGGTGGAGGGGAACGTACATTTCTGCAACTTTGCCCTTCAGCTAGGATGGGAAGCATGAGTGGTTTAAATACCATCACATGATGGTTTTCAGGGAGTTTCCAGCCTGACCAAAGCCAGGAAGAGCTAGGAATCTCACGAGAGGAATAAAAGATGGAAAGACACAAAGTCAAAGAAAATAAGGATTCTCCCTCTTGAGGTTTGCACATCACTCGTCTCCACATACCTATTTGCTTTCTGATCACAAGGACAGGTTTGTCTCATTTATGCTCCTACATCAAATCCAAGGGCATCTCATGTTACAAGTATTAAAGCAGGGACATTTTAAATCTTACCCAACATATTAGCAACATGTCTACTATAGTTCAACAAGATGTGTGTGTATTTCATGAGAGTTAAAAATTTCCTAACAGAAGAAGATTGTTCAAACTCCCATGGACCTCAATAAACCCTCTCGTATCAATGGGAGTTGCAGGGTCTCACCAGCTCTTTGAACTTTGTCCTGTGTGATTCCCATGTTCTTTCCCTCTTAAAATAAATGCAGCAAAGTTGAGGTACTAGATCAATCTGCAAGATCACTCCATATCTAGGACAATGGATATGGGGTGAAATCCTGGCTCCACTGAAGACAATGGTAAATCTCAGTGGGGTCAGGGACTTCTCACAAGACATCTAGACCAATGAGGAGGCCTTTGTTTTTGTAATGGACATAAATACATTCCCACTGAGGGGCCAGGCAGTCAATGTGGATCAGTTTTAAGACTCGATCACTATCAAGTGTTCCAGTGCTGATGCTCAGGAAATACTGTGATGATTAAAGAGCCAATATTTTGTATTCTTTTGCCATTGGAGAAGCAGAAGGACAACTGGAATTCTGTAACATCCTGAACAAAATCTGTCCATCTGCATTCAGTTTCCTGACACATTCCAAATCAACTCCACCTCTTAAGAAAACAATAGAATTAGATCAGCCACTGGTTTGGTGTCTCTTAAGGACACCCTTTATTGAGATGCCAAAGTACCAGTTATCCAGGGTAGCAAGAAACATTTCATGTGTGCAACATGTGTCCTGGCTCTCCATGCGTTCCCATAAAAATGCAGGGATCAAGTCAAAGAATGCCAATCATCTGTGGAGCAGGGACTCATGCACTGACAAATATCCTGGGCTCAAACCAGATATGTGCACCAGTTTGAAAACAGGAGTAATTCCACTGGTGTCAATGGTATTTCTCCTGAGTAGCGCTGGAGAAGAAAAGATCAGAATCAGGCTTCTGATTTGTACTGGAAGACTCCTAGAATCAATTAGAGTAGCCTGAAAAAAAGATACATAACATAACTCAGGCAGTAGATGAAACTTGCACTAGAAGCAGATGCCTGAGGGGAAAAAACCCACTAATTTGAATAGACAACAGTTGAAAGATGTTCAAGGGTTCTATAAGGGACAAGGATAATTGAAACTGTGCTCAAATCAAGACTACAAATCAATCACAGACACGAATGGACAGCTAAGTCAAATTTAGCGGTATAATTTTCCAAACAGGCTAAGTTGGATGGGTAAAAGCCAGCTCGTTATTATTTGTTTGTTTAGCATGGATGTTTTTCCAGTGGTCAAGAAAAGACAACCTCAGCACTGAGAAACTGATAGTCTACGACAGTCTACGACAGGCAAAGAAGGAATCAGAGGTTAAGGGAGGGGGTTTATTCTTATGATTTGAATTCAAATTAGCAAAAGCCAGGACCATTCAGAGTTTAAGTCCCAAGCTCCATCCTTAACCCATTCACATGAGGAGCCGTGTGGAAACTACAGTCCAATCGGAGTCTGTTCTCCAGGAATATATCCATTCCCAGCCACAGGACTGAAACATCAGGCCCTAGCAGGGTTAACTGGCTCTCTAATGACCATTTACTTCATCACAGGTGAAATTTCAGTCTTATCTATGAATCCCCTTGTGTTTTTACACTAAGATGTCAGCTCCACTTCAGGGCACTCTACAGGGAATCATCTCCATTTCCTTTCCTGTCTAAAATTCCCTAATGTTGTTGCTTTAGAGGTTACATTGGGTGAGTAGGTGTTTAAAAAACAACAACACAGAAATCAGGCACCCTTAGAATACAAAGCAAACCACTGGGAGGAGAGCTGTAGCATGGAGAGACCGAACATAATGCATAAAATGCTTTTATGAGCATCACCTATAGAGGGACAAAGGAAGCATTTCGAGATAGGATGGGCTTTTTGCTCTCCCAAGAATTTCAGATATTCTATCCATGAAGGCAGAGTGAGGAAAATGCAATAAAATGCCCAGAATGCACCTCTCAGAACAGCTCTTGGGCTACTTTATAAACTTGACTTTTTCACATTCTAATAATGTTTACTAAGGAGCTGAAAAAATTATTTGGTTTCCTCCTTTGTGCCTTTAATGAAGCTGTGCTAAACTAGGGAGGCTGGAGGGATTGGGGGAATTAATCCTGTAGCATGTTTTCCCCATATTGCTCTTGCTAGAAACTTCAGGCAGACACAGGATTAAGGGCTAAAAAAACACCTGACCTACAGCTGCACTTTCCTGTTACAAATACTGTGGTCACAAACCCCTTCTCCCCTTGTGTTGGCTGAAACTTACCTGCACATACAGAAGAGATTACCAATAGAAGTGAAACAAAATGCATGACCGGATCCATTCTGGGGTGTGAGATTGCTTTCAGTATTCTTAGTTCTGTAGAGACCTGTAACAAAGAACACCAAGGCAGGAATTAGATCTTTGTCAACTCAAGCATGTTTTAAGCAAAAATTACACAGGACATGGAGAATTACATCCAGGCCTTTGCTTTTCACTCTTCTTGACTTGTTAGAGAAGGACAGAAAAACAGGCCCTTTCTCCCTCTCCAACACACCCCTTTGTTAGGTTTAAAATTAAACCACTCGGATATTCAAACACGTACACAGAAGTAAATCAAAACATGTCACAGGAAATGTCTTAGGAGTGCAGTATAAACACATATGGTAGTAGTACTATGGACGACTGCATAGTCACATAGGGCGTGGGGGGAGCCTAACCCCCAAACCACAATGAAAATAACAGTTAGGATCCAGTTTTCAGAGTGGCCTCAACGTGAGACATATAAGCTGTATGCCTGTATTCTGGACATACAACTTTTGGCAAACATGTTCTGTGCATCCCAAAAATTCTGACCTATGCTCAGTTGCAGTTTTGAAGCTGCACCTTCTGGACTTTGGGATGCACAGTAACTCAGCCTCTCCAAACTGCAATTCTGGGAGCAAGCCTGAAGGCTGCTGGTAGAAATTTCCCCCCTGAAGAGCTAGTGTCAGTGTCATGAAATTTAGATTTGGAGTGGGCTGGAGCACTATCTGGAAGTAATCTCAGTGAGTTCAGGCTGACTGTAAATGTAGCCCATGCGTTAAAGAACCTGATTATGGAACTGTGTCTCATGCTGGTGGGAGTTCATTGACATGAATAGTCTCATGGAGGCCAAGGGTTATACACTTCTGTGCAGAGTACTGATGTAAATGTTCATTCTTATGTATCTGTAAGGCATTGTTTAAAATGCATATTTTTCATCCAGTATAGTCCTTGGAGCATTACATTTCCTTATGCAAAATTCTGTAGTGAGGGACTTTTAAAGAAACTTGTTTATAACCCATAGGAGTCAGCATATGATGAGACAGATTGTTCATTTGTCTGTTATATCCATGGGATTCTTCTGTATGTGAGCTAACATCAGTTGGGCTCCTCTTCAACTCTTTCAAAGTTGCAGATAATTGTGGAGCTTCTTGAGGGCAATTTCTTCAAACACAACATTTGGTTGCAAATAAAACCATTAGGTTCTTTTCCAGTTTAAATTAACCTTCCTATGTAGACACAAGGTACCTGATCATATTGCAAAGTAATGGCATGTCAAGTGTTTATTTACAAAAATCCTGTTGGTTTGAAATTATTCAAGTAAAAGCAATACAAGAAAACTCAGGTAAGAAATTAGAGCTCCCCAAAGAAAACTTCAGTTATTTTACTTCTCCCTTTTGTAATTTAAAAATTCCAAGATTTAGTCTGGAGTACATTCTACAGCTGAAGTAAATACAGAGCGTGTCCATGCAAATGGTACAATTTTAATTACAAATACTCACCCAAAACTTATTGCAATGGAATTTGGTGCATTGTATTAAGAGTAGCATTACACCCACATTTATCAAGAAACATCACAATTACACTAAGTTTGCTTGTACTGGTGTAGGTTACAGTTGCTGGTCACATGGCTCATAGCCACCAAGGGACAGTAACAATGGGTTTCTGTAGTGTAGTGGTTATCATGTTTGTCTAACATGCAAAAGGTCTCCTGTTTGAAACCAGGCAGAAACATATTACAGACTACATGCCAGGTGACACTTCATGCTAAAAAAGGATGTTGTAAGATAGTAGAGAAAAAGCATTACACACAATAGTGCTGGTCTGAATTTTGTCATCAAGACCTCCCCTCCTCAACAAAAAAATGCCATTTTCATCAAAATGCTTTGAAAAGCCATGCCAACTTTAACAATTAAAAAAATGATGAAAATAAGCATTTCAATAATGTTGAAACATCCTATTTGGGCACTTTTCAAGATCAAACACTGATTTTCATTTCAAAATGACTTTTCCAAATGAAATAGTGTTTTTCTATAAAAACACTTTTTAAAAAGTTTTTAAAAAAATTGAAATTAAGTGTTTGTTTTATCAAAACAAAAGTTCAGAGTGTCAAAAAAAACCCAGCCCAGAATTTAATTTTTCCTTGATATTAATATAAAACCCCACTCCATTTTTGGAAGAGGTGAAATTTTAAAATAATTGCATTTGCTGGAAAATGGGAAATCTCATTCCTGCCAAGCTCTACTTAGTACTGGCTTAATTACTAAAGGATGTACATTGTCAGTGAGTAGAAACTCAGTAGGATTGTGGTTAGAACTAAGCAGCATGTGGCTGACCATTTAAAAGCGTCAACATTTTTATAAGCCATGGATGTTATAGTAACTATTACTGAAGTACAACTACCACCATTGAAAAGTCAACATTTGCCCACACTTATTACACAATCTGATCTGAAATGTGGTAGTAATTTATTTTAAGTATAAACACAAACTATACTGCTGCAATACCACAACGTAGCAGTACACATAAAAGAGGTTTTCTAATGATGACAAAGGCACATCAACTCTGCCTAAAGGCAACTGAAGTTTGGTCTTTCATTTATAAACACATTGGCTAGATACACAAGGGATGAATTTCACAGTGACCGTGTGCATTCTCGCGCTCATTATTGGTTAGTAAAGAAATTCCTTTGCCAGAGTGTAGGGTCCTTGGTCACTTCCTGTAGCCATTGCTTCCTTTGGCAACAGCTGCTAGGTATTATTGCCAGCCAGTGCCACATGGCTTAGGTCACACCATGCTGTGCAAGCTTTAGGACAAAGAATAAAACAACATTTAATATTTAAAAACTATGGGGAGTCTTGTGGCACCTTAAGCACTAATAAATTTATGTGGGTATCAGCTTTTGTGGGCTGGAGACAATGTGATGTGCAGCCCAGAAAAGCTTATGCTCAAATAAATGCATTAGTCTTTAAGGTGCCGTGGGACTCCTCATTGTTTTCATTGAAACAGACTAACCCAGCTACCCCTTCTGAAAATTAACATTTAGATATTTTGGAAGATGCCACGTGTGTTGGGCCCAAATAATTTCTGCAGCATCTAAATAGTGATGGTGAAATCAAGTCCTGTCCTATTCCATGGCCAAATGGACAGGGACTCAGTTCAGTTCTCAGTTTTCACTTTGTAAAAATCGCTATCATTGTTAGCATGAACTGGCATCCTCGTTGGATGTGTTCAGAGAGGCCAAGGAGAATGAGCTTAGCTCCCATTACGAACAGTGCCTCTCCTGGGTCAGTTCTGAATTCTATTGACAGAGCAATGGGGGGAAAACACTGTTACTGTTTTTGGGCTAAGTAGAAGATCTCCGGTTTCATGGGGCTCAGCTAAAAATACTTTCCCCAAGCACTAGAGTCAAACTGTGAAAAATAAATTTAAGACAGGGAAAAATGGCACTTTCCATTCATGCCTTCTGTGAGGGTTACAGAATAGTGTCTTCTGCAAATCGGTTGTTTTTGTTAGCTTAGAGCCTAGAGCCATGTGGGGATAAAGCAATCAAGCTACATCTTACTTGAACAGACTCCATAGTATTAAGCTCAACTGTGATGTAATCATTTCTGTTAACAAATGGCCTTATATGTTCAAATGCTCTGAAAGTGTAAGGGCCCTGCAAGAATCCTTCTAAGTAAAATCTTGAATGTTTTTCAAATTCCATTTGCAAATTCTCCATTGGGTGAGAACAGCTTTTTCATTTAGCCATTAAAAGCTGCCTGGCAATTGTGTGAGTGGGATTCATATCCCTAAGTCTGGCAAGACACCCTCTTTGGAAGGATCCAACAGCTGGGAATCATTTCAAAGAGTGAATATTAGCAGACAATGCTAAAAGTAGATACAGGAAGCCATTAGTCAGAGCTTAGACGGCTGCTACTGCAGGTGTCAATAGTCATAATGCACTAGAAAGCATTAAAGGACCCTGTAAAAAGGAGCCCTGATCTATCTAGTTCCTCATAGTTTTTATGCTGAAGCTGACAGAGAACAGATGGTGCTGGGGAGCGGGGAGGGGGAGAACATAAACATATATTTCAAGCGGTCTTTAAATGTAAGAAAATTTCATAATGAAATCATAAAGGTGGGCTCCTTAAAGTTCCTCAGTGGGGTGAAGGGAGGAGTAGGAGATTACTTCTCTCACCTACCTTGGTACATCTCATGGTTGTCAAGCAAATTACCTTGTCTGGCAGCAAAGAACATTGCAAGCCATTCATGTTACACAAGTCTTTAGTGCTATTAACTGGGTTACAATGTAGTCAGTTGAAAGAGAAGCCTGTAATCTCCACACTTACTGAAAAAATGGGCAGAAATGGCAAGCATTTAAACAAAGAGGGCTCCCTTCTCTCTCCTTTCATAGCACAGGAGATAAAACACTGGATTAAGACTGAAGAGATTGGGGTTGAATTCCTGATTTAATAACAGATTTCCTACATGACCCAGGCAAGTCACTTAGTCTCCCTGTGCCTCGGTTCCCCTCTGGAAAATGGGGATAACACCACTTCCATTCCTCACAGTACTTATGAATTACTGATTAAGAGGTTGTCAGATACTATTACTAGTGCTGAAGCCATGGAAGTACCAAGATAGGTATATAGTTATATACTAGCCTAGGCATTATGGCCAAGATTTCCTGAAAAGATTCATGATTATGGGTACCTCAGACTCTGGGAGCCAATAAAATACAGCTTGAAGGGGACTGATCTTTAGAATGTGCATCCTCAGCACGCTCTGAAAATTTAGCTGCTTTAGGGTCTCTCAAGTTAGGCATCCAAAAATGGCTAAGGACATCTGAAGTTATTAGCCACTTATGAAAATTCTGGCCTATGGGCCCAAGCCTTCTCACACTAAGGCTATGTCTAGACTACACGGTTTTGTTGGAAAAACAGCCATTTTTCCGACAAAACTTGAGTTACGTCCACACTGAAAGTTCATTCTTTCAACAATAAATTGAAAAAACAGAGTTTTTTGAACAATTGGTAATCCTCATTCTACAAGGAAGAAGCCTTTTTGCGTAAGAGCTCTTTTGGAAAAAGGCATGTGTGGACAGGCAAGAGGGAGTTTTTTCGGAAGAAGAGGGAAGAGGAAATAGCACAGGTGCCCTGGTGGCCATTCTGTTCATAGCAATCACAGCTTACATGCGCGATGGCATCCAGGCAGTCTGGACACTCTTTTGCAAAAGCAGATTGCTTTTTCGATGTGCTTTTGCAGTGTGGACACTCTCTTGCGCAAGAAAATTTTTTGGAAGATCTCTTCCAAAAAAAGCTTGCACAAGAAGCCTGTAATCTAGACATAGCCTAAGTGAAGGAAACACTTTTATAAACTAGAACGGAAAATGTACATGGGAGAGTCTATAGCTCCTTCCAGTTACTAATTTGCTTAGCTACTTCAGAACCTCTCTGTAAGATCAACAGTCCAGGGTGCAGATCTGCACAGAACAGCACACATACACTAGCAAGAGATAAAAGAGATTTAAAGACTGAACATTTGGGGGTCTCTTAAATTGCGGAGCTTGCTGGTATCAGAAAGACACCACCATCAGATTGTATGTCCCACTGCATACTGTGCTTGGTGAAATCTCAAGCTTTCGCTATATTTAGGAAAGATTAGTCTAAGCCCATATTTAGATTTCAGTGGTTTGCCAGATCAAAAGTGCATGGGAAGCTTCCTTGTTCATATGCAAAGCTCTCTGCACTGAAACAGATTTTTGAGAAAGGAATGGGAGGCTTAATCAGCTGTCATTTTACTGCCATCACGCTTGTGATAACAGTTCACTGTCCCTGTCAGAATATTGCTCTGTAACAGGTCATTTCACATCTTAACTCAAACTAGGAAAACTGACTTGCAACTACACTTGGCTTTCTTGACCTTGGATGTTTCCACCTCTTTTTCACGCTGACATTCCTGAGCTAGGGTAAACCATCACACCCCAGGCAGCAAACACATTTCTGCAGTTGTTTAAAAGCCTTTATCTACCCTTTCCAGCATGCAAACAAATATCCAGGGATTTCCAATTCAAATGCTCACACAATCTTAACCTCGGTGACACAAATGCATCATTGTTAAATTTTAACTGGTACTGTACATGAGTGATGGTTTTTGCCACCTGCACATTAGCCAGATTTTTGTGGTGAGGTCAGGGAGAAGGGAACCAAAGACAGACAATGATCTGGAAGAAGAATATTTGAATCAATCATTCTTTATTTAAAGCAAAATGCAGGACAATGTAGCACTTTAAAGACTAACAAGATGGTTTATTAGATGATGAGCTTTCGTGGGCCAGACCCACTTCCTCAGATCAAATACATTGTCCTGCATTTTGCTTCAGCTACCCCAGACTAACACGGCTACATTTCTATCACTATTCTTTATTTAAGTTATCTTAATACTTGAGCCAGATACAGAACCTGAGCTCTCTCTGAACCTGGATTCCCTACCAGTTTACCTAATATTTTCCCCTCCTGGGAAGGGAATTTAGTTCAGTTCCTCCCTATGTAATACCTACTATAACTTCTTTTGTTCTTATTCCTCCACACAGATCCTGTGAGATGCTGAGTGCTTTTATTTCTGAACAATTTTTGTGGAAGTTAAAGGAATTCGGCACCTCATAGAATCAAACCTGCAGACTGCTAAAATTTTGTTTTGAGTAGCATTTTTCAAAACACTTAGGTCATTTAGAAGCCCCACTTTCAAAAGTGATCTAGGCATCTCAAAGTCAACGAGACTTGGTGATTTTGAAAATTTGACCCTTTGTCAGTAAAGGAGAAGGAAAGCCTTTGTTTTACGCAGGAAGATGGCCAGTTGACTAGAAATTGGTGGCATAACGCAATGCGCATATTGATTGCAGTGGGAGGTCCAGGCACTTGCACATTTGCTAAGACACAGCCCAGCACTTCTTGCAAATGCAGTTAAAGTTCCCTGGACAAATGGGGCCACATTTCAAAGCAGCCTAAGCCAGACTTCACATTTGCACCAGCACACTCATGGATGCACCTTATAGTGCATGTGGCAGTGAAATTTAGAAACAACTTTTGAAACATTTATCTTTAGTATCCTGAACGTCCAGGTAGAAATAGTGTTCTTTGATGGATGTTCATAGCTTTGGAGGCTCTTTACACGAACAAGAAGGAAAATGTTTCCAAAGCCCAACAGGATAATAGTAGCCCATCCTAAACCTCTCACACATCAGTACCCATGGTTCTGCATTGGGATGCTAATATTTTTCTTTCTGCTTTTGTGGCACTTTACTCTGCATCAGACTCTCCACAGCTCCTTGCCCATTTCCCTGGACACTTTCACCCAAAATTCAACCAAGTTGCAAGGTATTTTTCAGAAGGTTGGGTACATGCCTCTCCTTTCTCCAACTTCTTCTTCACCGGTTGTTAGGGTTTAGGACTCTGTGTTGTCCATTTCCTGAATCCCAGTAGTACAAGTCAGGCATGATCAAATACATCCTCCCCAAGATAAAGAGCACACCATTATTGATTTGTTCCTACATTGAGGCTCACAGCCAAAGAGCTCTTGCTCTTAAGGCATCAGAAGACATAATTAGTTACAGAATTCAAAAGGACATAATAGCGCTGCTTGGATTCAGTCCCCATCCTACCTAGGTTTTTATTAGAGACATAGACGGTTAACCAGTAACCGATGTGGGGTGGAGCAGCTGTCCACCTGCCACAGGCAGAGGGCCCACCATGGACAGGGGTTGCCGGCATCTGCAGCAGCCTCGGTCTCCGGGGAGCCCAGCCTGCCACAGACAGGGGCTTCTCTTGCAGAGACTGGGAGGTGGCAGAGCCAGCCCCAGCCCGGGGCTGGCAGCAGGAGCCCTATGGGCTGGGGGCTGCTCCAGCCAGGCTGGAGTGGTCCCCTGCCTGGATCCCCACTTAATCAGCTAAATGTTAGGTCAACCTAACGTTTAACCAGTTAACTATTAACTGGGATTTTACATCCCATTTTTATATACAATTCATCACCTCACAGAGCTCTATGCTACTTCCTTTTTCTCCAGTAGCCCACAGAGTTCCTCACATCACTTTGGATCATGGAGATCTTCCTCACTCTGGCTAATGACCCAGAAGAAAAAGCTCTTACCCACTGCTTTGCCAATGAATCCACATTCCACTCCTCCCAGGTAGTTTCTCTGACCACCTTCTACTTCATAAACTCAAGGGATCAAGTCTTTATGAGTGCTTAGAATCACATCAGCTTTGTAGCACAATATGTTGGTCCCACCTCAGTGGCATGGATGTTACTGAACAGTACGCAAACCATTCGTCAGAGAGCAAGAATCTATCCAACAAAACACTAGACTCAACACGTTAAAACCTCTTTTGTTGTTCCAGCTGTGAAGTTTTCAAAGAAGAAAACAGGTATTAACAATGCAGCCCCCTCATCTTCCTGGGTAAAATAACTTGTGAATATGTATCAAATCCCACAGAGAAACAAAGCAGTAGTGTAAAATATAGGTCTACCCAGTGAAATAGGGCTCAGCTTTAATATGCAAGACCCCTATTACTTAAGACATAAATTGAGGAAATAGTGGAGTAATTCTACAGAAGGATTGGTATAAAGTTACCAATTTATCCTAGATAAATTCTAGAAGGCCATCTATTGAAATGGTTAAATACATACTTGATACATTCTAGACATGTTTACAGACATTACATTCATATACATTTATACATATAGTATAAATGAAGTCAACATCTGAGCATTAACATTTCTGATAGGACAGATTCCATTTGAGTCAGAATTTCACTCACCTCATTCAGTCTCAATCAAGGGAGTTGCCAAAGCAAGATGAAGTCATGATGCCCACCTAAAGGAAGAGTTTTGAAGGTCCCTGGCATGGCCTTTCATTCTGAATCATCTTCCCTTAGGCTATGGCTACACTCTAGCCTTCTTCCACAAAAGCTTATGTAAATGAAGAGCGGAGTGGAATATCACCACGCTTCATTTGCATAATTAACTAGCAGCCGCTTTTGTGCAAGAGGCTTTTGCGCAAAAATGAGCTGTGTAGATGGCTCCTTTTTGCGCAAAAATCCCCTCTTGCACAAGAGCTGTTCTTCCTGAAAACATGAGAAGCGCAAGAGCCGTTCTCTCTCATGTTTTCAGGAAGAACAGCTCTTGCACAAGAGGGGGTTTTTGCGCAAAAAGGAGCCGTCTACACAGCTCCTTTTTGCGCAAAAGCCTCCTGCACAAAAGCAGCTGCTCATTAATTATGCAAATGAAGTGCGGCAATATTCCACTCCATGCTTCATTTGCATAAGCTTTTGCGGAAGAAGGCTACAGTGTCGACGAAACTCATTTTGTAATTTGGCGCGGTCTACATATTACTGGGACATTGGAATAAGCCGCCCGTTATTTCAATATTTATTTTGAAATAATGGGCTGCTTTAGTAGATGCGAAATAGCTATTTCGGGATACTTTTGGTATCCCAAAATAGCTCTGCAGCATAGATGTGCCCTTTCATTCAGTCTGACCCCTTCATAGAAGCTGAAATTGTCAGTGCTACCCAGCATCTAGATAGACAAATAACTGTTTCAATGGGTCTTAGAAACATGCTACAGAATTGCTAGAGTCTTACTATCCAACCGATGCCATCATCTGTACCAACAGGATAGGAACTCATATTCCACAATGGAGAGAATATAAATCAGGCCAACAACCTACACTTTAACAGTGTCACTAATAAGATGACAGCACTGTTTGCAGTATTCACTGACAAATGTCTGCAGATATAGCAAGTTCCATTTCTCCCGCGGAATTAGGAAAGCTCTTGCCACTTTTCAATTCAGTGCACTCATTCTACTCCACAAATGTTAGCAAAATATAGATCAAGCGCTTCATATCACTGAACTGCATCATATGCATTTTAAAAAAAATCATGTTGAGTGCATCTTCGCATCTCTAGAAAAATCCCTAAATTGTATCCATCAATGCAGTGATTCTGCTGCATGCATCTGTGAGGCATTTAAGTTCTTATTATAGTGTTTAGGTGACTGGACATCAGTTTCTCTTCTCACAATGAGCAAATGAGGTGAGCTGAGGATCACACAATCTAAGTCACAATAAGAACATATTACAGTTTCACCTGAAATTTTATATTTTCTTTTATATATAGCTTTCCTTGGAATTTAGTGTTGGTGAAAGGTACTGGATTGGTACTGTTGATGAAAGGCACAGGAGATTGACACTCACCTTCTAGCCAAAGGACCCATACAGCAAAGATAACAGCTTCCCCATCACCGACCTGCCAGTGATCTGGAACTCGAGCAATCTTCAAGATGAGAAGATATTCTGGATGATGGCACATTCCATTAATTCTTGGCCTCATCCAAAACTACTAACAAAGTTGTAAATTAGAGCTAATAGTGTTGCTGATTGTTCTATGAACTACTGCCTCCTAGGAAATGCACTGAGGAATGAGTCATCATATAAACAAGGGGAAATGCTTTTTTATTTTTTAGGTTGCAAATGTTATCAAAATAGTCCACTAGCACTTAGGTCTCTCTGGTATGTAGACGTAGGAAATATACACATTACAGTTTACAACTGTAAGGGTGAGTCTACACAGCAAAGTTATTTCGGAATAATGACTGTTATTCTGAAATAACTATGCCAGCATCTACACAGCAATTCGGTTATTTCAAAATAAATTGATGGCTTATTCTGACTTCTGTAAACCTCAGTCTATGAAAATAATGCCTATTCTGAAATAGCCATTTCAAAATAAGGCACGTGTAGTCACTCCACTTCTGCTATTTTGAAATAGCCCCTTAGCAGGGCCATTCAGTTATTCCTCTTGGGGCTCTAAATTGAGATAGCACATCTACATTAGGGAAGCCTAATGCAGACTAATTTTGAGGCTTCTCTGCAGTGTAGACATGCTATTTCGAAATAACTATTCTGGAATAGCTAATTCCGAAATAACTGGGCAGTGTAGATGTAGCCTAAGAGCCCTCGTACAGCTTTTGACATCCAACACAGTGTAACATCGCAGATAAGTCCATTCCCTCAACCTCTCAGTAACAGGAACATAATTATGTCATTTCTTGTCACTGCATTTTTACTCTAGCTTCCTGGGCCCACTGAAGTGAATGGGAATTTTGCCATTGACTTAAATGGGAGCAGTATTTTTTACCAAATATCCTTTCCTTGTTGCTTCCACAAACCTGTTATTCATTCAGGCCCATCAGTGCCTGCACTTAGAAAGTGCCCTCTACTAACAAATGTCTAATACCCTGAAGGATTTTGGAAAACATCATCAGTAGCCGCCAATCAAATCAAAATACATTTCACATTCTAATCAGATTAGAGTTTTCAGAAAAACAGCCATTTTTTTCCAAAAAAACCTCTGCAGTGTAGACATACCCACATTGTGCTACCAATGATAATGATTAAGAAGAAGTAATGTTGAAACTATGCAGGTAAATGCTTTGACAGGTGCAGCAATCCAGAATTTTAACAAACCAGTTACGTTCATACTGCAATTGCGTACTTTAAAAAAAAAATTCGAAAGAACAGAAGGGTTTTTCTAACATTGGTAAACCTCTTTCTGTGAGGACGTAGCCTTTCTACGAGCTCTTTCGGAAAAAAGGCGTGTGTGGATGAGGAAGAGGGAGTTCTTTCAAAAGAAGAAGAAAGATGAAAAAGCACGGGTGCCTTGATGGCCATCCTGTCTATAGTAATCGCAGCTTAAATGTGAGATAGTGTCCATTCAGTGTGGATGCTATCTTTCGAAAAAGCAGATTACTTTTTTGATGCGCTTTTGCAGTGTGGATGCTCTCTTTTGGAAGAAGTTTTTTCGGAAGATCTCTTCTGGAAAAGCTTCTTCTGAAAGAAGCCTGCAGTCTAGACATAGGCTGTGAATCAAAATTTCAGTGCAGCCACAACAGGAAAAGTTCTCCTAAATTGGCAGAGTCACCAGTTGCTCCTAACTTTCCATTCAATGCTTTTGCTATGTCTTACTTGCTGCAAGAAGCAGCAATTTAAAAGAAAAAAACACAAAGGAAGAGCCTATACATGCCAGCAGTGGCCCAGATACTCTGCTTTACTCAATCGAATTGCTATTGACTTCAGCAGGAGAAAAGTCCATGTGAGTACCCTTCTGAGGAAAGTAAGATTTGGCCTTGCCATACCAGGGCAACTTATCTCAATTCATATATTTGGGAGTCTTTAATTGACTTTTCATCTCAGCAGAGTAGATATGATTTCACCAATCATTAGGTACAGATAGGAACAGTTGCACAGCACAGCAGTTGTATATAATAAGCCCGATGAGAAAGAAAATAATCTTGTAATATCGTAAGCTTATCCATTGGAGCATGTAGATTTTATTACCTTCAGTTCATCTAAGGAGCTGTGGCTTGAAAGCAGACCTAGATTTGTAGGGAAGTCCTTGGATTCCTGAGTGCAAATGAAAGGCAAAATGAAGGGGAGGGAATCCGCGTTCCTCCATGGATACTTTAAACTTTTCTTTGCCAAATTTCATTCCTGGTTTCTGATGAGCAACTTGTCACCTTTGGAATGCACCAGATTGTACCAAATGGCAGGTATGTTCTGGTTTCCTCAGGGGAAAGTAGCCTTTAGAGCCTTTAACCATCTCCCAACTCTGCCAAAACCACTGCATCTGCACACTGCTCGCAAAACAAAGCTTTACCCAACACTTTGTAAGATCATGAGCTATTTATTAGTTGTAAAAAACGTACAAGTGAAAAAAGCAATCAGCCATAAAACGCCACCAGCCAAAGTTACCCTGTGACTTGTAGGGTCTGCTTGACTGATGTTAAGCCAACAACAATGTAGCAAGATTCAACTGTGTGATTTCCTCAGCCTCTCTGGAGTTGTTTTGTAAGTGGTTCAGATAAAGAAAGAATCCTAAAACTCTGCTGCGTTAGCTGAACATTTGTATTCTCTCAGCATCAAGGGAACATAATGCTGTAGAAAAGCAGCTCTCTGATTAGCAGCTTGGTTAAGGATTTTAATCCAAGAGGGCCTGGTCTGTCCTTTATATCCAAGCATAGCAAAACTCCCTGAAAAGGAGAGAGAGAGAGAAAGAGAAAGAGTGACCATCTGCATCACTGGAAGAAGAGAATAACCATTTATTGTCATGACAAACTTAGTGCACAGACCAAGGAAACATTTTAGCCATCCTTTTGCTTCAACTACTGTAACAATGTTTTATAAAACATAAAGGAAGCAGGGGAGATAAATCATACAGAAGCACTAATCTGATTGCACTGTCTTCAGGCATTTCAACTAACTGTGATTGAAGCTCCCATCCCAGTTTTGAGTTAGTGAGACTATTGTTCTGTTGTCTGTTTTTTAAATGCTGTTATTTTTTCATATCTGATGGGATGAAAGTGGTTGGGTAATGTTGAATCTTTTTCTTATTAGATTAGATTAGTTTTCTCAGATATGCTTAAACAGTTGCTCCCCTTGTTGACTGCACACAGTCACATGTCCCCTTTGGTTTTAGATAAGAATGGCCAAATGAGGTCAGACCAAAGGTCCATCTAGCCCAGTATTCTGTCTGCTGACAGTGGCCAGTGCCAGATGCCCCAGAAGAAGTGAACAGAAGAGGTAACCAAGTGATCCATCCCCTATCTCCCCCATTCCCAGCCTCTGGCAGAGGCAAGGGACACCATTCTTACCCATCCAGGCTAATAAGTATTGATGGACCTATCCTCCATGAATGTATCTAGTTCTTTTTGAACCCTGTTAAAATCCTGGTCTTCACAACATCCTCTGGCAAGGAGTTCCAGACATTGACTGTGCACTGCATGAAGAAATGCTTCCTTTTGTTTTAAACCTGCTAACTATTAGTTTCATTCGGTGACCCCTAGTTCTTATGTTATGGAAACAAGTAAATAACTTTTACTTAGTCACTTTCTCAAACCTGTTTTAATGACAACATAACATATTTATATTGTATCTTCATTTGCAAATGATCCCAAGGCTATTTGCAAACTGTGGGAATCAATCCTACTCATGCCACAGAACTATTAAATGTAAACATTTTTCATGTAAGAATTGCAGTCCCAGGCAACAAGGTCCCAATTATGTCCCCGGTGAAGTGAATGGCAGTTTTGATAGTGGCTTCGATATCAAACCATGTACCTTTACTGTAGTTTAGAGGATATGTTTCAACCCTCATTACCATATAACCACTTCTAGAGCTGACTGTGGCGGGCAGCTATTTTAACAGTGCAGACAATGGTACAGTGTCAGAGTTGTGGAGTTAAGTACTGAATACAACCGAAGCAGAGAATTTTAATACAATTACTCTGATTCACATTTGTTATGGACATCTTTGGTTTCTTATTTCATCCAAAAAACACAAACAGCAGCACAGTGTCCCCTAGCATCATGCTGAAGCATTAGTTCATTACTGACTCAAAGAAAAATGCTACCTACCAAACTACCAGCCTCTTTTGCTCCCGGCAGCAACACAGATTTTCACTAAGCGGGGGATTTTGTGTGAGGTATTTTCCACACCACCAGAGTGGTGATACAAAGAGACACAGTGGAGTTATACATGTAAACTACTCCGAATAGAGCTGATCAGGAAGTGTTTTTAGGTCTCAATTTAAAAAAAATATATTGTCAATTTTCTTCAAAATGTTCTGTGTTTTCATCAAAAGCCTGAAAACATTTTGGGTTTTCTGCCAGAGTGAGATTTTTAGTGTTTCAGTGGCATATAGAAGAGAAAATTATTGTGTGCTGACTGAAAAAAACCCAGCAGCTCAGTAACTAAAATGGCAAACTTGCCCTTCTTGTTCTGAAGTGTATATGCTCCACGCATGTTAAGAATCAGAGGAGTTAACACAACCACTTAAACTAGGAATCACAGTAAGTTTAATTTTTTTCTGGATAAGTTATTTCACTGCTGTAAACAGATGCCAAAAAAAAAAAGTGTTGGAGAAAATACTGCCAACTCCACTTCTGACCTCTATTTAACAGTATCAAACTAAATCACAGATGGCTGGCTGGCTGAATTTCTTATCAACTAAAGGAATTACTCCACAAAAGTAGTAGATGACCAATCTCCTATTTTCCAGTAGGATTACTGTATGGAAATACAGCAGAGAAAGTACACTACGCATATGGCTGCTGTACTCACACTAAACCTTTGATAAGAGTTTCTGCTAAAATTGACAAGAGACAGAGAATTCAAGATTAAGTCTTTTGGTTTGGGCACTATAGTATAATCGAGTATCCCTGATATTCTTGGAGCTATGCGGTTCCATAACACAATGGTGACAGGTACTTGATTTCATATTCTGTCTTTGGGTGCATGCAACTCCCTTTGAAGGGGAATTCTGTGGACTTGTGAGGCTAATTTTGGTCTGGAGGATGGAAACGCAGACCTAAATCTGGATGCCTCTTCATCTGATTCTTCTGCTCTGAGTGAGGTCAATGGGAGTTTTATCTTTGACTGCAGCAGCAGCAGGATCAGGTGCTAGCTCGCTTTAAGAATGCCCAATTTTGCTATGTTTTTTCAGTCTGGAGAGAGTGTGGGAGTTTTGCCTGCTTAGTGGTGTTAAGATTGGGCCACAGTTTTGTATCACTACTCCCCAGGCTTTCCTTTTTGTTCCTTTACAAATACCTTTATTGATTTTTAAAACAAGAATATGAAACTCTAGATAGGCCTAATTAAAAGTGCATCAATGGGCAGAAATCCATAGACTGTAGTGGGCTTTTGATGAGGCCCCATGAGGGCAAACTCTGGGAAAGCAACCACAAGGCACTTCTCCTTCATTGCAAAACATAGTAAATCCACTGACTGCAAACTGAAGCGTCAATGAGGGTGGCATAGGTACCCCAGCCAAGACCAGGCTAGAACTCTCTATTAGCAAATGATGGACAAACATCTAGTTCAGACTGCAGTCTAGGTCATCCAAAATTATTTCAAGTTTTTTTGGTCTGGAAATTAAGCTGGGAAACAACTTTTACGATCTGGGTTTCTTCATCTCCCAGATAGGGTGTGAGGACAGTGAGAAAAGCCTTTCTTATGGGAAATGTCTGCTTCTAAACTCAGGAAGCTCAGGGGTGGAAGAAAACAATAAAAAGAACAGTCTGGTTTCAGTTTTGAGGAAAAAGGCTCAGCTTTTTATTTTCATTTGAACAGAAGGGACACTTCATTAGAGCTTAGTTGATCCCTGTAAAATTTCTTGCTGCTGCAAATGATCTTGCAGGAAATCAAGGGTCATCCAAAACAGGGTGATCTTTTCCAACAGGATCTAAATTTTGCTCTCCTCTGAATTTCATTTCAGGGTGTATTTTTTCAGTAAACTAACTTCATGGATAGTTTTTCCTACTGAAAACATTTGAATTTTAAAATTGGAGATTAGCTTCTGTTCAGAAACAGGCTTGTTTCCATTTGAGAAATGCGGGATGGGGTATTTAGTGAAAAGTTCACAGAATGTTACTTTATATTGGTTCAGTTTTAGATTTCTAACAAAGGGTAAAATTCCTTACATTTCTGCCTATCTGCTAAATTAGAGCTTTTCCACAATCTTCCCCAAATCATATTGGTATATATTATGGCATAATATACATTTACGAACTTAGAAGATGGCATTTGCACATTTTTGCTACACAAATGCATCTTTAGGTTTAGTCAAAGACGACATGGCATGAAGTAATTCACATAAATGTAGTCACCTTTTTTGTGGAAGACAATAGGCTTTGCAGAACCTAACCTTGTAAAAACAGCCATTTCAGAGCTTCCCATAATTTCTGAACCATCTTTAGAGCACACAAGAACAACTGATCTGAAAAGAAGAACAATTATTACAGCACAGCAGCTACAAGCTATTCTTGCTAAGTTCCTGTTGAACCTTTATGTCCCAATTCAGGAAAGCACTTAAGCATAAGCACATGCTTAACTAGTAAGTGTAAGTTGCAATAATTTCAATCACACAAAGAATGCTTAAAGTTAAGCATGTGCTTCAATGCTTTCCTAAATCAAAACTTTACCTCATCGATGTTACCTTTATTTCTCTCTGAACCCAGACAAAGCAAAAATGATAGAAATAGTTTATCCTATATACGGTGTTAATATTTACGCCCAAGAAAAATTCACTTGAAATAAAATATAGCCCCAAATTCACATTCAAACCATCTGGATCTGATTTTCAATCAAGGCTGAGGCTGGCGTCTAACCTCACACATGCAACTTTGAACCCACAATTCATTGCACCCTCAGTGAATTATAGGCACAGTTGGTAGCAGTCAGATGAGCTGTTTGTGTCTGTGAATATGAGCGGAGACCATGTCTGTGGGCACATGGGAGTAGATTATTTCATATGTTCACACATACATATGATAGTGTGACCAACCTTCACAAGCCAGGGAGTGGCTAATGTGGCTAACTGGGCCAATTAACCTGATTGCACCTGGAGGAGGAGCCAGAGAGCAGGGATTAATTAGGTGAGGCTCAGTTGATGAGGCTCAGTTGATGGGAAGAGGAGAGCCTGTATAAAGCCTACCAACTAAGTGCCACAGTCTGTGGGTGCTCCCTGGGAGAAAGGAAATGTGAGGCTGGCAAACCCAGAAAGGCAGGAGAATCAGAAGAGGCTTGGGAAGAGACAGTAAAGTCCAGGAGGGACCTGGCTGCTGAGGAGAGGGTCTGAGTTAGAACTGGGAGTTCTACCCCTGAGGGTGATTCAGGGTTCTCTCATCAGCCACTAGGCAAGAGGCTCAGACCAAACAATGGGGAATGGACTGCCTGGGGCAGTTTGGATTGGAAGATGTTGATATCCCAGGTGGGGAGAACCATAGTGACCTAGCCAGAGAGCCAGGTCTAGAAGAGGGAACTGGAGCAAGGGGGGCTGAAGGGGGAGAGAGAGAGAGAGAGAGAATGACAGCTGGAGAGAACTTTGGAGGAGGGTACCTGGACAGAGCTAGTCCCCAGAGAGACCAGGTGGTGGCATCCCCTGTAATGAGCAGCCCTGGTGACAAGACACATGGGAGAGCTCAGCAGTGATTGTATCCATGCTCAAGAATTGCTCAGAAATGCCTTGGAGTGCAAGTCTGTTTTCTGGTTATTTGACCTGCTTTTACCAGCAGCCAAGAATTTTTCTATAAATCTCCGCTGTTCCATGTTTATGCGGTGACACAAAACCACAAGGAATGTGGAACAGACACAAACAGAGATGAACCAGCTCATTGCTGGAGCACATCTAAGGTAACAGAACCGTCAGGCTGGGCAGGTTTACTGGCTTGCCCAAAAAGTCCTGCAGGAGAGTCTGGCACACCTCTGATTTTTCTCCATCTTCCCCCCCCTCCTCCGCCCCCCCCCCCGCCACATCCCCCAAAAAGCAAACAACCAGCAAGAACAAGCTCACTCACTCTCTTCAGCAATGGAAAAAAAAATGAATCATCCTCTGCCAGGAAACGGCTGCCGCTTCAGCTGGATACCAGGGTAAGTTAATAGAACTACAAATGTCATTGCAAAAGCCCTTATCTAACGCCAGGTGGAGAATAAACTTAACTTAAATGGAAGTGCCAGTCTTGCCAATTTTCCAGAAAACTTGACTGTCTGCAGTCTGTGTAATCCTCGGAGAGAAGCATACTTTTTAAATTTTCTGGAGAAAAATTTGATTCTGTAAAAGACTCAATCTTTCAGATTTCACCAGGCACCAAATCAGTTGCAAAAAAGTAGGTCATTTTCCAGTCTATCACCCACATGTTGCTACACGAACTTAAGCTTTCAACAGCTTGCTTACCTCTCTTCTATAGATGTTTGAATATAATCGGTTATTGCACTGCCAGCATTTACAGCACTAACTGTGTCAAAGTGCTGACTACTCACAACTGCTCCTGAACACGCATCTAGCACCAGGAAGAATATTCCACGGCTATTGAACAGGAAAACTTCATCATTTATCTGCAACCAAAGTACATCTTAGAATTAGCTGATGCAATCTGTGGACAAACAAGTGCAGAGTTTAAAGCTGAACCATGTCCTTTGTGAGAATGGAATTATAGACAGGTGAGACCATCAAGCCTTTATAGGCTATAACTTAGTATTAAGTCAATAATAATAGTTTTACTTCTAAGTCTGGTGAGATCCATGCTATATAAAAATAGAGAAAGTCAGTATCTGAGCCTCAAATAACTTAGTTTCTAAAGTTGAACAACGGAGTTGTGAAGCAAGACGCCAGTGTCATGTTTCCAGCCTACTCTTAATCAGCCTTTGTTTACACAGGAGTATTTAAGGTCAGTAGATGTCTGGGTACCTGGCTTTTGAGTAAACTGGTTTTAAAAATGGTTTTCCCTGGAAAATTTCCATATTTTTCAGAGGGTATTTGATTACTAACAAATTTTGGTCAAAACTGGAAATGTTTTGATTGGAAGTACTTCATGGGAATTGTAGTTAAGGTACCTCATGCTCCCATTCTCAACAGAAATTTAGAATTATGACTACTCAATCATGCCATGATGTGGAAGCTCAGGTAGTTCTCTGTCAGGGAGCCATGTCACTGTGGGTATGGCTAAGATTTTTGTCATGGGTATTTTTAGTCAGGGACAGGCTGCAGGCAAGAAAGGGAGAGGTCTCAGGTGATCTGTGACTCACTTAAAAGAAACACCTTAGAGAGCAGGAAGAGAGGACAAACAGAATCCTTCTAGGCCTTGTAGCTGCTCCAGCCCCTGAGTGCCCCACCCCTAGCTGCTGTGCTGGTGACTCTGGGGCTGGTTGCTGGTGTGCTGTACCACTGCCTGCTGCTCTAACAGCCCCAGGTCTGACACCTGCCCCAGAAGTAGTTTTGGAAAGTTAGAGAATCAGCAACAAAGATGTAGCTTTAGCTATGGGTGACCTTATGTACTAATACCTTATGGAGTGAGATAGCGAGGCATACTGATGAAATGGAAGCAGCACAAAGTCTGCTAGGGCTCCTTTCTCCTGTATCAGGATGTTCAAAGTTAAGAGCACAGGAAGACTTCTTCCTCCTAACAATCCCAGAGTTGCAACAGAGAAGAGTTGGGAAGAGGCCATGGTAGAGTGAAGGAGAATAAAAGGAATAGCAAGGAGAACACAGGGTCAAGGACAGGGATTATTGGTGGGTCAGAGTGGTAGGGAGAAGCTGTTTGGGAGGCGAATATGGATGGACACAAATCACAGTAGAATGTGTCGCTTACCTAGGCCTGGAGAGAACATTTTGCTAAACTTAACACTTATTTGGAAACAGCAGGTTGTCAATTAAGAACCCTGTTTGAGGCGTGAGTTTCATTTGGTAAATAGAGTTCTGGATGGCGGCATGACTTCTTTTGGTGTTGCCACGCTTCTCCCCCAATTCTCTAGGTCTTTCAGAGAAGGCAAGAATTCCCTTTCAGATAGGAATCCTTATTATTTGCACAGCACTGCTTTCCATATATTGTCTCTATAATATGACATACAATCGTTTGAATCAGAGCTTTGGAAACCTTTAAAGTTTTATGAAATACCATTGGCGCACGCGTGTGTGTGTGTAAACTGCCTTGACCACTTTATACATATATGCATTGTACAATTTAATGCTCAGAGAAACCATTAAATCCCAGCTACTCTGAATCCATAAAATCTACCACACTAGCCTGAGCAGGAATTCTTTAGCAACAACATCTCAAATGCAAAGGTACACTCTAGACAGTATGCTTGCATATGTACTGTCAATGAGGGAACCTTAAAAGAAGTGCACATATGACTCACAGCTGTCAATCCTCAACTGACTGGAGCTGGGCATAACAGTTTCAGAATAATAGTCTGGGGTCATAATGAGAAACTTCTAGTGAAAAGTGAATTTAGTTTGGGGTTGTTTTATTTTGTTTCAATAATTTTAAAATGCTTGAGTTGATATTTAAAATTAAAATTACATTAAAGCTAAATCCAGGTTTTTCAGAAAATGTCTAATTTCAATTTCTTAATTAAGTGAAACAAAAAACCATAAATTTGTGAAGATAATCCATTTTTTCCCCTACAAGTTGAATCTCCCAGGTCTAGCACCCAGGGGAACCGACCGGTGCTGAACCAGGAAATTTGCTGAACCAGGAGAAGTCAATGCTGCCCCATTGCTCCCCAACCCAGTAGTCCAGTAGCTCCCGGACAGAGCCTACCACTTTGTCCCTGTGTGTGCTCCCACAGGGTTGCTGATGATGCCAGATCAAGGACATTGCTAGACTAGGGAAATCTGGATTACAAAGGTTCAACCTTTACTGAACATTGTGTGAAATTTTGACCAACTCTAAATGATGATCTGGTTTATATTAGCTACAAAAGAGTGACCTGGGTTTCTGTTTATACTTCCTTGAAATCAAACTGGTAGATTTTAATCCAATCTATTGCTTTCATGGTCTTCAAGATTTTTGCAGCAACTTTTACAGGAAAGGAGTTCTTCTGTTTAATCACTATTTCAAGTCTAGTATAAAGCATACCTTAATGAAAGCGGTCTTCACATAATTCCCTGTGTCAGCTCTACTGACAGACTGGATCTGGATTCTTATATATTTGACTGAGGGTTTACTAGTGATAGCAACCTGTAATTATATGAAAGGAAGAAGTTTGAACAAAGATGGCTCACAAAATATTTTTCACTACCAAAAAACGGTATTAACTGTTGATGTGCTATGCCTCCCTGCCAGCACACCTGGTTTGCCCTCCCCTCCTCCTCCCCACCAGCACACCTGGAATGCCATCCTGCAAATATTCCAAGGAGCATGTCTTTACAGGTTATGAATCTTATTCACAAACATGTGAAAAGCTCATTATTAAACACTTAGTTTGATAGGAAGAGATTATGATCCGCTTGGAGCGCCCCTGAATTAACTGAGGGAAGTCCTACGTACTCTGTTGTTCAGATGAGACTAGATTGTCTCAATGGGCCCTCCTGCTTTATAATCAATTAACTGAGCCACTCCTTGGCTCATTCTGAAGTTGCCTGAGATCACACACTTTTCTTGGGCAATAGAGAGGTGGTTTAAAAGAATGTCATCACATTAGCTTATAACGGACAGACTTACTCTGCTTAAGTGTTAAGGATGCACATGCCTTGGTTGTGCATTATAGACTAGATTCTTTCCTCAGTTACACTGGCGTAAATCTGGGGATGACTTCACAGGATTTACAATGGTGTAAAAACAAAGCTAATGAGATCAGAATCTGCATTGATAGACCATGATCATGACCTGGCATGAAGCACAGCAAACATATATATTATACTTGGGATTCAAAAGTAAATTCATTTCAGCCATCCCAGTGGCCATTTTAATGGGTACAAATATACTTTATTTGCTGACCATTAACTGACCTCAAAGAAGTTGTCTGTTTCTGCAGCAGACTATGTAGAAAACTGGATCCTCCCACTACACTATCCTACCTTCTGGTCATATTCAGCAGCAGAGGGAATTGACTAAGAACCTCCCTCTTACACCATGAAAACTGCCTTCTTAGAAAGATGGTGACATAGTACCAAGGAAGTTCCAATGGACTCCGCAAAGAAGTATTCATCTCTGTACCTGAGGGGCACCGCACTGGCTGCAAGGCACAGTCAGTCGCTGAGACATCAAGCGCAGTGAAGCTTGTCTCCGGTTATTCTCCACGAAAGGGTTAAGGGCACAGCTCCAGGAATCCTTTGAGGACATGTGTGCCATGATTTTAACGCGTTCGCAGCCTTGCTGAGAGCAATAGCTGTGCCCTTTTCGATCTTCATGAGCTTGGAGGATGACAAAGAGGTACCTAACAAATGAGACCATTGCAGAACAAATGAAAGGAGCCAAGCCACCCTGGGTGCCGAAAGAAGAATATCTGGCATGAGACAGGAACTTTACTACATGAAACCCTCCTTGTAATGTTTTCCTAAGTAAAGCTACTTCATCAATACTTACACACTATTTAATAACCCACAATACAGCACCCTATGGACAAGTCAGCAAGTCAGGTTTTGACTGATCCCAATGGTGCTAGAACAATTTGTATAGTGGGGGTGAGCCACTGAACCAAACCATAAACCCTGCATATAAATGGACATCACCTAGGTCTGGTGCAGCACGAGGATACAGAGAGCTCCTCATCATTGCACCAGGCACAGACGCACAACTGCTATCCTTGCACTCAGACTGCAAATTCTACATTAGTCTATTATCACTAGACTATCTAGAGAGCAGGTCACCTCCTCACCGCCTTCCAAAGGGCATCCCTAGCTGAGCTGCTTCCTGCCAGAGGACGGAGTAGCAGCTATGCTCTCCCTTTAGTCTGGAGGTATCATGCTTGTCAGAGGACTCCAGCAGCTTCAACTAGGGCTCTCAGCCTTTGCGTTGCCTCATCCCAGATGCTGCCTTCCAGGCAAAATTCATCTCAGTGTGCATGAAGTACACTTCAAGCAGCCACCGTACCAATTCTGGCTCTTCGAACAGTCAGAAAAATGAGCCTAGGGGTGTTTATCTAATTTGTAGTTTAAACTGGATTATACACAAACAACTCCGCTACAGTATCAAGAAAATAGCTGCTCTTTACTCAAAAGCGGCTATTTTAATCCTCTTCTTCTAGGCAAGTGGAAGCAAATAAGTACACTTGGTTCATCTCCAGAGATGTAACACATGTGGCTGAAAAGAAGGGGGAGTATTCCACTGATTATGAAATAAGAACTAATAAAACCTCCCAAAACCCCTCTCCTCTTCTGGGTCAGGCTAAAAAAAGCAAAGCTTAGCTAAATAAAAAACAAACAGCCCTGTAGTTCAGGTCAGGCTCATCAATCTGCATGTTCAAAGTCCAAAAGAACAGCAGGCAGCTCACGGCTCTGTCCCCTGCATACCCTCATGAGTAACTACTTTTGCATGCACTTCCCTGGTTATTAATCTGTTTACCCCATTTGGGTAACATTTTGTACAGCTTGACAGGGGACAAATGAGCCCAATTATTTCACAATTCCTATCATGAGAGAACACATATCATAGTATTATTGAGTCCCACATGGCATGACATACATTCCAAGATTTCATTGGTTGCATACATTGTCTGAACGAATGACTATTTTCCATTTTATTTTAATAATCTGACATTTATGGTCTGATTTCAGTGCTAGTTTCATTGGTAGGTTAGGCACAATGGGTGAGACACACAGCATGGGAATTTTTTTTTTTGCAAATATTTTAATAGGACACTAAGCTGTGTTTCTCAATATTATTTCTCTTTAACAGAAGATATTTGGGTCTTATTACTACTATTCATGAGTTGTATGTACCCACAGGTCTCTATTAAAATCACAAGCCCATTATGCTGATCACTAAACATATGCATAATAAGAGTTCTTTCACTAGTGAGGTTACCATCTAAATAGACAATACAGACAAAGGATTATTGTCCCCATTTTATAGTGGCAACTTAGAGAGGAAACGTGACTTGTCCAAAGTCACACAAGAAGTCTGTGGGACAGCTGGGCCTGGATCACCTGAGTCCCCCATCATGGTCTTAAACACAAGACATTTAAAACCCCAAGGATAGTCATTTATGGGCTGGGAGGAGTTTCAAAGTGGAGAATGGTAAGGGGTCATAACATTTGGACTTTCAGAGATCCCGCATTTCCGCAGAGTTCTTAATGCCATGTCTGTCCATTGTTTTTCATTCCCTTTTTAATTTGGTTTCCCACAAGCACTGCTCTGCAAAATTCAAGGCTGGGGGCCTAGTTCTGCTCTCACACATCTGTGAAACCTTTCACATACTAGTGAAACCTCACAGCTATAACAGAGGGGAGGATTTGGGCTCAGGAGCCTATTTTGTCTGCACCTAGAATGGCTTTTGAAAGGTACCTGAGGAGCAACTGTGCCTCTTCTTTAAGGCTTGTCTCATGCTGTCAAAATGTAAGACAGTCAGGACTTCCCCTTTTTAAACAAGCTCTGTAAAAGATGGTTGCAAGCTTCTCAGACACCTTTCACACTGGAATCACCACCCTGCAGTCCTGCTGACTTGGGGTGAGGGCAAGTGGGGCAGCTGCTCCAGTACTTGGCAATTTTAAAGGGCCTAGGGCTCTTGTCCACTACCACCACCATCGCAGCAGCAGCAGGTGTAATGTCTCATTTCAGAGAGTCATACCCTATTAGTGTGTGCGGCATGTATCTAAAACCACCAGAATAACAGTATTTATGTTCAGCTATCACTCGACTGTCAGTTCCAGCTAAAGGCTAAACATGTATTCCTTCCATAGAGAGCACCACAATAAATACAACTTGCAGGCCTGGCTATTCAGGGTCAGATAAACGAAGAGAACCACAACCTGACACTTTGCCCAAAAATCTAATCAAGACTAATTAGTTCAGAAGTTTGCAGATTCTTGGTTACCATCCCTCATTAAATTATGTTTTCTGTGCCTAGAATTCCCATTTCCAGCTGAAGTGGAAGTGCCAAAATAGCACAAAAAAGACTGTGCTGGCAGGATTTAGGAATGTAGATAAGATTGTAAAACTTCTGGTTTTGGATGTAGTTCTTATTGGAACCCACTCCAAACTCTGAGTCTACTCAGGATCAAACAGCACTAGCTCCGTGTTGCCAAGTTCCCCCCAGAAGTGCAAGGCAGTTTTTTGGAGGATGATGGATGGATTGCAGACTGAAAAACTGATGCCATGTTTTCCTTCGCCCCCTCCGCCCCTCCCCCCCCCCATTTTGGTTTCCTCCTTTGCTACCCCGTTTGCCTCTTCTGCTCTTTTCCCTAGAATGTACAGCTGCACATCATCAATACGTTCATTACTGTGAGAAACATTCACTGTCTCCACCACGTCGGAAAGACAAAGCGAGGAGCCAAGCACTGAAAATGGAGGGAAAAGGCTACAATGGGAGATAAGGGAAGGCAGACGAGAGAGAAAGGTCCCTACGGTGGGAAGCCTTTTCCATAAAATGGCTGTCTGGGCAAGTCTTGAGGCCTGTGGTTAGGAGTCCGTTGTGTAATTTCACTCACCCCAATGTGTTGTTGAAGTAGAAAAGCCGCTCGCCTGTCCTGTTGAGCACGCTGGTCCAGGCAGGGGCTGCTAGATAGTGTTTTACACTGTGCACTCTCCCCGTCTGTCGCTGATAGATGTCTGCCACAATGGTGAAAACTGCCTCCTTGGGATAACATAATGCAATGTGCAGCCAGTCTCCTCTGTGGGCAAAATGGTGTGGGGAAAGAAATAGAATACATGCTCAGAAGTGGGTGAGGACTTGTAACAAATGAGAAAACTATGGTATTCAAGGGGGGAGGGGAAGAGTACCTTTTATCAACACTCCCCCCCATTTGAAAAAGCTGAACCAAACTAACGTGGTGATTCACTTGGAAGCAACTGCTTCTTTTCACTATGGGCCCAATCCAAAGATCACTCTCCACAGGAAAGACTCCCTGTGACTTCACTGGGCTTTGAATTGGGCTCCAGAACTTCTTAAAAAAAAAGAGTCAGAATTGCTCTCATCATCCAATGTGATCTGGAGACAGCAATTCTCCAGGCTTTGTGGGAAGGCAGAATTACTGTGTGTCCATGGTCTTCTCCTGAGGGCTATTCGGCTTGGTTTTGTTCATCTAACAGGAGGTTTCAAACAGACATTTCAACAGGGGCACTGATATGGGAATTCTAAAAGATCCAGGAGCTGAACCAGACGCTATAATTTTAAAGAGACCTGCTTCTTTCACTTTGTAAATTTTAGGGATTCAAGAGCAGGATTTTAATGGAAACCACAATAATAAACGTTGCTATAATCAAATATTCTCTACCTCTATTTAACTCCGGTCTTCCAGAATTTCAGCAATGTGCTAACAACTGCCAACTGAGGAGAAGAATGCAGTTGACCTTACACCCTGCTTCTACCTCTGCCACAGTTGTTAAGAAGAAAACTAGTTCAAGCCTGTAAACTTATGATAAAAGTAGCAGGGTAAAGCATGGTGCTACAGTACAGTTCAGAAACTTATGGAGGATAATTTTCCAGAAAAGTATAACATATCTTGGTTTCCAGATGCTCTTAGCCTACAGATTTTTTTTTAATTATTATTATTTTGGTAGAATAAGAGAAGCTGAAAATCATAGAAAGGGTACAGTTACATAAGAGGGGAAAAAAGCCAAAGGGGGAAAAAATGTAGTTTTTATTTCTCATTTTCCTGTTCAGTGACTCAGTGGGCCACAAATAGGCACCTAAGCTATTGCTGTGGTTGATTTTACCCATTATCCCAAAGAACAGATGGGATTCTGAGATCTCTGTCCATTGATATTTGCAAGAATAGCTGGATTCACAGGTGACTTGTGGTAGCACTTGGTAGGTGCACTACCCCTTATACCCCTACCGTATTTTAATTACTAAATGGGATGCCCCCACATGCACCCTGTCCCTCTGTGTGGCCCTCCCTGCAACCTCTCTTCAGGCACCAGTCGCCCCGGCTGGATTCCGGTTTACGAGGTGGGCTGTGGTTCAGAGACAGAACACCCTGCACATTTCCAGTGTCTTTGAGTCCCTACTGCTTTGGAACAGAAACAAACTTATTCCACTCAGCTACTTTTTGAGGGCCCTATGGCTTATACAGTGAACTCTCCAGAGGTGAGATCACTTTATGTTTAAAAGCAAACACCACATTACAAGGTGGAATAAAGGACAAGCTGTTCTAGAACAATAAACCAAATTCCTATACACAGGCTCTATCAATCGGAGCCAAATACTGCCCTCTAAATTTTAAGCAACCCCAGCTGTGTCACAACTCAGCATAATTGAAAACCAGAGATATTTTCAGACATATTGGCCTCCATCTGAAGGAAATACACTAGAGCCATGTTCATGGAATATTTTTAGGATAGTGTCCCAAGACACACAGCTGTTTCATAAGGGTGATTTTTTCCCCCATTTTTCACATTGTTTTAGCACATTTGGTTCCCTGGAGAGAATGGCACCGAAATATCCCAACACCTCCTTGAAAGGCTGGGAACTGACTCTTGTGCAGTGTTACAACATTCCGTGTGTCACCGTCCCATGGGGAAGAAAAGCACTAAATACAAAAAAGAAAGGGGAAAGAAGCAACAGCAGAGATGATCAGTTTTTCCAGAGTACATTGGAATACCACATGGAGGGGGCTGACTGGATTTGGGAAGGGGGGGGGGAATCACATCAATAAGTTATCTTCATGTGCCTTTATTTGGGAAAGTTTTCAGAGGCATACATAAGCCTTAAGGCTATTACTACAATGAAGGGTTGGGGCAGGGAAGGGAGAGGGGCTGAGGCAACAGATTCATTGCATTTCATTTAAATGGCCTCTTATTTAACCCTACTTTTATTTGTTTTAAAGTTTCACATTAGCTACTTTAGCTGTTTGGCAAAGGGGAAGAAGTGGTTGTTCAGCATGAGTCATTGAGAACCATCATCCATACCTTTTGCTTTGCTTGTCTGGGACACCCAGGACAAGCACAGCAGTGATAACAAGGGTATCAGAACATGAAATGTAAGACCCTACATTGTATTTGGTGAGCAGAAAATTACAGAGTCAGAGGCCCCCCTGTAACCATTGCCAAGACTGCAAAAGAAATGCAGTCTCCAGATGCAGAGCTGTGAACCAGGAGCGGGGAACCTCAGGCCCGGGGACCAGATACAGTCCCCAGCTTGCCTGGATCCAGCCCCTGAGGCTCAGGGCTTCCCCCCAGCATTGGGGAGCCTGCACTGGCACTCCAGCCCCTCCCCCCACTCAACCACAGGTCTGGAGTGCACAACATTTACTAGTCTGGGCCCCCCTAGGCTCTGGCGTGTAAGAAGAATGTGGGGAGTGTCTTTCTGCTTCTCAGTCAGTCAGGTTTTTTCCTCCTCCTCGCTTCCTTTTCCCTGATTGATTTCTCTTTGAGTCAGTGGCCCCCCCCAGTCCAAAAAAGGGTTCACCAACCCTGCTGTAAATAATCAAGCAACCCAGCTTTGGGTCAGCAGAACATTAAGATAGGAGCTATTTCTGCTCTCTATGTGGTGCTGGATGCAGGAGAGCTTGTGGCTGGACCATTCAGCTGCAGGAAGCCTTATTCCCAGTTAAACCTCTCTGTTTGGATTCTTATTTTCATCTAGCGAAGTAAGAGCTAGAACTCTCACAGGTGGATCAAGCTAAATTTGGACTGGTGTGCATCTGAGCCTAGGTCCATGTTTCACCTTTCCTAACAAGCAAGCAATATCAGATGGGATTTTCCACTAAGTGACTGCTAAAAGCCAATAGGCATTCTGTTTCTAGACCACTTTTCTGATCTCCTATTATCACAGAGACAAACATTTCAAATATTTTTATAACTGTAAAAATCTATGCCATTGACTTAGAATCTAGTCAGTTCCAAAAGATGAACTGAGTTGTTTCAGAACTTCAGCTGCTGAGTCCCCTAGGAGAATATGCCATTTTATATTTCTTCACTTTGAATGAAAGATCAAAATAGAGCCCTTCGAATCCATGAATATCCACTTTCATGGTGGGTATCCATATCACAGTTCATTTTTGTAGATGCAGAGGACGATGAGGATACAAATTTTATAATCTAGAACCCTGCAAATGTGCAGATATCTGCTTTATATCCACATCTCTGGATATGAACACAGATATTTGTGGCTCATTTTTGTGGGTACAGATGCGGATAAAAATTTTGTATCCGTGCAGGGCTCTAAAAACAAAGAGATGGTGATTAACAGATTTTACAAAAGGAAATAGTGAAACTGACTGTACATAAAATGCTGTCACATGTAGAAAGTGAACAACGATGAGGATTTACACGTAACAAGGGGTTAACAATTTTCAAGCAGAAAGTCTGATTTTTGAGGTTTTCCCTTTAAAATGAAAATAAAGTCAAGTTTGGATGTTTTAGAAATTTTAAATAAAAAGAGAAAAATATCAGTGTTTACAACCTTTACAAGTGACATAATTCAGTTAATTCTAGTAGTAGGGTTTTTTTAGGTCAGTTTCCTCTCTGGTTTTTTCTCAGACTATTGGCACATGTAAAAGCAAAGCTAAACAACAACTGGTACAAAGTCAAGGTTTGCCTACCAGATATTAAATTGAATATTTAAAATGTCTACTGGCAAAGACATGTATCAACACAGCAGTTTTGGCTCCTGCATTCGTGTCTTTCAACAATCCACACAGTGTTTCGTGTATTTTTAGGAGCTTGTTTAGCACTGTTTATTTTCTCTTGGAAATGGCTGGGCAAAATAGACCAAATGGTTGTCTTGTGGCTTTTTAATTGACTTTTGCCATTCTGGCAGAAAGTTCCCTTGACTGCTGCCAGCCTCTGAAGTTCTTGAGCAAATTTAAAGGAAGCAACAAGGGGAAAATGGAAGAAGCAGTTCAGCAATTTCCTGTTATTGGACATATTAGATCTATGGCTTACTACTGTTGAGTCCCGTAATTCCAACGAAAACCGAAACACCTTCTATAGTTCAGACCAAAGCACAGCTCCAAAGAAACCCAGAGAAGTGTCTAAAACCCAAAATGAAATACACAGAGGGAAAAGGTTTGACATACCTTATGGTGTACTAAGGTAGTATCTTCTATTCAATGTTTCAGATTTTGCATTTCTGATGCCAATAGCTTCCAGGAATAAACAAGGAAATATTGTAATGCCTGTTTTTTGTGGCATGGAGATAAATTTGAACCTGAAGTAGTAGGTTTAACCTGAGTGGTACAGACAAGGAGTTTGGCTAAAGTAAGTTTAACGGGAGTGTACATCTGTTTGCTGCCCTCCTCTACAAGCGGAAGGTAAATGAAGCTCTTGCCCCATATAGATTTTAGGTGGAGCATTGCTCTTCAGACTTGAGAGCAGGGGTGGGGAACCTAAGGCCCGGGGGTCGGATATGGCCCCTGGCTTGCCTAGATACAACCCCCCAAGGCTTGGGTTCCTCCCCAGCATTGGGGAGCCCACACTGGTGTTCCATCCCTCCCACCATCCCACTGTGGGTGCTGGAGAACACAAAATCCACTAGCCAGGGCTCGCCTAGGCTCTGGTGTGCGAAGGGAACATTGGGAGTGTCTTTCTCCTTCTCATTTGGGAGTATGGCAGTGAGGGTTTCGCTTTTCTTTTTTCCTTCTCACTTGTGTGCAGCCTCCCACCTGATTTTCCGTGGATCAGCAATGGGGGCCTGATTTTCTGTGGATCAGCATTGGGGGCCTGATTTTCTGTGGCCCCTGATCCAAAAAAGGTTCCCCTCTCCTGCTCTAGAGAATAAAATATCAGACTTGAACAAAAATGTGCATAACCATAAAGAAGTCTAATAACTGTTCTAGATACTGGACATTCTAGAAGGGCCAAGTTTTGTCCCTGAAAACACCCATGAACATTTTGTTGGTATGACTCATTTTATGGCTGACAAGCATGAAATCGATAAGCCAAATTCTGATCTGATTGATGAAAATCTCAGGTAACCCCACAACAGCGCAGAACAGAACGTGGCTAGAAAATTAAGCTGTGTCTACACTAGTACTTTTAATCAGTAAAACTTTTGTTGGTCAGGGCTGTAGAAAAAACCCTCAAACCACCACACACCCGACAAATTTCACAGACAAAAAACACCTGGGTTGACAGCGCTATGTTGGCAGGAGATGCTCTCCTGCTGATATAGCTACCACGGCTCATTAGGGGTGGTTTAATTATGCTGATTGGAGAGCTCTCTCTGCATCAGCACACAGCAGCTATACAAGAGACCTTACAGTGACACCGATGCAGTGGTACTACTATAAGATCTGTGGCATAGACATATATCAGTAAAAAAAATATCCCAATGGTTATAACTGCCGGCAGCACATGCTGGAAACTAATAAAGATGAATTCTTTTCAAATACAGTATACACATACTTAGAAGAATGACTTAGTGAGCAAAAATCTCCCTGTTTTTCCCCAAACGATTACTAGTCTGATATAAAAAATAGGCCATCTGACCCCCCCACCATCTATATAAGCACAATAAAAATGTATTCTCAAAGCATGTGGAAGGGATTAGTAATTGGATTCCTATTCACATCAATAGGAGAGTTTCAAATGTAAATCCTCACGCACTGCTCTGAAAGGTAATATCCCAATGGGTAATACCAATCACAGATAGAATTCCTAACCAAAGGGGGAGGGGGGGGAAATCACACTCCAAGCTTTCACTCCATCTTAGCCGCAAATTTCAAGAGGTGCTTAGCATCTGCAATTGCCATTGACCTCCGTGAGAAGGCCGTTTGAAGACTCAGAGGAGAAGTGAACGGATCACTCAGACAGTGAACTGTCTGGTCGCAGGCTCCTCATCTGCCTACCAAAAGTGCAGTCAGCCACCTTCACAATGCAGCAGACCTCTCCTGAACGCTAACTCCACTCCAGTGCTTGACTGGGGGAGCGGAGTGTGATATACTCCCCCCACTCTCATGAATCATAATTAAGAAACAAAATGGGGCTGAGAACAAACTGGAGAGTATCTTCACTGCCCTCCTCTACCTCCAATTCAAACATCTTTCATTTCAGCAGACTGGCTCAGAGGCCATGTTTCTTGCTGGCTCACTAGAGCTGTCCATCATGTTCTGTCTATATATTTCTTTAAGGCTTTTCCTTCAGCTCCAGTCCATTAAGCACGGTCAAGTCCTCACAGGGATGAGACAGCTACCAGGCAAACAGCCAACAATTTTCTTTTTCAAGGCTTTGTTAAGGCCAGCCACTTCTGAAAAAACAACTCACTACAGTTCTAGTGACAAAATAAGATGCAGGTCTCCATTGATTCATGGCCTTTCTGGAGGCTCACAGAGTCTAAATCTGCCATAGAGAATTGACAGAGGCAGTTCATATTCACACCAAAGTTCACAGTTTTGTTTTCACACTTATGCCACTTTTAAGCAAAGGGCAAATATTTTTGAGGACCAAATTATTGGCCAAATTCTGCCCTGAGCACCAACCTTACCATTGGTAGTAAGGCTGTATGGGAAGTAGTCAGCACAGTATTTGACTCACAGAACTTACATTCAGACTCCAAAACCTTTCTGTACTGAAATATTAGGAAAAAATGATTTTGACAGTCACACAATTTTTTTTTAATTTCTCTTCTCCACTGGATTATCCAGTACTGTATTACTGAATATGGCACATACCTACATGGTGAGAACTGAAATTCACAGACACAGGACTCGCTGGTTTGGAAGGGAGGGGAGGAGAAAGAATAAAGAAAAAAAATCTCAGCTTTCACTGGGTGAGAAAAGAACAAGTAACATGTCTAGCCCCTTCTCTCCTGCAGACAGCCTTGAAAATGAAAACCAAAATAAACCCAAGTAATTCACTTGCTAGGGCAGAAGAGAACAAGCAGCTGGGTTCTACATCTGCAGTGAAAGGTTGGGTGTGGGGATGGATCTCAATGTATATAATAAACACATGGGAAGAATGTGAGAGTCAGGCAGTCAAGAGTCACCTCAGTAGCCTTCTGGCTAGCCCTGTGCCTAGAAGTAAACTGGAGGAGAGGTTTGTGGACACCAATAGTAACAAAAGTGGTTTCACAGACTTAAAATGTTAGTGCCAGTTCCACATTACGCTGCTACAGTAATAATATGCAACACCTATGCAACTCACATGCCAACATTTCAGTAAACATTTCAGCGCTTTTCTTAATGGTAAAATACCTCACTACAACTCCACATTTGATTAATTTAATGGATCAAAGATCAGTAAGAAAAATTATTTCTGAGGCAGCATATTTAGGGCCAAATTATGATACCCTAATTCACGTCTATTAACACTTTATTTAGATCATAGTTGTACCTACAAGCCCCAACTAGCAGTTACAGTTCATACATAAAACAAAAACATGGTCACAGCCCTAAAGCTGCCAGTAGCAATGTGATTTGCAGCAAAAGTTTAATCTGTGAGTGTATGCATCACTCTAGGGAATAATGACAGAAGCAAAGGATTGCTCATACGCTAATTTATAAAAAACAAAAACAAATTTTAAAAGCTTCATCTGCCAGGCACGTTTGCAACAGGATCCTTCTAGCCTGGTCTCATTTTCTTTGTTTTCCTCCAGATTGCATCACTGGTAAAAAATTTAATCATACCTAAGATAAGTAGCTAAAAGCATGAATCACTCTAAACAAGTAGCTGTAAACAACAATCCTCTGAAAGCTGAAACCAGCTCAGTCAAAGCCAAGAATTATTAGTGCCTTGGAGTTTCATTTGGGGAGCTAGAGAACATAGATGATTTGCTTATGCTGAAGGGTATGTTATGATAATTTAGATCATTTAGATTTAAAAAAACCCACGCACTTTGCTAAACATGGAAATGGTGTTAACATGTTTTTTGATCTAGATGTAATTTATGGGCCCAAACCACAACCTTAAGGTTGGGATGGGGAAAAGCAGGCGCTTGGTGTAGAGATCTCAACCTACCCCTGTGCTCTGAGTTCTGAGTCAGATTCAAAATAAGTGTCCTCATTCCTGCCCAAATGTGGTAGAAATCCCATAACATTTCAACACTATTGAATGAGTTCATAAACCCTAGCTGTGCTACAGCCTCCATCCAGACTCTGAGACCTCAGCTTAATACAAATAAGAATTCTAACACTGCCTCCTGTGCCCATGTCTATAGAAATGTAAATACCCTGGCTTTTGGAAGTACTCAATAGGAGTCCAAAGAAAACACACAATTTCATTCATTTCCAATCAGAATAGTACAAAACCAAACTCCCCAGGCCTTCCCTACCATTAAAATTTTTTCAGAGGTACAACAAAGTGCTGAGCACAAATTATCAAGTGTTGCGTACATCATCAACCTCTATTAAGTTGGGACACTTAACAGCAGGCCATAAGACAGAACCAATGGATAAAGCATTATGAAGACAGACATGAGCGTTTCCACAGTCTGTGGCAACAAGGCAGGTCAAAGTACATGTGATAGGGTTGCCAGGTGTCTGGTTTTCGCCTGGACTGTCCATTATTTGGGTCCCTCATCCGGTTTAAAAAAAAGCAGGGGACAATTTTCCCCTGCAGTGTCTGGCAGGGGAATGAGTAACACAGGACCATTTAAAGGGCCTTAACAACTTTGGTCTCCCGCCTCCCCCCCCCCCCCATCCCCCAACCGAATTTTTCCGGGTGTTTTTATTTGGGGGGGGGGAAGGAGGTTGATCGGTATTTTTTGTTAAACCATCTGGCAACCCTATATTCAGAAAGTTTTTGTGGGAAGATTGTGAGGATTTGACTCTAAGGATACATCTTCAGAGCAGGGCTAAAGTCAAATTAAACTACACAACTTCAGCTATGTCAATTGCATAGCTTAAGTCGAAATAGCTTATTTCGGCTTTTGGCACTGTCTATACAGCCGGAAGTCAACAGAAGTACACTCTTCCTTCAACTTCCGTTACTCATAAAATGAGGGTTACCATGAGTTGGAGTAAAACGCCCTCCAGCTCAACATTATTTCAGAATAATGGCTTGTAGAACAGACCCACATTGTGTTATTTTGAAACAACATCAGTTATTCTGAAATAACGCTGCTGTGTAGAGGAACCCTAAGAGTGTGTCTACACAGCAAAGTTATTTCAGAATAATGGCTGTTATTCCAAAATAACTATGTGAGCGTCTACACAGCAATTCCATTATTTTGAAATAATTTTGAAATAACAGATGACACATTCTGAAATCTGTAAGTCTCATTCCATAAGGAATAATGCCTATTCTGAAATAGCTATTTTGAAATAAGGTGTGTGTAGACACTCCACTTCTGCTATTTCAGCCCACAACAGGGCCATTCTAAGTTATTCCTCCTGGAGCTCTAAATCGAGACAGCACATCTACATTAGGGTTGCCTGCTTTGTATTAATTTTGAGGCTTCCCTGCAGTGTAGACGTGCTACTTTGAAATAAGCTATTTCGGAATAACTATTGCAGAATAGTTTATCCAAAATAACTGTGCAGTTAAGAGACCTCAATTTATTATTCAGATACACTCTGGTATTCATCTCAGGTCAGCTAATTCAGTAGAGCCCTGCACAGATACAAAATGTGTATCCACATCTGCCAAAATGAGCCACAGATATCCACATACACATCCACAGATGAAGATACCCATGGATATAAAGCGGATATCTGTGGATTTGCTGAGCTCTATAAATCAGAGCAGATGATGGAAAGTGTCTGTTAATGCTTACCAAGAGACCAAGTACAGAGGTATTAGCTGGCGCTCATTAGTAACACTGAACGTACAGTCTAATTGCCCTTGCTTTTCAGGCTTTTTCCATAGTACAGTCTACCACATGATGCTCAGACATTTACTTTGAAGTGATTTGAGCCCTCTTTAGATTTTCTGGTAATGCAAATAAGCCTCACTGATTTACTGAACTGCACAAGGTATTTGATAATAGTCTTTGCTTTAGCCTCTTCCAAGATTAGAGACTCTGCACACAAACAAAGACTAGGTCATTAAATTGAAGGACTTAGTTTCTGCTTTTGCCTACTGTATGACGTGCTAATCTTTAGACCATTTCTCCGCAGTCTGAGAGGAGACACTTACCACAGACAAACAATGTTCCCTATAGTCTCCGCCTCGCTTTCCAAATCCTTCCCCCCCCCTATCCTTTGCCCTCATATAACAAGCTCCTCTGTGGTTCTTTGTGCTTCATAAATGGATGTTAGTGCTGAGCAGAGCCCTTAACCTAGTTTTTACAGATAATTTCCATCCCTCAATGAAGATTTTTTTTTTAAAAAAAGGGGGAACAGTGGCCAACAGACTGATAAGACACTGTGGATAGGTCTTAGGTCTCTGTTCATGAAACTTTCACACACAATTTATGCTTGACAAAACAGACTTCAGAATATTTTGATAAGTTCTACAGGACTTTATTCCTTATCATTAAAATTCCAATTGGTATTCTCTTTCGGTCAGTTGCCAAACTGTTTGCAAGTTACCAGATCCTATGTTAACAGACCTCAATAGCATGCCTTCATCTTATCTTTATAATAAAATACTCACATCCATCTAACTACCCTGTGCATAATTTTTTTTTGGGGGGGGGGAAGGGAAGGGAAAAGGAGGGAAAAGTGTCCCTTTCTGAGCCAACCTGGACATGCCAAAAACACTAACAAAGCTCAATTTGCAGACTTTAAAATGGACTTGGATTTTCTATATGAAAACTGGTGACCCTACTACCATGCCCAATAAGTCACATGGATCTATTTCTGGAAGGGAAATTGGTTTTCTTCATGCAACTTGCACCACATCAGAGTTTCCACAGCAGAGCCATAGATGGCAGCAAGCACTGGTTCAGGAGGTCATGTTTTTCTTTGATTTTCTTAACCCGTTTATATCTTTTAGCAGAAACTTAAGGAATTTTGAGGGACTGCAATTACTGCATTCCTCACCTAAACATCAAATTCCACATGGAGGAGATACATCCATGACAGCATGCCCATAGCTCATCAGAAATAAAATTGAGGGCTCCTCTTGAGTGCCTGGACTCCAAATGTCATGCTCCAAGACATGCTTGTGTAGTGCTGCCTGACACTAGTGATGTCTATCAGGGATGGTCTAGACAGTATTTGGTCCTGCCATGAGGGCAGGGTACTGGACTCAATGACCTCTCGATGTCTCTTCCAGTCCTATAGTATTCTATGATTCTATGACACGCTAGGTTAGAGTCTCACCTGGAGTAAATCTGCATTGCTTCTTTGACTTTAACTGAGGCATATTGATTTACCCCTCTGACCACATTGCAAATTCCAGGGCTTCAATTTTGTAAACAAGTGACTCTCAGACTGAGGCTCAGGAATTGCAAGTGGCTCTTTACCATCTCATGAGGGGAATCTTTGCGGCACATGATATTAAAACTGTGATTTAATTAACCACCAATCAGGATGCTTTTACTATGTTACTGTGAAATACCTGGTCAGTCATTTTCCTTTGAGTACACAGAAAAAGAGAGTGAGTGAAAATGATTTCACATTACTCTGGTTTTTAGGTAACACTGATCATTTGTTTGGCTCCTGAACCACTGCGGTCTGAATATCACTGCTTTAAACAGATGTGAATTCAATGTAAATCACCACTGTTGGGATTTATGGAATTTTTGGAGGCAACGAAGGAGTTAACCAGACAAGTATTCAGCATGAGTATTATGTCTGACTGTTGGAGCAGTCCAAATCCTGGTATGCATCCCACTGTCAAATTCTTTATTTCCCCTCTGACCTTCTTCTAGCCAACTCAAAATACTTATTCCAGAAACAGCCGTGCTGCCTAGCTAAAACATCAATATTCCTGATAGAGCTAACCACTGCTCTACCAATGCCAGGTAGAAACAGTTTAATGATTTAATAAAATTATTACTCCCAAGACACTGCTCTTGAGCTTATCAATCATTCTTCTTTGTTTTGCTAACCGTGCAGTTTTTACACTCTCCTCTATGTCCAAACCACGTTCATTTTCTGCTTGATTATTCACAGTGCTATGTGTTTAAAAGTCAGGAAGACCTGTTAAGGCAGGTACTATCTTCCCAGGTAATATCTTCCCAAGAGGTTTAACTTGATCTCAGTCTTGGTAATTTGTTATTTCTTCCATTCCAAAAACAGAAAAAGCTGTGCTGAAGTAAAGGTCACTTTGGAAATGCTTAAGAGACAGTGTTTTTTAATCAAAATCCTGTTTTCACCTCAGCTACTTTGCCCTTCCTCCAGAACCTCTTTTCTCTCAGTGCTTCTTCCGTGCAGCCTAAACTCTTCATCATTCCGAATACATCCAGAGGTAATGGTACTGAGTACCAGTAAGAAAGTGGCTGCTGGTACACAGCTGATGTTAAAGCACTGCTTCAGCAGTGCTTTAAGGACTGTACTGGCAAGACCAACAATGTGGGGCCCAGTGATTTAAAAGGGCCCAGAGGTTCCAGCCCCTGCCACCATTGTGGCAGCCCTTTAAATTGGATAGGGGTACAGAGCTGAAGGGCTGGTGGGTGTGTGACGATGGCTTCTAGCCCAACCCCTTCTGCCTCAGGCACTGCTCCTTCCAGGGCCCGAGAACAAGTCCCCCTGCCCCACCAATTGCCCCTGTTTGCTGGTAAGTCATTTTATCCCTGGCTGCACTGGTTACAGTGTCTAGTTTACTCAGAACAGGGATTTCCTACACTTGTTTCACTCTAGACTCTTGCTAGTAAGAAGCTTTATTGAGATGAAGCAAAATTGTGGATTCTCAGTATAGTGCATTTCTTCAAATGCCTGACAATGGTTTCCTGATCAACTTTTCCCCAGTCAAAATTATCTTACTGTGGTTCTCTTTTGTGAAACTAACCACACTGTGGTTTTTGAATACATTATGTGTTTATGTTGCTGCCTGACTAAAGGACCAGATCTCTGGCTGGGTTTTTTGTCAGAGACCCGGGGGCTGCTTATAAATTTGAATCTGTTTTGATGTTGGGGGCCAGAGCCTCGCCTAGAGTAAAAACTGGCATGGCTCCCCTGGAGACACCAGTGATACCCGCTGAAGATTTAGCTGTATAATTTCTTTGTAAAATTGCAAAGAAAATTACTTTTAAAATAGGGAAAGTGACCAAACTAGGTCTTGTCCTCAGATGACAAATGGACTTTTCTTCTCTGCAAAAGCACAAGGTTTTGAAAACTCTTAGACACGTTAATCGCTCCCTATCGCACGAGTGTGCAAGCCGTCACACACACAGGACCCACATTTTATCTACATCTTTAAATCACAGACGTCTGCAGTTTGCATCTCAGCATGGGCACTTGAGAAGGCTTCTGGAATTACGATGGAGGGGCTCATAATGGGATATATGGAGTCTGTGAACAACATCTCTGCATAGAGATTGGGAAGGTCTTAGCACCATAAAAAATTAGGATTGGAAGAGAACTCAGGAAGGCTATTTAGTTCATCCGCCTGTTCACAGCAGGACCAACACAGACTAAGCCATTCCAGTCAGGCTGGACCTTAAAAACCTTTAAGGATGGAGACTCCGCCACCTCCCTACGCAACCCATTGCAGTGCTTCCCCACCTTTCTGTGAAACAGTTTTTTCCTTATATCTAATCTAGACCTCACCCACTGCAACTGGCCACATTCATCTGATGAAGTGTTTTTTACCCAGGGCTGGATTAAAACCTTTAGAGGCCCTAAGCACTGAAAAGATGATGGTACCCTCCCATATGCAATTCAAAATAAAAACAATACTATACCCTAAAATCTCATTTTTTGGGGTGCCCCTGCTTTGCTGGTGCCCTAAGCATGTGCTTAGTCTGCCTATTGGGTAATCCAGCCCTGTTTTTAATCCATGAAATCTTACACCCTAATAAATCTGTTAGTCTTTAAGTTACCACAGGACTCCTTGTAGTTTTTACAGACACAGTCTAACCCTCACACTTATTTTGACAATGTAAATAATGAATGCGCTTCACATATTATGATACTTTCTCTCCTCTCATTACTCCTTGTGCTGTCATCTGCCACCATGAAGAACAGGCCAGCTCCATCCTCTGTGGAATTCCTCTCCCCTTTCAGGTAGTTGAAGACTGCTATCAAACTCACTCCTCACTCTCCTCTTCTGCAGACTAAATAAGCCCAGTTCCCTTATCCTCTCCACATAAGTCATGTGCCGGAGCCCTCTAATCATTTTCATTGCCTTCCACTGAATTCTTTCCAATTTGCCCATATCCTTTCCTAATTCAGCCCAATATGCCATTAGCCTTCTTAGCTACAAGGGCATACTGAATCATATCCAGCTTCTTATCCACTGTAATCCCCAGGTCCTTTTTTGCTGAACTGCTGCTTAGCCAGTTGGTCCCTAGCCTGCAGCAGTACATGGAGTTCTTCTGTCCTAAGTGCATACACTTGTCCTTGTTGAATGCCATCAGACTTTTGGCCCAATCCTCCAATTTGTCTAGATCACCTTGGATCCTGTCCCTACCCTCCAGCACTGTTCCCCCTATTTTTTTCCATCCATGTGCACAGAGGCATGTGCAGATGCATACTGCCAGTAGAAACACATGCTGCCAGCTGTGAGCATTCTGCTAATCAGCTGGGTGGCATTTGTATCTCTCCAGGGCAACCACCGAGCACTCAACTTAGAGGGAACACTGCCTTTCAGCATATGTACCGTTCCCCCTCTCCTGTCAGTATCATTGACAAACTTGTCCTTCTCAGGCAGTAGCAGTGAGCCATTTGGACAATGATGGGGCTGTTTAGATACCAGCACATTGTCAAAATGGATTTTGCTTGGGCAAAGCTTAAGCACCTCTGCTCTATGAGCAGTCCCCCCCCCCCCCCAACCCCTGCAAAGAAGAGAAAAACAAAACAAAAAGCACAACAAAAGCACAATCCTCTCACCCATACCCAGAGCTCCAAGGGACAATAGCAGAGACAAAGAGGTTAACAGATCTGTTTCAGAACATCTGTCTGGTGGATAAAACCAAGGTATAATCCCCCTTCCCCAATCACACTCGTGATTCCATGGACATCAGTGGGGCATTTCACGTGTGTAACTCAGGGCAGAATTTGATCCCAAAAATTTTCAGCACAGAAATGAGAGGGAACCAGATATTCAAAATAGAGCCCAAATGCTGCCTTTTGCTAAAACCTGCACAAATTAACTATCCTGCAGAAACTGAACTAAATGTTCTCTATGGGTTAGACTTACAAAGCTATTTAGGCATCCAAAGATGTAAAGAGATTCCTAACCTGCTTATGCATTTTTGAAAATCCCATTCCATTCCTGCCTTCAGCTTCAACATGAGTACTTTTTATGAATCTGTCCCTATGAGTTTAAGCAATTTGTAATGCATGAGACTAACAGATTTACTTAAGGTGCCACAGGACTCCTCATTGTTTTCATAGTTACAGACTAACACAGCTACCCCTCTGAAACTTATTTTGACAATGTAAATAATAGATGCACTTCACATATTGTGATGCTGTCTCTCCTCTCAGTTAAACCAATGCAAATCAGGTACAACTGCACTGAAGTGGACAGAAGCAAGTCACTATAAAACCCATGTACATGTCATAGCAAATCAGTCCCTTTACCATTCGTTAAAAAACAGTAGAGCTCAATGGGGCTGTGGAGGATGTGGGGGGAGAAAATGGAACAACCTGCAGGGGAAAAGTCAGTTTAAAGTGTGTATGACCTAATGTTATACTGAGAAGGTACAAGGAAACATGGAAACAGAATAGAGTTTTAAAATCAGTTTTGAAATATTTCAGCAGACACTTCGGTATTTTTAAACTTTATAAAAGTGTCATAGTTTAGGCCAGAGAAGATGTGATTCTCCAGACACATTTAAGTAAATTTTTGCACTTTATGTACATGTGTGGAAAATAAAGCATGTGTCCTGCAGCTAGTGTAAACAAATGAAAGAGAGCATGCGAGGACTCTTTTGGATCTGGGACAGCATGCCCGTGGTAAACTGGATTTCATTGCAAAACTTACTGGAAGGAGAAAAGTCTCTGCACTTTAGAAAGGCTGCAGTAAAGTGAACACAGAGGCACTTGTTGATGACTGATACAATTATAAACAACTTACTGCAGTTCTCAGAAGTTGCTGTTATTGTGCCAAAAGACTTGGAAAAGCATCATAGCTATCTATACTCCTGTCAGAGCTGGACCATACAAAAAAACATGGGTAGTACCTGTTGAAGTTGATTGGGTACAGAATGACATCCTCAGGTGCTCTCCCATCCCACTGAACAGTATAGGCCTCTTCGAGCATCACCACAGGTTGGTACTGTTGGTATGCTACTCCTCTATTCACTCCCTGCAGCCTCAGGGGATGAGAAGGGTATGTCGCTCTGGCAATTGACAAAGTCAGATTCTGAGGCCGTCTGGCCTGAATATAAAGCTGAGGGTGAAAGAAAACAGACAGTCTCTGAACCATCACTGTTTCACCTTTCCATGTGTGTTTGATCATCATTTCCTTTAAATGGCTTTGCCAATGAAGAGTTCAGAACTTTCTGAAAGACACTGAAGCATTTCCAACTTAAATAATGCAGTACATCAAAACCAGATTTTTCTAGCTATCTACATGTACACCATTAAGTGACAAAAGGACTAGTGCACCAAATGTTTACAGCTCAAAGGGAAATTGGGCATTCAGGAAATGTTACTAGGTGCTTTTCTTTATAAATGCCAACAATTACATTTTTAAGTACAGGGTTACAGGCATGATTCAAAGCCCTCTGTGGATTTTGGCTTAGTCCCATAATCTGTTGTGGAAGCCACATGTCTATTCTCCGGTAAGGGACTAAGATGAAGTATTTGGGGACTAGAAAATATAACTAGGGTTCTAGTAGACTTCCCCACATTCCAAATAGTGTGTTACACATGATCCGTTCTTCTGCACTATGCTTAACAGATGCATTTTCCCCTCCTTCTCACCGGTCATTGCTCCTCACCCTGGGATCAGGATATGGATTAGCTTACATGAACTTTTACAGTTTTACTTAACTTTTACAACTTAGGACACATACAATCTTGCCTCACTCTCTTTAACACCATTCAAAGGGGGGAGCCCACCCATCTTCAGCAGACTAGCATAAGAGCATGCATGAAACAGCTTATTTCTACAAGACAGTTAATTTATTTCTACCTTTTAAAAAGCAATTTCACATCTTGAAGACAAAAATGGAGGCAGCTTTATGGCCTCTGGGGCAGACAGAGCACTGGGCTGGAAGTCAGGAGTCTGGGATTCTAAATGAAGCTCTGTCATTAACCACCTGTGAGACCCTAGGCTCTTCCCTCCTTTCCCCCTCTGATCTGAGGTCTTCTTTCTCTATTTAGACTATAAGCTCTTCAAGGAAGGCGCCAATGGGGGAGCGGGGAAAGCAAAGGGGGCAACTACCCTGGGGCCTGGTGATACAAAAGGCAGTGCACCGGGCCCTTTAAAATTCACTGCCAGAGCATTGCAAGGCATATTCCAAGAAGCACTGAGAGCTTAAAGGGAGGCACAGTGTTCTCTGGGTGGTGCTCAAGGCTGCCTTGCCCCAGCCGTGCCCCTTCTGAATGAGCAGCCCATCCCCCCCTTCCCCACGAACCCAGCAAGGCTGTCAGTCCTGCTAGTCTCTTACTATGACTATATACACAATATCAAGCATGTTAAGGCCCTTCTCTTTACACCATAATGTCATCAGACTCCAGGAGAAAAGAGAGTGTGTATTTAAAAGGCGTTGCTCCATAGGCATGACAGAGGACGTGCCTGCCTCTCCCTTTTCTGTCAGGCATAGCATCCATCTCAGAATATTGCAGCCAGTTGCTGCTTCCTTCTTGGTGACAACAAAACTGATCTGACCAGAGAAAGTGGTGGGGTGCTCAGCACAGTGGTTCTGTAACCTCTGGTCTGCTTTGTGGCATGAGTTTATGGAAGTGTTTAGGCTTGTGGTTTCATGCCTGGAGGTCTAAAAGCAGATCCTGAGCTCCACAACAAGAGCGGCCTGACTTTCAGAGGTGCTGAACATGTATAGGTACGAAGGACTCTAGTGAAGCTGAGGCTACTCAGTACCCCTGAAAAAGAGAGGCTCCGTTTGGTTGCGTGCATAATTATGGAGTTAGCAGCCTCATTGTAGGCATCCACATACCACTGGGGCCAAACACCTTTCAGGATCAGACCAAGTGTTGGAATTAACTTGTTTTGCTTCCCTCCGCCCCATGGTTGAAACTAGCTGGGCTGACAGCCACCATGGAAGGTCTCAGGGGGGTGGCTTCACGCCCAGAAGGGCAGAGCTCAGGTAGAAGGAGCAGGGTCAAGAGCAGGTCAGCCCTTAGTGTTGCTCAGACTGTAACACACTTCCCTCTCCCTGAGTCCTTGGAGCCACACTGAGCTGCACTCTGGTGGCAATTCAAAGGGGCTCAGGGCTCCAGCTGCCTCTGCAGTAACAGCAGCTGGGAGCTCTGGGCCCCCTTGAATCTCTGGGCCCTGGGGCAATTGCTCTTTTGCCACCTCCAGTAGCAGGCCTGGTTGAAACCATAAATCACATTATTTTAATAAACTATTTCCCCGGTGAAGCATATTTGCTCACTCTTCAATGTCTCAAGGGAACACCCCCCCCCCCCGAATATCTCGAATAACTTTTAAATTCAGAAGAAACACATTTTAAAAGAATTAGGATACTAAAGAAAACCTGTTTGCCCTTTACATACAAGCCCCAGATCAGGAGGTCAAAACCATGCAATGCCGTCAAAAAGCATATTAAACAGAGTCACTCACTGCCATCACATTGAAATTCTGTGGCATGTTGTACAGGAGGTCAGATTAGAGGAGAATAATGGGCCCTTCTAGTCTTAAAAAGTCTGTGAATTTGTATATTATTCTTGATCTGAATAGTGTTTTTCTGACTATGGAATGTTGGAATCACGTCTGACACTGCAAAAGAATACTGTAGGCCTCTTTCCACATGAAAGTAGCATTCATCAGGTCACTCACCTTTGAATTCTGTGTTCTCCTCCTCCCCCCTCCCCCCAAAATACATTTCTCAGGTAATCAGATAATATTTAGGTAGTAACTGAAATGCACCCATCAGAAAAAAAAGTAAAAAATTAAGGTAAAACAAGTCCTCCAAACAGTGAAATACATTCAAAGATAGGCAGAAAGTCCTTACATTCCAGGATGGAAAAGAAAACCATCCTAAAGACAAACTGCCAAAAAGATGTGATCAGGCATTGTGAACTAAGCTGTCCACTGCATCTACTGTTAATAGGTTCAATAAAGGATGGAAGAGTTTACAATATGCTTCCCAAATAAGATGGTAAAGAACATGTGTCATTTAACTTAACTGGCAGTAATATTTTCTTAAATGTCTTGGGACAAAGTTACAGGCTTAACTAAAAGTCTAGTAGTTACAGTTGTTTTATAAACACTGTATCATTGTCAATTAATAAAATGCAAGCTTTGTGGTTAGCTACAAATATTTGTAAACTTACTTCATATCCCTTTACAGCCATCACAGGTCAGATTTCCAGAATTGTAATCACGTATCTTTTTACCTACATGATACAAGTTTACATATTCTGGATACTTTGAAACTTGCACATCCATTTTATTATTAAAATAGCAAACGCTGGAAGTCCCTGAACAATGCAGACAGACGCTTGCAATCCTGTGCAGACCCACTGAAGCCAATAGGGTTCAACATGGGGATACGGGACAACCCATAAAAGAGTTTACTGCAGCTAATATATAGAACTAACAGTCAAGCGCTCTTATCTACAGAAGAGAATAGGAAGACTCTCTGCAAGTTTACCCACTAGGGATGTGAATGGTTAACTGGTTAGCCTCACCCTTAACAGGTGAGGCCTACTGGTTCTGGTTAACCGGTAGGATCTGGAGCAGCTCCTGGCCCTCTGTGGGAAGGGGCTGCTCCAGGCCCATGAGGCCCAGTGCAGGCAGGGGCTGTTCCATCCACCTGGAGCAGGCCCCTGTCCATAAGGTGGGACCCACTCCAGCCCACCTGCCCTCCTTTAATTGGTTAACCAGTTAATTAAATGGTATTTTACATCCCTATTCCTTGTGCTGCTACCCTGTCTGCAGACTTCATCCCTCCAGATCAGAAATAGATCACACCTACATGTCTACACTAGTGCATTTGTCAGTAAAAAATATTTTTGTTGATCCGGAGTGGGGGGGGGGGGGGGAAGAAGAGAAATCCTATGGTGACAGACCCAAGTTTTGCCAATGCAAGTGCTGGTGTGGACAGTGCTTTGTCTGGTGAGACACAGTCTCCTACCAAACACAGTCTCCCACAGTGCAGGTGATATTAATGAACAAATGAGTGAGATGAGTGAGTGGTTAGATAGAAGCCCTTATAGAGGCACACCTGTTCCACTGTAGGGTCACATCTACATTACAGACCTAAGTCTCTGCCTATTCAGTCCCTGACTTTGCTGAGTCTGCCATCCAGGGTGACAGCACCAGTTCCAGTGGTAGTTTCATGATTTGGAGTCCTGTTTTCTGTGCAGTGAGCTGAGTCCATTTTAAATAACCCCAGAATAACTACCAACAACTTTTGGTTACTACAGGTTGGACCTTGCTGATCCAGCACCTTTGGAACCTGACTGGTCCCAAATAAGGGGATTTGCCAGACTGGGGAAGTCCCTCTCCTCCTGGCCCATGCTACCACTGGGTTAGGACGCCAGCCTACCCCCATCCTGTGAGGTTTTAATCCTCCTAAAAATCTCCCTGAGTCTATCAAGCCCTAATGGATTCCACAGTCTTTTCTATCTTCTAAAAAGTAACCTCTCGTAGCATGGTTTACAAAATGTCTGAGAGCAGCTACCTGAAATATTTCTTGGCTGCTTTATAGTGTATGCATTCAGGAAAGATGGAAAATAAAGTCACAACTGGCTAACAAGGCTTTGAATAAGTCAGCAGATGCCAGTGGAAATATGTACAACTAATCAGAGAGACAGGATGCAAGAGCAAATATCCACTCAAGAAGTGCGATTGACAAAATAAAATAATTAAGAGAGATGGAACAGCTGCCTGCCTCTATTAAAACACCTCAATAGAATGAAGAGAAATGGATCATGTGGGGTGAACTGGATAAAAATAAATAATTGCTCATTTTTAAAAGTTAGCAGGGCATCTATTATAATGTAACCTATAAATTATACTGCTTCATCTCCACTGCATTGCCCAAACTTGAATGTCTGACAACCCCTTTTAGTGCTTACATTAGACAACAACATGTTCTGCCATCAGTTCTGTTTATTTTAAACAGCTACAAAGGTGTTTCCAAGCTCCTTCTGAGAACTCCTCTGGCACTGCTTCGAAGGCAGGTGAGAAGAGAATAAAAACGTAAACTGCTCAGCCGAAGTCAATGTGGCAGTGGGCAGGCACAAAGTATAAAGTGCTCAAGTGACTCATGGACCAACAGAGTTTCAGTCTCTCCTAAAGACTCTGAAGAATTCTCAGAGTTGAGACTCAGAGTTGCCAAAACTCATGATTTAATTGAGAGTCTCACTGTGTTTGATATTTTTCTTAAAGCTCCAGGTCATGGAATCATATTATTATAGGAGATGCTCAGTTTTGATTAAAAATAAAGGACGTTTCCAGCAGAGTAAAGCATGAAAATATTGACTCCTAAAAGGCTCAAAACTCGGAAAGTAAATAAGAGATTCCTAGAATTTATTCATTTAAAAAAATCTGATGCGATTTAAATTAGATTTATGATTTCTAAGAATGAGAAGTTGGCAATATTGAAGATTAAAGTCCTGGTGGTCCTCAACAATCACTTCCGGCAGCCACCAATTGGAGGCCATGTCTTCACTAAATGGAAGATTGAGGCAGCTGTGATCAATCTCCGAGTTCAATTTAGTGAGTCTAGTGAAGAGTCACTAAATCAAACTCAGATGGTGCCCCCGTTGGTGTCTGGTACTCCTGCTTCTGGGAGGAGTAAGGGAAGCTGACAAGAGCATTTGCTCCTGTCTGCCTCCCGCTGTGGGGACGGCAGGGAAACTCAAAGAAAGATACGTTGACTCCAGCCAAATATTTAACGTAGCTGGAGTGGTATCTTTATTTGGCATTCTCTTTTAGTGTAGGCCTGGCATGAAACTGGGAGAGGGTAAGGGGTTGCGATGCTGGCTGCTTACAAATGGGAGTAAGGGCATCTAGGAACAAAGACAGCTCTGAGAATTCATGCAATAATGCCACAGTTAGGGTAGATAAAACATGAGAATGAGAGAAATCAAACCCCAGAACACTCAAGAACAAACAACTTAAATTGCCCTCAAAATTGGCTGGATTAGAAATACTGCAAGAGAAATGGACTTTTCTATGTTTTTTTCCACTGTGGGTGCCCTTCAAAATCAAAGGGGGAAAAGCTAACCCAAAAAAAAGCAGTGGACTGAACTATCAAACTCTCTCAAAACTATTTGGCTTAATCTCTGAATGAAGGGTTTGGTTCATATTTTATATAATCCAGTTTTCCCATCCCTAATCTAAATACTTTTGTTTCAGTTCAGCAGTGTAAAGAGCAACAACTCCCATTTAATTCAATGGCACTTTCACCTGCTTATGCCATAGATTAATATGATGTCTTGTCTTTTAGAGCTATATGGGAGGGGAAAGAAAAGCACATTTTGTAATGGAGTTTCTAAAATTAAAGCAAACCAAAGGCTTCCTCATCTTTCTCCATGATTGGGTTCATTCTTTTATGCTTTTGACTGAAATATGTACTGCCAGAGTTAGCACACACACAAATCATCAGATCCAGCAACTCTGTTGTTGCAAGGAAGTATTCAAATAACTATTCTGTAAATTAAAATCAGCTCTGTTAGGTAGAACCAATGATCTTCTTGGCTGTCATTTTGAATCTATATCAATTTGTCCACCTAAAAAGCTCAAAGTAAAGTTTTTAGAATTAATTTTATTCACCCAGTTGGATGCTGATTGGGCAAAAGGAACTGGTAAGGGACACAGATCCCAGGGAGCCAAATGTTTATTCTTGTCTGAACTCAGCTACGGAAAGTTTCTATGGTGGAAAAAAATGCCTCACTCTGTAGAGTGCCATAATAGGAAGAGTATAAATAGAAATAAAAATATAGATCCCTGCTTGTTTATAATTCTGAATTTTACCCTGGAGTTACCAGAGATGGAGGATGCCACACTCAAACACTCTCTCACAATACACCCTACCGTAAATCTGATCTATGTGGCTGCCACATACAAGTCCAATTCTATTCCTATTTCAGTCAGCAACAAAAATCCTCATTGACTTCAATAGGGCAAGATCAGGCCTTGTACTTTGAAATACCTACCTGAGTTCGCCACTGACAAAACAAACCTGATTACTCAGTGCTGTATGTGCGCGCCTCTAATACTGCATAGTCTTGAAGATTCTAGGCAGGATTTTGTTCTGAGCTTACTATGGCTGTCAGAGATGACTAATGAATGCACGATGAGACATGCTTATGCAGTACACTTGATCAGACATACAAGAACCTTCTTAAATAAACATGTGCCCTCACTGTGCTTATTGTGAGATTTCAGACCATATTCCCACCTTTCCACTCCCCAAATATACCTGTCCTTTTATAGCCCGGGCAAGATTTTCAACTAACTGGAACTTTAAAGCAGGTTTTATTCTTTGCTTTGCAGTATGGCTGTAAAAACATTCTTGGGGGGATAGGGAGAAAGAAGGATAGAGGGTCTTCTGCTTCCTTTATTCCCCCCCCCCCAGATATTGAACAGGGGCCTGGCTTATTTGTGGGGGACGGGGAATATTGGGGGGAACCCATGTTGATCATATTTTTGACAATGAAAAATGAAGATACTCTGTCTGGAGAACAGGTCACTTCGATTAATTTTACATGTGCATGGCACATTTCTTTTGCATTGTGCCGCTGCAGAAATGCAGGACCCATCTCCCCAGAAGTGAAAAGGGAATAACAAAGATCAGAGAGGAGACTATTACTGCTCCTTTTGAGACAGACATCTCATTTGATGGGCTCAGATACCAGCTTTATAAACACAACCCAGATGAATTCTTGCCATGTTCATCTGCTGCCGTTCATCTTAAAATTTCTCATTTGACTGCAGAGCATCTAGTAGTTGCCCTGCACATAACAATTATGACAAAACTTAGGGTGGCTAATGTGTTTTAGTCAAAAGGGCCCCAAGAATAGAAAGAGCTAGTGAATTCCTCTCATAACCCATACAGTTGTATTCTTTGAAATGGCAATATAAAGCAAATTGTATTCTCTTAAGATCAAATGTTTATTACTACTATGCAGCACAAAGAAAGGCCTTGTTAGTATTTGTAAAGAGCTCTGACATACTAACTGAGCCTCCTGATGCTCCTTTAGTTAAGTTACTAAATAAGCATTACTACACCTCGGTTTATACATCGGTAAAGTGATTAAGTTAAGGCTAATCAGCTAGTAACCAGCCTGGTTTCCAGTCCAAACCTAACTAGTTTGTTACATTGTTAACTCCATACTTGTCCTTAGTACTGTAGCTGAATGTCATAGGACATCAGGAGGCAACAGGAGGCAAAGAGGGCAGTTGTCACAGGGCCTAGTTGCCCCAGACCCCTGCAATTTCAGCTGGAGCCCTGGGCCCTTTCAAATTGCTACCATAGCCCCCAACAGCGCGTGCCCTACAGCTCTGGTGGCACGAGGGAAGACTAGCCCACAGCCCAACCCCTTGTGCCTGAGGCCCTGTCACTTCCAGAGGGCCCAGAGCCCAGCAAAGTCTCTTCTCAGCCATACCACTCTGTGTATATGCAGCATGAGGGCCCGGGCAAGATTTTCAACTAACTGGAACTTTATTCTTTGATTTGCAGTATGGCTGTAAAAATATTCTTGCGGGGAGGGGAAAAGGGAGGGAGAAAGGATAGAGGGTCTTCTGCTTCCCTTATCCCCCCAGATATTAAACAGAGGCCTAGTCTACAGAATTACTACAGCATAATAATCATTCAGATGTGATTCCCCTTTAAATCTCTTAGGATCAGGAGGGTCGCACTGAAAGGACAGATCCAATTGGTTATTCAGTTCTGTGGTCTTATCCTAGACCAGTGTCTGCAGGCCTTCCACCTCAGCTGGATCCACAGTACCAATGCTTGCAACAAGACAGATTTTAAATGCTGCACTGGTAAAACGCTTCCTTGCTAGTAGTGCCCTGATTCAGCCCATTCATAAAAAAAAAAAAAAAAAATCCTCTCCCAACATCTCCAGATGTATTAGCATCTCCCTGTGTTACCTGCGCATATTTCCCAGTACAGATCATTCCATTCCATCGTGGGACCGTAAGACAACCTGGATGGCGAAGCAGGTAGTTGTCTGCTCTGCCGACGAAGGTGTCTGGATATCCTGTCACTGAACCATCCAGATCATGGAAAACGGAAACTTTGTCACCATCATTATCATTGTCTCCAAACCACTGGCCTGATCTGCCAAAAAACACCTTGAGTCCAACCTATAAGAGAGAAAGCCAGAAAATAAGATACTGGTGAAGCCATAACTGGTTACTAGGGATAGATGTGACGTATGTTAATATAGCTCAGTCAGGAACACTTCTGAACTAGAGAGTCCTCTTGGTTCAAAGCAACACACCAAGATTTAAGCTACTGATGCAGCCTGAATTTAGACACAATTTTGACTGTATACAAGTTTATTTACTGAGATTTTTGCTTTAATGCTGAGGGATGTTTTCATGAAACCAGGATCTTTGATTAGCAGAAGTTCATCTGCTCCTGTTGCTTACTTCTTAAAGTAATAAACAGAAGAATGTAACTTGAAGGGATTAAGCAGCATTGGAAGCATATGAAACGATTAAGGAATAAACTCATTTCAGGGAAATGTCAGAAGAAGAGTAAATTTTTAAAACTCCTGTGTGAAATGGCAACCCTTTTTAGGATTTCCTTGATCAAATATTCCAAAGCATTATTTGAACATGGGGGGAGGCAGGCATAACAGAAGCTAAAACCCGAATTGCTCTTCCTATGCATAATCCCCGTTTTTTAAATAGCTGAACAGCAAAGGGAAAGCATAAGGCCAGTTATAAAGATACAGAGAAGTAGGGAACATGCAGATGTTACACAAAAGGTGTTGAGTATTCTGGTGTCTGTAGAGAAAGAAATTAATAGGTCATTAGGTGATGGAGAAGGTACCTTTGGCTGAACCTCTGAGTAATAATGTGTGCTAGACAAGACAATAGCGCCTTGATCATGCAGTCCCAAGTTCCTTCTTGATCATGCAGTAAGAAGGAAATAATCTTACTTCCATTAGTCCTGTTGAGTTTAATGGGACTACTCACGTGAGTAAGAAAGAATTACTCATGTGAACAAGTGTTTGCTGGTAAATAATAAGTCTACTAAGGTCTTAAGCTCAGTCTTGTAATGTTCATTGAGTAAGAATTTTCCAGTATCCTTAAGCACATAAGAAGTGCTATTGTTTAAATGGGAATACTCTCAAGGGGTAACTACTATTTGCATGTGTAGAGGTTGCAGAACTTGGTCCTTAAATTAGGTTTTATTTAGCCTAATTTCTTTTTACTTTAAAATCAAATCAGATCCTATTACCACGTTTCTCTCCTTCTCCCAGTGTAACTTCTAGCCTTTTAGGGTATGTCTACACTTGCAGCCTATTTCGAAATAGGGCTGCAAATGTAGGCATTCGGAATTGCAAATCAAGCCCGGGATTTAAATATCCTGCGCTTGATTTGCATCTTCCCGGCCGGGCGCCATTTTTTGAAGTTTACAAGCCCAGAATAACTGCCCACGTCTATATGCGGCAGTGAAACGGGCGTTTGAAATAAAGCCCTATTTCGAACTACCTGTTATTCTTCCTGCTGCAAGTGTAGACATACCCTTATTGATTCGGTCATTTAGACAGCCCTCCTTTGTACACACACACACACACACACACACACACACACACACACACACACACCAATCAAAAAAACCCAAACCACGACATTGAATTTCCATGTATGTTTTTGAGCAATGTCCACTTTTCTTATTTCCCTGCTGCAAACTCTGCCAAAGGAACTATTTGGCAAAGAAGGAGGACCCCATGGGCATTTCTTTTTGTAATATCTAAAAAGAGGAAATATTAGTAAAATGTAAACATTATCCTGTAGTTCAAAGCTCCACTATAAATACCCTGCATCAAACACATTTCTGGATTTGAACAGGAACACTCCAATGATCAGAGATCAGAAACCTCAAAACAAAGTCAAGCACAGTGTGTACAGCTTCCATTTAAACACTTAGTGTCGTAAGTGTTTCCAGCCATAATACAGAAGGATTTATTGTTTAACAACTTATCTTTCGTCTACATTCTACTCTAAACTTTGAAATAAAAATGGCTAGGCTAAAATTTCAAGTTAAAGGTTACTCTAAAGTTTACAAAAGAATCACCGCTAAACTTGTAAGCTGGGAAATGGTATGTATTAATTTATGATCTGACACTGGGAAATTCAATATAAAAGATTGTAAGTAAGTGTAGGTACAGCGGCTACATCTACACTAAGAGTTTTCTTGGCAAAAAATATGCTAATGAGGGACTCATTTGCATGAGTCATGATCTCATTTGCATATTTTCTGCCGATCCATTTTTGCGCAAAAAACAAGCAGTGTGAACGTTTTCTTTTTGCACAAACCCCCCTTTTTCTGCAAGGTCCTTATGCCCCAAAAAAGGAGGTTTACCAACCTTGCGGGAAAAGAGGTTTTTTGCACAAAAAGAAAATGACCACACTGCTTGTTTTTGTGCAAAAACCCAGCACAAAAATGGATCGGCAGAAAATACGTAAATGAGATTGTGACTCATGCAAATGAGTCCCTCAATAGCATAGTTTTTGCTGAGAAAACTTGTAGTGTAGACGTAGCCAGAAAGAAATCAGCTTCCACATAAAAAGTTTTGGAAACAAAGTTAAAGACCACATATTTAGCAGTCATGACTGTCACTGACTTCAGTGGGAACTCTAGGTGAAGACCACAAAAGTCGAGCACTATTTTGAAGATATCCACATACACATTTACTCTTTAGAATGATGAATTACACGGAATACATGGTAGATGACTGGCATACATAGAGCATTGTGAAGGTTTTGGAGCACAACAATAGCAATGTATATAGAGAGATGGATTAGTAGGCTGAAGGTGCAGTCAGAGATGTGACAAAAATGTAATAATCAAATGCCTCTCCAATTTATTGCATGGATCTCACCACCACGTATAGTGTGTGTGTGGACAGACACACACTCTTACAGAAAAGCTCTAGACACTCCTATAAAGTTTCAATTTAAATAATGTCACTAAAAAATTGTAAGTGGAATAGAATAAGAAATTGTATCTTTTCAAATGTGTTTGATCAGCTGTTGCAAAAAACACATTAGAAAGAATATCGCGGTCTCACTATTATCATATGTAATAATAATTAATATATTTACAGAAATGGGTTGACAGAGTCCTAGGAAAATTTGTCAACCAGTGTGGATCTACTCCTGTTTTACAGTCACAACTTCAAAAGGAAAAGTAATAGAAAGGTAGCCATGTTAGTCTGATCTTGGTAAAACAAAAGGGAAAAAATTATGTAGCACTTTAAATACTAACAAGATAGTTTATTAGGTGATGAGCTTTTGTGGGGCAGACCCACTCCTTCAGGTCTGCCCCACGAAAGCTCATCACCTACCTTGTTAGTCTTTAAAGTGCTACATAATTTTTTTCCTTTCAACTTCAAAATGAGTGAGGCACAACAATTTGGAAGCAGAGATTAAAGGTACTGATCAGTACGGGCAGATCCTGATAACCACACAGAGTCCCACTGAGTTTACTGTCCTTTTCAGCAGCTTGAAAGATTGGGACCCAAATCAGGTAAGGAGAACCACTCACTCTCATATTATAGAAAAATGAGGCCTACAATAAAAGACATCTGTTTCTATAGGCTCTGACCCAAATGGGTTCTCACCCATTGAACTGGGGGAATCAAGGGAGCAGTTCTACTTCCTTTGAAGTCAACACAATGATGTCTTTTTACTTCAGTGAGAATAAGACTGGCCCTTAAGCTCACTTTCCTTTTCCCATACTATCCCTCCTCCCCCACCTTCAGGGCAGAAGTGGTTTGTGATAAAACATTGCACAATTCTCTGTTTATCCTCCTCCCCATATGGGTCTGTTTTGATCCACCCCATCATAATTGCCATTTTTAAGCTGCATGAAAACTTCCGTTCTGCCTGGCACTCAGAACACCAGGCTGCGATGATGCAGTCTAAATACAAGGCCAACTGCTTATATTGCAAAGTGCTCGCCTCCTATCCACAGGGCTAGGTGAGTTTTGCCAGCATAACCTATGTTTTTCAGCAAGTGTGCAAGATAATGCAGGATCATTAGGCTGGAGACAAATCCCTCCTCCCCAGAGAGCTCTTCTGTGCACTTCCAGCAATGCCAAGGATCATAAGACCCAGCTCTCTCTTCAGAGGAGGACTCCCCTGGCATAGGGAAATCTATACATGGCAAAGAGCTGGCCCAGCCTCCTATAAATGGGCACCGCTCCATCTCCTCCGGGTAGCTGGAAAACCACCACAGGAGCCAACAACAGTCAAAATTAGCACACTCTGGGGGAACTGAGCCAGTCCTGCCTGGTGATCATTTGAGCTCAAATAGGGACCACCTCTCCCCACCCCTGGCTCAGGAGTTTGCATAGCCTGCCATAAAAGGGGCACAGCGCAGAGCCTGAGCTGAGCACAGTGCAAAAAAAAAAAAAAAAAAAAAAAAAAACCAAACAAGTGGGAGCTGCCTTATATATATAAAAATTATGAATAGTGCAATGTAATATTGCCTTAGAAGCTAGGCACAAACTCCATGTATGACCTAAATATATATATATTGCTTCCGACTTGTGGAACATGAAGGGCATGTCTACATTGCAGCTAGCCAGAAATCTCCCAGCTCAGGCAGACACTCGCAATAGTGGGACTCAAGCTAATATGCTTATGGCATGGATGCTCCTACTTGGGCTAGTGCTCAGCTTCTCAAGCTGAGGGTATCAGGTGGGCTTGAGAGCCCACCTTGAAACATCATAGAATCATAGAACTGGAAGAGACCTCAGAAGGTCATCAAGTCCAGCCCCCTGCTCTAGGCAGGTCCAATTCCAACTAAATCAACCCAGCCAGGGCTTTGTCAAACCAAGACTTAAACACCTCTAGGGATGGAGACTCCACTACTTCCCCAGGCAACCCATTCCAGTGCTTCACCACCCTCCTAGTGAAATAGTTTTTCCTAATATCCAACCTGGAACTCTCCCACCACAATTTGAGACCATTGCTCCTTGTTCTGCCAGCTGTCACTTCTGAGAACAGCCTCTCTCCATCCTCTTTGGAACCTCCCCTCAGGAAGTTGAAGGCTGCTATCAAATCCCCCCTCACTCTTCGCTTCTGCAGACTAAACAGACCCAAGTCCCTCAGCCTCTCCTCATAAGTCATATGCTCCAGCCCCCTAATCATTTTGGTTGCCCTCCGCTGGACCCTCTCCAATGCGTCCACATCCTTTTTGTAGTGGGGGGCCCAGAACTGGACACAATACTCCAGATGTAGCCTCACCAAAGCCGACTAAAGGGGAATAATGACATCTCTGGATCTGCTGGCAATGCTCCTCTTAATGCACCCTAATATGCCATTAGCCTTCTTGGCTACAAGGACACACTGTTGACTCATATCCAGCTTCTCATCCACTGTAACCCCCAGGTCCTTCCACACCAATGTTTTTAGTGCATCAGTTCAAGCTGCACTAGCTCAAGTGCATCTACTTGGGCGGAGAGGCTTCGTCCCAGCTGCAATATAGATGTGCCCACACAGACCGATGGCACTACACGACCATCTGAAGGCAGAGCACCAAGAACTATTTTGAAGAGAGCCTTTTAATAGCATTCTAAGGCATTATGATTAGTTGTTATCTACAAATGCACACATTTTCCTTCCCTTCTAGGCAAGCTTTGCGTTTGTCAACAGAAACGTAAATGAAACACTTTAATAGAGTGGAATGTTTAGCTCTTCTCTTTCACCTAATAATTTGTTTTTATATCACAATTAAGCAAGACCTGACTTTTTATTATTTAGTCATCTAATCAATGAGCTGATTATGCATGACAAACAGCTTTAGTATCACTATGCAACTTGTAATAACATTTCATGTCTTCTCAAGTGACAGTAAACATAAGCCATCCTTTAGGGAATTTAGTGTCCCTTTCAAAATAAAACAAAAACTATAGATGGAAGTGAATATAACAATTTAAGGGCTCTATGTTAATTATATGTTATCCAATAAAGCAATTTGCCATGGAGAAATATGCAACAGATGTTTTTACAGTTTTATTTCAGGATCAGCAGGGCTGGATTCAATCTGGATAAAGCATAATCAAAGTGAAAAGTGTTTGCATTATTAACTGCTGGGGCAGATCAGGATGGAGAGAAGCATAATTATTAATTGCTTTAAAAAAAGGAGCTGGCAACATAATAGTAAAGAGACATTTGTTGGAAATTGACTCAGGAATTATTTGGATAACATAATTAATGTTTTATAATGAACTCTGTGTGATATTTTAGCATGTTTGTCTTCACTTAAGATTGCAGCAGCATTTAATAAGTCCTCTGAAAGGCTCTGCCTGGCAGACCTCAGATCTTAAAAGGTGTTGCTGTAATAAACTGGTCACCCAGACCTGAAGAGGTACAGTGACACTGAACAGGTTCAGAGACCTCAAAAGGTGCTACAACTTGACACATCTGTATTTTTAAATGTTTCCACAGGTAATGATCCACTACCGTGCCTGCAAACATCTACATTCAGAGTTAAAAACCACATCTGGCAGCCCTTTCTCAGGTTAGACACTCCAGTCTCTTCAGATCCACTGCAAGACCAGATCTGTGCATTTTACATTTTCCTCTAAGCAAACTCCTCTTTCCATGCTAAATGTTGCATCCTCATTGTAGCCAGTTCCCCTAAGGGTTACAAAGAATGTACAACTACATTATCCCTTACCCTTGCTCTGACTTTAAGTGCGATATACACTGGTGATATATACACAGTTCTGATTTATTTATATGCACAAGAATGAAGTGCACTATGTTCATAACAGTACCACAGGAGTGACTATGATAACACAACCTTTATATAAAATATGATCCAGTTGCATGGATAAGTGTGATGGAGAAGAGGCAGGAAAGCAGACTGCTAAGCCAAAGAAAAATGAGGTCGGTCAATATTAAGCCTCTGAAATTTCCTTGCAAAACAAACCCATACCCTGAGTTAAGGTTATAGAGGTTCATGAACTACACAGCAGGCCTGGGCCTTGTTTTGGGCAAGTTACAATCCCTGGAAGGAAGTCACCTAGAAGTCAGTAATTTTTCACAATTACAGCCCAACACAGGCACCCTGTAGTGATTTTTGGGTGAGAATTTTGTTTTGAGTTTTATGGCTCAAATAAACCAAAACCGCAAGAGTCAAACTCAAAGAGATGTGAGTACCACATTAATTCAAGAGAAAGGCTAAGACAGCTGACGTATTTTATAATTCCTATCAGCACACAAATATAGAACTGGATTCAGCATTCCTTAATTTTGCTCAATCCCCATTGAGATCCATAAAGCTTTTGAGTGAAGGTCCTGGGATCAGGCCCAAAGTTGTCTCTGTATCTAAAAATTGTACTGAAACATTCTGACACTCATGCTTGTTGAAGTTTGATTTGCATCTCTGTTCACCTACAAGAAAGAGGTGTCTTCAATAACTCTCTCAGTACTCAAGGATTTTTGCAAGTCAGACAAGCTCCACCAACACCTGCGTGCCTCTTTTTCTCACTTACACTTCTCTCCATCCTGATCTGCGACACATTGTTCTGCGGGCTCATCTGCCAGGAATTCTTCATAAAAAAACCAATGGCACTTGAGAATCGGTCTGCAGTGGGGGTAAACTTTCTGAAAGTGCATTTCATCAGCCTCACAGGCCCATCATAGATCTGGAAACCACGGATTGGGAATGTCCTATGGAAGTTTCAAAATGAACAGAATTCAATTTCAGCCATATGGGGCAGGATCAGAACTTTCTTCCATATGCAGCTTTGCCAGGGAAAAGGGGCATAGCTAGGGGATTGTCTGGGGGCTAATTGCATGCAAGACATACAAAGTACCCAGCAAATGTACGGTCTCTTGTTACTTTTCTAAATCATTCCTTAATAGAGATTTGTCATGAATTATAACAATTGTTTTGAAATTTCTATTTGCTCAAGGCATGGGGAATTGTAGGAATAAGGGGAGTATGCATTGACTGTTAAAGAGGAGGTTGTAGTCCTATAAAAAGGACCTAACATACAACCTGAGAAAGAGCAATGAGATCCTGAGGGACTTGTCTTTTGCTTTTTTTGTCAAACCGGGTCATATGTTGGTCAATCAGGAATGAAGTAAATGTACACCCACTAGAAGATATTATATCACATGCATAAAACTCAAAAGAAAAATAGCACCCAGCCCTTCTTTTGGGGACTTCAGTGGGGGCATGTCTATACAGCAGAGCTAAACTCGAAATAAGATATGCAACTTGAGCTATGCTAATTGTGTAGCTTAAGTTGAAATAGCTTATTTGGACTTTGGGCATGTCTACACAGCACTTATTTCAAAACAGAGCTCTCTTCCCTCGACTTCCCTCTCTCCTCATACAATGAGGTTTACATAAGTCAGAGTAAGAAGCCCATTATTTCAAAATAATGGGCTTGCTGTGTAGACGTGCACTACGTTATTTTGAAATAACTAATGTTATTCCGAAATAACGCTGCTGTGTAGACATGCCCCCTGCCTGCAGCAGGAATGCAGAAGCAGGTGCTAAGTCATTAAGGGTATGTCTATACTTCAAGTAAGTGCCTGTGTCTGGCCCAGGTCATCTGACTCTGGCTAGGGCTGCAGGGCTATAAAATTGCACTACAGAAACCTGAGCTTGGACTGGAGCTGTAGGACTCTTTCCTCTCCTCGTGGGAGCCCATAGCTCAGGCTTCATCAGGAGCCTGGACAGCTACACCATGCTTTTACAGCCCCATAGCCCAAGCTGATGCAGGCCAGCTACAGGTGTTTCATTGCAATGTAGACATGCTCAAAGGAGATCCAATATGCACCCCCAAGGTGAACAGGCAGCCTTGCCTCCCTGCCTCTTCATTTGAAATGGAAAAGTGATCCAGCTTTCCTACTGATGCCACACTGGCAAGTCTGGGCCCAGAACAACATTTACAGTTAGGTTATAATGTGACAAGAGAGCCAGTCAGCCCTGATATTGGCTGCAATTGTAGCCCTAAAGAAAAGTTCTTGGTTTCTTTCAAACTTTCACTCTCCATTGAATAGATTGAGCAGAAAATTACATCAAAGACATCCAGTTGTCAAAGCTCTCAACGCATTTGTCTGGAGAATGGGTTTTATTTGGATATTCATTGGTTATGGGCTGTATAATTTAAACATCCATTTACATTGCCCTTTAGTAGCCACATTCATTCCAAAGGCTTTTATTCTATCACATTTTTCTTATGCTAATATCAAGGGTAAATGCTAGATAAATAACCTACTTGTTTCTGGGTAGTGTTCTATATTCTCCATTTGCCCCTCTTCCCCAGTAGCTGTTTTGTCCTCCCTGGGAGCCAATGTTGTTGCTTTCTCCAATAAAGATGGAATGTGTAACTTCCATGCTAGAACCCTCATCTGTTGGGAAAGTTCCATCACTAGATTTAAACAAAGAAAAATGGAAGGTGGCTGTGTAGTACAGTTCAGAATGAATCAATAATTCTACAGAGCTTTTTAATTGCACTTCTGAAACGGTCATTTTTATTCTAAACAGATGCATCTGCAGGAATTAAAAAATAATCTTTGGAACTCAAATTAGTAGTAAGCACTAATTCAGTGTTTCAGGTAATTACAATTAGGTCTGGGTTTTTTTGTTTTTTAAACTCTAGCATCCTCCATTCTAAGAATTTTACTAAGCAGGAGCAAACTCTAGTTCAGTATTAGGAAGTTACAAATCCTTTGGGGGAAAAAAAAGCCACACAGCTAAGGTCTGATCCATAGCTCATTGAAGTCAATGGAAAGATTCCCATTGTCTGCAGTGGGCTTTGGATCAGGCTCTTGCTTAATTTGTGAGAGGTTTCTGGTTTACAGCAGAACAAACCTTTCCATTACCCATAGATGGTAGGAATGTAGTCAAAAGAAACACTTTAAAACCACATAGAGTGCTTTTTCCTGCCACTTTTGAATGGAAATATACCGACTGCATGGACATTTTTGGTCTTGCTGTGACCAGAACGAATACAAAATCTCTGGTGCATGTAACAAAATATTTATTTCCTTTTAGGTTATAGTTTCTAATCAGACATTAACATATATTCTCCAGACACGACAAAGCAAAGAAGTTGAAATGCCATATTATCTTTCACCTTCCATTCTTTAGTGTTATAAATTGCACAGAGAACCCTGAAAACACAGTCTATTGACAGAAATTGAAATTACCTGGCTAAAGTGAGTCCAATTCCATTGTCTGAAAACCTAAAAAGAAAAGAAAACCCACAAATGTGTAAATCAACAGGAATATCTGATGTTAATTTGTGCTACAGACCCTCTTATGGTCAGTAATGCATAGAAGGATATAAACTGTAATTACCATAACTTACCCACAGTTGCGGAAAATAATGTCACCACCTCTGGCCCAGGCTCCATGGTCATTATTTTTAAAAGCGATGAGGCCATCAATTAAGGCAGGAACTCGTGGTTTTACAGGGTCAGCATCCTGATGTGGGCGGAACCTGAAGCAACCAATTTAGTTATTAAACCAGGGCAATGGGAAATAACCTTAAACACAAAAGGTCATGGTCAGTCACAGCTCTCTGGTTCCAAACACTGAACTGATGCATTCAGAAAAAGTAATTTTATTGCTATGTTCAGCTGAAAATATGTATTTTCAATCACATTCAAAACATTAGCTTCATTTCAGTACTGGGTTTCATTTTTTATATATATAAAAAAGCCAACAGTAAGAGTGGTCTGGACCCAATGAAGTCTATAGAAAAAGCACCTCTTGATTTCAGTAGAGCCAGGATTTCTCACAATGTATTTTTCAAAAGGATCTCAGTGACTTAGGAGCACAAGGTAACTTTTCAAAGGCACTGTTGCTCAGCTGCTTTTAGAAGGCCATGGGCGCCTCTTGTCAGTAGCCCTGGAAATGAGCTTGTTAGCCTGAAGGATGTCTCCCTCTGGGTGGTGCCTTTCTGTGTCCTCATTCCATGCTCTCTATTCCAGACCTGTCACTCCTGGACCACAGTGTCCCCTTCAGGATGCTGCCCTCCAGCACTACCTGCTTCAGTGTCTCTTGGCCCCCTTCCAGGGGAAAAGGGAGTGTTTATCAATCTCTGCACTCTGCGGCTATGTCTAAACTACAAAGATTTTTCAAAAGAGGCGATGCAAATTCTGTGGGAATTTGCGTATCTTCTTCCGATCGCATTTTCGAAAATGAAAAGTAGAAAATGAAAGTAGACTGGACACAGGGTCTTTTTTTTTTGAAAAAAAAAAGCTATTCCTTAAAAAAAAAAAAAAAAAAAGGAGGTTTATGCAGTTTTTCAAAAAAGGAGGTTTTTTCCTGGAAAAAAAAAATGCGTCCAGATTACTTTCAATTTCGAAAGATCCTCTTTCCCACGGAATTTGCATATCCTCTTTCAAAAAAATATTTGTAGTTCAAATGTAGTGTGGGGGTCCTTTCCCGTCCCTCCTCCCCACCCCCCATTCCCCTATACCTGTCTTGCCTCAGTGACCCACTGCCAGTCTTCATCTAACTCCTTACTTCAGGGGCAAACTACAGTCTGAAATGGCAAGGGGGAGGACCTGCTGCTTTTTCCCCCTCCTGGCTGTCCCCCTGCAGCCCTAGCACTCTCAGGCCTTGCTTCAGGGCCCTGCAGCCTGCGAGTGAGGCCAGGTCAGAGCTCCCCAGCCCTGCCTGCCTTTCCCCAGCACTGCTCTTTCCCAGGAAACCCCCAGATTTCCTGGCAGCCAGGCCCCTGCTGCTCTCCAGCTAGAACAAGTCTGTCCCCCTTTGCCATCCATAACAAGGTCCAGTAATCTGCCGAGTACCCTACAGGTACCTGAAGACATCAGAAGCAATAAATGAACCCAAATACTATTATCCATACAGGATTGACTCACCTGGCATTATCTACTGTAAGGTACTCTCGAGGATTTTCAGCACTGGCTTTTGTTGTCTTTACTCCTTTTCCAATAAACAAACCAGCCTGAAAAATTCATACGAGTTCAATTATTTTAACAAGATGACCACACAGCACAAGATAAAGAAGATCAAAGACCTTATACATAAAACACGAACATGGTGGTTCCCCATGTTTAAGACACTGTAAGCCCTCTGCATGCCTGTGTTTTCCACCCTCAAGTATCGGCTTAAGTGCCATTTGGATGTCATCACATTGTGGCCTTGGTGTAATACGTCAAAGTCAGGGCAGACTGCTACAGCTCTATGCCCTTTACACAGTCATTCAAGTTGGCTTCTGAGCCAGAGCAAAGAATTTAAACCCCCTCCACGCCAGGAAATAAAGCATTCCTGCTAGCCCCAGGAGTCTATTTGAAAGAATAATGTTGCAGAGAGGGAACAGTGCTCCTGTCAATTCCTTAAATTAAAAGCCTTAATTCCTCTTAGACTTGCAATTTCTTTACAATCAAAGTAGAATGTGATCCAGTGAAGCAAAGTTAAAGATTGCAATATAGTAGTATTGCAGCAATAATCCTGCACATACAACTCTACCTTGCTCCATCTATGAAGTTTTCTTTATCTACTAAAGGATAGTCGAATAAAACAAGAACATCCCCAGTTTGATACAGTAATAATATTTGTCTCTTCATCTGGAATCCCGAGCAATAATGGGAAAAGTGATTCTCATTTGTTGGTTCCGTCTTTATGCATTTGGGGCAAATATTTTAATGGAATTACCTGCCAGGGAAGATTAAATTTACTACAATTATTTTGGAAAAAATTGTGGACCAGGATTTGGCCCTAGTCCAGCTATTTGGCAGGGGTCTGGCTAGGACCCTGCACACCTACCACTGCAATAGACAGTAGCATACAACCTTCTTCCCTTTACACTACAGTATACCCTGTGTCTACATTACATTTACTGCTGCATGCAGACCTCTGTGTGGCCCAGAGCAGCATACAGCCCACAGTCTTCCTCCTCCCTGCCCCCCCTCCCCATCTGTGCAATAGGAATAATATCATCCTCCTACATTGCTTGTTCAGAGTTAGGACAGCTTTATGAAAGTGTTTCTAGCCTATGCGATCCAACAGCTACCTATAGTAAGTGCTAAATCTTCTTATTACAATTATGTCAAAGTACAAAAATCTTCTACGTGCCTTGAAATTAGAATGAACTCTGTTGTTGTAAAATATCCCCAATGGAGTGAACTCCGCCTGTCCCTCTGGGTATTGTCCCTCAGACTGTCCAGTTGGAACCCGGTGAAAGATATACCATATCCCAACATCCTAAAACATAATAAAAAGGTTGAGAATATGGTACAGTACAATAAATTCTCAGCATTTAGCTTTGCTAGCAGCACTAAGTAAATATAAATACCTAGGATTAAGTTTTCAAAGAAACTTACTACTCTGAGCCTGCAAAATGAGTGTGCACCACTTTGTGCATACAAAGCCAAACATTTGTCTACAAAAGCCTACTCCACTTACACACTCACCTCAGGCACATACCTGTGGTTTTTCTGTGCACATACATTGGGGAAGTGGTGGTGGTGAATGGTCAAAAATTTGGATTCTAGAACAGTGTTTCTAAAAGTGTTCAGCGGGAACACTTAGAGAAATACTTTAACTGGCCGTCCCGGTATGTTTACTAACCAGTGCCGAGGCCACGGAGCCTCACAGCTCCCATTGGATCCATTTCATCCTTTGCAGCCAAGGGGAGCAGCGAGAAACAGCGTGGGCTGAGCCACTGTTTCCCGCTGCTCTGCTTGGCTGTAAAGAGTGAAACGGAGTCAATGGGAGCCGCGAAACTCTGTGGCTGTGGTGCCGGTAAGTAAACATACGGCGGCCAGTTAAAGTATTTCTCTAAGTGTTCCCGCTGAACACTTTTAGAAACACTGTTCTAGAACATGCCATTAATCATACAGCTATTTGGGGTGTACAGTTGAGCTCCAGCTTTATATTTAATTTTTTTTTAATTAAACAGTGGTCACCATTAAAGAGTCAACATTTGCCAACAGAAGAAAAATCCACACAGCTGTTTCTGCTTTACGTAAGAGGAAACTTTGATATCACATGTGAGTTCTGTGTATATGGGTGATGTCTGGACACAAATAGAACTTTCCAGTTTACTAGCAGTGATGTTGTGGCAGGTCAGACAAATATCCCAATTGTCTTATGCAGCAATAGGCATCCAGATACTACAATTATACACTAAAAATATAATGCTTTTCACACCAATGATATCAGTAAGTAGTATGTGCATATGGACTGAAGGTGATATATGTCCCTTGCTGTTTAATGATATTACCTGAGCACCAGCTGCTGCATTCTCTATCATATTGTTGTTTGGGTTAGCAATCCAGAATGTGCTGACAGCCCTGAAAATTTAAAAAAGAAACACCAACCAAAATGATCCTAGGGAGTAACATAGGAAGGGCTAAGCCTTTATAGCATTCATTGGATTTTAGCACAAACACTCCCATTGATTTTAAAACTCCATATAGCCTTTAAATAATACCCTTTGTGGAAGATAAAAACCATCAATGATGTCAGAGATGCTCATACATGAAGCTCTATAATGAAAATGTTAAGTTATATATGAGATTATTCACACAAAATCTGTGCTCGATTAAAAGTAAATTTAAGGAAATTTGAGGTCATTTTTTTCAAGAATTTGCTAGGGACATAATTAAAAAAAATATGGAAAATGCCTAAAGAAATTGAACTTCTGTTCTTCTTGAGAGCTTGGCGTGAGGGAGAAAAGTCTAAACTCCCTACAACTTTATCATCCATTCAGAAGGATACCAGAAGAAGCATCCTGTGCAAGGTGAAGATAGATTATTAATGGGATAAGAGAGATATTAGTTACTTTTGTTCAAATTAAGGACTCTATCAAGCAAGATTTATGGTGGCACAGACAAAAGCTAATTAAATTTACATACATATAATAGTTTACAAAGACAGACTTCCCTTTTTGAGAAAAATAACTTTGATGAACAATATACACCACAAGAGTCATGTTAATTTTTCCTATTTACTCATAGCAGCTACATTGATAATTTTTAAATCAGAAAATTCTAACAAATTTCTTGGGCAGCACATTTGCAGGGTATCCATGTTCATGGGAACTGTTCAAAAAAGGAGAGAGTTTCCTATTGGATCTGGTGGTTTGCAGGAATTGCCTAACTACTTGCTATATACCTGTGCTAGCCAAAAAAGCAGCCTTAGCATATTTATATAGAGTAATCCCAATGAAGTCAATGGGATTACTTGAGAGGAAAAATTTAGCAGGACGTGGCCTTTAAATTCTATCCTAGAAGATACTGGGTTATCCTCTCATAAGCAAGTTCAGTTGAGTCAATAGGATCTCAACAGTACCCATATTACAATGGACCATTTTTTCAGTTTGGATGTGTATGCCACTCACCAATAATGAGATTTTTCCCCTCTCTGGGAAACATGCAATAAGTACATGGCTTATTATAATTTATGCTAATCTTTTTATTTGATCCCCTAATGTATTCGTGTACTAATGACCAATTTACTCAGGACCAAGTGATTCTCAATCAGCACACACATGCAATTCATGTGATGTAATCATAGAAGTAGTATTGTGGGTCACCTGTGTGGCCCACAATCGTAAATAGGTAGAGAACCACTGCTCTAAATACTAAGGTCCAAATTCGTCAGTGATGGCCAAGGGAAAGCACAAAACTCCCTTTGAAGTGAATGGGATTTATGTTTGTTAAATGGGGCTCATTTCATCCCTGGTATAATCAGACAGATTTCATGGAGCCTTTATTATTCCAATTAAAGGGCTTCAGATACTAGCAAAATATTATAGCGGGTGTTTGTCACTAGAATCAGTGACAGGAATGGAATTTAATATGTACTGACTGACAGATTCAAGCGTCTATTAGCAGAGATCTCCATGAGCCTCTATGCTCCTGACACTTTGCCTAGTAGCTATTATTTAATTTAAAAAAAAAATAGAAAATTACAGTAGATGCTAAAATTGGTCCTCTGACCCCCATAGTAGCATGTTGCAAACGTCAAAGGGAAAAAAAACCCACAGCCTCTCAACACCTTAGTTTCACCTCAGTATTATAATTCAGTACTGTCAAGGCCAGATGCAAAGCGCTGTATAAATGTGAAAAGGCTTGAAGACTTACATGCAGTCAGTGCTTGGTATGGGTACATAATTCCCATAGACATTGCTACGCATTGCGAGGCACATGGCTTCATTGCGATCAGAAGGCAAGATTGTTCCAGGCTTGGTAAGGAGACCCAAATTGTGATAAAACGTATTGCGTTGCTCCAGCCCATCTTCTAGAAAAAAACAGTGTCCCAAAGTATCATAGCCAATAGTATCTTTCACCTGAACCAAATATACAAAACAAGAGTTACACGTTAACAGCTACAAACAAATGTTTTGCATGTTGATAAACTTCAAATCCCTTTAGGCCCAATTTTGCCACCTTCACACACACTGAATAGTGCTTGCATCATTAAGTAATCCTAGAACTAAATCCACAGACAGGTATACTAAGAAGGATGAACTAATCTAGCCCTTTGTAAAGTCAGGGCTTGATCTTCCTCACACTGCAGTCAACAGCAAAGCTCCCATTAACAGATCTGAAATGGTTCTGGATTCTATTTGATATACTCATGTTGATACAATACTGTATTTATTGTGCGTTATTCATAGATACTGAATCTCTCAACTTGGGAATGTCTCTAAGATATCTAGAGTAAGTGTTTTATGCAGAATAATTTGAACTATTAAATTTAATAAGCTGTTTTGCCAACATTTTCTGATTATTAGTTCTCCTAATGATCTGCCATGGTTACAGTCCATTCTCCCAGCAGTCTGAAGATTAACTGGACATGTGCACAAAAATATTTCATTAAAACATGCTTTGACCATGGATTTAACGTAAGCCTGCTTTGATGCAAGGCTTTCAGGGAGGATTTCTAAAATTTGTCTTCCTGACTGAAAATATATATATTTTTTAAAAGGACCAGTTAAATTACTGAGGGTTTTTTGCCATATCTAATTTGATAGGTTTCAGTAAAAAGATTAAAACTGCCTCTCTACTTTAAATGATGTGTCAGCACATTTACTCACCACTTATACAAGCGGTCTTCGCTAGAAGTCCAAGATAAGTCCAAGTTTTTTGGAACGTATATCTTGGACTTATTGCAAAACAACTTGAAGTGGGAAAAAGTTGTCCCCACAGCTAACTTCCATTTGCACAGTTTTTGGGGCAGGGGAGGCACACAACTTGGACTTATATCACATCAGTTCCTACAAGTGTCATTGACTCTAGTGCAGAACGGATGTATACCAGGGTGACTTCTAGCAGGGACACCCAATATATGCAAAATTCCCACTGACATCAATGAGTAATGGCTATGTAGATTAAATAAGAAGCTACTTGATTTCATCTATCTTCAGAGGGCTAGTTAAACCAGATATAGTGATAACATACTTCTTTTCAGATTCATATACTGTAAGGATACTTGTCTGACTCTGGAAAGGAGCATGAGAATTGTATGTTGTTAGATACTTTGTATGGCCAATTACCACTGGAATTAATTCCACTCGCTCTCCTCTAATAACCAAACACTCCAATTTGGAATCAACAGCTCTAATTTGGAATGAACAGCTTTTGTGTATTTGTGTACATACACACACACACACACACACACCCTCAAGAACATTTAACATACAAGCAAAACACATACACCGCACATAGCCCAACCTACTGAGAGCAGGTTTTGGAATCCTACTGAAAATATTCCCACTAAGAATTCAGAAACACATGCTCAGACTGTGGATCAGCTGCAACAAGCCTGACAAATCTATCAGCAGTGGCACAGAGGAGTGTGCTAGTCAGTTCACCCTTGCTGACAGAGATAGCTAAGCCCATTTCTGAGCTAACAGGGCCGCATGTCTTTGCCAGCCTCCTAAGAATGGTAATGCTTTATCTAGATACGTAATTTAATGTTATAGGCAGGAACAGTGCTGAGAATGTTTTTAGTCGGCAGTGGGCTAAAAAATAAATACAAAGACCAAATACTCTTCTTTGAAAGAAAGTCATCTTTAACAGTAAATCTCTCATGGTAGAGACAAAATTTCAGTTACATGCTTTGATTTTTATGGGTCTAGTGGAGGGTTGCAAACCTGGACTTTAAATACATGGAAAATGAGGAGCCAAAAGCTGGCCCTGTGTCTGAAGCAACATTTTACTTTTAATCTAGGTGATTGTTCTGGCTTCAAAAACAAAAGAGCCAACACACACAAGCTTCCTAATAAACTTTCATAATTGAGGCCAGGTCTATACTAGACCTAGAAAGTCAGCTTAAGGTATGCAATTCCAGTTATGTAAATAACTTAGCTAGAGTCGGTGTATCTTAAGCTGAGCCTTGTGCCGTCTCCACAGAGGAGGTCAACAGAAGCATTGCTCTTATCAGATTCCCTTACTTCTGATAAATTGAGGAGTACCAGCATTCACCAGGGGCACCCTCACAATTTGATTTAGTGGGTCCTTACTAGACCCTCTAAATTGAATGCCAGAAGATCAATCTCTGGCACGGTAAGTATAGAATATGGCCTGAAAGTATACTGACCACCCCCTAAATGGGAACAGCAAAAAACATTTGTACTGAAAAAAAAAATTAGGGTCCAAATAAATAGGCCAAATTTATGATGGCAGGACTGATTATCTTGGCATGGATTACAGATATAAGACAGAGTTTGGAAAAGAAGTATTCCCTATCACACAGAGATATCAGTGCTAGCACACTTTTGTATGCTTAGGGATGAAAACAGTCCACTCAGCAATCTTGTGCTCCAATAGTGTTTCTAACATCAGATAATTAGGATGCTTCTAAACAGTGAATTATATATAGCTCAGCAATACAATATAAGTGACCTTCATGCACTGCAACTTTATACAGTAATGATTACAGTGTTCAGTGGCATGGGTTGCAGCCTTCTTCACTGATATGCACGTGTCATATCACAGCTGCAAAGCAGGCTAAGTCACCAAAACTGTGCAGAGGCTGCTGACTTGTGACATGGAGCAGTCATGGCACATGCAATGAGGGGATATCTGAAGCATCTGTCATCTTGTTCACACACACACACACAAAGCGGTACTGCATCCCATCTTGTACTTTGCTAAATGATCCAGTTAGTTCATTCATGGCAGCATAAAACTGGGGAAGAAATCCTGCATCAAAGTTTTTTGGTCACAATGTAACACCCAATTAACATGCATAAGTATTACTCAATTGCTCACGCACTGAGATGTATGTTCCCTTCTGAAATCGCAGACTGATCTAAGAGGAGTAGCTACAGATTTATTTTAATTATTAAACTAGAACAAAATTATTTCTTTCAGATTCAGCTATTATATTTATCTGCTCATTGATTTGTGGCCTCAAAGCCTTTGCAAGGCCATATGCTATCCCCTGCAGTGCCTGATTTTGCATTTGGGTTTCTAATTTAGTTGACACGTGAAACCTCATAGTCAGACAGCTCCCTACTAACTACACTTTTGATTCAAGAGCACAAGTTTTTCCATTTAGGTCAACTTTCATTTATTCTCTAATTTTTCACCAGATTCAAAAGGCTGAATATAGATTGATTATTCTGTGGGGAAGAAAAGGGAAGACACGACTTATTACATCATCTTTTTGAAGATCTGCCAACACAAAACACAAAGATAGGAGAACTAACAATCAACCCTTTTTTGGAGGCAATCTAGACAACGCAGTCATCTTCAGAAGGGGCTTATGAGCACAGCACCAGATTCTGGCTTTTTTTCCCCCCATGAAGCCCCCCCCCCTTTCCTTGGGCATATACTGAAAAAGCACTACCATTAATATATACCTATGTACCAGCTGGCAGCAGCTTTATGTACCGGGGCAAGAATAAATATTTCATAAAGAGTGCACGAGAGTCATGGATAAATCAGGGTGGGAGAGGATTATGACTAAACATAGGTAACATGCCCCACAAGTACTTCCCTGCCAGTGAGGCCACACTTCAGCACACCATGCCATTTTATATAGGGGTAAAGAGAATATGGAGATGCTGTAGAGAAGTTTCCTGAACAAATCTTGGCACTTTCCTTGTCAGTCACCGGTTTTCCAATGCACCTCTTTCCACAACGACCTGTGCCAGAGTTTCACCCAAAGCCAAATTCTCATGTTCTCTTGGCTTTGTGATGGGCGTTTAGGCCCTTCTTGCTCTCATGTCTTTCCCTTGATTTTACTAGTCTACCATTGCTCCACGCTTCAACTATATCTTAGTATCTCTCTTGCAAACACCAATGTCAGTAACTTCAACATGTTCTTGAAGAAGATGACAGTTAATTAAGTGAAAGTTCCACATTATCACAGATTGTTCTGAGCAATCACGACAAAGTTTTCCACCAGCTCATCGTACATAATTATAGAATGTACAGAATTTGAAAATTTCCTCAACAAATAGAACATAAGAATAGCCAGACTGGGTCAGACTTAAGGTCCATCTAGCCCAGTAGCCTGTCTTCCCAACAGTGGCCAATGCCAGATGCCCCAGAGGGAGTGAACAGAACAAGTAATCAGCACATGATCCTTCTCCTGTCATCCATTTCCAGCTTCTGACAAACAGAGGTTAGGGACACCATTCCTACACATTCTGGCTAATAGCCACTGATGGACCTAACCTCAATGAATGTATCTAGTTCTTTTTTTAAAACCATAAGTCCTGGTCTTCCCAACATCCTCTGGCAAGGTGTTCCACAGGTTGATTGTGCACTGCTTGAAGAAAAGTTTGCTTTTCTTTGTTTTAAACCTGCTAATAGGACCACTAATGTAAATTTTAAGTTTAACTACTTAAAGTTATCAGGCCAATAGATTCACTAGAAAAAAGTAATTCTTTAAAATACTTAATTGTATTATGTTAAAGCATGACAGGACATATTATAAGATATTTATCATTCAGCAAAATAAAGGAAGTAGTCCGAGGTCAGTAAAATCTCTCTTACCAGAAGGCCATGTGTGCCATGTATAGCGATACACCTAGAGAAACAGTGGTGTATGGCCAGATTATCAAGGTAAGTAGGGGATTCGTATCCTCCTTTCTCATCCACATCTCCAGCCAAGTGGAAGTGAACTGGATAGCTGCCCAATATTTGCTGCCCCATGTTTTTTAATTCCACTCCTGACATGTGAACGGAGGTAAAATCCTTTTGGATCTATTGAGACAAATATAGACCTAAGGAAAGAATTTGCAGTACAAGAGTGTGACAGCAAAAAACAAACAAACAATTTTCAAACAAGCATTAAGTAATAATGTGCTTGATTTTGCAAAGTGTTAATCTTCTCCCATTAACTTCAGCATTGGATTGGGCCCAAAAGGTTGCATCTTTGTACACAGCTCAACTTCTCAAATACCTTATGGGTAGTGGTGTCCAAAATGAACAGTAATGAACCATTTATAGCATTTATTCCTGGCAATATGCACACTTGTGTAACAGCCGTAGGAAAGGGGGGGGGGAAGTCTATTGGCAGCTAGCAACAAGTCATATTTAAAACATCTTTATGGTGCCACCAAAAGTCTATATTTCCTGGTAGCTACATCGTAAACAAAATGCTATTAGGCTAGAACCTCTAAATAGCTCCATTAGATTTTACCACCTGACCTCACTGAAACTATACTGATTTATATAATCTGAGTGAGGATCCAACCAGTTTATTTTTAAGGTGGAGAAGAGCTAAAAACCTTTCCAAAAACAAAAACAAAAAGTGGCTCAAGATATGAATGGGACCTGCCTCGCTGCACAGACATGAAGATCTAGTGTGATCCTTGTTCCTTTGAGCAGCTTGCCCAAGGGGAACACTTGCATTAGCAGACCTTGTGCTCTGGGAAACCCAGGGAATGCTTGTGCCTACTATCCTACAAAAGGAGTAGTACACTGAAAATTAAGAGGGTTGTGAAGGTGATGGGGTCAAGTCGGAAGCAGGGCCGATGCACTTGGGGAAGCCCTTCTCCAACCTAATGGATAACACAGTGCCTCTAAAGGAAGTAAAGTCTCCTCCTTGGGCAATGTAATTTCACAATGCCCCCTACTCAGGGCTATGGCTTACAAAAAACAAACTAACCCAGGGGAGGATAGAAGTGTATATTAGACCTTTATATCAGAAGCAAGCAAGACTGTGTAATTTCATTGCAGATCAAGTTTTGCAAATAGGTCAATAAATTTTGTAATACAGGCAGTCCCCGGGTTACGTACAAGATAGGGACTGTAGGTTTGTTCTTAAGTTGAATCTGTATGTAAGTCGGAACTGGCGTCCAGATTCAGACACTGCTGAAACTGACCGCCAGTTCTGACTTACATACAGAATCAACTTAAGAACCCCAGGCGTCCCCAAGTCAGCTGCTGCTGAAACTGATCAGCAGCTGATTCCAGGAAGCCCGGGGCAGAGCAACTCTGCCTGGGGCTTCCTGTAGTCAGCGCTGGTCAGTTTCAGCAGAAGCTGACTTGGGGACGCCTGGGGCAGAGCATCTGGGGTGCTACTGGACCAACCCAGCAGCACCCCATCTGCTCTGCCCCAGGCGTCCTGATTCAGCCGCTGCTGAAATTGACCAGCAGCGGCTGAATCAGGACCTGGGGCAGAGCAGCTGGGGTGCTGCCGGGTTGGTCCAGTAGTGCCCACGGGCGCTGCAGGACCAATCGGCAGCGCCCCAGCTGCTCTGCCCCAGAGTCCAAAACAAAAGCCTGGTCTGCTGGGGGGGGGGGGGGGGGAGCACACTAGCTGTGCCCCCCCCCCCCCCCGCAGCAGACCAGGGACACGGGGAGCGCAGCGGCAGCGGGGTGCCGCGCCTCTGAGGCTTTGCTCTGGCAAAGCCTCAGAGGCGAGGGACCCCGCCGCGGCTGCGGCTTCAGTCTGGGTGCCTGTGGTCTGCTGGGGACGGTCCCCAGCAGACCACAGGCACCCGGACTGAAGCCGCAGCCGCGGGGGGTCCCGCGCCTCTGAGGCTTTGCCAGAGCAAAGCCTCAGAGGCGCCCGGACTGAAGCCGCAGCCGCGGGGGGGTCCCGCGCCTCTGAGGCTTTGCCAGAGCAAAGCCTCAGAGGCGCGGGGAACCGCCGCTGCTGCCGCTCCAGTCTGGGTGCCTGTGGTCTGCTGGGGACGGTCCCCAGCAGACCACAGGCACCCGGACTGAAGCCGCAGCTGCGGGGGGGGTCCCGCGCCTCTGAGGCTTTGCCAGAGCAAAGCCTCAGAGGCGCGGGGAACCGCCGCTGCTGCCGCTTCAGTCAAGAAGCGGCAGCAGCGGCGGTTCCCAGCGCCTCTGAGGCTTTGCTCTGGCAAAGCCTCAGAGGCGCGGGACCCCCACGCGGCTGCGGCTTCAGTCCGGGCGCCTCTGAGGCTTTGCTCTGGCAAAGCCTCAGAGGCGCGGGACCCCCCGCGGCTGCGGCTTCAGTCCCGGCGCCTGTGGTCTGCTGGGGACCGTCCCCAGCAGACCACAGGCACCGGGTCTCAAGGGGCAGCAGCAGCGGTTCCCGCGCTTCTGAGGCTTTGCTCTGGCAAAGCCTCAGAAGCGCGGGAACCCGCCCAGTGCCCCTGGTCTGCTGGAGACGGTCTCCAGCAGACCAGGGGCACCGGAGCAGCTTACGAACGGGGCTTTCTCACCCCGACTTCCGGGGCGAGAAAGCTCTGTTCGTAAGTGCGGATCCGACGTAAGTCGGATCCGCGTAAGTCGGGGACTGCCTGTATTCTGTTTCATACACACAAATACATACTTTCTGTACCTGGGAAAATATGTAACAGTAATTGTACATTATTCATGTCTAAAGTTGGATAGTAAATAGATATCTGGAGTTGAAATACACACATGCACATGATCATTCAAAAAAAAAAGTCACTTACTTTAATCTGTCCTCCAAATGTGTCATAGGAGAAAAAGTGGCATTGATTTTGTCCATAACAAGAGTCCTCCATCTCTCCTTGAATAAGTATATTTCTAGTCAGGAGACCAACTTCTGCCCTCATGTCTATGCCATCTATTACTTCCCCAATATGAAGATAAAGTGGGCTGCCTGTGGAAAAATACTTTCAATTGAAGTACCTTTACTATCTTCATTCATCAGACAGTTCTTAATACATACACAATCCTCCAACAAGATTCAATTACAGTAGTAGTTTTACTTATGATGAATTTCTGTGTGTTTGACCATTATGAAGGGTCTGAACCCACATGTGCTGCTCATGTACTTCAACAGAAGCACTCAATCAGCCACTCTCAGAGCCAGCCCCTGATCCAGCAACCACATGAGTAGTCTCATTGCCTTCAATGAGCAACACTCTTCTGTGTAAGCTTGCATGCTTAAGTGTTTACAGGACTAGGCAGTTTTGCAAAATTTAGCTAAAGAGGAGTTTTAAAAAGGGACACATATGTTTTGCACAGAAATAGCTTAAGAACATGTCATACCATCAATCTTCACTTGGTTACTTTTACATTCAGGACAAGGAAGGAGATTAAATTCTTCAGCTTGATGCATGGAATAGTCAGTGCTGGCAATGACTATCCTATTGCCAGGTAACCAACTTGTAACCTCATCCACTAAATTCAGAATTATGCCTTTGGAAACTTCCACTTTAAATCCATTATGAGGTGTTCCTGGGGGGGGGGGGGGGGAGGGGGGAAGGGGGAAAGAGGGGGAAACAAAAACCAATCCATTGTTCTTTTCTGTTATGTACCAGTGCATTTTGGAAAACTGCACAGAGTGTCTACTCAATTTTAGATGAAATAATTCAAGGTCTCAAATGCTTTATGGGGCACAGTGACTATCCCCAATTGTTATTTCATGACAGTACTTGTTTTTTTTATGATCCTCCAATGAATATGGCCAAGTTCTATAATACAGATCTAAAATAGTTCAGATTTTAATAGCAGAAAAAAAGAAGAGCACACCACACCTTTTATCCATCCACTGAAAGCAGTAACTCTAAAAGTGATTCCTTCATAGGTCTGAAAATCTCTTCTGGCTATTGCTAGCCCAGTTGTTCCGTTCACTTGATACTGCTTTCTATCTTCTGTGGTTGAAAACTGACCACCACCAAGTATCCCAACCAGAGCCCAGGGCTGCCTGAGTAAGATCAAGAAGAGTCTGGTCATATTGACAGAAGTGCATTCTTGTACCCTACACTTTTTATATAGCATCCCTGTTACAAGAATGATTCTTAAAAATCAAGCAAGCCTGAATTATATAGTAGTCTCCTTTACAGCTCCCTTAATAACGGTTTTTGTTAACATTTTAAACTGGAGTGGCTTGGGGGGAAAAAAAGGTTTTTTTCCTGTTTACAGAAGTTGACTTTCTTTGATCTTATTCGTGTGCTATGCTGGAGGGTATGAGTTTATATATAGTTTGGCGATCATGCTTACTAAAAAGCATTGTTGAATACAAGAACTCTGCGATGCTATGGAGTTACTATTACAGTCTGGAGCTGACAGCTGACAGCTGTTAGGAAAGACGCCCGGGAGCTGTCCATGGTGGCGCTACAGCTTTCCACCAAGTCATTTCGGATGCCTTCCTGCCACATGTCCAATGATAAAAGCCCAGCCTTGGAACAAACACACACTCTAGTGCTGACAGCCACGTGGCTCGTGTCCCTATGGAAGAGCCTGCTCCGGGCACCGCAGAAGTGAGTTCTAGCCCGGGGTTCCCTCATGGGCTGTCACGCACAAGTTTGGCCCACATGCTGCAAGCTCCGTGCTGGGCATGTGCTACTCCCCGGACTAGGCTCCCGCAGATTAAACGCTGGCCAGAGAGCGAGCACTGGAGGCTTTTAGCCGCGCATATTTTCTGCTGGCCTCACCGACCCGGAAGCAACCCCCTCTACCCCCGCACGAACAGCCCCGCCGGTCTCACCTGTAGCCCAGATGCAGGATGTACCTGCTCCGTAGAAGCTCCTTGAGGAGAAGTCGGGTCTCCAGAGTCAAACTCTTCGCTGCTGAGTCTCCTACTGCGGCTGCCACCACCCTGCCCGGGGCTTGCGCAGCCAGAAACGCCCGCAGCCTCCTGCTCTCCTCGGCCAGCAGGTGCGTGTCAAAGCGAGCGGCGGCCACCACCTGGGCTGTGTCTGCATCAATGATGCGCAGGTTGAGGCCTCGGCTGCTCCAACGCTTCTCGGAGCGGTAGGGACCGTAGGGAAGCCCGCCCGGGTGCAAGGTGGCGTCCAGCAGAGTCCAGGAGCGAGGCTTCCGGCCGTGTAACTCCAGGGTCCCCCCTCGGCCCACCCCGAGGAATTTCTTCCCGTAGCTCTCCACCTCCGGCCCCTCAGTGGCCTGGCCGAACAGCGAGATGGTGGCCCGGGAGCTGTAGGGGCACCGCGGGGAGCCAATGTGCAGCGCCCCGCCATTCTGAATGAGGATGTAGCGGGCCCTTAAGGCGATGGGCGGCCCCTGATCTGCGAATACCAGCGCCCCTGCAAGGGAAGGGGGGAGACTCATGCGCCCGCTCTGCTGCTAAGTCCCGCCGGCTACTCTTGATGCTCGGGCACATGGCAGCCCTGCAAACCCCCTTTGGCCACCGGCCGGGCCAGCGAGGCACGCAGGGCTCCAGGAGGACAGGGAAGATCGCAAAGCCACGCCAGGACTTCGCTTCCTCTCCCCCCCCCCTTTCCCCCGGCTCCTATCCAGACTGCGGGAGAGCTCCGAGCCGGAGGATCCCCGGTGTCATGTCCGGTGTTCCCCCTCCCTTGGGAGCGTCAAGCCCCTGCGATGCCCCAGGCGCGAGGTGTCTGGTCTGGCCTCTGGCCATGCCCGGCTCCGGTTCTCCCCCCAGCCAGCGGGCGCTCCTTACCTCCGTCCTGAATGCGCAGCGCATGGAAAGTAGCAGAGCTCTCCAGCCGCAGGGCTGCCCCGCTGCCGATGAGCACCGTGCGGCTGCTGTCGTGCCCGGGACGCCAGGGAGTCAGGTGCGGGGCGGGCTCGGGACACAGACCTGCAACACACCCGCCGAGTCAGTGCCGCCCGCCGCGCTGCAGCCCGGCCCCAGCTGGCAGAGCCCGGGGGATACCCACCTGTTGCGCCGGAGCTCGCCGCGCCGCCGCTCTCGCAGGAGCCCTGGGTCGCCGGGAGGGCAGGCCCGGGAGAGGAAGCAGCCCGGGAGCCAAGCGCTGCCGGAGGAGGATGCCGCGCGCAGCCCTGGCTAGACGCGCTAAGGGCTCCTCGGGAGCGGGCGGACTCGTGCGCCCCCGAGGAGCTGCTGTTCCGTGCGCCCCCGCTCGGCTCTGCCTGCCTGAGCCCGGAGCAGCAGCAGACACCTGCTGTCCAGGACGGAAGGGCACCGAGGCGAAGATGCAGGAGGCTGGGGCAGCCCCGCACGAGGCGATGGTGGAAGCCGCCCGGCCGGAGAAAGACACACGGAGACGTTTCAGTCAAAGCGCTTTATTCCCATCGGCCCCCCAGGCAGGACGGGCGCCGCTCCCGCCACCTGTAGCGCAAAGCAGCGCTCGGCAAACGCTCCGCGCCCTGCAGGTACGTGGGCTCCGGCGTCTGCAGGGGGGCAAAGCCCCTCTCCTCCTGGCGCAGCCACATCCCCAGCCAAGCCCGGTCCCGCACTGACCCGCTCTGCCGCGGGGCAGGGCCGCCGGAGGAACAACGTGCTCCAAGCCTCTTACCTATCCCCGGTGCAACTAAGCCACAGCGACGAGGCAGCCTCTCGCGGCTCCCTTGGCTGCTTTAAGGAGCGGCCAGTCCCCCCCTCGGAGGCGCGGGGCTCTGCACGAGGCGGAACAGGGAGAGCCCACGGGCGGTAAGTTGGAGGCTGCCTGCTACCGAGCGCCAAGCCACTGCTCCACTCCTGGCGGGCTCCCCCCAGCCTGCCTATTTATAGCCCATCTGCCGGCCTCTGGCGCTGCCCGCGCTGTTTACAGCGGCTCAGCCGCTGGCTCCGCCTTCGCCCGTGACGACACCGCCTCCTGGAGGCTGGCGCCCAGATGTAAGGAGCCGCGCCGAGCTCCCCCGGGCTTTGCATCCCGGCCTGAGCCGGGGGGCGCGCACGTGGCCGGACCTGTCAGGTGGCTGGAAGGGAATCCCTTAAACAGCGAAGGGGGAGAGCTGCAAGTCCCCCGCTACCCTCAGCCTGTCACCCTCGCTAGCCTTACAGGTTGCAGCGGCAGCTTCTGCTGCTCCCTTTCAGACAGGCCTGAGATGAACAGGGGGAATAGGCAGCTTGGCTGTCGCTTGCACAGTCTCCACCTTCACCTTAAGGGGGTATTACTGTGCCCGCCCCCCATCGTCACTGGCAGGGGTACTACTCTTTCCTGCAGGGACGCTGCTAGAGGAGGCGAACTGTGAATAGAAAACTATTGCCAGGCACGCAGGCTGGGAAGCCCCAGTGCCCTGGGCTGCATGCATAAGGAGTGAGGTGTTGTGTTCTCCAAGCTACCCTAAACAAAGATTGTAGGCAAAGTAGGTGGAAATAGACCCCTGCCTAGGACGAAATTTAATGGTCTAAGTCGGATTTAGAGACAAGGTGAGGTGATATGTTTTATTGGACCAATTTCTGACTGTGTGAGAGAGAAACCTTGAAGTTTAGAGAGCCCTCTTCATTTGTCAGTTAATCTTGAATAATCAGTCTAATTAAATCAACTGTATCCTGTTCTCTGGGATGTGTGCCCCTCCCACAGCTGGGAACCACTGTTTGTTTAAAGAATGCTGATGGGGAGGACTGAGAACAAGAATGCATGAAAATTGCAGGAGGTAGGTTACCACTGCTCTGAGCCTGAGACACCCACGGAGAGTTCATCTGTCCCACAGCAGTCACTATAATGCCTTAGAAAGCACCTGCAGGGGGTATTCCAGCAAATCTTGAGTCTGATCCAGTAGGCTTTGGATCAGGTTCCTTGCTCTTAAATAGCTTGCTCCCATTGATTGCAGTTGTCTTTTGATGGAGGTAGAAAGGCTATTTCAGATTCCAGATGTATTCTGAATTAAAGTTATCTGTATTTCTTATGCTATTAAATGCATCATAAAAGACCAGATATTCTGGGAGGCAACACGTAAATATATTAAAGCACAGATCTGTGGCCACTGAGAAGATTCAATCCCATATCAGATCCAACACTAGTCCTTTAGAAAACTTCAATCCAGAGAGGGACAGCTGAGCTAGGAAGCAAATTTATCAGCCACAGGTACTATACAGGGCTCCCACTGTAAAGCCATAAGTGCTGATTATCACAAACAGCAAGGGAAGGAAGAGACATTCATGTGCCATCATCAGGTCACACTGTTTCAATCTGTTGCCCCAGAATAAAATTCTTCTGAGGGAGAAATCAGGGGCTACTAAAATTATTCAGGGACAAGATTTCTTCTGAGGGAGGGGTCAGAGCCAATTAAATTGTTTGTAGATACAGAGTTCGAAATTCATCTGCTATAAATGTACAGGATGTCAAGTACAAGAAAACTAAAACTTATTTTTCATAGGCATTTACCCAAAAGTTCATTGTATCCCTTATCTTACCTTCAACTAAAATGTTCATGGGGGAGATGATTAATCTCCAAAATAACAGGTTGAGAAATTATGTTTAAGCTGTATTACACTAATACATCAGTACTGGAAGTAAATACATTAAAGGTCTGGGTTATCACTAAATGAGGCCCCTGGTATACACTTTCTTATTCCTATGCAACAATCATTACTTAGGCAAAATTCCCATTAATTTTAGTGGGACTTTTGCTAGATGAAGAACTGCAAGCTCAGCCATTAAATCTTTATCTGTATGCCGGGAGAGGTCACCAGATTCTTACATTATTTGAATAATTACCCAAAGCTCTGTCTCTCTCTCTGAGATGTTAGCAGCAGCACAACTACTATGATGGTTTGATTGTTTTCCTGAGGAAAAAGCTGCCATGAGGTGAGAAATTTGGAGATAATTTTCTCCCAGCATTGAAAAGTTCCTACCTGGCATGTGAGTAAAATTGTGGCATAAATTAGACTAGAACTATCTCTATGCTTTTTCGATAATTCATTTCTGGAATAATAAGGAAAATGAGCTGAGCCCTATTACTGTCTGAGAGTTGCCACTGAAGAGGTGAAATGGTGCTAATTTCACCCTTGAAAAACCTTATTGTTCCAAGATTATTGTTTTCCAAATAAACTCCAGATTGAAGTTTACACAATACTCGTCAACTACAAGATGCTTTCTCAACAAAAGAACATTTCCAAGACCCTCACAACATCCTCACACTTTCACACAGGAAGACAGAACATCCTGTCTCATCAGCCTTTCCTAGCAAAAGGACCTAATATTGTTACTCATTTTTGTAGGCTAATCAATAGTAATCCATTCTGGTACAAACAAAATGGGTCATGCCACTCTTTCCTAATGGATCACCTGATATAAAGAAACGTTTAGTATTTCAAACCCCAACATGTTGCAATAAATGTAATATTTTGAATGACAAATTTTAATTGAATTATCTGGGATTTAGTAAAGTCTCATTTAAAGGGAATGAAAAAACAGCTGATTCATGACAGAAATGTTGACTAATAGTTTGTTCCTATTATGCCCGTGACTGATAATAGACACAAAATTCACACAGGAATGAAGGGATGGTTCTTCCTGTGTAAGCACTTTCCTCTCGGGTATACTCCCTCAGTGAATGATATCCTGTTTCCTTACTACTGCTCAGAAGGTGGAAGGAAAAGCAGGGTCAGTTTTCACTAAGTAGTTCCCATGGAATAGTTTGAATAAAAGTACTCTATTCTAAGGCAGTCCATGTTTCTACAAACACAACCCAGTCCATCAACTTAAAATAAAAGCTGGATGCTCAGGACAGCTTTCAAATGCACACACTATATATGCATATTAACATAAATTAAATAAAAGGCTTGGGAATTATGAGTGTATGTATCTGTGCACACACATTACATATATACAGAGAGAGAGAGAGAGAGAGAAAGTTAGTGTTTTGATCACTGTTGTTTTGAGATTCTCTTTTAATTACACAGATATAAAATCAGAAGCTACAGAAAAGCCGATAGACTGGTTTACCAAATATGGATGGTAATTGAGATTGGTCCATATCTGGTTTTAAATTCTACCAACAGGGGTCACCCTTGCACATGAATAGCATACTCTGTTCCTAATACTTTACAGCTGATCGCTCAAGAGCCCTTCTCATGAACAATACTGAGTAAGTCTGGTTCCAGGATTTGCACTGAATTAACTACATGCCAGGATCACTTAAACCCATATACTTGCTATAACTGTTGGTATAGGCTGGAATTGGTTAAAGCAAGAATCCTTTTCATACGAATTGATGAATAACATGACAATTTATCATGAAAATGGATAGCAAGAGACTCCAACTTTTATACACCACCATTAAAATACAACATATTTTCAATAACTAAATATAAAACTTGCCTCTTTCAATCTACAAAAGCTGCTGAGTATTCTGTGCTGATTTTTTTCCAAAAAAAAGTTAAATTATTTGCATCTCTCTTCAGCAAGCATGCTCAGTTCAATCTTGAGAAAATCAGAATATACTGAAATACAAGTTGAACCTCTCTAGTCTGACACCCTGACTGGTGCCAAACCAGATAATTTGCCAGACTATGGGAGCTCAATATTGTCTAGCAGCCTTACCAACACTTTCATTGCTTACTGAGCTCTTAGAAGACATTTTGGGGTAAATTCGGGTATGTCTACACTACCCTCCTAGTTCGAACTAGGAGGGTAATGTAGGCATACCGCACTTGCAAATGAAGCCCGGGATTTGAATTTCCCGGGCTTCTTTTGCATAAGCGGGGAGCCGCCATTTTTAAAACCCCGCTGGTTCGAACCCCGTGCAGCGCGGCTACATGGGGCACGAACTAGGTAGTTCGAACTAGGCTTCGAACTAGGCTCATTTCACGAGGAGTAACGGTAGTTGGAACTAGGAAGCCTAGTTCGAACTACCTAGTTTGTGCCCCGTGTAGCCGCGCTGCACGGGGTTCAAACCAGCGCGGTTTTAAAAATGGCGGCTCCCCGCTTATGCAAATGAAACCCGGGAAATTCAAATCCCGGGCTTCATTTGCAAGTGCGGTATGCCTACATTACCCCGCTAGTTCGAAATAGCAGGGTAGTGTAGACATACCCTTCGAGCTAAATAACAGCACAGTACATTGAGAGCCAGGACTGGTAGTGATAAGCAAATTTTATAGGACTGCAGGAAACTTGGCCACACCCATGATAAGTGGACAGCCAGCTAACTAAAATCGTGGACTATGAATGTTGCTGAACCAGAGGGTGCCGGACTACAGAGGTTCAACTTGTATTTCATAGAATCATAGAACACTAGTACTGGAAAGCACCTTGAATGGTCATCTAGTCCAGTCTCCTACCCACAGCAGGACCCAGTACTGTCTACACCATCCCAGATAGATGTGTATTGAACCTGCTTTTAAATAGCTCCAGAGATGGAGATTCCACAGCCTCCCTAGGCAATTTATTCCAGTGTTTAACCACCTTGACAGTTACGAAGTTTTTCCTAATGTCCAGCCTAAACCTCCTTTGCTGCAGTTTAAGCCCATTGCTTCTTGTCCTATCCTTAGATGCCAAGGAGAACAATTTTTCTCCCTCCTCCTTGCAACACCCTTTTGGATACTTGAAGACCGCTATCATGTCCCCTCTCAGTCTTCTCTTTTCCAAACTAAACAAACCCAGTTCTTTCAGTCTTCCTTCACAGGTCATATTCTCTAGACCTTTAATCATTCTTGTTGCTCTTCTCTGGACCTTCTCTAATTTCTCCAACTTTTTTGAAATGTGGTGCCCAGAACTGGACACAATACTCCAATTGAGGCTTGATCAGCACAGAGTAGAGCGGAAGAATGACTTCTCGTGTCTTGCTCATGACACTCCTGTTAATGCATCCCAAAATCATGTTTGCTTTTTTTGCAACAGCATTGCACTTTTGACTTATGTTCGTCTTTTGGTCCACTATGACCTCTAGATCCCTTTCTGCAGTACTCCTTCCTAGACAGTTGCTTTCAATTGTACTAAAGTTTTTAAGCCATTAGAACAAATCACCTTGGCCAGAAACACTTTGTATAATATATAATCCATTATTATTCATTATTTGTATTAAAGTGGCACTCTCAGGCCCCATCAGAATTGGCAAATTGCATCTCTTTTTTTCAATTTACTTTCAAAAGAGGCTCTTTTGAAATTTGGTGCATCTGCATGGCCATTCCTTACTTCTCATAGAACAAGGTTTACATGGATGGTGAAAGAGCGCATCCGTTCTTTCCAATTTTTTTTCTGAAAAAGCAGATGTGTTGCTATAGGCTGGAGTTTGTTAAAGCAAGAATCCTTTTCATATGAACTGATGAATAACGTGACAATTTATCATGAAAATGGATAGCAAGAGACTCCAACTTTTATACACCACCATTAAAATACAACATATTTTCAATAACTAAATATAAAACTTGCCTCTTTCAATCTACAAAAGATGCTGAGTATTCTGTGCTGATATTTTCTAGAATCTTTCTAGCATCTCTTACCCTACAGCCAGCAACCTCCCCTTTCTTCTCCCACTAAAATTAATGTGGCAATTCACATACTCAGCATTTTGCAGGAGATGCTTTGCAATGCACTTAGCAGGTTCAGGTGTTTATGATGAACACTGGGTTGAGGCTAGTGATGTAAAATCCTGGTTAAATGTTACATTTAACTGATTTACTGGGATCTCGTGGGCAGGGGCCACTCCAGTCCCTGCCCGCAGTGTGGTGTGGCAGGCCCGGCCAGTCTGAAGCAGCCACCCCACTTGCAGCGTGGCGGGTCGAACTGGGCTGGGCCTGATGCACTATGGGTGGAGGGCTGCTCGGTCTGGACCCTCTGTGCCATGGTATGAAGGTGCTCCAGCCCAGCTGAGCTGCAGTGTCCCCTGCCCGCATTGCCACAGGCCCGACCGGGCTGCAACACTCCCAGCCCACGGTTCATTGGGCTGGTCTGGGCTGCGAGTTAACCAGTAAAGGTGATACTTACCCATTAACTGGTTAAATCCCTAGTTCAGGCTTTGCAGGGCCCCAATGGGACACCTATAACCCTCTTCTAGTAAATCCTGTTTGCTTGCAGCAAAATATCAGTACAGCAGGTCAGGTTTCAGGAGCCTGGTTTAAAGCAGCCCATGGGTGATAGATCATAAAAAGGAATGAGAAGCAGGCAGCAGTGCTAGAAGAGAGACACAGCCTTTCATTAAGGGACTGATCTTATAACCCATCCCACTGAAACCAATCGATGAGTCTTGCAGGCCTGAGCCTTTATGGGAAGGGAGGGAATGGGAAAAGCTGGAGGTGCTGATGCTTAGATGCCACCATTCTAAAATGCATCCTTATATAGGTGAAACAATTAAACATCATTTGTCATAGGAGGCTAGTAAACGTAGATGCAAGCAGAAAATGTTAAAAACACAAAAAACGTGCATTCCCCTTATATACCTACCGCTTTGTTTCACTTCAGACTTAAACAACATTCTCCTTGTTTTAAGCATTTGCTTCTTTAGCAGTGAGAAGGCCTTGGATTGCTGGGCTTCAGCCAATACTCCCATGTCCCTAAGGAGCTTTAGCACCCGGTATAACACCAGTGGCTTCAGTTTGGATTGCAGCAGCTTGAGAGGGTTGATCTGAATTTTGGGTGGGCTGACTTCCTTATCACAGTTATGAAATCGAAATATACTCCAAGCAAGTTTAGGTCCAAAGGTATCCATAAAAACATATCTGTAAAGCTTAAGGAGCAAGTCACATGATAACTGCCCTTCTTTTGATTTCTGGGTCAGGTTCTGATTTGTTACCATCATTCTTCTTTCCTCATGACTTACAAAAACATTACTTCTAAAAAGGCTGGACATCTTATATGAACCAGGAGCCTCTAGAAGAATTTTCTTATTGTGAAATGGTCCTTCATGATCCATATTCCACAAAGAATTGTTGGGATTCAGGCTATTTTCTGAAACAATCATAAATATAGTAAAACCTATTAACATATTTCCTCCTAGCAGATTTATATAAGCATGCATTTAAGAATGTTTCACTATATTACAGAATATATTTTGGCTTACTGTACCAAAAATGTATTTTGGAATGCTTATTATATGTTTTAATAGGCCAAATTAATAGTATGCAATGACGACGCATGCATTTAAGTTGTTGGTGCTTTATTCTGTCTGGTCAACTATTGTAATCTAAGAACCCATTCTGTGTACTTTTTGGTCTAAACTAGCACCTTACTGAACTGTTGTTATAATCTATACAAGTGTTATTGCATGTACATTACTGAACAAGAAGTAGTGACCATGACAATGCATTCTGTTTTGCATAGTATCTGCAAGCAAATACTATGGGATCTACTACAGACTCATTACTGGACCACATGCATCAAGTGGCTTTGTGGTAGACTACCCACCCTCCTCCCCATCTGCTTTTTTTTTTTTTAAAAGTTGCCTGAGCTGGGGAGAAGGTACCTTTCACTCTTCTTCCTTAGCCTATTTGGCTCTTGGGCCCAGATCTGGGGCATGATTCAACTCTCAGTCAAGTAAGTAGGAATCTTTACACCAGTGGTGGGCAACCTACACTAATGAGTGGGACATGTTAGTGGCCCTCCATCTCAATGGGCCGCAAGAATGTTGCGACCAAGATAGTGTTGCCAGGTGTCCGGTTTGAACCGGACAGTCCAGTATTTGAGCTTTCTGTTCAGGAAACAAATTGAGAAAGTATAAATGAGAAAATAGAAACGTCCGGTATTTTCTAAATAAGATGCAATGTAGATTGTGATGTAATGTCAAGTGTGTCTGGTATTTTTGTTGAAACCATCTGGCAACCCTAGACTAAGATGGTCTCCTGGGAGAGAGTAGTTTTGCTAGCAGTGCTTATGTACCTAGATTTTTTGGGCGTGCTCATTGAACCATAGCAGCATTTTGAAAGGATGCAGAGGGAACCTGCAGCTCTTACAGTTAAAGCTGTGTGCAATGAGCACACACGTCACTCCACGTGCCCTTGCTTAATGTGCATGTTGCTTAAGTAATACTGATAGAAAAAAACCCTACATGGATGGAAATGAGCGGAATCTGGTAACCCTACACATGGGTTATGGTACACAAAATATGTCTCACTAGCCACGGTAGTTGAGTAAGTACTGCAGGTTGCCCACCACTGCTTTACACAGACTTGAACAGAAGTTGGATAGGGCCCTTCTGTAAAGTTCACCCTGGGGTGCTTTCTAGAATGTTCTCCCAGTGTGTAAGTGCATTTTGGCTTCCCCCCATTATCCTGCATTTGCCAGGCAGTTGCAAGGAGCCAGCTGTATCTTTTGTAGGGCTGCAATAACTGAAGCCCAGATCCTCAAAGTTAGTTAGGCACCCAACTCCCATTGAAATCGGTGGGAGTTGGGCACCTAAATTAAGGGTGCGAATGTGTAACCAGTGAGACTTGCTGGTTAAGGTTAACCAGTGGAGGCTGGAGTAGCTTCCCACCTGCTATGTGTAGGGGGCTGCTCCAACCCTGCAGAGGGCCTGCCACAAACAGGGACATAAGAACATAAGAATGGCCGTTCTGGGTCAAACCAAAGGTCCATCTAGCCCAAAAGCCTGTCTGCCGACAGTGGCCAACACCAGGTGCCCCAGAGGGAGAGGATCAAAGACAATGATCAAGTGATTTGTCTCGTGCCATCCATCTCCAGCTTCTGACAAACAGAGGCCAGGGACACCAATTCTATCCCCTGGCTTATAGCCTTTTATGGACCTAACCTCCATGAAACTATCTAGCTTCTCTTTAAACTCTGTTATAGTCCTAGTCTTCACAGTGAGGTGAGCAGGGAGCCTGCCAAGGGCTTCCCTGCTGCACCCATGGGACAGATCTGGTGGCTTAGGGGGTTGGATTCCGCCCGCAGGCTGTACTTTACCCAGGCCTGCATTAGGCTCAGCCTCAAATACAGACTGGTGTGTAACTTGTTCTGCCTCAGTAGCAAAGCTTCAGGGAGTCACAGTTACTCCCATGTCCTAGTGCTCCAAGGAGAACATAGCACACAGATCCTAAGTGGTATTCAGATTAGGAATGTAAAATCCCATTTAAATGGTTAACTGGTTAAACATATTGGTTAACCAATTATAGGCAGAGGGTGGCTAGAGTGCCTCCCCTGCCGCTGACCTGGAGTTGACCACTGTGAAAGACTTCTCTGGTCATCCAGAGCAGGCCCAGGTGGCCAGCAGGCAGGAGCTGCTCTGGCATCAGAAGCAGCCTTTGTCCTCGTCTGGAGCCCTGGAACAGCCTCTGTCTATGGCAGGCCCGGGTGCCCCACAGGCAGAGGCTGGCCCACTCCAGCTCAGTGGCGGGGGAAGCACTCCAGCCACTCTCCGCCTATAATTGGTTAATCCCAGGCAGCTCTGCCCCGGGCTTCCTGGAGTCAGATGCTGATCAATTTCAGCAGCGGCTGAATCGGGACGCCTGGGGCAGAGCAGCTGGGGTGCTGCCGGGTTGGTCCCGTAGCGCTGCCCCTCGACACTGCGGGACCAACCCAGCAGCACTCCAGCTGCTCTGCCCCAGGCATCCCCAAGAGCAGCTGGGGTGCTGCTGGGTTGGTCCAGCAGCCCCGAGGGGCAGTGCTATGGGATCAACCTGGGAGCCCCCCAGCTGCTCTGCCCCCCGATTCAGCAGCGGCTGAATCGGGGAAGCCGGGCGCAGAGCAGCTCCAATTGTCCAGCTGCCCGGAGCACTTCCGGCTTCCCGATGGTGCCGGACCATCAGGAGTGCCGGAGCATTGGATGCCGGACCAATGGAGTTTTACTGTAATTGTGAACAGCCCATTGATGAATGGATGGTGGCAATATTAAATATAACTCAGCTGTTCATAACTTAGAGAATAGTTATTAACGGCTCACAATCATTCTGGAGGGCATAACAAGTGGGGTTGTTTTGGGACCAGTTCTGTTCAATATCTTCATCAATTATTTAGATGACAGCATAGAGAGTACACTTATTAAGTTTGCAGATGATACGAAGGGGAGGGGTTGCAAGTACTTTGGAGGATAGGGTCAAAATTCAAAATGATCTTGACAAACTAGAAGAATGGTCTGAAGTAAACAGGATGAAGTTTAATAAGGACAAATGCAAAGTACTCCACTAAGGAAGGAATAATCAGTTTCACACATACAGAAAGGGAAGTGACTGTCTAGGAAAGAGTACTGTAGAAAGGGATCTAGGGGTCATAGCAAACCACAAGTGAAATATGAGTCAGCAATGTGACACTATTACAAAAAAAGCAAAGATGATTGTGGGATGCATTAACAGGAGTGTTGTGAGCAAGACATGAGCAGTCATTCTTTTGCTCTACTGTGTGCTGATTAGGCCTCAATTGGAGTATTGTGTCCAGTTCTGGGCACCACATTTCAAAAAAGTTGGAGAAATTGGAGAAGTCCAGAGAAGAGCAACAATAATTATTACAGTTCTAGAAAACAGGACTTATAAGGGAAGATTGAAAGAACTGGGCTTGTTTAGTTTAGAAAAGAGAAGATTGAGGGGGGACATGATGGCAGTTTTCAAATATCTAAAAGGATGTTACAAGGAGGAGGGAGAAAAATTGTTCTCCTTGGTCTCTGATGATAGGACAAGAAGCAATGGACTTAAATTGAAGTAAGAGAGGTTTAAGTAGGACATCAGGAAAAACTTCCTAACTCTTAGGGTGGTTAAACACTGGAATAAATTGCCTAGGGAGGTTGTGGAATCTCCATCACTGTAGATATTTAAGAGCAGGTTGGATAGACATCTATCACGAATGATCTAGACAGGGCTTGGTCCTGTCGTAAGGGAAGGGGACTGGATTCGATGACTTCTCAAGGTCCCTTCCTGTTCTAGGATTCTATGATTCAGCCAATCGTCAGAAGGTTGACTTGTATCATAGTAGTTAAAATTCTATACAATTCTTGCATACAATTTGATACAATTGTTGCTATGAGGGCATGGAATTGGACTTCATGACCTCTCAAAATCCCTTCCAGTTTTAATATTTTATGACTAGATGGTGGTGGGAATGTATAACTATCTAAGAATTATGTCATAATAGTAAATAACAATACTTTTACCATTCCTATAACATCTTTCATTAGCATTTTGTTGTGCTTCATTTGCATAATCTATTCAAGCGGTTTTTGCGCAAAAACAAGCAGTGTGGACATTTCCTTTTTGCGCAAAACCAGCTCGAATAGATTATGCAAATGAAGCGCAACAAAATGCTCATCTGCGCTTCATTTGCATACTCTCTGCTAGCAAAAGCCGGCAGTGTAGACATAGCCTCAGAGCCCTTAAAAACTTTGTTAAATTAACGTTCACTGTACCCCAATGACAGAGATAACTAATATGCCCATTTTACAGATGGGCAAATTGAAGCACAGGGAAGTTTGCCAAAGAATACATAATAAAGTCAGTCACAGAGCCAGGAATATAATTTCATTGGGGCTAATCATCTTATTAACTGTGTGCACAGTTTCCCCTGATATCTAACAGCTGGACAGTTAGTCTCCAGGAATCCTGAATCCCAGCTCCCTGTTCTGACAAGTACAGCCTTCATCTGAAACTCACAGAAGTAAATGGAAAGCCTGTTAATTTCAATGTACTGTGGATTAAAGCCTATGGGATGCTAGCTAAACAGGATGCATTTCATAGCCATTATATCACACTTTGTAAATTTAAAATGTTCCTGATTTGGAATTTTACAGTGAAAACCCAAAAAATGTTGGTGGAAAATCTTGGTAATTTTTTTACCATGGAAAAACTCAGAACATTTCCTAGCTATATGTACTAATAATAAACAATATTTTGTTTTAAACAGTGCAGATTGATATATCTGGTAACCTTTTCCGATGAACCTAACACTTAATTATGTCATGTGTTCTAATCATTTGAGTTAAAATAAAACAGTGATTTTATCTTTATATTATAATTATTGCTGGCAATAATCTGAAAGATAAACTAAAGATCTTATCAGGAGCCTGCTTGTAAAAAAACAGGGGGCACCAACAGAGTTTGCTTTCTCCACACAATAGTGATTCAGGACAGGAAGTGAAGGCAGGGATTTCCCTACACTCCCCCTATGGACGAGTATACCCCCCCTGAATTTTCCCAACCCTCTCCCCAGTTTGTGACCTATGGTGCCATACAGCCCACCTTCACCCTCACGATGTCACCCTTCATCGGACCTGACATCCCCCCTTGTAAATTCGAACCCCCACCCCAATTTCGGTTCCTGGGGAGGCTACTGACTGGAGGGGTAGAGAAGCATTAAGGGGCAGAGCTGTATAATGGAAACAACTTGCACATGGCCTATGTGTAGGTGCTTGAACTCAGCTAATGCTTACATTTGGGCAGGGGAGGGGAGAAATACAACTCAGACTCTGGAGAGAATAAAGGAGATAGATGTAAGTAAATATTCAGCAAGAGAAACATCAACTAATGGCACTACATGTATGGGTCCTTCTCCTGGGAGCTAAAGTAGTATGTGTTAAGAAGGTGGCAAGGGATCAAACCACAACATTCTGATCTTAACGCTAGTGGCTCTGAATTTAGGAAAAATGTGGTTCTGGAGGAGTCCAGAATTTCATGTAATCTACATGCTGTGGCAAAATGGACAGAGCTTTGGCTTCCACGGTTTCAAACGCCCCTGAACCGCTGAGTCAGCACTCTTGCAGGCCTTTTCTCGCTGCTTGAAAGCCAGCTAAAGAAAGCAGCTTTGCAATTAGCACTGCCTGTTGGAAAGCTCTACCCTGACCACTGCACTGGTAATCTGAGCTATAAACTACTGGTCCTTGTGTCGCTCTAACCAACCATCCCGCTAACGGCTCCATTAACCATCCCACTGAGGCGTGCTTGAGGGGAGACACAAGCAACGTTTTACTAACGGTTGAAACTGGTCGCTTGCGAGCCTGGCCAGCGGGACAGGAGCAGCAGCAGCAGCAGCAGGTTGGCAAGCACCAGGGCGCGGGGGCTGGGTGCAGAGAGACGCGCGCCGCTGGCTGGCTTCGGGCGACGCTGGGTCTGCGGCAGCCGCTCTGACCTGCTCTCTGGCTGCAGGAAAGGTGACCTTGAAGCCATAGCGGCAGCAGCAGGCGAGCGGTCGGTCCTGCTCATGGGAGGCGCTGCTGCATTGAAGGGACGTGGAGGCGGGCAGCAGCCAGGCCGCGGCACGGGACTTTAAACCTGCAATGAAGACAGACGGGTCTCCGGCCTCACGCGGCTTGCGCCTCCCTCGGCAGGGGCTCGGCGCGGCACAAGCCCAGGCTGCATTTGCGAGCGCTCCCCGAGGGGGGGAACCCGAGAGCCCCGACCAGCGCCACCCCGCCCCGCCGGCTCCAGACACCCGCCTGCCGGGAATCCCCGCGCTCGTGCTGAATGAGCCTGGCTCCTCTCTGGGAGCTGGGCTGCAGAGCAAGGCCCTGGCGCTGAGCCCCCTGGCGGGAGAGGCTGGCTGAGCGGGGGCCCTGCAGCCCCTCTCCGCGGGGCAGGGCGCCTGGCTGGGGAGCGCACGGTGCCTCCTGCCGCCTGGTTTGCACCTTCTGGCCGCGTCTCAGCCCAGTGGCTCCAGCTGCGCTCAGCTCCCCTTCCCGGCGGCTGGGCTGGGAGCGCCTAGGAGGACGGGACTCCAGGGGGCAGCAGCTGCGCCTTGGCCCGGGGGAGAGCTGGGAGCGCACGGAGCCGGGGCTAGCTCGGTGCCTGCCAGCTTCTACCGGCCGCTTGCGGCGTGGCCGCCTCTTACCTGGGTCCTCGCAGCCCGTCTCCCAGGGGCTCCCTTCCACCCCCAGCCGCCTTCCCTGAGACTGCCTCCAGAGCCCAGAGGGCTCGGCAGCCAATGCAAATCACCCGCACCCGTCGGCGCCCCACGCCTGCTCCAGGAACCGGGCCTAATGCAACATGTCGCGGAGGGAGGATGCACCACCAGGCACTTCAAGCCGGTCCTGTTCCCAGCCCCCAAAAAGTCTTCAGGAGCAACACGTTGCCCAGCAGCAGCATGGGACCGCCCCTTGCCGCGGGGGTATGCAGATCAGGTGGCTCCAGCTGTTTTCAAAGCTGTGACTTAGGAAGAGGCAAAGGAAGCAGGGAAGGTGCTCCTACGTCTGCCAGTTGCGGAATCCAAAATGAAAGAGTAAGGTTTTCGGTAAGACTGGCTGCTCTGTTACCCTACCCTTGGCTAATAAAGAAACATCTGCCCCTACAGTCTAAGTAGAAAGTGGGTTGATAACTGTTTTCCAAAAATTTTTCCCCATTGAGTTGTATGAAGGCGGATTATTTTATTCTAGAAAACATTCTAAAGGAACTTTGTGCCTGTTATTTTCCCCCCTCCCCACACTGAAAACAGAGCTCAGGGTTTATTTGGAGGGTTAATGAGTCGGTACATTGTGTAGGATTGCCCCCAGGTTAGGGGAAAGGCCTGGGAAAATTCCAGTATAAAGTAACAATGATTACTTATCTTCTACTCTTAGGAAGATCCTTTATCAGGCTGTATCTCTACACAATAGATATTTAAGCAGTGGAGGGAGCATGATATAGGGACGTGGCAGATAGAGTACGAACATAAGAACCAAAATGAATATTAGAAATTTAAACAATGTGTATCAGCTTTCCAAATGCTACTATGCCAGCTGTAACAGAAAAAAATATTTACATGTACAAAAAAATGCTCCATGCCATCTTTATCCCCAAATTCAACTGCCTAATCAAAGATAGCACAGCTGTCTCACATGAAACAAACAGAAGCTGCATCCACACTTAATGTTTCTAACAATTTTTTTCTTATGTCCAAAAAAGCCAACTAAGTACTCCAACATGGTTTACAAAACAGTATATATCAGCTATTAATTTTCAGAGATGTCTTAATAGCTCAAATATTCTTTACACTATGATAAAGGGATATCTACATTTTTGAACAAAATATTACAAATTTGATTGAGATAGTAGGGGGATGGGATTGTTACTTTTTTTTTGTCAGGCAGAGTTTAACAAAAGTCACACTAATATTTTTTGAAAATCCAGAGTGTTTTAAACTGTTCAAAGCCCTTTCTTCGTCTGCCCCCACTATCATTCCATTACTTTTCCTGAGCCAAAAGGTCCTCAGCTGAGGCTACTCTTTCAGTAAAGGGTGTCCTCCATTTGCTCTAGTATAAGCTATTTCATGAATCAGACATGGATTTTTAAAATAAAATTTAGTTGACATCCCATAAATCAATTTTTAAACAGGTAAGATTTTTAAAATGTCAATTTGAAATAATCAAATGCCCAAAGTCAGGGAATAATCATTACAAAACTATTGCAATGAGAGTTTAGAGTTTGATGGCATTATTCAACTCAGAGAATTTATTCAAGTATGCTCTGGTAGGAGCGGTGTTGAATGCACTGAAAATCCTTTTATGGGATCTAAACAGTAATGGTAACTCTATTGAACTAAGGAGAGAAGGAAGCAAGGATTGTTATTTCATGTTTTCATTGATGACAGGGAGAATTTAACACATGTTAATGACATCCAGATTATACGGAATTGGACAGCATTACTAACATTGACCAGAACAGAGAAATATCAAGGGATCTATAAATTTTAAAAATTGGCAGAAAGTTTGGATAACTGGAAAAAATCTGAATGAAGTTTACAGTGTTAGAGAAATATCTGGAAAGCAATAATGCTGAAAGAAATCCAGTGGTGAGGGTAGCCAGGATGTGTTTGCAATGCAATAAGCAAATATCAGAAAAATCTTACTGCAAAATTGGGCTGAATAGGTAGACATTTCAAGGAGCAGCAAAAAGATGGTAATTCCAACCCTATGAGAGGCTGATGTGACCACATCTGGAGAACTGTATTCCCCTATGGGCACTTCATTACTAGGATATTGACAAAATTTAGCAAATTTAAAGCATATCAAGTGATGGAGGAAGGGATTTATAAAGGAAACATTAAAAGACCCAAATGCAACATGTCTAAGCAATATTAAAAAGTGACTGCATTATGCAGGAGAGGGGAAGAGACATTCTGGACTAAATTTTCAGGCATGACACCATGGTAAGCACATCCAGATTAAAAAAAAAAAAAAAAATCAGGCCTCTGTATTGTCTCAAGTTGAACACCAGAACTGGAGAAACCTTTCCTAGTCACTTCTGAAAGCACATAACTACAAATAGACAGAATATGCACAGCGGGGGTCTCATCCTTTCACCACAGGGTCTAAACTCCTTCCAGGATGTTGTTAATGGGAATTACTGTCCCTAGAGATGAAAAGGAATTCTTAGGGGTTGTATAAAAGGGGTAAGATGTAAAGATGGCATGAACACATCATATAGTTACAAAACTCAGTCATTTGAAACAAAGGGTAATTTAAGATGAAGATTAAGCAAAAACTCATTTGACACTCACCAAGGAAACTGTTGGAAGCCTTATTGCTTAGAGACCATTTAAAATCTGACTGGACAAGATCTATTGCAAAGAATGAGCCTACACTGATAAGGAGAGAGGCTGGATGATCCCAACCTTTTTCTATCTTTAATTTTGAGGATTCAGGAATTGAAATTAAAATTTCAATTTAATTTTAGTTACTGAGGCTCTACAGCTTTAAATCAAATCACAAAGACAGCATATTCACATGCTGTGCTCACATTAGTTAATTGCATTCTTGTCACAAGATCTAACAATGACCCATATTGAAACACTGTTCCCAGCCATGATTTTCAAATTTAAACAGTAAGTCAAGAATCTTTACTCAAAATAACCAATTTACATTCCATATGCATAAAAATGTAAGTGGGATGGCAAGTTTGCTCTCTAGGATTATTTTGCACCTTTTTGTAAATATTTAACATTAAAATGCAAGGTTAGGTTGTCAGATTATTTGTTATTTTCTTCCCCCTTCCAGAATATAGTTTTTTCCATATCTCATGTTTGCTCTTTTTGTATGAAAACAGTAATACAAATGAGTTTCACAATTCAGTATGCTCTAATCCATGCATCCTTTATTCCATTACAACCACTGTGTTGCATTTTAGCAACAGTACACAAACTGCAATCAATCGCAATCAATTTTTACAACAATCTGAGGCTTACAGTACATTTAAGGCCTTTAAATTTGGAAAAAATTAGACCTATAGTAGTAGTGTAACAATTGTAAGTGTCTTGCATTTCTGATGCATATTTCTGTGCGATTCCAGTGTCAAAGAATCAAATTACTTCTAAACTAAAAAGATTAGCTCAATGAAAATTTAGTTACATAAATTCATCAAAACATAAAATGTTAATTTTTTGTCCTGGAAACCTTATAAAATTTTAATAGCAAAATAATATAGGGATAAAAACATATTTTAACAAAATGTATTCAATCATATACAAACCAGAATTTTGAAGTTTATTGTAATTAGATTTAAATTAAAACTACCAATCAAGAATCTATGCACAATGTAAATTCAAATATGTACAGTACTTTTAAAAAGTCTACAGGAATGCTTTACAGAAGGAAATGTTATGGCTCTTATTCAGACCATCTGAATATTAAAAGGAGTTTTCTATTAATGAATTTACATTTTCATTAAACAAAAACAAGTTAGTCAATTTTTCGTTAAGAATATTCCAGTTATATTTATACAGAAAATGGCTGAGAGAATTTAGCCCCTTGTAGTAAGGTGGCTTTTTGTTTGTTTGTTTTTCCAGGAAAGAGTAGGACATCTTAAATAATTTACTTGGGAAGATCAGTTAGTTAACAAAAGATCACTAAGAGGAAAAACCTCATCACAATAACTTGCCAGTTACAATACCACAGCTAGAAATTTACAAAGAAAGTACTCCCTTAGATTGAACCCATGAATCGATTATTAAGAACAAGCTGTAATTCATAACAGTTGTGTTCCAAATACTGAGATCATTGAAAAAAGTCTCCTAGGCCAGTATTATAAATGATCAGAAGATAGAGAAAAACTGACTTTAGAATATTTAATACAGTAATAGGTAAAAAGGATCCCCATATTCATATCCCAATGTCCGCCAAGGTAATGAAACTAAAATCATTGGAGTTACAGTAGTTGACCATATTGTGTGCATTAGTAGAATAATTTCCAGATATAAAAGACAAGTTTCATCAGATGTTTGATTAGAACACCCTAAAGACAGGTATTTCTTCATAGTGTAAAGCTATTACAGCTATCCAGTTAAAGCATGTGCAAAAACAGGTCATTTCTTCCATTCACAGTAACTGAGGTAAAATCAAGTAGGCTTCTTCAGGAGTTGGGGAGTTCATGAGATATGAACTGTTTTAGTCTTTCTAGATACTGTGCATAAAGCTCTATGTCATTATGCCCAGCCCCTTCCACCCAGAGGGGCTCCACTGCTCGTGGACATCGCTCATACATTGCCAGGCCATGGGAGAAATCTATTACCTCATCTTCGGTACCGTGAATTACCAACACAGGAGAGGTTACTTTAGATATCTTGTCAATGCTGGGGGGGATGAAAAAGAGAGAGAGGTTATTTGGGGTTTTAATTTTTACATTGATAACAAGAAAGTTTAATTAATTTCTAAACTCAATTAAGGAATAGTGTATTTTTTAAACAGATGTCCTATTGACTTACCCACAAAACAGGTGAAGCACAGATACCTGCCAGTGCAAGCTATCCTTTTATCACCATCATGCTACAAACTCTTAACAGTAAGACCACCATCCACTCTTCTGCATAGTCAAATCTTCGTCTTCTTAGTGCATATCATAATAGCTAGAATGTGGACAGTTGTCTAACTCAGAACAACCTGAGCCCACCAATGCAGTCCCACAGAGACTAGGGGTGAAACCAATCACCATGTCTGAGTTTGAAATAGTGACCAATGTAGCCGACAACTAAACTAGAGACATTTGGATCCCTAATCCCTTATAGCCCTTGAGAATAGGGTTATGCTACAAATTATACTACATTTTTAATTATTTTCACTTCCAGATTCTCATTGCTGTATTGTGCTAGAGTACATATTAGGACTGAACACACAAAAGGGAAATATTTAACTGCAAACCAACACTAATTAAAAAAAAACTGGCCCAGGATTTGTTTCATGGAAACATTTATGTGCATCTTGGGTTTTGAATAAGCTTATTTTTCACAACCTACATTTGGGGAAATGTTGACAAAGTAAACATTTAACTTAGACACAAGCTTTTTTTAAAAAAAGTTTGGTAGTATTTCTGTTGGATTTTTTTATTTTGGGGAGAGAAGGGTGGGAGGAAAGGAAAATAATTAAACCACTACAGTAGCTATAGTTGATTGCAGTGAACAATCATGAACTGATAGAAACAACTTTTTACCCACCTCTAATTTCTATGATTTGTTACAGTTGAACAGTAATTAAAGGGAGTCAGAATTTTGCTACTCCTAGAGAAAGTGAAGGGAGTTAAACATCTAAATCAGAAAGTGACTGTACAAAAATGAAGCTTTATCTATCTAGTTGCTCAAAATGAGCAAAACCCAAAAATACAATGTGACAATTTACAAACAAACATAACATTTTGAAAATACAGATAATTCAATTCAAACAATTAAATATGAACTGCAACAGAGAACGTCACAGAGCTATTGCTAAACAAACATTCTGGTCTCACTTTACATCCCAGTATCTCTTCAAAACAGACTATACAAGCTTAAACGTTAAAAAATACAGTCTTTTGATTTTGAAATTACAGGCAGTACCTGTACAAGATAGGGACTGTAGGTTTGTTCTTAAGTTGAATCTGTATGTAAGTCGGAACTGGCATCCAGATTCAGCCGCTGCTGAAACTGACCTGCGGCTGACTACAGGAAGCCCGAGGCAGAGTTGCTCTGCTCCGGGCTTCCTGGAATCAGCCGCTGATCAGTTTCAACAGGCTGAATCTGGACGCCAGTTCTTACATACAGATTCAACTTAAGAACCCCAGGCGTCCCCAAGTCAGCTGCTGCTGAAACTGATCAGTGGCTGATTCCAGGAAGCCCAGGGCAGAGCAACTCTGCCTCGGGCTTCCTGTAGTCAGCGCTGGTCAGTTTCAGCAGCGGCTGACTTGGGGACACCTGGGGCAGAGCAGCTTGGGTGCTGCTGGGTTGCTCCAGTAGCGCCGCTCCTCGGTGCTACTGGACCAACCCAGCAGCACCCAAGCTGCTCTGCCCCAGGCGTCCTGATTCAGCGGCTGCTGAAACTGACCAGCAGTGGCTGAATCAGGACGCCTGGGGCAGAGCAGCTGGGGTGCTGCCGGGTTGGTCCCGTAGCGCCCAGAGCGGCGCTATGGGACCAACCGGCAGCGCCCCAGCTGCTGTACCACAGGCGTCCGGAGCAAAGCCGGGGAGCACGGGGGTAGCGGGACAGCCCAGACGTGCCGCGGCTTTCCTGCTGCCCGCATGCTCCGCGGCTCTGCTCCCTGTCTCCCTGCTCTGTTGGTCTCCAGCAGACCAGGGAGACAGGGAGCAAAGCCGTGGAACACTCCGGCAGCGGGACAGCCGCGGCGCGTCTGGGCTGTCCGCTGCCCGCGTGCTCCCCGTCTCCCTGGTCTGGAGAGACGTGAAGCAAAGCCACGGAGCATGCGGGCAGCGGACAGCTGCTGTCCCGCTGCCGGCGTCCTCAGAGGCTTTGCTTCCCGTCTCCCTGGTCTGCTGGTAGACCAGGGAGACGGGCAGCAAACCCTGTTCGTAACTGCGGATCTGACATAAGTCGGATCCGACATAAGTCGGATCCGCATAACTCGGGGACTGCCTGTAGATTCCAGGAAGGGAAACATTAAATATGGACTAGTCAGGTTTAACTTTTTCCATATGGAATACAGATAAGGACTTCAAGAACATTAGAACTGTTAATATAAGAGAGGTACAATTCAGCTACATTTATACTGGCACGTTCTCACGCAAAAACCCTCTTGCGGAAGAGTTCTTCGCAAAAACTCTTCCAGAAGAGAGCGTCTACAGTGGCATGTGCTTTTGTGCAAGAGATGTGCTTTTGTGCAAGAGCATCCATGCCAGTGTAGATGCTCTCTTGCACAAGAAATCTCTCATGGCCATTTTAACCATAGGGCTTTCTTGCGCAAGAAATTCATGTTGCCTGTCTACACTGGCCTCTTCTGGAAGAGCTCTTGCACAAGAGGGCTTATTCCTGAGTGGGAGCATCAGAGTTCTGGCGCAAGAAGCCCTGATTTCATACATTAGAACATCAGTTTACTTGCGCAAGAACACGCGGCCAGTGTAGACGGGCAGCAAGTTTTTGCGCAAGAGCGGCCGCGTTTGTGCGAGATCGCGCCAGTGTAGACACAGCCTTCTGGTTTTTATTTGCAACCCCAAGTGAAGAATGCCATAATGAAATGGCAAAGAGAAATAGGCCAAATATTGAATAATTTAGTTTAAAGTTTTAGAAGTCAATGGACTGTCTGCCACTGAGTAAAGATTTCATAATAGGCATGTCAGCTATGTGCAGTTATATACACAAAAGGCTTTTTATAGATCACTCTTATTAGTTAGCTACTTTAAGAAAGAAAGCTGGATAACCCCCATCACTGCAGCATTCAGGTAACTAATTTAATAGTTTGAATACAGATGATGAACTGTTAAAGAAAAAATATTTGTGTTTTACAAAAAAAATTGGAAAGCATCCCATTGCCAACTCAGCTACTTGTAAAGCAGTATTTAAACTGCACATTAGCCTACTTTGTATTCTCAGCCACACCTCTCGGCAGCTAGGAAATCTACAGAAACTATGTTCACATGGGGTCCCAATATAAAACACTTACAACAGTGATTTTCCAAAGGTGTATATAAACATTGTTTCCTGCAGTGAAGGCAGAGAGTTGAGCTTTACACATTAATGAAAATAAACATTTGTGTATTTCCCTTGTTTCGAGGTATACGTGAAGTCAGTCAGAGCAGTGTACAGATCAGTAGAAGGTTAATAAATACTGTACAACATCTCTGCTGTTAAGCTTTAAACATCCCTCCCCACACGCACTTATTTATGTTTTATACTATTTGAACTGACTTGTTTAATCAGTTACCCACTCTTGCGATAAAAGCAATTTAAAACCTTAGGTTTTCTCCTGTAGACATTAATTTTATATCAAATGTTAGATATTTAAAAACTAAGAGAAGAACATTGCACGAGTTTGAGAGCAAAATCTTTCAAACTCCTAATATACCTTCAGTGAATTCACATTTTAAAACTTGCTGAAAAGCATACTAAAACTATGACTTCACAAAGACAGGTATCATTCTCTACGTTTGAAGGTCATATCTTTTAAGAAGGAGTTGTTTCACTAGTTACAGTCAGTCTTCCTAAAACTCTCTTTAAATATCAGCTGTTATGATCAAGTTAAAATAAAACATAAGAGAATGAATTCCACTGCTCTATCCTGGCTACAAAGGGTCCACCTACATGGTGAATACCCTTCCCCGCAACCCGTGCTGTGAGTCTCAGAACCCAGACAGTGCTACAGGGCTAAAAATAGCAATGCAGACAGTCTTGCTAGGGCTGGAGCCTAGACTGAGACCCACACCGAAGCCTGAGTGAGAGCTCATACACTGCTAATTTTAGCTCCATAGTGTGAGCTCCATGAGCTCAAGTTAGTTGACTTGGGCTCTAAGATACATTGTCCAATGTTTCTGCAGTCAGATATAACCAAATACTGTATTAGTTCACAGACCTAAACTCTGCAATAAATGTCATGGAGTCTGATGATACAGGCAGTCCCCGGGTTACGTACAAGATAGGGACTGTAGGTTTGTTCTTAAGTTGAATTTGTATGTAAGTCGGAACTAGTACATATTTTTTGGGGGACGGGGAGCTGGAGTTAGGTGGAAAAGACTCTGATTCTCATACAACTTCCTTATTCTAAGAAAAACACATACTGTTTTGATATGAAGGTTTTTTTGGTTGATATTTTAATTAAAAATTGATAATAAGTTTCAGTGTTTCATGCTATATCCAAATCTTCCTTTTGGGGTACCTGAAAGATCCCAGTTATTCATTTAATAGTCAGAATCTTTGTTTTTTATAACTAAAAAAAGTTTATTCAATGCATATTACTGTTCCAAATAGAATTTGCTACAGATGGTTCAGTGAAATGGGTATTAAGTGTAATAAATAGTCATTGGAGAGCACAGTGAAATATTGATACAATCAAAGCTGCTGTTGTATTCTGCTGAGCAGAAAATGGAAATCCCTTCCTGTGAAGTGTGTGTGTGAATTTATCCACAGGATTAATTTTAAAGAAAAATTCTGTGTTGGGAACAGGAGTTTAGCCACAGGTGGGTCCTCATTGTCCACTCACCCACTTTGCAACCAGACCCATCCCCTCGGGGCTTACCCTGCTCTGCTCCAGCCAGGGTGTGGGGTTGGGGCTTATCCCCTCTTCCCTTCTGTCCTGCTCCTCCCCATTCTTGCCCACCCATACCACTGGGTAATTTTTCAGCTTTACCTCTGCCAGGCTGGAAGGGACTTGTTAATTTCACGTGACACTAACAAGATACTTGCAGCTCTAGTGCTGAAGAGAGAAAGAGCTGTTGCTCCCAACGTGGGGACTGTAACACAATGGGTCTCAATGCCTGCTGCTCCTGCTGTTCCATAGGAAATTAATTTTTCCGTTCTGGAGTGCCCCCTTTTGGCTGGTGTCTTGTTCCCCCCAGCAGACCCGCATCCTCCTCAGCGAGAAAAGCCACTCCGCATCTCCCTGGTCTGCTGGGAGGGGGAGGGGGGGCGCTAGCTCCGCATCTCCCTGGTCTGCTGGGGGGAAGTACCCCCCGCGCCGCCGGAGGCGGCGACGACAGTGGGGGAGGCACCCCGCACTAGCTGCGCCTCCCCCCCCCCCGCCATTTGTAACTAGGGATCCGATGTAAGTTGGATTGATGTAACCCGGGGACTGCCTGTATTCTTCCATTCCTGGCTACAGGAAACTACTTGGAGGCAGGGGTACTTCTTCCTCTCAGTCTTCTGCATTTACCATTGTCAGAAGATCAGCATCATTACCATTGAGAATGTAATCCAGAAGACAATGCTATGCTCAAATCAGGAACCGCTCTTGGGAGAAAGTGGAATACCTAATACAGGTTGGACCTCCGTGGTCCGGCACCCTGGGGACCTGACCAATTCCAAACGAGGGAATTTGCCGGATCAGGGGAGGTCCCCTGCTATCAGCCTCCCAGGATACTGCTGGCTGGCTCCGCTCTACCCCCAATGCCACTGTGCTCCAGGCCGGCTGCTACAGGACTTGGGCTTGGCACACTGCTGCCAGGTGGCTCAGGTTCTCCAGGGGAAGAGCTCCCCAGCCACCACAGCCCCACTTCTGCCCCACCCAGCTGAGGCTTCTTGGGGACAGTACTCCACGGCTACCCTGCTTCTGTCCCACACAGGGTTTCCCAGGGACTAGGCTCTCTGGCTGCCCTGCTGGTGGCCTTGCTGCTGCCACACCCTGCCAGGGCTCCCCTGGGACGGGGCTTTGCGGCTGCCCCACTGCTGAGGTGCCAAGATAGGGCTCCGCAGGGACAGAGCTTGCAGTCCTGCTGCTGCCCTGCGTGGCCATCGCTCTCTGGGGATGGGGCTCACCTGTCTGATGGTGGGGCTCCCTTCTGCTGGACTCCCTGACTGGCTCTCATTCCCGGGTGCTGGAGTTCTCTGGTCCAACAACATCTGTGATCCTGCCAGACCGCAGATGTTGACAGACCAGAGTCTCCCGGATTTAAGAGGTTCAACCTGCAGCAGACATTCAAGCGGTAGAGAATCAGGGGTGGTTTCTATAGCTGCCAAGTATACTGAAGAATAGAGTGGTATCTCTTCCTGTAGTAAAATGTTAATACTGTTTCTACCAAATGTACAAGAATTAGAACTATTTGCACTTAAAGGTGCCTCCCAGAGAAGGGAAACAAAAAGCAAGTTATGATTACTCAAAGCAAATTTGACTATTCAGTTAACAGTCACAGCAATAAGCAGCAGGTGGTTTAAGACAGTAGTAAGCATACTTCTGGGGTTATCCGCAGGTCTTCCATGGGATACATCCACATATCTAAGTAGTTGTATCATTTTATAACAGGCTACATAAAAAGCACTAGTAAAGTCTGTACAAACTAAAATTTTGTAAGACTATTTCTTCTGTTCTATATATTATATAGTGAAATGTAAGAATAATATTTATATTCCACTTGATCCATTTTATTATTATATGGTAAAAATGAAAAAGTAAACAATTTTTCAATGCTAGCGTGCTGTGATTTTTGTATTTTTATGACTGATTTTGTAAGCAAGTAGTTTAAGTGAGGTAGAACTTGGAGTACGCAAGATAAATCTATCTCCTAAAGGGGTACGATAGTCTGGAAAGCTTGAGAGCCACCGATTTAAGATATTTTCTTACACTTAAAGTGTGTTCATTAATATGAAGTTTTAATTATTAAAGAAATAGTTAAAATAAATTACATCTGGCTTCTTTGTCACAGAAGTCCCACATAATAGAGTCTTTGAGCTTCTACTGTCTGAAAGTTGGGCTTCCACCTTTCTCCATCAAAAGAACGAGACTGTGCTCTGGAAGATGCAGTTTTTGCTTTGAACACTGATTCCTTGTGAATAAGTTGTGCAAAACCAACTTCAACAATGAAGGGTGCTCTCCAGTCCACTGATTTTCACTCTTCGGATGTAAATTTCACATATTTTTAGGAATACCCGTGGGCATCCAAATGTTTTGGTCTCTCTTTATATCTAAGCACCTCATTAAATCAGAGAAACTGTCTCTGCTGTTCAGGCTTTTACATTCTATTAGTTATCCTGAAACTAATCAGGTTTAACTTTCAGTGTGGAATTTTAAAGATTATAAGTTCATTTTAAGGCAACTGAAATGCTGCCATATATCTTAACTGATCCTAGATGCTGTGCACCTCCTCCCCCATTATGGTGGTATCTAAGCACTTCAATCTTTAATGTCTTTATCCTCACAATGCCTTTAGAGACAAGGAAGTATTTTACAGATGAGAATCTGAGGCAAGGAGACTCACACAAAGCCTGTGTCAGAGCAGGTCACAGAATCCTAGGCTAGCATCCTAGCGACTGCACTATCCTTCCTTTCTTCCTTTATGCAGCAACAAACGTTATCCAGAACTTTAGTCTATTATTTTTGTAAAGAAGGATAAGCAGTTAACAAGAAGTCTAAAATTCCTTCCACATATATTTGTTGACACTACATCCCTTTTTAATCTGAGTTGGTTGAACAATGTAAAGGGGGCGTTACTAATTAGCAAAAAGCATTGCCAGCACAACCACAGCTAACAGTTACTGGTCTAATTTAGCATAGAATGGTTTGGTAGACTGGGTATGAGCATTAAACATCACAATAATAAATAACTGTGAAGTTTTGTAGGGGTTTTCTTCATTTGTGGTTTTATCAAACTAGCATGCCAGTTTGAGAATACAAGCTACTTAGTGACAAGTGAATATATTTATTATCTGCTTAGATTTATAGTATGTGCCTGTGCAAGATGCATGTCACAATACAAATAAAAGTAAATACTATAGAAAAGTTTGCAGTGACCATAGAACAATCTCTCCAGCAATATTTCCACATACCTTGGGAAAGCATCAAAGCAATACGTTTTCCTGGTGTCAGGAAAAGCTACCCGTAATCCAGACATCAAAGGAGAATGAAGGATTACAGCTGCACACTCGTACCGAGATGCCAAGTCCACTGTCGGGACAGTTCCAATACTCTGACCATAGAGAATTATGTTCTCAGGACTCACACCATATCTGCAAAATTAGAAAATAGATCTCTTTAAAAAACAACCAACCAACCAACCTATTACAAATGAACAGTGACAGATACAAAACACACATTCTACCACTGCAGCTCTCCCTCCAAAATCCAGTCCCACCCAGTATGTAGGAAAGTATCAAGTCTGTATATAAAAGCAGACTAAATCATTATGTAGTAATTAGAACATTTTGGCTATGTCTACACTCGCGGCTTCTTGCGCGAGTAATATGCAAATGAGGCTAAGCGTGGAATATCTCTGAGCCTCATTTGCATACCTAATGAGCCACCATTTTTTTCAGAAGAGGCTCTTGCACAAGAAGGAGCGTCTACACTGCCCCTTCTTGCGCAAGAAAAACCCTCTTGCGCAATGCTGTTCTTCATCTCAAGTAATAGGTGTAATGGCATTGCGCAAGAGGGTTTTTCTTGCGCAAGAAGGGGCAGTGTAGACACTCCTTCTTGCACAAGAGCCTCTTCTGAAAAAAATGGTGGCTCATTAGGTATGCAAATGAGGCTCAGTGATATTCCTCGCTTAGCCTCATTTGCATATTACTCGCGCAAGAAGCCACGAGTGTAGACATAGTCTTTCAGAATTATCTGTTTGCCGGTTACTCATCTAAACCATATTTGTGAATGTTCAGGAATCTAAGTTATCTTCCACAACACAGTGCACTAACATGTGTTTGACATTGAAAAAAACCCAGTCTTACAGGAATTTCTATCCTAACGCTGACACACAGTCTCTTGTTTTAAAAAAAAGGGATCTTTGTTTTATAAAAACAGTTGACTCAACCCCAAAAGATATAATCAAGATCAAATTAACTGGAAATTAAATACATTTATATATTTAATGTAAGATGGATGGCTCTTGATTATTCCCCTCCATTCTAGTAGCATCCTAGTCTGTGTGCTGTATAGTTTTCAGGCCTACTTATAGCTCAAGTTACAGACTGGTGTATAGTAATCTGCTGCTACAAAACATCACTAATATCACAATCTTAGATATTCAGAAATATCAAAAAGTTGGTTTAAAATATTAAATTATTTTCAGGATACTTGGTCACCACCATATTTAACACACACATTATAACTGCTATTCTGAGAGTCACAAGATAGTACTCACAGATCCTCAACATCCAGCTTAGCTTACTACAAACAGCACAAAAATAATTCACAGTAGAGAACTGCACATTTCTGGTTGTCTTAATCTATTAGTAGAAGTGCATTTTTTCAATTTAGATTGGCACTAATACTTCCACTTCTATGACACTGGAAATCAGAACCTACATCTGGGATTCTACCAGGCTGTACAGGTTTTCAGCCCATTTGCTGAAATGGTTATCAGCCTGATGCGCAAGACTAAACTGCTTTACCTCACAAACACAAACCCAATGGCCAACATTCAGCTGCTCGTAGGGCAGCAACAAAAGGGATAGGGAAGTAAAGTTATGAGAAGAGGGGACACGATACTAATCATCCTAAAACAGGTTACAGTCTGGTACATTTACGTTTATAATGAAGTAAGATTTATCTGAATTGTAGCATCGCTGGAACAGGGACTACATCTTCCCAGATGTTTGCACAATGCTTAACACAGTGTAACATTATAACTGTAATACCAATTATAAAAACAATTTGTCCCCAGAGTAAACTCTCTCTCTTATTGTTCTGTCAAAGCCAGACTGTCATCTTTCAAGATGTAAAGCTTAGGGAAAATTTGCCTCGCTGGCAGAGTGGGCGCAGGATATAGTGAAATCCCGTATAGCTTGGCTGCACAGGAAAAGAATTCAAGGAGTGAAATTCTGGCCCTACTAACTTCAGTGAAGGCAGGATTTCTCTCAAGAAGTCATTTGAAAAGAATCTGCATTCACTTAATCACGCCTCGTGACAGAGTTTTGGGAGAAGTGCACTCAACTATGCTGATTCACCAGCCATTGCACCCTGCTACTCAGAGATCATCACAACCTAAAAATGGTACAGCAACACCACTATGTGATCTGGGTAAGGACAAAGGTGTATTTGGAGTATTTCAGATTATTAATACTGTAGTAGCATATAAAGGCACCAGTCTGGATCCACTGTGCTAGACAAAGTACAAACATACAGTGAAGAGATGTCCCTCTTCCAAAAAGTTTACAATCTAAGTATAGGTGAAAACAATAGCAGATATATAAAGGGGAAGCATAATGCAACAGTCATCAGCTCCCTAGAGTGTGAACTCTATAACCGTGTCTTTGCCTAGAAGATAGGATTTTTCCCCGTTCATTCACTTTCACTACTTTTGTTTTTCTTTTGTTTCTATAAATGGCTTGTGTAATCTGCATTGGCCATAAAGCACCTAGCTATCATAGCGATAGGCTTCTAGAAACAAAACTTAAGGCACAATCTGCATTTCACAGGAAGCAAATCAGTTAAAGTAGGATGCTGTTTGAAGTGCTATAAACATAGGAGATTTCTACACTGCAAGGTCCTGTTTGACTAGGTATCAGATCCATTAACTGGTCAGTTCTGATTATATCACAGCAATGGAGTGGCATTTTTGCTACATTTGTCTTAAGAGAATTAAGGCATTAATAGTGTCTTTTAAAGTACGCAGTACAAAATACTGAAACATGCTGAGCCAAATGTCAAAGGTGAAACTGATACCAGAATTAACAGTGACAAAGCAGGAAGGGCAATTAAAGAGCATTTTAGTTATGTATTTGTCATTCCTACATCACTTCTTGCTAATCAGCACCAAGCAATTAGATAATTTAAACTAGTTATAGAAACTTCTACTATCTTTCCATACCCTTTGCCCTTCCTCCTTTTGATCAGAAGAGTGCCACATCTCTCAGACAAATTCACCTTGAAACATCTGAACAAAACGCTCGTCTTCATGTTTTATATATTCACTGTGGAGCAGGGGGGAGAGGACATTTGATGATTCAAAGCCAAGGTCCATGAATAGGTGAAGCAAAATCTAAACACATGTAGTTTTAAGTTTTGGTTTGGAGGTCTCAGTTCCTTAAAATATTTTTAAAAAATTATAAGAGAGCAGTCAGATGGAAAGTGAAACACAAGAGAGAGGACATGTATGGATGGAAAGAGAGCAGAGGGAGCAGAATCTGAAGGCAAGAAGAGAAGAAATGAAGAGTGAGGAAAACAACCAGACAATAAGGGGTAGGAGGGAGAGCTTAAAAAAAAAATCACATTTTGAAAAGACCAATTATTTTCCTCAGGATTCTGTCACCACTCATTTTCCATCCGCAAGACCTAGCATGTTTCTGCAAGAGGAAAAAGACCCTTTTTTTCCTGTTGATCCCACTCAGAGGTGGAGAGAAAGGTTCAAGTATCTGCAATCATAATACACCACTACAATCATAATACACCCACTACGACAGTGGGTCTCAGTCTGTGGGCCAGGACCCAAAACTGGGTCACCAGAATGTTTCAAAGGGTCACATGGTGGCTCCTATCCTACAGGGCTGGCTGGGCTCCCCTCTCTGCTCCAGGCACTGCAATTCTGGGGTTCCAGCATTACTCAGGCATGATCCTGTCACCAACCATGATGACAAGAGTCTGGGTAAGCCAAGATTGAATGAGAGGCACTGCAGCCCCAAGAGCCAGGTCATAATGTCCAGTTAGGGAAGGAGGAAACCCCAAGTGGCACTGCAATCCTCTAGGTTGCAATGCCTAGAGCAGAGGGCCTAAGCTAGCTACCCGTCACAGCACTGCAGCTACCAATGTGTGTGAGGGAGGGAGGTGTCCTGCACAGCATTCACAAGCATTCCCCAGGGAGCAAGGCCTCCCTGAAATCACCTCATGGCCTGCACCCCCAAATGATTTACTGGGTCAGGACAGGCCATAAACATTTACAGATGGGTCCTTCCTGAGCCCCAAAAACACTGAGAGCCCCACTGCACTAGAGGACACAGTTGCTGGCTACAAGCAGATAACTGGTGACTACTCTGCTTGTTGCCAGACATACATCAATTGGTTAAACTTTGAAACAACAGATCCAGGCTCTCTCAGCATGTCTACATTTGGGTGGGGTCAGACTCGGACAAAAAAAACCAAAAAAACTCAATTTTGATTCATCCACTCCCCGCCATTCTCACACTGAACATACAGCTTTCATATTTACTACATCTAGGGGCAGTTAGAAATGAAAGTGCTTGAATCAAAGACATTTTTCCAAGTTCTCAGAAGTAAAGGATAGTAAGCCAGTTTGTCCCTTTGAAAAGAAAGGATTTGGAATTTCATGGCATTGTTTGTCCATCTTACTGGAAGCTCTAATAAATCATTTATAAGTAATACTAAATTCACCTTGAAAATGTGTAAAATAAATCCAGCACATTTCTGCTAAATGGACAAACCTACAATATTTACAGGTGATTACAGATTTCTAGAACTCTTGTTTTAGACCACATCTCACCTATGAAAAATCTCATAACCTTCTTCCTTTTTTAAAGTTATTTGCAGTGTTAGTTCCAGGAGGAGCCTGGGGATTAGGGAGGAGCATCCGGCCAGGCAGCACTTACCCCAGGTGGCTCCCAGGTAGTGGTGCAGCGAGACGAAGGACAGCTCCCTGCCCACCCCAGGCCCATTCTGCTTCTGGAAGGAGTAGGGTTGCCAGGTGTCCAGTACTGACCCAGACAGCCCAGTATTTTCACCTCCTGTCCAGTAAAAAAAATCAGAAAATACCGGACACCTAAAATGTTCAATATTTTCTGATTTTTTCCCCCTGCCAGGAGGCGAAAATACTGAACACCTGGCAACCCTACAACACACTCGACAACCCGGCCCAGTCCTCCCCTCCTCCCCCGCTTACCTGGTTCCACAGGGAAGTTGTCTTCTGGCTCGATCAGAAAAACAAGATGGCCACTGGCAAAAAGCTTCAAAGGCTTTTCTTAAAGAGGCCATGCTGTTTTATTTTTTTGATTAACTCTCGGAGTCCTTTTTGGGGGGGGGGGGGGCTCAATAACTTTGGTCTCCCCCCCCCTTTTTTCCTCAACAGAATTTTTTCCCTGGTGTTTTTTTTGGGGGGGGGAGGGGGAAGTGTCTTCAGTATTTCTTGTTAAACCACCTGGCAACCCTAGGAAGGAACCATCGTACCCCTGTGGCTCCTGTGGGTGGGAGAGACACGGTTCATCTCTGACAGGACCACCCCCTTAGCTTCTAATGGACACAATTCTCCATTCTCAGCGAATGGGAGCTGCAAAGAAAGTGCTTGCAGGCAGGACTGCATGCTGAAACCTCAGCCCTTCCCCCCTCTCATACACAAACAGGCCCATAGGGTTGCATTGGCCTCTTCTAGGAGGGGGCCAGCAGTGTGAGGCCAGGGCAGGCAGGGAGCCTAAGTGACAGCCCTGCTCCAAAGTTCATGATTAAGTGGGGGGACCCCTCAGGATTGACCAGTTGGTGACCACTGGACTAAATGATCATGACGGTCACTGGAATTTGCAGGTTGTGGGGACTGAACCATAGCAACACTTTGGATGCAGATGGAACTCTTACAGTCAATGCTGTGTACAAACAGCATATACCTTACATCACATGCCCTTGCTTTTCTAGTGCAGCTATGGTTCAATCCCCACACCGCGCAAATTCTAAGTATGCAAGTCCAGTTAGAAAAAACGTCACTAATCCGGGACTCTGTCTTGGTTATGGCAATCTTGTGAGCCACTTAGATGAAGGAGGGCCACTCACGCAGCCCACCCACTAGCCTAGGTTGCCCACTGCTGTCCAATCACAAGAGGGCCATGATAATGAATTGATAAAGCCATTCATACACTAAGTCAAAGTCATTCATACACTAACTTACAGGAGAAAGACATTTCAACACTAGTACAGTTAAGATATATGAATAAGGAAAGAAAAACACCCCCACTGAATATACAAATATAGTGACTTCAGTGTATCATATTACAAAAGTTGCATCCTAGCCTAAGGGCAATACAAGAAGGAAACCTTTGGGAGGTGCCACAGTGATGGCCACTGGTGATGAGAACAAAGGTGATGAGAAAGACAACAGCTAATATTTCAGGTTGTTCTATAAGAGATGGTGAGAGTATGTGGATGCGCATCTACACTACAAGCCTTTATTTCAAAATTATGTTGGGATGGAGGACTTCTTACTCTGACTCATTGTAACCCTCATTTTACAAGGAGTAAGGAAAGTCAAAGGAAGAGTAGTTTTCCTTCAACTTCCTGCCGTGTAGACAGCACTAAGAGCTGCATTAAGCTATTTTGATTTCAGTTACACAACTTTAATTTGATTTTAACCCTGCTGTGTAGACGTACCCTGAGAGATTAGCTAGTATCTATAGGATCATGAGCATTTAGGTGTAAATTAGAGCTAAATAACAGCACAGAACACAGAGAATCAGGATTGGTGGCTGTAAACAAACTTTATGGGATCACTGGAAACTTGGCCACACCCATGGTAAGTGGACATCTGGCTAACTAAAATCAGGCCCGACCACAGATGTTGCTAGACTAAAGAGGTTTAACTTAGGGATGTAATAGTGTAGTAAATTAACTTGATTAACCAATAAGCAAAAGCTTATAAGCTAATGCTACAGACTACACGCATTTCCCCCATCCTCTTGCCAGTACATTTTTTTTGCAGGCTGACCAGTAGCCTGACTCAGTCCTGGCTCATACCAGGTCTGGGACCTATCCCTGCTGTGGCTCTGCATTTCAAGTGTATTAGGAGTCAGGCAAGCAGGCAGCCCAGCTCAGTTCCAGCTTGCTTGGGTTCTGGGAGCTCAGCCCCACCCTCTCTTCCCCTCGGACTGGTGCTTCTGCAGTGCGGGGTGACAGGCAGCCAATCCATGAGGGGAGCTGGTTTTTAAATTTGCTCGTCTTGTGGACCAGCTCCCGCTTGGCACCACATGCTGCTGCCTCTGATACAGAGGCAGCAGCATGGAGTGGCAGGGGGCTACTCGGGAGTGGGGTTGATCAAAATAGTCAACTAATCGATAAAAATTCATGAGGTTAATTGACTATTCAATTAACTGATATTTAACATCCCTAGTTTAACCTGTACTTACTCTTCAATCAAGAATGAAAAACTTCAGGTATCTATGGAGTGCTGAGTAACACAGCAAGCAGTACAGAGCTCACCCTAAACAGCCAGTTTTTTTGTGAAATCTTGCAATAAAGTACATTAGAAATAGAAAAATCCAGCCATTTTAAGGAAGAAATTAAGTACTCTGAATTTTTAAATTTGGCAGGGAAAGGTCTTCCAAATTTTAACGGTGCTCTCACCTCAGTCAAAGGTTATTTTAAAACACTCGCTTAAAAAAAATGTTGAAGCAACTTTCACAAGATCCAATGAAAAAAACTCTACATTTACAGCAGAATTTATGGCAAAATGTACTGCAAATGTACCATAGAAAAGTATCTAGACAACATTATTCATCTCTTCTGACACTTCCTAAACAGCTATAAGGCTAGTCTCCACTAGAAGTGCTACACTGGCACAACCCCATCGATGCAACTACACTACTGTGGCATGTCTGGTGAAAATGCTCTACGCTGATGGGAAAGCGATTTCTCATCAGCATAATTCATCCGCCTCTACAAAAAGTAGTAGCTATGTAGGTGGGATAAGTTCTTCTGCCAACATAGCACTGTTCATACTGGCACTTAGGTCAGTGTAATTTACTGAGGGGACAGGGGGTTGGAACACCCCTGAGCAGCGTAAATTATAAATTGTAAGTGGTATTATAGATTTGGCCTTTAACTCAATCCAATGTCTAGTTGTTCCATTCCAGAAAAGAGAGCAATGCAAATGCAAGGGCACTGGACCAATTAACAATATAAATGTTAATTGTCTAAGTCACCAAGATTGATATTTATTGTCTATGCACGTTTGGTTCACACAATTTGTTTTATTTAGATACAATTGGATGGGGAAGATGAAAATACCGACACAATAAACCAGAATCTTAATTTTTAAAAAAATGGAAAAAGCCGGGCAAATCTGAAAGAAGACTGTGACTTAAGCATTAATATTTAGCATTTTGTTGACAAGTCATATTAAAGGTGTGAAGACATGTGAATTCTCAACTTAATTCACCCTGCAGTGATTTCCTAATGCAGATTACATGGAATGATTTACAAAATTCAAGTACCCATGTATAATGGGGAGACAGATTGAGTTTAGCATACCCTAGCTTTGGTCTGTTTAAAACCAGAACTTTAGAGTTACTTACATGCAAAAGTAACTTCAAAATTAAGTAAGATACTTTGAAGTGCACGAACATGTGTGACAGAAATATTAAGTTTTATTTATCATAGACAGGAAACCTTTATTGGCTGCTAAGAATTATCTTCACTGACCACAGTATTAACTCACAAAACCCCAGCCAGCTACATTCCATTATATACTCTTTATTATAACCATTGTACAAAACCCTGTCTCTGGAGTACTTTTAAATAACCTGAGGCATCAGAGGAGATTATGTTACTTTCCTAAAAGTACTCTCGGCTGTATTCCCTGTGAATGAGGAATTCATTAGCTCCATTCCCAGTAACACACTGACCTTTACACGTATTTCTATTCCAGCTGCACACACTGCATTGAATGTTGTATAATGTTAACACAGTTACATAATATTCTGGTACGCTGCTCTTAAGGTATATGATTACACTGCCAGACAATTAGAATTTTGACAACACCTTTGTTGTTGTAGTACTCTGAATCCTAAACTCAACAGCAGGAACCAAGAGGAAATGAGGTGAACTACTGTATCCAAAAAACAGGCTCTTATAAAAATTTTGTTAGGCTATTAAGGAAAACAAATGGAGTCTTATGTGTTTCAGTGATCTTCTAATGCTAGCATATAAAATGCTGGCAAACAGATTTTAGATTATGTCAAAACATGTCTATGCATCCTAGAACACTTATAGGAAAAGCATCCCTCCAACCTCATTAGAAGGTAATCAGAACAAACTTAATATAAGGCTTTACACTGCATATGCAATCTCAGCAGATATAGACTTTCTTAGCTATTTCTAAACTTTCAGTCACTTCCAAGTGAGAGAACTCTGCCCCACTTTAGAGGCTGGAAGTCTTTATGCTGAGCAAGGGCACTTACAACATTACCTCTCAGCTTTTCAGAGTTGGGTACCCCTTTCCTACCATTCTCAGCTCAGCAATGGGGAATGCAGGAAATAAAGTCCCCAACTTTCCCTGAAATCACCATATACCTCCGTACCTTTGCAGTGGAGCACTACCTTATTCTATACAATAATCATATTCCACTCTCAATATCTGGGCGCTTTAGGGAATTAAAACTGAACAAAAGGATTAACATCTGTCAAATGGGGTTTCCCTCTTCACTGTTCTGCTAGGCAGGGGTGGCCAGACCCATTTTGGGCAAAGAGCCAAGATATCAGTGGATCCAGCAGAAAGAGCAGGGGCAAAGTTAACAAACAAACCAACCAACCAAACCAAACAAAAAGGACTGCCCCTTTGCCCCTTTGAAAGGAGCCCCTGGTCACATTTGGTTGAGAAAAAATAAAAAAGCTCTGCCCCTTTAAGAAAACACATTTAGAGGTTTTTTTGGCCACATCAGGCTCCTGTGGGCTGACACCATCTTTAATTCTCCTTCTTTAATGGCTGCACCGGACAGCTCCCCTGCCGAGATCAGCACAGGGAGCCGGGGAGGAGAGGGCCATTTTTGGAGGCGTGGGGGAGGCTTTACAAGCCACAGGGGGGGCTTCACAAGCCGCAGGTTGGCCATGGCTGTGCTAGGGTAAAACAATGTGCTTTCCTTCTAAAAAATACAGACACACTACATGTTTTAAGAGAAAGGTAGAAGCACATTTTGAATTTATATTGGAAGCCTTAAAAATAAAGTCCAAAGCTAAGTCTGACAGCAACACTCAATAGGGAGCCAGCAGAGCACGCAGAATCCTGAGCTGCTGAGGAGGTAAGCCGCATCATTTTGTACCAGCTGTAATTTTTTCCTCCACGGTTGGTTTCAAAGCACAAGTAAATTGCATTACATTAATCCAGTTTGGAGTTGACAATAATGTGCATGATTAAAGGTAGAGAGGTGAACGACTACTCAACTATCTGATAAGCAAATGCTTATTGGATAGTCAGCACACTAGTTGACTAGTTGCTTCCCACCCCCTTGCTGCCTCTATCAAAAAGGTGTGTGTGGGGGGGAGAGAAGAGGTGGTGCTTCAAAGTGGCAGCGCCAAATGAGCCCAGGGCCAGACCCAGGGCTCCATGCAATGCTGCTGCTTTGAAAAGCTGCATGAAGTCAGGGGACAGCTGTTTCAAAGCAGCAGTTCCACATGGAGCCCAGTCCCCAGCTGATCACGGTCTTCATGTAGCGCTGCCGCTTTGAAACACCGCGGGAGCAAAGAATCAGCAGGGGACTGCTTGAGTCCCCCGCTGGTCCCGTGCTCCCTGCAGTGCTTTCGCCTTTGAAGTGTAGCAACAGCCCTAGGGCCATTGCTACACTTCAAAGGCAGAAGCACCCTTATCAACTAATCGAATAGTCAATACAAATTACATCAGGAATCCTGATCACTTTTTGTGGCTATACTTCTGTTACTGGTGGCAAACCCAGAGACAGGAAACTGTGCCACAGAACAGAGACCCTCCCAGAGAAAGAAAACCTTGGGAAAGTCTTGGTCCCACCGACATCCAACTGCTGCAGCCCTCTCCCCAGTGAGGAGCGTGGAAACCTGAGACAAGGATAGAATGCATGGGGGAGGGAGGGGCAAATGACAGGAGAGGATAACATTTCGAAAGGCTCTTGTTGAAAGTTATAGCAGTTCTAAGTTTTTTTTTCAGTTCATTCCCCACCTGCAAGACTGAGTGGAGGAAAGAAGTGCTCCCTATTTCAAGAAGGGAAATTAAAGACCTTCAAGATATGTGATACTGTGAAACAACTAATGAGACAATAATCAAGGACAGCAGTCTTTTCATGTGCTAGTCAATTTCATAAGTGCATTTTTATTTGGTGATCACAAAAAGATTAACAGCTCTGGAGACTAATCTGAAGTTCTGTCTACAAAACAGGCACTGAAAGTTTTAATTACTTGGTTCAGTGTACTTCAAACTCTGACCTGAGCTTGAGTGGCAGCTCGGTCTCATTGCTCTTTTTAATTCTTAATTTCTGTTGAAAGTTTTCATTGTATGTTAGCTGTGGAAGTGTTTTTTGAATTGTGTGTATCTACCCACTGAGATCAGAATGTCATCACCAAATCTATTGCCTACAGAGCAACAGAAGTTTTGGTCAAAACTATCTGATTATACCCCTACTCTTAGGTAAGATATTACATCATCTTTATGTGTATGAAAGATGGACAGGATTGTGAATGAATCAAGTTTTCACCTGAAAGGTCACACATTAAACTGCACTTAATGCCATTTAAATTGCTTGAGAAGAACACAGGTTTAAGTAAATTTGGCTGCAATTTGAACCTATGGCCCCAGGGTATTTCAAAATGGCTGCTTAAATTAAATTATCCAATTTGTCAAAATGCTGGACTTTAAGAAGCTTTTATTTAGGCTGCCTTAAAGCCTGCCTTGATGCACATAAAGAGTATGTTTTTCAACTGCATTAGCTCAACTGAGTTAGCATAGCACAATGGAAATACCCTGCCAAGGTACAGGCTTAGGCTATATCTACCCCACAGATGTCGTAGCAGCACAGCTACAGAAAGAGAAGAGGTATTCCCATTGTTGCATTCAATCTACCCTTCTGAGAGGTGGTTAGGTCAACAAACGTCTTGTAAGCCCTGCTACAGAGTCCACTGGTTCAGGTCAACTTAGATGTATCTCAATGTTGTGAATTTCTCACACCATCGAGAAATATAGCTAGACACTCAAGTTTTAGGTGAGACTAGGCCTAAGGGCTTCTCTTCGTTGCAAAGTTAACGTGAGTGTTAACTCTAACTTAACTCCTTTAACAAAAACACTGTTGTGCTCAAGGTTGATCAGGAAGTACAAGCTAGCACTCAAGTGAGTGCCACTTTGCTGCTAACCACCACTTTGCAGTGTGGATACAGAGTAATGCCACTCAAGTGCAGTTAGTTCTCCAAGGCCACAATTGCCCAGGAACAACAGACAAGTTCTCCCAAAATACACTGCAAAATAATTTAGTGCACAACTCATACTACTGCAGTGCCAAGAATCATGGGTTAAGGCTCCTGACAGCACCAGTAGGGACATAGCAGCTCCAGTGTTATATCACAGTCTTGCCAAGAAAGGCTAGCTCAAGAGGTGTAACTGGAGTTAGATCTGAGTAAACACATACCCTAACAGAACTTTCAACATGTCAGCCTGCACTGGACAGAGCTTTACATATTGATGTTATGCTGATTCCATTAAAAAATAACTAAAACAAACATTTTAGCCCAAGGCAAGGTATAAGTGATACAGTCATGAAGTTAGCTAGCCAAAGCACACTGGTCAGCTACTTCTTATGAACTGTAATGCTAGGACTTCAGTGTTAATGCACAGGGAGTTAAACAGTGAAATTCAACCACCACAGTGGACTGTAGGTTTGTGCAGCTAGTGTGCATGTGTTAAATTTCAATAAGCTAAAAATGTATGAGCATGCCAGGAAGCAAGAGACAGAAGCAAAAATAAACGTAAAATCCTTCCTCGGATCACTGACTATCATCTGCCAAGTAAAAACTGTAAATGAAGGAGGGGAAATGTTAAACTGAGGACCATCAGAAGCACAACTCAGAAGCAGAGAGCTGTTCCACTTGCCAGACAAAGGAAGTTAAATGGTTTGCCCAACTGGAACTAAGCCTTTGGGAGCATTACAAAGTTATGTTTATGTCCCATCTCCATCTACTGTAGGAGGATTATAAAGCCCACAATCTGGAATGCATCATTCCACAGGACACAGAAGATACCGAGTGAAATCTGTGAAATGAGTCTGTGTACTTCTGGTACATCATTCTCCAGTTTTATTTGAATTCTCCAAAAACATTTACCAATCAAATTGAGTCCATTACTTTCTGATCCTGCACAGACTTATGCATGTGCTTAACTTTTATGCAGATGAGCAGTCCCCACTGAATTCAAAAGCAACTACAGTCTTCATACAACTCTTTCCTTCCTTTTACCCTTCACTTCTTTTCTTCCTGTTTGTTATGTCAGGTCTTCATTTCAGTTGTAAAGTCTTAAAGAAAGGGATGTTTCTTCTAACTTCTGTAAATCACCTAAAGGCATTTTTCGATGTGATGAAGGAAAGAATGATAAATAATGTTGATTATTTTAGGTGGAGAAGGCGGCTCTGTGGGAGCCTGCTTCCAGTGCATACCATATCAGCTCCCAGCTGCCTCTCCCCCCCCATGGGGAAGAGAAACTGTATATAACCATGAGGGTTACCAATGAGCCCAGGCTCATTGGTTAACCTCCCCCAGACAGCAAAAGCAGCTAGTATGAGGATCACTGACTGGGAGAGGTTTTTTGCACTGATCACAGTTTTTAAATCTTGGGGAGCAGCACAAGCCTTTCCCAAGAAGTCTCTTTTTGGGGATAATGCACTTGAAAACAATATACCCCGGGAAGGAAACCTACTAAGCTATATAAAAAAATAGCATGTATGAACAGGACAAGGCAAAAACTTTGCCATAGCAAAAGAACGTTTCATATAGGGTTGTAACAGAGTAGTTAACGCTATCAGCTAACCACATTTAAATGCAGAGTCGCACTACCCCTGCTGCAGCTCTGCAGTATAAATGTATTAGGAGCCAGGCTGCCTGCCCGCCCAGCTCTTACGACATTTAAGCTGCAGAGCTGCAGCAGGGGTAGTGCTGAGACCCGGCACGAGCTGGGACTTTAACTTCCCTTGACTAATCATGTAGTCGATAAAAATTCTATTGACTAGACTATTAGCCAATTACTCCCTTCTTAACATCCCTAGTTCCATGCACTGTCACTAGTGGTAAAAATAGATATGAGGGCAAGGGAAGCCGGCAGCAGCCCCTATACTAAGCCATACAGGTGCCACTCCTGGAGGTGCCAGAGTCGGTCACCTACAATACCACTGAGGAAAAAAACTTCTGGCATTCCCAGAAGCACACCCCCTTAAAATGGGATGGATATGAGCAAATACTTGAAGACAACCTTGTAATACTTAGCACTCATGCAGCACGGTAAGTCACAGTCCTTTATAAACATTAATAAACTAATCTTGAAAACACATGTGAAGTAGGTCTTTATGCACTAATAAAATAATAAATAGTATCTCCATCATGCAGCTGAAGAAACTGAGGGTGTGTCTAGACTACCTAGTTTTGTCGACAAAAGTGGACTTTTGTCGACAAAACTATACCAGCGTCTACACTACCGCTGAGTTCTGTCGACATAACGTCGACAGAACTCAGCAGTTTTGTCGACGCTGGTATACCTCATTTTACGAGGCATAACACCTTCTGTCGACAAAACTCTGTCGACAGAAGGTGTTATTGCCTGTAACGTTGCGTTCAGACTACGGAGTTCTGTCGACAAAGCAGCTTGCTTTGTCGACAGAACTCAATGTGTCTGGACGCTCTTTGTCGACGGAAGTTTTGTCGACAGTATCTGTCGACAAAACTTCCGTCGACAAAACGCGGTAGTCTAGACGTACCCTGAGTAAGATGGATTTATGTCACAGCCAGAATCAGAGAGATATCAACAAATAGGCTACATAGCCTCCTTCTATCCAAAAGTGTCAATGGAACTTTCTTAGCTTTCTAATTTCTGGCATACTAACAATTAAGATCAGAGGCAGCAAGGTGGGCAAGAAGCAGGAGCTGGTGCTGGGGGATGGAGGCTGGCTTAAAAGCAGTCAGCTCCTTACCAACCCAGGAGGCTTGAGGAGAGTGCTGGGTTTCTGTTTCTCTCTCTCTCTCTGCTTATGAAGACAGGACTCTCCAAACTCCCCTCCTCTGTGACTCTCCCCCACAGTCAATTACTCTTTCCCTCCTCCTCCTCCCCCCAGCCACTTATTCCCTCCTTATCTCTCCTCCTTATCTGCTCTGGGAGCTCCTCAATTTCAAGCATACAGCTCTGTTTGAAGCTGCTGTTCAGCAAGATGCTCCTCCCTCTGCTGGTCAGATGAGCTCCTTGCCTGCCTGGGAGCTCTGAGCCTCTGCATAGAGCTCATTAAATGGCTGTATGGCCACATAGCTGTGCAGTTTACAGGGAACTTACCATGCAACTCTCATCCCAAGAATTGAAGTGGAAAGGTATTGTCTTGTGATTAAAGCAAAGAACCAAATCTGGACTTGCCCCAGTGCTGGCCTGTCATATAAATCATGGGCAAATCGCTTAACCTGCCTCAGCCTCCAGTTCCCCATCTGTAAAATAACGTTTCACCACACCCAAAGGTTGAGGCATAATACCCTGCATCCAAAGTGCTTTGGAATCACCGAATGAAAGGCACTCTATAAGCTACTCATAGTAAGTTGGGCTTTTCTCTAGGTACATTACTGCTCACAAGTGGTTTAAAAATTAAATGGAACAAACTTCAATACATACTGCAACACAATGAACTTGTTCCAGTGAGAAGCTATTTACACAAGTGTTTGCTTTGGAAAAGGTGGAAAATATTCAGAGCTTAACAGGGAAACACAGCCACTCTCCTGCCTTTTCTTGGCTATCCTTTCCCAGCTTGCTCCTTTTAGGGCACTGATTAATTTTCAAAACAGAACACGTAAATGTTACTACCAAAGGAAGAAGATAACCAGATGAATTCATAACTCTAGAAAAACAAGCTTTAGGACTGTACAGAACTAGAAAGGATTTTCCTATACCTTTACTGTAGCAAGGGCATCTCCTAAGGCTGTGGCTTCTCTGCTTCTGTCTCTCTCCTTTCCTCCCTCCCCTCATTTGTATGTTGACTTTTAAGCCAAAGTTATTTCAAATGGACAAATAAGCATTCATCTTATTTTGATGCAAAACCTACCACGGCCTACTCTTAATCATCGTATGTGAAGTCAGCTGCAGAAGGTCCTTTGTATTAACTGTAGGGGAGGTATTTATCTACAACTGAAGCACAAAGCAGGTAACAAGTATAGCTACAGCAAAAATCAGGACATGAAGGCCTTCTGTTCCAACACTTTTATTATAATGTAAATTATTATTAAAATGTAAAATATTTCATCCTGAAACATTCTAAAATTCTTAATATTCTCTCTACATACATTGAAGGCAGCAATCAACTGACTATATGCTACGTATCACAAGGGGGAGGGGAAATACTGGGAAAGGACACCGGTGTTCTGGACTTATGAAAAGGACAGTCGGAGTTTTAAAGCCTATAGAAAACAGAGAGATCTTTGGGTTTTAAGCTCTTAACTGATAGAATGTAAACTGGATAGCACATAACACTTGATTTCACCACTGGCTGGATTGACAAGGCAGTGATTGATCCAGTGGGTATCAGTTTATTGAGTATAGTGTATACACAATACATCGACCACCAATTGCTCTTTCACTGACTCTGGTACTCTACCTCAATGAGAATCGTAAAGGGAATCGATACACCACAGAAGACACACCGTGGTAAATAGATGTAAGTATGCTGACTTGAGCTATGATATTCACATATCTGAAACTGAGTAACTTAGATTGATTCTCCCTCCTCCCCTGCCTCCATAATGTAAACCTGCCTCAGTTTATCAAAGTATTGGAGTCAAAATTCCTGGGTATAAAGAGCAGCTATAGCATTTTCTAACCAACGTCTGCAACATTTTTTATGAGATACATAAATGCAGATTTTCTAATAGACTGTTAGAAACAGGAGTGATATATATTGTTATTTTCCCCAGAGGACTGGGGGCAGTATGGGCTTAAATTACAGCAAGGGAATTTAGGTTAGACGTTAAAAAAAAAAAAAAAAAAAAAAAAAAAAAAATCTAATTGTAAGGGTAGTTAAGCACTGAAACAAGTTACCTATGAAGGTTGTGGAATTGCCATCACTAGGGGGAGGTTAAGATCACATAAGACAGGGTTCTATGTGTGGCCCATAAGACATTTTGTTTACTGCTGCCCACATGCAAGGTTGCCAGATTCCACTGGTTTCTGTTCATGGAGGGTTTTTTTCCAAACTGATATTGAAGTGACATACATGTATAGCAAGGCTAAGTGAAATGAGGTGCATGCTGATTGCACACAATACAGACTATGAGAGTCATGCACTCTCAATGCAGCCAATCAAAGTGTTGCTATGGTTCCACTGGAACACCCTACAAATTCTAGGTACACAGCGCAGTTAGCAAAACTACCCTATCCTGGGAGACTGTCTTGCAACCCACTGATATAAAGGAGGGCCACTCATGCAGCCCTCCCACTATCCTAGGCTGCAAATCTTAGCATTAGAAGCACTGCACACACCTCTGCCACTTGAGCTAATGGAGTAATTTGCAGTAGGTTGTCATCCTCTACATGGATGGGCAAAGGGGGGAGAAATGGGATACTCTGCCAGTGAATTTTACAGATATTTGCTAGCATCAGAGTCATGGTGAGATTAAGGAATCTTGGTATTTAATTCCAGGATCTGAATAGAAGCATGGTCTAGTGAGCACAAACTAACCATTTCCCTACAAGTCTGACCCCTTTCTCTCTCATTCCCTGCAACTTGCCTCTCTCACAGCCCTCTATTCTCCATCCCTGGCTTCTCATACCAGTACCACTTTCTTTGTCCAACAAGTCCTGGTATCCCCTCTACAAACTCCTCTTTCTACTTCCAGACCTGTTTCCTTGACCAGCTAGTTCCAGTTTTCCCCCCATCTTAAGTCCCTATCCCCTTCCCCAGCTTCTAGTCCCGGCCTACTTCACCCCTCTTTCCAGTCCAGCTCTTGACTTCTGATTCAAGTTTAGAGGGAACTTTATTCTCCATGCTTCCTGGGCCCAAAGGAAATAACAGGACAGAAAAGACAGGTTCCTTGCTCCAAACTGCAACTGTAGGGAATGTCCTGCTCAGCCCCAGTCCGGACTGCACAGAACCACCGGGGAATTTTGAAGCTCTAGCAAATTTATGAGCAGATGTAATCTGTATTTTTTCAAAGGCTTATTCTTTGGCCCAGTACAGCAAAAGGCACATCCTTGACACAAAGGCTCCCTCTTCGCCTCTGCAAAATAGCAAGGCACTGCTTCAAAGCACAGTGGTGCCTGAGCTTCTAAAACAAAAAAACCCCACGTGAGCAATATAAAATTTCCCAGGCATCATTCTCAGAAATGGGAGAATCGTTTTGAAGAAATGATTCCAAGAAATTCAGCTTCAGGCAGACAATTAGAATGGGAAATTTCAGCCTAAAACAGTTAAAGTTTGGCAAAATTATAAGCAACTGAAAACAGGGGAAACAGATGGGAAATATTGGGTAACCTTAATTATAGTCCATCTATAATAGACAGTCACACTAACAACCTATATGAGTTTCCTGCCAGCAGGAAATTAGGCATCTTTGATGCTTGTATTTACTTATGGGAGACACACAACTACTATAGTGATGGGAACCAACATAAAAATCTGCATAGACGGAATTGCAAAGGATTCCATTCCTACCATCTTGGACGAATGATGTGTTGACTTGCCGGTGCCAGAAGCTGAACCCATGGCCTCAGGAAGCCTAAGTATACAAAGCCAATGCTTAGACCACAAAGCTGATCCAAGCAGCATTCTTTCCTACACTGGTTCTTTTATTGGCCTCCTGGAACTTTAAGTGTTTACACCCACATACAAAACGGAGAGAGATTAAAAATTAGATTCAGAATCAGCAGCACCAGATGTTCCAGCAAGAAACAGCAGGCTTTAGACAACTGGTTCAGAGCTTAAATCGAGTTTTCCAGCCAAAACGTTTATCTTCACAAGCCCAGGGGGCCGATCTGTTTCTTTCAGTTACTATTTGGAATTGTGAATATTAGGAAGTTAGCATCAAATGAAAGTGTTGCTGAAAACTCCTTTGTGCTCTCCAGGCCGATGACAGCTTAACACTAGACAGAAAAATCAGTTACTAAGAAGTCAACAGGATTAGGGATATTAAATTGCGTTTAATCAGCTATTCGAATAGTTGATGGAATTTCTATCAACTACTCGACTGGGGGGAAACTGCAGAGCCACAGTGGGGTTAGCGTCCAGCCCTGGGAGCAAACCCCACTGTGGCTCTGCCTTTTTTTTTTTTTTTTTTTTTTTAAGCAGAGGCTCAGTGCCCAGTCCTCTGCTAGCTCTGCCTCCCCTGTGCCCCGTGGAGACAGTGCTGGGGGGAACCAGCTTTTAAACTGACTCCCCCCCAGCACCAGCTCCTGCTTCCATCCCACCTCCGCTGCCTCTTTCCGATACAGGCAGCAAGGGTGGGGGAAGCGACTACCCGAGTCACTACTTGACTATCCAATAAGCATATACTTATTAGGTAGTCGACTAGTCGCTTATATCCCTACACAGGATTTGCATTTGGTCACTATACAAATGAGTTTTATATCACTAAGTTTAATATAATTACAATACAGTATCAAATACTAAACTAAGAAATACAAGTTTAATTAAGAAAAGAAGAGCTCAACAGAGCATTTCTACTTGGCATGGAACAGGGGGTCTGGTAGAAGAGAATGGCCTATACATTTAGAAACCTACTACAGTAAACTTCCGATAATCCGGCCCCTTTAGGACCCAGGGGGTGCCGGATTATCAAATATGCCGGACTATCAGAAGGGGGGTCTATGAGGGGTCTGGGGTGGGGTGGGAGGATGCTACCCCAGACCCCCTCATAGCCCTCCCTTCTGATAGTCCAGCTCTGCCCCAGGAGTCCCCGATCAGCCGCTGCTGGTCAGTTTCAGCAGTGGCTGAATTGGGGACACCTGCAGCCGAGCAGCTGGGGTGCTGCTGGGTTGGTCCGGTAGCGCCGACCCTTGGCGCCGCGAGACCAACCCGTCAGCACCCCAGCTGCTCTTGGGGACGCCTGGGGCAGAGCAGCTGTGGTGCTGATGGGTTGGTCCCGCAGCGCCGCTCCTCGGCGCTACTGGACCAACCCAGCAGCACCCCAGCTGCTCTGCCCCAAGTGTCCCCAAGTCAGCCGCTGCTGATACTGATCAGCGGCTGACTCCAGAAAGCCAGAGGCAGAGCTGCTCTGCCCCGGGCTTTCTGGAGTCAGCCCTGGTCAGTTTCAGCAACAGCTGAATCAGGAGGCCTGGGGCAGAGCAGCTGGAAGGCTGCTGGGTTGGTCCCACAGCACCGAGGAGCAGCGCTACTGGACCAATCCAGCAGCACCCCAGCTGCTCTGTCCCAGGTGTACCCAAGTCAGCTGCTGCTGAAACTGACCAGGGCTGACTCCAGGAAACCCAGGGCAGAGCAGCTCTGTCTCGGGCTTCCTGGAGTCAGCCGCTGGTCAATTTCAGCAGCGGCTGAATCCAGGACAGCTGGGGTGCTGCTGGGTTGGTCCCGCAGCCCCAAGGGGCAGCGCTACTGCACCTACCCGGCAGCACTCCAACTGTTCTGCCCCCTGCTTCCCAGATTCAGCGCTGGTCAGTTTTAGCAGTGGCTGAATCGGGGAAGCTGGGGGCAGAGCAGCTCCAATGGTCCGGCTGCCCGGAGCACTTCTGGGTTCCTGATGGTGCCGGACCATCAGGAGTGCTGGACCGTCAGATGCCGGACCATTGGAGTTTTACTGTATATGAAAATTCAGTCCTAAAACAAAATCATGTATATATATTCACCTTCCCCAACTACGAATGTTTGGCAGTATTTGAGTTACTATTGAGTAAAAGGCATTTTAACAGTATAGCTTTTTAAAAAAAGAGGTTTGAATTGTCAAATAGCTATGCTGCATACATGTATTCCTCTTGCAGCTAGGTAACAGGACTGCCTTTAGTTCTGAAAGCAACTGGTGATTGGTTACACCGGTCAAATTTCTTTTCTCTGATAACAGCATGTCTACCAATTATGTCGCTAGTCCAGTTGTATCAGCAGCACCTGGCTCTAGTTCACGGATTATTAATATAGTTGCTTAAGTGGTGCACTCCAACAGATGCTAGTCAAGTGTTTGAAAGCATAACATCAAAGGCTGTCCATTTACAGATATACTAGCATGGACCAGAGGGAATGGCAACAGCTTTCTGCAGCTTCAAGTTGTTTGGTGTTCCCTCTAGCCCTATACGCCTGCCCTGTGCTGTGATTCTGACAAGTGAAACAGGCCCAGTACATGGGTGGGCATCTCTGTGTGACAATGGGGTGTTGCAAGAAGCTAGCAGTAGCAATTCTATTGTACCACTCTCATTTGAGTTAATAATGAACCAATGCACAAGCATGGCATTAAGTCCAGTTACGAGTTATCATCTCTTAGATAAGAATTAAAACTGAAATCTTGATCACTTTTTTAAAAAGTCAAATATACCATGTCGCTTTTTGAAAGAGTAGATACACTAATGTTTACCATACAGCCAAATTCCAGCTCAGCTTACTACACTTTACAGTTGTAGAAGTAAATAGGATTAATGAAATTCAATATGCACAAATGAAAAGTACTCCATATAAGGAAGAACAATCAGTTGCACACATACAACATGGGAAATGACTGCCTATGAATGAGTACTGCAGAAATAGATCAAGGAGAGGGAGTCAGTCTACTGCAAGGTAAATAAGAGTCAGTGTAACACTGTTGCAAAAAAAGCAAAAATAATTCTGGGCTGTATTAGAAGATGTGTTGTAAGTAAAAGACATAATTCTTCAGCTCTACTCCATGCTCATTAGGCCTCAACTGGAGTCGTGTGTCCAAGTTAAGGTGTCACATTTCAAGAAAGATGTGGACAAATTGGAAAAAGTCCAGAGAAGAGCAACAAAAATTATTTAAAAGGTAAAAAACCAAAAAGACCCATGACCTATGAGGGAAGATTGGAAAAAAGGGGTTTGTTTAGTCTGGAGAAGAGAAGGTACATGATAACAATTTTCAAGTGCATAAAAAGGTAGCTACAAGGAGGAGCAAGAAAAACTGTTTCTCTAACCTCTGAGGATAGGACAAGAAGCAAAAGGCTTTAATTGGAGCCAGGCAGGTTTAGATTGGATATTAGGAAAACTTGCTGTCAGGAAGGTTAATCACTAAAGTAAATTACTCATAGAGGTTGTGCAATCTCCATCATTAGAGCAGGTTAAACAAAGAGCAGGTTAAACAAATACCTGTCAGGGAAGGTCTAGTCCTTAGTCCTGCCATGAGTGCAAAGGGCTGGACTAGATGACCTCATGAGGTCCCTTCCAGACAGACCTAGATTCTAACATTCTATGATGTATATTTTCTCTGTGGTTTCAATTTGATAATGAGCTTACTTCTAGCACTAAGCTGTTGCTATGCACATGTATCCATCACATTTAACCCCAGATATTGTACTTAAAGAATTATACGGGATCTTTTTCAGGGGGACAAAGCAAAACACTACAGTTATTGGTAATACATATATCAATATTGTATTGGGCTTGGCTCCTATTCTTCCCCTTTTCAATGGTTGCAACTGTTGATCTCAGAGATGCTTGCCTTCCACGCCTCATTTATTCATCAAGAACAGAACAACTTTCAAGTCAAAGGGGTAACATCTATTCTACATCTAGTACAAAATCATTTTCTTTACCTTGATTATTCCCCTAAGGACTATAACATTACACAAAAATATATAAAGTTCTATATTATGAAAAGACTTAACACAAAGATTTATCTACACAGATATGGTTGAATTTCAATGGTGGATGAAGTATTGTTTCTCCTTCCTTCCTCAGCACAATGGGAGCCTTCAGGGTGAAAGGCACAACACAAACCAGTGTCTCCTTATACAGAATCCACAAGTGGCAGAGATGTATACAGTGTTCCTATACTGTGCCACAACATAACTGAGAAAGAAGGGGGGAGGATAACTGAATAATTCCACTTGGGAAAGGAAAAAAGCTAAATTTAACACCAATTCCTTTCTCTGAATTAGCACTAATTTTGGAATGGAAGTCATTAGTGAGAAGTACTGTGTCTGTCCCAACAGAGAGACAGAACATCCTAAGTCCCTGCTGCTGCTAACCCAAGACTGATTCAGAATTGGATACAGAGGAAAAACATCTCAGAAGTCATACCCAAATGTCCTCCACGTATTGCAAAAGTCATTAGATTGAAGAGTATTTAAGAGTTTCCTGGGAGGATAGGAAAGTGGACAGAGAGATTGACAATTCTAGTCTAGGTCGGTAAGGTGTGTTCAGTGGCCTATGTGAAATGGATTAGGTCTCAGGTCAGCTCTGGTAGAAATGTGCCCAGACAAATTTGTATTTGGCACTATGCTATTGTCCTTGTTTGCATTTTACACACAGAAATAAAGGACCACAGAGATTGAAAAAACCCCTCAGCCCCATCGGTGGTCTCACCTTTATCATTTTCATAAGTGTTCAGTGGTGACCTCTCTCTGTTCTCTCTCAGTCAATGGTAAAATTCCCATCTCTTTCAAGGAGACCAAGAGCTAGGCCAAGACTGAGGGCTTGTGAAAATCCTACCATTGACCACAAAACTTCATATACAATTCACATTCCAAAAAAAGCCACATTTTTCTTGTAAGCCATCTCTAATTTGGCTTACAAGTCCAGAAACAATTCTGACTGAATTTTAGTTAAGAGAATGCAATAATATTTGATTCTGTATTCCCTCCAAGTTAAAATCCTTTGTGTCTGTAGTACCTTTTAGTACAGGGCTTAAGCAGAGGCTATAGAACTATGTTATTGGTTTTGCAAGTCAGAGGCTTTTCAGGTGAACATTTCTCAAATAACTGTCCAGAGGGAGCTTAGGAGAGGGGTCCGAGGGTTATTGTATTGAAATTGTAAGAAATTGCTAGAAGTTTAAATTTAACTTTACTGTATACTGGCCAGATTAGCCAGAAATGTACTGGCTTCTCAAAGGGTGATTCTAGCGGCTGAAGTTTCCTGCAACCTATGCAGAGTCAGAGTGTTAATTATTAATCTGTCCGAGGGAAAGGTTATATGTACGTAACCACTTTACATAAAAATAGCAAAACAGGTGTTGAAACAAAGGGCCTTTTTCATGTAACCACGCAGAGAGCTAATTATGAAGTTAAACTTGATTCATACCTAGATTGCTACAACAGCAGAGTTCTACTACAAGTTTAGCAACATTAAAAGCTCTTAGTTCACTACAAAAATAGGTGTGTTTTTACATCAAGACAGCTAAATTGTTGTAAAATCATTGTTCAGATAAAGAATAGGAAGATTTTACCGTGAGGGATTTAGTTGTGTTCAACCAATCTCCCTATCCACCAGAGGTTCACCCCATTAGCTGTCTGGAGCTAAAAGCTACTTCTAATCTTTACATTAAGTTAGCAATCTCAATGTACAGCAAAAGTCATAATGAAGGAAGAGTATGCCAAAGCAGAATTTCCAAAAAACAAGAAGAATTTAGAAAGCAGCCCTTCACCTCAAGCTTTTTGCCCTTCATATGACATTATCCTATCTGCAATTGATTGCACAACCTAACACTCAAAGAGGGAAAGTTTTATTTCCTCTGAAACTTTTGTACCAATTCTTTCTACAAGTAACTCCTAAGATTACTGTAACTCACTAGTTAAAGAACTTTAGAAGTGTCTATTTCCAGGCTGTACACAGGGACAGGGTTTTATATATAGTCAGTTTCACTGTTTGTTGCTGGTGGACTCCATCCTCCAGCCTCTGAAAGAAGGTTGGTTTACCACCAACAGCTAAACCAGAATCTGAGCCTACAGCAGGCAGCTGCCTGCAGACAGAAAGGGAGAGAGAAGGAAAGTCCTATGATGTGAACAAAAACTATCCAATCAATCCTATTTAAAATTAAAACAGAATTTTTAAAAACCTCAGAACATACCATTTAATTTGAAGTTAGTTTCGAAAGATTCAAGTTGAGTGCTCCATTACAGAGAAATCCAAATTATTTGTTAATTTGTTTCAAATACTGTACAAATAAAATTATTTGACCATGTAACACTGAATTTGATTTAGTGGTCATAACACATTAATATCTTAAATATCTGTTAAAAAATTAATCCCTTGAGAGCTCCTAGGTGACACTGCATGCCTGAAACAGATGCAAGCAGCATGTCACAGCACATAGTCAATAAATGAACCTCAATTTAGCATATATTTCATACAAAGGGGTCAAAGTTTCCAATGTAGAATTTCAACAATTAAGACTCAAACATTCTGCTGCCAAATAATTCAAATCTTCCTGGAAACTGAAGCCTCCTCACAAATAAACCATGGTATCTTAAGAAAATCCACCAATGGATTTCGCATAGAAGAAAATGAAAACCAAGTTTATAACAAACTTAATAGTAAAAATTTACCAAAGAAAAACAATGGTCCTGTAGCACCTTAGCGACAAACCAAAAAATATATAGAGATAGTCTAAGGTGCAACAGGACCATTTTTTGTTTGGTTGGTTTTTTTAGTTACAGACTAATACTGCTACCCCTCAGACTTTTAAACATTCAAGAGCTCATCTTAGTTAACTGCCATGCACAGGCAGAAAGAAAGTTATTGGGCTAGAGTCTGCCATTTAGTCAAACTGCTTTCTGCCTTTGTATCATCTGGTCTTAAAGCCCACATATCCGGCCTTTGGGAGGCTCATTCCTTGTGCTCCGCCTTGACACCATATACTACTGCCTACTTGGCCAAGGCTTGGCTCGGCAGTTCAGAGTCCTGGCACCTCTGTGATTGCCATGTCAATTATGTAAGGAAAAAATTGCTTGAGTCCCAGTACTTCTCATCACAAATGCAACAGCACTAGTTGGCAAAAAAGGACACCACTACATTACACAAATTCTAATCTGTACACAGCAGGTCCAAGGGTAGCACAAGCTTTATGCTCCTTCCCAGTGCCAATAACTTGCACTGTGTTCTGCTCATTCCACTGGGCAATTCTATACTGAAAAACAGATTTCTTGTCCCTTAGACTACATTTGGAAACATAGCAAACTTCATATAATTCTCCACTAACTGCCAGCCCTGCATGCAAACAACTTGGAAGCTGAGAATCAAACTGGGTTCTTTGTATACAAGAACACAAACCCAGCGTGTCTATCAGATGCCAGTTTGGAAGGGAAAGACTGGCAGTTAGGAGAAACATTTCTCTTGCTAACTGAACAAATCTGATAAGGCTGTAATTGAGCTAAGGCCATACAGACTCTGCCCCAGACTTGCCTTTTTTTTTTCCAGGCAATTTTCAAAAGAGAAACGTACTCCAAGAAAACTGATGCCACATTGTATCACAATTGTTAACCTACCTCATCCAAGTCTCCAGTCATTCCTCCAAAAAGGTACAAGCAACAGTCAATGCCAAGGAAAGAACCACCATCTGTTCCTTGAAAACTGCTTCCTCACAAATGACTAATCACAACTGGCATGCTCAACTTGTTACTCTCCCCTCACTTCTCACATCAAGTGCTTATCCTCACTTGCAGGCCATGCACTTGTCCACCTGGCTGCCATCTCCGCCCTTATTTCCATTGATTCCTTCCTCCCTCTGACTGACCTGCTCCCAAATTCTTCTTGTTTTTTCTACCACTCCCTTCTTATTCCTTCAACCATTCTCTTCACTCAAATCCCCCCTTTTAATTCATGAGTAAACTCCACAATTCTAGCACTGATGATTTTCAGAGGCTGGACCTGATCCCCTTGTGCAACATGCTAGTGCTCTAACATGCATGTGCTCAAGCTCCATAGGCAAAAGACTGAACATTGACAGCATCCAACTAATGACTATTTTGCAATAGTCCCTCATCATTTTGCATTATACAGCCAGAAGCTTAAGTTTCCATGATGTGGAGGGGACCTTGTTAAATCTTACTTTTTACTGTCTTAAGTACAATCCCTCATGTAATTCCCAAAGAAGAGCTTTTGCTCAGCTATGTATCAGATCTGCATTAGATACTGGTAAGCTGCTTCGGGGATTCAGCACTTTGATTTTAACTGATCTACAGATTAAGGTTTTTGAAGGGAATTTTTTTCCTTACATCATCTCTTTCAGCCCTATGATTCTATGATCTCTGGACTCAATGACAGTTAAAGGTAGTGTACTCAAGAGTTATGCAGCATCTAGAAAAAAACACAAAGCAATTTTTTTGTGTTTGAGAGGCCAAACAATGTTAAATATGGACATTGGTATGTTAATTTAAACATGAATCACTTTGTTCACAGTCTATCAATCTCCCTTCTATTGTCGATTCACCTTTACCTGTGGAGGAAGTGCTAGTTACTCATTAAATGCATCGCTGACTCGAGAAAAACAGTGTTCTTCAGCCACACATTTATTAGTGTTTGCACATTTCAGAGATAGGGATAATCTTTGCCCTGTGTAACTCAAGACTTTGCAGACTACTTTTCTGCCGATCTTCTTAAAAACAAAATTTTATGAAAGGGTTTAAGGTGAAAGTTACTGTAACCTAACGTGGCAATCTAAAACAGAATTCTAAACCAAAGAAATCAAAGCAAGGTAAACTCCACAAAACAGATGTCATCAATATCTCATTTAAACTATTAAACAAGGAACAAGGAACGGTCCTGTGGCACCTTAGATTTTAACAAATGTATTAGGTCATGAGCTTTCGTGAGTAAAACCTACTTCACCAGATGAGCTGGAGTGGAAATTCCAGAATCCAGGGTGTATATATAATAGCAAAGGGCATTATCTGTCAATTGTATGACCCGTGTTAATTAAGCTAATTAAGTCAGACTGGCTATGTCTGATTCATCTTGTAGCAGTTGGAAGTCATTATAAAAATCTTAGAATTGAAATGGACTTAGCTAGAAAGAAAAAATAACCTATTTCCTTTAGTCTACTCAGTCTTTTAAAGTCCGTTTACTCAAATGGTGTCAAAGTTTGCCCACAAAGTCTACTGATAGTTGACCCATATTTTTGTTGCACTTGTAATATTCCCTCCCATATAATTTATTCATGACCTGTATATCCTTAGTTCTCTGAAGTCCCAGATAACATTACTAATTGTATTTTACTTGAGCGCACAAGTAATGAACTACTGTAAACTTAGCCTAGTGTTGGTGTGCAGTTAACATGAAGTGCTGAGAGGTGCACTTTTATATTTAAAAGAAAAACAATGATACCCATATTGTGCCTACTCTACTGATCTAAATGTTTCCTGTAGTATGCACATATGAGAATTTGCAAGTCAAACTCTTTAGGTAGTGGGCAGTTAGAAAAGTATACAGAGAGATCATGTACCATTCTCTGGTAAGAAGAGAGAACAGCATTAGCCTTTCCCTCCCTCAACCTTAAGGCAGAAGAATAACCTGAGTTGCTAAACATGGATGTGGGCACATTTCACCATATTCCCTCCACTTTTTCCCCCATGCACATGAAGAATGACTTTTGTTATGAGCACTAATAAGTATCACCTCCATATTGGTGCACATTAAATTAATGTTGCAGGGGTGGGGCCAAGAGGTTCAAGGGTGCAAGAGAGGGCTCAGGACTGAGGCAGTGGATTGAACTACCAGGCATACCAGGATGCATCTCTGGGATGAGTGCTTTGGATGCAGGCTGCCCCAGGGCTGCAGCAGGGAGAGCAAAATCTCCCCACTAGGGATGTTAAATTTGGATTAATTAACTATTTAACGTCACAGACAGAACTCAGCGGCAGCGTAGACACAGGTATAGTTTTGTCGACAAAAGTCCACTTTTGTCAACAAAACCCTGTAGTCTAAACACATTCGTATTGAAAGCGCTAGAACCATTAGACAAAAAATGGATGTGTGCTGACAAACTATAGCAATTAGTAGGATATACCCGGAATATACGGTTTAAGCATGTGTGCATCCAGACATGAATTATTCCAAAGAGATACATTTGAGAGGAGGTTTGAGGAGTTTCAAGAATCTTATTTTCCCTCAACCAAATGAGCATAATATAAATTGCTCAACTAGGTCCCGAAAAAGATTGAAGCATAACACTAATTCTCTGAAAGAAAGGACTTCAAGGGACTATGCTGATCAAACAAGTCCCAAGTCAGTTATTTAAATATTCAACTCAGCTGAATGAGTTAATCTAAATTCTTTCAAACAAGATTTTACACTAGAGGGCTGTTGAAGCAAGATTGTGTCGAAGAAAATTAAAAGTGGCAGTTGAAGGATGTTAATAAAAATACTAACAGCTATTTTGGTCTCTGAAAAAAAATATACTAACTAACATGGGCTATACTATTTGACTCAGACAGTCTCACCTCTGATATAGAAAAGCACTAGAACCTCCTAAGGTGACTAGTTACACTTCCTGCAAGAATTCAGGCAGTTATGCATTCTGACTAATGAAAACAAATTGTAAATTTTTGTTGCCAGGTTTTGCAAAGAAAATTGCATGAGGTAGGAATGGAAAGAGAACACCAACAAAATAGATCTCTCTACCCCCCGCCCTATCCCTCTTTAATATAGCTTGCATAGTGACAATTCAGAATAGAAAATATCAAAAATCTTTGAAATTCCCATGGTTTGGGGGGAAAAGTTCCTGATTTATCATGAATCTTAAATAAATTCCTACTAGGAATGCTTGACTTCTATTGTGTAATATTGAAGTCTGATCCCTCTATTGATTCATCATCCCTGAAAGAAAACTAGAAAGTCTCTGCTGATTATGAAGTATTAAAAAAAAGAAAAGTTGAACTGTTCTGATTCTCTGTTATGGGTGAGAGGACATAGCTAACTAAATTAGTCCATAGATCTTTTGATATTGTCTTCCAAGGATTCAGACACAGCCCACTACAATCTCCTCATCCATTTCACAACATTCAGATAATAATCTGATGCGTTTCACTTTAATATTATACTTCAGAGTCAAAGAGTTAGGAAAGTGATACTTTGTTTAATTCATGTGCAATTTTTAAAATCACTTCACAAATTTTTCCAGAAGAGTTTTGGGAATGCACACATTGATTTTATTACACCTACATGACTGAAGCACAAGAGCACACCAGCGTAAGCTAAAAAATATGACAGGGATGGAGGAGCTGTGATTTATTCATCACTCACTCTCATCAACAATCAATCAATAACTGCTCACAGCCCAGAAGATCAGTTTACTATTTTATCTAATTTATTTTCTATTGAGTGAAACTAGATGTAGAATTTAATTCAGAGACATTTAATTAAATATCATGATGTCAGTAAGAGAGAATACACTATGCCATTACCAGAGTCTTCCAAGCATTGTACAATCTGCAACTGATTAATGTATGGGCAACATAGAAGTAGTGATATCAAAAAATAATGTTTAGAAAAATGTTTGTGGTCATACTCAAGAGTTTAAACATAATACCCAAACAAGATGATTGAAAACATGTATCCTACTCATAAGGCTAACAGAACTTACCTTAATATAGGATTCTTGAAATGTTTTTAATCTTTCACAAGTAGTTTGGGGGAGGGAGGGAATCAAGCTATATATGGGAGTAGTTCGTATCAGCCACCATCTCAGTTAAATATTAGAGTATAAGTTAATTATATCATCACAAACAGCAAAGACCATTAAACATATTTACATCTGCATAGAAGACACAAGATCTGAAACGCTTTCTATTCTATCCAGTTCTATTTGTTAATCGAATAAAAGCAAGATAGTCAACGCAAACTGAAACAAAGATACTAACTCACAGAAAGTCACCTACCCGTAGAAATCCAAGAAATTACTATAAGAAAAATGTTTAGCTGCTTAATGCATGTGTCTTAATTAACTGGAAGCAGATTTATCTCAGCTTGAACTCCTCAGTTTATAAGGACACAATAATTATAAGGGCTATAGCAACCAAAGTTTGTTAAAGTGCTGGACCAGCTTTTGACAAAAGTAGTCTTTTCTGCAGATACTGAGAGAATATTTTCTTCATTTCAATGTATTAGTTTAGCTCAATTCAACAACCGGTTTATTCAAAGTTAACAAACCAGTTGGGAATAGAAAAAGCAGGAAGACTTATTTTTCTTCTCCAATTTATAAATAAAAAGTAGATATGAGAGGATGAGATGTTAATTTAAAATGCAAACTATGTTTTTATGTAATTTGAGAAACTTTTTTTGTATCCAGCACATACGAAGTAGTTTTATTCAATAAAAAATGTAAATGCCACCTCTCTGGACTATTTAGAATTCTCAGGTTTTTTGAGAGATGACAGGTTTTTGTTCCAAGATCATGCACAATATTATTCAAATTGCTGTATAGTTGGGAACCTGAATGTGCAGTCACAATACTCACTATAGGAACTCTTGTATATTTACAAATGCCAGCTAGTGAACACAAAAATAATTTATATTATTTATTTTCCATTGATTGCCTATATTAAAAATATTAAAATACAATTTGTTAATATAAATTCATTGTACACAGATTCAACAGCTCGATGAGCATGCTACAAATACATGGAGTAAAGAGAACCCTTTCCCCATACTCTAATTAAGAAATAATACCAGTCTTGCTCGACTATTGTTGGTAATATTACATTTAAATTAATAAAATCCCTGTTAACTTTACTAAAATTAGTAATATTTTACAGGGGAACTGTAAAACTAAGAGGAGTGAAATTTAGAAATGTGTTTAACGTTACCGTCTTATAGCCAGGAAAGACTCTAGTTTATCAAGCAAAAGTGTTTATTATCAAAGCCATCTTTGTGTTCCATGCCTATTCTTTCAGGTTAGTCAGAAAGAAGGAGTCCTGTGGCACCTCAGAGGCTAATAAATTTATTAGGGCATAAGCTTTGGTTGGTAAAATCCACTTCATCATCATAAAGCTTGTGTGCTAATAAATCTGTTAAGTCTGTAAGGCTACGTCTATACAGCGGAGCTATTTTGGGATACCTCTGGTATCCCAAAAATAGCTATTCTGCATCTTAAGAGCAAGTTGGTTATATCAAAATATAACGGGCTTGCTTTTCCAACGTCCCTGTAAACCTCATCAAATGAGGGATAAGGACGTTTTGGAATAGCACCTTATTTCAAAATAAGATTGAAATAAGCTACACAATTTGTGTAGCGCAAATTGCATAACTTATTTTGGGTAAGGGTGCTGTGTAGACGCACCCTGAGGAGCCACAGGATTCATTGTTGTTTTTGCAAATACAGATTAACACAGCTACCAACCCTGAGACTTTTCAAGCAGCAGTGCTGCATGCAGCCTAGGATCAGCAAGGGAGTCCCCAGCTCACCCTGGGCTCCATGTAGCACTGCCACTTTGAAATGCTACATGCAGCCTGCAGACACCCCAGCTAGCCCCAGACTGCACACAGCATTTCAAAGTGGCAGCACCACATGGAGCCACTTTGAAGTACTCCTTCCTGCCCCACCTGCCGCCTCTTTCTGATAAAGGCAGCAAGGGGGCGGGAGGGAGAGAAGCGACTAGATGATTAGCATGTCAACTATCTGATAAGTATTTGCTTATGGGATAGTCAACTAGTCCTTCATATCTCTACCTTGAACACTATATATTACAGTGAGATTTAAGAATAAAACATATTGTAACATATTGCGTGCGGGTCAGGTTTGCATTTTTATAAGGAAAGTACTTACAGATATGGATCTCAGTTCTAATGCTGCATGAAATTAGGATTAGTGACTGTAAAACTAACCCTGATTCTTGTTAATTTTGATATGCTACTTAGAAAGTGTATGAAGAAACGTCTGCCGGCTCAGGAAAACAATTTTGTGCTGGTTCATATTTAAAAAGATTTTCTTTACAAGTTAGAAGCCAAAGATAAAAAGCTTACATTCTGTAGCAACTGATCCCTTAACTGGCATCCATCCATACATGTTCTAAGGAGAACTTCCTCCTCACCAACACAGAGGCATATATATACAAGTACACACAGTTAAACATGCATCTCTGTCACTATCATGCAAATCTCCACGGCCAGAATCAAAATGTGTCAAAAAGACACCAACTCATATGATTATAACATTTCTTCAGACTCCTAAAACCAGTGCCCATAATAAAGTCTGAATCTGTTAATGTACCATTAAGAATTGGAATATACAAATGCAAAACAAAGTACATCTTCCTTCACTGAACAGATATCACTTTGTCTGCCTTAGAAAATAAAGAAAATAGCACTTTTGCCTGAGTTGGAGTATACGAACAAAGCCACAACACAGGTTTAAATCAGTCTTGTTAATTCTATTCACTTGAAATAAAAAAATTAAGTGGCAAGTAAAATGTTTAATCTTACAATCTAGAAAAATGGACAAAGACTGTATCCCTAGACAAGTAGGTTCTTATGTCAATTTTTCATGTCTGATTTAGACAATATTAAAGTTGGGGCTAGAGAGGAGGAAACAAATCACAGAAACTTTGAGTGAAGCATCTCAGGTGATCCTTAACACCTGGCTCTTAAATAGTGCTTCTCTTCCTCTTAGATCTTATCTACCATGTTGATTCTTTCATTACTCTGGGTAAAATCACATGGCATATGTAGTTCTTTACAAATTAACGTGTGACTTTTCAAACAGCTTTAGTATTTTCAAGAGTTGCTGGAGAGCCTTACAAACTGCACAGTTAACTCACCAAACAGGTACAGTACATACAACAAAAGAATATGCTTTTCTACATGTACTTAAGCACTTAAGATAGGTGCAGAAAGTAAGGGTGTGGAGGGTGCTACAGCAGTCCCCCAGACTGCGCCACATGCCTGGGCCCCAAACACCAATCAGTGCCTGGGTCCGGGCCACCAGTTCCAGGGGGCCCCAGCTACCAGCCCCACTGCCTCTTGGGGTCCTGACTGCCAGCCCTGTGGGCTCTGCTGTTAGCTTGGGAGTCCCAGCTGCTATGGGCTCCACTGCTGGGGGTCTGCTGCTGCCTGGGATCCCAGTGGCTCTGCTGCAGGTACTGGGTCCCTGATCATTAGCTTCATGCCCAGGGCTCCACGGCTGCCCCTAGCTGTGGCACCAGCTCGAAGCAGTGACAGGCATGAACAGAGTAAGGCAAGGGGGAAGGGGAGCTCAGCTCCCCCATCCTAAAAATTGTTCCAATACCATTGCCACACAACAGCATGCTTCAAACTTGACCCAGATAGGTCACTGCCAAAGGCAAGAGGATAGTTTGGGCTCCATGCTTATTTAATCGTTGGATGCTCCCACTGCAAACAGGGAGATCCAATTAGTAGCAATTCTGGTGATAATTCATGAGACAGACACATGCTCCCAGGAAACAGGTTGAAATCACCTACTCATTTCACACTGGCCAGGTTTCTTTGACAGGCTGCAAGACCTAAAGCTGCCCGGCACGGAATTCAGCCATGAGTAGTCCTCTTCTCCTGCCCTACCACTAAAGAAGGTGGCCTACGTTATAGTGTTTGCATGGAACATGGAGGTTCCCCCCAAAAGAAATTTCTATCAGATGGTTACTGATTTTTGGTCAGTAACCTAATCTACATTCAAACTTATTACTCAAGCTTTGTCAGTTTGTATATACATAGGATTTGCCCCAATTCAGCCATTGCTGGCCAACAAATGTTGTAATTGCACCAGTACAAAGACCAAGCATAGACAAAGAAATTCATAATTTGCAGCCATTGAGCTCAACCTAGTGTCAAACTGGGATATACTCAATCAGTGCACATCCCAGCTTCCTTTATCAATGAAGGTAGGCAGTGATGTGGTACATCAATTGTTAGCTACTAATGACTGAATCCCCACATAAATAGAAGACCCAATAAGCAAAATCTTATAACTAATCCAAGGCATGCAGTTCCTCATGTTGTGACTGCTGCTAATCCTCTGAAGAAGCCGTCAAAAAAACCAGACTCCTCTTAGCAGGTGTATTCAGATGCTGAATAAAGAAATGCATATATAGACTTCTTCCTCCCACCCCTTAGCAGATTAAGTACACAAATGTTGAGTTTAACAGGGTGAGAACCATATGCAAAAATACCCATATTCCTTACCAAGCCAAGAGCCATGCTTTGATGCCTTGTCCCCAACATCAATTTACCTTGTCCTGAGGGCTTGCCAGGCTGCATCTATGTCTGCATACAGGTTTTTCTCAGAGGGTTTGCCTGAGCTCACCCCATAGCCAGAGTAGTCGTAGGAGAAGACGTTGCAGTTGATGCGAGAGCCAAGGCCAATGTAGAAGCTGCACATCTGACCGAGATCCACAGCATTGCCATGCGAGAAGAGCAGCGTATACCGGCTGGCAGGGGCACAGCGCACAAACATGCACCCCAACCTGTTATCCCGAGATGTGCGAGAGAAGAAAACCTCCACGGCATCCAACTCCCGCTGTGAATACTGCCAGTCCGCCCGCTCACTCAAGTGCAGACTGCAGCTGCCTGTTCCTGTTGGGGTCCCTGACCCTGCTGCCGCCGCCCCAGCCTCTTGCTGCTGGTCAGGCTGCAGCACTGTATATGTAGGCTCCGGGGGCAAGAAAGCCAACTTAGCAGCAATGCGGCTAGGGCAAGGTGGGCAGCAGAACAGCCAGCACAGCTCGCCCAGAGAGAAACCGTTCATTCTGGGGCCTTGTTCTGGCATCAGAGACGCTGGAGAAAAATTTCCTCACACTGGAAAAAAAAAATTCAGAGGCCACCCACGACAACCCACTGTCGGCCTTGCAAGAACTACACCCCCAAATGCAAACTGTCCCCCTAAACCTGTAAGCTACCAAAACGAATCCAGCTCTCCAAATCTAGTAAACCCATCTAGTGTGTGTGGGGGGGGGGGGGGGGAGAGAGGAAATGCAAAACATAAATCAAGTGCCACCGTCCTTCCAAAATCTATTACTAATCCTACGATCAATCCAACTCCCCCAAGAGGCTGAAATCACCTCCTCATTTCCCACAGCCCAAGTTGCTCTGGCTACCTGGAGCACCTAAAAAATAATAATCAGCCTCCCCCCCCCCAATCTACATTTGACTCAGTGCAGAGCCCCTCCCCCCCACAGAAATTAAAAGCAAATTCCCCCTCAAGTAAGACGGGGGCCCCAGTGCAACCCCCAGAAACCACGAAATGCCAAAGCCTCCCCTCCCCCCAATTAGCATACGGCCCCCACGCGCCACCCCGACAACAGCCCCCGTGCCCCTCCCCGGCTCTGCGCCCAGGGACCGGCCCAAGCCTGCAGCCCTGCCGTGGCGCCCCGCCCCACACAGCCCCGCTAGGCGGCGGCGGCTCCCTCAGCCCCGGCTCCCCCCGGGCAGGGCCATGCCGGCTGCGGCGCGCAGACAGGAGCAGGCAGCGGCCATGTCCCGGCTCCCCTCACCGCTTCCGGGTTAGGCAGGGGCCGCCCGGTACCTGCGGAGCGGGGCACGGCTCCCGGCCCGGCCGCGCGGCTCGCTGCTGCCCCCTAGCCCCGCGCCGGCAAGCAGAGGAGGCGGGGAAGGGGAGCCGGCGCGCGAGAGTCAACCCTCAGGCCCCCGCGTAGGGAGCGTCCGACCCGCCTTCTGGCCCTTTAAGAGAACCCCCGCCCCTCGCATGCCTCTGTCACGTGCGAGCTCCCTCCCCCCGCGCCCGCGGCCCATCTCTTGTGCGCCTGCGCTATAAGGCTCCTGGGCTCCCTGGAGAAGGGGTGCGTGGGGCAGCTCTGCTGGGATCTTCCACCACGTGACTGTGAGATGGAGAGGGGCTGACTGGCGTCCCCCAGTGCCCAGCCTGTTGCACATACTCTCCAGCTTGTACAGTTTGCTCCTATCCCCCTAAATGAAGTTGCATCCTCTGGCCTCTCATCAGGGCCCCTAAGCCCAGTAGTGAATGCAGGCATAGGTGTGGGAACTAGGAGATCTGGGGGTGCTGCTGAAGTGGTTTCCATTATATACAAGTTTTATAGCAATGGAAGGCATCCAGGTTCTCGGTATGGCCCATGAGCCATTTGTTTACTGTTGCCCCCGGTCAGAGTTGCTACCTTCCACTGGTTTTCATCTGCATCATTTTTTCTTAACAGCATGACATGAAAAGCAAGGCACAGGATGTGAGGTGTATGCTGATTGTACACACCATTAACTGAGAGCCACGTGCTCCCTCTGCAGCACTTCTATGGTTCAATAGACCCACCCTTTACATTCTAGTACCAAAGCACAGTTAGCAAAACTACTCTAACCCAGGAGACCATCTTGGTTACAACCATCTTGGGGCCCAGTGAACTGAAGGAGGGCTGCTTGTGCAACCCATACGCTACCTTAGGTTGCCCATCACTGGTTTATAGTTTGGATCAACGTTACAAATTATTCCAGTTCACCCCTCCCCTCCAAATACATGCAATGAATGGGGAGACACTAGGACACAAGCCCTTAAAGCATCCCTAAAAACTCCCCACAAACATTAAAATATGCCATGTGTTCAACTTTTAAGTGAGTGAGTCATCTGGCCGAAGTCAATGGCATAGACCTCCCAACCCTGCAGTGGCTAACTGGGCTGCCAACACCAATCTATGATGAGGTGGGTGGGCCAAACCTCTAGGCCACCTTGCATAACAGAAATATTTAGTTCCAACCTGAATGGGGGTGCCTGGGTCAAAGCAGGACAATCTTGCAAAATCTGGGAGGTGGGGAAGTTTTCAGTGGTGTTTTTTATTTTGCTTCCATTCAGAAATAATAAAATGTGTACAAAGGTGTCAGTGACACATGGTATTCTCTGGCTTTTAGAATTAAAAAGCCGCCAAACAAAAGAATTACCAAATCAAATATCAATCTTTAATCTAACTTTGCAAACAAGAAGAGAATCAGAATGACTTATTTCAAGCAGCCTATGAGTCAGGCTCCAGGTGAAGGACATACTAAATGACAGTACTGGTTGGACCTCCCTGGTCCAGCACCCTCGGGATCTGACGAGTCCCAAGAGAGGGAGTTTGCCGGAGCATGGGAGGTTGACCCCTCTGCTGATGGACTCCAGGCTCTTTCAGGGACTGTCAGCAGATTGCCAGGCTCCCCTACCCCCGGGCCACCACGCTCCAGCTTTCAGCTAGCTGCTCCCTCATGTGGGTGGTCCAAGGCTCTCTGGTCCAGCAATATGTGTTGTTGTGTCAGATCATGTATGCTGCCAGGCCAGAGAGTCTCAATCACTGCAAAGCCCTAAAGAAAGCCACTGCAAATATTCCCATGCAAGGATGGCATGGTGAATTCATCATATGTTGATAAGTAACCGGTCTGCTGAGTTCTGAATAAGGTGAAATCTGTCAAGCAGAGCCTTCTTGTATCACACCCACAGTGACATCAAAACTGAGATAGTTGGAAGTTTGGCTTCCTATTTGGCTCTAGGTAGGCTGCATGGGATAAGGGTAAAATTTCTTGGACCATATCTTATCACTAAAACATTTGAAAAGGTATGGCACGCAAGGAATCAAGCAGCAAAGGTGAAGCACTTACATCATAAATAGCTTACTACTGCAAACAGAACAAAATTAAAGAGACAACATTTCCCAGATATACAGTGTTTTTGCAGCTGTGTTGATTCCAGGATATTAGCAAGCAAAGGTGAATGAAGTAATGTCTTTTATAAGATTCACCAACAGAATTCAGGGAGACAAGATTGCAAGCTTACTGGAGCTTACCTCACTCACCTTCTCTAACATTCCCCATAGTCCACCCTGAAGTCATATTTATAAGAGAAAGTCAAGTATCCTCTTCTAAATGGGAAATATCATGTAATTTGCTCCTTCATTCAACTTGTCTGTATAAAGATAAGTAGATCTTCATTGTCGTTCTAAATGCTCTACCGTTCAGGTTAATCCAAGTCTGTCTCTTGTACAAAAAAGTAGCTCCTACATTAGCGGGGTGGTCTCCTAGAGAATGTCAACAATTGCATAGGGCTGAGAACGCATAAAGCTTAAAAAGGAAATCGACTTGAAAAGGGAAGAGTAGAGATTAAGGAACAGAAAGTAGCTCTGAGGGCAAACAGTAATACCGTACTGCTGATATCACATCAAGCTGTGTGCACAGAATAAAGTTAATATAATACTCCGTGAAATAAAATTATTAGGACTTAACCTGACCTCTCACTAGGCAAATATCCAATGTTCCTGAGTTTCTAAAAGACATGTCGCCTCTCTTGCATGTGTGTACAATGGTGGTATGAAGAATACACACGGACACAAACACAGACCCTATGGCGTTGTTTGGCCTACAACACAGATAAGGGTATGTCTACACTAACAAGGCTGTTATTTCGAAATAATAATTCCTGCTTGTGAAGAGGAATACGTTTATTTCAAAATAGTTATTTTGGGAGTTATTATTTCAAAGTAACCTAGTAGTGTAGACATACAACTTAGAGCAGCTTTGACAGGCTGTAAGGCTGTCAGGCAGAAACATCCCACAAAGGGCCAGTCTTTAACGGCCTAGGATTGCGAGAGTACAGTGATGCTGTGGCGTGGCCATCCTCCCTCACCCCAAGCTATGCCTATCATACACCTTCTGTTAAGAGCCAACAGGAAGAGCTACACAGAAAAAATAATTTGCAGTGCCCAAGTAAAATGTTGTATTGGTCTTACAAAATCCAGAAATTATATTCATGAACTATTTCCAGATAGATACAGAGGGGTAGCCAAGTTAGTCTGTAACAGGAAAAACTTTAAAAGCAATAAATAGACTAGTAGCACCTTAAAGACTAACAAAACATGTAGATGGTATCCTGAGCTTTCGTGGGCACAACCCACTTCTTCAGATGATAGGATAGCATAAGAATTAAACTTGTAAATGAAGTTAAGTTCCAATCCTTCTCTGTGTATTTGACTTGTGGAATTGGCCTGAAACAAAAGCCAAATACACAGAGAAGGTTTGGAATTTAACTTCATTTACAAGTTTAATTCTTATGCTAATCAACCTCAGTTTGGATCAGTCCACACGAGAGATCCACTTCCTTGATGCTACAGTACAATTAAATGATGGACACATTTCTACCACCCTATACTGGAAATATACCGGCCACTACACTTATCTTCATGCCTTTAGCTTCTATCCCAGACACATTTCTCAATCTATTGTATACAGCCAAGCCCTAAAATACAACCAGATTTGCTCCAATCCCACAAATAGAGACAAACACCTACAGGATCTACATAGAGCATTCATAAAACCGAAATACCCATCCGGAGAAGTGAAAAAACAGATCAATAGAGCCAAAAAAGTACCCAGACATGAACTACTCCAAGGAAGGCCAAAAAGAGAAAACAAGAGAATTCCACTTGTCATCACCTATGGTCCACAACTTAAATCCCTTCAATGCATTATCAACAATTTACAACCTATCCTGGAAAATGACCCCTCACTCTCAGAGGCCTTGGAGGAAGGCCAATCCTCACTTACAGACAACCCCCTAACCTCAAAAAAATTCTTTCCAATAACCACACAACACACCTCTATCATAATCTTCCTGGAACCCATCTCTGGAATCAGCCCTGGTACCAACTCTGCCCACACATATACACAAGCGATTTCATCACTGGACCCAACCACATCAGCCACCAAATCAGAGGCTCATTTAATTGCACATCCACTAATGTGATCTATGCCATCAAATGCCAACAATGCTCCTCTGCTATGTGTATTGGCCAAACCGGACAGTCTTTATGGGAAAGAATTAATGGACACAAATCAGATATCTGAAAAGGCAACACACAGAAACCTGTTGCAGAACACTTTAATCCACCTGGACACTCATTAATGGATTTCCAAGTCACCGTTTTGTTCCAGGCTAATTCCACAACCTAGATACACAGAGAAGGATTGGAACTTAACTTCATTTACAAGTTTAATTCTTATGCAAATGGTATGAAAAAGGACATTGGCTGGCTCGCACACTACCTTCCACATCCTATGACTTAACCTACCAACCAAACAGATGCTAATTGTTCTTATCAGCTTGTTGCAACTATTTGAACCATCTACTCGCTATCTCTCTTTTTGTTTTTTTCTCCCCCCCCCCCTTTTTCCTCCCTCTTTTTTTCTCTCCCCCTCCCCTTCTCCCTTTCCCTTATTTATTCTTGGATCTGGACTTCTAATACTCCTGTCATCTGAAGAAGTGGGTTACTCCCACAAAAGCTCATGATACCATCTACATGTTTTGTTAGTCCTTAAGGTGCTACTAGTCTATTTGTTATTTTTTTAAGTTTTTCCTGTTTCCAGATGCACAATTATGGATAATTCTTGTAGAAACCCCTACACTGACTCTGCACTACCTGGGGATCTTAAAAGCCGCTGCATGATACCAGAGTTCAAGCAATGCAAAGGGAGCAGTAACTATTTGCCTCTCCCATGCTGGAGATGCCCTTATGCAAGGGAGTCTCCAGAAATCACATAGCGGGCCAGCTACACCTGTTCCTGCACTTCCACCGGGGCATCAGGGGAAGAAGGGCAATGGGTATAGTGTGCCTTGCTAATATTTGCAATTCTCAAAAGCTGAAATTATTTGAAGAGCTGCTTTACTAGGTCTTTGATCCGTTTATTCCCATTAGTACTATTAGCTCAGCTGTTTGCCTCTTGTGCTCCCCCCTGCCCAGCATTTCCTTTGCCCTCTTTTGTTTCTTCTCTCTCATTTTCCAGCCAGCAGGCATCTGCATAGATTTTACTTGAATGTTTTCACAGTATTTGGTCAAGAAAAACAAATATTTCTGCTTGTTACTGCGGAGCTTGTCTCTGTAATGATCTGTAAATAAAGACGTTCCCACTGCTGTGCATTGTAACTACAATACACTAGAGTCACTGAACACAGCACAGCTTTGGTGCTATGCTTTAATAGATGACCCACAGCAGTGCTATGTGCTGGAGTTTATTAACAAGATAGCTATTTAAATGCCCTAGAGATGGGATGAAATCCACTGGAAAATTTGTGTCTGTGGGACTTTTAATGTTAGATTTGATTTACTGGGGAAGGTGACAGTAATTGGCTGGAGGAGACATGGAGGAGAGCTCCCACCAACTGCTATCAACAGGACAGTTGTGTTACTTCCCTGAGTAAGGAATAGAGCGTATTCTTATCTAGATAGTCATTATTTATTTTGTATTCCTCTGGTCTTTCCTGACAGTTACAAAGGCAGAATACTTGCCATTCCTTTTCCTCTTTCTCTGAGCATCAGCTATAAGAAAGACCAGGCAAAAAAACAATGAACATGTGGTCAGAGAAGAGATTTCGTAGCAGTAACCTCTAGAACATGTATCATGCACAATAATCACACTTGATTTGTCCCAGCAAAAGAATATGCTTGTTAGAGCTTGGCAAATAGTTAACATCAAACACCCACTACTATGTCAAGTATCAGAGGGGTAGCCGTGTTAGTCTGAATCTGCAAAAGCAACGAGGAGTCCTGTGGCACCTTATAGACTAACTGAAGTGTAGGAGCATAAGCTTTCGTGGGCAAAGACCCACTTCGTCAGAAGTGGGTCTTTGCCCACGAAAGCTTATGCTCCTACACTTCAGTTAGTCTATAAGGTGCCACAGGACTCCTCGTCGCCACTACTATGTGACATTCATAACAGTCAGACTAGGTTACATCAGGAGGCTAACACCCTGTCTTCCGAAAGGGGGCAAGGCCTGGTACTTTAAAGGGAATGAACATAACAGGGCAATCACTGAGTAATCCATCCTCTGTTATCCACTCCCAGCTTCTGGGATACCCAGAGTGTGGGACTGCACCCTGATCATTGATGGATATTACTGTATATTATTATACTCTATGGCTGTGTCTACACTGTGCAAAAGCGGCCACTCTTGTGCAAAAACTTGCTGGCTGTCTACACTGGCCGCGTGTAATGGTGCAAGTAAACTGACGTTCTAATGTATGAAATCAGGGCTTCTTGTGCCAGAACTCTGACGCTCCCGCTCAGGAATAAGCCTTTTTGTGCAACTGTTCTTGCGCAAGAGGCCAGTGTAGACAGGCATCATGAATTTCTTGCACAAGAAAGCCCTATGGTTAAAATGGCCATAAGAGCTTTCTTGCGCAAGAGAGCGTCTACACTGGCATGGATGCTCTTGCGCAAAAGCACATCTCTTGCAGAAAAGCACATGCCAGTGTAGACGCTCTCTTCTGGAAGAGTTTTTGCAGAAGAACTCTTCCGCAAAAGAGTTTTTGCGTAAGAACGTGGCAGTGTATCTCTCTTTTGTTTGAACCCTTTGACAGCATTCATAGGGATAGTCTTTGGCATATTTATAGGGATAGTCTTTGGCGTATTCTGAGAGCAGATGGAATACCACAGCAAGTAGTACAACTCATTAAGAGCTTTTATAACGTTTTCACATGCAGCGTGGGAGACAATGATCTACGCTTCAAAGTTAAGACTGGAGTAAGGCAGGGATGCATCATGTCTCCCATGCTCTTTAACTTAGTCGTAGACTGGGTTATGTGGCATACAACAGATGATGAGCCAAGAGGAATCAGATAGACTGTCTTCTCCACATTAGAGGACCTTGATTTTGCTGATGACCTTGTACTGCTCTCCCATATGCATTGTCATATGCAAGAGAAGACAAATCGACTCTGTACTTTTGGAAAACAGGTCAGACTAAGAGTTAGCCAGAAGACGACAGAAGTCATGACCCTAAATATTGAGGCACCAGTGTCAGTTAAGATCGATGGCCACGACCTACCTATCACAGAGAGCTTTACATACTTGGGTAGTATTATCAGACAAGACGGAGGCATCAGAAGTAATATCCAGAGCAGACTCAGTAAAGCCAGAAATGTCTTCATGTGTCAGGAAGTCATCACAGTACAGCATCCATACCAAACTGAAGTTTTAACAGAGCCGTGTTTTATCAACACTATTATATGGATCAGAATGCTGGCGGATGACAGAGTACGATCTTGATAAATTGTCAACTTTTTACATCAGAAGTCTTCAGAGGATCCTCCATATTTTTTGGCCAAGAATAATTTCAAATCAGGACCTGCTTGCGCGATGTAAACAAGATGACATAGCTACCATCATTATGAAAAGACACTAGAGATGGATTAGGCATGTGCTCAGGAAAGATGGAAGCTCCATCACAAAGATTGCTGTGCAATGGACCCCTGAAGAAAAGTGGAAATGAGGACGACCCAAGACAACATGGCACCGGACCACTGAAGAAGAAATTAAGAGCATGAATTACACGTGGGCCACTATTGAGAGGCTGGCCAGAGACAGACAGATGTGGAGGACCTTTGTTGCTGCCCTATATGCCAGTGGGTGTGAAGGACGACGACGATGATGATTTTTGAACCTAGTTATAATTTTGACCTTCACAACATGCCTGACAACAAGTTCTACAGATCGATTATATGTTGTATGAAGAAGTACTTAACTTTTGTTTGTTTTAAACTTCTTGCCTATTAATTTCATTGAGTGACCCCTGGTTCTTGTGTTATTTGAAGGAATAACAGTTCCTTATTCATTTTCTCCATACCATTCATAATTTTAATAGACCTCTATTATATTCGCCCTTACTTATCTCTTTTCTATGCTAAGAAGTCCCAGTGTTGTTACTCTCCCCTTATATGGAAGCGGTTCTATAATCATTTCTGGTGCCTTTCTTTGTACCTTTTCCAATTCTAATATGTCTCTTTTGAGACGGGGAAACCAAAACTGTATGCAGTATTCAAGATGTGGGTTTACTATGGAATTAGTATCTCTGGGTATGTCTACACTACCCCGCTAGTTCGAACTAGTGGGGTAATGTAGGCATACCGCACTTGCAAATGAAGCCCGGGATTTGAATTTCCTGGGCTTCATTTGCATAAGCCGGCCGGCCCCATTTTTAAATGCCGGCTTGTTCGAACCCCGTGCCGCGCGGCTACACGCGGCACGGGCTAGATAGTTCGATCTAGTAAGCCATTCCGAACTATCTGTACGCCTCGTTCCACGTACAGATAGTTCGGAATGGCTTGCTAGTTCGAACTATCTAGCCCGTACCGCGTGTAGCCGCGCGGCACGGGGTTCGAACAAGCCGGCATTTAAAAATGGCGCCGGACGGCTTATGCAAATGAAGCCCGGGAAATTCAAATCCCGGGCTTCATTTGCAAGTGCGGTATGCCTACATTACCCCGCTAGTTCGAACTAGCGGGGTAGTGTAGACATACCTTATTGTTTTTATAGTGCGTAATAGCTCCCTAACATTATTAGCTCTTTTGATAACTGCTGTGCACTGAGGGGATGTTTTCAGAGAACTATCCACAATTATTCCAAGCTCTCTTTCTTGAGTGGTAACATCTGATTTCAGTTGTTATGAACCTGAAATGCAGATTAGGTGTTTTCTGAGATTTGAGAATTTTATGAGTGAATTTTGGCCAATTTATGATAAAAAAACATATAACTATTACACAAATGGGAAGCACTGGGATCCAATGAGCTTCTTTTTAAGAGTTAAGGATTCAAATAATCCCCAAAACAAAATTCAACCTGCATGAACCCATCCAAACTGAAATGAAATAAAATATTTTTCTAACCAAAACTGAAACCAAACTGTATAACAGATTCCATGATGATGGATAAAACTAAAACGAAGACAAAACTAAAATGTGTTAACCATTCAAAGGGTCTGAATTTTCAAGCATGAGTGCTCTGGAGTTTTTGGAAATCCATTTCCTTTAACTTGTATCAAAATGGATATCCAAAACTGAGGTACCTGAAATCAGTAGGCATTTCTGGAAATGGGCCACATAGACCAGATCTGAATGAAATGTAGGAAGTCAATATTTTCCCAGAAGAAGGAAAGTTAAATACATGAACTGGATAGTTTTAAAATTTTTGCTATAAAACTGGTTCCATATACCAGCCAGAATGCTGGATGCGAACCCCTAAAATCCATAAAAATCTCAATATGGATCAGAATTTTATGGGGAGAGGTTATCTTGAAGGGTCTGAGCTATAATCCCAAATCTGGACCTTCATGAGCATGGTGACAGTTCAGAACTGGACACAAACTTCATGGTTCAAGCCCATTCAATTAAGTAAGAGATGTAAATTAGATGAGGCAGAAATGCACTGTTCTGCAAGAATCCTGAAAAGAGAGAAAGACAGCATGGAGTTTGGCCTTTGTGCATTATTCACTTTGTTGAGTCTGCTGATTTATTATGAAAAAGTGCTATGAAAGAAAAAAACATATTAAAATAAACAGTATGGACAGGAGTTGAACACAGAACCCTTTCTGTACAATTTCCACTGCCTTCCAAGAATGAGTTAAGTAATCTGTAGATGTGTCTGTCTTAGGGTCTTATAATGTATCCCATCACCATAAAGTCTGGGCTCCTGGTTCAGACTTACAAGCAATTCTGTAACACTAATGAATCAATTGCCTGCAAGTGCCAATATTCACACTGTGTATTTGTCATAGCAAAAACCTACAGCCAGAGTGCAATGTAGTGATAAGAAAACACAGGAACAGCACTGTGTTAATGCTCTGAGTGAGTGGGAGTAGATTGCAGCCATGTAATTTAAATGGGCATGAAGAGGAAATATCATCCCGTAACACGAAGAAAATATTGCTGAGCAAACACTAGAGAGAAATGCTTAGTCAGTTTGGTGGATGCTACCATTTCTCTGAGTCAAATTCACCCATGATGAAATACCGATGAGTTTCAATGCAGTCACTCTAGAGATGAGCTTGACTTTATGTGGTTTTAAAATATAGCCATGCTTTAGAAATTTTAGTGGTTGTCTTTAGAGTATATCCCAAAAGTGGCAATAATTTTTTATAAGGGGCAATTTTAAGAATTTGGTAAGTGGTCAAGGGCTGCATTTTTCCATGACATTAATGGAGGTCTGGGATGGACGTTGGGTGCAGAAGGGAGCTCAGGGTAGGGGTCTGGAGTGCAGGATGGGGTGTGAGGTCTGGGAGAGAGTTTGGGTGAAAGAGCAGGTTGTGACCTGGGACAGAGGATTGGGGTGCAGAGTCTGGGAGGGAATATGGGGTCAGAATAATCTCCTGCACTAAAGGAGAGTTGCAGGAAGGGGTGCAGAGTCTCAGAGGGGGTTGTGACCTGATGCAGAGGTTTGGATTGTGACCTGGAAGAGGGATCGAGGGAAAACATAAGGTTTGAGGGAGGGAGGGGCTGATGCAGGCTTTGGCCTGGAGATGCTTATCTTAGGCCAGGGGTTATCAAACTCTGCATTGTGGCTTGTAAAGGCAAGTTGCTAGCTGGCCAGAGATGCTTTGTTTACCTGTGCCTCTGCAGGTACAGGCGATTGTAACTCCTGGCTAATGGGGGCTGCAGGAAGTGGTGTCATGGTCCACGCCACTTCCTGCAGCTCCCAGTGGCCTGCAAAGGTGATCTGCAGCCAATGGGAGCTGTGATTACTTGTGCCTCCACAGGCACAGGCAAAAAAAGCAGCTCACAACCTGATAGGGGCTTGCCTTTACAAGCTACAACCTAGAGTTTGAAAACCCCTGCCTTAGGCAGCTCCTGGCCAGCAGCCCAGCAGGACCCTCAGGCAGAATTCTTTCCTTCTGTGCCCCACACACCACACAAAGCATCCAGCTGTGGGGGCCGTATACTCTCTGTGCACCACTAGCCCTGGGGTGGGGAGAGGGGTACTTTGTGTGCTGTCTGCTCCACAAGCAGGGCCCAGGCAGCTCTCTTTGGTCAGTTTCCAGCCAATGGGAGCTGTGAAATGGGGCTGGGGCAAGGGCAGTGCACAAAGCCACGCTCCCCAGCATGTGGTGCTCTGAGAGCACTCAGCCCCCAAAGCCAGCTGCTTTGAGTGGTGTGTGGGGGTGTGGAAGGCAGAGAGCCTGCCTGAGGCTTCTACTGGGCTGCAGGATGGTGGTGAACTTTTTCTAGCACTTTGGCAGGCCAGATCCAGCCCATGGGCCATATTTTGTATGTCCATGGTGTATATGTTGATTATGACAGAAGAGGGCATCTCAACTTTTGCTTCTCCTTCATGGACTCTTGCAAAATCTGTTTCTCTTTAGATGCTATGTAAATACATGCAACATTAAGGGCAAGCATCTACTTCGAAAAAAGTGCATAGCACACTTCCTCTGAACAAATTAAAATAGGAAAATATACCAGAAAAGCTATTTAGAAACATTGTATAATTGTTTTCACCCAAGGGTAGAAGTCCAAGATAAAGTACACCATTCAGAATTTTAAAGAGTTTTCTGAGGTCTGCAGGAACTTAATCAAAACTCAGCTATCCTCAGACTTGCTGTGAATATGGTATGAGAAGAATGTCAAAGGGAAAACAAAGATGTGCAAACATTAGAATTTGCTCTGGTGGGTGGGAGAAGGGAGAAGACCTGCTGTGCGATATACAATAAGGTTTATAATCTTGATTTGCAGTAACTGCATTTCATGCTTGTCACAAACAAACTGGCATTTTCAAGGCATGCTTTTGGTTGCTTTTACATGTCAATATCTTTGTCCAGGTTATCTGGATTGATGACAGGAATTTCAATTAAAGCAAAATCCTCTCCTTATTGCACAGGGTGAGATGGAGCAGGACTAGCAGAGTTCTTAAGGCATCTTGCTGACACATGACAAGATAGCTTTGGAAGGCCTGGGGCAATGCACTTTGCCTGCAGTATAGCTTATTGCTCCTTTAAAAAGGGGCAGCATTAGTATAGTATGTCCGGTCTACAGCCACATACCACAACAGGCAGGGGAGCTAAGAGTTTAATAAACTCCAGTCTATCAAAGCAGTTGCTCCTTCAGCCTGGTGCTCAAAAGAACAGCGGTCTGGAGTCAGACCCTGGCTCTATACACAGTTGTGATTCAGGGGTGGTGAGAGAGGAAGGCTATGCAAGTTAGCAACAAAGGACAGATCCAAGAATGTAAGCAATGGTGTTGGAAATGAAAGGGACTAGATATCTATGAGGGTAAGTTCAGAAGAACTGGGATGAAGTGTTTGTGAAAATCTCAAGAACAGGAGAAGTGAGAAATAAAAACATCTGAACGTAGATTCAGGAGTGAGAGAACACACAGCCTAAAGCCAACTCTACACTGGCACTTTACAGAGCTGTACCTTTCTGGCTTAGAGGTGTGAAAAAACACCCTCTCCACCCCCAAGTGCAGCAAGTTACAGCGCTGTTACGTGCCAGTGGGAACCAGGCTACCGCCCTGGGAGCCTTGCTGAGGTGGTTTACATAGAGCACTGGGAGAGCGTTCTGCCAGTGCTCACGCCGTGGCCACACTTTGCACTTTAAACTGTTAAGCATAGATCAAGCCTAAGTCTTCACTCCATGTTAAGCATGGGGTAAGCAACCACAGGTTATGCTATGGTAGCCTAACCTGCAATAACAAAGCCACAGTAATGTGCTATCTTGCCCTTTATCCTCACTGATGCTATATCAGGCCAGGCCAAGAAATGCAGCTACCTGGGCACATATCCCAAGATTCATGGCAGCACTACACCTGTTTCAATCTCAAGGTGTAATAGGACAATCTGTCTGTCCACTCTAGAGATTCATAAATATTAACATCCTGATATAAGGCTTGTCCGGGGGAATTGTTCTGCTGTATCGAATACTGAGGACATGTGAAACAAGAAACATTTCAAGCAGGGAGAGGAAGAAGCAACTAAATGGAGGCAGATTGATAGTCCATATCTAGGGCCCTACCAAATTTCTGGTCCATTTTGGTCAATATCACAGTCAAAGGATTTAAAAAAAAAATCATAAATGCCATGATTTCAGCTACTGAAATCTGAAATGTCACAGTGTTGCCACTGTAGGGGGTCTTGACCCCAAAAGCAATCATAGAAGGGGTCACAAACTTATTGTAGGGGAGAGTGTGCCGCGGCATTGCTACCCTTACTGCTGTGCTGCCACTGGTGGCTGTGCCACCTTCAGAGCTGGACAGTGGCTTCTACTGGCTGGGAGCCCAGCTCTGAAGGCAAATCTGCTGCCGGCAGCAGCACAGAAGGATGGCATGGTATTGCCACCTTACTTCTGCACTGCTGCCTGTGGAGCTGGACCATCAGTCAGCAGCTGTCCCTCCCCAGCTGCTCTTCTCTGAAGGCCAGTGGTGATTCCTAGAGAGTGACACAAGTGGAGATGCCTGTCACATGACCGTCTTACTCACTTGATTCCTTATTGCACCATTTCTAGCCTGGGGAAGTCTTCACTGAGCTGCACTGGCTCACCATTTGTTTTGCTATAGAAGTTTGAATTTCCAGCTATAATCTCTGTGTTTGTGCACTCTGCAAGGCAAATCCTGCAGTCCTCCTTACTTAGTCCTAGGAGATTTGCCTGCCTGAGTAAGGGCCTCCAGCTATGGTCCTCAATGTCTAGAGAAGCAACACAATGTAGTCTACACATGCAGCGTTAGTTGCAAACAAATATAGCATTGATTGCAGGGGCTTTGCTCAGGTCAGCGCTGTTCTTTTATCAAGCAAATAACACACTCATTGTTCACACACACACCCTACACACCGGAAACTGGTGCCTGTGAGGGGAGGAGATCCCAGGAGGGCCACCCAGAGAGATAGGAAGGGACATGAAAGGGCACTCCATTTATCAATTACAATTTTGGCAAGGACATGGGGGGGAGAAGCAGTGCACCACCCAAGTGCTACCACAACTCACCGATGCTCTGCCCACCCAACACACACACCTTGCAGACAACTCACATCACCAAGGCTGTCTACCACCCAGAAGAGTTGAATTGTTTTCTGAGACCTTCATTAAGATGATCTGAGGAAGTCAGCAGGTGTCACTGTTGATCAGTAAAATGTAAACCCTCCTGAACCCCCAGTTTCTGGGAGCCAATTGATTACAGAATGAATGGCAAAAGTTGATTCTGACTCTCCTATTGGGATGAAAGATTTCTCTTCTTTCTGACTCATCTCAGCACAGAAGAAAAATTAAAATAAACAAGTACAGTAATTCCTCATTTAACACTATAGAAGTGTTTCAGAAAATGATCGTGTTAAGTGAAAACGTGCAATGTGGGGTCAATGTTCCATTGAAAATAATGGAAAAGGTGGGGGTTGCGTTTCAAGTGATGGTGTCTGTTGGGACAGGGACATAAGGTCGGGAAAGAAAGGGGACTGGGTTACAGCAGGGAGGGGAGGTGTTTGGCTCTGGGGAAGGGAAGGAAAGGAGAGGGGTGGGGGATTGGATTGGGAGTATGCCCCTGTGGCGTGTCTGCTGGGACCCGCACTGCATCCAGCGAGGGGAGGGGTGGCCGGGGAACAGCGCAGCGAGCAGCGAACCCTCCACCGCTTTGCAGGGAAGTGGGGGAAGCCTTGTGCAACCGCCGGCAATGGGATGGCTGGGGAAATCGTGTTATTCTGGGGACAGTTGTGTAATTCAAAAAACGTTCCCTAAAAAATTGTGCTATCGCGAAAACGTGTTAAGCGGGCACGTGTTAAATGAGGAATTACTGTATTACCATTGGATGGGAAAGAAGTAGAAAAATTACTTTTTTCCTTTCTCTCCAGAACATGCAGTGAAACATCCACTATTGCGTGTGAGGTAATTTAGGGGAAATGGGCTTACTTGCAAGAACTGGCTTTTGAAGAGCACAAAAAATTACACAGAATTGCCCTAGACCTTGCAAAGCCTGGATTCCTTCCTAAGCATTCTGCAAACAATTATCTAACGCCTCAGCAGGTCTGTGAACCCTAACAGATTACGGAATTTTTTGACGGGAAGTGACTTAAGAGTTTGTCAAACTTTTTAAATGACACAGATATTTAAAGGGGTTTGCTCAAATGATAGTGCCAGCTTTATTTTCTATTTTTTATGGGGAAACCACAACTGAACACATGCTATGGTGAAAATCTTTACTCGGATCAGCACTGTGCATCTTGGATACTGTTCTGTGCTACATGGGAATACTGAATTAAAGAATTGTTGTTTGCCATCTACAATTATATGGATTTTAGCCCATTTGCAGATAAGCCAACAGTGGTTTCACAGAAACTTGAATCATCTGACATTCTATTCCGTAGTAAGTGGTGTTTTGAAAACTATTACAATTACAGGCTGTCACTTTACATTTCTCGGATTTTCCCTGGCCTTGCCTGCAGGTTAGGATCTGAGCCTAACAGTCAGTCTGAAGATACCTTAGAGTAAGGTCGGGTGAATTGTGCCTCTCATTTAGGGAACAGCCTTTGTCTCAATCTTGTGTGTTACTCTTCTGAATTCTAAGAAAGAAAGCAGTATTACATTGCAGCCTTCCAGGGCAGGTACTTTATGTTTTTATCTAACTTCTCTGAGGGTGCGTCTACATAGCAGGGTTTAACTCAAAATCAGCTATGCAAGTTGAGCTATGTCAATTGCGTAGCGTATTTCTAAATAGCTTATTTAGAAATTGGGAGCATCTACTCAGCATTTATTTCAAAATAGAGCACTCTTCCTCTGACTTCCCTTACTCCTCATACAATAACATTAGTTATTTCTAAATAATTTAGCTGTGTTAGACGCACTCTAAGTATATACCATAAACATAACAGAAGACAGTAGTGACAAATACACGTTGCTAGTGCAAGACCATGCAATTTAAATTAGGGGCAGCATCACACCTGGAACAGGGGAACCCACATTACAGTTTCTCTGCAGAATCCTTACAAGTCCAGTGCCTGGCTAGCTCACTGAGTGGGATGTGGGAGGAGAAAAATGGAAACTGTTGTGTAATGCTTCCAAGCAGCTCTGTTTATGCCCTAGTTAAACTTCCATTGAGTGGATGGAATTTCACCCTTTGGAAGGGTTACACTGTGCTCAGGGCAATTAGGAGATCAATTACCAGTGGGATCTAAGTCCCAGTCAGTAGGTAGCAGAAGACCAGATCCAATAAGCTCCATGGCAAAGAGGGTGTCTCAGCATCCAACATAATAGAGACATTCTGGTCCCAATTCTTTTGGTCAGGTTAACAAGAGGAGTTTCCTTCTCCTCACAGGTAATCTCACTGATCTGATTCAAGTCAGGCATTCTGTGTTTTAATTAATTGTCAAAAATGAATTCTGGTCTACTGACAATATTGTCATAAGGGTGATGTAAGTTTGGTAGTGAAGTACTACTGGAAAAGGACTGGAGGATACTAAAATGATACATCCCTTTGAGAACCCAATGCTTGGTCAATTCAAGCAACATTATTAATGGTAGACTTGGCTCCACTTACTGTACATTCCACCAATGTTCCTTCTAATTTTTTCCATTCAAGTGTGGAATAAATTTTGTTATGTGCACTAAGGTATGTGCAGATATGCACAATCAGTAGAAACATGCTGCTGGCTGTGGGTGCTCAACTGAGCGGCATTTGAATCTCTCTTGGATGGCCACCCGGGGGCTCAGCTGGGCAGCATTTAAATCTCTCCTGGATGAACACCCAAGTACACAGCTTATGGGGAACACAGCATTCCACCTTTCCAGCTAGAAGGAAAAGTACCACAACAGTGTGCCTCAGAGAAGAGTTTGGACAAAATATGTGGGACTTGGTGAGAGAGGCAGGATTTTACTCATGGAATAGTGAAGATAAATATAAATGTTGCACAGCTCTTGAACTTTAGTGCACTGGGGCTCAGACCCTACAAACACTTACTTACATGAGGCATGAGTCACCTGACAAAGTCACTCTGATTACTTAAATAAAATAGGATCAGTCACAAGAATACTTCTTTTTTTTAAAAAAGTAAGCTTTGTATGCTCCTTTGAGTTACAATATGGCATAACTTTTGGGAAAGAATGGTGAAAAAAATGTTAATTCCACTAAGATTTCCTAAAATTGCACTAAATGATGATTCAATTAAGTCAGTTCATGGAACGTACTTTGATATATCACCCTGGATCATTCTCTTTTCATTATTCTAAAATGACCTAGTTTCAGTACAAACTATGAGGAACCCAGTAGCATTTTAAAGACTAGCAGATTTGCTTGAGCACAAGCTTTCATGGGTAAAAAACACTTAATCAGATGCCACATCTGATGAGCTAGGGTTTCACCCATTGAAGTTTCTCTCTCTCTAGCTCTCTCTCCCTGTCTCTCTGTCTGTGAGTCTGTTTGTTCAAGAACTCTTCCTAAATGGTAAGAGCTAAGGCCACCGAATTTGGTATGTAGCTTCCTCTTCTCCTAACTTAAAGCAAGGTCAGGGTTTGGATGTGCCAGGACAACTGGAAGCCCTGGGAAAGGGATGGTTTCCCAGAACATGCAAAGGGAGGGGCTACTATTCCAAGAGACACAGTACTGAGTGTGGCCACTTGGGGCAGCGATCTTGCAGTATAGTTCTCCCCTACAGAATGTCCACTGGGGGGAAGCCATACTACTGCTACTTACCGGTATGTTGGCAAGCAAGATGGCAGAGCCTCAGTCCTGCTAGCCACTACTTTGGTGGTATGGCTGCCCCCTAGTGGACATTCTGAAGGGGAGAACTATACTGCAGGCTTGCTGCCCCAAGTGGCCACTCTCAGTACTGTGTCCCTTGGAATAGAAGCCCCTCCTCACCTCCCAACCCTCACTCTTGCCCACCCATGCCTGCCTCCTGCACTGCTCATCCCATATCTTGAAGGCCCTGCCCTCTGCGCGCGCGTACACACACACACACACACACACACACACACACACACCCTGCCCTGAAGGACCTAGGTAATGCCAAGTAAGTCTGCTAGTACCCAAATAAATCTACACTTAAGGTGAAGGTTGAATCAAGATACACAACTCCGGCTATGTTAATTATGTAGCTGGTGTCAACATACCTTGTTTCGAGTCTCCCCACTGTCCCCACAGCAGGAGGCCAATGGGAGCACTGGAGGAAGAGTAATGGCCACCAACCAGGGCTCCTTTGCGTTTGATTTAGTGAGTCTTAACTTAACCTGCTAAATCGAACTCCAGAATATCAATCACAGCAGCGTCGATCTTCCACTTAGTGAAGACATGGCCTAAGATGCCACAGGACTCCTTGTTGTTTTTGCCAATATAGACTAACACAACTTCCTCTCTGAGACTAGTTTCAATATTCATTTGCACAATGCACTGGACTGTTATCGAACTCCCTCCCTCAAAACAGTTCAGCATATTAGTACAAACGTTCAAGCAAAATAACGGTGAAATCTAATCGTGCACATAACTAATTCTAAATTACAAATTATAAGACCTATCATGCAATTCCTTGTTCATGCAAAAAGGCCTACTGAAATCACAGTAAAGGCCTGCAGGATTAAGGTCAAATTTCCTTCCTTGAATTCTAATAATCACTATCTTCCCGATGTGGGAACAAAACTCCCTTGTGTTCCCAGTGTTTTCAGGGCTGCGTCTTCCTGTGTGGTTGAACACACCCCTGTGTACAATGTCAATACACTGTTTCCCCCCCTGTTGGATGTGGGTTATTCCTCAAAGGGAAATGGAGAGAGATCACTGGCTTGAGTTATTTACACTGGACGGAACAAAGCTCTTGGGAGTATACTGTAGAGCAGGGATCTCAAACTCCCAGCCTGGCAGTAATCCCTAGCTGAAGCAGTTACGCAATCCACATTGGGAGTTCTGGAGAGCCAGGGGGAGGGGAAATGTCCATTAGCATTCCCCAAACCCTGCCTTTTCCTCATTACTGCCCTGCCCTCTGCCCCCCATAACACCCCATTCCCCCAAGGACACAGCCTAAGTGATTACCGGGGAGCAGAGCCTGGTGCCACACAGCAGCAGGGCTGTCCCCGCCCCACTCTCCATGGCAGCAGGAGCTGTGGGTAAGCAAAGCGCACTTGGCGGGCGTACTTGCTCTCCTTTGCCACGGCTCCTGCCACTGTGGGAACGCAGGGAGCACGATCACTTCTGCCTCCCTGCACCAGGTCCTCCGAAAATCCCCAAAGCTGCATCCTCAGAGGATGGGGCGCCATGAGGGGAGAGGGTGGAGTGATGATGGGAAGGGGCAGAGTTTGGGGGAAGAAAATGGACAACCCCTTTCCCAGCCTGCTAGGACTCCTAGGCCAGATTGTACAGCTGCTCTGGCTGGGGATAGCCTGGCAGCCAGGAGTTTGAGACCCCTGCTGTAGAGATTAATCCTGCTCGGCAAAGGGAAGGGACTAAATCATGTGTTTATGGTGTTCAATTTTTGTGACTGACTGTTGTCATTCAAGTCCCTTATGTCCCTTCCACTGAGTGATCTTTCTTCACAAATCGCTATTCCCAGACTTCAAAGGAGGAAACTGCTTACAATTTATACGCACATTTACGTTCCATTACGAAGTTGAAATTGGGGATATTGGGCCATTTTGCTTGCATCAAATTGGCCAGATTTTGACTATGAGCCAGCTCAGCTCTTAAGCATGTGCTTAACTGTAAACATGTAAGTAGTTCCGTTGAAGTCATGAGGACTGTTTACACAGTTAAAGTTGCGCAAGTACTTTCCTGGCTCACCACCTCTGAGAGCTAATCACGTGACAGCAATCACCACTCTGAGCAAAACGTTAGCCATTCTGAAGGCAAAGTGGTTTCGGACTGGAAAAGTTTCCAGAATGCAAACTTGGTTAGGATGCACCACAAGCAAACAAACAAAGCAACAGAATAAATAGAATGTGGCAGGAAGGCCAATTTTATGGGATGGGAATTCCACGATTTCACACAGTTCAAATTTCGATTGCTTTGGCATAATTTGCAGCTGTTTTGTTCTTAATTTTAAAGGACTATTTTTTGCATCTTGGTTGCATTGGTCTATCATAGGACTGTGAGGCAGTCATCACATGACCATTTTTAGGGAACACTATTTTGCACTATTCCAAATGCTTTTCCAACAAGAAACCCATAATCCTGAATCAAAGTGGCATGGGGCAAATTCACAGGCCTGACCCTAGTTCATTTATACTACTTTGCATGGATGCAATTCCATTGAGTCATAGGGAAGGGTAGGAGAGATGTCCTGGAGGCCAAATTTAGGCTGCTAGGAAAGAGACTGAAATCCAGGACCTCTATGGTGGCGTTTTTGGAAATGCTTCCAGTTCCACGCGCAGGGCCAGGTAGGCAGGCAGAGCTTCAGAGTCTCAATGCATGGATGAGACGATGGTGTAGGGAAGAGGGGTTTAGATTTATTAGGAACTGGGGACACTTTTGGGAGAGGGGGAGCCTATACAGGAAGGATGGGCTCCACCTAAACCAGGGTGGAACCAGACTGCTGGCACTAAACATTAAAAAGACCGTAGAGCAGTATTTAAACTAAGAGATGGGGGAAAGCCAATTGGTGCGGAGATGCACGTAAATCGGAGGGAGACTTCTCTTAGAGGAGAATCTAGGCTGTAGTCAGAAAAAGAGGAGGGGAGAGGGCAAACCATGGGCCAGAGCAGACAAACAACCACATACAAAGGAATCCAATGCATCAGGGAAGGGCAGACAAATAAGCAGTGGCAAATTTTTAAAGTGCTTGTACACAAATGCTAGGAGTCTGACTAATAAGATGGGTGAACTAGAGTACCTCGTATTAAATGAGGACATTGACATAATAGGCATCACCGAAACCTGGTGGAATGAGGAAAATCTGTGGGACACAATCATACCGGGATATAAAATATATAGAAAGGATAGAGCAGGCCGGGGGGGTGGCGGAGTGGCACTGTGTGTGAAAGATAGCGTAGAATCAAATGAAATAAAAATATTAAGTGAATCAACATGTTCCATAGAATCGCTATGGATAGTAATTCCATGCTCCAATAATAAGAAATTAGTAGTAGGGATATATTACCGACCACCTGACCAGGACAGTGATACTGACATTGAAATGCTGAGGGAGATTAGAGAGGCTACCAAAATAGAGAACTCTATAATAATGGGGATTTTAATTACCCCCATATTGACTGGATACATGTCACCTCAGGAAGAGAACCGGAGATAAAATTTCTCAATGTCTTAAATGACTGCTTCTTGGAGCAGCTGGTGCAGGAACCCACAAGGGGACAGGCAATTCTCGACTTAGTCCCGATTGGAGTGCAGGATCAGGTCCAGGAACTAACCGTTACAGGACCGCTTGGGAATAGTGACCATAATATAATAACATTCAACATTCCTGTGGTGGGAAGAACACCTCAGCAGTCCAGCACCCTGGCATTTAATTTCAAAAAGGGGAATTACACAAAAATGAGGAGGTTAGTTAAACAGAAATTAAAAGGCAAAGTGACTAGAGCCAAATCCCTGAAAGCTTCATGGAAACTTTTCAAAGACACCATAATAGAGGCCCAACTTAAATGTATACCCCAAATTAAAAAACATAGCAAGAGACCTAAAAAAGTGTCACCGTGGCTTAACCACCATGTAAAAGAAGCAGTGAGGGACAAAAAGGTATCTTTTAAGAAGTGGAAGTCCAATCCTAGTGAGATAAATCGAAAGGAACATAAACACTGTCAAATCAAATGTAAAAATGTAATAAGAAAAGCAAAAAAATATTTTGAGGAACAGCTAGCCAAAAACTCAAAAAGAAATAAAATGTTTTTTAAGTACATTAGAAGCAGGAAGCCTGCTAAAAAACCTGTGGGTCCCCTAGATAATCGAGCTATAAAAGGAGCAATCAAGGACGATAAAGCCATTGCGGAGAAACTAAATGATTTCTTTGCTTCAGTCGTCACATCTGAGGATGTTGGGGAGATTCCCGAATCTGCACCGTCCTTTGTGGGTGATGAATCTGAGGAACTGTCCCGGATTGAAGTGTCAGAGGAGGTTTTGGAACAAATAGAAAAACTTAATGTTAACAAATCTCCAGGACCGGATGGCATTCATCCAAGGGTTCTAAAAGAACTCAAATGGGAAATTGCTGAGCTATTATCTGTGGTTTGTAACCTATCCTTTAAATCGGCTTCCATACCTAATGACTGGAAGGTAGACAACGTGACACCAATATTTAAAAAGGGCTCTAGAGGCGATCCTGGCAATTACAGACCGGTAAGTCTAACTTTAGTACCGGGCAAATTAGTTGAAACAATAGTAAAGAATAAAATTGTGAAGCATGTAGAAGAACATAATTTGTTGGACAAAAGTCAACATGGTTTCTGTAAAGGGAAATCCTGTCTTACTAATCTAGTAGAGTTCTTTGAAGGGGTTAACAAACATGCAGATAAGGGGGATCCAGTAGATATAGTATACTTAGATTTTCAGAAAGCCTTTGACAAGGTCCCTCACCAAAGGCTCTTGTGTAAATTACATGGCCATGGGATAAGAGGGAAGGTCCTTTCTTGGATTGAGAACTGGTTAAAAGACAGGAAACAAAGGGTAGGAATAAATGGTAAATTTTCAGATTGGAGAGGGGTAACTAGTGGTGTCCTCCAAGGGCCTGTCCTGGGACCAATCCTTTTCAACTTATTCATAAATGATCTGGAGAAAAGGGTAAACAGTGAGGTGGTAAAGTTTGCAGATGATACCAAACTGTTTAGGATAGTCAAGATAGAAGCAGACTTTTAGGGACTCCAAGAAGATCTCACCAAACTGAGTGATTGGGCAACAAAATGGCAAATGAAATTTAATGTGGATAAGTGTAAAGTAACGCACATCGGGAAAAATAACCCCAACTATACGTACAGTATGATGGGGGCAAATTTGGCTACGACAAATCAGGAAAGAGATCTTGGAGTTATCGTGGACAGTTCTCTGAAAACTTCCACGCAGTGTGCAGCGGTGGTCAAAAAAGCAAATAGGATGCTAGGAATTATTAGGAAAGGGATAGAAAATATGACCCAGAATATCTTACCGCCCCTGTATAAAACTATGGTACACCTACATCTTGAATACTGTGTACAGATGTGGTCTCCTCACCTCAAAAAAGATATTTTGGCCTTAGAAAGGGTTCAGAAAAGGGCAACTAAAATCATTGGGGGTTTGGAATGGGTCCCATATGAGGAGAGGTTAAAACGACTGGGACTTTTCAGTTTAGAGAAGAGGAGACTGAGGGGGGATATGATAGAGGTCTATAAAATCATGAGTGGTGTGGAGAGGGCGGATAAAGAAAAGTTATTTATTAGTTCCCTATATAGAAGAACTAGAGGACACCAAATGAAATTAATGTGTAGCAGGTTTAAAACTAATAAAAGAAAGTTCTTCTTCACACAGCGTGTAGTCAACCTGTGGAACTCCTTGCCAGAGGAGGCTGTGAAGGCTAGGACTATAATAGACTTTAAAGAGAAGCTAGATAATTTCATGGAGGTTAGGTCCATAAAAGGCTATTAACCACGGGATAAAATGGTGTCCTTGGTGTCCTTCTGTCTGTCAGAGGCTGGAGAGAGATGGCAAAAGACAATTTGCTTGATCGTGTCTTCGGTCCACCCTCTCTGGGGCACCTGGTGCTGGCCACTGTCGGCAGACAGGATACTGGGCTAGAAGGACCTTTGGTCTGACCCAGTACGGCCGTTCTTATGTTCTTATGAGTCTTCCCCTTCTTTCCAGCAAGTAATTCTCATTTAAGGCAACTACCATGAGGGGTGTCAGATTCAGACCTTTCAGATTCAGTGGAATTGCTCCCGAGTTACTCCAGTGTAAGAACATCAAGCCCATCAGTGATTTAAATCGTGGATAAATTACACATAGACCAGAATTTCAACCTGCATTGCAGTCAGTGAAACTTTGCTGATTTACACCTGCTAAGGATCAGGTCAAGGGTATAAACAAGGAGGAGAATGGAAGTAAGTGGTAAAGAAATGAACTGTTCACCGATCTGATATGCAATGGGTATGCAAAATGAATATGATTTACATACAGCGCTGGAAGGTATACTGTATCAGGGAAAACAACAGTAGCATGTAAATGAATGGGAGGGGAGTTACCTTATTATACATACAACTACCTCATCTGTTTTTTCCCCCTGCAAGAGCACTGAATGCAACATTGGTAAGAGATTAGCTGCTTTCTAGGGGCTGATATAAGGCAGGGCGAGCGTTGCGGCCATCCCGGGCCCTGCACTTTAAGAAGCCCCGCGCATGCACCGTGGCACCACTGTGTATGTGCCGTAGCAAAGGGGGGCCCCACGGAATTGTGCTGACCTGGACCCCGCAAAATGGTCATCTGCCCCTGCTGCTTTCCCAACCCTTGCATGTGTACTTTACAGAACTAGTTGTATCACCTTTGAATTTGACCCAAAGTCTTTAAATGAGAGTTATAGCTGCTTCCACCAAAAATATTTTTGGCCCATTCTGATCTCTGCTTTACCACTAACTTTATTTGATGGAAGTGGAGATATTTTGGATTTATACTAGTGTAAATTAGATCAGAATTTGATCCCCAGTTTCTGCTGTTGGGTGTCGCTCAAGAAAGTCTAAAATAAGCCTTATAGCTCAGCTTTTGGAGTATGATAATATTACAGGATGTGACTATCAGTGTGTTATTGAAGCTTCCTTTAGTGGCGGAATGAAACAGAAATGAAGCCGAAGATCCATAAACACTGTTTTCAACTAGAAACCTTTGATGTCATACAAAAATATATTTGGGCCATATCAAGTCCTTAGTCCAGGTGTACACTTCCCAACAACATCACTAACAATCTTGGATGCTCTCACCCCTGCCAGTGTCTTATTAACAGGACGGTGTTGATATAATGCCATTCTTAGGTCAGGAGAGAAGTTATCAGTTTCTCCTGAGAGCCTCACAAAGTCCTGAGGCATGAGATGATCTCAACACTGGACCCCACCAGTCATATCTTACATTATAAACAATATTACAGGAAACTAATTCTTGAAATACAAGGGTGATTGAGATGCTAATTGCTTCTAGGAGGATGTCTGCACAGACAGCTCATCAGTTACCTGACTTTGGGGGAGGGAGCCTAAAACTAGTTATAGTCTGAGCCCTGTTACTTTAGATATATACTAGTGTAACTCCACTGACTTCAGAGAGCTAGTTTGCATTGACTCTGGTGCAAGCCCAGAATCTGTTCCACATTCCTTAGTACAGGCTTTGAAGAAGTGAAATGTAGAAATTAATTTAAGTAGGGAGGCAGTCATGCCCATCCACATTAATGCTGCTTTATTTATATTTTGGAGAATGGCAGAATTCCAGCAGATCATTAACAGGGGACATAGTTTCCCCTCAGTCCACATGCAGAACCTCATGAGCTAAATCTTACTGTTACTCCATATTGACTACCTTTTGTATAACTGGGAATTTATAAGCAAAAGAACTGCAGAATCAGTGCCAACAGTTCATGTCATCAACACCACCAGGGGCATGCTACGATCCTAAATAGACACTGCTTCACTAACAATAATAGAAAAATACATCTTTTATATTATAATTTGCTTTTCCCTAATTTCACCCTAGTGCTTGTACCCAATAAAATTACATATCATGCTATTTTATTGCAGAGATTTTTCTTTTACACTGAAGTTATCAGGAACCCTGCACATGAAATCTGTTAATAAACAATAAACTAGTTATATGGGCAATACTTAACAGAAAGGACAACATATGCAGTGACTGAGAAACAATGATTACGTGCATAAATAGATGCTTACATCCTGTTGTTATGAAAAATAAGCTTGCAGTGGAAGAGATTCTCATTACAGCCTCGTACCATTCACACGATTTTTAAAAAAAGGATAATTTATAAATTTCTACAACAAACTGTCAGCACATTTCTTTACGGAAGGCACTGTTGTCTCCAGCTATTACTCAACCCCTAGCATTAGGGAAATTAAAGGTGCAGGAAATGCAGTAGATCTTTTGCGTAGTTTGGAAGGAGTTGGTTTCCCGATTACCCCTGGAAACTGGATTTACTGCTAGGCAGAAAAACCACAATTCACAAAGGAAGAGAATAGCTGATCCATGAATACCCATCTAACATCTATTCATCAAAACAATGTGTTAGGAAAAACAGCTACTTGATGTCATAGCTTGAGGAAATTACTCACCAGTGTACTGTACTTTAAAAAAAGTAACATGCAACATATTAGAACTTTGCTGATATTGGGTTCTTATGTTCTGATATTAAGTCACTTTATAGTAAGATAGACTGCAGGGTCCAAATGTCTGATAATGACTGATGAAATGTCTGCTGAATTTTCAAGATTAAAATCAAACAATATTCTGAAATGTTAACTAGCAGGATGATACTTTGTTTCCAGATGTTACCATACTTTGCACAAGACTATATGTCAAAGCGCATGTAATTAGTACAATCTGATATAAAAGGAAGGAAGGAAGGGGATAAAGACAGAAAACTGGGGCATGGGCAGAGCACACATACCTCATGCATGGAACAGCATATCATTTAAAAGTCTCCTGGGGCAGTGGCTTCCTTTTGTTGTTCATCAGGCCATTTATTACAACACAGTGAGACCTTAATTTGCTCCATGGGTGAAAAAGAAAGGGTCATTATTGCTGTGTGGCATGAATGAATACTTGGGAAGATTATGGAACCAAATATTGTTGTGCAATAAACCCATATAAATCCAGAGTAACTCCATTTGCTCTGTTGGAATTAAGCTAATGTACGCTGTTGTACTCAAGCAAAATTTGGCACTATCCATACGCTATGGGCTACAAATATCAGACCACACAGTGTACAAACTCCTTCTGAAGACACATTTGTGAATTAGAGAATAGTATGTATAATGATGTTCATTTGGATGAAATGCTAGCCCCATTGAAGTGAATGGAAATTTTGTCACTGGAGGAGGAGTACATGCAATGATTTTGAGTAATGGAATGGGGATTTTCAAAGATTGTAGTTTTTCCACTAATTTGGTTGATTTTTGCATACTTCTATAACATCAGAGTGTACTTACCATGTTGCAAATTTTTGTTGCACTGCACATTTCTTGGCCCTGTTTCTGACATGGCTCCTTGTTTCTTTTCTTTCTTTTAATTATACAGTGACATCTAATAAATTGGCATCCTTGCAGACTTCTAATTTTAGAGCCAAAGATCATGGCTCATGTTTTATTCTCAGCTTTGTATCTGTAGCCCAAAGATACTTTCTATTTACTAGACCCCTTCCCAAGATCAATGACATATAGTCACGGAAGCAGATAGCCAGTATTGCTCGCAGCACACCACACTGGAACTGCATGCAGCTTAATAAATTGGCAATTGCTGCCAAACAGTCAGTTTCATTGTGTAAACCAGGCAAAAGGTCAGTGCATTGGCAAGCCCACAGGCTTGTCTCATGGATACAAATGCCATGCAGGAGCTGGAAAATGAATCGGTCTCTCTGTGTAACTACAGTGGAAATGCAATCCATTTAATGCTTTGGCAAGTATTATGACCGTCTCTGTAAGTTTGCATAGGCCTTCCAATATGAGCAGCTGTTTATATGATCAGAGAAGGAATCCAAAGGAAATTTGCAGTTTGCAAATCTCTTGATTAAAAAGCAACATTTTTAAAATGTGGATTTTTTTTTATTAAAAAAAATGAAAAAAGACCCCTATTTTTCTTCCCCCAGAGAAATGACTCAGTACAGCAGAGTTGTATTTGTAACATAAATAGATGACGCTAATTGTTTGTGATGAGTAAAATAAGTGTAACTTGTTCTCAGATTGACAGCTGATTTGGCAGGCTCTCCCAACACTGGATCTTCTTTGTCTTATGTTTCTCTTTTGTCTAAGCCTCATCCTCTCCTCTGAGCTTCCTTTTTCACTCAGACTACTGCATTTTTTAAATGTTGCATAATTCAGGAAAACAAATCAATTGGTATAAAAAATTCTGAAAGGGCTGTCCAGAATTTTACCAGTTTCAACCCATGTCAAATTACAACTCCCCTTGAGTTTGGTTCTTCTCAAGGGAGGATAGGGCTCCGGGGCTTATATGTCCTGATAAACATGAATAATTCCATCAACGTGTACTACCCTTGTGAATGTTGGCAGCTGCTTTCTAATTTCCTTTAGGGGAAAACCCCTACAAAATGTACTGAGTATTGTCTTTTTGTCAGCTAGCCTGCAAATTCGTTCCTAACCAATGAAGGGAAATTCCACCAGCCATACTCAAGTGAGTACTGGATTAACGGGGCCAAGCCATCAGGTCCCTCTGTAATTTATACTATTCACAACATCAGTATGTGATGACTTTTGTAACTATTGTTACCGACAGTCACTCACTCACGAGTGAGAAAGGGCAGGAGATCCAAAGGAAGAACCCACACTTTCTGGAACTTACTCACTCTTTGCAAAGCTAAACAGCTTTAGGGTGACCGTAGCTTAACATATCCGAGCATGATCCTGTCAGGTGGCAATGAGGCCTTGGCACAGTCCTAATGTGCATCTGCTCGTGGAATTTATTTCATTTCCTTCATGAAGTACTCACTGTCCCTCCTGGGAAGGCCATTTTATCACTGTTTTGCCTTTCTTATGTACTCAACACTTAACATCCTGAGGCTGAGAGTGGAAATAGTAACAATTTCAAAGGGGGGAATTATTTTCTCTTGGGAGTCAGCGATTTTTGTTCACTGTATCTAGACTTCAATAAATAATGGGAGATTTTTTTACTGTAGATGTGGCTTATATGCCCACCTGAGTTACATGATACTGGCTATATATACTCAATAAAATAAACACACCACCTACTCTTTAGAGAGATAAAGCAAAACCAGATTTGATTTAGGTGAGAGATTGCCCCAATCAAAATCCCAGAGCAAAGTAAGCCTGAACTTCAGGGATGTCCAGCTCTGAAGCCAAATGTTGCAGCTGTCACTTGCTTCCATAAAGGGATTAACTGAAAACCTGTCTCTGAATGCCCTTGGAATTTTGGAGATGTAAAGCCAGACTCAGATCCAGATGTAATCATGGTGGCATAGGACCAGAGCCATCCCAGGGATGGCAGGGGCACAGGACACAGGGCAATCTCCCCCCAGTGCCCCAGGCACAAGGCCCAGAGCAACTTCCTTGCTCTGCCCCCACTCAAACCTTTCCACCAAGCTCTGCCCCCACTCTGCTCCACTCCTATCCCATCTGTTCCTGCCCCTACTCCCATTGCACCCATTCTCTGAAGCTCCCTCCCCATGTGACAAAAACTGGGGGGATTATTCAGGGGGCCTGGCACAGCAGAAGCATAGTTCAGACCCACTGCACTCACCATGGTGGCAGGAGCCGGAGAGATGCAGCAGCCTGCTCCGCTCTGCCCATCTCCCAGCCCACTACATTCTGCTTCACTATGGTGGTGGGAAGCAGAGCACCCTGGCCCCAGCTTGCTTCCGTGATCCATGCATTGCTCAGGGGAGCAGAGTGGGCTGTGGTGAAGTGTAGCGCAGGGGGCTGGGAGATGGGTGGCAGAGTGGAGCAGGCTGCTGAGTGACTCTGTCTGCCACAGTCATAGGGTTGCCAGGAGTCTGGTATTCACCCGGACAGTCTGGTATTTTTGCCTCCTGTCTGGTAAAAAAAATTCAAAGTCTACTGGACAACTGAGATGTCCAGTATTTTCTGAAATTTTCCCCGGCCAGGAGGCGAAAATGCTGGGCACCTGGCAACCCTACAAACACTCAGCACCCGGTTCTGCATCTTGGGGTCTTCAAAGTATTTGAAGGCTTCAATATCTGAGATATAGGTGAGAGGATTATTCTAGGAGGGGTGGGTGAGATTTTGTGGCCTGCACTGTGCAGCGGGTCAGACTAGATGATCATAATGGTCCCTTCTGACCTTAAAATCTATGAGTCTATGAGTCCTCCCTACCCCTGCCCGACCCCCAACATCCCCAGCCTCCGACCCCAGCCCCCATGCTTACCTGGTTCCCCAAGGCTGCCTGCACAAAATGTCTGCTGGCCAAAAGACCTAGGGGAAGCAATGCTGGGTCTTAGTGCTCAACCATCCTGTTCCTATCCCTGCACTCATGGCACTCATTCTTAAAGGGGACATGCTGTTTATTTTAATTTTTTTTTGGCTTAATAAGCCTTGGAGTCCTTTTTTTCTTTTCTTTTTGCTCAACAACTTTGGTCTCCCCCCTCCCTTCCTGGTGTTTTTTTTGGGGGGGTGGGGTGAAGGGTGTTCGGTATTTTTGTTTCAACCATCTGGCAACCCCACAGTCATGAAAAAGCGACGAGGAGTCCTGTGGCACCTTATAGACTAACGGAAGTGTAGGAGCATAAGCTTTCGTGGGCAAAGACCCACTTCGTCAGATGCATGACGAAGTGGGTCTTTGCCCACGAAAGCTTATGCTCCTACACTTCAGTTAGTCTATAAGGTGCCACAGGACTCCTCGTCGCTTTTGCAGATTCAGACTAACACGGCTACCCCTCTGATACTTGACACCCCACAGTCATGGTGAGTAAGGAGGCTGACCTCTGTTGCTGGCTCATACCAGGCCCTGCAGGCCATCCTGGGCCCCATGGGTCTTGTCCATAGGATGGCTGTGGTGGCCACCTCAAACTGCTTTATGGACAGGACAGCTCTGCGTAGCACCATTTCTACCTCATCTGGGTTAAAACATTCACATTTCCCAAAGGCAAATCCATTTTCAAATAATCCCGAGGCATTTGCTTTGTCACCAACTTTTGTTTTAGCGACGCTCTCAATATACATTGGCTGATGTATGTGACTAGCTGACAGATTTCTTCCCCAAATAATTACTGAGTCAACAAGAGGTGATGCCATTTTAGATTTGGTACTGTTAGTAGCGAGGACCTCCAAGAAGAACTGGCTATAGAAGGCAACTTCGGTTTGAATGATCATGAGCTAATTCAATTTAAACTAAGTGGACAGAGGAACCCTAGCTGCAGACTTAATTTTTTTTTAAGTTAACGGTTTTGAATTTCGAAACAAAAATGAGGGAATTAGTTAGGGAAGTGGACTGGGCTGAAGAACTCAAAGATCTGAATGTTGAGGAATCTTGGAATTACTTTGGCAAAATTGCAGAAACTATCTGAAGCCTGTATCCCAAGCAAGGGGGAAAATTGTAGGAAAGGACTGCAGACCAAATTGGATGAGCAAGCATCTCAGACAAGTGATTAAGAGAAAGCAGAAAGCCTACAAGGAATGGAAGATGGGAGGGATAAGCAAGGCAAGGTACTTGTTGGAGGTCAGAAAGTGTAGGGATAAAAGTGAAAAATGCAAAAAGCCAAGCAGAATTAGACTTTGCAAAGGGAATTAAAACCAATAGTAAAAGGTTCTACAGACATATCAATAAAAAAATAAGAAAAAAAGAGTGGGGATTGCTAAACACTGAGCATTGAGTAGAGATTAAAGATAACATAGGTATGGCCTAGCATCCAAACAAATACTTTGCCTCAGTTTTTAATAAGGCTAACAAAGCAGTTAGAGATATATTGACAGGATCATTAATGGGACCAATAATATGGAGGAAGAAATTACCACATCTGAGTGGAAGTTACAGTCAAACACCTTAATGCAGTGGTCTCCAACCCTTTTAACCACAAGATCACTTTTCCAAAATAAGTGCAATGTAAGATCCACCTCAGACCCAAATATTATTGCCTCGCTTCCTCCCCGCCCCTGCTTCACCCCTTCTCTGAGGCCTCACCCTGCTCACTCCATCCCCCTTCCTCCCCGAACCTCATTCACTTTCACCAGGCTGAGGTACGGGGTTGGGGTGCAGGCTCTGGTATTGGGCCAAGGGGTTTGGAGTGTGGCAGAGGCTTGGGACTTAGCTGAGGGTGGCGGATTGGGGTCCAGGAGGAGTTTCAGGGTACAAGCTCTGGGAAGGAGTTTGCATGCAGGGGGACTCACATTTGGGGCAGGAGTTTCAAGGTTGGGACAGAGATTGAGGAAACAGGCTCTGGCTGGGAACCATTTAACTGAGGTGGCTTCTGGGTGGGGGAGCAGTGGGGTTAAAGCAGGCTTACTCCTGCCGTGGCCCTGTACCACTCCTAAAAGCATCTGGTATGTATAGCAATGGCTCCATGGCGCCATGTGCTGCCACTGAGCCCACAGCTTCTACTGGTCAGTACTGATCAATGGGAGCTGCAGGAGTGGTATCTGCAGGCAAGGAGAGCATATGGCAACCCCCGGCTCTGCCTTTCTCAGGGGCTGCAGGGACATGCCAGCCACTTCCAGGAGAAACAATTACAATGGGGACAACTACTCCAGCTATAGTAATAGAGATGTAGCCATGTTAAATTTGACACTTTACGAATGGGCCTTAACAGAGATGCTAACCACCTTACCCTTACAAAGATAGCTTCCCCAATTATCACCCCTAATATCATTATCTCATAGACACTTACCTCCCTCCCCACCCCCACTCCTTTTGTTCTAAAATCTGATCTGTCAATTTTATGTGTGTCCACTTTTTTTGATTGTATCCCTTTGGTATATAAGGTCATGCCAATTTTCTTCCACAATTTGATCTGAGGAAGTGGGTCTGGCCCATGAAAGCTCATCACCTAATAAACCATCTTGTTAGTCTTTAAAGTGCTGCATAGTCCTGTCTTTTACTCCAGCTATGACAGGTTAGGCATTTCACAATTCACTACTCAAAGAATTAAATTTAAGCGTAAGAGAGAAATGAAAGTTATGAAATGCACAGACCAGTCAAAAACCAAAAATAACCCACTTTGCAAGCACTAAAAGAAGTCACAACAACCCTCCCCCCAGTATGTGTTGGGTCGGGAGATCAGAGTGAAGCTCAGTGCGTGTTTGTGAGAATGACAGAGACACACACAGTGTGTGAGAGTGGCAGAGATTTGCATTGCCAATCTCCCTCCATCCCCTTCTCTCTGTGTGGAGACAGGGTACAGGAGAGAGGGCAGGAGGGACACCCTGACATCAGCACTCTGCCGCTTCTCCCTCCCACACCCTGCACAGCAAACAGGAGGCTCCCAGCGGGGCAGCTCCCAGGCAGAGGGCAGGAGCAGCATGACAGTGGGTGGAGGAGCAAATGAAGTGCCAGCGCTTGATATCTTCCTGGCCAAACCAGTTAGAATCACCTGTGAGAGGCTCCAAGATCTACTGGTAGATCCTGATCGACTGGTTGGTGACCACTGCCTTAATGGGATTAAATTGAGGCCCCTGGATAATCTCCAACCAAGAATGTTAAAGGAAATGGCACATGAAGTTGCAAGCCCACTAGCAAGGATTTTTGAATGAATGTGTAAACTCTGGAGTTACACCTATGACTGAAGAATTGCTAACATAGAACCTATTTTTATGAAAGGGGACAAAAAACTTTGATTTGGGAAACTACAGGCCTTGTTAGTTTGACCTCAATTGTATGCAAGGTCTTGGGGGGAAAGTTTTTGAAAGAGAAAGAAGATAAGGACATATGGGTGAATGGTAATTTGGATACCATACAATATGGTTTTACAAAAGGAAGATGATGCCAGACCAACCTAACCTCCTTCCCTGAGAAAATAATTGTTTGTTTGTTTTTTAAGACCAAGGAAATGCAGTAGATCTACTTTACCTGGACTTCAGTAAGGCATTTGGTACAGTTCCACATGGGAAATTATAAATTAAATTGCAGAATATAGGGGTTAATATGATAATTGAAAGACGGGCAAGAAACTGGTTAAAAGGGAGGCTACAATGGGTCATACAGAATGCCAGGCTTGAAAGCCGCGGAGGGGCTCCGGCGGGGGAGCAGCCCAGGCGCGCCTGGGATGCCCCCCCGCCGGCTTCCCCCGAGGCTTTGAAAGCCGCGGAGGGGCTCCGGCGGGGGAGCAGCCCAGGCGCGCCTGGGATGCCCCCCCGCCGGCTTCCCCCGAGGCTTTGAGGATCCTACTTCGCGGATTTTCAGCTATCGCAGTCGGGTTTGGAACCTATCTACCGCGATAAACGAGGGTTCACTGTACTAGTGAAGTTCCTCAGGAATTGGTCTTTTATTTCACATTTTTAATTCTGACTTTGGCACAAAAAGTGGGTGTACGCTAATCACATTTGTGGATGACACAAACTTGGGAGTTATTGCAAATATGGAGGAGCACTAGCATATTACACAAGATGAGCTGGATGATCGTGTAACCTGTTCTAATAGAAATGGGATGAAATTGAATAGGGCAAAGTACAAGATCCTGCCTTTAGGGATTAATAATAAGAGTTTTTTGGAATACATTGGAAATGTATCAATTGGAAGTTATAGTGAAGGAGAAAGACCTGGGTGTATTGGTTGATTACGGGATTACCATGAGCTGCCAATGTGATATGGCTCTGTGAAACATGATGCAACCTAGCACTGCATTAGCCTTAGGTATTTCCAGCAGAGAGAGGGAAGTATCAGTACCATAGTATCAGGCACTGATGAGACCTCATTTGGAATTCTTTGTGCCATTTTGGTCTGCTAAGATTCAGAGAGATGAATTCAAACTGGAGTAGGTGCAGAGAAGGGCTAGTAATTTGACCTCAGGAATAGAAAACCGACCTTATGAGAGCAGACTCAAAGAGCAAGGCTTGTTTCATTTAACTTAAAGGAAGCTGAGCGGAGTTATGATTGATGTATTTATAGAGAGCAAAGAGGTAAATACCAGGAAGGCAGAGGAGTTATTTACATTAAGCACCAATGTGAACCCCAGAACAAATGGATATCAACTGGCCATCAACAAGTATAGGCTTGAAATTAGACAAAGGTTTCTAACGGTCAGAGGAGTGAAGTTCTAGAATAGCCTTCCGGGGGTGGGAGGTAGGAAGCAACTACTGGCTTCATGACTGAGCTTGGTAAGTTTATGAGGGAATGTAAGTTTATGAGGGAATGGTATGATGAGACTGCTTACAATGTCGTGTCGCTGACCTGCGGCTGCTAGCAGCAAACCTCGCAATGGCTGATGATGAGTCATTAGATGGGGAGCGTTCTGAGCTACTACAGAGGTCTGTACTCCACTCCACTATTTTCACCCACACGCTCCCCTTCCCATGGCTTAAGCTGCAAGACCCCCTCCTCCCTCAGCCAGGCCCACAAGCCTCCACTGTTTGGAGAAGCCCCTAGAGCCCCTCTCCATGGCCAGAGTAGTCCTGGCTGATCTCAGTCTTGCCTCTCTTCCCTTCCCCAGACTCAACCTGCTTTGGGGAAAAGCATCTCTCCAGAGATGCTTTTGATACACCCTATGCAGGTTCTGGAACTGCTGAGTAGTTGGGGTTGGGTCTGGGGAAGGAAGGAGAAGTACATGTGCAGCTGGTCCAGGACTTCTCTGAATGGCAGGAGGAGGGGCTTCTCTGGGCAAGTGGGAAACGGGATTGCAGAAGGCACGGGGCTTCTCTGGGCAGAGTAGGGGGAGGGGTGTGATTGACCAAACAGTCCTCTGGTTGAGGGGTGGGGGGGGGTTTCTCAAGGAGAGGGCTTGTGGCTTCATCTGACGGAGAGGAACAGTAAGGGGGGGATTAGTTTTGCTGTCCTGGAGCCCAGAATTGCAGTCAGCAGGTCAGCCTAAGGAGTTTTTTTCCTGTCTGTGCAGCATGGGTCACTTGCAGGGTTAAGCTAGTTTAAATTGCTGATTTTCTGGAATTCAAAATATTTAAATCATGATTTGAGGATGTCAGTAGCTCATCCAGAGGTTAAGGGGGGTCTGTCACAGGAGAAGGTGGGTGAGATTCTAGGGCCTGCAATGTGCAGATGGTCTATGACTAATTATCCTGAGGTCTCCCAAAACTTTTGGCCTGCTACAGGGGTTTTGGTTACTGACTGGGAAGGGTGTGAACTACACCACTCTTGGAGCATTCTCTGATAAATAAGGCAGTCTCTGGGGGCATCGCACCTCTCCACATGGGACTACTGTGCTGTATTTCACCCTGTTGATAATCATTGCAAGGTGAAGAGCTAGAAGTACCAGAGGTAAAATGTAGTCCTAGGATGACAAGCTCAGCTGAATCCTATATTCAGGTGAATAACAGGTGATAATATGATCTGAACCACCTTATTATCAGAAAACTAGTCATAAAAGTGTTCCCCCTCCAGCTTCCTGGTATTAGAGGGTCAAAATTCTACAAGTGTAGCCTCTCGGAGTGTAGTATCCTGTTCCAATATAGGTTGTAGGTTATTGATAATGCGATGGAGGGGTTTAAGTTGAGAGCTATAGGTGATGACAAGTGGTGTTCTATTGTTGGTTTTCTTGGGCCTATCTTGAAGTAGATGGTTTCTGGGTATTCGTCTGGCTCTTTCAATTTGTTTTTTTATTTTATTTTTATTGATTGATCGATTGATCAATCTCAGCCTGGACCATTCAACACGAGAGATCCATTTCCTGGACACCACAGTACAAATCACTAATGGAAAATTAAATACCACTCTCTACAGAAAACCCACTGACTGCTACACTTACCTACATGCCTCCAGCTTCCATCCAGGACACACCATACAATCCATCATCTATAGCCAAGCCCTTAGGTACAACCGCATCTGTTTTAATCCCACTGACAGAGACCAGAAACTCCAAGATCTCTACCAAGCATTTGTAAATCTCAATTACCCACCGGGGGAAATAAAAAAACAAATTGAAAGAGCCAGACACTCCGAGAGGCTCTGGAGGACAGACCCATAGTCTCCTATAGACACCTAAGCTCAGGAGGATTCTTACCAACAACCACAGGACATACCACACAAATACCAACCCTGGAACTTTCCCTTGCAACAAACCCCCTTGCCAACTTTGTCCACATATTTACTCTGGTGACACCGTCACTGGACATAATCATGTCAGTCATATGATCAAGAACACATATTCCTGTTCATTCAGAAATATAATTTATGCCAACAGTGACCTTCTGCTATGTATATTGGACAGACTTCTCAGACACTTTGCCAAAGAATTAATGCCCACAAATCAGACATCACATATCTTCACAAGGAAAAACCAGTTGCTTTTCATTTCAACCTACCTGGACATAATCTTAACGACCTTACTACACGCATCTTACTTCAAAGAGACTTTAACACCAGATTACAGAGGGAAACTTCAGAACTTTCTTTCATGCTTAAATTTGACACTTTACGAATGGGCTTTAACAAAGATGCTAATTACCTTAACCATTGCAAAGATAGCTTCCCCACTTATCACCCCTGGTTAGCCATTCATTGACTCATAAATAGCTATTCCCCCCCTCCCTTTCCCTCACCCCACCTTCTGTACTAAATCTGATTTGTCAGTTTAATGTGTTCACTTTTTTCATTGTATTCCTTTGGTATATATGGTCATGCCAATTCTCTTCTAGAATATGATCTGAGGAAGTGGGTCTGGCCCACGAAAGCTCACCACCTATTAAACCATCTTGTTAGTCTTTAAAGTGCTACATAGTTTTTCCTTTTGTTTTTGCAAGATCAGACTAACACGGCTACTTCTCGATATCTAATAAAGGCAGCTTAAATCTAGTAGCTATCTGGAGTCTAATCACGTGATTGTTCCAGCCATATCACAGATAACAGGGATTGTATAATCTGTGTTATACAAAAACACTCTTTCCAAAGTGGAAAGAAGCTAATGTACATAGGCAGCATTCCAGCTGGAGAAAACATTCACACAGTTGTTGCTGGCTTGAGTGTGGAGGCTTTTGCTGAGGTCACTTTGAGTGGGTCTGGTTGGAAACTGTGCTGTGGTTCAAGAAATACAACCATAGAATGGAGAATGCCACTAACTCATTTAATACGCTCATTGTAAATTGCCACTGATCTATTAAATTAATGAGAGGCAGGGATAGAGGATGATTTAGAGCCATTCAGTTTGTTTTTAATTAAGTCAAATGAGTCTTTAACATCACATCAGGGACTTTGTATTTGTTCACTTGTCTCTAGAAATTGCACCAGCCCACAAGCTGTGGTACCACATGAGGGAAACAGATGGCGAAACGCTTCCCACTTGGAATTCCATTGACTTAGCTCATAGTATTCTCTTAAATGCAGTAGAAAGACATTATTCCCTGTAACAACTGATTATTATTTGTAATACAGAAGTGCCTCAAGGCTGCTCTAGCTTGTACTTATTAGAGTCATTCCATTGGCCCAAGATTATTAGAACACACACAGAACCCAGTAATCACTTCCTGGCTCCTTTCACCCTTAGAAAGGCCTATATGCTTGGGGTCCAGAAGAGGGTGGCCTGGAGTATTTTCAGGGGAATATCAAGCTGGCTGTTTAAGCCAGCCTTTCATTGCCTTTCTACCACCAGATCTGGGCCGTGGATCAGGCCCTCAGTAGCATTTGTTGCTGTGCTACAGGAGCCACATTTTAGTGGGGGGATTTTTTTGCTTTGAAGAAAACACTGTGGCTACGTCTATACAAGAGTTCTTGTGCAAAAGGACTTGTACAAGAGTGCATCCACTCTGCCATGTGCTTTTGCACAAGAGCGTCCATGGCAGTGTGGATGCTCTCTTGCATAAGGAAACTCTGATGGCCATTTTAGCCATAGGGGTTTCTTGTGCAAGAAATCCCTGTTACCCATCCACACTGCTTTCTTGCGCAAGAGCTCTTGTGCAAGAGGGCTTATTCCTTGTGGTGAGAGGAATAACTCTGGCGCAAGAAGCCCTCTCTTCTGATGCTTTACTGTACATTTACTTGTCCAAGAACACGCGTGCAGTGTAGACGCTCTGCAAGTTTTTGTGCAAGAACAGCCATGTTTTCCCATCCCATGTAGTTCTTCAGGAAGTCACATTAAAAAAAACCAAACGAACAAATACTGAAGGCATTGGGCCAAAGCTCAATACCTCAACTTCACTGGGACTTTAGCATTTGCTTGAAGTTAAATACACCGCAAGTTCTTTGTGAAAATATGGCCTGTCACAGGGTCCACTCACCTTCTTGTGGCCAGGTCTCGATTTTACCTTCTCTAATATCATCAGTTGTTTCCTCTCTCTCTGATTCAGGGTGCTCCCTCTTGGTGACTCAGCCTTCCAACCACATCACTATGTTGTCCACCTGCTCTTGGGGTGGGACAACAAAGTCCCAGAAGACAATCTGTCCAAATTCTGCTGCTGCAGACAGTCTTCTGTTCTATGTTTCCAGGTCTCAGGCCACTTTTCCAATGGTTAGTAGGAGATCCCAGACCCTTCCTCTACACTGAAGGATCCAAGGATTTTATAACCAGCAACTAAGGTCTGCACAATTTCACTCCTTGCTGCTGTTTCCCTGGGTTTCTTCTTAACCAGCCTTCTCAGGCTTTCTCCCCATAACTTTTCAGAGTTGACTCTTTTATAGGGCTAGGATCCCCAGGCTTAGCTTCCCCTACACTGAATGCCTTTGTTACCACCATTCTACTCCCAGAGCATAGCCGACTACCTCTCTGTAGCTTCCTCCTGCTCTCAGCTTCCTGACTCGTTATCCTAGCCTCACACCTCCCCCAGGAGATTCTGGCTCCCCACCAGGTGCACAGAGAAGATGAATTGACCTCTTCAGGTCCACATGGACCTGCTCATAGCTTGTGTGGTGTGGACACCCCCTCCCAGAGCTTCACAAAGTCACCCGGCTAACAGCAGAGGCTCAGATCCTTGGCCAGCATGTATCAGCTTAGTTCTAGATGAGGATCCTGCCCAATGCACTTCCTCTGGATTTATACCAGGAAAATGAAGAGCAGAATATATCCCCTTATTTTATGATTCAGATGTTACAGTAAATGAAGAAAAAGTCCATACTCTATGGCTAGGGTAGTTATACACATGAGTGCCATTGAACAGCTGAAGCCATCAATAAATATCCATTTGTTAAGGAGACATTTTGGGAATCAAACCCTTTGCAATTGCCTGAGCCCCCACCTGTGACTTCTGCCTACTTCCCTCTACACTTGCGCAGTGCACCTTTCCCGTATCTACACCAGTGCTCCGGAAGCTGCACTGGCTTCTGGTATGTTTCTGGGTACAATTCAAGGTCCTGGTCATGCCTTTAAAGCCCTAAATGGTTTGGAACCAGGGTATTTGAAGGGCTCTCTCATCCCCTATGAACCTGCCTGGAGATTAAGGTCAACTGGGGAGGATTTGCTTGGTGTTCTGCCATTTATGGAGATAAGGCTGCCATCTATGCAGAGCAGGATCTGCTCAGCTTTTGCTCCCAGGCTATGGAATTCCCTCTCCCCCAGGACACTTGCCTGCCATCAATGCCCCCCAGGACACTTGCCTGGCATCAATTGGTGCCAGGCTAAAGCCACCCTTTTTAGCCATGCTTTTATTGGTGCTTGCGTTTGTGTGTGTCCCTCCTCTCAAGGTATCTTAGCAGGTTTTATGCTTATGCTTTTGCATTTTACATATCTAGATATGTGTGTAATGTTTTAAAATGTTGTAAGCCACCTCACATATTTTAAAGAGGCAAGGTAAAAATATTGTTAAATTATTTAAAAAATATATATGTACACCCTAGCGGACCTCTGGTATTTACCTTACTCAGCTGAACAAATCTGCTGCTATCCACAGGGCTGCTCAGCTGGGTGAGAGGAGCAATGAGTTTGTTCGGTCTCACTGGTAACCACCATTTGGCATTGTAGTTCCACTTCTCCTTTCAACTCCCCGTAGGCTGAGATTATTAACTGATTAACCCTCCCAACACTCCCATGAGGCGTATTCTAGATCCATTGTGTTTATAGATTTGTAAGACAACAGACCATTGTCAGCATCTATGCCAGGGCTGGGCAAAAGGCTATCAGCGATCTGGCCTGCCTAGCACTTTGATCTGGCCCACTAATGAGCCCTTTTGATTTCTGCTATTTAAAGGGCTTGTGCCTTCCAGAGCAGTAATTGAAAGGGCTTCTGGCCCACGGCTGCCCTGCCGCGGCGCTCCCCCTACTGCACCCCCCTCCTCACCCAATCGAGACCTGGGAATGGGGGAGCATGTGAAGTCTCCTCCCCCGCCAGAGGTATGTGGCACCAAAAGGAACCGCTACCTGTTCAAAACAGCTGGCGGTTCGCTCTAGGCACCGTGTACCCCTGGCAAGGTAGGGGTGGGGACTAAAAAGTCAGTGCTCCCCCATTCCCAGGCCAATCAGGGGCTGTGAGTGGTGAAGTCTCCTGGCCCTGGCCCTTCCAAGGTGGCCTGCAACCACTTCAGAAATTCGCAAAGTGGCTCCCCTTCAAAAATTATTGCCCACCCCTAATCTAGGCTGACCTTCTGTATAACACACACCGTAAAACTTCCCTGAATTGAGTAACAGTTGGTAAGGGTTACTGTCAGAAAAAGGGACATGAGGGAGGTAAACGATGAGTAAGCGATGGGATGGCTCAAACAGGAAATTCAGATACAAAGTAATTAGCTACACCATTTCCTTATTTCTCACAAACAAGGCACACTTTGCTCTCAAGTCCGGCACTTTTGATTCTTACTTCACTATCTTATTTCATGTGTTTCCCTTGAGTAATCAGGTATTGCTGCTTCATTTACACACCAATCATTTTGGACACCATTTATTTTAATTATGAGTCAGCATTGTTTGGACTCCTGTGTTGCTTGGATGTGTTTCCTTTGTCATCTTGTTCTTTCTCTCTCTCTGACGGCAGACTGAAAAAAAATTGCCAATGAGCCCTGGAAATCCCATGTGGACAAATACCAATCTGTTGTAAATGGGGGGAGATTGTTACTTATAGCATAGAAATTGAATACACATGGAAACCAATGGTACCTCAACATCATATTTTGATGAACTGTGGTACACTGATAAACAACATAAAAATTACATGACTGCTAGAAAAATCCAAAAGATGAAATGTGCTGTGTCAATCTGTTCCCATGGACAACGGACTCACCTGTCTTAGAAGAGCCAGAATACACAGAGCATGATCACTGAAACTCAGTTATTTGTTAACTGCATTAGTATATATCCTGAATCCCATAGGTGTAGCAATTATAAATTCTACTTAGTTGCAAGGCAATAATGCCTAATAGTTGGAGCAAAATATGGCAACTTTGGTTCTAATTTGCAGTAGCACCAAGGGTAATTCATTTAAAGATGAACTAAGAACATAAAAACAGACACGTGTCAAACCAATGGTCCAACTAGTCCAGCATCCTGTTTCTGCAGTGGCTAGTGCCAGGTGCTTCAGAGGGAATGAACAAGGCAATTTTCAGTGGTAACCCTGTTGTCCAATCTAAGCTTCTAGGGCTTTGTCTACACTACAATGACCTTTTTCTGATAGATCATTGTAGTGTAGACAAAGCCCTAGAAGCTTAGATTGGACAACAGGGTTACCACTGAAAATTGCCTTGTTCATTCCCTCTGAAGCACCTGGCACTAGCCACTGCAGAAACAGGATGCTGGACTAGTTGGACCATTGGTTTGACACGTGTCTGTTTTAAAAGGTTAAAGCTGCTGTCGAATCATTTCATCAGCCGATTCTTACTGCTAGTGTTACGTGAAGGACTAAACAACACTTCCTATTCACTTTCTCTATGCCATTTATGATTTTATAGACCCTGATCATATCCCCCCATTAGTTGTCTCTTTTCTAAACTTATGTCCCTGTCTTTTTAATCTCTACTTGTATAGAAGCTGTCCCACACTCAGGCTACATCTACACTGTCTGTTTTTTGCGGAAGAGGAAATGCAAATGAAGCGCTCATTTGCAAATCTTGCACTCTCATTTGCATATTCCTTCCAATCCTTTTTGCGGAAAAAGTTTTGGTGAAAAAAATACAGTGTAGACGGGGCCATTTTTTTGGGAAAAAACCCTTTTGTGCAAGATTCTGTAAACCTTATTTTTTGAGGAATAAAGGATTTTGTGCAAAAGGGTTTTTTTTCTGAAAAATGGCCCCGTCTGCACTGCTGTTTTTTTCCTGCAAAGGAGGATCGGAAGAGAATATGCAAATGAGAATGTAAGATTTGCAAATGAGCACTTCATTTGCATTTCCTCTTCTGCAAAAACCAGAGAGTGTAGACGTAGCCTCAGTCATTTTCATTGCCCTTCCTTGTGCATTTCCCAGTTGCAATAAACCTTTACTGAGCGCAAGCAACCAGAACTGCAAGCAGTATTCATGGTGTGAGCATACCATGAATTTAGAGAGGGGAATGATATTTTCTGTTTATTATGTTTACTTTTCCTAACGGTTCCTAGTATGGTTAGTTATTTTGACTGCCACTGCATACTGATGAGATGTTTTCAGGGAACTATCCGTGATGACTCCAAGATACCTTTCCCGAGTGGTAATTCTGTACCTCTTTTAGGAGGCTGATTTCTCTTACATAACCCAAAGTTTCACACCTCACTTAAACTACTTGCTTACAAAATTAGACATAAAAATACAAAGGTGTCACACTGCACTAGTACTGGAAAAAATGCGTATGTTCTCATTTTTACCATACAATTATAAAATAAATCAACTGGAATTTAAATACTGTACTTACATTTCACAGGATAGCATACAAAACTGCATAAACAAATCATTGCCCATATGAAATTTTAATTTGCACTGGCTTCACTATGTATCTTGTAGTAAAACCAAGCAAATATCTAGATAAGCTCATGTACCCTCTGGAAGAGTGCTGAGCAGACCCAGGGTACACATCTCCCCGGTTGTATGTACAGTAGGGATTATTTTTTCAATATACACTATTTTGCACTTATCTACAGTGAATTTCATCTGCCCCTTTGATGTCCAGACACCCAGTTTTGTGAGACCCCTTTATAAATCTTTGCAGTGAGCACTGGGCTTACCTATTGTGAGTAATTTGTGTTATCTGCAAATTTTGCTACCTCATAATTCAACCCTTGTTGCAGCTCATTTGTAAGATACTAGAAGATCTACCTGTTGCTGCTCAAATCTGTAACTCAGTTAATTTTTATTTTTTGGAGTATAAAATGAAATGTACATACTTAATTTAAATCATTGCTGGGCCTGGGGATGAGGGGTTCAGTATGCAGGCTGCCCCGGGGAGAGAGGACAACCCTAGCCCTCTGTCACCACAGCAGTTTGGGGGCAGGTGTGAAGTGCCTGTCCATGGCTGCTGCAGCTTCAGCGGGCACAGCTGGGGCAAGGGTGCATGTCCCCTCCAGCTCATCTACCTCCTATGCCCCCCATCAGAGTGAGGAATACAGCAAACTGTGCACTTTCGCCTTGCTCCCTGATGAAGGGGAACAGCCAGCAATGTTCCTATATGAACTGGGTTCATCCACACTCTCCTTAAAGGGCACCTGGGGGGTGGGAGCAATCCTGGATGAGGGAGGAGAATACCCCCTGCCAGCACCTTTATCCTGCTTGGTGATGGTCTCTTTTCTGTATGGTTTTTTGAGAAGCAATTCCATTCCAGGCACATCCCATTTTCCTGGCACAACCTTACTTTAAATTAAGATAAGAAGAAGCTGTACACTGAATTTGGTGATCCTCGCACTTACCATTTAGGAGGAGTTCTTGAACAGTCAGGCAGACAGATGGCTCTCAAATATACAGTAGATGGAATAGCACAGGTCTCTCTTTTTATGTCTCTCCAGTGCAAAAATGGAACATTTTTTCCTACCTTTTGTTTCCTACCCTTTAACCAGAGACTGAGCCATGAGAAGACTTACCTCATGGCTGTATACTTTGTTTAAGAAAGCAGAAGTCTTTTGAAAATCTACGATGCATACGTGATCTTCCAGAAAACACCATCCTAGCCACCATGGATGTAGAGGCTCTCTACACAAACATCCCACATGCAGATGGAGTACAAGCTGTCAGGAACAGTATTCCTGATGATGCCACAGCACAACTGGTGGCTGAACTCTGTGAATTTATCCTCACACACAACTATTTCAGATTTGGTGACAACATATACCTCCAGACCAGTGGCACTGCTATGGGCACCCGCATGGCCCCACAATATGCCAACATTTTTATGGCTGACCTGGAACAACGCTTCCTCAGCTCTCGTCCACTTACACCCCTTCTCTACCCACGCTACATCGATGACATCTTCATCATCTGGACCCATGGGAAGGAGACTCTGGAAGAATTTCACCATGATTTCAACAGCTTCCTCCCCACCATCAACCTAAGCATGGACCAATCTACACGGGAGGTCCATTTCCTGGACACCACGATACAAATAAGTGACAGTCATATCAATACCACCCTATACCGAAAACCTACCGACCGCTATACTTACCTGCATGCCTCCAGTTTCCATCCCGGACACACCACACGATCCATTGTTTACAGCCAAGCACTGAGGTACAATCGCATATGCTCCAACCCCTCAGACAGAGACCTACACCTACAAGATCTTCAACAAGCATTCTGTAAACTGCGATACCCACACGAGGAAGTGAGGAGACAGATTGACAGAGCCAGACGTGTACCCAGAAGCCTCCTGCTACGGGACAAGCCCAAGAAAGAAACCAAGGGTGTGTCTAGACTACATGCCTCCTTCGACGGAGGCATGTAGATTAGCCAGATCGGAAGAGGGAAATGAAGCCGCGATTAAAATAATCGCGGCTTCATTTAAATTTAAATGGCTGCCCCGATCTGCCGATCAGCTGTTTGTCGGCAGATCAGGGGAGTCTGGACGCGATGCCCCGACAAAGAAGCCTTTCTTCATCGACACAGGTAAGCCTCGTGAAACCAGGCTTACCTGTGTCGATGAAGAAAGGCTTCTTTGTCGGGGCATCGCGTCCAGACTCCCCCGATCTGCCGACAAACAGCTGATCGGCAGATCGGGGCAGCCATTTAAATTTAAATGAAGCCGCGATTATTTTAATCGCGGCTTCATTTCCCTCTTCCGATCTGGCTAATCTACATGCCTCCGTCGAAGGAGGCATGTAGTCTAGACACACCCCAACAGAACACCACTGGCCATCACCTACAGTCCCCAGCTAAAACCTCTCCAACACATCATTAGTGATCTACAACCCATCCTGGACAATGATCCCTCGCTTTCACAGGCCTTGGGAGGTAGGCCGGTCCTTGCCCACAGACAACCCGCCAACCTGAAGCATATTCTCACCAGCAACTACACACCGCACCATAATAACTCGAACTCAGGAACCAAACCTTGCAACAAACCTCGGTGCCAACTCTGCCCACATATATACACCAGCAACACCATCACAGGACCTAACCAGATCAGCCATACTGTCACTGGTACGTTCTCCTGCACATCTACCAACATAATATATGCCATCATGTGCCAACAATGCCCCACTGCTATATACATCAGCCAAACTGGACAGTCCCTACGTAAAAGAATCTATGGACACAAATCTGATATTAGGAATGGCAACATACAAAAACCTGTAGGGGAACACTTCAATCTTCCTGGACACACAATTGCAGATCTAAAAGTAGCCATCCTGCAGCAAAAAAACTTCAGGACCAGACTTCAAAGAGAAACTGCTGAGCTATAGTTCATCTTTAAGTTTGACACAATCAACTCTGGATTAAACAAAGACTGTGAATGGCTCGCTAACTACAAAAGCAGCTTCTGCTCTCTTGGAATTCACACCTCCAGATCAGCTGCTAGAAGTGGGCCTCATCCTCCTTGATTGGATCCACCTCGTCATCTCCAGCCTGATCCTGGCCTGCATATTTATACCTGCCTCTGGATATTTCCACTACATGCATCTGACGAAGTGGGTCTTTGCCCACGAAAGCTTATGCTCCTACACTTCAGTTAGTCTATAAGGTGCCACAGGACTCCTCATCACTTTTGAAAATCTAAGTACAGTAAAACTCCATTGGTCCGGCATCCAATGCTCCAGCACTCCTGATGGTCTGGCACCATCGGGAACCCGGAAGTGCTCTGGGCAGCCAGACAATTGGAGCTGCTCTGAGCCCCCAGCTTCCCCGATTCAGCTGCTGCTAAAACTGACCAGCAGCTGAATCGGAGAAGCTAGGGGCAGAGCAGCTGGGGTGCTGCCAGGTTGGTCCCATAGCGCCGCACCTCGGGGCTGCGGGACCAACCTGGCAGCACCCCTGCTGCTCTGCCCCAGGCGTCCCAGATTCAGCCACTGCTGAAACTGTCCAGCGGGCTGATTCCGGGAAGCCCGGGGCAGAGCCGGACTATCAGAAGGCGGGGGTTATGAGGGGACTGGGGTGGCATCCCCCCCAGCCCACCCCAGGCCCCTCATAGCCCCCCCTTCCGATAGTCTGGCATATCTGATAATCCGGCACCCCCTGGGTCCTAAAGGTGCCGGATTATCGGAAGTTTACTGTATACTGTATTGATTGAAATTACCCTTGTCTGCCTGTTTGCTGACTCCCTCAAAGAACTCTCAGATTTATGAGGCATGCCTTTCTTTTACAAAAAAGTTATTTTGACTCTTCCCCAACATATCATATTCATCTCTGTATTTGATCATTTTGTTCTTTCCTGTAGTTTCAACCAATTTGCCTGCTATGAATTTAGGTTTACCAGCCTGCAGTCGCCAGGACTGCCCATAGAGTCTTTAAAAAAAAGTAATTGGTAGTTACAGTTCTAACATTTGTATATACACTCTTGAACCTTTTGTCAATATGTACTTGCTTGCCTTCACATATTTTAATTTTAATGCAAATTTTTTAAAAAAATGCTGCTCTTTTCTTTGCTGCTTTTTAACCACTTAACATTAAGAACTGGCTCAAATCTTATTGAAAACTTAAGCACAATCTTAAAAGAATCAAGGCCCAGCCATAATACATGTTGCTAGAGCTCACTATGCTTCTTAGATGAGCCATCTTTCTGATGTATTTAAATTCCTTTTGAGTGTATCACTCACTAGGCTGGGAGAGAGAACATATCAAAAAAGAGAAAGTGGAGCCAGGAAGGAGACTAAATCTTGAGAAGCCATCCACAAGACACTAAAGTAAATCATTAACAGCTGTAAGTTTATTTTTCATTTCTTATTTAAAAAACAATGCTCTTGGTACTCTGGTAATATCCACAACCCGCCCCAGAAGTGGTGGCATCTTGCTGGAGGATGAAATAATTTGAACTTGAGAAATGTGCTTTAATGCTCATAAAAGGCAGCACATTAAACAAGAAAACACTAAATTAAGAATATCAAGATACATGTCTCCCCTATTAAATTATAATATGTAATGTGTGCACAGTATAGCACGATACTGACAGCACCGGCTGTACTTTCTCTCATTTTTACTATTTACACTTGAACCTCTAATAATCTGGCAACGCTGGAAAACAGGGGATGCCTGATTAAAGAATTTTCTGGGCCAGGGAGAGCACTGTGGGGTCTGGGCCCGAAGAGGGTGCGGGTGGGGCACTTACCTGGTACCCCACACTCAGGAACACATGTGGCTCTGGAACCCCTGCTACTCCTGGGCACTGCCTCCTGCCACTGTGGGAGCAGCAGGGCAAGTCTCAGGAGCAGGGTGTCACTGCACTGCTATTCCCCCAGCTGGGAGGAGAGGGAACGGCACCGCACAGACGCACCTCTCCCCCCGCCCTGGGCTGAGTTCTGTACCATAAGTGTTCCTGGATTAGGGATAGCCAGAGTATGGAGGTTCATCTGTACTAGAAAATAGCAACAATTCATAATTAAAACCACATTGCAATAGCATTAGGGTCTGATTTAAATCAAGAATAGGAATGCAATTCAAAACTCAAACTCTGTCCTGAGTTTACCTCCCTGTCCATATGGATTGAATTATATGCTGTTACTGTACATAGAGAGCAGATCACATAGGAGCCACATACTAGGAATAAAGTGACATGCTGTTTACACTGCAGAGGCAGAACAGGGTGACGTGGGATATATCTACACTATAAACAAAACAAAATCAACACCACTGCTCAAAACGTGCAGCAGCAAGTCTTAGAGCCAGGGTCATCTGACTCCGTCTTGCACTACAAATAGCAAAGTAGATCTTCCTTTTTGGGCTGAAGCCCTGGCTGCAAGACCCCTTCCCTCACCCTGGGTCTCAGAACACAACCTTTCCCTTTTTTTTTTTTTGAGGATTTTCCAGATGGTGGATGTTCCAGAGTTTTGTATTTCTATAGTGTAAGCAAAGCACAGAAATAGGATATCCAGGTAGCTCAAATCTGACCATTATGTCACAAAAAAACACAAAAAAACCCCTAATTAGTGGTCCTGTAACACCTTACAGATAACTATATATATATATATATATATATATATATATATATATATATATATATATATATATATATAGTTAGTTAGTTAGTTAGTTAGTTAGTTAGTTAGTTAGTTAGTTATATATGAGAGAGAGAGAGAGAGAGAATCATAGAACCACAGAGCTGGAAGAGACCTCAGAAGGTCATCAAGTCCAGCCCCCTGCTCTAGGCAGGACCAATCCCAACTAAATCAACCCAGCCAGGGTTCTGTCAAGCCGAGACTTAAACACCGCTAGGGATGGAGACTCCACTACTTCCCTAGGGAACCCATTCCAGTGCTTCACCACTCTCCTAGTGAAATAGTTTTTCCTAATATCCAACCTGGACCTCTCCCACCACAACTTGAGACCATTGCTCCTTGTACTGAGAACAGCCTTTCTCCATCTTCTTTGGAACCTCCCTTCAGGAAATTGAAGGCTGCTATCAAATCCCCCCTCTCTCTCCGCTTTTGCAGACTAAACAGACCTAACTCCCTCAGCCTTTCTTCATAGGTCATGTGCTCCAGCCCCCTAATCATTTTGGTTGCCCTCTGCTGGACCCTCTCCAATGCGTCCACATCCTTTTTGTAGTGAGGGGCCCAGAACTGGACACAATACTCAAGTTGTGGCCTCACCAGAGCCGAATAAAGGGGAATAATCACTTCTCTGGATCTGCTGGCAATGCTCCTCCTAATGCACCCTAATATGCCATTAGCCTTCTTGGCTACAAAGGCACAGTGTTGACTCATATCCAGCTTCTCATCCACTGCAACCCCCAGGTCCTTTTCTGCAGAACTACTACTTAGCTGGTTGGTCCCCAGGCTGTAACAATGCTTGGGATTCTTCCATCCCAAGTGCAAGACTCTGCACTTGTCCTTGTTGAACCTAATCAGATTTCTTGTGGCCCAATCCTCCAATTCGTCTAAGTCACTCTGGACCCTATCCCTGCCCTCAAGTGTATCTACCTCTCCCCGTAGCTTAGTGTCATCTGCAAACTTGTTGAGGGTGCAGTCCATCCCCTCATCCAGGTCATTAATAAAGATAGTGAACAAAACCGGTTCTAGAACCGAACCTTGGGGCACTCTGCTAGAAACCAATCGCCATCCTGACATCAAGCCATTGATCACTACCCGCTGGGCCCAACCTTTTAGCCAGCTTTCTATCCATCTTATTGTCCATTTATCCAATCCACATTCCCTGAACTTGCTGGCAAGAATATCGTGGGAGACCATATCAAAAGCCTTGCTAAAGTCAAGGTATATCACATCCACTGACTTTCCCATGTCCACAGAGCCAGTTACCTCATCATAGAAGCTAATCAGATTGGTCAGGCACGACTTGCCCTTTTTGAATCCATGTTAACTATTCCTGATCACTTTCCTCTCTTCCAAGTGCCTCAGAATGGATTCCTTAAGGATCCCTTCCATGATTTTTTCAGGAACCAAAATAAGAATGACCAGCCTATAGTTTCCTAGATCGTCCTTCTTCCCTTTTTTGAAGATGGGCACTACATTTGCCTTCTTCCAATCATCCAGGATCTCTCTCGATCTCCATGACTTTTCAAATATAATGGCCAAAGGCTCCACAATGACATTTTCCAACTCCCTCAGTACCCTTGGATGCATTAAGTCCGGACAGATGGATTTGTGTACGTTTAGCTTTTCTAAATAGTTCCTAACCTGTTCTTTACCCACCAAGGGCTGTCCATCTTCATCCCATCTTGCGTCACTTAGCGCATTTGTCTGGGAGAGAGAGAGAGAATCATGAGCTTTCATGGGCACATCCCACTTCTTCAAATGAGTGGTACAAGAGGCATAGAGAGGCAGCCCAGAAATCCCAAAATTTAAGGCAGAAAAAGGGGGGGGGAGAAAAAACCTTATGCAAATTATGTCTGTGCTAAATGAGGCTAAAAGAGTGGGCTGTAAGTGTCTGATACTTAGCTTTTGATGTCATTTGGGTGTTGAAGATAATGGCCCATCCAGTTAATGTCTTTGTTCAGTCTCTGGGTGAAGATGTCAAATTTGCATATGAAGGCCAGTTTTACAGTCTCTCTCCTGTCGATTTCTGAAATTACTTTGCAAAAGAATGGCTACTTTTAAATCTACTATGTTGCCATTTAAAAAGGTTCATTAAAATGGACTGCTTTAATTTTCATGGCAAGCCATTTTCAATAAATGGCATTTCTTCATTTGATCACATCTGAACACCTAGGGAGAGCGGAAACAGAGGGCTCGTAGACACTATAAAATGGAAAGGAGAAAATGGATTAGCTTTGGATTTTTAACCTTGAAATGGAACAATGATCACGGCTAAGTGAGTCAGTGAGCACAACTTCATTGAAGTCAGCTGAGTTGTTTTTTTCTCAACACCAAAAGTGAATATGTCATGAAGCTTTGAGAGGATGGAAACTGTTTGTTTTTTTTAAAGGCACTGATTTCCTGTATATGTGACGCCAGCAGCTGCCTTCCTAACATCAGTTCATCTATCACTGGCTATAATCCATGAACATAACAGCAGCCCAGAAAATTCAGTCTCATATGACAGATGTGGATCATTGATGAAGGAAAATTAACCTGGGCAGGTCACTTTGCTCCAAATGCCCAAAAGGTCTTGAATTTTTTGTTTCTCCTTTTTTTATTTCTGGATTTACATTTTTTTTTGCCTGTATTTGCAAAATTATCATTTTGGGAGAGGAAGAAGGGATTTTTGGCTAAAAATAAAACAGGCTGTGACTAATGTGAAGCAACATTCACAGTGTTAGCAGTTTGATATTCTAGTTTTTCTCTCAACATGTTTACACAGCTGGTTAGTGCCTGCTAAAACAGTTTCTCATGAGGCAGTTGGTCTAGTGGAATGACTGAGTCAGGAACTCCCAAGTTGTAATTCCAGGTCAGCCACTGATTTGCTTTGTAGCCTTGCCTAACTTACTTATCCTTGTACATGTCAATTTCCCAAGCAGTAAAATGGGGTTAATGATACTTACCAGCTTAGCTCACAGGAGTGTTGTGAAGAGTAATGGATTAATGTCTGAAATGTTCTTTGAAAATGCAAAGTGCCATGTAAATAGGAAACTTTCTGGAGTGGGTTTATTTAGTGGGCCCTTATTTGTGATAGAGGGTAAGAATTACACTCCTAAATCTGTACAGTGAAGGACAGCAGTGACTCCATTTCATGTTTTTCCACACCCACCTCTTCTAGGCTAGACTCAGCTGAACAAAGACTCAGAAATAGTGAATGTATGACCAATCTCTGACAACCTACCCAGCTCCTAATGTAAATAATTTGGACATTTGCCACAATATGCTCACGTTCCTCTTCATAGCAAAAGATGATAAAAATCTCTCCAGTTTTGCAAAGTTCTTGTGAACTGAAAAGACAGCCCATTTCAGTGACAAAGCTAAGCTGAGAAATGTACATGATACAAAAACAAAAAAACAAAAAAACAACAAAAAAAAGCATCAATACACACTAAGGCTGTGTCTAGACTGAAGGGTTTTTTCGAAAAAACTTCACCTGCGTCTAGACTACAGCTGTGTTCTTTCGAAATTAAATCGAAAGAACGCAGCTTTTCTTTCGACGGCGGTACTCCTCATTTCACGAGGAAGAACGCCTTTTTTCAAAAGTGCTCTTTCAAAAAAAGGCGTTCTTGAATGCAAACAGGGCTTTTTTGAAAGAGAGCATCCAGACTGCCTGGGTGCTCTCTTTCGAAAAAGCGTCTCACTTTTTCGAAAGAAGAGGTTGCAGTCTAGATGCACTCTTTCAAAAGAGGCTATTTCGAAAGATTCTTTCGAAAAAGCCTCTTTCGAAAGAGGCTTGTAGTATAGATGTACCCTAAGGTGCCAGACATTTTAATTCTCAAGCTAGTCAACTCAATGAGATTGCAGAAGCCACAGACAGTGACAACAGAGGTCTGCCCCGGACTGTTATAACTCTGACTTTTACCAAGTGTGATTTTCTTTACTTATTCCAGTGGGTATGTCAGATGCCCAATGCATTGCTTGCTCAGTGATCCTGAATAGTCTCATAACTTTGAATCAGATATTTCATTCCGCATACCACAGCATGGGAACTATTTGGTAGGTTTAATTTCTGAGCCAGAAAGACAATATTATATAATGGAGTGGCAGCCAATCCACATAACTTCTGGGTACTGCTGATCAAACTAATCCAACGGGAGGAGACACTTGCTGGCAGCTAAATTATTCTCTAATCACCTTCACTGGCTGCTGCTTCTCCCAGTCTTGTTAGGGCTGGTAACTGCTATACCTGTGTTTTACTGTACCAGGAAAATGGTTTTATTTGATGGAATATTGGACAATACCCAGGAAAAATACTTTGATTCAAGCTACAACTGGTTTGTTTGTTTCTTCTGCATATGTATTGTCTTCTCTAGGAAGGTAATAAGAAAGCATAGCCACTCACACAGACTGCAGTGGATTGGCCTTGCCTGTTAGTACAGATCTGGATTACACCCCTCTTTACAACTCCAGGAGCTTTTGTTTGGAGTCATTTTAAAGATTTGGGGCCTGATCCTTTGCCACCTGTAAGGGCACCTTGCTTCAGAGGATCACCCTGGTGTAAAGGAGCCCGTGGATGATATAAAGCCAGCATTGCCAGTCCAATGCCACTCAGGGCCCAACTTCAGACTACCAGGAGAGTCGGGCACCTGGGCATGGGAAAGGGACCTGACAGGAACTAGAGTGGGCAGAACTGGAATGCACTGTGCTCAGTTCTTCACTGCCCAGCAGAACAGTCCCTTGAGCTCCGTTCTAGTCAGTGCAGGTTAAAATAGCCCTGTGGCTAATCTCACTTGCTCCTGGAGGTGGCTCAGCCTCCTTGCATGACTCAGGATCCAAGAGAGGGCATAGTATTGTAAACCTAGGTCTATGGGTCGTAGGTTTGTGAACTAAGCATTTCCAAGCCTAAGCTTGAACCACCACACTGCATGGTAAACTAGGGCTTGGAATTGCTGGATCTGGGTCTCGCGGCCATGTGAACGCACCCATACCGCACTGTGCAGATCTCTGGACTTGCCTCTATAGCATGAGTGGTCCAAAATGCAAAACAACGGCTTGGACCTGAGTCACAGCAATTCTTTGGCTCTGACCCACTCCCTTAGCAGGTCCTGTGACCAGGACCTAAGTGCTTGCTAATCCAAGTCAGACTGATATGTGTGTGGAGAGAAGGATTTATTTCGCCTCCACCACCCCTCAGCTTATGCTGATCAACAGCTCAATACACTTAGAGCTAAGACCACAGGCCAGCTGTGAAATTAATATCTGGATTTCAAATCCTCTTTCTACACTCCTACCCCAAGGGTATAAGTATTGTGGAGTTTTAATTCAGCCCCATCGCTGCCTGTGTGCAAGCAGAAACGAGCTAATATTTTTAGCTCTGAACAAAGATTTTCTGAAGCTTTGGGTTTATCTCTACTTGTTTATAAACTCTAAAACACATTGTTCTTAGACTCATAGAATACTAGAACTGGAAGGGACCTTGAAAGATCAAGTCCAATCCCCTGCCCTCATGGTAGGACGCAGCACCGTCTAGATTGGGGTGGCCAACTTATTCTGGGCAAAGACCCAAGATAGCAGTGGATCCAGTGCGAAGAGCCAGGGCAAAGTTGTCGAGGAAAAAAAAAAAAGACTGCCCCTTTTGCCCCTTTAAAAGGAGCCCCTGGTCACATTTGGTTGAGGGAAAAAAAAAAGCTCTTCCCCTTTAAGAAAATGCATTTAAATGCGTTTTGAGGCTTTTTTGGCTACAGCAGGCTCCCGCCATGCAACCGGACAGTTCCCCTGCCCAGGTCAGCACAGGGACCCAGGAGGAGAGGGCCATTTTGGGGGGCGCGGGGACAGCTGATGAGCCACTGGGGCAGGGGAGCTTTGTGAGCAGGAGGGGTTTACTGTGAATGGCTCCCAGTCAGCAGTGCAGTGGGGGTACTAAGGCAGCTTCCTGCTTTTCCTGGCACGGCAGACCATGCTGCCCCCAGAAGCAGCCAGCAGCAGGTTCCCAGCCAATGGGAGGGCAAAACTAGTGCTAGGGGTAGGGGCAGTGCAAGGAGCCCATTGCACTCCCCCCCCCCCAACCTAGAAGCTGGGCCTGCTGCTGGCTGCTTTTAGGGCACAGCCCAGTCTGTGGTGCTGGGACAGGTAGGCAGCCTGCCTTAGCACCCCCACTGGTCACCTGATCCTCCTGCAGCAATGAGACTCGGTGCCTGACATTCTATGACCCATTACTGGGTTGCGACCTGTAGTTTGAAACCCCCTGCTTTAAAGCAGCCTTGCAAAATTGCCATGACCATTTACCAGCACAGACAGAGTCTGCTCAGCTGCCCTTTACCATCACACTGATAAAGACAACTGAATAACATTTTACATGCCTATCAGAAAAAAATCCTTGCCCAAGCTTAGTGGGCATGCAGAATGTTGCATGTCTGCTCTAAAGTGTCATGCCTATAGATACAGGCAAGGTGGGCATGATGTCTTTTATTAGACTAACTACTATTGGTAAGAGACCTTGTTCTTGAGCTTACACTGAGCTCTTCTGCACAGCCATGGTACTCTGTAACTAATAGCATCTCCTCTACACTGAATATGAAATAAACCTAGAAGGAAAACGGATACATTATACATGCTTCTGTGGGTCGGCTACTGTATTTCATTAGTCAGAAGAGGTATCCAGGTCAGATTTGGTAGGTCAGCACAGAACCCCATGCCTTCAGCAGGATCTGAAAATTTAGGTCAACTAACATAATTTGATGGATATTTAGAACAAAAATAATTTGAAGAGACAATATCTACTAATTCCCCAATGAGGTCACTGACCTTAGACTATGAAAAAAATGTTAAGAAGCCAAACAAATTCCATCTCTGTACTGATTTAAGCACCTTCATGTAATCAATAGTAACAATTTAATGGCATTGCACCAACTTTGATTTTTTTTTCAAGATTCTCAATAAAGAGTTTTACAGGAGTTTCATCATTTCAAATATGCCCTTGGGGCCATTTTTTTTAGAGGATGAAAAATGTAATAAACTAAAGTTAAACAAAATAAATCCCTTGAGAAACTTTCTTTGCAGGCCCTTAATCCTCTAGTTTTAGGGCTGTCTGGAGTAAGAGTCAGCCATGTTTCACTTGAAAATTTGGGCCTGACATCTTTCAGCAACAGGGGAAATTTTTTTCTTTTTCAGGGTAGGTGTGAATCTTTAGGGGCTGAGTTTCATGATCAAGTTCTGTTTGTTAGAGGAAGCCACCTGGGATAAGTCCCCGATGACCTGAAAGACCAACCACTATGGAACCTGTGCTTGGGCATTAGAGAGAAAGGCTGTCATTAGCAGGGCCGTGTAAAGCAAAAGTCCATAAACATTTTTTGTTAAATAAGGGCCAGGTTGTGTCTTCCAGGCCCCTGCATCACGGGAAGTGCAGAGCCACACTGCCACTGGAGAGTTTAGGGACAGGGTGTATCTGACTTGCTTTGCAAGATCGTTCAGGAGGCCTCTTCTTTTATCCATCCCCATTGCAGCAATGTGTGTTCCATGGCACATATAAGGAGAGTCAGGTTCTTGTGCCCATAAGTACAGGGGATGCAATCGTGACTGGCTCTGGGCGTGCAAAGGTGGGAAGCTCCTTATTATCCTGCTCATATAGCAATGGCCATCCACAAAATGGCCTAAAAGTTTCCACATCTTCACTCACAATGCCTTTCTACATAGCTCGGGAGGAAGACAGGCAGCAGAGGGACAGAGTGACATCACTAAAGTGTTCCTCATTTCAAGGAACATCACTTAATTTAATCCACAAGTTCCACACAAACTTGGTTTGCCCTTGTTTCTATGGTTTGAAAATTGTTTAAAATAGAAATAAAGAACCAGGACACTTGTCTATACTGCTGGCTGGATCAATGGGCAGCAATCGATCCAGCAGGGGTTGCTTTATCATGTCTAGTATAGACATGATAAATCAACAGCTGATTGCTCTCAGCATTGACTCCGGTACTCCACCTCAATGAGAAGCACAAGCAGGGGTTGATGGAAGAGTGTCTCCTGTTAACATACAGTGGTGAAAACACTGTGGTAAGTACATAGATTTCAGTTGCATTATTCAGCTGAAGTTGTGTAATGTAGACCAGCCCTTCAAGCTACGGTATCACTCCCTTAAGCTTGAAGGGTAGATATAGTTTGAAACGAAAATGAGCAAGCAACTATTTGACACTAAGGAAGGAATCCCACAACAGTACGTTGCCCTTATAAATATTCTGTATCCCTCAATTGGGTCTTTGCCATATACCATTGCACATTTAGGCCTGGGCAAGTTGAAAGGTATATGGAGTGAGATAGTTTTGAAGAAGAGGAGGTCTGACTTTGGCATAAATTCCAATAATTTCTTCCCTAAGTATATTGAAAGTATTACACACCAATTTCTGCTTCAGATATGTGCACTGAAAGCACTGCAGGTTGTGCCTATGTAGGTGGGGGATTTTGTCTTGTATTTGTATTTTGCAACCCAGTGATTCCAATCATTTGCTTGGCTACACCAATGCAGCAGCAGCAGGTCTTAGAAGCATGTGTTCCTTAGAGACAATGCATCTATCTAGCCAGCAATTCCAGGTTTATGTGGCATATACAATATTTATTTTGAAGATCAAAAGTTGCCTGCTTGTTAGGCTGCCCACAGAACTACTTGTTTTGGACTGTGAGCAAGAAGAGGGGCAGTAGTAGTAGTAGTAGCAGCAGCTGCAGCAAGCAGGGATGGGCAACCGTCATGGAGTTAAGAGTTTTATGTACCACTCACAATTTGGGGGGTGGAGGTGGGGAGCGGATGGGTGCACAAAACTAATTAAACGTCTCTAAACTTTTCTCCATCTGGCTTCTGAAGGTGCTACAATAATTTAAGAGCAACATTCTCAGCTGAAAATGGGAAACAGTATTAAGCACTATGGACAGAAGCACCTGCCAGACCAAAAGCTAACTTGGTACAAGACGGTCTCCTACAGATGATAAGTATGCTGGGACATAGTTCTAAACAGTAACTTTATTTTTTATTTGCACATGCTGTAATGCGTGCACACTTAGTGAGACATTGCATCCCATTTTTTTGTGGAAATATGCATAAAAATATGACATCACTTGACATTTTGCCACAGCAGTAATGGTTATTGCATTCCTGTACTTTTGCATGTGCAGTTTTGTGTGGGAGCTCTTTAGCAGCAATTTAAAAAAAATTGGCACATTTTGTATATTACCAGTGTTTAATGTCAGTCCATAATGGTAATTTTCCCACAGAGTTAACGAAAGGATGCCCTATCAACCTCCGGGTTTGATCCCAAATCCATTAATACAGATCAAATACTTCAATTTTATTTTACATAGGATAGAGTACAAGGTTTGTAGAAAAATGCTGCCATGGAATTCGTACCAAGAAAGTTGCTCAGACTATTGCTGCATACAGGATGGAGGAACTCTCCCTTCATTTGTCCCAGTTACACCCAGTTGGGAGAAGACCATGAGGAACCCAACTAACAGTTCCTGAAATATGAATGTATATGGATAGAACTCTGAAAATCAGGCCACTTGAATTTAGGTGCCTAAATGAGTGTTCGGAGGTCAGGTTTGGAAGTTTGGCAGTTTTCTAACCATTTCATCTGACTAAACCAACTAGAGGGTGGGTGACACTACTCTTTCAAATAAATATCATTTGAAAAGAAATCAGTGCTCAGGCAGTACCATTGGGAGGTCGAAACAGACCAGGCAGTACTTGCTTAACCATTCATTCCAAGTACTCCATTCATCATGCCTATGTCCGAAAATGATTAACAGTGGAATGTTCAAAAGCACTTAAGGGGCTTTGGGTTTCAACTCCTGATAGTGCCTAGTGCTCTGAGATGCTTTCAAAAATTCCACCCTAAGCCCATTAGTAACACTTCCTAAGCAAACATCCTCTGAACATTCATAAAAAAAGCTCTGCTGTCTGAGGGAAGCCGAGAATGTAAGCGAAGACCTTCCACTATCAGGCATATTGCTGCAAAACTCTTTTGCAACTTTCCCTTCCAGGCATCTCTACTTGTTAAGAATTATGCAAACCCAAGAAGACAAAGTAGGTGATGAGCAAACATTTTTTGGCGTGTGCATTTCGCATTCATTGAAGGTCCCCTATTGACATATCTTTCCCAGAACAGGTGTATAACAGGTAGTAGCACTGTAAAGTTCTCCTTCACTATGCTAACTGACCAATATGCCTCAGCACTAACATGGCATGATCACCCTAAGGGTAACCAGTCTGTATATACATCTTGTTTTCTCTGATGATCCAAGAGGCCAGACAATGACAGTTGTGGTTGAGATGTACTGAGATCACCAGTGTCCTAACAATTCCCAATGGACCAAACCCATTTCATACAGCCCACGGAACAGCCAGTAGATGGTCACAATTTTTACTCACTATAATGTTGATTGTGATTGCTAAAGCACTGGTGTTTCAGAGAGAGATACAAGTTTCTGTAACCTGCATTACTGATCTTCCCAGACATTTCATCCTCTTGGACTCAAAGGAATTAGCATCAAATGATTTTCAGTCTGTGACTGTATTAACTCACTGCTCAGTTCCCTCGTGCTATCAATGCACAAACTCACTCTGAGCTTTGCTTCGCCATCCTCTTCATAAAGAAAGGGAACAGACAAGGGAAGACTGAAGTATATAAACATGGAAAGGGCTTAATTTCACACTGGTGATCGGTCCCTTGCAATAGAAAGTCCTCTAGGAAGGTTGCAGAGGCTTACAGGAGACATAAACGGGGTAGGCTGAAAAAATGTAGTTAATACACTGCAGTCTCCCGCTTTTTGGTTAATAGTTATGTAAGGAAGACATGCTTCATTTTCTCAATCTAGAATTCTGAAATGTGCTCTTATGCTGAACAATAGGGATCTCATTGTGTAGACGACAATTAATCAGAGGCAGCAAGTGGGGGAAAGGGGCAGAGTGGGAGCCAGTGCCTGGGAGCAGCTAGCTTAAAAGCCAGTTCCCCACGAGCTCGAGATCCACCTGCCCCCCATGTGCTGTTACCTTTGATAGAGAGGCAGCAGTGTGGAGGGTGAGGAGAGTAGGTTGAGCTAATATGCCTGCCCCCCCCCCCCCCTGCGTATAGGCTCTTGTGAACCCGCCTGCCACCCACCTTTGCTGCCTCCTACAGAGGCAGCAGAGGGTGGTGAGGACAGGCAGGAGCCAGTGCTGGGGGAAGCCGGCTTAAAAGGTGGGGAAGTGTGTGTGTGGGGGGGGGGCTCCAAACTCCCCACAGAGGCAGCTGCCGACCCCCTATGCACAGGGGCTGTTGCTGGGAATCAGTCTCTGTTCAGGGAGAGCTCAGACCTGCCATAGACAGAGGCTGCTTTGTGGTTGCTTCCTCTGCCCCCTCCCCCCCCACCTATGCTGCTGCCTCTGTCTGTGGGGATCTCAGAGCTCTGCGTAGAGGGGCTGCTGCCACCCTGCGCTGCTGCCTCTGATACAGAGGCAGCAGCATGAGGTGCCAGGGGGGTTCCCAGGAGCTGGGCTGGGAGCACTGGCTGCCGCCTCCTGCCGACTATCGAATAGTCGTGTAACCGCTAAAATTTCATGCGGCTACATGACTATTCAGTTACACAATAGCTAACATCCCTGCTGAGCATTACAAAAACTAAAACAAAACAAGATCCGTTTTCTGATTTGAAAGCATGAATGTCAAAGCTCCGGATGTATCAGAGCCTTCTGTTTCTCTCAGCAGCATCTCACAACTGCTTATATAAACCCATGAATTAATAACAGCTCATGACATTTTTATTTTAATGAAATTTAAAAAGGCAGTTATTAGATATACATACACACAACTGATTCTGTAAGTGTTAGTCATAAATATATAACATTCAGAAGTACAAAATACACTTTCTCCACAGCACAATTTCACAGCAATATAAAGAGTTGAGCAGGTAAGTAACCAAGTGCCTATCTTGATAATAGAAGCCAATATTTTGGCATTTGTTATTTTTTAAAAAGTTCATTCATTACTCTAAGCAAGCTGGTTCATAACGATGTAGCTGTCAATGCAGGAAAAGGTGCTCAAGTCTGGAATAGGAGGATAGTGGCCCCATAACCATCATGATGCACCCTTCCTTCCCCCCCCCCCTTTTCCCACATCTTGAAACACATTCTCCTCTTTCCCTTCCGCCTTCCCAACAGTGACAAGTGGGGCTACAGCGCAATCATCTGTATCCCAAATTGAGCACTGCCATGAAAATGAAAATATCTGACTTAACATTAACCCATTGGATACCTTGCAAACCAACCAATCAAAGAGTAACAGCAATATGACATTGATAAGGCATTAATGATTAAGTGGCGGTATTACTCTCAAGAAAGAGTATGCCTATGTATAAAAATATATGTCATAGCGATTGGGTAAATCCAACACTATATAACACTGTGCGAAAAGTAATTAGGAGTTAAAAAAGGCAGTACTGCAAGAAATATTTACAGTTTCAGACTGGGCTTCAAGAAAAAGAAGGCAACAAAGCTAGTTATGGACACATCTGGTTTAAGTACAGATTGAACCTCTCTAATCTGGCACCCTCGGGACCTGACCAGTGCCAAACCACAGAAGGTTAATACTGTCTAGCATTATCTACCCTTCCACTGCTCAAGGGGTTCTTAGAAGACATTTAGGGGTAAATTAGAGCTAAATAACAGCACAGAACACATAGCTAGGACTGGCGGCTGTAAACAAACTTTATGGGATCATGGGATATTTGGCCACACGCATGGTAAGTGGACATCTGGCTAAGTAAAATCATGCCAGACCATGAATGTTGCCGGATCAGAGAATGCCAGATTAGAGAGCTTCAAACTGTATTATTATAGGCACTGTCAGTAGTGCCTTTAACAAGTTATGCAATACAATCACTCTGGTAAAATACTTAGATCCAGGAAACAGGATTGATTATATGAATTGGTAAGTAAAAAAAAAGGATCCCAGTCTATAATCCTACTTATGGAAGTAACTTGCTCAGCTTGTTACTTGACCATTTGTAGTTTCCTGCACAAATGATTTAACAAAGATAATGCTTCAGTTCTGTATTTCCCACTGTCTTGACAGACATTTCTGTTTGCAACACAACCGATCGGAAAACACAGCTTGGCAGGTAGAAAAAAAAATCTGCATGTAAACTCCGCAAGCTGGCAGCGGAACTGCCACTGGAGTTATGCTGATGGAACACATTAAAAAAAGGACAGTTTTAAATACGCACTTCAGTCGTCATACAGGTATGTTGTTTTATTACCGTCAAGACACAACAAAGAGCATAGCTCCACTTATGCTAAACAGCCTTTGCTGCCACTAGAATTAGAATGAGAATGAGAGAGAGATTTCAAAAGAGTCGGCCAGTAGCACGGAGGCAGCCCCTACTGTACAGAAGCCCTGGGAGCACTAGTGAATGTCTTGGTCTCAGGAATAAGGCTACCAACCATAATGCTCTTTAAGAATTCCTTTTTCGCTGGCTTGCTGGAGTGAAGCTGATAGTGATCACCCACATTTGCCCTTCCAACCTAGGGCAATATAAAGATACTGTGGGTGGAATCAGCTGCAGGGGAGCTAAGGAGAATGGAGAAACAGGGAGAAGGCATTGGCTCAGGATATCAGAATATAAACAGGGATATACTGTGGCTCAAAGTGAAGTGGGTGCAAGCCCTCCATTTTTCTAGACTGGCCTTTAATTGACAGTAACTCCCTTTTGTGGTTACAAGGATAAGGAGGGAGGGAGGAGGAGGAAGAAGACGACGACGACAAGAAACACCTTGCACTGATGCCTTGGGCATACTGGCTTCAAACTAGTAATACTGCATCTTTAAAAAATTGACATGCTTGAATTTCTTTTAAAAAAGAACTTTGAACTCTACTAGCAACTACTGATTGACAATCCCTCTTCTACGCATCTACAATATAAAAAGACAGTGATATGTACAGAATCTTTTCTGGGCTGGAAAAAAGTTTTCATAAACACACTATTTTAGACTGAGTTCAGGAACAAAATAAATCATACATATACACAGAGTAAGCTGACAGGTAGACTCCAGTGTAGGAACACCATTTTCCAATCAATTTTTCACTTTACAGAAATCCTAATTTTTAAATTTTAAAAACCGCTGAATGTATCATGTCCAGTCCATTACATAAAGAGAGAAATTGCTAGGCATTCCAGTCTTCCCCCATTGTTAGATTTGTCACAGAATCAGGATCCTTTACTTCTCCTTTTACTATAATTTCCTATCACACAGATTCTCATGTCTCACCTCTCCCACACAGCCATCTGCAGAATACAAGCATCTTTTATGAGGTCAGTGAATTCAACTCATGCTCACTACAGGGAGCAGAGCTTTTCTAGTCTAACTCACTGATCAGTTCTTTGTCCATGCACTCTGTGTGATGAGAATGAAGGGCAGCAGGGGCTGCATCAAGAGAATCAGTATCAAGGTATTAAAATAAATAGTTTAAGTGCATTGAGTAATTTCGTGACACCTTGGAGACTAACAAAAATATATAGCATTATGACCTTTTGTGGGCAAAACCCACTTCATCAGATGATGAGCTAGAGAGGAACAACAGAAACCAATTTATTTATAACAGAATAAAAAGGTATCTGTCAATCATAGGACCAGTGCTAATGAGGCTAATTAAGTGGGCTGGAAGTGTTCCATACTTAGCTTTTGATGTAACAATGAGATGTTAAAGGCAGGGGGAAACTGGCTTCATAATGCAACATCCAGTTAATGTCTTTGTTCAAGCCCAGGGAAACGATGTCAAATTTTCAGATGAATACCAATTTATTAGTATCTAAGGTGCCACAGGTCTACTCATTGTTTTTAAAGTTACCAACTAACATGGCTGCCCCTCTGAGACAATTTAAGTGCACTGTCTCCTCAGCTAACTGAGGATTCCTTTCATTCCCTAGGGCAAGAGAAGAAGTGCCCATTTTTAAAACAGGATGACTCTGCTGAGGAAAGTACAGCCCAGAGATCTGAGGCCTCTGCAGTTCTTTATCTAGTTCAGAAATAGATTCAGTTTTCATTAAACAACACAACTGAAAACACATACATAAAACACCCCTCCAATGGCACAAAGTGCAGGGGACTGGCCCTAGAGATTAAAGAGACAAATGGTCGGAAAGCCTCAGAGGACTACTTACTCAGCTATGTGACATGCAAGGAAGCAGGACAGGGTGGGGAAAGCCCCAGTCACATGACTGAGGTTGAGAGCAGGGTCTCAGTGGCCTGCTATCTTTGGCCTGACAGACTGTGGAAGTCTCTCTGGATGAGACCCACATGATCAGAGCTCGCCACATGACGACATGGACTCTTGTCCATGGCAACATCCACCCAACGAACCGCCATGATTACCTATGCAAGTTAATGCTGACAAAAGGGACTGTTGTATGACAATTGTCCTCCCTGCTGGAAGACACCTCCGAGTTCAGAAGTAGCTTCAAGTAGCCAGGCAAAGGCAGTATGTGGGCTAGTAATGTGTGGAGACACCGGGCCTCTGAGTGGATGGCCTTAGTTTCCTGTCGATGTCCAGAGATCTGTGAGGATCCCAGAGCATCTACCAATTTAGGCAGCTGAATCCTCTTCCCCTTCTCCAAGGGGACTGGATTGCAACCTTCAAAGGATTTAAAAGAAGCTTAGTTTCTTGTCCATGGGTGATTCTCCCTCCCACAGCAGGGATTACCTGGCCATAAATATTCATTTTACATCTGCTCTCTAATCCAACCAATCATGTGAGAACGTAAACAGAATTTCTAGACATTTCTGACGGATCGACCAGGCAGCAAGACTCAGATCCATGGAAACGCTTGCACCATGATGGATGGCCTGAGTCTCCCAAATGCCCAGTGATGTGAAACCCTGAAACGGTGGGTTTAAAACAAAAAAAGGCGAATACTCAGCAGTTTAGCATGCATGCGAAAATTCAGGTTAACTCCACTCTGTTTTTGGCAGGCAGTGGCTTGACCGATTGGTTCCTATCACAAATTAGTTGTAATCACCCTGTTTGGCTCATGAAACAAACTAGCTCACTGCTCTCAGTAAATAAGCTTAGATGACTCTGTTGTAACAGGGCATCTCTTAACTGTTAAAAGGTAATGTTGCACAGGATATAAAAAAGGCATTCATAGAAAGGAAATGCTACTGGTGCTGAAACAATATTCTTGATATGCTATGCAGTAATTTTTATAAAAAGGATCTGTTGGGGGAATGCAATAGTAGAAGGCAAAAAATAAAATAAAACCAGGTAATGAGAAAATTATAGAAATATAGGCCTCACTCAATAAAAACAGTAACAGCTTGTGTAAGTAAATATATGGCATAAATCAGACTTACCAAAATCAACCAATTAGTGTTATTTCTAAGTAAAGTGATGCAGAATCCTGCAATATCTAAGTTCTGCAATATCTTGTCACCTCTTTCAGTATACAGTCTGAAATGGACCCTTTTTACATGTAAAAAAAAACTCCTACCAATACAGGAAATCACATTATACAGCACAAGATATACATACAGTACTAAAATGTACACATATTCAAGTTTGAGTTAAGAGAGGGAAAAAGGTGCTGAATCTTCTGGTCAGAGAGGACTACTTTATGTTGTGTAATCTCACATTCAAACTGACCTAAAAAATCTCAAGAATCAAAGAAATCAGAATACTAAGTCTGTTCTCAGAAATTTAACATTAAAGCAAGGCTTTGAAACAGAACTACAGACCAATAACTGAACGTTTCCTTACATGTTTTCTTTGTTAGTCTTTGTTACTTCATTATCTATTTAAAATTTACCATTTAAAAGGGAGCATTAGGAATTGTTCACATTCAAATATTTAGGACTCAGATTTTTCACAATCAAGTAAAGTTCTTCATCTCTGAGGGTGGTGGCAAGAAAATACAAAATGGTTCTGTCAGTGACCACCACCAAGTGGTGTAACTTCTTCCTCAGTACTCACACACTGGAAGAAGAGAGAGCAAACTCCTGTATCACTATCTGAAGCATGAGCAACATGACTTCTTGTTAGTAGATTCTATGGTAAAGCAACACAAAAAAGCAGAGCCAAAAATACACTGAAATGGTTTTGTTGAACTTCATTTCACTTTTCTGCTTCGTAAATTATTCAGAAAATGGTGGAAACATGCCCAGATCAGCAAAATCTTCAATGTTGTAATTGCCAGTGCCCTGTGTTGGATCCCCTGGCATAGGCAGCATGTCCTGCATAAGGAAAATCAAAGTGAAGTGTTACTTTATAGCATGCTATCCAGGCACAAATGTGGGTTTTTTTTAAATCATTTTTAAACTTAACACCAGAAAAGGCCAAAGACCAGAAAAAGAAGGTGAAATTCATCCGAGCAGAGGGCTAGCCTCCACGTTTGTGGAGGATCTACTTCCTTCTGAACAGCGTTCTGTAAACAGTGCCTACGTTTACTCTGACTGCACCTCCGCTGAAGAATGCTGCAGGTTTTCCTCCAGGTCAGCGAGCAGCCATGTACTTCAGAAAAGGGAGTGGTCCAGCAACCATTTCTCTGGTGTAAGTGGAGTTCAAGGTAACTGTTCCCAAATCTCCTGAGTTATGTGAAGTCCATGCAAGAGTCTTTGGGTATGTCTACACTACCCTCCTAGTTCAAACTAGGAGGGTAATGTTGGCATACCGCACTTGCAAATGAAGCCCGGGATTTGAATTTCCCGGGCTTCATTTGCATAAGCGGGGCGCCGCCATTTTTAAAACCCCGCTCGTTCGAACCCCGTGCAGAGCGGCTACACGGAGCACGAACTAGGTAGTTCGAACTAGGCTTCCTAGTTCCAACTACCGTTACTCCTCGTGGAATCCCTTTGAAGTAGGAATAAGAGATCCTCCGGAAAAGGGCTTTTTTCCGGAGGATCGGGGCCAGTGTAGACGCTCTTTTCCGGCTTTTCTAAAAGCCGGAAAATAGCGGCGGACATTTTTATTTAAATGCCGCGGGGGATATTTAAATCCCCCGCGGATTTCCCTATTACGACCTGTCAAATTAGCATGCCCCTTTCGAAAAAGGGGCCAGTATAGACGTAGCCTTAGAGAGTACTGAACCTCCTTTTCCCAGTCAGGAACAAAGCCAGGGAAGAGGAATCCCTTCTGGAAAATGGTTGTGCTATCCTTTCAGCTCTTAGAATAACAAGCTCTGGCAGAACTTGGTTTTGCAGTAGGAGAAGGAGCATGATACAGGTTGGACCTCCCTAGTCCAGCACTCTTGGGACTCAATCAGTCCTGAAGGAGGAAGTTTGACAGACCATGGGAGGCCACCTCTTCTGCTGACAGGCTCTCCTGGAATCTGTCAACAAATGGCCAGGCTGCCAACTCCTCAGCTGCTCTTGCCAGCTTGCCAGGGCTCCATGGCCAGCTGCGATCAGCTGGCATTCAGCAGCCCCGAGGCTGCCCTGGGGTGATAGGACTCCGCTGGGGTGGTAGGGTCTCTGGACCAGCAACATCCAGGGTCCTGCCGGATCACAGATGTTGCCAGATAAGAGAGTTCCAGACCAGACAGGTTCAACCTGTAATACGAACCGAAACAACAAGAAATAACAAATAACCTCAAAGCATCTGCTCGAGAGGATGAACTACCCTCATCCAAGAGCACCAAAATGCGGTATCACCCTGGGAAAGGATGTGCTTTAAATCTAACTCGCTGGCCCCTGGAGAGTGGAGATAAATGGGATGGACTAAAGAAGCTCATTTCCCAAGAAGCTTGTTCCCCTAACTTCTGGTCAATGACACAGCTGCAGTTGTATACTAGGGGTGTCATTGTCCACTATAAGCGTAGTCGACTATACGATAACTGATAAACCTAGTTAAACTTAAGCCTGGTTATCAGTTAATCTTGTCGTTTACTCATTCTCCACTTCCCCTCCCCCCACTGCCTCTGTATCAGGGTGCAGGGAAGCAGAAACTAGTGCTGGGGGGAGCTGGCTTAAAAGCTCGCTTCCCCCAGCACCGTCTCTGCAGTGCCGCCTGCCCCTCCACGTAGCTGCATCCCCCAGCACCATCTCCACTATCTTTCAGAGGCAGCAGTGCAGGGGGGAGGGCAGGGGACACTGCCGGACCAGCTTCTGTCTGTGGTGGGCCCAGACTCACCACGGACAGAGGCTGTTTCAAAGCAGCCTCCTCCGCCCTCTCCCGCTCCCCTGCTGCAGCCTCTGTCCATGGGGAGCTCAGACCTCTGCAGACAGGGGCTGCTGCTGCCCTACGCTACTGCCTCTGTATCAGAGGTGGCAGCGCAGGGTGGCAGGCAGCCAGTCTGTGAGGGGAGCTGGTTTTTAAACTGGCTTCCCTCATGGACTGGGCCTGCCACCCTGTGTTGCTTTCTCTGAGCACTGAGTGGCAGGGGGCTCCCTGGGAGTGGGGTCAGGAGTGCACTGGCTGCCAGCCTCACCCCCAGGGACTATTGAATAGTTGTGTAACTGCAAAGTTCTGATTCAATTATCCAATATCTAACATCCCTATTGTGTACCTTAAGCCAACCTTCTGAGGCTAGTATAGACCTAGCCTAACCTGGATTTATAGATCTGGATCAGGGTATGAGGAGGAAATTCTAGCCAGGACTATCTACCTACTGGTTTCTCCCTAAAATGCATAGCTCCTTTGCCGAGGAAGCAGGGGGGAGGAGAAAACATTTCAAACCACAGTGCTTATGCTCTGGCAGAAAAAAATGCTTTGAATTCTATCAAAGACTTTCCTCATCCCAGATAACATCCCTATAAGCCCCAGGGTAGCACATCTCATACTGACAGATACTGCTTGTCATGTAGACTGTTTCCACGCTGGCTCAGGTGACTAAGATTGTTGTTTAAGACAACTTTGACTTTCTTATGACAACTGTAGACACAAGGAAACTGTGTTTCTACTCACTTGGAAGACTTCAGTCTGACTGGGCTGCTGGTGAGAATGCTGGTCACTGCTTTGCTGATTATGATGCTGGCTTTGCCATTGGGACCACACCTCCGAAGGTCTCCCTTGGAATTGTCCACTGCTTTGGCCACTCTCAGCTGAAAGATTCAGATTTACACAGACAGTTGCTTTAAAAGTCACATGGATGTTTTCTGAGACTTTTTTGAAGAGCTTTGATGTTCAGAAGTAAATTTTATAGCACAGATACTCAGCAAGGAGTATGGTGGGAATGTAGCCAAGGGGTTTTGACACTGATCTCAAGGGCACAAGACAGGGACCAAAGAGAGTGGATTACTCTGGCTGTACCCACCCAACAGGGACAACGTGCTGACTATAGTAGAGCACAAAGTAAAATACAGAAGAGTGCAATGAAACCTAACCTGGGCTTGCCAGGTTTTTCCTCAGTCCTGCCTCTCTTTAGTAACGAGAATAAGTACCTGCCACTTCACATAAAAACAGAATGACAAGACAGGCATTTGAATGCACTTCCTCTTTAATAAACTCTTGGATCAAAAGTGGAACCAGGAGGAGTACTGCTAATGATGGATTATACAATTCAAATTTTGAAAAGGCAGCATGTCAGCACGCCACGTACATGTTGTTCCATGACCTTTTAAATAGTAAGATAAACAGGCGCTCATCTTATTTAGAAGTCGTGTATTTAGAAAAACATTATTTTGACCTCCATTATTATAGGGGTAAAGCAGCTATTTAATTCATGCAGCTCCAGTCTTGGAATTGTAAACCTTGTTTCACGAGGCATAAAGGGATCAGTCGGCAAAGGCTTCCCCAGCCGACAGACCCACATCTAGACTGCCGTGCTGTGTCGGATCAGCTTATTGTCGGCACAGCGTGGCGGCCATATGTATTTTAATGAAGAGGGATTATTTAAATCCCCGCTTCTTTTGACTATGCCGAATAAACTAATTTACATGGCTCCGTCGACGGAGCCATGTAGTTTAGACACACCCAAAGTCTACGTCTACATTGGCTCCTTTTCCGGAAGGGGCATGTTAATTTCACGAGTCGTAATAGGGAAATCCGCGGGGGATTTAAATATCCCCCGTGGCATTTAAGTAAAAATGTCCGCCGCTTTTTTCCGGCTTTTAGAAAAGCCGGAAAAGAGCGTCTACACTGGCCCCGATCCTCTGGAAAAAGCGCCCTTTTCCGGAGGATCTTATTCCTACTTTGAAGTAGGAATAAGATCCTCCGGAAAAGGGCACTTTTTCCGGAGGATCGGGGCCAGTGTAGACGCTCTTTTCTAAAAGCCGGAGGCCAGTGTAGACGGCTTTTCTAAAAGCCAGAAAAAAGCGGCGGACATTTTTACTTAAATGCCGCGGGGGATATTTAAATCCCCCGCGGATTTCCCTATTACGACTCGTGAAATTAACATGCCCCTTCCGGAAAAGGGGCCAATGTAGACGAGCCCAAAGAGTGCTAGTTCATTTGGGTTTTGAAGGAATAAAGAGGTTTAATGTTAAGACGACCAATGTTGTCATAATGACCTTTTCAGGATTATGGACCTGGTTCTTAAACTGATACCACATACTTCATTTGTCAGCTATTTTACCTACCCTTTTTATAAGTACAGACCAGCAAACCCAGAGATATCTCAGGATATCCGCATCCACGGATACAGATGCAGATATCCATGGCTCATTTTTGCAGATACAGAGAATTTTTGTATCTGCACAGAGCTCTATTTAGGAGTATATTCATAGATTATGTTTATCAACTGAAGTCAATTGGATTTCTCTTTATACTTTGGTAGGCAAATTTTGCCCTAAATACATAAAATATAATCCAATAGTTTTCCTTCTGTTGGAACCAAAAAACTGGCTATTTGTAAAGCCCTCGTTCCAAGATTTATATGTTCTATAATATTTTGGATAGCTTTTGGCTGCTGCTGCCAAGCCAGGAAATGGAAAATTAAACTTCTTCGCTAGATATACAACCGTGTTTGTGGTTGGCTGGCTCTTTCACAGCACAATACAGCATCATTGCTTTCCTTAAGCTCAGATGGGAGAGGGAAGGTGCATCTCCTGTGAATTGCTCAGGAAGCAATATAGGTATTGATTTTCAGTAGTGGGTGCTGCATGTCTTGTTTTGGGAACTAAAAATGTTTCTAGCAAACCTGAAAACCATTTCCCTTTGATAGGTTCTGTTTTTGCCTTTTTTCCTTCAGACACTCAAATCGAAAATTTGGGGGTCACTGGTAGATCAGGACCAGGCAGGTCATAACCACAGGCCAACTTCCTAGCCATTAGCACAGAACCATACAATTCTGCATGCCATGTTGCATTATATGCCCTACAACCAGAAACCAAAATTTCCACACAGAAAAATGTACGGGATTGCAAAGGGAAGTAGCCAAAATGCCTGACTTCACAGTTTGTCATTGCTCCACAAGGTGCAAAGTCACAAATGCCTCCACCCTGACTCCGATCTCTCTCTACTGCCAGCTATGAAATCTGGTATGAACGGTAAGCCGTTTCCCAGAAGACCGATGAATTGCAATGGCATGCTTCTGTCACATCTGGGCTGGAGAATTACCACTGCTCCCCTGCTGACAAATAATTCAGCTGACTCAAAAATCCTGCAGCCGCACTATTGGTCACAACAAAATTCACTGACGTTACCCCTTAAAGGAAAGCTGCATCAGTTTTGCTCAGTAGGATGTGCTAACATTTACGCAGTGAGATAAATGAGCCTATTGTTCAGCAAGACAGAGGTTACCAGCAGTTTCAGGCTGCTCCTTTCAGTAATAAATGGATTTATTAATAGATTTCAAACTGATGTAGATCAGGAAATATTTCCCACCAAATGAATAGGTCCTTGCCAATGTTCCCATTTATGTGTGGAATAAATTTTGTTATGTGCACCAAGACACGTGCAGATGCACACCACCAGTAGATATACATGCTGCCAGCTGTGCGGCATTTGAAACTCTCTAGGATGGCCTTCCAAGTGTTCAACTTACAGGGAACACCGGTCCTTGCTAAGAAGTTTGGGCCCCCAGTGCAAGCTCTCTAAAAAACAAATGTATCAATTCTAACAGAAACGGTGGCATGATTAACTTAACAGGAAGTCATTCATTTTGATGTACACATCCCCCTGCACTGCTGTTGAGTCCAGCAAGGCAGCATAATGCAAGTGCATGAGGCCTAAAGAGTGAAAAGGGCTTGAATTTCATTCATAAAGGTTCATAAATTTCATTCATAAAGGTTAAGTGAAAAGTGAAGGTGAACAAATTAGCATTAAAAGCAAAAATAAAAATGAGTGTTTTAACTTTCTACCTGTGGTAATGATAATAACCTATGTAAGGGGAAGCTAAGGGTTTCAAATGTTAAGTTCAATGGAATATGAGGATTTTTTTTTATTTTGTTCCTCAAACAATGAGAAAACAGTGCTAGAGAAATTGGACAGAATTTGCTTTAAACTTTAGTGGCTTGATCCTAAGCTCACGTAAATCAGTGGACAGATCCTTTCACTGACTTCAGTAGGCTTTGCATCAACTCCTTGTGTAAATAAGATACTACGGTCAATGTGTCATTTTAAATCTTTTGCTTAGTGTGTATATAAAAGCTTATATGACTTTGGCCAAGAATAGCTGAGTTCTCTTTCTTCACCTTTAGTTCCTGGCAGCCTACCTCACACTTCTGCAGCTGATTCACTGACTGCTCTGAACTACGAGCATGTTGTGCTGGATTTAGGAATGTTGCTGTTTTGTTTGTTGGCTGTGGTATTCCTTAACCCAGGACTCAATAGCCATCAGAATTTTATATTCTAATTTCCACTGCATGCATTCTTGTAGGCAATTGCTATCAAGGCCACTATTTTAGAAGGTGCATGTATAGAAAGGAATAGGGAAATGTTCTTGTTTCATTATTTTTAGTCTCATTTCACTTATTGATTTTTTTCCTGTTAAAGTGCTCCCTCAGGAACAGCTCATACTTGCATGCTTACTGAAGAGAATGAATAGCACAGTTATCCTTAATTATGCTACTTAACTATGTATGCTGTAATGTAAGCAGCTGTGGAATTTCACACACTTCAGGAATGATCATGAGGCTCACATGTGAAGGCTTCCAGCCACTAGTAAGTACCTATATAACATCAGGGTTGAACCCCTGAACCTTGTGAAGGAGACTGCACAACACTGCTGGATAACTCTCTGAAATATCAAAAAGTTGATTTTGCTGTGCTGCTGAGCAGTTCTAAACACTCCTAATGTTTTTCATGCTGTCCAAGTGTATGGGCACCAGTCTTTCCAAAGACACTACTCAGGTTACTCATGTTCCTGAAGGAGCATGTACAATGTGCACCTGGATTTTTTCCGATTTAATTTTCTTTTTACAAAGTATAAAAACATGTGAGGCCTCAGATTACTAGCATGGATGATTACTGGCGGCAGTACCATCTTAAGTTTACAGACACAGGGCCGTATAGGCATTTTATAACAGATGGCATATTGCACAACAGCATAGAGAGTTTTGAGATAGCATTGGCACTACAAGTCGCACCTCTATAAACTGGAACTCTCTGGTCCAGCAACATTTGTGGACCATGGATGTTCCAGGATCAGAGTCTCCCTCCTGTGGGGGGCCAGGGCCACACAGCATGAAGGGAGGAGGACTTGCAGCGCAGCTGGGCAGCAGGAGAGGGGGAATTCATCTGAGCAGTGGAGGGAGCCAAAAGGCCAACTGGGAGGGGCAGAGCAGGGAGGCCACAAATGATCTCCTCTGGTGCAGCAAAATCCCTCTTTCAGGACCTAAGTCAGGTCCTGAGGGTGCTGGAAAAGGGAGGACCAACCTGTAATAGTTTTACTCATTCTTTTTGTATTTGTTTTTAAATGTAACGACTCCAATTCTGCCTTCCATCTGTGTCATACAACTCCACTGACTGTATATAGCCATAACTGTGGTAGTTGGCTGAATGTACAAGAAAGTGCTTCTAATCCTCCATGGACTGGATCATACCATTATAATAAAAAAGAATCAAACTGCAACAGGTACCGAGATGGGCTAGTAGGATGATCAGGGGATTGGAATGTCTCATGATAGGAGACTAACGAAGCTGGGCTTGTTTTACCTAGCAAAACGAAGGCTGAGAGGGGATCTAATTGCTCTCTATAAATACACCAGACTAAGCACCAGGCAGGGGCAAGAGCTATCAAAGCTAAACAACAATGTTGGCATGAAAACAGAGAGATCTACACTGGCCAAAAGTGAATTCTGGTAGAAATTAGAGGGTTAATAACCATCAGAGTAGTGAGATTCTGGGACCATCTCCCAACAGGAAAGTGGGGGCAAGAAACCTAACTGGTTTTAAAATGGAGTTTGATCAGTTTATGAATGAGTTACATATACGGATGTAAGCAACTAGTCAAATCGCTACTCAACTAGTTGCTTGCCCCCTCCCCGCTGTCTGAGGCACCAAGGGGAAGGGAGCAAGAGCCAGTGCTGGGGGGAGCCTAAAAGGTGGCTCCCCCCAGCACCATCTCTGCGGGGGAAGGGAGGAGGGGAGGCAGAAGCGCAGCGGGGGAAAAAGACACGAGCAGGGATCGCGAGCAGGACTGCTGTGCCTTTCCCTTTGAAATGTACAAGATCCATGGGCGACTCTTGTATGTTTCAAAGGCGGGGCGCAGCGGGATAGCCAGTGCTCCCCTTATTGACTAATTGATGGAAATTCCATCGACTACTCGATTAGCTGATTAACTGAAATTTAACATCCCTAGTTACGTGATGCAGTGGCCTGTCAGGGTAGGGGCTAGGCATGACGACTGAGGAGACTGCTTTCAGTTCTAAATTAGTAATTAAAACAACAAAAAATTGTGATTGAAATAGGGAAGCATACAAGAAAAGCAATCAAGTAAGCAATAAACAAAGGGTACAAGTCCTTTCCACACATTCGACACTAGCTCATCTTCTGGACCAAATCCCATTTTTTTTAATTGCATAAATATTTCTGTTTTAAGTAATCAATGCCTATCTGATGATGAAGATATAATCCTGCCCGGGCAGAATTAGAGGTGTCCTTCCTATATCTGTTCTCTTATATACACTCCAAAGACATGGTTTTATCTTAGCACATGAACAGATCCCAAAGGGACAACTCTTCATCTGTCTAACTCAGTCCTTACCCAGGCCTTACTCTGGGGAAGGAGGAAAGGGAAGGGGAAGGGAGGAGGGAAAGAAATGTGCTGATTTAATTTGAAAGCTTGAAGCCAGTGGAGTGTTGTCTATGTAAGTAAAAGTAACGAGTAAAGGCATTACTAATCAGTAAAAGGTCAAATCCTATCTCCCATGACAACAAGAAAAGGACTACTGCCATGTTCTACTTTTAGATTGTAGCTGAGAAAATTCACATTCAAAATAAGTAAAATGAATGCGACGTGTTCTGCTAGGAAACACCCAGCTGTTCACAAAGGGAATTTCTTAAACTCACAGTATGACTAGCACAAGTCATTGTCTGCAAGCGACAGAGAGGGGGCGATGGAGTTATCTGTACTGAATGAGAAGCAATTAAGTATCCTGGGAGAGGGGCGGTGTCATGGCAGCAATGGGACACAATTTCACATACTAAGAGCAGTTTAAAGAGTTACAGTTCTCTGGTCTGTGCCATTTTGGACCTTTTGTGAGTCAGAGTAGAGCAGAGCTGTGCCACCCAAAAGGAAGTCTGGGAGGGATTTTACGTCAGGAAGGGAGTTCAGTGCATCCTTTAGGATGCTGGAGGTGGAGCACTTGTCTCAGTCTATTGTGCCAAGTAAGAGGAAGCAAAGTTTCTTACCTTTTGCCCTCCCGGCAAACTGTACACACCCACATAAAGGCCAGAGATAATCTTGCCCTTGGCATACAGAACAGAATAGAAGAGCTGATCCACTGATTTAAAATACAGTTACATTTCACTTTTATGTTCGCTGGTGAGATACAGAATCCAAAACCTACCAAACCCTGCACCTCTGTTTGCTAGGTTCGAGTATGCATTTCCACTTGGGGACGACGTGGCTGGGCTAGAGAGAGGGCTGTAGGATGATGGATCAGCTGGATAGGTATGACTGGTTCCGATTCCAAAGGGTGAAGATTGGGCCTTGCCAGATTGTGATGGGATTTGCTATGGGGTGGGTGGGAGAAGAAAAAGAAATTAGTTGTATTGCTGGCATAGCAGTGTAGCAAGTTTTAACAGTGTAAAAATCAATTGTTAAATAAACATTGCAGATGAGATTAGGTGTATTATCCCTAGCTCCACCATATTCAATTTCCATCAGTGTGGATTTATGACTATTTATGGCGGTTAAGTTCAATGAAAGCAACAGATTGTAACTGAAAATATAACATGATTATTAATATTCTCTGTGCATTTAGAAAGAGAATCACTATTGTTTGTTACAAGCTGTAACCCAGGGCTACTCAACTTTCGAAGCCCCAGAGGCCACAATGATACCCATAACACGTGCTGAGGGCCACAACTTAAGTGTGGTTGCATATATATATACAAATAGCTTCTTTCACACAGACAGGCATGAATACAAAGATTAAGGTAAGACTGCACAACACACAGGCCCCATTTCAGTCAGTTCTGCTGATATTAATAAAATGCAATATTTTCACCTGTATGACAGCACTTTTAATGAGCAATGACAATCTAGGAATTTAACTACTAAAACACATATCAACAGAAGACCATTATATTGACTAATTTTTGTTTTGGCTTCACAATTTTAACAAATCAAACTAAAACTGTCAGTACACTATTTACTGAAATATAAGTACAATCAATGTGAAGTTAAAGGCACCGAGGTGAGAAGTAGCATGGCAAGAAAAGGAAACCCAGGAATCCTGCTTCCCCGAATCCCCTTTTTCCCCCTGCTCGCCCCACAAAGCACCAGCTCTCGCAGTCCTCACAGAACAGAGACTGGAACCCCCAAATCTAAGCAACAGACCACTGCCCACCTACAGGAAAGGAAAGAATCCAGAAGTTTTAACGCCCAGTTCCCAGCTCTTACCCAATGCATCTACCCTGCCCCGAGAGCCAGGCACCCTCCAGCCTCCCAGCTCCAACTCAATGCCCTTCCCCTCCCCTAGAGCCAGGTACCCCCCCCAACTCCCTGCTCCATGCCCTTCCCCTCCCCTAGAGCCAGGTACCACCCAACCCCCTGTTCTAACACAATGCCCTTTCCCTCCCGCAGAGCAGGGGACATAAATCTAGCGGGGCAGAGTGTAATGCCCTGGATCTCACTGGAACCACACGCTTTTCCCTCCAGGTGCTGGGGCCCGTGCACAGAGCAGCTGTGAATGGTCCGGGTGTGCCACTCCGAATATTTTACTGAAGGCACATGCTGCTGTCCCCTCCCCAATCCTCTTTGCAGGGCAAAAAATCCCAGACATATTTTGTCTTTTAAAAAACCCGTCTGGATGGCGATTTAATGTGTGGGAAAAAAAGGACATGTCCGGGAAAAACTGGACATATGGTTACCCTACCAAGCCCCAGTGCAGACCTCTCACCCTGGCCTCGCTCAGCCACTGCCTTGCCATGTTTCTTGCTGCCCAGCTCTGTCACTGCCTTGCCACGTGCCTCGCTGTCCAGATCCCCCATTGCCTCTTGCTGTCCCCAGCAGCTCCTGCGCACGTGCCGACGTGGCCTGGCTCAGTGCGGTGCTGCATGGCTCCACTCATGGGGAGGCGCTGCCACGGTGGCTAATGCAGCAGGCATGCTCTGCCGCCACCTCTTGCTGCCCCCGGCCGGCCGGCCTCTCCTGCGCATGAGGCCCGGCTCAATGTAGCGCTGTGAGGGATGGCAGGAGACAAATCGCTTGATCATTGTCTTCGGTCCACCCTCTCTGGAGCACCTAGTGCTGGCCACTGTCGGTAGACAGGCTACTGGGCTAGATGGACCTTTGGTCTGACCCAGTACGGCCGTTCTTATGCTCACCACTACTATCTCAGGGAAAATTAACCAAACTCTGCTTATAGGGAGTGGTTCAGTTCCGTCAAGAACCACCCTTTACACATCTATAATGACTTCCAAGGATCTCAAAGCATGTTACGTATCATTAAATAGTACAACACCCCTCTGAGATAGATAGAATGAGACAAGAAGCGAATAACCAAGTAACAAAACACATCAGGAAATAGTGCCAGTAAAAGAGACCACTTACCAACAAAGCATTTCTTTCCCCCCTATCAACTAGCCCAGCAGCTCTACAGAAGACTGGTTTAAACAAGTTCTGCTGTTTGAAATTAAAAGTCACATCTCTAGACAAATTTAATGATGTGCATCTTATAGGCAATCAATGAACTCAAGTACAGCAATGGTCTTGGGCAAAAGAGGGGGAGGGAGGAATAGATCCCAACAAGCAAACAACATGATGAAAATGCAAGTCTTCAGTTTAGTTCCTAGCTAAGTAGTAACTTAGCTTTGAAGGTTCCTACAATGATGATGACAACAGGATAGGACATTTCTGTAAGGTTTTTTTTTTTTTTTTAAATAGATGGTAAAATACATTCTGAGTTTCCTAAATTTGTACTCTGGTTATTAAGACTTGACCAGAGATGATGTCTTAGGTTAAGAGGAGATGTCACATTTTTTATCAGTAATAATTAATGGCCTTGCTATACTGTGTATAAACAAAAATATGTCAAAATATTATTTCAATTTGATGTCTTTAGCATACAGAATAGATATAACACAATAACTGATGTTAACTGAGGACTGGTCAGTAAATATGTGAAACTAGCAGACAAATATGGAAATATTTAAGCTGCTGGTAAAATGATTGACTGCACACCTTAACGTGCCTTTACAGATTATGTAAGAAAACTGAATGCAAGCAATTATTTTTAAAATAGTATTCATGATGGATTTATTTGAAGAAGGTTAAAACAAGAACTTTTAGGGACTGGGTTGTTACTTAGTCCTTAACATGCTGGCTTCTCTCTAGACATTTCATTGTACTGAGACTGACATTTGAATACTATCATAGTAGAATCTGGACATACCATCTGGGAGGCTCCCAGTCTGGGTAAACAGGCTCTTGTTAGCTCCACTTGAGGTGGAATGGTAAAAACAGCAGTGTTGTCTTTGTGGTTCAGGTGGCAGCTCTGGCTCACTAGCCCACCTGGGCCCTGGACCTGAGCTCAGGTGATTAGTCTCAGATTTTGAGGTGCAACATCTACACTACTATTTTTAGTGTGCTAGATCCAGCAAAGATAGCATGAGTCTGCCTACCTGGGAGGCTTGCTCCCAAACTGCAGTGTAGACATACCCATTTTTAGGCCTCTGACTAACAAAAACATAATGCACAACTTAAATATGCATGGTCCTGTTGATATCACTTAAACCACACATTTATACAAGCCTTAAAACTGGATTTTTGTGAGGGTCGTGTATCTAAACAAACATAACAAAATATTTGCCCAAATAACCTTATTTTTCCTTTAGAATTATGCAAAGAAGAATTCAACCTTGAGCTTTTCTATTTTGAGCAGATGAATCAGAAACAGAGGAATTTTTTTTTTAAAGAATAATGAAATGAACACAAAAGGTACATTCTACCAGATTTTAAGCTAGGAAGTTTGATTTGTTCTTTTTTCAAAATCTATAGGTGTAGCAAATCATTAGAATGCCACTAAAACCCCTTAATTAAACACACACCTGTCCTGGAAATGGTGGGCGACTCCCCGTCCAGGCAACTTGACCCTGATTTAACTGACGAGAGATCTGTGTCAAATTTTGGCCTGTTGAAGAAGAGGACTGGATATCATTTACACCAGGCACGTGTACCACAGATGAGCTGAAGGGGAAAGAACAGAAAGTGACTTGTAGGCAATACTACAATAATTGATGCATAAATTGTATGCCAGATACTGAAATTTTGTTAATTATCCCATTAAGGCGTTTTCCAGATTGTCTGCATAAGGACTAAATGAAAATGACATGTATTCAGTATTAAAACTATAAGGCATTTTGAAATTCTAAGATGTCAGACTGACTATGCAGACAGTGTGCCAAATTCTTCTTAGTTATCCATGCAATCTCATCCAAAGGGCTTGCATTAGTTCAACCAAAGGGATGTGTAATTAAATTATTTTTCATATTGGTTTCGCCCCCAATTCAGGAAAGTAGCTCTCCTCAGGACCACACTTAAGTATGTACTTAACTTTAAACATGTGCTTAAAGTCAGTGGTACTTAAGCACATGCTTAAATGCTGCCCTGAATCGAGGCTTCTGAAATGATGCTGTTCATAAATATTCTTTAACCTGTTTCTTGTCAGTGTTGCATTCTTTCTGTAAAAAGAAGAAAATATGTATTATGTAACAAAGATATATGTTTGATTAGATGCTTTTAATTCTTGTTTCCTTGCATTGGTGCTAAAAGATACTACACAGTTACAAATCGAGGTGAAAAATCAAACAAAGCTATTGTTCTGAGCCCTGGAACAAAAATCAGAAAAATTCAAATAGGAAAAAATAACTCCCAAAAGAATGTGTGTAAAGTTGTGAAATATTTTCCTGATAATGAAATTTATACTCATGAGCATTCCAGTTTACCTTCTGTTTTCCAGTGTTCTTTGTATAGCAATCTTTGGACCTAGTGGATATACTGTCTCTAACACACACATTTTATGTAAATTAAATATACACCCATCAATCCCAATATTTTGTCTGAAAGAACATGTTTCAGTACATATATCATTCTCCTATATGGTCTGCAATTTGTGAGTAATTTGTTGTTGTTACGCTTTCCCAAGGTCAGAAAGGGAGAGCATCTGTAGTAATTTATTATCCTGGACTCTATTCTGAGAATTATTAAATCACTTACAAAAACAAACAGATGGTTGTAATGGATTCACATATGTCTGAATGTTTATGTATCAAACTACAAACTCCATTTTGCTTTTGTGAATGCCATTTTGATTGTAAAACGGTTGTCTTTTTACTTCCATCTTGGACTGGGATTCTAAAAGGTGTTAGCAGAATTCTAAAAATATAGAGCAAGTAATGGCTGTTTCCCATTCACATGCAAGAACCTTAAGACAAGGAGTTAGTTGCAGCCAACAGAATCAGTTCACTTAGACGAGCTGGTAAGGGAATTGAAGTCACTGAGGAAAGTCACCTGATAAACAGGACTGATGCTATCTTAGAGGGGGAGTGAGTGAATGGGGAACAGAACAGAAGCAGAAACAGTCAAGGCTTAGCAACAGAAGAGGAGGATTCCTGAATCCCCAGAAAAGACACTGACCAAATTCCAAAGGGCTCTTGGAGTGGTAGAGAAATCAAGGCATTTGCATGCAGGACTTGTTTTTTTTTTAGATCTGGAGATCACTTCTGTGATCTCAGGCTTTGTCTACACTACACAGCTTTGTCTACACTACATTACACGGCTGTGTTGACAAAACCATGTCACTAAAAATCAGTGTTCACACTGTTTATCGATTTTGCCGACAAATAACTTCTACTCTCTAACAATGGCATTGGCTCTGTTGGCTGGAAAGCACTCCTGCCGACAAAGCCCTGTTTACACTAGTACTTTCCCGAGCTTTTGTCATTAAGAGTTTTTAGGGGGGTTTTAAGCACTTGTGAACAACAAAAGCTTTGTCGCTGAACTGCCAATGTAGACAAAGCCTCGGTGTAAAGTGTGTGTGTTTAGAATTTCCTTTGCAGAGTCTTTCTTTTACTGTCACAGTCTCTGAAGTAGGAAACAGGAAGCCAGAATGTTCACAGCTTCTGTGGAACTGTAGAAGCATGCAACAGCTATTTGGGAGTTTGGTCCCAGTTTCTGGGCCTAAGCAATTGGATGACTAGGTCCACACTGCCAAGAGAGGTGTCAGGCATGGGACCTGCACCTGGAGTACAAGAGTAGAGGCTCAGAGCCAAGGAGATAGTGCACCACAACTCTGCCGAGCCCCACAAGGCCAAGCACAGGTGGGACGTAAGAAAATAAAAATGGCCATAGCAGGTCAAGACCTATGGACTATCCAGTCCAGTATTCTGTTTTCCAACAGTGGCCAATGCCAGGTGTTTTAGCAGCAGAGAAGCTGACAGCCTCCATAGGCCCATGGGCAAGATGTGTGTGTAGGGGAGGTGGGAGGGAGCCAGCTCCGTTTCCATAAGGGGCGAGGTCTCAGGCACGAAATTCCAGCAGCTCTGGCTGGCACCACTACAGTCCTTTGAATTGCTGAGTCTCTGGGCAGCTGCCCCTTTTGCCCCCTCCCCATCTTTGGTGGGCCTGTTCAGAAAGAATGCACAGCACAGGCAATCAGCAAATGATCCATCCAGTTATCCACTCCCAGCTTCTGACAGATAGAGGTTAGGGACGACCAGAGCATGAGGTTGCATCCTTGATCGTCTTGGCTTGTAGCCATTGATGAACCTATCCCTCCAGGAACGCATCTAATTCTTTTTTCAATCCCTTTACAGCTTTGTCCTTCACAACATCCCCTGGCAACAAGTTCCACAGATTGTCTGTGTGTTGTTTGAAAAAGTACTTTTGTTTCAAACATGCTGCCTATTCATATTCCTTGTGTTATTTATTCCTTCACATAACAGTAACTTATTCACTTTCTCCACACCATTTGTGATTTTATAGCTCTCATTTCTATTACAAGCTGAAAAGTCCCAGTCTTTGAAATCTCTCCTCATGTGGAATCTGTCTTGTACTCTTCATAATTTTGGTCTCATTCTTTGTACTGTTTCCAATTCTAATGAATCTGTTTTGAGATGTGGTGACCAGAACTGCACCAGGCTGCTATCCTGGATCCAAAGTTAGGTGTCCTGGGGTCGGAACTCATCAAGGATTCTAACAGTGACATTTGCCTTTGTGTCACCAGTTAACGTGGCAGATTACAAGCAAAAATGAAGCTTCAGTTAAATTTCCAGGAGACCAACAAAATAAGAACAACAAGACATGTGAAATGTCAAGATGGCCACTTGCAATTTACATGCTGAAATGCCATATAAGATCTAACTATAGAACATTTGTGATATCATTACCAATTACAAGATCAAGAACACATTGGTTTCTGTAAAATTACACCAAATATTTAATTTCTAATTCATAGGCCTCATAATCAATATATAATGCATTTGAATGGTTGGTCCTTCATTTTCAAAACCTTGCCTTAGTCCTAGGGGAAAACTCAGCTACATGCACACATAGCTTGGGATTTCATTAGAGTTCCTTGCAGTATAGATGCTCAAGACAGTTTCTCTTTGGTCACTTTAAACAGCAGGAGGACAAAGAGGAACAGGATTAGCCTTCAAGAAGATAGCCTTCACTAATGACTAGAGCAGTCAGTGAACAGTCATAAATCTTCTTTACTAAAACAGAGCTAATGATAATAAAATAAACAGATCCACAGTGGCTATGGAAATCTCAAGACACCACTGTAAAAGCATGTCGATTCTTAAATTTCAAGTATTTGTCAACCCTATTTTACCAGTTAGTAAACTCAAAAATATTTCAAAAATCTACTAGAACACCCAAGTGATACATGTTTGCCTACAGACTAATTCTTCCTGATGAACTTTTTTGTGTGGGAGTCAAGTTGCACAAAGGGGAAAAAAATCACATTGTACCAGACACGTGTTAGCATTACTTGTATTCTGTTTCCACAGAATCAAAATGGAATTCCCTTTCATGTACAGAAGCTCTTGGTACGGTACCTGAAAGCCTTTCCTGAATGTCCTGGCTGGAAGGGGCTCCCCTGAGAGTAGAGCTGTTGGTTTCCTGCTGGAGATGCTGAAGCCATCATTTTTTTATCTGCTGTTAAGAACATTCAAAGAAAATCTCAACAGAGGAGGAAATTAACAGTTGGTTCACCCGACAATAACATGCATACAAACTGCCCGGTATAAGTAACATTCTCCTTTTTAATCCCTTATGCAAGGGTTCTATAGAATGCTGTACGGATGAAACCAATAGGGCTGTATGGAAATTAAACAAGGCCCAAAAGATGCTTCCTATAGAATTTTTAAATCAATGTCTAAGATGTAAGAGTGAATTGCGCCTCTGCTGCAGAATGCAATAGGCTGGCTTCAAAATTTTACAACAAGGTAACCATTTCCTATTAATTCTATAGGTGATTGAATTTAATGTTATGGAGGCTACACATCTGCTTTGAGAAGCGACTAGATCCTTCGAGATGCACATAAGGTATTTCTTCGACATTAAAGCTTATTTAGTGTTTGTCTAAGTTTACATAAAATATCTGGTCCTATCTTGCAGAATTAACAAATCTGTAATATCAGTGCCTGGAGGCTAGTTCTTGTATGGGACAGCTATTTTTATTATGTTGTTTAACGGGCTTCTAAAGAACAGGCCTTCACAGTTTTTTATAACTGGGTGCACATTTTAGGATAATTTGCCAGTTGTGAGGTAACACAATTACTGGTTTTAATATATTATTACTTATTTGTATTGCTGTAGCACAGGGGCAGGCAAGATCCGACTTGCAGGCTGGATCCCGTCCATCAAGCCTTTTGATCCAGCTTGCTGCCTGCTCCACCAACACCTTGAGGCTACATCTAGACTACAAGCAGATTTTTTGAAAAAGCGAGCCGCTTTTTCGAAAGAGTCTGGATGCTCTCTTTTGAAAAAGCACAGTGTGCATTCAATAGCGCCTTTTTTCAAAAGAGTACTTTCGAAAAAAGGCATTATTCCTCATAAAATGAGGTTTCCCGCAATCAAAAAAACCTGCTGCATTCTTTTGATTTACTGTTGAAAGAACGTGGCTGCAGTCTAGACACAGGAGATGTTTTTTCGAAAAAAGGCTACTTTTTTTTAAAAAACCCTTTAGTCTAGACACACTCTAAGGCAGGCTCTCTGCCAGCTGCAGCCCAAGGTTGATCAAAATCGCTAGTGGCTCCCTCTAGGCACTGTGCACCCCTGGTGGGGGAGGACTTTGCACACTGTGGTGGTGGAGTGGGGAGCAGATTTTACGCCCTGCTTCTGCTCCCAGGCCAACCATTGCAGCTCCCATTGGCCATTTTCTAGCCAATGGGAGCTGCAATGATTGGTCTAGGCGTGGGGCAGTGCACTAAGTCTCCCTCCCCCCATCAGGGGCGTGCAGCCCAGAGTGGCACATGGAGGGAGCCTCCAGCTGTTTTGAACAGGCTGGGGCTGCAGCAGGCAAGGAGCCTGCTTCAGGGTTCCTGTTGGGCTGGTGGTTGGGAGCAGCCTAAGTTAAGCACTTCCCAGCTAGAGATTGCCTCTGGTACCCCATCCCCTCCCACTCATCAACCCCTCCTATCCCAGGTCACCACCAAATCCTCTGTAGCCCTCGCCTGAGGTCACAATCCCCCTCCCACACTTTGCACCTTCTCTGACACCCCTTCCCCAGGCCAGAATCCTCTCCCGCACCCCAATACCTCCCAACCCTGCACTTTGTTCCACTGCCCCAGGTCACCACCCAAATCCTCTGCATCCCTCCTCCCTCAGATCACATCTCCCTCCTAGATCCTACACCACCTCCCACACTGCTTCCCCAGGTCAAAATCCACTCCTGCACCCATACCCCTCCCAGACCCTGAACCCCAATCCCCTGCCCCAGGTCACAACCCCCTCTTCACCCAAATTTCCTCTCAATTGCCACACTCTCTTCTGGACCTCAAATCTCCTACCCCAAGCTCCCTTCTGCACCCACCCTCTGTCCCATTTCTGCACCCCCGCCATAGAAAAGTGGCCACTTTATCAAAATCTAGGAGTGCCCCCACTATCAAAAATTACTGTCAACCCCTGCACTGTACTGCTCTGTATTCAGCACTGTACAAAACAGAATAAAAAGCTGTATCTTCCCCAATCTACTCCCCTCAGCAGCAGGAATTATAGTCCTGGTTCTTCCACACATTGTGGTGTAATTTGGCTCTTAAATCAGACTGACTTGCAGCCACTTAAACACACGTTAAACCCACTGTACGCAATAAGAATTTTTGTCTCTGTGAGGTCTGCAGGTCCGATTCGGAAGCAGTAATTTAAGGCAAAACTGTCTTTCAGGGACACCTTTTAGCCCTTTTTACTCTGACAACAAACTGCTTTGAGGAGGCCAAGAACTAGATAGGGTCCCAATGGAATGGAATCGCTGGGACCCAGGGTAGTTGCCCTTTTGAGTTTGTATTTTGCTAACGATCTCGGCTGGTAGTTTGAGAAGGAATGGCCGGTCTCTGTTCTGAGAATCCACTCAGAGATCTGAAAATCACAGACACCGTGTACTATAAAATTCCCTCCCCCCTCCTTCGATTCTGCAACTACAATTGCCAAAGCTTCTGGCAACCCTCCATTCCCCTTTAACAATGTAAAGGCCCTGCTCCACCTTTCCTCCTTCACCTCCTCCCTATCCTCCCTCATCACCTTCAAGTGCAGAAAGATGCTGACCTCTTCCTGGCACAGCACTATAAACCTGGCATGCCCCTCCTTTTCCCTTGACTTCACTTGATCCTCTCCTGGTGATCTTCCCCTCCCTAAAGTAGAGATGTAAAAGGTTAACTGGTTGTCCTGTAAGCTTTGGCTTACCAGAATGCTTACTTTGTAACCGGATCACCGTGGAGCCAGTTGGCAGGAACCCGACAAGGTCTCTGCAGCGGCCCCAGCTCCAACCCCATCTGCCAGCAGCAGCCCCAGCTCCTGGCAGCAGTGTTGACTCTTAGCTGTGCTGCAGCCCCAGCCTCGGCTTTCAGACCTAGCTCCTTGCCATGCCACTGCAGCCGTGGCCTTAGTGGCCCTAGATTCTGACATGCCTGCTTGAAGCAGCAAGACCTCCCCCGTCCTGGCTGCCCTGCCCGCATCCATGGTTAACCAGTTAACCAATATAATTTGAATAGTTTAACCAATTAGCTGTTTTGATTATCCTCCCCCCTGCACCCCCATTCAGAAAGAGCGGGTCAGATCCCTGGATGTGCTGCTGTACCCCACACAGCTCCTGGGTGTGGTGGATTGTCCTATCTACTGGTACCCAGACCACTTGCTGAGAGAATAAGGAGTCTGCTCTCCAGCCTTAGCTCTTAGCACATGTAGTAGAGGCTCATGCACTTCAGTTCCATAGACCCGAGGTTCAATTCTGCCCACAGACAACCAGGGTCTATCAGCAGTTACCCTGCAGTAGCTGGGCAATATGAAGCTGTTCTAGATCCTTAGCACTGGCTGACCTTTCATGGATTCCTGAACCGAAGGGTGTCACAGAATTGCCCAAAAGAGAACGCCACAGGGCATGACTGTGGTATCCCTCTGCTCTTATCATCACCAACTGCCAAAACAGCTGCTGGGAGCTGCTGGCAGATAATAGCAGTTTCCAGGTGTTGAGTGAGGATTGGGAGAGTGTTAATCTGCTTTAGTCACACCTCAAGATCCAGCCCACTGTTTCTTGCCCTTTCCCTCTCTGCCTCCCTGTTCTTCTCTTAAGGCATAACAATAGCCTGACATTGATTTGCAATAGACTTTAAAAACAACAAATGGTCTGGTAGCACTTTATAGATTAACAAACAGATAGAGGGCATCATGAGCTTTCGTGGGCACAGCCCACTTCTTCAGATGACCAGAGTGTTGAGTTTAGAATGTGCAGACGCAAAATAAAGAAGGGAGAGGGGAGAAGGAATGTCCTCAGTTTGGAGTTAGCTACAGGGAATTTTTCTCCTCCGTCTGTGTGGCATGCGTGCAGTCGAGGTTTGGCAGGCGGTACCAGGAGAATGCCCTACTGCGTTGTGCTCTACCTGTGCCATATAGACCATGCTAGTAAAGTAGGTACCTTTTAGAGCCCACCTGCAAGGTTTTCAAGGGGCAGTTAGAACACAACACTTTAGGGCACAGACTCCAGGCATACAACAGATGGGGAGGGAGATGGAGGCAGGCCCTCCTTGGTCATAGTGGGATCGAAAGGGGAGAGGGTCACCTCGTCCCATCCTTTCCAGGGAGAGGAGTCTGAGGGCTCCTGCCAGGATCCCTCATCTCTCCCTGATCACCGGTGAGGCCAAAAGTGGCTGGAACCTCTCCCTCCTTTCCGTTCCTCTCCTAGCAGAAATGGGCCCTCTCCCCACCCCGTCTGCTGTGGTTGCTGGGACTGGTAGGGCAGCGTGCCTGCAGGTCAGCACAGGGGGAGCTGGGATGCTACAAATGACTCAGGGCAGGGGAGAGTGGGACCAAACTGCGGAGAGCCTGGAACCGGCTGGGAGCAGGATGGAGGCGCAGGCAGGGACGTGAGCGGCTCTGGTGACTGCCCTCCCATCTTCTCCACTGGGCAGCTAAATTGCCCAACTTGCCTCAAAGCTCACCAGCAACCTCTAGTGGCCCTGCATTGAACTTTATCTCAAAATGGCTGCTGCTCAAAAGGCATGGATGGATAAAGCATGATGTCTTTTATTTTAATAAAACATGTAGCTGATGGCTGCCCTGCATCTGCCCCACTCCGTCAATCCTGTGTTTGTCTGTCCTAAGCTATTTCTAGAAGCCAAACTGGATAAAGAGCTCTAGTATCAATACAATGCAAGTGTCTGCAAGCAGCCTGCAGGTTTGTCAATATTGTTTTTGGACACTCAACACATTTCTAACGGACAAACATCCTTTTTTATCGTTAAAAGAGTCCTTGATCATGACTCCCATGAGCTACTCTCACATGGAGCACAGAAAAAAAAAGAGCACAGCTTGTAAATTGATAGAAATGAAAAGCGAAATGGCATTTCCAAGAACACAGCTCCATAGCTCACCTTCTCAGCTTGCTAGACCCTCAACCCTGACCTAGCCACACAAACAGTTCAGAGCTGTTTGAACATTAGCCAATAAAGCAGCTTGTTCTCGCTTGGAAAACATTGTTCCAATGTTTAGAGTTGGAGTCTTGCTCCCTTCCAGAAGACCCCCTTTATGGACTCAGACACTGACTTCACTGACAAGGAAGAACAGGAATAGCAGAACTCTCAGCCACACAGGGACAGAATATCAAGTCTCTACTGAAATGACATGCCCTCACAGTTTGAAAAGGTCAAACTGTACATAAAGAAACCCCTGCAGTGAGGTCATCTCCTTATACGCCTGTAGTTAAACACAATGGGTCGTTTCCTCCCTCGCTGCAAGACACCAGCTGACATAGCTCAGCCGACTGATTTATTTAAAACAAACATAAAACGTTTTCACTCGGGGAAGTGGGGAAGGCGAACAGCAAACTACTAAAAAATAAACAAGGAAAAACATTAGCCCTAAAAACATGCAAAATAGAATTTTTTTTATATAAAATTGTAAGCCAATCTTAGTCTTAATAGAACTGCTATTGCAAACCATCTCAATGAGCCACACTGACATGCACTTTATGAGAAAGAAAGCTACTTCTAGCTTCTAAAACTGGAAGATCTATTAAACCTCTTTTTATGAATTGCACTGCACAAGTGTACCTCTGAGAAAAGGACAGCTACTATTCATGACTGCATGGAAAAGATGTGGCTACTAAGGTACGCCTCTACTAAGGGGTGAATCCATCCTGTGGCGATAGAGCCACTGGGTTGATTTAACAATCTATAGACAACTCACTAAATCCATCACTGATCACTCTCCCTTCAACTCCGTTACTCCACCAGAACAAGCTGAGAAAGGGGAGTTGATGGGAGAGTTTCTTCTGTCAACCCAGCATGTGTGGACCCTGCAGTAAATAGGGCTAAGTTATGTTGATCTGATCTTGGAGCCTCTCACAGGTGACCCTGACTGGTTTGGCCAGGAAGCTATCAAGCGCTGGCACTTCAGTTGCTCCTCCAACCACTGTCATGCTGCTCCTGCCCTCTGCCTTGGAGCAGCCCCGCTGGGAGCCTCCTGTTGATGAAGCGGCAGAGTGTTGATGTCAGGGTGTCCCTCCTCCCTCACTCCTGTACCCTCTCTCCACACAGAGAGAAGGGGATGGAGGGAGCTTGGCAATGCAAATCTCTGTCACTCTCACACACTGTGTGAGTCTGTCATTCTCACAAACACTCACTGAGCTTCACTCTCATCTCCTGACCCAACACACATGGGGGGTTGTTACTTCTTTTACTGCTTGCAAAGTGAGTTGTTTTTGACTGGTCTGTGCATTTCATAATTTTCATTTCTCTCTTACGTTTACATTTAATTCTTTGAGTAGTGAATTCTAAAATGTTTAACCTGTCCTGGCTGGAGTAGTTATCCCTGTGGTAACTGCTGCTCCTGGATGTGGCTGGCATGTCCCTGCAGCCCTCAAGAGGGGCAGAGCAGGGGTCTCCACATGCTGTCCTTGCCTGCAGACACCGCTCCTGCAGTTCCCATTGATCAGTAATGGGGAACCATGCCCAGCAGAAGCGTGGCAAAGGTATTTGGGTTTGAGGTAGGTCTTACATTGCACTTACATTGAAAAAGTGATCTTGGGGTTAAAAAGATTGGAGACCGCTGGTTTAGATGGACTTGTCCCCATCGTGTAGACCGGCACTCAGTGAGAACAGAGAGTGGCTTCTAAGTGGACAACATATCCACCTGCTCTCTAACTTCCTGAGTTTTGTTCAGCTTCATTTTTGAAGGGAAATATTTATTTCCAACCAATTCGATGCATCATTCTTGGAGACTCACTTGCCTAGTGGCTTCTCGGCCACAATGCCTTTTTTCCTCCCTTTCAAAATAGAGCTTCACATTACTTGGGCCCTTCATTTTCAGTTTTTATTTTATTTAATTTTCCCTGTGAATTTATCAGTGCTTATCAGCACCACAACAGAAACAGGTGAAAATCAGTGCTGGGGGTAAATACTAGAACTTATTTTGGTGACTGGAAAGACAGGGAGAAAATGTTTTCAGTAGATTAAAGCTTTGAATGCTGTTCATCAGTGTGGCTTCCTGCAGAACTAAAACAGAACTCCAAACACAATGCCACTTGGGAGTTTTTTTCATTTGAACTAAGAGTTTACTGTTGTAGACTTAGAACTATAAGCCTATAAATATTTATATTTAATATTCTGTCCACACCATTTGCAGCACAGACACTCAACTTTATCCTTTAACAACATAAGAATGGCCATACTGGGTCAGACCAAAGGTCCATCTAGCTCAGTATCCCATCTTCCAACAGTGGCCAAGGCTAAGTGCCCCCAGAGGGAATGAACAGGAAAGGTAATAAGTGATCTCCCCTCCTCCCCCCTGTCACCCATTCCCAGCTTCTGACAAAGACTAGGGACACCATTCCTATACGTCCTGGCTATAGCCATTAATGGACTCCATGATTTTTTTTAAACCCTAGTTAAAGTCCTGGAATTCCCAACATCCTCTGGCAAGGAGTTCCATAGATTGACTGCGTGTTGCGTGAAGAAGTACTTTCCTTTGTTTGTTTTAAACCTGCTACCTATTGATTTCATTTGGTGACCCTTAATTCTTAAGTTATGGGAATAAGTAAATAACTTTTCTTTATTCACTTTCTCCACACAGGTCATGCTTTTATAGACCTTTATCATATCCCCCTTTAGTCTCCTCTTTTCTAAGACGAAAAGTCCCATCTTTTTAATCTTTCTTCATATGGTTTATTCCTTCTGTTTGTTTTTTAAAAAACTTTTGAATACTTCCCTGTATTCTGAAAGTTATTCAAAATTTGTCAAGCATGTTAAATCTTAAATCGTTATCTGCTAACAGTTTAAAATGTGTTAGGTAGGTGTGAGATTCTTCAGTATGCTCCAATGCTCACATTCCTCAGAGCTTGTGTGCATGCCTGCTTGTTATTGACTGTACCTTGTAGACTAATACATAGCCTTATTTCAAGAGGCAGCTTTATACATACACACAGACTAATCCATTGTCTTTATTAAAGGTTTCAAACTCTCGGCCCACAGCCAGAACAGTTGCACAATCTGGCCTGGGAGTCCTGGAGGGCCAAGGGTGGTGGTGCGGGGAAAGGGCTGTCCGTTCCTGTCCCCCATGTCCTGCCCCTTTCCTGCGGCTGCAAGGATCCCGACCACTACTGCCACGCCAGGACACGCAATAATTCTGGAGGCCATTTCATTCGGGGGAAAGGAATGAACAGAACCCTCACCTCAGACTGGATTATGCAATTGCACTGGCCAGGAATGGCCTACGGGCCGTGAGTTTGAGACTGCTGGTCTTATTACAGACATCTCATGCAATTTATTGTATTTTCCCAATAAAACAAGTTTTAATAAAATTGAATGATGCAAAAGTAGGGTGAAAATCAGAAAAAAAAAGAACGATACTTTTTGTAAAACCTGGCAAATTTTCAGGAACATCAGTTTAAACTGAAAACGAAGGCAATTACATGCTATGTAATGGTACTTAAGGTCAAGAATACAGCTTACATCAGTAATATTAAAAATTAAATACAGAGGCTCTCACTTACAAGCAGTTATTCCTGCAAACATCTCAGCAAACCTAGGATCTCTCTCCTGGGAGAAGATAGTGTCTGGTTTTTCCACTGGCTTTCCACCCTCATGAACATTAGCTGGTATATTTGGAACAGGTACCTGTTGTTGATGTATGCAAAAAAGAATGTAATTCTGCTCCCATATTTAATACGAAAGAGCTCAAATATAGTCTCTGTTTTTGATTTGTTTAGATCCTCAATCACTTTACATTTAAAAGATCAGAGACACGGGTATTTAAAAAAAAAAAACCCGTTCAGAGATATTACCTGAGATAAGTCATAGGATGACAACCCATCTCTCTGATGTACTTCAAGCTCAGCTTGCTGTTGCTGAAGTTGCCTGCAAATATAAAAGACAATGACGAGTTACAAAAAATAATTAAGAAATGAAAAGAGAAGACTTGGCTCGCTCCTTTAAATTCCCATAACAAATGCCTAACAAATGTGACCGCTTTCAGAGTCTCTGTTGACAAGTCATTTCCCGCAACGCCAAAATATTTTAAAAGATCTCTTACTGAGAAAACCTCAAAACATATTAAAATTCTTGCTGCGCATAGAGGGGTCAACAAAGCCTCACACACCAAAACTCCCACTGAGTTTTCAAGTATTTTGGGCTATACCCCTTACGCACCCAACTTTTTCATAAATGACATTTATGTTAAGAAAAACGAGTCATCTCTGTGAATTAGAGAGTAATACACAGGGCCTGTTCCTGCACAGTCAGCATTAAAGTGCCCGTCAGCTTGAATTGATGCAGCATCAGGTCCATATCAGTCTACAGGTAGAATAATTATTTCCTTGCTTTATTATCCATCAGATTCCTGACCCAATTATGGCACTATTATTTCAATATTTAACTATAAAATACAACTTATATAACTCTTATAGTGCTTTTCATCAGTAGACTTCAAAGATTTTCACAATCTTTTAGTGTATTTATCCTCACAACAGCCTTAAGAAATATTATCATCCCCATTTTATCAGTGGGGAATGGGACCCAGAGAGGCTAAACAACTTGCCAAAGGTCACAAAGTAAGTCTGTGGCAAAGAAAGGACTTGAACATGGGTCTGCTAAGTCCTAAGGTGGGGATGGGCAATCATTTTGGCAAGGGGACCACTTAATGAATTTTGGTATGTGATCACAGGCTGGAAGGGGCGTAGCTGGGGGCTTGCCTCCTTCCAGAGTTGTCTGGGGCTTGATGTTTTGAATTAAAAACACTGCAAAGAGCTTGTAACTCCTGGCCCTGCTGCTACTGCATTGCCTGGCAGCCACCTGGGGTGGCTGCAGCTATTTAAAGGGCTTGTGGCTCCATCCCCTGCCAGAGTAGTGCCACAACTGGGAACTCTTTAAATAGCACAGCAACCCTGGGTGGCTGTCAGGCAATAAATTAGGAGTGGGGCCGCGAGCCCTCTAAAAGCTACTTTGCCCAGCCCTGTCCTGTGCTATTGCCTGAACTAGGGACGTAAGCGACTCAACTAGTCACTTCCCCTTCCCCTTTGCTGCCTCTGTAACAGAGACAGTAAGTGTGGGCGGGGGGAAGGGAGAGCGGGAACTGGTGCTGGGGGAGCTAGCTTAAAAGCTGGTTACCCTCAGCAATGCCTCCGTGGTGGGGCAGGAGAAGCAGCACAAGCTAGGACTCAGCAGTCCCAGCTCACACCGGGTCCCAGACACTGCGGCTCTGCTTTTTAAATGTATTAACAACCTGGTAGCTCTTACTATGTTTAAAAAACACAGCCGCAATGAACTCCCTTATCGACTAATTGAGTAGTCAATAGAAATTACACATTTATTATCTATAAAGCCTTTTAAGGACACTACTAATACATAAATATATAATCTTATTAGCTTTAACTAAGTGTAACTTGCATACACTTTACAAAATATATAATGTATTTAAAGATTTTTTTATACTTTAAGTTAATATAGTCATTAATGTATTTTCTGTATCTTTATCTTCTTTCACTGTTTTTTTAAAAAAGATATAAATCCTTAGCACCTAAGAAGTGCTCCGCGTCTCCCTGGTCTGCTGGGGGCGAGGGGGCGCAGCTAGTGCGCCCCCCCCCCCTCCCGCAGACCAGGCTTTTCGCACCGTGGAGGACGCGGGCGGCGGGACTGCCGCAGTGCGCCTTGGCGGTCTGCTGGGGGGGGGGGCGCAGTTCTCCGTTCTTAAGTAGGGATCCGACATAAGTCGGATCCACGTAACTCCCCAGCAGACCAAGGAGACACGGAGCAAAGCCGCGGAGGACGCGGGCGGCGGGACCGCGGCGCATCTGGGCGGTCCCGCCGCCTGCGTCCTCCACAGCGAGAAAAGCCACTCCGCATCTCCCTGGTCTGCTGGGGGGTGAGGGGAGCGCAGCTAGTTGCCCCCCCCCCCCCAGCAGACCAGGCTTTTCTCGCCGTGGAGGACGTGCGCGGCGGGACCGCCGCGGCGCGTCTCGGCGGTCTGCTGGGGGGGGGGGGTGCAGCACCCCGTTCTTAAGTAGGGATCCGACATAAGTCGGATCCACGTAACCCGGGGACTGCCTGTAATTGGAAAACTTATTCTAAATTCTTACACGGCATCTAGGACCGGAGCAGAAGAATCTCCCCAAAATTAAGAAAGCAACATGGATACCTTTCCTCTCTTTCTGCCTTCTCTCTCTTACCCTACCTGGAAGATCAGAATAAGTTGTATGGATAAATCACTGCAATCCACAGGTCCCACTGCCACAAAATTCTAATGTGCTAAGAAGTTTATGATTGCAGAATGTAGCTGTGCTGCGTGGCTATCAGTCATGCAGAGACATGACCCTCCACATAATTAGGGCCAATTCCATGTATGACTTTGAACCCTAGGACGAAGACCATAAACTAGATTCTGTATTTAATGAGAAGCCAGCCCTGAGACTGGAGTACTTAGATGGTGTGTTCTGGTGACTGATGGCTAAGCAGATGATCTGTTTTTTGTACAACTTGGAATTGTTTCACGGTGAATGGCTTTGTTTCTAGTTATGAATTGCATCCATCAAGCCCACAGCAAAAGCATGCAACACATAGCCAGGTCTATGGCCATTACAATGGGGATACGGACTTTTGGGGGCCAGCTGCAGGAAGAGAGAAATGGACATTTTTATTAACACAGCTATTTGGGCATCAATTCACACCAACAAGAAGGACGGTTGCAGACTGACTTAAAAACCTGAGGGCAGATGACTTTGAGTGTGGGAGAGTCGAGCTTTAGGCAGCTGATCATCATCCAAGAAAGGATGATTCTGGCTAGTGGCTAGGAAAGCTGAGAGCAAGGCTGTTTATACTGAACACAGAGGAGATGCAGAGCTGGGCACGGTCCGTGTGCTGCTGTCATTTCAGCCTGTGTTGTCTCAATGGCTCCGCTGACTGCTTTATGCAGATACTGAATAATGTAAGGAAGAAGAATGAGCCTCGGGGGACCTCTCAAGCAAGGACTTTGGAGATAGAGAAACACTTACTAGAAACACTTACTTCACTTGCTCATAATAAATATTTGGGTTTGGTCTTTAGTGAAGGACCTGAGCGGTTTAAAGCTTTAGCCTCTTAAAGATGGGAGTGGAACATTTGTTAATGACGCCAAGCACTGCAGACTCCAAAACTCTCCATAAAACAATACTGTTTCTACAGAGTATAATAATTTCTTTGACTTTTTTGGCTTTTGACAATTAGAGAAAAATTTGGCTTGCACTAGGCCTGCTAATGATTCCTTTCAGTCTCATAGGCCAGGTTTACACTGGGAGGGGCAAAGTCGAACTAAGGGCTTGCCTCTACTTACCAGGAGACAATGCTGCAGAAATCAATCTCACAGGGTTTGATTTAGCAGGTCTAATAAGGAGTTGTGTATCTTGTTCAACTTTCTCCTACAGTGTAGACCTGGATTAAAGTATGCAACTCCAGCTATGTGAACAGTGTAGCTGCAGCTGACGTACCTTAGTTTGACTTATCATGCAGGGGTTCGATAAGAGAAACTCCCCCATTGACTTCCCTCACTCTTCACAACCTGGTGGAGTCCCAGAGTTGATGTGAGCACAATCAGCAATCGATTTAGCACGTCCTTATTAGACTCAATCAACGCCCCGGAGCTCGATCTCCACAGGGTTAATCTCCCAGTAAGTGATGACAAAGGCGTAGTCACATCTAGGGAGTCTACTTGTGGCACGAGGGGCTTAAAGGCAGTTGACCCATTCAGTGTGGTCTTGCTGTGACCTGTACCTGGGAGATGGACCTCAGCTATCTGGATCATCTAGATAAATTCTGGGCTATGTTACAGAAAGTTAAATCCTTATCAAAACCATATTTTAAAAACTGACTCTTACTATCAAGAACTTGAATCAGAGAATCAAACCCCAAACAGCTGGAGATGTACAATAATAATTCTATATCATTCGATGCATTATATGGCACAAACAGAAAAGTTATTTCCCAAGTATTCCTTGGGCCATGGATTATCACTAATAGTTTATCAAATAGAAAATAAATATGACTTAAAAAAATCCACTGCTATATACAAAGGGTTCTTTAATAATAAGCAAATACAGCTGTGTTGGACATCTCTTATCTGGCACCCTCAAGACCCGACACCAGGGAATTTGCCAGACTAGAGCAGGTTCCCTGCCATAGCCCCCAGCTGCTGACTCTGCCAGTTTGGGCGGGGGGAGGGGAGATCAGGAGCCTACCTCCAGCCCCTGCCAGGCTGCCTGTTGGGTTACTGGCCTGACTGCTGCTGCCCCGTCCGGACTGCCTACCGGGATCTAGCAGCCTGCGCTGCCGGGCTCTGATCCTGATGGGCTGCGGAATGGTCGGGCTCCACAGGCTCTGGACTGCAGGCTCTGGCCCCCTTCCGGGAGTGTCTGGGGTTCCAGCCCTACGTGCCAGTACAGCTAAGGCTGCCACGGGCTACCACCCTGCAGCAGCCCACAGGCTCTGGCCCTGGCCCCGCGCTGCTTTGGGATGTCTCCAGCTTTATCCTGTACTGCTGGGGGTTGCCCCAACTTGGTCCCAGTGCTGCAGGCTGCCAGGGGCTGCCACCAACCCCAGCCCTGTTCCGCTGCTTAAGCCCAGCCCCTCCTGGATTGCCCTTCTGTCACTAGGCTACCAGAGTTCTTTGATCCAGGAACATGCATGGTCCAGCCGGACCACGGATGTTGCCAGACCAGAGAATTCTAGTTTTGGGAGGTGCAAGCTGTAATACATGCTTGTCCAACAAATTCCAGGAACGAATTTAATCTCTGAAATCTATGGGCAAGTTTTTCCAATCACCATTCTTCGGATGATAAAAACCCATTAAATTGTGTGGTTAAAGTGAAAGCTAATTACATTGCTTCAGTTATTTTTATTACTGACTATACGGTGCATGTGTCAATAAAACAGTACTTTAGGCCTCTTCTATTCCATATCAAGTGTGTTCTCTTAATTCAGCCATAGATATACAAATGAAACAAACAAAACAGCGTACTTAATTAACTCGGTTTGTTTGCCCACACTTGTCTAACCAGGCACTCTTCCACCTCTCTCTAATTGAAGATACTCATCAGTGGTACTTGTTAACCTAGATTTCAAAATAAGTATCACACTACAACATTTGCCTAGAAGGCAAGCTGTACAAAATCCAACAATAAAGAACAAATATTTAAATGTATCTTCTCTGCACTGCACTGTAGTGTAAACTACTCAGTTCTAAATGGGCTGGGTTTCTCATTTTTATTGCAAGTATTAACATCTCAAATGCTGTTTTAGCACTTTATGAAAATATGGAATGTTTCAGGGAACAGCCAACCTGGGCATAATTGACTTGTTGTTGGGATGGAGTTAGATACTTCCTCACTGCCTGCCCTTCTGAATAGATGATTATTACATATATATCCCTTTAATCATTAGATTTCCAAATCAGAGGTGTAACAATGGGACAAGCCAGAATGGCTCTGGTTTTGGAAAAAAAAATCATCAATCCTCTTGTATTGGCTTGCAAGTGAAAGCCAAAACTGACGTTGCTTTTGATTTTGGGAATCGTGGCTTAGAGGAAGCTATGAAAGATGAATTTTCTGGATCAAAAGATGATCTCCTACATTGGAAATGGAATGTTGTCTGGGTCAACTGAGAATACCTCAGAGTCCCTGTGAAATCCTCTCTCTGAGCTGACATTGTTCAGTAAACATGAAGAATTCATTAATACAGATTTATCTAAGGGAATGATGGAATAAAAGACGCTGTACGAGTTTCCTTTTGAAATTGGACAATTTTCTAGTTGATTATCCGTGTGTCTCTGTATAAACTCTGGAATCACCAGCTTATTGTCATGGCTTCAAAATAGTCAAGAAGAATTCAAACTTTAGAGGGGGGAGTAGTTTTCTTGCTGTGGAAAAATGAGTAGATGTAGTCTTGAGATATTACTCCTAGGCTACTTTTATTAGTAACAGATGCCTGTGGTCCCGGTTATTACTTTGAAAGTAAGCTTTTGTGTAGGGATGTAAGCGACTAGTCGACTATTCGATAAGCAAAAGCTTATTGGATAGTTGACTAATCCCTCGACTAGTTGCTTCTCTAGGGGAGGGAAGGAGCCAGTGTTGGGGGGAGCCAACTTAAAAGCTGGGTCCCCTCAGCACTGTCTCCATAGGGGTAGGGGAGTAGCAGGGACCAGGCACAAGTTGGGAATCAGCTGATTCCCAGCTTGCGCTCAGTCCCAGACGCTGTGTCTCTGTACCAGCCTTTTAAATATGTTAAGAGCCAGCAGGCTTTTAATACATTTAAAAGGGTAAAGCACAGCAGGGGGGAGGGGGAATAGACCCAGTGTGAGCTAGGAATCAGCTGTTCCAGTTCAGACTAGGTCCCCACTGCTATGCTTCAGCCTTTTAAGAGCCTGCCAGCTCTTAATACATTTAAAATGCTGCCGCAACACACCCACTTATGGACTAATTGACTAGATGATGGAAAATCCGTCGACTAGTTGATTAAACTAAAATTAACATCCCTAATTTTGTGGTATCCTCACTATCATGGGCTAAAATCTCACAAACAGCTGATTTCACAAGTGGCCTACAGTATCCAATTCAGTAAATTAACCATACCAGAGCTGTTCATTTATTTATCCAGAATTCCACTTTTACAAGGAAACTTGTACAGGGTCTTTTATTCTAGTATTTGCTTAGGTAAAACTGTATTAACAGAATTCAACCTGTATCAGATCCTTCAGTGGACTGCAAGTCTACCACAACAATATTTCAAGACCTACAAAAGTCCAGGGTTCATCAATACACACAATTATCCAGTCAGGTTTATGAGAAATGAAAACATCACATTCTCTAAAGGTCAGAAAACAACTCACATCTGCTCTGTGTACATACAAAATTAAGAAAATGTTTGTTCTTTTCAGGGTAGATGGGTTTGTTCAAAGACAGCTCAACTTGTGTGTTACATAAATGTTAGTCAGTTTTTACTGGAACTCCAAGAGGAAGAAGACGTGGTGAGGTGAGATGTAGGGCTGTCCTTTTCAGCTGAGCACAGTGCAAATGCTAACCATTAAACGCTTCATTTCTACAGGAAGTTTCTTTTGGATGATTCTATCCAAAAGAAACCAAGCTAACCTTTTCCTTTTTTTTTTTTTGGCAAGGTACTAAATGAACATTTGAACCCAACATTTAGTTACCCTTCCACACAGAAACTAAGCTGGGAAAGTCAACTGCTTCAAGTTGCAAAGCAAGATCATAAAAAACAACCATGACCACTACTGCCCTCTGCAGTCTTTTTTGGAAAACAAACTGAATTCACTGGGCAATGCAAAATAAAAACTTTCTATTAATAGAAAGCACTGGCAGATTTCTTTCTAAATTCAACAGATATCTAATTATGTACATAAATCTATATACTAAATCAAACAAATTAATATAATGGCTTAGCCTCAGGCCATCATTCCTATAAGATAGAGCCATGTTTTAAAACTAACACAGAGGGGTAAAATGAATACAATTTTTAAAATACAAATTCAAAAACACATGGTAAATGCTTCCTTCAAGATCTTTAAAATTACCACCATGAAATAAAATCCAAAAATAAAACAAGGGTTAGACATATATTATTTAAGCTAAGTCACACAGTTTTTTTCTTGTTTTTGTGGCTGATCAGGCAAACATGGCAACAGCTGAAACTCTGCCCCAGAGTATCCAGAAAATAACATTATCCATAAGCAGGGTAAACATAACAATAACCAGTGCATGTGTGTATGGAGGGGAGAGAAAGTGGGAAAAAGAAAAAATAAGTCATGTGAACATCAAATAGACAGACATGTTCTGTTTTGTTCCTTTTAATCTAGCATTTACCAGGGATCTAATAGTGTAGCCAATTAGCCTATAAGCAAAAGCTTGTAGGTTAATTACACACATTCTATCCCACACTCCACCAGTACATTTTTTAGCGGGCTGGCCAGCAGCCCGGCTCAGTCCCACCTTGTGACAGGTCCGGGACCTACTCCTGCTGCAGCTCTGCATTTGAAGTGTATTAGGAGACAGATGGGCAGGCAGCCTGGCTCAGTTCCAGCTCACGCGGTGTCTGGGAGGTCAGACTTCCACCCCGGACAGGGGCTGCTGGTAGGGTTGCCAGATGGTTTAACAAAAAATACTGAACCTCCCCCCGCCAAAAAAACAGGGAAAAATTCTGTTGAAGGAAAAAAAAAGCCCAGCAAAAGTTTTACATATCTGATATTTTCTGAATTTTTTTACCTGACGGGAGGCACAAATACCGGGCACCTGTCAACCCTAGCAGCTGCCAACACGTGCTGCTGCCTTGTTTTAAAACTTGCTCCCCTCATAGACCAGCTCCCGCCTGGCACCCCATGCCGCTGTTTCTGATACAGAGGCAGCTATGTGGGAGTGGCAGGGGGATCCCTGGGAGTGGGGCCGAAGTGCACTGGCTGCTGGCCCCACCTCCAGGAAATATAGATACTCAAGTAACAAGTAAGAATTAATGAGGTTAATTGACTGTTCAATAAACCAATATTTAACATCCCTAGTATTTACATTTATGAACTTAAAAAAAATCTCTCCTAAGGAGGAAAGAAGAAAAACAATTAGTAATATCTTGTATAAGAGATAACATGGAAACATCATCTGTCACACCAACTGCACTCAATCTCCATATTAGGGCAACACCTCTGGTTTGTTTTTAAAACCAAATAAGGATAGATACGACAGGGCTACAGATACTAGCACTATTTTATTTATCCCAGTGTGCGCTAGGGACAATGTCTTGAAAAAGGAAAGTATGGCACAATGGTAAACAATTTTTAACCTATAGGTCAAAATGTAGATCTCTGGACCCTGGGAATAAAAACGAATTATTTCGTTTGGTATCCAGTTATCAGCAATTTTCTCAAATTTTGCACTCTTTTTATGTATGCAAATACCTATATGCAAAAGTATGGAGGGTTTTTTTTTTGCATACATAAATGTTTGGATGTGCCAATCAGGGAGTTGAATAACTAGCTCCCTGATTTCAAAGCACAAGATTTGCTTTCTCCAAATGGGCAGTATGACCTTTTTTTCAGGCACAGTTTTTGTTACCAAGAAGTATTTTTTATAGCAACCAAAGAGACCTCAGAGCCAATTCTAACCATTTATTTTAAGTCAGTGCATAACAGACTGCATACCATAACGGGTAAAAAAAAAAAAAAATCTTTTGCAGCCTGATCACAAATGACTAATACTGTTTACCAAGTTCTGAAGTTAGCTTACATTTTGATACAGTGAAAATATACAGAGCCCTATAAATGTAACTTACGTCCCCTTTTTTCCACAGAGGATCATTATTTTTGCTCGTGAACTTCCAGTACACTTGAACATCTGTTTATCTGTCTGGCACATCAGATTTTTGCTGATGTAAGCTAACGTTGTTTGTTAGGATATTACAAAAACAATATTTTTTGGTAAATAATTCTTGTAAAGGTTACATCTTTCTGGTAATTCTTAGCACTTTCTCATCTCAGCATGACTTCCAGGGCACTTTGGGAGTTTAACTTATAGCCAAGTTATACCCTTATAAACTCTGGTGCACAGACAATAGGTGCGCAAGACAATAGGTAGTATATGCAAAAATGGGCTCATTGCACCTCTCCCTCCCCTGCACTCTAAGAAACAAGGTAGAATAGAAATGACAGTTGAAACAGAGGAAGAACACTTACCATATTTATAAAATGCAAAGCCACAGGAGAGGGGGTTATGACAGTGAATGTATCAGTGCCCAGCTACATTCGTTAAGTGCTTGTTTGAGATCTCCATTACACATTCTAACAGGTTTGTAACATTTCAACTTCCCCTTTGAGTTAAAAAACTTGTTTAAAAACCCACCAGCTTAGTCCAAAACACATTTTAAAAGATCAGATTACTATTTTATTGGGAGAAGATCCATAACAGAAGAAAACATCTCAAATTAGCTTCTGCAGCTATTGGCTCTGACAGTCTGCATTATGAGGTTATGTGATGAATTAGGCTGCACTGGATTCTGAGGAGAACTTCTCTTTTGGGAGTAGCTCTGTAACACCAATTTGGGGATTAAACATTCCTAAACCAGCCTCTTTCTTATGGGGGTAGTCACAAATTAATTCAGACTCGCGGTGATTTGAGCACACAGTTCTAAAGGATCAAGGAGGCATTAAGCTGCCAACACACACAAGATGTTGCCCTGCCAATGAAAAGAATTAAAGGAGCTGTTAGTCTTTGTAACCTTGACCCCAACTCCAAGTTAGTGTTAAGTGCCAATCTTCTCCTACCATGGTCCATGCAGGAGTTACTTTAGCAAACTACTACTGGCTGCAAAGTAGGAGGGATGAATCAAGGAGAAGCAGGCCAGGTCTAGGACTCGTACATGGTTATATCGCACAAGAGGCAGGAGACTTGTTTACATGAGCTTGCCCTTTGAGCTTATGAACTGGACTAACTGCTCTCCCGTCTCACGAATGAACTGGATTTGGACTCACTACTAAGAGGTGAAAAATGCCAACCCTTATTGATTCCCCAAACTAGCCTGAACTGGGCAGATGTTGTGCTGCTGGAGGCCCTGTGCTTCAACGCAGTCTAGATCAAAACTATTAGGCTTTTCTGTGTTCATGAGATTTGTTTTTAATGTGTGATGCACCCATATGCTAATGACACATATGCAAGAACATATGTTAAACAGAAGCATTTATTTGTTAGCACCTGTACATAATCCTACTATAGTGTAGCATTAGTGGCAAGCAACCTGCGGCTGCAGGGCTGCATGCAGCCCATTGGAGTGCTATGTGTGGCCTGTGAGATGTTTTGTTTACTGTTGGCCATGCGTAGGGTTGTGTCCACCCTGAGATTTTTCCTAAAGTGACATATAAAGCAAGGGCACACGAAATGAGGTGTGTGCTCATTGCACACAACACTGGCTGTGAGAGCCATGCATTCCCTCTGCATCCAATCAAAGCGCTACTACAGTTCAGTTGCCACACCCTGCAAATTCTGGGTACGCAAGCGCAATTAGCAAAACTACCCTATCCCAGGAGACCCTCATAGTTGCAACAATCTTGTAGCCCACTGAGATAAAAGAGGGACACTCGTGAGGCACACTCACTAGCCTAGGTTGCCCATCACAGGTTTAGTGTCAGGATAAATGAATGCAACTATCAATAGGCCACCATAAGAACCTGACTGCGAGTTTTTACATTGGTTATAATATGATTTTAGATTAAATTATTTAAAAAAAAAATTTCAAGCTCCATGAAAAGCACTTACTTAACATTAGTGTTGGTGCAAATGATGTATTCAATCTCATCAGAATAAGGGTTCTGAAAGGTGAAGCTGCTGGTCCTAATTAACATCCATTCCCGGTTTTTGGTACGAAAACGATACATCACAGATAGGACCTGGCCTTTCAGTTTAACAACCTGAAAAAGTATTTGTAAAGATTAGAGACAGCAGGCTGATACTGGATATGGAAACAAATAGTACACCTGCAATAAATGGTGGATTTCAGTCCCAAATTGTGCAAAGATACAGATACAATTTGGATGTATTCTTTATACAAACCCAACAACCCAAGTCCCTGGGTTTGCAATAAGCTCCTTAAGGACTAAACTGATATATTACAAAATACCTTCTTCTAATTTACATATAAAGATCAATAGATCATTTTTTATCCCAATGGGAATTACAATATGAATCATAGCTCAACTTTTATTATGAGAAAAATAAAACCACAGCATCTTTCATTATACGAATATTTACAAATAATCACCAAAGAAACATCTCACAATGTATAAATCAAATACTAAGAGAAAACACAATTTTTCATTAGGTTGTTTGAATATTTACAATTCCACCTGGCTGCCTGATTACCTGTTATATTTGCACTGAACCACTCACACTTTAATATCGTAGCTAAGAAAAAGGTCCGAAGAAGAGATTCTTAAGAAATTTACTTTGCTTTTCAAGGATGCTAGAAGTCAGACAGTGCAAAGTCTAAAATTTTCAGTCAGATGTGTCATGCCCATGCATCTGATTCTGAAGCCTCTCTGTCTGAAATGGTGCCTATAGACATTTTCATTCCTGAATGCCCACCTCTCTTATCCTTCTGGGTAAAATCTATCAATATATCCCTAAGCTACATCCATTCTCCTTGGGTGTTTTTAAAAGACATCACAATCAAAGCATCTGGAGTTCATACAACTGTCCATTAGAGTCACATCTGTTGATGACTGAACAGTGAAGACATATCTGCTGCCCTTTTTCTGGGTTGGAAAATTCTTTGTCCTCATGTAGTTCATGTGTTCTGACACTATTTATCTGCAGGCTCCAGACACACTAGGTACTCCCCCTTGTGATACCCATGAAAATCACCACACAAATATAAGATTCTTAACAGTAGGCAAAAGGGCCTCTGCAGGCTGGATCTGGCCCGCCAAGAGGGTTGATCTTGCTCACAGAAGCCCTGCTGCTCCCCCATCCCCAGGCCAATCTGGGCCTGTGGGGGGGCGGGAGTGCACAAAGTTTCCTCTGCCCTGCCCCCACCATGCAAGGAGCACATGGCGCTTAAAAGCGCCACATGCTCCTGGGCAGGGCAGGAGGAGACTTTGCGCGCTTCCTCACTCCCAAGCCCTGATTAGCCTGAGGGCAGAAGTGGGAGTGCATGAAGTCTCCTCCCACCACCAAGAGCATGGGAGCCTAGGGGGAATCTCTGGGGGAGGAACACTTCACATGTTCCCCCACTGCCAGACCAATCAGGGTCTGTGGGTGGGGAAGCAGGGAAGTATCGTAGCTCTGACCCTTCCGACCTGAGGCCCCTCCCCTTCCAGTGCTGCCCCGACCACTTCAAAAATTTCTGAAGTGGCCCCCAGTAAAAAATTATTGCCCACCCCAGGCTATATGCTTATATCTAAATCAGAATTTGGATGTTGGTAATACAGGGGAAAAAGTACTACCCTTGGTTGCACAAGTGCCACTGAAGTCCGTGGCACTTGTGCGTGAGTAAAAAGGGAAGAGTCTGTCACAAGAGTGGAGCCTTGTCCTACAGAGGACACAATGAAACCTGGATGATCAAACAACAAATGAGCCCAAAACGGGCTGTCAGATTCCAAACCCCATCGATGAACTCTTGATCTGGATCCAAATTTTATAGCCTGGGCCCATCTCCCAATGACTTTAAAACAGAAACAAACTAAACAAAATCTAAAGAACCTTTCCTCTGCATTATGTCCATGTTATGTCTTGTCCATTAGCTAATGGTCTGGGACTACTTCAGAGGAAATGTTATGTTTCATGAGGTCTTGTTAAGCCCTTCAGCTGAAACTTAGCAGAGCCACACAATTATTTTCTAGAGTTTTTCAGCAGGCTAGGTCATGAAATGCCTCAGGAAGAAAAGGAGAGTCTGTGCAAATAAATGCTGGACCCCATTGTGAAATCTTAATCCTCACCCATTAGGATTTGCTTTTTATCAGTAATCTATAGTCTGACTTTGCTAACAGGAGTTATCCTAGAAGAAACTTGGCATTTATGCCATGTGGCTGCTGACAAACAGCTAGGGAGGGAGAATTGCTCTAATCTGATTTTTTTCAAAAGGTTGTTTTATAAATTGATCAACTAGATCCATTATAGTTACATAGACAGAACATAAGGAAGAGACACAAACTTCAGTAAGGCCCAGAACAATAAAGCCTATTCATCCTACCTACTTTCCGAAAGCCCAGGGTTAATGTTTTATTTAAAATCCATGCTTTTGTAGTTTCAGTCCAATAAACCATATCCTTCTATCAACAACTGTCTACCACCACACCCACTGTAAAGAATACAGAACTTGTGCTTGTGTCCATTCTGAACGTTTTCCTAGTGGATATTAGATAACTGTCCTCTGGAACCTTTGATACACAATTCTATTTGTTGTTCTTGGCCTTGAGAATGTATCATTCTGGGTTAATTTTCCCACCCTGATGAATGAATTTATCTTCTCAAGGAAGTAAAGGCTCTGAGATGGAAGCTGGCATTCAACCAACAACTGCAACTCCCTCCCACCCTGCTATTCACCAAACTGCTTCAGACAGCATCAGCAATTTAAAAATGTCAACTTTAGAGAGGATTTTGAGCAAAGGTGGCAGGAAATAAGTTACCATTTAAAAAAATAAATTCTTATGGCCCAACAGTCAATAACAAAACAAATTGTAATGATATGTTGCTTTGCAATCTAAATTAAGCAAGCATTAACTTTGTAATAATGTATAAAGCATGGAAGTCTTCAGTGGGAAAAACCTGAAGTGATTTAAAATAGTGCACACAAACAGGATAACAAAGTTCAAAGCTAATGTTTAACCTCTTAAAAAACTCCAACTCTTTAGAAATGAAAACCACCTGGAGTACAGTTAAATTGTTGAGTTAAGTCTTTTAATTACTGATAACAACAGGAGCATGGACTGCACTGCTACTGTACTCAATATAAAAAGGAATTCTCTACCAAAGAGAGAGGTAACATGGGTTGATTGACTGAATGTGGGATGCATAGCCTGGAACATTTCACTTTTAATCTCTGGCTCTTCCAATTGCTTAATGTCTGATCCTGAACAAGTCACTTGGGCTATGTCTTCCCTGACCCCTCTTGTGAAAAAAAAAAAAAGAATGCAAATGAGGCAAAGCGTGGAATACTGCCATGCCTCATTTGCATAATTAATGAGGTTCTGTTTTTGCACAAAAAACCCCTCTTGTGCAAGAGCCATTTTTCCTGAAAGAAAGAGGAAGAACAGCTCTTTCACAAGAGGTGTTTTTTTGCACAAAAGCCTCTTGCACAAAAACAGAGTCTCATTAATTAAAATGAGGCGTGGCGATATTCCACACTTTGCCTCATTTGCATTTTTTTGTGCCAGAGGGGGCAGTGTAGTCATAGCCTCTGGCCTTGATCCATCACAACATTTAAAACAAATACTGTAAGCACAGGAATAGTTCCAGTGGAGTTAATGGCAAAACTCCCACTGACTTCAGCAGTGTAGCATCAGGAGACCCTTAAAAGCCTGATCTAACTTCCACTGCCTATTCATTAACTTCTATGGCACCTAGATTGGGCATCTTGGGGTATCTCTACACTACAGACAGGATGTGTGATTGTTTACAGTATGTATAGACATACCCAAGCAACCTTTGATCTAGCATGCTAGCTAAAAATAATAGCAGTGATGCTGCAGCACCATGACCAGCAGCATGGGCTAGCCATGGAAGCACGTACCCAGAGTCCTGGACAGGTTTATACTTGGGTGGCTAGCCCAGGCTGTGGGAACTCTGTAGCTATTTTTAGTAAGCTCTACTGCTGAGGGCATTCTGAGCCTAAAAATTCTGTACCAAAATTAAAAGTTCTGTGCACGATATTTTAAAATTTCTGCAATTTGTATTTGTCACATAAATGTGGAGGCTCCAGCATGGCACTGGGCAGCATAGGCCACTGATTGCACAGATGTGGGAGATCACTGTGCAGCCCCCAGTGGGATATGGATTCAGCAGGGTGACTGTCCCCAACCCTGTCACAGCACAAGGACTAGGCCTGTCTCAGAAACACCCCTTGGGCCTACTGCTCCATGCCAGGTGCACTAGCTGTGGGCAGGCAAGCTCAGCAAGGATTCCAGCGTGGAGGGGCTTAGTGTGAGGGGATTCAGGTGAGAGCACCGAGGGTTCTGTGTGTGGCAATTTGGGTGCAGATGGCTAAGGAGAGTCCTGTGCAGGGGTGGGGATGTGCAGGGGCTTGTGGAGTGGTTCTGTGTACAATGGTAATAGGAGTTTGTGGAGGAGGGTGTGAAAATGGCTGGATCCCAGACAAGGGGCATCTGTGAGGTAGGGGGCTCAGTGTGTGATCCAGATGCTGTGGAAGTGGGGCTCAGTGGGGTGGGGATGCAAGTGCAGCTAGCTAGGACTCTGCAATGAAGGAATCTGGGTGCAGGTAGCATCGGGGTAATCCAGGTGCAGAGGAGTGGGGGGCTTGTCAGGGGATGTGTTCTAGGTATGGGGGTTGAGGATTGGTGGAAGGGTCTGGATTTACAGGGGTTGGGCAGATGGGGGAACAGCTCTCTGTACACTGCCTCATTCGCCAACACCTGGAATGGAGGAATGGTTGCAGGAAGCATCGGGGGGGGGAGGGAGGAGGAGGAAGGTTGCAGAGCTTCTTACAACTGGGATGGGAGTCTGACATGGTTCTGGATGCTGTACAGGGAACGAAGTAGTCCTGATCTCCCAAGCTCAGCTGGGACTAGCAGCTGAGCCCAGTGCAAAGTAAGAGCCATCAGCCACATTTTCTCCAGTTCCATTCCTTGACAGACAGGGATTTACCTCTCCTCTGGGCACCCAAAATACACTGTTGGGGAGGGTCACAGAACCTCTCTTGTGGCTTCCCTGGCTTATCTGTCTGAAAGTCACTTTTCTGCAGGGGAGCAAAGAAATCTGTGGGGGGATATAAATTCTGCACATACACAGTGATACAGAATTTCCCCATAAGTAAACTTACTAGATCAGAGCTAGCTCAGATATATCTGCAAATGCTGCAATCACACTCTTAGTTGCAACATGTAGACATAACCTTCGATATGCATATCCGCCATCTATAAAATGGGAATAGTATTGTATGAATTATCTTCCTCACGTAGATTTTATGGGGTTTCATTAGTTTTCTGTCATGCTTTAAGTAATTAATCATCTATATAACTCCACTGCTACACTGAATCCAGACTGAGAATCATTTCCATATGTTATGTGCGCCTTTTGTATTTCATTTCTTTAATTTATACAAGGTCAAATTCATAGCTAGGTAAAACTGGGACGGCTCCACTGAAGTTTATGTAGCTGTGCTGATTTACATCAGCAAAGGATCTATTGCAGATGGGATTTTCAAAAGCACTCAGTGGTGGCATGTGTGTATTCCTACAGAAATCAATGGTAAAATTCCCACTGACATTCTTGGGAGCAGAAATAGACTAGTCCTGACTGGCTCAGGAATGGGAATGGAACAAGTTTCAGCTCAAAAAATCATTCTTGCTGAAGACAACCAACCCCTTGCAGTTCCTGTTAACTTCAGTGGGCTCTATGCAGGCATATCCAGAACCAGACTATGGCTCTAAATGTGCCCTGAATATTTCATTTACATTTTAGAAGTAAGAATGAAAACATGTAAAACAGGAAGTCCTGTAGCACCTTATAGACTAACAGATTTATTGGAGCATAAGCTTTCGTGGGCAAAGATCCACTTTGTCAGATGCATGCGAAGTGGGTCTTTGCCCACGAAAGCTTATGCTCCAATAAATCTGTTAGTCTATAAGGTGCCACAGGACTTTTCATTGTTTATGCAGATTCAGACTAACATGGCTAGTCCTCTAATACATGTAAAACAGAGTGATTTTTCTGAAAATGTAGCACTCTAAAGATGTGTATATAATCCAGTTTAAACTACTACTAGAATATGAGTTATAGAGATTAATATGAATTACCTCATGCAATGCACCCTCCTGCTGCTGGATATGAGAACTAGCCCTGGTATTGAGAAATGAATGCTAGATTTTATATAAAAGTGGGGGGAAAAATAGTAGAGTCATACCTGTTGAAAACTCTCTCTCAAATGGCTTTGATCTTCCGGATGGCAGAATTCTAAAATGTCTTTTCCCAGAAGATCCTAGTAAAGCACAATATAAAACTATAAAAATACAAACTTATGTGCTAATCCCACAAGGCTTTAATTAGGAGAGAAATCCTTGCTCGCATAGCTAGTCACATTACCTTCAACTGGACTAATCATCTGAATAAGGGTTTGCAGGACTGGTATCCTACACTGCATCTTCGCTTTTGCAAAGACATACATATTTTCTTGTAAAAACAGTTTTGAGTAAATTTTTAGTGCGGGTTGAAGGTGCCAGTTTATACCTCTAAGGACACCAAAATGAGGGATGTAATAATGTATCTAATTAAATGATTAACCGAGAAGCAGATGCTTATCAGTTAGCAACACCAGCTACACGCAAACACCCTCCTCCCAAAGTAAATTTTTAGCAGGCTGGCTGGCAGGCTGGCTCAGTCCTGGCTCATGCCTGGTCCCAGTAGCTACCCCCTGCAGCGGCTCTGCATTAAAAGTACCTAAGGAGCCAGTAGGGGTAGCTGCTGGAACCTGAAATGAGCTGGGACTGAGTCAGCCTGCCATGTCCTTAGGTATTTTCGGTGAAGAGCACTTATCGGGTAACTGCGTAACCGACAAAATATTTGTGAGCTATACAGTTACTGGATTACTTGCAATTTAACATCCCTTACTGAAACCCTTTATTAATCCAATATCATTCACTTTAATATATGGTTTTCTTTGAATAATTTACAATAAAACTCATTCAAATCAATATATAAGGGAAAGCAAAATGATTGTGCAAGGACAAAATGTCTTGCTGGTGAAGTACACTTGTTTAGATAGGGAAACTATATTTTCCTTTCAGATTAAAAGATAACAGGCTGTTATCTGTGAGAAAGTTATCCCATAAAGCACGTTTAGTATCCAATTATATTATCTTAATCTTCATTCAAAGGAGAAGACATGAGCCTCAAGAAAAATAAACTTCATAATGGAGGTCTGCTTGTTGTTGGTAGAGAAGTAAAATCTACAAATATAAATCTCTCAAAGCAAGATCTATATTGCTTCAAGAGAAATGTTTTAATTTGGTAGAATTTGAAAGATGCCTGGGATTTGAACCAGCTCAGTGCTAAAAACCACTGAATCCAAAAAAGGTTAAAATTATATCCCCTGTAATTAAGGGGAAAGCTCTTAATTCGAAGGATGTGAGCACAGTATGGCAAAATAAATGACCCTTAACATGAGACTTTGTGAGAAGGACAGTTGGTGATCAGCTGAACTGTTACATCTTTGGGCCAGTGGCAGGCAACCTGTGGTCTAAAGGCCACATATGACCCATCGGGGTTCTATGTGTAGCTTGCAATACATTTTGTTTACTGTTGCCCATGCACAAGGTTGCTAGATTCTGCTGGTTTCTGCCTGTGTCTTTTTTTTTTTTTGGTAACGGTATTACTGAAGTGACATGCACATAAAGTGAGGGCACATGAAGGGCACACAAGATTGACTGTAAAAGCCATGTGCTTCCTCTGCATCCAATCAAAGCACTGCTATGGTTCAATCAACCCACCTGACAAATTCTAAGTACACAGGCGCAGTCAGCAAAACTACCCTAACCTAGGAGACTGTCTTTGTTTACGACAGTCTTGCGGCACATTGAGATGAAGGAGGGCTCTCATGTGGCCCACTCCCTAACACAATTTGCCCATTGCTGTAGCTATGTTTTTATTTTCAAACACAGATAGAGAATGCCCTTAATGAGTGCTCACCAATCTTATTTTTAAAACTAGAAACTGACCTGCGGTTGGTAGCCAATCACAGAGATACATCTTGGATCAACAAATGTGATTATTCCATCAGAGTTGTGTCTAGACAAGAACTCGGTGGGAACAGACATTCCATTCATGTCCATGCACACAGGTGAGCTAGTTACCTGGGACAAACAAATCAGATAAACATAATTTTTTAAAAATGAACAGTCATCATAAATAGAGGCTGCTTTTTTTCATTTAAAACAACAAAACCTGTCAGTTTCTCCTCAACCCTTCAGAAGGGATTAGAAATAAAGCAAGTACATAAAATATGAAACTGAAATGGTTTCAGTCTAGTCCCCAGCACAAAACCATCACTCTGTTACATGGGCCATGGACAAATAATCATTTGAAACCAAGCCTATCAAAGGTACGCCACAAAGAAGGTTCTAACAGGTAACTCTAGTAAGTTCTGAAAGAACTGACACATTTCTGACCCACTGGGCTTTTAGGGCATCGCTACACTGCGAGAGGTGTGACTGTCACACAGGTATGTTTCCCCTGTGCTACAATCACAGCTTCGCTTGCAGCACAGACATAACGTTAAGGACATAATGCTAACACAGCAGATACCACGATCAAAAGAAAAACAGAGATTCTAAGTACACTCTCATCAAGGTCCTTCAGAAAGAAGGCAGTATTTCCAGGTTCCCATTTGAGACCTATGCAGCCAGCCAAGTTAATCTACTTCTAGTGGGCTACAAGTGAGAACTCTGACTCTCTCATTCACCCTAAACAACCGGATCTCCGAAGAAAGCACAGACAATCTGAACAAAATCTCTTTCTGGTCTGCTCTGGAACACAATAGCATCAATGTGCTAGTTAACAGAGCTGGGAGGTGACTGGCTGTCACTTTCTGGTTTACTGTTTGGAATGCACAGTTTTAAAATGTATACACCTTGATTCCTTTGTGATGAAAGTAGTTGCACTGCTTGCCTGACCTTGCCTTCACTCACAGAGGGCCCGCTGGCTATGCTCTTATGGACCAGATGTTTTGATGCACCAGGTGTTATTAATGGGATTTCTGGGCAAGAGTCAATTCTGGCAGCTGTAACAATTGCAAACTCCGTAATTTCCTTCTGTCCACAATTTGGGATATTTTAATCTTTGGACATACGTGTGATTAAGTGAAAAATGTCATTCCAATGACATAAAAATACTGTACCACACAGGACACACTATCTGCAGCAGTGATAATATTTCCAGTACAATGCAGGCTGCCCATTTTAACTGATATTGGCTTGGCAGCTATACTCCAATAACACTGGCACGCTACCATTAAGAGGGAACTCTGCTATCCTAACAGATGGGCATGAGTGAAGGCCAACAAGAGACCATGCATTAGGATCAGCCATTTTTACTAATGGCATGATTCCCAGACAGGAACATAAAAATGACTTGCTTACTGTGACTGAAAAGATTCATTACTGCTACTCCAGCTTCAGCTCAGAACTATTCATTAGGACACCATCAGCAGGGGAGGAAGTACCCATAGAATACAGTACCCACATTATGCCTCAAATTTGGATATATTGCTCAAATGATGTAAAATCCTATTTGCACATTTTTCTATGAACTTCTGTGTGTGAATCTGTCGTGTAATATTTCAGCAGTATGAAGTGCTTATTTGTGGAAGAATAAAATTATGTTTTGTAAAGCTCTTAAGTTCTAGGGCCTCTTGACTGCATTAACTTTATTGTTTTCAAATTAGCTTTTGCAACTACAGGCTGTCCTCACTATAAGTCCAAGATACGTTCCAAAAAACCTTGGATTTATAGTGAAACAACTTCAAACAGGGATTGTTTTTCCCCACAGCTGACTTCTATTTGCACAAATTGGTTTTTTGTTTTCCTTTGTTTTTGCATGACTTAAGAGCGTGGAATAGGAGGACTTATAACACGTCACTTCCTACAAGCGACAATGACTTTAGTATGGAATGGATGTATACTGGGGCAACTTATAGTGGGGGCACCCTGTACAGTTTTTCCAGATAGTTAATTAGCCTTTTAAATCAGCCACTACACAAAATCTATTCACAATAGTTTCCATCCCCAGATGATTCCCTCTTGTCAAGTACCCAGGAAACTTCCACAAAGAATTATTTCTGCAGCCCATCCAACTACAGAATGAATCACTTGGCTGGGCGCAGTCACCACAGCCTTGCGCTTTTAGTACCATGACCCAGATGGTAATCTTCTGTCCAGAATCTTATATTAAAACTATATTACAACACAGACTAAGGTTTTTAGCACTTGTATGTAATAAAAGAGCATCTTTACCTGCAGCCTCCCTATTGCCACAAGGCAATATTTACTACCTTGTCCCACATCTGCATCTTCTTCTGGTATAGTCATTCCTAAATCAACAACAACGAAACCATTGTTACTGATAGGAAAAGTGAACAAACAAAATCACTTGTTTATTTTTATAAATGTTTTCAATTTTACAACTAACCTAGTGTCTATCTCCTGGTTTCAGTTAGTATAAGAGAAACACATATATAAAATCTGCTGGCAATAATATTTTCATTAATATTACTGATTATCCTCGAGAAAGTCATCTGTAGCTTTTCAGAATATTACTGCAAGATTTAATTTATGCATTTTCTTTGGCATAGTATACACTACATTCCAACTTTAAAAGAAAGGTATAATCTGGATTACACATCAACTTAACCATTTAGACTGGTTACCAGCCTTTGTATTAAATGGATTTGTTTCCTTTAACAATGCATGCTGGATGTTTTATGGTATGTTGAAAGGAAATAGAAGACTGAAAAACATGGGTTTTCATTAGACTATTTGTTTTCTGGTTTTCAATGGGATTAACTGTGACTAATATGAATAATATAAAGCGTAAGTGTAGGCTATTCTCCACTCAAATGTTACATAAAGGGAAATGCTGTTTACATGAATGTTCAGATATTATTCTGCTAAGCCTTTAGTAAGTAGATTTCTCAATCTAAGCTTTGAGTTATCAACTTCCTGTGATACATTTAGGAAAAACTCTTCTGTTGGTAGCACTGTTGATTTATTTTAAGCTATTTACAACTCTTTTCCCCAATGTTTCTTGGAATTAAGACACAACATGAATGAATCACTTAAAGAATGTTAATGCATTAATGAAGTTAATTGTAAAGTCAGCTACCGGTTATGAAGCAACAATCATATTCAGACATTATCCTCATGACATTTATACAAGTCAATCAAACTGCATGCAATCTTGAACTATATAGAGGAGAATGGGATATAGCTTTTTCTACATGATGCATGTGAAAAATGACTGACATAGGTAATTTCAGTGACAAGGTTTCGAAGATAAACTGTTCATACTTAAAATAACTGTTATTTAACCACAGAGTTCTGAACATTACACAATATTTTCCTCTTTCCCACAGTTATAAGATATAATAAAATACACATGAATATGAAAAATGATTATTTTGTGCAATATATTCAACTACTGTTGTCATTTTGTTCACAGCTTATAGTAAAGGTTACACTCTGAAGCCCAAATTCTGACACTCAGATAATTATAAATTAGCTCTGATTTCACCTGTACACTTCAAAAGGATTTTACAATGGAGAAAAAGATTTAGTGTCTTCCTTCTACAGGTGTTGAAAGTGAGGCCCAAGTGATTTGCCCAAAGTAACACAAGTTAAAGAGACAAGGTAGATAAGGTAATATTTTCATTGGATCAGTTTCTTTCGGTGAGAGCAGGAGAGCTCTGTGGTTTGAAACATTGTCTCTCTCCCCAACAGAATTTGGTCCAATAAAAGAAATGATCTCACCCACCTTGTGTCTCCAGCATCTTAGGACCGACATGGCTAAAACACTGCATATGAGAAGCTAAAAGCAGAGTTGGGAATAGATCCTATGTTTCCTATTCAATGCAGTGCTCTTCCTCTTAATCCATACACACATCCTAATTTGGCCCTTAAAGAGCTTCTTTACATTGAAAGGTCTTTGATGTTCCTATTTAAAAGCCATATACTTCCTTTGACCCATATTCAGGAGTTGTACGCACAGAGCAAAACAGTATACAAAATTAAAGGTACTTTTTCAAAAGGAATCACACATTAAATACAGAGTTTTAAAAACACAGTGTGTTTTATTTGCCCATATTATTTTTCATGTTCATAAAAACCCAAAAACGGTTTTACTGGGTTGGACCAAAAGGTCCATCTAGTCCAGTCTCTTGTTTTCCAACAGTGGCCAATGATAGGTGCCTCAGAGGGAATGGAGGAAATGAATAGAACGGGTAATCGTCAAGCAATCCACTTTTTGTTGTTCATTCCCAGCTTCTGGCAAACGGATACAGAGGCAGCACAGGAGAGAGGGGGAAGCAAGCAGTTGGGTAGTTCATTACTTGACTAGTTGCTTACATCCCTAGTTACTAATCCTGCTATTTGAATTGCTTCAGAATTCTTGGGTGAACACACCTGGTCTTAGTGACTTCTTATTGTTTAGTTGATTTTACAGACTTGGAAAAGACAGTTCCTGGTAATTCGGGATCTGATTCTCATTTTCACTAAGTATACAGTACTTACTCATCTCTGGCAGGATAAAGAACTCTTACTGTGAACATAAATTACATTTATACCTATCTGAAGAGCCCTTTACATGCTCAGGCTTCAAAGGGTCTCAATATTAATAAGAATCAGGACTATAAAACACCTCAAGTAAAAAAGTAAGGCCTTTAGAAGAACAAATATGTCTGCAACCTAACACAAATATAATTACAATCTCAGTTCTATTATAACTACACATCTTATGCCGCTGAAAGAATATTTATCTCCACACATAATAATGAAAGACATATTAACAAACAAATGCACCAGGATAAAATAAGTAAAAATATGAAAACAGAGTTGACTGAAGCATGGTGTAGAACAGGGGTGGGAAAAAAAAAAAGCAGCCCACAGGGTAAGCCACTGGTGGGCCGCTGAGTCTACCTGCGCCTCCACGGATATTGGAGGATTGCAGCTCTGGTTGACCGCAAATTGATATTTATGGCCAATAGAAGCGGCAGGAAGTGCCACTTCCTGAGGCATGCTTTGGCTGTGAAAGGTGATTCGCGGCCAGTGTGAGCAGTGATCCTCTGATACCTGCGGTGGTGCAGTTAAACATGGAGGCAGGGGCCCACTAGGGACTAACCCTGTGGACCAGATCTGATGCGCAAGCCAGAATTTGCCCACACCTGGTGTAGGATTTTTGGTTTTGATTTCACTTCTGTGTTTGTGCACAGTGAAAGTCTCTCTCTCACATACTGCATTTAGTCATTCTCTGAAGTGTAAAGCAGCTACAAAACCACACAGAGACAAAGTCTGCCTATGAGTTATGAAACTAGAGGCAACCATATAATGAAAAGAAGGAACAAGCATATGTACTTAAAACTTTGCACACAGACAAATACAATTCTGAAGTTGGGCTATAGGTATAGGCTGAGTTCCAAAAACAAGAAAAATCCTTTGCATGTGAACACTATATTTCCTCACAGAGACAAAAAGTGGTTCACCTGGGGATTATGTGAAATCTGAGGGAATGTTAAATACAATCCATTACCTCTCTCTCATATAATGCTGTGCACAATAATCTGACAATAGAATTGTATACAGGAAGAACAAATATAAAAGATGAGATGAACAATGACAAACAGAAATAGCAGAAGGGGCTTATACATTGGTCAAAACATTTATTATTAAAACCCCACCACTTATTTTGAGCTGTGCACATCCCTCCTCCAACTTTCTGAAAATGTAAGTATACAACATTCACATAACTTCTGCCTTGAGAAGTTCATGGGATTAATGTTCAGAGATGCTGAGGACCAGCTTTTTCCCCACTGACTTCATTGGAGCTTACGGGTGTTCAGCTCCTCCAACAACTTTTTGTTTTGACCTAAATATAGATTTAAGGTCTTAAATTAGGCAGTCAGACTGGATAATATTAGCTAAAGGCTCTCATTTTTATAAAGGTGTTTTCAATGTAAAAATAATATTTTAAAAGGTAATTTTCCTCAGTTTCAATGAGCTTTCTTATGGTTTCCTTAAGGACATAGCATACCAGGGGTGGGCAATAATTTTTGACCGGGGGCTACTTCAGAAATTTTTTGAAGTGGCCCCGAGCCACCCGGGAAGGTGCAGGGCCTCAGGCAGAAGGGGCAGGGCCAGGACACTTTCATGCTTCCCCGCCCACGGACCCCGATTGGTCTGGGAGTGAGGGAATGAGCAAATTCCCCCTTCCCTCTCTCCTCTCCCACCCCCCGCACAGAGAACCACAAGCTGTTCTGAACAGCTGGCTGTTCCCTCTAGGTACTCATGCCCCTGGCGGAGGGAGGAGACTTTGCGTGCTCCCCACTGCTGCTCCCAGGTCAATCAGGGCCTGGGGAGGGGGAGCATGTGAAGTCTCTTGCTCCCTGCCTCTGCCCTGCAAGGGAGCACCACCAGCAGCTGGAGGTTGACTTGAAATGCTGAGCCCCTTTCAGGGTGGGAGGATACTTCATGCATTCTTCCCGCCCCCAAGCCCTGATTGGCCTAGGGGCAGGGGGAACACTCGAAGTCTCTTCCCACCCTGCCCCCATCATGCAAGGAGTGTGAGGTGCTTAGAAGTGCTGCACCCCTTCCAGGGCGGGAGGAGACTCTGCTTGCTTCTCTTCACCCCCACGCCCTGATTGGCTTGGAGGCAGGGGGAGCGACAGGGCCTCCATGGGCCGGATCAACTCGCTTGGCAGGCCGAATCTGGCCTGCGGAGGCCCTTCTGCAGTATACCATGAAATAAGACAAAAGCTATGTAAGCTGGATGACTTCCATTTTTCATAATATTTTTGTTATGTTCAATAACACTTTCCCCTTTTCGGAACGTAGTTCAGGTCCATGACTACCCAAATAAACTCAAAGCAACATAAACAATCTCCAAAATTAAATTTAGCTAAAAAATGTTATTTTTGATGGAGCTCAGTGTTGGCAAGAGGAGCTGCTGTTCTTAAATTCACTTTTGTGTTGTTGTTGAGGTGGATTACATTAAGCCTGTGCAACACACTAGAAAACGTATTAGCTGGGATATGCCCCAATACACACTATACATAAAAATCCCCCCAACTGTTTGGAGTTAATCAAGTCCATGACCCAGTGAATTGCTAACCCTACACAAAGCTTCTTGAGCAAAAAATATGCTAAAATGATTACCTGCTTACCTGCTTTCAGGTATTATTAGGTGGTATTATTCGTAGGATTCCATAGTTTATTTTTGTTCTAGATGGAAATTGTTTTCCCTACTCTCTTGCTGATAGTTATAAAGTTGCTATTTTACACTACTATGAATGTGCATAGGGGGAGCTGTACTTTACCTACTCTTATGAAATCTGAATACATTTAATATGGACTATATTATAGGGAAATAACATCTGTGCACTGGTCCCATCACTACTTCATCTATCTCTTAACACAAAGTGATTTGTTAGAATCTGCAGTTGTTCAAATATTAGTAATTCCAAAAGAGTTCCAAAAATTTGTACCCAGGAGAAAGGCTATGAAACTGGCCTATTAAAAACATCAACAAAATGAACACATTATTCACATTATTGCATGTGACCATTTTAGAACCTTATTTCTCACCATCAAAACATATGTTACTACTAACAAATGAACTACTAATAAACTAACGTAGCCACTACACTTGTCCCAGTTAACTCAACAACTTACAGAGCTAAACATGAAAATGAATCACAAATTGAACATTGTGCAAGCAGTGTATACTTAATACAGGCAGTCCTCGAGTTACGTGGATCCAACTTATGTCGGATCCGCAGTTACGAATGGGGTTTTTCTCGCCCCGGAGGACGGGAGCGGCGGGACGCCCAGATGCGCCGCAGTCCCGCCACCCGCGTCCTCCGGGGCGAGAAAAGCAGCACCGCGTCTCCCTGGTCTGCTGGGGGGGAAGCCCCCCCCCAGCAGACCAGGGAGACGCTGAGCAAAGCCGCGGAGCACGGGGGCAGCGGGACAGCCCAGACGCGCCGCGGCTGTCCCGCTGCCCGCGTGCTCCGTGGCTTTGCTCCCCGTCTCCCTGGTCTGCTGGTGACCAGCAGACCAGGGAGACAGGGAACAAAGCCATGGAGGACCCGGGCGGCGGGACCGCGGTGCGTCTCGGTCCGCTGCCCGCGTCTCCCTGGTCTGCTGCGGGGAGGGGGGGCGCGCAGCTAGTGAAAAGCAGACCAGGCTTTTCTCCGGACGCCTGTGGTAGAGCAGCTGGGGCGCTGCCGGTTGGTCCCGTAGCGCTGCTCTGGGCGCTACTGGACCAACCCGGCAGCACCCCAACTGCTCTGCCCCAGGCATCTCCAAGTCAGCCGGTGCTGAAACTGACCAGCGCTGACTACAGGAAGCCCGAGGCAGAGTTGCTCTGCCCCGGGCTTCCTGGAATCAGCCGCTGATCAGTTTCAGCAGCAGCTGACTTGGGGACGCCTGGGGTTCTTAAGTTGAATCTGTATGTAAGAACTGGCATCCAGATTCAGCCTGTTGATACTGATCAGCGGCTGATTCCAGGAAGCCCGGGGCAGAGCAACTCTGCCTCGGGCTTCCTGTAGTCAGCCGCTCGTCAGTTTCAGCAGCGGCTGAATCTGGACGCCAGTTCCGACTTACATACAGATTCAACTTAAGAACAAACCTACAGTCCCTATCTTGTACGTAACCCGGGGACTGCCTGTAGTATCACAGTGCACTAAGTTTCCCACATGACATGTGTATAAGTGGACATAATGAAGTGGCTTTTGAAAAAGTCTGAAAAGTTTTCAACTTGGTCCTAACCAAATGTCAGTATTTCCTGTCCTTCTGCAGTCCCACAGTCCCTGTACTCCATCTGTACATACAGGGTGCAGAATAATGACTTGTGTATTTGTGGTTTCACTATATTAAACTGAAAAATTGATATTTTATAATTGTTCATAACAGAGAAATTAAAATGCACACCATGTACCACTGCATGGCTACACATTATTTTATATCTCCACCAATTATCATTGCTTGTAGAGTAACATTAATGTGCATGGCATTTTAAAAGATCATACTGGCTCTTGAATAGGTTTATGCAGGAATCTAAGTCCCCCCAAATTCAAGAAGGACCTCCTCAAAAAAAGCTGGGGGTGGGGGAGGGAGTCAGAAATTGAGAAGAAAATAGTATTTGTGAAAAATTTCAAAGAAGGGAGAGTCATTTTTTTTATAGAGCACTAAAAATTACAAAGCTGTAAAGCAACTATTTTGTTTTGTATTATAAAAAGGAAGTTTTACACAAACTTCTAGATTCAGGCCAAAACTTTAAGATAACCTAACTACTTTGGCATTTTGTGGCTAAGTAGTTACTGTAAGTCTGACTTGGAAGACTAGAAATGAATCAATAATTGCAAGACAAAAAAAATTAAGGGATAGATGAAAAACAAACCCCAAAACATCACCCAAAAGAAATGAGGAATTCTGTATTTGAAACTTTATTTACTCGGATTTTCAATCTGAAGTGCCCCAGGGTTTCCATCTATTTGACCCTTAGGATAACTGACTTTCCTGCAGTTTCCCTTTGGAAACACATTGGTCCTGGATTTGATTTATTCTTTAAAAAATCAGTAACGTGCTGACATACTGTAGTTTCTCTCAACTAAATATTTTCCATCAACTTATGTGTGATGAATAAAACTATTAGGAAAACATCATGTGGACTGCATAAAACTCATTGCCTTCCAAGAACATGATGCTTTAATTTAAAAAAGGCAAATGCTTATTTTATTATTTAAAAATAAAAGATGGAAAAAAGTAGGACTAGTATATTTTGTACATTTGGTTATTAGTTACAACACTTTTCACGCAATCAGAAGCACAGGTTCTTATAGCCAATTGGCAGGAGACGAAACAAATGCAGGATCAACGTCTGGAATGGATATTGTACTCAGCTTCAAATAGTGAGTCTTTTCCCCTTATTGAAGATATTTTAGCACTATATTTCATTGTTTAATATACATTCATCACATACAATAAAATATAATTCCATGGAAAAGAGTCTGGATTTTCCAAAACCAACTTTTTCATTTATTTTTTGACAAATGAATAGCTTGGAGAAATTTATTCCTGTGCAGAGAGTCTGCACAATACCAATATCCCATCATTAACTCCTAAAACAGATCCATCTTTTCCATACAGTTACTTACCCACAAGTCAAAGACTGATGGACAGGTTCTGTACTTTGTGATCCCATCCAGTTTAGTGGCACTATGCTGCTGCATTGCCCATCAGGAGTCTTAGTTAGGACTCTCATTCCCCCCTAGTCGCAGAGAACATACAGAGTTTGCAAGCTGCCATCTACCTTTGGGCTTTACAGCCTACTCCTCCTAAAACACCTGGCCAACTTCCCAAGGAAGTATGAAGAGGATATGATGCCATAGCTTTGTATTCCCTGGAAGTGCCCATATGCAAGGACTACAGAAGTCCTCAGCTCTTATGTGGGGAGAAGTGGTTACTTCCTGTTCTCTCCACATAGCCATGTAAGTTAAATAAAAAAGATTTGAGGTCTGAGACCATCCAGGCATAGAGGCAATATAGGGATTTTACGTTGGCAGTCGGTGGTTGGGGCTCAGTCCTTATTTAAAGCATCTCATTAACTTGAGTGTGAGTTTTTGCTTGAAAGAAGACTGAAGAACCAAGTCTTGCTGTTAGAATTTTCTTTATACTTTAGACAGCAGAGAATTTAGACACAAAAATTTGACTCTCTGGTCCATGCTCCACTCTATATTTGAATAGTTCAGCAGGGTGCAGTTGTACCGGTGGTGCAGGAGAACTCCTGTCATATTATTTTAGGTTCTGCTGAGTAATTAAATATTAGTTTCCCTTTGAATAAGTGGAGGTCCACATCATCACTTATATTCTGAGGACCAAATTGTCTGCTGAAAATTAACAGAATTGAACCAGAAGAGGAATTTGGTCCTGTAGTTTTAATAGAGGGATCTACATCTAACCTACCACCCACTTCCCAACAAACATAGGCAAAGGTAGCACTAATTAGTAATATCAGGGACACTCTTGGGAGGACTGAAGGAGCCTGAGAGCCTAAATGAGCTAATCTTGCAGGCCAATGCTGAGGGACAGTAATAGGGCTGTGCCAGAGAAGCTTGTCCCATTGTGCTCATGTTTTACCCATCACATGACTGAAGCGAGCAGTAATATGTTACCAATAGACTACGCAGGGATTTGTGAAAATAATAATAATAAGTAATAATAATAATAATAATCCCCTTCCTCTCATCCTGTAATAAACCCCAAGTCCTAGGAATGCAGATAAGAGCAGATGAAAAATGTTTCAATTATTTTCTCATTGAAACTAAAATGCTCTTTTATAAGCAGAACTCAGAAAGGAGACAATGCCAGCTGACAAAAATCTATATTAAGTATGTTTGCAAGAAATATTTGTGTTTTGTTCCAGGAAATTCTACTTAAATCGACAGTATAGCTGAGAGTCCAGCTTATGAAATCTGAAGGGGGAGGAAGAACCTTTGTTAAAACATCAAATATGGGAAAGTATATGAAGATCATCCTTTCCCCCAGAATATTTTAAAAACACTTACTGTTTGGTACAATCTTGCTTATGCTAAAGGCTTAAGAAAGCTTGCAACAGATAGATATTTGCTGTTCTCAAAACATTCTTTTAACATAGTTCCTTTACCCTGTAAAGAAATTAGCTAACAAATTCAATTTCATTGCATTGAAGTTACTAGATCATTTTGCAAATTATAAAATTTCTAATGGGAACAAGTCAATACAAACAATTATTGTACATTGCAATGACTACTCAAAACCTATCCAGAGGTCAAATTCTGCCTTCAGAAACACCCATGAAATTCCCACAGTCAAAAATTTGAATGATACCCTCCAGCACAAAAGAGTATGGCAGGACACAGACTAAACATGCAAAATTTACCATATGAGAATTGAAACCCTATTGTGCACAGCAGGTCCTGAAAAAGACAATACAGTGTATGCTGTTGTTCTGAGCAGTACATGTGGTTAAAAACCAAGACTGTAAGATCACATAAAAGGTTACTGAAATCCCTTTTTAAAATGGTAAAAGCCAATACATCTCCTGGATCACAGCACCTTGCAATCTCTTCACAGAGAGGTAACGAAATGTTTCATTGTTGTGAGATTACTTTAAACCATGTATTGTGTTTGACTGCACTTCACTCCATTAGAATCATAGAATATTTAAACTGGAAGGGACTGCAAGAAGTCATCAAGTCCCATTCCCTACCCTCATAGCAGGACCAAGCACCATCTATCATACCTGACAGATGCCTATCTAACCTGCTCTTAAATATTTCCAGTGATGGAGATTCCACAGCCTCCCTAGGCAATTTATTCCAGTGTTTAACCACCCTGACAGGAAGTTTTTCCTAATGTCCAACCTAAACCTCCTTCCTGCAGTTTAAGCCCATTGCTTCTTGTCCTTATCCATTGGCCTTGATTACATTCCAAGTTATCATGGTGTAGTTCATTTCAATGTGTGCTTTTTCTCCAGTGTAGGGGCTATAGTGTTGGGTTCCAATTAACCATCCAAGTAATCAATGTTTCCTATTTAGCATGACTAGATTTACTGCTCTGGGTATCTATTTTGTACATGACAATTTAATTCACTTGCATTTGAAAAGAATCAGGAGAAATACTCTAAAACTGATATTCTCTTAAAACAAAACAATAAAAAGACATTTTTTACAGGATTTAAGACTATTGTTTAGTGTGTCCAGGGATAAAAGTGACTGAAACATTTAGACAGTCATGCTACTCTAATTTACATTGTATCAGCTTTAGAAATCTTATTACTAGCAGTTTGGAATGCAAAGAGGGAGTTTCACACTTCTTTGTGATTCTAAAATTCGACATGTGGTCTGAATTATGCTGGCTGGAAGTCTGATGATATTCCAAAAGGATGCATCATTTTATTTTTTGCGCATCTCCCTCTCTCTGGGAGAATAGAGGACAAACATTATACAACCTTTGAAAAGATAACAGCACAGAATAGATAAGAAATATAAAGTTGGATGCTAATATTTGCTCAAACAAACCATGTGCTGATTTAGTGTAGTTGGATTTCTGGCACTTCTAATCCCTGGAATAACTTGAAGAATGTCTGTGGTATATTCGGCCTGTAACCACAAAAGGGCAAGATACCTCTTATTCTGATTCATCTCAGCAGAAGCTGACATATTAAAAAGAACCTCTTCAACTCCTGCAAATGCTCAGGCCAGCCAAACTATCCCTTCATGATGTTGGATTGGTCTTCACCGAGTCTCCCTTTGTTTTTAGCTTCTTCCCATGTAATACTGAATTACAGTAGGTTTTTATTCTATTGCTGTTCAAAGCAGCATACACTCACATTCCAAACAAAATAACAAAATCAAGAAACACGGGTAGTAATTCTCCACTAGGTAAATTACCTTTAGGTGAATGCAGAATTACCTAACCTGAAACCAATATTTTCAAACATGGATGTCTAAAAAACAGGCACTTGCTTTGGCCAGTTTTTCAGAGGTGCTGAGTACCTGCTACTTTCCACAGGCTACAATGAGAGGTGTGCAAAACCTCTGACAAAGTAAGTCATTTTTATTTAGGCAGCTAAGTTTGAAAATCTTAACCTCAACTTTAGTAGTTGTATGGTACTCTCATTATGAGTGTGCAACTCTTATAGCTGACAGTTGATACTCTGCCAATGTACATCAGTAGTGGTTTTATATGGAGAATCAGGACCGTATATTGAAAGACTGATAAGAATACTGATACACATTAAATCCCATTACACTAAATCAGCACATGGTTTGTTTGTTGCAGGTATCAGCATTAACAAAGGCACTGAGTGACTTTCTGATATTCAGGAAAATACTAGTGCTGCTTTCCAAACTGAAACATACATGGACTAACCAGCTACAATCAGTCTAATTGCATGTGACTGCTCTAGATTTTAAACTTGATTTAACTCAAACAATGTGATCAGTTTTTCCATGCTCCCCGGCAATGCTAACTTTAGAATATTATAATGAAACCTCATGCACCAGGGTATCACTTGCAGAACCACCAGAAGCAAATCCGGTCAGGTGCTTCATGGATTCTTTCCACCTTCCTCTGAAACAGCAAGTGTAAGAACACAAAACACCTATGGACGGTTCGGGAGATCCAGTATGCCATAGTGAACAAGTGAATATAAGTTGCATAAGTGAGGTGAACACAGTGAACTACCTGGTCGAGATTATCAATTTAACAGCCCAAGGCTAAGATTTTCAAATGAGCCCATGGGAGTTAGAGACATACATCCCACTGTACTTGGCCTCCTAACTCCTTTAGCCTCCTTCAAAAATCCTGCCACAGTATTTAACTAGGAAGTTGGTCAATAATTTCCATAGATCACTTTTAATTTGGCCTCGCACATGGTACTATGCATATTGCCTCAATGGAATTTTTACCTGCTGGGGGCCAGGCCTTGATATATCCAGTGCAGTGGACTACTGCATACTGTGCTTCTCCTTCTTTTACTGGGCCTAGGCCATTCCTATATAAGAAGAAAATATTAATAAATACATTTAACATCCTATAGAACTTTACACTAGTACTTTTTTTAAACACAAAATTTACCAACTCTACTAGCAATAATACATAGTACAACTCTTACATAATCTTTCAACATCTCAAGTGCTGCATAAGCCATCCTTAATAAACATTAAGTATCATTTTACAGATGAGGTTACTTAAGGTGGAGAGTGATATAGGTAAGGCCCTTAAGAAGTCAGTGACAGAGGCAGGATTAGAACTCAGTTGCAAATTCCCAGTCCTGAGCTCACTCCACTCTGATGTGATATCATGTTATTTGTGAGTGTGTCAGATTCTGATACATGAAGACTTGTTTAGGTAATCCTGGGAGATTTAGCTCTTGTGAAGTCACCAACTAAAAAAGTTTATTATGACATACTGTGGTTGCAACAAACAAACTTACCTGTATCTTTTTCGCATGGTAGTTATTCTGTTCAGAGGTAAATGATCCAAAGGGGCATTTCCACACCTAAAAATAAGAAAGCATTTGAAAGAAAATATAAATGCCAGGGGAGAAAAATCCAATTTGAATCCTTTTTAAAAGATACACATTGAAGTAATATTGTTTTTTTCTAAGACGCACAATCAAAGTATTTTCTAAGAGGTTGATACTACTATAAACCCCTATTGTATTTGTTTCTTTTACTTTTCAGTGCCCCAGCTATTTTCAAGACATAAATAATAAAAAAAACAAAAATAAGAAAACTATTGGCTCACAAAAGAAAATCCAATGGTTAATATGAGGCTAAACAAGAAAGACAAGAAGAAAACACAGCCCAAAGTAAAGAATTCCTGCATTGGTTTAAGAAGACCACAAATACTTTAAAAATCAAGTTTGAGAACTAGACAAATATACAATTTAGGACTTCAGATTTACTATCCAAAAATAATTCCAGCTTCCAGAGAATTTAGTAGAACAGAGAATTCACATACTATATACAATTACTTATGTATTAGATACTAGTGATTTGTATGCGCAACCATATATAACAATATTGCCCTACATGTGGTATCAACCCTTTCATTTAGGGATGGCTGGTAAGCATCTCCCTGTTAAGGGTGAGGGCTGCTCCAGCACTGCAGGGCCCCCCTGTGTGGAGCTGGGAGCTGGCAGCCCCACAAAGGATCAGAAACAGCCAGGAGGTTCAAGCCCTTGCTCCAAATCAAGCGAAGTGGGGTTTAGAACTTTGGTCTCCCAGAGGAATGCACTATTAATTGGGAAATCGGCTATTCTGGTCTGTGGCTTAATTACCCCCCGCCAACATTCCATCCTGGACTTTGAAGAACTTGACAGATGTTTTATTAAAACTAACACATTCTTACAACATTTTGACCAACTGGCATTTTCCAATGAAAACCATTTTCTGGAAAACCAATTGCTCAAAGACTGCACCACATGACCAGTAAACATGGGCCAGACGGAATAAGAAGTACACCCTAAATGATGACTAATAGACTGAATAGTTTTATTAAGTAAATATTTGTCCAAATTAATTAATTTGTTTATAGTTACAATTTAATAGGAGAAGAAAATGTTATTAGAGTTGCATGAAGGACATGTGTATGATGATGGTTCCATAATTTCAAAGCACAAAATGTAACTCCTATTTCTCAGTCCCAAACTCATGGAGCTAAACTGAAGTTTTGAGCATTGTGGAGCCCTGGGCGAAGAAGTATGGCAGTGCCTTAAAGGAAGCATGCAGGGGTTCTGGGATACTGAAAGGAAAAGTGGAACTTGCTCTTCCTCCTTGTTCAACTGCCTCCTGTGCTATCAACTCTGCTGCCATCCTGACATTTGCCCCGTGTTTGTTAGTGCTGCCACCACAACTAGGGATGTAAAAACTGCTTAAACTGTTTAACCAGTTAAACAATTTTAACAACCGGCTGTTGTGAGCAGAAACATGTTCCTGCTGGCTGGGCCCTCCAATTAACTGGTTACCCAGTATGCGAGTAAGGCTAATCCATATATTCCTTATGCTCAGCTAGAGTCACTCTGCTATGCTTCTCAATATGAGTAACCAAACTGGAGCTGCTGCCTGTGTAGATCAGCAGGGGCGGCAGAGTGTCTTCATCACTCTACAAAACCCAGACAGAGACAGCCATAATATGATCTACAGTAAGTGACTGTTACATTTATACTGCTACTACAGCACTTCCAAAGCACCCTCAATTCAAGGACCTCAACGCGCTTGAAACACCTGAACTGATCCGATTTAATAATTGTATTTAATTAGGATGTGTGTCACTTTACATGTTCAAAACTTTATGCAAATTCAAATTCATTAAAGCGGGCTGGTCTTGGGCTTGATTTTACCTTCAAACCTTTTGGTTTGTTTGCGTTTTTGCATAATTTATTCTCAGCGTACAAAGTCACACTGATGGACTTTTCACCATGTTGCATTCACTGAAATGGTAATTGTGACATTACAATTACAGGGGCACCAGAGGCCACATTCACAATGAGCCTCTGTTGCACAGGTGGCTCATATTAATCACTTTCTTGTGTGTTATTTGAGAAACAAACATCAGAACAGTCACAGAAACTTACCAGAAGTTTGAAAAATTGTGAAATAATTCCCCTCCTATCTAACATTTACTCATGTATCTAGAATTAACTAATTGGCCACTGGTCAATTTTTACATTGCTGGCTAACTCAGTAACTAAATTCCTGCTTGTCTTCAACATATTTTTAGTATTATTGGTTTGGGAGAGAGGGGGAAGAACTCAAACAGCAAAGTTTCAAGTCCATGTCTCTGCCATTGAGTGGGAATGGGGGTGTAGGATCTGGGTGGGAGGTGGGGTGCAGGAGTGGGTGAGGGTGCAGAGTCTGGCCAGGAGAGAATGTGCAGGAGCAGGCTGGGGGTAGGGCACAATGGCCAGGGGGAGCACGGGGGAAGGTTGGCACGTGTAGTGGCCAGGGAAGGGGGGAACTAGTGAGTGTAGCAGCCTGTGTGGGAGGGGGATTTTGGCAATCATAGCAGCCAGAGGCAGGGGGAGAGTTTGGCAGGTGTAGCGGCCATGGGAAGGGGGAGGGGGTTGGCAATTGTAGCGGCCGGGGGACGAGGGGGAAGAGCTTGGCTAGCATAGCAAGTGGGGAGGAGGCATGGCGAGAGTAGCGTGTGGGGGGTGTAGCCCCCTAGTCAAACTTTAAGAAACAAAGGCTTACATCAGTGATAGGCGACCTAGGCCAGTGAGTGGGCCACGTGAGTGGCACTCCATCTCAGTGGGCTGCTAGACTGTCCTAACCAAGATGGCCTCCCAAGATAGAGCAGTTTTGCTAACTGCGCTAACGTGCGTAGAATTCGTGGGGTGTGCTAACTAACCCAGAGCAGTGTTCTGATTGGATGCAGAGGGAGCACAAGGTTCTTACAGTCAATGCTGCCTGCAATCAGCACACACCTCACTTCATGTGTCCTCGCGTTAGGTGTGCGTCACTTTAGTAACACTGGTAGGAAAAAAAAACTACGTGGAAGGAAACGAACAGAATCTGGCAACCTTGCTCATGGGCAAAGGTAAACAAAATGTCTCCTGGGCCTCACACACAACCCCAATGGTCTGCATGTGGCCTTGAGGCCACAGGTTGCCCACTACTAGCTTACATTCTAGTGGTTAAAACAATCTAAGGCTCTCTGGATCAGTGCACAATACAGCACACTAATACAGATTAGATTTGATAACTTTCTTGCTAATTACAGGGAAAGGCAAATTGCAGATTGACACTAGATATAAAACCAATCATACTGGAAATGGCTAATCAGAGCGTCAGTACTTCTCATATTTTTACACCATGTCAAACCTGACGAACGGGGATGATATTTTGAGGTGTGAAAAGGGAGAAGAGCATAGAAGGAACAGAGAACTGTGTACCTCATCCTGCAAATGAAGGAGCGTCTGGATCCCATGCACATTCTCATTGAGGACTGCTGACCTTCCTTCTTTACTGTCCCGGTTTTTAAGTCCAAAATTCGCCCTGGGGAAACCAAGGAGAGCAATTCATGATCTTGATTCTTGCCTGCTAAGAACTGACACAAATTAATTTGACATGGTCCTCCAAATGACCAATTAACAGGTAAAAAAATTCCGGACATTATTAACACAGCGTCAAAATAAGCAGTGATATGTATAAAAATACTTCAAATAGCATTAAGACAGACCCTCTTCCCCCTAACTGTTTTTAGTGAGAACAGTATTGATTTGAAAAAATAGCCTTTATATTAATGTTTTCTTTTGGTATAGTGTGGCAGCAAACATTGTAAGCATAAAACAAGATGCAGCCTCTGTTGTAATTAAATGAATGGAAAACCTAGACTATAAAATAGAATATAAAAAAGTCCTTATCCCCCTATCTGCACAATGACATTTGGAAATAAGTTGATTTCTACGAATTAAGCCCTGAAATTATTGTCAGCTTTTTAGATCTACAGATTATTTAACTCCCATAGGGAGCAAGAATTAACTGAAGACATGCACACCAGTGATTGGGAGTAAAATCTTCACAAAACGCTTTAAAATGGGATATTTTAAAAACAGAACTAAGGACCAGAGAGCATTCCCTTTTGACTCCCAAGGGATAGTAAAAGTTTTTGCTGCTGTAGGAATGTTATTCTTACCAACCAAGGCTGGATTGTGCCTTCACAGCCTTGAGCAAGGGATGGTACCTAAACTGCATGAGCCAAGATGTAGTCCTGGCAGGCCCTGTTATCTGAAGAGATCCCCTTAAGGCACAATTCCCTCCTAGCTCTTGTGGGAGTGCAGGATAACGGGGGTCATTTGATACAAGTCTGTGGTACCAGCTAGTTATGACACTATCTCCCCCAGTTCAGCTGTGCTGTCCAATGTGCTGTAGGGACTGCACCAAGGCTCCACAGTCCAGGTTGCTTGCAGAGGAATTTAAAGGGGGAGTCTCTCTCAATTCTCCATGCGTCCAGCATGGGCCTATTTTCCAAGCTACAGTCTAGGCACCCAAATAAATAACTAAAGTTTAGAGAAAAAAATCATTACAGAACAATCAAGTTGATTCACAGATAAAAAGTAAAAATACAAGAAGATGCAGATAATTAATTTTAGATACTCATAAACAACATGTGAACGTGAAAAAACTTGCCCATCCACTTGACCAGACAAATTAAGCAATTTTAGGAATTTTTTGCCTTTATAGAAAAACACTTCCCTGTACGTGTAAAAGGAGGGGAAAAGTTGCTTTCAAGGTGTAGTGGTACAGCTACCCCACTCTGGCCAGAAGGGGTGAAAGCAGGATGAAGGGAGCCTGCGCAGAACTCCAGCCAAACAGAAGTTTATAAGGAACCAATGAAAAGGCGGCTTCATGGAGTGCCCTTTTATAAAGGGTGGCTCAGCAGAGCAAAGAGCAGTTGAGTCCTGACCAGTGAGGGTGCAGGACCAACTCCCAGTGAAGGAGAAGCACCTTCTATAGGACAGTGCTGGGCAAGCTCAGGGGAGCGAGAGAGGGAAGCTTAGTCTTGATACCTCCCAGACTGTGGCCTTGATACAAGGGCCAAGAAGGTGCAAGCAGTTATGGGAAAAGTGGCCCTGGAAGCAAGAGGCAGTAGAGGGGAGAGAAGGGGAGCAGGACAAGGATGCTGTCAGAGGGTCCCCCGGTCCAGACAGTGGGCAGGCCTGCGTCCCTCCCATTTCCCCCTTACACTACATCTAGCCACACTGAGGAGTGATCTTTATAGACTGTGACTTTCCCCTGAGGTAACAGGCTAGACTGGGGCTGCAGTTGGCTACGATGGCGGATGGCGAGACTAAAGACTGTTGACACCCCCGGAAGGGGGTGAGAGATCTGATCCTGGGAGCGGCACGGGGCCAGAACTAGAGCATGGAGAGAATACACGCGACGATGGGCAAGACATTGACCAGAATGGGGTGCCCTGCTGAGGACTGAGCTAATTTCCAGAGTGACCATCAGCAGGAGCTGTGGTGATGAGCTGACCCCGTTAAACAAGGGATAAATAAATTTTTTAATTGAAACAGCCAATATCGATTCCTGCATTGATGCTATTAGCAAAAAATGAGGAATAAAAATGTATTTAATAAAGTCATAGAAATAGTTCTTCATTTCTCATCAAGCAGCATACTAAAATATATATAAGCACCCTCTACAGAAGTGGTTCCCAACTGCTGGTGCATGGACCTGTGGTGGGCCATGGTACACTGCTAGGCCATGCCCATGCTGGCTGCTCCAGGGAGTTTGGCCTGTGACTACCGGAGCTGAAGCCAGCTCTTCATGGTGACTCTGGGGGCCAGGGTTAGGCTACATTTTTTGGCGGACTGGCAACATTTTATTTGCAATTCTGCATAATGTATCATGAATATGCAAATAAAACATTGCCAGTCCACCTAAAGTTTGTGAATGGGTTTGCTGGTCCATGGTATAAAAAAAAGTCAGGAACAACTGCTCTACAGTATTAGATGGTTACCAACTTTACAACTGCCCATGTGTGTTCCTTTGGCACTGAAAACTTTGATAAAGCATGCTACCCAATAATATTTAATGGGTAATATTTAATGGGTCAGACAGTGCCCTGACTTATACCCCATGTAATCTCAGCGACATGCCTGGGAAGTGAGTCAAAAAATTATTTTGAGCAACAGATATTATGACATAGCTCTCAAGCAGCTTGTTTCAATTGTCACTCAAATGTTTTTTAACCTTTGCATAGTTGTAACAATGAACTGTACCGGTTTTAGTGCGTGAGCACACAAAGTACGTGTTTAGGAATAAACTTATAACATTAAAGTAAAAGGGGCAGAGGCTAAAATTAATTAAACTGAGAGGGGATCAGGTTTTCAGCTGCTCTTCAACTAGTCTCCAAAATTGTGCTCATGAATAGTTCTTGCCCCAGACAGCCTTTGTCTCCTACAGGGTTGGAGCCTCTAGGTCAGGGTGGGAAATAATTTTTGATGGGGGGCCACTCCAAGAATTTTAAAAGTGGTTGAGGGCTGCACTCTTTCATTATATTAATGGAGGAGGTGTGCGGTCTGGGATGGTGGTTGGGTGCAGAAGGGAGCTTGAGGTAAGGGAGGGAGTTTGGGTGAAGGAGGCAGTTGGGACCTGGGGAACTGGACTAGGGTGCAGGGGGTTGGATTGTGACCTAGGCAGGGAACTGGGGTATAGGAGAAGGTGCAGGGATTTGGGTTTTGAGATAGGGCAGGAGGGGACTATGATCTTGGGCAGGAGATTGGGGTGCCCGATCTGGGAGGGTACATGGGTACAGAAGGGGGGCAGAAGATTTGGGTATGTGGAATAGGGGACAGGAGGGGGGGCAGGAGGGTTGGGGAAGGGAGGGACTGGGGTGCCAGAGGTAGGCTCTGCCAGGAGACTTACCAGTCAGCAACAGTTTCTGAATCAAATCTCCCTGCCTGCCCCGCCCTCACACACGCTGCAGCCATGTGCTCTGGAGCACCTTGTGCTTCATGGCTGCCTGTTATTGAAACAGGCAGCTCCCATTGGCAAGGCTCTGGCCAGAAACCAACCAATGGGATTGTGCTGGGGGTCACACCGCAAGGGGAGCCAGTTTAAAAAACAGTTCCCTAATCAGACCGACTACCTGCCGCCCTGCGCTGCCGCCTCTGCTGCAGAGGCAGCAGCATGGGGTGGCAGCAACTCCTGTCCGTTGTGGGGTCCAAGCTCCCCAAGGACAGGGGCTGCTCTGCAGGATGTAGAGCAGCCTTTGTCTGCAGGGTGCTGGGGCCCACTGCAGACAGAGGCTGCTTCGTGGCAGCTTCCTTTTTCCCCTTGCTTCTGCCTCTGATAGAGGCAGCAGCACGGGTGCATTGCGGAACCAGTGCTGGGGGAACAAGCTTTTAAGCTGGCCTCTTCCACCACTGGCTCCTGCTCCCTAACTTGCTGCCTCTGATACAGAGGCAGAAAGCAGGGGGGAAATGTGTGCAGGCAAGATGATTAACTGATAACCCTAGGCTTATTGGTTAATCATACAGTCAACTACATGTTGACATTGCTAATTAAGATACATGCTTCCTAGATTGTTTTCTCCTCCTCCTCCACCCTCCATCCCAGGCTCTTGATAACTATGCTTTGCCACACACACCATTTCCATCTCACCACTTCTTTTACAGTCTTAGATGTACATCAGTGGCATACAGCCTTTATCTTCATTCCTAATGAGGTCTGGGGAGCCACAAAATAATCAAGTCACACGGACCCGATTCTGTATCACAATGTCAGTCATGAATTTTATCAGTGACACGATGAAGGACTGACTTCATCAACAACATCACCAGGTCTTGATGCAACATCAGAGCCTCCTCCTTTCACCACTCCATTCTTGACTTCATGGATGGGAGTAGCCCAGATTGCGCCATTTAAAAACTGCATGGGGGTTAAGAAATAAGGGTCCTGGAAATGTTTGCAGTGGGAGGGGGGAGGCAGTTCCAGTTGCTTGGTATTCCCCATTTCATCTGGCACACACTTATCAGGCAGCTGAGCAGATCACCAGTCACTGTTGCACCATTTGCTCCACCTGGAAGCAAGGACCTAGCATAAATGTGAATCTCTTGTAGCATCACATGTAGACATCTGCTCATGGCTTTAGGATCAGTGATACAGGCAGACATCTGCTTTATCATCACTGGAACTATAGTTTGTTACAGCTGCTCACATGGTGGACCCTGGATTATGCCAAATTACAACCAAACACAGAGCAAATAATCACAGCTGCATGCCATAGGAGCAGTTAAATGCTATATTCTGATGATAATTCTGTCATAAGAACATAAAATATTCATCCCTCTGTATGCTTTCTGCATCTGTTATACTACCACCACGCATATTGATACATGCTCATTTAGAATCTCTCCATCACAAACACACGTGCAAAATACAATTGATTCTGATCCTGGCAACAATATTCTGATGAGAAAATGTTGTGGACTATTAATACAAATTACTTAATATAATACTGTGCACATTATGAGTATCTTCTTTTTTTTCTAGTATATACTATAGATCGGTCTTAAGAGGAAAAAGATTGTGGGTAACACAATCTTATCTGGATCACTTATGAGTATTTGCAATAAATGGATTATTTTGTGTGTACAGGTTGAACCTCTCTAGTCCATCACTCTCTGGTCCAGCAATATCCGTGGACCAGTATGATTTTACTTAGCCAGATGTCCGTTTATCATGGGATGTGGCCAAATTTCCTGCGGTCCCATGAAGTTTGTTTACAGCCACCAATCTTGGCTCTCAGTGTTCTGTGCTGTTATTTAGCTTTCATTTACCCCTAAATGTCTTCTAAGAGCCCAACAAGCAATGGGAGTGTCGGAAATGCTGTTAGACAACATTGACCTCTCATGGTCATGTCCTGAGAGTGCCAGACTAGGGAGGTTCAACTTGTAGTTCTTTTTAAACTAAATCCTTCCCTCGCTCCAGATCTAGCAAACACAATGTCCATTTCCCAACCACAGCACTGCTCTGAATGACACTTGGGCCTCATCATCACTGTAGTAGCTACACAGCTTAAATTATAACTAGCTTGCTTTGCAGAGGAAGAGTGAACAAACAACCAAGCAAAATGCATATGGAAACAGGATAGTCGACTAGTCGCTTTCCCCACCCCTTGATGCCTCTATCAGAGGCAGCAGGCGGGAGAGGGAGAAAAGGGAGCTACTTCAAAGCAGCAGCATTGCATGCTTTAAATGCCACAGGAAGCCTGGTGTCGGGCTCCTCGCAGAGTTTCAAAGGGGCACCACCGCCCTATTGACTAACTGAATAGTCAATGCAGAAATGTATCGACTATTCAATTAATCAATTACACGATATTTAACATCCTTAATTGAAACCAGCATACAAAGTACTTGGATTTGCACGTAATTGGTACCTTTTTAAAAGTTCCCTGTTACAGTTCAAATTCAAAATGCAGCACTGCTTAAACCAGGGGTGGGCAACTCATGACCTCCCCTCAGACCTCTCCGGCATTGGGGGCCCTGCACTTACCTACTCCTCTTCCACACTTCTGGAGTGACAGGAATTGCACCCCATCCCCACTTCCCCCCAACTCCTTCCCAGCCATGACTCAGCTGATTCACAGCTTTCAAGTTCAGAAAGGGAGGGATAAGAGTGGGGACAGAGCCCCAATCAGCCAATTCATGGCACTCGAGAAGTGCAGGGACAGAGTTGGGAGGAGCACTTGGGAGAGGAAGCAGGAAAGAGGCCAGGCAGGGATCTGATATTGTAACGTAAGTGTAAATGTTTCTTTTTTATTATTTGAAGTAGCTGACAGTTCTATGGATATATGAATGATTAAAGCATTTCTACTTGTTTTGCAATATTCCACATGCCATGCATTAATGTATTTAATTTTATTCTTGGGGCCATGGTTAGTGCACATGACTGATTTCAATCTTGCAGACCACTGAGACAAAGGAGGGCTGCCCATATGGCCCACTAATTACTTTGGGCTGCCTGTCACTGGCTTAGATCAATGGGAGTCAAACTTGCAACCAAACCAAGGTTGCTCACTTAGGATGCAGCTGCAGTTTACCACCAAGTAGACCTGGAGTCAGATGACCCAGGCTCAGGTATTTCCTCAAGCCCAGCACAACTGTACTGCAGATCAGTCTAAACAATAGGCCTACCTAGCCAGGAACATCCCGGCTGCCTCACAGGGCACCAGTCTCCAGAGATTTCCACCTTGCTTCTTCCCCAGCCTTGTCCCAACCCAATCCCAGTACTGTCTTTGCCCTGCATTAATCTCGCTACATCCTTGTCATTGCCCTGTGCCAGCCTTGTCTTCTCCTACTGATCCACTCCAAGCCATCATCCTCTGACTCTCTGGTTCTGGCCTTCAGCATGTATCTGGAATCTCTGGACTCTGACCTCATCCCTTTAACCTCTGGCCTGCATCTGGATTCTGGCTACAGTTCTGATTCTGGAACATCAGTGGCTATGGACTCTGAACTTGGTAGTGACCTGCCCTGTGCCCAAATCATGATTCCAGGACCATACACCTACTGTGACCTATGCTCTAAAATTACTCCTGATTAACAGAGGCCTTGCCTGGCATGCAACAATAAACCATCTGTCCCCTGATAAGTGGGCTGCAATAAAATCCAGGCTCCTGATGTCAGCTGCAATTGCTGTTAGGTGCTGTCGAAGTCAGTAAGTGTGATGCGGGACAGGGTTCCGGAGATGAATTACCTGAACAACATTAATAAGAACTATGCTAGGGTCTCACCACTAATAAAAATGGCAAGTAACCAGTCTAAAGCAATGATACAGGCCACAGAGGCTCCTATACTGTGACAAATTTCACACATGTTCTAAACACATCCCTATAACAATCCCAGGTGCACCTGTACTAAAGTATAAAAACCTGACCCTTGCACATGCAAATGGGTATTTGTGGATGTACCAGCACTTCCGCACATGAAATTGCCATTTTGATACTCAAATCCTTTTTTTCCCCCCCACAAAAGGATATTTAAGATGGACCTATGACACAAAAGTTCAGAACCAAGCCTAGCATTTCTCAATATTCATGGGGGTTTCTAAGTTGGAATTTTGGCTGAAGCCCATCTTTATACAATGGCTGTAAGCCCTTCAAAAATGCTGCGCTTTGTGTTTAAACACGGCATGCTAAATTTTATACGTGGATAATCAAACACAGCCTGTGCTTTCTTACTTTCCTCCAATTCTTTCTTTTGGGGATTTGATTCCCAGTAGAAAGAGACACAAGGGGATTGAAGTATCATCTTTAATCAGACTAAATTCTGTTTGAGAGAAAGAGAAGATTCCCACTAGACAGCTAAACCTAATTTCTAACTCTATAACAATCTGTTTGATTACTAGATCCTATACAGTGTCTCTTCCTACAGGCAGTAACTGAAGGATACAAAAGAACAGTATGGCATAGTAGAGGCTTACAACTGTACTTCTTCAGGAATCCTTCCTACAGAGCATCTTTCAGATACAGTTTCCTTCCAAATTCCCTTCTTCCCAAAAATACAATTATCCCTGTTGCATAAAAAAGCTTCCGCCTGAGCTCACTAGATTTATATACATGGATTTTCTAAAGCTACACCAAACTGTAAGGTCTAAGGTTTTAAACTGCAACTTATTATGATCCGTGTCAATCTTTGCAATCTGTGTAACTCTCAAACTTACTGTAAACTGCAACTTTGTAATCTTTGTAACATGCAGCCACCTTGCTTGTAACTTTCCCTAAGCTGCATTCTTCCCTGAGTGAATGGAGAGAGAGTGTGAGCATAAGTGTGTTTGAAGAAGGCTTGGAACAATGGACCACATGGCAATGAGTCATCACAGTATGGGCATGCTCCCTGCTGGATAAAGGGAAGTCTGAGCATGCTCCCTGATGACAAGGTGAATGAGTCACAGGAGCCATTCAGACACTATATAAAGAGAAGGAGCACATGTGAGAATCTCTTTTTTTCCTTCCACTGATCCTGAGAAGCTCCCCTCCAGTGTCTTTCCTCCTGACCAGCTTCCCCCGCCATGATGAGAAGATACCCTCCAGGATCCACATGCCTTGGCTCCTTCTGCAGGAATGAATGGGTGTGAATGAGTGAATGAATGGAGGAGTGTGTGTGTGTGTGTGTGTGTGTGTGACACAGAGAGAGAGAGAGAGAGAGAGAGAGTTCTATCTTCTTTAGCTTAAACCTTTGGTGGCTGCTTTCTCCTCTTTAGTTTTATCTAGTGGAAATAAACCCATAGTAGTGTAACCCTGGGTGGTCTCCAGTGAGAATATTTTTGGGGTAACAATCCCCACCAGATGTTATTTTCACAGTGACCAGCTGAAAGACTGGGGTCTGCTGCATGGCAGTGCAATACCCTTCTTGAAAACAAAAAGACCAACTGTTCTCTAAACCTGGAGTGATTTCTTTTCTCCCAGTCCTCAGCGATGCACAATTGGCAAGGTGCATATTGGGGTTTTCTATCTAACTCTGGCATCAGCCTATCCATTGTGATGCTTCAGAGGCAGAATCTTGGACTTCATGGAACATTGGTCTGAATTTGTGTAGCAAATCTTACATGCCCTTAGATACCACCACCACCAGCAAATATCAAGCTTCATGTAGTAGCAGGCCACAGTCTCATTTGTATAGAGCAAAGTTAGCTTTTTCTACAATTAATCTCAGTCCCTTTATTTTCTAAATATTCTTTTTTTTCTCCCTGTAAAGATAAAATAAATGACAAAATGAAAAGTTTGGTTTGGCCAACATAACAAAAGATGACTTTATGCTCCTCAAAAATACTCCACATGCTGCTCAGGGAAGACAAACAGAACACAGGAATACACACCAAAAGAATCCTTATGAAAACCCAAAACATCTTTATTTGTGGTATAATGAAAAGGAGCAAACCAGGATAGTGATGCAGGAAAACAAAAGGAAATGATTAACAATAAAAGCAAACTAATGGTCAAGTGACTGATGCTATCTGATGTGGTTCCAAATATAAGCTGACCGCTGAATTTAAGGGTCACTGGACAAAACACTATTCTACAGTGGTGCAAGCAGGGCCTGATTAAGACCTTTAGAGGCCCTAAATACTGAAAAGATTATGGTGCCCCCCCATATGTAATTCAAAATAAAAACAATACTATATGGTAAAATCTCTTTTTTTGGTGCCCCTCTTTGCTGGTGCTCTAAGCTCGTGCTTAGTCTGCCTATTGGGTAATCCAGCCCTGGGTGCAAATTATTAAAACGTTAAAAAAGGTAACAGGGCCCATCTCAAAGATTATGTGCACTGGGAGTAGTTTCAAATAAAACTTCTAGCTGCAGCCCTACCATACAAAATGACAATGGTAAAAAATCAATTACTACAAAACATAGAGCAGGGCTCCACTGTGTTAGCCATTGTGCAAATGATGCTCCCTGCTCCAAACAGTTTACAATGTAGATAAATTTGAGAGGAATTTCAAGAGCACGATACAATATGAAGTGTACATTGCAAAGTTCTCTCTGTTATGTTAGCATAATCAAAAAATATAAAAGGATGGAGACAATGTGATAGAAGAACTACTCCTGTTCCACTGAAGTCCACGGGAAGCAGGATCAGACCTGTAACATAGGAGTTACTCATTCTTGCTTTTGAATGATGTGATAAATTAAGCTCTGGAAAGCTGAATTTTTGCAGCACTGATGAGCAATAAGAACAGAAGATTTTCTTTGGCTGACTGCATGCCAGCATGGAGACAGGTGGCAGACATCAGAATTTAGATTACAGCCATTTTAATTTGAACTTTGGTTACTTAATGATTTACACCAAGGAACAATACGGCCTGAAACACACATAGATCAAATGTTCTAAATTTGATTGATTCAGATACGGCTACATTCACCAGAGACAAAGAAGCTAATTCTGACCCATCGTCATTGTTTTGCTTTATTAATACAAAAAAAAAAAAAATCAGTGTTTACATTTTTCACTCTTAAAATCATTAGTAAAGACCAGCACACTTTTAAGGCAGCTCCGACAGGGTTTTAATCTATATTAATTACTACAACAGGATATGTTTGCATCTTCCCCACAGATCTTAAGTGACTCCAAACTGGTCAAAGAGTGATGTGTTCCTAACCCAAGCAGGAAGATCAACACAATACTCCAGGACATAGTTCCCTCCAAGCTGTGTGTCTGCGCGGCTGCACACACACACAAAATGTTGGCCCGCCCACTTAGTTTATTAAGCTGCGCAGAAGCACTCACCATTCACTTTCCTGCTGGAAAGCGAGTGGTAGTGGTGGCTTCTGGTGGAGTTGCTGCCCCCGTTGTGCTCCAGCTGGAGCCAGGATACAAGGAGGTGGTCCCTACTTGGGCACTCTTACCATGACCCTGGTACCTGCTCCAACGGAATGCCATGTGGTCCCGTCTGGTGGGGGCTATGTGGCAGGCAGCTGCCCGGGTGTTCTTAAACCACATTTCCCACGCAAGGCAAAATGCCGTGGGGGCCATGCAGTGGGTGGTGGCCCCAGCGTTCTCTGGCTGGAGCCGGTGAGTGTGTGTTTGCTCCCGTGGTTTTGGAACAGGCGCCCCTCGGATGGAAGGGGCTTTGCCTGGTGCACTGTTGCAAGCACTTTTTCTGAGCCAGAAGAAGAAGAATGAAGGGTGGGGTGGGAGGAGAGTAGAAGAAAGAGACTTCTTGGAGGTCAGTAGATGGTTGTGTTTGTTAATTTCCTCAAGCCTTTGAAAACAATTCCCCATGTGTAAAGCAAGTTGTACTGTTGATCAAAGTTAAGATACAAAGGCAGATCAGTGTATGACACCAGGGCAAGAAAAGAACCTTGCCATTCTAAATATGTAATGGTTTCTTGCTGTATAAAACAAAGGATCCTAATCTGGAAAGCTTGTAGTGATAAGAAAATCCTTCTCTATGAAAATTGCAGTGCGGAAAGAAATCTTTTTTTTTTTTTTTTTTTTTGCTTTTTGTAATACCTGCTACGTATGCAGTTAATTATAGTCAATTTTAAAAAGTGTCAGTTCACAGTTTTAAAGTGGCAAAATAAATCTTTCAATTCCATAACTGAATTCACAGCAATGTGTACAGATACACATGCATACTGTGGAGGAAGGGATATAGAGGAGCTCACAGATACACCTTCCTTATAGGCTCCAACTGATGTCTTCTTTTGTCTTTTCTTCTGGGCCATATACTTAAGTTGAATGGAAATTGAGTCAGCTGGATTTTCTAACTGACATTTGATGAAGTAAGCAATTTATTATTATTGAGGGTTTCCTTTGTTTTCTAATTGTGCACAGTGTTAATGCCACAACAAACCACTTCTCACTCGCATAAGGACTGCCATGTTTGTTTTTAAAGTTACAGACTATGAGTAGTCCAGTGGCACCTTAGAGGCTAACAAAAATATATAGAATCATGAGCTTTCGTGGGTAAAACCCACTTCATCAGAGGAGTTGAAGTGGAAACAACAGAAACCAACATATATCAACTCCTCTGATGAAGTGGGTTTTACCCATGAAAGCTCATGATTCTATACAGTTTTGTTAGTCTTTAAGGTCTCACAGGACTACTCATTACTTCTCCCTCTGACCAGACTGAGATCTTGAACTACCTTACATATTTTCAGAAAGCCTAAATATGGCAGAAGCTGTATTTTTTCTAGTAGATCAGGGAGTACAGTATTAAAGTGCGACTCAGGTCTTCTGTGAACCAGGCAAATGCTGTGCAGGCAGTAGAAGGCGGCAGGTTGGTGTCTCCCCCCCAAACAGGGCAAAGCCTGAAACAATGCACGACACCGGATCATGTGGCACAAACCTCATATTACAAGGGAGCAACAGCCACATACAAGTGGTCCTCTCATATTCTACAGTAACCAACAACATTAAAAGATCCTGGCTCAGATACAGTGGCGGAGGTTTGCTCTCCTGGTTTCAGTGTGGTTCAGCATAAGTAACCAAAGATTTATTTTTGTCCCTTCACATGGGCATCTCTCCAATATACAGAACTGGGCTGACAGCAACAGTGAAATAAACTGGCCCATTGGCTTTAATCACAAGAGAGCTTGACCATACTGTGCTATCAATTAAAAGCAAAGTTGCTCATTAAAATCAATGCTGAGATCTATTTAAAAGTCCTTGGCAAGATACAGTCCTTAAGTAAATCAAAAGAATCAAACCCTTTTTCACATAAGTAAAAAATGGAAAGCAAAATCAAGGAGTACAAGGAGTACTGAGGAATAATCCTTGACTACTGAGAAAACATCCAGTTTCTACATCAGATGAAGGAAGGAAGGAAGGACCACTTTTATAAAAGAGACTATATATACACTTTTGCATATACAAAGACACTACGTGGCTACTTAAAATTTTGCAGTATTAATTTTATTTGGTTTCAGATTATTTAAAGTTATGCACCTTATTAATTATCACTTGTTTTAGTATTTTTTCTTCCATAGCATTTTAAAAATCTATGAGATGTTTGTTAGTAACTGGTGGGTACCACAGTGGCACATATCCAAAGAAGCACACACAACCTCAATACTTAGAGGGAACCCTGTTCCCGGACACGCCTTCCTCCCTGAAACCTGTATTTCATTTAACATATACAAGAGCACATGAAACAGGATGGCCCTTTAGGAAATGTCACATTCACATCAGCTGTGGTCTTGAAATTAATATGTTATTTAATATTTAAAAGCAGGTAATGTTCACCATGTGCTAGGTACTACAACATGAGGATGCAGGCCCTGCCCCAGTTTACAGTATAAGGTCCCAATCCTGCAGGTAACAGCGCATAGGCTGACTCACAAATAGCTCCATGACTTAAATGTGGTTTGCTCTGAATGCAATACATATTCTGTATGCTGTGAATTGCAGGATAGGAAAAAAACTCTTAAATATCTGAATATGAAAAGTATACAAATATTAATAGTACACACATTGTCATATTACAATGTTAAATACATTAAATTCATAAAATAAATCCAATATAGCTCTCTGTTCCTCAGTGAGAAGAAAACATTAACACTGTACAATTAAGAATAACAGCAATTTTTCTCCATGCTACATACTCAATGATTGGGGTGATTTTTAGACTATCCCCAGTTTTACGTAAGCACACAATTACATGCAATAAATACAGATGTCATGGCATAGATCTCTCAGGCAGAGTCTTGTTAATTTGCTGCTCATTATACTTGCTCATTTATGCTCCCTCTTTAGCTGGTATCCCCTTTTCTCTCTTTAATATGTGACAAAACAATTCTTCATTATGTTACATGCGGTGGGGGCATGGAAAACGCATACCATTTAAACACACTCTGTAAAATACCAAACTAAAGAGACAGAGAGTACATGCTAATATTCCTCACTGCAGACTTCTACCCCACACATCTTCCATGAGACCAGTGTGGCATTCTCTGAAATACGTATTTCCCGTTGATTCATACATGCCATGTACATGATGTGGCTCTGCTGGTGTTCTGTGCATCATGTGATTAAGATATTATCCAGAACAGATGGGCTTGATGGCTTTTGCATATTGAAAATACATAGAATATTTATTTATATTTATACATATTTTTAAGAAATAATCACATTTTTAATTCAGAGGGGAAAAAAAGAAGGTTCTGGACAGCACAATGGGTGCGGATTGAAATTCTAACTTAGATTATGAGTTAAATGAGTTTGATGGGATAGCAGCACATCACATTTGCATTTGGTCACCATAACCAGCATGAATACAATCCCCGCTTCCAAAAGGACCAGGAATTGAACAGTGAAGGGAGTGGGGGAGAGGGAGGAAGGAGAGATGGGTTGATTCAGGTCAGCCTTGAAGTGTAATTGGCAGAATGAATGGATGTGTGGAAGGGAGGGGACTTAACTGACATAATGCCTGAGTCCTTCCAGTGCTATTGGTTTCTCATTTTTGGGAGGATTAAATTAATACACAAATGAAAAAAAAAAGATGAGAAGTTATAGCCAGTGAAAAGTAAAGTGTTAGGTGTAAGGTCCAAAGGATTAACATAAAAAACGTTCATCCCAATAAATACAAAATGCTAAAATGAATCAAATGCAGATTGTAACAGATCTGTGACCACATATGACTGCACAGTTGTCACAGTAATGCAAGCCATAACTCAGAACTATGGGGGACAGCACCGATACAGCTCAGATACTTCTGTTCCAAAACCAGAGGTTCCTTCTACCTGTGGGTACGTCTAAACTACATGGCTCCATCGACAGAGCCATGTAGATTTGTTTGTTCGGCAAAGGGAAATGAAGCCGCGATTTAAATAATCGCGGCTTCATTTAAATTTAAATGGCTGCCACGCTGAGCCAACAAACAGCTGATCAGCTGTTTGTCGGCTCAGCGCGCTAGTCTGGACGCTCCCCTGCCGACATGAAAGCCCTTTATCGATCTCCCCGGTAAACCTCATCCTACGAGGCATAACGGGGAGGTCGATAAAGGGCTTTCAGGTCAGCGCGGGAGCGTCCAGACTAGCACGCTGAGCCGACAAACAGTTGTTTGTCGGCTCAGTGTGGCAGCCATTTAAATTTAAATGAAGCCGCAATTATTTAAATCGCGGCTTCATTTCCCTTTGCCGATCAGCCTAATCTACATGGCTCCATCGATGGAGCCATGTAGATTAGACACACCCTAAGTGAGCAGTAGACGGTGTATGAAACAACTTAGCAGTTCTAGTGCTGTCCAGAAGAGAGCAGTGGCAGAGGTAAACAAAGTACTTTACAGATCACAAGTTCTCATTACATAGTGAATTTCTATGACTGCAGATAATAGATACCAATAGCCTAACAATGATTTACAAAAAGCCCTGATGAATTATAGCCTTATCTGTACACAAATAAGAAATATACATGCTCACTACTTGATATATAAAGAATACCAGCTGCATTTCTGATTTATTTTTGTCACAACTAATATCTTAATGAATATCTTAACGAACGAGTGGAGCAATTGTAACTTTGTTAGTGTAACCACTGGCAGGCACATATGAACCTGGGACCTCTGGAGCTTAGTAGTGTAGGAGCCTACAGATTGAGCTATAAAGCCAGCTGGCTCTCAGCTTAGCCTGTAGAGTTCACTCATTCTTATCTCTCATTGTAAGCGGTCTAAGCACCACTACATGGGACAGCGAACCACATCCACTAGGTGTGTGGGTTACATTAGCTACAAATAAATGAAAAGGAATCTCACCTTCTCAAACATCCACCCCCATTGAATATGCTACTCGGAATGAGCACATGTACAGTACTACACGTTTTTCCTCCATACTAATTACAAATTCCTCAGCTTCCTACCATTGTACCATGTAAATGCAAGCCAATAAAACCTGGCCCTCTCCACTGGTTCAGTTCTCAGTGGAATTATTTTAAGATCTGTATTGGTGTCATTGTTTACCTCATTAAACTGTGACAGATGTTGTATAAACATTACTGTCATGCTATGACATTCTTACAATAAAATGAAGTGTGAATTCATATCAACATCAATTAAAAGCAAAAAAAGTAATATGACTGAAATGTAGTGGGTTTTGTAAATTTTTCTTTCCTCTATTGGCAAGAGGAAGAGCTGAGCTGTGGTAAGGGAATTGTAAGGATTTTTTCTAAATGAAGTAAAACAGCCCGTATTGCAGATGTTTTCCTCATTTAACTTCTAACAAAGCTCACAAAGCCAAAAGGTCTCCATTCTGTCTGCCCCCATATCTGATTAATCAGTCTGCAGCACATAATTCTCCACAGTGCAGGGCTAACGTGCATCATCACAATGAAATTAAAAAAGGAAACTATGTGGGCTTTTTTGAGTCTTGCAGCTGGGTTATTTCTACAAGGATAGTTTTACATATCACATGTGAGCTTTGCTGCAGAGAAAGCCTGCCAAAACTGGAAGGAAAACCAGTAAATAACTCAAATCACATGTTTAATTAGGCTAAAAAACAACAAAGAACAAAAGCTCTTTTAAGGGCAATTCTGCATTCCCTATACACTCAAAACTCTCACTGACTAGATGATCATCTTATTTATGTAGGTCTATGCTAAGCAGTTTATTGGTGTAACATTGAACAAATAATTTAAACTCTGAGGCTCAGTCCCTCTTTTGTAAAATGGGGATTATAATCCCTTTCCTCTCCTCCCCCCTTTGTCTGTCATGGCTATTAAACTGTAGACACTTCGGGGCATGAACTGTATCTTATTAACAGTTTGCCTTGGCTGTGTCTACACTGGCACCCTTTTCCGTAAAAGGGATGCTAATGAGACACTTCGGAATTGCAAATGCCACGGGGGATTTAAATATCCCCCGCGGCATTTGCATGAACATGGCTGCCGCTTGAAAGTAGGAATAAGAGTTCTTCCGGAAAAGGGATTATTTTCCGCAAGATCCCGTCTAGACTGGCGCTTTTCTCTGGCAAAACCCCGAGCCGGAAAAAAGCAGCAGCCATGTTCATGCAAATGCTGCGGGGGATATTTAAATCCCCCGCGGCATTTGCAATTCCGAAGTGTCTCATTAGCATCCCTTTTACGGAAAAGGGTGCCAGTGTAGACACAGCCATAGTGTTTATCAAAATGACCTCCTGATTTCAGTAGGGATAGTATTATGGGTTAATGATTCCATCTCCCCTATACAAAATGAGATGGGCTGTTGTACTGTGTGTTGTGTTACAGCTCCCAGATGAACTTCAAGGAAAGCCTCAGTAGGAGAAAATTGTAAGTTAGCCTGTAGGTGAGCAAGGCATGAATGACTATAGGGCCACATTAAAGAGAAGCCACACTTTCCAGAGCTAGAGATGGACCTAAAAAATCTACTGCTTTTATCGGATTAAAAATGTATCACAAGTAATTTCCCTGGCCACAGGGTTTTCACACATTTTAATTCTATTAAAATTAGAGTATAATCTGGCACCAGAATTCTCTGTCAACATGAGCCACTTTTAGATTTTCACCCTCTAATGAGTTCCAAGCTAATCATGAGGGCACAAGCTGGGAGTGACCATGTCAAGAGGTTCTACTGTACAAGTGGCATTTCTTTTCTATCAAAAGAAAACAAGCTAAGTCTTTGACAGAGCACACTGTAGAAGAGGATGGTGAGATGGCAAACTAGCCATGAAAGCCACTGTTCTTTTAGGTTTCCCTTTGGCAGCTAGGAAATCAGTAGTGTAAAGGAGAGTTTCCACAATGACCAGTGCTACACCTGCTCAATGCACAGACGTCCCTTTTAATAACTGTAGCACCAGGCCCTGCAGCATCAGACCCATTCAGTACCTTGAATGTTATTTCTGTTGTTTCTATTTAACTAATGTAAATTTCAGACCTTCTGCTACAAATCTCTTTAAAACATCTCCGCATTACTCAAGTGCTATTACTCCCACTTTTTCTGCAGGTTGATCTTACATGTGGTGAAAGCTATTGTCTGCTTTTTAGATGTGAAGCCGAGCAAATTCAAGTTGACAGTTAAGATAAAACGGTTTGGCTGTGCTTCTACCGTCATTTATACTGCAGCACAGTGACATCAGTGGAATTACACTGGGGCAACAGGAGAATCGTGTTCTATTTTTATTTTATTCTTTCCTCACGAAACAGAGTTTAAAAGCATTTTTAAACTAATCCACAGAAGGTGCAAGGTTACTGTCTCCCTCTCAATTTTACTATCTGCCATCTGTTGTCATGATGTAATGCTCCTAGCTTGTGCTACTATGAGAGTAGTCTCACTCTGTGCACTCCAAGAGAGCTTAGTAGGTGGAATTTAGAAAGGGACTCCGTTTCTTTCTTATGCAGCTTCTATTCAGGTTAGTTTGGAATAATCTCCCTTAATTAAAACACTGCTTGCTTTTCCTCATCTGTTTCCAGATGCTTTATAAAGTATAAAACTATCACAGCAAGGTGGGCCTGAAAGGCATCTTGAGGTCACCTAGTCTAGCCCCTATTTAACTGCACTGAGGCAGGACCAAGTACATCTATACCATACCTGGCAGCAGGGAAGCTGTCGCCCAGTGGCCTGCAGAAGCTACGATATGTGTATGGGTGCCTACGCGCATCCAGAAGGGACGGGGCATTGGGCAGAAGGGGAGGGGCTGGGGGCAGCTAGCCTTCCATGCCGCACTCTGTCCCTCCCCCCCAAACCTCAGAGCCACATACACCATGCAGAGCAGTGCTCCAGTGCTGATTTAAAGGGCCCAGGGTTTCAGCTACCCCCACTGCTGCAGTAGCAGCGGCAGTGTTTGGGAGCCCAGGGTTCCTTTCAATCACCCAGCCCCAGGCCCGCTTCTCGCCCCACATCAGCAAGACAGTAATCTAACTTGTTCTGAAAAACCTGTCAATCAGGGATTCCACGACCTCAAGTTGAAGCTTAATGCAGAGCTTAACTACCCATAGGCTAGGTTTACACTGGCAGCTTCTTGCAGAAGAACAGCCGTTCTTCCGCAAAAACTTGCTGGCTGTCTACACTGCACGAGCATTCTTCCAGAAGTAAATTTACAGTATAGCATTGTAAAACAGGTCTTCTTCCGGAAGAGTTATTCCTCTCCCCACAAGGAATAAGCCCTCTTGCACAAGAGCTCTTCCAGAAGAGGGCAGTGTAGACAGGCAACATGAATTTCTTGCGCAAGAAGCCCCTATGGTTAAAATGGCCATCAGAGCTTTCTTGAGGAAGAGAGCGTCTACACTGGCATGGATGCTCTTGCGCAAAAGCACATGGCAGTGTAGACCCTCTCTTGTGGAAGAGTTTTTGCACAAGAACTCTTCCGCAAAGGAGTTCTTGCACAAGAAGCTGCCAGTGTAGACATAGGCCTTATAGTTTAAAAAACAATGAGTGGTCCAGTGGCATCTTAGAGACTAACAAAAATATATACAGAAGCTTCAGGGAGTAGTCGAGTTAGTCTGTACAGGATCAACTTAAAAAACAACAAATGGTCTGGTAGCACTTTATAGACTAACAAAACATGTAGATGGTATCATACCAAGCTATAGAGACAGAGAGTACATGCTAATCTTCCTCACTGCAGATTTCTACCTCACACATCTTCCGTGAGACCAACCTAACATTCAGTGAAAGTGCCAACAGCATTTTGTGTAGATTCTTGTGTTAGTATCCTTCCTATCTATTGATATCCTATGATCCTTATCTGCTTCCTTTTAACAATCCAATCTTCAGATGCTTCTAGATTGCCAGTTCTGCCTATTTGTTTTTCCCTTTGATATTTTCATACCCTCTGCTCCTTGTTTCCCGCACCCCTCTTTTCTCCCTTCCCCCCCTTTCCTTTCTCCCCTATTGGGTCTGCATATCCTAAACTCAAAACTCCGGTCATCTGAAGAAGTGGGCTGTGCCCATGAAAGCTCATGATACCATCTACATGTTTTGTTAGTCTATAAAGTGCTACCCGACCATTTGTTGTTTTTTAAAAATATACACAGTATCATGAGCTTTCGTGGGCAAAACCCACTTCTTCAGATGAGCTTGAGGGTGAGTTTTGGCCACGAAAGCTTTTGAAACTATGAGGTGCCACAGGATTACTCATTTTTAAAGTTACAGACTAACAGGGCTACCCTTCTGAAACTATTTTTACCCTTAAAGTTGACAGTGTTTCCTAAAATCTAACCTATGTCTCCCTTGAAACAGAGTAAGCCAATTACTTCTTGTTTTCCATGTCCACTGATAGTGGGACAAGAGTCCTTCCTCACTCTTTATAACATACCTTATCATGACTGAAAATTTACCACAGCCCCACTCAGTCTGTTTTACTCAAGACTAAGCATAACTAGTTTTTTCAACCTTTCCTCTCAGGTCAGGTTTTTTAAGCCTTTTATCTTTTTTTTCATTCCTCTGGATGCTCTCTAATTTGTCCACACATTTCATAAAGTGTGGCATGTAAAAGCAGACACAATCCTCCAGCTGAGGCCCCATCAGTGCTAAATAGAGCAATCACGTTCTGTGACATAGCAGGGCCAGGAAGCAGTGGGAGAGTGCTAACAGGGGAGATATATAAACTCTCAAATAATTAAGGCATGGTTCCCTGTAGACTAACAAAGGCTATTACAGGCTAATTGAAGTAACTGTAGCTAGTTAAGGCCCTGTTAGGAACCCAATAAAAATCCCCTACCTCAGGCAGACGGGGAGTGAGGAAGGAGAGAGGAATGGAATTTGGAGGTGTGTTCCTGAGATTAATACACCCCAGAATTATATTAGCATTTTATCAAAACTGCATCACATTATTGGCTCACTCAATTAGTCACACAATATAATACCCAGATCTTCTTCAGCAGCACTACCACCCTGCTAGTTATTCCCCATTTTGCCTGGTGCATTTGGCTATGTCTACATTGGCAAGATTTTGCGCAAATATTTTTAACACAAAAGTTTTTGCGTTAAAATATGTGTGCAAGAGAGCGTCTACACTGGCATGTGCTTTTGTGCAAGAGATGTGCTTTTGCGCAAAAGCATCCGTGCCAGTGTAGACGCGCTCTTGCGCAAGAAAGCTCCAATGGCCATTTTAGCCATCGGGCTTTCTTGCGCAAGAAATTCATGTTGCCTGTCTACACTGGCCTCTTGCGCAAGAACATTTGCACAAGAGGGCTTATTCCTGAGCGGGAGCATCATAGTTCTTGCGCAAGAAGCCCTGATTTCACACATAAGAACGTCACTGTTCTTGCGCAAGAACTCCCCGCCAGTGTAGACAGGCAGCATGTTTTTGTGCAAAAGCGAGTGCTTTTGTGCAAAATCATGCCAATGTAGACGCAGCCTTTGATTTTTCCTTCCTTTCTCTGCACATATCTCTACTGAATTTCATTTTTTTTTATTTAATTCATTTGGGCATAAGATTTCGTGGTCAAAGACCCACTTTGTCAGATGCATCCAACAAAGTGGTTCTCTGCCCATGAAAGTTTATGCCATTCTTTAAGGTGTCACAGGAATCCTTGTTTTGTTTGTGTCCATCTTCGAGTAATTTCATCTAGATCACACTTAAAAACAAATCCTGCAAAATCATCTTGATTTATTTAATAAATCCCTGTGGGTTGTTTTTTATCATTCTATTTTCCAACACGATAACAGGAAACTTTATTTTGTTGCAGAGCTCTGACTGTACCCATGGGTCCTATGCTTCTGGCGGATAGTGTTCAGCCTCAGAGGCTCATTGTGTTGCACTACAGGGCCTCTTTCTCTTTAGCAGAGGCAGGGTTCACAGCCTACTGAGCTATATTCATCACAGGCTAGTCCATAATAGGCAGCTGAAACCCCTCTATATAGTCCTGGTCTCCCTATCCAGGGACAGACTCTGTAGTGGTATGGGGAGGATTTGGGGGAACCTGAGCCCACCCACTATTCCAGGTTCTGGCCCAGAGACCCTAAAGCAGCGGCAACAGATGGGGTGTATTCTACTCCCCATCTGGCAACTACTTCCCTGGGCCACTTCCCCAAGCAATCCTTCCCAGTACCTTTCCTCTGGTACCTTAGCATCTTATCCTGCTCCTCCACTGCACTCTGCCTGACTTGTAGCTCTCACCCAGACTCCTCTGACTCTCAGCACTTTGTCTCCTTCCTCCCTTCTCTCAATTAACAGAAGACGACCCCATTTAAACCAGCATCAACCGGCTCTTGATTGGCCCCAGGTGGTCTGATTAGGCTGACTCCTTAGGCTCTGGAAAGCTCCTAATTAGTTCCAGGTGTTCTTATTGGCCTGATTGTCCAGACTGCTTCTGAAACCTTCCTGCTGCTTTTAGGCCAGTTTACCAGGGAACAGAGACCTACTTAATCTAGGGCTCAGATACTTTCCTTCTAACACTCTTTTATATCCTCTGACTTGGCTTAGCTGCCTGTGATGGCACACAAGGGTGAGCAAGAACTCTTCCTACCACATGCCCCTGTCCACGTAGAAGTAAATGGGTGGTATGTGCCTGCTATTCCCAGTCCCTGAGTAGATATGTGCGAGCGGAGCAGGTGGCTATGTGCCTCTGCCATTGCAGGAGTGGGGAAAATAGGTCATGGCAGAGATTAGTAAAAAATAATTATTCCTCTGGATCAAGAAGAGAGCAGGAATGAACCATTCCTTCATGATGCTCCTCCTGGTACAAGAAACAGAGGGGTAGCCGTGTTAGTCTGAATCTGAAAAAGCAGCGAGGAGTCCTGTGGCACCTTATAGACTAACTGAAGTGTTGGAGTATAAGCTTTCGTGGGCAAAGACCCACTTCGTCAGATGCATATAAGGTGCCACAGGACTCCTCGCCGCTCCTGGTACAGTGCACCTCACACACGGAGCTTGGGGCATAATCCGTAGATCAAACTGATGTTAGTTGACTATTCCCCACTCCATAGGAAAGATCCTAAGTCCCAATGTTCCAGTTTCCCAATATCTGTGAAATGCCCATGGAGAGCAGTGAGTATACAGGGATTAGAGGATCAAAGGTGAGATCTGCCACAAAGAGCTAAGAGGAGAACTTCAGCTGCTTTTGCTGCAGAATGTTAACGAAAGACGTGAACTCAGATGGACATATTAGGTATTTATGAAACATTAGAAGTTTATAAAAAAAAAAAAAGGAGGAAAAAGATTGCCGAACTGAATATATTTCATCATGCCAGGAACACAGTAAAACAAAACAAAGCAGTCTGAGTAAATATTTAACAGAGAAAGCTGAAATTGATCCTTTTAAACATCTGTGATAACAGATTTAAATAGACTGCAGTTTCCAAGTGGGAAATTCACTCTGAACATTACCGAGGAACAACCACCACACGTCCCTATGTTCATTTTTATATGCACATCCCCAGCACCTTCTGAAAAATCATATTAAATGCATTTTGTCAGATACCTAGAATTACTAAACTGCAATGTCTCTGAGGACTCAAAGCTATTTCCTCTAGCAACCTTTCCATCCAAATGTCAGAATTAGCAGAGATGTTGAAAGTACAGCGGATCATCATAATTTTTCCTCTCAACCCTCTAGAACCAATAGTGATATCAACTTGAAACCCATACCAATAGGGATGACCACTACATTAGTGTAGGCATTTTTAATGAACAGATTTATCCACAGTTAAATTGTTCTAGCACTTGGAATTTTATTTTTCCAGCAACCCAGACACCAGAGAAACACAAAATTATCTTTGAACAAATTAATGAAATCAAACAGTTCCTTGTTCCATGCATTTAAACTGCAATTATTTGAAAAGTCAATTACTGTGAGGTCTCTTATCTATTGGAGACCAGACTAGCTTCTTCTACATGGCAGTGATAATGTAGACTGTCCTATTGGGCAACAAGACGACTAGAAACATAAGAATGGCCATACTGGGTTAGGTCCATTTAGCCCAGTATCCTGTCTGCTGACAGTGGCCAATACCAGATGCCCCAAAGGGAGCGAACAGAACAAGGAATCTTCAAGCATGCACTCTCCCGTCACCCATTCCCAGAGGCTAGGGACACCATTCCTACTCATCTTGGCTTAAGGATGTTAAGGACTAGTTGACTATCTGATAAGCAAATGCTTATCAGATAGTGAGTCAACTAGTTGACTTCCCCCCGCTGCCTCTATCAGATAGAGGCAGCAAAGGGTGAAGAAGAGGGGGTACTTCAAAGTGGCAGCCTTCAATGGTCAGTGCCGCACAGCTGATCCCCAGCTCAGCTGTGTGGCATTTCAAAGCAGCAGTGCCGCGCAGAGCCCCAAGCTCCAGCATGGCATTTCATATCAGCAGCGCAGCATGGAGCACGGGATCAGCAGGGGATCCTGAGTCTCCCACTGACCTCAGGCTCCATGAGGGTGCTTCCGCTTTGAACTGCACAAGAGCCCCGCTCTTGTACTCTTGTACATTTCAAAGCTGGCATGCTGCATGCAGCCCGGAGTTAGCGGGACTTCCCATGGCCCTGAGCTGCACACAGAGTTCCTCATTCCTCCTCTGAAATGTACAAGAGCCACAGTGGGGACTCTTGTACATTTCAAAGGAGGAATGCGGAAGTGCCTATCGACTAGTCGAGTAGTCTATGGAAATTCAATCGACTACTCAACTAGTAAATTAACTGCTAGTTAACATCCTTCTCCTGGCTAATAGCCATTGATGGACCTAACCTCCATTAATTTATCTAGTTGTTCTTGAACCCTGCTGAAGTGAGATCTTTTAAGTTTTCTTTCCTATATACCCACAACATACATAGCCAAATTCTATCCTCAGTTTCACCTCTGCAAATTCACTGAGATAACATGGCAGTCACTGAAGGCAGAATTTGGTTTACAGTGTACATGTTATATGGGATGTCTGGACAACTTACACTTTGAGGCACAGAATATTTAAAAACTTTCTTGGTCCTGCTTGTTGCATCCTAGTGTCGTCATAATATGGAGCAGGTTCCACCTCTTAATTCTACTGCTTGGTCACTTGGGATAGCAAGCTGCTATAGCTGAATTAAATGGATGAACATCACCTGAAAACATTTAGGTTCAAGCTTCATTCTCCTAATGGTTTCTGAAGGGATGTCGAAGAGTACAGAATCACTGTTCTACACTCTTGCATTCATATAATCTGCTGTTCTCATTCATCTCTGAGATAGTCATGGAAAAGTGAAAGGCCTCCTTTATCTAGCCTAAACTAGAAAGCCTAGCACTGAACACAGTGAGCCAGAAATAATTCTTATATCTGGAACTAACCAAAGATATAAATTAAAAGACTATCTACACCACAGAAACTTTCTTGCTACAAGAACAAACAGTTCACAAAGCCCTAGGCAACTTTTTCACTGGAACAGCAGCAATGGCAACTGGCGGGCGTGTCTGGAAATTATTGCTGTTAACATTCCTTTATTTATACAATATGCCATGAGGATCATAAAACCCACAAGACTGCTGAAAAATAGGTCTCACATGCTGATTTGGTAGTGTCGCTAAAATGAGCCAAATCTCCTCCAGAATTCAGTTATAAATAGGGTAAAATGTCTTGCCAGGATTGGACACTTCTACAGCAAAACCAGGCTGAAATCTGAATCCCTGCTGTTCACAGTAACTACTTTTGTAATTGCCCTCTGAGAGAAGGGGGCGACTGTACATAAAAACACAGGCCACATCCTGATCAAACAGGGATGGCTTAGTACGTCAGCTTCTGCTCTTAAACACTCCAGCTCCCTGGAAACACAGGTTCAAATTCTGGCATGGTGACTCATCTCTTCATCCGTCTAAAGTAGATACACTGAGTATGGGGATGTTCTGAATGAGAACTTTAAAAAATTGAAGTTTCGACTGCTATGCTTGGGACTTGGAAGATTTCATGAAACTTTTCATAAGAATGGTGTTTTTCTTTATGTAAGTTTCTCCTCCTCTTGGGTAGCATGCTATTAACTCTTTAGCTGCCAACATCTATTGCAAAGGTAGCTGCAGTTCACCATTATCATATGAAAATAGTTAATTAAGAATGATGGCTTTACTTCAAGGTAAAAGCATTATATAAATATAAACTACTGTAACTACCAATCTGCAATTAGTTACTGATAATCTTATGATCTGCCCACCAGCCAATACTGTCATCATAGGCACGGAAAGTAGGGGTGTAGTAGGTTTTGCACCTAACTTACCTGCACCCAGGTGCCAGCTCCAAGTGGCCCCTCCAGGGTCCCACCGGCTTTGCCCCTGTCTCCCCAGGTACTGCAGCCTGCCATCCCCTGGATGCAGGCCACCAGTCCTGGAAGCTTTGCTGCCTCCTCCATCTACGGCTAAGTTGCCAACTCTCCTGGACCAGACATACTGGATACCATTTGCGGTAATGGCTTTCAGTCCAGGAGAGCTGGCAAACCTAGGTGTGTTCCCAGCCTGGAGTGGTGAGGGGCACAAACAGGTATGTGGAGGTACAGCTCAGAAATCCTACCTTAAAAATAGCTCCAGCACCAATGACTCATTATACCAGGCCCAGCTACCTTGCTATAAGGCTGTATGCTCCAAGTAGAAAGAGCTGGATTTGGTTTGCTTCTCCATCACTTCCCAGGCTGCAAAGCCTGGGAACCTTTCCAAGGTACATGGAGTCACAGAGTTTCATCATGTACATAAAACAGTTCACAAGCTCAGAAAGGGAAATAAACCATTGCCCCTAGAAACAAGATTACACACTGCCAGCACTATACCACCTCCCTGGTATGGAACCAGCCCTGATAAACATGTACTCCACGGTATCAAATGCTACAGAATAGATTTTGATTTTCCTGATTGTCTTACAAGCTCTACAACAGCACATTTATCAGAACAGAACTTGGTTCCTTTAAGGCGTTTCCCTAACAGGAATCTGACACTTAAAAGCAGAAGGAAATCTAGACGAGCTTTATCTTTGGTCACACCAGATAAAACCCATAAGAGAGTCCATCGCTGGAGCCACTCCTGATTCCCAGAACAACATTCAAAAACTACTTCCAAGGGTACCCAACATACTGTACTTTCTAGGGGGAAACTTTTCTTCCTCTGAATTTCAGGCACTGGAGTTTATTTTTTAGCAGGCTAATTTGTACAGCCAAAGAATCTGAGCCAATTCTAAATTCTTACTAGACCAAGAGAAGATCCTTTCCGGTTATGGAGAAAGATATCCTGTAAATTCACTCAGTGGATGTTTTCTTGCTTTCATTTTCATTCATCAATTATTTATTATTAATTATTATTACTACTACTACTACTGGTTTGGTACCAGGGGAGGGTAAAGAAAATGGAATTTTCTAGCATGATATTATCAGACAGCCTCAAATAGGCGTCCAAATGGACTCCCCACTCTTCCACAGACAACTGAGTAAGGGCCTCATGCAAACTCCCTTTTAAGTAATCAGAAATCTCTCTGCTGAGGTCAGTGGAAAGTGGATCAAGTCAGAGTCTACACATGAGCAAGCACAAAAATATCATCCACATGCATACACTGTTTGTGCACCTATTTTTTTTTGCACAAAATCAGAGAACGCAGCAGGAGAGATGACATTAAGTAGAATGCTGGACAGTTAATCCTTTTAAACCCCGAGTCAAATTTTCAGAAAAGCCTTATTTGATCTAAAGGAGAATACACAGTGTAGTTATAGCCATCTCAGTTCCAGAATATTTAGAGACACAAGGTAGGTGAGATAATATAACTGCAAGCTTAAAAAGCTAAAAAGTGGAAAAATCAACACAAGAATACTGCTTGACATTACAGAGGTTCATCCAGTCAAAAGATATTATTTCACCCACTATGTCTCTCTAAGGCTATGTCCAGACTTCGCTGAAGTTCCAAAAGAGCATATGCAAATTCCCACGGGAATTTGCATATCTTCTTCTGATCTCACTTTCAAAAGTGGAGCTTTTGAAAGTGAAAGTAGTCAGGACGTGGGTTTTTTCCAGCAACCTCCCCCTTTTTCGAAAAGCCGCATAAGCCTCATTTTTTGAGGAAAAGTGGCTTTTCAAGAAAGGGGGGGGGGGTTGCTGAAAAAAACTCCTGCATCCCAACTACTTTCCTTTTCAAAAGCTCTGCTTTTGAAAGTGAGATCAGAAGAAGATATGCAAACTCTTTCGGAACTTCAGCGGAGCCTAGACGAGCCCTTAAAGAGAATACTTACTCCTAAATCTCTCTCACGTGATGTTATTTACAGTATGTAGAGCACATATAATATGTTTAGTGTGGTACAAAATATCTTCCTTGCTGCTGCTCTGTTGGCCCTCTGGGTATCAGTACTGTATTCTACTGATTTTTGCCACTGTTGGGGGGGGGGGCAGTAATTATTTTTCACAAGCTGACTCTGTCTACAACATCAAAACTGTGCATATGCTCATGCATGCTGTGTAACAGAATACTTTGCAAATGGACATAAAATTTAATATGAATGCTGTTGCTGAAGCCATCATCATATGAAAAATTTGCCACTTCAGAATCTGTAAAGCAAGTTCCCCAAACCATATGTCTATCCTTACATAAACTTCCATAATACTAATTAAATATTTTTCTGTAAACCTGTCGCAGAAAATATTTTCTTTAATTCTTATAAAGGCACTTCTCAGGTCAACTATAGCTCCAGGGTCTGTCACTGTTTCCATTATGAAGCCCTACTTCTAGTTATTATAAAATCCAGCTATAAAAATTTGTGCCAAGATTAAACTTGGCATGTGAATTCTCAGAGAACCAAAGTTAAACTCAGCAACTAAATTAATCACTGTTAAAGTCAACATGGAGGGATAGTCCCTTCAGATATCCCTGTGCATCTAATGTTGGAAGAGTTGTGAGGCATGAAGTTTGGTGCTCTTTCTGCATAGCACATGGTCTTAATATTTCTGTCTGCATCCCTTTCAGGCCAAAATGCCCACCTTAGCAAAAAGGTCACTATATGGTATATGGTTAGATAAATTCCTCTCCGTTAAATTGCCTCCAAAGAGGCAGTAATCTTGTGTCTCCATACAGATGTGGCTTCCAGAGTCTCTCAGATCACAATTTCATCCCCCGTTACACCCAATTTAACTGGCTAACTGAGAATTCTCCCATTCAGTCAGGATCCATGTGATATACGAACATACTACAAACTTAGTCCCTGATCCCACGTTGGGAAGGGCTAGTACAGCCCCTTGCATCTGTACAGTATTATCAACTGCAATGGGACTCTCCAAGAGCAGTTTTCACCAGCTAGATTTTAATTGAGGAGTCATTTTAACTGTTTGGATAATTTCCTTCTTGGAATTTACTCACTCATCTAGCACACAAATACCTTCTTCAGAAGCATTGTCTGTCACTACCACATTTCAGTCTCTACCTTTCCTAGCTCATTTTGACCCATGTTCGCTTGGTGCTACAACGTGTTATCGGTTACCCTCTGATAAACATGCAGACAGCTGTTCCATCCCCAGACCAAATACATACATACATACATACATACATACGTGTGTGTGTGTGTGTGTGTGTGTGTGTGTAAAATCTCCCCCCGTGGGAATAAAAACACATAGAAATCAACTTCTTGATTTTTGTAGAAAGCCAAAGATGGGTATAGCTTTCAACTCTAAAGGAAAATGAAGGCCAAAAAGGGAAGATGACTCTCTTTACTCCTTGCACTTGTTTTGCCTATTTAGACACTTTTATGCTGCCCATTGCTACAACATCTATAGCAGGGTTTTTCAACCTTTTTTTATAAAGTATCCCTTAAAAAAAAAAAAAAGAGCAAGTACCCCCAGTACCTACAGCTTTCAGACACACAACTTTTTTTTCTACTATTGCAACACATTTGTTTAAACAACTTAATCGTAGGCAGGCAGGCGATGAAATTTTGCGGTGTAAAAAGTACAAAAATAATAAAGCGCTGTAAAACTTAAAACTAAAATTCAGTTTTCTCCAGGTTTCAGTTGTGTTGCTGTACCCCCCAGACTTCTCTCAAGTACCCGTAAGAGTACTGGTACCACTGGTTGAGAAACACCGATTTATAGCAACTGTAATACCATTAATGAGCCTTGCATGTAGTTATACACATACATGAACAAGCAACCCACTGCCCTCCCATGGTTTGGAAGACAATAAAATGCCACTACTAACCTGATGAAGTGAATCAAGGGCTAAATAAGTTTGTTTCTAGCCACACCCTAGATAACAAATTATACCAACCAGTCATTGGAAAGAAGTCACAAGCTTTCTAAAACTAGGGTGACCATCCATCCCATTTTTACCAGGACTGCCCTGTATTTAAGATGTCTTCCAAGCATCGCAACTTTTTTTTTTAAAGGGGCAACACGTCCTGTATTTGCACACTCCCTGCTGGTCTTTGAGTTCCACAGTCAGCGCAGCCGCAGAAGTCTCCTGTTTGTGGTTGGCAGTAAAGCAGGCACCAGCATGTGGTGTCTGGAGTCAGGCAGAGTGCGACGGAAGAAACATAGAAAGAAACCAGGGAGTAGTGTCTTCCCTCCTGTGCACCCTAAAGAAGGAAGTCTGAAGCCCCATTCCAAAGCACCCCCTCTGTGGAGTTGAAGCCCCATTCTCGAGCTGAAGTCCCGTTCCTGGGCAGCCTCCACCCCACCCATTCCCCCTCTCCCCACTGTGGGACTGGAGCCCTGAGTGCAGGTGCGTGCCCTTCCCCCCCCCTCCCCCGACAGCATGCAGAGGGGCTGAACTTCATCTCTGCAGCGGCGCAGAGTGAGCGAGGAGCCACTGGAGCCCGAGTACTGGCGGCTCCCCCACACACACACACTCTGGGGCTGAAGCCATGAGTGCAGGCAGCTCTCCTCCCCTCCCCCAACATCCCGTATTGGGCATAGGGAAATATGGGCATCCTATCTAAAATGTAAGGGGAAAGTCCCCACTATCCCCTGCAACTTCATGCCTTTAAACGACTGCAGAATCTAACTGAGGTCAGGTTAAAAATTCAACGCTACAGAAATCTTGTATCCCGTATTTCTGACAGTGATTCCTTCCAAGGTATTGGATAGTCACATTTAGTGCTAACCGTACGGACTAGGGATGTAAAAAGTCCTTTTAAAATGTAACTGTGTAACTGCTAAAAATCCTAGCCGTCACGCGCTGCGGTTTAAAGCTTAAATAAGCTTCATTCTGCAAAACCCGCAATAAAGTCTCCCCAGGAGCAGGGCTGGCCAGGGCTCCCAGCCCCACTCCTGAGGAGCCAGCATGGAGAGGGAGAGGGAGAGTGGTGGGGGCGGGCGGAGGCTGGGCCAGGCTGCAGTGGGCACTTTGGGGCTGGAGCAGCCCCCTGCCTGGGGTGGGCAGAGAGCTGTTCCAGTCCCTACCAATTAACCATGTACATCCCTAGTACAGACTCCACGATGCACATTAGAAAGGCAGAGGCATGCCAGCATGAGGCTGCACTTTTCCTCACAACAATGGAAGTAAGATGCAGGTGGACAGATTGGTTCCTGGTTTCAGTCTCCTTCTGCTGGTGGCACTCTCTGGCCAGAGATCAGGCTGATGTCCCAGATGTGAAGCCCAGAATAGTTGGTATGGCCCTTGATTTTCTCCTCAGACTGTCACTGTCCTTACTCAGAGTCTCTTCTTTGGTAGTGAACAGTAGGACAACTTCTTTGTATCACATTCACCTTTCCTCAATGAAACCACCTCCTATTTCTCCTGTTCGCATGGGATCAGGAGGGGAGAGCTTTTCACTCTCTTTGGGCAGAAAGTATCGATAGTTTAGGTCTCTAGGACTCTGTCTCTGTGTCCCAGTCTCATTCTCAGTTATTTCATCTTTGGATGCAGAAGTGAGAGAGAGAGCTAATCTTTCACTGTCTGAATGTTGCACTCACCAATCAATGACAGACCCAGAAATGCTCACAACATGTAGTGGCCTCTCTGTGTCCAGGGATCACTAACAGGAGGGGCCAGGTGAGAAAGCCAGAGCAATATAACAACAACACCGAGCATTCATATCCTAGTGTCATGCATATACCAGAGGCTACTACTTGTCATCCGATCCAGGACAATAGTATTGTGTTTGTGGCATGCTGTTGTGTCTGCTCCCAAACCTCAACAAGTGAAAAAAAGAGGTTTATTGGGATGAGGAAATGAACACTTAAGGGGGATGGGGAGAGAGAATATTAAAAAAATAATAACTTTCTAAACCAAACTTTCACCTGAAAATCCCTGTGGTTTCCCTGAGTGGTCCCTCTGAACAACAGCTGGTGACCATGGAAGGATGTGGGATTTTCCTGCTGCCTGTGGTGAACTGTACTTTTAGCAGGAAATCAAACAAGCAGCTGGCTGGCTTGCAGTTTGTTTCTCTTTCAAGACTTGCATTGCCCTTTGTTCTCTATAAAACAGCAATCTTGGAAAAGAAAATGACACTTGGGGACTGCCCACGTGGTTTGATAAATACTAGCTGGAGGCAAACATTTCTCTGCGTGGTTCTTTTAAAAATATTTAATTCATCACTAAATTATTTCATTGCACTGATGTAGAAGTTCCAACCTGCTGCTGAATTCAGCCTGGCTCATGCTGGAGAAAGGGTGGTGTCTTACTGCATAGATTAGGTGTAGTGCATTTTAGAATATATATGGCCAAACTACTCAGGGAATGAGAGAGACCAAGGTGTAACAATGAATACTCTTGGAATACAATAGCATGCCAACTTATAAATGGATTGAAATTGATCTGACTGTCTGAAAGGAATATAGCTAATTTTAGTTCATGGTAGACTGCCGAAAACCTATTTAACTTTAAAACTGAATTTTGAGAGTTGGTTGCTGTCTGAACTAACAACCTTATAATGTAAATGCCACTAGTGGTGCCTTGTTTTAAGAAAAAAAGATTAAAACTTCACTGCAAGAATATTTGAAAAGTATTTTCATTTAAGCTAGGTCTACACTACACTTCTTTTTCGGAAAAAGTCACATGAATTGCGCTTCACAATTTACATACCTTTTTCCGAATGTTTTTTCAGAAAAGCATTCCAAAATTTGGCCCATCTACACTGGACCAAATTTTGGAAAAACCTCCTCCTTCGGAAGAGCCCTTCTTCCTTGTGAAACAAGGTTTACAGGGCTTCCGAAAGAGTGCATCTGCTCTTCCGCAAAAAATGTTGGAAGAGCAGACATGTTCCCTGGATGCAACAGAGTTTTTCCAGGATGAAAAAAACTCCATAGTGTAGACATAACCTTACTTTAGAGTCTAAAGTTTAGACTATGGACAGCAGCATTAATTCCTTGTATTGTCAGAGCACCAAGGAACCCCAGTCAGGGACCAGCACCACACTGCACTATCCGTGTGAAACACAGAACAGAAAAACAGTCCTTGCCCCAAATATCTTTTAATCTAAAAATATGACAAAAGACTGCAGATGAATGCAAACAGATGAGAAAATAAGAAAACAATCAGACTAGTCTCATAAAAACTCCAATTAAGATCCCAGAAATACCCTAAAAGATTGTGAAAACAACTTCATGCTGTCCTGTGGTACCTTAGGCTATGTCTAGACTGCAAGCCTCTTTCGAAAGCGGCTTTTTTGAAAGTATTTTTTTGAAAAAGCCTCTTTCGAAAAAGAGCATCTAGAATGCAAGCAGTACTTTCGAAAAAGCAAGCCGCTTTTTCGAAAGAAAGCAGCGAGTCTGGATGCTCTCTTTCTAAAAAGCCCTGTTGTCATTCAAGAACGCCTTTTTTCGAAAGAGCACTTTTGAAAAAAGGCATTCTTCCTCGTGAAATGAGGTTTACCGCCGTCGAAAGAAAAGCTGCGTTCTTTCGATTTAATTTCTAAAGAACGCGGCTGCAGTCTAGACGCAAGTGAAGTTTTTTCGAAAAAAGGCTACTTTTTTCGAAAAAAACCCTGAGTCTGGACACAGCCCTGGAGATTAACAAATGAATTAGGTCAAGAACTTTCATGGGAAAAACCCACTTCATCAGATGAGCTGGAGCCTCCAACTGTGCAGTGCTGGGAATTGCATGTACACATTAGACATGTAGTGGAGCCTCCAACTCATTTGATGACGTGGGTTTTACCCATGAAAGCTCATGACCAAATAAATTTGTTAGTCTCTAAGGTGCCATAGTCTCTAAGGTGCCACAGGACTGCTTATTGTTTTTTCAGTTTCAGGCTTGATGCGTTTAATAGTACATGTCTAACGTGTACATGCAATTCCCAGTACTACATGGGGAAAAAAAAATCAGGCTGATGAATGTGTTTATGGCTAGAGAGATACTTAACTGGCCACGTGAAGATGCAGTCCTGGCTTTATATATGCAATTGTGATAACTCTACACAGAAACCAGGATCACAACATCTAGCCAGACATGCTCTCAACATAGGTCAGAACAGCCTGTCACCGCTCATCTGCACCAGCTTGTAATGGCTCCAAATCCACACACACCCCTTAGCAAATTTCCCATACACATTATGCCCCCTACACTACAGGAAGGGCTGGTGTAGGGACAGTTAATCAGATTTTATGCCAACTGAAAATGTCTTTGAACTTAAAGGATCCTCAGCTATCTATTTAGTGTAGAGATAAATCCTTTTATGTTGCTCTAGTAGCTCAAAGGGACTTTTCTGGGGAGAGGATTCAACCTCAAATGTATTTGGTTTCTTAATTTTTTTTCCTCCATGCAAAGGCTGGCTCAACAAAAAAGGAGCACAAGTTTAAAACTGCATGACTATATTAAGAGTTGAAATTTCAAAAGTGCCTCAGCATGTATCGAACGTTGCTCCCATTTGAACAGAGCTAAGCATCTTTGAAGATCCTTCCCTAAGCATTAAGCAAATCTCTGGGATAAATTGTTCTTAAAAAGGGAATGCTCTGTATTAAGTAGGGATGTGAAAGGTTAATTGGTAAACATCACCCTAAATGGGTGATGCTTACTGGCTCTGGTTAAGTGGCAGAGGCTAGTGAAGTCCCCAGCCTGGATCTTGCATTAGCCAGTTAACTGATTAGCCGGAATTTTATGTTCCTAGTCTTAAATGCTATATTCAATGGGAGTGTGTATGCTGTACTTTCATTAAACAAAACACAAAGTTTTAGAGCTATATGGCTCTTAGTGGTTTGCATGGGTTCCTGTCAACAATTGCTTGGGTTTGATCCATATGGATGTTCACAGTTGAGTTTCACTTTGAGTTTCTGATTTGACTAAAGCAAATCTTTCGTTGCCAAAACCACAAGACTCCAAAACCCTATGAAACCATGAGTTTGGCACCTCCTTGATATGGAAACTGTAAATTGTGCCCCGGTTCATTTGAAACTGGGCCATATGCCTTTAAGTTATGAAATACAGCAAAACTGCCAGCAAACCAGGTCAGTTTGAGGTCCTAAGGAAGTGAAAGCCATGCGTGTTTTCCCTTGTTTGCAGTTTTATTATAAATATTTTGCTAAGCTCTGGTATTCTTTAGCCTGTGTATTCCTCAGCTATACATACACCGAATGGGTAGGAAACCAGAACAAGCCTACACATTCTTTAAGAAATTGCAGTTTTCTACTTCACAAGTTTCAGTTAAAATTGGACTTCGCTCCCTCTGCTAGTTCTAACACAGACTATGTCCAATTCATGAAGGTGACATCTCAGATCAGTTGTACTTATGCTTGATGGCTTTAGATGTCACAGCTATAAGATAAAGATATGCATGTTTTAACTGAAAGGTAGAAAAACTCAAAGTATGTTGTAAATCACATACTACCCAAGAGCAGCAACCATCTTGTTTAAAAGCCACATGTGATACTCGGCTGCCAGCATTAAATCTTTTGAATATGGTTCTTGTTAACAATGTATGAAAGTTTAAAAAAAAAAAAAAAAAAAAGAGAGAGAAAAAAGTGTGAAAAGTTATTTTAGGTTTCAAAATAGACACGTGCATCAAGAAGACATATTTGTAAACAGACTAAAAAGATCAGCAAAAGGAAGGAAAATAATGCAAAATCCACACCTGGGCAACCCAGAGATGGGAGGCTATAGGTAAGTTAAGGAGGAGACAACAAAACAAAACAGCAAGTCATGTACGTGAGGAGCAAATTCTAATCACACAAGTAAGCAAACAGGCTCCTAACATCATCGTACAGCTAGCAGGACAACTGCAGCCTAGTCACATTTAATTGAACTGCCATTATTCATTAGAGTTGCCGGATGGTTTCAACAAAAATACCAGACACACTTGACATTACATGACAATCTACACTACATCTTATTTAGAAAATACCAGACATTTATATTTTCTCAATTTGATTCCCGAACAGAAAGCTCAAATACTGGACTGTCTGGTTCAAAACCGGACACCTGACAACCCTATTATTCATTTAAAAAGGCCAAAGGGAAAACCAATAGGCTTTGATCAGAAATGTTGATTTTCAGCTGAGCTAGGAAGGGGATCATAATGTAATGAAGCACACATCAGGTGTTTCTGACCTGTCATAGAGTTTTCAGATGTACACAGCTGCTCTCTCAGCTTTTCCACGTCATCTGGATGAACCTGCTCATAGAGCGTGCTGCCAAACCACTCTGACTGTGGCTGGTTCAGCACTGGAGTGACGGAATCGGATACGTAGATGACTCTCCCAGTCTCCGCTGCAACTACAAACAGGAACCCATCGGCAGCCTCCAGGATAAGATGTTTCAGTTCCTTGCAGAGACAGGATTGAATTAGAAGGCCAGCAAGAAAAGAGAATTTAAAAAAATACATTGTTAACCCTCAACTCACAACACTTCTTTTTCAGTTTGAAGGGCTGGTCAAATAATAAGTGAACTACATTTTCAATGTGGCGCTGATACAATAATGCATCCGATTTTGTAAGGAAAAACATTGTTCATCTTAGTAAATACAACATCTTTTACCTGATGATCTCAATCATAGGTGCCGACTCTGTGGGTGTCTCGGGGCTAGAGAGCCCAAAGGGAAAACCAGCAGTCAAGCTCCCCCCTCAGACTCCCTCTTCCCCCCACACCTCTTGCCCGCTGGCTCCTCCCCAGCCCCCGCAGCACTTCTGCCAACAGCTGAGTCGTGGCATTCAGGAAGCTCCAGGAGGGCAAGGGAGGAGCGGGGTCAGAGCGCATTTGGGGGAAGAGGTGGGGAGGCAGGCGGGGGGCAATGGACATGGGGTGGGAAGAAGCAGGGCATGGGTGGGGTCTTGGGGGGGAAGGGAGATGAGGAAGCCTGGAGCAGCGGGGAGGATCCAGCACCCCTACAGCTAGAGGACAAATCAGCTAGAGGACAAAGCGCCTATTATCTCAATGCACTTTAGAAAAATTAACTAAGCCACATAACTCCCCTCTGAATGGGGTATCTTATAAAGTAAGGCAGGGACTGGGGAAATGACATGCTAAAGATAGTAAAGAAATTCCATCCTTTTTTAAATGTTCAAAGAATTTAACAGATTAAATCAACAGGGTTATTCTGAAATGTAATATGATCTTTTAGATATTCAAAATCTGCAATATTTCATGAGGAGTGATATTCTTTATAGTTTTTTAAAATTTTTCAATAGAAATCCACAGTACAAGATATATTAGATTAGAACAACTTATGTAGGGCTGAAGAATGAAATAGCACTTTGTATGAATTATATCTACCAATATGACATTACATAACCTCATGAATTGCGGCCCAGTTTTTATTAATGGGATTTGGATTAATTTGTTAGTAAACTGTTAAGAATTGCCTTTGAGGAACCTGTTGTAACTTTTTTGTGTCATATAACTAAAACCCCATTTCAAACTCTGTACCGACTTAACTCTGTTTAAAGTTAGATGTGTCTCTATGTAATTTCATTTATAAGTGTGAATGTGGGGGTGTTTGTAAAGGGATCAATCCCTGAAGCCAGCGTGTTTAGGTGACCAGCTGCTAGCATGCTAGCACCATCTTGATGGCAAAAGAACAATGCAAGTGAGCCCTGCAAAAGAACCCACGAGAGAGAGAGAGAGAGAGAAGCCCCATAAAGAAAAAAAGATCAAGACCACATCTACTGTTAACTGATGACTCATAGTCATACAGTGCCCTGGGCGGTGGGACAGAACAGACTCTATGGACTAAAACCTATAAAAAAAATAGGTGCAAAACTACAGAGTTGGGTCTTTCAGTTCTACAATCATCCTACAGGAACATCGGTACGCACCGACATGACCCAGGTCCCCTTTTCATATCTAGACCACCTGGCCAGTGGACTAGCATGAGCAACTGAGGCTGGTAACTATATCCCATCTGTAGAACTGTGTGTATGAGTATGTGTAGTGGATAATTTTAGTAGCTACGGACAGTACATGAATTCTGCTTTCACAACTAACAGGGCATATTGCCTGACCGCCCAAACTAGATTCTGTTAATTTTATTTCTCTAAGTGTAACACATACTGAAAGATTATTCTCTATTTACTTCTGTAGAACTTTACCCCTGGAAAAGGAGGGTTACTACTGACACTTTCCACTCCCTGAATCATTTGAATGCGAAAAAGACCGGTTTTCAAAAAGCTTACTTTTATGCACATAACTCAATGCTCTGTCGAAGAGCACTTACTTATGTGTGTGCATAAAGCATGCACAACCTGGGCAGTTAATCACCCAACAACCTGACTGGTGTGCACAATTTGCAATCTGTTTGCACAGATTAAAAAAAAATGCAGGCCAACTTTGGTGAAAGCAATCAGTTGTGCAAAAACGAATGGTGAGGAGTAAAAAACCTGGCCCTATATTTTATTTCAGTTTACTCAGACTCCCTTCTTAACACCCATCCAAATCTGTTGCAACTCAATGAGGTTTCTGGAGCCAATCACTGTCTCTTTCACTGTCCACTTTATTGTTTTGATCAAATATTAAGTCTCTTAAATAAGGGTCTCTGAGTCCTGGTGCTTCAGGCTTTTGTGATTGTTACTCATGGTCGAGAAAGATCCCTAAATAATGTGCATCTGTTCTAGATCCTGCTGCCCACCCACAGAGGGAAGAAAAGCAGCCAATTGACAGCATCTGAGTCCCCCAGAAGCAAATTTGGAGACCGGAGATAAAAGTATAGAGAGACGTGAGCATGGAGAGTTCAGCTGCTGCTGGTATTTGGTTAACAGAAATATGTATCGCTTCAAGCCATACTTTACGTATATAAGAACGTAACTCTAAGAGAAAAAGTATGCAAGTTACAGCCAAAAGAAAACTAGAAAGGAGATTCCCAAGTTCAGATGCAAGCTCTCCAGTTCTGAGGTTTTACCAATTGGGGATACCCATATAGTTCAGATCCAAATTTGAATTTTCTTCAAATCTGTCTGTGCTCACACCTGGAATTGTCTCAGAGAGGGAGCTGTGTTAATCTGTAACTTTAAAAACAATGAGTAGTCCTTTGGCACCTTAAAGGCTAACATATATTATCATGAGCTTTCGTGGGCAAAACCCATTTCTTCAGAGGAGATGATCTTGAGTGAACCTGGAATTGTTTGCCTCTCCCTAAATGAAGCGAGCCAAAAACCAATACAAAGAACTTACTGGCCCCACTACCCTACCTCTCAAAATGACAGGATTATTTGGCACAGAAAAACACAACATTTATGAACCAACTACCTGTTCTGTTAGGAAAGAAGGCTTATATGCCCCGTCAGTAGATTTATTTCCAGTGCCCCTCATAGACTTCATGTGTGAAACAGCCATACGCAGAATTGTCAACTTGTCAGGTTTACGTGCCAATGCACTGCAGGTGGGCACCATGTCCGACAGCTCCGTGATATACTGTGTCATCTTATTCCTCCTGCGCCTTTCAATTTCACTATGGTTCTCCCTAAACATTAAAGAAAAATCAAGCCAACAGAAAAAGCAAGACAAGATCAGTACAGGAATTTCCGTTTGGTATTGCAAATAGTAAAATAAAATAATAATAATAATAATAATACTTTGCATTTGTGTAGCATCTTTCATCCAAGGAGATCAAAGTGCTTTACAAAGGTAAGCATTATTATCCTCCATTTTACAGTGGGGAAAACAGGCACCACTCAGTTCAGTATGATTTGCCTAAGATCACACAATGATTCCCGATTTCCCAACTGCTAGTTCCTGGCTCTAACCCCCCCCCCCCCAGACAATTATGCCTTAGTTGGTTTAGAACAGCAGCAGTAAAAGGAAAAAGAGGCGCTGAAGGCCATCAATGCCAAAGGAACCTCTCGAGAGATGCTCTGTGCCTCCTAGCATAATATAGACTAGCAATGAGCAACCAAGGCAAGTGAATGAGCCACATGAGTGACCCTCTATCTCAGTGGGCTAGGCTACAAGATTGAAGACGGGCACATGCACAAACCCCATGACCCCAAGAAAAAGATTAAATACATTGCACTAAGGGATCCATTGTTAGGGCAAATTAAATTGCAAAAGTAACGAAGAAGCAAAGGGAGCACACGGTTTTCACAATGTTGTGTGCAAAGCCCTGGTTGGGTTGATTTAGTTGGGATTGGTCCTGCCTTGGGCAGGGGGCTGGACTTGCTGACCTCCTGAGGTCTCTTCCAGCTCTATGATGCTATGAACTCATACAGACCCTTGCTTTAAATGTGTGTCACTTCTTATTTTGCCAGGGGCTGCTCAACCCCCCTCCACTGCAGGCCCTGCATCCATTCCATCTCTTCCCTCAAACCCCAATCTGGCCTCTTTCCTGCCTCCTCCTCTGAGCGTGCCCCATCTCTTCTCCTCCCCTCCCCCCCCCAGCATTTCCAGAGTGCTGAGAATCAGCTGATTGGCACCCCATACCTGCTTCTCCACCTCCCTCCCAGAGTCTGAACACCACAAACCAGCTAATTCACAGCAGGGAGAGGGCACAAAACAGATAATTCACAGTGCTCTGAAAGTGCTGGGAGGGAGGAGTAGGTAATGCAGGGGGAGGGAGCAGAGGGAGAGTGCACAGGCTGCATAAAGAACTCCAATGGGCCGCATGCAGCCTTCAGGTAGCCCACCACTGATACAGAACCTGATATAATGAATGGGGGTCTCCCCATGGACTTCAAGAGATCAGGTCTTCAGTAAGCAATGGGTATGGCTACAATTTTGTCATGGGAATATAGACCCCAAACCTGCAATCCTATGCAGCAGATCTACACCCTACGCTGGCCCTCCAATACTTCAGTAAGGCTCTGTATGGGCACAGGGCACAGATTGCAAGACTGGGACTATATTTTGTATAACAAGTAAATGAAACATCTAAAATAAATACTAAAAAATAAAGTAGGTGCTGACTTGCCAGACACTGAACAGGGGGTAATTATATAAGAGAATCACTAGTATAGTAATAAAATAACAATGGCATTACTCAACAGTAATATACTGCTTTTTATCTTCCATGAGATTTACACAGATACCTAAAGCATCTCCACAATAACCATATTTTATAGAGGTTAAATAACTTGACTATACTTACGAAGAAAGTCTGAGGAAGCCAAAGAAAGCGAGACCTGGGATTAGAACTCAGGAACTCCCAAATACCAATACTATGCTCAAAAATTATTCAAAAGAAAACACTACCAGAAGCTTTGGTATTACATTGTGACTTCCAAGAGTTGCAACATTTATAAAGGTCACATCTTAAAGTCTTTACCCAGTCAAAACTATCATTAAAGCCCACGAGAGTTTTATGTGATAAATAATCGAGTAAAAAACTGTAAAGACAAGATTTAGAGTGTGATTTTCAAAGAGGCCTAACAGAGATAAATACATAATTTCCATTCCTTGAAAACTTCAGCCTTAGCCTACAAACATACATTTTCATAGCAAAACGCTGCTCTCAGTCCACCTACAAAATTAATACAGGTTGAACCCCTCTGGGCCAGCACTCGCTGATCTGGTACCAGACAATGGATGTTGCTAGATCAGAGAGCCCCTGGACTGAAGAGCCCTGGCAGATCAGAGGGGGAGTAGACTGAGAGTCTGGTGGAAGAGGGGCTGGAGGCCAGCAGCAGGGAGAGGAGTCCAGTTGGTGGCAGCTACAGTCAGCAGAGCAGGGAGACTGGCTAGTAGGGCAGGGAGCCAGGGCCATGGAGCCCAGGTAGCAAAGTAAAACGGGGGAGAAAAGAGTGGGGGGGAGGCAGAGAGTGGAGCCTGGCTGGCAGGACTAGCGGTTGGGAGTGGACTCTGGCCAGCAGCCCATGGAGCCAGCAGCAGGTTGGGGTGGCCAGGAGGCGAGACAGCTGGGAGGTCAGCAGCCTCTTGCAAGGGCCATGACCTCCCCTGAGCCAGTAAACTCCTTCGTTGGGGAACAGCCAGGTCCTAATGGTGCTTGACCAGGGAGGTCCAATCTGTATCAAGTTATGAAAATCAGTATCCAGTGAATTAATTTTTTTCTCCACATCAAACTTACCAATACCCTACAATAACGAGGATCACTGACTCATTTCAATTTCATTTCCAAAGTTCTCAGCACTTACAATAAATACATTACTGAGTTGGAAAATTGCATTTTAGGATTCTTCAATTATCAACTGTCAATATTGTATATAAATAGGATCTGTAGGCAAGATCCTCAGCTTGTCTAAATAGCTCTATCAAAAATCAATGGTGTTGAACCAATTTCCATCAGCTAAGGAATTAACCTATAGAACCTAGAAAATTACATTGCATTGTATACACAGACACATCTTTATTTTCTGAAATGGCACCAGTATACTGTACCTGTGAAGTGGTAGCTACCTATAAGCATATCCAGGAAGAAGAGAGCATGCCACTTCTGATATCAATACAGCTTCTTTCAATGAGCTGGGTATGGAATTTTCTTGGCGGGTTACTGATTAATCCAACGAGATGTGAAATTGCAGATGACCACATGGAGAATCCACTAACACTGATATGTACAATATGCAGTATTAGAATTTATTCTGACTTAGTATCATTTAGGGCTGAATAACTAGGGCAGGGGTGAGGAACCTAAGGCTTGGGGGGCTAGATGCAGCCCATGGCTTGCTTGGATCCAGCTCCAGAGGCTCAGGCCCCGCCCTCAGCATTGGGGAGCCCACATTGGCACTCCAGGTCCCCCCCCACTACAAAGTTGAAGCGCACAAAATCTACTTCGCTGGGCCCCATAAGCTCTTGCGGGCACGGGGAACGTGGGGAGTGACTTCGTTCTTCTTAGTTGGGGGCCTCATCAGTGAGGGGTTTTGTTTGGGGTTTTTTTGGCTTCTCACTTGTGTGTGACCTCAGACTTATTTCTGTGGGGGTCAATGGCCCCTGACCCAAAAAAAGATTCCCCATCCCTGAATTAGGGAGTGATTCATGGAAGTGGACTAAGCAAAGATCAAAATATAGGGTTGGTATCCGTGTTGCAATATGTTGCTCTTTGAAATATTCCAAAAAATAAGCAAAATCACAGAACATTTAGAGGAGTTGGAATAATTGGTTTGTGTTGCTTTAGAACAGGGGTCGGCAACCTTTTCAAACCAAAGAGCCAAACTACATCAAAATTCAGAACAAGTGGTCAACAAAGAACCAGTATAAGAATGCCCATTTGCTTGACTGAAAATATACAACTTAATATTATTCATACTTGACATAATGATTAATAATAGCATAATTTAATTACTGTATTCACAGACTTTATTTAATGGGACTTCTGCATCTTTTTTTTTGGAAATTTACATCATAACTGGTCAAATTCAGCTTCATGCATGCATTCAGGCTGACTTTTGTCAGTCTTGAACATAAATTACCTTTGGTGTAATTCAAATGAGAGAAAGGCTTCTCACACATACTATAGGTGGAGCCAAACATTGAAAGTAAGGCCAAGCTGACATTCTGCATGGCACTGTATGTGATCGAAAGTTCTTTCCAAGTTTGCAGATTCAGATTATCATCATGCTCTAGTTTCTTCACGTCAGCCCATTTGTGCAGTTTTATCAATACTGCACATTGTCAAGCAAGGTGTTCTAAATCAGAATTCAGCTTGATGAACTTTTCCACCCAGATATCTGACTCCTTGAAATCTGCCATTTCCAAATTGCTAATTCAGATGCCTGGAATCACTGTTAAATCCAGTTCTTCAATGGACACTTTATGTGGACGAATCATAAACATAAGCAGAGCACCGTGTTTCCAAAAGTCAACAAAAGGAGACTTGAATGCCATCTGGAGCTCAGAAACAACCCAACAAGCTTCTGCAAATCAAGGCTGGTATTTGGATTCTCTCTCTGATAGGAATCACGAAACATTTGAAATCTTTCAAAATGAGACAGTCTACCCGTCTCGATATCTTTGATTACAGTCAGTTTTGACTCAAATCCAAACACTGCTTTCTGTAGAGTCAGCACTGTATTTCCTTGCCCTTGTAGCTTAGGGGTATGACTAGACTACAGACTTTTGTTGACAAAGCTTCTGTCGACAAAGAGCGTTAGACTACATCCAGTTCTGTCGACAAAGCAAGTCACTTTGTCGACACGAGAGTGTAGACACAAAGGACAGTGTAGATGCAATAATGCCTTCTGTCGACAAAAAGCGTTATTCCTCGTAGAATGAGGTTTACCACCGTAGACAAAACTGCCAAGTTCTATTGATGTTATGTCAACAGAACTCAGCGGTAGTAAAGACGCAGGTATAGTTTTGTCGACAAAAGTCCACTTTTGTCGAAAAAACCCTGTAGTCTACACACACCCTTAAGGTTCAACTCATTCAAATGAGCAGTAATGTTGATGAGATAGTAAAACTTGAGCAACAAGTCACAGTCAGAAAGTTCAGTATGTTTGAGACCCTTGCTATCCAAAAGTGGCAGGAGGCAAAAAGAGACAAAACTCTGCCACAGGATAACCAGCGAACATTGCTGTGTGAATCAGATTCTGAATGCCCAGATCTACTATCTCCTCGAGCAGTGACTGAAATGATAAAGGGCTAGGGCAAAAATCCAATTCAAAATGGGAATGACCAGCCCCATTACATTTCTGAGTTTGTGCACAATCTTGTGGAACTAAAGTGCTTCCTGATGCACAATGCAATAAAAGTTCAAAAGTGGCCAGTCCAGCTGTTCTAACAAAAGATTAAGGAATCCCCTGAATTTTCTGACCATGCTAGGTACACTGGCCATAAACATACACCGTCCATACACAGACACAAGATTATCCAACTGTATTTCTTTCTCATTTACAAAGTCCATCACACTTTTAAGGATGTCTTCGTCCCTTGTTCAATTTTTCATCGGTAATATTGCAATCATTTCTTCATGTATAGCATTTCCAGAATACACAACTGATAATGTCACATATCAGTTGTCTCATCCAAAGCAAACCAAAAATAAGTTGTTGTACTCAAATTCTGCATTTGGCCCATCAATTCAACAAGGAACATTTCCACAGCTCTGTCATAAACTGGTTTTGTTGATAACGGCATATCTTGAATTTTCTGTAAGATTGTGTCCTTGTTGTGAAACTCGTCAAATAGTTCATGACCAATTTTTAGCATGCAACTCTTCATGTAATCTACATCAATGAAAGGCTTCCTGTCTTGAATAATGCTGTATGAGCCCGCAAAGCTTGAGCAGTTTAAGCTTCCACTTTTTTTGACCATGCCAGCAGGCTATTTTATCCAATGTTCATTTTTCGCTGCAGCTCCTTGCAGGCTTTTTTTTTGCTTGTCACCCTTGGGGTACTTATAGCAAACGCTGAAAGTTTTGTCATGAAATGCTGTTCTAAATTTGATTTTGCTTGAGGACAGTCACTACAAATGAGACCATGTGGAGATCCAGACCTTTCCACAAATGCATAAAAGTCTGTCCACTCCTTTTGAAAATTTCGGTACTTTTCATCTTTCTTTCTCTTCACCATTTTACTGTTAGCGGGTCACAGAGTTTTCTATTGTATATGATGATGAAAAAAATTCTTGATCAATCAGATAAAAAGAGAATATACATGATCCCCAATGAGTGGAGAGGATGGATGGTTGTTAAAAGGAACTATTAAAGGTGAAACAGAACAAATAAAAAAGACCATCTTGACATGAGCAATTACGCGTTTTCAAAATTTTGAATTACATTTTTCATTTTAATTTAAAAAGTTGTGTGTATTTTGGGAATGACAAAAGAGCCATATTTGGTGCCGTACTGAGCTATATTTGGCTCTAGAGCCATAGGTTGCAGACCCCTACTTTAGTAGGTATCATATTCAAGATCTATGGAAGGTCAACCTGTAGGACTGCCACAATGTGTCTGTGCTCTGGCTCTCAGTGTGGTAAGCCCAAGCATTCTCTAGGCATTGGTCAATGAGGTTGAGAGAGAAGGGCAGGTTGCCAATTTTCTACTTTGTTGGGCAAATCAGTCAAGTGGAAGGATACTCAAGGTAAAGGGATCATCCTGAATGTTGGAAAAAAAAACCCTGTAAGAAAATGGCACTAGAACTATGTAAGTTGCACATAAATCAACCAAATCCTAGTGCATCTGCCTTAACAAGGCTACTGTGAATACCTTCAAATATCCCATCATTGTTAGTGTGAGGTTTCCTAGAACGAAGTGTGGTTTCTCTCTGTTCCTAACACAGCAGGATGGTTTGGATATTGGAGCTACCGAGAAATTGCTCATACATACTGAGAGTACGCTCTGACTACATCTCTAGCTGGTCCTATGAGATGCTGACCAATGACTAGGGAGGTACATGAATGCAGTTAGCACTGTGTACTGCAGGGATGGATACAGCACAGCTTGCATTTTGCAATTCAGAATTCCTAAACCTGTTGAGGTGCTGAGCACCTGCACTTCCTACTTGTTTCAGTGGGGGAACAAGTTCTCAATGCATCTGCAGATCTGGCCTAGTTCAGAGAGAAAACAGGTTAGCATGAGGGCTGCTTATTGCGATAGACTGGCAATACTTAGTCTTCCTCAGCATCTTCCAACAGGATTCACTGAGCTCTATCTTGGCAGTGCTAAGATACACTTCTGGGAAGCTATGATTTATTGCCATGTGGGTACTATTACTAAAGAATGGACCTTACTGGGTCTGTGGCTTGGTCTGAGTGTTTACTTCTCATCTCCACGGAGCCCTTCCTCCCCCTTTCTGGGCCCTTAACGTTTGCTGGCGAGATTAAATGATTTTTTGCACATAAAAGCAAACCTCAATGAATGTGAAGTTTTCTAGTACAGGGGCTTTGACTATAAAAGATTTGTACCATGCGCATCATAATGGAGTCTGGATCATAACTTTAAGAGCAGGTTAGATAAGCATCTATCAGGGATGATCAGATGGTGTTGGTCCTGCCATGAGGGCAGGGAACTGCTTTCGATGACCTCTCAAGGTCCCTTCCAGTTCTAGTGTTCTATGATTCTATGTAAAGGGTATCATATGTAGGTTTTACATGTTGGAGTCACTAACAGAATCAATGTGTGTTATACGGTTCTCTCTCCACATTCACAATTCCCACTGATGTCAATAAGGCCTTTATGATTAAAGCACCAATTTGTATACAATTTAAACAAGCATACTGCAATAGCACTCCTTATTGGTTCAGTAAATAACAACCTTTCCTTTTTGTTTATCATGTTCTTTAATGGTGCACGTGTTTCAGATTCTCGACTGTCTGTGAGAGGAGATAGCTATGTTGATCCCATGATATTAGAGAGATAGATTAGATAGTAGAGCTCTGTGTAAGCTTGAAAGCTTGTCTCTCACACCAGCAGAAGTTTGTCCAGTAAAAGAGACTGCCTCACCCACCTTGTCTCTCTAATATCCTGGTACTGATATAGCTGCAACCACCCTGCATAGTTAAAAACAATCACACAAAGTAACCAAACCCCTGCATGGAAACTGACAAAAATCCAACATTTCATGTTACGTATTATTATAAAAGTTTTAAAATATTACATTAATCCATATATTAGCAAAAGGGCTGAACAAACATATCTGACGCTGTCCTGAAACTCACTCAATCTGAGCTGAATAGATAGCAAGAGGGAACACACTTCTGTTATAAAAGGTCTGATCCTGGAAACTTACATTAATGAACAATTTAAAAAGATGGAGCCCTGGGATTTATAATTCCTAGCTGTTTGTTTTTTAAAATGTTTGTAGGATATTAAATTTGGGTACTAAGAGGCTGATCCAAGTCCCTGAAATCAACAGTGGTTCGAAAGTCTCCTATTGACTTTAGTGGGCTTTGGATCAGGCTTTAGATAAGCGAACCTTACTGATCTGTGATCAGCCAGAATGGTATCATGTAAAATAAAAGGGTCCAAACGGGATTTTCCTTTTTCCTACCTGGCCATCCTCTCTGCGTCAGCAGTACTTTGATCATCTTCCCACCTAGAAACAAAATAACCAGCTCTCTAAGCTAAGGCGCACAGACTGAGAATTTCTGGATACGACTATCCCCCTCTTTTCTCTCAGCAGAAGATCTCTACAGAACACGCCTACCTTGCAAATTTTTCCTTATCACCAGAGATTTGATCATCATCATACCTATAAACAAAACATGGTACGTAAATTCAAAAGGCTTATGCAAAACTAGAAAGTCAATACAAAGTAGAAGGCGAAGACAACAATTTCAAGTGCAAATTACGATGAATTACAGAGAAGCATGATACAATGGGAATGATAGAAAAGAAAGGAAAAGGGAACTCTCATGAAACTTTCTGAACTCTCAGGAACCTGTGGCTAAAAACGTTCACTTTTGATGTATTAATATGAAGAAGATCAAAATATGCCCCTCTGGTTTCACTTAACATCTTAAAGCTCATTTGTTTATTGTTTGAGAAAGTTATAAAGAAAACTCATTAGAGAAAAAACTATTAATCTGTTTTTAACAATAAGCCATGAAATTTCCTGGTTGCACAGCAATAGTAGGGATATCTTCAGCATGCTGCATCCACTATGTATGGCACTCAGTAGACGGCATTGATAACACATACAAATTGTGGAACGATAAAGACCCATCCAAACGCAGGTCATTATTTTATGGAGATCTTTGCACAAAGCTTTAATACTGGCACAAAGCTGAGGACTCCACCAAGTATTTGTTATGAGATCTAGGGCCAGATCCTCAGCTGGTGTAGGTCAGTATTCTGGAGAAATGCCGCAGGGAGCCCAGGATCAGCTGGGAAGTCCCCAGCTGACCCTGGGCTCCAGGGCTGCCCCTTTGAATCATGCAGAGGATCAGCTGTGCAGCAGCTGCCCTTTTAAAAGGAAGCCTGCGCACATTTCAAAGGGGCAGCTGCCATGGAGCCCAGGGTCAGCTGGGGACTCCCAGCTAATCCCGGGCTCCCTGCAGCATTTCTCCAGAACTCAGGATCAGCTGGGGAGTCCCCGTTGGGGACTCTTGTGCATTTTAAAGTAGGCAGGCCGCATGCAGCCCAGAGTCAGCGAGACTTCCCACTGGCCGCAGGCTGAGTTCTGCATTCCTCTTCTGAAATGTACAAGAGCCTTGTACATTTCAAAGGAGAAATGGGGAAGTGGCTGTCAACTAGTCTTGGAAATTTCATTGACTAGTCAATTAACTGCATTTTAACATCCTTAATACTAACCTCCCTGAAGTGTGTATAATTGTTTCATTTTAGTAGCTGCAGCCTACAGAGGATAGAAGTCTAAAACCTACTATGCAAACAGAAGTATTCATGTTTTACTACCGGTTATACATCAATCATACTTCAACAGGCATCTTTTCTGTTTATTGCCTGAGCAATTTAAAAGCGCAGATCTTCATTTCAGTGAATCCGATTCAAACTTGATTATCTGGAAAGAATATTTCTCTAATAGAATGTTGTTAATATGCAATCCTTATACTACAACTATAGTGTACTTCACTGTTATGAAGATCCAAATATGCAGAACAAAAAAAAAAGTTGCATAAGATAGCCTCTCAACTCCACAGCCTATATATATATATATATATATATATATATATATATATATATATATTTAGGCAAATAAAGGCGTTAACACACACATGGGTCAGTGCAGATCTATGAGCTTTTTAGTTTGTTCCAGTTGCCTTCCACATCTGGTTCCCTTCTAATGCCCTCCTTCAAAGTGCAATTCTGCTTTTACATCATAAGCAAAACAGAGCATCATCCTGCATAAAGGTGGTGGCTAATGCTCATGTGTGGGGCTATGATCCTCTGCTGAAGTCACTAGAAACACCCCCTGCCTCCTGAAATCTGGCTATATTCATGGGATTACACACACGGGGACAGATCTTCAGTTGGTGAAAATGCACCAGTTTTACATACAGTGTCTTAAAAAAAAGATCTGGATGGATAAATCGAGGACTGTGTAAAGAAATACAGCATAACTGTACAGAAGCCTACTAGGTGTGAATTCTTGAGACAAGTAGAGTTTTATGCTCAAGTGTCAAATACAGGCAGCAAAACTTATTTTTCTTTTATATGAAAGGACTGAAATATGGTTAATCTGGTAGTAAAAATGTACAATAAATTATATCATGCTATATATTATATATTAAATCAGACTAATATTTTTGGTAAAATCTCAATGCAGCTGAAGTCATTAGGAGTTTCACCTCTGTCTTAAATGGAGCTAAGACGTCATCCTTTTTGTAGTGTTCTCCAAAAGGCAGTAGGAGCATAAAACATTACTTATAAATGTCACAATTTTTCTCTCTTTTCTTTCTTAAATATATATCCATCATTTGGAATCCTTATTTCCAAGTGCGGACAAGAAATAAAGCAATATCTAAAAGAAGATCCTAGTGGGGGTGGGGGGGTCAAAATATATGGTCCCAATGAACGTTTACTTTTTGAAAAGTTGAGACAAATAAACCCCAAAACTATGGGTTGTCAAGAACTCAGTAACAGTGCTAAAGGCTTTTCTGAAAATAAAGAGCATTAAAGCCAATCAGATATTCTATATTATAATTGCTGCTTTGACATGAAAAATACAAAGGTGTCATACCTTATTATTGTGTGTAACCCTTTAAAACTTCCATGAAAAGGACAGCATAAATAACCACTTTATTTTTTAAACTTAAAAACGTCAACTTGAAGTAGTCATTGTTTTTAAAGTTAATTAAAAGTATTTGTAGGGTCTAAATTTTCCCTTGAGCCTGCCTACCTATTTTTTTCTCCAGTCTTACAGTCACATTTCCTTTTTTCCCTGAGTCATATTTAAATCCTCAAAAGAGAGCTAAAATAGGACTGAAGTGATGCCTTTTGCCTTAATGTTTGATTCTGTAGCCACAACTAATGTCAATAATCTCAGCACTGGGCCCTTATTTTGTATGGGCTACAAGAGAAAATGCTACGTCCTCTATTACACTTTGCCTTCTGGGATGTCCTGAAAACATGAAGGGAAAGGAAAGGTTCAATGGGGAGTGCTTGGACCTCTAAATAGCATATGCTAATATTTGAAAACAAAATATAAGTTTCATTTTCTCCACAATCAGCACAATTTAAGATGCTGGTTCATTAAACAATTAAGCACCAAGTTGTCTTTTCAGATCCATAAGCACCTGAATTTTATGTTAGATAAGAGTTTGGCTCCAACAAAAATAAAAATAGGATCCACAGGGCCAAATTTTCAAAGACTCTGTCAATGGGTGATGTCATGCAAAGTGCATATGCACCACTATCATAGAATGATAGAATACTAGGACTGGAAGGGACCTCGAGAGGTCATCGGGTCCAGTCCCCTGCCCTCATGGCAGGACCCAGTACTGTCTAGACCATCCCTGATAGACATTTATCTAACCTACTCTTAAATATCTCCAGAGATGGAGATTCCACAACCACCCTGGGCAATTTATTCCAGTGTTTAACCCTGACAGTTAGGAACTTTTTCCTAACGTCCAACCTAAACCTCCCTTGCTGCAGTTTAAGCCCATTGCTTCTTGTTCTATCCTCAGAGGCCAAGATGAACAAGTTTTCTCCTTCTTCCTTATGACACCCTTTTAGATATCTGAAAACTGCTATCATGTCCCTCCCTCAATCTTCTCTTTTCCAAACTAAAACCCAATTCTGTCAGCCTTCCTTCACAGGTCATGTTCTCTGGACCTTTAATCATTCTTCTTGCTCTTCTCTGGACCCTCTCCAATTTCTCCACATCCTTCTCGAAATGCGGTGCCCAGAACTGGGCACAATACTCCAACTGATACCTAATCAGCACAGAGTAGCGTGGAAGAATGACTTCTTGTGTATTGCTCACAACACATTATGCCCACAAAACCCTACAGTTTCACACATGAACAGATACCTGGATGCTCCAATGAGCTCAGTATACTATTTTACTTCTGTAGCTGCTCACTGAGGCACTTCATGTTTATGAAGCACACATTTTTAAAATACCATTAAAAAAGGTGGTCTGGGATATACTTTCAGAGAACAGCACTAGCTAAAGAGAGCTTCCGAATTGAATTTCTGATGACCTTACTAAGGACAAACATACTCTAGACTTGGAAGATGGGATTTAGGTACTCAACTCTAGCTACGTAAAATACATAGCTGGAGTTGGCTTACCTCAAGCAGAGATTGGTGCTGTCTTCTCGGGGGGGGGGGGGGGGGGACAGGGAAGGACAACAGGAGCAAACACTGACCGAAGGAGTACTGGCACTGACTAAAGTCACCTTCAGCATTCAATTTAGCAGGTCTTAACTAGACTCTCTAAATCAAACACCAGAAGATCTCTCTCTGGCGTGGCAAGTGAAGACACGGCCTAAGTCAGTCATGATTTGGTTTTAGAACTTGGTTCTAATACAATAGCATGTCAACACTAGGCAGGAAAACCACACTAGAGCACTGTCAGTGACAACTGCAATTACACATGGCTGCTATCATGGTTCCAACTGCCATGTGAGTAAGAATAGAGGCATCTTCTAAGGATACAAGGGCTACGTCTACACTGGCCCCTTTTACGAAAGGGGCATGCTTTGAAGTAGGAATAAGAGATCCTCCGGAAAAGGGCTTTATTCCGGAGGATCGGGCCAGTCTAGACGCTTTTTTCCGGCTTTTCCCCAAGCCGGAAAAAAGCGGCGGACATCTTTATTTAAATCCCGCAGGGGATATTTAAATCCCCCGCGGATTTCCCTATTACGAAGTTTAAAATTAGCATGCCCCTTTCGTAAAAGAGGCCAGTGTAGACGTAGCCAAGATGTTTCCCTTATTTTTCTAATGGGAAATTGAAAACAATGTAACCAAAAGTGAAATGAAAAATGAATGATGGGAATGTCACTTAACCTTTATTCTGACTTTACTGGAATATTAAACATTCTATTCTAGAATGCTTTGCTATTATGTTTCTGCTAAAGATACATAATATTTAAAAGAAGATCTGGCAGTATATTTTAATTACCAATCTAAAAATCTCAACTATCATAATCTATATAAAACTCAGTCAATAGAAAACTTATTTTCAGTGGCAGAAAGACAATTTCAGCAATCAAGAATAGCAAGAGCTCATCTCTCAAAGATGGAATATTGTAACTAAATCACAAATTTCCTCATCTGAAATTATTTCTGTGATAAATGTAATATTTCACATTATGATACAGAATCCGTTCTCAGTGTCATAAACTGACAACTATAGTAAGCAGATTAATCTGGAAAAAAATTGCTTATCAAATAGCTCCTGAAGGGCTTGACACACTGTGGGCTTGGATCAAATGACAATCTACTCATCTACGATATGCCTAATTTGCCAACACAGAAGTTCAAGCCAATCTGTTAGCACTGGGAGAACCAAACTCACTTTGGCCTATGTGACTGTAACTTTGTCAATATTAATAGTTTGCTAATTGTCTTTCTGCGTCGAAAAAGCCAATAATTTAGCCACGTATGTACAAAAGCTCACCTTGAAAATTTGCTGGGACCTTCCCCATCTTCATCATCAAAGTCCATTCTGAAAAAGCAAAATTGTTGTTAATAAGTAATCATTTTTAAGGCAAGAGTTAACATTCTATCAACAAAAAAATCTATAACTTTGCCATTTTTTTATTAAATGAACGCAGTTTTTTTTTTTAAATGTGCAGGATCAGATGCCTTCAAGCCTCATCCAAAGCCCACTAAATACCAATGGGAATCTTTCCATGTACATGTATTTCACTGGCCTTGGGTTAAGCCCATGCATAATGAAGTACTCTGTTATCCAAATAATACAGGTGGGGCAATAGTCAGACAGACCTCCCTGCACTGTCCTGCTCACACCCTTGTGCCCAGGTCATTAGAGTTCACATGTAAAAGCATGAGAGGGAGCAGTAGGTCAATCTCTACACCCAGTCATTTCATGGCCTCTTTGCTAAAACTGGCTACCAACTAGTCCCTATTGATTGTATCTGTGGTGGTTTGTTACCTTTCTGTTAGAAACCAAGATCTCCAGCTTCTTTCATACATGAGATGGTGATGACTTTCAATCACTATAGACCTAGGCTAGATTGAAATGATTTAGTGACTTTTAGCCACGACAAACCCTATTTCTTAAAAGGCTATTTTACATCTCTATTTTCCTATACTTTATAAAGAGTGGCAAGCATTGCTATCCTCGTGTTACCAATGGGGAACCTGTGGTATAATGAGACATCAGGGGCCTGCTTCCGATTAGGGATGTTAAATGTTGACTAATCAGCTAATTGAGTAGTCGATGGAATTTCCATCGACTACTCGATTAGTTGATAAGGGGAGGGCCCTCTGCTGTGCCTCTGCCTTTGAAATGTACAAGAGTCGCCCATGGCTCTTGTACATTTCAAAAGAGGCGCAGCAGTAGGGGTCCCGGTACCAGTGGGGACTGCTTTGGTTCCCACTAGCATGGATTCCCTGTTGGACCTGTGCCTCCCCTGCCCTTCCCCGAGATGGTGCTGGGGGGAGCCGGATTCCCCCAGCACTGCTTCCTGTCCCCCCACTTAGTGTCTCTGTTACAGAGGCAATGAGAGGAACCAACTAGTTGACTGGACTACTTGATAAACCTAGGCTTTATCAGGTAGTCGACTAGTTGCTTATATCCCTACTTCTGATTGCACAATGATTTTATAGATGTAACTTTATTTATACTAATAATCAGACCCAGTTAACACAAATCTAAGTGAGATTTGATTGAGGCTCAACATAAGGCTCTTACCCATGGTACACATTCCATTATCACTGTTTTCAATCACTGTTGGGTTTTGGTTTTTTGTTTGTTTTTTTTTACTCTTTTTGTTTGACAACACAAATACTTCTAAGTTTTCTGAAATTTCCAACTGCAATAAGATTTATAGAAATTCTGGGTTTCATATACCCTCAAGTTCTTTATGATAAGGCAAAAGAAAACTGCAAAGAATAGGTCTTCATATTAAAAAATGTTTTACTGAATTTAAAAAAAAACTAGATTTTTTAAAATACAAAACTTAAAACATTGAGAGTAGAACACAATGGGTGTGTCTAGACTACAGCATTTTTTCGAAAGAAGTGGCCTTTTTCCGAAAAAACTACCCCTGCATCTAGACTGCTGCTGCGTTCTTTCGAAAGTAAATCAAAAGAATGCGGCAGTTTTTTCAACCACAGAAAACCTCATTTTACGAGGAAGAACACCTTTTTTCAAAAGTGCTCTTTCGAAAAAAGGAGCTATGTAATGCAAAATGTGCTTTTTCGAAAGACAGCATCCAGACTGCCTGGGTGCTCTCTTTTGAAAAAGCAGCTTGCTTTTTCAAAAGTACTGGTTGTAGTCTAGATGCTCTTTTTCAAAAGAGGCTTTTTCAAAAGTATCTTTCAAAAAAGCCTCTTTTGAAAGAGGGTTGCAGTCTAGACATAGCCAATGAGTGTTGGCATAGAATAACTTCTTTCAGAATAAAAACACGAAATGTAAATGAACCACCACATAATATGAGGGCCAGACTCCATCAGATACCTTACTACACTCTACTTAGTTTTGATATAAATGACCATATGCCCTTTCAATTATTTCTTTGGAGGACAATAATCTATTTACAAATGGAACAAAAGCAGAAAATAACCACAGGAACTGAAAATCTCATTAGAAAAGACACATTAATACTTCCTGATGGTAAGAGTGACTGTTCACTTCTAAAGGAAGTGGTCAGGAAACCACTTTCTCAAAAGGTCTCATAGAAAAATAATGTGGTTTTTGTATTTAAGTTGGTTGACGTCTGATTTCATCATTGATGTTTACATTGAAAATTACGTTGCGCTCTACTGATCGTTACTAAGTTCTTTTCAGAATCATTTTCTACATAATGAAGAGCCTTTCAGATGTATTTTTATGGAGCAACAGTGACCTCCAGTGGCCAGTGAGACTAGCTGTACAGAGATATTGGCTATGGCTAATTCATGGCCTGATATACCATACCAATGCTGCCTTCAGTCAGGCGCTTGCCAAAGAGTCTGAATTTGCTCAGACCAGCTGCATGTTAGAATTATCCCCCAACGGACATGCTACCTTGTTGAAATTCTACTGCAATCCTGTCCCTGCAATTTATTTGGCTCTTTTCACCTATGCTGGTGCCACTGAAGTCAAAAGAATTCCAAACAGGCACAGGGGTCAGTCTATGAAGAGTCAACTGTAGGACTGCTGGCTATACAGCAAATCTTTCCTTAACCTCATTGGCAACTGGAGACAAGCAAGATTTACTACAGGTGCTGCAAATCTCGTGCCCTGCGGGAAACCAACAGAGAGAGATTATTTAATGTAGCTCCTTCAATCATTCCGCTTGTAGGGTGTCTTCCATCAGTGGGCTTTCCCAGATCCCAGCCAAAACACACTCAGAATGGGTGTTGAGAGCTGGATCTTCCCAACAGCATAATGTTGCAGCTTTATGATGTTTGGTTCAGTTTATTACTATAGGTTGCACCTCTATAAACTGCAACTCTCTGGTCCAGCAACATCCACGGTCCAGCAGGATCAGAGAGTCCTGGCGTACTCCAGGAGGTGGGGGAGAAGGGCAGAGTCTGACTCACTGTCCAGCTGGGCCGTGGCTCAGCTGGGCCAGGGGAGGGGAGATGGGAAGGCCAGCACATGCAACCCAGCTGGCCTGCCTGTCTCAGCTGGGCTACGGGCGGGGGGGGGAGGGGAGGGGAAGAGGGCTGGCACATGATCTAGCTGGGCTGCCAGGGAAGCTGGGATGCCCCATAGGGTGGCAGGACAGGAGGTGGGCGCCCAGCAGCGGGGAGCCAGAAATGACCTCTCCTGGTCCAGCAAAATTCCTCATCTAGGACCAGTCAAGTCCCAAAGGTGCTGAAGCAGGGAGATCCAACCTGTATTAAAACAGGCAAAGTTTCATAACTGTATTCAGGGCTTGATCTTGCAGCCTTTACTCATAGGACTAATTCCAGAGTTGGGCAATAATTTTCGCAGGGGGGTCCACTTAATGAGTTTTGGTACGTGGTCATGGGCCAGCTCCACCCCCAGGAGAGGCAGGGCCTGAAGAGGAAGGGGTGGGGCTGGGAACTAGCCTCCTCCCAGAGTTGTCTGGGACTGGAGGCTTTGAATTAAAAACACAGCAAAGGGATTGCAGCTCCAGCACCATTTAAATAGGCTCCTGCTACCTGCCCCACTGCCTGGAAATTCAGTTACATGAGCACCAGGATATAAATAGCTATGGATCAGATCAAAGTGTTAGGCAAGCCAGATCCAGCCCCTCTCTCAGTCCTGGACTACCCCCTATAGAACAAACAAAACTTGTCAGGCAACTTTTTATTCAGCTAGATAGAGCTAAATTTCTTAAACTGTAAACTCTTTGGAGTTAAAACTGCAAGTCATATGTATAGAAAACAGCTTCCACACAGTATAGGCAACTGGAATGTAGGTAATAAATAAATCTAGACAGCTATATGGTGCTTATCATTGTAGTATCTAAGTGTCTCTAGACCTGTGGTATCAGGCTTTAACCTAGAAGACTTTAATATATACATAGTGCTTTCTTTGGCTACAGTGCAATTGTGATTTTATTACAAATGTAAAATGCTTTTTTTTTAAAAAAAAAATGCAATTTAAGTTCATAGAAGGCTTGTAAAAATGCTGTACTCAGTTAACGTTAACTCTGGTCTTTGTTTTTAAGATGAAAATGTAGAAGAGCAAATCAGAGATCCATTAATTATATGACAATGGAAAACTCAGATCATCTTGAAAACTAGATGGGTTTAAAGTGAGTGACACTACCTGGTTGCTTTCCACTAATGTGTATTGTTTAGAATGAAGCAGAACCCAAGAGGCTAAGGAATCAGTTTTATCCTTTAGCATAACACAAAGCACAGCATGTAAAAAATGTTCCAACAAACTCACCTTACCCCAAAAGATTTAAATCTTCTATCCAGAAAGAGCAAATTGCATGTCAGCAATACAGTAGAAATAACTTCCCGGAAGACAAATGGCATTTCAGAAACAATACTTTTTGTCTTCATTTAAAATTCCCATTTTTAGAAGTGACTAAAGCTATCCTGAGCTCTCACATTGAAGAGACAAGAATAAATCTTGTTTTCTTCCTTCACACACTATTCAGCTGTTGTGAAAGGGACAGAGAGTAATAATTATATTTATAAAGGGCCCTGCACAAAAACTTCCTTATAAAACATGGTAACATTTTCACATTTAAGCAAGAAACACAGAATGGGGAGGGGCAAATGGGGAAGATGGGAGAGAATGGATTTTAGGTAATGTTTAAACATTGGGAGAGATGCTTTGAGGTAGTTATTCATGAAGGTGTGGGTAGAAAACAAGTTCCATGTCGGAGGGCCCATCTCCACATCTTAGGACCCATTACAGGAAAGGCCCAAAAATCTGACCTAAGGCCAAAAATAACTGGCACCTTAAAAGAAATAGATACCTAGCCCCCCGTCCCCTCCCAAAAAATGAGGAAAGAGTCCTGAAATCTAGCCAGTGCCTACACTGATAAGGGCTTTAAAAATCAACATGAGCAAATGGAATACATTTAAAATAAGTTTACATACTCTTACTGCCCTGGTCAATGGAATTTCTTATGCAGTTCTAGCTTTTTTTCCTTCCCCATAAAACATTTGGCATAAGCCATAGAGAGCAAAAACGTATTTCCGAGCTGTCAATGGAATGGAATCCTTACCTTGCAGAAATACCTTCTGGAAGGACAATGAGCTTAAACTGGCACACATTCAAAAATTATTTTGCCAGTGCATCAGCAATTATAAGCAAAACACACTTTTCAAAAAGACACCCAAGTTGAGAAAGGCGGCCATGTCGCTGGGCTGCATTTCTTGGTGTTTGATCTGAAGCACTCATTCTAAAGTGCCCAAGGAAGTAGGTGTACAAAGATGTATTGCCAGGGGAGTAATGAAAGGACTACATTACAGCAGTCGTTCAAAGAGAAAGTACAATGCATCAGACAGAACACACAGACATGACAGGCATTCCTTCCCTGGAGGTCTGAATACACAGAATGAAGAAAATGCTTTCCCTCCCCACCACCTTAGGGGAAGGTCTTCTAATCTAGAACGAAGATGCATGGATACGAAATTGCCTTCTGTAGGTTGTAGCAACAAACCTACAACATATAATTCAGAGAATTTCTCTATTCCAAACATTTTAAAATAACTCATGTTTACCTTTAAATGCAAGAGGAGGGGATGGAGGGCAAAAGAGGATACTTGCAATGGTATATTGAAGATTTAGGACCACAACCTTTTGATTTAACTTTCAAGTCAATAATTTGTATAACCAGTAGCCCTCACATTTAGCAACATCAATCCTTGGCAGTCACTACATTGTAATTAGCATTAGTAGCTGACCTGGCTGCTGCTCAGCAATGAGATCATTTGTCTGGTCACATAAAAGTCCAAGACGGTTAATGTTAGACTCTCTATAAAGTATCCATTACAAAGATGTCAAAGCTTTCTCTTTTTTTCATAGATTCCAAGGTCAGAAGGGCCCATTGTGATAATTTAGTCAGACCTCCTGTACACACAGGCCATACAGAACTTCCCCTAAGAGCAAATCCTTTAGAAAAATATGAAATCTTGACTTTAAAATTGTTTTTAGCATAAGCTTGAAAAGGCTTTTTGTATTAAACAGTTTAAAATATTAAATGCAGCTTGTTCAAAGGGACAGCTCATGACTTAAGATCAACTTCATACAGTAAGCTCAGCATGTGGAAGTCCAACGGACAATTAGCACAGATCAAAGGCACATCACACCAGTGCTCCACGTGTGCCATCTGGCTGCCAGTTTAATTCCAGATTCAGATTCTCCTATTTTTATTCACATATGGAATATGGCCAGGCATGGCGTCCTGGATACTGTCTCTTGTATTCCCCTACAGGACTATTAAAATTGACAAAATACTTTGGCTGACAATCACAAGAAGAGAACTCATAAGAATTGGGTCAGGGTTCTCTCAGTAGATGCCCCTCACTTGAAGGATCTTTTCTCTTGATGAGGCCTTATATGGTCACATTTGGGGCAAACATGTAACAGACCTATCTACATGAGCGTGCCCTCCCCTAGTAGAGAAGTGAAGTCTCCAGGGAATGAACTCCTGACCGTCATATGGGTTCCCACTGTTATTTCTGGGGAAACAGAAGAAGGCATTTTTCCACAGTGAACACCTGCGGTACTTCTACTCTACACTAAGTGTGCTCAGATATTGCCACAGAGCTAACTGGTTTAAAAAAAACACAACAAAATATTGTCCTGGTTAGGACAACATTAGGAATGAGATAAAATGGTTCCCATCAGGCCCGCCAACAGGAGGAGCAAAGGGGCAGCTGCCCCGGGGCCTGACTATTCATTCACCACTGGGGCCCCAGGCGGCATGGTCCAGGTATCGCTGAAGGACTCAGGAGTGAGGGCTGTCTCTAGCCCCACCACTTCCACCCAAGGCCCTCCCCCCTCCCCATCCCTTTCAGGAGCATGAAGCTAGCCCCTCTCGTCTGAATAAAAAAAGGATTTCCTCTTCCCCAGTAGACCTTCCAGGCATTTTAAGAAATGACCTTGAACCAAAACCTCTCAGATACACTGATATTTTAAGTTCTGGTTTCCAATCAGGCCCAGGATATGACAAGCCAAAATACCTTAAGAAAGGCTGTAGTTGTAGTTTCTGTATTTACAGCAGAAAATTAAAATACTACATTGTACATTTATGAAGAAAATGTGTAGTTGGAAGAGTCTAACCCCAATTTTCAGACCAAATAGGTTTGCATACACAACTGGAATCACATCTTGCTCAACATATTCACATGAGAAATCCCATTAAGACCAATATGATTACTCGTCTGTGTAAGTATTATGTGGTCAGAGGTTTGAGGGCCAGATCCCTGAACTCTGGATGCTTAGACAATCTACAACCTTTACACCTCAGCAAATGCAGTCTTGCAAGCACAACATACGTGGTGAAAAGAAAACCAAAACACATGTCACAACACTGGCTCTTATTAGTACATGCATGCATTTAACTTATGAATGCAAATAGCTTTTTCTTTCACCGCTGAGAAAATGAAATCACTCACCCAGACCGCCTCTTTCCTCCTCTAGCAGGCATGGATCCTGCCATTCTCACCTGTCCTGTTGCCATCGGTGCAACTGGCAAAGTCACTGATCCAGGAATATCTGAAGCCATTTCTGTAACACAGAATGAAAATCATGTTATCCGCTATGAAAGGAGCAGCCAGTGATAATGAGGTACAGAAGGCTCTCTTTAAAAAAGAATCCACGTGGTACACTCTTTCCTTTTATTACTAAATGAAGACAAATCTATCCTTTGTGGTTTCAAGGACTGTATGAATTATGGCAAATTCATTACACTCTTGCAATAGCTTCAGTGTTGTCAATAGCCACCATGAGTGCAATTGGAAATACACAATCACAGCATCCAGGAAGCTGTGTATATTTCATTTACCTACTATCTCATTGTATCTTTGTTCCCTACTGTACAGGAGCTACCAATGAAGCCACGCAGTATTTTACTAGATCTCATCTTCCTGAACGATACAGAGCTACGGAAATGAATTAAGAGATGGGGCATAAATTTATCCAGATTAGGCAAAATTTTGAAAGCTATATTGCTGAGATTGGGTTCCCCTCAATAATATGGACTGCAAATTCTAACTGGTGTGGAAAATCCACCCAGGAGTTGGCCAGCAACTACTGTACTACATTAGAGATTCCAGGGAGTCAGACTAGGAAACTGGTTCAGATTCAAACTCCTTCTCAAAGTAATTATTTCCATCCCTACTTGCCAACAGTCACCCTCCAGGATCAGGGCCTTAATATTAACTTCACCTTCACATGCTCGAAAGCAGGACATAGGGCTCTATAAGCAGCAGGGTAATTAGAATTTGGATGAATGAGAGAAGCCTAAAGGACAGCAACATGCAGCCTCACAGAATGAGGTACTGGTCTGTGGAAACCACTATCACAAGAAAAATGTGACTGGACAGCCAGCTTTTTCTGAGGCTGGCACCAAAGGGCACTAGAGGCGAAGCTAACAGAGTGGCCCTGCTATAAGTTGCCCCAGTATACATCCATTCCACACTCAAGCAATTGATGCTTATAGGAACTGATGCATTATAAGTCCTCCCATTCCCCACTTTTTAATCGTGCAAAACACACACACACACACACACACACACACACACACACACACACACACACACACACACACACACACCAACAACCCCAATTTGTACAAATGGAAGTCAAATGGTATTAAGAAATGAGCTGGGCTGTTTTCAAGGTTAATAAGACCTTTCTTTGGCAATCAAAAATAAAGCATATCTAGCATACGTAAAATCCTTATTTAAAGTATGAAGCAGTAATGGTCAAAGTGAAATATGGACATTTAATCTGACCATGAACACTATGGATACCCAAGGGTGAAAAATACCTGCAGTAATATTTTCACTAGCTTTTAAAGAGTTTCTCAGTCAAACTCTTCTTTTAAAGTTAAGACATTTCCTTTTGCATTGCAAATTCACAGCGTTACAAAATTGGAGGAATATGCTCATGCCCAGAATAGAACAGTGGTATTCAGACCTCTCTCAGTTAGCAGCAAAAGAGAAAACAACTTAATGACACAGAGAGCAATTTATGACTTCTGAAACTAGGTGCAAATTACTGTTGGATAAAGGATGTTAAGACAGCTCAAATAATTCCAGACATCCTTTCCACCTGACCTCTCCATTTATTCCCTCCTCATTCTCACTACCTTCAGTCTCCTCCACTCCCTTTTAGCCTGTTACCCTCACCTTTCTCTTTGCTATATTATATCTGTGTAATATTATGTGATTTTGTAATGTCTGCTCTTGTAGCTTTGTCAAGTTGTAAAGTTGCAGAACTATACAATTTTATTGGATGGCCTGTGAAATGTGCACTTTTTGGTAACATATACAAGCTGTGAGCCATTTATTTTTTAGTATTTTTTTACACTGTTTCTTTACAAAAATTAATCACAAAACAAAATTCACTAGATATTTTAATTAGCAGGGTACAGTTAAGTAATAATAAAAAAATCAGTCAAAAAATACCCAAACGCCTTAAAATTAAGATTCAGGAAAACACTTGTTTTGTAGGGACTAATCTTCAGTGACAGATTAGATGGCCTAATAGTTCTCTTCTATCTCTGTCATCCACAGCCCTGATCTGCCATATGTACTCATGCTGAGTCCCATGAACTCAAGAAAAACAGTAAGGTGACAGAATCAGCCTTGTGAGTCTGTCTAGAATTACGTTCACGTCTGTAGGCCTCTTAGCTATCATGTCCCCACCTATGGAATATGGCTGTATTTCATGCCAAAATGCTTGGATTTTTTTAAACTGAAGGACATTTTACAAATGTGCATTAAAAATAACAATAAATTCTAGCTACAAATAAAACACTTATATTTGCTCTGGCCTTTATTATAAAGTTTTAAGTCTATGTTACTTATCAAGTTACACTTACTCCACAAAGTGAAATTCAAAATTAGATAAAATTTGGTCTGAAGGTTTATTCTAAAACAGATTTGTAAGTGTGTGTGTGTGCGTGCATGTGTGATTTTTATAATAACCTGTTTCAGTTCTTATTCTGCAGAGGAAGATCATAGAATCATAGAATAATAGGACTGGAAGGGACCTCGAGAGGTCATCGAGTCCAGCCCCCCGCCCTCAAGGCAGGACCACGCTCCGTCTACACCATCCCTGACAGATCTAGTGTGCTATCTTCCAACATAACTGAGGATCTAAACCTTAGCAACCTTAGTGCAGCAAGATCATTGGATTGGGCTACAGAGGAAAAGTATTTTTTTATTTTTTTAGTTGAATGTTACTTACCAGAAATTGGCCCTTATGCCAAAAATCTCAATGTCAAATACCTCCCAAGCTTCCCAGTTTTCAGACTCCGGACCTGGATTTGAATTTTGAAGCTGTAGCTCACTCTAATACAGTACTTGCTTAAGGCATTTAGACAGAAATTTCAGGGGATCGCAGGTGACCCAATGTGCAGCTCTACGGTTTATGGTGCCCAGATGAGAAGGACATTCACCTACCGTAATCAGAAACCACTGCTTCTTGTAAAGCTCTGAAATTCCCAAAAGGACACATTCTCTCCCATCTAAAATGACCATTATCCAACATTACCTTTAATCAGCGTATTACACAATCTTTGCTTCAGGCCAAGACACGCATAGATAACACTGGCCCTGATCCAAAGCCCACCAAAATCAATGCCAATTCTTCCCCTGACTTCAATGGGCTCTGAAGCTCTTCAGTTATGACAAGTGCAACATTTGCTACTAAATATTAGGGACCATTAAGGATGCTCCCTCCAGCATTCTTTTATCCTTTACAATTCATTGTAACAGGATAGATAACAGGAAACAAAATATCAGTGCATGACTAAATCTGAGTGCAGGGGCGCTGAAGGTCATTGAACTGAAAAGGAAACCCTGCAAATAATGGAAACCACCTGAAGCCAGGGAAGACCGCACCACCCCAAGCCCCAGAACCTGTTCCAGAGAGATGCCATTTATATAAGCAGATGTTACAGATTTGACTGCCAATCCACAAATTGACCAAAATGTTAATTTATTTCAGAGTAAATCTTAGTCTAAGGTTAACACACATGCCCTGTCTCTTGAATAGAAACCGATAAACATGTTTTATATGTACTACAAAGGCAGACATTAAAACACTTCTTTAGTTAATGGACAAAAAACAGGTTTTCAAAAATCAAGAATTAAGATATACAACCACTAAGAGATCAGAAAGAGTTTTACAACCTGGTACAATCACATTTAAGAAAACCAAAATAAAAAAGTCACATTTGTGAATTTAGAACTTGCCAGGTGACAACATAGCCACCATGAAGAATATTTCATAATACCTACAGTACAATCTAATTGTTAATTTAGTCACATCACTTTGCCATGTTAATTACAAAGAAAGAAAAAAAGCCAGAGAAATTCCACACAGCAGTACAAATTTAAAACAGCACTATTTTACAACTTTATTAATATTATACAGACATGCCATTAACAGGAAAGTTAAATAGACAATAGGCCAGAAAAAAAATATCATTACATAGGACAGGCAAAAGCAGCACTCCTTTAAATGCTCCCAACTCAGGACAATTAAAATATCAAATAAGTCATAAAATATAATAAAATCCCACCTCTTCAGAAGAATCTCTTTCTTGTGAGCAAAACCTTCTTGAAAGAAATTTTAGCTGCATATGAGAAACATCAAAACCTCTGGGAAGAAATGCAACTGCATTGGTATTCTGCTCAGAAAATGTCATCTCAGATCTGTTTACCTTAGCTGTGGACCATGATTCAGCCGGCAACAACCATCTTGCATACTGATCAATCTATTTGCAGCAAAATTACTAACATTTCCTAAATTAACCACAAAGATTCTGGAAAAGAGTTAATAATTTTTAATCCACACATGTAATGTGAACACTATTGTTACATCTTTCATTCCAGCAAGATGTACTGTACTTTATGGAGCTTTGCCTATCATTCTATTTTGCATAATAGGACATTATATACCACTAGCAGACTTACCTGGCATCCAGGTCTGGCCCAGGATAGGGGAAGAGGAGGAAAAGGGGCTTAGGCCTCCTGCTGATGCTCCCTGGGCCAGCCCCTGACCGTGCAGCACTCCCTGGGACCGATCTGAGGAGCAGGGGAGTGTTTGAGGCAGGGAGGTCACTTACCTGGGCTAGTGGCAGGCAAGATGGAGAGCCCCACCTACGGCTAGTCACTCTGTTGGTGATGCGGCTTTCCACCCTGTGGTGACTTTGCAGGATAGCTCTCCCCAGCACTCACTGCCCCGCCAGTGGTGACTGAGGACTGTGTCCCTCCTCTCTCTGCCATTGTATGGAAAACAATCGAATTCCAGGCATGTCCTATTTTCCTGGCATATCCTAACTTAAAGCAAGGTCAGGGTTTGGTTAAAAGGAAGCTACATACCAATTTTGGTGGGCTTAGCTCTTACCATTTAGGAGTTCTTTCCATTTAAGACATCTCAATGGTGCCTGATTTTCAGAGGGAGGGAGTGCTCACCACTTATTGAAAATCAGAGCTCTCCATGCTGTCTCAAGCTGGGCACTCAAAAAAGGAGGTACCCAAATATAAAACTAACTACTTGTGAAAATCTTGGCCTAAATTTGTAACTTATCAAGTGAAAAGGTGAAATTCCTGAGTCATGGATATTACACACTACTTTGAATACTACTTTTATATTTACATGGCAATCTCTAACCTTGGACTGGACTATGCTATTTCAACTGACATCAGTAAGTGTTCTGGATATGTATCTGAGGGCAGAACACGCCTGCCCAATAGGAGTTTCTGAGTCTAGAATATTACAGGATACCAAATAAATAGTGAATCAGAGCCAAGCTCCACAGTCAGACACAAACTTCACTTATGAAACAGCGATTTTAGATAAGAAACTGCTTTAACTGCTGTAGAGAGTGGAAGTTAAAAATTGTATTAGTCTACAAATATTAGAGCAGTATGCCAAAAGTCATAACAAATCTACCACTTAAAGCATATATTGAGTAACTGACCAGGGTTTTCAAAACTGCATAATCCAAGGTCAGGTCAATACTAGAAATTGTTATCAATATAGTAACATTGGTTAAGTGTGTGATTTTTGGTGACACTGCAGTAGGGTTTTTGCTGATTATAGCAGAAACAGTTAGACTGGCATAAAAGGGCCTCTAATGGGGTGTGTCTAGACTACATGCCTCCTTCGACGGAGGCATGTAGATTAGCCAGATCGGAAGAGGGAAATGAAGCCGCGATTAAAATAATCGCGGCTTCATTTAAATTTAAATGGCTGCCCCGATCTGCCGATCAGCTGTTTGTCGGCAGATCGGGGCAGTCTGGACGCGATGCGCCGACAAAGAAGCCTTTCTTCATCGGCACAGGTAAACCTGGTTTCACGAGGCTTACCTGTGCCGATGAAGAAAGGCTTCTTTGTCGGCGCGTCGCGTCCAGACTGCCCCGATCTGCCGACAAACAGCTGATCGGCAGATCGGGGCAGCCATTTAAATTTAAATGAAGCCACGATTATTTTAATCGCGGCTTCATTTCCCTCTTCCAATCTGGCTAATCTACATGCCTCCGTCGAAGGAGGCATGTAGTCTAGACACACCCATGGTGTAGTTCATTTCACGTACAGAACCTGGTATATATTATACTGCCAAACATGCTCTAGTGCAGACATGGCCAAAACCACATTTTGCAGTGACAGTTCAATTTGGTTCAGCTATCAGTGCTGGTGACTATGGGTATGTCTACACTACAGCACTAATTCGAACTAACTTAATTCGAATTAGTTAATTGGAACTAAGCTAATTCGAACTAGTACATCTAGACCTAAAAACTAGTTCGAAATAGCATTTTGCTAATTCGAACTAGCATGTCCACATTGAGTGGACCCTGAACCGAGGTTAAGGATGGCCGGAAGCAGTGCCGGCAGGGCATCAGGTTAGGACTTAGAGCATGGAGCTGCTGTCTCAGGCTAGCCGAGGACTGTGCTTAAAGGGACCCGACCCCCACTCCAGAAAGACAGTTCTCAGGGGTTCCCCGCTTGCAAAGCAGTCCTGGCTTGGAGTGCCCTGAGTGCCCACACTCGGCACATCACAGCACTCAGCCATCAGCCCGGCTGCACTTGCCGCAGGCTGCCATCCGGAGGGGGGGGGTATCAATCAAGGGGCTTCAGGAGAGTTTCCACCTCGAGGAGCCCGCAGAGCCAGCCCAGTCCTCCCCATTGGGGGCTCGTACCCCATTCCTCCCTCACCTCCTTCCACTTACCTCTCCCTAGCCCCCCTTCCTGACGTACAAAATAAAGGACACATGTGTTCAAAAATAGAAACTCTCTTTATTGAACAAAACTAGGGGAGACTGGGAAAAGAAGGTGGGAGAGGGGAAGAGAGAGGGTGGGAGAGAGGAGGGCAACTAAAATGATCAGGGGTTTGGAACACGTCCCATATGAAGAGAGGCTAAAGAGACTGGGACTTCTCAGCTTAGAAAAGAGGAGACTGAGTGGGGATATGATAAGAGATCTATAAAAGCATGAGTGGTGTGAAGAGGGTGCATAAAGAAAAGTTCTTAATTAGTTCCCATACTAGAAGGACTAAAGGACACCAGATGAAATGAATGGGTAGCAGGCTTCAAACTAACAACAGAAAGTTCTTCTTCACAAAGCAAATAGTCAACCTGTGGAACTCCTTGCTGCAGGAGGCTGTGAAGGCTACAACTAGAACAGAGTTTAAAGAGAAGTGAGATAAAGTCATGGAGGTTGGGTCCATGGAGTGGTATTAGCCAGGGGGTAGGAATGGTATGCCTGGCCTCTGTTTGTGGAAGGCTGGAGATGGATGGCACAAGACAAATGGCTTGGTCATTGTCTTCGGTCCATCCCCTCCAGGGTCCCTAGTGTTGGCCACTGTCAGCATACAGGCTACTGGGCTAAATGGACCTTTGGTCTGACCCAGCACGGCCATTCTAAGCTCAGGGCTCAGGGTCGGGGGTTTCACTGGACCAGCCTGATTTTCTTGCAAACCTGCTCCTGGGTGGCCAGGCTGGCAGCTCTCCTGCCCTAGATGGCCACTTTCCTGTGCCTAGTGCGGAGGTCGTGGATGAGGTCCACGATGTCTGCACTAGACCAGGCAGGCGCCCGCCTCTTGCAGACCTGGGCAGGCTCCCGGGAGCCGCCAGCCTTCTCCCGGGAAGAGGCGGAGGGCTGGGTGGCAGCAGGTGGCCGGCTCGAGCCGTGCCAGGTGCAGGGTCTGCTGGCTGGGTGCTGGCAGGCTTGCACCTATCACGGGCACCGTAGCCAGCCCGTGCCCCTTTAAGGGCTCCGGGGCCGGGAGGGGGGCAGAAGAGTTTCCCTGGTGGTGCCCAGAGTGGCCACCAGGGAAAGCTGGGGTGGGCTAGCCTCCCACTAGTTCGAATTAAGTGGCTACACAGCCCTTAATTCAAACTAGTTAATTCGAACTAGGCGTTAGTCCTCGTGGAATGATGTTTACCTAGTTCGAATTAAGCGCACCGCTAGTTCGAATTAAGTTCGTACTAGCGGTTTGCATGTGTAGCGCCTATCAAAGTTAATTCGAACTAACATCTGTTAGTTCAAATTAACTTTGTAGGGTAGACGTACCCTATGTGACATGAGAGGGTGGTTTTTATTCCCAGTTGATGAGTGAGAAACATCTGAGTAAACTGGGGAAGCTACCAACCACAGAAGCTGAACAGTACTGCCAATGCCAGCAGTTTAAATATCATGAGTGAGACCCCCCTCACCAATCTCCAACCAATATGACATCCTAAAAGTCATGCAATTCTTCAAAAGAATAAATCATGTTTTGGGGGTAGGGGCATCTTCCTGTTTTTAAATTCTCTTTGTTCAGCCCCAACATACCTGTGATCAGAATTCCCTCTAGTTTCCCCATGCATGTGCGGAATGATTTTTGTTATGTGCACCAATATGGAGGTGATGTGTCACACATTACTTCCATATTAGTGTACATAAAAACTCATGTGGCAGGGATGGGACTGAAAGGTCCAGAATGTGTGAGGGGACTCCAGGCTGGGGGTGAGGGATTTGGGGTACAGGCTGACCTGAGGCTATAGTGAGAAGAGGCACCTCTTCCTGTCACCAAATTGCTGGAGTTAGGACCACGGGATAGGTGCCTCTCCCTGGCCGTGGCAATTCCAACCGGGACTGGGTTCAGGCTGGAGGAGGGTCTGTGCAGCTTCCAGGAAATTTAGCAATTATTAAAAGGCTGAAAATCCAACCTAAACTGCATGCAAAATGTGCACAAAAATATGTAGGCACTAGCTCCCCTATTCCTCCCTACCTCCACAGCAAGTGGTTCATCGCTAATTCACCTTCATCTCTTCTCTCATTCCCATTTTTTAAATTCCTCTCTTTTTAGCATACTAACATCTGCCAGCTTGGGAAAGGAGGCACATCTAGCACTACTTTCCAGCAAATAAATACAGCAGGCATTGCTGACAGCTTCCAGTGAGCAAGGATCCACCTTCATGGTGGAAGGAGAATTTGCTTGAACTTCAATTGCTCGAAAGAGGAGAGGATGAAGAAGAATCCCTAGTTGTCTATTAAAGTGGGTTTTAGTCACAAAAGCTTATGCCCTAATATATCGGTCTCTATGGTGCCAAAGGACTTGGGATGTTAGTGAGTAATCGACTGGAGTATCAACTACTCGCTCTCCTGGGAGGACAGGAGCTGGTGCTGGGAGGGGGGGGAGATCAGCTTAAAACCGGTTCCCCCCAGCACTGGCTCCGTGGTGCTGCCTGCCCCCCACCCCGCTTCCTCTATTGGGGCCAAGGCTCACTGTGGGCACAGGCTGCTTCGGCAGCCCTGAGTAGTTAACTACGTGGCTACCCAGTTTGCACATGCAGTTGTCCACTTGTGAGTGCAATTGTGCCTGATTATTTGACACTCGGGTTATGCCTTCACTGCAGAGCTAACCGGGGCTTTTATTTTGGTTGCTGATCTTAATTATGCTCTGGTTCACACAGAAAAACCATGATCCAGATTTAGTGCTGCTTTCTGAAGGACTGTTCCCACTCCAAGAAAATGAAAACCTCAGAATTAAGACTGAGGGTACACAGAATTCCTGGGTTATCAGCATCAGGAGGGTCTGAGCACGTGGATTAGCCTAGCCCAGGTGTGAGTAGCTCTACACAAGTTACTATGTCCTCACTGATGCTGCACACCCCCATGTCTGCAACTTGTGGGGACATACCCTCTGGCTTTTAGCACTGAAGTAAGCTGAGCCTTTTCCAGTAAATTGTGAGAGAACTTCTCTATCTTTCTACACAGAGAAAGGCAACTGAAGAAAAGTATTGGAGAATTACCAACACTCAGGTGGGCAGGTTATGAGCCACTGTAAAAACGGCATCTAGGCTTCAGCATACAGTCCCCAGGATAAGACAACAATCTTGAGCTAAAAGCTGCACTAAATCTGGCTGTCGGGGAAGGGAGGGGAAAGAGAGGGTTTGGGATCAGAGTTAATGGCAACAACTGAGAGCCCAGGTTAGCTCTGCAGTGAAGAGATACCCTGAGAGTCCAATAGTCTGGCATAGTCTCACTCATGGTTACATGCCCATTTTCTGATTACGTGTGCAAATCAGGCAGCCACATAGCTAACCATCCCACCTGCTTAAGCAAAAATATGGGTTTTACCTGCAATTCATTGGCCGATCTGCAGAGGCTTCACAGTTGACATTGAAAATCTGTCCTGGAATTGAGGGAATCTTTACACACGTTAAGGATCGGATCCCTGTTGTTTAAAGTGTCATAGCTCAGTTGAAATTAATAGACCTATGACAATTTTCACCAGCCGAGGATCTAGCCTTAGGCTCTCACACAGACAGAATATATTACCATAGATAGATATAATGGGGATCTTTAGGGATGTACATTTTAATTTGTCCTTGTTTTGTTGAGATATTCAAGATCATTTGATCAATTTCCTCCCATTTAATAAGCATTAATCAAATGATTCTCCATCACAAAAAGATTAGCCTCCCCCCACAATGCAGCATGTCTATTTAGAAGAAATTATCATTCTCTCTCCTCCTATGATGCATTCATTGTGCTTAAAATAACCTCATAATTATAAGCTGTGTGCACAAAAAAGACAAAGTTCCTCCAATATTTTTTGTAAATTTTGCATACTCTATTAGGACTAAACTGCAATATAGGATTGTTATATCACACATGCAGCATCAGATTGATAAAATCTCAAATTTAATACGCAATGACTTAATCCATTAACTTCCAAACTGAAGCAATGAAACATACACCCAAAGTACGCAATAAAACAAAAGAGGAAAACTAAGGAAGTGTAATGATTCTTCAAAGAGATTGTGCTTAGACCATTAACTTACCATTTATTTTTTTTATTTAGTTTGTTTGGTTTATTTTGGTTGGCATTCCACCAGAAATTCATGTACAGGAAATGTGTTTTCCTGGTTAAAATGGAACACTTAATAGATGAAACACAAAAAAACGGTAGGACATAAAGTGGAAATTGTAACACCAAAGTGAGAAAACTAGACATAATATTGTGTTACATTTAAAAAATTACACATATCAGTCCAAAGGCAATCACTATTTATTACTTGAAAATGATTGGCAAGATTCTTGTCTCTGTTCCATCAGAACATACACAATCTTAGTGGAGTTACTCGGGATTTATTCTTGTATAACAGAGTCTCTCTCAGTGTGAGCAAAAGTAAATTATTTTACTGTATTTGCTGAAATCCAGACTGTGCACAAATCTTGTCACATTTTCCTCCACAACATTTCTAAGATCTGACATTTTTTGTCTAAATCGAAAAATTCTCACCTACATTCTCTTATCTCCAGTCTTGCCTTCTATAATAACTTATCCTTTTCCTCCAAATCCTACCTTATTATCTTGTTACATCCCCCCCCCCCAAACACACACACTATTACATCATGTTTGAAATGATCTGTAGACTCTTCTGGGACATCGTGTCTTTTTATCCATTTAGGAGAATGCCTAGTAAACTTTTGGGCTTTGAGACAAAGAATTATAACTGTTCAACACTTTATTATTCACTATTCATTAAAGATTATTTTTATTCCACCCATCTTTAAATTATTTATGAAAAAAACAATACTTCATTTTTAATGTCAGTGTCACCATCACCAATGTCTGGCTTTTATCTTTGCATCTTGATCAGTATTAATTACTTTGATCAAGAGAAGATGATTTAGAGTTCTAAATATGTCAATTATTGGTCATTTGCATCCAGAGCTATATTATTCATACAAAAGACTCAGCTGTCAGTTTCCATGAATTATTTTACAGCTGCCTTATAAATAAATAAATAAAATAAATCAGACCAATGTTATTCAGGGCTGTTCCAAAGTTTAAATCATTTAAATCTATTAAGTAGGGATGTAAAGTTTCGATCATTTGGCTAATTGAATAGTCGATGCAATTTGCAATCTGCAATATGCATCGACTATTCGATTAGTTGATAAAGGCACTTCCACCTTTGAAGTGTAGCAACAGCCCTGTACTTCAAAGGCAAAAGCACTGTGGGGAACACGGGGACAGCAGGGCACTCAAGCAGTCCCCCACTGGTCCCATGCTTCCCACGGCATTTCAAAGCAGCAGTGTGTCTCATGGAGCCTGGGGTCAGCTGGGACTCCCCCAAAGCTGCCACTCAGAAGCACCCTCTCCTCTTTCCCCCCACCTTTCTGCCTCTGATAGAGGCAGCAAGGGGGGAAGCGACTAGTCAACTAGCCTGTCAACTATCTGATAAGCATTTGCTTATCAGATAGTTGACTAGTCATTCACATCCCTACTATTAACTTCACAAAAACACAGTAAATAATATTCAATAGACAATGATTTGTCTATTGACAAGTAGTGGATAGTATATCTACTCAAAATAATGACAAACTAATTTTAACTAGCTGCAGCAAGAGACCAGTAACAGCCTTCCTGAGTAGCCAAACCTTGTCACTGCTCTCCCTAGCTGTATTATCTCCATCCATGAAATTATATGAAAGTTTGATTACATGATTTGAGATGCAGTAGATTCATGATCTCTGTCCATACTTTCTGTTAAGCCAACTACAATACAAAACTGTTACCAAAGCATCTTGAATGTAGAATTCAGAGCAGTTTTTCTAAATTTAACTTTCAGCTAGAGTTGGGGAATACTACAGGTTGGGACTCTCTGGTCCAACAACATCTGTGGTCCAGCGCAGGAGCTGGTCCGTGGTCTAGCAGCAAGGAGACTTGAGGGACCTGTAGGGTAGCGGGCTGCCCGCAATGAGCTGCTGGCTGGGCCACCCAGCGTACAGTAGCAGGGCTGCCCAATGGGGCTGGGAGACGTGGTGCTTGACAGCCTAGTGAGACTGGGAGCTGTGGCAGTGGCTGCCTACATGGCTGCCCAATGGGGCCAGCAGAGCAGCAGGGCCAGCAGTAGGGGGTGAGCCAGCTGGGAGGCCAGAAGGCCGGGCTAGCGCTGTGGGGGGCCAGTGGCAAGGTAGTCAGAAATGATCTCCCCTGGTCTGGAAAATCCCTCATCCAGGACCAATCAGGTCCTGAAGGTATCTAACCTCTACCAGCAGATTTCTACTAATAATTATTTGATTTCCTTTCATCGTGCCTAGACTCCTTTTACAAATGCTTTTCATAAGCATCCTTGCAATCCAGTTTTATTGGCATGAATATTGACAGAAATCCATGTGCACAAATACAGCAGACACAAAATTTTAAATTTGGCTCCATCACTAGTTTATTATGAGAATCAAAAGATATCATCTGACTTTACTGTATCAAACATAAACAGAGTACAAATTAGGGATGTAAGCAAGTAGTTGAGTCAAGTACTTGCTTCCCTCTTCCCCCCGCTGCCTCTGAATCAGAGGCAGCAGGAATGGAGAAAGAGGAATCGGTGCTGGGGGGCAGCAGGAGAGCAAGGGGAGGCTTCAGCAAATAGGGGCTGCTGGACCTGGCACAAGCAGGGGCTGCTAAGCCTGGTGCCAGGACCACTCCAGTTCTGCCTTTTAAAGGTAGTAAGAGCTGTCTGCTCAGTTTGGCTCGTGCCGGCTCTGGGAGCTATACCCCCATATCTCTACAGCTATACCCCCGTACCTCCCCTTATCAACTACAGGCAGTCCCCGAGTTACGCGGATCCGACTTATGTCAGATCTGCACTTACGAACGGGGCTTTCTCACCCAGAGCACAGCGGTCCCGCCACCTCGACCTCCGGGGCGAGAAAAGCTGCTCCGGGTGCCCCTGGTCTGCTGGGGACCGTCAACAAAACAAGGACAAATTAAAATGTACATCCCTAAAGATCCCCATTATATCTATCTATGGTAATATATTCTGTCTGTGTGAGAGCCTAAGGCTAGATCCTCGGCTGGTGAAAATTGTCATAGGTCTATTAATTTCAACTGAGCTATGACACTTTAAACAACAGGGATCAGATCCTTAACGTGTGTAAAGATTCCCTCAATTCCAGGACAGATTTTCAATGTCAACTGTGAAGCCTCTGCAGATCGGCCAATGAATTGCAGGTAAAACCCATATTTTTGCTTAAGCAGGTGGGATGGTTAGCTATGTGGCTGCCTGATTTGCACACATAATCAGAAAATGGGCATGTAACCATGAGTGAGACTATGCCAGACTATTGGACTCTCAGGGTATCTCTTCACTGCAGAGCTAACCTGGGCTCTCAGTTGTTGCCATTAACTCTGATCCCAAACCCTCTCTTTCCCCTCCCTTCCCCGCTACTCGAGCAACACAGCAGCACCCCAGCTGTTCTGCCCCAGGTGTCCCCAAGTCAGCCGCTGCTGAAACTGACCAGCGCTGACTACAGGAAGCCTTGGGGATACCTGGGGTTCTTAAGTTGAATCTGTATGTAAGTCGGAACTGGCGTCCAGATTCAGCCTGTTGAAACTTATCAGAGGCTGATTCCAGGAAGCCCAGGGCAGAGCAACTCTGCCTCGGGCTTCCTGTAGTCAGCCGCTGGTCAGTTTCAGCAGCGGCTGAATCTGGACGCCAGTTCCGACTTACATACAGATTCAACTTAAGAACAAACCTACAGTCCCTATCTTGTACGTAACCCGGGGACTGCCTGTAATCGTATAGTCAATACAAATTGCATCAACTGCATGATTAGCCAGATACCTGCTCCTTAGCGTCCTTAGTACAAATAGTGAATACTGAATATCAAATACTTTGAGAAATATTCATAATCCATAAAGCTAAGCCATTTGCAAAATTTTATCAAGTAACTGAACATACAGTTTTGATGAAATCATAATCAACTTGCAACTGATGAAGCAAAAAAATTACTACTTAAATCATTCATTGCAAATTACTTAGTGGCATATTTCAAATGATTTTGTAACTTATTTATTGTATTTGCATAATAAAAAAAAATCATGTTGTAATATGGATGTATAACTTTTAAGCTTCCTTCAGAATATCATGCTGGGTTTACCAAATACTTAATTATCAGTATATGCAGGGGATTACTAGGCATACTTAGTTAACCAGTGTATAATGTATTCAAAAATTATTTTATCTATTAACAGTATTTTACTGGCTGCTCTAGTTCCTGCAATCCTACTTGGTCAGCACTCAGGGGATATGTATTTAATGTCATAATACCAAACTAACCTTTTATGTATTTCCAAATATTCATCATCATAAGTCAAACTGAAAGGAAAATTAAAGTGCAGTTGCCAGAAAAGTCACTCAATAAAAAGACAAATGTGAGGGTTTCTTATTGAATCCCTCCTCCAGATTTCCAGTTTGAGTTTCAGTCTACAAAAGGCGTCCACCTCTTGGCCCCAAACTCCAGTTCTGCAAATTCAACGTGGGCTCAAGATATTAAGTTGTATCCTTTTGCTGTCAACAGCACCACCAGTAAATAAATACCCTCTGATTAGTATTTAGCTGGCATATTTTTCTATTAACGAAGCAGGAAGCAGAAAAGAATCCAGATCCCTTTTTTTCAGCTGTGACAACATTAAATAAAGCACATTGCATGACTCAAAGTCATACAGTGAGCAGATCTGTCGAGTCAGGTGTCATTTTTCTGGTAATCACATTTTACCAAGTGGTATAGTTAGGCTTAGTGTAAGCAGGGGAATGATCCTGCTATTGTGGGGAACTTTCCTGGCTTCTATACTACCCCGGTGGAGTGGACCAACGAAAGGATCTGAGTCCCTGCTTCCACTCCTTTACCCTGACCCTGAGAGCTCCCCTTCTACTCTCCTGAGTAGCAGAGTCCTTGAAATCCCAACAAGGCTGGGCCCAGGTTTCCTAGGGCTTAATCCCCGACCTTGTAGTCAATTGGGGCAGGGGGTAGGGTGTCCCCACTCTGAGGTGCTCTCTTCACACTGCATGCTTTCTTGACCCAGTGATCATTTCATACAGTTCAAAGCAAATACAATTTATTAAACATCAAGGCTACGTCTAGACTGGCATGATTTTCCGGAAATGCTTTTAACGGAAAAGTTTTCCATTAAAAGCATTTTCGGAACAGAGCATTTAGATTGACATGGACACTTTTCCACAAAAGCACTTCTGCGGAAAAGCATCCGTGCCAATCTAGACGCGCTTTTCCGCAAAAAGGCCCCGATCGCCATTTTCGCGAACGGGCCTTTTTGGCGGAAAACAAATCTGAGCTGTCTACACTGGCCCTTTTGCGCAAAAGGACTTTTGCCCGAACGGGAGCAGCATAGTATTTCCGCAAGAACACTGACAATCTTATATGAGATCGTCAGTGCTTTTGCGGAAATTCAAGCGGCCAGTGTAGACAGCTGGCAAGTTTTTCGAGAAAAGCGGCTGATTTTCCGGAAAAACTGGCCAGTCTAGACACAGCCTAACTGATTAAAGAGAAAAGAATAAGAAAGGTTAAATGAGAACACACAGTCCTGCTCTCTAGCATGGGGATATCACAAACAGCAGTCTGCAGAGTGTAAGGACAGTTCACAGTCTGTTTGTTCCTTATAGGTCCCAGGGCACTCTCTCAGACCCTGGCTGTGCTGCAGGGGGGCTTGCTCTGGCAGTGACCACGAGGCCTCAGGCTCTAGGTGGCAGGACCCCTCTCCCAGTCTGGCCTGCAGGACCTCTTGGCTGGTGGTGTCTCCCCGACCAGAGCCTCTCCCCCGACTTTGCTGGTTCCGGCTGCTCACCACACCCAGCTGCAGACTGTGCTGCTTTGCCAGTCTCCAGCTCCTTGTGTTGCTTCTCTGTCCCCTTTGGCTCTCTGATCACTACAAGTCTGCTGCTCAACACAGGGTCTGCCCTCCTTGGGCTGTGTGTGCCTGGCTCTGTTGCTGCAGAACTGCCCGTCAGCACAGCTTGCACTCCTTGGGCTGTGTGTGCCTGGCTCTGTTGCTGAAGAACTGCCCCTTAGCACAGGCTCTGGGCTCCGGCACTGCAGGTCTGTCTCTCCACACAGCTTGCTCTTCTTAGCGCTCTCTGCTTTCTCTCAGAGAAACCCAGAAAATCCCAGCTGACAGGGAGAACGGGACCTGGCCTCTTAATTTCCTCACTGGCCTGTCAATCAGGCTGAGAAGGAGTGTTGGCTGCTTTCCATTGTCTCTGGGGTCTGTCCATCTCAGGGCCTTGATTTCTCATGGATCCTTCCCTTTTTGGTACCGGGAGCTGGCCAATCAAAAAATCCCACTGAGTTTTAGTAGGGGGCTAACAGTCCCCTTACATTAGGAGGATTAGATTTTAAAATTGGTAAGTATCAGTCAACACATTTCATCAAAAAAAAACAACCAAAAAAAGTTTCATCAATCTTGTTACAAATTTACAAAGGCAAAGTCACAAAAATGTTGCTTGAGAACATATTAGAATTTGACTTAAGGATATTTACTGTGTATATTTTGACATGTGATGCTGACATGGTCATACTGCTTTTATTTGGATAGTGCCATCTACTACCATTAAATGATTTCCCCATAATTCACAGCAACTATATTTAAAATCAATGAACATTGAAAAATGCTTTAAAATAATCATTAATACTATCCACTAAAATTATACAAAAATAAACACTACATTCTACCAACTCTAAGAGTAGTCTAGAGTCTACAAGCTGCAGGAAAGGGTTGGGAACTATGAAGTCACAGGTTCAGATGAGATTGACCCTTGGAAAAGTCACCTAAAAAGGCACTTCATTATAAACCCCAAATGTAGTTCCTGGCATTTAGCAATGGAGTCTTTCTATCAGATATATAAATGGAGATTCCAAAACACACTATTCTACAAAAATTAAGCACTCTAACATCTAGTGTACTGACTCCTCTCCCAGTCTATCAGTTGTTGGAAATTATCTCAAAAAAGATCAACATTTTCTGCAGTTCAAAATATTTGCCCAAAGGAAGATTATGATGTTTCTGCCCTGCGCTGCTCCAGTGACATTTATTACGCTGTTAAGAATGCCAGTCTCTCTCACTCGCTGCCCAAGTATTACACTTTTTATGTCTGTGAATAAAGGAGAAATATATGAAAACCCATCCATTTTTGGAAGTTGAGAGGTAATTGCAGGAATGGATTGGGATTTTTTTAAAATTAGATTGCAAAATCATTCATTTCGACGGTTCTCCAAGGAGAACACTCTTAGAAAAAGATACGAGGGAGAGCTTTATAGTAAATCCACAACTTGGCCAGCCTTGATAGTAGACTTTCCAGGGAAATATTAGTTTTACCCTACTCCCAAGAGTTTGCCACAAATGCGAAACTCAAGTCCTGCTTAACTTCATTACAAAGAACTGTTTTCTAAACATTTAATCTTATAATTTGCTTTAGTCAACAGAGCTACACTGTGATCTAAATTAAAATAAATAATTAGATTTCTAAATAAGCTTTCCTGTTTTTAGAAGGAAGTTGTTACCCAAGAGACCATTATTACTGTTTTTCCCCCAGAACTACAATCACAGAGTTTCGCTAGTAATTTACAGTCAGAATAACTAAGCAAACATTCTTTCCCTGCCTCCTCAAACAACTGAAGATACAAAATAATGGAAGACTATTTCTCCTTCCATGTTCACTTATTCAGATTAAACATTATGTCACAATCACTAAAAGCAGCTTGTTCCCGGAAGTATACAATCTGTAGATGCTTTGAACATGGAAATGAAGAAGATTATTGAATAAGTTCACTAAAAACAACTTAGATGTTTATATATAAGCCTTGACAGAACTGAACTTTTGTATGTGTACCTAAAGACAGGAGTGAGATAGCCTTTATATCTGTAAGCACAAAATCACACCAAATGTCAGATTTGACAATCAAGTTCCAGCTGATAGCAGAACTACATACCCAAAGAACATGTAGTTGTCAGCTACATTTTATAAGAGCTATGGGAAGAATATTAAGCACTAACATCAAGGAGAAAGACTGCTTGACACAGAACTCTTTTCAGTGCTCATTTTATTTATTTATTTACTTATAAAGATTAACTAAACCGTTTTATTTCAAGGAGAAGTCTTCTGCACTTTATATACCACACAAACATACACACACCAAAGAGCATGTTTTCCCTTCTCTGTCAAACCATCTCTTGCTTTTCACAACAAACACTTGAAAGGTATATGTGGCATCTTCCAGCTTTAAATGTGCATGAAATCAGGGCCAGATTAATAAAGGGGCTTTAGAGACAGCAGCCCAGAACCCCAGGCTAAGAGGGGCCCTCGCAAACTTCTCTGGGATGCCAAAAGCATAGCTCTGTTTGGAGGGTTCCTTACCCTGGGGATGCAGCCACTAAAACTCCTGCATTCTAGTCCTTCCTGGTGGCTCCTCCCTTATCGACTAATCCCCTGCTCAATACCAAAGCCCTCCTTTCCTCCTGCATCCCAATCCCTTGTTTCAACCCACAGTCCCCCTCCTCTCCTCCATTTTGGCCCCACCCCAGAGCCTTGGGGGCCTCACAAATTCTAATAGCCTCAGACGAGTTGATCCAGCCCTGCGTGAAGTATTATTGAACCATTTGGTAATTCTGCATGTGTGAGGACTAATTCACCCTCTTTTAAATCCAATTGTAACCACCCAACAGGTTTGAATGCTTCCAAAAACAGCCATTGGCAGATGGAATGAACAGACAGAGAACAAGGTTCCCTCTAAGCTGCTACTAAGGGCCATGCAGGGGCTTACAGCTGCCACATACGGAGCTGTGCTGGCCGGAAGTGAAACCTGCTCCTCCAGTCCCCGAAGCAGAGCCAGATTAAGAAAGGGGCTGCAATTTATGTTCTGGGCCAGCCCTTCCTGGTGGAAGAGGGAGAAGGTGACTCCATATGCTGCAGTATGGAGCTGCATCACTGAGTGCTGGCAAGCTCTGCCCCCGCACGTGAGCATGGGGCAACACAGAGCCACCTGTTCACCACCACCTCCAAATGGAAGCTGCCCCAGGTAAGAGCCCTCCATCCCCATCCTCTGCCTGAGCCCCCTCCACCATCCTAGCTCCCTCCAAGACCCCACATCCCAACCCTGAGCCCACTTTTGCACCCTAACTCCTGCCCAAATCCTACATCCTCACTCCAACCTCCTGTCCTAAGCTCGCTCTTGCACTCCAAACCCTTGGCCCCAGCCTGGAGCACCCTCCTGCACCCCAAACACATTATCTACAGTCCCACCCGAGAGCCTGCACCCTTGCCAGAGCCATCATCCATCCAACCCCTTGTCCCCACCACCCACATAGATCATCCATGTGCAGAATGAATTTTATTATGTGCACCAATATGGAGGTAACGTGTGTCGCCACAAAAGTCACAAAACACATACTAAAACTAGCTTTAGCAGTTTCGTAGTAAAGGATCAATGGTTGTGTTCCCATGCCTATGTGTATATTTGGTTCAGATAAGGCAAAACACATATCTTTAATTATCGAACATACTGAGGGATGAATGTTAATATGCTAAATGTAACAACAAATGTTCCCAGAATGAAAGATACTTGTTGCTTCCAGAGTAGCAACTTCTAGTTTTGTACCTACATCTTTTCTCGCTAAACCCCTGCCAAAAAACAAACAACAACAAAAACTTGTTTGATAATCCACTGAGAGATACAATTGGCATCATGCTTTCATGGTTGTGATTCAAATATCAATCCTGCAATGGGGCTATTGGTTAATTGTTAGTACACAGAAAAGGAAAACCTATAAGAGTTAATAACATACACAGAAGACTAGCAGAAAATGGTCATCGGTGGCTGAGTTGTGTTTGTAACCTGAGTAACGTTTTGTGGTCTGGGCACAATTCAGATGACTTCACATATGAAAAGAGACACTGGTTTCCACATAAAGATTCTAATCATGCTAAATATTAGCACTCTCAGGAACTTTCTTGCTGAATACGGTTGAAACTAAAAATATTTTTCTAGAACAAAATTATTGATTTTGTCGCTTTGGAAAAAAAATGGACACAATGTTTATTCCAGGTCCACACTCTCCGACATCTCTACCCGGGGTTGCCAGATGGTTGAAACAAAAATATCAAACATCCCTCTCCCTCCCCTCCAAAAAATCACCGGGGAAAAATTCTGTTGAAGGAAAAAAGTGTGTGTGTGGGGGGGGGGGAACATTGCTCCCCCTTGGTCTTTTTGCCAGCAGCCATTTTGTGCCGGCAGCCTTGCGGAACCAGGTAAGCATGGGGGCTGGATTTGTGGGGCTGGAGAAGGGTTTGGGGGAGGTGGGGAGACTTGGCGCTGAGTGTTTGTAGGGTTGCCAGGTGCCCGGCATTTTCACCTCCTGGCCCGAGAAAAAAAAAAATCAGAAAATACCGGACATCTTAGGTGTCCTGTATTCTCTGAATTTTTGTTACCGGACAGGAGGCGAAAATACCAGACTCTCCAGGTTAATACCGGACACCTGGCAACCCTATCTCTCTCTTATATGTGAAGTTCAGGCCTTGTCTACACTGGCAAGTTACAGAGCAGTACATCATCTCCCAGAGCTGTAACTCCTGAGGTGTCCACAGTGGCAAGACACTTAGTGCGCACTAACTCCAGTCATTGCGATCTAGATAAACCACCTCCATGAGAGGCATAGAGCTTTCTGCACAGTGGCTACAGAGATGGGGCGCCCCTAGAAAGCAATTGAAGTGTTTATGTGTCGTGACTGGCCTCCAAAAATGTCCCATAATGGTTTCAGTGGCCACTCTGGTAATTGTTTTGAAAGTGACTGGCTGCCCTGCAGGCATACACATATCCCCTTTCAAATCCTGGTTTCTGCCAGAGAGAGATTCCTGTATAGAATCATAGAATACTAGAACTGGAAGGGACCTTGAGAGGTCATCAAGTCCAGGCCCCTGCCCTCATGGCAGGATCCAGTACTGTCTAGACCATCCCTGATAGACAATTATCTAACCTATTCTTAAATATCTCCAGAGATGGAGATTCCACAACCTCCCTGGGCAATTTATTCCAGTGTTTGACTACCCTGACAGTTAGGAACTTTTTCCTAATGTCCAACCTAAACCTCCCTTGCTGCAGTTTAAGCCCATTGCTTCTTGTGGCCAAGATGAACAAGTTTTCTCCCTCCTCCTTATGACACCCTTTTAGATATCTGAAAACTGCTATCATGTTCCCCCTCTGTCTTCTCTTTTCTAAACTAAACAAACCTAATTCCTTCAGTCTTTCCTCATAGGTCATGTTCTCTAGACCTTTAATCATTCTCGTTGCTCTTCTCTGGACCCTCTCCAATTTCTCCACATCTTTCTTGAAATGCGGTGCCCAGAACTGAACACAATACTCCAACTGAGGCCTAACCAGTGCAGAGTAGAGCGGAAGAATGACTTCTCGTGTCTTGCTCACAACACACCTGTTAATGCATCCCAGAATCACGTTTGCTTTATTTGCAACAGCATCACACTGCTGACTCATATTCAGCTTGTGGTCCACTATGACCCCTAGATCCCTTTCTGCCATACTCCTTCCTAGACAGTCACTTTCCATTTTGAATGTGTGAAACTGATTGTTCCTTCCTAAGTGGAGCACTTGGCATTTGTCTTTATTAAACTTCATCCTATTTACCTCAGACCATTTCTCCAATTTGTCCAGGTCATTTTGAATTATGATCCTATCCTCCAGATTAGTCGCAACCCCTCCCAGCTTGGTATCATCTGCAAATTTAATAAGCGTACTTTCTATACCAATATCTAAATCGTTGATTTAGATATTCAACAGAGCTGGTCCCAAAACAGACCCCTGCAGAACCCCACTTGTTATGCCTTTCCAGCAGGATTGTGAACCATTAATAACTACTTTCTGAGTACGGTTATCCAGCCAGTTATGCACCCACCTTATAGTAGCCCCATCGAAGTTGTATTTACCTAGTTTATTGATAAGAATATCATGCGAGACCGTATCAAACGCCTTACTAAAGTCTAGGTATACCACATCCACTGCTTCTCCCTTATCCACAAGACTCGTTATCATAGTAAAGAAAGCTATCAGATTGGTTTGACATGATTTGTTCTTTACAAATCCATGCTGGCTGTTCCCTATCACCTTGCCACCTTCCAAGTGTTTACAGAAGATTTCCTTAATTACTTGCTCCATTATCTTACCTGGCATAGAAGTTAAACTAACTGGTCTGTAGTTTCCTGGGTTGTTCTTATTTCCCTTTTTATAGATGGGCACTATATTTGCCCTTTTCCAGTCCTCTGGAATCTCTCCCGTCTCCCATGATTTTCCAAAGATGATAGCCAGAGGCTCAGATACCTCCTCTATCAGCTCCTTGAGCATTCTAGGATGCATTTCATCAGGCCCTGGTGATTTGCAGGCATCTAACTTTTCTAGGTGATTTTTAACTTGTTCTTTTTTTATTTTACCTTCTAAAACTAGCCCCTTCTCACTAGCATTCACTATGTTAGACGTTCCTTCTGACTTCTCGGTGAAGACCGAAACAAAGAAGTCATTGAGCATCTCTGCCATTTCCAAGTTTCCTGTTACTGTTTCTCCCTCCTCACTGACCAGTGGGCCTACCCTCTCCTTGATCTTCCTCTTGCTTCTAATGTATTTATAAAAAGTCTTTTTGTTTCCCTTTATTCCAGCAGCTAGTTTGAGCTCATTCTGTGCCTTTGCCTTTCTAATCTTGCCCCTGCATTCCTGTGCTGTTTGCCTATATTCATCCTTTGTAATTTGTCCTACTTTCCATTTTTTATATGACTCCTTTTTATTTTTAGATCATGCAAGAACTCGTGGTTAAGCCAAGGTGGTCTTTTGCCATATTTTATATCTTTCCGACATCGGAATAGCTTGCTTTTGGGCCCTTAACAATGTCCCTTTGAAAAACTGCCAACTCTCCTCAGTTGTTTTTCCCCTCAGTCTCGATTCCCATGGGATCTTACCTATCAGCTCTTTGAGCTTACCAAAATCCGCCTTCCTGAAATCCAATGTCTCTATTTTGCTGTTCTCTCTTCTACCCTTAGAAATGTGAACTCTATAAAAAGCTGTGGAAGGGGGTGGGAGAGAGGGGTCATGTCAAGGTTTCCCACTCCCTGTCTCAGGATGGGTTGTTTCCTGCCGCCATCTAAACTTACAAGACAGCATACTGACATCCCCCAAAGCCAGTCTCCCTCCTCCCATACACACACACACACACGCCCTCCCCTCAGCTTCCCCACACTTCAATTGAAAAGCAGCTGTCATTGTAGTAGTAATTCCCTGGAGCAATGGGATTGGGAAACCTGCATCATGAGACATGCCTGCCACTGCAAACCCTCCCCAAAGCACACTGCAGCCAATTGCACAATGGGATGGCTACCACAATGCACTGCACTCTGTGCCATTGCAAAAGCTGCTAATGTGGACATGCACCACCATCACAAGGAGTACAGCATGGACACACACAACAGCAGTTTCCCTACAGCACTCCGTGAACAGCGTTGCAACTACCATACCCTCAGCTTTGAAACTTCTCTAAGGTATGTCTACATTACCACTTATGTCGATACAACTTGTGTCACTCGGTGTGACTTAGGGATGTTAAATATTGGTTAATTATATAGTCTATTAACCTCAGGAAATCTTATCGGTTAGTCGACTGTTCTATAGTGCCCGGGCAGCCCCTGCCCAGGAGGAAGAGGTCTGAGCTTCCGGATCCGGCCCAAGTCGGAACTGAACTGGGCTGCCTGCCCACCTGGCTCCTAATACACTTTAAATGCAGAGCCACAGCCACAGCTAAAAAATTTACTGGCAAGGGGGAGGAGGAGAATGTGTGTAAGTCTATAGCATTAACCTATAAGCTTTTGCTTATCGGTTAATCGACTACACCATTGTTTCTCAAACTGTGGGTCCCAGCCCCCCCCCCGAGGGGGGGTGTCATGAGCAACTTAGGAGGGGTCACGGTAACACAAAGTTTGAGAACCCCTGGACTACACTATTACATCCCTAGTGTGAATAAGACAACACTCCTATGTCAGTATAACTTTTGTCGCTTAAACACAGGTGTAGACAGTGCTCTGTCAGTGGGAGAGCTCCTGACATAACTAATTCACCTACAATGAGCAGTGGCAGTTAAGTCAACAGGAGAGCCTTTTCCCATTGGTTTACAGGGGGCTACAAAAGAGAGCTTATAGTAGTGCAGTTGCACTAGTGCAGCTATACCACAGTAAGCGCTCTAGTGTAGCCTATTATTTGTATTTCTGTCATACCGAAACTCCCCAACTAAAACAGGGCCCCACTGGGCTAAACTCTATCAATGCAGCGGCTTTGGAGAAGGCAATATGCTAATATCAGGTATAGCACTTCTTTCCATTTTCTGTACCTCATCTTAATTTTCTGCTGTGGTACAGACCAGAGCTTGACCTGTTCAGGACTGCTATATAATGCAGAGTGACATACAAGAAAAAAGTGAAGTAATCTAGCACTACATTATAGTTTATGTTCCTTGAAACAACTGTGAATCTTCTCAGTAACAACTCTTTTAGTATTTCCCTCTCCTCTCAAATTATTAATACTTGTTACAAACATGTTCAAATGCTAACTATAATTAGAATTTATCTCTGGGAGAATTCACCCTACCGAGTCTTGGTGGAATTGTGTCATAACTCTCTAAGGCATGAAAACAATGTCTGGGAAACTCATATCCAAGGACATCCTTTGAATCTTTCCAAATTACAATATGTTTTCTCTGTCATCACAAAAACTGTGGCAATTTCAAAAAACATTTACATTTTTTGGATGCCAATGGTGTAATACTTAGAGGAGAGAACTATATTTATTGACCCCCTACTGGAACCTGAAATAAAGGCAGACTCAAGGAATGAAAACTAAAAATTCAGCTTGGTTCATCTCATTACATTTGAATGACCAGGATTTTAATAATGTCAAGGTGCAGCACTGCAAGTAACATGACAACAAAACAAAATCCTGTGTTTACTTGTTTTTCAGCTTACTGTTATAAATTGGAGCTGAAATGATACAACCAGAGGAACTTAATTGGTTCTTGTTATTAAAAGCAAACGGATACATCACTCAGAGCTTTCATGTATTTACATTTTATATTCATTTTTCTCTCTTGCTATTCTCAGCATCACCACATGAGCAGTTTTGGGAGGAAAAAAACCAAAGGTGCTGAAGGTCTATAGAAGGGTTGCACCCATTGTTTTAACCAAGCACCTTTAACTCTGCCCATATTTAGTCAGTGAGGGTCTGTCTACACTACAGCGTTATTTCAAAATATCTGATTTCAAAATAGTTATTTCTAAATAACACATCTAGACACAAAATTCATTTCAAAATAACATTTTGCTATTTCAAAATAGCGTGTCCACACGGATTGGACGCTGAATCACATTTAAGGCCGGCCAGAACCGGTTCTGGCAGGGCATCAGGTCAGGAGTTAGCTTCAGGCAGCAGCCACACAAAGTATCTGAGGTCCGTGCTTAAAGGGATCCTCCTGGACAGCCAGTTCTCAGGTTTCCCTGCTTGCTTGCCTACCTCACTGAGGGACAGCAAAGCATTTTTTTCCTCCGCGTGCTCTGGTTGCCTTCATTCAGGACACCACACTACTCTGCAGCATGGAAACGGAACTGCCTCTGGGCACTCTGGTGCTTCTCTTGGACTTGTTGCTGCAAGCCTAGCAGCACTTTCTGCAGGCTGCCTCGCAGGATCTGCAGCAACCTAACCCCCAGGCCTTCTTCCAGACCCTCCTGGGGTATGTGGAGGAGCAGCGGCAGCTCCTGGACACCAGCGTGCCTCGCCACAACTCGCATCTGGACACCAGCACTGACTGGTGGGACCACATCGTCCTGGACACCAACAATAGATCCAGAACTTCAGGATGAAGGAGGACACCTTCCTGGAGGTCTGTGAGTGGCTCGCTCCTGCTCTATGGGGACGGGACACACACAAGGCCTGCCATTCCCCTCCAGAAGCATGTGGCCATCACTCTATGGAAGCGCTCCATGCTGGATAGCTACCGATCTGTGGTGAACCAGTTCGGCATGGGGAGATCCACCTTCGGAGCAGTGCTCATGCAGGTATGGCAATCTCTGGCCACTGTGCCGGGGGGCGGAGGTGCAAGGAGGGAATGGGCTGCCCTAGGGAAAAGGGAGAGGGGAGGTGATGAAAGTCCCCGCTCCGGGTCTGTTTGTTCTGTCCCACCCACACTAAGGACTACCTGCGGTGGCCAGGATTGCCAGGGGGGTTGCTCCTGGGGAACAGGGCACTCTCAGCCCCCTTGGCACCCCAGTGACTCTCGATTTTGTGTGTCCCTCTGCAGGTGGTCAAGGCCATCAACACAGTGCCACTCCACAGTCATCCACCTCACCAATGTCGACACGGTCATTGAGGGGTTTAGCACCCTAGGCTTCCCCAACTGCGGGGGGAGGGGGCTATAGATGGGACACACATCCCCATCTGTGCCCTGGACCACCAGGACTCCCTGTACATCAACTGGAAGGGGTATTTTTCTGTCATCCTGCAGGCTATGTCTGACCACCGGGGCCACTTTGTGGACATCAATGTGGGCTGGTCCAGCAGAGCACGATGCGTGGATCTACCGCAACTTCTCCATGTGCCAGAGGCTGCACACCGGGACTTTTTCCCCCAACCACATCAGGGTCGGAGATGTGGACATGCCTGTCTGCCTGGTGGGGGATGCGGCTTATCCCCTACAACCCTGGTTCATGAAGCCCTACACGGGACACCTCAACTCAACAGGCATTTAATGCCAGGCTGAGGAGGGCCTGCATCGTAGTGAAGGAGGCCTTCGGCCGGCTGAAGGCCCGTTTTAGATGCCGCCTCACCCGCCTGGACCTCTCAGAGTGGAATATTCCGCTCGTGATGGCAGCATGCTGTGTGCTGCACAATTTGTGTGAGTGGAATGGGAAGGTTTTCCTGCCAGGCTGGATGGCAGAGGCCAACCACTTGACCGGCTTGTACATGCAGCCCGGCATGGCTGCCATTCGGGAGATCCATGGGGGGCTGTCCGTATCCGGGAAGCCCTGCGGGAGAGCTTCCACCTGGAGGAGCAGTAACAGTCTCCCTGGTCTGCCCCATGGGGCTTGTGCCTCCTTCCTCCCTCACGTCCTTCCACTTACCCCTCCCTAACCCCCCTTCCTGATGTAAAATAAAAGACGTGTTCATGAAAACAAAGTCTCTTTATTGAACAAAACCGGGGTGGGGGGGGGAATGAAACTCAGGTGAGACAGGGGAAAGGCAGCAGGAGAGAGGAGGTGAGAGGAGGGGGAAACCTGGGAGGAGGGAGCTGGAAGAGGGAGGAGAAGCTTGGGGCTCAGGGTTGGGAGTCTCGCCAGCCCAACTGTCTCCCAGCACCATGGGTGCGGGGGCTTTGGCATCCCCGGCGGGGGGAGGGAGGGCGTGGAGGGTGTGAAGGGAGAAGCAGGAGGGGGGAGAAGGAGTGGGAGGAGGAGAGGTAGCTGGGGAGACAGCAGGGGCTGGAGCGGCAGGAGGCAGCAATCTCTGCATCAGGGTCTGCAGGTACCCGCAGATGGCACGGCCCTGGGCAAGCTGCTCCCGCCAGCTCTCCCACCAGAGCTGCAGGTCTTCTTGGACCCAGTGGTTGAGGGTGCGGTGCAGGGCTCGCAGTACCCCCAGGTGCTGCACTGGTAGTCCTCTTGTGCATGGGTCAGCCTGCAGAGTGCTCGGGTGCAAGAGGATGTCCTGGGCGGGGTGGTTCGCCCTGCACTCGCAGCTGGTACAGCTGTGGAGAAAGAAGAGAAGTGGTCAGTTATCCCTGGGGACACAGTGGGTGAAGTCCAGCCTCCCTCTGTAAGCAAGGACGACAGTTCTCTGCACCATCAGAGCCGATGTGCTTGCACACAGGCCATGTTCAGGACGTCCTGCTATCCCCGGGAGTGGGAGCTGCCCCAAGACCGCACTCATGCCCCTGTGCTGCATCAGTGTGTGTGGGGAGGAGGGGCGGAGGCGGGAAATATCCCCTGCCTCTGTGTAGAGGGGGCTTGTGGAGGGAGGACGTCCTGCAGTGTCCCGCCCCAGGTTCAGGAGAATGTCATGTCTCTTCACACATGCGTGTGGCTAACAGTCCAAGGCCCCTGTGTGGCAGCCAGCTGGGGCCACGTGCCCAGGGGTGGCACAGCACGTACTCGCAAGTGCATAGGTTGCTGAATGATCCGTGGTCAGCAAGGCTCAGCCCGCGCAGTCCCCAGTCTCCCTCCCCTTCCGCCCCTGCATAAGGGGACAGTGATGGCACTCACATGTTGTTGCCTCACCGGCCTCAGACGACACTGGCGACAAGTCCGCTGGGACGGCTCGGGGGTCCTAGCTGTACGGCACGCTCCCTCCGGCCTCCTGCGGCTCCTCCTCCTTGCCCTGGTCAGGGCCCTCTGCCCCAGGGTTGATGACCACATGGGGGGCACGGACCATCCCGCCCCCCAGGATGTGGACCGGGGCCTCCAAATGGGGGAAGCTCTCTGGCTCTGCCCCTGATTGGGAACTGCCCCCGTGGCCTGGCATACGCCTGCCGCAGCTCTTTAATTTTCATCCGAACCTGCTCTTGGATTTGCTTATGGCCTTTGGTGGCCAAGCTGGCAGCTATCCTGCCATAGACGGCCGCATTCCTCTGTCTAATGCACAGATCATGGACGCTGACAGCATCCCCCCAAACCTCCATCAGCTCCATGATCTCCACACTGAACCAGGAAGGCGCCCGCCTTCTCCGGACCCTGGGAGCTGGCAGACTGGTCCTGGGGCACGGTGGAGGGCTGGCTGCCAGTGGCTTGCTGGCTCATGCTGCAGCCTGGGTCAGGGGCAGCAGCAGAGTGGCTCTGGGCTGGCAGGCCTGGTGCTAGCCACAAAAGACTGTGGCCAGACTCTACCCCTTTAAGGGCTTTGGGAGGGGGAGGGAGGAGAGGAGATTTCCTGTTTGTGCCCAGAGTGGCCACCAGGGCACCCGGAAAGGGCTGGAGGCCCCCTATTTTGAAATAGCCCCATTCCCTGTCTACATAGCACCTATTTTGAAATCTCTATTTTGAAATTGGTGCTATTCCTCGTAGAATGAGGTTTACCAATTTCGAAATAAGCCCTCTGCTATTTTGAAATAATTTCGAAATAGGCTGGCTTGTGTAAATGCTAGGAAAATTATTTAGAAATAACTTTGCTGTGTAGACATACCCTCACTCTTGTATTCAGGACTAAGGATGTGAACAGTTAACTAGTTAACCGCTGGGGGCTGCACCAGCCCCCCCACCCACTGCAGATAGTGGGCTGCTCTAGCCCCACGGGGCCCGCTGTGGGTGGGGGGCACTCCAGCCTGGCTGAAGCAGTCCTTGCCCACCCCCAATTAATTGGTTAACTAATTAAATGGGATTTTACAGCCCTACCCAAGACCTACCATTAAAAGCACGGACCACTACAGGTTAATCTCAAGAAGAAACTCAACAGCTGGTAGTAGTAATAGGTTACTATACTCTATGTCAATCAGCCATTAGAGTGGGACACAGCACAATTGGCTAATGTGTTACACCCCGAAACTCTCCCATACTAACAGAATACACCTCAAATTTTTAATAGTTCCCCAAAAGTGCTGAACAGGTATCCCCTGTACAGAGATAATATATTACCTATTGGTGAACACTGCACAACACACAGCTCTTTAGTATAGAGAATTAGAGTATTGAAACAATTGGGTACATTAGCTGGACAGTGCTAATCTGGAGCACATGCCCTCCCCCCAGTACTATATTCTCACAGCAACCAAAAGTCCCATGAAAGTCAGTATAAGTTTGGGTTACAGAATCTAGCTTCGTATTGTCCATCTCAGTAGCTGCCACAGAACACTTTCAAGGTGACACAGATGGTCAAGGAATTTCAAGCACTACATTAAAAGTGAATTCTGTAAAACAACATGTTGGTGTTCATGTTTACTGACTCCTAGGAGGACTCTGAAGTCTGAAAATGAATTCATCAGTCATACAGGTCAGCATCCACTGACTTCTGTGGTTACTGTTACTTGCGTTGCTGCTTAGTGTTTAGGAATTTAGACATTTTCCATTTCAAAACAAGGCTTTTCTAGCTGACAGCCCTTTAAGGTCAACCTGCTTTCTGACAATTAAGCAGTGTTCTCACATTACCACCAATAACAATGGTCCTGAGCTAGCAATTCTGTTGATCATGCATGAAACAACAACAAAAAAAATCTAGCTCTTGTTTCCACAGCTGCACTGGCTCTAAAGTGCTGAAAGAAAAAAAATGTTTTTGTCAATAAACAAAACAAATGTGTCTCAGAGGACACAAAGGGAACAGTTACCAGCAGTAGCCAAATGTCAATTTTATAGCTACTTTTATGAGTAACCCCTTTCCAGTAGCTACTGTTACAAACAGCAGCTAATCAATGGACTACATAGTGACCTCCACAGCCTGACAAAGGTATGACCCATGTCAGGGGATTGGGGAGGGAGAAAAAAAAACCCACCAGCACTTGCTTGGTAAGCCAAGACTACTGCCTCTTTTTCGGGTGGAAGGGGCACTACATTGGATAACACAGTCAATGATATTAGACCCAGTTACTATTCCTTTTTATCTTACATTGCCATAATATAAGAGCTGGCAAGATATGGCCCACAGGCTGGATCCAGACCTCCCAGCCTTTTAATCCAGCCTGCCTGCCCCCTGCCATTCAAAGTGATTAGCTGCTCCCCGTGGTTCTCAGCACTATAGAAAGGGGTGCGGGAGAGAGGAGGCTTCGCTGTCTCCACCCCCAGCAAAATCTTTCAGTTCTAACTGGCCAGAAACCGGCCAATGGGAGCGGAGAGATTTTGCTGAAGGCGGGGGCAGTGTGAAAAGCCTCCCACCCACCCCCTCTCCCGCAGCACAGAGGACCACTTTAAACAGTGCTTTCCATGAAAAGCGGGCGGGTTAGAATGAGAAAGCCTCACCATCCCTTAGGGAAGGCTGCTAGCTCTATTGAATAAAGATGGGACTTAAATGCTGTTTTAGAACTTGAGGGAAGCAACAGTGCAGCATTTGTTTAAATAATAGTCACTGGGAAGCAAGAACACCACTGAGCACAGCCCCAGCATTAACTCTGGCAGTTAAAGTGGCTATACAACATGGAAAGAAATTTGAGCTGTGAGAAGGAAAGTGAAATGAGGAGACTGATCTGAGCAAAACGGCGAGGGGAACAAAAAAGAAGGAAGATGGGAATGCAGAGAAGTAGGCTGATAAAAAGAGGCCTTCCTGTTCTTCAGAACATGAAAACATTTCAGCAATACTGCACCTAGATCTACTTACAATGCAAAGAATTGTCCTTTGTGTGCATTGTGAAGGCCTGCTTTTCCAAAGAAATCCTGGTATCTCTTGGATTAAAAAAAAAAAAAAAAAAAAAGAAGCTTATAGATACAATGAGATTATCTTTTAATGTGAATACTCGCTGCCTTCAGTAATCCACACAGCTAGGAAACCCCTTCCTAACGATATTCTACTAGGCAGATCCTCTTCTGGTGTAATTTACCCCAATTTGCACAGAGGATCTGATCTCACAAGGCCCTGTTGATATTTAGATGTAGACATTCATTTGTTATGGACTGCTACTGTGCTAGCTTTTTTGATATAATTTGTTGCATTTACATTTATTATTAAGGGAAAAAAGAAAACAATTCCAAACTGTGTTAGCAACACTGCACTGTAGAAAAGGAAAACACATCATATAGTGAGATACAGGACCTGTGTCAGATAGCATACAAACAAAATAAAAAAAAATAAAAAAGCAAATGAAGAGGGGGAGAAAGGGAGTCATTTTACAGAGGCAAAGAAAGATTAACTGACTCTACCAAGGTCACACAAGAAATCTTCAAGAGAACGAGGAATTGAATCCAAATCACCTACACCCCAGTGCAATGACTTAACACACAAGATCATCTTCTCTCACCTTACTAGCATGGTTTTTTTATTAGCATGCTAATTTTCATAAGTTAGTGTTAACACCTTTGCTCTGCCCTTTGTAATTATTTAAAATCTAAACTTAAACAAATGGTCTGGTAGCACTTTATAGACTAACAAAACATATAGATGGTATCATGAGCTTTCATGGGCACAGCACACAAAAGCTCATGATATCATCTACATGTTTTGTTAGTCTATAAAGTGCTACCAGACCATTTGTTGTTGTTTAAGTTTATCCTGTGCAGACTAACTCGGCTATCCCCTGGGCTGTGTCTACACTGGGCCACTTATTCCAGAAAATCAGCCGCTTTTCCGGAATAAGCTGCGAGCTGTCTACACTGGCCCTTGAATTTCCGGAAAAGCAACGACGCTCTACTGTACAAAATCAGCCACTATTCCGGAAAAACTATTCTGCTCCCGCTCGGGCATAAGTCCTTATTCCGGAACACTGTTCCGGAAAAGGGCCAGTGTAGACAGCCCAGTAGCCTTTTCCGGAAAAAAGCCCCGATCGCGAAAATGGCGATCGGGGCTCTTTTCCGGAAAAGCGCGTCTACATTGGCCACAGCCGCTTTTCCGGAAAAAGGGCTTTTCCGGAAAAGCAGCCTGCCAATGTAGATGCTCCTCTTCCGGAAAAACTGAAAACGGAATAGTATTCCGTTTTAAGCATTTCCGGAAATTCATGCCAGTGTAGACACAGCCCTGAAGTTTAAAATCTAAAGTTACCCTGTATCCCACCCCATTATCCTTACAAATCACTGAAGCCAGAGTTGAATTCATCCTCATAATGACAAAAAATGCTATACTGTATCTGTCAGCCTAGAAAGCACAGATGTAAAAAGGCATTTGAACAATGTAACCAATAACCACTAAACATCCTAGCAGTTAACAGGCTCTGCAGTATAAAGTTTAAATAAGTTTTATTCTGCAGAGCCTGCAGCAAAGCTTCCCTGGAAAGCTCACCCTGTCCCTGGGAAGTCAGCGTGTAATAAGAATGTAAAGGACTAGTCAACTATCCGATAAGCAAATGCTTATCGGATAGTTGACTAGTCGCTCCCTCCTCCCGCCCCCACTGCTGCCTCTATCAGGCTACGCCAGGACTGCAGGCTTTTTTCGGAAGTAGCTTTTTTCAGAAGAGATCTTCCAAAAGAGAGCATCCACACATAAAAGTGCATTGAAAAAAAAATCTGCTTTTTTTAAAGATAGTGTCCATTCAGCGTGGATGCTCTCTCACATGTAAGCAGTAATTACTATGGACGAAGCGGCCACCAGGGCACCTGTGCTCTTTCCTCTTTCCTCTTCTTTCAAAAGAACTCCCTCTTCCCCATCCACACACACCTTTTTTTGAAAGAGCTCTTTCAGAAAAAGGCTTCTCTCTCATAGAAAGAGGTTTACCAATGTTTACCAATGTTTACCAAAGAGGTTTACCAAATTTACTTTCAGAAGAACAAGACTGCAGAGTGCACATAACTCAGTTTTGTTTGAAAAACGGCCATTTTTTCTGACAAAACTCTGTAGTGTAGACACACCCTCAGATAGGGGCAGAAAGGGAGGGGAAGAAAAGGGAGGTACTTAAAAGCAGCAGCATCTCATGAAGCCTGGGGTCAGCTGGGGAGTCCCCAACTGATCTCGGGCTCCAACCAGCATTTCAAAGCCTCAGCACTATACTGAGCCTGGGGTCAGCAAGGGACTCTGCAGCTGACCCTGGGCTCCATGCAGCATGCCAACTTTGAAATGTGCAAGAGTCCCCAGCAGGGGCTCTGGTGCATTTGAAAGTGGAAGTGCCCGTGTGGACCCTGGAGTCAGCGGGACTTCCCGCTAGCCCTGGGCTCTACGTGCTGTTCCAACTTTGAAACGCACAAGAGCCCCTGCTGGGGATCTTGTACATTTCAAAGGCAAAACGCTGAAGTGCCTATCGACTAGTCAAGTAGTCGATAGAAATTTCATCGACTGCTTGCTAGCAAATTAACAGCTAGTTAACATCCCTAGCATATAACTTGCAGCGAAGGGGCCAGATCCATCACAGACCAGATGGCTGGAGCAACTCCTTCTTGTTAGAAGCTCTGCAGCACTGAAGCAGCCCCCTGCGGTGTGGGCGGGGAACTATTCTAGCCCCTACTGGATAAAGGTGAGGCTTACTGGTTAACCAGTTATCCATTTACATCCCTATTAGAAACTGGCTACATCAATAACCTTATTTTGCACATGATAGAACTACTTTTATTTTTCCTTGTCTACCCAAAACTTATAGTTTTCTTTCTGAAAAGAAAAATCAGCAACATCATCTCTTCAGCAACTGTCTTTTTATTAAGAAGCACAGTGATACATTAAAGCCTGCAGCATCATTTAAAACAAAGCATATAATTTTTAATTTGCAAATTCAAACATTGAGACCACAATTACATTCTGAAATTCATTCATTTCTAATTTAAAAATACCACAAAATGTATGCTTTTAATACAAGTTATTGCTTTGAAGATGGTTTTAAAATTAAACTGCATCACAGAATTGAATTAAGAGGCACTGAAATAATACATTGTACTATGACTGGATTAAGGACTAATTCAGTAGCAGGAAAGCTATGAACATCACATGAGAAAAAAAATCTTCAGTTTAACTAAGCCTGCTATTAGCTAATGCCTGCTCCATTATAAAGATTTATTTTAACTAGGGATATTAAATATCAATTAATTGAATAGTTGAGTAACCTCATGAATTCTTATTGGTTAGTCAACTATTCTATAGTCCCCAGGGGCAGAGGCAACAGCATGGGGTGCCAAACAGGAACTAGTCCCCAAGGGGAGCCAGTTAAAAAAACAGCTTCTTTTGCAGACCAGTTGCTTGATGCCCTATGTTGCTGCCTCTGATAAAGAGGCAGCAGTACCGGATGGCAGCAGCCCCTATCTGAAGGGGTGCAGGGTCTAAGTTCCCGGATCCATCGCAAACTGGAACTGAGCCAGGCTGCGTGCCTGCCCAGCTTCTAATACACAAAGGCTTTGTCTACACTGCAGGGTTTTTACACAAGAAGCCTTTTGCGGAAGAGTTCTTGCACAAAAGCGTGTCCAGACCTCAAAGCGCATCGCAAAAGCGATGTGCTTTTGCACAAGAGAGTGTCCACACTGCAAGGACACTCTTGCGTAAGAAAGTTCTGATGGCCATTCACAGAATGGCCATCAGAGCACCTGTGCTTTTTTGGATGGGGGTTTCTTGCGCAAAAACCCCTCCGGAACATCCACACCTGCCTTTTTGCACAAGAGCTGTAGCTCAAAAAGGAGTTATTCCTTGTGGGGAGAGGAATAACTCTCTACCGGCAAAAGCCATCTGTCCTGTCGATTTTCTTGCGCAAAAACACACTTGAGGTGTGGACACTCCACCGGTTTTTGTGCAAAAATGGCTGGTTTTGTGCAAAAACCTTGTAGTGTAGACATAGCCTAAATGCAGAGTGACAGCAGGGGTAGGTCCAGCACCTGGCATGAGCCAGAACTAAGCTGGGCTGCTGGCTAGCCTGCTAAAAATTTTACTGGTTGGGAGGGGGGAGGAAAATGCGTGTAGTCTACAGCATTAGCCTATAAGCTTTTGCTAATCAGCTAATCGACTACACTTATTACATCCCTAGTTTTAACAGTATCTTGCACACAATTTCTTTACCGTACATACATTAAAGATTATAGTCTCCATCATTATAGCACCAAGTTTCTTCCCAATGATATTATTAAATTATTTTGGGAGTTTATTGACTAGTCTACACTATAGTCAGAGCAAAGGTGTTAGCACTGTAGCAATAAAGAAAAGAAGTTCCAGGGCTTAGAGTAACATGTATTATATAATATCTCTAAGATTTCTGAAGCCTAATGCACTAGAATGGGTTGAACAAAACAAAAACAAAACAAACAAAAAAACCACACACCACACCACACACACACACCCCTCAAACCGAAGAACCCACAATATTTAAAGGCAAAATTAACTCTGATAAAAGATGAGAATAAAATCCAGATCTCCAGATTCCCAGTTGAGGGCTTTAAACATAAGTCCATTTTTCCTCATTTTCAATGGAGATAAGGTGAAGCCACTTATAAGGGTGACATAATACTTTAGTCACCAGACTTTCAGTCCTTGGACTCTTTGCTGAGAATTCCAGCAACAAAACTAGATGGCTTGTCTAGACAAACAGGTAGCATGCAGGAGTCTGGGATGTCAATCAATCCAGCACGAGCCTGCCAATCATAGAGCCCTGCAAATCTGTGGATATCTGCATCCGCATATGAGGATGCAGATATCCACAGCTCATTTTTTGCAGATGTAGATACAAAATTTGTACCCATGCAGGGCTCTTAGTCATGCACTGACTGAGCTGCCCTGTACTAAAAGCTCCACAGTGTGCTTTGATCAATCCACTTTCAGCACAAAATTAGCACTGAAAGTCCACATGGACAGCACAATAGGAGGAGGGATAACCTTCAACAAGCTGCCCAGACTCCTCCCTGAAGTGCAGCTGTTTCAACCCTACTCCTCTCTGCTTCCCCTCCACACACACACTCTCTCTCCCCCTCTCTAGGAGCATTTGGGTTGTGTGTGCGCATCAGGGCAGTGAGTGGGGCCTAGCCTCAAAACTTCTCTGCGGCTTCCTGGGGATCACTTATCCCTGCTTTCTGGGGTGCACCAATAAGGAATCCTGGGGGGAGGAGTGTTGCAGCATACTACACCCAAGCCCTGAGTACAGGCAGTCCCCGACTTACGCGGATCCGACTTACGTCGGATCCGCACTTACGAACGGAGCTTTCTCACCCCGGAGTCGGGGCGAGAAAGCCCCGTTCGTAAGTTGCTCCGGTGCCCCTGGTCTGCTGGAGACCGTCTCCAGCAGACCGGGGGCACCGGGCGGGTTCCCGCACTTCTGAGGCTTTGCCAGAGCAAAGCCTCAGAAGCGCGGGAACCGCTGCTGCTGCCCCTTGAGACCCGGTGCCTGTGGTCTGCTGGGGACGGTCCCCAGCAGACCACAGGCACCCGGACTGAAGCCGCAGCCGCGGGGGGGTCCCGCGCCTCTGAGGCTTTGCCAGAGCAAAGCCTCAGAGGCGCGGGGAACCGCCGCTGCTGCCGCTTTGACTGAAGCGGCAGCAGCGGCGGTTCCCCGCGCCTCTGAGGCTTTGCTCTGGCAAAGCCTCAGAGGCGCGGGACCCCCCCGCGGCTGCGGCTTCAGTCCGGGAGCCTGTGGTCTGCTGGGGACCGTCCCCAGCAGACCACAGGCACCCAGACTGAAGCCGCAGCCGTGGCGGGGTCCCTCGCCTCTGAGGCTTTGCCAGAGCAAAGCCTCAGAGGCGCGGCACCCCGCTGCCGCTGCGGCTCTGCTCCCCGTGTCCCTGGTCTGCTGGGGGGGGGGCGCAGCTAGTGTGCTCCCCCCCTCCAGCAGACCAGGCTTTTGTTTTGGACTCTGGGGCAGAGCAGCTGGGGTGCTGCCGATTGGTCCTGCAGCGCCCGTGGGCACTACTGGACCAACCCGGCAGCACCCCAGCTGCTCTGCCCCAGGTCCTGATTCAGCCGCTGCTGGTCAGTTTCAGCAGCGGCTGAATCAGGACGTCTGGGGCAGAGCAGATGGGGTGCTGCTGGGTTGGTCCAGTAGCACCCCAGCTGCTCTGCCCCAGGCGTCCCCAAGTCAGCTTCTGCTGAAACTGACCAGCGCTGACTACAGGAAGCCCCAGGCAGAGTTGCTCTGCCCCGGGCTTCCTGGAATCAGCTGCTGATCAGTTTCAGCAGCAGCTGACTTGGGGACGCCTGGGGTTCTTAAGTTGATTCTGTATGTAAGTCAGAACTGGCGGTCAGTTTCAGCAGTGTCTGAATCTGGACGCCAGTTCCGACTTACATACAGATTCAACTTAAGAACAAACCTACAGTCCCTATCTTGTACGTAACCCGGGGACTGCCTGTATATGCTTCCTTGCTTTGCAGCCAGAGGCTGGAGTGTATGTGTGAATTTTTTCTCTGATACCTTCATTTTAATGTCAAACTGCAAAACAAATAGACCAAAAATAAATAAATAAATAAAACCAAACACCTTCACTGAACATCCTGTATTAAATATTAAGAAATACAAAGTTTCATTGTAATAGTTTGACAGCCCTGAAGCCTAACATCCTAATTTCTCCAGAACAGGAGCACACAAATATTTTCCTGCTGCTGTGATCCATAGACCCCAATTCCCACATTAGATGGTTGTTTAGAATGACTATAGTTTAAGAAGGCTTATTCTGAAGGAGAGAGTCACCAAAAAAGCTAATTATGCAGTTTATGTATTCCTGCTTATGGCACCTGAATCCCATCAATGGCACTGCCACAGGTAGGAAAGAAGGTGGACAGTACAGTTTTCCCACACTGCTCCACATTCTAGGTGCATGAGGGACGGGACTGCCTGAGGCATTTTGAAATACATTTACTTAGACTCAGATCTGTGCACTGCAGTATAGATAAACATCAGAGAACTAGTTCAAGCATAGATCAAAAAACTCTTAATTTAGAGTTAAAATGCAGTGTGGATGCTCAAGTCTAGGATTCCCTGCCATGGGTCAGCTGATTTGACTCCCAGTAACCCCAGACTTACATTGCCATGTAGACACACTGAGCGTATAGCAGTCTAGTGCAAGGTAGATGTATAGAACCCTGCAAAACTGGAGTTATTTGCAGATGTCAATGCAGATATCTACACTAAGTATGTTAAGTAATGAGTAATTTACTAGTCGAGTAGTCAATGGAATTTCCATCGACTACTCAGCTAGTCGATAGGCACTTGTACATTTCCAAGGAGGAACGCCGAATTCCACATGCAGTCTACGGCCAGCGGGAAGTCCCCTGCTGCTTTGAAGTACCCTCTCTTCTCCCCACCCCACCTTTGCTATCTAATAAAGGGGGAGGGGGAACTGACTAATCGACTCAACTATCCGATAAGCATTTGCTTATCTGATATTCAACTAGTCCTTAACATCCTTAATCTACAGCTCATTTTTCAGACACAGATGCAGATCTCTACAGATTTATACCCACCAGTTTGCCAAGTACTTCTGTGTTGCCAACTTACACAATTTGATGTTTTACTTAAAAATCTGAGCTTCTGGAAATAAGTGATTACAGTAAAACTTCATTGGTCCGGCACCATCGGGAACCCGGAAGTGCTCCGTGCAGCCGGACAATCGGAGCTGCTCTGCGCCCGGCTTCCCCGATTCAGCCGCTGCTGAAACTGACCAGCAGCTGAATCGGGGACGCCTAGGACAGAGCAGTTGGGGTGCTGCTGGGTTGGTCCCGCAGCGCCAAGGGGCAGTGCTACGGGACCAACCTGGCAGCACCCCAGCTGCTCTGCCCCACGCACCCCGATTCAGCAGCTGCTGAAACTGACCAGCACAAGCTGGTAATCAGCTACTCCTGCTAGCACCAGGTCCCCATCATTGCCAGCTCTTAATATATTTAAAAGGCAGAGCTGCAGCAGGGTTAGCTCCTGGGGCTGGGAGCTAACCCTGCTGAGGTTTCCCCGCTTATCAACTAGCCAATGGAAATTACATCAACTAGTTGATTAAACTAAATTTAACATCCCTACTCTCAGGCCTGACTCTACATCTCCTATATGCCACAGGAACCTATGCAACAATCATGTACAGGTCACCATAGAGGGTATAGAAAGGGGTGGAGCAAAAGATCCAGTAGCCCCAGGAAACAGCCCAAGTGACACTGAGAAGTTGTGGCCCCTAGCCAATATCGTGGCTAGGAGGAAGAATGCAATCTTGTTCCCTTAACCGGGGAGGGTGAATTTAAACTGCTCATTGTACTGCATTTCACATGCACCCAAACTCATGTACTCTGGGTGATGAGAATTTCACCTTTAAAGCATACGATATTGTAGGGTGGGAGTTAAATAATATTCACTTACTAACCTGTAATCAAATATTGATTTACATTGAATATTTAGAACTTTGAAAATAAAAATTCAATCTTGAGGGCCAAAGGGCTGAGCTCACTCTACTAACACACTGAAGCCAAACACTCAGGCTATGTCTACACAGCCAGTTTTTGCGGCAGAAAATATGCTAATGAGGGACTGAATCGTGATCTCATTTGCATATTTTCTGCAGAGCCATTTTGCGCTAGGGGTTTTTGCGCAAAAACAAGCAGTGTGGGGCTACATCTACACTATGAGTTTTTGCAGCAGAAAATATTCTAATCTGCATATTTTCTGCCGCTCCATTTTTTTACTAGGGTTTTTGCACAAAAAAGGAAATGTCCAGTGTGGCTATGTCTACACTGCAGGGTTTTTGCACAAGAAGTCTTTTGCAAAAGAGTTCTTGTGCAAAAACTTCTCGTGCAAAAGCATGTCCACACCTCAAAGTGCATCGCTTTTGCGATACAACCACACTGTATGGATGTTCTTGTGCAAGAAAGCTGATGGCCATTCACAGAATGGCCATGAGAGCATCTGTGCTTTTTCGGATTGGCTCTTTTGGCACAGGAAACCCTGAAGAGCGTTCACTCATGCCTTTTTGCACAAGAGCTGCTGCGCAAAAAGGAGTTATGCCTCAGAGAAGGAGGTATACGTACACTGCAAAAAGCCTTCTGTTCTGCAGTTTTGCTGTCAATTTCCTTGAGCAAAAACTCTCGAGGTGTGGATGCTCCCCGGGTTTTTGCACAAAAACTTTGTAGCGTAGACGTAGCCTGCTTGTTTTTCCACAAAAACCCCTAGCACAAACACGGATCTGCAGAAAATATGCAAATGATCTTGCAACTCAAGCAAATTAGTCCCTCATTAGCAAATTTTCTGCTGCAAAAACTGGCAATGTAGACGTAGCCTCACTAAGACAAATTGATTGCTCGAATAATTCCACTAATTTCAGCCTGAAAATACATGAACAAGAAGAGCAGCATTCACTCCCCAAGAATATGGGCCAAATTCTGCCATCCTTATTCAAGCAGAACTCTTATTGCTGTCAACCAGGATTTAACTATACTACAGGATGTATTCATTTAAACAATATCAGGCACTGTATCATATGCTCGCAGAATATATTCATTCATATTTTATAGAATTTTCATTTGATGGCATCTACAGTAATGCTCCAAAGAATAAGCCCCTCCAAAATCCAACACAAAAGATGTGCACCGGTTGCTTCTATTGATAAAAATGTTTAAGAAATGTATTGCTGCACTTGCAAAGAAAAAAAAGGGGGGAAGCTCACACAACCCCCACCCACATTGGCCAAAATATCTTACTTCAGTATTTTGACTCCAAGCAAAAGATTTACAGCTCAGTTATACACCCATCCCATCCTTAATTATCCCTCCCTTGCATAAACATATACATAGTGTTAACAGTAGAAATTCTGGTAGGCTTAGTTACAGAATGGCTAAGAAAAGACTGTTTAACAACAAAGTATTGCTCTTACACTGCATCTCACAAAATGAGTGAATGTTTTATTACTCCGACCTATTTTCTACTTATAAACCCATACTTTCCTCTTTTCCCCAATTTGATGGCTTATATAGAGCTGTAATTTTCACTATTTATCCAAGAAAGTCAGGGTAAGCATTCTGAGTTAGCTCTAGGTAAAGGGGCTACTCCTATTTGGAAATCATGGGAGGGTGGGGTAAAGGGGCTACTTGGAAACTGATAAGATTTCCTTTAGAAATACACAGTGCCCTAAAAAGGAACCTTTATTTGCAAACTCCTAAACATTTTTGAATGGAAGCACAGCCCCCTTTGGAAATCTTAGAGGTAGCCTAGGAAGCCTCAGACTTCTGCAGACCACAGGTTGGGAATCTTTGGTCTAGTTAACACTTTGGTGCAATTTGATGATCAAAAGTAAAGGAGTGAAAATGGCTCTGTGCCTGAAACAGACATGCTCAGTTACATCAACGAGATCTCCACCGACAGTAAGATGTTTTACAATTCGAGAGAGGGAGAAATGATCTCTCTCTGCATCCGGGGGAGTGGCATTGGAAGCACATAAAACTATGGAAACTTAGGGCCAAACGTATCCCTGGTGTTATTCCAATTAAATGAACGGCGAGACGCCCAGCAGGGCCAAGAGGAGCGCACCGGATCAGTCCGGAGCGGTTGGCCCCCAGGAGAGAAGGGGGCGTGCGAGAGGCGTTGAACTTGACTGCCTGGGATTCGCCCCTGCCGAGGGCTGGTTCCTCCTCCCCAGCTGACAATACGCTGATCCCTTCTCTACAGCTGCCCTCTAAGCGAACCCGCCCACCTGGCTCTATTAGGTAGCACGAGAGGCGCCAGGGTTCAGAGCCAGCGGCCAGCGCTGCTTCTCCTCCCCGCTGCCCCCCTGCACAGCAGCCCGAGTCCCGCTCGCAGCCCGGCAGCCTGCACCAGCCGGCCCGGGCAGCGCGCGGCGAGCGCAGGAGATGCTCGCGGGGAGGGGGGCGCAGACGCAGGGCAGGGGGGCGCCGCCGCTACTCACCGGGAGGATTGACCGCTGCCGGCGTTGCCATCTTGTCTCGGCGAGGAGCTGAGAGCAATGCAAACGGGGGAGCAGGGGGGATACGGAGATGGGGGGGGCGATGCTCTGCGCAGCCCGGGACAACGGGGGGGGGGGAGGAGGAGCAAGCCCGAGTCAGGCAGCCACACAAAGGGCCGTGTGCGCAGCAGCAGCAGCACCCGGGTGAGGGGGGAGGGGGCCTCCTTGCCTTGGCGCTCAGGGTCCCTGCGCAGAGCGGCCCAAGATGTCTGATGCGCCCGCCTCACTTCTGCTCATGCTCCACAGCCCCCGGCGGCTCTAGCGAGCATGTGCCGGGCGCCCGCACATGTGCGCTGGGACTGGGAAGCCGCTGCCCTCTGCCTGGCCTCTGGGACTCGCTCATTCAAATTCTGCAGGCGCGCCCGGCGCTACAGGTGTGCGCACAGCGCGCTGGCGGAGTCTGGGGGGGAACGGGCTGGTTCCCCGCAGCAGCGGTGGGGCCCATCCCTGAGAAAAGCAGCAGGTTGTTGTGCAAGGAGCCTTGTCTTTCTCCCCGTGCACGAAAAAGGATGGGAGGACGCATCTCTCTGCCGCTCCCTGCGGTTTCAGGTTTGGGAGCAGAGAAATCAGTGAGTGTAGCGCACTCATTGAAAGTATCTGCGCGATGTGCCGCAGCAGGCTAAAGAAATACATTCATTAATAAAAGCTAACTGTTCAGAACCATTACAAGAGAAATAATCACAAACACTTACCTAACGCTATGGTACTTGCCCCCAAAAAGCAGGCCCACCAACAGGTGGGGTGTCAAAGGCAACTGCCCTGGGACCCAGCTATTCAAAAGGGCCTAGGGCACCTGGCCACTGCTATTGGGGGGTCTTTTAGATTGCCACCAAAGTATGCTCTCAGATCTGAGGGCTGCCTGGGAATATGGGGGGAGGCATGCACAGTACAGAGCACTCAGGGCAGCCCCACTCCTTCTGCCCAAGTCCCCATCAATTCTGGGAGGATGGAGCTGCTCCACCCACCATGCCCAGGAGCTCAGCAAAAAGATACAGGAAAAGGAATAGCCAAGGGTGCCAAAAACGATCAGGTGTAGGAACAGCTTCCATATAAGTGGAGATTAAAAAGACAAGGAATGATCAGATTGGAAAAGAAATGACTGGGGGGAGGGAGGTCTGATAAAAGCCTATAAAATCATGAATGGTATAGAGAAAATAAGGAAGCATTATTGACTCTCATAGCACAAGAATCAGGGGTCATCCAATGTAGATTCTGACCAAAGCAGACTGGGAAGAGCTTCCAAAAGATCTCACCAAACTAAGTGACTGGGCAACTAAATGGCAAATGAAATGTAATGTTGATAAATGTAAAGTAATGCACATTGGAGAAAATAATCCCAACTATACATACAATATGATGGGGACTAATTTAGCATGTTAACTATCTGATAAGCATTTGCTATCTGGATAGCATTTGCTTATCGGATAGTCGACTGGTCATTCTCATCCCTGTGGTTGCCTCATCTCAAAAAAGATACATTGGCATTGGAAAAGGTTCGGAAAAGGACAACAAAAATGATTAAGGGTTTGGAATAGGTCCCATATGAAGAGAGATTAAAAATATTAGAACTTTTCAGTTTAGAAGAGAGGAGACTAAGGGGGGGATATGATAGAGGTCTATAAAATCATGACTGGTGTGGAAAAAGTGAATAAGGCAAGGTTATTTACTTATTCCCATAATATAAGCACTGGGGAGGGGGGTCACCAAATGAAATTAGTAGATAGCAGGTTTAAAACAAACAAAAGGAAGTTTTCTTCATGCAGTGCACAGTCATCCTGTGGAATTCCTTGCCAGAAGATATTGTAAAAACTAGGCCTTTAACAGGGTTCAAAAAAAGAGTAGATAAATTCATGGAGGTTAGGTCCATCAATGGCTATTAGCCAGGATGGGCAGGAATGAGGTCCTTAGCCTCTGTTTGTCTGGAAATGGATGACAGGTGATGGATCATGTGATGATTACCTGTTGTGTTTACTCCCTCTGGGGCATCTGGCATTAGCCACTGTGGGCAGAAAGGATACGAGACTAGATGGACCTCTGGTCTGACCCAGTATGGCCCTTCTTATGTTCTTAATGAAAGTAATAGGCTAAAGTTTTAAAACTAAAGACAGTAGGTCACATAATTAATTTGTGGAATTCAATGCTAAAGGATGTTATGGAGGCTCAAATTAAAATGGTATTCAAAATCAAAAAAGAATTGGAAAAATGTATGCAGGACAGGTGGCTCAATAGGTATTGGCCAAGGTGGTTAGAAATGCAACCCCACGCTCTGGGTGGTGCTGCTGCCCATATGTGCTGACTTCTCTGCCCCTTCTCCCAAGCCCTCATCCCAACTCAACTCTTCCCTGAGCAGTCCCCTCCCCATTCCTTTCCCTCTCTCATGGAGCCTCCTGCACATGGAGAAACAACTTTCCAGGCTCGCAAAAAGTGCTGGGAGGAAAAAGGAGGAGCTGATTAGCTGGGCTGCCACCAGATGAGAGGTGGGAGGGAAGGAGATCTTGGCTGCGGGTGGTTCCTAGGCACCTGCTAATTTTCCTGGAGGGGTGCGCCAACTGACCTAGAAAACTGACTCCTTCAAGAAAGTAGGAGTGATCAATGGAGGATGGAACAGATGAGGATGGCCTGTTCCATTCACTCTTCACTCCTTTTGAAAAACCTGGCACTGGCCACTGTTGGAAGGCAGGATACAGACTACTGGTCTAAGCAGTATGGCTGTTCTTATGTAAAGTGCCTCCGGCTACATCTATACTATAGCCTTTTTCCAGAAAAAGCTCCGCAAATTGCGCTCCTCAGTGTGTGTAGCTTTTTCCGATTGCTTTTCTGGAAGAGGCTTTTCCGCCATTTGGACCCATCTAGATGGGGCCAAATAATGGAAGAGCCTCCTCTTTCGGAGGAGCCTTATTCCTCATAGAGCAAGGTATACAGAGCTTCCTGAAAAAGCACGTTTGCTCTTTTGCCAAAAAAAGTGGAAGAGAAAACGTGTTCCAAGGACGCAGCAGAGTTTTTCCTGGATACCTCCGAAGTCTTGACATACCCTCAGCCTTTCCTATTGCACAGTCACTCCTCTTGAGTTTGAAAGGTTCTCTGTGCATTGCAATCTTCAACTCTAGTTTACGGTCCCTTAACATATTAGGTGAGAGTTAGGTGAGAGTTGTTGGGACTGTCCTAAATTTATGTAAACATACCGAATAAATAATGTAAATGTAACCTAACTTAAACTCGTCACCTCTTTAAGGGTACATCTAGACTACGATGCTTTTTTGGGATGCCGGAAGTATCCCGATATAGCAATGCTGCTCTTTAAACACACTATTCCGGCGTCCCTGTAACCCTTGTTCCATGAGAGTTAAGGGATTTGTTGGAATAGTGCCTTATTTTGAAATTTGGTTCTGTCTACACAGCGCCAAATTTCAAAATAAGCTCTTTCAACATAGACTTGGAATAAGCTAATTAATTTGTGTAGCGCAAATTGCATAGCTTATTCCAATAGAAACCACAAACTACCCAGTTTCCAGCAACCAAACCTCCAACACGCCCATTGTTCCTTCTCCTGGTCTTTGGATCACTTCCTAAGTAAAGTATCACCTAATTTCTCACCCCGCTCCTAAATTTTGGGTTCCTACTCAAAACCGTCAATAACTTACATAAACATAACTAAAGTAGTCTCACCCCAAAAAATCTTAGTAAGTCGCATGCTCGTTTCTAGCACCTAAGCATTAAAACACACAACGTATTTATGCAAAAATAGTCAAAGCTCACATAAACTCACAACAAAATACTTTATACATGCTAAAAAACAAAAATCCAAACTAAAATACATTGTTGCGATACAGTAAAATTAAAATATAAAATTACAAACTAATCAAGGCACACTAAACCAAATAAAATGCTCAATGTCTGTAAAAGGGGGTTCTTGCTTAAAAATGTAAAATTGTTAAAAATCAGAAAAAAACTCTCAACTTTGTGCTTGATACAGTATTGTATGTTAAATAGGCAATGCCATTTTAAATTTCTAAAATTGCAGCAGCATTCTTTGTATGCTTTTAATTTAAATGTCAAATGCGTAAGAAGCATAAAAAAACAATATTAACAAAAACATGTAAAATTAAATTACCAAAGTATGTAATTAAAAACTGTAAAACAATGCTTTAAGTTTTATAAAAACAAAAAACAAACACAATCTAATAATTAGCATATGCACTGTAAAAACAACTGCTCGAATATTACAATTACCTTTGGTAATTGAAAATCAAATGGGGGACTGTTGGAATGGTGCCAAATTGGTGTAACAATACCAACTAAATAATGTAAATGTAACAACATAATTTAAACATGGCCAAATAAAGAATTCTGAAAACATGACCTCAATTAATACACAACCACTACTAAACTTATTGGTCAATAAATATGGGCCCATGCAAAAGCAAATATATATAATAAAGTTCCGGAGCAAAACGCAAGCTAACTTGGTCATCAAAACCTAACAGCAAAAGATCATGCATAAGCCAAAGTAAATAATTAATAAGTAAGTAAAAAAGTGGGGTAATTTGGGATACTACCTATCCTAGCACCTTCTAAAATACTAATAAAGTCAGGCAGGCTTTTAAAACATGTAACTCCTTTTTAAAAGGAGTATAAAAATCAAGCAGTGTACATTCCTGGTGGTAAAAATACCTTCATTTAAGCACCTAAGCAAGCAAGCAATACCCCACTTTGTAAATTAAAAAACTGTAAACCAAAGAGCTTTCAAGGCAACCAAGGCCTTATTAAACAAACAAACAAAAAACCTCTAAAACAACAACAAAAACAAGCTGCCTGTAAATTGGTAACCACCTTCCCTGTATGCCAGGCAGGCACTGTATAAAACTAGGACCCCCAAAAAAGTGTATGTTTATTTTAAAAGGGCTTGTTTAAAAAAATGTAGTTTCTAATGTATTGCTATGTATAACATAAAAGATATGTGCTTAATGTAAACCTTTTTACTGCTTGTATAATTCCTTCGCAATAAGCTTGCCTAACAGACTTGGTTTAATACTGTGGTTTAACCTTTTTTCCCCACTAACAGAAAACAGTAACCTAATCTGCTGGGAACCATTAAAACAACAACAAACAAACAATAAAAAACCAAGCAAAATAAAAAAGTAAAAAATAGGCCTCAAGCCCTGAACTGTCCAACAGGAGTCAGTATTAACTTTGCACATTTCAAGGCCATGACAGAGCATATTGTGATAGTGTGATAGACTGCTACAGAACTATCTTTTTGTTCTTTTAGATTTGGCTGTTCTAGATATTTACTCAGCTCTATACAAGCAACACTTGTATCTATACAAGCAACACTCTCACACAACCTAAACACATAAGCCACAACATCAGGGGCTCATATACCTGCACATTCAGTAATGTGATATATACCATCAAGTGTCAATAATGTCCCTCTGACATATATATATTGGCCAAATCGGATATCTCTGCAACAAAGGATAAATGGACACAAATCAGACATCAGGAATTAGCACACACAAACATGCAGGGAAACATTTTAACCTGCCTGGGCACTCAATTGTGGATTTTAAAGTAGTCATTCTTTTACAAAGGAATTTTACTTCCCAGCTACAGAGAAAGACTGAACTGGAATTCATTTATAAATTTGACAGTCATCCTAGGCTTGAATAAATATATTTACTGGTTAATGAACCACAAAGCCAAATTCCTCTGCCTTTGACATTCACATTTTCACATCAAAAGCTATGAATGGGACACATCGAGCCCACTTAATTAGCTTCATTAACACAGGCCCTACAATTGACAGGAAACTGCTTTTGCGGTCATATATATTTTGGATTCTGTTATTTCCACCCCAAGTCATCTAATGAAGTGGGTTTTACCCACAAAAGCTCATGATCCTATCTATATCTTTTTGTTAGTCTCTAAAGGCACATCTACACAACAGGGCTACACTTGAAATTAGCTATGCAATTAGCAAAGCTAGAGTTGCATAGCTCAAGTTGAAATATCTTATTTAGACTTTTGACACTGTCTAAACAGCAGTTATTTTGAGATAGAGCCCTCTTCCCCCAATTTCCCTTACTCCTCATACAATGAGGGGTACAGGAGTTGGAGTAAACAGTCCTCCAAGTCAACATTATTTTGACATTATGTCGAAATAACTGCTTGGGTGTAGATGCGGACTATGTTATTTCAGAATAACATCAGGTTTTCCAAAATAACACTTCTGTGTAGACATAGCCCAAGGTGCCACAGGATTATTCGTTGTTTTTAAAGTTAGACTTACACAGATGCCCCTCAGACTTTTTACACAGGTGATTGGGAGTTTCTCCAATGTCTTAAGCATTTTTCATTTTGGGATTGGGGGGGGGGGTATTTGCACCAATTGCCAAAAAGCTAATGTTACTGCCCCCTGCAAATGATAATAATAGATCTAGGAATAAATCACAGTTTTAGAGCAACCCCATTTTTGTGATTAAAAAAAAAATCTCAAAGTGTCCAGATTTGAGGATTGGGGTTGGGGGGAGGGGAGGGAAAGTGCTCTTCACCGACACAACACAATGTGTTTGTTCTCTACTCCTGCCTCCTCCCCCAAGAATTTAAACGTCTCAAGTGGAGAGACTGCAGATGTAGTTTTTAATGCAAGATAGCTAGGCTAAATGAGTACTTTCCTCCCCTTTCCCATGTTTGACTGCACCTAATTTACCTAGTACAACTACATATCCCCACTGTGTTTTTTCAGTGGGATAACTTTTGCATGATAGGTATCCCACAGTAAACACACATTATTGTTGTTAGTAAAGATGTGGTCAAGGTGGCTAAATAACTTTAAAAAGATTAGAGTAACTTTATGTATTATTCAATATATCTCGAGCCACATGATTTCCTGAGTTTTGCAAGTTTGCCTTTGATTCCTGTATTGTTATACTTTTGTTCTCTGCATACATCTGATGAAGTGGTTTTTACCTATGAAAGCTTATGCCCAGACAAATCTGTTAGTCTTTAAGTACCACAGGACTCCTCGTTGTTACTAGTGCAATAATTTTGCCTGGGGAGGTTTTTCTGGAGAAAGAGAAAGAATGATTAGGCCAAACGAGGTCCATTAGTGCCTTTGCTTGATTTAGTGCACCCCTTTAGCATATTTTAATTTTTAATTTTTTATTTTCAGGGAGTTTTACCAACCTCAAACATTCAAAAATCATAAGTGAGCCACCAAAATCATAAGATTTCAAAAATTATACATTTTTTAATTTGTTTTCTACTTCTTCAGGGTGTAGACAGGTTGAGCTTCTTGCCTTCCTCCCCTGAAGCTTTTCTTTGCAAACAACAAGGCTAAAAACTTGCTTTTTTAAAAAAAGGACAACAGAGTCTCCTAATCACACAGCTCCAGGAGCTGGGCCTTTAAATAAAATACCAAACATCAAAAGACAAATGATAAATCTACGGTTGCCAGGTGTCCGGTTTTGAACTGGACAGTCCAGTATTTGAGCTTTCTGTTCAGGAAACAAATTGAGAAAATATAAATGTCCGGTATTTTCTAAATAAGATATAATGTAGATTGTGATGTGATGTCAAGTGTGTCTGGTATTTTTGTTGAAACCATCCGGCAACCCTAGATAAACCACAAGATTTAACAACACCAACTAGCACAACTAGCATATAATTATTAGCAACGTATGAATCAATATAAGTCTATCAAAGATTCTGTAACCAGCCTCTCACCCCCCAAAAGTGATTTATCCTATTGGAATATTCACTTGCCATAGGCTACGATACAACTACACTGGCTTCAGGCCCTTATTCACAGGAGCCATCCTGTTGACTGGAACTACTCACAATCAAAGGCTGCAGGATCAGTCCCTTGCTAAATGAGTACTCTGAGACAGTTCAGCCATTAAGATGCAAATTGGCATAAAGACCTGGAGACTGTGTTTCCTCATTTCCTGTAGACTCTTTTGAGAGAAAGGCATTAACATGTTCCAGCATGAGAAAGTGTTTTAGTAGAAATGTTAGGCTACTAATGGTTTATTAAGATTTTACTTGAGAGATTTTTTTTTAATATTGCCTTATAGTGTGGATTTCACTTGCTACCATGGTAATAAGATTGCATTGTAGAAATTATTTGTAATTGTCTTACTCCACATTGAAAATAAAAGTGAACTAGATCTATTTAAATTCACATTTTTTTGCCAATTAGTATGGTGAATTATGTGATAGCTTATCTCTATGTAGCTTAATTGTGGTGAATGAATGAAGTCCTTCCATCAGGATGCTCTAAAACTACAACTAAATATTTTTCTAAAACCATATCTTAGTGGGAAAGCACCCTTCTCAGGATCGAGTTCTATTTAAGGAAATTAGGCTCTCAGTTCCCTCATTTTCCTTTGAAAGTCCCCTGGTAACTCTACTCATGGAAGCAATCCTATGAACTCAATGGAGCTTCTCTCATGTAAATTGCACCCATACTTAAGCATCTGTGGGATTAGTCTGTAATAATGTAATTTAAATATAATATCATACTTCCAATAAAAATATTATTCACTTCAACAGTGCCTTCTGAAGAACTCAAAACGCTTTACAAACATTAGTGGAGAAAGCCTCACAACATTCTTGTCATATCTATTATCATTCCCATTTTGCAGATAGGGAAATTGCCAAAAAAAGACACCACAATTATTTGACACAGCACTATCCTAGCTTACTGTACATGTGTGTACAATAGACCTAATATCAAGAGATTAGTAAACCAGTGAAGCTATTCATTTGTGTTGCTTTGTCCCTGTGTAATATTCCATGAGACTTCTAATCGTCCTGGAAAGAGCTCATTAAAAAGAGCTTGTACTTTGTGTTTGATACTCTACTCCATGTAAATAAGGCCTGAATATTAAGGAAGAGTCTAGGTCTGTTAAATAAAAATAAAAAGTTACACTATGTGATTGGTACTGCAGGTTAGCTGTAATTTATATGCAATTTTGCAAAAATAAGCCTCTGAAATTCTCTTTTTTGCTGGTGAAAGCATTGTTAACTTGTTCAGTTCAATTAAGGAGGCAATTATTCATCCATTTTCAGGTGGCTTGAGAATTGAGATTTGTTTTCTTTCCTTCTCTACCTCAATGGGTAGCACTAACAGGCTCTTTAAATTCCCCAGAACAGTCTCTATGAATGTAACTTCCCAAGTACAATACCATTCTTAGCTTTCTAATCTGGTTCTGAATTTTTCTGTAGCTGAGGGCATGGGCTCTACTGTCAGTGCTCTAGTGCTGTAAGTACTCATGGGAAAAAATAGTAGGTGTTCAACATTCAGGGACAGCCCCATACATCATCTTATCTGCCTCCCTTCTCCAGCCCGGCCAATCAGCTCCTCCCTCTCCCAGCACCTCCCACCAGCCTTGATTAGTGTTTAGGGGCTTTCAGGAGTCACTGGGAGGAAGGGGTGGAACAGGCAGGGAGGGGAAAAGGGTGAAACGGGTTGAACAAGCACCCGTGGGAACTGGGAAGCCAGTGCCTCTGGCTGAGAGCAGAGCTAAGCATTAATATTTGTCACAACCAGCAAAGGTGAAGAAACAAATCAAACCATCACAGATATAGTAAAACCTTGGAGTTATGAATGCTTCAGAAATGGAGGTTGGTCATAACAGTGAAATGTTCATCTCTCTGAACAAACCCTTATGGTTGTTCTTTCAAAAGTTTACAACTGAACATTGACTTTTAAACTTCACTATGCAGTAGAAAAATGCTGCTTTTAAGCCATCTTAAGTGAAATAAGCATAGAAACAATTCTCCATCAAATCTTTAGGAAAAAACCCTTCCCTCAATTTTTAGAAGTACAGTAAACTTCCAATAATCCGGCACCTTTAGGACCCAGGGAGTGCCGGATTATCAGATATGCCGGACTATCAGAAGGGGGGCCTATGAGGGGGCTGGGGTGGGGTGGGGGGATGCTACCCCAGACCCCCTCATAGCCCTCCCTTCTGATAGTCCGGCTCTGCCCCAGGAGTCCCCGATTCAGCCGCTGCTGGTCAGTTTCAGCAGCGGCTGAATCGGGGATGCCTGCAGCAGAGCAGCTGGGGTGCTGCTGTATTGGTCCGGTAGCGCCGACCCTTGGCGCCACGAGACCAACCCATCAGCACCCCAGCTGCTCTTGGGGATGCCTGGGGCAGAGCAGCTGTGGTGCTGACGGGTTGGTCCCGCAGCGCCGCTCCTCGGCGCTACTGGACCAACCTAGCAGCACCCCAGCTGCTCTGCCCCAGGTGTCCCCAAGTCAGCCGCTGCTGATACTGATCAGCGGCTGACTCCAGAAAGCCAGAGGCAGAGCTGCTCTGCCCCGGGCTTCCTGGAGTCAGTCCTGGTCAGTTTCAGCAGCGGCTGAATCGGAACGCCTGGGACAGAGCAGCTAGGGCGCTGCTGGGTTGGTCTGGTAGCGCCAAACCTCGGCGCTGCGGGGACCAACCCAGCAGCACCCCAGCTGCTCTGTCCCAGGTGTACCCAAGTCAGCTGCTGCTGAAACTGACCAGCGGCTGATTCCAGGAAGCTGGGGCAGAGCAGCTCTGTCTCGGGCTTCCTGGAGTCAGCCGCTGGTCAATTTCAGCAGCGGCTGAATCCGGGACAGCTGGGGTGCTGCTGGGTTGGTCCCGCAGCCCCGAGGGCAGCGCTACTGGACCTACCCGGCAGCACTCCAGCTGTTCTGCCCCTTGCTTCCCGGATTCAGCGCTGGTCAGTTTTAGCAGTGGCTGAATCGGGGAAGCTGGGGGCAGAGCAGTTCCAATGGTCCGGCTGCCCGGAGCACTTCCGGGTTCCTGATGGTGCCAGACCATCAGGAGTGCCGGACCATCAGGAGTGGCGGACCATCGGAGTTTTACTGTATGGCTACGTCTACATTGGCCCCTTTTCCGGAAGGGGCATGGTAATTTTTGAGATCGTAATAGGGAAATCCGCGGGGGATTTAAATATCCCCCGCGGCATTTAAATAAAAATGTCCGCCGCTTTTTTCCGGCTTTTAGAAAAGCTGGAAAAGAGCGTCTACACTGGCCCCGATCCGGCCCGATCCTCCGGAAAAAAGCCCTTTCCCGGAGGATCTCTTGTTCTTACTTCAAAGTAAGAATAAGAGATACTCCGGAAAAGGGCTTTTTTCCGGAGGATCGGGCCGGATCGGGGCCAGTGTAGACGCTCTTTTCCGGCATTTCTAAAAGCCGGAAAAAAGCGGCGGACATTTTTATTTAAATGCCGCGGGGGATATTTAAATCCCCCGCGGATTTCCCTATTACGATCTCAAAAATTACCATGCCCCTTCCGGAAAAGGGGCCAATGTAAACGAGCCCTATATGTTTAAACACAGGGTTGTACTGTTTTTGCTTAGTTTTTTTGTGTGTCTGCTGTGGCCTGTTCATTTTTGGTTCCAAATAAGGCGAGTGGTTGACTGGCCAGTTCATAACTCTTCTGTTTATAATTCTGAGGTTCTACAGTATTAAAATGTTCTTTGTGGTCTTATTTCTGCTGTAATAAAGAGAATATGAATATAGAGTACAATATGAAATCAAACTGGTCTTTTTTCATGTTTCTCCAAATTCACACTAAACTAAATTAAGAGCCCAGATCCTGATATCAGCGAGCTGTGTGTGTCCATTCATGTACATTTTATTGCGGAATTAGGATTTACAGTTTGCACTAGATTACCTGAGAGGTCAGACAGCAATTTGTTGCTAAAAAATCTGTGCAAATTTAGTCTTTGTACATATTTAGTCTTAGTAAAAATCTAGCTGTCCCTGAATGCTGAACACCTACTATTTTTTTTCCCATGGGTACATATATATATATATATATATATATATATATATATATATATATATATATATTTATAGTGAATTGCAAATATTGTCCAACTTAATTAGCGTAGTGAATTGCAAATATTGTCCAACTTAATTAGCGTATCGACTCTTTCTGTGATTATGATGGGAAGTCCCATTGACTCCAGGTTGCAGCAGGGTCTCTAGAGCATTTCAAAGTGGAAACACCCTCATGGAGCCTGGGGTCAGCACGGGACTCCCCAGCTGATCCTGGGCTCCGTGCGGCATTTCCGTGAACCTGGGATCAGCAGGGAACGCCCCAGCTGATCCCGGGTTCCACATAAGTGCCACACGGAGCCCAGGATCAACTGGGAGTCCCCAGCTGACCCTGGGCTCCATGCGGCACTGCCACTTTGAAACGCTGCCTTGGCATTTCAAAGCAGCGCTGCACAGAGCTGACCTCAGGCTACATGCGGTGCTGCCCCTTTGAAACACTATGGCAGCGTTTCAAAGGGGCAGCACTGCATTGCACAGATGAGCCTCAGCACTGCTTTGAAAAGCTGAGGTCACGTTTCAAAGAGGCAGCACCGCACAGATGAGCTTGGGCTCCATGCAGTGCTGCCCCTTTGAAATGCCGCCACAGCACTGCACAGATGCTCACCGGCTCAGCTGTGTGCTATCACTTTGAAATGCTGCCTCGACATTTCAAAGTGGCAACACCGCATGGAGTACCCTTTGCTGCCTTAAAGTACCCTCTGTTCCCCCCTGCCTTTGCTGCCTCTATCTGATAGAGGCAACGGGGGAGGGGAGAATCGACTAATCCTTACCCTTAAATAGAACCCATTGGAATTCACTGGTTCTGCAGTACTAAGAGGAGTATAAACTTAGTCAGCTGAGGTATGACTCAGAAGTAGGGTGTAAAATCCTGGTTAATCCTACAGTTTAACCAGTTAACTGATTAAGTGGTATCCTGCTCCTATCTCCCATCCACATGTGTGGGGCTGCTGCTCCTGGCACCACACCAGCAGCAGGAACCGGCAACCCCAAACTCAGCAGGGCCTGCTTCTTCTCCCGGTCCCCCCATACTTGGGGCTGCCAGTTGCCACGGTGAGCCCTCCTGTACGGCCGGGCTGGCAGTAGGATCCGGCAGCCCCACACGGGGATGAAGGTTGGGACAGAGGGCAGCTTCGGCTTCTGGCCCTGCAGCAAAATGTAAAAATGTACATAGTCGTAACATCTCTACATCTCAAGAGAACTATTTCTTGTTTTCTTGGTTTACAAGAATATTTCCATAAATTGATCTATCTGTAATCCACAAAAGACTGATTTTTGCTAGACATAATAAAACTAACAATAGACAGGAACCGTTTTCCATGTATGGCAATGCCATTTGAAAAGCATTATTTTATTATGATATAAAAATGCCTCTGCCAAGGTACCGGAGGATTTAGCTGAGCTGAATTGAGAATTTAAAGAACATTTTAATGAGTTTCATAGACAACATTTGCTTCCCTTTGAATAGTTTTCTTTTATCTCTTCAGAGAGATTTGCTGGGGATCATAACTGCAATAAGAGGTTGAAAATCTCGGATTTAATTGTACTGAAACAATCATAATCCTAGGTGATGTGAAAGGCAATTTCCTCTTTAAAAAGGGAAGAAGCTATGATTATTCTGAGTCATGCTACACCATTCAGTTAAATACAGAGCAGCTGATGATAGAGCAAATATGGAAAGAAAGTGGCTGTCTGATAACCTGTCTTTTAATCAAATAAATTCACACACTTTTTTTTTTAAAGCATACAGTTCCACAAAGTAATTATTTCAAAAGAATCCTAAAACAGGACATACATTTTTGTTGATAAAGTTTATGGTTGGTTTTATTGGTAACAGTGTAGTAAAAACTAAGTGTGCTTCTTCCCCTCCATTGCTTAAGCTAGAAACAGCTCGTATCATTTAGCTGATTGCGCATGTCTTAGAAGCTGCTAAACTTTCTGCCAGGGAACTGAGTAAACTTGCAGTGACCAATCACGTTGCGACACGCTGACCAGAAGGAATGTGAAATCTATAAAAGTTTCAGCTCAGGCAATGCTCAGGGTCGACCCTGCTTTGAGCACTGAGCTCCTTGGCCGTCCTTATTTGCAAACAATAAAATAGAGTTGGACCCAGCCTGAAAGTGTGACTCTCTTCTTGAGGCAAATTGAACTAGCCTCCAGGGGACGAAACTAGCAATTTATGCAACAACAGGAGGCTATGCCAATTCTTAACAGACCCCTACATTTATGAGCTTGCACACTATATTTTTAATTGCTTCTTTGCTAGTTTTATTTCTGAAGTTGACAAAATCTGTATGCGCAGTCTTGGCTTAATAACCATATAGTACATGTGTAATTATATATTTTTAAAAATCTCTAAATGATGCAAATTCATTTAATAGTTTGCTTCTATGTGCTTGAAAACAAACAGACCACACACTATCTCCAGGTTTATGTTTTATGATTCTTTTATCTCCATTTACAAAATAAGAATATTATAATAGCTGATCATATGGTCCTAGATAATTTTTTTTTATTTAGAGCTCCCCTTACATTTTTTCCATGTGCATACATGGCCATGTATACATATTAAGTTATTTTAGCAAAGTTTAAAGCTATGACCTTCTCTGTATTAGTCCATTATCACACCAATTAAACTAACTTTCACCTAAACTCGGTCGATCTTTGCTCTTACTGGAATGCACAACTCAGCATAATAGTTTTAAAGCTCTTAATGCAATGATTTGTAGTCTCTCTAGAGTTTGCTGGTTTGTACCTTTGTGAATAAGAGAAAGATCCCATGAAAATACCTTTGAATGACATATCAGGAATGAAACTGCATGACTCTAGAGTATGTCTACACTTGCACACTCTTTCAAGAGAGGGATGCAAATGTAGACATTTGAAATTGCAAATGAAGCCAAGATTTAAAGATCTCACTTCATTTGCATAATCACGTCTGGCCGGTATTTCGAAATAGCGCTATTTCGAAATAACAGGCACTGTTTAGACACAGTTATTTTGAGAGAAAACCCTTCTTCTGAAATAACCGGTAAATTTCATTGTATGAGGAATAAGGGTTATTTCGGAAGAAGGGTTTTCTCCCGAAATAACCATGTCTACACAGCATTTGTTATTTACAAATAGGGTATTTCGAAATAGCGGCGGTCCGTGATTATGCAAATTAAGCACGGGAAATTCAAATCCGCGCTTCATTTGCAATTTCACTCAGCTGCATTTGCATCCCTCTCTCGAAAGAGGGTACAAGTGTAGACATACCCTCCGAGAGTGAGAAATCACTATGCGGTGGGCTGGATCCCTTTGGGGTTGTCGCCCGATGTGCAGCTCACACCATCGAATCTGACTACCTGCCCTTTGGCACAACCCACCACCCTGTCCTACTGGGTCAGAAGCTCTGGTCTGGCCTAGCAAAAACACAGAGTTGGGGTAACAGCTCCCTAGCAGAGGAAAACAGACACTGATAATAGCTCAGTTCTGGGAGGGCTCAATTACAGGTACAGCACCCAGGAGCACAGTCCCAAATAGGGATCAAAACTTCCAATAAATTAATCGTACTCTGTAAGAAAGTTTTACACAGAGAAAGCTCATAATGTTCACCTCCTTCATCAAAGAAAGAGAAAGATGCACAGCCGCTGTTACCTGGGAAAGGGAGGGAACAATTATTTACACTGGGTTTAATAATAAACAAAGTGATTTTATTAGGTATAAAAAAAGTAAGATTTAAGTGACTGCAAGTGAAAACAGACAGATCAAAATAAGTTGCTAAGCAAAAATAGAACACATGACACCAGCTAAGCCTAATACAGTAGTACCTTATTTTGAAATAACACCCCCTCAGTTGAATTTATAAGTGGTGCATCCACACTACCAAGCCTGTTATTTTGAAATAGCAGGCTGCAGAATTTGAAATCTGTACTTTTGCTTTACATCAGGAGTAATGCTAATTCCAAAATAGTTATTTCTAAATAATGGCAGTGTGGACACTCTGATGCCACTGTTTCAAAATAATTACTCCCCAGTGCTTCCTGGGGCTCTAAGTCCAATGTAATACATCCATATTAATGGAGTCTGTCTTGGATTAATTTCAATGCTTCCTCGTAGTGAGGACACACTAGTTCTGATTTGTTAAATTGGGAGTTCATAAGTTGAATTTAGTAATTTTGAAATAGTTTCGTAGTGTAGACATGGCCTAAGAGAAGTTGTTTCAAATCATCTCTCTCACCCTACTTCTTATTTCTAGTACAGCTCTTCACAAGCCAGAGTTTTTCTCTGATCTGGGCCCAGCAGTGTTCCTCCACTCCTCTCATTACAGTCATGAGTGTCCTTCCCAAGCTGCCAGGCATAGTTCTGCCCACACCCCACCCCAGAACACGTGCAGTAGGTGGTATGGGATGAAGTGATGCTGCCCCCAGCGCCCATCCTCCCTGTGCTCCAGGGCTGGAGAGGCAGGGCTGGGCCAGGCCACGCAGCGCACCCTGATTTGGGGGTGAGGCCATGCTTAGGGTTGCCATGTGTCTGGTACTGATGCAGACAGTCCGGTATTTTTGCCTCCTGTCCAGTAAAAAATTCAGAAAATACCAGACACTTAAAATGTCTGGGTTTTTCTGATTTTTTTTTCCCTGCAAGGAGGCAAAAATACTGGACACCTGGCAACCCTACACACACTCAGTAACCAGGCCCAGCTCCCTCCTCCACCCCCACTTACCTGGTTCCGCAGGGGATCTGTCTTCTGGCTCAGAGAAAGAAAACAAGATGGCCACCGGCCGCTTGTTAAAGTCAAAAAAGCCTCAGGCATTTCTTGAAGGGGCCATGCTGGGTTTTATTTATTTATTTATTTGCTTAATAACTCTCAGGGTCCTTCCCCCCCCCCCCCCCCCCAACAACAACTTTGGTCTCCCCCTTTATTTTCCTCAACAGAATTTTTTCCCCATTTTTTTTGGAAGGGGGTGTTCGGTATTTTTGGTTAAACCATCTGCCAACCCTAGCCATGCTGCGCACCCTCTGACCTCCTCCAAGGCTAGGGAAGTTCGGGCCATGCTGTGAGCCCTCTGACCTCCACTGGAGAGGCTGAGGCCATGCCACGTACCCTCCGGCCTCCTCTGGTTCATGAAATCTTTCAGACAAGTTTGGACACAGCTTTGGGTCCGTAATGCAACCTGAAAAACCTCAAGTTTCCACATAGGTTCAGGGTTCATCAAAGGTTCAGGGTTCATAAAAAAAAATTCACGTAGCTCTAATATTCAAAGGCAATGCAGAAGCACCAAAGGGGCACTGAACCATCCAAAAACCTATTTTATTAGATTCTCTTCTGCCTCTGCCACTGACCTGCCAGGTGACCTTGAGTAAGTCACTTTATGTCTTTACCTTAGTTTCCCCATTTCTAAAATGGGGCTAATGAAACTCAACTGCCTTTGTAAAGTGCTTTGAGATTGACTGATAAAAATGTTTATTGGAGATAGGTATTATTATAGTCAGCACTGCTAGAGTAACTAATGTACCCCTCTCATTTCCCCTACACAAGTGGTTCCCAAACTCTAGCTCATGATCCCAAGTGGCATGGTTGCATACATACGGTGTATGCAAAGTCATGCTGAGCACATGTGCATGTGATCACAGATGTATGATGCACATGAGGTTGTGCTATGTTGAGCAGGCCATTTTAAAATTCATCTTCCACACTGTCTGCGGTTGCAGGAAGCAATAAATCAGAAAATGGGGTCATACTGGCAAAATGTTTGGGAACCACTTGCTGCACAAAGCACCACTACCGGGATTCTCCCACAGGAATATGGAATTTAGACACTTAATTCATTGACAGTCTGGTCCGGAGATGAGAGTTGGGCAATTAAACTCCACTGTACACTACATTTTCCCTGATGATTCAGTGAAAAAAAATGCACTAAAATCCCCTTCAAATCTTTTGATAGGCTAATCCCTTTCTTAACCCAGAGCAGCCCTGGTTTCAGGGTAACAAAGGCAATTCAGAAAATTAGTGTCTGCGTGTGCATGTGTAGGAGGAAAATCTCCCATGACCATATTTAAAAAAAAACATTGACACATTAAGAGACTTTCACCATTATTACGTTGTCTATGGGCAGCTTTAAATACCGAGAAGGGCTGGTGAGACTTTGACCCTGTATTAATATGGTATAATTTCAGAGACATACGCTAGTAAAATGCACAAATGGAAGGCAACTTACCCTATTCTTCTACCCAAGATAAAAGCAGAACAGCCACTATCTGTGTAATTAGCAGTTTGTTGATGATACAATTTGAGGTCATATTGATTAGTCAGGTCAGTCATTGCCTGGAACCATACAGCCAGATGCAAAACCATACATCAATGCCTGTATCAGGTGATACTACCATTAGACTATTATTTTAAAAAAACACATTTCTTAAAGTACCAATGTTATCTGACTCTATATAATATATAAAGATAATATACAAATATACAATGTGCATTATGATTGTAACTATAACATAACTCTGAATTTCCTGATTTCGTGGATCCTGGCCTTACCACCAAATGTTGGTCTCTTTCAAGTCAACTGGACCAGGATTTAATAACACAGTTAAATGTTTTTAAGATCCACTTCTCCCAATCACCCAATGAAATAAGAACAGAGAAGAAAAATTCTAAAGTTATGTGTAATTTTTTCAGTAAATAATACATTTGCCAAAAAGGCAGTTTTGGGGCTCCTGAAACAATTCATGCATGAATTTGAACTGTGTTCAGCAAATAATTTCAGCTGAATTTTAAAAATCAGAAATTTTTAAAACATATTAAACTGTTTTCAAATGAAATCTTATGATGGCTTGTTTTTGAAAATGTTGAAACAAACTTATTTCAAAATATAATTTCCAACATTAATTTAGAAGTGTCCTTTTTCATTCAGTTCAGACAAAATGTCTTTTTATGTAAGTGAGTCAACTAAACATTCAATTTAAGTTTAAAATAAGCATTATTTTTCTGATTTTTCAGGTTGGGCATTAGCCAAATACTTAATTTTTCAATCAGCTCTAGCTGTAACATTAGCTTATGTTTACTCTCAACCTTCAGAATAAAATATTGAAATGTGAAATACATGATTTTACAAGCTGATTTTGTGTAGAATTTATTCTGTGGGAAATTTGAAATTTTTGGCTTATTTAAGACAAAAAAAAAAACACATTTTGAAATGCCAGAATTTCCAGTGGTACAAAACATTTTATTTTCTGACCAACTCTACTCCAGTAGGTGACCCAGTAATCTCACTTGGTTAACGATGTTGACATGTGATTTGTAAATATCAAATGTCAGAGTTAACTGCAAAAAAATTAATCACAGCTGATTAGTTTAGCAGATGCAACCAGCTAATATGCTTGTCTTGCAATCCAAAGTATCTTAACGATTTGCTCAAAGCTCCAGCTTTTATGAGGCTACTTTGTGATACACTTACTTGTTACCAATACAAAAATTAATTTAGTAAAAATTGTAAGAGCAGAGTCAGTGTAAAAAAATAAAAATAAAATCAAACTAAATATGCCAATTTTTTTTAACATATTATGCAATTTATCTGCACTCTGGAAGGCAGACAGATTTACCAACTCCCTAGGTATGATGGGGTAGGGAGACAAGGGAGTGGCTCAACATTCCTGGAAGGGGTGGGCTTGGGTGCAGACAGCCCTTACTGCCACCTGGAGTATGCTGCACAGCAATATAAGGGCCCAGGCCTCTGGCTACTGCTGCGGCTCCTGCAGTAGTGGTGGCAGTGGCCAGAAGCCCTGGGCCCCTTTACATTTCTAGGCCCTGGGGCATTTGCTTCCTGTTGATAGGCTTGTCTGCATTTACTAAAAGTCCCCCTTTTAAAAAGTAAATTCAACCACCATAGAATTTCCTATTACACAAGATTGACACAGAATTTGGGTTCAGCTTGCAGCAGAGAACAAGGAGCCCTGACTCTATATAGCACTTTCCACTTCCAAGCTTGGGACTAATCATCCAGCCTTTATGCCTGTAAAGCTCCAACCTGAGATTAAAAGGCAATTTGTGTGACTAAGGAATGTAGCACTGAATCCTTAAAAAGCAGATGGCAAAATTTTAGCATCTAAAAAGTCTTTTTGTTCAGTCTTGTTTTTTTTTATTTTTTTAAGAGTGCATGGATATCTTTAAAGAGCTTTTGATGTATTCTAGCTATTAGCTATAATTATTTATGGGATTTTTATCTAATTTCAGCTGTTTTATGTTTGAATGTTTTCCAGTTTTAATGTTGTTTGTTCAGCGACTGGAACACCAGGGCACACGGGATAATTAAAATAACATATATTAATCTCTTATTTTGTTATTGTTATTTTTGGAACCTATCTGGCCCCTTTTATGCAGTCTCTTTGAATAAAAATGAAAGAGAGCATTTTCCTAGGAAAGTTAGATCTTTTGTTTTAAACCAACATTAACTACCTGTTTGGTGCTTATAAGGTTCCTAATCTTGAACATTAGTTTGTCAATTTCCAATGAGAGTCTGCTGTTTAGGATTATGTAATTAAAATCAGCACATTACAGATGGCTTCTTATCAGAAAGGTCCTTTTTCACAAGAAAAATGGTTTCTCTACAAGAATACACCACAGCTTTCGTTTGGCATAATTAAATTACAAATGTCATTATTCTGTGGTTCATTTATTAAATGTGATGCCACAGTGTGGGAGCCAATTTTCTTTAATGTCACAAGAGATACATTTGATATATTTTTTTAAATATTTTAGTGGCTCATACAGAGGCTGAGGTTAGGCAAGCTTGCTGTAAATTAAAAATCTAAGTAGAGCTTAGTGAATCAACCTGTTGCTGCAAGAATAATTGCTTCTGTGTTTTATATTCTTTTCTATCTTAATTACATTTCAAAGTGCAGTTCTCTAATTTCTGGGGTTAGTTTTGGTTTTTAAATCTGTGCCCTGCAACGAGCGAGAGCAATAAAATGTGAATAATCCATTTCAACCCATGGCTTTCACTCATCAAAAACAGGAGGTGGTGTTACGGAACTCATGGTATATGTATAGTTGATGCGATGGATCATTTTTGTACATAATTACACAGATAGCAGTATTCAGACTAAGGACACTAGAGGTTAGTTTAATCATAAGTGAGACACATTCAGAGAGCCAGATTCAGCCACTATTACTCATTCTGAGCTATAATTTAGTCTGAGCTGATGCACTGAAATCAGCTGTGCAGGAAGTAAGATTCTACTCAATACAAATCAGATTCTGGGCCACTGAATCTATAAAGTGAATTATTAAATATTATTTTAAGAGTCAATTTGGTGCAACAGGTTGAACCTTTCTAGTTCAGCACTCTCTGATCCAGCAACATCTGTGTCTGGCAGAATTCTAGTTAGCTGGATGTCCACTTATCGTGGTAGTTGCCAACTTTCAGGCATTCCTGTGAAGTTTGTTTACAGCCATTAAACCAGGCTCTCAGTGTTCTGTGCTGTTATTTAACTCTAACTTACCCCTAACTAGAGTAGCAAGCAGTGGAAGTGCTAGTAATGCTGCTAAGCATAAGCATGATTTTCATGCTTTATCTACTTATTTCCTTGTGCCAACACTGTAAAATTGTGTAACAACACTAACACTTTCTTATGTAAAGAGCTGATAAGCCTTAGCGAGGCATAGGCTTAATATAGACAATGTATCAATACAGTCATACATTATTAAGCAGCATTGCAAGTGTTGTTCTGTTTATTTGCCTTGGTGAGATAAAAATAAAGAGACCCCCTCTCCACAATATTGTCTACCTGGGGTTCGGCAAACTCTCTGGTTCAGCACTAGTCGGGTGCTGGACTAGAAAGGTTCAACATTTAGTCCTCACTAGTCCGGTCTTATAATGTCAGCTAATGTGAACTTCTACAGCTCATGTAACAAGAAGCTTTTCCATTAAAAATCAAATGCAGCGGGTGATGTGGCAAATTATAGCATTGCTACCCAAGAAATGTGACTCCCACATTTCACACCCCTTGTACCAAAGTCAAACAAACAAACATGCCTTGGGTTTTAGTACATTTGCCTTTCTTCAAGTGATGTCAAGAAAGGGCTACAAGATCAGACCCTTAGGATCAACAGAAGTTCTCAGAAAACCAAAGTGGGGCTATAGGTGGTAAGTTATAAGATACCCATGCTCCTCCAAATTTAGGAATGTGGGCTAGCTCCACCAATGTTTGGGCTTAGAGCCACTCCATCCAAAGGAGGGACTGGGGCAATCATCCCAGGCTCTGTGTTTTGGGGAGCCCGGTGCTTCAGCAGGATGCTGGGTCCAGTAGGCAGTGCAGCGATGCAGGCAGAAGTGAATGACCCAGCTACAGCCTGCCCTTTTGGTCTTTTCCTGCTCCAGCGATGATGGGAGCTGACAAGGCAGGACAGAGCAGGACAGGCTGGGACCAGCTAGCTTGCTGCTGCTGCTGGTGCTAGGACTGCCACTAACCTCTGCCTCACTGGCCACCCTGCATCCCAGCTCCTGCTGAAGTGTCCTATGCACTATGAAAAATTACACATACCTGGCACCCATGAGTGGGGCCTCTGTCCTGTAAAGCGTTATACCAAGGAATTGTGGGATCCTACTCCAGAGGCACACTCTCCTGCCAGTGCAGAACCTACAATCCCAGATTACTTTGTGGATTTCTACAATAAAAGAGGGAGCAATGTAAGTACCGGATATCGGACAGCTCACACTGTTCTATGGCTTTTGCTCTTTTCTGCTGATCGCTCTTGCCTGCCAAGCAACACAGGTACCATCTAATCAATCTCTGAGCCTCAGGAATTCAGCAGGCCACAGTCCACTTCCTTGCATCACTGTATATGGGTGTTTGGAAGTGACTGGCACAGGGAGGATGTAATCTTTTAATTACTCACGTGGTCTTTATTCATGTGAGTAGTCCCATTGGTTGCAATGGGATTATTTATGTGAGTAAGGGTGACTCACTAGGAAAGCTCTCAGGAACAGAAATGTAATTTGCTGTTGGACTTGCATGGCAGGGGAGCATTTCTATAGCATAAGCCAGCTGAAGGCAGAACCTACCCATGGTTGCAGCCAACCAGAGACTGCATGGCTTGAAAAGCTGGGTGTGCCTTTCACTGAAGAGTGCCCATATGCTTTCAACCCTACCAAGCCATTTAATTATAATATGCAGTGACAGAGTCCCGGGGTGGGGGGTGGGGGAAAGTTTGCTATCTACTGAAGTCAATGGCAAACTTCCACTGATTACAATGGTGCCAGGGTTTCACCGTTACAGGGTCAGTGCATTTAGCGATGGGAAGATGAGAGCAGCTGCCTGTCCATCTGCCCCTTTCTCAGCAGGTAGATTCCAAGTTCTTGACAAGAATGAAAGATGATTTCAGTTGCAGTCTTAGACAAAATTACCTTGAAACACCCAAATATATGGCAATGCATTCTGTGTATCTAGGCACAGAACAGACCGAAGAATGCAGAGTAGCAGGAAACTGACATTAAATTGCCTGTGAAGAGCATACTGATATACCAGAACAGCGATAACAGGGAGATAATATCTTCATTCCTTGCAAAACCTGCAGCTCCTTCTTTTTCCTTTTTAGGCACTCTTAATTTTTTTTGAAGCAGTGATTTTGAGAGGACAAATGAAGTGTCTAATATTCATGGGACAGCCCTCTAATTCATTTAAAAAACCTGTTAGTTTGTATTCTAAAAGGAGGCTTGTTACCTACCAGCTCTGTGATTCTTGGGAAACCAGAACATGGTCACCTGTCAGCCTTGTGCTCTTGGGAGCCAGGGAGTGACATTCATGGAAAACCATTCCCCTCCTTCAGGCCTCTGCTAGAATCAAAAACAAAGCAAAGAAAAGGCCGGGGAAGACACACCTAGCTGCTTCAGACAAGGGTGATACAATTAAGGAAACACCCCAGCCTCATTTACATTAAAGATGGAACAGAGGGACATCTCATTAGCATACAGAATGGAGAGCAGCTCTTCCAAGGCAGAAACCGCACTGAACTATGGGACACCGAAAGCAGAGAAGCACTGCCTGATGGGAAATCCCTGCTCCAGATGCTAATGAACCTAGGCCTGCTCACACCCAAATTAGTCATTATCAGACCAATTCTAGTAACGATCCTATTGACATCTAAAATACTGAAACTGCCTAGTTGCATTGTGAGCTCATTCAAGGAACATCACCCATAACCAGGGGTGATCAGTCTCTATTGTCTCTCCTCTTTCTCTTTGAACTATCTCTATAAAACTCCTATCCTTGCCCCAAGAAAACTGTTCTGATACCTGGACTTAAACTGCATCAGTTCCATTGAGACTTCTTCATCTCCTGTCTGATCATGCTGGGGGCTCTGTCCTGCTTTTCTCCTGCCCTCTGGACCCCCGGCTACCATCATCATCTGGGAACCCCGATCAGTGCCAGCTCCGTGGAGTGGAGTGGTGAGGTCTCTCTCTCTCTCTCTCTCAACTCTCTCTCTAAGCATAGCCTCCTGACCCAGCCCTGTGTAAACTGTTATATGGTTACCTAACGTTTGTAATCAGTTTCAATTTAGATTTAATATTGTAATTATTAGATTTAATATTGTAACTGTTTGATATCTATTCACTACTCAGAAATAAATCACTTTCATTGTTAAACTGGTTGCTTCTCTCTCTTTCTTTCTCTTTTGCTCACTCTTCCTTACGGGGTGTTGTTTTGGCTTCCCCATTCGCTCTGCAACAACGCTTTTTGTACCCAAGCAAAAGATCCCTGTAGTGCCTAAAATCCTGTGGGGTTTGCTCATCATGTGATTTACCAGTGAATGACTGTGGTGTGAAAGTGGGGATAGGGGGTGCTGAACCTGGGGGCTTATGAGGATGGCAGCTTAAAGTGCTCTTTAATCCAGCCCACGGAGTCCAAAGGCACATGAGGGTGCAGTGTGGCATTGCTGTTAAACCCAGCCAGCTGAGTCCAGGGACATATGAGGGGGTCAGCTTGTGAGTGCTGAGTACCCAGTCCTCTCAGACATGCTCTGTTAGTGGGTGTGAGTGTCTGTGTGTGTTGCCAAGGTGGTAAGAACCCCATCCTGAGGAACCTAGTTCCTGCAGGAGAGCTCCAATGGGAGGGGGAATTGGCAGCAGGGAGAATTCAGCTCCATATGAGAGCCCAAGTAAGCACCAACAGCACACTGATAGAACTGTTAACCTTCCCCCAGTCCTATAAGGGTAACAATTGCATGATTTATCAGGAGCATGCTTAGGCCCATATTATACAATCTATGGATGTAACTGTCACTGAGGTGAAAGAAAAGTTGTGTCCATGGACTCAAGCTAGTAAGATAGACTGTTAAACTGGGGGTCTTACAAAGAGCCCACAAACCTGAATATGAGAAAATTTGTCCCTGAAGAAAAGGATCTGAGCACCCATTTGGGTCTCAGCTTTATTGGGCAAATTTAGCTCTGGTGAAAAGCAGGTGAAAATCATTATTACACCACAGCTGAACTTGATTGTGTTGACAGCTTATTTAATTTAAAACATATTGCAGATGAATATGAACCTCTCCTCCCCGTTGCCTCCTGCAAACAATAAGTATGTAGAGTACAATTTAATCTTGAGCTTTGGCTATGTCTACCATATCCCACACACTTACAACGGATAAATAATGAAGTTTGTTATTAAGAATTTTGTAAGCCAGAGATCCCCAAGAATGAGGTATGCAGAGACAGTGGAAATGTTATATTATTGTATTTGGCAAAAAATAGAAAATAGCTGCTCAGACAAGAATTTGGCTTGGATGTCAGCATATTTGTTGACTTTGTACTGCACTTTGAGGCCGGTGGAATTACATCAGATCAGAATTTCCAGAAATACCATTAAAAACCCTTCATAATAAAAACTCAGTGGGTTATGAAAATGCTGGATGGCAGAAACAAAAAATACAAAGATAAGATATATATCTTATTTATTTTATTAGGCCAGGTATGATTCAGATGTTACTGTTGGGTTACATGTTTGGAGACGAGAAAACAATGAAAGATGACAGACATTGTTATCCTTTCCTGGGGGGCTGTATTAAATCAATTGGAATAAGTAAAATGAGAATGTGGATTATGAAAACTTTGCAAGCAGCTGGAATTGATTTGTCTTGCTATGGGCCACATTTTTAAGAAAGGGTGTCAGTAGCAGTACAAAATATATTTAGGATTTGTTATTCATGCAGTGTTGGCAGTGAAAGATAGATCTGGTAAAAAGACTTTTTGAAAGCATTAGTTGAGATCAACAGACATGTATAGCTGTTTTAGCCAGAAGAATAACTGTTATGGGTAAAAAATTGAAACTTTTATAAATCCTCCCCACATTTTATAAGAATTGGGGTCCCAGCTATAATCAGTGAGATGTTGTAAAATCAAAACCAAATCCAAGCCTCCGTTGACTCCTCTATTAGTGAAGAGCACACCGTCCCTGTTGTATAAATCCAGTTTCTTAGGTGAGAAAAGTAGGTAGGCATCTTAAATACTATATAGTGGGCAAGGGCAGGAAGGATATTACCATGAAATTTACAATACCAGACAGATGTATCTCTCAGTCCATCCAATCAAGTATGTACTTCTACCCCTCATCAGATTATAATCTGAATATTTCTCAGATAGTGAAAATATGGCAAACTCTGTATCTCACTCCTGCACTTATTTTACTGACAGGAGCCTGGAAGTAACTCCCAAGGAAGTCAATGGGAAGATTCCCATTAACTAAATGTTGCGTGTGTTTATTTTTAATTTCTTGTTTCTTACGAAAATAGTTTCTTTTTGGTGGGCTCAAATGACTCATTAAGTTTGAAAAGCAAAACAAACGCAAACAAACAAACAAACCAAAATCTATGCAGAGTTTTGCAACATGACTACAAATGGAAAGAAAAAAACCCAAGAGAAATCACGAGAAGGGTCAAAAACCAAGAGAATGGGAAATCTGAAAGTCATAAATGAGGAGCATGGATTAACTTTGCCAGAACAAATTATAATGCTCTTAAGATCTTACTCTTCTCAATGGATATAGTGCTGCAAAACAATCCTTAATACTGTAGTCTGGCTGGTATGAGCCATACATAGCTCCTCCATCCTCTATGTGGATTATCTTTTGTCTGGAGCAGGCAATTCCAAAGTACAATGGTATTTAGTACTATGGCTAAATCAGGGGGCATGTAAGCAGTAAAACAAAGATTGTGATCCAATCTCCAAGTCCCTACCTTTCTTACCAAGTTTCTGCTTTCAGTGCAGCACCAATGTCTCTAAACTCATCTTTCAAAAGTGTCAGAAGGGTAGCCATGATAGTATTTTAAGTTTTTCCAGTTATAGACAACAAATAGTCTTGCAGCATCTTAGAGACTAACAAAAATGTAGATGGCATCATGAGCTTTTGTGGGCACAACCCACTTCAGCAGATGCATGGGATTGAATTCCTTGGGGTAGGTAGTGACTGGGTTTTCCCTCTGTTCTGCACAGGACTAAGAACACTGCTGGCACTTAAAGAATCAGCGAACTGCATCACGGATGTGAAGTTTTAAGTGGAAAAAGGAAGAAGAGCAAATATCATTTTGAAATTTACCGTAGAGGGGAAAAAAGAGGCTCTGCTGGAATTTTTAAACCTCTGTTGCATCCATTTGCCAACATGTCTGACACAAACCTATAAATTACACTGTTGCTTAGAGGTTTGTCCAATATATACCCATACTCAGTTTCCTGTACCATAATGGAAAAAAAAGTTACTGATTGTCATGTTGAGTGGCACTCAAAATAACAGTCTGAGGAAGGATTTGGAAGGCTGGAACATGAATTGACAGACTGGTGCTGAAAGTATGCTGACAGTATAAAAAGCACACATTTGTTTTGATGAGGAGAGTGGGAAAGGATTCAACTACATGACAAGAGTCTAATAACTAATGCTCTGCAAACTGAATTACAATAAAAGTCCCTTGAAAGAACTCAGGGCACCCATGCAAATGTAATTTTTATTCCAGTATTCCCCTTATAGTCCATTTGGGATGATGATCTTTTGCCACGTGTTAAACTAGAGAAGTGTATTTTCTGCGTATTGTTCAAACGATACAGAATCTAATGCTAAAGATCTTTTGAATTATGTTTGTTCTGCCTTGGGCTATACATTGTATACTGAGGTGAGTGTTTCCTCTCAGAAAACTTTACATTTTCCTGCAAATGTGGGTTAGAAATGCAGAGCTCCAAAAGCAACTCAAGTGCTTAGCCATTATTATTTTTAACATATATCTAGCACCTAGAGGCCAACTAGTAGGGGACAATGTGCAAGGCACCGTACAAATGGTCCAGCCCTGAAGAACTTACAGCGTAAAAGGCAAGACGTAACAGGTGAGAAACAAAGGGAATAGGGTGGGAAGTCAGATAGTGAAAATAATAGGACACAATATTTAGCTAATCAGGAGAGTTCCAAAATGCTTATTTATAAAAGGGTTTTGCTGCTTCAGAGATACAGTATATGCATCACTCCAAACAAACCATTATCCTACATAATGACCTCCAGAGGGTCTCTAGTTCTATGCCATTGATGGTGAGGTATGGCTCAGTGGTTTTGCTTAATAGAGCTAGTGTAGAAGATAGCAATTAGCTTGACAAAATTTTGAACATAACCGGTCCTTACTTACATTTTTTAGTCAGTTGTGGACAGCATTGTGGTTAACATTTTGTGGCAATAAACATTACTTGCAGGACCAGTTCTCTAATTTCCATAGGGCTTAATGTTCACTAACACAATACCCATCACTGGTAGCCTGTCTAGTTAAATCATTCCTCTAAACAGAACTATACATCATAAGGGAAAAATATATTCATGTCTGGAAAATTCTGCTCACCAAGTAGAAATAGTTCCATTATGAGTGGAAGAAAATGTTTAATCATCAGTTTCTGCAGAATTTCAGGTTTCATTAATAAAACATTGTTTCTTTCATGGTAGCAAAATGAATAAAAGGCACATGCATGTGCACACACACAAGAAATTGGAGCTGGAAGATACCATTAAGTGACTTGTCATTCTTAAAGTACAAACAAGGCTCTGGGTCACAGTGGGGACTTGGGCCAGACAAACTGTAGTGGAAGAGATGTTTTTACGAACACCCAAGAGAGCTGAGATGAGCAATTTTTTTATCCTCTCTCTTTGAGAGCACGTTTCAGAGAAAGCCGTGCTTGGCCGTTTCAGCAAAAAGGACAAGGAATCTGGTGACACCTTAAAAACTAACCATTTTATTATATTGTGAAAGCGTATGCCATAATAAAGTTGTTAGTCTAAGGTGCCACTGGATTCCTTGTTTTTTTCAGAGCGTGTGTTAGTCTGACCCCTAGTGTTAAAAATCTTCAGGGGGTAGCCGAGTCTGTACAGGATAAACTTACAAAACAACAAAAAACAGGACTGTGTAGCACTTTAAAGGCTAACAAGATGGTTTAATAGGTGATGAGCTTTCGTGGGCCAGACCCACTTCCTCAGATCAAATAGTGGAAGAAAATTGTCACAACCATATATACCAATGGATACAAATAAAAATAAAAAAGTGAACACACATGAAAAGGATAAATCAAATTTCAGAACAGAAGGGGGATGGAAGGGAGGGAAGGGTGAGAGGTAAATGTCTGTGAACTTTGAATAAGTAGGAATAAGAGATCCTCCGGAATAGGGCTATATTCCGGAGGATCGGGCCAGTCTAGACGCTTTTCTTCGGCTTTTCCCCAAGCCGGAAAAAAGCAGTGGACATCTTTATTTAAATCCCGCGGGGGATATTTAAATCCCCCGCGGATTTCCCTATTCCGAAGTTTAAAATTAGCATGCCCCTTTCGAAAAAGGGGCCAGTGTAGACGTAGCCTTTAAGTTTATCCCAACCTTACTGTCTGCTTTATTCCATGTAATGATGATACAAGTTTAGAACCTAAACATAAAATTACTCTTACTCAATAAAGAGACAGATGTCTATGTTCATAAATCTACTTCCAGTCTGTTGAATAATGAATGGGAGGGAAGGACAAACAGTAGGTGAGTTGGAATCTCTCTCAGACAATGGAATAAATTGCCTAGGGAGATTGTAGAATCTCCAGCGATGGAGATTTTTAAGAACAGGTTTGACAAAAACCTGTTAGAGATGGTTTAGAGCAGGTGGGCTGGATCTGGCCTGTCAAGATTGTGGATGCATTGGGGAACCTCAGGCAGGCTCCCTGCCTGCCCCCCAATATACCACTGAGAAAAGTGGCTGCTGCACGGCTCTGTTTTCAACAGCTGAGAGCCGGAGGAGGGGAGAGATGCTTCATGTGCTGCCCCCGCCCCCAACACAATCCCACTGGCTAATTTTCAACCAATGGAAGTTTCCTATTGTCAACAGGCAATTTGTGAAGCACCCCTCCATCCTCCTCTCAGGCTCATGGCTGCTCAAAGACCACATGGCCCCTGCAGCCAGTGCCGGGGCAGGGCAGGCTGCGAGTCTGAGAAGGCTGCTGGCTGGGAGTCAATGGGTAAATCTCCCAGCCAGAGCCTGCCTCTTACACCCCAGTCCTCTGCCCCCATATCCCACATAAACCAAACTCTCTGCCCCCTCGTACTCCCATATCCTGCCCCCCCATCTCCTGCTCCATGTCACAACCCCCTCCTATCCCAAGTCACAAACCAAGGCCTCTGCCCCTCTTCCTGCACCCATATTCCCTCCCAGATCCTACAGCCCAGTCCCCTGCTCCAGGTCATAACCCAAGCCCCTGCATCTTAGACCGCGGCCTGAGGTCACAAATGTCTTCTTCACCCAACCTCCATCCCAGACCCTGCACCTCCTCCATTAATATCATGGAAGAGTGTGGCTGTAAGCTGGTCAGCTCCGGGCGGGGCACCACTCCAACCCAGATCAGTTTCTGGGGGGAATTAACACAACAAATAACCAGTCCAGGGTCCTTGCTCTTACCTCAGGGCAGGTGACAAAAGTAAACGATAACAGAGTGGTGTGGAGCAGGCCAGCAAATGAGAGGCAGAGGCCTGGCCTTAGTTTAGGGCAGGCTGCCAAGTCTATGGGGAGGCAAGCCCAGCCCTAGTTCAGGGTGGGGGCCACCGGTAAATCGTCTATAAGCCCAGCCCTTGGTCAGGGCATGGCAACAGGCAAAGCAGTTTAGAAGCCCAGCCCTGGTTCAGGGTGGGGTTGCAAGGAACAGTTTGTAAAAGCCCAGCAGTTTATCACGGCCTAGTACACAAGTGAGGTTTCCTTGCTCAGGAGGGTTGCAGGCAGCTCGCCAGCAATGGCGGAGTGTGGGAGGCTACCATACAAATGGTGGGTGGCAGGGGGGCACAGGCCCTCCCACTCCACTGGGCCCCAGCCCAGGGCCCTAGGAGTAGCCAGTTACTGCTGCTGGATCAGTGGGGGCTCCAGCCCGAAACACACTGATCCGGGCATGTCTACATCCATGCTGTCCCCTGGGCCACTTCCCTCTTCCCCCTCAACGCGTACCTGACAGTCGCGTACGTCTCCCGCGGCATCAGGGGGATCTAGGTCCATTGGCCACTCCTCAGTGGTTTGCCGGGTGTTTGGGACATCTGGGGAAGTTGGTGCTTCCTCCGGGTTGTGGTGCAGCAGGGGCCCCGGTGGTCCACGCCAGCTCATCACCTCCCCAGGCGTTTGCTCTGCTCCGCGGCGTACAGGGGGTTCCTCTGGCCTCTGCTGTTCCTCCGAGCCGCTGTGCAGCAGGGAGCCCAGTGGCCCACGCCAGCTTTCCACCGCGCCATGGCTTCGCTCCCTTCGTTGAGGTGTAGGGGAGTCCTCTGGCCTCTTCAGCAGTCAGGGCCTCACTGGCCTGGCTGGCAGGCTTTTTACCTCTCTGGCTCCGCCCCTTGGCTTCCAGCCAGATGGCTCATTAGGGCCACGTGTAGCCCACCAAGGCTCTGGGAGAGGCGCCTCCCCTTCGGGGTCAGTGGGTGGCCACTCCAACCCACGACAGCGGCTCTTGACCACTTTCCTAAATCTTGGTGTCCCCTCCATCAAAAGTTATTGCCCACCCCTGAGTTAGAGGATGCTTGCTCCTGCCATAAGTACAGTGGACTGATGACCTCTCAAGGATCCTTCCAGATCTATAATTAGCAGCGGACACATAAAAACTGCAAAATGATATTGCGCAATGAGAACCCTTGACCAGGGTACCATGTAAAAATGAACTTTGCCTTTTTAAAGACTTTCAAGAAATACTTGATAAAATTGGACTTAAGCTTTAGGAGTGAGAAGCTGGCTCCGTGTTCCAGCACTAACCCCAGGAATCGAGGAAGGATCACCTCAGAGCAAAGATGGTGTGCAGCCAAAGTAGGGCCCCATTAACCACATGGTTTCCTTACTGCAGCGGGCAAGGCTGGGATGCAACTCTACCAGGTAAGTCCTGGGTAAGAATTCAACCCATTGTGGGCCCTGGATGTCAGACTAGATGGTCCCTTTTGATCTAAGAATCTATAACTTCACTGAGCAGCATAAACACAACACACCCCTAAATCTGCTGTAATAGCACATACTGGAAGGTACAAACAGAGCAGCACGGGAATCAGGGCAGAAAAAGAACTGCATATCACCTTTGCACACTTCAGTGAGAGCACTAGAATAGGCAGGCCTCCAAGAAGTTACTCACATTTCAAGCACAGTGTCATCTAACTCTGTTCAGAACAGATCTGCCTGACACTACTAAAAATGTCAGTGGTTGTGGCACCTTGACTCTACCAGTGCTCCTATCATTGATAGGAAAGAGGTACACATAATCAGCCAGGAGAAGGAATTTCCAAAAGTAAGGCAGGCTTTGTGAATTTATGTTTGCCTCCCAGTTCTAACCTCTTGACAATGTTGGTTCTCATTTAGGGTACGTCTACACAGCTGTGTCATTTTGGAATAACTAACGTTATTCCGAAATACCATAGTCCGAGTCTACACAACCAGCAGTTTTTTCAACATAATGTTGAAATAATGTTAAGCTGGAGGACTTCTTTCTCTGACTCCTGTAACCCTCATTTATGAGGAGTAAGGGAAGTGAGAGGATGAGTGCTCTTTCTCTGACTTCCTGCTGTGTAGACAGCACCAACAGCCGAAATAAGCTATTTCAACTGAAGTTACACAATTGACTTAGTTCAAGTTGCCTAGCTTATTTCAACTTTAGCCTTGCTGTGTAGACGTGCCCTTAGAGAGGATGCAGAGTTTGTTCAAATTTGGCTTTGTGGGTGAGTTGCAAAAGGTAGATGCCTTCGTTAGAAAGGCTGGAAGAATTACAAAGTCTTTGATGCCTGACCAACCAAAGCATCTGAATGTTACATGAACTGGGTCTTTGCCTCACAGAAATTAGGAAGGGTTCTTTAGATAACTGACTGCATCATTCTGATATTTATCCATGGATGCCCTTCTCAGTCATGAACTTCAAGAACACATTCTGTTGGAAACCAAAAATGTAGACACCGTGTAGTGGATTAAAATCCATTTTTACACGTTCCCTTCCCCAAGGACTTTTGATGTTCATTCACTATAGACCAAGTGAGTAGTTGGTATCTTCACACAACAGAAAGAGATCTCAACTGCTATAATATGCTCCACATCACACCCCTTTCACAGCTGCGACTGGAGACTGTGGGGAGCCAGAAGATCCTTATCCCAGAGAGAGATCAGCCAGCACCATTAAGACCTCTTTGTCCAGCCCTTCAAAAGCTTCCCACTGAGCATTCCTTGTAGTGTGGGACAGCTCCAGGAATGGCTGTGGGAAAGGCCCTGCTAAAGGATTTGCTGTCTCCCATCCATGTGGAACCCTCAGAGGTAGCTTGCCCACCTTGCCTCCCTAGACACAGTGGACGATCCTGTCTTCATGGCAAAAGAAGCAGGCAGGTGGAGTGTGGAGAAGCAGAACTCTCATTTGCATGCCATGTACAGGGTTCTTCTCCCTCTCCCCTGCCCTGCAAGTGTTTTTAGAACACTGAGTGGTGTTAAATAAATGGCAGCATTCACACCACTTTTTGCTTTCCATAAAAAGCAATTTTGGATTACAGTACAAATGAGATCTTAAATAGCTGCATTTAGTAACGGTTACATGATGACATGTCTGAAGCCTAGTGGGAACTTATGTCGGTGTTTTCCATCTGTGGCAAGGCTTTTAAAGTGATTTTTTTTAAAAAGCACTTTAACAGATGAATTCTCATGAGCAAAAATTAATAAAGATTAGTTCAATGCTGGACCAGTCTTGGTCCCTTGGGATTAAAACATAAACAACTAGTCATCCTAAATGTTATTAATCTCTAGGGAATAGAGCTTGTTTGTTTGTGTAATGAAGTGTTATAATTGAACTCAGCTTTGCTGGTGTGTAACTTTTCTAGAGCTGAGAAATCAAAGTTTATTATGAGGTTAAGTGTTTGAGAAATCTTCATACCCTATAGCAAACTAACTATGATACAACCCAAGATTCTTCTCTTTGGAAAATATTCATTCGGTTACTCTTTTCAATTCCTTCTAGTCCTTGAAAGTCCATTTAATGATTTTCATCAATAAAAAGTATTGGGCATATGGATTCTTTCAGTAGTTATAGTGAAGAGTTCTCTTCATATATGTACTGGTGCTGTTGATCTTTGCCTATTACCTGATGATAGTGCTCACCAGTCTAGTTCTTACTGCAGATGGTCATGCCACATTGTGCATCATTCCATGGTGCAAATTGGAACCCAAAAGAAACCAAAAATCACTATTTACAGTTTGATCCCAGGACTCTAATGATGTTTGTTAAGTACTCAAATACCAAGGCAACTGGTATCTGTGGAGATAATAGGTTCTGGGTTAAATCAGAGCCTCATCTTCTCTCCTTTGATATTTCCTAGAAACCTTGGAGGATAATCTTGATGAGTGAGTGATATCTAATGGAATTCTTTTAATTATGGTCCATATGTAAGATCTGATATTTTAATGAAGTAGGTATGTACAGTACGTCCTAATACCGCATAGTGCCATGCTGCATAGGAACAGGGCACTGGTGAATTAACAAATTTTGTAGAGTTCCATCCAGATCCCAACACTTATTGGCTCACAAGGTAAAGTTCAGTTCGCTCATTCAAATTCAAGCCCACTGGAACTAGAACCTCCCCCATAGTCTATTGCAGAATGATTAGAAAAATCATTGTACTTATATTTTCTCTCTTGCTCTTAATCCCAGACTGAATGCAAGAGTGGTGCCTGCCCAGGCAATTATCTTCAGGAGGATCTTGAAAATGAGGCTCAATGTCTCATTGGCACTAAAGCCCCTTTTCACCAGTCTAGCTGTAGAGACAGACCTTAGGGCAAATACAATTCAGACCCTTTTTCACCACATATTTTCAGTCTTTAATTAAAAAACAAAACAAAAAAAACTAATCCAGCTTCCTTCATGTCGAACTAAACAGATGGAAAATAAAAGCCTAGCTGTTATTTATAGACACTTTACATCATCCCTAGCCCAAAAGGGCAAAGCTATCCTCCTTATACATTCTTTTAACCATTCCTATTGTATCCCTTTAAAGCTATTTATCCTCCATTACTCCAATACAACAGTGTCTCTGCCTCCTCCTATACTGTGACCCAGGAGCATCCAGGAAAGGAAGGCAACATCTGCCCTCTGCAATAAACCCTTCCATCTGGCATGATGACCCAGTTCATATTCCAGGCCCATAGTTCTCATCTTGGTTTTTCCCCGCTCATAAATGTCTTGTGATGCTGAGTAACAAATATCCTCTGAATGCTTTACTCAGATGAGCTGGTTTAAAACTCCTACTCCCTCATTCCAAGAGTGACATGTACCACAAGTTATGCACAGTTACTTGAGTGGTGTTCCAAAGAACACAATGGCATGTTTTGAAGCAAATATATTTTTAAACCATTCACATCTCATTATCCACTATATTTGTGATCCATCCTGGGATGGTGACAACTTGTGTCTTAATAAATTCTAAGCTAATTTGTTCTGTTTTGTTATCTGATTTTGTTTCCCAGCCATTTTTTAAATTAAAAAAAAAAACTTTCCAGCTACTCATTTAACTTGAAATCTTAAAACCCATATCACCAGTAATGAGGTGATGTAGTGATAAACAACCGCCATATCTCCTAAAGGGTGGAAACAGAAGTCCGCTAGCTTGGATTTCCCATGAGAGCACATTTGAAATAAAGAGAAGAGCCTCCTTTCTTTTTCCACTTCTAACTAGCTCTTTGTGTAATTGCCAGAGTCACTGACCTTTCTGAAAATGATGACTTCCTCTTGAGCCGGACAATGCTACTGCTAAACTGACTACATGGGATGTTGCATGGCAACAAGAGACATTTCCTCTCTTGAGAACTGAATTTGACTTCTGCTCATTGCTCTCTGCCCTTGCCATTTTGGAATGATAGAGACTTGAATCAAACCATTTATCTCCTGTGGCAACACTGAGCCATCAAGATAAGCCCACCAGAGTTATTTTAAAGCACCTGATAGATTTTCCAAGGCCTCCTTTGCACAAAACTACCATCACGCTTCTCAGCCAAAAGGGCAGTCTTAGCAGAGAATGAATGTGCCGTGAAAGCTGAACTCCCCTCTCTAACATAGAGGTGAGTTCTAACATAGGGTGTTTTGCAATCGGATCTGAGGAATGGAGAGGGAGGGAGGTAAGAGGCAGCCTGGGCAAAGATGGCACTCTTGTGACTTATACAGTGCTGGTGGTAAAACAAAACTCTGATTTGCAGCCACATCACTTTCTCACTAGTTGCATTTAGTTTGGTCCAATCTTTTGCATGGTCCGTCTCCACACACGAGAGTTCATCAAAAGGCACATGTATACGAACAAGTGGAGAAAACATTTTTCAGCTAAGAAGTTGTTTTGGAACCTGGTTAAATTAAAAAAAAATTGTAAATGGTTGGAAATTCAGTGACATCATAAGGGGAGAAGTGAGATTGCATTTAAACTGAGAAGAAACTTTGATTTTCTCTTACCTATGCTATTTTGACACCATACAATAAAGAAGGGTCAGAGAATTGCTAGTAAGAGACTGATCACGTGACTTGGGTCAGATCTCACAAGGCCCAACCCCTTTTCCACAGCAGGGTGCAGTAGTCACTGACTCCAGGTGGTATATTTATGTTCTGGGCATTTATGCCTCACCTTCCTCCTCTCCCCAATGCCTGAAATAATTGGCTCTTAGTTAACAAAGCAATCCCAGGAAGCTGCTGAACAGAAGTTGATGTCTCTTTCCCCTGTCTAGTTCAAATTCCTCAGCCTTGCTCTCAACGCCCTGAACAACTTTGCCACCATCTACACATCAACCCTGCGTCCTTCATGGTCCATCTCTCATGCCCGTATGATTAATTTTAATAAAAGGTTTAGCCCCACTATTTCATATCAGGCAGCTCACAAAATCACAGGACCAGATCAGAGTACAGGATGGGGCTGGAAGGGATGGGGAAAAGACCCCAGGAGTAGCAGGGCTGCCTACTTGCCTTTTTGCTCTTATCTCCTTCACCCACTAGCAAATCTGTGTTCTCCCTCCCCCTTCTCCCATCCATCCTGTGTCCTATGATTCCAGTTGGGCTATGCACCTCCATCATCTACAGCCTCAATACACACTGTTCTACATAGTTTGTGAAGCTCCATCAGGCAAGGACTGTCTTTCTAGTGGTCTGTAACATGGCTAACATCCTTGTGATACAGAAATAAATACAGTAACTGCCTAGTCAGTACTTATGTCTACAGCACAAGTTCCAGAGCAGCAGAGCTGCGGTGCTGCAGTATAGCATAGGCCATCGCTGTGGTAAATTCACCCCCATGAAAGGCTGTGGCTAGAATTCTTTCATCGACGTAACTGTGTCTACAGTGTGGGTCAGGTCAACCTAACTACATTGCAGAGTACAACCTTTTATCCGCTTTAGAACTGTGGCTAGACCAACCTATGTTTTGGTGTAGACTAGGCTTCACTATTGGGTTGGAGTGGACATAGTTTATTGGGTTAGTAGAAGTTAAAGTTTTGCTTATAATTCTGTCTGGAAAATGCTATAGATGAAAATTCTGGAGATTAAACAGTGTATCTTAGTACACAGCAAATCAATAAGGAGTGGTATTAACAGTAGTGTTAACAGTAATATGAAGAGGAGAGGGAAGCCACAGTAAGGAGCAGGAGTGATGAATTATTCTCTTCAAGGGAGATGGAGCAGGAAGCCGATTACGATATCGATCCCAACACATTTTCACAAGAAATAAAGAACTTCCTTGATTCAGCTGAACCGCTTTGCTGATTGAATTCTCACTGTAGATCCAAACTGGCTTATCCAAGAGAGACACCTGCTCTTGTCCACAGGCATGGAGGTCTGAGTGAAATGGATACAGGAGTCTGGGATGCTCCAAATGAATTGGGGGGCACAGAACCTCTGCACACAGGATCTAGCAGATTTGGCACTATGTGGCTTGTCCAGTTAATTTACCTCCACCCCCACCCACAGATGAGACAGATGGTGGTGGATCTGTGAGCCAGTTGAGGTGAGAAGTTTGAGATTCTTCACACTCTCACCAGAACATGCAAACAGCCATTGCACAGAATGAGCTGCATGGACTATGTAGGCTAACCCGGAGTTAAAAAACAGAAGGCTGACATATCAATGGAAGCCTTGTGGAACAAATTGAAATGCAAATCGAACTTCTGATTGGTAATGACAGCACTCAGATGTGTCGCTAAGTCCTTTGCATCCAGGCTCAAGAACTCAAAGTCGTGTAGTCTGTATCAAAGGAAAGACCGGGAGCATCAGACCGGTCATAGCTTGGTTTACGGCTGATGCGGACCTGAATCAGCCAATCCAGGCCTAAGTCAGCTGTTTCAGTATCATTCCAGCACCACACTCATTAAAAAAACAAAAGCCACCAACACTTTGATCTATCCACACACTCCCCCGTCCATTCCATTCTATTGATGGTTTTAATTTGTTTTGCTTTCCCACTGATAATCACTTTTTTTTAAGAGCACACAGATGTGAATTGCCATCTAACTTTTTTTCCTTTCTGAATTAAAGTAACATCATTTACTCCTGTGTCCCATTAAAAGCCAGTTTCTTGGACAAGATTTGGATCTGTGGTCTGCAGCCAATGTTTCCTGGAGTAATTCCTCTTCTGGATTGGATTTGCAGATAACTCTTTCATTGTGCACACATGCAAATCTGATATCACATACCAAACAGGAGAATACTTCATTTTTGTAGTAGGCTTTCCTTTGGGATACAATGACGGAGATTTTCCAGGGATTGGGAGCCTTTCATAACACGCAATAAAGAATTCCTTTGCCAACATAGGTTTTCGACAAGGCTGAGAATAAAACTGACTGCAGACTCAATTAAAAGCTAGAGTCAGACAGGAGTACTTTGTGAATAGAAAATAGAGATGATTAATTGGAGATGAATGGCTTTGTGGTTACACTAGACAGAGATTCTAAAGCTTCCATCTTAGGCAGATACTCTTCCAGGATAGGTCTATACTGCAATTAAAAATCCATGGTTAGCCTGTGCCAAATGATTTAGGCTCACAGGGCTCAGGCTAAAGGGCTATTTAATTGCAGTGTAGACATCCAGGCTAGGGCTAGAATCCAGATTCTAGGCCCCAATGAGGTGGGAGGATATCAGAGCTCAGGCTACAGCCAAACCCGGAATGTCCACACTGCAATTCAAGTCTTTCAGCATGAGCGCAAGTCAGCTGGCACGGGCCAGCCATAGGTGTCTAAATAAAGTATAAATAAAACCCCAGTCAGTGTTTCCTGTAAGCTGTGTCCTTGTGTGATTGCTTAGGAGAGATTCCCATGCTGACCAGCTGACCAGCAGACCACCCACAGCAAGGTTTTTTGTTTCTACTGATGGTGCACAGTCACACATGCCTCAGTACACATACAATTTATTCCACACAAAGATGGATGAAAAAGATTAGAGGGAATATTACCCCTCGGTGACTTTAGGTAAATCTCTTAGGACTTGATCTACAGGTCCACTGAAATGACTAATTGACTTGAGACCCAAAGCCCCCTGAAATCCCCATGCATAAAATAGGAGGAATAATCCTGGCTTTCTTCCAGCCTTTTGTCAGTGTTCAGCTCTGGGCAGGAACCCTCTCTTGCCATGTTTATGCACAATGCCTAGTCCAATGGAGTTCTGATCTTGGTTGAGGCTGCTCAGTGCTACAGTTATAAAAATGATGGTAAGATAGAGCAAACAATCTATTCAAAAGCCAATTCAGGCTTTAAGGAGTAATTTTCTTGATAAGACGTCTATATAAATCTTTTTGAATCTGATTAACAATACAGATATGAAATACAAATACATACAGGGAACTAGTTCACTTTTCCTACGGACAGGAAGGGTACATCTAGACAGTGGAGATATTTCCGGTATCCCAAAATAGCTACCCTCAGTCTTTTAAATGCACCTGCTATTTCAAAATAACAAGCGTGCTATTTTGGCATTCCTGTAACCCTCGTTTTTTTGAGAGGGATGTCTCAAAATAGCATGATGTGTAGATGCGTCAAATTTAGAAATAAGCTATTTTGAAATACAAGTGAAATAAGATACGTAATTTGCATGGCGCAGATTGCATATCTTATTTTGAGTTTAGGGCATTGTGTAGATGCATTCAAAGTTTCCTAGGTATAGTATTTTTCATATTTCAGGGGGCTGGAGTCACTTCCACCCCTTCCTGCTTCCCTAATATCCAGGTTAAAATTCAAAACTTGTATTGTGGTTTGTAAATGCAATTTACATTCCAGCTCACTTGTAAGAGATCTTCAATTCAATTCAATCACCATGTACAATGTTGCTTCATAGGAACTCTGGTAAATCCCAACCTGGCACCACTGCACTCAGTCTAGAGTTTAATCTGTAATACAATAATCACCAAACTCTGGGACAGATCAATTTATTTTTTACTGCTGCAGTTATGAGTATGTGGTGGTAGGGACATTGTCCTTTTAAGCCTAAAATTTCTTTTAAAAAGATTGAATACAAATTGATTCTTGGGCCCCTCTCTCCAAGTTTGTATACCAGCCAGTTACTCAGGGATTTTGTTTTATTTCCTTGGCTCAGCGTACTATTTTTAAACACAATGACACCTGATGTGTTAATGTAACCAGACATGATATGTCATTGGGATGAGGCAGGAGCCGAGAAAATTAAGGAAAATTGGTCTGCTGTAATCCTCAGTAGGGCTTAGATTACTACTTGTTAAATGTACCTGCTTATCAAAGGATGAATATAGGCAAGCAACACGGGAATGCAGGGGCAAGATTAGAAAGGCAAAGGCACAAAATGAGACCAAAGTTCCATACATACAAGATGGAAAGCGACTGTCTAGGAAGGAGCATGGCGGAAAGGGATCTAGGGGTCATAGTGGACCAAAAGTTGAATATGAGTCAACAGTGTGATGCTGTTGCAAAAAAAGCAAATATGATTCTAGGTTGTATCAACAGGTGTGTTGTAAGCAAAACTCGTGAAGTCATTCTGCTGCTCTACTCTGCACTAGTTAGGCCTCAGCTGGAGTACTGTGTCCAGTTCTGGGCGCCACATTTCAAGAAAGATGTGGAGAAATTGGAAAGGGTACAGAGAAGAGCGACAAGAATGATTAAAGGTCTAGAGAACATGACCTATGAAGCCAGGCTTCATGAACTGGACTTGTTTAGTTTGGAAAAAAGAAGATTAAGGGGGGACATGATAGCGGTTTTCAAATATCTAAAAGGGTGTCACAAGGAGGAAGGAGAAAATTTGTTCCTCTTGGTTTCTGAGGACAGGACAAGGAGTAATGGGCTTAAAGTGCAGCAAGGGAGGTTTAGATTGGACATTAGGAAAAAATTCCTAACTGTCAGGGTGGTCAAATATTGGAATAAATTGCCAAGGGAGGTGGTGGAATCTCCCTCTCTGGAGATATTTAAGAACAGGTTAGATAGACATCTGTCAGGGATGGTGTAGACGGAGCTTGGTCCTGCCTTGAGGGCGGGGGGCTGGACTCGATGACCTCTCGAGGTCCCTTCCAGTCCTATGATTCTATCTACCTCTGGATAATATCAATGCCTGCCATAGGCACGCACCCTTCTTTGAGGCTATCCACCATTCCACCAGTGTCCACTCTCACCTAACGTGGTCAGGGCACATGGAGAGGAAAGAGAGGGGACATTAATGTGATGCAAAGAAGTGGCTGGAGGAGATGCAGAGGAATCTGAACATTTTTGCAAAGGATCCTGGAAGACCTGGCATCGGCTTCTAGTAATGGGTTATTTTCACCTCCCAAACTCAAAGATACCCCCAGGGCATCAGCACTGAGATTAGACAGGCATCTGGTCAACTGTTTTGCTTGTCTAATCCTCAGAGGAGCATGCCAGCTTCGGTACTGTGTTCACCGAGATGTGTCTGAGGACTCGGAGTGTGGGTTATTATAGGGAGAGCTGGGGAAAGGCACATAGCATATCCTTCAGGGAGCAGGCATGGTAGGTGTGCCCTCTCACAGGATGTTGGCCCCTTTAGGATGGAGCAGGGGCCAGACACCTCGACTGATTCCATGGTTTTAAGGCAGGTGCCGGGGCCTTAAAAAAAAATATCAGGCAAAGAGCAGGCAGCCAGTGGACCCCTTTCTCAGCCCAGAGAAGTAAGAGAAAAAATTATCCAAAATGATATTGAAAGAGTCCTCTAGCTACTTCCTTCAGGAGTGGCCATGAGCAAGATTTATACGAATCTCCTAGGGTAGGTCTACACGACAGAATTTTGTCAGAAAAATGGCCGTTTTTCCGACAAAACTTGAGGAACGTCCACACTGCAATTGCGTTCTTCCACAAGACAATTGAAAGAACAGAGGGGATTTTCTGGCATTGGTAATCCTCATTCTATGATATGAGGAAGAAGCCTTTTTGCAAAAGGCGTGTGTGGACAGGGAAGAGGGAGTTCTTTCAGAAGAAGAGGGGAAAAAAAATCACAGGTGCCCTGGTGACCATTCCATCCATAGCAATCACAGATTACAAGAGAGCATCCATTCAGTCTAGACACTTTCTTTCGAAAAAGCAGATCGCTTTTTTGATGTGCTTTTGTAGTGTGGACGTTCTCTTTCGGAAGAAGTTTTTTTGGAAGATCTCTTCGAAAAAAACTTCTTCTAAAAGAAGCCTGTAGTCTAGATATATGGACCTCAACAAGGGAAGGGGTTTAAACCTGAAAACCAGGGAAAATAGGCTCCAGGGGAATAGAAAAGACTCCACCCAGGAAGGGCTGCCTTCCGGGACAGAGAAAGGACAGGAGGCACAGGGAAAAGAGGACAGAAGTGAAGCCCAGGATTGAGCATTGTGGTGTATTTTGTTTCAGTAAAATAGACACTGGGAGAAGGGACATAATTAGACAAAAATCAAAGGCTATGTGGAGTTGAAAGAACGGGGAGGGAGAGGCTGGGCTGCTGCAGAACCAACAGGGGGCACTATAAGTCAGGGGAGTCCACCTATGCATACCATTCTACTGAATGCTTCTTGTGGCAGGGAATGTGCCCTCCTGTTTTATAGCATCTTGAAACCACTCTGCTCCCCCATGCTTAACACATGATCATTGTAATAAATACAATTAACATTTCAGGTAAGGGACCACTGTTAATCATTTCCTGTATGCAGCTCAAAAAGATGCACTGAGCTGTGGTATTTCACATCCCCACCCAGAATTAGAGTGCAGAAAAAAAAATAGTTCTTGCACCACATTAAGGTCATATTTTATACAATATGCAGAATTTCCCCCTGCCTACAATCCCCGAGTGCACAAATTCCAATATGTGGGGTGACATGTAGAAAAGGGGTTCAATCTTTAATACTTACATAGGAGAGAAAGCAAAGGATTGTAACCAGTATTAAAACAAAAACAAAACAAATCAAACAGCTTGAGACGGGCATAAAGCTACATTGCAGGTACAGTGCCACAAAAATCCCAGAAGGACAGAAAAAAGCTTAAGTGCTGCTGATTGACATACAGCTACTCTACCTTACAGAATGCTGCTAGATGCCTGTCCTTGACTGCCCTCTTTAAGGATTCAGTTAATAGGCCTGTAAAATCTATTAATCTTGGTTTTAGTGGGTGGGTTTTCCTGTGGGAATTGAACGGGAATTCTCAGGCAGCAATGAGACAGGTAAAACCTATACTTGACAATGTAAAGTCATTAGTGTTTTTAAAGGGGTCTTAGTGCTACCGTAACTTCTTGAGCAACTCTATTTCCCCAGAACTCTGAATACGTTCAGAAATGAGGAATTATTCCTTTGTGAAGTTGATTTTTAAACTATCACTGCTCTTAAATACCGGGGCAGCTAAACAGACAAAGCATCTCTCTTCACTGCAAAGCATTACAATTTTTTTTGGTTGTCACAAGTTTACCACAAACACAGTTAGGGACAATTAGCTCAGGCAAGTCACAAGAGGCCTTGCTAATGAGGCGGCACAGAGATGAAATGGCTTCTTTATCCTGAAGAGAGTCTCTGGAAGGTCAGAGTTAAAGTTATTGGCAGAACAATGCAAGAAAAAGAATGTCAGGGGCCACAATTTTTGCTGAAGTGAAGTAGGGGGATGAACAGTTGCTCTGTCTTGATGGTGCTCTCCAACATTTTCAGAGCCACACATTTCCCTGGCAAAAAATGGGGACTGTTTCATGGACAGGCGTTTTAAGGCTAGCATCTGTTCTCTTCTTCAGCTTATTATTGTTGTTCAAGATTTCCTATTATTGTAGCACAGGAGTGGAAAATAATTTTCACAGTGGGGCTACAATGAATTTTGGTCCATGGTCATAGGGTGGTTCCATCCTGGAAGGGAAGGGGTCTGAGGTGGAAGGGGCAGAGCTGGGGACTAGCCTCCCCCCAGAGTTGTCTAGGGCTGGGGGCTTTGAATTAAAACCACAGCAAAGGGCTTGTGGCTCCCTCGCTGCTGCTTCATTGCCTAGCAGCTACCTGCAGTTGCTACCACTATTTAAAGGACTCATGTCTCTGGCCTCGTCCTAAACCATTTAAATAGGATCCTGCTGCCTGAGCCACTGTCTGGAAATTTGGTGGCATGGGCAGCAGTATATAAATAGAAAGTGGCCATATGCAGTCCACGGGCCAAATCAAAATGTTAGGCAGCCAGTTCTTGGGCTGCATCTTGCCCAGGACTTTTGTAAAACATCCCACCTTTACTTAAAGAGCAGATCCAACTGCTCTATGCACTTTACAGGCAAGTAAAATGATGTCTGAAAGCTTAATTTGGGGTGTTAATCCCAGAAGTTCCCGCTCCCCCCCCATACTGTTCCTATGTACAGATATTATAAAGTGTCATATCTTGGAATCCCCTTAGTTTGTATTTCCTGATAGTAAAAAGGTTGGAATGAAATACCTTAATGCTCACTGAAAATCCTACAAATCTGGACTAATACATTTTAAATGCAAAGCCCAAATCTTTCTGAAATATTGTATTATGTGCCCTTATGTCTTCTGTGCTGACAAAGAATGCATACAAATGCTTTGTAAAGGACAACAAGACAGCACAAAGACTCCCACAGCCCCCTTTGCCTTCGAAATCATATGGATGCAGTGGGTTTTGATACAAAACTCATCTCAAAAGCTGTGCCTCTTCATTCTTTCATTATGAAGACCCAGTGGATTGCTTACTTAGCATACACCAGAGGCTATAGATAGGGCGAGCAGTCACTGCAGCCTGAAAGCCCCAGTACAGAACAAATGCAATTACCCTCAACATGCAGATACTTTGGAGCTGAATTGTGCCGAAGAGAGAAACCTTCCAGGTGACAAAACCATGCGTGGCTTGGAAGAACAGCCACTTCCACTCAGCTGAAAAAGCAATGCAGTAAGTGACTCTGATATTGCAGCAGGCACGGTTTCCTCAGATTAGTTAGGAATCGAAGATTCACAGCTTTGTGTGTGTGCGCGAAAGAGAGAGTCTCTCATCCAGGAACAGCCTCAGAGTTCTGTGAATGTCTCATAGTTCTCTTCATTCACAAACCAAGATGACCAAATTTAACTGATATGCACTGATGCTCACTGCATACATCTTACATTGTGCATGTGTGTGTGTGTATTGCAGGGGAGTGTTTGCTGAATGGTTCTGTGCTAAATTAGCATTGTTGGTTTTGTTGTTCTTTTTCTATAGTCATTGTTAACAGTGATTAATGGAGGGATGTCACTTAACGCGACAGTGCACTCCTATATTACATTTTAACTATGCAGCATAATTTATATGCTGGGGTGCAGGTTATTTTCCAGGCTCTCTCTTTAATGTTTAGATTTAGAAGGACTTTGCCAGATAAGTATTAAGTAGTTTGTTGCAATTATCTATATGAATGGATGCATAGCCTGTTGGACAATAATTTTAAATTTAATGAATAGGCCTACTTTGTGATAAAACACTTCAGACAATGGGGTCCAGGCAGCAGCTGATTTTTGTTGGTAAACACTTGCAAGCATTACTTAGTCATGCTGTATGTACCTTTGTGTTTTTACAGACTTGAATGGTCATCTGATTTCACATTCTGCAGTAAGAGACTGTCTAATTTATAACATCTATCTGAATAACAGCAGAATTTAAAGTTTAGTTTATAATGAGACAATTGGTTTCTCATTTTGCAAGTGTTAGAGGAAGAGGAATTTGGGTTATAATCATAGGCCTTCACTGGAAACTCAGTTAACATTCCGAGGCAGATATAAGTGCACATCTATAAATGTAAGCTATTCAGAACTGCATTTCTCTAGTTCATTGATACAGATTTGTTTTGGGTCTTGTGATGCTTTAGATAGCCAGATTCAAATGTATCATAGTCACCACTACCATTTTGGGTTTATTAACTCTAATAAAAAGCTTTCCAATTAATTCTAGTTAAAGATTCTCCACACCACAGTCAAATGTTAACATTAAACAGCTGTTGAGCTCCTGTTAAATGAGCCACTAAATTTCACCACTGATTTTAAATGTTCATCTTTGGTCTAACAGTTAGGAGCTTCATTTCCCAAAGTTCATGCTAACATTATCAAGAGGAAGTTCTACTGTTCATTAACTTCTTCATGCTAATTCTGTGCAAAATTCAATGTTTACAGGGAATTATAGTGTTGCAATGATGTGACCCAGTAAAATTTTTGTTGAAATATTTTGTGCATATTTATTGTTTTAAGCATATATGATGTTATAGTCCTGAGAAATACCCCTCAAAATGTAACTTCAAATGTATCAGGCCTTTCTCTATATATGTAATACACATAAATCTTACTGATTCCCCCCCCCCCCCCCCCATTTAGGTAGCTATACAGCTGGATTTATATGGCTGCTTCCTCTGATAAGGAAATCTAGAGAATTTTCTCCTTCCAGTCTAGGTGGCCTTGTAACATATGGTACAGTCAGGCTAAAGTCATTACAATGATAATTAATAAAGTTATTCCTCAGTAATAGTACAATGAACTGTCAAGAGGCACAAATCTGCAATTAAAAATAACTAAATCTAAACCTACTTCCCCACAGTAGGTTCCATTCTGCTTACAGATTTTGGTAGCACTTCCAGTCCTTTTGCCTTAGGGCCTGATTCAAAACCCACCAGAGTCTTTACACTAATAGGGTTCCCCCTCCCCCGTAATAGGATCTCAAAATGAGTTCATAGTCTTTGTCTAGTTGCCTAGCAATGAATATGGAACTAAGAGGGTTAAATAACCAAAGACCTTGAATGGGACCTATAAGCAACGTACTTATTAACTAGCCTGTTTAAGAGTAGTTATTTCATTAGCAACAAGAACACATTTAAGTACAGGAAGCCTTGACACTACCACTAGACTCATTTTGAGGTGAACTTTGCAGAAAGAACAACAAGCAATCCTGTGGCACCTTAGAGACTAGCAAATATATTCTCTAAGGCTATGTCTACACTGGAAAACTATTTTGAAATTACTAAATTTGACTTAACTCCCAGTTTAACAAATTTGAACTAGTGTGTCCTCACTATGAGGATGCCTTGAAATTAGTCTGAGGCAGGCTCTGTTAATGTGGATGCGCTACCTCAGATTTAGAGTCCTAGGAAGCATTCTGGGGAGCTGAGGGAGGCCTCCTGGAGATCAATATGTTTGAATTATCAACACCGGAGCAAAAACCCCTTACGCAAAAAGCATTGGCAGAAAATATGTTAAGGACATCGCAACTCATGCTAATGAGTCTGTTATTAGCATACTTTCTGCCGCAAAAACTTTGTAGTGTAGACAAAGCCTAAGTTGACACAGGACTACTGTACTCATTGTTTTTAAAGTTACAGATTAACGTGGTTACCTCTCAGACTTTTTGCTGAAAGAATTTTTCAAATGTTTTCTCTGAAAAAGTGGGAAGGAGACAAAATGCAAATAAGAGCAGATATTGGGAAGATAATGTAGTTGTAGAGAGTGTCACAGCAGAACACTGAATTAAAATGACAATTACATGGAAGCATGAAAACTGTCCAGAATCTTTAAGTGTCCTGAACTGTGAATTTACAATAGTATTCTGGCTGTGATTGTTCAGGGGGGAAATAAATGGACATGTTAAGTGTGAAATCCAATTAATCTACAGTATAGAGTAACAGTATTAAGTGTCAGTGCTTTAACTTCTGCTTTACATCTTTTAAGCACAACTTTGAGGGAAACCTTAGCAAAAGCCGTGACAGAAGCTGAGAACTCGATTCCATTTGTAACTTTAATAATGGAGAAAGATACAAAGAAATGTTTTCCTGGTTTAGATTTCATAATAGTTTTCCATACAAATTATCTCTCTAATCTGGCACAATCTGTTCTGTCAACATCTGTGGTCCGGCATGATTTTAGTTAGCTGGATGTCCGCTTATCATGGCTGTGACCAAGTTTCCCACAGTCCCATAAAGTTTGTTTATAACCACCGGTTCTGGTTCTCATTGTTCTGTACTGTTATTTAGCTCCAATTTACCCCTATTTGTCTTGTAAGAACCCAGTAAGCAGTGGAAGTGTTGGTAATGCTGCTATACAATATTCACCTCCCATGGTTTGGCAAATTCTCTGGTTCGGCACTGGTCAGATCCTGAGTGTGCTAGACTACAGAGGTTCAACCTGTCATAACTGATCAGCATCATTTAAAAATCACTGATCATTATTTAAGCTAATCAAGTCACCGTAAGTTTGTGAAGGGTATTTTCCTATCTCTATTCCTTTACCACTTGTTTCATTTGCAAATGCACTGAAATAGAGGCTTGCATGCAATATGAAATATGAGAGCACCACCCTGTGGTTGGTGAACCAAATACCTGGAGAAAAAAACCTCCGCTACAAAAGAAAAGCATACAGTAATTGGATCTATCTACTATATATTTGAAAGTTTGTGCATCTGTCGGTCTGTGTCTGTCCATCCATCTGTGAATGTTTGTTCAAGAACACTCCTAAACAGTAAAACCATCAAATGTGGTATGCAGCTTCCTCTTATCACAACTTAAAGCAGAGTAAGGGTTTGGTTGTGCCAGGACAATGGGGTGTGCGTGGAATGTATCTGTCTACTATCAAATGGAAAGGAGGGGTGTGATAGTAGGGATCGTTATACTCCCAAATTACCACCGGCAGTCAGCAAGTGCTGCACTGAGCTGGCCCTGGGGAGTAGCTGGTGCAGCTCCCCAGGCAGTTCCCTGGTCCCCTAAGCCTCCCCACACCTCCCAACCCCCCTGCCCTGATTCCTGCATCCACATCCCCTGCCCTGAGCACCCTACCCCATGCTCCAACTCCTGCACCCCTCACCTCTTTGCACCCCTGAACCCTGACTCCTACACCCCTGCCACCCTCAGCCGCCTGCCTTGAGCCCCTGTATCCCCCGCACTCCCAGCTCCCTTCCCTGAAGGATGTGAGCAATGCTCGGTAAATCTTCTAGTATGTTCAGTAATTTCAAAGTGCAATTTAAAGGAGACATGTCCCATTTGCAACTGAAACCAATGGCACAGAAAAGGCAATTAAAGTATATAATAGTCAGCATATTATCAAGGGACATACTGGACTCTATCCTAGAAGTTTTTCATAGCATATTTAGTAGAGCTGCCATTCTTCATTCCTGCAAGGATGAAGAATATTTGACAGCAATTTATGCCCTAAAATGTAGCACACAATGTCATTTTTTTTATTTTGTTGGACAAAGCAGATTCCTCCCATTCTGTTACTCACAGCTGCTAGATAGTTTAACTGTCTATATAGTCTTAAGAGTACAATTATTCTCATTTATTAAATCAGATGACTTAGAACCTTCATTATTCTAGCCTGCTGTGATCAAGGGGTGACTACAATCAGGGCCGGCCCAACGGTTTTGGGCACGCTTGGTGAACTATGACTTTGCCCCCACTCCCCACACATTTAATAAAGAGAAAAATGAGATTTTAGAATAAAATTTTACCTTTATGTAAAAATAAAAGTATTTTAATTGATTTTTCTAATTTTCATTAATCCTAACATAATTATGCTGCATAGGGTAAGCCTCCCAGTACAGGCTGAACCTCTATGGTCTGGCAACATCCATGGTCAGGTAGAACCACGGATGTTGCTGGACTAGAGAGCCCCATCCACAGAGGTCGCTGGCAGCTGGGAGCAGAGCCAGCCAGCAGGGCTAGCAGAGCCCATGGGGCTCAAGAGCCTGCAGTCGGCCGGGGCCAGAGCCCTCAAGGCTGCCAGGACCACTAGAGCTTATGGGGCCATGGAACCCACAAGGTTGCTACAGCCAGTGGGCGGAGGCCAGTGGTGCAAGATAGCTGGGGAGAAGAGCCCAGCAGAAAGGCTGGTGCCCCCTTTTCCCAGACCTTCCCTGGTCTGGAAAACTCCCTTACCCAGGACTGGTCAGGTCCCAAGAGAGCTGGACCAGGGAGGCCCAACCTGTAGCTGACACTTCAAAGTTTTAACCATTTGGAGTTGTACATAGTGTTTCTGGTCAGTGCTATAAACAGTTGCATTTCAAGTTGCAACTGTCTTCCTTCCAGAGGAACTGATTGTTGGGAAGTCATAAAAATATTTATTCCTTGATATTGAACGATTAGTAAGAATGATTAAATGTTTAGCCGATAACACAGAAAGAGAAACAAATGAATTTGCAATTGCTACAGGACAATAGAGCATGCAGCTCTCTACCTATTGAAACCTTTCCAGGTGCGTGAGAGGACATCATAGTAACATAAATCTAGTCAATTTTAATGTTATCGTTTCAGTATTCTCTTAAAACTGACCCAACCGTATGGACTGGCCAGCCCTGGGCTACTGAGAATGACTGAACTGCCAGACCCTGCCTGCAGGCAGCAAACCCAGGCAGCAGTCTTTTGGAGCTCTGCTGGGACACATTTTAACTGTATTTATATATACAGCCATCCTCCAAATTGTTAAAGAAATAACTCAACTTCTGACATGGCAATGATATGCTGTTTCACAAGGTCAATTTGTGATACTTTCATTTAGAAGAGATAACATTAATATATAGAGAAAAAATCTCTGCCCCCAAATTTGGCACCCATTAAATCCTGGCACCCATAAGGTGCGGCTGACACTGGCTTCAATCAGACCGCTCCAGTGTATTGTGCAAAACATCTTCAAACAGTAGAGCCAATGCCTCAAACTCAAGTATCATTTAGGAAGAAAATTAACTAACTATCAAAAGGTTTAATATTCCACATTGGCTAATATTCGCAGATGCGTTCCTTCCCCGCACGTGGATTGGTGATATTTTTAGGCAGCTGAAATGTTTAACTTTCCACACAAAACAAGTCCCCAGACCTATAGTGCATGAAGAGAAGTGCACTAATGTTTGAGGAGGTTAAAGGGGTAAGAGAGCAGCATTTAGGAAGTGTTCTGAGCTGATTTGTTTTAAACAACACACTCCTTCCTAGTGCAAACATTAACATGTCTCTAATGTAACGTATATACATTTTGAGCTATTTCAAATCACTTTTAAACTGCACCTGTATGACAATGAATTGACCATTGGGGAACTAGTCTAGACTTCCTCAATCACAGCTCTTTACTCGCTAAAGCTTTATAGAAATATTTTAGGCAGAAATTCTAATGTCAGATCTCCATGGATCAATGCATTTTAAAAATCAAGCTGTGAAATCATACGCTCAATATGTTTTTGGTGGGGGAGGATTTCAATGAATTTGGGAATCAGTGTGCTATATTGCACACTAAATGCCTCATCTTTCCATTGACATCTAGAGGAAACCCCAAAGAGCTGCATATTTGATAAAGAATCTTGAAAAAAAATTTCCATTCCCTTTGAACTCAAACAGAAGATAAATCTTGTGCCCTGAGCACGAGCCTATTGAAACATTCTCTCTTGGCAGTATAGTAAACATTTTCATTTTAAATCCACTCTACATGGCTTTACCAAGATTCAAAAGCTTTTGGTGCCCAGTCTGCAAAGGACAGAATTAATACTAGAAGTAGGGAAATATTGCTCTCTTTCTAGGATTACATGCCTGCTTCCACCCACTATTCAATTTCCTCATCTGTTGCTCTGAACAAAGAACACTACCTAAAAGGCAGATGCTTGCATTTCTTGGGCTAGTGGCAGAATCCCATTTGATGTCAAAATACAGGAAAATATTAGAATAATTAAGAGAAATCTATTTTAATCTATTTTAACATGGAGCTTCAGTTAAGGGGGAGGATGATAAGGAGCTAAGATTGATTGAACGCAGATTATGAACCAAATAGGTCTGCAGGAATGGGTTTCATCACTGCTGTTCCTATATCCCCATAGCAAAAAATAGATGTCAGGGAAAAACATATCAAGTCAGTAGGTTGCAGAGGTTCATGCTTCTTAGGCTACCTCCAGACTGCATCCCTCTGCCGACAGAGGGATGCAAATCAAACACTTCAAAAGTGAAAATGAGCCCGGGATTTAAATACAATAAAAATGAGGCGTACAGGATCTGCCGAAAAAGCTCCCCGCTGCCAGCAGAGCCGCGGCTAGACTTTACTTTCACTTTCGAAAGGGTGCTTGATTGGCGCAGCGCCCGAACATGAGTATTTAAATCCCGGGCTCATTTGCACTTTCGAAGTGCTTGATTTGCATCCTTTTGTTGGCAGAGGGGTGTAGTTTAGACACAGCCTTAGTGGTGGATCTGTGGAGCACTCAAGGATTATCAAGTGTCTGCTTCTTGACACTAAGTATACAAGCTCTTGGGTGACTGCAGAAGCAGCTGTTAAGGAGGCAGCATCTTCCACTAGGGGCACTGCAAGATAAAAAGAGCATGGAGGAGAGGAACCTTAGCTGTCAACTGGAAGTTGAGCCAAATGATTCCAGCAGGACCAGAGTCAGAATCTTTCCCAATGGCATATTCTGCAGCCACCAGGGCAAAGGAAACTAAACCACTAGATTATAGGTATATTGGAAAAAGGAAACTAGTTGAACTTCAGTCTTCCTCAATTAACATATATGTGTTTACCAAGTCATAATTGCCACAGGGGTAATGTGGTCTCAGACAGATTAGTAATTGGTAGGTTGGGGAGGGAGCTGCTCTTGGATTGTGAAAAGTTACAGAATTTCTAACCACAGGTATTCAAACTCAAATCAGTCTTAAAAAAAAATCTCAGGACTTTTAAAAATATATTTTGCATTTTATTTGCCTTCCAGTTTTTGAACTTATAGGATTTGTTTAAGCTTTTCTCTATTGCCAGAAAAAGTTCTCTAGAAAATTATTTTCAAAAAAAATGTGAAAGTATCCCCTAATAACATGACTCCAGAAGCTGAGGCTTTAAGAAACCCACCAAATATCACAAGATATAATTGTGTTATGAAAGCTGGAAATGTAGAGTTAGATGATCCCTGTATTAAACAAATAACGTTTACAAACCTTTAGAGTCTCCCTTTTGCAGCTTTGTCTCCATCTTCTTTAGCTATGTAAGGCTAAGACAAGACTTACATTCTTTTATTGAAAAAAGCTACGCAAATTGCACTCCGCAATTTGCTTAGCTTTTTCCAATTGCTTTTCCGGAAGAGGCTTTGCTGCCATTTGGCCCCGTCTACACTAGGCCAAATGGCAGAAAAGCCTCCTCTTTTGGTGGAGTCCTTATTCCTTGAAGAATGAGTGTATAGGGCTCCCCAAAAGAGTGCATTTGCTCTTCTGCAAAAAAAAGTGGAAGAGAAAACACATTCCCTGGACGCAGTGGAGGTATCCCAGAAAAACCCACCAGTCTAGAGTCTCTTTTGAGAAGAGAATGTAGGATTTTCCTCTCTGCTTCTTTCGAGTCACTAACTAATAGTTTTCAGAATGAGGATTGGAGTCAGCTATTGAGTTCACCTTATCATAAGTCATTATAACCTGCTCAAGAAAGATCAGATAGATTTTAGATAGGGACCAAACACCACCCCTTTTTCATTACAGGATTCTTTTGATACTTTTATAAAGGTCTTTTTTTTTTCTCCTTCCTTCCCCCATCATTTAAGTTTTTTCCTTCATCATTACTGCCACCTGTTCAACTTGCCACTGCATTATGTTCTCTACACAGGGCATTTGCCCTCTATCATGTCACATATTGGAGCTTTAATGAGCACAAGGAGGGGGAGGGAATTCTTTTATCGGACTAACTTCTGTTGGTCTTTATCTCTAGTACCCATAGGATTGATACTGCTACCACACTTCTAAATTAACGATTGTCACTGGCTAGGACAGTGTCTATATATGCAGGGGAGAAGCATGGATTCTTATTTGCAAAGAACTCTTGCCTTCAAATCATGTTCTCAATGCTGAATTTTGTGTAGCAAGGTTGTTGTTTTTTAACATGCCTGGAGAACAGCAACAAATCAATCAGTACAGTTAATAAAGTTCCATTAAAACTCTACCCAGAACTTTTTTTAAAGCAACTAGGAGCCATTTTTATTTGCAGAAATTATATTGATTGTAGCTTGATCTGGTTGGGAAGACAGACACAGTATAGAATTTGATTTTACAAACCCTCATAGATATGAATACACTTCATCCCACAAGTACCCTGATGAGATGAATGGCCCTATTTGCCTGACAATGTAACAGTTGCAAGATCCAGGTCATAGTGGGCAAAGAGAGGTTGTGGCAGCCTATATTTCCAGTCTTATTAGTACCATCAATGATTCAATTTAAGTCTAGTAAAGACCATTTAAAAATAAAAGCCCAAGTATGAGCTCAGGACATTCTACTACAGTTCTTAATACAACTTATGGCCACAACTTATGGCTACAACTGTACTGTCTCTGTACAGGTCTTGCACCGCTGCTGCACTGTGAGGGACTTCATTTGAGCTCTGTTTCTTTTCAGCAAGGAAGCGCTAAGAGGCAATTACTACTTTAGAAAAGGAAAAGCAACAGGTCACCTTAATGGCTGGACGTGTTTGTCTCTTGTGAAGAAAGTTGTTGACCATTATGGTAGGCATGTCAGGAGATGAGACATATTTAAGTCTCAAGAACACAAAGTAGTCAGAGGAAAGGCTAAATAGCAAAGTACCTTTCTGGCCTCCAATGTTTCAGGGGCTAAGATGGTCTTGCTTGACTCTCCCTGAGCATGTTGAAAGCATTGCTGTGAGGTGGTGTCCTATAAGCCTGGAGGGCACATAACCACCATGCGTAAAAGATAAGCCCTCCATCCATGAACACAACTTGCAGTTTCTTCATCCTAATCTTTCCTGCAGTAAATCCTTCAAGTAGAAGCCACTATTAAATCATCTGGATTGCCTGGGTCTGTATTATTACACATGCTCACTTATACCACATGCTCAATCCTGATGATTTCCTCTGGGTGTACTGCTAAACAGCTGTGCTACAAGGACAGCTGAGGATTCCCCCAGATCCAAGGTAACCCTCAAGTTAGCAAAGCTAGAGTTACTGACTCTACACTGTCCATTCCCTCCTACACAAAATATCAGGGGGCTATCAGGCATGCAAGGGGACAGAGTAGGCTACACTAAGCTCTTCTAGATCCTTGGCTCATGGCTTGTCCGTCTGCAGCTACAGTAACTTTTAGCAGCCCCCAGCTGTTCTAAGTTGCCTAAGGGCTGTGGCAGGACTGAGGAAATAGAGTGGCTTAGAAAGCCACTTTCCCTCATGTCTTCCCAGCTGTGCAGAGGGAAAAAAATTCATTACAGGGGGAAAAAAGTGGGGAAAAAATAATCAAACCCATGTCTGTTAAAATATGTGTTTGCCACATTGACAGAACTAGTCCCTGAATGTTTGGTTTTGAGGGAAACAGTTCAGACAAGTTGAAACATCCTGTTTCAAATTATTCAAAATTGTAACAATTTTGAACTGCATGATAGGAGAGTATATTCAAGCAAATCAACATTGAAACAAAATTTTAGGGGGTGATTATCTTCCATGGGAATTTTTTTTGAGGTTTAAGTCCAAATCAGAACAAACTAGTTCTGAAATCTTGTGTAAAACCATTTGTCCTCTATACATCTTCAATCAAGAGAGAAACTTCCATTGACGGTGATGGAGCCAAGATTCTCTTGGATGACAGGTAGTTGGGCAGCCATCAGCTCAGAGTGAAGGCACTTGATCCAACTGAAGACTTTTTGTTCTACCTGTTACCTTTCCTTATTCACCAAAAGGGTTAAATTCTGTCCTCAAAAATACCACTTTCTAATTGATGGAGGCAAGTTTCTGTCCTGAGTTAAAAATCAACAGGATTGCATTGTTGGGACTTAGGCCAAATTCTACCCTAACTGAATTTGCAACTGCACAAATGAGGGCAGAGTTGGACCTTCTGTTGTCCTTTGACAGACAAAAGACACAGGCAATCTTTTGTCCTTTAGTTCAGAGATACACATAGCTAGATAGACAGTTCCATGGCTTTTTTGTGGTCTGCATAAAATAAATCCATCATATAGTTAATTTCCTTGTTCTTATGTCCTGCAGGCAAGGCAATTCCTTCTTCAGCTACAGTTAAGTACACCACATTTTCCACTACTCTCCTCATATATTTGAAAACGGGCTGTGCATTGATCCTTTGTTCTAATTTGAAATTCAGACTCTCTCTTCCTCCTGGCCTTACCCCAAACTGAATTCCAGTGGCACTGGAAATTGCCACAGCTTTTCCTGTAAATATGTACAGCGCATGCTTTTGTTTGCTTGTACCACTCTGAAGTAATAGTTTACTATCAGCTTTACAAAAAACCCTATGGCTTTTGTTAATAAGTGGATTCCAAGGCTATGGTGTTTCTTTCTTTGAAATATCTGGATGTATAACAGATTAATAAATCAAAATCTTGGTTGCAGCTTTTTCCCACCTCTAACAACCTAACTGAGCCCCCATACTTAGATAGAAAGGAGGATTAGTTGTCCTGTGAGTATACATTATGTCATATCACTTCAGTGTTCTGGGTCAGAATTAAGGTTTATAAATAAAAATATAGGCCCTATAGAGTATGTTATATCATAGCACAGGATTGGGTCACATTTAAACTTCAAATGCATGTTGATTACACGTTAAAACCAACAACCAAATAGAGGAAATGCTTCCTCCTCTTGCTTCCTGCTCCAATATCTATGCATGAGATTTTCCTGCACTGGCAGTCGGACTACAGTTCTTAGGCTGGTAAAAAAAAAACAAAAAAAAACCTTTCCTTCACATCCACAAATGCATTATTGTGGTTATGTATCATGTGAATATTTACTCGATACAGTAAACGGAAACACTTACCTTTGCCCTAGATCACTCTCACAAGGCTCTGTTAGCAACCTTGTGTTGACTGAGGTATCAAGCCAGACCCTGTAACACACCTTTCACAGGGAAGTTGGGGCTTTCTAAAAATACTTTGAAGTCTTGGCCATTTGAAAGCATGCTCTCCAGGAAGCCACAGCAGAATCTATTCCCAGGAAAGCAATTTAAACAAGCAGATTTGTTCTCCAAGGGGAGGATTTTGTGACTAAAATTGAAAATTGATAGAGATATGGAAAGGCTTATGGAGGAGGAAAGGTTTATGAAGAAGTCATCTCCTAATTCCCACAACCAACCTCACCTAAAGAATTCTTTGAAAGCTTGCCCATGCTTAGAAGATGTGAGAGTAGATGAGTAACTCATAGCATTGCCTTTGCTCTAAGTCACTTTGCACAATGCTACCTCTATATTTGTAGACAGTGTATTGAATTGTCACTTTCTCTTCCACTGAATGGTTGCTTTGTGACTGATATCTGTATCCCCCTCTATCTCCCAATGCAGTTAATGAAACTTATAGCTTAGGGAAATGAATGTGGGTCACTCTGGAGCTGTTGAAAAAGGAAGCAACTACACTCAACTATGTTTGTCATTAGATTATGCAAATTAATTGTTTAAAAATGGAATCGTTCTGTAACAATGCTAGGCATCATACCTCGGAACATTGCCTCAGGATGTTGGAAGCGAATTATTGCTTTGCTAATATTTGCCATTTGCAAGTGAGTTTTCCAAGCAGATTTCCAGCTTAGATCAAGGAAATATTGCCTCAAGCTTTACAGATACACTACAAATAAAGACATCCACATATAAACAGGTAAGCAAGCATCAGCAAAGTGTGAATGCCTACTGCTGCTCACAATCCACTGGAGAAGCAAATTTACATTGGCACTGTACGCAAGATTGTAGCCATCTGATTTTTTAACAATGGGATATTCAGGGAAATTAAAATAATATAATTAAAGTCACATTTGCTTAGGGATTAGTATTTCTTCCTTCCTTAGTTTCACTGTCTCCTGACAGTTTGGTAGTGTGATATACTCATATTTGTGTTTTGACACCCGGACCAAATTCAGAGGTCATTTTTTGACAGCATAGCATGTTGGTAAGAAAAGCAGGAAGTGTAATAAGATAAACAAAAAGCAAGACATTAGAAGATTCTCCTCTGTTTATCTAACATTACTGAACACTCTTCCTATTGCTACGCTCACTTCCTGCATTCAATGGTCAGGTTACAGATATATACACTGACCCATCAATGTCTACAGTATTTTATGCCACCAGTCACATCACTTCTGAATTAGACCCTCGGCAATTAATACGTTATTTTGGGTATCCCCCCACTGCAATATTCCACAGAACAACATGACGACTGGAGGTTATCTCAATCAATGAAATAGCACAACAAGGATGTTACGCATATTTCCTGTGAAGCAACTGCCCTTGCTTTAGACATCCAGGATTCCTCAAAATGGTTTAGCAGCAGCTGGAAAAGTGTCCTGAGATTTAAGGTCAATTGGTGTTATGAAAGATCAACTGAGAGATCATACAATAGACAACTCCAGGTATTTCTGCTTCTGAGAAATAGGGACATCATTTATATAGTAGCATTAAGAAAGTGACTGTTATTAATCATGAACTTGCATGTCTGTTTTCACAACTGACAAACTAGACAGCATGACATTCCCTAAATGGTACTGATTTCCTGGAGCTGGAACATTAAACTGCAAATGTGTAACATATTAATCACACTTTGCTTATTAGCCTAATTTGAAAGGACTCTGCAAGTGTGTGTCCATCCATCTTTACTTGGTTAAAATAGAAGTTTGACCTCTGAGCATAAATCAAAGCTTATGCCTCACAGCTTGTACACTCCCATATCAACACTTTAAATATTCTAGTTCCATGGTCACCAACCAGTAGATCGCGATCTACTGGTAGATCTCGGAGGTGCTAAGAGTAGCTCTTGAGCCCTTTCTGAACTGCGTGCCTGTGCAGTACATTTACATTAGATTTCCGCATTTGAGGAGCAGCTACTCACCGAGCAACAGCACAGGTGAGTAGCTGCGAGGAATGGTGGGAATTTTGTTTTTTTTAAGTAGCAGTATAAGGATTGGGAATAGCAAGTGATGGAGAGGAGGAGAATAGAGAGGGCGGGGCTTCAAGGAAGGGGTGGGGCGGTAGATCTTGGCTTGGTCTGTCATTTAAAAAGTGATCTTGGGTATAAAAAGGTTGGAGACCACTGTTCTAGTTAAACTTGTCAGCAGTTCCCTTATACACACACCTCGTTTTCTAGAGTTTGTTCTCATACTTGTTGCACCTGAATCTTGAGGTTTCAGATTGTAGTGGATACATTTTTTAATACACAAATCTTCAGCAATTAGCTATTTTTGTAGCATACAAAAAAAAATCTTAAAAAAACCCAAACTATTTAAAACCCAGTTGTCACCCCATAATAGGACATTGTCCCACTCCAGTCTCTTTGCTAGCTAGAAATTGCTCCAAGACCTTCTGGAATGTGCAATTTAGCATTCTTCCTGCTAGCCTTATGAATTTGTGCAACTCTGTAAATACACACACAGAGCATACATTCCTTTAGATCACTCAGGCAAGGCATCTTTCTCCAGAGAGATCTTTTCTGGCTCTGACTCCCAAAAGCCTACCAGTCCCTTATGACTCCTGAACACTTCCTTCCTGTGCCTTTTCTATTTTCTGGGCCAATTAGCTTTTTGGGCTCTTCTCAACCCAATATATCACAGCTTCTCTCCTCAGGTTTATTCTGGGTGATCCAATTGGTGATCCTGTGATCAGAGCACTGGTAAAAGCTGCTATTGTCCAACATGGTCACATCTCAATAGCTAAAGTTTCTTCCATTAAAGAAGTTTACTTATGTCAAATAAGAACAAAATGGAAATACTGAATGCTCAAATAGGAAAGTTTCAAACCCAATATGCAACTAGCCAAGTTGAAAGAGAGATAAATTTGCTGTGGTCACAATGGAGACTATGACCCTGAAAACTTTCATAGAAATGTAGGACTGGAAGTGATATCAAGAAGTCACTAGACTGAGAGGAGCTAAGGCAGGACCAAGTAAACCTAAACCATCCCTGACAGGAGTTTTACAAACTTGTTCTTAAAAACCTCCAGTGACGGGGATTCCATGGCTTCCCCTTACAATATGGAAAGTAAGAGAAATTCTTACAATCTAATTGGAATCTCCCTTGCTGCAGATCAAGCCCATTACTTCCCTCTGATGCCAGCTCTGCTCACCCATTTAGTTATTTTTCCAGCGTCTTACTGCTCCTCTCTTTCCAGTTAAAGAAATTCATTAAAGACTCATGACTGTTAAGATGAGTTATGTGCCTGTATCATTTGTGCATGAATGGCTATCGAGATCACCCTCCTATGGAATTTGTGGTCTCTCTGTAGGCATTCTTGTACAAAGAAACCCATATTTTAAGACAAATCTAAATGAAACCAAACATAGCAACTTTTTACTAACGTTATTAGTTTTGTACAACCATCTGTTAACCTCTTGAGGGGACATAAAATTACTAAGGGCACACCTTCACGCACTGTGCTGGAGATCAACATGCTGGTGTTCAATTTAGTGGGCCTAGTATAGACCCGCTAAATCAAACGTCAAGGGCAGCTCTGGCTGGCATCTGTACTCCTCACAGTCATGAAGAGTAAGGGAAGCTGATGGGAGCATTTGCTCCCATCAACCTCCTGCAGTGGGGACAGCCTCAAGCTTGGCTTAAGGTAAGCCCACTTTGCATACCTCAAGACTTAAGCCAAGCTTCCAGGTCTAGTGTAGACCTGGCCTAAGAGAACTATATCAGAGATGTTATCCTTTACATTGCTAAATATGCACACACGGTAAAGAGCTGTCACACTCACCATCTCATGGCTGTGAGAACAGCATCAAAATCTAGATTGGTGTTTCTTGCTCTCACATTAGTACTCTTACAATGCATGGTGTGAATATGTAAAGGGCAATATCCTACTCCAAACAGCTTTGTTTAATCCAAAAATCAAACATGTATCAGTTCTCAGGAGTTTTAAAGGCTAGCTGTAAAAATGAAATGAATTTGGGCTTATAGAGTATTGGTTTTACTGAGTGGATAAAAAGATAGTTCTTCTGAAATTTGGCACTACAGTTTTTCAGTCAATTCCTGATTGAATGTAGCTGTCCTAATAATACTATATTATTTGTATAATAGTAATGCCTGGATCCACTGAGATCAGGAATCTGTGGTGTCAGGCACTAAACAAACGTATCATGAGACCATCCTAAATAGTTTATAATCTGTAGAGAGAAGGTGGAGGAAAACTAGAAGAAATGAAGGGCATTGTTTCTATTTATAGAGAGTGAACTTAGACACAGAGATATTGTTTTGCTCAGTTGCACAAGAGGACTGTGACAAAACTGGGATTAGTTCAAATCTCTTGAATCCAGGTCCAGCATGTCAGTCGCAAGATAGTAGAACAAATGATATGTAAAGTACCACAAACAAATCACTTTGCCTAAGGTGTTACACTGGTTAATAGCAATACACAGTATAATTGCATGACTAAAACGGAGCGAAGTTTATGTAAAGGAATAGTTTGTGTTTCTCTTTTAAATGGCAGTGGTTACACCAATAGTTCACATCTAAAATGCCATAAAATGATTATGGTTATTCCAGAACCATCTCTGATTTGTTATTAGCTCTGTTTAATTTCACTCAGGAATTGTTACAGTAAAAGGGTAAAGGAAAAGGGAGAAAAATTTACCTCTGAAGTGGCATATCAGTGTTAAGTTGAACAGAAAAAAACCCTGATCATAAATCAACTATCCCTGATAACAGCACTGAGCACTTAGTTACAGAGCTCTGTGACTTTGTCCTCACCCACAACTACTTCTGTTTCAGAGACAATTTGTATCTTCAAGTTAGTGGCACACCCATGGGCAGCCACATGGCACCACAATATTCCAACATCTTTATGACTGACCTTGAACAACATTTTATCAGCTCCTGCCCTCTAACACCTCTACTTTACTTATGCTACATGGATGGCATCTTCATCATATCGACCCATAGAAAAGAGACTCTTGAAGAATTTCACAAGGATTTCAACAATTTCCATCCCACCATCAACCTCAGCCTGGACCAGTCCATGCAGGAAATCCACTTCCTGGACACGACAGTACAATTAAATAATGGACACATTTTCACCACCCTATACTGAAAACCCATTGACCGCTACACTTGCCTTCATGCTTCCAGCTTCCATCCCAAACATGTTTCTCAATCTATTGTATACAGCCAAGCCCTAAGATACAGCCAGATTTGCTCTGATCCCACAGACAGGGACAAACACCTACAGGATCTATATACAGCATTCCTAAAACTGAAATACCAACCTGGAGAAGTGAAAAAACAGATTGACAGAGCCAAAAAAGTACTCACACATGAACTACTTTAAGACAGACCCAAAAGAGAACATAAAATGTACACTAATTTACAAGGTAAATATAGAGCTTTTCACACATGGTATTTAACAAGATGATATCTAATTATGTTATACCATATTAGTATTTGTTGTGATTATTCTAAGTCAAGAGAGATAGACACTTTAAAATAAATTCAGCTTTTATTTTAAAAGTTAGCTAGTTGGTCCCTGTCTGTCATCAACAGCACATTGATTTTTTAACTTAGCACACATAGTGAGATTAAAGATTTAATGTGCACAAGCACAGAAGCCTGCATTTTAAACAAAGCTTAAGATTAAAACATGCAAGGTGCTGAGCAGGTTGGCCCTGACTCAATATGGGACTTAAGTGCACCCTTAAGTCCCAGGGATATCAGTAGGACTGAACCAAATGCCTAAGTACTTTACCCTGTAGGGATGGGCTTACATGTGTGCTTAAAGACTTTGCTGGATGGGAACCAAACTGTTCAGAATTTTCTGGTATAACCGAGCATCTAGTGAAGGCTGAGTTTATAATAATTCAGAGAAGGCTTTGAAAAAGTCAACCTGTGGAACTCCATGACAGAGGGTGGAGTTCCGAGGGAAGGGATAGCTCAGTGGCTTAAGCATTGGCCTCCTAAACCCTGGGTTGTGAACTCAATCCTTGAGGGGGCCATTTAAGAATCTAGGGCAAATCTGACAGGGAGGGTACCTGGTCCTGCCATGAGGGCAGGGGACTGGACTTGATGACATCTCAAGCTTCCTTCCAATTCTATGAGATATGTAATAATATAATATATGGAGATATACCTGTTGTAAACACCAGGGCTCAAAAAAGAGCTAAATAAATTCATGGAGATTAGAGCCATCAATGGCTATTGTGTAGGAATGGGGACCCTAGCCTCTGTTTGTCAGAGGCTGGAAATGGATGACAGGAGAGGGCTCACATGAGGATTACCTGTTCTGTTCACACTCTCTGGGGCATCTAGCATAGGCTACTGGGTCGGATAGACCTTTGGTCTGACCCAGTATGGCCATTCCTTTTTTCCTAAATAAAATATCCCACAGCAACCTAACTTGTGACCACATATGAATACAATTTAGGTGTTGAACCTTTTGCCAACATAAGATTTGGCCAGGACATTCAGCCAAGGGCTAAATTGATTGTATTTCTTAATGTTTTACAATTAAAAAGTAACACACACCCAGAAATGCTACCAATTCAATTATGTGGGTTAAACCTGGCTTTCTGCATGAAGGTCACTCACCTTGAGCAGTAAAATTATTCATTCGTTACATCCAGGATTTATGCAGTCTTCAGAGAAAGTGGGATAAAATAGAGCTGGCAGTGCTATGATAATAATTGGGCTATTGTTTTCTATTCACATGGCGCCTTTCAACCCAAAGGACTTCAAAGCGCTTCATAATGCAGCTACCTCTGGAGTAGAGGGCAGAACCCAGCCCCCTGTATAGTAGTAAAGAGGAGTGATTTTGCTCTGAAACACTAGGGAAATTTTTCTATTTAAAAATGATGCCATGGGGTCTTTCATGTACATGCAGATCTAGATCATGCTTTCAAATGATGCAACAACATTTTGAAGACCCCAGTTAGCACCACAACTTTATTCAGAAATGTGTTTAGCCTTCTCTGAAGGCTAAGCCCGCAAAGTCAACCCTGCATTCATCTGGGAACTCAAACAGAGCTAATTTCACAATATCCTACCCACATAATGGTGACAGCACATGCAGTGTGGCTGGTCCCTGTAGGAGTATAGGCCTATTTTTACTTCTAATGGAGTTACTTCTTTACTTCATAGGGCAGGGGACTGTGCTTTTTTGTTGCTGAAGCTCTCAGATCAGCTATCCCCTCATGTCCTGTGGCTGGCTAAAGGGAGTCTATCACTTCAGCACTAAACTCTTAATGATAAAAGTCTTGACTAGAGACACACTTGAGTACAAGGCTGTTAGGCAGGAGAAAGAAGGTTGCCTTCCCAGAATTAATATGTTTTATAGTGCTGGGTTGTGGTCTTATGTGAATTGAGAGCCACTGTGAGACCTTATACCATCCTCCTTTTCTACTTGAGTGACTGTAGCATTCAGAATTACCATTCATCTATGCAACTGAAATATTTTTCACATGGGATGGACAAATCATGGGGTTTCTTAGCTAAATCCCAGTAAATCTAAGTCTCAAATCTTGGTACAAATATTGTAACTCAACTGTGAGCTCCTGCAGACAGATGTCAGTGCTTGCATTCCCTAAACTACATTGATGCAAATGTCCGAATTAGTTCTCTCTTACAGATACTCCTCTTTTTTATGTAACAAATGAGTATAGACATACTTTTATTAAGTGCTCTGGAATAGCATCACGGGTTTCTCAACGGAGAGTTCTGTATTCATTGGAAAACACCTTTTTTATATTGTCGCTTGTAGGGCTGGATTACCCAATAGGCAGACTGAGCAGATGCTTAGGGCACCAGCAAAGCAGGGGCACAAAAAAAAAGGTTTTACGGTATAGTATTGTTTTTATTTCGAATTACATATGGTGGGGAGGGGGAAGGCACCATAATCTTTTCAGTGCTCAGGGCTTCTAAAGTTCTTAATCCAGCCCTGGTCACTTGACAAATAGCTATGCATAAGCCTGCTGTAATTCCCCATTAAACTGCTAATAGAGCATTCATAGTTATATATAACAAACATTGCAAATGCTATAATTAGCATCCAATGTAGCTAGAAAACCATGCAGTATAGAAATATTGAATACTGTCAGGAAGTTACACCATTGATTCAGAGGACCAAAGAGATAACGAAACTGTTTAAAGAAGCCTTCCTACCCACTTTTTTAAAACTCAATTGATATTTTTGCATTTTCATCAGGTTGTTACAGAACAGTCTAAACAGTTGCAGCCCATGCTAAAATGTCCCATTTTAAATTTAACTTAAGAGTTTTTCCAGCGCTTTCCAATCAAACCAAATATTTTATATCATCAGTAGGGATGAAATAGTGTAGTCAATTAGCTGATTAACTGATAAGCAAAAGCTTATAGGTTAATGGTATAGACTACATGCATTTCCCACCTCCTCCTCTGGCTCAGTCCTGGCTTGTGATGGGTTCAGTAGCTCAGACCCGCATCTCCAGATGGTGCTGCTGCCACCCTGTACTGGTGCCTCTATCAGAGGCAGCAGCACATGGTGACAGGCAGCTCTTCATGAGGGAAGCTGGTTTTTAAATTCCAGCACAGAGTAGTAGGGGGTTCCTCAGGAGTGAGGCCGGAGTGCACTGGCTGCCAGCCCCGCCCCCAGGAACTATAGAATAGTTCCAATAAGAATTCATGAGGTTACCTGACTATTCAATTAACTGATATTTAACATCCCTAATAGTAACCCATCACTATAGCAGCAGAGTACTTTCAATGCAAAAATCAATAGCAAAAGCAAAATCTCTAGTGGACTTCACTAGAGACGCTGGTACTTCTCCATTTATGAGGCTAGAATGCTGTTTGAGTAAGGTTTTTGGGGGGCATGGGAGAACAATTGCTTTTTGTTTCCTTTTTGGGGAGAGGTGTTGTGAAGAGTTTGGGAAGGGACTTTCATATTGTAAGCTACTTCTAGCTGTGTTGTAAGTTTACAATAAAGTGTGTAGTAGCTTGCCCTAATGACAAATTATGGGCAAAATAAATTCCTATACACCCATTGTATACATCCATTTTGCTTAACCTGCTTTTGAAGTGTGAAATGTGATTTTTCTTACTTCAGAAAGGGTATGTCTACACTTGCACCCACTTTCGAGAGAGGGATGCAAATGTATACATTCGAAATTGCATATGAAGCCGGGACTTAAATATCCCACGCTTCATTTGCATATTCACACTATTTCAAAAAAAGGAACGCTGTCTAGACACAGCTATTTCAAAAGAAAACCTTTCTTCCAAAATAATCGGTAAACCTCATTGTAGGAGGAATAAGGGTTATTTCAGAAGAAGGGGTTTCTTTTGAAATAACCATATCTAGACAGTGTTTCTTTTCTACAATGGGGAAAAACAGCACCTCAGGGGGTATTATGAAGATAAATACATTAAAGTTTGTGAGGTGCTGAGCTACTATGGTGATATGGTCCAGAGATGGCCACTGATGGGGTCAGAAAGGGCAGTTTCCTTGGGCCCTTGTAATTTAAAAGAGGCCAGGGTCCCAGGCCCTTTAAATTGCCACCAGAACCCCACATGACATGGTCCAGGTGACCCTGAAGGCTGGTTGGGGTGGTGCTGAGGGCTGGAGCTTCCCCTAACCCCCCTCCACCCAAGGCGCTGGCCCACAGATTGCCCAGGGCCTGGCAAAATCACCAGCGTTGTGGCCAGATAAATACCTTCTATGTATAGATATCCACTGAACAGACAGTGCCAGAAGTTTCTCCTACAGGTTCTATGCTGTTCTAGGCAAACCTCTCTAGAGGTCAGGCAGAGAGATTCCATTCAGAACTCTAGCAGTAGCAAAGAGATCTTCCTCTAGGTTACAGAGGAACAGTCAACTAGGGATTTAAAATCCCATTTAATTAGTTAATGTGGGCTGCAAGTTGGCAGCCTCATGTGGGGCGGGGGGAAGGCGCGGGAACGGAAGTATGCCGACTCCCAGGCGGTTTAGGCTCCTGGGCTGGGAGCCGGCAGCCATTCCCCTGCTCCCACTTCTGCACCGTGCAAGCCTACAGATTCCCATGTCCACGAGCCTGCACGGGAGCTGGCAGCCCTCACTCTCCCACGTGCTAGGCTGCAGATTCCCAGCCAGCAGCCCCATGGGGCTCTGCTCCTTAGAAACCATTAGCTGTTACCCGCTCACATCTCTACAGTGAACCCCTTTTACCTGCTTCCAAAATAACTGTCAATGCACAGTTCCATTTTATGAACACTGGGCTTGATCCCATGAACAAAACTATATGAAATTAGCTTCATTCCAGGACACTGGAAATCCCATATAGACAGACAAAACATTTGTCTCTGCTAAGTACAGCCTTCTGAAAAAAGTAGGATCTGACTCAGCAGCGAGCCTCTATGCTCAGCCACAGATACGCTTTCATAAGACACAGTGTTCACTCTACTCAGGATTCCCCAGGCAGCTGTAAGGCCCGAGAGCACCACTGACTGCATATCAGCCACAGGGATTACTGACCCTGGCAAGATGATATAAGTGAGTTTGTTGATACAGACTACTTGCTACTGAGCAATTTGACATACTAGCCACACTTGTATTTGATTATTGTTGAAGTAAAATCAAGTATTTCTACAAATCAGTGCTAAGAATCCATTGTGGCTACATTTTGAGGCAAGATCAAGCGTCTTCTGGTTTTATGGTCTTATTTCTACATAGTGTAACACAGGCTACATCTACACTGCATGGCTATTTCGGGATAGCTACCCCTCAGCTACACAAGCCCCCTGTTATTTTGAAATATTTTTCAAAATAATGGGTGCGCTATTTTGCCATCCTGGTAAACCTCGTTGCACGAGGAGTAAAGGATGGCTCGAAATAGTGTGTTATTTTGAACTTTGGTGCTGTGTAGACATGTCAAGTTTCAAAATACAGGCAGTCCCTGGGTTACGTACAAGATAGGGACTGTAGATTTGTTCTTAAATTGAATTTGTATGTAAGTCGGAACTGGTACATATTGTAGGGGAAACTCTAGCCAAACATTTCTCCAGAGCTCAGTTTTATTCTCCCACACCTCACTTCTCTCAGTCCTTTACTCTTAAGCTGAGGTGTCTGCTGAGAAAAGCCGCTCTGCGTCTCCCTGGTCTGCTGGGGGTGGGGCACTAGCTTTGCGTCTCCCTGGTCTGCTGGGGGGAAGCAGCTAGTGCGGGGTTGCCTCACCCCATTTGTAAGTAGGGATCCGATGTAAGTCGGATCCATGTAACCCAGGGACTGCCTGTAAGGTATTTCAAAATTGCAAATTGCGTATCTTATTTCAAGTTTAGGGTGCTGTGTAAATGCACTCTCAGATTATACATGCCCCTGTTTTGGGCAAGCACAACTCTCATTTGCATGCACAGTTCAGAAGGATGGTTATCTAGCTACCTGATCTGGGCATACAAATAAGTGTTGCATCCATAGAACAGCTGTATACTGATGTAAGCATAGGCCATTGTTTGAGGAAAAATGAAGGTCAGGACTCAAAATCTGACCTGCGCTGATGAAGCCACTAAAAGGCACCATATGATAACATCGCAGGTGGTCGGTCTGGTTCACATGCTGTGTGCAGTAAGCTCCTGCGGCTCAGCTATTAAAAGAGCTTAAAACACTTTACTGTGCATGGTTTGTTTCCTCAGGACTCTAAAAGTGACATGTCTATTCATGAAACCGAGTAAGCAAGCTAGTTTTGCCTGACTATTTTAAAGGCCTGTCTTTACTACAGTTCACTTGAGCATCGCCTCTAACTCAAGTCCATATCCCAGTCCCATACCAAAACCTTCTCCTCAAGTATATTAGGCTATGTCTAGACTGCAACGCTTTTTTGGTATCCCAGAAAAGCAATGCCACGTCCAAGGAACATGTCCGCTTTTCCAAAAAAAATTTCAGAAAAGCAGATGCGCTCTTTTGCCATCCCTGTAAACCTTGTTCTATGATGCATAAAGGATGTGTCGAAAAAGCAGGTTTCTTCCAAAATTTGGGGCCATGTAGACGCGCCATTGCAAAAAAGCCTCTTTCGAAAGACCATCCAGTTTTACTCTGCAGTCTAGACGTAGCCTTAGTGTTTCCAATTCAAGTTGGCTGGCCCATCAGTGATACAGGCTACAGCTCCAGTCAGCACAACTCATCAGCAGGTAAGAATGCTCTGTGTAGCTGGAGATTTATGCCTCAATGAGGCAGCTCTCAACCAAACTAAGCTGACTTGAGAGGCATTCACCTGAGTGTAAATAATTCAAGTTAGCTCTGTAGTGAAGATATGCTGTATGGGTCTGGGTAATACTTTGCTGTGTCATAATCCAGTCAGTTTTCTGGAGAAGTTTTATGTATTAAAGATCCATTTGCTGGTAGAAAATAATATGGGATACGAGTTCACTGGATATCAGTGGGAAATGTAATGCAAATATAAGCATAAAGTACTCAGCAGGAGTTGGAAAGTTTCAAGTATGAGACGGCCAAGTTTTCTTTCTGTTCTTTTTATAGCCTGTCTAGTCTGTTTTGTTTAAAAAAAATATATATGGGAAAAGGGATTTCCAGAAGGAAACTGATCAGAGTTTCTTCACCATCTATAATGGCTAAACATACTGCATGTTCAAACAGTTATGACTAATAATCAAACAATGTTATGATATTGATGGGGATAGGGAGAAGACCTTAGTGATTCATGTGTCTGGTCCACTAATATTCTGCACTCCCCTAGTATTAATTTTTTGAATAAGACACATCATTTTAGAAATCAGCATAAAGAATGTTCTAATGCAAGGAAAGACCAAAGCTGATAATCATGAAGCTAGAGCGAAAGTGACATCTGAATGGTAACAATCTAGGGACTGGCCCGACATTGTATCATGTAATTTAGAGATTTTTAAAAAGAGTTTATGAAGTTTTATCATGGACAGTGGCAGGGGAGGAAGGAGGGAAGAATGCAAAGTGTCCAGAGAAAAACTTGTATGGGTTTACGTGTTGGGACTGGGTTATAGCCTGAAACCCCCATTGTTTGGAATTGTTGCCTTTTAAATTGGTACTGTTGGTTACTCATGGACTTATGGGTTTTTCGTTTGGTTGTGGAGGCCTTGTATTAGTGCATCACATTAATTAAAACTAAGGCAAAAGACATTTCAGCAGACTTTGAAAAATTGTGTTGTAAAATGACCCAATTCTATTTTGCAACTAATACAAAAAACAACAAATAGCGAAAGGCTTCTAGGAGTCTAGCTGGTATAGCTATTGACTGGATACATTTGAGGAATGTCCATGTCATTCAGCCTATTGGTTTTATATGGTTAGGCTAGATGACTGCAGTAGTCCCTTCTAACCTTAATCTGACCTCCTGTTTAACACAGGCCGTAGCAGCTTGGGGCCAGGTAAGAAGCACCTCTTCATGGCCATTGGAGCTCCAGGGTACCTGGGGTGTGGGAGGCTCAAGGCTGGGGCAGTCCCAGACATCCTCCTCCTACCAATAGAGATTAGATTGGCCCCCACCAACACCCCCCCCCATGCAACTATCCTGCAATTGCATTAACCCAATGTGTGAGACATTAACTCTGGGGAGGAGTGGGAGGGCGGAGAGGCTGGAGGAAGTGCTCCCTCTAAGAGTTTCCTCCCATGAGCAGGATGAATTTTGTGTTGTGCACCAGTACTGAGTTCATGTGGCTTGTTTGGATGTGCCTCTACCCTTTCCCTCTGCTGCCATGTCTCTTCCCCTTGCTCCATCAGCTCCCCTGGTGCCTGCTGCCCCCAACCTTCACCCTCCACTGCTGTCCTGACTCCTGCCCTTCTCACTGCCCTCAGCCCTCCTGCGACCTGCCCCCCTCCACCAGCCCTTCTCTCCCCCCCGTGCCCACTTCTCCAGTAGCCCTACTCTGATCATGTGAGCTACCCCTCCTCATCCCTTCTCCTAACACCAACCTCTAAGCACCTCCCCTGCCTCTCTCCTCTGGTGCTGGTCCCTCCCCTGCAGGTGTCTGCCCTTCTGCTTCACCCCCAGAATCCCCTGGCACCTGCACTTTCCCTTAGCCCTGCACCCTCCTGGTGCCTCCCTCTTCCGTACTGCCCCTGCTCCTGCACACTTTGCCCTCTTTTTCCCTGATGCCCACCCCCTCACCACTCTTTGTCCCTGTTCCCCTCATGCCCCTGTGCCCTCACATATGACTTGCTCCAACCCCACCTCTCTCATGCCACCCCTTCTTTCAAGCCTTCTCCTCAGCACCTCCCCCTTCCCCCTCTAGCCCCCAATGCCTTTCCCCTCTCCTTTCCTCTCCCAGTGTCACCCTGTCCCCCCTCCCACTGACACCTCCCCTCTTGCCCTTTTCCTCATTGTCTCCACTTGCCCCCCACCCCGGCATTAGTCTCTCCTCAACCCCTCTCCCTTGGTGTCTTCCCCTTTCTTCTCCTGACCTGCCCCCCTCCCATCAGCACAAGCACCTTCCTCTCCCATCCCTTCCCCCTATTTTCTCCTCCCCTCGCCTCTCCTACCTTCTGCCTTCCCATTTGCAGGACTGGAGTCTGCAATTGGGCCCCAGAAGTCCCTGCAACCCAGGCTCCAGACCACATGCCAGAGTTGGAGCCGAGCCGCTCAGCGTCTGCAGCCCCTGCCCATCACAACATGATCGGTCCCGCCTCTATCGAGGCTCTGCTCCCCCAGCTCTCCTCAGTGCGTCTCCTTCCAAGCCACAGCTTTGCTGTTTTTAAAAACGGTGCTGCAACGCCAAGCCACGCATAACCCCGCTCCCTCCAGTCCCCAGTGCAGCCCCAGCTCCTCCTGACGCTGCCGCCTGGGTTGACAGCTTCCCTTCTCCAGCCAGGGTCAGCTTGCCGGCCTCCTCACTGGAGTCCCCTTGGCCCGGTGGGATCTTTTGGCAGGGCCGTTAGTGCCAGCAGCGCCCCTACTGGCTCCGGTGCAGAGCACACGTGTATGCTTCCCCTCCGTCCCAGGCTGGCAGAGTGGTGCCCCAGAAAATGTGGTGCCGTATATGACTGCATACTCCGCGCATGCCTAAGGACGGCCCTGCTGCTGAGCGGTGCAGTAGTCAGCTGAGCGCCAGGGCGGGAGGCAACAGTGCTGCCCAGAGGGAACAGCCAGCGTTTCAATATTACAGAGTCACAGACATTGGGCTACTATATATATATATATATATATATATATATATATATATATATATATATATGATAGCAAGGTTTTTCATACAGAATTTACAAATGGGAAACAGAAGAGGGTTTTACTGATGAAAGTTTATAAGTTTATGCCCTAATAAATCTATTAGTCTCGAAGGTGCCACAGGATGACTCGTTGTTTTTGCACATACAGACTAACACGGCTACCCCCTGAGAACTAAAAGGGATAGGAATGTAGGTGTCCAAAGCTCTTTTTTCTTTCAAAGAAAAAAAAATCTACACAAATGTAGGACCTCTTCCCTGAGCGAGCCCTTTACTCAAACCATTAGCCTCTACCATCTTTCACCAGCTCTTTCTTACCCAGCAAGAAAAAATTTGCAATCGGATAGGTTATATACATGTAGAGTCAGAGCAAGAGTGGTGATTTATTCTTAAATAAATATCAGATTCCTTCACCCCAGCCAGCACTGATAAGTAAATGCAATGCAGTTCCCTTTCACAGAAAAAGGATTTTCATGTAGAAAAAAAATAAGTAGTCTGCTCATAAAATATACCTTGCATTTTTGTAAAAATATTTGAAGTATGTAAGAAAAACCACAGATCTTGCCTTTTCTTTTCCAGCTTTGCCAGCAGTGAGAAGTTTCCACACAGGAGAACTGTAAGCAGAACTAACACTGATTAATTGATAAAATGTCACAATGAGGACAACCAATTCTTGCCTCATTCTGTAAAGTTTAAATAGCACACAGCAATGGTTTTCAAACCTCATTTGCAGCTACCAACACAATTTCATATGCAGGTGCTGACCCCTTTGGAAATCTTAGGCCACAGGTTGAAAACTCCTGGCATTAACTCGGATTCACACAATATTTACAAGCCTTGGTTTAAAGGCCAAATCCATGTATTTTTAGGATTTCTGAATTGCCATTCAATGTGTTTAAAAGCTAAGTGTACATTGAAGGTATCAGCCTCCCTTTCTTCAAAACATGTATTCTGCACTGAGGATTGTCTAGATCTCATTAGGGGATGGTTATTCAGATCTGTCTAATTTCTAGGTATCATTTCTATTATTTTGTGTTTTGATAGTGCCACACACAAGAGGCTCTCAAAGTCCTTTACAAACACACAGGAGTTAAGCCCTACAAGCTGGTTAAGTATTGACAACATTAAAAAAAAGCAACAACATCCAGTATTACTGTAGAAACATTGTCACATTCATGCAGGAAAGAACACTGCAGTCCCCTGTTCTGACCTGTGCAAGAGACTAGTCTCTTCTTCTTTGGGCTGGAAGGGACTGGTGTGTTGCCATTGCTCATCAACAAGCCCTGGATTGGTAGATCCTGGATTGCACTTAAATTCATAAAGTATTTTTGTGCTTAAAAAGGTTGCACACACTGCTCTGCTTTGCTGTATGCTACAAGTACACAAAAGTAATCGGGATTACAGGGTGTCTGTGCTAATAAAAAAAGACATTATTTCCTCTTGAAAGAATTTTAAGCATAAAACAATTAGGGGTGGGGTTTTTTTAAATGGAGGCAACATTTAAAGTATTGATTTCTAGACACAGAAAAGTTCATCTGTCTGGATCTACCCACAGTTTTTTATTTTGATTAAATAACCATCTCTGATTATAAAGATGAATTATTAGAAATATTATAGTCTGATTATGTGTCCAGACTCTCATTTTATAGCACTGCAGACTGGATTAGTGGTGAATTCATTTGATACGCACCTGGGGACAAAACTGGGAAAAAGGCGAAATATTTGAGCAAATTTTAAACAGGTATTAGCTGATGAGATTACAGTCATTTAAAGTTCAGGGTCAACATCTACTGAGGTTTAGCATCTACTGAGGATCTGAGTTTGAGTGTTTAGTCCAGCCTTAATTCTATGGCCCAGCAGAGGTTAAAAGCATTAAAAGGAGGTAATACGCTGTGCCCCTAGGCATAGGGGGAAATTGCGATACACATGAGAAACCCCTTTGAGTGGTTGGTGGCGTTGATGCACTATGGTGAAGCTGCATTTAGTCTTCTTTGATTGATAGCATGGGAGCCTTATGGGGAGAAACATTTCCTGAACTGGGACAAACCATCTAAACTGTCACATACCCCACCAAAAAAAAATCTGAAAGAAATAGCTCACCAATTTTTTTAAAAATAACTTCAACATTTTGTACTGTAATTGGCTTCAATTTTGAAACAGTTTTTTTTTTAACCAGAAAACTGGATTTTTTTGTTGAGAGAAAACATTGAAATGAAACAATTTCCAACTTTTTAAAAAATTGAGTCAAATTTACAGAAGCCAACCTTTTTAGGCAAGATTCATTTCCACAAATTGATGTTTTCCAATGAAAAATGTTTTGTTGAGGGCAGAGTAGGGAGAGATTTCCAGCTCTAGAAGCCAGCTGAAGAAATGGGGAAGATTCCAGAGACCTAGGGTACGTCTAGACTACATGCCTCTGTCGCCAGAGGTATGTAGATTAGGCTACCAGGCATAGGAAAATGAAGCAGCGATTTAAATAATCGCCGCTTCATTTAAATTTACATGGCTGCCAGCTAATCAGCTGTTTGTCGGCTCAGCGCTGTAGTCTGGACGCGCGGGTGTCAACATTAAAGGCATTTGTTGACCACCCAGGTATACCTCATCCCAGGAGGCATACCTGGGTGGTCGACAAATGCCTTTGATGTCGACACCCGCGTATCCAGACTACAGCGCTGAGCCGACAAACAGCTGATCAGCTGTTTGTCGGCTTAGCGTGGCAGCCATGTAAATTTAAATGAAGCGGCGATTATTTAAATCGCCGCTTCATTTTCCTATGCCTGGTAGCCTAATCTACATGCCTCTGGCGACAGAGGCATGTAGTCTAGACGTACCCCTAGTTAAATCCTAACGGACTTATCTTTCACTGTGGATGAAACACTGTTTACACAAACACCAAGAATTTCAGATTTAAATAGAATCCCTAGTTTTGTACCATGGATGTTCTTCTGAGGAAAAGTTTGATACGAATAAAAATGGAGTTTCTCCTCTAAATCAGAGAGATCCAGACCAAATGTCCCCTCAGTCTCTTGCTACAGAGAGTCTCTGCAGTTTAAAAGGAAATCGGTAACATTCACTGTGCATGTGCAAAGGAGACTTTTTTTTTTCCAGGATACCTACATGACAATAGAACTGCTTCCAGGTCAATGTGGAAGTGAATCTGATTAGCGTCTATATGGAAATAAAGCCATTGTGAGCACCACTGAAACTTTAGGTACAGTTACAACTGGGACTTAAACCCCTGTTAACGGAATGCTAACATATGCTTAAGAGCCTCACATCTGGAAGGTATGGATGAAATTGTATTTATGAAATCCAATGTGGTTTCCCTTTCTTCCCCTCCCTGAACACTGTCTATGTTTTATGACAAGAAATAAGAGTAAATTTTCTATTAAACAGGAAAGGGAGCCAGTTAGGAAATGTGTCTGTAATGACAGCTGGGAGTTTGGGAGATGAGCATTGTGCATGCACCCTCTATGACAGATTGCTTCTGTGGCTTGGGAATTGGTGCAAAAGGGGTCTTTCCCCGGACCTGAATTGATTTGCATATAATTGTGGATTCTCTTAAGCAGAGTTACGTGGCCTTTTGATCAGAAATAAGTGACATTGCCCTTTTCCAGCCGAGGGCTGAGCAAACCACCTTCATCTTCACCAAAAACAAGTACAAAAGTACGTTTTAATACATGCTATTTCATCCAAAACAGATCGACCAGAACTTCCAAGTCAAGGGCTCTAAAAGCTCTGAGGAAGGCAGGGCTAATTCTGCATACGCAGGCCTTCCAGCAGAGGGGTAAAGGAGATAGGTTCCCCAGGGCCCGTCAATTCAAAGAGGTCTGGGGCTCCAGCTGCCATAGCAGCAGCAACAGCCACAGCCCCAGACTCTATAAATCACTGCCAGAGCGCTACATTGCATACTCCGGGTAGCACTGAGGGTTGGGTGCCTCCACTCCTTCCTCCTGAGGCTCTGCCCCTTCTAGGAGCAGAGAGCCAGGACCTGCCCACCTTGCTCAGGGAGGCGATCGGCTCCTGGCACATACTGTTATCAGTCACGTAGCTATAGAATCTTAGGTTACTATACTGTGGGTTTCATTCCCCTCGCTGAGGCCTGTGTGTATTCAGGGTAACTCCACTGGTGTCCATAAATAGGGTTGCCAGGAGTCTGGTTTTCGCTCAGACAGTCCATTATTTCTGGCCCCTGTCCGATAAAAATCATAGAATACTAGGACTGGAAGGGACTTTGAAATGTCATCGAGTCCAGTCCCCTGCCCACATGGCAGGACCCAGTACTGTCTAGACCATCTCTGATAGACATTTATCTAACCTACTCTTAAATAGCTCCAGTGATGGAGATTCCACAACCACCCTTGGCAATTTATTTCAGTGTTTAACCACCCTGACCATTAGAAACTTTTTCCTAATGTTCAACCTAAACCTCCCTTGCTGCAGTTTAAGCCCATTGCTTCTTGTTCTATCTTCAGAGGCCAGGAAGAACAAGTTTTCTCCCTCCCCTGTGACACCCTTTGAGATACCTAAAAGCCTGGACATGTATTTTGGTCTCCTGGGTTTTTTGGATTATTTTGCTCAACAACTTTTGTCTCTTGGTTGTTGATTGAGCAAAAAACACCCACACACCAAAAAAAAAAATCCCAACAACAAAAAAACAAGTTTTTTCCCTGCCATGTTGGGGATTTTTGGTGAAAGCATCTGGCAAGCCTATCCGTAAAGCTACACACTAGAGTAAGAACAGTAAAGAGAAGATTCTGACCTTGCATCTAGTCTCAATCTTTATATTTTAACTCTTAAGTGTCACCCAGCCCTTCTCCTTGCTTCATTAAAAGAAAATATAGGTGCTTTGTGATAGCCTAGACAGACAGAACTACATGTCCAAGCATCCATAGTTCACATATCTCCTTGAGCCTAACAGACTCTCCAGCCTCTCTCAGTGATGAGCAGAGTCTAGGAACACTGAGACAGCACAATGAAAAATCCTATATACTCCACTTGACATGAGGGCCAGGCAAGCCCAGCAGGCAACAGGATGAAAACGGATGATTTCTTCCTTGCTGCAGCAATTTGAGAGCTATTTATTAAATGAAAGAAATTAAGAATAAAAATAAAACAGCTGAAAGAAACCCATAATGGCTCATTGGGTGTTGATAAATCTCATACATGCAGCGCTTCCAGCTGCCAACAAGATGGAAATTCATGTTTAGATTTATATGCAAACACTAATTAACCACAGTAGGCACTATTAATATTTATGCAATCCACCTGTAATAGATTCTTATTGAGTAGATCGTTACCACATCAGCTTTATTAGACCTCAAGCAGCGCTTATTTTGAATGATTAATTTTTCTTGACTGGATGAAAATGAGGATTGTCCGGATGCAACTCTTGCTGCACTGTGGGGGCGAGGTTGTTTAAAAGCGGATAGAGGAAACAGTAACAGAGAAATAGCTGCATGTGCTTGTCTGAGAGACATTAGGTCATTATGTAAAAATTGTCCATCTCCTCTGTGGCAGTCCTCTAAAACGTTGAGAGCTGGAGAAGATCTCGCCTTCACTGAAAATGAAAATAAGGCAAAACTAAGCAGCTTCAGCTGGATTTTCACTTGCTGCAAGTCAGCATTGCTCTTAACATTTTGCTCTTAACCACCCCGCTCCTTGACAAGGAGTTCATGCAACCACATAATTTCTTTTGCCCGATGCAGCAGCATGACAAATGCTTATTCTGTTGCACCTTGAAAAGTTCTGCACAAACTTGAAGCTTGAATCGGGTTGCAGAGGGCAAGAGTTTTGCCCTCCCAAGTCAGGGTTGCTCTCCAGCCCCTGGCATAAACAGATAGGACCCTGGCTCTTGCAAAACTGGGGAGCAGTCTACAAAGCTCATCAGGTCTGAGAGCACTTAAAGGAGCAGAGTCTTATTGTACTGGCTCAGCGGGGTAGCCGTGTTAGTCTGTAAACTTCAAAAACAAATAGTCCTGTGGCACCTGGACTGCACTACGGAGAAGATAGACCCTCCAGAGATTGATCTTATAGCATTTGATTTAGCAGGTCTAGTGTAGACCCCCAAATCGAATACAGAGGGCAGCCCCCACCAGCATTCTGTACTCCTCATTCTGTGAGGAATAAGGGAAGCTGATGGGGTACTCAGGATCTCCTTTTATGTTAAAACCATCAGGCACCCAGGCACACCCGTGAGTGTGACCTGCTCCGAGTAACCCAGGGAGGAAAAAGGCAGTTTTGGCCTCCCGCAGCGTAGACGTTGTGGCAGCCTGGCTTTAAGAAAGCCGAATCTAGCTGTGCATTTTGCATAGTAGTATGGTGTGCCTTGAGCCAACCTGCTTGGTCTAGTGTAGATCAGGCCTTAGAGACTAACAAAAACGTATAGTATCATGAGCTTTCATGACTCAACCCTCAAAAGCTCACAATACTATATATTTTTGTTCATCTAAGGCAGTGGTCCCTAACCATTTGGGGTTGCCGGGTGCCAGGGGGCGTGGCCGTTCGCCCGCCGGGCGCCCGGAGGGGCGGGGCCCCCCCGAGCGGGGCCCCCCCCATAGCCGCATTCCCGGGGCCGGCGCTGGCGCTCTCTCCCCCCCCTTCCCCAAACGCCGCGTGCCCGGGGCCGGCGCTGGTGCTCTCTCTCCCCCTCTCCCCTATGCGCCGCGCGGGATCAATCCGCGGCGCCCCCGGGGCTGGCACTCACCATGTGCCACGTGCCCGGGGCCGGCTCCGGCACCACGCATGCGCCACATGCCCGGGGCCAGGCCAGCCCTGAGCACTTGGCGGGCGCAGACAAATGCCCCCGCGGGCGCTATGGCGCCTGCGGGCACCGTGTTGGGGACCATGGTGCTAAGGTGTGGTGAAAGTAAGCAGGTGCACAGCTTTGTGCACAGCTCCGGCAAGAGCTGGCTGAGCTGCAGAAAAAGCCAGCAAGGAGTTATTTAAAAAGCTGGCAGGGACCCAGGTTGCAATAGGACAGTACAGGTAAGAAATTTTAAGTTACTTTGACAACCCACAGGACTACTTGTTTTACTGCATTGCGTGAGGCGTTCTATTACAATGGATCTTTTGATTCTTAGGGTGTCATTTGCATGCTGCATTTCTCTTTCATTTGTCTGGTGTTTTCAGCTAATGTGAAGCAATAAATACATACCCAGTGCTTTTTTTGTGATGGTACTGCCCAGTACTCAGTACCAGCACCTCCAGTCATAGCTCAACAACTTTTCCCCTGGACTACCAGCACCTTTTCTTTTTTTCCCCCCTTTCCTCCCCATAAAAAGAGCACTGAACATACCCATTGTTAAAAAGTCGGACAGTGAGGGCACATCTACACAGCCGGGTTAAACTCGAAATAAGCGAACGCAACTTGAGCCACGCTAATTGCGTACCTTAAGATGAAATAGCTTATTTTGACTTTTGGCACTGTTTACACAACACTTATTTCGAGAGAGCACTTCTTCCCCAGACTTCCCTTATTCTCCATATAATGAGGATTACAGGAGTTGGGAGTAAGAAGTCCTCCATTTCAACATTTTTGACATTATGTTGAAATAACTACTTGTGTGTAGATGCGCACAATGTTATTTCAGAATAACATTAGTTATTCCGAAATAACGCTGCTGAGTAAACATAGCCTGAGTGACCAGGGAAAGTCATTCACTGCAATTCAGAGGCTAGTGTATCATAGAAGCACAGACAGTTACAATCCGTTTTACTGATTCTCTCCACCATCTCTCTTCCCTCCTCCACCCCTCCAGTGTGCACACACAGTTAGCCAACTGGCTGTATCACTAAATTAGAGTCAGGCATCCACCAGTCTAATGGTCTAACACCAGTTCTGTTTATATACTGGCTGGTGAGAGACAGGGCTAGTCTCTAGGCCACTGAGTCTGCCTGACAGATAGAGAGTCAGAGTGGGGCCCATAAGGTATCCCTGTATTATAGTAGTCAGGCCAATGTAGAGAAGAGAAAGACCACTCTCCTTGGGGCTGCTATCCTTTCCAGACAAGTAGCAGTTAGTTGAGACAGTCAAACCTCCCTTCCCCCAGCTCTACATGCTGGGGAAAATTGTCTGTACAATATATGGGGCTGGTACAAGGATCTTCCCCCTGGAGTAGAAGGAAAGCAAGAAGCAGATTTTACGAGTGCCCAAACCATGGCTGGCTTCAAATTTGAACCAATCCCAGTTCAAAATACATTGATGAACTGCACTAACCATTGCTCTCAGCCTCTGGCATGTTCAAACTGGGAGAGTTATATGCACTGGGGTGACTTCTGACCCAAGAGAAATCAGTCAACAGCAGGCTCTGTTCATCACTGAAGTCCTCAGTCGAGGCTCTCTAGCCCACAGTGTAGTTCATCCTTAAAAATCCAGCTGTTTAGAAACATTAATTTTACTCTTAATTTCATCCTTACCTCAGTTGTTTACATTTCTATACCAATCACTTTGAAGTTGATCCATTCCCTCTAGTTATTTAGGTATCTTACAGTTTTTAAGGCACTCAGATGTTCCATTATTAGAAGATTGCTGCATTTTCATTTGGCTTTCTCTTTTTATTAAGTTTTGTTCTGTCCTTTTTTTGCTTTAGGTTCTCTTAGCTAGCATACTTCATATGCAGATCCACTGTGCTACCCTAATTGAGAGCACCTTCCTGTGAAGTCTACCTTAAGTAAGCCAAGACCTCCTCTCATGGATGATTGCCAGGTGGACATGGGTGTTAAGCAGTTCCAAAGAAGCCCACCATGAGTTTAGGTACTTTTGCCATTTTAATATAATGTAGTATAACTGCCTTTTTCCTCCCCGGGTTACTCGGGAGCAGGTCACACTCACAGGTGTGCCTGGGTGCCTGATGGTTTTAACATAAAAGGAGATCCTGAGTACCCCAGTGGTGGTGATGTTTAGTTGGGGAAACCCTGTCCACTCCCTTACTGCTGTTCCTTTCTCATAAAGAACATACAATGGCGGTGCCTCCACCTGGCTGGCCCTGTACACACTTAACGGTGTGCCTTGAGAGCCTCCAGGAATAAAGTTATTCCAGCAATAATCTGGATCTAACTCAGGAACAACAGCTACAAATCATATACATCTAATAGATTACATTAGATTGAACAACCTTTACTTAGCAACTTAAAGAAACAGGGTTTAACAGATTAACAGTGAATAACATTAACAAAGTACACAGCAATAATAGGAAACTTATCTATCTGGCATATGTACTGCCACCATTTATCCCACTCCTTAGAACTCGCAGTACCATACAGTTGCTTGCATGGGCACACTTGAAGATTTTGCAGCTGGAGTGAATGATTCTAGTCTCCTTCTGTGTGCTGGATGCAGTGTAGCTTCTAGCCACAGGTATAGCCAAAGGACAATCAGAAGCAGCCTGCTAGATTCCAGTCCCAAAGGCTCTTAGTCCAAGTCTGTAGCTACAACCTAACAGCTCCTAAAATGGATCAAACTCCTCCACAGCAGCCTGGCTCTTTTTCCCCCCCCAAAACAAAGGGGAAGAATCCACAGACTGCTGAGCCTTCCTCCACACACATGGAAAGACTCAGATCCCAAAACCAAAAGTCACTTCCTTCCTGGATTCCTCAAAGCCTCATGGGAATTGTAGTCTCTGGGGCTAGATTGCAGCACACAGGATCTTCTCAGAGAATAAGCAGAGGTACCTTTAGTAAGGGAACTATAGTAGTTATGGGGAATTTCACTTTTTATGTGAGTTGACCCAAATGAGGAAGCCAGAAAACAGGTTTAGTTCACTAAAGTCGGCAGCAACAGACTCCTTGACTGGTACCTGCAATGGTTATCAAGTCCCAATTCAGAAAAGCACTGAGTACATGCTTAAGAATGTGCTGGAGTGCTTTGCTGAATTGGGACCTTAACGGAAGGGCTGCTGCTGCTCCCAGTCAACGATATAGAAGATGGCAAATTAGTGTGTATTGTAAGTTGGCAGCCTGATTCAAATATGAAAAAGCAACAGCAGGGTACCAATAATAGCAATGATAAGTCTGTTTCCACATCAGCATACAGTTCAACAAAGGGAGCTGAGGTGTAAAACAAAAACGAAACCTGAACATTTGTATATTTTTAGAATTTCAATTAACATAACTGCCTGCAGAATGTGGAGGCAGAGCAGCGGAGTCAGTGAAGTATGTTGATCACAAGACTTTGCTTTTGCCACAACACCATGTTTATGTTATAGAATAAAAATCTATTAACGGTTGGAGGAGAAATAAAAACAAACGAAGCAGTCAAGTAAAGCTTAATGTCCTGCTCAGGAACCGTAGGAGGCAAGATAGATTTGATGGAATAGAGAGAGTTCATCAGTACCAGCTCAGCAATATAAGACAGGCAAGCAAGAAATGGAAAAACTAAAGCCCTGATCCTGCATCTGTATTGCCAGCCCATAGACATCAATAACTATTAGGCCCAATAAGCTCATGAGATTCACAGAGCAGCACAAGATTAAGGAGACCAAAGCCATTTGGTGTTTTTTATTTGCTTTTTGGGTTTTGTACCTTTAAAATGCAGTCAGGTCACTAGACACTTTTTTAAAAGGAAGTTGGAATTCTGACAATCACAAGATTCCAAGGCCTGGTATGTTTAAATAAAACTAAAACAAATCATGAGACTAAACTTGTGAGACTAAACATGAGTGCTAAACTTGTGAGAACTAGCAATTGTACAGAGTTCATTTACCATCAGGCACCTTCTCTGCTGCTCTGAGTTCTAGCTCCTTCCAGAATTCAGGCCTCCTTCTGTTGCTCATTCATAAGCCCTGCAAGCTCTCTGGCTGTGCAACACAGCACAGTCTCTCTTTGTGACTCAGGGTGTGTTTAGACTACCTAGTTTTGTCGACAAAAGTGGACTTTTGTCGACAAAACTATACCAGCGTCTACACTACCGCTGAGTTCTGTCGACATAACGTCGACAGAACTCAGCAGTTTTGTCGACGCTGGTATACCTCATTTTACGAGGCATAACACCTTCTGTTGACAGAACTCTGTCGACAGAAGGTGTTATTGCCTGTAACGTTGCGTCCAGACTACGGAGTTCTGTCGACAAAGCAGCTTGCTTTGTCGACAGAACTCAATGTGTCTGGACGCTCTTTGTCGACAGAAGTTTTGTCGACAGATACTGTCGACAAAACTTCTGTCGACAAAACACGGTAGTCTAGACGTACCCTTAGCTGCTCCCTCTTCATGGCTTAGCCCTCCACCCAGGTCATTATGTGCTTCCCTCCTTCCAGGGAACCAAAGGATCACCAGCTTAGCTGTGCAGTTATCTTGCCAGACCATCCTATAGTTGAAGACTATGCTACCTTCCTATATGGCAGATAGGGAAATCCAGTTCTGCCCTCTATCTTGGAGTCCAGCATAGGCACCATCTGTTCAACAGACAGTCTGCCTACTCTCAGACTCTCTTCTTATTTTCCTATGCTCCTTCCTATTCTTCTCCTCCAGCTCTCTGTGCCTCTTTCTCCTCATGAAGGTTCTTCTCACCTCAATTTGCTGCTTTGTAGCAGCCCACCCTACAGCTGCTCCTCTGAACTTCATTTTCTATGACCTAGCCAGTCTAATTCTCCTGCAGGCCCAGCCTGTTAGGTTAATTAGCCCCTTCCTAGGTAACTTAACCCTTTCAGGTGAAGTGCAGAGTGAAAGTTCCAGCTCAACAACACTAAGGCTACGTCTACACTGCAGGCTTCTTGCGCAAGAACTGTTTTGCACAAGAGTTCTTGTGGAAAAGGTCTTCCACTGCCATGTGCTTTTGTGCAAGAGATGTGCTTTTGCGCAAGAGCATCCATGGCAGTATGGATGCTCTCTTGCGCAAGAAAGCTCTGATGGCCATTTTAGCCATAGGGCTTTCTTGCGCAAGAAATTCATATTGCCTGTCTACACTGCCTTCTTGTGGAAGAGCTCTTGCGCAAGAGAGCTTATTCCTCGTGGGGAAAGGAATAACTTTTCCAGAAGAAGCCCTGTTTTCTGACACTGTACTGTAAATGTACTTGAGCAAGAACGTGCATGCAGTGTAGATGCTCTGCAAGTTTTTGCGCAAGAACAGTCATTCTTGCGCAAAAAGCCTGCAGTGTAGACGTAGCCTAAGAATGTATAGCAGGGCCGATATTTAAAGCATACACCCAAGTCTGCAAGTTCTGTCTTTTTTAACCTCAGCAATAACTGAAAAATCTGGTGCACAATTGTGGTCTGCCGTATGTATTTACTACACACTCAAAATTCCATTTTTCCATTTTTATAGCAATTCTTACCATGACTATCACTGTTCGTTATACTGAAGTGCTGCACAAAGTACATCCTGGCCTTTGGGATCACTGCTTTGTTGTCATTTCATTTCTGCAGGATTTCTGGATTAGTTCTACTCATCCCTCAACTTTATTTGAATTTTGCCATGTCCTAAAATAGATACTTCATGTAGCTTATTGCAATAATTACATTAGGTCTTAGGGACACATCGCACGTGGAGTAAGGATATCATGGGCCCCTTAGTTCCCAACTCCCTGTCCCCTCGCCCCTGCTGCCTAAAATAATTCTTATTTTTCCCCATACTTCTTGTAGTACAAGCATTAGATCTGCTATTGCACTGTGTTATAGACCTTCCTGTGGGAATGGATGGCTATCTAACTCTAATACCTGAGATAATAATACACAGTAATAGGCAGAGATAATCCAGCCAATAAAGGAGTGAACAATGCTGGTTTGTGTGCTAGTGATGGGTGCTACATCTACACTGCCTCTTTTGCGGAAGAGGCAATGCAAATGAAGCGTTCATTAGCAACTTCTGGTGCTTCATTTGCATATTCTTTTCTGATGCTTTTTGCAGAAGAGGTTTTTGCGCAAAAAAAAGCAGTGTAGACGGGTCCGTTTTGCACAAAACCCCCTTTTGCACAAAAACCTTTAAACCTCATTTTTTGAGGAATAAGGGTTCTTGCGCAAAACGGACCTGTCTACACTGGGTTTTTTTGCACAAAAACCTCTGCCGCAAAATGCATCGGAAGAGAATATGCAAATGAAGCACAAGAAGTTGCTAATGAGCGCTTCACTTGCATTGCCTCGCAAAAAAGAGGCAGTGTGGATGTAGCCAATATTGATCAGTAACTAGCAATACATGTGGATTCCCCCACCACAAGTGTTGCATATGCTGCTTGTACTGTTTAGGTTTGATCACATGAATATTTAGCAGCTTTTTGTGTCTGACGACCATGGCACTCATCTTTCCCATCATCACTGAACATCTGTATCATTGAGTATTTCATGCCCTGGTCTCCTGCCTGCTGGTATTTGCAATTGTACATATCAGCTCCAGTGTACATGTTATGCCATACCGCTGAGTTAAACCCTTCTGTGATGTGCTGCTCAGATGCCGTGGTTTTGTGTATGTGTGTGGGAGGATGTCCCCATGATGTTTGGATCCTTCACTATTGACATCCATTGGCCACATTTGGGTCACTTCCCCTCCGAGTATGGTGCTCTTGACACTATGATTACGGCAGCAATCACTTAGCTCAACACAGGGCAATGGTGTTCAGAAAGGGTATTGCACAATAAGGCACAGTTTGCTGTGTAGCTCCAAAGTTGCAAAAGATGTTTCAAGAATGAATATTCTTGTTCTTTTCCAGCAGAGCCACTCTTCTCCTTCACTCACCAGTGTGGATGCCAAGGGAAAGCTCTCCCACCGCTCATTCTGTAAGTTAAGTCAGCCCCCCCCCCCCTTTTAGGGTCCTAGTATGGTCAGTTGCATTAAGAGCTATAGAATTTGCAAGCTACGCAACTGGCCAGCAAATACCATTCTGTGCTCGAGCCAACTTTATTCAAAAATGTAGATAATAGGGATGAAGGTTCTCTTAGATGATATAGGGCAGTGATGGATGGCCTGGACTGGGCTGCATGGGTGGCCCTCCATCTCAGTGGGCTGCCAGAGTGTTGTAACCAAGACAGTCTCCTAGGCTAAAATTGTTTTGCTAACTGCTGCACTTGCATACCTAGAATTTCTGGGGTGTGCCCATTGAACTGTACTGCACCTTGATTGGATGCAGAGGGAGCACATGGCTCTCACAGTCAATGTTATGTGCAATCAGCATGCACCTCGCTTCACTTGTCCTTGCTTTATGTGCATGTCTCTTTATCAGTACTAATAACTTTTTCCTATGTGGACAGAAACCAGTGGAATCTGGCAACCCTGCACATGGGCATTGGTAAACAATGTTTTGAAGACCACATATTGAACCACAGTGGGCTGCATGCGGCCCATGGGTTGCAGATTGCTCTTCACTGATATAGTGCGTCAACCCTGCACTAATCATACTATTTTGAGCACCGTGGCAGGCGATACACCTTGGCTACGTCTACACTGGCCCCTCTTCCGGAAGGGGCATGTAAATTTCACTAGTCGTCGTAGGGAAATCCGCGGGGGATTTAAATATCCCCCGCGGCATTTAAATAAAAATGTCCGCCGCTTTTTTCCGGCTTTTAAAAAAGCCGGAAAAGAGCGTCTAGACTGGCCCCGATCCTCCGGAAAAAGTGCTTATTCAAAGTAAGAATAAGAGCCTCCGGAAAAGGGCACTTTTTCCGGAGGATCGGGGCCAGTCTAGACGCTCTTTTCTGGCTTTTTTAAAAGCCGGAAAAAAGCGGCGGACATTTTTATTTAAATGCCGCGGGGGATATTTAAATCCCCCGCGGATTTCCCTACGACGACTAGTGAAATTTACATGCCCCTTCCGGAAGAGGGGCCAGTGTAGACGTAGCCCTTGAGTTTAAAAGTCACGCTGCTTCCTGGAAAGCGTTAACTGGCAAACTTGCCATTAAGGCCAGTAACACCAAAAATTGCTGCAGCTGAAAGAGAAATTATAGGTAAAAAAAATGTTTGGTGTTTTACTATTTTCTCCTTTGTTTGCTGTGACAGGCACAAAACACTTTGGCTGTGTCTAGACTGGCCAGTTTTTCTGGAAAATCAGCCGCTTTTCCGGAAAAACTTGCCAGCTGTCTACACTGGCTGCTTGAATTTCCGCAAAAGCACTGACTTCCTACTGTAAGAAATCAGTGCTTCTTGCGGAAATACTATCCTACTCCCATTCAGGCAAAAGTCCCTTTTGCACAAAGCTTTTGTGCAAAAGGGCCAGTGTAGACAGCTCAGATTTGTTTTCCGGAAAAAAGCCCCGATCGCAAAAATGGCGATCATGCCAATCTAGATGCAGCCTTTGACTCTAGACAGCTTCCCTAACAGTCGTCTGGGTCTTTTACTGAGTATTGGTCAAAATAAAACTATTTTTAAAACAGGAAACTATAAAGGCAGGTGTGGCAGCTGCATTTTTTTAAACAGCAAAAAATGGATTCGATTTCAAGTTAATGGTGCCCCTTTAACACTATCTTGTAAAAAACCAAAACCAACCACTCTTTATTTGCCTCTTGGGAACAAATGATGATGAAATAAATTGGGCATCACCATACAAGAGGTGAGCTCTGGGTTCTGTCTAACACTGCCTGCTGGACCATAACATTTCCAACCTCTTTTATCCACCATTGTGAAATCCTGTCCATTGATGTCAATGGGAGTTTTGCCATTGACAACAAGCTATTGTCTTCCCCAAGCTCAGTAAAATGAATCCATGGTATGGTTGTTGACAGTCGGGTTGTTTTGCAGGTGTATGATGATGACAGCAATAAGTACAAACCCGGATGAGGAGAGCTACAAACCATGGAGGCGCCAACATCAGAGCCCGCGTTTGTCGACGTGGACAAAGGACTAACATTAGCATGTTTTGTCTTCCTTTGTCTTTTCTTGATTGTGATGATTATTCGCTGTGCAAAAGTCATCATGGACCCTTACAGCGCCATCCCGACTTCCACATGGGAGGAACAGCACCTGGATGACTGAAAAGGACACTGCTGGAAGCTTCCACAATTCATCCTGGAAGGCCTTTTCCTTCAAAGCGGGTGATTGTATGTTAAACCACATTACGGAGTGGTGCAAATACCTCTGACAGCGTATTGGTTACATTTTCCTGCATAGAACGTTGTAGACTACATTGTGCCCTTATCTATTTCTATGTTAGAACCTTAACAAGACAAATTATGATTGTAGCTTGAATAGCACAAAGCTCTCTAGGCAATAAGGCTCCCTTTAAAGCTTCTTCTAATATAAATCTCAACCTGGCATTCTTTTCCCTTAAGGAATAATGTCAATATTGATTCCAGTAAATAAGGGGGAGGGTAGTTATGAGTACTTGGAAAAGCAATAAGGGTGTTTAATCTTTCTTTTGACAATATGTTTGTCCATTATTTCTGGGTGGTTCTTAAGGCTATGAAAATGCCACACCTTACAGGTGTGTAAAGTCTCTTGGAAATTTCTACCCCTGGGATGTCAGTGACTCTGGGTACGTTTAGACTGCAGGCTTCTTTCGAAGGAAGCTTTTTTGGAAGAGATCTTCCAAAAAAACTTCTTCTGAAAGAGAGAGTCCACACTGCCAAAGTGCATTGAAAAAGCGACCTGGTTTTTCAAAAGATAGCGTCCACACTGAACAGATGCTATCTCGCTTTTAAGTTGTGATTACTATGGACAGAGTGGCCACCAGGGCACCTGTGCTTTTTCCTGGAGGCCTCTTCTTTTGAAAAAACTCCCTCTTCTGCATTCACATATGCCATTTTCCAAAAGAGCTCTTTCGGAAAAGGCATAATTCCTCATAGAATGAGGTTTACCAATGTTGGAAAAACCCCTGTATTCTTTCAATTTTCTTTTGAAAGAACACAATAGCAGTGTGGACGTAAGTGAAGTTTTTTGGAAAAACAGCAGTTTAAAAAAAAAACAAAAACCCTGCAGTCTAGACGCAGTCTATATGTACTAAATAGGCTTATAGGATGGAGTAGAGAGATGTGCACAAACTTCTTGACTATCTAGATCATAGGACTAGAAGGGATCTTGAGAGTTCATCAAGTCCAGTCGCCTGCCCTCACGACAGGACCAAGCACTATCTAGATTATCCCTGACAGATGTCTATCTAACCTGCTCTTAAATATCTCCAATGATGGAGATTCCACAACCGCCCTGGGCAATTTATTCCAGTGCTTGAAGAGTTTCCTAATGTCCAGCCTAAACCTTCCTTGCTGCAATTTAAATTCATTGTTTCTTGTCCTATCATGAGAGGTTAAGGAGAATAATTTTTCTCCCTCCTCCTTGTAACACTCAATTAAGTTCAGGTTAAACGTCTCTAGTCCAGCACCCTTGGGGCCTGATTACTGCTGAACCAGAGAATTTTCTGAACCATGGCAATATTGTCTAGTAGCATTACCAACATTTCTAAGAATGTATTGGGCTCTTATAAAACATTTAGGGGTAAATTAGAGCTAAATAACAGCATAGAACACTGAGAGCCAGGACTGGTAGCTGTAAACAAACTTTACGGGATTTCAGGAAACTTGCTACACCTGTGGTAAGGGAACATCCGGCTAACTAAAATCATGCTGGACCATGGATGTTGCCAAACCAGAGAGTTCCGGATTACAGAGGTTCAACCTATACTAGAAAGCTGCTATCATGTCCCTTTCACTCTTCTCTTTTCCGAACTAAACAAACCCAATTCTTTCAGTCTTTCTCCATAAGTCACATGCTCATAGTGGTTAGTTCTAGTTGTACACTTTTACCTGCAGTATTTTAGGAACATACTTCCAAGAGCCAGGATTATGAAATACACAAAACTTGTGATGATTTTCAAATGAGTGGATGTATATTTGCTCCCATTTTTTATTTACAGTTGTTAAGATTCAAGCTTACTGCTACCCATCTGGGTTGCACAAAAATAATGGAGCAAAGACTGTAAAAGAAGAGGCATTAATCAGAACTATGTAGCCTAGATAAGGTGGGGTCATATTTTTATACTTTTTTACTGGTCAGTAAGAAAGACAAGTATTTAGCAACAACTTACAACATGCAATCTGCCATGGCAAAATTAAACATGTTTAAGTTTACAGATGAACTTTCATAGAATTGTAATAAAAATGTCTACCCAATTTCCTACATTAACCATTCACTACTTATTGCATACAAGGAGGGAAAAGGGATTCAAGGATCTCCTAGTGCAGTTCTGAGGTTTGGAGGGAAAGGAATTCCCTCCTAAAATAAATCCTAAATTCTATATTCCCCAAAGGCTTCTAATCTTGTCTCAGTTGCAAAAATTCACCCACAGCTGTCTTCCTGCAGTGACTACAAGTTTTGCTCAAGGAACTACTGGAGTAATAAGGAGTTTTCCCAATAGGAGTTGTGTTGTGGAAGCTAGGTCTCAACCACGGTTCCCTCTTTGTTTTTCTATCTTTGGGAGGAATAAATTTTGTTGTGTGCACTGAGGAATGTGCAAATGTGCATCACCAATAGAAACACCTGCTGTCCACTGTGAGTGCTCTGCTAATCAGATGGGTGGCACCTGACTCTCTTCTGGGCAGCCGCCTAAGCACTCAGCTTACAGGGAACACTGGTATCAACTAGAGATGTAATGGGTACATCCACAAAGGCTACGTCTACACTGGCCCCTTTTCCGGAAGGGGCATGTTAATTTCAGAAGCCGTAATAGGGAAATCCGCGGGGGATTTAAATATCCCCCGCGGCATTTAAATAAAAATGTCCGCCGCTTTTTTCCGGCTTTTAAAAAAGCCGGAAAAGAGCGTCTACACTGGCCCCGATCCTCCGGAAAAAAAGCCCTTTTTCGGAGGATCTTATTCCTACTTTGAAGGAGCAAAACTTTGAAGTAGGAAAAAGATCCTCCGAAAAAGGGCTTTTTTTCCGGAGGATCAGGGCCAGTGTAGACGCTCTTTTCCAGCTTTTTTAAAAGCCGGAAAAAAGCGGCGGACATTTTTATTTAAATGCCGCGGGGGATATTTAAATCCCCCGTGGATTTCCCTATTACGGCTTCTGAAATTAACATGCCCCTTCCGGAAAAGGGGCCAGTGTAGACGTAGCCAAAGAGTCAGTTTCCACCAAATTTGGAGGTATCTGTCCACCCACACCCAGGCTATGTCTACACTCGCAGCTTCTTGCGCGAGTAATATGCAAATGAGGCTAAGCATGAAATATCGCTGAGCCTCATTTGCATACCTAATGAGCCACCATTTTTTCAGAAGAAGCTCTTGTGCAAGAAGGAGTGTCTACACTGCCCCTTCTTGCACAAGAAAAACCCTTTTGTGCAACAAGGGGCAGTGTAGACCCTCCTTCTTGCACAAGAGCCTCTTCTGAAAAAAATGGTGGCTCATTAGATATGCAAATGAGGCTCAGCGATATTCCACGCTTAGCCTCATTTGCATATTACTCGCACAAGAAGCCGCGAGTGTAGACATAGCCAAATACCACTCTAGGGCTATTTGCCCTCTATATTCCCAACTCCCTTACTATGCCTTTCTCTGATATGGTTGCCCACATATGGTAGGGTGCATATGTGTAGGATAGGGGTAGCCAATGGTTGAAGCAAGGAATTAGGAATCAAGATTTCTTGGTTTCTAGTATCAGCTCTGTTAGGATACGTCTACACTACATGCCTCTGTCGGAAGAGGCATGTAGATTTGTTTATTCAGCAAAGGCAAATGAAGCCGCGATTTAAATGATCGCAGCTTCATTTACATTTACATGGCTGCCGCACTGAGCCGACAAACAGCTGATCAGCTGTTTGTCGGCTCGCCGCTAGTCTGGACGTTCCCCCTGTCGACATCAAAGCCCTTTGTCGGCAGCCCCGGTAAACCTCATTCCACGAGGAATAACGGGGCTGCCGACAAAGGGCTTTGATGTCAACAGGGGGAACGTCCAGACTAGCGGCGAGCCGACAAACAGCTCAGCGCGGCAGCCATGTAAATGTAAATGAAGCCGCGATCATTTAAATCGCGGCTTCATTTACCTTTGCCTACAACCCTAATCTACATGCCTCTGCCGACAGAGGCATGTAGTGTAGACACAGCCTTACAGACTTGCTACATAGCCAGGCAAGTCACTGCATCTCTTTGTGCCTCACTTTACCCATGTGTAAAATGAGCCACAGTAATCTTTGCCTGCCTCCTCCTATGCTCCGAAGCTTAATCAACATCAGCAAAGCACTTGGAGATCTGTAAGTAAGAAGCATTGGATATAGAAGCAGAGTATTAACTTATTGTTATTACTTGTGAAGCTGGAATATAGGGAGTGGCTAAGACTCATTATAAGGTAGATTAAATTGCCCTCATCACAGAGGAACCCTCAAAAGGTGCTTTGGACCATTTAGTGCCCACTTTATGCCACAGATTTTGCTGATCTTACTCATGACTGTTACCACTTTGCTCTGTTAATCATCCCATTGATTGCAGAGAGATTCTTTGTAAAGTAAGATGCTATTCAACATAATCAAGGGCATCCGAATCTGGCTGTAAGTGGTGTGGAGATCATTGGGCAGAACTTCTGTACTGAAATGAATTTCACCCTCTGTTCATTTCCTATTTTCATTTGAGAGAAAGGAGTTTTCTCTAGACACTAGGACCTACCTGAATATTGCACCTGAGCTGGTTGAATTACCCAGTGGCAACAATTTATCTGATGGATTTAGCTGTTGTTTCTGTTGGCTGGTTATCCTCAAACTGGTTGTGGATTTTTACAATATGAACATTTTTCAACATACTATGTGCAAACAAATTGCAGTCTATTTTGTTTATGGCTAGGTCACTATGGCTATGTCTAGACTACGGGGGTTTTGAGGGATACCTCTGGTACCACTGCATCCAGGGAACACGTTTGCTCTCCCGTTTTTTGTTTTTTGTTTTGTTTTTGCGAAACGTGCTCTTTCAGGGAGCCCTACATACCTCGTTTCATGAGACATAAGGGCTCTGCTGAAAAAGGAGGCTTTTCTGCCATTTGGCCCTGCCTAGATTGGGCCAAATGGTGGAAAAGCCTCTTCCACAAAAGGGATTGGAAAAAGCTACACAAATTGTGGAGCGCAGTTTGCGTAGTTTTTTCCAATAAAGCCCTGCAGTCTAGACCTAACCTATGAATATCTATGTACACGCTAGGGTATGTTTATACACCAGGGCTAAAACTGAAATAAACTACACAACTTGAGCTACATCAATTGTGTAGCTTAAGTCAAAATACAGGCAGTCCCCGACTTACGCGGATCCGACTTATGTCGGATCCGCACTTACGAACGGGACTTTTCTCGCCCCGGAGCTTGCGGGAGGTGGGACCTCCCAGAGCACAGCGGTCCCGCCACCGTGTCCTCTGGGGCGAGAAAAGCTGCTCCGGGTCTCCCTGGTGTGCTGGGGGGGACTCTCCAGCACAGCAGGGAGAGCCGAGCAAAGCCGCACAGGCGGCGGGACCCCGCTGCCCGTGCGGCTTTGCTCCTTTGCCCCAGAGCAAAGCCGCACAGGCGGCGGGGTCCCCCGCCTCTGCAGCTTTGCTCCTGTCTCCCTGCTGTGCTGGGGGGGACTCCAGCTAGTGCACCCCCCCCCCCCCAGGAGAACAGGCTTTTGTTGCGGCACGCCTGGGGTAGAACAGCTGGGGTGCTGTCAGGTTGGCCCTGCGGGGACCTACCCGGCAGTGCCCCAGCTGTTCTGTCCCAGGAGTCCAGATTCAGCCGCTGTTGAAACTGATCAGCGGCTGATTCCAGGAAGCCGGGGGCAGAGCAGCTCTGCCTACGGCTTCCTGTAGTCAGCAGCTGATCAGTTTCAGCAGCGGCTGAATCTGGAGCCAGTTCCAACTTACATACAAATTCAACTTAAGAACAAACCTATAGTCCCTATCTTGTACGTAACCCGGGGACTGCCTGTAACTTATTTCAGCTTTTGGCACTGAGGAAGTCCGAGAAAGAGCATTCTTCCTTCAACTTCCCTTACTCCTTGTACAATGAGGGTTACAGGAGTCGGAGTAAGAAGTCCTCCAGCTTGACAGTATGTCAATATTATTTCAAAATAACTGCTTGTAGTGTAGAGGCGGACTTTGCTATTTCGGAATAACGTCAGTTCTTCCGAAATAACGCTGCTGTGTAGACATAGGCTAGGAATTATTACCTAGATCAGCATGGTATTGTTTCTGCTCCCTGACTGGATGGCTCCATTTCGTCACCTGTAGTCATGTAGTACAGCATTTTACAGAGTTTACTGGGATTATTCACAGAGTCCAAAAAAAGTAAGGGGAACAGAATCAGTCTCTTGATTGGTAAGAGTCACGTTTTTGTTTGCAAGTTATCTATGCACATAACCGCTCAGCCATCAGCAATGCAATCATTTTCAGCATGAACACCTGGTGAATGTGTAGCTGCACCAATGACACTTCAGCTTATATAGGGTCACAAACAGGACCCCAATCCAGAAAAATATGTAACCACCTTAGGGTATGTCTACACTTGCCCCCTAGTTTGAACTAGGGAAGCAAATGAAGCATACTGAAGTTGCTAATGAAGCACAGGATTTAAATATCCCACGCTTCATTAGCATATTCGCGGCCGGTCGCCATTTTAAAATGCCGGTCGCCTGATTTAACTTGCCGCGTGTAGATGCAGTAGTTCGATCGGAAACCCTTCCCTCGATTTAACTGTTACCCCTCATTGCACGAAGAGTTACAGTTAAATCGAGGGAAGGGTTTCCGATTGAACTACCGCATCTACACGCGGGAAGTTAAATCAGGCGACCGGCCACGAATATGCTAATGAAGCATGGGATAGTTGACGTGCAGGATATTTAAATCCCACTCTTCATTAGCAACTTCGGTATGCTTCATTTGCCTCCCTAGTTCGAACTGGGGGGCAAGTATAGACATACCCTTAGAGCTGCTGTTTGGGAATTTGACGCAAGGGAAACTACAGATAGGTCCATTTCCTACTAACAAAGTATTTCTGCCTAATTCTGCCTAAACCTGCCTAATTCATCCTTCTGTTGGTAAAAGGAGAATTCCTCATGCTCGTTAAGATTTCCATATATATCTGCCCTGTCGTCTAAGATTTCTCCATTTGAAGTTCATCTCTACACAAGGCTATTTCATTTTTGCATTGATCGTGCAACATGACGGGGTGGCGGGTATGCGAGGCTGGGGAAGGCATTGCCCTCCCAAACCACTAGCCTCATCCTACCCAGACTCCACCTCCAGAATGCCTATTGTAGGCGCACTGGGAGCAGAATGTTGCTGCCCTCGAGTGCCCACCCTGCCTGTGCTTAGAAACGGGGAGGTTGGCGCTGCACATCTCCTGACCTCCCTCCCTATGGTCTGGGCTGGGAGGGGAGGGAACAGCTTGGCTCTGTGGGAGGTGATGCTTGGACAGAAGGGGTGGGGGTTGGGATGGGAGTTTGCCTCCCCCAACCTTAACTTCACCCACTGCCCATGAAACATGACCTGATTTCTGCATCCCAGTCTACTGCCACCTCACTCACAAAGCCTCAAAGAAACCAGGGGTTATCAGGCTACAGCTACACTACGAGTTTATTGGCAACAAATATGCTAATGAGGGACTCATTTGCATGAGTTGTGATCTCATTTGCATATTTCCTGCCGATCCATTTTTATGCTGGGGTTTTTGCGCAAAAACAAGCAGTGTAGATGTTTTCTTTTTGCGCAAAAACCCCTTTTTCCACAAGATCCTACCCCAGCACACAAATGGATCGGCAGAAAATATGCAAATGAGATCACAACTCATGCAAATGAGCCCCCTCATTAGCATCTTTTTTTTCAAGAAAACTTGTAGTGTAGATGTAGCCTCAGTATAAAGCGATGCTAACCTCTGTGCCAAAAGCAAAACCACCCCTTAGTTCTTGCATTCTGAATGTGAACGTGACAATTTCTCTCCTGTCTTCCAATCTGCACACATGATTCTTGTACACCTGTAATCCTGAGCCCGCCGTCCCTACCTCACGTAACTCCCCTTGAGGCCAACGGAAGTTCTCTGTTAGAAACAGCTGCAGCGTTGAGCCTAGATAATAATTTAAACTGCATGTAACAAGTGCCTCTGCTATTTTGCTTTATTGTAAATAAATAGTCTGTACTTACACTCAAAAAAACGAATCATCTTGTGGTGAATGTGTTCCTCCAATACAATAAATGGCCTCAACGCAGAATTGTTCTTGTCCTTGTCTGTCAGTGTCTCTGTCTGTCTCTCTCTCTCACTATATATATATATATTTTAAAAAATTTCCTTTGGGATGATAGAGTGGTGTCACCGCATCACTGTGTCTCCTCCTCCCCCCTCCGCCCTATCCCCAGCCTCAGCAGAATCAGAAGGGGAAGCAGCAGCTATGGCTCAGGGTTTCCCCCAACTCACTTCTTGGGGGTGTGTGCCCAGGACTCCCTGCTGGCCCCCGGTTTCCCTTCAGGAGGGTCAGTTGTGGCAGCTGCTCCTCCCTGTGCTCTGGGCCTTGGCGAGAAGTGGCTCCAGCTCCCCACCCCACCACGGCTCCTGCGGCCCGGCTGCCTCAGTTCCTGGGTCCTGCTGGCAGCCAGCGGCGCCTTGAGGGGGGACAACTGCAGGGTGCTCAGTGAGTTCTGCTGCTCCCCCATTCCTGCCGCTTCCCATCCAGCCACCTGTGGCTCTGTTTCTGCTTCCATACCCAGGGCCCCGACGCTCTGTGACCCAGGAGACAACCACAGCGGCTGCCAGCCTGGCGCACCAGCCTCGTGGCCCCCCACAAGATTAGAGCGCCAGTGCCAGCTTCCTGGGGGGAGAAGAAAGAAAGCCCCTGAACTCACTTGTGGGGAGGCACGCGGATTGCCACTTCTCTTCTCCCTGCCCGAGCTAGGGACAGCAGCGCAGAGACATGCTTGCTGGAGGCTTTTCCTGCTGCTCCCATCGGAGCAGCGGGGAAAGCCTCCAGTACCTTGGAGTGGCATGCAGCACAAAAACAAGTGCTCCCCCCAGCCCCTCATTCTCATCCCAGACACCCTGCACCCCCAGACTTCTCCTACCCCCTCCCCCTTAGCCAGACACCCCGCACCCCTAACCCGTTCCTGCCCTGCCCCCCCAGCCAGACACCTTTCTCTCAACCTGCTCCTGCCCCCTTCCCTGCTGCTGCACCCTGTCCTTTGGCCAGACACCCTGCTCCCAGTCTGCTCCTGACTCTTTCCCCCTCCGCCCCGGCCAGATACTCTGCCCAATCAGTGTCCAGTGTCTAGCTTCAGGAAGGGCTGGTGACAGCCCCGCTTCTGCTGTGGCACAGGTAGGAGGAGAGGCCACGATCCAGCTGTGGCAGACAGAGGTGGCGAGTATAATGGCCAGAGAGGTGTGGTTGGCGAGCTCCTGCATCTTCTCTTGCTCCTGCTCCTCCCCAGCCAGATACCTTATTAACTACCAGCCTGCTCCTGCCCCCTCTCACTTGCCAGACACCCTACTCCCAGCTTGCTCCTGCACCCTACCTCCCGCTCAGACCTCACACCCTCACCCCCTCCTGCAGCCCAACTCCCGCCAAGTTGCCCCATCCCTATTTCACTCACTGGCATCCCTGTCCCACACACTGAACCCCTCATTGTTGGCCCCACCCCAGAGCCTAGAGGGGTCCACAAAATCCACTATCCCTGGAAACCCAGAAGAATTTATCGGGCCTGAGGCCTTGACCTCAGCCCTCCCTGCCCCTCCCCCCACTATGGGGCTTGTGCGTCAGGGGAGAGAGGTGCTTCAGTTGGGGGCCACACAAGTGAGGGTGGGGGATTCGTGGAGGGGCTTTTTATCTCTACTCACTTGTGTGGTGCCCGACTGATTTTTCTGTGGATCAGTGGCTCCCAACCCAGAAAAGGGTCCCCACCCCTGCCATAAATAAAGACAATGTTGAAACTTTTTCTGTTGGACATAATATTTTTACTTTATTTAAAATGAAGACTGGCCAACAAGGCCCAGCCCCCATCTGGCCGCAGTGTCCTGTCCCTGGTCCCAATCCTGGGGCAGGCCTTGTGATCCAGCCCCCATCTGGCCAAAGGAAGCGAAGGTGGCGGCCCCCCTGCATGGGTAGGAGGGGAGGCCACAGTCCGGCTGCAGCAGACAGAGGAGGATTGGTGAGTGTAGCAAGCAGGGGCGCAGCCCCCTAGTTGTCTTTTAAAAATAAGGCAGTTTTGGTTTAATAGTCTTAATCCATTCTCCTGGTCTCTGCTGTATAAATTGGTCATTGGGCTCTAAAGGCTGGATTGTACCTTTATCATCTACCCTGAGCAAGAGCAGAAAATCAGTCACAATTCTTGGCCTCTGTGATGAAGAGTAAATTACTTCACCCCTTTTCAGGGAGCCAAGTCACTCCCCACAGCTACCAGGACTGGCAAGTGGGAGCCCCTCCCGCTGTCCCTGCAGTTCTCTACACCCACTTCTTCCAGCTTGCTCACAGCCCAGAATGTCAGACAAATAGCCAGTGTTCTCCTCCCCCCCCCCCCCTTGGGAGTCACAATTTAAGCAGGGCCAAGCCAGCAGAGTAAGAGGGAACCAATTCCCTTGAAGCCCCTGTGCATGTGCGTAGTCCAAAGAGAGGTGTCCTTGTGGGAGAATTAAGAGGGAAACTTCCAAGGGACATGGCATTTTGTGGGCCAGATTTTCAAAGCTCAGGTGAACGGAGACACAGTCATTCTCACTGCCCCTGCAAAATCCACCTTTGTGCATGTACATCGCCCGTCATCACAAGTGCATTAACTTTTCCTGGTGCAACTGCTGCACCCCACTTTGAAGATCTGTCCCTTTTTATCTTGATCCTTTGCAATGCTAACACTATTGCATAAGAGGGCTGTAGGCAGATGCAAGCTCAGTTACTGTATCATTGAAAATCATTTCACAGTGCAGAGACATTCTTTTTTTGTTCCTTGGGTTTCATTTAGCAAAATCCATTTGGCACCAATTCAGTCTGAACCATGATCATTTAGTTTTCCACCGGCAGGATTATGGCTGCAGGACTTCCACAATTCCCCGGGTAACTCTGCCACTGCTCTGTAATAACCGCACAAGAAACAGGAGGCGCGCAGCTCACGACAGGCAGTTAGCTACAAACCCTTGCCTCTGCAATGGTCCCTCTGAGAATGCGCAACATCCTGACAGCTCTGGTAAAAACTATTAACATTTGCACAACTGTCTACAGGTTATGGTTAAGTGGTGGGGGGTGGAGCAGTCCTCCATGCTGCAGGCAGGGAGCTTCTCCAGCTCCAGGCGGCCACCCACAGGCAATGGGCACTCTAGCCTGGCCTGAGCAGCTCCCATCCAGTGGGCCTGGCCTGGGCGTGCCCCTGCCATCCCCAGTTCAATTAGTTAACCGGTTAAACTTAACATTTAACTAATTAACTAATTAAATGGGATTTACATCCCTACTCCAAGACAACTCTGGAGGGCTGGCAAGTAAGACTGGTTTCCAGCCATGAATCTGTGACTGGTGAGGTCTGGAGCCTTAGCATGAGCTGGCACCTGGTCTGTCCAGAACTCACTAACACCTCTGATCTCACTAGCCTGGTTCTGATGCCAAGCTACCAAATGCTTCCTCTGGATTCTTTTGTTACAGCTCCGGCCACAATTAGCTGAGCACCACTAGCAGCCATAAACATTTCTTCTAGAAACAGCATGGCCAGGCCTTCAAGGGGATTTCGGAGCTCAGGTCCCACTGAAATTAGGATCTGGGCTCACAAATACACTAGAGGACTAGCTCATATTGTTAGTTCTTGACATTTTACTTATGCAGCAAATGATTACAGAGGCAGAAATAGGAGGAGGACTACATTTCCCACTCCCAAAATGTGCTGACAAATGATAATCTACAGAAGGGGAGCTGGGTGACTGGAGACAGTTGTAATGGGATAAGTTGTGACATACTTCATCATCTCTTTTCTGTGCAAGCCATATGATCTTAGGCAACTTCAGACTGGCAAAATGCAGCTCTCAGTTAATCAATAACTGAGATTTTACTCGTGCTTTTATTAGCGTTTGAGTCTATATGTGTATGTTCCTCTTCTCGATATGTTTTTAGCAGGTTTTATGTCCCTCTGGGGCCTCGTATTTTAAATGTTTGTATATATTTGTATTATGTTTAAAATTTTTGTAAGCTGCCTTGAATATTTTAAATAGAGAGGCAGGGAAAAAAATATTTAAATAAATAAATAAATAAATAAGCATCAGCCTGTGGCTGTGTATATAGAGGGAGCTTATTCATTAATTAGTTGTCTGGTGCGACTTGGGTATGTACAGAGGCATTTGAGAAAACATGTTCTCACACGTGATCCTAACCCAGCAGCAGTTGTTATAGAAGAGTCAAGCTAAAATATTGGGGAGAAGGATAACCTCAAAGGAGTCAGAAGTGGCTGCAGAATACCAGAACAGTCCACTTCCTCAAGCTGCCAGTCCAGTTTTTGGGCTTCCAACAAAGGCTAGGGACCAGGGAGGCAGAGTGTAGCAGGAGAGTAACGTGGGTTATTCAGATATGAAAAACTCCATCATTTATTAAAGGGTGGAGTTAAAGTTATTGGATATGAGGCAGACAAAAAAATCATCCATTCAGGAAATGTGGAATGCGAAGTAACGCATCCTTTTTGCTGGAGGCCTTGTGTATACTTACCTGGAAGGTCAAATTAAGATACAGCTCTCTACCTATGTTGCATAGCTGGAGTCAATGTACTTTAATTTGACCTTTGGTGCGGTCTCCAAGCAGATGTCGAGGAGAGAAATGCTCCTGTCAACTTCCCTTACTCCTCACGAGGATTAGGAGTTTTGGCGTTGCTGAGGGCGCCCTCAGTATTTGATTTAGTGGGTCTTTACTCGGACTGCTAAATCAAACTCTGGAAGATTGACCACCACAGTGTCAATCTTCCTCGAAGTGAAGACATGGCCTTAAGCAACTCTTCCTAGAGAGGCTGCTTCATAGTTCTTTGTTTCTGATGTAAATACATTTCAGCATTAAAAGCTGATGAGAAACCAAATGAGTATTGAACACTATAATGAGTGATGTCCCTTGAAATGAGGAGCAGCTGAGTGGTATGTATGGATTAGATCTAAGATGTAATTTAAAGTAATGGTAGGGCAGCCCAGAGCCCAGCATGGGTGCTCTTATGTGACGTTTAATATTTCTAAATACATAGGTTAATTTTAAAACATTACACATTTCTTAGTGCAACAACAAAGTGTATTCTTCCTTCCCATGAAACAGCAATGCAGCTAACTTCCTAAAGAGAACAATTAGTGCTAGCCAATAAATATACTTGTGGCTTGGAATTGAAAGCCAAGATCAATGTAAATTTGATCTACCAATTTCTTCTGTAGTTCCATTTAATGAGCTCACTCATTCTACCCTGAACAATTATTGAAAAGCATTTTATGACTAGACATTGCGGCCCAGCTAATTACGGAGCTATGAGCTGTGTGCATGTATCTTATGAGGGTGTTTGCAGGGTGAGCCCTGGAAAGAGAGATCAGTAGCATCTATAAGCAAAGAAAGCAAATCCAATTAATTTCTCCAGAGTTCAGTAATGATATACATGCTTCTGTGCTCATGGATTCAGCAGAAATACATATGTAACTGTAAAATTCCACTACATAACCAGTTAGGCCTTTTCTTGTATGAACTGATAGTATACACATCAGAGATCTGTCATGTTCCAGACAACCACCAGCATGCATGGCCTGGAAGCATCACCCCCATCAAATACTGAAAGTCTGACTGTGAAGAATAAAGAAGCACAGGGTAGGAATTAAGACTGATGATTTGCCTTCTTGATGCACACTGGCCCACAAAGCACTTTCTCTTTTCCCTTGCCTCTCATGCTTAATAAAATAAGAATACCTGGGTGTTCTGCCAGAGAATAAGGACATGCTTTTGGGGAGCCAAGGGAGGATTTAAGATTCTCAGGGAGCATTTCCTCCTCTTGGTGTTATTTCTTTCTGTGCTGCATAGTTTGCAAGCCTGCAAGAGTGGAGCTATTGGACAGAAAAGGATGTGGGAGTGCCATTATGCCTGTATTTTTATTATTTGGTCCTCCTTTTCTGAGCAAAGCCCGGACAAGCAGATTTATATTGTATTAGGCTAAGAAACCCAGGAGAGTGGAAGCAAGCTTTGGTGGACCACCTTTAATATTTAAAAAACCTAATCCCAGCTAAAAATGGTGCAGGTGAAGAGAAATCCTTTGGCAGGGCGAGCCAAATCACTGAGGCAGTGGTGTGGGAGTGGAACTTTGATTAGAACTTTCTAATCATTGTTTACAGAATGGTGCATGAGCTAACGCTCTCTTTTGCCCTGGGGCTCTCCATTATATATTTGTTAGATGACGTCAGTACAGCTCTTGTGTAGCTTTGTCTTGTGACAAACAGTCTCTGACTGCGTTTACAACCCAAACATTGTGGCGTTGGCACCTTTTCTGTTGTTGCTGGTCACTTTATGAGAGTAGAGCAAAACTGGACCCAATCAAGACCAGTATGCGCCATCGATGTATACCCTGGCATTCTAGTGCTTTCAGCGTACTGCACTATTCCTTTTATTTAAAAATGTCTCTTGGGATTATAAAACTATTATTTTATTTAGGACTCCTAAGAGCAGCACCTGTAAACCCCAACCAGGAGGCAGTTGTGCTAGGCACTTGCAACACATATAGTAAGAGATTTGCCATCTATATAGACAAGACAGACCAAAGGTGGGAGAAGGAGCAGAGCAGGGAAATAAACTGTCCAAGCTCACAGAGAAAATCATTGGGCAGCCCAATGCTCCCAAGGCCCTTTCCCACTGGATGACACTCTCCTAGCAATATTGCAAACCAACAACAGACTGTGGGTGAGCAGTGAATCAGCTCTTGACAGAAACAAAGCTTCTTTCTTAGTAAGGCTCAACGTCATCTTGCACCAGACACTGAGGTGATGTCACTGAGCAGTCCACAGAGATGCCAATTACTTTCTCCTGTGTTTGACATCTGCACTTTAACTGCCCAGATTCTGATCTCATTTACATAGGTGCCACTCCATTTTCACATGTGTAGATGAGACCAGAATTTGGCCCTACGTGTCCAATGGTAGTGGATACAAACCTGAGTAGTGGATGCATTTTTAAAAAAATGTTCTTATAGACAATGGGTGAAATCCTGGCCCCAGTAAAATCAGTGGGACACGGATTTCAACCTGTACATCTAAAGCGGGAGTGGGGAACTTATGGTTTGAGGGCTGGCTCCCAACTTGCCTGAATCCATCCTCCCCTCCCCCAAGGTTATGGGCTCCCCCCATCATCGGGGAGCCTGTGGTAGTGCTCCAGCCCTTTGTCCCTCCTCCCCCGGTAGGGCTGGAACGCTAGTGCTGGCTCCCAACAATAGGGGGGAGCCCTGAGCCTCATGGGGCCAGAGACAGGCATGTCAGGGTCAGACCCAACCCACAGATTCTGCCTGGTGGGGGGAGGAAGTAGCTCCGTGTGCTGCCACCCACCCTCCACCTAGCTGGGGAAACAGCATCACAGCCTGGAGGCTTTCCCCCCACTGCTCTGATTGGCCATAATTGCAGCCAATAGGAGTAGCTGGGGTTGGTGCCAAGGAGCAGTGGGGAATACAGCCATGTGGGTCCCTGGGGAGCTGCTCCAGGTAAGCACCCTCACCTCCGTCATCCAGACCCTGCACTCCCCACCCTGCTGCTGCACTCCCCGCCTATCCCCCTAACGTAAATGACAGTACTGCCAGTTTTCTATAAGGGGAGTCCTGGAAGCAGGACACAGACATGTTGGCCTTGATCCTGTACGTGTTCCATTTACAGAACCTCTCCCCCCCTCAGTGGGTGTTCAGGGCTTGAGGGCTTAGACTGACAGAATGGAGAAGTTCAAAACATCAGACTCCATGCACTGAATGTCACACGGCTTCTCCCTGTGCATGCTCTCAGCAGAAAATGCACTTTCCATTTGTCATGTAGGGAAAATGGCACAGATGCTATTTCTCTTTAAAAAAGAAGTTTGGCTCTTGGGAAGAGGAGCTGCCTTTAGTTCTGCAGGAAATAAGAACACAGCATGAAAGATTTATAGGTTTCCAATAAACACATCTATCTTCTGGGACCATTGCAGCTATACTACTACCCAAGTGAAAAATGTAATTAGTATGTGTACATCAAGATCAGAGCCCATTAAGAACAACTTCCCAGACTGGCTCCCATCAGCACTGGTTGCCAATACAGATTTTACCCGGCTTTTTCAGAAAATACCTTTTTCTTCAGCAAACAAGAATTGCTTCCTTTTGGTCTCCAGGGAGATCATAGTATCATGGTGTCCGTACAACAGCAATGCTCTCAGAGCAATGAATCATTCACCACCTCTTGAGCAACATATAACACTGTAGGGTGAAATGCTGGCCACATTGATTTCAGTGAGGTCAGGATTTGAGCCATGCTTGACAGAAATTGCATGGGCCAGCAGCAGAGAGATAGATGGATGGATGCACTGGTCATGTACGGATGCTAGCACCAGAGCTCAGGAGATCGTTGTGTTATTTCCTGCTTTGCACAGACTTCCTTTGTGACCTTGAGCAAGTCATTTGCTCTCAGTGCCTTAGTCTTGTACGTGACAACAGCCCTATGGGGAGGATAATTCTGTAAGAACTGTGAAGCTGTGCAATGGAGTGCACATGGATCATCCAAGCATATCTGAATTAGGGATGTAAAAGAGTAGTCGAATAGTCAACTACCCAATAAGCTTAGGCTCTATATCAAAGGCAGCAAAGGAGGGGAGCAGGAGCTGGTGCTGGAGGGAGACAGCTGGAGGGAGGAGGCAGGGGAAGCAGAGGTGCAGCAGTGCTGACCAGCTCTTACTACATTTAAAAGGCCGAGCTGCAGCAGTCGGGGACCCGGTGTGAGTGGGGACTGCCTGCGCCTGTCTTTAAATGCACTAAGGCAGAGCCACAGCGGGTTGGCTCCAGGGGCCAGCGCAAGCCGGGACTGAGCGCTAACCCCACTGCGACCTTGCAGTTTAAATGTAATAGGAGCCGGGTTGCTGTGCACCCAGCTCCTATTACATTTAAACTGCAGAGCCGCAGTAGAGGTAGTGGACGCCCACCCCCCTTACTTGACTAATCAAGTCGTCATTGGAAATTTCATCGCCTACTCGATGAGCTGATTATTCACAATTTAACAGCCCTAATCTGAACTGGTACTACTGGGCCATAGAGTGATTGCCAAGCAGAGCAGGTTGCTAAGTGTCCTTAAGGAAGCACCGTAAGCGGTTTCCTTTGTTCAGGCTTTGAGCTTCCAGGCGTGCGTCATGCACACTGGTGGTTGGGCGTGGAGGGAGTCGGTGTCATGTCATTCAGGCTGGGTGCTGGGGAGAAGATTGGCCCCCAGTGACATTGGTGTTGGAACTTTTGCAGTAGGGGTGCTGCAAGCATGGGGTCCCCACCTAGGGATTTCACATCTTACCCTCCCTTACTATTCTCCATGCCCCCAGCTCCCCAGAACTGGGGCCAGGAACAGGGCTATGGCTAGGCGAAGGAGTGAGGAGAAATTTAGACATGGTTAAGGGGGCTGGGACTTTGCATGCAGGGATGCAATCCTGCATATGGGGCCAGGATCAAAGCACTGGGTGTGGGTACAGAGGTAACTGGGACTCCGCATGCATGGCTGGGAACAGAGCCCTGGGCACAAGTCCTGCAGCGAGGACTTCAGGTGCGGGACCAGGAGTGGAGTCCAGGCCGAAATCAATAGTGGCAGGGGTGGGATGGAGGGCAGGACTAGCTCCCACAGCCATGTTTTGTGAGGTGCAGCTACCACACCCTTGGTACAGTTATGTCCAGCATCAAACTCAGATTTCAGTATGAACCATGGCACCTCACAGGAGCACTCAGCTCCATGCTAGACAGAGCCCTTTATCACCTTCTCCCCACTGCAGCTGCTGGGGTGAGATTCACCTGTGTTCCAGGAACCCTGGAGAGCAGGGTACTAAGGACCACGTCCCTAAGCAGAATGTAGATGAAGTGGAGGGTATTTTACTTTGGTGTCAGATGGCGGCTGAAAGCACAAAGCACAATTCAGAAAGTAAATAAGGATGCACTATTTACTCCTTCAGATAATACGAGAACCAGGGATTGCTCAAGGAAACTAATAGGCAGCAGGTTTTAAAGGAAACAAGCAGAGGCACCTCTTCAAACAATGCACAACCTGTCCAGCTCCTTGCCAAGTGATGCTGTGAAGGCCAAAACTATAGCTGGTTTTAAAAAAGTGTTAGATAAGGGCATAGAGAATAAGCCCATCAATGGCTATTAGCCAAGAGGGTCAGGGATGCAACCATATGATCGGGGTGTCCTTAAATCTGTGTCAGAAGCTGGGACTGGGGGACATGATGGATCACTCAAAACTGCCCCATTTGGGCTAGATCGGGGTGAACAATACTTTTTGATGGGGTCACTCCAAGAATTTGGAAAGTGGTCGAGGGCCACATTCTTCCAGGATATTAATGGAGAAGGTGCGGGGTCTGGGATGGAGGCTGGGTGCAGAAGGGAGCTTGGGGCAAGGGAGGGAGTTTGGGACTATGAGCTGGGGCAGGGGATTGGGGTGCTGGATCTGAAAGGGGATATGGGTACGGGGGGCAGAGAATTTGGGTACATGGAGTAGGGGGTAGGAATGGGAGGCAGAGGGCTGGGGAAAGGAGAGACTGGGGTGCCAGAGGCAGGCTCTGGCCAGGAGACTTACCAGCCAGCAGTCACTCATGAATCAGGATCCCTGCCTGTCCCACCCCCGCACACGCTGCAGCCATGTGTTCTGGAGCACCTTGTGCTTCGTGGCTGCCTGTTATTGAAACAGGCAGCTTTCACTGGCCAGTTTCTAGCCAGAAACTGGCCAATGGGATTGTGCTGGGGGCGGGAGCAGCTCCTAAAGCTTCCCTCCTCCCCTCCAGACTCAGTTTTTAAAAGAAAATACGCCCTGCAGCCCTGTTACTGAGTGTCTGCGGGCTAGATCTGGTGGCTTAATGAGCCGGATCTGGCCCATGGGCCGTATTTTGCCCAGGCCTGGGCTAGATGGAACTTTAGTCTAAACCAATATGGCCATTCTTATATTCATGTTGGTATTGCCCCTACACCTGAGAAAACTGGAGCACGGCCCTGAAACAGGCTGAACAGCAAGGAGACATGCATGGTGGGCATTAATGAGCCTGCAGGCTTATCCACAGGAATTGGGGCATTGGATTTTGATGTCCTGACAGTTGTCTAGGGGCCTCCCAGTTCCAGAAGATGGCGATCTACTCCTGTGCATCGCTGCAATGGTTAGACCCTGCTGTGGCTGGAGATTGCTTCTTGCATGCTATTCTCACTCCTCTCTCTTTATCCCATGGATACTCTCTACAAGGCTGGGGAGGAAAATAGGGGCAGACCTCTGCCAGAAACCTTACTTTCTCAGATCTGTGCAGAAATACAAAGTACATTAATACAGAGTCTATAGTCAGCTCTGGCTTTACCTGATCTACCAGCTCATACCCCGCAGTGAGGACAGTGACACAAGAATCATATGTAAACTCACTGTTGACCTTTTTTCAGTTCAATAATGTATCTATATTGTACTTTCAGCTGTAAGTTTCTCTCCTCTACTGAAAACAGACCATTTCTTACACATCTGTGCTCTCCCCCTTAAGCAGGTTCTTATCCAGAATAAAATGTTCTCTCTCAGCCCAATTCTTCCTTCCCGTCCTGAAGAGCCTCATGCCAGGGACTTCAGCAAAGAGGATTTGAAAAGTTTAAGAAATGATACCAACTGCAGTTCTCCAAGACAATGCTGACTCCCACACAGAATTCTAGCAACTTAGAGGAGGCATATTTTTCTAGCATAGAAGACGGGCTAGTTCACTGACATATCAGACTCAGCGAAGTATTTTATACCTACCTTTAATTGTTTTTCAGCTAATGTCCCTGTGACTGGAGCAATATTCATGGGTCTGTAATCAACCTTAGCAATAAAAAAAATAATCAGATTGACACTGGCTGAGTTCTAGATCTCTGCTGGAACAGCTGATTTCAATGGTAAAATCATGTGAGCCTGATTCTGTGCGGTGCAGCCCAGAGGCAGAAGAGAAAAGATCGCTTTTATGTCAGAATTTTGGAAGCAGCCCCAGCATATAGCAGAGCAGCCCTGGGACTGTTTTAATTTATGGCAGCCTCATGTAGGTTGCCTATGAACTGCTCTGCAGCCCAGCATCCATGGCAGTATGCACTATGGACATATATCCTACTGCTCCCAGCACACCGCCTGCACCAGGGCTAGTAAAGAGTTCTCTGAACTGTAACAGAGGGATTCTTTCCTCATCCCAGGGCACCTGTACAGCCTTTATTCAATGGCAGAGCAGTGTGTGGGGAGAATCTCTCCTTGTATTTCTGCCAGCAGTTCATCCACTTAATTATTGAGTTCTTAGTTCTAAGGTTAATCGTCCCATCCCGGTGACTCATTGGAATTCAAGCTATCAATTCAGGTAACACCTCAGCCCCTGGTACTGTCACCCCTGTTACACCTGCAAAGGGAAACTCTAGGGCTAACATCTCCCTATTATTCTTTGTGACAAGAGATGCAAAGATTCCCTTAGTCTCCTTAACTGCTCTCGTGCTTTTAAGGCCAGGTCTACACTAGCAAAGAAAATTGATGCAAGATATGCAACTCCAGCTACATTGATTGCATAGCTGGAGTCAACATGCCTTGCACTCATTTTCTGGGGCAGCCCTACAGCCAGAGGTCGACAGGAGAAACACTCCCATTGACTTCCCTTACTCCTTGTGAGAAGTACCGCAGTCGATGCGGGCACCCTCAGCATTCAATTTAGCAGGTCTTTACTAGACCCACTAAATTGAACCCCAGAAGACAGATTGCCAGAGTGTTGATCCTCTGGTAAGTGGAGACAAGGCCTCGGTGTTTCAATAATGAATCTGCCATTTTCCACAAAAGATTCTACAAGATTCCACCCCCCATTAATAATTCAAAATGTTTTGTCCACATTTGCCTTGTTATTCCTGTCTGGCAGCTCCACCTCTGACTATGGTGTTTATATCCATCAAGGTACTCAATGAAAATCAGTTTGCCCCAGGTCAGAATGCCCACTATAATGGACTGCATGTGAAGACTCTACTTACGTTGATGTGGGCATAACCAGGAGAGTATTACAGTTGTAAGAAGCGGACGTAGTTGACTTCAGTGTCATTAAGATATTTATTGATAACAGTTAAAATACTTGGTAGGCACCACACATTTATATAAAATATATGTATTTGAAAACTGAATGCACAAAGTTTAATTTCTTTGTGTCAGAAAATGTGGCTTAGCTTCTTCCCCTCCTTGAAAGTCCCCTTGTGCAGACAGTCATGGAACAGAGATGGCGGGGAGCACTTTTCCTGAACATTGGCCAAATCCCACTCGGTACCCATTTCCCTGGCAGTGACCTGGAGTGGGGAGAGGAAGAGAGTCATACAAGAGGCACCTAGCGGATTTTTACAGGAAGCAAAAAACAAACCAAAAAATAGTAGACACATGAAGGGAACGAAATGAATGTCTATACTCCGATGGCAGCCTAGCTCCTTAGCTGTGTTCAACTGGGGTGATCCCAACCCACCTGGCCCAAAGTTTCCCATTGACATCGAGGGGCTTTTGATCAGGCCCCAATATGCACTGGATACTGCTGAGCAAAGGGGGGTGTATGGCAGTAGTTGGTCCCTGAACCTGCAGCCAACTCTATGCAGGCATGGTCCTTGGCATAGTTTAGGAGAATCCTCAGGTTGTCAATGGGGAAGGCTACAATTAAAAATAAAAACCCACCCAAAACCAATGGTCAAATCCTCAACTTGTATAAATTGGAGTAGCCCACTAAACTGGCCCAGCTTCATTGATACCAGATGAGAACCTGGTCAGAGATGCCCAACTATGCTCCATTATATAAACAATGAACATCTACAGCTGCTGCTAACGTTACTGGTCATGGATTAAATCTGTAGCTACAGAACAACTGGGCCTCTCGGTGCTCATGCATGTGGCGAGAGTTGACATTCTGACTGACTGTCCCACATATAAAGTCCACAGTCCTGGGGAACATGGGTGCTGCAAGGCCTATGTTAGAACTGGCGCGCTCTGCCATGTCCTGTATTCAGCCATTTGTTTAGCTTGCAGAGAAATCAGGCAAGGAAACTCAGCTATAAGCGTTTCATCCCATGTGTGTCAGATATGCCTGGAAAAAAAAAACCACTCAGGTGAAACCACAGACAATGACCAGAGACCTCCGCTGGCAATGGAGCCCCTTACGCAGGAATTTCTGTGGATGGGTGCAAGCCATAGCAGGGACTGGTGGCTGCCCACTCCTGCTACAGTGGCCAAGCCTTGCCCCCAGCCTGGGGGATAAGAGGTGTGTAAATCTTCCCCTGGCTGGACAGAGCACAGAGAAGGGAGGCTTGTGCAGCGCGCCGTCCCAGCCTTTCCCCAGCCAGCCAGAGCATGGGGGAGGGAGGCTGGGGTAACACGCTACCCCACCCTTACACTTATTTGGGGGACTGTGGGAGGGGTGCACTCGCCCCCTTCACACACCCCGGCATACAGGCCTGCAATGTTTAGTGACGGGAGAGAGACACTGAGGTAACATGTCCTGTGAACAGGCTGTTTTAAGAAGCAATTTCATTGTCAAAAGATGGATTCTTCAAGAATAACGGAAGCTACACTGTTCCCTGCACGTAACAACATGGTTCCAGTGACTCACCCGTCCCTCCATTTCTATTAGTAGAGAGGATGTTAATGATATCTGTACAGTTTTACTGAGGCCTTGTCTTCATGGCAGTGTCAGCTCAAAATACAACTCAACCCATCCTAACTCCTGTCCAAAAAACTCTAGCTTGGGTAGCGTGATACTTGAAATGCGAACTAGCTGGTCCACTGGGCAGGGAGTGGACTGAATCTTAGTGCTGCTGACAATTGCTGGGAATGGCTATGGGCTGCAACTCACGTTTGTGCCACTCACCCGCTACTAAGCCCATCAGCCATCCTATGGAGCTCAGATGCTGTTTCGTTGTGTGGCTGCTCTCCCGGAGCTAGACTCACAGAACGGACAACCCAGTGGGACAGTGCACAAAACCACCTTTGTGCTTTCCCAATCGTGGGCTGCTCTGAGGGCTGGAAAGGCCCCTTGCAGGTCTGCTTACATTACTGCAGCTTCCCTAGCCTCGCCTAGAGACTGCAACTCTGCCCCAGATTTCCACAGTGCTGTAGGCCCCCTTCTGCTCCAGTCATTCAGTAATGTCAGGAGACCCTGGTCATCTGCAGGCAGAATTGAACCTGGGACTCAGAGCTGGCTGGTAGCTTAGCTGGTGGAGCAGACTCATTCTCCCTCTAAGTGGTCTCAGTGCCACTTTCTTTTCCAAACGGGATGGCACACCACACGCAGAAGTGTGTGTGTAGGGGGGGGGGTTACAATTCCTCAACAGCATCTTTAGAGGGCAGTCTTCTGGCTGTCAGCCTCAGCCATCGTGCCTACATCAGGGAAATCCTCCCACAGCCCCATGTGGCACATTTAGGGTCCCTTCTGTTTGCTCTGGCCCTTGTATGCAACCTGAACCAGAAAAGCAAGGATTTCATTCACAATATCTGGAAGAAAAGCTGCGCCACGTATTACTCTAGTGATTCACAGCAACGTCGTTCCTATTTGCTAATTACGTAGGTTGTGGGAGACCATCTTCGTGGTTGATTGCTCCCAAAGCATAGCATGTTATTGCTGGGGTGTTTTTTTTTTTTTTTAAACAAAGGCACTGAAATAATTCCATTGGTGACAGGGAAGGTGACTCTTCAAATCTGCTTCTCTTTCCCGATATTAGAGGCATTACAGATTTTTCAGCTCTTGATTTGACTGAGTGCTTTTCAGAGACGCAAGTCTTGAAGAAAAAGAATCTCTCATTCCTTCTTCAGTCTCCTCACACTGTCCCCTCTGAATCATATTACAGAGTGTCTGCATCCATGCTGTGCTCACTCCAGAGATTCTTTGTAATACGGATAACAAAGCAGTGGAGTTTTCCTGTGAGACAGCAGATTCCACTTCTTATGAGAATTCAGATCATGCAGTAACAAAGATCTAGGGACAGTCTCTTCCCAAGGATCATATGTTGACAGACTTAGTAAAGAAAAGTGGCCAACTCTGAAACACAGAGTAGCTAAGAGGTAGACAGGAATAGATCTTAAAAGGGAGAAAGCCTTCTTTTGACTAAGTCAGGCTGGCTCGACACTTGGATAGAATATTTAATGCAAACAGTGTCACACTGGCCAACTACAAAAATCTCTATGAAGCCCTGACTGTGGAAAAGAAAGTGCAAACTTTGGACTTTATAACTAGCCAAATTCCTGATCAGGAATAACTGGTTTATTGTAAGGAATGTCAGTGAGGTTAAACGAGTTGACCTTTACAGAATATTGAACAAATTTATTCAGCGGTACCGGCTAAGCACTAACACCACATTTACTCTTGGGGTTGGAACCCAATTCAGATGTCAAGCAGCAGACAAATATAGACAAGGAAATCTTAATAAGGATAAGAAAATGCAGTGATCTGTTTGCTGCAAAGTGTGACTGTATGGCAGAGGTGGGCAACAATTTTTGATGGGGACCACTCTGAGACTTTGGTAAGTGGTCAAGGGCTGCACTTTTCTAAGAAGGAGGGGCAAGGTCTGGGATGGAGGTTGGGTGCAGAAGGGAGCTTAGGATAGGCCATGGGGTACAGAGGGCAGGGAGTCAGAGGGAATTTGGGTGAAGGAGGGGTTTTGCAGTGGACAAAACTTCCCCCTACTTCCAGTGCAGAGAAGCAGATGCAACAGTCAGCTGCTCTGAGCCCTGGGGCTGCTCCCTGCCTGTGAGTCCAGTGGGGTGGGCCACCGGCTGGACTGAAAGGGTTGTTGGGCCGACTCTGGTCCCCAGGCCGTATCTTGCCCACCCCTGCTGTATGGGCTATTTGCCGACAGCCTCCACAGGCCCCTGGGCAAGGTGCGTGTGTGGAGGGAAGGGGATGGACTCTCATAAAGGATGGAGCTGCAGGTGGAAGGGGCTGGACTGCAGCATCTCCCCCTCCCCCAGCCTTCAGAGCCACCCAGAGCATGCAGCACTCCAGCAGCAACTTAAAGAGCCCGTAGCAGCAGCAGAGACAGGGAGCCCTGGACCCCTTTGAATTGCCATCCCCACGGCAACTGCTCCCTTTGCTGCAATCTTGTAACAGTGGCTCCCACGAGAAGTATGCCTTAGGAACATTACATTGCTCTTGGTTTGTGTGCGCTAGGTCTCTCTGAAACAGCAGGGTGGGTGGGGGAAAAGAGGAAAGTTTAATTCAAGAGGAAATTTGAAAAAAAGGAGGCAATAAATGGTTGGTTGGGGACTTGGCAAGACACTCCCCAGTCCTGCCTTGGGACAGGCTGTAATAGGGCTCTACTCTAACCTCTGGTGTGCCCTAAAGGCTTTAGTTTGACCTACTGTAAGTCACTAAATAGGAGTGCATCCAAAACTAGCTCAGGAGCCAGCCTCAGAGGGTACATTTCCTTTTACGTACAACATCAATTGGGCTTTAAAAATGGGCCCCATGACTCAATCCATTGTAGCTGTGGAACCGTGTTTATTTTAAAATAGCACAGTGTTCTACTCACTAACTTGGCTGAACACACATCTATCACCATGCAATGTTCTGTCCTATGTTAGTGTTACATTGTATTATTTTAAGCGTGCTTCTGGTAAATGATGTTCAAGACTCAAAACAGCCAACTCAGAGGTTATTGCTTATTCATCACCAAAGAGACCAGGGACCACATGCTGATAGCCTGGCTCATGCAGAGAAGTTACAGGTTGATATCAAAAGCACCACTTCACTGCGAGCAAGAGCATCAGAATCTGATCTATGGTGGAGTGCAATGTTCCCTCTAATTTCTTCCATCCAGGAATAAATTTTGTGAAGAAAGTTTTGAGAAATACATTTTGTTATGCGCACCAAGGCATGTGTAGATGTGCACCACCAGCTGAAACACAAACTGCCAGGTGAGTGCACTCTGCAAATCAGATGGACAGTGTTTGAATCATTCCTGAGTGGCCACCCCCTTAGAGGGAACGCTGGTGGAGTGGCTAGAGTACGTCACCTATTCAGGACACAGGGGTTCTATTCACAGCTTAGCTGCTGATGTTTTGTGTGACCTTCCACAGGGCATCCAAACCATTGTGTGTCTCACTCTCACTATTTGTAAAATCGGGTAACTTCTACCTCACAGAGGTAGTGTGAGATTTAGTTATTAATCTAAAATTCTCTGAACACCAGAAAGTGCTATAATGGAGTACCTGAAAGGTGTCTATCAAAAGGGGTGGCGATTACAGTTGGGCAGGAAATAATTTCATTTCCTGCCAAACATGTGGAATGTTTCCATTAAATAATTTCCTAATTTTGAGGAGGTGGCAGAAGTGGAGTGGGGGGGAAAACATCCAAAACCTCAATTTTTTATAAATGAAAACTTGACAAAAAACAGATTTTTGTTAAAATATATTTTTAAAAAACAAGATGTTTTCTAGCCAAAAAAACCCTCCAGACAGGAATTTTTTGACCAGCTCCATTTGCAATAAGCTATTAACACATTTCATTAACTGTGGCTGCAGGGTAACGGACCAATCAACTACAGATGTAGAGGGGGGACCAATTGCTGCTAATCAAACCAATCAGAGATCTTTCTGAGTTACAGCATCTGCTCTGCAAAAATCCAGAGCAGATGTTGTAACTGTCTCTAGGACATAGCTTCAAAAAGAGGTAATGTCCTGGAAAACCAGGACGTAGGGTAACCCTAGACAAGTGGCATCTGCCTATGAACAGGTGGCAGAGAGTAGTAGTGAGGGAAGTTGCAACAGCCATTTAAAAATCAAGAGGCAATTCTGAAATGTAACTATTACAGCAGCAATGGGCAACCCGGGCAAGTTAGTGGCTTAAGTCACATGCATTCGTTTTTCCTACCACTTTAGCAGCTTCATTTTCCATAGAAATCCCATAGGCTACTCCACTTAGGACTCATAAGCACTGGGATGAATCTGAGAAGCTGTTCAGATCCAGGTTAAGTTCTGGTTAGCGAGATTTGTTGATGTGAAAAATCTTGAAGCAGCTCTCTAAGGCTGTGTCCAGACTCAGGGGTTTTTTCGGGAAAAGTAGCCTTTTCCCGAAAAAACTTCCCCTGCGTCCAGACTCAAGCCGCGTTCTTTCGAAATAATTTCGAAAGAACGCGGCTTTTCTTTCGATGGCGGTAAACCTCGTTTCACGAGGAAGAATGCCTTCTTTCGAAAGTTCCTCTTTCGAAAGAAGGCGTTCTTCAATGTAAATAGGGCTTCCTCGAAAGAGAGCATCCAGACTCGCTGGGTGCTCTCTTTTGAAAAAGCGGATTGCTCTTTCGAAAGATCCGCCTGCAGTCTAGACGCGATCTTTCGAAAGAGGCTCTTTCGAAAGATGCTTTTGAAAGAGCCTCTTTCGAAAGAAGCCTGCAGTCTAGACATAGCCTAAGTGGACAGCAGAGGGACTGATGGGATGTTTGCAAACTTGGACCAAAAAAATCCCACAAGAACAAATGTTCTCACCAAATTTAGGCCATATCAGAAGCAGGGTCGCGGGAAGGGGGGAATTTCTGGGTCTGAATCTAACCTTCAACTAAAAACACAGGAGTTTGGTTTAGACCCAGCTATTTGAACTGGAACCCCGCGCCCCCCTTCCATATTCAAAACAGTTTAGCTTTAGGATTCTGGGCCTGGCTCTGGCAGCTAGGACAAATGGCTCAAGTGCATGTAGGCTTTGACTGAGAGTTTCAGAGATGCGCAAGACATTCAAATCCTCAGTGCTTTTTTTTTTTTTTTTTAAGGTGCTGGTACTTCAGGAGAAAAGTTGTTGAGCTCTGACTGGGGGTGCTGGTACTGCATCTGGAGGTGCCGGTATTGCATACCAGGCAGTACCATCACAAAAAAAGCACTGCAAATCCTACTGAAATTCAGCCAGCACTGGTTGTGATAACTGGGCCTAAAAGTGTATAAAGGTTATAATCAAGTGGTGTGGACAGAGCACCAGAATACTGGCGTCATCTCTGAACCCAGGCAAGGGGAATCCCATGTGCATCGATACCACAGTAACAGGTACCCCAAAACAGATACACACGGGGCTGCAAGAATCCTCTGCTTTATCTGGGAGCAATGAGGAGATAAATGAGCCATGCAGTTACTGGGCCAAAATAAACACAACAAAACAGACCCATAAAGCAAATACAGGAGGGGGCAGTACATCCCCTGGCCTTTATCTCCCAACAGCCAGCAAGGGGTCCTGTGACAGCTAGGAATTCACAGGTAGCCTGACTCCCACTAGAAATGCTATATATAGAACAACGAGGGGCTACACACTGTGGCATTAGGCCAGACCACATAGCGCCAAAAGAACACACCCAGAAGCCTTTGGTTGTTACCTGTTATAATGACTTCGTCCCCGTCCTGCAGAAATTTACGAAAATGTCCATTCCCAAGATCAATTACTTTTGTGCCCTTCCATGACATCTCCAGCATGGAGCCAAAGTTCTCCGGATCCTTCAAAGCGTAAGTTAGTAGCAGGATTATAAAGCCATTCCACATGTCTGTGCCACATTAACACCCTCTCCCCCGCACATTTCCCTGCTGCTGGGAGTGAGAACACAACTATGTTATTGGATTCTGGGCCTATTCCTGGAAAGCGGCCAGCAACAGTCATTGATCCAGTTCACCTATATTCTAGCATACTTGCCCGGGTCTTTGTTTTTAACTCATTACTGACTGGAGGCCACAATTGCCTAAAGCAATCTTTTCTTTGGTACCTCTAGCTTTAGTAAGTGGGCACTATAAGGAAAAACTGGATTCTGTTCAAGGAAACAGAGGGTATATGTCTACACTACAGTGTTATTTCAAAATATCTAATTTCGATATAGTTATTTCAAAATAGCTTATTTCAAAATAACGCATCTACACACAAAATGCATTTCGAAATAGCTTTTTGCTATTTCGAAATAACATGTCCACACTGAGTGGACGCTGAATCGCACTTAAGGCCAGCTGAAACGAGGTCCGGCAGGGCATCAGGACAGGAATTACTTAGCCTCAGGCAGCAGCCACACAATCTGAGGCCTGTGCTTAAAGGGACCCTCCTTGGACAGCCGGTTCTCAGGTTTCTCTGCTTGCTTGCCTACCTCGATGAGGGACAGCAAAGCATTTTGTCTCTCTGAGCTCTGGTTGCCCTCACTTGGGACACCACAGCACTCTGCAACATGGAGCCAGATATGAATTTCAAAATTGGTGTTATTCCTCGTGGAATGAGGTTTACCAATTTCAAAATAAGCCCTCCGCTATTTTGATTTAATTTTGAAATAACGGAATGGCTGTGTAGATGCTAGGATAGTTATTTCAAAATAACTTTGCTGTGTAGACATAACCTCAGATACTATCTCTGTCTCTCCAGAGTCTGTCGCTACATTTCAGAGTCCTATTCACATATCACTGTGCAGAGGGTTGCTAAATGCTGTGAAATGCTTAAAAGATTGTAATGTAAATCTGCAGCACGTTACATTAGAGAGAAGAAAATGCGCTTCACGTATATGTGTGTACCCGAGCAGCATGGTGTACGCGCTTTGTTACATTAGTAGGTAATGACCGATGGCAATGCATTAAGCGCTACATCCAGCTTCCATTGACCTTCCCTACTGGAAAGGCTCCCAATGACTTCACAGGCTATAGGACATGGGGGTATAAAATCTTACCTGTCATTTTTTATTTCAGACTGAGGAACCTGCTTCCCTCCCCCATCACACTTTTGTCCACCACTGGACACTGTCCAGCAATGTGCTGTTCAGGAGACAGAGTTCCATGAATCCCAAAAAATACATAGGAGAAAAGTGGGTTGCTGTTTTTGCTGCATCTACGTACAGTACAATACCAGTGCAGTATAAATGAAAACAATGGACTATGAAATTAGGGTCCTACAGAATTGAGAGACTTGGAAGGGTTAACACTTTGAAGAAGATTAATACTTCTATTGTCTAGAGCAGTGTTTCTCAAATTGTGCTCTGCGGAGCCCCACCCACATCTCCAGGGGCTCCGCAAGGTTGACAAACTGGAAACATCGATAGGTACAACACATACAATCACTTGACCGCTGGGGCTCTGCATAAATTTTTACGCATGTAAAGGGCTCCGGAGCCCAAAAGGTTTGAGAACCGCTGGTCTAGAGGCTTTCATCCAGAGATCTCAAGATATTGTTGCTCTGGGGGATGTTTTGAACAACAAGACAGTAGCTGTAAATCTCACAGCAGGTTTGGGCTGTGTGGATTAGGGCTGTGAATGGGTAACTGGTAAGCATCACCCTTAGTGGCCTGCTGCAGGCAGAGGGCTGCCCTAGCCCCAGAGTGCTGCCAGCTCCCAGTCCATGTCAGCTGGGAGTCAGCAGCCTCATTCAGGACCAGAAGTGGGGAGGGGAAGAGGGAGAGAGGAATGCCAATTCCCAGCTCACACAGGCTGGTTAACTAGTTACACAGGATTTTACAAACCTAACATGGATACTTTTGTGCAGGAATATTGTTGCTTCTAAAACACAACTGCTTTTAAGAAGAGGAAGGCTTAAGAAAATACACCATGCTAGTCTGTATCTGTAAAAACAACAGAGGAGTCCTGGGGTACCTTAAAGAGCAGATTTATTTAAGCATAAGCTTTCATGTGTAGGAACCACTTGGTCAGTTGCATGGACATGCGTAATATCGATGCATCTGACAAATTGATTTTTACCCACCGTACAAATCAACAATGGAAAATTAGACACCACTCTCTACAGAAAACCCACTGACTCATACAGTTACCTACATGCATCCAGCTCCCATCCAGAACACACCACACGATCCATCGTCTATAGCCAATCCCTTCGATACAACCGCATCTGCTCTAACCCCACTGACAGAGACCAGAAGCTTCAGGATCTCTACCAAGCATTTATAAATCTCAACTACCCACCCAGAGAAACAAAAAAGCAAATTGAAAGAGCCAGACGAATACCTAGAAACCATCTACTTCAAGACAGACCCAAGAAAACCAACAATAGAACACCACTTGTCATCACCTACAACCCCCAACTTAAACCTGTCCAACACATTATCAATAAACTACAGCCTATATTGGAACAGGATACCATACTCAAAGAGGCTCTGGGAGACAGACCCATAGTCTCCTATAGACAACCACCTAACCTCAAGATGATTCTTACCAACCACCACAGGACATACCACACTAATACCAACCCTGGTACCTTCCCTTGCAACAAACCCCGTTGCCAGCTTTGTCCACATATTCATTCTGCTGATACCATTATTGGACCTAACCAAGTGAGTTATAAGATCAAGAACACATATTCCTGCGCATCCAGAAATATAATCTACGCTATCATGTGCCGAAAGTGTCCGTCTGCTATGTACATTGGACAAACATCTCAGACACTTCGCCAAAGGATTAATGCCCACAAAACAGATATCAGACAAGATCACAAAGAGAAAACAGTTTCTTGCCACTTTAACCAGAAAGGACACTCTCTAAATGACTTAGCCACCTGCATTCTGCTACAAAGACCTTTTACATCTGCACTTGAAAGGGAATCCTCTGAACTGTCATTCATGTTAAAATTCGACACTTACCAACAAGGACTTAACAAGTCTTTGAACTTTCTCACCCATTACCAAGACAGTTTCCCCAATTATCACCTGTAATACCATTAACTCACAAACATCCCACTCTCCCTACCTTTAATATCAGCAATTCACAGACACTTACCTTCCTTCCTCCCCCTTCCCACCCCCCCGCATCCCCCTTCTGTTCTGCAATGTGATTTGTCCTTTTCATATTTGTTCATTTTTTTAAATTGTATCCTTTGGTATATATGGTTGTGACTACTTTCTTCCACTATTTGATCTGAGGAAGTGGGTCTGGCCCACGAAAGCTCATCATCTAATAAACCATCTTGTTAGTCTTTAAAGTGCTACATTGTCCTGCATTTTGCTTCTCTCTGTTAAGGTATGTACTTCAAAAAGACTGAGGAAGGACTACAAAGATGTCCCCTAATAAAACAAAGTGGCTTTAAGATCAAGGTCACATCTGATGAGTTTCTAGTGGCTGAGTAATTAGTTAGTAATGATCACTGTTAATTAAGTGCTTACAGGTCCACTGATTGTTCCAGATGCCAGGAGATCTCCAGGTCTGAGGTTGCATCCATTAACAGAGTGGTGAGCCACCTGCTGTTTCATGGTCCAGTACATATACTAGGGAATGGGAGAAAGTGAAGCACAGACATGACTCTCAGATGTCACTACTCTGTACAAAATGGATTTCATTCTCTGAATTATACTGTTAAAAATTAGCCTCCAGGAACAACGTCCTTATCTAATCAGGAGCCTTCAGCAGCCTCCATGGAATATTTGTAATTACTTAAAATTGATCCTGTGGCATTGATTGGTCTGCAGATGAATGGCCTTATACAAATAGCTTATACGTGAAGAGGTGAGAAGCAACGATTGCAACTTGGCTCTCTCAACACACGGCATGTTAATGCACCAGCTCCATAGACAATTGGCTCCGTTCAAAGCCCAGTGGAATCAATGAGAATTTTTCCACCAACATTTCCCCTGAATGTTTGCTTGTCCCAGATGCCCACAGAATCCTGTGTAGAAGGATTTTAACACTTGATGATGTGATATTAATGTTGGGGTTAATGGCAATTTGCAGCAACCAGGTTCTGCGCAACATAACAAGTCAACCAGTCATAATAACTTTAAATGGGTAAAAGAGAGAAGTTGTGCAGGTACCTGGCAATACAACAGCCATCATCAATCATGTTATTCATATGAATTTCAAGGGAAAGATCTTCTTTGATACGGACTTGCTAGCCTAGTGAGGAGGGTTTTAAATACACTTCAAAGGAGGCGGATGAGACATGCCCAAGAATAAGTATAAAAAAGAGATAGTGACCATAACGGAAGGCTAGAGGTTGGCCTTAGGGATACATCTACATGCAATCAAAGACATGGGTTTGATCTGGGTCCGCTGATTTGGGCTTGCAGGGCTATTCAATTATATGTAGATGTTCAGACAAGGCATGGACCCATCCTCTGTGACCATGCTCCTTTACATGGTCTTCAACCTTCTTGAGATAGGTCCACATTGCAATTTTACAGCCATTCCGCCTGAGTCAGTGGAGCCAGGCCATCCTCAGGTCTTTTATTACGATGTAGACCTATCTTAAGAAGGCTAGAGGGATGGGGGTGGGGCATGGAAAATTACAATAAGGACATAGGCACAACAAGGGGGGAAATGATAGGGGAATCTGCTCCATACATTATAGGTCTATACACATGCACAAGGAGTGTAGTGAACACAGGAAGGATTGGAAGGCTGAATACACAAGCTAAATTATGACTTAATGAGCTTAATAGAGTTGGTGGGATAAATCTCATAACTGGAATATTGGTATAGAGGGGAACAACTTGTTCAGGAAGGACAGGCAGATGAAAACAGGATAAGGGGTTGCTTTATACAGCTAGAGCGTACACACTTGTTTTGAGGTCCAGAAAGAAATGAAAGGCAGATCAAAGACTCGGAGAAGATGAAAGGCGAAAGCAACAGGGGTAATGGTGTGGTACTGGTCAAATATAGACTATCAAATCAAGAGGAGGTGGATGAGATGTTTCTGGAACAATAGACATATCCAAAACACAAGACCTGAAAGCAGTGGGAGACTAACTTCCCAGACATCTGGGCACACAGGAGCTGGGCTTGCTCAGTCCCAGCTCGTACCGGGTTCAGCAACTCTTGTCCATGGGGGGGTGGGGTCCCACCAGGGAGTGGAGACGCCCTGCAGATAGGGCTGCTGCCAGAGCAGCCTCTGCCCATGGCCAGCCTGGGCCGCCACAAACAGGGATTGCTGATAGAGCAGCCTTGGCCCGCCACGGGCAGAGACTACTTGCAGTAGCCTTCCCCCCTGCTACTTCTGATAGAAGCAGCAGTGTGGGGGAAGGTGGCGGCACCGCGGAGACATTGCTGGGGGACCAGCTTTTAACTTTCTACTGGAATGGGACCCAATGTGTTAATTTCATTAATTTAAAATGATCCTAAACCAAACTCTTACCTTAAAGTTTGACTTGCATATTGTGGCTGGGTTGCTCATTCTTTCTCCTAAAGGGAGCAAAAGAAGCAATCAATGGGAAAATGTCACTAAATGAAGACATCTGTGGCGCTGTCATTTTGTGGTTGGACAAGGCTTCTGTTACCATGTTCAGGGGCAGTAGACAAGAAGAAATAACATACTCTCGGTATGAAGGGCTACAAGGGGAGAAAGTTTCTATCCCCTGCTCTGTCACAGACTTCTGGTATGACTCTGACTTGACCTCTGCTTCCCTCACCATGAAATAGAGATATTATTTTCCTATCTTATTGGGGAATTGTGAGACTTATTTCATACAAATGGCAGGAACTACAGAAATATACAGTACTATTTAACGGAAAATATACTTTGCTATTTTCGTTTGCATGATACTTTACCTTCAACACGATTCTAGCTTAAGTCCTTACACAGTACAGTATTCACATTTTACAATGACACAGGGAGACTAAATGACATGCCCAAGGTCATACAGAGAATCTGTGGCATAGCAAGAAGTTGCCTCTGTGACTCTATAAAAGGGTGGGAAACCTTTGGGTTGGGAAAACCCCCAAACCCACAGAAAAAAAACTGTCGGGGGCCACACACAAGTGAGAAACAAAAAAGGAAAAAAGAAAAAAAAATACAAACAAACACAAACCGCCATACAAATCCTCACTGATGTGGCCCCAACTGAAGAGAAGACACTTCCCACATTTCCCTTATGCACCATAGACTAGTGGGGCCCAGGTTTGTAGATTTTGTGTGCTCCTGTCCCACAAGGATGGCAGGGGGAAAAAAAGGGGCTGGGGATGGAGGGAAGGGCGTTGAGCCTCAGCAGCTGGATTCAGACCTTAGGTTCTCCACCCTTTCTCTACAGTCTCAAGGTAGTGTCCTAATCATTGACCCAACCTTCCTCTGTTTTTCTCTGATTCACTACATCAGACTTGTGCTGCATCATCGCAAGAGGCCATGAATTGCACCCATGAAGGGGACTTGTTGGAGGACTGAAAGATGAGAGATGGAAGACATACAATCTCTTGTACCCTTCCCCTTCTTTGCTGGCCTGCTCTACCTGGTGTTATGGTGCTGAGCTCCTCTTCTACTAACACACATGGAACAGCAGGGCCATGGTAGTCCCACACGTGAAGCATAGCATGTTCTGAGCCCTATACTCATTTCAGGACATCACTGGGACTTGTGAAGTAAGGTAGGTCAATCAACTTTCACCCCTAGGGAAGCACACATTCTTAGTACTGTTTCCCTGGTCTTCACTCTCTCTGTTCCTTCTGATTATTAGTTACCAGCCAATTATCGCACCTTGTTTTAATTAGACTGCAAAGACACTGGAATTGGAACGGTGTCTTTTACTCTATATGTTTCCATAAGAGCGCCAGCACAATGGAGCTCTGAGCCCGACCGGGCGTTTAAGAGCTGTCAGAATTAAAAAAACAAACTATAATAATTCTTCAGATGGTAAAATGGCCATATGCAGCCACCAGAACAGGAATGTTCCCCAAAGTAAAGCACTGCACTAACGAGGAGGCACAGAATGAGCTTTTTTTTTTTTTTTTTACTTTCCTCTGACTCAGCAAGTACCAGCTTATGCAGATATCAGGAACCCAGAACTGACTGAACAAATGTCTGAAGCACATGGCAGATTTAACATCACTTTACTTGACCTCCACCAATCATTCAGCAGGACTGTACCTTTGATAGCGACGAAGAGATTTATATCAAAAGCATAGGGCTCTTCATCACAGAGGTATGGCAGTGGTTTGGGAACCTAAAGGCATACAATATGTATTATTGCCTGGAGGCCAAAAGAAAAAGAGACCAGCACGCACCTTGGACATTTTGTAACCGCTCTCTTCACAAGGCTCTGGTGAATAGCCATCTGTCCCTTTTTCAAGGCACACATTTTTTTCCATTCCTTTTGTCATCATGAACAATTGCCTAAGAAGCGACTACTTCACATAAATGATTATGTCACCAATGTTTACTTCACTACTACTAAGGCATTCATTTAATCAAATGCACTTTTTCTTGTGGCCTTCAAAAGACCTCTCGATTATTCACATGGATATTAAATCCAAACAAATGTAACTTTAGCGCACCCTTGTCCTGATTATACTGTTAACTCAAAGCTTGCAGAAGACTTGCAGTTTCAGACCTAAGTAGTTTAGCTGGCACATGGAGATGACGACCTGTAAACTCTCTTCCCTGTATTACTAGCTTGTAACAGTCTAATTAAATGGCTACATACCATAAAATCAAATATCCTCAAACTATGGGCAGCTTTGACTATTGATCAGAACCTTTCAGCTTGAGTCCACAGTCTCTACCACTTACTGTAAGCACTCAAAAGTGTTACCAAACGCTAAAGAGAAGCTTGCCAATTAGTATCGTTTCTATGTACAGATGTTTAAGAGAGATATTTTTCTTGACCAGCTCAGGTTTGCAGATGGTTTTCAAAGCTATGCAGCCATACACACTGTGATGACTGAAAACCTGGCCTCACAGAAGTCGATGGGTGTTTTCCCATTAATTTTAAAGGGGCCAGGATATTACCCCACATCTTGGATGTGGGATCAAGCCTTGAAGTCAGTAGAAAGGTGCTGGTACAACCAAGCATTTCTGTTCTTGAAACTTAGATTTCACTCAAATCATTTCTAATGACCCAGCTGTTCTCTTGCTAACCTGGACGGGGTTTGGCAACACAAAAGGCATGAGAGCTTCCATAGTAACGACCCACGGAGAGATGGTTGTGCCAAAACTCTTGCCCAGAAATGGACCGAGAGGAACATATTCCCACTTCTGAATGTCACGAGCTGGAAAAAAGGAAAGTCAAATCTAATGAAATCTAATGAAACATTTTCAGAGAGTTGCATGGACTTCAGGCCTGTGACTGAACACCAGATGAAGAGCTCTGCAGTCCAACAGCTTACACTATCCATGGAACAAGCAATGAAATACCACTTGCTTGCCCAGAATAGCTCAGCCATGACATAAAGCAGTCATCTGAAGGGCTCAGAAGCACAATTCAAAGTCCTCTGGGTAGGTCTAGATTAGGAAGAGCAGCCAGCTTTAGATAGGGGCTAGTTAATACATTAAATCCAGCTTCACCATTATTTTCCCTTGCCTAGACACTGGTTAACATCTTTTATTTCCATTCAACTGGTTGAAATCAATCTTAGGGTCCCCCTTGATTAGCTAAACGGAGCTAAAACGTGTTCCATAGTGAAAACACAATGAACACGCTGGAATCACAACCTCTTTCCCCCCTCAGCTACAGAGGCCCTTTGCTGAGGTGATGGTTTATGTCATGTCCATGGCAAGCAGGATTAAGACCGAAATCAGCTCATGTCATGTAGATAGCTAGACAACCTGCACTAGCAGGAGCTCTTAGTCAATACAGACCTGAGCAGGATTTGAATCAAAGCCTGACAGTTGCAGACTATTCCACTCCTGCTACTGTTGCCCAACAGGGTCCTGACTAAGTGTAAAACCAAACACACTAGCTGTCAATATTCTGAGCATTATGTACATGCATTTCCCCAGGGAGGCAGAGGAACACTTATTACCACTCCAGTCATTCATAAGGACCATTCCAAAAATGTGCTCATGAGCTCTGTTGACTGGGATAGGCTCCCCAAACTTGTTCCCGGGGCCCACAAAGAAAGCCTGTAAGAGAGAAGTACACACTTTAACCAAGTCAAAGATCTGAAAATCATGCCTGTGGTTATGCCAAGACAAATCTCCTGCAAGAAGTACTATTAAAGGTGAGGGCTGATGAGGCAGATAGGGTAGAATGGGATTTTATTTGCTTTCTTCTAACTTTCATTGGACTTTCCTTGTGCAAGATGAAACAAGAATTACAGCTTTTTTCTCCCTCCTTCCTTAGCGAGAGGGCAGCATTGAACCACTTGAACAGTAATGAGCTGAGAAGTATTGGTCATTAACTCAGCACCTGAAATTACTGAAGAATAATTCACTTTTGCAGTCCAGAAGAAAAAAGCTCCATTCAAGTTGGGGACAGAACGATAGGGCTTTTTACCCAGTTAAACAACCACTTTCTTTCTACACACTGCAGCAAAGGGCATGATTATTGTAAAGTAACCAATTAGGGGAGTCTTGCAAAGGTTCTGACCTGGCTGCAGCCTATCAGAACAAAAAGTGGAGGCTGGGAGAGTGTTCCACTGTATAAAAGGAAAGACAGAAGCAGGGGGCATGCTCTTATTCTTTCAGCATCCAGATTTTCTGGCCAGTAGATGAGATCTCAAACAGAACAGCTATTTTTTAGTAAGCGTGGTTGCGATTTCTTATAATTATACAGGATTAGTCTAAACCAAATCCTGTAGAAGTCAGTGATAAAGGTCCCATTGTGGCACATAGTTAGACCTGCACTGAAAACTATATACTCCTACTTTTCATCTCTAATGGAGGTTTCGACACGCTCTTTTAGCTCAGTTTCAGGAACATTTTCTGACTGATTTCCTATCTCCATGCACCCTTACTGTGTTTGTGGCTATGAATAGTTTAACCATGTTAAGAGCAGAATGCAAACAAAACAAATGGCTGTTCTTTTGGACTGCACTGTATTGCAAGAGAACGAGCTTCTTAAGACCTGTTATTACAGCTGGGAGTAATGGGCAGATCAGCTGGATTACTGGAGAAGCAAGCAGGCATTTGAATGGCAGCCCAGAACCTTTGGATCCCTTTATTTTCATAATGCACAGCTAGTGTGCATGGTCACAAGTGTTAGGCATTGAAGGATTTACTCTGCATCACGAAGGTGAGTGTTGAATACACATGGGTTTGGGATGTCTGGGACAATAGCTCAGCTGTTTGCACATTTATTCCATGGACTTTGAAATTGACAGGCTAGATATAAGTAACACAAATGGAGAAAGTTGTATATTTAGACATTGTTTTATGAAGCCAGATGTTTTTATTCTTCCTCTGTTTCACCCCACACAGACACACCGTTAAATCCCATTCTGGTAGGGAACCAAAGGGCATTCTCATTTAAGTTGCAGCTGCTACATGCTCAGAGCTATAGCTAATACAGCAAGAAATATGATCAAGTCCCACTATACAGAGGACCTAAGTTCCTGAAAGAGAACCTTAGTTATGCAGAAAACTGTGATTCCTTTTTCCTAAGCAATGGTTCTTCCCCCTCTTCTCTCCACCCCCATCACCTCTTCTTATAAGCTTTGAAACTATATAGCTAATTATGTTATCTGCTTAGAGGCAGACTAAGGGGCATGCCATGGGCTAACAGAAAATATACTGGGTATTTCCTACAAGAGTCTAATTAAAATACACTCTCTCTGAGTCCCCATTATGGAGCTGCTGCCTTTCATACCTCTTGCATTGGAATGACACTGGAAAGAAGCTGGTCTAGAATTGCTTTACTCATGCAGTTCTTAAGCATTGCATTCTCTCCTTTGAACCAGTTTCTGCAGCAGGCAATATCCTGGGAGGTGGTGCTATAAGAAAGGCAGCTGTATATAACCTATATCACATTATATTTTTATAATGGGCTCAGGTTTTTACACTCTTTTACTAAAGGGAAAGCTATGTAACACGATAAATAATCCTACCATTTCTAATTCAATGTCCAAAAGTTGGCAAGCCCCGAACACTGGAGGTTTAGCTGTGAATTAGACAGAAAGACATTATGAAGTTACAACAGAAAAGCAATGAAGCTAGAGAAGACAAGAGACAGCCAAACATATCCCAAGGCCACACTGCTTGCTAAGGAGAACAATGCATTTCAGGGGCTCACCATCATCAGGTCGCATCTGCCCCACCGGTCTTCGAATTGGCGTCCCAGACACCACAACGGAGGATGCACGGCCATGATAACCGACGGGTAAGTGTAACCTTGTTAAAGCAAAGCATTGGTTGTGTGTTACATGCTGCATTACAGTCACCAGAACCATGCACTGCAGAAGCAGCAAGCACTACCCTAAGTTCCAAAGTTTCAGTGTTGTCAAACCACAATACAGTACAATTTTCCTTTAAATGGCACCACCTTTTTAGGCTTCCAGATTGAGTTACTGAAACTTAATCCTCTGTTTCTTGCTATATGAGAAGAGAGCTGCTACTGACTCCCAGCAGTCACCTCTTTCTGCTACACAGCTCAGATGTAGTGGAGAATGGAGAAATGGGGTTTCAGACACTGGGGGACAGAATCAGAACTGATACACCTCGTCATAACTCCACAGTGGAGCCAACATAAACAAATTGTACATCTGTCCTTAGGTGCTTATTTTCCCATAAGGTCAGAGAGGCCTTTGCAAAAATCTTTACAACACAATGTCATGCATGAAAACAAAGAACTGGATTACAAACCAGTTAGGCATCAAAGCATTCTCCTTGCCTCTGAACATGATCCCAACATTTGTAGCATGTTCCCTTGAAGAATAGAAATCAGTGTAGTCTCCTGGGGAAAAGAAATCACAAGATGTAGATCAACTATATGATAGACCCTGCTCTGGTATGATGAAAGAGCATCAATTTCCCAAAATGATGGGGAAGGAGGGAAAGAAGTGTAGAGGAGTTTGGAAACAGTCACAAGACTATAATAATCATGAAGATAGTCTATAAAAGGGGATCGCTGCCTGTTGCAAAACTGTTTGTGTTTTTACACCTGCTGCGCTTCTATTCATTAGCTACAAATGTAAGAACAAGCCACATGTTTTGTAAAATTTAACCATTTTCTATTGTCATTTGCATTTTGCTGATGCTATCGAGAATGCTGTACTGCACACAGCAGAAAGGATTTTATAAACAGTTTATCTACTGCCCTCTGGTGCACTTTCTAAGCAATTGTTTAACTCACAATTAACTTAGTGGTTTTGAAGGAATTCAAAAGGTAGGCAGTGAGAGTGGAAAATATATATATATAAAAAAGTAAGATTTTCTGCCCTTTCCTATCTCCACCCATATCACACATGGCTTCAGGTCCTCGGTCTAGTACCAATTCCAGAGTCACTGACAAGACACCAGTGTTGCCAATTTAAAATACTATTTTGTTAAAGTCCTAGCTCCTGGAGTCAGGTGATGTGAGAATCTCAGCTTTCATTTAAAGAAAAATGGCTTCCCTTTATATTTGCAGAAAAAAAACCTTAAAATTGATTCACGTGCACCCTAATGGCTCAAACCCCAGGAAACTAAAACTGAACACCACCACAGGTGTTTTTATTTAAATCCCATGATTTCTGGTGTCTGACCTGGTTGGACATTTAGGTTTGGCAGTATTGCAAACAGACTTACCAGCCACAGTGGCAAAGCGTTTTGAAATTCAGCTGATCACAGGTTAGAGACAAGGCTGATTGCATTCTGTCTCCCTTCCACGGTTTGGATTTATCAATTTCGTTAAAATCAGCCTTGATGCCTCGTAAAAACACACACATCTTGGCTCTCCTTTCACCTGACGGTCCTAATATATGTGTTCACATAGTATAGTGACATCCAGCCTTTTAGAAATCGGAATGGACGGAAATGGTGGCTCTGGTGTTTTCCAGAATTGTCAGATCATAATTTAACCTAATGAGAGCTCAAGTCCCCCAGACACCCAGCCTCTATAAACCCAGGACCTCACGGAGACACTGCTGTGCTAAGATAGAGCTACATGGCATGACTGAGCCTTAAGTTATTTGTAATTACATGACACAGTGTTCGGCAGTCAAGATAATCATCTGCCTAAAGAAAAGGGCTTTGAGCCAGTGGGGTCATACAGGCTTTTGGAAACATTGTTCTGACTTCCGGGATTCCTATGGCACCAGGGAACTTTGATCGGATTCAGTTAGCAGAAGTTATTTCTGGAGGCCTCACATCTGTATTAAAACATGGCACACAGGTTTTATTTGGGATGTCATTGATGGTACCTGCAATGAATCATCTGTAGCTGGTAGTGGATATAGGGCAGGGTGAGCGGGGCGGTTGCCCCGGGCCCCGCGCTTCAAGAAGCCCCGCGCATGCGCCATGTCAAAGGGAGGACCCCGCGAAATTGTGCTGCCCTGGACCCCGCAAAATCCTCATCTGCCCCGTCTGTAGCATCTACTTTACACCCATTCCTTGCCCCAGCCACAAGCTGACCATGCAGAACATTTGGGGAATATGAAAATCTCAGTGGGTACAATCAAATTGTGTACATACCAGTTCACAAAACTTACCAATTTCAGCTGGAAGATGCATTATAGCAGAGACCTGAGGTACAAATGCTCTAAAAAGGCAAAAGAAAGATGTGATCTCTCAAAGAAGTGGTAGCTGTCACACTGGGGTGACTCAGAAGAAGTTGAATCTCATTTCGTATTAACTAAGTTCTGGTACCTGCTCTGAAAAATGTCACCTTGCTGAATTTCTCTGCTAGCTCCTGGTGCATAAAGTAAGTGCCCAGAAGATGGAGGCCGCTGTTAACTTAAGTGGTTAACTGATTCTACGAGCCCCTGTGAGGAAATTGTACATTAGTGTATAGAAAGGTGTTGCATGCCTGGGAGATCTCACTTTTTTCCTTACAGCCACACAAAGACTAAATGCATCCACTGGGATGCACTGGCAGGTTAGTATGTGCCCTCACTGCCCTCTGCTGGATGGAAGGTGTAATCAAGTGTTTTCGACACAGTTGCCCCCCTGCAAGAGACCTATGAAAATACTGTGGCACCTTAAAGAACAACAGATGTATTTGGGCACACGCTTTTGTGGGTAAAACTCACTTCATCAGATGCATTGGATGAAGTGAGTTTTACCTACAAAAGCCGATGCCCAAATTAATCTGTTATTCTTTAAGGTGCCACAGGACTGCTCATAATTTTGAAGATAGAGACTAACACAGCATCTTCAGAAGTCTCAGAGGGCTAGCTAACAGCCTTTAAACTGGTAACATGAGCTTTTGTGGGCACAGCCCACTTCTTCAGATGACCAGAGTGTTGGAAGTCCAACACTCCGGTCATCTGAAGAAGTGGGCTGTGCCCACAAAAGCTCATGCTACCCATCAACATGTTTTGTTAGTCTTTAAAGTGCTACCAGACTATCTGTTTAAGTTTTTCCTGTTACAGACTAACTTGACTACCCCTCTGAAGCCTTTATACTGAAAGCTCAAAAGGCCTCTCCTTAGCGCAGGGGTTAAGGAAGTCTTGTTTTCTGACCTCATGTGTGCTGGACCCTTCCAGATGGTGGGGTTAAGTCTACACTGCAATAAAACACCCACAGCGGACTCAAGTTCCCAGGACTTGAGCTACAGGGCTTGGGCTAGTGCCTGGACTCTGAGACCTGGTGGATCTACACTGCAATTGTATAGCCCCACAGCTACAGCCCAAGACAGCTGGCATGGGCCAGCTTCATGTTCATTATCACCGTTCAGACATACCCTGAGTTTCATGCTGCATGTTGGCATTGATGAGACCAGGGTCAGTCTTGGGGGTGGGCAACCCCTCCATCCCCAGAGCCAGCCAAGGCTCCTTTAGCCCCCAAGTGCTGGACTTGGAGCCAGGTAGGGGCAGCGTTGGGGGCTCCCCACCTGGGAACTCCTACCACGCACTGGACTCCAGTTGCTAGTCCTGTCTGGGTTGATGAGGGACAGGATTTCTTCCTCCCCTGCACAAGCTGTTCCTGCGGCTAGGTCAGATCCACCTCTGGGAACCTCCCCAAGTGGCAGAAAGCACTGCATGCCCTCTACCCCTGCATCAGGCACCCACCACTCCCAGGTCAGAGGGGAGGAGGAAAGGTCACTGTATAGACAGCTGCCCCTGTACTTACCCATTTTACCTAAGGCCAGGGCACCATTTTACCTAAGGCCAGCCCTGCATGAGACTCTACTGCTAAAACAATATTTCATTATAGCAAGAAACCTGCCTGAAAGCTTACCTCAGGTTGATACTGTATTGGGCCTTCTAAGCTTACAAAAGGCCTTGCGAGTGACACAACAGATCCATCTCTCCAGAGCTATATTAAATATTTACACAAGGCCACTGTTAAATGAAGTCTCAAGGGGAGGGAGGAAAGACTGGAACTACAGTGACATTCAACTGCCCTTCTCCAGAGAACTGGACTCCTTGCCAGAGAGGCTACCACACCTCTTTAGGTGAAGGATTGATTATTTCCTTTTACATACCAGCAGTGTGCAGTAAGCCTCACTGAGAACAGCCAAGACTCTGCTCCTCTCCTCTGACTCTCAGGGCACATGGCCTCCAGCTGGGAATACACACTTGAAATACACAAAGACTCTGAGGCCACGATTCCACTTGTGGGAAGATCTACGCTGCGATGGTCAATATTCTGGCGTTCGATTTAGCGGGTCTATCAAAGACCAGCTAAATCATATGCTGAGGGCACCCCCCCATCGGCACTTTTGCTCCTATTCCTCATGAGGAGTAAGGGATGTTGGTAGAAGCATTTCTCCCATCGACCTCCCCCTGGGAGGATGGTGCAGAAGCTCTGCTTGAGGTATGTCGACTCCAGCTATGTTTTTTACGTATCTGGAATTGCATACCTTAATCTGACCTCCTCCCCTGCATCAGGCACCCATCACTCCCCAGGTGGCGGGGGGGAGGGAGGAGAGAGGAGGAAAGGTCACTGTACAGAGAGCTGCCCCTGCACCATTGCCCTGGGTCCATAGTGTGGACCTGGCCTGAGAAGACTGAAGAGCCAAATAAAAGTGCTTTGTACATGCAGTGAAGTACCACGAGAGTTAATCTGGAGTCACGTTCACTCCCAAATGTTTCACCTTTTCCGTAGCTCAGAGCTGTCTCTCAGCGTTGGCTCATTGGCTGACAGTAGCTTTTGGAGAACCATTCTAGCTTCCTTCCAAGCTTCATGGCCCAATCCCATGAAATCATTAAGGACGGGCTAAAACACAATATAAAAGGTAGAGATGTGAGAGAACAATTGTTTTTATCTCCACTTGCTGTACATGTGGGTATTTCTTTTGTTAACAGTACTGGGAAAAAATTGCTAATCTTGAAGTAAGAAGCAGCTCTATGTGCAGAGACCATGACTATCATGCTCATCCACAGGGCCTCATTGTTTCTTCGTGCTCCCTGCACCTGTCAGTTGACATGCACCCGTTGTCCTTTGACTCATACTAAAGATTGGCAACTCTTTGGAGAAGAGGCTAGGTTCCGGTACTGCACCTATCGCCCTTGGCCTCTGGTCTGAGAGGTGCTCTTGCAAACCAAGTACTAAATAAATCTAAGGATAATAAAATCATCATCCATCTGCATCAGTGGTGGGCAAGCAGTGGGTCCACAGGCCTCATGCAGTCCACTGGGGCTCCTCCTGTGGCCCATGAACCACCTGTTTCCCTCCCCCACATGCCTCGGTGTCCCAGCTCTGGAAGGGAGGGGGAAAGAGGAGGGATGGAGCATGAAATCAGGTAATTTGTGCACTCTAGAAGTGCTCGGAGGGAGGGGGAGATGTAGGAAGTGCAGGGCACCATGCCCCAGTGTGAGTGAGGCACATGGGGGAGAGTGAAGACAAAGGGGCCATGAGCTACAGGTGGAACCCCAATGGGCCGCAGGTTGCTGTGGCCAACTAGGGATGTTACATTTAGTTTAATCAACTAATCGATGGAATTTCCATCCACTAGTCAATTAGTGAGGGAGCTGCAGTGGGGTGAGTGGCTCTGCCTTTTAAATGTATTATGAGCTTGCAGGCTCTTAATACATTTAAAAGGCTGGTGCACAGCTGTAGGGACCCGGCTCGTGCTGGGCCCTCCCCGCTGCACCTCTGCTTTTTAAATGTATTAAGATCCTGCTGACTCTTAATACATTTAAAAAGCAGAGGGGAAGCATCTGAGACTGGGCATGAGCCAGGAATCAGCTGATTCCCAGCTTGCACCTGGTCCCCGCTACCCCTCTGCCTCCCCAGCCCTCTGCAGAGACAGTGCTGGGGGGAAACCGGCTTTTAAGCTGGCTCCCCCCCAGCACTGGTTCCTGCTCCCCACCCTTGCTGCCTCTAATAGAGGCAGCCGGGGGGTGGGAGACGCGATTTAATTGAGGGACTAGCCGCTTACATCCCTACGGCCAACTGAGGTGAAGGGGGGCTCCTCATATGGCCCACTCCCTATTTTTCGCTGCCCATCCCTGACTTATATCTTCAAATACTATAGAAGCTTGCAATTGCAAGGCTAGTTGTAATGAGACAGAGACATTATTTGTTCACCCACATGCAGAGAGCCTACAAGATCCATGTATCGCTTAAATCCCACTTAATCCAACATGTTTCCTCATGGCGATTACTCCTCATGAAGATGCCAGAAATGAAGGCATGTAAGTGGGACTGGAGTGGTGTATAAACCTTGGTACTAGCCATCTGGGCTAGGAGGATTTCACTCTATAGTGCACTTCTTAATGATCAGGTGGGAGAAAACTTTAGGAGAGTCATTTATTTTACTGCTAGGTTTTAATTGCAGGCGCTCTTTGTAATGGCTTTATGCATCATCAGTGTAGGTTCCAATTCAGCAAAGGGCATCTCCCGCTACACCTGCCCATGATTTGCTGAATAAGGGGCATAGCTAAACCATATGACATGCTGCTTCTGTTGATTCAGGCCCGTGCATATGGGGGTGCGAAGGGTGCCAACACACCACTCATAGTCCCCCAAGTAAGCATGCTCTGGTTGGCTGGGGAAAGGCTAGGGCTGATTCTCTCCCCCCCACCCCAGAAGCAAGGCCAGGGGAGGGGCTGGTCGGAGCACAGGGGAGGGAGGCTTGAGCAGCGTGCTGTTTCTGACAGCCAGAGCACGCCTACTTGGGGGCCCATGGGTGGGGTGCATTCGCACACTTGTGGTTCACATTTACAAAAAACCACCCCCCCCAAAGAAATTCCTGCATCTGGGCCTGTGATTGCTGCAGAATCATCTGAGCAGCCATGTGCACACAGTGCCAACCCACACCGTCTCACTGCAGTTTTAGTCCAGTGCAATTCCATTCAACAGAGTTACACGGACATAAACCTAACATACTACAACGGTGAATCAAACCCAATGCTCCCTCCCCCTTTTTGAGAGGGACAACTAACAACTTGGGCACTCATATGTAAGTTACCACAATGCTCTGGTTCGAAGCCTGGATCACTAATGGCATTCCATTTAAAACACGCTGGAGGACATTGTCAAAAGGGTACGATAAATACCTGATCGAAGACATCCTGGTGTTTGGAAAGGACTGGTCCCGTGAACAGATGTTTAATAGCACTGAGATCCAACACCTGGTCTCCAATTGCTACCCCAATTCTGTGACGGGGCTGCTATGAGAAAAAAATGTTTATACGAATGGCCAATAATGCTCTTATGAAGGAGGTTCTGCGGAAAACCAATGGAGTACAGAGTTTAAGTGGTGCAGCAGTTGAGGAGATACATTGGTGATCATCTTACCTTAGATGTAATTAATGGACAAAGGCTGTCGGTTTTAAAATTTAAGGAGAAGATGCACTCATTTTTTGGCAAACCCCTCACTATTTTTGGGGGGAAATGGAAGGACATCCTTCCACCCCAATCTGCCAGGAGTGGAGGAAAAGGAGGACATTTCCTTACCCCTGATGCTGATCTACCAGAGGTCCTCATCGTCCATACTCAACCCCCTCATCGCCATAGTATCAGAGTGCCTCACAATCTTTGAGGGGTTTAACCCCACTCACCATGAAGTAGGCAAGTGCTATTTTACAGATGACACACAGAGACACTACGTAATTGGCCAAGGTTACGCTGGAAGTTTGTGGTAGTGCGGAAAATGAATCAGAGTTAACCTAGTCCCTCATAACTGATCCATCCTTTCACCTGGGAAAGGAGAATGGCTGGTGTGGAAGGTTCCCTCCATGTGTGTATTTGCCTATCACTAAGAAATAGAAATTAAAAACAAACAAAAGCAAAAAACCTGTTTATTTGGGACCGATTTTATAGACCTACACAAACACCGTTCAGAACTTGCTCTGTCCTGGATACTTTTGCAGTGACACAAACTACACCCTCTGTATCACAGCTGTGCTAAAACCATAAAGATGTTTTGTCATTAAAACACAAACTCCAACTAGTAGAGAATTTAAATGAAATATAGCCATCACAACCAGTTTCATTCCAAACAAAAGCACAAATGTTCAATTTTGTCTCAAAAGACTAAAACCAGTACAGATTAAAACATAGCTGTTTTAAGCCTTTCTTCTTTGAACAAGGCCCCAAATCTGATTTGCACAAATATTATCCTAGGTGTTTATTGAGCAAGCACTCCTGCCAGAAAAATCTCAGGGCTAGACAAGTTAATTTGTAACCTGTTTCCCTGAATAACATCAGTTATTTTAACTGTGAGATTATAATGCTGTGAGAGGACATTAATTTTAATCAGTAAATGTTGGTAAACATCAATTTCACTGTTTATACAGGAAGAGACAAAATTTTTCATCAATATTAGAAATTTACTGACATGCAAAGTAAGAAAAATGCTGCTGAAGAGCTTATTAAATTTTGATTTAAGAATATTTACTGTGTATATTGACATCCAATATTGATAATTTGTTTTAATGGTTATAAACTTAAGATACAAACAGTTTAATATCTACTGTCCTAACCTAATTATATTTTACACTGAGATTATTTAATCAAATTTATCTTTCAGATACATCAATTCATATTGCTTACAATGAATATTCCACATTGCAACTAAGATTAGTAGCAGATAAAATAAAAGTTAAAATGGGACTTCTCAGGAGAGGGAAGAAAGGAAGGGTTAAACTCAGCCATAAAGATAATAGAAAAAGGTGCTGGTAAAGAAGAGTGAAAGCTTAATACCACAAAGGGCCATAACGAAATATAATTGTTATACTGAAAAACAGAAAAAATATTAAGACCATATTACATGCATAGGAAGCACTCACAGGAAATGTTAACATTCTCTAAAGAAATAGCGCTCAGTATATTTGTTGAAACTTCCTAGTGCAATTAGCTAAACTGTAAGATTCCCAGACTCACAGGCCTTTTCCTGTAGCTGGTATTTGGAGTTCTCCACACAGCGTAACAAAACAAAGCCCCCCACAGAACTTCTCTCCTCCATTCATAGCCTTTGAACTTCAAAGACTCACCCACAACAGCAACAATCTTTGTCACACAAAGCCAAAGCAGCAGATAATTCACCTTTTCCTTGGTAGAAAAAATCCCATAGGGAAGGTTTTGAAGAGGGAAATCTGAGCTTTCTTCTATCTGGATGAAAGACATTTTGAGCTCAGGGCAAGTTGTGGTATACTGAATACACACTCCCACACAAGCACTCCAAGACAGCATTCACAAGTTGCATTAGACAGTGTGGTTCTGTTGGGCCCACCCTCTACTTCAGCCTCAAACCAACCAGAAGCCACTTTCCAGCCCACTCCCCTTAGCCCTGCTCCTGTCTGTAGTCTAGATGGTTAATGAATGCCAGAATTCTACATGACTCAGCAGCAAGGGCTTCTGCACCATTAACCATTTCTAGCTAAAGCCTGTAGGAGAGAATACTGTATGGTTACTGCAGGCAAGACTGTCCCCTTCCTGAATCCTTCATTACAGGGATGTGCGCCTGCTAGACTAGGAGCCAGTTAGCTCCCATCTGGAAGTGACACTTAGCTATGAAAGCGATAGTATCAAATGACCCAACAAGAACCTAGGCACAGCAGCTCATCTATCAGACAGTTTTCATTTGGAATTTGTACAGAAGTTCCACAAAAACCACATTTGACCATTTGACTCATTCCATCAGTCAATCTCCACCCGCTGAAGTGCGAATAGCTGCAAATAGTGGCAAAGGACAGAAAAGCACAACCTGACTGTCCCATGTCCTTCCCAACCCGCTGTGCTTCCTAGGCAATAAAACTGAACATCAACACCGCTGTTCTACACATGGACACAAGACTGCATGTGAAACTAGGACTTTTTAAAAGAAGGAAGAATGGTGTAGAATGGGGGGAAAGATACCTTTTCAATAAAGATTTTGACTCCCAGCTATCAAACCACAAAGTTGATTATTCCAAATTGATTTGGTGGGGGAGAGGATGAGATTAGATAAATAAAGAACAATCGCATGGATTTATTTTGCTCTGCTCTTTAACATGGGAACTGTAGGACTAGACCGGGGTGAGCAAGATACGACTCACAGGCCATATGCAGCCTGCCAAGCCTTTTGATCCGGCCTGCATCCACTCTAGCAGTACGGAGCAGTACCAATCAAAGCAGTTGGTTGCTTTTTTGGCTCTCTATGCTGCAGGAACAGGGGGGAGAAGCTTCAGCAGGCTGCCCCATCCCTCCCCCAGCAAAATCTCTCAGTTCCTGTCCCTATCCCGCCTCCCGTCAGCACAGAGCCATATGCACAGCCAGCCAGTGGATTAGGGATGTTAAATATTGGTTAATTGAATAGTCAAGTAACCTCATGAATTCTTATTGGGTAGTCGACTATTCTATAGTCCTCTGGGAGCCCCTGTGCGGGGGCGAAGGGGTCTGAGCTCCCAGACCAGCACGAGCTAGAACTGAGTCAGGCTGCGTGCCCACCTGGTTCCTAATACTTTAAATGAAGAGCAGCAATAGAGATAGGTCCAGGACCCAGTGCAAACCGGGACTGAGCTGGGCTGCTGGCCAGCCTGCTAAAAAATTTACCAGCAAGGGGTGGGAAATGCATGTAGTCTATAGCATTAACCAATAAGCTTTTGCTTATCAGTTAATTGTCTATACTATTACATCCCTAGTCTGCAGCTGCTGGCAGGTAAACCTGCCTGAAAGTGCTGTTGACCGGGAGCTGCTTAGGTGACTCTTGGCCAGAGCCTGACTCTGGCACCCCAACCCCTCCTCCCCAACTCCCTCCCAGACTCTGCACCCTTTCCTATGTCCTATCCCCCAGGCCAGAATCCTTCTCCTACATCCATACCCGCTCCTGGATCCGGCGTGCCAATCCCCCGCCCTAGGTCACAACTCCCCCCCCCCCGATCTTTCACCCCTTCCTGTACTCCTCCCTACACACCTCCTCCATGCCAGAATCTTCTCCTGCACTCATGCTCCCTGCCCTAGGGCATAACCCACTCCTTCACCCAAACTCCCTCTCAGACCCTACACGCTTTCCTGCACCCCAGCCTCCTATCCCAAGCTCTCTTCTGCATCCGATTTCAGTCCTAGACCTCGCAAGCCCTCCACAGAAAAGTGCAACCCTTGACCACTTACCAAAATTTTGGAATGCCCTCTCACCTGCATAAAAATTATTGCCCACCCCTGGACTAGACTCTCAACTAGTTTGTCTTCTGTGGTGCTGTGCTAGTTTACAGCAGCTGAGGCCTTGGCCCATGTAATTTTAGGAATGTTCTTTGCATAGAAAATTAGCTTTCAGTTATGTACTATGCTTAACTGCAGCAGTATCATTGTATCCTGTGATATCTGAATTCCTACATTATGCTAACCAGCATTTATTGCTAAGCATTTCCACAACTGATTTGATTTTATCCAGGCCCAAACCAAAAAAGTCATAGTTACAGCATTCAGCTTGAAGAATGTGTTTAACTGAAACACACTTAATACCCCTCCAGAATTTGGATTTCTGGTGGTATAACATTTAATGGTGCCACAGATGCTCTGGTATAAAGGGAATTAAATGCTCCTCTACTAGAATCAGGCAAAGCATCAATGGTCATACTGCTGTCATTAAAAGAGCCAAATCAAACTGCAGTGTGATGTGTTATTTCTATTTCAGTGCATTAATAGTAAATTGTGAAGGATGTTGTCGAGTGTTTTCCCATGTATACATTGAATAGTCTTGGAAAGCACTTAACTCCTAGAGCAATTTTTGTAAGCCTGAAAGATGACGACAACATACCCTCATCAGCCAAGCTACAAAGACTTATTTAATTGGTTCAAGATAGATTTGCATGGACAAGGAATAGGATATGGTTGACTCTAATTTTTGTTAGTAACCCCAATCTAATTTTAGAATAGAAGCATTTTAAGTTCTAGTTCCCTGCTGTTCAAGGGTAGCGGCTCCCAACATAAAAGATAGGGGCATAATGGCTCCTGCTGTATGTTGTAAGTGCAAAACCAACTGGCAAAGGGAGCAACTGAGCTCCAAAGGCAGCTGTTTCCCTCCTCCTTGCTCAGGGATGTCAGCCTTACTCTGCTTCCCTCTCCTCCACAGAACAGACAGGTAGCAATTCCTTTTAAGCCAGCTTCTCTTTATGCATGTTGTGCCTGTTCTCTTGTCAGTCACTGCAGCAGCACAAACACACCCAATGATGGGTCACTGTGTTAAACATGTAGTAGGGATGGAAGAAGAGAAAGGAAGCTGTGGGGGAAAAGGAACAGAAAGAGGAATGAAGGGAAAGCTGATGGGGGGCGGGGAAGAGATAATAAAGGTGAGGGGTCAAAAACTTGCAAAGGAAGATGCAGAAAAAAGAAAGGGAATTGGGTAGATTGGAATTGGGTGGAGGGTGAGTAAAAATGGCAAGCAAAAATAATCCAGGGAAATATGGCTATCATGCCATACCATTGCATGAAACAGATGCCATCATGTGTTGATACGTGGATGTGTTCACAAGCATAATAAATTATATTCTTTAACCCAAAAAGACTGGTGAAATATCTTGATGTGAAAAACCTTGATTCATGTCCTCCCTTCTCATGTTCCAGAGTCAAGGAGTGCATGGTTCAAAGTCCATATCTGATTTTCAAAGTTAAACCTCTACAAAATGTTCCTTTAGGTGCAAAATGGTTTTCTCGGTCATCTGAAGTTATAGATTACCATACAAAACACTGCAAAAACGTGTCTTGCTACATCAGGTGGCATAGGAGGTACTTATACTTTAACTCAAATGTTCCGAATTTTAAAGAATGCATTCAACATTTAAAAATGTTAGTTGTCTTTAATCAAAGCTCAAACCCTGAATCCTGAGTAACTGCACACAAAATCTCACTTGTTCCACAAATATTTGAAAGTCGTTAAATCAGAAGATTCATCAAGCGAAATGCGAATGGAGGATCAGTTCCAGAGAGGAATTTGAGTCCTATTTCTACGTATGTATAAGTTTTGTAAAGAATCCAATATGGCGTGAGTGTACACGTGCAGTTACAAGTCACATGCACTATACAGCTATCGCATAGCCTTTAAACTGACATTGGTGATTAGGTGGGTGTGAACATCTGTACGCAAGGAGACTTTCCAAGACTTGTTAAGAAAGGCAGCTATGATTCACAGATCGGGTGAGAGAAGTTGATTCAGAAGCAACTAGGTCCATTAAATGGAAACTAAATTTGAAACACAGCCTATGGGTTTTCTAATCTTTGTATAGTATAGATCATTTCTTAATGAAGTAGTTGTAGCAAAGGGCCGCTCTCCCAATCAGAAATACACAAAAGCAAATTCCCTAGCATATTTAAATAATCATAAATTAACAGCTACAGCAATTGTTTACAAGGAGAAATGACAATGTGTGATTCACTACTTTGAACGCAATTTAGCAAACAAATTAAGAGATCATCCTGTGACTGCCTGGTTCCCCAAGCCAGAAGTGGCTCCCACCAGCTGCAAAGTTGGGACCTCTGATACTATCAGTTTCAAGAAGCTAGATGAAAAACAAGTTCACATGCATCCCTGTTGCCTTTTATGATTTTGTGATCACATTTGCCTATTTTAAAGGGCAATTTTATGTCATTGCAGAACACAAAACATGAATGGGGGAGGGGGGAGGGAAGGGAAATCACTGACTACATACAAAGTGTTGTTCAATACCCAAGTTAAGAATGACAATGATTTTATCCCCTCCAGTCTTTCAATAGGTAGATGTTACTTATTCTCTGAATTTATTTTACCTACTGTAATAATTAGCTTAATTCCTATTCAGCTCTCCATAGCTGCTAATGGTATCAGGTGCGCTGAGACAAAATAAAGGGCTGAATAACAATCGGTGTAATAGATACCAGTGATCAACATAAAATAACCCAATTTTTTAAAATTTTATTTAATCAAAGTTAAGACCTGGATAAACATAAATACAGCACAGTTACTTCAGATCATTCTTCATGTGTGTACATACAGACTGATGAATGTAATCCCAGTGAAACCTTCAGTCAGCAATGAAGTGCATACTAGCCTACCCCGCCCCCACACACACACACGAAAACAAAATCTATTTTTTTTTAAAAACCACACAAACTTATAATCTCAGCACACACTCTCTCATTACAAATGATTCATACATAAATAGGTAGTGGGTGCAAACAAGCTAATATGCTAATATGTATAACCTTTTTTGTTAATGAAAACCAGAAGCAGCCATAATGATTAAAATACATTCAGTTACTGATAACTAGTTGTGCCATGAGGCATTACCAAAAAAGAAAATCGTGCTGCAGAGAATAGCTATACAAGAAAATAAACTGCAAAGTTAATGCATGCACGTTTTGTACTGGAAAAGCACAGCCCTCCCAGGTTCTCTCTGTGTTTGTTATAAAAGCCCTCTGCACTCAACTAAAATTAAAATGATCTTAAAGGATAATACTTGTAAAGTTTACTTAAGTCTTCAGCCACAAAAACTGCAATGAAAATAAATGTTGAGTCATTTTCAAAACAAACAAAAACAAAAATCTATTCTTCTGATGACATGCATGATTAAAAGGTCTAGGCAAGATACACTGCTCTACATTCCTGATGACTAAGGAAAAAGCTCAAGTCAATTTAATCTGCAGATAGTCAGGGGATTTTATATTCCAGCAGAATTAGCAGTGTTCAGATCTTCTGAATCTTTTCCCCAACAACTACAGGATTTTCTTTCCTGATTTTCTCAGCAGCATCAGCTTTGTAATTGTAAGAACAACTGTGTACATCTGAATAACGGTGCACACCACAGTAAATGTTTCCACATCGGCATTCAAACCCTGTGAACAGAAATATTGACCCATTAAGATCACTTCACTCTACTGGTTTGCTTTTTCAAATCCTAAATAATACATTCTCATTTGGTATCAACTAATCTTGGTCATCAGTCAGTCAGTCAAAGGCACATTCTGCTTCTAAGATTGCTGTCATATAAAGCACAAAAGATATAATCTTTACATTCCCTCAAGACTTGCTGCAGATATTCATTTCCCAGTTACCACACAATGGAACGACGACTCAAGTGATTTTCAAATTAGAGACGTATGCGAGTAGTTGACTACCCAATAAGCCTAGGCTTATCCGGTAGTCGAGTCAACTATTCGTATTCCCCCACTCTTGCTGCTTCCGTCTCAGTTCAAGTAGTAAGCGGGGGAGGGGGGAGCATGACCTGGTGCTGGGGGGAGCCAGCTTAAAAGCCAGCTCTCCCCAGCACCATCTCTGCAGTGTCACCTGCTCCCCACCCTGCATGGGGGGCAGGAGGGGGGAGAGAGGGGCATCAGGGAAGGTAACCATGAAGCACCCTCCACCTATGGCAGGCCCAGGCTCACAGCGGGCACAGGCTGCTCCGGCAACAGCACCTGTCTGTGGTGGGTCCCAGCTCCCCACTTGGACCCTCCCCACAGACAAGGGTTGCTGGACCCAGCGTGGGCCAGGACTGAGCAAGTTCGGCTCAGTCTTGGCTCGTGCTGAGTCCAGGAGCTAGCTACTCTCACTGTGGCTCTGTAGTTTAAATGTAATAGGAGCTGGGCTGCCTGCCTGGCTCTCACTACCTTTAATCTGCCGAGCCACAGTGGGGGGGGGCAACTCCCATAGGCTTCCTCCCTTATCGACTAATTGTGTAGTTGATAGAAATTCTATTAACTACACGATTAGCTATTTACTCGCTTCCTAACATCCCTATTTCAAATACAGGTTGAACCTCTCTAATCTGGCACCCTTGGGACCTGACCAGTGCCAAACCAGAGAATTTGCTGGGCCATGAGAGGTCAATATTGCCAAAATTTCCACTGCTTATGGGGCTCTTAGAAGACATTTAGGGGGTAAATTAGAGCTAAACAACAACAAAGAATACTGAGAGTCAGGACTGGTGGCTGTAAACAAACTTTGTGGAACTGTGGGAAACTTGGCCACACCCATAATAAGTGGACATCTGTCTAACTAAAATCATGATGGACTATGGATGTTGCCAGACCAGAGGGTGCCAGACTGGAGAGGTTCAACCTGTACTTAAATTGAACCATAGCACTTCCTTACAAAGGCTGATTAATGAGCAGACTATTACATTTACCTCAACCCTCCCAGGCATTTGTAAAGAAGATAGTTTTGCTTAATAAATGAAACAGTTAAAAACAAGGACATATGAAAAGTCCTCTTTCAATACAGGTTGAATACACCTTAGGGCCAAGTTTTACTTCAAATACATCAGAGTCAACAGACTAATCCATATATGTATCTGAAGGCAGATTTTGGTCCTTTTGATATTACTTGCAGAACCTAGTCTTGGATTTAAGAAAGAAAATGAAATATTTCTTACCAGTAAGTCCCACCTTCTTCCGGCACATGAAACAACGATTCTTTTTCTGTTTTGGTTTGTCAAGTAACTTGTCTTGTTCTTCAGATGTAGAAACTGCACTCTCCGACACTAGAGCTAATATAAAAGAGAAACAGCACTGAGAAAAGAGTGGAAAAACTACAAGCAATTTATTCAAAACACAAGAGAAACGTGAAGCCTTGTTTGTAAATTCAGGCTCTGAGACTTGTAACCTTGTTGTAATCAATTTTTCCTTCCAGAATCTACAATCTAGTTCTGTGTGGAACTCTTCTTTAGCATGTGTCTACAACACCCAACAACTGCACTTGAGATCCCTATTTCTAAATTTAGTTATCCAATATTACTCAGCCAGGAGAGAAGTCAGTTGACAGTGCTGAATGTTTTATACACAATTCAAAACTCTAGTCCTTCAGTAGTTTTTATAAGATAAAGACAGACCAAAGTTTAAATACATACACATTGTTCTCTATACATCTCAAAAAGTAAGATTTAAAAACAGACTTATGTTACCAAGTTTGGCAAAGTGCAAGTGTAAGATTAAAACAGTTCAATAAAATTATTACAATTAGCAATAGTCAAAGCTGATTCAAGTCAACTGAGAAGCACAGATAATTTACCAGAGTTCAGTTAAACACTTCTCCCTTCCACAATGCTGCCTCACAAATGCTATCATGCTGAGAATAACAATAGTAGATCAAACAACTTTTCATGTGTTGTCAGATTTATGCCACTGAGATGCAGCTTCTCTTTCCAGGTACTGGTGGTTAAAGTTAAGATATCCATTGCCAAAAAGAATGTAACCCTTAAATCTGAGGGAGAAAGAATTACCCGAAGTGAAATCTATATCTGTTTGGGAATGCAGAGATGTAATATTTCCTGGCTATTCTAATCTTCTCTCGCATCTAAAAATGAGAGCTGGGCTGCATGCGGGAGCATCAGAGTACAGAACATACAACTGAACAAGTTACTTGACCCAAGAAAAACATGAGTAGTATTTTCTTTAGCTGCTGCACTCTTTCCTGTACATTAATGCACCAGAAACTTAAACTGACAGTAAGGGTACTAATCTTGTTCTTAATGGGTCTGCAAGCAAGCTCTCTGCTAGGTCACTACAGGACAAGTTTACACTGTCTAGGATGTTGGAAAGTGAGCAAAAGAAATAGGTTTGCAGGGGGAGGGACAGAAGAACAACAGGAGGATGCAACTGAATGAGTTCCAGCGGAAACAGAGCTACCACAAAATGTTAAGGAAGGATCCAGCAGCAGACCTAAAAGTTTGTCTGCACCTTGGCTATTTTTTCAGACAACAGACACACAACAGTATGCTTACCAGACAGAATCTTTCAGATATATGGTAAAGTAGCACTTAACAGCTCTCTGCCAACATGACTATTATTACTAAAGGCTCACCTGGACAGTTCATGCTTTTTCACTGTCAATATTCTCTGAGGCTATGTCTACACTGGCCCCTTTTCCGAAAGGGGCATGTTAATTTCAGAGATCGTAATAGGGAAATCCGCGGGGGATTTAAATAAAAATGTCCGCCGCTTTTTTCCGGCTTTTAGAAAAGCCGGAAAAGAGCGTCTACACTGGCCCCGATCCTCCGGAAAAAGCGCCCTTTTCCGGAGGATCTTATTCCTACTTCAAAGTACTTCAAAGTAGGAATAAGATCCTCCGGAAAAGGGCGCTTTTTCCGGAGGATCGGGGCCAGTGTAGACGCTCTTTTCCGGCTTTTCTAAAAGCCGGAAAAAAGCGGCGGACATTTTTATTTAAATGCCGTGGGGGATATTTAAATCCCCCGCGGATTTCCCTATTACGATCTCTGAAATTAACATGCCCCTTTCGGAAAAGGGGCCAATGTAGACGAGCCCTGAGTGTGTACTTAGTATGTATATATAACTTTGAAACTATCAATGATCCAACTAGTACGTTCTTCATACAGTTGTTAACTAGAAGTCCACTTATATAGAGGGGCAATCTGACATTTTGAAAACTAAAACAATCAAAAAGTTAACAAGAGGCAGGAAAATAAGTTTGGATACCAAGACAGGAAAAATCAGGATGAAATTCTACAGTAAACAACTCCACTGATGTACTCAAAAAGACTTATGACACCGCATGACATGTGACAGCATGTACAATGGCACCATTGTACTTGTGTAATGAAGCAGACTGCAAAGACTGTTCTATCAGTTGCCACTGCAGAGAGGAAAAAGCATAGGATAGAGTAGTGTTAACTTTGGATACTTTTAAGTCTTCCCAGGTGATGTAATGCTGTTTTTGCAACATACAATGTGTGAAACTCCTAAACTTTACCATTGTTAAAGGACAGTGGTCATCTTATATTGGTTGACACAAGCCACTTAGAAGTCTGGCAGTTCCCTAAAAATTACAAGTTTGTGCTCCTAATTGAAATCATCTTCTTTTCCAATGATCAGTGTCAGGTTCTCTGCTTAAGGATTTTAGCACCACTCTAAATGGAACACACAAAATATTCATAACTATCAAGCCATTAAGGTGCTTCCCTAACTGCTCCAGGTTGCCTTTTGCAATCTAAGTTCTCGTTTAAGCACTATATATGCAAAGTGAATATGAGCAGTTCTCCTACAGCTCTGATCCAAAGCCCTCTGGAATCTATGGAAATATTTCCATTGATTTAGATGTGCTTTCAGTCAGGCTAGTAGTAGGGATGTAAGCAACTAGTCGACTATCTGATAAGCAAAAACTTATCGGATAGTTGACTAGTCCCTCCCCCTTCTTGTTGTCTCTAGCAGGAGCTGGTGTTGGGGGGAGCCAGCTTAAAAGCTGGTTCCCCTCAGCACTATCTCCACAAGAGGTAGGGGAGTATCAGGGACCGGACAGGAGCCAGAAATCAGCTGATTTCCAGCTTGTGCCCAGTCCCATACACTGCGCCTCTGCTTTTTAAATGTATTAAGAGCCAGTAAGCCTACTGGCTCTTAATACAATTAAAAAGCAGAGCTGCAGCAGGGTTAGCTCCTAGGCGGTAAGCTCCCCCTGCTTATCTACTAATCAACTAGTTGATGGAAAATTTATCGACTAGTCGATTAGCTGCTTAAAACTTAACATCCCTAGCCAGTAGATACTGTGAGCACCCCAGCCTTTATTTAAGCTATTCAGTATTGCATGCAAAGTGTGCCCTGTTATTAGTCTATTTTTATTTTAAATAATAGTCCAGCTCTAAAGTTTATTTGCCTATGGATTGGTCAGATCAAGATATGGGTCAACCATGGGCACCTTCCAGCAATCAGGCAATAGACAGACCTTTCATGCATTTTGCCAAATTCATTTTCATTAAGGTCAGTCATATTTTATGATGTTGCACAATGTATAGTGACTTAAATCAAAGAGCCTGTTTTTTTTGGTCTCAATCTTATGATGTTCTGGCCAGCAGGTCTACCATAAGATAAAGTGAACATTTAATTAAGAAGCTCTCAACCCTACCAGTTGTTGAAATCCACCTCACATCCTAAAAATCATGCAGATATTCCCATTAAGCAAGAAAAAAAGACAGACCAGCTCATAGCCATCCTATTCTGTGTATGCCCTTAAATGACCTTTACATTATAGTCAGAAGTCAAAGAACACTGAGAGTTAAGATACACAAGAATAAAAGGTATTACTGTGTTGCCTACCCTTTCCTTGATATGATTAGCCAGCATAATACAAACATGGATGTATAAAGGCAAAGCCACACAGACCTAATCAAGTTAGAGCCATCGGAAGGATTTGTAACCTGGCAATTTTACTTAGTTTGCCTGAACCTGTTACATGATATCTATACAAAGGCAAATAAGACTCCATGCATCTGTTTGCTAGTCTATTTGTTTCTACTTCTAGGAGAGTAAGTAAATGTGATTTGGCCAGTTTCTAATTTATATTTGCAGCAGCATGTAGAATATGGGTAGCCACATGCCATAGGGCAAAATAGATTGTAGCCATAATGCTATATGTAGCTACATGTGGTAGTGAAAGGCTCTGGCAGCAGGACAGTATATTTCTAAAAATAAAGTGTAGATGTAGGAGGCTCAGCTGGGGCATGTATAGACATATGCAGGGATCTCCTAGGGCAGGAGTGGGGAATCTTTTTTGGGTCAGGGGCCACTGACCCTCCCCCCCCCCCCCCCAAAAATCAAATCCGGCAGGGACCACACAAGTGAGAAGCAAAAAACAAAAACAAAACAAAAAGAACTCACTGATGTGGCCCCTGACTAAAGAGACAGACACTCCCCATGTTCCCCTTCCATACCACAGCCTAAGGGGGCCCAGCTTAGTAGATTGTGTGCTCCAGCTCCAAGTTCCCCAGTTTTTGGAACACCAGCACAGGTTACTGGAGGAGGGGGCGGGGAGGAGAGGGGGAGGAGGACCCTGAAACCTCAGGGGCTGGATCCATGCAAGCCAGGGGCCGCATCCAGCCCCCAGGCCTGAGGTTCCCCACCTGTGCCCTAGGGTTCTGGCATTTCTTTACTCGCATAAGCAGTGCTGTAGTGTCTATACCAGCAACGAGCAACCAAAAATAGAGTGTGATACACACAAGTGGCCCAAACTCAGTGGGCTGCAATAACCTGCAGCCCACTGGGATTCCATCTGCAATGCCCTGCCTGACCCTCACAGACCAGGGCACCAAACCCTGCACTTCCTATGCCGTCCCTCTCCCACCTAGCAACTTCAGAGCTGTTTGAGGCATTCTAGCTCCAGGGAGGAAGGACTGGGGACAGAGCGTTAATCAGGTGATTTATGCACTCTGAAAGTGCTGGGAGGAAGGGGCAGGCACAGGAATTGCACGGCTCTATGCCCCAGAACCAGAGAAGTATGTGTGGGAGGGGAACAGACAGGGAAACTGCTGGCCAGCACATTGCCCACCACTAGTCTACACTGCTGTTTATACCTGTATTTGTTCGGTATACAAGGTCTGTTTGCTGCATACTGCCTTAAGTGTAGACCTATCCATTATAGCAGCCTTGTGTGTTGCGTTATACAGGCTAATATGAACCAATTTAGATACCCCTTCCCAAAAACCCACACATATTGGTGCCTATTTAACCTATATTAAATGACCAGTATTGAACGTACTCTAAAACAGTCTGAGGTATGTTTATAATATAAAGATTAGCACAAATTCTATTTCATTTATGTTGATTATATAGTACAGTACATTTTCATTTTGAATTCTCAACTGATGCAATATTATATGCAATAAAGAACTAATGCTTCAATCTGGCAATAATTCCCCACACTGCTGTCACCAGAAGTTACAAGTGATTTTTATGGCAGCTACTGAAGCTGCCACCAACCTACAAGCAGGAATTTTAGAAATCTAGGGTGAGTAAAATGGGAGAACTGCCTACCCTGTACAGTTACTGATTTTACCTTTGCAAAATATGAACACATATGACTGACACTATGGATCAAATGGGTTTTTGAATTAAGGATGTTAAATTCGGGTTAATTGACTAGTCAAGTAGTCGATGGAATTTCCACTGACTACTCAATTAGTTGATATACATTTCAAAGGAGGAATGCGGAAGTGCCTAGGAGCCCCGTTGGGGCTCCTGTACATTTCGAAGGAGAAATGCAGAACTCCACGTGCAGCCCGGGGCCAGTGGGAAGTCCCGCTGATTCCGGGCTGCACGCGAGCATGCCTGCTTTGAAGTGTACAAGAGTCCCCAGCAGGGGCTCTTGTGCATTTCAAAGCCATGGAGCCTGGGGTCAGCAGGGGAGCCATGGAATCCGGGGTCAGCACTTCTCAGCTGATCCCAGGTTCTGGAGGAGTCCCCAGCTGATCCCAGGTTCCACTGAAATGCTCCGTGGAGCTGGAATCACCTGGGGGAGTCCCCAGCTGACCCCAGGCTCCATGGCGCTGTTCTTTTGAAATGCCTTTGAAATCCCTGGCTCAGCTGTGCTGTGGCTGCCCTCGCCTTGGGGTTTCAAAGTGGCAGCGATGCACAGCTGATCAAAGCGGCAGCGCTGCACAGGTGAGCCAGGGATCAGCTGTGCATCGCTGCTGCTTTGAAGTACTCCTTCTTCCCCCCCTTTGCTGCCTCTGACAGAAGTGGCGGGGGGGGGGGGGGAAATCAATAGTCGACTAGTCCTCAACACCCTTATTTTGAATGTAATATTATGCTGGATTACCCAAGAGATACTGATAGAAGCTCACTCTACTGGCATGAATGCAAATGCTATTCAATTTCATTTTTAACATCTTACTTTACACAAGAGAGTTTACACAAACATGTTTTCAAGTTTGAGAGAGTCCAGCTAGCTCCTACCAACATTTTATTTGCTGTGTCTTTAAAAAAAAACAACAAAAAAACACCTTGAAGTTTCACCTGCAAAACCTAGAAGTAAATAGAATTAATTTTGTGTTTGCAATCTACAGTCTAAGGATGTGTATAGAAAACTGAGGGAGGGAGGGAGGGAGAGTGTGTGTTCATTCATATTCCATATCTGGGTTCCTCATGCTTTAGATCTGCAGTTACTGGATGCTCATGATCCTTATAGGGAAACGTAGCAAAATGAGACATGGGAACCACAAAGCCCAACTCTAGATGGAGTTCAACCCTTAGAAATAGGAGAAACCTCTTCTTGGCTGATTACCATGCCATAATCCAGAACAAACAGAATTCCAGACCGTCTCCAAACCCTTCCTTTTGACCATTGGGTCACTCATAATCAATGGGATGATACAAAATCCCTGTTGCATGAAAACTACTACAGACCTTGCAAATCCTGAGATGACAAGACAAAAATGAAATCTGGGGGTATTCCCAATAATAAGAGCCCCCTGAAAAAGGGAGAGCAAGCACACATTTACTTGGCTGATTCAGTACTCCATGGCTTACTCTATAGAACCCTCTTGGTAACTGAGAAACAGGATGTTAGCCAGTGAAAGCCTTGATCCATCTCATTAATATTTTACTGCCAGGGAAATGTAGGGAAGCAGTAGTTGTTCAGATAACCAGACAATGTCAGAATGGGAGATATAGATCTGCTGCACAAGTAAAATAGGCAGCCTCAAGGTCAGGAGTCTAAATTACCCTTGTGTTTTCCTGCCTGTGATACTGAGATGAACGGTAGCATTTAAGAGCTAGCCTGTCTTAGAAAACAGTGCATCTACCCAACTGTCCAGTCCATTCAGGGGATAGCCACTTGATGAATCCGTTATAAGTTTGTAGAGTTCAAATTGCTTTGTGGATTGGCACAAGCCACTCATGCTCTTTTACATATATGAATAAATTAGCATGGCCTCCCCCTTTTCCTATCCCATTCCTCTCATCAAGCTTTTCTCAGATTCTTCAGTTCATAGCCACAAAGACATTTGGCAGTTAGTCTCAGTTCTATTTATAAGGTCCTACAGGAAAGCTCAGCAGGTAAGTTCTTCCTAGTCTGGAGATATTCTCTTCAAATGAGCTAGGAGGAGTGAGAGTCATGACCGATTTGAGGATTTGGCCCAATAAAGATGAAGGATGAAAGGCACTATAGATTCTTTCCAAGAGAAAAAAAAAATCAATTGTAGATCTCAAATCTTCTCAGGAAAAATAAATGGATAGGCCCCATCCAACACTGTCAGATGAGACTGCTCGATTCACCCCAGGCCTGCTGTACTGCGAAGAAAACTGAGCGGGAAGCCAATGTAGAACCACCAAAGCTCCCTTATCGAAAGATAAGTGGTCTCTGTACTCATCTCAGAATCAGTTAACTATTAACTCAGAGTAGGAGTTCTGCTTGTTCTGGCAAGTTACCCTTGTGGCAGGAGAAGAGGCAGCTTATAAGGTAAACACTGGAAAAAAACCAGATGGGGAAGGTCCCCAATCTTTGATTCACCTGTGGAAGGCAAAAGCAAGATGGCAGATGCTGCATAATTGGAACAGCTTAACAGTGCTACAAGCAGAGACAAGGTAAAGTGAGTAGGGAACAGAGAGTGCATAGTATGAAAGGAGAATAGCTATTGGATTGGGAAACCTTGAAAAAGTATTTGTCAGCTTGAGAACCAATAAAGAGAAGGGAAAACGCAGCAGCGTGTTAGGGAGACAAGACCATGGAAATAGCTTTCTTAATATACAATCCATGGCATTTTAGATATAATATTAAGGATTTATGTTCATAAGTGAAACTGAGTAGTTTTCATTTGTAGGATAATTCCATATGAATGGGAGTTAGGTACTGTACCAATTATAAGCTATGTCAGTTTCTCTGTCTAAAGAAATGGGAACATGAAGATATACATTTACACTTATTAATGTATGTACCCATGGATTTTAATGTGAGAATTTACCTTGAAAACATCTATTTTAAATTGTGTGACAACAAACTAAAAACATGAAATCACATAACATTTTCCATGTTCTTTTATTTAGCACAAATAGCATTTAGTTAGAAAGATTGACTGACCCATCCTAGCTCAGAGAGAAAGAACAGTATTCAAAATAATATAATTTAAAGATTAGAGTACATCTCAAAAGTAGGGTTCAGTCACTGGTGCTGGGAGTGGTATAAGAATCTAGCTTTGGGAATGTTTAGTATATAATTAAATTAAATTAGATGTGTAACAAGTCTTGTGTCTGTGGAAAAGGCAACCATGGAATTTTAAGTTTAGGATGAGAGTTTTTCCAGAGGAGCTCAGCACTAATCCTACTCCCAATCGGTGCTATTTAAACCAATGGAGCAAGACCAGACAATACTAAGCTTATATGAAAACCCAAGTCTTTAGCCTCCATGGTGTGTCTTGGGTCAATACATTTATATTATAAACACCCTGAAGGTGGCCATGCAACTGTCATTTGCAGTTATCTGAAGCATGCTGGGCAGGAAACAGTAAAAAGAAAGCTGAGGACATGATAATGCCTGACTATTGCATGATTCTGAGAAAAATTAGGGTCACAGAACTGGTAACAATTCTTTTTTCTCCTATCTCTTATATTTAACACTATTATATGTCTTTACAGATGATCATGTTAAATGTGCAAGCTTACTGAAAGTAATAGAAAACCATGTGGAACAAATGTACTCAGTGCCAACCATAAAGATTTTAGGACCGCACTATTAAAGTCACCTACCTCAAAAAGGCCAGTTATTTTCTAATACAGTATATGTACCATTTTTGTTCTAGCACCTGAATTTTAATCCTTGCTGCAAAATTATGACAAGTTTAGAACATAAGAACAGCCAGACTGGGTCAGATCAAAGGTCCATCTAGGCCTGTATCCTGTCTACCAACAGTGGCCAATACAGGCAGTCCCCGGGTTACATGGATCCGACTTGCATCGGATCCCTACTTACAAACGGGGTGAGGCAACCCCGCACTAGCTGCTTCCCCCCAGCAGACCAGGGAGACGCGAAGCTAGCGCCGCCCCCCCCCCTCCCAGCAGACCAGGGAGACGTGGAGTGGCTTTTCTCAGCAGACACCTCAGCTTGAGAATAAAGGACTGAAGGAAGTGAGGTGTGGGAGAATAAAACTGAGCTCTGGAGAAATGTTTGGCTAGAGGTTCCCCTACAATATGTACCAGTTCCGACTTACATACAAATTCAACTTAAGAACAAACCTACAGTCCCTATCTTGTACGTAACCCGGGGACTGCCTGTACCAGATGCACCAGAGGGAGGGAACACAACAGGTAATCCTCCCGTCACCCACCTCCAGAGAAACAGAGGCTTGGGACACCATTCCTATACATCCTGGCTCAGCCATTGATGGACCTAACCTCCAGGAATTGATCTAGCTCTTTTCTGAACCTTGTTAAAGTCCTAGTCTTCACCACATTCTCTAGCAAGGAATTCCACAGGTTGACTGTGCTGACTGATGAAAAACTTCCTTTTGTTTGTGTTAAACATGCTGCCTATTAATTTCATTTGGTGACCCCTTATTCTTATATTGCGGGAATTAGTAAATAAAATGTCCTTATTCACTTTCTTCAAACCAGTCATGATTTTATAGACCTCTATCATCACCCCACCCCATCTCCTCTTTTCTAAGACAAAAAGTCCAAGTCTTTTTAATCCTTCTTCATATGGGACCTGTTCCAAACCCTTAATCATTTTTGTTGCCCTTCTCTGAACCTTTTCCAATGCCAATATATCTTTTTTGAGATGAAGTAAACACATCTGTACAGAGTATTCAAGATGTGGGTGTACCCTGGTTTTATATGGAGGCAATAAGATATTCTTGCTCTTATTCTCTATCCTTTTTTAAATGGTCCCTAACATTCTATTTGCTTTTTTGACTACCGCTGCACACTGAGTGGATGTTTTCAGAGAACTATCTACAATGACTCCAAGAGCTCTCTCGAGCAGTTGTATCTAAATTAGTCCCCATCGTATTGTATGTGTAGTTGGGATTATTTTTTGAATGTGCATTATTTTACATTTTCCCAACATTAATTTTCTTTTGCCATTTTGTTGCTCAGTCATTTAGTTTTGTGAGATCTTTTTGAAACTCTTCACAGTCTGCTTTAGTCTTAACTATCTTGAGCAGATTAGTATCATCTGCAAATTTTACCACCTCACGGTTTACCCCTTTATCCAGATCATGTATAAATAGGATGAATAGGATTGGTCCCAGTATGGACCCTGGGGGGACACTACTAGATACCTGTCTCCATTCTGAAAACTTACCATTTATTCCTACCCTTTGTTTCCTGTCTTTTAACCAGTTACCAATCCATGAGAGGACATTCCCTCTTATCCCATGACAATTTACTTTACTTAAGAGCCTTTGGTGAAGGAGTTTGTCAAAGGCTTTCTGGAAATCTAAGTACACTGTTAGTTGACCCCTTCAAAGAACTCTAGTAGATCAGTAAGACATGATTTTCCTTTACAGAAACCATATTGACGTTTTCCCAACAAATTATGTTCTTCTATGTGTCTGACAATTTTATTCTTTATTATAGTTTCAACTAATTTGCTCGGTACTGACATTAGATTTACCGGTCTGTAATTGCCAGGATCACATCTAGAGCCCTTTTTAAATATTGGCTTCACATTTACTATCTTCCAGTCATTAGGTACAGAAACTGATTTAAAGGAAAGGTTACAAACCATAGTTGTTAGTGCCACAATTTCACATTTGAGTTCTTGGGTGACTTGTTACTTTTAAGTTTATCAGTTTGTTCCAAAATCTCCTCTAACGACACCTCAATCTGGGACAATTCCTCAGTTTTGCACCTAAAAACAATGGCTCAACTTTGGGAACTTCTCTAAAACCTTGGACTAGGATGAGGGGGTGCATGAGGGAGTGCAAGGTCTGGGAGGGAGATGTGACCTGGAGGAGGTGGGGAGAGGGATACAGTGTTGGGTGGTGACCTGAGGCAGGTAGTTGGGAGGAAGGAGGGGTGGGTTGCCAGAGGCAGGCTTTGGCTGGGAGGCGTACAGATGTGGTTGCCTCATCTAAAAAAAAATTGGCATTCAGAAAAAGGCAACAAAAATGATTAGAGGTTTGGAACAGATCCCACATGAAGAAATATTAAAAAGACTGGGACTTTTCAGCTTAGAAAAGAGACTAAGGGGGACAGGATAGAGGTCTATAAAATCATGACTGGTGTGGAAAAAGTGAATAAGGAAAAGTTATTTACTTATTTCCATAATACAAGAACTAGTCATCACCAAATTAAATGAATAGTAGCAGGTTTAAAACAAATAAAAGGAAGTTTGTCTTCAAGCAGTGCACTGACGGCCTGTTGAACTCCTTGCTAGAGGAGGTTGTGAAGACCAGGACTTTAACAGGATTCAAGAAAGAACTAGATAAATTTATGGAGGTCAGGTTCATCAATGGCTATTTACCAGGATGGATAGGAATGGTGTTCTTAGCCTCTGTCAGAGGCTGGGAAGAGTGACAGGAGAGGGATTACTTGATGATTCCCTGTTCTGTTTACTTCCTCTGGGGCATGTGGCATTGTCCACTGTCAGAAGACAGGATACCAGGCTAGATGGACCTTTGGTCTGATCCAGTATAGCTGTTATGTTCTTTCCTGCACATATAACCTCCCTGATGCTGAACTCCATTCCCCTGCCTCACATCACCACCCAAATCCTCTGCACCCCTTTTTCCTCCTTCTCCCAGTCACTACTCCCTCCCAGACCCTACATCTCCTCCCACAAGACAGAATCCTCTCCATCATCCAGAACCCCTCCTGGACCATGCACTCCAAGCTCCTGCCCCAGATCATAACCCCCCCCCACCCTTCACCCAAACCCCACACCCTCCTGCACCCAGTCTTATATCCCAAGCTCCTGTCTACACTTCACCCACTGTCCCAGATCCCACACCCTCTCCATAGAAGTACAGCCCTTGACCACTTACCAAAATCTTAGAGTGCCCCCAATTAAAATTATTGCCCACCTCTGCACTAACAGCATTATGGTGCATACCGATTTAATTTGCATTTTATATAGTTAGAATTCTAAGTAAACAAAGCTAAACATTTTTGTCAACTTCATTTGAAGTTTCCATCCATGTAGTATTTCTGCATTAAAAGTACAGGCAGCCCCCGAGTTACGCGGATCCGACTTATGTCGGATCCGCAGTTACGAACGGGGCCTTTCCTCTCCCTGGTCTCCAGCAGACCAGGGAGAGGAAGCAAAGCGGCGGAACACGCAGGCAGCGGACAGGGCTGTCCGCTGCCCACGCGCTCCGCGGCTTGGCCCTGCTTTGCATTGCTTTGCCCCCGTCCCCCTGGTCTGCAGACCAGGGAGACGGGGGGAGGGGGGACAAAGCAGAGCCAAGCCGCGGAGCACGTGGCCAGCTGACAGCCCAGACGCGTCTGGGCTGTCAGCTGGCCGCGCGCTCCACAGCTTGGCTCTGCTTTGACCCCCCCCCCCCCGACCACCCCCGTTCCCCTGGTCTGCAGACCAGGGGGACGGGGAGCAAAGCAGAGCAAAGCCACGGAGCCTGAGGGCAGCAGGACAGCCACGGCGCGTCTGGGCTGTCCCGCTGCCCCCATGCTCCGCGGCTTTGCTCCGGACACCTGTGGTACAGCAGCTGGGGCGCTGCCAGTTGGTCCCGTAGCGCCGCTCTGGGCACTACTGGACCAACCAGGCAGCACCCCAGCTGCTCTGCCCCAGGCGTCCTGATTCAGCCACTGCTGGTCAGTTTCAGCAGCGGCTGAATCAGGACGCCTGGGGCAGAGCAGCTTGGGTGCTGCTGGGTTGGTCCGGTAGCGCTGTGGAGCGGCGGCACTACTGGACCAACCCAACAGCACCCCAGCTGCTCTGCCCCAGGCGTCCCCAAGTCTGCCGCTGCTGAAACTGACCAGTGGCTGACTACAGGAAGCCCCTGCCCCGGGCTTCCTGTAATCAGCCGCTGATCAGTTTCAGCAGCAGCTGACTTGGGGATGCCTGGGGTTCTTAAGTTGAATCTGTATGTAAGTCAGTACTGGCGTCCAGATTCAGCCGCTGTTGAAACTGATCAGTTTCAGCAGCGGCTGAATCTGGACGCCAGTTCCGACTTACATACAGATTCAACTTAAGAACAAACCTACAGTCCCTATCTTGTACGTAACCCGGGGACTGCCTGTACACGTATAACATGTTTTTTCTTCCAGCATTATGCAACATTACCATTACATTGCTCAGAATGTAGTCAGTTAGAATTTATTATAAAATTAGTCAAGGTGTAAAATCAGCATATATATTTCATACATGATCTAACGATGCAAATTCAGACACTAACCTTGCAAATCTTCTGTTTCAGGAATTGTTTTGTCCACAGCTGTAATTTCTGCTTGGGATGATGCTACAGATTCTGTTAGAAGTGATTGGTTTGACACAGGACTAGGAAGAAAACGATTGAGAATTTTTAAGAGCCAGGTACAGGTTTTATTTTCACAAAGATTGCTCAGATATTATGACTGGACAACACCACCAAATCTTTTCATTTAGAAGTTAAGGACTTCCACAGCACTTTATGGCAGTAGCGTTTAAAACAAAAGATTTGCGACAGAATTTATAAGAAGCCAAATATTTTCAGCTTCCATTGTAGTACACGCTTCTGTTTGAAGCAGGCTTGGTAAAACTCAATTTTATTTTCATATAATTTTAACTGATATTATGGTTTATTTTTACCCATTTTAACAGTTCCAAAAAGTTACAGGGGGACTAGACTTATGTAATGACACTACAGATTGAGATTCAGATAGTTAAAGCTTCATAACCTTTAAAGTAACACAAAGTGTCAATATCAAGTCAAATAACCTAAGTACATATTCTAAAATCAAACCCTAATACATTTGCAAGCAGATTTTTCTTACTTTGCCTATCTGTAATTTTGGACTATTATTCATAAAAAACTATTTTGCAAGATTGTATGTGCATAATGAAATCAATGTTTATCAACATTTACAGATAATCTAATACTTTCAAGCCTGTAGTAATGCCAGCTACTAGATGTACAGGCAGTCCCCGGGTTACGTACAAGATAGGGACTGTAGGTTTGTTCTTAAGTTGAATCTGTATGTAAGTCGGAACTGGCGTCCAGATTCAGACACTGCTGAAACTGACCGCCAGTTCTGACTTACATAGAGAATCAACTTAAGAACCCCAGGCGTCCCCAAGTCAGCTGCTCCTGAAACTGATCAGCAGCTGATTCCAGGAAGCCCGGGGCAGAGCAACTCTGCCTCGGGCTTCCTGTAGTCAGCGCTGGTCAGTTTCAGCAGAAGCTGACTTGGGGACGCCTGGGGCAGAGCAGCTGGGGTGCTACTGGACCAACCCAGCAGCACCCCATCTGCTCTGCCCCAGACGTCCTGATTCAGCCGCTGCTGAAACTGACCAGCAGCGGCTGAATCAGGACCTGGGGCAGAGCAGCTGGGGTGCTGCCGGGTTGGTCCAGTAGTGCCCACGGGCGCTGCAGGACCAATCGGCAGCGCCCCAGCTGCTCTGCCCCAGAGTCCAAAACAAAAGCCTGGTCTGCAGGGGGGGGGGCACACTAGCTGCGCCCCCCCCCCCCAGCAGACCAGGGACAGGGGGAGCAGAGCCGCAGCGGCAGTGGGGTGCCGCGCCTCTGAGGCTTTGCTCTGGCAAAGCCTCAGAGGCGAGGGACCCCGCCACAGCTGTGGCTTCAGTCTGGGTGCCTGTGGTCTGCTGGGGACGGCCCCCAGCAGACCACAGGCACCCGGACTGAAGCTGCAGCCGCGGGGGGGGTCCCGCGCCTCTGAGGCTTTGCCAGAGCAAAGCCTCAGAGGCGCGGGGAACCGCCGCTGCTGCCGCTCCAGTCTGGGTGCCTGTGGTCTGCTGGGGACGGTCCCCAGCAGACCACAGGCACCCTGACTGAAGCCGCAGCCGCGGGGGGGTCCCGCGCCTCTGAGGCTTTGCCAGAGCAAAGCCTCAGAGGCGCGGGGAACCGCCGCTGCTGCCGCTTTGACTGAAGCGGCAGCAGCGGCGGTTCCACGCGCCTCTGAGGCTTTGCCAGAGCAAAGCCTCAGAGGCGCGGGACCCCCCCGCGGCTGCGGCTTCAGTCAGGGTGCCTGTGGTCTGCTGGGGACCGTCCCCAGCAGACCACAGGCACCCAGACTGGAGCGGCAGCAGCGGCGGTTCCCCGCGCCTCTGAGGCTTTGCCAGAGCAAAGCCTCAGAAGCGCGGGAACCCCCGCTGCTGCCGCATGAGACCCGGTGCCTGTGGTCTGCTGGGGACCGTCCCCAGCAGACCACAGGCACCGGGTCTCATGCGGCAGCAGCGGGGGTTCCCGCGCTTCTGAGGCTTTGCTCTGGCAAAGCCTCAGAAGCGCGGGAACCTGCCCGCTGCTGCCGCTTGGGTCCCGGTGCCTGTGGTCTGCTGGGGACGGTCCCCAGCAGACCACAGGCACCGGCACCCAAGTGGCAGCAGCAGCGGTTCCCGCGCTTCCGAGGCTTTGCTCTGGCAAAGCCTCGGAAGCGCGGGAACCCGCCCGGTGCCCCTGGTCTGCTGGAGACGGTCTCCAGCAGACCAGGGGCACCGGAGCAGCTTACGAACGGGGCTTTCTCGCCCCGACTTCCGGGGCGAGAAAGCTCCGTTCGTAAGTGCGGATCCGACATAAGTCGGATCCGCGTAAGTCGGGGACTGCCTGTAGTAACTGTAGTGGCTACTAAATATCAGTTTCATACAGGCAGTCCCCGACTTATGTCGGATCCGCACTTACGAACGGGGCTTTTCTCGCCCCGGAGCTCACGGGCAGTGGGTCGCCACCCGTGTCCTCCGGGGCGGGAAAAGCTTCTCCCGATCTCCCTGATCTCCCGACTGGGCGGCTTTGCTCCTGTCCCCCTGGTCTGCTGGGAGGGGGGGTCCAGCAAAGCCGCTGGACCCCCCCAGCAGACCAGAGACACCCAAGCAAAGACGCCCAGCTGATCTGGAAGCGCTGCGGGTCCGGCCCCGGGTCCTCCGCGGCTTTGCTCAGGGAGACGCTGACCAGGGAGCTGATCCAGCTGATCTGGAAGCAGCGCAGTCCGGCCCGGGTTCTCCGCCGCTTTGCTCCGCGTCTCCCTGGTCTGCTGGGGGGGGGGACGGGACACGCAGCTAGTGCCCCCCCCTCGCCCCCCCAGCAGACCAGGGAGACGTGGAGCAAAGCCTGGGGCCTGTGGTAGAGCAGGTGGGGCGCTGCCGGTTGGTCCCGCAGCACCGCTCCTTGGCGCTACTGGACCAACCCGGCAGCACCCCAGCTGCTCTGCCCCAGGCGTCCCCAAGTAAGCCGCTGCTGAAACTGACCAGTGGCTGACTACAGGAAGCCCGAGGCAGAGTTGCTCTGCCCCGGGCTTCCTGGAATCAGCTGCTGATCAGTTTCAGCAGCAGCTAACTTGGGGACGCCTGGGGTTCTTAAGTTGAATCTGTATGCAAGTCGGAACTGGTGTCCAGATTCGGCCGCTGTTGAAACTGATCAGTTTCAGCAGCTGCCGAATCTGGACACCAGTTCCGACTTACATACAGATTCAACTTAAGAACAAACCTACAGTCCCTATCTTGTACGTAACCCGGGTACTGCCTGTATTTTGAAACAGTGGATGCATTCAAAAGATGCGGGTTAGGTATTTCAGGATCTCTCTGGTATCTGAAATAACTTTGCTGTGTAGACATACCCTTAGCATGAAAAACAAACCCTCACCCAAGCTAGAAATAAGGGTGAAAAGGATCATATGGTCAGCAAGCACTGCAAGTAGTATTCTGCTCATTCAGCCCAAGTTTACAAGTACGAGTTATCAAGTTAGCAGCTTTCATAAACAGTGACTGAGAAACTAAGGTAAGACTGGTTGTGTTCAGACAACTATAAATGAAGGAGTCTAACTCTATTTAACTATAATCAACGTTATAACATTTAAAAAAAGGGACATTTGGTTTACAAAGTTAGAAATTGCAAGTCAATTTACTTTATGCTAGACAAGCTGATTATATTAAAAGTTATTTTCATTTAAAAAAGATTCCAATGCACTTGGGGGAAAAAAAGCTTCTGTTGCATTCATTTCACTCCATACTGAAAACTGCTACCAAAATAAATACTTAACTCTTCTATAGTTAAGCTTTTCATTTGCACATCTTGGAATTATTTACAAAAAGGTTATTCACTACATATCCTTTACTAATTGAGACAAAGGTGAAGGAGACAACAGTTGAGTGGGAGATTTAGGAATAGAATTCAGATCTTATTCTGGATAATCTATCCTCTAGATCGGGGTCGGCAACCTTTCCAAAGTAGCATGCTCTGTTTTGTCTCTTGCCCTGGGCTCTGCTAGGGCTTTTCCTGTAAGGAGGGGAGGAGCAGCGTGCATGCACTTCCCTGGAAGCTGGATAAGGCACGGCGCTCAGGGCTCTCCACCCCAGCAGGAAGCTGGCACTGGCTCCAATCTTGCAGGGGGCATGATGCTGGAGTCAGGCTGGGGTCAGGGTGGCTCGGGTGAGGAGAGGTGTTCAAGGAAACAGGGGGTGGGTGACCCATGGGTGTCCAACCCTGCTGGGGACGGGGTCCCGTGGGGGTTTGGTCCATGACACCCTTGCTTTCCTGTTAGGGACCCAGGCACCTAAGGACCAACGTGACTTTGAGGCAGGGCCCTCACCCATGCATTTTCCTCTCACCTCAGCTGCCCCCGTGACTGCCCAGTCCCAGAGGTGCAGCCCAGACAGTACTCACTCTCTAGGTCATTGTTTCGCAAACTTTTTGGCCCATAGGTTTTCACTGAACCAGGTGGCCTTTCTGCTTTCTCTGCCTCTCTGAGAGCTGGGTATGGACACCTCACACTCCCACCCTTGTCCCTGGTGTCATTATCCCCACTCCACCCCTTTGCTGCAGGCTGAGTGGGGGGGAGGGGCATGTCAAACCAGTGCAGGGGGAGGGAGGCTTCCTGCACCCTGGGAAGAGCGCAGTTCCTGGCCCCAACACCTGGGCAGCCTGAGAGGAGGCAGTGCCCACACCTCCTATCCCCACACGCTGATATTCTGAGCAGGCTGTTGCCCACCTCTTCCCTCCCCTCACAAACAGTGAGCACTGCTGCGAGGGGAAGGGGCATTAGGAGAAGCCTGTAGCACATACAAGTTACTCACAGAACCGCTGTAAACAAACGCTGTAGACTGACTCATAGGGGAGCCTGTTCAGCTCCTGCGACAGGCCAGACACCGTGCATCATCTGAGTGCAGCTGCCCGGGACGTTTGAAAGGGCCCGGAGTGCAGGAGCCAGAGCTTGTTTTTGCGCCTCGCAGCTGTACGTTAGCCACCCGGCGGGAACAGCAGCACGAGTTCCCAGCTGCGTGCCACTGAAAATCAGCTCGCGTGCTGTGCCATACCTGGCAGGTTGCCGACCCCTGGTCTGAGCGGGGTCAGCAACCTTTCTGAAGTGGCGTGCCAAGATTTAACCCTCCTGCCCTGGGCTGTGCTACTCACTCGGGACGGAGGGTGGCGCTCTCTCCGCTACGTGCCCCATAGACCACTTGAGTCAATGCAAAACTTTCTGCAGACTACCAGTTGCTAACGGAAACTCACCGTTAATTAAAAAATTACGCCCGAGCCGTTTTGCTAGTGCTGCAGCTGGGAAGAACGGTTTAATTTAAAATTATTAAACAGATTCAGCATTCTCATGTTAGTTTATCAAACTTCGTTTTAAATAAAAGTGAAATATTACATCCAACACAAAAGGCTCCAATATTTTCTTTATGGCAGGGGTGGGGAAACTTTTTTGGGTTTGGGGGGGCGGGAGGGTCACTGACCCACAGGGAAAAAAAAAAAAAAGATGGGGACCACACAAGTGAGAAGCAAAAAAAAAAAAAAACCACACACACTCCTCCCAAAACCCCCAACCCTCACTGATATGGCCCCCAACTGAGATACCTCACTCATCTGGCACTCCAGCCCCCAAGGGGTAAGAGGAAGGGACAGGGAAGACTGAGGTTCAGGGCTTCCCATAGGCCAGATTTACTCTTCTGGGGTTCCATAGTTAGCGGATTTTATGGACCCCTTTAGGCTCTGGGGTGGGAACAAAAATGAGGGGTTCAATGTGAGGGCCAGGGCTGCCAGTGAGTAGGACAGGGATGCAGGATCTGGATGGGAGGTAGGGTGCAGGACTGGGTGAGGAGGGCAGGATTTAGAACGGAGTTTGCCAGCAGGAGATGGTGTGGGATGGGGGTACTAGAGCAAGTTTGGGGGAAGGAGGGAGTTGGGGGAGTAATGCAGAAAAGGTGAGAGGGTGAGAATGCAGCCAAATAGCTAGTTGGGGAGGGAAACAAAATAAGTGGGAAGTGAAGGAAAGTGCAGCTTCTGCAAAATAAAATTGTATCTTCCTTCTGCTCCTGCCTTGATCCCTTCAGTCACGTGATCCTTCCCAAGTCTGATCCCCTGCATTGCCCCATGCCCCTCAGTGCAACCCCCACACTCTCCCACCCTGCCCCTGCAGCCTGATCCGCTGCATCACCCCATTCCTGTTCAGGGCAACTCCTGCCCCTTCCCATCCTGTCCTCACATCCTCCTTCCTTCCCTCTGGCCCCACAGTTCTAAACCCACAGCACTCTCACCAGCAAGGCAGCAACACTGGGACTCACATCCCCTGGGAGCAGCACTGGGGCAAGGAGAGGCGAGGAGACAGTCTCTTCCCTGCCAACCCAGCCCTTTGCCAGCAGGCTTTGACTCCGGGACTGGGGCAAGCAGAGCCTGGTGCTGCCCAGGGCTGGCTCCAGCCCAGCTGGGCGCAGTAGGGTGCTGGGGAAGGGACGGGAGCAGCATGGCACAGCCTGGGCCCCGGCGCACCACGTGTGCCAGCTGCCCAGCCCTGGCTCTGTGAAGCAGGCCCAGGCCCTACCCCATCCCGAATCATGAAGTAGCCCGAGGGATGCATGCACATGCCTCTCCCACTCCCCCCAGCCTCAGCAGGAAGCCAGAGCTGGCTCTCCAACATGCAACTGCATGGCTAAGGCTGGAGTCACTGCACTGGATCCCTGCTGCTTGGGGGTGGGGGGCAAGGCTGAGCTCCCGCCCTGCATGCTGTAAAAATTGGTACGCATGCCAGGGGTTGCCAACCCCTGCACTAGATGATACTTCTTCTGATTAGATTAAATGAAGCAAGCAGTTCAATATCACGAGTCCATAAAGAATTGCAATTAGAAGAGTTTTCCAGCCCAGTTTAATTTTTTTTTAAATTAATAACTCTTATTTTCCTCTTCAGAAAACTTCCCCCTCTCCGCCAAACTGCATGTTGTGGAATGATGAGACTTTACAGACTGTCCTAGTTCAGATATGATTTTCCTATCACCAGAGAGGTGTCACTGCAGAGATTTTAGCATTTGAGACTTCAAATTACAAATTATAATCTTGTTTTCAAATATTTTGTTTGTATAATAGTAAAAATGAGATCTATGTATCAATTAAGTAACCAAGATCAAAATGCTGATCTCATTCCCAATTTTTAATGTCCAATTACTCAGGCTCACGACTTAGTTTAAACAATCATATTTATATCAGTTTTTGTATGTATAGTGTTGATTAATAAGCATAGAAAAGATAGTTTACCTTGGCTGCATAGACTGGGTAGATGTAGAGTCTAATGATGACTGAGTTTCCGGGACACTGCCTTCTATGTGCTGTACTGGTAAAGACTCAGTTATACTACTGACAGAAGTTGCTGAAAGACAGACAATAATGTAAAATGAGTTACACTGCCTTCTGGAGCTATAGAATTTATCCATAACAAAGATTCTTCTGCTATCTGGTTCCAATTCAGCAAGCGACGCTAACATATACTGAAATTCCTTGCTGAATCTCACTCTCCATTTTTAACGGATTTATATTGTACTGTAATTACTTAAGTTTGATCACATTTGCCCACTTCTGAACCTTATCCACTGAAAGGCTCCAACTGTACATATTTCAAAAAAGTAGCATTAATCAAAAGAGAACACGATTGTCTTAAATTATTCAAAAGCATCTACCAGTAATTGTTATTTCAACTTTGTATTTTTTGTAAGAGACCAATACCACAGAATATTTGGGGTCTGTATCCACGTGCCCCTGTATACACAAAGGCATTTCATAATGGATCTACAACTGAACTTTTAGCAATGCATCAGGCAACAATATGCAGCTGAACTGAATGGCATATTAGTATCTATATATAGTAGATATAGCACAAGTTATGCTTTCTACCTGACGTACTCCCAGTCAACAAGTAGTTAAAAAGTATGTAAAATAACACAGATTAAACCCAAAGAACTATAGAAGTATCTCTGAAGGTATTATGTTGTGCATCTATATCCAAACACACTGCCTGAACTAGAATGCAAATTTCTTCAGTTGTTTATTCAATTGAAATGAGAGACATAAGCCATGGGAACACTATGGACGGAATCTGTGTTGACCCAAATTTGTTACTGAGCCAACTGGCAAGTAGCTCATTGAATCATTCTACCAAAAGCATTGCCTCCAGGATCAGTTAGTATGATGAATCATACCACCTCTATTGAAAGAGGTATGATTCTCGCCAAACAAAGTAGAACGTATTTTCACTGTCTAGCCTACAGAAAGTTTTGAAATGGAGGAACCACGTTCTCTAGGGCCAAAATATTATGTTCCTGAAGTATTTTTGCTGGGTTTTTTAAACAAACAAAAAACAAAAGGTCACATACAGAAACGAGACACACACAAGAAATAACTTTCATCAAGATAGAATTGCAGTAACATACTTAAAGATACCTGAAGATTCAACTGAAAAAAAACTCTTAGAACAGACCCATGCCTAGGGGCCCAGATCCTAGAGTCAAAGGATATCAGAACCACAAATTGCCATTTAAATGAGTCTCTAACCCTAGTGATGGTGAAAAGTGTAAACACATGACCTGAAAGTAATCCATACAGTGAGGTTTACCAGAGTCTGCATGCAGTTTCCAGTTAAACTGGAAGACTTGAAGTCTTGAAAACTATATCTTAAAGACTGTCAGTTACTGCACAGGTGAGTAACCTGCTCACAGAGACAGAGAGACTTTGGATGTGGTAGAAAAAGCTGTGGATAAAATGGCCTTAGCCGCACTGATATCAGAAAGTGGACCCTGTGTAAATGCATAGTGCTTGGCAAAAGTATGCTCAGAGAACCATGTGACAGCTTTACAAATGTCAACAATCAGGACCTTGTGTAGAAAGGCTATGGAAGTAGCTAGAGCCCTGGTGGACTGTGCTTGGATGACGGTAGGAGGATTAGCCTGGTTGGAGTTGTAGCAGAGCCAGGATGCAGTCCGCGATCCAGTGTGAAAGTCCCAATGAGGAGGTGGCTTTACCTTTGTTACGGTCTGCTATGGATATGAATAATTCAGGTGAAAATTTGAGGGGTTTTGTTCTTTGGACATAAAAAGAAAGTGCTCTGCAAAATGTCCAGTGTGCACATTGTTGACTTGAAGGAGCTGTCATGTGGCTTCGGAAAGAATGTAGGAAGGTGGATAATTTGATTCATGCAGAAGGAGGAGTGAATTTTGGCAAGAATTTAGAGTGAGCATAGAGGGACACTTTGTCTTCAAGAACACTGTTCAAGGTAGGGATGCTAAAAAGTGTGTGTGTGTGTGGGGGGGGGGGGGTTGGTAAACATGTAACTCTGAAACTTTCAGAGGTTACATTTACATGTGGGGAAATGGCTTTTAAGCCAGTTCCCCACAAGGACTGGCTCCCACAGAGCAACCTCCACCCCCACTTCTGTTTCCTCTGCATCAGAGGCACCAGGACAGAGAGTAGGCAGGAGCAGTGCAGGAGAGAGCACAGGTGGCTCCGCAGGAGCTGGTATGCTCTGCCTGTCCCTCCCCCCGTGCTGTTGCCTCTGTAGCTATAAAAGCCAGCTCCCTGCAAGCACCAGCTCCTGCCTATCCCCCAGCTACACTGCTGCCCCTCTGATACTGGGGGAAGGGAGGGGGGGAGAGAAGGGAAGCACATGTAACTGTGAAGGTTAACCGATGAGTCCAGGTTCTTCAGTTAAACATTTAAATGTGTATCCTAACACCTCCCTAGAGTATGGTGGTTCCACCATGAGTGCAGCTCTCTCTCCAATGCATCAAGCCAACGTGATGGGCTCAAGGAATGCCGTTTTCACGGAAAAGTACAAGAGAGGACAGGTTGTCATTGATTCAAGAGGCTGGCGTGTGAAAGCATTTAAGATCAGGTGGAGATCCCCGGGTTCAACCAGTCATTTGATATCAGGATAGAGTGCCTAGAGATTTTTGAGCAATCTCTTGGTCATTGGATGTGCAAATATGGATGTGTTCTCAATCTTTATATGGGAAGTTGTGATGGTGGCAAGATGTACTGTAATGGAGCTCATGGAGAGGCTGATTGCTTAATGTGTAGAAGATATTCCCAGAGAGTCTTTGCCCATCCCCACTGTGTAGAAACATTGGAAATTTTTGTTGCTGAGTGTCAAAAAGGTCTATGGTGGGATGACTCCACCCATCAAAGATGAAGCTGTTAACTTTTTTGCTGACCTGCCATTTATGCTTTGTGGGAAGAGTTCTGCTGAGAACATCAGTAGTACTGCTGAGAACTCTTGGAAGGTGAAAAGCAGTTGTTCTACTGTGTTCAAGTCCATAGGGTCATAGATTCTGTGGAGACTGCATGTGAGTGGGCCCCACCTTGCCTATTTATGTAAAATATGCAAGTTACATTGTCTGTGTAGACTGACATGTTTGTTGGCGATGGAGAAGAATCGGTTGCAGGTGTATCAAACCACATGGAGCTCTAGAATGTTTATGCGCCATGTGTTTCCTGTGTTGAACCACAATCCCTGACAGGTATGTGATCCCAGATGCGCACCCCATCCCATAAGGGAGGCATCTGTGGTGATGGTCATTGAAAGTTCTTTTGTCATGAACCCAACCCCTGAGCAAATGTTTGTAGTGAGCGTCTATCATGTCAGAGAGTGTTTTACTGATGGAAGATAGAAAGGGACCTAGAGAGAGGGTGTATGTTCAGTCTGTACATTCTCCTGAGCCATCCATGCAGGCAGCACATAAAGAGACATGTATTCAGGACAATTGCATTACACATGGCCCTGTGATCCAATAATTGAGAGACAGTTGAGAGCCATGATCTGGGGGCTGTATTGCAGTTTGTTGGACAGGTCCTTGATCAGTTTCAATCTGTTGAGCATGGGGAAACAGTAGCACTTGTTGCATCTAGTTGAGCTCCTATTAATTGTATGGTTTGTGTTGGTGCAAATGTTGATTTGTTTTGTTTATTTGTAGGCTGGTAGAGTTGAAACACATAATGGTAGTAGAAGTTCTCCAGTGGAAGTCATGCCTGGAGCATGCTTTCAGGAGACAATTATCCAGGCAGAGAAAAACAATAACCCCTTGCTTCCTGAAATAAGCTGTAACTACTGCTAGGATTTTGGAAAAGACTCCGAGGGCAGTAGAGAGGCCAAAAGATAGGACATTGTATTGATAATGGCTGGAACCTAGAATAAACCTGACAAAACATCTGAGAGCCAGATGAATAGAAATCTTGTAAATCAAGGGATGAAAACCAGTCTCCCTACTCCAGTTCTGGAATAATAGTTGCAAGGGTCACCATCTTAAATCTCTGTTCTTTAACGTTTTCATTAAGGATTCTACGATCAGGGACTGGGTGCCATCCCCCACTTTTCTTCCCCATAAGAAAATGAGAATAGAAGCCCTTTCCTACAGATTGGGTTGGGACCAGTTCTATAGCTCTGGGTTGGAGGAAGTGCTGGACCTCCTGATGGAGCAATAACTCTTGAGAATACTCCCTATCTGGTCCTTCGGGGACCATAGAAATAAAGGGGATGGTATATCCTAAGCGTACTGTCTGCAACATTCATTTGTCCAATGTAAGACCGCCAGTTATGGTAAAATGGGAGGAGACTGTGTTCAAACAATTTAGAAGAGGATGTGATGTTGGAGGGAGGGAGGGGGAGGGGGAGAGGGAGAGAGGGAGAGAGGGAGAGAGAGAAAGGTTTTCCAAATCTTTGACAAAGCCTTCAAATTTACTTGTTCGGTTAAGGGGGCTGAGGTGTGTTATTTCAGATTGGGCAACAGCACTGAGATTTGTTTCTATTGTGTTGAGGTTGTTCTGGTGTCTCTGGTTGCATTACACATATACAGACTATCGAGGTGTGGGAAATTTCTGTATTTAGAGTTAGGTGCTGGTGCGTGGGTACCTAGGAATAGAAGTGTGACTATAGAGTCCTTCATGGTATGTAGGGCACTGTGGATTGACTCTCATGTGGGAAATCGGTAGAGATGAATCAAGATACCCACCTCATAACTACCTTGCTGCTATGTCTGCAGTGTCAAGAGTTGCTTGCAAGGCCGTGTGCAAAGTTGAATGACCCTCAGCTATGACAGCTTTGAACTGTTGTTTTGCATCTGGGATGCCATTAATATAGTCATTGAATTTTGAGTAATTCTTTGTGAGTTGGGAGCAGGGTGAGTTAAGAGGAAATCAGAGTCTCTGGTTGGGACATAATATTTTCTATCCACTTACTTGCAGGTTGGTGTTATGATGGTGAGTACCTGCCAGATGGTCTTGGCTGGGTCTGTTACTGCAGGATTAATTGGTAGAGCAATCTTAGAAGAAGATGTTACAGATTGCAAAATATCAGTGATCTTGTGCTGGTTTTCTGCAGCCTCCTCTAAGGCAATGTTCAGCCCTGCTCCTAATGTGTTTAAAAAGTTCCTGAAAAGGAGTAAAGTCAGCAGCAGCAGCGGGGGAAGTGGCATGATGGCCTCGTCTGAAAAAGGAGGAGGAGTTGGTAGCGGGGGATATGTCAGGGCATTCTGGCTGTGGGTGTGTACGGTCTCCTTCCTCTTGTTGCTGTTATATAAGTGAAGACTAACAGGGTACATCTAACCTACATCTCTTTTTCAATAAAGGGATGTAAATTAGACATATCAAAACTGTAAATGAAGCTGGGATTTGAATTTCCTGCGCTTCATTTACATAATGGTGGCTGCGGCTTTTTTTTAAAAAGCCACTTTTTGGGGGGGGAGGGGGAGAGAACAAACAAACAAAAAAACACACACGCGGTCAAGACAGGGATAGTTCGATAGAAATGCCCCGTTTCGAAAGATCCTGTAACCATGAGAAATGGGGCATTTCTGTCAAATGGTCCAGGTCTTGACCGCGTTTTTCCTCCTCCCCCCAAAAGCAGATTTTCGAGAGAAAAAACGCGGCCGCCATTATGTAAATGAAGGGCAGGAAATTCAAATTCCAGCTTCATTTACAGTTTTGATATGTCTAATTTACATCCCTTTATTGAAAAAGGGATGTAATTTAGACATACCCATAGGGTGAGGATGTCTCTTGCAGTACAGTGCTGTGCTTAGAGAAGTGTCTGCAGTAGGGTTCCTAATGGGTTCCAGTACTGCCAGTGCCTTGGATAAGGTACAAGAGGTGCCAACCATGGTTGTCCATACTGGGGAGAAGGAAAGGCAGGGGGGAGAGGCACATCTGGGTTAAGTACATGTCAAGAAAAAATGGATCAGTTGGAAGAGTTGTGTGGTGAGCCTCATCTCCCTCAGAGAAGTCCACAGGTGATAAACAGTGCCAGACTACCTGGTGAAAAATCATTGCAGAGGAAGGGAAAGTTAAAAGTTGAAGATATTAAGGGGTCTTCCTGGTGAGTGAATTGTGATGCTGGGGTAGACAGTGCCATGGGAGGCTGCACAGAGGTCAATTGTGGTGCCACAGATTAGTTTGATGCTCACTGCAACATGAAGGTGGCTGGTGCCTCCATAGTGCTGGTGGGGCGGTACGGCATTAGTTGCAGGTGCAGGAATTGGTCTGGAGGATGCCACAATATGAGAGACAGGCAACTTGAAGCCTTTTGCCTCGACAAGGAATCGATGCACACTGGTATTAGTGACTGTGCAGGTGATGCCAAAAGACACCCAGAGCATCATATAGGTGCGGAGACATAACATGGCTGGTGGAGTTGGCACTTAAGTGCACACAGTGCGCCCTTTTGCAGGAAGGACTTTCTACGGTACTGAAAAGGAGCTTTTTATAAGTTCTCTTTTCTCTCATGGGCCAAGGGATTTCAGAAGATTTGAGACAAGGGCACAAAGCTGGACAAAGGGATTTTTCTAACAATGAGTTTGAGGCATAGGTCCCAGTCCCTGAGAGCTCTTAGTTTGAGTTTGCTGCTATGGACTTGTGGGGGACATGGACTTCCTCCAGACAATTTACACATTAGGAGTGCCCATATGAGATGGGAACAATCTTGTTGTATGAAAATACAACATTTAAAATCTGATGAGCCAGGCATCCTGTCTAAACTATAATGAGGAGGAAAAGAAAAAAAAATAAGGGAAAAATGGAATTAGAATACTATCTAAAAAATGGAGAGAAAAAACAGCTACTGATCTAACTAGAACCAGTGAGAACTGTAACAAAGAAGTATGCTGAGGAACACTCCATCTCTGGCTGAGGACAGGAAAGGAGGAACTTGTGAGAGGAGCCATGCATGCACAGTGTCAGGACACTGAAGACACATGGGCCAGGTACCTCACTTGCATGACTCCAAGGACACTGCTCTGAAAGACTCTGATCAATGGTGCTAGGGCACACTGACACCTGCTGTGGAGCACCCACAGGGACAGCCCTTGAAGAGCTGTCGCTGCTTTGACTACTGTTTGGAATGGGTGGAAGGAGTCTCCTAGTTCCCCTAGGCAGTTGGGGGTGAGGAAGGAGAAGTCCCTGGTCACCACTGCTGCCCACTCCAAGTGGTCAGTGGTAGAACTTCTGGTCCTGCTCCAGGTCAACAGCAACATGCAGGAAGGCCACACGAAGTATGTTCTAAACTTAAACCTTGAATTGTCTTAATCCAGATGACAATCAAGACAGCAGCGGGAAGCTCTCTTAAAGCAATGCTTCCTCATTTGTGTGTTTGAAATGTCAATCTTAATCTTGCATCAATTACCTTCATAATTTAATAGTTAGATTTTGTTCTAAATATTTTTCACCAGCCCTGGCAGGTTGTTCTCTGTAAAGTCAGTAATCCCTGAAAAGAATTTTTAGCATTTTATAGTGATATTGGACACTTATTGCTTATACCACCTTGCCAGAAATAAACGTAAGCCACAAAAATATAAACAATTATTACACTTATATAAAGGATTATCTATAGTACGTTTATTTAATTTTAAGCCAAATAAAAAATTATGTAAAACAATAGAGACTTCTAATAGCAGTACAGTGAATTGCCCTATTTCTCATTCTTTAGGTTATCAGTTGCTGGGGAGGGAAGGAGAGAGTTCAAATCAAAACCCTTCCTTCAAAAAAAATGGGCTGGAGCAGGAACAGAATCTCACTCTAATGTAGTATACAAGGTTTGCTTAAGTGGGAATTAACATGTTAGATATGAATCTAATACTTATTAGTATTACTTACCAGGAGGGCTAATTCTACCATTACTACTATTCTGCCTTTGAAGATGTTCTTTATAGCAAATTGAACACATGCCATTTGTACGAGGGTTTCCATAAAATCCGCATCCAGTGGAACAAAGCATAGGCACTTGGCTATGGTTAGTTTCTTGAGCCATTTTTGTCTTCTGTAAACCTGAAATTCACATATACATCCATTATCAATGAATTCAGATAATTTTCACGTTGCATTTTTTAAATACAAAAATGTCTACTGCATTGGCATCATCTATTCCAGGCACAAAAGAGAATCTAGAACCTAGAGAAAGGATCTTTGAAATCATTGCAGGGAATTTGATCCATGGAAATCAAAGTTTCTTTCAACCACCAACTTTCAGGGCTCTCGTCTAAACAAAAACTGTAGAAGAATTCCAGTGACTCTGGTGGCAGGATGGAGCCATTTTAAATCTTTCCAAAAAGGCAGAGCTGCTATCCCCAGTACCGTGTGGTAGCACATGTATAGTGGGGTGCACATTTTCATACGCAGTCTTGTACTTTAACATGGAACATTCAGCAATTTATCACTTTCAGAGAGACTATATTAATGCTTAGCCTATATGCTGAAAGCACAGAAAAAGACATCTATATGAAACACTTCTTGAAGCTTGTATTCATGACACTACTCAAACTCTTAAAGCATAAACAGAAAACTAAAGGGAAACACGCTTGCTTTGATTCTATACAACATTTAATCATTAATAGCAACTACAAAACACTGTCAGGCATCTCATAAATTTGTTACCATTTTTGTATGCAGCAGTTACCATTTTGGTCAAGAGCATTTGAACAGATACGTTCTTTCACAGATCAGCTACAAGATTTTTGTATTTTTTTAATTTTTTTTCATATAGTTTAGATATTATGTTGTAGTCCATTTGGTAAGTATAGCTTTTAGGTATGTAAAGGGTTAATTGGTTAGCCAGTAATCATCGTCCTTACTGGGTAAGTTATTAACCAGCAGACCAGGATATCACACCCCATGCCTGCAGCACAGCATAGTGGGCCTGGCCTGAGGAGCCCTTGAGCACAATGCAGTGGGCTCAGCAGCCTGCAGTATGGCAGGTTACCTTGTCTTATTTGACCAGAGTGTTGGAAGTCCAGATCCAAGAATAAATGGGGGGGAGGGAGGAGAGAGAGAGAAGGGGAAAAAAAAATTGAAGGGGAGGAAGAAAAAAAGACGATGAGTAGATAAGCTTTAGCTGGATAGCTGAGTGGGTCTCTAACAGGAAAAACTTAAAACAACAATATTCTAGTAGTATCTCAAAAAGATTAAAAAAAGTTACAAGAGGCTGAGAAAAACCATTAGATTGCACTTCGAAAGGAAGATGGCCAACACCAGATTCTACAGAGACATCCAGAACCATTAGCACCTTCATTGGTTGGTTGATAACATGTGAGCCATCCGATATCACATTCAAACCATTAGCATAAGAATTAAACTTGTAAATGACATTAAGCATCAATCCTTTTCTGTGTATTTAGCTTGTGGAATTGGCCTGAAACATGAATGGATCTCCAAGTCACTGTTTTGAGTGTCCAGGAAGACTAAAGTGTTCTCCAGCAGGTTTTTGTGTGTTGCCTTTTTGGATATCTGATGTGTCCATTAATTCTTTCCTATAGAGACTGTCCAGTTTGGCAGATATACATAACAGTGGGGCATTGCTGGCATTTGATGGCATAGATCACATTAGTGGATGTGAAGTTAAATGAGCCTCTGATTTGGTGGCTGATGTAGTTGGGTCCAGTGATGAAAATGCTTGTGTAGATGTGTGGGCAGAGTTGGCATTGGGGCTGATTGCAGGGGTGGGTTCCAAGATGCTCATGATGTAGCTGTGCTACCGGAAAGAATGTGTTTCAGGTTAAGGGGATATCTGTAAGCAAGAATTGGCCTTTCCCCCAAGGCCTCAGAGTGAGGGATCATTTTCTAAGATAGGTTGTAGATTTTTGATAACACATTGGAAAGGTTTAAGTTTTTCCTGTTACAGACTCATTCGGCTCTCTCTCTGAAGCTTATCTACTCTCTCTTTTTTTCTTCATCCCCTTCATTTTTTTCCCTCCTCTTCCCCTCCCTCCTTCCTTTATTTATTCTTGGATCTGGACTTCCAACACTCCGGTCATCTGAAAAAGTGGGTTGTGCCCACGAAAGCTCATGATACCATCTACATGTTTTGTTAGACTTTAAAAACAACAAATAGTTAGAAGCACTTTAAAGTTTTTCCTCTTACAGACTAACTTGGCTACCCCTCTGAACCTATCTTATTTGTATTTCTCTCTTTATTAACAAGGAAGTTTTGCCTTTGCAAGCTAACACATACAGGTGGCCCTGTCTATCCTGAACTTGTGATAAATGTCCTTAGCAGTTCTCAAGTGGCCTAACTCTTAAGCTATCGATAGCCCATGAATTCAATACATTCACTTTGTCTCCTTCACCCTCTATGAGAAAGTCTGTTTCTCAAAATGTACTCCATAGACCACTAGTGGTCTGCAGAGCTGCCTAGGGACATGTTCCTATATTATTCTGTTTCTACCTGCTAAAATGGACTGGAAGAGATAAAAAAAAAAAAAAAAAAAAAAAACCTATCTAAATCTGATACTCTCCCACAACACAAAAGTAACTGAATGCAACAATATAGCTCATAGGCCTCCTAGTTACAATAGAATCTCTCACACATATAGTTAACATAGCTGTACAGTATCTACAGTTCCTATGGCTCTCCTCCTGCATGGAAAGCTTTTATTGGCAAACCCTTCTGTACTTCACATTAGGAAGCAGATAGCATTTAGTGTCTGATGAATCTTTATACACTTCTACCTTGATTTATAAAAAATTAGAAAGAGATAAATAGCATAAGTATCTAGACAGCAAGTTCTTTGGAGAAAGGAATACATATTCCAGTTAGGTTCTGCACAGCACTTAGCACAATGGTTATGTTCACTAAGTTAATTTTGATTACAGTTGTGTGGTGCGTATCTTATCATCAAGAGGAAAATGGATCAGGATGAGAGTAACTTTCAAAGAATTAAGTATGTGCATTTGGTCTTTTAGTTACTACCAGTCTCAAACACTCCATACTTGCATTCATAAGCTTCAATTATCAATAAGTAAGATGTGTGGCATTTAGCAGGATTAGTCTAAACCTTTTCATTTCCCTTTAAAACAAATCAAAAAGTCTCCACTTCTTTTTTCCTCTTCCTGCATTCCACCCCCAAATAGAGGATCACCTCTTTTCCTTTGTACATTTGTAAGTCTATACCAGGTGTGCAGCTATTGCTATATTACTAATATTATAAGCTTTCATATGTAGAGGATGAAACTAACTCTGCTCAAGCACATACAAATGACGAATACTGTATCAGTTATAAAGGGTGCATCAGCATCCAATGCAAGATTTGAGTTGTACAAGCACTTCTAATATCCACTGGAGGCACAGTATATTTTATGGAGATTGTGGCCCCAACAACCACTAAGCATCAACTCTAGGGTGGAGCAGAATACAGAAATGATTATGTGAATGGGTAATCAGTTACCCAGTAAGGAGGCGATGCATGTAACTCTGCACATTATCCAATGAGCCCAGCATTATCAGTTAGCTGTGCAAACGGTTACATTTTCACATCCCTAGTCTGAATAGCTATATAACATTTATATCAATGTTTGAGAATAGGTTCTCTTACAAGTGTTATATAGGCACATGACTCACAGCAAGAGAGAACCTGTACAATTTTTTATAAAGAACATTTAGTTTGGGGGTGATTCTACAAAAACAGCAATTAGGATTTGTCCTTACATCAATTCTAACTCGGGATAAATCAGAATTTCACATACACTCAAGGAAACTTGGGCTACGCCATGCTATTTAAACTAAATACAGGTTGGAGCTCACCAGTATGGCACCTTCAGGACCTAACTGGTCCCGAATGAGGGAATTTGCTAGACCAGGGGAGGTGCCTCCTCTCCTGACCCAGGCTGCCACTGGGTTAGGGTGTCAGCCTGTCCCACTGCTGCCCCAGCTCCCCACGGCTCTCTGGATGCCACTGGCCTCACTGCTGTCAGGGCCGGAGCTCTGCAGCCAGGGCCAGAGCCGGAACCGGAGCCCTGCTGTAGCCGCCAGGGCCCAAACTCCCCACCGTGCTGGCCATTTCCCACTCCTTCCCCAAAGACATATCCACTGGGGCTCTCAGCTTAGTCGCTGGTGCCCCCCTTGGTACTCCTGCCCCACTGCCCGACCTCCCTATTCTTGGGCTCTGTGTTCTAGGAACATCCGTGGCTGGTGCTGAACCACAGAGTCCCTTAAGGGAAGTACAACCTGTACTACACCAAGGTCTAGGATCTAAATATCTATCTTGTTATTTCAATACTATAAATACAGATGTGTAAACTGATTATAGTTCCTAATAACTTAACTGTATTGGTAGCCTGCTTTATTTGTGAAAGTTAAAACAAATCAACAAAATCAATATTGTAGAACTTAAAGTTTAACCAAGTTGGTGCAGTAACTTTAGTAAGTTTCAGATAAGTCACTTCTCCATATCCAGTTTAGCAACGCAATATTTTTAGGTATTTACTCAAAAAAATGTGGAGTTCAAACAGTTTAACACAGCCTACTAGCTTTCTGGCTTCCCTATCTCCAAAAAACGTCTACTTAAAAGTTCATCATTTAAAAATCTTGTTTACACCAGTACTCTTCAGTTTTCTTCCTGTAACACTTAATGTAATTGCTTTATACATTTTAATGTTCTTTTGAACCACAGAAGCAGAATAATATTGCCTTAACTTTGAATAATCACAATACCATTTCATGTCCCAGATTAATGCCCACTACATAAAAAACTGTATTATATTACATCACTTTAATAACTCAGCTACCTAATACCTACAATTTCCTATCACATTGTCAATTTCTGGTGAAGGAAGTGTTTCTTCAGTGTTTCATATATGTGGCCTTTCAGCCAAGATCAAATTGATATCAAATTTATCTTGCTGGAGCTTCACAGAGGATGGAAAAGACAATCCTTTTAATTGGTTCCTTCCCCTTCCCCCCATTCTCCAATTTCTTTAATTTTACTGTAATCTGAAAGTTAGCAAACAGCAAATATGCAACGAAGAAGGTTTTTTTTAAAATAGTCCACATTTAGACATACCCAAAATCTAGCAACATCGTAAATCTCACTACAGTGATAAGTTCAAGGGGAGGGGAGGATATGAATGGCTTACTTACCTGGTTCACAGTCACACTAGAAAAAGAAGGAAAGAAGCAATAAACAGGAAGGCAAGGAAGAAAGCAGAAGGTGAGCAAGTAAATAATGGGATAAGAACAGCAGGTACGAAGGGACTAACAGACGCATGTGGTGGTTTACCTCTGATCTCACAATCCCAAGAATGAGCTGGCTATATAGGACAGCAGAAGAAGGAAAGAGAAAGAGCAGCAATGATTATGTCTGACCTGGGCCAGGACACAAGTAGGAATATTACTGAGACACCTTGGATACCTAATCAAAGTAAACTACTGAGCTTGCTTCTGCATAAGACAAGCTTATAGCTAACAAGATAACACTCTCTCCCTATATTATTTACTACCATAATCTTATGTGTTCTTCACAATTTGGAAGAACACATAAGGTCTGGTTGAAATTTCATTACTACTCCTAAACAAAAACTTAGAGAGTTTGTGTATCTCAATATCAAGAGAATCACTGATTATAAAAAAAAATCAGCTTTCAGCAAATGTCTTTGCATATACTTACACCATAAATACTGTTACTTTGAAACAGCAATTACTGCTAACAGCCACGTTCAGCCTTCACATAAAACATTTTTTTGCTAAACTATTTTAAGGATCAAAGATCCTAGATGCCGAAAATAAGGCACTTCAGGAACTCTAGTCCAACTCATAAAGATAGAGCATTTATGTACAATGACCACTAAGAGGATATAAGTGGTAAGCAAAATTGCTCTTTGGACAAAAGTTATTTACATCAAAAGGCAGAGTACAAAATGAAGTGATGGTTCCATAAAGTTACACTGCTCTAGACAAGCTGCTACAGCATATTAAGCCAGAAAATCCATTGAAAGGTGTGTAAGTATTAGAAATATTAGCATAATACATACACTCAGGTTTACTGAATACTGGGGAGGGGGGGGAGAAAAAAAAATCACATTTTGTTTACACCAAAGATTTAACAGAAACAGAACAGGAACAAGAGTTTCATGAAAATGTTAGAATTCCAGAAGCTACAGGCTGTTACACAGAGCTATTGGTTTTAGAGCATCACTTCTTTATACTGAAGCATCTGACATACCTGCTGCCTTGCATACAAAGGACCATATGGCTCAGTCCAACTATACAATCTCTGAGTTCTTTTCCAGTTTATACATACCGATATTCAGTTCAAAGTAATGAAATGCAAAACAAACAAAAAAAAACCAAAAAAACCAGAATCCCCCAAAACCACCACCAAATTATACAAAAATAAAAACAAATAAACCACAAGATTTGTTTCAGATGTCTAAATACATTAATAATGTTATAAAAAACTGTGTGTATATCTGGTTCCCACATTCTTCAGAAATAACTTTGGTTTTCCTAGCCAGTTTGCCTTGGCCTAAGGGTGGGACATTTTATGAGAAAAAGCTAATAAAGACAAGACTATAGAACATACAGTGAAACTGTCGTCAAAGCAGTGTGGGAAAATTAAAGTAAAAACAGGAACATTTTAGTTTCCAGAAATGACAAGAAAAATTGCTGTTTATCATCTGAGTGAAATCACAGTACTAGGGATGTTAAATTGCAAGTATGACTAATCAAATAGTTGATAGGTCACCTCAGCTTTTGAAGTGTAGCAACAGCCCTAGACGAAAGCGTCACATGGAGTCCTGGGTCAGCTGGCCCTGGGCTGCACGCGCATTTCCAAGCCCCAGACTCCACACAGCACTGCTGCTTTGAAGTACCCTCTCCTCTTCCCCATCCCTTTCTGCCTCTTTCTGATAGAGGCAGCAAGTGGGGGGGGGGGGGGAGGGAGGGCGGCAACAGGTCAACTAGCCTGTTGACTATCGGATAAGCCAGTGGTCCCCAACCCAGTGCCTGTGGGCGCCACGGCGCCCACCAGGCCATTTCTGTGTGCCCGCCGAGTGATTGGGGCCGTCCCCGCCCCCCAGGCATGTGGCGCAGGAGTGGCGCCGGCCTCAGGCATGCAGCGCATGGGCTGTTCTGGCCCCGGGCGTGCAGTGTATAGGCGGCCCCGCCCCTGGGCGCGCGGCACAGGAGCGGCGCCGGCCCCGGACATGTGGCGTATGAGTGGTCCCATCCCCAGGCACGTGCGTGGCCTCGCCCGTGGGTGCCCGGCGTGTGAGTGGCCCCGCACGTGGGCGCCAGGAAGCCGCAAAAAGTCAGGGACCACTGCAATAAGCATTTGCTTATCAAATAGTCAATTAGTCCTTCACATCCCTACACAGTACCAGTAGCAGCAAACCTCTGCTTTCCAATACTGGAGTACATCAGTACTATTCACAAATCCATAAGACTGTGACCCAAATAGGAGTGCACTACTGACTCATCAAGACAAGGTTCATAATTTACAACTAAAGGACACTGCTATAACATTTTAAATTACTTGTTTTCCCTTCTATGACAGAGGAATGTTAAACTGCCAGTTCATACTTACAAAGCTATAAACCATAGCAAAGTAAGAGCTTTGTCATGAGAGTTCAAGTCAGGCTGACATCTCCAAAACAGGAAACAAAATGTAAAATCATGCCTATTAGGTTAAATAAATAACAAACAATCTTTAGAGTGAGTAGGCATGTCTATTTTGCAATAAAACATGAAGCTAGAGGTAGCTAGAACACCGGTAGTAAGCGTGTAACATACAGGTTCAAAAAAGTTAATAGTAACAATAGGGATGTGAACAAGTATCTGTGTACACGGTTAACTGATGAGCCTGGGCTCATTTGGTTAACTCCGTGCATCTCAACCAGTGGTACGAGTACCCTTAAGAGTACTTGAGAGAAGTCTGGGGGGTACATCAACACAACTGAAATTTGGAGAAAACTGAATTTGTTTTAAGTTTTACAGCACTTTATTATTTTTGTACTTTTTACACCCAAAAGTTTCATCACCTGCCCAGCTACGATTAAGTTTTTTAAACAAATGTGTTGCAATGGTAGAAAAAAAATTGAGTGTATCTGAAAACTAGGTACTGGGGGGTACTATAATTTAAAAAAATTGTAAGGGGTACTTTATAAAAAAAAGGTTGAGAAACACTGGGTTAACTCACATGATTACACGCTCACCCCCCAAACTGCTGCCTCTATATCACTGGCAGCAAATGGGCGGAGGGGAGGCAGGCAGGAGTCAATGCTCGTGGGAGGTTAGCTTAAAAGCCAACTCCCTGTGAGCACTAGCTCCCACTGAGCCGCCTGCCCTTCACCCTGCTGCCTCTGTATCAGAGGCAGCAGCACATGGAGAGGGGGATAGAACAGCCAGGAACTGGTGCTTGTGGGGAGCTGGCTTAAAAGCTGTTTCTCTGCTACCACCAGCTGCTGCCCCACCCTCATGAAAACATGTAACTGCTGAAAATTTCAGTGGTTATAAGTTTACAAAAATAAACAGTAAAAATAGGAACCAAAGTTGTTTGCACAAGCAAAGACTAATTCTGAACAAAATGTCAAACCCATCAACATGAATATTACATATGAGTGTGTCATCTCTGAAGGATTTGTGTGAATATTTTTCTTGAGGAGGTCATGAGAAACAATAGAATGATAAAGGAAACTTGAGAGAGATAACTGAGGGACATCGGGGATGCTAAGGGGATGGTAGAGAAGAAAAAGATACCGGATGTCAGATACTGTCTGGATATGATGTCCTAATAAAACGTCTGGAATTGGGAGCAGTGGAAGCTGAAACAGAGATGATGCATTTTCATAGTGTAAAAATGTTGCTATTCAGTTTAGCTAACACAAGCTGTACCTAGAAGATTAAGACCAAGTATGGTGTGAATATAATTTACAAAAAGCAGATTAGCACAAATCCAAAAGTTGTCTTAGATTCTGTGTCTGTGAAAACGGCTCTAGCTTTGCATGACAATTTACAAAGGAAATTTAAACATTTTACAAAATAATTTAAGTAACTTCTAGGAGAATTACTACATCTTGTACAACAGTTTATTTTGAGCTTTAGTGAATAGAGGATTCTAAGGGTATTACATGGCAATGTAGAGTTTGAACAATGGCTCAAGCCTAAACCCTCTTCCGTCTACACACAAATCATGCTGACCTAGGGTGCCTGGGAGTATATCTACACTGCAGTAAAACATGTGTGGCTGGCCTGTGTCAGCTGGCTTGGGCTCAAGCTGTGAGGTCAAGTTATTGTGTAGACATTTGGGCTAAAGCTAGAACCTTGACTTTCAGCCCTTGTAAGGGGGGGGAGGGGGGGAAGAGTCTCAGAGACTGGACTGCAGGTTCACATTGCTATTCTTAGCACAGCAGCCAGAGTCAGCTAATATGTGTTCTCAGGCTCAATGCTTCAGGTTTTTTAAAAGTCACGGTGTAGACATACCACAAAAGCATACCTTCAGTGCAGATAGATGCCGATAGCTGACACATGTCAACTGAGTCAGGCTTGTGGGGCCTGGGCTGCAGGAGTGTGAAGTTGCATTGCAGATGTCAGGGCCCCAACACTCCTGGCCTCGGGAGGTGTAAAGGGCGACAGAGTTTCAGACCTGCACCACTCATAGCTTCAGCCCCACAGGGAAGTGGAGAGTGCACTGTGGCCTGCACGGCATCTCTGAAAAGGCTCACAGACCCTCAAGAACCAGTGCTCTATGCAGTTTGAAAGGTTGTCTTTTAACAACAAAAGGTGGTCCAATATTACTTCACCTACCTTGTCACATGCAGTTTTGTTTGCCAAAACCCCATCTGCACAAAAGAAATTTGATTATTCATTGCCCATTACACAAGCTGTTAGCTTGCGCTTTAAGCATGGGGGCACTGATGGATTGGCATGTTCAAAGTCACACTGGAAACGAAAGTTGGTCTCTTTCCTCAATTTCATTGTAGACATTCCAAATGCCAACTGTCACACATTGGGCAAGGAGCACAAAGCTGAATACACATATAGTCTCCCTGACATGCAGCTTGGGAATTCTTTACAAAAAATACCGAGGCAGATCAGATTTCACTATCAGCCTCAGGTCTCAGTCTTGTCCATCCAGGATTTATGTTATGTCAAATCAGAACTTTGTCTCAAAGGGAAGGGTGTTTATTTTGCCATACCAAATCTACAATATAGTTTGCATTTATGGAGTGTCTTGCCTTTTGAAGGTTCCCAGAACACACCATTCTCCTAAAATCATACAACAGTGGTGTAAGAAAGCACAATAAGGACAATAAGGCTATGTCTACACTACCAGTGCTACAGTGACACAACAGGAGCTGTGCCACTGTACCACTAATGCAGACAGTTACAACACTGGACGAGGCTCTTCTATTGCAGCAGGTAATCCATTGCCTTGAGAGGTTGTGACTAGGGAAACAGAAGAGTCCTTCCATGGACCTAATAGAGCTTACAGTGCAGTTTAGGATGGCTTAACTAAGTCTTCCAGAGGTATGAATTTTTCATGCTCCTGAGTGATGTAGCTAGGTCAATGTAAATTTTAGATGTACATCAGGCTTCAGAAGAGGCACAGAGCACTGTTTTTAAAGATCAACATGGAACAAATACATATTTTTAGCATTTCTTCCTAAAGCCCAAAAGGAATAAATTGAATGGATTTCAGCTTCTCAACCTCAGAAGGATTAAAGGCATACTCACTTTCATGACTTGAGTAAAAGTCTACATACCAAGCCTAGTGCATTAGCTACTCAAGATTTAGAGCCCTAAGATTTAGAGCTTGTCTACACTACCGCTTAAATGGATACAACTTATGTCACTCAGGATTGTAAAAAAATATCTCCCAAGCGACACAAGTTACAAAGACTTATAGAGGTTTCTACACCATGCAATGCTAGTGTGTGATGCTCTGCCCCCAGATATACCTTCCATCTCTTGCAGAAGTGGAGTAATTACATCGATGGGAGAGTACTCTTCCATTGATGAGGTTGTACCAGTGTTGCGTGATAGTGAAGACAAACCCTTACATCAATTCCCCTTCCCCCTCCTACCATCCCACTATTCATTTACTACCCAGAATATTTAGATCAGCATATTAAAGAGTACAATAGCCTAAACCCTGTACTCCTGGATAATGCTGTTTCTCCACTTATGATGGTACTTATCTACAGAGTTCTTTCAGTAACACTACATAGGAAAAAAAAATATGGACAAAGGGAGCATATAAAGGGACTGTCCCAGACTGAGGTTTCATTAGAGGAGGTTTTAGAACAACAAACTGATAAAACTTAACTGTAACAAGTCATCAGGACCAGAGAGCATTCAGTCAAGAGAATTTAGAAAGAACCAAATGTGAAATTGAGGAACTATTAATTGTGGTTTGTAACCTATCCTTTAAAATCAGCTTCTGTACCCAATGACAGGAAAATAGCTAACATGACACAAATATTTTAAAAGGGCTTTAGAGGAGATCCTGGCAATCACAGACCGGTAAGTTTAATGTCAGTACCGGGCAAATTAGTTCAAACTATAATTAAGAATAGAATTGTTAGGCCGATAGATGAACATTTGTTGGGGAAAGTCAACGTAGATTCTGTAAAGGGAAATCATGGAGGATAGGGACATAATTCAAAATGACCTTAGCAAGTTAGAGAAATGGTCAGAGGTAAACAGGATGAGGTTTAATAAGGAGAAATGCAAAGTGCTCCACTTAGGAAGGAACAATCAGTTCCATACATACAAGATGGGAAGCGACTGTCTAGGAAGGAGCATGGCGGAAAGGGATCTAGGAGTCATAGTGGACCACAAGTTGAATATGAGCCAACAGTGTGATGCTGTTGCAAAAAAAGCAAATATGATTCTAGGTTGTATCAACAGGTGTGTTGTAAGCAAAACTCGTGAAGTCATTCTGCCGCTCTACTCTGCACTAGTTAGGCCTCAGCTGGAGTACTGTGTCCAGTTCTGGGCGCCACATTTCAAGAAAGATGTGGAGAAATTGGAAAGGGTACAGAGAAGAGCGACAAGAATGATTAAAGGTTTAGAGAACATGACCTATGAAGCCAGGCTTCATGAACTGGGCTTGTTTAGTTTGGAAAAAAGAAGATTAAGGGGGGACATGATAGCGGTTTTCAAATATCTAAAAGGGTGTCACAAGGAGGAAGGCGAAAATTTGTTCCTCTTGGTTTCTGAGGACAGGACAAGGAGTAATGGGCTTAACGTGCAGCAAGGGAGGTTTAGATTGGACATTAGGAAAAAAGTCCTAACTGTCAGGGTGGTCAAATATTGGAATAAATTGCCAAGGGAGGTGGTGGAATCTCCCTCTCTGGAGATATTTAAGAACAGGTTAGATAGACATCTGTCAGGGATGGTGTAGACGGAGCTTGATCCTGCCTTGAGGGCGGGGGGCTGGACTCGATGACCTCTCGAGGTCCCTTCCAGTCCTATTATTCTATGATTCTATGACTAATCTACTTGAATTCTTTGAGGGGGGGGGGTCAACAAGCATGTAGACAAGAGGGTGGATATAGTAGATTTAGATATCCAGAAAGCCTTTGACAAAGTCCCTCACCAAAGGCTCTTAAGTAAAGTTAGGTGTCATGGGATAAGAGGGAAGGTCCTCTCATGGATTGATAACTTGTTAAAAACACAGGAAACAAAGGGCAGAAATAAATGGTAAGTTTTCAGAATGGAGAGAGATAGCTAGTGGTGTCCCCCAAGGGTCCATACTGGGATCAGTCCTATACAATCTATATATAAATGATCTGGAGAAAGGGGTAAACAGTGAGGTAGTAACATCTGCAGATGATACTGAACTACTCAAGATAGTTAAGACCAAAGCAGACTATGAAGAGCTCCAAAAGAATCTCACAAAACTAGGTGATTGGGCAACAAAATGGCAAATGAATGTTAATGTTGATAAAAGAAAAATAATGCACATTGGATACAATAACCCCAAATACAGATACAAAAGATGGAGACTAATTTAGCTATAACCATTCAAGGGAGAGATCTTGGAGTCATTATGGGGATAGTCAACAAAGCAAACAGAATGTTAGGAAAACAGAGAAGAACACAGCTTATATTTTACTGCCTTTATATAAATCCATGGTACAACCACATCTTGAATATTGGGCACAGATGTGGTCACCTAATCTCAAAAGAGATATATTGGCATTGGAAAAGATTCAGACAAGGGCAATGAAAATGATTAGAGGTTTGGAATTGGTGCCATATAAAGAGAGATTAAAAAGACTGGGACTTTTCAGCTTAGAAAAGAGGAGACTAAAGAGGATGTGATAGAGGTCTATAAAGTAATGACAGGTAAGGAGAAAGTGAATAAGGAAAAGTTACGTACGTGTTACCGTAACACAGGGGTCTCCAACCTTTTAAAGTATGAGATCACTTTTTGAATTTAAGTGCAATCCAAGATATACCTCAAACCCAAATACCCTTGCCCAGCCTCCTTTGTACTTCTTTTATGAGGACCCGCCCCTATTCACTCCATCCCTCCCCCATCTTCCCTCACTTTCACGAGGCAGAGGCAGCGGGTTGGGGTGCAGGCTCTGGTCTTGGATTAATGGATTTGCAGTGTCAGGGGCATCATAACTTGAACCCGCATTTACGAAAGGTGCCATGTGCTGTCATAAATGCAGGCCGAGGACTTAAGTCGGGGGGTTTGGCCCCTTCTGCACTTACAAAAATGGTATAAGTGCGAGGGGGTCGCAACTCAGGCTGTTGTAATGTGGAGGTTTCCTGTAAACAGGATTTTAGGGTTTGAGAGTGAACAATTAAACTCTCATCTAGGTAGTGGCAGGAACCTAAAGATTCTCCAAGGTAGAAGACAGACTGATATCACTTCTAATATTTGCAGTTGTGCAATGGAGAGCTGATGCAAAAATTAAAAAGCGATAGAAGATAAATGGACAACAAGCAGAACCATGAAAAAACTGGTTTATGTACAGTACAATTGTGCATACATAACTGTAGCCAATGCGCACACTGTTACTTTGCAGAATGGCAGCTAATTGCTATAGTAAAATGAAACTAAACATATCAGTCAGAAAACTCTAAAATGCTATTCTGTTGACAATTTGTACCAGATGCTCTTTCAAGTTAGAAAAGAAGTATATTGAGCAATTCTCCTTATATACACTGGCAGCTGAGAATGGGACATGCTGCATGGTGGCGGCGGGGGGAGGGGGGGAGAGGAGAGAGACTGTTTCTGCTCCGGCAGCCAGGAATGTGACTGTGCTAAAAAATTGGGTGCCACAGTGGCACATATCCAAACCAGCGCACATGACCAATATTGGTGCACAAGCCAAAATTCACTCCACTCATGGTTGGAAAATCTTAGCGGGAAACACTAAGGGGTGAGCAGTTACAGTTTGCTAGCCTGAACTTTTGTAGTCAGGTTAAAATTCACTTAAATATTGTAACTGTTTTGTTTGGCTCCCGTCGTATAGTTACTATCTAAAAATAAATAACTTTCATGGTCAATGTTCCCTGTAAGCTGTGCGCTTGTGCAGCCGCTCAGGAGATTCCAATGCTGCCCAGCTGATTAGCAGAGTGCTCACAGATAGGTTTTAGTTTCTACTGGTGGCACACATGACTTTGTGCACAAAGTTATTCTGCACATGGATGGAAACGATCAGAGAGAACATTGTTTCTTTACGCCTGTCCCATCACCTGAGGACAGTTTAGGGTTTTTTGGCTTCCCCATTGGCTCTGAAGCAATGATCCTTGTACCCAAGATAAAAGATCCCTGCAGCACCCATAAATCCCGTGGGTTTTGTTCATCAAGCAGGTTACTAGCAGAACAGTTGTAGTATGAAAATGGGGACAGAGACATGCTAAACCCAGGGGAATATGAGGGTGGCACCTTAAAAAAATGCTGTTCAGCTAAGCCTACTGAGTACAAGAGCATGCCAGTCACAGCTTGGCATTGCTGTCCTTCCTAGCCAACTGAGTCCAGAGTCATAAGGGGTCATCTTATGAGTGTTAATAAACCAGTCCTCTCAGACATGATCTGTTAGTGTGTGTTCATCTGATTCTAGGGTGGGAAGAGCCCAGCCCTGAAGACCCTAGGATCTGCAGAATAACTCCATCGGGAGGCAAATCTCTAAAGGGAGAGAAAGTAGAGCTCTGTATGAAAACACAAGTGACACAAGCAGTACATTGATAGAATTACCAACCCCGCACCCGCAGAGAAAAATCATAATAAATGAACATATCCCACAATAACAGGCAAATCTGGGAGCAGCTCACTTACTCCTATTTTAAATCACAAACTCGCAATGAGGACTACACCTATGAAAAGGCATCAATATTTGAAAGTTGGGCCCGACCACAAGAATTTCTTAAATATAGTGAGACTGGCACATTTACCAAGTGTTGCTTGGGTCATTAAGGAGAGGCTCAGGTCTAGGGAGTGCAGCAGTGGCACAAGGTAGAGGGCTGGAACTGCAAAAGGCTAGCTAATTCAGGGGCTGGCAGGAGCCATCCTGCTTGGATAGTAGCTGACTAGGACCAGTGGCTCACCAGCACAAGAACCTTTCCCGTGAATGGTGGTCAGCAACCTCCAGAGCTCTGACCTCCAGTCAGTAGGGTTGCCAGGTGTCCCGTATTCACCCGGACAGTCGAGTATTTTCGGCTCCTGTCCGGTAAAAAAAATTCAGACAATACCGGACACGTAAAATGTCTGGTATTTTCTGAATTGTTCCCCGGCCAGGAGGTGAAAATGCCGGGCACCTGGCAACCCTACAAACACTCAGCACCTGGCCTCCCCCCCCTCCCCCCCCCAGCCTCCTCTGGCCCCCAACACTCCCAGCCCTCCGACCCCATGCTTACCGGGTTTGCAAGGCTGCTGGCACAAAATGGCTGACGGCCAAAAGACCTTTACTGCTCAACAACTCCCCTGTTACTATCCCTGCACTTAAAGGGGGACATGCTATTTTATTTTTAAAAAATTTGTTTTTGGCTTAAGTCCTTGGAGTCTTTTTTTTTTTTCCTTTGCTCAACATCTTTGTTCCCCCCCCTTTTCCCCCCGCCCATCAATAGATTTTTTTCCAGGTGCTTTTTTTTTTGGGGGGGGGGGGGGGGGCAGTATTTTTGTTTCAACCATCTGGCAACCCTACCGGTCAGCCAGTCTCTTACTGGTGTGCCTGCCCTCCTGTGGTCATTCTGCCTGCTAGCAGACCCTGCCCTTAGCATTTTATGAGAAAATTACATTCCAGGCAAATTCCATTATCCTGGCACAACCAAACCCTTACCTTCCTTTAAGTTATGACAAGAGGAAGCTGCATACCAAATTTGGTAACCCTAGCTCTTACCATTTAGGAGAAGTTCTTGAACAAAGACTCAGACAGTCAGACACACACAAACTCTCTCAAATGTATAGCAGACTAGCAGATACAGACCTGAGCAACGCTGGGTACAAATGAAGGGTTTTTTTTTTTTTGCTTTGTTTTCAAAAACAAATGAAAAAAATATACGTTTGACAGTATTTTTCAAAAATGAAGACCTGAGTGAGAGTTTCGGGGTGAGAAGGGGCAGGGGGTGGCTGGCTTAGGACAGAGGCCTGGGGGGACTCAGGGCAGGGAGAGGGGGTGCAGAATTCAAGGCATGAGGAAAGTGTAGGACTCAGGGCAGAGGGTTGGGAGGGGAAGCTTACCAGGGCTACCTGTGGTGCTGACTCCTCACAGGGGACCAGGGCAGCACTCCCCTGCCAGCTGCCCTCCCAGCTTACCCCCCCCCCACAGCCTGCAGGCTGTCAAGGGGGTGGGGAACCAGGCTCCAGAGGTTGCCCCCCTCCAGCTTATTCCCCCAGCCCCACGCAGGGCTGCCAGAGGTGGGGCTAACTGATGAGTGCTGGCTTATTGATTAACCAGTTAAACTGTTACATCCCTAGCTCAGAGCATGTGGGTTTCAGTGGTAGATCTCCACAGCCTGTCTGAAACGGGCTCACAGGCCCCCATGTGACAGACGGCCACCAGTTGAGAACCACTGCTCTAGTCTATTTTCTTTGCCCACCTTAAGTGTAGTGCAGACACACAGTCATGGGTAGAAATAGTTGCAAGTAAAAGAATTTCAGAAGTACAAGACAGGACAGTGACTTAAGTTGAAATCTGATAATTTTAAGCTCCTGATTTTAACCTGATTTTCAATTTATATCTCCTGAATGCCTCGTGGTCACACACCATTAGCACTATGAATCATAGGAGGCACACCATAGAATTAGTCTTAAAACATGGGTTACTTAAAGTGCTTGGGTGACAGTCATAGTCTGGCAGGTCAGCTATGCTGTTTAAGATATGGTTGTGCAAACATTACTATGTATTAAGCTACCCTTCAGAATTTGGTGTCAGTATCATGATACATATGCATCATGGTACAAAATAAAATAGCTGGCCAGGAATCACCCTATGCACAGGAAGCCAGAACTCTGAATGAGGAGAAACAAGTTCAGGTTCTGACAATCTGCCAGGTTAACAGGAGAAGTGGAACTTCTATGGATTTCCCATTTAAATGCTATTGTATGGATCATTTGATGATTACCTGTTCTGTTCATTACCTCTGAGGCACCTGGCATTGGATACTGTCAGAAGATAGGATCCTGGGCTAGATGGATGTTTGGTCTAACCTAGTATGGCCATTCTTAAGTAAGTATTCATCCTCTAACACCCCTCATCACCATTTTATGGAAACTATGAAGATTTCAATCATTAGAGCTTGTTTGGCATATTACATTCAAAGCTTTAATTATTTGACTTAAAGCCTTAGGCTGTGTCTACATTGGCAAGATTTTGCGCAAAATCTTGCCGCCTGTCTACACTGGCCATGAATATTTGTGCAAGAACACTGACGTTGTAATGTACAAAATCAATGCTTCTTGCGCAATTACTCTGACGCGCCCGCTCAGAAATAAGTGTTCTTGCACAAGAGGCCAGTGTAGACAGGTAACATCAATTTCTTGTGCAAGAAAGCCCGATGGCTAAAATGGCCATTGGAGCTTTCTTGCTCAAGAGAGCGTCTACACTGGCACGGATGCTTTTGCCCAAAAGCAAATCTTTTGCGCAAAGGCACATGCCATTATAGACGCTCTCTTGTGCAAATACTTTTAACGGAAAAACTCTTCCGTTAAAAGTATTTGTGCAAAATCATGCCAGTGTAGACGCAGCCTGAAGAAGTTGCTGAAGCAGACTTAAAAGGCGTGAGAGAGAGAAAGAGAAATTGGGTTTTAACATATTTTGTTTCTTCATGATGAATAAAAAGTGTTAAAAAAGTTCTCTGTATTTAACATTAAGCTTTCATGTCTTTTTTACCCCCATTTTACCTGCAAGACTATGAACAATTTGAGAATTAGGAGCGTACTAAACAAGTGATGCCTGATTGAGGGAGGAAAACGCTTTCCATTTAGTCCAGAGGTGGGCAATAAAATGGTGGTGATTCATTAGGGTTAGCCCTTGATGGGCTGCTGCTGCTATATTTACCTGCGCCTTCACAGATAAGGGCAATTTCAGCTCCCATTGGTCTAGAATGGTGATCTGCAACCAAGAGGAGTTGCTATTGCCTTCACCTATGGAAGTACTGGTAAATATGGCAGTGTGGGGGCCGGCCAGTGGCTAACCCTAGAAGACCAGATCTGGCCCATGGGCCAGTATTTGCCCACCCCAATTTAGATGGTTTCAAGTGTTTTCTTTCAATCCCTATTTAACACAAAAGGCCTATAAAGAAAGTTGGGCTCTGCAACAGAACTTTACCCTGGGAGCAGCGTCAGTAAGTGAAGCTTCACTGTGGGCTCTGTAGTATAACCACTAGGATTTTTAGCAGATACACAGTTACATTTTTAAATGACTTTTTACATCCCTAGTTAGAAGAAGAGTGCTGTAAAAATATATCACTCCCCTACCCCAAATTAGGTGTTAAGAGTTTAAAACATACAGCAGATGGTATAGCTCCAATGCAACGTAGACAAATTCCAGCTCAAGGAGACACTTATCGAGCCAGTTCCACAAGAATAGAGTATAGCCACAGCAGCACAAGGGGTTAGCTGCCCTAGTATGTACCTGACTCTTGGATGGGTACATAGGGTGGCTAGTCCCTTCCACTGCTCATGCTGCCAAAGATACGCTATTTTTAGCACTCTAGTTCAGTAAGAGTTATGAGGTACGTCTCCAAAATTGCAGACACACCCTCACACATCCAACAAAACCAGGGAAGAAAGAAATATCAGGAATGTTGTAGCAAAGTAAAAAACAAGCAAGGGGAAAAAAAAAAAAAAAAAAAAAAAAAAGCATGTTCTGATGAAGAAATTTTTAAACCCTCTGTTATATACACATCTTAATGCAGCTAAAACAGGCCAAAGCTATCAATAAAATAAACCATTTTCACACAACTATGTTACAGTGTAATCAAACTCTCCTATAGCAAAATTCCATGCCAAAGAAGCCAAGGATATCCACACAAAATCCCTGTTCTTATGTACGAGTTCAATCTATCCAACACACTATAGCTCATGTCTGCTCGCGGGCAGCATAGTGCCAACAGCCAAGGCTGCCCTTCAGATCCCCACTTATACCCGGTCTTCACTAGGGGTATGTCTAGACTACATGCCTCTGCTGACTGAGGCGTGTAAAATAGGCTACCCGACATAGTCAATAAAGCGGGGATTTAAATATCCTCGGCTTCATTAAAATAAAAATGGTGGCCACGCTGTGCCGGCTCAGCTGATTGACAGCGCAGCAGTCAAGACACAGATCGGTCGACAGGGGAAGCATGTAGTCTAGACATACCCTAGGAAAAAAGGTGTTTGCCATATTAACTACACATGGTAGCTAATATAGTAAAAATCCTAGTATGGACAAAACATTTGAAAAATCTGCCAATACTACACTAATTTTCTTAGTTTGGACAACCTTAAAACAGTATTCACACCATGAAAGGAATTCTATGACAAAAGTAATATAGTCTCAAGTAGTACTACCTTTCCCAACTAGTTTACATGGTGTTGAAGGGAGAGCAGGGTCCTTCAGCTATACTCATGCTCAAGGATCATCAAGTTATTATTCCATGAGTGACATCAGCAGGTAGGTGAAGGGAAGAATGGATCCATGAGGTAACAGATTCCTTTGCCCTCTCTTTTCCATGAATGGATGAAGAAAGCATGATCTAGCTAAAAATCTTTAGAAGTTTACTCTTAAAGAGAATGTAAATTTCACTTATATCAGATGGAAAATTATACATCTCATGTAAGAAGTATGTACATGAATCACCATGCACAGAATAGACACCTCTCAGTGTGTAGAAGACTTGTCTAATTCTATGTAAAAAGAGGTTTTACTAGTAAAAATTGCTGCAATGACTAGCATATCTACATAGATTGTTTATCTACAATTCTGAATGTAAGCAAGAATGCCCTGCTTATATCTTGAATATAGTTCTCCAGCCATGCCAACAAAGGGATACATTTGTTCTTTCCCTTTAAGGCCAATCAGAACTATATACATGGAGATGAAGACTTGAACAGGTCACTTCTGAAAGCTGAATGTGTCAGGAAAATTGCTGGTTCAATATTTACTACGTAGGTAGATAATGTACAAGTAAAAAAATGGGTACTTCATTCACTGACTGGTTTGAAATAAATTCAACTACAAAAGTCTGCCAAAATGTCAGCATTCTGTATAATTAGTATTTAATACTACACAAATATGCATGACTTTGCTTGTATACATTTAACATGCTTACTGGACATAAGTATATGCCTTTAGTTTATTTTTCTTTTGTGTTTTTATTTGCGACATGAACTCTGGTCACTCAATTAAGGCCTAACTTTAGTTGAAAGATTTGTGATACTTTGCACTCTCACAAAAATTGAGTAAGTACTCTTTCTTCTTGTAATTAAAGAAGAGCAATTTAAACAAGAGCCATCTGGCCTAAAGGCAGTTAGAGTGGCCGGTAGCGCTACTGGTGAATATTAAAAATATTTCCACAGTTTGATGGTTGCAGAGTTTGTAATACTGACTAGTAGTAAAACATTTCCAAAAAATTTTAGAACCTGAATTAAATTATGCCATAGTAAAATCAGAACACGTAATACTGTAAAATACTAAACCAAGTCCAAGGTGCTCCTTATATTAGTGTGTTCGTAGACAAAAATAAAACCAAATTTATAATTCATATTATTTGGAAAAGAAAAATAATGGAAAATTGTAAGTGTCTGAAGTGTATTATGTGGACAAAGTCTAACTATCCAGTGAAATGCTTTGCACGGTCACCTGGAAGATTCTGGTTTGATTTTCATGTCTCTTTTTGTATTTCTCAAACTTCCAAGTACTGCCATAGCTTAGCTCTATGTAATGCATTCATCAACTTGGCATTTAAGTATTGAAGTTAAACAATGTCCGAGAACATAGTATTTCTTAGATACCCAGTAGAAGGTATGTATAAAATGAATACAAATGTGTATGTATGCATACGTGCATATACAGACACTATTTTGTGAAGGAAGGGGAGAAAAATAGAAAAGGCTTACCCCTCCACCCCAAAACGCAAGTATGCCTTCCTTACATTTGAACCAAGCACCTGGACACTACCTGATCTCGATATAGGAATGCAAAGGAATCACATTAAACACTTCACAATACTAGACAAACTCCACTCTGTAATATTAATTTATAGCAGGTTCCAAGCCTGAAGACCCTAGGACACCGAGAAAAGATATTACTAAAAATTCATCACTAAATATGAAGCCAGAAAGGACAAAATATGGTGCTCCAAAACAACCAGTAACCAGCACACTATGTTCAATACATAAGATTTTGGGGTGCGGGGTGGGAGAAGGGGGTGAAATTGATTGCTTTTCAAAGCCACCCCATCTTCTGATGGAAGGGCAGTGAGTGCAACAAAGCGCAAAAGGAAATTAATTTCCTCCCCCCTTTTAAAAATCAGAGCACTGACGGTGCTTGATATTGTAGAAAGTTGTATTAAGGGGGGGGACTTAAGCTGAAAGAGCTAGATTTAATGTGTTCTATTTGCATACACTGTTCCAAATAAACCAAAATCTATGCAAGTGTTCTTTTCCTTTTTAAGAACAGTATAACATTAAAAAATAGTCAATCTTAAGCAATATAATCATGGACATGACTTAAAACAAAGGCAGGCGACTTAAATAAATGTTATCATTGTATAATCTAGTAGAAACTGTCACATTTAGTTAGTTCAAATCAAAGAGCCAGAGAAGTTAAGAGTTAAAGCTCTTTTGGAGTTACACAACATTATAGAAAACAGCAGCATAATCCTCGATTTTTTTTTTTTTACAATGAATACAACTAGGTAAAATACTGTTGTACAACTTGACTTTTCAAAAAAATCCCCAATTTTAAACTAGCAGTAAATGAGAGAAGAAACTCAAAATCAAGTTTGCATCTCAACAGCTTATTTCCTGCCCAAAGAGCCCTTTTGTTCTGCTTCCCCACATATATTTTAATATTCTGCCAGCACTGGAAAACAAAAACAAACACGAAATTTGGCACACACATAAACATAAGTGCCTTAGATGGTAAAATGAAGAAATACAAGATGATAAAAAAAAAATCCTACCAAGAAAATCTGCACAATTTTCTGTTTGCTTCACCCCAGATTAACTTCACTTGAAGCTGTACTCCTGAGCAACCTACCCTGACCAGAAAGCCCCACCTTCTTCAGTACTACTGGTTGACATGGAAAAAACTCCACCCTTTCAGTAAAACTACTCTCTCTGATTGGTGAAACATAATATCCATTATTTAAAGAACTTTTCCTTGCTAGCAGGTTACCTTACACTGATTAAAACACCCTGGACAAGCTGGTTTCTTAAAGAAACAGCGTACAAGCCTTTAACTGTGCCAAACTACAGCATTTATTATATTATTTTGACGAGCCTGATACCAATTAACACTACATAAAACTGAACAAGGCAAGCCTACACTTTGCTACTCCAGAAGTTGAACATAGCACTCAAAACTACATGGATTCATAGGGTTTTGTCCAGAAACATAAAGGTGATGTTAAAGAACATATACTTTGACAAATATGATCAGCCTATTAAACTAGATGTACTGTATTACTTCATGAAGTAAAATGTAAAGAATTTTATTTATATAAAGCTTAACTCCTGCTTGGTTTTTAATTATAGGATGAATCTTGAATTAAATTTTAAGAACAAATTCACTATTTTAAGACACAATGAACTGAAAAAATTATGCATATGCTACATAACGTTTAAGATATTTAGTAGTCCAAGCCTGAAAATATGAAGAGTCAGTCACTTGTTTCAACCTGTTGTCTTCTGCTAATTTAAGACATGACTCAGCAAAAGTGTTTTCCATCCTATGGAAGCTAATATCTGCATCTTCTCTGACTGTGCCAGAAACAGTCAGTGGTTTTTATTTTTTGCTGATTAAATCTTTGTCTGACACTATTTAAATGTATTTTTTAAAATAATTGTAATAATTAGATATGATAATCAAATCTAATGACGACTAAATATTCCATTCAGCAGATTTTTACTCTTAGCAATTGTATATCACAAACCTTCAATGTTTTATATCAAATCTCAACATTCTCCTTCCCACCTGGCAGCAAAGTCTACCTACCCAAAAAGCCTGAAATTAAGGGAGGAAAAGTTACGCAGAACAAACAGGTATCTGGCATCATCTCTCACAAATGCACAGATCACTTCAGGAAAACCTCTCCCTGACTCAACCCAGAAAATGCTGTAATCTGCAGACTTGACAGATGAACAAGACATCCCCCACATTAAAGTATCTTAGTGCCATAACAATTTGCTCAGTGTTTTATTACATTCAAGATTTTCAAGGGTTTAATATTTCATCAATTTCAAACTATCCCCAGGATAGTACAAAATGTGAATTATCTGCACATTTGTACTTTGTGTTGTTGGGGGGGGGGGGGGAGGAGATATTGTTTTTGTTTTTAATAGCTGAGACATTAGAGGAGAGAGACAGGAGAAGGAAAACAAATATCTCCAAGGAGAACAACTTATTCCCAGCCTTCTGATTTTCACCCTTTTCCTCAAAATCCCATTGCAGTAACTTTATTTCTGAAATTATTAAGGACTAGGCTATACTGTATAATGGGCACCAATTTCAACAGTATTGGGGAATAACTGTTTTAAACACAATCTCAAAGATAATATTTGTAGAGCAATGGGCCCTTCTAAACTATTTTGCTACTAGAGGATTTACCAAACATTGCCCGGCTCCTTGTGGGGGCTCAGGGTAGGGATGGGAATGCAGCAGTCAGGGCAGGGGGCTGGGAGGTTTTGGGGAGGGCACTCAGGCTGCTGGGTAGAGGGGGCTGGTGGACCCAGGATTTGGGGAGTGCACTCAGGCTGCTGGGCAGAAGGGGCTGGTGGACCCAGGAGTCAGGCCAGGAGTGTGTGCAGTATTCAGGGCAGGGGCATGCCACGGGTCTCTAAGGTCATAGGGGACTTAACTGGGGCCACCCGTGATGGCAAGGGTGGCACTGCTCCAGCAGCAGCTTCTCCTCAGGGGGCTGGGGTCGCGCCGCCCTGGGGACTCCTCCAGGCAGTGGGGGGGAAGGCAGCAGATGCACTGCCAAACCCCCCCTGGCCAGCTGGTGAGAGAGGGGGTGTCAGGGACTGGGCTGCCTGGCCCCCTTGGTGTATCTTCATGGGGAGAGAGGTGGACCACAGTTCCCAGCCTTCTTGGTAGCCCCCTCTTTGTGGTAGTGGCTAGGTTCCCAGAGCCACCTCCAGTCTCCTTGCAGTGGGGGTACAACCAAACCCTGACCTTGCTTTAAAGTTGAACAGGAAACTACATACCAAATTTGGTAGTGCTAGCGCTTACCATTTAGGAGTTCTTGAACAAACGGACTCACGGACGGACAGAAAGTAATGCCCATTTTTAAAACATATAGGTAGATTGTAGATCAAGAGTACAAAATTAGGAAGTTAAAATGTGATTATCTGGCTAATCATATAGTCGATGTAAGTTGTATCGACTATACAATTAGTCGAAAAGAGCTATTGTGCACAGCTGCATCGGAGGTAGCTCCAGGAGCTGGCTCCAGAGCCACCTGTGTCGCTGCTCTGCATTTTAAATGTAGTAAGAGCCACTGGGCTCTTTCCACATTTAAGATGCAGAGGCGCAGCGATCAGCACAACTCATGCTGAGTTCAGCAGCCCCAGCCTGCAGACAGAGGCTGCTTCCAAGCAGCGCCCCCTATCCTCCCCTGCTGCCTCTGATAGAGGCAGCAGGGAGGGGGTCAGGTGGCACCTCAGCGACAGTGCTGGAGGGAACCAGCTTTTAAGATGGCTCCCCACAGCACCAGCTCCTGCCCCTGCCTTGCTACCTCTCAGAGACAGCGGGGGAGCAATGGGGGGGGGGGGGTGCCGCAGAGAGCACTGGGACGCAGAGAGCTCCCTGCAGTACTTCTTTTGAAAAGTACAAGAGCCCTCGGGGCTCTTCTGCATTTCAAAAGCAGAAGCGCCAGCAGAGGGAACTGGTGCCAGCAGGGACTGAAGTAGTCCCCACTGTCACTGTTCCCTGCTGTACCTCTGCCTCCCCTGCCCCTTGCAGAGATGGTGCTTAAAAAGAGAAACCAGCTTAAAGCTGGTTTCCCCCAGCACCAGCTCCTGCTCCTCCTCTCCCCTTGCTGCCTCTCTCTGAAAAAGACAGCAAGGGGGAGAGAAGAAGGAGTGACTAGTCGAGTGGCTACTCGACTATCAGATAAGCATTTGCTTATTGGATAGTCAACTAGTCGCTAACATCCCTAGTACAAAACTTAGTATTTTGCTATTAATAATTACTCACATGCCAGGGGAATATTTACAGCAAAATACTAGACTGAATTTTAAATGCATGCATTACTTTCTAGAAAAAATTGCTTAAAAAAAAAAAAAAAGAGTGTCAAGGGCTAATTTAAGAAAGCTCCACAGCTGCACAACATATCATAGTACCTAATACATAAGCAGAAAAAGTCAGTCCAGAGGTCTAATCCCAAAATGCTTTGCAAGGAATCAGTACTTTAAATGAACAAAAATTTTAAGAATGAAGCTAATCAGATCCACACCATACAGTTTCACAACTGTATTGCAAGAGACCACATGAAATCATCAAAAGTGCCACAATCTAAGCAATCAATGACAAGAACACAGTTCTAGCAAATTACATCTTACCTTTACAGATCTTACTCATGTATACGTATCTCAATGATACCTAGGAAAAATTTCTAACTTTCAGTTTGGAGTGCATGAATTTGAAGCCCTATGAAAAAAAAACAGCTGTAGTCACAAAATCTTAAGATCAAAACAACCCTGTCCTGGAAAGGCAACATCGTTTGCCCCCAAAAGCTGTTTTGTTGCTTACATATGTAACCTTATAGTATGTACAGCCTGTAGTACCGTTTTTCCCCCCTGACGAACCCCAGAGTGCTTTAAAGCTCTGTACCTAGCCTTCACCACAGAAATGTAGCCGCCACCAGGTGAACTGTACCATTCAAACAACAGAACATCGCACCACAGAGGGGAAATTTTGTCCAAGGATTCCCTACTCTACGTAGGGCAGAGATTATTTTGCTGCCCTTGTGAAGTAAACAGACCCCCAAATCAAAAAAGTGATATTAAAAGGATACAAGTGGCTTGGATTCTTATCTATTATTTCATGTGTAAACAAACACAGCTGAATTCACAGGTTAGAAATTCAGGTTGGAATTTTGTTGCTCAAGTCCTTCCCTGTCCAGCTTCAAAGACAACCACAAACAGGACTGTTGAAAACGAGCACAAGTGACACAAATTGCATAGACTGAATTTCTGCACAAATCTATTATATATTTTGAAGAGTTTGTTTGTTGGTGGATTTATTTGTGCGATTACCTACAGATACCAAATTTTGCATAAGTAATCCTGCCACTTAAATTAGCTGAATACACTACTTTTTTTTTTTTTTTTTAAACACACCAGAATATGCTGGGTGAAAGGTTTAAATAATTATTTTTATTTTTCATCAGAAAAAAAGCCATGACTATTATGATTAGAGTTCATAAAAATGTCTAACCAAATTACTACCGAGTCACTTATTCACTCTCACTTTAGTGTAAAGAACATTTTTACTGTTACAAATAACAAAATTCAAATTAGTTATGGAAAGAGTTATGGAAGCTTTTGGAGTTTGATTCAAATTTACTATGTATTATCATTATTCAATAAAATGATACATTTTTAAGTTGAAATCCTACAATTTTTAAAAACTGTTTTTTACTTCCCTTTTGCAAGCACATGAATAAAAAAATTGTTCCCTATATTTAATTTCTTGAGCTTTCCTATAAGTGTAATCTACACAAAATGACTTTACCCAGTCGATGACGGGCCTCACCTGCTAGTATCCTATATTTTTCTGGATCAGAATATGGAGAAATCCACTTTATTTCAAACTGAGAAGGGAAGTTCTGCCTCTGCTGCTCTTGTAACATTCACAAGACCGCAGAGTGAAACCGATGTGATCAATGTAGTTGCAATGTGCTACTTAATTAGGGAAGCTCTCAGCAAGAGCAGCCTTAAAGACAAATTCAGATTTTAGCTGCTAATAAGGTTGCAAACTTTCAATCACACAAAACCAAACACTCTTAGCCTGCCCCCATATCACCCCTCCTCTGAGTCCTTGCCCATGTCTCACTCCTTCTCCAAGGCCATCCATGCCCCTGCACTTTCCACCCCATGCCCATGGCTTACTCTCTTCTCCCTCACTAACTCACTCAGGGGTGGGGGCTCCAGCTGGAAGTGTGGGCTATGGGGTGGGGCTGGGGATGAGGAATTCAGAAGGGAGTTCTGGGCTGGTGCAAGGAGTTGGGTGTGGGGTGGGAGAGGGAAGAGCTTCAACTGGGTGTGTGGGATCTAATGTGGGGCCAGAGATGAGAGGGTTCAGGTGTAGGAGAGGACTCCAGGGCAGTGCCCACAAAAGCTCATAATACCATCTACATGTTTTGTTAGTCTTTAAAGTGTTACCAGACTACGTTGTTTTTTAAGTTTATCCTGTACAGACTAACTCGGCTACTCCTGTGAAGGATTAAATGGTTCAGAGAATGGGAGGGGGAAATCAGGGCAGGGACAGAGGCTCAGGGGTGCAAGCTCCAGGCAGCACTTACTCTAAGCAGCTCCCAGAATCAGTGGCATGTTCCCACATTGTCCTGTCTGCAGTCACTGCTCCTGCAGCTCCCATTGGCTGCAGAACCTGGTGAATGGGAGTGGCAGGGGTGGTACTTGGAGCAGGGACAGCATGCAGAGTCCCCTGGCTGCCCTACACAGGCTTCCCAGGAGCTGCATGATGTGGAGGCTAGCAAGGAACCTGCCACCACACTATGCTGCACTGACTGCCAGATAGTCAGCAGTGCTAACTGGAACCACAAGGATCCCTTTTTGACTGGGTGTTCTGGTCGAAAGAGACACCTGGTCATCCTAGCTGCTGCTTTAACTTGCACTGGAAAAAGGAATAAGAAAGGAAGGTCCTTAGGTTATGTCTACAATGCAGTGCTATTTTGGAATACCAGAGGTATCCTAAAATAGCTAGTCCACATCTTTTAAGTGTGCCCATTATTTCAAAATATAATGGGCGTGACATTCTGACATTCTTGTGAACCTCATTTCATCAGGTGTAAGAGATGTTTCAGAATAGCAATTTATTTTGAAATAAGTGCTGTGTAGACAGTGACAAATTTTGAAATATGCTATTTCGAAATTAATTCGAAATAAACTACACAGTTTGCATAGCTCAAATTGTGTAGCTTATTTCGAGCTACGGGTGCAGTGTTGATGCGCCCTTAGTATCATTTCATTATGTTAATTGTAGAAACCCCAGAAGTCCATTTCTCCTGCAATATTAAGAACATAAGATACAGGAAGTTAGTGAGGCTTAACTCAGATTTTCTCTACACTTAACAGTTTAAAGCACGGCAGCATTTTAAACTGAAAGTGTCCACGGCACAAGTGAGGAGAGAGAGTTCTCTCAGCGCTCTATGAAAACCACCTCTGCGAGGGGAGTTGCTAGCAGCACTAGGAACACTGTTCCTTGTTGCGTTTTTTCACACCCATGAGCCAGAAAGTTAGAACGCTGTAAAGTGCCAATGTAGACTTGGCCTCAGGAAAAGAAGAGCTGTCTGTTTTACATTTAAATCACCAGATTAAAACAGAACAAAAAAGTAGTGATCAAAAGCGGCCCTCTGATCCTTGTTCAGTGATCTATGTAAAACATGTAAGTCTCAGTCCTGTTTCCTACATACAGTACATGTGTGAAACACAAAAGCCTGCCAAAAGTTGGTGCCAGTTGTGAAGGAGTCTTAGGAAATACATAATATTTACCTTTAGATTTCCAAAGCTAATAAGTGACAAAGCAATATAAGAAACCACAGCTTTCATGTTCTTTACCTGCACAGTGGAAAAAGGTCTTCAATATGTCTGTACTGTTATGGGTGTGTGCGTGTGGAGCGGGGGAGGAGGGTGTTTAAGAAATGCAGCTCTATCTTTTAACTTGCTCTCCACTGCTAACTAGTACTAACACTTAAGATTAAAAGGTAGATATTTAGCTTGTCATTCTTTCCCATCCAAGGCAAATCTGTGAATATTTACACAACTAGCAATTATGCTTCTGAAGATGCTATATTCAAAAAGTTTACTATTCTTAATAATTTTGAAAACAGTAAGCCTATGACTAGATTCTCTCTCAATGCATTAAATTCAATAAAAAGAGACATTTTCTCAAAATTACGTGTACACTAGTGCCACAACTACATGAACACGTAAATCACTGTTTCAAAGGTATATGCCAAACATTATTCTGTTAACGTTCTTAAAGTATGGTGATAGGCATGGTATCTGGGTACCATCCTCAAAGGAGAGACTGATTTACATCACAGATATATTCTATTTATACCAGTTTCTCCCTGGCATGAGTTAGTTGCATGAGATTGCATTTTGTAGATATGCTAGTAGGTTATGAGTTGCTGTGTGGAAAGATCAAAGAATAAAGATTTGCATTTTCAGCTGAAAGTTTTGAAGTTAGTTTTGAACTCATCCTCTGATCCTGTGGGAGTAAATTCCATGACTCTCCCATGTGAAGCTTCTCCTTAGTGGTATACAATTCCATTATTCAAAAGGAGCAAAACTGTCAGTGGCAGACAAGCACCTGGATGGTTAAGCAATACTTCAGGTATTCTAGTGTAAAACCAAAGGATTAGAATCAAGACCTTGAAGCTATTTGTTCAGCAGGAAGCCATCAGAATGAGCAGTATACAGATGTGCTCCAGGTAACCTTCCAATCTTTCTAGTGCTTTTCTTGGTGTTTTCAATCCAAGATGACCTTAGCTATTCAATATTAAGTCTGGAAATAACAAAAGTACATAAGACCAAGGCCAGGCCTCAGATCTTCTAGCTACAGAAGATCAAATGTGTTTTTGTGACTGATGCAATAGGCAGGTCTCCAACAGTCCAAAACTATCAGCATGGCAGAAAGCATCTCAAAGGGCTTCTTTCTGCCTTGAAGCATAAAACAGTACAGAGTAGCAACAGCCCAGCATCTAGGTTAGAAAGTGGCTATCTGGGTGACAGATTTTGTGAAGGGTAAACAGTTGAATATTGGCTACATCTTCCTGACAACTGTAGCTTCATAAAGCCTCAAACACTCCAAAGGATTATGGTATCAAAGAAAAGAGTAGTGACTATTACAGAACGATTCAGGTGAAAGTCCTGGTGGTAGACATAACACAGACCTTTTGGCTACAGCCCCTGTGGAAGAATCCAGACCATTTCTTGCGACAACAGCCATCTCTCTCAGGTGGGACAGCAGTATCCTACAGCAGGATTGAGCATGCTCAATTCAATGGCCTTAGAGTATGTATATAATCAATGTTTGCCCTTTTCTCTACACCAAAGTAAGTGTGTCCAGTAAGCCTGTATAGAACAAGCCAAAATTTGTTTAACACAGGATTCAGAAAGGCTACTCAAGAGCTAGTGCACAGCTTTATCCCAATTAGCTAACAAGTGTTCTTACAATTCTTTAAAGAGAAGTGATTAATATAAGTTGCTGAGAAAAGGCACACATTTTCACAGGAACAGGAGGTACCCTAATCAGTAACCATAGTAACTTCTCAGTAGCGTGTGTTAATATTTCTGTCCTCTTCTGATAACTTACTACAGTCTTTTTAAAGTTATTTGTATATTATTTTGTTCAATTTCAGATGTTGAATTTATAACTACTGTAAGTTTTCATATTTTCAAATATATGTCATTTGAGTTGAGAGCAAAACAACATGCCAAACTAGAAGCCGCTTTCTATATGTACCAAACTAATTGCTTATGAAGCACTACACTACAAAAACACTACAAAGAGACCTGAAGGCACAAGGAATCCAAACTATTTCCTGAGAATGATTTCTCTAAGTAATGAAAGCTGGAGTAAAAAATAAATAAATAAATAATCACAACTATTCAGTGATGAAGGAGACACTTGAAAAGCACTCACGTCAAAAGTGATAGAGGAGTAGTAGTGTGTATCAAATTGGATATAAACTTGCTGCTGTATGTCAGTGAAAAAAGAAGCTACACAGACACCACAGAGTGACATTTCAGGCAGAACAAAAAGGCATCACATGAACAAGAGAGACGGGACTATCCCCTTCTTTATGACACACTGGAAACCCTATCTAATGCAAAGAACATTTCCATGGACATCACTACCAGAAAGATATCAATAGATTAAAGAGAATTCAAAGATCAGCAATAAAAATTATCAAGGAGAGGGAATGGTTAAGAGATTGGGAAAAAAGGTACAGAACTATATACAGTAAAGCTCCAATTGTCCGGCATCCAGTGGTCCGACACTCCTGACAGTCCGGAACCAACTGGAACCCGGAAGTGCTCCAGCCAGCCGGACAATTGGAGCTGCCCAGAGGCGGCGGTGGAGAGGGGGCAAGGGGCAGGCAGCTGTTTCAGGCAGGCAGGCAGGCAGGCGGGGGGGGAGGAGGCGAACCCTCTGCCGTGTTGTGGGAAGGCGGTGGAAGCCCCACCCAGCCGGCTTGCAAGCGGGGAAACTCACCCTCCAGCTTATAAGCGGCGGTGGCGGTGAGGGAGCGAGAGGCAGGCAGCGTTCCCTGCCAACCCCCTGATCCCGCCCGCCTTAAACAGCTGCCTGCTTCTCGCCCCCTCTCCGCCGCCACCGCTTGCAAGCCAGCTGCATGGGGTTTCCACCCCCTCCCAGGAACATGGCGGAGGGTTCACCCCTCTCCATGCTGTTCCCCACCGACCCCCCCACGCAGTGCGGATCCCGGCAGACCCGTCACAGCACCCTGCTGGAGTACCTCCCAATACTCCGGCATATACGATAATCCGGCACCCCCTGGGCGGCAGTGGAGAGGGGGTGAGATTTGTACTGTACGTACAACTGCTGCTCATCTGAGGGAAAGGATAAGAACACAAGAACGGCCATACTGGGTCAGACGAAAGGTCCATCCAGCTCAGCATCCTGTCTCCCAACAGTGGCCAATGCCCTAGATGAAATTAACAGAACAGCGATCCCTCCCCTGTCATCCATTTCCAGCCTCTGCCACACAGAAGCCAGGGACACCAATCCTATCCATCCTGGTCAATAAGTATTGATGGACCTAATCTCCATGAACTAATTAGTTCTTTTTTGAATCCTGTTAGGGTATGTCTACACAGAAGGGCTAAAGCCGAAATAAGCTATGCAACTTGAGCTTCATCAATTGCATAGCTTAAGTTAAAATAGCTTATTTTAGCTTTTGGCGCTGTGTACAAAGCAGGAAGGCTGAGAAAGAGCACTCTTCCTCTGACTTCCCTTACTCCTCGTAAAAAGAGGGTTACCAAAGTTGAAGAAAGAAGCTCGACATTCTTTTGGTATTATGTCAAAATAACTGCTTCTAGTGTAGATGCAGACTATGTTATTTCAAAATAACATCAGTTATTTTGAAATAACACTGCTGAGTAGATGTACCCTTAAAGTCCTGGTCTTCACAACATCCTCTGGCAAGGAGTTTCACAGGTTCAGTGTGTGCTGGGTGAAGAAAAACTTCCTTTTGTTTGTTTCAAACTTGCTACATATTAATTTTGTTTGGTGATGCCTAGTTCTTATGTTATTTACGTGTTCCCATAACTTTTCCTTATTTACTCTCTCAGTACCTGTCATGATTTTATAGACCTCTATCATATCCCACTCTTAGTTTCCTCTTTTCTAAAATGAAAAGTTCCAGTCTTTTTAATCTCTCTTCAGATGGCACCCATTCCAAACCCCTGATCCTTTTTTGGCCTTTGTGAACCTTTTCCAATGCCATTATATCTTTTTTGATATGCTTAACCATTTGGAACTCAAGAAGAGTGTAAATATACTAACAAAGGAATTATTTAAGGTGGAACCAAAGGGCTCAAACAAGGAATAATTGGATGAAATGGAGAGGACTGAATATCAGCATTAAAGGTCAGGGATATATACTACCCTCATTATTGTGATGGGAGCGGAATTTTAACAATAATTGAGAATAGATCCTCACCAGCTTGTTCCCTCCCCCCTCATGCATTTTGGGCACAGATTTTATCTGGACTTGTTCTGTGACTGAAGAGTCAGAGAAAGGACTACAATACAAGACATGCAGTAGTGTACTTTTTTAAACTCTGTGAAAAAGAAGTGCAGCTGCTGCTGCCACTGCCAATCCTGATGACTATCAGCCACTACATAAATACATTTGCTGTATGCTTTTGTAAAAAAGATCAGTGAGATAATTAATGCTGACCTTTGGCAGTCATTCTTTCAGAGTTAACAACCCAGTGAGACAAAGAGGATGTTCATACCACTGAGACCCAATATTTCAGGTTTTTCCCCAAGACTAGAAAGAGATGTAACTGCATCAAAGTTACATTTGGAAGGTTGTTTTCACAACTGTAGGGTCTAGGGGGAAAAAATTAGTATTTTAAAATAAAATCCCATATCAACCACACATACTGGTTCAAGTAAGAGCTTCGTACCACAATTTAGATTATTCAGGAAGCAAAATTGATCCATGTGCTCCCAAACAGCCAGGTATACAGGACTGTAGCCACCTATGTAGTAAATATTTATATTTAGTACTATCCTAAGGTTTTAATCCCTATTGGAACTAAACTGTGCTAGTTGCTGTATAAACATACACAGGCATAAAAATTCAATTCCTACCCTTTCAATAGAAACAGCAGTCCCTGTTTACATAGCAATAGAGCTAATTGAAAAATTACTTTATGAAAACTCTCTAAAAAATGCATCTTGTATTGTTTAAATTAATCAAGACAAACTATTTTGACCACCTCTATGGAGCACCTTTTGTTCTGAAAGATGATATAAAACTATGAAACTGAGAAATTACATCACCTGTGAAATTCAGCCATCTCAAGGGAAGAAGCCAACATACTTGCAAACAATTTGAGTAATGAGGGAAGGAGATAAGGGATTGTCACTGTAGGACACTAGTCTAAACTTCTGCCCTTATACAATTGCCCTTGGGGTTTTACACTATTAGTGTTGGGGGTGGAAAGAGAAGGAACAACCAAAAACATTGAGAACTCACCAATGAAACACAACACACTGTGAGAAACTCTATTTTTGACCCTTTCAGCCCTCTGTATCTGACAGACCAAGTCTGAATTGAAGTCTCGTGGACACCATCCCACCCTCAAGGCCCCACATATTACAGGAAGCCCTAAACACTGAGCCACACAGCCTGATGCGCCTTCCTGGACACTCACCTGACTCATACACACAAACAGACACACTTGGGCTGGGGGCAACAACACCTTCCTTGGGTGAGGCTCACTTCCTGTGAGTGTATGTGGCCCCACATTCCTGTGTAGGGCCACCTCCTTAGCCTTCCTTTACATTTCCCAGGGTCCCACCAATGCAGGGCCCCACTTACCCCACAGCCCCTCTCCTCATTCCAGGACCCCCATCACTCCATCCTCACCCTCCTCTGCGGTCAGGGCACTTCCCCTCATTTGCCCCCCAAACACCCTCCCCTCTGCAGTCAGAGAGGACCTGACTCACTTCCTGTGAGTGTGTGGGGCCCCACATCCCCCATATTCCTTTGTAGGGCCACCTCCTTAGCCTTCCTTTACCTTACCCAGAGCCCCCTACTGCAGAGCCCCACTTACCCCACAACTCCCCCCTTCCTCATTCCAGGACCCCCCCCCCCATCACCGCCTCTGGGGTTAGGGATCCCCCTCACTTCACCCTTCTACGGTCAGTGCGCCCCCTCACATCGCCCCCCCCCCCGGTCAGGGCGCCTCCCCTTTCGCCCCCCCCTTTCTCTCCCCTCTGCGGTCAGGGGGGCACCTGACTCACTTCCTGTGTCTGTGTGCGGCCCCACAACCCCCATATTCCCCTGTAGAGCCGCCCCCTTTACTTTTCCCGGGGTCCCCCCCGCTGCACGGCCCCACAGCCCCTCGCCCCATTCCAGGACCCCGTCACTCCCCTCTGCGGTGGGGGGGGTCCCCCCTCGCTCCGCCCCCCGCGGTCACTCCAAGGAGCCCTGCCACAGTGCCGGGGGGGGGGACTCTCCCCCCCGCAGCCTCCCTAGCCTCGCGGCCGCGCTCTCACCTGGCTCCGGGGCCCGCTGAAGCCCCCACTCCGCCCGGCCGCCGCCGCTGGCCCCACTCGCTCGCTCTTTACTAAACTTTTTTTTTCCTGTTTCGTTGCCCTGAGAGTGACGCGGACGGGCGCTGATTGGCGGAGCCGGCAGGGAGGAAGGGAGGGTGGCGGCCCCAGCTCCCGCAACTAATTATTACAGGGGACGGCGGCGACGTGAACCACAGCGCTGGACTGAGGATTTAAAGGGACAGCAACTACCTGACCCTGTTGGGGGGGGGGGGGGGGGGGAGTGGCAGAGTCTTGGGGGAGTAGGGAGGCGAGCGCCAAGTGTGGTGAGAAGAGGGTGGGATAGGAGAGCGGGGAAAGGGTGGCAGGGGTAGCGCTGATGGGTAGGAATGAAGGAAGGAGAAAGGGGATGGGGGAGGAAGAAGGCAAGGGGCACAGTGCCAAATAGGAAGCAGTTTTGTGTCAACTGTAACATGAATCATAACACAAAGCAAAAATATATTGGTAATCACAAGCCAGGGAAATACCTCACGTCTCCCCCCGCAGCCATTCCCATGCATTAAACGTTCAGTAACTCCCCAGGCAGGGCACCAAATCCCCTTCCTCTCCCTCTATATTTGTCTTCTTCCACAGTGGCGATCTAAATGGGGGAGATTTAAAAACAAGCGATTCTGTTTTAAGATGGGCCAGGGATGTTGGTCCAAAAATAAAGGCTGGAACCATCTTCCAAATTAATTAAGACCTGGCAGGTCTGTTTCCGTGGGTGGTGTGATTGTTTGTTACATGTTTCGTGACGTATTATTTACCTCGGACCAGAGCTTCAAGACCTTTGCGTGGCTTCTTCCCATTCCAGGAATATTTCACAACTAATTCACTGACGCATGCAACCTTATATTCAAACAACTTTGCAGCAGAGTGCTCTATGGGGAGAGAGGAACATTCCTGTGGCATCCCCTTTGAAGTCACCCTGATTAAAAGATTCTGCTCACTTGAAAACAGCACGAGCTGTTAGTATTTCCCCCTTTCATTATCTATTTATTTGACTGCTGCTACAAAGATTTTACAGTTTAATCTGTTCAGCTGTCCACTCTACTCACTTCTGTATAGGAAGATGTTTGGAGTTTACTGAGAAAACAAGAATGACTCTGGTTTACTAAACTGGGATAAATTTTGCAGTGCAACCTTTTTATTGTTCTATGGATGCTAAAAGTATATAGTCAAGTCAGTCAGTTAATCAAAAACATTCATGGTCACTTGCTTTTAGTTTAGTTTAGCTACTTTATGTCCCCTATAAAAAGTCAGCTCCAGCTTTTGAATATCTTATAGTTCTCTACAATATGTCACAGCAGTTTTATTTTCCCATGGAGAACTCAGACAATATACTACATCTTATTTTTATATACTGATTTTTATATAGCATCTTCAGTTCACAGCATCATATAACCACACAGAGTCAACTGTAAATTAAAGCATAAAGGAAGGTTTTAAAATGAGATTTAAAGAGGATGAATGACTCAATAGCTTGAAGGCAGGTAGGAGAGGTGAGAATTTCAGATAAATAAAACAGCACAAGCAAAAGAGCAACCTCAGCTGAGGAAAGTTGAGGGGAAAGGTCAAGACTGGAGGTAACGAAAGAAAATAGGTGGATGATACATTAGAAAAAATAAGGTAAAGTGATTCCACAGAGACTTTTTAAGGGGGGAACAACAATTTTGAAATAGACTGAGAAATGGAGAAGTCAGGGAAGGTGAAATGGATAGGATATGTTCCCAGTTTTCAAAGGGAAATTTTAGCCACATTGTTGTATTTTAGAATCTCTCAGTTTGGATAATAGGAATTTGGGAACATCATAAAGAGAGGATTGCAACAGGACATAGATCAAGATTTCACAAGAGATAAAATCAAAAGTACAGATGATTCAATAATAGATTTAAAGACAGGAGATTCAGAAAGGGGGAGAGGTTCAGCATGACTTCTGAATGATGACTTCTAGGTTTCGGGCCATGGTATCTGAAACCACGTCTATCTACAATAGAAAGTTTTATTGGTAAAATGTCTGCTGGCAAGTGTCTGCCAAAATCGCTGTAGAGTATATTCATATTTGATAGCCTTTGCTAGTGCAGTGCTACCTAACAGTGCCAGATTGTACTGGCAAAAGATATTGTGGGTTGGCATTACACCACTGTCTGGCATACTTTGTGGGAAATTGTTGTGGTGTATAGTGAGATTCCAGCACACTTCTTAGGGAATGGGGCCAGTTTGGGATCAAGTTCCCATCATATCTTCTGTTCTGTCCCATAATCTTCTCTTTTTCATACCATTTTTAAAATTCCCATGTTTCTCTTTGGGCCATCCAATAATCTATTCTCCTTCGTGCATGTTTTCAATCTCTTCATCATCTCACCATCAGAAATATGGATGCTGAACACATCAGTGGAATGCTTGTGTCTATTGCAGAAACCGGATAACTGATTCTTCTATATTTGCAAAACCAGCAGCATTGCTGGCCATGCAGCAGGAAAATGAGAATACTGAAGAGGAGGAGGAGGAGGAGGAGATGATGCAGGCAGGAAGTGAATGAACCTGGACAGCTGCTGTAGGCATTCATTGAAACCTGAAAGGATGCAGAGTTTCCAGGTGTGGAAGATTGCTCAAGCATTCAGTGTGAACACATGAAAATGAGAACTGTTTTGACAGTGGAGAAATGCATGAGTTAAAGGAAGTGATACTCAGTGGAGCCAGAAACTTGAGACTCGTGGACTTTCCTTCTTGAATCATTCAAAATTAGGAAATTATAATGTAACTAGAAGCTGAGAGAGCCACAGGAAGTGACATAGAAAATAGGGAGATAACTGAAGATGTTAAGTGTGTCATCTTCATAGACAGTTTCTGCATTTGAAACTAGCAGTGAATTATCCTCAAGGGAGAAGTTACACAGAGAAGAGATCCAAGGAGAGTGTCTCATATTAACGGAGGCGATAGGTGTAAAAATCTTGGTCCACTACAAATGGGAAAGGTGTGATTAAGGAGAGAAGACCCAAAGCAAGAGAGGAAACCTCTGTTTTCTCCCTGGAGAAACTAAGGAAGGATAGTGTCATACTGCCCTGAAATCAAGTAGGATGAGGAAAGGGAGGGATCTGTGAGGTCTCTACTCTCAAAACTAAGAAAGGATCAGAAATCAGCCAATTAGGATACAAAAGTTCAAAGGCTTGACTGCAAAAAATGGTGGAAATCTATTTCCTCTAAAACATTGCTGAGGAAGAGCAAAAGTCTGAAGATGAAATGGTAAATTTCAAGTAAGTAGTTTGGGATGGGATAATTATTTTTCTTAATAGTGACGTAAAAGTAGCAAGTTTGATTTTCAAAACGAAGAGTATAGAATACTCCTGCACGTGCTCTGTGGAGAAAGCAAGAGTGAGAGATGTGTTGAGGACGCACACAGTAAGGAGTTGCAGTCTAGAACAAGCAATAAGGGAACTAACACCATAAGGGTGCATCTACACTGCACCGTAACTTGAAATAAAATATGCAATTTGAACTATGTAAATAGCTTATCTTATTTAGATGCTTTTTCAAAATAATTTGTTTTGTCATTTGGCGCTGTCTACACAGTACTAAATTTTGACATAAGGTGCTATTCCAAAATGTCCCTTTCTCCTCGTAGAATGAGGTTTATAGGGACATCAGAATAGCGAGCCCGAAATAATGGGCTTGATGTGAAGATGTGGAATAGCTATTTCGGGATACTCTGATATCCTGAAATAGCAGTGCAGTGTAGACGTACCCTAAGTACATTAGGACAAAGGGTCATGATCCTGTGAGGCATTATGCACTGGCTGCTGGGTGATGGGTGCCCTGGTCTCTCATTAATTTCAATGGAAATGAAAAGCTCAGGACTGTGCAGGAGTTTAGAACCTAGCAAGGATTTGGCACCAATGAGCCAACTGTTCCTTGTTTCCAGATTTGAGCTGGTTACAAAAACAGTAGCCCATTGGCATGGTTAAAACATGCATTGCTCTTGCAGTGTGAACATGTATTGTCTGAAATCCCAAGCTCTGCACAGCTTTACACTTTCGAAGAGTTGTAGCACTATTTGGGAACACAGTTGAAATACAGTGCTATAGCATCTGCCCTGCAAGACACAACTGTATTTCAGCATTATCAGAAGACAATTTTATTGTAACCTTCCTGAACATGGGAAGAGTTAATATGTAAATGAGTCTTTACACTGCACATTTTGCTTGATTTTGCAACCAGGTGGTCCTGCAATTGATTCTCCCCCTTGTTTGTGTCTACTCACAAAATATTAATCCATGGTTTCTAACTGTGTGGGTGCACTGTATTACCTGGTCTGTAATACAATTAGGCTGCAACTGGGTTCTGGCTGGTTTCTGATCCTTTCTCATTTTTGAGAGTTGAGGCCTCACAGATCTCTTTCTTTTCTCATCTTACTTGATTTTAGGGCAGTATGACGCTATCCTTCTTTAGTTCTTCCAGTGAGAAAACAGAGGTTTCCTCTCTTGCTTTGGGTCTTCCCTCTTTAATCACACCTTTCCCATTTGTAGCTGGGTTAACCAGTTAATTTATTTTCCAGTTCTCTAGACATACCCTATGTGTGCACATACCATCGTTTAGTCTGGTATATTTTTGTGTGATTTTGTTGACCAATCCATGCTTGCACGCTGTGTTATTGCATCATTGGAAAGTTTATGCAGGTATCCTATTATGCCTTAGCTACTATTTTCAGAGGGACAGGATTTTAGATATTCATGACATAGTGCAATCAATTTTGGAATAGCTTCCCATTTACCGGAGCAGTCGACAAAGGCTTCCCTTGTCGACTACAGCACGTCCAGACTACCTTGCTGTGCCGCCAAACAGCTGATTGGCTAAGCGCGGCGGCCATTTTGATGTAAATGAAGCAGCGATTATTTAAATCACTGCTTCATTTTCTTATGTCTAGTAAACTCATCTACATGGCTCCATCGACGGAGCCATGTAGTCTAGACATACCCATAGGGTCATCTACACTGCAATGCTATTTCGGGATACCGGAGTATCCCAAAATAGCTATCCTGCGTCTTCACAGCAAGCCAGTTATTTTGGGCTTGCTATTCCAATGTTCCTGTAAACCTCATTCTACAAGGAGTAAGGAACGTTTCAGAATAGCACTTTATTTTGAAATTTGGCGCAATAGCACCAAATGAAGAAATAAGCTATTTTGAAATAGCATTGAAATAAGTTATGCAATTTGTGTAGCTCAAATTGTGTATTTTATTTCGAGTTACTATGCAGTGTAGAAACAGCCTATAGAATCATGTGGGATGAGCACACTGGAGCCTTCTTACTTAAACATGGCTTTTTTCTATCGTGTAGATGAAGTTTTAGTAGATTTCTTTCCCTCATCTTCTGATGTAATTCTTTTTCTGGGCCTCATCAGCTGGTAGCTTTCTGTCTAGATTCCCTGAATCACTGCTGTATGAATTTCTTGTCATGCTCTTCTGTCCTTGTCATTCACTCATTCCTACTGAGTGATCTTTCTGTTTTGCTTTTCTGTTACACTAATTTGCAGTCCCAGCCTGTTACCTGCAATCACCTTCCTAGTTTGTGTCTTTCATTCTTGCCCTTTTCTTCTCTCAAAACAGTTTTAATTTCAAAACTATTATTAGCCAGAAAGGGAGACTTTTGAGTCCCGCCCCCCAAATGAGAGCTTGTTTCTTTATTTAGCTTATGTCACTTATAGACACTCTGCTTATTACTAAATCTAGTAAGCATAAAGTGGTCTTTGGACCTGCCTCATGTAGCCAAACAATGCCACCATCAAATGGAGTAATCTTCTACCATACATAACATTTTGTATTCCTGTGTTTCTCAAACTTTTTTGCCACAAAGGACCAATTTGTTACATTTCAGGAACCAGTGACAGTCACTGAGAAACACTGATCTATTCAATACTGCCTTAAGAATGTGAAGTCATTTCATTGTCTATTCAGTGCTTGCCATTTCTACTTGCTGTATATAACAGGTTGGACAGGCTCTGAGATTGCAGCTCATCAGGACACAAGAGTAATAGGGACAGTTGGGTTTGCAGTTTGGTACACGTTGGGGTAGTTATCATTACACATAATTTCATTTTATTTTCAATTGGCAGGACTTTTGCCTCCAGTTTGTTAACAAAAAGATGCAACCCACTAAGAGAAGGCCTTGGTAGAAGTTCAAACCACAAGAGAAGCAACATCATTTTCACCAATGTATCTGCAAGTTGACAATATCTTGGCAAAATAAGACAATTGGTGAAAAGTACAGGCGTATTTATAGTTTAGCAACCAAAATAATTGGTAATCTGCTTGACCTATATTATCAACATTTGTTTATCTTCGGACATATTTTAAGGCTCCTATATCATGGTATCTCAACATAACATATTCTTACACTCTTGCCTTAAGGGCCATGGGCTCATATAACCATTTATACACAGTTTTATGAAAGGAGATTCCTCTAATTTCCACCCAAAAAATCTCGTTAAATTATCTCCTAACATGGGACTTTTCTGTCTGGAACCCATCAGTTTGTTTCTGCTACAGAATCTATTCCATTACTAAAGTAGGGCTAGAATTGTCTTCTAAAACATTAAAGCATATTCATTTAGGGATTGATCCAGCACCCATTGAAGTAAACGGAAAGACTCCCATTGACTAGGGATGTTAAATTTGAATTAATCAGCTAATCAAGTAGTCGATGGATTTTGACTACTCGATTAGTCGATAAGGGGGCATTCACTATCTTGCTGTGCCTCTGCCTTTGAAATGTACAAGAGCCACCCGCAGCTCTGGTACATTTCAATGGAAGAGGCGCAGTGGGAAACCCGTGCAAGTGGGGACCAAAGCAGTCCCCTCTCGCACTGGGTCCTGACTGCTGTGACTCTCCCTTTGAACTGTACAAGAGCCATGAGCCAGCTCTTCTGCCATGAGCAGCTCTTGTACTTTTCAAAGGGTGAGGTGCAGCAGTTGGGACCCCGCGCAAGGGTGGACTGCTTTGGTTCCCACTTGCACCATTTCCCCTGCTGCGTCTCTGCCTCCACTGTCCCCTCTCCCCCATCCCGCCGCCCACAGAGATGGTGCTGGGGAGAACTGGCTTTTAAGCCTGATACAGCGACTAGTTGAGAAGTGACTCTACTACCTGATAAGCTTTGGCTTATCAGGTAGTCGACTAGTCACTTACAGCCCTTCCATTGACTTCAGTGGGCTTTGGATCAGGCCTATAATTAGTTAGGGCAAGATAATACATATCTATATATAGAGTGCGTCTGTTTGTGTAATCAGCCCTATAATTTATTTATATATAGAGAGAGAGAAAGAGAGAGAGAGACAGAGAGAGAGAGAGAGTAAGATAATACATATATATAGAGAGAGTGCGTCTGTCTGCGTGTCTGTTTGCAAGTCCATTTGTTCAAGAACTCCTCCTAAGCTAGGGCCACCAAATTTGGTATGCAGCTTCCTCTTACCCTAACTTAAAGCAAGGTCAGGGTTTAGTTATGCCAAGATAACCAAAAGCCCCATGAAAAGGACAGTTTTCCATAACATGCAAAGGGAGGGGCAGCAGTTCAGAGGGACTCGATAGGAGAGTGGCCACTGGGGACAGCTGTATCACCAAGGGAGGGGCCAGCAGTGCTAGAGCTTCTCCATCTTGCCTGCCAACACACCAGTAAGTAAGTCCCCTGTCCCAAATCCTTTTCCCCTTCTCACTGCTTTTGCTTGCAGTGCTGAAGGGGATAAAGAGAACAGTACCCTGGTGGCTGGTAGGGTAGCTGGGGAGGAGCGGGGGAAGAACAGGCCCCAGACAAGCTGGGGAGTGTCTGGGGGAAGGGAAAAACAGGCTTTGGGGGAGGGAGTAGACAGCGGGGAGCAGAACAGGTCCTGGATGGGCCGGGGAGGGGGAAGAACAGGCCCTGAGCAAGCTGGGGGGTGGCTCATGAGGAAGAAAAATGGTCTCCAGGCAGGCAGGGGACCCCCAGCTTCCTGAATCCTCCTCCACATCCCCAAGGCCCTGTCCCAAAAGACCCAGGCAATGCCAAGTAAGTCTGCCAGTGCATTATTTGGCTTCCAGTTCTTTTAATCTAATTTTCTTAGGCTTTGATCCTGCATCATGATAGCCAGTGGAAGTTTTGAAGTTGACTTCAGTGGGAATAGATTTGGGCCCTCAATGTCCAATATACATACAAACAGGCTATTCACCCCCAAGAGAAATAAGTACAAGACTTTCCCATGCAATAAAGTTAAAAAAATATTTCATTTTGATTCTGAATTCATTTTTTTCATGTACCAAGTACTAAGTGTCTACTTGTCTGCTGTGCTGTTCTCTATCTTCAGGAATAAGAATCTTGTCTGCCCCATAATTACAAGAGATATGGCTCATGAGTTCCAGACTGTATGAATTGTTCTGAAGATTCCCCACCTCCTTCCAGGGTCCACAGGAGCATGTACAGTCAGGGAACAGAGTTGAGGGGTCAGGATTTGGAGCTGCAGGGCCTCCTCCCAGTTAGCTTTCTCCTTTGGTGGATCCTGAAGGATCTACCAGGTTTGGAGGCAGCTTTTCCACAAGTGCCAGAGAGGAATACCTCATCCTGGAATAGGGCCATTCAGGAGACTATCTGTGAGGAATTCCGTACTGAGTTTTCGTCACAAAAATTCTTTTCCCATAACTTTGAACATAGGAGGGGACAATCTGTGCCAGAGAGTCGAAGGATTAAATTCAGGCACTGAACTATCCTTTCATAAGGGGCCTGATCCAATTACCACTGAAATCAATTGGAGGACTCCCAGGGTACATCTATACTGCGAAGCTATTTCGGGATACACAAAGTATCCTGAAATAGCTATTCCGCGTCTATTGAAACAGTCCATTATTTCAAAATAGATTTCGAAATAATGGGCGGCTTATTCCGACGTCCCGGTAGCCCTCATTCCATGAGGGTTAAGGGGCATTTCAGAATAGCGAGTTATTTTGAAATTTGGCGCTGTGCAGGCAGCATCAAATTACGATATAAGCTATTTTGAAATACACTCAAAATAAGCGATGCAATTTGCGGAGCTCATTTTGGGCTAAGGGTGCTGTGTAGATGCACCCTTACTGACTACAGTGAAGTGGATTCAAATTCTATATCGGGGTGAGCAAGATAGGGCCCGCAGGCTGTATCCAGCCTGCCAAGACTTTTGATCCGTCCTGTGGCCCGCCCTGCCGCTCCCTGGCCCCCAGTCTAATCAAGACCTTGGGGCAGGGAAGTGCGCTGAGTCATTCGCTGTTCAATGTGGCTGGAGGCTCCCTCCCCCCGCTGGGGGCGCGCGATGCCTACCAGGAGCCACATGCCATTTTGTACAGCAAATGACTTCGGGCACTCCCCTTCTGGCCTGGGGGTGGGGTAGTGCACGAAGTCTCGTCCCCTATCCGGGGGTGCACAGGGCCTAGAGGGAACCACCAGCTGTTCAAAATGGCTGGTGGTTCCTTCTAGGTACCACATGCCCTTGGCAGAGTGCAGGGTGGGAGGCAAGAGACTTTGCACACTCTCCCACCCCCAGACCTGAATTGTCCTGGGGAGGGGGAGCACACAAAGTCTCCTCCCTCTCCCAGAGGCACAGGGCACTTTAAGGGAATTACGTTAATAGGGCTATGTAGGGCGCTTGTACTGTTGCTGCCTACGTCATCATTCCTGTTCTGTGCATGGAAGATTTCAGTCTTGGGGACTGTCAAATTGATATCTATCATGAGTACCAAATGCACTTGAAACATGTTAGGGAAAGGTTCTGTGTGGGCAATGTTGGTGCCTACCCACTTAGGTAGATACTTATCTGGCCCTTATCATGGTAATATGTGAACATCTCACAGTCTCTAATGTATGTATCCTCAGTCAACCCTGTGAGCCAGGGCACTGCAATTATGCCCATTTTACATATGGAGAAACAGAGCACAGAGACTATGTGTCTTGCCCAAGGGCACACAGGAACTCTGTGTCCCTCATTTGTTCTGTGACTGCCCATTTAACCTTGATGTTTCAGAAATGCTATTTGTCAATGACAAAAGAGTCTGCTGTAACCACAGAGGGAATATCTTGTGTCAAAATCTCCAGCTTCATGATAAAACTGGGTCATTAGGCTGGCAAAAATGTCCCCCTGGTTGCTCACGAAGTAAAATATTTGTTCTTCAAAAATCTCCAGGCTCTTATCTACTTTTTGTGAATTACACTGCCTAAATCATTCCCATAAGAAAATATTAAGGCTTGAAATGACTTGATATGTACAACAATTAATGCAGTTTTACAGTAATCTAGATCTGATCAGTTTCCATAAGTGATCCAATTAATCTTAACTCTATACAATTTATCAGGGTTTTTTATTGTTGGTGGGGTAAGGGATAGTTAAAATGAGTTACTAGAGAAAAACAGCAGAACAGATCAGATCTATGGGTCCATGGATATTTATAATGTTTTTGAAGATCTTCTGCGTGCTCGTTAGCAAGTTTGGAGACAATGCTTTTAATATAGCATGATGATGATGTATTTTTTCCCATCTATTTTGCCATATCTCTTCTGTTTTGGGTTTTCTTACACATACCTTAAGCTTATAGTCGATCTGATAGGGGAATGCGGTCTTGACTGTGTGTCTGAGAAAAGAAATTCATAGATTTTGAAAATTAATAATAGTATGTGTATTTGGATAGCAGTTATCATCCAAGGATCATAATAGCTTACAACCATTCATTGACTCTACCACCAACATGGACCTTTGTACTCTAACCACAATGCAAAGAAGCACAGAATTTGGCCCTATTCTCCCTGATGGCAGTTCCCTAAAGAAACTGCTGGTGGATAATAGATCTCACACCACCCTCCCTGAAGTCTCCAGTGTAGAAGGCAGATGATTGGGAAAGCAGAGGGAGGGCAGGGATAATGGCTTATTTTCTACTGGCAGCCAGCAACTTGGGGCCTAGGCTTATTGGTTAATCTTCTCTACTTGCATTCCTCCCCAACGCTGCCTCTGTCTGAGGGGAACTCGGACCCACGTGGACAGGGGCTGCGGCCACCCCGCATTGCTACCTCTGTATTTAAACTGGTTGCCACTGGTTTTTAAACCGTCTCCCCTCATGGACTGGCTCTAATGGAGAGGCAGCAGCGCGGGATGCCAAGGGGCTCTCTGGGTGTGGGGCTGGAGTGCACTGGCTACTGGCCCACCTCCAGGAACTATAGAATAGTTGAGAAACTGATAAGACTTCATGTGGTTGCTGGACTATTCTATCACCTACTATCTAGCATCCCTACTGGGGGCCATTGCCAGCTGGAGCACATGACAATAGCCCTCAGGCTACTTTAATTTGTGCTAGCAGAGAATCAAGGATGTATAACTGGTTCCCTGAGCACTCTCATACTCATTCTCTCTCTGCTGCGCAAGAGAGAATCAGGCCCTTCATGGTATTAGCTACATCCAAATACAGCTTTCAGTTAACTGCTTAATCCCCTAAGTGCCTTTGAAAATCTCACCCAGTAGACAAAAATATAATCATATATATCAGCAGCACTTACCACTCTTATATCACAATACATGCCAAGCTGGACTTCATAAATAAATGTTGAGGAAGACTAGGATAGGGGATTGTGATTACTGAAGGCTGTATGGTAGAAGATAGGCTCCTCCGGAACATCACACTCAATGGAATGTTTTAACTCCACCACTAAATAGCACAGCTAGAGTTTCATACAGTGTGTCAGTCATCTTAGAACTCCAGACCTTTTTGGCCCCTTCCTTCCCCTCTTTTCCTCCCCCTCTTCATTATTCCTCCCTCTCCACTTTTCACATTCCTCTCCTTTCTTCTGCTGCCTTATGAACGACTGACTGTTGAGCAGTGGGATTGTGACATAACTGATAAGCAATAGGATTATGACATCAGAGAGACAAGTCAATCCTTGCTCCCAACATTAGAAATAAGCCACTTTTTTCCTATTGTTACAAGGGGCTTATGCTTGCCAACCCCCCTCTCTCTGGAGGCAGGGTGTCTGGCTGGGGGAAGAGGGAAGGAGTAGGCTGGGGTTGCAGGGTCTTGGTGGAGGGTGTGTGTGAGGGTGCAGGGACTCAGTGGAGGGGATGTATGAGGTGGCTGGGGGCATGAGGTCTCAGCAGGGTGGTGAATGAGGGGGTTGGGGTATGAGTGAGCAGGCTGGGGGTGCGGAATCTCAGAGGGGACAGTGAGGCGGCTGGGGGTGCATGGTCTCGGTGAAGGGGGTAAGTGAGGGGGATGGGAGTTTGGGGTCTCGACGGGCTGGGCCAAGCCCGCGGCAGCCTCGGCTCTCCCCCTGGCCACTGGTGAGAGGAGGGCCAGTCTGGGGCCGTAGCGCGGCAGCCCCAGATCTGCATGTGGCTGCCAGTGAGGGCTGGGCTGGGAGTGAGTGAGGCTTGGTTCCAGGAGCGGGGCTGGGGCTTGCCTTTCTTTTCACCACCCATGCCTACCCCCCAGCCTGTGGGCATAGATGACATGATGACATCATTCTGTCGTCCACAGGAAAATTGTTTTTATATATAGAGATTTCTGTTTCATTCTCCTTTGGTTATTTGCATTCTACAGATCTATTTGTTGAAATGTGTGCCGTACAATCAGGAATATGAACAAAACAACATGGTAACAATGCCCATGTGTTGACCAGCATAAACTGTTTCCTAGTTTGGTCTGTCAACAGTAGTTTTGCATGCACAAATGCAAGTGCACATTTGGGCCTCCAAAGTTTCCATTGACCATTTTTCCTGTTTTTTCCCTATTTTCTTTCTTTATTAGGCTTATCTTTACTAATACCAGGTCACATCTTCATCCCTTCATTTAAAAATCTTTGGTGACTGTGGATGTATAATTATGTCCTCCCAATCCTTCATTTGGCTGGCATTCTTCAAAATGAACATTCTAGGGCTGTTCTAGAGCTTTGTGATTTGCATAGTAGGAGCCATTTGGTATAGCCATGGGTACATTTTATGGGCTTACTGAAGTTTCTCTGCTTTGGGAAACTACCAAATAGTAGACAGTTGTAAGTGACAAATTTTATAGCAGGGGTGTAGTTACCAGACACACAATTTATGCACACACCTTCACACTGTGATTGTTATTTTCTTGGCCAATGGTGACTTCAATTTTTCTGAAAGCTACATCTCTTTGCTGCTAGGAGTCAGTGAACCTTAAATGAAGATATCGTAGAGTCCAATGTATCTGTCCTATTAAGCCATAATGAACTTTGGTATATCTAAGTACATCAAGATTTTTAGAAATACTTCAGTCCTAGTATTATTTCATAAAATATGTGTTGTGTTATACATAACTCTCCTCTAGAATCCTTTCCTCTCAGAATCTCACAGTAGTACTCATCTTCTCTATTTTCATTCCCTACCTGTGTGCAGAGTAGTGTATATGTATGTATGTATGTATGTATAGACAGATAGTCAGACAGCCTATGAGAGTGCAAAAAACTTCCGAAATTCTGAATACCTACAGTGGTTGATATAATCGCTGTTAATTTGCTGAAGTACCAAATTATACAGTTGCACATATTAGGTCTTGGAAGAAAAGAGTGGGGAATAATATAAACCCATAAAATAGCAAGCTGTGCATTAAGGGTACATCTAGACTACAGGATTTTGTCGACAGAAGCTTTGTCGACAGATACTGTCGACAAAGCTTCTGTCGACAAAGAGCGTCTACACTACATCCAGTTCTGTCGACAAAGCAAGTCGCTTTGTTGACATGACAGTGTAGACGCAAAGGACAGTGTAGATGCAGTAACACCTTATGTCGACAGAACTCTGTCAACAAAAGGCATTATTCCTCGTAGAATGAGGTTTACAGCCGTCGACAAAACTGCTGAGTTCTGTTGACGTTATGTTGACAGAACTCAGTGGCAGTGTATACGCAGGTATAGTTTTGTCAACAAAAGTCCACTTTTATCGACAAAACCCTGTAGTATAGACACGCCCTAAGAGTACAGCTTTGTGTAGTAAAAAAAATAATCAATATTTAGTCATGTTATATCAAAGACCATAAAAACTGAAGGTCCATGTATTAATCCATGTCTAAGTTTAATTAGATCTAAGAAGAATTTTGTCTTCTCTCTACAGAATATGTACTAATGTCCCCACAGGGCACTTGAAATATACATACCGTGCAACCTGTATACATTCTTTTCCACAGGAATAGAGAAAGGATGCTCTTGAAATTTAACAATAAACTGAAAGCTAAGAAATCTGGAGTTTCCCCCCAGCTCTGGCACAAACTTTCTGTGTGAACTTAGGCAAATCACTTAATTACCCTTTGCCACAAAGATAATAATACTTCCCTACCTCACAGGAGTGTTGTGAGATCATGAGGGATACACACAAGCCTATAAAGTAAATAAGTTATGTTTCCTCCCAGACCAGGGACAGTTTAAAACAAGAGTGAAATTTAATTAGCATAAACCCCAACCAACTATGTCTTGCACAAGTCCCATTGCTGCTTAGTCCTTTTAGAATGCACACAACTGTGTTGCTTAAACTAGAGCGATCCCCTTTGTGCCTTTCAGCAGATCTTCAAATCTTAAAGAGACGGGGCACAAGTCAATCTAACTCTGACATTCTGAATAGTACGCTTCCCCTCTCATAAACTGAATGTTGTTGTATTAACAAAATATAACATACAGTCCATACATTTGACTCATTAGTTGTCATCCATGAGTTCCACAGTTCATAACAGTTGTCCTCATTTTTTGGGGTTTCTCTCTGTCAGAATTTTCTGATGATGGAAGCTTCTACATCACTTTTCAGTTTATTTCGGAAAGTTTCTGTGGCAATTTCAGTTCTGCTATCCAGGGCTAGGTCTACACTAGGGGATAAACTCAAATTAAGATATGCAACTCCAGCTACGCTAATTGAGTAGCTTGAGTCGAAGTAGCTCAAATCAAATTTTGGTGCCATCCACACTGTGCAAAGTCGAAAGGAACACCCTCTCCCTTTGACTTCCCTTACTCCGTGTAGGACCAAGACTCCCAGCGTTGACAGGAGCTCACTCTCAGTTTGAATGAGCATGTCTTCACTAGACCTGCTAATTTGAACTTTGGAAGATCGACTATGGCAGCTTCAATCTTCTCTGAAGTGTAGACATGGCCAAGCTCAATACGTTAAAACCCCAAAGATAATCAGTCATATCTTATGTAATAAAATGTCTTATATGAACTATAGTATGACCAGGAAACTCCAATTCACTGGGTATACAGCAAGCTATTAAGAAAATATACTAAATTCACATAATTACAAATTATCTAGGACTATGAAATACTTTACCAATATTACTTCAGATTTGGACAGAGTGCAGGATAAGATACAGGAATAGGTCCTTGAAATAGCAAGGGACAAACATGAAGACAACCCACTCACCAGTCCAAAATTTGGATTTAAATATTGATCCATTGGTGTCCCTAACTATTCATATGTTATGATCTGTGAAGCTCTCCTCTCTCTAGTCGGAGGACCTCCAAAGTCAGTGGGTTGTTCTGGTGATCTGTTCTGTTCAATGCTTTTTCCACGCTGGCATCCATGTATTCTTATAGGTGGTCTGAATGCCACATCATTCTGATTAGCAGTTTTCAAGTTTCCCAGACCAACAACATCATCATTTCCTAAAGGAGGATATAATGTTGTTCTGTACCTGCAGATTTTTTTGCTTTTAAAATGTATTCCAGAAAGTCAGCAGAGTAATAGCTGTGGACTCATGTGGCTGGACAACACGATGAACATTTGTGTAGAGAAAAGAGACTCTCCAGGCTCTTAAGTCCTTACTTACTGCTGAATTACTCTAGGTGAACTGTGCATTTTTATTGCAAAAATGTATACTACTGAATTAATGCTTTACCATGTAGCAGTCTGTGTCAGAGTACTTAGAAGAAAGCTGCTATATCAAACAGAACTATAAAAATGTCCCTATAAAAGACTCAGCAGTATTTAATATGTTATTCATTGTCATGCTGTTGTGTTTTGCCTGCAGTACAACAGCCTCATAGAAGTGAGACATTATGTACAGTAAAAAGATGACAAATGTTTTCCCCACAACTCATTCAGGGTATGTCTACACTACAGAGTTAGTTCGAACTAACGGACGTTAGTTCGAACTAACTTTCATAGGCGCTACACTAGCGCTCCGCTAGTTCGAACTTAATTCGAACTAGCGGAGCGCTTAGTTCGAACTAGGAAAACCTCATTTTACAAGGATTAAGCCTAGTTCGAACTAGCTAATTCGAATTAAGGGGTGTGTAGCCCCTTAATTCGAATTAGTGGGAGGCTAGCCCTCCCCAGGTTTCCCTGGTGGCCACTCTGGCCAACACCAGGGAAACTCGTCTGCCCCCCTCCCGGCCCCGGACCCCTTAAAGGGGCACGGGCTGGCTACGGTGCCCATGCCAGGTGCAAGCCTGCCAGCACCCAGCCAGCAGACCCTGCACCTGGCACGGCTCGAGCCACCCACCCGATGCCTCCCAGCCCTCCCCCTCTTCCCGGGACCAGGCTGGCAGCTCCCGGGAGCTTGCCCGGGACCGCAAGAGGCGGGCACCCGCCTGGGCTAGTGCGGACATCGTGGACCTTGTCCACGATCTCCGCACTAAGCACAGGAAAGTGGCCGTCTAGGGCAGGAGAGCAGCCAGCCTGGCCACCCAGGAGCAGGTGTGCATGAAAATCAAGGGGGTCCACTGAGACCCCTGACCCTGAGCCCTGAGCTTACAATGGCAGTCCTGGGTCAGACCAAAGGTCCATCTAGCCCAGTAGCCTGTCTGCTGACAGCGGCCAGCCCTAGGGACCCTGGAGGGGATGGACTGAAGACAGTGACCAAGCCATTTGTCTCGTGCCATCCCTCTCCAGCCTTCCACAAACCTTGAGCAGGGACACCACTCCTACCCCCTGGCTAATAGCACTCCATGGACCCAACCACCATGACTTGATCTCACGTCCCTTTAAACTCTGTTCTAGTTCTAGCCTTCACAGCCTCCTGCAGCAAGGAATTCCACAGGTTGACTCTTTGCTTTGTGAAGAAGAACTTTCTGTTACTAGTTTGAAGCCTGCTACCCATTCCTTTCCTTTGGTGTCCTCTAGTCCTTCTTTATGGGAACTAATGAAGAACTCTTCTGTATGCACCCTCTCCACCCAACTCCTGCTTTTAGAGACCTCTATCCTGTCCCCCCTCCGTCTCCTCTTTTCTAAGCTGAAAAGTCCCAGTCTCTTTAGCCTCTCTTCATATGGGACCTGTTCCCAACCCCTAATCATTGTAGTTGCCCTCCCCCTCCCAGCCTCTCTCTTCCCCTCTCCCACCTCCTTTTCCCAGTCTCCCCCAGTTTTGTTCAATAAAGACAGAGTCAATGTTGGAAGAAACGTTATCTTTATTTTGTACATCAATAAGAAGGGGGGCTAGGGAAGGGTAAGTGGAAGGAGGTGAGGGAGGAATGGGGTACGAGCCCCCGATGGGGAGGACTGGGCTGGCTCTGCGGGCTTCTGGGGGTGGAAGTTCTCCTGCAGCCTCCCGATTGCCCCCTCTCCCCAGATGGCAGCCTGCGGCAAGTGCAGCCGGGCTGATGGCCGAGTGGTGTGATGTGCCCAGTGTGGGTACTCCGGGCACTCCAAGCCAGGACTGCTTTGCAAGCGGGGCACCCCTGAGAACTGTCTGTCCGGGGTGGGGGTCGGGTCCCTTTAAGCGCAGCCCTCGGCTAGCCTGAGACAGCATCTCCACGCTCTAAGTCCTCCTCTGATGCCCGGCCGGCACTGCTTCCGGCCATCCTTTAGCCCGGTTCAGGGTCCACTTAATGTGGACATGCTAGTTCGAACACTAATTCGAACTAGTTTTTAGTTCTAGACGCGTTAGTTCGAATTAGCTTAGTTCGAATTAACTAATTCGAACTAAGTTAGTTCGAATTAGCGCTGTAGTGTAGACATACCCTCAGTGGGTTTCCCTCCCCTGTTTTGAATCTTTGTCTTTCAACCATCTTTCAGCTTTCAAGGAAGAAACACCAAACACTTTATTCTGTGAGTAGCAAGGAATCAGAATAGGATGTGTTTAAGCTTCCATCCCTGTTTCATTTGTGCAGTAGCTAGTATGTAAATATTTTTTTTCTCCAGGAAATATATTCCAGGTTTTAATCTTGCTCTGTCTGAGAAATTGCCTTGCAGAGCATTATCTCTCCAGTTAGTGACTCACGAACTAGAAGGAAAATAAAAAGTTTAATATATAGCTGAATAATGGTGGTAGTTTTATTGCAGGAGTTGTAAGATGTTAAAGGGAAACTCTGTGATATACTTGAATAATGAGAGTAGCTTTACTGCAAAAGTTATAAGCACAAACATAAATATAGATGTTAAAGGGAAACTCTATGATAGCTGACACCACGGGTTCAAAAATAATGAGTCAGGCCCCCAAAACCATGTTATTGGCTTACAAATTATTTTAAAGATAGTACAGTTTGAGAATCTTTTTTTATTTTACTTCTGTTTTTTTAATCACATTTTCCATCCTTTTCCTATAAGTACAAAAGGCAGAAACTTCTTTTAAAGCTGAGATTTTTGAGTAATAATATGATTCCAGAATTAGGGATGTAAGCGAGTAGTCGACTAGTGATGTAACTAGTTGCTTCCCTCTCCCCCTTGTTGCCTCTATCAGAGAGAGGCAGCAATGGGAGGGAGCAGAAGCTGGTGCTGCGGGGGAGCTGGCTTAAAAACTGGTTCCCCCTAGCACTGTCTCCACAGGGGGCAGGGCAGGTAGAGGCACAGTGGGAAACGACACAAGCGGGGACTGAAGCAGTCTCTGCTCATGCTACTTCTGCTGCAATTCTGCTTTTGAAAGGCACAAGAGCCCCATCGGCTTCCACTTTTGAATTGTAGCAAGAGTCTGGCAGGGCTCTTGCTACAGTTCAAAGGCGGATGCACTCTTATAGACTAATCGGATAGTCAATGGAAATTCCATCGACTATTCAATTAGCTAATTAATCTAAATTTAACATCCCTATCCAGAATTAGGATTTTTCAGAAAAAACAAAGAAATAAAAAATCACAGCACGAGTTGGCAATACAAGGGCGAGAATTGACAACATTCTTTTCTGCATAGTTGTTTATATGTTGCTCATCACTATCATAGCTGGGCGTCTTCCAGCAGTGCATTAAGCAATATGATTAATATCTGTCACGTGTAATTTGTTCTGTCATTCTCTCCCTGAAGGAAAAATTGTGTGTGTGGTGCAGTGTTTTGATGCTGGGTTTTTTTAAATGTGCATGTTGGTCCATTTACATAGCATAAAGCAGATTGAAGATGTGCACCTTGTGCTTAGCATGGTACTGATGGTCCACCATTCCTGGGAGAGTTTATTTCGCAGTCAAGGATCCCCCAGAAAAGCTCTGCCGCACCTACAGGCAAGCATTATCCTTAGTGTAGAGCAGGGGTTCTCAAAGATTACACTGTGACCCCCTTCTGACAACAAAAATTGCTGCATAATCTTAGAAGGAAGGGCAACACCTGTGCCCATCCAAGCTCCAATGCTTGGGGTCAAGTGGCCAAAGCTTGAGCCCCACTGCTCCATGTGGGGGGTGGGGCAAAGCTGAAACCAAAGGGCTTCAGCCCCAGGCAGGAGGCTTGTGACCTGAGCCCTTCTAACAATGGCTGAAACTCTTAGGGTATGTCTAAACTAGCCCCCTAGTTTGAACTAGGGTGGCTAATGTAGGCATTCGAACTTACAAATGAAGCCCGGGATTTAAATATCCCGGGCTTCATTTGCATGTTCCCTGGCAGGTGCCATTTTTAAATCCCCTTAGTTCGAACTGACTGCCCGCAGCTACATGTGGCAGTCAGAAATTAATCCGAACTAAATCCTTAGTTCAGATTAACTGTTACTCCTCCTGCAATGAGGTGTAACAGTTAATCCGAACTAAGGATTTAGTTCGGATTAACTTCTGACTGTCGTGTGTAGCCGCGGTCAGTCAGTTCGAACTAAGGGGATTTAAAAATGGCGACCGCCTGGGAACATACAAATGAAGTCCGGGATATTTAAATCCCAGGCTTCATTTGCAAGTTCGAATGCCTACATTAGCCACCCTAGTTCAAACTAGGGGGCTAGTGTAAACATACCCTTAGAGGGTGAGGCTTGGGTTTTATCCCCAGAGTCCCAGCAAGTCTAAATTAGCCCTCGTGACCCCATTTGAATGGGTAGCAACCCACTTTGGGGGTCCCAACACACAATTTGAAAAACATTGGGCTACGCCTAGACTGCATGCCTCTGTCGACAGAGGGATGCAAATCAAGCACCTCGAAATTGCTAATGAAGCAGGGATTTAAATATCCCATGCCTCATTAGCGTAAACGTGGCTGCCACTTTTTTTTCGAAACAGAGTTTTTTTTAAAAAACCCGGCAGTCTAGATATGGATCTGTCAAAAATAAAGCCTTTTTCGACAGATTCTGTATTCCTCAAAAAATGAGGTTTACAGCATCTGTCAAAAAAGGCTTTATTTTCGAAAGATCTGTGTCTAGACTGCTGTTTTTTCGAAAAAACTCCATTTTGAAAAAACCGACGGCCATGTTTATGCTAATGAGGTGCGGGATATTTAAATCCCTGCTTCATTAGCCATTTCAATGTGCCTAATCTACATCTCTCTGTCGACAGAGAAGTGTAGTCTAGACACACCCTTGCTGGAGAGAGCTCTAGTGTGCCAGAGGAACAGAGTTGTGAACCAGAGCTTTCATCCTGGATTTGAATATCCTAGGCAGGACCGTCCTTACCCATATGTAGAATATGCAGTTGAGTATGGCACCCCAAAATTTAGGGCACCCCTGGATTTTCATGTGCACCCACCTACCTTTTCCTATGCCTGGTGTGTGGCTCTGCTCCTTCCAGATAGGATCTAGTTAACTTAAAAGTGAAAAAGTTTGCCAGCCCTATTAGCAGAACCTGTGAACGAGCCATTCAAGTGGTAATGAAGCCATATAACAGGCATTTGCCAACTCCACGTATATCCTGTCAGTTTCTGAATTTACTGTGCTAGTTGACAGGACCTCTGTTTAAAATTTGCTTAAAATTTTCATTTGTGTGTTGCTGAAAATGATCTAATCACATCTCTAAAAAATGGTCGTTTCCTCCCCCTCCCACCCTATTGCCATTGGCCATAGGGGCACCAATGTAACAGTACTAAGCAGGGCCCCATAAATAATAAGGATGTCTGTCTCCTGGGCCCAGGGTATACTGAGTGACTTGCTCTGTAAATAGTGTTTGCTTGCAATGTTAGGTTCAAAAAAGAAAAGGGGAAGGGGAATAATTCCAACATGTAATGGGTGAAATTGACGGATGGCAAATGCCCAGTTAACCAGGCTGTAGGCAAGGGGTTTGCAGGGCAGCTGGAAAGGTGAAATCAATAATACCTAGGCCAAGGCCAGGATTCTGGCCAGCTGTATTATCCCCTTGAGACAGTCCTTCCAGCCAATGGCTAACCTCTGTACTGTTCTGAATTTCACCCAGCACAATTAGAAATAGAGACACAATTGAAAGAAAAGTCAGCAAAAATGGCCTCTATTTTTGGATTTAAATTTTCTTCAACAGTTTTAGAAACCCAAACAAAAGGCACGGTGGTGATAAATAAAGCTGGAAAGAGAAACTTGCTTTAAACGAGAAGAAGAAATTACCCATCTAGTTTCACTGTCTAAAAGTTCAGTGACAGCATCAGTGTTGTCAAGATTTGCAATTTTATTGTGAATCTTCCAATATTTGGTGCTTTCCCTCAACCCCAGAATTTCAGGTTTCATTTAGATATATTATTAAGCATCTTGCGCCCATGGCTGAAGAGAAAAGTTTGAAAACATGGAGCGAGTGCACTCTAAAGGCCCCCAAAACCAGAAGACAAATATGAAATACCCACATTTTTAGGGTGCATGACATGATTTGTAAGGCTGGGCACTGGCAGTATTGCAGCATGAATGGTTAAAAGTAAACTAGATTCTCCAAACATTACTTCCGTGCAGATGAAATTTTATTGGGAATATGCAAAGGGAGAGATTTGAGCCTAATGGAGGGAATATGCTCTAAGGATTGTACCACAGTGACAAGACTGATAATCAGGGATCCTCATGATAGTCTTGATCCTGTCACTGGCTCAGCCCTTTAAGCCTGAGCCAACTCTCACTTCAGCAGAGATTAGAGTGGACTTTTCGGGGCAGGTTCTGCCAACTTTTACTCCATGAGTGGTCCTACTGAAATCAATCTATCTACTGAAGGAGTAAGTTGCTACTTAGCACATACAAGGTGATCAAATGTTTGTGCTCTGTTTGTCCATCTGTAGAGTGAGGGCAATAAACACAGGCGTGTCCTGTGTCACATGAGGAATCAATTAGGTCGAGACTGTGACCTTGTCCTATTAACCCAAGCAGGGGAATAAGAGGGAAGAAGCCTTCCTTTTCCCTCCCTTTCATTTGTTTTTTCTGGATCTGGTATGGAGCACAGCCCCTACCCTCTGGATGCTCCTCACTGCAACTGGGCAGGCTGGGATAGAAATGGAGGGAGCTCTGATTCTACATGCACAGTCAAAAGCTCACTCCCCACAGTAGCTGGCCAAGTGGGGGGAGAGAGTAAGCAGCTCCTTTGTCCTAACTTACTTCCCAGGAACAAGAGCAGAGATTGGGGAGAATGATTGTGAATTCTCCATGTAGCCGATAAAGTGATTTTGACCCACAAAACCTTATGCCCAAATACATTTGTTAGACGTTAAGGTGCCACAGGACTTTAGTTTTTTTTTTGAAGCCAGTCCTGGGGCAGGACAATCACTTGGAGCTGAGCCTCAAAGTTCAGACTAAGCCTCACTGTTTGTGAAGATTTCGGAAGGCTTTGAATGGAACTACACATTGACAAGCACTGCATGTCATACTATTATTGTTAATTATTGTAGCGGATAGAATGTCGTTCAACAAAGACATTACTATGTGAATGTCTCCATTTTTAATCAAATAATATAAATATAATAATTATCAAATAAAATATATATATTTAAATTCAGTCAGCTCTGTAGGCAACTGAATACTATTCACTAGGGAAATTATTTGACAAATACACGTGAATAGCCAGTTGCTGGGGGTTTTTTTTTAAAAATTCTGTGCGCTCTAATTAGTATATGTAAATACAATGTTTGGGCCAAACACTTTACTGCTCTGAGCTTCAGTTTTTCCATCTGTAAAATGGGAACAATGATGCTGACCTCATTTGTAAAACACTTTAAGATCTACTAATGAAATAGGTATCATTATTATTGTGATGGTCTCCTCCCATGCCTTGTGAAAACTGGCTTATGAATATGCATAACTTGAAGATGGCTTAAACAAAATACCTCATATAACCTATCAATTTTAATATTACAACCTGCTGGGTCTGTACATCTTATTTTTGTGCATGTATCATTCTTGTATAAGAAGTTAGAAATATAAAATGTGAATCTGTTTATAGTTTTAAATGTTGTAATGATAGCCATTACTGGTGACCTGGAAGCCTAATGGCTTAGTGATCAACTCAATGACTTGTAAACAGCCTTGTTCATTCTGTAAGTCTAAATGGTGGTTGGTCTTAGGAAAACATGTGGCCATGCCATCTGGTACTGGAATCCATTTTGAACCTGATGTTTTTCCATGGGAAGGGGGGATGCTAGACTCTTCCAGAGGGCGAAAATCCTTTGTTTATCAGCCCTTTTTCTTCAGCTGGCTTTGGTAACTACCTGGAAAACCCTATGAGGATAAAAGAAAGGCTGGAGTAAGTGAGAGAAACAGATCATCTTTCACTTAAAGCTTATGTCTGAAATAAGAACAGCTGTTTAAAGTAAGAATTAGCTAATTAGAATGAATTAGAATTAGTTGTGTTTTCCATTCATTTTAATTTAGTAACTTACTTTGATCTGTTTGTTTTCACTTGCAGCCACTTATATCCTACTTTTGGTACTTAATAAAAACACTTTTGTTTACTTTCATGACCAGTGTAAATAACTGTTACTCGGGGGAAACAATCACTGTGCATATCTCTCTTTCATTGATAAAGGAGTTACCTGATTCGCTTTCACTGTGTAACACTTTTATACAGAGAAAGATGGATTTATTTGAGGTTTTGATCCCTTTTGGGTTTCCTGGGTGCAGTGCCGTAGAACTGCATCTTCCCTGTGGTTCAGTGTCTGCATTGCTCTGCAAAAGGCAGTAACCCCACCTCTCTGTCTTGTCTGGAGGAGACCAGAGGATCTGGTCCACCAGGATACGGTGGTGGGGAGCCCTAGAGAGCAAGAAAATGAGTGTCAGTGGCATGATCAGCAAATTGGAACAATCCCAAAGGGACTTCTGTGACCACACCCCATCAAAAGTATTTCAATATACATATTTTCTTGTCCCGGCAGAGTCCCTTTAAACACCATGAGCGCCAAATCAATCTCCAGGCCAATTCAAAGAACTAGAATGGGGAATAATTTGGGCCAATGTTTTGTTTGGACTCACATCATTCTTTGAAGCCCTTACATTTTTGCCTTCAACTAAGGATGTTTTGCATTACTTTCCTCTGACTGTGACCTTTACAAAAACATTAGCTTGTGATACTTTCTTAGCACCACTAATATCTTGTTTATATTTAATTTCATTACACCAGTGCACAAAAAGCATGTGAGGTGGTTTTAAAGATCATTCTGTATTAAATACACATTTCAGAACTTACAACCACAATAAAACTCTCACCTTTAAACTTACTACTCAGGAATTTTGTTTCCTCTTTTATTAGACATCTATAACTTACAGTGACATAACATATATAATTGTTTTTCTTCATAATTTTACCATTGTGCTGTTTTATGACTCAGTAATCCAGATTCCAACTGATTAGTCTGTGAGGACAAAACACAAGAGATGTATCATTGACAAAGGAATTGGATTATTGCCAGGGTAAACAATCAGATTATTATTGACTACTATGCTATAAGTGTTTGCAATAGGTTTTTAAAATAGTCCCTTATTTAAATCCATTCTAAATGATTCCAAGATTCTGTGTAGACTGATAATGGGGCAGTGCTACTCACCATTAAAAAGTTACAAATGACAACTTGAGAGATTGGTGACTGTTCTGCAGCAGCAATATTGCAAAAATATACTGAGGAAGGGAAGCAAAGAATAATGTTGCTATTTGGAACTACTGGAAAGTTTAGATAGGCAGACTATAGTATAATTACCCCTGGTTGGCATATGGGCAGCACATTAGTGTTACCACGCTTAGTAAAGAAGGAAATGCCACAAAATATTCACAGACAAAGTTCCATAGCTCATTTGAAAAATGGGACTTCCACAAGCTTAATGCTCCTCACCATCACAATGATCAGGGCATTGCTTTCACACCATCTTGATTCTCACAGAGTAAAATGCACTACTTCCTGTATTTTCCTCTAGGAATCTCCCATCCAAGCCCACTGAAGTCCAATTAGCTTATGAGATTTAAGAGTTCACAGCTTAAGCAGGTATGTCTGCAGAGATCTTTGCAAAGCAGAGTACCTTCCTGTGTAATGAGCAGGAGAAGCAGCAATAGAGCAGTAGTTGGCCAGTGTGAAGTGGGCACTTTGCTGACATTTGAGTTGTAGTAAAAATACTGTGCATCTTAATAACGTTTTCTAAATCCAGGGCTACGTCTACACTAGCATGATTTTCCGGAAATGCTTTTAACAGAAAAGGTTTCCGTTAAAAGCATTTTCGGAAAAGTGCATCTAGATTGGCAGGACGCTTTTCTGCAAAAGCACTTTTTGCAGAAGAGCGTCCGTGGCCAATCTAGACGTGCTTTTCTATAAAAAAGCCCCGATCGCCATTTTCACGATCGGGGCTTTTTTGTTGAAAACAAATCTCTGCTGTCTACACTGGCCCTTTTGCGCAAAAGTTTTTCGGAAAAATACTTTTGCCCGAACGGGAGCAGCATAGTATTTCCGCAAAAGCACTGACAATCTTACATGAGATTGTCAGTGCTTTTGCGGAAATTCAAGCGGCCAGTGTAGACAGCTGGCAAGTTTTTCCAGAAAAGTGGCTGCTTTTCAGGAAAAAGTGGCCAGTCTATTGACACTGACATGCAGTCATCAGAGAGTGTAACACGGCAGGCCTCGCCACCACAGCGCTTCCTGCTGGTCACTCTGGGAATTAGCTCTTCAGCTATGGAATGCCTCCTTTCAACCAGTGTGTCACATGCTGTTACCTTTTTTCCTCCACCTCCATGTATTAGGACCCACATCCCTCCCAGATGGTGGCATCCTCCCACCTGGGCACTGTGCTGCTGTAATGCCTCCACACTCTAGCATCCTCTCCCTCTGCGAACCTCCAACCCCCTATGCTCAGTGACCCACTGCCAATCTTCAACTAGCCCCTGCCATGGGGGTAAATTGAAGTCTGAAATGGCCACTCATCACTAGCAAGGGATATGACTCTGCTGCCTTTGCCTACCCTGACTGCCTCTCTGCAGCTCTAGTAGCTTCAGGCCTTGCTTCAGGCCCTGCAGCCTGGGAGTTTGCCTGAGCCAGAGCTTCCCCAGCTCTGCCTGCCTGCCTGCCTTTCCCCAGCCCTACTCTAAGTCAGAAAGCCACAAGGTTCCTCCTACTCCACAGCAAAAGTGAGTCTATCTTCTCACCCTCCAAGAGCCTTTATACTGTCCACAGCTGGGCCCTAATTGGCTAATTCCTGCCACAGCTGCTGGCTCCACAACTCCAGGCCTCTCCCAGGGCTGAATTTTAACCCTTAAAGGGCCAGTGAGGGGCACACAACCCATCACAGTGAGATACACCATTAGTCTCTTGGGCTGTGTCTAGACTGGCAAGTTTTTCCTCAAAAGCAGCTGCTTTTGCGGAAAAACTTGCCAGCTGTCTATACTGGCCACTTGAATTTCTGCAAGAACACTGACTTCCTACTGTCTGAAATCAGTGCTTCTTGCGGAAATACTATGCTGCTCCCGTTCAGGCAAAAGTCCTTTTGCACAAAGCTGTTGCGCAAAAGGGCCAGTGTAGACAGCTCAGATTTGTTTTGCGGAAAAAAGCCCCGATCATGAAAATGGTGATCGGGGCTTTTTTGTGGAAAAGCGTGTCTAGATTGGCACGGACGCTTTTCCACAAAAAGTGCTTTTGTGGAAAAGGGTCCGTGCCAATCTAGCCGCTCTTTTCCGCAAATGCTTTTAATGGAAAACTTTTCCATTAAATCATTTGCAGAAAATCATGCCAGTCTAGACGTAGCCTTGGGGTATGCCTACACAGCAAAGTTATTTCGAAATAACAGCTGATATTTCGAATTAACTTTAATAGAGTCTATACAGGCAAACTGCTATTTCGAAATAAAATCGAAATAGCAGAGCGCTTAATTCAAATTAGTTAAACCTCAATCTACAAGGGATAACGCCAAATTTGAAATAGCTAATTCGAAATAAGCGCTGTGTAGACGCTTATTTGGAAATAGGAGGCCTCCAGCCATTCCCAGGGAGCCCTGGTGGCCATTCTGGGCCAAACCAGGAAAATTCCTCTCCTCTCCCCCAGCCCCAGAGCCCTTAAAGGGGTAGACTCTGGCCACACTGCATGTGCCAGCTACAGGCCCGCAAGCACAGAGCCAGCAGTCACTGACCCTGACACAGTGGCCCCAAGATGAGTTGGGCAGCCAGATCCAGCCAGCCCTCCACCGCCCAGTCCCCCAGCTCCCAGAAGCCAGCCAGGGGACGGAGAAGGTGGGCGCCATCCTGAACTAGTGCGGAGATCATGGACCTCATTGAGGTTTGGGGGGAGGCCTCCAACGTCCATGATCTCCACACTAGATGGAGGAACGCGGCTGTTTACAGCCGCATAGCTGCCACCATGGCCACTAAAGGCCACATGCGACTTCTTTGGAGGATAGGGACATAATTCAAAATGACCTTAGCAAGTTAGAGAAATGGTCAGAGGTAAACAGGATGAGGTTTAATAAAGAGAAATGCAAAGTGCTCCACTTAGGAAGGAACAATCAGTTCCATACATACAAGATGGGAAGCGACTGTCTAGGAAGGAGCATGGCGGAAAGGGATCTAGGGGTCATAGTGGACCACAAGTTGAATATGAGTCAACAGTGTGATGCTGTTGCCAAAAAAGCAAATATGATTCTAGGTTGTATCAACAGGTGTGTTGTAAGCAAAACTCGTGAAGTCATTCTGCCGCTCTATTCTGCACTAGTTAGGCCTCAGCTGGAGTACTGTGTCCAGTTCTGGGCGCCACATTTCAAGAAAGATGTGGAGAAATTGGAAAGGGTACAGAGAAGAGCGACAAGAATGATTAAAGGTTTAGAGAACATGACCTATGAAGCCAGGCTTCATGAACTGGGCTTGTTTAGTTTGGAAAAAAGAAGATTAAGGGGGGACATGATAGCGGTTTTCAAATATCTAAAAGGGTGTCACAAGGAGGAAGGCGAAAATTTGTTCCTCTTGGTTTCTGAGGACAGGACAAGGAGTAATGGGCTTAAAGTGCAGCAGGGGAGGTTTAGATTGGACATTAGGAAAAAATTCCTAACTGTCAGGGTGGTCAAATATTGGAATAAATTGCCAAGGGAGGTGGTGGAATCTCCCTCTCTGGAGATATTTAAGAACAGGTTAGATAGACATCTGTCAGGGATGGTGTAGACGGAGCTTGGTCCTGCCTTGAGGGCGGGGGGCTGGACTCGATGACCTCTCGAGGTCCCTTCCAGTCCTATTATTCTATGATTCTATGATTCTATGATTCTATGCGCACCTCAGAACAGGTGCGCATGAAAATTAAAGAATTGCAGCAGGGATATGCCAGGGCCACATGGGGCAGCTCCTCAACAGGGGCACACACTTGCCCCTATTTTGAGGCCCTGGACTGCATCCTGAGGGGCGGGACGGTCCGTGCCAGCCCAGGGGGCAGCGAGCCAGGAGCAGAGGGCCCTGACCAGGATGCGGAGGAGAAGCTGCCACGGCGCCGGCTGGACTCCCGAGCTGTCCCAGCAACGGAGTCACCAGGGTCGTCCAGGGAGGCCACATCATGTAAGTGGGGGTGGGGAGGGAGACCAGGAACTGTGCGCATGGGCCTTGCTTACCATGGATCATGCAGCAACCTGTGCACGTGTGAGCACATGCTGTGCCACCCCTGGGCAGGTGGTTCCAGCTGCGTGCCACACAGGGGCCATGGCCTGATAGCCACATGTGTGTGTGAAGAGACCTGACATGCTCCTGACCCTGGGGCGGGACACAGCAGGACGCCCTCCCTTCACAAGCCCCCTCTACACAGAGGCAGGGGACATTTCCCCCCCACTTTGGCCGCACTATACACAGCATAGGGGCATGAGTGCGGTCTTGGGGCAGCTCCCACTCCTGGGGATAGCTGGACATTCCGACCATGGCCTCTGTGCAAGCACAGTGGCTCTGGCGGTGCAGGGCACCGTCATCCTCACCTCGCAGAGAGGGGCTGGGCTTCACCCACTGAGTCCCCAGGGAGAACTGACCACTTCTCTTCTTTCTCCACAGCCGCACCAGCCACGTGTGCAGGGCGCACCACCCCACCTGCACCCGAGGGCTCAGCAGGTCCACCCAAACACTGCAGGGGTACCGAGACCAGCAGCTGGGGGCCCTGCGAGCCCTGCACCACACCATGGAGCAGAGGGTGCAGGATGACTGGGGGTTCCGGTGGGAGCTGCTTGCCCAGGGTCGTGCCATCTGTGACCATCTGCAGACCCTGGTGCAGAGTGTACTGCCTCGTGCTGCTCCAGTGCCTGCTGCCTCCCCAGCTCCCGCTCCTTCTCCCACTCCTTCTCCCCCTCCCGCCTCTCCGTCCTCAACCTCACACCCTCCTCCCCATCCTCCCGGGGACACCGAGGCCCCCACACCCGCCGTGCTAGGAGATAGTTGGCCCGGCGAGACTGCCACCCCTGAGCATCCCCTCCTCCCTGTTACCCTGGCTTCCCCCTTCTAGTTCCCTCCTCCCAGTTTTCCCCCTCCCCTCTCCAACCCTCTCCCACCTTCTTTCCCCAGTCTCCCCAGAGTTTCATTTCCCCCCCAGTTTTGTTAAATAAAGAGAGTTTATATTTTTGAAAATATGTGTATTTTATTTGACATCAGGAAGTGGGGTTAGGGAGAGGTAAGTGAAAGCCAGGCAAGCAAGCAGGGACACCTGAGAACCGTCTGCCTGGGGAGGGGGAGTATCCCTTTAAACACAAGCCTCAGATAGCCTCAGGCAACAGCCACACAAAGACACTCCTTACCTGATGCCCTAACCCTGACCTGGTTCCAGCTGGCCTTAACTCCGAATCAGTGTCCACTCAGTGTAGACGCAGTATTTCAAAATAGCCAAATGCTATTTCGAAATGCATTTTGTGTGTAGACACATTCTATCGAAATAACTTATTTTGAATAAACTATTTTGAAATAAGATATTTTGAAATAACGTTAATAACAGCCGTTACGTTAATAACAGCATCTGCACAGCAAACCACTATTTCGAAATTAAATCGAAATAGCCGAGGGCTTATTTTGAAATTGGTAAATCTCATTCTACGAGGAATAGCGCCTATTTTGAAGTACGCACTGTGTAGATGCTTATTTTGAAATAGGAGGCCTCCAGCCCTTCCCAGGTGCCCTGGTGGCCACTCTGGGCACAACCAAGAAAACTCCTCTCCCTCTCACCCTCCCTGGAGCCCTTAAAGGGGTAACTCTGGCCACAGTGCCTGTGCCAGTTCCAAGCCTGCCAGCCCAGATCCAGCTGTCGCTGTACTTCACCTAGTGGCACCAGCATAAGCCAGGCAGCCAGTGCCAGCCAACCCTCCACTGCTCCCCAGGACCAGTCTGCCAGCTCCCAGGAGCCTGCCAGGGGCCAGAAAAGGTGGGCTCCTGCCTGGTCCAGTGTGGAGATCAGGGTCCTAATTCACGTTTGGGGGGATGCCTCCAATGTCCATGATCTCTGCACTAAACGGAGGAATGCAACCATGTACAAGTGGATGGCTGCCAGCCTGGCCACCAAAGGCCACTTGCAAACCCAGGAGCAGGTTCACATGAAAATAAAGGAGCTACGGCAGGCATATGCCAGGGGCACAGGGGGAAGCTCTCAACCGGGGCAAACCCAGACCCTTGCCCCTATTTTGATGCTGTGGACTACATCCTGGGGGGCAGGATGGTCCGTGCCCCCCAGGTGGTCATTGACCCGGGGGCAGAGCTTGCTGCCTCCTGCTGCTCCAGCCCTTGCTGCTTCCCCAGCTACCGCTCTTCCTTCCACTCTTCTCCCCCTCCCGTTTCTTCCTTCCCACCCTCCCCACACCCCCAGGGATGCCAAAGCCCCCGCACCTGCAGTGCTGGGAGACAGTTGGGCTGGCGAGACCCCCAAACCTGAGCCCTGAGCTTCTCCTCCCCCTTCCTCCCCTTGCCTCCCTCTGCCAGCTCCCTCCTCCCAAGTTTCTCCCTCCCCTCTCCCACCCTCCCTCCTCCCCTCTCACATCTTCTTTCCTCAGCCTCTCCTCAGTTTCATCCCCCCCCAGTTTTGTTCAATAAAGAGGCCTTGTTGTAATGAACACATGTGTCTTTTATTGTACAGCAGGACAGGGGGTTAGGGAGGGGTAAGTGGAAGGATGTGAGGGAGGAATGAGGCACAAGTCCCCAGTGGGGCGCACCAGGGAGACTGTTACTGCCTGCAGAACGTGCTGCCAGACTCGCAGCAACACATCCAGGAGAAGCACCAGAGTGCCCAGGGGCGGCTCCAGCTCCATGCTGCAGAGTGATGTGGTATCCTGAGTGAGGGCAACCAGAGCACGCAGAGGAAAAAAATGCTATGCTGTCCCTCATCAAGGTAGGGAAGCAAGCAAGGAAACCTTAGAACCGGCTGTCCGGGAGGCGGGGGTCCGGGGGGGGGGAGGGGGAAGTCCCTTTAAGCACATGTCTCAGATAGCCTCAGGCAGCAGCCACACAAGATAACTCCTGAGCTAATGCCCTGCCAGAACCAGTTCCGGCCAGCCTTAAATTCAATTCAGAGTCCTATCAGTGTGGATACGCTATTTTGAAATAGCAAAATGCTATTTTGAAATGCATTTTGTGTCTAGACACGTTATTTCAAAATAACTTATTTTGAAATAACTATTATGAAATAAGATATTTTGAAATAATACTGTAGTGTAGACATACCCTTGCTGAATAGTTCAGGCTGCTCTAAGATCTGCCTTGGGCCTTATTGAAATTCTGGAAGGTGGGCAGCTGAAGTTCTGCTGTGGGACCAGCCTGCACAGATCCAGGAATGGGAGAGAATAAAAGTAAGTTTTGTGCTAGCTGTGCAACTCACACATCTGGATATGCGCTGTGTGTCCTTCAGCTGTACTAAGGAGTTGGCCCCGAATAATTAACCCAGGTTTGTTTTATACTTAAACCGGGGAATGTCAAGAACTGGCTCAACTTTAAATTTTTTGTTTTGCTGTGTTTAACGAAGATCATTAGGCAAAAATGTTTAGCATTATGCATGAGAATTTAGTAGTGAGAGCCCCATTAACATTGCCAAAAGATGTGTGACTAACTCCTGCATTGAAATGTTATCCTTAATAGATTTCTCCCCGCCCCAATAGTTTCTTTAATCTTTTCAGAATTGTTATAACAAAATAGTCTATAAAGCTGCCTGGTCTTATAATCTTGCTGATGGTGGTTCTCATCTTCCATTGTTGGCATGACAGAAAAACATGCTAGTTGATTAAATTAGAAAAAAATCATGACTTCATGTCAGAGGGCTAATGGAACCAAATTACCTGCAGAGTAATAGCCAGAATTGATTGTTATTGATCAACACTTCCTAGGTTGATAACTCAGCTGTTTCTTTCCAGATAAATATGGACAAATTCCTTTGGAGATGTTTCCTGATATTCGCCCTGTGGGCAAAGGCTCTGGAGGACTCGTTGGAGCAAGCAGACCCTGTGACAAGGAAACAGAAAAACTAAATTAGTCCAAACAAAAAGACCTGCCAATGTTGTTCAAGAACTATGTTAAAATCATGCTTGGTAAAAACAGATGATGTGGAACTGGAAATGGATTAGCCAAAACTGGGATATTGGATATTAGGCCTAATTGGTGGACAAAATAATGAAGGGATGAGCTAGTGCTAGTCCACCCATTATTTCCTTTCTGGGTCCTTAAAGAGAGACTTAGGCTATGTCTACACTCGCGGCTTCTTGCGCGAGTAATATACAAATGAGGCTAAGCGTGGAATATCGCCAAGCCTAATTTGCATACCTAATGAGCCACCATTTTTTTCAGAAGAGGCTCTTGCGCAAGAAGGAGCGTCTACACTGCCCCTTCTTGCGCAAGAAAAACCCTCTTGTGCAATGCCGTTCTTCCTGAAAAGTAGTAGGTGTAATGGCATTGTGCAAGAGGGTTTTTCTTGCACAAGAAGGGGCAGTGTAGACGCTCCTTCTTGCGCAAAAGCCTCTTCTGAAAAAAATGGTGGCTCATTAGGTATGCAAATTAGGCTTGGCGATATTCCATGCTTAGTCTCATTTGCATATTACTTACTTTGCTATGTACAAGGTAATGGAGAATCAGACCCTCGGAGCACAAGCCATATGCATGGCTGGCAGTTAGAAAAAAAATTATGCTTGTAAACTGAGCACATTTTATCTGACAGTAAACCTATAGCCAGAGAATTACTTTTTTAGAGACACTCTTCATGGCAGCACCACATTACGGCTATGTCTAGACTGCAAGCCTCTTTCGAAAGAGAGCGTCTAGACTGCACGCGGAACTTTCAAAAAAACAAGCCGCTTTTTCGAAAGAAAGCACCCAGTGAGTCTGGATGCTCTCTTTCTAAAAAGCCTGTTTGCTTTCAAGAACGCCTTTTTTTGAAAGAGCACTTTCGAAAGAAGGCGTTCTTCCTCGTGGAATTAGGTTTACCGCCGTCGAAAGAAAAGCCGCGTTCTTTCGATTTAATTTCGAAAGAACGCGGCTGCAGTCTAGACGCAGGTGAAGTTTTTTCGAAAAAAGGCTACTTTTTTTGAAAAAAACCCTGAGTCTGGACACAGCCCTAGTGTTACTGGGTTGTAAAATGTTTGTCCGCTCAGACTGCAAGCCTACTCTGCTAAAATGATGGAAGTGCTTTGTCAGAACTAAAACATGTCTCCAGCATAGGTCTCTAGATTCTTAACCAGCTAATTTTTTCTTAGAATATGGTAGTGATAGTTACATATTTATTTTAAATCCAGAGCATGCCATAAGGAAGGAACTGAAGCTACAATCCTTTATGCACCCTGCAAGGAGAAGACACCTTGTCTTAAAAAAAAAAATTCCCCACAGAACCAAATCCCAGAGCCTGGGTTAACAGACTGAGGCGAAGGCTGAGACACACCCCTACCATCCCCGTCCTCATGGGGTTTTAGAGCTAGGCTCCAGCTGAGTCCAAATGTCTATGGTGCAATTGTTAGGCCTGCAGACCCAGTCCCATGAGTCTGAGTTACCTGGATTGGGCCAGTCATGGGTCCTTTACTCCAGTGTAGAAGTACCCTTTGAGGTCAATGGGAATTGCCATGTGAGTAAGCTCTAGTTGGGTACATATGGGACTGCAGGACTTGGTCTTACATTTTCAGGGAGTAAGGAACAGGAATTGCTTAGAGATATTTCTTTGGACTCAGGTAATGACTGAGCTGGGCCTGCAGATCAGATGGATTGTTGATGTGCAGCTCTGTATCTGGGAAAGAATGTATGCATCACAATCAAAAGTGCAGGATTTCCTTTGCAGAGTAACCAGCTGCCGGTTAGTATTAGCCACCTTGTATCCACCATGCACACACTGTGCTTGTCCCCTTCCCAGGTGCTGCTGCCTGATACAGAGGCAGCAGCACTGGGGCGGAGGGGAGAGCGGGGGAGGAGGAGGGAGGTAGATGACCCCCCAGAAGTACACAGGGAGCTGGCTTTTAAGGCACACTCCTGCTCCCACATGGAGCCTCACCGACTTCAGGCAAAGATGAAAGAAAAGAACTATTCATATCCCCGTTTTGTAGATGGGCAACCGAGGCCCAGAGTGATCAAATGATTTGATCAAAGTCATGTAGGAAATGAATCTAGTTGTCCTCATCAATGAATCTTTATAACAATCTTTTCCCGTGTTTTACAGATAGGGAAACAAACTCGGAGAGGTGAAGTGATTTGCCAAAGGCCACAAAAAGAACAAGTGTGGTGTGGGTATTAGGACTCAAGATTTCCTGGCTACCCATTTTTTGTTCAGACCACAAGCCTCTTCCAGTACCTTCAGCCTACTACTTTCTGAATTGTATGGAATTAAGATAACACCAGGGCAGCTGACAAGATTATTGGGCCCCGTGCAATGGGGGGCCGGGACAGTTCTGTGCTTCTGGAAAGGGGAGGGGGCAGCCAACCCTCAGTTCTGCCCAGACCATGTGACACCTTCCCAATGGCCCTCAGAACCAGCTGAAGTGCGCAGCATGGGGCTCTGGAGTGTACTGCCTGGCTAGAGGCCTGGGTCCTTTAGGGCAGGACGAGCAGGGTGGCTGCCCCGGGCCCCATGGTTCAATAGGCCCTGCTCACACACCCCGCGCATGCTACTTCTGGTCAGTTGCTGCCGAGATGCGCGCGTGAAATGCTACTTCCGGTTGGCTGCTGCCGAGGCGCATGCGCAAAATTATGCCTCCCCGGGCCCCACGGCGCAGCCTTGGGTCCCGCAAAATTATCATCCGCCCCTGCCTCTAGCCACAGTAGCAACAGCGGCAGCTGGAGCCCTGGGCCTTTTAGAATTGCTGGGACCCAGGGCAACTGCCCCTTTGCTCACCCCACCCCCACTGGCGGGTTAATCATGTAGTCGTCTACAACTTGGCATCTCTATTCACCACTGATAAGATATGAGGATCATTCAAACTGGCTCACTGCTGGGTAAAAACTTGGAAAAGAAGGTCAGAGAGGGCTCAGGACAAAACTACATACAGAAGAACACAGGTGATTACCAACCACTCTGACGCTACATCTACACTCCCGCTTTTTTGAGGAAGGGGAAATGCAAATGGAGCACTAATTAGCATATCCCGTGCTCTCATTTGCATATTCTTTTCCGATGCTTTTTGTGGAAGAGGTTTTTGCGTAAAAACAAATATTGTAGTTGGGTCCCTTTTGCGCAAAATCTCCTTTTGCACAAGAACCTCATTTTTTGAGGAATAAGGGTTCCTGCACAAAAGGGCTTTTTTGTGCAAAATGGACTCATCTACACTGCTTGTTTTTGCACAAAAACCTCTTTCGCAAAAAGCATCGGAAGAGACTATGCAAATGAGGGTGTGAGATATGCTAATTAGCGCTCCATTTGCATTTCCTCTTCTGCAAAAAAGCGGGAGTGTAGATGTAGCCTGAGTTCCATCTCCTCATCATAGTTACTAATTTTGGTTCTGGGACCCAGCATGTTGCCAGGCTTTTCCTCCTGATGATGAGGCTGGGTTTGGAGAAAGCTGAGTTTTATAGGGGGGTAGGCTAGGCTGTTTAATGAGAGGGAGTAGGCAATGGGTAGTAGAGCCAGAGCCAGAGCCAGCTCTTGCTCGGGTCTCCTTATGCCACTCTAGTGATGTAGGGAGGTTGCAAAGGGGACAGACTTGCATGAGAATTCTTCCCCAGCAGGGGCAGCACAGGACCCGCATATGCACCTTACACTGCCCAGCTTTAATCTCTGTGTCTAGACTGCCACACAGACCAAATTGTGACACACTCTCTCAGCTCAGAGCTGCAAATTTAAACAAATAATAGATGTGATTTAATAAAAGACATATTTTTTGTTAAATGATATAGATTTTGTCATAATAAAAAGTTAAAATGTTCATAAAATTAATAAAAATATATCAAATCTGGTGGTACAAAATGATGCAGTGATGAATGTGTCCTTTCAAATCAGCTGAGGATATAAACAAACCACTACTAGTGGCTGGTGCTGGATGAGTGGTATCCTTTTTTTTAATTATTTTTTTTATGGCAGAGGCTGGAAGTGGTCTGGGCCTCTCTGGACATTGAGAAGGCCTGATTGGGTAGGGGATTCAATTGGCCCGCACATTATCCCAGAATTTGGGAGGAACAAGAGTAGTTCTGTCTCCCCCAAACCCCACCCACAGGGTTATGCTTTCTGTGCTGCATCTCCTGAGAGCTGCCACATAGATTGTGGCTCCTACCTATAGTCTGGTGAACTGGTCTTAAGAAGCTGAGAACTGCTGTCCTGTTTCAGCAATTTCCTTTTCTATTTTCTCTGTCACAAAGATGAGAAGAAGAGAAATCTTTTACATTGAACTGGATGCTCCTGGAGACGAGCACCCCAAAACTTTGGAAATGAGCTGTTGAAGGGTTCTAGACTGACTGAGCACCCAGAAAGAAAGAAAAAAAAATCTAATCACTTAGGGTACGTCTACACTACAGCGCTAATTCAAACTAACTTAGTTCGAATTAGTTAATTCGAACTAAGCTAATTCGAACTAACGCATCCAGACTAAAAAACTAGTTTGAATTAGCGTTTTGCTAATTCGAACTAGCATGTCCACACAGAGTGGACCCTGAACAGAGGTTAAGGATGGCCGGAAGCAGTGCCGGCAGGGCATCAGATGAGGACTGAGAGAGTGGAGCTGCTGTCTCAAGCTAGCTGAGGGCTGTGCTTAAAGGGATCCGACCCCCACCCCGGACAGGCAGTTCTCAGGGGTGCCCCACTTGCAAAGCAGTCCTGGCTTGGAGTGCCCGGAGTACCCACACTGGGCACATCACAGCACTCGGCCATCAGACCGGCTACACTTGCCGCAGGCTGCCATCTGGGGAGAGGGGGCAATTGGGGGGCTGCAGGAGAGGTTCCACCCCCAGAAGCCCGCAGAGCCAGCCCAGTCCTCCCCATCAGGGGCTCGTGCCCCATTCCTCCCTCACCTCCTTCCACTTACCCCTCCCTAGCCCCCCTTTCTGATGTACAAAATAAAGGACAATTGTGTTCAAAAATAGATTCTGTCTTTATTGAACAAAACTGGGGGAGACTGGGAAAAGGAGGTGGAAGAGGTGAAGAGAGAGGGTGGCAGAGGGGAGGGCAACTACAATGATGAGGGGGTTGGAACAGGTCCCATATGAAGAGAGGCTAAAGAGACTGGGACTTTTCAGCTTAGAAAAGAGGAGACGGAGGGGGGATATGATAGAGATCTATAAAAGCATGAGTGGGGTGGAGAGGGTGCATACAGAAAAGTTCTTCATTAGTTCCCATAATAGAAGGACTAGAGGACACAAAAGGAAAGGAATGGGTAGCAGGCTTCAAACTAATAACAGAAAGTTCTTCTTCCCAAAGCAAAGAGTCAACCTGTGGAACTCCTTGCTGCAGGAGGCTGTGAAAGCTAGAACTAGAACAGAGTTTAAAGAGAAGTGAGATTAATTCATGGAGGTTGGGTCCATGGAGTGGTATTAGGCAGGAGGAAGGAGTGGTGTCCCTGCCTGAAGTTTGTGGAAGGCTGGAGAGGGATGGCACGAGACAAATGGCTTGGTCACTGTCTTTGGTCCATCCCCTCCAGAGTACCTAGGGTTGGCCACTGTCGGCAGACAGGCTACTGGGCTAGATGGACCTTTGATATGACCCAGTACGGCCATTCTAAGCTCAGGGCTCAGGGTCGGGGGTCTCAGTGGACCACCTTGATTTTCATGCACCCCTGCTCCTGGGTGGCCAGGCTGGCAGCTCTCCTGCCCTAGACGGCCGCTTTCCTGTGCCTAGTGCGGAAGTCGTGGACGAGGTCCACGATGTCTGCACTGGACCAGGCGGGTGCCCACCTCTTGCGTTCCTGGGCAAGCTCCTGGGAGCCGCCAGCCTGGTCCCGGGAAGAGGCGGAGGGCTGGGGGGCATCGGGTGGCTGGCTCGAGCCGTGCCAGGTGCAGGGTCTGCTGGCTGGGTGCTGGCAGGCTTGCACCTGGCACGGGCACCGTAGCCAGCCTGTGCCCCTTTAAGAGGTCCGGGGCCGGGAGAGGGACAATAGAGTTTGCCTGGTGTTGGCCAGAGTGGCCACCAGGGAAAGCTGGGGAGGGTTAGCCTCCCACTAGTTCGAACTAAAGGGCTACACAGCCCTTAGTTCGAACTAGTAAGTTCGAACTAGGCGTTAGTCCTCGTGCAATGAGGTTTACCTAGTTCGAACTAAGTGCTCCGCTAGTTCGAATTAAGTTCGAACTAGCGGAGCGCTAGTGTAGCGCCTATCAAAGTTAATTCGAACTAACGTCTGTTAGTTCGAATTAACTTTGTAGTGTAGACATACCCTTATAGAGAGAGGAAGTGGGCTAGCACAAATGCCATTCTGGTTTTGTTCCTCACTGTGCATACATACTCAAGACATAGAAACCCTGAACAGAGCACAACTGTTATTTCCTATACTGCTGAAACATTTCTGTGCATGCACAAATCCTTGCTGCAAGTAGGTGGCAGTGCACCACTGAGCAAACCAAACCAAGGATTGCTTGGCAATAACAAATTAACCCTTTATGCTCTCAGAAAGAACTGACTTTTTTTTCATTAAAATTGGGGCTGGAGTGGTCATTTAAGCCTCTTCAAGGCTAATGAGTCACTTCTGCTCCAATATCTTTTATGAGTGCTAACAGCTAATTTAGACCCCACCATTTTGTATGTGTAGTTGGGATTATGTTTTCCAATATGCATTATTTCGCATTTATCAACATTGAATTTCATTTGCCATTTTGTTGCCTAGTCACCAGTGCAGTGAGAACTAGGGATGTTAAAAGTCTGTTAAAACGGTAACCGTGAAACTGCTGAAAATCTCAGAGGTTACATGTGCTGCAGTATAAAGCTTCAATAAGCCTGTAGCAAAGTCTTCCCAGGAGCGGGGGCACCAGTATCTGCTGCCTCCAATGGTGAGAAGCAGCTTTGCTGGTGCAGAAAAAATGCCTCCCTGGGAGCTGGGCAGACAGAGGCTGCTCGCCTTGCTCCTGGAGCGGAGGCTTCCCTGCTGCAGCGAAGGCGTCTCCCTGGGAGGTGGAAGAGTGTAATCAATAAGCATCAGTCTATCAGTTAATTGGTTAAACTCTAACATCCCTAGTCAGAACCTATTGTGACTCTCTGGAGTCAGCTTTGGATTTAATTATTTTGAGTAATTTTTTATTGTCTGCAAATGTTGCCATCCCCCTATCCACCCTCTTTTCCAGATTTGTTGATATGCTAACTGCACAGGTCCCACAACAGATCTGTGGGGAATCCTACTACTTACCTCTCTCCATTGTGAAAACTGACCATTTATTCCTACTCTTCCATTCCTTCTTTTAACCAGTTACTGATTCATGAGAAGCCCTTCTCTTTTACCTCATGACTGCTTACTTTATTTAAGAACCTTCGGAGCGGTATCTTGTGTAAGGCTTTCTGAAAGTTCACATACACTATGTAAATTGAATCACTGTTGCCACATGATTACTAGCCTGTAATTACCAGGAACTCCTCTGGAGCCTTTTTAAAAAATAGGTGTTATATTAGCTACCCTCCATTTTCTGGGTACAAAAGCTGATTTAAGTGATAAATTACATACTACAGCTAATAGTTCTGCAATTTCATACAAGAACTTTTGGGTGTACGCCATCTGTTCCCGGTGACGTATATCTGCTTATCAATTGTTCCAGAACTTCCTCTTCTGACACCTAAATCAGGGAGAGTTCCTCAGATTTGTCACCTAAAATGAATTGCTCAGGTGTGGGAACTTCCCCCACATCCTCTGCAGTGAAGATGGATGCAAAGAATTCATTTAGTTTCTCAGCAATAGCCCTGTCTTGCTTGAATGCTTCTTTGGCTTCTTGATCATCCAGTGGCCTCTCTGACTGTCTGGCAGACTTTCTGCTTCTCATGTGCTTTTGCTGCTAGGTTTTCCATCCTTAGATATAGCTAGTTTCTCTTTAGATTCTTTCTTGGCCTGCCTTATTATGTTTTTATATTTGATTTGACAGAGTTGATGCACCTTTCTATTTTCCTCACTAGTATTTGACTTACAGGTTTTGAAGGGTGCCTTTTTGGGCAAATCAGGGATAGAGGAGGGCATGGTTATTGGCCCCTACCATTCAAAGACCTTGCTCTTCTCTCCTGTCTCCCAAGCACCCTGTTGACATTGGGAGTACCAATACTTCTTTCTCCGCTGCTGCTTCAAGAAAAGCACCCCACAAAAAAACCTTACTAACTTGGCCCCCAAATGAGAGACACTCACCTCACTCACGAAGCACTACAACCCCAAAGGGGAAAGGGCAGGGAAGAGGCTTGCCCTGCAGGTGGAAGCCCTAAGCCTCATCACAAGTCACATCTAGCCCATGGGCCATAAGTTCTCTCACCCTGATTTAAGACTGCTTACTGGATAAATATGATCTTATACCTGGATTCTCTGGGGGATTAAGGAGTTGTGTGGGGGAAGAACTGTGTCACAGTCACTCCATTCCAATCTTCAGAGCCTGATCTTTCCTCACATGGGGATTTTTGTGGAAATAAGGGTAGAGAGAGCTCACCCCTCTTTTTTCCACAGGCTAGAGGAAAGATATACCATATTTGGGTTCCTTCCTGTCATCCACTATGAATATTTAATCACCATCCTCCTGCAGTCTAGAGGGAAGCATTGGCCACTGCCCGCATCAGAGTATTTCTCAAGAATTGTATGTTCCAAGATTGTGCACTTTACTTTTAAAAAGAAATATTGTGCAGATCCTCCACTGGTGTAAACCAGCACAAGCTCATTGAAGCTTCATCAATTTACAGCAGCTGAGAATGTGGCCCTACTAATGTATTCTTGTAAGGCCACAACTCCTGCGTAATACATCATATAGGATAAAGTAAGGGGTTTGTGGTTTACGGGCTTTCTTTGACCTCATTGCATTTTTTTTCATTTCTGAACTTATAGCCACAACCCATACATTCATTTAAGGAAGCTTTAAGTCAGTGGGTTGTACAGGAACTTGTGTAATGCAAATGAGTAGCTGGTAGTTAAGTTCAGCTTATAAAGTGCATTAGCACTTGCACACTGGTTAAAGGCTGTGCTTTGCTCTTTGCATTTGCTTCAAAATGGAAAGTTCTGAGTTCCGCTATGTTTACTATTTAGTCCAGGATTATCTGAAATACATTCTTCAGGAACCTGAGCTTGGACCAGCCCCAAGCAGAGTTGCTCATGTCTTAAGAAATTCTGCATCTTTTCTTCAAAAAGAAAACGAAGAGATACTGAAACCATGTTTGGACACACTTGATATTACCTCTGTAGATGCTGCCAGAAGAATTTTCATTCAAGTCATGGATAAAGAATTTGATGATGGAAACACTAACTGGGGGCGGATTTTGACAATATTTATGTTTGGAGGAATTCTTTCTAAGAGGCTTCAAGAACACAAAGTTCAGCTTACAGGAGATAATAAAGAGCAGATTTCTTATTTCATCACGGAGTACATTATAAACACCAAGGCTGAATGGATAGATGCAAATGGAGGCTGGGTAAGTTTCAGTGATGTATTTTATAACCACTTTTCACTGCTATCTACATCAGGATACTTTTCCTTTACTATATTTAAAAATGCTCTTTTAACTACTGTCAAAAAGTACTGTCAACTTAGCCACGGCTTTATCATTTCCTTTATTTAAAGCTTTTAAATATTGAATTCTTCCTTAAAACTGAAAGCAAATATTTTGTTTCAGATCTGAATTAGAGAAAAATACAAGACCTTTTTAAGGTGCCTGTGACAGTATAAACCACTAAAAGTAAGCCGACAGTATGCCTTCCAAGCTGAAATTAAAGTGAAAGCATGCAATAATGCTGTGAACAGCCTGATCCAAAGCCTTTTAAAATTTGTATAGGTGTAATCCTGCCCATAGTGAAATCAGTAGAAGTTTTGCCTTTGAGCTCAATGCAACCAGGTTTTCATCCCTTGTCAGTTTAGTTGTACAGTCTGATAATTAAGAACAACTGTAGTCAAATCCTGCTTGACTTATTCAGGCATTGAGACTACAGTAATTATGTGAGTGGAAATTGGCTGAGATATTCCTAAGACTTCTCAATGGTTATTTTACAAATATGAATAAAGTATTTAACAACCAGTATATATCTCTTTGTCCAGCATAATATATATGACCAGTTAATGAAAGTCCCTATGCTGATGTAAATGAAAGTTGTAGGAAACTCCACTCTTCTGCTTTGCAGTTTCATCATGTAAACTTGGTTTTCTGTAGGAGTTATGGGGAAGTTGAAGGTAAATGCCATCAGAGCCTGAGATCCCCTGATATTTTTTGTGTGTGTATGTATGCAAATGTCACTTTCTCTTTATATTGCCTCTTTGGGCCTTATTCTGCTCTTAGTGCAATTACTCTTGCTTTACATCCTTGTAGAGCTTAGAAATCAGGTTTATTTTCTCCTTTCTTATCTGTTCCCCTTTACTATTGTCTTTCTCCTGTCCTCTGCCTTTCCCACACTTTTCTCCAGCTTGCTTTTGCTCTATTTCTCTGTTGGGTAACAGTTGTAGTGAGTTCATGTATAGAGTCTCCTTTGCTTGCCTCTTTCCGTCAAATCTGTTTAAGATCAGCATTTATTCCTGATTTTTTTTTCTTTCACTGTATCAGGAATTTTCAGTATTTACATCATAATATCAGAAAGAGATAGGTCCAGCCACAAAGTTTAAATCCAATCTAAATAATGAAACTTCCTCTGAAGGGATTAGGCACGGAAGGAGCAAATTTAGTCATGTTTTCACCTGGAGAGGAGACAGGCATTGAATGATTTGCAAATAGCTTCAGCTACTGTTTTAAAAGTCCAGTTCATTTTTTTCTGAGGCAGCAATCTGTAAACCTGCTTCTGTGGACATAAAGGCTCAATACCCTCTATTGAACTGAAAGCCTCCTGCTATCATGAATCAATGATGCATTTTTTACAAGCTCATTATTATAAAGGTGTAACCAGACTTTCTATATTCTTCTCCACAGGAAAACGGCTTCCTACCTATGTTTGAAGAAAAACAATCGTGGCTGTCATTATTCAACATTAAAGCAAAAATCATGGATGCTTTTTCCTTCTTCAGTCAGTATTATTGATAAGATGGAGATCAGCCTTCCACATGCAAACTGGACGTTGCAATGGGATTCATTAGAATAGTTTCCTGCAAGCAAGAGGAAAATGTATCAGCCTTCTGGAATTAAGGACAATGTTTACTTGTTTAGATTATATTTTAATTTATATATTTACTAGTAAATATTTAGCTGCTGGCTTATTTCACAGCAGCAAAGACTGGAATTCTCTAGCTATCAAAGAGGTACAGAACTGACAACCAATATGTCTCAAACCTGACCTGGAGAGAACATCTCTGGCAGGTTGGCTTAAGGTATGCAATCCAGCTACACAAAAACCGCATGCTCCTGTCAGTTTCCCTTACTCCTCACAGAATGGGCAGTACACAACGCTGGTGGGGGCAACCCTCAGCTTTCAATTTGGGGGTCTACACTACCCCTGCTAAATCGAACGCTAGAAAAATGACCTCCTGAGGGTTGATCTTTTCTGTGGTGTAGACAAGCCCCAGGAAAGACAGAGATCAAGTCAGTATTTGTCTTCTCTGATGGACTTTCAGGCTACATCTAGACTACCATGCTTTATCCGATAGTTTTGACAGAAGTGGCTTTTCCGAAATTTTGCCCGTCTACACTGGGACAAATTTCAAACCACCTCTTTTGAAAGAGCCATTCTTCCTTGTGGAAGGAGGAAGACAGGGCTTCCGAAAGAATGCGTGTGCTCTTCTGCAAAAAAAAGCAGAAGAGCAGGCATGTTACCTGGATATGGCGGAGTTTTTCCCAGAAAAGCTCCATAGTCTAGATGAAGCCTCAAAGATGTGCAGTATCAGCTACACATAATCCAATGGGTTAGGAGCAGTATCAGTTTTAATTCTGCATTTTAAAAATGTTGTGAATTAACAGCCTTACATTATTGCATTTTTGTTGTTTACTTTATCAGCAGAAGGTTCTTAAATAAAGGGACTAAAACACTTACTCATGAAAGCATATTTGAGTTCATGAGCTGGATTTGGGACCAGCAATTTAAAATGTGTGTAAATATTTACTAATCAGTACAATGGAATCTGTTTAACAATTTCTTTTTTAAAAAAAGATCCTTCATATGCATAGTGGATGTTCTTTTTATTTGCAATGGCCATATGATTTATTTGTGTAAAGAGATGCTTTTAAATGGCCAAGTGCAAAATGGTTATTCAAAATATATTTGTATCTAATTAAAACACGACCAATAGGTTGTTTTGTTTCATCACTGTGTTATTTTTTCTTTTCAGCCAAGTTAGATACTTTACTAGGTGTAAGTGTGGGCATAGCTGCAAATTCAGGCATTATGGGCCTGATTAGAATGACCATATTTCCCTCTGATGAATACAGGACACCTGATGAAATTACTTTTATTCAAGTGAGCTCAACAGCAATCAATCATACAAATGCTCAAATTAACATCAAGTTAACTGAGACTTTGTTAAAAAAAATACTACTTAGCTGGATTCTTTTTATTTCCCTTTTCTCTTCAGGGTACGTCTACACAGCAACATTATTTCAAAATAACTTAGTCCATGTCTATACAGCAGGCAGTTATCTCAAAATAATGTTGAAATGCTGTCAAGCTGGAGGACTTCTTACTCTGACTCCTATAGCCCTCATTGTACGAGGAGTAAGGGAAGTTGGAGGAAGAGTGCTCTTTCGAAATAAGTGCTGTGTAGATGCTCCCAATTTTTTAAAAAAAGCTATGTTGAAATAAGCTACGCAGTTGACATTGCTCAATTTGCGTAGCTTATTTCAAGTTAAGCCCTGCTGTGTAGACATCCTAAGGTTTTAGGGTTGACAGAGAGAAGGGTGACATCCCTTATCCCCCCCATGAGGGGAGGTCTCTCTCTCTCTCTCTCTCTCTCTCACACACACACACACATACACCTCTCTCACATGAGGGGTGTTTGACCAATTGCCCCAACCATCCCTGCCCTGTGCTTTGCACCCTCCATGTCTGGCTGGACCTCCAGGATGGACCTGTTTCTCCTGGTACTTGGCACTGCCTCTTTCCAAGGGAATGTATGTGCAGGGGTCACACAGGGGCTAGGTCTACACTACAGAGTTTTTGCACAAAAACGGCAGTTTTTCTGCAAAAACTCGCAGAGTGTCCACACCTCAAGCGCGTTTTTGCGCAAGTAAAATGAAAGAACAGAGGAGGTTTTCCGGTGTAGGTATTCCTCCTTCTACAAGGAATAACTCCTTTTTGCGCAAGAGCTCTTGCACAAAACGGTGTGTGTGGATGGGGAACAGGGGTTTTTTTGTGAAGAAATAGGCAATCAAAAAAAGCACAGGTGCCCTGGTGGCCATGCTGTACATAGCAATCAGAGTTTCCTTTTGAGAGAGCGTCCATGCAGTCTGGACGCTCTCTTGTGTAAAAGCGCATCACTTTTTTGATGCGCTGTTGCAGTGTGGACGCACTCTTGTGCAAGAAGTTTTTGCGGAAGAGATTTTCCGCCAAAAGCTTCTTGCGTAAGAAGCCTGTAGTGTAGACATAGCCCCACGGGTCACATTCCTTCCTCCCCTAGATTTCTGCCAGGGTTAACACCAGAATGTGGTCAGCAGCAGTCTTTTGACACTGTGCAGCTGCCTTTTGGCACTAAGATGGAAGCTGCTTCCAGCTGCAGAGATGGAGAAGATGACCTGGCCCATGTCTTTGCAGAGCTCTTCTCTCCCCGCACCCTGCTCCTGTTTGTTTGGAACCAGTTTGCCTCTTCCTGTCTACAGTTTCCAAAGGCACTAACACCTCCAGGCTGCTGCTGGCCACCAACATAACCCAGCCACCTCCTGGCCAGAGAGGTGGCTGAGCATGGGAGGGTGCCTTGGGGACAGAGCAACTTCATGTTCCCAGAGGGCAGAACCCAGCCCATGGTGTAGGTGAAGAGGATTCTAAGCCACTGTCCTTGGGGCTGCTGTGGAGTCTGTGGGGTATAAACAGGCTGGAAATTACTTTACCCCCACCAGTCCAGGGGTTAGCAGAGGGGCAGAGAGGCTTTGGCACATATAGGGCTGAGCTCCTCTGGGCCAGATCCAGTAGGTGTGTGGGTTACACATGGATCAGATTTGGATGGCAGCATTTGATATTTAGGAAACTCATTTAATGAATAAGGTAGAAGCTTTTGAAAAGTCACAGGAACACCCGCTAATGGATGGACCAAAGTGGACACATTTGTACTGAATCTGGCCTTATACTTGCTTTCTGATTTCAAATATTGCCTATTAAAGATTTCAATTTATGTTAACTAAAAGACCTTTTCTTTAATTATTAGGACTGTCGTATTCTCCTGGAATAACTGATGAGAGCTGAGACACGTTGGCATGTTCCCTGTAAGCTATGTGCACGTGTGACCACTCAAGAGTGATTCAGATGCTGCCCATCTGATTAGCAGACCACCCACAGCAAGGTTTTTTGTTTCTACTGGTGGTGCACATTTGCACATACCTCAGAGCACATAAAATTATTCTGCACATGGAAGGAAAAAATCCACACATTGATTTTGAAATAATCAAAATCCATTTGAAATAAATTTGAAGTAACAGGCTTCTTACTCCAACCTCTGTGAACTTCATTTCATGAGGAGTAAGGGAAGACGGGGGAAGAGGGCTCTATTTCAAAATAACTGCTGTGTAGACAGCACCAAAAGTTGATATAAGCTCTTAGCATATCTCAAGGTACGTAGTTTATTTTGAGTTTAGCTTTGCTACGTAGCCATGCCCTTACAGATTAGGGATTTTAAAGCAGTTCAGTTCACTGTCAAACACAACTCTAAGGCTACGTCTAGACTGGCATGATTTTTCGCAAAGGCTTTTAACGGAAAAGTTAAAGCACACGTGCCATGTGTCTGGGGGCGGGGCTGCGCATGTGCCGTGCGCCCAGAGGCGGGGCCGCCCATGCGCTGTGAACCTGGGGCCACGCATGTGCTGCGCGCCCAGGGTAGGGGCCGCCCATGCACTGCGAACCCAGGGCAGGGGCCGCCCATGTGCCACGCACCTGGGGGCAGGGCCGACCCAGATGATTCGGTGGGCACACATAAATGCCCTGGCGGGTGCCATGGTGCCCACGGGCACCACGTTGGAGATGACTGCCCTAATACATCTGTTAGTCTTGAAGGTGCCACAGAACTCCTCATTTTTTCAATATATTAACTATACAAAGGCAACTTGACCTTTTACATTGACTTAGAATTACAGATAGATAGTGTAATAGTTTTAGCACTTGTCTTTCATCTCTAAAACCTGGGTTTAAGTAAAGAAAGCTAGGATTATCCACTAAATAATCCACTGGGACTATGGACTATCTTCACCAATAACAAAATCTATAGTTGCTCTGTACTTATGAAACAGAACAGCTAGCATATTTGGCACCTATTTTTACTGTTATATTAATCATTCTTTGTACTACTGTAGTTTCCAAGAGCCTTAGGCATGGAGCAGGACTCGTGCTAGAAATCCTTCTCCAAGGATTTTACAGTCTAAGTACAAGACAAGAGACAGCAGCTGGATGCAGACAGATGGGTAGTTCAGGGAACTAACGAGATAACATTGGCTAGCCTGAGAGGCACCATTCTCAACACACCAGCATCCCATTGTCAAGTTTTTGTAGGCCTCATAGCAAAAGGGATTTAAGGATTTTGAATGTTTGTTTTGCAGATGTTTACAGGGAACTTTCCCCAAGGCTGAGCAGATTCTTAGCGAAGATGTTTCTTGCGAATTGAACAAGTGGTCAATGAAGGCGGGCATTATGGACCAGTCAACCTTTTGATACCAAGTGAAAGAAGATCAGTAGAGTGGGATAAGTCTCAAAGCACCTTGAAAACAAACACAAGTAGTTAATGTTTGATATGATAGAGAAGAAAAAAATCAGCAAAGGGATTTGCAATTATGCTGGTATATCTTTGATTTCTATGTGGTATCTATGTATATTTGTAGTATATTTTAATGCTTATTGCCGCAGTCTTGTAGAATACCATTCACATTGTTTGGTTACTGACATGAAGTTATGCACCACCACAACTGCGGTGTTATCTATATCGCAGCCACTAAAGATATCACTTAAACTGACAGGCAAAATATTGGAGCAGCAGACAATGCTGTTTCTGGAGGAAAGCGCAGTCAAACGAAGCGAGGCAGCACAGCAGAGGAACACATCAGGCTAATAGTCAAGGAGTAGGGATGTAAATATTGATTCAAACAGTTAATGTGTTAAACAATTAAAATTATATCATTTAACTGGTTAACTGTTGGCGAGGGTAGGGCAGCCAGAGCAGGCGGTCTCACTATTACTGTGGAGTCCAGGTTCACTAGGACCGGGGCTGTGGGAGCCAAGGCTGCAAGATGCCCGGGAGCCAGGGCTGCAGTGTGGCCAGGAGCTGGGGCCCTGGGGAAACTGGGCACCAGGATCAGGGCTGCTAGTGCCATTGAGGGAGGGCCTGGTGCCATGGAGCTGGAATCTGGTTCTGATGTGGTGCAGCCAGGTCCCACCTGCTGCTCATATGGTGCTGCCTGCCACCCTGACCTCTTGTGAGATTCCTGCCAGCCAACTCTATGTGGCTGGCAGTCCGGTTAACCGGTTACCAAATAAGTGTTCTGATAAACCTAATGCTTACCAGGTAACCAATTAACCTTTTGCTTCCTTATCAGGAAGTAGTTGGATGTCATTGCAGCAAATGATGGTATTGAGACCCTATCTGATCACCTAATCCCATTTTCTTACCAATGGAAGATTGGTCTTTATTGTATTTACCAGTGTTTGGCCAGATGTTTTAAATGACCCAAATTATCTGGATTCTGCCCCTTTCCTTGGGAGATTGTTGCACAAGTTAATACATGTTCCTGACAGACATGATGCAAGACAGGGCAAACCACAGAAACCGCTGAGACAGACTGAAAGGGAAGAACCACATGGACTAAAAAGTCACTATTTCGTGTAGCTCACAAAATTCCCCTAATGTTTGTGAAACTGTCTCCTTCTCTCCACCCGTGGATGTTTAGTTACATGAGGATGGGGAAATGCTTGGTTTACAACTGTTAAATTATATTAAGTTGTACTCATGCCATGGATGGCAGAACCAGGATAGGGGCAATTTCTTTATGTCCTGTCTACACTAAGCAAAAAGGATTTGTAACCAAGTGTTGGATAGGATGTATTTCTACACACAGTCAACTTCAGAATGCTCGAAATTATGGTGCGTGTGGGAGGTAATATTAAAGCCATTTTTGCCACCTTCCTCAGCTCAGGCAGGCCAGTGAATCTGGAGCAATATTTTTACAAAGTAGTGTGTTTCTTTGGGGTTGTTGTCTTAGTCTGTTTCAGCAAAAATGACAAGGAGTCCTGTTGCAGCTTAATGACAATCACATTTATTTGGGCATAAGCTTTTGTGGGCTACAGCCCGCTTTGACACAATTTTGTTAGTCTTTAAGGTGCCAAAGGACTCCTCGTTTTTGCAAAGTAACAAACAAACAAATCCCCAGCCCTCAAAGTATATTAAAAGATACTGTTAGGGCTTTTTATACATAGGAAAGAAGCCACACAGACCCTGGACATCTTCCCAAAATATTTTTGACAGTTAGGGTGTGTCTAGACTACATGGCTCCGTTGACGGAGCCATGTAAAGTAGTTTACACAACATAGTCAATGAAGTGGGGATTTAAATAATCCCCGCTCCATTAAAATAAAAATGGCCGCCACGCTGTGCCAACAATCAGCTGATCCGGCACAGTGCAGCAGTCTAGACGCGGATCGATCGTCAAGGGAAGCCCTTGTTGACCGATCTGTGTCTAGACTGCCACGCTCTACCGGATCAGCTGATTGTCAGCACAGCATGACGGCCATTTTTATTTTAATGAAGCGGGGATTATTTAAATCCCCGCTTCATTGACTATGTCGGGTAAACTACTTTACATGGCTCCGTCGACGGAGCCATGTAGTCTAGACACACCCTTAGGGTATGTCTACACTACCACCCTAGTTCGAACTAGGGTGGTAGTGTAGACATACCCTTACTTTCAACTGGTTGATTTTTAGTAGTAGATGCTAAAGTCTGAAACATTAAAATAAGCCTACCAGGATGTGACTCTCCAGGCATTCTAAAATCAGAAGTCAAATCATGAGATTGGCTTAAAATTACAAAACTTTTTTTAAAAAAAACAATAGTGGGTGCTTTTATTTGCCTGGCTTCTTTTAGAGTACACATGGTTTTCATTTTCAAACTGTTTGGAATTGTGATTATAAATTTCTGAAAGCAGAGATTGTTAATCATCACTTGACTCCAAGAGCTATAGGTTTAAGAACACCAACCACTGTGCCACTGGTGATAAAACCAGGAGAGTTGGTAAGGCTAATCTTCATTTCAAATTTACAGTGATTTGCCATCAGAGTGAGTGGCACAGGTTCTCATGGGTGGCGAGGATAACAGAACCAAAGAACTGGAAGGGATCGTGAGAGATCATCTAGTCCAGTCCCTTGCACTCATGGCAGGCCTAAGTATTATCTAAATCATCACTGACAGATGTTTGCCTAGGGAGACTCTGGAATTTCCATCACTAGATTTTTAGAAGCAGGTTAGACAACCTATTCCAGTGCTTAACCACCAGCACAGTTAGGAAGGTTTTCATAACACCCAACCTAAACACCTAGGCTGTGTCTAGACTGGCCAGTTTTTCCGGAAAATCAGCCGCTTTTCCGGAAAAACTTGCCAGCTGTCTACACTGGCCGCTTGAATTTCCGCAAAAGCACTGACTTCCTACTGTAAGAAATCAGTGCTTTTTGCGGAAATACTATGCTGCTTCCGTTCAGGCAAAAGTCCCCTTTGCGCAAAACTTTTGCGCAAAAGGGCCAGCGTAGACAGCTGAGATTTGTTTTCCGCAAAAAAAGCCCGGATCGCGAAAATGGCAATCGGGGCTTTTTTGCGCTAAAGCGTGTCTAGATTGGCCACGGACGCTTTTCCGCAAAAAGTGCTTTTGTGGAAAAGCATCCATGCCAATCTAGACGCTCTGTTCTGAAAATGCTTTTAACAGAAAACTTTTCCGTTAAAAGCATTTCCGGAAAATCATGCCAGTCTAGACGTACCCCTATTGCTTCCTGTTTTTTTCCTCAGAGCTAAGGAGAACATTTTTTTCTCCTACTTGTAACAATCTTTCACACACTTGAAAACATTTTTCGTATCCCTCCGCAGTCTTCTCCAGACTAAAACCTATTTTTTTCAATTTTTCTTCATAAGGCCACGTTTTAATGGTTTTGTCCCAGAACAGTCCTGTGTAAGGGCTTAGAGGGGTAGCCAGCGATACTGTTAAAAACAGCTAGGAAGAGTTTACAATACAAAACCACATGGGACTGATGTGTCCCCTTGCCAATGCCTCTCCCCCTCCTGCAAATGCTTCCAGGGGCTTAGCCAGCTCCAAGATACTGTAGGCAGCCCAACCCTGGATCCAGAAAACCCCTGGGCAGCAGGAGTATGGGCGCTGGGGATTGCCCAGCGCAAGAAATTTACCAGAACCCAGCAGGGGAGTGGAGGCCCAGGGTACTTGGAATCCCCCGCCTCCCCGGAACCGGGAACCACAAAACATTTGGGCAAATGGGAGCCTGAGCGCTGGGATGCCCCTAGGGACAGAGAAGCACGTGGCCGCCGGGGATCGCCGTGCGCCCCAGAGCGAGGAGCGGACCCTGCTGGGGAGGGAGGCGGTGCGGGAGCCGGAAGAGCCGGGGCTCCTTCTGCGCATGGAGAGCGGAGGGGAGGACCCAGCCGGGCCGGGGGGTTGCGGCGCGATGGCAGCGGCGCTGCGAGCCGCCAAGCAAGCGCTGCGCGCCGAGCTGAAGCGGCGGCTGAGGGCGCTGAGCGAGGCGGAGAAGCAGCGCCAGTCCCGCCTGCTGAGCCGCAAGGTGGGTGCCCGCTGCTAGGGCCTTGCCGGTGCAGCCCCTGCTCTTTCCCCCGCCCGCTGGCGGGGACGGAGCCTGCTCCCCCGGCTCAGCCATAATCGCTGCGGGGTCGGAGCCCTCCCGCAGGCACCAGCCTGCCCCGAATATCAGCTGCACGCCCGATCCCTGCCCCAGCTCTGCCCTGAACTTGGGGCTCTGGGCCAGCCGGGATTGGGAGGTTCTTCCTTCCCCCCGCCGCCTGGGGCGCAGATGAGCCTCAAGCTGCCGCAGGGCTCCCCATGTCTGGCTGAACCCTCTGCCCCATGCACGTGGGCGGATCTCTGTGCCGCCTCCCACGGCTCTCCTCTTCCTATCCCACCCACAAGCGCGCACGGCTTTCGCCACGCCTACAAGTTCCGCGATCACGCTATTAAAATAAAGTGGAACCTTTAAAAGAGCGCCTCTGGATTTTCCAAGGCGCTCTGTCAACTGCAAGTATGAAATGATGAGTTTCATTTTTTTTTAGAAGTAGCTAAGCTAGCACGTGTTCTAAACATGTTTTTAAATACGAGGGTAGTGGAGGAGGGCACCTATAGCTAGGGTTCACCTCAACTAATTAACACATGTTAAAATACAATTTACAGTGTTGCCTTGTGGCCCTTTGGATTTAGACACTTGTTAGCTCATGTGTAAATATACCCCTTTTATTCCAATGTGGATAGGCCTGTAGTCTCATTTCTACTGAGAGCTCTTTGGGCTGGCTGCTGTTTGTGTTTTGAACAGTACCAGCTAAAGTGATGCTGCTAAATGCATAATTTCAAACCAATGAGAAGCAATAGGTAGGCTCAGAAGGTTCACAACAGGTCTTTACATTAATTTGGGCTGGGTTGTGAGGTCATGAACCTGCACACACGTGTGCATGTAGTCAACTTTACTACTGTGAAAAGTCCCATTACCTAGGGGACTCATGCCAGTAAAGTTAAACGTGTGCGTGTGTGCACTTCCAGGATCAGGATCCAAATTTGTTAAGAAACCCCCAAAACAGTGGCATTTCACATGGTTTCAGGTTCTATTGTGAATGTTTTATTCAGCTCTAAGACAGTAGGCTGTGCCTAGCAATATTTATGAACTAGCTGGAGTTACCCGGCGTTACTCCGGAAACCAGAGGAACAAAATGTAGAAAAACAGTAGTCCATTATCTTTTTTTGAATGGTAGAAAAGTTGCACTTATTTCTATAGGGATTAAAATATAGGTCTGCGTCATCCCCAGGCGGGGGGGGGGGGAGGGGGAGCGACCCCAGGTGGAGGGGAAGTTACACATGGGAGGGACGCCCCAGCTCATGCCCAGGGCTGCAGGTGCCGCAGGGGGCAGGGCAGGTGCCTGAGCCGTAGTGCGTGTGGGGGTCAGGGCACTGCATGTCGGTGCGGTGGAGGGTGGGGAAGGAGAGAAGAGGGTCGCTTATGTCTTGGACGGCGCTGGGGGGTGCTGGGGGCCGCAGGTGGTGGGCACAGGACCTAGGGTGAGCGGGACGGCCCCTGCAGCATAGTGCGGTGGGTTACTTTTTGATTTTTACAGATTGAGCTCGGGCCTGATTGGGTCCAAAAGTACCTTAAACACTTCTCCTGGATGAAAGGTTATCCCATGCAAAGTTTGGTTGAGGTAGCTTGTATAGTGTCCAAGTTAGTGCACAAACTTACAAACATTCTCCTTTATATATTAGACTAGCTGGAGTTACCCGGTGTTGCTCGGGAAAGTTGATATAACTGAGGTGAGGAGCCTGATCGGAGGGAGGGGGAAGAGAGCCGCGTGCCTGCCACTGGCACCCGAGCCCGCCCTCCGCTTCCTTGTCCCTCCACCGGCCTTAGTGAGGGTATGTCTACACTACCCCGCTAGTTCGAACTAGCGGGGTAATGTATGCATACCGCACTTGCTAATGAAGCCCGGAATTTGAAAGTTCGCACTAGCCGGCTTTTAAAAATGGCGGCGCCGGCTTTATGCTAATGAAGCCCGGGAAATTCAAATCCCGGGCTTCATTAGCAAGTTCGGTATGCATACATTACCCCGCTAGTTCGAACTAGCGGGGTAGTGTAGACATACCCAGAGTGACTGTCCCTGGCGCTTCCCCTGGGAAGCCACTTCTCCCCACACTGCCAAGCTCCGTGTAGCCCTGGGAAGAGGTGTTGGTTTCTCATCTCTTCCCTCCCACAGTCCCTTAACCTGTCATCCGGGGAAGGTTTTATCCCTCCACCGTCCTTAGTGAGCGACTCTCCCCGCCGCTTCCTCTGGGAAGCCGCTTCTCCCCACACTGACAAACTCCGTGCAGCCCCGGGGAGAGGCATCGGTCTCGCATTTCTTCCCTCCCACAGTTCCTTAAAACCTGGATGAAAAGTTATTCCATGCAAACATATCACACTTGTTGCGGTAGCTCTTACAGTGTCCAAGTTATTAGCGCACAAACATACCAACATTCTCCTTTATATATTATAGATAAACATCTAGCGTGTGCTGAAATGATTTTTCTCACCTTTGCTTTTAGTTTTAACTCTATCTGTGTAGTTTTATTGGTGATGCTATCATTTGAAAGCTATCATATTGTATTTACCCAAGTAATATGCTTACACAGCATGCTAATCATTCGTATTTTTCAAATACCCAGTGTATATGGGTTAACAAAGTTGTTTTACAGATACAGGCAGTCCCCGAGTTACGCGGATCCGACTTATGTCGGATCCGTAGTTACGAACGGGGATTTCTCGCCCTGGAGAACTAGAGCAGCGGGACGCCTGGTCCCGCCACCCGCCTTCTCCGGGGCGAGAAAAGCTGCTCCCCGCTCCCCAGATCAGCTGGAAGCGGCGCGGGTCCGGCCCCGGGTGCTCCGCCGCTTTGTTCAGCGTCTCCCTGTTCTGCAGACCAGGGAGACGCTGAACAGAGCAGCGGAGCACCCGGCTGGACCCGCGCCGCTTCCAGCTGATCTGGAAGCGGCGCGGGTCCGGCCCCGGGTGCTCCGCCGCTTTGTTCAGCGTCTCCCTGGTCTGCAGACCAGGGAGACGGTGAGCAGAGCGGCGGAGGACCCGGGCCGGACCCGCAGCGCTTTCAGCTGATCTGGAAGCTGCGGGTCCGCCCGGGTCCTCCGTGGCTTTGCTCAGCGTCTCCCTGGTCTGCTGGGGGGGGACGCAGCTAGTGCCCCCCCAGCAGACCAGGGAGACGTGGAGCAAAGCCGGGGGCCTGTGGTAGAGCAGGTGGGGCACTGCCGGTTGGTCCCGCAGCACCGCTTCTTGGCGCTACTGGACCAACCCGGCAGCACCCCAGCTGCTCTGCCCCAGGTGTCCTGATTCAGCTGCTGATCAGTTTCAGCAGTGGCTGAATCAGGATGCCTGGGGCAGAGCAGCTGGGGTGCTGCTGGGTTGGTCCAGTAGCTCCGAGGAGCAGCCGCGCTACTGGACCAAGCCAGCGGCACCCGAGCTGCTCTGCCCCAGGCGTCCCAAAGTCAGCCGCTGCTGAAACTGACCAGCGGCTGACTACAGGAAGCCCGAGGCAGAGTTGCTCTGCCCTGGGCTTCCTGGAATCAGCTGCTGATCAGTTTCAGCAGCAGCTGACTTGGGGACGCCTGGTGTTCTTATCTTGAATCTGTATGTAAGTGGAACTGGTGTCCAGATTCAGTGGCTGTTGAAACTGATCAGTTTCAGCAGCGGCTGATGCCAGTTCCGACTTACATACAAATTCAACTTAAGAACAAACCTACAGTCCCTATCTTGTACGTAACCCGGGGACTGCCTGTATTTTAATGTTTTAATAAACCCTGTACAATTTTATTTTATAGTCGCTGCATGTAATCAAACAGGAATTCTGGGGGAATCACATTTGCATTGTGTCTTTCAGTGAAAGGATCTCAAAGCACTTTACAGACTCCAATTAGACTCCACCTCTTCCCTGTGGCAGGGAAACTAGGGGCTTTCTTCCCCCCCCCCAAGCAGGAAGCTGGTGCTGGCACTCCCATCTTATGGGGAAGGGGGGCACGAAGCTGTAGAGCCAGCACAGGCTCCCTGCTGTGGGGGGAAGGTAGGGAAACGTGAGCTGGAGCAGTGGCCCACCTGCAAGGTGTCCGTGGACCACTAGTGGTCCGCGGACTCCAGTTTCAGAACCACTGACTTATAGCTTGACGAATGCCTTTATGTAAATTCCAGTCTTGGAAAGATCTTCAATTCAAATTGGAATAGTTGCACTAGGCTGACTGTCCTGCTAGTATATAATTAGCTACTGCATGACTGTGCTTGCTTAATGTTTGTGTTCCTGATTAAAGTCATGCTATGTGCATGCTCTGATTCTACAGTAATAGTCATCAGTTCATGTACAAAGGGCAAAGCGTTTTCTCTTTGGAAACATCTGGGGTGTGACAGGAACTAGTTCCTGAGCCAGAGACACATCTTCAGGCTTTTGGCACTAATGTGGTTGCCTGACTGATTGTATTTGTCTTCAGGGGCACAATGTAACTGCACCATGCATTCATCACAGTATACATTTTCCACAGTGTATTTACCCACAGTGTGGAAGGGGAGGAGTATGGTGGAAGAAGGAACAGAGAGAGAGAGAGAGAGCGCGAGCGGAGGAGTGTAAATTACTTTGAAATCAGAATGGAAACATATCACACTTGTTTTGTACTGTTGTAAGTAATGACCTGGCCCTCAAAAACATCTTTTTAAATTCCAGTGTGATTCAGGAGGGTGTTATGCGAGATCTGAAACTTTTACATTATATCATGCACACCATATATGCAATTTCTAATTCACTTCCTACGTTCAGCCCAGTTCAGCCTTTGGTTTATCTAGTAGCCTCTTTTAGATCAAAGAAGCACAAAGGCAATTTCTCCTACATTCTCTAGGTCAGCTGGGGGAATAGGCAGCAATAAGACTGCCTTTCAGCAGAAGCATATAGGAGAACACTTTTGGCATCTCGAACTCCTGTACCCAGGTTAGCTCAGGTTAAAGAACTAAGGCAAGGCATTAAAGGCCTGATCTTGCAAGCCATTAAGCCTCAACTTATTTTCCTTGGTAGGCAGAAAGAAACAACTCTGCCTGAGCTAAAGCTTTTAGCTAGCTTTTTCCTTTGAGTTTTGGACTTGACACTGTCATTCACTTACCTCTCATCTGCCAAGACCCAAAGGTGGGACCAAATGTATGGCAAAAACAAAAATGAGGAATGCAAACACTTTATCTGCTGTGTGGAATAGCATCTCCCTGTCCCATGCACTTTTTTCTGCAGTAATGTTGATCGTCTGAATGTGCTATACAACAAATTTTAAAAAAAGCATAAATGCTTATCAGATCAGCAAAATATACTGAACATTGGTTCTGCTCCAGTGGCAAGAGGGAAATGTTCCATCCATGAGCTATTTCACAAATGCTGTCTCAGAGCTATGTAGCTATAGCTTCAGCAATGCTAATATGATTTATAAATTGAATATGCAAAATCATTTATGTTGATTTCTTTTTCAGTAAACACAGGGAAAAAGATGTTTTCCTGATGTGAACATTAGAGAGAGAGAGTTTATATTTCCAACATTTTCTCGGAGAATAATGCAAGCTTAAACCTGATTTTTTTTAAGTAAAAAAAAAAAGTGCATCTCTTCATAAACTTCACTGCAGTAATTTCCCTTGTAGGTAATTGGGCATTCCAAATACCAAGAGTCCCAAAGAATTGCAGTGTTTCTGAGTATGCAAGATGAAGTCCAGACAGAAGAAATTATTAAGGACATGTTTCAGAGAGGGAAGGAGTGTTTCATTCCGCAATACAAGCCCAAGAGCAATCACATGGACATGGTAAAGTTAACTTCCGCTGAAGAAATTTCTTCACTTCCTTTGACATCTTGGAAAATTCATCAGCCTAGTGATAATGATGTAAGGGAAGAAGCTTTGTCTGTGGGTAAGTGTTTCCTTCTTTCTGATCTTGAATTTTAGGCTATGGCTACACTAGAGAGCTCTCTAGTTTAAAGCGCAACTGCGACAGTGCTTTCATGCAGCAGTGTGGTCTCAGCATCAGTGCTAGGAGAGAGATCTCCCAGCGCTGAAGGTAAACCACTTCCACCAGGGGAGTAGCTAATGTGTTTACATTGGTGGATTACAGCACTGTAACTTATTGTGCTCAGGTTTTGGTGTTCTCACACTCCAGAGTGAGAAAGTTACAGTGCAATAAAGTGGCAGGATAGACAACTCTTAGAATGCACTCCAGTTCCTAAGATCCTAAATTCTGGTAATTGCAGGCAGGAATGTAGGAATTTTTATAGACTCCTGGATCCTACATGCTGTGTGTGGATGAATCCCAGTGTCTTCCCAGAACCTGCAGAACAGCTTTCCATACTGCAAAATAAAAGTCCTTTCTGCTAGAGCTGGGTATATAGTTTTCTGTCATTATTTATCACATTTTAATTTGTTCATTTCAGCCTCAGGATCTTTGGATGTTACAAGATCTAAAAGCAAGTCAGTTTTATAACGAGATTTACCCTGAGTTGCCCAGGTCCTTAACTCAGTTATTTTTTGTTTTTTGAAAAATAAAATGAAAATGTACGTGCTTCATTTAAATCAGTGGTTCCCAAATTTTTCAAGCATACAGACCCCTTTTTAATCTATTAAAATTGTATAGACCCCCCCAACAATATAGCTATTTTCAAACATTCCATTACTTGATAATCATTTGAAATGTATAATAGTTCATGTTATCTAAACAAAGATAGCAGTATTGAGTGATAATACAGGGTGTCTACATTGAAATGTAACAACTTGGAGGTGCCATATATTTTTATTTAATAACATTTTATTGGATCCACCAGTCCATTTTTGCTAGCAGTCCAACTAAACCCTTCCCACCACTCTAATAGCTTTTGAGCAGTTAGAGAGGGGTGGCATATTCACATAACATGATCATTTCAAAAAAGAGAAAAAATGGTAAAAAGTGACCGACTCGTTTATAAGCCGACTCCATAGGACAGTTTCAGCTTGTCAGCTTCAGCGCAGGCTGAGGGATGTGCAGACTGCAGAGCGTGGAGCTTTGTAGCTCCCATGGGCTGCTGTTCACAGCCAATGGGAGCTAAGAGGCTCTGTGCCTGCAAGCAAACAAATGTCCCAGCAGAGTACAGCAGAGTCCGCAGCATTCCCAGGATCACTTCCTAGCCCAGCAGGGCAAACCGTTGGCACGCTTGGATTTTTTATCCATGTGGACATCTGCAGGCGTGGAGCCTGTCAGCTCCCAGTCCCTGACTTTCGCCATTCTGGGTGAAAGGGAGTGGTGGGATGCAGCAGCCAGCACGTCCCTTGGCCCGCACTGCTTCCTCATCTCCTGCTCCCTCCATCCCCTGCCCATCCACAGAGGATACGGCGAGGGGGCTCTAGTGGCCAAAGGCAGCTCCTGTCCCGGCACTCGGCCTTTGGCCGAGCATGGAGCTGTGGGAGAGAAAAAAAGAAAAGAAAAGGAAAGTAAGAATCGGGCCCATTGCGGGACTGGGATGGGGGAGAGGGCTGGAGCATAAACAGCAGCGCAGCTGGCAGCAGGAGGACGGATGGTTGTGAACGGCAAGCCCAGGGTGAGAATTGCCTGGTGGAAAGTCCCAGTTCTGCGATGGGCCCAGTCCTTACTTTTAAACTTTCTGTGGATCACCTACAGTACCATTGTGGACCATCAGGAGTCCACAGACCACAGACTGAGAACTACTGATTTAAATTATTGTTCTGGAGTGGGGCTGAGGAAGAGGGGGTCAGTATGCAGGCTCCTCTGGGGAGAGAGGACTACACTAGCCCGCTGCCACGCTAGTAGCTTGGGGCCACATGAAAAGTGCCTCTTCATGGCTGCAGCAGCTTCAGCATACACAGCTGGGGGATGGGTGCATGACCCATGGGCTGGGGCAGGTTTAGGTTCGTTTACCCCCTGTACTCTCCTGTCAGAGAGGTATGGTGCACACAGTGTACTTTTCCCTGGCTCCCTGAAGAAGAGGAACAGCTAGCAATATCCTTGTATAAATGGGGGGCGGGGGAAGCGTCAATTAAAGGGCACCTGGGTGGGTTGGAGGCTCAGGGCTGAGGTAGTGCCGGATAGGGAGGGAGTATTCCCAGTCAAACCCTTTCTCCTGCCTGGTGATTCTGTCTCTTTTCTATATGGTTTTATGTATCTCCTACGAAAAGGGGAAGAGGAGCTGCAGTCTCCCGCCGCTTTCTAAATGGTACCTGGGAGGTGGGAGGACCAGGGTTGGGGCAGTTTCAGAGAAGGTGGTATGCCCTCATCTAGCCCCTGATGATTTATGAAAAGCAATCCCTTTCTGGGCTAGAGCTGTAAGAGTTTAACTTATTAACCAATAAGATGATGCTTATCAGTTACAGTTAAAGGTTAAACTCTGCATGGGGCAGCTGTGGGGCTGGGGACCAGGCAGTTGGGAGCTCCATGGAGCCAGGAGCCCTTGTAGCCCTGTGGGGCTAAGAGCCAGGAACACTAGCAGACTCACGGAGCTAGGAGTGCCAAGAGCCCTTGCAACTCTGTGGGGCCAGGAGCCAGGCAGCTGGGAGTCCTAGCAGCCCTGTAGAGCTAGGAGCCAGCAGTCCTTTAGGCTGGGAGCTGGCAGTCCCAGGAGTGGTTAAGCTGTATATTTTTTATTGATTACATGGTTAATATTTTTATTCATGTTTACATCCCTATTCTGGGCACATCCTGTTTTCCTGGCACAACCAAGCCCTTGCCTTGCTTTAAGTTACGATAAGAGGAATTTATATACTGACTTTGGTGATCCTAGCTCTTACCATTTAGGAGAAGTTCTTGAACAGACAGACTCAAATATATAGTAGATATAAAAATTCTAGTTTCTGGAAAACTAATTTTATTGTCATTTGACCTCCAAATCAAACACCACCACATCCATCTCTTCAATACAATGCTCTCCAACTGCCTACAAATTATATATCAAACTTTCTTAGACTTTGTTCACATTTCTTGTTTGCTTTCTGCAAATATTCCCTTGACTGTCATCGCTGGCAGAAATATTTAAGAAAATTCATGGAAAGCAAATGCTAAATTCATATGGGAAACATGATTCTGAGAGTTTCTCACCTCTATAGAGATTTACCAGGTTACCAGATTGCACACATTGGGTGAAGTCACCAACAGATCCTGTAAATTGGATACTGCAGCAATTCAAACCAATTCATTTTAACTCTTTCTCAGAAGCATTAGTTGTCTTTCATTGGAATTCTCTTTAGTGATTTAGTGTAATCAGAATTAGCACCAGTATTAAGTCTCCATCTATCAGCATTTTCATGTTTTGTTTCAGTCAATTGATTTGTTAATTTCTTCTCTTTTGTCCATCTTTCTCATTGCAGAATTCTCAATATTCACATGTTGTTACCATATTATTATTATGTATTGTGCTGAATTTATTATATTTTGATACATTTGCAGGAATATCAAGCTGCTTTTGTTACCCCTCATATCCATTGTAATTATGCACATGTGAATCATTTATCTCCATGATGCTATCAAATACTATAGTGCTGCATTGTATTTACACTGTTATGAGTAGATAACATGGTGTTATAATAGCAAAGTTCCCATTGCTTGCATAGATTGCTATTTAATTTCCAGGAATTATCCTGCAGGTACATACATAAGTTATGTCACCACTGACTATATTCATTTATATAGGACAAAACAGAAAGCGCAGATCAAAATTATCCATAAAACTTCTTTTCTTGTCACAAGTCTGAATTTTGAGGAGCAAGGCATGCTATCTATTCTATACATCGTGTTGTTGAACCTTGGGTAAGAATTATAGGTACTAACAGATAGAGACACTCCCTTTAATTATAGTCCTTCCTGCATTAGATCAGGATTGTCCATTTCCATCTTGGCAGTGCCCAGCATTACATGCATTATTGATGTAAAAACAGATCAAAACAATTTCTCTAAAGTAAATCTTTCATCTTCTCTATCATGTAAAAATGACACAGGTCATTTGTCATTTAAAATATTGCTTTTTATTGGCCTTTCTAGATACTAAGCAATAAAACAAGCAAATGTGCAACAGTGGCAAAGTCAAAGTTCACCCCCCTGTGAGTTTGCTTTATGATGCAGTCTTTAATTACATGATAACTTACTGTTTTTAACATAGAACTCATGTGTAATTCAGTACACAAAATGGACCTGCTCTGGGGATGCATTAGGGTCGAGTAGAGCTTCTTACGCCAGTTAGGATGATCCCATAGAAAGGAAAATGGATACTTTCAATTTACAATTGCAGCAACCCACTGCTAAGTGCTTTGAAATTGTTATTGAGGGAGCATTTCAGAGTTTGCCATTGGGAACTACCTTGCAGAAATATTTTTAGCTGCAAATATTCTGTTTTAGCCACCTTTGAAGTCCTACTATGTATTTGTTTCACTCACTGCACCCGGGTCCTTGGTAGCTACAGTCCGTTCAGAATTCTTAACAGCTTAAAAATATAAAGAGCCTTTAGGGTTGGGACACATGGATTGGCAATATGTTTGTGCGAGGATTACATGAAACATATAACTACAAAAGAAAGATGGCATTTTGAAAAAGATGAGAGGCTGACTTTTTAAAACAGTGCACCAGGAATAAGAGTTTGCAAATATGAGGCATATAAAGGAGTATAATAATGGAAAACAATATAAGAGAAAAATGCTATAACTGAAAGCAAAGTAAATGTCTTATATGTCACTTCAGACATAATAGTTGTTCAATAGCTATATATGAAAATATGGTAGCTTATAAAACTGTGTTTAGCATTCTGAAATAAAACATATTGCACACAACAGTACTCTGGGGATTACTGAGACAGATTGAAAGAAGATATGTTCTGAATATCGGATGAATGAAACGTACATATATTGGAAGCAATGATATTAAATGATGTTGCTACAAAGTAGGGAAACAGAGAATGCTCCAAACAAGATTTTAAAGTGATTGAGAGTGTGAGTATATGCTCTTCTTTTTAGGGAAACTTGATTAAAACTTACAGTACAATATACACCGAGAGAGAGATTATAATTTAAAATCTCTTTAGAATGGCCATACAAAGAAAAGCTGAGACCATGGCATGAAACCAAATTGAAAATTGAAGCTGAGCTTTTAATGTAATTTATTTTTTAATTAAATGATTTAAAGTTTGGAATGAACTTCTAGTTGAAGACAATGAGCCATAGTATTTGGATGCATAGGAAGAATCAATTCAGTTCTAGTGAGTCATTAACATTCTAGTGATGAGTCCTCTGATGAAGAGATGATTCTTATTCTCTTGTAACATAGGAATTGCCATTCTAGATCAGGCCAGTATTGCATCTTGTTCAGTATCCTGTTTCTGACAATGGTTAAGGTCAGGTACCTCAGTGAAAGGTGCAAGAAACCCCTGTGTATTTAGTTATGTAATAATGTGTCCATAGGGGAAATTTCTTCCTTAATCCTGCATCAGTGAGCACTTGATTTATGCCACAAAATATAACGTGCATCATCATTATTATAAGACTCTAATCCATTTCAGAATTGTACTAAGCTTTTAGCCTTACTATAACATGGTGGCAGTGAGTTCCATGGGTTAATTATATGTAAGGTAAAATATGTTTGCTTTTATCCGTTTTAAATTTGCCACCTTTAAATTTCATCAGTTGGCCTGTATCCTTGTATTATGGGAAGATAACTATTACCACTTGATTTACCTTCTCTAGAAAATTGTTTTTTTAAAGCTCTGTTATATTACCTTATATTTGTTTCCTCACTAAAGTAAATCAACCCAATCTTTACAGTCTCCTTTCATAATAGTCTTTTCTGGGCCTTTGATATTTCTTCAGACTGGTCTCTGAATCCTTTCTATTTATTATCTTCTTTTAATGAGAGGGCAATTAGAATAGAATCCAGTTTCTGAGGCAAAGGTGTATGTAATGGCAGTATTATATTTTCAATATTATTTTCTTACTAATTCTTTATATCCTGGGTACATGTCACCTCAGAACAGGATGCAGAGATAAAAATTTTTGATACCTCAGATGACTGTTTCTTGGAGCAGCTGGTTCTGGAATCCACAAGGGGAGAGTTAATTCTTGAATTAGTCCTAAGTAGAGCACAGGATCTGGTTCAAGAGGTAAATATAACTGGACTGCTTGGAAATCGTGACCACAGTGTAATAAAATTTAACATTCCTGTGGTGGAAAAAATTACCTCAGCAGCTCAACATTGTGGCATTTAATTTCACAAAGGGGAACTACACAAAAATGAGGAGATTAGTTAAACAGAAATTAAAAGGTACAGTGACAAAAGTAAAATCCCTGCAAACTGCATGGAAACTTTTAAAAGACACCATAATAGAGGCCCAACTTAAATGCATACCCCAAATTAAAAAAACACAGTAAGAGAACAAAAAAAGTTCCACCCTGGCTTAACAACCAAGTAAAAGAAGCAGTAATAGATAAAAAGGCATTGTTTAAAAAGCGGAAGTTAAATCCCAGTGAGGAAAATAGAAAGAAACATAAACTCTGTCAAATTAAGTATAAAAATATAATAAAAAAAACAAAACAAAACAAAACAAAAAGGCGTTTGAAGAACAGCTAGCCAAAAAATAAAAAAGTAATAGCAAAATGTTTTTAAGTACATCAGAAGCAGGAAGCCTGCTAAACAACCAGTGGGGGACCTGGACAATCGAGATGCTAACGGAGCACTCATAGATGATAAGATCATTGTGGAGAAACTAAATGAGTTCTTTGCTTAGGTCTTCATTGCAGAGGATGTTAGGGAGATACCCAAACCTGAGCCATTCTTTTTAGGTGATAAATCTGAGGAATTGTCCCAGATTGAGGTGTCATTAGTGGAGGTTTGGAATAAATTAATAAACTTCACAGTAACAAGTCACCAAGACCATATAGCATTCACCCAAGAGTTCTGAAAAAACTCAAATGTGAAATTGCAAAACTATTAACTGAGGTTTATAACCTATTCTTTATATAGAGCTTCTGCATCTAATGACTGGAAGACAGCAAATATGACACTAATATTTAAAAAGGGCTCTAGAGTTGATCCTGGCAATTACAGACCAGTAAGTCTAACATCAGTACTGGGCAAATTAGTTGAAACTATAATAAAGAATAAAATTGTCAGATGAATATAATTTGTTGGGGAAAAGTCAACATGGTTTCTGTAAAGGGAAATCATGTCTTACTAATCTACTAGAGTTCTTTGAGGGGGTCAACAAACGTGGACAAGGAGGATCCAGTAGATATAGTGTTCTTAGATTTCCAGAAAGCCTTTGACAAGGTTCTTCACCAAAAGCTCTTAAGTAAAGTGAGTTGTCATGGGTCTTCTCATGGATTGATAACTGGTTAAAGACAGAAAACAAAGGGTAGGAATGAACGGCAAGTTTTCAAAATGGAGAGAGGTAACTAGTGGTGTCCTCCAAAGGTCCATACTGGGACCAAACCTATTCAGCCTATTTATAAATGATGTGGAGAAAGGGGTAACAGTGAGGTGGCAAAATTTGCAGATGATACTAAACTGCTCAAGATAGTTAAGACCAAAGCAAATTGTGAGGAGCTTTTAAAAGAGCTCACAAAACTAAGTGATTGGGCAACAAAATGGCAAATGAAATTTAATGTTGGTAAATGTAAAGTAATGACATTGGAAAAAAACCCACAACTATACATACAATTGGATGGGGACTAATTTGGCTACAACTACTTGAGAGAGAGAGAGAGAGAGAGAGAGAGAGAGAGAGCTTGGAATCATTGTGGATAGTTCTCTGAAAACATCTACTCAGTGTGTAGCAGCAGTCTAAAAAGCAAATAGAATGTTAGGAATCATTAAAAAAGGGATAGAGAATAAGACAGAGAACATCTTATTGCCTCTGTATAAAATCATCAGGGCTCTCCAAATGGTGGCGAGCCTGCTTGCCAGCCGTGCAACCCCGCCAGCTTAAAATCTACTCGCCATGGGCGAGTAGATTGAATCATTTGTCGAGCCCTGAAAATCATGGTACACTCACATTTTGAATACTGCGTACAGATGTGCTCAGTCGCCTCGTCTCAAAAAAGATATATTGGCATTTGAAAAGGTTCAGAAAAGGGGAAAAAACCAAAACAAAACGATGAGGGGTTTGGAACAGGTCCCATATGAAAAGAGATTAAAAATACTGGGACATTTCATCTTAAAAAAGAGGAGACTAAGGGGGGATATGATAGAGGTCTATAAAATCATGACTGGTGTGGAAAGAGTGAATAAAGCAAAGTTATTTACTTATTCCCATAACGTAAGAACGAGGGGTCACTAAATGAAATTAATAGGTAGCAGGTTTAAAACAAAGGAAAGAATGTTTTTCTTTATGCAGCATACAGTAAGCCCATGGAACTCCTTGCCAGAGGATGTTGTGAAGACCAGGACTTTAACAAGGTTCAAGAAAGAACTAGAAAAAATTTATAGAAGTTAGGTCCATTAGTCGGTATTAGCCAGGATGAGTAAGAATGGTGTCCCTAGCCTTTGTCAAAGGCTGGGAATGGATGACAGGAGAGGGATTGCTTGATGATTCCCTGTTCCATTCACTGCCTCTGGGACATCTGGCATTGGCCACTGTCAGAAGACCGAATATTGGGTCAGATGGATCTTTGGTCTGACCCAGTATTGCCCTTCTTTTATTCTTATGTTCTGATGTTTGATTTGACTGCTGCTGCCCATTGAGCAGTCCACATTGGTGCTGAGGCTTTTTTCCTGATTTTTTACATGCTCCCCTCCCAATATACTCTCTGGCTACGTCTACATTGGCATGATTTTCCAGAAATACTTTTAACGGAAAAGTTTTCCGTTAAAAGCATTTTCGGAAAAGCGCATCTAGATTGGCAGGACACTTTTCTGGAAAAGCACTTTTTACGGAAAAGCGTCTGTGGCCAATCTAGACGCGCTTTTCCGCAAAAAAGCCCCAATCATCATTTTCGCGATCGGGGCTTTTTTGCGGAAAACACTACTGTGCTGTCTACACTGGCCCTTTTCTGGAACAGTTTTCCGGAAAAAGACTTTTGCCCGAACGGGAGCAGCATAGTTTTTCCGGAAAAGCACTGATGATTTTACATTAGATCGTCAGTGCTTTTCCGGAAATTCAGGCGGCCAGTGTAGACAGCTGGTAAGTTTTTCCGGAAAAGCGGCTGATTATCCAGAATAACTTGCCAGTGTAGACACAGCCTCTAGGTCCATAAAATGCACCACAGAGGACTGTACTCTATTTCTTATAAGGTATGTCCACCTTAGGAATGTTACATTTCCATTAATTAGCTAATTGAGTAGTTGATGGAATTTCCATAGGTACTCCATTAGTTGATAAGGCGAGAGCTCGCTATCCCACTGTGCCTCTGCCTTTGAAATGTACGGGGACTGCTTTGGTCTCCGCTTGAGCTGTTTTCCCTGCTGCGCCTTTGCCTCCCCTTCCCCCCCGGGGGGAACCAGTTTTTAAGCCGGCTCCTTCCAGCAAAAAGCTCCTGCTCCCTCCCCTTCGGTTCCTCTGCTACAGAGGCACGGGGGAGGGGGAGAAGCGACTAATCGAGTAATTACTTGACTCCCCAATAAGCCTAGGCTCATCAAGTAGTTGACTAGTCACTTAGGCTGTGTCTACACTACATGCCTCTGTCGGCAGAGGCATGTAGATTTGGGTTGTAGGCAAAGGTAAATGAAGCCGCGATTTAAATGATCGCGGCTTCATTTACATTTACATGGCTGCCGCGCTGAGCCGACAAACAGCTGATCAGCTGTTTGTCGGCTCGCCGCTAGTCTGGACGTTCCCCTTGTCGACATCAAAGCCCTTTGTCGGCAGCCCCGTTATTCCTCATGGAATGAGGTTTACCGGGGCTGCTGACAAAGGGCTTTGATGTCGACAGGGGGAACGTCCAGACTAGCAGCGAGCCGACAAACAGCTGATCAGCTGTTTGTCGGCTCAGCGCAGCAGCCATGTAAATGTAAATGAAGCCGCGATCATTTAAATCGCGGCTTCATTTACCTTTGCTGAATAAACAAATCTACATGCCTCTGTCGACAGAGGCATGTAGTGTAGACGTACCCTTACATCCCTATTCTACATTGGAGCTGAGAGTAAGCTTCCCAGTCAGCGTAGACAGATGTGCACTAGCTTGGCTCGAGCTTTCCTAAGTCTGGAATAGCACTTGTAGCCAAACAGTACAGATTTGAGGCCTAGCCATGACAAAAGCCATGTCCCAATTGGCCTTTATTTTCCATCCGATGCCTGAGTAGTGGGAACTTCCACCCGTTCCCATATGACATTGTGTCAACTGCGCTCTGATTGACTGGCTCTTGGATTGAGGACATGAGTGTTGTATAGAATTTTCTGCTCTAATGGTATGTCTACACTTACTGGAGTTCCGCACTGCTTACTGGAGGTTGATCTAGCAGATCTAGTGAAGACCCACTAAATCACAAATGATACTCCTGTCAACTCCAGTACTCCACAGGAACAAGAAGCATAAGGTAAGTTAACAAGAGAGTTCTTCCCGTCAACCCAGCATGATGTAGACACCTCAATAAATTAGATCAACTCCAGCTATGTTGTTCATGTAGCTGGAATTGCATAACTTAGGTCAACTTAGCCTCATAATGTAGAGTAGGCCTTAATGTTGCCTTCTACACTAGCTTCTAGCAGCTGCCTGAGTAGTGGTAGTCAGCTCCCACTCCTCTGGACTTTTATGCACACTTTTAGTTATACCCCTTGCACTTCATGTGTTCAGAAACACATAAGATTCTAAAGTCCCTTTTCACTCACCACTGCTACTGTCTTTCTTTGGAATGTAATAAATAAAAACACCTATTGTACAAAAGCAAGTGGATTTCATTGGCATCATTCTGTAATATTTCAACTTCTTTCTCTGAACTCCTTTTGTGAAATCTGTAAAACATGAACAAAATATGGCTTGATTCTAACAACACATCAAGCATGTTGTTGAAGTTCCAAAAGCCTTTGGAATATTGAACCTATTAACTTTTATAAAGATCATTAACTTTTTAAAAGGTTATTGTTCCTTTTAATCACACTTAAATGGTGTATCAGTAGTCTCCTTGCATAAAATGTCCTTGTTAGTTAATCTCTCTCAGCAAAACAACTGAAAAGACTGGTTCTTCTGTAATTAATTGAAGTGTAAAAGAAAGTGGAAATAGCATAGTAAAAGGTTGTAAATTCACTGCAAGTGGCTCTGAAGTGTTTTGTCTCTGAGGGCTACTTTTATTACAGTGTGAAAAATAACTCTTATTTTCTTGGTACTGTTTCCTATATACAGAAGTATTTCTAAAGCAAATAACAGGGTAGCATTTGTTCTGGATTATGGCCTGAGACCTATATGAGGACTGTAAGGGTGTGTCTAGACTACATGGCTCCATCAACGGAGCCATGTAAAGTAGTTTACTCGACATAGTCAATAATCCCCACTTCATTAAAATAAAAATGGCCGCCACGCTGGGCCGACAATCAGCTGATCCGGCACAGCGTGGCAGTCTAGACACGGATCGGTGAAACGAGGTTTACCGGAGCGGTTGACAAAGGCTTCCCTTGTCGACCGATCCGCATCTAGACTTCCGCGCTGTGCTGGATCAGCTGATTGTCGGCACAGTGTGGCTGCCATTTTTATTTTAATGAAGCGGTGATTATTTAAATCCCCGCTTCATTGACTATGTCGGGTAAACTACTTTACATGGCTCCGTCGACAGAGCCATGTAGTCTAGACACACCCTAAGAGAAAAATTTGAACATGCAAGTATTACTTCCTACCTCCATGAGGCTAATTTAAACAGAGATTTTATCTTCATTGCTTTTATTCTTATGGATTATTTTTGCTCATTACTTTTGGAGTAATTGTAGAGGTTGCACTGGGGCCCTCTCTTTGTCCACAGAGTAGAGTTGATATGGGCAATAGGAGTAGATACATTTCCACACTGCCCAGGAGTGTGCCTCATCCTGGACATGGACCATCTCCAGTGAGAGATCTCCCCCATTTGGCACATTTTATCCTTGTTCTCTACTGAGATGACTAACGGTGGACCAGTTTGTGATCCAGTTAACTCACAGCACCTCCTCATCAGCTACACTGGGAAGCTCCTTGGAGCCAGGAGAAGGAGGTGTCAGAGTACAGGATGGTTCTCTTGTTGCCTTATAATGTAAGTAAGGCTATAACTCAGTGTGAGCATCACAGTCTGGCTCAACAATTCCAGCTTGTGCTGACTGTAATTATTTTGAGTATTTATGATGTGAGGACTGGACCCATCAAGCCAGCACGTTCATGCTTGGAAGTGATGCAACAATTTCCCTTTACCAGCAGGTGTCAGGATTCTACAAATTGAGTAGTGTGCGCTAGTGTCATTTTTGCTACCTCCTATAATTAAAATCTCATTTAGGCACTGCAGTCACACACAGGGGAGAGCAAATGTTCCAGCCTAACGTCTAAAAAAAAATGAGCAGGGAGTGGAAGCTGAGGTGTGGTTATTTTTATTAAGCTGATTGCCTGCACAAGGTTTGTGTGTAAGAAATAGAGTGTCAGAAAACAGCCAGTCTCAGAGTCATTGTGGTGATAAAACATGTCTGACATGGATGGCAGTGATGCAGTCATTTGCTGAATACATGCACAATAAACTCTGCCATATAAACATTCCTAACCGTTCTATCCTGTGAACAAACTCTTTATGGGAGTTATGTTTATGCATCAAAGGGGAAATGAATGGCTTACCTCTGAATGGTTTATATTTTACAGACAACTTAGTTGCACCAGCAGTGGAGTAAAGAAAGGAACACTGCATAAGCTGTTATAGTTTACAATTTGGTGATTTTTTTTAATGTCATACAGGCAGTCCCCGGGTTACATACAAGATAGGGACTGTAGGTTTGTTCTTAAGTTGAATTTGTATGTAAGTCGGAACTGGTACATATTATAGGGGAAACTCTAGCCAAACATTTCTCCAGAGCTCAGTTTTATTCTCCCACACCTCACTTCCCTCAGTCCTTTATTCTCAAGCTGAGGTGTCTGCTGAGAAAAGCCGCTCCTTGTCTCCCTGGTCTGCTGGAGGGGGGGCGCTAGCTTCCCGTCTCCCTGGTCTGCTGGGGGGAAGCAACTAGTGCGGGGTTGGCTCACTCCGTTTGTAAGTAGGGATCTGATGTAAGTCGGATCCATGTAACCCGGGGACTGCCTGTACTTCAATTTAGTCATTTTTATTGATTTTAAAGTATACAGATAATGATAGAGAGAAGCAGAATGGTGAACATATATGGTGCTCATATCCACACAAGTGGAGATATATAAATAAGCATTCAGGTAAACAGTTACCTCAATTAAAATGTCATGTTCACTGATGGCTTTTCCACACATATAGCACTGCAGTGGTTCAGCGGCAGTGCTTAGTGAAAACACTACCTATGCCAACAGAAGAGCTTCTCCCAGTCACAAATGACTTCTCCTTCTCATGGGTGGAAGAGGAAACCCTTCCATTGACATCGCGCTGTTCATACCAGGAGTTCGGCAGGTATAGCTGTGTTGCTCAGAGGTGTGGATTTTTCACATCTCTGAGTGCTATGTAGTTATACAGACCTAAGTCTTTAATGTAGACCAAGCCAAGGATCCTTAGATTTTTATGCTGTTTTACAAGTGTCAGGTCCATCCTGGCATGAATACTTCAAATGTCAGAGCGGTTGCAAATTTCTTTGAAGCAAAAGCTTTGTGACTTGCATTTGCTGATCTAACAAATGTATCAAGATGTGGCAAAGTTGCTCTTGCACAGATTTGTCCTCTTTCCTTTGGCTCCTCTGTATTTTACCAGCTTAGCTTTGCTTTGTGACCCAGGTGCAACCCATTAAAGCCTGAAAGCTTTCGCTACCTGTGTTTTCCCAGGCATGTTTTTCTATCCTCCTTGCTCAGGAATAAGGATTATGGGAGCAAATAACTCACTTATCAAAAAGGAAATATTAAGGCAGATAACCAGAGCATTTCTAAGCAACAATTTCTTTTACTTTGGACTTGCAAAACCAAAAAATATTCTAAGTGGCAAATGAGGAGTGTGACTTATGTGCTTTGCTTATGTGATAAACTTTATGAACATATTTTTAAAAAACCACCACAATTAAATTGCATTTGTTCGAGCAAATTTGGAAAAGGGGCTTTAAATCAGAGAGGACATACAGTTTAAATTGGAAGTCTTGTGATGGTTTCAGTTTGATCCCTAACATTGTTTCTTTCATATTGTGATACCAGCTACAGTTTTGGCACAAGTCTTACAGTTATGCCACCAAAGACCCTGATTGCCAATAAGTTTATTGGTGGACCTACTAGGAATGTCTGTGCATTACAGATATATGCTATACCTGGTCCCAGCCAGTGCCGGAAACTTCTCCAATTCTTTGGCACTTAAATTTATAAGAATGTATTTTTTAAAAATGGAATAAAAATATTATGAGAATATTTCAATATGCTGAGAAACAGAAAGTGAGCAAAGAACATTGTTAGTATATTTTACAATTTTATTAATGAAAGAATTAATGACTCATCTGTTTTAAACTTGTATGACTGATGGTGATCATGTAGCTTCTCAGGGAGAAGTATAAATATTTTACTAAGCCATAGGGCAGCAGAATAAGTGTGAATTGTGAAGACTAATGTTGTGCTGGCACAAAACATTGACATGGATGAGCAGGTGGATAAATACTGAGCTGCTCAATATCTGTTTGTAGAGTCTATTGATTATTCTGTTTTTTGCAAAGTATTTTATTGAAGTAATAACAAAATATATTTAATTTACTCTGAGTGTATTGGTGCTGTTGATAACACCAGCAGGGAGAGGCTTACTTACAGGTCAGAGGAAATCTGTGCAAATCTAGCCAATAAGGACAAGGAACAGTGGGCCAATCAGGGTCAGGCTGGGCCCTGTAAAAAGCTACAGAGCTGAGGGGAGCTCATTCTTCCCTGACCAGCAAGGGAGAAGGAGCTGGGTCCTAGTAGGGAAGGGAACCAGAGCCACTCTGGACAGAACATTGTTGGGCAGGCTCAGAGGAGCTGGAGAGGAGCTCCAGCCTGATACCTCCCAGACTGTGGGCCTTGATAAATGTCTAAGAAGGTGCAAGGGTCACGGGGAAGTGGCCCAGGGAATGGGAGCAGTCAAGAAGAGAGAAGAAGGGCAGGAGATGGCTGCTTCCATAAGGACCCAGAGTAGTAGGTGGGCCTGGGTTCCCTCCTTCCCGCTTGCGCCAAACCTAGCCACCATGGAGCACGGCTTATATAGACTGCAGCTTGCCCCTGAGGCAAAGAGCTAGCTTTGGGGCTGCAGTTGGTGGCTCAGATGGGTGCATGGACTGAGGACTGCTTAGACCCCGGAAGGGGGAAAACGGAGCAATGGGCAGTGCCAAAGGGCAGTGTCCTGAAGTAGATACCACGAACCAACAGAGCGACATGGGTCTAGAGCCAGAGGGTGGAGATGGGAGAGTGGCTTGATGACTTGTGAGACGCCAATCAGAAGGCAGCGCACTCCATGGATTGAGCAAATTCTCAGTGTGACCAGTAGGAAGCACCATGGTATTGGATGGACATACCTTTGGGGGACTGTAAAGGTGCATCTACACAGAAGGGGTTAACTCAAAATAAGCTACGCAAATTGAGCTACATCAATTTCATAGCTTACTTCGAAATTGGGAGCATCTACACAGCACTTACTTCAAAACAGAGCACTCTTCCTCCGAATTCCCTTACTCCTTGTACACTGAGGGTTACAGGAGTTGGATTAAGAAGTCCTCAAGCTTGACAGTATTTCAAAATAACTTAGTCCATATAGACATGGACTAAGTTATTTCAGAATAGCGCTAGTTATTTGAAAATAGTGTTGTAGTGTAGATGTAGCCTAAGGTATAAAGGGACAGTATTCCATTTGGATTTTTTTGAGTGAATGCCATTGGCTGTATGTCAACACCTCCTCTTGTGGACATGCACAAAGCACTGCCTGCAGTGTGTTTTCACTGTTTGGGGGTAGGGGTTCCCAGGGAGCTCCTCTTGTGAGCTGTGGAGCCCAGCTCTGTTGGGGATCCCCGTGCAAGGAACTTGACAGTGAGGTGGGCCAAGGAAGCATCTGTAGGCCTGCTGGGATGTGAATCTATTGGCTGTCCTTTGTGCAGGAGAGCTGATGCACAGGCACGAAAGGCCTTGAGGTCTGGAGCAGTGTTTACAAAGCAGCAGCAAAATCATCCTGCACTGGTGGTAAGGAGCTCTTCTCCAGGCTCCACGGAACTTCTCAGCATACAGTTCAGAGACGTTGACTTTTGTATGAATGGAAGGGTTTGGGCTTCATTGCTTAAGAAAAAAATATGGTTTAGCCCTTTAAAACTCAAAGTGCCGTTTAACACTGTAAATAAATCAAGTGCCAGTAAATTCATCAAGGGAATACAGGCCTGATCAGTGGGGAATCACATGGAGAGTAGTAGGAGGAATTAGTTATCTAGCACTTCCTACTCTTATAGGCAAAGCATTGAATATGTGGTTAAGTCCAGAGTTTTGTCCAGCATCTGAAATCCAGCAAGAAGCAGCACTTCACTGTGTCAAGTGCGACTGATGGGCAACTTTACCTCATTTCCTGGGTCAGTATGGTCTAGCCATCCCTCTGTTTCCAGACCAGACACTGCAAGTTACCCCTCCCATTGAAATCTGAAACCCTGCCCCTCAAGATTTCAGTGAAGCTTCCTCCCGCTGCTGCCTTCCTCCTGTCTACACCTCTTCTTTCACTAGTAGGCAAAGACTAACAATTGCAGGGTCCAACTCAACTCCTGGTACTTTTCTATGGCACCCAACGCTAGAGAGAAAGAATTCCTAAGGAGGACCAGGGAGGTGACTGGGACACACCTCCAACAGGAGTCTGAGGACATCTGAGGTCTGTGCCATTTTTTGAAATACAAGGATGACAGCCCTAATCTAGCAGTCTGTTTTGAGTTGATGTCTCCTTCTGGCATGTGTTGGAAAAAAAGATAGGTCTTTCTTGAGTTAGAATAATCATGTGAATTATTCTAATTATTGAGATCCATTTGTTTCCTTGGACCTCAAGGATTAGACTAATTCACATGATTATTAATAAATAAACTAACTGCTGCCCACATACCTGGAATACTGCATTGTTAAAAACATTCACTGCATATTGCTCATCTGGAGGGAAAGGGTACTAAATAGTCACCGTTTAAAATTAGCTATGGGTAGTTGACTTTTTTTTAAGTAAAATCAAATCTGAGATTTAGTCCCATAACAGCCGTGTTTGAGATTGTAAGGGCAGCGAGAACTATAGAAATTTCCATATGAAAGGTGTCCTTTTAAAAAAAAAAAACAGCAAATACCTAAAATGGCAGAAAAAGAACTAAAGATTTTTCTTAGTCACATGGGTAATTCATTTGTGACATCTCACATGTGGTTCATTATGTCAGCACAGTAGAGTGGAAACAGGTTGGAGCTATGCAGATTTACCCCAGCTGAGCATTTGGCCCTTTGTGCTTTAGCTTACTGTTTCCAGAGAGATGTGATTTGTTTTTGTTTGTTTTTTTTGCTGTGCTTCTGGTATTGATTTTCAAGTGCTAGATTGTGCGAGATAACATGAGTTATTATTGGATATGAATTTTCTTTCTGTTCGGGGGATTCTTTCTGCTTTTTAGCAGGCTGGCTGGTGGAAAGTTGAGATACATAATTGCTGATGTCTGTTTGTGTAATCATTTGCATTATTGGTAGATGTCAGCATAATTGGTTCTGGATGAATAACTTTTTTTCAAATAGCTCATAATTGCAGCAAAGGGCAATGTTTCTAGTCTCCTTTCTCATTAGATCAGGGCAGTAACAGTGCCTTGTATGCTGGTTTTGATAAAACAATACATCTCCCACTGTTAAATGTGTATCCTATAGGACATGAGTCCTAGACATACTGACTTAAGAGAGTGCAGCATAGCTATAGGTTTCCCATCCTCAGGGTACATCTAGTTTGCTCTCAGTACTGATTACTTTCACTGTTTTTATTTCCTACCTACCATTTAGCCAGAAGAGCAGACAGATGGTTGTCTTCAGCACTGAGCCCTACAATTCTGTGAACTGTTTCCCAGCTCTGGATTTTGGGTTTGTTCCTGTTAACCTTGACATGGGCACGATTGGGCCCTGGAGTGAACAGGATTCTCATTCACACCCATCATCTCAGATCGGGATGTGAAGGACTAGTCGACTATCTGATAAGCAAATGCTTACTGGATAGTCAATAGGATAGTTGACTAGTTGCTTCTCCTCCCCCTTGCTGCCTCTGTCAAATAGAAATAGCAAGGCGGGGGGGGGGGAGAAAAGGAAGAGGGGGTAGTAGGGCTCTCTGTCACTGGGGGAAGGGCAGCAACATGGCTGCTGGAAGGGAATGCGGAGACCCTGAACTACAGCGGAGGTGCTGGGGAGGAGCACGGAGCCCTTTGAGTAGCAGCAGAGCCATTCAGTGGAGTGTGAAACTCCTCGGGCATCAGTGGGGCTGCTTGACGGAGCCTGCCAGGCAACAGCAAAGCTGCTCAGTGCAATGCAGAGCCTCAGGTGGCAGCAAGATGCTGAGGAGAGTGAGGAGATGCCTGACAGTAGCCGAGCCCCAGGCAGCAGCAGAGCCGTGGGGGAGAAAGTGAAGCCACCAGCGGAGGCACAGAACCCCAGGCTGCAGCAAAACTACAGGGAGAGTGGAGCTCTGGACTGCAGTGGAATTCCCGACCACTGTGGGGAGAGGGGAGCCCCTGGGCTGCAGTGAAGCCATGGGGGCTGGGGTTGGAGTAGAGCTCACCCTAACCCCCGTGCTGTGGGGAGAGCAGTGCCCTGGTGGCTGTAGAGCTGCCTGGAAAAAAAGCAGAGCTCTTGGGCAGGCAGGGGAAAAGAAGAGCCCCTGCCATGTTGACCTCCGCTGGTCCGGCAAATTCCCTGGTTTGGGACCACTCAGGTCCTGAGGGTGCCAGATGAGAGAGGTACAGCTAAGCACTGCTGGAAATCTGCTTCCATGTCTAGTGACTGCATTTCCCATCTCCATCCATTTGTCATAACCGGGGATGCTGTTGAATGGGTAAAATTTTGAAAAGCACATGGGTGATTTAGGAGACTACATCTCATTTTCAGACGTGATTTAGGCAGTTAGGACCTGAAGTTTCATTGACCATCAGTGGGCTCCTAAATGACTAATTTTTGAATGGGATTTTCAAAAGTGCCTAAGCAAGCTAAAGTACCTGATGCCAATGGATTATCAAAGGCACTTCTGAAAATCTAATTGAAGTCCTCCTCTAAGTCTCTTAGTCCCAGATCCCCAAAGATATGTAGGCACCTAACTCTATTCCCATTTAAATTAATCTTGTGCTAAAATTTAGAGTGATTTTGAGAAGGAAATAAAGACTTTCAGTATGTGATGAGGTGCACAGAACCTTTGCAAGCACTTAATTTCCCAACCTAAGCAAGCCCTATCTGCAGCTGCTGGTGCCTATTTCTGTGCTTTGTATGTCATCAGGATCGCGATCATTAATGTTAAAGGCAATTGCGTGTGTTTACTTTTGTTTCTATGCAATCAGAATTGTTTCTCTTTTGAACACCTGTCCCAAGACGACATTTGTGCTAAAATCCAACGGCTGCACCATAGGCAGCCAGCACTTAGAGGTTTTTCCCTGTTTGAAAAATGAAGTTTTACAAAAAATAAAATGTAGATATTTTCATTTCTGTGATCTATTATCCAGCTGAGCTGCATAACTCGGGTATCAGAAAAACTTTTCATTCCCTGCTGGTGGATAGGTTTTGAAAAGCAGTCAGCATTGAGCAGTATTGCATAGGCAGGCGCATTAGCTGGTCTCATGTTGCTAATGTTTATTCTACAGACAGAGAATACCTTTTCAGGAGGATGGCTTAAACACAAAAGTAAATGATGCTCTCTGGCCAGTACTTTGTAACATATCAACATTGCAATAAAATTTACGAGTTACACACATCAGAGTTATGAACTGACCAGTCAACCACACAACTCCTTTGGAACCAGAAGTACACAACCTGGCAGCATATGCTATTCCGCCCCAAATATAGTGTGTTAAAGGTACACTACTAAAAAAGAAAGGAAAAGCAGCAATTTTCTTCTTGATAGTAAAGGTTCAAAGCTGTATTAAGTCACCCTTCATTTGTAAACTTTTGAAAGAAAAACCATAACATTGGGTCAGAGTTACAAATATTTCAGAGTTATGAACAACCCCTATTTCCTGGGGCTATGTCTACACTGCAGGCTTCTTGCGCAAGAACTGTTTTGCGCAAGGCTTCTTGCATGCAAATTCTTGTGCAAGAGCGTGTCCACACTGCCATGTGCTTTTGCACAAGAGATGTGCTTTTGCACAAGAGTGTCCATGGCAGTGTGGATGGTGTCTTGTGCAAGAAAGCTCTGATGGCCATTTTAGCCATAGGGATTTCGTGCGCAAGAAATCCCTGTTGTCCGTCCACACTGCCTTCTTCCACAAGAGGGCTTATTCCTTATGGGGAGAGGAATAACTCTGGCGCAAGAAGCCCTCTCTTCTGATGCTTTACTGTAAATTTACTTGCACAAGAATACGTGTGCAGTGTAGATGCTCTGCAAGTTTTTGCGCAAGAACGGCTGTTCTTGTGCAAAAAACCTGCAATGTAGACGTAGCCTGGATGTTTATAACTCAGAGGTTCTGCTGTAGTTACTTTATCTGACCAGCTGACATCAAGTATTCTCCACAAGCATCATTTTGCCAAGTTTCAGAAGCGTGTAACCATGTGAGGATCTCAATAACACTGTACAGCTTTATCTTGGTTCTTTTATGGATTTCCTTATTTTTCCAAATATTTGCCAATTAAAAAAAACTCCACTTGCCTTTTCTAGTTCTTGCTTTCCCCTTCTTATGGATGTGGCCATCAGCACTGTTTGTGCTTCCAAGACGTAGAGATTTGTTAACTCTGCTGTATTCTTCTTTCTCAATTGCATACGCACCATCATTGCTGAGTCCTCTCCCAAAGATCATGACTTTCATTTTATTTTCACAGATTTGCCGTCCCACTTTGGCAGCCTCATAGTTGACATTGTTAATGGTCTTTTCTGTGGACATTGCAGAGAAGAAAGTAAAAGTCTATAAGGAAAGGAAAATGAATGGGGCATGAAGCCATTCTCTCCTGTTACAGTTTAAATGGCACTTGGGTTTTGAAAGATAATAAAAATAAATCACTGTGTATATAGCACAGCCACAGTCCCCACTCTGTCCCTCAGTGGATGTGGATCCAACAGTGTATGGAGAAAAGGGAAGTACGATGCAGGGGCCAAAACTAGCTGGATCAAAGTTCTGTGGGAATGGGGGTGAGTGGCAGCTACTTGGGTGGCAGGACTGGAGGTATCACTATTACCACAATGATCCTATGTATGGGAGCAACCGCAAAGAGTATGAGAGGGACTTTTCCTCCCAGCCTTATGTTACCCTGCTGAGGCCCCATTCAGTGCAGATGCTGGTCTTATGCATCCTTACTTCTGGTACTTCTGTTTGAATTACATGATTGCACCTCTGATCCAACCAGTTCCCCCACTCTTGTCATAAGGGGCTTCCCTGTTCCCCCGCAGCTGGGGTGTGGAGGAGTCTTCTCTGATGGAGCTCACCAGCATTCAGCCCAGTTATGTAGATTGGGGGCAGGATTTGGAGCTAACGCGACCTGAACTGACTATAGTTTCCTTGCAGGGTAGCACCTATGGCATGTCATCTTTTTTCTGAAATCCGGTTTGGCATTTTGCTTTAATCTTGTGCTGCATGATTTGTTTTGAAATCAGACAGAACATTGGGATTCAGGGCAAAGTCATTCTCCAGCACTCTGGCATATTGAAAAGTGTGAGGGTGCTTATTACAATATTTACAGCATCATTTTTCATATTGAAGATTTGCACAAGCTTGTTTGAGTTACTCAGCATAAAATCAACGATTGCAGAGGGGCACGTGCACAAGAACGGATTTTGGTTCTCTAGAGAGCCCAGACACAAAACCACAGTTTCTTAAACTAATGCATCTAAATCCATTGAAGTGTAGCTTGTGCCATCAGTGAAGTGATACAGAAAATTTATTTTTTTCCAGCACTGTCCCTGCCAATTCCCTCTTTCCACTGCACTACCACTCACTTGCCTTCTTCCGCTTGCAATATACATATAAAATAAAATGAAAGTGACTGTGTAGAAATGCACCCTCTGACTCTAGAGATTTGCCCTATGTATGTATTCATCTGTTGACTTTAGTTTTTACTGCACTTTACCCTGTGAGCTCAACAGAGCTGAGAGAATGTGAGCTGGAGGCTCTTTCTTGTGCATGATCAGCAGAATTGTTTTCTAAACTGCAGTCGCAGGGCCAGTCCTTTATACTCCTGCCACCCCAATGAAAGGCAAGAGTTACCCAAGGCAGAATATGAAGGGAATGGGGCTGCACAGGGATAACTGAGGTTGAGAATTTGCCCTTCGTTACCAGTGATCATGCTAAAGAAAAGAAAGCGATCACTTGATTTTGAGGGTATGAATTCACTGCAGACAGACACGTGTGGCTGGCCTGTGCCTGCTGCCTCAAGTTTGTAGGGCTGTTTAATGAGGATGTAGAGCCTACGCTACAACCCAGCCTGAACATGCAGCTAAACAGCCCCTTAGCCTGCCCCTGCTAGCCCAGGTCAGATGGCACAGTCCAGCCACAGGTTTTTAATTGCCATGTCGACATACCCTAGGAGTTTGCAGGCCTGCCAACAAATGTATCTTTTTATTTGTAAACGGAGCACATAGGCTGTGGAGTGGTGGAGACACCATCAACGTGGAACCTCACAGTGCTGTTTTTACAGTGTTGTACAACTGCATTTGAAGATCTACCCAGCTCGTCTGTTTTCCCATCTTACTCCCATTTGCCATTTGTCTCCCATTTTAAATCAGAACTTTCCGAACTCTACAGTGCTGTCGCCGTCCGTTTTATTTCAGGAAAGGAGGGAACCAGTAGGTATACACATCCCTCCCATTGGCCAGTTCCCTCCTGTTCCTCCCTTGTTTTTTTGAAAACATGTTTACTAAACTGGCCCAAGCCATATTGGCGAGATGCTATCTTGCTTTGCATTTTTTATATTCCAATTTGTCAGAAGGGTAGAATGGATGGATGGTCACACCGGTAATTCTCTTTTCAGGAATGATGAGCAATGAAAGGAAATGTGGCGGCTCACTCTGTCTGAGCAGATGAGTTGGCCTGAGTGCATTTTTCACTTACTTGCCAGAGTTTAGTACTTGGATACCCCTGGAAACATCCCTACCCAGCTGTAGCACTTCCAGTGTAAACTTCCCAACAGCACCTTGTGTGTTGAGCCTTATCCCTGACTCACAGGTGGGATTTAGTGTGTTACCTGTGAATAAAGTGTCCAGTTTTGATGCTGGCTTGTGATGAAAACACCCCTGCTGAAACATCATTCCTGGGATGCAGATAAGGTACAGTGACCAGCATATTAATGAATGCCCTATGGTTGTGACTATTTTCTTCCACTATTTGATCTGAGGAAGTGGGTCTGGCCCACGAAAGCTCATAATCTAATAAACCATCTTGTTAGTCTTTAAAGTGCTACATAGTCCTGTATTTTGTTTCAGCTACACCAGACTAACACGGCTACATTTCTATCACTATCCAGAGTCTTTCAGTTCAATTGTGTTTTCTAAGGTTCCCTGTGGATTTCTGTTTTCCTTATTTTAACTTTTTTTCTGGTACAGCAGCACTGAACAGAACACGCATTTCCTTACACTGTGAAATAGCGTGATGCTCGTGGTTCCAAAAAGCTGGACTGCTTAGCCTGGTTTACTTGTTCTGAAGATACTTTTGCAGGACTTTCCATACTTCCGGGACCAGCAGTGGTGCTCTACTTGTTGGCTGCCTCTAAACTTAGCAGCAGTTCAGTAGAGTCTGTTTCTTTTTCTTCCTAGTACAGATGTGAATCACCTTCCAAATAAGGTAGACAGCAAGCAGACTCTACATTCTGGTTGCTCTGCTTTTCTGACCTCAGACCACATCAGTCTCCAAACTGTTACGAATACTGGAAAAAATGTTTAATCTGAATCCTGAATGTACCGGGCTTTTTTTTCCTAGTCTGGATTGGTGGGTCATCTGTAAAGGTTTTTGCCATTTATGCATTAAACCATTAAAAGAATGACTTCTTAGCCAACAGCTGTTTGATTTCTCTCCTAGCCAGGCTAACTGCTAACCCATTTGGGATTAAAAGCTCAGTCATGAAAGGATAAACTCTCCCCTCCTGTGGGAAAAACAGGTAGGGGAAAAAAGCTCTTGTAGAATTTCAAGAGGCTGAACTGGAGTTTCAGAAGACTGATGCTGTCTCTGGGGAGGAGTGTGAGCATCACAGAGGGGCAGAGGCTTGGCCTTGAAACCCGCAGGCTCTGGGAAACTCAGTACCAAAGCGGACAGATCCTGAGGCAACCACAAGGAGAGTCAACATCTTTGTGTTGCTGCCTGGAGCCCCTAGCAGCAGTTCACTATTGCTCTCCCCACTGCCTCCCAGAAAGGGAGGGGTCCAGGAGAAGAATTAAATTCTGCTTCCATAGTATTCTGTCCTATGTACTTTTCTCTTGAAAATCCTTTGAACCTCAGGGAACATGCCATATACAGAATGGCTGCTCCATGGTTCTTTTATGATGCCCCCTTTCACGCAAACTTAGATATCCTTGGGGAAGGTAGGGAAGCATGCCTCAGTTTCTGCAGCTCAGCCCCTCTTTCGCCCTTGCTTCCCAACACAGAACAGAATGAGTCCTATAGCATATAAACCAAGATGTATGTATCAAGGAGACTCGGAGTAAGAGGGATCTGGCTGTAGTCTGAACCATGGGAGTGAAAGTGATGTTTCAAGCAAGATTATTACTAGTACCAGTGTTTTTCCTCTAACGCAAGAACTGTGGGTAATCATTTAAAAAATTCTGACCTAGCCAACAAGAGCATATAGTGTGTCCTAGATATAAAGTAGAAAATTTGTCACATGTTTAAAGGTAAGCCACCTCCCAGTTACTTGACTTACAGGAAGGCAGGAGATGGTTCAATTACAGGAAATTCTACTGCTATGTTAAGAAGTTTCCTTCCTCTAGGTCTAGGCTTTTAATTTCTTCTCCATTTTGTGGCTGGTATTATGGGTTGCTTTTCTGCTTCTTTTCACACTTACTAGGGTTTGTGTGAAGATAGGTATTTTTCCCTTCAGGCTTTTCAGAGTCCTCATTATTTTACTGCTGATCTAATATGCAGTTGATAAGGCGACTATGTAAATTTACAGATTTAATATTCTAGGTATTTTTCATCTGTGCAAGAAAAAGGAGGCATTTGCCAAAATAGAAAACTAGCATTTTATCTTAATGCTGGCAGGTATGTGTAAATATTTAAGCTGTAAGGAAATCCACATCACTGGTTTGTTGATACACTAATCTTTATTTCGTTTGATGTATTTTTTCTAACAGGGGGCCTTGACCTCATCCTCATGCCAGGCCTTGGGTTTGACAAAAGCGGCAACAGATTGGGAAGAGGGAAAGGATACTATGATACCTACCTTGAACGATGCATGCATCATCCCAAAGGAAAACCTTACACGATTGCCTTGGCTTTCAAGGAACAGATCTGTGACTCAGTGCCAGTGACAGAAAATGACATCTCAATAGATGAAATCCTTTATGAAGATAGCTAAAACCATCTGGATACTGCTGAGCAGAAATTGACCAACCAAAGACTTCATATTAAGGCACACACTTGTAATAGTCATTCATAATTTTGTACTGATAAAATACACTATTTTTAACAACCCTTCCCCCACATTTATGTTATTGAGGACTGCATTGATCTCATTCTAATTAGAAAATATCTATTGTGAAGATTTATTTTAGAATCAATAGAAACAAGAATGGGTGACTATTTTATTAACGATTAGATAATTTAATCTAATCATGTTTCTGTTTGTTGAGTTACCCGATATTTAGCCTGACAGTTTTATTGCCCTGCTTTAAAATGGAGCTCAGTTACTAAGAAGATTTCATGATCCAATCTGAAAGGGGATATTTGTTGGAACTAAAGTTTTAAATATGGCCACAGCACTTAACAATTATGCATGACCATCAACAAAACATTACTGCTCAAGAAACCACTTAAGCTGCACATGAACATGATCACAAAAGGGTGAATAAAAAGCCTTTTGATTGTAAAATCAATTTAGATTACATACTTGATGGTTAAATCATTGTCTAAATATAGAATCTCTATGCTAGCAACGGTATAATTAAAGATCTGACCATGTTTTTAATGTATACCAATTTCTATGTTTTAACTATAAACCCATATAAATATTGCCTTAGGCTGAAACTTGGTAGATGAGTTCTCAAGCTGAGCATTCAGAAATGGTTTTGATTTAAACCTACAATTTTCCTGGTCATTACTCCATAATGTAGTGGAATAGTGATGAAATTTGGTACAATACATTGAAGAATGGCTAGAGAGAAGCCTAGAAGAATTCCAGATGACAGCAACTATTATAGGATGAGAGGGTATGGACTCAGAAAAGGTTAACACAATTAAATAGGTACAAATTGGTGAAAGGGATGCAATGCTTCTGGAATGCAGAATAACTTTACATGAAGGGAGAGAGAACAGGATAAATTGTCATTTGTTATCACTAGAAGATTTACGTCGCATTGCCCAGGGCCTTAATTTTTGTTTTTTGGAAAATAAAATGAAAATGTACATGCTTCATTTAAATCATTGCTGTGGGGTGGGGCAGGGAATGAAGGCTCAGTATACAGTCTGCCCCAGGGAGAGAGAACTACCTTAAGTCCCTTCTCATTGCATCAGCTTGGGGCCAGGTGAGGAGCACCTCTCCAGGGCTGCTGCAGCTCCAGTGGTAGCACAATAGGATGTTGCCCCTGGCTCTGGACAGATCTGAGGGGCATGATTTAGCCCATCAGGTGAGCATTTATAAAATTGTGCACAATTTAGCACCTAGCTTTTTGGTAGCACCGTGCCAGAGAAAGCACAATTATATTTCTCACCTTGTCCCAGATAATTGGAGTGCACCAAAATATTCCCAGTCTTCTGCTCCATGCACCACTCAAAGTAATTGTGTGAACTTTGAAAATATCCGTTCAAAGGAGGTGGTAGTAGTTAGCTTAGTATAATATTCTGATATGGGAATTTAAAAATATACAGAAGATAATAATGAAAGGGAACACAATTTTCATTTCCTTTCAATCTTACCCTTGCCTCCCTCAATACATTTTTGTACAAGTATAATTTCTTTCAGCCTGTACATTATTTCATTAATTTTAACCAGTTCACTCTGTTTGCACATTAAAAATTCTGTGAATTCTCAAGCACTAACTACAGAAGAGAAAGCCCTTAAGACTTCACAGATAACAATTTTGATAACTAAATCATGCCTACAATATACATGAGTTTTTTAATCTAGGACTGTTGTATTCAATTTCACTTCTATTTTTGATATGGGAGTAACTCAATAACTGCTTGTTAAAAAAAATCGTATGTAATTGTAAATTCTATAATATGAGGACATGCTTCAGAATGAAGTTAAATTCTTCCTAAATATAATGATGGTATATCCATGGAATGGAAGCATGCACAAAGAGATCAGACAGAATTCTCTGTTTTGAAATTGCCCCTGAGGATATTTGCATTTGAAAGGTCCCAATTCAGAGGTATTGGAAAGTTCTTTGGAAAGATCTATTGCTGCAAAAAATGATCAACCCTCCCAAAGAGATAGAGCACCTCAAGTAATGGATGCATCAGCTGATCATGCATGTAGGGCTTAAAGATACAACCCAGCTGTCCTCAACCAAATTTCTGACATGAGTACGGGTTGCAGAACTGGCCCTTTTGAATGTAACCAAAAGGGCACATCTATCGTGAAGAAGAAATGAGTAATAGTAATACTGTCATCCAAAGAAGGACCTTTATGGGATATTTAAGTGAAATTGAGTTGTACCTCTAGAAAATGGAATCTTTAGAGAGAGAGAATATGAAGGTGTTGGATAAATACATACTGACATGAGTTTGGGGTGGTCACATTACCAGGAAATGCTGAAGCAATGAGTGAGTTATGCAGATCATTGCAAACGAGTGCCGATACACTGACTAATAAGCATGAGAGACCTCTTCAAAATGAGTTAGTGGTCTCAGACTGGTTCTCCTGAACTAATGCCTCTGTCGGGACTTTGGTAGATCTCACTGGCAGTCTCAGCTTAGAAGGCAATAATAGATGAAATGTGGAGAACGAAGAACTCTGAGGCCACCTAGAGGCAGTCCTGACAGAACATTGACAGTATTGTTGGAGCAGTCCAGGTAAGCTTGTATCATTGCCTTTGAGTTCCTACTTCCAGAATTAACAAGCAGAGGAATTTCATGAATACGACTTGCTAAAGCATATATTGAATCGCCGTGTCAGTGCTCATTGTTTCATATAGGGTCTATTGAAAGGCTCTGCCTTTAGGTAGGTTACTATATAGATTAATTCATGCATGCTAAAGCCAGAAGACTTACATCTTCAGTCTGACCTGCTGTATAATACAGGCCAGAGAATTTCACTCAGTTATACTGCATTGAGCCCCTTTTCCTTGAGGTTGGCTGTAGCATAACTTCAGAATAGCACCCAGCTGTCACTGTTAGTTTGTTTCAATGGATAATCACTGTCACTATTAAAAATTTGCTCTGAGTACTAATTTGAAGTTGTCTGGATTTAATTTCCAGGCAATGGTTCTTGTTATGCTTTTCTCATTTAGGTTAAAAGAGACCTTGAATACTTGGTATTTTCTCTGTGCTGCTATAATAGTACACCATAGAATACTGTCAGAATGTGTGGGTCGGGGTCTCATGGGCAGCCAGAATCAGAATTGTAGGACTGGAAGGGATGTCATGAGGTCATCTAGTCCAGTTCTCTGCACCCACAGCATGACTTAAGTATTATATATACCAGCCCCGACAGGTATTTGTCTAACCTGCTCTTAAAAATCTTCAGTGATGGAGATCCTGCAATTTCCCTAAGCAATTTATTCCAGTGCTAACCACTCTGACAGGATGTTTTCCTTAATGTCCGACCTCAGCTTCCCTTGTTGCAATTTAAGCCCATTGCTCCTGCTATCGTTAGAGATTAAAGAAAACAATTTTTCTCCCTCTTCTTTGTAACAAACTTTTATATATTTGAAAACTATGATCATGTCCCTCCTCAGTCTTCTTTTCTCCCTATTTTTCAAACTTGGGTCATGTTTTCTAGACTTTTAATCATTGTTCTTTCTCTTTGAACTTTCTCCTATATGTCTATATTTTTCTTGAAATGTGGGTCCCAGAACTGCCCATAATATTCCAGTTAAGCCTAATCAGTACAGAGTAGAATGGAAGACTTATTTCTTGTGTCTTGCTTACAACACTGCTGCTAATACATCCTAAAATGTTGTCACCTCTCAAACTTCTGCTGTAGTATAAGCTAACAGTTTGAGCTCCTTAAGATTTCTGATTGTGGGTGGATGGATGGATAGACAGGTGGTTTAAGACCTAACAGAACTGATGGTAGCAATTTCTGGTATGATATAACTAGTACAATTATGGTTCGCATGCATTAGTATCTGGTGGATTTTATTCATTTTTAAAAATTGAATATATGTAGATTTTATTATAGAGGATTTGCACTTTATGAAAGATGGATTATGCACCACATTATGTGCATTGAACTGCTTTGGCTTTTGATGTGCTGATGATCTTTTGAAAATACATGATTTTAATGTAATACATGGCGTTTGATTAATGTCAGCCTTGTGAAGTATTGGACAGAATTTAATAAAATGTAATTAGTAGTGTTGCAATGAAATGGACATTTTGCCATTTCATATACAGTCATTTTAGATTATTGAAGATTTAGAGTCAGTTATTATGTGTTCTATATTCTAAGAAATGGCTCCCGAAATGGAAATGTAGCATTTTGCCTGACCAGAGAGCAGTAGTCTATTATATATTTTAGAAAGTTTGTTTGTTCGTTTGATCAAGAACACCTTCTAAATGGTAAGATCTAGGACCACCAAATTTGATATTACAGATTCCTCTATCATAACTTCAAGTAATGTGTTTGGTTGTGCCTGGAATGAGATTGCTTCTCATAAAACCAAACAGAAAAGAGATGGAATCACCAAATTGAGCACAGTCCTCAAAATTGGCATAACTAAGCAAACGTTGAAAGAGACTGAACCAAGATAAGCCAGAAAAATGGGATGAACCTGGAATAGAATTGCTTCTCAGTAAACCTGACAGAAAAGAGATAAAACAGAGACATTTGGACTAGTGCTCTGTTTTGGCACAACTAAAACTAGAAAACAATGTTATTGAAAACCAAATTGACTATAGCCCTTTTTTGTTAAAACATAGTGAATGATAGGAGTTTATAGGGATGAAGAAAAAAATACACTTGATGGAATTCTCATTTTAAAATTTTTAGTAAAATTAATAAAATAACGCTATTTTTCAAAAATAGTCATTTCAATAAAGCATGTACATTTTCCTTTTATTTAAAAAAATTAATTGAGTTAAGGACTTGAAAAACACCCGGTAAATCTACTAGTTATAAATGAATAGTAAGATCTCATTGGGCCTGATTCTTATTTATGCTAAAGCCTCTTTACATAGCTCTGGTATTACAAGCTTTAATGGAAATGAGAATCAGACCGAATGTTATTCAGTAATTGTCCTTACATTCACAGGACACCATCCCTAATCAGCAGGCACATTTCTAAACAGAAAGCTCTGCCAAAGGTTTTGGAACTGAAACACTCAACTATGAACATAGTCTGTAAAACAACCCAATGACTGTGTCTAGACTGTATCCCTTTTCCGTAAAAGGGATGCAAATTAGACACATCGCAATTGCAAATGAAGTGGGGATTTAAATCCCCCCCCGCTTCATTTGAATAAAAATGGCTGCCGTTTTTTTCCGGCTCGGAGCTTTGCCGGAAAAAAACACCAGTCTAGACGCGGATCTTTCGGAAAATAAAGACTTTTCCGAAAGATCCCTTATCCCTTATTTTAAGAGGGAAAATAAAAGGCTTTATTTTCCAAAAGCTCTGCGTCTAGACTGGCGCTTTTTTCCGGCAAAGCTCCGTGCCGGAAAAAAGCGGCAGCCATTTAAATCCCCGCTTCATTAGCAATTGTGATACGTCTAATTTGCATCCCTTTTACGAAAAAGGGATGCAATCTAGACCTAGCCAATGAGTGTCCATATTTCTTTGCCTTCAAACACTTTCATACCAAACTGGCTCACTATTCTAGTAAAAAGATGCTTTTTCTAACTTCCTATTCTGCTAGCTCAGCCTGGGATCTGAAAGTTAAGTTGGGTCTTTCTGTTTCTTGCATATAAAAATGCAGCCAGTAGATGAGCTGACAAGTTCGGTGATAATGCCTGAAGGAGAATAGCCTCCAGCTTGTGGTTGCAAACTTGTATTGTCTAGCAGCTGTACAAACCTGGTTATGTCAGTAAGTCAGGCAGAACAATTCAAGACATGGAATAGACATGCTGAGAGAGAAGATGTAGATTTGGTACTGCTGTTCTTCTGAGAGAATTTTAATCCTTCCCCCATCACTGGATGTATGTTACTTTATGAACAAATTATTGTAGCATGTTTGTGAACATGAGTGTACTGGAGTAGAACTCTAGCTTCTCTTTGCAGACTGATACACTCTGCTAATTAACCCCTCATGAACACTCACTTGTTAGAAGTTTGGGGGCAAGTTCTCCTCTGTTACGTTGGTGTGGCTCTGTTGTAGTCAATGCATCTGCACTTGTGAAACTGTGACCGATTTTAAGCTAAACACTTGAAGCACAGTCAATCTTTATTCAGCACAGCACATGCTTACATCCCATTAAAGTCAATGGGACTTCTGCAAATACTTTAGCACTTTGCTGAATAGGGCTGGTTTGCTGACTCAGGATTTGAAAGCAACATTAGGAACTTTGCCTTTTTTTGTTAGAGACCCCTAATTTCAGCTGCATAGATTCTATTGTGGTTTCATATTATACATAATATTAAGAGATCATGCCAGTGAAATAGAACATTATCAGAGGATAATGATTTTCTGTTGCTACATAAATGCTGAGGCAAAGCCAGGTGTTTATTTCCAAGCAGGACATCATAATCTTTTGACCATGTTCTATTCGAATGACTTATTTCATTTAGGCCAGATGACTGCTGTAGATTGAACCATTTTATCTGATGCCTGTTGGCCCAGTGTAATAATGGTTTCACAGTGTACCATTGATGTCCTGCGGCATTCTCTATACAAGAGACTGATTATTGTACCTTAGCCAATTAGATATCAGTTTATTCACAAAATTACTATCACTTTTTTGAATAAACTCTTATCTGACTGGCTAGATTTGTTAACTTTAATAAATGAATAATGGCCAGGCTGACTGGTACAGATTGCATTCAGTAGATAATAGGTAAGCAACCATGTATAAAAAAGCTATTACATGATGAATAGCTTCTGGGGACAGCACAAACTACTCAGCACAAGAACAAAGTACTGAGATGGAGCTAAGGGCTCTGTTATAGATTTGACTTTATGTTTTTGTTGTAAAAATCTGAGGGGCAAGAATTTGAACTAGAAATATAGGCCCCATTATATAGGCATACGCTTAACTTTACTTGCAGGTGCCAACAGAAGCCAATGGAGCCACCTAATGTGTAAGGTTAGGACACGTGTAAATCTTTGAGGGACTGGGGCCATAATTTATCAGGAGGGCTCAGGTTTCTTATATCGTGGAGCACGCTTTAATACCGAAATTCTCCCATAGACACTTCCCTTCCCAGTCTCAGTTGCAAACCATTCCATGGCTATTACGAAGTTGTTTCCATGCTACCCCCTACCATATTTTTCCTTCATTGCTCTGCCCCATTTTTCCACCTCTGTGGCTTTGCATCTTAGGTGGCTGCATCACTCGCTCCATCCTGGTTTCAGCCCTAGTGAAGCTAAAGAAATGCAACAGCTTTAATTTGATATCCAAGCCTTCTTGCTGTCACTTTTTTTTGCCATATACTCTGATATTATGTCCAGCTTTACAGCATACAACAGTGTTTACACGGAACAGGGTTAAGGAACTGGTATGCAGATCTGAATGATTTAAGTGTGCTCAGCATGCACGATCACTTGGGGGAGCAGGGCAAGCTGCCAAAACTGAATCAAGTGGTTCCTCCACAGTTTCCATTAATGTAGGAATGTTATGTTGGGAATTATGAAAATATGCACTAAATGGGTTCATCTTTCCCCAAACAGGCACACTACGGTCTGTTTGAGTCTCCAAATACAGTGAACATCGTTATTGCTCTTCTTGTGACAAAGCAGGCAAAAGCACTGAAGTTCCACTTTGCTTATAAATAAGGGTATGTCTACACTACAAAGTTAATTTGAACTAACGGATGTTAGTTCGAATTAACTTTGATAGGTGCTACACTAGCGCTCCACTAGTTCGAACTTAATTCGAACTAGCGGAGCGCTTAGTTCGAACTAGGTAAACCTCATTGTACGAGGACTAAGCCTAGTTGGAATTTACTAGTTCGAATTAAGGGGTGTGTAGCCCCTTAATTTGAACTAGTGGGAGGCTAGCCCTCCCCAGCTTTCCCTGGTGGCCACTCTGGCCAACACCAGGGAAACTCTATTGCCCCCCTCCCGGCCCCGGACCCCTTAAAGGGGCACGGGCTGGCTACGGTGCCCATGCCAGGTGCAAGCCTGCCAGCACCCAGCCAGCAGACCCTGCACCTGGCACAGCTTGAGCCAGCCACCCGATGCTCCCCAGCCCTCCCCCTCTTCCCGGAACCAGGCTGGCGGCTCCCGGGAGCTTGCCCAGGACCGCAAGAGGCGGGCACCCGCCTGGTCCAGTGCAGACATCATGGACCTCGTCCATGACCTCCGCACTAGGCACAGGAAAGCGGCCGTCTAGGGCAGGAGAGCTGCCAGCCTGGCCACCCAGGAGCAGGTTTGCATGAAAATCAAGGTGGTCCACTGAGACCCCCGACCCTGAGCCCTGAGCTTAGAATGGCCGTACTGGGTCAGACCAAAGGTCCATCTAGCCCAGTAGCCTGTCTGCCGACAGTGGCCAACCCTAGGGACCCTGGAGGGGATAGACCAAAGACAGTGACCAAGCCATTTGTTTCGTGCCATCCCTCTCCAGCCTTCCTTAAACTTTGGGCAGGGACACCACTCCTACCCCCTGGCTAATACCACTCCATGGACCCAACCTCCATGAATTGATCTCACTTCTCTTTAAACTCAGTTCTAGTTCTAGCCTTCACAGCCTCCTGCAGCAAGGAGTTCCACAGGTTGACTCTGCTTTGTGAAGAAGAACTTTCTGTTACAAGTTTGAAGCCTGCTACCCATTCCTTTCCTTTGGTGTCCTCTAGTCCTTCTATTATGGGAACTAATGAAGAACTTTTCTGTATGCACCCTCTCCACCCCACTCATGCTTTTATAGATCTCTATCATATCCCCCCTCCGTCTCCTCTTTTCTAAGCTGAAAAGTCCCAGTCTCTTTAGCCTCTCTTCATATGGGACCTGTTCCAAACCCCTCATCATTGTAGTTGCCCTCCCCTCTCCCACCCTCTCTCTTCCCCTCTCACACCTCCTTTTCGCAGTCTCCCCCAGTTTTGTTCAATAAAGAGAGATTCTATTTTTGAACACAATTTGTTCTTTATTTTGTACATCAGGAAGGGGTGCTAGGGAAGGGTAAGTGGAAGGAGGTGAGGGAGGAATGGGGTACGAGCCCCCGATGGGGAGGACTGGGCTGGCTCTGCAGGCTTCTCGGGGTGGAAGCTCTCCTGCAGCCCCCCATTGCGCCCCTCTCCCCAGATGGCAGCCTGCGGCAAGTGCAGCCGGTCTGATGGCCGAGTGGTGTGATGTGCCCAGTGTGGGTACTCCGGGCACTCCAAGCCAGGACTGCTTTGCAAGCGGGGCACCCCTGAGAACTGTCTGTCCGGGGTGGGGGTCGGGTCCCTTTAAGCACAGCCCTCAGCTAGCCTGAGACAGCAGCTCCACTCTCTAAGTCCTCATCTGATGCCCTGCCAGCACTGCTTCCGGCCATCCTTAACCTCTGTTCAGGGTCCACTCTGTGTGGACATGCTAGTTCGAATTAGCAAAACGCTAATTCGAACTCGTTTTTTAGTCTGGATCCGTTAGTTCGAATTAGCTTAGTTCGAATTAACTAATTCGAACTAAGTTAGTTCGAATTAGCACTGTAGTGTAGACATACCCTAAGTCTGCCTGCCTGGCTTTAGGAAATGGATAGTTGAAGGGAAAATACTATTACCAAGGGATATGTTAATTATACTTCGGGATCCCTGTAGGAAATTCTATATCACAGAGTATTCACTAAGGTCTGACCAGTAGAGGAGTTAAAATTAAAAACTATCACTGGGGAGAAACTTGTACAATTTTATTGCAAGGGGATTTTCCAAACTATTTTAGTTTAATTACCCTTTCCCCCAAAAGAAAGGCCTAAGATGGGTGGGGAACCTAAGGCTTGGGGGGGCTGGATGTGGCTCCTTGCCTGGATCTGACCCCCGAGGCTCGGGGCTTCCCTCCCCGCTCAGCATTGGGGAGCCTGTGCTAGTTCCCCAGCCCTTCCACCGCCCCCCACCGTGGGCCTGTAGTACATAAAATCTACTAGCCTGGGCCCCCCTAGGCTCTTGTGCGCAAGGAGAATGTGGGGAGTGTCTTTTTCCTCAGTTGATGGCCATGTCAGTGAGAGTTTGGGGTTGGTTTTTTTTTGCATCTCACTTGTGTGCAGCCCTTGACCGATTTTTCTGTGGGTCAGTGACCCCTGACCCAAAAAAACATTCCCCTTCCCTGGCCTAAGAGATAAATTAACCTTAAGGTTGAAAATTACTCTTAGTAAAAGCACATGTCAATGTAAAGTGCAGAGATGAGTGAGGGGCAAATGAAAGGCAAATTATTTATGATTTAAAAGTTATTTGTGTAGGGCTGTAATATACATGGTGTTATATTCACATGGGCCTGATCCAAAGCCCACGGAAGACAATGCTCCCATTGATCTAAGTGAGCTTTGGCGCAGATCCAGAGGCCTTATCTTGCAGTGAGCTCTTTGCCAATGGACACTTGCTCTTACTTGAGGCCCCATTGACTTCACTGAGGCTTTGCAGGGTGCAGAGGTTAGCTTGCAAAGAGCTCATTGCAGAATAGGGGATCACAGATGGACATAAAGAGAGGTGGTTGGGTGCCAGTGGATGGACAGATGCAATGGCCAGTTCATCCACTTGCAAACGGGTGAAGTTTGGGTATTTTACCTCTTCTGCCAAACAGAGACGGTCGAGATACAGGCAGTCCCCGGGTTACGTACAAGATAGAGACTGTAGGTTTGTTCTTAAGTTGAATCTGTCTGTAAGTCGGAACTGGTGTCAGCCGCTGAATCTGGACACCAGTTCTGACTTACATACAGATTCAACTTAAGAACCCCAGGGTCCCCAAGTCAGCTGCTGCTGAAACTGATCAGCAGCTGATTCCAGGAAGCCCGGGGCAGAGCAACTCTGCCTCGGGCTTCCTGTAGTCAGCCGCTGGTCAGTTTCAGCAGCGGCTAACTTGGGGACGCCTGGGGCAGAGCAGCTCGGGTGCTGCTGGGTTGGTCCAGTAGCGCGGCCGCTCCTCGGCGCTACTGGACCAACCCAGCAGCACCCCAGCTGCTCTGCCCCAGGCGTCCTGATTCAGCCACTGCTGAAACTGATCAGCAGCGGCTAAATCAGGACTCCTGGGGCATAGTAGCTGGGGTGCTGCTGGGTTGGTCCAGTAGCGCCAAGGAGTGGTTCTGCGGGACCAACTGGCAGCGCCCCACCTGCTCTACCACAGGCCCCGGGCTTTGCTCCACATCTCCCTGGTCTGCTGAGGGGGGCGCTAGCTGCGTCCCCCCCAGCAGATCAGAGAGACGCGGAGCAAAGCGGCCGCTTCCAGATCAGCTGGAAGCGCCGCGGGTCCGGCCAGGTCCTGCGCGGCTTTGCTCAGCGTCTCCCTGGTCTGCAGACCAGAGAGACGCTGAGCAAAGCGGCGCAGGACCTGGGGCCGGACCCACGGCGCTTCCAGATCAGCTGGAAGCGCTGCGGGTCTGGCCCCGGGTCCTGCGCCGCTTTGCTCCCCGTCTCCCTGGTCTGCTGGCTCCCGCAGCAGACCAGGGAGATGGGGAGCAGCTTTTCTCGCCCAGGAGGAGGCGGGTGGCGGGACCAGGCATCCCGCCGCTCCAGTCCTCCGGGGCGAGAAAATCCCCGTTCATATCTGCGGATCCGACATAAGTCGGATCCGCGTAACTTGGGGACTGCCTGTACTTGCCTCCCGTGCTTCTCAGGTGTTGAGCAGAAAGATTTAGTGCTTAGAGGAGGAGAACAGGAAGTCAGGCGATCAAAACAGTGTACCTGGCCCTGTCACTCTTCACAGGAGGAGGATGAAGCAGCTAAATCTCATCTATTGTACCTGAGGATGACTCAGCCCTTACTGCTGAGTCCATTCATCTGTTGGTACATGTAACATGGTTCCGGAGCTTACCTGTAAAGTCACTCCCCTGTCCTCCTTCATATCCTCCCCTATGACCCACTTCTACTGTGATGTCAATACGAAACTGCCAGCTGGTATCTAGGGCAACTATGTAGGGACTTCTGATTTTTGTCTTTAAGAACTTATGTAAATCCATGTTCTACTCCTCTCTCCTTTGTTCTCCTTCCCCCACTCCTTCCATTGCTACATTTATTAGTAGCTTTTTGTTTTAATTAGACTGTAAACTTGTGGGGGGCAAGGTCCATCTTTTTATTTGCATAGCGCCCAGCACAACACGAGTTCTGATTGTGGCCTTTAGGGTCTGCTGTACTGCAAATAACAATTCTCCAAACAATCAAGTTGGATGGAAATCCACACACAGGAGCTGCTTAGTCATCAAGTAGCTAAGATCTTAGTTTTTACTTTGTTATGGTGTAAATTTGCTGCTTAGCTCCCCAGCGTTTCTGAAAACTACTGAATCATGGGGGAAAATGCTTGTCGCAAATGCCTTCTTGTCTGTCACCAAAATAATGCATTAAATGGCTTATCAATTCCAGGAGAAGATGACAGTCCCTGTGAGACTGCTCTGTTGCATATTTAGGGAACAAAATATGTTGACGACTTCAGAATAGTTCTGACTGCAAGATTATGGTGCATAAAATAAACACGTATTTTATTCTACCACATCCAATTGTACCTGAGGGAATAAGAAAGGCCTTCCGACATTTCTATAATTTAGCTTATTCATGGGAAAGTGACAAATGAAAAGTGCATGCAACACAAATTTGAAGAATGATTATTTAAAGGACAGCATTCTATGACTTGAATGTTATCAGCTGAAAACAAAGAGATTTAATTACCAGGAGTGGCAGATCTATATTCATACATATGTAAATGTTCCATAAAATGTAATAAAAATAAAAACCTTGCAGTAAGTTTTTGTTGCCACCTTATAGAATTATGTGCTTTCTATTGGAATAGTTAAAAGTAAAACTGTTGATGAGAATAATTTGCTATTAAATATTACAGGTTTATAGAGTAATCGACCTATTACACTTTTTATTACTTTTTCACTGTGGATTTAGATAGAAATACAACCCCTATCGGAGTCATATAATTCCTTTTACAAATCTTCTTGCCTTTGTTTTACATTTTGTTCTTGTCAGGATTTTAATCAAGATTGTTGTTTCTTGCATGTCATTGTAATTTTTTTGAACATTACATACTTCGATTCCTTCTATGCATGAATGGTGTCCTATTTTGTTTGTGTTGGGTGATGTTACGTATGCCTGGGTATACATGGTATGCTGTGTATGTGCAACTGTATCCTAGGAATAGCCATACATACATGTAGAAGAAAATTACATGACTCTTATTTGTTTACAGCACAATGGCAGCTTCCCCCTGTTCCCTGCACATTATAGATCTGATGCTCCAATACTTTACAAATGGTGTAGATATTTATACCTGTGCAAAATGGGCACAAATCAGAATCCTACATTCACACCAGTCACTATTAACTGTACTTTGAGGAAGGTGCAAAGCAGTGAAAACTCAGGCCTAATAAAAGTGCTTTACAAAAGTACATATATCATGATGCCCATTTTACAGATAGAGAAACTGGCCTAGAGAAGTTGTTACTTACTCAAGGTATTATGGCAAGTTAATGACATGGCCATGAATAAAACCTTCTGATTTCCAGTCCCAAGCCTTATCTACTGGTCAATGCTTCCATCAGTGTGCTTGATCTGAAATGTAGGGATGATCTAAACTGCAAGGGATTGTCCTTTTCTTCTATGTTAATATAGTAGATAGCACAATGGGATTCTGGTCTACAATGAGGGCTCCTGGATGCTATAGTCACTATAGCAATTAATAGATGAACAGCTAGTTAAGTCTCCATCATAAGTACAAACCTTGGTCTCCAATGAGAGTGTCAGCCAACGACTAAGTACTGCTAGCTATAGCAGTGTGCTTGTGGATTGTGGATTGTATTGAAACAACTAAACTCACCTGCAAACAGCCATCAGACAGTGACTTCTGGTCACAATCAGCTTGGGTTGAATACAAACTAGTGCTGAAGGGCTCTGTTCCAATCTCCTGGGCTAGCCACAATTTCTGCTGTTGCTGTTGTCTCTAGTAGGAATTGCATAAATCACTGCACAGCAGCACCAAAACAGTCAGTTGAGCAAAGCAGAGTGTAATAACAAAAAAGGGATAAACAGCCAATGCCACTAATTTCTACCTTGCTTTAAAGTCACTCCTACTCCACAGACCCTAGAGAAGGAAGCCAAAACAGAAACTCTGAGGGTGCATCTAGACTGGAAAGATTTTGCGCAAAAGTGGCCGCTTTTGCGCAAAAACTTGCCAGCTGTCTACATTGGCCGCTTGAATTTCCGCAAAAGCACTGACTTTGTAATGTACAAAATCAGTGCTTCTTGCGCAAATACTTTCACGCTCCCACTCGGGAAAAAGCCCTCTTGTGCAAGAATACTTGCGCAAGAGGGCCAGTGTAGACAGGGAAGAACTGTTTTGCGCAAAAAAGCCCCGATGGCTAAAATGGCGATCGGGGCTTTCTTGCGCAAAATCGCGTCTAGACTGGCCACGGATGCTTTTGCGCAAAAGCACTTTTTGCTGCAGGCTGCCATCTGGGGGGTCCATCGGAGGGCTGTCAGGATCCAGGAGGCCCTGCAGGAGAGCATTCACCCCTCAGAGCCCTCAGAGCCTCCCCGGTCCGTCCCACCGGGGACTTGTGTCCCATTCCTCCCTCATGTCCTTCCACTTATCCCTCCCTAACCTCTCTTCCTGATGTCAAATAAAAGACACGTATGTTCAAAAATAGAAACTGGGTTTATTCAACAAAACTGGGGGGGGGGGGGGAGGGAAATGAACCTCTGGGGATACTGGGAAAAGGAGGTAAGAGAGGGGAAGACAAAAGGTAGGAGAGGGGAGGGGGAAACCTGGGAGGAGGAAGCTGGAAGGGGAGAGCAAGGGGAAGAAGGGGGAGGGGAAGCTCAGGGCCCAGGGTTGGGGGTCTCGCCGGACCAACTTGATTTTCATGCAAACCTGCTCCTGGGTTCACATGTGGCCTTTGGTGGCCAGGCTGGCAGCTATCCTGCTATAGACGATCGCATTCCTTTGTCTACTACGGAGATCATGGCCATTGGGGGCATCCACCCCAAACGTGAATAAGATCCATGATCTCCACCCTGGACCAGGAAGGCACCCACCTTCTCCAGTCCCTGTCAGGCTCCTGGGAGCTGGCAGACTGCTCCTTGGGAGCGGTGGAGGGCTGGCTGCCAGTGGCTTGCTGGCTCATGTTTTGGGGCTGCTGGGTCAGGGGCCCTGGTGGCCACTGCTGGCTCTGGGCTGGCAGGCTTAGAGCTGGCACAGGCACTGTGGCCAGAGTCTACCCCTTTAATGGCTCTGGGGCTGGGGGAGAGGAGAGTAAGTTTTCCTGGTTGTGCCCAGAGTGGCCACCAGGGCTCCCTGGGAAGGGCTAGAGGCCCCCTATTTCGAATTAAGTGTCTATAGAGCACTTAATTCGAAATAGATATTTCGAATTTGGTGTTACTCCTCGTAGAATGAGGTTTACCAAATTCGAATTAAGCGCTCCGCTATTTTGTATTGCATGTATAGACGCTATTAAAGTTAATTCGAAATAACGACTGTGACTGTTATTTCAAATTAACTTTGCAGTGTAGACATACCCTCAGAGAGTGGAGAGAAGTGATCAATAATCTTTAGGCGGCATCGTTTAGTGCAGGGGTTTTCAAACTATGGGCTGCGACCCGGTACTGGGTCATGGAATGTCAGGCACTGGGTCTCGTGGCTGCAGAGTGTTCAGGTGACCAGTGGGGGTGTTAAGGCAGACTATCTGCCTGTCCCACAGACTATGCTGTGCCTCAGAAGGGGCCGGCGTCAGGCCAGCTCCTATATGGGTGCGGGGGAGAGAGTGCACAGGCCTCTGTGCACTGCCCCGTCCCTGAACACTTGCTCCGCACTCCCATTGGCTGGGAACCTGCTGTGCTGGCTGCTTCTGGGGGCAGCATGGTCTGTGGTGCCAGGAGAGGCAGCAAGCTGCCTTAGCACCTCCACTGCACCACTGACTTAGAGCTGCTCATGGTAAGCCCCTCTTGCCACAGCTTTGATACCCCCAAAGCTGGAGCCCCCTCTGTAGCCAGACACAAACCCCATCTTGTTTTTCCACGAACCCCATCTTGTTTTTTCTCCCCCCCCCCAGAGAGCAAGAGAAAGGCAGTCAGCCTTTGATGCCCTGGGAACGCAGATGTGGTGCCTGTTCCTGACTCTACCATAAACAGAAACCAGACAGTAAATGGGCTAGCTGACGACTGGGAGGCCTCCCGTCGCCGTGATGGCTAGTATCAGTAATTGGCACTCCTGCACTGTCTCGGGAGAGGAATCTTCGCCCATCACATACCAGAGGTGCCCATTGTCTGCATCTTCCCAGGTGTGAATTATGCTTTGCACCCTTCGTGGGAAACTTGGCATTCAAAGCCATTTTTTCTGGTTGGCCACTTGAGACCGGGGGGGGGCCCATGTGACCCAGGGGGTATGGAGAGGGTTGAGTTGCCCACCCAATTTGAGCTCCAATCACCTACACCTGCTGGCAGGTATTGATTGTCTCCCGAGGTCTGTGGGACGCCCAACCTCGCCCTACTTCTTCCCGAGGGATTGAGAGAAAGACGCTGGCCACGCCAAGTCTGGAACGCAGGGGTGAGAATTGTACCTGCAATGTGTTTTCTTTATGTGTACACTCTAATTGTCTCTCTGTTGCAAGTTAGTTACTTTATTATAGTTTTCTTAAAGTCAAACTGTTTCATTTCTATTGTAAATCACCTTTGGTAAGGTGATTTAGCTATAAACTTTGGGAACAAGTGGGGTGCCCTCATTCACTTATAAAATATATATATATATATATATATATATATATATATATATATATATATATATATATATATATATACTGAACCAAGTTTCTTTATTTCTTTTCTCTTTCTTTCTCCTATAAATAAGCCAGTGAGTGTCAAGCTTCTGACTTGAACCCGTGCTGCTGTACCCGAACCGAACACAAACAAAAGAACTTCAGCCGGTCATAAAGGGACAGTTATAGGAAGAGCTTGAGCGTTTGGATCTGTGTCACTCCCAGGTGACAGGGTTCACTGGGGCACTTCTCAGCCTTTCCTGGGCTGCCCGCTGCGAAGGAATTATGAATTCTAGCAGCTAAAATCTGAAGTGTAATAAGCTCTTCCTGTACACACTGGGGCGTCTGTTAGCCTGTTTGGCTACCCTCTGCAACGGGACCTCGGTCCTAGCAGTAAAGTCACGGACGTTAAACTATTTTTTTGGGGGCGCCCTCCAGCCTCCTTGGCTGCCCGCTGCAACGAGACTTTGTGTCTCAGCAGTTGAAGACTTGGGTGTAACACACACGCACACACTGCCCTGACCGTCGGCTGACACCCTCCTACACACCAAAGCTCTCATCCTCAGCCCCACACCGGAGTCCACATCCCAGTCAAATTATGCTGGGTCGCAGACATCAATTTTCTTCAACTGGGTCATGAGAAAAAAAGCTTGAAACCCAGTGGTTTAGTGAACCCATCAACCCTTTTAAGTTTAACTATATCAGAGACCATAAAAAGTAAGAAATTGAAGAAATCATACAGATGGGCCGGGAACTGAAGCAAGACATTTCCTAGTTATTTTGCAAATCACTGCCTGGTGATGCCTCATAGAACCTAGTGTGCAGCTGTACACCAGGTTCAGGATAAATACTGTTCTTTTTGCCAGTGTTACAGCTTATTCTGTAGGTAGAAGAAAAGGCTTGTTTCCCTAGACTTTTGCTGCCTAAAGTGACTTCACTTTAATACATGTTTTCTGTTTTGAGAGTATGCAGTCTTACAGAGATCATTTACTACCGTTGCCTCAGTTTCCCCAGTAGGTAACTGACTTCCCAGAACAATAGCAATACCTCTTTCTTTAATGTTTGTAAAATACATTGAGATCACTGGTTAGAAGATGCTACAAATGCCTGTTTTTGTTGTTTTGCCCTGCACTGAATCCTGAAATGAAATGGGTCTGTTACAAGCTCCCAGTAACCGCTTAGGTGGCAGCTACCATCTCAGCCAGCCTCAGGCATTGAATCAGGAGCCTTGAGAGCTGAAAGTGCAGATTTCCACAGCTTGAGTTAAGGAGCCAACACCTGTCTCTGGAGGCTATAACAAACTTGCCTGTTCTGTGAATCAGGCACCGAACTGGAAATGCACTGAGCAGTGGGGAATAATAAAGGCACTTGTTGGCTTGTAGAAAATAAATGTAAATTAAAATGTAAAATAAGTTTTTGACTAAAATTAGAACTTGTGGACCTGATTTGTTGTAATTTGTGACAGGGGACATCTCCAATTGGAAACCAGTTTCATTTCTGCTTGAATACTATTGTGGCACTAAGATTGCCAATTTTGGTTGGACGTATTCCTGGAGGTTTCATCACATGACAATCTTTAATTAATCTTTAATTCCTGAGAGACTCCAGAGAAGTCGGCAACAGTATGACACACAGATTAACATTACTATTGAAAAATGAAACCTTTAAATATGAAGCAGGACAGTTCTGATCAATAGGTCCTGGGCAGAGAATGGCTTTTAACCTCTGATACAGAAGGCTACATCCTTCCCATGTCCAGCAGCATTGGGGCTGCCAGTAGGAGGCCAGGACATGCCAATTTCCTTTGTGTGCTTTGTTTGCAGATGTGGAACAGTGTGTGTCTCTGGCAGCAGATGTGGAACAATGTGTGTCTCTGGCAGCTTTGTTTGCGGATGTGGAACAATGTGTGTCTCTGGCAGCAAAGTGAGTGCACCACAGCTCCCTGACAATAGATCGAAACGGTAAAGCAGCCACATCCTCCTCCCCCACATGGATCTGTCATGAAGAAGTGCGGAGTGTTGCCTCTGTGTTAACATCCCTTCTCCCCTGCTTTGCAGGATGGCTTTGCTATAGCTCCCACAGCTAGCTGGCTGGCTGTTCACAGCCTTCCCATGTGTTTGGATGTAGGACGGAGTGCAAGGAGGAGGAGGTGCTGATCTCCAAAATTGTGCCCCATTCTTTTCTTGTGCATTTCCATGCACAAGTCCAAGCAAGAGTGTAATGGAGTCAGCACTCCCCTCATGCAAGCGCCCCTGTTCTGGCTGAGTGCAGATTCCTGCACAGCCTCAGTTTTAAAAAGCCTTGTGGCTGCTCAGCCCTCCAGCCAAGTCACACTTTGTGAGTTCACAGACCCCTTCCAGGGTATACCTCTAACAGGAGCCCATCCCAGTACCCTCTATATTGAGTGTCTCTCTGGCTACGTCTACACTGCAGGCTTCTTGTGCAAGAACTGTTTTGCACAAGAGTTCTTGCACAAAAGGTCTTGCACAAGAGCACATCCACACTGCCATGTGCTTTTGTGCAAAAGAGTCCATGGCAGCATGGATGCTCCCATGCACAAGAAAGCTCTGATGGCCATTTTAGCCATAGGGGTTTCTTGCGCAAGAAACCCCTATTGCCTGTCCACACTGCCTTCTTGCGTAAGAGGGCTTATTCCTCGTGGGAGAGGAATAACTCTTGTGCAAGACGCCCTCTGTTCCAATGTTTTACTGTAAATTTACTTGTGCAAGAAGCTTGCCGTGGAGACTTAGCCTCTGAGTCCAATCTCTCAATCTGTTTTCCTAAGTTGGAGCATGGTGCCTCCAGGGCATCTCCTCCTGAAAATAGTGTCCTCACAGCTTCCCACTCTGAGCTGTCCTTGGTTCTGCCTGCCTGCCCCCTTGACTTTCCCCCTTCCAGGTCTGGGCTATAACTGAACTGCTTCTTGTCCTGCAGTTCCTTTTGTAGTCCCTCCACAGCCTCTCTAGCCTCCTGGAGGACTTCTCTATGGCCCTTTTGGCCTTAGGGCCTAGCCCCATTTCAAAGAGCTAGTACAGCTGGGAGCTGTATTATGTCGCACTGCTTTCCCTCCACAATGCCAGTGAACAGACATGTGAGGAGCACTCATCCCCTGGCTGCATGGCTGGTGCTGGAGCCATGCTGCCAAGAAGGACTAGGCCATTGGAACAGTAGCCATCCCTACAGAGCAGCACCTGTCTCCCTAGTTAAAAAAAAAAAAAAAAAAGCTTTTTCCCCATGGATCCTCAAGAACTGTGGGATTAGGGAAGGCTTGTCTCCCAGATCCTTAACCATCCACAAACCCCTGCCATTAGACACAGGAAAATGCTATGAGGGGAAACCTCACAGCCAGCTAGATCCCTGGCTGTGGTGCTTGGTGCGGGACCTAGAGTGTTAGAGAGGGAAATGTGGCTTTACTCCACTTTTCCACACCCCTGCACATGACCAACCCCTAGCATATCTTAGAACTCCCCAAGGGCTATTGTAAGATACACTGGCAATGGCAGGCCCTCTGGAAAAGAATTGAATAGAAATATGTCATTATTCTGTATTTTTGTGAGGTTCTTGTTTGCTGGTCATTGATTCTATTTGGTCTTCCACAAAACAGTTTGTTGCTTCTAGCTTCAAATGCAGGACAAAATGAGTATGTACACTAAGCCTTCATCACTCACTACTCTGTACTATTGAATCTCATATCCCCAGTGACTGTAGTGCTATGCTTTTTATATACAACATTTTGCTAAATATAAACGCTATTTAACAAGTGAACAATGCTGTAGCAAGGCGTAAGTAAAGATAATGACTTCCAGCCTTAGGAATAGTCATAGCCATATGCCCAGGACTCTAAATCAGGAAACTCTGATTTCAAGGCCGTGGCTAATATAAGGGGTTCAGTTTGGTGATTTCTGTCCCCTCCTGTAATTTGAATGAGTGTAGAAGGTAGGTAACCAGAGTTCATGAGTCATAGCCCTATTGACTGTGGACTTTGAGAATGATACAATTAAAATAAGTGCTAATGCTGGTTTGCTTCTCTGTCAGAGCACTGCAAATTAATCCACCACCAAAGTTTCTCTCTGTTCTCATTCATCTAGAAAATACAGACAGTAAGTGAAATATGTGCTGATAATTATGTCGACAACTTTCATGTATGTACATCATAAAGGATCAGCGCAGACACCAACTTCAATATTACAATAGCCTGTGGCTATTGCAGTGATTAAGAGCAAGTTAATTAGAAAGCATTACACAAATAGAACACAGTTTATTTATTTATTTTTAAAAAAATTGCATTTGGAATGAGAGCCTCATTTTTAATGTGTGTGGTTAGTATTCCCTCTGGACTTTCCTTGCAGTTATACCATTTCATGTTCACACCAGCAGGTTATGTTCGGTAACCCATCAAAAATAGAGGCATTCTTTAAAACAAAACAAAAATATCCAAAAAGATTTTTCCTCATTCTCGCCACATATGGGTATGGTTGGAATTATTGTGCAACTTTTATCTAAGACTAGAAATATTCCAGGTTACCTGAGAAAATTTATCTAGTCTTTTTTGTTGGTGATGCCTGTTTCAGGTTAAAATTGGTACATCATCATGCATGAGCAGCTAAAGAAGAAAACTTCCTTTTTTAAACAGATAAACACTGGACTTGGGATTTATGCCTAGCAGATGTGAAGATCCCACTTGGATTTTCAAGCATGTTTTTCTCATTTATTATTGGTGTTATTGTAGCACCCAGGAACCCTAATGTGGAGCAGGTCCCCATCGTTAGAGTCCTGCACCGAAAAAAAATGTGGATCCACATCCAATCCATATCCACCATGATTAATCTGCGATTGGCTAGCTGCCTTTTATCTCTATCCACATCCACACCTGCAGGAGCAAGCTGGCAGGAGGGAACAGAGATGAGTGAAATGTGCATCAGGTCTTATAGGGAAGAGGCAACATGTGGGTGAAGACTGGGGAATAAGGGGACTCAAGGAGAAGGGACTATGTGGGGTGAGGGGCAGAGGGAGAAGGGCTGTTACATCGCATGCTGCTTCCAGAGGCTTGTGAACATGCAGCCGCAGCAGTGTGTTCTGCATCACAGTGGGCCGGTGAGATGGCACACCCTACTGTCCAGGAGCTGGCAGGCTGGGAGTACGACCAACACTGCCGAGCCATCATGATAGTCCCTATTGGTGCTGCATGAGGTGCCACTAGACGGGAGCAGGCTCACTCCTCTCCTTCCTCCAAGACCCTACCCCTGCCACAGAGTCAGTGCCTATGACTGGAAGAGATTACCAAGGGAGGTGGTGAAATCTCCGTGGTAACAGGGTGGTTTGCCTGATGGCTAGTCAGGCAGGCTTTCAAGATGAGACCCACGTTCCCACCAGAGAGGAATCTGGTGACACAATATAAAAGGCAGCAGGAAGCTGCAGGGAGGGAGGTAGCTAAAGCTGCGAGAGGCTGGGGAAGCTCAGGGAATAGGAGATTGTGTGGAGCTGGAACTGGTGGAATGAACAAGGGAGACTTTGGGCTGAGATTATATTGTGCCTCCTGCTCTAGCGAGAACGTTTAATCTTTTATACAGATTTGAAACCCATGTCAACCAATCTTCCCCATTGTATTGACCTTCCTGCCAGAATGTCTAAGCAGATGAATTCCATTTTGTGCTTCAAAATCAGTTTTACTGTGTATATTACAGTAGACTTCCGATAATCCGGAACCTATGGGACCTAAGTGGTGCCGGATTATCAAATATGCCGGACTATCAGGAGGTACTATAAGATGGTTATATATATACTGTATACATTATATACTGTATATAAAGTGTTCTTAACCCTTTTTATTGTACATACTGTATACAGTATACTGTAATGTTTTAGTTTTTTTAAGCCTTTTTTTACCCTTTTTGCTCAGTTCAGCTGCTGCTGCTGTTACCTTGTGACTCATTTTTTGCCGAAGCTCACTCACTAGGCTCTTGCCATTTTGATGCCGGACTATCAGGAGTGCCGGACTATTGGATGCCGGACTATTGGAGTTTTACTGTACTTAGCACTTAGGAGTCCCAGCCATGGGCCAGGAGCCCATTGTGCTAGATGCTATACAAAGAGAACAAACACATGCAATGTGTTTCCATATATTTTACTTACCACAGAAGCTTGCAGAGAATCATTCTGAGCACACCGGACTTAATTAAAACTGATAAATTATTAAGAGGCAAAGAGGGGAAATAAATTAGCTCATTTCCAAAGTTTGTGAGAAACTAAGACAAAGAATTTTAAAAAATCCTGCTCATTTTGAAACACTTATCTTCATAAGATCCACTCATTTTATAACTCATTCTTTTTAAATTGAAGGGCACTAGACTTGACCTCTTGAGGTCCCTTCCATCCCTAAATTTCTACAATCAATCTCTATTCCTTTTGTGGAGATTTCACATTATTCCCAGTCAAATGAAGAAAGATGGAACACGTTTTTTAATTACTTCCCGCCCCTCCCCCCAAAATCCTTTGGTTTCTAAGATCACATTTTAATATGCAAGAACCAAACCAAGGATGCCTTATTTTCCATTTAATGTATTAAATTTTGCTTAGATTTAAGCTGAATATGTAACCCTTTATTAAAATATGGTTAATGAGACAGATCTCAGTTAGGAAGACTAAAATATAGAAAGAATAAATCAGAAGACGAGAATGAACATTTGTACTCCTTCACTTTTATTAAATCCATTTTAAACTAACTTTTCCATTTATCTTTCATGAGATTTTCATTACTTTCATATCCAGTGAGGACCAGACGCAATTGTCAGTTTTATCGTTCATTTGTCTAATCTTCTTTTACCTGATGGGGTTTTCAAGTATTCAATGTGATATTTCACAGCCAATCTGAGCTATTGTTTTATCCTCTTCCTTTCACTCTATCCTGTCCTCTAGAACTGGCTGTCATTACTGAGGGTTTCTTGCAGTTAGGGGGATAGGATATACACCTTTAAGATCCTGTTCAAAATCATTCCAGAAAACAGCCAGCAGAAGATGAAATAAAAATGGCTGTTGCCATCCATAGAGCCCTGCATGGATACAAAACTGGTATCTGTATCTTCAACAATGATCTGTGGATATCCGTCTCCAGAAATAAAGCAGATATCCATGGATTTGCAGGGCTTTAGCCATCTTACTTCCCCGTAGACATCTGATGATACTATAACCCTCTTTTTCTTCCCCAGGTTACTTGGGAGCAGGTAACACTCACAGGTGTGCCTGGGTGCCTGATGGTTTTAACATAAAAGGAGATCCTGAGTACCCCAGTGGTGATATTGTTTAGTTGGGGAAACCCTATCCACCCCCTTGCTGCTGTCCCTTGCTCATAAAGAACATATAATAATGGTGCCTCCACCTGGCTGGCCCTGTAACACACTTACTGGTGTGCCTTGGAATAAACTTATTCCAACAATAAACTGGATCTAACTCCAGAACAACAATTACAAATCATAAATAATATAATCTAATAGAATGCATTAGAATGAACAACCTTTACTTAACTTAAAGAAACAGGATTTAACAAATTAACAGGGAATAACATCAATTAAAGTACACAGAAGTAAAAGGAACTTATCTAGCTGCTATTTGCACTGCCAATATTTATCCCACCCCAGAGTGTGCACACCCCTGGACTCAGAGTCAGACTCTTGCTTGTGTGGGCGTGCTTGAAGAACTGCAGCTGTAATGGAGATTCTCTGTAGTAGTGTGTATGTGGGTCCAAGCTCTGCAGCAGCTCTGGTTCACTGGGTTGGCCTTTCTGCCTCTCTTTGAACCCAGAGTTAGTCTGTATCTCTGAGGTCTGTCCCAGGCAGCATTTTCCCAAAGATGCCCAGTTACTCACAGTCTCCTTCTGTGTGCTGGATGCAGAGTAGCTTCTAGCCACAAGTACAGCCAAAGAGCCTCCCCTCTAGGGCAATCAGAAGCAGCCTGCTAGATCCAAGTTCCAAAGGCTCGCTGTCCCAGTCTGTAACTGTAACATAACAGCTCCCGAACGGGATCAAACTCCTCCACAGCAGCCTGGCTCCCTTTCTGCTCCAAAAACAAAGGGAAGAGTCCACAGACTGCTGAGTCTTCATCCACATAGGTGGAGAGACTCAGGTCTCCCAAACAAAAGCCACTTCCTTCCTCGTTTACTCCAGGGCTCATGGGAATTGTAGTCTCTGGGGCTAGATTGTAGCACACATGATCTTCCCAGAGAATAAGCAGAGGCACCTTTAGTAAAGGGACTACAATAATTATGTACATGTTTTGTATGGCTTAGAGTAGTTTATAAGGCCAGACATCGTGCTGGATAACTGGATCTCTCTCAAGATGCACCATTCACGCACTGTCCAGGAGAAATCTGAGCCTATGTACATATAGCAGTGGCATATATATGTACTCTATACATATGGGGCTATTGAGACCTCATTCATACGAACAGCTACATTAAATTTAATGGCATTACTTGTATGAGTACCATAGTAGGGCTTTCTCCTATAATGTCAGTGGGGTTTTTCACTTTGCCTATACTGTTAATCTTCTCTAGTCTTATTAAAATGTAGCCTTGTCCAACCTTATGCTTAGTTATCTGGAAAACATTATGGGATCTAAAAGTAGGACAATCCCTGGGTTTTCACAAGTCAATTATATAGTTATCTATGGTAATGCTACTGTAACTCTGCTGGAAATAATAGTGATTCTGCAATAATTCATATAAACCGAATCATATTATCTCCAGATCACTGTGCAATTAGCTTGTGTCATTGCTGTATCACCGTGAAGGTGGAATGGATGGGTAAGTGTGTTACTAAAGAAAGCAATGGGGTTCCCTTCCCCCCTCAAATATTTCACTCAGATCTAATAAGTGTCTTGATTCTATTTTTAGGCAGAGCTGACCAAATATTAAAAATGATGCACTATGAATATATTTTGAGCTGCAGATTTGTATTCAGTTCACTATTATTGACAGGGTCCTATTACTTGATATTTATTAATCATTTTTTTAGCTGTCACCATTTGTGGAAATATACACAAACCCTGAAAGTTGCATGAATTTTAGCAAAAAAATGAATATATTTCTTCAAAAATTCACATGGGAAGGGTGCTATTGGCTAGTCATTATCACTAATTGGATTATATAATAAACGAGTATTATGGTGATGTTATTTTCTAGTTTCGTAAATTTCATTCATCCAGTCATTGAGCAGAAACACCACCATGTAACCCAGGAGACACACCAAAAAGAATAAATAGCAAAGAAGCACAGCAAACTGTTCTCAATTAGCCTATGGGCTAAAAAAAGTGTTCATTCAAACTAATTGTGGGAATATGTAAAATAACCAATACAGTCACAGAAATCAGAATCAGTCCGCAAATGGTGGGTCAAGAATGAAAAAAAGTTAAATTTATAACAAAGGTTATTTTCAAATAATAATACCCTCTGTTCCATTCTTCTGCCACAATTCTCTGTATATCATCAACCTTAAAAAATGCTGTAGAAATGTGTGGTAGGGAGAGACTGCAAGAAAGAGCATCAGGGCACGGATCTGAGAAATAGAAACTGGGCAAACTGCCCAAGCCTCAATCTCTACCTTAGGGATCCGGGCCCGGTCTGCACCTTCCTCGACTCATTATTCTAGTGAAAACAATGCTATGCACATCTAATTAAAAACAGATGGGCATTCTTATTGTTTCACTCTGCCACTATATTATGTTGGTTATAATAGCTCAGCAATTGTTGCTCTGAAATGATTTGCATTAAACTTGCTTATGTGAAGTTTCATTTTCCTTTTAAAGAAAAAGGGTTGATCTGTAATAATTCTGCTTGTATCAGTGTATTGGCACTTGGGTTGTTTTCCACCAAGAAATCCACACTATTATTTTAATGAAAAGAAACCTGAATCTAAGGCACCAGTCTTTCAGTGAGGCCTACACAGATATCCAGGACATAAATCATTTAGCAGGCTGCTCAGACAAGATGGTGAGGTCTCTGTATTTTTCAATATGCGTGGCTGAGTATTTTGCATAATTCCTTGAGAGATAGTTATTAAATACCATCACATGAGAACCAATGTCTCCCAACTAGAGAACAAACTCATACTCATAATTATTTAGCCATCACATTAAACAAACTAACTCCTCATTAAAAATAGATGCAGAAGATTCAATTAGATGTAACAGTGCATTGTGAATTTTACAGAGTGCTGGCTTTATTTCTATTGTCCATGGCAATAATGAAACTACCTTTTATATTTACCCAGGAGAAATATTTTTTTCTTTTAAAATACTCATTTCTTTCTTAATCTTAAAGCCATGATAAACCAGTTCTTCCTTCTCCAGAAGCCATGGGGCAGTTAAGGGGAGAAAGCTTTTCCTTGCATTCCAACTCCATTTACCCTTTATAAAGCCCAGGACAATGGGGTCCCAGTCCATCACCCAGGCACCAACATGATACCACAGTATAAATAATAAATGATTATAAGAATGGATGATCAGGGCCTCTTATCTGATTTACCCTGCTCAAACTCCACTGAAATCAACATAAAGGAGTAAAGAATCTATCCCATTCAGATGTCTTAAATATACAGAACTCTCCTAGCTGTTGCTCTCCATATCCTAGCTGTGTATGTAAACTTAATGCCAGTTGAGCACTGTGATGTCAGTCTAGTCAATCTCCTTGGATGGCAGATTTCAAAGTTCCCTGGTGTCTTTATTTCAGGGTATCTCCTGCAGTGTCCCTCCAGCCATTGGCTGCTTATGAGCCAGGAGACTACAACTCCTTATTCATCATTGCAAACAGCCTGTTTCTCACTAACCAGTTTTTTTTTCTTGCCCTAGCCCTTGTGCTTTGGAAGCACATTATCTTTTGCCAAGAGATTGGAATGACACTCAGATCTATAAGGGCTGCCCTTACTACTCTATGACATGCTGGGGTAGGAGAGAGCGGTTGTAGATTGGACTTGGAGCTACGACAATCCACCCACACCTTAATTCATCAACTCTACAGCCAGTGCAGCCCTTAACAGCCCCTGGAGGGAAGAGCAAGTTTGTTCTTCCTCAGTTTCCTGCATAGCATTGTCAGTAACACCAGAGTACAAACATATAGTTAAACTCAGTAACTGCTGTTGAGATGGAAAACTATGCACAGATCAGAATGGGAAAGTATCTCAAACTCAGGAAGATTTTGAGCAGTGATGGGCAACCTAGGCTAGTGAGTGGCTTTCCATCTCAGGCTACATCTAGACTGCAAGCCTCTTTTGAAAAAGAGCATCTAGACTACAAGCCGTACTTTCGAAAAAGCAAGCCGCTTTTTCAAAAGAGAGCACCCAGGAAGTCTGAATACTCTCTTTCAAAAAAGCATAGTTTGCATTACATAACGCTTTTTTTCGAAAGAGCACTTTCGAAAAAAGGCATTCTTCCTCGTAAAACAAGGTTTTCCACAGTCGAAAAAACTGCCGCATTCTTTCAATTTACTTTCGAAACAACGTGGCAGCAGTCTAGATGCAGGGGAAGTTTTTTTTTAAAAAAGGCCTTTTTTTTTTCGAAAAAACCCTGTAGTCTAGACACACCCTCAGTGGGCCACAAGAGTGTCGGATCCAAGACAGTTTCCTGGGATAGAGTAGTTTTGCTAACTGCACTTGTGTACCTAGAATTTGTGGGGTGTGCTGGTTGCACCATAGCAGTGCTTTGATTGGATGCAGAGAGAGCTCACAGCTCTCACAATGTTGTATGCTATCAACATGCACATCTCTTCACGTGCCCTTGCTTTACATGCATGTTACTTTTGGAATAGTGATAGGGAAAAAACCTATGTGGACAAAAACCAGCAGAAGCTGTCAAACCAGGCCATAGGTTGTGATCCTTGCATATAGTTTGTAAATCAGTCGTGTCCTTCCAGAAACTGCTGTGCTTGAGGCTGTGAAACTATGCATTTCTTCATGAATTTGAACAATGCCGGTTGGTTTGTGTCATGACATCAACTTCACAGAGATGCCACCCTCCAGAGAAGGCATTTTTGGAAAGATGGTGAATGTAGCTGCTTTGGGGAGTTAGTAATGTTGGCTATTGAAGGGACTGGGGTCATATGAATGATCAGTGAGTACCTCCTTGAGGATCCATTTCTTGCTTCCTCTCTACAAACCAATAAGCTCTAGAAAATAGCATAATAGTTAAAGTTATCCACACAGTATGTTAATCTGGAAGGTGACATAGAAAGAGGGAACATTTTAAGTAGTTTCACAGTCAAATTTTGGGTTTTGTTAATTAGTTGTATCTATATTTAGATGCCAAATCTCTCTTGCTTTTCAAGGTGGGCAGATGTTGTAATGTCAGAAACATCATTGAGACATATTTAGATTTCACTAGGCACCCACATTCAGGGAGTGTTGCTTTAGTAGCTGCACTGAGAAGAAAAGTTTAGCACTGGTTTAAATGAGCTCTAAATGAAAGCATATCGCTGGCTAGGCACTATAGATTTACATTTCTTCAGCACACACAAATCACATTTATATTGCTCTAGGGTCTCAGGCTCAAGAATTGTATATTCTGAAATATGAAGTAAAAGCATGGGCATTATTACTAGAACTGACTTCTCTCTCTCTCTCTCTCGCTCTCGCTCTCACACACACACACACATGCATTTTCAAAACAATTCAATTTTCATGAAAATATTCAGTGCTTTGATTTTGTTCCAGAGTAAAATGAAAATGAAATATCAGAACCTGGAAAGTTGCCCAGAAATGCAATTGTCATCTACAGTCAGCTCTAATTATTACTATTTTACATTAACTGAACTTCCATATTGCATTCTGGGTCCTTTCCATTTTAACCCCCCATTGGAAATGACAATTTAATTTGCAATAGGTCATACTGAGTTAGGGCAGCCACCAATGCTGTAAAATTTGAGTGAGAGTGTGTGTGTATGCTTAGTCCTTTCAAGAGCCTGCTGCTCATATTGTTTCAGCCAGATTTGAGGGATTCCAACCTAACCCAGGCCAATCTAATCCAAAGCTCATGGAAGCCAATGAAAAGGTTTAGCTGACTTCAATCAGGTTTGAATCAGGTTCCAAGTGCCTCCTCAGTGCAGTCACCTCCTGATGATCTTGGGAGCCAGCATCCAACCTCAGATGTCTCATGTGGCAGCCCAGGCTGTTCTTCGGCAAGATAACTTGACAATGGATAGACCAACCTGCAGCTGTGATTACTGCCTGTGATGGTGACCAGCACAGTTTCTTTGCTTACTTATGCTCCCCTTGCCTGTTTGTTGTAGCCACAGGGTGTCTCTGGTCTTGTACTTAGATTGTGAGCTCTTTCGTGTGGCATATGTACAGTGCCTAGCACAATGGGGTCCTGGTTCATGACCAGGGCTCATGGGTGCTACTGTAACATGAATAATAATAATTGAAGAAGTCAGCCTGTCATTAATGTGTTAGTACACACAGTTGTCTTATGCTCTGAAAAGCAGAATTGGGGATTTCAATACAAACACTGGGCCAAATACTTTCTTTGAATGACTTCTGTGTAGTTCTATTGGGGTTAGTTTGATCCATCCATATGAAAACGATGCTAACGGCCACATTATCAAGGTTGCACTCACATATTTTGCATGAGCAGTGATTCAGATGTACAAAAATGCACTAGCAGATACAAATTCATTTGGTGTAGTCGTCTGTCCTGCAGGTACAACAGTATGTTTGCGTTGCACTAAATATGTATCTCAGGCTTATATGGGATCACATTCAACATTTTCAGAAGGGATGCATTTAAAGACCTATTTGAATACGTTTCCCAGATTAGTTTTTCCAGCTATTCTTTAGCTAAGAATTAAGGCTGCTGCTTTATCTGGGTGCTGTATACAGTTATGTGAAAGGATGTATTTTCTGACAGAATGGCACTAGGAGCATGATGTGCTGCTTTGTTCGCAGCTTTTAGTACTCTTGTGTCTTTTGCTCTTCATGCAATGAAAGAAAAAGCACCTGGGTTTGGTGTATGAGCATTGCCGGCAGATCTAGGGAAGTGATTATACCCTTTTCTTCAGCACAGGTGAGGCCACATCTGGAGTATTGCTTCCAGTTTTGGGCTCTCCACTACAGAAAGGTTGTGGATAAACTGGAGAGAGTCCAGCAGAGGACAACAAAAATGATTAGGAGGCTGGGGCACATGACTTATGAGGAGAGGCTGAGGGAACTGGGCTTATTTAGTCTGCAGAATAATAAGGGAGGATTTGATAGCAGTCTTCAGCTAGGGATGTGAAAGTGTAAACATGTAAATGGTTAACCAATGAGCGTGGGCTCATCCGTTAACCTTCATGGTTACATGTAGGCCCCCTTTCCCATGCTGTTGCCTCTGAATCAGAGGCAGCATCATTGGAGGCAGGGGGGCAGGCAAGAGTTGGTGTGCATGGGGAGCTGGCTTTTAGGAGCCAGCTTAAAAGCCAGCTCCCCATGTGCACCGGCTCCCAGGGACCCATGTCCCCCTGTGTGTAAATGTGTGACTGCTGAAAATTTCAGCAGTTACACATTTACCTAAATAAACACATTTTAACATCCCTACCATCAGCTACCTGACAGGGGGACTCCAAAGAGCATAGAGCCAGGCTATTCTCAGTGGTGGCAGATGACAGTACAAATAGCAATGGTCACAAGCTGCAGTGGGAGGTGGTGGAATCTCCATCCCTAGAGATTTTTAAGTCTCAGCTTGACAAAGCCCTGGCTGGGATGTTCTAGTTGGGGTTGGTCCTGCTTTGAGCAGGGGGCTGGACTCAATGACCTCCTGAGGTCTCTTCCTACCCTAATCGTCTATGATTCTATGGTTCTATGGCCATAGCGGGCAACCTGTGGCCTGTGTGGCTCCCTGGGGCTCCACCTGTGGCCCTCAACCCCCATCTGTCCCTTCCCCCCCACACTTCTCACACACTGGAGCACTGAAACCCTGCAATTCCTACTCCTCCCCTTTTGGAGCACCATGAAACTGCCGATTCACGGCTGTTCCAGCTCTGGGAGGTGCAGGGGGGGTGGAGGCAGGGATGGAGTGTGAATCAGCGGATTTGTGTTGCTCCAAAAGTCCTGGGAGGGAGGATGAGGAGTAAGAAGTGTGGGGCTCCAGTTCCCCAGAGGCATGTGGGGGAACAGGGCAGATAGTGGTCTGCGGGCTGCATTTGGAAGCCAGAGGCTGCTGTGGCCCACTGCGATGAAGGAGGGCTACTCACGTGGCCTACTCATTATCCTTGGTTGTCCATCGCTGTTCAATGTTGTGGTTTCCAATGAATATATTTACTAAATATACTCAAACATTCAAGGGCCTAACTACCTGGCTACGTCCAGACTGGCATGATTTTCCGGAAATGCTTTTAATGGAAAAGTTTTCCGTTAAAAGCATTTTCGGAAAAGAGTGTCTAGATTGGCACAGACGCTTTTCCGCAAAAGCACTTTTTGCGGGAAAGCATCCGTGGCCAATCTAGACGCGCTTTTGCGCAAAAAAGCCCTGATCGCCATTTTCGCAATCGGGGCTTTTTTGCGGAAAACAAATCTCAGCTGTCTACACTGGCCCTTTTGGCCGAACGGGAGCAGCATAGTATTTCCGCAAAAAGCACTGATTTCTTACAGTAGGAAGTCAGTGCTTTTGCAGAAATTCAAGCAGCCAGTGTAGACAGCTGGCAAGTTTTTTTCGGAAAAGCGGCTGATTTTCCGGAAAAACTGGCCAGTCGAGACACAGCCCCTGAGTGCTGTTACTGACTGGTTTCTGAAACACGGAAGACTGTGAGCACCACTAGGGGGCTCGCACATTATTTTAAGGGTTACTACCTAATTCCTATGCAGAAAAGCTTCTGACGTCCTGTACACCCCTGAGCAAACCATTGAACCTTGAGATGTTTCAGATTCTCTGCCTGTACAAAGGTTTCACAGACCCATCAGCTCACCTGCCCACGTACCCCATAGTGAATAGCTGTAGCATAGTCACACTCTCTTCATTTAGCATTCCCTGCTGATAGGCGTTGCATATTTTGAATCTGATCTGCTGCTTTTTGTGAGCCAGCTCTCTGGCCAAATTATACAGGCTATGTCTATGCTATGCTACAAGCTAAGGGCATGACTCCCAGATTACACAGACATACTTGCCTTAGTTCTCATGTGAGCTCTCATGAGAAAAATAGCAGTGTCATCATGGTAGTGATGGCAGTAGCATTGGTGGCCCAGGTTAGTTAGCAGACCCAAATACACCCCCCCAGAGTTCAGGTGGGTTTGTATTCAGGGCAGTTAGCCTGCTTCCAATGCTGCCTAGGCTACTGCCGCTACACTGCTATTTTTGAAATGACAGTTTAGATGAGAGCTAGCACAAGTATCTCTGTGCAGGTTGGAAACACTCCTCCCCCCCCCCAGCTGTTGTCAGATGTGTAGATGTTGTCAGAGTTCTACCTCTTCTGGGGTACCAACAGTCCAATAAATAATACTCCATCAGCTGCACAGAGGGTGCTTAGTCCAGTCAGGGCCCACTACCCCTAGTATCTGGTGGGTTACAGAAGTCAGTTCCATTCTACTTTCCTCACTGTGCTGGTAGGGGAAACCAGGCCTTTTCTCTCCACTGGGCTCTGATCCAGGATCCCTTGACTAGATAATCAAGGCTTGACTGCACAGACCTCTGTCTTCCTCACTGACCACTTCCTACCTTGCCCTGTCTTGGGTTTTTGCCTCAGCCTCTTCCTGGACTCTGAGCTTATCAGCTTTGCACTATAAGCCTCTTCCACCAGCCCTCTGCAGAGCTTCTTAGCACTTTCTACCTCCCCACTTCCCTGGCAGGGCAGTCCCTGGCTCTTTTGTCCCCTCCATCTGTGTGCAGAATCCAGGGCAGAATCACTTCCTGCTCCTTCTTTCCAAGTGCCTTGAGTTCCCCACTGCTCCCTGGTGTTCCTACCTTCAAAGAAGATCTGACTGCCAGCTGTCCACATCAGCTTTCTGACTCCAGCAGGACTTCTCTGTCTAGATGACAACCAAAGTTCTGCTTTCCCTCTTGGTCAGGGTCTAACTGAGCAGGTTCAGTCCTTTTAACTGCTTCATCCAGGCTTGACACCTACTGCAGGTGTCAAAGGGTGAGGCTGCTTGTACCCACGGACTTTCATTAACCTTGCCCAATACTGTGAGGTTGGTATACCCCGTGGCAGAAAAGAATATTGATCTGACTCGCAAGGGTATTATTTAGGGTTAATTAATTCAATTTTGTAATACAATTATTTGAGATCTTAAAAAGAAATGCAAAAATATTCTCTCGTGTTGAGACCTATGTTATTTTCTATTCATTATATGTAGCTTTGCACATGTTAAAGGGGACATATGAAAAAGATTAAAAAAAGCTCCTGTGTGTCTCATGGACCCAGTCCCAAACCACAGAAGTCAACTGGTCAATGCTTCTAACACCAAAAAGAGCAGGATCAAGATCCATATGAACTGATGTTGGTTTAACAAGCTAACATATATCCAGGGATCATCTTTCCTTACTGACCTTGACTTTCCTGAAAACTCTTCATCTACTTTTTAACAAGTAGGTTCTGGTACAGAGTGGATTTTTAATCTCTTGTACTGAGCTCCTCAGTAGTCCTTTGTGGTAGATATTAGCTAAATCAATTTGAAAATCTAACTAAACTTTATCTATTGGTCTAAATAAATAGCCATGGATTCTCTCTGAGCCATTGTTTTATTCACTCTTTTGAAGAATTAGAATAGGTCCAAGAGGCATGAGTTAGCCAAGTAGAAGCCATGCCTGTTTGTCCCCATCACAGTGTGCTCATCTAGGAATTTTTACGGTTTTTCAAGATCATGTTAGTATCCTTTTGAAGATGGATTTACTATTGGCTCCCCTTGGGTAACCTCTCTTGTTCTCTCTGTGTTTATTATAAATTGCCTATTTTTGCTACAACCTCAGCTACTTCACTCTAGTTTTTTCAGAGATGTTTGGTAAATTCCATTTGATACTTATGGTTTATTTCAGTTTAATTTTGTGTATCATTCACTCACTCCCTTTTGATTCCTCTCGTCTCTGACAATGACTCATTTTCATTGATTGAAGAAAATATGGATTTCCCCCTGTGTTGAAAACTGATGCATATAAATTATATAATCCTTCCTGTAAACTCCTTTTCCTCCTTGATTTGCTCACTACCTGCAGTCTTCAGTAATTTGATCTAGAGGATTTTCTTTTCACTATTATTTTCACAAGACCTGCCACAATCAGGGACTGGGACCTCTAGTCTCTAGCAATACAAATACTACATTTTAGTGCACTTCAAGAATTGTTCTTTATATCTTTGGCCATTTATTCTTAGCTTTTTAATTTCCTAATAGCATCTTCCTTATCTGTCAATGTTTATGTACCATTCTAGTACCATTTTTTGGCGTGAGAAGGTGGTCTGATGTTTTGTGGGGTTGTATGCATTAAGGGAGGTTTTTTTCCTCCTTTGCATACCTAATGTGTCGCCATTTTTGCGGAAGGGGCTTTTGCACAAGAAGAAGCTGTCTACACTGCTCCTTCTTGCACAAAAGCCCCTTCTGCAAAAATGGTGGCTCATTAGGTATGCAAATTTGCATATCTTCTTGGCAACAATGCGCAGTGTAGACATAGCTTTAGTGATTGGATAAAGTTGGCATAACTATTAACCCTTAAGACAGAGTGAGCAAGAGAGTGCTACGGTGACTTTGTTATATAAAAGCCAGTCCCACCAGTCGAGATGTCCCTGTGACACTTGGGCTGAGTTTCCAAGAAGGGAGTGAAAGCAATCAGTGTGAGTGTTTCTCCTGGTGAGCAAAATCTGTGTCCTTTAGCCAAGATAAAGTTGGACAGCTTTACCTTTGTATTATCAAGTGTTCTGCTTCTAAAGAACTTAATTAAAAAAAAAAAAGATTTACACAAGGCTAGATTCTCTTTACACTCATAGTGCTTTTCACCTTCCGATGACTGTATTTACTTCATCAATAAATAACAGTCTCAGAGGATCCCACCCTTCTGCTAGATAGGATGTGTTGATTTGTATTCTGCTGCTGTTTTCTGTAAGATAACAAATACAGGAAAAGAACATCAATCCTGATTTTTTTCTTTCTTTGTCTACCCTACAGTCCTCTGTTGTGCCAGGACTGCTAATAGCATTCTGTGTTCATGGCAGATTTAAAAGGAGATGAACGCTGTGTAGTGTCTTCTGATACCTGTTACACCTGCACAAATGCTCAGCACAGGCTCCTCTGCCCCCAGTTTCTGAATTGAATTAATTTCCCATAAAAGTCACATATCTGCAGTCCCAAGTACATTGGATCAGAGAAGTATATAGAGGACAAATGTAGTCCACTGACCTCCCATATATACTCTTATGTTGTCATCTCTGTGTCCCTTTCTCCTTTTGAGCAGGAAAGATAAATACTTGAGCTTTTTACTTAAATTTCACGGCATTCACAAAAGTCATTGTGTGTAACCAACTTTAATTATTTATAAAGGAAAGACTTTGTATGAATATTTGTACTCATAAAGAGCCAGGGATTCATATTTCATAACACTGGGCACTAAATTATTTACCAGACAGACTGATTGAAGGAGCCAGGGTGCAGATATGCTTGCTAAGGACTGAAGTCAACCAGAAGTGTCAGGTTCTCATGCTCAGGGTAGTCAGGCCCGGTGGATGGACCAGAGGTCAAAACCAGGGTGAGGGCAGCACTGGAACAAGAGTCCAGGGACAAGCCATGATCAGAGCCTGTAGACAAGCCAAACCAGTATGACTGCTGGAGTTTGTGTGCCAGGCAAAGGTCTCTAAACCATAGTCGGAGTCCATGGGTCTGGGGTCAGGAGGCGGATGTAGATTTGCAGGCCTGGAGCAAGATCAGAGTAGGGAATGAACAAGGATGGAACAAGGTTTAGACAAGGCAGGGACAGAAACCAGATCAAGAGAGAGACTGCAGCAGGGTTGGAGAGAACTGTTGTACAGACCTATCAGCAGCTCTAGCAGGATTGTGGAAATACCTTACGCTGGGGGTGGCTCCTCTCAGGGATGGGCTAGTGCTGCTGGCCTGAAGACTGAGTCACTGCTGACTCTGTTCTAGGGGTGAGCACTCTGGTTTGGCTGTGGGTTTGCTTCAAAATAAGAACTGGACCATTGTCACTAAGGTGGAGAGAGGACGTAACCTGGTAGTTGTGGTTCTCTTCAGCTTTTCTGACTGAGCCAATGCATGCCACTCAAACCCCTTTGAAAATTGTTTCATTTACAGCCATTAAAGCTAAAAAACATTATAGATTTTCAGCTAGATTTGAGAAATGAGGGCATATAAAGCTCGCTTCCCCTTCCATTAAGGGAAAGAAAAAAGATTAAGGGATGAAGTCCTGGGCCACCGCAATGTCAGCGTTAGGGATGATAGGCACCACGTCCCTCAGCTGTTGGAATTTACAACCCGGCAATGTTGCCTTCATACGGCTGCCTTCTCCCTCCACCCCGCTAATGAGTGACACATATTTGGAAGATGTGAAAAACTGTGTGCAAAATTTTGGTGTGTTTGTAGAAGCTCTGTAAACCCAAAAAGCATTTTTAATTTGGCGTTCAATATTTTATACAACTGTACTAATCAGTATCTTTACAGAGACAAACTTGTTGTTTCATGCAGTTGACATTCATAAATAAGATTTTCCATCTGAGACCAAGGAAGCTGAATTGGAAGAAGTTAAAAATTGCCAGTGAAGATCATGATGAATCTAGAACTGACTAGTGCGTTCATAACTCTGTCCTTCATGAAGAATGGGTTTTTGGAAGCAGAAACTCATTTGCAGGCACCAAGCTCAGTGACATAGTGCCAAAGAATCAAATGCAGGAAATTTTGCCCAGTTTTGTATTTAAGTAACTGAGATTTTCAATTTATGTTCAACAAAGAAGAAGCTGAGAGAAAAAAACCCTCAACTTCTTCCATCATGCAATACATATTCTGGCAGAACGCTGCCTGCCTTATATCAAAGGATCCATAATATTGATTTTGTGAAGTGAAAAATAAGTTTAAGGTGGAGTGCTTGGGCGAAAAAAATCAATATAATTTAAAGTGACTGAACAGAACTATCCATTGTAATGACAGCAATCAAGGAGGCTTATCCAGTTCCATAACATGTTGGTGTCTGGACTTTTATTTTCATTAGATTTGCCATTGACAAAATGCTGACCTCCCCCCCCCCCCCACCAACCTGCCTGAAAATAGATGAAAATTAGTGCTGTTCAAAAATGCCCATTGTGACTCCATAAGATGTTTGCAAATGAAAATGGAACACACTGTGAAAATGTCAGCATTGCCAAGTGGGAGGCTAACGACCAGACAATCAGTCAAAGCACTGGAAAGAACCCCTCGGGACTGACGAAACATTAGAAACTTTAACCAAATGCCAATGAAAGAATCCCAAAGGCTGTTAGCAGAGAGTCCAGCCGATGCATTCAACAACTGGCAGTGACAGAGACATGTAAATTTCATCCCTTGGCTTCCTCCTGGCATTGGCTATGTGTGGAATGCTCCCTTCCCCAGTTCATCTCCTTATGGCCTGTTCAAGTCCCTGCTCAAGCCTAATTTTTTCCTCAATGCATACAAAAACCGAACGAGTAACACGAAAACAGCCCACCCATGGATAGGACGATGGCTTGGTGAGCTCTTTGGATTAGGGTTAGTGGGTGGAGCCTCTTTTTAGGGCCTACACAATCCCTGCCCATCTCCATGTAGATCCTGGAGAACTAGCAGGGAGTCAGGGGCACCTGCCAGCTTCTTATCCTAGTATCACAGTTCCCCTGTGCCTGGCAGAATGGTTTCCCCAGTCCATGCCTGTCCCCATTGCTCTATGAAAGGAGGATTCTTACTACAATGGGCCTGTATTTATGTTCCTGAGAATTCCCATAGGGCCAGAGAATACCAGAAGTGACACAAGAGCAATGGTCTGCATTCCTCTAGGGCAGGGGTGGGCAATACTTTTAGAAGGGGAGCCGCTTCACAAAGTTTTGAATTGGCCCTGGGCTGCCCCAGAAAGGGTGGGGCCTCAGGTGGAAAGGGTGGGGCCAGGACACTTCCGTGTTCCCCCCACCTACAGACCCTCATTGCCCTGTCTGGGTGGGGGGAGCATGTGAAGTCTTTGCTCCTCGCCTCCCCATGCCCCCGGTAGTGGGAGGAGACTTTGCGCACTTCCACTGCCCCCAGGCCAATCAGTCCAAACCTGATTGGCTTGGGGGCTGGGGGAGTGCGCAAAGTCTCTCGCTCCCTGCCCCTGTCCTGCAAGGGGTGTTTAGTGCTTAAAGTGAACTGCCAGCTGTTCAGAACAGCTGGTGGTTCACTTTAGGTGTCATGCGCCCCTGGGGTGGGCAGGGGGAGCATAGACTTTGCATGCTCACCCATCCCTAAGTCTCAATTGGCCTAGGGGCGGGGGAGTAGAAGGGCATCTGTGGGCCAGATCAATCTGCCTGGCAGGCTGGATCTGGCCTGTGGAGGCTCTTTTGCTCACCCCTGCCCTAGCGCAGCCCAGCCTCAGCCTGATTACATGCCACCTTCTCCCCCAGCCAATGGAGAGCTCGCTGCTGTGCCTGTGCAGCCATTGATGCATCTGAACCTTCCTCTGCAATCAGTGTGTGGCATCAGAGTGACTTCCTGTTCCGCATTTCTATGTCCTGGCTTTTTCTGTGTCTGTCTTCCTGCTGCGTCTGTAACACCAGCTCTCAGAGGCAGAAACTAACTTATTTTGTGTCCTCTGCAGTACCAAGTGCATTGTCCGCCTCTAATAAATAACTAGGCTGCTGGAATATGCTAACGTGGTCAGTAAAATGAATGCCACAGAGGCGTCTGAAGCACACGAGAGAATGTGCGATTGCCAGTCGGTAGGAAAGACAACCTGTGGTGTCACACATTTATAGCACTTAGCCAGCAATGGGCAGGCAATTTCCTTCATGCATCTAGCTCTAGCATATCTAGCACATCACATAGCACAATGCTTCTGGATACCATTGCTATTGAAATATTAAAGCATAATTAATATCCTATTGTTCAGCAATGCTGGGAAAGGCATAAGTAACAGCTTCAGGGGAGATTTATGCTTGGCATCTCCAGTTAATATTTGTAGGAATGTACTATTTTTTTAATTGTATTATAAATAATGTAAATAGCACCATTCATTTTCACCAGCCGTGTGCCTGCATTCTGTTCATCAGCTCCCTGCGCATGACTGAGTGGTTGCGCTTCTCTGTATCCCGCTTCCCACACCTACTGGGTGGGAAGCCGCCAGCACGTGCCATCTGGAGACCTGGCTTTTCATCTTGCCTCTCTCTTTTCCCCTTTGTTCCCCAAAGGGGCACCTACTTCTGCTGCTGACTCAAGAAGTGGAAGAGGCCATCCATGGAAATCCCAGGCATTTGCACTGAGCGTTCACTACTGTGACAGAAGATACCACGGTTGCCTCTATTTGCTTTACTTGCTCTTTCATTCCCAAAGGGAACTTGTGTGGATTTTTTGCTTTCATTCCTTCCCCTTAACTAGTTTTTCTCCCCACCCCCCTCCTATTTGCCTTTTTCCTTTCCCATTTTCATGGCTACTTCTGTTTTGTCACAGACTCCCAACCCCCTAGCCTTTGGAGTTGCCTTTGGAGCACCAAGCTGTTCAGCTCTCTCTCTACTTTCAGGAAAATAGCTTGGGCAGAGTGAGAACATTAGGAAGCTCAGAGTAACTGTCTGCACCTATTTTTAAGCAAATTAACTTGAAATGCTTGTGCAGTCTTCCTGCCGTTACAGACTCCCCGCTATGCAGTGAGCTAAACAGAGCTCATGGAGAATGCTCAGAGCAAATCCAAATGGCACTGAAAAGCTCTACTGCAGCCCATCTCCCCTCTTCATGGGATGTGTCACTGCATCAAACACCCCCTCCTGAGACAACATCTCCAGGCTTGGGCTCAGGTCCATCTCAATTTTGGGGAGGTGAGAATCAGTTTTATGTGGGTGAATTCTGTATTGCTAGACCTGTGCTAGACCTGCGATTTCTTATAGCTTTCCTGAAAAGTTCCTTATGGTTGTAGTGCCTTATGGTTGTAGTGATGTTTTTGTAATGTCTACAGAAAGCTTGACAAGGGTTAAGCAGCTGATACACTGACACCCCGGTACCTATCATGTTAAGCAATATTATCTCCTTCCTCCCTTCTGATCCTGTCTGTCAGTCTGTATCCACTTATCAGCTTTTATCTGATAGTTAGATTGGAAGCTAATTGGGGGCAGCTATGTCTGCTTGTTCTGTGTTTGTACAGCACCTAGCGCAGTGGGTTTCTGGTCCAGAACTAGGGCTCCCTGGCACTATGACAAAACAAATAATAAATAAAAATGACACAGTCCAAATGCTTCAAAGCACTGCTGTTAAGGGGGTAGGGTGGGAGTCGTTCTCCCTTTCTGAAGTGAGTTGCTTTAAGAAGGGGTTGACATTTTTCTTCACACAAAACATTTTGAAAAGAAAGGAGCCATTTCCATTTTCTTTGCAATGTTTTACTTTTTTTATTTTCTTCTTAATGAAAACATTTCAAAAAACATTTTTCTCTGAAACAAAATGAACATTTCTGCTTGACAAATTTCTGTTTGGAAAGTTCTGGTTTTTTCTCTCTCTCCTCCTTCCCCTTTTCCTAGTAGAACGAGGGTGGGGGGAATATAAAAGGAAAGTGGAGGGAGGAACTATTTTCTCATAGACTTTAAAGCCAAAGACCATCATTATCAAATAGTCTGACCTCCTGCCATAGAACTTCACTCACCTTCTCCTGCCACAGGCCCATTACTTCTGGTTGAATTATTGAAAACCTCAGATCTTGATTTACAGATTTCAAATAACAGAAATGCCACCATTTGTTCTAGATCAAAGTAGCAAGTGACCAGTGCCATACCTTGCAAAGGAAGGTAAAAACCCTGCAGAGTGTCTCCTGCCAAGCTACCTTCACAATTCCTAACACACTCTCACTATTATTTTAATCTTTTTCACAATTTTCATACTGGGACGTCTTTTTTAGTCACCTTGCTGCATATAAGTAGTTGCAACGTTAGATGACTAGTCAACATCTTTCTATTACACAGCATCTCAGTGAGGTTTGCGTGTTGTAGAACTTGCAGCATGAACAATAGCTACCTGCAGTAACAATAACCTGCTATCAGTCATTATGAGTGATGGACAAACCTGCTACAGCCTGGGTGTTTTTCTTTGGCTCAGAGCAGAAACAAAAGCTTGTCTGTGTTAATTCATTGTGCTTCAACTGGAAATTAGGCTAGAAGCCTTATGAGATCAGGTTTCCTTCTGACATCTATTATTCTCTGATTTACTTTGGGATGGAAATAATTTGAGAACAGAGCTCCTGATTCTTGCTGTAAGGTGCCTGCTTATTTGGGACAATGTATTGATTAGCACAAAAAACAGAGAAGCAAGAAATCTGGGTTTGAGTCTCAGGTCTTGAACTGACTCTTGGTGTGACTTTGTGCATGACATAGGGCAAAATATAATTTCGATTATATATGGCTCTAGACCACCCTGTATGGAACAGGATGTATGAAACAGATTTTGGTCTTAGTCATTTGACCACAAGGGCATGCATCACAATTTCCTGTGTATCCCTGCAAGCAGCATGGAAACTTTTCAAAGACATTGTAATAGAGACCCAACTTAAATGTATACCCCACATTTAAAAACACAGTATGAGAACCAAAAAAGTGTCACTGTGGCTTTACAACCAAGTAAAAGAAGCAGTGAGAGATAAAAAGGCATTGTTTAAAAAGTGGAAATTAAATTCTAGTGAGGAACATAGAACGGAACATAAACTCTTTCAAATTCAGTATAAAAATATAAAAAAAAACAAAAAGGAGTTTGAAGAACAGCTAGCTAAAAAAAACAAAAAGTAATAGCAAAATGTTTTTAACTACATCAGAATCAGGGAGCCAACTAAACAACCAGTGGGGGCCCTGGATGATCGAGATGCCAGTGGAGCACTCAAAGATGGTACAGTCATTGTGGAGAAACTAAATGCGTTCTTTGCTTTAGTCTTCATGGCTGAGGATGTTAGGGAGATATCCAAACCTGAGCCATTCTTTTTAGGTGACAAATCTGAGGAATTGTCCCGGATTGAGGTGTCAGAGGAGGCTTTGGAACAGATTGATAAATTTAACAGTAACAAGTCACCGGGACCAGATGGCATTCACTCAATGTGAAATTGTGGCACTATTAACTGTGGTTTGTAACCTATCCTTTAAATCAGCTTCTGTATCTAATTATTGGAAGATAGTTAATGTGACACCAATATTTAAAAATGGTTTTAGAGGAGATCCTGGCAATTACAGACCAGAACCGGGCAAATTAGTTGAAAGCTTTTCCAAAGCTCACATTCGGTATGTCTACACAGTAACATTATTTCAAAATAACTTAGTCCACGTCTACATAGCAAGTAGTTATTTTGAAACAATGTCAAAATACTGTCAATCTGGAGGACTTTTTACTCTGACTTCTATAAGCCTCATTGTACAAGGAGTAAGGGAAGTCGGTGGAAGAGTGCTCTATTTCGAAATAAGTGCTGTGTAGACACTTCCAATTTTGAAATAAGCTATGCAATTGACGTAGCTCAATTTGCATAGCTTATTTCAAGTTAAGCCCTGCTATGTAGACACACCCATTGATTCTCACCGAGGGTCAGATGTTAATTCAGGTTGGCTATTATCAAGACCCATTCAGCTGTCCTGTGTCAATGCATTTTGCATCCTATATTCAAGAGTACCTTTGCACTTTACTGCCAGGTTCATAAAGAAAAATATGGGTTTGTATAAGGCTCATATGAAAGTAGGTGCAAGGTTTGCAAAAGTACGGGAATTGATTCACAGGAAAAGGTCCAATTTTTTTCTTTATTGCTTTTGTTGTTACAGGGAGATGAATTACCCGCGGCATAATGGCAGAACAAAAATAGACTGCCTTTGTACGATACTACACAAAGGACTGGAATGCATACTTTCCCCCCAACCGTTCTTTGACAAATGAAAATATATCTAGCTGGATTCCCCTCCCCACTGCATGCCCCCATCCTTCTACAGCATGACTGTTAAAGGTTGGGCATATTTTGTAGCTTTGGACATGTGTCTGAATCCCAAATCACATTACTGCTGATATGCTCCTACCAGAGATATGTAGAACAATTCCGTGCTGTTTTGAACACTCTGCTATCTGCTGTGCTTGCTGCTTCCTAAGTCCTCTCATGTGGGGGTTACTTTGCATTTCATGTTTCTGTCAATGAGAAGAGTCAGTTGTGATAGGACAATTGGTCCATTGAACAGGAGCAAGTATTGCTTTCTATTCTATTGGTAGGTGCTGGCGGGTTTTGCCAGTTTTACAAAATAGGGCAACTCAGAGCAATACTATGGTGAGAAAGAACCTCTCTCTATTCAGGACTGAAGCAGGACAGAGGATGAAGAAATAGATAATTAATTCAACTTAAAACAATTGTTCAACTCTCAGCATTAAAAATAGGAATCATCACTGTAGGAAGGGAACAGTTTGTTCCTCTGGAATAAGATAAAAAGATCCCATGTCTATTAAAGTGCAGGAGGGGGTCTGTGCTGGATCTGTGAAAGATTAAAAAAAAAGCACTTTGCTTAACACAGGTACAGTAACTCCTCACTTAACATTGTCCCGGTTAACAATGTGTCATTGTGATGTTGCTTCTTTATTAGAGCACATGCTCGTTTAAAGTTGTGCACTGCTCACTTTCAGCATCATTTGGCAGCCTGCTTTGTCCACTTTGAGGCAAGATTTTCTGGAAACGGTACCTGTCTTTGGTGGGTTTGAACCCATCAATGCCCCCAAGTTCCCTGAAAGGCATTAAGCCCCCCGGACCTCCACTGCCAGGCTGTTCCTGCCCTCTGCCTTGGAGATGTTCCCAGGGACTTTCTGTGCGGGGGGGGGGGGGGGGGGGGGAGCGAGGAAAAGGGGGAGAGGGTTGCTGATGTCAGGATATCCCTCCTCACTGCTCCATTCAAGCCCCTCACTCCATACCCCATCTCCGTAAAGCAGGATATCATAGCTACAGAGTCTTGTGTCTGTACTTCCAGATCTACTTACATGGGCACTGCACATCTCTGCCTCTTTCAAACACACAGCGTGAACATCTCTGTCTTTTGCTCTCCAAAACTGTGTGTCTGCCTGTCTCTCAGGATATGTCTACACTAGCTCGTTAGTTTGAGCTAAGTAGGGTAATTAGGGCAACTGGAGTTGCAAATGAAGCCCGGGATTTAAATATCCCGGGCTTCATTTGCATGTTCCCGGGCCCTGCCATTTTTAAATCCCCCTTAGTCTGAACTCCGTGCCCACAGCTACACGCGGCACGGACTAGGTAGTTCGAATTAGAGATAAACATGTGAGTAAGGGGATTCCAGTGGATATAATGTACTTAGATTTCCAGAAAGCTTTTGAAAAGGTCCCTCACCAAAGATTCTAAAGTAAAGAAAGTTGTCATGGGAAAAGAGGAAAGGTCCTCTCATGAATTGATAACTGGTTAAAAGACAGGAAACAAAGGGTAGGAATAAATGGCAAGTTTTCAGAACGGAGAGAGGTAACTAGTGGTGTCCTCCAAGAGTCCATACTAGGACCAATCCTATTCAACATTTTTATAAATGATCTGAAGAAAGGGGTAAATAGGTGGCAAAATTTGTGGATGATACCAAACTGCTCAAGATAGTTAAGGCCAAAGGAGACTGTGAAGAGCTTCAAAAAGATCTCACAAAACGAAGTGATTGGGCAAGAAAATGGCAAATGAAATTAAATGTTGATAAATGTAAAGTAATGTACATTGGAAAAAATAATCCCAATTATACATACAAAATGATGGGGACTAATTTAGCTATAACTACGAAAGAGAGAGAGAGCTTTGAATCATTGTGGATAGTTCTCTGAAAACATCCACTCAGGCTATGTCTAGACTGCAGGCTTCTTTCGAAAGAGGCTCTTTCGAAAGCATCTTTCGAAAGAGCCTCTTTCGAAAGAGAGCGTCTAGACTGCACGGAGAAATTTCGAAAAAGCGGCTTGCTTTTTCGAAAGAAAGCATCCAGTGAGTCTGGATGCTCTCTTTCGAAGACGCCCTATTTACATTGAAGAACGCCTTCTTTCGAAAGAGGAACTTTCGAAAGAAGGCGTTCTTCCTCGTAAATTGAGGTTTACCGCCATCGAAAGAAAAGCCGCGTTCTTTCGAATTAATTTCGAAAGAACGCGGCTTGAGTCTGGACGCAGGGGAAGTTTTTTCAGGAAAAGGCTACTTTTCCCGAAAAAATCCCTGAGTCTGGACACAGCCTCAGAGTGCAGCAGCAGTCAAAAAAGCAAACAATGTTAGGAAACATTAAAAAAGGGATAGAAAATAAGACAACATCTCATTGCCGCTATATAAAACTATGGTACACCCACATATTGAATACTGTGTACAGATGTATTCGCCTCATCTCAGAAAAGACAGACTGGCAGTGGAAAAGGTTCAGAAAAAGGCAACAAAAATTATAAGGGGTTCGGAATGGGTCCTACATGAAGAGCGATTAAAAAGGCTGGGATTTTTCATCTTCAAAAAGAAGAGACTAAGGGGGGATATGATAGAGATCTATAAAATCATGACTGGTGTGGAAAAAGTGATAAGGAAAAGCTATTTACTTGTTCCCAAAACATAAGGATTAGGGGTCACTAAATGAAATGAATAGGTGGCTGGTTTAAAACAAACAAAAGACAGCTGTCATTGGCCAGTTTCTGGCCAGAAGCCGGCCAATGATTGTGCTGGGGGCAGGAGTTATGCCTGAAGCTTCCCCCTGTCCCTCTGGGCTCACAGTTTTTAAGAGAAACGGCCCCACAGCCGCTTTTCTGATCAGTGTGTGGGGCAAGCAGGTGGCTTGGTGGGCTGGATTTGGCCTTCAGGCTGTATTTTGCCCAGGCACGGTCTAGAATCATCCCTGATATTTGTTTATCTATCTTGCTCTTAAATATCTCCACTGATGGAGATTCCACAACTTCCCTAGGCAATTTATTCCAGTGTTTAATCACCCTGACAGTTAGGAAGTTTTCCCTAATGTCCAACCTAAACCTCCCTGACTGCAGTTTAACCCCATTACTTCTTGGCCTATCAAAGGTCAAGGCAAACAATATTTCGCCCTCCTCCTTGTATCACTCTTTTAGGTACTTGAAGATGAATATCTTGTCCCCTCTCAGTCTTCTCTTTTCCAAACTAAACAAACCTAGTTCTTTCAGTTTTCCCCCACAGATAATGTTGACAGATGAGTCAGTGAGTTAACAGTGTGCCCTTGTAGCCAAAAAGACTAATGGCATATTAGGGTGCATTATGAGGAGCATTGCCAGCAGATCTAGAGAAGTTATTATTCCCCTTTATTCACCACTGGTGAGGCCTCATCTGGAGTACTGCTTCCAATTCTGGGCCCCACATTACAGAAAGGATGTGGATGCATTTGAGAGGGTCCAGTGGAGGGCAACCAAAATGATTAGGGGACTGCAGCACATGAACCTACGAGGAGAGGCTGAGGGATTTGGGCTTATTTAGTCCGCAGAAGAGAAGAGAGAGGGGGGAGTTGACAGCAGCCTTCAACTTCCTGAAGGGAGGTTCCAAAGAGGACTGAGAGAGGCTGTTCTCAGTAATAACATATGACAGACAAGGAGCAATGGTCTCAAGTTACAGTGGGAGAGGTCTAGGTTGGTGTGACGGGTTGGAAGCGACCTGCACTGAGGCCGGCCCCAGAAGCACCACGGAAAGCGGCGAGGAGGTCGGTGGAGGCTCCGCCACAGCCCAGAAGGGAGGTGGGAGTAGAGCCAGACGCGTGAACTATGGCGCATGCCAGAACCAGGGGGCAGGACGGCATGTTCCGGAAGTGCCACCGGCGGGTGGAGGGCCAGAGGCTAGGGGCGGGCCTTCCAGGTGACATCCGCCACTGTGGGTAGATTCAAAAGGACCCACCAGCGGGCCGGAAAGGGGGGCTACACTTCCAGAATACAGTGGGAGGACGATAGGCTAACCAGACCGGAGGCAGAGGACTGCTGAGGTGGACATGGGAACCCAGATAGAGGCAAGGACGCTGGGAATCACGGTAGGACCCCCGGCCAAGGGCAGGGATGCCGCTGACACAGGGAGGGGAAGGAAGCATCCCGGGGCAGGGCCGTTCTGGTGCCCATGGGCTGGCGCATTTTTGGGGTGCGCCCCGCCAGCTGTACAGGGGAGCATCTACTCCATACTATAGGGCCCTGGGCTGGGACCCGGTGGAGAGGGAGGGCCTGGGTCCCCCTTCCCCACCCACCTGGGTAGGCTTCAAGTAATACAACAGCGCAGAGCCCTATGGAGGAAGCCAAGGGCCCTGAAGGGGAAGATGGAGGAAGTTCAAGCCCCGAAAGGAAGTTCAAGCCTCCTCATTCCATGAGGAGTACAGCTAGTTCGGATTAGGAAGCCTAATCCGAACTAGCTACTCCGTGCCGCGTGTAGCCGCGCGGCACGGGGTTCAAACTGCCGGCATTTAAAAATGGCGCCAGCCGGCTTCATGCAAATGAAGCCCGGGAAATTCAAATCCCGGGCTTCCTTTGCAAGTGCGGTATGCCTACATTACCCTCCTAGTTCGAATTAGGAGGGTAGTGTAGACATACCCTTGGATATTAGGAAAAACTATTTCACTAGGAGGGTGGTGAAGCACTGGAATGGATTAGGTAGGGAGGTGGTGGAATCTCCATCCCTAGAGGTTTTTAAGTCTCAGCTTGACAAAGCCCTGGCTGGGATTATTTAGTTGGGATTGGTCCTGTTTTGGGCAGGGGTCTGGACTCGATGACCTCCTCAGGTCTCTTCCAGCCCTAGGATTCTATCATTCTGTTTTCTAGACCTTTAATAATTTTTGTTGCTCTTTTCTGGACCCTCTTCAGTTTCTCCACATCTTTCTTGAAATGTGGTGCCCAGAACTGGACACAATACTCCAGTTGAGGCCTAATTAGTGCAGAGTAGAGCAGAAGAATCACTTCTCATGTCTTGCTCTCAACAGACTCATGTTTGCTTCTTTTGCAACAGGTGTCACACTGTTGACGTATATTTAGCTTGTGGCCCACTATGACCCCTAGATTCCTTTCAGCAGTGCTCCTCCCTAGACAGTCACTTCCCATTCTGTGTGAGTGAAACAAATTGTTCCTTCCTAAGTGGAGCACTTTGCATTTGTCCTTATTAAACTTCATCCTATTCTCCTCAAACTTCATCTGCCTACTCTGCCACTTAACCTAGCTACTTTGCTCCTACCCTGATCATAGTTTGCAATACGAGTTTACTATTACATGCAAAGCAAACTTATCAAGCAGTGAATTACTTGCAGGAACGTAATATTTATATTCGATGCAGACAGGCAGCAAAATGTAAATAGCCAGTTTAGCACCACAGCCGGAGCTTATTGATGATGCTATTTGGATGTGCCCTTTATACTGAAAAACTACACACCTTTGGAAGTCAGAGCTTTGAGGAATGGACTAACCCGGCTCTTTGGGTAGCACTGCCAGATTTAGGGTGGAATACAGATGGCAGTCTCTGTTTGCAAGCTTACTTTTCTGCCCTGCAGCCTGCTGGGAAGGATTGATTACTCTGCTCAGAAAGCAGAATCAGCAGATGTTATTGATGTGCGACCAGCATTATCCATAGCACATGCTGTTGATGTGGAGAAATACCACATATGGCATCATATTTTAAATCCACCCTGCCAAATGTTTTAAAATGAACCTGCCATTTTTATTTGTATTGATCCAGTTGTTATAATCTCTCTTTTTGGTGTTTAAGTTACTATTGTGATAAACAGTAAGACACATTAAGCCTTTGTTTTTGGCTCAGTTGCACATTATGAATCAATTGTCTAATGCACGGAAATGAGTTCCCCAAATCCTGTTCTGAGAGGAAGAGAACTTTGTTTTGTTTATGTTTGGATTTTGTTTTCACTCTCTTCTTACTGCTCTATTTAACACCAAAATAACAAGGCTGTTAGGCTGGCTACCAAGTCCCCAGATGGCCCTAAGGAGAACTTGTTGATGTATTTGTGATGGCCGAATCATAAAATGAATAAACAAATGCTTTATGTGCAGGAGTGGGCTTGAACTAAACCTCAAAGTCTGGTTACTGTATTGAGGTGGCTGTGGGCATTCAGAACTCAAGGGTACGTCTTCACTGCAACACTATTTCGAAATAATTAGCCCCATTCCGAAATAGCAGTCGGCATCTACACAGCAGGCAGTTATTTCGAAATAATTTCAAAATACTGTCAAGCTGGAGGACTTCTTACTCTGACTCCTGTAACCCTCATTGTACGAGGAGTAAGAGAAGTCAGAGGAAGAGTATTCTGTTTCGAAATAAGATACACAATTGACATAGTTCAATTTGTGTAGCTTATTTTAAGTTAAGCCCTGCTGTGTAGATGCACCCCAAAAGAGGATCCAGATCCACATTTTGTGTGTGCGTGCAAGCGTGACAGATAGAGTGATCCCAAGATCCTCAAGGGTTAGGACCCAAACAAAAATCTGGAACTGATATTTGCAGGTGCCCATTCTTCGTAAAGAGGCCAAACCAGAACACCAAACAATGGAAGGTGTGAAATCTTGCCCTGGATCTGAATTTCCAGTATGCTCCATCTCTGTTTCTCATGCACGCTGAGACCATATAAGCAGAAAACAGGATTTGGCTTAGTCAAGTTGCCGTCTCATGTATTTTCAGGGAAAGAGTTTGCACTTAGAGAGCATCTCAGAGCACTTGACAGGAGTTACCTCATTGTGTGCCTCATTCAACTCCCATTGAGGTCAAAGGCAAAACTCCCACTGGCTTATTGGAGGAAGGATCCAACTCTCAGCCTTGCAACAACTTTGTAAGATAGGTATTGCCATCCCTTCTATATACATAACTAGAATAAGGCCCAAATAAATCAGGTGACTTGCCCAAGAGCAAACCAGTGGCAGAGTCAGGAATAGAAGCCAGACTTCCTAATTCCCAGTGCCCTCCTCTAACCTTCTCTCTCTCTAAAAGTCAAGCACTCTTCAGCTCTTGTATAGCTCTGGCTTCCTCCACTCTCTAAGCTGTCTGAACTTTGCTGTGTGCACCCTGGGGAATATGGAGGGAACCTTCCTTGCTCTCGTCCTAGCAAAGGAATTACCATTCTGTCTGGCCCTTGTACAGCCTGTGTATGATGGGAAGGGGGAGCCTTTTATGCCCTCCCGTCACTGTTCACTCACATCAGGACCAGGAAGAATTTGACTCTGTATTTAGTTGCACTTTGTTCCAGCTTGGGAACATGACATGAAGCAACAAAACCACCAAGCAATTAAAGGAGGGAAAGGATGGTCTTATGGTTAAGACTCTGGACTCAGGGGATTCAGAAATCTGGGGTCACTCTCTAGTGCTGCCAGAGACACCTTTCATGACCTTGGGAAAGGCATCTAATCTCCCCCTGCTTCAGATCCTCATGTGCATCACTCCTTTCCCCGGCCTTTCTATTTAGATTCGGTGGGGCTGGACTCTTTCTTCCTATGTCTGTGTACTGGAGCTAGCACTGTAGAGCCATGATATTATTCGTATTTGTTATTTTTATTGAGAGATTCAGAGCCTAATTTTCAGAGGTCTAAAGTATATGCAACCATGTCAGTGCTCTGTGTCTATAGCTATAACTATAGAGCAGACAGATCATCTGTTTTCACTGCTGTAACATTTTTAGATAGTTGGTAGATTGTTCCCTCTTTGCTTTTACAGTATTCAAATAAAGTATTGTATAGAAGAGCGGGTAATGAAAATCCACCTGCTGCTATTACTTTGGTGGCAGCCTGTCTGGAATACAGCACTCATCTCAGGCCACTTCATTACCAGAAAGAGCTAGACAAATTGGAGACAACTCAAAGAGCAGTCAAAATGATTAGGGGCTGAAAGGACTGATACATGAGAAAAGACTATGAACTAAATATATGTAGCTTGGGTGAGCAATGACTAGGAGAATGGCAACCATGTTCAGATCTAGGAAATATCAGGACAAAAGCTCTGTTCAACTTTGAAATAGTCTCCCCAGGAGAGTGGGGAAAAGTGCCCCCCTGGGGATATTTAAAATAAGAAAGTTGAAAAGGATATAAAATTTAGTTATTTCATTTATATTTGGCTTCTCTGTAACAAAGAGGAAAAGGAAATGCCTCTCCTGAATGCTAAGTATTTTTTTTTTTTACAAATACAAAATAATGGCAAATAATAAAAATATGATAGGGAAGGACCCTGTGCTGGACTAAGTCAGCTATCAGAATAGTCTTGTCCCTTTCATTTTTCTAATCCCTGTGATTTTCTGAATGTATCTATCACATCATGGAAGGAACTTCTGATGTGAAAACTAAGTAGCCTTGCTTTTCAGTGCATGCTACAGAACATTTGGCAAAATCTGCAGCGTTTCTATTAAACTGTACAGTACTTTATAGTTGATCAAGCTTGGTCTGTCTAAAGACCAGTGAGGGGAACCTGAAGCCCATCGTGGTTCTATATGTGGCCTGGCCCATGAGACATTTTGTTTACCTATGCCGGGTTGCCAGATTCTGCTGGCTTCCGTCCACATACGTTTAGGAATGAGACCTTGTTTGTGTTACCCAGTGCAATGTGTGTGTTTTCATAGTTCCATAGATTCCAAAGCCAGAAGGGACCATTGTGATCATCTTATAGAGTTGCCAGGTGTCCAGTATTCAACCAGTCTGTTTTTTGTGCCCTCTGTACACTAAAAAAAAATTAGAAAATACCAGACATGTGCAATGTATTTTCTGCTTTTCCAGCTGGGTGCCCGACAGAAGCCTAGCGGGAGTGGGGGGAGTGGCTGGGGAGGCGGGGCCATGATCGGTACTAGGCGCTGATCATGGACCCGCCTCCCCAGCCACTCCCTCTGCCCCCACCAGGCTTCCCGCATGCAACCAGCTGAGGGCTCCCAGTGGGAGTAGGTAACTAATTTCCGAACAGGTAATTCATTTCCTCCCCCGCTTCCCCATCCCCAAATTACTTCACCTCTTTTCATCAGACAGTCTGCCCTCTGCTCAGAGCCCAGCCAGACATTCTGGCCCGGGAGTGGGGGCAGAGTACGGCTCCTTCCACTTTCTGTTCACAGATTTTCAGGCATATAATACACTTCTTGTCATGACCAGAATATGGGCCAGGCTTGAATCCCCCTTTATTCCCCTCCACATCTGAATAAAGGCTCTGAGAGGCTAGCTCAGCCTGGCGATAGGGTTGCCAGGTGGGAGCCCTCAGCTGGTTGCACGTGGAAGCCTGGCGGGGACGGGGGGGGGAGGTGGGGCTGCAATTGGTGCTATAGTCAAAATGTACAATGTAGACTGTTGATTGTTTATAATAAAGTTCCCATTCAGTGTTAAGCATAGTTGTGGTGGTTTTATTTTTTTTGCTCAACAAATTTTTAGCACGTATGTTTGTTATTTTTGGGGAAACCATCTGGCAACCCTAATCTAGCCTGACCTCTGGTATAACACAGGCAATAGAACTTTAAAAAAAATTAATAGCCAAGATCTTCTATAAAAACAGTCCAATCTTGATTTAAAAATTGCCAGTGATGGAGAATCCACCTTGACCCTTGGTAAACTCTTTCAATGGTTAATTACTCTCACCATTAAACATGCACACTTTATTTCCAATCTGAATGTGTCTAGCTTCAACTTCCATTCATTGTATCATGTTATATATTTCTCTGCTAGAGTGAAGAGCCCAATGTTAAATATTTGTCCCCCGTGTAAATATTTATAGACTGAAATCGAGACACATTTAACCTTCTCTTTTTAAAATTTGATAAACTCTTTGGCTGTGTCTACATTGGCACCCCTTTCCGGAAAAGGGATGCTAATGTAGACTTCGGAATTGCAAATTCCACGGGGGATTTAAATATCCCCTGCGGAATTTGCATTTACATGGCTGCCGCTTTTTTCCGGCTCGGGGATAAGCCGGAGAAAAGCGCCAGTCTAGACGTGATTCTCCGGAAAATAAGCCCTTGAAAGTAGGAATAAGAGATCCTCCGGAAAAGGGCTTATTTTCCGGAGAATCACGTCTAGACTGGCGCTTTTCTCCGGCTTATCCCCAAGCCGGAAAAAAGCGGCAGCCATGTAAATGCAAATGCCGCAGGGGATATTTAAATCCCCCGTGGAATTTGCTATTCCGATGTGTCTAATCTGCATCCCTTTTCTGGAAAAGGGGTGCAGTGTAGACACAGCCTTTGAGTCTATCACTATCAAGGCATGCTTTCTAATCCTTTAATCATGGCTCTTCTCTGAATCCTTTCAAATTTATCATTTTTCTTGAATTTTTGACACCAGAACTGGACACATTATTCCAGCAGTGGTTGCACTAGGGCCAAATGCAGAGGTGAAATAACCTCTCTACTTCTATTGAATCTTCTCCTGATTATGCCTCCCAGGCTCACACTGAAGCAGTTTATTTGGCCCCAGCATCACACTGGGAGTACATGGTCAACTGATTATCCACCACAACCCCCAAATCTTTCAGAATCACTGCTTCCCAGGATACACTCCCAGCTATTATCATGCCTTATATTCTTTGCTCCTAGATGTACACATTTATTTTATCAGTATTAACACATATTTTCTGAGTATGCCCAGTTTGTTAAATGATCTGGATCACTCTGAATCAGAGACCTGTCCTCTTCATTATTTATAATTCCCCCAATTTTCTGTCATCTGCAAACTTTATTACTGATGATTTTATGTTTTCTTCCAGGTCATTGATAAAAATATATAGGGTAGTAGAGCCAAGAACTGGTCCCTGCAGGACCTCACTGAAAACACAGCTGCTTGATGATGATTCCCCACTTACAAATACATTGTAAGACCTGTGCACGAGCCAGATTTTAATCCATTTAATGTGTGCCATGAATTTTATATCATAATTTTAATCAAATATTGAGTGGTATCAAGTCACAAGCTTTGCCGAAGTCTAAGTATGTTACATCAGTCCTATATCTTTTAACAACCAGACTTGGAATCTCATCAAAAAAGATATCCAGTTATCTTGACAATATCTCTTTTCTATAAAATAATGTTGATTTGATTTAATTACATTACTCACCATCAATTATTTATTAATTGAATTCTATATCAGCCACTATTATTTTGCCTGGGATCAATGACCAGGTGACAGGCCTATAATTACCCAGATAATCCATTTACCCCTTTAAAAGATGTGCACAACAGTAACTTTCTTCCAGTTTTCTGGAACTTCCCCAGTGTGCCAGGAGTTAGTAAAAATTAGCATTAACCATAAAGCAAGTTCCTCGGCTTGCTCTTTTAAAACTCTTGGCTGCAAGTTATCTGTACTCGTGGTCTAGTGTGACCTGAGATCACACAGGGGCGGGGACCATGCAACTGTGTTTGCTCTCTGGATCCAAGAGCCAATTACAGAGAAGAAACAATTACAAAGAAACAATTACAAAGAAGTGCAAGGATGGAGGAAACCTCTGGTTTTGTCCTAAGCGACACTTTAGCTCCATATGCCCATTCAGCAAAATTGGAATTATTACAGAGAAGACCTGATTCAGCCAAAGTTCCAATGGAACCCAGTCACCATGTCAAAATTCTTGCTGACTGGAAGGTTTTTGTCAAATCTTTGTAGTTTACTGCCAACTCACCCACCTGGTTCCTTTGCAGCCAACCATGCAGTCTGTCCTGGATTCCAGGTTCCATTTTCTTTCATCAAGAATTTCATGGTTTTTTAAAAATTTTCATTCCAAATTGGAATGGAACCAAATTTTGAAATTCTCCATAAAAGAGAATTACCCCTTTCCACCCAATCTTGGTGCAAAGCCTTGAAGGAGGTGTTTGGTGAGGAAAGAGATTGGAATCATGTCTGGAAAAATCTCAAGACAGCCTGACTTTCTATGTGGTTTAAAGGGATAACTATGTGGAAAATAACAGGTATCAGGAAAATGGCTTAGGTTTGCATAGTCTAAATAATAATAATTGTTATTTCCATAGTGCTCGGAAACCTCAGTCATGGACAATAATACTAAGCACTGTACAAACAAATTGTCTAGACATCTTATGTATGCACCTGTCAAGGGACTGATACACCCCATTACACCCCGGGGTGGGGAAGAAACATATCCCAGACTGTGAACCAGGCTAAAGGGTGCCCTGCATGTCAGGACTATGCAGATCAGTGTCCCTATAACAGTCCCCCTTGTTTGGAATAACATGGCACAATGTCCAGAGTCAATAAAGCAATCCTTCTATGGTTGGGATAGTGCAGCCTAATGGCCAGAGTCAGTAATCTTCTGGGGTCAGGGTAGCACAGTCTAGTGGTCAGAGTCATTACAATAATCCCCTGCAGTCAGGGTAATGCAGCATAATGGCCAGAGTCAGTGTACAGTGGTCTGGGCCACCATTCCCTGGTGCATGGTGGCCAGAATAGGGGAACTTGGGCCCTTCCTCTCCACTGGGTTGCCATCCAGGACCCTTTCAGTAGCAGACTCCCTTGCCACCAGTTCGGCAAGGATCCACACAAAACATGCCGAGCTTTTTGGATTGTTCTAATGCTGCTCCCCCAATAATCCCCTTCCTACCCGATCTTATGCATCTGTGGCATCCACAGTTCAGTAGTCTCTGCATTTGTTGCAACGTGCCCCACCAGCATGGGAAGATCTGGTCCTATTTGTCTGGCCCCCAAGTCTTGGAGCAGCAGTGGTCCACACGCTGGAGCTTGCAGCACACCTCCTCCTTCTCCGGCAGTCAGCCCAGACTGAGCTCCTTTCAGCCCTTTTATACCCTGGTTCCATCTGGAGGATGGCCAGCAGAGCAGAAGGGGTGTGGCTTCTTCTGCTAACAAAGATGGGTTAACCCTGGTGTGCCAGTGTAGGGCTGATACAACCCAGTATAGTGCTTAACCTGCTACAAGAAATGCTACATACTTTAAACCAGTACTTTGTTTAAGGAAGAGGTTGGTTAACTTAAATCTTAACAATGCAGGGATTTTGAAAACAATGCCTGTAAGAAAGTGAAGGTTAAGTGATACACGTGAATGTGCAATTAAAGAAAGCAGAGGACTAATTTTTTTAATGTCATTTTAAAAAGCTACACTCACACCCACAACAAAAGCCTCATTTAAAAAATATGTTAAAGCAATTTAACACATTTCTGCACACTTTTGATGTTAGAGGGTTTATTTTATCTGTTCCTATTACTGTTAAGAGCTAACCAGAACACATTAATGCACTCACATTATGAAAATCTCTTTTCCATTGTAATAAAGCAGTGAAAAGAACTTAGAGGTTTTACATACTTTGGTTATCATGAATGATCTGTTTGTTGCCCAAGCTGAAGATGCAGCTTAAGGTGTGAATGTTTCAAAGGAATGCCAAGACACAGAATGGTATAGGTCCTGATTCATGGAAATGCTTAAGCATGTGCTTAATAGGCAGCCAGAGAGATTTAAGGACATGCTTAATGTGTAACACATGTTTAAGTGCTTACCTGAATTTGGAAGGTTTCCTAATTCAGCACCATGATCAGGATGATATTACTAACCCCTAGAGCCCTGCACAGATAGAAAATTTGTATCCACATCCTCATCTGTTTCCACAAAAATGAGCTGCAGAAATCCATATCCACATCCGTGGATGCAGTTACCCATAAATATAAAGTGGGTGTCTGCGGATTTGCAAGGCTATACTATACTCCTCCCCCAATAACAGCTGTCTCCCAAGAGGAAAGATATCCAGCCGATAACATAAGTTGTATCATCCGGCATCACTACACCCTATCAGATCAATGAGAACAAATACAACACCTGTTCAACAAGGGATGAAATGTACCCTCATACAACAGCTCTGACACCACCACTCAAAACCTCAAAGCTGGGCTGACGGTAGAATGAAAACGGTAAAAGGCTGGTGCAGGCTGTAAGTAGGTGTAGACACATAGCTGAAGCTAGCATTTCATATTGTATTTGCACATACATTCTATCCAGGGGTGTGTATGTTGTATTTTAGTGGTTTGCAAAACTCTTGGTGAAGTCAATGGGAATTCTGTGCATAAATCAAGGACGTTATACAACATATCCAGGGAATCAAAACATGCTGAACTTGCTAATAGACACAGTCACATGGGTTTTGTGGTTGTTTATTCTTCTAGCTTAAAAAGAATTAGAAATCAAAACAGGTTTCCTTTAATTCTCTGTCTTAGGCAACAATTTAGAAGGAAATGTACAGGGACATGTAGAAGGTTATTATGGCTCTGGGGGAGTGGGAAAGAATGAGAGAAATAGATTAAAAAAGCAGAAGGATATAATCACTGTGTAAAATGTGGAGGATCTGAGGAGAGATCTGATGCCTGCAGAGAAAAAATGAATGTGTGATAAGATTTTTATCTCTAACAGCAGAGTTTGGAAATTCAATCCCCTTTTCTTACTGTCAAATAAATCAGGGTGTTTTCCCCTCTGTAACAAAAAAACACAGTTCAAAAAGGTCAGCAGATATATGGCTAGCTTTAAATCAATGAAGTCTCACCTGCAAGGCTGATTTTTTTCAATGTATCCAGAATGGTGGGGGAAATGGTGTAAATTATTCTGATCCAGTGGTTGTAAATAGCCGAGAGGTCTCAGCCCAATTTCTAAGATGTCGGATGTCATAAAGTCTAATAAATTCCGCAGTTTCAGTGCTGGGGATTTAGGCCACAGAGAAACAAAACTGTAGGGCTATATAGCAAGATGCTTACTGGACATTTCTCAACCCTTCCCACTGCAACCTCTCATTGAAGCAATTTTGAGATTTAATTACATGCAGTCACCTGTGTTTTGCAGTTTAATATCAATGACTTGGTACAATGTTGTGGAGAGCTGGGAGAGCTCATATTCATCTATAGGGTTTTACCATGGCATTATCCTGACTAACACAGTTTAAAGTTGTAAGGCTAGATCATTCATTTAGAAATAGATCAAATTTGTACCAGTTTTAAAGATTTGCAGAGACAGCTCTTTGGACTTACGCCTGTCAGAAACAGCAAGTGGATACAAATAACAGTACCATGAGCTATAATAGCCTCCTCCTCCCTACACTGCTATAATTGCACAAAAGTCCATGAATTTTTCCACAGGTAAGTGGGAACGGATTCAGGCCCATAGAGCTGAAATTTGTGAGACTTGGAGGCAACCCAGTTCTGCCCTTCCTTGTCTTTTTTGTATCTTTCATATGTAAAACTAATAAGATATTTTTATATGTAACTTATCAATAGGACTTTTTAATGTGAAATGCAAACATGTTTGATTTAAAAAAAAACTTTCATTAATTGGATCTCAACTTTGGAAAAAAATATTGACATGCTAGCTGTGCTGATAGAAGCATGCTGTATTGCAGAATCAATGCCTACTTTGCCGGCTACAGGAAATGTTAGTAACCAAGCTCATTTTAGAAACCAAACTCATCAAAATGCTGCTTGGCATGACCTCAGCACAGAACAATTATGTATCTGTAGCAGGGGTTGGTTAATAATTAGGGGCAGATTTGGATCTCCCCACTCATACGGAAATCAATGAATCTACTTGTGGAGGCGGGTGCCATCAACATGTGTAAGGGAATCACAATGCAGTTCCTAAACTGTTAATCCAAACTGTGCTCCCAGCCATCTTCTGATTATCAACAGTATTTTCCGTGAAAATAAAAGGGAAATGGTGCCTGAGGAAAGTCTAAAGCTTTTAAAGGAACTGTTATGTGGAAAAAGCACGTGCTAGTTATTGAAAATGCATTAAATCATAGCAAACGAGACTTCGGAATCATCTGCAACCAATTTCATTCCTATTTTCTTCTCCTTTGGCCACAAGCTTTCTTTATTCAATAAAGAAATTGACAAAGAATTTATGTTCTCTGTTGTTTGAAAGCCACCTATACAATATTGGATAAACACATCCTGGAAACAGGAATACCCACTCAGACTGTGTGTGTGTGTGTGTGTGTGCGCGTGCGCGCGTGCATCTGCATGTGTTTGTGACTGATTTTGCAGGTGTAGCTGAAAGGATTTGGGCACCTGTGAGCATCACAGGTCGTCAACACTGCAATGGAGCAAATTTTGGAGTGCGCTACAAACTAGACCTGGGGGACTTGCTCTCTTTTGCTCTAAATCGTGCATCATAATTTACACCAGTAATGAGGGAGTATATAACGCCATCATTCTGATTTGGCAGTGGATCTAACCCACTTGGCACTGGTGCAAAGGAGTTCATACCATGGTCAAGAGCAGTGAAGGGGCCCAGAATGCAAGTGTAACTTTTGTCAGGTAAATAAATTACAAGATAACTGTGCCCACTCTGGTGATACTCTGCTTACTTATTGCATTTCTAATGTACTCATATTTTATAGGCTGCTGCTTGCTGTATGTACATGATGGTGGCTTGTTGCCAGCATATTTGATTTCAGCAGCAGCAGTTGTCAGTTCAAAGCTTGCTTGATATTGTTCTTTGCTCTGGAGAACTTTCTCGCCCCCCCCCCCCCCAGTTGTCACAAGGCTTCTCTGTGCTCTTATCGCTGTTCCAGCAGTGCTGACAGGATTTATTTTTACACATTCTAAAATGTACTGCCCCTCTCCCCCAAATGTATGTCACTAAGGAAAGAAATATAGTAGGTGGTGCAGAATAATGTCCCACCATTCATGTAAAACTGCTACACATATTACACCTGTGTTCCTCACTGATCTCCTGCTACCATTTGTTTCTGGGCACAATTCGGGGTGCTAGCTATGGACACTGGAATAGCCTGGGTCGAAGTCACAATAATCTGATAAAACACCTCTGTTCTTCCCTTTGCATAAGAGTCAAGAGCAGCTGGGATTTATGAGATCACAGATTTCAGAGAGAATTCTCTTGGGCCAATGGCAGTGCATTCTGAATAAAATGTCATGACTTCATCTGCTAGAGTTAGTGTGTTGCAGCCTTCAGGGCAAAACCTAAAGTGCATCTGTTCAGATGGGTTTTGGGTGAAGGCAATCGCCACAGTGCTGCAAGATCAGTGGAAATGTGACCTTCTCTTCTGTATAGTTTCTTATTCTGGGCTCATCACCATACTATCTAGAATCTTCCAGGAGTGCATGCAGCTTTCAGTGTTGATGGCTGGGCTTCGTATTCATTGAGCTGTTTAAAAATAACATGAGGTGTCCAGAGGCTGTGGTGATGGGCAGGGATAAATACCTATACGAGGCAATAATCGGCCCTCAAAGGCTGTGTCAAGTAAAGCTGTTTTCAGTTTTGAACTCAGTCTAAACATTGGTCCTCTAGAAGGGAGGAAAAAAAGACATTTTATGGGGAGAAGTTACTGACCATGCACCAAAAATCTAGAGTGAGGCTACGTCTAGATGGCAAGCTTATTTCGATATAGCGTGTCCACGCACAAAAAGTACAATGAAATAGTGATGTGCTATTTTGAAAGATAGCATCTACACTGATTGGATGTTATCTTGCACTTACGGCCATCTGGAACCAATTCAGGCAGGGCATTAGGTCAGCAATTGCTTCCGGGTGCTGAGATGTGTGCTTAAAATGACCCTCTGGACAGCCATTTCTCAGCGTCTGCTGCTTGCTTGCCTACCTCTCTGAGGGTACATCTAGACGACATTTTTCTTTCAATAGAAGACATGCAAATTCAGCAGCATTTTTCATATCTTCTTCCGATCGCTTTTTCAAAAGTTTTTTTTTCCGAAAAAGCAAGCAGTTTAGATGCAGTTCTTTCAAAAAAAAAGGGATTTTTTTCAAAAGAACCATATCTAAACTGCTTGCTTTTTCAAAAAAAACCCAAAGCCCTCTGTGAAAAAGCGATTGGAAGAAGATATGCAAATTACCGCTGAATTTGCATATCTTCGTTTGAAAGTGAAAGCAAGTCTAGACGTGCTCAGGGACAGCAAAGCATTTTCAGGGTGTGCTCTGGTTGCCCTGCTTCAGGACACCACAGCACTCCTTGTCATGGAGCTGGAGCTGCCTCTGGCATGCGACGGCCCCACACTACCATGTTGCAGTTCCTGCAGCAGTTTCTGCAGGCTGCCTTCATGGTCCTGGAGGAGCTCGCCTCAGAGCTCACCCTTGAGAACCTCTGCCTGTGTGAGGGAGCAAGGCCCTTACAACCGTACCCCACGGTAGAGAGACAGTTCTGGAAGCTGGACACCAGTTCCAACTGGTGGGACTGGCTGGTGATAAAGCAGTGAGATGACCATCCGTGGCTCCACAAAGGCATGGAAAGTCAGGGGAGGAAAATAATCCAAAAGGAAAAATATGATACAATGTGTATGGTTGGATGCTGGGAATCCCTCACACTCCAACACAGGGCAATGCCAGGAAGTGGCAGATGCACACTGCATGAGCGGAGGAAGATGAACTAAATGGCAGTTTCCTGTCTATGTGCTTTCCTCCCAAAAGTGCCCTTGTACATTGAAGTACATCTGCTGTGCAGAAAGACAGGTGTCTTTCTCGATAGCTATGGGACTTCACACTAAAGAGGCACTGTGTGATGGGGTGTGCATACCCCACACTGAAACAGGAGGGGTTAAAACCCTGTGGACAGAGGAAGTCCCACTCCTCCACCCAGACTGGGCATGCGCCAAATGCTGGAGCAGTACAAAAGGGAGTAGCTCAGCTCAGTCTGGGCTGGCCACTAGAGGAGAAGATCCTCCAGCAGGAGCCCCAGAGAGTCTCCAGCCAGAGACCCAGCCGCCTGGGAGACCACTTTGAGCTACAGTGCTGGAGAAGCCCCAGGGGGTATGTCTACACTACCACCCTAGTTCGAACTAGGGTGGTTAATGTAGGCAACCGAAGTTGCAAATGAAGCCCGGGATTTAAATATTCCAGGCTTCATTTGCATCTTGCCGGGTGCCACCATTTTTAAAGCCCCGGTAGTTCGGACTCCGTGCCCCCGGCTACATGCAGCACGGAGTAGGTAGTTTGGATTAGGCTCTCTAATCCGAACTACCGTTACTCCTTGTGGAACAAGGTGTACCGGTAGTTCAGATTAGAGAGCCTAATCCGAACTACTTACTCCATGCCGCATATAGCCGCGGGCATGGAGTCCGAACTACCGGGGCTTTAAAAATGGCGGCGCCCGGCAAGATGCAAATGAAGCCCGGGATATTTAAATCCCGGGCTTCATTTGCAACTTCAGTTGCCTACATTAACCACCCTAGTTCGAACTAGGGTGATAGTGTAGACATACCCAGGGAGAGGTGTTTGCAGGGGAACCGGAGGACCCAGAGACAACATGGAACATTCCCACATCAACTTGGGTAGGAAGGGATCCTGGAAGGGTGCTGGAGAGATATCTCCCACCTAAGCTTGGCATGTTGTGGTTGGATTCCCTGCTGAGCAATTGGTGGAGCACTCTGCAACTCACAGGGCCCTGGGTTGGGGCCTGGTAGAGTAGGGTGGGCCTAGGTCCCCCTACTGGAGCTGCCTCAAACTATTGACTCTGGCCATTTGGCTGTGCTGCCCCAACCTAATGGCTACCCTATTGATTCTAGTCATTAGGCTATACTACACCAAAGTGAGGGTTGTTTTTACAGATTGAGAGAGGTTGCTGACAACCCGGCAGCTGACTAGGTGGTGTCCACACACCTGAGTGCCAGCACCCCAAGGGCTGGGGTGTGCATATGCCACAACACACTGTAAAGCAGCACACGAAGGAGGGGAGTGTTAGGTTTGTTTATGGAGGGAGTAATGCCTACTGGTTAGAGCGGGGAACCAGGAATCAGAATTCCTGTTTTTTTTCCCCCACTGATTTACTGGATGACTTTAAGCAAGTCACTTGAGCCAAAGTTTTCAAACATGGCCACTAATTTTGGCTGCTGTAATTTGTGACTGTCCAGCTTGAAGCACCGAAGGCCTGATTCTCAATAGTACCTTACAGACATGGGGCTCAGACACACTATTGGTGAACAGAGGTATAAAACCGTAGGGTAGACGTGCTAAGCACCCACACTTCTAGCTGAAGTCAACGAAAGCTGTGGATGTTCAGCACTTCTGAAAACTAGGCCCAAGATATCTCAAATTAGGCACCCCCAAAGAGAAAAAACATCACTTGTGAAATTTTCTACCCTGTCTCCTCCATGGTCAGGTGTAGCCATCTAACAAGTAGGGATACCACTCATTAGCTAATTACCAATGGGGTGATGGGAGGCTTTAATGTATATATGTTCAGCTCCTTGCATGGCAACTCCTATAGGCTTGTTAAATATTATTCATTATGATTATTTTTTAGCCAAGGAATTAATGAAATGGGACAATTCTAAAGGATGGGCCCTGTATATGACTTAAGGTGCCTGTGTGACTTTCTCCTCACTGATGTTCAATAGTTTGGGAAAAGAGAAGACGTCATTTTAGAGAGAGAGAGTGCTTGGATATTTTGGATCTCTTTTTCATATTGAGCTTATTCCCGATTCACTGTCCTAGCAGGGATCAATTCATGTCAGTGAAAGCAGCTGAGGAAATCACTCAAAAAGGTGACATTAGGGGCAGATCGTCTGAACTGATAGTTTGGGAAGACTTTAAAAAAACTCAGACCAGCAGTGCTTGTGAAAGTATTTTCATCTGCAGACCACAAATTCATAAAGGGCAACTATCTGACCTCACACTGCATTCCAGATTAATCTCAGTGGAGCATGGTTACCTACTCTCAGCAGCAATGTAATTTTCTGGGTGGCTGCCCGAGGCCAGACCTTCACAGTTTTGCCTGTTTGGTGGCAGAATCCACCCACCAACCACAGGTAGCAGGGCATGACTGGCATAAGCAATTGATCTGAATTTGGTTCTGAATTTGGACCCAAGTGTCTATCTGAAAGTGATAGGGTGGGAATGTCTTAGGGACTGGTGGACTGGAAAAGCTGAGCAGAGAGCACACTGAGAAGTGCGTGGATGGTTTTTCTGAGGAAATAGCAGGACTGAATAGGGACACTGTGGTTTTAATCCATCTCAAATGCATAATACCTGAGCACTGACAGCAGCTGTCTCAGTGCTATAGTAAACAAGCAGAGAACCTAATCCAGGTTACTGCTGTGTTTTGGGGGCAGAGGGAGGAGAAAAAGACAATACAGCAATGCATCACAGGATACAAGCGTATGGCTCCATTTTAACCATCTGCTAGTTGCCATAATGTGTGTGTTTGCAGATGCATTGATGGGGAACTACCCACTGTATAGTACAGCTGCTTGACTTTTGCCTTCTCTTCACTGTATTCCTTCTGTGAGTATTTCAGATCATTCCCTCCAATACCTTAAATTCAGGTGCTGAATTAGTGAGAGAGGGTAAAGGACAATTTAGTGACCAAGCACAGAGGGTATGTCTAGACTACATGCCTCTTTCGAAAAAGCCTCTTTCGAAAGAGAGCATCTAGATTACAAGCAGATTTTTCGAAAAAGCGAGCAGCTTTTTTGAAAGAGAGTCTAGATGCTCTCTTTCGCAAAGCACAGTTTGCATTCAGTAGCGCCTTTTTTCAAAAGAGTACTTTTGAAAAAAGGCATTATTCCTCATAAAACGAGGTTTACCGTGATCGAAAAAACTGCCGTGTTCTTTTGATTTACTTTAAAAAAATGTGGCTGCAGTCTAGACGCAGGTGAAGGCTAGTTTTTCGAAAAAACCCTGTAGTCTAGACACACAGACTCTGGTCTCTTAGCACACTGGTGTGGGAGCAAGGTCAGACTGGAATCTCAGGATACTCTCCCACTGCTTTCAGGTCCCAGCCTGCATAGGACAGCACCATGATCCAAGAAGAGCAAAGATTGAGCTTTAAACCACCATTGCACAACACCCCATAACTCAACCTACATTAACTCTACAAGTGTGTGAGGTGCATTTGTGTCTATTGAAAATTTCACCTGTCCACCTGTCCACTTAGCTGTGTATGTACCTTCACCCAAATGCATTGCATCTCAGGCCAAAACAAAACTTGATGTGAAGCTTAATTTGCAGTGTGTAACGATATGATACATTACACTCTAATAACGATGTAATACACACAGATGAGCACAAGGAGCTCTAAAATGCAAGCCCACTATGAAGTGTACAACTTGCTAGCACTTTTCTTACTGCTGTTCAGATTATTTTCAAACTGCTTTGTATATGTCTAGTGGTCTCAGGAGACAAGTTTACTTTAGCCTCAGAGAGAGACAGTCTACATTAGCCTAAGGCAAATGACATTTTAATAAGTGCCTGGCATGCATTTGAAATTGCATTTCCCAAAATACACCTGTCCTAACCACATTAACAATAAAGAGGTGGTATGCCAGTCCTGTGCTCAGTCCTTCAGGGGAGTTTCAGTGAATCACAGCTAAACCATAACTGACCTTTGATTGAATGCATAGGGGATTGGGTGCAAGGAAGTTAATCTGGCTTGAACACTCAATACAGAATCCAGTCCTTGCTCCTTTTGGGAACACTCATAGTGGGTGGGGAGTTTCACATAGGTGGAGGTACAACTCCATCCTTCTTTCCTTGCAGCTTGCCAAAGATGGTGGAATCTCCTTAGAACATAGGCCTGGCAGAGATGTCCTGCACCCTTGATTTCAGCCCCCCGATGTCCTGGACAACCCCATCATATTGTTCCTTTACTACATTTACTAAACTCCATTAAAAAACCAGTTAGGTTTCTTGCCACCCGTAACTCCTGTTGGAAGGCTATTCTAGAGCTCCTTCTCCTCTTATGGTTAGTAACCTTCTTCTAATTCCCAGCCCAAATTCACCTACAGCCAGTTTATACCCAGCTCAGCTGGCTGCTATGGCAAGGATTATTCCTCCCCATTATTCTTCATTAATAATAACACTGAGCCCTTTTATGCTGTAACTTAGCAGGAATTTTGCATCCCCTCTAGTGCAGGTCTGTGCTAAATGATAACCTCAGTCCCTTGGTTAGTATGGAAACTTTAATACTTAGTGAAAAGCAGGTAGGCATAGGTTAAATCCTTAAGGAAAGGCCTACCTGATATAGCTCATGATATAAAATCATGAATCAGACTCCAAAAAAATCATGATATTAACCTATTAGGGTTTCTTTTCATTTGTCTCTTGGGTTTTGAATCTTTAGTACCCTGGTCATGTTTTCAAGCTTTTCTCTGCACCCATGAGAGCTAGACATTTTGATAAAAAAGGAAAGCAGAAACTGCTCAATCACTTGTCTTCAGGAGCTAGGGCTTGTACAAAAACCACACAATACTGCAAAACCTGTGATAAAATTGCCAGACTCGGTAATACAATATGGTCAGACCCCTCCCTTCTTTCTGTCTGTATGTTGTTGGCATTATAGAAATAACAATTGCTATAGAACACTAACAACATAATATTGTACGTTTTTTTCCAAAATAGGATATTGAGAAATGGTTTGAGATGCTAAATTATAGCTCCCCAGTTTGCTTGTCACACCTATCAACAGCTTTCATGGTTTACTTGCCCCATCATTCCTTACCACAAAAAGCCAGTGGCAGTTCTTTATGTCGTTTCTTTTAGTCTTTTTTAATTGATTCAGTTCATTAATTGGATTCTCTTTGGGTATTTCTGTAACTGTGACTACTGCTATTAAAATCTGCAATTTGCAGGAAGTACTGTGCTAATTTAGCAGTCAGGCTATCTTTTAACACTACCGAGAATAATAAAATGTGTTTAAATCGGTATGAATTATTAAAAAGAACTGGTTCACGAAAGAGACAGGAAGGATCTATTTTCATGAAAGGTTTGTTTAAAAAAGAAAAACCACTCCCAAGCTTTGCTGTTTCAATCTTATCTGGACTCTGAGCAGGCAGTTGGATCTATAAGCAGGACCATCTATGCTCATGCACTCTCATTCACACAGAAAGATTCCGTACAAGGACAAATGCAAGACAAGACTCCAATATGTGACTACATTATGCATTTGTGCAGACACCTATTATACTGTGATATGCCAGATATGTATAAATAAAGGCCAAAAATTATACCCTCTATGCCTAAACTTAGGCACTTAACTCCATAATGAGATACCTACAAAAATGGCCTGATTTTTCAGTGATGCTGAGAGCCTGTAGCTCCCATTAACTTAAAAAAGAGCTCTGAGTGCTCAGAATTTCTGAAAATCAATCCACTCACATAGGAGCTTCATCCTGTATGGCGCTGAACAGCTTGCACTGGTTTAGTAAACTCATAGGACGACTCTTATGCTTAAAGTTAAGCATGTGCTGAAGTGCTTTTCTGGGTAAGGCAGCATGCTCAGCACCACTCAGGATTGAGTCTTGCATGTCTAAATACAGATTTAGGCCTTCACATTTATATTGCTGGTCCCAAAGCAATGAATTGTTGTAATGTCTTGGCTGCTCAGATAACAATAATCTGGCAAATTTCCTACTGCTCAGATTACCTACCCAGTCTGCCAAGTTGAAATTTGAGTAAAGAAAAGGTAAAATATCAGCCTTACAATTGCATTTCTATGAAGGGTACATTGATAGACTGTTTATAAAGGCTAAATGAAGGATTCATACCTGTTTCAAGAAATAGGTCATTCGATGTTATGAATTGATGTAAAGTCCAACAGGTCAGTGTTTGGTTATGACCTTGGTTTATACTGTCTGTAATACCTTTCACTGATGTGCTCCTAACACATGCCACTCATGTCTGTACCACGCTTTCGTTCACATCTACTATTAACCTATTAACTCCTTTCACACCATTTATAAATAGAATCGTAACATAAGGTATGTCCTTATTCAGGTAATATGTAGTATACGTCGGGCTGCTGGCTGTTCAGCTGCTCATTTGAAGAATATCGGTGGATCGCAAGAAATGGAGGAAGCTGACCCTGAAGAAATTGAACTATGAGCAAGGAGTGGAATCTGTTAGATAAACATGTTACAGAGTGAAGCGCAAGAATTAAAGATCTGGAAGTCCACAGGACAGATGGGAGGTAATGCTGTTTATTTATTTGACTCTTTGGAGATTTTCTGAAGATTTGAGTTTTATGTTAAATGTCTACCCTGCTGTTTTAAAATTACAGCTTTTAGAACAGGTCATCTAGTTATGCCAGGAGGGCTCCTGCTGAAGAAATCATTCTTTCATGTACAGTACTATCACCTTGTTACTCTACAATCAGTTCTGCTCTTAAATAGCAAAGGAGCTCTATGGAAGATGCCAGTTCTGATTACAGTGTGAAATGTCTAACCTTGGTTTACAGCATCTAAAAATGTGTTTCTCACAGCTTGAAACTTACATGGACTGAGACTGTGTTCAGCTAAGAGGGAAAACAGTGTCCCTGCCACTTTATGGCATATCCAGATCATTCATATGTACAATCAGCTATATTAAATGCAGCAAGATGTAACATTACTATAGATTTGCTCTAAAATTGAAGTTGTGAAATGGAATGACTAACTCAGAATATTACAGAAGCACTAACACCAGTGCAGCTGCTGTCCTCGGTGCTGTAAGAATTGTATGACTTATGGCTGGTCTCCCTAGATATATTTGATTACCATTGACTTTTGTTGGCTTTGCACACTCTTATCTTTTTCTTGTTCATCATAGCCAAAAATTACACACTGATTAAAATAAAAAAAACATGCCGGATTCTCCTTTTAATTGTGCTGGGGTGTCCATCCCATATAAGGCCTGAAGGGTTGAGGTGGCTAGGTACCCCCAGTTAACTATCTGGGCTGTACCTGGAGGAGGAGCCAGGTAGCTAGGATAATTAATTGCAGATAAAGGTCAGCTGAATAGAAAGAGGAAGGGCCTATAAAGAGCCTAACAGGGGAGAGCAGGAAGAGAAACTGTAATCACTGTCATGGTGAGAGAAGGTAAGGTAGGAGGTAGCCCAAAGTTACAGCAGTAAGTTTTAGGATTGTGCAGCCCATGACTGCTTATTGTAGGGTCCCAGCTAGGGCAGCCCTTGCTCCCTCTACCAGCCACTGGGAAGTGGAGCTGTTACAAGGCAGGGACTGGAAAGATTGCCTGGAACAGTGGGACCTAAAGAACTTTGAGAAGGGGAGACCAACAGTGACCTGGCTGCAGGGCCAACCCATGAATAGTTAAATTCTGAGGAGAGTGTGACATAGAGCGATGGTTTGCAACCACAGGAAGGGGCCTTGGCTGGGCATAGCTAATTTCCAGATTTGGCCAGAGGGAGGCGGAGAAGAGCACCCAGTGACGCTTGTGCACCATGACTGGACACCAGTGCAATTCCATTCCACCAGGGCAAGGGACAGAAGAATGGGGTTTAATGGGCTAATTTTTCAGTTGTGCTGGAGCAGAGCTCAGTGTAGGTGATGCAGGGAGATACAGGTAGTTCACAATGGCCTTTCCACACCTTGTTGTTATGGGGCTGCCCCAGGGTTACACTAGCAACTGGTACAACTTAGAGCAGCCTACAGATCGCTTTAACTTGCCCTGGCTTCTCACAGCCCTGAGGGGTTACTATGCTGCTAATGATGTCTGGAGTGCCATGTGCTTCATTCCAAACATGATGTCTTTGTCCTGAGATGTATCATGTGCAGCTGTAGAACTAGCTGAAGATACTCCTCTTTGGTATTCCTTTTAGGTCCACTGGCACTACCTCAGCTATAGAAAGGGACATAAGCATAAGCTCTGGCTCAGAGATTCTGAACAAATAAGATGTGCCACTCCATTGACTGCGATTGGGTCTGTATTCATTTTACCACCTTCCCTCATTTCTTGTCTCACTCTGGGACTGTTTGCTTCTAAATTTGTTCAGTGAAATATGTGAACATTCTCAAATTCTTGTTTGGGAAGCCATAATAGCTATAGACAAATCTTACTGATATCTGCAGCAAGCTGGATAGGTTTCTGGAGTCTGCATCTACAGACCTTTCAGTGGGTGCCAGGAAAGACATTATAGATGTGCTTGTAACCTTTACAGGCAGCAGGAGCAGCCTTCCTGTAATTTGCATTCCTTTGCTGACAAGGACGAACCACATGGAAATTACACAACACTGAGAGAACAGACGTAGCTAAACTGGCATCATTCGCAAGGCTCCTCTGAATAATCTCCTGGACTCATGAATCAATCTCCCAATCAAGGTGTTGCCAGCCCATAATCCCATGTGAGTCAAGAGCCCACAGCAAAGAATGCTTTCCTCTTTGTAATCCCCTCACCACACACACAGAAATCCAAAATTTCATGGTAAATATGGGGGTGCTTTTTTAATATCAGAGGCCTAATTACTGTAATGCTACATGGTCATATCTTTTTATAGATACTTAGGTCTCTGTACATTTGTGACATGATTTGGCCAAAGCTAGGTGTCCAAAGGGGAGAAAGGAAAGGACAGCTCCTCACAAGCTGTGGAGTGCTAGGGAAGCTGGTGCAGTGTCACTACAATAGATTTAGGCTTCCATATTTCCTGCTGCTACTGACTTTTACTGGGTGGGAAGGTAACGGCTGGTGAATCAATGTAGCAGTGATTCCCTGGCCTCACCTTCTCTGTGGCTTCGTCTACACTGAGGCTTTTGCCACAAAAGCCTATGCAAATGAAGTGCAGATTAACATATTGCTGTGCTTCATTTGCATAATTTATTCAAGGTGTTTTTGCACAAGAGGATTTTGCGCAAAAACAAGCAGTGTGGATGGGGTTTTTTGCACAAAAATGGGGTTATGCCCGGAGAGGCAGAAGGGTCTTGCGCAAAACGGGGGGTGGGGGAGAGGAAATTGTGAAAAAAAAACCCATCCACACTGCTTGTTTTTGCACAAAAACCCCTTGTGAAAAAACGGCTTGAATAAATTATTCATATGAAGCACGGTGATATGCTAATCCATGCTTCATTTGCATATGCTCTTGTGGCAAAAGCCGCAGTGTAGACAAAGACTTTCAATGTAAGTCAGTGCTATTTTTTGCAGCCCATAGGAGCAAGCTGCCACCAGCTCTAAATACAGCTGCAGAGACAGCCTTTTGGAGTTGCAGCTTGGGAAGAAGCTAGAGCTCTGAAGCCTAGGAACTCGGGGGTGATTCAGAGCTTTCAGGCCCCACTCCCAACCCTTGCTACATGGAAGTGGCTGAAAGATCTAACCACAACGTTTAAAAAAATCAGCTTGCCAGTGTGTCCACACGGTGATTGTGAGGCCAAACACGCAAGATCTGGCCTGAGCACTTGTTCTGAGTAAGATGATTTAAACATCTCTTGAAATAAAAACACAACCGTCTGGTTTGGAAAACTCTTATTTTCCCTCCATGGCTATTTGGTTGTCTCTCTCTTTCCTTCTTCCATTGTGCGGTAAGCCCAAACTGTGTGCATTTTTTATGTACATTCATACATGGTGCCTCATTTGTTACTGCAGTATAAGGACCTGATTTTCCACTGCCTTTACACCTGTGAAAATCACGTGTAAAGTGCTGCCACTGAGTGTGAAGTGGGGCAAGGTGGATTGTTTCATATGTGAATTCCTGGGTAATGTATAGACAATATATCTGCTTGCAATTAACCTATCCTGGCTGGTCTCAATCACCTCACTGCTAAGGGGTATGGGTAGAAGAAAAGGGGTCTGACTGAAGGATTGCTGAATTCTGGTGATCTTGGAGGGGTCATCAAAAGTGATGCAATTGAGAGCAGCCTCATGGATGCTTTAAACTTCTCCTCAGAAGTTGGATGACTAGGTGGTCAACAGAGTGAAGATCAGAGATCCTTAAAGGGTGTTGCATAGTGCCACTCCTAAATGTAACAAGCATTAAATGTCCCATTCGGAGGATCTGGTCCTTCAGATATAATATTGCATAACCTCTTATATATTTGTATAAAATATATTCTGGTCCCACTCCTGGGCCTGAAAAACACTTTGTGAAGGATTGAGTGTTGGCTGCAGTTGTCAGAGTGGGAGCTTAATGGAGAAAAAGTTCATTATTAACTTACAGAATGGGAACTATATTTCATATAGCAACTTTTATTAGCTGGTGCTGCTGGTCTGACTAGTAATAACCATGTGGGTTTGTAGACTTCTAATGTCAGTTGCTTTTTTTTATTACCTTTTGGTTAGTAAATGATTGTACTCCATCAGCTGGGAAATGGAAAGATCTGATTTATGTCATTATTTGTCCTCTTATTTTACAGGAATGTTTATGCTTCACCGAGAGCCTATTCCAAAAACCTATGAAGTAAAGGGAAATCTTTTTTTTTTTTTTTTTGGCTTTGAGATTTGGTCAGGTCAACATTCTGGAGAAGACATTGGCTTTTACTCACCTGATTAAGTGGGTTTTATACACAAAAGTTCATTACCTAATATATTTGTTAGTCTCTTAGCCCTGCTGTACTCTCTTAGCACTGCCAAGCCCATTATTTCGAAATAAGGGGATGATTATTTCTAAATATAACTCCTGCTTTCCATGAGGAATAATGCTTATTTTGAAATAGTTATTTCAAAATAGCAGTAGTGTGGATGCGCCACTGCGGCTATTTTGAAATAACTACTCCACAGAGCACTACTCCCCAGTGCTTCCAGCGGCTCTAAGTCAAGGTAGTGCGTCCACATTAAGAGAGCCTGCCTTGGGCTAATTTCGAGGCTTCCCTTTCGAAATAACTTCCTAGTGTAGACATGCTATAAGGTGCCACAGAACTTCTCATTATTTTTAAAGTTACAGACTAACATGGCTACCCCTCTGTGAATTTTACGAGTTCATTTATTCCGGTGTTAGTGCTTTTCAAGCTACAGTCCAGAGAATTAGAGAATATCAATATGAGTATCAAATAGACAAACCTTGAGAAATATATTTTACAAGTTATTTTCATTTGTTTCCGACTTTATCTGATCATACAACAATCCATAGGCAAGAAGTTCTCTACAGTCTTTCTAGGAACCATGGCTTTTCTAGATGGCTTGTGATGATGATATCCATTAGTCTTATGTGATGGGTTTGAACTCTTTAAATGAGACCACTGATCATCATAATTTCAAATCCTTATTCAAGAGTTATTTATTATTATAAGCAAATCCTCTGGCTATCACCATAGTCATGACAATACCAGGCATAGTATTCAGTATTGCTAACTTGTTACTAAAAATAGCATAATCCATATCTATATACAGACAGGACAGCTGATGGGGGCAAAAGGGAGGGACAAAAGAGAGCAACTGCCCTGGGGCCTAGTGATCCAAAAGGGCCCAGAGCTCCCAGCTGCTGCCACCACAACCCTAGGCCCTTTAAATTGCTGCTGAAGCGCTGCATGATACACTCGGGGCAGCACTAAGGGTCGTGCTGAGAGCTGCCTTGTTCCCGGCTCTGCCCTTTCTGCCCAAGCCCCTTTCCTCTGCCCTGCCTAGGGCCCTGGCAGGGCTGTCGTCTCTGCTGTACACAGATTTGTTTGTTTCCCATGTACTAATATGAATGTAAAATTGCTTTCATGCCTCTACAGTGCAAGGCTCTGTGAAAGCTATTGCTAAACTGATAATTGCTACATTTGCCTATATACTTTACGCTCTGCTAGCATTAACCTAATCACTTTGTAAAGGTGCTTGGGCTTCCTGTATAGTATGAAACCAAATTTTAGCTTTTGTGAAACTTCACTATGTACAACATTCTTGGTCCCTTAAAATTACATCAGCATAATAAACTAGAACTAGGATAGATCGTTGAGTATATGATATTGCCTTGATTTGCCTATGACTTCACAAGGATGTAATAGAATAGAATGTGACTAAAAGCTGGTTAGTTCATTTTTAAATTCTTCAAAATGCAACAGATCGTCAGCACAGTTCTGTAAAAATGTTCCCAAGTATTTCATCATTGTTCTGTTCTAGCATCAAATGTTGCTATATTACCACATGGAACTTTGTGTCTCACCAGTATTTAATCTGTTTTGTTACCCTACATCAGTTTTCACTGGTAACTCTTTCTTCCTTTGAGACAGACCCTGTCTGTTTGGATTTTGTAATTTTCTTCAAAATGAGCATAGAGTTTTATAACTTAGCCAAGTGGTACTTGTAGGCATTTACGTCAATAAGGTGCATTACCCCACAGATGTATTGCAGCAATACAAAAGGTTTACATAGAACGTTGCAATAGCACAAAAATATGCATGTGTTGTTAAGGATTTGGATGATTTCTATGTGCCCTTTGGTCTATGTTATGTCTCTCTAGAATACTGCTACTGTTTTGTATGTAATTACTGCCTGAAATGTATATATGTTCCTGTGAGTGATTTGGGTTTTGTTTTTTTTAGTTTGTTTGTTTGTGGGTTTTTTGGTACTTTCATTTCTGTTGCAGAGTGCTACAACAACCATGACATTGATAAACTGCACCCACATCCTAATGCATATTTCTATTGCTGCTTCAGGAGGAAGTATTTGGAACCAATTTTGTTTCTGATTCTTTCGATTGCTTCTTTGAATTTAATATATCTATTTATGTATGAAGAGATATCTACTATTCAGTGAGATGTGTTTATATATCTGCTTACCCTATCACCATAATATCTGAATGCCTCACAAAAATTAATCAGCTATCCTTCCATCATGCTTCTAAATCCATGTTGCATTATCATCTCTATCTTACAGATGAACTAGAGAGGTTAAGTGACCTGCCTTAAGTCCCACAGGACGTCTATAGTAGAGTCAGGAGCTGAAGCCAGAACTCCTGAATTTGAGTCTATGCCTTAGCCAGAAGACCCTCTTCCTCCCAATCACTGGATGATATATGGATGCTGAAAACAAATTTAGGAGTGTTCTGCAGAAATCCTTAGAGGTATTTCTCTTGCATAAATAAATTTAAAAGCAAACCAATCAAACAGGGAACTGCAAAGTTCAAGATGACTCAGTTGGATTCTCTCTTCTTCTATATCCATCATGTGCCTCTTAGTTCTTCTCCTGCTGAGTCTTACAGAGAGGGGAATAATTGAGTAACTTACTTTTTATTAGTAAGAGACAAGCTAAATCAAGCTATGATTCATGCTTCCAATTTGTGTCTTATTTTTTGTCAATGGCCAGTGAGAGAGAATTGCAAAACCCCACTGACTCAGATGCTTTGAAAACAAATGGTGTGTGTTCTTTTTTGGCAACTGCACCAGTGTTCCCTCTGTATGGTCCAGAAAGGGCACTTCTTCTGGGCTTCCCAGTCATCAGCCATTGTCTCTCTTGAAGGGAGACATGCATCTCTCAGGCTTCACAGTTCTGTGTGGAACTCCTTGCCAGAGGATACGGTGAAGGCTAGAACTTTAATAGGGTTCAAAAAAGAGCTAGATAGATTCATGGAAATTAGGTCCATCAATGGCTATTAGCCAGGATGGGTAGGAATGGTATCCCTAATCCCTGTTTCTCTGGAAGTGGGTGACAGGGGAAGGATCACGTGAAGATTACCTGTTGTGATCCGTCCCTCTGGGGCATCTGGCATTGGCCACTGTCGGCAGTCAGGATACTGGGCTAGATGGACCTTTGGTCTGACCCAGTATGGCCATTTTTATGTTCCCTGACAATGCAGCCATTTCCCCAATAAACGACAAACTATCTAAGCAGGCCTGCTTTGCTTTGTTCTTCAGATGGAATGCAGCCTCATTGCCATGGTTATTCGTTACCGCACAGCTTCTTCCTGAGCAAGCAGATTTATTCTTGATGTAAAAGTAGAGACAACACAATAAAAAGAACTACATGCCTAGACTCGGCATGGCGGTTAGCCTTTCAAACCCCACCCGCGTTGTTTCCTGTGGTCATAAATTCATCACAGTGTTGGGTCAAAACAATCTCTCTGCGTAAGGGGCCCCAAAAGACCAAAGTCCTTCCAAATCTTCATTAAGATTGGGGCCCACCTTGGACCTGCATGTTTTCTGGCTCAGAAAGGAGGTCCTTAAACTCACACTTTTTATCCAGAGATTCTATCTTTGTCTATCAGTCCCTGGAGAATCCCAGACATTGCTTCAAAGGGCTGGTAACCAGAGGAATTACATTAACATACCGTCTCCTCCTAGAGAAGTTAAATGCAATAACACAAACAATTACATTTTTAATATAATGGACCCCCGAGGTATCAAACTCAATTCAATTAGCTTTACCCAGGATATTGCAGGGTTCTGTTATATTTGTCACAGTCTTTTCTTTTAAGGAGGCTTTTCTTTCCCCTGCTGGCCTGACAAAGGCTTTACAGTGTTGCTTCAGTCACAGTGGGATGTCATTTCCAACAGCTAGTAGCCAGTGGTGAAGCTCTAATTATTGCAGTAGCAGCAGGAGCAGCTAGGCCCATGCTAGAGAAAATGAGCCCACTCCTAAAAGGAGTTTTCCTTTGGGGAGCAGCCCTCACTCAAAGTCTGATTTTTCAGAGTAGAGATCTGGTTATGCAGGTAGAATTCAGAGACTGCCCTGACCTGTCAATGTACAGACTGGTTTATGCCCACAATACATTGCTGGGAGAATGCCTGTGGAATGGAGGGTTCAATTCATTGAGGGTCCAGAGTGCTACCTACAGACTGGAGCCCACTCTGAAAATCAAACCTGTAAGCACCCTTATGGCTTTCGTTGGGATTCTACCTGTAAGTAAGGAGATGTAGGGCCAGACTCTGAAAATACAGGCAGAAATCTGGATATAAACAGTCAGTACCAGGCATTTGACACCAGAGTGGATTGCTTTGAATATTAGAATGAAAAAGATTTACCGCACAAGACATGATGAGCTTCCATCCAGTAAAGCACTGAGACATAGACAAGAGTCACTATAGAAGAGCAAAGTACGGGTACAGGGCAAAATCATTACTTGGTCCCCCCCACCCTATTTCTACTGTGGTAGCAACTTATATCCCTTTCTGGAAATCAGGACCCTATTGTGTTAGGTTCTGTGCACCTACAACACAATTCCAGGCAATTCATAATCTAAAATTGGTGTTAAACTGAATTTATTAAGGGAAGACTCTCTATATCACTGGGAGATCTGATTGGTGGAATCTGCTTATTCATGGATAGTGTTGGCTCCGCCCACTCTGCTCCCCTTGCCTGAATATAGGTGGAGTAAATCCCGAGTAAGGACTTCCAGTTTTGGCACTATAGTTTTTAAATTAAGCCTAAAGTAAAATGCTTACTTTCTTTTTCTCTCTTTGTACTGTAATAGGCACAGCAGTTGATTGTAGGTTATATAAGTAATTTGAGGAAGAAGATGCTATCACATACTAAGCTTTCTCTGGGAATTTAAATACTGCAACAGCATCTTAAAAATTATATTTTGCTTTACCAACCTAAGCTTTGGACAATCAATGTTCACATTCAAATACCACACCATGCAAAGCTCTGCAGTTTCACATTGTATTATGGCAGCCTGAAGGTCTGATGTCTCCTTTGACAAAATTATATGGATACATCCATAAAGGTTAATGTTTGTTTCTGTCATAGAGAGGAACAGTGGGATATGTTATAAGGCAACCTTTTACTTAATAAACTACAGCTGACTAAACTGGGACCTGAGACTGGAACAAAGCAGCAGGAACCATATATCAGTTATAAAAATGACTTAATATGATGCTTTGCAGACAACATATTTCTCTGATTAAGATCTTTCTTACCTATCTAATAGGAAAAGTATCACAGCATATTATATGAAAAGGGCATTTTTGCCCAATACTTCTTGTCCCAGAATCACAATGTGGATTTTCTGTTCAATGGAAATACAGGCAGTCCCCGGGTTATATGGATCCGACTTACATCGGATCCCTACTTACAAACGGGGTGAGGCAACCCCGCACTAGCTGCTTCCCCCCAGCAGACCAGGGAGACACTAAGCTAGCACCCCCCCCCCCCCAAGCAGACCAGGGAGACGTGGAGCAGCTTTTCTCAGCAGACACCTCAGCTTGAGAATAAAGGACTGAGGGAAGTGAGGTGTGGGAGAATAAAACTGAGCTCTGGAGAAAAGTTTGGCTAGAGTTTCCCCTACAATATGTACCAGTTCCAACTTACATACAAATTCAACTTAAGAACAAACCTACAGTCCCTATCTTGTACGTAACCCGGGGACTGCCTGTACATTGTTTTTAAGATCATTAGCTGATCAGAATGATAGTCATAGAAATATAGAACTGGAAGGGACTTCACTAAGGGTATGTTTACACTACAGAATTTTTTCGGAAGAATGGCCATTTTGCCAAAAAAAATTCAATTATGTCCATACTGCAGTCGCATTCTTTCAAAAGAAAATCGAAAGAATAGAGGGTTTTTTCCAGAATTGGTAATCCTCTACCTACAAGGAAGAAACCTTTTTCCGAAAGAGCTCTTTCAGAAAAAGACATGTATGGACAGGGAAGAAGGAGTTCTTTCAGAAGAATAGAAAAGAGAGAAAAGCACAGGTACCCCGATGGCCACTCCATTCATAGTAATCACAGTTTAAATGAGAGATAGTGTTCATTTAGTGTGGATGCTATCTTTCGAAAAAGCAGATCACTTTTTGGATGCACTTTGGCAGTGTGGATGAGCTCTTTCGGAAGAAGTTTTTTTGGAAGATCTCTTCCAGAAAAGCTTCTTCCGAAAGAAGCTTGCAGCCTAGACATAGCCTGAGTCATCTCATCCAGTTCACTGCATTCAAGGCAGGACTAAAAATTAGGCCATTCCTGACAGGTGTCTGTTTAACCTGTTCTTAAAAATCTCCAAAGACAGAGATTCCACAACTTCCCTCAGCAATTTATTTCGGTGCTTAATTACCCTGATAGTTAGGAAAATGTTCCTAATGTCCAACCTAAACCTCCATTGCTACAATACAAGCCCACTGCTTCTTGTCCTAGCCTCAGAGAAAGGAATGGAAACATTCATCTGCTTATTCAGAACCATTTTTAACAAGAGAAATGTTGTTGAGAGTTAAGTAGTACTGCTAAAAGCAGTAATACAGAATTAAGACATTTTCATGATGTCACAAAGGATAATTGGGCCATGATATTGAAAAATAGGTGCTGACCTCTAAACTTAGATCTACGAGTTATCTGATTTTTTTTTCAAAGGGGCTAAGCACTTAACATTTCCTATTGACTTCAGTGGAACCTGAGACCACTGACTGAAATGCCGACTCATGGATTTAGAAGGAGGGGTGCTGGAACAATTTTCTAGTGAGGGTGTTGACAGTAATTCAATCAAACTATAAAACCTGTATATGAGGGAATCCACTTTGTGCCAGATGATGTGGCAGTGCCCTTAGTGCTAGCCCCCATGTTTAGGAGTCTATCTTAGCCTTGGCTTTTTCACATGTTACTAGAGAAGCTTCACCACAGTTGCTTTTTGTTCAATTTCAAATTAGTTACTATCTCTGCAACATGTTTTCTGTTAGCCTAAATATCATTAATAAAGAGCATCTGTAATATGATGCTGCTCATTAAATTCAGAGTGCTCCTAGGGAACTTCATTCCTGCAGTCATATAATCTCATGCTGCCATGATGTCCTGCTATGCAGAACATGGTTGTCGTTCCTGCATTTGCATAATTTTCTAAGATAACTACAATTTTCAATTCTGGCCTTATAAAACGTTTGGCCCATGTTCCAAGCAATCCACAGCTGGCCTCTTGAGAACACAAACTAAGTCAATAAGCCTGCCTCTCAAACCACCAGCTATTATTCTTTTGCCTATGCCCCTCTTTCTGCTGAAACTATAGAACTAGCACTAACTCCTTCACAAAGCAGAACAGCTGTCATCTGCACAGCCCTATACTGCATTATCTTCTCTGATATAGTGGATATAATTTGTTTTTAAATAAAAAAAATGAATTTCCTAATTCAAACCCCTTAGGGGGTAGCAAAGGGGGGGCAAGTGCCTCTTGACTCTTGTTCCATACTCTTGTCAGTAGCTGTAGCACAAGCTTGTCTTGCAATTGATTTCATATTTTGCAGAGCCATGGTGCTTTCCTACGCTCTTGCTGGCCTTGGCATTCTGCACAGACAGAGTTACCAGATAAATCACAAACACATAAGCGGGAACCTTTCTCCTTCAGTTACAAAGCCACAGGCTTCTACCATAGGAGATAAAGGATATTGCACTAGGCAGCAGCAGTCTTTCATCCTACCTGTGAGCCTGCCATTTGAGGACAAACTCATGCACAAAGTCATTACGTTGCAATCTGCTACTAATGGTTTGGGTCTAGTTCATGAAGTATTGAATGGTTTGGGATCTGTGAAACCACCCTTCCTCTAAGATACTGGTATCCTTGCCAACACCATTTCTGGAGCTCTGATTCTCTTCTCCCTTACATCAGAGAAGTCAGTGGAGAAACACCAGTGCCCAACTGTAGCATCTGGCAGAATGAAGCTGAATATGTCACAAGAGAGGTTTGACACTGGAGTGGGTGTTGTTTCATTATCTGTATTCTCTAAGTATAAGTAGAATAGTGATTACAAGGTACAAGGTTCCTCCCAGTGTTTTCTTGCCTCTGGTTTTAAAAGGTTTCTGACTATCTAAGTGCAGGTCTACGCTACAGTACAGGTTGAACTTACTTGTGCAATTTGAGTTATGTTAGTAACTCAGATTGATGTAGCTTAGATCAACCTACTGCAGAGTCCACACTAGGATGTTGATAGAACATCCCCTTACTCTTCTCATTCTGCTGGAATACTGAAATTGACAGGAGAGTGATCAGTGGTTGATTTAGTGAGTCGTTACTAGACTCACTAAATCAACTTACCAGTGGATGGATTACTGCAGCCAAACATTAATAGTTTAAAGAGAATCTACAAAGACATTTGCTTCAGCAAGCAAATGAATCTAAGGCTGTGTCCAGACTCCATGCCTCCGTCGACGGAGGCATGTAGATTAGCCAGCTCGGAAGAGGGAAATGAAGCCGCGATTAAAATAATCGCGGCTTCATTTAAATTTAAATGGCTGCCCCGATCTGCCGATCAGCTGTTTGTCGGCAGATCGGGAGAGTCTGGACGCGATGCCCCGACAAAGAAGCCTTTCTTCATCGACACAGGTAAGCCTCGTGAAACCAGGTTTACCTGTGTCGATGAAGAAAGGCTTCTTTGTCGGGGCATCGCGTCCAGACTCTCCCGATCTGCCGACAAACAGCTGATCGGCAGATCGGGGCAGCCATTTAAATTTAAATGAAGCCGCGATTATTTTAATCGCGGCTTCATTTCCCTCTTCCGAGCTGGCTAATCTACATGCCTCCGTCGACGGAGGCATGGAGTCTGGACACAGCCCAAATGTCCACAGCACAATATGGTTACAGTATAAATGGGAGCAGGTTCCAGCTATAAATTTATCTGTAATATTAGTGGTAACAGTGAATGGTTCCAAAGAGGATTTAATTATTACAAAACACCAACAATAAAGAGAAGATGCTAAATTTTAAATACAAGTGAATCAATCCATAGTCATTTCAGAAAGATCTGTCTTCAGCTGGAGGCCTTCATAGATGTTTGGTCCATGTTACCAACTACAATTAATAAATCGAAAGACAGAGGCTGAGACAAGCACTCATTACTAAGTTCAGGAAAGCAATCTCTGTGCACTCATGGGTCAGACATCTTGATTAGAATTAATTAAAATTCTGATGATCCACAGTAGGTGGCTCTCAAACAGAATGGGTACATCTTTGCAACTATCTTAAGTGAAGTAAGAAAGGTTAAAAATGGAGTGAAAATTAGCAATAAAATGTCTCTTGGTATAGTTAGATTCTTTAGCCTTGAAATTTTCATGACAGATTTCAGATTTGCTGGCAGTTTTCAAGTAGCTAAAGAGAGATTAATTGTATATTTTAAGATTATCAGTGAACTGATTCTGTTAAAATGATATAGTTCCATATCTACTATATGGGATGAAGGATTCAATTCAGATAAAAGAAGAACTGACCTAAATGTCCAAATCAAGTCTTACCTGAATCTTTTTGTGGGTCTAAAATAATTTGGATAACTTTTTCAAGTTATCTCTTTTAATCTATGCTATTATAAAAGGAGAGGTGTCAGTCATGCTGTCTGCCACAAAGAACATTGGAAAATACTTAGGAATGCACTGAAAGACTTTCTCCCCTACCCCTGCATCAAAGCGGAGCATGAAAAGCGGCACCCTTCCCCCCTTTCCCTGCACCAAAGTGGGACATGAGGTTTGAAAACAGCACAATGGGGAGTGCGGGATTAAAAAGCGAGTGGCTGCCAGTGAGTTAGTGGGTGAGCTGTGTGGTGGCAGAGAGGGGGAGAGAAAAACAGAATGAGAACTACTGGAAGAGAAAATGCTGATGGGGGGGTTGAAGACCGAGAGAAAGAGGGAACAAAGAGAAGGGAATATAAGAACAGCATATAATACAAGGCCAAAGAACCCAGTAAAAGGCAATCACATAGACCCCGGGACAGGCAGGAGCACACCAGGCCAAGCTGGGTGTACGTCTATTATCACAATGGGACGGGTATTGCTAGCAATCAATAATATACCACTTTCCCACTGCAATTCCAGGTTTTAGCTGGGATAAGAAGCAAGGGTGAGATAAAGCTGCCAAACTTTAGTTTATTGCTGATGCAAATAGAACCTTTCACCCCTGAAATTTGCCTTTATCGAGAGCCTGAGAAAAATATCCGAGAATAATTTTGTGAGGAACACAAGAGATCTAGCCTGGAAGCTGTTGGTCTGAGCTACAAGATAATTTCACGCAAATCATTGGCAACAAGCACATTTTATTAACCACGATCAGAGTTACCAGAATAGAAGGAAATATAGGATACTTCAGATAAAGTCAGATAGCTACAATTTGTCAAACCAGAAGAAACGTGTATCCCACTTGTCTTCCTTTTTAATCTGAAAATTGTGTTAAATCTTTTGAGGCCTAGGTCCAGGGAACAACTAGGAGGATGGATTAAGGAGAAAATTATAGTCTGAAGTAGAGATGCAGAGCAATTTCTTCACTTCAGCATCAAACTCAAGTAGAACTTAATTTTCCTTTAAAAGCACTTTAATTTGATTCTTCCATAGCTACATTAGATGCTTATATATTTCTCATTACCATGTGAAACTGTGGCAGAGACAGACTATGGCACAGTTTCACAAAGGTATTTAGGCTCCTCATTTCTATTGATTTCAGTAGAAGTCAGGAGCTTAAATATCTTTGTGGGTCTGGTCCTGAGTAATCTGCTGACACAAGAAGTCTACAGAAGAGCAGATAATTAAATGCAGATCTCTCATCTGAGGCTGTATTCCTAACCATTGGACTAACCTTTTTATATTGAAATGAATGGTTAGAAAAACACCCTGTGCTGCATTTCCATTTCCCTCCATCTGTTTTTATCTCTGAGCACCTCTATAAACCTGGGAGAGGATATGTCAAAAGAATAGAGCGGGTCTGTGAAAGAACTGTGCCATTTATAATATTTCCTCATTCATGATTGAACAGCTCATATGCCATTAGAATAACTGGGAGCAGAGAGAAGGAAGCTGTTCCCAAAGACAATCTTTCAACAAAAAGCAACTGTTGAGTATTGATCTGTAAGGGTAAAAATAGGATCAGGTTTGTGGTTAAAAATAAAAGCAATATTAACATGTCCTGCTCGTCAAGTATTAGTCTTTGATGTCACAGAAGGATACAAATCAAGTAAAACAACAAGAGATGGACTGCAACAGTGGAATGGAAGCCAGCAACTCTTGTCCTGAGAATTCTGAGCCCCAATAAGCAAAGGACCTCAATACTGCCGCACTCAAGAGTGGATCATATTACTGAGAAGACAAGTTCTTCAAAATGCTTCCCTCTGTGCATCTGGGGAGGTAAGAGAAGGAGGAGACTCTCTGCCTGCCGCAGTCCCAGTTTTCCAGCCAATGGGAGCTGCGGTGATTGTGCTGGGGGGAACGGGAGGTGGGAGTAGCATATGAAATCTTCCCTCGACCCTGAAAGGGGTGTGTGGCACAGAGGGACACGTGGCCCCAGCTGTAGCAGGCCTGAGGGCCATAGTGGGCTGCGGGCCAGATCCAAAGGCTTGACAGGCTGGATCTGGCCTGAGCAGGCTCAGTCTTTGGGCAAGGCGAGCAAGGCAGTTGCCTTGGGCCCTGCTCATTCAGGGCCCAATGGCCCCATGCATTCAGGGCCCTGTGCTGCCCAGCTCTCAGACCCCCAACCCGACTGTTCACTTGCTGCCCTGACTGGGAGCCATGCGGCTGTGCGGCTCAGTCAACCATGGCGTGCTGTCTTGGGCCCCGCAAACTCTTTGGCCGGGCCGAGGCCTGAGGGCTGTATTTTGTCCCTCCCCTCCCCACCACCTCCCGGCTTAGGTTCAATTTCAAGGAGATGAAGAGCTCTGCATACTGCTGGCATTATAGCCCATGTTGTTTCAATTGCTCTCCCAATGGCTTCATCTCTATGTCGAATAATTTAAGGGACTGGCAGGGGACCCATCTTTGTGGGACTCACTGTGTGAGGGCTTTGGAGCTGGAAGAAGAATTGTCCCTAATGACTCCTTGGATTTTCTCTGAGAGGAGAGACCAGAGCCATTGAAAGGCATTTTCATTCATCCCTGCAGTCTCTGGGAGATAGGCTAGGAGTAGGATATGGTCAGTAGTACTATTGGCAGACAGGCAAAGTGGGATGCATATGGAGGTATTTCCTTTGTCTATAGACAGTGCTAGGTGACACACCAGTGCAGCAGATGCTGTTTCTGTGCCATTCCTTGCCCTGAAACCTGAATGCGAGGAATCCAGGATTTCTGTGCTGCCAGATGGATGTGCATGGCCACTGATGGTGGATTTGATCCTTATCGATATGTTTTTTTCTTACGTGTTAGTGTGCATTGGAGTATTTTTTTTCTTGTCATGTAACAGTGTCCAAGGTAGCTGATGTAGTTTACACATTTGCAGTGTTAGATTAGCACAGTTTGTTTCTTGAAATCTTCGCCCGCCTTAGATTACTGAAAGTATCTCAGTTGTGGAATATTCTAAGCTGTCTTGAATCAAAAACTGGTATAAATTAGAGGCTTGATGGGAACTAAGCCTAATTTCTCACAGTTGTGTATGTGAATTCACCATCTGGAGCTTGGCACAATCACAGGCCCGACAATTCTGGGAAAATGGAACAAATACGGAGGTATTGCTAAAATTCTGGCTCACATAAACCCTTGTCTTTTTGTAGCCCTGTGAACTATGCAAACCTGTTCTTTTATAAACGTGCAGAATAGTATATTCCATCCTCATTGCAGCTCTGCCAGTGCAGTCTCATTTCATCAGTCATGGAAATTAAAGAATTATTACAGTTACTTGCTCTTAACTGCAGACCTACTTTCACTCCTCGCCCTTTCTCTCTCATACTGCGCCCTCTGTTAATAGCTAACTATTGGATTTTTGGTTGTAAGGTCCTTTGCAGATAATAAAAAGTCCTAAGCACACTATTGAATAAGGCCCAAATGATCGATTCTGCCATGTAGAATTGGGAGCTCGGGGAGGAAAATTATGGAACTATCACCTGGATTGGGGTTGATCACTTGGGGGTATAGTTGAGAGAGGAAATGCTGGTTGCATAATTTTCTCATACCATATAGCTGCTTCTATCCCGGGCATGGCCCCCATGCTTAAGCTCAGTTCTGCATGACAGTGGGGTGGAGTGAGGGGCATGACCAGCTAAAGGGGGCGATAGGCAAAGCATGTGTCCCTCTCAGGATGACGTAACTCAGTGAGTAACATGTCAGCGTGTGGAGCTTAGTGTCACACTGTGGAAGAAGTGGGCCCCACAGTCTCACTGGGTAAACATGCTATGGGAAACATATTGCTTTCTTATCAACCCGGTTAAGGGTTCTTATTCCTCAGTGACAATGGGAAATCCTTTCCCCACTTCACATTTTGGGGAGAGTTCTATTAGATCTTATCCTCTGAACACCAAGCCCCAATATTTCAATACCATTATTCTGAATTAGAGCTGGATCAGTCACTGTGTTCATTCCCACACCTACAAGATTCAGGATACAAGAAGGGATGGGCTGCGGCAGGTCTTGTATTCAGGCTGAACAGATCCATGTGCCTGGTTGTTAGTTCGCCACTCTTTTCTTTAACACTTCTGAGACAAACCCATAGGATGACACAGGATACCTTAAACACAGACGAATTCCTGGACAGTGTCCTCTACCTAGTCTGGAGAAAAGCAGCAGGAAACTGTCAAGATCACAGCTGAGCATCATTGTTCACACAAGGGGAGAGCACATAAAGTGCAAGCAATGGAACTGATGGTGCTATACATACAAAGCCTCTCTCTCCTGCTCCTTGTGACCCCATTCCTTTTAATGGCAGTGGACACATCAGGGTTTGGGCTTTTGAATAAAGTCAGAGAGATTGGATTCATGTTAGTTTTATTTCCCTGGGTAGGTGGGCTTGGTCAGACATGTCACCACTGAGGGGTTGGGAGTCATCACAACAGACCAGTCTGAGCAGATCATCATGACAGAAATGTGAAAACTTGCCCAAGAGTTTGATGAAAAGCACGGATACGGAGTATTTCTTACAACAGCCCAGCAGCGTTCTGCCCTGAGATCAGAGATTCTGCCTGAAGATACATTCCTGTGTAGGGGGTGGATGCTCATGAACAGTGGACTTGATGCCAGTCAGACAGTCATTGATGTCTTCTACTGCTGGGCGACTCTCACAAGGAGTTAATATCTCTAGCTAGTTCCACATAGAGTTAGGGAGAGGTGATTACAATTTGCTGGGAGATAGAGCAGTTCTTGACATTACTGGACAGGGAACCTAACTTGGGGAGGCTACTGGGAAGTGGCCCAACAGAGAGTTTGCTTAACAAAAAGCCAGACACAGTTTTTGTCAAAAACTTCAAAAGGAGCTGGATTGGTACATTGACAGAAGTCTAGATTGCAGTCGGCATGTTAATTTTTCCACCTAGAATTTAATTCACTCCTCTTTTACAATGGCCTTTGCCCCCCGGGCTCTATGCCAGGAGGTTTTAGCATCAGTGAAAGAGAAAACTTCCAGCCTGTGCTTTTATTTTTGGATAACATTGCCGAGCGGTATTTACCAACGGCAGTACTTTGTGCTGTCCCATTTTTGTAGCCTGGAAGGCTGTTTCCTTCTATCATGTATCTTCTTTCATAGTTAAACAAAAAGGTTTAGTTTGCTCCCCTGATACCTAGACTTGTTAAGTAATCACAACTGCCGCACTGATTTCTGCTGTGCATTTTTCATTAGAACAATGTATTATGTATGATACCATTGGAATGAAATGACATTGGCTACATGATCCAGACCTTTCTACTACTGTAGAGCTAAAAGGACCTTTTCTCATTGCAGCATGTCACACAAATGACATTAATAGTCACTCGGAAATAAAGGTAAAGGTTGAACTAGTTTTTAATGAGCATGGAAGTTCTGAGTCACTATGAGGCTGAAACAAAGCCCAGTGCTTCATGATTAATTATATGCACATTGAGAGATTCCTCCTTCCCTCTAATATAAAAGAAAACCTAAGACAAAACATTTCACTTTGGAACAAGAGTGAGTAATAGTATAATGGGATTTCATTAAATATAGATGCCTCCTTCGCTCTCTGACATTGTGCACTATAGGACACACAAGTCTGAGGCTCTTTCCAAGTATGTGCATACATGCATATAAATACACATAATAATAACAATAATGATTTGTGAATAAGCCTGCTCAGATAGGGCTGGTGTCAATTTCTCTGTTGCTGTTTTTCCTGTCTCAAGAGCAGGAGAAACTACTCTATTGTTTTTTCCATGTTAGCAAATCCTGTGTAAGTTGCACAGGTGCCATTTAAGGAAGGCTATAGCCCCCCCTTGATGTTTGAACCACTGAATTTCATACTTGACATCTGCTTAAAGTGCATGCCATAGCCCCAGATCCAGCTCTTAACTGCAAGATACATCTACACAGCAGCATTATTTTGGAATAACTAATGTTCACCCTCATTTCACAAGGAGTAAGGGAAGTCAAAGGAAGTGTTCTTCCTTCAACTTCCTGCTGTGTAGACAGCGCCAAAAGCCAAATTAAGGTATTTTGACTTGAGCTATGCAATTTGCATAGCTGAAGTTGCATAGCTTAATTCGACTTTAGCCCTGCTGTGTAGATGTACCCCAGCAGAGCTTGTGTGGCTCCTAGCTTTGCCTTTGGGCAGAGAGGTTTTTTTGTAAACAGAGGGGGACAGGGTAATTAAGATAACAAAAGGCTTGTCATTCAAGCAATTGAAGGATCCTTAGATGATCATGAAAACATCTGCATGTTTTGTTAGTCTTTAAAGTGCTACCAGACTATTTGTTGTTTTTTAAGTTTGTCCTGTAAAGACTTAGCTACCCCTGAAGTTCATGAAAACATTGTCAGGTACTCCACTTAAAAAATAGGAAAAAAGAGTAGGAATAAATAGTGGTGTGTTCCGAGGGTCGGTGTTGGGACCAGTGCTGTTCAAGTTACTATAAATGGTCTTGAAAAGGGGTAAACAGTATGATGGCAAAATTTGCAAATGATACAATATTACTCAATATAGTTAAGTCCAAATCTGGCTGTAAAAAGCTACAGAGGAAACTTACAAAAGTGGGCAATACAATGGCAGATGGAATTCAATATTGATAAATCAAAGTAATGCACATGGAAAAATTTAATCCCAACTATACATACAAAAATGAGGGTGTCTAAATTAGCTGTTACTGTTCAAGAAAGAGATCTGGGAATCATTGCGGATAGTTCTCTGAAAACAGCTGCTCAATGTACAATGGCAATCTAAAAAGCTAACAGAATATTGGGAATCATTAGGAAAGGATAATAAGAAAGAAAATATTATATAGCCTCTAGCTAAAGTCATGGAATGCCCTCATTTTGAAAACTACATGCAGATCTGTGTCGCCCCATTTTAAAAAGATGCATTGGATTTGGGAAAGATACAGAAAAGAAGAAATTATTGGGGATAAGGAACAGCTTCTATATGAGGAGAGATTAAAAGGACTGGGATTTTTCATCTTGGAAAAGAAATAACTAATGGGTGGGGGCTGTTAGAGGTCTAGAAAATCATGAATGGTGTGGAAAAATTGAAAAAAGGAAATGTTATTTACTCCTTCACCAACATAACACAAGAATGTCACCCAATTAAATTTATAGGCAGCAGATGTAAAGCAAGCAAAATAAATTATTTCTTCATAGTCATCCTGTGGAATTCTTTGCCAGGGGATAGTGGAGAGGCCAGAACTATAACAGGTTCCGATAAGAATGAAATACGTTCAAGAAAAATAGACCCATCAGTGGCTATTAGCCAGAATGGACAGGAATGGTGTCCCTAGCCTCTTTCTGAAGCTGGGAGTGGGCAACAGGGGATTACCTCTTCTGTTCATTCTTGCTGAAGCACCTGACATTAGCCACTGTGGGAAGACAGGATACTGGGCTAGATGCATCATGTCTGATCCAGTATGGCCATTCTGATGCTCTTATATAGAACCCAGATGTATCTACTCCCTGCTGTAATCCACTGGATGCCCCTCCCCTCTGAGAAATGGGATAGAGCCCAGGACTCCTGACAGTGTCTCTCTCTCTCCGTAGAGTTAGCAAGGGCATGTCTACACAGCAGGAGTAAAGCTGAGATAAGCTACACAACTTGAGCTACGTCAATTGGTAGCTTAAGTCAAAATAGCTTATTTAGGCTTTTGGCGCTGTCTACACAGCAGGAAGTCCCCTGACTCTTCTTCTGACTTCCCTAACTCCTCATAAAAGGGGAGTTACAGGAGTCAGAGTAAAAAGTCCTCCAGCTCAACATTATTTTGACATTATGCTGAAATAACTGCTTGTAGTGTAGATGGGCATTATGTTATTTAGGAATAATGTCAGTTATTCCGAAATAACACTGCTGTGTAGATGTACCCCTACAAACTAAGAATACACATTGACATTTTAAGCCTAACCAGTGTCCTTACGTGACTTGCCACAAGATGTCAGAATATGTTAGAATTAAAGCTGAGTGGGTCTAATATTGATTTTATTTTATTTATTTTATATAGGAATTAGATGCAGTGCTCTGCCAGCCAATTGCTAAGTTATCTGCCAGAATGCTAGGGTTTTCAAGTGCCTTAGTAGCCCCTGGAAAGAGATGATGTAAGTGTGTGGAGGTGAGGGTGGACAGAGTTGATTCTCACCATGCAGATTTGCTGCTTGGCTTGCACTGAGCATGCTCAGTAATACTGCTGACACCACTGTCCTCACTCTGCCTCCACACTATCATTGCATGCATGACTTGCCCATCCCCTGCCAAAATCTGTAATGGTGCTCTTGGTAAGTTGGTCAATAGACATAAACCCAAAGTATGGTTCATAGAAGACATCTCCTGAAATGAAAATTTGCTGCCTCAAATTAAATCTCACTTTTATAGTGGTTTAAAAATAGATTATGTGTTCTTATAAGGAGCTGGTTGTGCTTTATGGTCTCATATCGACCAGGTCCAACTTTTCTGAGAATCAGAATTCTGAGTTGTTATACAGACACCTCATGCATCTAACACCAAAAATTAATGGCTATCACTTACTAGCATTTGGTTTTATATGATTGCATAAGGGCCTTTTTTTCAGCAACATTGTTCATCACTATCAGAATAGCAAAAAGAATTACATTTTAAGAAAGGAGTGTGCTTTTGGCCATCTTTGCAGGCTTAGCAGCTAGCCATAGATGTTGCCAAAAGCTAGTAGCTAAAGCCTTAGGGATTTGTAAACAGCTTAAGAAACTGCACAAAAGGAGGAGGAAATCAGAACCTGGGAAACCTTGACACTTGTTTTTGAAGGAACAAGTCTTAGGTTTCTGCTGCAGTGTCATACTAAGTCCTAACTATTCAAAACAGACATTGACAAATTATTTTTATTGCTCCTGTACAAAGTAGATCTTAAAAGCATAATACAACATTTTTAATATTGATAAGGTACATATATAATCTAGAGAGACCATGAGTCTGAGTTTGGGGTGGCTGGATTCAAACCTCATGAGTTATTTAACAAGTCCTCCCAAACAAAAGAAAATAAAATGGTTATCCCACTTCACATCACTCTGTAGTCTGGATATGCCATATTTTATGGACAGTCTGATTTAGAAATTTTTAAAAAACATGTGTAAATACTAGTTTATGTATTCTCCCTCCCTCCCCCTTTGACACAGGAAAACTCTTTCAATACAATGGGTCTGACTATTCAGCCTTAAACAGCTGAAGTAAATGCTTTTAGATTAAAAAAAAACCCTCCCATATCCTATAAAATTCCCCTTGGTCTGGGTAGAATAGCTTTTGCCAACACAAGAATGGAAGGAGTTTGAGGCTCAGTATCTCATGAGATGCCTGAGCTAGAAATAGAAGCCTTATTCCATTGGAAGCGTGTGTGGGGGAGGAGGTTTCTGACTTTCTAGTGACTAAAACTCTGAAGGTCTAAGAATTCAGATAAACACATCACTGGTTCAGTTCTGCACATTGCCAGTCTTTGGCCTGAGCCCAGCATAAATTATTTTGCAGCAAAGAGGGGAAGAGACCAGACCAGAGCACAAATCACCTTTTCCAGGTAGGATTTTATTGAAGAAAGCTTTGCCTAATGTAACTTGACTCTACTTCCTTATATACTAGGGTAGCTGCATTGCAATGTTGCAGGCAATAAAACACTCAGCTACAAATACAAAACAAAAAGTATTGTATTCCCCTACACAAAATAACTAACTAACATTCTCTCCTACAACTCCTGAACATACAGACTTCTACCCACTCATCTGTTCTCCTTGTCTCTTAAGGTGTTGCCCTAAACAAGTTCAGCTGCTGCCTAATTAGCTCTGAGCTGGTCCTGTTCCTGGGCTGCCTTAGAACTCCCAAAGAATTATCCTCTGAAATCCCAGTTTGTTGACTGTCTCACCAGGGTTGCCTAAAGACATTACTACTGGGATGCAGCGCATTGGGGTCCGTTTTGTGGATCCAAATGACCTGTGCACTTAGTCACACAAGGGAGTAAGGAAACATTTCTGTAGTGGGTTTTCTTATTTCCTTTCCTTTTCTGCTAAAACATGGCATCTGCTTTAAGCTGGTGAGGAGGGAGATACCAGGCATAGACCTAGCAGAGAGCAATTGAGGCAATCAAAGGAGTATGACACATGGAGTTTATGTGATGCACATGTGCACATACAGAGAATATAATGCATAGAGGGTTATGGTGTTACTGATGGGCCACTGAACCATTCCCTTTGAGCTAAATTAGACTTTACCCTGGATTTCAAGGAGAGCAAGATCAGCTGTAACATAATAGGGGAGAGGTGCAAGACTCAGTTTGTTCTGTCAATCAAGTGAACATTAACCTGAACTATTACAATATGCCTGTCATGAGAGGGTTAATCACTTGATAAGCCACACAGAGTGTTTCCTTCAGGCATTGTTTAAATCTATAAATGACAAATAAACACAGACATGGTGCCTGTGAATGGGTGTTAACTAAGTTGTCTGATCCTAAACTGCGTTCTTAGCCGGAATCTGATTATGTTCCTGTGTGTACTCAGTTATGCAGGACTTCAGCAAACATTTCTATTTCTCTTCATTATCCTTCTTCCCTATTCATTTTTCTTATGTTCAGTAAATGATCTTTCTGCCTTTTGTTTTAGGGCTTCTATCCAAGGGTATTTTTTTCTTTTCTATCAGCCAGACATTTTAATTTCTTGCACTATGCCTCATTTGCTGGTAACAGTGATGTATTTTCCCTTTCTGGGTGTATTTATTTTTACTGAGAAAAGAAACTGTTTGTCACATTCAAATGAGGAATTATTATTTATCCATTATTATCGCTAGTGATGGTATGTAAACAACTATAATGATGTGTGGGAGCAAAATCCACAATAAAGATGGTGCCTCATCGGGAATGAAGGAGGCAAACATACCAATATGTAGCTAATGTCCCCCTCAAGAAGTTCTCTTTAGCTACGTCTACACTGGCATGAATTTCCGGAAATGCTTAAAACGGAATACTATTCCGTTTTCAGCTTTTCCGGAAAAGGAGCATCTACATTGGCCGCGGAGTTTCCGTGATAACGATGCGCTTTTCCGGAAAAGCGCGTCTACGTTGGCGGCGCGCTTTTCCGGAAAAGCAAAAAGCCCGGAACCATTTTGAAAAGGGCAAAGGCCACCAGACCTTTCCGGGGGCGGGGCCGGAGCTCCGTCCAGACGCGTGGTTAAAGGGGTCTCGCCGGGCAGCCGTTGGTCTCGTGCTCCTGTGCCTTGTGACCTCTGCCAGGGACTGGCACCCTTCACAGGGTCGGTGGTTGCCCTGTGAGTTTTGGGGACACCACCCTTTGGCTCCCCACCAGCTTTTCCTGGCATTTTCTTTTTTCTGCCCTGCTCTGTCTGCTATGGAGCCGTGGGTGGCCATGTACCTGCTCGGGCCCCTGTTGGACCTGTACAGGTGCCTGGAGCTCATGCTGCAGGCTGGTGCCCTGGTGTTCATGTACCAGGAGGCAGAGATTGCCTTGGACTCCCTCACCAGGGAGGTCCTGGCAACCGCGTGGCATCAGCACCCGACGATAGACTGGCCCATCTGGACTTTGGAGACGAGCACCGACTGGTGGGACTGTGTGGTCCTCGGACGATGAGACGACTACCAGTGGGTCCGGAATTTTCGGATGAGGAAGCGGACCTTCTTGATGCTGTGCACCTGGCTCACCCCCGCGCTGCAGAGAACCGCCACCCGGCTGCGGGCACCCATCCCCGTCAACAAGAGGGTTGCCATCGCACTGTGGAAGCTGGCCACACCAGACAGCTACCGCTCGGTGGCACACCAGTTCGGGGTGGGAAGATCCACCGTTGGAGTGATCGTCATCCAGGTAAGTCCCAGGGGGAGTGGGATGGGGGGAGGGTGCTCCACTCCAGGCCCAGGGACACCCAAGACTCCAGGCTGGGTCGCCCAGGGGTTTCGGCCGTCCCTCCCTTGCACCGGCCCGCTGGTGGGGGGGGGGCATTGGGTGAGGGGGGCCCTGAGGGGTGTGTGTGTGTGTGTGTGTGTGTGTGTGTGTGTGTGTGTGTGTGTGTGTGGACAGAGGGAATCAAGGGGGGGACCCAAGGGAGTGCACACTCACCCCTGGCTGTATGTAATGTGTTTCCTTGTGTTTCTCTGCACCCTTCTGCAGGTCGTCCACGCCATCAACGACGTCCTGCTGCCGAGAATCATCCGCCTGCGCGACGTCGATGAGACCATGGCCGGCTTCGCTGCCCTCGGGTTCCCCAACTGCGGGGGAGCCCTGGACGCCACCCACATCGCCATCCGGGCCCCGGAGCATCGAGCAGCCCACTTTATGAACAGAAAGGGGTACTGCTCCATCGTCCTGCAGGCCCTCGTGGATCACCGGGGCCGCTTCCTGGACATCTACGGTGGCTGGTCCGGCCGGGCACACGACGCCCGCATCCTCCGGAACTCAGGACTATTTCAGAGGTTGGAGGCGGGCACCTACTTCCCCCGGCGGGACTTGACTGTCGGGGATGTGCCGATGCCCATCTGCATCGTCGGGGACGCGGCCTACCCCCTGATGCCCTGGCTCATGCGGCCCTACATGGGGCAGCCGGACCAGAACCGGGCCCGGTTCAACGACCGCCTCAACCGGGCCCGAAACCCAGTGGAGCTGGCGTTTGGACGCTTAAAAGCCCGCTTCCGTTGTTTGCTCACCCGTCTCGACATGGGTGAGCAGAATGCAACGGAGGTGCTGGCCGCGTGCTGCGTGCTCCACGATATTGTGGAGCGCAGTGGGGAGGCCTTCCTCCCTGCATGGGTGGCAGCTGAGGCACAGACTTTGGACCAGCCCGACACAGCTGCCATCCGCCAGGCGCGCCAGGAGGCGGTGCACATTAGAGAGGCCCTGGTGGACATGTTTGCCCAAGCCCCGTAGCAGGGTCGCTTGGGTCACTCCAGAGTACTCCGTCCCAGCTCCTACCCTTCCCCACCTCCTCCCCTTACCTCCCCCCCCCCATAGTATAGTAAAGCGTCGGGTCACAGCACATCGGCCGTCATCGAGTCTGTTCGTCGGGTGCGTCGGGTGTAGTTAGGGTTTTTCTTTTAAGTTAGGCTAGGGTTTAGGCCACCATCACCGTCCTGAAGAACAGCCAACAGGATTTGGGACTTGTGTGGAAGGCTTACATCAGTGCCATCTTCAATGGATCTCCTGGCTCTTCCTCACCTGAGGCCCAGAAGGCCCAAAGGACTGACATGGCCAGCAACACCACAATTGTCCGTCGAGGGATCTCCTGGCTCTTCCTCTCCTGAGGCCCGGAAGGACCAAAGGATCGAGGTGGCCAGCAACACCACAATCGTCCTCCCTGCGCCTAACTTATGTTTTTGAATCTGTACTGTACTGCATATTTTAACCATTTTTTTCTGCTTGTTTGTTGCTATGTAAATATAGTTTCTGGTTTACATCTTTACTGAAAAGTCTCAGTATTTCTTTATGCGCCGCAGACCAATGACCACTGAAAAAGGCCCCCCCCCCCGGTGATAGAGTCATGAATTTGTTGTCCACAGTTGTAACCCTCTTAAATTGAAGTGGCTAATTGGCATCTCACATAATTTCTGTACAGTTACTAGAGGAACACAATAACCACACAAGATTCAAATGAAAACAGAACTTTTTATTTACAAAGGAGGGGGGGGGGACCTTTAACTGGGAGAAGGAGGGAGGGGGACCTTTAACTGGGAGAAGGAGGGAGGGACAGTTACTGGGACGGGTGGCCCCTGCGAGCGCCCCTCTGGGGGCGGACCTGCCCACGCTGGGCAGACCGCGTTGGGGCAGCCTGCACGCTGAGGTGCCCACGAGTAGGAGCACGAGTAGAAGCACGAGAAGGAGCACGAGTAGGAGCACGGTCTTCAGGGTCAGGAGCAGGAGCACGGTCAGGGTCAGGGGCAGGGGCAGGAGCAGAACCAGGAGCAGGGAGAGGAGCAGGAGCTGGGAGAGGAGCAGGGATAGGAGGGGGCATGGGCTGTGCTCCAGGAGGGATGGCGGGGGCATGCGGTCCGGCCATGCCATAGTGGATGGCATGTATTAAATGTGCCATCAGGGTGCCCATTGTGGTGCGCATCCCTCGGCATTCCTCCAGGAACGCAGCCCATCCCTCCTGCCGCCACTCCTGGTCCCCCTGCACACGCTCCGCAATGGAGGTCTGGATCCCCTCCACCGCGGTGACATGACGCCGAAGCAGCTGGTCCCGGTGTCGGAGCCTGGTCCTCCGGGCTTGGGCAGCTGGGGGTGCCGCTGCTGCTGGAGTCGCGGGTCTGGTGCTGGGTCCCGCTGCAGGGAAGAGAAGAAAGGACGGGTCAGTCAGGCAGGCCGTCCACTGTCCCCACACCTCCATGCCCTCCACCCCGGAGCCCCAGGTGACCGCACAGTTGTGGCTTGGGCCCACTCGGTTCCCCTCCTGCTCCTGTGTTGTATGTTGGCAAGAAGGACCACCCCTGAGAGTAGGGTCCTCCCTGCAGTATTGTAAGCACCGGTCTGTATCCTGGCCCCGTGCAGGGCGGGAGGGTGCTTGTGCTGTGTTCACCTGTGGAACTCCCTGCCGGTGGACACTGTAAAAAGCTTAATATTAGGGCTAATCCGTGGTGTTTGACAGGGAGTGAGATGCATCCCCACGCAGTGCCTGGGAGCACACCTGTCAGTGGCGGTCTGGGCTCTCAGATCCCCTTGCGTGGGATATCTCCTGGTCAGAACCAGAAGGGTGACTGGGTGGGGGGATGTCCCATCCTTGCAGCAAAACTCAGGGGCCCATCTCCCTCCCACTATCCCTCCCGCAAGCCTGGTAGCCCAGGGACAGGTGTGGCCGCAGTGGGGACTTCCGTCGGGGAACCCGCCAAGGCACTGGGAGCAGGTGAGGGGCTCGGTGGGGGTCCATGGTCACAGGACTGTGATGCTGCACTTATCCCAGGAGCAGCTGGCTGTGCCTCACAGCCAGGCCTGGGACAGTGTGCCGTTCCCTGTGCTGCACCCCTTGGTGGAGCAGCAGGCTCTGGGCTGAGTCCCTGGGGCCCTGGCCGGTTCCAGCCGGCATCCACCCTTCCCCCTGGTCCCGCTGAATGTGTGTGAGAAGCACGGTCCCAGGCGTGCCCTGCAGCTGCCTGCCACGGCCACCTGCCGCTCGGTCACCAGGCTGCACGTGGTTGCACGTGCTGCTAACTGCCTCATGCTACGCAGCGTGCAGCTCATGTGGCCTGAGTGACATGCTCTCCCCCTCCCCCCTCCGGGCACCTGGCTCTCACTCCCCCCCGCCCTTTGGGAGTGTAACCTTCAAAGACTCACCAGTGGGTTCCTCCCCGGCCACAGAGGAGCTGCTGGAGGGGGCCTGCTGGGTGGCAACGCGCCTCCTCTTCCGACACGCCGCCGCTGTCATCTCCCTCCTCCGGCTCGGTGGGACGGTTGATGGGGGGGTGCTGGCAGGTGTCTACGGGGACAGCTGGGCCTTGCGGGGCTGGCTCGCCCAAAAATGAGTTCAGCCGCTCAAAATAGGGGCAGGCATCGGGTCCTGCTCCCCTCCCCTCCATGGCCCGCACGTACCCCAGCCGCAACTCCTTGACCTTCGAGCGGACCTGCTCGCAGTTGCGGCTGGGGTGGCCTTGCTGGGCCAGGTTCCGGGCCAGCCGGGTGTACAGCTCGGCGTTCCGGCGGCGGGACTGGAGGTCATGGAGACCCTCCTCCTCCTCCCACAAGTCCAGGAGGGTCTCCAGCTCCCTGGGGGTCCAGGATGGGGCCCTGCGTTTCCGGCCCCTGGGGGCTTCCTCCTCTGCCCCGGGTAACGGTGGCTGACGATCACCTCGAGCTGCCATGCCTGCGCTGAGGTGGCTGGGCAGCACAGTTGCCACGTGGCAGAGCTGGGAAGGGAGGTCTCCGGGGGGCTCCTGCCACATGCGGCCAGTAGCGTGCGGGCTCTTTAAGCCCTCGGGTAACGCGGAAGTCCACGGCTTCTACGGGGTCTCCCGCCGTCCAAACCGCTTTTTTATGTTTCTTCTGCTTTTCCGGAAAAGCTGTCTACACTGGCCCTTTTCCGGAAAAGCTTTTCCGGAAAAAGGACTTATGCCCGAGTGGGAGCAGCGTACGGTTTCTGGAATAGCGGCTGATTTTGTACAGTACAGCGTCGATGCTTTTCCGGAAATTCAAGGGCCAGTGTAGACAGCTCGCGGCTTATTCCGGAATTTCTTGCGCAAGAAAGCCTGATGGCTAAAATGTCCATCGGAGCTTTCTTGCGCAAGAGAGCGTCTACACTGGCACAGATGCTTTTGTGCAAAAGCAAATCTTTTGCGCAAAGGCACATGCCAGTATAGATGCTCTCTTGCGCAAATACTTTTAACGGAAAAACACTTCCATTAAAAGTATTTGCGCAAAATCATGCCAGTGTAGACGCAGCCTCAGGTCTGGAGGAAGGCTTAAAAGGGTTCACCCAGCTTGGGTGTGGGCTGGCTACGAAAGAGTCTAGCTAGGTTGCTGGTGCTCATGCAATGAGCCCGTTTGGAGTTGGAGTTGACTGCCAGCAGGCGTGGCCTTTTTCAAGGAAGCCAGGCATGCAGCAGGGAACCTAAGGCCACTGTTAAAAGGAAAGAGGGAGGAAGTGAGTCTGCTCAGGATTCTCTGGCTATGTCTACACTTCATGCTTATTTTGAAATAAGAGTGCATGTCTATACAGCAAGCCTGTTATTTCAAAATAATGTGAAATAATGGGCTTCTTACTCTGACCTCTGTAACCCTCATTTCATAAAAAGTTAGGGAAGTCAAAGGAAGGGTGTTCTTCCTTCAAATGCCTGCTGTGTAGACAACGACAAAAGCCAAATTAAGGTACTTTGACTACAGCTATGCAATTAACATAACTGAAGTTGCATATCTTAACACGACTTTAGCCCAAAGTGTACATGTACCCTCTGTGTGGTGTCATAGTTAGACTCAGGACTCACAATTTCATAGACCACTCTGTTTTATTAGCAAAGGCTTCAGAAAAGTGAGACCCCCATCCCAAACCCAAGCCACCTTATTTATACAGATAAAAGGAGGGTGAAACAAAGGTTTGAAAAAGGGCACGAACTGACAAGGTTACCTGGGGTCAGTCACATCCCCTATTTCCTTATTAACTCACCAATCTCCTGTTAATGTCTCACTATCACCCTTAAGTGGAACCATTGTCCTTTTCCTTAACATCCTCCTTCCCGCTACACACAAACAACTTTACCTTAACATCTCTCTTCCTGCTAAAGAAACAAACAACATTTCTTTAATTCATTCTACTTTTACAATATAATTCAGTCTACTTTCACAGTGGGTAGACAGGCCTGCAGGCCTTAGAACCCTGCTGGATTGAGGTCTACTTTGTGAGCGGAGCAGGGAACATTTTCCTGCTTTATAGCCAGCTGGGGAGCAGAAAATGCTAGGAAGCTCTGAGTAGGAGCTGGGGGAAGGGGAGAAGCAGTGGGGCACTGAGAGTCTGGGAAGAAGCTGTGAAAGAGGCCTAAAACAGGTGGAGGTAGAAAGTAATACTGAGAAGCAGCAAGAAATATGTGTTGATAGCCCATGGCTTTTTATTAAAGGGGCTTTGGGCTGGAGTCCACTGGAGAGAAAGGCCTGTGTTTCCCTATCAGCCTAATAGGGCAGGTGGAGCCGAAATCCCCCTGATAGGAAGAGAACAAATTAGTGCATCTGGAGTTAGGCAAAAGACCCAATATAAGGTTGGCAAACTACTGTTTGTTGGTCCCTTGGTTTCTCCTCAAAGAGATGGAAATATGTCCCCTGGCTGGAAGGCTGTGTCTGAAGGAGGTACCAACAACCACAGGGTTGGATCAGCTGCCATCAGGCGACTTGGCAGAAGAACAGCCTGCTACACCATGCTTAACCATATGGTGCATGATAGCTAGTGAATGACCTTCTTAAGGTCTTTTATAGATTTGTTTCCTTAATTACCCAGCTCTGGATGTTCTGATGTTCCTCTGAGTCTAGTTCTTCCACTGACTACAGTGGAAGTGAGTTGTACCATTCTGGGGGGGAAGAAAAAAATGGAAAGTTTGTTTTTGAGATCTTCAGTTACACTTGTACTCAAGGAGGAGGGAGTTGAAGCTACAGAAGAGGGGAAGAGCATGAAGCAGGCACAGTGATCGGAGCATTGGAAAGGAATAGAATAGACACTAGCAGTTCTGCAGGGCTACGATCACAATTAAGACTCAGATCTCAAGCACTGTGGTGTCAGTTCAAAATTCCTCTCGCTGGCCTCAGAAGATCTTGCCGGAGTTAGATAAATCTCTCTGTTTAGAACAGATGTGTGACCAAGGGGAATGTAGCCAGGGCCTCTCCCTGCCTTGCTGATTCACAGATGTTATATTGTCTCTTTAGGGACCATCAACATTCAGGCTGCTTTATGCAAGCAGACCAACTTAGTGTTATGAGAGTGTTCCATAGAGGAAATGTATTTATTTATACTAAGGCTGAGCAATAAATGGCCCATGGGACCAGATGTGGCCTGTCAGTATCCAGCTCACGGACTGAATCGTGTCCAGCCCACAGACTGCTTTGCCCATCCCGGCATATATGTTGATAGATAATATGCCAGTTGAATATACAGCATTGTTCATTGCTTTTCTTGGACTAATACAAGTTGTTGTATACTGCAACGGTCTCCCCCTTTGTGAAGCTTTTCTCTTATCACCTGTCACACAGCCAGACCTAGAGAGGGGAGTATCAGAGTTAGATGAGCTCTCCGCTCTTCTAACTCACCTGGAAATCTGGACCTGTGCCTCCCCTTCTGTTTGGTATTCAGAGTTTTTGTTTGTGCTATGTCCATTAATACCAGCCCACTGCTGGATTTTTCAGAGTTTAAACTTTCCTTTAAAAATGTACTTATTGATTTTTATGTCAGAACTTTCACAAAGAACTTTGTGACTACACAAGAAGTATATCTGTTTGAAAGACAGGGAGGACTCCACATCAGATTTTCTGATAGAGAAAGAACAAAAATTATCTAGTGCATCAGGCAGCATGTTTTGGAGACATGCTTGTTGACACTCCACTTTTCCCAGCAGCACTTGATCACCAGACCATGCTCCCACTCCCCTATTCCTGACCTCACAAGTGCTGATGGGTGGGGCTGCTGCCAGGCGGGAGGGCTGAAGGGGAAGGGGAAGGAGCTGATTAGTGGGTCTGCCAGTGGGTGCTGAGAACCCACTAGTTTTTTCCTCATGGGTGTTCCAGCCCCGGAGCACCTACAGTTTCAGTGTCTATGTTCTGAGAGAAATATTGTATCCCTTTTTCTGTGAACAGAAGAGAGAAAAAGAAAGGAAAACTAAAAAAATAAGTGGGACTAGGGTAATAGCTTTACCCACACACCCTGAAGTTTTAATGTGGCCCCAGGCTCTTCTTTTTTATTTTCCCCCATTGTTTTGCAGAGTTTCCTTTTTTCTTTCATGAGACTCTTCTTGGCTGTGTCTAGACTGAATCCCTTTTCCGTAAAAGGGATGCAAATTAGACACAGCGCAATTGCAAATGAAGCAGGGATTTAAATCTTCCCCGCTTCATTTGCATAAACATGGCTGCCACTTTTTTCCGGCTCGAGGCTTTGCCAGCAAAAAGTGCCAGTCTAGACAGGGATCTTTTGGAAAATAAAGCCTTTTCCGAAAGATCCCTTATTCCTAATTTTAAGAAGAATAAGGGATCTTTCAGAAAAGGCTTTATTTTCCGAAAGATCCCCGTCTAGACTGGCGCTTTTTGCCGGCAAAGCCCCGAGCTGGAAAAAAGCGGCAGCCATGTTTATGCAAATGAAGCGGGGAAGATTTAAATCCCTGCTTCATTTGCAATTGCGCTGTGTCTAATTTGCATCCCTTTTACGGAAAAGGGGTGCAATCTAGACACAACCCTTGAGTTAAAGGTTTTTTCTTGGTTTAGCGCTAGTGAACCAGAAGGGGGCAAATTTGCCTCCGATTACCTTATTAGTTATATCAGAAAGGAGTTTGATCCAGTATTTAAAAAAATCCTAGTGGTACCATTCTTGGATCTATTCTGCAATTTAGAGAAATAATGTATAAAATATACTTGGGAAAAGCAAATATAATTCCACCCCAAATGTTCTGAATAGCTGGCTTCCAAAAGGAGTTGTGATTCAGAATTTCACACAAAATCTGTAATTTCCTGCTATTGGGATTGTTACTATTCAATCCCCTATTTCCTTTGCTCCCAATTAGCACAATTCAAATGAAGTGTAATGCAGTGTATGTAGTAATTTACAAAGCATCACGTTGAAATTTGCATCTCTTACCCACTCTGAATATACACAGTGACATGTGATCAAAATGTTTCTGAATATACAATCCCTACATCTTTTTTCCTGTTGAACTGTACAATTGATAAAGTTTTGGATACAAGATTACACACTTCAGAAACAAAAAACAGGATTATGTAGCACTTTAAAGACTAACAAGATGGTTTATTAGGTGATGAGCTTTTGTGGGCCAGACCCACTTCCTCAGATCAAATAATGGAAGAAAATAGTCACAATCATATATACCAAAGGATACAATTTAAAAAATGAACACATATGAAAAGGACAAATCAAATTTCAGAACAGAACGGGGATAGGGGGAGGTAAATGTCTGTGAGCTAATGATATTAGAGGTGATAATTGGGGAAGCTATCTTTGTAATGGGTAAGATAATTAGAGTCTTTATTCAAACTTAGGTGTAAAGTGTTGAATTTAAGCATGAATGACAGTTCGGAGGATTCTCTTTCAAGTGTAGTCTTAAAAGGCCTTTGAAGCAGGATGCAGGTAATCAAGTCATTGAGACAATGTCCTTTCTGGTTGAAATGGCAAGAAACTGTTTTTTCTTTGTGATCCTGTCTAATATCTGTTTTGTGGGCATTGATCCTTTGGCGAAGTTTCTGAGATGTTTGTCCAATGTACATAGCAGACGGACACTTTCGGCACATGATAGCATAAATTATATTTCTGGATGCACAGGAATATGTGTTCTTGATCTTATAACTCACTTGGTTAGGTCCAATAATGGTATCAGCAGAGTGAATATGTGGACAAAGCTGGCAACGGGGTTTTTTGCAAGGGAAGGTACCAGGGTTGGTATTAGTATGGTATGTCCTGTGGCTGTTGGTAAGAATCATCTTGAGGTTAGGTGGTTGTCTATAGGAGACTATGGGTCTGTCTCCCAGAGCCTCTTGGAGTTTAGTATCCTGTGCCAGTATAGGCTGTAGTTTATTGATAATGTGTTGGACAGGTTTAAGTTGGGGGCTGTACGTGATGACAAGTGGTGTTCTATTATTGGTTTTCTTGGGTCTGTCTTGAAGTAGATGGTTTCTAGGTATTCGTCTGGCTCTTTCAATTTGCTTTTTTATTTCTCCGGGTGGGTAGTTGAGGTTTATAAATGCTTGGTAGAGATCCTGAAGCTTCTGGTCTCTGTCAGTGGGATTAGAGCAGATGCGGTTGTATCGAAGGGCTTGGCTATAGATGATGGATCGTATGGTGTGTGCTGGATGGGAGCTGGAAGCATGTAGGTAACTGTATGAGTCAGTGGGTTTTCTGTAGAGTGGTGTCTAATTTTCCATTGCTGATTTGTACTGTGGTGTCCAGGAAATGGATCTCTCATGTAGACTGGTCCAGGCTGAGATTGATGGTGGGGTGTAGGTTGTTAAAATCTCTGTGGAATGTCTCCAGTGTTTCTTGGCCATGCGTCCAGATCAGAAAGATGTCATCAATGTAGCGTAAGTAGAGAAGAGGTAAAAGGGGACGGGAGTTGAGGAAATGTTCTAGGTCAGCCATAAAGATATTAGCATACTGTGGGGCCATGCGTGTACCCATGGCTGTGCCACTGATCTGGAGGTGTAAGTTGTTCTCAAACTGGAAATAATTGTGGGTGAGAACAAAGTTACATAGGTCTGCTATCAGTTTGGCAGTAGTGTCCTCTGGGATAGTGTTTCTAATTGCTTGTAATCCATCTTCATGTGGGATGTTGGTGTATAGAGCTTCTACATCCATGGTGGCAAGGATGGTGCTATCGGAGAGATTATCGATGTTTTGTAGTTTCCTTAGGAAGTCAGTTGTATCTCAGAGAGCTGGGGTGTTGGTTGTGTAGGGTTTGAGAAAAGAGTCTACATAGCTAGATAAATCAGTAGTGAGCGTGCCAATACCAGAGATGATGGGATGTCCGGGGTGTCCAGATTTATGGATTTGGGGAAGCAGATAGAACAATCCTGGTCGGGGGTCAGAAGGTGTTTTGTTTTAGTTACACCAGACTAACATGGCTACATTTCTATCACTATTCTACACTTCAGAAAGGGAGTTTATAATATAATTATAGATCTGGATAGAGGGTTTTCATATCTTATAGGACTGTGATGGGCAACCTAGCCTAGTGAGTGGGCCACATGAATGACCCTCCTTCATCTCAGTGGGCCACAAGATTGTTGTAACCAAAATAGTCTCCTGAGCTACTGTAGTTTTGCTAACTGTGCTTGTGTACCTAGTATCAACGGGGTGTGCCGATTGAACGATAGCAGTGCTTTGATTGGCTGTGAAAGGCTCTCAGAGTCAACATTGTGTTCAATCAGCACGCACCTCACTTCACGTGGCTTTGCAGTACACGCCTGTCACTTCAGTAATACCGGTAGGAAAAAATGACACAGATGGAAACCAGCAGAATCTAGCAAACCTTCATTTTGCCAAAGGTAAACAAAATCATCTTCTAGGCCACACACAGAACCCTGATGAGCTGCATGTGGCCCAGCACTGTTATAGGATCATCTGTTTTCAGATTTTTATCAGGTATCACCATCATAAATGTCCAGTGTGCATAGAAGATAAACATTGTGCTCTTCAAAATACTCAGAGAATGTAAGCAAAGAGGTACATTAAGCATATACTATTAAGAGCAATGTGATGGCCCAGTTGCACCCTTTTACACCAAGCACAATGGGCCCATACGTTTGCATATGGCAGCAACCATTTCACACACACACACACAAACTGAAGAAGCACATATTTGGGATTTTGAACCTGAGAACCATTAATTCTGCAGCAAATATAAATGTCCATAAATGCCACTGCAATGAATGCCAGAGCAGGGAGGTAAGATATGACCCAAACTGCAAAAAAAATTGGAAAAGAAGCTGTCCCACATGATAAACTGAGTTCCCAATGCTGTGCAATGTATGTTCCATCCAGAGGCACACCCTCTCCAAGTTGCCCTGCACTCTCCCTTGCTGCAGCCATGGTAGCACTGGTAAAGACACTGTCACTGGCTGTCAGTTCCTGGCCGCACCGTCAGTCAGATCTTTCTTCCATTTGGTACATGGCAAAACTCTTGTTGCCGTCAAGCCTGGGGAGTCACAGGGTGTGAGGTGAGAACAAAGGCCATAGATTAGCTGCAAGTTTGCAGCTGTCTTGTGGAGAGCAGGAGGGGCTACACCTTATTAATATGGCTCCTTCCTGTCAAAGCCTTGGCCCTGTCTACTTTTTTTACAAAGTACATAGGGTTGCCAGGCATCCAGTATTTGCGGCCTCTGTCCGGTAAAAAAAACCCAGAAAATATTTTCAGCTTTTCTCAGCCAGAAAGCCACTTGGAACATTTCCCTGCTGCCGCGCCTGACGGACAGAGGGAGAGTTGAGCGTGGGTATTTAAAGGTGCAGTGCCTCTTTCTTTTGTGCCCTTTTTTTCTTTTTTTTCTTTTTCTCAACGACTTTGGTCCCCTGTTGTTGTTTTTTTGCTCAACAACTTTGGTCCTCCCCCCTTTTTTTTATCAACCAATTTTTCCCCCAACATGTTTGGTATATTTTTTAAAGTATCTGGAAACCCATTTGGATACTTTCCAGAGCAAGAAAAATGGCACTGGAGAGAGGGTAGCATTTGGCTTATGACTTCTGCAGAGCTGTACTGTGCCTGTCTCCCCTCCCCAATGTGTGGGAGTGGTCCATTCTCCAAATAATGCCTGGTGTTTGTATCTGTCATGCTTTGCACTTCCTGACCTATCAAATCCATTTTAGATGTGTGCCTTTGAAAACACCAGGCCCTCCCCTGTGCTGGTCCCTAGTCTAGCTTGCACGCTTCTTCCACCCCTATCTGCTAGGATAGAGTTCTGCTCTAAGCTACTCCAGTGTAAATTCACTAAGTTTAGTGTGTGTGTGTGGTGGTGGTGGGGGGGTGTTTCTTTTGGATTTGCAGGGGGGATGCGGAGAACAGAATTAGGCCCCTACTCTGTAAGATGACATCTATTATCTCTTCTCCATCCCTTCCTTTGAAAAAGCGCTAGTGGATTTTTTTTTTTAAACTTCCACAAGGATCCTTGAACAAAATCATTTTGTCAAAAGCAACTCTTGTGCCTTTCTGAAGCCCTGCTGTGTCCCAGAGCAATTTATGAAAATGGAAAAGCCTGTCTAGAACCTAATCCAATTTGTTCTCTTAGGATCGTAAGCACATTTAGAGCCCGATAAGACAATTATCACAGATCTCTAATACCTGCAATTTATAGTTAAAAGGCTTAGTCTGGTAACTCTGTTTTCAAGTGCCATGTGTTTAAACTAAAACTTACTGGGTTGTGAGATGGTGGCAAACAATCTATTCAGAACACTCACCCAGCATGCCAAATCAACCCATTGTGCGGCAAATCCAGAACTTGCCTTGTCAGGCATATGTTCCCCTTGCAGGGCAAATAGGGGCAGGAGGAATGGGATGATAGGCCATGCAAGGGGTGTGCGTTCCCTGGATGGCATAGAGTGTAGCTCTACATGGATTCCCTGCACAGCAGAGATGAGAGAAAGGGAAGGGCTATCAGGGCTCCCAATGGGCTACTCATCACTAGATTGTGTGGAGTGGCTCTGTTATTCTCCACAACTTGACAGCAAGGTGCTTTGGCTTTGTCCCCCTTCTCACCTGTCTGTTGTTCTGTTAACTAACTATTTGGTTCATGTGCTGGGCTCTGGATTTTGCTCCAGTTCAATGAGAGAGAAGAGGTGGGAAATGGATTGTTGCTGCAGGTTAAGTGCCAGTATCTTATGTCACGGATCAGCAAGTATTCTGCCACTGCAAACTGGTGGCATCCCCCTTTGCTCCAGACAGAATGAATGTGCATTGCATATTGTCTGATCTTACCCTCTTCCAGGGGTTTAGCTTTACTGATAACTCCAATAATAGCGGAGCATCAACCACAGTTGAAGCTCCCTCGCTAAGCATAGGTCAATGGGGTTGCCTGGGGCATTAGTCAGTGCTGAACCTTGTCCAGTGTCTATCAGGGTATGTCTACACTACCCCGCTAGTTCGAACTAGCGGGGTAATGTATGCATACCGCACTTGCTAATGAAGCCCGGGATTTGAATTTCCCGGGCTTCATTAGCATAAGCGGGGAGCCGCCATTTTTAAATCCCCGCTGCTTCGAACCCCGTGTAGCGCGGCTACACGGGGCTCGAACTAGGTAGTTCGGACTAGGGTGCCTATTCCGAACTACCGGTACACCTCGTTTCACGAGGAGTAACGGTAGTTCGGAATAGGACCCTAGTCCGAACTACCTAGTTCAAGCCCCGTGTAGCCGCGCTACACGGGGTTCGAAGCAGCGGGGATTTAAAAATGGCGGCTCCCCGCTTATGCTAATGAAGCCCGGGAAATTCAAATCCCGGGCTTCATTAGCAAGTGCGGTATGCATACATTACCCCGCTAGTTCGAACTAGCGGGGTAGTGTAGACATACCCTCTGAGACTCTCCCTAACCCAGCTCATTCTTCTTGATTTATTCAGTGCTTTTATGGTCCAGTATTTTGACATCAGAAGTCACTACTCTGGTAATCCATTACCTTTGTAAAATGCCCAGAAAGAAGGTTGTTTCAGAAATGTGCCTTTATAATCGCATACGTTTCAGTTATTAAATTTAACTTGCACATATAACTTTTAATGTAAGTGATATGGAAGAGGTGTATTTTAGTGTGATGCTCAGTTCTGACCATGGAAGAACAAAGCTTTCAAGCAGAACTCAGTGAAGTTATGGGAAAGTCCTCAAATATGCATCTTACTTTTCAGTCTAGTACAGGAAAATTGATATTAATACACAAACTGCTCAAGAGTAAAATCAGATTCATAATTGAATCTGTAGTGTTTTGCCATCATTTGACTCATGGTACAGAATTAAGATGCTCTAATTATTTCAGAGGAGGAAATTAAACTGGGAACTGATTATTCTAACATATGGAATGGTTTCTGATTGATATACATTTTTTAAGTTATAGTTTGATCTGATAATGTTTTTTTCCCCTTCTATATGTATAGAAAGGGAATCAGGAATGACCTTTTAGCATTTAAATTTAGTCTAGATTTGTTAGCTGAATTTCATGTACAACTTTCATTCCTTGACAATATTTGGTGTTGGTGCATAAAGAGTGAGCAATCACGCATGCTATGATGATGAACTGATGTAGGATATCAAATAGAAAAATGACAAGCATATTGTAAGGCAAAAATTAACTTGTTTTAAAATTCACATTGCATGAGAAAGTCACATAACCAAAGGTTTGAGAGCCATAGCACATCTCATAGTTATGCATATAGGGCATTACCCTACTTTCTTATCAATGCAAACATAGGAATAATTTACTTGAGTTTAAGACTCTTTGATGTTTGTGCTTCTTTGGTGAATTTTACTAAGAAGATCTTGTATCTAATGCTATTTTAGTTATCTCTTGATAAAACCAAGTAGTCAGAATATCTTAACTAAGGAAGTCCGTTGTGATTTTCTTTAGGGACTTCATTAGTGGAAGACATCTTGAGTGAATCTCTGAGGTATATATTAATGATGCCTCAAAAATACCATATTCAGACTCTACCTAAGTGAGTGATGTTTTGTATAGCAATTTATAATTAATCCAAATAGTGGCCTTGAATGAAAAGTATTATTTGTATTTATAATGCTAAGTAAATACATTCAAGTAATAAAACATTCCCTTCCAGCTCATAGCTATCTGACAAATTAGCTGTTCCTCCATGGATAACTTGATCTGCAAATTAATCATAGTTCAGACTGGATGTGCTGATCTCTACTTGAATCTGATATACATGAGTCATAGTCATTGAAGAGAGTTGGAGTGTGATTACCAGTGAGATAAGTACCTAGAACACTTGAAAAAGGGAAGGAGTGATTTGTTTAACTTGTGCTTGGTACCTACAATAACCAAAGCTGGGGGTAGGTAATTAAAGGGAAAGGTTCTTATGTCAGTCAAGTTCCACACAATCTAGTTCAAGAAAAATGGTCCGGGACTGAGGAGACATTAAAAAAATTCAGATAAATGGAATATTCAGCTAATGGGAAACAACTTTACAGTCAACATGGACCTGATAGCGTAAATGAGCCAACTGAAATCATTAGGCTTAATATGGGTATTTAGGTGAAATTCTACATCAGTATTATTCAGGAGGTCAAACTAGGTGATCTTATGGTCCCTTTTTGCCTTAAACTCTATAACACTGTGACTGATTTATACCAACAAAGATCTGGCCCTTTGTCTACAGCAGCAATGTGGTTCATTATTCATAGTTATTGAGTGTCTTCTGAGCTGTAATGAGATTTTGTATATAAAAACTTGAACTCTAATAAAAGTCTTGAAATTACCAACTCATTGCACATAGAGTGTAGAGTCATAATGCAGTAACACCTACTGTTGTGAAATGGTTGCCAAAAGGAAAAAAGGTTTGTATTAATCATCTGAGTGATCCAATCCCTTCTGTCTTACAAGCAAATAGCCACTGATTTATAGAAGGAAAAGTGTATGTCTGTAGAGTTTTGCATCCCTCCCATTCTCCAATCTGTTACTTTCCTTAAATGAGTGGAGCTCCTGAGGAACTACCTGCTTCGCAGGAGTTCTCCACTTCAGAGTGGATGAGCTTCGCTCTTGGCAGGTGATCTCTACAGACAGCAAAGCAACAGCTTATCGAGACTGGGCAAACTTACCCCTGTGCAAGCAACATCAATGTAGTTACACTGGTGGAGAGACCTAAGTAGACACACTGTATCTGTGTGCTTCAGAAAGGTGTGACATAGTCCTGCAACTTATTCTGATAAGTCTCAGTACTGTGGTTCCCAATTTACCAGTGTTGTGTGTTTGCACTGGTGTAACTACATCATTGCACAAAAGCACTCTATAGCTAGGGCCTAAGGGACATAAGGTATGGTGAACCTTAAGAGGTGAAATCACATTGACCTCAATATTTCAGCAAAAATTCAGTACAGAGCTCTCCAAAGTTACATTACTCTCAAAATTGCCAGAGAGTTAAGAACATAGAACACTTAAAAAGAAAGAGCAGATTCATTTAACTTGTGCTTGGTCCCTAAAATAACCAAAGCAGAGTGCAGGTAGCTAAAGGGGAAAGTTCATATGTCAGTCAAGTTCCACTCAACCTAGTTCAAGAAAAATGGTCTGGCTACTAAGTTCTCTCACTCACACATCTATAGAGCTGCCTAGACTTATTGGGTGAATTGTGACGTCAGTAAAGTCAGTGGTAGTTTTATTAGTGACTACAGGCATGTCTACATGGAAATAAAAGTCCTGTGGCTGGTCCAGGTCTCACTCAGGCTCATAGAGCTTGGGTTGTGGAGTTAAAAATGGCTGTTTTGATGTTTGGGCTCAACTAGAGCCTGAGCTTGGGGCCCTGTGAAAGTGGAAGTCCCAGCCTTCAGACTCCAGCAGAGCTCAGATGTCTACATGGCAACATTTAGCCCTGCAACCTTAGCACCATGGATCCAAGTCAGCTAACCCATATATATCTCCATATAGGCATACTCTTTGAGATCATTACTTTACCCACTGGTATTGTGGGGGCGAGGAGGGGGAAAGAGTCTTCCCCAATGATCCTGAAATAATTTATTTGCACAAAACTCTCTTTGAAGTTATTGGTCAAATAAGGTTATCAGGATCAGGCCCTTGTAAATCAATTTATAACATCACAAGTCAGAAGCACAAAAATGAAATTCTTACTAGGCTATAAAAAACCCAAGACAGAATTTAAATCTCTCTCCTTGTCCACTAGAGGATACATCTACACTACATGGCTATTTCAGGATACCAGAGGCTACCCCACGTCTACACAAGCTGCCCATTATTTTGAAATATTTTTCGAAATAACGGGTGCGCTATTTTGGCATCCCAGTGGGATGTCTCAAAATAGCACATTATTTTGTAGATGCGCCAAATTTCAAAATAAGTGATTTCAAGTTTACGGTGCTATGTAGATGCACCCTTAGTTACACACAGGAAAGTGTTTAGGGGAAAAATACTAAACAAACTTCATTGAACTAATTTCTTCTAACAAATGATACAAAGCAGATTTGGTGCTAAAAGAAAAACATAAATGCTGAACTGCTGAACTACTGGAAATTGTAGCAACGTACATGAGAGTCAATGTTCAATACCTAGAATTAAATTCTTTTCCCCCTCTCCCTGATTTATTGGAGAATAATTCTCTTTTTGGAATTTCTAATATTTTGTTTTATCTCAAACCATTTCAGATAACTGTTTGTGTTCATTTTAGACCATATGTTTTCAAAGAGATCCAATTAACCAAAATCCTCCTAATATTGGACCTGATTCTTCAAGTATTACATACCAGACACGGTAGCATATATTTTTCCAATGTGACTTGTGATTTTGGGATGTGCAACTTGACACCTTATAGAAAACTGGCTTGCAGAAGGCAGGTGCTCAACATATTCTAAAATCTTTTAACAATATCTCAGATTGGGCACCCAAAATCACTAGTTACTTTAGCAAATGTAAATCTGCAGTGATGTCATGAATAATTCTTGTTCCCATTACCTGAAGTAAATGCTCTCAGTTAAAGCCTGAATTAACTCTGTTGACTTCATCACATGCCTGGTGAATTAATTCAATCAAAGTGATTTAAATCACTGATTTTAATCGTGATGTAAATCAGCAAGCAGGGAACCTTGATTTAAATCTTGCTTTTGTACTTAGTTCTTTGCATAAAGAGAGAGTGATTCTCATTGGTTGGTAAATATTAAAACATTTTGATTGGCAACTATGCATAGCCTTTACATTAAATTTGATCATTCTTTTTGCTCACAGTGATGATGAACTATACCTATACAAACCAACTGGAATCATTATATAACTATACTTCTATTTTTTCAGTCTTAAATTTTACATTTTATTTATACTGAAATGGTAAGGGATGCATTTTTATTGAGATTTGTGTGAAGCTCTACTTTGATTAAAATTAAAATTCAATTAAAGGTACAAAGAGCATTTTGAAATGGTTCATTAGATAAAGCTACCTTAGATCTGCTGAATAGATAAGGAAAAAAGATTCTCAAAACATGTTTTATGTCTAAAACTGTTTTACAAAACAAAGGAAGTATAACGAATATAGTATAATGAACTAAACTAAACTAATAAATTTAACTGAATACTACTGCCTTCAAAACTGTTGAATTAGTAGATCTCAGCCTCACACTTAAATCTTACTCATAGATTGGAAGAGAAAAAACAAGCTTTTGAAGGAGAAGGGGATGCTATTAGCACTCTTCCCGGGGGGCTGTGTGTAACGGACACGCCTCAATCTCCCCCCGCACACTGGGAAAGTAGCACTTCCCTGGGAGGCTGTGTGTGCTGGACGTACCCACCAGGGGGCTGGGAAACTAGCACTTCTCCAGGAGGCCACATGTGTGGGACCCAGCATGTGCTGGACACAGAGGGAAGCCAACTTTTCCTGTTCTCCCAGCCCGGCTACAGGCTCCTGCCCAGGCTGGGCCATTTCCATGCCTGCCTGCCTCCAAACCATATGTTTTCAGATGCTCCCCTGAAAACTCTGTGCACTTGCTGTAAAATGCCTGCGTTAAAGTGAACATTTGGCCTTGCACAGAACACATCTCCTTTGTCTTTACAGAGACCTTTGACGTAGGCTTAACACAATGTATGTGTTGTAATGTGTGCCTTTGTAACTTTTTATTGCAGCTGGGACTGCAGCCAGCTTGGTGCGTACTCCCCTTCTTTCAGCATCTGCCCACCTGGCTCAGAGCCACATGTTCAGGGAGCAGATGGAGTGCATGAACTCTGTCATGCAGGAGATGTGAAAAGAGCAGCAGGACCAGATCACAGAATTCCAGGAGAAGAGAGCCACCAGGGAGCAGCACACGAGGCAACCCAAGATCCTCTTTGCCTCCCTAACAACTGTGAGGGAGTACCAGGCTGCATGACTGGAGAGGGACTCCTCCCCGAACCCTGTCCATCCCGATGACACCACCACTCCCTCTTCCCCCAGCCCCATCGCTTCCACTCCCAGCATCCACTGGGGCCCCAGGACATGGGGAGGAGGTGGGGGGGACTCAAGGGCAGCCTTACCCTCCAGCACCTTGGGAGGCAAAAGGGGATCTCACAACCATTTGTGAGTCCCCCTCCCCAATTCAGGGTCCCACTTCTTTCATTTTCCATCTGTTTTCCCCAAATAAGAACTATGTTCTTTGAACAACGGTCTCTTTATTGTTTGAACTACAGGGGCGAGGTGGGCGATTAAAGGCAAACAAGCACGGGGAATGCAGGGACAACTTGTTGAGCAACATGTGGAAGGGTCTCAGAACTGCCATTCATAAAACTTGAGAGGGATAGCTGAGTTAGTCTGTAACTGGGAAAACTTAAAAAACAAATAGTCTGGTAGCACTTTAAAGGCTAACAAAACATGTAGATGGCATCATGAGCTGTCGTGGCCCAACCCAATTCTTCAGATGAAAGAAACTGTCCTTCAAGGCCTCTCTGATGTGTGCTGCCCTGCACTCTGCTCTGTTTATTGCCCTGGTGTCCACCTGCTCAAACTCTCTGCCTAGGTACCCCACCCTGCCAGATAGGTTTCCCCCTTGAGCACACAAAGGTCATGGAGCATTCAACAGTTTGCCACCAAAAAGGGAATGTTGCATTTGCTGAGCTCCAACTCAGTCAGGAGACTCTGAAATCTACCCTTTAGATGCCTAAAAGCACATTCAACCACCATTCTGCACTTGCTCAGCCTGTGGTTGACCTCCTCCTTGCTGGGATAGGCTGCCTGTGTATGATGGCTTCATGAGCCACGGGAGCAAGGGGTAGGCTGGGTTCCCAAGGATCACAATTGGCATTTCTACCTCTCTGATTCTTTTTTTTTTTGCCTGGGAAAAAAGTTCCAGCATGCATCTTTTGGAAGAGACAGGAGTTCCTAAAGATGTGTGCGTCATGCACCCTTTCCAACCATCCCACGTTGATGTCGGTGAAACAGCACTTGTGATCCACCAGCACCTGCAGCACAATGGAGAAGTACTCCTTGTGGTTTATGTATACCTTGCCAAGGTGGTCAGGGGCCAGGATGGGAATGTGCATTCCATCTATCGCTCCACCACAGTTAGGGAAAACTATCTACTGTGGTATCCACATTTCCCAGAGCCACAGTGCTCCATAGCAGAATGGCATTGATCGCCTTGGCTACTTGTATGACAACAAACCCCACTGCTGACCCCCAGGCAAGTAGATTTTGTGTGCTCCAGTCCCACAGTGGGATAGCAGGGCAGGGAGGGGCTGGAGTGCCAGAGCAGGTTCCCCAATGCGAAGGGTGGGCCCCAACCTTTGTGGGCCAGATCCAGACAAGCTGGGGGCTGAAGTTCCCCACCCTTGGTCTATTGCCACATGCGTCTTCAGAGTCAAACCTGTGGAACTTCTTGCCAGAGGATGTTGCGAAGACCAGGACTTTAACAAGGTTCAAGAAAGAACTAGATAAATTCTTGGAGGTTAGGTCCATCAATGGCTATTAGCCAGGATGGGTAGGAATGGTGTCCCTAACCTTTGTTTGTCCAAGGCTGGAAAAGGATGATGGAAACGGGTTTGCTTGAAGATTCCCTGTTGTGTTCTCTCCCTCTGGAGCACCTGGCATTGGCCACTGTTGAAACACAGGATACTGGGCTAGATGAACCTTTGGTCTGATCCAGTATGGCCGTTCTTATGTTCTTATGTTCATGGCAAACTGAGCTTCATCCTCATCCTCTTCCTGGCAGAGCGACATGTATGTGCTCTTGAAGTAGTGTGCCATTAGATGCACCATGGCACACATCAGCATCAGTATGTCCTGCTGCAAACTAGAACTGCTATGGCATCTGCGTGGGAAACCAGGAACCAAAAAAGCATGAGCACTCTGCTTTCCACAAGGAGGGAGGGACTAGACAAGTGCATTATGGGATGCTGACAACATGAGCCCCTAACCACTCACTGCAGAGTTTTGGTCCCAGCAGTCACAGGGGAGCATAGCCCAGAATGCAAAGCTACCCACGGTGCATCACTTTCTGAGTCGATGGTAGGCTATGTTCCATTCTTCCCTGCAGTGAGGACCCGGTCCTTTGCCTGTGCAAAATCGGGTGCCCAGAAATCAACCATATTAGGTTCGACCTTACTTTGTAGTGTACACATGGCCCCAGAGAAAAAATCTAGCTTTTTGCATGGGCCATTGTCCATGTCATGATTTTTTATTAAATTTGAGGAAACTGAGGGTGCTCAGAGGATAAGGCTCCATATGCATGTGGGTATTCTATGCATTCCAATGACAACAGCAGATATTTATCAAGAGGAGAAAAGACTCCACATAAAAAGGAAACCGTAGGTCTTTCTGGAGTACAGTTTCTGGTCTTAAAACAGACAGAGATTAATCATTCACTGTGCTATTTATTTATACCTTGAAGCACTGACAGGCTGCCTTTTAAAAAATATCTTCGGGTTTCTAAGTGGCATGAGGTTTAAAATTAGGCACTGGAACTAATAGGTTGTTATTGTCTCATAATATTTGACATGATGCTCGTGGCTTCTCTTTGAAAAAAATAATCTTTTGTCAAACAGAATCATGATTCCGTAACTATCTATTATGCCACAGCACATACCCATCACTACAAGCTGTACCTGTACAATGGGTGCTACTGTTTTCATCCTTGCTGAACAATAAAAAAAGACACAGTTCAATAGAAATAGTCTGTAAAGCTTCCTTTTGTTACCTCAATGGATGTATGGAACACTAAAGGGTAGGAGATGCCCTGAGACATTCCCCTGAACAAAGAGACCATGTATAAGCCCTGAGAGGCTTCCTTTCTCTGAGGTAAAGAGAAAGGACAACATTGCTGCCAGCCTATTCCAGCAGCTAATTATAACTGAGTGGCTGCTCAGTTTTGCTGCCCTGCGAGTAAGGGTGGAGGAGCCAAGGCTCTGTTCGCTTCCTTGCTGCTCACTCTGTGCCTAAGTGGGAAGTTGCTCAGTTTCCTCTAAGTCCCATGTCTCAGACCCCAAAGTCTGGGCTCCCCATTGAGGAGTATAAACCTTCCCTTATTGCCGTGGCAGGCCTGGATTCCAAGTTGTAAGCTATCCCTGTCTGAGAATTCTGTGCACTACTGGTTTTTTAGCATGGGGCTTCTATAAAAGTCAACCCTTCTGTCCAGATAAAAGAAAAGAAAAGAAAATGTTTTTGGTAGGTGAAGTTACTTTACTGACAGGGAATGATAGCCCCGTTAAGGATAAGGTGCTGCTTCCCCATGTTACTAGGGCTTAGACTTTTACCAAAGGGCATGTTGGGAGAAGAAGGGGTTTTGAGTCTATTTCTGTTTAGAAGATTCCTAATCTGATCATTCTTGCTTCTCTCGAAGGAAAGCCCCTTGTCCAGTCTTCAACCTCTGTCATCTCAAATAGCTCTTGCTCCCAGCATGTTTCTCTTACAGCCCCCCTTACAGTCCCCCTTAGGCGTTCTCAGCTCCCTTGGCTGACAGCTACCCTCCACCTGGATTCTCTCTAAATGAGCCACAAGCACCTTCTTAAATAGCCCTGCTAGTTATGTATTGAAAACTCTGTTAAGTCACACCCATGATGTCAGAGGGGTGGTCATGTTAGTCTGTAACTAAAAAAATTTAAAAAACAACAACAGTGGTTCTGTTGCACCTTCTTTTGACAGAGGGATATAAATTAGACACTTCAAAATTGCAAATGAAGCCGGGATTTGAATTTCCCCCGCTTCATTTGCATAATCACGTCATGGCGCTCTTTCGAAAAAGCGCTATTTTGAAATTGAAACCGCAGTCTAGACGCAGTTCTTTTGAAAATAGAAGCCTTTTTCGAAAGGTCCTGTAAACCTCATTTTTTGAGGATGTAGTCTAGACACACCTTCTGGGTATGTCTACACTAGCCACCCTAGTTCGAACTAGGGTGGCTAATGTAGTCATTCGAACTTGCAAATGAAGCCCATGATTAAAATATCCCTGGCTTTATTTGCATGTTCCCGGGCGCTGCCATTTTTAAATGCCGGAGTCATTGCAATGAGGAGTAACGGTAGTCCAAATTAGGGGCTTTAGTTCGAACTACCTAGCCCGTGCCGCGTGTAGCCACGGGCAGGGAGTCCGAACTACAGGGCATTTAAAAATGGCGGCTCCCGGGAACATGCAAATAAAGCCCAGGATATTTTAATCCCGGGCTTCATTTGCAAGTTCGAATGACTACATTAGCCACCCTAGTTCTAACTAGGGTGGCTAGTGTAGACATACCCTCAGAGACTAACCAAAAATATATATAGATAGTATCATCAGCTTTCATGGACACAACCCACTTCTTCAGATGACAAATAAGTAAGTGGACATACATATGTCCATGGTTAGTGGACATCTGGCTAACTAAAATCATGACAGACTACAGATGTTACCGGACCAAGGTGTGCTGGTCTAGAGAGGTTCAACCTATATAACTAATATGTGGCAAGCTTAAAGATAGCACTTTGGCAAAAATAAAGGTACCTGACTATTGGAAGCATATACATAGTGCACAGTATGGCTATGTCTACACTGGCAGGTTCTTGCACAAGAACATCTTGCGCAAACGTTCTTGTGCAAGAACACGTCCACACTGCAATGTGCTTCTGCACAAGAGCATCCATGGCAGTGTGGACGCTCTCTTGTGCAAGAAAACTCTGATGGCCATTTTAGCCATAGGGCTTTCTTGTGCAAGAAACCCCTGCTGCACGTCCACACTGCCCTCTTGCAAAAGAGCTCTTGCACAAGAGGGCTTACACTTGTTAGAAAAGAGAGTAGCTCTTGCGCAAGAACCCCTCTCTTCCCACGCCGTACTGTAAATCTTCTTGCGCAAGAGCAGGCGGGCAGTGTGGACACTCTGCGGAAGAACTGCCATTCTTGCACAAGAAATCATCAGTGTAGAAATAGGCTTTGAGTATTCCAGAGTTGAGTTCTTTAAAATAAAAAATTGGCAGGGGGAAGGGGGTTGACTTTGTTCTTTAGTTTTTCTGCACATAACACTTGAAATCGTGACCTTCAAAGTATTGCACTGCTAGCTCCTGCTTTTCAATAAAACAGAGAATGGTGGCAGGGAGTATGCTTTGTTATATACTTTTCATTCTTTGACCTCTGTCATCTGTGTTCTAGCCATACCTCCTTTAATTCCCCAGTCAGAGCTATGGACTGTAGCAGATACCATAAAGATCCACCCAAATGAAGGAGGATGGCAGCTGTTCCTACCTAGTCAATGATTTAATTCTCTCTTATTAGGATCCCTTCCCCTTCTAAATCTTCTCTTCTATTTTTGGTTCCTAGGTCACATGGACCATGAACAAATACCAGAAGCTACAGTTAGGGAGACAGTCATCTTAAACACCCTTTTGAACTTTTTTAGTAATTTCTTTTGTCTGGCTTTGTTCTGCCTCAGCATAACATGGTGGGACTCACTGCCAGAGCACCTCCTGCTGGGGACACTGGGAATAAGCTCTTCAACGCAGGAGCGCCCCCTTCTGCCTGGTGTCTCATCTGCTGTTACCTTTTTTATTTCCCTCCACCACTTTGTGTTAGGACCCATGTCCCTCCTAGACTGTGGTACCCTCCCCTCTGGATGCTACCCTGCTGCTGTGCCCCTACACTCTGGGGTCCTCACCTCAGTGAACCCCCACCCTCCTATTCCCACCTTGCCTCAGGGACCCTATTACCAGTCATCTAGTCCCTTACCTCAGGGGCAAACTGCAGTCTGAAATGGCCACTCATCCTTGGTAAGGGGGAGTGGATCTGCTGCCTTCTACTGCCCTGGCTGCTTCCCTGAAGGCCTAGTATCTCAGGCCCCATAGCCTGGGAGCTTGCCTGGTTAGAGCTCCCACAGCTCTGCCTGCCTTTCTCCAACCCTGCTCTATATCAAGAAGCCTCTAACTTCCCTGGCAGCTAGATCCTTCCTACTCTACAGCTGGAGCAAGAATGTGGCAGTGTCTCTGCCCATCCAGGAGTATTTATTTATACAGCCCCAGCTGGGCTCTATTTGGCTGAACCTACCTCAGCTGTTTGTTCCACAACCCTCTTCCAGGGCTGGGTTTTAACTCTTAAAGGGCCAGTGCAACGCAGATGCCCCATTATACTCTGTCACTTCATTGTAAGTCTGAGGCTACGTCTATACTGCAGACTTTTTGCGCAAGAACAGCTGTTCTTGTGCAAAAACTTGCCGGGTGTCTACACTGCCTGCACGTTCTTGCACAAGTAAATTTACAGTACAGCATCGGAAAACAGGGTTTCTTCCGGAAGGGTTATTCCTTTCCCCATGAGAAATAAGCCCTCTTGCGCAAGAGCTCTTTCACAAGATGGCAGTGTAGACAGGCAACATGAATTCCTTAAGCAAGAAACCCCTATGGCTAAAATGGCCATCAGAGCTTTCTTTCTCAAGAGAGCGTCTACACTACCATGGACACTCTTGCATAAAAGCACATCTCTTGCACAAAAGCACATGGCAGTGTGGACGCGCTCTTGTGAAAGACCTTTTGCACAAGAACTCTTGCGCAAGAAGTTCTTGCGCAAGAAGCCAGCAGTGTGGACGTAGCCTGAGGGAGTGAAGAAATTTGGCAGTAGCCATAAGGAATTTTGGTATGGTGGCTATGTAAAGCCTACATGCTTGTAATAAACATATTCAAAAGCCACATATGCATATCCTTGAGAGCTTCTCTCCACAGCTGTCTTCAGGTATGGCTCCAACCCAGCACAATGCTTCAGCATGTGAATCCCGGTGTAGCCCAAGGTCCAGTGTGTTTCAGCAGCAGCCCTGGGAACTACAACTTGTGGACTACAAACTGCGCCATGTTGGGAGAACTTCCTGGTTCCTGCCAGGATGTGCCCTCTGCCCCCCAGAGGGTCTCAGCAGGGACTGTGCTAGTAGCAGCACACAGGCTGCATGCTGAAAGAAGGGGCTGCTGAACCGTTTTCCTGTTCTATGTTTTTTACAGGTAGGACCAGAAAGGGCTATAGAGCACCCCGAGAGGAGTTTAAGTGACACAAAGGGAGAACCTGGACTTGGTTATGTGGGGTTTAGTTACTGTGGGAGTTGGATCATGTGTTCCAAGGGGGCTGTGTTGTGTGCTGTAAGCCCTCTGCCCCCGGCAGGGTCTCAGCAAGGACGGTGCTAGAAGCAGCACACAGGCTGCATGCTGAGAGAAGGGGCTGCTGAATTGTTTTCCTGTTCTATGTTTTTTACAGAATAAAGCCTGTTCCTGGTGATTTGTCGGAGTGGGTCTGGTCTGAGGTGCACTCACACATACAAGCAGCCTCACACCAAGCAGCCTCAGGCCTATCTGCCCCCGCCCCCCAGTGGTGTAAGAAGTCACAAGCTTCCTCTATGATTAATAACCTCACACTGGGCTAGCCAACAGGAGGGGTTACATTTTTTAGCTACTGGTGCAGTGACTCAGATAGGGGAAGCTTGATTAGTTTGCACAGAGTTAGGAATCTGCCACACCAGGACAGCATGAACTCACAGTTTGGAGCCCAGGGGGGTTGGTATGACCCAGGGTTGGTGTCAGTGAAAGTAGAGACCCCCAATGGGTGTCGTGGCCTAGAGATCCCTGTGGCTAAGGATATAGCTGTTGAAGGAGAAACCTTAGGGAAGGGCATAGCAGTTTCGTACCTCCCTGCATAGCACCAAATCCGTGGGGTGCCTGTTTTCAGTGGTGGTACAGGTTGCAGAGTAGACATTGAGGACTGGATAAAAGATATAGAGTATCTGCTAGCAGCCACTGGCATTCCTGAGCCTTTGAAGTTCCCCATCCTTGTCAGATACCTAAGAGCCCGTAAATTAGATATGGAGAGCCCGTAAATTAGTCCTTAACCTGCCGCCTCAGGAGCAGTTTCCAGCCCGAGCTGTTGAAGAGCTTAGAGCAGAATACAGTGACTATCATTTATCATTGGGCCCCATGGCAGACTTTTATGAGAGATGCCAATGCCCTAGAGAAACAGCCTCAGCCTATGCCATCGAGTTAGAAGCCTTACTGCGGGTAGTAGAAGAGAAGCTGCAACAGTCCTTCCCTGATTGGGACTATAAACTGACACAACAGTTCATGCGGGGCATCCGGGACCGAGAAGTGCGGAACAGGTTGGCACCTATGCAGCCTCGCTACATGACATTCCGACAGTTGCAAGAAGAACTGCGTCAGCTGGCCCGGGAGAGGAATGTAGAGGGTAGAATACATGGGCCAGCCCAGAGGATAAATAGCCTGCAACAAGCTGCCCTGTCAGATGATGCTGTACAGGCTGCCCCCAACGTACCTCCACCCAGTAGTACCCCGTATCAGGCAATGCTGGAGATAGTGAAGGGCCTAACTGGACTAGTCCAGGAACTGACTGCCCTCCAGAAACAGAGCCATGTGAGAATGGGACAGCTGGGGGCACAGGTATTGCAGCAAGGTATAGCAGTGAGGGCAACACCTCAACATTCTAGATGGGAAAGTGGTGGAAGTACCCCTGACAACAGTGCCCGTGTCACCAGAGGCCGTTTTGTATGCTACCATTGTGGACAAGAAGGCCACATAGCCCGTGGCTGCTGTCAACTCCCTCAGGCTCCCTCCTCTTTAAACTGCTAAAGTCTGACACTGAGGGGCAAGTGAAGGGCACAGAGTTGGTGAGAAGTTCCCCAATAGCATCAGTGTGTACAACGTCCCAGTGTACTCAATCACCTGCCAGCTGGCCTCCCAGCCTGGTGGGGCCCTTGACCGAGGAAATTGTGGAAGTGAATGGTGCAAGGCTCTAATTGATTCAGGGTTGCAGGTCACAACCATCACAGAGGATTTCTGGTGAAATCACCCTACCCTGGGTAAGTCACATCCCATGCCTGTAGATCTCTTGATAGAGGGTGCTGGTGGCCAAGCAGTCTTCCATCTAGGAGTTCTAAAATTAGTTTTATCTTTTCTTGGGCAAACCTACAAGGGAGTCCCTGCCCTTCTGGTGCCTGGAACGAAGTACCGACAGGGAGTCCCTGTGTTGTTGGGGACAAATGTCATACGTTCCAGCTGGCAGGATTTAGCCAACCAATTGGGCAACCAATTCCCAGATTGCCTGAAAGAGAAGTCACCAGCCTGGCATGCAGCCTATAGGCAAGTAATCTCTGGCCAAGAGAGACCATCCTTGAGATACACTGGCAAGCAGCCCATCTTGTTGAGAGCTGGAGAAGGAAAAACTGTACCTGTGAAGGCCCCTTGGGGTACAGGATGGGAGCCATACACTGTTCTGGTTGAACCTGATGCTAAGAGTCACCTGCCAGGGAATTTGAGGGTGGAGGAAGATATAGTAGATGTTGAACACAGGAAGGCTTATGTTTATCTGCAGAATGTAGGACAAACAACAGCAATAATAGGCAGGAACCAGCATCTAGCTACAGCGTCAGTAGTCTACAGCATGGCTAGCGTGAGCAGCAGCTTAAAATACTCTCCAGGGCAAGCACCAAGAGAAGAGGCACAGGCCAATGCCGAGGTGCCAGAAGTAGACCTGAGTCAGGTAGCTGTGCAGGATCCAGCTCAACTGAAGATGTTGGAAGAACTGTTGAAGCGGAACACAGATGTATTCTCTAAAAATGATCTTGACTTGGGGTGTACTTCCACAGTCAAGCATGGGATACCCCGGATCAACACTACTCCTGTTAGGCAACCCTACCGGAGGATACCTCCAGCACAGTACCAGGAGGTCTGCAAGCATTTGCAGGGTATGGCAGAGGTGGGTGCAATAAGACCAAGTCAAAGCCCATATGCTTCACCAATGGTGGTGGCAAGGAAGAAAGATGGCACTATTGGAGTGTGCATTGACTACAGACAGCTGAATGCTAAAACCATTCGGGATGCATTTCCTCTGCCCGCATGCAAGAAGCTTTGGATGCCTTAGGAGGAGCTAGATATTACTCTACACTAGATCTTACTTCAGGATATTGGCAGGTAGAAATGGCAGAAGAAGATAAACCCAAAACTGCATTCATCACCCCCATGGGGCTGTTTGAATGTAATCAGATGCTTTTCGGTCTACAGAACACACCAGCTACCTTCCAGAGGTTGATGACACATGTTTTGGGGGATCTAAACTTCTCAGAAGTATTGATTTATCTCGATGATGTCATAGTGTTCTCCAGTACTTTTGAGGAGCATCTGCAGCGCCTGGAGATGGTTTTTGACAGACTTTGCCAACACAAGCTCAAGCTAAAGCCCAGAAAATGTCATCTGCTACGAGAAAAGGTACGATATCTTGGGCACATAGTATCTGCCCAAGGCATTGCAACAGATCCAGATAAGATTCAGCAGGTGAGAGACTGTAGGATCCCTGCTAACAGGAAGGAAGTGTTACAGTTTCTCGGGTTCACTGGCTAATACAGAAGATGCATCAAAGGCTACTCCAAATTGGCAGCCCCATTATTCAGACTAACTGGAGGGGGGCACCCAGACCAGAAGGAGGAATCAGAGGGGTCCTACTAAGATACCAAGTTTTGTTTGAATAAAGGAATGTGACCAGGCTTTTACAGAGCTGAAAACAAAGCTGACAACTGCACCAATATTGGGTTATGCTGACTACTGTTTACCATCCATTCTCCAGACAGATGCATCTACGGAGGGGCTAGGAGCTGTACTGGCACAGGTTCAGTTAGGAAAGGAGAGAGTCATAGCTTATGCCAGCAGGCGCTTAACTGCCTCTGAAAAAAATTATCCTCCCCATAAACTGGAGTTTTTGGCATTAAAATGGGCAGCTGCAGATAAATTTAGAGACTATCTTCTAGGACACCAATTCACAGTGCTAACTGACAACACTCCACTGACCTATGTTACTACTTCTGCTAGATTGGATGCAACTAGTCAAAGGTGGATGGCAAAGCTGGCACAGTTTAACTTTGACATAAAGTACCGGCCTGGGAGAAGCAATGCCAATGCTGATGGCCTGTCTCAGCTACCCTGGGAGGAGGTGGCTACTGCTCTGAATGCCAGATGCAATGTGTCTTCCATAGCAACCCAGGGTGATGGCCAAGGGAGAGCCACAGGCGGAGCTGAGCCACTCCATTGGCCAGGCATAGAGTTAATCCCAGGCCTGCCTAAGGAAGAACTGAGGAGGCTGCAGGAAAAGGATGCAGTAATCTCTCGAGTAAGATCCTACCTGCCCAGACAGCGGACACCCAGTGCCCGGGAGAGATGGAAGGAAGTAACACCAGTGAAGATATTACTGAACCAATGGAAATGATTGCAGCTGGTAGAAGGGATCCTTTACAGGAGAACAACAATCCCAGGAGAGGGACAGATCCAACAAGTTGTGCTACCAGAGAAACTCCAGAGAGAAGTGTTTGAAGCTCTGCACACAGACATGGGACACATGGGCATTGACCGTACAGTGGACCTCATCCGCACTCGCTGTTATTGGCCAGGCATGCAGACCACCATCCAGAAGTGGTGCCTTTCCTGCAAAAGGTGCTGCCTAAGGAAGAGAGGCATCTTTGGAAATAGAGTTCCACTTATCTCCATCCATACCAGTAAGCCCCTGGAGCTAGTATGTATTGACTTTCTCACCCTGGAACCATCCCGAGAGGGCATCGAGAATATCCTTATAGTTACTGACCACTTTAGTCGCTATGCTGAGGCATACCCTACTTGTGACCAACGGGCGTCTACTGTGGCCAGGGTGATGTGGAAACACTTCATCGGCAACTATGGCATCCCTGAAAGGATACATACAGACCAGAGGAGGAATTTTGAAAGTAATCTCCTTGTCCAGCTTTGGAGACTGTCGGGGATCTCAAAAAGCAGAACCACGCCCTATCACCCCCAGGGGAATGGGACTACTGAGTGGTTCAACCAAACACCCATGAATATGCTGGGAACCCTGTGTCCAGAGCAAAAGGCAAATTGGAAGGACTATGTTGAGTCCATGACCCATGTCTACAACTGCACTCATCATGAGTCCACTGGGTTTTCCCCATTCTTCTTAATGTTTGGCCGGCACCCAAAGCTGAAGATAGATCTAGCTCTGGGTCTCCCCCCACTGAGGAAATGAGGGGTTAGAGGCGGAGGAGTACGTCTCCCACCTCAAAGAATGCCTAGAGACAGCGTACCATCAGGCTGCACAGGCATCTGAAGCTGCCAAACGTCACCAGAAAAAGTATTATGACCGCCAGACACGAGAAGCCCCATTAATTCCTGGAGACAGGGTGCTAGTAGCCAAGGTAAAGAAAGGGAGACAGAAACTGGGAGACAGATGGGAATCAACTCCCTATATTGTGATTAGAAGACAAGGGGATTTGCCTGTCTATGTAGTGCAGCCAGAAACACGAGGGGGGGAAACGGATGATACATCATAACCAAATTACTCCATGCATGTTTCTACCTATTGGTGGAGTCAGTCAACCAGTTGGCAGGGAAGCAGACATGCAGGAAGCCATGCCAGAAAATGAGGGAAGCCTCCCGTTGGAGGCAGGGGCAGAATAGAACTTACTAGAGACCCTATAGATAGTACAGGGGGCTATAGAGGAAAGAAAACCCGTAGGGGGGTGACATACACAGGGGATACCTGGGACATGGGGGAGCAAGGATTACTCTGCGATGAGTCCCCAGAACCAGACCATTTTGACTCAGATTCTCAGTTCTCTGACCTGGAGGAGCCTGACCAGACCATGGGGGTAACAGAAGAGGCCGACCAAACTGAGGAGAGTCTGAATGAACTGAATTGGATTGGAAAAGGGCAGACTGAGTGGGACCAGACCGAAGAGATGCCTAGAGAGAACCCACCAGCTCCGTGGCGCTCAACAAGACAGCGCAGGGCACCTGTCCGGCTTGATTTGGAGGGCTGCCTGATGAAAGAAGAGTAAAGACTGGGGGGTTTTGGCCAGAGCTGCTGTGGGACGTGCAGCAGGATGCTGAGAGGTTTTTGATTAAGGAAATGGACGAGGTCGCCCTTTCAATAAGTGGGGGAAGGGTGTAGCCCAAGGTCCAGTGTGTTTCAGCAGCAGCCCTGGGAACTACAACTTGTGGACTACAAACTGCGGCATGTTGGGAGAACTTCCTGGTGCCTGCCAGGATGTGCCCTCTGCCCCCAGCAGGGTCTCAGCAAGGACGGTGCTAGGAGCAGCACACAGGCTGCATGCTGAGAGAAGGGGCTGTTGAACTGTTTTCCTCTTCTATGTTTTTTACAGAATAAAGCCTGTTCCTGGTGATTTGTCGGAGTGGGTCTGGTCTGAGGTGCACTCACTCATACACAACACAGAGCACACCAAGCAGCCTCAGGCCTATCTGCCCCCGCCCCCCCAGTGGTGTAAGAAGTCACAAGCTTCTCCTATGATGAATAACCTCACACTGGGCTAGCCAACAGGAGGGGTTACACCTGGAAGAAAGTAGGTAGTCCTACTGAAGTCTCTAAGCTCACCAGCTTAAAGTTATGTACGTGCTTATGTGCTTTGTTGAATTGTGGCCTATTCCCAGAATAGAAGAAAGTTCTGCTGTAGCTATTATACAGGATTCCACCTACCAGAAATTGTTGGTTTTGTTTAGCCATCACATATAGTTGTCTGGCAATAATAAACAGATATCAGAGGGATACCGGGGGCTGCAGCCCCTGCTCACTACATTTGCCAACCCTCCCTCTTTCTGGGGGAAGGCAGCCCCAGCTTTCTTCATGGCCACTGGGAAGGGCCAGGCCGAGGCATGTCAGCCCTGACTGCCTCTTCCCCCCAGCTGCTGGGCAGGACCAAGACCATGCCAGTCACCTCATTACGGCCTCTGGGCAGGGCCAAGGCTGTGCCGCCAGCCCCAGCTCTCTGCCCCTCCCCCGCCAGCTGCCAGGCACAGCCGAGGCCATGCCAGTCCCGGCTCTCCCCCCCCCCCCCCGTCTCTCACCTGGCCATCCTTGGCTCTCCCCAGGCAGGTCAGGGTCCATGACAGCCCCAACTCTACCCCCACACTGCCCCGCACCAGCCCCGGCTCTCCACCACCCTGCCTGCCCCCCGCTGTTGGGGAGAGCTGAGGCTGCACCAGCCTCAGTTCTACTCCCAGGCCTCTGGGGTTTGGGCTGGGCCAAGGCCACAGTGCAGCAGGCCGGGCTCTGGGGAGGAGGGAGGCTGCACGGCACCCACCGAGCACCACAGGGAGAGAGGGAGGCTGGGAGGAGGCAGGTGGGACGCAGAGTGACATGATGCTGTCACTCTGTCATCCTGCAGGAAAATATTTGTGTTAATGGTTGTGTTAATTAACATTCCAGTAGAGGATAATATACAAGGGAGACAGACAAGGAGGACAGCTCATTTTTAAGGAATAAGCCCTAAAAGAACTGTCAATATATTTATGAGTGATGTTCCTCCCTTGCCCTAGATTTCACCTTATTGGGTGTTCTCACAAGAACCTTCCAACCCCTCACAAGAAATAGTTTCTTTCTGCAAAACGTGACACTGAATGCACAATAAAACAGCCCACGTGGATCTTATTTCACTATGATCCCCTGCATTTATGCAATCCTAGCTCTCAGTTACTTTCCCAGTCTGGCTTCTCTTTGACAACATATGCTTGTTCTCTAGGCTTTTTGTAACCTTTGCCATTTCTGACCTAAGGCTGCAGTCTCCATCTGACAAAGGCAGCGCAAGAGCATAGCCTCATTATTCTATTTGGATCTCATTGTTTTCTCACCACATACCCCGCTCCAGGCTGGTTTTTGCTCTCAGAAATAAGTGACATGGATTTTCCCAGTTAGAGCTTGCTTTTGGGTCCACTCAGTGAAAATGCCCCATGTATAGTACATAGCTGTTCACTGGCCTGCATTGCAACTCTGCAAGTCATTGTTTTCCCATCTTGGGAATTGATTTACTCTTGCCTGCAAGGCAGAGCCATTTTTTTTATTAGACCTTCAGGACAGACGAGAAAGACAGACAGACAGACAGATAGATAGATAGATAGATAGATAGATAGATAGATAGATAGATAGATAGATAGATAGATAGATAGATAGATATGGATATATAGATATATAGATATATATAGATATATATAGATATATCTCAGAGCCAGGAGAATAATTTCCTGGCAAGGTACAGGAAATATATGTTGGTGCAACCAATATTCCTATGGCTACACCTAGCCTGCAGTGCTTTTACGGGATATTAACCGGAGGTACCCCGGAAAAGCAATGCCGCGTCCAAGGAATGTGTCTGCTTTTCCGAAATGTTTTTCAGAAAAGCGGACGTGATCTTTTGCCATCCTTGTAAACCTCGTTCTACGAGGCAGAAGGGACATGTTGAAAGAGCAGGTTTTTCCAAAATTTGGCACCACGTGAACGCACCAAATTTCAGAAAAGCCTCTTTCGAAAGAAAAGCAGGAAAAGATACACAAATTGCGGTTCACATTTTGCGTATCTTTTCCCAACTTTTCTTTGTAGTCTAGATGTAGCCTATGTTTGCTTGGTCCTGCCATGAGGGCAGGGGACTGGACTTGATGATCTCTTGAGGTCTCTTCCTGTTCTTGTATTCTATGATTCTATGTTTACCTTCCATTTCTAGTTGTTGCTTGCCCTATGCTACACCTCAGGAAAATTGCTCCTTAGTAACCCTCTGGCTACATCTAGACTGGCATGATTTTCCGCAAATGCTTTTAACGGAAAACTTTTCCGTTAAAAGCATTTGCGGAAAAGAGCATCTAGATTGGCACGGACGCTTTTCCGCAAAAGCACTTTTTGCAGAAAAGCGTCCGTGCCAATCTAGACGCGCTTTTCCGCAAAAAAGCCCCGATGGCCACTTTCGCGATCGGGGCTTTTTTGCGCAAAACAAATCTGAGCTGTCTACACTGGCCCTTTTGCGCAAAAGCTTTGTGCAAAAGGACTTTTGCCCGAAGGGGAGCGTCGTAGTATTTCCGCAAGAAGCACTGATTTCAGACAGTAGGAAGTCAGCGTTCTTGCGGAAAGTCAAGCGGCCAGTGTAGACAGCCAGCAAGTTTTTCCACAAAAGCAGCTGCTTTTGCGAAAAAACTTGCCAGTCTAGACACACCCTCTAGATTGCCGCGTTTTGCAGACAAGTGCTGAGTTGGCAAAACGTGGGGGCCATGTTTATGCAAATTAGGCATGGGATATTTAAATCCCTGCTGTATTTGCAATGTCAACCTGCCTAATCTGCATCCCTCTGCCGACAGAAGGCTGCAGTCTAGACATACCCGTACAGCCTACCTTATAGGCCGTTACCACTGGGCTATTAAATTCATGTTGAGGAACATTATGGTCAAAACATTGTGAACAAGCCCACCATCAGTACCCCATGTCCTGGTGTGTGTACAAAAGCAGAATGACACATCTGCACACCCATGTGACCCCATCTTGCCTGCATTTGGCAAATGCGCGTAAAAATGCAAACATACTTAGGGAGTCCCTTGTGCTGCCACTATGACAACACATCATTCAGCTTAGGCTGGGAATCAGAGCTTATCTCTGTTCAACAGAGCTCTTCAGCACATGCTTGACTTTGAGGCATGGGCTTGAGTCCCAGAACTCAATAGGACTGAAGTTGTTGCTTGACTCTAGCTCTGTACTGAAGTCCGATTGAGTTCTAGGGCTAAAGCCCATACCTTAATGTTAAGGGTGTGCTGAACTGCTTTACTGAAATGGGACCTTCAAGAAAGCAGTAATTTGTGGCCTTCAAACTGCTAGATTTTTTTCCCCAGTAAAGCTAATGGCTTCAGAATACGATTTTCTTTAAGGACAGTGTTACTCAGTGTGATAGAAGAGTTATTTTCAAGAGGTACTGGTGCACTCTACTGCCTTTTCAAAATAAAAAGAATTTTCTCAAGATAGCTCAATTGTGTAGCAATTGTCTATTCACCAAAATTATGTGATGAGTGACATCTCTGTCTGTGATAGACCCAAAGTAATGATATATATCTCAGTCTGACACCAAATGAACACATTTGGAGAGTACAGTATCAAGCAAAACCATTGCCCTTCCTTCCTACCATGCAAGTGTTCCTTTGGTTTCTATGCAACATGTCAGTTTGATCTTACAGCCACACAATAGTTTTCCCTTTAGGGTAGTTTCATCTAAATGGTCAGTTCTGTCTCTGTGTTAGTGCTCTATTGCTACTTAGAACAGGAACATATGTTGAACAAAGGAATCACTTTTTTTTTAAAAGGTGGTAGTGAGAAATCCTAGTCTAACAACATCCTACTTTATTGCTCAATCCCCCTACACTTCTGAGAGGGACAGTCTGCACCTGCATTTAGATTTGATGCTGTCCTAAATACTTTCGGTGATGTCCAGTAGCCACAAGAGCTCTCAAGCGAGAGCAGAAAGGGGACAGCGTAACTTATCAACTGAAGTCAAACTGTCTTAGAAGCAAATGAAGTCTTCTAGCTGTTGCTGCTTCCTCAAAAGCAAAATCAACAAAGGATGCAGCACAGCTGAAAATGAATAAACCCACAGAGGATGCCATGAGCTGAATTTTATGCTATTTACCATGCTCTGGTCCATACTTATCTTTTGTATATATTTTTAAAAAGGAAATTGGGGAAATTGAAGCAGACCTAACAAGATCTGATGTAAGATTTGTGTAAAGCATCACCTCTAACTGCACTGGCCTTGTTTTTTCCCTAATCTATTTTTGCAACACAAAGCAAGGATTCACTTCCAAAACTCTTATTTCTGATGTTCGTGGCTTGAAATCATTATGGCCATCAGTGAAAGCTGATGACCAACTGAGATTTTTAGGGTGTGAACTGAATACTATTGATGTTGAGATCTGACCCAATAAAGTCAAGAGAAAGACTTTTGATTTCAGTGGGCTTTAGATCAGCCCCTTTGCCCACAACCTGTTCCTCTCCATAGCCCTATACCATGCTCTTGTTGCTATAATTTGTTTTGACATTAACTATCTCTTGTATCCCTTCAGGTAGCCAGGAATGAAAAGCAGCTGTATAAATGGATGTTCTGTCATCTTCCCTAATATCATGTCAGCACATTGCAAGCATCTAAAGCAGAGATGGGGGACCTAAGGCCCGGCCCCCAGCTTACTGGATCTGGCTCCTGAGGCTAAGGGCTCCTCCCCCAGCACTGGCAAACCTGGGCTCACCCTCCAGCACCCCCATCATCCAAGGCTGGATTAAGCTCTTCGTTGGCCGTAGGCACTCTCAGAATTGTAGGCCCTTAAATTAGACTACATAGAAATATATAAGGGAGACGTGCCCTATCATCTATACACATAATATCACCCACTTTAATTTTTGCTCTTGAAAGTGGTGTACTGTGTGAGAAATTCTGGTACTTCATTCTAAAATAACAGCCATTTTGTTGTATACTACAGTTATACTGAGGATTCATCTGATGGTTAATTGGCTAAGGAGAAAAGTAAGGTGATGTTGCCGCTACTACAATTATAAAATCCACAGAGCATTGCATTGTGCCGCAGAGCTGATAACTTGACAACACTGTGTCTCGAGATCGTTCAACATCATTTTCTAAATAATGGTACATTGTATGGCCAGTATCAGCCATTTCTGCCAGAAACCGTGTTTAGTAGTAGCCTAGGGATTCTGAAACACAACTCAACTGTGAAATGCAAACACTGTAGTAATAAGCCTCTAATATCTTCCATCCTTGGGTGAGTTGAATTTTCTTATGTGCACCACCAGTACAAACAAAATACCTATATATAAATATATATTTTAAATAGCTAGTAGGTATGAAAGACAAACATTTTAAAACAAGGAATAATTAATAAGGAGCAATGCTTATGATGTTTATTTACTATCAAATAAAAAGGAAATTGACACTATCCAGGGACTGCCTGTATTTTATTCTAACAACTCAAGCTAATAAACGTACCAAAATGTGTATTATCCATACATAGCTAAGTTTTAAGATGCTAAAGCAATCTATGAGTCAACTGGAAACAGTCATACTCTCCTTGCAAATATTAATATAATATTTACTTACATGGAAAGGAGAGAAAAAGGCATGCACTCATGCTGACACAGTTTCTCTAGGATGTCAACTCTTAATTTGATTATTAGTGCACAAACACACAACAGTAAAAATAGGTAATAAAACAACACAGAAAGCAACTTGAGCAGTACTCATTTTGCACCCCAGAAGAATGGACAGGTCAGTTACATCAAGTTTAAACAACCACTTCAGAGCTAGATTTTGTGAGTTCCTTGGAGAAGGGTTAAGGGCACCACTCAAATGATACCTCAAGCTAAAACAGTAATGAAGACCAACCAACCATATCTGACTTGGCCTAGGCCTCATACAAGAAGTTTGTAGCTGAGCCTAGCTTTGAACCCAACTTACCTGCCAGCATCTCACCCACAGGTCTATCCTCTCCTTCTACATACATGGAAGCTAGACATTAAAAAGACCAGAGTAATTGAAAATTTTAAAGTTCCATTTAGAAATCTAAAGTCCCAAATACAGTCAGTCCCCGGGTTACATGGATCCAACTTACATCGGATCCCTACTTACAAACGGGGTGAGGCAACCCTGCACTAGCTGCTTCCCCCCCAGCAGACCAGGGAGACACGAAGCTAGCTCCCCCCCAGCAGACCAGGGAGACGCGGAGCGGCTTTTCTCAGCAGACACCTCAGCTTGAGAATAAAGGACTGAGGGAAGTGAGGTGTGGGAGAATAAAACTGAGCTCTGGAGAAATGTTTGGCTAGAGTTTCCCCTACAATATGTACCAGTTCCGACTTACATACAAATTCAACTTAAGAACAAACCTACAGTCCCTATCTTGTACGTAACCCAGGGACTGCCTGTAATCACTGCTTGGATAGCAATCCTACTTCTGGCAGGTATATCAGATCTGCCCAGAAAGAATCCAAGACTTTACTTACATGGACTTAATGCTTGATGACAATAACTAATACCACAAGGCTAAGTCTACACTGCAGGCTTTTTGTGCAAGAACGGCTGTTCTTGTGCAAAAACTTGCAGTGTCTACACTTCATGTGCATGCTTGGGCAAGTAAATTTACAGTAAGGTGTCAGAACAGAGGGCTTCTTGCACAAGAGTTATTCCTTTCCCCATGAGGAATAAGCCCTCTTGCACAAGACCTCTTCCACAAGAAAGCAGTGTGGATGGGCAACGGGTTTCTTGCGCAAGAAACCCCTATGGCTAAAATGGCCTAGCTTTGAACCAGTTCTTGCGCAAAAAGCCTGCAGTGTAGACATAGCAAATGTATTGTCCAAAAGTATTCTCTCTCCTGCTAATGATAATGACAGTTTTCTTGTTCATTTAAAGATTTCTACAAATCAAGAATGTGGATTTTCCTGTGATGAAGAATATCAAACACCATTACTCCAAGCAATCTATTTTATCACAAAATTAATATAGAGGATGCTGTTGTATTGTTACAACCACATATTTTGCCTGTGTATTGAAGATACTGTTTGACTTTCATGCTGCAATTGTCACATGGCAGAGTTCCATGGGCTGTTCAGGGAAGTGTTAAAAGACTGCAAGCAGCAAATGTCTGTTGTTTTGGGGGAAAGAGGGAAGGTTTGGGTCTTGTGTGCCAAGTTGTATCTGACAGTCACGGTTGGAGGCCATAAGCTGCATTGGCATCTTCATCGCTGGCTAAACACCAGCAGGAAATGCAAAGAGAAAAGATCTTAATTTTGAAAATACAATAAAAAAGCAGTTCCACTCTCTTTGGCATTAAAGGAACCTCCCTCTCCATTGTCTACTTTCTCAGATGCCTGTTAAAAACAAGTCCCATCCCCCATTACTGGCTTGTTTACCGAACAAATTAATCAATCTACTTCTGTTACTGGCAGAGGAGTAAGCTCGTTAGCTCACACAACAGAGTTCTTTAGCTCACAATTTCAGTAGGTCTGGGGTTCCACTCTGCTGTCAGCCTAATGGGGACAGGTAGAGTAGGTCTAAGTTTAAAATTCTGCTGCAGTGCTTCAGTGAAGATGCTACAACAGTGACTCGAGAGCTTCTCTTATCGGTGTAATTAATCCCCCTCTGGGAGAGGCAGTAGCTATATCGATGGGAGAAGCCCTCCCATTGATATAGAGCTGTCTATGTGGTGGGGTAGGTCAGTATAACTGTCACACAAAGGTGTGGATTTTTCACATCCCCGAGGGATGTTGTTATATTGACATAAGATTGCAGTGTGGACCTGGCCACATGTACAAATTTCTCAAATGGCTTCACTAATGCTTTACCTGCCACAGCTATTGGGCAAGTTCCACATATCTAGTATTGCCAGCTATAGTAACCTCTCACCAGTCATGCAGTTTGGCTTGAGCTGTTGCCATTCTTCAGTTGGCATGACAAGCTCCAGCCCCCTCCTGAATTTCAGCCCTGCCTATGGGAGGGAGAAATTCCCTTTGACTGGCTGCCTTCCCTGTCTCTCCTGCTGGGGGGAAGGGGGGAAGGGGAGCAACCAATCAGTTTCTTTGGGAAGTAACTAGACTTCTTCCTCTCTCCCCCACTTTTCCTCAGCATCCCTTCTTGCTGGCAGGAGAGAGGGGCCCAGCAGCTCAGAACAGTTCCTCCTCCTTCCCTTCCTGTAAGCAATAGGACAGCTCCTCTGCACCCCTTTGCCTGGAGCTGCACCCTTTGCCTGGAAAGGAAAGGGGGACTCTGCTGCAGCCCCCCTCCAGGGCTTGGAGAGGAGGTGAAGAACCCCAGGACCTGCTGGCATAGCAGAGGTAAGGCTGATGGGGCAGACCTGGGCAGGGGGCTGGGTGACTGGTGCCAAAATCACCTTAATACATTTTGGGGTGCACACACAGATACACAGGATGGAGCTGTCAAGCAACAAGACAGAGCAAATGCCTTGTTTCCCCCACCCCTTTTTTCTACAGGTATTTGGTTCATGGAATAGATTCCCTTTAGTTCCTTCTGACTCTTTTCATAGTCAGTACATTGCCTGATTATATTTTCCCTCGTTAGTCTCATTACTTATTATTTTGCTGCGCTAAATTCTAGGGCTAGTCTAGACTACACTGAAGTTTCAAAAGAGGATATGCAAATTCTGCAGGAATTTGCATATCTTCTTCCTATCTCACTTTCAAAAGCGCAGCTTTCAAAAGCGAAAGTAGTTGGGACACAGTTTTTTTTGGCAACCCTCCCTTTTTTGAAAAGCCACGTAAACCTCATTTTTTGAGGAAGAGCAGCTTTTTGAAAAGGGTGGGTTTGCCGAAAAAAACTACATCACGATTACTTTCACTTTTGAAAGTGAGATCGGAAGAAGAAATGTAAAGTCCTGCAGAATTTGCATATCCTCTTTCGAAACTTCAGCCTAGTCTAGACATAGCCATATATGGGTCTTAATTCTAGAACAAGCTTGACACATCATATTTGTTGCCCTCCCTATTTCCACACCTGCAACAAATGTGGACATGTTTGAGGGTGTACGTGCATGGTAATAAGAAAGGGGCCCATACTACTCCAGTTCCTTGTATCACATCACTGTTGTTCATTGAATTGGGCTTGTTAGCACTGGTCCTCCAGAGTGACGTAATATGCCCATCTTTGCATGTGTTGTAAATGTCCCTGCCAAACTGAAGTTTCCACTTTATGCATCTGACAAAGTGGGTTCCAACCCATGAAAGCTTATGCCCAACTAAATGTATTAGTCTTTAAAGTGCTACAGGATTCCTCCTTGTTTTTACAGTGATTCATGTTCTACTTCCTGCTCCCTTTGTTTCCTAACTCTTTGCCTGACTTTCATACCAGGCTGACTGATGGATGCATACATTTCTTAATGTGCTGTTCTTATACCCATTTGTGCAGCTGTAAAAGTAGCTGTTTTTTTAATATTGAATCTACTAGGGAGTCTAGTTTGCCTAAACTAGGGAAGACTGTAGTGATATGGGGAAATGTACAGTGGGAAATGCATTGTATTTATCTAGTTCTAAAAATCTGTGCTTCATTTTTATGAACCCTCTCTGTCATTGGAGTTGGGTCTAAGCCACAGAATTCAGTTTAAACATCAAAGAGTCCAGTGGCACTTTAAAGACTAACAAATTTATTAGGGTATTAGAGAATAAGATTTCCATGAGCTACAACTCACTTCCTCAGTTGCTAAAGAGAAAAAGAAAGAAACAAAGACAGAAAGCGGGGGCTGGAGGGTGAGGGGGGGAGGATACCGAGTGTGACATCAGTGCTGATTATATCTGAGTGGATGTGGCTAATCTCCAACAGTAGCGAGAAGGTGAGAGTACCTGAATGGGAATTATTGTAATGCGAGAACCACTAAAGCTCATGATTCTATATATATTTTTGTGAGTCTCTAAGGTGCTACAGGAGTACTTGTTGTTATTTAAACTTACATACTAACACAGCTACCCCTCTGAGACCTTTTAACATGCAAGGCACTGCATCCATATGGAGTGGAAATCCATCAACTGCATAAGGAAACTCCCACACATCCAAACAGACATCACGTTCCTATCCCAGCGCAAAGAGATAAACACCATACCCAATGGACTAAAGGTGAAAAACCCATTACAATCTATATATCTCACAGACTACAGTGAGAGATTATGCCACACACTCTGAAAGAAACTGAGGAACCACCTAATCAGCATCCTATACAACAAACAGAAGAAAATCAAGAAGGAGCTCTCAACACTAGAGACTCTCATAAAATAACAAGCTTCTACACTAACTTCCTTGTGGCTGGACTTTACAAAAACTAGGCAAGTCCCCTACAATGCTCACTATCTTACAGAAGAACAAGGACAATAAACTATCTAAACTCCTACATGCTTCAGGGTACTATAACTCCGGTCCCCTCAACTCACATAACAACATTGTCAATCGATCCAACCAACTCTTAGCCCAGCACAAGAGACCATCCAATCTCTGGGACTCTCTGCCCCACCATCCCCACACATATGATTCAGTTCTGCAGTGACCTGGAAGCCTATTTTCACTGCCTCCATCTGAAGGAATGTTTCCAACACACCACTGAACATCACACTCTACCCACCTCACAAGAAGAAGACCTCTATGTGGGTTCCTTCTGGCAGTCGTGATGAGAGTCTGGATTTCTACATTGATTGCTTCCGCAAATGTGCACAGGCTGACATTGTGAAAAAACAGCATCATGTGATATATAATCTCAGCCATGCAGAATGCAAACACTATCCACAGCCTCAAAAACAACTCTGACACTATAATCAAAGAGGCTGACAAAGGGAGTGCTGTAGTCATCATGAAGAGGACAGATTATGAACAGGAGGCTGCCAAGCTGCTCATCAACACCACATTCTACAGGCCCCTTTCCTCTGATCCCACTGAGAAATACAAAAAGAAACGACGCCATCTGCTCATGAAACTCACTGCTATAATTCGAGATCAAATCTATACAAACACCTCCCCCCCCCCAAATCTCCAGCCAGGAGTATTCTATCTGCTACCTAAGATTCAGAAACCTGGAAATCCTGGACATCTCATCATCTCAGTATCAGCACGTTTACAGCAGGATTATCCAGTTATGCTAACTCTCTCCTCAAACCCTATGCTACCAGCACTCCTAACTATCTCTGAGACACCAGGGAGTTCCTGAGGAAACTACAGAGCATCAGAGATCTGTCTGAAAACACCATATTGGCCATCATGGATGTAGAAGCTCTTTACACCAACATTCCACAGGATATAGACTACAAACTGTCAGGAACACTATCCTCAATGATGTGACAACACATCTGGTGGCTGAGCTATGTGTCTTGATCATATGGACCCGCAGGAAGGAGACCCTTGAAGAATTCCATAGGTATTTCAACAATTTCCACGCCACCGTCAACCTTAGCCTAGACCAGTCCACACAAAAGATCCACTTCCTGGAAACTACAGTACAAATAAATGATGGTCACTTAAACACCACCCTGTGCTGGAAACCTCCTGACTGTTATTCTTATCTCTAGCTTCCCTCCAGGACACATCACACAATTGATTGTCTATAGCCATGCCCTAAGATACAACCCGATTTGCTCCAATCCCACAGACAGAGAAAAACACCTACAAGATCTTTATCAGGCATTTCCCACCTGGGGAAGTGAAGAAACAGATTGACAGAGCCAGATGAATATCCAGGAATCCGCTTCTTCAAGACAGACACAACAAGGAAAATAACAGAACACCATTAGTCATCACCTAGGCCATGTCTATTCTATGGAGAAGATGTATCCCCCAGAGGCCAATCTTGTAACATTCGATTTAGCAGGTCTAGTGTAGACCCACCAAATCAAATTCTGAGGGCAGCCCCCACTAGTGTCTTGTACTCCTCATTTTGCGAGGAGTAAGGGAAGCTGACAGAAGTGTATGCTCCTGTCTGCCTCCCACAGTATAGATGCTGAGGCGGCTCAGTTTCAGGTAAGATATATTGTAAGCTGACTTGCCTGGTCTAGTGTAGACCTAGATCTATAACCCCCCAGCTTAAACCCCTCCAGTGCATCAAAGACAATCTACAACCTATCCTGAAAAATGATCCCTCACCCTCACAAAGGAAAATAGGCCAATCCTTGCCTACAGACAACCCCCTTATCTGAAGCAAATTCTTTTCAGCAGCCACACATCACACCTCTGACACACTCACCCTGGAACCTACTCCTGCAATAAACCCCATTGCCAACTCCGTCCACACATCTATACAAGTGACACCACCACAGGACCTGACCACGTAAGCCACCATAACAGAGGCTTATACAACTGCACGTCCTCTCATGTGATCTATGCCATCAAGTGCCAGCAATGTCCCTCTGACATGTATAGTGGCCAAAAGGGACAGTCTCTATGACAAAGGATAAATGGATACAAGTCAGATATCAGAAGCGGTAACACAGAGAAACCTGTAGAAGAACATTTTAACCTGCCTTGGCACTCAACCATGGATTTAAAAGTAGCCATAAACTACTCCACAAAAGAGTTTCACTAGCCAGTTGCAGAGAGAGAATGTGGAACTGACCTTCATATGCAAATTTGGAATTGTTTCCCTGGGCCTGAACAAAGGCTGTAACTGGATGTCCCATTATAAAACCAGATTTTCTTACATTCAACGCCCCATTGACATCAAAAGCTAAATATAGGATACTTCCATCCCCCTCAGTTAGCCACACTAGCACCAGCACTACAACTGACAGGTACTTTTTTTTTCTCTTGTCATTCTTTTTCTATTCTAAATGTTGGGTCCCCCACCCTTATTTTTCCACTCAAGCTCATCTGAAGTAATGGGTTTTGCCCACAAAAGCTCAGGATACTACAGTATATATATATTTGTTAGACTTTAACGTTCCACAGGACTACTCATTTTTAAAGTTACAAACTAACATGGTTCTCCCCTGAGACTTTTCAATGTGTTTATTTAGACTTTTGTTCAGGAGGGTCAAATATGCACTGTTTCAGACTGCTTGGACTTAAGGCTTGAAAGTCAGGATTGCTCAGAGGGGTTGCTAAGCTGCCATATGAGCCTTTCTTTCAAAGCACCATGGATGAAATCTTGTCCCTAGTGCAGTCAATGGGAGTTTTGGCAAGAACTTCCATGAGCCAGAATTTCAATGCATGTCACCTTGTTAATTACTCTTTCCTTAGTGTGGTGGAGTGTGAAGAAGTTTGATTGTGAATAGATTTTTTTTGTTCTTTAATTTTATCTTCCCTACTCTAGTGAAAAATGTAGCTATTGATCCAGCATGCTGCTGATGTTTAGAGTGGCCTTAATATCCCCCATGCTCTTCCCTAAACCCTCCAGTTCTTAGCACAGGCCAAGCCACTGGATCCAACCCACGGATGCAGCAGGGAGCCATGGCAGATTCCCTGCTTGCCCCGCATGCCCTGCCCCCCACTCAGAAAAGTGGCTGCTGCAGCTATTTGTCTTTCTCAGCTGTGAGCCTGGGGGAGAGGGAAGTTGTGCACAATCCCATTGGCCAGTTTCTGGCCAATGGAAGCTGTGTGACAGTCTGACCCAGGCCTGCACTCGGGGGAGAGCTGCGGCTACAACCCCCCCCGGAAAACCTGGGAGGCACGCCCCTACGGAGTCCCCGCTGGGACGCCGCATTCTCCATGCCCGGTGCAGGGCAAGGGCAGGCAACGTTTCCCAGCCGTGCCGGCAAGCCAGAGCACGCTGGGGGCAGGGCAAGTAGGAGGGCCGGCAACACTGGGGGCGGGGCGGACGCCAGAGACGCGAGCCCCAGTGGGGCATTTAAAGCCAGGACCGGGGCCAGAGCAGGGGGGAAGACGCCAGGGGGGCGATCCCTCTCCCCCCCGGCTGAGGAGCAAGACCTGGATGCCGGAGGAGGATGCAGGCAGACTGACACAGGCCACTGCTGGGGAGGTAAGGGCCAAGAGGCCACGGTCTCGTCAGACCGGCACGGAGGAGGCTAGGAAGCAGCTCGGGGCAGGGCCGTTCTGGCACCCGTAGGTTGACGCGTTACGGGGAGGGACCCCGTCAGCTGGGTGAGGGCTAAAACCCCAAACCCTTAGGGCCCCGGGCTGGGACCCAATGGAGAGGGAGGGCCCAGGTTCCCCATGCCACCCATTCCCCCTCCCTCACTTCCTTGGTTCCGCCGAGCGATACGCACCGGAACCTCAACGTACGTGGGCTCGCAGGGCTGTAACCCCGACGTGGGAGGGTTACGTGCTCGCGCCCGAACTAAAAGTCGTCATGAGCTGCCTATTTGAAGAACAGGCAGCACGTGAAGCACCCTCCCCTCTCCCTTCAGGCTCTTATTCACAATGCACATGACTCCTGCAGCCTGTGCAGGGGCAGGGCAGACAGGAAGGTTGTAGAACCCTGCTAGGCTGCTGAGCTGCTGGCTAGGAGTCACCTAGGTAAGTCTCCTGACCACAGCCTGCCTCTGGCACTACAGCCCCTCTCTCCTCCCAATCCTCTGCCCCCCTCCCCTCCACTCCTGCCCCCTACCTCACATAGACCAAACCCTCTGTCTTCCTCCTGAACTCATACCATCTCCCAGACCCTGCACCCCAATCCCCTGCCCCAGGTCACAACCCCCTCCTGCTCTAGGTCATATCCCAAATGCCTGCACCCCAGGCCAGTACCCCAGGTCACAACTGCCTCCTTCACCCAAACTCCCTCCCAGATCTCACACCCTCTCCTGCACCACAATCCCTTACTACAAGCTCTCTTCTGCACCCAATCTCCATCCCAGACTCCGCACCTCCTCCATTTATATCATGGGAGAGTGCTGCCCTTGACCACATTCCAAAATCTTGGAGTGGCCCCCCAATCAGAAATTATTGCCCACCCCTGACTTCACAGCACAAAAGACATTAGAGATAAAAAGAGGCTGACTAGGGCCTACCCATTTCACGGCCATGAAAAATATGTCTCAGACTGTGAAATGAGCCTTCCCCATGCAATCTGATGTCTCCTTGTTCCTAGGAGCAGCCTATTAAAGGGGGCTTCCTAGCTATGACTGGGCAGTGGAGAGACAGGACTTGCACATCTGCTGTGCAGCTGCTGGGGGTGAGGAGAGACCAGACAGATCCACCTGCGGGTGCCTCCTAGGGTATGTCTACACTACCCTCCTAGTTCGAACTAGGAGGGTAATGTAGGCATACCGCACTTGCAAATGAAGCCCGGGATTTGAATTTTCCGGGCTTCATTTGCATAAGCGGGGAGCCGCCATTTTTAAAACCCCGCTGGTTCGAACCCCGTGCAGCGCGGCCACACGGGGCACGAACTAGGTAGTTCAAACTACCGTTACTCCTCATTTCACAAGGAGTACCGGTCGTTCGGAATAGGCAGCCTAGTCCGAACTACCTAGTTCGAGCCCCGTGTAGCCGCGCTGCACGGGGTTCGAACCAGTGGGGTTTTAAAAATGGCGGCTCCCCGCTTATGCAAATGAAGCCCGGAAAATTCAAATCCCGGGCTTCATTTGCAAGTGCGGTATGCCAACATTACCCCGCTAGTTCAAACTAGCGGGGTAGTGTAGACATACCCCTACTGCTGCAGGGAGCTGTCCAGGGCCCAGGAGCAGCCTGAGGTTCCTGCAGCTGAGTGTGGGGCAAGGGGAAAAGTGCTTTCCACAGCCGTGCAGAGAGAGAGAGCAAGTCTTGTCCCTCCCAAGACAATCAGGACAAGCAGCTAGGAGCTCGGGTGCTCCCAGCAGCACCGGGGAGACCAGACACCATTCTACCTCCTTAGAACCTCCTACGGTTGCAGGAAGCTCTGCAGTTGTTACCTTCAGAGTCCAGCGCTGACGGCAGCACAGAAGTGAGGGTGGCAATCCCATGCCCCCCTACAACAGGTCTGCGACCCTGTCACCTGTCTCCTTTGGAGTCGGGACCCTATGGTTACAATACCATGAAATTTCAGGTTTAACCAGCTGAAAACGGGAAATTTACCAATTTTCAAATCTTATGGCCGTGAAATTGGCCATAATGGACCATGAATTTGGTACGGCCCTAAGGATGAGGCATTAAAGACTGACGGTCTCTATAGTGCTCAGCTGCTTGCTTTTGTCTTGGCTTCTTACGTGCACTCAGACGAAGGAGCTCTTTTCAGCAGAGCCATATGCGGGGAGGGAAAAATTAGATGAAGGATTTTTCTAACACTTTGTACATGCTCACCCTCAGATGGGCCCTGTAAATCTCACCTTGCTCTTCGCTGCTGTTGCTCTCTCATTAAGAATGATCAGCAGATTGTTTTTACTCCAGGGGGGCTCAATGTGCTATGCTCTGCACATGCCTCTCCGTGTTGGTGCTGTAACTACTGGAGCTGTTATCCACAACCTTGCACCCCCCCTCCCTCCACTCCTCAGAGAGGTAAAGAACAGAAATGTCAACACTTAATTTTTGCATTAAAGCTGGAGAACTGCTTTTCCTTGCTAAATGTCAGGATCTGTGTCCATGCTCCCAGAGATTAAATAAACCTTATGAGCTTGCAGTATAGAGTAAGTGGTACTGCACTTAGAGACTAAAGGAACCTTTTAGTCCTCAAAATCTTATTTGCAAAGTAACTTTGTTCTCTGTGCAGTTGAAGATTGTATGTCTAGTTATTCCATGCTGAGCAGCGATGCTCCCCATTCAGAACTGTTCTTAAGCACAAGCATATGCTTAAGTGCTGCCATAAGTGTGCTTTCCTTAACTGGGGCACGCAGGAATCAGTAAAGAGGGCAGTACTGTAACAATGGCAGGTACACTTCATGAGGCAAGTCCTTGTAAAGGAGCCACATCTTGTCAATGTTACTTTTGCTCAGCATTCATGTTTAGACCATTGAAAATAATGGCTGTCACAGTGCATCCCCATGGGGATGAAATAAATAGAGCACTCAAAGTAGTGTGAGCACCAAGAGAAACACTTCTTTGCAAATGTATTCAAGGGAACAAAGATCCGAGGCTGAAGCTGGAAAGTGTAGAGCCAATAATCTTCAGGGACCAGAAACTGAGCAGATGAATATGTGACTGTGGGGGAGTTGATGATGATACTTTGGTCCAAGAGTCATTCCCTTCACTTACACATATGTAGCTGGCATATGTTTTAAAAATAGTTGCTAAGCCATCGTTTCATCATGTTTAATCCAGGGAGTATATGTAAAAATGGAAAATATAACAGGGCTAAGAATTTACAGCATATTGCAGCTCTGTGCATGTATATTCTACTTATCATTCAAAGTTTATGGTGTCACATGAATAGACACTTTATACTTACTCCAGACATACTCATAGGTATGTTTCCATAGTCACTGAGTAGACTGCCATAATTATTTTGTGAATATGAAATAAATATTTGTACAGTATTTTGAATATGTTAGGTAGTTCCAGCTGAATTATTCACTGAAATTGTATTAATTGGAAACATTGGTCTTGAATCATTTGTGAACAAATCTAGAATGCTTTGGATATATTTGTTATTGACTGGACACTATCTGAACACTGTTTTCTGGTCCCTGATTGTTCTGAAACTTTTTAGGGGGAAAGTGAGCAACACATACTCCTGCTCTGATTTGAATGTTTTTTGTTTCCATGAGAATATGGATGTGAGCATGAACAGACATTCCCAAAATACTAATGGAAACCCTATTCACACATGGGCACAAACTGCAGAGTGGCACAAATGTGTGTGAATTTATTTATCTGCAGTATCTAAATATACTTCCTCTCCTTTCCCTATATTATTAAATCTCTTCTGTCTGCTATTGCCTGCAAAAGTTAAGAGTACAACCAAACTCTGAAATGTGGGGTTTTCACTGAAGGTACAGTAGACTGGCAATTTCACTGGCAGCTTTGGTCTCAAGGACGGTTGAAGGTGAGGCACTGTTTATGTAATCTGCAAAATCCTTGTTATAAAGTTCAACCTGCTTAATGAGCCCCTGCAGTTTGTGTTAGCTAATACTAACTGATGTCTGTTGGATTTCACCTAGAGTCCCTTCTGGAGCTATTCTGAAGCTTTGATGGGAACATTGCTATTAATCTACACTAAGTGCAGCTCTTTGCTTGATGCGAGTGATGCTAATTTTGTGGGAACTTGCTCTGAATTGAGGAACTTTTAACTACTGATTGCATCTGCTTTGTTCATTATCTGTGGTATGAAATAATGGTCCATTGAAATCAATGGAGCGGTGCCGATTTACACCAGCTGAGAATCTGGTTCATTATTCTTGTTTCAGTTTAATTATTTCCTATGGAGTATTTGGGCAGGGTAAGATCTCTGGGTGTTTAGAAAGGTTTCTCCTTTAGTGTATAGTTCAAACTACAGGGAAATATTTTGTAGCTTTATTTTTTAATGTATTCAGCTTTTGCCTCCTCTCATCTTGGACCATTAACCAGCATCATGTTATGTAATGTGATCAGTGAAGCTTGGTGTAATGTCAAAATGTGATACCATGTCTCAATCAGAGCATTTCGGGGGACAAATTAGATTCTCAAAGCAGGAGCTTCATTACAGAGGCAGTCAAAATCAAATGACTTCCCTTCTTGTTTTCAAGGCTGAACACAGATCCTATTTTAACACTAACATGCGGGGAATGTTTAATGCAGTGGTTTTCCAACTACAGGTTGCGACTCAGTACCGGGTCCGTGGAATGTCAGGCACTGGGTCTCATTGCTGCAGGGTGATCAGGAGACCAGTGGGGGTGCTAAGGCAGGCTACCTGCCTGTTTTGACCCCACAAACTGCGCTGCACCCCTGAAGTGGCCCACAGCAGGCCTGGTCCTGGAGGTGGGAAGGGGGAGGGGAGGGAGAGGTGGAAAGCGCACAGGCCTCTGAGCACTGCCCCTGCCCTGAGCACTAGCTCCACACTCCCATTGGCTGGGAACCTGCTGCTGGCGACTTCTGGGGCACCACAGGATCTGTGACGCCAGGAGAGGCCAGAAGCTGCCTTAGCACACCTGATGCACCGCTGACCAGGAGCCACACAAGGTAAGTCCCTCCTGCCCCAGCCATGACAGCCTCCCAAAGCCAACCTCCTATAGCCCTTCATCATCCTCAGCCACACTCGGAACCCACACTCTAGTCAAATTATGTTGGGTCGTGGGCATCAACAATGTTCTTCAACTTGGTCATGAGGGAAAAAAAGGATGAAAAGCCCTGGTTGAATGCATCTATGGCTAAAAATAGCAGTAAAGATGTGGTGTCAAGGGCCTAGAGCAGGGGTGGGCAATAATTTTGATGGGGAGCCACTCCAAGATTTTTTTAAAGTTGTGACCTAGGGCAGGAAGGGATTATAGTCTGGGGCATGGGGCTAGAGTGCAGGGGTTTGAGTTGTGACCTAGGGTAGGGGATTACTGAGGAGGGGATTGGGTTGTGAAGTAGGGAAGGGGGGTTGTGATCTTGGCAGGGGATTGGGGTGCACTGTTTGGAGGGGGTATAGGCTCAGGAGCAGGGCAGAGGGTTTGGGTTATGTGGGATAGGGAAACAGAGGACTAGAAGGGACTGGGGTGCCAGAGGCAGGTTCTGGCTGGGAGACTTACCTGTGTGTCTCCTGGCCAGAAGCCCAGCACATTTCTCAGGCAGGATCCAGCCCCACCCCTGCATAGACTGCAAGTCCATGTGCTCTGTGAATAAGAACCTGATGGGAGTGGGGATTAATGCTTCATGTGCTGCCTGTTCTTGAAACAGACAGCTCCCATTGGCTAGAAACTGGCCAATGGGTTTGTGCTAGGGGTGGGAGAAGTTTGTGAAGCACCACTCGCTCCTCCCCCCTTTTCACAGTTTATGAAAAACAAACAGCCCAGCAGCCGCTTTTCTGAGAGGCGTGTGGGAGTGGGGCAAGGAGGAGATTCTGCTCGAGGCTCCCTGCTGCGACTGAAGGCCAAATCTAGTGACTTGGCAGGATGGATCTGACCCTTGGAGAGTGTTTTGCCTAGGCCTGGTCTAGAGCCCAGGTGCAGTCTAAGTACAAATGTGTTGGATGAAGGATTAAGATAGGAATCCCCACCCATAGACTACAAAGGTGCCACTGAATAGCCAGAACAAAAGTGGATATTCCATTCTCAGAAACAGTCTGTGATAAAACTGGGAGTAGAAACATACTGCCAGCCATGAGGCTAATTCAGCAAATTACACCACTCCAAAGAAACACTGTCACTATCACAACAGTTATAGAAAACTCTGAGGCTGTGTCTACACTGGAGCAATCTCGCGCAAAAGCAGCCGCTCTTGCGCAAAAACTTGCTGCCTGTCTACACTGGCCATGTGTTCTTGCACAAGTGAACTGACATTCTAATGTATAAAATCAGGGCTTCTTGTGCCAGAACTCTGACACTCCCGCTCAGGAAGAAGCCCTTTTGCGCAAGAGCTCTTCCAGAAGAGGCCAGTGTGCAAGAAAGCCCTATGGTTAAAATGGCCATCAGAGCTTTCTTGCGCAAGAGAGCATCTACACTGCCATGGATGCTCTTGCTCAAAAGCACATCTCTTGCGCAAAAGCACATGCCAGTGTAGATGCTCTCTTGTGGAAGAGTTTTTGCACAAGAACTCTTCCGCAAATGTGTTCTTGAACAAGAAGCTGACAGTGCAGACGTAGCCTCAACTCTTCAATGGAGACTTTCAACAACATTTCCATGACCCATATTCAGTGACTGAATGGGGACAAGCCAGAGACTCAACTCCACATGGATGGGTTAGTGCAGGATGTCTAACTCAATTTTGTGCCGTGGCCAAAGAGCAGCAAGGAAACCTGCTGTCACTACTGAGCACTGCACAGATTTCTTTATCCTATACAGAATTCTCCATGCCCAGATACTGCATAAATACTCAGCTCTGAACATTTACACTCCAGCCCTGGGAAAAAGCTAAGCAGACTCCAGGCTTGAGCCCTTGGATCTGTGTGGGAATTGTGCATGTGTATGCACCCTTGTATTAATTCTTTGTAGCTGTGATTGCTTGTTTCAGTTTAATTTCCATTCAGAAAACCTCTAACAGCTGTAGTTTGTCAGTGCCCTTGAAACTTTTCAGAAAGGATATTAGATATTATTCTTTTCTTATTTGTTCTCTCATTCTCTTGGAAGTCTAGTAATTTCTAAGTGCCACGCTTGCATTGGGCAGTCCTGCATCGTTCTCATTATTCAGCTCTGAACATAAGGTTCTATTAAGAATTCTGCCTTTTTAATTCACATCTTAGGAATGCAAATTTCTGCAAATTGGAAATTTTCTCTAATGTTCCGGTTTCTTTGATTTGCACAGAAACAAACTTTTTAGCAGTGTACACTGTGACCTTATTTCAGCTCTGAGTACTTGAAAAACTATTTAACTCACTTGAATTATTTTTCCTTGGGCCAAATTTTTGTCACTTGCTTTAAGGCTTTTTACTGATAATAGTGAGGCCATAGATATAGATTTCATGCATACTTCAGAACTTCCTCAAAGGTAATGGAGAAACACAACAAAGATGTCATGCTATACATGCCACAAACCAAATTTATGTCCAGCCTGGGATACCATTGCTGCATGAATGGCATTTGTTCCCTTACATTTCTCCCGCTTTTCCCATTAAGCCTCTCTGTTTCAGACTCTACTGCTTTGGGCAGTTTGCTCTGAAAGCAGCAATGCGTTAATTGCAGGCAAGCCATACTGTTCAACTTTTCTCATTCATGTCAGCGAATTCTTCCTGGTCAGACTATACAAGCCTTGCAGCTGCCATATGTCTGATTATAACATACACACCTGGTGGGTGTGGTTCACTGTCCCATGTAGTGGCACTGAGATCACTTATAGAGAGGAAGACTGAATATGCTCTTCTTACCTGAGAGCCAGATGGCTTTTAGCTTAAGCTGTAGAGGCTCATGCATGAAGCTCCAGAGATCCCAGGTTCGGTTCTGCCTATCAACGTTACATGATTAATATAAAATCCTTTGATACATCTTTCCTATAGCAGTCCAGTGCTTGGTAGCATCTGGCAGGAAGAGATTGACTTTATCTGTATTTTTATTGCTAGAATTCATTTTTCTGTTATGCAATTTTTTTTAATACAACACCAAAACATAAGAATCTTCATCAATGCTTTCTACTTTAAAAATAAATGATTACGGTTCCCACACACTCTACCTATTAGCTGTGAGGAACAGAGGATAAGGTTAGAGGGGGAAAAAAAGATGGAGAAAGCAAATTTAGGCATAATATAATTTTGCTTTTCTTAGCCCTCAGCGCCTTCATTGTTGCATAACTTTCTTGGAGCCACATTTATACCATCACAATGCATGGACGGTGGCAATAAGGATATTTCTCTCTTTGGAGCTTAGCAAGTCTTCATAGCAAAATGGTGGTTGCCTTTCTATTCAGAGAGCCCAGTTCTCTATCACTGACGTCTATGGAAATGTTACTACATGTTAGATCTCCCTGGTCTCTCACCCTTAGAATCTGGATGAAAGATTTTGCCAGACCAGGGGGAAGTCATTTTCTGGCTCCCTGGCCACCTCCCACCCATTCCTAGCCCAGTTGCTGGCTGGCTTCCCCTCCTGCACCACCTCCCTGCCCTCACTCAGCCAGTGCCACAGTGCCATGGGGCAATCTCGCTGTCATGCGCCAAGCTCCCAGCCCTCCCTGCTAGCTCCCTCCCACTGCCCTACTAGCCCTCGGGCTCCCAGCCACCACTGGTTCTCTCTGGTCCTGGACCACCCGTGGTCCTGCTGGACCACAAATGTTGCCAGACCAGAGAGTCCTGGTTTAGAGAGGGGCCACCTTCGTTGTTTTCAATAGTTATAGAATCTGGTCCAGGATAGCCATAAGTAGGTTGCTGTGTCCTTGGAATTATATGAATGTAAATTGTCTTCTTGTAATTTTATGAAAAACAATCCTTGCTCTGTGGACTGGTTGCAAACAAGATGCTCCAGTGTTAAAGAGCTAAAGCGTGAGCTGTGCTCGTGAATTACAAAAGTCACGATTTCATTTCCGTTGCTCAACTGGATGAGTGAACCTCAGTATGGAGAGGAGTGTGAAGAAATCACTGAGCTTTAGATTGAAAGGAGGCACTTTAGCCCTGGTCTACACTAGGGAGTTATTTCAGAATAGCCTCCCTTATTTTGAAATAACCTCCCTTATTTTGAAATAACACTACCAACCGCATTATTTCGAAATAAGGGGCTGGGTATTTCAAAATCTGTACTCCTGCTTTCCTCAGGGAATAACTCTATTTTGAAACTGTTATTTTGAAATAGCATTAGGGTGGATGATCCAGTGCTGCTAATTTGAAATAATTGGCCTCCAGAGGCTATCAAGTCACACAGGACCAGGGCCCAACAGGGTTGTGGATTCGCTCCAAGACAGAGTCAATTAGGGATAGATAGTTGCTTTAATTAATTTTATTACATCACTACTATTATAGGCTTAATACTGGCAAATGGTTACACAGCTACTGCAAAATAATACAAATCAGCACAAACAAAGCAATGCATATGAGATTAACAGGCACTTAGAAATGCTTACTCCTGTTTGGTCTGTGGGAAGACCCGTTCCAGTTACCTCACACCTGGCCACAGTGGACGTGGCTCCAGCTAGGGGATTCAGGACACCCTTGGAGGTCTAGGTCCCTGTTGAGACTCAGAGGGGTGGGACTCCCAGTGATCTTATACTACAGTTGTTTACCAGGTGTGCACGTACCTAGCTCAATGCCGTTCTTATCACTCTTATGAGCTGAGACTGAGGTCAAACTTGTTTACTGCTCAGTAGTTTCCCAGCTCAAGGCACGGGTTAGAGGTGACAAAGCCCAGCTGAGGTTTGGACTTGCAGTGTCCCACACTATGCTAAGCTGGGTACTGTTGGGATGGAAACTTCCATCCCAGGCCTGCTAAGCTGCAAGACCCACATATGACTTTTATGTGACAGAGGCTTCTCACAGCTTCACTGCTCCCCTTCTCCTGTGGAGCTTAAAACAGCAAGCTGCTGGAGAAGGGCTTGTTGCACGTGGACAGCTTTGCCAGCCCTGTGCCATACAACCTCAGCCGATGGAGCCATGGCAGACCCCAGTGCTCCCTCTGAGCCCCCCACAGCTGCCAGCATTCCTGCAGCACCCTCGGCTGCCATTGGCCAGGGATGCAGGAGAGCACCGGTCTCATCAAGGTCTGGGACAAGGAGACAGACCTCCAGGATCTCCAGCTCACAGGAAGTATAGCAGATGCTCTCAGGTGGCACCACACGTGTGCCATTATCATGACAGCTCAAAGCCATCCTGGGAGGGGGCTAGTCACCACTCACCTCATCATCATCAAGTCTGGCCAGGACATGCCTGGTGTCAGCCTGCACAAGGGTGGGGTAGTGGAAAAGGAGAAGGAGGAAGAAGCCAACCAGGTGACCATGCCTGCCAGCCAGGACCTGCTCCTCACTGTGGATGTCTCCAATGTGTTGGATGAACTGGGGAAGGTACTTCAGGTGAGTTCTATAACTTTCCCTACACACACACGGGGGCAGGTGGTAAGAGGCTATGCACTCCCCGCTCAGCCTACTCAGCCTGGGGTTGCACAACAGCTTGTGCATGTGGGTGCACATGGAGCACTAATCTGGAGCACTCAGCCTCATGATTCTCTCACACAGGAACCCCTCGGTCCTCACAAGGTTCTTGCACAGGCCTGCCTTACTCCGGACATCGTGTGACAATGCCTTACTCCGGTCAAGTGCGACAATGTGAAGAAGACTGATCTTATGCATAGGAACCTGCCAAGGGGAGAAAGAGAAGAGGACCCCAGTAGCACTTTCTCTGGCAAGTGGCCTCTGCCACTTACACATACCTCCCCACCATCCCACCCTCCTCCAGTGAGCAGGGATATAAGTTCTCTTTCTGCAGGATGCCGCCAGTGCTGGACCTGGTGTGTGCGGGACATGGAAGGAAGCCAACCTACTCCATCCCCCCTCACACCTGCAGGCTCCTGGCCTGGCTGGCCCCTTCCCATGCCTGCTTGTCCTCAGGATGTAGGTGTAGCGATGCTCCCCTGGGACATCTGCATCCCTGCTGGAGAGTGCCCACGGTCAAGGCAACATATGGCCTTGCTCAAAGCACATCACCATTGTTTGAACTGAGTTTTTATGTGTCAGCGCAGAGATTAGGGCTAGGCTTCATACACAGTGTCTCCTGGGATAACTGCCATTGTAACTTTTCTTCACAGCTGGGCCAGCTGCAACCATGGTGTGTCCACCACCTCCCATACCATCTTCCCGACTTCATGGGATCTGCAGGAGCAAACTTACCTGGGAAGACCTCATGAGGGAGCAGACAGTCTGTCTCCAGTCCCTCATCTGGGGGCTTGATGAGGAGTGCTGGGAGTGGGCCGCTGACCAGGAGGCATGCTGGTTTGACCGGGAGCAGGGGGAAGGCTGCCTGGGACCAGCTGGCATGCCAGCATGGGGCCATATGCTCCTCCCTCACCTCAGTGATGGAGCGCATGGCCTCATGCATAGAGCAGGCCACCAGCCACCTCACCACCCCACCCCCATAGCTTCCTCCCCTAGTGCCTGCAGGGGCCACCAGGGCTGCCAGGGCCCCAGAACACGGGGTGGTGGGACCTTTTGGGCAGCCAAAGCTTCCCGTGCTGACCAAGGTAGGTGCCACTCCCAGCCCCAGGGGTGCCACTCTCAGCCTCCCTGAGCCCCCCTCCCACCTCTTCCGCCTGCCCCCATTCCAGCTTCTTTATCCAGTCTCTCTCCTGTTGTATATCTCCCAAATAAACAGACTTGTTTAAAAAAAAGAGGCCTTTTTATTTGCTCTGCAAGGGAGGGGGAAGGTGGGAAGAGAAGGGTGGGGGAGGAAAAACACACAGTGGGAATGCAGGGGCTCTTTGTGGAGAGGGACAGAGGAAAGTCTCAAAGCTGGCCTTGTCTGAACTTCTCCCACAAGGCCTCACTGATAAGCACAGCCCCTTGATGTCCTCATTGAATAGTATTGGCATCTGGCTGCTTGTAAGCCCTAGTCAGCCAGTCAGCCTCTGCCACTTACACTGGTAGGAAAGTCTCTCCCTTGCTCTTGCAAAGGCTGTGGAGCACAGAGTAGGCCACCACCACCAAAGGGATGCTGCATTCGCTGAGGTCAAGATGGGCAAGGAGACTCCAGAACTTCCCCTTTAAGCAGCCAAATGCACACTCCACCACCATGCGGCATCTGCTCAGCCTGGTGTTGAAGTGCTCCTTGGTAGGGTCAAGGCTGCCCATGTAAGGCTTCATAAGCCAGGGGAGCAAGGGGTGTGCTATACTGCCCAAGATGCTGATAGGCATGTCTGCCTCCTAGACTCTGATGGTGCAGTCAGGGGAAAAAGTGCCGGCGTGCATCTTTTGATACAGGCAGGATTTCTGGAAGATGTGGGCCTCGTGCACTTTCCCCAGCCAGCAGATGCTGATGTTGGTGAAGCGTCCCTTGTGGCCCAGGAGGGCCTGCAATACCATGGAGAAGTACCCCTTTCTCTTATCTAGTCTGAGGCACGGTAGTTGGCGGCCAGGATGGGGATGTGTGCGCCATCTATGCCCCCCCTGCAGTTGGGGAAGCCCATGGCATCAAAGTCATCCACAATGGTGTCCACATTGCCCAGAGTGATGACTCTCTGTAGTGCACTTGGTTGATGACCTTAGCTACTTGACATAGATGGCAAGTTGTATGGGCTCATGGTGCCCGTGCTCCAGCAATACTCAGAGCCGGCGGCCCTGCTCCACCAATATGGAGCATGGTCTCTCCCCCGGCTCTGCCTGGAGAGTGTCCCAGCCCCCACCGCTCAGGAGGCTGTGACGAGTGGGGCCAGCTGGCCTCCGTGCAGCTGGGAGGCTCCTTTGCCTCCTGGGAGTGGGAGGTCAAGCTGCTCTGTGTGTGAGCCGCTCAACCTGCATACCTGCGGGGGAGCATGGTGGTGCTGGAGCAGTTTGACCACTCGCTGCTGGCTGCCATGACCCCAGCGATTTCCCAGATGCTCCAGGTTATCTGCCGCCTCTAATCTCCTGATAAGACTCTGTCTCCCCAAGAGAGGTTAGTCCCTCCACCCCCTCATTGCTGCTCCTGCTCAGCATTCTTCCTTCCCCGAGGAATTATCTCCCCTCCCTGTTGCAATCCGCATTCAGATGGGGGAGGTGAGGTGTTGGTGCAAGAGGGTGGATGGTTGTAATAGCTACAGGGCTGTCACCCCACTAAGTTTTGTATTCACTACAGGCTAAGGGAAATCTGGGCATGGGGGGAAAGTAGGAGATACATGGCAGAGGTAGGGCTGCAGTGTGTGTGCCAGGAGGAACTATCTAGCTCACCAATACCTTAATGCTCTTGGTGCTGCTGGTGAGAGAGAACCCAGCTGTCTGGCATTATGCTTTATATATGCACACAGACACTTTCTTTTTGGGGCGTCTCCTTTTTCGTCCTGTATTTTTGGTTAGTGTCTCTAGAGAAAATACCTAGTCTTCAGTTCATAAAAATACCTATCAAACACAGTAACATGAACAAGAAGCTACATCAACAATGACATTGCTCTTGTGCAGGGTGACATCTGAACAGGATACTTGTTTAAGGCCGTTGATGACTGGGGAAGGGGCTAAATATCTTGCACTGACCCCAGTGTATGTGTATGGACTGATGCTGCAGTAACACAATTAAATCAAGTTTGTTTAATAATGTAGGAACACGGGCAATCCTGTATGTGTGGCTTCCACTTGAGTCTGAGCACTCATCTCTATGCCCAGTTGCTGCTATACATGGTGATCTTTGGATGGGAATTCCACTTTTCTCTCAGTTGTGCGGTTTTAGGATCCAGGATTACATCTGTTAAATTTCCCTTGACTTTCCTCGGGGGGGGGGGGGGGGGGGGGAGGAGGGGGCGGGCGATGGAATTGGAGAGGGGCTGAATGGCTATAAATAGATGTCTAGAGAAGGCTTTGAACAAATCTTGGTGTGTTAGTTATGAACACACAGTGTCAAATTGCTTGGTTGTCAGTAGTGTAATAATGTTTCTTTTTATTTCCACTGTAGTGGTTGGCTTTTAACACTGTTACCAAGCTCTGTTTAGAAATGCCATAGAGGACCTTGATATTTTTTGGTACCTGGTTTATGAATACTGTGTGTGTGCCTCAGCTTCCCCTATGCATTTCTTAAGTATCTGGTGCGGGGATAAGGGTGTCTGATTGTTGTAGAGAGAATGGCTGACACTCTGTCTCCTGGCAACTGATGGCCTGGGCCCTCTCCTGCAAGGTGCTAACTGAAGGTGTTGGAGCAAAAAGAGATCAGGTGGCCTCTTTGTCCAAAAAAGAGACAAAGGCCAGAGGAGGGGCTGGAGACTGTCAGTTTCAAGCTGGCTGGGGAAACAGGGAGAGGTCCAGAACTTGGGTCTGGGCTCCCCACCCCAAAAGATGGGGTCTGGAGCCTGCACCAGGGTCGCTGCAAACTGGAGGGCAAAGGTGGGTGGTAGAGGAAGGGGCTTGTGCAGAGGGGAGGAGAAGAAAGGGGAAGGCACCAAGGGACAGGGTGCAATGAGGGCCAAAGTGGAGACAAGGAGGAAAAGGGCAGGAGGGGAGGAGTCAGTGGGAGGGGGTCAGGGTGATGCTGGGAGGGGAGAGGGTAAGGGCATTGGGAGCTAGAGGGAGGAGGGGTAGGTGCTGGGAGAAGGTTTGAAAGTAGGGGTGGGCATGAGGAAAGTGGGGATGTGGCAAGTCATGTGTGAGGGTACAGGGGCATGAGGGCAGAGGGTGGTGAGGGGGTGGACATTGGGGAAAAAGAGGGCAAAGCGGGCAGGGTAGTGAGGGAAGGGGGAGGCACCAGGAGGGTGCAGGGGTACGGGAAGGTGCAGGTGCCAGGGGATTCTGGGGATGAAGCAGAAGGGCAGACACCTGTAGGGGAGGGACCAGCACCAGAGGAGAGAGGCAGGGCAGGTGCGTAGAAGGAGGTGTTAGGAGAAGGGATGAGGAGGGGTAGCTCACATGATCAGAGTAGGGCTACAGGAGGAGTGGGCACAAGGGGGAGACAAGGGCTGGTGGAGGGGGTCAGGTTGCAGGAGGGCTGAGGGCAGCGAGAAGGGCAGGAGTCAGGACAGCAGGGGAGGGTGAGGAGTTGGGGGGCAGAAGGCACCAGGGGAGCTGATGGAGCAAGGGAAGGAGACATGGCAGCAGAGAGAAAAGGTAAAGGTTTAAAAATATTTATTAACAACTTGGGTGCCACAGTGGCACATCCAAACAAGCCACATGAACTCAGTACTGGTGCACAACATAAATTCATTCTGCTCATGAGAGGAAACTCTTAAGCTATGTCTACACTGGTGGCTTCTTGTGCAAAACAAGAAGTCTTGTGCAAGAACACATCCACACTGCCATATGCGAGCTGTGCTTTTGCGCAAGAGCATCCATGGCAGTATGGATGCTCTCTTGCGCAAGAAAGCTCTGATGGCCATTTTAGCCATCGGGGTTTCTTGTGCAAGAAATCCCTGCTGAGCGTCCATGCTGCCCTCTTGTGCAAGAGGTTATACCTGTTAGAAAAGAGCATAGCTCTTGTGCAAGACGCCCTCACTTACCACGCCGTACTGTAAATTTCCTTGAGCAAGGAAGGGCAGTGTGGATGCTCTGCGGGTTCTTGCGCAAGAATGGCTGTACTTGTGCAAGAAGCCACAAGTGTAGACATAGCCTTGGAGGGAACACTTCCCTCAGCCTCTCTACCCCTGAGTTAATGTCACACACATTGGGTTAATGCAATTGCAGGATAGTTGTATGAGGGGGATTTGGTGGGGGCCAAACTAATCCCTGTTGGTAGGAGGATGGTGGGAAAAGTCCTTTGAGAGGGGTGACATGACACCTTTTACTTCTGGTCATGTGTCCATCTTGCCCCGAGCATGTTACCTCCAGAGGCCTGGCTAACGGGGGTCAGGAGCATGGCTAACAGGGTCAGACAGCATGGCCAACGGGGGTCAGAGCTGTAGTTAATAGCAGTCAGGGGGTGTGGCTAACGGGGGTCAGGGGCATAGATAACAGCAGTCAGGGGGTGTGGCTAATGGGACACCACCAAAAATTATACAAACCTACCGCCCATGCTACTTGAATGAACATGGCCCCAACTGTGGTTTTCCCCACACCAAACTTGTTCCTGATGGAGCAGTAGCTGTCCAGCGTGGTGAGCTTCCATAGGATGATGGTGACATGCTTCTGCACAGGTATGCAGGTCACAGTCGGGTGTCCTGTTGCATGAGGGCAAGGGTAAGCTACTCAGGGAGCTCCAGGAAGGTGGCCTTCCACGGGTGGAAGTTCTGGAGCTGCTGCTGATTGTCCCATCATTGCAGGACAATGCAGTCCCCCCAGTCTGAACTGGTCTCCCTCTCCCAGAAGTGGCATTCGATGGTGAACAGGGGATTGAGGGGCATTTGCAGCAACAGGAGTGCCAGGACCTGGAGCAGCATGTCAGCAGTCTGGATGAACTGTGCCATGAGATGCAGCACAAGGCCCATGAGCCTGGCACTGCTTTGCAGCAGCTCCAGCTCCATGTTGTAAGTGCTTTGGTGTCCGCAAGGGCAACCAGAACACACTGTGTCCATATGGTGTCCTGTGAGGGGGGAAGCAATGGAGGAGTTGCATGTGACATGCAGTCATAGAGAAGAGCCCCTGAAAGCACGCATCACAGCTTGCCTGACCGCCTTCCTGGTGCCCTCCCTGGAGCGCTTCCAGTGGCTCTAAATCTGAGGCAGGCTCCAATCAGTGTGGATGTGCTATTTCAAAATAATTCTGTGTCATTTCAATGCTCCCCCATAGTGGGGTCATGCTATTTCAATTTTATTTCAGAAGTTATTTTTTTGATTTTAGTAATTTTGAAATAATTTCTTAGTGTAGAAATGCCCTTAGAGAAAAGAGGTTGATAAGCAGGAATAAGGATTTTTTTATAGAATATTTTAAACCTCTTCCTTTCTGTGCCTCTCGCACCATTCCTAGATAAATTAGGCTCCATTCTTTAGTGCAGAGTTTTATATTTCCTCTTGTCACTTTCACACTCTAAATGCAGATGGATTCCTATCAAAATTGTTCTACATAGACACACAAGTGTCTTACAGACTCTGGGGCTAATGTATAAGCCATTCCTAGTTGAATAGCAGGTAGTCAAATTTTCTTCTGTCTCAGTTAATCACCTTGGATTACTCTGGTGAGGGGCTTTCGGGTAACCTCATGCATTGTCCATGTGAAATGTACAATTCCCAGCATTTATAAATATATCTGTGAGCTTGCGTCTTTAATTCTACTTGAGCTGGTTGAGATTTTTTTTTTATTTCAAAACATCAATGAAACTTCAAGTGATTGAGTTTTGCTAGTGAAAAGTTGAGCTGTCTTGAAGAACAGGAAGAACATTTTAAATAATTGTTTATCAACATTTTCTTCCTACTCTTTGGAAAAACTTCACCAGTTGAGAAATGTGAAGAACATATTGTAAAAATCTTCAGTGAAAGGTTTTCTTTTCTTTTCAGAAAAATCCACACATTTTCATTGACATTTCAAAATGTCAAAAGGCACTTGGTGAAATTCTCTTCTCAGCTGTAGAAATGCTTGATTTTTTTTCTTTTCTTTACAACAAATCCACAAATTTTCATTGACATTTCAAAATGTCAAAGGGTGCTTGGTGAAATTCTCAACAGTAGAAATGCTTGATTTTTTTTTCACATATCAACAAATTTCAACAACCAAAAAGAGTGGGAAAAGTCAGTGGATTTTTCTTCTGCTTTTTGACAAAGTTCATTATCAAATGTGACTTCATGAAGCTTCCCAAAAAGCTACCAGAAAAGGGATGCACTTCACAAAGTATACTTTAAAGTCAAGCAAATAATTGAAATAGCTTTGTGGTATTTTGCCCACACTAAGCTAGGACTTTATTGATTGCAGAGTCTACAGGGAAATTCTGATTTCAGTTCCAGATAAGCAATTTATAAAGAGAAAGCAAAAAATGAATTTTTGTTTGCAATTGATTTTTCTGAAGCTAACATATAAAGCAGCAAACATTATATATTGCAGTATTTCATGTCTCCATGAAAAATTTTTGAGAATGGGTCTTTATTTCCATTCTTCTTATTCATTTATGTCTATTTACTTAAATCTGTCCTTCATTTGACATCCAGAAGACTCTAGGACTTACAACTGCCTCTGTAGATATGGCAGGTTGAGTTGATGACTAGAAAATTGAAAACACACCAATTAATTACCTGGGAGCAATTCATGGAGGAACGTACAGGCTGTGTCTAGACTGGCAAGTTTTTCCCCAAAAGCCACTGCTTTTGCCGAAAAACTTGCCAGCTGACTACACTGGCCGCTTGAATTTCCGCAAGAACACTGACTTCCTACTGTCTGAAATCAGTGCTTCTTGCGGAAATACTATGCTGCTCCCGTTCGGGCAAAAGTCCTTTTGCGCAAAGCTTTTGCGCAAACGGGCCAGTGTAGACAGCGCAGATTTGTTTTGTGCAAAAAAGCCCCAATTGCAAAAATGGTGATCTAGGGTTTTTTGCGCAAAAGCGCGTCTAGATTGGCACGGACACTTTTCCGCAAAAAGTGCTTTTGCGGAAAAGCATCCGTCTAGATGCTCTTTTCCGCAAATGCTTTTAACGGAAAACTTTTCCGTAAAAGCATTTGTAGAAAATCATGCAGTCTAGACGTAGCCACGTTGTTTTGTGCATTCAATGTATTTTTTGGATTTTTGTGTGCACTCTAGTGTCTGGGATTCACATAAGTCTAGCAAGAGATTTTAATGAAAAAAATCCTGTTCTCCCTTTAATACAGTGTTTACGGTAGCTGTGAAGGTTTTGGGAAATGAAGGGGGATGGGAAATCATTTGGAAATTCATAAATATGATGATACTTCATTGTCCCCTAGTCTAAGAAGGATCTTCTTAATAATTATTTGCTGTCAGGTACATCTACCGTAGATTGATTTATTACAGGGGTGGGTAACCTTTTTCAGTCAAGGACCACACGCAAATGAGAAGAAAAAAAAAACCTTGTTGTGAGCCAGATCAAGTAAGCAGGAGCCAGATCCAGACTGTGGACCCTATGTTCCTCCCCCCCGCACCCCTCCAAGTTATTAGATACATTGACACTTTTTGTAGCAGCACTATAATGGAGTCTATGAATATTTAAGGATTAGAGATAATGAATAGTGTGTTCCATTCTATGACAGAGTCCAATCTAGCAAACCCATTCTTCCCCATGTAATCCTTATTAATGAATAGTTCCTCAGAAATGAACGTGCTACCCATGTGAGTCAGATCTAAGTGACTGACTGAAGTTTTGTAGAATCAATTCAGATTAATCAGATTAATCAATCGTGTGACAGACTTGCTCATCATAGGTGAAATCCTGGCCTCCCCACAATCAATGGCAAAACTCACATTAATTTCAGTGGAGCCTAGATTTTGCCCCATATAAATTGAGCCTGATGTGAAGCTTGTTGAAATCCAATAGAAAGATACCCGTTTATTTCAATTCTCTGTTTCAATAGGGCCAGGATTTCTCCCCGAGCCTTTAATCCCACCATTTTCTCACTGAAGACTAACATCCCTTTCCTAGAAGGTGATGTGAAGCACTGAGTTACTAAAACAACAGGAAAAGGATAATTTACCACACATTTCATTTCTGGACTCTACTTAGGCCAATGATCCAAGGTAAAATGGCCTCCTGTGTGCTACAGGAACCCTAACACATTAAAATCACAAACCATTAAGTGCCCTGGCTGAGTTCTGAGAGCATTTGGAATTTTGAAACTCTGCTTTTGTAATGGAAATATAAAGCCATGACCAAGCAGAAGCAATTGAGGAGTCTGACCATATGCGCAGGGCTGATTACACAGAAGAGGCAGGCAAAAGGAGAGGGAGCTGCAGCAGTTGGGAAGGAGAGAAGCTGAAGATCAAGTGCTTGTTCAAACTACATGTAGAAAAAAAGGTAGCACAATAATTATGAAATGAATCAGTAGAAAAGCGGAGGTAACGTTTGCCAGGAAGATGCATTGGAAAAGCATTAAAAATCATTGCATATGTGTCTGACTTGTCTCCTGTTTTCACTGGCTTATTTTGGTTTTAATTCTATAGTTTACTCCAATTCTGGCAACACTGTGTATAGGTTGTTGACACTTCTACTGAAATGGCCATATGTTTCCTGGAATTGCCAATTGGCTTTACATGCGCAGATGCTGACTGTTCTCAATGACTTTGTGCAATTCACTAAAGTTGTAAAATAGATTTTAGAAGGCTGATTTAGGGTTAGCATGTAACCATCTACTCTAGGGATGGTCAAGAACCTCCCCACTCACAGTAAGGTAACATGTCTGTCTTGGCATTCTTCCAAGCACAGGAAATGCTCCCTCCTAGCTCATTCAAGAGTGGAAGACACCTGGAAGTGAGAAGTCAGAGCCCCTGTCCCACACCTATAGAGCTGGCTGTGTGCACAGAAAGGAGAATACTGCATCCATTCCCATTAAGGGCTGCAGCAAAAGAGCCCCAGGGGAGATTTTCTAATCTACAAGGCAGGGCATGCCCACTCTCAAAGCAGCCCAATATTTATACCTTGACGAGTTTGGAGGTGAATTGGCAGGCATGTTGTGGCAGGCATGTTGTGTCCCTTACAATGTAGCTCCAGGTGTCTTGCATGCTGCTCTCTGCTCAGTTTCAGGAGACTAGTAATAGAGATGTAGCCATGTTAGTTTGGTCTGGCTGAAACAAAAGACAGGACTATGCAGCACTTTAAAGACTAACAAAATGGTTTATTAGCTCATCACCTAATAAACCATCTTGTTAGTCTTTGAAGTGCTGCATAGTCCTGTCTTTTGTTTCAGAAGACTGTGAAACAATGCAAGACTTCTGGGCTGTATCTAGACTGGCAGGTTTTTCTGCAAAAGCAACTGCTTTTGCGGAAAAACTTGTCAACTGTCTATACTGGCAACTTGAATTTCCGCAAGAACACTGATGATCTCATGTAAGAAATCAGTGCTTCTTGCAGAAATACTATGCTGCTCCCGTTCGGGCAAAAGTCCTTTTGCGCAAAAGGGCCAGTGTAGACAGCTCAGATTTGTTTTGCACAAAAAAGCCCCGATGGCGAAAATGGCGATTGGGGCTTTGTTGCGCAAAAGCGCGTCTAGATTGGCACGGACGCTTTTCTGGAAAAAGTGCTTTTGCGGAAAAGCGTCCGTGCCAATCTAGACGCTCTTTTCCGCAAATGCTTTTAACGGAAATCTTTTCCGTTAAAAGCATTTGCGGAAAATCATGCCAGTCTAGACGTAGCCCTGGTGTCAGGGCTGTTTTATATGAGTGTTTAGACAGATGTTTGAGAGCAAAGAAATCTGTCCTCCTATGTTGGAACTCCTTGTGATTTAACAGCAAAATTCAAGTAGTGAAGTTTATTCCCAACGGAGCTGCCCAAAACTGCGCAATAAGAGCCCTGCTATATTGTGGAGTAGGTGTGTGGCTAAACCTACTGCAGCCCAAACAAAATCAGCAGTATTTTCTTTGACAAAGTCCTGTGTCAATGATCCTACCGGTGGTTCTTTGTATAGATGGGTGCTGGACTTTTATCTTGTCACTTGCGGTGCCATAATGCTAATGGTTCTTTTGTGGTTTGCTACTAATGCAAGGGTGGCACTGTAAAGGGAGCCACACAATCTACATATCAAAAAGAGTAAATCCAACCCACTGTGTGCCAAGCGAGTGTTATGCCAGTGGCCTCATGCTGTTGTCTTCTTTTTGTTTTTCTTTCCACTGAAATCAAAGGGGCTATTTTGCCCGTATAGAATGCACACATTAGCAGTAAGTGTGGTTGTTGCATTAGTTCCATAAATGCTCAAGGAAGATCTGTCTGTCTCCCTCGGCCTCTTACCCCCTCTCCTCCAGGATAGTTATTGGTACATGAAGGCTGCACTGTAATTTCTCATTACAGGACGTCTACCCCTTTATACGCTGATCATTTGTGTTCCTCCCTCCGTCTCCTGTTATATACTTGGATTATAAGCTCTTTGTGGGAGGTGTCACAGCCAGACACTCCCTGCTATGGAGCCTCTGGCTGGTAGCACTGGGAATTAGCTTGGAAGCAGGGCACCTCCCTCTGGTGGGTGTTCCTCCATTTCCTCACGTCACGCTCCAGCTCAGAACCACATCCCACTCGGACCACAGGGTCCACTTCAGGACACTGCCCTCTGGCAGTCCCCACTCTAGTGTCTCTCAGCCCTCTTCTGGGGGTGGAGGGATGGTGTTTACCACTCTCTGTACTCTGGGGTCCTCCCCTCCCACAAAACCCACAATTTCCCTAAACCCACTTTGCCTCAGTGACCCACTACCAGAACATAAGAACGGCCGTACTGGGTCAGACCAAAGGTCCATCTAGCCCAGTAGCCTCTCTGCCGACAGTGGCCAGCACCAGATGCTCCAGAGAGGGTGGACCGAAGACAATGATCAAGCGATTTGTCTACTGCCATCCTTCTCCAGCCTCTGACAAATAGAGGCCAGGAACACCATTTCTATCCCCTGGCTAATAGCCTTTTATGGACCTAACCTCCATGAAATTATCTAGCTTCTTTTTAAACTCTGTTTGGGTACGTCTAAACTACATGGCTCCGTCGACGGAGCCATGTAGATTTGTTTTTTTGGCAAAGGCAAATGAAGCGGCGATTTAAATAATCGCCGCTTCATTTAAATTTACATGGCTGCCGTGCTGAGCCGACAAACAGCTGATCAGCTGTTTGTCGGCTCAGCGCGCTAGTCTGGACGCTCCCCTGCCGACATCAAAGCCCTTTGTCGGCAGCCCCGGTAAACCTCATCCCACGAGGAATAACGGGGCTGCCGACAAAGGGCTTTGATGTCGGCAGGGGAGTGTTCAGACTAGCGCGCTGAGCCGACAAACAGCTGATCAGCTGTTTGTCAGCTCAGCACGGCAGCCATGTAAATTTAAATGAAGCTGCGATCATTTAAATTGCGGCTTCATTTGCCTTTGCCTATCTGTCTAATCTACATGGCTCCATCGATGGAGCCATGTAGTCTAGACACAGCCTTATAGTCCTAGCCTTCACAGCCTCCTCTGGCAAGGAGTTCCACAAGTTGACCACACACTGTTGTGAAGAATTTTCTTTTATTCGTTTTAAACCTGCTACCCATTAACTTCCTTTGGTGTCCTCTAGTTCTTCTATTATGGGAATTAATAAATAACTTTTCTTTAATGATTTTATATACCTCTATCATATTCCCCTTCCCCCCCCCCCTTTTCTAAACTGAAAAGTCCCAGTCGTTTTAACCTCTCTTCATATGGGACCGTTCCAAACCCCTAATCATTTTAGTTGCCCTTTTCTGAACCCTTTCCAAGGCCAAAATATTTTTTTTGAGGTGAGGAGACCACATCTGTACATAGTATTCAAGATGTGGGCGTACCATAGTTTTATCCAGGGGCAGTAAGATATTCTGTCTTATTTTCTATCCCTTTCTTAATAATTCCTAGCATCCTATTTGCCTTTTTGACCGCCACCGCACACTGTGTGGAAGTTTTCAGAGAACTATCCACGATAACTCCAAGATATCTTTCCTGATTTGTCGTAGCCAAATTAGCCCCCTTCATACTGTACATATAGTTGGGGTTATTTTTCCCCGATGTGCATTACTTTACACTTATCCACATTAAATTTCATTTGCCATTTTCTTGCCCAATCACTCAGTTTGGTGAGATCTTTTTGGAGTCCCTCACAGTCTGCTTCTGTCTTGACTATCCTAAACAGTTTGGTATCATCCGCAAACTTTACCACCTCAGTGCTTACCCCTTTCTCCAGATCATTTATGAATAAGTTGAACAGGATTGGTCCTAGGACTGACCCTTGGGGGACACCACTAGTTACCCCTCTCAATTCTGAAAATTTACCATTTATTCCTACCCTTTGTTTCCTGTCTTTTAACCAGTTCTCAATCCATGAAAGGACCTTCCCCCTTATCCCATGGCCATGTAATTTACACAAGAGCCTTTGGTGAGGGACCTTGTCAAAGGCTTTCTGAAAATCTAAGTATACTATATCTACTGGATCCCCCTTGTCTGCATGTTTGTTAACCCCTTCAAAGAACTCTAAGGCTGTGTCTAGACTGGAGAGTTTTTCCGCAAAATCATATGATTTTGCGGAAAAACTTGCCAGCTGTCTACACTGGCCGCTTGAATTTCCGGAAAAGCACTGACGATCTCATGTAAGATCATCAGTGCTTTTCCGGAAATACTATGCTGCTCCCATTTGGGCAAAAGTCTTTTTCCGAAAGACTTTTGCGCAAAAGGGCCAGTGTAAACAGCACAGTAGTGTTTTCTGCAAAAAAGCCCCGATTGCGAAAATGGCGATCGGGGCTTTTTTGCGGCAAACCGTGTCTAGATTGGCCACGGACGCTTTTCCGCAAGAAGTGCTTTTGCGGAAAAGCATCCTGCCAATCTAGACGTGCTTTTCCAAAAATGCTTTTAACTGAAAAGTTTTCCGTTAAAAGCATTTTTGGAAAATCATTCCAGTGTAGACATAGCCCAATAGATTAGTAAGACAGGATTTCCCTTTACAGAAACCATGTTGACTTTTGTCCAACAAATTACGTTCTTCTACATGCCTCACAATTTTATTCTTTACTACTGTTTCAACTAATTTGCCCGGTACCAGTCTTCATCTAGCCCCTTCCTCTGGAGCAAACTGCAGTCCAGAGTAGCCACTCATCATTAGCAAGGGAGTGGACCGTCTGCCTTTGCCTATCCTAGCCACCTCCCCACAGCCCTAGACCCCTGAGGCCTTGCTTCAGGCCCTGCAGCCTGGAGGGAGACCAGGCCAGAACTTGCTAGCACTGCTCTGTCCTAGGAAGCCCTCAGCTTTCCTGGCAACCAGGTCCCTCCTACCCCCCAGCTACAACAAGAGTCTCCCTTCCTCCCTCCTGGAGCCCTTATTTATGTAGATCCAACTGGGCACTAATTGGCTACTATCTGCCACAGCTGTGGGCATTGCGCTCAGCCCCTCCCAGGGGTGGGTCAGTGCAGGGCAGACACCCCATCACAGGGGGCAAGAACTGTATTCTGAGGGTGTTCATTCAAATAATAAACTGTAACATAACAAGTAGCTGTGTGTACAGGCTGATGTACATCTATCCTTCCGAAGAGTAAACTCCAACACGCTGAGAACTTCCACAGCTTTTAAAGACCCAGATGGATGGTCACATGCAGGGTGTCAATCTAGCTAATGACCCCCAGCAATGAAGGACAGGGATTTCATGAGGGTTTTATCAAGTTTCAGGAAAAAAATCATGTAGGAGGTTACAAACTATCAGTGACAATGGCACTCAGCTCTTTACCACACCACTGTGGGCTTTACAATCTTCTACATGTATGTGCCTGTGGCTGAGAGAAATGAGGCCCTGAAGGAACAGCAGCTGGCTCAAAATCAAGCCAGGCTAAATAGGAATTGAAGAGCTGGGGGTGGGAGAATTTTGAAGGAAGGGAGGGGGGATTGACCTTTTCCTCCTCCTCCTCCACCACCACCATTTGAGGCATCTGTCTGTTGTTTGTCAAGATGATACAGTCTTGGAGGCATGCTACACTCACCTCTTCCCTGAGATGCCAGGCAGCAGCTGTGGTCAGTGCACTGCAAGAAGTGGTTTGAATTCGCACAGCATTCCTGCTCCTTCAGTGATCCCTGTCTGCAGTTATCCTAGCTAGACAAGGCCCAAAGGGGGGCTGCTCAGCCAGGGCAGCGGGGTGGCATGTGGTGCCCCTCTGCTCCTATGCACCAGCTGCCTGCATCGAGGGAAGCAGCCTTCACCAAAGCAGCTACTGTCCCTATTTTTTTGGAGCTGGGTGGCAGGTGGGTGGTGCTTGGGCTCAGATGCTCCTTCCTGCTGCACCACTGTGTCAACTGGCATAAGCTGCACCAGGCTTAGGGGTTGCATAGAGAACATTTCTCCCCACACAGGGAGGAAGCCAGAGACTGATTGTGACTGAGTTGCAATCTGCTTCCCAGGCTGCTCCTCAGACCACACAATAGCATGTTACTGCCCCTTGTCAGAGCCTTGGGGGAAAGTCTAAGGGCAGGCCCAACGATGGGGCAGGGGGAAGAGGAAATTGCCCTGGGGCCCAGAAATGTTCCCTCTACTCTTTTCACTCTAATCTTTTGCATTCATGAGCGGATTTCCTCCATCCATGTGCAGAATAATTTTGTATGTGCACTGATGTGTGTGCAAATGTGCACCACCAGTAGAAACAAAAAGCCCGCTGTGGGCACTCTGCTAATCGGCTGGATAGTATTTGAATCTCCTGAGTAGCCGCACAAGGGCACAACTTACAGGGAACACTGGAGCCTGATGATGATTCAAAAGGGTCCAAAGTTTCCAGCTATGACCACCGCTACTATGGTAGTGGCTGGAGCCCCAGGCTCTTTATATCCCTGCCAGAGCCCCAGATGGCACGTTCCGGGTGACAATGAGCACTGGGAGGCTATGTCTACACTCGTGGATACTTGTGTGAGAAATATGCAAATGAGGTTAAGTGTGGACTATTGCCACGCCTCATTTGCATACCTAATGAGCCACCATTTTGCGGAAGAGGCTCTTGCACCAGAAGGAGCTGTCTACACTGCCCCTTCTTGCACAAGAAAAACCCTCTTGCACAATGCCCCTACGCTGATTATTTTCAGGAATAAGGGCATTGCGCAAGAGGGATTTTCTTGTGCAAGAAGGGGCAGTGTAGACAGCTCCTTCTGGCGCAAGAGCCTCTTCGGCAAAAATGATGGCTCATTGGGTATGCAAATGAGGCTTGGTGATAGTCCACGCTTAGCCTCATTTGCATATTTCTCGTGCAAGAAGCCGCAAGTGTAGACATAGCCGGAGGGGTTGTAGTCCAGGTGGTGCTGTGGGCTGGCTGTCCCAGGCCTGCCTCTTCTGAAGGACCTGTCCCTTCTGGAGTATGGAGCCAGCACCCCCCACACCACACACACACACACCTTGCCCAAGAACTTGGCAATTCTATTGCCCCCCCTGTCTATATCAGATTCACAGCCCTAAATACTCAACCCAGCATCTTACATATGTCTACTCTGCCTTTTAAAACCCAGGCCTGTGAGTGTTAGAGTGCATTTAAACAGCACCCTAAACTTGAAATAAGATACACAATTTGCACTACGCAAGTTGTGTATCTTATTTTGAATCTATTTCGAAATAGCTTATTTTGAAATTTGGCGCGTCTACACAGCACCAAATTTTGAAATAAGGAGCTATTTCGAGCAATCCCTTATCCCTTGTGCAATGAAGTTTTTCAGGATGGTGAAATAGCACGCCCATTTTTTCAAAAAATATTTCAAACTAACAGGCAACTTGTATATACGCAGGGTAGCTATTTCGGGATAGACGTATCCTTAGTCTCACAAAGCAGTCTAGCTGTTGCAGCAGGGGTGCTGAAACAATTTGTACAGTGGAGGTGCTGGGAGCCATTGAACCAAACTGTAAGCCCTATATATATGGAAACTACCTCAAGTCAGGGGGTGCTGTGTCACCCCACATTACTCTAGTTCCAACACCTGTGCATTGCTGCCTGAGCTCTGAGCCCAAACATCTACGCAGCTCAGTAAGCCTGGGTCTGTAAGCCTGGGTCAGAGGCTTGCAGCCATAAGTCTCAAAACACAGTGTAGACATAGCCTTAGAGGTCTGATGATTCACGCAATGGTTAGAAACATGCCATGCGACCACGTGATCAATCACCATTCAGACAGCTGAAGTGTAAATACAGAACCCCAAAAGCAGTATCTGCAACCACCAAATCACAAGCAACCCATAGGCTGCAGTATGTTTACATAAAACACCCTTAGCACAAACTAGAACAACTCACAAATCCATGGAAATAAATGATAGCTTTATGCAGTGCTTTTTTTGTTTTTTGTTTTTTGTTTTTTTTGATTGTACGGCCCAGAAAGGCAAACCGTCACCTATTTTCCCAACCCACAGAAAAAGAGTGGCATTTCCCCTGTGCGTACCGGCACCTGTTTTCCTGGGGCAGCTCAGCTCTTGATGGAAGCCTGCTTGGGGATGTGCAGCAATTTTTTTCTGCTCCCAGCATGGCGTTTTGGCTCTTAAAGGGGCCACGACTGCATTTTGCAAGAGCTCTTGCGTAAAAAGGCATGTGTGGATGCCAACATGGTGGGGGTGTTTTGTTTTGTGTTTTTTTGCTCAACAACTTTGCCCCAGTGTACCGGCACCTTTTTTCTTGACTACTTGATCCCTTGCCCCTTGCTGTCCCTCTATCAGGCCCTGGGGGCAGAGGTGCACAGTCAGAGGTGCATGACTCCTAGAGGGAACTGCCAGCAGTTCTGAACAGTGAATGACTTCATATTCCCCTGCCCCCAGGTCTCAATTGACCCAGGCTGAATTAGATGGCTTGGCAGACTGTACCCATGGGCTGTATCTTGCCCATACCTGGGCTAAGTGACTGTCAGAAGAGGACCTATGTGCTGTCATCCATGTTCTTGCTCTCTCCAGGACAGACTACTTGAACACATTATGCTTAGAAGCTGCAGCTTGTACAGCATGTTACCTCCCTGCTAATTCCCAGGAGCTGAGCAAACACATTTGGTTCTTGTTCTGTTCAAGGTTCTGGAACTTCATCTCTCCAGGATTTGGAACAGCAGCTGTGATCAGCCGGAGAAGAATCTTACTATTAAAAAAAAAAGCTGATGGAGCTTCTCTTATCTATTTCTAGATCCCTCATACTGCTTGTGCAGAAAGAGCACAGCTCCAAGCTGCAACTCCCAATGGTTATTTCTGTACATTTGGGCATTTTCCATCACTGAGGGTAATTAAGTGTATGAGGTACTTTTTCCTCAATGAAACTGGCATGGTGGTAAAATGGGAACAGGCATTGTGCCATCCTAACAGATGTGTTTGTCAGTAGGCAAGCGAAGGCCATGTTTGAGCATTGGGCATGAAGACTAGATTGAAATCTAGTTAGACATAAATAGTCCTGATATCTATAAGGTAATTGTTTTAGGAAGATCGACGACTTGCTTTCAACCCATGGTATTTTTAAATTACCACACAATTTTCCAGTGTAATTTCAGTAAGGGTCACATTCCTACAAAGCACGAGGGGCTGAGCCAAAAAAAGGGAGGGAACATATAGTATTAGAATATTTACAGGCTCACTGGAAGGACCACTCACTCCTGCAGTGACAAAATCCCTAATGTCAGCATCCCCATCTGATATGCTGAACTTCTTCCAGGCTATCAAAGCAGATATGCCTCAAGCTATTTATTTACAACAAAATAATGAGCCATGGCAAGTCTATAACCCATTCTGGCACAATTACGCTTGGGCTCTGTTGATAAATATCCATTAATGCCAATGACGTATTGGCAGCCAATCTCAGGAAAATGGTGATACTCTCAGGACAATGGGCCCTTATTATTTTCTGCCTTACTCCGGCAAACTGTCAAAAGACTAATGTTCAGAACTGTGCAGCCCTAACAGGAACAAAAGATAATGCCACCTGTGCCCATCAAGTCCCAGCCAAAAAAATCTGTTGGGTAACTGTCAAGGAGAGAATCTTATCTGATAGCAAGTCAGTGTTAGAGTGGGAGATCAGAAACTGAGTCTATAGAGTGTGTTCTATATAGTTGGTATTAACCTAGGAAATTTGTCAATCTACTACAAAGTTGTCCACTAACTCTGCCAACATGAGGTATAACTTAGTTTCCTAATCTGGTCTCACTTTCCACCTTGGCAAATACCTGGGATTGCGTTGGCCACAGTACTTTTGGCCCCCAGGAAACCCTTCTGCATTTGATACAGTAAAGGAGCTAAAGCCAAAGCCACATTGATGGAAACCAGGGCTCCATCTAGCTTCTCTTTGGGAAAAGAAGATTGCTCTAATGTGGGGCTTCAAGAAAAAGTAGTAAATCTGGGGAGCGGGAAGATTCTGTGCAGGATCCTTGGGGGGAAATTATAAAACTCTATTATTGTCCAGTAGCTCCCATTGAGTTCAGTGGTTCAGGATTTGAAACAGAGAAAGATTCTCATAACTACAGTCAATGTATGTGTGATGGATAGGAGGAGTGCTGGCCAGCACCCGGTGACTAAGGGGTTAAACTCAGGTAGCTAGCAAGGGTGTTGATAGGAAGCCAGAAGAACCAATGGGAATAAAGTCCTGAAATTTGAATTGTGTAAGATACCTTCCCTGCTTTCTTTGTGAGGGGAAGTTAAACCAGGAGTTGAGAGTCACAGAGGGTATGTCTACACTACCCCGCTAGTTCAAACTAGCGGGGTAATGTATGCATACCGAACTTGCTAATGAAGCCCGGGATTTGAATTTCCCGGGCTTCATTAGCATAAAGCCGGTGCCGCCATTTTTAAAAGCCGGCTAGTGCGAACCCCGTGCCGCGCGGCTACACGCGGCACGGGCTAGATAGTTCGAACTACGTAGCCATTCCGAACTATCTGTACTCCTCGTTCCACGTTCCACGAGGAGTACAGATAGTTCGGAATGGCTACGTAGTTCGAACTATCTAGCCTGTGCCGCGTGTAGCCGCACGGCACGGGGTTCGCACTAGCCGGATTTTTAAAATGGCGGCGCCGACTTTATGCTAATGAAGCCCGGGAAATTCAAATCCCGGGCTTCATTAGCAAGTTCGGTATGCATACATTACCCCACTAGTTCGAACTAGCGGGGTAGTGTAGACATACCCAGAATGATTTAAACCTAGACATGACTACCATGCCTCCAAGAAATTCAGGGCATGGAAGTGGACTGAACCAGGAAGGGATCATGAGTAAATAAAATATGCATTTAGTCACAATTAGGGTATTTTTCTTTATTTTTGTAGCTTGGTTTGAATTGCTCTGTGTGACTTCATGCCTTCCCTTTCCCATTCACTATCTAAGGATATGTCTAGACTACATCCCTCTGTCCCCAGAGGGATGTAAATTAGACATACGAAAATAGCTAATGAAGCAGGGATTTAAATATCCGCCACTTCATTAGAATAAAAATGGCAGCCGCTTTTTGCTGACACGCACTTTGCCAGCCACAAGCAGCAGTCTAGACGGGGATCGGTCGACAAGGAAAGGCTTTTCTGACCGATCCTGTAAACCTTGTTGCACGAAGCATAAGGGATCGGTCGGAAAAGGCTTTCCTTGTCAACTGATCCCCGTCTAGACTGCCGCTTGTTGCCGGCAAAGTGCCACGGCGGCAAAAAGTGGCGGCCATTTTTATTCTAATGAAGCACAGGATATTTAAATCCCCACTTCATTAGCAATTTCGGTATGTCTAATTTACATCCCTCTGACGACAGAGGGATGTAGTCTAGACATACCCTAAGAGTTGTTCCCAGAGGATTTTCTCTGTGTTTTAATTTGTTTTATTTAATTGCTCTGTAACAAATGCAAAGGAAGTTCTCTAGCAATCAAGTATGCTTTATCAAGTATATCTTTTATTTTGTTAATAAAAGATGATTATTTGATTCTTGTGTCCTGGAAAGTAACAGGGGTCTGTGTATGTATGTCTGCCTGCTAGACTGAGCGGTCAGCTACCAGAGACTGCAGTTGTTTTCTCTTTGTTTTCAAGTTCTCTTGTGGTAAAGGAGCTTGGGGGTACCCCTTTGGAAGACGTGCAAGTGGTTTCTTTATGGGTTCAAGAAGAAAGGGGTTTTTCTTTTGTTTTACTTCGCGGTGGCAGCTACTCCCCCAAAAAAGTCAATGAATCTGTGACTCCGGGGGAGTTTTTGCATTTAGATCCTATAGAGGCAAGGTATTTAAGGTCTTTGTGGGCCCCCACCTTCTGCACTTGGAGTGCCAGAGTGGGGAACAGTATGTCTCATACATGGGGCACCTACTTGTGCCATCCTAAGCTTCTGGGTGTTCTTCTGTCCTTAGCACATTGCACAGAAGTCTCTTCTCCTAGAAAATCAAGGGCTTCTGCTTTTCCTTGAAACTGAATAACCCTTGAAAATAACCCTTAAACTTAAATGAATGATGGGTGGGAAATAAATGATCCCAAATCAAAATGTTTTCTGTGAACTCCCAAAAATCATTTCTTCAATCACAGCCGTGAAAATTGGAGGCTTCCCATATTCTAGTCAATGAGAGGGTGATTTGTGATAAAAAAAGAGCTTACTTCATTTATTAAGGGCAGCATGTATCACATTATGTACTGCATCTGTGTTAATGTGACTTATTTTTGTGTAAGTGGAATAGTGGGGGAGGTTATTAGGGACAAATACAAACACAGATAAGCACAAAGGAAGTTCTCTGCAACAAAGCACTGCAGGCCATCACATCATCCCTCTTCCCGCTCCTCCTTTTCAATAAAATTGAAAGAGAATGCGTTGCTTACTTCCCATAGCTCTTTCCACAGCCTCTTTCATGCCACCACATTGATGCTGAGTGCTGATGGGATAACCAAGTGGAAGATGCATATTATTCTCTGTGTTATCAGAAGATGCCACAATAAAGGTGTAGTAAGATGGCAGGTGGTCCTAAGTGGTGCAAATCACCAACACGACACTCCCCAACAGTAACTGTAGCATGTCCATAGAAGGAGAATATGGCTCCAACTGCCTTTTCCTTTTGGCTGCCAGATATCCTGGGGCTTGAATAAAGTACAAGCAGGCCTCGTTGTGCAAATGCTGCTTTTTTAAAAAACAATCCAACAAAGAGTAGGAGGATGCAAAAACATGGAATTGCACCTCTGAACCTAGGGAAACTTGATTATTAATTGCTTTCTTAAGAAATGTGCTGTATCAATGATTGACCAAAACTTTACAATCACAGAGACACAGGGGAGGATCACATTCATTATTGCAGTGCCTACCAGAGCTTGCTTCAGCCTGAGACTTGCTAGACCAAAAAGCATGCCCTTCCTGCTGGGGAATATGAACTGCCCTTACTCCACACTTCCAGAATTTGATTCCGGGCCTGCAGGGCTACGTGCTCCCTGGAACAGGTAGGGAATGAGAGGGATGGGGGTGCAATTGCCTTTACTAACTGGCCCAAAATGTGGGAAGGGAAGGTAATATACTTTTGGTAGAGCCTGATCATAAGTTACTACCCCCTTGGAGCCAGGTGAAAGCTGGAGAGAAGCTGTGTCTCAGGAGTGTCTATGAGCTATTGGGGTATGTCTACACTACCCCGCTAGTTCGAACTAGCGGGGTAATGTAGGCATACCGCACTTGCAAATGAAGCCCAGGATTTGAATTTCCCGGGCTTCATTTGCATAAGCGGGGAACCGCCATTTTTAAAACCCCGCTGGTTCGAACCCCGTGCAGCGCGGCTACACGGGGTTCGAACTAAGTAGTTCGTTCTACGAGGTGTACCGGTAGTTCGGAATAGGAATCCTAGTCCGAACTACCTAGTTCGAGCCCCGTGTAGCCGCGCTGCACGGGGTTCGAACCAGCGGGGTTTTAAAAATGGCGGCTCCCCGCTTATGCAAATGAAGCCCGGGAAATTCAAATCCCGGGCTTCATTTGCAAGTGCGGTATGCCTACATTACCCTCCTAGTTCGAACTAGGAGGGTAGTGTAGACATACCCTTGCTTCCTGCAGCTACTGCTGAGTAGGGGATGTTCACATCATATCGCAAGCTAACCAGTGGCATGGGAACATTTTTTAAAGTGGGGGTGCTGAGCCCCTAATCCACCCCCACTCCCAGCTGAGGCTGGGAGTAAAGGCTCAATACTCAGGGCTGGCAGCCGGGACCCCAGGTATGAGGCCAGCAGCAGAGATCCCCAGTGCACCAGGCTCAAACAGGGGTCCCTGGTGCATGGGGCAACCGATGGGAACTCAGCACGTGGGGCCAGCAACAGAGCCCCCAGCACATGAGTCCAACCCTGGGACCCTGGACACTAGGGTGGAAGCCTGGGGATGCTGCAGCACCCCCTGAACCCTAATTTCCATGCCTGTGAACCTAACCCTCAGAATTCAGCCTGGGCTGTGACCTGGTAGTCAGTTCGTATGGCAGGACTTAGTAGAACCACTGCTATATCCCAATCTGGGTCTGTGCAGAGCTTTTTGTGCCAAAAGTCTGATTTAAGTCTGACTGTCAAAATATACTGCAGTGAGTCATGCAACTATTTAAAAATCTCCTGGTGGATTTCTGCACCTTCTTCAGCCCCTTCATAGCACTCTCACTTGTAGCTTGAGGCTTCCGCGTAAATGTTGCTGCTTTGATTCTGTGTGGCACTGCCACAGAGAAAGTTCTGGCTTGCTTCCTGTACGTGGCAAACTAACCCTCTACTTTCAAAGCGACTCTCCATGGGAAATCTTGATGATCTTTGATTCAGGTTAGCTGATAACATCTCACATTCAAAACTGAAATGAAGTCATCTAGCACCAATATCTAGATGTGCCCACTCAATATCAGCATGGATTATCAACATGGAAGCCAGACCCTAAGGAGAGCAAAGTGTGTTTAAAAAGATACCCACTTAATAGTAGGGAAGACTGGGCTGTGACTTGAATGTGTGAATTTAATATTGTCTTTGGGTTTCCCTCCTGGTTTTCAGGGAAGCAGACTCCTCATGAACAACCACAAGGTCATTATCAAGGTTACAAAAATGTCATCTAAGTGGCCACAGGAAAAATAAAAGATGAAGTGAGCAAATTACACTTTTTTCCCCTAGCCACAGCGGGAGAAGGATATTGGTGGTGGGGGTGTATTGTAGAAAAGAGAAAGCAATATTTACTGTATCTGCTGACATCTTGTAGCTATGCCAAAAATATCTCACCAAGAGATGTTCCTAACCAAGCCTGAGCAATATAACAACTGTGAGTGAAAGCTTCAGAAAAACAGATCTCGGTAAACAAATCTGAAATTAGATGCATTTGTCAAAAAAAAAAATCTGACAACAGTGATGCATTAAAAAAAAAACAGTGCCAGACCACAGCAGATAGATGGAGCATATGGTTCGGAGCTTTGTATCTGGTGGGGGTATTGCCAGTTTGAGAGACAAATCCTTCCTGTATATACAGTGGGCCAAAGTTTCAGCTAATATGTCACTAATTTGTACCAGCTGGGGATTTTGCTCCCCATCTCTGCATGGTGCTGTGTGGATGGCCTTTCATTACACATATGTATGGAAGTGGAGTGTCTTATAGCGAGTCAACAAATCTGAATGCTAATGGCTGAGAAGCACTTAAACTTAAACCTTGGGTGCAAATGATCCTTTTGTGAGTAAACACTTCCGTGAGTGAAAACGTGCTTCAAAATATGGCACCAAACCATATCGCTATGACTCCCTCATTTCTAGGTCCATCTGTCATGAGCAGTAATGAGTTGGTTTGGTTTCAGGTAACAGGGAAAGTCCAAAAAAGGAAGTGGCAGTGATTCCCAGCAGGAAATCCAGTAAAAACAGCTACATTAAAATTAGGGATGTAAAGGTTTAACCAATTAACCAGTTAACCTGTAAGCATTGCCCAACTGGCATGCTTACCAGAGTACCCAGTTAACCAGTACCTGGCTAGGCTAGAGCAGCCACCTCCCCCTTCCCAGCATGGTGCAGTGGGCCTTGCCCATCCTGGCTGGAGCAGCCCTTCACCCGTGGTATGGGCAGGAAGTGCTCCAGCCTGGCCAGCCCTACCATGCTGCGAGTGGGGTGCTACTCCAGTGTTTCCCCAGCTGCGGCAGGCGGTTAACCAGTTAAAGTTATAGTTTAACTGGTTAAAAATTTAAACAGGACTTTACATCCCTAATTCAAATCTCCTGGACACCCAAAACAGAGCAGAGTACAAATGGCTATAGATGACTCAGAAACACAGTTTAATCATATGAACATGTGAAACTTTGGGCCAGATCCTTTCTGGTGTACATCCTTGTGCCATCAATGGAGCTAGGGTAGGCTCTAAGGCTATGTCTACACTCGCGGCTTCTTGCACAAGTAATATGCAAATGAGGCGAAGCGTGGAATATCTCTGAGCCTCATTTGCATACCTAATGAGCCACCATTTTTTTCAGAAGAGGCTCTTGCGCAAGAAGGAGCATCTACACTGCCCCTTCTTGCGCAAGAAAAACCCTCTTGTGCAATGCCGTTCTTCCTGAAAAGTAATAGGTGTAACAGCATTGCACAAGAGGGTTTTTCTTGTGCAAGAAGGGGCAGTGTAGACGCTCCTTCTTGCGCAAGAGCCTCTTCTGAAAAAAATGGTGGATCTTTAGGTATGCAAATGAGGCTTGGCGATATTCCACGCTTAGCCTCATTTGCATATTACTTGCGCAAGAAGCCACTAGTGTCGACATAGCCTAAGTGTGGTTTAAAGATAACAGAGGATTGTTTAACATCAGAACTTATGGAATGTTTGAAAATGTCATACTTGGCTCCTCCAGGATGACTTGATCCTGGGAAGTTTTAGACAAAGGACCGGGTCTTTATTTGAGGTGCATCAGCACAGCACAATTGGAGCTACACTGATTTACACCAGCTGTGATGTGGTATGAAGTGTCTATACTCTGCAGAGCTGCTGAACCAACAACTCTTGCTGCTGAGGACCAACGTGGTGTTGCATTAAAGAGTAACATAATAGAATCTAGATTCCCAATGACATGGGATAAACCTTTCCTAAATGTCTTTACTCTCCATACTTTAGTGGAACAAATACCTTAATTTCTACTTACAATGTGTTGTTGGGGGCTTAATTTTGGATGATGGATTAATCACCTGCAGACACACTGCAAATCATGGAGTGCTCCCATCTAACAAGAGTTACACAATGGCTAATTCCAAACACATAAGGATTCTAAATTGCATCTGTCAGGGTTTTCAAATATTCAAATTTGCAAAGCAAGGAGTGTAAAAATGGTGCGAGGCTCTTGATGACACGAAACCTTTTCGGTGGTACTGTGCTTTCGGCTAACTCACGGGGGGACAGAGGTTCTTACGGACCTACCAATCTTAAGGGAGGAAATCGTTGCAGAATCAGGGATTGTGTTAAATGGTTGGTTGTATTGTTTGTCCTGAAGTAGTGTAACTTGTTCCCACAGCTATACAGTTGTTGGCAGCAGGATTGTTCTGGTGCATGCACACACGGCACTTTTAAGCTATTGTACTGGTGCATCCTGGGAATCCTGAAGCTCCTCTTCCATAGCGTGACTAGAAACTGTAGGTTGGCCTCCCAAGGACCCATGACTAGGGTTTATCTGTAGTGGTTTTGTTAAAGCATTGCAAATTCAGTGATTCAGTCAGACTTGGGGGTTGCAAATTCCATGTTTATGAAACATGTGGGATGGCTGTCTTCTGTGGGAGCAAGTCCTCTGGGTATTCCAGGTTCATGACATTCTAAGCAAGGTGTGGGCTTCTGCTTCATGGGCTCACATCACTTTTTCACTGAATCTAGGCAGCACCTAGAAGCACCAATGTTAAGCAGTTGATGTTGCAAAAGGAAGTATTAATTGCTACTTCCAGAGTAACAAAGGGCCAAATTCTGGAATCTTTGTTCAGTCCCTACCCACGTAAACCTCACAGTGTATTCAGTGAATCCAGTGGAACCTTTGCAACTGAACACCAGATTTTAATTTCTCCCAAGTCCCCTTTATGCAACAAGGATACTGCTAATTATACCTGAAGGGCAGGTGTAAACATTTATAGCCCATGTAAACACATCTCAGAAAAATGAGAAACAGATTTAGAATATGATTGCCAAGTTTTGGCCCAATGACTGTGCACAGAACAACGACTATACTGATTACTCTCACACACCACTGAGGGTTACTGCAGTGCGTCACTGCATGTTAGTGATTCATTTTTGGATTCTGGTGCATTTTTGTTTAGTTATTGGAGTGTATTGGCACCAAAAGCCAATGACAAGGGCAAAAGAGAATATTAAACTACTAATAAAAAGTATTTACTCTTCCATGATGCACTTTCCCTTGTGGGAAAAGTCCTATAAAGCTTAATAGGAAACGATAACCTTTCTATTGAAAGTTTTCCTATAAATTGCAATAGAGTTGTATTGCTACTATAAAACTGTTTAGGATGGTTTAAAAAAAACTCAGTGGAAAGGATCTTTCCTTTGGTTTTTATGATAATTTCAACTGAACTTTATTAAAATTCTTCAGAACCCTACAGGTTTCATCCCCGCTAAATTCTATGGGGAGTTTCCATAAAGACTATGCCTCAAACGGCCTCTTGGATCTTTGTGGCAAATGACCGTTATTTCCTGATCAGCCCTTAAATGAAAGGAAGTAAAGCAAGCAACATATCCCCAACGAGGCAGGGGGTACACACAATATTGGATAGATAGGCAACCTGAAACTAAGTATAAAAAGCAGATGGCACCACTCTACTGAATTGCACTTCAAAGAGCTAACTTTTTGTGAATTCTTATGCTTGTAGCAGTGATAATGAAAGTGATTAGCACAACTTGATTAAATCCCCTGTAGGTTATCTTTTTTGAAATTAAAAAATTGGAATTATCCTCTTTTTGTAGTGACTTTTGGATTAGGCTGTCTGAGTTGTATGTGTTGAATGTGTACAACAATATTAACCCACAAGAGCAGCTGTGGAGCTCCACTGTGTTATCCAACTTCTAGAATCCAGTCCAATCTAACTTAATGTTCAACTGCTGATTTTTTCCCAGGAGTTTTAAAAAATGCAATCTTAATTCATTTGTTTTTTAATCTAATGCTGTTAGAAGTGATATCAAGTGCAATTAGCCTCTTTCTCAGCACACTTCAGCTTCCTCGTCCTCCACAATAGGTGCAATTGATCTGAAAAAGGAAAATTCCAAAGACTAAAAGTAAGATCATGCTCTGGCCACTCTGTACTGCTCTGGCTGTTTTGTATGGAGTAGTCTCCCTAAAAGCCCCATATCCATCTGTTGGATGATTCCCTTGGGGCAGGCGCTGTTATAGACAGTAATAAAGCTACCTCCTGACGGTGTCTTCACACACCCCAAGATAGAGGGCATATCAGGTGTGGGACTAATTTGTACAATGCTGAGGGGATTCCATGCCATGCTGGACTGCACTCGGTGGGCTCACTCACTCTGCTTCCCCATGGCCACAACAAGCTCTCCCCTCCCACCTCCGAGTGATTCCCAAAGCAGCATCCTCGGGGGTGGGGCTCCAGAGGATGAGAGGGCAGGAAGGGGCAAGGCTTGGGGAATGGTCCCTGGACAGTCCCTGGCCCACTGGGACTCATGGGCTGGATTGTGAAATTGCTCCAGCCAGGGATGGCCTACAAGCCATAATTATTCATTCATTCATTATTCAATAATTATTCAGTCAGTCACAGAAAGAGGAGGGCCCACACCTTGTTTAGAGCAATAGATAGGCGTGTTCCAGGCCCTGCTCTGCCTAGTGCAGAGCAAGGCCTTAAACCTTGGTCTCCCATAACCCAGGGTACGTCTACACTACAGCGCTAGTTCGAACTAACTTAGTTCGAATTAGTTAATTCGAACTAAGCTAGTTCGAACTAACGCATCTAGAACTAAAAACTAGTTCGAACTAGCGTTTTGCTAGTTCGAACTAGTAAGTCCACATTGAGTGGACTCTGAACAGGGCTTAATGATGGCCGGAAGCAGTGCCGGCAGGGCATAAAAGGAGGACTTAGAGCATGGAGATGCTGTCTCAGGCTAGCCGAGGGCTGCGCTTAAAGGGTCCCGACCCCCACCCCGGACACACAGTTCTAAGGGGTGCCCCGCTTGCAAAGAAGTTCTGGCTTGGAGTGCCCTGAGTGCCCACACTGGGCACATCACACCACTCGGCCATCAGCCCGGCTGCACTTGCCGCAGGCTGCCATCTGGGGAGAGGGAGTAATTGGGGGGCTGCAGGAGAGCTTCCACCCCCAGAAGCCCGCAGAGCCAGCCCAGTCCTCCCCATCGGGGGCTCGTACCCCATTCCTCCCTCACCTCCTTCCACTTGCCCTTCCCTAGCCCCCCTTCTTATTGATGTACAAAATAAAGATAACGTTTCTTCCAACATTGACTCTGTCTTTATTGAAAAAAACTGGGGGAGACTGGGAAAAGGAGGTGGGAGAGGGGAAGAGAAAGGCTGGGAGAGGGGAGGGCAACTAACATGATCAGGGGTTGGGAACAGGTCCCAGATGAAGAGAGGCTACAGAGACTGGGACTGTTCAGCTTAGAAAAGAGGAGACGGAGGGGGGACAGGATAGAGGTCTCTAAAAGCAGGGGTTGGGTGGAGAGGGTGCATTCACAAAAGTTCTTCCTGAGTTCCCATAAAGAAGGACTAGAGGACACCAAAGGAAAGGAATGGGTAGCAGGCTTGAAACTAGTAAGAGAAAGTTGTTCTTGACAAAGCAAATAGTTAACCTGTGGAACTCCTTGCTGCAGGAGGCTGTGAAGGCTAGAACTAGAACAGAGTTTAAAGGGAAGTGAGATCAAGTGATGGAGGTTGGGTCCATGGAGTCCTATTAGCCAGAGGGTAGGAGTGGTGTCCCTGCCCAAAGTTTGTGGAAGGCTGGAGAGGGATGGCACGAGACAAATGGCTTGGTCATTGTCTTCGGTCCATCCCCTCCAGGGTCCCTAGGGTTGGCCGCTGTTGGCAGACAGGCTACTGGGCTAGATGGACCTTTGGTCTGACCCAGGACGGCCATTGTAAGCTCAGGGCTCAGTGTCGGGGGTCTCAGTGGACCCCCTTGATTTTCATGCACACCTGGTCCTGGGTGGCCAGGCTGGCAGCTCTCCTGCCCTAGACGGCCACTTTCCTGTGCCTAGTGCGGAGATCGTGGACGAGGTCCACGATGTCCGCACTAGCCCAGGAAGGTGCCCGCCTCTTGCGGTCCAGGGCAAGCTCCCGGGAGCCGCCAGCCTGGTCCCGGCAAGAGGGGGTGGGCTGGGGGGCATCGGGTGGGTGGCTCTGTGCCGTGCCAGGTGCAGGGTCTGCTGGCTGGGTGCTGGCAGGCTTGCACCTGGCACGGGCACCGTAGCCAGCCCGTGCCCCTTTAAGGGGTCCGGGGCCGGGAGGGGGGCATAGAGTTTCCCTGGTGTTGGCCAGAGTGGCCACCAGGGAAACCTGGGGAGGGCTAGCCTCCCACTAGTTCGAACTAAAGGGCTACACAGCCCTTAGTTCGAACTAGCTAGTTCGAACTAGGCGTTAGTCCTCGTAAAATGAGGTTTACCTAGTTCGAACTAAGCGCTCCGCTAGTTCGATTCAAATTCGAACTAGCGGAGCGCTAGTGTAGCGCATAGGAAAGTTAGTTCGAACTAACGTCCGTTAGTTCGAACTAACTTTCTAGTGTAGACATACCCCCAGTGAGTGCCAGCCTCTGGGCTATTGGATATTCTGAGGAGGGACTGATTCTTTCTTCAAAATGTTACTTTCCTCAGTGATCACCGAACCCAGGCAGCTGGGAGCAGGGCTGGCTGAGAGTCCAGCGACAGAGGGGCTGGCAGCCGGGAAGCTGGCCAGGCTGGAGCTAGGAGTGGGTCCGGGCCAAGGGCCAGGAACCCAGCATGGTTCAAAAGTAGAGCTGAGCTGGAGGCTGGGAGTGCAGCTGGGTCAGCAGCAGGAAGGCCAACCGCCGGGAGCTGGGACAGCAGCCAGGAGCTGAGTTGGTCTGGGAGTGGAGCCAGTATGGCAGCTGGGGCAGGGGCCCAGCCGGCACCAGGAGTGGAGCCCAGTGACTGGGGCTGGCAGTGAGTCGTTGGCCATAAAAGGAGCTGGGAGGCAGCCTGCCCCTTGGGTGACCTCGGAGACTAGCTACAGAGGGGCTGGCATTGAACCCTCCAGTCCAGCAAACTCCCTCATTCGGGACTGGTCAGGTCCCCAGGGTGCCGGACCAGGGAGGTCCAACCTGTACAATATTGTTTTTCTCTGTTCAAGCTATGAATAGATGCAGGAGGAACATTATAGTCAATTTACATTCTTTGTAACAGATTTCCTCTGCTCCCTAAAAGAGCCACTCAACAATAAATATTATTGGGTGGGCTCTTATTAAAGTGTGGCTTTGGAAAATTCACAGCAAAAAAAGTACTTTCTTACTCAGCTTTACTTCCTGTATGACTTCAGTCATATATGCTCACTTCAGTAAAGGGTTTAACTCAGTCTTGAGAGCCAAGGAGGCCACACACCCCTCTATCTTACTGGGCATGCTCAGGCTGCACTGCTATAAAAGAGAGCAGCTCTGCTCAGTTGGGGCTGGCTGGCCAGCCCCAGCAATGGCTCAAATGCTACCATGCAGGTTGGAGACCCAATGCAGCTAGCAACCACTCAGGATTCAGAAGCAGGTGGGAGTAACCAAATCCCAGAAGAAAGAGGGGAGATAGAGATCTGCCAGTGCACAGAGACATTTGAAGCAGGAAGCAGCCCAGGGATGGTGATGACCACAGGATGAGTGAGCCACTGTTGGAGAGTAAGCGTATTGTGGCAGGAATTTCCCCACTAACTCAGTGGCTGTAGCGAGCCACTAACAGGGCCCTGGGCTGGAGATCAGTGGAGTGGCAGGGCCTGGACCCCCCTGCTGGGGGATGTAAAACTGTCCTTTATTTATTACCCCTTAAAACAGACTTGGACCATTGGGTCATATTAGAACTATGGACTTGTGCTGCTCTGCTAAAAGGGGCAAGTTATATACCTTGGCCATTAGGTCATATTGAGACTGTGCTGCACTGCTGATTTGGGGCAATTTACAGACATTGACCTTTTTGTCATATTAGGACTATGGACTTGTGCTTCCCTGCTAATAGGGCTGAGGTATTGCCTTTGACCATTGGATTGTATTGGGACTACTGAACTGCCCTGCCAATAAGGGTGAGAGCTAGATTGGGACCCCGGGGCTAGAGGACAGGAATAATTTGACTTGGGCGTGTGAGATTGGAGGCACCAGCTGGGGGATAAAAGGGGCAAATGCAGGTGTGACTGCAGGGGCAGATGACTGTTTTGCGGGGCCCAGGGCAGCATAACTCCGCGGGGGCCCCCCTTTGCCACGGCGCATGTGCAGGGCTTTTTGAGGCACGAGGCCCGGGGTGGCCGCCCCGTTCGCCCTGCCCTATATCCGCCCCTGTGTGACTGGACAAGGCAGACACTCCACCTGCCCTGGACTTGGTCCTCACCTCAGCCATGTGACATACCCATTAACCAAAAATGAATAAGGCTAGAACTTCTTTGCTATAACAAAACTTTGCAAATCAGATTCAAGCACAATTATAGAAATACTGCACAATTGCTTCAAGGAGTCACTTCTCATAAATCTCTCTCCTGTTACTACACTGAATGCTGAGGAAGTCCTATATTTACAAAGCAGGGGCCTGATGCAAAGTGCTGATTACCTTTTGTTAGGGCTAGGAATTGAGGATATTTTGTGCCTGTCTGTGTTGGGCTTTAAGTATCAAAGTTTGATCAGTCCTTTGCTAAAAAGGATTATTTATCATTTATTCAATTGGTGTTTAGTGTTGTTTGACTGCATTGTAGCGCAATCAGCATGCAATACTGACTCTGAGTCTATTAAAAAAAATCAGTATATCAGAAGTGGCACCATAGAATTCAATGGCGTTAAATGTTATAATATTGATATATGTGATAAGAGAAATGGGCCACCAAAGCTAACTGGAGAATTTTGGAAAAAAATCCGTAAATGGTGTGAAATAGTCAGAAGTAGATAAAAAGGGTTCCCCTGTTGGCCCTTCTTTAGTCAGTGACAAAACTCCTATTGATTTGAATGCAGCAGGATTTCACTCAAGGAGTTGTGCCAGTTCTATGCTAAAGAACAAAGACCATGAGTGAGATGCCTGCAAGAAGAACTATTCAGAAAAGCAGGACTGGAAGGCAAGTCATTTTCCTCTTCTGCATATATAAATAGATGAATAAAAATATAGATGTATAAAACTTAAAGCTGGTAACTTCAGTGGACTCAAATCCCCTTGAAATTCAGGGGGAGTTGGGACCCTAAATATTTTGGGTGGTCTCAAAAAATCCCAGAGTCAGTGTTTATAGTGAAGAAAATTGAGGGTGGTGGAGTAGCTAATGGGGGAGGAAAGAGCTGCTTAAGACAAAGCAAAATGAAAATTAGGGATGTTAGTGTACCCATTTACACGATTAACCAATAAGCCTGGGCTCATCAGTTAATCTTAATGGTTGCATGCAAACTCCCTCCCTGCACCTTGCTGCCTCTGCATCAGGAGCAGCAAGGGGGAGGGAGGCTGGAGCCGGTGTATCACGTGTACCAGCTCCTGCCTGCCCCTTACGTGTAAATGTTTAACTGCTGAATATTTCAGTGGTTACACATTTACAAAAGTTTTTTTTTGTAACGTTTCTAATGAAAACTGACTATGTAGAAGTGAGCTGGCTGGGAAACCAGGCTACAGAAACTGGGTAGTTATGAAAACAATATATCTGGTTTGCTTAAAACTTTAAAGCTGTGATTTCCCTCCCCTCCCTGGCCCAGACAAGAACACCCTCTCTCAGGGCAATCGGGCCCAGTGGTCCTAGTCACTCCAGGCCAGGCCCAGCGGTTCTAGTCCATATAACAGTTCATGCTCCCCTTCCTTGGGGTCCCAAGTGTGTGGAAGGAGGCAGGAAAGGGGGCCCAGGCTCGCCCTCTCCACTGGGCCCCAGCCCAAGGCCCAGTTGGTGGTGGGCATTTCCCCAACCACCAGGTCAGTGGGGAATCCCTCTGAAACACACCAAGCTCACCGGGTTGCCATCTGGCTCCCTGCCCTTGGGAAACTTTCTACCCCTGTCTGGCTGCGCAGGGTGTTGCTTGGGCACAGGCTGCTGCTCCCTCAGGGACAGGTTCCTCAGGTGGCTTCTCTTGGGTTTGGGCAGGAGCTCCCTCCTCCTGGTGGCCAGTTCCAACTGACCAGCTTCTCTCGCCTTTATAGTAGGGCGGCATCAGGAACACGTCCAGCAGGTCCGTGGCAGAGGGGCCTTTTCCACCCAATAAACCTGTCCACTACCACCCTGGCCAGTGCAGGATTGGTACACCCTCTCATACCTCCTTACTTACTTTTTTATGTTCAATGTTTTGAGGAAATAAACAGTTGAGCAACACTTATAAATCAATGATTTTTTGATGGGGAATTTAGAGTGTCGTCAGAGGGCAGTTGAAGGTCAAAAGATATTAAGAACTTTGTCCTTGTGCCATTGAATACCTCCTTCAAACTGGGGAGATATGTAGGAGCTTTGTGCACAGAAACCCATAGTTTGTTCCCTACTCTGCTGCACAAGGCATGATAAATGAGGAAAATAAAACATTGACTTTCTAGTGCACCTTTCCTCAAAAAATATGATATGCTTTATTTTCTTGGCAACTTTATTACATCAACTAAAATGTTCACAAAAACCTATCAGCAGCAGCAAAATCAAACCTTTTCTTCTGTGCATAGAAGCCAAATGGAAAGGTTAACCCCAAAAATTCCACTATGGTGAGTAATGTACTAGACCATTTTTATTCTGTCTGTCTCTTCCAGGTTATTCTCTATCAACCTTTTAATACTATTTCACCAACCAATATAGACCCTTCCATAAACAGTGGGCCAAACATCCTGGTGAAAGCCCACTGAAATCAATTGAGTTAGGTTAGGTATTTATTTGGCCTACAGATTTCTTCAAACATACGTAGCGAATCTTATCTTTTTTTTACACATGCCACAGTTGCATAGAATATGCACTTTCTGCTAACCAGATTTCAGTAGTGACGCTCTTGCTAATGCAAATACAGAAATGCTTTGTTGCAATAATGGAGTCAAATATGTAAATATTTGATATGCAGATGCTTTCATCAGAACATTAAAATGCTGAGTTAATGATATTTAAATTTTACTAGCTAGCATCCATCGGGTGGGAGGATACTGTCCATGAGGTCTGATTTCCCCCAGCTCTTACTCACAAGCATGACCCCACCTTACATTAATGGCACTGCTCACCTGAATGAAGGCTGCAAGATCTGACCCTGTAGGTGTAATCAATTTGAAGACTTCAATAAAATGTTACCCTGAATAAACTCAGGGTGCTCTAGAAACTCTTGCTTTAAGCCTGCAAGTGTTCCCTTGTGCACATAAGGGCCAGAGGCTCAAGACCTGTAGACCATGAATTAGAATTCACTTCAGCTCCTATTGAAATGTTTTCCCCAAAAGAGCAACTGGTTCCATCAGCTCTTAGCAATTTAATAGAATACTTCAGGTAGTTCATATTATAGCCATTGAACTGCAGAAAAATGCAGGTAGAAAATGGTACTTATGCAAACTGAAATCTGGTAAGGCCTATGGGGCTGATCCCCCATCTCTCCTAAAAATGCTGCTCTTTGCAATCCTAAAAAGTTTCAGTTCTCTAGTGCTCATTAATACTTTTCTCTTGACTTTGATACACAACATGAGTTTTGTGATTTGCTCAAACTGAGAAACTCAAGTAATTTTGGTTGATATTTCATTGAGTTCATGAGGTAGTCATGCAAACATCATCTCAGGTTCACTCAAATTAACAACTAAAGGCATGAGCCAGAGTCTAATGAAGTCAGTGGGAAGAATCCCAGGCCTGAATTTATAAAGGATTTCAAACCCAGGGAATCTTTTTCATGTGACTTCAGGTTTCACAAAAATATTTTCAGAAATTCCAATGACCATATTAGCTCAGAGACACAGATTAAACTATTGTATGGGCTTACTATACCAAAGTGATGTAGCATCTTTCTCCCTAGATCTACATCTCCATTTACCTTTGCTTAGAACTATTTGGAAGAATCAAAGCTTTTAGCCAACTTGATTTTGTAGCTTCTGAAACAAACTTAGTATATGTTGAGGTCTTCTGGCTCAAGGATCGATATGAAAGTCGAGCATCTTGTCACCCTAGGCTGTTCATGACCTCAGAGTACTAGGATTCACATACTGTATGATTACTGAAAAATAACCATACAGTGATCATGCAAATGTTATATTTAGTCAGAGTGCAGGAAATTACATACGTTTTATACACTTACAGGTTAGCAACTGTACAAGGTTCCTACATTCTGCCTGCTGGGTCTTTCCATATGCTCAGGTTCTAACTGATCACCATCTGGGGGAAAATTCCTTCAGCAACCCCATGTCAGATTGACAGAGATCCTGATTTTTGTTTTTGTTTGTTTGCCTTCCTCTGCAGCATGGGGCACAGGTCACTTGCAGGTTTAAATTAGTATAAATGGTGCATTCTCTGTGAACTTAAATCTTTAAACGTGTGGGCTATGTCTACACTGCAGGCTTCTTGCACAAGAACTGTTTTGCACAAGAGTACTTGCGCAAGAGCGTGTCCACACTGCCATGTGCTTTTGTGCAAGAGCATCCATGGCAGTGTGGATGCTCTCTTGTGCAAGAAACCCCTGTGGCCCGTCCATGCTGCCTTCTTGCGCAAGAGCTCATTCCTCATGGGGAGAGGAATAACTCTTGCTCAAGAAGCCCTGTGTTCCGACACTTTACTGTAAATTTACTTGCGCAAGGATGCATGTGCAGAGTAGATGCTCCACAAGTTTTTGTGCAAGAAGCCTGCAGTGTGTAGGCATAGCTGTCGTGTCCAACCAGTTCTGCAGCAGTAGCTACAATAGTGGCTGCTGCTACAGCAAACTAGCCACACTCAACCAGTCAAATAGCCACATGTGGCTAGCATGTTGGACATCATGGCTTTAAACCATGATTTGAGAATGCCAGTAACGCAGCTGTGTTTAGGGATCTATTACAGGAGTGGTACCTGAGATTCTGGGGCTAGCAATGTGCAGGTCAGATTAGATGATCATGATGATCCCTTCTGACCTATAGTCAATGTGTCTATGATTATGCTGAAAAAAGTCAGCTAGTTATAGATATATTTTGTTTTGTTTGTTTTTTGCTCTCACTCTGAAATTTTCTTTGTTATGTAGCTTTGCACTTTTGATGATATCTGCTTTCTGGAGCTGAACTGGCTCACTGGGTTAGTCAAAATGCTTCAATCAGTGCTTCTCAAACTGTGGGTCAGGACCCCAAAGTGGGCTGTGGGTTTTAATGGGGTCCCCATGGCTGGTGTCAGACTTGCTGCAGCTTGGGGCTGACAAAGTCCAAGGGTTTCAGTCAATGTTTCCTGTAAGCTGAAAGTTTGGGTGGCCAGCCAGGAGAGATTCAGATGCTGCTGGCTCTGAGCACTATGTGTGTTCTGATAACCAGCTGGGCAGTATATGTTTCTACAGGTGGTACATATCTGCACATGCCCTGGTGCACATAACAAAATTTATTCCACACATAGATGGAAAAAAATTAGAGGGAATGCTGGTTTCAGCCATGTGTGGTGGACCTGTAACCGGAGCCCTCTGCACTTGGGGCTGAAGCCCTTGGAGTTTGGTTTAGACCTTACCTTTTGAACTATGGTGCTCCAGGTTTGGCTCCCCCAAATGGGGCAATGGGGTTCAAGCAGGCTGAGACTTCAGTCCCTGCCTCCTGAGGTGGTTTAGTAATTTTTGTTATCAGAAGGAGGTGAGGTGTTTGAGAACCCCTGGCTTAGAATTGTACCATTTCCTCTCCTTACAGTCCTCACTATCAATATGTGCTTGGGAAAAGTCAATACAGCTCAGAATGAATCATGCTGGTTCTAAGCCCTGCCTTCTCCAAGTGAAGTCAGGGCAAGTTTTGCCTCTCATTTCAGTGGGATCAGAACATAGGCTAAATAAATCTGTTCTGTGCTCTCTGATGTAGCTTTCTCAACGCTTGCTTCTAAATCACACGAGGGAATCTAAATCTATTTGAATCCCTCATAACTGATCTCCTAAGGCAGTTGAGCTGTCATCTTTGTCAAAACTGACATCAGTAGCAATCCCCTGGTGCAGGCTGAGCTGTTTCCTAGTGCTTGTAATTATTTAGGAAGCCACTAGCCACCCTGGTGGTGTGGTTGACTTTGGAAAGTGGCAGGTTTGGTTTATTACAGTAGCACCTCCTCGCATTTATTCACTTTTCTAAGCTTTATCACTGGTATTCATCAGAAGATCAATAAATTATAGGCTATTTGTTTTTCCTATTATATTCCAGCTCAGCTTTCCCCTTGATATCTTTTTACTCACTGCCTCTTCTTGTTCCATTTCCCCCCTCCTCCTCCCATTTTTTTCCTCTCCTTCCCCTTCCCCCCTATTTATTTTGGTCCTAGACATCCAACACTCTGGTCATCTGAAGAAGTGGGCTGTGCCCACGAAAGCTCATGATACCATCTACATGTTTTGTTAGTCTTTAAAGCGGTACCAGACTATTTCTTGTTTTTTAAGTTTATCCTGTACAGATTAACTCGGCTACCCCCTGACACTTTTTTATTGTAATTAGTTGCCTGGATATACCCACAGGAGCAACAGGAGAGATTGGGGAGAGAAAATCCTTTAAAACATCAGGTGAATACACACCATGTGCCTGATAGGATTTTGTTTCTTTTGGTTTTGGTTTTGGTTTTAGTTGCTTGGCTTCAGATAATGGCCAGCTATTCAGTGAAATTTACCATCTAGAAATCCCACCTGTCATAGGCGACTGGTGCCTACAAAGGAAGGGGATGCAGGGAGGGCCACATGGAGGAACAGAGAGAGATGAGGGATTACCCCATTTAGCAATCAAAATTTTGACAGGAGTACAGGGGGGCAGTGCTCCTCCTGGGTGTGACCACGAGTCACCTATGCCACCTGGGGTGGTAAATGATATACTGGCATGGAGGATCTGCTGGTTCTGCTACGATACAGCAGAGATCACAGTGTCATTGGAGTTCTGAACCATATGAGTGTGTGTGGGGGGGAGTAGCTCAAACTATTTCTGGCATCTTCTCTTTTGGTGGTGTTGTGGGGGGCCAACAAAGGGTGCAAGGTTATGACGAGGGCTACGAATAGACTATCCTGATTGGTGGTGATCGTCTGAAGCTTGTCAAAGGGCTTAGACTAGAGCTAATGCAGCTCCTTAGTTAAATAGGCACTTGGAGCCAGGAGGAGCTTAGACTCATACAACCTATTTCTCTTCTCTTCTGATTGTTTGAGGAACGTAAAGGAGGCTGCAGGGGGAAGATGACTTTTGTGCTCTAGGTTAGTGGGTGGCTGAAAGATTTCTCTAAAAATCAGCAGACCTCCAGTATGATCCTTAAAGCTAGCGGGCTCCTTATTTTACCTATGAAGAGATTTAATAGGCTTATCTCTTGCTGAATGTGCATGTGCCTGACTGGGGGGATGAAATCATCTGTCCGTGTGATAAATATGGGTATTTTTGAGCCATGTCTTAGAAGCTGCATGTAGAAGTATGAAAACCTTTCAGCACTGTGAAAGCTTTCTATGTGCCGCAAATATTCTGTAGAACTAACCTGTCCTTTCCCAAAAACAGATTCATTATTTACATATTAGATTGAACATAAGAACGACCATACTGGGTCAGACCAAGGTCTGTCTAGCCTACAGAGGGAGCCTAGTCACAGATGGGAGCCCGTCTATCCTGTCTGCCAGCAGTAGCAAATGCCAGATGCCCCAGAGGGAGTGAATACAACAGGTAACCATCAAGTGATCCCTCTCCTGTCATCCATTTCCAGAAGAACAGAAGCTAAGTACACCATTCCTACCCGTCCTGGCTAATAGCCGCTGATAAACCTAACCTCCATGAATCTATCTAGCTCTTTTTTTGAACACTGTTAAAGTCCTAGCCATTACCACGTCCTCTGGCAAGGAGTTCCAGAGGTTGACTGTGCGCTGAGTGAAGAAAAACTTCTTTTTGTTTGTGTTAAACCTGCTGCCTATTAATTTCATTTGGTGACCCTAGTTCTTATGTTGTGGGAATAAGTAAATAACTTTTCCTTATTCACTTTTTCCACACCAGTTATGATTTTATAGACTTCTATCATATCCCTGCTTAATCTCTTTTCTAAAATGAAAAGTCCAAGTCTTTTTAATCTCTCTTCATATGGGACCCGTTCTAAACCCCTAATAATTTTTATTGCCCTTCTCTGAACCTTTTCCAATGCCAATATATCTTTTTTGAGACCACATCTGTACACAGTATTCAAGATGTGGGTGTACCATGGTTTTATATAAAGGCAATAAGATTCTGTTTTATTTTCTATACCTTTTTAAATTATTCCTAACATTCTGTTTGCTTTTTTGACTGCTGCTGCACATTGAGTGGATGTTTTCAGAGAACTATCCACAATGATTCCAAGCTCTCTTGTAGTTGTAGCTAAATTAGTCCCCATCATATTGTATGTGTAGTTGGGATTATTTATTCCAATGTGCATTATTTTACATTTATGAACATCAAATTTAATTTGCCATTTTGCTGTCCAATCACTTAGTTTTGAGAGATCTTTTTGAAACGCTTCAGTCTACTTTGGTTTTAGCTATTTTGAGCAGTTTAGTATCATCTGAAAGTATTGCCACCTCACTGTTTGCTCCTTTCTCCAGATCACTTATAAATAAGTTGAATAGGATTGTTCCCAGGACATACCCTTGGGGGACACCACTAGTTACCTCTCTCCATTGGACAAATTCAAGTGTCTAAGCCCCACTCATTTTCATGCAAGCTCATCTTGAGTTTCTTTGGAAGATGGGATTCAGGACGATCTGAAAATGCTACTTGTTGTGACGACAATACCACTATATGATGTTGCTTTTGTTTTATGTTAGTAACTGTCTTTTTTAAAAAAAGGTCCTAATTACTTCCTGCTTTCCTTCAAATTCTTGTGTGTACAAGTCTAGGAGACTCTTTGAAAATCACCCAGGTGCACTTCCCAGAGACAGCATTTAAGTGCTTTTATAGTTCAGAAATCCATCTGTTCTTTCTTTTTATAACTCACTATTCATACAAACAGTCAAAATTAAGAACAATGAAATTATAACAAAAGTAGACCAGTCATGTTGTTCTCTTAACCATGCAAGATCAGAATATTTTTCCTAGAAAGCAAAAATCTTTAGGCTCTGTGGTGAATGCTCTGATGTGGCCCCAAGGAGCAGTGAGTTATTGAGAAACCAAGAGCCAGATCCTCGCTGGTGCAAATTGTCATTGCTCCCTTGGCATCACTGAATCTATGCTGATTTACACCAGCTGAGAATCTGGCTCAAGAGATTATGTAGGAGAAAGGGGCAAAGGTGGGGGGAAAATTCTGTTAAATGAGAGAAGAGAGAAAGATTCAAGAATGGAGAGAGGTCAAGATGTCCGTTTAAGAGGCAAAGCCCTCCTAGGGAGGGTAGCATATCTTACAAAGCCCCGGTCTTGGTGAATATGGGTCCCATTCCATGTTTGTCCACTTCTGCAAAACTCCATAGCATTTTTCATGGAAAGTTTCATAAAAGCAAAATGTGGATTCACTTCCTTCCTTAGTTTCAGAGCACTAAGCCCAGATGACACTCGTTAACAAAGAATGTATTCGGCTTCTCTTGTATGCTCATTAAATATGAATCCATATGCATCAGCTATCCATGTATAAAAAGCCCAGTCTTAGCCCAGTGATACTCAGACTGAGGTTCTGGAGCTTCAAGTGGCTCTTTAATGGATCTCCTGCTGCTCTTTGTAGCACATGATATTAAAATTGTGATTTAATTATTAACCAATCAAGATACTTTTATGATATTAACCAATGTATCATAGTGGATCAATCATTTTGCTGTAAGAAGTTATCTAACTATCTATCCTGAAATGAACTAATGAATTCACAATACTGTAGTTCAGGCATGTCCAAAGTCCGGCCCGCGGGCCAATTGCGGCCCGTGTTCCGGTTTAATATGGCCCCACAGGTAATTTGGCAATATCTATCTTTTATGGCCCCCAACGAATCCATATGTATTGAGATGAATGCATTGTAAAATCTCAGTTAATGTCAGTTGGTCTAAATCAGTTATAAATATATTTGGACACAACATGTATACTTGGTGTTATGTTCCTGTTCATATTTTTTGAACTTAAAAGTTGACAGACAGCCTTTATTACCAATAATATGTAATGTACTTTACAATGTTCCCGACACTTCAGCTTCTTGGATTTTTTTTTCATCTGGCCTTCAGATATGAAAGGCAGAGTGATTTAACACCTGTTTAGATTTGTCATCCATGTGATGAAATGAAAAGTATGCTGTTTGCAATAAACTTTGCATAAAATAGTTAATTTGCATTTAATTTTAATGGTTCAAAGAATGTCAGGCAAAATGGTCGGCCCTCACGCATGTTTACTTCATCAAATCTGGCCCTCTTTGAAAAAAGTTTGGACACCCCTGCGTGTAGTTCTTTTGGATAATGTTGATCACTAAGGCTACAACTAGACTACAAGCCTCTTTTGAAAGAGAGCATCTAGACTGCAAGCAGATTTTTCGAAAAAGCGAACCCCTTTTCAAAAGACCCCAGACACTCTGTTAAAAAAGCAGTTTGCATTCAATAGTGCCTTTTTTCGAAAAAATTGCTGCGTTCTTTTGATTTACTTTCGAAAGAATGTGGCTGCAGTCTAGATGCAAGTTTTTTCAAAAAAAGGCTACTTTAAACAAAAAACCCCCCAAAACCCTGTAGTCTAGACATACCCTAAATTTGGCTCCTGTACCACTGAGGACTAAGAGTGACTGTCCTAGACATATATGCTTTCTTCCTCCTCATGTGTCTTTTTACCCCTTCTGAATATTCTGTCTAAAATCTTCCAGCACTTTCAGTCCTTCACTATCAACATTCTGTTCCACCCACATCCTTAATCCATCCCCATTCTGCAAACAAACCATTGGCAGTTGATCACATTAAGGGAAACAGAGGATGATTGCGAGTTTCATTTATTAAAGTAATACAAGACACAGTCTTGTGAATGACTCATTTCTTATTTAAATTGCTCTGTGGAGGAGGGGGTGATGAGTTGTTTATACTGGTTTAATATCTAGAATCATCACATTAAAAAAGTTCTAACCTGCCTGTCAATGACAAAATTATAAAATGAAAACATCATGAGCCTAATCCTCCTTATTAGACTTTAAAAGCTTGGGAAAGCTGTGCATTTCCTCAGGGATTTTTTTTAAGCAATACCTATAGTATGATACATCTGGAGTCTAGCTGTAACACACCATGACAATCTGAAGTACCAAAATAATAAAATGCCAGCTCTGCATTGGAAGTTTCATGCAGAATATAATTCCTGCACTTGAAAAGCTTTCCAAACCGAGAGGGAGTAGGCATGCTAACCAAGGGCCTCCTCATCTGATTCAGGTTATATTCATATTTGGGGTTTGAATGTTACTTCCAAAAAGCTTCTATCCCCCATCCCACTCACCTCTCTCTCCACAGGGAAGAGAGAGAAATATAAACTCCATAAAGATGTAACAATGCACCTTAATCCTGACTTGAAATAATCCCCCTATTCCACTCCTACTGCCTCTTGAGCTAACGCTACAGAATATATAGGCACTATTTGCTTTTAGAAACTAAAAGTGTGTTCTACAAAAAGGGATATTCACTTATCAGGGCTGAGAGCTGAAAAGTGATAAGGCCCTAATATCCCAGTCCTGTACCATTTGAGACATTAGGGGTGCAGTCCTGGACTCATTAAAATAATTGACAGCCCGTACATTGACTGCTTAGAGCAGAGTGTACTGCAAGGAGTAACAGAATGTAAATAGGAAAACTCAGAAAATTTAGGCTGAATAGGAAGGAAATATTCCTGAAAGTCATCTTCTTTGTCTTTAATTTTACACCACCAAGGATGTGCCAGGCCCTTCACCATAAAAGGCTAAGGGCCCATCAAGAAGGTTAAAGTTGTCACATACCCAGGGCCGGATTAAGGGAGGGGCTAGCCGGGCAGCTGCCCGGGGCACCAACCTAGGGGGGGCACCTGAGGGCAGCTGTAATGGGCGCTGCATGCCCAGGCTGGGCGGCTGGGGGCCGTGCGGCACCCCTTAGAGCTGCCATCAGGTGCTGCATGCCTGGGGCTGGGGGCCACGCGACGCCCCCTAGAGCTGCAATCAGGCTCCAGCGCTCCCAATTGCAGCTGTAAGGTGTGCAGCGTGCTGGGGGCGGGGCCATGCATGCGCTGTGCGCCCAGGGGCAGAACCGAGCCTGCATTGCACGCCCGCTGCCCGGGGCGCAGGAATGGCTCGAACCGGTGCTGCATACACCCAACAGGACGCTGCAGTGTGTCAGTACGTTCCAATCGGTGATACTTGAAAATCACAACAGAGTTAATTTTATACACTGTATGAAAGGCATGATACTCCATCCATGCCTTCAGAATGTTGACTTCTCAGGCTATCACACAGAGTTGTAGAGAATGCATTCATGCTAGATTGCTGCAGTAGTACCAGTTACCCTATTCAATATTTCTTCTTTGATCATTTACTTCTCTAATTCCTGTGTTTCTGCAATACATGGAGCTTTACAAAGTATAACAGAAGCCTGAGTTGCTTCACTGAATCACTTGCAGTCTAATTTGGGATGTTGGCATATTAGGGCATGTCTACGCTGGGGAGTTATTTTTGAAATAACTTCCCTTACTTCAAAATAATGTAAGTGTCCACACTACAAAGTCTGTTATTTCAAAATAATGGGATTGTTATTTTGAAATAGTAACTCTGCTTGTGAAGGATTCCTTGTGTAGACTATGTTTCACTGACGTCATTCTGAAATAACATAATCCACATCTAAACAGCGAGCAGTTATTTTGACAGTGTTGAAATAATGTCAAGCTGGAGGACTTCTTACTCCAACTACTGTAACCCTCATTTTACAAGGAGAAAGGGTATGTCTACACTGCACAGCTATTTCGGGGTACCCGAGGAAATAACTAACCTGCATCTACACAAGCTGCAGTTATTTTGAAATATTTTTCAAAACGGGTGCGCTATTTCACAGTTCCAGTAAACCTTGTTGCACAAGGGTTAAGGGATAGCTCAAAATAGTGCATTATTTTTAAATTCAGCACCGTGTATATGCAACAAATTTCAAAATAAGCTATTTTGAAATAGATTCGAGATAAGATACACAATTTGTGTGGTGCAAATTGCTCTTTACAAATTGTGTCTTATTTCAAGTGTAAGGTGCTGTGTAGACTCACCCTAAGGGAAGTCGGAGGAAGAACGCTGTAACTCAGACTTCCTGCTGTGTAGACAGCGCCAAAAGCCAAAATAAGTTATTTTGACTTAAGCTACACAATTGATGTAGCTCAAGTTGTGTAGCTTATTCGGCTTTAGCCCTGCTGTGTGGACGTGCCCAAAGAGAAGTAAGCTTATTTCAAATAGTTAGTCCAGGAATTATTTCAAAATAACCTGGTAGTCTATTTCAACTCATTGGGGGAACCTTCAGAGAACTAAACTTTATCATGGCAAACCCCATAAAAATGGGCAATGTAAGGAGTGGGAGGAAGAGTGTGTGGGCAAGCAAGGGGCTTGGTCTATGAAATGCACAGATCCGTTACACCAAGGCCAGTCCCAGAAGTTGCAGTGATTCACATGCTGCAGTAATGACCATGGCTAGGTGATGCATGTGCACTGTGACTCACTCACTCTGATTAGTGTAGGAATGTGCCATTGCCCTCAGCAACTGTCAATCGCCTTTCACTTAGCGGAGGGTCTGAATGGAGGTAGTGATGACATTGTTAAATTCAGTTTCCAGGGAACTCCCTTCAGCGAGACAATGGCTAGAAATGCAATTTTCTCATTAAAATTCTACAAACGGAAAATATCTGCGCAGCATCCCTTTGAATCCAGCCCCAGCCAGCAAGGAAAGCAAAGATAAAAATTATCAGTGCAGGGAATTAGGGGATGTTTTCTCTTCTAGTGCTACAAAAGCAAGCAACTTTTGTGCTTAAAGACATTTCCTGATTGCAATCATCCATGTTAGAAGTTCATAAGCTTTTATTAATGGCTCAGACTAGAAAACTCAAGTATGTGATTAGTCAGCATTACAAAGACAAGTTGGAAATCTTCTTTCCTCCAATACCTAAGCAAGTAAGTACATTAACCATTTTGTGTGGTGGATTTTATTTTATTTGGAAGTATAACACTTTGAAACATTGAACAGATTTAACTTGGCCAGGCTGATGTATCCCAGGGTATATCTACACTACCCTCCTAGTTCGAACTAGGAGGGTAATGTAGGCATACTGCACTTGCAAATGAAGCCCGGGATTTGAATTTCCCGGGCTTCATTTGCATAAGCGGGGAGCCGCCATTTTTAAAACCCCGCTGGTTCGAACCCCGTGCAGCGCGGCTACACGGGGCACGAACTAGGTAGTTCGAACTAGGAAGCCTAGTTCGAACTACCTAGTTCGTGCCCCGTGTAGCCGCGCTGCACGGGGTTCGAACCAGCGGGGTTTTAAAAATGGCGGCTCCCCGCTTATGCAAATGAAGCCCGGGAAATTCAAATCCCGGGCTTCATTTGCAAGTGCGGTATGCCTACATTACCCCACTAGTTCGAACTAGCGGGGTAGTGTAGACATACCCCTAATGTGTATGGCTAGAGAATGAGAAATATGGGGTCAAAGAAACAGCATTTTGGAGCTTCCGGACATGCTCCACAAATCCCCTTATTTAAGAATGAGGATAGTTAGATTAGTGGCAGTCTTTTTTTTTTTTTTTTTTTGCTTTTCTGTGATGGGACACTTACCTGCTCAGCTCTCAAAAACATAGTCGGTGATTTATTTCAAAAGACAGGACCTTGCAACGCACAACTGATTTTTTCACTGATTTATTTATGAAATTCATAGAAAGATGTTAATGCCCACCACCGCAGATGGGTCTCAAACAAGAAGATGCAGATAGACAAGCTGGCTGAAAAATGAAAACCTATTCTCGTGAAAAATTGTTAACATTTTGAAGCTTTCACTTCAAACTGTTTGAAACAGCCCTGTTTTTCATTTGTCTGCATTTTTTTTCACCATTTTAAAAAGATTTTTAGCACATCAAAAATGTTACCAATATGTTACCTATGTTTTCTTCACTAAAAACTCCATTTCGGTGAATGAAAATATCAATATTTATGATAAAATTGACTTGTTTTAGCACATTTTATGGTATCAACAATTTTTCAAATTTGGTAAATATAATATTCTTGCGCAAGAGAGCATTCACACTGGTGGGATGTTCTTGTACAAATACTTCCCCCCCCCCCCCCCCCGGAACCACTTCGGACAGGGCAAAAGGGCACCAGTACCTTCTGGGGGCAGGGGCTGGAGCACCTCTGAGCTTAAAGGGGTCTCCCTGGACAGCCGTTTCTCTGCTGCTGCTTGCTTCAGGACCTCTGGTAGGGACTGAAAGCTGCAGCAGTGCCTGTTGTGGTTGCCCTCTGCCTCTTTGAACACCACAGCTTGTGCCCTAGTGTCTTTTTGGAGAATTGTCACTCCTACTTGCTGTGCCATGGAGCCAGGGATGGCCCTATGCCTGCTGTGGCCCCACACAGCCATTTTGGAGTGCATGCAGCTGCTGCTCCATGCTTCCTCACTACTCCTGCACAAGCTCAACCCTGAGCTCAATCTGAATTCCCTCTCCCTGGATGCGGCGGCTTCACTGTGGCATCCCCACCCGATCGTGGAGAGGCGATACTGAAGACTTGACACCAGTTCCGACTCGTGGGACCAGCTGGTCCTGGAGCAATGGGACCACCAGGAGTGGCTTCAGAACTTCAGGATGTGGAAGCAGACGTTCCTGAACTTGTGTGCCTGGCTTGCCCCTGCGCTCCTCAGACGCGACACCCCGCTGCGACCTGTCATCCTCGTGAACAAGAGGGTGGCCACCCCAGTCAGCTACCGCTCGGTGGCAAACCAGTTCGGGGTGGGCAGGTCCACAGTGTATGCCGTCTTGATGCAGGTAAGGCCCTTGGCGGGGCTGCACTCCCTGCCTGGGGGAAGGGAAGACTCCAGGCTGGGGGAGGGGGGGGATAGAGGGACTGGGGGAAACCCCGTCACCCATGGGATTGTGCCGTTTTTCCCTCACATAGCCCTGCTGGTATCAGGGGGCGGGGGGCTGTGGGGAGAGGGAGATTCATATTCTTGCATCTTAATCCTGTCTCTTCTTATAATAGGCCAAGCTTGTTCCTAGTGTCACTTTGACTTCAACAGAGACACCCAAGGGAAAATACAGAGAAAAGGACAAAGATGCATGTAATGGTTGAGACATTATTCATAGGACCAAATTCTCAGCTGTTGTAAATAGCTGCACCTCTTTTGAAGTCATAGACTCCTAGGGTTGGAAGAGACCCCTGGAGGTCATCGAGTCCAGCCCCCTACCTGAAGCAGGACCAACCCCAACTAAATCATCCCAACCAGGGCTTTGTCAAGCCAGGACTTAAAAACCCTCTAGGGATGGAGATTTCACCATCCATTCCAGTGCTTCACCACCCTCCTAGTAAAGTAGTATTTCCTAATATCCAAACTATACCTCCTTCACTGCAACTTGAGACCATTGCTCCTTGTTCTGTCATCTGTCACTACAATCTTCTCTTCTGTAGACTAAGCCCGGATCCCTTATCTTCTCCTTGTAGGTCATGTGCTCCGGCCCCCTAATCATTTTGGTTGCCCTCTGCTGGACCTTCTCCAATGCGTTCATATCCTTACTGTAACGGGGATTGGGGGAGGGAGGCAGAATTGGGCACAATACTCCAGATGTGGCCTCACCAGCACAGATTAAAGAGGAATAATCACTCTCTAGATCTGCTCCTCCAAATACGCCCTAATATGGCGGTAGCCTTCTTGGCTACACAGGCAGCTTCTCATCCACTGTAATCCCCAGGTCTTTTTCTGCCAAACTGCTACTTAGCCAGTCAGTCTTCAGCCTGTAATAGTGCTTGGGATTCTTCTGTCCGAAGTTCAAGACGCTGCACTTGTCCTTGTTGAACCTTGTGATATTTCTTTTGGCCCAATCCTCCAATTTGTCTAGGTCACTCTGTACCCTATCCCTACCCTCCAACATATCTACCTTTCCCCCAGCTTAGTGTCACTGTGAACTTGCAATCCATCCCCTCATCAAGGTCATTAATAAAGACGTTGAAGAAAATGGGCCCTTGAATATGTCAAATCTGAAAGCTTGTCTCTTTCACCATCAGAAGTTGGCCCAATAACAAGTACTATCTCACCTGCATTGTTTCTCTTAAATCTGATCATCCATTTTAGAAGGATATTTTACCCAAGGCAGGACATTCAAGAGACAGCACAAAATAATTGGATTACAAATTTCAAACTGGATTAGATTTTTTTTCACCATTGGTAGTTATTATTGTTAGAATGTATTGCTAAAATATAACTCATTTTCTGTTCTCATTCATCACTGTAAGATGAATGGATCCATGTAATCCCTGGTGTGATATCATTGATTTTAATGGGGTTACACTAGGGGAGCATTTGGACCATAAAATTGACTGATAATACAAAAGGCATGAATTAAAAAAGCAAATGGAACCAGTGAACAGTGCAGAATCTATTTAAGGCAATTGTTTTTACTACATTACCTCATTGTCATTTTCTTCCCTAATCAGGCCCTGCTGTTAGGACCTCCAGTGGTGTTTCAGGTCTGCTAAGTATAGCTACGGATTTTTAGTCCTTCTATGAGAAGAGAAAAGTTGAAAGGGGATATTTAAGAGAAGGCTGGATGATGGTAAAATGTGCCCATACATAGAGCCCTGCAAAGCCATGGATATCCACTTTATATCTGTGGGTATCCACATCTACAGCTCAGTTTTGTGGATATGGGTGCAGATTCAAACTTTGTATTTAGAACCCTGCAAATTTGCAAATATCTGCTTTCTATCTGTGGGCATCCACATTCGTAGATGTCAATGCTGATATATGCAGCTCACTTTTGTGGATAAAACTGTATTTTGTATCCATGCAGGGTTCTAACCATTAGCTCATTCTCTGAACCTGACCCAAGCAACAATGAACCAGAGCCAATCAGCTTGCAAAAAAATCTCTGCCCCCATTTTGTTGAATGCAGCTGGTTTCACTTGAGAGAGAGTGAGATGCTAATATTAAGATTCTAATGAGGAACAAACCTAACAAACTCCAGGGAAAGTGGTGGGACACAATGTTCCTAATTACATTTATTGACAAGAAGTTGACATGTACAAAAAAGTCCTATAGAGAAATATTTTTAAATTGTTGAAATTCTGCATATACATAGCAGAAACTGAGCCAGATTCTAATGTTCTGGTTCATGCGGGCACCACTTCACTCCAAGTACTTACCTTTATTTTGAATTAATGGATCAGAATGTGGCCCTTAAAGCCTCACAAAGTGCACAGCTGACCTCATCCTCTGTATGTTCACATGATGCACAAGCTCCCTGAAAAAGTATAACTTCCACTGGGCTATTTATTCTTTATCTCTGATTATGAACTCTAAGACTATATCTACACTGCAAGGTTTTTGCGCAAAACCCCATGGAGCGTCCACACCTCCAATGTGCTTTTGCGCAAGTAAATCAACAGTAAAAGGGCAGAACAGAGGTGTACTCACGCTTTTTCTGGCTTGGGTAAACCTCCTTTTACAAGGCATAACTCCGGGTATGTCTACACTACCACCCTAGTTCGAACTAGGGTGGTAATGTAGGCATACCGCACTTGCAAATGAAGCCCGGGATTTGAATTTCCCAGGCTTCATTTGCATAAGCCGGCCGGCGCCATTTTTAAATGCCGGCTTGTTCGAACCCCGTGCCACGCAGCTACACGTGGCACGGGCTAGATAGTGCGGAATGACTTGCTAGTTCGAACTATCTGTACGTCTCGTTCCACGAGGCATACAGATAATGCGGAATGGCTTGCTGGTTCGAACTATCTAGCCCGTGCCGCGTGTAGCCGCGCGGCACGGGGTTCGAACAAGCCGGCATTTAAAAATGGTGTCGGCCGGCTTATGCAAATGAAGCCCGAGAAATTCAAATCCTGGGCTTCATTTGCAAGTGCGGTATGCCTACATTACCCCGCTAGTTCGAACTAGCGGGGTAGTGTAGACATACCCTCCTTTTTGCACTACAGCTATTGTGCAAAAAGGCAAGTGTGAACGCTCCAGGGGGATTTCTTGCACAAGAAACCCCTATGGGAAAAATGATCATCAGAGCTTTCTTGCATAAAAGCATCCATGCAGTGTGGACATGCTCTTGCGCAAGACGTTTTTGCGCAAAAACTCTTGCACAAAAGGCTTCTTGCGCAAGAAGCGTTTGGTGTAGACATAGCCTAAGGGTCTAAACAAATGGAATGAATTCTCCCTTGACTGACAGCTATCTGGGAGGGGGAGAGACTTCCGGAGCAGACGGTATTTGCATGAACACACCTACTGTGCCTAGACATCCAGCAGATCGAGCTGTGCTGCTCAAGAAAACCAATTTTGGCTGGTGCTGGGTTACAAATCACTTTAGTACTGAATGCAGGGGGAGTGAAATTCTGTACCAATGTTGTTGGTATTATTGCAGGAAAACAGGGAAGCAGGACTATGTTTAACCTGTTCCAAATAAAGGGGTCACCCTCAGCCAAAAAAAATTTAAGCCAGGGACTTGAAAGCCAGAGCTCCGTGACAGTCAAAGGGGTGGAGTTAGGTTTTTCAGGTAGGAGATTATGAACTCCCCTAAGAGCTCCCCACAAAAACTGGTTTAACCCGTTGTTCTCTACTGTTCAAAGAGAGCTAAATAGGCTTCATTGGGATCTTCATTGTTATTTTAAATGCTCAATCAGAGCTGAAATGAGTTGTGGTAGGACTTTCTGCCCTGCCTGCTACCAGTTAAAATCACTTGAGATGTGGAAGTGAGCAAAGACCTGAAAATTGATGAGCCTGGTGTGCAAAGGTCACTGCAGGGTGGCAGCAGAAGGTGAGTAACAGCCCGGGGGGGGGGGGGGGAAAGGTGTGATGAGCAGACAGCTGGGGGAGAGGTGCAATGAGAGTGATGAACAGGCAGCTGGTGGGAGCAGCCAGTGGGGTGGCCAGCAAACAGACAGCAGGGTGGCTGACAAAGGGGTGGCAAGCAAGTGCCCAAGCAGCAGAGTTAGTAAGGAATCTCTCTCCCCACCCCACTCTATTCAGGGTGAGAGGTGAAATCTGCAGATGCACCTTTGAACTATGGGTTGGGGTGTTAAATTTTGATCGGTTAACTAATTGAATAGTCAATGGGACTTCTGCATTCTGCCTTTGAAGGATACAAGAGTCCCAGCAGGGGCTCTTTTGCGTTTCAAAGATTGAAATGCTGCGTGGAGCCCAGGGCTAGTGGGAAGTCCTGCTGACTCCAGGCTCCATGTGGGTGTTTCCACTTTGAAATGTACAAGAGCCCCAGCGGGGACTTTTGTACATTTCAGAGTTGGCCACCGCTTCTACCCTGCCACCTCCCACGGAGCTGGAGCTGGGGGAACTGGCTTTTAAGCTGGTTCCCTCCAGCATTCCTTCCTCTCCCCCCACCCCTGCTTCCTCTTTGTGATAGAGGCAGTGGGGGGGGGGGAGAAGAGGGGAGGGACGATTAGTTGACTAGTGTGTCGACTAGCCAATAAGCTTTTGCTTATCAGATAGTCCACTAGTCGATTAGTCACTTATATCCCTATTATAGGTCTGCACTGAGCATGGATAGCAACTGAATAGGGGTTAGGCATGTGAAGAGGACTTTGGAGTTGCTAGACTTTAGTGAAGAGAAAAGGACACTGCACCCAAACTACTTGGGGGGGGGGATGTCTTTTTCTCGTAGTTTATGTTTATGAACCCTGTTTGTGGTGCTGAGTTACTTTTCCCCACCCCTTGTATTAAAAGTTTCTTTTCTGCCAAGACACTGTGCTTGTGAGTGGGGAAGGATTGCCTTTCAGAGGTTCCCAGGAATGGTGTGTGAATTTCCCAAGTTACTGGCTTGGGCTTGACCTGTTTCTGTATTGTACCATTAGGAAGAAACTCACTCGTTATTTAACATGTCCCTGATTGTTGCTGGCTGCGCCTGCCATAAGGGCTACAGAATGGTATAAACATTAGGGCTGTCAATTATCTGTATTAACACCTGCGATTAACGCAAACCAGGATTAACATGTTAATTGCAGGCATTAATGCTGTGCTGCCCCTTTGAAGTGCAGCTCCAACGTGTCAAAGGGACAGCGCATTAGGAGCCTGAGATCAGCTGGAGTCCCCAGCTGACCCTGTGTTCCGTGCAGCACTGCCCCCATTGAAGCACCGGAGCGGCATTTCAAAGGGGCAGTGGAACGCTCCTGCGGTGCTGACCTGTGGAAACGCCGGGGTGGCCTTTCCAAGGGGCAGCACTGCATGGAGCCCAGGGTCAGCAAATTGACACAGGACTACACATAATTTGATTATCCCTAGCAGGTGTTTATTTAGTCTGGTCTTAGAAACCTCTCATGATTGAGATTCCATAACCAGCCTTAGAAATCTGTTCTGGTATTTATCTGTCCTCCTATTAGAAAATATTTTCTATATCTAACTGAAATCTTCCTTGCAGCAGATTAATCTCATTACTTCTCATCAGTGGACACGGAGGACAATTGATCATCCTCTTTATAATCTCACTTAACATATTTGATCTGGTCCTCCCTTTGTCATCTTTTCTCAAGACTAAATATGCCATGTTTTTCCTCTTAGGTCAGGTTTTCTAAACCTTTTATCTCTCTCTCCCAGAATCCGTCCAGTTTATCTACATCTTTCTTTAACTTCTCATGGTATCTCTTTATCTCAGGAGATTTTTGGCTCATATATTCATTGGAACTGGAAAGAAGGACCCCAGAAACAAAACCACAGGGTTAGATTTAGGGGTTCCAAAGGAAGTGCCACCAAAAGTTTGGAAGAGGGCTTTCGAAACGTGGGGTTTGGCTCCATCCTGACTTTTGAGGAGGGGTATTGGTGAATTTATTATATCATCATTCAAAAGTACATTCTGGGATCTTTGAGTGGACCTTTCATCTGTAGGTCTCGATACTTCAGAAGTGATTGATTCCATAATGAAAACTGATGGTGCTTGTGCAGGATGCAACAGCAGCATGTAATGTGCAGCAGGCTCCAGCAACACGGTTATAGGCAGTCAGCTCCATTTCTGAAGACTCTTTCAAATGCTGTTCCAAACAGCACACTACAACTATCACAAAAATTAACAGTCACGCTACAGACATTTGCCATGTGGAGAGCTGACATTACTTTAACTGCCTTCCTGTGTCCTCAAGAAAACCTTTGGGCCCTCTGCTTCTGATATGTCCACTTTGGTAAATGCTGGTCTTTAGAAAAGTTCTGTTTCAAAGCAACAGGATAAAACCGTTTCCGTGCCACATGTTTTGACAGGGTACATCTGGCCTTTGCAGCTCCTTATGGGAAGTCCTGTGGTCCTACTAAACCTCTTCTGCAATGCAGAAGGAATGAGACCCTGAAGTTGGGTCCTCCAGAGCTGCCTAGAGAGACCCCTCCTGAGCAGCCATCTTGGAAACCACAGAGACTTGATCCTCAAAGGGCTAATGACAGCCAATCAGAACCCAAAAGGTTCACTTAAAAGGAACTTCACGATCTTGTCAGGGCAGTCCCAGGCTGTGAGCAGAGGAGCAGGAAAGCCTGCTTCCCACTGGCCACAGGAGCCAGAGGATTAGCCAGGCCGCCTTTTTGGCTGCGCTTGCATAACTGGATTTTCAGGGAGAGACCTGAGATCTTTGGCCCTGAGCTAAGAGTGAAGCTAAGAGTGAAGTTAAAGGAGCCAGGTAAAAGGAGTCCCTGGAAAGAAGCAGCAATTAATTTGAGAAGTACATGGTCTGCTGTTGAAACCTGGAGAATGGGCAGGCCCAGGTTTCCCCACCAGTCACCAGCAAAGTGACAAACTCTGAGAAGGGAACAAGAATAACTGAAGCTCCAAGAAGGGGAAGAACTGGTTTGAAAGCCCAAGCAAAGGGCTTAATCTAAAGGGCCCAGAGCTGGAACTAAATACTCTGGTGAAGGCACATAGACTGTTATTTCTTGGATTCTCTGCTACTCTGGAAAAGGTTGATTTTGACAGTGTTCCATTCAGAGGGCTGAGATATAGAAGACAGTTAGGAACAAGCAGATAGCTTATAGGGAGTGGGAAGAGGATTGCAATACTGCACCCAGGAGCAAGGAGGCATTCACAAAGTGAGTTCTCCCTTATAGCGTTCCTGTGATGCACTGGCAAACCATATAGAACTAGGGAAACTTTACGGAATGTGGGTTAGCACCTAAGGTCATTGAATTAAAGTGAAATGCTTATGCACTGTTCTGGGGTTATTTAAAAAACAACGAATAGTCAAGCAGCACCTTAAAAATTAACAAAACATGTAGATGGTATCATGAGCTTCTGAGGTTGAAGTAGGTTGTACCCACGAAAGCTCATGATACTATCTACATGTCATTAAGGTGCTGCTAGACTATTCATTGTTTTTTAATTTTTTTCAAGTTACAGACTAACTCGGCTACCCCCTGAAGCTTTCCATCTGGGTTTGTATGGGACCTCTTAGGGTACATCTACACTGCACGGCTATTTCAAAATAAGCTATTCCGGAATAGTTTTTCCGAAATAGCTTATTTGGAAATAGCATGTCTGCACTACAGAGAAGCCTCAAAATTAGTCAGTAAGGCTTCCCTAATGTAGATGTGCCATCTTGATTTAAAGCCCCAGCAGGCACTGGGGAGGAATAACTTAGAATGGCCCTGGTGAGGGGCTATTTTGAAATAGTTGCAGTGGAGCTCCTACACATGCCTTATTTTGAAATAGCTATTTCGGAATAGGCACTATTCTTCAGGTTTACAGATTCTGGAATAAGCCATCTATTATTTCCAAATTTCAAAATAATAGAATGGCTGTGTAGATGCTCCCTGTTGGGGAGCATAGCCCCAAAGTCCAGTTTGCAACGGGGCAAGGTTCCCCCTTTTTCCGTATGTCGGGGTCTCCGACAGTAACTAGGCGTGGTTTCAAGCTTAATGTGCTAGCCTCCGCGGCTACTGCGGCCTCAGCGCTCGGGCGTGATCTCCCAACAGCGGGAGGGAGTAGGGGGGCCCGGGCCCGCCCTCACTCATGGGCCCCAACCCAGGGCCCTAAGAGCAGGTCCCGCCGGACCTGCTCAGCCGGCGGGGGAAACATGTCCTGAAACCCTCCGGCTCGCCGGGCTCAACTCCAGCCTCTGCTCTGGGTTTCTACCTACTCCCATCGCTCCGTCTCTTTTCCTTTCCTCCTCCTTCCTTCACCTCCCCCACTTGGGCTTTCCTCTTTCCTTTTAAACTACCTGCCTCCCCCCTGCGTCACTGCCGCCCCGCCCTCTCGCGTCCTGACCCTTCCTCCCCCTCCCGGCGCGCACCTGACGTCATCTGGCTGACGTCAGTGTGCCGGGTGGCGTGGTTGCCCCTGTGCCCGGCGGCGGACTGCCCAGCGGCGGCCATGCAAGCCGCACAGACCCGGTGTGCTATTCCGGCGGCACTGAGAAGCGCGAGCGCCACGGCCGGCTCAGTATGGGGCGTGCTCACCTCTGAGGGGCAGAGGCGTCTCGCCCCATCACACTCCCATTGTTTTGAAATAATGCTAGGTATCTCAAAATAACGGTGCAGTGAAGACGCACGCTTAGACAAAATTAATGCAATCTCTAGAAGTTATGTGAAAAAACTTAAAGGCCACTTGAAACAATATGTGTGAAGTAGACTTCTTTCAGAAATACCTTGAGGTGAGGGCAATGGTGTAAATTCTTCCCCCTCCAAAACCTTAGAAGGTATATCCCCGGGGTGGGGAGGAAGAGAGGCTTTGCTAGCTCCCTGCTCTTGGAAACAACAGTTTAAAGATCCCCAAACTCTATAAAAAGGAAACTAAACATATTCTGGGTTGAAGCTCTCAAGGAATCCATAAGGTTGGGTATTAGAAGACTGTACTTGCCTGAGCTCATGTGAGAGTTGGGATGAACTCTGGTAAGCTTATTAGAGTCGTGCAGGTTTATTGTTTTTAATGTATTTACTTTGTAATGCTTTGTGCCTTAGGAATGAAGTAGACTTGCTGAGAGAGAACCCTGTGGGAACTTATATCAGTAGCAATTACATTGTTCTGCCTCTGAAGAGAAAGTAAGCAGGTGTCCTCGGACAACCTGTCTGCAAGGAATGACACAGCATGAAAAAGAAACTATACAGCCTGGGATTACCTTGGTCAGAAGGAAGAGACATTTGGTCTCCACTCAAGAAAGGCAGCAGTTGGAAAGTTGGAAGTTAGAATGTGGGAGCCCCATACTAATCAACTGAGGCTATGTCAGACTGCTGGCTTCTTTTGGAAGAAGCTTTTCCAGAAGAGATCTTCTGAAAACATTTCTTGCAAAAGAGAGTGTCCACACTGTCAAAGTGCATCAAAAAAGCAATCTGCTTTTTTGAAAGATAGCATCCATTCAGTGTGGACGCTATCTCGCATGTAAGCTGTGATTACTATGGACAGAGCGGCCACTACGGCACCTGTGCTTTTTCCTCTTTCTTCTTCTTTCGAAAGAACTCCCTCTTCTCTGCCCACACATGCCTTTTTCCGAAAGAGCTCTTTCAGAAAAGGCTTCTTCCTCATAGAATGAGGATTACCAATGCTGAGAAAAAAAAACCCTATTCTTTTGATTTTCTTTCAAAAGAACGTTATTGCAGTGTGGACGTAAGTGAAGTTTTTTCAGAAAAATGGCTGTTTTTCTGAAAAAAACCTGTAGTGAGACATAGCTTGAGGGTGAATCCAGGTGTAGTTGCCCTGAATTTGCAATAGCACCTTTTCTATCTCATATCCTAATGTATTTCTAGCAAAGCAGTCGTTCCTGCCAATTTAGCATCTACCGTGGTATTTCTACAGGTAGCATACTCTGTTCATGCTACAGCAAGGGAGTGGAATTTTTCTTTGGGGGTCATAAGCAACACTGTTTGTTCCTTTCTCCTTTTCCAAGCTTTCACTATGCTATTCAACCAGTGACTGCTTTATGATTGCTGCAGCCAGGTACTGTGGAATGTGAGTTGTGGCTGTTACTTTTGCTGCATTCCTGCTGCAGGGACAGAGCCTTGATAATGTGAAAAATCCACCCCTCTTGCACCATTGCCTCCCCATGATATTAAGAAGCAAAGACTTTAATGCTCAGATGTATTTTGAATGTGGTGTGGATGCAAAATACAAGGAAAGTACCACAGCTTAATAGCTGATGTACAAGAAGGTACTTGGGGATTTTGCTGTATAATTGAACAATCCAGCTAGGCATCAAGTCACTATCAGATCCCAATATAATAACTTGTTTATGAAAATGCCTTTTCCTGAACATTAAGAAAAGCAAGTGGAATGCAAATCTCTCTTTTAGTACGTTCTTAGCACGGATTATGTTACGGCATGCATGTCTCCTGAAATGAATTGCATTGCTTTCCAATATGGATTTGTTTGACAAGTAAAATGACATCATATGCCCACTAGGATTTTGTTTAAAATGAAATCTATATTGCAGCTTTAATGAAGCATGAGTTTTGCTGAATTAACAACATGGAAACAGCAACCATGCAGCCGTTTTATTTGGTTTTTCACATTCTTTCAGGGTAGCAAAGTCCTATTGTGCACTATAGGGATACTGTAGGCTTGTTGTCTACTTGCATACTTGATGCTAACTCTGTTAGGCCTGGTCTACACTGTAGCAGAAGGTCAACCTAAGCTATGCAACCTCAGCTACATTAATTGTGTAGCTGGAGTTGACCTATCTTAAATCACCCTCTGCACAGCGGGAGGTCAATAGGAGCAAATGCTCCTGTTGGCTTCCCTTATTCCTTGTGAGGAGCAGGAATACTGAAAGCAATGCAAGTGACCTCTTAGTTTGATTTAGTATGTCTTCACTAGACCTGCTAAATTGAACCCAGAAGATTGACCATAGCAGTGTCGATCTTTCCCTTAGTGTAGACTTTGTTCACGTGGGTCTCAGTTCAGCAACATGAATAAGCACATACTTGAAGCATTAGAGCAATCTCTTTAACCTCCACAGGACTACTTGTGCTTACAGGTAAGCATAGGCGTACGTGCTTAGCTCAGTTAGGACCCTGAGCCCTACAAAAAACAGTAGTTGTAAAAAGAGGGGAAAGGCATGTTTGCATGGCTAGCCTATTTTCCTTTTTTTACCAAAAATATTTCCATTACATAGTTTTCAAAGGCTTCCTCCCTGCAGCTGTTCTTTCACGTTAATTTGTGCAGTGGCTTGAAGTTCTGGACAGTGTAAGTCAGAATGAAGTATTGTGCAAAAATATGGGTGACCGAGGAAATGTCTGCATAGAAAATACTCACGTTTCACTCATTTTGATATATTTCTGGTGGTGTTTTGTTTTGTAGTTTTCAAAATAAGTGTATGACTGAGAAGGTGTGCTGGGCACCCATCATCCTGGGCACGTTAAAACTAGGGTAATTACATGCTGTCTGCCTAAATCCTTCTGTAATGTCAGGGCATGACCACAGAACTGCATTCCAGAGCAGTGTTCCCTGTACACTGTGTGCTTCTGTGGCCACTCAGGAGAGAGTTAAATGCTACCCAGCTGGTTAGCAGAGTGCCCACAACTAGATTTTTTTGTTTCTACTGGTGGTGCACATTCACACATGCCTTGGTGCACATAACAAATTTATTCTGCACGTGGATGGAAAAGATTAGAGGGATTACTGCTCCAGAGACCACTGCAATTGGGTAGTAGTTGGAGTAATCTCCATATATTTAAGTAATGAGACATGAAGACCCTTCTGTCACTATTTGTGGAACTCTTCTCAGACTGGATGCCTGAGGGTGCGGGGTGGGGGGTGGGGGTTGCCGCGCTCTCAGGGCCTGTGGCACACAAATGGCTTGGGCTGGCCCTGTACTTGAGTTTCCAATATGGGCACCTCTCAAGCAGCAAACTTCACTTTCTTCAGCAGGATTCTCCTAAAGGAAGATATTTACAGTACAATTTCTTATTGCAATTTTCTCCTTTTACTCCATGTTCTAAAATGCCAAACATGGGTCCAGCTTGCATAAAGCAAAATGATTCTTCTGCACTTGCTTTCTCTAGTTATTTGATAGTCCTTTAACTATTCCTGCTTTACAGCACGATCACCTTTATTACTAATGATAGACTATTGAAGTGAGTATTAGTCATGTCAGAGAGTTAAAAACATGAAAGGGAGTTATCCCAATGAATGATTGTACATGTTGAGTTCATTTTCATCCTCTAGAAAAGGAGCCTGAGATGTTACTTGACAAGTATCTTTAAAAAATAAAAACAGATTTCAGAAATATCCCACACTAGGGCCACTTTCCATAGTCTGCCCTGACACAAATGTATCTTTATTTATATGTATTTTTCCTTCTTGAATGGCCAGTAGGCTTATCTAGCAAGGGAGACAGCTGCTCCAGAGCTGAGACAGACATTTTCTATTACCACGGCAAATTGGAGAAACTGGTGTTGTACCAGAATGTACTAAAACATGCCAAAATGAAGACATGTTTCTAAAGACAGTCAAGTGATTTTGCTGGACCAAGAAAAATGCTCAAAAGAAAGACTTGCTGGCAAATGCAAAACTAGAAAAAGACAATGGCTGTATGAACAAGAGACACAGATGGATAGTCTCACATAAAATTTCTGTATTATTTGGGGGAACCTAGCATTAGCAGCAACAATCTTATTCTGTATTTACATTTCAAATGCTATATGTTGCTTGTAAATTACTGCTAGGAGAAGTCAGCCTTTCCTTGAGTCTTTATTCACCTGCTGAATACCTGCTAAATAATTGATGCATTGCATACATAATGAAACTATATATTTTAGAAAGGCACATCTGTCTGTCTATTCATCTGCGAGTCCATTTGTTCAAGAACTTCTTCTAAACAAGAAGTAGGATCACCACATTTGGTACACAGCTTCCTCTTATCATAACTTCAAGCAAACCTGACACTTTGGTTGTGTCAGGAAGATGGGATGTGCCTGGAGTGGGATTGCTTCTCATCAAACCATAGAGGAAAGAGACAGAATCACCAAGCAGGTGCCAGAGGCTGGCTGGAGATGCATCTCCCCACCCCGAGCTGGGACTGCCCCAGCTCTGAGTCACTTGTTCCCTGGGTTCGCTTTAGGGAGGGCAGGGGGATGAAGCTCCCCCACCTGTGATTTGTACGGGGACATTGCTAGCTGCTCCGCTTCATCAGGGAGCGAGGGGAAAGCGCAGTTTGTTGAATTTCTCACTCTGCCTGGGGAGCACAAGAGGCAGATGAACCTGGACCAGTCCCAGCCAGGGCACATACACCCATCCCCTGGCTGTGCCCACTGCAGCTGCAGCAGCCATGGAAAGGCACTTCTCACTTGGCCCTAAGCTGCTGCTGTAAGAGAGGGCTGGGGTTATCCTCTCTCCCTGGAGCAGCCTGCGTACAGACCCCCTCATCCCCAGCCCCACCCCAGAGTAATGATTTAAATGAAATATGCACGTTTTCATTTTATTTTGTAAAAAACAAAAATTGAGTTGAGGACCTGAGAGAATGTGTCTGTTTGATTGAGAACTCCTCCTAAATGGTAAGAGCTAGGACCACTGAATTTGGTATGCAGCTTCCTCTTATATCTTAAAGCAATGTAAGGGTTTGGTTGTGCCAGGAAAACAGGATGTGCCTGGAAAAGGCTTGCTTTGGTGGTCCTAGCTCTTACTCTTTAGTAGGCGTTCTTGATCAAAAACTCTCTAAAATATATTCAGGTTGAACCTCTCAAACCTGGGACCGTGGATGTTCCTGGATCAAAGAGTCTCAGGAGTGGGAACCAGCCAGGAGTCCTGCAGGGGGCTGGGAAGCCCGTTCTGGGCCAACAGGGGCTGGGCTGGGCACAGGCTAGGCAGCCCCAGCCCAGCGAGGCCTGGGTGGCAGCAGATCTGGTGGTGGTCTGGGTGATCCTGGCTAGGAGCCTCAGGGAACCCCTGGTAGCAGCGGGGCCAGAAGCAGGGTGAGGAGTCCAGGCTCCAGAGACCCGTGGCTGGGCTAGCATCAGTGGCAGAGTGAGGAGCTGAGGAGCCCAGGAACAGAGCCAATGGCCAGCAGGGAAGCATTGACCTCCCTGGTTTGGGACTCCTCAGGTCCTGAGGGTGCTGGACCAGGGAGGTCCAACCTATAGTAGATTAAATAGAAAACTCAAATTACATACATGAAGTAGACAGAAAAGAGAAATGCAGAAAGAAAAAATGTGCAATTGCTGTTGTTTCAAAAAAATAATGGTATGTATGGTACATTTTTAAAACCTAAATTAAATGTAATAAAACATAATTGAGTTATAGGCCCAACCAATGCCACATTAATCTGGTAAGGCCTCATACAGAGTGTCAAAGACATTTCCAACTGAATGTATAATCATTCCTTCCAAGATTTCCAAGACTTCCTAATTCATAGGCATTTTGACTTAGTGCATTGACCTTTTCCTAGTGTCATTATCAAATGCACAGAAACTGCTCCCCTCTATCAACAACCTGTTCCTGACATGAAATATATTTGTAAATCTATGAGGAAACAAGGATAGAGCAATTCTTTAGTGCAATAAATTTTGTATTAAGTGAAAATGTTATGAGGCAGCAAGAATCAGATAATTTCATCCATTTTCAAATGACAAGTTCATCCTACCACATGTTCATACTCTGTTTTAACTTAATTATTAAAAGGTTCCCTACATTCCACATAATAAAAGAGAGCTGCACAAGGCCAACATCTGCTCTCAGTTATACTAGTGAAAACGCCAATTGATATATTAAGTCACTATTGAAATTAAGAACTTTTTTGGGGAAAACAACTTTCTGACATCACGTTAAGTAGGGAAGGCCATGCCTTGAGAGTTAAGTGTGGGTAGAATTTGGCCAAAATCTCTAAGATAAAGTTACTGTCTGAGGGTCTGGCTCATACTGCCACTGAAGTCAACAATAACCATTCCATTGTCTTTTAAGAGTATGGGGGTACGTCTAGACTACAGGCTTTTGTCGACAGAAGTTGTCGACAGATACTGTCGACAAAGCTTCTGTCGACAAAGAGCGTCTAGACTACATTCAGTTCTGTCGACAAAGCAAGCTGCTTTGTCGACATGGTAGTGTAGATGCAAAGGACAGTTTACATGCAATAACACCTTCTGTTGACAGAACTCTGTCGACAGAAGGCGTTATGCCTCGTAAAATGAGGTTTACCAGCGTCGACAAAACTGCTGAGTTCTGTCGACATAATGTCGACAGAACTCAGCGGTAGTGTAGACGCAGGTATAGTTTTGTCGACAAAAGTCCACTTTTGTTGACAAAACTCTGTAGTCTAGACACACCCTGGGTCTGGCCCAAGTCTCTTTACACCTATGGCTTACCTCCATATCACTGTTCTCTGCCAAGCCAAAAACACAGGGGCTACGTTTACACTGGCATGATTTTCCGAAAATGCTTTTAACGGAAAAGTGTTCCGTTAAAAGCATTTTCGGAAAACAGCGTCTAGATTGGCAGAACACTTTTCCGCAAAAGCACTTTTTGAGGAAAAGCGTCCATGACCAATCTAGACGCGCTTTTCTGCAAAAAAGCCCCGATCGCCATCTTCGCGATCGGGGCTTTTTTGCGGAAAAGAAATCTCTGCTGTCTACACTGGCCCTTTTGCGCAAAAGTCTTTCGGAAAAAGACTTTTGCCCAAACGGGAGCAGCATAGTTTTTCCGCAAAAGCACTGACAATCTTACATGAGATTGTCAGTGCTTTTGCGGAAATTCAAGTGGCCAGTGTAACAGCTGGCAAGTTTTTCCGCAAAAGCAGATGATTTTGTGGAAAAACTTGCCAGTCTAGACACAGCCAGGGAGAAATCCTGGCCTCGCTGCAGTCAAAGGAAGTTTCCCGCTATCTTCAGCGTGGTCAGAATTTTACCTGTGCTTTGCAAATTAGGCAGAGGAATTTAAACAGGCCCTAATGTTAATATTCTATCGTATTTTCCGTTTTCAATGAAATCTTCTTTGACATAATGACCCCAGTTACTTTTTAGCAAGAGATGGGAGGGAAAAAAATCAATAAATATTAGAGTAGAAAAATGTTGCTAATTGAAATGAAACAAGGTTAATGACAGGATTTTTGGGTTAACAGGACATCTCATGTCCTTGATATACACAAACGCAATACAAAGACCAGCTTCATACACAGCAGTTCACTGATCCTTTTGCACAAAATAGTAACTGTAGCCTTGGCTGAATAAACCCACAGACTGAGAGCTGAGGTTGTGTTAGTTGCAGCAGGGTTATTGTCTCCATCCCTCTCTATAGGCTTCTCCCTTAGGCGATGTCTACACCAGTGTTTCTCATCCTTTTTTTACAAAGTACCTGTCCAGGGCTATGCCCTGTCAGGGGTGTCGGCCCCCTCTTACTGGGTCTACGCAGTACCCCCAAAGTCCCAACGTAAAAGTCCGAGCCCCTCTACCAGGGGATATACGGTATAAGAGGCCTATTCCTCCTGGGAAGCCTCTCCTGGCCCCAGCCTTGGTTCTCCGGGGGGGGGGGGGGGGGGGGGGCCTGTGTGGTAGGGGGACCCGGGCCCTCCCTCTCCACCAGGTCCCAGCCCAGGGCCCTTTAGGCAGAGTCTGTGGCTCCTGCCGGCTCGGCGGGGAATCCGGCCGATACACACCGAGCCACAATTTGCAGCCCTTGCCCTGGGCTGCTTCCTACACTCCCCGGTTCCCCTGGGGCCCCTTCGCCTCTGAGGCAGTACCTGCCGGGGTTGTGGGCGCGCTCCAGGTGTCCTGGGTCGGCGGCTGCTTTCTCTGTGTCAGTTACCAGCGGCACCTCTGGTCCCAGCTGTTGCAGGAACACGGGTCCAGCCTGGTCTCCTCCCTCACCCTGCAGCCTCTCCAACTGCAGGGCTCCTTCTGCCTTTATACCCGGCCGCTGCTGGGAGCATGCCCAGCAGGGTCGGAGGGGCGGGGCCTTCTCTGCCAGCTGGACTGTGCGGCGGGGGCAGCAGCGATTCCCAAGCCAAGGGTGCTGGGCTTCCAGCAGGCCTTTGAAGTGCCCATTCCCGTATCCCAGCCCTAAGGAGCAAGTAGCCACCAATGCTGAGCTAGCCATGTGGGGCTGTGCACTCCCATCCCATTCCAGCGCCCCACTAGCATGGCACCCGGGGACAACTGCCCCCCCCCGGCCCCACTCGCTATGCCACTGCCGCAGAGCCAGACACCCCCAGGGCGCCCCCCCCCCCCCCCCACTCCTCAATGCCTGGGTCTTACCAGAGCTGTTGCCATCGCCACTGCTGCAGCCACACGCTTCTCCCTTCAGGCACTGAGGCGCCTGCGCGGAACAGCTGTTAACATCTGGGCTTGAACATTCAATTTTACAGGCACGTGTATTGAAGTGCCCCCCCCCCAGATTTCTCTCATGTACCCCTAAGGATTGAGACACATGGGTTGAGAAACACTGGTCCACACAGCAGCATTATTTCAGGATAACTGTTGTTATTCCGAAATAACCTAGTCCGTGTCTACGCGACAAGCAGTTATTTAGACATAGTAGTGAAATAATGTCAAGCTGGAGGGCTTCTTACTCTGACTCATGGTAACCCTCATTTTACAAGGAGTAAGGGAAGTTGGAGGAAGAGTGCTCTTTCTCGGGCTTCCAATTGTGTGGACAGCGCCAAAAACCAAAATAAGCTATTTTGACATAAGGTACTCAAGTGGCATAGCTCAAGTTGCATAGCTTATTTCGACTTTAGCACTGCTGTGTAGACGTGCCCTTAGGTAACAATGAGGGGCCAGATCGAAATGAGCATAGCTGGCAGAAATCAATTAAACTTTACCAGTATATGCCAGCTGAAGATCTGGCCTAGTGTTTTTTGATTCTATCATGTTCGAAAGCGGAAAGGCTGTGATTTCCAAGGAGAAACAATAATGGAGACAGAAATATGATCCATACTGCACAGCTAGATCCCACTGTTCTGCAGGGGGGGGGGGGGGAGGATGGTCAGAAGTGATGCTCTGAGTGATGTCCTGACCTGGTTGACTTCAGTGATATCAAACGTAAGCCTAAAGGAAGAATTACAAGGCAAGAAATGTTTGTGTCTAAACAAAACTTTCCCTTTCAGCACTTTCATGGCCCTATTTCCCTTTGCCTTTTGTTGTTCTTCTAGCTCACATAACTTCAGTTTTATGCCACCACACCAGGGAATAAGAAGCTGAGGCAAGAATTTCTCTGTTGCTAGCAAATGGCTTAAAAAATTCTTAGCATGGCAGCAAATCAGAGCCGTGAGATTATAATAGCAGGTGCAGAGAGATTTGAATATTCACAAGATGTAATAGAGGAATATCAGTTCTCTAATTATGCAGATCCCTGCACTCTGATTGGCTAACAATTAGGGCTGTCAATTGACCTGTGTTAATGCCTGTGATTAACACAGAACAGGCTTAACGTGTTAATTTTTTTTAATGCATTAATTGCAGGCATTAATGCCACACTGCCCCTTTGAAGTGCCACTCCAGTGCTTCAAAGGAGCAGCACAAGGAGAGCTGGGGATCAACTGGAGTCCCCTGCTGATCCCCAGCTCTGCTGTTGCAAAGCCCCTTTGAAGCACCAGAGTGGCACTTCAAAGGGGCATTGCAATGCACTGCCCCCTTGGAAACGCGTTACGTGGAGCCTGGGGTCAGCTGGGAACTCCACCTGATCCCGGGCTCCATGCAGCGCTGCCTCGTTGAAATGCTGCTGCAGTGTTTCAAAGGGGAGGCGCATGCGATTAATCGAGTGATTAATTGTGATTAAATTTGTTTAATCACTTGACAGCCCTACTAACAATGATTGTGTGGACCTTGTGTGACAGAAATCTACACATGGAAAAGTTATCTACTGCAAATTTGAGACAGTCTGTCTGCCTGTTCAAGAACTCCTCCTAATAGGACCACCAAATTCGGTATACAACTTCCCCTTATCATACGTTAAAGAAGTTAAGGATTTGGTTGTGCCAGAAAAATGGGATGTGCCTGGAGTGGGATTGCTTCTCATAAAACCAAACAGAAAAGAGACAGAATCACCAAACAGGTGAAAGGTGCTGGCGGGGGGAAGGGGAGGGCACTCCTCTTGCCATCTGGGACTCTCTAGCCCTGAGCCTCCCATCTCCCAGGCGCTATTTAGGGATGGTGGGGGAAGGCTAACCCCCCCCCCCCATTCATACAAGGACATTGTTAGTGGTTCCCCAATGTCAGGGAGGGAGGGGAAAGTGCACAGTTTGCTACATTCCTCACTCTGTCTGGGGAGTGCAAGGGGAAGACGAACCTGGACCTGTCCCAGCTGGGGGACTGCACCCCTCCCCTGGTTGTACTCACTGGAGTTGCAGTGGCCATGGAGAGGCACTTCTCACCTGGCCCCAAACTGCTGTGGTGACAAAGGGCTGGGGTAGTCCTCTCATTCCGGGGCAGCCTGCCTACTGAACCCCTTATTCCCTGCCCCTCCCCAGAACAATGATTGAAATGAAGCATGGGCATTTTCATTTTATTTTCCAAAAAACAAAAATGAATTGAGTTAAGGATCTAAGAAATGCCCTGTAAATCTCCTAGTTGACAAATAATCATGGAATGATTAGGCAGTACATATAACCATGGCCAGGGAGCAGGGAATCACATAAATGGGAGAAAATTGTGCTGACATTATCAGTAACTAACTGTTGGGCATCCCTAAACTCTGAGTGGCTGAGACACTTCCTTTTTAGCACAATATCAGCTCCATTTGAGCTAATACGAATACGTTATTAGTACTCTGTTGGGCCTATGGTGACTTAGATAGCACAATTATTGCTTGTGACTGAGAAAAATGCCATAGAGCTATATCAACAAAACCATCACCCTTTCTTTCATTACCAGAATGCATTAAGCAACTAGCAGGGTCTTTTTAAAAACCCTTTTCCACCACTAGATCAGCAGAAATGAATCATGCTAAGTGTATTCCGCACAGCGGATTGAGTTTTTATTTGTAAATTCCTGTGTCGAGATCAGCAAAAGTTACGGACATAAATCATGGTCTGAATCAGCATCTCTTGACGATTTTCTTAAACATGGAAATTGCTGGTACATTTTTCACTAAGGCAACTTAAAATGATTCCATGTATTCTGAAGTCCTCGGTTAAAATCTATAATCTATTAAAGACTGTCTATTTACGCAAGACATGGCTGACCCTGTACCGGCTGTTCGTTGATGAGTGGCTCGCTACTCACTTCCATTGGTTCACACATAAGGATGTGTCACTCGAGTGAATTTGGAATGAATTAGGACTGTACATTATTGCCATGATTAGCTGTGTTTGTTACTCAACAGCTGTCCGGATAGTAACCCTGCCCCCCAAGAGTACAGTTCCCAATTGTTTGATAACTGATCCAAGAATGTCGAGGTCCTGCTGTACTCTGATCCAGTGGCCCATAGCAGATGCTCACTGGCTGTCTATCTCAGTATCTCTATCCCCACTCCCATCATCCAGTGATCTAAGGCACCAGGGCACTGAGCCCTGCATTTCATCCTTTCTTTTCTTTTATCTTCAGCTAAAATAGATTCTGTCCCCTTCATTATGCCTAGGGCTACTGAAACACTTTTGACATACACCTGGGATAAATTTGGCTCTGTAACATTACCAGCACCAGAGGAGTTATGCCTGAGGTGAATTAGGCCCATTGTTACTGGAATTAGTCACAGTTAGGGTGGTATCAGGAAGCCCCAGTAGTGATCTGGGCTCTATTGCCTTAGGCCAGTGATGGGCAACTTGCGGCCTGTGGGCTGAATGCAGCCCATCAGGGTTCTTTGTGTGGCCCACGAGACATTTGTTTAATGTTGCCCATGCTCAGGGTTGCCAAATTCCACTGGTTTCCATTCATCCATGTAAGTTTTTTTCCTATCGGTATTACTATAGTGATATGCACTTAAAGCAAGGGCACATGAAGTGAGGTGCATGCTGATTGGTCACAACGTTGACTAAGAGAGCCATGCACTCACTGTGCATCCAATCAAAGCACTGCTCTGGTTCGATTGGTGCACTCCACCAATTCTAGGTAGGCAAGCATAGTTAGAAAAATTACCCTCTCCCAGAAGATCATCTTACTTAAGACAATCTTGTGGCCCGCTAAGAGGGAGGGCCACTCAGGGGGCCCACTTACTACCCAAGGTTGCCCAGCACTGTGTTAGGCACTGTACAAACACTGAGGGAAAGACACTGCCCTAAAGAATGTATTTTCTATCTAAACAGACAAATGGTGGAATAACTGGCAGGGAACAGAGGCCCAGAGACATTGTGATCAGGGCTGGCTCAAGCCATTCCTGCGCCCCGGACAATGGGCGTGCGATGCATGCATGGCTCTGCCCCTGGGTGCACGGCGCACGCGCTGCCCCACCCCCTCAGTACGCTGCGCACCTTACCGCTGCCATCAGGCACCGCGCGCCCGGGGCCAGGGGCTGCGCGGCGCCCCTTAGAGCTGCCATCAGGCACCCCCCATAAGTTGGCTCCCCAGGCAGCTGCCAGGCTAGTATTTCCCCCCTGTAATCTAGCCTTGATTGTGATTTGCCCCAAACCTTAGTCCATGGCCCAGCCTTTAGTACCTTAATACAAAATATCTTCTTTCCACCTCTCCACTTCTAACTTTCCCATCTATGGATGACTTACTTCTATCCACTAGTGCTTTCCAGTAGAGGCAACAAACAATGTAATTGTCACTGACATGTTTCCTGCCCTGAGGAAACACATGAGGTAGATGTTCTAGTGTTCAGGAGTTTGTTTTAAATGGCTCTTTGCCCATGTATTTGCTTCTCTGGAGACTGCTGTGACTTACTGCATTGTTAAGCTATGGTATTGAGCAAACAAGTAAGGTGGCCATTATGGTGTTGAGTCTTTTTAACTGTACTCTACAGTTAGTGTAAAGCATAATTCAGTTTAACAGGTGCACAATCACCTGCCAGGCATCTGATACATTTCAGTTGTTTGACATTCCATCCAATTTCTTTGAATCCCAAATGATCAGATAACATCTGTTAAACCTCTTGGAATATTGCACAAGCACATGTGACCACTGAATTACTTCTGGCTATTAAAGCCCTTCAGAAGAAGGAATAAATCACAACATATCTTTTGAATAACCATCTTTGTTCTTGGAAAAACGTTCCCCCGTATTTTCTTATCTCTTTAAACTGCAGAAATGGAAACATGCTTAATGTATTATTCGTTTCCAACTCTAGACCATTCATTATTTGAAATGCCAGATCTGTGGACCTTTCTGATTTCTAAAAATGTTTACAAATATTAATTAAACCTATGAAATCAGCTCACTTAATTTTTTGCTGAGCATAAGCTATACTAAACTATTGAGCTAACTACAGGTAATTTCAACTAATCTAAGCACTGATAAAATTCTTCAGCAGCTTCAAAACTTCATGTTGTATCATGTGAAACTCATGTGGTAATATTTGTGCCCATGCCAGGTCTCTGTTGTCCACCAGTAAGTGCCTCAGCCAGAGGTCAAGAACTGACGTTTGAACCTATTGCACACAGAAGGAATGTCTACCTTGGAAACTGTAGGTGAAATAACATAAAAAGAAACTGAAAAGCTTCTGTGTACCAGCTCATCGTATGGTATTTTAGTAGAGCTACAGATATCTTTCTCCCTGTGTATGCTTATCAATAGTATGGGTTCTTTTTTAACAGGAATCTATTATGTTCTTTAATGACTTACCATTTTAAGGAATTAAATGTACACTAAGTGGGAGAGAACACTAAGCTCTGTTTTGCTGACCAATCATTTGCATAATGCAAATCGCACTATAATATTAGCTTTGCAATAGGACTGAGGCCCCAAACTGAATTAATGTATGCGCATACATTTTCAGTGTAGTAATAATTTGTAGTCTCTTAAAAGTAGTCTCAAATTTGTAGTCTCAAAAAATGAACTATAGGAAAGGCTTATTGAAAGTCAACAGCAATAATTCATTATGAGGTCAAGGAAAGAAGAGCTGTAGCTCAGATTACTTGCTTCATTCTTTTCCTCCCTCTCTATGATTTGTTTCATTGCGCTGTAGGAAGCCAGATCAAAAGATTTTCAACATAAATAGATATTTAGTTGCCACTTAAAACAGAGTTTATTGCAAACCTTTTCCACAGAGATTGGCTTCCCCACCCCTGACATTTTTCTTAATATATGCAGGTTCTTTAGGTAGTATTTGTGAGTTTGCCTGTCCCATGATGGGCATTTTGCATTTTTTTCACTGACAGTAAGACAAAGGGAAAAAACCCTAAGCTAATGTCTAGTGTTTATATCAACAGTGAGGTAAAATCCTGCCCTGTCCAGAGAGGCAGAACGGGGTTTATGCACCACTTACGGGCGCAAAATAGGGCATGAGAACTACTGCCAACTTTTACAATATCCATATCTAGATCACCCTTCACTTCTGCCTAGGGACTGACATAAACCAAGATTACTTTTGGAACCTTTGGTGCTTGCTAGTGGCTCCCATAATCATGGTTCATGCTGGAAAATGGTGATCTCTGATTCCAGGAAAAACAAGCAAAAAAACCGGGGGACTTACCAATTGGAAAAGCATGAATTTGACTTGCATGGAGATGGTCTGCTTCTCTCTCTTGAGTGTTTGAGTCAAGGAGTGGCAATGGAATGTTTACATAGTAGTCTACCACGAGCTAGAGGGAGTCCATAATTCCTATAATGATTCTAAGCAACCAAGCTGGTTTTACTGTTAAGACTCCAGTAATATTGTAATATTTAACTTTCTATCCTGCAAAGACAACAAAGGTTATGTCTAGACTGCAGGCTTCTTTTAGAAGAACCTTTCTTCGGAAGATATCTTCCGAAAAAAACTTCTTCTGAAAGACAGCATCCACACACACAAGCACATTGAAAAGTGATCTGCTTTTTCAAAAGATAGCGTCCATACTGAATGGACGCTATCTCACATTTAAGCTGTGATTACTATGGACAGAGTGGCCACCGGGGCACGTGTGCTTTTTCCTCTTTCCTCTTCCTTTGAAAGAATTCACTCTTCCCAGTCCACACACACCTTTTTCTGAAAGAACTCTTTCGGAAAAAGGCTTATTCCTCGTAGAAAGAGGATTACCAACGCCAGAAAAACCCCTCTGTTCTTTCAATTTACTTTCAGAAGAACACGATTGCAGTGTGGACGTAACTCAGGTTTTGTTGGAAAAACAGCCATTTTTGTCCTCTGTGTGAATTTAATGAGCTGCTGTCACCTGAGCACATGAAAGGGCAGGATCTGGCCTTATGGTTCAGTGCTTTCCTTGTGACTCTTTTAAGTTATAAAGGGATATTCAGAAAGGCTATGTCTACACTGCAACACTATTTTGGGATACCGGAGTATCCCAAAATACTTATCCTGCATCTTCACAGCAAGCTTGTTATTTCGGGCTCACTATTCCAACATCCCTGTAAACCTCATTCCATGAGGAGTAAGGGACATTTTGGAATAGTGGATTATTTTGAAATTTGGCACTGTGTAGACAGCGCCAGATTACGAAACAAGCTAAATCGAAATAGATACGCAATTTGAGTAGCTCAAATTGCATATCTTATTTCAAACTACGGTGCAGTGTAGACATAGCCAAAAAATATATCTGAAACAAAATCTGTGTTTTGCACTCAAAAGAGTACAAAAGCCATAAGATGTCCTTGGCACGGACACACTGCTCCCACACTACATGAGAACCAGTGGCACTCTTAAAACCTGATAGCTACAATAGGTCTCATAGCATAACGCCCTCTGCACTGCACAATTATTTCAGAATAAGCTATTCCAGAAGAAATAATCTGAAATGGCTTATTTCAAAAGAGCACGTCTACACTACAGGGAAGCCTGGAAATTAGTCCAAGGCAGGCTCCCCTAAAGTGGATTCACAACTTCAATTTAGAGCCCCAGGAACCACTGGGGAGTAGTTACTCTGAATGGCCTGGGGGAAGAGCTATTTTGAAATAGCAGCAGCAGAGCATCCACACTACTGCTATTCCAAAAGGGTACGTCTACACTAGTTCGAACTAGGGAGGCTAATGAGGGCGACCGAAATTGCAAATGAAGTGCGGGATTTAAATATGGAATGAGGTTTAACTGGTAATTCGAAGTAAGGGGTTTATTTTGGAATCGTCCTTCTCTGCCGCATGTAGACGTGGGCAGTTCTTCTGGGCTAGTCAATTTCCAAAATGGCAACCACCCGGAAACATGCTAATGAAGCGCAGGATATTTAAATCACGCATTTCATTTGCAATTTCGGACACCCTCATTAGCCTCCCTTGTTCGAACTAGGGGCCTAGTGTAGACATACCCCAATAGTTATTTTGGAAGAGGCATTATTCTTCATGGAATGAGGTTTATAAACGCCGAAATAAGGGCATATTTACACTGCACTGTTATTTCAGAATAATTATCATTATTCTGAAATAACAATGCAAGCGTTTACATGACAATTCTGTTATTTAAAAATAATATCAAAATAACAGGCAGCTTATTCCAAGTTCTGTAAACCTCATTCCATGAGGAATAACTTTTCTGAAATTGCTATTTTGAAATAGCTGCAGTGTGGACGCTTCACTACTGCTATTTTGAAATAGCTCTTCACTGGGACCATTCAAAGTGACTACTCCCCAGTGTTTCCTGAGGCTCTAAATCGAGATAGTGTGTCCACATTAGGGCAGCTTGCCTCGGACTAATTTTGAGACTTCCCTGTAGATGCTCTATTTCAGAATATATCTTCCGGAATAGCTTATTCTGAAATAAGTGAGCAGTGTAGACATACCCTCAGCTGCCCAGTATTATGAAATTATTTCAAAAAAATAGTAGCCCAAAGTCTGTGATTCTGTAACGCTGAAATGCTGGCTGTTCCCTCTGGGCGGCGCTGTTGCCTCCTGGTGTGGCACTCAGCTGAATTCTGCGCCGCTCAGCCGGGCTGCCATGGGAGAGCAAGCGGCACAAGCGGTTGTTTGGGCGCCACGGTCCCCATGCAGCACCTCCATGCTACATGGGGAGCGTGGGGCCCAAATGGCCGCTTGCTCCCCTGCGGTGGCCTGGCTAAGCGGCGCAGAAGTCAGCCGAGCGCCACCGTGGGAGGCGAAGGGGGGCGGATCGGTGACGTGTGGAGTGACAGCAGCTCCAGGCCCCGCCCCCTGGCCATGAACGTCACCGCTCCACCCCCCTTCGCCTCCTGCCATGACGCTCGGCTGACTTCTGCGCCACTCAGTCAGGCCGCTGCGTGGGAGCAAGTGGCGCGAGCAACCGTTTGGGCTCTGTGCTCCCCATGCAGCACGGGGAACGTGGAGCCCAAACTGCCATTTGGGCTCCGCAGTCCTCCGAGTGAGAGGCAAGAGGGGGAGGAGAAGAGAAAGAGAGAGACAGAGAGAGGCAGGAGGTAGAGAGCTGGGGGGGGGGGGAGAGGCAGGAGAAGGAGGAGAAAGAGAGAGAGAGAGACGGAGCGAGAGACCGGAGGCTCAGGAGAGATCGTCGTGGAGGAGAGACCTGAAAATCCCGTCTTATGATGGGCTAATTGGCTAGTTTCAAAATAAAGGGCTAGCTGTGTGGACGCTCGCATAGTTATTTTGGAGTAATGGATGTTATTCCGAATTAACACTGTTGTGTAGACGTATCCCTAATGGGGATTTAAAACAATGTAGGCCCCCTCATACATCCTTCCACTATATGCAGTGTGGGCAACTTTTGTGATTATTATCATGAGGTTTGTGATATTTGATATGTTTCTTCAAGCTGCAACCCCTGGATTCATGAGATTGTGTGAGAATCTGAACTTGTATTTTTTAAAATATGGCTTTAGCCATTGTGGTTATGGAGAGAAAACATGGACACAGGACCTGGTTTCTCACTAATGAAGAACAATAAAATGATCCTGGAGTTATTTTATAACAGTATGATGATTTTTCAAATAAATCTTATATTTTTAAATAGTGGATGCAGCTCTGTGCGGTGCAGCTTCATGATCTGCAGGGGTCACACAGAGAGAACCTGGGATTCTTCACCTCTTGCTCTCCCATTCACTTCCCTTCCATGGCAATTCTGCTCCCTTTTGGGCTGTGCATAAGCACTGGAAGGAAGGGGAAGGGTTTGCCCCATTAGAATAGGTGAACTCATGCCCTTTATTTCTTCTAATGTTGAAGTGAGGTATTTCAGGTCTGATTTTCCAGGGTGTTAATCAACACCTTCAAGATACTGTACACTCTCTACTCTGTGATTTCTTTGGGAGTTGAGGGTCCTCAGCATCTGCAGGATTAGGCTGTGAATGAGTTGCAAAAATGGGAATGTAAATAGATACATTTCGCCAAGCCAATAACTGCCATCCTGCACCAGGCTTGTAAGACAATGTTTTTGTAATGGATCTCTAAGGTGTTTTTCTGGAGACCATGCTGCTACCAGGCTAAGCTAATTTGGAAATAACCTTCAAAGAGGGCATTCCTTTAAAGAGGAGGCAGCCAAGATCTTACGTTATGTTTTAATTTCAGTTTTGTCAGGTATCTTTTGAAGTTCCTCTTTCTAATCTTTGGTGCTAGAAAATCATCAATGTAATGCAGCACTGTCTTTTATCTTTTTAAAGCCAGGTGATCTTGAACTTCCAGGTTTTATTAACAAGTCCAGCAGCAATGAATTAAATCTCTATAGCAATCCTAAACAAAATTGCCTGCTGATGCAGTGTCATTATAACTGTGTTGGTCCCAGGACATTAGAAGAACAAGATGGGTGAAGTAATATCTTTCATTGGACCAACATCTGTTGGTAACAGAGATGAGCTTTTGAGCTTACACAAAGTTCTTCTTCAAGTACTGATATGTAAGTATTTATAAGCTACAGGTACGCATTAATACTTACAAAAGACAATGTCTGCATACATGTACATGGGGAGCAGATACCAAAATGTTAATTATGGAATTGTTAAAATAGTTGATGATATGCCATCAGTCAGTCATGAAATAACCTATCAAATGAAATATTATTAGAGTCATATAGCTAATCTCCTATAAACCCTGGAAATTTTATGCAAAGGTGCTATTATTTTAAATTAATTTTTCATCATCTTTTGCCATCTTATTATTTCACAAGTGAGAAATCCATTAAAAATCCTGCCAAAAAGTATATAGAATGTTTAGTTATCTAGCATTGAGACATTCACACCATGGGAGCACCTTGCTGTCCCCGGGAAAAAAGGGAAAAGTGCCATTGTGATAAAATATTATTTATCTATTTCATTAAGACTTAGGACACTTGTGATGTTCACATTTATTTTGTGTTATATTTAAATGAACCAAAAGGCAACATTGTACAATAATTTATAAAAGAAAATCAATTGTTACATGTTACATTAACCAAATGCCCCATTTAAAAAAAAAGAAAATCCTATAAACTTATTCAGGGACAGATCCTGTTCTCTCTCTCTCTCTCTCTCTCCTTACTCACATGCGTAATCCAGCTGACTTCAGCGGGACTCTTCTGCCTGAGTAAGGGGAGCAGGATTATCCCCTTCCCTCCCAAATATAATTTCCCTTACTTACAGTTTCATTTCATAATGTATATAACAATTTTATTTATAAGGCATAAATATGAAAAACAGCTCAATATGCTCATCATTATTTTAATTGAGTAACACTGTCTAGTACACGTTATTCAATTACACCAAGGATTACCATGTACCTATATTTTTAATTTTTGTAATACAAAAGTCTATCATATAGTATACAGTATATAATAGTCTGGTAACTGGTTCACAAAGTTGGCCACAATATTCTTGCAAGTTAGTATGGTCAAAATTTCACCTAATGTATATTCTCTATGTAGGACTGTACGGATCCATCCGCCATGAATTGCTGTACTTACAGAATCAGAAGCTGGGTAAAACCTGCTAGGGCTCATTGCATTATGTTAACTATTTTAAGACAGTAGGTCTTAGCCAGATTTGTAACAGTGCTGGTAATACAGATACAAATGCCTTGGTTTCTAAATTATCACTTTTTATAATATGAATCTCTAAAGGCTAGGTGACACCCAATGAAAAATGCAGCCTTCTGTTAACATTCTGCCTCCATCTCTGTAGCATCTTATTGCAAGGAGAAAGCTTGATATTAGAAAAGCACCTAAACCAGAAAATTTGGAAATGCACTCCTGCAAAATGCAGGATCCAAGATTAAGATTAGGGGCTGACCTTTATAGGATATACATGGATGTGACACCCAAGCATATATAAGAAGTTAATTGGCTTTTTTTTGCTGAAAGATCAATGATGGGTGATGGTGCTTCTCTGCAAATAAAACAGCTCATGAACAGTTCTCCAACAAGAAGAAAGACTGATGCAAATTTTAAATGGTATCTATGCTTCTCCTACCATTCACTTTTTCATTCTCTTTTATTCAAACACCAAAGGTAAAGGTGAGTGACTATCCACCAGCATTGAGCAATGTGAATGTAGCACATCTGCATAACCATGTTGGGAACTGTTTCTAAATAAATCAAAGTATCCTATTTCTGGGTACTCATTGTGAAAAGTTCCCTTTTTTTATATAGGAAGGGCAGGAGCACGTTACTTCCTGAAAAGATCTTTTAAAATTTCTCTATAGTCCTGTTTGACTCAAGATAAATATTGTACAAGTATTTGTTTTATTTAGGGATAACGAAAATAGTTAATAAGTTAAATAAACTACTTATGCTATAATTTGAGTCTTTGTTAACCTGTAGCCCAGATTCAGGCTAAAGCACTAAGTCAATGTTTCTAGCAGGACATGCTGACGGAGTGGACTGCTTGCTGTACAATAGAATCACAATGTTATTCTTTATATTCATTATTAATACTGAAGCTAAATAACCCCTATGTAGAATGTATTGCATTAATAGCAAGTTACCACTAGTGCTGAAAAACTGTGCCCTTAATATAAGTGCTCAGTAGCCTGCTATTTGGTAAGCACTGAAACTGTAAAGAAGGCATGTTGAAAATAACCTACATTGGTTACCTACTATATTGTGATTTCATGTTATGGATTAAAAATATCAAAATTAAACAATTCTATTAATCTACATTCTAAAAGGCACGAAGACTTGTGACAAAATTATAACTGTTCAGATTACATTCACAAGAACCATAACAGAGTAATAGGCATCACTTGGATTTGCTAGTTCACTTGGCTGGAAGGAGTGAAATCAAGACATTTTCACTGTCTGTGGCAGTAAAGAATGCCCTTCTGTCAGGGAGCTTTTGCCAGGTCTTTACAAATGTTATTCCTATGTAAGACACTGAAACCCCTGTTGATTGCTTTAAAACATAATCTTTTTGGTCTGTAGCACATGGCACTTCACCTAAGTCCTCGGTGATAATAAAACGGGTCTCAGGGCAAGACCAAGTAATAAAGAGCCCTCCTTGAATCTGAACCTATGAATGAGCTCCTTTCATGATCACACAATGTGCTTTCTATCAAATGATCAAGGAATACATACAAAACAAATAAAATACATTCATGTTTGTTCACATTGCAGGGAGCTTTAATATTTTCATTGGCTCCCTAATGAAATGCATATAGAACATTCCCCTCTATACAGTGCAACAGAAAAGTATCCATATCTTCATTAAATGCCACATGGCTGAGACAACATTCCTCTTATGCCTGCATCCTCAGCGGTTTCCAATCTTGTAAAATGGTATATTGATTTTTAAAGGGGAAAAACCCCACTTCTAAAAATGCACCAGATTTGAACTGATCATAGCTCTACCAGGTGTTTTGTTACTTAAAAGAATACTCTTAAAAATGTATCTTTGTCATTTACTCTAGTTGCCAGGATATCTCAGCACATTCTTCCCCAGCAAATGGTTACAATTTTGCCACAAGGTGTTTAAAAGACAGAATGAGATATCTGGAATTTATGTACACAGTTGGAATTTATGTGGCTGCCACGGAGTCATGATTTCATAGTACAAATGGGAACTACAATGACCAGGATAACGGTACAAGCTGCAGCCGCAATCAGGGCAGCTATTTTGCAGACCTTTGCTCTTCTGAACTCAGCTTCTTTGCGTTTTAATAAGGAATCATAGCCTGGAGTATAAATATCTTCCATCCAGTATTCTAAGTTGTTTGGATTTAAAGATTCTTGAGTCTAAAAGTCAAAAGGAAAACAAATTAATTCTCTGGGCTGTGTCAAAATAATTCAGACTGGACTGAAGCTTTCCAAAGTTGGTATGAATGTACTGTAGAAATAAAGTCAGGTTATGCTGCTGTCCCATTGTCACAATCTTTCCTGTTCCCAATTTCATGAACTCACTGAAACAGATAACATATTCACAAGTCAGAACAACACTGTTGCTCTAAAGTCTCTTGTTTATTACTGGCTTCCTGGAAACTTCGTTGGGTGTAAGCAAAACTTCTTTAATCCATTGATTAATGGAAGTGCTCATTAGTCCATTACCATTTGTGAGATTATTAAAACCTACTTTATGGGAAAATGTTTCTTAAGAAGCTCATAAAATCCGAGATAATGCTAACCTCATTGCTAGGACCTGCATGACATGAGAGGTCTCCTCATCTTCCTCATACAATTTGTTGCATGGTATTCTCTAGGGATGAATAATACATTGTACATAAGGGTCCAAGTATGATAGGAGGTTTTTGTGTGTGTTTATTTTAGAAAGACACATCCATCTTAATGTACCACACAGGGATGTTAAGATCTCACATTTTTCTCTTGTCCTTTAAAGCCAAATGATCCCCTTTACAGATAGAAACCCACAGAGTGTACCAAACCAAGACAAAAGTTACCACAGAAACTCCAGCATACAGAAATGTCTAGAGTTAGGCTATCTATCATGGGAATCTTCAGAACCATGGCAAATCCTATCTATATCTATATCTATATCTATATCTATATCTATATCTATATACTGCAACTGTCAGAGGAGAAATTTGATACAACTTTGATACAAATACATGGCTCTTCCATGCTATCATGCAGGGCAGAGTGCCTACCCTCCAGCTTTTACCTTTTCTGCTCAGTTACAGCCTCCAAAATTATGTAGATGCCCAACCGTACTTATGCTTGCTCAAGATTTCCACAGACTTGGTGGTGAGGGAAGGAGGAAAAATGGGCATGCCACATACATTCTACTCCCACACATCACAACTGCATGATCAGCATTCATGGATGCTTTTCTGTGCCCCAGTATGTGATCCTCAGAGCACAACCTGTATGTTTCATTGTCAGTGATATACTGTGTTCATTGCTGATGTTTTAATGGTTTGATTGCCGTTATGTTTCACACTATTCTAATAGTACCTTTAAAAACTACTAGACTTTGCCACTGAACCATTCAGGGTCCATCTACACTACAAGCCCATACCAAGCCCATTCCAGCAGATTTGGATTCGCGGAGCTTGGGCTTCAGGGCTGTTTCTTTGCAACATAGATGCCCGGGCTTGGACTGTGGGTATCTGCTTGGACTGCAGCGTACACATGCTCAGAGTTTCTTCTAAATGCAATCTGATTAAAGGAAAAGGTGAGAGCTAGCACTGACTGAAACACAAAAAACAGGTTCGTGAAAAATTGCAAAATTATGTGTTTCCATTTTGCAGGGTTCAGAATGGAACAATGGATATGGATATCGAGAGCCATATCCATATGGATATATATTGTGTGTGTGTGTATGTAATGAACAAATCCGAATTTCTTTTTTCCCTTTCCTTTCCTTTTTGCCAGTGAGTGCAATGAAATGAATGATGTCCAGGTTTTTTGGTGGCACCAACTTAGTCATTTTTCTTTTTGCTATACTGTAATTTTCCAAAGTTGAGGAAGTTTTGCAAAGTTACAGAGTGGCAAAAGGAAAAAGGGAGAAGCCCTACACATTATTCCTTCTATAACACATAACCATAAAAAGGAATAAAGAGGGCAAAGGCAGGAAGGTGAAAACACAACACATTTCATCATTTGAAATTTAAACATTTGATGAAAAATCAAACAAAAATGAAAGCTTTTTATAAAAGTTTTAGATTTTGAAAAAGGCCTCTCTTGTTTGATAAATATATAAATAAATATATTATTTTCAAATTTCGAGTGTGATCACCATGGTATACTTCTACCAGATTTTGTACTCCATTATAGGCCTGATCCAAAGCTCACTGAATTTAACAGAAGGACTCAACCTAATCTCAGTGGACTTTGGATCAATCCGTTCATTGGCTAATTCAGGTATTGTAGCTAGTGTCTGGAAACTTTCTCCTCTCATTTACTTTATGCAGGGTACATCTACACTTGCACCCTAGTTCGAACTAGGGATGCAAATGTAGGTGAACAAAATTGCTAATGAACCGGGGATTTAAATAGCCCACGCTTCATTAGCATGATCTCGCCGGCGCATTACGCCTTACTCCGCTCAACAGCTGTTCCGAAAGTGAAAGAGTCTCCGGGATGCGTTAGTTCGAACCAAACCACTTGGTTTGAACTAACGTTACTCCTCATTTTTTACTGTTGAGTGGAGTAACGCGCCAGCGAGATCATGCTAATGAAGGACGGGCTATTTAAATCCACGCTTCATTAGCAATTTTGGTCGCCTACATTTGCATCCCTAGCTTGAACTAGGGTGTAAGTGTAGACCTACCCTCAATGAGTTACTCGGTCTGTGGAAAAAGTGATTTTACAGCAGCTATAGCAACAATTAGACAATTAAAATCAAGTAACAGTTAACATTATTAATGGAGATCTATCTGTCAATGCCGCTCTGCCAAAAATCAGACTATTGGTGCAGTTTGAGTTTGTGTCGTTGCACATGCATACTATATTGCTCTGCTCTGCCTATTTCATTCTTCTTAACATGTAGGATATTGAAAAATGAATGTGGCTTCAGAAAGTAGGATTCTTGTCTATTCCTATAACCTGGCTCCTCATGAGGCTACCAGAGCAGTGGGATTGCATGTATACCAAACATATATTTCTCATTGTAGTCTGAAAACAATGTCTTGAGTGGTCACGCAAGTGAGGATATTAAAGAGTACTGAAGACTTCATTTTATAGAGAGAAGAGGACTGACACATTTATAAGGCTCTAAAAGGCATGTTACACTAAAACAAAACTGTGCTGGATATTCAAGGCAACTAATTTTGGACCTACCAACCTTGATATTGACCTGTCACTGACCTTAAGAGGAGGAGGCACTAGTAAAAAAGCCCATTACTGTTAATCAGCTCTCCTTTCCATTTCATTGCCAGCCATAAGAATGTTCATTAGAACATAATGTATTTACATTCGGTTCTAATAAAGTCAGCCGCAGGGAAGAAAACACACATCAGTGTGTATTTGTTTCCTTACAATTGTCAGTAAGCTTCATTACCGGGTCTAGACATGGGCTTTGCAGGGCAGACAGAGTAATCTGACAGTTCTTTTTTGGAGATGGAGGAGCATGTTATTGCTATTGCAGCATGGAAATACAAAGTACACGTGACTGTCAAAATATAGTGGCTGCTATCTCTGGTATGCTAAGATCACTTAATTAGCCTTAAAATAGCCAGAGACAGCTGGTAGACAACTCTCTTTGTATAGGGGAAACTCTCTGATTGCAGAGTAAGGTCCTATGCCAGTTGACACTGCCCCTCCCTCATCTGGCACATTTCAGGGATAATTTGGGGGTGAGTGTTTGGTGCTGGGGGAGTTCCACTGTGCCTGCCACTGCGAGCATAAAGCCTATTATGCCACTACTATGGCCAGTGGTGAAAATTTAGTGACCCTCTGCTGTTTTAAATTACACAGGGGCCAGGCAGCCAATGATCACAGAAACAAAAACAACTCCCCATGACCATCATTCTGTAAAATGAGAGCTGTCTAACTCTTGATGTCAGACTGTGTAAGGTACATGAAGTGGTGGCATTCTTAGCCCTCCATATGGGGAAGCAATCCACATTTTGGACTAAAAAATGTTTATCACATGCGTTTGACTCACATAAGAAGTCAGCTTGGATTTCATGAAATGGTCTGAATGGTATTTTATACATTTCTCTATGAAACTAGAGTTCAAACATTTTCTTGCTAATTACATTTCAGTCATTTTTAATGGGAGGTAGGATCAAAATTTGGAGCCAGATTTAGAATATCTCGAATTTTGAGAATTCTTAGTTCTGTAGTTTTGCTTCAGTCTGCTATGAAGTTAGGGATTATTTGCCTTGCGGATTTAGATTTCAAACACCCCCAGGATCTGAGAATGTTTAAATCCATGTTTAGATTTTGGACCCATGACCTTTAATAATTCACCTTGCTCTTTTTGGTTCATATACACAAGTCTAGAGTTCATGCCAGTAGTTCTCTAGCAAGATATATGATGCAGTCTTCATGCATCGCAGATATTGCTAGAGGACAAGAAGCAATGGGCTTAAATTGCAGCAAGGGAGGTTTAGATCGGACATTAGGAAAAACTTCCTAACTGTCAGGATGGTTAAACACAGGAATAAATTGCATAGGGAGACTGTGGAACCTCCAGCACTGGAGATATTTAAGAGCAGGTTAGATAGACCTCTGTCAGGGATGATGTAGATGGTGCTTGGTCCTGCCATGAGGGCAGAGGACTGGATTTGATGACCTCTGGAGGTCCCTTCCAGTCTAGTATTCTATTTTCATACTTCAGAAGCTATGACAATAATGTTCAATAGAAAAAGAGTTTTAAAATGTCTTTCTTAATTATTTTTAGTGAATGTCATGCTCGTGAAGGCTGGACTGACAGCCCTACATGCTCGTTCCCTGTGTACAATATGCACAGAACAAATACAATAGAAGCAGAAGCAACAGCAACTTCTCTGCTCCACTGTATCTTACTAATGCACATCAAAACTGACCTAGAATAACCAATATTTGGGGGATAAATGCTCAGTTCACTCTTTGTGTCCATTCATTCTTTAGCCCTTCTTGTGAGACTACTAATGAGGTTTGAATGGTGGTGACGGTGGTTTTATAGACAACTGTGAGGATTCCATCTGCTAGGAAATCGACAGAGGCCACCAACTATTTCAAAGGTCACAGAACAGTGGTTGAATGTTAACAGTTGTTCATCACCACTGACCTGGGGTGGATCTTGACCCAGCAATCTAAAAGTTGAAGGCTCAACTTCCTGAGCTATCCAAATCCCCCATTAAATAAACATTCTGGTAAAGATCCTTCACAACTGTGTCACTAAAACGAAACAAACAGGACTCACTTGTAGATCCAAAGCTGCAAGCTTGCCTTTCTCTCCTGAGTTCCTGGTATATTCTTCTATGGTCCATGATGGCTGGGTACGTTTAACTTCAGCCAGTTCTGTCAGCCTCATGTCTGTGTAGAGTGGGTTGCTTTTCATCTGTGACTTGAGTGATGCTGGGTAGGGATGAGGACTAAAGACTTGTTCAATCAAGAAAGCATCCTTTGGTTGTTTAGAGAGTCTATGTGGCTGTGGGATTTCATACTGCCTGTCTGCCTGCAATGAGGTTCAAAAGAATTTCAGAAAAGAATTAGGAATGTGGGGGTTACATATGAGAGGCGAGAGAGATTTTTTTTCACCTCTACAGCTCAAGGCTGCCTAAGCCAGTGGCTTTCAAACTTTTTTTCTCATGACCCAGATGAAGAAAATTGGTGATGCCCGTACCTCAACATAATTTAACTATAGTGTGGGCTCTGGGGTGGGGCTGAGGATGAGAGCTTTAGCTCTGGGGGTGGGGCAGGGCTGGAGCAGGTGGGGAATTACCAGTCAGCAGTGCAGCAGGAGTACTAAGGCAGGCTTCCTACATACCCTGGCACTGCCAACTACACTGTGCCCCAGAAGCAGCCATAATGGTCTCTTCTGACCTTAAAGTCTATGCGTCTATGGCTGTGTCTACACTGGCAAGTTTTCCGGAAAATCATCTGATTTTCCGGAAAAACTTGCCAGCTGTCTACACTGGCCACTTGAATTTCTGGAAAAGCACTGACGATCTAATGTAAAATCATCAGTGCTTTTCCAGAAAAACTATGCTGCTCCCGTTCGGGCAAAAGTCTTTTTCCGAAAGACTTTTGCCTGAAAGGGTCAGTGTAGACAGCATAGTTCTGTTTTCCGCAAAAAAGCCCCGATCGCGAAAATGGCGATTGGGGCTTTTTTGCGGAAAAGCACGTCTAGATTGGCCACGGACGCTTTTCCGGAAAAAGTGCTTTTCCGGAAAAGCATCCTGCCAATCTAGACACGCTTTTTCGAAAATGCTTTTAACAGAAAACTTTTCCGTTAAAAGCATTTCTGGAAAATCATGCCAGTGTAGACGTAGCCTATGAGTCTATGGGTATGTCTACACTACCCCGCTAGTTCAAACTAGCGGGGTAATGTAGGCATACCGCACTTGCAAATGAAGCCCGGGATTTGAATTTCCCGGGCTTCATTTGCATAAGCGGGGAGCCGCCATTTTTAAAACCCCGCTGGTTCGAACCCCGTGCAGCGTGGCTACACGGGGTTCGAACTAGGTAGTTCGAACTAGGATTCCTATTCCGAACTACCGGTACACCTCACAACCCAAGCTCCTGGAACTCCTCCTATATCCCAGTTCCCTGCCCCAGGTCACAACTGCCTCCTTCACCCAAACTCCCTCCCAGACCCCACACCTCCTCCTGCACGCCAATTCCTTATCCCAAGCTCCCTTCTGCACCCAACGTCCATACCAGACCCCCCACCTCCTCCATTAATAAGGAAGAATGTGGCCCTTGACTACTTTCCAAATTCTTGGAGTAGCTCCCCATCAAAAATTATTGCCCACCTCTGACTTACAGGCTAGATACATTTCTCTGGGATGCTTTTGCTGTAGAGAAGACCAGCTGGTTTGGAAAGTCTTTGGATTAGAGGGCTGTTTGAAAGAGCACACGCTTACCAAAGGAACTTTGCTCCCTGCACTGACACTGACTGAAAGGGAAGCAATGCTTTCTATACCAGAACAGTCACCTTTATACCAGACGTTCCACTAAACCACTCTCCATTCTCCCCAGTAAGTCTCTTACACGTACACCCCAATTGCTCCAATAACTTCTCCTTCACAAGCTATAGCAATGAGTTTCTGACTTCTGAAGAAATTTTGCAAAACCCAGCAGCCTTGTCTATTGGGCCCTAATCTCTGTTAAATACAAATTGCATAGGGGGAGGAGCCAAGATTTAAACTGAGCAGCAATCTGAGGGGCTGCTGAACCGGTGATAGAATTCCCAAAGGTGGGAGTGATTAATTGTTAGGAGGAAGGAACTGAGTCCTACTGGGTAACTGCAAAGGAATTGCTGCATTGTTGCACTCTAGGCAATGGAGACTTAATATACAAGTTACACGATGTGTAAATGACTGTGAAAGTCAGAGGTAAAAGGAAACGTAATCAGTTTGTATCTTAGGGTATGTCTACACTACCCCGCTAGTTCGAACTAGCGGGGTAATGTATGCATACCGCACTTGCTAATGAAGCCCGGGATTTGAATTTCCCGGGCTTCATTAGCATAAGCGGGGAGCCGCCATTTTTAAATCCCCGCTGCTTCGAACCCCGTGCAGCGCGGCTACACGGGGCTCGAACTAGGTAGTTCGGACTAGGTTCCTATTCCGAACTACCGTTACTCCTCGTGAAACGCACTGCACGGGGTTCGAAGCAGCGGGGATTTAAAAATGGCGGCTCCCCGCTTATGCTAATGAAGCCCGGGAAATTCAAATCCCGGGCTTCATTAGCAAGTGCGGTATGCATACATTACCCCGCTAGTTCGAACTAGCGGGGTAGTGTAGACATACCCTTAGTGAACACATACTAAGACTTCTTCTTTGGAGAGTCATAACAAGTCACATCTTTAGCTGGTTATCTTTTAAATATTTATTTTTGATCAAAGATACTAATGTAGGCTTTTTACTAGATCCCTTTTAAATAAGGGAGCATTTCAGATTATCACAATTCTCCTTATGCTCTTTTTCACTTATTTAATTATTCTGGGTTCTTATACACCCCGGATCATGATATAAATGGCATTCTCTTATGAAGCTGTCATTCAAATCCGTCTGTTTCTAAAGAGCTGGTTACCTTTGGGAACAGCTTGACCATTTCATACTGTGCTATTGCTAAAAAAGTATAAGTAAGAAATCATTTAGTTATGATAGCTATAAAGACTGGTGTAATACAGCAAGCAGAGTACAGGTTGAACCTCTCTAGTCCAGCATCCTTGGGACCTGATCAGTGCCAAACCAGAGAATTTGCCAAACCATGGCATTATTGTCATTATTGTCTAGAAGCATTACCAACACTTCCACTACTTACTGGGCTCTTAGAAGACATTTAGGGGTAAATTAGATCTAAATAACAGCACAGAATGCTAAGATCCAGGGTGATGGCTGTAAAAAACTTTATGGGACCATGGGAAACTTGGCCACACCCATGATAAGTGGACATCCAGCTAACTAAAATCATGCTGGACCATGGATGTTGCCCATAGCAGAGAGTGCCAGACTAGAGAGGATCAAACTGTACTATCAAACCCTGACACTTCATATAGCATCAAAGATAGTCATAACTAGAGTGGTTATTTTTTTAATGATTAATACATGCATTTATATAGAAATTACCTCTTTGGATTTCCTGTGCCAGTCCTTATTTTCAACACCACCTCTGTCTTTCATCTCCTCTTCCGTCATGCCAGCCTGATTGGTATATGAGATAGCTCTCCAGTCTCGAGGAGAATTGGAAATACTTGCTATTTTAGATTCGGTGGCACTGTTCTCCTCTGTCAATGACCGTGAGGACCGCCTGGTAAATAAACTTTTTTTTAAGGCTTTTACCCGAAGACTTTCGCTGTTACTTCCACTGGCATCAGAACAGCACCAGTCAGGGTTGTTCTCCAACTTGCTACCGTGAGTAGTGTTGTGACACTGAAATATCCTTGGAGAGGTGCTCTCCTCTGACTGAACCTCACTTGTCAGGGAATTAAGATCTATTTGTACACTGACCTTTTCTGGCTGCTGAATTTTTTGATCCAACTTGTTTAGTTTTCCCAGGACTTGGGAGATTTCTTCCCTGACGCCCGACAGAGATTCTAGTTTCTTTTCTATTTCACCAATCCTGAGAACTAACTTGCAGACACTAGTTTTTAGTTCATCCTCTGTGTTGTTGATATCAGACCTGAGCTTATTACTAGAATTCCCATTTGTTATTTTAGTTAAATTGTGCTCAGGTGAGCTTTCACAGTCAGATTTACGCACTTGAGAAAGTGATCCTGTGCTGTTATAACAGGAAGACTGCATAACTCCTGTAGAATCACAGATGCTCATGTCATCCAGAAACCGGAAAATGTCACTTATGTCATCGCTCACAATTTCAGAGTCATCATCTGATTGCTTTAGACAATGTCTCTCTCCATACTTAGTTTGGCCTGGAGTACACAACTCCTTGCATTTTTTGTGTTCCAACCCTTGTTGCTCTGTTTGTGTCCCAACGCTGGTTGTTTTGTCAATGCTTAGCAACTGAACAGAAGTACAGTTAATGCTTTTATCCCTAAACTTTTTGATTGGCTCATGTTTCTCCATGTCTACAATGGAGGGAATTTCCTTGGGCTTGTGTCCATTTTGTTTCACGGCATAGTTAGCCTGCATAATCTGTGTTTGATCCTTGGGACTGAGATAGGTTTGGTGCCTGTCTGTTGCAGGAAAACTTGGTGACTGATTGTTTGCACTCTGATATCGCTGCTTCTCTTCAGCTTGCTTCCTATTGAAAAAGGATCTTTCAAAATCAGGTACTTCCTCTGTGTTTAAGCTCCAGCTTTTTGCTGGCCACGCAGTTTGTTTACTTGGTTTTCCTGCCCATCTTTTTGTATCTTGGGACCCAAGTATAGTGGTTGGGCCAAAGTATGTAGAAGCTTGGAGATCATCTAAGCTTTCATGCTTTACTCGTCTTTTGTCTGGCATAGGAGAATAAACTGGGTTCAAGTACTGACTGCTGTATGGCATTTCAAAACTATGGTTGAAGAAACCCTGTTTGGGGGTTTCTTTCCTGTTCTGAGGCTCTCCATGTCCATCTTCTGGCTTTTTATTGGGTGGCATTAAATTTGGAGATATAGTGATAAGATTGTGGAAATCTTCCTTGAATATATTCCTTTTCTGTACACATGACTGCAACACAAATGGCTCATCATTAGAAATAAAAGTCTCCTTTATAGCTGCACCGATAGGTAATGAGTCCTGGTCAGAGATTGATTCATTCTCAATGTTCATTGGGAAATATGTGCTCTGCATTTCGCAGGGCGGAGAGTTGACAATGGAATAAGATGCTAGTGCCTGCAGTCTATCGAGTGAGGCAGCACGGCCTTTCATTTCCTTATTAACTCCAAGCAAAAAGTTAGGTTCTGAAGTAGGTACAAATTGTTGACAATCTTTACAATCCACCTTCCTGCATTTGGAAGATCTTCTAACTGAATAGCCCCTGTTAAACTCTCTGTCTCTCAGGTCACAATTAGTCACACAGTCCACTACGCTGCATATTTCCGTGTCAGATCTGCAGGACTCAACTGATTCTTTCTTCCTCATTTTTTGTCGTGCAACAGGGAGTTTTTCCTTGGCCACTCCCCCATTCATTTGTATGAGGTTGAATATTGTTACGATATCTGCCGCAACCATGATTTTCTTTGATTGCTGATTGTTTACAGTGCATCTCATTTTGTCTTTGAACAAAGTTGCTGGGAAATTAGGATCCAGGCAAGCAGTGTAAAAGAGCACACTTCGAAGCTTGGCCAGCTGGGACAAATCAAATCTTGCACACAGTGACTTGCAGAGATCCTGATAAGAAACGGTGTTTTGCTTGGTATCCAACTCTTCCAGAATTTTCACCAGGAAGATTGAGGATTCCTGGTTGGTCTCCATGCTTGATGTGTGTTAAGTTTTCTTATTTAGCCTGAAAACGGTACTCCAACTCTGCAGTACACACAACAGAAAAAAAAAAAAAGATGGTTAGTCACCTGAAGATCAAATCCAGGGCATTCTTTCAACCATGAACAAAATTTGACTAACCAGCCATGCAAATTTAGGGCTAGGTTGTGCAACCTGTCCTCAGCTTGGTGAGTACCTACACGTACTCCCAAAGGTTGGGCTCCTGGCCCTGTTGAAGTAAATGGGAGTTTTGTCATTGAAGTCGGTTGGACCAGGATTTCACCCGAAAAATCTCATTGACATCAATGGGTGTGCTCTTTTGTGAACGGTCACCAACATGAGTAAAAGTTGAACAATCTATCCCTAAAATAGCAACACAAGCTACACAGAGATGAGAAAGCTGCTGACAGAAAATCATAACATATTTGATAATGGACTTTATCAACATGGCTTAAGAACCTGTAAGAGGCTGTTGAAAGGTTCAGATGTGACTATAATTCCAGTACTTCACTCTTAAACCAAAGACCAGACACCATGTTACCTGAAGCAAAGATGGTTCCACAACCTTAACCCAGCAACACTCAGGAAAACTCAGGTAAACAAGCTCTGACATGTTGGAAGGAACTATCTGGACAGTTTACTTGAGCAAATAATTCCTGACACTGAATTGTGTATTTTTATCAGCTCTTTTGGTGCTTTGCAGAAACGGGTTTTCCCACCTTTGAGACTCAATGACTATGAATTTAAGATTATACCATCACACTTGCAAACCTAGGAAAAGTTCACTTCAGGAAAAAAAACATGGAATAACTTCAGAAAGGGGAAGAAATGGTTTAAAAATATATTCCCACTAAATCTTGAAATCCATCCAGGAAATGAGAGATGGCTGACTGCCAATCAGCTTAGATTTGAAGACTGGACTATTTCAAGGGTAGAGAATGTCCTTTATTGTGACATACTACTAGAGAAACATAGGGAATGGAGCCCCATTTGCCATCCCTAAATGGCAGGTGAGCAGTAGAGAGTGAAAAGGAAGTGGACACTTATATGGACAACCAGAATAACCAGAGTTATAGTAGATAAAACTTACAAGCATATTGGGAGGTATATGAAGCCTTGTGCTTTCAGGTCCTAAGCCAATTTCTAACTTAAAGGGGGAGCAGATTATTCTAAATCCGCCTACTCTTTGGTTTCATGCACCTTCTTCTGAATATTTTGTGCTGACATACCAGACTAGATGGACCATGGATGGGTCTGATCCAGTCTGGCAACTTCTATGTTTGGTCACTATCTTGTATTCTTATTTACAGGAACAGCAAAAATATTGATCCTTCCCCAAAGTGCTATAGTATTTCTCCATTCCCTCTCCTCTAGCCCAGCCCTTAAAACTATTCTCACCACCATATAAACTGCTTTGTGCCTACCCAAATGGCAAAGCATCAAAGCTATGAAGTCAGGTTTGTGGTATTTTTCTGTTAAATTATCTATAAGAAAGTCATCTCCCAGTCAGAACTGTCAGGACTTCTGAGTGCTGCTCTGGAACATGAAATTCCTTTTCAGTATCGTAGCCTTTCATCTTGAACTATTACACACTACTGATTGCTATCAGCATCAGAAGCCAGGGTATGTCAGCATAAGTAGCAAATGCTGCAATGGCATCTTCCAAAGGAAGAGTCTACCAGATTGCCTTTATGAATCAAGTCTACATTCCAACTTGCTTGTTGATTTAATTATCACCTTCCAGCTGGCCCCATATGCTGAAAATAGGGCAGGTGCAATACATGTCAGCTGTCCTGCTGAATGTAAATCTTATTTTCAGAGACCAATAGGCCTCAGGATTCTCCCAGGCTTCTAATGTTTATATGTTTGCTTTTCTGAGCTGGGTGGCAAAGACCGACATTTTTATATTTCTCAGTGCTACAAGAAATATGCCAGGATCCATCTACAGCACAAATGAATTGTGTGTGTGTGTGAGAGTGTGTGTGTGTGTGTGTGTGTGTAGGAATACCTGCATTTGCTTTCATTTAGCTGGTGTGGGTAACAATGGAAGTGAAGAAGTGGCAGTGTGGGTTATGTCATGGTCTAGCTTTCCCGCAAGCTTGCCAGGGACATTGGGTTCCTGGCCCATGCTCAGGACCATACTGAGTGCTAGCTACAAGTGCACTTTCATATGGGTGCAGATGAACCCTTTTGGCTACAGGAGTACGTCCCTTTGCTCTTCATGAGTGTGTGCTCCATGGCAAAACCTCTTCAGCAACTCTTCTCTTTATTCCTCTGATGGGTCATCCTTAGAAAGTCAGACTTTTGTGAAGTGCTGTGCGGGGCCCAAAGAATTCACGTGGAGAGTTTATTTCACATGTAACAGTTGAGGGGAGGGGAGAGAAGGTAATCTCCAATGGAAAGCTGCCTTTTCAAGAGGCCATGAGGACACCTGGCGTTGAAAGTCAAATATGGCCACGCTGCAAATCCGCCATCGCTACCAAGAGACTTGAAATGTGCCATTTTCACCACCAACGCACAAAATGCCAGCACCTTCAAGAACTTTGCAGCATTTCTGAAGCATCATGTGGATATGTATTTTCACATTTAAATACACAGAATACACCCCCTGTTATGCTACTGCCTTGTCGCCATGCAGGCCTCTGCTACAGATTCATTTCCCTCCCAATGCATAAAAGTAGTGAGTTACTAATAATAAGGTGCTTGAAAGTCCCACTCTACTTACTCCTCTAGCCTTCTGAATATATCCCATATACTCTGTATTGACTGAGGCAAGGTATTCAGGGTAGAGATTTGTATATTTGTCGGGAGCTACACGGCACAAAGCTGGCACTTTATTATTATTAGAATAGCACCAAGGTACTGGTTTCCTCAATACAGATGACCAAAGCCAAAATTTGGTTCACCAACCCATCCTTCGGTACATACGCAAAGGCAGTGTATCCTAGTGGATACAGCAGCTGACTGGGCCCACAACACCTCTGTACTATTCCCCTCTTGGGTGATGTGGGGCAAGCCAATTTACCCCTGTAACGATAGTGGCTCATTTGTAAAGTGCTTTAGATAAACTGACAAAACGTACTGTAAGTAATGTGTTGTTAATAAAATCAAAGTTTGGCCTGGTTTTCATACCTCCACTGAGTTCTCAGTGCTCAGCACCTCTGATTATCCGGATACTTTTTGCAAGGTTAGTACAGATTAGCTTAGCTTTAGACATTCAAATAATAACATTCTGCCTAAAAGAGAGGTTGCAAAATCTGACTGAGGCTTTCCATAAATGTGCACTGTCTAGGAGCTAGAACATGTCCTCCTTACAGCCATATGAATAGCCTTCTAGCGTATTCTGGAACGATTTTTCATATAGTCTGAGATAATAAAATCGGGCAAAAGAATTTGGGAACAAACCACATCTCTATTTGGTGTTCATGTTTTAATAGCATGTTAGCTAATGTGTGGTCTTTGTTAAAGCAGAACCCACCAGTAACTGTGTGTAGCACCTAAGACAGATATTTTTTTTGGAATGACACCCAGAAAGCTGTCAGATCCAAGTAACCAAGCATTTGTTCACATATTGTCTTAGTTGTTCATTCATTCTGTCTCAAGACAGAATGTAGAATACAATTGTATAATATATAATATGTATATCTTTATGTGTGTGTGTACTGTATAATTGTATAAGATAGACATGCAGCTATTTAAAGGATCCAAAATATGTATGAGAAGATATTTTAGACTGGTGCTCAAGGGTTATGAATCAGTTAAGCCTCTCTGGTGAATCTATGTGTATGGTGGGTCAAGAGGTAGATTGGTTTGGTAGTTTATTTTCTGTCATATGGCCTCTGACCAGATGGGCTACTTAACATTTAATCTTCTATTATTTGATTACATTAACTCTGGGAGTGTGACTTTGACCTAGAGAGCTTTCTCTCCTAAAAGTCAGTTTTCTCAACTCTAATAGCACAACTATCCCATTGTATAGATACATATAGTACCATATGGAACTATTGGTCAACGGGGGCTGAATCTCAGTATGTTAAGATGAGCTCCAGGCTTATCACAAATTAATCCTTTCTTACCCTACACAGAGAAGCACTGAACATTTCTCCCCTGTTAATGTGAGGAAAAGTGTAGCTCATTATTTTAAGTGTTGAAGGCAAATCTTTGAGTATTAACGTTCCATCTTCCATTCCCAAGACTACTTTCTATTCCACAGTGGGCGCAGTCTGCCTATTTTCTAGTTTTGTTGGGACTTAATTCCTCCATGTGATTTCTCTCCTCTGACTTCTGCCCTTCTGGGAAATCCGTATACATTGGTCTTTGTCCTTCCTATTAGAGGAGCCAGAATATATTTCTCTTCTTCCTCATCTCTCAAATAAGTACTCAAACTCAGATGTTGCTGACTTAACTACAATGGAAATTCAAAGTTTACAGTTGATTGTTATACCAGAACCATTGCTGTTTCTACAACTATATTCAGCAGCACTTGCACATGTAAACAAATCTGCCCTCTGTTACGCCTGTAAAAGCCCATGTCCATTGTGTCAGTGCTTGACTGTGGCAGACACATCTCATATGAGGTTTGACATAGGGTCCCACCACTGTACTTTCATGAATAATTTTCAGATAGGAGGGTTCCTTAGCTGAGCCTGAATTATGCTCACTTACTGACAATCCAGACATTCTTTTCCAGCTATTTCTTTCCTTCTTATTTGTGTTCCTGACATTTGCTCTGCCCCTTTTCCACGATCCACAGCAGGTGCAGCTAATACACAGATGCAGTTGCTATAGTCATCATTTTCCTCTGCTTTTGATTTGCTGATAGAAAAACAGCCCTCTTTGATTTTGTATAGTGACTAATGGGCCACTCTATAATACTACTGCAGAGGTGATAGATCAATAGAAAGATAGAGGGAGTAATTGTTACAAAAATTCACACACATTGAGCTAGTTCCTGCAGTGCTGGAGAATATTAATTCAACCCCCACCCCTTCCCACTATGCTGTTTTACTGTTAGTCTGAACTCATAAATCTTCAGTTTGTCCAAGTGGTGCCGGATCTAACACATACTAGAAGGGCCTGCACCCAGAATGCTGAAGAGGAAAGTAAACTGGGTTTTTTTTTCCTCTTGTGCTCACAAACCCATCTTTGGTCACAGCTTTCAGAAACCTTACAGCACAAAGCACCTCAAGCTGCTTTTTCAGCTCCTACCCCTACACATGCTCTGGGGATCTGATACCTAGAAAACAGTACTACAACAGTTAGTTGCTCCTTTCCTCCATCCACTCACAAGACCAAGACCTGCTCACAACCAGCCTCTGACACATTGGTCTCATCTAGACTGTCACCTTGCGATTTCAGCAGCTAAGCTGACTCCCAACCATTCAGGACAGGTATGAAATTCTCTTCTGGAAGTGTGCTTAGCAGAGTGATTTTTATTCATTCCTCAAGATCCCTAAGGGGGGTGAAAGCCATACAGCCTGGGGAGAAGCTAAAGCTGTATTGCTTGGAGAGAGTTGTATTCACTAGCTTTTTTGACCAGAGTTTACTGCAATTCTGCATAAAATAAAACATGTTTGTGTAGACTACGATACACGGAGCATCCTCGCCACAAATCTAAGCTGGGGCTGGCTTTGTTTTGTTTTTTAGATGAGCTTGGAAAGAAGTTGCTGATTTCTTCACTCTGCTGTATGAAACAAGCCTTACAACCTACTCCATTTACAAACCTGGTTTCCCAAAGGAAGCAGATTGTGCTGTTTTTATGGATGTTGTACAACACTCGGCACTTAGTCAACCCCTGCAAAATTCAGCGCCTGCTGAAGCCTACCAGTGCATAAATTAAGTTTGAGCTTGCAAATATAGCCAGCATTTTCTCTTGGCTGTGTCACAGCTCAAGTTGAACAATGTTTGCCATTTGATACAGGATTTTCCTTACACAATAATGCTCAGCTTCACACTTACATTGCTCAGTTATGTAACTGAAACCCTGCGCTCAGTGTGACAAGGAAAAGTGCAAATTATCGTTAAAAAAATGGAATGAACTCCTTGATGTATGGCTGGTTGTGTTTATCATTCATCAATCATTGACAGCATCCACACATGTAGAATTACTGTCCTGTCAATAACAAATTAAAACTCCTCCAAGTTAATTTTTTTTCTGGTGATTTGCGCCCCCCAAGGCACCCTTGCAAACAGGGACAGACATGGAAATAGCCTATCAAGTTAAAAATGAGCCCCAGAACATTTCACACTGTCTGTGGCCCGTCTGGGTTTGGCTTGTGCGTTTTGCAAGGCTCAGAGATGACAAGCCGACTTTGCACAAATTGGTTTGCAAGTCCAGTGACGTCCACTTCTCTAGCCCGGAGTCTAGTTCTTGTCCCTCTTCACACACACACACACCCACACACACACACACAAATCCCCTTCTATTTCCAATCCTGAGCTCTCCTAGCTAGAGACAGGGGCACCTGGCAAAAGGCAGAGTGGTGGGAAGAATAATCCCGCCATGTGTCAATAGACTGATTTGTAACGGGTTCAAAGTGAAGTGGTCCCCAAAGTCAGCTTGAACACTGGGACTCTCTTTCCCTTACAAGGATGCCTAAAATGCTACAGGGACACCGCAGGGCTCCTCGGCTTGTTATTTAGACTAAGGGCTTCATAAGCCATTGGTCCCAAGCAGGAGAACGGGGGCGGGGGGATAAAAGTAGGCCCTGGGGGCTACCCCCTGAAACCTTCGCCCCCACTTGGAAACATCTCTCCTGCTCCAAGAAATGAGAGCTGGGTACCTCTCAGCTGGAAATAGCCGGGATCAGCCTGGCTGGGCAATATGGTGCTGGGGGTGGGGGGAGGGGCTCGGTCTTTGGGCCCCTTCTTCTTCCTGTCAAGTCGCTTTCCCCTCCATCCCCGGCAGATGATCCCCCCCCCCCCGTCCTGGCAGCACGCCCCATAGCGCCCAGGATGCCCCCCTCGGCCCCGCTCTGCCAAGCAGCCCCCGCCGGCCGGCGCCTCGCTTACCTTGAAGTTGCCACCTGTCTTTTGTTCGGGGGGGGGGGGGGGTGTTTTCCGTTCACGTCAGGCTCGTCTGCTGCCGCAGAGACTTTCCAGCGGGGAGGAGGAGGAGGAGCAGCTTCAGCTGGGGGCCACCGCGGGGTCCCATGGTGCCAGGCTGAGATCGCCAAGGGGGCGGCGGGTTGGCACTGGGGGGGGGGGGCCGCCCTGGCCAAGCCCCCAGCCCCGTGGACGGCGCTCCACTGCGGGCAGCTCCGGGCGCGGCGGCTGCCTTTGTGCGGAAGACGTCAGCGGCTCAGGACCGTCCCCAGCGAGCCGAGCCCGGGAGCCGGAGCATCGCAGGCAGGCAAGTGGGGAGACGCAGCTCCGCTTCCCTTCGCCGGAGAGCCGCCCCCTTCCCCCCTCCCCTTCACTCCCTCCCCCAGCTCAGCCCGGCGAGCGGGTCCGGGCTGGGGCAGAAACCCTCCGCCAAGGAAGCGCCCGGCTGAGTCGGAACAAAGCCGGCAGCGCCGCTGCTTGCTCCAGGGGATGCAGCGCCCGGGCTGCTGCCCGCACGGCGACCGACTGAGCCCCTGCCCGGGGCGCTTGTCCGCACAGACGCGCGCGCCCTGGCTCCCTTGCGCGGTGCGGGGGGCTGGTGTGTGCGAGCTGCAACGCGCGCGGGAATCCTCGTTAGTCTGGCTACACCCGGCTCCCTGGGCAGCCCCCCGGGAGCTGCAGCCAGCCGGGATGTCAGCGCGTGTCGTCAGCTCGTCCGGCGCCCGCCGCCCTCCTTGCGGGCACACGGGCTCCGGAGCCTGCTGGCAGCCCCTGGAGTTTTCATTGGCGCCCAGGATGCATGGAGGGGCTGGCACGTGACCGGCCGGATTCCGCCACCCATGTGCTGGGCCGGCGGAACGGATTCCCAAGTCGGCTCCTGGGCGTGAGGCCAGTGGAGCTCCCTGTACACCGCCCTGCTGGGGGCAGCCCCGCCGAAACCTCCTTAGCTGCCACCCAACGGCCTTTGGAAAAGTGCCACGAACCAGAGACAGTCACGGGGCTCTTGCTCCCCTGTCCACCAGGCTGTGCTGAACCAACAGAGAAAACCCCTCCCAAAGCGCAGTGACTTGCTACAGACCCGTGTCCTTTAGCACACCCGCCTCATCTTTGACGGTGAGTGCAGCTGCTCGCTTGGACCCAACTTTTGCTGGTTTCTCAAATCAGTGACTATAGCAAAAAAAGCAAAAATTAGTCAGCAGTGAATAGTTCCACTTCTAGGGCATCGGGAAGCAGACGATGCATTTGCATTGTAAAGAACGACCTATTGTGGGGGCTCATTCACCCATCACTCACAGGGGTGGAAATTTCACTTAACTTCATTAATGTAAATCCTCCACTATCCAATAAAATATATTATCCCACACCCCCTTGTTTCACTAACATCCTGGGACCCAAGTGTCTTTCCATCGCAACATTGCATTGCACAAGTGTAATTATTTCCACCAAGTGCAAAGGATGTAAGCTAAATTTTCTTGTTTCCCTGTCAGAGTGATCAACAGAAGGACTTACTAAAAAGAGGACCAATTTTTGCAGTCCCTTGAGCTGTGGTTCCCAAACTTCTTATGAAGGCGGCCACCAACTGCATTTTGATTTTTGTTTTGTTTTGTGACCTACCGTTACATATCAGCATCCTGCACCTTGGTTACTGCCCCTATGGGGTGAGTATGGGGGCTGGCTTGCTTTCCAGCATCCCCACATGGGGCATCCCCTCCCCACTGGGTACATTTTCTTTAGCCAGGCCTATTATGGGTTAATCTGGCCCTGTATGTAGTGACACATCTAGAATCTTCCTGAATTCCACTGGTGATTTGGGACCCACCATTTGGGAAACACTGCCCTAGCAAACCCTGATAATAATAGTGCAAAAGTCATTGTGCTTAGAGCATATTTCTGGGAATCAACAGTTCTTGGTTTTATATCCAACTCTGACACTTTGTGTGACCTGGGAGAAATCATTAACCTCTGCAAACAGCATCCTTATCTGTCACATGAGGATCATTATTATTTATTTGCACTGCAGTCATGAACTAGGATTCCCATTGTGGTAGGTGTGGGACAAACCCAGAACAAAAAGTCTGTCCCTGTCCCAAAGAACTCCCAGTCAAAATGGATATTACAACTAGGCTAGTGCTTACACACAAAGGTACATATGAGACCTTGGATGAAACACTTTGCATAGAAGTGAAAGGTCAGTTATCTTTGTCATGGAATCTCAGCTAACCATAGAACCCAGACAATCAGATCTGGTTTTATCAGAAGGAATGCAAGTTGAGTAAAATTCTAATAATTAAAGAAGGAGCCTTTTTTTATGGCAATGTGTTAAAACATTTTCCATCCTTACTGCCTTTTATTTGGAAACTAGAAGACTGAACTTCCCATTGCCTGACACACAGAGACACACCATTAAAAGGGATCTGCATAGAGAGAAGATTTTACAGATGTTTTTGGACAATCCGGTGTTAAATTACTAATTCAATATATGGTGATTTAATCTTTGTTTTCATCATTCTGTTTTCCAAATACTAAGAATGCTATGGTCTCTGGTCGGAAGCTGTCTTTCCATTGCCTCTGGCCTTTAAATCAGGCATATATACATATGATATCTACAAAGATGATTAGGCACAATGAAATGAACAATGTTTTGCCTGCCCCTGCTCTAATGGTTGGAAGACTTCCTGTTCACCAGCAATATTAATACATACAGTGAAATATACCTAGGGTCCAAACACACATCTCTGTATCCCACATTGACATCCGCTAGAAATTAAGGACCATGTTTTCAGAAAAATGTAAGTCTGAGAGTTCAGGGCTGGATTTACTGTAGATGTGCAAACCTCCAACTCTCACACTGACTCACATGGATTGGACGAAAAGGGGCTGCACACCTAAGTGAGGCATATGCAAAACTGAACACACATTTGCCATGCAGCCTTGAAGAACTGGCCCTACACTTGATTGTGCAATGAGACCATATAAGAATCTATTCAGCCACTGGGATATTTGGGACAAGCATCCTGTCAATAGAAAATTATCAGGGGAGAAACTTTAAAAGGATGTAGCCAGTCCCTTTGGCTCATGCGGAACACCTGAGAACTTCTATCCTGTATTGAATGAACGTCAATAGGGCAAATGCTCTCCATTTCCATGCTTCAGGAAATAGAAGAGGTGAAGACTGAAGAACCAGTGTCTTACGCAAGACATTTCATGTACTGAAGCAATCATTTATCAAATTAAAAAATAAGAGTTCATCCATCTGAAGCTGTTTAGTAATGTGCATGGGGGAGGAGGGGCTTAGTAAATGGTCTCACTTTTTTTACTACAACTTGTAGATTCACAATCCCAACTAGGAGATAGCTGAAAAGGGAGAAGGTGGCATTTGATGCCTTTAGACGAAAGTGCCAGGTTGCCGCAGAATCTACATGATCCACATAACATCAAAGGCACCCTCACAATTGTAGCTGTCAGGGCTGGTCCATGGGGTAGCAGAAGGCTCAAATGAAAAAAAGGTTTTTCAGTTATATTGCAGTACGCATTTTGGTTTGTAATTTGTACTCACTTTAATCATGGCTACTCTCAGCCTTAGCCTAACAGGACTCTTGTCAATTTATCATGTTGCATAGATTGTAATTTTTTGCAAGACTCTGGGAACACACTGATAAGATTAATCACAATTTAGCATGACCTACAGTTCCCATTAAGAGCATTGCTGTGATTCATGTGAGGGTTTATTTTTGTTACATGTCGTTCAGTACCCTGTATTACTTGTCTATTGAAAACTGTAGCTGTGTTATCAAACAGCCAACAATAAAATCTTTGTCTAAATTTGCAGAGTGTGAGAGAGTACAAAGCTTTAATGGGAAGGGTCTAAATAAAGAACTATATCTGCAGTGCCTTTCCTCAGATAGGGTAGAGGAAGATACTTCAAGTGATGCCTTGTATCCAATAATTGTGCATGGTGGTGGCACACACAAGCAATTCTAAATCCGGTATTTTGTATCATCACTGTCTAAAACTGAAGTTCTGGCCTTAAGATGTCCCCTGGCAGGTTCTCTGAGCTACAGATTTTCACCATGTTTCTTTTTCCTTCTAAATTACATGCTTTGCAAGTGAGAGTATTTTTCTCTCAACCACTCCAGCGTCTGTCAATTTGCTCTCCCCGAAGAGAATGCAACAGAGATAGAGGTTGTACTCTGAATACAGGCTAATGCTTGAAGAAACTCTGGATACCTTTCTTGTGTTTCTAGCCAGTAGTATTCCAAAAAGGGACACTTAATCGTAGACTTCAAATACATTGGGCTCAGCCTTTGCACCAGTTGGTTTTAAATGCTTTAAAAATGCTTTGAACTTATAAATGCAATATGATAATTTTAAAAATTCCTGGCAGGAGGAGGAAGGGGGTAATGTTCTCAATTCCAGCATGGTCCTCCTAGAACCCATGGGGAAACGGAAGTACGGGGGGGGGGTGTCACTTGGTGGCTGTGTTATAGACCCAGAGGAGGAGGAATTAGTGGGAAAGTCCCAGTTCTGTGCTGCAATTCTGCATTTTGAAGCATCTAACATCTCAGGAATAAACTCCATTTTAGCTCATTGTGTGTTTAAAGGTTTGTAATTATTCTCATTTTCCTCCCTTAATGCTCTAACTTCTAAGAGAACAAATAAATGGTCAGTTGTCAGATGGAGAGAGCTAACTAGTGGTGTTCCCCAAGGGTCCGTACTGGGACCAATCCTATTCAACATATTCATAAATGATCTAGAGGAAAGGTAAAGAGTGAGGTGGCAACATTTGCACATAATACAAATGTTGCTCAAGATAATTAAGTCCAAAGCAGACTGTGAAGAATTTCCAAAAGATCTCACAAAACTAGGTGACTGGGCAACAAAATGATAGATGAACTTTAATGCTGATGAATTCAAAGTAATGCATATAAGACTGTGACTTTTCAGCTTGGAAAAGAGGAGACTCGGGAATATGATAAAGGTCTATAAAACATGACTGGTGTGGAGAAAATAAATAAGGAAAAGTTACTTACTTGTTCCTGTAACACAAGACTGGTTGTCTCCAAATGGAATTAATAGGTAGCAAGTTTGAAACAAACAAAAGGAAGAATTTCATCACACAATGCACAGTCAACCTGTAGGATTCCTGCCAGAAGTGAGGGCCAAGACTATAACAGAGTTCAAAAAAGAGCTAGATAAATTTTTGAGGATAGGTCCATCAATGGCTATGAGCCAGGATGGGTAGGAATGGTGTCCTTAGCCTCTGTTTGTCAGAAACTGAGAGTGAACAGGGGATTGATTAGATGCACACCTTGAGGTTGGGTTTAATACACCTTTATTCCATGCGTTTTAAATGAGCATGTTATTTTACAGCTGATTCCATTTTTTAACAAAGGAGGACTTCCAAGAGGTATTTTCTTTGAATATTCTCATAATATAATAAGGAAAGGGGAGGGCATTTCCAATATTTATATAATTAAATGTTACTTCTTATTATTGTGCAACAGCTGTTACATTGATATTAATTAATATTAACAGCCATATTTGCATAAATGTCCTTCAAATTTATACATGCTGCTTTTCACAGAACAAAAATCTCTTTGCTGGATTTTGGCCTAATGTTAGGCTGTATTTGATGTACAGACAGGCATAGTCAGGTGAGAAAGGTGCAAAGGTTTTTATGTAAAAGACATTAAGGACCTGATCTTGCTCACCTGGGGCCTTATTTTCCACAGCCTTTTGTGTAGTTGTTTCCAATCTGTACAAAGTGAATATAAAACACTCTGAGATCTGAGCTCCCCTCTCTTACATCAATGGTGGCATTTTGCAATCATAGTGCCCATACTTAGCACAAGTGGAAATGAGTCCAACAAGGCTAGAAAAATGAGGCCCTTCAACTTCATTGGGAGCCAGAGTGGAATAGTGAAGAGTGTTGAGGACAGGATATGACAGAGAGAATCTGCTTTATTCAGCATCATTGCAAACCCTCCAAAACACTCCTCATTAGCTTTCTTGCCTGAAGTGCTCTGGTTCCATCTCATTGTTGATCACCTTTTTCAGCCCAAGGAGCATTGTTTTTTCATTGTCTTATACAATTTTTAAAAACTTTCCCACATCATCAGCACCACTGAACTAATATTGGCAGCAGTTTCATAAGGCTTGATACTGCACGCTAACTTCAATTATATTGCCAGATACGTTCTGTGTGTATTTGTGATACTGTGGCACTTTGAGGGTTCAACCCAGACAAGTAAGAGCTGTGTCACTGCTAGCCTGGAACCCAATTGCAGCCTAAACCCTTGTCTATACTAACTCCTGCCATCGATATAACCTATGTCATTTCAGATACATAAATAGTGTTGCTGAAGTTGACTTATTTACTGTGGTGTCTAGTGTGCAGTAAGGTCAGCAGGGACTGCTCTCCCATCGACATCAGCTATACTTCTTGCCCTAGTGGAGTCCTGGCATCAACGGAAGAGTAATCAAAGATTGATTTGTCGCATCTAAGCAGGCATGATAAATCAATGGCCAGTGGATCGATCAGTGTAGTGTTGATCCCTCCTTGCAAGGTGAGTCCAACAATCCCCCAGTTCCAAACTTCCACAAAACTGACTGCCCTGTGGTGGGTGTCCAGACTTCTCACAGACTATGTCTGCACTACAGAGGTTTTTTTGAAAAGTGGATATGATTTCAAGAGCCCTGGCCCCTTCGGTCCCTCAAGTGTTGGATGTCAAAATGGCTTTTTTCCCTCTGTCTGAATCTTCCCAGAGTTCATTGACTCTGCTTCAAGAGTCCGGAAGGCTGTCAGGATTGTTAGGAGACCATCTTTCCCTACTTGGTCTGCTGATGGCTTTGGTTACATTGCATGTAAAATGTGTCTTCATTGACTCTACCTGAGGACAGGCAGGTCAGACCAAGGAAAAACAGTTCTTTTCTCTAGGGCAAACTGACTTATGCATCGTTTGCCGAACACATTTTCGTTCTAGCACACATCCATCACTGTGCATACACCCCAAACATACCTCACACACAAACATTAATGATCAAGGAGTTATTAGATTTGCAGTGACATATCACATGCCAGCTGTTGAATATATTTGGGACAGCAGTGTGTTAGGTGCATAGGTTCTGGAATTAGAGATGTTGAGTGTGCTGCAGCACCATCTGACTTGAAGTAGTTTCCAGCATATACAGAGCTTACAGTTTGGTTCAATGGTTCTCAGCACCCTCACTATACAAATTGTTCCAGCGCTTCTGGGTAGGTCTCATGATGCTGTTAGGCCGGTGTAGAATTGCTGATACAGGGTAGTGAATCACCCCTGGGGCCCTATGTCACAAGTACCACACAGTGAGTTAGCCTCCAATCCTACAAAGACATATGGAAGTGCCCACTAGTCCCACTGACTCCAAAGAGACTGCTCAAAGATAAGCTCTTGAGTACGCCTTTGCAGAGCCTTTATTTATTTATTTGAATTTCTTTCAATCTCAAGGCACATTTATACAACTTTAAAAAAAAATCGAACAGCCATTTGCAGTTCTATCCCAGGAGCCCGCCCAGGACCCGATTAAATTAGCTGTAAAACCTTGTGCCACCTCTTGAGAATTTTCTTTTACTTTGTTGTATAAGAGAAAGGTTGAATCATCCAGCAAAGAGTGACAGATGCTATTATTCTTAAATGCAATGTTGTTGTAGCTGTGTTAGGGCCAGGGCATAATAGAGATGAGGGGAGTGAGGTAACAACTTTTATTGGACCAGCTTCTGTAGGAGAGAGAGAGAGAGACAAGCTTTTGAGCTACACAGAGTTCTTCTTTGGGTCTGGGAAACGTAGGTTATGTCTACCCTGTCCACATTATAGTGCTGCTGCAGTGGCACCAATACCACAAAGCTGTGCTGTGGGCAGTGTAGTCACTTTTTATCACTCGGCGAGATCTCTCCTGGCAATAAAAAACCACCCCAAACAAGGGGTGCTACCTTTATTGTTGAGAGCCCAGCTCCTGGCAATAAATTACTATCAACAGCCTCCACAGGTCCCTCAACAAGGTGGGGGATATGGCTCTGTGCTCCCACAAGCGGCGGGGCCTCAGGTATAAGGGGCAGCCAACCCACCATGTCTCCCAGAACATGCTACACTCTCCCCGCCAGCCCTAAAAGCCGCATGGCATGGTGCTTCAGCAACGATTTAAAGAGCCGAGGCTCCAGCCACAACCAATGCACAGTAGCAGCAGCAGTGGCTGGGAACCCTGGGTCCCTTTGAATCACCAGGCCATAGGGCAACTGCCCTCCCCCTCTCCTCCCCCCCCCCACACACATCCCATCAGCAGGCCTGACAGGAACACTTGAGTGCTAAAACTTTTATCACTCAGGAGGATGACTAAAGTTTTAGCGCTGAAAATGGCAGTGTAGAGACAGCCTTGCTCTGAGTGTTGCAGCTAAATACAGGCTGGAATAGATTATTTAGCACAAGTCATTGACATATATTCAAGGGACCATTCAAGGTGAAGTGGCCTGTTAACACTGTGAATAGTCATAGGGAAGAAAGAACGGGGGTGGGGTTGGGGGAAGAAGAAGCTGGTGGGGTGGGCAGGTTGTTTGTGAGTCACAACTCGTTCTAATAAACCATAAATCCAGTGTCTGTTCAGTCCAGGATGTTTAGGGTCTAGCAAAATTATGAATTTACACTCCCAGGCTTGTCTTTTGAAAGTGCTGTGCAGGTTTCCATTGAGGATGAGTACTCAGCACCTTGTCTGTCTCACCTATGGATATTGGTCCAGTAAAAAAATATTTCCTTTCCCGCCTTGTCTCTCTGTTGTTCTTAAACATTAGTTGCATTGTGGCAGCACTTGGGGGGGGCTCAGTCATAGACCAGAACCCCACAGCACTAGGCACTGAACACATGCAGAACAAAGAGACAATTACTGCCCTAGAGCGTTCACAATGTAAGTAAAAGTAAGTTTTGACATTTGCTAGCTTGCCAGAATGGCTACTCACAATGTTTCAGTGCACACTTGTAGGATATTCAGGAAGCTGGGAACAAAAGCAAGGCCCTGTATTAAAAGTCCAGTTGGTTACTGCTTTATTGAACAAGAGAAGGGGGTTGTCAGACTATATCAGAGGTTCTCCACTCTCAAAACAAATGTTTGAGGTTCAGGTAGAAGCTTCCACTTCAACAACTCGGCCAGTCTCCTATTTTTCTTGAGCCTTGCCTATCTCAGAAGGTGAGTACTCAGACTTGCTGCAAGGATCATATTGTTAAGCAGCTCTTTGCAATATGCAACCTGCAGCTTGATATTTTTTATCAGATGCATCATATTTGCACTTCCTCTGAAATATCTGTAGGGTACCAATATTGTTAACAAGGCTTTTGTGGCTGGCATGCATAAGACCATCCCCTGGAAAGATGCGTCTTGGAGTTGGCAAAAGCAATCAGTGAGTGAGTGATAATGGGCACAAGTTCTTGGCTTTTTGGCATAGTACTGCTTGAAAAAAATCAATCTATTGAATGATATCCTCCCCTACCAGATGTGCTGATTGAATAATATGCCAAATTCTTGAAAGTACTGTACTTTATGCCAGCTCTAGGCTGGATTGAATTTTTTCCTCAATATGTTTATAAACAAAGCAGGATATAATTGTAAAGTGAGATGAATAACAAAAAACATTTTTGATAACATCGGTATAAAAAGAACAAGTTTTCTTCTGCCGTATTGACTCTCCTTTGTATTTATTTCCATACTCAGCAGATTATTGGCACGACTGTCTGTAGAAAGCAAACCACGATGTTGCTGGAGTGAGTATTTGTAAGAATGGAAATTAAAATTAACACATGCAAAAATTTGACCCAAAAGGTATTGTAGGCTGATCCAATCAGGACAGCGAATCATTATAATGTGACTTGTCTGACCAATCACAACTTACCCCGCACAGCTCAAATTCTGAATATTGGTGATCAGTCCTTCTATAAATAAGCCCTACATGGGACTTAATTTTTGTACCCACAGTTAACTGAGTACAAAGGATAGGATTTAATCACTTTGTTGCCAGGTACAATCAGATTACATCAGCATCATATCACAGTTAACAGGTGGGCACACAAATACTGCTGCAATTAATTACAGATGAAAAATTGAAACTACCAAATTAGGATCTGTCTTTCCAATCCAGCCCTTGTGAGGGAGTGAGAGCTTAGCAGAATCCTGAAAAGCTGCCCAGACAGAGTAATGCTCTTTCACGTTTATCTGTTTAGACGTTGCTTTATATGTTTAGACATTCGCTTCTCCTTAGACTGATGGGTAAAATCAGTGGGTAGGGTGACAGGTAACCACTCGCCTACTCTGCAAGATTTATTTGATCACAGCTGAACAACAGGCTGTATAAAATCTTGAGAGTCAGTGCCACAGATGTAACTGTTACTTGTTTGCTCTTTGGAGGGTATTGCCTTCTATAGTGGGGACTGGAGAGAGAAGATATTTCAAAGTGGTGCAAAGTAGACATTGATTTCAGGTGAATTTGCGGTGCAATTTGTCTCCCAGTGGCTTCTCATATCCAACTCCTACATGTCAAGATCTTCTAAAAGAAAAAAGAAAAATAACTCTCCACTGAAAGTTGAAATGTGAAGGAAGCATCCACTTTCAGACACATCTTCCATGCCACAGATGAAATGTTCATCATCCCCAACACCTTCACCTTTCCCATAATTATCTGCCCTATGGGTGTGATCCAAAGTCTGTTAAAATCAATACAAGTCTTTCCACTGACTTCAGTGACATTAAGATCAAGCCCGATGGCCATCAACCATTTAAGGAGGATTGGATCACAGCCCCTTCAGATCCTGTTAATGCCACTTATAAATCAGCTACCATGGATGGGATCACACCTAAGAAATATGAGGCTCATTATGTCAGCTACAACAGAGCCAGAGCGAGGGAGAGTCACCTGAGGACCCAAACCCATGTTGCTGCATTACAGCCATGTAAAGGAGCTAAATGGTTGTCAAAGAACCTGTGGTCTCCTAGAACCTCCCAAACATCTCAACTTTTTCCTGTGCTATTTTCTCTCTCTCTCTCTCTCTCTATATATATATACAAAATTCCTGTGGGACAACAAAAGTGAGGTCATCACGTCACAGTGTCCACAGGCTGGGAGGCTATGCATGGGCAGGTAAAACCCCACCCCCAGTGTCGCCCCTTCCGCCCCAGGCCTCGTCCCTGGAACCAATCTCCACCCACTGCCAGCCTGGTCCTGTGGAGAGCCAGGCCTGGGGTGCTGCAGACCAGCCTTCCCCAGCCACCGGAGACAGAGCTGGGCCTGTGATGGTGGGAGAGAAAGGCTGGTGAGGCCAGGACCAGTGGGGGGGGGGGAGGAGGAGAAAGGGCCATGGCTGGGGCAGGGAGGGAGGAGAAGGGGCCTGGGCTGGCAGGGCCGGGGGCGGGGGGAAGACAGGCCCAGGCTGGCGCAGTCACAGCCTAGCCCTCCCTGCAAGAGGGACATTGGTGAGCGTAGAGAGCAGGGGAAGGAGCCCCCTAATAATTATTTATTGGGAACATTTTATGAACATAAGAATGGTCATACTGGGTCAGACCAAAAGTCCATTTAGCTCAGGGCCTTCCAATAGTGACCAATGGCAGGTGCTCCCAGAAGGAATGAACAGAATAGGTAATCATCAAGAGATCCACCACCAGTCACCTATTCCTCGCTTCTGACAAACAGAGGCTAGGACACTTTTCCTGCTCATCCTGGTTAATAGCCATTAATGGAGCTGTCCTCCATGAATTTATCTAGCTCTTTTTTGAACTGTGTTGAAGACTGGGCCTTCACAACATCCTCTGGCAAGGAGTTCCACGGGTTGACTGTGTGTTGTGTGAATAAATACTTTCTTTGGTTTGTTTTAAACCTGTTACTTATCAATTTCATTTGGTGACTCTTAGTTCTTATGTTAAAGAAACAAGTAAATAAGTCTTTATTCACTTTTTTCACACCATTCATGATTTTAAAGACCTCTATCGCATCCCTCCTTAGTCATCCCTTTTCCAAGCTGAAAAGTTACAGTTTTCTTAATCTCTCTTCTTATGGAATTACTTTAATATGCTCATCAAGAGTCCTAGATTTTAAGGCCAAAAGGGACCTTTAGATCATTATCTGATCCCATGTATAACTGAAGTCATAGAATTTCATCCAGTTATACCAGTGTTGAACACAACAATTTCTATGTGACTAAAGCATATTGTGACAGATGTGCACACCTGAGACTGGGCCAAAATGGGTTAATACCCTGTGAGCAGAGAAGGCCCTACCACCCAGTCATACTAGGCATGCACCAAGTGCTGAGTTGGTATAAAAGGGAACAATTCCGCTCAATCTGGGCCGGATGCTGGAGAGGAAGGACCTGCACAGGGACTCCATAGATGGACCAGCCACAGATCCTGACAGCAGGAACCGGAGAACCAGGAGACTGGAACAGGCCTCCAGACCCGGTGGAGCCCCAGGGAGTGACTTGGGCTATAGAGCCAAAGGACCCTGAAGCCTCATGGCTCTCCACGACACCAGAAATGGTAGAAAGTGACCTAGCAATGGTGTGTGATGGTATCTCCCACCTCCAAGTGAGCTCAGTGTGTTGCTGTGGGATTCTCTGCCAAGCTAGTGGTGGACCACTCCATCACTGACATCCACTGGATGCAGGTGGGCTCAGGCCCCCCTGATAGGGTTGCTGTCCCACCCCCTTCTTCCAACAACTGCTCCCTTGTTATTGCCCATTAGGTCATGCTGCCCTACAGCCAAGGGCTGCTCCACAGACTATAGTCATTAGGATGTCCTGCCCTGCAGTGAAGGACTGGCTTGGGTCACTGACAGGCGGGGAACGGAAACAGCAGTGTCCACACACCCCTGTGAATCCCCTTCTTGGGATGGGGTGTGGACACAACACCACACATATATTCCAACAAGGAATCAGTGGATCCATCACTTTCCTTGGTGGTTTGTTCTAATGGTTAAGTACTCTTCTGGTTAAATGTGAGATACATTTACCACAGAATGCCCCAAATCTTCAAACTACTAGATCCATTTCATTGATGGGGTCTGTGATGGGGCATTCACCCCACACCAGCAAGGAAGGGGTTAAAAGCAGCACTTGGAGAGAGGCTCTAGGGAGCAGCTAATCGGGGCCCAGAATGCTCATGTAAAAGTGAGCTCAAGGGAGAGGACTGGGTTCCTAGAGGACTGCAGGAAAGTAGCACCTTGGGCAGGGCAGCTGAGGACCAGGGGAACTAGAAAGAGCACCTGACTGTCTGCTAGGACTTGCAGGTTCAGCACTATGAGAAGAGGGTGAAGACTGTGCTGGGGCCATGGGGAAGTGGCCTGAGAGTTTCAGCAGCACTGGTGGAGAAGTTAAAGAGAGGCAACAGCAGATGCTAATACAAGGCCCCGGACTGGGACCTGGAATAGTGAGAGGGCCTGGGTCTCCCCAACTTGCCATTGGGGAAGTGACAGTACTGGAAGATCCGCTCCCCCCAGAAGGGGGGAAATGGACAGTGACACGGGTAAAGGGCTATGTCATGAAGGCTATGTTTACACTACAAGATTATTTCAAAATATGTTATTTTGAAGTAATAACTCCTGAAATAACTCTTTCAAAATAAGCTTATTCCTCTTCACAAGCAGGAGTTATTATTTTGAAATAACAGGCTTGGTAGTATGGACGCTTGCCTTGTTATTTCAAAATAACTCCCCAGCGTAGATGTGCCCAAAGAAGCCGCTGCAGTGCTAGGACAGAAAAGGCTCTGCAGACATGACAAGGATGGGTGAGGCACCACAAAGAGGAAGCATGCTGGCTGAGCAAGCTAATCCCTATGCCAGCTAAGGGGAGACACCATGACTGGCCCTAACAACTTAAGGACTCATTACTACTCAGTGTTCTCTCAGAGCTACAACTGCAAAATGAGAGCATCACATGATAGCACTGAAAAAGTTTTGGGAGCATTCTGCAACTGCTGGCTTTAATGCCAGTCTCCTTCCCAACTGATTTCAGCCTGGCCTTTAAGATGAGGAGGAAATGTCTCTGCAAATGAACAATGAGCAGGTGAATATGATAACTTCTTATTTGCAAATGGGCTGAGATATATAGAGCCAGGTATTTATTCCCCCATCTCCTCTTCTTGGAGAAGTAAGTTCTGACTGAAGGAAGGAATCCCAAGAATAACAAGGATTTAGCAGCAGACTGAAATTTGCCTGAAGTTTTATTTGATATTTTCCCCCGGGGTTCCCTTTGTTGTTGTTTTGGACTCTTTGGGATCTCGTCTTCTCTCTGCATTGGCAGGAAAGCTCACCATGCTGTTGTAGCACAAGGAGAGCTGGATTCCAGACCCAGCTCTGCCCCGAACCTCCTATCTGACCACTCAAACACAGGTATCTACACCTCAGTCCTCCCATCTATATAAATGTGAACAATGATACTATGATGGGGTAGACTAGATCCTGAGGTCCCCTGCTGGAGGCTTTGTGGTCCTGCTACACCCCACTCCAGAAAAGGCAGTAGAGAGGTCCTCCAAACAGGCTAGAATGGCTTCTGGGGAAGCAGCCAATTTGGGGCCAGGAAAGCCATATAAAAGGGACTGCAGAAGAGTGCTGTAGCTAGTTGCTGTGCAGTGCTCAAGGAGTGAAGACTGGCCTGCTGGAAGACAGGAAGAGTAGCAGTGCCATGGACAGCTGGGTATGGAGAACTCTTGGCAAACAAGACGGAACCCTGGGGTAAAAGCAAAGATAGCACAGGGCTGTAGGGAAGTAGCCCAGGAAATCAGAGCAGCATTGTAATGGACATAGCAGACAGGGTCCCTGGGATGATGCCTGGAGTAAGGGTGGAAATGGGCCCTCCTCTCCAGGCCTCCATTAGCCACTGGGAGAAGTAACCCAGACACTGAGGCACCCCAGAGGCAGGGGAAGTGGATTATATTGATCCAGCCAAAGGGTTGGAACCAGAAGGACCCTGAAAGGGTGAAGATGCTGCCTCAAGGAAGGAAGCCCCGGATAGGGTGGGGGAGGGGGATAAAATGTAAACACATCAAGTCATTACAGAGGGCACTGAGAGAGTCAGTGTTAGACTTGTACCTTAAAGGAGGGGTGTTTATTTTGGCACACAGACTGTGTAGGACTCTTTGTAATTGTCTTTACAACCTGTTAAATATGAACAGGTTCCCACCTCTCTGGGTATTTTCAGACATGTGCTTTGGTGGTTATAATGTATTGATAGATACTGGGCCAGATTCTCAGTTAGAGTCCAGGTCCTTTGTGTCTTTGAGATGATGCATAGGAGTTGGGGTCTGCCCATAATTGACCAGCTGGGAATTCCCTCAGTTGGGACACAAGGTGGCTTAGCTGCTGTAAAACCTGCAAAGTAGGATCCACCTATGTTAATTATCTTCTGCCAGCGTAGAGGGCAGGAAGAGGCAAGGCAGACATCTATTTTAGCACACTGCTGTTCAGCTGGCATGGGACCTTGTATTATTACCATCAGCTAGAGCAGTCACTTGGCTGCTCTAAGTCAGACTGGGAATCATGCAAATTGGCCTTCAGAATCAGGAAGCCATCATTAGTTTTCTGACATCTTCCCCCCCCCCCCCTCCCGCCCCCACACTAACATATGAGGTGCTGCAGGAGAAACCCTGCCCCATCTCTATATCATTGGGTGGGTCTCTCATGTGCCTGCCAATCTTCATAATTTAAAATCAACAAGGAGTCCTGTGGCACCTTAGAAACTAACAGATGTATTAGAGAATAAACTTTCATGGGCAAAACCCACTTCATCAGATAAACTGGAACATAGTTTAGAGGCATGGGTATTTACAAGGACATCACTACCCCTGTTATCAGTGGAACTTTCTTCCACCTGTATCTATGTTGAATTTAATTACACTTGAAAGGTTTGCTCCCCAGTGGGGTTATTTCAAGTTCTTACAACTCTTCCTATAATATCTGGAGAATTATATGCCCTTTGAAGAGACAACATGGCGAAGTATATAGCTCTTCCATAATTGCTTTATCAATAGGGATCTTGTATAACCATCTTTTGGATGACAGCTTTGACACAAAATGTTCAAACACCTTGGCTGGAAATAAATGGCATTTAATGAGCTCATTGTCATCCAATTCTGTACAAAGAATGGAAGAATTCCCCTACTTTCTTTTGGATTTGACCTGCTTGTGTGTGACTAAATTTAAGTCTCATCCTGCAATGTTCTCCATATGGGCATCGGGGGATACCAGCATGTAGCTGATTGCAGGATCAAGGCCATGGTCACTACAAGGAACAAAATATTACTCCTGATAGGTGATACTCAATGGGCATCACTTCAAATTGGTAATGTTCTACTGGGGTTGGCTGTGCGTGGAAAGAGCCATAGCTCCACCCTCTTCCATTTGTTCATGTGGCAATGAGTTCCACAGGCCAATTATTCAATGGTGTGAGAAGTTTGGGAGTTAGTTATAGCCCCATCGCCTTCCTCCTTTTTGGCCTAACTAAGCAGGAAGACAACATTCCTTATGTTGCCTTGAGCACAAAAGCTGCTACTCTGCTAACCTCCATGTGGACTGCACTAGAGAGGACAGTTCCCTTCTTGCCTGACCACACTACATAGCCAGGCACAATTTACCAGTGAATTTGCAATTGTGTATTAGAGACAGATTTTTAAATATTATAACTGAATGCAGAGCTTGTGAAAGGAATCAGAATTACTGCCTTGGAGATCGAAGTTCTCCATCAGCAGCACAGACATCAACTGTGCAAACTTCCCCATATCATTGAACAACTGACCTGTGGAACTCATTGCTACAATATAATAACCAAGGCCACAAGTTTGCTAGTGAAAGTCAATGGGAGTTAGGCACTTTAGCTTACTGGGCATGCTCCGGCTGCACTAGTATAAGAGAGCTGCTCAGTTCAGTTGAGGCTAGCGGCCGGAGGGGAAGGAGCTCAGGTTGGAGCTCTTAAAGAGTCCCTGTAGCAGCAACAGCCCCAGAAGCAGCAACCATGGCGGCAGCAGCCACAGCCTCAGCAGTAGCCCCAGTCAGTGAGGTCGTCGGGGAGGCACCAACTCGCTGAACAACACCCCGAGGATGACACTGCACACTGAGAACAGTAGGAAGGAGCCCAGGGCGGAGGATTGTCCTCCAGGAGCTCGGCCTGCTTCGGCTGGAATCCCAGCTGAGCAGGCAGTGGAATCCTCCACTGCCAACAGGGCCCTGGGCTGGAACCTGGTGGAGTGGGAGAGCCCAGGTCCCCCTACCTTCCACACCCCACAGTAACTCCGCTCCTAGGCTCTTTGGGAGGATTCCCTTTGCACTAGGCCTGCTGGGCCATCCATACCCTGAGGAAGGGAAGTGTGTTTAGGGACTAAGCTGATGGGGCTGTATTTACCCTAGTAGAGGGAACTGTACTTTGGGACTACCAGCAGGGGGTGTCCTGGGGGACAAGGTCCCCCCTTGACACTCCCCTACGCCTTGGAGTTGGTAGTAACAATTCCACTATTATCCTCAATAAGACCAGGTTTATCCAGGTTAGAGGAGAGAGAGAGAGAGAAAAATCAAAGTGAGTGGTGTAAGCACATATCCAGTGTCAGGCCTGGCTAAGAGCCTCACTCACATAGTGGCATCTTGTAGTTCTAGTGATTTAGGAAACTTTTACAACACGAGTCTGTCTTTGTCAGACACTTTCTCTCCTGCCATGGTTTCAATTACCTTCTTATTCTTAGAGGTGGAATCCAAAAATCAGAGGCCTGTTTGTGGGTCACTGGAAATCAGTAAGTAGCAGCATAGACTGGGTCCATGAACCATCTAGACTGGTATCCTATCAGTAGCCTTGGCCAGTAGTAGATGTTTCAGAGAGAAGTACAGGAAAATTATAGGAGAAAAGCTCCACTTTAACTCCCCCAAAGTTAGAAGTTGGCTTAAACCCATGAAGCATTTGAATGGTTTATTGGCCAGATTTACAACGGTATTTAGGGTCTTAAAGATGACGATAGGAACCTGATAGGACTGACAAAAGTGCCTATGTGAGTAAGGTACATAAGAACGGCCGTACTGGGTCAGACCAAAGGTCCATCTAGCCCAGTAGCCTCTCTGCTGACAGTGGCCAGCACCAGGTGCCCCAGAGAGGGTGGACCGAAGACAATGATCAAGCGATTTGTCTCCTGCCATCCTTCTCCAGCCTCTGACAAACAGAGGCCAGGGACACCAATTCTATCCCCTGGCTAATAGCTTTTTATGGACCTAACCTCCATAGAATCATAGGACTGGAAGGAACCTCGAGAGGTCATCGAGTCCAGCCCCCCGCCCTCAAGGCAGGACCAAGCTCCGTCTACACCATCCCTGACAGATGTCTATCTAACCTGTTCTTAAATATCTCCAGAGAGGGAGATTCCACCACCTCCCTTGGCAATTTATTCCAATATTTGACCACCCTGACAGTTAGGAATTTTTTCCTAATGTCCAATCTAAACCTGAGCTCCTTCCCCTCCGGCCGCTAGCCTCAACTGAACTGAGCAGCTCTGTTATACTAGTGCAGCCGGAGCATGCCCAGTAAGCTAAAGGGGGAGTAGCCTCCCCTGCCCTCCAGCTTGGTTAGCCCCCTCCTGAAGTGTGCAGGGTGGATACGCCCCATCACAGGGAACCTAGACTGCCTTGCCTTGACAATAAATGGTGATGTCTGCCTTGTACACAGTGCGGATCCCTAAAAAGCAAAACCCAGACCTTCCTCAAGTCTGGTGCACATGAGCATGCAGGCACGGTTTGGGAGGGAGAAGCTGAGAGGCAGGAATATTTTGAGTAGCAATGCAGATTAAGCATGGTACGCGAGACCACGTCAAGAACACAGGACAAGAAACCTTGTACTGGTACTTCTGTTTCTGATAGGCAAAAATTACAGAGGCAGCCACACAGCTGTCAACTACGCACATAGCAGCAACATCCTAAGTGACAGGATGTACTCCAGATAGGGTAGTGGGCATTTTATGTATCATACACAGTAGGTAATCAATTGGTAAATATTATTAGAATTACCAAGTCTCGCTTTGTTCTTACTAAGCCATTTTATAGCAATCGTTGGGAGGGAATGGGTAGGATTGACCCACAGGTACTGCTCGATGTAACTAGAAGTAGACCCTTCACATGGTGACCCAGTGCATGGCATTCCAATGCATGGGAAGAAAAGGAACCATGATCTCCTGCCTGGTACTGTAGGTAGCATACCGGTAAAGTGTAAGTGAACTAGGCTCGATTATTGTATTATAGTAGATCTTTTATTAATTGCTTTTGCATTGCTTTGTACTGTATTAATGGCTTTAAAATGTATAGTATTTAAGATTTAAATCGTATAGTTATTGTTTTTAAGGCTTGTAAAACTTAAACAACTACATTAGCTGCTTAAAGCTTGCAATAAATAAGAAAGAGTGTCCTGGTTTCCCTTGGATCTAAAATAAATCGAACCATTCAACACAAGGTAAAAGTTCTCTGAGCTGCTCTCGGAGAAGAGAAGCTGCTGGGATCTGGGGAGAGAAGTGGAAGGAACACAGAAGCAGGGTGGGCATTAAAAGGGTCCTAACTGGAGAAGTGCTTAGAGCAGCCATTCCCAACTGCCAGTCTGCAGACCTGTGCTGGGCTGTGAACTGCTGGCTGCCGGGCCGCAGTACACTGCCAGGCCATGCCCATGCCTTGATTGGCTCCATGGAATTCTGGAGCAAGGCCCAGTCTGCCTAGAAACCCCCCTTCTCTCCCCAGGATTGTCTGTTCTGCCTGTGCCCAGCACTGCGTTGGCTTCTCTGTATGATGCTGCCGCCTTGCTGCAGGGGATGCTGCCTGAGCCTGGGGCGGGAGCGCTTCCAAGGGCAGGGGCTGCAGTGTGGCGGATTGCTTGCTTGGACCCAGCAGCAGCAGGCAGGGGCTCTGGTATCCAGGGCTGGGCTTGTCCCCTGCATCAGGAAACAACTCACACGAGTTGTACAGATAGTTCGGAATGGCTTGCTAGTTCGAACTGTCTAGCCCGTGCCGCGTGTAGCCGCGCGGCACGGGGTTCGAACAAGCCGGCATTTAAAAATGGCGCCGGCCGGCTTATGCAAATGAAGCCCGGGAAATTCAAATCCCGGGCTTCATTTGCAAGTGCGGTATGCCTACATTACCACCCTAGTTCGAACTAGGGTGGTAGTGTAGACATACCCTTGGTGACTTTGGGGCCAGGCCTTGGGCTGCATCCCGAGTCTCAGTGGAGCCTGTTGCTGGGCCTCCAGAGCCCAGGCTGCAGCCAGGAGGGGGAATTTCCAGCATGAACAGTCCTGCTGCTCCCCAGGAACCTCTGCCAGGGCTGGGGACAGAAGACACAGGGCAGGGGTTGTACAGAAAGAGATGGGGCAGATACTGTGGCAGCTTCCCTCCTCCTGGTTCAGGATGGGGGGGGAAGGCAGAGGTGACTGGTGGTAGCACTTCGGAGCACCAGTTCCTATGCCCCTGACAAAATTTCAGTTGGTAAATAGGGTGCCCCACATGCCCCTGCCCCTCTACGGGCACCAGTCACCCTTGGGGGAGGGGTGGCCCTCCCAGCAGCCAGAGGGGAATTCTTTCTGTGAATTTGTTTCGTGTTGTAGATATCTGCAAACTCTGATCCATTATGACCTGTATTGTGCGCGTGCAGATGCCATGTAAAATAACACATGACCTCTTAAAATGAATTGCCATAATGAATAGGCAAATAAAATGTTGCCAGTCCGCCAAAAGTTTGAATGGGTTTGCAGGTCCATGGTATAAAAAAGGTTGGCAACCCCTGCTTTAGAGGCATGAAGGAACTAATCCAGTAGGGTGCCACAAACTTGTCTACAGTTTGCTGATGGCCTGAGAGGAGTTTGCGAGGTCACAAGGAGCAGAATGAACACGGGGACCTCTTTCTCTGAACATATGTCACTATGTACTGACTTTGATAGAGGCTTTTGTAAGGGGGATCACTAGCCGCAAGAAGCGGAGCCAAGAGGCAACCATTCATTTTGTATGAGAGACCACATAACAAATGCCATTCAATATAGGCTTTTCTGAACTCAGGCATTTTGGACTCAGCACCCAAAAGGCACTGACACCCATTCAGCCAGTCCATCTGGATATTATTTGTTTTGGCTCCAATGGCCAACAGCACAATGTGGATTCATAATGATCAAATAAACACTACCAAAAATGTCCCAAAGAGCAATACTGTAGGGCTGTGTCTACATTGGCATGATCTTGCGCCAAAGCGGCTGCTTTTGCACAAAAACATGCTGCCTGTCTACACTGGCGGGGAGTTCTTGTGCAAGTACACTGACGTTCTAAAGTGTGAAATCAGTGCTTCTTGCACAAGAACTATGATGCTCCCGCTCAGGAATAAGCACTTTTGCGCAACTGTTCTTGCGCCAGGGTCAGTGTAGACAAGCAACATGAATTTCTTGCGCAAGAAAGCCTGATGGCTAAAATGTCCATCGGAGCTTTCTTGTGCAAGAGAGCGTCTACACTGGCATGGTGCATCTGACATAGTGGGTCTGCCCACGAAAGCTTATGCTCCAACACTTCAGTTAGTCTATAAAGTGCCACAGGACTCCTCGCCACTTTTACACTGGCACAGATGCTCTAGCGCAAAAGCACATCTCTTGCGCAAAGGCACATGCCAGTGTAGACGCTCTCTTGCGCAAATACTTTAACACAAGAACACTTGCGTTAAAGAGTATTTGCGCAAGATCATGCCAATATAGACACAGCCTAGTGGCTTTTCTGTCAATTCTGAAGTGAAATAGATAAAACAACTGCAAACAGTAATTTTTCCCTTTGACTGTTCCCTAAACTAAATGAACCAGGAAGTAGAACCACTTGGCATAACAACAGCATGACTGTTTTTGAAGAGGTCTTAATCTCCATTAATTATATTTCTCATCTAATTATATTTCTTGCATTGCTTGAGAAAGTAACATCTATTGATTTACATCTACTTTGAGAAGAAGGTGTTACAGGAACAGCAGAAGGCTCATCAGGTCACTGTCAGCTAATATGGCCACACAGTAAGGAAGCGAACAATTAATAGGGATACTAACTGCTTGGCTTATCATTATCTAGGAAGTGTAATGTCCTCTGATGATCCAAATCAGTGTTTGGGTGCAGGCTCAGTATGTACAAACAACACCTAGTCTCCCCAAGCTATTGGGCAAGGCATTCTAAGGCAGCTAATTTTAAGGGTTTTTTTCAGAAAATTGAACTTAAAGCCTGCAACCATGTTTTCTATTTAGTGAAATGTGCAATGTCTTATTTATCATGAGTCAATAGATGACTAACTCACCCAGCACATTCATAAAAGCCTTAGTTTGTATTTGTTGTTCACATTCTGGGGCATTATACATCAAAAAGTCAACACTTCCCAGCTAATTCAATTATAATGCAGTCATCTATCACACTAGTTCAGTTGTTGCCTCTCAGTTTTTGAAGAACGATGCAAGTCGAGTCAGTGTGTACACATTGGATACTCCACTTTAATTACAAGCTGCCTTAGTGATACAAAACTGCTCCATGCTGGCTCATTGCAAACCCTGCTGCAAGCATTCTCCTCTGTGTGCTTTTGTATAATACCTCCCATTCTTGTTTGTTAAGGTGGCAGTGTGTGCAACCATTGAAACTTCATCTTATACTGATATCTTATATAGAAGCTATGCTGTAGTTTAGGAAGCAACAGGCACGGCAGATGTTATATTTGCCTTCAGTGTTATAAAAGGCCTGATAAGTCTGAACTTATTTTCTAGCCTTATTAAACTCGTATCCGCACAAGATGATATAGTCTGGACTCCAGCCCCATGTTTACTGGACGTAACACCTGCTGCTGCTATTTTTTAAATCATTCTGAATGAAGCCCTTTGAGCCCTACATTTCAGGAATGTTTTTTTTTTTTTGAGGTTCCCCTATTTTCTGAAAAATTATAAGCCAACATGCCCTTTTTACAGCACCATTCATATGAGAAGTTCAAGCACTTTACAAAAGTACAGTTTTTTACTACAGTCCAATGATGCTCATTCCTGGAAAACTGAGGCACAAGAAAGCTGATGGCCCTTGTTCTGCACTGTGGATGTTAGTAATTGTTACTCAGTTGAGCTGTTTTGTTTACAAGGCTGTGACTTAAGGGACTAGTTCAAGGTCATGCAGCAAATTAGTGGCAGAGCCAAGAATAGACCCCATATCTCCTGACTTGGCATGTCCTTATTCTAATCACTCAACCACACTGCCTCCCTGTGGGTTACCACAGCAATCTGGGAAGTTGTTTTTTAGGTTAAAGTGGTTCTAAAGCTTTCAGCACAGCAAATTATCACTGAATGCTAAAAATCTCCTTCCTTTGTCAGACAATGTATTAAATCTTTTTTTTCTCTTCCCAGCAATGCTTTTTCTCTGGACAATCACATCATTTTCTGGGGTATTTTTCCATTATTGGGACAGAGTTGATTGTGACACATGAGTAATGCAGGGTTTTCATTTACATGTGCATTACAATATGTGGTAAAATTTGATGCATAACTCCTGAGATGTGCATTAAATTTCTTGAACATCACAAGACGGGTAGCCTTTTCTGATCAGCTGGTAATGAATGAGACAACCTTATAAGCGCTGAGTTTGGGGTCTATTGCCATTTCAGGGAATGGGGTAACATGATTCTCATTACAGTACTCTTATTTTTAATCTTGCATGATAACTCTCTGCTGCATACCTAAATGAGATTGCATACTCCTAAATGTGGATAGGAAATGTAGTCCTTTAGTCTGAACAATAACAATTAATTTCTGCATTGCTTCCTACTGTTTGTATCCTCTTTCGGGTTGATATTACCATTTCTGTCATTAAGTTTGTTTTTATTTGCACTAGCTGAGCCATTTCCTTTCATACAAACCAGATCTCTATCCCAAGAATAAACCAAGAGTAACATATATTTTTGCCAGTTAATGAATTTGCATCTGACATTTCTAACTGTATGGTGCTTTATGCAGATCATGATATTTCTATGCAAAAGCCTACTGTGTTTCAGAAAACATAATTAATTTTCAGTTGAAACCCTCCAGATTTCTTATGTATCACAGCAGATTTTTATTTGTGAAATGAACAAACACCTGGAAAATGAATATATCCATTAAAACACCTACTGTGGGTATCAATGTGCATTCTACATAAAGAAAAGAGAAAATGGACAGAATATCTGTTTTGCATACTTTGATAGTACCCTGACACGACACACATGGTACAAGATGGGCTATTTGGTTAATGATTAAATATGCTAAATGCATAGGGTCTGAGGCTGATGTGTCAGAACGGTAGAGAATCCTAAAGATCCAAAGTGTCTGGACTTTCCTTGTAGATCTAATGGTAGAAGGAAAGCAGTGAGCAAAGTGGAAATTATATGCCATATATTGGTCTCAATTTGTGTGGGCTGTGCCGGTTGGCCAGAACTGAAGTCAGCGTATGGCAGTAAACAAAATACAAAGAAAATCTGTTAGTCAGATATTTGTTATTATCTTGCGTTGCTCAGTTTGGTGATACTAAGGCAGCTAACATTGGACCCTAAAATGCACAGGTTGAGATTTTTAAAAATGCCCATTATTGGCCCAGTTCTATTCCCATTGACATGGGCAAAACTCCCATTTACTTCAGAGAACGGGCAGCCCTTTTCACAGTTCCACCCTAGAATGCCCAGCTCACTGTCAGAACACTAAAAGTTGACTTTCTCATGGGATAAAATTGAACCTGATTAAAGGATCTGTCCAAGAGAAGATTTGCTATTGATGTAAGTGGGAACCAGGATCTGACCCACAGGGAAACTGAACGCAGAAGTTCATTTGAGAATGAAGCTGAAAGCAAGTATAACAAATCCAGGTCCTCATTATTTTCCCCAATACACTGCAAAGTGAAAAGCTCAGTGTGGTTGTATTGTGAAAAAAATGACTTTGGTATAATGGGAATCCATATTATAGAAAACAAGGGTGTGTGATGTGAGTGAGATTGCTTTGGGGATTACTGGCTCTTTCTTCTCTCCCCCTGGAATGATATAAAGATTCTCTTAAAAGAAAAAAAGTCAGCACCTTAAAGGAAAAGTAATGTGATTTTTTTTTTAGAACAAATATAGATCTGTCTAAAATGATAATTAGATTGATGTATTTAAAGTTTAAACAGGGCCCAATACACATGGCACTGTTTATTTGCAAAGGATTTGTGGGAGCAAGGGCTCCTATTGTTCTGTGTTTCACAAGGAACAAAAAAATTGTTTTTTATTAAGCAAGAAGTTTTTAGGAGTCTTGTTATCAGAACCTGTTACTATATTTGGGTCACCTGTCTCCTTCTGCCTCCCACATGTTTTCTCATAAGATGCTCCACCAACTCCAGGCATGCCTATGAGGAAAACCAGCATTACCAGTTTTCCCATTGTGATTAAACCTGCCATTAGCAAACTCTCTCAGTCCACTTTATGAGAAATAAGAGCTTTCTGCCTCACAGACGCATACCCTCATTTTTTTTAGACTATTTGACTGAAAGTAGTAAACAGAACTTCCAGCTGCCAGCCCATTTCTAGACAGAGCATTTGTGGTACTGTACACACACGTCACAAATTGTTTGTTATATGGCTGAGCTTGTCAACTCTTAATTCCTCACATGTGTAGGATTGTTCCTCTCTCTCCATTAAGATGCATCTCCTATAAACAGACCAAAAGTGCACAGATCTAAACTGCACAAAGAAAGTCACTGCTATCATTGTCGTTTTCTCCAGATGGACTTTGGCCCTTCTAAAAGAGGACATTGTTGCATTTGCTAGTGAAGTCAAGGCACTTTGCTGCCTCTCTAGCCACTCCCAGATTTCTAAACTACTGTATTAGCTGCAGTATAACATTTTCAAAAACACCTCTCTCCCATTTTTATGAGACTTCGGCACTTATGAGTCCCATGCAATTTAGGCTTCTAACTCCTATTGCAGGCTAGTTCTTTGTTATATGGACTCATGCATGCTAATGGCTGGCTACATCAAAACCAATTCAACTTGTGCCCTGACAAACTATCTCCTGGAAACATCCAGTAATAAATTGTAAGCATGGCATTTTGTTTTTTACGACAGCTCACTAGAATAGCTCTAGCTGCTTTCCCTATCTCACCCAAGTGTAGCCCTTCTTCCGAGAGGAAGGATGTCTCAGTAGCTTGTGATGTCTATAAAAAGATTTCTTTACAAACTGATTGATAGAAACCATTAGAGATTATTAGCTCCCAGATAAAATGAAACTGAGGGACTACTCACAATTTATTAACATAAACAAGTTAGTTTCTGCAAAGCTATTGTTACTAATGGAGTACCATGCACACACCCAGTGCCTTACTCTTCATAAGAGACATGGGCCCAGACCCTCAGCTGATGTAAACTGATGTAAACTGAGTTTTGGAAAAGCGGACACGTTTTTTCAGTATCCCTGTAAACCTCGTTTTACGAGGAAGAAGGGATGTTCTGAAAGAGGGTTTTTTCCCCCGAAATTTGGCCCCATGTAGATGGGCCAAATTTCAGAAAAGCCTCTTTCAGAAGTAAATTGGAAAAAGATACACAATTTGTGTCCTGCAAATAGCATTTCTTTTTCTGATTTATCTTTGTAGCGTAGACTTAGCCTGACACAGCTCAATGGATCTACACCCATGGTTCAAGTTGCATATTTACATTTGATTTAGACTGTAACAGACACACAGAGAACAGGCACGGGGACAGGGATGGCTTTGAAGACACACTATCTGTGTGGTAGGCGTCACAAAGGATGTGGGATTTGAAGGAGGAAAGGGGAAGCACTTGGAAGAAAAGAACTAGAGGGTGTTTGAAGCTTTAATAGGACAGCACAAGAGAGGGAATTATGAGATTGTGAGAAGGAGACACAAGAACCCTTACCAAAGAGGATGAAGTAGAGCATAGCATAGGAAGAAGGGACAGCAGAAATGTAAGCAGCTAGGAAACTATAAATATTTGCTGCACTGTCTTCCTATGGACACTATAGACTCAAAGACAGTGAAGGGGTTAGTAAAACCTTGAAATGAATGGTGGGTTAGGTGGTTCTTACAAAGGTTCTCTGTCTTGTGTAAACATTTCGCAAGGATGAAGAAACAGCTGTTAAATTGAGAGACGAGATACAATATGAAAGCAACATTAGAGAATTCATCTGGGTTTGCAATATGATGTTGGAACAATTTTTGTTCTTAAATGTATAATGTGTCTAAAAGATCTCTCAAAAGAAGCATATTATTTTGGAGAAGAGTTGTTTGCAATTTTTTAGTAAGAGATTAGACATGATCAAAGCAGTGTGGCACACACAAAAATAATTGAAAACCAATCGTGAATTATATTGGTGACTATCACATGGGGCTGAAGGAGGCTTTTTTTAGTAAGCTAAAGCATTAATTTAAACATCTTTTTTACTCTCTACTATACATTTGAGAGAGTTTCAGTGAGTGAGTGGGTCTGTCTGTCTGTTCAAGAACCCACCTAAACAGTAAGAGCTAGGACCACCAAATTTGGTATGCAGCTTTTTCTTATCATAACTTCAAGCAAGGTAAGGGTAAGTCTACACTGCAGCGTTTTTCCAGGAAAACAGCAATTTTTCTGGAAAAATAATACTTATGTCCACACTGCTATTGCGTTCTTATGAAAGAAAGTCAGAAGAACGGAGGGGTTTTTCCGACAGCAGTAAACCTCTTTATTTGAGGAAGAAGACTTTTTCCAAAAAAGGCCTTCAGGAAATAACACAGGTGCCCTGGTGGCCACTCCATCCAAACTAATCAGAACTCTATAGTTCCTGTCTCCTGCCAGCTCTGAAAGCTGCAGGCACCTGACACAAGCCTTGTGGCAGGAAGCCAGGCTGGGAGCTGCACCTCACTGCACGGCTCTCACTGCCACACAACTTTGGACTGATGGCTCAGCCTTAAGCCCCGCCGAGGCCTCCTGGCCCTCACAGGGAGCAACACCAGGGCTCCCAGGACCCAGCCAGGGACACCAAATGGCATGCACCCTCCTGGTCTGGAGTGGAGATCCTGTCCCTCCTCGACCTGTGGTGGGAGGAAGAGACCCTGCAGGATCTCTGCTCCTGGTGAAGAAATGCCGACATCTATGGCCAGATGGCCAAGGCTCTGGCAGAGAGGGGACGTCCCCCCCAGGACTCTTGAGCAAGTCAGACATAAGATGAAGGATTTCTGCCAGGGCTAGGGATTGCAGCTCTCACTCCAGGGCAGAACCCCACTCCTGCCCCTATTTCCAGGAGCTCGAGACGCCTGTCATCATCTGCTTGGAGCTCCCTGCCAACGAGGAGGACGAGGAAGAGGACACAGCCAGTACAGTCACCCAGTAGCCCAGGCTCTGGAGATCTCCCAGGCATCCTCTGATGGTGGGGAGGGATCATCAGTTGAGTGCTCTCAGTTTGTCACACACAGGGCGGGGGAGGCGGGTGCAAAGGGGATGGGGTACGATCGTCACTCAGCCTGCTCGGGCTGGACATTGTGCTGCAGTCCATGCACATGGAACCATGTACAGCGCCAGAACCAAGTTGATGGCCCTCACAACCTGCAGAAGCCCATTGATTTTTAAGGCTGAAAGGGAGCATTATACAATCTAATCTGTCCTCACGTATAACACAAGCCATAGAATTTCATCCACTTACTCTGCTATTGAGCCTATTAGTCTGTATATCTTTCAGAAAGTTATCCAGTCTTGAAGACTTCAAGTTATGAAGAATCCACCACCACATGAAGGCCCATTTCTAGACATATTCAGCTGTATTTTGTGTGCCTGGCTCCATTATCTGCTGTTTTATTTCAGTAGGTTACAAAATTATTGGTTCCTTTGTACTCTACTATGGATTGGAGACATTATATGTATGTGAATTTTACTTTTGGCACTGGTGTCTTGTTATATACTTCCACTGATTAGTCAGAATTAGCAGATTTACCCAGTATTCCTCAGGTCCTTAACTCAATTATATATTTTTTAAATAAAAGGAAAATGTACAGGAGTTATTTAAATGATTGTATTTTTCAAAAATACAGTGTGTTCTCTCTGGGTACGTCTACACTTGCTCCCTAGTTCAAACTAGGGGTGCAAATGTAGCCGACCGAAATTGCTAATGAAGCGGGGATTTAAATATCCTGTGCTTCATTAGCATAATTTCGCCCACGGGCTATTCCACTCGCCAGCTGATTCGAACCAGGAACTGCGCTCTGGGTCACGTTAGTTCGAATCAAGCCCCTTGGTTCGAACTAATGTTACTCCTCATTTTTTGGGAGTAAAAATGCATCCTGGAGCGCACTTCCTGGTTCGAATCAGATGGCGAGTGGAATAGCGTGCGGGAGAGATTATGCTAATGAAGCACAGGACACTTAAATCCCCATTTCATTAAAAATTTTGGTCGGCTACATTTGCATCCCTAGTTCAAACTAGGGAGCGAGTGTAGACGTACCCTCTCTCTCTCTCTTTTTTTTTTAAATAAATTTTTAAATGGGAATTCCATCAAGTATATTTTTTTTCTTCATCCCATAAACTTTTATCATTTGCTATATTTTAACAAAAAATGGCTATAGTCACTTTGGTTCCAACAACATTTTCTTCTAGTTTTCAAACCTTAAGCATTGCTTTACCTGTGTCAAAACAGCACTACTCCAAATTTCTCTATTTTATCTCTTTTCTGAAAGGTTCTGTTCCAATTCTGTTCCAGGTTCATCCTATTTTTCTGGCTCATCTAGATTCAGTCTCATTTAACATTCACTCAGTTATGCCAATTTGAGGACTGTACTTGATTTGGTGATTGTCTTCTTTCTATTTGGTTTTATGAGAAGCAATCCCATTCTAGTCACATCATGTTTTATTGGCACAACCAAACCCTTACATTGCCTTATGATAAGAGGAAGCTGTATACCAAATTTGGTGGACCTAGCTCTTACCATTTAAGAGGATATCTTGATCAAATAGACAAACTCTCTAAAATATATAGTAGATGTTTGTGATATGAAGCTTTGCTAGATTCAAAGACTTCACAAAGATGAAGGCATGTCCTCAATAATATCCCTCAGAAGCAATGCCATTTGAAGTTAATGAAAAAGTTACTAAGTGACTCAGGGCTTCAAATGAATGTTGGCATGCTAACGCTTCAGAATAAAGTCCAAATTGAGAGGTGAGTAACTTACATCTTCTTCCAGTCCCTATAGTAAATAATTCATACTAATTTAGACGCCATTATAAGGCACATTCAGAGGTGATAAGCAAGACTGTGTAAATGATGTATTGCTAAGCTGGTGAGAATATAAGGGAGCCTATTTATAAGAGAGTTTGAGTGTCATTTATTTGATTAAAAGTATCATTGACACCATCTTAAACCTCAATTTTTGCCTATAAACCCTCAGCAAAAGGGGTAGGGTGGGAAAAAAGGGTTCATGGCTTGACCACTGCTACAATTTGGTGATCTTCAGTAGACTCGCCGACGGGGAGGGCAAAGAGGGTAGCTGCTTCTGAGCCCAGTGATCCAAAGTGGCCAGAGCCTTGACTTTTTTAAATCACCATCATGCGGCACACTCCTGACAGTGCTAAGGGCTGGAGAAGTGGGGGGCAGTGTGGTGTGATCTGGGTGGCGTTGAGGGCTAGCTGCTCCTAACCCCATCCTTTCTGCCTGAGGCTCCACCCACCCCTTATGGGAGCATGGAGCTGCTCCTCCCACCTTGCCCAGGGGCCCAGCAATTCTGTCAGCACCACTGATCCTGAGTCAGACACCAGAACAGCCTTCATGAGACACAGGCAATGGGGCATACATTACAGTGCCCCTGAGTTGCCTTTAAATGGCCCCCGGGGCCAAACCAGCCCTGGTGCATATGTCTACCCTGAAGCAGCAAGTGAGTCTTCCATTCTGGGTAGATACACTCATGCTAACAGGGCTTAAGCTAGCATGTTCAAAATAGCTGTATGGACATTGAGGCACCAGCAAAGACTCTGTCTCAACACCCAAGTGCAAGCCTAGAGGATGGAGTGGGCTTGCACTCGAGTGGCTAGGAAAAATCTTCTATCTGGGCTGGGAGGTTTTCTCCCAAGTGCAGTGCGGACATACCCATTGGTGCTGGAATCAGGGATACTGAGGGTGCTGCAGCACCCTCTAGCTTGAAGTGGTTACTAACATGCAGGGCTTACAGTTTGGTTCAATGGCTCTCAGCTCCCCCACTATACACATTGTTCCAGCCCCTCTGGACATAATGCTAGTGGCCCCAGGATAAGGGAGTTGCAAACACAGTGGCTTGATAAGAGAATCTGGCCCCTAGGCTGCTTTCTGAATTTGGCCTTATAAAGCATCTGTGCCTTACTTAGCAACTGCTTAAATAAAAGATGTTCAGTCCCAGGCCCTTGATCAGATGCTAACAACTCTAAGAGCCTTCTCAGTGGGGAAAAATTGAATTTGGATTACAAAAAATTGCAAATTATCAGCCATTTTAACCTCATTTTGTCCTGTTAACGGAATGTCCTGTGTGATTTCTATGCTAAAAGGAGTAGAACGTCAAAGACATTGATCTTGGCTCTGGCTTGGTTTTTACAGGTTTTGGATCTACTCCATCTTGGCACCATGTTACTGATTTTTATTAGAGTCAAAGCACCTGCTCTCCTGAAGTGACTTTATTTTTTCATTCCTTTTTCAGTGAATCCTGCTTGACCAACGTCAAAATAAGAGCTTTGGAGATGAAAAGACTCAGGTAAGCCATGATGGGTAGTGGTCACAGAAGCTCCCCTCATGCTGCCATCCTTCCCCATATGCTCCAAACATGAGATGGAGGGACCTCCCTTACAGCAAGATGGGAGTTTACTTTCCTTGCACACGTCTATGTACGTTTGTATGCTGCTCTCATCACTATAGTACCTGAGTGCCTTCCAGTTGCATGTTAAGCAATGTGACTACACACCTGTCAAGTACTGGTTGTTCTGTCATCCTCTTCCCAGAGGCAAAAGCAGGTGGAGTGGATTGTCTTGTTTCATGGGGGAGGAGGTTAAAATGTATTTATATAAATATACCTGTTGTTGTGTGTGTTTTATATTAAAGAAGACAACATGATCAGAGAAATGCACCTTTCACTTGGAACAGAAAGTGGTGATATTTGTAATAGTTACTTCCTGGAGGAGTTCATTCCACAGTCAGGGTGTGTCTACACAGCAAAGTTATTTCGGAATAACGGCTGTTATTCTGAAGAACTACGTGAGGGTCTACACAGCAATTCCGTTATTTAGAAATAATTTTGAAATAATGGATGGCTTATTCTGACTTCTGTAAACCTCATTCTATGAAGAATAACACCTGTTCCGAAATAGATATTTTGAAATAAGGTGTGTTTAGACGCTCCACTTCTGCTATTTTGAAATATCCGCTCACCAGGGTCATTCTAAGTTATTCCTCCGGGGACTCTAAATCGAAATAGCATGTCTACATTAGGGAAGCCTGCCTCGGACTAATTTTGTGGCTTCCCTGCAGTGTAGATATGCTATTTTGAAATAAGCTATTTCAGAATAACTATTCCGGAATAGCTTATTCCTAAATAACTGCAGTGTAGACGTTGCCTCACAGACCATCCTCAGGGGAGGCTCTGTCTGCCGTACAGATGAGCTTTACTCTCATTGCATATTCACTGCTTAGCCTCTCTGCTGAGATGCCCAAGAAGGATGCTGCTGTCAGTTGTGATGGGTTTTGTGGCATGCAAGGAGTCTGCCAGGAAGGATCTGAATAGATACCACCAGCCAGGGGCAGATGACCATTTCTCGAGGCCCAGGGCAGTACAATTTTGCGGGGCCCCCCTTTGCCACAGTGCATGCACGGTGGCGCCACAGCACGTGCACGGGGCTTCTTGAAGCACGGGGCCTGGGGCGGCCGCTCCACTCGCCCTGCCCTATATCCGCCCCTGCCACCAGCTCATTTCACTTAAGCCGCTTCATAAACATTAAGGCTGTGTCTAGACTGGCCAGTTTTTCTGGAAAATCAGCCGCTTTTCCGGAAAAACTTGCCAGCTGTCTACATTGGCCGCTTGAATTTCCGCAAAAGCACTGACTTCCTACTGTAAGAAATCAGTGCTTTTTGCGGAAATACTATGCTGCTCCCGTTCGGGCAAAAGTCTTTTTTTGAAAGACTAGCGCAAAAGGGCCAGTGTAGACAGCAGAGATTTCTTTTCCGCAAAAAAGCTCTGATCGCGAAAATGGCGATCGGGGCTTTTTTGCAGAAAAGCGCGTCTAGATTGGTTACAGACGCTTTTCCACAAAAAGTGCTTTTGCGGAAAAGTGTGCTGCCAATCTAGACGCTCTTTTCCGAAAATGCTTTTAACGGAAAACTTTTCCATTAAAAGCATTTCCGGAAAATCATGCCAGTCTAGACATAGCCTAAGTATTTGAATACCACTATCATTTCTTCTCTTTCCCTCGCCCCCCGTTCCGCTATTAATTCTTTTTCAGACTAAACATACCCAGTTCTTTGCTCATATGGCTGCCCTCCATCCCTCTGATCATCTTTGTTTCTCACCTCTGGATCCTTTTCAGTTTCTCTACATCCTTTCTCTACAGTGGTGTGACAGGATGTACCAGGCCCTCTGAGGCCCCTGATAGAGGCATCAGTCCTGCCACCCCAACATAGAAAAGGAGCAGTTAAGGTGGGCCCTCCAGGCCTGCCTAGAGAGGCTGCAGGGAATCAGCCAATAAGAACACAGCAGGTGCAAATAAAAGGAGCTGAAGGGCTGAGCAGGTCAGTTCCTGGCTGGAATAAGGATGGGGGCTCTTTGCTGCTTTCAGGAACTCAAAGGAGAGCCAGAAGATGAGTGCTGGTGGCACTTGTATTTGATGAGGAAGGAGAGGAGTGGAAAATTTTAGACCTGAGGTACAGGTGAAGAGGAAGGGTTACATGGGAAATGGCCCAGGGAGTAGCAGCATTCCTAACCATTAAAGAAAGCAGTATGTGACAGCTATTGATATAGTCCCTGGGTTGGAACCCTGAGCAGTGGGTGGGCTGGCAAAGTGGTCACAACCCTAAGAAGGACAAGTTTTGTTTGTTTAAAAGCTCTAGGGTGGGGCTGCAGAGGGCCACGCATTTGCTGACCTTTGTTACCCTGAGGAGGAGGACCAAATCTGAAGGAGTAATGTGTCTGGAGAGCTGGGATGAGAAGAACTAATATGGTAGAGTCTTCAGGGAGAAAGCCCTGGAGGCACTGCTCCATGCTAGAGCAGGGATAGACTTAAAGCTAGGCCAGAGGGGGATGAGAACTGAACCCAGAGACAGGGCTGCAGATACTAACCTGGGCACAGTGATAAGCCCTGTTGGACTTTTGCCACCCTGGAAGGGTTTCTTCCATGCTTTTAGGCTATGTGTGACTTAGCCAGAAGGCCAAACCACCGAAGACCTGCCTGATAAGGATAACCTCTGACAGGCACAATAAAAAGATGGAGGTGAGAGTGCAGGTTCACATGCACCCAACAGGAGGCACTCATGAGAAGTGAGTGCACACCCTCGCAAGCAGTGATCAAAATTGGACACAGCACTGCAGCTGTACACTCACCACCGGTGACTTGCATGCTATGCCTTTTTTAATGCAATCCAAAACCCCATTGCTTTTTGTGAAGGCGGGGAGAACAAAACTGCATTGTTGACTCCTCTTGAGGTTGTGATTCACCACAACCCCTAGAATCCTTTGTATCAATGTTGTGGCCAAGGCACCTAGCCCCCATTCTGAAAGATTCAAAAATGTATTTGTGCATTTGTTTTTCCCTCCCTATGCACCTTACATTTGTCTTTGAATTTCATTTTGTTGTCTATAGCCCAGATCCTCAATTTATCAAGATCCTTTGAATTTTCACTGTATCCTCCAAAGTGCTTGCACATACCCCCTCGACCCAGCAGTTTAGTGTCATCTGCAAATTTGATCAATATATTCTGTATTCTACAGTCAAGTCATTAATACAGATGTTAAATAACATTGGACGCAGAACAGATCCCTGACATCATTCTATTAATAATTACTCTCTTTGTGGTGTTTTAACCAATTATATAGCCACTTAATGGAAATTCTATTGACCCCACATTTCTCTAGCTTAGTTATCAGAAGGTCATGTGGGACTATGTCAATTATCTTGCTAACATCCAGGTATAGAATGTCCTCTGCATTTCCCTTATTCACCAGACTAGTTACCTTATCAAAGAAGGAGATGGAGCTGGTTTGGCATGGTTTGTTCTTAATAAATCAATGCAGGTTACCGGTGATCACCCTTTCATCCTTCAGGTATTTACAAACTCCATGTTTTCTACATTATTCTAGTAGCTGCCTAGATATCAAAGTCAGGCTGAGTGCTCTACAGTTCCATGCTCCTGCTTTTTCACCCTATTTAAAAGGGGGTACCATGTTAGCCTTTTTCCAGTCTTCTGGGAGCTCTGTCATCCATGAGTTTGAAATATTATTGTCAGTGGTTACGAGATTTCTCCAGGTAATTCCTTTAGCACTCTGGGGTGAATAGCATCATGCCCTGTTGGCTTGAACACAGATGATAAAACTGAGGCACGGGGAGGTTACTGTAAATGACTTGGCCAGAGTCATAAAATGAGTCAGTGGCAGTCAGGAATAAAACAGGAGTCTTGATTTCTAGCCCCAAGCTCAATCCATTTAACAGCAGCTACCATCACCTTCTTTTCCTAAGGCACTATATGCTCCTTTGAGCAGGGTTCTCTTTTTTACAGATTTGTACAGCACCTGCCACATGATTCCTATCACAACAGAAATGCCCAATAATACTGAAATCATCATCACATTTGCTCCATTAGCAGAACCGGTTTTGTCTGTCTCTAAAGATGCATGTTGCTATAGTGCCGCTTACTGGTAAAAGCGTATCAGAGGCAATCAAAGAAAGATGGCTGAGTCCCAAAATTGTCCAGGCTCATGTTACCCCTCCTCCCTCTTGTGAATAGTTCAGATATAAAAGCTGCAAACTAGGTGCAGTTGTGCATGAAATATCACTATATTTTAAAGCATAAAGAAATCTAGGGCTGGGGCAGTGACAGAATTTAAGGGTGTTAGACGCCCAACTCTTTTTAGGAAAATCCTTATGCAAAAAGCTTCCTGTTAAATACTCTTTTGTACAACTCCCTTTCTGCATTTAAAATATTTTGGTCCTTTTATTTCTCTCCTTTCGCTTCTCCTCTCCCTGATCCCCCCAGAAGGCTCCATCTACTATATACTGAATATTGTCTCTAGCAATGAGTACAAATCAATTCTTCTTCCATGATGATAAATTATACAAGGCACATTAATTATGAGGCTCACATTCAGAAAGATTCTTTCTTGGATGAATGAATGCTGAGGTGTCAAAAGAAAAAGAGAAGGGAAAAATTACCTCAAAATAGAAAAATGGAGCACAATATTGATCCAATATGCAATATTGCCAAAATCACGTGGAAGACTTTCACATCTGAAACAAGCACGGAATGAAAGAACAGAAAGTGCTAAATCAATGTGCTGAATAGTTAAAAACAAAATTAAAGGTGACCTAGAATGCTATCTCAAGAAACTTATTTGAGATCCCAAAGCACTAAAAATTTAATAAAGACTTTAAACTGTTCTAATAAATGCATTTGATTTACCCCTATGCTATGAGAGCAATAAAAGAAAAACAAATGGTCTTACTTGGATGACTTACCAATGCAGACTATTCATAATAGGCCAACTCCTGTTCCCTGGGTATAGTTCAAGGGAGAGACTTGAGCAGGTGATATTGGGGCAAAAGTCAGGACACAATCTTTCCTCCAGGCCAGCAGTGGGCAATAACCGGCCTGCGAGCTGGATGAAGTTCACCAGGGTTAGCCTCTGGAGGGCCACCGCTGCTGTAATTACCTGTGCAGCTGCAGGTAGAGGCACTTGCTACTCCTGTTGGCTGCAGATCACCTTTCCTGGTCAATGGGAGCTGCAGGAAGCAATGTCCAGGTCTGTGCTGCTTTCTGCAGCTCCCATTGGCCAGGAATGGTGATCCATGGCCAATGGGAGCTACAAGCTCCCATACCTGTGGCCATGCAGCTAAGTGGTGGTGGCCTATGAGGGGCTAACCCTAGTGAATCGCCTCTGCTTAATTGCCCACCCCTGCTCCAGACTATAGACCACTAATGGAGCAGTGTTGTAGCAGCTACTGTAGCCTCAGAGCTGGAGAGGCCTCTCTGGCCACTGATTTCCCCCAGGACAAGAATTTGGCTAATAGAACTTCTTTATTGTGGATCCCCCCGGGCATAATGTCCTTCCTTCATGCTAATGTAGAAAGTCCACCCAAAATTTGGGAGAAAGGGGTAGAGCTTTGTGGCAGTTAAGGTATTTTCTCTACTGGTCTCTACTACAACTGCATTGAGTAGGAGCAGAGAACACACATCTCAGCTGACTCAGTCTCTGTGTACAACTTCCATAACTTCTCATTCAAGTCAGATGCCTCTACCAAAATCTAGCTACAAGTTAATGTCCCTGTTAGTGGACTGTTCTGAAGAGGGCGTTAGTATTTGCTACCTTTCCTTGGCTGCACCTGTGAACACAGTGTTCAGTCATGATGATGGGATTTGTGATCTGGACATGAGTACAGAAAGAAACTGAACTGAAACACCAATTCATATTACACTGGCCACTAAATAAGCTTTGGGTCACAACAATTTCCACTTCCTGGACTAAACACAAAGCAGAATCTTTGTGGTGGAAGGGTCCATGTTACAGGCCCTGAGCCATCCATTCTCACTTGCTACAAAGACATTTTAGACATGAATTCCCGTTTCATTGGTTGTGGCTACTGCAAGGATAGATCAGCCATGCCTTTCTTTCCCACAGATATCTCATGTCCCCTCCACCTGCTTAGAGATCAGAAATCTCCAGATTTGCTCTCACCTGCACTTCCTGCATGGCTGTAGCCAGACAGGAACCCCCCTGTAACATCCATCTTTGCTTGCCTGGAAGCATACAGACCACACAGAGAGCAGTAAAATCAGCATAGTCTTTGATGCCTTGACAGAAGGCCCGGATATGCTGGCTGCTGTGACCCTGGATGGCTGTAAAAAGAGATAGGCCAATTGCTGACCAAGAGGCTGCCGAGGAGTGCCCTTGACTGAAACCTATATTCATACGAACACACACTGTCCGGGGGGGAGGAATCTCTTGCCCAGTAAAGAATGTCCAGTACTCACAATTCACTTATCTTTCTTGCAAGTGTAAATTAAGTTGAAACTCCCTTGTAAGAACTGGTGTCACAAAGACGGACCAACACAATTTGGCATCTTAGATAAGAAAGAAGATACGGGCCCCTATGGGTATAAAGATGGGTCCAGCAGCACACTTACTCTGAGCATCAATCTACCATCTATCTGCTGGTCGGGTTAGGTAATTGGCCTCCCAAGGTTCCACGGGGACGCCCACCTCGTATTCGTCTTTCCTAGGAATTAAGGGACTGGCCCTGGCCTGATACGCTGGAGTCGAGAGGCACAGAAGGAGGTAAAAATTGTACCTGGATGCGGTCCTTTGTCTTAAGTGTACACATAGATTTAGAGCTCTTTAAAGATTAATCTGTCACTTGGTACCATTATTTCTATTTTCTATCTTTATTTTCTTTGCAACCATTTTTAAGATCTATATTTGCTAGCAGTTAAGAAATAGAGCAATAGCTATTGTAACCATATGATTTATAAGCTTCTTTAATAAACCTGTAATTGTTTAAGTTTTAACCTGACTCCTTCAGTTGCTGTAACAGAACCAAGCACAATTTAAAAGAACTCCAGCCGGTCATAAGGGACAGATACAGGCAGAGCTGGGCATTTGGATCGTGTCACTTCCAGGGGCCAGATCCGTAGGGGCATCTCTCAGCCTTCCCTAGGCTGCCCACTGCAAAGGGATCATGTATCCTAGCAGTCAAAATCTGAGGTGTAATAAGCTCTCCCTGTAAACTCTGGGGCGTCTGTCAGCCTGTTGGCTGCCCGCCGTGAAAGGACCTGGTCCTAGCGGTCAAAGACACGGACGTTAAACTTCTTGGGGAACCCGTCAGCCTTCCCTAGGCTGCCCGCTGCGACGGGACCTTGTGTCCCAGCAGTTGAAGACTCGGGTGTAACACACACACACACTGCCCTGACCATTGGCTGACAATGGCAAATGTAATTGAGTGCACAGTAGAAGCCTGATTGGCCTCTACATTTGCACATTTTGTAAAGTGGGTGTAAAATGCCTACCACTAACTTGAGCAGAGAATTCCGCTCAAGCAGCAGTCTCCATCCACTTCATGAAAGTATGAAGGACAACTCAGAGTAGAAGGCATTAGAGAATTGGTAGAGGCCAGTCTTTAAATACGTATGTCTGAGTCTAATCTCGCCTGGATGGAAATCGGGAGATACGTCCAGTGAAGTGAATCAGAAGCAAATGAGATCAGAATCCTTCCTGCAGGAATAAAGGGTGAGTGTATGCCGCATTTAAAAATATTAAGCTGGACTTGTGTGACGGCCTGATCCAGCTCTCATAGAAATCTTTCTTCAGCTATGGCCCCTTAAAGCACCCCAGAACTCTAAGCATTAGGAGAAACAAACCAGAGGCAATTAACAGAAATAGAGACTAACAGAGCAGAAAGCAATCGTATCAGGAAATGCCTATAAAATGAAGAGAACTTGGGCTGGGTAACAATCTAACAGAGAAACTAGAGTATCTTTTTAAAAGGAAACTTGTTATCTGGGCAGAAGCCTCACCCCATGTAACATGCAGACATCATACCATCCACACAAAAAGGGTTTAAACAGACCAGCAAAGCTACTGTTCACACAATTTAATTAGGTTTTTTTCTGCAAAAAGTGTCATAGAAAGTAAATAAAGGTCTCTGATCAAACTCTCCTCAAGTGCTTTGCCTCAAATCTCTATAGCAGAAAAGGTAATATTCTGACAGTAACTGTGATGTAGGAAGGCAAGCATTATCTGCACACCACAAAAGATGAACTTCTAATTAAACGAATAAAAACTGTTCTGTGGAGGTGCTGGTCTTAATCAATTAGTTTCCATTCCTTGAATAATGGCCAGTAAAAAATACATTTTTCTCACTATTGCCAATTGACCCAAGAGCCTTACAATGCCCATAATTTCCCATACTGGGCAGAAAACATAATTACCTACCAAAGAGAAAATGTAAGTGAATTATTAAGTCTTCAGAACTCCTTGTTTTCAGTCCAAATCAGTCATTATTTTGTAGTTAATCTTCTGCACATTTGTGGCAATGGGAGAGGCAGATGTTTAATTAGTTTTAGCAAAAAAGAAATCCATTAAAAATTGTCTTGCCTCTACTGAATGGGATTTATAATCTTTGTAGATGAAGACAATTGAAAAAAGAGAAAATACTCTGCAGGGAATCCAAGGAAATCTGTTTGTCAGAACATTCTTTCCTTCACTCCTGGACCTTTGGGACCTGCAGAATCCGATAGAAAACACCTGCATTTTCCAGCTGTCACAGGCACTTATTCCATTTATGAAAAAGAAAAGAAATCCTAATTAATCACAGGTCCATTTTTAATTTGCAGTGTTAGTGATGTTTGAAAAACACAGATGACTTACCAGTGTGTTGTATAGCAGTAAAAAAGGATACAAATGTCTCCAAGCAGATGAAAGTAGAAGGGAAGTGCGGTGTTCAGAAAGCACAGAAAACAGTGGAGTGACTCCAGCCTTATGCTAACATAGCTGAGAGCAGAGTTTGGGTCTGATTCTCCAGTCCTTGCTCACACTGAGCAGTCCTCCTGTATGTTCATAGTCCCCACTGAGGCCACTTGAGTAAGTGCCCATCGTGAGTAAGCTGTACAGAACTCGGCCCCTAATGAAGCATTGCACTAGTGCCTCATCAGTCAGCAGGTCCAACCAGTGGAGGATTTTCCGCACAGAAGGAATTCTAGAGTGGCATGGAGCTGTCATACCAATTTGTATGTTTTTACTCCTGCTACTCAGCACAGGGGCCATGTCAAGAGAAGAATGGAAATAGCCCTGGCATCCCTATGCTCTGCTGATCCCCAGATGCCAGAATTCAAAGCTATTGGCAAAGACTATGCATACTAGAAAAGCCCCGGGGCAGCTCTAATTTATGCCAAGGACTGGCACTGAGGGGGTGTTACATAGGTGGCTTAAAGGGAGCTTTGTCTACCGCTTTTACTCTGAGCTCAGCTTGTCTGACCCAGAGAATCTGGGCTTAAATAATTAAACACCAACCCCCAAAACTCTATTTGACATACATGAAGCATTTGTTCTTTCTCTCCCTCTCTCATTTTTGGAAGTGACTGAGCACAGCTGGCATATATGGTACTAGGTTAAAGCTGGTAACAAACCTTTTGGGATTAGAAAATCTCTCTAACCTGCTTGAACTCTAGAGTGGGAGTTTGGGTGGGAGAGAGGATGCATGAATGGGCTGGTGACATGATGTCTGACCAGGAGGGAGGGTGCAGGAGCAGGGTGGGGATGCAGGAGCGTGCAGGGGGGTGGGGGGGTGCTTGAGGATTATGGGTGTGGGGGGTCTGGGCACAAAGGGAGTGGGAGGGAATCTGTTTTTTGTTTTTTACTCTTGCCTAACAAACCCTGCTGGTATTTGGAGTTTTTCCTTTATGGATTAATGATTTTATGCAGCAATGCCACAATCTCTCTAATTAGTTACTTGCTAATGCCATTGTAAAGATTTTAATTATGGCCATTCTGCATTTCCAATTATTGCGAAAGTGGCCTAAAATCAAAGGGGGAGATTAAAAGGGTTTGATTTTGGTCAAACAACGGGATTGGAAGAGACAAGACTCTTAAATCTTGTCTACACTACACATTCCATCAAAAGACTACTTTCTAACTCATTTTTTCAAACAGTTTCAATGAGCATGGTTGTTTCATTATAGTCTTCTTTTAAAAACAATGTAACAATGTGTGATAGGGTGTGTTCCCCATACTCACCCTGGAGGGAGTAATGTAGGCCCCAAAGAATAATTCATGTATTGGGCTGTACATTGGGGAAATTGTGGCTAGAGGAATGCCTTAATTTGAGATAACTCACCTGTGCGGGAACAGGCAGCACTTCTTTAAAGCCAAGTTGCTGCTAGCAGAAAGGGGCTGCATGGAAGCAGCTGGTAGTCACTTCCTTAGAGAAGGGAATTTGGGCTGGCAGAGATAGCCAGAAGGAGTAGGAAAGGTGTAGGGGAAAGGTAGTGATGCTCAGGATGGTGCAGACGTGGGTGGCTGACCTTGAAGTAGAGGGTGGACCTGGGTTACCCTACTAGCCTCTGGGAAAGTGGCACCATGGGGCAATGAATGAGAAGACTGCTACACACTGAGTCACAGAAGAGAGAGAGCAGCAGGGACTGGGGGACTTGGAAATAGCTAATCCCAGAGTGGTTAGGAGGAGGCGCCCATCCTTCTGCCTGAGACTGTACCCCTTCCTTTCTGTTGACCTTCCTGATCACAAACAAAGTCTGAACCAGTCTGGCAGTTCCTGTGTCCCTATGCTGTAATCAGACACTCATTTAGAATATGCCTTAAGAAGAATATGTAATACTTTGGTTCCAAAGAAGCAGGGCACAGAGCTAACGAAAATGTGCATCAGAGGAGAGAACATACTTTATCTCACACAGCACAAGACTTATTTGTTTAGAAAGGCCTTTGATTGGCCTCATCAAAAGGGGAGGGTGGGTTTTCTTAACAGGCAATTAATTGTCTTTACTGATGCATTCAACTGTCATGGCAATCATCCCCAAATATACATTTCTAAATAAGTAAATACTGCCTGGAAAGCTGCCTAATTGCAATGTGCCCTGGGCACTGCTAGTGCTGCAGTGCTGTGCAAGTCCCCAGCTCCCACTGAAGCAGTGGTAAAAATCTTGAGCACACAACCTGTAAGAAGAAAAGGGGACATAGAAAGCAGCATTCAGGCAAATACCTCTGGCAGCCCACCTGCTCTTCACTCTGGGCTCAGCAGTCTCACTCACTCCTACACATTAACACTCACTGATACCTTACATTATTCTTAATGAGACCCTTCCCCCCCCCCCCCCCGTTTTCTTTTTAATGGAAAATTGGCTGTCCCTTAGGGTTCCAGTCCATTTTCTCTTTTATTCTCTAACCCATTGTGTGTGCCTTGGCACTAGGGCTCAATTCAAAACTCATTGAAGTCAAAGGAAAGATTCCCATTGAATTCAGTGGGCCCTGTTGATGAAGCCAAGCTGGCTATGGTCCCCTTCCAGTCTGTTTAACACTCCAGCCACAGTTTGCTACAAGGGAGGACACTCCTTATGTACACCTCCTAACCTGTCTAGCTCTGATGCTCAGTGCACAGACATCCATGTATGTTTACTCACTGTAACAGGATGGACTGCCCCTTTGACCCAGGCCCCCTGGCTCTTAGTCAGTCCTGTTTAGACCCACCCTGCTAGGATGCTGGACATAAAAGGAGCAAAGCCCAGCTGGTGAATGGGGGCTGTGGAAGAGGATGGACAGGTTGCTCTGTACTAGCCTGAGAGACTTGGAAACAATGTTCTCTTAAATTTTTCCCATCTATGTGTGGAATAAATTTTGTTATGTGCACTGAGGCATGAACAGATGTGCACTATCAGTAGAAACAAATGCTGCCAGCTGTGGGAGCTCTGCTAATCAGCTGAGCAGCATTTGAATCTCTCTTGAGTGGCTGCCCAAACACTCAGCTTACAGTGAACACCACTCAGGAGCCAAAGCTGGGCCAGGAGGAGGCTGGTGAGGCCTGATTTGAGGAGGTTTTGGAAGACTGAGTCAAAGGGTACGTCTAGACTACCGCGTTTTGTCGACGGAAGTTTTGTCGACAGATACTGTCGACAAAACTTCCGTCGACATAGAGCGTCCAGACACATTAAGTTCTGTCGACAAAGCAAGCTGCTTTGTCGACAGAACTCCGTAGTCTGGACGCAATGTTACAGGCAATAACACCTTCTGTCGACAGAGTTCTGTTGACAGAAGGTGTTATGCCTTGTAAAATGAGGTATACCAGCGTCGACAAAACTGCTGAGTTCTGTCGACATTATGTCGACAGAACTCAGCGGTAGTGTAGACGCTGGTATAGTTTTGTCGACAAAAGTCCACTTTTGTCGACAAAACTAGGTAGTCTAGACACACCCTAAGGGACTCCAGAAGAAGGAAGCCCAGCAGCGAAAAACTGGCTGGAGTGAGGAGCTGAAGAGATCACAAGGCAGGTGGAAGCCAGTCTGCACCACAGGACAAAGTTGAATTAAGATACACAACTTCAGCTATGTTAATTGCGTAGCTGAAATTGAAATAGCTTAACTTGACTTTTGGCGCTGTCTACACTGCAGGAAGTCGAAGGAAGAACACTCTCCCTTCGACTTCCCTTACTCCTCGTGAAAACAGGGTTACCGGCATCAACTGGAGTACCCCCTCAGTTCAAATTAACTATCTTAACTGGACTGCTAATTTGAACCCTGGAATATTGACAGTGGCAGCTTCGATATTCCTCTGTAGTGTAGACATACCCTAAGAGACTCTGGCAAGAAGGCCTAGGAGTGGCTACTCAAGAAATAGCAGGAAGCCAAACTCAAAGGGCACATCTACACAGCAGAACTAAAGTTGAATTAAGCTACACAACTTCAGCTGCATCAATTGTGTAGTTTAAGCTGAAGTAGCTTAATTCGGCTTTTGGTGCTGTCTACACAACAGGAAGTCAAAGAAAGAATGCTCTTCCTTCAACTGCCCTTACTCCTCATGAAATGAGGGTTACCATGAGTCTGAGTAAGAAGTCCTCCAGCTTGACATTATTTTGAAATAAAGGCTTGTCATGTAGATGTGTACTGTCAGTTATTCTGAAATAATGCTGCTGTGTAGACGTACCCAAAGAGCCCAGGAGGGGCTGAGGGAAGAGGTGGACAGGAGACTGGCAATGATGAAAGCTGTGCCCAAACACGGGGCAAAAGAGTGCTTCATGTAGTGAAGAGAAGACTCCCTTGAGAAGGAGGTGGGATTGTTTGGACCTGTGTTCCCTGGAAGGAGTGGACTTTAATTAATGACTTAACTGCAGGACTGAGTCATACAATCTCTGGTGGGAACAGGCTGAAGATAGTTGTGGGGTAACTGAGCTAGAAGTGCTACAATGCTGGGTCTTGGTGCAAGAGGGTGGGGGAGCTGTGAAACCTAACCAAGATTCAAAATAAATGGTGAAATCCTAGCCTTACTGAAATGAATGGGAGTTCTTCCATTAACTGCAGTGGGGCCAGGATTTCACAAAGATTCTGAGGGAAGGCATGAAGTCCGGGTCTCCTGTGACTGTTTGCACTAGAGTGGAGTGAACACAGAACTGCTTCCTATGTCTGCAGACAGTGGTGTCTTTAGAGATTATAAAGATGTGGAACACAGAAAACAAAAGCACAAGAGTTAAATACACAACACAGAAATACTGTCATTGCAGCCCAAGAAATTCCATGGGACTGATAATAAATGTATGGCAAAAGTGCTGTGTCACCTACCAGTCTTGAGACTGCTGGACTCCTGCTCCTGTGCCCTCCTTAATTCAAAGTAGGTCTTGCAGCTTTGGTGAACAAAATAGTAACTAGTCAGGCCCAATAACTTGTGGCTGAGCTGAAGCATGTCTCTTAGAAAGAGAGGCAATCTGGATTTGAAGACTTCAGACACCACATCTCAGGTGGCGAATTAGCTCTACTGCTAAAAAGTTGCATCCTATTTCTAGTTTGAATTTGTCAAGCTTGAACATCCAGCCACAGGATCTTGTTATGCCTTTGTCTTCTAGACTAAAGAACCCTCTACTATCAAAATCGTCTCTCCATGTAGATACTTAGACTTTTAGCCACCTCTTTGATCAACTAGATTGAGCTTCTTAAGTCTCACATTCTGGCATTTATTCCAGTCCTCAAATCATTCTTTTTGCATTTTCTGAACACTCGCCAGTTTTCAACAGCCTTTTTGAAATGTGGGCAGCAAAACTGGACACACTGTTCTGGTAGTAGCCTCACCAGTGCTTTATAAAAAGGCACTAGCACCTTCCTGTTTCCTGATTACCTAACTTGCATGTCTGTCATCTGAGAAATTCAAAAGATCTGACTAACACAGGCATCCATTAGTCTAAATACACCTTTTATTGAGGTCCATAGTGGGTGAGAAAATCTCTTTTATTGGACCAACTTCTGCTGGTGAAAGAGACAGGTTTCTGAGCTACTCAGAGCTCTGCTTCAGGTCCTGAAGTTATTACCTCACGCACTTTGTCTCTTTAATATCCTGGGTCCAACGCAACTACAACCTGGCAACCAATGCTTAATGAGGTAGGTATTATTGTTACAAGAAAATCCTGATTCATGCTTCACTGTTTTCAGCAATGTGTCAAGTCAGCACATTTTGATTACCTTCTCAGAGGACAATAGTGAGGTCAGAATCGCAGTTCACCAATCAGAACGGCTACACAAAATGTTGCATCCTAATTGGCTGATGCTGATTTCCATCCAGATTATTATACATAAGACTTTTTGCTGCTGGTCCTCTACCTTAAATTCCTGTCTAAATATTAATTTAAAAGGATCAAGCATGCTGCCAGCTTTTGCTGATAGATGGAATTTTTACCCTTGCTTTCTTGGTGTTTAATAACAGCCTTGCACAGACTGGCTTCTTGTTTCAGAGAATATTAAGATTCATTGTCCTTTAAGGTGAACATTGACTAAAGTGAGGCTGAAGTGATTTTTTAAAAATGATTTTGTGTGAATTTTAATCCTCATGAAAGATGAAATGTCCCATGACTGGAGCCTATTGTTTGGCCACAAAAGAAATCTGGCTTTTTATTATGACCTCAGCCCCACTGCCCTTTTCTCCCTAGTCTTTCCCTTCATGGTTGTGGGAATTCAGTAAGGAGCGACTGTGCTGTCTCGGCAAAGAAGGAGCACAGAACCATACCTGCATAGACATATGCTTTGCAGGCATTCGAGAGTGGGCAGTAAAACTCAAACTCAACCATTGAATGAGTAGCAGCTGCAATATCCAGTTCCCTCCGCCAATGCCTGAGTCCTAATTTGGACAAGCTTTTGATAGTTTTTTAGGTCCACTCAGAGTACAGAGGAGTCTATTAATTGGTGCTCCAACTGGAGACTTTTGTGATATCAAGACCTGTTAACAGGACTCAGACTGTTAATCAGACATCAGAGGTCAAAGCTTTCAATATGGGCTTGAGTGGTAATGGGCTACTGGGACTTCTCATGTTTGTTTGTTGGTTCCAGTCTCTTTAGTCATCCAACCCCCATAAATCCAGTATAAACAGTTTGAATGTCATCAGTATTGGCTGGCAGCACTTGCAGGTACATCTAGACTGCAGAGCTTTTCCAGGATACTGGAGGTATCCCAGAAAAGCTGTGTTGCATCCAAGGAACGCATCCTCTTTTCCAAAAAAAATGTCGGAAAAGCGGATGCATTTTGTTGGTATCCCTGTAAACCTTGTTTCATGAGGAAGAAGGGATGTTCTGAAAGGGCTTTTTTTCTGACATTTGGCCCCATGTAGATGGGCAAAATGTCAGAAAAGTCTCTCTCAGAAGAAAAACGGGAAAAGATACACAATTTGAGTATTTTTTTTCAACTTTTCTTTGTGGTGTAGACACAGGCTGAGATACAGATTGGAACACTGAGGAATGGATAAGTTATGTGACTTCCTGTGGATCAACAGCAGAGCCACAAAGAGAAACTACAAGTCTTGACTTCCAGTCCCTTTCCTACTATCCTTATACTCAGACTAAATCTGTGTTACTTAGCACAGGGATTTTCAAACTCTGGATTACAGCTCGTAAGGGCAAGCCACTAGGTGGCCATGAGATGCTTTGTTTAACTGTATCGTCTCAGGTACGGGTGATTGCAACACTTGTTGGCCAATGAGAGTTGCAGGAAGCGGTGTTCCAGTTCGAACCTCTTCCCACAGATCCCATTAGACAGGAACTTCCCATACCTGTGGAGGTGCAGGGAAACAAAGTGTGTCACAGTCACCTAGCGACTTGCCCTTACAAGCTGCAACCCAGAGTTTGAAAATCCCTGACTTAGCAAACAATCTCAGAAGCTAGTGTGGACTGATTTCCTAAGCGAAACGCTATGGGCGAGGGGTCCCTAGTTTTTGTTCAGATGTGCTATGGGAGGAGAGAACTAGGCAACTTGCATGCCCCAATCACCTATAAGAATCAGCTGCAGTCCCTGAAGTCAGAAGCATGCAAGGATGAGATGGCCACTCCATACACCTGTATAGGTCAGAAGAGGCAGGGCAATTGCCATGCCCAATAGCTTACACAATGAACATCTATGGAAAGAGGACAGTGCTGTACCATTCTTAGTGGTACATCCTTCCTGACCTTCACATGTAGTAGCACAGTCCCTCTCTGAGCTCCCCCTGTGTGATGTGGCTGTTCATTGCTACAAACACAGGCCGGGTGCTTTAAAGGTACAGTCTGTCCCCCTCCAAGCAAAGTAGCAAATCATTCAGCAGCATGTAAGCAGCTGTGTGGCCATTAAAAATAAAATCAATTAAGGCTGCATGCCAAGTGGCACTAAACCGTTATAAAATTCAAATAAGGCAACAGAGTGCAGTGCAAACAACTCCCCTCCCCCATAGCACTGTTATTAAATGAATGTGATTCACAAGTGGTGTAGAGAAAAAACAATATCAAAATGCTAGAGAGATGATGCATAATTTTCCCATCTCAGTGCTGTAAAACGGCACTGCTAGTAGGTTACCTGTTTCAGAAGCATGAAACGGGCACATTCTCTTCCCCATCCCAGCACATTCTGATCAAAATCAGCTTGATCTTGGATTCAGAAGCTGTTTGAAATCCACAAGAAAAGTGAGGCGAGTAGATTGTAAAACAACATGGCTGAGTTTTGTGCTAACTGGCACTACTTAGATCTGTCACCAGAAACATAACTTTTTATAGTTGTTAATATCCAAACCCATCACCAGTGGCAAGGGGGAGGATAGAAGGAGATGTGATATGACAAATAAGTTGTTAGTATCACAGTCAAGCCATGCTTTACAAGATGTCACTCACTTAAAGAGGGTGGGGCTGATTCTCTATTTCCCTGATTGTTGCCATCATTTCATCCCCATGCAAAGGGGAGTGTCAAATGACATTAGTGCATGGGGATGTAAAATAAGGTCCAGAAAGAGAAGGCAAATTGAGACCATAGAAAAAGAAAGAAAATAATGGAGATATACCTATCTCCAAGAACTAAAGGACATGGAATCTAGTCCCCTGCCTTCACACAGGACCAAGTACCATGCCTGACAGATTTTCCCCAAATACCTAAACAGCCTTCCTTAAGGATTGAACTCACAACCCTCAGTTTAATAAGCTAATGCTCAAACCATTGAGCTATCCCCCATACACTTATGTTACTAAATATGCTTTACTAGAGACAGTGAAATAGCCAGCCCTGTGGCAGGATGTGGTTTTAAACAGAATCTCCAGATTGATCTCCCTTCAGAATGCATTGATTTCTATAAGCATAATGGAGTAACTAAGTTTAAAGTAAAACTTTCAATGCCAATTCCTCTTGACAGTCTGAGTGGCTGGTTTAGGTGCTGGTCTGGTGCATCTACAGTGGAGGTGCTCCACGAAGGATACGTTAGCCCACAGTAACCCTGCATTCACTAAACATTCTATGGGGTAAAGGACAAGAGCAGGGCCACCCCATAACATTTTGGCACCTGAGGCGGGGAGCTCAAATGACGCCCCCATGCCCTCTTGCTTGGGCCAAAACATTGAAAGGTCTCAATTTTGCCTTCTTCCTGTTCTACTCCTCTCATGGCACCCCACCATCTCTGTGCATCTAGAGCAGCAAGAATACATATGCACCAGCCAGCAGACACAATTTTCTACACTCTGGGTCCTAGTGGTGCCTCCCCACAGTCTGGCACCTGAGGCGGCCGCTTCAGTTTGCCTCATGGTAAGGCCAGCCCTGGACTAGAGAGCCCCTGCAGCAACAGAGCCTCTGGTTCCTCCCTTTCCCTTAATCTGGGGGAGGAGGGTAACGTATGGGTTTAAGATGGAATCTAGCAATTCTCAGGCTAGTTTAAATTTCATTTCTGCATTTGTGTTACTTTTTAAGAGCCTATCTTAGCTTAATACTAAATCTGAAGAGAAAACTAGGCGTGAAGAATGCCATTGTTTGGGCACAATTACCCGTAATTTAGTGAATATAACCCACGGGTTATATTCATTTATACAAACCCCGCACTCCTTCCCGTGGGCTATAGTCGTGTGTGGGTTATATAGGGTTTTTTTACTGAAATAGCAGAGGATCCCCTCCCTCCCGCCCCTTTCACTAACTTTGCCGGGCTGGGGTTAGGCTCCCAGCCCGAGACCGAACAACACGGGGAAACTTACAAGGGGGTGCAGTAGCCGGGAACACTCTGGAGCTGGAGCAGAGGCATCCCCAGCAGAGATGCAAGGTGGAAGGCTCCCAGCCCGGGCTGACAAAGAGAAGGAGCCTGGAGCAAGTTGCAAGTTGCAGGCGTGGGGCTCGGCGGCCAGCAGCAGCGGCGGGAGTCTGCAGACGGCCATGGCTCACAGAAGCGGGGCCGGGGCATGGTACCTGTTACTCCTGCACGATCCAGACAGGCGCCCTCCCCTGCCTGCAGCCGTCGCCACCACACGCTGGACCCGTTGCGTGCTCGCTTGTTGCTCCTGGGGCTGGGCATGGTTCGGGGCGGCGGGGCCACCTGCTCCGGGCTCCTTCCCTTTGTCAGCCCAGGCTGGGAGCCTCCTGCCTTGCGCCTCTGCTGGGGATGCTTCTTGTATACCCTGTGGGTTATACACATGCGCGGGGTACACAAGATTTTTTTTACTGAAATAGAAAAAACCATGGGGTATATTCGGGTGCGGGATATATTTGGGTGCGGGGTATATTCACTAAATTACAGTAGTGGGTGTCTTAGATTTCCCTAGTAGAAGGTGTTTTATTGGTGGTAATTGACTCTGGTGGGTCAGCTGTGTCACTTCCTTGACACCTCAAGTGTCACGTTTCTTCCATGACTACGTAGACCCCCATCTGAAATGATCCTTGCAGAAATGAGTAGAAATCTTCAGCAGGCAAATGGCAACCATGAATACTCTAAGTCAGTGTTCTTTATATTACATCTTTGCATAGGCCCTTCCCTTTAGTACTCAAACTAGGAGTTACTTGGTCCAGGCCTCGGATTAGCTGTCTGCAAAGGGATGACTTTCAATCTCATTGTTCAGAAGGGTTTCCAGCTAAGTATCAACTATATGCTCTTAACATATATTGAGGTGAGTGAAGTGTGAGTATGTGTGTGTGTCAGGGAAGGGGAAGAAATCACAGAATTAGAAAGCAAACATGAATGGACAGATATAGATTACAAAAGTTATGAGTCAACTTTCCAATTGCAGCACAAGGAAGTTCAACCCAAGCATACTTTGTAATGAATTAATTCTGTTTTAAGCAGGCTCATAAATATGCATTATCTGACTCACAGCCTTGCCTTAGCTGAAACAAAAGTTTTAATCATTATAGAATGAGATGCAGTGTCTCTGAATGAGAGCTATACTGTATATTATGACAATAATGATAAAATTGCCATTTCCTGTCAAAGGCGTCTGAAAGCTTTGGCTAGACCGAGCCAGGATCCAATTTGAAGACATTCTATCTTTAAACAACATGCATTTAACATCTATAAAAGTAGTAATCAAATTTATGGATACAGAATATCTATGATCCCCTACCTACTCTGGTGATAATTTCTGAAATGGAAAGTGAAACCATTTCACATAACCATGAGAACGACAGATGATATTCAGATACTGTTAAGGAAAGAACTTCATAAATCTGCACTTTTTAATTTAGTATGACATTCAAACAATAGGTAAACAGTTTATGTTCCACCATTAAAAATATAATTTGTTCTTAGAAGGCAAATGCAGTGACAGCTTTTTCAGTGATTGCAGTATGGAATTGGCAATGACAGAATTGAGGTTAGCTCTGCTATGTCTACACTGTGGAGCTATTTCCCGAAATAGCTTTTCCACATTTTAAGAGCAAGCCCATTATATTTCAATATAACATGTTTGCTATTCGGACATCCCCTGTAAACCTCATTGCATGAAGGTTAAGGGATGTTTCAGAATAGCACCTTATTCAAAATTACTGTACCCTGAAATAAGCTACGCAATTTGTAGCACCTCAATAGTATTTAGAGAAACATCTTTGAAAACAAAGATGTATTTCAGAAAAATGGTCCTTTGAATGTCTCTGGTAAAGCTGTAAGAAATTATCCTCAGCTACACCCAGCAGAAAGGAACAGAAATTCATAAAAGCAACAATTTGATTGCATAAATTATGGTTTGACCAGTCAAATGTTAACATTTCATGGGGGAAAGCTGAGAACTAGAAGATAAGGAAATATTTTATACTATAACATGATCATAATATGTAATATTGACTTTTGCAAAGATTAATATCAACACTTACTGCTCTGAGAGGTAAATAGTGATTATAATCAACATTTTAGTCAAAAGGCAAAAAATCTTAATTTTATTAGTTAGAAGTCAGTAACTGAATTTGTCTCAAACATGATGAATGTCTCCTTTACCAGAAATATTTGGTATTCTTTCCATTGGAGCTATGAATTAAAAAAAAAAAATCTAATAGTGTTTCCTCAGAAACAAACATTCTAAAGTAGAAATTAATTAGGGATTCAAAAACTCCTATTTTCTTTTGATGAAGTTTATCAGAAGTTTCAGTGATATTTGATTGGCTCAAAGATAATAGTTTTTCTCAACATATCTGTAGCTAAACACCCACTTTAGAATCTGTGATATTAATTGGCTAACCTTAACCCTGAGCATCTGTAACCCCACCTCAAGTCAATGAGCTTGAGCAGCTCAGAACCTCTGAAAAATTAATCCTTTTATTGTCAACTTGGTTGCTCAGCTATTAGGTGTCTTCTAGCCAATCTTATACTTGGCATTAGTTGGCTTTTCTGTGTATGTGAAATAATTCCTTAACCATCTTCTTATGCTGACCTCTAGCTCTTTGTGAAGTATCCAAAATACTTTCTCCCAACTTCAAATGTTTCTTTCCAGAATGATTTAGCTTCCACTCAATGTGTCGTTGTTTCAGTAGATTGCTTACATTTCATGAGGAACATTCCATCGTTGTTTCCATACTTAGCCCTTCCACAGACACTAATAAAGGCTCCAGAGATCTAGGGGCAGTACAATCTCCTAGTAGTCATTGACAGCAGTACCATATTTTTAAAATCCTCAGTTCTTTCCCTTATGGTTCGGGTTTCTAAGTCGGTGGAACTAGTCAACAGTGGAACTAGTCATTGTCTAATGTCATTGCCAGTCAGACATTTGAATGAGCCTTTCTAGGCAAGGAGGGGAGTACAGGAAGATAATTAGTACTAATTGTGAGAACAGTAGAATGTTTGGTTCCAACGGGAAACGTTACCTGATCCATCCTTTTCTTTAGATTTGCCATACATTCTAACGAATGTCAGGCACCTTCAAACACTATGAAACCGAAGCAGCCAACAACCAGCAGCAATTCTACCAGAGCAATTCCCCCTCCCTTGTCTCCCCAGTGGCATGCCCTGTTTCCTGCTCAAGGTATGCCAACGAGAACTTGGGCATATCTGAGGGATCTGCTTCAGGAAGCTCTGCCCACAATTGTTTACCTCTATAAGATTCCCCCAACAGTACTTCCAACTGAAAAATCTGATGAAATGTTTTAAAAGTGTGAGGTCCTCAGATAACATGAATAACCATTCTAGTGTAAAATAAACCCAACATAAAGCCCATTTCTAGATGCTATTTACATGGTCCAAAATAACACAACTGATGAATCACTGAACAGTCCTAGGGTTTGCTCCTGAATGCTTTGTGTATCAGTGTGAATATGAGAATTGGAAAAAAATGAAGGCTCAAGAAGACTCTGTTGTAAACTGTTTGTATCTCACTCCCCTTAAAAGGTTTCAGAGAGGTAGCTGAGTTAGTCTGTAACACAAAAAAACCTTAAAAAACAACAAATAATTTGGTAGCACTTTAAAGACTAACAAAACATGTAGATGGTATCATGAGCTTTCGTGTGGGTTGTGCCCAAGAAAGCTCATGATACCATCTACGGGTGCATCTAGACTACATTCCTTTTTCTAAAGAGGAATGCAAATGAGGGAAATAAAAAATGCAAATGAAGCGCTGATTTATAGCTCTCACACTTCATTTGCATAATCTCTTCCGATCACATTTTAGAAAGAGATTTTTTCAGAAAAAAAAAGCAGTCTAGATGGGGTTCTTTCAGGAAAAAAAACCCTTTTTCGAAAGAACTCTGTAAACCTAATTTTTTCAGGAATAAGAGTTCTTTCGAAAAATGTGGGGTATTTTCGAAAGCACCCCATTTAGCCTTTTTTTAAAAAAAAAAATCTCTTCCAAAAAAGTGATCAGAAGAGATTATGCAAATGAAGCACGAGATTTGTAAATCAGTGCTTCATTTGCATTTTTGATTTCCCTCATTTGTATTCCTCTTTTGAAAGAGGAATGAAGTCTAGATGTGTCCTACATTTTTTGTTAGTCTTTAAAGTGCTACCAGACTATTTGTTGTTTTTTAAGTTTTTCCTATTAGAAAGCAATTCTAATAGAGTCAGATTAATTTTAAAATCTTTTATTTTTAAAGGAAATACAAAAACCATTGTAAAATCATTAAAAGATTTTCTTTTAGTTAACATGAAAAATGAGAGAATTCAGCCCAGAAATGTATTCTCTGCCTGTGCTTCATTCGGTTGTTTAATATTCATATAACCTGTATCTTGCTCTTACTTTGCACCTACTTGGGTAGATAAATACAGTTCACTAAGGGCTATAAAAACATTTTCCATTTAGCAATTGTTTATTATTACTTATGGTCATCTGGTCACAGCAAAATCCAAGAAGAATATCAACAGTAAGTCAGTCCTTAAGAAGCAGAGATGAAGAAACACTAATCAACACTTAAATAATTTTGTAATGGTGTTTTATAAACTTCAATTTCTGTTAACACTGCTTCCCGTAGAGAACAAATGGCTTCAAATGGCATGCTTCAAGACTCTCTTTTATCTGCAATGCTTTCTATTCTCTGGGTGAGAATTAAGCACAGTATGAATTTGGTTTTCAGAGAGGCTCCAAATACTAAAATCAGTGCTGCTAAACTGTTTAATAATGTATTTGCCAGTATGAAAGACTTTTGTATCACTTCCATAGAGTTTTCCTATGGTCCATGGAAGAATGATGGGGAGAAAAGTTTATTAAAGACAATACTTTGCAGTCAGAGACTTGAGTGCAGAGTGGTTTGGTGGAATAAGCACAGGTTAGAACTGAAGGGCTGTGTCTAGACTGGCCAGTTTTTCTGGAAAATCAGCCGCTTTTCCGGAAAAACTTGCCAGCTGTCTACACTGGCCGTTTGAATTTCCGCAAAAGCACTGACGATCTCATGTAAGATTGTCAGTCTTTTGCGGAAATACTATGCTGCTCCCGTTTGGGCAAAAGTCTTTTTCCGAAAAACTTTTGCGCAAAAGGGCCAGTGTAGACAGCAGAGATTTCTTTTCCGCAAAAAAGCCCCGATCGCGAAAATGGCGATCGGGTTTTTTTTGTGGAAAAGCACGTCTAGATTGGCCACGGACGCTTTTCCGCAAAAAGTGCTTTTGCGGAAAAGCGTCCTGCCAATCTAGACGCTCTGTTCCAAAAATGCTTTTAACGGAAAACTTTTCCATTAAAAGCATTTCCGGAAAATCATGCCAGTCTACACGTAGCCAAGAAGTAATGAGGTTTGCTCTCAATTTCTCACTTTAACTTTCTGGCTGTTTCCTACTTGTAAAGAGGAGGTGATTGTATTACTTACCCACCTACTTCATTGGCATATTATGAAAATTAATTAATGCCGCCACAGCTTTTCCAATATATAAGGTAGTATATAGATCTCCTATTCAGCAAAGATCCTGTGATCTAAACTTTCATGTTCTCATTGAAGTTAATGGGAATTAAGCACATACTTAAGTGGATTGTGGAATACAGAAGTCCTTGTGGGCACCAGTTTGGTAAAAAGACTTCAGTGATGACATGATGCAAGATTTAGGATTAATGTACTTAATAACAATTTTCTCACTCACCAGCTTGTACAACTTGCCTCAGCTATGCATTGCTTGCTCAGTACAAGACTTAACATCAATTCACACTTAAACTAGATTGAACTTTACATAATTTGAAAACAGCAACAAGAATTATGTTTTCTCTCTCTTTTGATGCATTTTCCCACTCTATCGTACTAGTTTAACACTACCGAGACAAACTCATACAGTAAAGTCTAAACACTTGATATGCTATGGAGCAGGTCAAGGTTCAAAGGATGACTAATTGCCTTTCTCTTGACGGTGATACTGAATCTTTACAGCTCTAAACATTATTTACAAACTAGGCTACTCCTGAACCTGATGTAGACATCTCTTTGCCCTACCCCATAATCTCGCCCCAGCTTCAAATGCTTCGTATTGTCCCAGTTATACAAAGGGGCTGTCGAGCTGCTCACATGGATGGACTTGCAAAAGTTCTCCATATGCTGCTGCTCACCAGGGAGCTGTGAGTGCTCAGCATGTTTGAAAATCTGGCCACTCCAGCTAGGTGCCCATCTTGTCTAAGTGAGAGTGCAACTGTATTAAAATCCATGCCTGAAAGGGCAATTAAGGATTCCCCCTGCATGGGGCTAGCCTAGAACTAGCATAGCCTGGATCCTGCCATGGGAGGGTTCTTGCTAGGTGAGGAAATTGGCATGAGCAGAGTGCATTGTACTCCTGTGATCCAGGGCCGGCATAAAGTGGGTTAATATAAACCACATAATTTAACCAGCACTAACAGTGCTTGAAATTATGCTGGAGGCTAAATCTTCCCCAGGGAACCACAGAGACTAGGGGAGCAGAGAGATGATGTAAAACCACATCAGTGTCTTCCTCTGCTTCAGGTCCCATCCTGAGTGCAACTGACCAGATCCAAGGACCTGAAAGTGATGGAAGAAAAAACGTATTTTGGTTTCTTTTCTATCTTAGCCCCAAAGCTCTCCTCCTCCTACCAAGAGCTAGGCACGTCTAATGAATATAAATAGACCATGTATTTATGTAATTTGTGACATTGACATCTAAAATCAACTCAGTCAATCATTCCGCTATCAATATCTATCACAACATATTAACCTCAATGATCAAATTAGTTTTAAATGCATCCTATCACCTTTTTCTGGTGCAAATGAGTTCATATAGTCTATCCTCCTACAATCCCCATGAGAAGCAGTGAGATCTGCTACCTACAATTTTAATGTTGCGCACAGACTGCATATCCATATTTTTATAGACACCCTGGAGAAAGGTGATTGTGATATACCCTGCATGAACCTACTGATGAGTTATGTAGAAGAGCTGCCAGTATCTATTAGACCCTCTAATATGCTATAGTCTATTAGACTGGATACTGAGACTCAGTGAATTACTGCACTTAATTTATTTTATGGGTGTTGAGTGTGAATATGGGCAGAATAAAAGTTCTTTGGCTAATTTTCTAATCAGATGGCAGTTAATATAAGGTTTTTTACTAGGAAAGGCTCCAAGAGAGAAAAATAATGATTTCAGCCAACAGTCAGGCTAAGAAAATTTACTGTGGTGCTGGGGGAGAGTTCTGCTGGGGGATATTCCCCATAGATTTGTTCTAGCTGACTCAGTTTAGCTGCTGTACAGTTATGAGCATAGTTTTCCTATTTGCCATTACAGAAATCTGGTGGGGTGATTTAAATGTTAAAATCAGTGGCTGTAACCTATTTAGGAAGGATCGAGTGGGCAAAAGGGAAGGCACCCTATGTCAGAAATAGCATTACCTGTTTCTGAGTCAGAGATAACTCAGAAGAAAATGATCATGAATGTTTATGGAATAATGGCCTAACAGCACGAGATGGGGTATTAGTTGATGGTTGCTAATGACCACCAAATCACAGTAGCTACCAGGATGACGATCTCCTTAGGAACCTACTTATATAATGTGTAGGAAGGAAAAAGGTGTGTGATCATGGGGAACTTTGATTTCAGTGATACATGCTGCCAGTTCTGAAATATCTTTGGAGTTTCTAAATGTTAGCTATAACAGTTTCTTAACTCAAAAAGTGTGGTAGCCAACATGGGAGGCATTCTTCATTAGCCCTTGTCCTAGTAAACAAAGAAGAACTGACCCCGTGAGACCAGTCAGACCAAGGGTCCATCTAGCCTAGTACCTTTGCTTCCATCAGTGGTCTATGCCAGGTACTTCAGAGGAATTAATAGAATGGGTCATCATCAAGTGATCCATCCCCTGTTGTCCACTCCCAGCTTCTGGCCTACACATCACCCTAAACTCAACGTAAAATACACAATTTGTGCTACACAAATTGCATATCTTATTTTGAATCCATTTCGAAATAGCTTATTTTGAAATTTGGTGTGTCTACACGGCGCCAAATTACAAAATACGTGCTATTTTGTGACATCCCTTAGTCCTCGTGGAACGAGGGTTACCGGGATGCCAAAATAGCGTGCCCGTTATTTCAAAATAACGGGTGACTTGTGTAGACATGGGGTAGCTATTTCAGGATACCACCAGTATCCTGAAATAGCCGTGCAGTGTAGACGTACCCTGAGAGCATAGAGGTGCATCCCTACCCATCATGGTAATATCCATTGATGGACCTATCCTCTATGAAGTTATCTAGTTCTTTTTTCAACTTTGTTATAGATTTTGCCTTAACAACATCCCCTGCAAAGGTTGACTGGGTGTTATGTGAAGGGGTACTTCCTTTGGTTTGTTTGAAACCTGCTGCCTATTGATTTCATTGGGTGGCCTCTAGTTCTTTTGTTATGAGGAGAAGTTAATAACACTTCCTTATCTTATTTTCTCCACACACATCATGATTTTATAAACCTCTATTCTATCCCCCTTAGTCGTCACTTTTTTCTAAGATGAAAAGTCCCGTCTTTTTAGTTTTTTCATATGGAATCTGTTCCATATCCCCTAACCATTTTTGTTGCCCTTTTCTGGACCTTTTCCAATTCCAATATTTTTTTTTGAGACGGTGTGACCACATAGGCTTGAACGTGGTGTTTGATATGTGAGAGTACCATGAATTTATGTTGTGGCAATATGATATTTTTTGTCTTATTTTCTTACTGAGAACTAAAAGTTAATGGTAGCTTAGATATAAGTGATTATGACTTGATCACATTTATAATGTGCAAGTATAATGAAGTCCAGACCAGTAATATATATGCTTGGCACTTTAATAGGACCAATTTCACAAAGCTGAAAATAACTATGAACCAGTTCAGATCTGAATAAGAATTCCATCTGAAAAATGTGAATGATAAATGGGAATCATTAAAGAACACCTTACTAGATGCCCCAAAAGCCACAATCCCATGACTGAGGAAGAAGACTGTGCTGGTTAAAAGGGCGACCTAATTTGAGAGGGGACATGAAGGCACCTATAGAAATGAAATCTCCCTTTCTCTCTCTCTCTCTCTTTCTCTCTCTGTAAAACAAATGGGAAAAAAGGGAAGTTGATAGTAAAGAATATAAATTAGAAATTAGGAAAACTGATAAGGAAAACAAGGAGAAATCTATGAAGAGTTAATGACAATAAGAAGGTTTTAAAAAAAACATATTAGCAACAAACAGAATCCTGAGAATGATATTGGTTCATTACTATATGGAAATTGCAGAATTATCCATAATGCAGAAAAGGCAGAAGTGTTAAACAATAAATATTTCTGTTTTGCATTTGGGGGGAAAAGAGATGATATTGTCTCATCATATGCCTATAACACTCTTTCCATTCTACTAGTTTCTCTGGAGGATTTTAAAGAGAAGCTTCTATTGTGAAACCTTTTAAATCTGCAGGTCCAGATAACTTGTACCCAAGAGATTTAAAAGATCCAGTGGGTGAGCTCATTGAACCAGTAATGTTGCTTTTCAATAAATCTTGGAACATTGGAAAAGTTTCAGCTAAGTTCCCTTAGGTAGAAGAAATCTAGTGTTAGAACAATTTTAAAAAGGGTAAATGGGATGACCCATGTAATAAGAGGCCTGTCAGCCTGACATCAATCCTGAGAAAGATAATGGCGCAGCTGATATATGACTGAATTAATAAAGAATTAATAGAGGATGCAGTAATTAAAGCAAATCAACGTGGGTTTGTGGCAAATAGGGTATTTTGACAGAATCTAATATATTTTTAATGAGATATGTTTGGTTGCTAAATATAGTAATGTTTTAATAAACTTTTTTTTCTCTAAGGCATTGATTTGGTACCACATGGCATTTAAAAAAACTAGAACAATATAAAATTAACATGGTATACACTGAACAGATTAAAAATTGATTAATGATAGGTCTCAAAAATGTATTTGTAAATAGGGAACAATCATCAAACAGATCTCTAGTGATGGATCATTTTTTGATCCTATTCCTATTAGAGCAGATCAATTAACACTGTTATCAATGACCTAAGAAAAAACACAAAATCCCCATTGCTAAAGTTTTCAAATGACACAAAAATTGGAGGAGTGGTAAATAATGAAGACGACAGGTCACTGATGTAGTGCAACATGGATCACTTGTTAAACTGGGTGCAAGCAAGCAATACCCATTTTAATATGGCTAAATGTAAATGTATTACATTTAGGAACAAAGATTATAGGCCATACTTACAGAATGGGGGAGTCTATCCTCGGTGGCCAGGTCTATCTTAGCGGAAATAGTTGAGTTAAGATACTCAACTCCAGCTATGAGAATAGCATAGCTGGAGTCAATGTGCCTTAAGTCAAATTTCTGAGGCATCTCCATTGCAGGAGATCAGTGGGAGAAACTCTGCTATCAACTTCCCTTACTCCTCACAGCCCCATAGAGTTCTGGGGTCAACAGGGCCACCATCAGTCATCAAACTCCAGGAGATAGGTCTCCAGAGTGTCAAGGTAACTGGAGAGGAGCCCTGAAAAAGATTTGGAGATTGTAGTGGACAATCAGCTGAACAAGAGCTCCCACTGTGATGTTGTGGCCAAAAGAGTTAATGTGATCCTGGGATACATAAACAGGGGAATCTTGGATAGGTGTGGAGAGGTTATTTTACCTCTGTATTTGGCCCTAGTGCAACAACTGCTGAACAATATTCCACGTCTGGTGTCCAAAATTCAAGAAGATTGTTGAGCCACATGAATGGTTAGATTAGAAAACATGCCTTAGGGCTCAATCTCTTTAGTTTAACAAAAATAAGATTCAGGAGTGACTTGATTATAGTCTATGGCTACATCTACATTGCCCAGTCTTGCGCAAGAACATATGTAAATGAGGCACGGTGATGATTATTTTCAGGCAGAATGGCTCTTGCACAAGAGACTGATCCTTCTTGCGCAAAGCCCCTTCTGCAAAAATGGCAGCTCATTAAATATGCTCATCACCACCCCTCATTTGCATATGTTCTTGCACAAGACTGGGCAGTGTAGACGTAGCCTGTAAGTATTGTGACAGACTGCTGGCTAAGCCAGAGCTCTGCCACTACAGCATGGCTGAAAAGGCCAAATACAAACAGCTGAGTAAGCCTAGGCCTGAAGGGCTATTAGAAGCAGCTGTGGGCCTCATTAGCAAGAGGGCTATATAAGGCAGCCAGAGAGGCTGTGAAAGCAAAGCAGTCTAGTCAGGGTGTGACTGTGTGTTTAAGCCAGAAGGTGAGGCTGGCTTGCTGCAATCTGAAAGCTTTGTAACTAGAAGGTGGTGGGAAACTGATAATAAAGGGCACAGGTGACTGCACCAGAAGGGGTCTCTGGCTGATTTGTGGACCAGAAGGTGTCCCAGGGTCAGGGTGGCCAAGCAAGAATCTTGCCACAGTATCTACATGAGGAATAAATATTATATAGTGGGCTTTGGGCTCTTCAGTCTAGCAGGGAAAGGTGTAACATGATCTAATGGCTGGAATTTGAAGCTAGACACATTCTAGACTAGAAATAAGATCCACATTTTTGGCAAGGGGACAATATGCCAAGGGTCACAGTGGATACTCCATCACTGATAATTTTTAAATCAAAATTGGATGTTTCTTCTGTGTGATCTAAGCATTGTGTGGAGAGTTCTACAATCTGGGCTAGACAGGAGATGATAGTGGATGATCACGATGATCCCTTCTGATTTTGGAGTCTATGAATCCAGGAAAAGGCAGCTATGGGAAAGGAGGTCAGATATAGATACCAGACAGCAAGTGTGAAAACTGGGGACAGTGGTTAAGGAGAGTTATAGGGGAGCAAATGTCACAATTTGATACCTATCTGTAGAACCAGCTTCTTGTCTCCCTCAAATGAGGGCCAGAGCTCCATGCTCCTTGATTCTTGGTCTAACCCACTGTGTGTTGCCTAAAAAATGGATTTTCTCCACAGAATTTACAAGATCCTGCTGGGGTGAAAAAGGAAGCAGAGGGCTCCTGAGGGTCAATTTTAAAAAGTCTTTTTACCTCAATGTGCTGTTCTTTTTGTGTGTGTGCTGTTTACCCTACATAAGGCCTGGTGGGCTTAAGATGGATGCATGGGTCAATTAACTGCCCAGACTGTACCTGGAGAAGGGGACAGGGATTCGAGTAGAACAGGTTCAGCTGGACAGGAAGCAGTGGGGCGTATGTAAGGAAACGGGTGACAGAAAGTGGTTAGAGCGAAGGAGTCTTCAGTCACTCTCTGGGAGAAGGAGAAGGTGGATGTGGATGAGGACAAAAAGCCTGGACGTTCCCTGGAAGGAAAGAGTGGGGCTTGGCAAGCCGGGAGAAGGGGGAGAGCTGGAGAGGTAGGCAAGGCTCTGGAGAAAAGTAGTGAAGTAAGAGGTAGATCAAACCTTGGTTCTTGATGAGGGCCACTGAGCTAGGAACCAGAGTAGAGTGCAGGCCTGGGCCCTCCTACCAGCTATGGATCAAGTGATATCAGTGGGGCAGTGTGCACGAAGACTGCCTGATACCCTTGTCCAGAAAGACTTTAATACCCAGGAAGTGGGGAACATGTATGGCGACCCGGCCAGAAGTCCAAGTCACTAAGAGGAGGCTGTGGTTTCTTTATTTTAAAAAAAAAGGGGGAGTCCACAAGATGAGAGAACAGTGGGAAAGAAACTGCCAGAGCAGGGTCACTGCCTGGCCAGTAGTAGTCCCCAGAGCAACCAGATAGGGGTACTCTCTGAGGTGAGTGCACCCCGTGACACAACAAAATAACTTTGCAGAAAACTTTCCTTTTTTATTAAACTTTTTATTTTTTATTGCAATTAAACAGAAATAACACTCTGTCCCCATATTTCTCAGAATACCAAGAGATTTCTGTGAACATTTTTGGGGAGTAAAAAAAACCCACATGTTTTAAACTATTTTATGGATTGTCCACAGCAAACATATCACTTACCAGCCATCCTACTTTACCAGAAAACATGTTGTTTTTGTTCTATTAGTGCACAAGACCTGAGCAGTCTCAATTAAAATGAATTAAGAGATTTAAAAGGCTCAAATGCATAACAGCAGTGAAAAGCAAAATATGGCTAATTAGCACAAGATGTGCAAGATGTTCATTCCATTTCAGAGAGTTAATTTTGGTTTTAATTGTAATGGTTCATAACATTTAATCTCAATATTTAACAATCATGCATTTCATGCATCCCCTTATCATTGCTTTTTATTGGTGATATTCACAAAGGCTGGCCTTTCCACTTGATAGGTAGTGATAGAAATATCTCTCATCATTTGGGGCCTGAATCAATGGATCAGTGCTCTCACTTCCACTGATGTCAAAGGGTACTGAGAGAATTCAGCACTTTGCAGCATTGGACCTTGGGGATTGTCACTCACTGAATTTGAAACAGCTGGTGATACATAATGACCAATAAGCATCATCCTAATGTTTCAAATGGCAGTACCTTTTTCAGAGCAGTTTTTAAAAAAATCACTCTCCACATGTTCACTAATTATTCTCTCCTAAAAATACCTCACTTGCCCTGGAGACCCAGAGGGGATTAAGTTACATATTTTTAAAGAAGACAAGATATTTTTATGTGGAAAAAATTCATAAATATATGGAAATTAACAAGCTCTCAGAAAAGGTTCTCTAATTTTAAATGAAGATGATGGTTATGCATCACCAGCTGTTTATAATGCACTGATTGAGGCTCTAATTGACACAGGATAATTGCTTATTCTTCCTAATATATGGTGAAATGCATTTTTCTTACTCAGCACATAGTGCTGATGAAGGGCCTTGTGATGGAAGGCAGTACATTTATGACAGACTCAGTTTTGTTTTGAAACTAGCAGATGAAGATTCTTAGCAGGAGTAGGTCAGTTGTCACCATAATTTTGGGGTTTTTCTATTGTAAATTCTGTGGAGAATCATACTCAATTATGAAGAAATCTGTGACAGTGGTAATGGCTGGCTGTCCATAACTATGTGGGGTAGTTTAGATGAGTTGCAGCATTGTGACAGAATCAGCAATTCATTCTTTGTGAAGGATTTGGAATCAAGAGAAGATGAATACTTGCTTTTTTTTCTTCCTCCAGATAAAAAAGGTAAAATAAATGAGAATATGTCTTAAACCAAAAATGGCTTCAAAATCTTGGGGCTAAAGTATTCTCTATAGCCAAGGAATGAATTAATGCTAAAGGACTAATTTTAAAAACAGCTAAGTTAGAGCATTAAGATTCTTAAATTGTTGATCACTAAAACTAAATGTACAGCAATCATTAATTAAAGATAGTTGATAGCTGTGGAGAAGGACAGTCGAAGAATGGGTTATAAAATCTTGGAGACTGCTACAGTAGCTGAAAGTAAATGAGCAATGTAAAAAAGTTTGTGTCTTTTTGATGGTGAGTGCCTTCTTAAAGGCAGTATGAAAAATGGTTTATGGGAAGCCAAACATCCTAACTGGAGTGGGAAAGGGACAGGAAGAGTTTTTCCAAAGTACTCATGCTCTGAAATCTGCTAAATGCTTTTAAAGACCTCCTTCCAGGAATTTTGGGGCTTGACTCAAAGCCCGTAAGCACATCTTGGGTAATACTGAGTGCCATCTAGTCCAGTGAATTTCACGGGATTCAGGCCCAAGACAAGGGAAAGTCACGATCCTCTATAATTATTATTTGTATTGTCATGCAGATGCGCCAGTCAGGGTTGGAACACATTGTGCTAAGCACTGTACAAACTCACCTGTAGCCATGGTCTTTACCCTGATGAGTTTAATGCTGTGGACCTCATTTAAATGCTCCACATTACATGAAATATTTTTACCGATACAATTTTCCAGTAACGCATCAAGGATTATTGCAACTGACTCTGCCTCCATGGACTCTTGCTGCAATAAGTGACTGAGCCAAAGACTAATGGAGTCAGTGGAAAGACTATCAGTGAGTTCCCAGCGCTTTGGATCAGCCTGAAAATATGCCAGATATATCTCAGATTCTATGGCTTGCCAGACATCCCAAGACTTCAGTTTGTGAGAGACTTTGGAGACAATATTTATTTTCTGTTTGCTTTTTTCTTGAGTAGAAAGATGTTCTGGCCAATCCCTTTTTAACTCTGGTTACAGTGAATAATGGGTCAAAAAAAAGTGGATAAGTAGCTAAATGTATCTGGATCTTCTTTTAATTGTTTCTCTTGAAAATAAGCTGCATTACATTTTAGTGGACTTAAAAAATTGAAGCTTACTCAGTACATTTTTCTGCTGTTCAGTCATTTCTTATACCTGGACAATGCTTCTAATAATTTGAAAGAGTATGGGCATATCTTATCATTAAAATTTGTAGTGAGAAATAGCCTCCCTAGTGTGTCCTTTAGAGAAAAGACAAAGCCAAATCTCTGTCCAGTGAACAGTAATAAAAGCTTTCAAGTACATTAAGATGAATAAAAGAAGAAAAATAAATCCCCACCCTGAATTCAAGGATTCTGCTTGCTTTTTGACATGGATTATTTCCTTTCTTGTTTAAACTATCACAATCATGATGAGTTCATTAAGACCCCAATTAATACTGAACTGGGCCACAGCTGCCACTTGCCCTATTGTAAATGGCCCCAGTTCAATGAATACTAATTGCTTGATTTAACTGATTTTTTTTCTCAGATTAAACCTCTTTCTCTGAAATTACCAAAAACTGTAAATCATGCATAAATGTTCAAGGTGTTACATTAATAACAAAGGTCACATCTACACACCAGTGTTATTTCGGAATAACTGACGTTATTCTGAAATAACACAGTCCGCATCCAAACTACAAGCAGTTATATTGACATAATGTTGAAATAATGTCAAACTGGAAGACTTCTTACTCCAACCCCTGTAACTCTCATTTTACAAGGAGTAAGGGAAGTTGAAGGAAGGGTGCTCTTCCTCGGCCTTCCTGCTGTGTAGACCGCATAGACTGCACCAAAAGCTGAAATAAGCCATTTTGATTTAAACTTTACAATTGATGTATCTGAAGTTGCGTAGCTTATTTTGGCTTTAGCCCTACTGTGAAGATGTGCCCTAAGAGTATTTCACATTCAAATTATCCTAGGCCAAAATTTTCATAACTTGCTTAAAATTAAGATCCTAAATTCTTTATGTAAGCATGCAAATAAAAGTGCCGTGTCTTTCACAAGAGCTGAGAAATAGTAGCTTCATTGAATTCAATGAAATTTGTGAGCAGTCCTACTATAAAAATACAATGTTGTGCTAGGAAGCCTCTCTAAAATAGATAATTTGTGCGATCAGGAACTGAGGCTTGGATAGCTAACTGCTTGAAAAGGAGATCTAAAGATGATGGGAATATCCCTCCTGGAAAATTCCAATGAATTTCCCCAAATACCTCTGTATTTTGACATATTTCCAAACAAGGTAAAGCTTTCCATTAAATTATGAACTTTCCTGAGCTTTCTAATTAAGGTTGGGAGCAATGAGTATATTATGTACAATTATTGCTATATTTATATACCCATACCAAAATTTGTGCTAATTACTTCAGTGAGGGCCCACTCACTCACACTGAATAGTCTTTTTCAGTGAAATAGTGATATAAATACACACAAGGTTGGTCAATGTGAGGAATCTAACCCTTAGTAGTTGTTTTTTGTTATAATACTTATCGGCTACGTCTACACTGGCATGATTTTCCGAACATGCTTTTAACGGAAAAGTTTTCTGTTAAAAGCATTTTCGGAAAAGCACGTCTAGATTGGCAGGATGCTTTTCCACAAAAGAACTTTTTGCGGAAAAGCGTCCGTGGCCAATCTAGACGCGGTTTTCTGTAAAAAAGCCCCTTTCGCCATTTTCATGATCGGGGCTTTTTTGCGGAAAACAGTACTGTGCTGTCTACACTGGCCCTTTTGCACAAAAGATTTTCAGAAAAAGACTTTTGTCCAAATGGGAGCAGCATAGTATTTCCGGAAAAGCACTGACGATCTTACATGAGATAGTCAGTGCTTTTCCGGAAATTCAAGCGGCCAGTGTAGACAGCTGGCAAGTTTTTTCGCAAAAGCAGATGATTTTGTGGAAAAACTGGCCAGTCTAGACACAGCCATCAGGTACTATTTAGTATACAGTTTGCATTTTACTGTGGCAGGCCCTCTCAGAGGTCCAGAGAGACCCAGGCTACTCCCAGCTTTTGAAGCCCCTAAACATAATAAAAATTAAAAATGACAACACATGAAAACAAAATAAGGCACCAAAAAAAGTGAGAGATAACGTAAATATTTTTAATGAAACAAATGCTTTTTCTAGCCTTTTCCTATTCAAATGCACTAATTATTGAGGAAAAATCTAGCTTTCAGTTAACAAATGTCTAAATTTGAGGCCCCCCTTTGAGCTTGAAACCCAGGCCAAATGGTCTCTCCACCCGCCCGTCCCCCCCCTCCCATGGCCCTTTACTGCAGCATCTTGTTGTTATAGTATTCTACTTTAAATCATAAGTGAAAACTGCAGATCGGAGAGCTCCTGTGGTATTTTTCAGGGCTCTAGCCATGATGCCTGATTCATACAGCAGCCAAACACAGCAGCACTGCTAGGAGTGCCTTTCACACAGTAGACATAAATGTAATTGCAGCATGCAGTAAGGTACGAACTGCACCCTAGCATTTCTGTTTGTCCTGCTAGTGGAGTTTTCCACAGGCTCTACTGGTTGCTCAAAGAAGCTCTCTTCTTCCTGACTCTCTGCCGTGGGCAACAAATCCAGACCAAACGTAACAGAAAAGAGAAAAATCAGTACTGCAGAGGAAGGAAGCTAATCACTGCAACCACAGTCATTCTCAAAGAGCTTCATCTGCGAGGGCAGAGTTAGATGGGGGTAGCGGCTCTGGTAGCCTTGTTGAGGTTCTGCCCCCATAAAATGATGCAATACAGCAGAAGGATGTCACATTTACCTATCTCTCAGGGTGCTGTCAAGCTTGATTTAATGTTGTTTGTAAAAGTAAAAGGCTTTGTAGTCCTTGGGTGAAAGATGCTGTAGAAAGTCTGTGCTGCTGCCCTTTGCATCAGTGGGAAGGATTTGCACTGCCACTGTGTCAATCACTAAGAGTGGAGGCTTAATGCCCTTGCCACCCACTAATGTTCCTTTTCCCTTCCGAAGCAATGGAAAAGTATCTTAAACATGCCCTAAACGGTCAGCTAAGGGTCACTCTGTTGTCTTCAGTGGGGTTATTGCAATGTAACTGGGGGCAGAGGTTTGCCTTTGCTGGCCAGACAGCAGTTAAAGTTGAGGATCATGCCATGTGCCCATGTAACCCAGGTGACCAGTGGCAGACGTGTGCAGAGTGCAGGTTGCAGTGGCAGAGAGCATCACCAATCCCTGCTTCACCAATCCCTGCTTCACTAGCCTGCTGGGCGCCCACAGCCTGCTGGTGCAGAGCAGACTGTGTGCGGTTCCTCCCAAGGGTGGAACCTGATCACGCCTCCTGGCCAGTAGCCAAAAGGGTTCTTGCAGAACACCAGCTGTGCTCTAATCACTCGAGAAGGAAGGTGGCATGCACACTGGCACCTCCCCCACGCTGGGTGTAAATCTGACTGTGCAAAGCAATTCTACTAGCATTAGGGAGAGCTGAGCCCTTTCTCTGTAGCAGAACAACAGTAATAATGTTCCATTCTGCATAAGGCAACCAAGGGAACTGTATCGAGTGTTCTGTGCACAAGCACTTGCGATTAAAATAACAGTCCCTGCTTGCTTCTACAAAAGTGAAAATGATTTGGAGCCAGGCCAGAGCGTGAGCACAAGGGGTCAGTTAGTGAGACAGTAGAGGAGATGATTGGTAACCCCAGTGCAAGGATGTTAATGATTCAGGAGAGAAGGTGTAACTAGGAAGATCATGTTGTTTCAATGTCTGAATAGAACCATGGCAAGACACACAGAGGAGGTGGTGCCTCCCAGCTTATAACTTTTAGCCCACTGGTTAGAGCTCTCACTTGGGGTTGGAATCCAGATCTCTCATGCCTCTTCTCCCACTCTGGCAGGGCAGAGGAAATTGAACCTGGATTTCCCACAACCCGAGGGAGTGCTATAACCACTAAGTTATGAAGTAGGTGCCTCCTACTCCAGCTATTTTATGTGGGGCTCCATACCTGCAGATACTCAGGTAAACAAGCCTTCTTATGGCCCACCAGTGGTTAAGCCTGGCGAACCATATGCAGCCTGTGGGCAGGATGTTCCCCACCTTGTCTAAGGCATCTGGGGTCAGGCAGCTGGTTCTCATTTTGAATAGGTGCCTACCTGTTGCCTGGACTTCAGCGCCTGTGTCTGAGAGAGTAGAGGGACTTACAACCATCCCTCCTTGGACACATGTCCCACTGGCTAGTTTAAGTGACGCCCTTCCTAGCACAATGATTTTTATGGATCATAGTCTAAGATGCCCGTCTCTCCCCAATCATTATACAGGGAGCCTTAGGGGTAACTCAGGTTTTGTGCTCCCAAGTTACCCTGTGATTCTTCTAGGCACCTAAAAGTTAGGGGCAGTTATACTCGGGGTTGCAGCATCCTGTGTCCCTTTCGTGGCTCCCACCCTATTTGAACGGATCTGGGTCTACTCTTGTTTACACCATGGCTGCGTCTAGACTGGCAAGTTTTTCCGCAAAAGTAGCTGCTTTTGCGGAAAAACTTTCCAGCTGTCTACAGTGGCCGCTTGAATTTCCACAAGAACACTGACGATCTCATGTAAGATTGTCAGTGTTCTTGCAGAAATACTATGCTGCTCCCGTTCGGGCAAAAGCCCTCTTGCGCAAATGCGTTTGTGCAAGAGGGCCAGTGTAGACAACGCGGTATTGTTTTGCGCAAAAAAGCCCCGATCGCGAAAATGGCGATCGGGGCTTTCTTGTGCAAAACCGCGTCTAGATTGGCACGGACGCTTTTCCGCAAAAAGTGTTTTTGCAGAAAAGCATCCATGCCAATCTAGACGCTCTTTTCTGCAAATGCTTTTAACGGAAAAACTTTTCCGTTAAAAGCATTTGCGGAAAATCATGCCAGTCTAGACGTAGCCCATGGGTGCAGGAGGGGGAGAAGCAATTCCACTGAGGTCAACAAAGTTACAGGTGTAAAAGGAGACCTGTAATTGGCACCACAACCTTAGCTGGTATAAACTAACAGAGAGGTAGCTGTGTTTGTCTGATCTTGGTAAAACAAAAAAAGCACTTTAAAGACTAACAAGATGGTTTATTAGGTGATATGCCTGTTTATCCCAGTTGAGGATCTAACCCTTAAACTTGATCACTGGAAGAAGTTCAGGGCGGGATAAAGTGTGGTGGTGTTAAAGGTGTCTGATCAAATGAGAAAAAAGAAATACAATAGAAAACAAAAGTGATTGTGCTAACTATACAAACCACATAATTACAGCTGACTCAGTTGCTTATTCCTTTAAACAGCAAGGTAACCAAACTTGAGTTTATTAAGAGCCTAGCACAGGAAGATCAAATGACCTCAGAAATGTCTGGTCTAAATAGATCATGTATGGTTGTCTCTTAATGTTTGTTGCAGTTTTTCATGTAATGCATCTAGTTGTCATGTGTTGGGGGATAATCACTTTTCTATCAAAGAAGCATATGCAACTGGGGAACAGAGATGTGAAAGATAATCCACTTTCCCTGAAAATAAATCTGAGGGGGACAGCAAAAGCAAAAAGAGCAATATCAGGAAGTTAATTGAGGAGATCATGATGACAGCATGGGTAGTCATGAACCACTGCCTGTCTCAAGTTTGCAGCAACTGGAAGAGAGATCCGTGAAGCTCTGCAGCACCTCAGGGCTCCTATGCAATCTCTGTACAATGCAATGAAGAATTACTGCACCCTAGCTATCTCCTTATGTCTCCTATGCAGACAGCAGCCTTTTGCAATCATGTCCGAAGTGGGCAGGCAGACCTCTGCGCTCATGTCCCTTAAGCCTTGTTAGCCCTCTCTCCCAAATTTAAAAAAACAAACAAAAACAGTCTGTTTAGGCCAATGCTGTATATCTTAGCTTGACCAACTTTGTTCCCATCACCCACCTTGTATTCTTTATTTATAATATCATAATACCTGGGGGAGGGGCACTACGTGCTGTACAAGTACAGTACAAAAAGATAGTTGCTGCCCCCCAAGGGGTTACAATCTAATTATAAGACATGAAACAACAGATAAGTTCTAGATTGGGTTAAACGTCTTTGAAACCGGGAGGTGAAATTGCCTCTTTTGTTTCTTTTACGACCTTTGTAAGAAGCCAGCTGCATTATGGAACCAGGTAGCTGAAACAATAGCAGCTGTCAGGGTATGTGAGAGAAACAGGAGAAGGCAGCAAGTAAGCACCAGATGCAGCCACAAAAGGTCTGGCCCTGAGAAGAAGCTAGGAGATTATGGGCAGGGTGCTGGCTGAAAGAGTCTTGGCAGCAAGAGCAAAGAAACTGTCTCCTGTTGTTTGATTTGTCCCGTGTTCAGGGAAATAGGAGTTTGTACAGTCCTTGCAGACTAACAGGCTTTCATCAAAGAAAAAGCTGTCTCTGTCATCAGTTCCTCCTTCTGATGGAAACAATCCACAGGGCCCCTAACTTGGCTAACTGCTCCGGTAAAAAAGGGGGGAACAGTAGCTATGTAGAGCAACTTGGATTCCTGTGTTTGATACATTAAGCTCTGTGTTAATTCTCCTTTTCCGTTTTGTTTTTAATTCACAGCAGCATCACAGATAAATATTAGGATGTCATGAGACCCACACAGCTACTGCCACCCCTAGACTGCTGAGTCTCCAACAGCAGGGAGTCAGAACCGCATAACCCAGCTTCTGCCTTCCTGCTGAGGGCATGGATGTTTATGGGGGAGTTAGTTAGCAGGCAGGTCCCAGCCCAGATGGTGGCAGCTGTCCAGTCCAGATGGCAGGACTTCAGTGACCCCCAGCAGACCTACAGGAGACGTTGCAGTGCTAGCTAGTGAGACACTGAGATGAAGACTGCAGCTTGGAGTAAGAGCAAGTGCATGGGGTAGCGGGGGGCCTTCCGCAGCAGGGTAACTGTGGCAGGGTGATTGGGATAAGACTGGAATCTATCCCACTACCAAGATCCTCCTGCTGGACCTGTAGTAAAAACTAAGTGTGCTTCTTCCCCTCCATTGCTTAAGCTAGAAACAGCACGTATCATTTAGCTGATTGCGCATGTCTTAGAAGCTGCTAAACTTTCTGCCAGGGAACTGAGTAAACTTGCAGTGACCAATCACGTTGCGACACGCTGACCAGAAGGAATGTGAAATCTATAAAAGTTTCAGCTCAGGCGATGCTCAAGGTTGACCCTGCTTTGAGCACTGAGCTCCTTGGCCATCCTTGTTTGCAAACAATAAAATAGAGTTGGACCCAGCCTGAAAGTGTGACTCTCTTCTTGGGGCAAATTGAACTAGCCTCCAGGGGACGAAACTAGCAATTTATGCAACAAATTTGGCGAGCCTGCCAGGAGATACCCCTTGGACTACTCCGGAGTCAGACGACAAGACCGTCGTAAGTGATCGTGAAGAGCACACCGGACCGTGTTTGAGTCCATCACGACACCGAAAGCGTGAGTCGGGACATCCAGAAAGTTAAAGGAATCTCCACCAAATGAGTCAACCAGGCTGTGAGGTCCGAAGAGATGGCGCCAGGATGTTGGCGGAGTAAGTATACATATTCCCTGTGTCTTTTGTGGTTGTTAGTCCCGGGACTCTTGCGTTCAGCACATAGGTCTGAACATTGGGACTCTTGCGTTCAGCACGTAGGTCTGAACATTGGAACTTTTGTGTTCAGCACATAGGTCTGAACACGTTCAGCACATAGGTCTGAACATTGTACTCAGCATTTGGGGCTGAGAAGTTGACACAAAGGGTTCGGGTCGCTCCTGGGTAGAAACTCCGCAACCCCATTGGGATGCATGCTGCGCAATTTCAGTAAATTTAAGAGTGATTTTAGGATTAAGATAACAAAAGATGATTTAATTAAGTTATGTCAGATAGAGTGGCCAACCTTTGGGATAGGCTGGCCAGATACAGGGTCTTTTAATGTAAATCTAGTTGCCTCTGTGCATGGTGTTGTTACTCGAGATGGGCACTGGGAGCAGTTCCCATATATTGATTGTTAGTTGAATCACACACAGAGGCGACCTGTGTGGCTGCTGAAGTGTAGTACAGGAGCTGTTACCAGATTTGCCCAATACTCTGGGGTATGCTCATTTATTAGGGTTACCCTTATGGGACTGGGGGAAGGTTAACAGTTCTATCAGTGTGCTGTTGGTGCTTACTTGGGCTCTCATATGGAGCTGAATTCTCCCTGCTGCCAATTCCCCCTCCCACTGGAGCTCTCCTGCAGGAACTAGGTTCCTCAGGATGGGGTTCTTCCCACCTTAGCAACACACACAGACACTCACACCCACTAATCAGAGCACGTCTGAGAGGACTGGGTATTCAGCACTCACAAGCTGACCCCCTCATATGTCCCTGGACTCAGCTGGCTGGGTTTCACAGCAATGCCACACTGCACCCTCATGTGCCTTTGGACTCCGTGGGCTGGATTAAACAGCACTTTAAGCTGCCATCCTCATAAGCCCCCAGGTTCAGCACCCCTTATCCCCACTTTCACACCACAGTCATTCACAGGTAAACCACACGATGAGCAAACCCCACAGGATTTTGGGCACTACAGGGATCTTTTGCTTGGGTACAAGAAGCGTTGTTGCAGAGCGAATGGGGAAGCCAAAACAACACCCCTTAAGGAAGAGTGAGCAAAAGAGAAAGAAAGAGAGAGAAGCAACCAGCTTAACAATGAAAGTGATTTATTTCTGAGTAGTGAATAGATATCAAACAGTTACAATATTAAATCTAACAATTACAATATTAAATCTAAATTGAAGCTGCTTACAAATGTTAGGTAACCATATAACAGTTTACACAGGGCAGGGTCAGGAGGCTATGCTTAGAGAGATAGTTGAGAGAGAGAGAAAGAGAGAGAGAGAGAGACCTCACCACTCCACGGAGCTTGCACTGATCGGGGTTCCCAGATGATGATGGTAGCCGGGGGTCCAGAGGGCAGGAGAAAAGCAGGACAGAGCCCCCAGCACGATCAGACAGGAGATGAAGAAGTCTCAATGGAACTGATGCAGTTTAAGTCCAGGTATCAGAACAGTTTTCTTGGGGCAAGGATAGGAGTTTTTATAGGGATAGTTCAAAGAGAAAGAGGAGAGACAATAGAGACTGATCACCCCTGGTTATGGGTGATGTTCCTTGAACGCGCTCACAATGCAACTTGGCAGTTTCAGTATTTTAGATGTCGATAGGATCATTACTAGAATTGGTCTGATAATGACTAATTTGGGTGTGAGCAGGCTTAGGTTCATTAGCATCTGGAGCAGGGATTTCCCATCAGGCCGTGCTTCTCTGCTTTCGGTGTCCCATAGTTCAGTGCGGTTCCTGCCTTGGAAGAGCTGCTCTCCATTCTGTATGCTAATGAGATGTCCCTCTGTTCCATCTTTAATGCAAATGAGGCTGGGGTGTTTCCTGAATTGTATCACCCTTGTCTGAAGCAGTTTAGGTGTGTCTTCCCCGGCCTTTTCATTGCTTTGTCTTTGATTCTAGCAGAGGCCTGAGGGAAGGGAATGGTTTTCCATGAATGTCACTCCCTGACTCCCCAAGAGCACAAGGCTGACAGGTGACCATGTTCTGGTTCCCCAATAATCACAGAGCTGGTGGGTAACAGAGCTTGTAAGGTTATGATAGCAAAAACTAAGGCCACGGGAGGCAAGAGTGCGTGCCCCAAGGTTTTAAATGATTCTGGTAGTGAAGTTGATCTGACTCAAGGCAGGCGTAGAAAAACTCCCGTGGTGGAGCAACGTGAGGAGGGGAAGGAAGAAGGCGAAGCAAGCTACCTGTATGTAAACCCCTCCTCACGAAGATTGGAAATAATATGCTGGAGCATGTTGCAAGGAGATGTGGATTGCAACTGCTTTAAACACTAAGGAGAGGGGATCACCACATGGGAGTGTAAAGGATTTTTTATTCAACTAACATTGGGAAGGGAGGGGAATCTCATTCATACACTCAATCACACTTATAGTCCCAGGCAGGATGATAAGGTGAGCAGAAGGCAGTTCATATTCTTTGATCTTCCCAAGTTGACTCCTAAGCTGGTCCACTGGCCAGGCGATCCGAGCAGAGGGCGTTCTGGGAGGCTCCACTTGATTGTCCACCCTGTCCCTCTCTGTCCCTCTCTGTCCCTCTCTCCTTCAAGGATCAGCCACATGCAGCCTCTGAGTCTAGGCCTGCTGGGGGCCGTGTGCACACCCTGCTGGGGGCCGTGTGCATTGTTGTTTACTCCTGCTGTTTACCTCAGACATTCTTCTGCACTCACTCAGGGAAGGGATAGGGGGTTAACAGACAACACTCCAACAGTTTAAGGAACCAAATAACATTAACAGGTGAGAAAGAACAACCACCAGTTTAACTGTCCCCTTACTTCTCCTTTGCCTCCAACAGAGCATGCCTTTGTTGTTTCATCTGCATGCCCAGTTGCCCTGCTGGGGCGAGATATGCTAACTAAGCTGCAGGCTGAAATTTTCTTCCCTGGTGATCAGATTGTAGTGCAGCTGCAGGTGAAACAGGGCTCTTCCCCCTTTAACACCCCGGTTTTGGGGGTGCTCAAAGCAGATGGCACCTCGTATAGATTAGTGCAGGACCTGAGGGCTGTAAATAAGAAGGTTCTTGTGGATCACCCTATGGTCCCAAATCCACACACCATTTTAAAACAAGTTCCGGCAGATGTAAAGCTGTTCTCAGTGTTGGATTGATGCTTTCTTCTTTATCCCTTTGCATAAAGACAGTTGGAAACTATTTGCCTTTGAGTGGGAGGACCCAGATACCCATGACAAAACTCAATTGTTGTGGACTGTGTTGCCCCAAGGTTTTGTATCAGCTCCCCATATCTTTGGGATCGCATTGCAGAAAGACTTGGAAAACTAGAAAAGGGCAACCGAGTCCCTGTTGAATGCCCTAGGGAAAAAGGGATATAAAGTTTCACAATAAAAGGCCCAAATATGCCAGCCAAAGGTCACCTTTTTAGGCTATGAGATTGAAAAGGGAGTGCGGGCTTTGAGCAAGGATCGAATCCAAGCAACTTCAGGAGATTCTCAAGCCCTTCTTAGCAAATAGATAACGACAGCCTCTCCGGCTGGAATCACAGGCAACCCAAGGATGTTTCACAACACGAGTGGGGGCCGTCCAGAGAAAAAAACATAACGAACAGTTAAAACCTTTCCCTTACACGCCGCTATAATTGGCTTGAGGGCGTGGGAGAATGTAATTTAAAAGCCACCCTAATGTCAACCAGTAGAAATTGAATTTGAAGATGTAATCACTAGAAGCTAAATCTGCCCTAACAAGGAGACACATTCTGCAACATAAATCTCCTTACAGAGCATGGGCAAGTGATCCACCCCAGAATCAGCAGCATAGATCAACTGCTGCAGCATGGATGTTATGAAAACCCTATACTGAGAAGTTTTAAATTAGTAATAGCTGACTGCAATAATACACATTCGGATTTACATACTGAAAAGAATTAGGAGGTGTGGGGGCTAATTAGAAAGCCCACTCTCCTTACCAAATTAATACTGGATAAACTTGTGTCATTGGGAAAAGTCCTTTAGAAAGAATAAGGAAAGTAAGACAGACATTGGAAAGTTACTAGGAATGAGAAATGTTTTCTTTGGAAGAACAAAGCAAGTAATTTGAAGGTATGCGAAGGTGAGAGGTAACTCTGTGGGAGAGTGGAAAGGATTAAGTGATTGTTGTAATATGTGAAGGGAAACCTGCTTTTAAAATGACTCCGTGTTTCTTGCAGCCTCTTTCGATAATCCAGGCAAAGAAACAATCAAATTTAACTATTTGGCTACAGACACTTTGTTAAATCTGCAAAAGGAAAATAAGGAATTCGATTGACACTTAACTGGTTAACTGTATAAAAGAATGAAATCTATACATTCAATCCTTAAGGTTACATTTATTCTTTAAGAAAACAAATCATTGTTTTAAGAATCCAAGCCCTGAAACTTCACTGTGTCTCTGTTCAAGGCTGAGTTGATAACACTTTTGGCTTGCTTTCAGATCCAAGGTTGTGTGTGTCTGCAAACTGCCTGTCTGTTGTGGAAGGGGGGGGGCACTGTCCCCCATAAGTAAGCCTGTAATATTGCATGTGATTCTTTTCAGGAAAAGAAAACCTTTTTGCTTGCTGGAATAGTAACTAGCAAGCACCTTGTTCTAAGAAAGAGTTTCTGTAGCAGTAAATCATTTGAAGCTTCAAATTTTTTTAAAAAAAGTCTGGTCTGCAGTACAAGAGGGAAACTGAGGCATGCCACTGTTGGGGAGGGCTAGCAACTCTGAGGTAATTCAAGGGAGTGGAAGGTCACGAGTACCGATGAAGCGGCCTTGTTCTCGGAAAATTGCAGCTCACTCGCACATGGAAGTGGTAAGGAACTAGCTATAACCGGTTCCCCCAACAGATCTTAGGCGGTATTTTAAGTTATAATGGGCCACCCCGACAGGGGTAAAAATGTTTTCTTGTCTTTCAGATCATCAGAAAGCGCTGGTGCCAGCTGAAGAAAAACAAACAACAACAAAAAACCATGGTTCTGTGTCATGACATAATAAGTTTGTGTTCTGTCCAAGTTTGTCTTGTGTGTCTTAATTGTAATATGTATTGCAAATATTGTTGTGTATAGAAAATTGTTTTTTTAATGAAGGATAATTTGAGTAAAGCAGAAGCATGAATTTAAACAACATTAATAATTGGGCCCAATCAATTAGCAACTCTAAATTCAGTGAAAAGATAATAGTTTGGTAATTGTTTAAGCTAGGAGAATGTTAACAATGTCTCCACAGGTGAACAAAAAAAAGGAACTGGAAGGAAGCAAGGAGTGCATCACATGAACAGAAGGATGGGATACGGGTACTAGCCCCTTCCTACCAGATTGGTTTTGCTTTAATGGCCATTGCTAACTTGCCCTCATTTAGATATCATCAACCAGGACTTTAAGGACAAAATAGAGCCTCCCAATTGTGCATCATGCCCTGAACAGACCCCTGTCCCAGAACCAGGACAACTGTCACTGATCCTTACCTTGATGATGTTCCACACTGGTATAGACCAGCTGTGTGCTAGAGTGGCTAATCAAATTGGCAAATGCCTGATTAGGCAATGACAAGGCTTAGCAGATACCACCGCAGATTGGTTTGAGCCTGGAAACTCTGTCAGCAACACTTATGTCATAGCCCAGAAATTGTATGAGAATCCAGGCTGGTAGATGCAGTAATATCCAGTGCCCGTAAAGGCCTAGACACCAGCCAAGCTAAATCAAGTGATCCTAAATAGTTTGAAAGATCTGGGTTTATGAAGAACAAGTCATGCCAAACTAATCTGATAGCTTTCTTTGATAAGATAACGAGCCTTGTGGATAAGGGAGAAGCGGTGGATGTCATATACCTAGACTTTAGTAAGGCATTTGATACGGTCTCGCATGATATTCTTATTGATAAACTAGGCAAATATAACTTAGATAGGGCCACGATAAGGTGGGTGCATAATTGGCTGGATAACCGTAGTCAGAGAGTTGTTGTTAACGGTTCTAAATCCTGCTGGAAAGGGATAGCAAGTGGAGTTCCTCAAGGGTCTGTTTTGGGACCCGTACTGTTCAATATCTTCATCAATGATGTAGATATTGGGATAGAGAGTACGCTTATTAAGTTTGCAGATGATACCAAACTGGGTGGGGTTGCAACTTCTTTGGAGGATAGGGACATAATTCAAAATGACCTTAGCAAGTTAGAGAAATGGTCAGAGGTAAACAGGATGAGGTTTAATAAAGAGAAATGCAAAGTGCTCCACTTAGGAAGGAACAATCAGTTCCATACATACAAGATGGGAAGAGACTGTCTAGGAAGGAGCATGGCGGAAAGGGATCTAGGGGTCATAGTGGACCACAAGTTGAATATGAGTCAACAGTGTGATGCTGTTGCAAAAAAAGCAAATATGATTTTAGGTTGTATCAACAGGTGTGTTGTAAGCAAAACTCGTGAAGTCATTCTGCCGCTCTACTCTGCACTAGTTAGGCCTCAGCTGGAGTACTGTGTCCAGTTCTGGGCGCCACATTTCAAGAAAGATGTGGAGAAATTGGAAAGGGTGCAGAGAAGAGCGACAAGAATGATTAAAGGTTTAGAGAACATGACCTATGAAGCCAGGCTTCATGAACTGGGCTTGTTTAGTTTGGAAAAAAGAAGATTAAGGGGGGACATGATAGCGGTTTTCAAATATCTAAAAGGGTGTCACAAGGAGGAAGGCGAAAATTTGTTCCTCTTGGTTTCTGAGGACAGGACAAGGAGTAATGGGCTTAAAGTGCAGCAGGGGAGGTTTAGATTGGACATTAGGAAAAAATTCCTAACTGTCAGGGTGGTCAAATATTGGAATAAATTGCCAAGGGAGGTGGTGGAATCTCCCTCTCTGGAGATATTTAAGAACAGGTTAGATAGACATCTGTCAGGGATGGTGTAGATGGAGCGTGGTCCTGCCTTGAGGGCAGGGGGCTGGACTCGATGACCTCTTGAGGTCCCTTCCAGTCCTATTATTCTATGATTCTATCTGTCCAGCTCTGTGTCCACTGCACTAGACATAACCAGATATTTGGACCAGAGACTAATTGGATTGTTAATTAATGGAACTAAATTAAAGAAATTAGAAGGCCAGTATTGAAGAATAGGGTAAGCCTTAGCCACTACCACTCAGTCCTTATGGTGATGAGTCCCCATCTCCCCCGTGCCTACCCACTGGAGTGGGGAAGTAGAGAATCCATGAGGACCCAAAGACCCACCTGGACAGGGGCATATAGATAAAATAAAGGGCATTGCTTATTCTGAAGGTGTGGGAGCCTCCCTATACTCAGGGATTGTTGCGCCCACTTTGATAAGGACATTTTATGTACCTGCCCATTTAACATCATGACGAATCTGCCTAGGTTTGATGTGGTTGTCTCAGAGAAACAAAAACATCGAGCTGGTCCAAATGAACGGTACCTACTGGTGTTTGACTACCCAGACAGATCACTCCATCCTGCCCCTCTACATATCCGTTTGTGTGCATAACAGCCCCGCACCAGGCGGCCTGACCGTTGATGGAATGTGGCTCTATCGCACTTCGGCAGTGGAGGTAACCTAACATGAGATCCTGAGTGGCACGGCGGAAGTAAGTACCAAGAGGAGGGTTTACTGGCCCTGCAGGCAAAGATCAAGGAGTTGGTGGCCAATGCCCAAAGATATATCGGGGCTGGCCGTCTGAGGTACACACAGATAGGGAAACACCGTGGACTATGCCAAACACCTATCTCTGCAGCACTCAACCAGGCAGTAGAGATCAAACCTATAATCATGGGCAGCACCAGTAAGGCGACGAAATATCTTGGGGATGGATTTGAAGTGTTTGCCAAATTATGTGGGGAGTTTTGATTTTAACATTTATAATAATGCTGGTGCTGTACCGGCACTTCCAGAGTAAATTAAAACCCCTTAAATTGTTGTATTTAACTTAGTGGGTTAAGGAGAACCCCAAAGTCAAGAGAAAAGAACTATAGGAGTAAACTGAGGCAGTCCATGGTATCTTGCTGAGAACTGATAAACTCAAATCATTAGGTCAGCCTGAGAAGCATATGCTACAGCAGATACTGTGACCCTGATTCCCCTGGAAACCACATTCCAAAGGGCCTCACTTTGATAAGGCCAGTATCAAACAACCATGCGGGATTGTTTTTACGGTTTGCTTTATTCCTAGGAAATAACCTTGGTTCCAAAGGAGCTAGCTGGCTTTTAGCTCAGAGAATAAAGACTCTTATGTCCATCAGCGAAAGACTGCTCTAGAAAGACCTTTACCAAGTCTTGCTAACCACCAACACCGCTGTGAAGTGCCAAAAACTGACTGTTGGCCAATGCTTCTCACTGCAAAAAGATCCCTCCCTCTCGAAATGATCCTACCCTGACTGCTGATAAGCCTCTCTCTCCTTCTGGTCCTGCTTTCCCACCTGTTGGACACCAGAAGAACCAAAATATTATAGGGTGATGTGCTAGTAACCTCTCCCCTGCATGATGCTGAACCACGACGGTTTCAAGGAAAAGAGGAAAAGTCTGCTCCTCTGACACCGCCAAAGCCCAAAGATTTCTGACTACAAAAGAAGTAAAATTGAAAATTAGTAAAAAAAGGAACATGAACACGAACTTTATTGTGCTATGTTAGTACACATTCCTGTTTAGTTATGATAATGTTATGCTTATTGCCTTGCCTAGCACCATGTCTTATAGCTCTTATACAGCGGACTGTACGGTCAGTTGTAAAACGTGAAATGTTTGTACATTACCAGAGACTAGCAATAGCTGAAACAGATTAAGTATAATTCGAAGAAAGCATCTTGAGGAGGGAATTGTAGTAAAAACTAAGTGTGCTTCTTCCCCTCCATTGCTTAAGCTAGAAACAGCACGTATCATTTAGCTGATCGCGCATGTCTTAGAAGCTGCTAAACTTTCTGCCAGGGAACTGAGTAAACTTGCAGTGACCAATCACGTTGCGACACGCTGACCAGAAGGAATGTGAAATCTATAAAAGTTTCAGCTCAGGCGATGCTCAAGGTCGACCCTACTTTGAGCACTGAGCTCCTTGGCCATCCTTGTTTGCAAACAATAAAATAGAGTTGGACCCAGCCTGAAAGTGTGACTCTCTTCTTGAGGCAAATTGAACTTGCCTCCAGGGGATGAAACTAGCAATTTATGCAACAGACCTGGGCCCCCTCAGACACCCGTTGGGTAGCTGTGAGCAAGGCCAGGCCAAGTCTCTTAACTGTAGCACATTGTCAGCCCCACCTCCTCACTAGCAGCCAGACAGGAAGCAGCCCTGGTGGCTTGAGCCAGAGCTCAATGCAGTGTGAGAGAAAGGACATTTTTGTGCTAAGGTAGTGGGCAGGGACTCAGCAAATCTGGATTTGGTTCTAAGCTCTTTGGGACAGGGACTGTCTCTCACTAGGCACTTGTAAAGTGCTTTGCACAGTTGGGACCCCGATAGTGGGTGGAGCATTTTGCTACCGCAATACAAAGCGTGTGCTTTGGTGCAGATGTGAGCATGGCTGACCTTGTCAGTGAGAGAGAAATTTGCAGCTTACTTTTTGCCATGGGCCCACTCCTACTGGTGTGGAGTAATTTGGGTACAGTTAAGTGGATGATCCAATTATTTTCATCCATCTTTATATTCCTGACATTTTCTGTGAATGTCCAGCAAATCTTCGAAAAACAAACCATATAGTGTAGCTGGGATTGGTCAGATAAATTGCATATTGTAGTATCATTTCTGTTCCGTGATCTGCTGTATGCACAAGCCATTCCAGTGCAAATATTGAGTGTGCATGTTTAAAATTTGTTAATACTCATGCCAGGAAAAATTGACTTCTCCAACATTCATGGAAAGCAGAGCACTCTGAGCAAGGCTGAAATGAATTTAGTTAAAATTGGAGAGGACCGGTTGTGTATAATTATTTCGCAGTATTTATCTAGCTTTCATTCTGACACTAAGTCAATATTTGTAGCAATCCATTCTCTTTACTGAAAATCCTGTTTGGTTCCTCATGAGCCTAGACCTCTCTTAGGCCAATGCTTACTCGACTCCATCATCCAGATTATCAGGCTTCTTATAAAGCTTCTGCTGCAATTTAGGTTTCTTCCCAAGCAATTACATCCTTCATTTGTCTTTGCTCTTTCCTGACTGCTAATTCAATTTGTGCATGCTGTTAATTTTGGAGTGTAGTTTACATTTTTATCAGAGTTTTGAAATGGTTAGAAGTGCTGCTTCTCCTTAATCTCTCTAGGCGTCTGACTCTTTTGGAAAGAACATTTTTTATCTTTCATCCCTGCCTGTTATCTTGATGGATCCATTTCCCTAGGTTTTTTTCCCCTCTATATCACTAGAGATGTTGAAAATAAATCTCTAAAGTCACTGCCACATACAAGTCATACAGGGTGTGATTCTACTGAGTGCCCCCTGCATAGTGCTGGGCAGCCTTGACGCCCATGGGAACTGAGGATGCCAGATGCAGCACAGAAAACACTCAGCACCTTGTAGCATTAAACCCCGAATCAGGGTATGTGAAGCAAGTTGTCCTATGCTCAACAGCAAGCAACTCTCAAGCTTTCAGCCCAGTCCAACTATCTCAACACTGAACATCCACAAAACCCATTCTTTGGCAGCCCAGTTTAAACATGGCAGTCAGGAAGGACAGATTAGAGGGGGGGTACTACACATGCTGGCACATTGGGCCTGATTCACCATTGCTCTGTACCTTATGTTACCATGTGCACTAGTGCAAAGCAGGTGCAATACTACTGTTCTGGTACTGTTGGGCACGTGCTTTACATTGGTATATTGTTGTTTGGATTATGGTAGCTTCTAGAGGGCTCATCTGATATCAAGCCCCATTGTTCTAGGCACAGTAATAGACAATCCCTGACCCAAACTCTGTACAATCTAAACAGACAAGGCAGACAAAAGGTGGGAGGGAGAGGACATGGAGGCAGAGAGAGGGAAATTGGCTTGCCCAAGATTAACCAGGAGGTTAGTGACCAAGTGGAGAATAGAATTTGTACCTCCTGTCCTACCTACTGGGTCGTATCTTGTCTAACCAACATGTGAAACAACTGTGAATTGGGCCCAGTGGCCTCAGGCAAGTAGATATAGAGGAGACTCAGAACTGTGTATTCCAGGCCTGGGAAAAATACAGCCCGCAGGCCAGATTCGGCCTGCCAAGCCACCAGATCCAGCCCGCAGACGCTGTGGGGAGCCCCAGGCAGGCTCACCGCTTGCCTTGCTCCACCTGCATGGTGCTCAGAAACACGGCTGTGGGGCAGTTTTTCTTTAAAAACTGAGTCTGGAGGGGAGAAAGCTTTAGGAGCTGCTACACCCCCTAGCACAATCCCATTGGCCTGTTTCTAGCCAGAAACCAGCCAATGGGAACTGCCTATTTTAATAACAGGCAGCCATGAAGCACAAGGGGCTCCAGAGCACATGGCTCCGGCCTGTACAGGGGCGGGGGAGGCAGAAGTGTTCCCTCTAAGTTGAGCAGCAGCAGAGCTTCACAGGTGATTAATCAGCCCTACCCAGTCAGATCCTCAGGACTCCCTTCACAGAGCTGACTGACTGGGTGGGGCTTATTAATCACCTGTGAAGCTGTGCTGCTGCTGTGAACACTGGCAGGTAGGGAGGCTGATTCAGGAACAGCTGCTGGCTAGTAAGTCTCTGGCCAGAGCCGCCTCTGGCACTCCAGCCCCCCCCCCAACCTTTTTTATCCCACTTCTGCCTCCCTACTTCACATACCCAAATTCTCTGCCCCCTCCTGTACCCATTTCCCCTTCCAGATCTGGCACCCCAATCCTCTGCCCCAGATCACACTCTCCATCTGCCCTAGCTCACAACCCAAATCTCTGCACCCCCACCTGTACCCCAGTTCCCTGCCCTAGGTCACAATCCAACCCCCTGCACCTCAGTCCACTGCCCCAGGTCTCAACTACCTCCTTCACCCAAACTCTTTCCCTTACCCCAAGCTCCCTTCTGCACTCATCCTGCATCCCAGACCCCACACCTCCTCCATTGATATCCTGGAAGAGTGCAGTCCTCAACCACTTTCCAAATTCATGGGGTGGCCCCCATCAACAATTATTGCCCACCCCTGCCATATTATCTGATGATTAAATAATGTTCTTGAGGGAGAATGCCACCCATGTGTCACTTTTATTCAGTATGCCCATTGTAAGATGTATTCAGGCAGGCCGAAGAATGTATGGCAACAACACGAGTGGATTTAGTGACTGGTCAAAGGCAGTGAGCAGTCATTGTAAAAATGAGAGAGAACGTTAATCTCTGCCCAGAAATTCTTTCCTGGCCTAAAATTGTTTTTCATTCTGGAAATGTAATTTTGCTTCTAAGAATGTTTCTACTGAGGCAACAATAAAAATTGCTGGTGGTTTGGTGAAGCACCTGATCAAAGAGAATACAATTTTTACTGAAACAAAAGACAGGACTATGCAGCACTTTAAAGAGTAACAAGATGGTTTATTAGGTGATGAGCTTTCGTGGGCCAGACCCACTTCCTCAGATCAAATAGTGGAAGAAAATTGGCATGACCATATATACCAAGGGATACAATAAAAAAAAGTGAACACATGTAAAATTGACAAATCAGATTTTAGAACAGAGGGAGTGTGTGTGTGGGGGGGGAGGTTAATATCTATGAGATAATATTAGGGGTGGTAATTGGGGAAGCTATCTTTGTAATGGGTAAGATAGTTGGCATCTTTGTTAAGGCCCATTCGTAAAGTGTCAAATTTAAGCATGAATGACAGTTCTGAGGTTTCCCTTTGTAGTCTGGTGTTATAGTCTCTTTGAAGTAAGATACATGTAGTGAGGTCATTGAGACAATGGGCATGGGCACGGGCCATGTTTATTTAAATCCCGTGGGGGATATTTATATCCCCCGCGGATTTCTCTATTCCAAAGTTAGAAATTAGCATGCCTCTTCTGCAGAAGGGGCCAGTATAGACGTAGCCCAAGGGTATGTCTACACAGCAAAGTTATTTCAAAATAACAGCCATTATTTTGAAATAACTTTACTAGGGTCTACACAACCAAACTATGATATTTTCACAACTTGGGTAGAATATTGCTTAGGCTCCATTAGTCAGTGTGTAACAAATGTGATTACCATGTGTATGCTGCATTGGGACCGTGCATATGTCATGACTCATAGTTCTCAAACCTGGAGGCCACCCCAATCCAACCTCCATCTAACCCTTATTGTTAGGATCGGGCTAGCTGAAGCCCAGCTCAAATAGAAGACTCCACCCTGCTATCCCCATTGATGAATTTCTGATGAGTTTCTGATTGGCCAGCTCCCCCTACTTAATCCAGAAAGAGAAACAAGAAGGTGACTGTACAAGTGAGTTCCACCCAGCTTCGCACAGCTCACCCAGCACCACTGTCTCCTGATGTCCCAGTTTCCTGATCCTTGGTATCTGACTCTTCATTCCTGACTTCAGCTCTTGGCATCCTGGCTCTGATTCCAGGCTGGAGTGGACCTGACAGCATAGAAGAAAGGCAACTATGCAGCACTGCTCAACATTTTAAAACTTTTGAATGACATTCACAGGAATGAAAAATTGTCTCAGACCAGAAACTTAAACCATTTCATTTAAAAAATGTTAACACAAAATGTTTTTATTTCTTTTTTTAAAAAACTTGTTTTAGTTTTTTTCCTCTCTCTAAGCAAAATTGACACAAATATGCTCCAGTGTCACCAAATCTGCATTATTTTGCCAAACATAGTTCAGTATGAAAAATTTCAGCCAGGCTCAACCTTCCCCTTTAAGGCCTTTCCACGGATTCACAATGACTGCTACTAAAATGGCAGGGGCCAGCAGTTATCAGAGCCTCTCTACTGAGCTTGGTCTGAATGAAAATAATGCACGTTCTTGTGTGCAGTGGCTTCTGGGCTTCTGCTGCTGTAATGGATTGGGAGCCATAACCAAACAAATTTGAATTAGGAACCGAAGGCAATATTTAAATTGCAGCTTTCAGGATGTCCAGAGTTTCATAGTAGTCCCGCAATTCCTATTAGTAATGCGCTTAAGAGCCCAGAAGTGTGTTGGGGTTTGGTTTGGGGTTTTTTTGGGGGGTATTTTTTTGCTAAATGTTCATGCAATTCCAGTCAACATCAGTACATTAGACACTCCTTTTCATCCTATGTCTATGCATTATGTCTTATGATTCCTGTTTCTTATGTCATTTTAAGATGTGCACATTAACATTTCCCTTGTTCTTAAGATCAGAAATGTAAGGCTGTTTTCAGCCTTAGCTATTGCCTTGCTTGGTTTGTTTAATAGAGCTTTGAGTGATGCTTTAGCCTGTATGGTTGTTGCTAGATTCCGCATTGTTGCTTTTAAGCACAGTGCTCTGAAATACATCAGTTACTGTAGGTCAGAGAAAACAGCTGGCAAATAGCTAGCAGCATTCCAGTTGAGGAAGTGAGGCTATGGAGTCTACAGAGAGTATTTATCAGACAACACAGAAGCTGATTTGCTGCTAAACAGTGATGGTTATTTTTTATAATTATTCAGATGTTCTTGAAAAGGAGTAAGTGTATACTATTTGCTAGAAAGTAACAGCTTCCTACCCTGCTGATGGCACCCTCTATCTTAACGATTGCTCTCCTGACAGCTAGGATATATTGTTTTAAGTTTTTTTTCCCAGAGCAAAATGAATTGCTGTGGAGCAGCAGTCCCCATCATTAACTGAACAGTGCCAGGAATTTGACTCTCATGTATCACTAATACAGCCCTCTTAAAAATGGAATGAAGGTTTTTGGCAGTAGGGGGAGGTTTCTGATATGAACCTTTATGAGCAGTAACGGGGACCATACCTCTCCATTATAATGTCAAACCACAGTCTGTGCAGATGTGACCTTGTAGAGAACCTGGATGTCTTTCTCTCTTTATTTTTCTTTAAATACGTACATCTGTGTGATTATAATTTCCCTGAGTCTTTGTAGATCTCTAAGGTCACAGCCCGAGCTTCTGAGCATTTCAGGCATGAGCTTGCCATCTAAACCCAGCCCAGCAAGCACCATTTGCTGGCCTGCTGCCTAGGAAGCTTTGTCTCACCTGCAGTCAGCACTGAATGTACCTGCTCACTTACTGAGAGAAATGAAAGAAACCAAAATGTATTTGTGTGCTATCTCTGCTGTCCCTTTCCTGGCTCTAGGATGAGTCCTAGTCCTGCCAACCCCAAATGCTCAAAAATCATGAGTCAGGCCCCACCCAGTCAGATTTTTAAAAACCTTGGGGATTTCAGAGCCTTTAGGAATCACTCAGCTCATAAACGCAGGCTTTTCTTTGCCAGTATGAGGGTTAGAAATGTACTATTGGGGGTTTTTAATGAAAGCTCAGATTATCAAATAGTCTCATAATGCCAGAAGCTGTGGCTTTAAGAAACACAGTAAATACAGTAGGACCTGCAATAAAGATGCAAGAGTTGGAAACGCTGTAAAGGCCACGACTTCACTAAATTGAAGATTGATGCTGCCACAATCATTTTTCCAGCGTTAGATTTAGAGAGTCTAGTTAAGATTCGCTAAATTGAACTCAGAGGGCAGCCCTGTTGGCAGCTGGTACTCCTGCTTCTGTGAGGAGTAAGGGAAGCCAATAGAAGCATTAGTTCCCACCAGCCTCCCACTATGGGGATGGTGGGGAAACTCAAAACAAGGTACGTGGATTCCAGCTATGTCATTAATTTGACCTTCCCTTTTAGTGTAAATCTTTTAGTGTAGAATCCCTTTTAGAGTTGCAGTGTAGCCAGGGGGACTACCTCAGATATAAGGCACTGCTTTCAGTGTCAGTAAGGGTATCAGACTCTGGTGCAGTGTTGGTTAAACAGGCCAATGCAAAACCCCATGTAAGCCAAGATAACTTTCTCTTTTCCTTGTCTATTTCAGGTACTGTATTCTGAGAGAGGCTCATTTCTGTGCTTAAGGTTAAGCCATAATATTCACACATAGATCAAAAGTTTGGAGTTCCTCAGATCTTCGGAGTTACAAAGAATGCAGCAGAAGTCTGAATTCTTCCACTGTCTCATTCACTCAGACACAGAGCAATGTGGCTGTGCACCAGTGACTTCTGCTTCCCTATTCACCATGATGGACAAGTTCCATTTCCACTAATAGAAATTGGTTCTCGGTAGAACTGCTTTCAGTGTAGGAGGAGGGCAAATCTTTTTAAATGTTTCTCCCAAGCCAGTGAATGCTGAATTTCACCAGTTTGACACAGGTGCAATAAGCAACATAGCTAACTACTGGAAGGTGCTCAGATCCAATAGTGATTACTGAAGTATAAGAAGCTATATACTATGAAACTTTCCTCCATATCCTAATCAGAGCACTGAATTCAACACCCTGATTGTATTTCACAGTATAGAAATAATTCCCAGGGAGATTAAAGGACTGGTCCAAAGGTCATTGAAGTCAATGGACCATTCATTCTGGCAGGCTTGAATTGGACCCTGGAAGGAAAAGGAGATACAAAGATACCTTAACCTTAATTTCTATTTTAATAGGAATTTAAAAAATAATATTCTTAGTGGTCAGCCACACTACATTCAGTTTGCGATCTCTTCTCAATTATTGTCTGCTTCATGGAATAATGCTGTTGGAAACTTCTCGCTGCAATACACTCGAAGAAAATCACATCGTTCATTTTGTTATTTTGATTGACATGTCAAATAATAAGAATTCCTCCTAACCAGTGCTGCAAATGGCTTTGATAAATATAGAAAGCACAGTCTTACAAATATTCTCAACCCCAGAACTCATATTAGCAATGAGAGAATTGATTCCTCTTGTCAAAATAGATTTTTTAAAATACCACCCCCTTTTTATTAGCCCCCACCTGCCCTCACCATACACATATTCCTCTCCAAGCCTGTGGAGTGTACGTCATGGCCAAAAGAAAAAAAATCTTGCAAATATCTCCTCCTCAGCTCTCTCTTCCATAAAAGAAAAGGAGTAGGAAAGCTTTAAGTTCTTTCTAGGATAAATTGTTTCTTAAAGGCCTGAGCAAAAGTCCATTGATGTGAATGGAAAGGCTACTGTTCAGAAACAAGAGCCTGCAGAAATAAATAAGCCATGTACTGTATTCTGAACAGCAACAAATTCTGTATCTTTTGAACGGACTAGAGAAGTAAATACTGGCTGAAAATATTCCACCAAGAATGCCCTGCCTCCTTGGGATAGGATATGAGGAGAGAGTCAATCTCTGTGATATTAAGCTATTATCACTATCTTAACAATAATAAAAAGCAAGGCAAGCCCAATAAATCTACTTCTTGGATGAAAAGTAAGCACTGTATGTAAACTTAGGCCACCAGTGTTTCTCCTAGTTCCGTGTTCATCCAGTCATGCTTAAGGCTGGGCACTATATCGGCACAGCTGTACTGCTGTAGTACATCTGGTGAAGATGTTCCATGCCTACAGGAGAGTGCTCAATTATCAGCATAATTATTCTGCCTCTGCAAGATCTAATGTAAGTGTGGACAGCACTTAAGTTGCTGAAACTTATCACTTGGGGGATGTCTTTTACATACCCCTGCATAAGGTAAGTTAGATCAACTTAAATAGCAGCATAGACCTGCCCTCTAGCAAAACTTACACACGTCCTTAACTTTTAAAGTTCACACAGCCCAAGGACAGTCAATGACACTATCCACAGTGCATAAAGCTAAATACACTAAGTCATCGTAGGCTCTGAGCCTCGGAACATTTCAAAGGTTACAAAATTCATGCTAGTGTATTTCCATCAGGCATATAAAATATCTGTTGTGTAACTAGGAATTACAAGCTATGCATGGTCATAAACAGTGGTTAAGGATTTCTATACATCCCTCAATAAATCCCAGAAAAGAAAAACTGGTACTTTGTAGATACAGAAAATGCCTGCCTGAGCTGAATCAATTAGCATTTCTTTTTGCTGAGCACTAGAGATTTCTTCCATGGTCCCTTTTGTACTGATAATGCTCAATATTTTAACACATCTGTATTGCTCTATCTTAAATAAGCTTTAACCATTCATTAGACACCCAACTTATAACTTTTTACCACACCTGCCTGACATCATCTTGAGTCTTGACAATCTTGCTCCTCCTTCTTTACTGTAGCACTTCATAAATACACTCACCACAACTTTCTTGATTGGAAGTTTTCTTGGATGAAAAAAAGTATCAAAGAATTTCTCTTAAATTAAGAATCCATGTAATCATCTGGAAAATTCAGAGTTGCCTTCTTTTCTTTGAGATTTATTAAGGTTGAGCTGGCTTGTACAAAGATCTTCTTTATATGCAGCTGCTATCCGACCAGTTGAAGATAACTAGACCATGCCCATGATTTCTTTAACTAGAACAGACCTGATGATTAAGGCTAAGATTTAGTCGGGAATATTTTTAGTATAAATCACGGGCAGACCACAGGCAACAAATAAAAAAATCACAGCCCCTGACCTGTCCATGACTTTTACTAAAAATAGCTGGGATTAAAATCTGGAGAGGCCATGGGGCAATAGGGTTTGCTCAGGAGGGGGGAAGGGACTGAGGGCCAGTCCCAGGGGAAGTAGCCTGGGTCTGCAGTACTAGGTGCCCAGGACTGCAAAACAGCAACTATTCCAGCTGACGGGACCATTGCTGGGTCACCACAGCAGCAGCTAGTGTGGCTGTCCTGGTGGGGCCACCTGAGCAGCTGGCCCTGGAGCAGGCTGCTTGGACAGCCCTAGAGTCAGCCACACTGACCCCTGCGAAAGTCGCAGAGGTCGTGGAAAGTCCTGGTATCTGTGACCTCCATGACAGACCCAGAGCCTTGCTGATGACTGAGACAATGCCTTGCTCAGGATGGTATTCAACAGGGTTTTTGTTTGTTTGTGTGGTGTTTGCCACAGACGGTGAATAGCTGCCACAACACTAGAATCAGTCATTTGAATTGCAATTTTAACCTAACCAGACTGTTCAGAAGAATTGCTAATTTCAGCTGGGACTAAATAAAAAGACAATGCAACACAGTCCGTTGAAATGTTTTTCATTGGCCATTGTAGGAGTGACCATAGCCGTGCTGTGGCAATTTAAAATGGGTCATGGGGAATTATGGAGCTACTCAGCTGGGGCCTGATTCATAATCCAGTGAAGAGAGTGGAAAGGCTTCCATTGACTCCAATGGACTTTTGATGAAGCCCTTCTAAAAAAGGATATAAACATCTGGTAAAATATACTCCCTAAAGGAAGACCATTTAATGTTATAGTCTGCATGCAGTGCATAGTGAATAATTGTGATAGATTCTAAACTCATATTTAATTTAATTACCATATACTTTTGTGGCCTAATCACCCCCAGCTGTTTTTTAGTACCAGCTGCAGAAGAAGTTGAAAAAAAATTAAGTAAATGATACTTGCAGATGTTAAGGACTTCAGTAGAAATGTGTTTCATGTCTCTGTAGCTGTGACATTTGCTGTGACACTCAGCACTGTCCTGGAATCATACGTCTCAGTTTTAGCTTTAATTAAAGGTCAAATTGAGGGGTGCATGCCAGGAGCCCTGCACCTCTTAGACCAAGCATGCATCCATATACACATCCAAACACCACTGTTTTGAATGGCTGGAGAGGCACAAAACAGCCAGAGTATATTGGTGCATCTGGCCTTGTATTCCTGGTGCTAACTGCTGCAAAGAATGTCTTCCAAAGAAATGTAACTCGTGCGGCCACGTCCCCTTGAGTCTGCGCAAAACCTGAAAAAATAGCTGTCATCTCAATTGAGTGTTGGCTCTGAATCCTAATGAGGACACTTTAAATGTCAACATTAACTGTTGCGGTACCGAGCATTTTGGTCTGATTCAGAAAAGCATCCCTCATTAAGATAGTATTTAAGCATATTGTTTACAGATGTCCTGAACTGGGGTGGGCTCTTTGCAGAAACATCCAACTATTCCACTTATCCCACAATCACATATTGCCACCCACCTGCCTCCAGATGCCAAAGGCCCTGATTGCCCTTCTACCCAGTCTCAAAAAATCTCTAGTTTCTTCTTGAATGTTTCCTCAAGGCATTTCTGCATTTGCTGAAGGGGGGAGGGAATCAAATCTCTAATATATTAAAAATTTAGGAGCAGAATAAAATAAATTGAATGCATTGCTAAATCACATAACACAAGCAGTGCTGGTCTGACTTATATGATTCATATTTAATCCAATAAAACCTTCAGATATTTAATTTATCTCTACTCAGCTATGGGAGTCTTGCATCATCAAGGATTTTGGCATAGAGTATAGGTCAGTCTTGCTGAACAGGTTAGTTGGATATAAATATGGTACAGGAAGCCTGGCTATACTGGATCAGATCAATGATCCATCTAGCCCGTAATCTCTTTCCAACAGCGGCCAGTGCCAGATACTTCAGAGGGAATGAACAGAAGAGGCAATTATTGAATGATCCATTCCCCGTCATCCACTCCCAGCTTCTGGCAAACAGAGGCTAGGGACACTGAGAGCATGGAGTTGCATCCCTGATCATCCTGGCTAAAGCCATTGATGGACCCATCCTCCATTCTTCTGGCTTCAGTTGCATCCCAAAAATAATTTGCATGAGAGTGTTCTTTGTGAGCCTGTGAATTGTAAGAAGGAAGCATAGTGCCTATGAATTTACCAATTCATTTGCTTCACCCTGTGTGTTATCAAATCTGTGCAAAATGGGTGTGAAGCGAACTTCAATCAAATTGGAGGGGTTAGAGACTCAGTCCCTCAGAACTTCAGCTGCTTATAAGACCCTGTGATGGGGTGTACTTGGCCTCAAAATTCGGCTACATCCATCCCAGGAATGAAATAGAGCAAAAGTAGAAGAGGGGTCCTCCAAGCAAGCTAGATTGGCTGCAGGGGAAGCAGCCAATCAGGGTCCAGGAGGCCATAAAAAAGGAATTGCAGAGCAGCAGTTAGTTGCTGTTAGAGCTGGAGAAGAAAGGATTGCATGCCTGACGGGTATGCCTGAAGCACAAGAGACTGCTAAGTAGGGACCAGAAGTGGGGGTGAAAGAGGCTCCTGGCTGACTACGAGGGCTGAGCTTAAGATGGGAAAGGACATACAAAATGGGAAATGACTGCCCAGGAAGGAGCACTGCAGAAAGGGATCTGGGGGTGATAGTGAACCACAAGCTAAACATGGGTCAACCATGTAACACTTGCAAAAAAAAGTGAACATCATTCTGGGATGTATTAGCATGAGTGTTGTAAACAAGACGTGATTCTTCTGCTCTACTCTGTGCTAATTGGGCCTCATTTGGAGTACAACTTGAAGCTCTCTTAACCAGGATTCTATGGTCCAGCAAAATTCATTGTCCGGAGGGCCAGCAACAAGGATCCCTGTGGAGCCGGCAGAGCACTGGGCTGCCCTCAGTGAGCTGATGGCAGGGCTGCCCAGCACATGGCAGCAGGTCTGCCCAGTGGGTTTGGAAGACATGCGCGTGGCTGCCTGGTGGGGCTGGAAGCCTGGTAGGTCAGTGGGGTAGGAAGCCACAGTGCACAGCTGTCCAGCAGGCCCCGGAACCCCAACACAGCACATGCAGCTGCCCAGTGGGTCATCAGGACAGTGGGGCCAGCAGGAGGTGAGGCACCAGCTGGGAGGTCAGCAGCTGGGTTGGAGGTGGAGGGGTGAGGGGCCTGCAGCAAGGGGTCCAGGAATGACCTCCCCTGGTCTGGCAAAATCTTTTTATCCAGGACCGGTCAGGTCCCAAGGGTGCAGGACCAAGAAGGTCCTACCTGTATTATGTTCAGTTCTGGGTGCCAAATTTCAGGAAAGATGTGGTCAAATTGAAGAAAGTCCGGAGAAGAGCAATAAAATGATTAATAGTTTTAAAAAAAACATGACCTATAAGAGAAGGTTGAAAGAATTGGGTTTGTGTATCTGGAAAAGAGACAATTGAGAAGGGACATAACAGTTTTCACATACTTGAAGACTTTTATAAGGAAAAGGGAGAAAAATTATTCTTAATACCTAATGATAGGACAAGAAGCAATGGGCTTATACTGCAGCAGGGGAGGTTTAGGTTGGACATTAGGGAAAACTTCCTAACAGTCAGGGTGGTTAAACACTGGAATAAATTGCCTAAAGAGGTTGTGGAATCTCAGTCATTGGAGATAAATACCTGTCAGGGACAGTGTAGATCAGTGGTCCCCAACCTTTTGGGGTGCTGGGCGCCTGGGAGTGGGGCCGCTCACACACCGTGCACCCGGGAGCGGGGCTGCCCATGGGCAGCGCCGCCCATGCGCCACGCACCCAGGGCTGACACCACTCGTGTGCCATGCGCCTGAGGCAGGGCCAGCCCTGATCACTCAGTGGGCACACACAAATGCCCCGGCGGGCACCGCGTTGTGGACCACTGGTCTAGATGGTGCTTGGTCCTACCGTGAGGGCAGGGGACTGGACTTGATGACCTCTCGAGATCCCTTCCAGTTCTATGATTCTATGGTTTGCTGAGGGGACCAGAGGAGCAGTAAGGGATCCCCTGGCTGGCAATGGAGAGCGAGTAGGGAATGAGTCTAGGGAAGGCCACAAGAAAGCAGTGATTCTAGGGAGGAAGCCCTAGCCTACAGCCTCATACCAGGACTGGACTGGTTTAAGGACTGCAGACAACCCTAACCAGATGGGATGCTTGCAAGAGGCAGGTGCTGATCCCATTATAGTCCCTTTCTCCTGGAGCTACTGATAAAAAGGCAGCAGCAGAGGCATAGCGAAAGGGGTGCATGGGGGGCAATTGCCCCCGGACATCACGCTATGGGGGCGCCGGGCTGGGGTGAGAGCAAGCGCATGCTGCGCAGGATCATCTGGCATGGGCGGTGAGTTCTATGGCCGTCCCCCCGTCCCCGTCCCGTCCTGTCCCTGCCATGCACAGCGTTCAGTCAGCTCCCCCTTGCCGGCTCACGCTGCACACGGCAGGGACAGGACGGGGTGGGGACAGGGATGGGCGGCGATAGAACTCACCGCCCATGCCAGCGTTCAGTCAAATCAGCTCCCCCTTGCCTGCGCACACTGCGCAGTGTTCCCAGCTGACCGGGGAGATGCCCGGGCGTGATGTGACATCACGGCCCAGGACTTTAAAAGTGGTCGGTGCTGGGAAAGGAGAGGAGAGGGGAAGGGCATTAGGGTCTGGAGAGAGGAGGAGGAGGTGCTGGGAAAAGGCTTGAAAGAAGGGGTGGGCATGAGAAAGGTGGGGATGGAGCAAGTCATGTGTGAGGGCACAGGGGCATGAGAGGAATGGGGGCAGAGAGTGGTGAGGGGGTGGGCATCAGAGAAAAAGAGGGCAAAGGCGGCAGGGGCAGTGAGGGAAGGGGGAGGCACCAGAAGGGTGCAGGGCTAAGGGAAGGTGCAGGTGCCAGGAGATTCTGGGGGTGAAGCAGAAGGGCAGACACCTGCAGGGGAGGGACTGGCACCAGAAGAGAGAGACAGGGCATGTGTGTTAGAAGAGGGGATGAGGAGGGGTAGCTCACATGATCAGAGTGGGGCTACTGGAGGAGTGGGCACAAGGGGGAGAGAAGGGCTGGTGGAGGGGGGCAGGTCGCAGGAGGGCTGAGGGCAGTGAGAAGGGCAGGAGTCAGGATAGCAGAGGAGGGTGAGTAGTTGAGGGGCAGCAGGCACCAGGGGAGATGATGGAGTAAGGAGAGGAGACATGGCAGCAGAGAGAAAAGGTAAAGGTTTAAAAATATTTATTAATAACTTGGTATGCTGCCTACAGCCAGTTTGTTTGTGCAGTTTGGGTTTATGTGGGGATCAACACGTGGCCGGCAAGTGGGAGCCAAAACAAAAAAGTAGTCAGTGTAATGATCTTCTGTTGATATACATTTTAGTAGTTAAATTCTTGGACTGTCATTGCTCATAAAAAGTGCTGTCACATAGGTAGAAATCGGGTAAATATTGCATTTTATTAATATCAGCAGAGCTGACTTAAATGGGGATTGTGTGTTGTGTAGTCTTGCCTTAATCTTTGTATTCATGCCTGTCACTGTGAGAGAAACTATTTGTATATATTTGCTTGCATATGCAACCACACTTAAGGTGAGTCCCTCAGCATGTTCTGTAAGTATCAGTGTGGCCCCTGGGGCTTCCAAAGTTGAGTTGCTCTAGCTCATCCCTGACAGGTGTCTGTCTAACCTGGTCTTAAATAAGTCCAGTGATGGAGATTCTGCAATCTCCCTAGGCAATTTATTCCCGTGTTTAACCACCCTGACAGGCAGGAAGTTCTTCCTAATGTCCAATCTAAACCTCACTTGCTGCAATTTAACCCCATTGCTTCTCGTCCTAACCTCAGAGGCCAAGGAAAACAATGTATCTTCCTCCACCTTATGATACTCTTTTAGGGTACGTCTACACTACAGCGCTAGTTCGAACTAGCTTAGTTCGAATTAGTTAATTCGAACTAAGCTAGTTCGAACTAACGCATCTAGAACTAAAAACTAGTTCGAACTAGCGTTTTGCTAGTTCGAACTAGTAAGTCCACATTGAGTGGACTCTGAACAGGGCTTAATGATGGCCGGAAGCAGTGCCGGCAGGGCATAAAAGGAGGACTTAGAGCATGGAGATACTGTCTCAGGCTAGCCGAGGGCTGCGCTTAAAGGGTCCCGACCCCCACCCCGGACACACAGTTCTAAGGGGTGCCCCGCTTGCAAAGAAGTTCTGGCTTGGAGTGCCCTGAGTGCCCACACTGGGCACATCACACCACTCGGCCATCAGCCCGGCTGCACTTGCCGCAGGCTGCCATCTGGGGAGAGGGAGTAATTGGGGGGCTGCAGGAGAGCTTCCACCCCCAGAAGCCCGCAGAGCCAGCCCAGTCCTCCCCATCGGGGGCTCGTACCCCATTCCTCCCTCACCTCCTTCCACTTGCCCTTCCCTAGCCCCCCTTCTTATTGATGTACAAAATAAAGGTAACGTTTCTTCCAACATTGACTCTGTCTTTATTGAACAAAACTGGGGGAGACTGGGAAAAGGAGGTGGGAGAGGGGAAGAGAAAGGCTGGGAGAGGGGAGGGCAACTAACATGATCAGGGGTTGGGAACAGGTCCCAGATGAAGAGAGGCTACAGAGACTGGGACTGTTCAGCTTAGAAAAGAGGAGACGGAGGGGGGACAGGATAGAGGTCTGTAAAAGCAGGGGTTGGGTGGAGAGGGTGCATTCAGAAAAGTTCTTCATGAGTTCCCATAAAGAAGGACTAGAGGACACCAAAGGAAAGGAATGGGTAGCAGGCTTGAAACTAGTAAGAGAAAGTTGTTCTTCTTCCCAAAGCAAATAGTTAACCTGTGGAACTCCTTGCTGCAGGAGGCTGTGAAGGCTAGAACTAGAACAGAGTTTAAAGGGAAGTGAGATCAAGTGATGGAGGTTGGGTCCATGGAGTCCTATTAGCCAGAGGGTAGGAGTGGTGTCCCTGCCCAAAGTTTGTGGAAGGCTGGAGAGGGATGGCACGAGACAAATGGCTTGGTCACTGTCTTCGGTCCATCCCCTCCAGGCTTCCTAGGGTTGGCCGCTGTTGGCAGAGAGGCTACTGGGCTAGATGGACCTTTGGTCTGACCCAGGACGGCCATTGTAAGCTCAGGGCTCAGGGTCGGGGGTCTCAGTGGACCCCCTTGATTTTCATGCACACCTGCTCCTGGGTGGCCAGGCTGGCAGCTCTCCTGCCCTAGACGGCCACTTTCCTGTGCCTAGTGCGGAGATCGTGGACGAGGTCCACGATGTCCGCACTAGCCCAGGAAGGTGCCCGCCTCTTGCGGTCCAGGGCAAGCTCCCGGGAGCCGCCAGCCTGGTCCCGGCAAGAGGGGGTGGGCTGGGGGGCATCGGGTGGGTGGCTCTGTGCCGTGCCAGGTGCAGGGTCTGCTGGCTGGGTGCTGGCAGGCTTGCACCTGGCACGGGCACCGTAGCCAGCCCGTGCCCCTTTAAGATGTCCGGGGCTGGGAGGGGGGCATAGAGTTTCCCTGGTGTTGGCCAGAGTGGCCACCAGGGAAACCTGGGGAGGGCTAGCCTCCCACTAGTTCGAACTAAAGGGCTACACAGCCCTTAGTTCGAACTAGCTAGTTCGAACTAGGCGTTAGTCCTCGTAAAATGAGGTTTACCTAGTTCGAACTAAGCGCTCCGCTAGTTCGATTCAAATTCGAACTAGCGGAGCGCTAGTGTAGCGCATAGGAAAGTTAGTTCGAACTAACGTCCGTTAGTTCGAACTAACTTTCTAGTGTAGACATACCCTTAGATACTTGAAAGCTGCTCTTATGTCCCTTTTCAGTCTTCTCTTTTCCAAGGTAAACAAGGTCAATTCCTTCAACCTTGACTCATATCTCATGTTCTCTAGAACGTTCATCATTTGTGTTGATTTTCTCTGGACTTTCTCCAGTTTCTCCATGTTTCCTGAAATGTGGCACCCAGAACTGAACATGATACTCCAGCTGGGGCCTAATGTAGATGGCTCATTCCCTGCGTAGAGGACGTGAGACTGGGCAGGTTAATTTCCAATCCTCCTCTTTATTCTTTTCCTAAGCCAGGAGGGCACAGTAGTTCTGATGGGGGGCTCTGCAGGAAGGCAGCCCGCACTGCTCCCTGCCTGAAACCTTGTGCAGGTGTTAAACAGCTGTCCAGCCTGCCCTAGAGGTGACTGCATTTCAGCGTGCCTGAAGCAACACAGCATCAGCAATGGACAGGAGAATGGCTCCCGGGCATGGCTTGCTCATGACTGCTTCAGTACCATTGGATGGGCCTCAGCCTCTTTTCTTCCTCTCTCCCGCTTTGCAATGGGGCTGTAGACTCTGGGGTGAGAGAGGTGGAGGCAGGCAGAGGTGTCTCCCTGCAGCAGATGTAGACACGTCTCTGTATTAATCATTCTCTCATTGAAGTTTTTAGCTTTGTATTGAGTCCTTTTACATGGAAACTTTGTATTACGTCTTGGTAGACTAGTCCCTAGGACAAGTGAGTCAGAGACTGTCCCTGTGGGGTGAATAAGGTGGGAATGTATAAGGCGGAAGGTGAGCACCTCTGGGCAGTTGCAAAGATTGGAGAGAGGATGGAAGCCAGACCAAAGACCAATGAGCCCTGGGAAATGAGCCCATTGAAAGGAGACTGGACCTGTGGATGCTTTGGGGGTCAGCAGCAAGGGCCTGGTTTGGGAAGCCCCCTCTTTGGAGGTGAATGTGGCAACATTGAGACACCACCCAGAAGCCGGCGCCACAGACACTAACTGCAGATTTATCGGTTCTCACAGATCTTGCACATGCATAAGATGACAGATTTGCAGAAGGGAGGGCAGTGGCATAGTGAGGGGGCCGGAGGGATCAGTTGCCCCTGGTCACCATGCTAGGGAGGCTCCAATTTAATCCCATTCTGCTCCCCCCGTTATCCCTTCAGCTCACGTGCACCTACTCCGCCTGCCACCGGCAGCTGGAGTCTCCTCCTTGCCTCTCTGCTCCGAGCCCGACCCTGCTCCATCTCCACTGGAGGGTTAGCGCATGTGGGAGCCCGGCCCCAAACTGTAGGGGGTGGGGGAAGATGCAGTACAAGTTCCCCTCAGCCGTGCACCAGGTTCGGGGCCGTGCCACATGGCGGGTACGGAGGGAAACCCCGGATGCCTGGGAGAGGGCGCGGCCGTGGCGGTGGCGCCATGGCACGCCTTCTGGGACGGACGCCCCCTCCAAGGTGCGCGGAGCCGGCTGGCGGGTGCCGGGCTCTTCTCCGTGCGCCGTCTGCCCGTCGTGCGGCGGCGGGGGAGGCCCCAGAGGGTTTGGACACGTTTCCCTCAACCCAGGGACCAGGTACCTAGCGCTCTCTGCGGGCCACGGGGCCCGGGGAAGGCGGAGGTTCAAAGACTTGCGCGGCCCGAGGCGGCCTGAGGGACAGGCGCTGCGGAGGGCCTGGCGCTGGGGAGGGGGGCGGCCAGGGCAGTCTGAGGATGCCCATCCCTGCCCCCTCTCCCCGGCACTGCCCACTGTACCCAGGAAGGCTCCTGTGAGCCGCCAGCTAGGTCCTGGGAAGAGGCGGAGGGCTGGGTGGCAGCGGGTGGCTGGCTCATCTTGTGCCAGGTGCAGGGTCTGCTGGCTGGGTGCTGGCAGGCTTGCAACTGGCACAAGCACCGTAGCCAGCCCGTGCCCCTTTAAGGGCTCCAGGGCTAGGAGGGGGCAGAAGAGTTTCCCTGGTTGTGCCCAGAGTGGCCGCCAGGGCAAGCTGGGAAGGGCTTGCCTCCAACTAGTTCAAATTAAGTGGCTACACAGCCTTTAATTCGAACTACATAATTCAAACTAGGCGTTAGTCCTCGTAGAATGAGGTTTACCTAGTTCAAATTAAGCACTCCGCTAGTTCGAATTAAATTTGAACTAGTGGTTTGCATGTATAGACGCTATGAAAGTTAATTCGAACTAACGGCTGTTAGTTTGAATTAACTTTGTAGTGTAGACATACCCTAATTTAGTTACAACTTCTCAAGAGAGAGATCTTGGAGTTATTGTGGATAGTTCTCTGAAAACAACCACACAGGGTGCAGTGGCAGTCAAAAAAGCAAACAGAATGTTAGGAATCATTGAAAAAGGGATAGCGAATAAGACAGAAAATATCTTATTGCCTCTATATAAAACCATGATGTGCCCACGTCTTGAATACTGTGTACAGATGTGGTTGCCTCATCTCAAAAAAGATATTGGCTTTGGAAAAAGTTCAAAAAAGGGCAACAAAAATGATGTGGGGTTTGGAACGGGTCCCATATGAAGAGAGATTAAAAAGACTTGAACTTTTCAGCTTAGAGAGGAGGAAACTAAGGGGGGATAGGAGAGAGGTCTATAACATCATGACTAGTGTGGAAAAAGTGAATAAGGAAAAGTTATTTAAAAGTGAAGTTTTTCTTCACTCGGCGCACAGTCAACTTCTGGAACTCCTTGCCAGAGGATAGACTTTAACAGGGTTTAAAAAAAGAGTTAGATAGATTCATGGAAGTTAGGTCCATCAATGGCTATTAGCCAGGAAGAATAAGAATGGTGTCACTAGCCTGTTTGTCTGAAAATGAGTGACAGGAGAGAGATCATGTGAGGAATACCGGTTGTGTTCTGTCCCCGTGGGGCATCTGGTATTGGCCACTGTCAGTGGCTCGAGGCGGGCTGTAGCAGCTGGCACCCCAGGCGGAATGCGCAATCGGTGCTCCCACCTGCACGGCCATCAATGGCCGTGATGTCATCATTGAGCGCCCCGTTGAAGACGGTGCCCTAGGCGACTGCTGAGTCAGCCTATACTCACGGGCTGCCCCTGGCCACTTGTCAGCAGACAGGATACTGGGCTGGATGAATGTTTCGTCTGACCCAGTCTGTCCGTTCTTATGTTCACTGTCCCTCTGGCACCTTTCCTCCATTTCTTAAGACTTCCATGATAGCCCCATTCTGTCTCCAAGCTCCTCTGGTGTTCAGGCTACACCTGCTGCCTCAAATGCCTCTCTTTCAGTTGCCTCTTAGATTCCCCCCCCAATCTGTGTTCTTCTCTGTTGTTGCCCAGGGCATCACTGACCCTTCCTAGACAAGTCTAAGGGCCTCATTACTCTGTTTACCCTCCTCAGTCTGCCACTTACCCACTAATGGATCCCAGGCCAATGTCACATTGGTACCTATTAGTACTTTTTTTACAACACTTACATTTGTCAGTTTCATAATAGGTGGACTACTTGGTATGTGTGCAGAAAAACACTAGCTAATAAAGACACTACCCTTAGGTCTATCTTCCACCTCCCATTTCCCTTCTGATCATGGAATCATAGCATATTTTGGATCTGGCTCAGGAGAGAGTAGCACAATTGTCAAAGCAAACATTATGATGCATCAGAAGGGACCTGAGGAAAAAAAATTATACCGAGACAGCTGAGATGAAAACTACCGCATTGAAAGCAATGTCCCCAAAGGCTAAAATATTAAAAGACTTTGAGGAAACAGATGCCCTTCATTTCATATGCACAGCTTTACACTTGATATGCCATGGCTCCATTGCCCATGGAATTTAATAGAAGATTATATATTACACCAAGCAGAATGTGAGAGCGTAGTTGTTATTACTGTATGAACCTGGCCCATTTGCAAGGATGAAGTCATGATTTACATATCATGGTGCAATGCATTTAAATTCAAAGTTATAATAGAACTGTCTGTTTTCTGTGCAAGTAGCAAGCATGGTGTAAAGAAAAGTTAGCTCTCAGGGAGGTGGTGAAGCAAATTGCTGCATTAACTTCCCCCTCTGGAGTTAGTGTTTAAATGGTAGCTTGCAATAGTTCACAGGCAACATTTGTCAGTAACACAAAATCAACATTCACTCAGGAACAAAAACTGGACTAATCAAGATCCAGCACTGAACTGAGGAGGGCTGTGTACTTACCATGCTACCAGATCTTTGGAGAGAAGCTTGTTCATTGTCTGCCCAGACTATGATTGCGTCTAGCCCGATTACAGAGATGATAGGAAATATTTTCAGGAATATTTTTTCCTTTTGCATGCTACAACTTACATATGCAGCTTTGGTCCTGAGGAGGAATTGTGCACTGGGCCAGGATGTGCAACCCCCACACTGGAAAGGAAGTGGTTAAAGAGCTACTTCCGAGCCAGACAGCCATACTCCATCAGACCAACAAAGTGTGGATGGGCTGGGGACGGAGCTTATAAGGGAGCAGAAGAGCTCACTAGGCGGTAGACCGATAGTGGAGATGAAAGGGCTTACTCTCTGAGCCTGAGGTGAGATTAGAGTGTCTTGGTCAAGGCCACGAAGAAAGGACTTGCGACTCCTTCTGATTCCAGACAGCCAAAGGATAATCTACTGCCTTGCTTGATGGAACTGCTAATGCATTCCTTTTTTTATGCTTTCATACTATATCTTGGTTAAATTTTCTTGAAGATTTGAGTTTAGTTATTTTAATGACTTGACTTTTATCTGTTGGGAGTAGGGGGTGATTAATAGGAAGTGATCCAAGTGGGGGCAGCAGTATAATACTTTTGTGGTGCAGGACTTAGCTGGCTACCACTGGGGCCTAGATTGGAACTTGGTGGAGAGGCTGGGCCCGGGTTCCCCTTACCAACACCGAGGGAGTGTTGAAGACAAACGTCTACTGTGTGTGTGAGGAACCTAGATAAGGGAAGGCCCTGCAGACACAAGGATCTGGACTACAAGATCCTGATCCAAAGGGAAGCCTGAAGTCACTCATGTAAACTAGAGGACTACCCCATTGCTGGACTCTTTTTATATAGCAGATACTAATGAGTGACCTGTCCAGAGAGCTGAGTCCAAGAAGGGACTGCTGTAGGGCTGCTCTAGGCTATCGACAGTGGGTACCGTGGAAAAGGGTGCCTGCATGTCCCTCAACAATTAGTTGGTGCTAGCAATGAGTAGCTCCTTCATATACAGACCCATCTGAGTGCTTGTCTCTCTGAGTATCTGAGCTATACAAATCAGGTAGTTAGAGTTTAATAATTGTGCCTGCAATTCATTGTGGCAGATCTAAAGATGTTGCATTCAATTTTAAGGGTACACATTTTACCCACAAAAGGAGGTTAAGCATGAGCCCTCCTCCCCCCACCTATATACCCCCTTATTGACAGTGTGAAGCCTGTGAATTAACTTGATGAGCCATAAAATTCCTTTTGGGGCTGTTAAAATCGACCAGCTCAATTAAAGACATAAGTACTGTGCTGCCTTCATGCACATGGCTGTCTACCTCATTTCTTTTATTGCACAGTGGCATAAGACAAGGCTGGAAATGTCCAATCACACTAGCCTGAAATACAAAATATTCTTTCTGTGTAGATTCAGGCACCTAATGCTATTTTAACATTTCTTCTTGCATCAGTATAGCTGGCAAATATTTATTCTCTCAATTATAAGAAATTGGAAATTATGAAACATACTGATGAGAATACAAGTTAGTCATTGGTATTCTGCCTGTTTTCATGTGTGAACTCTATAAATGATTGATTTTATCTATTTATTTTTAAATCTCTGGATACTTCCTAGAATTGCTTCTGATTCCAGACAGCCAAAGGATAATCTACTGCCTTGCTTGATGGAACTGCTAATGCATTCCTGTTTTTATGCTTTCATCCTATATCTTGGTTAAATTAGGATGGCCTGAGATGAGGAATTCCAAATATATATAAACTCTGTGTAACAGGACAGCCTGGCCCTTTAAGAGCCAACAGGCCTGGAGCTTGTCAGCCCTGTTCAAGCCCCACCACCGTACATCTTTAGGAGGTGTTGAACTTAAGAGGAAAAAAGCCCTGCAGTTGTGGGGAGCAGGGCTGACTAGAAGGAAAGCAGACAAGCTGCTCCTATGTGGAGAAAAACATCTAACTCAGGCTAAGAATTGCCTGAAGGCAGGGGTGGATATAGGGCAGGGCGAACAGGGCGGCCGCCCCGGGCCCCGCGCTTCAAAAAGCCCCGCGCATGCGCCGTGGCAAAGGGGGGCCCCACAAAATTATGCTGCCCGGGGCCCTGCAAAATGGTCATCTGCCCCTGCCTGAAGGTAACAGCCTCTCAGAGACTCTTAGTAGAACAGACCTTAAAGAATTGTCAGGTTGATTGGAGTTAGCTCAGTTAGCAATACAATGAGCCATTGCTGCTGGGGCCTATCTGCAAGGAAGGGTGCTGAAGGCAGAGCCAAATAGGGATGAAGAGTCTTTCAGTGCTGCTTTTGAACTTGGATTAAGACTCTGCCACACTAGAAGGAATAAGAACATAAATGAGATCACCATTGCAGGCCACTGAGGCCTGGAGAAAGAGAATGAGGTGAGGAAGGTGCAACATGTGGTTATACCATCAGGGGCACTCTGGGATGGTGAGTTTTGTACACTTTGTAACGGCTTGTCTCAACCACAGGGTAGATCGATGCTGCAACGATCAATTCGCTTATAGTTGATTTAGTGAGTCTAATAAAGACCCACTAAGTTGACTGCTGATCGCTCTCCTGTCAACTCCAATACTCCCATAAAAAGAGATAAGTAAGGGGAGATGACAGGAGATTTTTTTTTTCCTGTAGACCTGTTCTGTAGACCTGTAGTAAGTAGATCTAAGCTATGTCCATTTGAGGTAATGTAGGCCTGCCCTTACATTGCTCCCTCTGTTTCAGAGGCGTAGCCGAGTTAGTTTGTAACTGGAAAAACTTACAAAACAACAAATAGTCTAGCAGCACGTTAAAGACTAACAAAACATGTAGATTATATCGTGAGCTTTCATGGGTACAACTCTCTTCTTCAGATGAATGGAGTATTAAAGATCCAGTTCCAAAGTAAATAGGGTTTGGGGGGAGAAAGTAGGGAGGAACAGGTCAATTAGAATGTTCATGTTACATGAAGCTGATAGAGAAGGTGCATATTGTTCTTTAGTACCCATTGTCTGTTTTTTTAAGACATTAGGATGTGGAAGGTAGTGTGCTAGCCAGGTAATGTCTTTGTTCATACCTTTGTGATGGGTCCCAAATCTGTAAATGAAGTTAAGTTCCAAGGCTTCCCTGTGTATTTGGCTTGTGGAATTGGCCTGAAGCAACGCGGTGACTTTGAGATCCATTAATGAGTGCCCGGGCAGGTCAAAGTGTTCTCCAATAGGTGTCTGTGTGTTGCCTACCATCTTTGTCAGTCTTTAATGTGCTGCTAGGCTATTCATTGTTTTCTCTGGCTGTTACCAGGTATCAGCTTTTTTCTCATGAAAACTAAATTTCAATGAACACTTATTATTCCCCATATATTTATTTCCAGTATTCTTTAAATATGTTTCAATGGGTGATTACTAGACTCTAACAGTAGTAATTCTTGAAATATAGCAAACTTTCCCCTAATAAATTTCAGACTTTGACATCCATCATTAATGACTAACATTTATTGCCACGGTGTCATTCCAATCACATATTTTAAACTAAGATAACTATGAAAGGCTTACAAGAAAAGGAATGGTTGACTCTAGAAACTGAGCAGTCAATGAATTCTTTTGTTTTAAGGAATTATTTAATTTAGTTTCCTTTAATGATGCAAGCTATGTATTCCTAAACAGTTCAGTTGCATAACTGTAGCTGGAGATACTGGCAAGGTTAGAAAAAACTTAAGTTGAAGGTTACCACAAAAGTGATCAAGCTATTGAAATCTGAAAGTACTGTAGGTAAGTAGGCCAAATAACATCTTATCTTAGGACTTTTTAAATAGACGTGTATACGGTAAAGCAATTAGCATGAGATGTGAGCCATTTTGCAGTTTTATCCTGTGCAGTAAATAGATTAATTAAGTTTGTCATTTTATATAAATTAGGTATTCTGAATGTCTGAAGATTTGGCTTTCAATACCTATCAAACAATAACCTTGTCTTTCTGATGGTTCTCCATCACATACAGAGTCAAACTTCAAGGACTCTGTACCACTGGGCAAAGCAATGCATGGGACTGCTCTGAGTTAGCACTAGTACAGTGGTTCTCAAACTTTTTGGCCTAAGCGTCCTCCCCTCCTCACCCCCTTCCCCTCCCTTCCCCCCTGCTGCTCAACACAGACCTTTCTACCTGCCAATTACCCATGATGATGAGATGGGTAAAAGGGTAGTGGGGGGGATAGGGTCTGGCTGGGAGGTTGGGTGCAGGAGCAAGTTGGAGTCTGGGCATGGGATTAGATGCAGGAGCGGACTGAGGATGGAGCGTCTGGGCAGGAGATAGAGTGCAGGAGCAGGATGGGAATGCGGGGTTTTGATGAGAGAGAGGAGTGTACGAGGGGAATGTGGGTGCAGAGTCTGGACATGAGGGCGATGGGGGGCACGCCGTTCCCCCAGACAGGGAGAAGGCGAGAGGCAGTGTGCGGAGCCACTATTTTCCCTCACAAACTGGATCCAGCCCGTGAGGCTCCCCCTCCCACCTCACTCCGCAGCAGGAAGCCTGCAATGGTGCCCCAACCTTATGGGGGTGAGCACAGGGCTGGAATGCCAGCATGGACTCCCTACTGCAGGAGGGGGACGAGCCCCACGCCACCTGCAGGATGGTTGCGGACCGCTCGTGGTTCCCGGATAATACTTGGAGAACCACTGCGCTAGTGCAGTACAGCTGCTGACCAAAAGGAGAGACCTGTGAATGTGAGAGACAAAATTTTCTCAGGAAGCAGGCTCAGGCCTGGCCTTCACTAGGAAATTAAGTTGGTGCAACTACATCACTCAGGAGTGAAACATCCATGTCTCTGAGTGACACAGGTAAAACAACTGACCCCCCCTCCCCCCCGGTTAGACAGCACTGCGTCGATGGGAGAATTATCCCAATGACTTAGCTACTGCCTCTCAGGGAGGTGGAATATCCACACCAATGGGAGAACCTAATGTCTTCACTGACATGCTACAGTGCCGCAGCAGCACTGCTGTAGTAGTTTGTGTGGACGTACCTTTAGATTCTTGATTTTACTCCCACAAGAGGCATGACCGTGAACCTCATAGTTCTCAGGGTCTTGCTCCACCTTCCACTGAAAAGATTTGTGTTGATTTCCATGAGACCTACTTTTGGTTAGGAAAGCAAAACCCATTTCTCTGACTCGGCTTGCTCACAGCATCCCTTCATACACATTTTAAAATCTATTTTTCAAGTTACTGCTGTAGATAGATGTCAAGTGAGGTCTTGGGTATGATGCTATTCAATATTTTCACTGTATTGGATGATGGACTGGAGAGTATGCTTATAAAACTTGCAGATGACACCTACTGGGCATGGTTGCAAGCATTTTAGAGGACCGGATTAGAATTCAAAAAGTATTCAGTGCAATTCTCCAATGTATTGAGAGGATTCAAGAAAAGCAAGTGCCAAGTTCCACCCCTAAAAAGGAAAGGTAAAATACACTATGGAAAATAACTGACAGGGCAGAATACTGTAGGAAAGGATCTTGGCATTACAGATCACAGATTGAATAGGAGTCAGCTGTGTAGAGCTGTTGTGATAAAGGCAAATGTAATTCTGAGGTGTATTAACATGAGTGACATGTAAGATGTGAGAGGTAATTATTCTGCTCTCTTTGGTACTGGTGAGACCCCCAACAACAGGAGTAGCCACACTGTAAGAAAGATGTGGACAAACTAGAGAGTCCAGGGGAGACCTGCTACAATAACAAAAGGTTTAGCAAATCTTACCAGTGAAGAACGGTTGAAAAAATTGTGCATGTTTAGTCTCAGGAAGAGAAGAGTGAGTGTGAAGAACACAATGCTCTTCAGATATGTAAAAGATTGTTAAAATAAGACCAGTAATTGACCGTTCTCCCTCCCAGCCATTTGTTTCTTTGGGTATGTCTACACAGCAAAGTTATTTCAAAATAACAGCCGTTATTTCGAAATAACTTTCCTAGCGTCTACACAGCCAAACCGCTATTTTGAAATTAAATCGAAATAGCAGAGGGCTTATTTTGAATTTGGTAAACCTCATTCCATGAGGAATAACGCCAAATTCGAAATAACTAAATCGAAATAAGTGCTGTGTAGATGCTTATTTCGAAATAGGGGGCCTCCAACCTTTCCCAGGGTGCCCTGGTGGCCACTCTGAGCACAACCAGGAAAACTCTTCTGCTCCCCCCCAGCCCCGGAGCCCTTAAAGGGGTAGACTCTGGCCCCAGTGCCTGGCCCAGCTGCAAGCCTGCCAGCCCAGAGCCAGCAGTCTGTGCACCTGGCCCAGCATGAGCCAGCAACCCAGTGGCACCCAGGCCTCCACCGCTCCCCAGGAGCAGGCTGGCAGCTCCCAGGAGCCTGCCAGGAGCTGCAAAAGGCGGGTGCCTGCCTAGTCTAGTGCGGAGATCATGGACCTTATTAAGGTTTGGGGGGAGGCCTCTAATGTCCACAATCTCCGCACTAGACACAGGAACGCGGCCGTCTACAGGCGGATGGCTGACAGCCTGGCCACCAAAGGCCACATGCGCACCCAGGAGCAGGTACACATGAAAATAAAAGATCTGTGGCAGGCCTATGCCAGGGCCTCAGAGGGCAGCTCCAACCAGGGGCTGACCCGGACCCCTACCCCTATTACAATGCCCTGGACCACATCCTGGGGTGTCAGACAGTCCGTGCCCCCCAGGTGGTCATCGACCCTGGGGCAGAGGGCCCTGCCCATGACTCCGACGAGGAGGAAGACGAAGAGGAGGAAGAAGGCCAGGAGGCTGGAGGGAGCATGCCCCACACCCAGGACCCCCGAGCCATCCCAGCAAGCCTATCGCCAGTGTCATCTGAGGCTGGGGAGGCCTCAACATGTGAGTACCATCACTGTCCCCTTATGTGGGATGGGTGGTGGGGAGAGGGAGACCAGGGACTGTGCCTGTGGGCCTTGCTGACCACGGAGCACGCAGAAACTGTGCATGTGCCATGCCACCCTGAGCATGTGGCCCCAGCTGGCTGCCACACAGGGGCCCTGGCCTGTTACCCACACACATGTGTATGAAGGCACATAACATGCTCCTGACCTCGAGGAGGGACACTGCACAATGCCCTCGCTCCACAAGCCCCCTCTATGCAGAGGCAGGGCACATCTTCCCTACCCCCAATCCCGCCCCACAAACACACTATATACAGCACAGCGGCCAGCTCACACTCCGGGGATAGCAGGACATGATGGTGCGAAGACCTGCCATCCTCGCCTTGCAGAGGGGGGCTGGGCTTCACCCACTGTGTCCCCAAGGAGAACTGCCCACTTCTTGTGTTTCTCCACAGCCGCAGCAGCTGTGAGTGCAGGGCGCACCACCCCGCCCAGGACATCCTCCTGCACACAAGCCCTCAGCAGGCTCACCCGGAACCAGGAGGAGTACCAGTGGCAGCACCTGAGGCTCCTGTGAAGGCAGGTCCGCAGCCAGGAGCACTGGATGTAGGAAGACCTGCAGCTGCGATGGGAGAGCTTGCGGGAGCTGCTTGACCCAGGGGCATGCCATCCGCGACCACCTGCAGACCCTGGTGCAGAGATTGGTGCCTGCTGCCGCTCCAGCCCCTGCAGCCACCCCAGCTGTCACTCCTCCTCTCACTCCTGCTCTCCCTCCTGCTTTTTCCTCCCCACCCCGATCCGCTCCCCCCTCCATACCCACTCCCCCCTGGGGATGCCGAGGTCCCCGCACCCGCAGTGCTGGGAGACAGGTGGACCAGCAAGACCCTGAGCTTCTCCTTCCCCTTCCTCCCCTTGCCTCCCCCTTCCGGCTCCCTCCTCCCAGGTTTCCCCTCCCCTCTCCCACCCTCATTCCCCCCTCACCCCAGTTATGGTCAATAAAGAGAGTTTGTTTTTGGCAACACACTGGCATCCGGGTGCTGTTGCTGCTCCTCCCCAGCCCTCAGGGGGGGTTGGGAAGAAGACCTGGGGGTTGGGCTGCAGCAGATGCTGCCAGGCAGTCTCCAGCAATTGCAGCCAGGCTTGCAGCAACACGTCCAAAATGCGCACCAGAGTGCCCAGGGGCGGCTCTTGTTCCATGGTGCCGAGTGCTGTGGTGTCCCTAGTGAGGGCAACCAAAGCAGAGAGAAAAATGCTTTGCTGTCCCTCAGCGAGGTAGGCAAGCAAGCAGGGAAAGCTGATAACCAGCTGTCTGGGGGGGTCCCTTTAAGCACAAGCCTCAGGCAGCAGCCAGACAAAGAAACTACTGACCTGATGCCCTGCTGGAACCAGTTTCAGCTGCCCTTAAATGCGATTCAGCATCCAATCAGTGTGGATGCACTATTTCAAAATAGCAAAATGCTATTTCAAAATGTATTTTGTGTGTAGACGCGTTATTTCAAAATAACTTATTTTGAATTAACTATTTCAAAATAAGATATTTTGAAATAACGCTGCAGTGTAGACATACCCTCAGATTCTATAGAGAAGTGGAGGGGAGGGGTGAAAATATATATGGTAAGTAACTAAGCAGGTAAAATCCAGAAGCTAAGATAACTTTAAGAAAAATTACTCTTCCATACCATGAATTTTTAAAAAATTATTTGACTGGCTCCATAAGTGATTTTCAAGGGAGAAAATAATTAAAATGTTTTGTAATTTCTCTGGATTTCCACCCTGTTTCTAGTTTTTGCCAAAATTTGATTCATACGTGTTTGCAGAATTCAGGCCTTAGATTGCAAGATCTCTGAGGCAAGGGTTATTTATTTCATCTATTCAGAGACTTTTAGGCCCAGAAGAGGGATCAATCGATCATCTAGCCTAACCTCTTATATAACACAGGCAAGCTCACTGATGGGGAGTATAGGGAGCAATTGCCCTGGGGCCCAGCAATTTCAACAGGGTCCAGGGCTCCAGCAGTGGTGACAGGCCTCTTTAAATTGCTTCCCTCAGCCCTGCTCCTTCTACCCTGGGTCCCACCCCTTTCAGAAAGCTGTCAGCTTTGCTGAACACAAGCCAGAGGTTTTCACCTAATTATTCCTGCACAGCACCCAATTACTAAGGCTGTGTCTACACTGGTGCAATCTTGCACCAAAGCGGTCGCTCTTACACAAAAACTTGCTGCCTGTCTACACTGGCCGTGTGTTCTTGAGCAAGTAAACTGACGTTCTAATGTATAAAATCAGGGCTTCTTGCACAAGAACTATGATGTTCCCGCTCAGGAATAAGCCCTCTTGCACAACTGTTCTTGCACAAGAGGCCAGTGTAGAAGGCAACATGAATTTCTTGTGCAAGAAAGCCCGATGGCTAAAATGGCCATCAGAGCTTTCTTGTGGAAGAGAGCATCTACACTGGCATAGATGCTCTTGCGCAAAAGCACAGCTCTTGCACAAAAGCACATGCCAGTGTAGACGCTCTCTTCTGAAAGAGTTTTTGCACAAGAACTCTTCCACAAAAGAGTTCTTGTGCAAGAAGCTGCCAGTGTAGACGTAGCCTAAGTGTTTTTACACCACGTAGCACATTGGAGTTCTAATGTTGGTTGGGACTGCTAGATGCTACAATAATGCCTCATGATTATTATTATTCGTTATTTATATGTACACATGCAAAAAAATCTCAATTTTGCTAACTATTGTTTTCCAATTCCCTCAGTGAGATTTTTTTCCCTTTTAATATATTAAGTAACATATGAGCCGCAAGATTTTTTTTCCAAAGGAAGAGTTACTAGCTGAACAAATATTGCTGTGTTATAAAGTGAATGATTAGACAGCTAAAGCAGTGGTGCACTCACAATTAATCTTCCCTAAATATTTCATTTCTTCTCTTTGAATTATGAATCTCTTTTTTATACAAATAGCACCAGAGTTTATAAATCATTCCTGCATGGCATAATTTTGATAAGAAAATGAAAAACACTGGGGAAAACTTAGGCCTTAACTAATGAACAGCTTTGTCATCTCCTGAAGAATCCCATGCAGTGTCAGATGAGTCATTTAAATAAGTTTGATAGTACATTTATTTTGACCAAGAGTGTTATCATACAAGTCCTGTGGTACTTTTGTAGTTGTTGGCTTAATATAATAAAACATTTGCTTAGGATAGAACTGTTAGTCACAGTCAGGGAATATGTGAGATTAGCGGTTCTGCAGAATTTTAGTGCTACATGTACAGCATATATTTTGTAATTCATTGAGATAGCCGTCAATAAACAATTGCTTCAGAAGACTGGGGAATAGGAGAGACCCTAAGGTAGACAAGTTGCATGACTGCAGAGCTGCAATCAGTATAAATTAGTGTTAGTAAAGGATAAAACCACCTCTGTCCTTGTGTTACTGGACACTGTTATGACCATCTGCAAACCCACATGTAAAACTGTCTTGTGGAAATTGGAGATGCTTTATTTGCAGTTCATTTTGAGGAAATCTCAGTGAAACCTGTTTTGTGCAATAAAAGAAGAAAGATTTACAGAAAACATCTTCTTGATAGGAAAGCTGATGTCTGAGAGTGATGCTAGAACTAGAGATATTGTCACACCCCCAGCTTGAAGTACTATTAAACAGCAAATAAACGGTTTCCATAATCAGCAGCCCCACTATAAAATTGTTCCAGCACCTTGGATATCTGGTGCCATTTCTATAACCTGTAGTATAATAAAAATGTGAATACAGTACAGCATTGTTGCTACAGGGACTCGTATTTACTAACTTTCAAGTGAAAAAGATGACTTCGGTCTGCCCTTCGAGTGAAATTCCTGACTTCAAATAACAGCAAGTTTCACAACATAATGTATATTTTTATGTTATATGTATATGTATATTTTTTCCTGATATCAGCACCCAACTGCAATTAGTTTTGGCTTGAAAACATTGTGATTTAGGGCAATATTTTCAAACGAGGTGCCAATAGAAAATTAGCATTTTGTTTCTTCTTCTTCAGAGGTCCTGAGTACTCAGAACTCCATTTTACAGTGTTTTGTGCAGTGCATAAAAGTTCAAAATAAGACAAAAACGATATACTCCTCAAATGTGCATGCACTCATGGAACATGTATAGACTTCAATAAGCAGGCGAGGACTTTGATGACTTTGGGTATGTCTAGACTACATGCCTCTGCCGACAGAGGCATGTAAAATAGGCTACCCGACATAGTCAATGAAACGGGGATTTAAATATCCCCGGCTTCATTAAAATAAAAATGGCCACCACGTTGTCCCAGCTCAGCTGATCATCGGCACAGTGCAGCAGTCAAGATACAGATCAGTCGACAGGGAACGCCTTTGTCAACCACTTCTGTAAACCTCATTTCACAAGTCATAAGGGAGCAGTCGACAAAGGCATTCCCTGTCGACTGATCCGCATCTTGACCGCCTCGCTGTGCCGATGATCAGCTGAGCCAGCACAGTATGGCAGCCATTTTTATTTCAATGAAGACAGGGGAGGCATGTAGTCTAGACATACCCAAAGTCATCCAAGTCCTCACCTGCTTATTGAAGTCTATACATGTTCCATGAGTGTATGCACACTTGAGGAGTATATCATTTTTGTCTTATGTCGGGTAGCCTATTTTATATGCCTCTGTTGGCAGAGGCATGTAGTCTAGACATACCCTTTCAGTTGAAGTGCAAGGCAAATACCTACTCTCCAACTCTAGGGCCAAAGCAGTTGCCACTAGACTCCTGCCCATGTAATGATTCTGCTCAAGGAGTTAGAACTACTCAATGTCCAGTCCTGTGATCCAATTCCAGCCCTTTCCTTAAATCCACCCACCCCACCAACATACATGGCTGCCACAGACTAGACCAGTGATTCTCAACCAGGGAGACGTGTACCCCTGGCCCTGAGGGTACTCAGAGGTCTCCTCGGGGGTACCTCAAATCATTTAGATATTGTATATTTATATTTACATTCCAGTTGTTTTATTTTATAACTACATGGTAGAAATGAGAAAGGAAGCAATTTTTCAGTAACTGTACTGTGATATTTTTGTATTTTTATGCTTGATTTTGGTATGTTTTTAAGTGAGGTGGAACTTGGGGGTATACAAAACAAATCAGACTAGTGGAAGGGGTACAGTGGTCTGGAAAGGTTGAGCACCACTGGACTAGAGTCTCTTTCTCTAATGAAAAAGCGCCAAAAGCTGCATGATCACTCCTCTGGTGCCATCCCATGCATTTGCTTCAGCCAAGTTATGAGGCACCTGCCAGAGCCCCCAAGCCCAAGGATGAATTTCAACATTGTTCCCACAGAATCAGTATCTGCATGTTCAGGCTGTTTTGTGTGCTGTGACTTTTTGTTTGTTCGGGGGTTTGGGGGGTTTTGTTGGGTTTTTTTGCACATACAAGCAGGTGAACTTGCATGTTTTGGGACACAGCAAGTGTGTTTGCCAGTTTTATGAGCTCTGCTTGCTGTAAAATGAAGCCCTTAAGGAGCTCCTTGCCTTTGTGTGACATAAGGAGGAGACAATTCTGTTGTGTGGTCATTGTTTCCATTAGCCTGGGGACAGTATAAGGAGAACCTGTATTGTAGCCACTCTTTTCCATTGATTTCCAACCCCTCGGAACTCTGCCACAGCTGAGTGTCTGCACCTAGTAGCTTCAGTCGCCCTGTCTCTCCTTCTAAGGGCCTTTTTCTAGACTCCCACCCTTCCTGGTCTTTTAGGCTATGTCTAGACTACGGAGTTTTATCGGAAAAATGTACGTAAATTGTGCTCCGCAATTTGTGTACTTTTTTCCGATACTTTTGTCGGAAGAGGCTTTTCTGAAATCTGGCCTGTCTACACTGGAAGAGCCCTTATTCCTCATGAAACGAGGAATACAGGGGCTTCCAAAAGAATGCGTCTGCTCTTCCACAAAAAATGTTGGAAGAGCAGACACATTCCCTAGACATGGCCGAGTTTATCCGGAATACCTCCGGTATCCCAGAAAAACTCCGTAGTCTAGACATAGCCTTAGAGACCCCAAACTGCTCTCTTTGGAGTTAGGCTCCACACAAGTTGCTCCTGTTCCTCCAGCAAGCATGGTTAAGTCCAGTGATTCTCAAACTGTGGAGTCAGTAAGTGTGTGAGAGTGTTTTAATGGGGTTGTCAGGACCAGGGCAGAAACCTCAAGCCCTGGGTGTCAGGGCTCAGATTACAGGCCCCCCGCCAGGTGCTGAAGCCCTTGTGCTTTGACTTTGCGCCCACCTCGGGCAGCAGGCCTCAGGCTTTGGTTCCCCTTCCTGGGGTCATGTAATAATTTCTGTTGTTAGAAGCAGGTTGGGGTGCAATGAAGTTTGAGAAGCCTTGGGTTTAGTCACGTGATCTGCCAGTCATGTGACTCCACTCATTTCCTTCATTTGAGGAGACTAGTTGTGTCTGTCAGGTGCAGCAGAGTCCCAGCCTCACCGACCAGGCCCAATATAAACCAACCTGACTAGCAGTAAGAATGTGAAACTGGGAATTCAAGTTGATTTAAAACCTTCTCTCAGAAACAAACTCAGAAAAAAATGGCTCTGATTTCCAAGCAAGTTACACTTTTCTTTTATTAGCCCCAAACAGGCAGTTATTCCCCGCCCCCAGGCTGATGCCTTATTTAAACATGCCCTCACACACTTACTGACTTCAGTAGGACCCACATATGGGAAAGGTAAGAGGAATCTGTTTTCTGATGTAACTCCATAAATTCTAATAGAGCTAGGCTAGGGATGAATTGTAATAGATTAGGGTTCCCAACCTGTGGGCCGCAGACTCCTGATGGTCTGCAACAGTACTGCAGGAGGTCCATGGAAAGTTTAAAAGTAAGGATCAGGCCCACCACAGTGGGCCCAATCTTTTCTTTTCTTTTCTTTTCTTTTCTTTTCTTTTCTTTTCTTTTCTTCCTCTAGGGAAGGGGATGGATCCATGAAATTTTAATAGATTGAAAAAGGATCCATATGCTCAAAAAGGTCGGAACCACTGTAATCAAACTAGTCAGGATGAGTAGGCTATTTGTCAGAGGCTGGAAATGGATGACAGGAGAGGGATCAGGTGACAATTACCTGTTCTTTTCCCTCTCTCTGGGGCATCTGGCATTGGCCACTGTCGGCAGACAGGATACTGGGCTGGATGGACCTTTGGTCTGACCCAGTGTGGCCGTTCTTATGTTCTTATGAATGGGGCCCAAGATCACTATTCTGTGCATCTCAAAAAATAGCATAAACCAGTATAGCTTAGCATAAACCAAGAGGATACTAAATTATGGATGTTGTTTAAAGTTCCATGTGTTTACTTTATCTAGACAGTATGGGTAGCAAATCTTATCTGACAGCTTCCTTATACAGCAGATAATAAGTACCATTAATTATCAACAGACCTAAAGATATCCCTTCTTCTTTCCCTACTACACTAATTGCTTTTACACTGTTTGAAATGCTGTATCTGATCTTGCAGGGGGAAGGGTTTATATCTGCAACATGTTAAATCATCTAAAACTGCTTTCAAAATAGCATTTGTCGTCTGAACATATAGAAGATATTTGCTAAATTTGATACTCAGTATCTTTAAAAAACCCACTTTGTGCCTTATTTTTTCTGCAGTTTATCAAAATTTATATCACACTTTTGTACTTTTGTATTCCATCTTCAACTGACCAATTTTTCAGTATTCTTTAATCAGCTCTCCAGAGCTCAATGATTTCTTCTGTGTAGTACTGCTGCTGCTCTGAAGATGCTGAAATAAAACAGCAACTGTGTCACGCTAGTGTAGGAAAGAAAATCATATGGACGCCAAAATAAATTGCTTTAATTCTTGTGCATAGGCTTTTGTTATCAGGAGAATGTTGTCACATTGTACTTGCTCTTTAATCTTTTAATCCATTGATTTATGGTGACACTTAGCACAGTTTGGTACGGCACGCTTATATCCATTTTGTTTCCTGAAGTGGGGCAGGCTTACCAGTGGATTGTCACTGTTTAGTAATTACAAATATAAATGTCACTGCTGTCAAATGATATAATACACCTCATGCATCAGGACACAAGCTGTTTAAAATCAAACTTAGGGTAAAGCTACTGCTGTGTGAATATGCATTGATTAAATTCGTAGGCATTAATCATTTTTAATAAAAACTGAATTTTGTCAAGGCAGCGGTGCACTTTCAGAAAGATAACAGAATTAAATGTGCTCTCTACAAAGCCCTATGCAAACCTCCTTTGGGAGTTGCTTTAAAACTGTACATGTGGAGGATCAGCTATAATATAATTGCAGACATTGATTATAAAATATTTCTCATATATACAGTACCTTATCTAAGTATTTCCATTGTAAAGATAAGTGTGAGGGAGCCTAAAGCTGCAATACTTTTGAGTGTAAGAATTGCTTGCATGAATAAGAGTAGGTCCATTAAAATCAATGGAATTGTTTGCATGAATAAGGACTGTTTGCTTATGTGGGCAAAGGTTGCAAGATTAGTCCAAGGGTCTGTAATGATTAGATTTCACTGAGCTATCAGTTCCACTCCTGGATAGAGATTTCATTGCTAGCCTGTTCAACAATGCTGAGACATTTTCCAGTTAGTCTTAAATCCTATCAGATTTCGGGCTGTGGAAGGTGAACATATCCAGGCAGTCTGTGATGGATACACTGTGGAGGATTGGCTGGGTTCTGGAATAGGAAATGCTGAATGTGTTACCCTGAGGCTCTTTCAATGCCATGAGATCCATCCATGATCATCCTGCTGCTTTAATTTTTCTCATATTCTGTAACTGTGATCCCAAAATAAATCTGTTATGTGAACATATTAACCAGGACCATTGCTACACAGCACATGACTCTGATTCTTTTTCTTTGCAAAGGGTGAAAACCCTGGGCAAACAATATTAGAGAAGTTATTTTGCATCAGGATCAAATTACAGTGACAGAGTGGAACAGCTGTTTGCCATAACGATAGATTGATAAATCAATCATACCTGTGAAATGTATTTACAGAAGCATCATAAAATATGTTAGGAGGCAGCTATCCCATTTTGACAGCAAATATAGCTAAACAATTTTGGTTTTGTCCAGTAGAATTTAAAACATAAGATTAATTGTGCATTTCTCCCCCACGTTTCATCAGCTCCTGCCTGCCCAGTTTTAAAGTGGTTTCTTTCCCTTATTAGTCACAAAAATATAAAGTGTTTATCAAAAGGGAAAATAATGGTTTGATGTTGTACAACCCATTCATGGGAATACAACTCTCAAAGACCAAGAGCATATGAAAACAGGAGGGAAATGTCAGTAGATTATGTGTGTGCGCATTATTTAATTAGAGCCAGATTCTACTCTGAGATAGGTGCTATTAATCCAATGATGTTGCTCTGGATTTACCATGTTTAACAGAGATAGAATCTGATTCCTGGGATCCTAATCAATTTTAACTATTTGTATTTCAGATGATAGCTTCCAGCATGGGACTTGCAGAGGACTGAACTCTGTCTGGCTTAGTGACGGATTCAGGGAGGCCATGCTGGAATGCTGCAGTCAACCAGAACTACATTTGCCCTCTCTGGGGCAGGTTTTTCCATGTAATAGCATCTATTATGGAGAGTGGAGACAGAGGAGGCAGCCTGGGTGGCAAGTGATGAAGGCAAAAGAAGGCATTGCCTCCCCAAAACTGCCTACACTACCTGGCTGCTGGGGAGGGCTGGGACTGTACCACAGAAGCCCCAGCCCTCCGGGTAGCCAGGAAGGATCGAGTTTGAGGGCTGGGGTCAAATGGGGCTTGGCTGAGGGGGAGGTTGTTGAATAGGAAATGCTAAACGTGTTATCCTAAGGTTCTTTCAACACTATTGGTCCATCCAGGATCATCCTGCTGCTTTATTTTTTCTTGTACTCTGTAACTCTGATCCCAAAATAAATCTGTTATGGGGACAAACCAGGAGGATTGCTACACAGCGGCATGGTCTTGGGGGAAGGAGTGTGGCTTCGGGGAGAAGGGATGGGGCTTGGGCTTGCCTTCCCAGCTAGGTCTTCACCTGCCACTCATGGAAGACAGCTTGTATTCCCCTTTATTCAGAGACTGTTGGTGGCCAAGGTGGTCCCCAATGTAAGTTAAGGTAGCCCTTGGCACTGCTCTAACTTGCTCTCCTGCTTCCAGGCCATAATGGAGCTCAGAATTGGCAGGGTGAAGATCCATCCCAACCATGTCCCTCCTCCAGCCTACTCAAAGCTCCTGCAGAGGTAGTTCAGAGATGGTGGACATGGGTGTAAGGGCTTCCAGTACCTGGGGTATCAACTAAGGAGGTCACAGACCTGCCTTGGAGCTCCTTTGTGCCACTTTAGCCTGGCAAAGCAGCCCCAGGGCAGAAGTGAATAGGGATAGAGAAGAAGAGGTGAGTCCTCCAAGGCTGAGAGAGTCTGTATGGGAAGCAGCCAATCCAAGCCTAGTAGGCTCATATAAAAGTAGTTGCTGGGCCTGAGCCGATTCAGTTGCTGATTGGAGCCAGAGGAGTAAAGGAAGGTGCTCCAGGCCGGCTACTGGGACTTAAGCAAAGTTGTAGCCTAAGGTGAGGGTGAAGCTAAATATGTTGGTGATGTAGGGGAGTGGCCCAGTAGTAGCAAAGAGTGAGTTACAAGGTGCAGCAGGTGGCTGCTATTTGTAGGGCCCCTGGTTTGGGATCAGGTATAGTGAATGGAGCCTGGGTCTCCACTTGTGACTGCTGGGGAGTGTCTGAGTGCCCTTAGAAGGGAGTTTACATAGGCCCAGGATATGGACTGAAGCCCCCCAAAGGTGCTAGTGTGTATTGAACTTTAATAACCCCAGCTGAGTCACTGTTTCAGTTCATCTCCTTTTTGGGGTGATTGAGGCTTGCAGTAGAGCAGAGTCTCTAGGGAGGAAGCCCTGGGGACATTGCTCCATTCCTGAGCTAGGACTATTTGGGTGAGTCTACACAGCAGGGCTTAACTTGGAATAAGCTACGTAAATTGAGCTATGTCAATTGCGTAGCTTATTTCAAAATAACTTATTTAGAGTTTTGGTGCTGTCTACACAGACTTATTTCGAAATAGAGCCCTCTTCCTCCAACTTCCCTTACTCCTCATAAAATGAAGGTTACAGGAGTTGGAGTAAGAACTCCTCCAGCTTGACAGTATTTCGAGATTATGTCAAAATAATTGTCGGCTGTGTAGATGCGGACTGTGTTGTTTTAAAATACTGTTACTGTGTAGACATAGCCTTTGAAAGCTAGCTCTGGAGGGGCTGCAGAAGACCAAGCAGGGTACTAAGATATGTCCTGATGGGCTGTTTTACCCCAGAAGGGGTCTGTTTTGTTTCACCTATGGACTGTATGTGACTGAACCAGAGGACTGAGTTTATTTTTCAGGTGGATTTTCATTGTCTATCAGCAGAGAGCCCCTCAAAAGCTGGCAGGCACATGCACACCCAACAGGAGATGCTCACTGAGGTGCATGGACCCTCTAACAGAGTTACACTGACTACAGTCAAGAGTAAAACTGGTGTGGCTGAGATCCAAATCTGCTGAGTGGGAACACAGAAAGGTGTCACCAAGACATCTTTCTGGTTCCCAACCCTGGGGTTCCCATGTCCCAGCAGGGCTTCCTTTTGCCCCGACATATTTCCTTTCCATCCTTTGGGCCACAAAGTGAGGTAGGTGGCATACAGCCAAGGAAATTAAGGTTTCACGTTCCTTTGTGCCACTTCAGTGCCACCAAGACACTAGTGAAGGGTTGAGGACCTTGCCCCATGCCTCTTAAAAGGGGTGTGAGACATTCTAAGGCATGTCTACGCTGGTGGCAACACATAGGGTATGTGAAGTGGCAAGCAGCCATGAAAGGTTCTAGGAAGAGGCTCCAAATGCTCCTCATTGCTGGCGATTTTGCCTGCTGCAAGGAGATGCCAGAATCTGTCCTTGCAGCAGGATGCTACGCTTTAAAAATAGCCATGTAAATGTAAGAGACACTGCTTGGATGTGTAGAGAGCCGTGTAGGGTACGCGCTCTAAGGTTCAAGTGTGGGTTTTCTCACCTAAGCAGTGCCTTACCATCTGTATGGCTATTTATACCCATGCTGGGAGGTGGGCATGCAGTGTGTTCTCCACATGCTTCTGTAAAGAGTGTGCAGTGTAGATATACTCTAAGGCTGCATCTAGACTGGCAAGTTTTTCCGCAAAATTTGCCAGCTGTCTACACTGGCCGCTTGAATTTCCGCAAGAACACTGACGATCTCATGTAAGATCGTCAGTGTTCTTGCGGAAATATTATGCTGCTCCCATTTGGGCAAAAGCCCTCTTGCGCAAATGCGTTTGCGCAAGAGGACCAGTGTAGACAATGCGGTATTGTTTTGCGCAAAAAAGCCCCAATGGCGAAAATGGCGATCGGGGCTTTCTTGCACAAAACCACGTCTAGATTGGCACGGATGCTTTTCCGCAAAAAGTGCTTTTGCAGAAAAGCATCCATGCCAATCTAGATGCTCTTTTCCGCAAATGCTTTTAACGGAAAAACTATCAGAGGCAGGGAGGCAGGGGCTGCTGTTGCGAAGCAGCCCCTGTCCGCAGCGACCCGGTCTCAGACAGGGGCTACTTTGCAGCAACAGTCCCGGCATGCGGGAGATCCCAAATCCCTGCTGGGAGTCCTGTGCACTGGGACTGCTCTCAGCTGAACAGGCAACCAGGCTCAGTTCCAGGTCACACCAGGTGCAGGAGAAAACCCCAGTAGGCTCCCCGACTCCTACTGCCTTTCAAATTGCAGAGCCGCAGTAGGGTTTGGTCCCACACCAGATGCAAGCTGGAACTGAGCTGGGCTGCCTATCAGCTAATCAAGTAGTTCATAGAATTTTTATCAGTCGATTAATTAAATACCCGCATTTTAACATTCCTAGTAAAGGATGGGGAGAGAAAACATGCGAGCAGTGGTTAGGCAGCCAATTAGTAACTCTCCAGTCTCTTTACAAACAATAAGCACCACCTGCTGCCAGTTATAATCAAGAGTTCACAGATGTTCAGAGAAAGGATTTTTCTTAAGGGACATCTCAGGCTATGTCTACACTCGCGGCTTCTTGCGCGAGAAATATGCAAATGAGGCTAAGTGTGGATTATCGCCACGCCTCATTTGCATACCTAATGAGCCGCCATTTTTGCAGAAGAGGCTCTTGCACCAGAAGGAGCTGTCTACACTGCCCTTCTTGCGCAAGAAAAACTCTCTTGTGCAATGCCGCTACACTGATTATTTTCAGGAATAACGGTATTGCGCAAGAGGGTTTTTCTTGCGCAAGATGGGGCAGTGTAGACAGCTCCTTCTGGCGCAAGAGCCTCTTCTGCAAAAATGGTGGCTCATTAGGTATGCAAATGAGGCTCTGTGATATTCCACGCTTAGCCTCATTTGCATATTGCTCGCGCAAGAAGCCGCAAGTGTAGACATAGCCTCATTGTTTTAAAGCTCTTTGCATTTGGCACATCAGGGGCACAAAACTAAACTGGGAAATGGTGGTATACGAGTGTAGGCAGTGGAAATAGTCTGTGCTGTAATCCCAACTCTTCACCGCTAGCCATACGAGTCATGCAGGCCACCAAGCAAATCTCCTTTTTTAGGAGCGAGGTCCTTACCTGAATAGCCCCTTTCACCTCAATGGAATTATTTATGGAGCATGGGATTACTGGCTTCCTAGCATGAAGTAGCAAGTATCAGAATCTAGTGCTTGGTCTTCGTAATCTTTAAAGAAAAAAGTGCCCCCTGCTAATGGCCCCAGTGCTGCCATTTATATACTAGCTAGCATCTTACCAGTGTATGAATGAAACCTACAGAGCTGCTCACAAGGCTAGCTTGTTGAATAAGGCTCGCTTGTCCCTCTGGTAGCAGGAGAAGAAAGTAAGGGCTAGGGGAGTGGGGACTAGTCAGCCAATATCTCACAGCAAGAAAGTGATTGGGAAAGTTCACACAAGGGTGAGCAGCAGGAGGTGTCCTGGCTCCCTTCTTCCCCACTTTCTGGCCAGAGAAGTGATGGGCAGCCTAGGCTAGTGAAAATGAGGAGTAACATTAGTTCGGACTAAGGGCTTTAGTCCGAACTAACACGTCCCGGCGCGCACTTCCTGGTTCGAATCAGCTGTGATTCGAACTAGCGCGCGGGCGAGATCATGTTAATGGAGTGCGGGATATTTAAATCCCCGCTTCATTAACTACTTCGGTTGTCTCCATTTGCATCCCTAGTTCGAACTAGGGATGCAGTGTAGACGTACCCCAAGAGAGTTCAATGCAATCATCGGCACAACCATTCTAATGAAGATCCAATTGACTGAACTCCTTTTGGAGTCCTTTTATTTACCTTATTTTTAAGGCATTGGGGTTCAAATGAAGAGAGGTGACAGGTGCATGCTCACACACTCCTATATACCTCTCACGTGGCAGTGGAGGTGACTAACTGACTTCACCCCATCTTCCCTGCCTGGCACTCTCTGCCCGTCACACCTGGCTGGGCTCCCAGCATGGACCCGTGGCTTCTGGTACCTGGCACAGGATCTTCCTTGGGCAACATGTGGATGAGGGGAATGCAGGGCACATGCCCCCTCCCCAGATTTCAGCCAGCGTTCTCACCAGAATGGGGCCAGGAACAGCCTTTCGGCACTGTGCAGGAGGGCAAGGATGGGAGCTAATTCCAGCTGCAGGGGGGAAGTGGAGAAGGGATGATGTGGCAGAGCTCATCTCTTCCCCTGCTTCCCCCACCAGCATTGCTCCCAGGAGCTTGTCTGTTCCTGCCCACACAGTGTGGAAAGGAAACTAACACCTCCAAGCTGCTGCTGGCCACCAATATAACCCAGACACCTACTGTCCCCGGCTACAGTGTGGGCAGGAAGGGGTTAACCCTTAAGGCTGCATTGTGCATCAGGGCCCAGGAAAACTGACTGCAGGTACTTCAGAGAGCTCAGTCCAAGACATGGCTCAGCGGAGGAGGGTGCCTAGGGAATGGCGTAGGGCAGGGGTGAGGTTGGTGAAGAGGGTGCTAAGTCTCCACCCCAGGGGCTGCTTTGGAGCCTGCAGGTTCGGGGTGTGAGCAGGCTGGAAATTGCTCCCCCCCACTCCTGCTACACCGGAGCTCAGCAGGGGGGCAGAGAAGCCAGTGCTGTGTGGTGCTTTCGCACATGCAGGCAGGGCTGGATTAAGGCATGGGCTAGCCAGGCAGCTGCCCAGGACACCAACCTATGGGGGGCACCAACCTATGGGGGGCACCTGATGTCAGCTGTAAGGGGCGCACAGCGCCCCTTATAGCTGCCATCGCGCCACGCGCCCTGCTCCTGGATCGCGGGATGCAGCAGCTCCCAGCAGCCACGCTGCAGTGGCTGCCCGAGGCGGGGGCCGCATTAACCCCCGCAGCACCAGCCAGCAGCGCCCTTTCCCCCTTGGCTGAGGGGCCCTGCACAGCCAGGCTTGGCCCGCCCCCGGCGGCCCCAGGCTGAGCGCCAGCAGTGGTGGCCAGGCAAGGCACATGTGTCCTGCCGCCGCCAGCTCCACGCGCCCTCCCCCAACCCGGGGCGCAATTAACCTGTCTGCCCAGGGCACCGGAATGGCTCGGTCTGGCCCTGCAGGCAGGGCTTAGCTCTTCTTGGCCAGTGCCCCAAGCCAGAGGATCTTGGGTTTTCCCAGGCACTGCCCCAACCAGAGACAGCGGGGGAAGGAAGGAGCCTGCCAGCTCGGCTGTTGGTGAGGTTAGTACTCCAATCCGGGGCTGGTTCTCTGTACAGAGCTGGGAGCGGGATGTGCCCCTAGATTGCGAAGCCAGGCAGGGTGCCCAGTAAAGGATGTCATTTATTCTAATCATACCATAGTGATGTAGCTGCTACTGGCTACTGTCACTAGCCCTAGTGTGGCTGCTTGTGGGGGGAAGAGGGGGCGGAAATGTGTTTTCTCCCCTTATATGACCAGGCATGGGTGACCTGCACTGTGATGTCCAACATTCAGAGGAGTGCAGCAGGGGCCGTGCTGCAGGTCCTTCCCTGAGGAGCACAGCCTGTGGAGAGGAGGGGAGTAGACAGAACTGTGGCTGTGCCCCTCCAGGTGCTGGTGAGCAGAGCTGGTGGGATACATGAGAGTGGTATGGTGCATGCCATAAAAGGGTATAGGAAACTACCCCCCATCCCAGTGCAAGAGAAGAGTCCTGGGTGTCATTGTGTCTGGGACACAATATCCATCGCCCCTCAGGATAATGCACCTTCTCACTACTAGGAATGTTAAAATGCATTGATTTCTGTAACCATGTATCTGCTTAATTTTTCAGTGGTTGCACATTTACGTGGGGTGGGGGGCAGGCAAGCACTGGCTCCCTCCTGCTCCCTTGTTCCCCCACGCTGCTGCTTCTGTATCAGAGGCAGCAGGGAAGGCAAGTGGCAAATCCAGCTCCCTGCACACACCAGCTCCTGTCTCCCCCCTCTCCTTCCCCGCCTCTGATACGGTGGCAGCAGTGAGGAGGGGGCTGTGCGTAACCGTAAAGGTCAACGGGTGAGCCCAGACTCATTGGTTAACTGTGTAAATGGGTATGTGTTCTCACATCCCTACTCACTATCCCTGACTTTGGACTCTGCCTAAAGGCACATCTATCTTGTAAGGATTGTGGTGCCAATTATTTTTTCTTATCTCTGCTCCACCCTTTACACCAAAAGAAACCAGTCTCCCTAAAGGCATTTGGCTGGCTACAAAGACCTATATGCCAGTGATATAATCCTCAAAAATCATGTTTGGGTTCGTCTCCTCTGTCATTAGAAATACCAGATAACCCTGCTGCTGCCGCTTGCACATTTTAGTATTTTTACCAAGTGCTGTAGTACTTAGTTGGCCCAGGACTATCCCTGTCCCAAGTTGCTTACAATCCAAGTATAAGATGAGGAAATAGGTGGACATAGGCAGCCAGGGCAAGTATAAGCAAGCAATGAGATACTGATCTGCATGATAGGCAGCAGTCTCTGCAAACCACATTTTCATCTTCAAACCTGGCCTTTCTAACTGGCTGACAAGGTTTGGCTTTTACTGACATTCTTTCTCCGCAGACCCAGAGAGGAAATAATTTGCAGTCATGTCTATGCTGTGGGGGAGTCAGCAATGTCGGTTTAACTCCTTTGGATGGTTTTCAGTGTTCCCACAATTCCATGCTACCTTGTATCAGCTGGCAGCAGAAGTTCCAAGATATCAGGCAAGATGCTGTCCTTGTTGCCTTTCCATCCTGGTCATGGCCAGGGAACATTAGAAATTGCCCAGGAAAGTAGCTTCACCTTATGAAAGATTCAGTCCAGTTCATAAAAAGTTCATAAAAAGTTCTCCATATTGAAGGATTCAGACCATTTGTTCACAAGAACCTCAGAGATTCTCAGGTCCTCTCATTATTAAATGAAATGCCCACAGACCTATAAACTTCATTCCTTTCCACTTCCTCTACCAGTGATTGGAACTGAGTACTATAGTTATTGAAGCTCTGCCTTTTAAACTAAGATTGCAGTATTTTAAACTTTCTGATAATGGTACTAAAATGCTTTTTTAATTAATAGAGGTCGTAATAGCTATGCAAGCATATGGAGCCCGCTTTGACAGGAGAAATTGCTTCTGCAGAAACATAGCAATGAACTTGTGTGCAAATCACAATATTGATAGGAATTATGTACTGCATCTGGAATCAATCTGTAGGTTTGACCTTTAACTGAAAATGAATTTTAATAGGCAATTGACTTAAATAATTGGTATGCTTCCAAATCAATACTAGAACACAATGGCTAAGTGGTTAAAATAATTGAGGTGGGTTTTGTGTTAGACTTTAAAATTCAGGTCATAGCTAGAGTGTATATAGAGATGAGTTCTGTTCCAAATCTGTATTATCACTAAAGCACCACATTTGTATACATAGCTTTGGCAAAACTGTGTTTTGTTTGTGTTTTAATCTCCGGGAGCACTCTTAGCAGTGCATTATAAAGTGAATAATGACTTTGGTTTCATTTTTTAAAGGGCCCCAATTCTCAGTTTCTCTGTTCATGGGCTTGGGATAGAGACGATAGCCCCTTCTGCACTCCCCATGAGCTGGGGCATCCAGGTTCCATTCTGCCTCATTTCCCTGTGTGGGTCTTAGGAAGCTGAGAATAATTGTAGCAGAGTGCACTCTGGCCACATCTGCAGCCTGCCCTGGGGTTCATTTAGGGCCCCCGTCCTTCAAACACTTCAGCCATTTCTATGCTACAAAGTTATGTCACTCTAACTTGTCAGCATATACAATCATTATTAAATTGCTTGTGCATGCTCACACCCTGGGCTCCTTGTGTCGGGAGCATGCAGGCTGAGCAGGAGTGCTTGTTTCGATTGTATTGTCAACGTGAAGCATTGGGGGATGGCTCCTGAACACCAGTATGTTGACTTAAACAATGGAGTGTCTTCACTGACACTACATTGACCTAATGACCCGGACCGTGACTTCATGCCGCTCAGGGAAATGGTGTTGCTAAATCAGTGTAGAGAGAGACTTACTTTAGTGGGAGCCAAATTCCACAGTGAGGTTGATGGTACCTCACAGGATCAAGCCTGATGAAGACAGTTTGATACAACATTGGGTTTGTTTTTAATCATTTCTTATATGTGCTCCCACTCCAACTTGCTCCCCAATGCCCATTTCTCTTCTCCCCTGAGTAGCCATCTGTGCCTCACCTGTTGGGTTCCCATTGCGGGCAGGGCCCTTCAGGAGAAACAAGGACCTGAGGCTTTAGCTCCTGATTCTTACAGGGTGCGGGGCTTCCCATGAGAAGGGTGAGGGGGACATCTCTATTTCTGGCTCCAATCAGATGCTTCAGTTTTCAGTGGCTGGCACTGGCTTCCAGGAGAACAGCTGTTTGAGGTGCTTAGATGTAGGTCACTAGGGCAACTACTCTTGCTTCATTTGTGTTCAGAACAGCTGCTGCACATTGAAACTGAATCTCTAATTGTAGTAGAAGCTGGGTGGCAGGGAGGGGGGGAGATGGACGTGCACTTAGAAATAGCAAACAAGAAAGCTCCAATACTTACTTAACAGCTAACTGCTGGGATCCTTCTGGCATGAATCTGGATTAGGGGACAGATCACTAGTTGATGCAAATAGGTGCAGCTCCAAAGCTTCCATTAGAGCTCTGCCAGTTTTCAGCAGGTCAAGATCTGGCCTGCATGTGTGAGAAGCCTTCTGAGGAAGAAAGGCAGGTGCCTACAGTGCAGCACTGTCTGTACTGCCCTGAGAGCTGTGTATGCAGAGTACATTATTCTGTAGCTTTCTTTTCAGTCGCTTCTTAACCAGGGGGAGAGGAGTCCCAGGTGCTAATACTTAAATGGGTCATGCAGTGGCTTCAGGAGAAGCAGCATATTAAAGGGAACCTGGCCTCTTTGGGGAAGCGGATAGAAACATAGGCGACTGGTGACTGTGGAGGGAGGGGGTGCAGGGAGGGCCACTTAGTGGAACAGAGAGGGGGCATGAGGAGATGCCCTATTTAGTAATTAAGATTTTGGTGTAAGCATGGAGAGGGCGGTGCACCTCCTGAGTACTCCCACGAGTCACCTACAGACAGACACCACATTGCTTTCAAACGGCACTTTCAGCTGGTAGCTGCTCCGTTTCGCCTTTTACATAAAGCATCAGAAGTCAGTTTACAGGTTTCACCCATTTGCCACCAGTTTGCAAAGGGAGTAAACACCACAGTTGTCAAGGTTGTGGCAGAACTGCCTCTCTGTCTCCTTCATCGCCTCCTTGAGGGCATCCCCTCAGATGTCTAGTGGTAGGAACACTCCCTCCAGATCAGAGGTGGAGGCTTCATTTTCCTTCTGGGACTCACGGTGATCCACTTAGTAAGTCTGGGTTTACATAAGCCATTCCTGTCCAGCGATCTCCCACAGACAAGGACAGGGCTTACCAGTAAGCAGCCAGCCTTCCTATAGAAAGGTTTGTTTTCTCTAGTGCTTTTGTTCTAAAACATAGCTTGAAAAAAATACACAACTCTCGTGTTTGCCTGTCTACCATGGGGGAAACCCTGGTCGGTTGCCAAGACATTCAGACCTTTTCAGCAGATTCAAAGTCTCATGTCGCTCTTGGATCCAGCCAGAGGGTTCACCCCTGCTCTATAGTAAGCTGCCCACTCCATGGAATTCTCACTCTTTTGTCTTCATCTCAGCCTGATCACATTCAACAGACTGTTTACCTGATTTGTGGCAATTACTCCCTAGTGCTATGAGTTCATTCATGCCTTCCCTCAGTCTCCGGGTTACTTCTCTAGTTTTAAGAAAAGTTAACCCCTGCATGCCCTATGGACAACAATACCAGGTGGGGGGAAAGTGAATCACACACTTGTTTATAAAATATCAGGAGCTTTTCATTTCTCCACAATAACTCTTCTGGTATATGTATCAGAGAGGTAGCCATGTTAGTTTGCAGCCACAAAAACCAATGAGGAGCCCTGTGGCACCTTAAAGACTAACAGATTTATTTGGGCATAAACTTTAATGGATGAAAAGCCTACTTATGCCCAAATAAATCTATTTGGCCTTGTCTATACTTACGGGAAAATCAATGCTCCAGAGTCAATCTTCCAGGGTTTGATTTAGCAGGTCTAGTAAGGACCCACTAAATTGAACACTGAGGGCACCTCTGTTGACCCTGGTACTCCACAGGGTTGCAAGGAGTAAGGGAAGTCAACAGGAGAAAAGGGTCTCCATAGAAATTTGACTTAAGGGATGACGACTCCAGCTACACTATTCTCATAACTGGAGTTGCGTAGCTTAAATCAAATTTCTCCCATAGTGTAGACCTGACCTTAGTCTTTAAGGTGCCACAGGATGCCTTGTTGTTTCTTCAGGGATATATCTGTCATTTCAACTTTCAGTGTGTAGGAATGCATAAAGAAGCAGCCATCCCAAAAGTACTGCGTGCTCTGCTATCCACTAAGACTATACTAAATGTCCCAGCAACCCTTACAGAAACTAAGTCTTCAAATAAGCCACACTGCCAGATACTTCAGTTTTCAGTGTCCTCCCAGCCATGTCCCAATGCAAGGAGCTGCAAAGGAAGGTGTCAACCATCCTAGGGTTTTAACATTCCTCATGGAGGTGGGAGAGAAATCTAGTCCCCTCTACACAGCAGGAATGGTGTAAAGCTGGAATGCAGCCCAGAATGAGGTTTGAGTCTCCTAGTGATGGCCAGATTATTCTTGTTCTAATTTTGCTTCATTATATGAGCCTGGAATAGCTTTCCTGTGTACAGTCTTTTTTTTAATAGTGGATTATCATGGGATGGGCTGATGGCACTGGAAAGAGGGATTTGAAGGAGGGTCTAAGTCCAGCCTCTCTGATCATTCAGATTTTGATCTCTCAGCTGAGATTGTTGAGGGTGTTAGTTACTGGCAACTGTATTAGTGACTTTTGTAATATAGGTGCCTCACAATTGGGAGCAGAACTGAGTGCTCCACTTGCTTTAGCTAGGCCCAGGGGTGGAAATAGCTGTCATGGCACAGGTTAGTTAAATATCCAAGCAGGAGACTGGGATGTTGCAAAGCTCAGCTAGCTCTGTGTGAGGGAGTGGTGTTTGGGGGCAGTATTGTCTAGTGGTTAGGTGGTGAGTTGTGTACTGTGCAAGGGCTCTGATGCTACTTTGCTATGTGATGTTTGGTACATTACTTCACCCTTCCCAGCTTCATTTCCCTCCTCTTTAAAAGAGAAATAATAATGCACCTGTACTTCCAGGGATGTTGCTGAGGATTAATTTCTATGCACCACTTTGAGATCCATGGGCAGAAAGTGGAAAGCCTTTTGATGTGATAGCAGCCACTAGCAAAATGGAGGCTACTTGAAACAATTTATAAACTAAGATCTGGTCGTTAGAGAAAGAGAAGAGATTCAGCTGAGATGACCCCAATTCAGGGTCTGCTGCAATCCCAGACAGAGCATGGTGGTAATCTTGATCTTAGCAGAAGAATGACTGAAAGCAATTTATGGGGTTATCAAATGATGTATTGTATGCACCATGGGTCCAGGTTTGCAGTCATTTAGCCTACTATTGATTGAGGACTAGGGCGTATTCTACTACCTTTTTAAAATTTCAGTCTGCACAGGCTGCAACTTTGGGTCAGAGGCAGGGTTTAATGAACCAAACAATGCAGATCAACCAGAGGAGCCTCCCAACAGGAGTCAAAATTGCCTGCATTTGAAATAGCTTGCAAAAGATTTTTAAGGGGAGAACACAGAACAAAATGAATCAGTGATCAAAGTCAAGGATCAAGTTTTACCGTAAGTATAAATGGTTCTGTGACAGTTGTAATTGTGCATCACTCAAATGCTTTGGGGAAGGTAGCAAATAATATATGCAGTCTGTTTCTTTGTGTTATTGTGCTAACTTGGAAATGTAGGGCTGGAAAGAACCTCAAGAGGTTATCTGCTCCATCCCCCTGTGCTGAGGCAGGATTAACTTCTAGCCAATCAAGATTGTTATAGATGGCACAATAAAGCCAATGTATACATGGACATTAACAAAGGCTTTTAATCGCGTCATTGCAGCAATGGAGTGAGCTGGTAGAGTTCCAGATCATTAAAACTGTACGTTATCTCTGCATCCACCCTACTGAAAGGGATTGGTTGTAAGCGACGGGCAGAGCTATTGCATGTGCAAATGCACAGAGATTGTTCAGAGACAGTAATGGTCATGCTGAAACAAAAGACAGGACTATGCAGCACTTTAAAGACTAACAAGATGGCCAGACCCACTTCCTCAGATCAAATTGTGGAAGAAAATTGGCACAACCATATATACCAAAGGGATACAATCAAAAACAGTGAACATATATAAAACTGACAAATCAGATTTTAGAACAGAGCGGGGATGAAGGAGGGGGTGAGGGGTAGTGTCTATGAGATAATGATATTAGGGGTGATAATTGAGGAAGCTATCTTTGTAATGGGTAAGGTAGTTAGCATCTTTGTTAAGGGCCCATTCGTAAAGTGTAAAATTTAAGCATGAATGACAGTTCTGAGGCTTCCCTTTGTAGTTTGGTGTTAAAGTCTCTTTGAAGTAAGATACATGTAGTGAGGTCGTTGAGACAATGCCCAGTCTGGTTGAAATGACAAGGAACTTTTTTTTCTTTGTGAAACTGTCTGATGTCTGATTACTAACACAGCTACATCTCTATCAGTAATGGTCATGGCATTTAATCATGGAGTGAGAGATTTAGGTTTGATATTTGAAAAGTTTTCCTAACTATAAAGACAGTCCAGTGCTTAACTAAGCTTCCAAGGGACATTACGGAATCCCTGTCACTGGAAGTTTAAGAACATATTAGACCAAGGCTACTCCACATGTGGCCCATAGTTCCTATGCAGCCCACAACACGTTTGTTTGTGGCCCACAGGTGGGAGCCAAACCAAAAAAGTAGTCAATATGATGGTCTTCTGTTGATATGTGGGTTAGTAGTTAAATTTCTGGACTGTCACTGCGCATTAAAAGTGCTGTCATGTGGGTGGAAATCAGGTAAATATTGCATTTTACTAATATCAGCAGAACTGACTCAAATGGGGCCTGCGTGTTGTGTAGTCTTGCCTTAATCTTTGTATTTATGCCCATCAGTGTGAGAGAAGCTATTTGCATATATTTGCATGTATATGCAACCACACTTAAAGTGTGGCCCTCGGCATGTGCTGTGAGTATCATTGTGGCCCCCGGGGTTTCCAAAGTTGAGTAGCCCCGTGTTAGACAAACACATGATCCTACCCTGGCTTCGGAGGAGCTGGACTAGGTGGTCTCTCAAAGTCCCTTCCAGCGCTGTGATTCTGTGGGGGTATGATTTATATTGACTGTCTTAGGGAGCAGGGATTCTGTCCTCCCATCGATCCCTCTTAAGGGGAGGGGAAGGAGGAATAGCACAGCAGATCATCTCTTGCACTAACTTCCTTGTATGTACGGAGTGGCACTGTCCAACATGGCTCCAGGAGAGGTGCACGCACAGGGAAGGGGGTAAAAATGAATTTAATACACCTTGTGTCACCTCTGTTTCCAGGCTGGCGAGCAGCCAGAATGATTCCTGTGCATACGTTGGGCAGCCCAGGGCACTGTATTAAGTTACAGCAACTTCCCGAGGGCTGCCTCCAGGTGGCTGCCCAAGCCAGAGATTCCCCAAAGTCTCTCTAGCACTTTACCCTAAAGCCCTGTTCCCTTGCACCCTCTACAATGGGGCTTGTAAGGGGCCTGTGTAAGGCAGCCTATGCCTGTCCTGTGCCATGCATCCCCAGGGGAGACTGCCCAGCTAACAAGCTTTGATAGCCCCTCTGTGGCTTAGGACAGTGGTCACCAACCAGTAGATCTTGGAGCCTCTGACAGGTGATCCTGACTGGTTTGACCAAGAGGCTATAAAATGCCAGCACTTCAGCTGCCCGTTCCCTCCCTCCCGGTCCCCCCCCTCACCCCCCCCCCCCCCCCGCTGTTGTGCATCTCCTGCTCTTTGCCTTGAAGCTGCCTCCCCCACCCCCCACCCCGCCCACCGTGAGCCTTCTGCTTGCTGTGCAGGGCAGGGGAGGGAGAAGAGGGGCACTGATGTCAGGGTGCCCCTCTCCCACCCTGTACTCTGTCTCCACAGAATGGAAGGGGGCACAACAGGGCTTGGGATGGAGGGAGTTTGCTTGCTGCTTTAGGGAGTGGGCTAGGGCCAGGGCAGGGGTGAGCCTGCCTTAACCCCACGGCACCACCAACCAAGAGCCACCTGAGGTAAGCAGTGTCCAGCTGGAGCCAGCTCTGATCCCCTGCCCCAGTCATGATCCCCCTCCTGTACCCAAAGCCCTGGCCCTAGCCATGAGTTCTGTGGACCCAAACTCCCTTAGGGTATGTCTACACTACCCTCCTAGTTCGAACTAGCGGGGTAATGTAGGCATACCACACTTGCAAATGAAGCCCGGGATTTGAATTTCCCGGGCTTCATTTGCATAAGCCGTGCGCCGCCATTTTTAAATCCCGGCTAGTTCGAACCCCGTGCCGCGCGGCTACACGCGGCACGGAGTAGCTAGTTCAGATTAGGCTTCCTAATCCAAACTAGCTGTACTCCTCATTCCACGAGGAGTACAGCTAGTTCGGATTAGAAGCCTAATCCGAACTAGCTACTCCGTGCCGCGTGTAGCCGCGCGGCACGGGGTTCGAACTAGCCGGGATTTAAAAATGGCGGCGCATGGCTTATGCAAATGAAGCCCGGGAAATTCAAATCCTGGGCTTCATTTGCAAGTGCGGTATGCCTACATTACCCTCCTAGTTCGAATTAGGAGGGTAGTGTAGACATACCCTTACAGAGTCTGAACCCCATCCTGCACCCCAACTCCTGCCCCAGGCTTAGCTCAGAGCCCCTCTTACACTCTGAATCCCTTAGCCCGAGACCACATCTTATGCCCCAACCCTCTGCCCCTGCCTGGTGAAAAGGAGGGAGAATAGGGGAGGGAGGGAGGACAAGAACATAAGAACGGCCGTACTGGGTCAGACCAAAGGTCCTTCTAGCCCAGTATCCTGTCTACCGACAGTGGCCAGCACCAAATGCCCCAGAGAGGGTGGACCGAAGACAATGATCAAGTGATTTGTCTCCTGCCATCTCTCTCCAGCCTCTGAAAAACAGAGGCCAAGGACGCCATTTTATCCCCTGGCTAATAGCCTTTTATGGACCTAACCTCCATGAATTTATCCAGCTTCTCTTTAAACTCTATTATAGTCCTAGCCTTCACAGCCTCCTCTGGCAAGGAGTTCCACAGGTTGACCACACGCTGTGTGAAGAAGAACTTTCTTTTATTCGTTTTAAACCTGCTACCCATTAATTTCATTTGGTGACAGAGTGAACAGAGGCAGGGCCTCAGAGAAGAGGCATGAAAGAGGCGGGGCAAGGGTGTTTGGGTTTCAGATAGATCCTGGATTGCTTTTAAGTTCAGAAAATGATCTTGTGCTTAAAAAGGGGGGAGACCCCTGGCCTAGGAGGAGGGAGAGTCCTTCCTAGTGGGTCAATTATTAATCTGCAGTGTTACTCCACTGGCATTTCTGATCAGGTTGGAGGTCTCATGTCTGTCTACAAGCTATAGAAGTTCATGCACTAGGGAAGACATCTCTGTGAGCTGATAGTCAGCACTTCCATCCTCATGCTGTGGGAATAGGGAGAGAAAGAGCCCAGCAGCTACTTTTCTTGAAAAGTGGTCCCCCACTTACACCCTCATACCCCTTCATGAGCACAATGGAATGATGTATTATACATGTTCTGCATGAGTCCCAGAATCTCCTCTTCAGAGATACTGCTGTGCTGTACCACAGGTACTTAGACAGGGAGGGGACTACAGCTTGCTGGGTAATGCAGCACTGGGAGGCTGGTTTGTGAAGGCTGTATTCACAGAGAAGCTCTCAGACACCATTCTTTGCTTGCTCTGGCTTTCTTCAGTCCCAGCCGTAGGTGGTGTTAGGATCAGCCCAGTTTGCAGACTCTCCCATACCAATGGAAAGACAGCATTACGTTGTCCCCTAGGCTCACGTGAGTTAGCAACGGTCACTGCTGTGGCGGAGCTCTTTAGTGTGCATGCCCTTTGTAGAGTTGGTAGGGCAGGTGGGAACCTGACAGCTGCAGACACTATGGACCGAGCCCTTTCTATGTGCAAGTCTGTCGTCAGATTCCTGTTAAATGTCTACTCAGGGGGAGAAGTCTGTGCACAGTGACTTGGGACTCAGTCACTCTCAAAACTCCCAGCATGCAGGGGAGGTATGAATTGAGGCCTACTGAAAGGAGCCACCTTTCCAGCCACAGTGAGCCAGCCAGACTGGGGCGGTGTGACTGATCCAAGACCCTGCAGCTCACAAGAGTGAATGACCAAAGTCAGGGCTCAGAGAATGGTGGGGGGTTTTGGCAGCACAGTGCGGTGTGGTCTCTGGGGAGGAAAGCTAATACAGAGTTTCTTGTTTCCTTACGCGACTTGGTTTATTCTTGGGAAGTATAAAGCCGATAGCTTGGACCATTCGATAAGGTGCGCACTGCTCTCCTTTCATAATCTCTACAATAACCCTTCTTGCAAAGTAGGTTGCTTGAGAAGCAGCATGGCACATGAGGCCACCTAGAGCCAAGAACATGAGCAATATTGCACTGACGTGAAAGCCACACTGAATGGCAGCAGCATCCTGAGCTCACCTCCGCAATGTGCTTGTATTGATTGTACAGGTCATTGGCACAAGCAAAAGAAGATTGAGTAGCTTACACCAAGATTCACATATTGGATAAAAATAGATCAGCCCAATCTATTACGACTTTCAAAACCTGGTACCTGTCGTGCGGCTTCATAGTGCATAGGCAGGTGCAGAGGAGGAATCTGAGCAGTTGCGCTAATTAGTGTCTCAAAGCACTTTTCTGTTTGAAATATTTTCTCTAAGTGCATGCTCATTTCAGTCATTCTCTATTGCACCTGTGTGGCTCTTCATAGACCTGAGCAGATCCTATGAAAGAGAAAGATGCAACTGTGTATACTGGTATAATGGGTTGGAGACTTGAAGCTCAGGTCTGTTGACACTCCTGAAGACACCCAAAGGATAAAGCTTTTGGATAATCTGCTTTGTGTGGGATAATATTGATCCACTGAATGGGTCCTCTTGAAGTCCATGTGCTGCTCAGCATGAGCAAGGGTACTCAGACTTGGTCTACAGTGAGTCAGTGTGAAGGGGACAAGTGTTCTTTATGGTCAAAAGGGCCCACTGTACCTGTCTGCCCAGGGAAGATGACACGCAAGACACAGTCTTGCAGAAGGTACAAACCAAACTCCCCCTGGTAACTCCAGAAGGAAGCAGCCTCACCAGTAGCGTGACCCACATCTTCTAATGAAGGGCCTTGGCTTTGCTCTGCAGCCTATTAGCATGCTTGTGTTTACAGGGCTCATCTAGAAATCCCCATGTGGTAGAGATGCTGGGGAGCCCATCTCTATTATCTGATTCCCTACCCCTACTGCTAGTCAGTTATAAAAAAACAAACCAAAAAAACAAGCCACCCGGGTCCTCCTCATTGCTTTGTTTAGCTCAAGATGTCAAAGGCCTGAAAAGCTATTGGCAGTTTTAATTAAAAAACTAGCTCTGAGGGACAGCGAACCATAATAGTGCAATGATCATTCCAGATTATCTTGTAATAACCTGTTTCCCATTAACGATAGCAGCAATATTGTTTAGGACACTAACACAAATCAGCCCAGCTTAGCTTGGACAGGGAGGGCTCTTTGGCCAAGAGGAGGATTCATATGATCATGGGAAAAGTCTTGAACAAAGGCACTTACTTCTGATCAGAGGGTAAACAGCTACCCCACCAGACCCCTCTGGTAGAGGTTCCGTAGGGGGGGACAATCATTCATAACAGCTTTATCTACTAGCCATGGGTCCAAAGCAGGCCCTCCATCCCTCAGCATGGCCTCCCAGCTGACCAGTTATTGCCGTGTCGGGCTAGATTGCCTTACTAAGTGTGAGCATTCAGTCTGCATGGTCCAGTCAGACTGGGCAGCTAAAGATTGTCTATCAGAGCCAGTTGTGACATAGACCTGTCTGTCTGTCTCACACCTTGCAGATGAGTTTGCAGGAGGAGTTGCCTGTGCAGCCAGCCATAATTATGGCAAAATCTTCTAATTTCAGGCCCCACACTCCACTCAGAGTCTGCAGCAAATACTTGGCTCTTCAAGTTTTAACTCTGTCAGCGTGTCCCCTGTGGGGGGGTTGGGGGCACAGTCACTCTGCTTACTCTGATCTGCTTAGGCATTGGAAGTAATTTGACTGTGCTACTAAACAAAGAAACACTTTATTGGCCATCCATTATGTCCTACCTTTTCTAATGAACTCTGTGGCGTTATATGAAGCAATATCTGCCATTATGGCTAAGCTGCTTACCGCACTGACAGACCGCAATGGCTGAAGAATCTTTCAGCAGCTTTATTAGTGACACAACCATCCATAACAGCTGCAAGGGCAGTGCTTTTTTTCAATAAACTTTTATTTTAGCGTACAAGCCCACACTATGGCTGGAGATAACTGAAAGCAGCCCAAGGGGGTTGAATGAGACAATTATCCCTGGTGCCACTACCGTGAAGTCAGTGCAGTTACAAGAATGGTTTCAGCTTAGTATCTTATCTTTGCTCATTTTAACTTGGCCCATCTTTAGTATTCCCTGACACAGTAGGATCTAAATGCCAGTGCTTTCAAAGCTATTTTTGTATTGAGGTTGTGAGAACAAATCAGAATTGCTTTAAATGCACCATAACACACTCTATGTTGTACCTTTGTCAACGAAACACATTCTAAATGTATCTAAATATCCCTAATTTTCTAAATTTTAGTTGCCAAATCTTGGAGGGAGGGGTTAAGTAATTGCCTAAAATAACTGTCTTAAAGAGGACTACTGTTTGCTGTGTAAGAAATGGGACATTTTGAAAAGCCTCTGGCTGAGCTGAGCCATTGTGTATATAGAAGGTCTCTAGTGTGGGAAAAGGCATTCTTCACTTACATTGATTTCAATGGAGCTTTGCCAACATACCAGCTTTGCCCATTAACCAGCTGAGAAGCTGACCCAGAAGATGTACTAATACACACAAACTTCCCTCCAACTGAAGACTTTGGCCAAACTTTTAATGCAGGTGCTGAAAAAATATGTTCACAAACTTTGTAAGCTCACATACTGAAATTTGCAAAGCCACATCTTTGTAGAGGAAGAACATAACTGCATGTAGAGACCTGAAAATTCCTGGATATCCGCTTTATAAACGGTCGGTATCTGTATCCACAGATGTGAATGCAGATACAAATTTTGTACCTAGAAACCCTGAAAATGTGCAGCTATCCACAGGTATTTGTATCCACAGATCATTTTTGCAGACACAGATGCAGATGCCAATTTTATATCTGCACAGGGCTCTAATTGCATGTGCCAATGCCCATGTGTATATGGATATCTGAATGATAGTATTGGACTGCAGGCACATTTTTAGAAGCTGCTTTGAAAAGGTGGCTCCATCTCTCACAATAGGCTGCTGCATTGTTGTCAGTGACCGTGTTTTTTCCCTTTTGTAATGACATAGGAAAGGCCACTCTGTGTTCCCAAGCAGGACTTTGGAACAACCTAAGCCTAAACAGTCCTTAAAGAATCATCTCAGGGCAAATTTAGAGCATTCTGGGCCTAGACTAGGCAGCTGATCCAGCACTCTGATCACTGTAATTTCAATTAGTGATCTGCACACCTGAAAATGAACAGTACCACATTGGAAGACTGATTAAAGCTTGCAATTCTCTCCCCATTAACTCAGAAGATAAAGAGGCATAAGAAGGAAGTGCGAAAGGGGAAAGAGAGAAAGTGAAAAAGCCATAGGTTGGTAGAGTCAAGGTCACAGGAAGTCTCTTACCTGCTGTGCTTAGGCGCTTTAGAGCCCCAACATACTGTTAAAGCTGGTACATGATTAGTAAAGGAATGAACTATGCATATCAATCACTGGGTGTTCTACATGAAGAAAGGCTCTGGGGGTTCGTCTACACTAACCTCCTAGTTCGAACTAGGGAGGCTAATGAGGGTGACTGAAATTGCAAATGAAGTGCGAGATTTAAATATCCCGTGCTTCATTAGCATGTTCCCGGCCGGTCGCCATTTTGGAAATTGACTAGCCCGGAAGAACTGCCCATGTCTATACGCGGCAGAGAAGAGCGATTATAAAATCTCAGTGAGGTTTAACTGGTAATTCAAAGTAAGGGGTTTATTTCGGAATCGCCCTTCTCTGCCACGTGTAGACACGGGCAGTTCTTCCGGGCTAGTCAATTTCCAAAATGGCGACCGGCCGGGAACATGCTAATGAAGCACGGGATATTTAAATCCCGCACTTCATTTGCAATTTCAGTTGCCCTCATTAGCCTCCCTAGTTCGAACTAGGGGGCTAGTGTAGACGTACCCTTGTATCGTTCCTCTGGAAAGAGGCAGGAGTGGAATATGCCCTTGCCACGATGCATTAGAGTGTTGTTTCCAGGCATGTCGCTGTCAAAGATTCATGTACTCAAAGCATTAAAGTCAAGATTTTAGATATCCAGTTTGTAACACCTTGAGGGTTTCTGATTTTAAGAAATTGGGAAGGAAACTCAGCGCTTCCTGCCATCTCAGTCCCTTTCAAGGTGTCTCAGGTTGGTCACAAAAAATCAATAGCTTCTGAAAACCATGACCTCCCCTCAATAAAACCCCTATTTCAAGGGGGGCATTTTAAAAATCTTGCTGAACAGTTTCAGGGAAACTTTCCAGTTTTTAATGAAAGTTCCAAAACTTTGGTCAGGGTATGGGGGAATGTCTTCTCCTAAACTTTCTCCCATTGGAAAAGATGGGGAAGGAAAAATGTGGAGAGGCTTTTTGATAAACTAGGAAGTTAGAAGGAAATTTTAAAAAACTTTCCAAAACGTTATTGAAGAATACTAAGCAATTCCCGTATCCACGTGTATAACTATAGGCTCCTGTTAACTTGAAACTCCAGATATTGCTAGAAACTCTTGTGTGTTAATAAATAAGATGACTTGCTGGAACAATTATTTTAAAGCAGGTGGATGACATAAAAGACACATGCCTGGCTGAGTAATGCTTTGGAAACTTATTCAAGAACCATTCATTCTTAGGCTATGTCTAGACTGCAGGCTTCTTTCGAAAGAGGCTCTTTCGAAAGCTTCTTTCGAAAGAGCCTCTTTCGAAAGCATCTTTCGAAAGAGCCTCTTTCGAAAGATCGCGTCTAGTCTGCAGACGGATCTTTCGAAAGAGAAATCCGCTTTTTCAAAAGAGAGCACCCAGCGAGTCTGGATGCTCTCTTTCGAAGACGGCCTCTTTACATTGAAGAACGCCTTCTTTCGAAAGAGGAACTTTCGAAAGAAGGCGTTCTTCCTCGTAAATTGAGGTTTACCACCATCGAAAGAAAAGCCGCGTTCTTTCGAAATAATTTCGAAAAAACGCGGCTTGAGTCTGGACGCAGGGGAAGTTTTTTCGGGAAAAGGTTACTTTTCCCGAAAAAACCCCTGAGTCTGGACACGGCCTTAGGGAAACAACTGTCTATAGTAAGGATGTTAAGAGGTGGGTAATTGGGTAATCATGTAGTCGATACAATTTGTATTAACTACAAGATGAGTCAATAAGCGAAGGTGCTCAGAAGGAGCCACCTCTGCTGCAGCTCTGCAGTTTAAATGTAGTAAGAGCTGGGCATGCAGGGATAGCTCCTGAACATTGCTTGCTCAATCCTGGCTCACACCAGGTCCAGCAGCCCCTGTTTGTCCAGCAGCTGCTGGAGGAACTGTCAAGGCTCTTCCCCACTCTGGCATTTCAAGGGCAGAAGTTAGGGGTTCACTTTACAAATACCTTGCCTTCAGTGTTCGCAACCAGAAGATCGGGATCTACCGGTAGATATTGGAATCTCTGACAGGTGATCCGGACAGGTTTGGCCAGGAAGCTATCAAGTGCTAGCACTTCAGTTGCCCCTCCCCCCACTGTCCTGCTGCCCCTCCTCCCCCTCCCGGGGAGCCTCCTGCTTGCTGTGCAGGGTGTGGGAGGGAGAAGAGGCAGAGCACCAATGTCAGGGTGTCCCTCCTCCCCCTTTACTCCTGTACCCTGTCTCCACACAGAGAGAAGGGGATGGAGGGAGCTTGGCAATGCAAATCTCTGTCACTCTCACACACTGTGTGTGTCTGTCATTCTCACAAACACTCACTGAGCTTCACTCTCATCTCCCGACCCAACACATAAGTGGGCGGTTGTTGTTACTACTTTTAGTGCTTGCAAAGTGGGTTATTTTTGGTTTTCGATTGGTCTGTGCATTTCATAACTTTCATTTCTCTCTTTATGCAACATTTAATTCTTTGAGTAGTGAGTTCTAAAATGCCTAACCTGTTGTGGCTGGAGTAATTAGCCCTGTGGTATTTGCTGCTCTTAGAACTGTCTGGCATGTCCCTGCAGCCCCTGAGAGAGGCAGAGCAGGGGGTCTCCACATGCTGTCCTTGCCTGCAGACACCACTCCTTCAGCTCTCATTGATCAATAACTGTGGCAAGTAGAAGCTGTGGGCTTAGTGCCTGTAGATGAGGGGCAGCACATGGAGCCGTGGAGCCATTGCTGTACATGCCAGCTGCTTTCAGGAGTGGTGCAGGGCCACGGCAGGAGTATCTTGCCTTAACCCCACTGCTCCACCATCCGGAAGCCATCTCAGTTAAATGGTGCCCAGACAGAGCTTGCTTCCTGAACACCTGTGCCAGCCCTGAACCCCCTCCTGCACCCAATCTCCTGCCCCAGACATGAGTTCCCCTGCACCCAAACTCCTTCCTAGAGCTTGCACCTTGAACCTCCTGCTGGACCCCAATTCCCCGCCCTGGGCTAAGCCCGGTGCTTCTCCCACACTCTGAACTCTTTGACCCAAGACAAGAGCCTGCAACCCAACCCCCCATCCGAGGCTGGTGAAAGTGAGTGAGGATGAGGGAGGAAGGGGGAGGAAGTGAACAGAGTGAGGCCACAGAGAAAGAGTGGCGCAGGAGTGGGGCCTCAGAAGGGGCAGGAAGGAAGTGGTGCAAGGGTATTTGGGTTAGAGGTAGATCTTACTTTGCACTTAAATTGAAAAAAGTGATCTTGTGATTAAAAAGGTTGGAGACCACTGCTCTATAGGGTTCTGCTTAAAAGCTCCCCAAGGTCACAGATTCCCTGGCCTTGGGAAGTAGCTGCCATCACCAAGTAAAAAAACCAAACAAACCCTTTCTTCTTGAACCCAGGAAGAAAGCATGTGGGACTTCTTCTAAGGGTGTACACCAAGCTCTTTGACCACAAGAGGGCTTGAAAAAAACCCAAACTAATCTCTAATAGCTGACCTGTCAGTTTTAAGCGTGCGTGCATACATGGACCTCCTATTACCTTTCAGGACACAAGAATCAAATCATAGCCTTAAAAAGGTGATTTTATTAACAAAACAAAAAGATATAATATACTTGGTAAAGCATATCGGTTGCTAGGTGTTTAAAAACAACTGAGAAAAGAACAAATTAAAACACAGATAATTTCATCCCTTGGATTCAGCTTAAAGTTACAGTGTATGGGGGAGCACACAGACTTAACAGAAAAGTTTAACACAACAACTAAACAGAGAAAATAAACTGATAGTGTCTAAATAGACATTCCCTATCTAGTCATATATCCATGCTCCAAGGTCCAGTCCATTTCCATGCCTAATATTCTTTGTGGCGTGGTAGTCCTGCCTGGTTCAATTCATTTTGTTACCCCAGCTCCTGGCTTAAACTCACACAAAAAAAGAAAAGCAAGGAGGGTTCCTTTCAATTCAAATCTCAACACCTTCTCCCATTGGCTCTCCTGGCTCCCTGCCAACACTTCCTAGCTACCTGAGTTTAACCCTTTAATCACTGAATGCTTGGCTGCCCAGAAAAGGACAGCACTCCTATCCATCACAGGAACATGACTTGTTGGAAGAGTCAACATCGCTTTTGTAAACGGAAAATCATGCCTTACCAATCTATTAAAATTCTTTGAGGGATTCAACAGGAGTATACAGAAAGGGGACCCAGTGGACAGAGTGTACTTGAACTAATAGTAAGCCTTTGACAAGGTTGCTCACCAAAGGCTCTGAAACAAAGTAAGCAATTATTGGATAAGTGGGAAAGTCCTCTCAGTAACTGTGTAAAACACAGGCAATAGGAATAAATGGTCACTTTCTCAGTAGACAAAGGTAAATAGTAGTGACCTGCAGAGAGCCATACTGGCATCACTGCTGTTCAACAGAGTCATAAATGACTTGTAAACAGTGAGGTGGCAAAGTTTGCAGCTGATACAAAATTACTTGAGCTACAAAAGTCCAAAGCAGACTGCAAAGAGTTAAAGGGATTTCTGAAAACTGGGAGACTGGGCAATGAACGGGTAGATGAAATTTAATGTTGATAAATTCAAAGTAATGTATATTTGGAAAACATCCCAACTATAAATACAAAATGATGGGATCCAAATTCGCCATTACCACTCAAGAAAGAAATCTTGGAGTCAGTGTAGGGATGGTTCTCTGAAAACATCCATTCAATATTCAGTGACAGTCAGAAAATCTAACAGAATGATAGGACCCATTAGGAAAATGATAGATAATAAGACTGTAAATATAATCATGCCACAATATAAATCCATGGTATGCCTACACCTTGAATATCACATGTAGTGATAGCTCATCTAAAAAATAAGGTGTATTAGAACTAGGAAAGTTACAAAGAGACACCAAAAATGATTAATGGTATGGAACAGCTTCTGTATGAGGAGAGATTAAAAAGACTAGAACTGGTCAGCTTGGAAAAGAGATGATGGGGAGGCGGTGTGTAATGGGGCAGCACTTACCTCTCCTGAGTGCCCCCCTCTGACCAAGTGCATGTGCTTGCTTTCATTCAGTTCCAAAAGCCTCTTAAGCAACTCAGCCCTCCAGCCAAGTCTCACACTGCCAGCGTGTGAAGTACGAAAACCCTTTCAGTGTATACATCTATAGTATCCCTCGGTCTGTTCCACACACTGGGAGAGAGTGGTGCCAGACAGTGTCCTTATTCCTACATTAGGGCTTTATCTCAAAGACCCAGATTTTCTGGGACAGTTGGATTTCAAATATTCTGTCCCGTTGTCCCTATAAACCATCGAAATGTCCTGGAAATTCCAATATTTCTACAAATATTTTGGTGGGAGTCGGGGGAGAGAAAGCCTCAAGGCTCCCCACTAGATCTGGCTGTGGGGAAGAAGTACAGCTAGAAGCAGCTATGTACTCTGCTACTCCCCCTCCCATGGCTGGGGGAGCAGCAGCACAGAGACATGCTTCCTGGATGCTTTTCCCACTGCTCCAGAATCCGACCAACAGGAAGAGCAGGAGGCAGTGCCTAAGGCATGGTGTTGGGGGCCACATGAAAGCAAGTAAGTGGCCCAACTTCCCCTCATGCCCAGACCCCGCACCCTCAGCCCTCTCATTCACAGTTCTGCCAAAACCCAAGATCCCCAGCCTGCTCACTGACTGCCCTGTGATTTAATTTTCATAGTTTTGTAAGACTTGTCATATAAATAAATTCATACATTTGAAAAAAAAATCCTTTGTCAGATCATGTGTCCCGATTTTTGGTTTGGAAAATATGGTCACCGTAATTATAATCCATTTTCACTACAATCACCACAAAGAGCTATCCATGGTGCTGCCACTCTCCCAATCACACAATCTTCATCCTTGGAGGTCGCCAGAGGAATTGAAATGCCTCTGGTCCTTCAGCTTCCTTTATAAGGCCTTCATGGCCCCTGATTGGCCACTTCTCTTGCAGCTACTCTAGCCTCCTTAGAGAATGTCTCTATTGTCTTTTTCTGGGGCGGGATGTTGCAAGGCCACAAGGCTCCAGCAGAGGGCTTTGGGGCCTGGTCCACCCTGCCATGGAGGGATATGATAGAGGTCTGTAAAATCATGACTGGTGTGGAGATAGTGACTGAGGAAGTGTTATCTACCCCTTTACATAACAGAAGAACCAGGGGTCACCCAATAAAATTAACAGTCAGAAGGTTTAAACAAACAAAAGGAAGTACTTCGCACAATGTACAAACAACTGATGGAACTTGTTTCCAGGGGATGTTGTGAAGGTCTGAATAATAACTGGATTTAAAAAACTTAGATAAGTTCATGAAGGTGGTTCATGAAGGTGAGGTTTATCAATGGCTAGCAGCCAAGATGATCAGCGATGCAACCCCATGATCTTGGTGTCTGTAAGCCTCTGACTTCCAGATGCTCAGACTGGATGACAGAGGAATAACTTGGGGTATGTCTACACTACCACCCTAGTTCGAACTAGGGTGGTAATGTAGGCAACCGGAGTTGCAAATGAAGCCCAGGATTTGAATTTCCCGGGCTTCATTTGCATCTTGCTGGGTGCCGCCATATTTAAATGTCCGCTAGTTCGGACTCCGTGCCCACGGCTACACGCGGCACGAACTAGGTAGTTTGGAATAGGAAGCCTATTCCGAACTATCTGTACTCCTCGTTCCATGAGGAGTACAGATAGTTCAGAGTAGGCTTCCTATTCCGAACTACCTAGTTCATGCTGCATGTAGCCGCGGGCACGGAGTCCGAACTAGCGGACATTTAAAAATGGCGGCGCCTGGCAACATGCAAATGAAGCCCAGGAAATTCAAATCCCGGGCTTCATTTGCAACTCCGGTTGCCTACATTACCACCCTAGTTCGAACTAGGGTGGTAGTGTAGACATACCCTTGATGATTACTCTGGTCTCTTCATTGTCTTTGAAGCACTTGGTACTGGCCACTCTCTGAAGACAAGATACTGGGAGAGATGGACCATTGGTCTGACCCAGTGTGAATGTTCTACATTCTGTGACTTGGGTTAGACAGGAGATCAAAGTAGATGATCATAGTAGTCCCTTCTGGTCTTGGAATCCATGAATATTTCCAGTGGAGAAATACTGTCAGGAATTTCAGGGGCACCATGAGAGGGCCATAGGTGTGGAGGCCACTAGTTGAATTGTTCTGACCTCCTGCTGGCCCCCAGGATCAGAGGAGTGCCATCTCCTCCAGCTGTCTGTCTTAGTTCTCCCTTCTCATCTGTGTTTGCAATACTTGCCACAGAGGTCATTGGGAACCCACTTTTTCCTTGACTGGTAAATACTTAGATGGACCTGCCCCTTCTTGTTCAGATGTGAACATATAATCCAAACTGGATCGATTTCAGACTCTCCCGTAGCTGCAGCAAAGCTGAGTGAGCAAACTGGCAAGATGTGTGTTTGTGTGCTACACCTTCTGAGAGGCCAATTTAGTGATATTAAAGCAGAAAACCATCTCCCATAAAAACAGTCACTCTGTGGAATAAATGATTGTAACAATCTGCTCTCTCCAAATTGTTGCTGCTTGAGCTCCCCCATGTGGACTTCTGTGCCATTGTTAGTTTGCTTGCATTATCTTTTGAGTTCATTACATCTCCTTTTCTTTAGAAGACCATAGATATCTAAAAAGTCTCAGAGGGGTAGCCATGTTAGTCTGTAACTTTAATAACAACAAGTAGTCCTATGGCACTTTAGGCTATGTCTACACTATCAAGTTATTTCAAAATAAGTTATTTCAAAATAACTACTCCCAAAATAGCTATTTCAAAATAAACTTATTTCCCTTCAAAAGCAGGAGTTATTATTTCAAAATAACAAGCCCGTTATTTTGAAATAACAGACTTGGTAGTGTGGATGCTTGACTTGTTAACTCCCCTTCTTTCAAAGTATTTTGAAATAGAGCCCCAGTGTAGACATGCCTTTTAGAGATTAATAAAAATATATAGTATCATATTTTGTGGGTAAAACCCACTTAATGAAATGAATTGGAGTGGAAATAATAGAAACCAAGATATATATAACAACAGAAGAAGTACTTGTCAATTGTAGGACCTGTATTAATTAGGCTAATTAAGTGGGCTGGATGTGTCCCATTAATAGCTTTTGATGTGAAAATGTGGATGCTAAAAGCAGGAGAAATTGGCTTTGTAATGTGTAACCAGTTAATGTTTTTATTCAAGTCCAGGGTGACAGTGTCACATTTGTAGATAAATTCCGGTTCTGCAGTCGCTCTCTGTAATTGGGTGGTGAAATTCCTTTGTAGAAGAATGTCTACTTTTAAATCCAGCTAAGATTCTCACTCAGCTAAACCTAAAAAGTTTTACTTCACTGAGGATAGATTTCAGCCTCTCCAAAAGAGCAATCAAACCCCTGTGGAGTTATATCTCTACTTTATATTAATATTTACAAGGCTTTTCATTAGCTCCCAATAGGGGCAGCAGGATCATGTCCTCAGTTCTCCTTGGCTCAGGAGTGCCCCTCAGTAGTAAAAGAATAGCTGCCTGGGAATCTCTCCAAAAGTACAATGTACCTTTTAAATAGCTGATCATTCCAATCATTCTATAGACCTCAATGGGGAGAGGGAACAAATATCCTGCATTAAAGTCATGACTAAAAGTTGACAGTTCATCAGCATCCTGCATCTGGTTATTCCTTTCCATTCCGCATGGGCTACGTCTAGACTGGCATGATTTTCCGTTAAAAGCATTTTTGGAAAAGAGCATCTAGATTGGCACGGACGCTTTTCCGCAAAAGCACTTTTTGCGGAAAAGCGTCCGTGGCCAATCTAGACGTGGTTTTGCGCAAAAAAAGCCCCGATCGCCATTTTCGCAATCGGGGCTTTTTTGCACAAAACAAATCTCAGCTGTCTACACTGGCCCTTTTGCGCAAAAGCTTTGCACAAAAGGGACTTTTGCCCAAACGGGAGCAGCATAGTATTTCCGCAAAAAGCACTGATTTCTTACAGTAGGAAGTCAGTGCTTTTGCAGAAATTCAAGTGGCCAGTGTAGACAGCTGGCAAGTTTTTCTGGAAAAGCGGCTGATTTTCCGGAAAAACTGGCCAGTCTAGACACAGCCATGGTGTCTCCCTGACCCTAGTTATCATCGTCAGACACATTAATGGGGCTTTATTCATTACAGTTGTGTGTGTTAATAAGCATTTCTGGGAGTAAATACATTCACACTAACTGACTATCCATTGACAAGGTGAATATCATGCCCTCTCTTAAGGGGTTATTGTGGGAGAGCCACAGTTGTTCTTTTGGGGACAGCATCAGGATGCATGAGTTCCCCAGTAGTGTGTATGTGGCAGGAGGGCTGATCTGGTGCTGTTACAGAGACCGCATATTTCTGCAGCACAGGAAGCAAGATGGGGGATGAGGAATCTTGCACAAAGGAAACAATGCTCAGCTGTACAATTAGGCTCTTTATTTCTAACCCCCCTCCTCACTCTACTTTAGTGAAGGATTAAAAAAATAAAGAATTAGAGTGAACTTAAGTTTGATTTGTAAAAAGAGGCCGACTAGGAGGCAGAAGTCTGGCCTTGAAAATGAATTCTCAGGCAAAAGGGGAATGCAGTAGGGAGGATGTCCAGTTTAAAGAATAATAAAATAAGGGGAAGCTTCTAAGAAGGTCCCTGAGTGAGAGGGGTGACTGCAGATGGTTTTCAGTAAGAATTTCTCTTAAAAGGAGCCAGCATAGACCTTCCTACCCCACATACCTGTATTATCTCCATTTTATTTTACCTAAGGTGTAATGAAAAATCTGGTCAGCAGGAAAGAGGGAAAGAGAGGAGGTGGAAATACTATGGGGGGAAAGGAGGTTTTAAATCTTATTTGGATCAAATTTTAAAAGGAGAGTTGTCTCAAATCATTTGTTTGCTAGAGTGGTAACTGGCTATGACACTTGCTTGTGGCAGAGTATAAACGTTATGAATTTGAAGGTGGTTTGTCAGACCCTATACTGTCATTGTTGGAGTATGCCAGGATGAGACTGGCCTTCCTAGGTCTGACCTCTCTGTAAATATACAGATCACATGCTTATGAGTACTTGGTTACTGTATTGAGTGTAGTAAATGTCGTGTAGCAGGTCCTTTTGACCACGGCCTTGCGCGTATTGCCCATACTACCACACTAAAGCCCCTCACAAGAAAAACACAGGCCACTGAGGTGGATCCAGAGACAGACCTTGAAGTCCCTCGGGTGCTCAGCACAGTTCTCAGTAAACGGAACTTAACGAGGCAAGCACCCGGGCCAGGGGCCTTCAAGCCTCAGTAAACGGAACTTAACTTGGCAAGCACCTGGGCCAAAAAGATAAGAGTAGGGACACAAGCTGTTCCATACACTAAGTTAACGAGCACTAAAAAAACAGGACAAGATAGGAATAAGAGAAATGAGCTGTTATATACATCAGTTCACAAGCACCTGGAGCAGGAAAACAAAAAACATAGCTAGTTTTCACATGTGCCAGTCATGTCTGCATCAGGCACTAACCACAATGCCCTGAGGCAGACGTCATGTCACAAGGAAGGAACCCTAATATGGTACCGGATGTCAAAATTATAGTATAAAGCACCCTGAGCCCTAAGCTCGGGGAGGTTCCGTATCAAAATAGAAGGCACGTATCGTCCAGCCTAGCTAAGGGGTTGATCACCCAAGGCTGCCTCCCACCCACCGAATCATGAAAGGGTGTACAAATCCGGAGCATGCTATGCATTGTTTTTTGTCTGTGTATCGTAATTGTCACTGGGTTTGTAAGTATTGCTTAATATATTATTTATCAGCTTAGCAATAGTTAGTTGTATTGTATTAACCATATAGTATAATCAGGGCTCGACAAACTGTGTAATCTACTCACCCGTGGCGAGTAGATTACAACCTGGAAGAGCCGGGTTCGGGCAATCTGTGCATGCGCAGATCGCTGGACAGCGTGGCTGGCGAGCAGGGCTCGCCGCGGTTCGGCGAGCCCTGAGTATAATGGTACAAAACCTAGGTCTAAATAAGAACTAGGAGAAGAATTGAGGGATTGTTAAGTGAATAGGCAAACTAATAACTAACTCTACCGGCTGTTCCAAGATAACCATAGTGGGATTGGCTGTAGGAGGAGTTTTTATTATTGTTGTATTGACTTTTGTATTGACTTTCTTTAATGTATGTTTTATTTGCATGCTATGTTGTCTTAAACAAATCAAAGACAGTAATTTAATATAATCAGAGTGTAGTCAATAATAAAGTTTGAAATTGGTTAAGTACATTTAAGTCTCGGGCTTTCCTCCTTCGCGGCCCCAGTCCCTTGCCACAAAACACCACCCCTAGAGAATCTTTCGAGCCTCTGGTTCATCAGTAAATTGCTTATTGTTTAGAGTTGGTAGCCATGTTTAGAGCCATTTGGAATACCAAGGAATGCAGACCCAGGCTATAGATCAGCTCAGAGCAAAAAAACATTCTCTGAGCTCCCTCTGCTGCTCATCTAACAAACATTGGGCCTGATGCTGCTCTTAACATCTGCTTCTAAGCAACCCACAGGGTAGGTGAGTGTGGTTCTAACTTTCCCTGACCCATGCAGCCTCCAGAAATACTTTGGCCGCCTCTAACATAAGAGTGGCCATACTGGGTCAGACCAAAGGTCCATCTAGTCCAGTATCCTGTCTGCCGACAGTGGCCAGCACCAGGTGCCCCAGAGGGGGTGGACCGAAGACAATGATCAAACAATTTGTCTACTGCCATCCATCTCCAGCCTTTGACAAACAGAGGCCAAGGACACCATTCCTTACCCTCTGGCTAATAGCCTTTTATGGACTTAACCTCCATGAATTTATCTAGCTCTTTTTTAAACACTGTTATAGGCCTAGCCTTCACAGCCTCCTTTGGCAAGGAGTTCCACAGGTTGACTGCAAGCAGGTTGACTCTGGAGTTCATAGTGACCCAATTTTCTTACTGATTCTCCAATGAACAGATGTTGGCTCCAGGCAGAATTGGTAATCAAATGGGAATAAATCTGAAGCACATCCAGGGTTGCCTCGCTCTGGGTATCTAGCAAGACCCAAGGTAGAAGTTACTTGCTCAAGATTATAACAGCAGAAGAATTTTTTGAGGACAATGTCCAACCCCATGTGTCCTACCAGTAACTAGCACCTCCATGGACTGCTAGGAACAGATTCTAGATTTTCTGGCCAAAAATACTTATTTCTCCATCATCTCATGGCACTCGAGTCCAGTGTCTTACTCCTACACCCATTCGGTCTTAGGAATGTCACAAAGGCAGCTCTGTGGGCAGCAGGCACCCTCTTTCCCTTATGTGACAAGTGACAGAGTCCCAGCATAATGACTTTGCTTTATATGGTGCCTAAGTTAGATGGCAGGGTTAGTGTGCCTGCAAACAGGCAAGGCTAGAAATCAACCCAGCCCCCAGCACTGTTCTGCTCCTCCCTCCCATGTCTCTCTGGCCTTCCCCCTCTCTTCTGTCCTGTACTTCCTCATTCCTTCCCTATGGCAGGGACCCACATGCCACAGTGCGAAGAATCTAGATAAATGTGTAGATCTCATTGGGCTAAATGACTGAAAGCAACATTTTCCTTATGTGAGGTTGGGTAAAGAACTGATGTTGGCCAGAAGCAGCTAGAGGCATAGCTAGTGCCAGCATTGGCCTCTAACACTGGGTTGGCTCAACCTTGTTCAATAAAGCTTGTGAGTCAGGGGAACCTCTGGATTTCCTGTTGCTCCTAAAGGCCACCAACAGCATGTGGGACAATGGTGCCTTTGTCCTTCTGCATGCACTGTCCTATTCTCTCCCATCCCAAGCACCAGGCAGCTTCAGATGCCAGGGGATGAGGTAGAAGAGCAATCCCACTTCAGTGCCAAGCCTCTGAAACACCATAGACATACAGTGTGCAAAGGCCTTTATTGAAAGGGAGGGATGTGGAGCTACCTGCATTCATGAAGCTTTTGCTTAGGCTTGGATTTCCACATCCACATGGGACTCAAAGGCTCACCACACATTCTCTAGCTCAATGGGGCTGCTGGGTTCATCTCTGGCATAAGCAGACACGGCTATTGGAATGCTCCCAACATGGTGCAAGTACAACTGGAAGAGGAGCTGATCCCTGCTAGCATGGGCTGATCAGAGGGCTTGGGTAAGATGTGGGGGTGGAGGAAGGATCAGTATGATGAGCTGCCTCGAGGGAGAGATTAGTCAAGATCAGTGAGTTAAAATAAATAGCCTGCTGTTAAAATGCCAATGCTGAGCCAGGTCTGCGGGCCTAGTGCCAGCCCAAGGCTGCAATGTTGATCTTGACTGTAACTCTTCCTGCCCCCATCACTTCTTCCGGCTTTCCCGCTGCAGGGCAACTGCATGCTTCCGCAGCTGGCTCCAGCACTCAGGTATCTGCTGGCTGACTCTTGGCAGGCGCTGCAGCCTAACAAGGAGAAAGCAGGGGCACAGACCTTGTTTTATTCCCCATCCCAGAGCCCTCTGGGCTTTATCAAACCAGTTAAAGAGAAATCCGTGTGAATTAACCACTTTCCTCCAATGCAGATGGAGATACAGAGCAGCCGGACACTCTTCAGATGGGCTGCTCTGGGCTGGAATGCTGGCAGCAAGCAGCCACCTCATGTGTGTTCTTATCTTTTAGCCTTTGGGAGCACAAGCTAGTGTGCTGCATTGGTACTTGCTGTGAACTAAGCTAAGGTCTGCTGCAAACTTGTCCTTCTGTGGGTTGGTGATTTAAGCTCTGATTATTGGGTAATGGGGGTCTCCAATAGTGTTCATGCTAAGATTTTCCAACCGTGAGTGGAATTAGTTTTGGCTTGTGCCCTAGTATCGGTCATGTGCGCTGGTTGGGATGTGTGCCACTGTGGCATCCAATTTATTATCCTGTCCTCTGGAGCAGAAACCTGCCCCCCTCCCCTGCCATGCAGCATTTCCCATTCCTGGCACTAGCCACCAGAATAGACCCTGGGCCCCACTGCCTCAGTGGCTCCCTCACCACTTTGTCTCAGCCAGCCCCCTCTGCCAGAGCAGCTGCCTACCATGTGAGTCCTGCTGTGTGGCTCTCCAGAGGAGGTGGGCAAGGGAAGAATGTGTTGTGTGCAGGTGCACACCTTAGCAGAGACTATGGTCTCCAAGTTTAACAGTAGAAAGCAGACAGGAGAAGCTCTTCTCAGGGCAGAGCTATAGGGAGGGGAGGCACTACTGAGTTGGATGAAAGGCTTTCTGTGCCCTGAGCTAGCCCTCCACTCCATGGCCTCGGGCCTAGAAAAGCACTAGGTAACAGAATCCTGCTAGGCCACTTCATAAGAACGGCCATACTGGATCAGATCAAAGATCCATCTAGTGTTTTCCAATAGTGGCCAATGCCAGATGCCCCAGAAGGAATGAACAGAACAGATAATCATCAAGTGGTCCTTCCCCTATTGCCCATTTCCAATAAACAATTTTGATAAGCAGAGGCTAGGCATAGGCTTTTAAAAGTAACAGTGCATCCAGTAAGTGATGTAACACTGCCATCTAGTGACAATATGAGATAGCAAGGCCTCTGCCTAGTCAATGGTATATTTGCATCAAAGATGCAATACAAGAGTTCCCATTCAAGCAGAGAAACCTGCTGTGCCTCTTAAGTAAGGGAGGAATCTGTCCTGCAATTGTGTTCACAAGGAAACAGAACCATCTGGAGAGATCCCAGAGGCAGAGCTGGATGCTTGAGGAGGAGTGTCTGTCTGCTCTTTTGCATGGACACAGCTACCCTGTATAGCCCAGAGTGTACTCCGTTCTAACCCAAGGAATATAGGAACGAATCAAACCAGTGACCTGGAGTGACGATCCTGCCTCCGGCCGTTTTGGAATTTCACAGGTGCCCTAGGGTGGGACCTGCCCTACCAGGAGTTTGAGCAAAGTCTCAGCTTCCAACATTCCGGACTTCCTGATGGGAAAAACTTACCTTTCATGGAGGAAAATGTCACATCTCTCCTCCCAGGGCAGGTACTGCAGGGAGTCAGGAGGAGGCTCCGGTACTGCTGGGAAAACCTCCAGGGATTGGTAAGAATTAAAATAAAAAAGGAAGATGGAGCTTTGATTGTATTTGGTCTGTGGCGGGAGACCCGCCTGCTGCTGCTCATCTCCTGTGGACCGGAAGAGAAGACATGGCTGTCTCAGTGGGATATGCATTCTGCAGAGCCGTCACTGGAGGCCAAGAGCAACCCAAAGCCACCATGGAGCTGGCTGCACCAACCAGTGTGCACTGTTCCCCAGACTGCTCTGATTTCAACCTACTCAGTGGGAGAGAAGAAAATGGCCTCATTCAGAGCAGGGATCACTACCACTGACCAAACAGTCCTGAGCCACCAGCTGACCACACAGTTCTGGAACTGGTGTGCTAAAAATAAAAACATAAAAATGGCCGCACTGGATCAGACCAAAGGTCCACCTAGCTCAGTATCCTGTCTGCTGACTGCGGCCAATGCCAGATGCCCCAGAGGGAATGCACAGAACAGGTAATAGTCAAGTGATACATTCCCTGGTGCCCTGACAAACAGAGGCTAGGGACACCATTCCTACCCATCCTGGTTAGTAGCCATTGATAGATCTCTCCCCCATGAATTTATCTAGCTCTTTTTGAACCTGTTAAAAACCAGGCCTTCACAACATCCTCTGGCAAGGAGTTCCACAGGTTGACTGCGTGTTGTGTGAAGAAATACTTCCTTTGGTTTGTTTTTAAACCTGCTACTTATTAAAAAGCCTGTTTGAGGCTCCCAGTAGGCCTCAAGAAGCCACCAAGAAGCACAGACTTAACACAGCTGGCGCTGCCACCCCTGGGTGGGCTCAAACCACCTTTTAGCTAACAGCTGAACACACTGACCCACTGCACCACAGAGACGTTCCAGCATGGATATCCTTACGTTGGGGCTTAAACAGCACATGCTGGGGCTGGCAAAAAGCTAGCTGAGCATGTGGAGTTTGGTCCTCCTCCCTCTTCTTCCCAGTTGCTTCATCACCCTGGAGCAGCTACTAATATAGCAATGCTTTCCCAGTGTCACTTGCAGCAGTGGGCTACCTGGACAATTATCAGAAGGGATGTTCTAGAATCACAAATGGGAAGGAGGAGGGGCAGGCCATTGCTAATAGGAAGAGAGGTACAACCAACTGATGGAAAGTAGGACTGGAGATGTGTAGAAAACATTCTCTCACCTAACATGTTGCCCACCCTTTAGAAAGCTGAGGACCCCTGCAGCAGCTGACAGAGAATGATACAAGCACTCAAAGATGACCAGAAATTCAACCCTCAGGTTGCTGTTTAATCCTAGCAGCTGCTATCTCCGGAAGACCAGTTGCAGGGAAAGGAGAGGCAGCCAGTCTACTCAACCTGATACCCTGGTCTAATCCAGCCTGGGCAGTGACTGAAGCATGGGACTGCAATCCCCATGGCTCCAGCAATGATGTTTAAAGATTTCAGTCCCTGCTGCCCCATGCAAGTCCTGTTGCTTCACACTAGCAGGAGGCACTGGAAGGCCAGCGCACGGCCTGTGAGCAGCTTTCAGAGGGGCCAGCATACTGATGGATACCAGTGCATCAATGCTGTACAGTGCTAATCTGCCTGGTGTACAGGGCAGTTTGTACAGATCTTGAAGCCATCAGGGGAGACCCCATCCCCATTTCATATTGTGAGTTGATTCTTCCACCTCCTAGGACTTGCTAGCTTGAAACCCTTGGCAGGAGCTAGAGCTCTGTGACCCTCCTTCCCCTCCCACCTGTGACAGGAGCAGGTTGTTCCCTCCACCTGCTCCCATCTGTATCAGACTCCCTACCTCGGAGGAGCAAGCATTGGCTATTGGTATCCAGGGTAAAGACTGGCTGCCAGGGGGATGCCACTGTGTGAGAAGGTGGGGTGATGAACTGGCAAACAGTCTGTGGCGTGGCCGTGTCTGTGAGGCACACTGTGCCGTCCCAGGAGAACACCAGCACCTGAAATAACAACAGGGCACAGAAGCTGCAAGGAGAGCACTTGCAAGGCTTACGTCCTGGCTCTGAGTGCCCTTCCCATGTCCCTTGGCTGAGACCCTGACAGCCTCAGTCCTTCTGCCCTAACAGGATGCAGAAACCCTGCAGCCCAGAAATGAGATGCATGGGCCAGAGCTGCCCAGAGAGCCCAAGGCAGCAGTAGCAGCTGTGCAAAGGGTCGGGAATGAGGTGCAACAGCAGAGCAGAGCTTGCTCGGTGCTTGCTGTGCTAGGGCTGGCTCCAGCCAGATTCTTTTAAGCGTTTATTTTCCACCAGGCCCTTGTGCCTGTTTTGAAATGGATGTCCATCTCCACTAGTCATGAGGCTCCACATTCCACCCGTAGCTTATAACTGGGTTGGGCTGGACTCTCCATGCCTTAAAGGACTGGGATTTCCTGGGGATGCTTCCCCTCAGCCCTCACCCAGTCCTCCGTGACAGAGACAAGCTGCTAAAGCTCTTCCCCCCAAGGCCCTACACTCTGGCATGCTCTTCAGAGGACACAGTGCCCAGAAAGGATGACTTGCAACACTCACTGCACCCGGTAAGGCTGGAATTGGTGCTACAGCACTGATGGTCTGATCTGGGTCTTCAGGCCTGTAAAATAAACCCATCCTTAGGATGCTGCTTGGGTGCAGACACAGCACTTTGTGGAACCATGACAGCAAGAGCTGCAGTGCATGATGTAGGGGTTGGTATGGAATTTAGGCCAAATGCTACCCTACTGAGATCAGCAAACTGGGACTGGCCCTTCCCCCAAAGCTCTGATTGGCTAGAGCACAAGCAAACAGGAATTGGGCAGGCGCAGGTCAGGGAATTCCACCCCAACCTCTGTTCCACGCTTTTCCTGGGAAGATGACAGAGAAGGCAACAGCAAGACCTCCAGGTGGCTACAACAGGGACAGTGCTGGCTGAGCCATGGCTCCAGGCAGGGCTGGAGGGACAAGCCAAGGGCAGCCTGAGCCTGTGGTCTCATGAGCCCATATCACCATGTGTATCAGCCAGAGCCTAGAGGGAGGAGATGCCCTAATCCATGCCTGTAGGACTGATCATAGCATTGTGATTGTATAATTACTGCTAAACAAAAGGAGTTGCTGTAAACCTGAGTGTTTGCTACTGACAATGGGGCAGGAGAGTTTGCTGGGTGGATCCCTGCCTTCCCCAAGGCAGTGGTGGGGTCTCCCAAGAAGAGGGGAGGTCTTTGCAAATCCCTTCTAGAGGAGGGGGACCCCCACTATGCTACTGAGACAACTGGCCTGTCACCAACCTCTGTGGGACCTAGCAGACCCCACCTCACCTGTCTGCCAGGAGCACAATCCTGGACTCTCTCAGCTTCGACACTGTAACCAGGTGGAGAGACCCATCTGTACACAGAACAAGAAGCTGCACTTTGGGGCTAGGCAGCTGGTCGCTTGGAGCTGTAGGTGTCTGCAGGAAGTGGATAGCACGGCTGAGACATCCCTCTGGAAGGGCAGTCACACTTAGTGGGAACCCTGGGAAAGGCACAAGCACTCAACAGTTAGAAACAAAGCAGCGAAGAGTTCCAGGAGTCAGCACTGAATCTGGCCCCGGTGAGCTGTGTGGAGCTCCACCCCGCGTCTCCATGATGAAGTACTGAAGAGCTTGTAAGTACCATAGCGAGCTAGTGACTTGCATAGGATGGGTGTGGAGCACAACACCATCTTACCAGCATGGCCAGGAACTGGGCCATCTGTTTTGGGCTCATTTTTCCCACTGTCCTCCTGGCTATAGCACAGCGTGGCTCGGCTGCCACCAGTATTCCCGGTAAGCTCTGCACTTGGGCAGCCACCCAGGAGAGATTCAAATGCTGCCCAGATGATTGGCAGAGTACCCACAGTTGGCAGCAGGCGTTTCTACTGGAGGTGAACGTCCACACGTATTGGCGCACATAACAAAATGTATCCTGCACATGGATGGATAAAACTAGAGGGGACATTGGTTGACACCACCTCAGCTTTGGCTTGCGGGACCCAACCTTTACATTGCCTTGTGGTGGTATCACAGTGTGATGACGCTGCACTCTCAGGATATGGAGTTGGGTGGGACTGGTGCTGCTGCAGTGTAGTCACAGTTTCTACCCAAGTGCAGAGTAGGGCAGGCTCTTGGACTTTGCGACAGTCGTTGCAGTACAGCCCAGTGATGCTACGGACCTGTCAGCGTGAATCCTGTCACAATGTGGTGACATGTCAGGCCCAAAGACAGTGTAAGGCTATGTCCTCAAAATGGGGAATGTCCCACAAAGAGTCAGGCAGGGCACTCATAGCCTAGCTGCCACAAACATGACTAGGGCAGGGCAGCCCCAAATGCATTTTGGTGTCACTCTCTTGCAGGATGGGATAGTTCTGTCAGAACTGGAGCTGGCCCCTGAAAACCCAGGCCATGTGGCATGAGAGACTCTGCGACTCAGCTAAAGCCACCGGGGATGTTTGGCCAGGTGTTCCCAGGGAGCAAATGAGCCTGCAGGTTTTTTGGAAAATGTTCTTGAAAGCCCCTCTATGATCCCCAGCGTGCACATCAAGACCCCCAGGCACTAGGGAGATTCCCCTGCCAGCCTCCCTCAGAGACTCCCTCAGTTCCAGCAGTGGAAGAGCACTCACCTTGACATTTGTCCCACACAGTTATCGTCCCATCTTCACATGCCAGAGTCAGGTAAGAGGAGCAGGAACTGACAGCTGAGCAAATGATTGGAGCAGCACATGGCCAGACAATGTCAGGTTTTAGCTCCGCATCTGCGGGGAGAAGCATGGCCTCTGAACAGCTGAGTCTCTTCTTCAGGGAGATGGGGATTCTCCCTCCCCACCACACACACATGAATCCCCAGGATGTGTTAACCTTCTGGGGATGAGTACACTGGGTGAAGGTCAGGAGTCACCCAAAAGAGTGGCCTCACTTGGGACGCTGTCCATCTGGGAACCTGCACCATGCAGCTGCCACCCTTGTGTAGTGGAGACACACGAGCCATAGAGCCAGCTCCTCTCCTCTCCCATAACTCACTTCCCCTAGCTAAGGAGCGCTGGCTCAGCCCCCTCTCTGGGCACTGGCCAACTGGGAGAGAAATGAAGTACCTCCTGCCCCCAGCCATAGGGATAAGGATGCTGCCTTTACAGGGTTCCCGTCCCAGCTTGTCTGGGAGAGCAACTCCCTTCATGGTGTCATTAGACTTTTTGTCCTTAAGCCCCCTGCTAGTACCTGGCTATGGTGGAAGTGTCCTCGGGTTAGACACCAGCTGTGCTCTAGGCTGAGTGCTTGCTGCTCATTGTTGTGAATTACTGAATCACAAACGTCAGTCTGTGGGAGACTGAGCTCAATGGGGAAAAACACACAGGCTACGTCTACACTGCTGGGGGGGGGTTCGGCAGAAGATATGTAAATCGTGCTCTCATATGCATATCTCCCGCAAAAAGGACCTGCAGAAGATATGCAAATGAGAGCATAATTTGCATATCTTCTGCCAGAAAGCCTCCCCAGCTGTGTAGACATAGCCACAGTGTCCTGCCACGGTGAGAGGTATGGAAAGGTAGGCCCATGCCCTCTGAGAACCGTCAGCTCACCAGTGGGGACCCTACTCAGAGAGAGAGAGATCCTAGGGTGACCCTACTGGGAAAAGTCAGATGATCCCCAGCGGCTGCTGAGTTAAATGGAAAAGGTCAGTGCAGAGTTAAAGGGGAAAGCCACTTTCTTTTGAAATACACAGCAGCAGTTTGAAAATAACCATACTCCCCCCCACCAGCTCCATTTCTCTTCTTACCTGTTTTCTCCTTTGGTGGCCGAGTGAGTAAATACAGGCAGAGATTGTGGCTTCCCTTCCAATGCACGCTGATGCCAATGGGTACGTCTGGAAAAGGGAGCAGGAAGAGGGGAGTAAACAGCTCAGAAACCTCGGGTGCTTTCTCTAAAGACAACCCCAGGAATTGAGGGCATCTGAGCTACACAGAGATGTCTCCTGTGCCAGCTGTATCGTTAGCCTAGCAGAAATTTGTCTGGGTTCTGCATCCCTTGGCATTGCTCATTCAGGGTGAGAAACCAAACAAAAATTCTTCTTCGAGGTGATATTTTCCCCCGCCTGGCTGTGTCACACCCTCCTCCACCAGTTTCTCCCCCACACCTGGCAGTCCCCATTACAACAGATGGTCTAGACAGGAGGAAGCCCAATCCACTCAAACCCTCTGAGGACACAGAAGTGATTGGAGAGAGAGAGAGACGCTGTGTTCCTGCCTTCAACAGCCATCCCCCCAGTGCCAGCATATACTGAAAGCAGAAGGCACCTTGCCTATAACAATTTCCTTGGGGCCTCCACCATACTGATTCGAGTGATGAGACACTGGTGCAAAAATGACAGGCTAATGTCCTGGTGCCTGGTACTTGCCTGCCTGAGGACAGGACCTGCTGGTTAAAATGCTGGTGATACCAATTAGTTCAGCCAAAGCAAGGCTGTTTCTTTCACTGTACCCCTGAATTCTACCGCAGCCAAGCTGACACGGTGACTCAGCCAGTCAGGAGCACAGGGCATGCTCAAACGTGTCCAAAGTGGGAACCACATCTTAACAGAGAGATTGACTCAGAGAGACTTCCCCTCCCGTTCCCTATGGCCTAGCCCTGCCTCTCTGATACTTGCAAACCCAGAGCATCCCTCTGACAAAGAACCATTAGGAAAGCATTTGTGTATTTGGGGTTTCTTTAGTGCAATAAGAATCATCTCTTGTAAAGAAAAGTGAATCATGAACCACCAGAAGGCAGAATGCAATGGCATCTGTTGTTCCTAGCCTACGGAAGTGCCCACTTTTGGAGAGAGATTAGAGAGAAATCATGTTGGCTCAGGCCCACTATGGAAGTTCCATGCTTTGATTAGGATCACAGGAAAGTAGCCAAAGATGCATCTAGTCCTGCATCCTACCTCCCAGGGTGACCAATGTCAGATGCTACAGAAGAGACTATACATCTTCTCTTTTGTAGTAACATACCACGGAGCAAGTTCTTATGAAACTAGCTGGCATTTCACATATGCCTAGTGCATGAGGATTGATCGCCCTTATCACTTTCACGGCTTATGTATTTGTAGATGCTATTCTTTCTCATAGCAATGACTGGTCTAGGTTGAAACTCAATATCCTGAAGCAGTGAGTTTCACAGGTTAATTATGTATTCTGTTTATATTACCTGGCTGTGCTTTGATTTCAGGTCCCAGCTGCAGTATCCGGTCGGGCAGCAGAAAATGAAACACGGCATGGCTGAGAAAGGAAGGGACAATAAATACATGCTATGGAAATATCTTGATAAACTCAATAAACAATTCAACACAATTAGGAGTGGCTGTGGCCAGCCCCTCATAGCTTGGGACCAGGGAGCCAGCCTCTTGGGCCACCATTCAGAGTAGCAGTTAAGAAGTGCCCCGAGACAGTGGTGTGTGATGACAACTCTGAATCTCTGGACTGAAATGCCAGCATGCAAGAGATAGAGACACACTTGCATGAGTCTCCCTCTCACCTGGGTTTCTCCTCCTTGCTGTCAGGCTCACTTTCCTTCTCCAGGTGCATTTGGAAGGTGCTACGAAAAATTGCATCCTGCTGTTCCCATTGGTAGTCTTTGATCATGTGATTCTGTCCCAAGCCAATCACACTGCCATCATCAATCTTCATCAAGGCTTCTAAAGGGCTTTTGAATGTGCTTCCTGCTCCAATTGCGAACACCAAGGGGAAGAGAGAGAGCCGCAGAAGGAGCAGAATGCATTGAGATCTAGGAAAGCTCTTGGGGAAGGGATAATCATTTCCCTTTCATTTGCGCTTACGCCATCAGGGAGGTGAGGTACTTGAGTCCATTCTCCTCCTTTGGGTGAATCCACCTCTCCTAGGCCTTTGAGCCCAGCCCCTCTACAAAAGCAATGGTGACTGCTTTCTGCCTCAACTATCTTTGAGGCATAGGGCCTTGCCCCAGGTTGCCTCTCTCTCTGCTCCTCTCTCTGTATAGCTCAGGCAACCAGACTGGGCCTGGCACTGCTTTTGGTAAAAATAAAGCTGGAGGGAGAGGAAAATCTGCTTAGACCAAGCAGTGACGGGAGAAGAGATTCAAAGCTCCATGAGGTAAGAATTATAGATGCATGAGTGTGTGCCATAGCCACTAGCTCAGAGCTTTGGCTACAAGTGGAGCTTTTGGGCACCAGTGTAATATACATACATAATCATTAATAGAGGTGATGCATCAATAATGCAACTGGGGTGCCAACAGCTGAGTAAGCAGCGAATCCCACTCCAGGATCAGAGATGAGCCACAGGGGAAAGGGAAGGGTGGTGGTTTTACTGTGATTGTTGATTTTTATGTTGCTACCCAGCCACTCGGGCAGAGAGAAACACAAACACACAGAGAGGCCCAGCTGTTAGTACTTAATCAGACTTGACTAAATTCCCACTTCACCACCAAAAAGGGGGGGAGGGAGGTTGAAACAAGGCGCCTGACCTGTCAGAGGTTTGGGCGACTTGATCTTCAGCAGCAGCACTGGGAGACTCAACTTACTTTCAACTCTATTTGTAGACATGGGTGATTCCTGCAAGGAAGAGACAGCCACTCTGAGCACTGGCACTTTCAGGAGCTGCTCTGTGGCCTGTGCTGTCCCTTGCCACCACCACCAAAGTTGTCATAGCTGAACCCCTGCAGAATTGCTCGCCTGGGAATCAAACCTTCCCGCCAGAAAGGGTTTGTAGCATTCACTTCCCAAGCCTGCCACTCCAACTGTCACCGTGTCCACTACACAGGCCACGTCCTGCCAGCCTGAAGGAGCACACACAGTCCCATGGGATCCTGCTTGCATGAGTGCTAGACTTGGCTAGGTACCTGCACAGGGATTGTTGAGACTGAGGACTTAGCTGTATGCAAGGGGAAAGGAAGTTCTTAACACAAGTACTTGGAGCAGTAGAGAGGAATTTTAGTTGTTCCCTTGGGTCAGAGCCATTGGGGATGGGGAGCTGGTCTATCACTGTTGAAGAGCAGCGCCTGTTAAAAGGCAAAAGCAACCCCTGCTGATCTGGGGTTTGGAGGGGACTAGCCCAGGTGAACACTGGAATGGATCCACTGGATGCTTGGAACAAAGAGTGTGGCCCAGATTCCTCATGCTCCTCCCTAAGAGCTGGGATGCAGGGGGTTCCAGGTGCAGCCACCAATTTAACATCTATAATCTGCCCGGAGATCATGGTAAGTTCTCACTCAGGTCTTCATTACCATTTCTGCAGAGCCCTCGCCCGAGAGTTCCAAACTTTTCTGCCAAGGAAATGCGAGGACTGTGGTTAATTCACACAAGCTGGCCATGGTAATTCAGAGCATCCCCTTCTCCACCTGAACAAGTAATGCTCTGGCACACAGCCAGGTCTTCTCTTTGGCATGGGACTGAAAAATGAAGCCAAATTAAAGAGGCCCAGACTGGAGGATCAGCTTCTGTGGCTCACACTTGGAGATCCCACACCCAATTCTCAGTTACACTATGGCCCTTTTTGGCCATTCTGCCAGCCTGAAGGGCATTGAAGGGGGATAGAAATGGCTCCTGAGAAACTACTCTGCACTGGACACTTCCCCACGTGGGGGCAACACTGAATTCTGGCCTCTTAGCCAGAGGAACCTTCTTGTAAATTATCTTGCAGGTGACAACAGTGACCCAACAATACAAGGGGCTTGTGAAACGTGGGCTGGGTGACGATGCCTCAGCTCTTTTCCCCATCAACGTGCTGACAATCCTCAGCCTGTTCGACACTGAGGTTGGGAGAACAGCGGCGGGGCTGGGAGAACAAGGCTTCTGGAAAGAGATCTAGGTGAAAGGCCAAGACAGAAGATATCACAGTGGGAAAGAAAAACATTTTGTACCATCGATGTCTGGCTGAACCGCCTCTCCCTCAAAGATGATGCAGCTGCAACTGCCTGGGCATGGTCTGTCTCCTTCAGCCAGGAATCCTTAGGCAATCGGTAGATCTCCAGCCAAGCCTCTGTGCTGCCTGCATTGGGAAATTGCATTGAGCAACTGGAAAGGAGGAGAAAAGGTCTCTCGGGCAAGAGGACTCTGCTGTTATGTATCCTCAAGAATGGGATTAGGGTTCCCTTTCAAATGTAGGATTCCCCAGCTCAGATCCCCACAAAACCCCATGTGGTGGGTGCTGATCAAGGGACTGGAGCTATACCCACTGGTGGTCTCCTAATGGCTGCCTATAGGGTGTCACATGTCCTGTCTTTCTAGCCCTCAAGTTTCCACCCAAGCCTGCTTGTGAGGCACAGAGACCCTGTTGGAGCAGAAGGGGGCATTCACATGAGCTCATGTGGTCCTCACAGCTCTGAGGCTAGGAGATCCCCATACTTTGTTGAGGATTGTTTGCAGCAACAGGTTTGAGGAGAGCATCTCTCTGCAGTTCTCCAGCCTGTCAGGAGAGAGCTTTTCTGCATGCAGGCCTATACGCCCTCAGTGTAAATGTGGGGTCTGGGGACAAGGTTGGTGATTAGAGAAGGAGGAGGGAGTCTGCTTTGCTTTTGATGGCCTGTCTGGCAGCCCAGAGATATCACTGACCAGCCCCAGAGCGAACTGCTTTCCAGGATTAGCTGGCCACTTGGGCTGGGTCCCTGCCAGGCCTTTGGCAGATGAAAGAGAGGAGCAGCGTCCGCTCTCCTCTGCTGGAAGGACACATGAGGGCACTGGGGAACCCCAGAGGATGCTCCCTAGGCTGGTGAGTTGCACCCATTGAAACAGGACAGCCAACATCTGACACCACAAATTCTTCGGACTTGCCTTGCAGCAGGACGCCTGCATAATGGCTCCCGTGGGAGAGCTCTGCCACCACACAGGTGTTTCGCTTGCTGATCTCTTCCTGTCAAAGAAAGGCATGCTGGCATCAGAACAGGCCAGGGCTGCTGAGCAGGGATAGGGCCTCTAATGCACCTGGGGAATTTGACAGGTGCCAGGAGAATGGGTCCATGATGAATGTTCCATGTACAGAGGGTTGGTGTGGGAGCAGGAGGGGGAGGAGATGTACTTGTTCTTGAGGGTTTACTCCTGCACCCCCTAGTGCTCCCAGATTCTCAGGTAGGGCTCATGACCAGAGGTGCCTTTTCCTATGTGCATTGGGCTAAACAGATGTGTCCATTTCCTTCAGCTCCACATCTCAGCAGAGTCATGCCCCCAGTGGCTTAGCACAGCGAGCTTTGCATTGGGCTACCATTGAAAGCCACCCTGGAGCACCAGTAGGTGCAGAATGTAGCTTCTGCAGAGACAGGGAGAGGAGCATGGATGGCAGGTATCCAGGCATGGCCCTGCTCACACTTCACCCCCAGGATCCCACTTCAGCTGTGCCACCCAGCTTCCCAGAGGTGGGGGGGATACTACAGTGGCACGACACATTCTCCCTCCCAGCACTCTGGTATTGGGTAGAGCTGGGGGGCAGAGGGCTGTGGGCACAAGCCAGCTTGGAGCAGGGGCTGGTGGCCATGGGATGGGGCCTCTTGGTTCTGAGGTGTGTGAAAGGGGCAGGGTGTTGGGTAGAAGAGGCAGGGATGGGAGCTAGCTTTCCCCAGCCAGTAATTCACATGCCGCTCAGAGAGGAATGTGGAAGAAAGGTAAGACGGTTGCAGTGACATGAGCAGAGCAAAGGTAATAAAGGCAGAGAGTGCTGAGAGCCTAGACTGAAAGGGGTTAGTTTGGGCAAGGCCTATGGTTTGGGTCCTCAGTGGGGACCCTTCAGCCCCGAGAGGCTCCTCCCTGAGGCTGAGCAAAGGCCCATGGTTCCTTTGGCCATAGGCACCAATGTGTCTATGATTTCTGTAAGGCTGTGTGGGCACTGGTGGGGCCTGTTGGGGTGTTTGCGGAGAGCAGACCTGTAAGGTCCATGGGCCTGGTCCCCAGCCAGAGGGATGCTCTGAAGTCAGAGATGGCAGCAATAGAATGTCCTGCTGCCCTGTGGGGTTTGTCACAAAAAAGATGTGCAGTGTACGGCATGGAAGGGCACCAGCTCCATGAGGACAAGAACCTGTCATGTCACCAGAGTCTTGACATGCAGCTACCCCCTGCAAACAGCTAGGGAGGGCTGAGGAGCATCACTGGCTTTGAACTTGCTAAAGGGGATGTGAAAACAAGTACAAATTATTCCCCAGCCTAGTGTCTCCCCCCCCCCCCCCCAGCTCAGAGTCACACCTCCCCTGTGCCTGAGTCCCAGCACTCCTGTCTCTGTGCCTGAGTCGCTCTGATCCAGCCTGCCAGAGCCAGACTGCACATTACTGGAAGACAGGCTGCTTTAGTGCTGAGCTACTTTGATCCTGAATACTGATGCACCCCTGGAAGGTTGACATCTCAGAGAAGATTCTGGGTATACCCCGGGGTCTGTCGCAGGAAATGGGTTCATGCGCCATTGACCCAGTTAAAAGGATCTGATCTCCAGGCCAGCTGCTGCCCAAAGCAGTGTGTTTCCTAAGTGCTGTTAGTAATCATGATTATTTATTACACAAAGGCTTTTGCCTCAGTGCCCATAGCACAAGTAGAGGACTTACGGCTTCATTCAGGACTTTAATGAGCAGCAGGCTGTCCTTATGAAAATAAAAGAGCCGAGCAAGGCCTGGAGGAGAAAAACAGAGGCAAGACGTGAGTGGGAAGACAGTGAGGGGTGCAGCTTAGCTCCTTGGGAGGCTGCAGTAACAGCACTAAGTGCCTTCTCAAAAAACAGGACTATGTAGCACTTTAAAGACTAACAAGATGTTTCAGCTACACCAGACTAACACGGCTACATTTCTATCACTATTCTAAGTGCCTTCTGTGGTTCTCAGAAGATTCGGCCATGCCTTGCAGTGCTGATGGCCCCAGAGGATATGTCTATGCTGCAATGAGAGTGCATTCCCCCTTCCCCGAGCAGACATACACTAGCTCCACTCAAGCTCACACGCTAAAAATAGTGGTGTGGATGTTATGGTGTTGAGGGCAACTCAGGCTAGCTTCCTAGTCCATCCTCACCTGACACCCTAGCTCTGAGCTCAGGTGGCTAGTCTGAGCTGCTGCTCTCATTGCCCCATCCATGCTGCTATTTTTATAGTGCTAGCTTGACCCTCCCCCACACACCATCACCCCCTGTACTAGCACAAGGTCTGTCTGCTTAATTGGAGGCTCACTGATAGCAGCCCTCCCCCACAAGAGAATGAAGAGGGGGAGGTGGGTGAAAGCCGCAGTCATTTTCATGCACCTCTCAGCTACTGGAGTCAGTGCAGCAATGCTTAGAATTTGGAAAGCATCTCTGCATCTGTCTTACTAGGGGTGTCACAGCAGCACCTAAGACATGGGTTTCAGGGGTCCTCCTCCACCACGCACTCCCTCGGGTGGTCCCAAGTCCAGCATGGAGACAGCCTGTGCTCCACGAGGATTTGCTCAGCTCCAGCTTTCTTCACTTCAAGGGAAAGAGTACTAAAGCCCACTTCATTAGTGTTGGCCTCAACCAGAATCCAATAGACCCTTCTGGGACTGCTGCATGCACTAATATCATGGTGGGACCACTGGACTCTCCTTGTCCTAACCTCTACACTGCAGCATGCGGACCATCCCTGAAGTGGAAGGGCTGGATAAAAGCCTTTCCTTGAAGCCCAGCAACATTATTCTTTGTCTGGCCCAGGATATTGCTACAGAATGTGAGAGAACTGAGTGTGCTACTTTCCCCATGTGACCAACCTCTGCTATACCCCAGAGAGGGAAAACAAACTCCGGTCCCCCTCTAGGGCATTGGCCATGGGGTATCCCCACTCTGAAGTCTGTTGACTAGCCCCATTGTTTGCAGGATACTCTCAGAAATGTTTTAGTCTTGTTTATTTCCTTTCTGCTTTTTAAGTCTTTTGTACTGAATAGATGCCACTTTCCCCCTTGCCTCATGGTACACAAGCGTGTTTTCAAAGTCCTCCTCAGGTGAGACCTGATGAAGATTATGGGGCACCTACCCATCTCATCCACAGTAATGAGAAGGTGTGTCTCATTGCCAAGGTTGGAGGCACGGATGGCACAAATCTCTAGTTTGGCTGATTCCCAAACACAGACCTGCTTACAGGTGGGCATGTTGAAGACTGCAAGCCCAGTGGAGAGCCCAACAAAGACATGCTGTCCAGAGGCTGCAAGGCAGTTGGCTCTTCCCATCACCTGCAGAGATGAAAAACAAAGCAGAAGAGAAAATGACTCTGGCCTGCCATCCCCTGATAAGGGGATTGTGATCAGTCTCATCAACCTCTCCAGATTAAGCAGGGACAAGGGTCAGTCTGGGGCAGAGAAGCAGAGGGCAAGCCTCTCATGATTTAATACCACCTCTCCTCTTACAGGAAGGGGTGATGGACTCTAAAAGGGCCATGTCAAGTACGTCTCAGATGAGCAAGCTTAGAGCTGCAGCTTTGTTCAATGAAAATGAAAGTGAGGGAAATGCTAATGGAGTCTCAGAAATGTGACCGGGCAGAGGGGTGACAATGAAAGAAAAAAGCAAAGGGAACTAAACTGACACTGTCTGGATGAAGTGTTGCCATCACAGGTGATAACAGTGAAGGGTCTCAGTACCTGGAATTCAGCTGTGGGGAGGTACGATGTGGGCTGGACCTTCAGTGTCTGTGCCTCTTGGAGTGCCTCCCTCTTCTCAATGATTTCCCAGGCCTGCTCAAACACTAGGGTCACCAGTTTATTGATCATCCGGAATGGCTGAGGTAATGAATCAAAGGTTTGATCAGGATCCTGCAGGAAAAAATTTTCCTCCTCATCCTTCTTAATCCAGTCCTTTTCAGAGGGTGGAGGGATCTCCAGGGGATTTTTCCGGATATATCCTGACATCTTTCTGCCTTCCTCGGTGTGATTATAACACAGGTGCTCAACACTAAATGAAGAGACCAGGAAATCCTACCGTAAATGAAATCACAGTAGATGAAGAAACCCAGGAAATCCTACAATAAACAGATCTTAGAGATAATAGGAGGAAACAGAACGTAATACTTAGGAACTAGCTATAACAAAAAAGGAAGCTTCCTATTTGTATATGGAGAAATGATTATATCTATTTTGTAGGGCTCACTTCTGCTTTTCCCATTGTCTCACTATGGTCTCCACTAAAGCTAAGTACTGTGCCATGTGAGTACCATCTATGTCGGGGTAAGCAAAAGGGCCTCTGCGGGCCAGATTCGGACTGCCAAGCGGGTGGATCCAGCCCGCGGAGGTCCTGTTGATCCCCTGCCCCTGGGCCAATTAGGACCTGGGGGCAGGGGAGCACCCAAAGCCTTCTCTGCTCTGCCCCCATGCTGCTTGCAGGGCAGGGGCAGAGCGGAGAAGGCTTTGCGCGCTCCCCCGCTCCCAGGCCTTAATTGGCCTGGGGGTGGGGGAGCACGTGAAGCCTCCTCCGGCCCTGTCAGGAGCACATGGTGCATTGAAGCGCCGTACACTGCTCGCAGGGTGGGGGGAGCGCGGACAAGGCTTTCTGCGCTTCCCCGTCCCCAGGCCAATCAGGGCGTGGGAGCTGCGTGAAGCTTCCTTCACCCTGCCCCGGCCCTGCGAGGAGCCCACAGTGCTTCAAAGCGCCACATGCTCCTGGCAGGGAGGGAGGAGACTTTGCGTGCTCTCCTGCCCCCAGGCCCTGATTGGCCTGGGGGTGGGGGAGCGTGCCAAGCCTCTTCCAGGGCATGGGTGCCTAGTGGAAAGGGAGGGCAAAGAGGCTTCCCCCACCCCTAGACCAATCATGGTCTGGGGGTGGTGTAGCCCTGCCCTTCGTGTTTAGGCCCTGCCCCTTCATGTTTAGGCCCTGCCCCTTCTGGGGTGGCCCAGGGCTACTTCCAAAATTTTTGAAGTGGCCCCCCCAGACAAAAATTATTGCCTACCTCTGATCTATGTGGATATATGCAGGTTAAAGTACACAGATGATTAGATATTTAAAATATACAGATAGTTATACAGGTTTTAGGTGTAGTGTTACAGATAGATTAGGATACAGGTAGACAGCTTTTTGCCTGTCTCCCCGCTTATGGAGCCTGGAGAAAGTCAGAGATATGATTTGTTTACATTTTTCAAGCTGCTTAGAACTTTATTTTTTCTAAACTATGTTTCTTCGCATTAGTTAAAGGCCTATGTCATTGTGAACTAAGCTTTTTGTAAGTTAGAAGATCTTAAATTAACTGACAGAGCTTGTAATTTCGTAGATGTTTGTGCAGTCCCTAGAACAAAAAGATTCCTTACCTGATAGGTGGCTTTGGGGCTTTACCACAATGATCAGAGCATATAAATATCATCTAAAACTACTTTAAAAACAAAACATTTCCTATTGACACAAATCAGAAAGAGTCAAATGGAACTGTTCCAAAAATCCCCTTTGAACTGAAAACAAAAACATTTTTCCAGCACAAAAGAGTCATTTTCCTGCAGAGTTACAGCGAGCTGTATACAGATGTTGCAAATTGAAAGGTTTCCTAGCACAGTACTGTGGGATCATAATACATGGACTTTAATCAAATCCTAACACCTTGGGCATACTCACGTTTTCTTTGATGGCCTTGTCTTTACTGCCAAAAGCAGGTGTTTTTCCTTCAGTGTAACCAATGCACATAAACTCAAGATAAAAACGTAGTAAAGACAAGATACTTTAGTTTTAGTACAAGGCAAAATAGATTAAATATAGTGTTGTCCTCAGTGAGTTTACCTCACAGTAAAATTGAAGTGCCTGATCTTCACTATATTTTATCTCAGAACGGCTCTGGGGTTAAAAAAAAAGCCCTTTTTTAACAGTGAAGACAAGGCCCAAGAGTTGTTTGTTTTTAATAAATGAGCACAGACCCAGCTGAGCCAGCAAGGGTGTGTCTAGACTACAGGGTTTTGTCAACAAAAGTGGACTTTTGTCGACAAAACTATACCTGCGTCTACACTGCTGCTGAGTTCTGTCGACATAACGTTTGCAGCTTTGTTGACGGCTGTAAACCTCATTCTACGAGGAATAACGCCTTTTGTCAACAGAGTTCTGTCGACAGAAGGCATTATTGAATGTACACTGTCCTTTTCGTCTACACTGTCATGTCGACAAAGCGGCTTGCTTTGTCGACAGAACTGGATGTAGTCTAGATGCTCTTTGTCGACAGAAGCTTTGTTGACAGTATCTGTCGACAGAACTTCTGTTGACAAAAGCCTGTAGTCTAGACATACCCCAAGGTTGCTGCTACCTTAGGGTACGTCTAGACTACCACGTTTTGTCGACGGAAGTTTTGTCGACAGATACTGTCGACAAAACTTCCGTCGACAAAGAGCGTCCAGACACATTGAGTTCTGTCGACAAAGCAAGTTGCTTTGTCGACAGAACTCCGTAGTCTGGACGCAACGTTACAGGCAATAACACCTTCTGTCGACAGAGTTCTGTCGACAGAAGGCGTTATGCCTCGTAAAATGAGGTTTACCAGCGTCGACAAAACTGCTGAGATCTGTCGACGTTATGTCGACAGAACTCAGCGGTAGTGTAGACGCTAGTATAGTTTTGTCGACAAAAGTCCACTTTTGTCGACAAAACTAGGTAGTCTAGACACACCCTTAGCCAAACACCCACAGGCTGAGAGCTCAAATTATACAAGCTCTTCCCCTAGTCTCTGCCTCAGGCAATGATGACCCTGGAGAAGCTCTGAAATGTCACCCATTAAGCAAGTGTTGTGTAGGGTTCTTTTGCCCAGCCACTCATATAGAGAAAGTGGGGTGAGCCATCGGCGCTTGTGGGCTGGAAGCTGCAGGATTGCCTGGACACCCTGAACAAAACAACCACAACTGCTTGTGTTCGAATCGGGATCCATGCTCCGATCTTCAGGGGACCGAGCGCAGGGGAGATGGATACATGAGGGGCAGGCTTTGATGTGATCCTGAAGGCCAGGTGATTATGGGGTATCTTGCTGCAAGGTCGGCCTCCAAACCTGACTCGCAGGTGGGAGACCCGGTCACTGCATTTCCACGGGGTCTCCTGGAATTAGTTATGTCCATCCTGCGCTGAGGGGATCCCCATTCCCGGGGGGTTGCCGAGGGGATCCCCATTCCCGGCGGCGGGCGCTGAGGGGATTCCCATTTCCGGCGGGTGGAGTTGCCATGGGGACCCCCATTCCCGGCGGGGGGTGCTGAGGGGACCCCCATTTCCGGGTGGTTGTCGAGGGGTCCCCGTTCCCTGTCGAGGGAGGCGGATTATAAAGGACCCCCCGACCCCTCCCCCGCGATTAGCCTCTTCCCTCGCTCACCTGTATCGAAGGTTGATGGGTTGCTATGGTAACTGCTGCGCTAGGTCCAGTCTGAGCTCGGTCCGGGTGGAGACAAGGCCGGAGGTGGAGGGTTCCGGGCCCGGCAGCCCGGGGCGGAGCTTGTCCGTGTGCCCGGGCGGGGTAAAGAAGTGGCCCCGGCGTCCAGAGTCCAGGCACTGCAGGAAGCTGAGGGGCTCCCCCGGCAGCATGGAGGCGTTTATGAACTTCACCAACCAGACCCGGGGCCGGGACCGGCTCTTCCGGTGAGTGGGCTCGGGGGCTCGGGCTGAGCTCTGCCCGACTCGCTTGCCTGCAGCCGGCGCCGGGCGGGAGGTTTACCCGAGCCTCCCTTGGCTCGGTGCTGGTGGGAGCCACTGCCGGGGCCTGTAGTAGTAGTAGTACCACTACCACCCCAGTGCGGTGCCCGGGGCGCTGTGGGGCTCGGTGTGGGGCACGCCCCCCAGGTCAGTGCTGGCCCCAGTGCAGTGTCTGGGGTGCTGTGGGGCTCGGGATGGGGCATACTCCCCCAATCAGAACTGGTCCCAGGGTGCTGTGGGGCTCACTATGGGGGCGTGTAGTAGTAGTAGCAGTGTCCCTGTGCTGTGTCAGGGATGCTGTGCTGCAGGGAGCCACCAGGCTTTGGATGAAAAGTAAGAGTCGGGTCCTTGCTGCCTGTGGCTATTCCTGATCTGTGGCCACTTTCCCCAGATGTATAGGGGACAGGTTCTCCAGTGACCTGCCACCAACCATCTCAAGTTACTTAGTTTATGCAGGAATAATCATGGCATCTCTCCATATTCTACCCATTCCAATGAGTATCTATTGTTGCTTAGTGATTGCTGTGGCCACAATACAAATTGCAGACTCTGGAAAAGAATTTTCTGCTGATCTGCATCTTGTTCCATCAGGAAAACTGGCTTAATCCCTTTGTAGACCCAAAGCCTTGCTGCAAGCTAGCATTTTTGCAATAAGTGCATGTGGATATTTCAGGCAGTGTTCATTTACATTGCCACCAAATGTGCCCAACGACACCCTTTATTGGCTGCCAGGTGCATGGTCCCCCATTGTCATGTTCACATTGCATTTGTATTGTTTTTCACGCTTCATGTCTTAAAGTGTTGAACTTTACAACATTGTGTGATCTTTGTATCTCTTGGTGCTGTAGCATGAATAAGTTCCATGGAGAGTCCCATACTTGGGATGAAATCATTCCTTTCTCTCCCCTGCCTCCCCTGAATGGTCTTTGTGTCTCCTGTGAACCATTTTTCTCATTTTTTTCCTAGAGCCATTCAATACACATGCATGTTGCTTAGCTATTTATTAGCAAGTAAGGCTGACAAAGAGATGGTGATAATGAAGCTCAAGCAGTTGGAATCTAGCATGCGCTCTGGCCGTAAATGTAAGTACCCCATGTCCAGAGGATTGGTCCTACTTCATATTGCTTATTCCATCTAAGCAGAAGTCAGTTGTGCCAGCTCTTAAATAGTTAACTTACCACGTAGTCCAGGATCAGAGGACCTCATTTTGCATACTCATGAAATATAGTAGGTACACTCTTCCTCCCCCATCAGAATTACACTCACTTTATTACTTGCTGTGTTGTATTAGTATTGCTCAGAATACACATGGTGGAGCCAATGTTGTGGAATAAGTGAAAGCAGATTTGTCGTAATTGTTGCTGTGAACTGAAATATATAACACCTTTGGGCAGGGAACTAACTAGCAAAATCATCCTAAAAATGTGCAGCTCAAGAAAGGCATTGTTCTCAGTTGGTCAAACAGTCAATCATTAGCCCTCAAGAATAATTTAGAAAGGTGGTAGCTCAAGGATTCAATGGGATTCGTACATTAGCACCTTCCTTTCAAGGAGCTGAGTTAAATCCTCTTCAGGTTACAGAAGACTGTCTGTCTATATTCTCTGACTTATTAATCATGCTAAGTTCTATGGTGTAATCACTGTTCAGAAGTGACCCCCAAAATGAGACTGGAGTAGTGGAGGGTGTTCTAGGTGACAACAGGCAGGTGGGCTTTGTCAGAGTTGTGTGGAGATTCTAGGACTGGAATGGCAAGGGATACTTCAAGCGAGTACTAAGATGCATCAGTGAAACTATGTGGGGCAACCTTGAACTGTATCTACTGTAGATGGCTCTACTATTGTCAACCTCTTGCTTGTGCTAATACAAAGTTAACCTCAAATGAAAGGACAATATTTCAATATACAAGGCCTGAAAGACCAATTAGTTGTTGAGAAGCAGAACTGGATGGCAGCCTGCAGGATGGCACCTTAGAGGGAGTGAGCCATGCTAACTTCTCTGGGTTCTCTTGCAGTGTTCAGACTGGGCAACATAGTGCATGCTATGGTAGCAGCCAGGCGAACAACCCAGCTACCAGACCTGGTGCCCCGACTCTGCCTGACAGCCTCCAACATCAACCGTGTCTTATATTTCATCTGTGACACAGTCTTGTGGGTGAAAAGTGTTGGACTCATCACTGATATTGACAAGCAGAAGTGGCGTAATTGGGCTACCAAATGCTATTACTATTCACTGCTGATGAATCTGACCAGGGATTTGTATGAGATCTCCTGGAGGATGGAACAGGTGGCTCAAAGGGAGAAGGCAAAGAAGGAGAACTCTTCTCACTGTGATGAAGAAGACCAGGACCTGATCTGCATGGGAACTGGCGGGTTGCAGCCCTTTCTCCTCCTGCTGTACCATGCACTAAGGAAGCATCCTCCTTTATTACTAGACACCGTGAAGAACCTTTGTGATCTTTCTAGTCCCTTGGACCAGCTGGGAATCTACAAAACCAATCCAGGCATTATTGGGCTCTGTGGCCTCCTCTCCTCCGTGGTGGGGATCTTCACAGTAGTAAGTCCACATATGAAGCTGAAACACTGATCTGAGAGCAGCTGCATCACAACAATGAGCTAGCAATTTTGCTTCCCGGGCAGCTTTCAATCCCAGGATGATATTTTTAAAATGAACACGTTTGACAATCATTCTTCATATGTAGTTTGTTCTCTGGAGAAATCAGCTTTACTTCCTCCTTCTTCCTGGTATCCTCTCAGTCAGGGGCTGCTCTGTGCTGTGATGTATTACATTTCAGAGGAGAATAGTGAAGAGGCTAAGCAAGGACTGAGCAAAACCTCCTTAAAGAATATTGTACAACATGGAAATCAAGATGTTACAAATTGCTGCTAGTTAAGGAGATGTTACTGTCTCTGTATTTGAACATAAACATATGGAAGAGCTGCATAGGCAACTAAAACTGTGTATATATACAAAAAGCCATAAGAAGTGGTGCTGATACTGGAAAGGCAACATTCACCAATAGAGATGGGGACCATTCATGCGATCAGTTGTCTCTTTATTTTTTTAACCACATTCGAGCATGTTGGTACCAGGAAGGCTTTAGGAACTGGAATTCACATGGGCTGGATCAAAACATGAGTTCTCTGACAAGATTAGATGATGCCAAAGGCCTAGCAATTGGATTCATGGAACTTTTCATCTGTAGGTCGCTGTTGAAATCCAGCATAAGCTGGTAGTAACTGGAGAGTGCTCCTGTTTGGTGATACAATGGCCATCATTGAATATGTATTTGTGGTATTGGATCTAGCTCCTAGTAAAATAGGTGTCTGTATAATCCAGTAACTACCACCCCATCTGTCTTCCTTATTGATAATGCAAAGCAAGGATTGCTTAGACCATGGAATCTGAATTCCTCTCTAGCAGGGTTCTTCCAGGTCATGATTAGGTGCACTTTTTTTCCCTCGATATGTGTGGCAAGCTTACTTCGGTGCTGCTCATGCTGGGGATAAAGAAAGGATTTCAGTCTCCATGACTGCTGATCTGGCACTATTCTTCAGCACTGGCCTTCTCCCAAATCCACACACAACCCTTGCAATCACACAAGGGTGATGATTTCTGTACTCTCGGAAGCAGCTTTTGCACTGATACTGCTTTAGTTTTGCTGAAAGTTTTCAAATATAATCCATTTTAAATCTTCACGTGTTTGAGAGAGACCAGCCCCAGGGCTGCTGGTGAGTGAGATGGAAAAAGAAAATGTACACTATTGGACTGAGTTTGCTGATGCCAAAATCCTTTGATAGACACGTGCTAAAAGATAATCTTTTTGTCTGACTCTCTCTAGAGTTCCCCCTGTCATGGCCACTTGCTTGGATAAGGACAAGTGGTTTTCTCATGTCACCTTTCTGTGTGGGTTCTACCACTCTGAAGACCCTTTTGTTCTCCAAGCTACCTAGGTTGGAATGTTGCCTTTAATTATTGAGGAAATGCTCTGCCTAATTGTCTGTGTAAGATGTGCATTGTCTGACATCCTTTTGGGTGAAGGAGACTGACATTACAGAAATCCCACTTTCACAAGCATCTGTGGCTCAGCATCTGTAGAATTTACTTGTGAGACGAGAGCCAAAAGGACCCCTTCTCTCAGTCTGAGCCTGGCCTCTGATTTCTGCTCTCCACCAATACAGAGACTTCCCACCCCCAGTCTTTGAGCAAATATGGAAGCTGATTAATATTACCAGAACTCAGTTGTAGGCAGAAATTAAAGAGCATCATTGCCCATTCTGCTTTTCTGAAAAGCAAAGGACCTGGAGTTCTGCAACCAGGTTAATAAAATGCCCCTGTTAATCTCATGTCTTTTCTCTACAAGGGGCCATGTTTGATGTGCCCACTGTTAATATTCCAATGAAGTGTTTTTAAACAGGAGGATGCTGTCCATTAAGTGGCAAAAGCTTGCCCTGGAGACTGAATGTCTGCAAAGTGCTACACTGCTGCCTTTTTTAATGTGGAAGTGCAGCTCATCAAAATTACAGGTCCCAGTGTACTGTGTGTCCTGGCTGCTTAGCCCAAGATGGAGTGTTGCATGCTGGAATCTGTCGTCGCCATGGCCCTCCTCTCCTTTCTGATGAAGTTAGCTGTGCTTAGCTCCATCTGTTAACTAGTAGGCTCCTGGCCATACTCCCCATCAGAGGTGATGGGCAGCAGCTTGCCATCACCCGGTTTTATAATTAAATGAGCTAAAGTAGATAAGAGGAGCTATGTTGATCTACTTTGGGGGAGAGGAAATTAATTTCTCTTTGTTTACAGATTTTTTTTATTTTGTTTACTTGTAGGAAGCTAAATTATGATCTGACATCTTTGTTGGGAAGGGGTCACACATAAAATAGACTTCCACTTGATTTTGTAGCTATTTTCTTAGCATCAATGGGTTAATTGTAGCTTGCAGGTATAAAGGGTAACTTACTAAAATATTGGGGTGATTCCCAGCTAGAAGGGCCCACTGAGTGGTAGGGATGTTAAGTATCAGTTAATTAACTAATCAATAGACTTTCCATCAACTGCTTGATTAGTTGATAGGGGGGGTGCTTCTGCAGCGGCTCTGCACTTCAAATGTAGTAAGAGCCCACTGTGTATTCACCCCAGAAGCGTCCCAGAGATGTAGAGTGAACTGCTGCATATGTTTAATGCATGACCATTTAGAATTGGGCAATTTTGTTCATTCTTATTGAAATGGGGGATAGGGCACAGTATAATGATCAAAACTGGGCCCTAGGGGGGCCTCAGAACTAATACAAAGAGCCACAAGCCAGTTGAAAATGGCCCTTCCAGCAGCATGGTGCCCTTCAACAACATGCAAGGCACTTGCTTTAGCTCTGATTTGAAAAGAGTTTATTCCGCTACTGCATCACCAGCAGTCAAATGCTTCTTGAGTAATTTTACACTATCTATGATCACCACCACCCGCCCCGCTAGATTTCCTGCCCTGGGCTCCGCGCCGGCTTTTTCTGTGGGGAAGATAGGAGCAGCATGCGCGCTTCCCCAGAAGTCGGATGTGGCGCGGAGTCTTGGGGCTTCTCCTCTTCCCCTGCAGGAAGCCAACAATGGCTCATCTTATGGGAGGAGGGGAGGGGATGATGCTGGATCACCAGCACGGGCTGGGGTCAGAGTGGCTTGAGGGAGGGTTCAGGGAAATGGGCAGGGGGGTAACCTGGGGTGTCCAGCCCTGCTGTGGGCAGAGTCCCATGGGAATCCGGTCCATGGTGTCCTCGCCTTCGTGCCAGGGACCTAGCCACCCCAGGGCCAACATAGCTTTGGGGTAGGACCCCCCCCCCTCATTTTCCTCTCTCCTCAGTCACCCCGCTGTTGCCCAGCCGCAGAGCCACAGCCCTGGCAGCACTCCCCCTCTAGCACAGTGGTTCTCAAACATTTTGGTCCATGGACCACCTGGCTCAATGCAAACCTTTCTGCAGATCACCAGTTGCTAATGGAAACTCACTGTTAATTACATAATTATGCCCAAGCCATTTTGCTAGTGCTGCAGCTAAGGGGAATGGTTTAATTTAAATTATTAAACAGATGAAGCATTTTAATTTTCTCTTGTTAGTTTATCAAACTTCATTTTAAATAAAGTAAAATATCAATTTATGTCCGACACAAAAGGTTTCAATATTTTCTTTATTTATGGCAAGGGTGGGGAACTTCTTTTGGGTTGGAGGCCACTGACCCACAGAAAAATCAGTTGGGGGCCACACAAGTGAGAAGCAAAAAAACTACTCCAAAAACCCTCAACCCTCTGAGCCTGACCCCGACACACCCCAATTCCCCCATTACCTCCCCACCCTGGCCCCCACTTCCCTCTCACAGCGCAGGTGAGTCCTGAGTCTGTGCAGTGTCCCCGTGCCACCTGTTGGAAGCAGGCGGAGAGCCGGGGTGGCTCTCAAGGGCACCAGGGGTGGATTCCCCCACCCCATTGCTTCCTTCTCGCTCAGGCCCCCTCCCCCACTGCCTCATAACCTCCTTGGTGGTGGCTGCTTGGGGACAGTACTGGCCAGATCCCGGGGCTGGGCAGCCTTTTCTTCCCGCTCTTCCCCCCCCCCCCCCCCCCCCGCAGGTCCCCACATAGCAGCGGGGCTGGAGTGGGCGGAGCAGCAGCAGTGCATGTGCGGTACCTCAATCCTGCAGCTCTGCGCGGGGTTCCTGTGCCACCCGGTGGAAGTGAACGGGAAGCTGGGGTGGCTCGCGGGGGCAGTGGGAGCGGACTCTCCCACCCCATTGCTTCCTTCTCCTCCAGCTCCCTTGCATGCTGGTGAGGCCGGGGCAGGCGAAGCAGCAGCAGGGTGCATGCAGGAGTGGGGCCTCAATCCTGCAGGGACGGTGAGGGGCTGTCCTGGCTCTGTGCAGCATCTCTGTATTGCCTGGTGGAGCGGAATGGGGAGCCGGGGCTGCTCTCAGGGACACTGGGGGTGGACACGAGTGGGAAGCCAGGTCCAGTCGGGGTTTTCTTCACCTCCCCCACTCCCCTGTGCCCAGAAGCTGGAGCTGGTGCTTTAAGTCTTGAGGTTGTGCAGGCTTCAGAAGTGCATGGACTGCATGTGCCACTCAAAATTGGCTCGTGTGCCGCTTATGGCACCCGTGCTGTACGTTGCCAACCCCTGCTTCAGGACTGGTTGGATACCACAGAGATAGATGAATGGGGGTCTTTTGATGAGGCTTTTGTGCTCTAGAGCAGTGTTTCTCAACCAGTGGTACGAGTATCCTTAGGAGTACTTGGGAGAAATCGGGGGGGGGGGGGGCGAGGAGGGGGAACGTCAACACAACTGAAATTTGGAGAAAACTGAATTTTTATTTGACGTTTTACAGTGTTTTATTATTTTTGTACTTTTTACACCCAAAAATGTCGTCCCCCGCCTGGCAACGATTAGTTTGTTTAAACAAATGTGTTGCAATGGTAGAAAAAAAATTGTGTGTCTGCAAACTGTAGGTACTGGGGGTACTTATAAGTTGTTGTTTTTTAAAGGGGATACTTTATAAAAAAAAGGTTGAGAAACACTGCTCTAAAGGGGCTGAGAAGGACAGAGAGCCAGGACAGTGCTGGGGGGGAGGGACACTTTGCCTAGCAGTAGGGTGGTGACTTTAGCAGGGCAGAGGTTGTGTTGGGTCTGGTCTTAGCTGGAATTAAATCAGGAGGGAGGCTCAGCCACATGCTTCCCTCTCCTGACTGATCATTTGTGCTTTTACTTAAGGATAGCAAAATCCAAGAGAGAACCCACTGCCAAATACATGAGCTACAGCTCTGGAGCGGCTGCTGCCCTTTGCCCTGCTGTCTGGAGAGCAGCGACTCATCACAGGGATGGAACACTTACCCAGTGTTATGCTGCCTTTCCCTTTTCACCTTCATTGGGTGGGGAGCTCAGCCAGGAAGGCACACAATGCCAGACTCCTGCAGCTTGAGATGTATGAGGTGGGGGAGGGGACGTTACTCCTGTGTATGCTACCTTCTTTATTTTGGGGAAGTTGTCTTCCCCATGACTCAGCCTCTCAGTCCCTCTTCCACCTGCCTGGGACTCTTTACTAGGATCCTGCTTTCCACACACCCCAAACCAGGGTAGGTGGGTGGGTGGGTCAGTGGTGGTGGTGGGGAGGGGGAGATTTACACCTCCCTCATTATCTTGTTTGAGGGAATCTGTGAAGCTCTGGGCATTCAAGGACCTGCACTGTCATTCCCCACCTGTGCCCTGTCTGCAGAGCTGGGGGAGCTAGAAGCATGAAGCAGCCAGTCAGCTCGCAGCGCAGGGGGCTTTCAGCTCTGGTGGCAAGGGGCTTCCTCTGCCAATCTGCTGCTGGCTGTTTCAAAACACTCCAGTATCATGTCTGCAAACAACCAGTCTCTTTTTGCCAGCCATTGCTGACTCCTGGATTCCTCTTTCCCACTGCATACCTCTGGGCTTCTCATGTGACTATGACCCTTTGCTTTATTTCTCTGTCTTCTAAGCATTCACCACGCCTTCCAACTCAGTCTCTGAGAATTGTACTGATGTGCCACGTCCAAGTGAAGAAGTGAAATAAATCCAATCCTAATTACACTTGCTGTGCTCCCCACTGAATCCCTCTCCCAATTCAATAAATCCCCCTTTTTCTTTATCCCTTGTAGGTTTTCAATCCACACAGCAGTGTCTTTTTCCAATGCACTAAATCCTCAAGTAAGTGTGAGCTGCACTCTCAGTCCCAAATATGTGCATCATGTTGCGCTCCAACCATCCACTAAAAGTCACTCTGCCAGCAAGAGCCACCAGGGCTGGCAAACCTGACTATCCCCAGACTGCCTTTTGCTCATGGTTCCATTGCTCTCTAGGTGTTAATGTTGAGGGATTTTTCTTTCCCTGTTTGTTGTGTTGCTTTGGTATGGTCGGGTTAGATGCAGGTCTTGTGTCTCAGTTCCTTGGACCCACAATGGCGGGAGGGGGGGGGGTATTTTCCAGACTGGTTATGCAAACATCTTTTGAATTTGATATGGCCCTAGAGAGCCATTTATCATGTTACCACAGCAACATGCAGACACCTTGACCCATGCAGCTGGGAGGTGGGGTTTTGTGGTGATTCTGTGGTAAGACACATCTATGTTTGAGAATCTGCTCCCTGGAACAGCACAACCAGACACACTCGGCTCCTGACATCCTGCTGATGACAGCGTCTGACTGCTGCTCCGTGAGTAACCAACGGCAGGTGTATGCCTAGCGTACAGCCTCCCTAATGCTGGGGAAGGGCAGGGAGCAGCTGGCAAAGTAGTTCTGCTTAATGGTTCTGCATTTAATCTATTGCTGGGAAAGAAGGAATCTGTGCTGGAAATGGCAGTAGGGGATGTCAGAATAGTGGCATTCGGGTTTTGGAGATTGAAAAAGGATCCCTGCCATGGCTTTGGGGATGCATTAGCCACAGTAGCTAGAGCATGCATTGTACTGTTCAAATGCATTAGATTGAATCTGTATCTGAACAAGCACTGGTCTATTCTCCTAAAAGCCTTCTGAGTGCTCCAGAGCTGGCACTGCATGGGTGGGGAGTTTGCTCATTCCTTATTAAGCTCTACCAATGCTCCTATATCCTGCACCACGGCACCAGCTAATCCAGCCCTGACCATTATCCTCAGCTTTGCTAGGACACCTCCATTCTGACCTGCTTCACCCCTTGCTACTCTTATCCTTGGCTCTTTGTTTAGTTTTGGAAATGCCCCTCAGTCCTGGCCTGCAGTCCCCATCCTAGACTTCCACCTTGCACAGTTGTGCTGCTGGACCTCAATCATGACTCAACACCCCCTGCAATTCATATTCTGACTCTCAGGACTGTTACTCCAATTTGCCAATTTGAGAGGTGGTTGATGCCTCCCAACCTCTTCGTTCAGTGCTTTCTTTCGTTGAGGAGACTCATTTGGGACTCTTCCAGGAGTCACCAATTCTGCTGCTTACTTGCATAGATCTAGGTGCTATTAAGCAATACCGGGTCTCATCCACCCAAGGCATGTACTGCCTCAACATAGCTCTCTGCCCCTGCTGGTCTAGACTGCAAGAGATCAGGATGTACCTACAGCTTGAGACTCCACCAGAGTCATCAGTTCGACTAGAGACCAGACCTGAGACCATTCCCAGCATTGTTTTCCCAGAAAGCTCCTTGATTAGACTCTGGACTTTGCTTTGCAGGCTGATATGTCATGATGGCAGCAAACAGAAGCCAGAAAATGCAGAACCAGAACGGAAACACGAAGGTGAGTGTGGGCAAGAGATGGAGAGGCAAAGAAGGCTGCTGTGTACGAGCAACATCAGATGGACCCCTGGCTTGAGAAGTAGGAGGTTGCTAATGCTACCAGGGGAGTATTTGATTCAAATATTATACTGTACTGTCTTCTGTTGCAAAAGTCCGTATCATCTTTGTAACAGATCAGCAACTATAGCAATATACAGTTACTGTTGGAAAAAATAATTATAACATTTAGCAAGATCTGTGTTTTTAAATGCTTTCTCTTAAAATCAAGTTCTTAGACAAAATCTTTGATTCAATCAGAGTTGGAAATATCAGTTAAATTAAGCAGCATTCAAACTGTAGTTATTAAAACCCCCAGTGTATTCATGCCCCCTGCCAAAAAAACTAAAGCAGCTCAAAAAATTAAAGCCTAAAAACTCAGTAGTTCAGATTCCAGAAGCAACCTTAATTCTGACTCTGTCTGTCCGTCAACAATGTTCAGTGACGGTCTTTACCCACTTTCACAGTATGGACCACAAATATGCTACCATGCTGAGAACCCAGTACAAATGTAAAGAACCACAGCCATTGGGATGGCCTTGGTGTAGGAGTTACATAATTGCTAGCCCTGGAAATGCCATCAACTCCCATATTTACTGCACAAGCAGACCTATAACCTACTCTGAACACATATGGCACTGATCTGAATACAAGCTGTTCCCTCTCCCCTCCCAGACACACACACAGCCTCGCAGCTATCATTCACCAGGCATTGATTAGTCCAGTCTACTCCATTCCTCCTGCCACACTCGGGTGACTTGGAGAACCTCTCCTCTTTGTAATGCCCTGATCAGACTCATGTAGTGTAGTGCTGCACTGGCAATGAATGTCTGACATAAAGTGGCAGAGCCTAGGGGTTTTCACTTAACTAGGTATGTCTTGATTTTTACTAGGAATGTGAATGACTAGTTGACTATCCAATAAGCAAATGCTTATCGAATAAACTAGTCGCTTCTATCAGAAAGAGGCAGCAAGGTGGGGGGGGGGAGAAGAGGGTGCTTCAAAGCGGCAGCGCTGTGTGGAGCCCGGGAACAGACCCTGGGCGTCATGCGGCGCTGCCACTTTGAAACACCACATGCAGCCCAGGACCAGCTGGGTACTGGACTTCCAGCTGGCCCCAGGCTGCACGTGTCATTTCAAAGCAGCAGCACCGTGCAGAGCTTGGGTTCAGCTGGGGACTCTCCCACTGACCCCAGGCTCCCACGGTGCTGCTGCTTTGAAATGCCGCAGGGAGCACGGGGCTAGTGGGGGACTGCTTGAGTTCCCCACTGGCCCCATGCTCCTCACAGTGCTTTCACCTTTGAAGTGTAGCAACAATCTGTTGCTACACTTCAAAGGCAAAGTTGCACTTATCGGCTAAGCAGCTTCCGGTCAGCGATGCAGCAGGGTTGCTAAGGCAGTTTCCTGCCTCTCCTGGCACCACAGACCATGATGTGCCTGAGAAGCAGCCAGCGGCCTGTTCCCAGCCAATGGGAGTGCGAAGCTAGTGCTCAGGGTAGGGGCAGTGCACGGAGCCTTGTGCACTCTCCTCCCCCCTTCCGTCCTCTCGCCCCACACCCCAGCCACACACACACCTAGTAGAAAGGCCTGTTGCTGTCCACTCCTGGGACTAGGGTTGCCAGGTGTCTGGTTTTGAACCAGAAAGTCCAGCATTTGAGGCTTCTGTCCAGGAAATAAATTGAGAAAATACCGGACATATAAACTAATTAGATTAGTTTGATTATTACGAGTATCAGTACGTAGCTGCGTACTGCCTGGCTGGTAGACATGCTCACACTGCATGAGTCACACTGTGTGAGTGTGTCTACCAGCCAGGCAATACGCAACTACGCAGTAGGGAGGAGCGAGCGCGGGTGGGACGGGATGGAATCCCTGGGGCCGGACTCACTCGTGCTCCTCCGGGACCATGCGCAGGACAAGCAGCTCCCCGGAATCTGCGTGTGACCGGGCCCAGGCCAGCCCTGCTCCCCACCAGCCAGCCCTGTTCCCCCCAACCCTCTCCCGGCCAGCCCTACTTCCTGCCAGCCGGTTCTGTCCCAGCCAGCCCCACTCCCTGCCGGCCAATTCTTTCCCCCTGCTCTCCTCCCCCTCCGTCTCTCTTCCCCCCCCCCCAGCCTGCCCCACTCCCCCTCACTGCCTCCGAGCCAGCCCCACTGCCCACCGGCCAGTTCTCCCCAGGCCAGCCCCACTCCCCCCACCCCCGTCCTGGCCAGCCCTGCTTCCTGCTGGCCGTTCACCCCCTCCCCCGATCTCCTTTGGCCAGCCCTGCTCCCCCCGCTCCCCTCCCGGCCAGTTCCCCCCCCCCACCCCCCATTTGAGATCAAGTGTGTCCGGTATTTTTTTGTTAAGCCATCTGGTAACCCTACCTGGGGCACGGCGCAGTCTGTAGTGCCAGGAAAGCACCTCTGTTGGTCACTTGATCATCCTGCAACAGTGAGACCCAGGGCCTGACATTCCATGACCCAGTACTGAATCGCGACCCGTAGTTTGAAAACCACTGGTGCAGTTGATGGGGGAGACCTATGTGGCCAATGTTGTCACTAAAATGCTTGTTCCCATATTAGCAAGTGTTTCCTGCAGGGCTCTCTGTCGTGCACAGCTCCCTAACTTGTCCCCTTCTTGCTGCACACAGGAAAATGTGCTGCAGAGGGTCTTGCAGCTGCCAGTGGTGAATACAACCTGTGAAAGCCTTCAGAGGACATACAGCAGCACCAAGGAGGTACACCCACTCGTGGCATCAGTGTGTGAGGCCTATGAGAGAGGAGTGAAGGGGGCCAGCTCGCTGGCTGTATGGAGCATGGAGCCTGTGGTGCGGAGACTGGAGCCTCAGTGTAAGTCTGGATTCTTCCCAGCTCTCAGGGAGGGGCCCGTGGGAGTATGTGGCAACCAGGGACTGTTAGCACATGTGAGCAGTCACAGAGAATCCCCTGCCTGTGGAAGGAAGGCTGCAGTGGAGAGATTCTGGCTAGCAGCCAAAGCACAGGCCTGGGAGCTGAGAATGCCTTGTTCTCTGTCTGGCCCTACCACCTGCTTCTTCCAGGGCAATTTTCTTGACCATCTTGCCTCAGCTGGCAGATGTGACTCTGTCAGCTCTTCCTGTGCTGGGTTAGTGGAGGATGAACGGTGCAATACATGAGCTAAAGATTTCCCATATAAGCTTAGGCAGGCGGTTGGGCTTCAAGCTTTTCCTGGTCTGGTTTAAGCCATTGGAGGCCTGTGTTTATAACATAGCGATGGAGTCAGAGCCCCTCCTCTCTCAAGGACACATCTGGAACATCAGGACCTATCCTGGCCCTCAGAATGTCTGGGCCTGGCAGCTGTGGACTCCCCTGGCAGACCTGCCAGTAGTGCCTGGCCAATCCTGTAGCCCAGCTCCTCTTCCCCCTCAAAGCCCCTGCAGCATCACCAGAAATTAAGTGTGGGAAAATCAGAAAATGGTCAAGTCCAGGTCTGTCAGATTTTCCTGATTCCATCCCATAGCAAGGAAGGGCAGAGTCCAGGGGAAGAAAAAGAAGATGCAAAGTAAGCAGCTCAGCACAAGGCCTGAATGCTCCATCCAGCTGGTTCCTTCCCAGCTCTTTCCCAACACTTACTCCCTGACTGGCTGCAGCCTGTCAAAGCTAGAGCCAGGGAGCAGCAGAGCCTCAGCTGGACCCAGCCTCCAGAAAGAGGTCAGCTGTTCTGCCCAGCGTCTTTCCCATTGCCCCACTTGCGTTCACCCTCGTGGCGCTAAGCAGGGAGCATGACACAGGAACTGTAGTCTGTTGTGGACCTGGAGTGGCCACACCTCTTTGGTCATCCCCTCTGACCCATGTGTGTCCTGCACTTCTTCAGGATACGGCTGGTTAAGTGTGGAGCAGGAGGCTGCTAAAGCACTTGGCCATGCCCCCTGTAACAGGAGGGAGGGTAGACTCCATCAGCACGAACTCTACTCTATTGCCTGCCTGCGCCATGTAAGCACCTCCCAGCACTTTACAAAGAGAATGAACTCCTGCAGCCTGTGTTGGGGAGGAAGGGCTGTGGCACACTTAAATCTTCTGAAGCAGTGCACCTCCCCCTTCCCACTGCTCCCATCCTCAGCACTGCTCTAAGGCAGCAGTTCTCAGACCTGGGTCAGTAAGGTTGTACCAACAGGCCCGTGAGTCATGTCTGGGGCAGCTGGCCTTGCTGATCAGCTCTTTCCCCTTCCTCCCAGTGCCTAGGATTGCCAGATGATTGAAACAAAAATACCGAACACACACCACCCAAAAAAAACACCGGGAAAAAATTCTGTTGAAGGGGGGGGGAAAAAGAGGGGGAGACTAAAGTTTTTGAGGGGGGAGGGGGAAAAAAAGGACTCCAAGGACTGATTAAGCCAAAAAAAATTAAAATAAAACAGTATGTCCCCTTTAAGAGTGAGTGCAGGGATAGGAACATGGGAGAAGTTGAGCACTAAGACCCAGGGGAAGCATTGCTTCCCCTAGGTCTTTTGGCCAGCAGCCATTTTGTGCCAGTAGCCTTGGGGAACCAGGTAAGCATGGGGGCTGGGCCTGGGGGCCCGAGGGGACTTGGGGTGGGGGAGGCCAGGTGCTGAGTGTTTGTAGGGTTGCCAGGTGTCAGGCATTTTTGCCTCCTGGCCAGGGAAAAATTCAGAGAATACTGGACACCTGGCAGCCCTACGTGCCTCCCGCACGCCCTGGAACAGCTGTTCAGTGATGTGCAGGAAGTGATGGGAGGGAGGGGCACAAGGTCGGCCCGTGAGCCTGGGCGAGGTAGGTAATTGCCTAGGGCGCCGGTGGCCCGGGTGCCCTGTGATGACATCACGGCCATTGACGGCTGTTCAGGCAGGGGCGCCAGCTGCTGCAGCCGGCCTCGGGCCACTCCTGGAGGGGCACGAGCAGCCATGGGGCACACCCTGGGGGAAGGAACAGAATGCAGTGGGAAAGAAGAGGGGCAGGGGTGGTGCAGAAGCAGGAGGAATTGGGGTGGGGCCTTATAGGAAGTGGTGGAGTGGAGTCAAGGCTGGGTCTGAGCAGGGTTGGGCACCCCCAGGAAAAATTAGAAGCCAGCTTGGGGGTCCATGAAAAACTTGTAATCAAAATGGGAACCCTGAGGTTTCTAAGGTGTGAGAACCACTGCTCTAGGCCCGGGCATTGGAAGAGCGCCCTCTACTGTGCCACCTGCACCTCTCCCTGCAGCACAGAGCCTGCTAGCTGTGCTGGGCTATCGGGATCTGCACTGACTCAGAAGGGGGCATCCTCTGCTGCGTCCTGCCCCTCCCTCCATGCAGCACAGAGCCCCTGATCACCAGGCTAATACTCAGGCTTTGTCTGGTTCAGTCACAGCTGCCAACATCCTAGCGTGCAGGGGCTTGGATCACCTGGAGCAGAAGATCCCTGCGCTACAGTACCCAGTGGAAAAAGTGAGTAATGGACCCAACCTCTTTCCCCTGTCAGCCTATGGCACCCATCTGCTCTTGGGCATTGCCCACCCCTCTCTTCCTGGGTACTGCCCGCACCCATGTAATGCTGGGCATTGCTGTTTCACGTATGCCTCGGGGGAGCGGTCTCTTTCTGTGGACAGAGGGAGTTGCTTTCATTCTCTGATTCCATGTGGGTGATAGCTGGATGGTGATGGGCTCTTCTGAGACTAATAGGGCAACATGCCAGGAGCTGCTGATCTCTGAGCTCCCAGAGTCCCCCACAGCTAGGAGTGAGTGTACGATGGGGCCTAGGGTAATCCCTAAAGACATGCAGTCCAGTGGGGTCATGTCATACCTGATGAGCTGCACCTGGGAACATCCCCGTCATCTTCCCTCAACCCAGACCATCTAGACCAGGGGTGGGGAACCTAAGGCCCAGGGGCCAAATGCAGCCCCCAGCTTGCCTAGATCTGCCCCTGAGGCTCAGGGCTCCCCCAGCATTACACTGGCACTCCCGCTTCCTGGCCCCCGCCCCTCACCGCCCGCAGAGCTGGAGCACACTAGACTGGGCCCCTCTAGGCTGTGCTGTGCAAGGGGAATGTGGCGAGAGTCTTTCTCCTTCTTAGTTGGAGGCCACGTCAGTGAGGGGTTTGGGGTTTTTTCCTCTCACTTGTGTGGCCCCCGACTGATTTTTCTGTGGGTCTAGGCACTGGTCTAGGCACTGATGCTCCTCCCTGGAGCTACCTTGGAGCTGTCTTTGCACACAGCAATGCTTTGGTTTCCATTGGTCACTGTATCTTTCCACTGTGAGACCTGGGTGACTGGAGCATATTGCAGGACTCTTCTCCATCTCTCCTCCTGCAGATTGCATCTGAACTGAGGGACTCCATCTTCATCCCCATTCAAAGTGCCGGGAGCACCATTGGCAGCTCCATAGCTGGCACCTTGGACTGGATTTTGGGGCTGACTACTGAGGGCTATGAACTGACCAAGAGCACAGCAAGAAGCACGACTGAATACACTCAAAGCAGCCGAGTTAGCCAGATGGCAGCTGCCGGTGTGGACAGTGTCCTGGGACAGCTAGAGAAGCTGGTGGAGTTTCTCCTGCCAAAAGAGGAGCATGAGCCAGGTAACTCTGCCTTCCGTCATCAATGGATAGCATTGGGGATGGGAGGGAGCAGTGCCTGCTAATGCAAAAGTTTTTCCCTTTGGGGAGACCTGGCCTCAAATCTAATTCACACAAACATGGCTTGGGCAGCCATTGGGGGGCACAGGGGTCACAGTACAGTGGAGATTGCCCAGTTCAGAGGATTTGTCAGCTTCTGCTCAGGAGACTGGAGTAGTGTGGGGAGGGACGGGAGTTCCAGGTCTGAAGCCTGGGCAGGTCTGTGTGAGGGCTTCAGCGCCAGGTGAGCAGAGTTTGCTGCCCATCAGAACGGAGGAGCACTGGTCGCTTTTCCAGCTCCTGCCTGCACTACGGCTGGTTCTGGTCAGGGCCAAGAGAGAATGTCCCTTTGTGCTGTCTTCCCCACATGCCTGGTGGACACCTCCGTGGGAACAGTGAGAGGTTTTATGTGCACTGGGGTAGAGCAGAGCCTCTTGTCACCTAGCCCACTAGGGAGATCCCCGGTAGAGTCCGGAGTAGTGATAGGGAGAGCAGGATAGCACTGGAAACTGCCTTCACCGCAGGTTATTGTTCCTCATTATGTCCTAGGACACAGTAAATGGCCTGTTGGATGGGTTCCTAAAACACGGGTACTATTTGCCTCCTGCAACCAACCAGTTTTCAGGGAGCCATCTGCTGTGCTTTCCACAGGGTGGCACTGTCACTCTGGTCACATGCCTCCTGCAGATGAAGCCTGAAAGGCGCAGCACTCCACTAGGCTAGGGGATTGGGGCTGAAGGTTGAAAAGGGACTTCAGAAATGAAAGGCCCTGGATGCCGGGGCCTGTGCAGAGCTGTAAGGGGCTTTGTTGTGCAGCTGGTGTCCCTGCTCCTCCAGAGATCCTGGGGAGCAGTTCCACGCTGAGTCTCCCATGGAAAGAGGGCGCAGAGCAGGGCAGGTGAATCCCAGGCCATGTGCGCTGTTCCCACCCCTCCCATGCTGGTTTCATGCTATTCCCAGTTTGCTCTGCCCTTAGCTCGGGAGCCCACAAGGGTTCATGGATCTGAGGTGACACCCTCCCAGCCACAGCCTGGCACCTTCACCCGGATCAGGGCTTTGGCCAGCACCATCTCCCATCGTGCCTACCAGCAGACAGACAGAACCATCCAGCACACTAGAGCCAGAGGGCAGGAGCTGGCCACATGGATCCCAGTCTTGGTGAGTGCCCCATCTTGCACAGCACAGCCCGGGGGAGCCCGCTGCAGTGTCTCCTGGGGATCCTTGCAGCAGTTTAGTGCTGGGATTGATCTGCCATAACACATGGGCTGATGGCCCCTTGGATCCAGCTGGCTGCTGCATCCCAAGCCACGCAAGTAACAGCCAACGTTTAATGGAGGACATAGACAAACTCAGTGCTATGTGCTCCGCGGGCTGATGGTGTTGCAGCAGTTATTGCAGGCTCCTCATCCCCTCAACCAGGGGTGGGCAAAAGCCAGTCAAGGGCTGGATTCGGCCCGCCTTACGTTTTGATCCGGCCCACGAGGCAATTACAGGCCCTGCCCCCAACGGGCATGGGGGGGGAAGAAAGAAGGAGCTCAGCTCCGCCCCTCCACCTCTGCCCCCAGCCACTGCAGTGGAGGCATCACTGGGGTGGAGGCTCCTCAACAGGGCTGGCCCTGGAGGTGCCGCTACCGTGGCCACATGCTCTGGGTCTGGCTCCAGAAGCTGGAGGTGCTGCTGCCACAGTGCCTCTGGGTCGGCCTGTGGCCGCTGGCCCAGGAGGCAGACCTCATGGCTGCGGCAGTGGCACCTCTGGCCTCCAGGGTGGCCCGTGGCCACGGTGCCTCAGGGTTGGCTCCGGACCGCGAGGCCTTGGCAGCAGTGTCTCTGACCTCTGGGACCGCGTGGCCATGGCAGTGGGGCCTCCCTCCGGGGTGGCCAGGGCAGCATGGCTGCAGCTGTTGCTGCAAGGGAGCACAAAGCCAGGTAAGGTTCCCCCTCGTGCCCAGACCCTCCCACCCCCATGCCAATCCCAGCACCCCCAGCTTGCTCTGACACCCTCCCTTGTTCTTGCATCCTCTCTCTTGGCCACACACTGCACCCTCCTTTGTTCCTGCTCCCTCCACTTGGCCAACACCCTACTCCCAGCTTGCTTCTGCACCCCAGCTCCCTCCCAGATCATGTGCCCCATCCCTATCCTACTTGCTGGCTGCCCTGTCTCGCACACTGTACCTCTCATTTTTGTCCCTACCCCAGAGCCTAAGGAGGTCCATAAAATCCACTAATTCCAGAACCACAGAAAAGTAAATCTGGTCTATGGGAAGGCCTGAACCTCAGTTTCCCCCTTCCCTTCCCCTCACCGCATGAGGCTGGGGCACCAGAGGAGTGAGGTGTCTCAGTTGGAGCCACATCCGTGAGCGTTGGGGGGTTTGGGAGGAGATTTTGCTTCTCACTTGTGTGGTCCCCAACTGATTTTTTTTTTTTGTGGGTCAGTGACCCCAGACCCAAAAAGGGTTCCCCATCCCTCCCATAAATAAAGAAAACATTGAAACCTTTTGTGTTAGACATAATATTTTACTTTATTTAAAATGAAGTTTGATAAACTAACATGAGAAAGTTAACATGCTTTCATAATTTAAATTAAACTGGTCTTACTAGCTATAGCTGGTTCAGAGAATAAAATCACCGTACCCAACAGGGTAGTTCTCACCCCTGCCCCTTCCGCCTAAGGCCCTGAAATTTGTGAAGTGGCCTCCCCTTCCAAAATGATTGCCCACCCCTGCTGTAAACTATACTAAAGGATACAAGTGCAAAGACAGGGAACACAAGTAATAATAATCAATTCTCCTATATGCTGTATCCCTTCTCATCTTTGCACCTGTCTGTTTCTGTCACTGAGGCTCTCCGAGTGCTTTGAACTCACTAATCAGTTTAGCCTCTCAGACTTAGCAGGCTAGCACCAGGTGGTTTATCCTCAGTGCAAGGTGGATAAAGAGACACAAGTGGCCCAAGTCACAAAGGTCACAGCAAGTTAATGTCAGGAACAGAACCCAGGTGTCCCTGCACCCAACATCCTGTTCTGACTACTGAGGCCCATCCACTGCATCCCAGTCTAGGAGCGAGGCCAGTACATTTCAGGGCCTTGCGCTCGGGGGACAGCGGGACACCGGACATTACTGTTACGAATGTATTTCTTCTCAGGAGAAGCCAAGCAACTCTGTGGTTCATGCTTTGCTACCAGCTGCTCTCTCTCCTTCCAAGTCAGGAAGGGGCCTGAGCTCCCGTGGAGACCTGTAATCTCTGTGGCATCAGTGCACACAGGGCCCCCACCAAGCTAAGCTAGTGGTCTGGATTATTTTTAACTGGCTCTATATTTAGAATGGTAATGAATGGCCTTGACATAACATCCTTCCCAAAGCAAAAAGCCCCAGCGGAAGCACAGATAAAATCAGGAGTAAAAAGTCCCCCTCCCAGCCACCATCTTTCCACTTTGCTCCCTGGGGCTGGAAACCACTCCCACTTCCACTCCCACCAGAACCCCCTGCCTCCTTTAGGATTTCTTCCCATGTGTGTTTCTCTGTCCTCTGACCCATGAACATCCTGTCTAAGCTCTGACCCAGAATGGTTCCTAAGAGCCAGCCATTCCAGCAAGGGCTCACAAGCTAAGACAGGGTGGCCTGAGTTTGATAGGGGAACATGGAGTTGCTGCAAGGAATGGGGAGGTGAGTGACTGGTTAGAGGACTCTCTTGATCATGGTCCTATGCAGGGGGCTGTATTACGGGGAGCAGTGTTAGGGGAGAGAATTGGAATTCCAGAGTCTGAGCCACTCAAAGATTAAAGGGCTAAGTCACTTTTGGAAAGAGTTGAGGTTTTGACTCCTGTGTTCTGGCCAAATTCCATCCAGGGTAATTACATCTCCACTCACCAATCCACCCTGTGGTTTTTAATGGCTCTGGAATTCTCCTTTACTTTCTGTCCTCACCCGCTCTGTAGCTTTGTTGTAGATCAGTTAAACAGCTGCTGCTTTGCACACAGAGGAGGCAGCAAAGCCGTGGCAAGTGGATGGTCTGTGTGTCCCTCCACTCTGTTGCAAGGCAGGGACAGGAGGCCAACAGAAGAAATGTAGCATTTTAACATATTTATAGCTAGATTTTTTTTTTTTAGTGTCCATCCCCGCCCTGTAGTACCTAAGCATGCAAAGCTCGAGGGGCCTACCCTCGCAGCCCCATCAGCACTGGGACGGCAGCACCGTCCTGTGTGCAGGTGGGAGGCCTGGATCAGAGGTGGCTTGCCCTTGCATGGAACGACCCTGTGTTACACTGTGTGTTCGTACAGCTGCCCCTCCCTTGATAGTGGTCTGCTGGCTCTCACTGGATACCTAGTTTTGCTGGGGGAATCTGGAGCCCTGGCAAGGGGCAGTGACCTCTGACCCCTCAGCCTTGAGCTGGCCATGGTGGGCTGCAGAAACACCTGGATTCTGGAGCCAGTGACAAGCACAGGAGATGCAGTCGTGAACTATTAAATGCAACCTCAATGCAGAAGCTGCCCCATACCAGGGTGGCTCTAGTGAGGTGCCAGCTGTGAGCAGGGGCTCTGTGCTCTCTTTCTCACTGCAGGGCTCTGTGGCCAGACAGAGCACAGCCAAGGCACAGCAGGTCCTGTGCGAGGTGCAGAATGCGGCAACTGGCTGGCTGAGCAAGGGGCAGAGTAAGGAGCCGGAACAGGAGCAAGAGGAGGAGCTGAAGAAAGAGGAAACCAAAGCAAGTGAGGTACAGAGAGGGGCAGAGCGGTGAGCACACCTGCTGTGATGGGCCGAGGGAGGGGGGAACCTTTACAAAGCCCCTGCAGGCTCGGTCCAGTGGCCAAGACACAGCCATGGTCCTTGGTACCATCAGGGGTCAGTTACAGAGGGAAAGCTGAGGCTTAAGGAGGTAGGGAAGGGCTTGATTCTCCCAAAGCTGGGCGTGATTCTCCCAAAGCTGTAGAGGGAATTGGTAGCAGGAGTCCTGGCTCCAAGCTCCCTGCAATAACTGCTAGACTACACTGCCACGTTAAGGGAAACCGTTCTTTTTAGAAGCCAGTCCGTGCCCATGGGCCATGCTCCCTGTGCCCCTCTGCCACTTAGTCTTTATTCCCAAGAAACCGGCTCAGTGACCTGGGGCAGCTCCCGCACCCTTGTGCTCTCAAGTGAAGCCCCTCTGCTTGTGCCTTCCCAGGTGGAGGTGTGGAGATGGCTGTTGCAAGTGGAGGGTTGGAAGGCAGTGTTCCCTGTGTTCTTATGAGGCCATTGGTGAGCAGTACACCCACAGCTAGTTATTTCCACTGGTGTGGTGCACGTTCAGACATGCCTCGGTGCACATACAATTATTCTGCACATGGATGGAAAATATTAGAGGGAACATTGTTTGGAAGCCCCAGTGGAGGGGAAAGAAGTGTCTTTAGCTCCCTCATCTGGTGGAAGCTCTGGAGAGGCCCCTATCCCTTGAAAAGGGAGTTGGCAGACTCAAGGCCTGTCAGACACAGAGGCCTGGAGTATCTGGCCGGCTGAACTGTGTTTGTTGCAGTGAGGGATGGGGAGTAGGGGAGTCAGCTTAAACTTCCTGTTTTTGGCCCACAGCCCTAGGCAGCAGTTCAGGCAGCCAGGCCCTGCTACACCCCTCTCAGCTCAAGAGTGCCCCTTCACTGGCACAACGTGGTGACATGGAGCCACTACTAGAGCTCTGACACCTAAGAATGTGTTCACTTCGTCAGGGGAATCCTTGGGAGGCTGGACCCACCAGCTTTACCGCGGCTCTGTGCTGCTGGACCAAGACTGAGAACCTGGCCCAGAGATCAGGCAGTGGAGATGGCTGAGTGGAAACTGTCCCTTAGTAAAAGATCTGTTGGGACAAAGAAGGGAAGTGAGAGCCCTGCAGCTTTCCCTCCCACTCTCAGCACAGTTGGAGGAGTGGGACAAGCTTCCACTGGAAATACAGCCTGGAACCTAATAGCTGGGGGAGCGGGGGCAGGCTTGTGTGTCTTGGAGGCCTTGGGGGTTGGGCGAGGGAGGGCAGGAGGAAGCCTCAGTGCAGGCTGCTTAGCCCAAGGCCAATGGCACTGGCTCCAAATCCTCTGCTCCTTCTTTGGACACTCAAAGGCTGTGTCTACACTGGCATGAATTTCCGGAAATGCTTAAAACGGAATACTATTCCGTTTTCAGTTTTTCCGGAAAAGGAGCATCTACATTGGCAGGCTGCTTTTCCGGAAAAACCCTTTTTCCGGAAAAGCGTCTGTGGCCAATGTAGATGCACTTTTCCGGAAAAGAGCCCCGATCGCCATTTTCACGATCGGGGCTTTTTTCCGGAAAAGACTACTGGGCTGTCTACACTGGCCCTTTTCCGGAACAGTGTTCCGGAATAAGGACTTATGACCGAGCGGGAGCAGAATAGTTTTTCCAGAATAGCGGCTGATTTTGTACAGTAGAGCATCGTTGCTTTTCCGGAAATTCAAGGGCCAGTGTAGACAGCTCGCAGCTTATTCCAGAAAAGCGGCTGATTTTCCGGAATAAGTGGCCCAGTGTAGACACAGCCATTGGGCTTCAGAGCAGAGATGGTGCCTGAGGCCTGCAGCTCCCCAGCGAAGGCCTTGCCTGGCTCTCAGTGGAGTAGAGGGGTGTGTTTCTCTTTGCAGATGGCTGAGCGTGCCAAGACTCCAAGCCTGGTGGGCAGCCTTTCTCAGAATCTGCAAACTGCCTATCTCTCCGCCATCTCCAACGTGAAGAGCGTCCCCTCTGCTGTCTGGGGGACAGCTGGGGAGCTGCTCCAGCTCACCCCCCGCAAGGCAGCTTCCATAGCCAGAGAGAAGGTGGACGCTCTAGGGGGTGCCCTACGCAGCATTACTGGGAGCATGGTGGAGACCTTGTCCCTCTATGTGCCGGTGAGTTTATCCCTTCTCCTGAAAGTGCCCTTCCTGCACTGCAGGAGCAATGGAGCTGTCCTGGATGTGTGAGGGCAGGACATTCTTGGTCAGGATCAGCCTCCGCAAGCCTGTTTCTGCCTCTTCCTCTGTCTGGAGCCTCTCCCGAGGACTAAGTGGTACTGGCTCCTTCAGCACCGAGTGGAACAGCCCAGAGGAAGGGGGTGAGAGAAGTGATGGACATTTGACTTTGCTCACACAGGCCCTGGTGCAGAGGAGCGCCCTGCTGATGCAACCTGTCTTGGCCGCCTCATGCCCAGGTGTGCCAGTGCCCGTCAGTCCTGGCCTGCAGCCTCCTTCTAGTCCAGTGCTCTGCCCCTTCCACCTTTGAAACCAAAGTCAGGACTGAGGGTCACTGGGAGCATTGCCCGGAGCCCCAAAGCAGGGCCTGCTGCCAGGTGCCGGGCCACATGCTCAGTCACACCCCTTAGCTCACGTAGCCTCTCAGATTGACTGGCCCAAAAGCCACATATTGCGAATGGGCTCTGCTCTGTCTGCCCTCTCACCAGATAGACGATGCAGCCAGTAGTACTGCTCACGTCCACTGTCCTAGGAGATCCCAGGTGACCAGCAATTCCTGGGGAGGTGAAAGTTCAGGGAGTGACCCACCTCTCCTCCAGCTGATTCCTGCCTGACCCAGGGTTCTCAGCCGGTTAGTCGTGTCATGTGTCCATGGAGACACAGGCTGCCCCTCAATCCACTGCCTGCCCCCAGGGGACCTGTCTGGACTCAAGTTCTCAGCCTCTGGCTTGGGCTCCAGGCTTTTCCGCTTTGTGGGGCAGGAGTAGCTGGGAGCCCTAGCTCCATGGTGGGTGTAAGGTCTGAGTAGTTTCCAGGCTCCAGGGCTGAGAGAGAGATTGGCAGAAGGCAGGGAGTGGGGGGGGGCACTGCGGAGGTTAGATCCTGGCTGGGGATGGAACAGGGCTGGGTCTAGGCAGACCAAGGTCCTGTCTTTGTGAGATTTTACGAGTACTCTCTCTTTGAGCACATGAGCTAGGTAGAGAGACCTCGGTCCCCTTGAGTATCCACACTGAGGCTATGGGGCCTTTGGAAAAGCCTTACAATGAAACCCTTGGAGCAGCTGAGACCAGAACAACCTGAGCTACTGCATCCTTCATCCGGGCAGTGAGAGACAAACCAAGCTAAGGGGTCCTAACACCTCAGGGTCCGGCACCTTCACGGCTGGAAAGACAAGTCAGAATCAACTGTTCAGAGAACCTGGCTCCGCTCTGTAGGCAGCCAGAAGTCCCTACCTGTCACTGCATGTCCCAGCTTCTTGGGCAGGGCTGGAGTGGAGCAGGTCTGGAGCCTTGGGCCAGAGGAAGGGAAGAGTCCCCTGAAGCCGAGGGGCAGGACTAGGGCAGCTGCAGGCTCCCTGGAGCCAGTATAGAGCCTGATGGCAGGTCTGGGCCCAGCAGTGGGCACTGCAGTAGCTCCAGACCTGAGTTGGTCCTGAGGGCCAGCCAGGACCCTTCAGCCAGCACACCTCTCTCCCTGTGGTGCCACAACAAGCCACGTGACCTCCTAGGCTGGGAGCAGTGACTTGTGGGGAGGAGACAGGGAGGCTGGTTCGCTCCAATCTGAAGCAGGAATGTGTGGGATGAGGGGGGGTAACCCCACAGAGTCCCCCCACCGAGCAAAGAATGAGTTTGGTGTGCCTGCTCCTGCTGGCCCATCCCCTGCAGGGGAAGCAGGGAGGATGCTGAAGGCCAGGGAGGGCATCTGCAGGGGCCATGCCTTGCAGTCTTGGCATTCCTTACCCCCCAGGGCCACTGCGCCAGCTCCCTGGCCCCCTCCCAGACCTTTTATTTGTGCTGGGTTGGATTGAACTCTGTGTGTGAGAACTGCGGTGAAGCCTCCTCGTCCCTGCCCAGTGCGAGGGGATTTAGCTAAAGGGATTAATTCCCTCTGGGCAGCATGGACCAGATGGATGCCTCTGGGCAGAAGCTCATGCAGTTTCCTCACACTCCTCAAAAGGATGGGTAGGCTGGGTCTCACAGAGCAGGTCTGGATCAAGGCTGCAAGGTGGGTCCCCCTCCCTGGGCTGAATGGGGGGAGCCAAATGCCAGTGGAAAAGCAGGGCAGGGGAAGGAAGACCAGACATGCCCTTCCTTTGTTTATTTCCATAGCACCTTCCTCCACGTGCTGCACCAGTGAAATGCAGCCACCTCTGGGGTGGGAACAATACAGCAGTGAATTTTGGCCAGATCTGGAGACAAACCCCAATTCTTGATAAGTTTCTAGAGCCCCTTTAGTTATGGTACAGAGCAGCAGGAGCTAAGTGCAGTTTCTTCGGTACTTGAATGCCCCTCTGGCAGTCCCTGGCCGAGAGGCAGGGCAGTGCTTGAGGCTGGGGGAGGAAGTAGCCAGCAGGCAGTGCATCTGCCCACCCTCACCATAGGCTGGCCAGGTGTTAACACCTGTTCTCTTGCTGTCAGTTTCCCAGGCTGGCGGTGAAGAAAGAGGAGACGGCGGGTGAGAATGAGCCCCGCCCTGAGCCGTACCAAAATCAGGAGGACTCCAGGCCTGTGGTTTCCCCAACCCTGGAGGCGTCCCAGCTGCGTGGAGAATGGCGAGCCAGCCGAGGCCACCATCCCCTCTCCTTCCTGGGGCTGGAGGATCCTTTCTTCATGCAGCCAAGCTCCTTCCAGCGCCAGGCTCTGCAGCGGGGCCCAGCTTTGGAGCCCGACTACTCTGTCCCCCACAAATCTGCCTTCTTCCCTTACAGGGAGGTGCCCAGCAGCAGGAGGGTGAACAAAAATTCATACCGCTACAGCCCAGAGCCTGCGTACACCAGGGCTCACTATAGCAACCTCTACACCATGGCCTTCAAGAAGGACTGAGCGGGGTGGGGGAGGAGCTCACTTCCAGCCTGCTCCACATGTGCCGGCCTGCGCCTGCTACGCTTAGCGCCTTGTCAAGCAGCATGTCCAGGGTCTCAGAGCTAGGGTCCGAAGGAGATCATCTCAAAGCACTGCTCCCTCTCAGCCCCAGCACAGACACCGGTTGGAGGGGACAGGGATGGGGACTTGCCTTCCCTCTGGTGGGCCTTTACATTATCCTGGGAACCTTCTCAGCCCTTGGTTGAAGGAACAAAATGCTGAATCCTTAGCAAAGATGCACCCTTCCCCCCACCCCCTCCCGGTTCACTGTTCCTTGTAGTTACATGGCTTGTAGTGTGTGTCACAATGGGCTGATTTTATCCCCTGAACTGCCTTGTGAGGCACATGCAATAAGCAGGCCATAGTGTGTATGCACAGTAAGAGGCAGTTTCTTGAGTGGCAACGTGAAGGCTGGAAACAGGAAAATGAAGGAAGATGTAAGTTCTAAGATGAGGAAGTGGAGAGGGAGCAGAGCAGAGGAGGAAGAGGGAGCAGAGAAGAGGGAAGGGACAGTAGGAAAGGGCAGGAGCTAGGAGGCCATGTTGCCTGAGGCTGGCCCTTGCTCAGCAGGGCTTATTGGACACGTACCCGGAAGGGGAGGCCTGTGTTTGCACTGTAGGCTGGGGGAGCAGGCTTCTGCTGCAGAGCAGCCCCTCTTCTTCTAGGGCCACCAGACAGCAGCTTTATAAATGTCTGAGGGGAAAACATGGTTTCCCATCCTCATTCCTTCCTATCCCATGCAGGCCAACCTTGCCTCAGACCTAGTTTTCCTCTGCAAAACTTCCTTGAGACCCAGGAGCAGCAGTCCCTGCTGAGGGGCAGGATCCACAGGGGGATGGGAGCTTGAGTAACCAGGTGTCCAGTTTTCGACGGGAATGCCTGGTCAAAAAGGGACCCTGGCAGCTTTGGTCAGCACCACTGCCCAGGCCATTAAAAGTCCCGTTGTGGTGCTGCAAAAGGCAGGCTACTGTCTCCACGTTGCACCCCAGAAGCAGTTAGCAGGTCCAGTTCTTAGGCAGTGGGGCCATGGGCTTTGTGCTCTGCCCCTGCCCTGAGCACCAGCCCCACACTCTGGCCAGTGGGAACTGGGAGCCTGTACCTGAGGGGAAGATCAGCACATGGAGCCTCCTTCCCCTCTCCCCGCCTAGTCACCAGACCTGCTGACCACCTCCAGGTGCAGCATGGAGGCTCCAGGACAGGCAGGGGGCCTGCCTTAGCCGCGCTGTGCTGCTGACTGGGAACTGCCCATGGTAAGTCCCTGCCCAGAGCCCTGTCCCACATCCTGAACCCCTCATTCCTAGCCCCACCCCATAGCTCTCACCTCCTCCTGCACCTCAATCCCCTGCCTCTATCCACAGCCCCCTCCGACATTCTGAATCCCTTGGCCTCAGACTGGAGCCCCCACTGGTCCCCTGAACGCTTCATTTCTGGCCCCAGCCCAGAGCCTGCATCTCCAGCCAGAGCCTTCACCCCCTCCTGAGCCCCAGCCCTCTTCCCCAGCCCAGTGAAAGTGAGCGTGGGGGTGAGTGAGTCACCGAGGGACGGGGAATGTAGTGAGCGAGGGCCAGTCCTTGTGAAGGGGGCAGGGATGGGCTTGGGTTTGGTTTTGAGCAATGGGAAAGTTGGCACTCCCCAGAGGCCAGGCCATCTCCTGCACACATACGCACCCCCTGCTGTAGGGGCTTGTGGAGTCAGGAACGAGGCATGTGCTAAGCAATCTAGCTCAGCGGAGCTCTTGGAGGCCCTTTCTTTCTATCCTGTAGGAGCAGCGTAGTATCTGGTGGGTTCCCCTCAGGAAGGTGAGCTGCATCCCCCTCCCAGCTGTGTGTTTCCCATCCCCCAAGCTGGGCAACTGGCTTTTCCATTTACTGCAATAATAAACGTTCCTCACTTAGCTGGTGCATGGTGCGCTTGTTTCCTCTATGCCAGTGAGACTGGCGCTGAGGCCGTTCCCAGTTAAATGGATCCAACTGCGGCTATCTTGGTCCCTGTATCCCTGGGGAGGGGACTACAGGTCCAAAGACCCGATCCCAAGAGCACAGCCACAGACGGGAACAAAGAGCTTGTTCCTGAGCTATGCTTGGCAGAGTAAGCAGCACCTGGGTCTATGGGGCTGGCTGCCTTGCCCAACCGCTAGGGAAGGGCTGCATGTTCTGCAATCTTGTGACTGTTTCCATGCTACCTCTTCCTGCTGATTTGGTGCCAGCTTCCCCCAACCTGCCAGTAGGGTTGCCAAGTGTCCGGTTTTGAACCAGACAGTCCAGTATTTGAGCTTTCTGTCCAGGAGATAAATTGAGAAAATACCAGACATATAAATGTCCGGTATTTTCAAATTAGGTTAGTTTTATTATTATGAGTATCAGTACGTAGTTGCATACTGCCTGGCTGGTAGATACGCTCACACTGCGTGAGTCACACTCTGCGTGAGCGTGTCTACCAGCCAGGCAGTACGCAACTACACAGTAGAGAGGAGGGAGGCGGGGCGGGGCGGGGCGGGACGGAATCCCTGGGGCCAGACTCACTCGTGTTCCTCCGGGACCATGCACAGGACGGGCAGCACCCCAGGATCTGTGTGCACCCAGGCCAGCCCTGCTTCCCGCTGGCTGTTCCCTCCTCCTCCAGCCAGCCCTGCTCCCCCCACCCCCTCCCAGCCAGCCCTGCTTCCCAGAAGCCGGTTCCTTCCCAGCCAGCCCTGCTCCCCCCAATCGCCTCCCGGCCAGCCTTGCTTCCTGCCAGCCAATTCACTTCCCCCCACATCTCCCCCAGCCAGCCCTGCTCCCCCGACCTCCTCCCGGCCAGCCCTGCTCCCCTCCTGGCCTGTCCACCATCTGAGATTAAGTGTGTCTGGTATTTTTTTTAAGCCATCTGGTAACCTTACCTGCCAGTGCTTTGTGCCATGCTGGATAGTGCCCTGCACTTCCTAGCCTTAGGGAAAGCGAAAGGATTTGTATCAGGGTGGCAGTGGAGGGTCAGAACTTGTCAGTGGTCTGGAAGCTGGACCTTTTCATTTATGAGATGGGATGCCTCGGCTCTTGCCCAGCCCATGCACTACATGGTGGAGAGAACCGGCCTAGCTTGGCCTTTAAGGAGGGTGACTATTTTCAGGAGGGCTGGGACTGCCCCGATTGATGTGACTAACCTACTCGGACCTGGAAGAAGCAGACAGTGCCAGACCTAGCTGGCTTCTCTCTTACTCACTGCTGGAAGAGCTGTGGCCACCACAGGCAGGAAACATGCTCCCGCTGTAGCTCTCTGCTGAGCTGCTGTACAGCAGGGACAGAAGATTCCTGCCTTGGCTGCCCAAGCCTGTGCTCCATGATTACACAGCACAACCGCTGGAGTGTTTCTTCCATACCCTGTGTGGAGAAAGGTTCAGGTAGCAACTACTTCTACAGTTGGGCTCTCCAGAGTCCGGGCTGCCAGGGGCTTGGATAGGCCTCAGAGGGGTAATGGGCCATGAGGTTTGGGGATTCTGCAAATGCAGGCAATGGGCCCTGCCCTGTAAGTGTGGGCACAGGGGTAGTCCAACTCATCCCACAGTGCTGCAACAACCAGCCCAAGCCTGGCTCTGCCTTCTGTCAGCGCTCGCACGGGTTTGATTTTTAACGGCCAAGTTAGTGCAATGCAGCAACACAAGGTTGGGGGGCATGGTCTTAAGGGGCCACGCTCTCCCCCTTCTGCTGCAATGCCAGCCCAGCGCTAATCACTCACCACTTATTGTATGCAGACTGCTTCAAACCAAGGGCCTCAGCCAAGGGAGAAAAGATCAGTTTGCCCTGCTACTCAGAGGCAGCTGTCAAATCAGTGGGTTAGCTGGGCAGCCCACAAAAGGCAGCCAGACGTTTTGAGCTGGCTGTGTGCTGGATTAATAGTGAAGGGCCTAGGACTACAGCAAGAGGGAGACTGAGACAAATTACAGCAGGTGCCCAGACGTCCGCCTTTGAACTGTCACACTCCAGGGCAGGCTAGGTCAAAAGACAGTTATCCTTGCCCACCTCCTCTATAGACGAGTGCCCCCTCCCCAGCACAAAAACCACAGCTGTGATGAGCCAGGCACTTCCTATACAAAGGGGGTTTATTGCAGTAGAAATCACTACGTTTACAAACAGCCTCTTATTTAGCTCAAACTTTACAGCCTTGATGCAGGTGAGGAGCTGAGGTAGGAGAGGCAGAGACCTGGCTTCACCCTCAGAGAGGAATTTTACTGGTTTTGGCCCATCGGTGTGGAGAATCTAGCCTTTCCTTCAACTCACAGGTCCTGCCTGGTGACGGTCTAGGGGGCAGACAAATCTTGGCTCCCAGCAGGCACTGGGTTTGCACACACTGGATCCCACGCTGGAGACTGGAGTCCTGGAAAGCAGCCAAGTCTCCAATCTTACACGCATGGCCAACACATTGTTTAAACAACAGAAACGTGCTGTCAGCAAAAGAATGGAGGGGAGGAGCTGGTCGGCAGGACAACTCCAGGCACTGTGACAGCTCAGAAATGAGTCGAGATTGCACAGAAAAGAGGGACAGAACCAGAGGCCGACGTTTCCTGAATCCCAGGGGCTTTGATGTCAGCTGAAGATACAAACATCTGAGATGCTGAGACACCAAGGGACAGCCACAGCCAGCACCCTCCATGGATGGACCCTGCATCCTCTAGCCACTCCGGCGCCAGAGAGACTTACAAGATGCATTACCCAGTACCACCTCCCTACCTAGGAAAAGAAAGGAGGGTCTATGGATCAGGGCGATAGCTTGGGACTCTGGAAACCAGGGTGAATTCCCTTATCTACCAGCATGTGAATGATCTTGGGCAAGTCACTTAATGTGCCTGTGCCTTGGTTCCCCGTCTGTAAAATAGGGTTCATAGCACTGCACCACCTTGCAGCAGTGTTGAGGGGTTCAAATGTTATGGTGACAGAAGCCATAGTAAATTCTAAGTCAGATACAAAAAGTCACATGCCCAAACCATTGCTCCTAGTATCCCAGCTGAGATAGCTGAGGTTGGAATGGAGGGCTAGGAGACAGCTGGTCCTTCCCACTCATCTGTACTGAGAGGAAATGGCAGATCCTCACCAAAGGAACTGGGGGAGGTAAGATACTCCGAGAAGCAGCTGAAAGACCCTCTGGTGTTTTTCAGTAGTAGGGAGGGGAAGGGTTAGGGTTAGGGTTAGGGTTAGTGATTCTCTCTTTTCTGTATGATTTTATGTGTCCCCATATGCATGGAGGGGAGAGTTGCAGCCCCTCTCCCTGCACAGCCAAACCCTTACTTTGCTTTACGTTATGATAAGAGGATGTTATGTACCAAATTTGGTGGTCCTAGCTCTTACGGTTTAGGAGGAGTTTTTGAATAAATAGACAAATAGATGGACTTGTTCTCTCACTCAAAGACAAACTCTCAAATACACAGTAGATATACAAACTACTTGTCTGAGAAATCTTCTCCTCAAGGGAAGGGTGGGGAGCCAAAGGGGGGGTGCATTTATAGCTAGACTGGAAAACACCTTAGGAACTATATAATAAGGCCTAACACCCTGGGGATGGACAATATAGATTCCTAGATGTTGAAATATAAAGGCCCCAGGTTCCACTGGTATATACGATAGCAGGGGCAGACGGAGCCATTTTCCTGAAATGCTCAGGTGTGAGGTTGGGGGAATCAATTAGACTCCTCCAAGTACATGTCTCTCTTCACACTCACTGGGGTTGGAGGGCTTCAGTTAGTGAAGGAGACTGGGCAGCCTGGTATTGGCATCTGGCAGCACAAGGGGAAGTAACATGCAGACGCCAGCTCAGAGCGAGTCCGTCCTTTTCCGAGCAAACACAGCCGACATGCTTTTGACAATGCTGCGGATCCCAGTTCCCTTCTTCAGGGCCAGCTTGGCCTCACAGATGCGCTCTGCCAGCCCCTGGAAGACCATGAGTGCCCCATGATAGGCCTCAGCTGCAGAGACCTCATAGAACAAGCAGTCCATGGAGAGCGCCAGGAGCCGGCCCTCCTCACTGGAGACCGCTCGCCGGTGGTGCAGGTCCCGCTTGTTGCCCACGATGACAATGGGCACTTTCTCCTGACTTAGAGCCTCCTTGGTTGCCTTGATGCTCTGGACTTTGGGGCGCAGCACATTGAAGCTGGCACGGTCGCAGATGCTGTAGACGAGAACAAAGCCATCTGCCCACTGGACTCTCTTTTCCTTGGCAGCGCTCTCTTCCACCTGGTCCTGGCGGAGGAGAAACGGCAGAGGAAGATGGAGTGGAGTTTGATAAATGAGTCTCTGGGGAGGATGTTAGTGCTGACTAAGGTCATACAATCATCTGGCGGTGGGAGGGGGGAACTGAAGTCCCTGCCCTCCCCTTTGAACAACATGCAGGCTGGGTAGTGACCCTGCCAGTCACATCAACCCTGGCCTGGAAATACCAGCTGCAGGAGGAGAGAGACTTTGGTCTGGGTCTAGGTCAGCCCAATGGCCTGCAAAGGTAACATTTTATCACCCAGTCATCTACACTCAAGCCCATCCTCCCTCCAGCTCCCAGGAAGGGAGGAGCCCTTCACCAGTTTGATTCAAGGAAGCTGTGCTTGCATCTAGAAGCAACTAACTGCCTTTCAATGCAAAGCATCAACAGCTGGAGTGTTCTGGAGCAGCTCCCTGTCTTTGGACAGGTGGGCAAGGGAGGAGGGTGACAGTCACATCCTCCCCACGGAAGAACATCTCAAGGGATAAGTTGGAAACAGGGAAGGTGAGGAGGAAAAGAGAAGGGCAACACAAAACTCGGAAGGCTGTGAAGGGATGGGACGATACCTGGCAGAGCCCACCAAGGCTAGGCCAGAACACTTGGGAAGAGACTAGAGTCAGGTATACTGTCCTCATGTACTGTGGAGCAAGGAGGGCTTTTGGCCATGCTTCCTCTGGCTGAAGTTTGGCATTCTTGGCTTAGGACCTTGCTCCGCATTCCCTGCTACATGCACTGAATAAGTACCATGCGAGGAGGGAGCGGGGAGCATTCAGTCGGATCCAGCACTGAGCCAGCTGCTGCTTCATCCGCTTTCTTTCCCCCTGGGCTGTGCCTAGACTGGCCACTTTTTCTGGAAAAGCAGCTGCTTTTCCGGAAAAACTTGCCAGCTGTCTACACTGGCCGCTTGAATTTCCGCAAAAGCACTGATGATCTCATGTAAGATCGTCAGTGTTTTTGCAGAAATACTATGCTGCTCCCATTCGGGCAAAAATCTTTTTCTGAAAAACTTTTGTGCAAAAGGGCCAGTGTAGACAGCACAGATTTATTTTCCGCAAAAAAGCCCCGATCGCGAAAATGGCGATCGGGGCTTTTTTGCGGAAAAGCGCGTCTAGATTGGCCACAGACGCTTTTCTGTGTTTTTGCGCAAAAGCGTCCGTGCCAATCTAGACGCTCTTTTCCAAAAATGCTTTTAACAGAAAACTTTTCCATTAAAAGCATTTCCGGAAAATCATGCCAGTCTAGACGTAGCCCTGGAGATTAGTGGAACAGGGTGCAAGTCCTGCCCAGGTGCTAGCCTTGGGATACTCTTTCCTGTCCCAGGGTCTTTACCCTCCAGCCAGAAGCCCAAGAGAGCAGGCCCCATCCCTGCAAGCTGCCCACGAGCCAACTGGCTGGCCCAAATGTTAGTCCTGGTGCAGAGAGTCTGAAGCAGGGGTTACCGTCTGGCTGGTGCTTCAGGTCCATAGTTTGCCATTGGGTCTTCTTAGCTAGGGCAGTAGTACTCCTGGGAGGGCAAGAATGTGTGACAGTAGCAGCAGAGGCTCCTTACCTGTGAACAGGGGACATCCCATATGTGGAGGAGAATCTCTCTGCCCTCCACTGCCAGGCTGTGGTTGTAGATGGAATCTGCCAAAAGGCACAAAGATCACTGCCTGTATAGACCACAGACAACCAGAGAGCGGTGTTCTCTCCATAGCAACCCTGCCACACTCTGCCTCCCTGCTGCACACGCATCCTCCCCTCCAGCTGGGAGATCAGACTTCAGGCACAAGAGCCATGGCCTTTGTGTTGTATGCAAGATGCCAGCTATACCGAACATTCAGCCAGAGGGTCTGTCACCCAGTAACCCAACCTGGCGGCATAGCCATCTCCTTTTTGTCCTTCAGTCAGTGCACTTGCACCTGCATCCACACTAGCTGCCCCCCGTGGGTCACTCAGAAGCCCCTCACATCTCTACAGCAAACTCTCCTAAATGTACCAAATGGCTCAAATGAGTAGATTTAACCTGTAAGCCTGCAGGCAATAGGCAAGAGCCCTAGAGAGGAAAAAAAGAGGCTCAAGAAACAGCCAAATCCCACAGGCAGACCCAGTCATACTAATCAAAATGTTTCCAAATTGGTCAGTTCACCTTCCTCCCACCCCCAACCCTCAGCTTGGCACTCACCCATGTCTCCATATTCCCCAATGAATCGCCTGGTGAGGAAACGCACCGTCAAGGCTACATGGAAAAGAACAGAAAAAAAAATCTTAAGGATTTTAAACAACCTCCCTGGCAAAACCAAGGGTGGTGATTACTATGCTGAGTCCAGCTCAGTACCAGCCACAGCCTGGCATAGACAGCCTGCTCTGTAAAAGAACCATCTCTCTTGCGATGCTGTGTGCAGATGATCTCTGTATTTTATTTACATGTTGGCCAGCCAGCAGGTTTGCTAAGAGAGGATGGATAGACCAGAAACTGCCCCAGACAAGCATTTCAATGGACTTCAATGGACTAAGAATCATTTTTCACTTTAGCGAATGTACCCATTGTGAAACTCTCTTTCTGGCTCAAGCAGATGTGCTCTAGTTTCCTATTTTAATATCACAGCTGTTGAGATGGAATAGACCTAACAGGTCCCATCTCCATTGTCCTTTGGCTATGGCAGGAGTGCTCCATAAAGCATGTTCTCAAAGCTTTCTCCAGTTCTGTTTTAAAAGTCCCTAAGGTGTGACTCACAGTCATATCCCTTCCCCGGGGGAGCTTCCTCCAGCTCCAGGGGACCCCAATAGGAAGTTCTCCCTGTTCTTCCTTTGGTGATTAAAATTCTCACCTGATTTCCCCACGCTGTCTGCTCCCATAACTAGCACATTCACTTCCATTTTCATTGTGGTGGGACTTGATATCTCCATCAAGGGCTGGTGGTCTGGGGTGAAGCTGGCACTTCTGCGCAGAGGGATTCGGAGAACCATTTGTAGCTTGCTCTCTCAGCAAAGTCTGTCTGTCTGTCTGCCAGTCCTCTCCACTGTTAAGAGGTAGAATGACTCCTGTAGCCCTAACTGAAGGAGTAATCTGCATGGGCCATACCATTCCCAATGATTGCAGGGGGTGACACACCAAGAACAGCAGACTTAACCATTCATTGTAAGATTCCCAAAAGTAAAAAAATCCCAACTTTGATACTAATAAAATCATCCTAAAAGAAAGACCCCAGACTTGACCCTGCAGTAGCAGAGGACTGGGAGGATCCTGATGGGGCTAATTAGTGTCTGAATTCAGCAGCTGTTTTCCAAAGCATATCCTGTAGCGGACCCTCAACTGAGCAGGCAGCCGGCTCCTTTCATAATTAGGCACTTGGAAGAATAGTCCATCCATGGTACCTCACCCAGCAGGCATCACAGGGCTGCATTCTTCCTACTTCACTCTTAAAGGATGAATTATGCGGCTTCTGATGAGAAAGGCAGGTGTGTTTCCCCCATCCACCCCTTTCCACATAACTTCCACTAAGCCACCATGATCTTGAGCTGCAGGACCCCCTGCTATTCTAGTGCTGCCTCCCACAGCCCTGCTGACATCTGTTATGACATGCAGACTCCCCCCCCCCCCCCCGCCGCACTCCTGTTCTAGTGTGCCCCTTCCCCCCCACACCTGTCCACCCTACTTCATTCCTGATCATAACACTCCCAGACCTCCTCTGTGGCATGAGCAGGGACTGCTGACTGTGCCATTACATGCAAAGACTCTGTGAGGTAGACAAACACCCACTAGTTGAGAGCACCAAGCTCTGTTTACTTGTGACAGGAACACAATTAACATGGTTGTCCAGAGCAGTCATTCAGTCTGTGACTCCTGCCCATGACCTCTCACCTAGGTTGAGATCACCCTGTATTTTGAATGAGGGATTCGTACAGGCTGGGCAGATTCCCAGGCCTCTAATGGCATCCAGGAGGGTTTTTTGGACCAATCTCCCTTTGCCACCCCTCCTCAGTCCACAACAATAAGGTTATCTGCCTGGCCAGCACTCTCACCATGGTGCCCACAGGTTCTTGAGTTCCGCCACTGGCTCCTCCTCCCTCTACACACCATCTTCAAGCTCTTTGCCCCAATCCTTCAGGACCTTCACAACTGTGCCTTTCACTGCTGGCACTGCATCATGCCCTGATCCCCCTCCCCAAACCACCAAACATCCCTATACCCCATCTCCAGCCAGGCACACCTCAACCTTAAAGAGGTTCATGCAAAACAACAATCCTGCACTGAGCCACCAAGCAACCAGTGAGTCCTTCCCATTGCTCCTGACAGCCAAAGCATTTAAACAAGATCAGCCAGTGTTCAATTGGCTGGGATAAGGGATGGCTGGGGAAAGAAAGTGGTTGGGTTGGGGGAGATGATTACCGTGCTTGAAACAGGATGGTGGCAGGGCTTGGTGGGAGTGGCAGGGCTGGGGAGCCCTGAAGACCCTAGGGAAAGAATGGCAGGAATAGGTGACTAATGACTCTGGTAGGTGGGTGATAAGATTGGGGAGGGGCTGATGAGCTTGGTTGTGGGGGCAGGGTGGTGGTGATGGTGGGGGACTGATGACGCTGGTGTAGAGTGTCAGGGTTAGATGGGCTGATGATGCTCATGGGAGAGGGAATTGCAGGATTGGGGAGGTTGATGTCCCTGGTTGGGGGTGGTAGGACTGGGGGGCAGTGATCCCTGTAAGCCAAGGCTACTCCACACACAGGTTTGTTTGTGGTCCATGATGCAGTTTGGGTTTATGTGGGGCTCAACACCCCGCCCATGGGAGGGAGGCAAAACAAAAAAGTAGTCAACATAATGGTCTTCTGTTGATATGCATTTTAGTAGTTAAAATTCCTGGACTGTCATTGCTCATTAAAAGTGTAGGCATATGGGTGGAAATCAGGTAAATATTGCATTTTATTAATATCAGCAGAACTGACTTAAGCAGGGCCTGTCTGTTGTGCAATCTTGCCTTAATCTTTGTATTCATGCCTGTCAGTGTGAAAGAAGCTATTTGCATATACTTGCATATATAGTTGCATGTCTATGCAATCACACTTAAGTTGCGCTCTGAGTATCATTGTGGCTCCTGGGACTTCCAAAGTTGAGTTGCCCTGGCATAAGCTATGAGCTAGTGGGGCCACTCCAAAGCCATTCCAGTGCTGCCCAGCCGATTAGCAGAGCACCCACAGCTAAGCTTGTGCTTCACCTGTGGTGATTCCTCATGCATATAACAACATTTATTACACGCATGGATGGAAAAGCTTAGAAGGAACATTGCGGGGGTACTAATAGCTGGGGGGTGTGCACAGGGCTGAGGGGACTAACGTCCCCAGTAGTGGGGTGGCAGTCTTGCTTCCTCCCTAGCTGACCAAACTGGGGCTGATGCAGTGGGGTCGAGGATGATGCTGATGCCCTGGGTGGGGAGGTGACGTCCCGGGACAGGACGGGGGGAGGCAGCAGCAGCAGCAGCAGCAGCAGCCCTGGTGGGGGAGTGGCAGGGCGGGGAGGGGCTGAGAGCGCTGGGGGGGTGGCGCTGACGCCGCAGAGGATCCTGCGATGCCCTGAGCGGCGGGAGGCAGGACGGGGACACGGGCCGGAGTTGACGCCCCTGGTGGGGGCGGGACTGGAGCCCCCTTAGGCCGGGCGGAGCCGCCTGACGCCATCGCGGTGCGCCCAGCGCGGCCGGCTGGAGCGGTGAGTGCGGGGCTGCGTGGGCCCGGGACCCCTCCCCGCTCCGGGGCTCAGCGCGGCCCCTCGCACCCGGGGGTTCGGCGCGTCATGCCAAGCCCGGCCCCGGGCTCAGCGCACTGCTCTGCCATGGGGGCGCTACCCACCGCCCCAGTGCCCCGGCACCCACCCCTGCGATCGGTGTCATGACCCGCTTCTCCCGCCTGGGGAGAGTCTGGGCACCCTGCGGTCTCCAGGGTGCCCCCGTCCACCACAGCCCGAGGGAATGTCAGGGTCAGCGTGGAGGCGGGAGCGCAGAGTTGCGAGAGCCCCTGGTATTTATTGAGCGCGCTGCCCTCTCTCGTTAGTGGTGGTGCCGGAGGCCTTGGTGGGCAGGATGTTAACTATCGACTAATCGAATAGCTGATGCAGTTTTGCATCGACTATTTGATTAGTCGATAAGGGTGCCTCGGCCTTTGAAGTGTAGCAACAGCCAGCTCGAGGGTCCCCAGGCTGCACTTGGCGTTTCAAAGCGGCAGCCCCGATCAGCTGGGGACTCCCCCACTGACTCCAGGCTCCATGTGGCACTTTCGCGTTTGAAGTGTAGCAACAGCCGCTTTGAAACGCCAAGTGCAGCCTGGGGACACTCTAGCTGGCCCTGGGCTGCATGCGGCAGCGCTGCGTGGAGACTGGGGTCTGGCCTCAGGCTTCGAGCGGCGTTGCTGCTTTGAAGTACCCCTCCTCCTGGCCACTGCCTCTTCTGAGGCAGCAAGGCTGGGGAGGGGAGGGGAGTGACTAGTTGACTAACCTGTTGACTAGTCCTTCACATCCCTGCTTGGCAGAGGCACAGATGATCAACTGTGCCCATGCCACCAGCCTATCCTTTTTTTAATAAGATGAGTTGGGAGGGAGTGATCCTCCTGTTTCCAGGGCACTGTCAAAGAGAGATTGGAGACCTTGTTCGGGCTGTGCATGGGGACCTGAAAGAGATTAGTAGAGCCCTGCATGTATATAAAATTTACATCTGCATCTCTGTCTGCAAAAATGAGCTACAGCTGTCTGCATCCACATCCATAGATGCAGATACCCGTGGATATAAAGTGGATATTTGCAGATTTGCAGGGTTCTAGATATAAAATTTGTATCAGCATCTGCGTATATATCCATAAGAATGAGCCACGAGGTGGATACCCATGGGTAAAAAGTGGATATCTGCAGATTTTCAGGGCTCCGGAGATTAGCGATGGAAAAATGCAGATTGACTATGGGGATAAAGTCCTGACTCTGGCATTGAGCTAGTTGGGGAATAGCCCCCCCAAAGTGTGTGGGAGCCCCGAAACTAAGGATACATGAAACAAGACTGGATAATGCTCTAGTAAATGCTCTAGCTAGGTCCTGATCTTTTCCATCTCTGTTCTCTCCAATCTTCAATCAAATGATCAGGAGCCTTTCTCAGTGGTGCTAAGAGGCAGTTGCTGGTCGGAATCCACACTAACCAGCCTCTCTCTTCACAGCACGTGAGCAGAGAAATGGTGTTTGTGCCTGGCCTGTCGCTCACCTGACTTGGCAGCTATTGCTGATCATGGGTCTGAAAGCTGAGCCCCGAGCTGAGGAGACAGCCGTTAGAGTGGCTGTGCGCATTCGACCCCTGCTGCCCAAGGAGCTGTTGCATGGGCATGAGACCTGCCTCCATGGAAACCCAGAGACCAAGGAAGTGACCCTGGGGCGTAACCGCCATTTCCACTTTGATGCTGTCTTTACTGAATCCTCCGATCAAGAGTCAGTGTATGGTGCCTGCGTGCAGCCGCTGGTCGAGGCCTTCTTTGAAGGCTTCAACGTTACTGTGTTTGCTTATGGCCAGACAGGCTCGGGCAAAACCTACACCATTGGGGAAGCAAGTGTCTGTGAGTATCTGAAGAAGTAGCACTTTCCCACCCCCCGATGAATGTATAACAATAGTTCCTTCCTCCATCCACTGCCTGGCTGTCACGAGGGCACCAGGATCCCTTTTAGGTAGAAGCAGAAAGGACTTCTTAAGCTAGTTTAGTAACAGTAGCATGAAAAGCTGGTGATGGTCAACACGCAGGCTGAAAAATGAAGTAGGCAAAAAGTTGAGGAAATTCAAAGGCTCCTCAATTTGACCATCCTGCCTATCATTCACCTGAGTACAAGCAAGAAGATTGTTTTGTGATTTTTCTAAGGGTGCTTTCACCTTTGATTTTCCTTAATTTCCTTAATTTCTCAGGGTTGTTCTACACTAAAAACTTACATCAGCATAGCATTGTCTCTCAAAGTGTAAAAAATCCACACTCCTCAGAGATGCCAACCTAACCTCCTGTATAGTACTAGGACGACAGTAGAATTCTTCCATCAACCCTAGCTACTGCCTCTCAGGGAAGTGGATTAACTGCATAAATGGGAGAACTTGTTCCCATTGCTGCAGGAGTGGGAAACCTATGGCCTGAAGGCTGGATCTGGCCCCTGGCTTCCGTGGATCCGGCCTCCAGCTTGGGGCTTCTCTTCTGCCCCGTAGCAGGCACAAGCGCTCAAGTCTCTCTACCTCGGCATCCCCCAATGCACCACACAGCTGTGGTGTCCCAAGTGTGATACTGTGTCTTTTTTTTCCCCTCGGGGGGCCAAGCCAATGAGATTTCTTTCTTTTTCTTTTTGTTTCTCATGGGCCAGGCCAGTGAGGGTTTTATTGGTTGGTTGGTTTGCTTTTCACAGGTGTGTGATCCCTGAAGGATATTTCTTTGGGTCAGTGGCCCCCAATCCAAAACAGGTTCCCCTCTCTTGGTTTACACTGAAGCTGCAGCAGTACTGCTGTAGTGATTTCAGTATAGACATACCCTAGATCAGCCTTTAACAGAAAGAGTTTTGCATTTATTTTCATTGTAGGTTTCTATTGTACACTTTCCTTTCCCACCTTTTCTTGAGCTACTCTTGTTCACTTCCCATAAAAGCTTTTATGCCTCAAGGCTGGCTGTTTTGATACCTACGGCATCTTAAGATATTTACTGCATATGTGCAGAAAGGTAACATCATAGCTATAAAAATACTGTATTGCTTTTATATCTTTAGACTTGGCTTGACTTTTCTTTTTGCATTTACGGGTACTACCTTCATGCCAGGCTTGAGGCTTATAACGTCAGATGGTTTGGGGCTATTGGAGATTCCCCAAACTTAAATTAATTTTAAAAAATTCTCAGCCCGGTAGAATTTTTTTTTTCCATTAGAGAAAGTTCTGAGCAGTGCTGGATCCAGAGGAAATCACATTTCACCCTCAGCCATAATGTTTGCTAGCTACAGGTATTAGAATTTACTTTTCTCTCTGTAGGAAAACACTTTCCAACTCCATACATGCATTACCTCTAAGAATATGTCTTTACTGCACAGTTAATCTGGGTTCTCTACCATGTTTTAGCCCAACCTTGTGACTTTCCACACAGATCTCTGACCCAGGTTCGGCCTGAGCTAGTTTACCTGACAAGGTAGGAGATTAGAGCCAGACCTTGTTTTTGCGTAGGCTGTAGCCTGTCCATTTTTCAGTGAATATTCAGCACTCAAGTGCTGTTAACCCTCCAGTGCCTTCCCACAATTCCCCTCAAAGGACAGACAGATTTTCCTGCAATTCACACAACTAGGTGGGAAAGAATCCTGGAGCCATCTCAGAACAAAGAACTGTGAGATGTGCCTCCAGACATGAGGGAGAGTTCAGAAACAGTGAGGGCGTGGATGTAGTCTGGCCATGGGAACTCTTAACCTAGCCTGAGTGTAACTTGGGTGCTCAGACCAGGATAGGTTAATTGTGCTGTGATACCTTAAGATGTGCCATCTCTGGATTAAAGAGGAGCAGGAATGCAACGGTAGGTTGAGGAGAATTTGGATAAGGATCCTACAACCTCCTATGACTTGTGCTTCTTGGGCCCTTTAATGTGCCCCCCCCCAGTGCTGAGCACATGTGATAGTGTGAGTCTGGTCCCTGTGGTTTACTGTTCCTATGACATGAGAAGTGCACCCCACGCTGGAATAGGCTTTCTGGACATCCACTGCTTCTGGTGATTGTATGTGTGTCTTTCTCTCTGTCAGCTTCTATTAATGAGGATGAGCAGGGGATCATTCCACGTGCCATGGCTGAGACCTTCAAACTCATTGACGAGAATGACCTGATTGACTACACAGTCAGAGTCTCCTACCTGGAGGTGTACAAGGAGGAGTTCCAGGACCTCCTGCAAGTGGAGACAGCCAGCAAGGACATCCAGATCCGTGAGGATGACAAGGGCAATATTGGTACATGTGACTGTTCTTAGATAGGGATGGTAACTATCGGTTAATTGAATAGTCGAGTAACCTCATGAATTCTTATCGGTTACTTGACTTCTATAGTCCCTGGGGGCGGGGGCGGGCAGCCAGTGCGTTCTGGCCTCAGTCCCGAGAAGACCCCTGCCGGGTGGGAGCTGGTCCGTGAGAGGAGCCGGTTTAAAAAACAGCTCCCCTTATGGACTGGCTGCCTGTTGCCCAGTGCTGCTGCCTCTGATAAAGAGGCAGCGGCGCAGGGTGGCAGCAGCCCCTGTCTAGGGCGTGGTCTGAGCTCCCAGACCTGGCGTGAGCCGGAACTGAGCTGGGCTTCCAACATCTTCAGTAGATCAGTTGTGCAGGTACCCCTGGGGCTGGAAATTCATTTCACAGGGGACCATTTAATGTGGGGGCAAAAGGCAATCTCCTGGTGCCTGAGCTCTTGCTGTCTGCGCATCTGGCTCACCAGCTGTGCTGGGCAGTGCAAGCAGAGCTTTCTTACAGCCCCATCTGCACTGGGCTCTGGAGCAGTACAGTGGCTTCACTTTTGAATCCTTCTGTAATTGTGGCCAAACAAACCCATGCTGACCTCGGGGGGGCTTCCCTGCCTTCTTGAGGCAGCTTTGGATTATGTATTCTCTTAGGTTAGAGCAGTGGTTCCTAGCCTTTTCCAGATGGGGACCCATTTTGACAATTCAGGAAGAGTTGGTGACCCAAGGCAATTCAAAAACGGGGGAGGGAAGAGCCACCTGGGGAGACACTTGGTAACCCTTTGGAAATGTAATGGCGACCCATAGGTTGGGAAGCCCTGGGTTAGAGGGACATTAGAAGGGCATTTGGCATTGGTAGGACAATATTGGATGAGACACAGACCTTAGTTCAGTGCTGCTCTGCAACCTAATGTCTCGGGACCATTTCCTCTGAAATTCCGGAGCTCCAGTGCCACCACCTGATGGTGATAGCAGCAGTTAGCATGGAAAGAGTCCTCAGGGTGCAGGTCTCCATTTTCAGCCACACATGAGTTTTATGGCCCCTGTTGGCTCAGAGGCCCCCAAAGAAAGTGTATGTGATTGAGAGCAAGAGTCCTGGGGCTGTTCCCAAGAGTAGCTATGCGTAACCTCATTTGTCTGCTTTGCCACATGTGAGCTAAGCCCATGCTCTTATTCATATGATAAGGCAGGGGTGGAAGGGTTTGGCTCCCAAACAAATGAACTAGCGCTGGTTGTTTAATGTAGACGCCCGTGGCTGAGTGTGGGGGCATGGCCCGTGGCGAATTACCTGGGTGCTCACAGTCTGGCCCTCTCAAGCAACCCTCCAATAACAAACCCCTGTCCCCTGCTAGCTGGAGGAAAACCTTTTGGCTAGGAAACGGATTTCCCTTCTGGGAGGGTTACTCTTTGTGACTCTCAAATTGCATCTGACGAAGTGGGTCTTTGCCCATGAAAGCTTATGCTCCAACACTTCAGTTAGTCTATAAGGTGCCACAGGACTCCTCGCCACTTTTGCAGAGTCAGACTAACACGGCTACCCCTCTGATACTCAAATTGCCCTTTCACCCCTGCTGGACATGCTGGCTGTCTCTGTGTGTGGCTTTCCCTGGCAGGGTGTAAGTATCCACGCCAGTGTGATCACTGCCTTGTCTGTCTCGTTGCAGTGTTGTATGGGGTGAAGGAAACAGAAGTGGAGGGGCTGGATGAGGTCCTGAGTCTGCTAGAAATGGGCAACACCGTCAAGCACACGGGAGCCACCCACATCAACACACAGTCGAGCCGCTCGCACACTATCTTCACCGTGACCATGGAGCAGCGGCGTGGTGCCGGCCGCCTCACTCACCTCGCCCTCCATGACCGGGCCTCGGTCCCAGCCTCCGGCCAAGTCCTGACTTCCAAATTCCACTTTGTGGACCTTGCAGGCTCCGAGCGGGTGGTGAAGACCGGAAACACAGGGGAGCGCCTGAAGGAGAGTATCCAGATCAACAGTGGCCTGCTGGCCCTGGGCAACGTGATCAGCGCCTTGGGGGACCCTCGCAGGAAATGCAGCCACATTCCCTACAGGGATTCTAAAATCACCAGGTACCGCTTGATGCTTGGGCCATCCACGTCGCTCTGCTCATTTGGCTGGTGCTCTCTTAGCTCGTAGCAGGGATAACCAGGCTTCTTTACCCCTTCCCAGCACGCTGAGGGGTCTGGCTGGGTCATGGCTGCCCCTGTGCAGTCAGAGTTGGCGGCTGCTACAGTTGATTTTGCCAGGCCTCTTGTCCCTGCCACTCTCATTTGGAGGGTCTCTGACTGGTTCTGACCATTTCACCAAAAGGCCACAGGTATCTGGCTCTGTCAGTCCATTGTGTCAGTGTGTTTTACTGGAGGGGGCCCTGAGAAGCAGAGCACCAAGTTTAAGTGTGAAAGTCCAGCTTATTCCCATGCTGCTTCATTTGGCTGGTCTGGGGCAGGGCACTGAGAGTGGGGTATTGAGGCTGTCACCCATTCCTGCCTACCAGTGACTAGCAGATGCGCCCATCAGATGGAAGTTTGGGGCCCTGTGTGCAGTAGGGAAGCCCCTCGCTCCCAATGTGACCACTGCACCAGAGGCGGCTTTGCCAGAGGTCAGTATGAGGGACACTTTTAGTGCTTCAGGCTTTGCTCTCCCTCTCCTGTAGGAACATTCAGGGACTCAGGGCTGTCATCCAGGCCCCTTTTGCCAGCATTGGGGTGATTTTGGACCCCTGGCTTTGCTCTGTCAGAGGGGTGGTGCTGGAAGTACCCTTCCAGCCCCTGGCATGTCTGCCGTGGAAGGGCTGCAGCCCCTTGCTCTGGTTTGATGGCTCTGCTCTTCTCCTTAGGATCCTGAAAGACTCCCTGGGGGGCAATGCCCAGACTGTCATGATTGCCTGCGTCAGCCCTTCCTCCTCTGATTTTGACGAGAGTCTCAACACGCTGAATTATGCCAGCCGCGCTCAGAACATTAAGAACAGGGCCGTGGTGAACTGCCGCCGGGAGACGGAGCATGTAGAGGAGCTGCAGCTTCAAATCAAGAGCCTGCAGAAGGCGCTGGAGCAGCGGCACCGTTCGGAGACCCGTATCATAAACCGCTCCGATGCTGCCAAGCGGTGCCCGCCAGAGCACACGGCCCGCTTGCTGGCAGAGTGCGCTCACTACAGGACGTGCACGGATGCCGCCTACCAGCTCCTGACGGAGCTGCAGAGGGAGGGCAACCTGACCGTGGAGCAGATCCTGCGGGTCAAGGAGTGGCTGTGCGCGGTGGAGAGCGGGAGGAGCGAGCTGACCTCGGCCTCTGGCCAGGACAGTGGCATTGAGAGCGCCTCAGCAGAGGATCAGTGTCCCCAGGCGCAAGGCTCAAAGCCCTCACGGTCTCAGGTATTGGGGGGGGTCAGTGTTGCGGTTTGGGCAGTGCGAAGGGTCAGTGCGGTATCCAGGGGGTGATGGTGATAGAGCAGAGTGCTGAGGAGGAAGAGCAGCTGTATGGGCAGAGCGGAAAGAAGAGAAGGAGACAAAGCTGTCTCTGTATTAGGCCCTCCTCAGAGCCCCTCGGTGGGTGGGTCCAGCCTCCTAGGGATAGAAAAGAGAACTCCCTTTGAGAGAGGAAGGATGGCCCATGGTTAGAGCTAGCCCGGGACATCTAGGTTCAGTTCCCAGCTCTTCAACAGGCTTCCCTGGCCTGTGCACCTGTACAATTAGGACATCAGCACTGCGCTGCCTCAGAGCACTGGGGGGTAGGGACGTAAAAGAGTAGTCGAATTAACTACTCACATTCCCCCCTTGCTGCCTCTATGTCAGGGTGAGGGGTGGGGGGGGGAGGCAGGAGCTGGTGCTGGGGGGGAACCAGCTTAAAAGCCGATTCCCTCCAGCACTGTCTTTGTGGCGTGAGTGGGGGGAAGGGGAGGCAAAGGCACAGTGGAGTAAGAGCCACCCAGCTCTTACTACAATTAAAAGGCAGAGGCACAATGCGGGACCCAGCGTGAGCCGTGACTGAAGCAGTCCTGGCTTGCGCCTGGTCCCGGACCTACTCACTCCTGCTGCCTGCACGCCCGGCTCCTACTACATTTAAACTGCAGAGCCGCAGTGGTCCCTTATTGACTAATCGTGTCCTCGATACAATTTGTATCAAATTCACGATTAGTCATTTACTCGATACTTAACATCCTTCCTGGGGGGTAAATGCAGTAGTGATGGAGAGGCGCTTAGCTACAACAGGAACGTGGGCTGGGTCAGGCCACAGGTAAACGGTATGGGACAGCAAGAGAAAGCCAAAGCTGAGGGCTCTGAGGCCCTGGCCCCACTTGACAGCTGACTCCCAGCCCTGTTAGCTTGCACTAGTTCCCTCTGAGTAACTCAGCAATCCCTGTTCTCCATGGAGGACAAAGTGCATCTCGGACATTGACTAGGAAAGCCTCCCAACCCCTCCTGCCTGCCTGCTCCCCACGGCAAGGCAGCTGCTGTTGGGGTGGAAAGCAGCATCCACACAGTAAGTCAGCCCCAGAGTGTGGCCGGGGAGTGAGGGAGAAGCCGGGATCCTGCTTGCAGAGATAGTAGCGAGGCAGAAAGGTGGCTGGCTACCAGTGGGATTCTTAGAAACATGAAATCGAGCTAGTTCCAAGTGCAGTCTGGAATGTACGTACTCCTGGCCATCAAGCTAGAGAAGTTACTTCAGTGAGTGAGGGGCGGGAGGTGGTGTGGGATGGGGAGCCCCATCGAGCGTATTCTGCAGACAAAATGACTAGCACTGCAACCCTTCCTTCCAGCAGCATCCCCAGTGCAGCTGGCGCCCCACGACAGCCTGACTTAATAACGGTATAAATAACGTCTCTCCTCTCCGGCCTTTCCCCCCAGTCACACAGGAAGGAGAAGGACTACGTACAAATGAGGCAGCTAGTTAAACAGAAATGAAAAGGTACAGGGCCAAAAGTGAAATCCCTGCAAGCTGGGTGGAAACTTTTCAAAGAAACCATAAAAGAGGCTCAACTTAAAGTATCCCCCAAATTAAAAAACATAGGACGAGAACCCAAGAAAGTACTTTGGAAGCAGGAATCCTGCTAAATGCACGGTGGAGCACTGGATGATCAAGATGCTAAAGAAGCACCCAAGGACGATAAGGCCATTGCAGAGAAACAAAGTGAATTCTTTGCTTCGGTCTTCATGGCTGAGGATGAGAGAGAGACCTGAGCCGTTCTTTTTAGGTGACACATCTGAGGAATTTTCCCAGATTGAGGTGCCGTTAGGGGACGTTTTGGAACAAATTGTTAAATTAAACAGTAATGAGTCACCAGAATGAGATGATATTCACCAAGAGTGGTGAAGGAACTCAAACGTGAATTCCAGAACTTATTAATTATGGTTTATTTAAATCTGCTTCTGTACCAGTGACACGGGAGGATAGCTAATGTGATGCCAGTTTTTAAAAAAGGCCCCAGGCGTGATCCTGGCAGATATAAGCCAGTAAGCCTGATTTCAAGAGTGGACAAAATGGTTGAAGCTGTAGTACAGAACAGAATTGTCAGATACATAGATGAACATAATTTGTTGGTGAAGGGTCAACATGGTTTTTGTAAAGGGAAATCATGCCTCATGTATCTAGTTGCATTCTTTGAGGGGTCAATGAGCATGTGGACAAGGCGGATCCAGGGGATACAGCATACTTAGATTTCCAGAAGGCCTTTGACAAGGTTCCTCTCTAAAGACTCTTAAGCAAAGTAAGCTGTCATGGGATGAGACAGAAGGTCCTCTCCTGGATTGGTAACTGGTTAAAAGATGAGAAACGAAGGGTAGGAATAAATGGATAGTTTTCAGAATGGGGAAGGGTAAATAGTGATGTCCCTTGGGTCAGTACTGTTCAACATGTTCATACATGATTTGGAAAAACAGATGAACAGTGAGGTGGAAAAAAACTGCAGATGTTACAGAGCTACTCAAGATAGTTAATTCCAAAATAGACTGAAAAGCCATAAAGGGATCTCTCAAAACTGGGTGACTGAGTAACAAAATATCAGATGAAATTCAGTGTTAATAAATGCAAGGTAATGCACATAGGAAAACATAATTCCAACTTTACATATAAAATAACATTGTTATTACCACTTAAGAGAGCTTGAAGTAATTGTGGTTAGCTCTTTGAAAACATCCATGCAATGTGCAGCAACAGTTAAAAAAGCAAACAGAATGTTGGGAATCATTAAGAAAGGGGTAGATAATAAGACAGAAAATATCATATTGCCTCTATATGAATTCGAAATCCATGGTATGCCCTACATCTTGAATACTGTATGCAAGTAGATGTGGTTGCCCATCTCCAAAAAGATACATTGGACTTGGAGAAGTTTGAGAAAAGGGCAACAAAAATGATATGGGGCATAGGACAGCTTCCGTATGAGGAGAGATTAATAAGATTGGGACTTTTCAGCTTGGGAAAAGAGACAACTAAGGAGGAATATGATAGAGGTCTATACAATCATAACTGCTGTGGAGAAAATATATAAGGAAGAGTTGTTTACTCCTCATAACACCAGGACTAGTGGTCACCCAATGAGCAGCAGATTTGAAACAACAAACAAAAAGAAATATTTCTTCACACAGTGCACAGTCAACCTGTGGAACTCCTTGCCAGAGGATGTTGTGAAATGTCAAGACTTTAACTGGGTTAAAAAAAGAATTAGATAAATTCATGGAGGGTAGGTTTGCCAGGGTGGACAGGGTTGGTGTCCCTAGCCTGTTTTCGAGAAGCTGGGAATGGGTAACAGGGGAGGGATCACTTAATGATTCCCTGTTCTGGTCATTCCCTCTGGGGCACTTGGCATTGGACACTGTTGGAAGACAGTATATTGGGCTAGATTGTACCTCTGGTCTGACCCCTCCCCCCATGTGGCCACTCTTATGTGTATCTGCTGTCTGAGAGACACTGAATGTTCCCAGAGTAGCAGCTCTGCACGCTGCGGCCACGGCTGTGTGCATTCAGGGTGTGGGGTGAGTGGCAGACCATACAGTAGATATACCTGTTTGTGTTGCATATTGGGTGGGGAGGAGCACAATGGCACAGTGAAGTTTTGGGGGTTACTGATTAGGGATGTTACATATCAATGAATCAGCTAATTGAGCAGTCAATGGCTAATTGAGCAGTTAATTTCCATCAGGCGGGCGGCTCTTGCTACATTTCAAAGGCAGAGACACAGCAGGGAACCTGGACAGGGGAGGCAAAGGTGCAGCGGGGAACCTGGTGCAAGTGGTGACTGACGCCCGCATCTCTTGCTCCATTTCAAAAGCAGAAGCGCAGCTTCTAGGAATGCGTGTGAGCTGGGACAGCTGATTTCCGGCTTGCGCCCAGTCCCCTGCTGCGCCTTTGCCTTTTAAATGTAGTAAGAGCTTTGCGGCAATTTCTACATTTAAAAAGCAGAAGTGCAGCATCTGGGATTGGGTGCGAACTGAGACAGCTGAGTCCCGGCCTGCACCCACTCCCCTGCTGCACCTTTGCCTCCCCTGCTCCCCCTCCTGCAGAGAGGGTGCTGGGGGGAACCAACTTTTAAGATGGCTAGTCGCTTACATCCCTATTACTGATGCTGTTTCTCTTCTCTTCCCTGGGGGCAGGTGAGTGCAGAGAAGGCAGGTGAGGCAACCAGAGATGAACAGCTGGCCCAGCTGCAGAGACAAGTGGAGCGTCTGGAGGAGGAGAACCGGGACTTCCTGGCTGCCCTGGAAGATGCCATGGAGCAGTACAAACTGCAGGTACTGCTGCCTCTCTCCTCTCCAGTTCCTGCTGCCTTTCAGTGCCCGCAGCCTGTACCTCTCTGTCCGGTGGGCAGTCCCTCCCTGCACCTCTGGAGTCTTTAGGATCCCTTTCTCCCTTTTCAGTCTTCATTGCCTCACAGAGAATGGGCCCGTCTAGGGGACCTTTAATTTCAAATGCCATTTGGCCCAGCCTGGCCTATGCTGTAGATTCTCCATTATGGGGTGGGGTTTTCCTTTTGGGTTTTTAGTGCCTTCCACATGCTCCCCAAACCCAGCCAGTTGCCTGCCACACTTGTTTCTGCTGTTAATCTGCCCTCCCTTTTCTGGATGGATTAGACAGCGGGGGTGGGCAATCAGGGAAAGTGCAGTATGTCCCATTTGCTACTGTGCTAGCAGCATGTACGTGGGAAACCGCGTCTTCCCTCGTCTTTCAGAGCGACAAGCTGCAGGAGCAGCAGGATGCCATCTCTGAGCTACACGTGCGCTTGGAGATGGCCGTGCCAAACCTGCCGGTGCCGGAGCTGCTGCAAAATGTTCACCTGGTGGAGCTTGCCCAGAGACCTCACACAGCCCCGCCGAATACTGCACAGTCCCATGACCTCAGCATGGGGCAGTCAAGGCCGTCCCTCACCAGCCAGAGCCATTGTGGAAAGGTGGGTGAGGTGGACGTCATTGCCACGGGTGCTTGCTCTTGGAAAAGTGCTGTTCTCTCTTCTGGATGCCCTGACCGCAGGCACTGGCCTTTCCTACACTGGGTCTCTAATCCTGTCAGTGGGTTTGAACAAAGTCCCTTGAGCCATGGTGGAGTTTGGGAGGGAGACCGGCCTCCAGCAAAATGGGCCCAGGCTTGAAACTCAGCCGTAGGCTTGGGTGTCGTGCTCCCTGATGTGAGACTTTGCCTCAGTTTGGGGAAAAACTGCTTTCAGCCAAGTCTGAGTACTTACAGATGGCATCCCGAGCCCAGGCTGCAGGTAAAGCCTTTTGTGCCACATCGCTGGAGCAGCCGGCTGGGTCCAGGAACTCATCAGCTCTGCTCACAACGCCACTGAGCTCCACACGGTCTCCCCTCTGTATAGCTCAGTGGCCCCTGCTGAGCTCTGTTCCCCGTGAAGTGCCCGTCTTTCCATGTGTGACTGCCCCCTCTGCCCCGAGCAGCTCAACAGCCCAGCCCAGCTGGGGGAGGACCCGGCCATGCCTTGCCATACCCATGCACAGGGCGTGGCCTGCAGACGGGAGGCCAGAGATATGCTGCTGATGAGGGAGTGCAGCGAGGACTCCGAGGAAGAGGGGGAGACAAAACAGGTGTTGCACAAGCGGAGGTGAGTGGAGGTTGTGCGGGTGGGAGCATCAGCCAGGGTCACTCAGCAAACACCGTGCCTGCTTCCCCTGATTAAGGACGTGTCCACGTGCCAGCCAGGGTGGCCTGCAGGAACTGGGCCAGCTCTAAATGAGCCATCTCTGTGCCCTCAGCCAGGCAGTGCCGTGTCTCCCCTAAGCACAAGAGGCCCTTGTAGAACTAGAGCAGCCAAACCGGAAGTCAGGCAAAGTGAGCGTGTTTGTAATGGCCGAGTGCGGGTTAGCGTCTAACTGCTCAGTGAGGCTGGTGCTGGCCTGATGGCCCCGGAGCTTGAGCCCACCCTGCACAGCACAGGCAGTGGCAGTTCAGGTGTCGTCCTGCTGTATCTCTGCCCTGATTTGCAGGAGTTGGTTTTAGAGCGGAGAGCTGAGCTCCATCTCCGGGGCCGTTCAGCCCTTGGCGTCTCTGCTGAGGCTGCCAACTGCTGGCGTGGGGGCCGTGGGCATCTGTCTGCAGGGAAGTGGATTGAGTCGGCTGTGTCAGTCCCGGTCCCGCTGCCTTGCCTGATAGGCCACGGGCATCCTCGTCCCTCTCTGTTGGGCTAGTGCCAGCTGGCCGGCTTGGCGCGGGTTCTCTCTTCCCTCAGCTGTAGCTAAACTGATTGGCTGCTGTTCTAGAAACGGGATCCGAAGCTTGTGCCAAGACGTTTCCAGCAAGCTGTGTGAGGAGGGGAGCAGAGGCAGCTCACTGCCCATCCAGGAGGAGTCCCTGGAGCTGCCCAAAGGTAAGTGGAGACTGGGTCCTGGGGGGAGGCTGGTGATGCCCTCAGCTGCGGTTGGTAGCAATGAGGAGCTGGCCACGTGCTCTGCTCTGGAAGAGAAAAGTGCAGGAGCATCCAGACTGCCCAGCCTAGGCCAGATCCTGAGGGCTGCTGCTGCTAGTGCGGAATGGATGCTTTGCTCAAGAGGAAGCATCTCATGCTGGGATCTGCAGTCTCTGAGGGCTGTAGCACTGTGCTAAAGAAGACGGCAACCAGGGCTTTCCACCAGGGCTTGTCCCCTCTGCACTTTGCTGTGGGGACAGCAGCTTCCTGGGCGAGGTCCCGAAGAGACTGGCTCTCTGTGTTGCAGAGGCCTGCAGGAGGAGGGGGCTGGCTGGTCCCAGGGAAAGCCTTTCAGGGAAGGACTCAGAGCGGCGGCTGGTGCAAGCCCAGCAGAAGATCCGGGAGCTTGCAATAAACATTCGTATGAAGGAGGAGCTGATCGCGGAGCTCATCAAGACAGGTGCAGAGCTGCTGGTGGGGTAATGTTCCTTCCAGGCAGGCCTTGGAGCTCTCGGGGCTCACGCCTGTGGCAGGAGGTGCTGGATCTCTGCTTGTCTTCTCTCCTGGTGGGACGCTGTGCCCTCCATTCCCCCAGCTCAGCCTCCCTCCCTGTGCACCTGTCCCTAGTAGGCCAGACTCACAGGGAGCTGAGTGCCCTTTGCCATGCTTGTTACCATGAGCATGGCCCCACTGCCTGGATCTGCTAGCAAAGGAATTGGGCCACATGCCCAGCTGCTTGCCTGGTCTCAGGAAATACCATGCATGCAGTATAAGACAGTCACCCCCCAGTCATCCCTCCCCCCCTGCATCCGTTCTCCCAGCAGGCAGAGCCCAGCGAGTGCTGTGACACCAGCTGCTGGCTGAGATCCTTCCCCTTGGCTTCCCCAGGGTCACACCGGAGGAGCTGAAGGCAGCAAGGATACTGAGTGGCTCACGGGAGGAGGGGGAGGAATCTCAGGAACTAGCTCTCCCCACCAACCGGCTGTTACCAAAGCTAGAGCAGGGATTGCTGGCGATCAGACCAGCTGGGCGGGTCGTGGATGTGGGATGGTGCAGAGGGGCTTCCAGCAAGATGAGCCAAGAGCCAGACAGCACCAGTTCATGCCCTGGAGAGGCTGGTCTAGCACTGCCCAGTGTCCTGGTGCCAAACTGCTCCTGATAGGCTAGCGGATGCCATACAGGCCCTTGTCATTGCTGTCCTCCCGGATAAGCCACCTGGAAGGAGGTAGGGTGGGGGGCAAGGCAGTTGGTGATGGCTTGGATTCCCTGCTGGTTTCAGGCAAGGATGCCCAAGCCATGAACAGACAGTACTGCCAGAAGATCTTTGAGCTGGAGCAGGAGGCGGAGCAGGTGCGAGCAGAGCTGAGCAGTGGCCAGAAGCAGCTGCAGGAACTGGAGGGGAAGGAGCCCCGGGACACTGGAGAGAAATGCAAACTGCAGGAGTATCGCACGCGGGTTGCAGCAGCCCAGGGCAAGGCACGGGTCAGTGTGAGCCTGGGGTTCTCCCGTCTGCCCCAGCTGGGGGGAGAGGAAGCTCTTGCAGGTTGAGGGGCAGTTAAAGAGCCGGGCTGGGGACTGGCTGTCTAACAGCTGGTGTGGGTTCTCTGAAGGGCAGGGTGGTATGCGGTTTCTTGGCCCTCAGCCTAAGGGCAGCCCTCATATGGCAGGTGCTGCGAGAGAAGAAGCAAGTGACGGAGAGGTTGGTGTCGCTCTCGGCCCAGAGTGAGAAGCGGGTGCAGGAGCTGGAAAGAAATGTCCAGCTGATGCGGCGGCAGCAGGGGCAGCTGCAGAGACGCCTGCGCGAGGAGACTGAGCAGAAACGCCGCCTGGAGACGGAGATGCACAAGCGGCAGCATCGCGTCAAGGTCAGAGCTAGAGCCCTGTGTGCCAGCCAAGGGCAGAGGGTAGCTCCGGTGTGTGGCCCTGTGTCCTCAGCAGCAGCAGGACGAGGAGGGAAGCCTGTACTGCATTTTCTGGAGTAACCGCTTAGCCCAGTGAGTTGAGCTGGAGGCTGGGAGGGCTCCAGTCTGAGCTCCGGGGCACTGGATCAACCTGTTCTCCCTCCACTTCACCCCCAAACTAACAGCTGCTCCCCCTGGTGCAGGAGCTGGAGCTGAAGCATGAGAAGCATCAGAAGATCCTGCGCATCAAGACGGAGGAGATTGCAGCTTTCCAGAGGAAACAGAGGAGTGGCAGCAATGGCTCTGTGCTCAGCCTGGAGCAGCAGCAGGTACATAGCAGTGACCCCCTCTGCAAATGGGGTGGGCCTTAGGGAATCCTGCACCAGATTGGTACGGTCAGCAAAGGTGTTCGGTCTCCATGCCCTGACTGGTAGGGCCAAGAAGGCTAACGGCATATTAAGGTGTATTAGGAGGAGCATTGCCAGCAGACCTAGGGAAGTTTGTTATTCCTTTCTATTTGGCACTGGTGAGGCCACAACTGGAGTATTGCATCCAATTCTGGGGCCCCCATTACGCAAAGGATGTGGACGCATTGGAGAGGGTCCAGCGGAGGGCAATGAAAATGATTAGAGGACTGGGGCACATGACTTACAAGGAGGAGCTGAGGGATTTGGGTTTATTTAGACTACAGAAGAGAAGAGCGAGGGGGGAGGATTTGATAGCAGCCTTCAACTACGTGAAGGGGGTTTGCAAAGAAGATGGAAAGATACTGCTCTCAGTAGTGACAGATGGCAGAACAAGGAGCAATGGTCTCAACTTGCAGTGGGGAGGGGGGGGGTCTAGGCTGGAAATTAGGAAAAACTATTTCCCTAGGAGGGTGGTGAAGCACTGGAATGGGGTACCTCGGGAGGTGGTGGAATTTCTCTCCCTAGAGGTTTTTAAGCCCTGGCTGGGTTGATTTAGTTGGAGTAGGTCCTGCTTTGAGCAGGGGGCTGGACTCGATAACCCCGAGGTCTCTTCCAACCCTAGGATTCTCTGATAAATCTATTAAGGGGTGAAGCAGTCAGATCTCCAGCAATGAAACCAGAGAAGTAGCTGGTAGAGGCCTTCGCCTCCCTGACCTAACCTCCCTCCTATTGGTGACCACATCCTTCCCCTCATCCCCTCCCTCTCTTTCCATCAGAAAATCGAGGAGCAGAAGAAGTGGCTGGACCTGGAAATGGACAAAGTCCTTGAGCAGCGCCGTGCCCTGGACGAGCTGGAGGACGAGCTGAGGAAACGGGAAGCCATAGTAGCCAAAAAGGAGGTGCTGCTCCAAGAGAAGAACGGCCTGGAGTCCAAGAGACGCCGCTCCAGCCAGGTGGGCTACCGAGCTGTGGAGATCTCTCGCTCATCTGCTGGCAAGTGGGAGGCAGCTTGCCCTAAGCTTGCCAGAGCGAAGTGTCTTGGCAGGGATGGGGATGGGATCTAAGGTCAGGATTGTGGTCTGGAGGCAGCATCAGCAGGTTGGCATAGGGAATAGTGCCCACCCTGTGTTGCTTCTGCTGGCCATAGCGGCCTCCTGCCTAGGAATCTCCTCACTGTGGCATGGGGGGCAGTTTGGTTTAATTGCGGTCTTATTCCTCCTGCTGCTCCAGGCCTTGACTGATGACATTGTGCGGGTGTCCAGCCGCCTGGAGCTCCTGGAAAAGGAGCTGACGGAGAAAAACGGGCAGCTCCGTCATGGCAGCGCTCACGACCAGCAGCAGATCCGGCAGGAGATCAACAGCTTGCGCCAGGAGAAGGACCAGCTGCTCAAACAAAGGCTGGAGATAGACAACAAGCTGCGCCAGGGCACCCTGCTATCCCCAGAGGTAACCAGCTGCCTGTTAGGTCCCCCCCACAGTCCATGTAGATCATGAGAGAGTGTCTCAGAGCTGGGTGCAGCCTTTCATGCCTAGCCTCAGAGCTGTGTGGCTCACGTGAGAGAAGACCTATCGTGCCTGATTTTTCACATCTGTCATTCCAAACGTAGCACAGTTGTCAGCCTGGGAAGAGGGCTGAGGCTGGGCATATGCACGGAGGGAGACCTATGTCTCGGAAGGTGCACCGCCAAAGCTCTGTGGAGACAAGTGGAGTAAGAGGGGGCTCAAGCGTGTAGCAGATCACCTGCCTGGCTACTTTCGTCTGGTTCCTGTTCCCCCTCCCTCTAACCCAGGCGTAAGTGCAGCTCCCTTCCTCTCCCCCGTGCGGTAGGAAGAGCGGATCCTGTTCCAGCTAGATGAGGCTATTGAGGCTCTGGATGCTGCAATTGAGTACAAGAATGAGTCGATCACATGCAGACAGCGGGTCCTGCGGGAGTCAGCCAGCTTGCTGTCCCAGTGTGAGATGAACCTAATGGCGAAGCTCAGCTACCTCTCCTCCTCTGAGACCCGCGCTCTTCTCTGCAAGTACTTTGATAAGGTAGGGGCCCTGCCTGAGCCCTCCGCTCAGCTCAGAACCATAGGGTCTAATCAGATGGCACTTCCCTCCTGCTCTACCTTTATCCAGGAGTCCTGGTGCTTTGCTAGCTTTCCACTGTGAGGGAGCAGCCCCCATTTATCCCTTCTGCAGCCTGGCTTCCATGGCTGGGTCTAGACTACACAGTTCTTCTGGGAAAAGAGAAGTAAATTGTGAACCACAATTTGCATAGCTTTTTCTGGAAGAGGCTTTTCTGACATTTGGCCTGTCTACACTGGGCCAAATGTCGAGAAAAACCCTTTTTAGAACATCCCTTCTTCCTCGTAAAATGAGGTTTACAGAGATGCTGAAAAAACGCGTCTGCTCTTCTGAAAAAGGTTTCCCAGAAAAACTCTGCAGTCTAGATGTACCCTTCTGACACACAAGCCCCCAGTGGTTCACACACCCTAGCTGCGCTCTGCTCTAGCTGTCCACCTGACATTACTCTCATGCTGCCTGGCTCCCCCTGGTGGCCCTGTTGCAGCATTGAAGCAGCTGCGGTCTTTGGAATTGCTGGGCTCTATTGAAGCTCAAGCCCTTCTTGCTCCTTAGAAGGAGCCTAACTTGATCAGTGGGGAAGAGTGAAGCTCATGGGGCATCTTCTTGAGCCCTGGACAGGTGGTGACCCTGCGAGAGGATCAGCACAGGCAGCACATTAGTTTCTCGGAGCTAGAAATGCAGCTGGAAGAGCAACAGCAGCTGGTGTACTGGCTGGAGGTAGCTGTGGAGCGCCAGCGCCTGGAGATGGACCGCCAGCTCACCCTGCAACAGACGGAGCACGAGCAGAACATCCAGTTCCTGCTCAAGCAAAGCCAAGGTAACGCCTCCATCTCCCTGTGTCTGTGGAAATGGACCCTTCTCGTCTTCCCTCAAGTCATACCCGCTACCTTAGTTAACACTTCCATGATAGAGCTTTTTGAACCCTACTAACTGTTGCTCCTCTGCTTTGCTGGGCAACTACAGCATGGTTTCCAAACCCCATAGCTGTAATAATGCTCGTTCTCCTTGTAGAGCACTTGGGTGAGGAGCTGGCCAGCAGCAAGCTACAGTTTGAGGGAAGAATTCAAGTGCTGGAAAAAGAACTGAGCCGCTACATGTGGGCAAACCAGGTGCTGAACCAGAGGCTGAGTAATCTGAGCTACCCAGGACAGAGTAAAGGTGAGGAAACCCCAGCTCCCTAGGTTCAGAAGTGCAGCTTGCGTTTTACCCTGACATACTTTCATTTGCCTGCATATGACCTGGCAGAAGTTCCCCATTTCTGTAGCAGCAAAAGTCTGAAGTGCAGACAGAGCCTTTGCAGGGACAGTTGCCTTTGGATTATGATCCGTGCTCACTCTTTCAGTAGAGGGGATGGTGCCCTTCAGCCATCTCTTGTTGTAACTGACACACTTGAGTTTCCTCTCATATAAGGATCAGCAGCACCTATCCTGAGAACCACATCACTAACAACCTGTCTTCTCCAGCAGGGGTGGAGAGAAGCATACTTGGAGCTGGGGACAGACCTTCTGCAGTACTTGGGACCTGTGAAGAATTGGGCACTGGTTTTGTGGAACAGCAGATGCAGCTGGCTGTCCCTGAAGGAAGCCATAAGTGCAGGGATGAAAATAGGGACTTGGTGCATGCACCTTTACCATCTACATGGAGGCGCTCTTCCCTGCCCACTGACAACCCCTTGGGCTCAGAGGGGATTCAACAGAGAGAGGCAGAGTACCTGCTGAGACTGGGGCAGCCCCACGAGGGAGCCCTGTCATGGAACCTGACTCCTCTGCCCAAACCTGGCAAGGAGTTGCGTAGAGCCAGCCTCAGTGTTGCTCCAGTGCTTTCCCATCCAGGAATGATTGATGTCAGGAGAAACCCAGTCTAGAGCCAAGCTTTGAACATTAACCATGCACAGCACTGCAAGTGGCAATCGCTACTACATGTAGTCAGTAAATACCTTTCCTGGTGCCCACAAAACATGCTGCATTTCATTGAGGACTGGGGTGGGAGTTCAGATATTTTCACTCCAAGGACAAGTTGCTAAAAAGGCAGCTGATTGGATGCAGTGTCACTTCCTTGCACCGTAGTATTGGCTGGGTAGTCTTCCTGGCCCTCATCCATTGCAGCTTCCCAAGGCAGAGTGAGGGGGACAGCTCTGGTCAGGCCCTCTCACACTATAGATTTTTGTTACTGTTCTGGAACCTGCCTGCTCCCTAGAGGAGCTTATCCTGCTGGTCTCCTCCTGTGTTAGTGCAGGGGGAGCTGTATTAAGTGCTCTAGGGGAATTGTAAATATCTTTGTAGTAACTTTTTTACGTTTCTGCTGTTACTTACTAATAAATCAGTGAGTTTTATTAAATGTGTCACACGGCCTCCTATGCTCATTTAATACAATCATGGAACCTCTCAGTTACAGTAGGGCACTTCACACAGCACAAAGTAGCACTTCAGATTCGTTTATTTACAAAAGAATGCTAAAAAGGTGACCAGTCTCTCCACATAGTCAGACTGAATCTGTGACTCTCAAACCCAGAAAGGGAAACACCCATCAGACAGAACCAGGATTAAAAGAGAGAGACTCATTCTTACCAAATTAAAAAACTTACTAGTGAGCATCTTTCCTGGCTCTATGGAAAGAGGTGTTTACAGGGCTGATTCAAACACGGATTCCTCATTAAACCTCATAGCTGTGGGGATGAAGATTTCCACACACTGACTCCAGTGACAAGTCCCAATAGCAATGAACCACCCATGAGTTCAAGAAAGCCAAGCTCGCACTCAGGGACAGCAGCAAGTACTCCCTGGTGAGCGAGATCGCTTGTGTCTCATTATTAAAGTGCTCTTTTGCTCTGGCTGCAGAGTTCAGCTGAGTAGTTTCTTCCGTGAGTAAGTCCTGCTAAGGGGCCTCCTCCCAGAGCCCGCGTGGAGGAACGGAGATGCTGCTTGGTCTGTAGTGCTGAGAAAAATGTCCGACTCATCTTCTGTAAAGGGCGGAAAGGGTTAGTGAAAATCTACACTTTCAGGTTTACAGTACAGCAACTGCCTCAGGAAACCCACTATCAATAAACCCCATTCTCCTTTAAATCATTTTAGCCCCGAGCTACTTCCCTACCTCTCACGAAAACATAGCTGTTTTGCTTCAGTGTTCCAAGGCCAAACTCCTTGGCAGCAGATTGTTAGGCACAGATGCAGCAAATCCGCCACACCCCTTTCCTGGGTAAAAACAGCAAGTTCCCTACCTCCTTTCTGGTACACAGGCTGTGCTCTTTCTACCCAACTTAATTGCAGAGCACATTGCAAGTGTATAGTCTGTGTGAGTGCAAGGGTTTATGAAATGACAAGTGGTTACCTTTGGCACACTTCTTCCGGGATGGTGTTTGTCCCTGGTAGAGCAGCGGAGACTGGGTCAGCGCTCGAAGACCACTTGCAGAGAGGGAGCCCTTCACTGGCGGAGTTGAACCTGGAGAAGCACAATGAGACATGAAACTGCAGCATTCCCACCAAGTCCTGCCCTCTGGGAAGCAACCAAGGCCCCTGGTTACAACAGCACATGGATGTGGCACAGTGGAAATGTTCAGGTAAGTCAAGAGTCAGCTTTTAATCTGTCCTGTCTCTTCAACAACTGCTGTTCTGAGGTTGTCGGAAAAATGAGAAGTCTAGGAAGGAGGAGATGATTTGGAATATGCTTGTGAATAATATTACAAAGGTGATCAGAGAATATGAGAGTCATAATGGGCCAGACCAATAGTCCATCTAACCTAGTATCTTGTCTTTTGACAGGTTAATGCCAGATGCTTCAGAGGAACAGAACAGGATAATTATCAAGTAGTCAATACCATCATTCAATCCCAGCTTCTGATAAAGGTTTTGGGACATTCAGAACAACCCTGCCAACGAGTTCAATAGGAAATCTGTGCATTGTATAGAAAAAGGTGCTTCCTTATGTTTGCTTTAAAATTGCTTTCTATTCATTTCATGGGGTGACCCCTGGTTCTTTTCTTATGTGAAGGAGTATGCAACACTTCCCTTTTCCCTTGCGCCAATGGTGGGCAACCTGAGGCACAACCAGCTGTTCACAGCTCTTCCAGCTCTGGGAGGGAGAGAGAGGAGCGGGAATGGAGCGTGAATCAGGCACTTTAAGGTTTGGGTAAGGATGTTAAGGACTTGTCAACTATCCGATAAGCAAATGCTTATCAGATTGTCCAGTCAACTAGTTGATTTCCCTCCCACCCCTGCCCCCCACTGCTTCTATCAGAGGCAGCAAAGGGACGGGAAAGAACACTTCGAAGTGGCAGTGCCACAAGGAGCCTGTACCCGGGCTCCATGTGGCACTACCGCTTTGAAACACCGTGGCAGTGTTTCAAAGGAGCAGCGCTGCACAGCTGAGTCCCCAGCTGATCCTGGGCTCTGCATGGCATTTCAAAGTGGCAGCGCAGCATAAAGCCTGGGGTCAGCAGGGGACTCTGAGTACATTTCAAAGCTGGCACACCCGCATGCAGCCCAGAGTTAGTGGGACTTGCTGCACACACAGTTCCACATTCTTCCTTTGAAATGTACGCAAGCCCCAGCGGGGGCTCTTGTACATTTCAAAGGAGGAATGTGGAAGTGCCATCGACTAGTGAATTAACTGAAATTTAACATCCTTAGTTCTGGGAGGGAGGTAGAGGAGCAGATAACTGTGGGGCTCTGGTGCCCCAGTGCACGAGAGGCACATGGGGGAGGACCAGCAAATGAGGGGCTGCAGGTGGAACCCTAGTGGGCCATGTGCTGCTGTGGCCCACTGAGGTGAAGGAAGGCCACTAATGCAACCTACTCATGATTCCTGTTTGCCCATCATTGCCTTAGGCATACAACTAGGTTCAAGTTAATAGAATATCCAGGAAGAATTGTCACTCTAACTTTTAGTGCTTATTGTTTCAGGCTGCCTGCAGATTCAGCAAACACTGCAACAATTACATTAGAATGACAATTAAGGGACTCTTTGAAATCATGAATAGAAACAAATTCTTAAAACACCATCTTAAATTGTAGAAGGGATGGATTTCAAAGACATGAAATCCATGGAGCCTTGCTTTCAATAGTATGACTGCCAATTCCTTTAGTAGTAAAATTAATTGTAATTTCCATGCCTGCTGCTGACTTGGCATTACCGTTGGTAAGAGCAAGTACATGTGTGTATATAATTGTACATCTAAATTTGAGTGTGCAGTTGCCATGATTACATCTACAAATAAGAAACTGCAAGTGCTAAGGGCCAGATGTCTGTACAGCCAGCTGCACAGAGTTGTGGTGACTTCATGTACAATACGCTCTTGCATGAGTCTACTTCAGAAAAAAAACTTCTTAAAATGAGTTTAAAAAGTGAAACGTATAATGCAGAAAAAGAAATAACTGTTGGTACCAGAGCAGGCAAGCCAAGAGGTGAGAAGCGCAAAATCGTACTCCACATGCCATGGACCAATGCAGTATTCTTCCAGGTGTCTATTACTCAGTTTAATTTAAAATGTTCTAAGGCAGAGACTATTACACCCCAGCCTCATATGTATATCAGGGAGATTTCCCAGTCATGTGCAACTTACATTCCACTCTATTCTATTTCTCCTAAATGACAACTCTTCTATATCATGGCTTTTAGTAGACTTCACAATCATTACAGGGAGGAATAAAGGGCTAAAATAAGTGCCTCCAGCTGCCAGTCAGTATATCCCTTTCCCTGATCTCTCTCCAATTTGTCAATTTTCTGTTAATGAGTTTCCCACAACAGCAGCAAATATTCTGATGCTGTAGAGCTATCTACCCAGTCCACGACATGACTCTGCATATACACCCCTATCAGCACAGCAATATGGCATTATGACTCATATGTAATTTGCTATCTATTCTCACCTTCCATCTCACTCCAATGGATCTGCCTTTCAAATTTCATCTGAGATATTAGCTGCAAGGTTCCAGCTGCATCTCACTTAGTTTCCTCCCTGTATTTCTAATGCCCTTTGTATTCTATTCTGACAGCTCCTCCCAATTCAGCATCTCTGAATTTCAGTAGGGGGACAAACCTGACAATTGATTACCTGAAACAGTGAAGACATCATCATCGCCTATGAAACTCAGTTGCCCAGGAGTTCTATTTGAAGACACTGTGGTTCTACTAGGAGGCATTGTGGATATCCTCCTTTTGCTTGTGCTGTTCTCATCTGTGGAAGAACTGACCAGATCCAGGTAGTCTCTATTTGTACAAGATCTCTTAGCCTCCCATTTAGATTCCTCTTCTGGAGACAGGCGATCAAAGGCCCGCTTTCTAGATTTCAAGCCGAAAGTGCCTGTGGAATCACCCTCATCAATTTGGAGCTCAGTGTCACTGGGAGGTGACTGGTCCTGAAGCCTGTAAACCCCTTCCAGCTCAAAGTCCGCCAGCAACGGGGTTTTGCTGCTGCTGCAGTGGTCAGATATTGTTCCTCCCTCTTGACTTGCTAACACATTCCCTGTGCATTCTGCATTCTTCTCACTTCGACCACTGGCATTGCTATTTGCTGCTTTCTTTCTCCGTGGCCAGTCCTTGATGGCATCTGGGGTAACCTTCCCTTTGTGCTTTGGAGAAGGTGTCCACGGAACTCCAGTGTCCATATGACATGGGGAAGTGGTGTTAGAGGCACAGCTAGTTGGTGTGTATGACTGGCAAATGTAGGTCTGCCCCCCACCCTTCCCAGGGGTACTATGAGAAGAGCGAAAGCAGGATGGTGAAACACAGGCAGCTGCTAGTTTTCCTGGATGCCTAGCACACCAGGCCACAGCAAGCTCACTAAAGGGGCTTTGCTCTCCACTAGGTTTGCCAGTCTTCATTTGTGACTGTAATTCCATGGCTGAGCCAGAGCCAACCCTCTTAATGCGAAGCTTAGGCAGGCCAGAAGCTTGCATCTCAAGTTCAACCTCATATGTTGGTGGACTAGCAGAGGCCAACTTATGACTTTTAGGAGTAGAAAGCATTGCTGGAAGTTCAGGATTCCCTAGTCGTGCTGCAGCCTCCCGCTGCATTCTGTCTGGGGTGCAGCGCAGTGCATAGGCAGGAGAGGCAAACTTTAAGGGAGCAGGCAAAGCATTCACAATGTCAGATTTGGAGGGTTTCTTAAGAGTAAACATTTTCAACTCTTTAGGGTCTTCTGATGGCAAAACTCTAGAATCTGAGGCATCACTCTTTCTGCCTGGAAGGGTCTCCTGGATGCTTTTGCTGCCTAAGGAAGAGGAATCTAAGTGTTCATTCTCTCTCACAACATCAGAGATCTGCACATGTCCTTTAGCAGAAAGGTCAGGAGACAGTTGCATTTTCAAATTCAGATCCTTTCTTGGGGAGGAACCCTGAGCATCTGTACCCACTAGTTTATTTCTCTCTAACGTGCAAACATTTTCAGAAGCCATGGGATCATGAACCAGAAAGCCTTGTGCAGGAAACCCAGTATTACCAGTACTATGATGTTTGTGCTTATTTCTAGCAGACTTTGAGAGCGAAAGAGCAGGATTTTCTTCTTCGGGTTTGGTGTGCTCATGTGTGTAGATATGAGACCCTAAGGCTTTCCTTGGGGATGTGCCTGTAATGTTTTGAGATTTCAAAGGAGGTTTTTTAGACTCCCAGTCGAGTTCTCTTGTTTTACCACGAGAAGGAGAATCTATGGACAGAATCTCCAGGGCAGACTCAGAAGGAGAATTAAATGAAGACCGTGTACTCAAAGTAGGTTGGGCCCCTACAGATAAAGCAGCAGCCACTACACCCACTGGACTTGAATTTGTAGCTGCACATCTGACTTTCCTGGGAGTTGCTTCTATTAGCTGAGACACTGACTCTAAATGGAAGTTTGGCTCTGGATTACTTTGAATCTCCACACGGAGAGTCTGCCTCCGACTAGAAGCTGGAGATGCTGTTTTCTGGGAGGACCTGAAAGAGCGTCTTTGAATTTGTGGGTCTGTGATAGATTTTTCCTTGGTCGTATAAAGCAATTGTGCTGCTGTATTATCTGAAGCAGTTGCTGGACTGGAATCTTTTAGAGGTGATTGAAAAACATCATCAAGCACTTCATCTCCTGCCTGCTTTTCTGGATACTTTAACCCCATCTTCTTGTGAGGGGAGGGAGATCTGACTGGAGAACAGTCCTTGTGAGGAGTTACTTGTGCTAAATGATTCCTCTTCTTTTCATTAGGATCAAGTGGTGGCTTTTCCTGTCTGGAAGGAGAGAAGTACCTTCCCAAACATTTAGCTGCAGTCTGCTTAGCAGCTGGACTTTTGCCAGGGATCTTCTCCAGAATTTTTGATGATGTTCTGCGTGGAGTGTGAAGGGATTTCTTTGGCATTCCACTGGCGGAGCTCTGGGGCTTTTGAGCAGCCTTGCAAGGAGTTTTTCTGGGAGACTGCAGAAAGGGTCAGAACAGAACATACTTAATTCTATGTAACGGCATCTTAATACTCATTTCTGGTGATAACGTAGCTGTTTGGCTAGAGCTGCACAATTTAAGTCACATACAAAAATAAGTAGCTATTTAAAGAGGCACAAGGCTGACTAAATATGTGTACACAATGCAGTTAGCCATGTCAGTCCGAGCATATTAGAGAGACAAGGTAATGTCTTATTAGAACAACTTCTGCTGGTGAGTGACAAACTTTCAAGCCACACTGTGTCTTGTGTATCTCACCAACAGAAGCTGGCCCACCTTGTCAAAGTACATATAAGCAAAGGGGGAGAGAGAGTGGGAAGATGTTTTTACCTGATAGGCAGCTGGTTCCTCCAACTCTGAGTTGTTTCTTGTTCTTCTTGTTCCTGTCCCTTTAGGGCTGCTCATCTCAAGAACTGCTCCAAAGAGAAGTCTCTTGGGAGACTGGATGGTTGAGTTATCAGGATACAGCGGAATGCCTTCAAAAAGCATAGTGCAGTTAGATTGGCATCAAGCATTGATGCAACTGGCACAACTGTTCCTGGCACTCAGATGGTCAAAGACAATTAGGCCACGTCAACACTGGCTTTTGCCACAAGAGCCTATGCAAATGAAGTGTGGATTAGCACATTGCCATGCTTCATTTGCATAATTTATTCAAGCTGGTTTTGCACAAAAACAAGCAGTGTGGACTTGTTTTGCACAAACCCCCCCCCCATCCACACTGCTTGTATTTGCGCCAAAACCCCTTTGTGCAAAACCAGCTTGAATAAATTATGCACATGAAGCAGTGATATGCTAATCTGCACTTGATTTGCATAGGCTCTTGCTACAAAAGTCGCAGTATAGACAAAGCTTTAAAGAGCTACTGTGTTGGCACCATGTGTTATTTGCTGGCTACCCAAAGTTTCACATCCTGAGCCAAGTATTACTGTTTTCTGTGCTATCACAGGAAAATGATTAAAACTAAACAGCTGTTACTAATAGCTGAACACATGCATGTGGGAAAAGTCTTCAAGGACAAAGCTGCTAGGATGAATAGCACGACTAAGTCCTGAACTTCTCAGTGGAATCAGTTTATAATCCTTCTGAAGAAGGAAACCAAAATTCCATCAAGCACTCCATTATGCTCCCACAGAGCACACCTGGGTTTGGCAGCAGCTTTAGGACTCCTGCTGTTGATGAGGTTATGTTACCTTTAATGAGTAAGCTGGTTTATTGGTTTTGAGGTCTGACTGTTTCTTGGTTGGCTGATTAACAAGACCTTTTTCTCATAGCAGAATGAAACTACAGTGGTTCCTAGCATGAAGATTCCCAATACAAAAACACTGTGTTCTGCTGGCTATAAAAGATGCCATCTGGGAGTTCTTACCACAACAGCTGCCTCAGAACCCTGAAGAGTGCACTCTGTACTGCCAGGCAGCAAATGCTTCTGCACCAGAATCCGGCAGCTTGATTTCCTAGGTCAGTTAATGCCTGGTAAGTGTGATTACCAACCACAGTACCTGTTAGATCCTGCTTAACGCATGTCACTTCTTGTTGTACCAAGTGTACTCGTTGCATATTTCGTGAGCTGGGCTGTGTGGTAGAGTAGAATGAGCTTGAGTGCGTCCTATTCAGCAACTGCTGTTTGATGCGTGGGCTTCTTCGTAAACCACCTTCTGGAAATCAAGAGTAATACTATCAGCACCTTCTCTTTCAAAGCATATAACATTTTCAAAAGAAAGCTACACCTGGCATACAAGTGCCTCTGGAAGAGAGATCTCTGCATTTATCCAACAACTCACTCCTGTCTCAGGCAGGGAAGGGGCTCATTTATGGAACATTCCCCAAAATAAGAAGATTAAAAGGAAACCCAACTCCAGTGGGGGACTTCTAATACTACAGAATGTGTTTCCTTCAATTCCAAACTTTTTCATAGCCTAGACCCCCCCCCCCAACAAAACAGGAGCTTCATGGCCCTTCTCCCCTCATTTGTAATCATTTCACATCCTACGGCAACTACAACAGTTGTTTATATAGAAAAACAATATTAAGAAAAATCTGTGTTTGAAGTAAACAAGGTTGTGTGTTTTGATTAGTTAATCCCACTGTTGGTTTTTGTTCTTCATTTTCTCTCACCCCAACTAGGGATGTTAAATTTCGATTAATCAGCTAATCAAGTACTCAATGGAATTTCCATCAACTATGCAATTAGTTGATAAGGGGGGCACTCGCTATCCCACTGCGCCTCTCCCTTTGAAGTGCACAAGAGCTGCCCATGGCTCCTGTACATTTCAAAGGGAGAGGAGCAGTAGTCAGACTGGCGTGAGCGAGACTGTTTCAATCCCTGCTGGCGCCATTTCCCTGCTTTGCTCTGTGCAGAGACTGTGTGTGTGGGAGTGGGGGGGGGGGGGGAGAGGGGGGGGAGAACGGCTTTTAGGCCTGCTTCTCCCCCTTGCTGCCTCTCTCTGATAGAGGCAGCAAGAGCGGGGGGGGGAGCAACTAGTAGAGTTCCTACTCGACTATCTGATAAGCATTTGCTTATCAGGTAGTCGACCAGTTGCTTACATCACTACCCCAAACTCACCTTGCTGGTTTGTTCCTTAACTGGGGGCAAGGCTAAGCAGCCAACACCCCATGAGCACCTAACTCTCTGTGGAACCTCAACACTAAGCTGTATTATAGTAGGGAAGAGAAAAGAAATGATGTCGTCCTAGCACAAAGCTTGGAAGTATTGTCTTAAATGTAGCTTTAGAGGTCCAACAGTCTTGGCAAAAACTAGAGATGTTCATAGTAGGGTAGGGATGTGAATGATGAGTCTGGGCTTTTCGCAGGGAGAACGCATGCCAGCTCATGTGAAGCCACCTGTTCCCCCCCATGCTGCTGCCTCCGACAGAGGCAACAGCGTGGAAGGGGGGAGAGGGAGGCAGGCTCCCTGTCAGCACCGGCTCCCGCTTGCCTCGCCTCGCCCCCCCATGTAAACGTGTAACCACTAAAAATTTTCAGTGGTACACATTAACAAAAATAAACTCAATTACGCATAGCTGTAATCAGGGCTCGCCAAGCAACGGCGAGCCCTGCTCGCCAGCTGCGCGGTTCAGCATGCTGCGCATGCGTAGACCCCGCTGCACATGCACTGACTGCACTGCGCAGCTGTGCCAGCTTGTAATCTACTCGCCATGGGCGAGTAGATTACAGTAATTGTCGAGCCCTGGCTGTAATATGGTTAGTTGGGAAGTTATGATTTGCCACCCTAAAGTTATTGTTCTTTCTTAAAAGAACACTAAGGGTGGCTGCAATGTTCTCTATAAATTGTGGTCTAGAGTCCTTGGGGATCCTCCAGACTGAAAGTTAGTCTGTGCTATCTTAGTATGAACTGCAGCAATGTGGGGGGAAAAAAGGAAAGGGACTGGTCTGTATTAAAATTAAACACCTACCACTCATGGCTTTTTCTGGAGATTCTTCCACAACACTGATGTCAAAGCCAGGATCAGAACACCTTGGAGAAACAGAGAAAATGTTTTCGACGCCTCATAACACCTTACCTGGTTTGTGAGTATATTTGTTTTAAGAGCCGCAGAGAGCATCATTTGCTAACAAGACCACATCAAGTTGCAAAATGGTCTCAGCATATGACTAATAGGTATTGCCTCCCATCAAAAGATCAATCTAGCCACAGAATGTCCTTCTAGTTGTGGCACAGACAAGTGACAAACAGAACAGGAACAACTTCAGTCCAGATTTCCTGCTTTGCATCATGCCAACCCAGCCCTTGGTTAAAAACATTTCAAAACTACCCAGCAACATTCACTCACCGGCCTTTGATCTGTTTATGAAGCAGCCTCCTGGAGATCTGTTTGTGCAACGGTGTCTCTGAGACTCTTTTGGTCAATAGCTTGCGATGATCTAAAACTGATGAAGCCACAGTCAGACATTTTTTTAAAAGTGTGTGAGGTCTTGGATACAATTGAGGGAGCAATGTGAAGATTCTAGAGACCTGAATATCACATCTAAATATTATTTAGTTTCTATCCATGGCAGATAGCCAATTGTACACTTCATTTTGAACCATCAAAATAACAGCCATCCTGCTCTCATGGTGCACTCCACATACCTTTAACCGTAAAACGTATATCGTGAGTTTTGTATATAACTAGCAGGACACAGATGTTCATTCACATAAAATGTGTTACATCCCTTTGCTCCCTCATTTATTAGGCCTCATATCTTGCAAGTAGACCTGAGAACTACTTAAATTGTTAGTTCATTAGAGCAGGCACCTTGTCTTCCCTTAGATCTATCACATACTGATGATGCTATTGAAATAATAGGTAGCATTAATGTAAAAAGAGTCTGATTTTTGCTTAACTTCAGTTATCTAATCATGGGACTTAATAGTATAAAAACACAGACACATACAGCTTCATGGGGTAGCCTTGCTATCTATTGAGTTTAGTGGCAGATATACTTGCAGACATCCACCATCTCTCATTTTTCTTGTGCTACAGCAGCCAGATACATGGAAAAAAGATTAAAGATCAAATCTGCCTTTAAAACAGAACTGTCAGTTATTTGCAGACTCTATCATCCTTTTTATAGAGGCAAAGTCAGTAAACATTTAATGTGATGCCTGAGTGTTGAAATATGTTAAAGGATCTCTTACATGCATGTTTCTTTTAAAGATTTGTGTGGGTAGGTGTACACTTCAAGCAATCTTAACAAGTGCTTTTCTTTGTAAGAAATAGTTCGCTTACAGATGAAAACAGGTTAGGATTTAAATATTACCCTGCACTGTTTGCAACCCAGACACTGCAGGACTGAGCTAAAAAATTATCTTCATAGTATGAGGCAAATTCACTTTACTAGTAACAAGAGCTACTTGAATTTTTTGTTAGGGGGTCAGGAAGTAGTAAACACATGTTTCTCCTGCAGATCCCAGATATAAGCAATTGTTTAGCTCATATCCCACCTTTACTATTGTCAGAGCAGCTTCGTTTGTGCTTTAGGCCTTCCACAGCCGATACTGACTGGCTTCGAGGCATCTTCTTCAAGGACCTTTTTGATGAAGAAAGCAGCTCTTCATTGAAGAGGTTCCGTCGCACCTTTGTCACCTCTCAAAGCACCAGAAAGGAAAAAAAGTAAGCCGATATACCACAAAGGCAAATCTCTCATGGGGCACAGGAGGTAGAAGGATTGTAGAGACCCAACACTGATGAAAGTGAGCAACTTTTCAAAGGGGTGAAAAAGCCAAATAACTAAAAAGGTAATTTGTACCTGGTGAAAACAATCAGTCATTCTCAATGCCCCTTCCCATCCCCAACCCTGAGAGTTCTCTTATAAAAGGGTTCCTTTTTATTACACACGTCAACTACTTAGGGTTCCCTGATAGTAACCTACAGAAAGTAGCTTAAGGGACAGAAGCGAGGTCAAGTTCAAAGCACCAAAAGGATCACAATAGGGCCATGGGAAATATCCACCATCGAGAATCTGAGCTGCAGCCCAGGTGGCCGCGGGGCTTTGTAACATTATAGAATACTTGAATTTTGAAATTGACCTTAAGTTTCTAACTGCAAAGCTATCCTCCTGAATATGATACTTGAGAGAGCTTGGAGAAGAGTGAAGTGTGAACTGCCCTCTTCATCTTAATGGGTAGGGCTGGACAAACGACGGTGAAACCTACTCGCCAGCCCCACACTGCGCATGCGCGCACTGCCGGTGAACGGCGCGACCGGCTGAAATCTACTTGCCACAGGCGAGTAAATTCAGTGATTTGTCAAGCCCTGTAAATGAGTGATGACTGACGTTCCAATCGCTGTATATCAAATATCTTGTGGTCTTCTGTGCGGGAGTCAGAAGCAGAAAGACAGAAGATCTAAGGAAATTGGCAGATCAAGGGATGATCTGCCAATTTCCTTAGATCTTCTGTCTTTCTGCTTCTGACTCCCGCACAGAAGACCACAAGATATTTGATATACAGCGATTGGAACGTCAGTCATCACTCATGAACACTGATCTTTTCCCAAAGTTTCTACACCCTGCGGGAACATTTCCTGCTTCTATATTTTTGGAACACTCCTGACTCTCTACAATCAAGTCAGCTGTATGTGGAACCATTCAGCTTTAAGCTAGTTGTCATACCTTGCACTGCCTCCTTCTGCAGGGGAAGCAGCTGTTGGTCTCTCTCAGTGGCAAAATAACAGTGAGAGGTTTCCTGAAATTAAGATACAATAGGTGTTGAACTGCTAGCTTATGCTCAAAATCGTAAGTGACACATATTTAAGCAAGAGTTTCAGTTCTTAAGTTCTGCCTCACGGTGATTTTGCCTTTGTGCAGCTGATACAGGGCACTCAACAGGCAAAGAACACATGTATCCCATGCATATAGGAACACCCAATCCCTTAGGAAAGCTTTACCTTTCTGATGAGATTCCTAGGCATTTGGGGAATTTCAATCTGGCGTAAATTCTGTGATGCTTCTGTCATGCTCCTGTGTCTGGCTAAAGCACTATTCCTTTAGAAAGGATACAAGGAAAAAAATACAATAAAGACAGATGTAAACATCAACTCTACTGACGTCAGTTCCTATATGGAACGTAACTTGAGTTTGTTTCTAGTGAGTCAGGCAAATCGTATTATGGACTTCATCTGTATTAGGATTGCAAGCTCTTTGGGACAGGGACCTTATTTATACAGCAAGGAGCCTTTGGGTACTTTAATACAGCTCTAACTATAAGCCAAAGGCAAGGCTGAAAATCAGTCCTTAATTCATTCAAAGGCATATCACTTAAGCTCGGCCACTGCCACGAGTAATCCAGAGTCATCTTTAACCCCACAGGTGAAAACATATTGCACAGTATGACTCCTACATAGAGAGGACTTATGGACTTAGTATCTGAAGAGGTCAGTGATATTATTAAGACTGCAGGATCTATCGGAGTGTGAAGAACATTCAGCACACATGGAGTTAGACTGCAAATTATCTGCATGTGGGGGTTTCATTTAACTGTTGTAGTCTAAGAAATGTGATTTGTGCAGTTTGATTTGTTTTCTGAACACACACACACACACACACACACACACACACACACACACACACACACACACACACACACCACCCACCCACCCACCCACCACGGAATACAGAACCCCTCCCAGAAGAGAGACAGGACACCAGATCAGAAAAGTAGGATTCCAACCCTATAATCAATTTATACACCAGGCCATAATTGTTCCCATGAGTGTGATTAAGTTGTCTATATCTGGATTAATAACTAATGCTAGTTTTAAAGAAAAGAGTTTGATTTTTTTTTTTTTAACTAATGGTGTCTTCTGAGTTTAATTTATATCAAAGGCATAAGCCACAATTCTCCCTTACAAGCCTATCACCACACCGTTCCATTTCCATGGACAAAATAACCATATTCCTAGAAGCACGGCACACCTTTTAATGCCATTTAATGGACTGAGGTCCTGAATCGTATGATCTAATCTTTTAGATACCAAAACAGGGCTGATCTTAGTGAGTATCCAGCAATTGAGCTCCCCATGATGGGGACTATAAGTTAGATAACTACTCAGTCACAGGGCTGTGAACAAAAAAATCTTTGCCCTTTGGAAATACCACCTCCTCTTTTTGGCAGATCTGGTGCGCAGCTCCTCCAACTGATCAGTCTCAGTGCTTAGAGAAGCTGTGCTGCGGGCTGGGACTGATGTCACAGATGAAGGAAGAGTTGGAGATCTGCTATCCAGAGTCATAGAGTCATCACTGAAGAAGTCTGCAGGCAGAATGGATGCCAGCTTTGGAGGAATCTGCGTCCCCAGACTGTAGTAAAGACCCCCAAGGGTCTTTGGTATGAAGTCCATGTATCTAGAAGGTACCAGCATATATACGCAATATAGATAAGCTTGACACAATTACATTTTAATTTTACTTTTGACAGACATTTTTATGTTTAAGTTTTTTATTTTTTCAATTTACATTTTCATAATGGGGAAAATGATGGGAGGGTCAGACAATTATTTACCAACCAACACCGGGATTCAAAAAGTTAAAGCTTTAAAACCATTGAGCCACAGTTTGTCAAAATAGCCTTAAAATCAAATTCTAGTAAGTCCTTAAGGAGACTTTTTCTTGCTTTGCCTATCTGTAAATTTTAGATAGCATTAATGTAAATATTTCTCAATGTGCCTGTATGAGTATAGTGAAGACAATATTTACTGGAAAAAAATCTAACCCTTCCAAACCTAAATATGTGTCAAACACATAACAGGTAACAAAAGCCACCCATGAGATTTCACTTCCAAGATTTTACCTTGACTTAAAATTCTACTCACCCTAGGAAAGTAACCCATTTTGATGGGCAAGAAAGATATCATGTGTCTTTTCTTTAACAATAAGATAAAGTATGGCGAGTAGATTGCATCTGGGCTAGTACATTTTCATGATAGTTTTACAAAGCTACTTGAAATCAGTACTCAAAGTTTGCTCATGACATATCTAACCAAGCTTATATTCCATTGATAACATTTAATCATCCCTATGAAGAACTTACAATGCTAGGACTTCCTCCAGAAACTTGGTAAGATACCCTGGGTCCTCAGTCAGACACAAAATACGCAGCATATCTGTCATCTATAAAAAAAAATATTAGATGGGGAGAAGTGTCACAGATGAATCTCTCCAAGACCAGCCTTATGGTTTGAGCAAACAAGATTGGGCTCGGCAAGCTACGTGTTCCAGGTCAACATTCCCATTTAGAAACACAACCCTGTCCTATTTACTTGCCTCCTCCACCAGTTGCTCCATTTCATCTGTGCTGTTCTGGAGAGAGGGACATTGCAGACACATCTCAAGGCGTAGAAATACCTGAAGCTGACACCTATATTGAAACAGTAAGTCATTTACTTTCACTTTTTCTAGTCAGGGAGGTGGCTGTGTTAGTCTGTTGCAGCAAAAACAATGCATCTGAAAACTTTATGCCCAAATACATTTGTTTGTCTTTAAGGTGCCACAGGACTCATTGTTATTCTTTCTAGTCAAACAGTCACATTCACATTACTGCTCCCTGACTAGTTTTCAAAGGTTGGGGGGTTATTAATTAAAAAAAAAAAGTCACTCCTTCCAAGGAAAGAAAACTAATGACATGTTCTCTTGAACACCACAGCATCTCATTGTAGTAAAGCTTTCCTTAAATGGATATTCACTCGCTTTGATACAGAATTTATCCCAGAAGGATTTGCCCATGGAAATACATCTCTAGTTGTACTGCAAAGAGATCTCTAAAATAGACCATCAAAAATGAAGGGGTTTTTAAGTTGAAGTTAATAGAATATTGTGCCACATACTCTCTGACTTTGGTTTCCTTATCAGGATTGACATCATACTGCTGTCGGAGGGTTCTGCTGGTCTTCAGGAGATGACTTCGGACTCTGTCTAGCCATGCCATCTGGAAATACACAAACACAGCATAATGGTTCCAAGGTAACCTCTCTCATCATGCAGCAATTTCTCATTCTAACTTGCTCAGTACAATAGAAAACAGCTCAATAAAAAAAAAATCCAGATTTTGAAGCTATGAAAGTAGTACAAGAATGTACAATAGTAATGGGATGCAAATAAGCAGCGGAAAATTTAGACTGTCAGGAAAAACTGCCAGAGATGCAAATCAGTTAGACGAGTGGTTCTCAACCAATTTACCAAGAGACACACATGCAGCTCTCTATGTGTTATTGTGGGCCTTGCCCACATTATAGATAACCTGTATTGTCCTAAAGATAAACACCCACAAGAATTTAAGAACCTGGAGACACACTTACATAGATCTTTATCCCCATATGGAATTAGCTGGAAATACCAGTACTCTAAAAACACTGCATATGCTTCAGCATATGCATTTCTCAACATATTTGCCTACCTCTCTTTCTTTGGCATCTTTTGGGTTCAAAAACCTTTTAATTGCTGTAACCATATTCTGTGCACACACACACATCAGAAATTCTCCATTAACAACAGCTTCCTGGTAATTTGCAGTTAAATGGGAAAGCATCTCCTCCTCAGTTTTGAAATCTGCAAGGTAAGCAGAGCAAATTAACTTATAAGCAAGGAGGTACTGAATGAGCAAATATAGTTGTCCTTTGCAATAACCTGACCCATGTAACAGAGTGGAGATGCAAAAAGCTGTTCTCCTGCAACGTGACTGCCAGGCCAACAGAAGATTTACAAAAGAAATCCCCCAGGAATCCTAAACTCAGACCCAAGGCAGGTCTTGATGCCTGTCTACACTGGACGCGAGTATTTGCGCAAGAACACTGACTTTGTACTGTACAAAATCTGTGGTTCTTGCGCAAATACTCCGACACTCCTGCTCAGGGATAAGCTCTCTTGCGCAAGTATTCTTGCACAAGAGGGCCAGTGTAGACAGTCAAGTTAATTTCTTGCGCAAGAAAGCCCGATGGCTAAAATTGCCATTGGAGCTTTCTTGCACAAGAGAGTGTCTACACTGGCACTGATGCTTTTGCGCAAAGGCACATGCCAGTATAGATGCTCTCTTGCGCAAATACTTTTAACGGAAAAACTTTTCCATTAAAAGTATTTGTGCAAAATCATGCCAGTCTAGACGCAGCCTTGCTGTCTGTATGGCAGGCGCAATACATGCCTCCCAACATGCACACAGGACTATTCCTATACAGAGCATCAATAATAAGCTGTGGTTCTATAAGCCAGCACAGCCTTTACTTCCAAATTATGAAAACAAAAACCAACATATCCGATTAAAATGAAATCCTACTTGGGCTCCTGGGGCTTTAGCCTCAGTGCCATCCATTTGCATCCTTCCTCAAAATCCCAAGAAGACAGAAATATACCAACCCCACAGGGCTCTTTACTTGCCTTAGGCTTTTATACTATGATAGGAAAGCCCTCCATAGCATGCACATAATTAAGGAATATGGGTACATTTCCACTTATAGCTAGATGCGTGGACACCTTTATTTCCTCCTGTATACAGTCTCACATTGCTTTCAATTATTTTGCAAGTGAAGGGTAACCACATTCCATGCTACAATTATGCAGTCTGGTCAGTCAGTATAAAGGTCTAGAAAGTAAGCCTCACAGGGAAAAGTTCACTCCCCATTGATGTGAAGAGATGGAATCTCAAGAACGTGTCCCAAACCTAAGTCTGCTGCTAGCAGCACACTTAACTTAACTGCTCTGCCACAAAAACCAGAGCTGATAAACTTGTCTGACACATACCTATGGAAATTTTCAGCACTCTTCGATTTTCTTCCAGCTTATCATCTGATTTCCGTAACAGCTTCTGGGATACCTTCTCTCCAGCCACTGATGGCATTGCATCTGGCTGAAACTTTTGAGCTTTTACATTCAGCCTTGCTACATTCAACATTTGCAGTGAGCGGGACATGGTCTTCATCTTCTGCCTCACTGGAGTGCGGGGTACCCCCTCTGCAGGATCACAAACGGTTAAATTCTCATTGGGGCAGAGTAGTTGGAATTCTGACATAATGATCACAGGACACCATCTAGCAGAACACTGGCACCACAAGAAAGACCAGTTACCGCATTGATAAAATACATTTTTGGTTGTTTAAAGTGTAAATTTCCATACAGCAACGTTAACTTCCCTTAGCACAGTAATGAGGCAATAAGAATTCTGCCTGTTCCACTAGGATCCACCTACTTTTTGAAGAGTGGATCTCCAGCTAACCTAGAATGGAATAGAGGCCACTGTTTAGCTTGCCACATTCTCTCTCTCTCACTCACTCACTCTCACACAATATAGTCGTGACATAGAGGGCATGTCTAGACTACATGGCTCCGTCGACGGAGCCATGTAGATTAGGGTTGTAGGCAAAAGGAAATGAAGCGGCTATTTAAATAATCGCTGCTTAATTTAAATTAAAATGGCTGCCGCGCTGTGCCAATCAGCTGTTTGGCGGCACAGCGCTGTAGTCTGGACGCTCCGCGGTCGACATTAAAGGCATTTGTTGACCTCCCTGGTAAACCTCATCCCACGAGGCATATCGAGGAGGTCGACAAATGCCTTTGATGTCGACTGCGGAGCATCCAGACTACAGCGCTGTGCCGCCAAACAGCTGATTGGCACAGCGCGGCAGCCATTTTAATTTAAATTAAGCAGCGATTATTTAAATTGCCGCTTCATTTCCCTTTGCCGAGTAAACAAATCTACATGGCTCTGTCGATGGAGCCATGTAGTCTAGATGTACCCAGAGGTACACTGCTCTCAAACAGCTATTTGGGTACCTGACTTTGGACTGTGCACAGTGCTTTCTACAAGAGCAATGGTACTAGAAGGGCCCCCCCACTAATGATTCAAAAAGGAGCGAAGGGTAAGTTGCTTCTTTTTAAAGTAAAGATGAGATTACCATGTTACACAAGGGGGGGAATGTTACAGCAAGCTTAGCTTCCAGTTTTCAAGACAAGTTTTAGCCTGGGACTAAAAAGCGGGCTGAAAGCCAAACAGTTTCTAGCTCTGAACATGATTGTTACCAGTTTAACAAAAGGTTTCCACAAACGGTTGTTTCAAAATAAACTCTCAATGTGAGAGTGGTAAATGGCTTAAAATTACACATTCTTTAAAGATTCTTTCATTCCTGCATCCCTCTCCTCGGCCTCTTTCTCCTCAAGAGTCAGATTCATGTCTTTTGAATAATCTCAATATATTTTTGTTTACCAGTGAAGGATGCACAATATATATCCAGATATCAGTTATGGTAAGGACAAGTGCTCAGTTGATTTGTAAACAGGAAGTTTTTAATTTTAAAAAGCAAACCTCACTTTTCAGTCCTCTTTGGGCATTTCCTCCCAATTCTAAGTGTACACTTCAGAGATTTTCTGCTTCAGTGGAGAGAATGAAAATCCTGAGTACTGAGTCCAATTAGAGCAGGAAGGTTTAAAATACAGAGTATAGAAATCTGCATGTTAGCTGAAGTGTCACTGAGAAATTGCTATACTGGGATTGTATTATTCAGGTGTTCCTAGAGTGAAGTTGTTTAACTGGGTAAAAAACCCATAGTTCTGCATTAGATAAAATATCCTGCCCTTAGTCTGAGAGAATTCTATTTCTGTAATATGAGACTGCTTCTTATTTATCCAATTCCACCACTGTATCCCAGCTAGGTAAACTCCAAGGCTGAAAATATAGGGGATTAGCAGCCCAAGGCATTCACAAAATATCTCTGAATTATTATACTGGCATGTCTAATGATTAAATATCAGAAGAAAGTTGGTTAAAATGTCGTCTTAATCATTTAAAACTAGAACAGAGCAGATGTAATGTCATGCTAGTTGTGGGCATAAAGATGAAAAGTCTAGCAGGCAACTCAAATGCAGAGCGCTGCATAACGCATAATAATTGAAAATAGTTGATTCAATAAGTGTACAGTTTCACTTGGCTCCAGCTGGAGCTCAGGGTTCATTTTATGCATTAATAATACTGCCTTTTATTTAAAAAGCTACACTGCCATCATCTCAGGCAGCTCAGAACTTTGCCTTTGCTCAGGAAAGGTCAGATGTTCAGATTTCATGTTACCAATAATGTTGCTGCAAATGCAGACCATACAGCGATGGGAGGGCCGAGCATTCCCCCAGTCCTGATCTAGACTTACTTCTTTTTTTGTGGTCCTGTGGCTCAGCTACGGCAGAAGCTTCACTAGATTTCCTTTGGTAGAACTCAGATAGACTATGTGACAGCTCCATTTCAGGCTGAGAGACCTCTTCCATCTCAATATCAGAAACAGCCTGCAGTAGTCTGTACAAAAGTCAAAACAATTAAAAATAGATGTTAGCAGAGGCAGAGAAAGAGAGGAATTCCTAACTCACACTGCAGATTGGCCACCCAACCCTGCACAATACTTGTTAGTGTCTCCCCTCTTTCCCTAATCCTCTTACGCTCCATGAAAGGTGTTGAGAGCATGTGCTGGCACAGAAAAAAAATGAAAACATTTTTAGTTTATGCTAAGGTGGTGGCCCTCAGAAAAAAATGCCTCTTGTATAACAGACTAACGGATTTATCACCATTGCTTGGAATTTTCACTCAGTTTTTTAAAATAAAAAACAGAACATACATGCTTTATTGAAATAACTGTATTTTTCAAAAATAGTGTTTGAGAAGTTAATTTTAGTATTTTTTTTTAAATGGGAATTTCATCAAGTGTATTTTTTCCTTCATCTATATAGACTCTTATCATTTGCTGCCTTAACAAAAAAGGGCTGTAGTCATTTTGGTTTCCAATAACATTGTCTTCTAGTTTTCAAACTTTAAGCACTGATTTAGCTGTGCCAAAACAGAGCTCTATTCCAAATTTCTTCATATTATCTCTTTTTCTGTAAGGTTTATTGAGAAGCAATCCTAATTTCAGGTCCATCTTGGTTTAGTCTCTTTCAACATTCCCTCAATTGTCAATTTTGAGGACTGTACTTGATTTGGTGATTTTGTCTCTGTTTGGTTTTATGAGAAACATTCCCATTCCAGACACATCCTGTTTTCTTGGCACAATCAAATCCTAACGTTGCTTTAAGTTATAAAGGAAGCTGTATATCAAATTTGGTGGTCCTGGTTCTTACCGTTAAGGAGGAATTCTTGATTAAACAGACAAAACTCTCTAAAATATATAGCAGATATGTCACTGACTAAAGTCAAGAATAGTTTCAAGATAATCTAATCACATCATTTAAGTATTTTTGCATGTTTCACACTGTAAGCCCTTTAGTAGGATTTCCACTTTAATCAGTCAGCATTCATGGGGCACCAGTAAACATAAATAGGAACAAAATTCCTTCTTAATGAGCCAATAAGCTTCCATGTTTTGCACTGGATTGTACTAAATCTTAAAGGATGAAGTCTGTGGTATCTGTCCCACTTTGATGTCCTAGAAATACTTATCACAGCATCAAAGGACATAGATCTAGCTCTAGTTCTTACTCCTCTGCAAAGCAAGTACAGTAACAACTACCTATTAACAAATATTACAAGTATTAGATAATTATGTAGAGCTTTAGAAACTCGTTAGAGAAATGTAAGTGACTTTCCCTTAAGTGACAATGTCTGAATGATATTCAGGGATAGGTAAAAGAGAATTACCTGAATGACTCCATTAAATCTGAACTTGCTCCACAGTTGTTCGACAGAGTGTACCATCCTTCAACTGCTGCAGGATTCCAGCCATCTGTGCGGGACAGTTCTTGCTGAACCCATTCTGGAACGGAAGTTTCTTCTGGACAGAAAGGCAAAAGTTAGAATGAGACTAAGGAAATTTCAAGTGGCTTCAGCACTTCCAAAGGCTTCTGCTACCTGGCACATGTCACCAAGCCTTACCAATGAGCTTTGTAAAGCAAATACTGTTAACACTATCACCACCATCACAGTGGCCTGAAGTCTAGCAAACCTGGACCCTAGCAGATAGCCAGGTAGATCAAATTCCAAAGCCAGAGAAATGTCACTAAGAACACCCAGCTTTCAATCACTAAGAATTTAGATCTGGGAACTATCAAAAGAAGATGCATTTTGCATTTTACACACTTACCAGAACTAGCTAGGTCATTTCTGATAGAAGTATCAATTTGACTCAATACACTGCTCACAACTTCTGGGAGATGAAAGGTATAGTCTTGGGAAGAGTTCTCTGTCACAGCTCCTTGGAGGAGACATCTCTGGACTTCAGCAGCCTTTTCAGTGCAGAATAGGGTAAGGACTGCAACAGTATCAGAGAGAGGGGACAAAATCCCAGTGCAAGGGGACCAAACTTCAGATGGAGACACTTCAGCAATCTATATGAAGGGAAAAAACATCTAGGTTATCTAGAAATAAACAGACTAAATAGCCTTAGATAGGCAGAAGAGGCAGCTCACAACTAGGTTGGAGACTGATTTTTTTTTTTTTTTAAATAAAAGGTTCTAAATTTAGAACAAAAATGACTTTAGGAATAATATTTATCAAATCACTAAGATAGCCCTCATCACTGTAATATAAGCACCTACTATTTTTTTGCAGTTTCTACAAAGGGTAGCAAAGGACAGGAAGAAACATTTACCAAATGTAGTTCTTTAGAAAGTAGCCTTCTTAAAAGCTGTTGAAACAATGGGTCTTGTTCCGATCGTCCTGCCTGGGAGTTCTGCAGTATCCAGCTCTCAGTGAGGAAGCTGTCAGCTTTCACCACATTCCAGTCTGTTATGGTGCCTTTCAGGAAGATGCTGACTGGACTCTGGAAGTGTCTCTGGTTCATGGCTATGGGCTCCAAAGTCACCGCAACACTCCATTGCTTCTCCCTTCCATTACCATTCATGCTGAGGAATAACGTTCCTTCCTGCTGTGGGAATGATGCTTGGAACACAGAAGGCTTAGAGAGCAGGCAGTTCAAGGTTGAATCAAAAGGCAGGAACGTGGTCCATCGTGCAAACTGTGGCTTAGAAGAGTTGGACTTTCCACAAAAAAGTGGAGATGCCTCTGTTCTGTGGTGACTCAAACCCTGAATTAAGGTCTCTGATGGCAAAATGGTGCCTCCCACCAGACGAATCAGTTCAAGCATTGTCCAGTATCCAACATGATCTGGATATTCTAGCACCTGAAATGAAAAAAGTTAATGATCATTTTATTGCCACTACTATCAGGAAAGGTAAACATTTGTTATGTTTCTAAAGCAATGGTTCTCAAAGTGTGATTCATGACTGTCTTGCGGGTGGGGTCACGAGCTCAGGGGTCGCCACCTCTCTCCCCACAGTGGGGAGCCCACATTGGGACTCCATCACTGTGCTCCCTCAACCACAAGGCTGGAGCACCAGCGCCACCTTCCCATCAATGGCTATTAGCCAGGATGGCTAGGAATGGTGTCCCTAGCCTCTTTTTGTCATAGGCTGGAAATGGATGACAGGAGAGGGATCACTTGATGATTCTCTGTTCTGTTCACTCCCTCTGGGGCATCTGACATTGGTTATTGTTGGAAGACAGGATACTGAACCAGATGGACTTTTGATCTGACACAGTATGGGTACGTCTACACTACAGCGCTAATTCGAACTAACTTAATTCGAACTAAGCTAATTCGAACTAGCATGTCCACATTAAGTGGACCCTGAACCGGGCTTAAGGATGGCCGGAAGCAGTGCAGGCAGGGCATCAGAGGAGGACTTAGCGCGTGGAGATGCTGTCTCGGGCTAGCCGAGGGCTGTGCTTAAAAGGACCCAACCCCCACCCCGGACAGACAGTTCTCAGGGTGCCCCGCTTGCAAAGCAGTCCTGGCTTGGAGTGCCCGGAGTACCCACACTGGGCACATCACACCACTCGGCCATCAGCCCGGCTGCACTTGCCGCAGGCTGCCATCTGGGGAGAGGGGGCAATTGGGAGGCTGCAGGAGAGCTTCCACCCCCAGAAGCCCGCAGAGCCAGCCCAATCTTCCCCATCGGGGGCTCGTACCCCATTCCTCCCTCACCTCCTTCCACTTACCCTTCCCTAGCCCCTTTTCTTGATGTACAAAATAAAGGACAATTGTGTTCAAAAATGGAATCTGTCTTTATTGAACAAAACTGGGGGAGACTGGGAAAAGGAGGTGGGAGAGGGGAAGAGAGAGGCTGGGAGAGGGGAGGGCAACTAAAATGATTAGGGGTTGGGAACAGGTCCCATATGAAGAGAGGCTAAAGAGACTGGGACTTCTCAGCTTAGAAAAGAGGAGACGGAGGGGGGACAGGATAGAGGTCTCTAAAAACAGGAGTTGGGTGGAGAGGGTGCATACAGAAAAGTTCTTTTTTTAGTTCCCATAAAGAAGGACTAGAGGACACCAAAGGAAAGGAATGGGTAGCAGGCTTCAAACTAGTAACAGAAAGTTGTTCTTCACAAAGCAAAGAGTCAACCTGTGGAACTTCTTGCTGCAGGAGGCTGTGAAGGCTAGAACTAGAACAGAGTTTAAAGGGACGTGAGATCAAGTCATGGAGGTTGGGTCCATGGAGTGGTATTAGCCAGGGGGTAGGAGTGGTGTCCCTGCCCAAGGTTTGTGGAAGGCTGGAGAGGGATGGCACGAGACAAATGGCTTGGTCACTGTCTTCGATCCATCCCCTCCAGGGTCCCTAGGGTTGGCCGCTGTCGGCAGACAGGCTACTGGGCTAGATGGACCTTTGGTCTGACCCAGGATGGCCATTGTAAGCTCAGGGCTCAGGGTCGGGGGTCTCAGTGGACCCCCTTGATTTTCATGCACACCTGCTCCTGGGTGGCCAGGCTGGCAGCTCTCCTGCCCTAGCTGGCCACTTTCCTGTGCCTAGTGCGGAGATCGTGGACGAGGTCCACGATGTCCACACTAGCCCAGGCGGGTGCCCGCCTCTTGCGGTCCCGGGCAAGCTCCCGGGAGCCGCCAGCCTGGTCCCGGGAAGAGGGGGAGTGCTGGGGGGCATCGGGTGGGTGGCTCGATCCATGCCAGGTGCAGGGTCTGCTGGCTGGGTGCTGGCAGGCTTGCACCTGGCACGGGCACAATAGCCAGCCCGTGCCCCTTTAAGGGGTCCGGGGCCGGAAGGGGGTCAGTAGAGTTTCCCTGGTGTTGGCCAGAGTGGCCACCAGGGAAACCTGGGGAGGGCTAGCCTCCCACTAGTTCGAATTAAGGGTCTACACAGCCCTTAATTCGAACTAGTAAGTTCGAACTAGGCTTAATCCTCGTGGAATGAGGATTACCTAGTTCGAACTAAGTGCTCCGTTAGTTCGAATTAAGTTCGAACTAACGGAGCGCTAGTGTAGCGCCTATGAAAGTTAGTTCGAACTAACGTCTGTTCGAACTAACTTTGTAGTGTAGACATACCCTATGGTCATTCTTATGTTCTGGGGAGCAGGGGAGAGTGAACCTCACTGGCTGGATCTGGCTTGTGGGGGAAGGAAGCAGCTTCATGAGCTGATACTACCCCTCCCCCCGGCTGCAGGAATGGCAGCACATTAAACCACTCGCCTGGAGGGTTTCCCCACTGCTTTTGTTGGCTAGAATCATGGCCAATGGGAGCAGCGGGGGCCAGTACCTGGGAGCAGCAGGAGGCATGAAGCCAAGTAAGCCCTCCCCATCCCCTTCATGCCCAGATCCTGCACACCTATCCCCTCACATGCACACACCCCCCAGCAAGACCCTGCACCCCACCTCCCAGCCAGACCCCATCCCCTCCTGCACCCATTTTGTCATCATGGGTAGTGGGTTGGTGGTCCGTGGAAAGATGTGCTTTGATTGGGGTGGGCCATGAGTCAAAAAAATTGAGAACAACTGTGCTAGAGAAAATGGTGCAAGAAAATGTCTAAGAAGGTATGGGGGTGGGAAATGTCCTATTTGTCTATTTTATTCTTAAATATAGCTTCCAGAATCCTTAATTTTTATGCATAACTATATATATCGCTTCAATGCAGCAGAATTCTTTGAGTGGTTTACAGTCATTATCTAGCAGACCCTCACAGCCATCCTGCAAGAAAGGTGTTATCCCCATTTAACAAGGTACAGCCAGTTTTCAAAATTGGATGCCTGAATTTAGGCACACTCTTATTTAACTGTAGGCTGTTTATTAAAGCACTGGCACTCCCACATAAATCAATGGATGAGACATCCCACAAATAAGCACTTGGGAAGATGTGAATCTTGCCACTGTACCTAAATCTCAACAAAGGTATTTGCCATTCTACTCACAGGCCTCAGCTGAGCAAGGATGCCCATTAAGCAGGTAACACTACTCATTTTGTTTGTACCTAATTAAAGTCACCTTCCACCAAAAGGTTACACTATAGACTACCTGACTGCATCCTGTGCAGCTAGATAATTGGTAGCAGGAGGAACACTATCATAGGGGCTTAAATACTCTGCTGCATTCTCTCCTTACCTTGGCCCAGTCAGTGGTGTCCACCCAATACAGAGTGATTTTCTGGCCCACGATCAGCTCCTGGACTCTCTTGGGTAAGAGTTTCTCTGCCATCTCTTGCAAAGAGGGTAAATCACAGCAGGAATGGACATCATTTCCTGATACAAACTGCCGTAGCTCCCTCTGAGAATGAGGGCACGGAGAGAAAAGAAAGATGGCATTCACAAAGCCTTCAGAGGGCATGTGGCTCTCGAGTGGCTCATCTGGGCCCACGATCAACTTGCTCTTCTGGCTTCTCAAGAATGGTTTGGTGGGTGAGGTGATCTCAGGTCGATCCCACTGATAATCCAGTAGTGTTTCCTTCAGCACATTCTGGGTGAGGGTGGATCTGGGCGCTGGACCAGGTAAGTGAGATTTGTGGCGCTGAGCCCCAAACCTGGACTCCAATTCCTCCTCAAAGTCTTCCCAGCTGCGGGGTCCAAGCTCACAGAAATCCCCCACCCGCGAGGCTCTGCGTCGGGCGCCCAGTGAATCAAAGAACTTGAAACCCCAGCGGACCTTGGCCAGACCAAACCTGCAGCCCAGGTAGTTCAGGATCCTCAGGCAGCCCCGCTGGAGCGGGCTCTTCGGCAGGGAGCCGGCCAGGTCCAGCAGAAAAACCACATTGTGGGAGCTGGTCATGTTGCTACGGAAGGAGCTGCCCGGTCACGAGCACCTCAGGAAGCTCCCCCCGCGCGCACCCAACCGCCCCCCCTCCCCGTACAGCCAGAGGGACCCCCTCTCCTCACAGCCAACGACCTCCCCGGGCATCTGCTCGCCCCCGCCCCATGGGCCTCTTGTCGCCACGCGCACTCGCTGCCACCTGCCCCTCCCCGGCCCCCCTCAAGGAGCTGCCGCCGCCATTGCCCCCCCCCTTTTTTTTTTTTTCCTCAAAGCAACTGCTCGCGCGCTCATCTGCCCGTGCTCCCATTGGCTCCCGGCTGCCCCCATCCCGTTTCTCCATTGGGTCGGGTCCGTTCTAGCCCCGCCCTCTCGCGATGTTTGTGTGACATTCCTCCCTTCCGTCTTCACCTCGCAAGTTTCTGATTGGCTCCTGCTGACAGGATCCGGGCGGAAGTACCCGGGCGGCGCAGGCTCCTCAGGGGTCCCTAGGCCACTCCTCATTGATAGGTCCGGCCGGAAGGGATTCTGGCTGCGATTGGCGGTCATGCGTGACGTTTAAGGTCAGCCCGCAGCAGGGGACTCACTGATTGGCTGCAGCCCCGAGTTTAAAATTTAAAGGCTGGAAGTGGAGGAAACGGGAGGCTGGTAAATACAGAAGTGATGACGTCATCACGGGGGAGTGTCAGAGTCTTCTAACTATGGTATCTCGGGGCTTCACTGCCTCCTGGCTCGGCCAGAGCGGGATGACCACGTGGTATCCGCCCTCTCCCTGCCTGGCCTAGCTGTCATAGCAGGGATGCTGCCATGCGCTCATTGGCCCCTGAAGCTCGTTGTGATGTCACTGATGACATCTGTCACTAGAGTATCCAGCCTTGCTTGCTCTCCACAGAAACAGCTCATTGGGCCAGGGCTCCTGCTGCCCAGTCCCCTTCCGGGGGAGGGGGGGGTTAGTGATGTCACAATTGGGGATCAGCCCCCGAGCTGGTTGTAGGGTTCCCAGCCAGTGTTCCCTGTAAGACGAGTGCTTGGGCAGCCACCCACGAGAGAGTCAAATGCTGCCCAGCTGATTAGCAGAGCACCCAGGGCTCTCAGCATGTGCTTGTGCTGGTGGTGCACATCCATGCATGACCTGATTCACATAACAACATGTATCTTGTACATGGATAGAAAAAAATAGAGGAAGCATTGTTGCCAGTCTTCTAGGATTGTCCTGTAATCTGCAGCAATTAAATATGAATGTGATGAAAACCCCAAGAATACAAACAGCCAAAATTGGCAATCCTGCCTGGTCGCTCTTTAGCTCCTTAGCCAATTGGTTTGGGTTTCTTTGAAAACACAGACTTATCAATTCTAAAGCCGGAAGAGGCCATTGGGATCATCTAGTCTGATTGCCTCTAACTTCTCTCAAATAATTCCTGATTTGAATTAGGACACAGGTTCCCAAAGTGTGTTTCCAGGGCTGCTGAAACCATTGGTATAGTAGGGTTGCTAAGAGCTATTGAACCAAATGGTAAACCCTATATATGATGGAAACCAATTCAAGCCAGGGATGCAGCAGTATACCCAGTACCCTCAGTTTCAGCATCTATGAATGGGTCCCAAATAGGGTTGTGCCATCAGCAAATGAATTCACAGGTCAACTTTGCACTTACATGTTGGCTAGGAGACCTACTGTATTGCCATAACTGGAAGACGCCAGTTGTGAAAAAGACCCTTTGGCATATGGCCACTGGTGCTGTCACTATAATGAAAGGGTGACACAGGAACAAAAATAATTGCCAGATCTTTATTTCTTAGTCCCAGCAGTATTACAAATAATCAAGATTGGCATCTCAAATCTTGCCATATTTGGTGGAGAAAAACTTGAAAATGTGACACCTAAAGGCTCAGACTTGAACAGGCAAATTAAAATAATCCTGCATTTAATATTTTTTGAAATCTTATGATTTTAAAAAATAATCTCATGATTTTTGGGCCCAACTCCTAATTTTTGAACATGGTGATGCAGGTCATTTGACAGGCACAGAGGTGTCATGATTTGAGCATATCAAAAGCAAACAAAACATAACAGCCAGAAACAACACAGACTAACATAAGAACATAAGAATGGCCATACTGGGTCAGACCAAAGGTCCATCTAGCCCAAAAGCCTGTCTGCCGACAGTGGCCAGCACCAGGTACCCCAGAGGGGGTGGACTGAAGACAATGATCAAGTGATTTGTCTCGTGCTATCCTTGTCCCTGACCTCAGTTTGTCAGAGGCTGGAGACCATTTCTGTCCCCTGGCTAATAGCCTTTTATAGACCTAACCTACATGAAATTATCTAGCTTCTCTTTAAACTCTGTTATAGTCCTAACCTTCTCAGCCTCCTCTGGCCAGGAGTTCCACAGGTTGACTACACGCTGTGTGAAGAAGTACTTTCTTTTATTAGTTTTAAACCTGCTACGCATTAATTTCATTTGGTGTCCTCTAGTTCTTCTATTATGGGAACTAATAAATAACTTTTCTTTATTCACCATCTCCACATCACTCATGATTTTATATACCTTTATCATATCCCCCCTCAGTCTCCTCTTTTCTAAACTGAAAAGTCCCAGTTGCTTTAACCTCTCTTCATATGGAACCTGTTCCAAACCCCTAATCATTTTAGTTGCCCTTTTCTGAACCCTTTCTAAGGTCCAAATATCTTTTCATCTCACATAGTGAGATGAAAAATTGAAATAACCTGAACTCCCAGTGCGGGGAGTTGGGGGAGAGGGTTATGGTGCTTCTCAGTGGACATCTGTCAGTAGCCACTAATTCTTACTCTCAATGGCTTTGTGATCTCAGTCATTTTCCCCCAGAATAATTCCTTCATCAGGGCCCTGCTTGGCTGCTGAGGTGAATCCACCCTCTGGAATGTGTTTGCTGTGAAATATATTATTTCTGGTCAGTGACTGGGGTGGGTGTATGTTTCTTCTCTCAGCAGGATTCTGGATTTCTTCAACAGAGAACTAGTGGTTTTGTTTAGATTTTGTGGCCTTCTATGGGCAATACTCTCCAGGTAACTATGATGAATGACCTTGGTTTGGTTTGGATGTGTAGCTGTTACTTTGGCAGAAAATTGCTAGCACAGTTTCCTGTTTAGAATCTAAGCTTCTCCCCCATGAGGGATGGAGGCTTGGTATTCTTGTCATGATGTTTTTGCTACTGTAACGTCTTGGTTTATAGCTTCTTTTTTTTTAAACTACTTCTGGATTAATTGTCTTTGGCTCAAGAAGCTTCTTAGATATTGGCACTTTTTTTGTCCGTCTGCCCATAACTATCTGAGGGTACGTCTACACTACAGCGCTAGTTCGAACTAACTTAGTTCGAATTAGTTAATTCGAACTAAGCTAGTTCGAACTAACGCATCTAGAACTAAAAACTAGTTCGAACTAGCGTTTTGCTAGTTCGAACTAGTAAGTCCACATTGAGTGGACTCTGAACAGGGCTTAAGGATGGCCGGAAGCAGTGCCGGCAGGGCATAAAAGGAGGACTTAGAGCGTGGAGATACTGTCTCAGGCTAGCCGAGGGCTGCGCTTAAAGGGTCCCGACCCCCACCCCGGACACACAGTTCTAAGGGGTGCCCCGGTAGCAAAGAAGTTCTGGCTTGGAGTGCCCTGAGTGCCCACACTGGGCACATCACACCACTCGGCCATCAGCCCGGCTGCACTTGCCGCAGGCTGCCATCTGGGGAGAGGGAGTAATTGGGGGGCTGCAGGAGAGCTTCCACCCCCAGAAGCCCGCAGAGCCAGCCCAGTCCTCCCCATCGGGGGCTCGTGCCCCATTCCTCCCTCACCTCCTTCCACTTACCCTTCCCTAGCCCCCCTTCTTATTGATGTACAAAATAAAGATAACGTTTCTTCCAACATTGACTCTGTCTTTATTGAACAAAACTGGGGGAGACTGGGAAAAGGAGGTGGGAGAGGGGAAGAGAAAGGCTGGGAGAGGGGAGGGCAACTAACATGATCAGGGGTTGGGAACAGGTCCCATATGAAGAGAGGCTACAGAGACTGGGACTGTTCAGCTTAGAAAAGAGGAGACGGAGGGGGGACAGGATAGAGGTCTCTAAAAGCAGGGGTTGGGTGGAGAGGGTGCATTCAGAAAAGTTCTTCCTGAGTTCCCATAAAGAAGGACTAGAGGACACCAAAGGAAAGGAATGGGTAGCAGGCTTGAAACTAGTAAGAGAAAGTTGTTGTTCTTGACAAAGCAAATAGTTAACCTGTGGAACTCCTTGCTGCAGGAGGCTGTGAAGGCTAGAACTAGAACAGAGTTGAAAGGGAAGTGAGATAAAGTGATGGAGGTTGGGTCCATGGAGTCCTATTAGCCAGAGGGTAGGAGTGGTATCCCTGCCCAAAGTTTGTGGAAGGCTGGAGAGGGATGGCACGAGACAAATGGCTTGGTCATTGTCTTCGGTCCATCCCCTCCAGGGTCCCTAGGGTTGGCCGCTGTTGGCAGACAGGCTACTGGGCTAGATGGACCTTTGGTCTGACCCAGTACGGCCATTGTAAGCTCAGGGCTCAGTGTCGGGGGTCTCAGTGGACCCCCTTGATTTTCATGCACACCTGGTCCTGGGTGGCCAGGCTGGCAGCTCTCCTGCCCTAGACGGCCACTTTCCTGTGCCTAGTGCGGAGATCGTGGACGAGGTCCACGATGTCCGCACTAGCCCAGGAAGGTGCCCGCCTCTTGCTGTCCTGGGCAAGCTCCCGGGAGCCGCCAGCCTGGTCCCGGCAAGAGGGGGTGGGCTGGGGGGCATCGGGTGGGTGGCTCTGTGCCGTGCCAGGTGCAGGGTCTGCTAGCTGGGTGCTGGCAGGCTTGCACCTGGCACGGGCACCGTAGCCAGCCCGTGCCCCTTTAAGGGGTCCGGGGCCGGGAGGGGGGCATAGAGTTTCCCTGGTGTTGGCCAGAGTGGCCACCAGGGAAACCTGGGGAGGGCTAGCCTCCCACTAGTTCGAACTAAAGGGCTACACAGCCCTTAGTTCGAACTAGCTAGTTCGAACTAGGCGTTAGTCCTCGTAAAATGAGGTTTACCTAGTTCGAACTAAGCGCTCCGCTAGTTCGATTCAAATTCGAACTAGCGGAGCGCTAGTGTAGCGCATAGGAAAGTTAGTTCGAACTAACGTCCGTTAGTTCGAACTAACTTTCTAGTGTAGACATACCCTGAATGATCAAGCCTTGTGAGGTGTACTGAGCTTTTCTAGCAATGCTACAGGTGTAGTCCTTGAATCTGCTGGTCTGCTTGAATCAAGTTCTTTGGAATTTGTACCAGGGATGTTAAAAAGTGGGTAATTGAGTAACCATGTGACCTCTGAAAATCTCAGCGGTTACATGATTACACACATCTGCAGCGCGGTAGCTGGTTCCCCGAGTCCGTACATGCCAGAAGCCAGCTTTTAAGCCGACTCCTGGTGCCTACCACCTCCTGTCTGCCACCTTGCTCTCAGGGAGCCAGCTGCCGCCCCACGCTGCTGCCTCTGATACAGATATCAGTGATATCTGATACAGATATCATGCAGCATGGCATGTACCAGCTCCCACCTCCAGCCCCGCTCCCCAGGAGCCGGTGCATGCTAAGAGCCGGCTTTTCTTCTCACTATTGCACCCTATTGCTGCTTTGGCATTTTCACTCCTTATACTACTCCCTTTGCCTTTTACCTTTTGTGGCTACTTTAAACATACACATGTTCCCCACTAGAGGTCACCACATACCCAAAATCAGACCTTTCTTCCTATGCATGGAGATGGCTTTCTCCATCACTGCTGTTACAGCTTCATGTGGCCACATGGCTCATGTGTTATTAATGAACAAGGCTGGGAAATAATCACCTACTCCATTAACAGACATTGAGGAGGGAAAAGGGCTGGGAGTAAAGGAGGGATGTTTGAGTGTAAACAACTAACCATTTAACCAATAAGCAGATGGTTAACTTTGTCCGTTATACTCAGCGAAGCCTCTTCCCCAGGAGTCGGGTGCGTAAGGGCTGCCGGCTCCACCCAGGGAGAGGAGGCTTCACTGCTGACTGCTTCTGGGGAGGAGGCTTCACTGCGGCAGCGAAGCTCCCTCCCTGGGACCCAGGCTGGCTGGGACTGGTGACCTTGTTCTTGGGGAGGCTTTGCTGCAGGCTCTTCAGTATAAAGCTAAGCTTTACTGCAGAGCTCACAGTGTGGGTAACTGTGTAACCACTGAGATTTTCACAGTTACACAGTTAACCCATGACATGATTTTTAACATCCCTAGAATAAAGGAGTCATGCTCAGCAGCTCTAAAGATCCTGCCCAGGGGGAGAAATCAGATTTGGCGGAGAGGTTATCTGTTAGGGTATGTCTACACTACAAAGTTAGTTGGAACTAACGGACGTTAGTTCAAACTAACTTTCATAGGCGCTACACTAGCGCTCCGTTAGTTCGAATTTAATTCGAACTAACGGAGGGCTTAGTTCGAACTAGGTAATCCTCATTCCACGAGGATTAAGCCTAGTTCGAACTAGCTAGTTCGAATTAAGGGCTGTGTAGCCCCTTAATTGGAACTAGTGGGAGGCTAGCCCTCCCCAGGTTTCCCTGGTGGCCACTCTGGCCAACACCAGGGAAACTCTACTGCCCCCCTCCCGGCCCCGGACCCCTTAAAGGGGCACAGGCTGGCTACAGTGCCCGTGCCAGGTGCAAGCCTGCCAGCACCCAGCCAGCAGACCCTGCACCTGGCACGGATCGAGCCACCCACCGGATGCCCCCTAGCCCTCCCCCTCTTCCCGGGACCAGGCTGGCGGCTCCCGGGAGCTTGCCCGGGACCGCAAGAGGCGGGCACCCGCCTGGGCTAGTGCGGACATCGTGGACCTCATCCACGATCTCCGCACTAGGCACAGGAAAGTGGCCAGCTTGGGCAGGAGAGCTGCCAGCCTGGCCACCCAGGAGCAGGTGTGCAAGAGAATCAAGGGGGTCCACTGAGACCCCCGACCCTGAGCCCTGAGCTTACAATGGCCGTCCTGGGTCAGACCAAAGGTCCATCTAGCCCAGTAGCCTGTCTGCCGACAGCAGCCAACCCTAGGGACCCTGGAGGGGATGGACTGAAGACAGTGACCAAGCCATTTGTCTCGTGCCATCCCTCTCCAGCCTTCCACAAACCTTGGGCAGGGACACCACTCCTACCCCCTGGCTAATACCACTCCATGGACCCAGCCTCCATGACTTGATCTCACTTCCCTTTAAACTCTGTTCCAGTTCTAGCCTTCACAGCCTCCTGCAGCAAGGAGTTCCACAGGTTGACTCTTTGCTTTGTGAAGATCAACTTTCTGTTACTAGTTTGAAGCCTGCTACCCATTCCTTTCCTTTGGTGTCCTCTAGTCCTTCTTTATGGGAACTAATGAAGAACTTTTCTGTATGCACCATCTCCACCCAACTCCTGCTTTTAGAGACCTCTATCCTGTCCCCCCTCCGTCTCCTCTTTTCTAAGCTGAAATGTTCCAGTCTCTTTAGCCTCTCTTCATATGGGACCTGTTCCCAACCCCTGATCATTTTAGTTGCCCTCCCCTCTCCCAGCCTCTCTCTTCCCCTCTCCCACCTCCTTTTCCCAGTCTCCCCCAGTTTTGTTCAATAAAGGCAGAGTCAATGTTGGAAGACACGTTATCTTTATTTTGTACATCAAGAAGAAGGGGGGCTAGGGAAGGGTAAGTGGAAGGAGGTGAGGGAGGAATGGGGCACGAGCCCCCGATGGGGAGGACTGGGCTGGCTCTGCGGGCTTCTGGGGGTGGAAGCTCTCCTGCAGCCCCCCAATTGCCCCCTCTCCCCAGATGGCAGCCTGCGGCAAGTGCAGCCGGTCTGATGGTCGAGTGCTGTGATGTGCCCAGTGTGGGCACTCAGGGCACTCCAAGCCAGGACTGCTTTGCAAGCGGGGCACCCCTGAGAACTGTCTGTCCGGGGTGGAGTTCAGGACCCTTTAAGCACAGCCCTCGGCTAGCCTGAGGCAGCAGCTCCACGCTCTAAGTCCTCCTCTGATGCCCTGCCGGCACTGCTTCCGGCCATCCTTAACCCCGCTTCAGGGTCCACTTAATGTGGACGCGCTAGTTCGAATTAGCAAAACGCTAATTCAAACTAGTTTTTAGTTCTAGATGCGTTAGTTCGAATTAGCTTAGTTCGAATTAACTAATTCTAACTAAGTTAGTTCGAATTAGCGCTGTAGTGTAGACATACCCTTAGGGATTGCATGGTAGGGAGAGTGGTCACATCCTAGTGTTCACCCTCATATCTGATGGATGGATGGACAGGTCTCCTGGGATAGTTTTATGACAGTGCTGACCCCAGGCAGCTCTGAGGAGTTGGGACCAGAGTGGGAATGCTGCATCCAAGTGCATGAGATGCTGGTAGGGAGGAGGAATGGAGCCGGAGGGGACAAAATACAGTGGGTAATGGAGAGGAGAGGGAGAGCGAACTACAGTGGAGGAAGGGGAATGGAGCTTGGGGATTAATAAAATATTAGCTGACCAGAGCCAGAGTAAGTGGGATGGTTGGTAAAGAGGATGGATACCGCCAGAGGAAATAGTACACCGGAGAAATTGAGGGGGTGTTCTCAGAGGATAGGGACAGATTAATGGACTCATAAGGAAGGATCCGTAAGGGCTGAGATCTGGGGGTGGAAGGAAGGAGGCAGGAATGGAATGAAAAGGACAGGAACTGAGGATGAATGGATAATGAGGAAGTTGGAGCTAGACAGGGTAGACTAGTAGGGTGTAGTATCTATACAATTGGGCCTTATCACAGCTGCCCTTACCCTCCTCCCGCTGTAGTCTACCCTCCCTTCCCTGACGCCACTCCCCACTGTATGCCATGCCCTTTAGCTCCATTGCCCCGCCCCCTGGATTCTCACTGAGACCCTGCCTGCCTCATTCTTGAGAGTAAAGATTCAGGTTCAGTCCGGTGCTGATGCTCTCAGTGGGGAAACACAGAGGGGCTGGGAGGCATATGGGGGAGGAGGTAACTGTGCAGACTGGAGCTGCCTGCATGTCTATGCCCTGCTTCTCTCCAAAGCTTGCAGACCCCAGTTTTAACCGGTGTCACCAGCAAGCAGTTGTATTTATAGAGCAATAGAGATAAGTGTTCAGTAAACTGCCCAATCAGATTTATGATTGTCCATGGAAGCAGGTGCTTTTAATGACCCAGAACAAGGACTTGGTCCAGAAACCTACCAGCCACAAGTGACTCAAGGACTCGAGGTCTCTGTTAGCCTGCATTTAACAAAGTGTCTCCCTAGAGAAGCTCATCCCTTCTATGATATGTGACATCAGGTTCTAGACTGTGGATCAGATCAGATATTACATAGTATGGGGCTGGGTATTCAGGACTTTCTGAGTTCAGCCAGAGAGAAGTGATCTGAAAAAAGGTCAGGAATCCTCAGTTGTATGTCCAGCTCTGTCATTCACTCACTGGCCCTGATGCTCTATGGCCCTACACCTTGTGCACATGGAGGCATCAAATGTGATCATGACCAAATGACTGCCGTTTGATGTCCACTTTGCACTGGCTGAAATGACCTACAAGGTGCAGGCAACAGAGAGCCAAGCCCATTGTCTGTACTTGGGCAAAACTCTTCACCTTTCTGAACCTCATTGTCCTGTTCTGAAAAATTGGGGCGGTAATATCGAGGGATGAGATGATTCCCAGATTTGGCATCTGTGCAGTTGCTCAGTGTTCCAATACGTTGATTCACAATCTCTCTTCCATCGAACGGTCTGATAATGAAGTGATGCAGTAGAACAAATGTCATATGTAGTTCGGGGCACAGACCTCTCCAAATGGAAACATTTTCCTCCTCCATTTCCTTGAACAGCCTAAGGGGAGCATTGGCTTTTGGGGTCCTTTCACCCCACCCATAGTCAGTCATTTCGAAGGGTTGGGAGGCTGCAGGAGGATTGCCAGCCGTATGGTGAAATGAGTGTGCAGTAGGCTGCCCACGTCTGAATATCCACCATGGTGTCCCCGGGGATGAACCAGATCACTCAGCTGGGAGCTAGTTAGATGCAGTTGAGCACTTTAAAAAAAGAGGGTGTTGCACTTAGGAATGTGACCCATTGCTAGCTGCAGAGAAGTCACTAATATGTACAGGTGAAATGCTCTGTCTGTGGCTAGAGATGCAGCTGAACTGTTTAGCACCAGATCAGCTGTGCCACTTGTTGGCAGCAATCCTTGTTTTCCTAGTGGAGACAAGAGGGATGTGGGGTTAGCTGGCCAGAAGCCAGGCCAGTGAGCCTTGGGGAACCTAGATGCTGCCTGGTCTGATTTATACTTCTGGGTGGGTTGAGTGTCTTGTGCTCTCTGCTGCATGGGCTAAAGCGGAATCTCTGCAATTAACCCAGCCCAGTGAGAGAGACGTGTTCAAACCTGAGCTTTCAGTGAATCTCTGGGGCCTCTCAACTGAGCAAGGTTGAGTGTCATTGGCTGGCCATGCTGTAGCTCCTTGTGCTCTCAGCAGCTGTGGGTCCACTACCTCCTCTTCAGTGGGATACTGTGTTTGGTGTCTCAAAGGCCAGCTATGGCTTTCTGTTAATAGAGCCTCGCCCTCTGAAAGGTTAGGACCCCATGTTGGGGTGAAGAATCTTTCTCTGCACCAGCTGCCACTCGCCCATGGGAACACCAGATGGCATTTAGCAGGTTTCTTTCCCGGCTGATCCTGTCCCAACACTTACTGAGGTATGACTAAGACCTGCCTTATCAGGAATTGCTTGAGGACAGAAAACAAGCCAAGCCCAGCACAGAGTTTCTCATGGATCTCTCCTTGAAATATGCTGTTTGCAAACTCCCTGGATTGGCTCCCAGAGTCCACAGCTGCTAATGTGGCTCCAGAGCCAGGGCTGCTCCAGCAGAGTTATCTTGCTGGGCTGTGTCACTGAAACTTCTTTACCTCTCCCACGTTGATCACTTCAGCTTCTTCCTCCCCGGCATCCCTCACTGGCATTGTCCGTCCTGCAGTCCCCACAAAGCACAGCCACCAAGATCCTCTCCCTTAGCTACTCACCTCCTTCTCCAAGTTCAAGCGCTTTATCCTCCTCTGTCCCACCCAGCTTAATCACCCGTGAATTTTATAGCCTGAGCCATTACAGAGAAGCTAACTGAAAGACTCTCAATGATGTTAAGAGGCGTTGGAGCTGACCCTTGTCTAGGCACCTGCTCTACCAGTGATGCCAGATCCGCCTGCATGCTTGTAAGCTTCTCCTACAACTCTCATGCTGCTCCCTGTGAGACAGTCAGCCTTTCCATGCTAGTCTGCAAGGGTGCTGCGCTTTCCGCTTTACAGAGACCCATGTGCAGTCAGGGGCGGCCCATCCATATAGGCGAACTAGGCGGTCGCCTAGGGCGCCAAGTTAAATGGGGCGCCAAATGGTGGCGCAGTATCATTGAGGGGTTTGGAGGTGGGGGCGCCGATTGCATGGTTTGCCTAGGGCGCCAGTTGCTGGCAGCTAGTCTAGGGCCGCCCCTGTGTGCAGTGCTTAATTTATTTCAGGGCTGAGTCCCACCATTCCTAGGCTTAGCAGTTCATTGCCTTGGCACCTCGGGCCTTGCTGCATTAGTTATGAACGTAATGAAATTGCTTGAGCCCGAGCACTTCTTTCATTACAAATTAAGCACTCAGCTTGTTTTGTACAGAACTGACTGGAAAAGACCATCTTTGAAGGCAGGGTAAGGATCAAATCGTTACTCACTGAGCCATTGAATATCATCCTTGGGGTCACCTCCTGCTTCTTTCCCCACCCCTTCATGCTCTCATTGCCCCGCCCCACATCCTCGTGGTGGCATCATGTCATTAAAATTCAGTGCAAGGATCATTCCTTTGATCCACAGGAGGAGGCACCTAGCGGCATGTTCCGTAGTAAACACTCATCATGGGGGCTCCTGACACCAGAAGAGAGCATGGGGTGAAACTCACCCTGGCTCACAGCACTAGGGCCAGTATCATCCCTGCAGCACTGGACTGAATGGAGCTGTGCCCTCTTATATCACGGCCACATTGGGTGCTCAAGGGCCAGTTGTAGTAGGTGCTGCTGGGTTTTGCCCTGTGCTAATTCAGGCTTTTGGGCATGGAGTCAGGATGGGCAATGAGCTCTTGGATGCTTTCAGAGGCAGGAAATCAGTAAGCAGCCCTGTCCCTTATGAATGTGACTGTTCTCTTGGAAGAGAACTGGAGCATTGGGTGAGTGGGGGATTCGACTAAGCTGCATTGGCAGTAAGATACCAGAGATTGCCCTGTCCTGATCAGGTGACGATTGTGTTATCATGTCCCTGTTTCACTGACACCCTGTCCAAACCCTGGCTCCCAGAGCCAGGCTAAAGCAACATTCAGGTGCAGAAAAGAGCAATTCCAGTAGGGAATCAGCATAATCTTACTGTGAAAAGATTTGAGCAGCCTTCACTCATGTCTTACTAAAACACACTGAACCAAAATAATACCTGGTGAGAATCCAATGACGTCCCTGGAGTTATGCCCAGGAAGGATCTGCCCCCACTGCCCCTATCTTCCTCGTCTGCCCTTGTGTTTTTGCTCAGAGATGATTCAGTTCTTTACTGCATTCACCTTATTCTCCTCATTCCAGTTGATCCTAGCGAGCTATCAGAAGTTAATTAAAATGGAAACAAGAAGTAACCAGGCCATGGGCTGCACAGGCAAGAATGCCACCAGCTCCCTGAGCCAGGGTTGTCCCCGGCTGACTCCAGGGCAGGGCTGCCTCTGGCTGATTCAGGGCCAGAGCTACCTGCACAGGTATGCCCTGGTTGCCTTGGAGTCAGGACTGCCAGGGAAGGGATGTGGTTTGGGACCATAGATGTAGCTGTCCAGGCAGAGATGCTCTAGCTGCCTTGGGTTGCAGCTGTCCAGACAGGGATCTCCCAAATGCAGCAGACTTCTGCTAAGACACTGTGCTTCCAGTTCTCAGTCTCAGATTGCTTTGCAAGGCCCCAGCCTGGTCTGCACTGCTTTGCTGGCTGCTGCAGGAGGTTCTAGTCACTTGCATGAGCAGCAAATTCAGCCCAGATATGGTAAACTAAAGACAGCTCCCCTTCTCAGGAGCTTGCATCCCTGCAGGGCCATGCCCTCCCAGCTCACGGACACCTGCCTGCAACGTGCACTAGGACATGGCTTGCCACATTCTCTCCTACCCCCCGAACAAGAGCAGCCTACTAGCATGCATACCTTCTGGGGTCAGCTCTCTTTGTCAATGCCACGCCTGCTGCCCATCCCCTAGAATTCATTGCAGGGCAATGTGCCGAGACAGCTCATGGCCAGCCAAAGAGCCTCTTTCCTCCACCTCCTTGAGGATTCAACCACTGGCCCCAGGCAAATGAGGAGGGGTTCTGTCTTTTAAAAGTAACTTTATAGATGCTTTTAATGCAAATAAAAGCGAGAGACTGAGAGATCCAGCCATGGCCAGGCACAATGCAGATCCCCCTCCCTGCCCCCCCAGCAACACTTAGTTCTGCTCTGCAGCACCACCCCTCTCTGGTAATCCAAGCCTGAGCTCTCCACCTAACTCTGCCAATGACCCTCAGGCTGACCCTCTACCATTCCCACCCTGTTTCTCCTAAACAGAAATGACTAATATTTACGCACTTTGTGGCAGGGCCTCTGCTGTGGGCCAGTGTCTGCCCGAATCACCCAACTGATTTTCCCCATAAGATCTATGGCAAATTTTCTTTTCCCCCGGCCTCAAGGGAACCCTGCAAAATTCACAGTAGAAATCAGTCTGACTCCCTTGGGTGTTAGTATTGTAAAAAGAGGAATTAGAATGATAAGACTGTGTGTAGTGTTTAGACTTTATAGAATGCTTGTAGGTTGCTACCTGCATTAATCTCACTTATAGCAGCCGTATCCTATATTGTAACATAATGTCTGAGTGTTTGCATTGCAAGCCTCTGGGACTACAGTATGTAAATCACCAGACCACAAAGAGACTTGAACTAGCGTGAACTGCTGTTCTCCAAGAGAAGTTGACAGGTCCTGGCCAACAGGAAATGTCCATGACCTCAGATGGACTGGAGAGGAACATTAAAGGGGACAAAAGACTTCGCTGTTTACTCTTCCCAAAACATGAGAAGCAAGTGATTCCTCCCATCAGCTGAGTTTGCAGCTCCAAGCAGAGCAGGGGAAGGGAATTTTTATGTAAGAAGGGAGAGTATTTTTATGCTGCTTGTACTTGAGACACGAAAGGAGTGGCTGGCAGTGTGGTACTTGGGGTAACGTTCAAACAGAGACCTGGTAATGTGGCAGGCCCTCTGGGGTCAGAAAAACATTTTGTACACGTGAGAATTTTAAAATAATGTCTCACTGTACTAGATCTAGGTGCTGACTGCATTAAAAGGGACTGTGTGATTCCTTTTCTTTTTGCTTCTTGATATGCAGTGTGGGAGATCAAAAGCACAGTTTGTGATTGGTCGGGAAAATTCACTTCAGTGTTACCCACTCATGTTCGGAGTTTGTTCCCCTTTTGCAGCCTATCTTGACCGTGGTATATCCAGTAAGGGCTGCCCCAGGCATCCTTGGGCACAGAGTGAGTGTGGGGGTGGGGGGAGACCTCAGAGGAGGGGCAGGCAAGGGTGTTTGGTTTTGTACAAGTAGAAAGTTGGCAATCCTAATAGCAGAGCTCCAGAATATGGGGTGATTGACCAGGCAGGACCCTGGATCTGGTAGTAAAATGGCTGCTGGGGCTGGTGTCCAAGAGGGGCATGTGGCAGTGGGGCATAGACCCAGCAGCCGAGCAGACCGGGGGCAACAGGAGAGCTAGGCTGGTGGCCAGGAGGCTAAACACGAAACTTGGGGGTGCTGCAGCACCCCCTGCGCCTGTACTTTCTGTGTGTATGCTCTTGAATCACTGCCAACAGCTTTACATATATGTCGAGTGGTGGGAGGGTCCCAGAGCTGCAGCCCAAGCGCGAACATTTACACTGTAATTAAACAGTCTCTTCCTTAGCCCAAGCCAGCTATTGGACAAACTGGACAGTCTCTGCAGGAAAGAATCAATGGACACAAATCAGATATATGTAAAGGAAACCTACAGAAACCTATTGGGGAACATTTCAACCTTCCAAATCACACACTGACAGATCTCCAAGTAGCTGTCTTGTCACAAACCAGCTCTACAAGCCAGATCCACAGGGAAACATTGGAATTAGAGTTCATCGGCAAATTCAATTCACATGCTAATGGACTCAATCTGATGAAAGTTGATTGGGACACTACCAATTTAACAACCATTGAATGTGCTAACAGCTCTCTGTGTAGTATCCTTCCTGACATGGGAATCTATCTATTGACTTTGATTTTTATCTGCTTCAGTTTAAGTACCCGTTCTCCACATACTTACTGATGCTCTGTTTCCCACCCCTCTCTTTCTTCCCTTCCCTACCCCTCTGCTATTTATTTCGAGTGTACGCATCCCAAACTCATAACTCCAGTCATCTGCAGAAGTGGGCTGTGCCCATGAAAGCTCATGATACCATCTGCATGTTATGTTAGTCTATAGAGTGCTACCAGACCATTTGTTGTTTTTTTCTGCAAAATAGACACACGGCTTAAGACTCAATTCAACCTGGGTCAAGGAAAAACTTGCCCTATAGGATGGTGCAGCACAGACAGGTGCATTATGGGAACAAGTCACAGCTGAAGACTGGAGTGCAGAAAAGGTGGACTGCTGGTCTAGTCTAGTCTGGTGAGTCTTCTGCCATTTCGAGTCCTGCCATTTCGAGTAGTCAGAGAGATCCTCCAGCCCTCATATCAGAGAGGCCAGTCAGTCAATCCCTTTGGGCCAGCTTATTTCACAGCAAATTCACAGACCATGTTAGCGGTAGGAAAATAGGGACCAAATTCCAGGCTGTTTTCCCAGGAGATGTTGCTCAGGCCAGGAACAGGGCAAAGGCACCTTAATGTCACCTTTGTATCTTCCCAATCCTGGTTGCTTGAGGCGGGGGGGGGAGAGTCAGTGCAGCTCTTTGAGTAAATAAGAGCAGCTTCAGGGCACACTCTAACCCAGGCATGTCCAAAGTCCGGCCCGCGGGCCAATTGTGGCCCGTGTTCCGGTTTAATACGGCCCCACAGGTAATTTGGCAATATCTATCTTTTATGGCCCCCAACGAATCCATATGTATTGAGATGAATACATTGTAAAATCTCAGTTAGTCAGTTGGTCTAAATCAGTTATAAATATATTTGACACAACATGTATACTTGGTGTTATGTTCCTGTTCATATTTTTTGAACTTAAAAGTTGACAGACAACCTTTATTACCAATAATATGTAATGTACTTTACAATGTTCCTGACATATATTTCAGCTTCCTGGATTTTTTTTTCATCTGGCCTTCAGATATGAAAGGCAGAGTGATTTAACACCTGTTTAGATTTGTCATCCATGTGACGAAATGAAAAGTATGCCGTTGGCAATAAACTTTGCATAAAATAGTTAATTTGCATTTAATTTTAATGGTTCAAAGAATGTCAGGCAAAATGGTCGGCCCTCATGCATGTTCACTTCATCAAATCTGGCCCTCTTTGAAAAAAGTTTGGACACCCCTGCTCTAACCCATATCAGTCTTATGTCCCGACTGAGAAGCTGCTTTGCAGCACACTAACTACTGCAGCTTTCATTCTGCCTTGCTCCTGGAGTAACAAAAAGAGGGTATAGTGGGGGTGTCTCCTCCAAAGATGGAGTTGCCCCAACAGATGTGGCCAGATAGGTCTGGGAAAAGTGGGAGGCTGCTGGCGGGGAAAAGGGTGTTTAGGCCCTTCCATGGTGCTGGCTGACAGCAGAGGATAATCACAGTGAACTCTTAGCCAGTGACAGACTGACTAGCCTGAGAGGAGGCATCCAACCAGGCCAAGCTAGCTCCGTCAGTTTTAACACCACCTGGATGCCAAGGGGCAGTCTAGTGAATCCCACTCCTCGGTACCCCTTCCCAGCTGTGTACACGGCACAACCTCTCTTCTCCAAGCCTGTTTGAGCTCTGTGGTACGCAAGCTGTTAACAATGCTGCCCCTGTTTCAGCTGCTCCAGCAGCACTGTTCCCATGCCTGAAGGGGGCCTGGCCCTTTAGCAGTCCTAGGGGTTTTTCAGGTGAGAGTGGGAGCACATGTGCTTAGGAGCCATTGGAGCATGCAGACTCTGAATGGACTCTGATGGCAAAGCGCTGATCTGCAGGCTGATAAGGTGGGAATGCTGGGCAGTGCAGTAAAGTGAGACTATCAGGCCAATGGAAAAGCCATTACCTTCTGCCTCACTCTCCCATAATGGGAGCTCCGTGCTCAAACTGCCCGTGAGAAAGGAAGCAGGCAAGGTGCAAAGAGACAGGGTCAGTGAATGAAGCTGTTATGATCCATGAATTCCAAAGTATGGTACTTGTGGGGTCCAGGAAGGAGCTAATGCAGTGATGGGCAACTAAGCTAGTGAGTGGGTCCTTCATCTCAGTGGGCCACAGGATTGTTGTAACCAACCAAGACCATTTCCCAGGATAGGATAGTTTTGCTAACTGCGCTTGTGTACTTAGAATTTGCGGGCTGTGCCGATTGAACCATAGCAGCACTTTGATTGGATGCCGAGGGAGCACATGGCAGGGTCCCAGCGGGTGGTGGGGAAAGATCCCAGAAGCTCAGACCTGCTTTTTAAAACTGACTCAGTATGGGGTTCTACGTCCCATCAGAGCACAGGCTGCGAGCGGGGGTGCACATGCACCCCTGCGCGCGCACACCCCCTCCACCCCTCCTTGCCCCGCTCATCGGCAGTGGGGAAGGTGCAGACCAGGAAGCTCCAGCCCATGCAGCACCACTTCTCAATGCTCTGGGGAGTGCTGGAAAAAGGTGGTTGGAGAGAGTTGGGCAAGAGTGAGGCAGGACAAGGAGAGGTAGGGGTGCTGCCCCTCTCCTTCCCCTGCAATGCATCACCACTGCATCAGAGACACCTTACAAAGTGAAGCTCCTGCAGAGCTTTGGGCATCTGGTGGAAGGATCAGATGAAGTGGAGCTGGTGCATCACCATGGCCATGATGTCCTTCTGGCTCAAGAGTAAAAGGGTGTATCAGAAACGTGGATGTCCCCTTGAATCAGGGAGGATTAATGGCAACTGGAATCCTGGGATGGATTCATCTTCTTCTCTACTGACCTCCACTGCCAGACAACCCTCCCACTCCATTGTAGGAGGAGCTCCTGCCTCCATTCTCTCCATCTCTCTATGGCAGCTGTTCCTTTGCATCTTCTCACTGTCCAATTTCTCTGCCTGGTTTTGGTTGCTGTATTCTTCTATTCCCATTGGGTTGCATCTCTGGCCCCACAGAATAGCAGGTTTCCCTACAGTGAGAGGAGTATCTATGGTGCCTGGAGCGGAGGAATGATCCTTAAATGGAGTAGGGGGAGAAGGAGAGACAGACTCATCCTCCAGCTGGGCCAATCTCAGAGAATTACATGAGTTTCAACATCACTCCCATTACCCAATGGGGGACAATTTCAGATGGGAGGTGGATCATTTCTTCAGAGGTCCCATTATCTGGTTTCTGTCAGTGTCACTTTTCTGTTGGGTCCTAGTTCCCATCTGGGTTTCCTTACTCCTGGTGTAATAGAAGTTTGTAGATCTGGTAAATCCACATCCATGACCAGCTGGCCAATGTCCTTGGCTGGGTCACTAATGGACAGTTACAGCTAAGCCACCACATTCCCTAAGGAAGAAGGAGGGCTTCATCAGCATTGTACTGTCACTTCCAATCTCGCCTGGGCCAGGTGTCTTTGTCCCTGAAGTCCCTCTGCTAGAGACACTGAGGAAGAGGAGCTAAAGCTAGACGCTCAGCTCCTTCTGCCCCTAAGGGATCCTGGATCAAAGGAATGTGGGCAGGGCCCTCCATGAGGACTTGCACCCCCAGCTGCTCCAGGAGGACAAGAAGGGACCCAAGGCCAGACATGAACCTGGCTGGAACAGGAGTTGGAACATGGTCCCCTTAGAATCCGAAGATCTCCACCGAATCTGGAATTTGACTCAAGTCTATCTCATGCCCTGCTCTGCCTCTGTCTTTCCAAGAGGAACAGTCCCAACCCACAGCCCCTGCAGCTGCAGGTCCTACAGCCTAACTCCATGCCCGGTGTGGGGATGGTGAATCAGAACGGAGCTCTGCTGCTCTGTATGAGAGATCTTGGGACACTATGGACCTGATGCAGAAGTTAATACACTGTGGAAGAAGGAGGCACATCAGGATCAATAGATCGGTGTACATGCTGTGCAAACGAGTCCATCTCTATCCCTGAGGCTGAGACATTGTGCTCAGGGTGGAATATTCATTGATCATGGCACTTGAGAAGGAGATTGTCACAATTTGTCTTTGTTTCTCCAGATTGGGACAATGTTCAGTGTCTGGCCTGATCCCATCCTTTCTGAACTCCTGATTCATGAACAGCTCATCTGGATGGAGACCAGGGTCATCCTTAAGATTTTTGGTGCCCTACATAGCCCCAATACCTGCATCCTTCCATCCCCTGTGTGGGAAAGGGACAGCCATTCCATGGGGCATGGTTATGCTCAGGGTTGATGGAACAGGAGTTGGGGAGGAGGGGTAGTAAGCGGGGAGAAGGCAGACTGAGTGGCTCAGCTGGCTGGAGCTGCAAGACCAGCAAATGGAGGAGGCCAGGACATTGGGCCCAACAGGGCTGGGAGGCAGAGTGGGAGACTGGGGCACTGGAGCCAGTGCTGCTTGTGGCCTATGGCGGCCCTAGTCATACACAGCATAGGGCACTACTACATTTTAAGCACCACTGATGCCCCAAATGTAGTGATGCCCTACACAGCTACATAAGCCTAAGGACGGCCCTGATGGAGACTGACCCCTTTCCCCCTCACTGACTTGAAAGCCTTTGGTCAGAGGAAGGGAATGACTGGGGGGGCAATCCATCCCCCTCCCCAGATCTCAGTGCTGGTAGGAGAGAAAAGCCGATTCCCTTCAGGCCCACCTGGTTCTCTAGGAAGGAGTTTGTGACTCTTCTGTGAGCACCCTCTCCTGCATTTCATGGTGTGTGAGTGAGGGAGATTGGGCAGGGGACGGAGTTTTTGAGGCTCTTACAGCCAAAGCCAGCCAGGGTCCTGACTTGAAGTTCTAGCTCCTTCCCCTGTCTCATAAGGAAGAAGGGTCCAACATAGCACTGCTCTGACCAAGGGTGGCCCATTAGGGTGCAGGCTTGGAGAACAAGCTGGAAAATGGATTTTCAGTCTTTCCTTTCAAGTTCTCTCCAGTGCTAAGGTAAAACTGCCCCCAGCCTATGCTCACCTCCAAGATGTATTGCAGTCTGTCTGTGTCTGGGGATTCTGCCTCCGGGGTCCCCAGCATGGCATGTCTGAGGCCAGAAAAGACCTGTGCAGAGCCTCCAAAGGAGTGGATAGCCATGGGTCACAGATGGGAAATTGGGAAAACTTCTCCTCCCTGTCAATAGCCCCCTGCTTGACCAATCAGCATCAAGACTCTGAGAAGTGGGAAAGGTTTCAACAGATGTCCCAGATCATGACCAGAGGGGATCAGTCTCAGTTTCCCACCTCTTTGGGACAGCCTCCCACAAAGCCATCAGTAGAGGTATTTCTGAGGTTGCTCCTGTCTTGCACCTTTGTCCTGCCTGGCTGATGTCAGGGTCTCTGTGTGAGGTCAGCACCTCTCCATGACTTTTCTCCAATAGGCTTAGGCCCTGCAATAGGCCTTTGTGATGTCACTGCCACACCCACCTCTCCCCTTCAAGCGGGCTTGAAGTCAAGGGATGGCAAAAGAGGCAAATTACCGCCAGAGCCCCACGTGGTGCACTGCAGAGCTCCAGGCAGTGTAGTCGGGGTGATGCTGATGGCCAGCTGCCCTAACCCCGCCTCTTCTGCCTGAAGCTCCCCCCACCCCTTCTGGGAATGCAGAGCCATGCCCTCTTGACCTGGGGCCCAGCAAGGCTAGAAGGCTGCTGTCCTGCCCCTACCCAGCCCCTTTGGGCACATTGACTGCTCAGAATAAAATGCTCTCAAATGAGCTACAGACCAACAATTATTGCTAGTCACTATTCAGCAAGGATCTGAGAATGACTGGCACATTAGAGAGAATCAGGAACTGCACAGAGAGGACAATTGCAGAGAAGCACCACGATCATGATTGCGACTTATTTGTTTGGTTTTAAAAGAGAACAAAAGGACCTAGGTCTTCCCTGGCAATAGCCACCTACTTGGCCAACCAGCATTGAAGTACAAATGTCCAGGCTCAAGTCACCACTGGAGTGGGATCAATGAGCACTCTTCCAGCCCCACCTCATTGTGAGGGCCACCCACTGTCCCCCAATAGGCTGGGTTCTTGCAACAAGCCTTTGTGATGTCACTTAATGACAGCTGTGTTTGGGGATCAAGCTGTCTGCACAGGAAAGCCCCAGAGGCTGCACTCCCTATGCCACACTCAGTTTTTCATTAATTGTTAGACTTTTAGGCCAGAAGGGACCTTTAGAGCATCAGATCTGACCCCTACATATCCTAGCCCTCCAGAATATCATAGTAACTACATTTTGATTCAAGCACACACCAGAAACACATTTAGTCTTCATTAGAAGACATCAAGAAATGGAGAATCTGTCATTTGCTTTGGTAGTTTGTTCCACGGGTGAATCATCTTCACTGTGAAAAATTTGTGCCTTATTTCTAATACAAATTCGCCTATTTTCACCTTCCAGACTCTGGTCTTGTTCTGCTTTTTTCTGCAACATTACATAGCCCTTTAATACTCCTGACATTTTCTCTCCAGGAATAGTGATAGAAATGTAGCCGTGTTAGTCTGGTCTAGCTGAAACAAAAAACGGGACTATGTAGCACTTTAAAGACTAACAAGATGGTTTATTAGATGATGAGCTTTCGTGGGCCAGACCCACTTCCTCAGATCAAATAGTGGAAGAAAATTGACATGACCATATATACCAAAGGATACAATGAAAAAAATGAACACATATGAAAAGGACAAATCAAATTTCAGAACAGAAGGGCGATAGGGGGGGTGGGAGGTAAATGTCTGTGAGCATTGTCCTGGGAGCTCCTGTTGAGCAGCTTGCCCAGCATAACCCCAAAATTCTTCTCAATCACTGCTTGCCTGGGAACAGATCCCCATTCCACGGTTGTGACCTGCTAGTTTTGGGGCTAGGGGAGGGCCTTATATTTGGCTCTGGGAAAACCTGTTTGGTTTGCATGGGTCTAGCTTCCCAAGGGAACCAGATCGCTCTATATCACTGCCTTGGCCTCAGTCTTATTTTTGTCACCCATATGTGTTACCATCAGTGAGTTCATGCTTTCTTCCAGTTCACTGATAATTAAACACTTAGTTCTTGAGAGCCTCTTTAGACCCCTTGTACGAAGTACCAGCCCTTCTCTAATTCTTTTCCAGTTCCACTGTCTGCTTTTTGAGATGTCACCCAACATTGAACACCTTTCCTAATAATCCCTAACTACTGATAACCTTTGTGAGTGTTGCTGCACAAGGAATAGAAGCTTTCAGAGAATTACCCGTGGTGGCTTCAAGATCTCTTTCTGGCATGGGAACAATTAATTTAGAACTCATCGCTGTATAAGTATAGCTGAGATTATCTTTTCCAACGAGCATTACTTTGTACTTCTCAATGTTGAATTTCATCTGCCATTTTGTTGCCCAGCCACACAGGGTTGTGTGATCCCTTTGTAGCTTTTCACAGTCTGCTTTGGATTTAACATTCTTGAGTATCTTTGTATCATCTGCAAACTGTGCCACTTTCTTGTTCACCTTTTTTTCTTGATTATTAGTGAGTGCGCTGACTGGAAAAACATGAGCCAAGTCCTCCCTACCCCCACATCCATTTTGCTGAAAGCAGCTCCCATCTCTCCTTTCCCGCACAGTGCTAAAAGGCTGCTGCTGGCCATGCTCTGGTGTGAAGCCTGACAGAAAGCTGGGAAGGGGTCATGTGACTCTGCATCATGCCCTCCACATGTTGCCTTGAGAAGACACAGCGCCAGGTACCAGGAGAGGCAGGTTCATCCCAGGGGCCTAGCCAGGAATGGAGGGTGGAGAGCACTGAGCAGGGATGTTTGGGTCAGGTTGGTCAGTCACCCCCATCCCCATGTGAGAGAGGTATACGGGAATGTGCATGGGTCACCTATGTCTGTGCAAACCTTAAAGATAGAAAGGTAAATTTAAAAAGACTCCATCTAGGCAGTATTTCTTTTTAACGGGCTCAGTCAACTTGATGTTAATTTGAACATTTGTACTGCATAGTTCTGATTGATTGCCATTGAACTCGCTTGAATACAAGTAATTTTACCAGGTGTCTTGTATTCAGCACAGGAAAACATGGTCACCCAATTTCTCCCCACCTGCCCTATAATTAGTTGAAATTTTATTGTACACTTGGCAGGGGGGAGGGTCGGGGACTTCCTGTTTATTCTGTGTTTGTACAGTGCCTAGCACAGTGGGGGCCTGGTTCATGACAGGGTACTACTGTAGTACACATAATAATAAATGCTTTCTATAAAAGCTCCACTCAGCCCCTTGCCCAGAAGAATCACTGGGGCATTGTGGCTTTCTGGGCAGCAGCCAGGTCCTGGGGAAGCTCAGTGGAGCCTGTTCACTCCCCACTGGGAGTGACGGGGCTGAGGAAGTGGGTTAGGACATGCAGTGTGTGAAAAAATGTCACTTCACTTTCTTCTAATGATCTGTTAGTGACAGTCTCCATTGGGGACAAGGAGAGGCACATGTGGGCCCCAAGCCAAACTGGTGAGGATTAGCTGCAGTGCAATCAGTCACACTGATTTCCCCCCATTCCTCTCTCCCTGTACACATACGCAGATCTCGCTTCCAGGTTCTTATAGTAACTGCTACGGGCCAAATTTGTCCTTGGTGTAATTCAGTGGTTGTAACTGGGCTCAGTAACTATAGACAGGCAAAGACGGACACTCTGGCCCTGGCCCATCTGGCATGAGGCTAACACTGGGGGTTATGGAAGGGAGATGGTGCCTGCATGTGCGATACAGGACCCAGGACAGTATCACAAAGTAATGCCCCTGTCTCACTCCCAGGGCAGGAGGGATCTGGTGGGAGCAGAGGAAGCTTAGCACAGGACGTCAGTGCCACAGAACAACATAGCACAGCTACTGATCCCGAACTCAGACCCGCCACCCAGAGACAGACACTGCAGGAGCCCAGTTCTCTGCAAAAATGCCTCATCGCTTGTGTCCCTTGTAGAGCACAGCCCTGTCAATTGCTGATTATTCCTTAGGATGCCAATGCTGGTGCATGGCAAGCAATTGATGACTATGGCAATCATTACATGCAAAGGACAATGATGATTCTATAGCACTGCCAGCATCAACTAATCTCCCGAGTATCCCTCTAATCAATGAGCTGAGCCAATAGCATCATTACCAGTGACAGTGGGATGGTCCCCAGGACACAGGCCTTTCTCCGTGAGCTAGAGATCCAGCGTTGCAGAATGGAGATGCACAGCAATTCTGTCCTACCCAGCTAGGGGGCAATCATGCCCACCCCGCCTCACAGCAGCATAGCCAGCTGGGACCCGGCTCCTTGTGTTACACTCCCTTGAGCCCTGCACACTCATTTATCAGAGACCTTCTACTGTCCACAAGTCACTGTGGCATCAGAATAAAACATCTGGACAGAGTTGCAGGGCAAAGAGCTGGTTCCCCCATAACTCTCATGTGGGTGTAACAGTCCTACAGACCAGTGCACATTCCCTTAGCTAATGCAGGGAGCAGGCCCCTGCAAGTCTGGCTGGGAGGAGGGGCAGGTTCTGAACAGCATCCCTACAAGGAGAATGCCACCTCTTCAGGGAGACTAAGCTGGTCCTCGAAGGATCCTCTTTCATGGAAGGTGCTTGGCCTATGCTAGGAACTGGCAGGGACAAATGCAGTCTCTATGTGCATGTTGTGAACTGGGCACTGGAGTAAGGCAAGACAGATGCCTATGGCTGTAGCATCCCAAGAAGCTACTCCATGCCCAGGCTTGCTATCCACAGACTCCCTGGGGAAAAAAGGGCACCTCAGCCCTGTAAACAGGAGTCAGGGTGATACAGTCAGATCGGGGCCCGAGAACTATTGTCAGCTACAGTCCAGAATGCAATGTATGGGGAAGCACACAACATGCTGGGTAAATCCTCCAGTAAAGAGTGCTACCAGTGATCACCGCGGATGCTCCCAATGCCATCTGACTTGGTGACTCCAGCAGCAGTGTGGAGAGGAGCCCGGGATCAGAGACTAGGTGAGCTTTACTGCCTGCCGGAACTGGACTGCTCAATGTCCAGCCATGGTATTTTATGTTGTCACTGCTGGAGGGATCCTAAGCTCCCAGATTCAGCCCTGGATCTTGGATCTGAGCTCTCTTCATCACCAGGCCCGGGCTGTATGTGGGGTTTAGTTCTGTCCACCCAGAGGGAAGGGACTGGGTGTGAAATTTGCATATAGGTTCAAATCCTAACTCCCTCCTCCCACAAAAGTGAGGAGTCTGAGGACTAGGCCCAGCCCCCCTAAGAAAGATTTTAAAGAGAGGGGAAGACCCACAGGACTCCAGATTTGGAGTAAGGGTGAAAGAAAATGTTCAATGTATTTTTGGGGGGGGCGCTCAGGCCAGTTGCAGCATATGTGTGCTCTTCGTGGGACTTGCCCAAGTTCCTAGCAGCCATGTGCTCTGGTCCCCAGCTGCACTTGTTTCATGTGACACTCTGTGGTGCCTTTGCATTTGCTGATTGATTCCCTAACTCTCTTTCAGCTCCTTGCAGAAATGTGCAGCAGTTCCCTGCACTTCCGAATCACCTTCCCTTCAGCCATGGCCAGAGGCACCTTAACCACGGCTTCTTGAACCGTAAATGGGGTTTGAGGCCGATTCTGTCTGGCCATCAGCCTCCTTCACAGGCTGGCCAATGGCATTTAGCAAGGGTGTAAGCATGAACTAATTGCAGCTGTAACTGGGGGCAAATCTGTGCAGGAATTGCAGCATAGCCTGCTCGGGTGGAAGACCCAGAATTAGATGCCATCTGCTATTCTTGCACCAGGCTAAAAAAACTGGGCAGCCTGCCTGGATGCCAGGGCCTCTCATTCACAGACCCTACCTGACACAGGCTGGCTCCTACTGTATGTGGGACATGCACAGCCATGGAGGAAGGTGCTGTGACTAGATGGACAAACGTGCTTTGCTCTTTCTCCCTGATGAGAAATACCACAAGGCTGTGTCTACACTGCACCCCTTTTCCGGAAAAGGGATGCAGATGAGACAAGTTGGAATTGCAAATGAAGTGGGGGATTTAAATATCCCCCGCTTCATTTGTATAAACATGGCTGCCGCTTTTTTCCGGCTCGGGGCTTTGCTGGAGAAAAGCGCCAGTCTAGATGGGATCTTTTGGAAAATAAAGCCTTTTCCAAAAGGTCCCTTATTCCTGATTCCTGATTGGCAGCCAGACCAGGTGTGTCTAATTAACGCAACCTAAAAGGGGTCTTTTAGTGAGACAAGGTCAGGGAGGTAATATCCTTTATTGGATTAGTGTCTGTTGGAGGGAGGGTTAGCTGGCTGGCTTTTGAATTACACTGAATTCTTGTTCAGACCTGAGAAACTTAAGCATCACAGCTCAGTACAAGATTGTTTGGCACAAGTAGTTAACTCTTATTTTAAGGGACCACTCCAGGTGAATTGGTTTCTTAACACCACTGCAATCATAAGGTAGAAAGGAATGGTGGAGGGAAGCAGCTTGGAGTGGGGATTTTTAGTGAGTTTTAGATTGTTGTAATAAGCCTAATGGCCAGTGTCTCTGTTCCCTCTATGATTTAGTATCTAGCAAAGTTATGAATCTAAGCTCCCAGGCTTATCTTTTGAAAGTGTTGTGCAGGGTGAAAACTGATCGGCCATTTCTAGAGTGAGCACTTTGTGGAAAGTATTCTCCCCTTGCTGATGCAATGGTTTTGTCTCTTACCATTTTCCTGTAGAATAGTGATAGAAATGTAGCCGTGTTAGTCTGGGGTAGCTGAAGCAAAATGCAGGACAATGTAGCACTTTAAAGACTAACAAGATGGTTTATTAGATGATGAGCTTTCGTGGGCCAGACCCACTTCCTCAGATCAAATAGATTTGATCTGAGGAAGTGGGTCTGGCCCACGAAAGCTCATCATCTAATAAACCATCTTGTTAGTCTTTAAAGTGCTACATTGTCCTGCATTTTGCTTCATTTTCCTGTAGGAATTCATTTGACAGCATAGTGCTTTCCCAGTTTCACCCATGTAGTTGCTAGCAGAATATTGTGGGACCAACATAACTACAGTGCAGCTGTGTATAACAAAGGCTTCTTTTGTCGCTTTAAGGCAGAAAATAACTAAAAGGAGGAACAGAAGGGCTTAGGAACAGGCAAACTGAGGAGGAAACTTAGAGTGAACATAATGTTTGTTAACAATAAAGGAAGCCTTGTGAAGAGGGTGCATTTGGACGCCATGTGTTCTGTGTAGTATTAAGAGGAGGGTGGGGATACCCCCTCCTTATATTCAGCAACTGGGTATAAGAGGCTCTTGTGCCAGAAAGAGCTGTCTACACTGCCCCTTCTTGCGCAAGAAAAGCCCTCTTGAGCAATGCCGTTATTCCTGAAAATAATCAGCGTAGCGGCATTGCGCAAGAGGGCTTTTCTTGCGCAAGAAGGGGCAGTACAGACAGCTCCTTCTGGCGCAAGAGCCTCTTCTGCAAAAATGGTGGCTCATTAGGTATGCAAATGAGGCTTGGCGATATTCCACGCTTAGCCTCATTTGCATATTTCTCGCACAAGAAACTGTTAGTGTAGACATAGCCGAGGAGTGAGGTGTCTCAGTTGGGAGCCACATCAGTGAGGGTTAGGGGTTTTTGGTTTTGTGTGTTTGTTTGCTTCTCACTTGTGCGGTCCCTAACTGATTTTTCTGTGGGTCAGTGGCCTCCACTCTAAAAAGGGTTCCTCACCCCTGCCACAAAATTAATATTTTACTTTATTTAAATGAAGTTTGATAAGCTAACTTGAGAAAGTTAAAGCTTTTAATTTGTTTAATGATTTAATATTTCCTTTCTTACTGGTTAAATGAAACCATTCACCCTGGCTGCAGCACTAGCAAAATGGCTCAGGTGTAATTATGTAATTAACAGCAAGTTTCCATTAGCAAGAAATGTTTGCATTGAGCCAGATGGGCCACAGGCCAAAAGTTTGAGAACCCCTATGTTAGAGGCATAGGAGTGCGCTGTGTTGCAAGGAGATGGGCAGGAGAGTTTGGCTGACTTGAAGCCCTGCCCATACACACCAGGCGCTGGCTTTTCCGAGCACCTAGAGCATTGGAAGGCAGAGGCAGGCGAAGAAGTGGGGGGACATGGCAGCCGCGCTGCCTGCCATGATCCCAGAAGGTAATTTCTATAAAACCTTTATTACTGTATAAATTTTTAGTATGTTATAACAAAATCGTTTTACCAATCACTGTTTCCACTCAAATTTTTCATTAACCTCTCTTATGTGCACTCATTGCAGGTGTATTTTGAACTCCTTTATATTTAAAAAAATTGCCGTCCACATTTACAAAAAATACCCACCCTCCCCTGCACAGAAATTCCTACCAGAGGTAACATTTAGTTAGCAGACATGGAAACTGAGGGTAGCTATGGGGCACAGGATAAGGGATGTTCAGAAAGAAAAGCAGAGATCAGGAGAGTGCAAGGTAATAATAGGCCCTGGCAGAAATGAGCATGTGGCACCTCCACATCCCTGCAAGTAACCCTCCTGTGAGATCCATGGGTGTGTCTAGACTACATGCCTCCTTCGACGGAGGCATGTAGATTAGCCAGATCGGAAGAGGGAAATGAAGCCGCGATTAAAATAATCGCGGCTTCATTTAAATTTAAATGGCTGCCCCGATCTGCCGATCAGCTGTTTGTCGGCAGATCGGGGGAGTCTAGACGCGATGCCCCGACAAAGAAGCCTTTCTTCATCGACACAGGTAAGCCTGGTTTCACGAGGCTTACCTGTGTCGATGAAGAAAGGCTTCTTTGTCGGGGCATCGCGTCCAGACTCCCCCGATCTGCCGACAAACAGCTGATCGGCAGATCGGGGCAGCCATTTAAATTTAAATGAAGCCGCGATTATTTTAATCGCGGCTTCATTTCCCTCTTCCGATCTGGCTAATCTACATGCCTCCGTCGAAGGAGGCATGTAGTCTAGACACACCCCATGTGTGGCCATTCAGCATGTGCTGCGATGCTGGTACCTGACTATAGTGCTCCTCTTCCCCTTCCTCTCCTTCTCAGAGCTGCCCATGGACCGTCCCACAAGTTTCCACACAGGGAACCACTAACTCTGTTTTTTTTTCTGGGAGTGGTCTCCTGGGAGTTTCCAATTAACTAGTCATCAGCCTCTGAGTGACACAGCAGTGGTTGCCTGGCTCATCTGTCTGCAAGTACCTAGGAGAGACATAAAGGGTCAAATTCTCTGCTGCCATGACTGCCTGGGCATTGCTGGACTCTCACCAGCAGCAGACTCAGGAACCGGCGAAAGCCCTAGCAGAACTATTCTTGACCCCGTGATGCTGCCAGCTCTCTGTGAGACCTTGCTACATGTCTGTATCAGGCCACTCTCTACCCCAGCAGTGGCAGCATTTCCATGGTGCTGTGTTCATAGTTTGTGAAGGACTTTTGGCTTGTTTGGGAGGAGAAGGCAGCTGAGAAAGGGGCCTGTGATGCAGTGCAAACACAGAAGCCCCCTTGGGATTGTTCCCTGGTTGCTGATCATGCCACTGACAGCTTCTTGCTCTCTGGGGCTCCTTACCACCCTGTCCTGCTGGGCCAGGTCCTCTGATCTCCCCAAGACAAGACACAGAGTTGGGGTTACTGCCCCCCTGCAGAGCAATGCAGATACTGAACCACTTCAGCTCTGGAAGGACTCTGTTCTAATGCTCAGCACCCAGGAAACAAACCCCAAAAAAGGATCAAACCCCCAAATAAATCCATCTTTCTCTGTGTAAAAGTTTTACTTAGGGAAAGCTCATAAGATTAGTTTTCTTTATCAATGAAAGAGAGAGATGCACAGTGGTTGCTTCCTCCCAGGTAACAATTATTTACGCTAGGCCTGATAATAAAAGTGTTTTTATTAAGTACAAAAAGTAGGATTCAAGTGTTTGCAAGTGAAAACAGTCAGATAAAAGTAAGTTACTAATTAAAATGAATAGAAAATGCAAAGCTAGTCCTAATCCACTAAGAAACTTCTTACATGCGAATTCTTACCCTAAACAGCTTCAAATCAGAGTTGTTCTTTTATTCTGCATTGGGTCTACAGCAGTGACAGGCAAATACAAAACCCTTGGGCCGGATGCAGTTCGCCAGGGTTAGCCCCTGGAGGGCCACCAGTGCTATATTTACCTGCACCTCCGCAGGTTCAGATGCTTGCAGGCAGTGCTGTAACTAGATATATTTGCGCCAAGGGCAAAATAATTAAGTATGCACCCCCTCTCCTTAGATTAGCATGTGTCACACTCTTTACTTTTTCAGCTTATTCTTTATAATTATTGCCTCTTGGTGCCCCTGGTTATGATGCGCCCTGGGCGAGTGCCCCACTTGCCCCACCCTTGTTACAGCCCTGCTTGCAGGCCCTGTTGGCTGCAGATTGTCGTTCCTGGCCAGTGGGAGCTGCAGGAAGTGGGGTCCCTGTACACATCACTTCCCGCAGCTCCCATTGGCCAAGAACGGTGATCCAGAGCCACTGGGAACTATAAACACTTGCAGAGGTGCAAGTGAATAAAGTGGCGATGACCTGCCAGGGGTTAACCCTGATGAACTGCCTCTATTTTATCGCCCAACCCTGATTTAGTGGTGAGAGCAGAGGTTGAGGGGGTCAGAAGTCCTGGGTTCTATTCCCAGCTCTGTAGCCAACTCACTGTGTGACTGTGGCCCCTCTTTGCTCCTTGGTTCTCCATTTGTAAAGCAGGGACAAGTATAACCCTCCTGGGCGGGGCTGGAAATGTGCCTCTCTGCTCCCAACCCCCCTCCTTGTGGCTGGAAGCAGAGAGAGTTCAAATCCATGAAACTTGCCATGAACTGAAATGTGAGCCTGCCCAGGCAGCTCTGAGGATTAACAGCTCCCAGCACCACACCCCACATCGCCAGACTTGTATAAATGGACTGAGCCTCCTCCGGCATCAGGACTGGGACTCGTGCATTCTGGGCACTTTGCCCCCTCCAGGCGCAGTGGGTTTGGTGGGATCTGAGCAGGCGAGCTGGTCTGGGATGGTGAAGAACACATCCATGCGCTGGCGGCTGCCGCTTGTCTGCCTCCTCTGGGAGGTCGCCATGATCGTCCTCTTTGGGGTCTTTGTGCGCTTTGACCCCGAAGCTGATGCACATTGGAAGGAGGAGCAGCACCAGAAGAACCTCACCAGTGACATAGAAAACGATTTCTACTTCAGGTATCCATGTGAGTACAGCCGGCAAGCCGCAGCCCCTGCACTGGTAAAGGCGAGATCCCACACGGGTCAGCCTGGAGGGAGGGGAAGGAGGTAGATGTCACTGATGTTCTGGGAGTCTGAGACAAGCATCCCCAACCGCAGGCAGGATTGTGCAGGCAGGTGCTGCCGGAACTTCCCCCTGGCAGGTCTGCTCAGGCACCTCCGTCCCAGCCTGCAGTACCCCGGCTGTTGCAGCCCTGAGCCCTCCTATTGCCCTGCCCCTCAGCTCTGCCCCATCTTGCTCCATTTCCTCCTTTTCTATCCCAGAGTTCGGTTCCCCAACCTTCATAGTGCTCCTCAGTCCTGGCCTATCCCCTGCCCTTCTGCCTCTATCCCAGTTCTGGGCTGTTCACCCCGCTCTGTCAGTGCATCTTAGCCCTGTTCCTCCTCCCACCTCCCGGGTCTGTTCTCTCCCCTCACCTGCACCCAACACGGAACTCCTTGTGGAGAGAGGCTGGCAGATGGCTGGGCTTAGGATCTGGAGCTGTGCCTGGCAGAGAGGAGCTAGGGCTGAGCACGTTTCACAGTCACATGAGTCTGCATTACTGGAAAATACCGTGTGGGGAGGGACGGGGGCGAGAGCAACTGCCGGACTAAAGGAATGTGGGAATGTGGTGCTGCTACTGGGATCCTTGAACCTAAGTCGGCCACGCCCCCCCTCACTTAGCAGGGTGTAGGACCTCAGAAGAGCTCTCTGCTTGTCCAGTGAAACACTGTAAGGAGAAGCAACTGGAGTCTGAGTGTCTGAGTCCATAGCAACTGGAGTGTGAAATGTGGAAGGTAGAGTTAATATTCTATCCTGTCCCTGCCGGGTTCCAGTTCTGCAGAGATGTGCACACCCAGAGGTGGCTGCATTCACCTGCTGCTCTGTGTCTATTGTTTGAGAAATGCTAGGGGAGCCGTTGGGAGGAAAGGTGCTGATGACTGTTACCTTGCCAAGCAGCATGTGTGCATGTAGCGTTTCCCCTCTGCCCAGCACATTTAGCCCAGGACAGAGGGCATAGGTGCCCATCAGACTTCATGCAACCCCGCCACCACACTGAAAGGATGGTCAGGGATGATTCCCTGTCTCTGGTGAGTTACTCCTTCTGGCCTCAGCTCATTGTTCCTGCCAGAGAGGACTTATCACATCTCATGGGGCAGCACTTCTGCCTAGAAACTGGGCTGGTTACCCCAGATGTGCCTGGTCTCTCATGTGCTCTTCAGGCCCTAGGACTGGAGCACTTTGCCCTGCCAGGGCCGTGCCCCCTATGCTCTGCAGGAACAGGGACAGCCTGAGCCTTCTGCTTGCTGTCGCTGCCCATGGGCTGGGCTAGAGAAGGCCGTTCTGCTCAGATGGCGGAACAAATCCCTCAATGCTCCAGCCCTTTCCTCCACCCAGGACATGACCATGTCCCAAGGGGCTGAGTGGGGATGTGTGGCAGCAGCTCACCGACCTGCAAGTCAGACCCTGGAGCATCCTCCCTGGAGGAGTTGCCTAGAAACAACACCCCATCTCCCCTCTCCATTGTCCTCTCACTTTCACTGCCCTCCTCTAGCTGCCATGAGAGCCCCTCCCCCAGGAGCAGCCCCAGCCCTCATCACTTGCATTGGAAGAGGGAAGGCTGGTTTCCCCAGAGCGCAGTATAGGCTCAGGGGAGAGGCTGGCTTTCTGGGCAAGCTGCAGCCAAGACTTGTGCGGTTCAGTGCTTACCGAGCTGAGTAGCATGCAAAAATGCGGTGCCACTGTCAGCCGACGGTCAGGGCAGTGAGTCCCTTATTACCGGCTGAAGTTCTTTTAAATTGTGCTTGGTTCTGTTACAGCAACTGAAGGAGTCAGGTTAAAGCTTAAACAGTTACTATTTTATTGTTACAGGGTAAACTTAGTTGTTAAATGCTACTGCTGTGTTACAGATAACACAGCCACTACAAAGGACAGGACAGAAATTACACTAATAAGTCACTTACAGGTACCATGAAACCCTTTTGGTTCTCTGAGCTCTTATTAAATGCATGCAAAATAGACACATAGCAGGTATATATTCTCACCCCTGCGTTCCAGACTTGGCGTGGCCAGCGTCTTTCTCTCAATCCCTCGGGAAGAAGTAGGGCGAGGTTGGGCGTCCCACAGACCTCGGGAGACAATCAATACATGCCAGCAGGTATAGATGACTGGAGCTCAAATGGGGTGGGCTGCTGAACCTCTTTTATACTCCTTGGGTTATGTAGGCTTCTTCCTGGGCTCAAGTGGCCAATTAGGAAAAATGGCTTTGAATGCCAAGTTTCCCACGAAGGGTGCAAAGCATAATTTACACCTGGGAAAATGCAGACAATGGGCACCTCTGGTATGTGATGGGCGAAGATTCCTCTCCTGGGACAGTGCAGGCGTGTCAATTACTGGTACTAGCCATCAGGGCGACGGGAGGCCCCGGGTCGTCAGTTAGCCCATTTACTGTCTGGTTTCTGTTTATGGTAGAGTCAGGGACAGGCATCAGGGCATCAAAGGCTGACTGCCTTTCTCTTGCTCTCTGAGAGGGGGGGGGGGGAACCAAGATGGGGTTTGTGTCTGGCTACAGCCACCCAGAGGTAAATCAAACAGGTGCTGAAGGGCTGATGTACTTACTGCAGGCTACTTTGCCCTGGGGTCAGCTGAGGGCAGGGAGATGACTGACAGGTGCCTGGGGCTCAGTCATGACACATGGGTGTAACAAGGAAGTACGATCTGCCTCTGGGGGTTTGTGCGTTCCCAGCCTCAAGGCAGACAGATAGTGGGCGCTGGGGCCCTTGCCATTGACACCCTTGCTTGGGCTTCCTGAACAAAATGCTTCCCTTTGCTAACCCAGGAGCTAGCAATGAGAGTGGGTCAGTTTCACCAGCTGCCAGGCAGCTCAGCATGCTCCAGAGCTGCAGTACTCGGCTCCGCTCTCTGACAAAGCCTCACACCGGCTAATGAAACTGCTGCAGACTAGCATCTGCTGCAACAAGGTATCCCCACAATGGGCAACAGAGGCTAGTGAGTGGGCCGCAGGCATGGTCCTCCTTCATCTCAGGGGGCTGCAAGATGATAATCACCAAGACGGCCTCCCCAGATAAGGCAGCTCTTCTACCTGCGCTTGCGGACTTAGAATGTGCAGGGCGCGCCCATTGTACTGCAGCAGCACTTGGATGGGCGACAGAGGGAGCGCACAGCTCTCACAGTGCCATGTGCAATCAGCACCCACCTCACTTCACTTCCCCTTGCTTTACACATGTGTCGCTTTTGTAATACCAGTAGGAAAAAGCATTTTGCAGACAGAAACCAGCAGAATCTGGCAACCCTGCGCCTGGGCAACGGTAAACAAAATGTTTTATGGGCACCACACCGAGCCCTGATGGGCCGCGGGTCGCCCACCACAGATGTATCCTCTTGTACAGCACACTGGGAAGTTTAGCCCGTTGGAACTAGCCCACTTTCACTCCCGCACACCTAAACTGAGACTTTTCATCCCCTTATTAGCTGGTTTAAAATACACTGATGGGCAAGGTGAGGGTGAGTGGAAGGCTAACCAGCTCTAGGGGATGGAAAGCCAGAGAGTGAGGCCGATAGCAGGGGAGAGGTGGCGGGAGCTGTAGGGAATAGAAGTTGGAGCCTCCAAGGAGGACCTAAACTGTTGTGCCAAATGACCAGATCTGGAGTGCTCCATGCACAGCATCTCATGGTGTGGAGGAGACGCTGTGGCCCTTGCAGTGGGGGGTGTCAGCTAGGAGAGACACGGCTGCCTTAGGCCTGCAATGGAAAAGGTGCAGCCGCGGCAGGAGACAGGGCCTTCCCTGGTGAAAGAGCATTGATCACATCCAGCCCTCAGAGCTTTGGGAGCAAACTCTGAGCTGAGCCCCCAGGTGAGGGCTGGTCCACTGGCAGAGCCAAGGCCATTCCCGTGGGTGTCCCCAAAGGAACCTCCAAGTATGTTTGGGATGGTGCCTCAGGCAAATGATCTCTGTGGAAACCTTTGAGCAAATTCAGGCATTCTGTTATTTTGAGCTCCAATGGGGGGGAGGACAGTGGTGGTACAAGTGGGGTTACAGGGGCCCTTTTCCTTAGATGAGAGGGTTCCAATCAGTCCAGGTTTAGCTGGCATTGGAAGATCAGTGGGGTGGATGACACAATCTCTCTCCCAGCAGTTTCCAGTGCTGTCCACCTAGCAATGCCAAATGCTGCCAGCCCACAGTGTTTCTGAGGGAGTTGGTGGGACACACGGCTCTTTCAGGGATGGGGGAGGGGGACCGTGCCCCTAACCATAGAGTGTGGCAGGCATCACCTCTGAGTCCCCTGAGGAGGGGAGAGCACTGCAGCTGGGGAACGAGCCCTCTTGTCTGGAACAAACCAGCTATGGTGTATAATGGGGGAAGAGGAGGAGGCAGGTATGAGGAGGGTGAACTGGGTGCATGAGGACAGGGGGGTGGAGGCAGCAGCAGCAGCAACAACCAGAAAAAGCCGACTCCTCCAAGCTCCACTGATGGGAAATTCCACCTGAGAGGACACAGTATGGGAGTGCACTGGAGCCAGGATTCCAGGTCATCCAGTTTGAGGGAGGGAGGGGCCATCCATCCCTGCTTGGCACAAGTTCAGGGAGATGTCAAAGGCAAATGAAAATGACTTTGGTTGCTGAGCAAGGCAGAGGGCAAGATCTTCCAAGGCCTTCCGGCAAAGTGCTTGGGAAACTGCAGGTATTTCAGTGAGACAAAGAGGAAAGGACCTCTGTGGGAATGTGTCAGAAACGTGTGGGCACCTAGGAGCTTGTGGGGGTCCCTGAGTTGCACATGCTGACCACTTGGAACTACAAAGTGACAGTGGCTTTGGGAGTCAGATCAGCATACTCCAAAATCCTAGCCCCACCACTTGGGCTACGAGAGGATGTCTGTTAGCTGTATGGGGCCTATGCTACACAGTGCTGTTCTGATTCTGGCCAGGAGATGGCAGTAGTACACACCCCTTTCCTTGCAACATTGTCATGACAGCTGCAGTAAGTGTGACAAACTACTGCTGAGAGACCTTGAGGATTTCAGAGTCAAATCTTTCAAAGAGGCTTTCAAGACCCAAGCTTAATGGCAGTATCTCAGGCTGGCAGCCTCCTTACTAGGTCATGTCCTTCCTTGTCAGCAAGTGTAGGCACGATTCGCATAAAGTTCATGGATGCCATAGACACAGCACCCATAGAGCAGGTATGCCATAGAGAGCTGACTTTGCCTTGTTTAATAAACTGGATGATCCCTGAAGGCCAAGGGTTAGCATTTAACCCCTTCTAGGTTTGTCTTGTCCCAGCCTAGGGTAAACAGGACACACAATACCTGCCAATCTCAGATGGGGAGGTCTAGCTTCCTAGAGAAATTCTCCTGGATTGCTGATCCCATTTTGGTGTCTGAGTCTTCACTGGCTCTCAACAGTTCCCTAGGCACTTGGTCCATTGTCTCATTTTGCCACAGGGATCAATCAGCTGGCTAACCCCTTTACAACTGGCCTGAGCCCCCATCCGGTGTGAGTCAACCTGGTGAGCGACATTTGAGACAATTCTGCATAGATTGGTGATTGTTTTCTAGGCTGCATTAGGGACTGAGCTACAGATCTGCTTAGAACATTTCCATTATAAAGCCCATGTGTGATAGTTAAAGAACCGAGAAACTGGAGAATGGACCAGTTGGTTCTAAGGACTGTCTTTCAGAAAATGATTTACCTTTGAAAACCATTTCTCCAACCATTGTTAATCCACAGATGGCCCTGTGTACACAACGAGCTGTGCACACACTCATTGCACTTGTGCAAATATATATAAACAAGCTGGTAGGGTAGCTACTGTGTCTAGAGTAAGCTATTTGCTCAAATCTCCCTTGGTGACATTAGCTCTAATGTGGCTCTGTGCGTAGTGGCAATGCTAGAGCAGATAGGACACTGACATTTTTTCTGTCATCTCTGCTTAGAGCAGGTCCAAGTGGTCCTGATAGATGTTTTTCATTAGTTTCCATCCTTGGAATCACAGCAGAACTGATCTGGTTTGTGCCGTGGTAGAAGGTACTCACAAAATAGCAGCAGACAAAAAGTGAACAGGCTTGGGAAACTCTTTTTCTGATCCTAGAGATGATTCCTCCGGAGCAGGGCTATACAAATGTGGGCAGGGAGGAAGTTTTTAACTGTTCTAGGGGTACACGTTTCCAGGGGTGTCAATTCAGCCACCTTCAGCAGCAGCACTAACATTCACTTGAATCTAAAATCAGCTGGTGAAATTCCCTAGAGGATGAATCATCTGTTGAGAGTAGAAGGAGAAGGGATCAAAGGTTCTTCAGTGTAGACCAGGGCTACTCAACACATGGCCTGCAGGTTGCATGCAGCCCACGGCCCATTTGTTTGCAGCCTGCGGTGTGTTTTGGGTTTACATGGGGCTCAACACACGGCCCGTGGCTGGGATCCTTTGAACATGGCCTCCGCTGGGAACACACTACACAACAGCGAGTCAATATAATGGTCTTCTGCTGATATGTGTTTTAGTAGTTAAATTCCTGGACCGTCATTGCTCATTAAAAGTGTTGTTTTATGCTTGGAAATCGGGTAAATATTGTATTTTATTAATATCAGCAGATCTGACTTAAATGGAGCCTTCGTGTTGTGTAGTCTTGCCTTAATCTTTGTATTCAATCCCATCAGTGTGAGAGAAGCTATTTGCATATATTTGCATATATATTTGCATGTATATGCAAACACACTTAAGTTGCGGCCCTTGATAAATGCTGTATGTATCATTGTGGCCTCCGAGGCTTCCAAAGTTGAGTAGCCCTGGTGTAGACAGTATTTCCAGAGACCACACGCTTCCTGTCAGTAAATAGTGAAGGTTGCTAAATGACAACTAAACCCCCACGTACTCAATTGCAATGTAATAAAAACTTAAGGGCATCACAACTCCTATTCTGCCCATGTGACACATAGTCACACAAGGGCAAACCAAGTACAAAGCTTTCCTTAGCTTGTAAACTCTTTTGAAGAGGGATGGTCTCTTTGTTCTGTGTTTGTACAATGCCTAGAATAGCAGGATCCTGGCCCATGAGTAGGACTCCTTGTGCTACCACAGAACAGATAAATAATAAGAAAATAATATAATTAACATCTAAACTGAACTCTGATTCCTGGGGCTTATAATATGTATTATTTCTTATGGTCCTGCTTTTGTTTAAATGTTTTTGTTAAAGTGGGAAATGTCAGTTAATATTTAATTGCCAATAGACTCAGTGGATGTCTTAAAAAAAAGAGAGAATGTTGTTGTATATGTAGGGGAAAGTGTACTTAAGTGTTGTGAGGTAAATTGGGTGTACCATGCATGCAGATTGACACTAGCTGAGGCTACAGCCACATAGGTCTCAAATGTCAATCAGCAGAGCTGAGTTGAAATGAGTGGAACTATGTTGACTTACACCAGCTGTGAATCTGGCATTGTAGCTCCTCTGCATGGATTTTCATAGGCTTTGCTGAAAGAACAAATAAAAGCCACAGTGTGATTCTGTGTGATTGGACCCCATCCAGACTCGCTTCCTCCCCAGTGGGAGCTGGATCAGACCTGCGTTCCATACCTCTCAAGATGTGTACGTTCACTAGCCTGCAAACTAGCCACCATAACACAGCTGGCCTCTGAACACTGGAAAAGGGGCTGGAAAATACATTGTGTCAGAGCCTAGACCAGATTCCGTGCAATTTAGCTGCCTGGTGTTTGCCTTTCTCTAAGAGGGCTTAAGCTTACTATGCCCAAGCATTTGGACAACAAATAGACTGTGCCATTTTGCAATATCTCACACACTGTGTAGCACAAACATTGGCTGATATGTCTGAGTAATGTGGTATGTTTACCCATTCCATTCTGCTGTGGCAAAGTGCAGCACACACCGGTTTGCATGTAGGATCCCCCAGGGAACTGGTGGAGGAAACTGGCTCCTGTCGTCCTACTCTTACTCCGGGGCTCTGGAGGTTTGCATCTGCAGTTTTTAAAGTTTAATTTATAATTGTGTGAAGTTTCACTTAACATTCTTGGGGCTGATCATTATCAAAAAGACACCAGCAGCAGTGATATCTGCTTCAAAGTTTATCACATCAAGAATTCCTCTCTAGGGATTCATTTTCCTACCAGAACAGATGGAGCAGTGTTGGAGCTGGTAAACAAGTGTCCAGTAAAGCAGCTGTGGGTCTCCATCCAAACGTTCACTTTCCATTGAGAACTCAATGAAAAAACGAATGAAAATCTCTGAGGTTATGTCTACACTACACAGTTCTTCCGGAAAAAAACTACGCAAATTCTGAACCACAATTTGTGTAGCTTTTTCTGCTTCTTTTTTCAGGAGAGGCTTTTTCAACATTTGGCCCATCTACACTGGGCCAAATGTTGGAAAAAAAACCTTTTTCAGAACATCCCTTCTTCCTTGTAAAATTAGGTTTACAGGGATGCTGAAAAAGTGTGTCTGCTCTTCTGAAATTTTTTTGGAAGAGCAGACACATTCCCTGGACATGGCAGAGTTTTTATGGGATGCCCCTGGTATCCCAGAAAAACTCTGTAGTGTAGACATAGCCTGGGTGAAATCCTGACTCCATTGAAATAAATGGGAGTTTTGCCTTTAACTTCCCTGGAACCAAGATTTTGCCTTCCACTGAAGAGAGTATAGAGTGTGTGCCACTTCTATGAATCTGCTCTCTCTTGTCCTATACTTAGATTGTAAGTCCCTTTTTATTCTGTGTTTGTACAGTGCCTAGTAGGAATGTAAAATCCCATTTTATTAGTTAACCGGTTAAATGTTAAGTTTAACTGGTTAACCAATAAAACAAGGAGCAGTCCCTCTGCCTGCCGAGGCTGAAGCGCCCCTTGTCCACAGTGCGGCAGGAGCATCCCTCACCATTAAGGGTGAGGTTTACCAGCTAACTGGTACTATTAACATCCTTAGTGCCTAGTACACTGGGGGCGTAGTTCATGACTGGGGTTCATTCATATGTGTTATGATAACAAAAAGAATGACTCAGAATAGTTCTCAGTGCAGGAAAGTGGAGAACAGCCAGCGACTGCTGATTCTGACCAGAAACAGGTATTTGGGCAGAAATGGTTAAAAACAAATTAATTTTTTTTAATAAAAAAGGGTTAGTTCACAAAGAGCAAAAGTGTGTGTAGAAAATGTTAATTCTGAATCAAAGTCCCTGATGGAGGAGGATTTGGTTGTTGTTAAAAATGGAGACTGAAAAAAAAGTGTTAGTAGATATCTGTGCTTTACAGTTCTGGGCAATTTTATAAAATAATTTTGTTTTAAAAATACACTATTTTTACTGAAATGAAAATCAATGATGTGTCCTGAAAGGGCTTTCCAAACACTGATGGGTTTTTTTTCCCTGAAAGTCAAAGGCTTTTACCACAAAAGATTTCTGAAAACAGAAGGTTTGTCGTTTTTCAATTTCTTTTAAAAATGTTTGTGCAACGTTTTAAATGAATATGAAATGAGAAAATGAAACTGAGAAATTTTGAAATAAAACCCTGAAAAATTCTTGGTATTTGTGAACTAAGTCTATTGCTGAGTTCCTAAGCTGCAGAAGCCCTTTGCTGCCCCTCACCTCCATGGTAATGGTGAATGCTTCTTTCCAACACAGCTTTCCAGGATGTCCATGTAATGATCTTCGTGGGTTTTGGTTTCCTGATGACATTCCTCCAGCGCTATGGCTTTGGAGCTGTTGGCTTCAACTTCCTCCTTGCTGCCTTTGGGATCCAGTGGGCTATCCTGATGCAGGGCTGGTTCCATTCTTTTGAGAACGGAAAGATACTCATTGGAGTGGAAAAGTAAGAGGGTTTTGGCCTAGGGGAAGCCAGGGAGGGGACCAAGCAGCCTGGCGCGCCTGCCCCTGCTCTGTGTGGAAAAACGGCATTCTAGGTCATATTATATCTTCTACCCTGCCTGTTGTTAAAACCCCCATGGAGCCTGCTTCATAAGAAAAAAATCTTTGGTCCCAGTTCCCTCACTGCTTCTCAGCTGTGCAGGGTGCTCTGTGCCTCAGTCTGGCTTCCACCCTTCACTCTAGGGAGGTGGCTGGTGCTGTTGGGTGGTGAGAGAAGTAGCCTGGCGTGACCTGCCAAGTGAGACCATATTTTCAAAGGCCTAGCCCCATTGCTTATCCTCAGTCTTGGGAGGCCATTTTAAAATCAAGAATGAGTGTTTTCCTAAAATATCTGCTCTAGGAGCTATTGTTGTGAAATTCCATGGCCTGTTCTGTTAGGAGGTCAGACCAGATGATCATAATGGTCTCTTCTGGCTTTCCATTTATGAACCCATGCTGTTACTGCCCAGCAGGAGAGGGATGCTGTGTGGGGTGCCAGTAGGAAAGTCAGAATGAGATTCGTGTGTCTTGGCCTGGTGGAAGCTCTCTAGAGTGGGAGGGATGGTGGGAAGGATTTCCATTACTAACCTGCAGATCGTTTTCTCCCCTCTCCGCATGCCCCAGCCTGATCAATGCGGATTTCTGCGTGGGTTCTGTCTGCATCGCCTTTGGAGCCATCCTGGGCAAAACCAGCCCCGTGCAGCTGCTCATCCTGACGTTGTTTCAAGTCACACTCTTTGCTGTGAACGAGTACATCCTCATTAGCCTGCTCCATGTAAGGCTCCCCTTGAGTCAGCAAAATCAGCAGCCTCCCGCCCTGCCTCTCTGGCAGTGCAAAGGGAGCGTCAACAGCTGGGCTGGGTGTGCAAGTTGGGCGCATGGTGCAGCGGCAGAGCTGTCTGTAGGTCAGATCTATTGGCTCTTTGCTTGGCTAAACACATGGGGTTAATTGCAGTCACAGCAATTTAAGTAGAAGTGTAAAAAGATTCAAAATGCATACATGAACAAACAGCAGAGGCTCTTTCCCCTTGCCCTTTGGCTATTCCCCCTGCTTGCCTACCTTACTGGCAATGGGAAATCTCCCAGGGTTCTGCAAGCATTGGCAGTGACCTGAGAGCAAAGGATCCCCTCTGGTGAGGTTTTCTAAGGGTGTCTCCACACAAAGGCCTGATGCTGTCTTTGGGTATGTCTACGCTGCAGAAAACTTGAACAGCAGAAAGTTTCAGAGCCCAGGTCAACTGGGCTAAAAATAAGCGTAAGTGTCTCCATTCTGGCTGGAAACTTGCTGCTGCAGGGTTTTTTCTTGTGTTGTAGCTACAACCTTCCTGGTTCCAGAATGTTTCTCTGTTGACTCCTTCCCCTGTTATACTATTCCTTTAGTTGAAGAAAATCAGAGCACATCATAAAGTGGAAGAGCTGTCAGGTAAAGGAGCAGCAAGACCTCTGGCCACGTGCAAATTTTTACTGCGTTAAAGGAAAATCAATTTGGTCTGAAAGGGGAACCCAATCACCTTGAGCTTACGTGCAGCTGGAGGTGGGGATAGAATACTCCAGATGCAGAGGAATATTTCCTAGGTTTTACATATTACTTTTCATCCATAGATCTCAAAGTGCTCTAGAAATGAAGTAAGCAACACACTTCCCATTTTACAGGTGGGGAAGTGAATCACAGAAAATTGACATGGCTCTTTCAAGAATACCCATCAGGCCAGAGAGAGAATCAGGACTAGAACCCAGCACTGCTGGTCTCCAGATTTCCAGGCCTGTGTTCTAACCACTAGGGAAACAGTTTCATGTTTTAAAATTAAATGCCAGCACAGATAAATCCTCCACTGTTGGAAGACCAAATGTGCAAGGGCATCTGAGAGGCAACAAGTGAAACTGATCAGCCCAGCTGAATGAAACACAAAGCATCAGTCACCACAGAGGAACTGGGTTTTTTGACATGCCAAATGTCACTGACCTACGTATACAGTGTTGTTGTAACCATGTTGGTCCCAGGCTCCTAGAAAGACAGGGTAGATGAGGTAATGTCATTCACTGGACCAACTTCTGTTGGTGAGGGAGACGATAATGACTAACTAGGAAGTTTGAATTCAGATCTGAACATTGTCAATGTTCTTCGGGCAGAGGATTGGGCCTTTGGTTTGGTTCTGTCCATCTCTGCTCCGAGAGTTTTGTGGCTTTTTAATATTTGTTCAAAAAGCCCCAAATTTCCCAGGGCAATAAACTCGGATGTAAAAGTATTGTTCTGTGTCTGCCCTTTCATTTGCTCATGCTGGGACTGCCACCTTGGGGTAGTTCTGCTGTTGGAACCTATATGCCATGGTGTCAAACATTGGAAGGGCCAGAAATTCCCCATTGCCATGATGTCTTCCACAGAAGAGGCTAATTGGAAGGATGTGGCTGAGCTGTTCTGCTTGGTAGTCCGAGGGGCCAGGAGCATTTCTATTCCCCTCCTGCAGTGACCTAGCACAGGCTGGGTAGACAGTCAGTTAATTGGCCAGAATATTCCCAGCATGTGAATTTTACTCTTCTCTGTGTTCACAGGTTAAAGATGCTGGTGGATCCATGACCATTCACACCTTTGGAGCCTACTTTGGCCTGACAGTGACCACAATTCTGTACCGGCCCAACCTGGAACAGAGCAAAGACAAGCAAGGTTCTGTGTACCACTCTGACCTCTTTGCTATGATCGGTGAGTTACCTGGGAACTTGGAAACTTATGAAAGCTATGCTGGATCCCGTCTACAGCCCACAGGCTGCATGAAGCCAGGCTGGAGCCAGAGCCCCAGTGGTGAAAAACTGTATATCCCATTTCCCAATCCTGGTCAGCCCTATCGCCCAACACACACACGCTCCCCAGCCAGATCAGCTTAGAACTAATGCCCTAGAATTGCAAGTTCCATGTGCCATTGACAGACACCCCACAGCTCCCAGCCTGGGCACTGATTGGAACTGGTACCCTCAATGGCTACGTCTACACTGCCGGTTTTGCTGGCAGTGTGTATGCAAATGAGGCATGGATTAGCATATCACCGTGCCTCATTTGCATAATTTATGCAAACCGGTTTTGCACAAAGGGTTTTTGCGGAAAAAAAAGTAGAGTGGATGTTTTCTTTTTGTGCAAAAACCCCTTTTCCCGCAGATCCTTATGCCCCCAAAAAGGAGGTTTACCAATCTGATGGGAAAAAGGGTTTTTGCGTAAAAAGAAAACATCCACACTACTCCCCCCTGGGCAAAACTGGTTTGCATAAATTATGCAAATGAGGCATGGCAATATGCTAATCATCCCCTCATTTGCATACACACTGCCTGCAAAACCGGCAGTGTAGACATAGCCGATATGAAAGACTCCAAATCCTATTGCATCTTGGAGTTCTTGATTTGGAGTTTGGGACATAGCTGGCTTTAGCTTCCTCACTATATAACTTCTCATCTCTTCTTTTGAACTCCTCTTCCCCTTGCTGCTTCCTGTTTTCCTTCCCCTCCTTCCTACACCTCCCCCCACACCGTCCCACTCCTGCCATTCCTCTCCCAGGTACCCTGTACCTGTGGCTGTACTGGCCCAGCTTTAACTCGGCTATTTCAAACCATGGGGACGCGCAGCACCGAGCCGCCATTAACACTTACTGCTCATTGGCCTCCTGTGTGCTCACCACCGTGGCCTTCTCCAGCCTGCTGCAGAAGAAAGGAAAGCTGGACATGGTAAGCCCTGGCTGGAGAGGTCTGTGTGCCCTCTGCTGGCAAGAGGATTCCTGTCTCATGAATGACTGATCTGGGCTGCTTCCTGTGTTGAGTGTGCACTCGATTTTGTAGGGTGCTGAAAAGGCAAAGCCCCTGAGATTAGGAGCTCTGAATGCGACAGCCGCTTGTGCTCTCTTAGTGGGAAACATCATTTTGCAAAGCTCTGGCATGAAAACCATGTGCAGTATCCATGCGTCACCTGGTGTGTGGTGGGCAAATGCAGGAGCAGATATATGTGATCACCCGTGTACCTGCCAGCAAACCCAGTGGGTAGCAGAGCCGTGCAGACATTTGTGCAGAAGAGCCAGTGGGAAGGGTCTCAGGAGGGTGGGCATGTTCCAGGGTTGAACTGTACAGTGTCATGCAAGTATATAAAGCTAGGTGTGCGTGTTTGCAAGAGAGGGGGCCACGTACAATGACGTGTGTATTAGAGCAGGGCCCTGGTATGTTCTGGGTGTGTGTGCATGATTGTGTGAGACAGCAGGTTTTGCTTGTATCAGTGCCATGCTCTGGGAATATCTGTGCAGCAATGTGCATGTGAATGTGCAGTTTTTTGTTACCACTACATGAAAATGTTGCCTCAGCCCATCAGCTGTTGATATTTGGCCTTCAGTCTCCTCCCATTCATGTAACTTTTGCTGGTCAAAAATTTCTGGCTTCGGGCAAATCCAGGAATTGGGACTTTGCGATGGGCAGGAAGCCAATTCTAATGCAGAAGAACATGGGCCCCGATCCTCATTTTTCTTTGGGAACATGTTCTCAGCCAGTTCCCCTGCTGTTCTCCTTGGTTGGCTTGAAGTCTTACCACTAATGGATTTAAAACTCTTGTCCCCAAGCCAAAGTGGTAAGGCATCAGCATTATTTGCACAGGTTCATATCCAGAATGCAACGCTGGCCGGTGGCGTGGCTGTGGGGTCTGGCGCGGAGATGATGCTGACTCCATACGGATCCCTTATCGTCGGATTCCTCTGTGGCATCGTGTCCACCGTTGGGTTCATCTACTTCATGGTGAGCACTGCTCAGAGGAGTTCCAGGCTCTTGCCTCTTTTTTAGGGAGAGGAAATAATCTCTCTCTCCTCTCTCCCCTCCAGCCATTCCTGGAGTCCAAGCTGCATATTCAGGATACCTGTGGCATCCACAACCTACATGCTATGCCAGGACTTATTGGGGGCATTGTGGGGGCTGTCACTGCAGCCGCAGCCACTGAAGAGGTGTATGGAAAGGAAGGGTGAGATGGTTTAAATTTCTCCAGGGGTCAGTGTGTGTGTTGCTCCCAAGGGAGATACGAGATGAGTCAGTGGCAGCAGCTCTGTGCTCCCTTTCAGATGTGTGTCCTAGGTGGTGCTGGGCATATAAAGCCGAGTCAGGCTTGGAGGACTGCAGCCTGTTCCAGGTGATTCCGTATTGGGAGCCCCTATAACCCCAAGCCCCATCATCATTCCGGGTCTTGGAGGACTCTGAAGAGGGGCAGCTGAGTTCATGAAAGGGCATCTCTTTATCACTGTTGCTTCCTTTTCTGGGCCAGACGCTAGGCTAAACCATGAAGGTCTGGAATCCATCTCAGGTCTTGTTGCTTTTGGATTCCTCTAGTTTGCAGCCTGTTGGTCCAGGCTGAGGTCTCGGGGGGAGAGGGGTAGGCTGTAAAAGAAGGAATAAAAGCAAAGAGGTTGGGCTATGTTGCTACAATCTCCCCACTCCTCGATGGGAATGTGTTCTCTCAGGGCCAGGGGGCTGGCTTGAAGGGACAGTGGATGCAGCTCCCCTGTTTCTGCAGCCCAGACTCCCTGAGTGTCAGGAGTGTCTCTGACAACTGGTTTCATTGTTTCCTTTCCTTGCAGGCTCATCAGTGCCTTTGACTTCACAGGTGACTACAAGGATCGGACACCCAGTATCCAAGGGGGATTCCAGGCAGCTGGCATTTGTGTGTCCCTGGCTATGGCCTTAGCTGGGGGGGCCATTGTGGGTGAGTGGTGGGGTGCAAGGAAAGGAGAAGGCTCCAGATCCAGGCTTTGGTTGGAGAGTGGCTGGCTCAGCCATTCTACTTGCTCTCTCCCTGACTTAGAGGAAGAGACTGTCTTCTGAGCTAGACGAGCCCTTTTGCTCCCACATGCAGCCCCTGAAAATGACAGGAGCCCTCAGGCTTGCAAACGTGGCGTATCAAGGACTATGACTGGGGAACATTTTGTTCCACGTTGTCTCTATCACAGCAACCTTTTAAAAGTTCAATGCATTACTGCCAGGGTCATGATGTCATGTGGACTGGCTGAAATGATGTCATTTTCAAAAGTGCTTTCCCCTGGAGCTGAGACCTCCTGCTGCAGCAGCTCTGTGCTGTGCCCTGCAGGGCCCCAGCAGAATATCCAGATCCTGGCAAGCTCCCTGCACATCGACTGTCATGAGACACACTGGAATAAGGCACATCTTTGACAGCCTGATGGGGGGAATTGCCCAGATGTTCTGAAGCCCCATCTGCCACTCTGTCCTTTTTTAACAAGCAGGCATAGCAGGATGAGACTTTAGGGTATGTTATGAACCAACAGGAGGGCTGGAAAATAGCCCCAAGAACCAGGAAAGCCACAATGAATGGGGAACATAACTATTTTAGGGGATCAGTTATGTTTGCCAAACAGGACTGAATCTTTGGAGGGAAAACAGGCCAGGACTTGTGTGGTCCCCGATGCTTCTGCTTCTAGCTGAATCCCACAAGTCCAGAAAGGGAGAAGAAACAGACCAGTACATGTAGAACCTTGTATCTCAGCAGGTCGTTCAGCTCAAGTCCTTGAGCCAGTTTAGAGGTGGCTGCGGAGTCATCCGGGGCTGTCTTTGAGGGGGCCAGGTTTAGTTTGTGATTGGGTTGAGTTAGATGTGAGTCTGGTTTGGTTCAGTGCTGAGTTCAGGGTCAGCCTTGGATTGGCTGCCCAGGTGTTACACATGTGTGACGGTGGATTGGGGTTTTCCCGTCTCCTGCACCTCTGTAGTGGCACGAACAGACTCCACCAGCCAGTAGACTAGAGGGAGTTTATTGCTTCTCCAGGATACAGCACAGCACAGATGTAATCTGGTTACAGGGCAGGCCTCAGTGCCCCCCCCCCCCCTGAGATGGGGGGTGGCTGGGCGCTACAATCCCAGCCTGCTCCCTAGCTCCTTCTCCCCTGCTTCCCAGACAGAAACTAAAAACCGTCCCTTCCAGCCCTGCCCCCCAGCCAGGGGCGGCATTCCACCTTCCTTTGTTCCTCTCCCTGGGGGCGTAACTGGTAGAACAGGTTACCTCCCTGTCCCATCAGCTACTCGGCTGGGCCGTGGTACAGACAGCAGCCAGTGGGGGTCACCCACAGCCCAAGCCTAGCAACCAGCAAGGTACCCCCACTCCGTCACAACATGCAGTCAGATGCTCTGCTTTTTCCCATTGGACTGTTTGGCTGCTACCATCCGGGGGGGGAGAGGGGATAAGAATAGGGCAGAATTCTAGCTCAAACTTCTCCCACAGCTTCCCAGGGCAATGGCTTCTGTCAGAGCAATTCACTCACAAGCAGCTCTCCCTTCTAGGAAGTGCTTTTCTGCTTTCAGCCTCTCACAGATAGAAAGAGAAGAGATGGCCCCTTCCCCAGCTGTGTCCCACAGGGTAGTCCACATTGTTATAATGCACCCATGCTTCACCCTTTAAAATTACTCCCAGATTGGGAACTTCACTAAATAACCCTCCCAAAAACAAGACCACCCCACCCCAAGGCCTGCAGGGTGGGGAGAATATGAAAGATCAGGGCTGGACATGCACAAAACTGATCCAACTTCCCTTCACTGACAACTCAGGGAAGGAATAGTTTCCCTGACACCTCCCTCCCCTGGCTACTCAGCCCAGTGGGGCCCATTCCTAGTCCTTGCCCCTGGCCCTGGCTGCTTGTTTCTCACTAATCGAGGCATTTCCCATCTCACTCTGTTTTGTTGCTTTAAGGTGGTATTTTGAAAGTGCCGTTCCTGGGGGACCCAGCTGATGAGAACTGCTTCGCGGATGATGTCTACTGGGAGGTGAACGCTGCGGGCTCTGGGGCTGGTCCTTGTCATTGTGACTAGGGCAGGAGGCTTTGGAGACGGGTGTCTGTGTTTGCCAGAAGGGACGGGGTCACAGTCAGGTGCCCTTTGGCTGATGGAGATTTGGGACTCAGTGTCCAAATGGCCAAGGTAATGAGTGGTTAGGGGAGGTGTTGGGGACCTGTTTGTGGCTTTCCGCCTGAGCTATGGGGTCTGTTTGGGAGTTGGGATGCGTCACAAGGTGGCGCTGTTGTCTGTGTCATGGCCATATTGTTTATAGTTTCCCTCCCCATCTCTGTGGCTATGACACACAACCCCCTTCCCTCCCCACGCACTGGCAGGAAAGCAGGCTCTGTGGATAGCACCATAACAGGCACTGGGGCCTGATGGAAGTTTCGCTGTCTTTGCAGGTGCCTGAGGACTCAGAGAGCAGCCTGTACCACATGCATGACCCCACTCCCAAACCTGCTGTGACTTCCTAACCCAGCTGGGTAGGCAGGGTTGAGACGTGTGGGGAAGGGAAGCCTTGGAGAGCCCAACAGCGGGGCAGACTGATGGCACCTCTAGGGCACTAGCAGGAAGTGCTGCCTGGCTGGGACTAATTCATCCTTGCTACCACGATGGCAGTGTGCAGGCACAGAGCAGTGCCACTTACACGGGCTGGGATCCACAACCGTGTTCTTGCTTCGTGGCAGAAATGGTGGGCACTGAGGGCAGAAAGGAGGCTAGGGATTGGGCGTGTGGTGGTGTATCCTGCTGGTGGTGTCACAGTAAAGGGCAGAATTTCACCAGAAGATGGGCAGGGAGAGGTGCTAAAAGGGATTGTAGCTCTGTCTCAGGCCATGCCCAACCTAGTGAAACAGTCTCCCAAAGGCAACTTCTCAATCACTAGCCCAGTCAGGGGGCAAGGGATAGGCAGCTGGCAGGGAGGGACATGTGTGCTGGGCAGCTGCCAGTGGTGTGTGCCAGGTTGCCGATGAGAGGGAGGAAAACATTCAGTCATCCTGCTGTTAAGAGGTCACAGCCAGACCCCTGACCTGCCTCTCCCTCTGGGTTTTCTTTAGGTTGCATTTGGACTCCTTTCCATCTCTACCTCTCCAGAGAAGCGACTGGTGTATTTCTTGAAAAGGAGGTGCCCTGGGCCAATTCCCATCTGGACACAGACTCTTTGAGAGCTTTCAAAGGCCCCATTGTCTTTCCCATGTTCCCCTCCTTGGTGGGATAGCCTGAAAGAGGCCCAGTTTACACGAAGCAACGCTTTGGAGAATAGCCAGTGAAGCCATAGTGTCTGTGCTTACCTGAGAGCGTAGGGCCAGAGGTTTGAAACAGATGCTGGGGCATCTCATAGGACTGCCACAGGGCAGAAGCTTAGCACCTAGGGAGAGGGGTTTTGCCAGGAGCTTGTTGGGTGGGATCTCTCAGGTTTCAGGTTCCCCCAGTTTAATCCCAGAACAGCAGCTGGTGCCGTGGCTGAGCCCAGAGATAACTGGGCCCCACCACACTTTGGATAGTGGGGACTGTGAAGTGGGAAGGGTCCGGTTCGGGGATTAGAGACGCCTGTCCTTGCAGCTGGGAGGCGCTGTTACACTGAGAGAAGATAATCCTACTTGGCAGGGATCCAGCACTTTGCAAATTAAGCCTCCCCATGCCCCTGTGAGGTAGAGAAGTATCAATACTCCCATTTGGCAAAGGGGGAGCAATGGGCCCAAGGAAAGAAAGTGACTTGCTTAGGGGCCCCCAAACGCCTGGGTTCCAATCCCCTTTCTCAGTTCCTTTGCCACGCTGACTCTAATCGAGTGTTTGCTTTCTTCCCCTGAGGGCGGGGACCCTGACTGACCTTCTCTGTCCCTCCCTCCTCTTTGTGGGTAGCTCTTACTCCTGGGATGTGTGAATAAAAAACACCGTGTTGTTCTGTCCAGCACTGTTGGTAATGAGCAGTGAGTTGGCTGGCCATCGCCCCGTTTTCTTGGTAACAATACAAAGGGAGCCCTTGGGGGAGGATGCTGCAACAGAGACTGGTTCACTTGCCCCGTGATTGGTTCATGGGAATTTTTCAGTCCTCAGCGGAAGGTTTGTGGTGGGTTGATCCCTGTTTTTGATGCACAAAGCCTCATGCTACCAGCCGCCTCTCTGAGCCAGGGCAGTCGGGGCTGAGCAGGCCAAAAGCCCCCTCCTGCCACTAGAGTGGGGCCCAAGAGTGGGAATACTGCTAGTGAGAACAGAGGGAGAGCATCTAAAATCCAGAGTCATGGGGTGAGAGGAGCCCGTTGGCCTATGGGCCCAGAATCATGTTCCTGAAATATGCTTAAACCTCTTAAATCCAGCAACTCTAGGAACAGGATTGACAGATTACAGATTTTGCCAAGCCAGGGAGGGCGCTGTGGAATGTGGGTGTGAGGAGGATGGGCGTGGGACACTTACCTGCAGCCCCGCTCCCGGGGATACACATGGCTCCGTGTCTCTCGCCACCCCAGGCTCCATGCCCCCAGTGGAGGGGAGGGAGAAGTGGCAGCAGCGTGCAGAGCCGCTTCCTCCTCTGTACCACAGATGTTCCCAGGTTAGGGACACCCAGAGTATGGAGATTCAAGTGCACATTACGATCCATCTTGTCCCAGGGACTGAGCCACCCTCCCCTCAACACCCACAGAAGTCAGGGGAGCTGAAAGGTCCACAGCCGCGGCGAATGGGGCCCACATGGCCTGGTTTCAGACTGCCCTGAGACACGTGTGTTTGCAACACCACGGGCTGGGACATAGAGCCCACAGCTTCTTAGAGGCATGCACCGGCATGGGCTCAGATTTCCCAAAGAGCTCAGCTTCCATTTAGGCACCAAAAGAAAAGGACAGTTTTTTCCAAATTGTTCAGCATGCGGGGGTTCTGGGCCTTTTTGGAAATCTGGCCTGACGGCAAATGCTCTGCACTTGAAAAGCAGGCCTGAACTCTGCAGGCACAACCATCCCAGCACTTTGCAAAAGTTAATAATTAAGCCTCCCCTGGCCCCTGTGAGGTAGGGAAGCATCAATACTTCCATTTTGCTTATCCCTTATCTGCTGTGCCACTGGGAGAGTCCCCCAGCCTCCCTACCTTCAGGCCCCCCCCATCTGTCCTATGTCCCAAGGGTGCCAGAGTGGGGCTTGAACCATTGACCTCTAAAGGCAAGTACCTTATCCACTGGGCCACTGGAGGAGCCCCCCCCCCCACTTCCCTACATTCATTCTCCGCTTATTCATCCTTTGTTCCAAGGGTGCCAGGTCCATCCGTAGCCAAGCTTGTGGTGGTGGCTGTCTCTGGGGGGGGCGGGGGGAGGACGGAGGGAGAAGGCTCACATTCACAGCCAGTGCCCCTGTGAGTGACTGGTTTGAGGTCTGGCAGGGCTTTTGGGTGCACAGCTGCACTGGCTTCCTCTGACATCAGAACACCAATGCACGCAGAAATTGCAACTGAAGGATTGTCTTGGTCTGGGCCTAGGGCTGCCTTGCGCATCATTGGTACTGCCTCTGCTTCTTCAAACTGCCAGGGTTTGTGTTCAAATGGCATTGTGCCAGCTGTTTTGTGGAAATATTTTTGATGCATATCGATCCCTTGGAAAAACAGGTCACTTAGCCCTTCCAGTCCGAACAGAACTGCTGCCTCTTTTGTCCCTACTCCCATATTCTCCAGCTGTTTCACTGCCCAGTCACTATCAGGAACTTTTCCCTCTTTTCTGGTTTTAAGCCATTCCTCCGTGCCTACCCCCTCTCCTTGGACTAATCATTCCCTTCTACCCATCTAGTTATACTAGAGCAGTGTTTCCCAAATAGTGCTCTGCAGAACCCCAGAGTTCTGTGAAGTGAAAGTAAGGGTTCCGCGAGAACCCAATCACTCTCCCTCAGAGCTGATCTTAGGGGCAGGTGAGCCAGGTGGTTGCCCGGGGCCACCATTTTCAAGGGGCTACCAGCCGCTGTTGTCTTAGGGGTGGGCTGGTGTTTTGGGTTTTTTTTTTGCTTGACAGTTCCCACCCCACCCCTCTTTTTTTTGGTCAACCAGTTTCCTCCAGTGGTTTTTTTTTAAATGGATTCAGTGGCCAAATAAAATTGGGAAACACTGTGCTAGAGGGTCCTGGTCCCTCCGAGTTCAAGATGCAGATTGTGGATCCCTTTCCCATACTAATACTACCTAGCTCTTACAGCACTTCTCATTGGTAGAGCTGATAGTGCTTTACCAAGGAGGGCAGTATCATTATCCCCCTATGACAGACTGGGAAACCGAGGCACAGAGCAGGGAAGTGATTTGCCCCACATCACTCAGCAGAGCCAGGAAGTCTCCTGAGTTCCAGGCTAGTGCTCTAGCCATTTGGTCTTCTCTCATCCACCAAGCACATAAGGGAAAAAACTGGCATTAAGAGAGGAATTTGAAGGTGGGGAGAAAATCTTTTTCTGGATCTACTGTATTTCTCAGGGTAATGTGTGAGGAACAGAGAGGGAAAAGGAAAGAAAGGCAGGGGGAGAGATGGTGGGTCTCTTCTCTATGTCTCTCTGTAATTCTCACCCCTGAGGGGGGAGGTGAAAGTAGCTATTCACGCCCCTTGGGATGTGACACCCTCATTTTCCATGCTGGGTAAAGACAAAACCCCTTTACAACATGTGTCTGGAATTTGTCAGCAGCTGCCAGCGGCAGCATGTTAATTAAATGTCGGCAAAGATGGAAGCAAGAGGCCCTGCTCTAATTGGACAGTTTGCTTAGTGGAACTGAAAAACATTGTGACAAAGGAGGAGGCTCTGAAACGCTCTGTTCCCCCTGCACGATGCGGGGCGAGGAAACCCAGTGCCAGGAGATGCTCTGGTAGGGATCAGGGTTTGTCTTGCTTTGACCTGAAATGACCCTAGATTAAAAAAAAAAAAAAGACTGCAGAAAGGGCCCAAAAGCTGCAGCTTGGAGCACTATGGCAGTGTGGGCCAGTACTGGAGAGGAAGAGACATGCTTGGACACGGCTGTGGATTGACTGCTGAGGGGATCCCTCGACCATGCTCTCACTTCCCCAGGGTGGGTGGGAGGCCTGGAGCTCCCCACAGCAGCCTGCGCTCCCTGTGCAGCACTTACTGTGGCCTGACTCTGGCTTCAGGCCCACATGGCCAGGGATCAGGGAGTCTTGGGGGGAAGAGGAGCAGCAAGAGGCAGGGACTTGTGGTGAGTGGAGTGTTGGGTGGCCCAAATGTTCTTTGTGTCCAGAGCCCCAATAAGTCATAATCCACTTCTGCTTTGGGCGGGGTGGGGAAAACATAAGGATGGGAGCAATTTGGATCTTTTTAAAGGGGAGTTCTTCCTGATCTTCTTTCCTCCCCCGCAAGTCCTGGGTCAGAATCTCTGCTGCATGCACCTTACACCAGTGCAAAGGGACTGTGAAGCATGGTCAAATCCTAGTGACAAGCTTTTGCCCTGGTGGACAAAGTGCAGGTGGAGGAAGACTCAAGCCCCTGTGTCTTGTAGGGTTGTCAACTGTCTAATCATGCCTTCCCCAAGGCCCTGCCCCTGCCCCACCCCTTCTCTGAGTCCCTGCACCCTCTCACTCTCACTCTCCCCTACCACTCACGTTCACTGGGCTGGAGAAAGGGATTGGGGTGCAGGATGGATTGTGGACTCTGGGCTGTGGCCGAGGAGCTGGGAATGTTGGAGGGGGCTCCAGGCTGAGCCTGAGGCAGGAGGTTGGGGGGGTGTGGAGTGTGGGAGGGAGTTTGGGCATGGGAGGGGCTCGGGTCCTGGGGCAGGATGTTGGGGTGCAGGAGAGGGTGCGGGGTGTGGGCTCCAGCTGGGCAGCGCTTACCTGAAACAGCTTCCAGTCTGTGGCACAGTAGGGCTAAGGCAGGCTCCCTGACTGCCCTGACCTTGCGTTGTTCCATGAAGTGGCTGGCGTGTCTGGCAATGATTCCTAGATTTGGGGGGAGGGGAGTGGCTCTGCAAGCTGCCCCCATCCACAGGTACCATCTCCACAGCACCCATTGGCTGCAATTCTTCATTCTTGGCCAATGGGAGCTGCAGAATCAGTGCTGGGGTAACGTGGCATCAGCTGCCCTGCCCTCTCCCCAGGGACTACAGGGATGTGCTGGCCACTTCCAGGAGTGGCACGGAGCAGGGCAAGCAGGAGTCTGCCTTAGCCCCCCTGTCCACCAGACTTTTAGCAGCTGATCTCCCAGTTTGAGTTTCCCATTCCAGGACACTCCTAGCAAAACCGGGAAGGTTGTCAAGGCTGGAGACAGGGCTGGTAGCAATCAGCGCTACTTCTGGGTCCACTGGAGAGAGGGAGATGAGGTGCCCCACCTTTGGGATCCAGTTGGCTGAACTGGCAGGGATCCTAGCCCCCTCCCCCACGCCTGTAGGGAGTCAGGGAGAGACCTTGGGAGCTTCAGTCTTTAGTGCCAATAACTCTATTAATGTGATAAACACTCATTCCAGTACTATGAAGTAGTTCCTTCCCTGCTTAACTCACTGAGGCAGGGACTCGGAGACCTTACTGCATTTACCATACTGGGTCAGACCAAAGGTCCATCTAGTCCAGTATCCTGTCTGCCAACAGTGGTCAATGCCAGGTGCCCCAGAGGGAATGAAGTCCATCCCCTGTTGCCCAGTCCTAGCTTTTGGCAAACTGAGGCTAGGGACACCATCCCTGCCCATCCTGGCTAACAATAAGAATGTATTTAATTATTTTTTTAGCCCTGTTATAGCTTTGGCCTTCACAACATCCCCTGGCAAATAATTCCACAGATTAACTGTTGTGCAAAGAAAAACTTCCTTTTGTTTTACATCTGCTGCTTGTTTATTTGGTGATCCCTAGTTATTGTGTTAAAAGCAGGAGCAAATAACTCTTCCTTGTTTAGTTCGAGGGGTAGCCATGTCAGTCTGTTTCAGCAAAAACAACAAGGAGTCCTGTGGCACCTTAGAGCACGTCTACACGAGGAAATTATTTCGAAATAACTTATTTTGAAATAATGACTCCTAAAATAACTATTTTGAAATAAGCTTATTCCCCAAGTAAAGCGGGAGTTGTTATTTCAAAATGACCAGCTCCTTATTTTGAAATAACCAGCTTGGTAGTGTGGATGCTCCACTTGTTATTTTGAAATAAGGGGTGTTATTTTTGAAATAACTCCCTAGTGTAGACTAGGGCTTAAAGGCTAGTGATGGGTGGCAGGTATAATAATCCAGGGATGGTAATGCCTTCCCCAGCACTGCTGCCACCCTGCCGCCAGACTACTGGTCCGCAGCATCTTTCTCTTGCCCAAGAACCCCACCTCCTCCTCCACTCCACCCGCCACCCCCAAAGGTCCCAGCTGCTAACTGCATCCCTCCTCCTGGGATGGGGCAGTGAGGAGTGACGAGGAAATCTGGCAGACTGAGGAGGCTCAGCTTGGTGCTGCTGGGGCTGGCAGCTCAGCAGTGGGAGAGGAAGGGGGGGCCGAGAATGGGATTCAAGGCAGGAGGAGGGAGTTACTTAGGGAGGCTAACAACTCAGCTATGTACTGGGGCCAGTCCCATGCTCAGGGACAAGAGCGGCCCTAGATGAGCTGCCGGCAACTGGCACCCTAGGCGAAACGCGCAATCGGTACGCGATCGGCGCCCCCGCCTCCAAAGCCCTCAACAGCTGTTTATCTTGGTGCCCATGGCGACTGCCTATTTCGCCTGTACTGATGGGCCGCCACTGCTCAGGGGTCAGGGGAGCGGAAGCTTGGCCTGGTGCTGGGGAGGAGCGTGGGTTAGGAGGCCTGTGGTAACAACTTGGTCCAAGGTGGCAGAGGGGGAGGAGCTGGGGATCCTTCAGTCTGGGGGGCCCTCCCACAACTTGTCCTTTCACAGATTGGGGATGGGAAACTTTGGGGCTCTAGCATATGGGGGCGGGGCCTTGGTGTAAGGGGGTCGAGCCAGCAGGCTTGTCTCCCCAAGCGGGGTTCACTCACTGCCCGTGAGACTTAGTCTCCAAACCAGTCATGATTTTATAGACCTCTGTCATATCCCCTCTTAGTCATCTGCTTTCCAAGCCGAAAAATCCCAACCTTTCCTCCTAAGGAAGCTGTTCTGTATCCCTCATCATTTTTGTCGTCCTTTTTTGTACCTTTTCCAATCAGTTCTCAGATTATCCTAGCTGTGCAGCTTTGGCCCTGTCTTACCCTGTCAATTTATCTCATCTTCATCAGCTTATCAGTCTGCAATGGAGGTGCCAGTGTCTGCCTGGGTCTGCCCAGCACAGTCCCCCAGGTCTGCACCATAGGGAGAGCTACTCCTGCCCCCTTGCATCATGCTAGGATTGTGTGTTCCCTGCCCCAGACTCAGGCTAGAAGGGCTTGCCTTGGTGCTCTAAACGTTGTTTTGCAGATGGTGCCGCTCATGCTGGAGCTTGGTCCCTCAAGCCACATTCACACCCCCACCTCTCCCAGGTTTGGCCAACCTAAGTCGCCCCATGTATGCATCTATTTTAAGTGCCAGAGTGCATCTGTGGCCCGGCGCTGAGAGTGGCTCGCTCCCAATGCAGTGCAGACGTGCACTTCCTGACAGTCCTCATGCTGCTCCTGGGTCACAGGAGGTCAATGGTCAAAAGGCTAAACAGCTCTTTTGGGCTTAACAAGGCCACTAACTCGTGTCTCCCTCGGGGGAGAACACTGAGCAGAGCCTTTACTGAACTTTAGCAGTCTGCCCTGCCCTCTGTGCCTGCGTCAGTCAGGCAGACTGAGCCAGCATGTCTCAGCCCCTCCATCCCTGCAGCTACATTTTGCTCTGTTCACTCCCTTCCAGTGGACTCTGTCCTCCCTGGTGGCACGTTCCCAAGCCTGTCCCTGGGAGCTGGTGGGCTAGGCTCAGATGGAGTGCCCGCTTGTGCGTCCCACTGCCCCCAGGCAAAGAATGTCAGGCTCAAGCTGACAGCCGGCAAGGAGCGTCCCATCAGGGGGCTGTCGAGATCAGGCATTTGGCCTCTTGGGGAGGGCAGGAGGATGTATGGGGAAAGAAGTCATGGGAGGCTTCCGGCCCAGGCTCTAGTGCAGCGATAGGCAATCTAGGCTAGTGAATGGGCCACAAGTGGCACTCCTTCATCTCAGTGGGCTGCAAGATTGTCATCACCAAGATGATCTCCCGGGACAGGGTAGTGTTGCTAACTGTGCTTGCGTATCTAGAATTTGTAGGATGTGCCGACTGAACTGTAGCAGCGCTTTGATGAGAGGTAGGGGGAGTACACAGCCCTTACAGCCAATTGTATGTATAATCAGCACACACCTCACTTCACCTGCCCTTGCTTTATGCATGTGTGAGGATTGAAACCATCCCTGCACATGGGCAACAGTAAATTAAATGTATCATGGCTACACATAGAACCCCGACGGGCCGCAGGTTGCCCACCTAGGAGTTAGGAAGTACCAAGTGGATGGGAAGGATGATGCCATTGACCAAAGCTCTCCTGAGACTGATTCCTATGGGAGGAGGCTAGATGAACTAACCCACATTCAGGCAAGCTCTAAGGCCCAGCCTGGCAGCTAATCGCTTGGGATCTGTGGGCCAAGAATCAGGAAAGATTAAAAAAAACCTTCTGTAAAGATAGCAGCTTCCTGGGGGGAAGGGCATTACGCAGCAAGGAAAGGGGCAAGGTGGGGAACAGCAGCACTTAATCCTGTGGTGAATAGGCAGGCGGGTGGGTTTAGATCACACGCCAGCTGCTGAAAGGGCTGCCACAGAGCCCATAGGCGAGGCGCATTAGGTCCTCTGGCAAAGGAATTCCAGTGTGTAGCTGTAGGGAGGCATCGGTCTGCCAGAGCTTCTATCTGTATGCACATGTGTCAGTCCTGGAGTGCATGTGTGTTTTGTCGCAGTGTGTCTGTAAACATGGGCATGTGTGTCAGTTGTGGTGTGCATGGCTTGCTCTGTGTGTCCCAGCTTGTGTGTGTGTTTGAGAGAGTGTCATGGCGTGTCTGTACACATGCATGCAAGTCAGCCACAGCGTAGCAGTGCATTGCTCTCAGTTTGTCTGTATGTGTTGGTTTCAGTGTGTCCATTGGACCCGGTGTCCATGTGTCTGTGTGAAAGGCTCTTCAGACCCCTCTGAAGGAGCTCTGTAAATTGTAATCAGATTAAGGCAGCCAATCACTTAGAGCCCTTGAAAAGGGCATACGTTTTCTAATCAGTACCTAGCATTGAGTCTCACAAAGGGTCTAAGTAACTCGGCAGGGGTCGGGCCCTCTGGAGCGCAGGGGAGGGGTCGCTCCTTTCTTTTCTCTCTGTCCCTTGTAATTATGTCAATTTGCTAGCCAAATTGTTTGCTTGAGTGGACAGTGGGGGCTTGTCCCCCCCAGCCCTATTCATGTGGTAATGTGGGAAGGAACATGGCCTCCTGGCTTCAGGAGATGCTGCCAGACTCCGGAGGAACAGAGTGCACGCCAAGAGCAGGGACCCAAACCTGCAAGGGAGAAATTCATGCAGGTGTTTGGCTGCATGTGCCCTTCTAACATCCAGCTCATGGAGCAAGACCAGATTGCCACAGGGCTGCTTGGCTTCCCCCTATGGTTATCTAGCTTTAACTTTCATTCTTGTTTCATGTGGTTGAGTCTTGAGGTTCCTCTCCCTGTCCTAGGACTGCAGAATCACTAGAGGGGGCACTGTAGCTATTGGGGAATTCAGCTGCAATAAGATGCCACCCTGTTAGGTACAACGCCTTTCATGCAATGAGCAGAATTCTGCACTTACCAGAAAGTGTGAGGCAAGCGACTGAGGCAAGGTAAAAACTGGGAGTTGCAAAAGAGGGAGAACTTACACTAGCACTGTAAGAAAGACAGTGGAAAGAGATGAACAAGAGAAGCGTGTGCTAGACAAAGGGAGAGCAGCTGAAAGGCAAGGTCCATAAGAATGGCTGGATTGTGGCTGACACAAGAAGAGCAAAGCTGAGCTAAATGGGGCACCCCATTATGAGGATGGCTGATCAGAAAAGAACTGTAGTATTCTGGGTATGCTGGAAACTGGAAAAGTGAGGGCCCGGGAGAAGGGAGTTACAATAGTCTAGATAGGAGAAGATGTTGGCCTTCATGAAAACTACTGTGGGGACGCCATGCTACTCTTGGTCAGGGTGGCAGAGGCAGCCAAAGGCAGGTCTTAGACCTCAAAAGAGGAGACTCCAGTGTCCAGAATAGCACAGAGGTTGCAGACTATGCAGTCAAATGGAAGCTCTGGGTTGAGGAGGGAGAGGGAGGAGTCAGAGTTGCATTGGAGGAAGCTCCTCTTCCCGTCTTCTGGTTTGGCGACATTTGGCTAATGGAATCTGCTAAGGAGCATCACATTTATGTGCTTGGGATGAGCAGAAAGGAAGGCCAGGGGGATTCTGCAGAGAAGGAGGCATCACCAGAGATGGACGCAGTTCCTGAGAGGAGGCTGGATACTCTGGGGGAGGAGATGAAGGAAGAAGAGCCAATGTACAGGACTGGAGCTCGCTGTTGTGAAGGAGATATTGTGGAGAATCCATGCAGTCTTTGATTGACATCCATGAGTTTTCTCTGGGATGGAGGCTTCAGGGGGTTCCCACAGGCTGGCTCTGTGACAGATGCACACAAGGCATCTGTACACCATCTATGGGATGGACATGAATGAGTGTTGCCATACATTGCCCCCTGCTCCACTGGCAACACCAGCCTTGTCTCCCATTTGTCACCTCCTCACGCAAGTATATTTGTGTAACCTACACCCACCTTCTGGCCAGGACACACTATCCCACTTAGTGGCACCCAGACAACTTAGAGAGAGAATAATGAATCTGCTCTACAGACTTAGCTGAGAGCCAGCTGGTTTTTGGCTCATGCAGTAAGCTCCAGAAGTCCCAGGTTTTTCGGTGTTACATTTGCACCTTCCTCTGTTCCAAATGCCCTCCCTGAGGTAGCCCTTGAGGCCACTGCCCCTGCTCCTTCTGCTGTCCTCTGGTGTCCCACCATGTTGGCACCTATGGGGCCATGTTGGCACCTATGGGGAATCAGTCAGTGGGTGCTGCTGGGGAGAGCTGGCGCTTCCCCTGTTTAGGAATACAAAGGAAATTCTGTTTGCAAATGCACATGGGTCTGTCCAGCACACTGAACACACTTGATTGTATCCCTTGCCCCCAGATCCACACTGACTATAAGGAACATTATTCTGTTTATTTCAATCATGTGCCAGGGACCTGGGGCAACCTCAAGTTGGGTCTCCCTATAGCTCTGCCATTATCCTCTGCTCTCTGATTGTGCCCTACACTCCTACTGCTCAGCCGATGCAGCCTGGGTCAACTCCCTTCTGTTCCATCCTGGCCTCCCATGCACTACTCTGGGCTGCACCTCAGTTCCCACTTGCAGTCCCTGCTGCCTCTAATTTAGGCCACATGCACAGCTCAGTCCAAGTACCCCTCCCCTGACTTGTAGCATGCAGGTCCCACTACTGCAGTCCTGCTGGCCCTCTGCTGCAAAGAGTGTGAAGTGAATCATGCCAGACTGTGTCATTGCTTTTGTGACACACCTAACCACCCACACAGGGACGGGCATTTGCATATATTCTGCCTGCAAGCCCTTGTAAAGGGGAGCCTTTATTGCCTGTATAGATCACAGTGTGTTAGTTAAGGGGCTTCTTTGTATTGCGTCAGACAGGAGATTGCCAGCTGGGGTCATCAGAAGTCCTGGGGTGGGAAGAAGAGACAGGAGGAGAGAGAAGCTCTGACAATACAGACTGGAGGATTAAAGGAGCATATAAAGTTCCCATTGAGTGAGACAAGAGGCTGTTCACTCAAAGATTGACAGCAACCAGGAGGCGATTCCCAGCACAATATCCAATTAATTCTCTACCCTCTTCTCCTGAATCTCTCCCCGCCACCCCCTCCCTCGGGCTGGTACATGAGCAGGGAAGGACTGAGGATGAGATCCTCAACAAGGTCATTAATTAATCTTGATTAAGAGGAGATTGTTGAGTCTGGAAGGATTCAATCCAGGCGCCAAGTTAAGTGGACACCCCTTATCCCATCCTCACCAGACTTGGCCTGCCCCAAGCATCCATCTCCCCCAAATCTCAAGCGTAGTAGAACTGTGAGATTGAGGGTTTTATCAGTCTGCAGGTGGTGTTTGAGATGCATCAATAAAACTGTGTGTAGGAAGCACAAGACAGGCATAGCAGGGGGTATTATGACAGGGACAGGATTGAGGTGAATTGGCAAAGCTAGCGTAGATTTAGAGCGTCCAAAACAGGCCTAGCAAGGGGTGTTACCAATGGAGATGGAGGTTCAGACATTAAAAAGATTATCCCTTCTGCTCCCTGCTTAATAGGACTTGTCAAAACCTGTTTGTCTGGGGTTTTTTATGGAAAATTTGAAATTTTGACTAAGAAAGTTTTCCAAGAAGTATCTGCTTTCACAGAAAATTTCAAATTTAAGTCGAACTTTTTTTTTGGCCAGACACCAAAATATTTCAGCCAAATACTGAAAACTAGTTTTTGTTTTATTTTGTTGAGGGGGGCATCATTTGGCAAAAATTCAACATTTTCTGTAGACAAAAGGCACATTTTTCAGCCAGTTCCACTACTTAATTCCAGCCAAATTGTTGTCTCTAGCACTAATATTCCTCATCTGAGGTTGGTTAGTACATGAGCTGCTTCTTCTGTGGCATTCTCTGAACCCCACGTCCCAGTGAAAAAATCAGAGTCTGATTTCACATCAGTTTTACAATACTGCAACTCTGCTGATGGTAGTGAAGTCCAATCTGATGTATACTGATGTTTATTAAAAAAAAAAAAAAAAAGCAGATCTGGGCCAATGAGTGAAATTTCTGCACTCTTATTTCTTTGCTTTTTCTGAGACATATGTGCTTTGGCTGGTGCTGCACTGTGAACTTTGGCTATAGGCACCAGGCAATTAAATGCTTTCAAAGTGGAAATTTCACCAAACTGCAGGGAAGCGTCGATGAAAGCACCACAGGTCTTGCAAGTAGCCAAGTTCTTATAAGAGGGGGCTCTTGCATTTGGCCAGGCTTCCTATGACATTTATACTGTGGCTGACTCACCTGAGTGATATCACAATCCCTGATATTAACCTTCTACATGCTTCTCCCACATGGCTGGAAACAGGCCTGTGTCCTCTTTCCCCATTGACTTTTTAGTCAGAGCTGAATCCTCCATCATTTCTGGGGTGGAGCAGAGGCAGCATTATGGATTTAGCTGCTTGGTTTGTCTCCACAGAGAGCTGCAACCTGGAAGTGCCCCTCCTGCAAACCACAACAGACATTGAGGGAAATGCATGTCTGGCTGTGCTGTCAGCAGCCTTCATTGATATGCATCATGGCCTGAGAGTCCTTCTGCCTCCCGCCGGCTTCCTTCCAGACACACACACACTCTCAGTAAAGTTGTTTGAAAGTCCTCTGGCAGTTTTAGTGGCAACGAATAACAGATTAGCCATGATCTGATCAGCCCAGTATCTAAGCTTTATTCTCCCTGCTGACAAGTATTTGAAAGAGGGGAGGGGCCACTTTCAGCCCAAACGATGAATCTTTCACAGACAAGAATGGGCCTTTTTTCTCCAGTGAGGCCTCAGGCTGTTCAGTGCCTGGTTGCTAGGCAAGGCATGGAGCCGGTGATTGCATGCCGGGCCTAGTCTGGCAGAGCCCATGGGTTAACGAGATCAGGAGATTCACACCAGACATCTTGTTTTGTGGGGTTTCTTTTGGCATAGGCATTTGATTGGCAGATAACAGTTCACCCGCGATTCCAGTCTGGATTGTCCCAGCAGTTTCCTGTTGCCTCGGGGACTTTGGTGAGTTATGGGCGATGGAAGGGAATGTGGGGACTTGCGGGAGACGCCTCAGTGGGGGAAGGGTGGGACACTTTCTCTGTGGCCATGAAAAGACAGCCACTGAGGCCTTTCCAGAGCAGGCCCATGAATCAGGATGTGTGGAGCTTGGGCCTCAACAGCTTGGCTTTGATTTATAAAGCTCGTCCCTCAGGAATGGTTGCCGTGCTCCATTCCCACACACACTCCCTTTCCTATTTCGGACATGCAGCAGCCAATAGCTCCCAGCTTCTCTGGTACAGCCCATTCAATGGGGTGTTTTAAACATATCTCCCCTGAAGATGAATTTATTCCCAAGGTCTCTAGTGGGGAACAGGATCGAACTGGGGAATCCTGTCGCTCTCTCTTCCCCAATGAGACACCCCTCGCCCCATACAGAAATGCTTGGCCCGGCGTGTGTGCTGTGAACTGTGAAATGGCCTGGTTTTCATGACCAATGAGGCCCCTTTTAACCATAATGAGAACTGAGTGGCCCAGGTGCTAATATTGAGAGATTGCAAGAATGAAAGTCAAGCCCCCCAAACCCCTGGAGATAAACTTCATTGTTTCCCTTTCAGGGAGCTTTTCATTTTGATGACACTGCTTGAGCATCAACCCGCTCCAACACCAAATACAAGCACTACCTTCATTTTCCCACCTTGGCATCTCTGGCCATTGGCTCTTACCAATTTTTTTCCTGTCCAGCAGGTGTTAGAGCAGCTCAGAGAAGGCTCTGCTGCAATCACCATTGTCTACATTGAGCAGTGTGATTTCATAGTCTGAAGCCACTCCCTGTCTCCTTATGGTCCAGGACATTGTGTCGTCGCCCAGTGATGCCCAAGCTGGGATGACCTGCCAGCTCTATTGCTCTTGCACTTCCTCTGCTTGGGTGCTACAGTGAAATATCAGACTGTGCTGTGCACCCGCAGTATCTGAGGACTCTGCTGACCTCATGCGACGTTTGCAGTGGGAATTCTGTCATGAGGGCACCTGGGCCTCCATCCATTCAATCTAACTGAAACACAGTCTGCTGCACCCATCCTCCACCCGTGGCCCAGCCACAATTCAGAGAGATTCCAGAGTGCTGGAGGGGCCACCTCTGCTCCAATGTGGGGGCTGGAAGTGGCTCTGGCATGGAGGGCAGGGGCAGCGTGGGTGACACTATTGCCCTGCAGTGGGGTTAGTACCAGTGTCAGGAATGCCTGACTGGAGGGTTAACCATAAGGAGGGAGAGAGGGAGGGCTCTTCCTTACTTGCTCTTCAGCAGGTGGGATACGCTGACCCTTGAACATGCCTTTTGGTGCTCAGTGGCATTGGTAACAAGGACAGAGCTGGCCTCTGGCCCAGGCACTAAACCCCCAGAAAGCTCCCTGCCTTCCCCTATGTCTGAACTGTTCTCTACTCCCCTATTCTTGGCAGTGGCTCCAGTGGATGTTCACCTGCTGCTGCTCTGTCCTTTTACGCAAGTATCCAATTCAGGTAGTGCCTTGCACTCAGCCATAGGCTTGGGGCCCCTCCCAGGGGCGAGCTGGGAAGAACTGGTGTCTCAGTGAGGTTTGCTGAAGGCCTCACGAGGATCCATATGGCATAGCTTCCTGTTAGACCCATGGAACTGATATGTGAAATATGGGACAGTAACGTAGTCACGGTCCAAGGCAGGCTGGGCCCAACTCAAACCTGGTATAAGCAGGTACAGGGTCCTAGCCCAATGTTGGTAAAGCCCCATGTATCCCAGTGGTGCAATGGAAAAATTCCTATGGGGCTGCTGTCGCCCCTTCCCCACAGGGAGGGAGCTACAGTTCCCTGCAGGACCCAGAACAGGCTGACTGACTTAAGGAAAAAAAGGCAAATATTAAAACCAAGGGTTCTGAGGCTATTTCTAGTGCTGCCAGCATGAGGCGCCTTAGGCTAAGGCACAGCACTCTTAGCTCCCTCCTTCTCTCCCAGACAGCTAGGCATGTGTGCGGCTGGCTGGGCTTTGTGTCAGGGCCAGGGCACAGAGCAGTGTGGAAGCTGTCAAGTTCCCAGACGCAGCAGAAGGCTGTCACTTTTGCAAAACACTGGCTCTACAGCAGGCAGGCTGTGGCGAGGTGAGGTGGGAGGGGGTTATTGCCCTCATAAATTTAACCCTCACTGTTGGTATCACACACTGAGACTTAGTGCTACTTACCCACCTCTTACCCCTGGTGAGGAGACAGAGCCAAGGGGCTGGGGTGTGGGAGCAAAGGGGGCACTTGAACCTGAGTCTCTTTGGCTTCTTTTAGGTTTTCTCTAGTGCTCAGTCATTGCCTAGTGCCAAGGCTCAAGATCTTTCTCTGCCCTGAGCTGAAACCGTTGCATTTGTTGCATTTGTTCTAGAGGTAAGTGGTCATTGTTCAGTAGGGGGCTGATCCTTCGCCCATAGAGCTAATAAGAGTTTCACCACTGGGCTTTGGGTGAATTTTTTTTCCAAGGCTCGTGAAAGTACTGAGATCAGACTAAACCCAAGGCAGAAACTGCTTTGTCTCCTGCTGCCAGAGTACAGGGCAAATCTGTGCGTGGTTTCACTGGCCCAGATTGGCAGTTTGGGGAGCTTGATACAGCACCATTTCCAAAAGGGACATAGACAGCTTTATTATTTAATGTGGGCCAGAGTTAAAAATAATAACCCAGTAGCTGCTGATTATCATTTTATTACTAAGGGTATGTCCAGACTGCATTGCTCTTTGGAAGTATCCCAAAATAGCAACGCTGCATCTTTAAAAGTGCCCGCTATTTCCCAAAAGAGTGGACGCACTATACTGGCAACCCTGTAACCCTTATTCCATGAGGGCTAAGGGATTTGTCGGAATAGTGCCTTATTTTGACAGTGCCAAATTTCAAAATAAGCTCTTTCGACTTAAACCTGGGACTCAGCTACGCAAATTGCATAGCTTATTCCGACAGAAGGGTTCTGTCTAGACACACCCTAAGTAATTCTGTCCCATGACTACATGGCTACGTCTAGACTGGCATGATTTTCCGGAAATGCTTTTAACGGAAAAGTTTTCCGTTAAAAGCATTTTCGGAACAGAGCATCTAGATTGGCACGGATGCTTTTCCGCAAAAGCACTTTTTGCAGAAAAGCATCCGTGGCCAATCTAGATGTGCTTTTGCGCAAAAAAGCCCCGATCGCCATTTTCACGATCGGGGCGTTTTTGCGCAAAACAAATCTCAGCTGTCTACACTGGCCCTTTTCGCAAAAGCGCAAAAGGGACTTTTGCCCGAACGGGAGCAACATAGTATTTCCGCAAAAAGCACTGATTTCTTACAGTAGGAAGTCAGTGCTTTTGCGGAAATTCAAGTGGCCACTATAGACAGCTGGCAAGTTTTTCCGGAAAAGCGGCTGATTTTCCGGAAAAACTGGCCAGTCTAGACACAGCCCCATTTGTTCACATTTCATAAAGCAGGATAAGCACATCTATTCCAAACTTAGGGTGTCCTTTTTGTATTTGTGCAAACCCCACATTTTTGGGAGGGCTAAAGTCCTCCTAAGTCTCTAGTTTTCAGAGTCCCCATCTGTGGGCAAGGGGTAGGAAATAACCATTGAGTGGTTTGGTTTCCACTCTAGGCCTGGCAAGGGAGACACTTTTCTGCACATGCCAGTGCTCAGGGTAGGCTTTTAGGGAATTGCGAGGCACCTCACAGAGAGGGCGGAGAGATGAGAACCCAAGCCAGTGTACCTCACAATTCCACGGATGCACCCCAGTCTAGGCTGCCCCATTCTTTATATTTGTTGCCCTAATGCCCTCTGCTTGGCATCCTTACTGGCTCAGGGTCAGGAATGCCACCCTCTTGTTTGTTTTTATGGAAACTGTGACTGGTCACCCATGGAAAGACCCTCTTTTCCTGCTCTTCTCTCAGCCACTGGAGCATTTCAGGCCATTCATCTCATGAGACACGTGAACTAAAGACACTTTGCTGGCATGGAGATGGCCAGTTCCTGGCACAGGACCTTTCCAATCAGTACTGCTCTGCATTGCAAGGCGCAGAAGGAAGCAGAATTGCAGGTAATGTGCTAGAAGGGGCCCATGAGAACCACATTTCCCCCTCTTTGTGTAGCCACTAGGAGCTTCTCTCCAGCACTGAAGAGCAGCAGTAATGTCATGTGGTCTGGAGGCAAAAGCATTGGGGAGCAATCTGTGTTCCCTGTCAGAATGATACATGATACAAAACACAGTATAAGATGCTGCCACTCTGAGCAGAGAAATCTCCCATTTATGTGTAAATGGGAAGAAACAGGCCTTAGCTTTGAAATACGGAAGGCCAGATCACTGGCCATGACAGTGCCCCTTTGTGGTGCTCCAATTGCCCAAAGGGGCTAAGATGTCAGGTTAGCTCATATATTGAGCATTACTCTGGCCTAGAAGATTTCCCAGGTGGCACAGAAGCAACATACTGGCCCTGAGCTATTCCACTCATAGCCGTTGGCATAGTTGTGGGCCGTGGCAAAAGGGGCATGGTCAAAGGGCTGGTGCCAAAAAAAACCAGGCAGCAAGTTACAACATAGAGCAACCCTGAGGCTGCTTTAAATTGTATCCGGTATCAAACTGACCTCTGGGCACTACCAGGATTGGGACTGGGGCGGGGGAGGGATGATGTCTCTTTTCATGTAACCTCCTTTCTAAATATCAAACACTAAGCTGAAAAAAGTAATTCTTCTGCTGGAATCTGAGGGTCCCATGGAGCTTATACCAGTATAAGTACAGGTGCTTAAATTCATACCTTCCCATGTAGACAAGGCCAGACTACTTCCTTTTGCTCTTCCCTGGGTTTCCCAGCAACTTCCAGAAAAATGGATCTGTCACAGCCACCAGCTTCTCAAGGGATTAAATGCTGCAGCCACTGCTTGTGCCTGATTTCCTGGTCACCAATGCCCAGGTCCCAGTTTTACTGTCCTCTTTCCCTGGGATAGTTCTCTTATGATCCTACCGCATTCTGCGTGCCCGGTCTCTGTCTCAGTCACTTATTTTTGTCTCTTTCTGATCTTCTCTTTCTAGGAGTTTGGTCAAATCTCCAGGAGATCATAACAAGTCCATAAGAGTAAGTCACCACTACTTGCAGGGATCTCGTGTGGGGCTGGCATATGCTTCCATTACTTTGTCACGTCTGCTTCTAGTCGGGTGCGTGACTGCAAACATACGAGGTAAGGAAAAGGGGTAATTGGAAATTATATTTGTCAGCGAGAAGACGTAACAACACTGAAGGAGCTCACTATCCACATGCTGCATCAGTATCATGCCCAGTGGCATGGGCTTCTGGCAAGCTCTGAAGGGACAGCTCATAGATGATGGACGGCTTTATCTCCCTTGGTTACTTCAAGTGGGCAACTGACCAGTTACCACACTACAACCGACTCCTCCCCTCTGCACTGCGGATGCTCTGGCTCACCAGGCATCTTCATTGTAATTACATCTGCTCAAGCTGCATGACTGGTTGGTTAATAAGGGAAATAGACAGCACACCAGGGCCCAGCAGGGGGGTTGCTCAGTGTGTGGAGGAGTAGGAATGAAGGGCAGAGGTGCCAGCACCCAACAATGCGGTGACTGGAAACCTCTTTGTAGCCACTGTTCTGCAGGATGAAAGCATCTCTAAAGTGTTTTCTAACCTTTCCCTCCCATTTTAGTGCCCTCATGGGTTTGTCAGACCCACAAAGGATCTTAGTTCATCTTCACTCTCTCTTCTTCCCCAGAAATCTCTCAGAGTACCTCGCCTGCATTTTCTCCTGTTCCCAGACTTCCTTCTTGTGAAGCAACTGGCCCAACAGCTACTTGGCTTCTTTGTGATCTTGAAGACACTTTACACTTAGATTTGATCATCACCTGCTGGGTTATTTCCCCAATCCTCTCGTTTATGCCTTCACAATGGTGATTGTGTTTCTAGAAGCTCTATGTGCAACATCTGGCAAGACACAGGCATCCAAGATGGCTCCGCCTGACTCTATTCTTCATGCCACGGTGCCTTTGCCTGGCTTTGCCTTAATAGTTTAAAACAGCTGGTCACAGATGATTCAGGAAAACATGAAGAGGAAGCGTTATCTGTGTGTGTAGAGTACAGGCGCTACGGTTTTTGCTTCATTCTTCTTTAAAGAACCAGTGCGAGACTCATGTTAGACATGGGGAACAATACCTCCTACGCTACAGCATAGGGAGAGAAAAACACTTTTGGGGTTCTTGCCTTTATGTTCTAGTCCATAAATTCTACTTTGCTATATATAATCCTTAGCTAGAGGTACAGGCAGTCCCTGGGTTATGTACAAGATAGGGACTATAGGTTTGTTCTTAAGTTGAATTTGTATGTAAGTCGGAACTGGCTCCAGATTCAGCTGCTGCAACTGAAACTGACCAGGGGCTGACTACAGGAAGCCGGAGGCAGAATTGCTCTGCCCCCAGCTTCCTGGAATCAGCCTGATCAGTTTCAACAGCTGCTGAATCTGGAGCCTGGGACAGAACAGCTGGGGCGCTGCCTGGTAGGTTCCCACAGGACCAAACCGGCAGCACCCCAGCTGCTCTACCCGAGGCGTCCCGCAACAAAAGCCTGGTCTACTGGGGGGGGGGGCGCACTAGCTGCGCCCCCTCCCCCCCCCCCAGCAGACCAGGGAGACCCGAGCAAAGCCGCCCAGGTGGCGGGACCCCCGCCGCCTGGGCGGCTTTGCTCCTGTCCCCCATGTCTGATGGGGGGGTCCAGCAAAGCTGCTGGACCCCCGCAGCAGACCAGGGATACCCGAGCAAAGCCGCCGCCTGGGTGGCTTTGCTCCTTTGCCCGGGAGCAAAGCTGCCCAGGCAGCGGGACCTCTGCCGCCTGGGCGGCTTTGCTCCTGTCCCCCTGGTCTGCTGGGGGTGTCCATCAAAGCTGCTGGACCCCCCCAGCAGACCAGGGACACCCGAGCAAAGCCGCCGCCTGGGAGAAGCTTTTCTCGCCCCGGGAGAAGCTTTTCTCGCCCCGGAGGACACGGGTGGCGACCCGCCGCCCGTGAGCTCCGGGGCGAGAAAAGCCCCGTTCGTAAGTGCGGATCCGACATAAGTGCGGATCCTGTATGTCTACACTGCAGAGTTTTTTCGGAAAAACGGCCATTTTTCCAAAAAAAACTTCACTTACATCCACACTGCAATTGCATGATTTAAAAAAAAAATCGAAAGAACGGAGGGGTTTTTCTGACATTGGTCAACCTCTTTCTACGAGGGAGACGCCTTTTTCGGAAAGAGCTCTTTCAGAAAAAGGTGTGTGTGGACAGGGAAGAGGGAGTTCTTTTGAAAGAAGAGGAAAGAGGAAAAAGCACAGGTGCCCTGGTGGCCATTCCATCCCTAGTCATCACAGCTTAAATGTGAGGTAGCATCCATTCACTATGGATGCTATCTTTCGAAAAAAGCAGATCGCTTTTTCGATGTGTTTTTACTGTTTGGATGCTCTGTTTTGGAAGAAGTTTTTCCAGAAGATGTCTTCCGGAAAAGATTCTTCAGAAAGAAGCCTGCAGTCAGAATTGTAACTAGCTAATCTGGCTCCTGAGGCAAGACCATCCTCAGCGTGGGTGGGGGTGCTGACATGGCACGAGCGAAGACAGCACCCCCTCGGCTATGTGCCCCAGGCAAGTGCCTCACAGGCCTCGCCCTTGTTACGGCCCTGCCTGTAGTCTAGATATAGCCTAGGTAACTACTATAGAAAACATGACCTACAGAAAATGGAGATGAGTGCATGTAGGGGGCTATGAGAGACGTTGGTGTCTTGTGTCCTGGAACATCCTCCTGGGAATAGGGTCACCTACAGTGTAGAAATGTGGAATATTTACAAGGTTGAAGGGGGGAAGGGAACTTCGTCCCTACAGAAGAAGAGAGTAACTTTCCTCCACTGCAGCCTGAAGTGGAAATGCATTCGTTAGATATTGGAATAAAATATAGTGTGTGAGGGCGGAGAGAATACAGCATGAGCCAGCAAGAAACAAGGAAATCATTTCATCTTGATTTTTAATAATGTTTTCCCAAATCATAGCTGCAAATGTCACCAGAAACAGAATTACTACATATGCCGCTCTCTCTGTGTAACTATCAGTACTCTGTGTCACCTGTGTCTATAGCGACAGTGGCTGTATCTCTCTACTTCTGTACTCTGTTCACTAAGATTCAACATGGTATGAGTTCAGAATGTGGAATAGCCTCCCTCCGGGGACTATAGCTAGCCCTTTGCAGGGGGGATGGACTCCATGCAAACCTCAATGAATGGATATACTGAGTTCTGGAACCAAATGGTGCGTAATGATTTCCTTTCACTTCTCCTTGCATTGGAAGCTGTCTGCGCCTCAGTGGGAATCCCTCCCAGTGGAGGAATCTCAGACTGGGAGCCCTTGTTTAGTCTGGCCAGTCTGTTCACTTCACCCCATCATTACTTGACCAAAGGTGACTGAAATAAAAAGACTCAATGCAGGCAGAATGGTGGTTCTAGGGGGGCTGGGTGGGGAACTTTGCCTTTCATGACGATGCTGCAAACAACATAGATGTCCTTTTCTAGTAAGCCAAGGAGGGGGGCACTTCATGGTCCTGGCTTCAGACAACAGGCCCCAGCTCAGACTGAAGTTGAGTCAAATCAGTATGCAGAAGTAGTAGCCACTTGCCAATGGATTAGCATAAAACACTCTAGGAGGTAAATAGACGTACAAGCAGCCACTGTGTGCAGCGTGGGGATGCCTCTTTGTTTCAGGCCCACTATTGTCACGGCCCCTGCTGAAGAGTGACAGAGTGGAGCCTCTGTGTTGGTTTCTTACACTTTTGACTGCTGGATAAAAGGGGGGAACATAAAGAAAGGGGGAAAACTGTTTTTTTTTAAAGTCCAGACGAAGTTACAGATGTCTGTTAAACGTCAATTACAGCTGAATAAAGACGTCTGCTTAAGGCTTAGTTATGGCTCCTTTCAGCCAGGGAGATTTTTCCAGGACTGGCCTGGGATGCCTTCAGCAACCTAATTTGGAGATTGTAACTCTATAAACAGTCACTTGCATTAATCAAGGCTGGTGAAAATGCAAATGAGTATGTGCTCTGGGAGAGGCTGGCATCTTGTGTCTTGGAACTTTGAGGACAGAGAGTGGAAAAGAGAAAAGGGGTCACTCAGATGAACAGGGAGTGGGGATGGTGCTTGTATAGAGTGTACTTTGCCTGACTCTCCTCTTGCTGTCCTGGGAATGTGGTGTCATTAAGAACCATTTGCACCATCCTCCACTTTTTCTTGCTGACTTTTTGACCTAACCCTCTGCACTGCCCTTACTGTATGAATTCAGGAGTGGGTCTGTCTTACGTCTTGTGGTCTCCTTCTACATTCTATTCTTCTCATACTGGAAGTGCAGTACACTTACAAAGGTCCTGTTGGGACCATGCAAACAACTCTCCTACTTCTCATTCTTAGCATCATTGTCATTGTTTCATATTATGAGCCACATTATACCACTCTTGTTTAGGCAGAGAAGGTCCTTAGCATGGGCGGGGGTGGGGAAAAGACAGTTCCCAACCCAAATGGCTTGCAACCTAAAAGATATCCCCCACCCTTGATGCACTGGAGAATCCAGGTGTTGGGGAGAACTTAGTGGTCTTTTGTTTGCTTATTTTAATCAAAAGCCTCACAACTTGTGGGCTCTCAAAAGGAATGGAACATAATCTGGACTTGAATGAAGTCAGGGTTGTGATTTGGTGTACTGGAATAAGGAGAATATCCCTGGACTAGGGTCCATCTTGGTAAAAGACCTGCACAAAGCAATGGGAGGAGACCCGAGGACAAGGAGAGTGACTTTGGTGGAGAAGAAAGGCATGAGTGGGAACACAATATGCATGCTTTGGATGCCATAGTTCTCAGACAAAGACCCCATCCTTGTTACAGTTCCCAGCTAGGTAAGGCAGCTGGGATGCCAGATAGTGCCAGTTGGCTCTGCAAATGGTGCCCATCGGTGTCCCTGACCCAGTTAACAGCCTTAGTTTGAAGCAGGGTAGGGAACAGCCATGTGGTAACCATATCCCCTCAACCCAGCTGAAGTTGTAGTATAAAGCTTAAACAACCCCCAACTTCAGTATTAATAGTAGCCACAACAACCATGTTTAACTAAGGCGATAACACCGTTTTTGTCATAGAGCAGCTGGGGTTTAACATCTGGCTGTTCACAGGGGAGTCGCTGTAGTAACATGGGCTCTGCTTGTTGAGCCAGGCGTCACCTTGGAGTTCGCTGTGGCCCAGAATGCTAGTTAGTCCAAGCTGGGAACTTTAGAATTGGGCATCCTCACCTCTGGATTGGCTGGATGCCTCTCTATACCCACTACGGCAGGCATGGCCAACCCACTAAACGAAGAGAGCTGAAATAGCGGCAGAAAAAATGCGAAGGGCTGCACCAGAATTATTGAGCAAAATAAGAAAAAAAAAGGAAGAGCTCCCCACCAGCCAGAAGGGCTGTTTGTAGGGCTGCATGGGGCAGCTTTGTGAGCCGTGGGGAAGATTTGCGAGCTGCACTTTCAGGGGTGAAGAGCCGCATGGCTGAACCTGGGGCTCAGAGGTGGAGATAGGGGGGCAGTGTTACAGTAGGAAATTTGGAAGTGTGGACTCCTGTGGTGTCGGGGGTGGGGGAGAGGCTATTTACTCCCTAGTGGGCTTTAGGAGCTGAAGGCAGAGGCGTTACACCACAACTCATTCAGAATGACAGTGGGCAGGGAACATAGAGGTAAAGGGAAGAACTAGATTTAGTGGAGGCCTTGACCTCAAAATGTCAACAGGGTTCCAAGAATCATCCTCCCCCAAAGATGTCTGAAAAAAATGATGCAATCTGGAAGCATTTGAAAGGTAAAAGTAATGTGGCTGCCACCTTCCCACTCGTACCCTCATTGGGAAAATGCTTCCCTCTCATCTCCTCTGCCATCACCCCCTGGGAAGACCCCCTCTACTGTCTCTTTTCCCTTTTTATCTTCAATTCCATTCTTCTTTCCCTCTTTCACCACCCTGTCACTCTTTCCCATCACATTTTCAGTCCCCATCTCTGAAGAATCAGAACTGCAAAGAGCTTAGATGCTAAGATCAATTCCTTTCTGCTGAATAGCCCCTACCAAGATGCTCTTAATAAAGTCCAAGTCTCCCTTTGCCAACTAGGCCTCACTCTAGAATCTGGGCCTGTTAAGACCAAGGTATAATCCTGGCCTTACTGAAACAAGCAGGAGTTTTGCCATTGATTTCAATGGGGGCAGAATTTCATCCCAAGAATTCCAAATTCCTTTGAAGCCATTTACTTCCTCTACTGGCCAGGAAGAGAATTTTATGTACTGATAGCACCTCAGTATAAAACTTATTATAAAGAGAACAAAAATAGTGCGGTAGCATTGGGGCAAAGTGTGAAGAGAAGCAGGTTTAATATACTATATATTTTAGAAATGTGCATCTGTCTGTCTATCCATCTGTGAGTCCACCCTAAGTCTGCCTAACAGTAAGAGGTAGGACCACCAAATTTGGTATGCAGTTTCCTCTTATCATAATTGAAAGCAAGGTAATGATTTGGTTGTGACAGGACAATGAGATGTGCCTGGAATTTGATTGTTTCTCGTAAAGTGGAAAGGGAGGGTTCTGATAGAAGGAACAGTTATACTGTATTATGACCACAGGAGGTGCAGCAAGGGGCCAGAGATGCAGACGTGGACAACTATAACCCATTGAGCTAGCAGAGGGTAGGGGTGGAAAAAGAGACAGCTATCTACTATATATTTCAAAGAGTTTGTGTGTGTGTGTGTGTGTGTGTGTGTGTGTGTGTGTGTGTGTGTCCGTCCTGGGGACATTCACCCTTCCCCCAGCTGTGCCCACTGCAGCTGCAACAGCCATGAACAGGCACTTCTCACCTGACTCCAAGATGCTTCAGTGATAGAGGGCTGGGGTTCTCCCTCCCTGGGGCAGCCAGCATACTGAACCCCTTAACCCCAGCCATACCCCAGAACAATGATTTAAATTAAAAAAAACAACAAAACTTATTTGAGTTAAGGACCCAAGCAACAACCCGTAGATCGTCTAGTGAGACTTATAAAGTGAATAAAGTCATATAATTTACTCTAATAAAAAGAGGAAATCTTATGGGCTGTACGTCACACCTCTTAAACCAGCAGGATTACACTGCACTGATTAATGAAAAGTGACTGCATTTTGCTTGGCTGAGTTACATCATGTTGCAGTTCTACCATCCAACAAGGAGCTGGAACCTAACCTGCATGTTCAGAGAAACATTCAAGATATTTTTTCCAGCAGGTCTTAGTCTGGAAGGGGACAAGGGGTTTTGAGCCAGAACATTTCTTTGTATAGGGTTTAAAATAATAATGTTTGTCTTGATGAAATATCCCAATATCCTTGAGATATGTATGATACACCTTAGGGAAAGTGTGAACCTGGTGGGAGACATGTCCCAGGGCTGGAAGGGTGGGGTGTGTGCTGGTGTATATCCCACTGGAGCTGTGTACACTTTTATAGAGAATACTGCATAGTCATTCCTGGGGTAACATACATGTTTGCTTTTAATAACTTAGGAGCCACGCAGATCATTGAAGACACCAGGTCCTTCAGTGAGTTTTTATCACCTCTAAAGCCGGAAGATTTTATTTCTTACCCACATTCTTAAGCAAGTGGAGATAAATACTCTGCAGTGTGAAAAGGATGGGGAGCAGTTGCTGGTTCTACACTAGCCGGGAGTGTCTGCATGCGGCATATCCTTACTGAGCTATCTTTAATCTCTGGTTGTGTGTTGCCTATGGGGTTGTATTCTTCACACCTCTTCTCTGGGGGCATGTATCTGCAGGTGGCATCCACTGAGGCTAGGAGTAGATTTGTGTTTGAACTTCCACATGTCCTCATGGAGTAGCAATGGAGACCTGGGTAGAAATACACACATGCATTACCAGAGGCTAAGGTGACATTTCCATGGCCCTGAATTCATACCCCTGTCTCTGTGACAATTAGTCAGTGGGGGAGAGATGGGGACATAGCCTGTTGGGTAATGGACTGGTGTCTGGAGCTCACCCAAGCAATGGAAGGCCCACTCCCTCAGGTACCGGAAGGGGCCATAGAATCCAGACATCAAAAGAGCACAGTGACAAAGGGTGAAAAAAACCCCAAAATGGAGATTGGGGGTACAGGTCTCAGGGCCAAAAGAAAGATCCAGAGGGGGACACCAAGCAGAGAACCCCGGAAAATACCCACTGCTCCCAGGAGGAAACAGCGGCCAGGCGACAGCTGGGAAGGTTTAATTGCTGCTGTAGTCTGTGGCAGATCTGCTCCACTCCCTCCCTCTCAGATCTGCATTTCAATGTGAGAGGAGCAGTAAGTGGGATGCTGCTGGAAGGGGTTAGAATGATTAATCATTTAAAAAGCAAGATCTTAATTACAGGGTGCAATTTTTGCTATTTAAGGAGTCCATTAGTTTCCAGAAAGGAAAAAAAATGATCACAGGTTATTCTCCTTTCAAAGAAAATTGGAGGGGGAGGGGAGTAGGGAATCTCAGAAGGAAGGCTGGTGCTACAGCGCCTGCTGGGGTGGGGGGCTGGGAGTATGAGAATTTGGGGAAAGCGTGGCAGAGTCATTTGTTTAAAAAATAAAAAGATTTGTTAGGGTGCTTGGGAATTAACTGCTCGTGAATAGTGCTACTCGAAGAATGAGCCCTCTGCTTAGCCCAGGGGTGGGCAAATACTGGCCTGCAGGCTAGATCTGGTTCCCTTGGGTTAGCCCCTGGCAGGCTGCCACCACTGTATTTACCTGCAGCCATGGACAATTGCAGCTCCTGTTGGCTGCGGATGGCTGTTCCTGGACAATGGGAGCTGTGGGAGGTGGTGGCCTTGTCCATGCCACTTCCTGCAACTCCCATTGGTTGGAAGTGGGGATCCGCAGCTGTCATTGCCCGTATTTGCAGAGGCACAGGTAAATAAAGAAGTGGCAGCCCACCAAGAGCTAATCCTGGGGAACCGCTGCCATTTTATTGCCCCCCGCCAGCCTAACCACACCTCTGGAACACCTGGGTTAGAGACAGCGTAAGACTCCCTTTCACTGCCTAATACCCTGGCCTGAAGGGACCCCTGTGTAGGGAAGAAATGGGAGTTTAGTGTCCATGTGACCATTCACTTCTTGGCTTCTCTGCTGAGGCTGCCAATAAGAGAGTTAATTGGTGCTAATAATAGTGACAGTAGGCTAGGAACTTGTGTGAGACTCTCCAAGAACAAATCTCATTGGCCTGGAAACAAGCAACAACTTTTTCTACTTATTGCTCAAAGGCTGGATTGGAGCTGGCAGCCTAGAGATGAGAGGCTTCTTAGCCCATGACCCATTTTCTGGGTTTCAAATGACCTTCTTTTGCTCACATCCTGCTAAACTGAGAGGCAGGGAACCAACCTAGAGCTGAACCGTGATATGCTGATTACAACTGCTGCCAAAAAGACCAATAACAGCGTTGACTCGGTGCATAAAAAAACTAGGCCGCAGCCCCTCTCTGTATAGGCAGTAGTGGAGCTAGTGGCTTTGCTTCCCAATGCAGACTCTGAGCTCCCACAGCCTAGCCGCAGGCCTGGACCAATTTTCATATTTTTGCAACTCACCTGATCATGGTCTCCAGAGTTCTTATTTTCAGATCGTTTCATGGCGGCTGGTCAGGCCCCTTTGTCTGACCCTTCTCTGTAGACTGAAGAGGGGTCAGGAGGGTTAATCTCCTATTGCATCCCCTCTGACCCCTGTGTGGGTTTTTCTCTTGTATGATCATTTAGCCATTCCCCTGCACAAAAGGGAGCCATTAAACACAGCTCAGGCTCTTCATGCTCTGGTGGATTAATTTACTGATCCCCTGTGGATTAAAAGTCTCTACAAGATCAGACAGCGCAGCATCCCAACCCCAGGAGAGGCTGAGCTACTGCTAGTCCAGGGCAACCTGACGACAAGGATTTCTTCTCCTGACGGAACCTATGCCGCCTCCTCCCCTTTCTGCATCCCTGAGATACATCAAGGTTCAAATAAGCGGAAGCTAAACTAAATAGCATGTCCCCAAATCTTCTCACTCACTTCAGTAAACAAATGGCCCATTCCACTGTGGGGAATAGGACTTGAATGAGGGAAAGAGAGCAGTTCTTCCCTCCTCCTGCCCCAAGCCAGGCAGTGCAGCCTCAAAGCCACTGAAATGCAGTAAAGGTGCATGCTAGTGCTGTCTTAGGAATTATGGTTATGGCTTGGGGTACACAATGAAAGGGGGTAATCCATGGGTCAGCACAGGTCTGTATGTGCAAGTGTGAGAGGGCTTCTTAGCATGTGCTGGAGTGCATACTGGTGTGTGTGTTTGGGGCGGGCTTGAGGGAGGAGGATGTGTGGGACCATCTGGCCTGCAGTGGGCTAAAAATGCTGAGGCTGGACGAGAGCAGGGCTTGGAGAAGTGCAGCCGCTACCATGGTGTGAGTCTAGATGCTTTTGCTGCTGCTGAAGAGAATGGTTTGCAATCCTGTGATGGCTTTAATTTTCAAAGAATCCCAGTGCTCTTTGTGAGCAGAAGGAACACAGGAGCAACTTCGCCCACTGCTAGAATGCAGCTGCCTCTGTGCTGGAATGTTGCAAGGGATTCCACAGAGTGGGACAGAGCAGCAGCATGACAGGCAAGGAAGTGAAAAAGGATCCTCTCTCCAGCTGAAATTCCAAAAGAGGTCAGCAGAAATGTAATGATCCACCCGGGAATGTGGTCAGGATGTTAAGGTTAACAGCCCTATTCCTGAGGAAAGGGCCTTGGTATGTTCTGGAGCACAAGTGGTAAGCGTAATGTTGCCTGCAGTGACATAAGAGTGTGAGTACCAACCTCAGAGCAGGCTGTTAGGAACCAGGGTGCAAACTCCAAATTTGGTTGTCAGCTCTGTACTTAGATTTAACCAACTAGTTATCAAGTGTAAACACTCAGGTTCTAAAACTGCCTTATCATGGAGTCATAGACAGTTCCCTTGGATATTGCAATCTGTCTTGCCCCTCAGGTGAGTCTACATTACACCAAGAGTTACAGCAATATTCAGTTTACGTTCAGTCCCAAAGGACAAAGTCACTATGAGCAAGTCTAAACTACATAGATCAACACTGTCACGGTTGATCTTCCAGGGTTTGATTGAGTGGGTATAGTATAGACCTGCTAGATCCAACTCAGAGGGCCCTCGGTCAGTGCCAGTACTCCTGCTCCTCACAAAGAGTAAGGGAAGCTGACGGAACCATTTGCTCCCATTGGCCTCCAGCTGTGTGGATGGAGCAGAAACACGATGTAAGATACATCGACTCCAGCTACATAACTCAGAGTTGTGTATCTTACTTTAACCTTTCCATGTAGTGCAGACGAGACTTTACAGATCAATTGTACATTAGATCTCACAGCAAAGACAAGGCTTGTAACCAGTCCTGTCATAAACTACATAGAGATTTTTTTAAGTAGGAAAAGGAAATGAGGTTAAAGCAGGTACATTAATGAGTTTGTCCATTAAGGCTAAACAGCTGGGGAATCTCTTGCTTTTGCCTAGAAAACCTTGCAGCCTGGAGTCAAATCAGCACAGAGATAACAAGTTCCTTTGATTTAGGGTTTTTATCTCCCTCCCACCATGTATTTCAAGATGAAACATCAGATGATGAGACGAGTCCACTTGCATTACTCATCTTCACTGGAAGGAGAGCAGGACAACAAAAGTCTTTTGTCCGCTTGTTGATAGCACATGAAGAAATTCCAGTCGCAAAGTCCTATAATCATCCCTCTGGTGTTGGACCTTTTCCTTTTGGAAATGGCAAAATATCTAGTGTTTAAGGCCAACCCTTCACATAACTAATGGCTCTCATCTGATGATTTACATAGTCACAGAGGCTCACTATACAACTGCTCAAATATTACCTTATGATACGAGAGACCAGTGAGATTAATGCAGGCAGCAACCTACCAGCATTCCCTGAAGTCCAACTATTAAACATTTTTATAACTCTGATCTTTATTTTAACAATACTAACATGCAAGTGAGCCAGGCTCATTTCAGCTCTGGCTGGCAGTGTTCAGTTGAGACTTGGGGCCCTTGACAGCTGGCACCTGATGTATCTCATCCCAAAGACAAGCTGGATGGCTGGACAGGAGCTGCTAACAAAGCCTTCAATCTAAGGTGGGCCAAAAATGGCCTGGATGGTTGCAGGGGCCAGGCTAGTATAGTTTTGAACAGAGATTCACTGTGCATGGGGCTGGGCATACAGAAACAAGCTAATGAAGCTAATAGGGAATGGGATGGAGAGCTGAAAATTGTTCCCCTGCAGAGCTGCTGAGAGCAGTTAGAACGGGTGAACAGACAGGAGCAGCCATGGAGAGGCATTTGCCAGGCTGAGAGGCTTGATAGCTATGGGAAATGTAGCACCAGCTGAGCTTGGAGAGCTGTATCTTTGGTCAGGATTGTGGTGACTCTTCCCATGCCTCTGAGAAGCAACGCGTGCATCTGACTTTAATTACTCTCTCTCTGTGCATATCAGATGCTCTTGCACCTTCTTCACATGAATGCTGATTAATTGCAGGGTTAGGCTCTGAGGCAGGCTGGACCACATTATTTCTGATGTTTGCTCTTTTCAGTGGGAGAATAAATGCCATGAATCCACAGTAATCAGCAGCTTTTAGCTTGTCACTCTTATGACACTCTTTACTTAGACCAGGAAATGGCAAATGTGGTGGAAATAAGAACTTTATTACCCTTTGGTGGGGTTTTTTTCTTTTCCCAAAGAGGGAGGTGGGAAGAAGATTTGGCATCTTTCAAATGTAAGGCAGGGAAGGGCTGGGTAGGGCAGCCTATTTCAATCTCCACTCTTTAATCTGAGGACTTTTGCTTGGTACATTCATCAGAAGGGTGGCGAAGGAATGAAAAGCCCTGTTCCTTATAGAAAAAGTGAAAGGACAATGGGCTTTGTTTGATATTTAGAAGAATCCACCTAGAAGGGAACTTTAAGGGGCAATATGTTATACTGCTAATTTGCACCTTAGTCATTCACAGGCCCAGAGGGCTGTGGCCCCTGTAGGAAAGCTGCAACTACCAATACATGCTAAAAATAATTAGGATGCCTGTTGCTCTTTTTCCTAGCCAGAGCTGCAATCCTCAGAGGTAATTAAACTCCTAACTTCTGCTGAAATAATGGGAGTAGGTGCCTAAAAATGTGTAGGGCTCTGTGCCTAGAACCCATGCTGGTTTCTAGCAGAAGCATGGTTCAGGTTAGGGGTTAACTCAACCCTCAGCATGACTCCTCAGAGGCAGGGCTGGGTTCCCCTCTGTATATGTTGTTATTGTTATTAAATGTTCAGACTGCCTCATAGCCTGATGCTTTACCAGGGGAATGAGGACAGGGTCTCTGCCCTGAAGTGCTTACATCAGGCAACCAGATGAAGCAAAGAGACAAAGAAGAGGTATGAGCATTAAAACTAATAGGCTACGTCTACACTGCAGGCTTCTTGCTCAAGAACTGTTTTGCGCAAGAGTTCTTGTGCAAAAGGTCTTCCACAAGAGAGCATCCACGCTGCCATGTGCTTTTGCACAAGAGATGTGCTTTTGCGCAAGAGCGTCCATGGCAGTGTGGATGCTCTCTTGTGCAAGAAAGCTCTGATGGCCATTTTAGCCATAGGGGTTTCTTGCGCAAGAAACCCCTGTTGCCTGTCCACACTGCGGCTATGTCTACACTTGCAGCTTCTTGCGCGAGTAATATGCAAATGAGGCTAAGCGTGGAATATCACTGAGCCTCATTTGCATACGTAATGAGCCACCATTTTTTTAGAAGAGGCTCTTGCGCAAGAAAAACCCTCTTGCGCAATGCCGTTCTTCCTGAAAAGTAATAGGTGTAGCAGCATTGCGCAAGAGGGTTTTTCTTGTGCAAGAAGGGGCAGTGTAGAGTGTAGAGCCTCTTCTGAAAAAAATGGTGGCTCATTAGGAATGCAAATGAGGCTCAGTGATATTCCACGCTTAGCCTCCTTTGCATATTACTCGCGCAAGAAGCCACGAGTGTAGACATAGTGGCTGCGTCTAGATTGCCAAGTTTTTCCGCAAAAGCAGCTGCTTTTGTGCAAAAACTTGCCAGCTGTCTACACTGGCCGCTTGATTTTGCACAAAAGCACTGACGTTCTACTGTCCAAAATCAGTGCTGCTTGTGCAAATGCTTTGACGTTCCTGTTCAGGCAAAAGCCCTTTTCTGGAAATGTTTTTGTGCCAGAAGGCCAGTGTAGACAGCTAAAAACTGTTTTGCACAAAAAAGCCCCAATGGTGAAAATGGCGATCGGGGCTTTCTTGCACAAAACCACGTCTAGATTGGCTGGACGCTTTTCCTCAAAAAGTGCTTTTGTGGAAAAGTATCAGTGCCAATCTAGATGCTCTTTTCCGCAAATGCTTTTAATGGAAAAACGTCTAGACAAAGCCAGCCTGTCTTCTTGTGGAAGAGCTCTTGCGCAAGAGGACTTATTGCTTGTGGGGAGAGGAATAACTCTTCTGGAACAAGCCCTGTTTTCTGACTCTGTGCTGTAAATTTACTTGTGCAAGAACATGTGTGCAGTGTAGACACCTGGCAAGTTTTTGTGCAAGAACAGCTGTTCTTGTGCAAAAAGCCTTCAGTGTAGACGTAGCCCTAGTGAATATGCAATTGTGTCCTTGTGTGTCTGGAGCACTGGCACCTTCAAGGAGACGGAGGAAAAGTAGAGGTAAGGAGTAGCCAGCCCAGGCATCAGTCAGAAGAGGCTGTTTAGGATAGTTATACGTAGATGCTGTCTCTAGGCACGTCAGTGTTTTTCCTAGATTACTTTGTATTTGTGATGGGGACAGCTGAAGGTAGGAAGGGAAAACTGACTGGTGGTAGCCAGTCCAGCAGCAGACAAAGATCTCCCCCCAGCTAGATATGAGCACTGGGGAGAGGTAGCAGCAAATATGTGCCTCCATTGGGCATATTTATTATTTCCATTCCAAGAGTGCCTGGAGACCCTAACAAAGAGCAGGCAAGGGGGTTAATAGTATCTGCAGGCCCCTGGGCAAGGTGTGGGGGGCCCAGATCTGTACAACAGAAGGGGTGTGGCCTCAGGCAGAGAGGACAGGGTTGGGGGTAGCTAGCCCTCAGCCCGGCCTTGCCCATGGCTCTGAGCTCCCCAGTCCTCAGAGCTGTACAGAGCACATGGTGTAATCAGGGCTGTAACAAGGGCAGGGCAAGTAGGGTGCATCATAATCAGGGGCCCAAAGACGCAATAAGTAAAAATAACAAGCTGCCAAAGTAAAGAGCATGACATGCCCTAACCTAAGAAGAGGGGGCACATAATTCATATTTTGCCCAGGTGCAAAAATACCTAGTTGCAGTGCTAGGTGAATGCTCTGCTGGTGATTTAAAGGGCCTGGGGCTCCAGCTGCTGCCACAGTAGCAAGGAGCCCTGGCCCCTTTGAATCACTAGGCCCTGGGGCAACTGCCCCATTGCGGAGGGCACTGTACATCCAGTAAAAGGAGCAATGCCTACCCTGAAGAACTTGCAGTCTAAATGGACAGGTGGGAAGATACAGAACCCAGAGCTGCTAAGCCCCAGACCAGTGCTTCAGGGACTGGTCCCTTTCTGTCCCTTACTCTTGCAGTGCAAATCTGTCCAGCAGGTGCCTTGTTCTCCCTCCCTGTCTCTAATCAATTGGCAAGCTCAGCCGCAGGCCCAGCCCAGCCCAATCAGCGCAGGTGGGAGTCTCTTTCATTGCATTCGTCAATGCCCTGCTAGTGATCTAATTACCATCTCTTAGCTCAGTGAGAGGGCAGCCCTCCACCATTCAGCCGCAAACATCTGGTGAACAGCAGGCGGCTGGCTGAGCGGCACAGTGCTGGGGCTTGCCTTTCTCCACCCCTTGCACCCTGCTGGGACCAGGGGAAGCTAGCACTTAATGAAGCCCCAGCCCACCTAGAGAAGGGCCTGGAAGATGGGCAGGCTTACCCAGCTCAGGTGAGCACCACTCACCCAATGAAGAAAGTGTAATTAAGGTCAGTAAGGAGATTATGGGTCAGGGCAGTGGTGGGAGAGAGAGTGAGAATTTCATGGTGGCCATAATTGGGCAGCTGTGGAGGGGAAACAGCTAATGAACAGGGCAACTGCTAATAAAGCCTCTTCCTGAGCAGCCTTCTGGGCTGTGTAATTGAGGGATTTGTAAATGCCATCTCCACATTTACCCTGTGATGAGCAGGCCCCAGAATGGGGACGGGGACCGAGACAGATCAGAGTTGGGGTACAGCTCACATTAGCCCTTTAATGGAGTTGCATGAGAAGGACAAGCAGCGTCTGTATTTGAGAGCAGCAGCAGCTGTGGGGCTGGTTGGAGGAGTCAGGCCCATGTCTCCTGGTGTTCTGGGAGGAGTAGAGGGGAGCAAGCAGGGATACTGGACCGCATGGTGTGATTGGTCTGGGGGATCAGAGAGGGAATAAACCTTTTATTCCTAGGCCTCTGTTTCCCTTCAGCCAAAGCCTGTTGCGACTGGCACTTGTTGCTATCTGATGGCTGATGGAAATTATAGGAAGAGTCTCCATGCCATCCAAAAGTTCATCTTCTCCATGGTACTAATGGTACCCTCCTACCCTGTGATTTGCCGGTCCTGTGACTCCTTGCACCTGATTTGCTTGTACTCTCAGTTGGAATGAGTTTGTCCTGGCTGTACCACCATTCTGACATTTCTACCATCCTGCTGCAGTGAGAGCATTACCTTGGAACAATGTTCCCTCTAATCTTTTCTGGCCATGTGCGGAATGATTTTATGTGCACCTGTGAATGTGCACCATCCAAAAAAAAACCTAGTTGTGGGCACTCCGTGAATCAGCAGGGTGGCATTTGAATCCCCTCTGAGTGGCCGCACAGGGGCACAGCTTGCGGGGAAACGCTAGAACCTTTAAGGCTAAACAGGTCTTGTCAAATAAATGGTTCCAGCGGCTTTCATTGCCCTGCGCTTATACCTCTACATTCTCCAGTGCTGTGGGAGATCATTGCTACACATCCAGCTTCCCATCCTTTTACTGCCATTATGTCCACCCACTCGGGCCTATTTTCTTCCCTACCCTTCCCCCTCTGCCACCTAACCACTCCATCCCTACTGGCTCTTGGGGGCTCATTCTGCCATCACTGGTCCTGTGCCTGTCATTTTTGTGGCATGGTGCACACTAGTCACAGGACCCTGTGCTCTTGACATACCTGAGGGCATGAGCACAGTTAGCAGCGGTGCTGGAGGTCATCAGGGCATGAGTCAGAAGGGGCTGTTTTGCTAGAGAGGGGATGATTTTTGCCCACAGAGAGTAGGATGAGAGCAAGAGATGAGGTAGAAGAGCGCTAGAGGCATAGTACAGGAGACCAAAGGGAGGGAAAGCTGAGGAAGGCCTCAGATTTCTCCATCTCCCTACTGCCCTCTCCCTACTAGGCTGGTGGGAGAGGACCTGAGGCTCACTATGGTTCTTCTCTGATCACATGACCCTCCCTGCGCTCTCTGTCCCATTTGAGTTCCTGGGATTCCTTTGAGCGAGGCTGAAAGCAGTTGGCAGAGACTTGTACAGCAGATGCTTCAGTTTCCCACGCCCGCCTCTGCCTTGTGCAATCCCCCTCCCTGCCCCCCAGCCTCCCTCTGCTCCCCCCCCCAGCATTTCAGTGATGTCATCATCATCCCAGGCCCTGGGAACTTGCATTGTTAGTTTAGCAAATAGAGAAATCCCCACTGAAGCATTGCAAATGAGGGCAGAGGGGGAGTTGGGGAAGGCACAGGCCGCTGGGGGCTGCAAGGTCTCTCCCCTCTTGCTGGCTCCCTTTGAGTTGTCAGATGGATTCAGCAGTTAACAAAGAAAGAGCACTGAGCTGCTAGTGCAGCTGGTGAGGACGAGAGGGGGAGGGCAGGAGTGTGGCTGGCAGCTGCCCCTCCCACCCCTCTGAGTGGCACCACTATAATGCACAACGCCCGTCCCCATTGAGAACAACAGCAAATGAGCAAGAATCTCACAATACCCTCTGGGTGGGCTATGCCCAGAGCTCACTCTGTACCCAGTGGCCAGATTGTTCCATCGTGGCAAGGAATGGTGACAATGGCAACCCCACGCGGTGATGCCATCACAGCCTCTAAAGCCCCAGTTTTGGAGAGAGGACTTCCCCTTCCCACTGAGCATTGTTATTGTTTGTCATAGCTGCATTATCACCGAGCCCAGAGGAGCAGGGGGAAGGGAGGGGTTGTGTGGGTGCAGCGCAAACATGGGGAGACAAGACCTCGTCCAGTGGAAGATGAGACAAAGGGGTTGTGTGATGGGAAGGAAGACAAGGGAAACCATGTCCTTCTTCTGTCTCCCTGGGCCATTCCTGGAAACACCAGCATCTGCTGCTGCTGAGCTGCTCCCTCCGGGAGTAAACGTGCATGGCAAGAGTGTGATGATACTCCACCCAGGCAGGCAGAAGTATTGTGATGTGGCTCCCACCTCTGGTGACACAGGGAGCAGTTGTGGCACTGGCAGGGGATGAGGAGAAAGGTGGGTGGTAAGACCATTACATTATATTGGCCAGCTCTTGGAGAGGAGTATTGTCTACTGGCTAGAGCAAGGGACAGGGAACCTGGACTTGTGGGTCTATTCCTGGCGCTGCTCTAGGCTTTCTATGGCTCTCTACACTGCAGTGTTATTTTGGAATAACATCAGTTAGAGTGCGTGTCTACACAGCAATTCTGTTATTTCAAAATAAATTTGAAATAATGAGCTTCTTACTCTGACTTCTGTAAACCTCATTTCATGAGGAGTAAGAGAGTTTGGGGGAAGAGGGCTCTATTTCGAAATAACTGCTTTGTAGACAGCACCAAAAGTTGAAATAAGCTCTTTCAACATAAGCTACGCAGTTAGCATAGCTTAAGTTGTGTAACTTATGTCGAGTTTAGCCCTGCTGTGTAGATAGGCCCTATATGATTTAGAGTATGCCACTTAACCTCTCTGTACCTCAGGTTCCATCTATAACTCTCTGTCTCACATAGTGTTGGGAGGCATGTCCCACTCATAGAATCGTAGAATATTAGGGTTGGAAGAGACCTCAGGAGGTCATAAAGTCCAACCCCTTTCTCAACGCAGGACCAACCCTACCTAAATCATTCCAGCCAGGGCTTTGTCAAGCCAGGACTTAAAAACCTCTAGGGATGGAGATTCCACCATCTCCCTAGGTAACCCATTCCAGTGTTTCACCACCCTCCTAGTGAAATAGTTTTTCCTAATATCCAGCCTAGACCTCTCCCACTGTAACTTGAGACCATTGCTCCTTGTTCTGCCATCCGTCACTACTGTGAACAGCCTCTCTCCATCCTCTTTGGGAACCCCCCTTTAGGTAGTTGAAGGCTGCTGTCAAATCCCCCCTCACTCTTCTCTTCTGCAGACTAAATAAGCCCAAATCCCTCAGCCTCTCCTAAGAAGTCATGCACCCTATCCCCCTAATCATTTTTGTTGCCCTCCGCTGGACTATCTCCAATTTTTCCACATCCTTTCTGTAGTGGGGAGGGGAGTCCACACTGGACACAGTACTCCAAATGCAGTTTCACCAGTGCTGAATAGCGTGGAATAATCAGTTCCCTCGATCTGCTGGCAATGCTCCTACTAATGCAGCCCAGTATGCCATTAGCATTCTTAGCAACCAGGGCACATAGGTGACATAATATCCAGCTTCTCATCCATTATAATCCCCAGGTCCTTTTTGGCAGAACAGCTGTTTAGCCAGTCAGTCCCAGCCTGTAGCAGTGCTTGGAATTCTTCCATCCTAAGTACATGACCCTGCACTTGTCCTTGTTGAACCTCTTCAGATTTCTTTTGGCCCAATCCTCCAATTTGTCTAGGTCAATCTGAACCCTATCCCTTCCCTCCAGGGTATCTACCGCTCCCCCCAACCCCAGCTTAATGTCATTCGCAAACTTGCTGAGAGTGCAATCCACCCCTTCATCAAAGACATTTATAATGATGAACAAAACCAGCCCCAGAACCGACCCTTGGTGCACTCCACTTGATACCGACCGCCAAGCAGACATCAAGTCATTTACACTACCCATTGAACCCCATGATCTAGCCAGTTTTCTGTCCACCTTATAGTTGATAGTGCACATTACTTACTTACTGTTTGCAGCGTGCTCTGAGGTTGCAAAGCACTATAGAACTGCTTGGTGTGACTCATGCTCGTAACACAGGTAGACATTCTCGTGTGACAAGGAGAAATTCTGACACACCATAATCATTAAAATAGGGTTAGCAAGTGGGGCAGAGACACTTAAAGTGGGATCCACAAAAGTATTTAGTCACCTTTGTCCTGTTTTTAGGCACTATGGTGATCCACAAAACTGCTTGGCTGGTACCTAAACTCACTTTTTTCTTGGGGTACACATGCTGCAGCCTCACTCTAGGCCCCTGGCTGCTGTCTCCTGCCTAAGCCCAAGAGTGACACACAGAGGGCAAAAACTAGGTGTTCAGCTGCCCAAGTTATGTGCAGGCGCCCAGTCCAGTCAGCAGCCTCTGAGCCAAGTTCCCATTCAAATCCTTCTTCCCCCCTCAAGAGAGAGAGGGTCTTGACTAGGAATCACTCACACACTTGGTGAGAATGTTATCTGCTAGTGAGCTCTCCCCAGCAGCTGATTTGTTTCTGCTCCTGCATGCCGCTTAGATGGCTCGGCACCCATCTTCCCTAATTCGCGGCTGACTGGCAGAACAAGGTGCAGCCATGCAGTGGGGACTTAGTGCCTATATCTGAGGGAGAGATGGGACTTGGCACACGCCTCTCTCTCCCGTGTCCCCTATTGGCTAGTTTAGACAACTCCCTGCCGTGTGTGATGGCTTTGCTGCTCAGTCTAAGGGCACGTCTACAAAAGGCACGAGCTGAAGGACAAAAGCAGGGCAAAAGTCGAATTAAGCTACACCACTTCAGCTACGTCAATTGCGTAGCGTACGTCGAAATAGCTTAATTTGGCTTTTGGCACTGTCTCTACAGCAGGAAGTCAAAGGAAGAACCCTCTTCCTTCCACTTCCTTGCTCCCCATGAAATGAGGGTGACCATAAGTCGGAATCTGCAAAGTCTCTTATTATGTAAGTGGGCTAGGCTGGTGCAATGGAAAATGTAAGCTTCAAGGAAAGAGGAAAGGACTGGGATGCAAAGGGGCCTGACATTACAAAGTTCCTATTTGCTTTAGCAGGAGGTTTTTCTTGAGCAAGGATTCTTGATTCTGTCTTATTTTTACTCGGTCTCTTTAAAAGTGCCCTGTGATCTGCCTTTGCATGTGTCTGTATCCTGTAGTAGAAGATTTACCTGGCATTGCTTGGGTCCTTGACTCTATTAATTTTTGTGGTTTTTTTAAATAAAATGAAAATGTGCGTGCTTCGTTAAAATCATTGCTGTGAGGTGTAGCTGGGGAGGAGGGGGTCAGTAGGCAGGCTGCCCCAAGGAGAGAGCATTACCCCAATCCTCTCTCACCGCAGCAGCTTGGAGCCAGGTGAGAAGTGCCTCTCCATGGCCATTGCAGCTCCAGCGAGCACAGCCAGGGGGAGGGGTGCATGTCTCCAGGCAGGGGTAGGTTCAGATGTGCCTACCCCCTGTGTTCCCCAGCCAGAGTGAAGAATGTAGCAAACTGTGCACTTTCCCCTCCCTCCCTGCTAAGGGAAATAGCTAGAAATGTTCCTGTATGAATCTGGATGTGAGTGGGGCTTCATCTCCCCTGACCTCTCTAAAGGGTACCTGAGGGTGGGAGGCTTGGGGCTGGGGCAGTCTCAGAGAAGGGGTGTACTCCCAGTCATCCCCTTTCATCTGCCTGGTGATTAAGAACATAAGAACAGCCATACTGGATCAGACCAAACATCCATCCAGCTCAGTCTCCTGTCTGCTGACGGTGGCCAATACCAGATGCCCCGGAGGGAGGGAACACAACAAGTAATCCTCATGTGATCCCTCCCCTGTCACCCACCTCTGGAGAAAGAGAGGCTAGGGACACCATTCCTATCCATCCTGGCTAATAGCCATTGATGCACCTAACCTCCATGAATCTATCTAACTCATTTTTGAACCCTGTTAAAGTCCTAGCCATTACCACCTCCTCTGGCAAGGAATTCCAGAGATTGACTGTGTGCTGAGTGAGGAAAAACTTCCCTTTGTTTTAAACCTGCTGCCTATTAATTTCATTTGAAGACCCCTAGTTCTTATGTTATGGGAATAAGTAAGAAACTTTTCCTTATTCACTTTTTCCACGCCAGTCATGATTTTATAGCCCTCTATCATAACCCCCCTTAATCTCCTCTTTTCTAAGCTGAAAAGTCCAAGTCTTTTTAATCTCTCTTCATATGGGACCCATTCCAAATCCCTACTAATTTTTGTTGCTCTTTTCTGAACCTTTTCCAATGCCAATATATCTTTTTTGAGATGAGGCTACCACATCTGAATGTTGACGTACCATTTATATAGAGACAATAAGATATTCTCTCTCTTATTCTCTATCCCTTATTTCATGATTCCTAACATTCTATTTGACTTTTTGACTGCTGTTGTATACTGAGGCTTCTGGGCTCTCTGCTATTTGTGCACACTACAGAGTTTTTCCAGGATACCAGAGCTATCCCAGAAAAACTCTGCCGCTTCCAGGGAACACATCCACTTTTTCAGAACAGTTTCTGAAAAAGCAGGAGCATTCTTTCAGAAGCCCTGTATCCCTCATTTTATGAGGAATAAGAGATCTTCTGAAAGAGGAGGTTTTTCCTCATTTGTCCCCTTGTAGACGGGCCAAATGTCGGAAAAGCCTCTTCTGAAAAAGAACAGTTGAAAAAAGTATGCAAATTGTGCTTTGCAATTTGCATATCTTTTTCTGCAAAAATAATTCAGTGTAGACATAGCCTGAGTGGATGTTTTCAGAGAACTAGCCACAATGACTCCAAGATCTCTCTTTTGAGTAGTTGTAGCTAAATTAGTCCCCATCATATTGTATGTATAATTGGGATTATTTTTTCCAGTGTGCATTACTTTACATTTATCAACATTAAATTTCATTTGCCATTTTGTTGCCCAATCACTTAGTTTTGAGAGATCTTTTTGAAGCCCTTCACAATCTGCTTTGGTCTTAACTATCTTGAGCAATTTGGCATCATCTGCAAATTTTGTCACCTCATTTTTTACCTCTTTCTAGATCATTTATAAATAAGTTGAATAGGATGGGTCCCAGGCCAGCCGCTTGGGAGACCCCCCTAGTTACCTCTCTCCACTCTGAAAACTTACCATTTATTCCTACCCTTTGTTTCCTGTCTTGTAACCAGTTATCAGTCCACGAAAGGACCTTCCCTCTTATCACATGATAACTTACTTTACTTAAGAGCCATCGGTGAAGGACCTTATCATAGGCTTTCTGGAAATCTAAGTATACTATATCTACCGGATCCCCCTTGTTCACTTGTTTGTTGACCCCTCAGAGAACTCTAGCAGATTAGTAAGGCATGATTTCACTTTACAGAAACCATTTTGACTTTCCTCAACAAATTATGTTCATCCTTGTGTCTGACAATTTTATTCTTTACTATGATTTCAATTAAGTTGCCTGGTACTGACGTTAGACTTATTGATCTGTAATTGCCAGGATCACCTCTAGAGCCCTTTTAAAATATTGGCATCTCATTAGCTATCTTCCAGTCATTAGGTATGGAAGATGATTTAAAGGATAGGTTACAAACCACAGTTAATAGTTCTACAATTTCACATTTGAGTTCTTTCAGAACTCTTGGGTGAATGCCATCTGGTCCTGGTGACTTGTTACTGTTAAGTTTATCAATTTGTTCCAATAATTCTGCCTCTTTTCTGTATGGTTTTATGAGAAGCAATCCCATTTCAGATACATCTCATTTTCTGGGCACAACCAAACCCTGATCTTGCTTGAAGTTATGATAAGAGGAAGCTGTGTACTGAATTTGGTGGTCCTACCTCTTACTGTATAGGAGTCCTTGAACAGACAGACAAACTGTCTCAAATAGATATAGATAAGTTATAAATAAACATGTATTTCCTCCTGCTAATATCATCCTGGGGTGTATTAACAGGAGTGTCATATGTGAGACAGGGGAGGGAATATTGCTCCACTCAGAGATGGTGAGCCCCCAGCTGTCCAAGTCTGGGTTCCACACTTTAGGAAAGAGGTGCACAAATAGCAGAGAGTCCAGAAGGGTGAAATAAAAACGATAAAAGGTTTAGAAAACTTGACTTGCGAAAAAAGGCTAAAAAAAGGACATATTTAGTCTTAAAAAAAGGTGACTGGGAGGTGGGAGGAATCTCATAAATCTTCAGGGCTGTTACAAAGAGGAGAGTGATCAATTGTGTTCCATATCAGCTGGAAATAAGACAAGACATAGTGGCTACGTCTACACTGGCCCCTTCTTCGGAAGGGGCATGCTAATTTTGAACGTGGGAATAGGGAAATCCGCGGGGGATATTTAAATATCCCCCACGGGATTTAAATAAACATATCCGCCGCTTTTTTTCCGGCTTGGGGAAAAGCCGGAAAAAAGCATCTAGACTGGCCCGATCCTCCGGAATAAAGCCCTTCAAAGTAGGAATAAGAGATCCTCTGGAATAGGGCTTTATTCCGGAGGATCGGGCCAGTCTAGATGCTTTTTTCCGGCTTTTCCCCAAGCCGGAAAAAAAGCGGCGGACATGTTTATTTAAATCCCGCGGGGGATATTTAAATCCCCCGCGGATTTCCCTATTCCCACTTTCAAAATTAGCATGCCCCTTCCGAAGAAGGGGCCAGTGTAGACGTAGCCAGTGGGTTTAATCTACATCAAAGGAGACTTTGGTTAGATATTAGGAAAAGCTTTCCACCTGTAAGGATCGCTAAGTACTGGAACAGGCTCCCAAAGGAGGTGGTGAAATCCCCATCACTAAAGGCTTTTAAGAACAGGTTTGTCAAACACCTGTAAGTGATAGGCTTGGTTTCTTTGGTCCTGCTACAGTGCAAGGTGCTGGACTTCATGACTCCTTTTCAGCCCTGCATTTTCCATGAGGGTTACCTATATCAAAGGTGTCCAACGCAGAGTTCCATGAAGGATGAAAGTTCTATTTTGCAACAAATGTTGAGATTTTTTTTTTTAAAGTTTGGCTTCATTCCTAATCAGAATAAACCCCAACATTTCAAAATTCTTTGGAAAGAAAAAACTCTGAGGAAAGAAATCATTTGGAGTTGGTCTAAAGGAGTTGTTTTTAGTTTAATATTATAATCTACAATGCATGATTTTTCAAAAACTTGAAGTGAAAAGTCCCTTAAAAATGAAAAATAAAAATATTTTGTTGCAAAAATGTCAAACATCCCTGTCAAATTCTTCCTCTACCCCACCTCTACAGTTTTCTTCCCAAAAAAACAATGCTGGTAAAATTTCCTTCTATCACAAAGCGTTTTGATGGAACCACATATTCTGATGGACTAGGATTCTGTTGATTTTTTTTCTGACCAACACTAGTGCAGTCTATGGTCTGAGTGTCATATGGGCACCACTCAGCTCTCCAGCACTGCCTATGCAGAATGCTGGGCGCTTCAGATCTTCTGATCTAGGCTTAATGGGCAGTATGTGAACCTAGGGTCAGGGAGGCAAGGCCCCAGCCCTGCCCCTTCTTCCAAGGCTCCATTCCGGCCACCCAGAGCCCCTGTGGGAGCCAAGCCCCTCCCCCCACTGTAGGGACAGGCCATTCCCCTTTAATGGGGAGCACTTGGCCCCAACCTCCCCGCGGCATAGCCCCAGCCTTGGTGGGGCTGATGCCCAGGAGCCTGAGGGAGCTGCACTGAATGGGGTTGGCAGAGTGTGTGCAGGGCCGGCCACGCAGTTTGGGAAAACATTGCCTTCCCCTGCCTCTTATATCTGCTGCCCAGATATAGGCATTCTATGTTGGGATTAAGGCAGAGCACTGGATGAGGGCCTGCTAACAGGGGAGGGCAAAGAGGACAGTAACAGTCCAAAAGGGCCCATGGCTCCCGGCTGCTGCCGCCTGTCTGGAGCCCTGGGCTCTTTAAATTGCCACTGGAGTGCCATGAGGAGTGCTCCGGTCGGCTCTGAGAGCTGCCTGGGAACATGGGGGAGCAGCACGCTGCCCCCGGCCCTGCCCCTTCCATAGGAAGCCCTGCTCTTTCAGGAAGCTCAGAGCTCTTTCTCTCCCCCCCCCCCAACTTTCTGAGAGGTCCAGCAAGGCTGTTGCCTCCCCCAATCGTATGTTGGGTTCTGTAGAGGCCATGGCCTGCAGTGCCAAACAATTTTTGTGCAAACTAGACACTGCTCTCTGGCTCCAGGCCCATTTTGAGCTGGGGTCTCTGCAGAGGGAAGCTGTCTTGGTGTCAAACATCTGAGGGGAACTCTATTTGAACTGGAGAGGAGATGAAAAACAAGCAAAGAACTTAGGTTTGTGAGGGACAGCACCTCCAGGAGTCTTTGCTTTTTTAGATGCTGGCAGACTTGCAGGGGCGGGCCATCCATATAGGCGAACTAGGCGGTCGCCTAGGGTGCCAAGTTAAATGGGGCGCCAAATGGTGGCGCAATATCATTGAGGGGTTTGAAGGTGGGGGCGCCGATTGCATGGTTCACCTGGGCACCAGTTGCTGGCAGCTAGTCTAGGGTTGCCCCTGAAGACTTGGTACCATTCAAGGCCATGGTTAGGATTTATGCGTCCCTTTGTAGTTCTATTAAACTGGTGTTCCTATGCCCAATGGCAGCCCAATAGGGGGGCAGATGGGAGTGACAATTTTTTAGAGATGGGATTGTTATAATCTTCAGTAAAACTCTAATGAAATATTTTAAAGCAACTTTTAAACTAAGATCCTATCGACTAACACTAAATTCAGAAACTGACAGGATATATGCGGAGTTGGCAAATGCCTGTTTAAATGGCTTCATGACCATTTGAATGGCTCTTTCACAGGTTCCGTGTTCTGCTAATAGGGCAGGCAGGCTTGTTCACTTTTAAGTTAAATAGATTCTCTCCAGAGGAAGCAGAGTTACAGAACAGAGATAGGAAGAGGTGGAGAGGTGGACATTAGGACCCAGTGGTGCCTCACATTTTCAGCTGCCCTATGCAGCTGCATATTCTGGGTATGGGTAAGAGCAGCCCTGATACCAGTTCATGTCATGGTCTCAGATGCATACTGACAAACACATGGCTGGAATGAGGTGATTATGAGCTAGTATTGGTAAAATAGGTACTGCAATTATAAGAGGCTGCTTAGTGTTTCAACTTTATGGAATGCTTGTAAGTTGCTGCCTGTATTAATCTCACTTATAGCATCTGTCTCCAGTATTATAGGATAGTATTTAAGCATTTGTATTGTAAGCCACTGTGACACTGAAAATCATCAGACAGGAGAGAAGCATTAGCTAGTGTAAAGTGTTGATCTCCAACAGACTGAGGGTATGTCTACACTGCAGAACTGGTATCCAGGCTCCAGAAACATCTCTCCACTGTGGGGTGTGGTTGCAAGGGTCTTGATCCCACACACAAGGGCTGTGTCTACACTGGACCACTTATTCCGGAAAAGCAGCCGCTTTTCCAGAATAAGCTGCGAGCTGTCTTCACTGGCCCCTTGAATTTCCGGAGAAGCAGTGACGATTTACTGTAAGAAATCAGCTGCTTTTCCGGAAAAACTATGCTGCTCCCACTCGGGCAAAAGTCCTTTTTCCGGAAAACTGTTCCGGAAAAGGGCCAGTGTAGACAGCACAGTAGTCTTTTCCGCAAAAAAGCCCCGATTGCGAAAATGACGATCAGGGCTTTTTTCCGGAAAAGCGCGTCTACATTGGCCAAGGACACTTTTCCGGGAAAAGGGCTTTTCCGGAAAAGCATCCTGCCAATGTAGACGCTTTTTTTCTGGAAATACTTATAACGGAAAACTGTTCTGTTTTAAGCATTTCCAGAAAAAGGTGCCAGTGTAGACACAGCCAAGGAGAGGGTCTCAAGAATGAGCGTGGTGTTGACCCCGTGGAGGACCATGAAGGCAGCCTGCAGAAACTACTGCAGAAACTGCAGCATGGCCGTGTGGGGCAATCGCATGCCCAGGGGCAGCTCCGGCTCCATGGCAAAAAGAAAAATGCTGTGGTGTCAAAAAAAGCTGGGCAACCAGAGCACGCACTGCTAATGCTTTTCTGTCCCTCAGAGAGGTAGGCAAGCACACAGCAGAAGCAGAGAAATGTCTGTCCAGGGGGGTCCCTTTAAGCGCGTCTCTCAGTTAGGCTTAGGCAACAGCACTCGGAAGGAACTGGTGACCTAATACCTTGCCTGAAGTGAGTCCGGGTGGCCTTATATGCAAGATAGCATCCAATCAGTGTGGACGCTCTCTTTCGAAAAAGCAGATCACTTTTTCGATGTGCTTTTGCTGTGTGGACGCTCTCTTTTGGAAGAAGTTTTTTCCAGAAGATCTCTTCTGAAAAATTTTCTTCCAAAAGAAGCCTGCAGTCTAGATGTAACCTGAGGTATGTCCTGGCCAGCAAGGAAAGTCCATAGGCCAGACGGACTATTGTGGAACATTAAAGAAGATAAATTATTTTGATTTCATGTATGTGGATAGAACTGGCTCACCATGTCTGTCAGTTTGAATGGCTATGACATTGGTCTGGGAATGTGGGCACCTATCAGCTGCCCTGGAAACACATGTGATGGAACAAACTGCACCTTGCTGCACTTATATCAGATTTTATTGGGAGGACTCCGCACAAGGTGCCTAATGCCAGCTGAGTGTGTAGACTGGGAGAATGCTGTCATCTCAGAGCTTCTTTCTGTTCTGCTTGTGGTACCTGCCACTGATGTGCACATCTCACTTCTATTCCCAAAAGTCACACGCTGAGGTTATTCTTTCTGGGTGGGCAAAGTCTGTTGTAAATACAGAAAACTTGGTTATTTGAAATCTGCACTGACCAGAAGAGTACTGGGAAACACATAGGCTGTGTCTAGACTGGCCAGTTTTTCCGGAAAATCAGCTGCTTTTCCGGAAAAACTTGCCAGCTGTCTACACTGGTTGCTTGAATTTCCGCAAAAGCACTGACTTCCTACTGTAAGAAATCAGTGCTTTTTGAGGAAATACTATGCTGCTCCCGTTTGGGCAAAAGTTTCTTTTGCGCAAAACTTTTGTGCAAAAGGGCCAGTGTAGATAGCGCAGATTTGTTTTCCGCAAAAAAGCCCCGATGGCTAAAATGGTGATCAGGGCTTTTTTTGCGCAAAAACACGTCTAGATTGGCCACGGACACTTTTCCGCAAAAAGTGCTTTTGCGGAAAAGCATCCGTGCCAATCTAGACGCTCTCTTCTGAAAATGCTTTTAACGGAAAACTTTTCCGTTAAAAGCATTTCCGGAAAATCATGCCAGTCTAGACGTAGCCATAGGTTGTGTGGCTGGCAGCAAGGTTGGACAAATGCAATCTGATCTCAGTTAGCCAGAGATCCAGGTGCAAGTGAACCCAAAAATGCAAGGCAAAACTCAGACCTTTCTGCAGAGCCTCTTGGGAATTTTGCATGGAAACTATGGGAAATGATGAGTTTTGCAAGGTTTTAGAAGGTGGGATAAATCAACCCTTGGCTCTCTGTAGAGGAGCTTGGCCCTTTTGACAGACAGGTCTGAGGCTGATCCAGTGTTATGCAGCTGAGGGGTTTGTTCTTCTCTCTCATCTTAGTGCTCCCCCAATTGTTCTATGTGCTTTCAGTAGAGATAAGAAGAGAACCCAAGATCCCTGTCTTAGTCTATGTCTACACTATAATGATCTATCAGGAAAAAGTATGCAAATTGTGCTCTGCAATTGGCGTAACTTTTTCTGATAGTTTTTTCAGACGAGCCTTTTCTGAAATTTGGCCTGTGTATACTGGGCCAAATTTCAGAAAATCCTCCTCTATGGCTGTGTCTAAACTACATCCCTTTTCTCGAAAAAGGGATGTAAATTAGACACTTTGAAATTGCAAATGAAGCCGGGATTTAAATTTCCCATGCTTCATTTGCATAATGGCGGCCGAGTTTTTTTTCTAAATGGGGCTTTTCGAAAGAAAAACAGCTGTTTAGACAGGGATCGATTGAAAATAAAACCCTTTTTCGAAAGATCCTGTACTCATCATTTTTTCAGGAGCATAGGATCTTTCGAAAAAGCATTCTATTTTCGGTCAATCCCTGTCTAAGCAGCTATTTTTCTTTCGAAAAGCCCCGTTTTGAAAAAAAACATGGCCACGATTATGCAAATGAAGCACGGGAAATTTAAATCCCGGCTTCATTTGCAATTTCGAAGTTCTGATTTACATCCCTTTTTCGAGAAAAGGGATGTAGTTTAGATAGAGCCTTTCAGAAGAGCCCTTCCTCATGGGAGGAGGAAGACAGGGCTTCCGAAAGAGCGCATCTCCTCTTCTGTAAAAAAAAGCAGAAGGGCAGATGCGTTCTCTGAAAACCCCCATAGTGTAGACATAGCCTCAGGCAGCTCACAAGCTGATGCAATAATATGACACAGACAGTGAGGGTAGAGCACTGCATGATGGACAAAAACCTATCTTGAGCTGAGAGGAGCAAGTAGAAGACATAGTGGGCATTGTGGAAGAAGTAGGATTTCTGGGAGATTGACGATTGCTGGCATTTTGCACAACTTTCGTGTATCAGCAGTGGGTTGATACACTTCTTCCATGGAAACACATGTTCCTGTTTCACTAGGAATGGGAGTTCAGAATGGAGGAAGGATTCTAATTTATCAGAGGTTCCTGCCTCTTGCTATCCTGCATCATTCAAGGGGAAGGAGATATGGAGTTACTGGGGGTCTTCACTGCTTTAATTGAGATCAGATTCTTAGCCAAGCTGTTCAAAGAAATGTGTGTTCTTCGGCTTCCAAGCAAACAAGCTGTGTGCCTGGTAGTGCCTGTGACTGGCTGTGAATTGGCTGTGGAAGTGACATAGGAAATATTGCTATTACAGGGATCTCTGGGCCAAATTCAACAGTGAGGTAAATTGTGTTATAATCAATAAAACGGTGCAACTTACATCATTTTTGGCATTTTATGAATATGCAAAACGAGTAACTTACACCATCTGGTGTACTGCAGGGACCAAATGTATCCCCTAGTATAACAGGTATAACTCCCCCTGAGATAGATGGGCCTGATCTGTCACTGCTGCAAATCAACAGTAATTCTATTGAAGACAACAAGCATTACACTCCTTCCCCACTGGTGGATGCCTGAGGGTAATGAGGGCATCACAATACACATGCTTAAATACTGCCTTATAATAGTCTTATGTTCAGTGAGCCAAATTCTGTTTTCAGTTTCTCCAGAATAAATCTGGAGATAGACTCTGTTCATTTACTGCAGATTTTTACGGGAGTGAGTGAAAGCTGGATTGGGCCCATAGGGAGTTTCATTTGTTTATTACAGGCAGAGTTTGGCTCTTTGGGTCCATTTTGTTTTCCATGCTCACAGGGTGACCCATCTTTGAGTGTGCATTGCACGTGGGTAAGCTACTCCATCACAAATACATCCCTCTTGAACAATAGAACCAGAAAGCACATGGAAGGTCAATATCTTTTAGCACCTGTAGGAAATATGGTGGTCTTCCATAGAAACTTCAGCAGGGACTTCTGACTTCTACTTGACCAGTCAGTATTGTGGCTGTCAGGGCTGTTCCCCACTCTAGCACTTTGAGTGCAGAAAGTGGGTGCCCGCAAAAGACTTTGGAATGTCTGGAACCTTTTGCAATCTGTGGAACTCTTTGCTAGAGGACAGTGTGAAAACCAGGACTTTAACAGGGTTAAAAAAAAAAGAACTAGATACATTCTTGGAGGATAGGTCCATCAATGCTTATTAGCCAGGATGGGTAGGAATGATGTCCCTAGCCTTTGTTTGTCAGATTCTGGGAATAGGTGACAGGAGAGGGAACATTTGATGATTATTTGTTTAGATCATTCCCACCTGGCACTGGCCACTGTAGGAAGAAAGGAAACTGGACTGGATGGATCTTTGGTGTGACCCAGTATGACCATTCTTATGGGCATTCAAAGAAACCTATCACATGTCAAATTAATGTTCCACAACATTCTGTGGGTTTAGAATAGGGTAGAGGCAAGTAGACCTCTTTGTAGACTTCTATTGGCCACTGATTATGAGACCCTTGCAGAAAATATAATTTAGAGCAGCCCAATTGTAGTTTCACCTTGAGCCTACGTTTCCCTCCTTCTCCTCATCATCAGTGCCAAGCTTAGGTATTAAAAGGGCTGTAGAAGAGTCAACTGAATATCTCACTCCTATGGGAGTTGTCCATGTTGTTAGCCCCATTTTATTGGTGAGTAAGCTGAGTATTGAGAGAAAGGGCCAAATTCTGCAGTCAATTACACTGGCACAAGTCCAGAGTCACTCCACCGAAACCAGTGTAGCTATTCCAGACTTACACCCACATAATAAGGGAGAATTTATTCCTAAGTGTCTTGCCCAAGGCCAAGTAGTTAGTCAGTGATGGAGCCACATGCTCTGGTTCTTGACCATCTCACTCTAAAACCAATATGGTCCTCCCTCTATTACTATACAACTGGAAAGTGCTATAGAATCATAGAATACTAGAACTGAAAGGGACCTCAAGAGATCAAGTCCAGTCTAAGGATGTTAAATAGCGAGTAATTTACTAGTCGAGTAGTCGATAGAATTTCCATCAACTACACAACTAGTCAATAGGCTCTTCCACATTCCTCCTTTGAAATGTACAAGAGCCCTGTATGTTTCAAAGGAGGAACGCAGAACTTGTGCGCAGCCCAGGGCCAGCTTTGAAATGTACAGGAGTTCCCAGGAGGGGACCTTGTGCATTTCAAAGCAGAAGTGCCCTCATGGAGCCTGGGGCCAGCGAGGGACTCAGAATCCCCGCTGACCCAGGCTCCATGCAGGACTGCTGCTTTAAATGCCACGTGGAGCCCAGCTGACCCTGGGTTCTGCGCAGCATTTCCCTGGAACCCAGGGTCAGCTGGGGACTCCCCAGCTGATCCCGGGTTCCGCAGAAATGGAGCCCAGGATCAGCTGGAGAGTCCCCAGCTAACTCCGGGTTCCATATGGCCCTGCCGCTTTGAAGTACACCCTCTTTCCCCTCCTTTGCTTCCTCTATCTGATAGAGGCAGCGGGGAGGGGGATCAACTAGTTGACTAGACAATCTGATAAGTTTTTGCTTATCAGATAGTCGACTAGTCCTTAACATCCTTAGTCTAGTCCCCTGCCCTTATGGCAGGACCAAGCACAGTCTATATCATCCCTGATAGATGTCTGTCTAACCTGTTCTTAAATATCTCCAGTGATGGAGATTCCACAACCTCCCTAGGCAATTTATTTCAGTGTTTAACCACCCTGGCTATTAGAAGTTTTTCCTAATGTCCAACCTAAACCTCCCTTGTTGCAGTTTAAGCCCATTGCTTCTTGTCCTATCATCAGAGGCCAAGGAGAACAATTTTCCCCCCTCCTCACTGTGACACCCTTTTAGATACTTGATAACCGCAATCATGTCCCTTCTCAATCTTCTCCTTTCCAAACTAAACAAGCCCAGTTCATTCAGCCTTCCCTCATAGCTCATGTTTTCTAGATCTTTAATCATTTTTGTTGCTCTTCTCTGGACCTTCTCCAATTTCTCCACATCTTTCTTGAAATGTGGAGCCCAGAACTGAACACCACGCTCCAGGGCTACGTCTGCACTGGCCCCTTCTTCGGAAGGGGCATGCTAATTTTGAAAGTGGGAATAGGGAAATCCGCGGGGGATTTAAATATCCCCCGCGGGATTTAAATAAACATGGCCACCGCTTTTTTTCTGGCTTGGGGAAAAGCCGGAAAAAAGCATCTAGACTGGTCCGATCCTCCGGAATAAAGCCCTTTTCCGGAGGATCTCTTATTCCTACCTGAAGTGGTTTAGGAGAAATAAGAAGTAGGAGTAAGTACCTGAAGTACCTGAAGTACCTGAAGTAGGATTAAGAGATCCTCCAGAAAAGGTCTTTATTCCGGAGGATCGGGCCAGTCTAGACGCTTTTTTCCGGCTTTTCCCCAAGCCAGAAAAAAAGCGGTGGCCATGTTTATTTAAATCCCGCGGGGGATATTTAAATCCCCCGCGGATTTCCCTATTCCCACTTTCAAAATTAGCATGCCCCTTCCGAAGAAGGGGCCAGTGTAGACACAGCCCAGGTGTGGCCTAATCAGCACAGAGTAGAGGGGAAGAATAACTTTTCGTGTCTTGCTCACAACACTCCTGTTAATGTATCCCAGAATCATGTTTGCTTTTTTGCAACAGTGTCACACTGTTGACTCATTTAGCTTGTATTTTAAGAACACAGAGTGGTGATGATTCCTATCCCATGCCTTGCCTCAGCTGTGTACAAAGAACAGGAGTTTGAGAGAGGAAAAAGTGGAGAAAACAGACTCTTGCAAAGCCTGTGTTTTGAGGTAACATCTCAGGAGGAATTTCCTGTCTGCCCTCTTGCTAGCACCCTAAGTTCAATATCAAGGAATCAACCCCATCTTGCTACCAGCTCTGAGTATCCAAATCTGATCACGGCTTTGCAGCTGTTACCCTTAACAAATCAAGACTGGAGACTGACAGTGTTGGCTTGGCCTGTGATTCTGCTCTGTTTCTGCTCAGTTGTGTGGGGCTGTCATCTTGGCTGGAGTTCTGAGCATAATCTGTAGCTGATTGCTGTGATAAATTAGCCCATTCAAATCTGGATGCTCCTTTTTAAGGCGGCCTGTTCATTGGCTCTGTTTTTAAACTTGTATAAGCAGGTTTCTCCTAAACCAAGCAGACAGCTATGGGTCCTTTTCTAAACGATTGACCCATGCCAGCCAATCAGGATGCAGCTTGCATCTGCTCCACAGTCATTAATCAGCAAATGAGCAGAAATGCTCTGGCTGCAGGGGTGTTGGTGCTGATCTTAGAGGGATTCATTGTATATTTTACACTTAGCTGCATAAATTAGTTGTTGCAGACATCATTCCCTTTTAATTCTGGGTTGCTGCTCTTGCACAGTTTCTACCCACAAGGCCCTGCTCCGAGGTTCTAGCCTGGTGAGAGGGCTCAGTGAACCAGAAGCCTTCAGTTAATAATTACCGCTAGCTCTTTTAGGGGGGAAGAGAAAAGTCCTATTATTAAAAAAGTGCAAATAAATAAAAGGTAGGCAAGGCCTGGGGTAGCAAAGCTGGATCAGCTCAGGGTTGGGATCTGTTCATCTAGCGCATGGACCGTCTGGTAATAAATATAACCTCATACCAGCCATTTACCAGCAAAGCTGCTTTGCAGCGAGGTGATGAAGACAGACACCATGCAGAAACAAATCTATAGATTTCCATGAGGGTTTTTTGGCTCTCTGTTCTGTAAAACGCTTTTCCACCACCGACGTGTTAAAAAAGAAATAAATAAACCCAGCTTCCCAGCCTGGCTGGTTTCTCCACTTCTCACAATATGGAACATGACAGGGGATTTTCAATGCTATTTCTGTACGTTGTGTCATAGCCTATATTTAAAATAGCATTTAAATCTGCCAAATGGTGCAGTGTTAAATGGCTGTCAGACTGAATTTCTCCTCCCACATACAGTGTATTTCAAATATGGCTTAGAAACAGCTAATGGAAGGTGGGGGGCATGGCTGCAGTTTACAGGTATCCAAAGACTGTTAACAACACAGAGGGAGCCAACTAATTTGGGGTGTCACAAGGAAGCATAACATTAAGAATGAATTTAACAAAATGAAAATTTAGGCTGAATAACGGGCAAAAAATGGCGATGGGCTGGTGGAAAGAAGAGGGAGGCTTGTTGCTTGGGATATTTACAGTTAAACTGGACAGAATACTGTGACAGGTCCAACAGGGAAAGAATCCAGCAGAAGTAACTGGGAGATGGGATTTGACGGAACCTAGTGGGGTTTGACATTCCCAGGGTCTGTGAGTCTATGAAATACGTGTGTGTGTGTCAGGATGGGAGGGGACTAGCAAACCCCTTTGTCAGGAAAAATAAGAGAGTTGGATAAAATAAAACTGTTGGTGCATTCAGGGGCGACATGGTGACTCACTGAAATGGGAATGATGATAGCACTAAGGAAACGGGACAACGTGCATTTTTCCAAAAAGCTGCCTGAACATGGCTTTATTTCTCCTCCTCCTCTGGTGGCTTTGCCAGAATGTAACTTTAGCATCATTCCCTCCTAGTTGATTTTTATGAGATCAGATATAGATAGTGTTCTTTAAATGAATAAAATCAAGAGAATTTCAACTATGAAGCTGTTCTGTGCACTGTGAAGCTAATGCAATGCTTTCCTATTGGAAGGGGAGGAAAAGCTGAATTTCTTACCCTGGTCTTGGAAGTCTTTAAGGCAAATGCTGCACTGGGTTATTCATTATTCTTAATAACAATGGAAGGGCCTGATTCTTCTTTGCAACATTGGTGTAAATCTGCAGTAATTGCAGTGAGTCAGGGACTTTGCTCTGGATTTACACTCGCATGTGCAAGAGCAAAATTTTCTCCTGAGTTTTTGGGGTGGGCTGTGGGTGTGTTTCCATGACCCTGAGTAATAAAAGCAGATTTTGTCACAGTGGGTTGGCTGTTTGGTTTTCTCCTTCTCTGTGAAGATGGGGCACTTCTGGATAGCAGCTCCTCCTGTGTTATTGGGATTGGTTTGCATTAATTGACATGGAGGCCTCAATGAGCAGGACTGGAGAATTTGAGATAGTTTAAAGGTAAATGCTGGAGGAGAGGCTGGGGCCCTTGTATGCATTGTTCATGCTCCCTCTCTTTCCTCCCCTTTCCACATAGCATTCCCCTATGGTCAGTCCTCTTTCCAGCCTGAGGGAGCCAGGCGTGGCTGTATCTGCCCTGCCAACCTCTAGGAACAGAGAAATGGCTAACCATGCACTGTTTGTCAGAGGGAAGGAACCTCTGGGTTAGTCGATAGCATGCCTTGGGATGAGACTTCACTTTCCAAACACTATTAATCTCCCAAAATAAAAATAATCCTTCTGTCTCAGGATACAAGGTGATGCAAACTCCACTGCAATGCAAACATTGTACAGTAACCAACTCTGAAGGGTGTGAGCTGTGGGGGGAATGGAGGATTCACCTGCATGTGGGCAGGAGGGGAGGGAGACTGGAAGGGTTTCCTAAACCTGAGTTTTAATATTCTGCCTGGATCTTGATCCATCAGCCCTGCTGGGAAGACTCCTAGCTCCACTTCAGAGATACTTCTGGATCCGCATTTGTTTATAGACCTTTAGAACACATGAGAGTTCTGCCAACCTAGTGTTTATATTGCAATAATTCCTAGAGGCCTCAAGCAGGTTAAGCCTCCTCATGCTAGGTGCTGTACAGACATATGGCCTATCACCATCGCTGCCTCTTACAACCTAGAAGAGGGATTTTTCCAGTGACATGTTCGAGAGAGTCCTCATACAAAGGCCACGTCTTTCTTCACCCCCATGCTGATTCTGTTGACCAAATGCTGATATTATGGTCTTTCTGCGTTGGTAGTTAACCTGCTGCTCCCTGACATTCACAACCTCTGCTTCGATTTCACACAGCAAGGGCTTTAAAAATGGCCTCCCACTTTCACCCTGTTGAAAATAAGTAAACCGTGCAGGGCACGATGGGTGGAAGGGACCATTGTTTAGTGATGGGGAGGGAGCTCTTCCTTTTTAGCCAATGAGTCTGTGGTGGTTGAAGCTGAACAGAGCAGCACCTCTTTCTCAGGCTGCAGCCTCCCTCCTCCAACTCCTCCCTGCTCACTGCTACAGCACAGACACTGAGTTCCCTCTTCCAGAGCTGACCCTGTGCCAAACCCCCATGGTCTCACTCTTGTTTGAGGGGAGGAGGCTTACATTCCCTTCTCTCCACAAACAAAAATCTAGAGACCATGGCTGTCTCTTGGTGACAAGCACTGTTTATAAGGCAGAAAGATTCACTCCTGACTGCCTGCTTGCATGTGGGTCCTGGCAGCTAGGTGGGAAGGGGCGAGGGATGTTGTGTGTGTTTATAAAAACTGTCTCTTCATTAACCTAAGCCTGTGTCTCTCCTAGCAACAAAACTATTGGCCATTTAGTTCTCTGCCTCTAGTGTTTTTCCCTTCCTTTTCCTGTTGGGGCTGATACCATCAGCCAAAGAAGACTCTGATGCTAAGATGTTTATGGAAAATTCCATAGTTGGGAGTTCTAAGGTTCTGGAGGGCTTTACATGCAGAATAATTACCTGGATATTTATAGGCCTGGTCTGTAATGCTACTGTCTAAAGATAGATCTGGCTGCATTGTAGCAGTGTATTCTGTCTGTTGGGGGAGTTTATGCTCTTTTCCAGAAGCCCACCTAGCTCCCATGCCTGTAAATGAGGAAAAGCCCCCTTCCGCAGGTTAAAAACTTGGGGTTTGTTTAATTTATTTCTTCAGTTTGTTACAGTTTGGGTTTTTTTTTAATCTAACCTGAACTCCATCTGTTACTAAGTCTCACCTCCCTCACGGCTTTAAAGTCCATCTGGAATGTCTCCCGATCCCCTGTGATTTTTATGAACAAAGCGAACTGTATGTTCTTGTATAGCAAGTTGGTGCTGTTTGTCATTTCCTCCGCCAAACCATTAGGGTGCATCAACACTGCACCAGTAGCTCAAAATAAGCTAAGCAATTTGAGCTACACAAATTGCATGGCTTATTTTGAGTCAATTTCAAAATAGCTTATTTCAAAATTTGACGCTGTCTACACAGCACTTATTTCGAAATAAATCCAAAACATCCCTTACTCCTCGTGGAATGAGATTTATAGGGATGTCGGAATAGTGAGCTCGTCATATTTTGAAATAATGGGCGCGCTCAAAAGATGCGGAATAGCTATTTCGGGATACCTCTGGTATCCCAAAATAGCGCTGCAGTGTAGACGTAGCCTTAGTAAATATACTGAATAGCAATGGGCCTAATATAGACCACCGGGTTGGTCCAGTATTAATCTCTGTCCACAGTGGCCATTTCTCTGCTGTTTGTTGTTTCCTATTACTGAATGGGTTGTAATCTATAAAAATTCTTTGCTCCTTATCCCATAGTTATTTAGTCTCCCAATAGCTCTCTCAGAAGAGACTCACTGAAAGCTTTATAAAACTCCCAGTAAATAGTGTTCTCTGGATCACCTTTTTCTAGAGTTTGAGTATCTTAAGTAGGACACTCTACAAGACTAGAAAAAGACATTTTCCCTCTTGTAGTCTCTGTGTTGTATTGACCTTGTCAGGTTAGCTTTATTCATGATTTTAGCTTAAATTGAGTTCTTGTGGCCAAATTCTTGGCTGGTTTGAATCAGCATAACTTCACTGACGTTAATAGTGTCATATCTGCTCGAACCAGAAGAGACTTTGGTCCTCAATCCACTTCTTCTCCATGTGGTCTGATCATCATGAGTCTTCAGACTTCTTCCAAGCTATTACATCTCCCGCTTATGCCAAAGTGCTGTGTAACACCATGCACCTTGCTTGGCAAAACTCACGGGGTTTCAGCCACAGTGATGCTAACCAGAAACTCAAATTGCTAAACCAAGAGATGCTAACCAGAAACTCAAACCTACCTTGGCACTAAATTTCCTTTTGCCTTCAGAACCCTATAAAGCTATAACATGAGTCCCTGGCAAACTCAGATTTGTAGGGCCTTTGGAATAATCTTCTTCATGCCCTTGAATTCCACTGAACAGTGCTGTGATGACTTGGCCCACAGTAGTGGTGACCTTTGAGCACTCAGAATTTAAAAGCCAATATGCAACCATCACATCAGCCTATAAGATTTGCCCTTGTAATATATGGAAACCAAACCAGCTATGGTGGAACTCAGACACACACTCTTCTGAGTTGCCCTCAAACACCTTCACCCTTTGACTGCACAGCTGTCTGCTTGCAGTTGCTTTGTGAAGACAATGAATGTTTTGGCATTAATTTTCAATCCCAAGCAAACACTTGAGCCTGTCTTTTATTGGTGCCAATACCTCTGTCCACTGAAATTATTCTAATGTGTGTGTACATGAGAGCTGGAATTTCTGTCCAGACAGTCTAACACCAGGTGTTTGTGCCTGCAAAACATGGTGGCCTGTATGGAAATATGTGATTCTGCATGCTCTCATTGAGACCTGGTAGAGACACGCTGTACATTTTGCTGTTTATGTCTGTTGCTGTCAGTCCTCTAAGAGAAGGGTCCAGTCAATGAAACCACTTCTGCAGGAAAGACTTGGCAGGGACATACCAATGCCACAGTGGATTAGACCCCTGGTACAGCTGGTCCAGTACCCTATGAGAGTTGCCAACACCAACAGCTCGGAGGAAAGAGCAGGAAGCCACACAATAAACAGGTGTGGGAATAGTCTGGTTCTATGAAAATGTCCCCCAAACTCCTAATAGTGAGAGACTGGCTCATGCCATGAAAACGTGAGGTTTTTTATCTCCCTTCCAAAACTTTTTTCAGCATCTGCTATTCTATCTCTGGGTATGCTTACAATTCATGTTAAATATCCAATCCCTCTTGTTAAATTCTTAGAGAGAGAAACCTGTTGTAATTCCTTCCATGTCAGCTCTGCTACATTCTTATGATCTGAAATAGATGTCTCTAGTCCCTTCAGAATAGTTTGGGAACACTCCTTGGAGAGCTCCTCTCCTTCCTCAGTGCATTTGTCTTCAGAAAGTTACTCACAGGTATGTACGACTTTACTCTAACACTGAGGGTATATCTACACTATGGGATAAGGTCAAATTAAGACACTCAACTTCAGCTATGTAAATTGCATAGCGGAAATCGAGGTACCTTAACTCAACTTTTGGTGCTGTCCACAATGCAGGAAGTCGAAGGGAGAACACGCTCCCGTCAACTTCCCTTATCCTCGTGGAAGCAGGACTACCAGCATCTACCAGAGTGCGCCTCTCACTTCCATTAGCATGTAGACCTGCTAATTCGAACCCTAGAAGATCAACAGCAGCAGCTTTGATCTTCTCTGTAGTGTAGACGTACCCTGAGTCATTGAGGTCCTCCTCTCCCAACTGTTCTGCCTGCTTCTGGTTCTCCTTTCTGACAAGGTCCCTGTTACAATAAGGTGACCACTCTGTGTGCAAAATTCCAGAGGTACCCCGGAGCCATTTCCTCTGAACTGGCTGCAGTACTGCACTGATCATACTGCTCTTGCTTTGCACACCTTATCTGAAAGTGTTTGCTTGGTTGTCTCTGTGTGTTCTGTGGTTCAGTCTTCTCTACCTATCCTCAGTGGTCTGTCCTCACCGGAGCGAGGATACGTTGTTTTCTGCTTAGCAACCATGCACCACAAAACACTGATGATATTTCCCACTCTCTTTTTGGTTTTGATTGTGAGTTTTATTTCCTAATCTCTCTCCTCACATAGTTTGCCCCCTGCTCTCCCTTTGTCCAAATAATACAGAAGGAAACTTTACCATGTAGCTGATGAATTTCTGCTTTTTCCAGTTCACCGGTACAGAAAGTGCTCAACATTTGTGCTAACTCTGATCTCTGTAGCTGTGTTCCAGTGCCCTCCTCGATCCCCAGCAGCTTTCATTCTCCATTTACCTCTGTCTTGATGGTAATAGCAGCAGTAAATATTTATATTATTATGGTGACACCCCAAGACCCCAAATGAGGTTGTACCCCATTGTACCAGATGCAAAATACCGTAAAGAGGGACAATCTTTGCCTGAGATCAATGTTCCCTCAAACTTTTTCCATCTATGTGCAGAATGTGCACAGAGGCATGTGTGTATGGGCACCACCAGTAGAAACGCCTGCTGCCAGCTGTGGACACTCTGCTAATCAGCTGGGCAGCATTTGAGTCTCTTCTGGGCAGTGGCCCAAGCACTCAGCTTACAAGGAACCCTGCCCAGGATGGTGTACAATCAGAAGCCTACATTCACCAGTCTTTGTCATTTCAGGTACAGTAGTTCTGGGTCCTGTAGATTAGTTCCTTGCCTGGTGTTTATATCAAAAGCTTTAACGAAACTTCAGGTAGAAGTTTTTTCCAGCAGCACCTCTTTGTCACCCTTATATAACTCTTGGGGGTGGGGCTAGGGAAAGAGTCTCCTCTGTTGTAACCTGTACTTCCTGTGCCTTCCCCTCTGCTGACATCGTGCTTATGTGTCTGGTGAGCTCCTAGATCTCCTCTACAGCCTGCAGTTCTGGTTATGTCATTAAGTGATCTCCGCCCATTGGTGTCTGTGACGTAGTGGGGGTACTTGCTGGGCTGTGGTGACCCCTGCTGTCTGGAGCAAGACCCAGCAGGGAAAATCTCGCTAGGCAGAGATAAGGCCAAACTTGTCGAACCAGTGGCCAGACACCCCCCATGGAGAGGAACAAAGGAAGGTGAATGCTGCCCTGGACTGGGGGGCAGGGCTGCAAGGGAATTTAGTTGTTACTGTGGGAGAGCATGGAGGAGGCAGCCTAGGGAGAGGAGCTGGAGTTTAGGGGCCCAGTCTCCCCCCAACTCAAGGGGGCCTGAGGCATCCTAGCCCAGTTCTGTGACCAGACTACATCTGTGCTGTGCTGTATCCTGGAGAGGCAATAAACTTCCTCTATTCCACTGGCTGGTGCAGTCTGTTTGTGACATCTCGGGGTGCAGGAGACGGGGAACCCCCAACACGCCGTCACACTGGTGTCAGAAGTGGGATGCACTGCACCCCGTGGATGGAGCTCCCAGCGGTGAGCGACAAGGCGCTGTAGAAGCAAGAGCCCTGGAGCCAGGCGTGCTGGAGACAGAGCGAAGCGGTTCCTGGGAATCGTGGGGCGCTGCAGCACTAGACTGGTGAGTCTGCACCGAGGGGCCCAGCGGGCAGATGGCCTACGCCCGACTCTTGAAGGCAGAGCTGGTGGGGCTGTGCAGAGAGAGGGGCTTGCCGGTGCGGAAAGCAACCAAGGCCCAGCTGATTACCCAGCTGGAAGAGAATGACCAGCCACGGGGCCAGGATCTTGTCCCCAGGGGAAGCAGCCAGACCCCCCCTGAGAGTGTGTCAGGCTCAGAGAGGGGGAGGAGCGCTGGGACCCACCGGAGAGATGAGACAGCGTCTCCCGGGAGGCCTGCAAGCCGTAGCCCATCTAGGGCAGGGGCCAGCCCAGCGGAGCTGCGGCGGCTGGAGATCCAGCTGCGGATGAAGGAATTGGAAGTACAGGACCGAGAGAAGGAGCGCCAGGACCGAGAGAGGCAGCGACAGCATGAGCTGGCCATGGCAGAGCGGAGAACCTGCGGGGCCCCGGCTGCGCCAAGAGTGGATGGGCCCCAGAGTCCCGGGGATGCCAGGCGCTTGGAGAGGCTCATGGTGGCCCAATTGAAGGACGTGGGCGACATAGACGGGTTCCTTAGCTCCTTTGAGAGGGCCTGTGGGCTGCAACAGGTCCCCCCAGCTGACTGGCTGCAGGAGCTCGTCCCCGCACTGAACCAGGAGGCGGCCGGAGTGCTCAGTCAGCTGGAGGACCTACAGCCAGGGGATTACAACCGAGTCAAGGAGGCCCTGCTGCACAAGTTCGGGCTGACCCCCGAGATGTACAGGAAGAAGTTCCGGGGGGTACAGAAAGGGCCACGGGAGACCTATGTGGACCTGGCCTCCCGCCTGGCGCAATACTGCCGCAAGTGGGTCTCGGGAGTCGGAGCCCAGACCGCAGAGAAGCTGCTCAAGCTGGTCATGATGGAGCAGTTCTATGAAGCGTGCCCACCCAAACTGAGGCTGTGGCTCAAGGACCGGAGACCAGAGAACCCCCAGGAGGCCGGGAGACTGGCGGATGAGTTCACGGAGAGCCGGTCCGGGGGTGAACGGGAGTCCCGGAGAGAAAGAGAATCGCGCAGAGACCGGTTCTCGGCGGAGCAACGGAGAGAGACACCTCCGAGGCGAGCCCCAGGGACCAGGACCAGTCGTCGATACCCCAGAAAACCAGCCAGGGCCCGGGCAGAGCCGACCCGAATGGGCCCACAGAACCTAACTTGCCATCGCTGTGGGCAACGAGGCCACAAGAGGGCTCAATGCACCAGGCGCAAGAACAGGTCCCATGACCTGGGACGTTCCAGGGTTAACTGGCTGGGGCGGGAGGAAGGGCAGGCTGCCCCAGTGGCAGGGGCTGGCCGGCAAACCTCAGCTCAGAGAGAGGGGAAGGATGCTCAGTGCACCTCCCCTGGGAGGTCTGACCCTCGGGAGACAGATTTATCCGTGCACCGGGTGGGGGCGGGGCGGCCCCTACGGAGGGACTGCCTCGTACCCCTGGAGGTGGACGGCAGGAAGGTGACGGGTTTCTGGGACACGGGGGCGGAGGTGACGCTGGCCCGGCCCGACATAGTGGCCCCAGACCGTATGCTACCCGACACTCAGCTGACACTGAGGGGCATAGGCGGCACCCCCTTTAAGGTACCCGTAGCCAGGGTGCATCTGAAATGGGAGGCCAAGGAGGGCCCCAAGGAAGTGGGGGTGCACCCGCACTTGCCCACCGACGTGCTAATGGGGAGTGACCTAGAGGAGTGGCCAGACGGACCCCACAGGACGCTGGTCACCACCCGTAGCCAGAGCAAGCGAGGGGCTTGCGGCCCGGAACTCGAGGAGGTTCCCCAACAGGGGGCCCAGGGCCCCGTCCCAGCAGACCTAGAGTTGGACCTAGGCAGTGGGGGGAACCACGGCCCTGTCCCAGCCCCAGCCGCTGAATTCCAGGCGGAGGTGCGAGCGGATCCCTCCTTGCAGGCCCTGAGGGACCGGGCTGACCTGGGTGCCGCTCAACCCCTAGGAGGAGATTGCCAGGAGAAGTTCCGGTGGGAGAGGGGATTTCTGTACCGGGAATGGCTTTCCCCCGGGACGGTAGGCAAGTGGGGGCTCCAGCGGCAGCTGGTGGTTCCCCAAAGGTATCGCCGCAAGCTGCTACACCTGGCCCATGACATCCCGTTCTCGGGACACCAGGGGATCCGGCGCACGCGGCTGAGGCTGCTCCAAAACTTCTACTGGCCGGGGATGTTTGCAGCTGTCCAGCGGTACTGCCGGTCCTGCGACTCCTGCCAACGGGTGGGAAAGGCCCAAGACAGGAAGAAAGCTGCATTGAGACCCCTGCCCATCATAGAGGAGCCTTTCCAGAAGGTGGCGATGGATATTGTGGGGCCCTTCAACAGAGCGACCCGGACAGGGAAGAAATACATCCTGGTGGTGGTGGACTTTGCCACCCGCTACCCCGAGGCCGTGGCCCTGCCCTCTATCGAGGCAGACACGGTGGCAGATGCCCTGCTGACCATTTTCAGCAGGGTGGGGTTTCCCCAGGAGGTTCTCACGGACCAGGGATCCAACTTCATGTCGGCCCTGCTCCGGTGCTTGTGGGAGAAGAGTGGGGTGCAACACACCTGGGCCTCGGCGTATCACCCCCAGACCAACGGGTTGGTGGAGAGGTTCAATGGGACTCTGAAGCAGATGCTACGGACCTTTATGCACAAACACCCGCAGGACTGGGACAAGTACCTACCCCACCTGCTGTTTGCGTACAGGGAAGTGCCCCAGGAGTCCACGGGGTTCTCGCCGTTCGAGCTGTTATATGGGAGGCGAGTGAGGGGCCCCCTGGACTTATTGAAAGACGAGTGGGAGGGGAAGGTCTCCCCGGAGGGTGAGCCGGTCGTGGAATACGTCCTGACATTCCGGGAAAGACTTGCCGAGCTCATGGGCCTGGCCAGAGAGAACCTGAGCAGGGCCCAGAGGAAGCAGAAGGTCTGGTACGACCGCAATGCACGGGCCCGCGCCTACGCTACCGGGGACCAGGTGATGGTCCTGATCCCCGTGCGGAAGAACAAGCTGCAAGCCGCCTGGGACGGCCCCTTCAAGGTGGTTAAGCAGGTGAACGAGGTGAACTACGTGGTGGAGCTGACGGGCCGGACGCGCGGCCAGCGGGTATATCATGTTAACATGATGAAGCCGTACTGGGACAGGGAGAACTTGGTGCTGGCCGTGTGTAAGCCCTGGGAGGAGCAGGGGGAGGACCCCCTGGTGGGCCTGTTCCCTGGGACCGGAGAGGACTCTTCGCTGGAGTCAATTTCCCTCTCGGACCAGCTCACCCCGGCCCAGCAGGCCGAGATCCGGGAGGTGCTGCGCTCCCACCAGCAGCTGTTCTCCAACAAGCCGGGTCTTACCAACCTGGCTGTCCACCGGGTGCAGACGGGCACTCACCCCCCGGTGCGCTGCTCCCCATTCAGAGTCACAGGGAAAACAGCCCAGGACCTGGAGAGAGAGGTCCAGGACATGTTGGCCCTGGGGGTGATCCAGCCGTCCTCCAGCCCCTGGGCCTCTCCCGTGGTGCTGGTTCCCAAGAAGGACGGGTCGATCCGGTTCTGCGTGGACTACCGGAAGCTCAACGCCATCACGGTGTCCGACGCCTACCCGATGCCAAGGCCCGACGAGCTCCTGGACAAGCTGGGGGGAGCTCGCTATCTCACCACCCTGGACCTCACCAAGGGCTACTGGCAGGTGCCGCTAGACCAGGAGGCCAGACTGAAATCGGCTTTCATCACGCCGCTGGGGCTCTATGAGTTCCTGGTCCTACCCTTTGGCCTCAAAGGGGCGCCGGCCACCTTCCAGCGCCTGGTGGACCAGCTGCTGAGGGGAATGGAGAACTGTGCCCTAGCGTACATCGATGACATCTGCGTCTTCAGCCAGTCCTGGGAGGACCACGTGGCCCAGGTCAGCCAGGTACTGGATCGGCTGAGGGAGGCTGGGCTGACCGTAAAGGCTGGGAAGTGCAAGGTTGGAATGGCCGAAGTGTCCTACCTGGGCCATAAGGTGGGGAGCGGCTGCTTGAAGCCAGAGCCGGCCAAAGTGGAGGCCATCCGGGACTGGCCTGTGCCCCAGACCAAGAAGCAGGTCCAGGCTTTCATTGGGATGGCCGGGTACTACCGGAGGTTTGTGCCCAACTTCAGCTCCATCGCTGCCCCGATCACAGAGCTGTGCAGGAAGGGGAGGCCCGACAGGGTGGTCTGGACGGAGCAGTGCCAGAGGGCTCTCTGTGCACTGAAGGGAGCCCTGGCCAAGGCCCCAGTGTTGGTAAACCCAGACTTCGACAAGCCCTTTATCGTATTTACTGACGCCTCGGACACTGGGCTGGGGGCGGTGCTGATGCAGGCGGACGAGAAAGGGGAACGTCACCCCATCGTGTACCTGAGCAGGAAGCTGCTGCCCCGGGAGCGGAGCTACGCGACCGTAGAGAGGGAATGCCTGGCCATGGTGTGGGCCCTGCAAAAGCTGCAGCCGTACCTGTTTGGCCGGCGTTTCACGGTGTTCACCGACCACTGCCCCCTGACCTGGCTGCACCAGATGAAAGGGACGAACGCCAAGCTGCTGCGGTGGAGCCTGCTCCTGCAGGACTACGACATGGAAGTGACCCACGTCAAGGGGAGCGCCAACATCATCGCCGACGCGCTGTCCCGTAGCGAGGGGCCCGAACTTCCCCAGGTCACGAGCGGAGTGACCCTGCTCAGTTCGCTCTCGGAGGGGGGAGAACTGTGACGTAGTGGGGGTACTTGCTGGGCTGTGGTGACCCCTGCTGTCTGGAGCAAGACCCAGCAGGGAAAATCTCGCTAGGCAGAGATAAGGCCAAACTTGTCGAACCAGTGGCCAGACACCCCCCATGGAGAGGAACAAAGGAAGGTGAATGCTGCCCTGGACTGGGGGGCAGGGCTGCAAGGGAATTTAGTTGTTACTGTGGGAGAGCATGGAGGAGGCAGCCTAGGGAGAGGAGCTGGAGTTTAGGGGCCCAGTCTCCCCCCAACTCAAGGGGGCCTGAGGCATCCTAGCCCAGTTCTGTGACCAGACTACATCTGTGCTGTGCTGTATCCTGGAGAGGCAATAAACTTCCTCTATTCCACTGGCTGGTGCAGTCTGTTTGTGACATCTCGGGGTGCAGGAGACGGGGAACCCCCAACACGCCGTCACAGTGTCTCCCTTTAACTCTCTTTATCTGTCTGGTCTGTCAGAACTCTGGGGCAGATCCTGCCTGGTCCTGCAGAAGCTCTGATTTCCTGTTCCAGTACAATCTCAATTTCCTTTGTCCTTTCTTGGGAAATGAGGGCCTGGGTATGATATAGCTTCCAAGTCCTCCTTTGCAAATACTAACGGGAAGGAATACATTTAATTTTTAGCAGCAAGGTCATTGTGTCAATAATTCCCTCCCTCTGTCTTATCATAGGCAATACCACTATCACCTTTGCTAAGCTCCCGGTTCTTACTTATTGTTATATCATTTTCCTTTCGTTCTCATCTCTTTTGTCACTCCCTTTCCTCCTTTTCTCCTGTACTTGAAATTTTTCACTTCTCTGGGGGTGTGTCTACACTGCACCATAACTCAAAATAAGATACACATTTTGAGCTATGCAAATAGCTTATTTTATTTCAACGCTGTTTCTAAATACCTTATTTCGTCATTTGGCGCTGTCTACACAGTGCCAAATTTCAAAATCAAGCTCTGTTCCAAAACATCCCTTACTCCTTGTAGAAAGAGGTTTACAGGGACTTCAGAATAGCAAACCCAAAATAACGGGCTTGCTGTGAAGATGCAGGATAGCTATAAATAGCATTGCAATGTAGACATACCCAGAAGCTGCTTTCTTCTCTTCAATTACTTTCTGGACATTGGCCTTTTGCTAGCTTGTAGTATTGTTACTCCTAGTACAGTTCTCGTTGAAGAGTCATTTCGTGCCTTGTTCAACCCTTTCCTTTCCCAGCCATTGTTTTAATCAACTCCACTTTCACCCAGCCTTTTGTGTCCTCTTCCCAAAGTCTCCCCTGCCCTCAGCTGAAATGCAGATTTGTCCCCACTTGGTTTTACATACGAATATTCTGGTCATTGTCACTGTACTAACAGCTCCCCAGGTTTTGTGCCAGCTGGAGTTCTCTAACTCGGTCCTAGATTGTCTTCGTTCCAACTCCCTCCCTCCGTACCACGTTCAGACTCTTCTCCCATCACGAGATAACCAAGTGCCGCTTTCCTGGCATTGTTAGTATTGCTGAAGTGGCTTCTCTTGAGGCACTCAGCTCCATCTTTCTTCTGAATTTCTCGGCTTCAGCTGCAGGCCATTCTTAAACAGAGGGGCTGACAGACTTGCTGAGCCCTTGGGCAGTGTTGGGGGCCCAGCTCTGTGCCCCCAGAAGGGTCAGGGCATCAGGCAGAAGGTGCGGAGGGCTGCCCAGAATGTGCCACATGTTCCTTCCCCCCAGCTCTCAGTGCTGCCCAGGGCATGCTGAGCAGCCCTCCAGCAGTGATTTAAAGGGCCTGGGGCGCTGGGCGCCACCACTCCTGTAGCAGCGGCCAGGAGCCACAGGCCATTTTGAACCACCTGGCCCCAGGGCAAATGCCCCCTTTGCCCTTCCTGTTGGCAGGCCTGGGCTTAATTCTTCTTATGTCTGTGCTTTCAATGTGAACTCAGATTACTAACTTCTTTTGTCTCCTACCCTAGCACCTGGGGGACAGTAAACTACATGTGTCATCTAGCTGTCTCAGATGACTCACAGGTGTGAGTACCAAGCTCAGGACAGACGCAAGGCACAAACCCCAGATTGGTTGTGATCTATATGCTTAAATTTCACCAGTTATCAAGTGTAAACTCCTCTGACACTGTAACAGCTTTAACATGGAGTCACAGACACACCCTTTGGGAACTCTGCCACCTAGGTAAGCTTGTCTTTATGATAGATGATCCCTTGCACCAAAAATCACAACAATATTCAAGTTACTCCTGGTCCCAAAGGACCCTTCACTTTCCCCAGGTCAGTTGTACCTTAAATCTTGCATCAAAGACAACTCTAATAGCCAGTCCTATAAAAAACTATCTAAAGGTTTATTAAGTAAGAAAAGGAAATATGAGAGCTGTTTATCAGGTTAAAGCAAGTAAACATATGTACACTTAAATAAGTTCCAATCTTAAATTTCAAAAAAGTAATAGCAGCTTCTATGATAAGCAAATGTCCTTTAGGGTTAACCCAGGCTAAACACTGGGGTACTTCTGGGGGGGGAAAAAAGTGTAGTCCTGTAGCACCTTAGAGACTAACAAAGATAGTCTGCTCATCTGAGGAAGTGGGTTTTGCCCACAAAAGCTCATGATACTATAATATAGATAGATAGATAGATAGATAGATAGATAGATAGATAGATAGATAGATAATACACACCCTGCTCTACACTATTTTGAAATACTGTAATAAGGAATAAGATTATTTCTAAATAGTTATTTCAGGAGTTATTATTTCAAATTTAGTTATTTCAAAATAATTTCCTAGTGTAGACCTGCCCCAAGGTGCTACATGGCTACTCTTTTTTTAAAAAAAAATTAGAGACTAACACGACTACCCCTCTGGGGTTCTTTTGGTTATGTTTAGTAAGCTTTGCCCCTCAGAGTCCAAGCACCATAACATTGCATTTCCTCCTTGTAAGGGGTTTGTATTTCTTCCCTCTTCTGCTTTGAATTGCAAACTCAGCTGATGGAAGGAATTCTCTTGCACCTTTCAGCTTCATGGGATGTGGGGGAAAGCAAGCAACAAGCTCTTTTGTCTCTGTTCCCCAAAAGTTCATCTGGTGTTCATGGGCCTTTGTCAGGCAGGGCATAACACCTGTTGGAGACTAGTATTAGGTAATGCTTTGCTCCTGTTTGGTGATTTACACAGTCACAGAGCCTTCCAAAGCAAACACTTAACTATTACCTTTACAGTATGGGATGCAGATGTTGTAAGTGAGATTAATGCAGGTAGCAATTTACAAGCATTCCATGTCTATACCCTCAACACATTTGTATCATTCTAACCCCTGTTTTAACAGCAAGATAGCTTGATTCCTGCTCTGTTTGTTAGTATCCAAGTGAGGCACAGGACCTTGGCATAAGCTGGCACCTGGTTTGCCAGCATGAAAGTGTTTCAGACATGAGACTGCACACCAGACTAACACTTCTGCCTAGTGTGTCTTTTCACTCTTATATTCCTAATTCTCTTTCCCTGGCTAGGGCGAGGGATGTTCTGAAGAGCTTTTTGGTGCAGGCTCCCCCATTATGCGCTTGTCCTGCCTCCTCACACAACAGGTGCTAGGTTTGCTTTCTGTCTTAGAGGGCTGCATTTGCAACAGTTTCTGTTGGCTGTTTCCTCTCCTGCTCCATGCACTGGGGTAGTGGCCATCTCTCCAAAAGTGTCCAGTTTTCTACGTGCTGTGCCTGGCACCTTGGAAGGTCAGCAGTGTGTTTAGTGCAGTGTTTGACCAATCATCAGGAAATATGGCAGTTACCACTGGATGTCTTTCTTCTGGTGGTCTCATGTCCTGGACTAGTCTCCTATTCCAGGATTCCCCTCCACATTGCAGCTCTTGTCCCTCTGGCATGTGGCTCCTTAGAAACTGGAGAGAACAGAGCTGGAAGGGAAGAAGAGAGAATGGATGAGAGTCATTGTAATGGGAGGGCTGTCTCCTCAGCAGCTGTCCACTTTGGCTGGGGATTCCACCAGAACGTGCCCCCTTTTGGAGATCTCACTATACACAGTTTTACACACCCACCCACCTACAAAAAGGCAAACAGTGCATAGCCTGGTCCACAACCCACACCACCACATTCTGGGCCAGCCCACGGTGTCCGTCCAAGACCAGCACAGATGGAGAGCTGGCAGCTCTAACGTCTGATTCCTTGACTTGACACTGGGCCCAGAGCTCTAAAAACCCATTGCGTTGGGCCCCGTCTCCATGAGGGTGGCTCCATCATGCTGCAAGGGGCGGTGTGCCTCCTTCTCCCACTGGAGTGAGGTGATCATTGAGGATCAGTCCTGGGAACCTCATCCCTGCAACCAAGATTATTGCTGCTGTGCCTTGCTCATGTGTTGTGCCTGAATCGCTACCAGACTGAGCCTTCTCCACTGGCTCCCTTTATAGAAGCCCCATTTTCTGTTGCCTCTAGCATGGATCATGGCATGGAAGGGCTTGCGGTCTATTAGAGCTGAGCTACAGCAACATGAAAGGAAGGCGCTGGCATTCCTATTTGTGAAGCACATGCTGCACCCCGTTCATTTGGTGGAGGTTTTGTTGTGGTGTTTATCTGTTTGCATTCCGGCGAGGTTCAGAGGAGGGATACAGCAGGCTCTGCATACTGTATCACAAGCCCGATCATCAGGCACATTAAAATTCCAAGACAGCTCCTGACAAAGTCTCTCTGTGCTGTGAAAGGTGGCTTGGAAATGCTGGGGAACTGTGACAGGCAGGCGCACAGGCAGACAAAGAACTCACTGTGTCAGTCTCTGTCGGCTCCAGGAGGAGAGAAACCACCCGCTCCCCCACACGGATGCACATCCCACTAGCCATCAGGCACATACACGCCAGCCTTTGCCTGCATGCATCGGCACACTGTCACAAAAAGAGGTTTTGGCTAATGCAGCCTGGAAATGTGAGGCCCAGAGAGAAATGGAGAACAGACGCACATGGCAATAAACGTTGTCAGGCAATTGTGAAGATGCATGCGCATGCACAAGTTAGAACCCAGCCTGCTTTCTTTTCCTGGGAAAGAGCACAGCCAATGACCACTGAAAAACAAATTCAGCTCCAGCCACGTGTACGAGAGCCATGTGCATGTTCTCAAAATGATTTTCCCTCTGGCTTTAGCACTAGGAATGAATAAAACCCATTGCACCCCTGTGGGATAGGTAATCTAAGCACCATAACAATGGGGAAGCTGAGGAGTTAGGTCACCTAGTGAGTCCACTGCAGAATCAGGTGTGAAACACCAGTGTCATCATTCTAACCAATGGATGGGTTTCCTTTCCAGTGACTGTCTGACTCAAAGTTTGGGTCTATGTGTGTGCAAGAGGGAGGGGTATAAGAGAATAGGCCATCTGGCTAATGTAATGCCAAATTTTGATACTCCCTTATATTTCAACTGGGCCTTGCATTCCCGCTCCCTACATTAGTAAGTGAATGACAGAGCTCTCTTGCAGAGTGATAGGGCATGGGAGGAATCAGTTACCCTGTAACAGTGGCCCATACATGGCAGGGGTTTTAAATGACGGATGGGGAATTCTCCGGGTTCTGGGGGATTTAGTGGGGGGGGGGTAATAAAAGAGAGCTCAGTAGAACAGGAACTTGATCATTTCTCCATAGCTGTGTGCAGACAGTGGATCAGCATTTGCCTGTATAATGAGGGTACATATAGTGTGTGTGCCTATAATGGGGGTGCATGCTGCCCCTTCTCAGGTTTGTATAGTTCTCAAAGGCTTCCTTTCCCCCTTCTGAAGCCTAGAGAAGCTGCAGTTATGTGTTTCACCACTAGGTGCCACTGCGGCAAAGCTGTAAAGAGCTGGGCAGGCCTCCGCTGACCTGTTTGGCTGCTGCTAACATTGCAAGTGTCTCTTGTACATTTTTATTTAATTCTATTTTTTTCTGATTTGGTCTGAAATACTCCCAAACTGCAAACACGGATCTGAATATTAAACCAATCTGAGCCTACACCCTTTGTGCGGTGAGGTTGGCAGGTCACTGAAGATCAAGTAGGGGGAATTCAGCCTGGGTAGACAAGGAGATGGCTGGGTAATGGGGGATGGGAATAGCATGTGCTTCCCCTATACACATTCCTGCTAGCACAGGGCTCAGAAGCTGGCTTCTTATTCTGCACCCTTGCCCCCAAAGCAAATGGATTAGAGTGCTCAACATGGGGTCTGTGTGTCCCTGTAATTAAAAGACCGGCAGGAAGGAGAAAGGATGAGAGTCTAATATCCTGATCATGCTTCATTCTGGGTCTCCTTTCCATGGGTGCTAGTGCTCTTTCCCGGCTCCCACAATGTCCAGCACTGGGTGGGTTGGTTGTCGTGAAAGTGCGCAGATTTAGGCTATGTCTACACTGGGAAAAGTGCTGTCGACATGCAAAAGTCACCAAAAGTGAAAACCAGTCAAGCCAATTTTTCTGCCTCCCGTTGTCAACATTTCATGGCCACATTGCTAGCACCTTGTTGACAGATAGAGCAAAGCAAGTGGGTGCAGTGTTATGGGAAGGCAGAGCTGATCCCTGTGCTTCTTGGGATTCTCTGGGAGCTCTCCGTGCTGAGAAATGTCAAAGCAGCACAGCAGTCTCTCCGGCCCTCCCCCCACAACAGCAGCAGAACAGAAGCATTCCAATGATTTGTTCTTTGTTTGTTGCTCAAACAGCACACTCAGCTGTCAGATACTTCCTGGAGCTTTGAAAGGGGAGGGGCGCATCACAAAACACTGAGCACAGCCATCGGAGCAGGCATTGTGGGATACTGGTGGAAGCCAGTTCTCTTGACAAAACAAACAGCAGAGTCCACACGGGCTCTTTGTCAACAATAAAGAGAGGGGGAAAGACAAAAGTCACTCATGGGGGTAGAAGCTTTTTGTTGCTAAGCTGGGTGTATTTTTCCCCTTGACAAAAGTTGCATTGCAGTGTAAACACTCTCACTGTTTTGTGGCCAAAAGGCAGGTTTTGATGACAAAACGTGCCAACGTAGACAAGCCCTAATTAGATGCCATCAAGAGAAAGCAGAGGTGTTGCTGATTGCCGTCTAGAAGCATTCTGAGGGCCTGACAAAGTCTGTGCCTGCGCTCTCGGTCGAAGAGAGCTGCGATTCATGATTTCATCCACAGCTGTGATGGCTAGAAATTTCCCAAGTGAGCCTCCCTTTCTCTCTAAAACAGGCCTTAGCCCTACTACTTACCTCTGTGTTGTAATTTTCCCCACCTGCCCTCAACAGCCACTTGGAAGCCTTTTGAGCAGATGCTAACATGCCTGGGTCTTTTGTAAATACCTACATAGGCACCATGAGCTGGTCTCTATTCTCTGCACTAGCTGCTTGTTCAGTGCTAACTGAAATTCCACAGTGAATAGCTGAGGTTGACAATGACCTTAAGTAGACTTGTCCTCGCTGCCTTGCCTTCTGTGTTTTGATGTGTTTGTGGAAGATGAGGCTGGAAGCAATAGGCCCTACGTACAGACCTCAGTGCTTGTGGACAGGGCTGGATTTAGGGGAAGGTGACTGCCTGGAGTGCCAGGATTTCTATAAGCTCAGAAGAAACTAATATTTTCATTTCCTTATATATGGTGTGAATAAATACAGATCTACAGATCCTAGTGTGCAAATACATTGTCTTGTACGGCAGGGATAAATTGTGCATCAAAGTTGTAATTGGACTACCAATGCAATCAAAATAAGGTATTCCAAAGGTTAGCCAATGGAGGCAGTGCTTCATGAAATCTAGGGCTGTCCCTGCCTGAGGATCCCTGTGAGATGGTGCTTTCAGGGATCTGTTGGGGGCCAGGGTCATCCACAGAGAAGCACCTGTCTGATGGGGCCATGGTGAGGTCCAGAGTAGGGATGTAAGCAAGTAGTCGAGTCGACTACTTGTCTGCTCACATTTCCCCCTGCCCCTGCTGCCTTTGTATCAGAGGGGGGGAAGCAGGACCCAATACTTGGGGAAGCCATCTTGAAATCCGGTTCCTCCTAGCACCATCTCCATGGTGCCACCTCCCCCCGACCCATGCTGCTGCCTCCAGCATGGGGGGAACAAAGGGAGGTTTCCAGGGGCTGTTGGACCTGGCGTGAGCTAGGACTGAGGAAGCCAAGCTCAGTCCCAGCTCGCGCCGGGTCCAGGAGCTACCCCAGCTGTGACTCTGAAGTTTAAATGTAGTAAGAGCCAGGCTGTTTGCCCACCTGGCTCTTACTACGTTTAGAATGCAGAGCCACAGCAAGCGTAGCTCCCTGACCTGGTGTGAGCTGGGACTTAGCACCTTCCCTTATCGACTAATCGTGTCGGCAATAAAAATTCTATCGACTACACGATGAGTGAAATACTCATTTCTTAACATCCATAGTCCAGGGTAGGGTGGCATTCTGCTCTGAAAGTGAGCAACTCACAATTCCCCCACCTATGAGCTAGCTAACATTGCTGAGGAATTAACTTTTCCTTTCTACCCTCCCCCAAGCAGTGACTTCAGGATATGGCCCAGATGGCATTTTGCTTTCCCACTGGATAGATTGGATGTTACTCTATTGGGAGAAATAGGCAATTCCTGATATTTGCAGAGTAAAATTGATCCTTTCTGAATCTGCCTGTGTCTTTGTAGAGGAGACACTGTGGTCTGGAGGGTAACACTGTTGCCAGCCACATGACCTAGCCTAACCCTCAAGCAGTCTGACCCATCTTCAGCACTCGCTGCTGCCTTCATGGGTGAGCTCTATCCCCAGCAAATAGCTCTTTAGCTCTCTAGGCTAGATCCTGCTCACTGTACTGTGTGTGCAGCAGGGCTTGCATGCCTGTCAACAAGAGCAGAATCAGTCTCCCTGCTCTCGGTGTCACACCATCTCAACACGCTAGAGAAGGGAAGACACCACCTCGCTCTATTCTTGTATCTTTGAGGCATATTTTCCTCCCATATCTTATGTCTCCTCCTGTGCCCACAACCTCTAATTTACCTGCCAGACCCTCCGCATCAAAGGAGGCCATCAGCTCCTAAAACATAGCCAAGCCCCTTGGAGACTGTGCAGTGGCAATGCACCCTGGCCTGCATTGCTGAAGGGAAACTGCCACATCTCCCCTGTCGGCACATCCCTCAAGTTCTTGATCCCGACACTAAACAGGCAGCAGTCACACCACACTCAGATTAGCTCCTGACTTCACCTCTTCTGCAAAACTCGGCTACTCAAAGTCCCATGTAATATGCAGCTGCATTTCCGTACCTCTAAGGGATGGCATGCTCCTTGTGAGTGGTTTGCATGGCAGCTTAAGGGCCTGATTCTGTGTGCATGCATGTGTAGCATTACTCATGTGAGTAACCCTATTACACTCAGATGGGGAAAGTTACACACATGTTTAAAGGTTCAGGCCCTAAATCTGGGATCCCTTGGGGTGACAAGTACTTTAAAACTGTAGGGCAACGGGATTATTTTGAAACCCCTCAGTACTAAGTTCTTGGCAGGCTGAGCTAGTGGAGGAAAATTTTTCACCTTCCCTTACTAATAAAGTCTGGCTAGAATGACAAAGTATAATCAGTGTTTACCTGGGAGTTTACATACAGTTTATTGTAATTATAGTTTCAATTCCTGCTTTTGATTTTTTTAAAAAATCTCTATTTTTCAATCAGTAAAAGTAAATACTATTTTCAGCCCAATGTAATTCTTCCACTCCCATGGCCACACACACAGCAAGGAGAGAGATTCCATTTGTGAGCTGTGCAATTGAGCATAGACAGGCGCCTGATGACTGCCGGGTGTTAGCAAAGTGAGAGCAGACTCAGAAAGCTCGGTGCCTGATTCTTCTCCCACTTACCCCATGTAAATTGGGAGGGAACTGCATTGAGGCTGCTGGTATAAGCAAAATCAGCATTAGAACCAGAAACTGCTTTCCCATCATGCCTGCTTCTTTTTAAAAAACATTGGGCCTTTTAATAGGCGACGTTAGGGAACATAAAAAAAAAGCCTTTGAGGTCTCACAGGCACTTTCCTGGATGGTAAAGGATTGTTCCTGATTGTATATTAACTTGGAATCAAAAAAATGGATTTGTGGTTTGAAAGACTGAATTTTTCCTTTTGCTAAAGACGTATTTTATTTGAAATAAAGGGTCTTCGGGATGTCATTCCTTCTCCCCGCTGGAGCTCTGTGTCTCACACATCCTGATTAAATCATTACAGTCCTAAATGGTTACACATACTCCGTCCGTCATTTTTAACAGACAAATGTAGACAGACCATGCCCGTTCATCCATACTGACTCACGCATATCCAAAGAGTTGCGGTCACTTTTAAGCCAAAGTTGGCTACTAAACTGACACTCTGAACTTCCTATTCGATATCTTATCATTGGTGCACAGATCCTTTCCAAGACAACTAGAATTCTGATCTGAGAATGAAACTGATCAGCATGCCAGAGGGAAGTACAGAACACCTTGATGCCTGAAATGCTGCTGTAGAGAGACTCAGATGAGCTGCCTAATTTTCATGCAAACCAGTATGTTTTACAGTTGGATATTAAGATATCCAGCTAGTTCCCAACAAATAGGTGCAGTTTGCACTTGGTAGCATTAGTGGCTTGATATGCAGGGAGAAAAAACAGCGTACAAAAGAAACACAAAGAATAACATTTGGGAGTTCTCTGTGTAGCCCGGGGCAAGGGTGATAAGTACAAAAAGCAAACTCTTCCTCCTTATAGGCTTTAATATCATTCCTCCATCCCAAGAAATATTATCTGGGATTTTCTATACCGCTGATCACCATAGTATCTAAGCACTAAGCATTAACTGTTTAGGCAAAGATTCAAGAAAAACAAAACCTTTACAAAAAACAGTCCTATAGAGCAATGCTTTACTCTGCTCAGTGCTGCTTCCATTCCCCATTCTATTCTATATATTGCTTGTTTAGGATCCTAATCCCCTACTCGTTACATCTGTGAGTACATCTTACGTGTGTGAGTAGTTTTATTGACTTCAAGGAGGCAACTTGTCCAAAACAGGGCTTGTGGAATATGTCCATAGGAAGTAAGTTGTTGTCCTACCTTTGGTTAATTGCTGTCAGTGCTATAGAATTCATAGATCTATTGTTTTTACATCTTCAATTTTTGGCTGTTTTTCAATATACACAAAACAAGGCAATTTTCCTAACAGCTGAAAATTGTCAAAATTTTGCCACAGAGAAAATGTCTGAAAAAATATATAATTTATTCTGTGTTTAAATAAAATAATCTTTAAAAAAACCTGTCTCTAAAAATGACATGTCAGAGAGGGGAAAAAATACTCATCACCCGAACTTTCAAATTCTTGTACCAAATTTTAGAGCAAAACCAGTTCAAGCTGTTTTCAATTTTAGCAGGTGATATTTCACCTCTCTAATGTCCCTCATTTCAAAAGACAGAAAGCAGTTGTTCAAGTCCCAGAACTTCCTGTTTTCCACACAGATTTGATGCTCCCGATTCTTACTGTTGAAAATGTCTTTACCTCAGAAATAAAGAATCACAAAGTGAAGTTCAGCAAGGAGAGTAACTTGCACTAGGCTCTTCAAGCTGTTTAAGTTTTCTTCATGAATAATGTTTTATATGTACAGTTCCTATTTGCGTCTTTTTTACTCATTGTGTCTCCTATCTGGGCTTTTGTCAGGCAGAAAGGTATGTATGATACCGTTCTGTGATTTTCAGTACAGCAGAAAACAGGAAGTGAAGGCTATCAGAGATAGATTGTCCTTATTACACTATCTTCTAACTTCATATAGTTTTCAGACTATACCAAGGAAGAAGAAAATTGCAGCTCCTCTCTTTACACATTTTAAAAATATGTTTTCCTTTTTTTCTTGGGCAACAAAGCCCTTCTTATTGTCCTGTGTAGCTTAACAGACCATCTCAAGAGAGCCTATCCAACTTAGCATGCTTCCCCTTTTTTAGAATAAGATGTTTAAAACCATCATACAAAATATTTATCATTTGGAACAAAGACATTAGATTTTTTTCAGTTTGGTTTAAATTCTGTTTTCCAGGCTTTTATCTTTTCACTCCAAATTTCAGTGACAATAATCAGATTTTGATTGGCATTAAAATTATTTATTGTCACACTGGAGCTGTTTAATAAATCATGTCTGCTTTTTAGTTGTATAAATGCTCCATCATTAGCTACCTTGTTGCATATTTCAAGGAAAAGAGTCCTTTCTAAAGGCCAACTTCAATGCGCTTAGCATGAGACAGGACTGTCTTTTGTGCAGCTGAAGGCTGAGAGCCAGTTGCATGTCTGTGCCTGATTTACGCACATTGCCGAGATATGGTTTGTTTTAAAATTTACTCTGTCTTATCTGATGGCATGTAAAGTACTTGTTAGCTGCCTACAAGAGCAAGAGAGTTAGTCTCTATGCAGACATCAGAGTACTACTTGCTTACCACAATTACTATTTTTATTTTTTAAAATCAGGATAACAGTAGGGGTTAACTTTGTGTAATCATTCAGGCAAAAATCATTGCTTAAAATGGAGCAAAGTGAGGGAATGGCTCAAGTGTGTATCAAAAAGTCTGGAGAGGTTAATTTGAATGATTTTTTAAAATTTTGCTTTCATTATATTGGAATTAATTTAAAAAAAATGTTCATCCCCATTTATGTCAGATGCCTGGAAAATGAAAGAAATACCTATTTACTTAAAAAAAAAAACCACACTTCCCCCCCCCCCCCCATCAAAATAAATGTTAACAAACTGGCCAGAGTGGATTTTCAAATCTTTAACAGCAGTGTGTATGTGTGTGCATGTTCTAGTCGTTTTCTAATTGGAGCCTTTGCTCCTTTGGAGCGGGGTTTGGAAGCAGTGTGTTATTTAGTGACATGAGCTGTGGCCAAAATTCTGAAGTGCTCAGCACCCTCAGCCAAGCCATGATTTTCTAGAGAGCTTTGCTCTGATTTAGGCACCAAAATATGACATCTGGCCCGTTTGGGTGCTGAGCTGAGGCCTTTTAAAAAAAATGGGAACTGCTATGTGGTGGTGGATGGTGTTTTATTATGAGCCTGATCCAAAGCCTTTTCAAGTCAATAGCCTCCCATTGACCTGAATGAACCTTCCATCAGGCCCTGTGAGTACAGGTGGGGGCAACTGGTAGAGAACAGAGATGAGGCTCCTGTAGATGATACTGGACGATGCGCAGTTTGCAGGAAAGCAGCACAGCTCATACGAGTCAAACAGAGGCTGATCTTGCCCCCATTGAAGTCCGTGATTTAAGTGAGAGTAGAATTTGGCCTGTGCTGCTCATACCTGCGGAAGAGCGATTTCCTCTGGGGTATCTGAATTCTTCAGCTAACTATCCCTTTCCTTGTTTTACAAATGCTAAAACCAGACATGTCGCTCTGGCATTTTGAACCTAGAGAGCTAACTCTCCCACAGCCTGGCTCTGCTGTCATGTTACCTGGGTTGTGCTCAAGGGGGTTGTACATCGCCGTGAGGAGCAGGATTTGGCCCCTCAGCTCTGCCATTCTGCTCTCCCTACGTGCATGTGTCTGGCATGTACAGTGAGAGTGGAATATTGGTGTGGATAATGCAGCTAGACGGCACAATGGGCCCTCTGTGCAACCAGCCCGGATCCCTTTTTTCTTCACAACAGAAAGGATGGAGAAAAGGACCAAGTAAAATAAAAACCATGTATTGTACCTGCTCTCTGGGGCAGGTAGCATTTCAGGCTACCTTCCCTGTTCTTGCACCACACAATCAGCCGGGATTTTATCTACAAAGGTGGAATTTCACTATCATGGAGGCAAATAAAATGCCCAGCCAGGGGAAAAATAAATTTACAAAATCTACATCAGACTCATCACTGCTTAACTGAGAGTTTTCTCTGCTGAAAATATGCCAGCATTAAAGACCCCTATATGAGCTCTCTGTGCCAGCACACTCATCTGAGCATGGCCCTAGAAAAGTAGGCATTTGAGCCATAGTAAGAAAGCATCTTTGCCCCTCTCATGAGGACTTTCTGATTCTTATTTTCAGGCTCGGAGGCACAATCCAAAGAGCCACTTGACTTAGAGTGGACAGTATCCACTGGAGCTTCAGTCACTATGTGCAGCAAATAATTTTTCTGAATTTAGTGGGGGGTTTCTTATTTACAAACCACCTGAAAACAGGTGTATTTGACTATCATGATATGTCCTTGGTCAGACTTGTTTCAGTTCATGGGTCAATGACATGAACTGTCCACAGCTATTTGTTATCTGGAGCATATGATATTGTGTCAGCTCCAGAACTGGAGGTCTGAAACTTTACATATTGGACCAGCATTAACAGCCTGTGGCACAACTAGCCCATTATGATGTGTGGCTCCCTTTGTTCCTGGTTAGGGGCATTGCACAGATAGCAGCTGTTCTCTAACATTTGTGTGAGCGAAGACCCATTTGCATGGATGTCCGGAAAAAAAGTGAAGAACGTGTGAATGAGGACAAGGTGGACGAGTGATTGAGAGTTGGTGCAATTGTTTCGATATTTTCCTGTCATTCCCCTGCTCTAGTACCCATCACTGGAGGCCTCCTGGGCTAGAAAGGCTTACAATTCACTCCTTGTGGAATCCATCCTAGATAAGGGCTCAGGCAGCCGGATTTGTTTACAGGCAGTATTTGTATTAAAATGGTTCGTTATTTTCCTGACTGGCAGATTTCCAGAGTCCATGCTGGTTAATAATTGCAGCCAATTAAATGTTCCCAACATATGCATCAGGAGTGGGGGGGGGGGGGGGGGGGGGAAGAAGAACCAAAACCCTGAAAAAGAATTTCTTACGAGATATCCCCAGGCTCAAGTTGGGTAGCTAATAACTCTAGGCCTGACTTATGCTGGGTCAGATAAGTTGCAGACATGAAATGAGGGCCTTGCTCCAAGCCCTATGTGCTGCTCTGACAGGCTACGTCTACATTGGCCCCCTATTACGGAATAGGGATGCAAATGTAGCATTTGGGAAGAGGCAAATGCGCGGGGGATTTAAATATCCCCCGCGGCATTTGCATTTTCATGGCCGCCGCTTTTTTCCGGCTTGGAGATAAGCCGGAGAAAAGCGTCCAGACTGGCGCGATCCTCCGGAATAAAGCCCTATTCTGGAGGATCTCTTATTCCTACTTGCAAGCCCTGGTTGCCAGAGATGGGAGGGGATGGTACAATAGCACAGACTGCAGAGTGCATTCTGGCTTGGGTCTCAGTCCATAGGCTGCATAGTGAGGCACTGGTTCTTTTACCTCCATGTCTGTCCCCACAGGGGTGTGAATCAGAGGCAGTATATCCTATGGTGAGCAGAGGGGCAAAAAGGCAGCTTTTCAGGGAGTCTGTGGTCAGGATTTAGTCTTTGAAAATAAGGGCCTGTTGTAGAAGTGGGTGGAGTCTTATGGGAATCCAGATCTGCAAGACTGACCCATCTGAAAGCTGTGGATAAATATTAGTGGGGGCGGTAAGTAATCATGACTTCCTTTCTGCTCCACTGAAAATAATGGGGGCCACGAAGATGAATAATACTAACAATGATTTCAGGAGTCAGTTTTTCCTGACTAGTGTTTTTATTCACTGTAGTGTGATTTGTCCCTCCAATACTCCTGTCCTGAGCTTCCTATACTACTCCAGACCCACTCCGCAGCTACCCTGCAGTTCCAGTCCTGAGTCAAACCAAATAGAAAACACTTAATTGTGCCAAAAGTCAATCAGACTCTGTGGTCAGTTTTTTGGGTTTGGGGCATGTGTGCACGCGTGTGTGTGTGTTTGTGCTTTTTTGGTAGCATGGGCAACCATCCATTAGACTGATAGTCCCACCCCTGCTCCCAGCCCCCTGCTCATTTCACAAGTGGCCTTGGGTATTTTGTTAAGCCATATATCTAGTTTATTTAAAATATTGTGAAAGCCAGCCAAAGGGAATGAATAAAGAAGCATTATTTAGCTAACATTTGTACAGCTCTTTGAAGATATAAAGCACCATAGAAACAGTAAGGACTGATACATAGTGTCAGATTACTGGAGAGTTTTATAGAGACAGAGAGAGAAATGATGAAATCCCAGTAAGAAGAAGGGTGGGAAGATGGGGGTATCTGCCTGTGCCGGTGGGGGAATGCTGCCTTTTGGAAAGGCAAATAAGCACAGTCTAGGTTAGGTCGTCTGTCGAGAGAATAATTGTGCTTCTAAAGGGCCTGATATGCAGAGCAGTGCTGCTTTGAAATAGAAATAAATACATAAATAAATCAGGGACTTTGCACTGATGAAGGCGAGTGCTTCCCCTGCTTTCTCATTCCCCGTTGGGTCCTGCTTCCCAGAGCCAATTACATATTTAAAAAGTTTTTCTCTGAAAAGGACTCCAACTCTCAAATAAAGTTTCTTTTGTGGTTGCCTAATGAACTGTGAGGGATGGGGCAGTTTACAGCTTGCTGACTGGTTTTCAATTGCTCTGGCTCCTGCTTGTAACATCTTTATGGAGTGACCACAATGACAATGACCTTGCAGCTACTGGGTCACAGGGTAACCCCGTGGCGACTGGTCATTGGCTCCATTGTGTGAGGGGAGTGAGTTGACCAGCTTGCCTCCCTTGTCATCTGCCCCTCCTAGTCCTGCCCAGGCAGTCAGCACCTGAAAGGGACCCCTGTTGCTTTATCATGCTGTGGCTAAGTGGACTCTCATTCCCACTGAGGCAGAAGCCTAACCCAACAGTGTGTCTCCATCGAGGGCTGTGAATCCTTCTAGGTAAGAAAGCATCCCAAAGAGAAGAAGTGGCCTTTTCTGTCACCCCACCCTTTCCCCAAAGCAGGGGAGAAGCTGAAGGAATCCAGTCCCCAGCTTAGTGCTTGTGCTGCTGTGTGGTGTTGTGGTTCCTTGCATCTCAGACTAACTGCTCCTGGGTGCTCCAGCTCCTTGCAAGTGAGAATGCCCCAGGCTGGAGGAGCCAGCTGTCTTCCCATTAGGCTCATTGTGTAAAGTCACCTTGCACACTACTCCTAACCCAGACCCTCCTGTTGCAGCTTCAGCATTGGGAAAACTGGGACCTGCTACCTCCAAAGTGTGGCCCCCCACCACAGGCACACGTCTGTTTGTAACCAGCCTGGGACACTCTCACCTGACCCGGTTACAGCACCCTCAGCAGCTTCCCTCAGTACCCAGCTTTGTTTTGTGTGTCTCTGCCAAGCGTTTCTGTCTCTTTCTCTGTGTAGTTGGGCATTCTGGGAAAATCTGGGCAGCTCTCCCATATTTGTAGACAGCCATAAATGTTGAGGGCACAGTATACACAAATACAAGCCATGAGGCCCTGCCCCAGAAACTTTATAACCTGGGTCTAATTAGGCAAGCAAGGCTATTAAAATCAATGGGTATCTCAGGTGAAAGAAATACTTACATGAATAAAGCATTGCAGGATCAGGCCCAAAGGGTAGGACATGTCTGGATTGATGACACAGAGCAGGGAGGGGACTTGGAGAGTAAGGAGCTTAGAAGCCATGCTAGCTTTAACTGATGGTGGCTGAATCAGAGAGATTCAGAGTGTGCTTCCCTTAAACAATCACATTTTACCACACTGATGTCTTACTGACAGATTTCCAAATGGAGCTTACAACCAAGGAAAAAAGGGTTCAGATGTTAAGGGCCATATTAGTAACTTAATGGATAGACAGACAGATGCCTACACATTCATCATACCCAACATGTATTTCCACTTTCCTGCTTTAAATGTGGATTGTTAGCAATGGAAATTATTTTGATCTGGTTATGGATGCAGGGAGAAATGGCCAATTCTTGACTTTTAACAATTAAAATTGGAACCTTCCATGCCTAGGAATCTTCTTAGGTTTAAAGAATGTGCAATTATGCATATACACACAAAAGGGTAATGAGAGGAAAACAAGGTAACCCTACATCCTAGGGCTAAATCTAAATCGCATGGAAAACTAAAAATTGACATCTAATCCACAAATGACACAAGCCATTATCTTTGGCAATAGAATTGCACTTTTTATATCTATGACAAAGTGGAATGTTAAGAATTGTGCAGCCTGGATTAATGTTTACTAACTTCTACTTGCCTATAGATAAATATGTCCAGATGGATGGGTGCGTGCATGTGTATTTAGTTACACACAGACCCATTATCAAACTTTATGTGGTATTTTAAACATCATATTAGTTATACAGCTGGCTAAATTATTCAACATAAATTATTTATTTGATTCAGTTTTTCTATTTTTAATTTAATAAATTATTTGTGAATTTGTCATTGTTATCTGACCCTCTGAACTCGTTTTACAGAACATAAGGGAACAAACTTGCCATGGCAGGGAGATGAACTGTGTGACCTAAGGGATCTTCCTCTATCTGACTTCTATGATTCATGAATATTTTAATAGATTTTATATTTTATCCCATATGTTGTAAATATTTGTACAACACAAAATCAAAGCAAACCTCTACAGGAAATTAAGGTGATTTGGCAGAACAGAGTGGGGTTTGAAGAGTGAAAAAGTGAGGAAGTTGTGAGCGAGGAACAGGGGCTATTGGCAGAGCTGGAGATGGCAAACCCAGTATGCTAACAGCAGAGGATTCTGTGGGCCAGGATTGACATGCATTGGCACTCTAGAAATGCTTCCCTGCCATGCATCCTGTTCTCAACAACCACAATGCAGTAGTAGCATTACTGACTCAGGTCCAGATTGAAGGATGCAAAGCCAGACCTGGCCTGAGCTGGATGGACCTGCAGAATGTGCTTCTCTTTTATTTCCATTTTTCCTCTTTCTTTCAGCATCCCCATGAAATGCTGGATTTCCGGCTGGTGTGGTACCCAATGGGTGGAAAACCAAGTGTGGGGGAGGGCCGAGAAGAAAGAGAGAATGTTTTTAAAAATGTGCCAGGAATTGGCTTGATTTTTTAAAAAATAGTGGTTTGTGTTAACACTATTCCTAATGAGGCGTCCTTCCGATCCTTAAGTGTTGCCAAGGCGATGACCCCAGCCAGCCATCTTTAATTAACTTAGAATAGATCTCTTGAAATGAGTTCCTCTGGTAAATTGCTCACCCAGCCTCTTGGGCACGAAGCAGTGTTTGCCAAGCCCACTCACTCCAGCATTCGCTTACTGTTATTTTTAAAAGATATCCAGAGATGGCTCCCTCCTCTCCATTTTCTCCACCCTCTGTGCATGCTGGTTGCTACAGCACCTAAAAAATAGGCCATTAGGCTTCTGGCATGGGAAGTTGGGGAGCTTTGTGCAGTGATCTCCCTGGTGAAGCAGCACCTGAAAAACAGGCCACTTGGGTTGCTGTTTTTTTGCAGAGGATCAGGATAATTGAGGGAAAATGGGTGAGACTCAGGCATTCAAAGCCCTGGAGAACAGTGAGGGAATTTGACCTAATGAGGCTTTCCCTTCTCAAGCATCCATGTTTCACTTGGAATAGCTGTTTCTCGAAAATGAGGAAAGCTGAAGGCAGAAAGGTCCATGGTGGGCTCAGTCTGCTCTGATGCTGTGTCCATGAGGGTGACACCAGCCAATATAGTAAAAGGCACCCCGCAGCTGGGCTATTCTCCAACTAAGCAGAGAGAACATCCCATTTCCTGTATGAGAGATAATGCTGGTCAAGAGAATGCCAGGACAATTCCTGAAAATGCCGTAATTGTCTTAATCTGATCGTGGATAAAAGATAATGATGCTAACAATATTGAAACGTAATTATAGCTTCCTGCTGTGATTGGTCTCCCTGAATGCTCTCCATTCAATTGGCTTTGTTTAGGAGAAGCCTCGATCTAATTCAGGATGCTCTGCGGCTGGTGTGTTTTGTAGCTTTTTTACAATTTCCACCTGCATCTTCAATCAATAGAGATGGGCGCTCTGCAGTGCAGCCCTATCCACCAGATTAGGGAATACCAGTACTAACACCACAGCAGGTAAACCTTTTGGTATCTGGGAAGGTACCTTTTGTTGTTATTGTTAAGATGAATGACCGTGGGGTGCTTTGCTACCTCCCATTTTCCCACTTTTGGATTGCATGATTTTTGCATTCCTGGCCTTGCAGTTTAATGCATATTTTGAGAAACATTCCAAGAATGCAAAAGGTGACTAGAAGAGAATAAAACTAACCATAATCTGTATGGCTGTCACACCTAGAGAGTGGGGCTTCATTTTCTTAGGCTGTACAAGTACGTAGTCAGGGACAGTCCCTTCCCTGAAGAGCTTACAATCCAAGTAGACAAGAAAAGAGATAAATGGGGAAAAGGATTAATTTCCCCACTTTACAGAGGGGCAGAGAAATTAAGTGACTTGCCCAAGGTCATATAGGTGGGCAGAGGCATGAACAGTCTCCTGAGTCCTGATCCAGTGCCCTACACCATAAGAGCAACCATACTGGGTCAAACCAAAAGTCCATCTAGCCCAGTATTCCAGGTACCCCAGAGGGAATGAATAGAAAAGGTAATCATTTAGTGATCCAGTCCCTGTTGCCCATTCCCAGCTTCTGACAGACAGCCACACTGCTTCTCTAATAGAAGAGAAATGTCTACTCAGGATGAGGGACAGATGCATGTATCTACAAAGGAATGAAGTAAAAACAGGAGCAAAGGCAGGATCTGGTCCACATGAACAGGCTGTAGGCTGGGGCTCTGATTCCAGATCTCAGGTCTTTAGTAGGCTGTCTGAATCCTCTGCTGGAAGCTTGTGTCAGCTCTTATGGACAGGTGTGGCCATTTATTTACTTAAAAGCTGATCTGCATTTCCCCTCGTGACATTCCTGACTCCTGTTCAGGTTCCCAGCCAAATTCTTCACTGCCCAGAGTGGGTAAAACCCAACTGACTTCAGTGGCATTGGATCCCTTTATACTACCCTGCCTGGACATTTGGAAACTGTGTTCCTCCCCAGATGGGTTGAGGGATATTAACCATATTGGACCAAATTATCTCGTTCAAACCCCTGCAACAGTATTAATACTAGTGAAGTAGCATGGGCACAAGTGAGGGTAGGTTTTGCTCTTGGTCCATGGACACTTACCCAATAGTTATCTTAAGGCTTTTGGCCTTGGATTTTTTGCAGGGAGCCTATTTGTACATGTATAAATGCTCTTGTACCATTTCTCTAATGTCTTAGGTCAAAGCAGGCTAGTTTCTGTACCATCCCACAACTGGATCTTGTCTTCCCATTTTCTTACCCTCAAATACCCAGTTGCATGGGACTTAAGCACTGTCCCTCAGCATGATAATATGAACATAATGCAATGCTACATTTCCAAGCTTTTGTGGTTCCACAGCTACTGAAGAATTGGTAGCGATGGTTGATCATCCCCATACCTAGACCCAAGGAATTGTCCATATTCCCTGCCTGTGCATTGTTAGGGTAGGATGGGCTCAGTTCACACTGAAATGAGGAATTCAGATATAACTGTCTGGCTTAGCTGTTTGACCACAGAATTGGCTACTAGACAACTCGCAGCTCAAAATGTCATTTGCCTGATACCTGGCATCACACACCAGCCTCTCCGGGTATTGCACAGTAGGAGCCAAGGTGTGAAAGGGGGAGACAGCTTCATTCACAAATTTCATTGAGTTAAACAATAAGGAGGGATTTCTGGCTTTGGCCCTATCATGGAATAGGAGTAGGAAACACAGATGCACTTTCAGAGGGTATTCCATACCGCTGCCACTTTTTATACTTTCCCTTCTCCCAAAATCAAAACCTGCTGCCATTGCCACTGCCTACTGAGGATCTGAGAGCAGGTATCCCCCACTAATCGAATACCAAAGCCATTAAATACTTCTCAGGGAGGGACTGGCAGAGAAGCCCCCCTAATTATCAGCTGAGCAGGGGGGTGCAAACTCTGTCCTCCATGCCCTGCCTCCAGGACCTCAGCCCAGTGGTGAAAGCACCCCTGGGTGAGCCAGAAGTGGAATCTTGGGCCTTTGGGCTCTCTGCTTCTGCTCAAACTCTGGCTCAGAGCTAAGCAGCTAGGAATTAGGGCTGGGCCCCATCAACAGGATCAAATAGGAACTTGGCAATCTCCACTGAATTCCCTATAGCCATTCTGCCAGCTGCCCCTCCCATAGGTGCATCTCTCCTATTCTTCCTGGTGTGGCCTGACAGCCTCCTCTTGGCACCTTTGCTCCCCTTGGAGAAAAAGAAACACCAGCAAGATGCTAGCTCTTAGGCACCTCCAAAGTCACTGGCCCTTCTCTGGGCCCTTGCAAAGCACCACGTGGACATTCAAACCAAGGGTGAGTGTCATTCCATCATGCTAGGCCCTGGGGCAGACAGAGCATGTATGAAACAGAACATTGGCCAAGCCACCCGGAGAATGGCTTGCTACAGAGAAGGAAAGAAGGTGCCGCTGGGCTTTCTTGGGCACAGTCTGTCTATCGGCATCAGACCTAGGATGAGCACCTGCCAGAAGGGAACTGGGAGGCTGTCTTGGTGAAGGTAGCCAGGGACGTAACTGTCCCAAGGCCAAATTATTTTCCTGCAAGTGAACAAGGGGGTGTCAGGGAGAGTAGGGGGAAAGCCTCTCCCCCTCCACTCCATCTAGTTAGCTTGCCAGGAAGCTAATTGCTAAAGCTGGCGAGTCACAGTGTTTCTGCCCTTCTAGGCCACCTGGGTGTTTAGAGCCTTCCTACACCTCCTGCTTCGCCAGGCCAAGCACTTGCTGCATGTACCAGAGACCTGCCCAGAGGTCCCCTCGGCGGGTCCTACAATAAAGATGTGTGGTGCCATCGCTCTGTTTGCATTCAAAGTCACATTTCGGTCAGCTGGAGTGGGGCTTTAAACAGGGCTCAGCGGTTCAGGTCCCCCCTCGCCCAGTTAACTGCAGCATAACGCTATTGTCCCTGGCTTTCCCCCGTGCACACAGCCGCGCCACCATTCCTGTCTTCTCCGCGGGACAGAGGGCTACCCACCGCCCCCAAACACACCGATTCGACGCCCGACCAGCGTGCCCCTAGTGCGCGCGATCGGTAGATCCCACCGAGCCGTACGGTCAGCAAAGAGGCTCAAAGGGAAACAAACAAATGAAAGAAGCCTGTGCACGGCCAGGGCTGCAAGAAAGTAGCAGCTCAGGGTTTCCCGCGCGCTTTTTACGTTCAGAGAAAGCCTCGCCGCTGTCAGACAGACTGCTCACCTGGCGTTGCCCAAGCCAAGTTCTGAGCACAGAACACGAGCGCCTGGAAACGGACCGCCACTCTCTGGATGCTGAAGGAGAGGGATTCTCCAGGCGGCATTTGGGGTCTGGTGTTTCAAGCCATTTCAGCACCAAGTTGTAGGACAGCGACCTTCGGGGGAACGCAAGCAAGAGAACTCCCAGCAATAAAAGCATCAATCGGGGGAGGAGGGGTTCCATCAGGTAGACAGACACATTGCTATGGCACCAGTCAGTACGTTTCTAAGTAGAGGTAGCTGGATATACAGACATAGTTTAATTATTATGTGGCGTCACACTTTTTTTCCTGATTCTGAAATAGTTGCTTTTCAACCGTAAACGTTCATGTCCCTCCTAAACCTGAGAGAGTTTTTCGTTCTCTTTGAATGAGATGTATTGTCCCAAGGCTGCACGCAAGGTTTAATAATCACCCGATTTAATTTTAAACGAGATTTTTGGTGTGGTGTTCGTTTGGGTGTGTTTTTAAATAACATGTTAAATTAATGATCTTTGTTTTAAAAGTCTCAGCGGAGGAGCCGTGTTAGTCTGTAACTTTAAATCAACGAGTAGTCCTAGGGCAACCTTAGAGACTAACAAAAATATAGGTAGTGTCATGAGCTTTTGTGGGCACAACCCACTTCTCACGAAAGCTTGCCCACCAAAGCTCATGATACTATCTATATTTTTGTTAGTCTGTAAGGTGTCCCAAGACTACTCGTTGTTTTTCATTATTTTTGGTTAGTGTATTTAAATTTTTTAACTGACGAGTACAGTTTTTAAAAGACTGCCTTTTATATTAATCGAAATCTCTGCCTTACACACTAGTTATTTCTTATATTCTTTATCACTAAATAGTACTATATTTTAAAATGGTTTATTATGACGGTGCTAATTTTCCGGGTTTTTTTCTTTTTACTAAAAATCTGATTCTAGTGTACGAGCTGATTTTTTTCTGAATGTTTAGAGACGAATTCGAAACTTTTAAAAATATTCCTCCAGCAATAAGAACATATCTCATAATTTTGTCCTACTTCGGAGTGACTATTTGACACCTAGCATTGAAAAATAAACTGAGGATGCGATTTTTGCGCAATATAAAGCGACTCGAGTGGTCAGAAATAGTTTGAGCAGCCAGTTCGCTTAGCTTATCCTAGGAACTTTTTGGGAGTGGAGAGGAGTTGATTAAAATTAATCTGTCTTTGAAAACTTTACTCCTATCCTAATTAAATTATTTTACGCTTTATTAAAATAGCTACACGGAGTACCTTACAGCTTCTTTTTTCTGGGAGCAAAGACATTGCGTCGAAACAAGGAAGCGGGGATCGCACGAAATAAATTACAGCCCGGAAGAGTGTGTCCGGCTCTTAGTTTATAAGCTTGAGTACTTTCTGGATTCAGGGAATCCATTTTTTTGCAGAGGACTTAAACCTGGGCAAATTAGCTCCTTGCGGGCAGTGGCCGTTCGGACTTTGACATCTGCCTCTGCAACCTAATTTCCGCCTAGAACGAACTGTACAGCTGGGGGGCAACCGAACAGCTGGGGGGCACAGTGCCTGCTCCGCAGGTGAGCTGCGAGCCACGGCGCAGAGCAAGGAGATCTGGATACTGTGGCACCGCGTGGGGTCTGCCCACAGCAGAGGAGGAGGTAGGAGTTCTGTGGTCCGGCCGCTCCTAAACAGGCAGGAAAAGCCAAAGATCGCTGAAAGCCCCTGAATCCAGTGTCTGGAAATGCCCTTCCCTTCGGATCAGTAACCAACCCCTCCCCCCATCTACCATCTTGGGGGGGGGCTGCTGCCTGTCCCCTCTTTGTCGCTCTTTCCCATGGCAGCCCCTGGGGCAGTAAAGGCAGAAAGGGGGAGAAAAGCCGGGCTGTGGCACCGTGGAGGGGTCTGCGGCGGCGGGTTTGCACAACGCAGCTGATGGTAATTGCTAGAGCTGCCCTGGCTCTCTTCTTTGCAATGGCATCGCTCTGTAGGGATGGCAGAGCCGAACCCGGGTAATTGCTCATTCCCCGTCCTGCTGGCAGTACGGGGAGCGAATAACCCCAATCGGAACGGCGTACCGGAGTGACAATTCAACGGTGCGGTTCCTTAGTGCTAGGGCCAGTCCCCCTTCGCGGGGCAGCCCCGTTTGGCCCGGTTAGAGCCGGAGACGCTAGAGTTATTTACGCCCCCCCGAGAGCCCTTTCTCGGCTTGAAAAAGCCTCCGGCCAAAGAGAGTTTTCCCTGTTCGCTAAACACCGTGAATGAAACTGAAGGGGGTTGCTGACCCGCTCGGAGACTGCGCGTTTGGGGGCAGCCCCGAGCCCGGCAAGTCTGGACACAAAACTGAATCTTTGGGGCACTTAATACGCGAGGGAAGGGGGCTGACAAAGCGGCGCTGACAGACACAAACTCTTTTGCTCAACGCTGCCAGTCACCTGCGGAGCAGCGCTCGGCTCACGGCTGCAGTCCCGCATCGCCCTCTTGCTGCTTTTGACTGTTCGCCAGTCCCCGCAGTGCCCCTCTTCCCCGCCTCAGGGAGCGGGGGATCCTGGCATTCCCCGGGAGCCTGCTGCCCGTGTTCATTGCTCACACCCGGCTTCTCTTACACTTCAGAGCTTCTTCCTCGCTCTGCTGGCTCCGATCTGCGCTCCGGAGGCGAGGCAGACGACAAAGCTGGCGGTGCAAGTGTTTTCATACAGCGGGAGACGCACTGACTAGCCCCTCAGATGGGGAAACAGGATTTCCATAGAGCCCATGGCGCGCATTGCAGCGTGGTGGGTTAAGAAGAGAGTCCTTATTTCTAAAAATAAGCCCTGCCGCAGAGACCCCAGAGCTCAGACCCGATCCCGCAACGGTTTACGCGCGAGCTTCATTGGGAGTGATTAGTTGCCACTTGAGATCCGGGGAACTTCTCGTGGCAGGAAAATTGGGCACATCGGGGCAGGATCGGGACCCCCCGCAAACGCTCTTAACAGTGAAGGGAGGGGGGAAGGAATGGCTCAATTGTCACCAGCAGCCCTCTTTCCTGCTCCTGGCCCGAGCGCTGGGACTGGACCGGGAGGGGACAGAGGCAGGAGAAGCCAGCGGGGCGATGAGATAGCAGCCCGGTTCCGGCGCAGGTCAAGCGGCCCAGTGTGTTGTTACGGAGCTGTCCCGCCTCTGGCCAGGCGGAGGGACAATGTGGTGGGCATTACGGAGTGGCTGGGGCCCCGCGCCGCGAAGGAGGGGAGAGGCTTCAGCGCGGCTAGGAAACAAACTTTGCAGTAGCCTCTAGGTGTGACTGAATCTCGGGGGCCAGCGCCCTGGGTGCTGTGGGGCCGCAGGTGCGGAACTAGGCCTCCAGCCCCTTGCTGCCCGCTTGGCACAGCACAACAGAGCTCTGCGTTAGTCTGAGCGCTCAGGGGCGGGGCAGAGATGGGCAGCAGGGCAGGGGAAGGGCATGACCAAGGAAAGCCCAGAGAGAACCCCAGGACCCAGGGAACACCAGGCGACGGCGACCGGGAGCAGAATTTCTCCCCCCTCCCCACCCATCGTCCGCCCAGCAGCAGAGCTGCGCATTCCCGGAGCTTTCTCCCAGTGCCCGGGGAGTCTGTCAAGGGTCGGCTGCCTGCCCTGGCTCCAAACGCCGCAGCAAAGCCCAGGCTGGGAAAGGCAGGGAAGGTCCTGACACTCGTTAGGACCCACTGCGCTCCCTCCGGCGGGCCCTGCCCCCCAGCAGGGAGATGAACCCCGGCGCGGATTTTGACCGTCACACCACAAAAGGGGGAAGCGTCGGAAGGGATCGGCTTTAGCTAATCCACCTTGTAAACCCGGCTCCTTTGTGCGCCTGACAGCGCAGCCGCTTTCTGCCTCCGCTCCCCGGGTCGCTCCCGCAGGAACACAGTCAGCCAGGGCCGGGTTCAGCCTCGGGCCTTGGCAGGCACCAGCACATGCGGGCGAAACGAGGTGCATGTCCACACGCACCCGTGCGCCCTGCTCACGCCTGGAGGCCAGAGCCATCAGACACGTCAGCGGGGGGAGGGGATCCCGGGTACAGCTCGAGTTACTGTCGGGGGCACCTAGAACCCGCTGGCTACCCCCCTCACATGTGCACTGGCAGCTGAGCCCGCGGGGGCCGGGGCGCGCTGCTCTTGTGCAGGCGCTGAGGGGCTGTTTGCCCAGCCAGGGTGGGGACCGTCCCTGGAGAGTGCAGGAGCCCGGGAAAGACGCTGCTCTGCCCACGGGATCCCCAAGGCTGGAGGGGCTCAGCTCCGAGCCTGCAGTCCTGCCCCGATGCCTTGGAAAGCGCCTTCCCCCACACACCTGGCTTTCCGCAGGGCCCTTAAGCCCCGCCCCCAACCCTTCTAGGCCAAGCACCAAAGCTCCTTCTTCGGCCTTCCCGTTGAAATGGCATTGCCACGGCGAGCTGAGCCCCGCCGCCCGGCCACGGGGCACCATTGCGGCAGGACTCCGCTGCGTGGAGCTGTCCTGTCCGGACACGCAGCGCGCTGCGCCACAGGAGCCGTCGAGCGCCCCACCGGGTGGGGAAGGAGCCCGCGCGGGTGGCTAGATCTCGGAGACTGCCTAGACAAATGGGCAGCCCCGCAGCTGGGCATACCGGGCCATACCTCGCAAATAGCCTCCCCGAGCCGCTCGAAGCGCCAGGCTGTACAAAGTGCACTGACATATATAAACAAAATGGCAATTTCAGGAAAGGCAGGGCTGCCCGCCCATGCAGAAAATTAAAGCTGACATTGAGTTTAATTAAACAAAACAACCAGACTCCGAGCTGAATCTGAAAAACAATGTATAGCACTTGGGAGAGAAACAGCAAAGCCTTGGATCCGATCTGATCAAAAACCTACAGAGCCGGTCCCCTCACCTACAGGCCCAAACGGCTGGGCCGGTGCAGGCCTTCTGGCCCGCCTTTCCCTCTGCCAACCCAGGGCTCCCACTAGTCACTTCAGTGCCTGTATGGCAATGCATGAGGGTGCAGTCCAACTAGCCACCGCCTCCGACCACATTGAACGTCAATGTGTGTGTGCACGGTGCAATCATACCATGCGGTGAGCTCATCTGAAGAAGTGGGATTTGCCCACGAAAGCTCATGTATATATGTTAGTCTCTGAGGTCTCTAAGTCTCCCAGGACTACTCTGCTCTTTTTAAAGTTATAGACTAACACAGCTACCCCTCTGAACCCTTTCTCCACTGAGTCTCCCTGGTCAGCAGGCTGCTAAGAGCGCGCCTATGTGTATTTTTGCATAGGTTACAAATAATTCCACAGAATGGCAAGTAAACTACAGATTCCTGTGATTGCCGAGGCTCTGTGTGTATGCACACCGTAGTAGAATATACATATGACACTGGACACCGACACGAAGTCCTGGCATGTGCACTATTGTGTGACTCGCTTTGCAAGGCAGTTGCAGGTGAATTCTTTTAAACATATCATACGACAATGTACGTGACGCACATAAACACACACGCATACACACGCGCGATGCCCCTCTGACACCTGCAATACAAAACTCGGTAGTTTACATTCCAGAGATGATACAGCTGAGTTCTTTGAAATCTCATACAAGATACCTCTCTGCAGGTACTGATATTTGGTAAGAGTATATTTTGCATGACATTTCAAATCATTCCACTGCACCTACATCATTTCCTGGGTGTGTGTACACACACACACACACACACACACACACACACACACACACACAACGCCTGCATCGGAGGATTGGTGGGTAAGATATCTAGTTTTCTCTCGTTCTCTGCACACAAAGCACTAAGAACGCAGCACACCAGAGTGAAGAGCCAGCAGTCTCCCATCTCCTCTTCGCTGTGTCAAAGTGAGAATAAGGGGAGGGAGCGGGCCGCCTGGTTTAACGCATTGCTCTGTGCATTTCCCTGGCCTCTTTCTGCTCACAGAGCTGGGGTCAGTAGAGGACCGGAAAACCTCTCCCTGTCACACCCAGCTACAGTGGGACGTCCACTTTCTCCCTACAAGTGGGTTGTACCCACAACACCTCATAATACCATCTACATGATTTGTTAGTCTGTAAGGTGCTGCTAGACTATTCACTGTTTTTTAAGTTTGCCCAGTTACAGCCTAACTCGGCTACCCCTCTGAAGTTTTTGTACAACGACTGGTGGTGTTCTTAAACGTCCTGCCCTTTTCCCGAGGCCTGTGAAGGGAAGCAGAGACCAAGTCCGGCTGTAATAGGTGTCTTGGGGATTTCTTTCGCTCCTGCTCAAGAAGAGATGGGACAATGGGCATCATCTTGCATTGTTCGCGTGTCCCACCGAAGCCCGTGGCTCCTACCTGAATCAGGGGTGCCAGATCGGACTCACTATTAGAGAACTTTCTCCAGGGGGAGGAGGGACAGGTGAAATGAACAGGAGCCCCACCAGCTAGCTGTAGGAGTTGTGCCGGGTGAAAGGGCAGGGCTGAGCAGGGACTTCCCAGCAGCTGCGATTTGCATCTTGGCTGGAACTTGTCCAAGATGAGCCTCGAGATTACTTCCTTTTCCCCTTTGGAAACTCTCCCGGGGCTGTCCAATTGCCCTGGTTGCGTGGGAAACCAATGGGGGAGAGGGCAGATTTCTACGGGGTGTCTACGTTCAGCGCACGATGTGTGCTCCGATGTCTCCTGTCACACACATGCCTGCCTGCTCCGCTGGGCTGGGCTGGGAGGAGCGCGCTCCGAACTGGAGCCCCAAAGTTCCAAGCGAAGGATAGGAGCAGTAGCGGGGGGTTCCGCTTCCAGTGCTCTGGCTCGCAGGCTGCACTGAGCCCGGTGCAAGGGTGAGGGTGGCTGGCTTGTTTGGGGTTAGTTCCTCTCCGTTCCTCCTTAAGAGCCACTTGATCTCCCACCTGCCCTAAACAGCAATTCGGACTCACTCCTAATGCTCCTGCACTTCGGGGCAGATTTTTGCAGCCTCCGGAAGGCGGTTCCTGACCGAAAATCAGGAGGGGAAGTCCACCCAATGATTTAAACTCACTGGTGAATATCATCTTCGCCACGTGGCTACAAAAAACCCCCAAACTCTAAGATGATTTCCTGTCCACTTTTAAGGCTGTTGGGAACCAAATTCCCAGGGAGATTTGTAAACATTTGGATTTCAATGTTTTCTTTAAATCGAGGGAATTTAAAAACGCCTCCAACCTGAGTGGCCAAGGAGCCATTTGCAGCCTAGCTTTCTGGGTGTGTATCCCAGACAGTTAAATCATCGAATCCTTAAGGTCTCGTCCGCAGGTTGGTGGTTTGAGGTTTCACTCTGGTCTGCGCTGGGATGAGAGTTAACGTGAGGATGGAGGTAAATGATTGGCGGTGTCCCAAACCTACGCTCACCCGGCGCTGTGAGCCCGGCTTAGCCCTTTCCCGGTTCCTTTTTGGAAAGAACCAATAGCAGGGAACTGTGGGGTTGCAAAACAGCGCGAAAGTTGAGCTCCACCCCGCCCCCCGCCAGCACCTGGAAGTCATAAGTGAAAATCGAAGAGAATATTTTGCGCTCGAACGTAAAATGCCCCTTCACAAGGGAGTGGGAGCTGCGTTCTTATTTCACACGTGAATGAGGTGTCATCTAGACACGGTATAGAATCTGCACACGGAGGCTGCCATCGATGAACTGGGAGTTTTACCCACCAGTTCGATTAACGTGTAAGGAGTGTTTATTTTACACGGAGCGGTTAGATCCCGTGAAACCTGTCAAACCACCTCGAAAAGTTATCCCGCAATAATCTACCACGCAGCAGTACCTCGCGCTGCTTTCAGCTCAGGGACTAGCTCTCCTGGAAGGCAGCAAAAACAATACTGGCTCCAAACCCAAACCCAAACTCAGAGGCAAAAACAAAACAAACAAACAAACTCAAGACGGTGTGGGGATGTGGAACAGAAGAGAGAGATTTTTGCTCGGATTCAATGATTGGTCAAATGTGGGAAGACATAGAGAAAATGACTAGCATATTAAAGAAAACAGGACGTATTATCTTGCTCCTGCCAGCAAGAAGCACTCTTTGCTAGGTGATTAGTCCCACTGATTTAAACAGAAATATTGGCGTGCCTAAGAACTGCACACACAAAAGGTGCAAGTTCAAATCTTACTGGTTAATATGGCGGCATTTAAATAGAATTTGGGGCGTGGAAGGGTATAGTTTTGCACTGATCTGGCTTTAGTTCCCTGAACAGAGCCGGTGTGTGCCTATGGATTCTTCACCGCAGTTCTTATTATTTTAGAAAGTGTACATAGAAAGTGTATATGATACGTTTCTAAAATACCATGCAACAAACCGCGAGGGATGAAATTCTTAAGGTGCTAAGAAGGGTCCATTTGTACATTTGGGGCCACACAACATAATAGAATATGAGAAATTAAATGTGGATCATGGAACAATGACTATGTACTAACTGGTGATGATGATATTGACATGGCAGCCAACACAAATCCAAGCTGCACCTTGTTTACTATTAACCTTGGATGACGTTCAGTTCTTCGCTCCCACCCGAGTCTGAAATAGAAACTGGGTTTTTTTCTTCTTCTGAGCGTTTCAAATATATATATATATGAAGTTGCACTGAGCTTTGACTTGTGCGCACACGTTTCTATCGCCCCATTTTTCCCACTGCAACAGATTGTGTAATCTCACTGGGCGTTAGATTAGCTGGGGCATTGCTATTAGTATGGGGTTTCCTCATTCATGCTTTTCTGTCCTTGGATTTTGGGTGCATTCTTTTTGGTCAGCAATCCGCAGGGGTGTGACTCCTTTTTTCCTCCCTGACAGGTAGCTAGGGTGTCGGCTGATCGGTGTGGGGTGTTTTTTAAACTAGGAAGAGGAAAGTGAGACAGTGAGCTCATGAAATGTCGTCTTTGAAGGATATTTGTAATAACATAACCAGCAAAATGAATGTCATATTTTTGCTCCAATGAATTGGATTTCCTGAAATATTGTCTCAGTAATGATGCCTCTAGGCTCCTCTGGATTAGATAGCTCTCCCACCACATCAAGAAGGCTAATTATCCCAAAACCATTTTCCCCACATTTTCGCATCTTTTTTATTTGATGCTTCTGAAATCTTTGCCCAGCGCTCTCCCCACCCCCACCCCTTAGACGATTTCCCTGCTTTTCGCCAGGTTTTTGGTGGCAGATTCCCGCTGTTCTGTAAACCACTAGACGCAAGGGGGAGGGTGCAGCAGGGAGATTGGGTTCTCGGCTCCTATCTCTAGGAAAACATCTGAAACCTTAGGACAAATGGGTGGCGAAGTAAGAGGGTGCTATTGCAAGGCCGACAAGGAGGAAATCAAGGCTCAGCGGTAATGATAACGGGTGTGTTGCGTAATGGCTGGGCCAGTTCACGGTGTGTTACCCGTGATGGTTTTTCCGCTGATCTTTACTCCCCAGCAGATTCCTTTGGCGCGGCAGCCAGAGGGACCCTGGCCTCGCGGGCTACTAGGGGTCACCCATCACCGTGGTATCTGAGCGACATTCCTCTAATGGAACAAAACCCTGATGTCCCCATCTAGTTTCTTTCTCCACCCTGTGGAAGGTGAGTCAACCCTGCAGGCCAAAAGTTCTATCCCGGTTCCCTGAGAGCTGGTCCACCCAGGTGTCTCCCTGCAGTCCTCCTGACCCGGCAAGACATGGGTTTGAAAGGACCCCAGGGAAGGGACCTGCTCTAGGGTTCATAGAGTCATAGAATCATGGAAGATTAGGGCGGGAAAAGACCTCAGGAGGTCAAATAATCCAACTCCCTGCTCAAAGCAAGATCATCCCCAACTAATTCATCCAGCCCAGCCAGGGCTTTGTCAAGCCTGGCCTAAAAACCTCTAAGGATGGAGATCCTACCACCTCCCCAGATAACCAGTGTGTCACCCCTCTCCAGGCAAATAGTTTTTCTTAATATCCAACATAAACTTCCCCACTGCAACTTGAGGTCCCTGCTCCTTGTTCTGTCATCTGCCAACATAAGAACATAAGAACAGCCTTGCTGGGGCAGAACAAAGGTTCATCGAACCCAGTATCCCGTCTTCTGATAGTCCGCAATGTCAGGTGCCCCAGAGGGAATGGACCCATTCTCAGCTTCTGACAGAGGCTAGGGACAACATCCCTGCCCGTCCTGGCTAAAAGCCATTGATGGACCTATCCTCCGTGAATTCCTTCTTTTTGTTTGTTTGAAACCTACCTATTAATTTCATTTGGTGACTCCCTAGTAGTTCTTGTGTGTGAGGAGGAGCAAATAACTCTTCTTTATTCACTTTCTTGACACCAGTCCTCTGTCATATCCCCGTAGTTATCTCTTCTCCAAGCTGAAAACAAGTCATATGAATCTCTTCTCATATGGCACCGTTCCATACCCCTAATCATTTTTTTGCTCTTTTCTGAACTTTTTCCAATTCCAATATATCTTTTTTTTTTAAATGAGACAACCACATCCACTTGCAGTATTCACTGAGACTAGCCTGACTCCATCTTCTTTGGAACCCCCTGCAGGCAGCTGAAAGCTGCTATCAAATCCCCCCTTGTTCTTCTCCCCTGCAGACTAAACAAGCCCAGTTCCCCCAGTCTCTCATGGTAAGTCATGTGCCCCAGACTCCCTAATCACTTTCGTTGCCCTCCACTGGACTAGTGTAACCTGAAAGTGCATGATGCCATCCGGGAAACCTACTGAACCATAAGGAGGGTCCTGGCGTTCCCAGTCCAGAGCAGAGAGATGGAGCATGAGCGGTGATCCAGCGGGCTCCCTCCTCCCCTATCACTATGCCAGGCTGAGCATTTGGACCCAGATTTTGGTAGCGCTGGTGCACGTGCTTGGCTTTGTTCTCGTGACTAGTCAGTTTGACTTCGATGGGACTAGTGGCGAAGGTAACGCTGAATAAGCAGGTAAATACTGTTTGACTGAGACGTGGAAATGATCCCCCCTCCCTTTCTAGGGCTCAGGGGGGAGGTCAGTCTCCAGCACCGACCTTTATCCCCTGAGCTCCTATTTATACCCGATTGGGGGAGGGGGGGGTGTGACGGCGCGTTGGGGTCCCCCGTCTCCTGCACCCCGAAATGGCACAAACAGACTGCACCAGCCGGTGGGCTAGAGGAAGTTTATTGCCTCTCCAGGATACAGCACAGCACAGATGTAGTCTGGTCACAGAGCTGGGCTAGGATGCCTCAGGCCCCCTTGAGATGGGGGAGACTGGGCCCCTAAACTCCAGCCTCTTTCCCTAGGCTCTCCTCCATCTCCCAGACAGTAACTAACTAAATTCCCTTCCAGCCCTGCCCCCCAGTCAGGGCAGCATTCCACCTTCCTTTGTTCCTCTCCATGGGGGGTGTCTGGCCACTGGTTCAACAAGTTTGGCACTACCTTTGCATAGTGAGGTTTTCCCTGCTGGGTCTTGCTCCAGACAGCAGGGGTCACCACAGCCCAGCAAGTACCCCCACTACGTCACAGGGGGTCTGTGATGACCCTTTGGGTCTGTAGGTTACACCTCAGACAGCTTCTACCTTGATGGTGAGGATGCCCCCTTCCCCCAATACAGAGCGAGTGCCTTCGACAGAACCCTGCAGGCACATCCTGTGACTCCCATTAGATTTTTTCCCTGTAACCCACCTGAGCTCAGTCACATCGCACGGAAGCGTTTGATATAAACTAGAACGCTCAAATAGGAACGAGAACCTCCCTCGGTTCCAAGCCTGAAACGAGCCTGAGCTGTCAACTCCGGGAGAGGGAAGGGATACAAAGCCGTCGGGTGTACGGATGCGGACTGCGAGCTGCTGGACCTGTCGAGGTTTACACTGGTCAGCTAAAAGGGATTCTGCCTTCAGCGCCCCTCTTTGAAAATAACAGCCCGGCAAAGCACGGATGAATCCTCCGGGCCGGTTCAGTTTGGTTCCCCTGCACCGGTCTTTTGCCTGCTTGTTGCCGCTTGTTGGCGCGGACCTATGGGGCGCCATTGGGAACTATTTCGTTGCCTGGGGGCAGAGGGGAGTCTTCAACTAGCGGTTTTGCTTTTGCCTTGCTCACCCCGCCAGCTACAACCTCCCGTGACACGAGGCGGTACAGGGAGCCCAGCCGGAGTCTTGGCTACGCACCAGGGACTAGCCCGGACAAAGGGTGTCACGGGTTTGCAAGCCCGGCGACTCGCGCTTTGGAACCAGGGCTCCCTGGTACCCGTACGGCCGGCGCAATCCCGTGCGGAATAAGGGGGCAGGGAAGGGCGGAGCGGAGCACCCAGAGTCTTGCTCGCTAGGGAATGTGAGATGAATCCCGACGGGCGCTGCTTTTCCCAGGATCGGGGCCTGCTGGAACCACAGCCACGCGCCTTTCCTGCAGGGCTCCCCCGGCCAAGCGCGCACAGCCCCTCCTCCGCCTGGCAGCCCGGCCTCTCTCCCGGGCGTCCGCTGGCCCTGGGCAGGGCCCTTGCTGGGGAGTGGGCGAAGGGCTCTGCTCGCCCTCCCGGGTCAGTTCCCTTCGGGCCTCTAGAGGGCGACGTGCGGACAGTTCTAGAGAAGCGCCGGGATTCAGGCTGTCTCCAGCCATGCGGGGCAGTTCCCTGCTGCGCTCTCCCGGGGGCTGTGCGGAGCTGGGCCCTGGTGGCTGCCTGACAGCCCCGAAGGGACAGCGGCCCACAGGGCGCAAAGCGGCTCCTCTGCACAACAGCTGCGGGAGGCTGCTTGAGAAGTGAAAAAGGCCCGTGAGGGCAGGGACAGGACTTGGTCTCTCAAGGTCCCTTCCGGTTCTCGTTCTACAAAGCTCGAAACGGGGCAGGTGGGCGCCTGGACAGGTGTGGGCCCCGCCCCTAGGGCAGCACGTCCTCCCACACCGGCCCCAATGACATGGCCAAGGCCTTGAAAAACCAGAGCCGAGCAGCCTGCGGTCGGGCGGCTCCGCTGGGGATCGGGCCGGGATGGAGAATGGCATCTTAGTCAGCCCTCCCCCCTTGTCAGCCAAGCCGGCTCCGCGGCCCTCTGCCCGCTGCTCTGTGGAAGGTTAGTTTTACTTTAGGGGGCAATCCAGGCACGCCGCCCCCCTTCGGCCATTAGCTTCCCCCTTCAGCAACTTAGAAAAGGGTGGGGGGAAGGTGCAGAGAATCTCCCACGAGCCCATGCGGGGGTGCAGGGCAGCCTTCCAGGCAGGGAGCAGCACAGTGGGGCCCTGGCTTGACCTCCGTAGTGGAACAGTCCTTGAACCAGCGCGGGAAAGATGTTGTAGCTCAGGGTATCCCCTGGAGGTGGGAGACCCAAGTCCTGACCCCAACCACTTTCTCATCGTTTGGCCGCCGCAGAACTGCTTCAGCAGCAGAGTGGGAGCGAGCTCCGCATCCGAGTACTGCTGTAACAGCCTAACCCTTTCCCGCAAGAACCTTCAGCTCCTAAACTGCCTGACTGCGGGAAGCAGAGACAGGTGCCTCCCTGAAGGCTGCAGCTTGGCCTCGGGTGTTGAGAGAGGGAAAGGGCCTGGTACCCACCCCTGTAGGCCACGCCTCCCACTGGCTAGCGCAGGTGGCAGCCAGCCCAGGTGCCTAACTCTTTGTGCATCCTGGTGCTGTGCCTGGGATTTTGCTTGGTGCCTAGAAGTTAGGCCTTGTTAGCACTCAGCAGCATGGCAATGCCTAGGTAACTTCATGGATCCCACCCTGGGACTTGTGCTTTTCCACTCCTGAGAGGCCCGCACCCCTCTCAGGGACCAGGCAGGTGGACTTAAGCTGAGCCGCCAGAGTGTCTACACTGAGGGAGGCCAAGGGGAGCACAAGCTCCCAGCTTCCCTTACTTCTCCCAAAATGAGGAGTACAGGATGCTGACCCAGGCTGCTCCCAGCGTTCCATTTGGGAGTCTACAGTAGACCCGCCTAAATGGAATGCTAGAAGATGGACCAGAGGTTCAAGCTTCTTCGTAGTGTAGACATACCCTGAGAGATAGGATGGGCAGTGAAAAGCGCGGGGGCACTGCTGAGAGGCCGTGTGGCCTAGTAGACAGGGTAGTAGACAAGGATTCAAGTCACCTGAGTTCTCTCTCCCGCGCCCCCCAACACTGACCTGCCTCCTGCTCTTGGACAAGTCACAGTATCTCTGGTTCGCTATCCCCATATTGCACATGGGCACACTTACATATACACGGGAAGGAGCTGTGAGGCCGATTGGGGATAAGAGCAACTGGTTATTGTTGCCTGAGCAACTCCTGAAAGTTCTGATATCTTTTGTCTTGCATGGCAATGAGGGTGCCCAGCACTGTTGAAAATATGGTGTGGGAAAGGGAAGAGCTTTGGAACCGTTTCCCCCTGTAGGGAAATAGCCAAGCCGGGGGAGGGGAGGGAGAGGTTGTGCAGAACCGAAGTAGCTTTCTGGCTGCTTTGCAACGCTGGATCAGCAACGGAGGGCAGGGCCCTTCGCGTGTGAGGTCACAACTCCCGGACTGACGCCGAGACGCGCTATGCTGAGGTTGATTTTTGTGAAGGGGGCACCGGATCTCCCTCGGGAGGGAACCAAGAAAAGCAGCATCAAACCCGTGCACCTGCCCGCACTATCTGCTCGGGACAGGCAGCTGCCGCGCTGATGCCAGCGGGATATCAGAGAGACTCCCCCAGTCCTGCAGAGGGGTACACGGAACTCTGTGTAAGCAAGGATTTTGAATGGGAACTTTCCCAGCGGCTCTCATTCCTTCCAGCCTTGCTGCTATTCGCTCGGCTGGCATCTTGCCTGGGTGCCAAGCCTGGGAAACCCAGGCACTGAGCCAAACCTCACTGAAGTCAGAGTCCTTCCTTTGATGTAAACGGGCTTTGGAACAAGCCCCTGAGAGAAATGGATCCCTAGAGGAGCAGCCCATCGTCAGCACCCTGGAGCCAGATCGCTCCGTGGCTCTCAGAGGCTTTGGGGAGCTCGCTGCGTTTAGCCTGTTTAGAGCGCGCGCTCTCTCTTTTCTTGTCTACATTACAAAAGTCGTGTGAGGCGTGAGAACGCCGCCCGCTTTGTCTGTCGGGGCTTTGTGGCGCGGGACAGCCTCCTCTCCTCTTTCCCCTTGTCGCAGGCTGCTGTGAAAGGTCCCTTTATGCACACGCATTAAAAGGGGGAAAGAGGAAAGAATCTGTCTAGGCCTGTCTATGGGGATGCACGGCGCATACTAGTTCGCTGGCCAGCAGCTTTCACATCCCAGCTGAACATAAATCACAGGATCCAAGCCGTTGCACCTGGCAACAGCACCCTTCCCTCCCGGCAGCTCCCCCAGTGCAAGGACCCCAAGCCCAGGGCCTTATGAGTAACTCCCAAACTGAAAGCCCTGTTTGGGAGCACACATAGGGGGGAGGTGCCCTCAGCAGGAGCCTAACGAAAGGGTCCAGAGAATCCTATGCAAAACTGCGGAATAACTGGAAGGATGCAGCTCAGTGGGAAACTCTCCCTTTATGCTCATTGTCGACTTCCTGCAGCTTGTACTAGAGATCGTGGAGCGGGGACCAGTCTCCGTTGCTGGCACAGTGAGGGGAAAGACAGTTCTCAGCTGAGCTTCTACGCTGTTATTTGTTATGAATCAAATACAGCCGCGTCTTCCGCGCAGCAGAACACAATAAAAGGGACAATCTCTGCTATTCGGAGCAGCTTTCAGTCTGTAGAACCTACACACGAGTAGCCACTTTCTCTGTTCCCACCAACCCTCTTCTTTTCCTTCTAACATTTGAAGGAATCGCAGGTGATTGGTTCTTAGGGCAGGGACTGTCTTATGTGTCTGTACAGACTTCAGCAGCGAGGCTCTGTTTTAGCTAATTATTTAGGCCCTGCTGTAATAGAAATTGATATTAATAATAAGAAATTAATATTAGCAACAGTGTTTGTGGAAGCCAGATCGTAATGGGCTGCCACCTTCCTCCTCTAATCCGGAGAGTAAAATCATCCTCGGAGGTGTCTGTCCACTGACGAGTAACAGCACAGCTCTCATCTGAAATATTGGTTGCCAATCCTTGGAGTAAATAATTGACAATATATATGTCAAATAAACTCAAATAAGGATAAATGGAAAGGAACCGCTTCCTGTTGGCCGATATTTCATAAAGAGAATAGAGGCTAAATGCATTCATTGCATCCATTAATTGTGAATTATTCACTCAGCCATACAGACAGCCGGGCCTAGAGTCAAAAGCCTGTCTCGGTTCTGACTTGAATGGGGCTGTAACGGGGGGCTGAATCTGGAGTTAGAAATTATTAATGGAATTGGACGTTTCTGTCCTATTGCTGCATCTTCTTCGCAGAACAGAAATGTCCGTTTGGCCTTTCAAAGTTCATAATAGAAGATAATAATCGTGGAATTAAGGTTACTGGATATTTATATTAATATTAAGGTTAATATATATCATAAATAATGTGTGCATGCATCACATGCAATAATGTATCACATACAGACTGGCTTAGTAACACACATAAAGACTTATGCGCTCCTATAGACATGTACACTTATATTCCATATACATATACTGCCTCTTGCTCAAGCACACACTCTTCTCGTGCTGTATATACTTAGATTTTGCAGAATCTATCTATCTATCTATCTATCTATCTATCTATCTATCTATCTATCTATCTATCTATCTATCTATCTATCTAATACTAGAGGTATGGAGAGATGGGAATGCATCTACTAAATGCTAGTCTGACATGACATGCTTTCATTTTGTTCCAATTTACAATTAGAGCTGAACAAAAACCGGTAGAGGTGAAATCTCTGAATATTAGTTGGAACACGAAAAAATAATTTTGGTCCAGCAGTATTTGTGATTCTTTTGCGTTCTCTTTCTGGCAATATTGAAGAGGTGAAGGCTAGTAGTAGGACTCCTCTAGGAAAGCGGATTTAAAATTTCAATGGTCAAATTATTGCAGAAGGCGAATTTTAAATCATGTATTCGATTGTTTAGCATGTGAAATTCACACTGTGTTGGTCAATTACATGGGTCACCGAACCCCCGAACTGAGTCCATACATTTAATTATGCCATTGACCGCCATAGCCCAGATTTGTAAGTTTTATTTCTGAATATTCTCAATGAATAAACTATTAATGCATTATTCACTGTGGAAAACCTTTCACAGAAATATTCACAAGTGATTAATAAATCTGAGACTTTCACTGACATTTTGAAAAAAGAAAAAGAAATAAAAGTCTACAACTCAGTTATTAAATCAGTTCTGATTAAACTCATTACTTTTCCCTCACTGATTTTGTTAACTGGGGCAAGATATTTTAGGCCTTTATTTATTTTTTTGTCTGTATCATAAATTTTTAAATTTCTGTTCTTGTCAATGACGGAATTTGATCTGGAAAAAGGAGAAAAAGTAAGTCGGAACAAATGGGCGAGGAGCTGAATCAGACATGGAAAGATACAAAATGACTCAGAGCTAGTTGCAAATCGGAATCAATTTTTTGTAATAAGTGCCCTTTATTAAGGACTTGGTTGGGTTTGTGTGTGTGTATTTCACTTCTAACAAATTGGAACACAGACCTGTTTCAACCACACAAAACTGTCCCTGACACACCAGATACTCGGATGATGAGCGATACAGAAATTGTAACGCATTATGTCCTATTATTGCCTTGTAAAACAATCTAAATCGGATTCAATTACCAGTCTGCTGGAGACTGGTCTGCGTGCTCAATATCTGTGTTTCTGCCTGTCTAATCTGCCTACCAGAACAGAGACATTCCTGCGAGATCACCCACTCCCTTGCAAATACTAGGGGGTTGTCTCCAGTTTTATTTCTAACACATTTGAGTGCTGCTTAGTCAGCGAGAAGTTTGTCCAACGCCTTCAGGACGATTCACCTTCAGAGTATGCGCCTTTTTATTGATTTGTTATGGGTTTTTTCTCCCTATTTTCAAAAAGAAATTCCCTTCGATGGGCGGCGGGAGGAGTGCTTACTGGATCAATGTAAATACACCTCCTTTATACCATCCAGTACCAACAATCACCCAGGACCGCAAGCGCTCTTCGTCACACCTTTTTTCAGTGTGTGTGTGTGTGTGTGTGTGTGTGTGTGTGTGAGAGAGAGAGAGAGAGAGAGAGAGAGAGAGAGAGAGAGAGAGAGAGAGAATGCGAAATATTCTTCCACTTCTTTTAGTCAAACATCGGCCCACGTTTGAAAAATTCAGTACAATCGCCCTTTCCCTTAAAAATACAAGTTTGGGATGGATCCGGGTTGACTGCTAAGTCATTTCATAAACAATAGCGAAGGGGAGGGGGCGCCGTTCATGTTAAAATCAACACTAATGAATGGAGCGTGTGAGAAGCTATGGGAAGGCAGGAATATGGGGGAGGTTACAACAGTGGGAGGGGGTTTAATGTGGTGGGTTTTTTAAAGTAAGTATTCAGATGTGCCTATTACACCCACCAGCCTATCCGAACTTGTGGCTCCTTTTCTCAGCTCAGGACTGAATCGATGGGGGAAGGCGCAGTTTCAGCACAAAAATGTGCCTTTGGAGTAACAGGCTAATTAACCCCGCACTAGTCGGACTCCTGGTTGGTTAGCTAATACCCACGTACCCCCGAGGACCCTAGTCAGAAAGCTGGGGGCTGAGCAGGCGCTGGAGCTCCCAATCTAGCCTGGTCTTTCTCCGCCTCTCCCCCTTCCTCGTAGGCGTTTGAAAATAGATCGCGCGCGGTGCGCAGCTCTCCCCCCCCCCCCACCCCAATTCCTGGTAAAGGGAAAGCGCAGCTCGGTGGGGCTCGGGAACTCGCTGCCCGGAAGGGGTTTGTCATGTTACCGGATTTTAAGGAGATCGGACAGGTTACTGCTGCACCCGTGGGGGGGGGGGGGAGGAGCGGGGAGGTTGCCCCAAAAGTTGGTACAAAGGGGGCCATGTGAGGTGTTGAATGAGAGCGTATGTTCTACTGATTCTGTATATGCTAGTCATGTATTTGTATGATATATGCGTGTGGATTTATAAATATCTGCTCTGTGTTGATGCTGGAAAATTCTCTGTCTGAGGCAGAGCAATGGGCAAAGAATATTCAGCCAGGGACAATGAATCTCTAGGGGCCAATACACACCTGCAAACCAGCCAGGGCCTAAGGGCTGCCAGCATGGGACACAGGGATAGGTCATTGGACCATGTGACCTTCTCTGGCCAGGAGGATGCCAGGAGAGGTATATAAGTGCCATGTGACACCCTCCATCTTGTCTTTGGCTCAGCTCTTGATTCCAGAGCAGGAAAGAACAGTGGACCCGTCCTGACATAGGATGTACACCAAAGACTTTTAAGCCAGCAGTAAGTCCACCTCTGCTACGAGCCTGTATAGAGACTTGGCGATTCGATGCATGTAAGGTATTCTCCTTAACAACCTTACTCTCATGCTTTTCTTTCTTTTAATAATAAACCTTTAGATTTTAGATTCTAAGGATTGGCTCAGTGTGATCTTGTGGGTAAGATACAAAGTGTAAATTGATTGGGACCTGTGGCTGGTTTCTTGGGACCGGAAGAACCCATATGGGGTAGGCAAGATTGGGTTCTATAACCCCTCACCTGTGTGCTAGGCCTGGGGCTGACTGGGGCATAGGGAGAGCTGGGATGTCAGAGGGGTTTGGCTCGTGAGGCTTCTGGCTGGCCAGACTGGCAGCTGAAGCACTCGGTGCAACTGGTTTGTGGCTTATTTGGGAAGGGCCTCCAGTCATGGGCTGTAAGGAGCCCCAAGTTTGAGCAACTCGCCGTGAGTGGACGCCCTCAGCTGTACCCAGACCCAGCCCAGTCCATCACAGGGTTAATACGTGCTTCCCACAATTGCCCTTTAGTTGTGGAGCCTCCTTCACACTGGCGCAGTAGCCAGTTTACCAGGCTCAGAGTTTCCTGTGCCAAGCAAGTATGCCCTTTCCTTCATACCCCACAACAGCACACCCCACCTTTCTATTGCAAATAGTGGCTGTGAACTGATTCAATCCAAACCCTCTGGCCAAAAGGCACATTCCCACCGCACCCAACCCCGCTGGTGAAATAGATTTGTGCGTGGCCACTGCAGTGAAGAAGATAGAGGATGCACCCAGCACCACCACACACTACTTAGTCCCTGTGTGTATTTGACCTGCAAATGGCCCAGAGCTACCGCTGGGTTAGCCCTTGGCTGGGGAGTTGTGTGTACTTGTAAATAAAAAATTTGGTTATAAAACTGTTACTCATTGCAGAAGTAGTGTAGTCACGGGCAGCCAGTTCGAACTAAGGGGATTTAAAAATGGCGCCCACCCGGGAACATGCAAATGAAGCCCGGGATATTTAAATCCCGGGCTTCATTTGCAAGTTCGAATGCCTACATTAGCCACCTTAGTTCGAACTAGGGGGCTAGTGTAGACATACCCTAAGGTGCCACAGGACTACTCATTGTTTTTAAAGTTATAGACCAGCGCTACTCAACTTTAGATGCCCCGGGAGGCACAATGATACAGCACATACTGAGGGCCACAACTTAACTGTGGTTGCATATACATGCAAATTTATATGCTAATATATGCAAATAGATTCTTTCACACTGACAGGCATGAATACAAAAATTAAGGCAAGACTATACAACACACAGACTCCATTTAAGTCAATTCTGCTGATAGTAATAAAATGCAATATTTACCCGATTTCCACCCATAGGACAGCACTTTTAATGAGCAATGACAGTCCAGGAATTTAACTACTAAAACACATATCAACAGAAGATGATCATATTGAATTGCCATTGTGGAGCATGTTCCCTGTGGAGTCCATGTTCAAAGGATCCCACCCACAGGCTGCGTGTTGAGATCCGTGTAAACCCAAACCGCACCGTGGGCCACAAACAAACAGGCTACCCCTCTGAAACTTGTAAATATAATACCAGGAGCCTGGAAGCAAATGTTCTTTCCTTGTATCCTCCACCACCATCTATACAGCTTGCAAAAATATTGCCAGGCCCTGTGGCCTCTTCTCAGCATTTTTTCAGCTAGAAACAGGATTCAACTCTACATCATCCTGTTTCCCAATAGCCTTCGGCTGTCACTTCAGTAGACATATAATCCACAGCAATGTGTGAATCATGGCCTTATAGGCTACCTCTACTCTGCAATGCTATTTTGGGATACCGGAGTATTCTGAAATAAGCTATCCCATGACTTCACACCAAACTTGTTATTTTGAAATATAATGGGCTCGCTATTTCGATGTCCCTGTAAACCCATTCCACAAGGAGGAAGGGACATTTCAAAATAGCGATTTGTTTCAAAATAAGTGCTGTTTAGACAGCACCAAATTTTGAAATAAGCTATTGCAAAATTGACTCAAAATAAGCTATGCAATTTGCATAGCTCAAATTGCATAGCTTATTCTGAGCTACGGGCGCAGTGTAGACGCACCATAGAGAGTAGGAGCCTAATAGTCTGGATTATGCCTTTAGCTCAAGGCTAAAGCTCAGAGCTGTGGGTTTAAAGGCCCTTCAATCCCTTACATGTGTAACCAGATAGACCTAAAAATGCTGCTCTCACTTTGGGGTTAGGGGTCAAGACAGTAGCACATGATGGAATTTAGGGTGTTTTTTTCTCTTTAAAAATCTCTGCAAGTGATGAATGCAAGGAAGCTGAAGTCACACACTTAAGAGACAGGCAAGGAGGCATCTGAGTAACATTGCACAATTTTGCATTAGGATAAAGTCTTTAACTACATGATCATAGGCTGTTTGTTCTGCAGGACTCTGATTCATTCTGTGCACTGGAAGGCCTGTGCAGGAGACAGAGGTCTGTAAGAAGAAAAAGGCTGGTTTGCTGTAGTTAACACTCTGGGGTGGGGACCTGGAAGAGAGGGATTCTATTCCTGGCTCAGTCACAGACTTCTTACATGATGTCAGGAAAGACTCTCTGCTAATGTATCCATACAAGGAGGGTGAATGAAGGTTGCATGGACAGCTGTAATCCTGGCACTTGCTAATCTTTCAGGCTGCGTCTAGCTTGGCATGATTTTCTGGAAATGCTTTTAATGGAAAAGCTTTCCATTAAAAGCATTTTCGGAACAGGGTGTCTAGATTGGCACGGATGCTTTTCCGCAAAAGCACTTTTGCGGAAAAGTGTCCGTGCCAATCTAGATGTGCTTTTCCGCAAAAAAGCCCCGATCGCTATTTTCGCGATCAGGGCTTTTTTGCAGAAAACAAATCTGAGCTGTCAACACTGGCCCTTTTGCGCAAAAGCTTTGCGCAAAAGGGACTTTTGCCTGAATGGGAGCAGAATAGTATTTCTGCAAGAAGCACTGATTTCTTACAGTAGGAAGTCAGTGCTTTTGCGGAAATTCAAGCGGTCAGTGTAGACAGCTGGCAAGTTTTTCCGGAAAAGCGGCTGATTTTCCAGAAAAACTGGCCAGTCTAGACACAGCCTCAGTGTTTGATTTTGCTGCAATGGTGTTTTTAACATAATGTTTTTGCTGTAGTTATATTTATTTTGAGAAAATGTGAGTTGCAGGTTACTACAGCTGTTATAAGGATAGAATAACCTTACGGAGACTATATGGACTACATACATAGGGCCAAAGAGAGGGCACTCATCTACTAAGGAGGGCATTCAGAGGTGACATCTTCTGTATTTGCAGTATTGGTTAAACTCTAAGTATGAAAATGCTTCTGACTTCTGTTCAACATGCAGCAACTCATCTCTATAGGCACTCAGCGAAGATATTCTAGGCAGTTGTTTCCTAGCTGTGTATTTTCTAGACTGATCCAAATTTTCATTAATTCACACACACACACACACACACACACACGCAAACTTCTGTATGGGCTCTACTCTCAGTGAGGCTGGTACACTTTTAATAGTAGGGATGCTGAAACCCAGCCCCATTACCCTGTCCATGCCCTCCATTCAAGAGGGAGTGGGGCGTGGGTGACCCAGACAGGGTAAGGAGGCTAAGATTGGTGTCACAGCAGGAGGGGGATGCAGGGCCAGGAGCAGAGGCCAGTGGTGCAGGGACAGCACTTGGAATCCTGGGTGTGGGGTTGACAGTGGAGCCTTGGGCTCTGGGCCAGAAATCTGCATGCAGAGTCGGGAATAGAGCCCCAAGAGCAAGTCTGGCCACCTAGAACCCCAATGGGGGGGGGGGGCAGAAGCAGAGTCTTACACTAAAGACAATTCTTGTAAGATAACCTTATAACAAGCTACATGCAGATTTATTAATAGGAAAAGTAACTAAGAACATTATTTACAAGGTGCAGGGAAGCATATATACACACAAATTAGTTTCAATCTTAAGTTTCAAAAAGTATTAAAGCTCTTGCAGTAAGTAAGCTCTGTATGTCAGAGACGGGCAACCCAGGCTAACGAGTGGGCCACATGAGTGGCCCTCCTTCATCTCAGGGGACCTCCAGATTGTCGCAATCAAGAAAGTCTCCCAGGATAGGGTAGTTTTCCTAAATGTGCCTGCATACCTAGAATTCGCAGGGTGTGCCCATTAAACCATTGTAGCACTTTGGCAGGTTGCAAAGGGAGGACACAGCTCTCACAGCCAACGTCATGTGCAATCAGCACGCATCTCACTTCACATGCCCTTGCTTTAAGTGAGTCTCACTTTTGCAATAGCGGTAAGAAAAAGTTATGCAGATGAAAACCAGCAGAATCTGGCAATCCTGCGTGTGGGCAATGGTAAACAAAATATCTCATTGGCCAGACATAAAACCACAATGAGCCGCATGCAGCCCTTGGACCGCAGGTTTCCCACTACTGCTGTATATTCGTTAGGGTTAACCCCATCCTAGGATAAGTACTGAGGCTCTTTTGCTCATGTTTAGTGATCTTTGCCCCTCAAAGTACAAGCACCATAAAGAATAGTAATAGAAATGTAGCCGTGTTAGTCTGGTGTAGCTGAAGCAAAATACAGGACTATGTAGCACTTTAAAGACTAACAAGATGGTTTATTAGATGATGAGCTTTCGTGGGCCAGACCCACTTCCTCACTGAGACCTGGGGACCTTGGCATGAGCTGGCACCTGGTCTGCAAGGGTCACAATAATTATAAAAAGACTGTGCAGTGATTTCAATGACTGCTGCACATGGGGGCTTGCAGGACTGGCCCTCGGGGTAATTTTCTAAGGAAATATATAATAGTGGATAAGTGGCAAAAGAGCATAACTGGCATGTGGATAAGCTGGGAAATGAATGTGATTGAAGTGATGCCTGTTAGCCAGAGGAAAGAACTAGATTTCATGTGCATTGGGACGGGGTTAAAACAGAGTGTGCTGCTTTTTGTTACACTGATCTATTAGTTGATTTTGCTGGTAGATACTCTTTCACCCTCTAGTGGCTCAGATTTGCCCCCCACTTCTGCCTCACAGGATAGGGATACACTGCTGAACTTCAGCAGGACTTTAGTTATCCTGCAGGGGAAAATAGGGTTATAATGAATGCATAAATAACACTCATTGGGCCAAATCCTGTCTATGGGGTCTTAATAGTCTTTTCTATATTTTCAAATATATTAATTTCAACTATAACTATATATTGATTTCAACTATAACTGTTTCAACTATAACTAATACAAAGTGTACAATGCTTACTTTATATTATTATTTTTATTATAAATATTTGCACTGTAAAAAATTATAAACAAAAGAAATAGTATTTTTCAATTCACCTGATAAGCAATCTTTTTACCAGGAAAGTGTGACTTACATATGTAGATATTTTTTTTTGGTTACATAACTGCACTCAAAAAAATGTGGAGCCTACAAGTCCACTCAGTCCTACTTCTTGTTCAGCCAATCACTAAGGCAAACAAGTTCGTTTGCATTAATGGGAGATATTACTGCCTGCTTCTTGTTTACACCTGAAAGTAAGAACAGGTATTTGCATAGCACTTTTGTATCCAGTGCTGAAAAATATGTTAAACATTTGTATACCTCTTTAGGCTTTGACCACCATTCCAGATGACATTCTTCCATACTGATGATGTGCATTAATAAAATAACACATTCATTATATTTGTGACACAACTGCTTGAGGGAGAATTGTATGTCTTCTGTTCTGTTTTACCTTCATTTTGCCATCATTTTATGTGATAGCCATCTTATATGATGACCCAGCCCATGTTATTTGTAAAAACACTTTCACAGCAGATTTGACAAATTGCAAAGAAGTACTAATGTGCAATTTCTAAAAATAGCTACAGCACTCAGCCACAGGATTAAAAATCTGAAGCGCCATACAAAATCTGAGAGGGGCAGAGTGTGGATCATGCTTTCAGAAATCTTAAAAGAGCAATACTCCGATGCAGAAACTACAGAACCCAAATCAACAACAAAGAAAATAAACCTTCTGCTGGTGGCATTTGACTTGGATGATGAAAATAAACATGCATTAATCATCTTTGCTTTGGATCATTTTTGAGCAGAACCTGTTTTCAGCATGGATGTATGTCCTCTGGAATGGGAGTTGAAGCATGAAGGGACATATGAATCTTGAGGACATCTGACACATAAATACCTTGTGATGCCAACTATAATAGTGTCATGCGAACACCTGTTTTCACTTTCAGTTGGTATTGTAAAAAAATAATAGAGTAGCATTATCTCCTGCAGATATAAACAAGATTGTTTCCTGAGCAATTGGCTGAACAAGAAGTAGGACTGAGTGGATTTGTAGGATCTACAATTGCACGTTGTTTTATTTTTTAATTCATTAATTTTTTTTACATAATTCTACATTTTTAAGTTCAACGTGCATGCTAAATAGATTGCACTACAGTACTTGTATTAAGTCCATTGAAAAATACTTTTTCTTGTTTTTTACAGTGCAAGTATTTTCAATAAAAATAAATATGAATTCAGCACTGTACACTTTGTATTCTGTGTTGTAATTGAAATCAATATATTTGAAAATGTAGAAAACACCCAAGAATGTTTAAATAATTGCTATTCTATTATTATGCAACAGAATGATTAATTGTGCGATTAATCACAATTATTTTTAATCATGTAATTAATTGCAATTAATTTGTAATCACTTGACAACCCTAATTATAATATTCTTTGTATTATTCACATTCCATTCCTTATCTATTCAAGTTACTCTGCCTTACTGCTCACCCTTGTTTCCTGACCAGCTTCCATTCATCCTACCACTTACATTGACATGACTGCTGAATTTCTCCTGGCAAACTGCAATGAGCAGTTATACCCGCTTTCTCCTGGCCCTGAGTCTGAAAGCTCTGCACATTCAGGGAAAGTGAGACCTCAGAGTTGAGATATACAGGGGGAGCCTGGGAGTAAAAGGTTGATTTCTGTATGCAAAAGAGAAAGTATAATTCAGAAAGGCCCCACTTCTGCTGGTTGGAGCCAGGCCATTAGAATGAATATAACACAAGGTTATATAATGCAGTGTCTTTTCTCCTACAGAGTAATATTTAAAGTAGAAAGAGGAAAACCATCAGGATTTTTTTAAAATGCAAAATACCTATTACTAACTCCAGTGCATAAGGCCCCATAGAAAGGTCTCCTGGACATTTCCTTACATTCATCTTTTTAGTGCTTTAGCTGATCTTTTCTCTGACCTCCTTCTAGTGGTGATGCCTTGATGTCTTCTACCCTGTTCCAAGGCCTAATTGCCCTTGCAATTAGAAATATCCTTTCTGTCTTGTCCACACATTTCCATTTTTAGCTTCAGGACAATGCCCAGTGTATTATGATTTCCAGACCATGTGAATAATCACTTTTCTTTCCTAAAAAGAATTCTGATGGTGCAGTGCTATCCTCTTCCAACCAGCCCTTTCCTGCTCACCTCCTTGTCCTGCCTACCCATCAGAGGACACTTACCTAATCATGCAGAAAAGAGTGCAGAGCAGGGGGCTGCAGCACTAGAGGATGTGGGATGTTCCCCTCCCCCTTTCTGTCTGTCTTCCTTGGTCCTTTCTGACTGCAGGCCCTTTGCTGCAAGTGCTTGATATCAGATATTGATCTGTCACTGTACAGCACAGGATACACTTAGTCCTATATACATCATAAATCAGTATCTGCCTTTGCCCTGTCTCCCATTGAAAGGATTCTAGGGCACAGCAGCAGCCACAGACCAGTGACAGCACTACTGCAGCAACAGTCCTGCTGTGGTGGAAGGAGTCAGGTGTAGTGAAAGGAGGTAAGTGCAGTGCAGTGTATTTTAGCCATTTGACCATGGTCCTAGGCCCTACACTGCCCCACTACCATGAGGCAGGTCAGGAGGGAAGAATGCAGCCCACAAGTACCTGCTGGGGACTTTCTGATTAATTAGTCACTCTTAACGATTAACACAGGTCCATCAGTCATGAAGACCCATATACATAGGGCCCTATATGACCAGACTCTGTGGAGGAGATGGGGACCAAGCCTCAGGTGATACCAGGACAACGTTTTAGCTGGCATCTGCTGTGTTGCTTGTTTTTATGACCCCGAGCTAGGGAGAAAGGAAATAAATACAACTCATAAAGGTAAAAATCCCAGTAAATGGGAAATCTCTTGTCAGTGTCCAAGACCCAGAGGTTCCCTGTGACTTAGAGACACAGAGAGCATATGCAGCTCTGTAAAAGGCATATTTCCATATATGTGTCAGTATTTTCACTCTTTCTGAAGTCAGCAGGGGTTGATGTACATTGCCACTAATGGATCAGTTATTATTGTAACTGGTTATCAATCTGTTCTGCCCTGTGGGCTTGGCACTGTAGAGAACAAGGAGAAAACATTGGTATCTCTAGGCCCTACTGGTCCAGAGCTCTTAGCAATCTTTGGGCCTAGAGCCAAACACAGCTCTTTCTCTGGCTCTCCCCTGCGAAGCCTAATTGACTCATGATATGCCATACTGGAGGAGATGCTCAGTTACTTATTTTTTAATGGTCATTCATTGCCCAGTTATTCAACCCCGATTTCCCATATCTTCAAAATCTGTTAAGGGCAGGGTCATCCTTACCCATATGCAGAACACCCAGCTGCATAGGGCACCCAAAAATTTGGGGCACCCCTGGGTCTTAAAGTCCACCCACCACTCTTCCTATCTGTAGTCTGTGCCTCTGCTTCCTCCTGAGAGGATCTAGTTAACTGAAAGGCCTGCCAGACCTATGACCAGACCACGTGAAGAGCCTTTCAATTGTCAACAAAGCCATTTAGCTGGCACGTGCCAACTCAAGGTATATACTGTCAGTTTCTTGAATTTACTGTATTAGTCAAAAGGACCTTAGTTTAAAATTTGCTTTATTTAAACAATTTCATCAGTGCATTGCTGAAAATTTTAAAAATTACATCTCTAAAAAATTGTCATCCTCCCCAGCTGCCATCAGGCATGGGGGCAATAGTTTAATAGTACTGTGAGACCCCCATAAATCCTAAGTACGTCTCAGTTCTTGACTCTCAACTTCTGCATGCTGTGTCACTGGTCTACCCCTTGTAGGCTCTAGCAAAGAGAGAGAGAGAGAGTAGCTAAATATGACACAAGCTTTTGCAGGGCCTACCAAAATGCAACGTCTTGTTCCCCTGCTGCTGGATGTTTGACAGAATCGCGCAATTCTCAAAGCACCAGTGATGAGCGGTCGCTGAGACTAATGCACAAACCATGTTGGTTGGCAGGCTAAGACCTACTGTAAAGTGAAGTTGTCTGACAAAGAATCCTCAGCATTTCAGAGCAGAGGAAGAATAAAGAGCAGAACTTGCAAAGAAAAGAACAGGATTTTCCAGCTTCTGTTACGTTTTACAAACAATAGCTGTTAGAAAAATACTTATTTAAATATTGCTTGAGAATCTCCTTTTAATTTTTAATCTCCATACATAGACCTCTTACTGGCCGAGTGGATTAAATAGCTATTCCCCAAGTACAAATTTAAGCCCTGTGCAGTTGAAGGATATGATTTATTCATATCTCTCTTGCTCTCAATCTGTGTGTATTGTGTAATAGATGTGTGTGTGTGAAAGAGAGGGAGAGTGTGTATTACCTGTACGAGCGGGTGAAAGAGCTTGTGTGTGTATAAAAAGTGATCCCTAAGGATGTATATGTGTATTTATGCCTCTGTGTGTATGTGAAAGGGTGAGTGTCATTGATGTGACTGTGTGAGGAGGAATCTGTATGTTTCAGTGTGTATATAACATGTGAGTGTGAATGTGTATAATAAATGCCTGTGTGGGCATGTATTATGTCTGTGACATGATGTGAGAGTGTGTGTGTATAATAGATGTATCTGTGTGTGTGATCTTGTGTGCATGTCTAAGTGTGATATGTACATATGTGTGAGTGTGTGGATGTGCCTAGGTGTCTGTGTGAGCATGTGTATGTTGCGTGTCTGTGTGTATGTATGTGTATAACATATGTGCCCATGTGTATATTGTGTATGCGTGTGTGTGTGCAATGTGTGAGTGCATATGTGTGTGTGATGTGTGAATGTGTGTAAAATATATGAGTGCATGTGTCTGTGAGCATGATGTGTGTATGTGCGTTCATGTGTGAGTATTGTATATGTGTCAGTGTGAGTGTAGGTATGGGTCTTTGATGTGTGTATATAACATACATGTATGTGATGTATGTGATGTGTGTATATATATAACATGTCTGTATGAAGTGTGTGTGTATGATGTGTGGGTGAGCATAGGTGTCTGTGTGTATAGCATAGCTCTGATGTGAGTCTCTTTCTCTCTCTTTGTATATTTTAAACAAGCCCAGTGCAAAGCCGGTTCCTTTTCAGTCCCTCAGTCTGGGCTTTGCAACTTGCTAGCCCAGCGCTGCCAAGGCCTCCTTTAAACTCCAGGCTATTTGCTTTGGACGTGGAGTTTATAGTTTGGGATTATTCGTCCCCTGCAAGCTTTTTGTTAAGCAGCCCTGAAAGGACTCAATGGCTGGGAATACCATTCTAATTACAGGGAAGCACAGCTTATTTAGAAGATAAAAAGAGACTTGTAGTCTCATAGCAGCTCCTTACATCCGTCAAATAAGGAGCTCTAATGATGGGGTGAGAGCCAGTGAATGCCTAAAACAAACTAAAAAAGGAGCGAAAATAAAGCAGCTAGGGGCTTAAGATATATTAAATTACCCTGGTTAGGAATTGAGGCATGGCTCAAGTCTGGCGGAGAGGCTGGGGGCGGGGGGAGGACGGAAAGTGCTGCTATTCATTTCTGGGGAGAAGGGTCAGGAGGTCGGAGGAGTTCACAGGGCCTGGCTCCATTCTTATGCTAACCGAGAATGCAAGCGCTGGCCTGGAAAATAGAAATGAATTTGCAATAATCCGAGCCCCTCTGTTTGCAAGGCGAGCAGCTCTATAGCTAATTGCCGCCCTGCCTCCCTACTCCTCCGTAAGGGTCGTTATAACGATGCTCAGGGGATTAGACCCGAGGAGTTCCCCCCTCCCCCTGCGGCTCATGAACTATTCGGAGTCAGACACGGCTGTTTGGGCTGGGCTGGGCTGCAGGGGTCAGGACAGCCAAGTTCTTGAACTTTCCCAAAGTTAGCAGGGGCCGGGCTGAAACTTTTCGAGGCCCCCGCTTTGCCATCGCACACAGGGGCGGAGAGCTCCGGAACGCGCCACGTCGCTAGCCCATTGGAGCGCCCGCGGCACCTTGCACACGCTGCGTCAATCCCTCCCCCGTGGAAATGATAAAGGGAGCGAACGTGCGCAGCTCAGAGAGCAAGCACAACGCAGGGACACAGAAACCCGCACACGCGCATACACACACACAGACGCGCGCGCGCACCAGGTGTCACATCCTCACCAGCACACAGGCACCCAGACAGACCCACTCTCTCGCCTTGCTCTCGGTTTACTCTCAGCGGGTGAGTCAGCCCAGGGATTAAGAAGCGGCCTAATGAGCCGCTGCCAATCCACACATCGCTACACTCAGCTTCCTCCCCACCCTCAACCCGGAACATTTCCCCTGCACAGAGCTCGTCTACACCGCCCGATCCCCTGACAAGGATTTCCTGACAAATCTCCCTCCCCCACGCGCCTCCAGCGATGAATTCCTGTTGGGGTTGGGGGGTTTTTTGGGTGTGGGAGGGTGACTGTTCTCCACCCAGCCTCAACTATTTTCAAAACAAAACAGAGCTGCCCCCCTATCCCAGCCCTAGAGTGGGCTGGATTGCCTCGGAGACCAAGGTGCACCTTGAGAACGCAAGGAGGAGTCCTGTGGCTAACACAAACCTATAGTATCAGGATCTTTCGTGGGCAGTTTCGCTAGGCCTGCTGGGGGAGGGGGAGAGGGAAGGGGGAGGTTGTTGCAGAGACACAACAATGTCTCTGTCTCTGGATGCTAGCCTGGAACAAGAGGATGTTGTCTGGGGCGCTGCAGAGCCGGGCCCGCTATTCAGCTGCCAGTGACAGGCAGAAAATCAGGGAAGAATTGCACGAATTAAAACAAGTCATCAACTCAGCTCACGTGACCTTACACCTACAATCAGGGGCCAGCAGCCGCAGCCGGCCTGTTTACAGGAGCGGCTCGGGGCTCTTTCCAACCGCCCAGAGTCTCTGTCCCCTCCTCCTTGCAGGAAGGAAGGGCTGACATCCTGGCCCCGTCCATGCTTCGCATTCTCCACTGCGAAGGAACTGGCTGAGCCGTTTGTCAGCTGGGCGTGAGATGTGTAAACAGTCCCTGGAAGCTCGGGAGATGGCGGATTCGAGCTTGTCTGTTCCCGGAGGAGAGAACGCCGATTGTTCACGCCTATTCCGTTGTTTAGTTGCTGACTTGGCCGCAATGTAATGCTCTAGGGTGGCTTCCCTCCCTCCCGATAAGCATGCAAAGGAGCTCTTTCGAATCGATTTCTGCAGGCTGTCTCAGGGCGACCATGCCTGGTAGTCTACAAACGTCTGTCCTGGGACAGCAGACCTGGAAAATGATCTTCCATCCGCGTGTAGGTCGCCCTTTCTCTCGAGTTACCCGGGGTTGTCAGAAGAACATTGGGGGCCGAAGAGCTCCCTGCTGCCCGGGACCCAACCCCCCCTTTCCCGAGGTGCTAGTTGAGAAGGGGCAGCCAGGAGCGTTTCATGGCAGCTGCTTCAGGGTGGTTAGTTTGGGTGCAGGGCAAAACCAAAGCAGTATTAGCAGAAGAACATGTAAAAGGCAGATCCAGGTGCGGTCAGAAGGTCATCCAGCGAGTGAGCCCTCCGGGTACATAAAATAATACGGGGAGGCGGGGGGGGGGGGATGAGAGACAGAAAGCGCAATAGCTACAGTAATGGTTTCTGTGTTGGGAAGCATACAGGCACTCTTACATATCACGATCTCTAGCTTCTTATTCTATTTATTGCCTGAGCTCTTATTTAATTCCCACGTTAATTCATTACTTGAATCTACATCTGAGTCATCCCATTCAGCAGAACTCAGTGCCTGTGATTAAATATAGAGGGGTCACATTAAAGGTGGGTTACCCCTGCTCACTATTGTATCTCATCGACAAGTAGTTTTTCAGGCTTCATTTGGCTGAAAGATGACTGCTGGCGCCCTGTGGTCCCAGCTATTTTTAGGGACTTTATGGTGCCTTTTTTGTAGTTTGGGGGTGGGAGAACCCGAAGTCTGGGCAGAGATGTGAAGGGATCTTGCACCTGCCGAAAGACAGTTGAGTTCCTTGTCGGGTGCTAGTTGATGGTTTATAGTTAAAACACCAACTGTCAAACCTACACGATAGGAACATTGTAATAAAGTGGGTAGAATTGCAATTAGCTCTCCGAGTTGGCAAGAACCCTGAAAGATAGGAAATGGTGCGGCTGAATTTTGAAGCCAGTTGAACGCTCCTGGTTAATTTAGTATATATAGCGGTTTGAAAATAGCTAATCCAAGCAGATCCTGCCAATATTTCAACTATGCATTCAAGGACAATAAGGAGTAAAGAAAGATTCCCAAGTGTGGGCCCTGATTGCCAATTAACTCCTATATTGTCGGCTGGCTCCAGAAATTTACAAGAGCAAACTTTGAGCAACCTTAGTGCTACGGGATTAGGTAGGGGTCCGTTTGCTCCTTGCATCAGTTCACTCCTCAGAAGCAACGACACGTGGACTACGGGCGTTGCCTTTTGAAACACCATTCCCGCCTGTTTTGTCTCTACTGCCTCTCTTGTCCTTTCTCTCCTGGCGGCGACTCCTCTCGCCCTTGCGGTTTTGACAAGACCCACAAAATGTGCGAGGTGCCCCGTTCCCAGCAGTAATTCTACCTGCCTGAGACGCACACTGCTCGCACCCTCTCAGACCCCGGAATAGCCTGAAGACGCGTCCCTTTTGGAGGAACACGTCCCCTCAGGAAATGCGCGCGCAGGGTGTAGTTGCCCTTGTTTCTGGGAAGGGGTGAAAGCCAACGGTTTCGGTGCCAACAGGCAACAAGGCGGTTGCAGAGCAATAGGTGTAAAAATCACCCCTTGAAAAAGCTCGGTCCCCTGCCCTTAGCTAGCGCTATTGTTCAGCGCATGCGCGGTGCTTGCCATGCTACCCTCCACCCTAGAAGTCTATTGTTACATTCACTGACAATGACATTGATATATAAAAATAATCTGGGGGATCGCTTCTGGCTGTTTGCAGCCTTCCCAAATTCCTGTGCACACAACTCTCCCGGGTTCAGTTATTAGCACTGATAATGTTTTAAGTTTCCACGAATACTGTATTTAAAACCAAAGCTACCCAGCAGAGCTAGGCCGGACTTTCCCAAGCAGTGGGGGGAAAGGAAAGAGCTTTTATAAAGAAATCTGAACAAGGATCCCCCCCCCACACACACACACACGTTACAGTGTCACTGAGACGTCAGTGTTAGTACCAGGCTTGCCTGGAATGTCTTAATTAAATCAATATTCCTCTCGAACAGCCTTGTCACTCACTCGCCTCCTCTAGAAAGGGCAAGGTTGGGATTCTGCGCGTCCAAACACTAGAAGCCCACAGAGACGGGCAGAGAGAGAGAGAGAGAGAGAGAGAGAGAGAGAGGGGATGCGTGTGGGTGGGTGGGTGCGTGGGTGTGTTCTGCGAGCGCCCAACAATCGAGAAACCTATTTCAGCACCCTGGACAGGAGGGAAACGACTCCTGCCTTTCCCCGGCGATAGACTGGGATCCCCTCTCTCCCGACACAAGGAGGGGGGAAAGCGGGGAACGGGCGGGGAAAGCATGGCCGAGGGAGGGTTCCAAGCTGATAGGCCCAGCCGCGTGTGCGCAGGGCGGACTGGGGCAAAGGGGAGCTGGGTGTATCACCGTTTTTTGCCCCCCTCCAGACTCCTCAGCCGCTGCCCCAGAGCTGCCCAAGAATCCCAGCCTCGGCGGGGAGCTGCGGAGCCCAGGCTGTAGGAGCTTGCTTGGGACGCGAGAGGAGGCCCCTTTAGCTTTCAAGTCCAGATTCTGACAGGGCCCCGAGGCTAGGCCCTCCCAGTCTTGGCTGACATTGCCCTGTCCCCAGACCGTGGGCAGCAGGGAGCGAGTGTCGGGAGGGCAGACAACTCTTGGAGCCAAGGGGAATCAAAGGCAAAGGCTGGAGCTTGGCCGGGCAGAGCTAAGGGCCTGTCCGCATTTCCCGCACCCAGCCCGGCCCGAAAGAGAGCTGCAGGGGAAGGAGCTGGTGGTACCAGAGCCGGGGAAGGTTCTGTTGTGCAGGCTGCCCGGGAAGCCAGGGGCAGGCAAGTAGCGCGAAGTCTGTAGCCCCGCTTTTGTCCGGGGATGTTTCTTCCTCAGAAACACACATTTGCGATTCAAGTCAGGGCCAGCAACTGGTTCTCTACAGTGTCAGCGGGGGAGCCGTGCTAGGCTGTACCGTATCAAACAAGGAGTAGTCCTGTGGCACCTTAGAGACTCACCAGCTCCCTTCTCACCACTTGGAACCGGCCCTGAGCACTCAGCTGCAGGCTGGCAGGCTGGCTGGCTTTCTTCCCAGACTTACCCTTGTGCCCAGCTGTTTTGCTCTAGGTTACTCAACTCCTAGCAGTTCCCTAAAAACATACCCAGCCCAGCGCGCCTGGCCCTTCCACCCACTTCCTTCACTCCCCGCCCCCTTGTTCCCTCTACCTACGGGGACTTGCAGGGGAGACACAAACTTCCCAGCCTTGCCAGCGCCAGGAGCAGCTGTTTCAATGGGCTGTTTGGGAGACTCTCCGTATTTGTCCCCGCGGCTTTCCCCCCGCTGCACACCTCTCTGTTGAAGAGCAAATCAAAATATTGTGTTTTCCTGGGGGAAGGGAGAAAAGGCGCTTGTGCTCGGCACGGCTGAATGGCAGAGGCGCACTGTGGTGTGTATCCCAGGGGGTGAATACGGAGCCGCAGTCCGCTCCGTACGCCCTCCAGTTGGAATGTGAGACTGGAGAACAGTCGTCCCCCTCCTTTCATCACAACCACGGGCGGCGTAGGAAAGGGGGCTCTTGTTCTACCTTTACAACAGGTGGGAGGAACCTGGTCCCTGGACATTGAGCCTGGTGTGGCTTAAGCAAACCAAACCCACCGGCTTTTCGGGAGACATCCCTTCAGATTTCCAATAGACTGGCAATCCAATATCTGTCCAGCATAAACAATTACAGAGACATGATTTTTTTTACCAGATCACTAATAAGGGACAGAAACTGAGGGAGGGAGGGAAGAACGGAAGAAAGAAAAGTCCGGCTTTGTAATTACATTAGTTAAACAGACTACATATTTCGGCAGGAGGTTTGAGCAGGATCTGTTTGAGAAATAGTTACTAATGTTGCGTTAACCTTCCTACCGACCGGTTAGTTCCCAACTCAGGAACCTCTCCCCCAAAGCAGGCTGATAGTAAATTGCTCCGGAAAGTCCCGAGGAGGATTCCTCTACAATCTATTTCCTGACAATCTTAGCAGAGGCTTTTCGGGTCACGGGCTCTTGGGATTGGCTGCAGAGATGTATTCGGGCGACTTGGGGCACGAGACTTTCGTTTTACACTGCCAGGCAGCTAGATGGGCTTGAGTATGGAAGCACGATGTCTGCAGAATTACAGGCGTGGTATTTCATGGTGATAAATACAACAACCTTACAACGCAGGCAGCCCAAAGGCATTTTTATCTAGAAAAAATCCGATCACACGTTACTGTATCAACAACTAGTTTATAAAGAGTTAACAGAGGATCGATAGATGGTGTAAGAAATATCTCTTGTTATAGAGCATACTAGGTAGGTTTAAACCACCTATGTGGCATATTCTAACCGATCTGCTTATAACCATCTGTAGCATTGTCTGTGAGGTGCCTCTAATATCTAGTACTAGTGTATTAATGTAATATTATCAGCTATTTATAAATATACAGTGGTACCAAGCCTCCAATATTATACATAATAGGGTGATTATATCTTATAAATAAGTTCTGGAGGGGGGAGAGGGGAGAGAATGATTGTTGCAGATACAAGCTGATGTTCTATATTTTCCCCCCAGAGGGGGAAAAAAATCATGACTCGTGTGAACTCTCGGCTATGGTAAAGCAGTTATATTCCGGTTTGGGAGAAATGCAAACATTTTGGGAAGGGTCTGAGACGCTGTTAATTTGGATCCTTTAAATATATCGTGCTTTCTCATTGCTCTCTTCTGCGCCCTGTCCCGGCACGCCGACTAAAGAACTGGGTCGCTATTGTGTCTATCTTCTCTCCATTGTTAACCGGATAAGAAAGTTTAGTGGGCGACAGGAATACTTTCCTGGGTTACAATAACGAAGCTACCTGTCTTGGCACCAGCCTTGGTGAAGAAGGAGCAACACAAACACTCCAATCAGACGTTCATGTCAGTTAATAAAGGGTATATTCGCTTTATGCATTCTGGGGCGACTGGTCATCTGAATCTCACCAAATTAGGAGGAAAAAGGTGCAGATGAGAACTGTTGGTGGGAACGATCGAAAATCGATAGCACCAGATTGTGGTATCAGATTTGAACCAAAATCCCAGATACACAGGTCTTCGAAAGAGATCGTGCACTAGCTTAATGACCCGAGTCTTATTACCATACATATCCCCCCACTCCCTTATTTGTAATAACATTTTAATAATAATACTTTGAGACCTTGAAAACTGAGTTTACTCCCTCAATTCAAGGATCTGTTTCACTGTAGATACGGGTCCCTACCCTGATTTCATTGCAGCTGAATCAGTCAAATTCAGAAATCAATGGGAGTTTTGCGTCAGTAAGGAAAGCAGGATCTGTCCTATTGTGTGTCTGGAGGAGGGCTGCGCCGGTGCACAGTACGTGTGTCTCTTTGGGTGTGTGAGTGTAAATGTCCACGTGTTACTGTGTATTTGTCTACAGGTTAGTATGTCTGGATCCATTTTGTCTGGTATTTACCGAATTGTATCACAAGACTGATTTTTTTAAAATTAACAGTCTTACAGAATCTTAGTCCCATAACTTATTCACACCAAAACTATACATTGTTCTTTACTAAATGCCTCGCCTGCAGGTTTCACCCAATATTCTGTCTGTTAAAAAGACAGAAACTCTGGTTATTACGCAGCTAGCTGTTCTGACCATGTGAAAATGATATTTCAGGTACACTTAAAAATCCTTGTGTCTAATTTTCGTTTTTATACTGAATTTCTTAGAAGGAGGTGGAATTATTATTACGTATAATAATAATATATTAATTCGTTCTGGAAATATTTTCAGTAGCAAGGATTCATTATGGAAGTTGCGTAGTATAATTCAGAGACCTAGAAAAAATGCGTGATTTTTTTCTCTAAAAATTGGGTTTTTAAAAAATAGATATATCGCCTATTGAATGCTTTCTTTTCTAGCACACATAGAAGGGCTTCTACAATTTTATTTCTTAGTGGAAGCCAGGACAGCTTGTATTTGCAATGGAAACACATGACACCCAAACTAAATATATTTCTAAAGGAAAGCTGCAAATGTGTGCGGAAAAAAAATGCAAAGATAAAAATATTTTCGGTATATTTACTGCATACTCTGTACACCGATTATATCGTAAATCTTTCTCACCTTACTCATGGGAGCAGATCCATTGATCGTGTGTGTCTGTGAGTGTGTGTATGCTGTCCAAAATATTCTATGTACAATATAATATTACCGCAACACAGTGTTGATATTTATAGGCATTTTATAGTTGTCAATTGCAAATCCATCCTCAGAAAGTATAAAGTTCCCCATTTCTAATCTCACCCAACCGTCTACATGCCGGGGTATCGTGTTTACAGAACTCCTACTTTTATGTAATATGTTTTGCTTCCCTCCGGCCCCCCATCTCTCCCCCCTCCCTCCACACACACTGTACTTTTTACAGCACACTCTTTTATGCAGCGAAGCAATAGCAGTTGGGCATTAAAGGTTCCTGTCTTTTTTTGAAAGCCTCGGGGATTCAGAAACAGAACCTGAGGATGAAGGGGGCCGCCGAACTATGGCTAACAAGCGAGTCTGCCCGGTGTCATTGGGGCTCGGTAACACGACTGCATGCGTTTGTTTGGGAACCTGCGCTGCCAAGTTTTCAGTGCCACCGGCTAACACGGGAGAGAAATGCACTGTGCTCCGCGTGGCCGTGCACACATGCGTCTGCAAGCCAGAGAGCAGGAGCAGACAGCAGGGCATATAGGAAGAGACAGACAATCTCTGGACAGAGAGCGAGAAGAGAAGATCTTTTCGCTGCAGACCTTATTCCACAGGACAGCTGCTTTAATAACATTCCGATAAATAAATGGCGACTATTGAACTGCTGCCCTTTATTACTCTCCTATTACAGCAGTTAAATAAGTCACTTAAATGAAGAAAAGCGGGTTTATTTTACCACAAGCGGCTACAGCGTGTGTGTACACGGAGACCCGCTGCTTCTGGAGATATATAAAACACGGGAATATCGCGGATTGGTTTGGAGGGACTTTAAGAAAAGGGCCAATTTCCCAGCACAATGGGCGCTAAGTACCGTCTAAATGGGGGCTAGTGTTTATTCATGAGCAGGTACTTCGGCCTTGCTATTAAAATAGCCTGTGTACTCTGCCTGCCAAGGTACTTAAGCCTGAGCAGGTGCAGCTGAGAGGGAGCACAAAGAATGCAGCCGTGTAGAAGGGAGAGTGTTAATGGAAGGTTAGCGCCGGGAACACACATAGACATCAGCGCTTTGTTCTTCATTAGGGGCCAATTCCACTTAACTGGAGGTCTTAGACCAGCAAAGCATTCCTGTTAATTAGGAAGAAATTCGAAACGCCCCACTCCCAATCTGCACCTATTCACAGTGCTGCTGAGAAAGCCCCGATTGGGCACTGGTGTTAAAGACCTTTTTCTCCGTTTTACTGGGATTGGGGAAACCGGTGACTTAAGAAAATGGAGAGAAAGAAAAGGCACGATGGGCGTTTGGGTAGATTTCCAGGGGAGTGAGACTTTCGCTGGGCTTTTGTCGCCGGACCCTTTAAAGAACTTTCTTGTGCGACCCCCTTCCGAGTGGTGTATTCTTTACATCTATGTGCCTTCGAGGGAAGGTGTTCCCCCATTTAAGCAACAATATCTGACTGTATATGAGGGGAATCCGCCAGCCCCGTTTTCCCCCGCTCTGGAATCGTTGGGAGAAAGGAGTCCACGCTGTAAGCCTGGCAAGCTTTCCCCTCCACGCAGCAGTCTATTTTCTGCTCTCGCTCCTCGCCTACGTGTGCGTTCGCGTGCACCGCGTCTGCATGTGGTGTGCGTGGGTGCACATGTCAGTTCACGCGTCCAGCCTTTGCGCGGTGATGGCGGAGCGTTTGTGTGCCGACGGGCCCTTGTGGGCTGAGTTCGGGCCCTGGGATTGAGTGCTCGTAGTGAGTCTGTGCACTGAGCGTGTGCTGCGGTTGTGCGCACAATGTGCCCGTGTGTGTGCTACTTCCTGCCCTGTGCCCACGGTTCTTCCAACAGGGGCTGTGAATCCGTTATCATCCCGCCTCGGAACCAGCGCTCTCTCCCCTACTCGCTTCTCTTCTTCCTCTCCCCCTGCGCCTCGCCCGCCTTCTAATCCTTCGGAACAGGCTGCGGCTGGTGTCCCCGCCGCTAGGGGCTTTGTAGTCGGACAAGCGAGCTTACGAACCGCGGCGAACGCTTCTCCCGAATAATTCCCCGGGACCGAGCCGTGCCAGTCAGGAGCGCTCTTCCCGCGATAGGCCGTCTACAAGCCCTGGCTCCGGTGTCAATCAGGCTAAATCGGCAACGGCGCAATTAATGCGCATTATGGCTTATTAGGGAAAGAAGCAGCACTTCAATCAGTAACACAAATCAGGGTGAGAAGGGACGTAAACCCCTCGTTGTGGCTGGGAAGTGCCTGGCTAGGCCGAGCGACAATCCCCTGCACCCAGGGGCAAGCAAGGGGAAGCCTGAGCTGCAAACCCCGGCGATGCCCTTTAAGACAGGAGAACCCCGGGCCACCCCGGGGCAGGCTCACGGTCCGCCTGGCCCAGTGTCCCGGCTTGGGGCAGGAGCCAGTGGTAGGGAATGAACAGGACAGGCATCTTCGAGCGATGCATCCCCTGTGGTCCGCTGCCAGCCTCTAGCAAACAATGGCTTCCAAAGCCAGCGCCTCGCTGGTCTGCAGGAAGGCGCAGTGGAACGGGGTCCTTTGGGGAAAGCAAAGGCCTGGTAAAGGGCGAGGGGTGCTGAGCAGGGAGCCATCAGTGCTCACTGCTCGTTAGGGAGGCTGCCATCCCCCGCAGCCCCATTGGGGTGTGATGGAACCAGCTCTCCCTCCTGGCGCTTCCCAGTACCGGGCTCTCGCCGTGTCTGCTGGGGGCAGCACCTGAGTGCTGGGCTGTCGCGGTAATACCATTCCAGCCACGTTGGCCTCCCCTAAGCCTGGCCAGGAAGGCGCTTTCCTAGGAGAAATGGGGACATAGGAGCGTAGGAAAGCGACGCGGGAACTTGTCGGCGCCGCTTGCCCTCTCCTCTAGCAATGGCTGGTGTTTGTGCTGTGCATGACCACACGCTGCACTGCGCACACAGACCACCCCATCCCCCCTCTGCCTGTATGTTAATAGCATGCAAATCGCCTCATTTGCATGTTTATCTCTGTCAATGGGAAAGGAGCTAGGTAATATATTTCCCAACGTGGCACCGCAAGGAGACCCCCACTGCAAGCGCTGGGGAAGGAGGCAGGGCTCGAAGGGCTGCAAGGGGGGGGGAAGGGAGGGCAGAGCAGCCTTGCGCGTGTTCTGATTCGGCAGCCCCGCCTGAGCATCCCTGTGCCTGGCACGGCAGCAGGCACCTGCTACAAAATGGCTGCCTCGGAGGGGAAAGGGCTCTGCTCGCCCCTGTACAGGAGGCGCACAGGGGACATCACACCGCTGATGGAGAGGTGTGCACCTTCCCACAGCAAGCATCCCGTAGCCGGGCCTCTGTCTTCATCTGCGAAGAGAAATCCCTGATCTGACTGGAAGGAGCTGGTTGTCTACAAGGTGCAGCTCCCTCCCAGCATAGGAGTTTGTAATTAAAGCAGCCAATCAGGGCTTCCATCCACCCTACCCCCCCCCCCCCCAAGCCTTGCAAGAGAAGGGAGCGCAGGATGGTCTGCAGCTTTTGCTGTTTCTACTGGAGTCAGGGAAGTCTGGTTCTGCCCCCAAGGGAGCTCAGCGGAGCTGTTCCACCCCCCACCCAACATTGTACAAGGGGGCAGAAAGGGAGCGCTGAGGACGGAGGAATTCGTGACCGGCGCGTCCCTGAGTTGGAAGAAGTTCTGTCTCGTAGCCTTCTGCAGCGTGGTCTCAAAGCAGCAGCATTACTTTGTTTTCCTAACAGTGCGTTTCAAGTGTTTGGCGTCTAGATTCTCTGTATGTTGAATAGTGTTTTAAGGGCGTGTGCCACGAAAATAATACGCCGTGTGATCTCCCAGTTTCTTTCCATGGGAAAGACCTGCGATCCCATAAGTACAATTACAGCCAAGTCGCTACCATCCCTGCATAAATAGGCCGGAAATTTGGGGAAGCTTCGACTTGTTTAGTTTTAAAGAGCAAAATAGATGCTGGCTTTTAGAAGGAAACTCCTCCAAAATAGCACCGTCCCTTTGATCTTTCAAGACCTGAAAGGCCATTTGGGGGGAAAGTAAAGCTCCCAGAAATGCCATGGCTTTCTGGGTGCCCCCCCCCCCCGGGGGGAGGGTTTAATAAGACTAAATAACTGGGGGTAACGTGCTCTTTGCTCTGTTTAAGAAGCGCGAGCTCTACGTGCCTCTCGGCTGAGATTTCAAGCCTGAGTCATAGCTCAGAGTGCAACAAAAGACGACTGCCTGCCTTTGGCATGGATAGACCACAACAGACATGCATATGGGAATTACAGAGGAACAGATCTGTCTCTGGAGAGGGCTAATAAACTCACTGGAGTTTGAAACGGGATCTTGACTATTCGACTGGGGGGAGACATGACACTGAATTCCTGTCCGTTTCAGTGACCACCAGTCCCACTAGCAATGAAGACGGTACAGGACTTTTCCGGTAGAGCCGGGGGAGAGGGAGGCATTCGGCTGCCATGGTCAATAGTCCAGACTTCCCCCCGCCCAGCTCCACACCTGCACACTTTAATTGGAACAGGCTGTAATATCCCAGGCTCTGAGAGCCAGGGGGTGGCTGTCATGCTTGTCTCCGTGCGCCCCCACTCATTCATCGATTTGGGAAATATGTTCTATTCCATCGTCTTTAGTTTAAAAGGAAGATTTGTAATTAGCCAAAGTCACCGTTAAAGAGGAACGTGCATCGACAGGTGCCAAATTGATCGCATATAGAGATGTGTGCAGTCGCCACAACCGCCCCCCCCCCCACACACACACCGAAGTGTTGTCATGAGTCAGCCCCACTCCCCGGAAATGGGATGCCTTGTACCCCTTTCACTTCCTTTCTTTGAAGAGTGTGAACACGGCACGCGAACTCTTAGCCCAGAACTATAGGAATGGCTATATAATCTCTCTACAGATGAATCCGTCTAGAAATGTGGGAACACGGTACAGGATACATGCACCTAGAAATGTGGGAACACTGAATTTGGAACGCCCCAGAATTATAGCTAGATGGTTCATAATAACCCACTCCAGAAATATGGGACTACTACAGATATACCCTACCCCAAAAATGTGTGAATACTGTACAACATAATTCCTGAAATGTGAACTTTCTATTCATATTAATTCCCTCTAAAAATGTGGGAATACTGTACCTAATCATATCCCATAAATGTGGGTATATAGTATAATATAATCCATTCCACAATATGGGAATATTGTCATATAATCCCTCCCAAAATGTAGGGAAAATGTACACTATAATACCTCAGAAATGTGACTATACTGACTAGTATACTGCCTCTCCTGAAATGTGTCTATGCTTGACATATATTCCACCTAAAAAGATGAATATATTGTACACATAATGCCTCCGGAAGTAAGTGGCGATTTAATTTTAGCGCTGTATTTGTTTTAACAACCTAATGTCCATCCCGGAACATGGCCAGAGGCTATGGTGGTGATTGAGTATGATATTGTAACTCCGGATCGTCTCCGGAACTGTGGCTGTAACCTCACTCCCTAGGTAGGTGTCTAGCTCCATGGCCCAGAAGGGCTAACATAGCCACTTTTCTTACTTTGTGGGGTTTGCTCTTATGAAATGGATGCAAATCATCCCAACTCACTTTGTTTTGGTTAAGTGTTTAACGAAACAGACTCGTTTAAAACCAGATTACAATCGATTCGTTATTCCCTATCTGAGGTTATTTTGGAGTTAGTAATTTTCTTAAAACTAGTCATTCAAGCCCTCCTACTTCCTCATGTCTGTCTCCTCTTCCTCTGCCCCTACTCAGTCTTGTTTGTTTGTTTGTTTTTTTACTCTTTATTTTCTCACAGACGGTCCTGTTTACTGGTTTATCTTCATGTAGTGTTTTCGTGACTTCCTTTCCTTTTCTCTTTTTTGATGGCTGACGCTATGAACAAGGATGTTACAATTTCTTGGTCCTTTCCTGGCATCACTATTTTTTTTACTCGCCTAGAATATTAGGGAGGTGAATGGGGAAAATCCAGCTGTATTGATCGGTCTATAGGATTTCCATCGATCAGGTTGTTTTAGTGCTCGCCAGACATCATCTGTGCCAGCCAATCAAATGCCACCTTTCATAAAGCCCACCGTAGATGGTTTTTGTGTTGAAGTTGCTCATTGGGATTTTAAAAACAAATACACGCTATTAAGGAAAGGAGCTAGAGACCAACTAGAAATGCTGAGCCGAGGTGTAAGGATCGATAGCTGTTCCAGGGGTAACCAGGGCATTACAGGCGGCTGAGATTCCATTCATGCAGGAGCTCTAAATAGCTTTAGCCACCCCCCAGACTCCAGCTTGCGGGTTAGCGCTGCTTGTTTGCTATTTGATAAAATGCGAATTAGTCGGATTGCAACCGCATCTGTTCTTCCTCCCTAGTCCATGTCCCCTCCCTGCCTCAAAGTCCACTGTAGGAGCAAATATTCTCCCACCGAGACAGATAAGATCTTCGTTAGTGTTCACGGGTCTCTGGCTCCCGGTGAGGCTCTGTTGGTACAATGTGCCCGACCAGGCTGGAACAGTGAAATGTCACCTCTAGCAGCGTGTTGCTAAGGACGTGTGTCTGTGTCTTTGGGAGGTAGCTGCTCGTGTGCATTTGTCTGAGTATGTCCCATGTGTCTCTGTGGGTAGATGTTTGTGCCTAAATACGTGTAGATGCACTCCCCGCCCCAGAGCATATGCAGGGCTAGCGTTACATTAACCCTGCCTTGCTGTGCCACCTACCCTCAGCAGAGCAAGCCGGAGCCATCTTTTGCAGCGCCACTAACAGGGCCGGGTTTACTTTCCAGTTGTTAGCAACCCGGCTGTTCTCACGTGCCTTGCCCACGGGCACCAATACGGAGCGAGTAAGGCCCAGAAGTTCCTTCTTGGGCCGCAAGAAGAAGGGAGAGAAAAACCGGCTGATCGGGGGGCCTCTGCTCCCCAGTTTTTGCAGTTGATGACAATCACATGCGCACCCTTGCGCACCCCCTACTGCACTGGACTCAGCTGAACCCCAGACGCTCTGAGCTCTCTTGATGTCGGAGCTTCTGTCCCAGGCTGGGGTCAGCTGAGCCAACAAGGAACCTTCCCAGCTCTGCACTGTCACCGCCGTCTTGGGACAGCCAGCTGACTTCAGTGGGACTGGCGTGGGAGCAGGGAAGGGGCTTGCAGCCCAGTCAGGGGGTTAAATGGCCAAAAGGAAGGATCCTGTCTTTAGCTGCCAATATGCGGCCTTGTGTGGGTTTGTTTGTGGCGTGCGGCTGGTGGTGTATTGGGCAATAACACTCCCCCGGACTGTCTCCCTCTCCAAACCCCTGTGTGCAAACCTTTGAAACAAACAAGCAACCTCGGGCTACAGAGACGCTGGTTTCGCTCTTGATCGCAGAAAATGCAGGCGCGCGGTGATCTCTAGTGCGCTCCGGAGGCTTCTCCCCTCCTCCCACAATCTATCCTGGTTCGGTTCTCTCCGGAGGGGAGGGGTGTCCCTGCGTGGCCCCTGTTTATGTCGCTTCCGACTTTGACAAGGGTCTGCGCACCCAGCTGTGTTTGCGGTGGAGGAGGAGGGCGCGCGGAACTGCTGCTGCTCTCCTGATTCCTGCGCCTCGGGCTGCTCGGCGGGGAGAGCCGGGCTTGTCTAAGCAAAGGGGTGTTAGAGACCCCACTCGCTTACACGTCCCGTGTGGCTTGCACCAAGGTTAACGCAGCGCTGGGCTCCCGGTTGCCCAGGTAATCCCGGCCACCTCCCAGAAGGCACCGATCTTTGCTTAAACAAACTCTCTTTTCCCTGGCTGGCTGCGAGCATCTGTCCTCAGGACAGTCCTGCCAGCTGCGGCGGCTGCAGGGGGTGGCTAGCTCCTAACCCGGTGATGGGGAAACGGAGAGAGGCAGAAGAAGCCGAAAGCCTGGAAAGTCTTTGCCCTACCAAGCGCCCTGGGAACCTTGTACTGCCACGTGTACCGACTCCCGAGCGCTCCCAGTTGTAACGACTCGGCTACAGCTGAGCCTTAACGCCTCTCCCGCCCGCTCTCCCTTCCCCTGGCAGCAGCCAGAGGACGTGGCGAGCTGCCCCAGACCCACTGGTACTGGCGCGGTGACACCAGCCTCTTGCAAGGTGTCTGGCTGAACCGAAGGGGTGAAAAGTTTTTTTTTTTCTGTAGCCGCGGCCATTATGTCACCGAGACACTTCATTATTAGAGCATCAGCTCGCGAACCCGGCTTCGGGTCAAAGTGTGACACTTAACCAAACAGCAACCGCCCGTGACTTCTGATTTATGCAAAATGGGTGCATCGCTTGTAACTGAAGGGGGGAGGGGAGCCCCAGAAATAGCTCCGCAGACCGGAAAGTGCAAAGCTAAGCCGGTCTGGAGCTCAGAAAGCGAGGCACCCCCTCTAAAAAAAAAGACAAATAAATGCAAAGTTCTTCTTACCTGAGTGTGGTCCGGCTCTGCCTTGGCTTTGGGGAGCCCCAGAGAGAAGAGCTGCCGAATTTTTTCGTGCTTATTCTCTCCTCCCGCTAGTACAGGGTCTTACGGACTTTAGCAGCAAGTTGTCTCTAGGTGCTTTGGAAGCTTAACTTTGAGAGCAAGCGCCTGAGTCCCCATGTGAAGGGACCCTGTATCGTGCACTAGGGGACTGGCATGGCACCCCCGAGCCCTTACAGCAGGGAATGGGGGAGAGACGCGCACTACCCGGGGAATATGGATATGTAGAAAGAAGGGTAATTTGAGTGCTTAGACCAAGAACCAAGGCTGTTAAGTTTGCAGTCAGGCTGCTAAACGGTGCCAAGTACAGAAGGGCGGGCGAGCGGGCGGGGGGGATAAAGAGCAATTGTCAGAGGCGAACAAAAGGCGGGGATGGAAAGGAGCTGAGAATCCCCTGGCAAAGCCCGTCAGCGCGGACTTGAACTTGAGACTTGTCTGAGACGCTGCAGCAACGCTGAGAACCTCGCGTGGGGCTGCGCTGGCTGGGGGGGGGGGGGCACGCACTGGCTTACAGTCCTATGGCAGCGTATAATGCTAAAGTACCGAGGTACGCTCACCCCAAGGTCAGGGTGTGGGGAACACTGACCCTTCTCCCAAAGCAGCTTCTCTGGGTGGGAGAGAGGCCGCCACCTTCCCCCGCAAGTGTCCACAGCCCTCCCATATCCACCTGACTCGGGATCCCTTACTGGTCTGACACGTGGAGTGGGCCCTGCATGGCAGAGCCCTGCTAGACCCACTGCCTCTTTCCAAGGCTCCTTTCCTGGGGTGGGGGCACGCTGGTACCTCTCAGCCACATGTCCCGGCCTTGGGGTGCTGACCCGCGAACCTGGACAGAAGGGATTCTATGGAGGGGGGCTCCCTTTAGCCACGGGGCACAGAAGTTAGCCCTTAACTTTGCTGCAGCAGCCAAGCACATGCCAGGCCTCCGCGGGGAGCGGGAGCGGGACTAAAGCCAGACGAGATGTGGTGCTGGGAGGGGTGGGGGGACGAGTACTGTAAAAAGCTGCCGGGGCTGAGCTGGCCTCTGGTTCTCACAGTCTGAGTCCCAGGCTGGATTCTCTTCACGTCCCAGTCTGTTCACCCATCGCTGCTATTCAGCTCTTAATTGAACGTTAATGGCAGCTGCGGATGAGGTCATTGGAGCCGGCTTTTCTCACACATTTTTCATGCAAATCCGCTAAACTCTAAACAAATTTGAATAAAACCCCCTTTGTGCGGGCCCTGTATGGGCCGCGCCGCGTGTTTTTCCCGGGGCCTTTCTGCCTGTCTCAACAGAGCCCGACCAACTTTATTTGGGGGGCCGGAGAATGGCACCGCGGATTGTTGCGTATCATCTTTTTTTCCCAGGAGAAAAGGAATGTCTGAAGCCGGCAGCAAACTGTACCCAGCACAATGAGAACGGAGGGAGGGGGGGTTGTTCCGATCCGGCTATAAATAGTGGAAGGGGTTTGAATCCCTGCCATGGGCCTCGTTAGCATCTTTCAGAGGAAACAAGCGAGCGGGCAGGAAACACTTTTCAACAGCGGCGGGGTTTGTTTGGCCTTAGAAGAAAACCTGGGAGGTGCGTGTGTTGGGGGTTGTCTAGCGTCAGGGGTTGCTTGCTTGAGTCGCTTTACTCCCCGTGGCCTCCAGGCCTCTAGGGAGCAGCCGGCCAGCCCCACCTGCCCCTGCTCTTTGCAACCCTCCCTCGCACAGCAGCTAATAAAACAGCCGCCTCCGGGGCCCCGGCTCGCGGCTGTCCCGCGAGACTGGAAGGAACCTTAGCCGGGCCTGGCCCTGCCCCTGCCCCTTAGGCACCCCGCGCCTGTGTCCCAACGAGACAGCGAACGAAGCCCTCTTGGGGCCGGACCCAGCAGCCATGCTCGGAGGAGGATCCGGGCCACTCTGACCCGCTATGTTTATCCCCCCCCCCGAGAAGCGGACCCCGCCTGAGTGGGCAGCTGGCGCCCCGCGCAGGAGGATGCCAGAGCGGGCCCTGGCAGGTTTGCCCGAGCAGGGGCTGCAGGTCTTGGTCTCTGCTCGCGCAGCGCTGCCAGCTGCTTTTGCTGTTCGCCGAGCCCTGGCCCAGCAGCTCTCCCTCTTCATTCACCGGTCTTGTGTCCGGCACAAACTGTCCAGTGCCCCGCTGGGCGGCCCCAGCAGCCGCGGGGAAAGGCCCAGTAAAGAGCAAGCCACAGGCAGCCACGGATCAGGTGCCTAGGTAGGAGGACTCCTGCCCCCAGGGGCCTTGGGGCAGCTCCCGTGGCCACAAATGCATCTCCTTTCTGAGCGGCATCTGACCGCTCCCTTCCCCAGCGACGCCAGGCGCCTGGCTAGGCAGCGCTGCCAGAGGGCGGCTCCCTCTGCCCTCTAGGCCCGCTGAAGGCAGGCGGGGTGAGCGGTCTGCACGCCCGGAACCTCCTTCCGCCAGGCAGGCTTCATTCTCCGCCTTTGGCTTTGCTTTTCCCTTGAGATGTCGGACTCAGGCCCCAGTCGGGCTCCCCAGGGGTCATGGCTGCAGCCTCCGCCTCGCCCCCTCCCCCCGAAAGATCAGGAGTGACCAACGTAAGGGCAAAATATAGCGAAATCGTATTGGCTAGAAATCGACTTATTTTTGTAAGGGAGTAAGAAGCCCTCCTCCAAGTCAGTAGCTTCCCCTTCCCCTCCCCAGTTCCGCTTTCACCCGCTAGTACTGGGAGCACCGCTGGGCAAAGGATCCTGCAGATTAAAGGTCACACTTGGTTCCTTCGTCGGGCTTTCGGACAGCCCCAGCCCACAGGAGAGCTACACGTCTTCACCTCCCCCTTCTCTGCCCCGGAGCGCAACCCACCCACCCCACCTTGAACTTGGTCTTGCGGGGATCTGCGCCCCTTTCTCCCTGCGACTCGCGTGGGAGCCAGCTTGGTGTTAGGTTTTCAGCTGTGGACTCAGTTCCCTCCTGCAGGAGGGCGAGAAGGGGCACGGAATCACCGCACCATAGGGGCAACCCGCTTCGGGAGGCAGACAGGCGGGCTTCACAGCATTGTAGAGACCTGGCTATTATCGCCTTTCCTGGGCCTGTTTGCCCTGGGTTGAACAGCTGCTTCCCAGCCTTCTAGAACGGCCAAACGTTCCGCAGCCAGGGATTCGATGGTTCGGGGAGACTAGGAGATACTTTTGTGTGCAGGACGTGGGGGTGCGGGTGGGGATGTGGCGTGGTGTGTAAGAGCACATGCATCACACTGCGGGGGCAGGATTTATTTGGATTGGGGCGTTATATTCCTCTCCATATACCAGACGAAAACACACAAATCATTTTGACAAGTGAATTGTTTATTTTAACCATCGCTTTGTTTAAACAAGTGAAGGGAGCGGATGTGTCTTTTACAAAAATAAAAGACATCGCAACTACATCCATAGGGATCTCGCCAACCTGCTAGGCCGCCACCATGAATAAGTTTGCAGTGAAAAAAAATCAATATCTGTTCCAAAACAAAGAAAAAGAGGGATTAAATAAGCTGGGAAGCAGGCAAGCGCCTTCAAACCCGAGTGAAAATACAGTCCTACATTTACGGGTTCTTCTATGATGACCAGGAATTTAGCCCATGTAGACAGTTTTTCAAAATACCCAGAAGGTTCAGTTGTCTCAGACATTAACTGATCCATTGTCAGTGCAACAAAGCAAAATAAATCAGACTGAACTTTTCCACATTGACTCCGTTGGTGCTGTCTCAGGTTTCACCGCTTATAAATACATATAGTAGATTTCCCCCTCCCCGTCCCCAGTTGAGGCATTTGCTTTCTGGTCGCTGCCTGGACAGGAGGGTCAGTTTTATCAGGAGAGCAAGGAGGACTGTGATTTCTGGGGTTACAGAGCAGCAAAGGTGACCACAGGACATTCACCAGTGGTGCATTATACACTTTATACAAAATCAAAATTTTCTTCTTGCTCCACACACCTCACCCTCTTCGCCTGCAATCCTGAAAGCTCTCGAGATCCAGTGTCTAAGGCTGCTGCTTCTCTGGGCCATTTGGAAGCTAGCTGGCCAGTCCATTTTCAAGGAGTATGTGATGCAAAAAGGCCCCAGCCATTTTCATCTGTAATGAAGTTTAACAAGGAAACTAAAGTTGCCTAAGCCTTGCCAGTGTTCAGTCACAGGAATCTGTAAAAAAGAAAAGAAAACCCCAAATATTATTATCCACACTAATAAAATAATCACACCTAAAATCAACCCAGCAACAGTAATTCACTGTGCCTGGAACCTCTCCACCATGCATGGAGCCAGTGCTGAAGTACGGAGATTGTTTCACCGAGACACCGGTGCCAAAATACCTTTTACAAATAGGACGCCCACTTGCCAAAAATGTTAGACATGTTCAGCATTTACACTTTCAGATGAATTCTGCTGCTTTGTGCATTTTGCTGTATAGCCTGCAGGGTGCCCCTCTGTGAGTGGCAAGGCCTCTGTGCTACTGAAATGCTGGGATCCACTAACTTCCTGTGGCTGTTAATACTTCTTGGTAAATCTCCCTACCTTGTTCAGTGAGGAGCTGAGGTGTTCTAAGCTCAGAGGTGCTGCATGTGGCCACTCAGGGGGAGGGGTCACTATGTCCTTCCTCTGATGCTTTGGGGGCATGGGATTAAGCTGCATGCCAGAGCCTCTAAAGAACCTGCCCTCTGATGTTTTAATCTTCATGTTAACTCTCCCTGGTTTCAAAGGCCTTGTCTTTGGCAGGCCCTTCTGTAAAGTGACATAGAGCTATTTTGGCTGGATCAAAAGCCATTATGGTCAGAAAGAAGGTAATTTGAGTTATTTTTCCCTGTTCTGTTTTATTCTTCTCAGTATTTTTTACCCTTTGTTTTCTCCTGGCTGTTATTCTCCTCCAGTCACAAGTTCATAACTACTGGGACTGTGCAAATCCAGAGGGGTAGCCATGTTTGTCTGATTAAGCAAAAACAAGGGCTACGTCTACACTGGCCCCTTTTCCGGAAGGGGCATGTAAATTTCACGAGTCGTCGTAGGGAAATCCGCGGGGGATTTAAATATCCCCCGCGGCATTTAAATAAAAATGTCCGCCGCTTTTTTCCGGCTTTTAAAAAAGCCGGAAAAGAGCGTCTAGACTGGCCCCGATCCTCCGGAAAAAGTGCCCTTTTCCGGAGGCTCTTATTCCTACTTCAAAGTAAGAATAAGAGCCTCCGGAAAAGGGCACTTTTTCCGGAGGATCGGGGCCAGTCTAGACGCTCTTTTCCGGCTTTTTTAAAAGCCGGAAAAAAGCGGCGGACATTTTTATTTAAATGCCGCGGGGGATATTTAAAGCCCCCACGGATTTCCCTACGACGACTCGTGAAATTTACATGCCCCTTCCGGAAAAGGGGCCAGTGTAGACGTAGCCAAGGAGTCTGGTGGCACTTGAAAGGCTAACAGCTTTATCTGGGCATCCGCTTTCCTGGGCTGGAACCCACTTCATCAGATCTGCAGAAGTTCTGAGGGTTCAGCCCCACAAAAGTTTATGCCCAAATAAATTTGTTAGTCTGCCAGGCGCTACAAGACTCCTCGGTTTTGTGCAAATCCAATTCCTTTCCTTTATCAATTTTTCTTGTTACACCACATGGATTGGTGATGTAAACACCAGTTAGGAATAGAGCTGGTTCAATAATTCACAAAGAATGCAGCTAGTTTCAGCTCTTTTTATTCACCTGCCCACAATTTTCTAAAATACATTCCTTCACAAACTATTTTTGTGTATAATTCATGCTATGTGTCTCCTTTTTTAGTTACAATAGAAAATTTAATATTTGATTGACCACCTAGAGCACATTGTTACATTTTTATTCCTTGACAGGATGAGTGAGTGTAACTGATTCAATCACATGAATACCCAACATTTATTAATCCATAGTTTGATTTCCATGGACCTTCACTTGAAAATCATTCTCTCTGGGAACATCCCTGCCCCTAAAGTCCTTTGCTAGAATATTCATTAAGAACCAGCCAGAAAACTCATTGATATAAATGGAAAGGCTCCTCTTAGCTTTATTATGACTTGGGTGAGGCCCATAAAACAAAGAGGAAAGGGATACATCCAGTTCTAGGTGTATTCATTCTAAATGAAAACCTGAAGGCCCCCTTTATTGCTGGAAAGGCGTTGGTACTGGCCAATTTCTGCTCAGAGGTAGAGTGGTCATAAAACAATTGCAAGCAACACGGTGTAACTCATACCCATCTAAAACGCAGATCCCCTTGTCACTGGTCAGAACCTGCTAACTCCTTTCTGCACTGGGCCCACTGTCTCTCACTCCAAACAGTGCAAACAACAGAGATAGTCTGCTGAAATCTCTGGGAGTCTTTCCAATGGCTGCAAAGGTTGGATGGGATCCTAGGTGCTCAGTACAGCTAGTGGCCCCTGATATCCTTCTCTGCTCCTCCCAGTGGGCATCTGCTTGTGGACATGACTCCATACTGAGTTAAGTCTGGATTGTGCTCCATTTCCCATCTAGTTACTTTAAGCTCTTACTGAGCAAAGAGCAGCTTCGTTTACTCTCCCACCTGTTTAAAATTTCATGCTTGCTACATGCCCAGGGCAGCTGGGAATTTCCACTGAAACTGAATCACTAACTAAATAAGTCACTTTCAAAAGAAAAAGGGGGAGGTGAAATCTGCACGAGTGGCCAGCCAAGAATTCTCTAAGCAGACCAGCCTGAAGATTCCACTTTCTACCTTAGGAGGAAGCATCACTCTACTTCTCCTGCAATTGAAGCAGGCATGTGCAAACACAGGCCTGATGTTTCATGCTCCCTTTCCCCTCCACCCTGGCAGACTGTCTCAGTCTGTTGCAGCCTGGGGAGGGGCTCATCTGTTGTGCAAATAGAGGAGACACTGACTGGTAGGAGAAGCAAACCCACTCCTGAAAGCAGCAATGCCATCTGCTGCTATCTACCATTCTGAGAAATTTGTACCTTTGTGCATCTAATATATTGTGTGGGCAGAAAGACTGGACAGACTCCTTTGATTTCAACATCCATCTTTTCCAAGGGGCTTTAGAAAAGGCAAGGAATCTTGCAAATACTCTGTCATTGCACATTGTTCAGTGCCATGTGCCTTTGCCTATCTGTGTAAAGAAAACACCCCAAAAAGACACTCTGTGGTAGATTTCCTGTACCGGCCAGTTACTAACCAGTGTTGGGAAACACAAAAATTCACTAGGAACCTGATCCCAAGCCAGTAATATTTGTCTATTCACTTCCATGGGTTTTAGACCAAGCTAGAGGTGGGGACTTGCAAAACAGATTTACGTTTCCTTCCTTTTGGAAAAAAATAAATATAATAATTCACAAAATTCCCTGTGCTAGTCTGAGCCTGTGGGAGACAGCCGGGGACCTTCTTTTCCTTCCTAGTGTTGTTCTAAATCAGTTAAATATTCTAAGGTTTGCGGTTCTTTAAAAAGGTCCCTTCTCCATTGCTGAGGCCCCTACAGAAGCAGGATTGCTGCGGGGGAGGGGGAGACAAATACAAAACTAACAACAAATAAAATGCAGGGCTTACCTGCCTAATCAGATTTTTTCCCTTTGCCAATTTCCTATTCATGCCTTTTGGAAGGATGGACTCTGCCCCTCCCCTTCGCCTCACCCCATCGCCCAGTTCATAGACTCATAGGGAGAAACTTTCTGGACAATTTAATCTCACCGGGGTATTACTTAGCAAAACCCTCTTCACTGTCAATTTTTTTTTCACTCCACTCCCCCTTCCCCTTATTTTCCTTCCAGCCTCGATTGAATTTTGAAAGCCCCTGATATCTTTCTTTTTGTACAGACACATGCTGCTTATGCAAATAAGAGCCTTTCATACAAGCTCCCTGGCTCAAGACCTCCAACTCGAATGTGACCAAAAGCTGTGTTCTCCCCTGCTAACTCCTTAGCACAATTACACCTCCATTCTGCTTTAGGGGCCTGGGGAGGGAGAAACCATTTTAAACTAATAACACGTGCTGTTTGCCTTGGATAATTACAAGGGAGCTTCAGCTCTAAGAGCTATGAAATATTCCATTCAATGGGGTAAGAAGGAAGGCTGAGAGTGTTATGCCTACACAGCTTGTTTTTATCTTCTGCACAAGAGACATAAGTGTGTGTGTGATTTTTATATATATGTATAAAGACATTTCCTGCCTTGCTAACGTGCCCTGTGCTCATGCACCTAGGCAATTATTTATATTTTATATGAAGGAACTTTTCTACACTTTGGGCTGTTAGAGCCAGAAAAATGCAGCTGACATTTTCTTATCTCAAATTACAATTCCCTGCAAATATCAAGCCAATAAGAACACCAGTGAGCTGAAATCCAAGTCAAAGGAGAGCAGGGTCTCTCTCTCCTTCACACACATAGAATACCAGTAAGCGACCCAGGGAACCGAGTTTAGAAATGTTAGGGAAGAAGGCCCAGCAAGGGACCTAGCCAGCAAACACCAAGTGATCCAGCCAGTCTGACTGGGCCTCTGGTTTGAATAGCCATTCGGCTGTCATTGTTCCTCTCCCTGCCTGGTCTCCTGGGGAAGTTTATGCAGAGGGTTTCTGCAGAGGCGAGGAGGAGGAGGGGAGTTTTCACCAAAGGCACCCAGGAATGTGTCAAAAGGGGGATAGAAAAAAGAAGAAGAAGGGAGACAGAGAGTGGGAACGTCAAGGACCCCTGACTAATGAATAGCAAGTTTGCCCTTGAACCTCACTGGGCTTTGCCATTCCCAGGCTCCAAACAAGGGCTGAGGCATGCCTGAGCCCAGCTGCAGGGGGACTGGGCTATGGTTCATCTCAGACACTTTGACAGGCCAGGCCTTTTCCCTGCATAGCTCAGACTTGCCTAACTGCTCCCCTGGCAACAGCTCAGTGCAGGAACCTAGGCTGAGGCCCTGTCTGCTGCATACAGAAGCAAAGAGGAGGAGGGGAGCTGGCTTGCAGAAATTAGCTGGAGAATGTGTTAACCCATCACGTGCTGGGCACCCTTCATCATAAACCTAAGCATCCTCCCTCTCAATATGAAAGCATGTTTATTTCCATCCCATGAGGCTTAGTGGCTGGATGTTATTGGAATGGTGGCTGCACTGTATTGGAATCAGAGCTGCCATTTTCCCTGGGTACTAAGAAAGGAAGGAGATGGTCCAGCTCATGATAGAACACCATGGCATTGACCCAGACCTGGAGGGGAAAAGATTGTTCCTACTCCTTAATGGCTTGGTGCTAGCTGGAGGTTCACTAGCTATTTGGGAGTCAAGTGGATGAGCCTAAAGTTGATCCATCTTACATAGTTGGAGGGCAGCCAGAGTTCTACAAAGCAGCCAGTGGCCACTGTCCCCTTAACTAGTGATGTGGGGACTGTAGAGATGAGAGAGGCCAACATGTGATTTCTCCAGAACCAGCAGCTAAACTATTCAAGCCAAAATGGCACCTGGCAGTCTGGGTCACCTCACCAGTGCACGCCACCCCTTCATACCATAGACAGGAGCAGCAGGGGGCTGCTTCCTGCTGTGCAGACTAGATGTAGCCCTCAGATTCTTGGCCAAGCTCTTGGTTGGACAGAGTTTAGGTGCCTGCCTCTTCCCTAACCCTAATTCAGATGCACAGCAGGTGCTCAGCTCTGGCATCTTCTGTGTGGTACTGAAAAAGGCAATTCTTTCACCAGCAGAAAGGGTGAGTCAAGTTGGAGGTAAGAGACATTTTGACTTGTCCTGCCCTAAATTCAGGAAAAGAAACCTAGATCAGAGAAAGGGAAAATGGAAATGGTACCCTCAGGGATCCTAACTAATTTTTTGGGGATGCAGACACAGCAAGCAGTGGCAAATGTTTACAGACTCCAAAATAGACCCTCCACAGCTACTCTCATAGTGATCCCATTCAGGCCACTGATAGGTCAAGGAAATGGGGGAAAAGGGTCAGTAATGTTCTATATTTTAGAGAGTATCTTTGCTACACAAAGCAGTGCTTTGCAGAGTGTGTCACAGAGACGGAAACAGGCAGAAAGGCAGTCATGAGAGTCGCTTTATGGGGAGGAGGAAAAAAAGAGGAGGATGCTGAAAATGGAAAATTATGAAAATGTGTGTCAACCAGAGTAGTTCCACTAGGTGGGGTGGGAGGAGACAGCAAAAGGGACAGAGCAGAATGGGGCAAGGCAGTGATGGAGAAGGTGAGTATGGGTGTATGTCCCAGAGAGGGAGGGATGCAAGAAGGCCAAGTACAAAGGGATTCCAATCTCTGCTGTAGCCTCCAGGCACTACTCAGATATCAACAGTGAAGAAAGAGAAAGGTTTTAAGATGAGAGAATTCAAACTTTATCACTCTGTGGAATTAGTCCATGGTTTCTCCCTCAGTGACCCTCATTACTGCTTCTACAATTTAGCTAGCTGGGGTATCCCTCACCTGCATCCCTGGGAAGTATTCCAGCTCATCCTGCTTTGTAGCCCTGCTCAGAAATTCCTGTATAACACCACTGCTGAAGTCATGTTTGCCTTTGGCTCACATGAGGAGTCATCTGTTCCTCTCAGGTTAGCCAATTGTTACCTCTGTGGTTGATGAACATTTTTTTCCTGAGGCCAACCAGGAAAACCAGGCTGAAGTTTCCTTTAGCACAGAAGGCAGGATCTCAGAATAAAAGTAGACTGGTAAGAGTGTATCATACCTAGGCTAAACAGTAGCAGCCAGTAAACCCCTGGGTGAAATTCCAGGTAATGTTACTATCTACAATGCTCTAAAATGGCTTAGGAACCAATTACTGCAAAGTCCACCTCTCCCTGTCTGATCTGCAAAAATCTCTCCTGGTCCAGACGATTTAAGTCACCTGCCCTAAGGCTGGTGAGGTCGCTCTTGGATAAGATCCTGCTCTCTGATACATATTCCCACTAGAAATAATTTGGAGGATCAAAAAGCACTGCTAGATGCAGCTCTTTGTCTAGGGTTTTTATGAATGGCGAGGGACTCTGCAACAGCCAGTACATTGATAATGTCTCCTCCTGTTCTGTGGTATATTTGAAAGGAAGAACAGTCTTGGGTCTAAGACACTGGTGGGGAATTCAGGAGATTGGTGTACACTTTCTTACGTCACAGGCAACTCAGATCCTACAGTAATAAGGGTCAAATAAACAGACATTTTTGTGGAGGTTTTTGCTTGTAATCACTGGAAAACGGGCTCTCAAACCATGGAGAAGGGATCTTATAATAAATGTTTGTAACAATAGCTACTCTTCTGCATGGTCTTTACGTCAGTACAAATGGTATATCAGCTTTCCTCTAGCCCAAGGGTCGGCAACGTATGGCAAGTGTGCCATAAGTGGCATGCAAGATGGGTTTGAGTGGCACGCGCAATGAAAGCCTAATGGTATTATGGGTATGATCACCAGAAAAGTCCCCTTAGTCCAGGGTTCAGCAACCTGTGGCTCACAGGCTATATATGGCTCACTTAGGAGCTAAACATGGTTCGCAGTTTGAGCTCAGCCCCCCTCATTCTCCCTCCATCTGCAACAGGGAGCTCATGCTAGCGATCCAGCATCATGTCCCCTGCTAAACTGGAGCCACCATCAGCTTCCTGCAGTGAGGAGGGAAGCCCTGAGGCTCCACGCTGGATCCAGCTTGGTGTACGCACTGCTTCTCCCCTCCCCACAGCAGCATGTGCGTCCTTATCCACCTTGCCTTTGCCATGCTCCGGGGAGGTAGGACCCGGGAGCTGCACGGCCTCTCCCTGTCTGGTGATCACCAGAGAGAGCACATCTGGCTGTGGAAATGTGAAAGGAAAGGCCAGAGCAGAGCTCAGCACAGGAGACCAACCAGGGCGCACAGTGGAGAGAGTCCTGGGAGAGCAGCTTGGCCCAAGACTGGAGGGTACTTTGGGACCATAGCAGCTGTTTGGCCCCCTCCACCTAGTGAACAGAAGTGGCCACAGATGCTCTCAGGGCAGGCTGGTTGATTCCCAGCGGGCGTCACAGTCCAGTCTCTCACCTGCTCAGGGGAGCAGGGAGGGTGCAGCCTGGCCGGGTGAGGGGGGCTGGTGGGATGGAAGATGTTGGCCAGTTGATCACCAAAGTCATCATGGCTGCCCAGCACAATGTCACTGGATCAGCCGTCTCCAAAGCCGGATGTGGTGGTGATGCACATTGAGCATGCAGGTGCTGTGGAGGTGATGGCTAAAATGGTGGCAGAGGATCTGGGTTTGGGGGACCAGGAGTGGCACACACTTCTTCCAGCACTACCTGCAGATCCTGCCTGAGAGATACTTGTCCCTGGAGACCAGCAGGTACCAACCAAGCTGCTCCTGCCCCTTCTCCCCAAGGATGACCCTACATGGTAAGATCTGCATCCCTATTTATTAATGGAGCTGCTAACATGTAAGTGGGACGATTATTGACTTTAAAAAGTATCAATGGCCTGCAGATCCGTAACTAGAAGTGAATAAGTTAAATCTTGGCACGCCACTTCTGAAAAATTGATGACCCCTGCTCTAGCCAATCAGTATGACTTTGGTCTCCAGCCATTCAATGTTGGCTGCCACCTCAAAATGAGCAGAATCAGTACACATGTGAGCACCAAAGCAAAGCTCCAGGTGCTGAAGGATCAGGCAGGCTTGACCGAGCATGTGTTCCCACTGAATCAGACATGTCTGGATGCCCGAGTGCAGGGTGGGTGCTAAGCCAGCTTCTAGCAATGGATCATGAAGGCTTTAGTCATGTGTGATGATTCCATGGATGTTAATTCTAGAGCCCTGGCCACAGTCCAGTCAGGGAGACGATGTGGTGAAGAAGTCAGTTTGCACTTCTCATTCTGCTAAGCTGCTGTTTCCTGGTGCTGGTGGAGAATGGCTGCTACTTCCACTACAGAGCTGGCTGCATTTCAGCAATGGGTGAGTCATTTCTCCATAGTAACATGTGTGCAGCCCTGTATCCCCATACATGCAGTTATTTTCCAAGAGGTTTTGAACATATTTTCACATCTTTGCACTTTTCTTCCTAATCATGGGTGGATCCTATCTGGACCTGCAGAGGATCTAATTTCTTGCTCCTTTCTTCTTCTGTGGTGATACTGATTCCTTCAGGATGTCTTCTCCTGCCACTGAAAATCTTGCATCGGTTCCTGATCTGAGGAAGTTATTCCCCTTTTAAAATGGAGCTAACCATTTGGGCATTGCCTTACCCCTCCATCTCTGAAAAATCTTCCCTTCAAAATCTCTAGGGACACATTCAGTAATTTCTTGTTTATGTATCAATAATACCTATTATCTTCCTGGCTTATTCCCTTTCAGAGCCTTTCTATATCTGATGGATTGGACCTCATATATAACTCTACCTAGCCCTTGAATTCACCTGTTGAGCTTTGTAAGAATTCAGTTGTTCAGTGCTCATTGCAAGATGGACTCCAGGACCCTCACTGGAAAGATATTTGTTCATCTCTGGATGTTTCCCATTTCCCTTCTCTGTCCTCTCACACAGCTTTTTTAGCCAATGTGATTTCATGCAGCCATCTCTGCATTCTTCCAGAATTCCCTTGCCTGAAATTCAGCATCTTTATTCCACCCTTATATGGTGTCAGCCAAGTCCCATATCCAAACATGGTTCTGGTTGCCATCCCTTGGCTGTTCCCCCATGTTTGTGCCCCTGGTCAACATGTCCTGTCAGCACGCTTCAAATTCAAGTGGCTCAGTTCCCCATGTAGCTCCCTCTTTTGTATGTCATGTCAGAAAACTGTCTGGTGGTAAGTTTCCAATGGATCACTCAGTTAATCCCTTCCCCTCCATTTTGCTGTCTTTACCGTTGGTTGAGAAGAAAGTTCTCAAAGTCTTGGCTTCATATGCTCATACACTTGGCAGTGCAGAGTAACCAGCCATGTGCACACTGACTGTTAGTGATAATTTCAAACCATGAGCCTCTCTCTCTCTCTTCAGTTAATTCCACCAGAGCCTCTTTCTTCAGTTAGGGAGGGCAATGAAATCTTTTGTCCTGATGTAATGATTTTGATTGGAAGAGTTTAAGACAGTTTACAAAGGGCAGGTTTATTTCCTACCTGGAGAAATGTGTGTCACAGACAGCTGCAAGGGATTTGCCCATGGGCCCAGGTTGGGGCAAATGAGTGCAGACTTGCAGCTACTAACATTCCGGCTAATTTTGGCCCAGTGAATCAATGGAGGAGGTGATTCAAACCCCTACTCCCTTGGTCTAACCATGAGGAATCACTGTCTTCCTCTTCACTTTAACTGGTCACACAAACTCCTGCTACAGGCCCTGAAATTAACAGGACCAATGTGAAGGGAGAAGTTTTAATTTTTCTCTTGAAACTCAAACTTTAACACTCTCTAAGGCTTTGTCTACACTGGCACCCTTTTCTGTAAAAGGGATGCTAATGAGACACTTCAGAATTGTAAATCCGCGGGGGATTTAAATATCCCCCACGGCATTTGCAATTCCGAAGTGTCTCATTAGCATCCCTTTTCCGGAAAGGGGTGCCAATGTAGACGTAGCCTAAGAGTGCACATCAATTTTAAGAGATTTCTAAAAATAATGACTTTCCCTCTCCTTCCCTCTTTCCAGTGTCAAAGACAGAGATTCACACATGCACACACAAGTGTGAACACACACATTGATGTGTAACTACATGGGCAAACACACATACATAACTACACAGTGAGGCAGACAAACATTCACAAACACACATGGCTGTTTGCATTCTCATAGACCTGGGATTGCACAAATCTCCAGAGAAATACGGCATTGTTTCCTTTTGCATTTTGTGGCTCAGTTCCTTCAGAACATGTAACATGGCTAGATCAGCCTCAATTGTAGCTCGATAGTGGGTTTAATGTTTTGCAAGGCACTTGCCTATTAGCTAGGGTTCAAAGCTATACACAAATCTTTGTTCCAGGTTTGGCACAAACAATCCAGATTATTGAGGGATAGAAGCTTGGCTCAGCAATTTAGCTGATATGACAGCTAAATAGCAAGTAACATTTCATAGAAGAGGGACCACCAACAAATTTAAAAGGATTTCTCTAATTTTCAGTACCCTATGATCAATGCTTAGTGGATACAAACAGAGATGTTACATTCCTTTTTTTTGTGTTGTCCTTTCCCTTTCCTTCCTTTCCCTTCCCTCTCTGTTGTCTTCTTCCATTCTTCTATTATTTTTTTGTATAAAATTCACTCTTATATCTATATTTATATGTATATTTATGACATGGCAGCTGCACTGAAGCCAAAATTTCAGTATTTCAGAAGTCCAGTATTTCAGATTCACTGGGAGAACATGTGGTTCTGTGTCCACCTCATTCTTTCCTCATGAACTGTCATACCCATGAGCAAGGCTACACATTGTGGCCACATCCTCATTAAAGCACTGCAGTGTGATATAGGCATTAAAAGGAGGGTTCAGGCAAGCAACATACCAATTTAGCTAGCACAGTACAAACAGCCTAGGGTGCAATGGGAAAAACAGATCTTTCATTCTTCTTGGCCCATCTCTCTTAAAAACCCAAACAGAAGTAAAGGAATCCCCCATCCCAGAGATAAACCTTTCAACAAAGGGCTTCTCTGTGTGGCAGTCTGACTTTGTGGGAGATTTTCTATGACCATCCCTCACATATGCAATGCAAACATTAAGTCCCTTTGCTACATAAGGGTTTGCATGCTATTGGGTTATCCATACTATACAAATGCTGAGTATTACTACATTTCCTCCTATCCCCACTTGCCCTATTTCCAGCAGCCCATCCTCCAGACAAGGATGAATGGATGCCGCTCCCTTCGAAGCCAGCCAGGGTTGCCCTGAGCACTGGAGGGTGACGTACTTCCCCTCCCCCTGGGACTGAATGTGCTGCTCTTACAGTGCTTGCCCAGGGAGCAAGCTTGCAACTTGAACTTGTCACAAGAGTTCCTAGAACCTTTTATTGATAATTGGCTCCCAAGAGGCCAGCCATGTAATAATCCCAACACCATAACCCATGGGAGGCAGGGTGCAGAGCAAGTCCAGAAAGCCCAGACATGGAAATATATAATCCCAATGTAGCCTATTTCTAATGCACCATTAGCACCAGTTGTCATCATTCTGGCACTACCAGGAGTATGTCTGGTATCTGGGCAGCTCATACAGTCACCATAACATGTGATCTGTTTCACTCCTAATAATGCCACATGATTGGTTGTGGCCCAGAGCAGGTAATTATTAAACTGCATTAACCGGGCATCATCACTGCTCAGAGGAGAAGATCCGAGATTTCAGATCATGATCTGGAGGCAATGACCCTTTCTGGGGCAAAGAGAGACACTCTGCAGAATCGGCTGACATAAATCTTTTATAGGAATTGCATTTCACAGGCCTCTCCAAAATTTTAGTCCAGCTCTGGACATGTCAAATTAAACCACATTCCTCCTGGAGACCCCAGAGACTAACATGGCCTTGGAAACCAAATGTTTCCTGTGTGGATATAAGAACTGGGGCAAACTGGATAATTGTTTGGCCACCCTTGAGAAGTCAGGTACAGAGAGCACCTAGCATTGTGTCTGCAGCCCTTTACCATCACCACAGTGTGCTAGGCACTGTGCAGACATAAATGAAGGCAGAGCCCTGGTCTCTCCATGCTCCTTTCCATGCTCAGTGATCTGTACAGCTCACCAACAACCTGTTGGATTAGACCTCGGGGTGCAGTATCCCTGTGAGAGAGCAGGTCATTTCCAATTATTTTATTGGTGGGAGGAAACATTGGCATCAGCCCACTAGCTCTTTGCTCAGCCAGGAACTGAGTTGCCCTAATAGTAGGCTCAGAAGGAAATGAGGCCTCACTGCAGTTAACAGCAAAACTCCCCTCACTTTCAGTTGGACCAGGGCTTCATCCCTGAATGGTGAGATTGAGGTTGACATACAAATATTTCCAACAGGAGTACGCCAGGGAGCTGTCTCTGTGCAGGAGTCTCACTGGCTTCCTTGGTGTGGGGAAGGGGTGTTCTTTGCAAAGGGAAACAAGTGCCTGGATTCTCCAGCTGCTCCAGGCAGGTCTCTCCAGCACCTCTCTCACAAGTACAGAGGATGAAATATTGGTGAAATGTATTGGTGAAATTACTGGCATCACTTCTCTGCTTCCCTCTTTCCCCCCCACATTGAAATACCCATCCCCCTCACCTCAGCTGATCACGTTCACACAAAGGGACATAATAGATGGCCTGAGCCTTTGCTCCATGTAGGCTCTTGTCTTTCAAAAGGTGAGCAGCTATCATTGGACAGCCTGATAGGCAACCCCAGTGATCTCATTGCAGAATGAGGCCTAAAAGGCAGCCCTGGAGTTAGGCCAGTCCTCACAGTGATGGAGCAATGGGAGACATTCAAGGCCGAATGAATGGGTCCCAGAAGTGCAAGGAAAAGCCATTGCCACTTGTGACGACAGATGAAATTACAAGGAAGTGGGGCTCCATCTTAGCCAATGAATCACCCTCCCACCAGGTCCCAGCGGCTGTGGCATGGATTGTTCCACCCAGAGCAGGTAGCAACAGCTGCAGCCCATCCCCAAACCAAGATCTAAGGCCCTACGAGTGGTAGAATTTAACTTGTGCTCCCAGTTTCCCAAATATCACTCTTCAAGAGGCAGCTCCCACCTGCATGTTCTTCTCTGGGGCTTGTATTTTTTATGGGCTCTCTTTGCTGCCAATTAAGAATGCTGGTTCTTCCATGCAAAAGGATGAAGATCTCTCTCCATAGAAGTAGGGCATGGTAGTGACAGTGCAAGCTTCACAAACATACTATCCTCCACCAGTGTACCCAGGGTCCGAAAACTAGTCTCAGACGCTGGCTTCTCTTTTGAGCCTTTCAATGGGAGCAGCTAGCATGTAAGGTGGCAGTGGTGGGTTTTGCAACATGGGTACCCTGTAAGCTAAGAGACAGGCCGAAAGCCTGAGCATTGGACCCATTTTATTCAAGGCAAACAGATGTCGCCCAATAACAGCATGGAGTCACTCAAGCTGCATAAAGGCTAATGCTCCAGAAAGGGAAAGTTTCACATCTCCCTGCTAGTTCCCAGAGCCATCTCAATTGCCTTCCAGAACAACGATTTTGCCTTCATGTGGTTTCAGGGCACTGGGTTGCATTGTGCTGGGAGACAAAGCAAGTGAGGCTGTTAAACAATTGCTTTGCAATGAAGTGAAATAGCAGCAGGGTTAGTGAGACCCAAGAAACCACATCCAGCCATGGTGTGAGCATAGCAAAGTCAGTGAGTCCCAATCACTTAGATCAGAGCTCACGCCCACCCATCCTCTTTATTCAATGCAGCTTTCTGCAACTCTGCTGTGAGTTGTGCAATGGGCTGGTGGGTCTGGATTTTTTTCTCCTCCTTTTCCGCACCATAAGCAAAGTCCTAATACAGCTCCCATCCCCACTGCCAGCCCTGCACCATGCTCCCAGCAGAAAAGAGATGCAAAGCCACGCTTGGAATCTGATTCCCCGGCTTTAAACGCTGCTCTGCCAGCAAAGTGCGACTTGAAAGCTCCCCTGTCACAGTTACAAAGCTCAGAACAGCCCTTCTTCGGATAATCACGCTTATCTCCAGATTAAGAAAAAGAGAGCTGCAGCTGAGGCTGGTCACATGGGCTGGGATGTGGGCAAATCTCTTTTAAACAATCCCCATATAGCTGTGACCTCCACCACAGCCAAAATATTCATTCCTACTTGAATATCCAGCTCTGGAGACATGAAAGAATGAATGAGAGGGGGCATGTGCAGGACATGGGTGTTTGTGGGGGAAAACACAAGAGTGCAGGGGAGATGCAAACAGCACGAGAAAAAAGACAAATAATCGGTAATGAAAGAAATGAAGAACCAGACTAAGAAAGAGGAGTATGGGGAATGAGGGGGGGGAAGCAGAGAGAGAGAGAGAGGGGAAGAGATGGGGAAGATGTCTGTGTGCATGTGCATGTGGTGGGGGATAGATGAAAATGAAGGGAGAGAGTTGTGTTATGCTTCGTGCACATGGATTAGTGGCTCCCAGTTTAACCCTTTCTGCTCTGTCCCTTGCTGGCACACTAGTCCTGTTACGTGACTCAAGCTGTGCCAAGCAGCCTTGGCAAGTAGAGCACATTACCCACATTGCTGCCATGGATTCATTGAGGGGCTTTGCTTGTATGGAAATATCCTCCTTTCCCCCCCAGACAGCTCTTCAGCAGAGCTACCTGGCCAATAATTTTGACAAAGCAAATGTGAGTTTCACTGCAAGGGGCTTGCATTAAACAGAGATTGGATGGATGAGTGATGCAGCAAAAGAGAAAAGGTAGAGCAGGCATGAGGACAGGGATTTATTGGATTAGGTCTCCCCAGGGGTATCTGCTCTTGGGCGAGGCACTGGCAGAAAGAGGCTGTTCTGTGCAGGTTGTTTTTCCACTGTCATCCAAGTATTTCCATGCAACTAAAATTGGCTCATTACTAGGTAAATGCAGAGCCTGGCCATTCCAGAAGGCAAGGCAAACTCTGTATCCCTCATTTTAAGTCAGATACAGTTTTGTCTTTAGCTGCACCTTGGCTCTGAGCATAACACAGTGTGTCAAGTTTTTTTTCACCCACTATGAGATGTCACCAGACTCTGTGGAGCTTGGAATGAGGGGGCCACTTCATACAGGGCATTAAAATCCATCAAGAGTCAAGGCATCCAAATCCCATTAGCAGGTTGTGCTGAGTGCCTGCATAAGACACTAGCTCTGTGTGTGGCTGGAGTGGACCCAACAGCCACAAGAGGAAGAATGTGCAGGGTTAACTGGGATTTCCTTGGCTTGGGCGGTGGAGGACAATCACCAGAGAGAGCCCACCTGGCTTCCCCAGGCTTAGCATGCTGCTGCTAAAAGGTGGGCATAGACAGGGTGTGTCTAGACTACATGGCTCCATCGATGGAGCAGTGAGAATGGAAGCCAGACTGGGGCCAAGTGCCTTTCTCTATGCAGAATGAAACTGAGATACAGAGACATTCACAGAGTCCATTGCTGGACTCATATAGCCCCACTCCATAATCCCATGCCCTGGCCTTGCCTTCTTCTACCTCAGGCACCACGGACATCTGATCCAAATTCTACCTTAGCTCAGTCACAGACTATGTTAAAGGTGTCTCAGCATGTGCTGCTGATCATTAGCCTTCTGATATTTCCCAGAGATGGGTGGCTTTTCTGCAGCATTGAGCTCCAACTTGGAGAACTGGCCAAGATCATGCAAGATAATGGCAAGCTAGCAACAACCCTGCTGGCCTAGTCAATCCTAGCGGGATGTTGTAGAAAACAGAACCTGAGAAGTGGAGGGTCACATTTCTGTTTGTTTGCTGAGGCAATTCTGTGGGTAGATTCTGAGGCAGCCTCCTGCAGGCACTGTGGGAGTGTGTGTCTGCATGGCTGGCAGGAAAGTTGAGAAGCCATTTTCTTTGCGTTCTGCTTTCACATGTTGCCCACACACACAGGATACTATGTGCCAGGCATATGGGCTGGGCATTGGGGATTACCAGGGAGGGAAGGGAAAAGGATCTGACCTAAAAGCATAGACATACTCCACATATCAGCTTAACACGAGATCAGAGTCAGTCCTGTCAGTCACATTGCCTGTCACCTCTGCTTCCAGGTGCAACACTTTCTTCACAGCCCAGTAACATGAGAATAAAATATAATGACAATCTGTCCCTTCCCTCGCATCTTGCACCCAAAAGACCTCAGAGCAGTTGACAAATACTGGGCCAAGTCCCAGAATCCTTCCTCAGGCAAAGCTCTCGCTGATTTGTCTGGGAAAGGGAGGAGTAACGACTGACAAGCTGATGCACCCCACGTATGAGCCCCCTGAACTCAGAAAGGGATTAGTTCGAGGCAGGGCCAAACATGGCCTGGGTGAAAATCTCTGGATTTCTCTTAGCAGTGAATTTAGATTCACAATTAGCTCTGGTGAATTATTCACGTGGAACTATTTATCTGATTGGGGTTTTTTTTTTTTGTTCCATTTACAAATTATCTCCAAATGGCTTGTAACTTGCAAATTTGCTCAGTGTTCCATTGTTGCCATCCCTCATGATTTTACCACAAGTCTTATGATATAAGGTGTGTTGCTTAAAGCCCCACTTCCTGGAATCCTGTGATTAAGGGAACATCTTAGCTTGCACTTTAAAAAGTGTACATTTATAGCCACCATGGCTGTGGAGAAAAGATTGAAAATGTGACCCAAGTGCATCTAAAGACTCAGAAGACCAAAGACAAATATAAACAATCCCACATTTAGTAATTTTTAGCCAATCTTGTAATTTTGGGAGCCTGACTTATGATTTTTGAGCCTTTGGGATTGCTGTACTGATATGCACCAAACAGTTTGTCTGAAAACATGCTGGACTATGCTGGTTCATTGAGTCATAGTAAGTCACATGGTATTGCTTTTGTTCCCTGAATGGATGACCTGTGCTTTCTAAACAGGAGGAATCTCCTCTACTGATCACATTTTATCCACAGAGTTTCACATTTGTGCAGTGAGTCGAGAGAGCAAACAGCAGAGAGTTTCCAAAAGAATTTTTCACATGGGCCATAAGAGAGCTTAGTTGCACATATTCTGTGCATTCACATCAGAGATGCAGCTAGTGGCTCCCACAGTCACATCCACAAACTCACAATCACTTTCAGTGACTTCTCTAAATGCACAATGAAGTCCCCAATCCCAGCAGTCATTGCTTAGGAATATCTCCGCTCTCCATCTCCCATCTCCTTGCATTACAGGTGACTATGACGCCTGGAGAATTTCCCTGATGGACTGGTAGCTTTAATAGAGTCACACCATTTCATGGGAGGCACAACTTCCAACAAAAACTACCATACCCTCGTTACAACAGAAGGGGACAAATAAAACCACTGGCTAAACACAAACACATTCACAGCCTGATGGTATAGAAAAGGCTGCCCTTCAGTTCTTAGCAATCTAAACGCCTGGACTCAGAGTACTACAGGAGTTAGGAGGAAGGGTGCTGCTGTGTGTATATGGCCTATAATGAATTCATAGGAACTCCTAGGATCTGTCTACACCAGTGTTTCTTAAACTGTGTCCCACGGTACATCGGTGTGCCGTGAGGCAGTCGGAGGAGTGCCGCAGAGAACAACAGAATTCAAATGGCCGCCCTTAAAAGGGTAGGCGACCTCTTTTTTTTTCCTTTGCTCAACAAAAAATCCTTGGTGTTCCCCATAAAAAAAATTGTTTGGTGTTCCTCAGTCTTAAAAAGTTTAAGAAACACTGGTCTACACTGCTTGTTTTTGTGCAAAAACCTCTTGTGCAAAAATCCTTGGGCAGAGAATATGCTAATGACAGTGCAACAAATGGTAATGAGCTCTTTATTAGCATACTCTCTGCCAGAAAAAGCTAGCAGTGTAGACATAGCCCTAGAGAACTTTGCATAGAGAGCAGAGGAGAGGCATTAGAGAAAAGCCCAAGGAGTGGGTAGGTAGCTCTGTCTTGGCTGGCTCAGGGCTGGTACTCCAAGTTGTCTGCCTGCTCCTGCTGAACAATCCATGAGTTTCAGAGAAGGAGGGCACAGGTGAGTGTCAAAGGAACCAGGTTCTGGCAAAATGCAAGACAAACTCTCTTTGCATGTAAATACACACACTGCATACACAGTCTCCTGCTATGCAGAAGCATAGAGGCCTGGTCTACACTACAGCGGAAGGTTGAAGTAAGATATGCAAGTACAACTATGTTAATTATGTAGCTGGAGTCGACGTATCTTACATCACATTTCCATGCTGTCCACATAGCGGGAGGCTGACAGAAGCAAATGCTCCCTTCGGCTTCCCTTACTGTGAAGAGCAGCACCAACAGGGGCACCCTCTGAGTTTGATTTAGCATGTCTTTTTTCAGAAGTGAACTCTGGAAGATTGACCATGGCAGCGTCGATTTTCCACGTAGTGTAGACATGGCCAGAGAAAGAGAGATCTCCCTGCATGCCTGCTATACAGGGATGACAGAACAATTGTGATAGCTAGAAGCAGAAACCATGTATTTGGTTGTAATTACTAACTCAATCTGGGGGGGCTGCTGCATGGCCAGCACTCTTCATTCCAGCACCCCTGCTTTTGTACAAATCTGTTGCTGCAGAACCTAGCAGCAGGGATACAGAAAACACCAGCCAGAGCACAGAACACACAAGGTGATCGAGTCAGCTCAGTCCTAATCTAAGAAGCACACAATACCTCCGTGGAAATTGACCGCAGTGTACTGTGGATCAGCTCCGCTGTCCTGCACTGCCTCCCTCTTCTGCATTACCAAAAATCCACTTTTTCGTCTTTCCCCACTGCTGAAACATGGGCCATCTTTTGCCTGTATCACTGCAACCTTCTCCTATCAATTAGCTCAGACTGGTGAAAGGAGTCAAGTCCTTCTCTTACCACTGTAGTCACATCACTCACCCACCTTTCACCTCCTTATCACCTTTCTGTCTGTCACTGTATAACCCACACACCTCTTGTGGTTCACTGTCCCATGTAGTGGCACTTAGACCACTTACAGTGAGAGCTAAGAACAAGGGAGCTCTACAGCCTAAGCCAGGATCCCAGCTGACTTTATAGCTCAAGCTGTAGAAGCTCCTACACTAAGGTCCCAGGTTTGAATCCACCCAGTGGTGGTTAGAATTGCACCAAGCTTCCCACTCTCACCCTGAAGAGCCTGTAGCAGCTTAGCCTCTCCTCCCCTTCCTTGCTGATCCATACATCTCCTTTGCCAGCTTTTGGCTTTATCCTTTCTATCATGCTGCTCCTTTCCCTGGAATGGTCTCCCAGTCAGAGCCAAGATTCAGTGAGTGCAAAGAGATGGAGAGAGAAAAACACCCATGAACAAGAGGTGAAATCCTAGCCCCACTGACATCAATGACAAAACTCCCATAAACTTCCACAAGGTTAGGGTTTCAGCCTAGGAGTCTAACTTATGCTGCAGCAGGACAAGTCAAGAATCCCTTTAGCTCCATATCTGACATTTGGCCAGTCACTGTCCAGCCATGCAAGTCCCTTCTCTCTAGATCGTTAAAGAGGGTTTATTTTAAAATTACTCTTTAAGGATATTTGTACAGTTGGACTTGGGGTACAAAGGGTACCTGACACTATACATGGAGGGATGCAAAATTAGCTCATGAGAATTAAATATATGTATATAACTCTAACAGTTCCTAAAATTCTAACCATTAGTAAGTCTGAGTCATATACCGCCTAAATGCTAGGGTGGGAGAAAAGGTACTGGTGCTAAATGAGTCTATCCTAAACATAAGCCAATAAAGCCTTTTGAACTCACCAAATATTCTCCCTCTCTATTTTTATGCTTCTCTGTTTATCTGTCTGTTTTCGTGGCTACACTCTCCCTAGCCACATGTCTCATCTCCTATAAAATATGCTCATTATTGCCAGTGGATTTTTCACACATCTCTTTGGTGTAGTAGGCCGGGTGTTTGTTGCTGTTAATGCTTTGTGTGTGTATAAAAGTGTGTTAGGATCCACTAGAAATAAACATATTTTAGAGGATTTGTAGGACAGTGAGGAAAAGATATAAAGTAAAAATGGCTGCTATTTTTTTAACTTCTCCTGAATTAGCAAACCAATATGTTAGACTGCATTTCCACAAATTATGTGCCCTAAGATGCAGTCTATAGGCCCCCTCTGAGAACTAAGGAGTCACTTTAAACCTCACCCCTTCTTTTTGTGGTTGCTAATTATCCAAGTCTTCCAGGCTCTATCCAGCACACATACACACTCCCAGCTCCAGAGTTCCCCTCATCCTCCCCCACCATGAAAACAGCTTTTGCCAGTGGAAGGAGGACAAACATATTCATTGGCACCTTATCAGACATGCATGCAAAACTAATTAACATGGGGAGACATGCAAGCTGCCATCCAGCCACACACGCACGTGCGCACACACAAGGCAGCCCTTGTCTGCTGGGGACATTCAAAAGGCTTTGTCGCTAATTTAGGCATCTGTCTCAGTCTGGTCTGGTCCTCCTGGCTGGGCGAGGTTTGTGTTTTTTTTTCCCACCCCATTTGACAATGCTGGGAACATGCCCGGAGACCCCTCATTCAAATCGCCCCTTGACAATGGTCTCATTGTGTGAGCATCTAGACAAGGGAGAAGAAGGGGGAGAAGGCAGGGAGGGGGAGGGGGAATTAAAATGCAAACCCAAAGCAGTGTTTACTAACACAACCCTGCAGCTGCCCCATCTCCTTCCCCCCTTCCCGCTCTCCCCCCCCCCCCAGTTCTCCAGCCTTAACAGACACAGAGAATCAGAGAGGGACTAGGAAGATGGGGTGATTTGAAGCTCATGGTTTTGGGGAGATTACATGCTGGGGGGGGGGGGGCAGGGTATTGAAAGGCACACAGAGGCTTTATTCTCCAAAAGGGAGGATGGAGGTTATAGCCTTTTGAGGTGGAGGGAGCTTGGTGCTCCAGGGGAAAGAACTCCAGCATGCTATGGGCTTAGAAAGGATGGGCTGAGGGTGGTTATAGGTTCAGGGAGGGGAGTACAGACTTGAGGGAGCAGTAGGCTCAGCCATGCTGATATTCTGCTGATAAAAATAACATTTGCTTAAACCTGGCCTCACAGATCAATGTCACAGCAACGACCCAGACACTCAACACTGGATTTTTTTGTAATCGCTGCTTCTGGGGAATGCAGAGCAGGAAAGAAAGGAACCATGTCGGAAGGCCTCTGTGGCTCCTGTAGGTCTGCACAAGGGAACAGGCTTCAGAGGTTTGTTTTCTTCCCCTTGCAGCTAATCAGTTTCAGGAAAGATTGTTAGAGAAGACCGTGAAGCAGGGGAGCCACAACTCTGACTGCAGAGGGGACAGATCTTAGCCAGGTGACCTTACCACACCTGCTGGAGAGGCAGGCTGTGCAGATATTGTTCACGGAGAAAGACCTGGGGCTTTGCAGAGCCAAGGAAGAAGAGGGGGCCCAAAGTTTTCCAAATATGCAAATATACACAGAGAGATCCAGACAAAGAGGCTTCAATGGAATGAAGGCACCAGACAGACGCAGGCACCCACCTAGGCTATGCATTCTAATTCTGCTAGAAACCACACAAAAAGCCAAGACTCTCACTACTGTTATTTATGTATGCACTTTTCATTGCTCTAGGGAGCTACTTATGAGGCTGGCACAACAGAAGATTTGAACCATCTCATAGAACTTCCAGCATCCTGGGCAGGGCTGGATTATCCAATAGGCAGACTAAGCACATGCTTAGGGCACCAGCAAAGCAGGGGCACAAAAAAAAAGAGAGAGATTTTACAGTATAATATTGTTTTTATTTTGAATTACATATGGAGGGGGGGCACCATAATCTTTTCAGTGCGTAGGGCCTCTAAAGGTCTTAATCCGGCCCTGATCCTGCCCCTGAAATACTGTCAGACCAGATCTTACATTATATTAGCCCAAAACAAATCCAGCAAAACCCATAAACACAAGCATCCCATATGCAAAATGAACACAACCATGCTACACAAGTGTGCTCACATTAGAGGTGAAAAAGCTGTTCTTCTTGAGTAATTTTTCCTATTAATCAAACCCTTTTCTCTGTTTGTGAATTCTCCATGAAGAGCCTTTGATTACTTATTCATGGCATGTGATTGGGTGCTTGTATCACATGATATTATTTCTGCACCTGGATCTGATGACTGAAACTTTCATAAAGAGGAGGTAAATCAAAAGAGATTTCAAGATGTCTACTTGAATAGATTGGGGCAAATCTTCACACAAACGTGCAGGCTCATGAGAATTTGTGGTATTTGCTTACCACAAGCATTCTTGTGAACAAAAGGGGAGGGGGAAATAACATGTACAAATGTTTATGGAAAACAAAACGGAAGCTAATGTCCAGGAAGCATGTCTGTAATATTCACACATGATTTTATTGCCATATTGCCTCAGTTCTAATACACAGATAGACAGACAGACAGACACACACACACACACACGCTATATTTGTAATTAATGCAGCACAGCTACTGCATTAAACTTCTAGAAATCAGCTCAGGATACCACCACAAGGAACCAAGGAAAACACAATAATTCAATGTTAAAGCAAGATAATTACAGGTATAATTATATAGGACCACATTCTATTGCCATTTCCATGGATGTATATTATATTACAACAAGTCAATAGAGTTATATAGGATTTAAACTGGAGTAGGTCAGAACAGAATTTGTTCCATTTGGGACCAAATCCTGAACCCTCCTCATGCGAGTAACTCTACTGAGCAGTGTGGAAGCCAGGAGTAATTGAAAAGGAACAAACTTTTATTTAGATGCCTAACTGTGGTTTTGGTGCCTACATTTAGGCACCCATATTTGAAAATGTTAGTTACAGTATATGCATCCCAGATTCTCAAAGGTATTGAAATGCCTAACTCCTATTGATGTCAATGGGAATTAGGTGCCAAACTACCTTTGTAGATTTGGGTCTACAAATATAAACTAAGGGACGGATAGAGCCAAAATCTATCAGTTTACACCAGTGGTGTCCAACCAGTTTTGAAACAGTAGTCACCATAGTGACTACTGCTATAGTGAACTCAACTGGCCAAATAGCCACATTGTTCAAGCCAACTAGACACACTAAACCGGCCAAATAGTCACATGTGGCTAGTGGCTAGCATGTTGGATACCACAGATTTCCACCAGAGCAGCTTCCACCAGCTTACTAAAATTCTCATTCCTAAGCAAATAAGGGCATTTCAGAGTCATTCCACTCAGTTAACTAGTGGTGTACCCCAAGGGTCAGTCCTGGGACCAATCCTTTTCAACTTATTCATAAATGATCTGGAGAAAGGGGTAAGCAGTGACGTAGTAAAGTTTGCAGATGATACCAAACTGTTTAGGATAGTCAAGACAGAAGCAGACTGTGAGGGACTCCAAGAAGATCTCACCAAACTGAGTGATTGGGCAACAAAATGGCAAATGAAATTTAATGTGGATAAGTGTAAAGTAATGCACATCGGGAAAAATAACCCCAACTATACGTACAGTATGATGGGGGCTAATTTGGCTACGACAAATCAGGAAAGAGATCTTGGAGTTATCGTGGACAGTTCTCTGAAAACTTCCACACAGTGTGCAGCGGCGGTCAAAAAGGCAAATAGGATGCTAGGAATTATTAGGAAAGGGATAGAAAATAAGACCCAGAACATCTTACTGCCCCTGTATAAAACTATGGTACGCCCACATCTTGAATACTGTGTACAGATGTGGTCTCCTCACCTCAAAAAAGATATTTTGGCCTTGGAAAGGGTTCAGAAAAGGGCAACTAAAATGATTAGGGGTTTGGAACGGGTCCCATATGAGGAGAGGCTAAAGAGACTGGGACTTTTCAGTTTAGAAAAGAGGAGACTGAGGGGGGATATGATAGAGGTCTATAAAATCATGAGTGGTGTGGAGAGGGCTGATAAAGAAAAGTTATTTATTAGTTCCCATAATAGAAGAACTAGAGGACACCAAATGAAATTAATGGGTAGCAGGTTTAAAACTAATAAAAGGAAGTTCTTCTTCACACAGCGTGTTGTCAACCTGTGGAACTCCTTGCCAGTGGAGGCGGTGAAGGCTAGGACTATAATAGAGTTTAAAGAGAAGCTGGATAAATTCATGGAGGTTAGGTCCATAAAAGGCTATTAGCCAGGGGATAAAATGGTATCCTTGGCCTCTGTTTGTCAGAGGCTGGAGAGGGATGGCAGGAGACAAATCACTTGATCATTGTCTTCAGTCAACCCTCTCTGGGGTACCTGGTGCTGGCCACTGTCGGTAGACAGGATACTGGGCTAGATGGACCTTTGGTCTGACCCAGTACGGCCGTTCTTATGTTCTTATGTTTTCTGCCATTCTCTCTTGAGCCAAAGGATTCACTGTCCTGTCTCCTTCTTTCCCCATCCCCTTGGTTACACAAGGAAGTCAGGGCCAATCTCTCTGGGAGCCACTAGCTGTTTAATATGCCCATTGCAAGCAGGGAACAAGCATAGCCATTTTTCCAAAATGCCAAAAGATTCACAGTTCTAAAGCTGAGTTTTATAGACTCCTGAAAACCTTTTTGAAAAAATTAAAAACTACTGTTTTGAAAATACTGTTTAAGATCCTACCATAGCTATACACTATTCAGACAATTTTAAAGCTGCATGTGATTCTAAGGCAAAGTATTTGAAAGTCTCCTTTAATGACCAGCAAAGAATGAAGTTCAGATTCTAGGTTTCCAAGGCAACCCCTACTGAAATTCCATCATCAGCTGCTGCAGGAAACAAATGGAGAATCCTGAATTTGGGCCTAGCAAGCTCAAAGCTTTTCTGTCCCCCTTAAAAAGTAAAATATAATTCTCTCCTTCTAAGGCCCTGCCATGTAGAAATCCCAACATCTGTTATTCTAGCTCTTCAATCACTTAAAAGAAATGTGCATTTATTGAACTAAATTTCCAATGGCCTCTATGCATAGAGGTATATGAGAGCATATGATTTTGTGTTTGGGCATGACTTGCATTTATTTCTAGACAGTTAGGCTATGTCTACACAGCAAGCCATTATTTCAAAATAATGTTGAGATGGAGGACTTCTTACTCTGACCCCTGTAACCCTCATTTCATGAGGAGTAAGGGAAGTCGAAGGAAGAGTGTTCTTTCTACGACTTCCTGCTGTGTAGACAGCACCAAAAGCCAAAGTAAGCTATTTCGACTTAAGCTATGCAATTGATGTAGCTGAAGTTATGTATCTTAATTCAACTTTTGCCTTGCTGTGTAGACGTGCCCTAAGATATCTTGCTTCTTTGCTGGAGCATGCAAATGTTGTTTAGCTGTACAAATACAGGACAAATGGTAAAGGATAACTGGAGACTATTTGGAAAATGTATCTCCAAGCGTATATGTGTACATGCTAATACAGAGACTCTTTAAACAGTCAGCTCTTCAGGGCAGGACTAACTTTTGCTGCATTGGAATAGTGCTTTGCACAATGTGCCTTAGCCCCTATTTGTGTGTATATCCACACTAGATAATACACTACTTCATTTACCACTCTGAATACAGTTTTACACCATTCTAATTCCACTGATTTCAGTGTAATTCAGCAGTTCTTAAACTGTGGGTAGGCAGATGGAATTACAGAGAATTCAATAATCAATCCCCCCCCCCACACACACACACACCTGGTATGGTGTTTGCTATCTAAGAACTTGATAGGGGGTGAGCTTTCCCATGCTCCGAGATGAGTGATGGACTCTCTAGGAGAATGACACCCTGTGAAAAGTAAATTCTAGCAGCCATTATTTGTCCCAAACCTACCATCAGACTAGTGCCATTAATTTGATTGAAAAAGCAAGTGCAAGCCAATTAAATCCATGGCCAAAATAAATGTTACTCCAGCAGCAACATTTCCAGCAACAAGGCTCAGCCCTGGCTGTCAGGCTTTCAGGCCCTGGCCTTTGCTTTAGGCATGCCATGTAAATAGAATCCTACATTTACCAGGGAATTACCATTGGCAGGTCTTTCATGTTCTCTAGTCCCCAAGGCAGCTACTCTCCTCATTGCCCACTGCCATGGTTTGGCTTGGCATCTGATCACATATGACACGACTAGAAGCCCATGTGGATTCTCCTTTCAATTTCTGACAAAAATGTGTCACCAACAGCAAAGGAAGAAAACAGTAAAGGCTACAGGACAGATCCTTGGGTGAGGGCGAGTTGCGGAAAGCATAAGTCAGGCTGGCAGGGAGCTTCTGTCTCCTCATTACAGTGTGGCAATGTGCATGTTCATCAATAGGGACTTCCCTTCTCCCTGGGCTGAGACACCTCACAAACTCTCCAGTGTCTAAACTCCCTTTTTGAAGCAAAGCTGAAGAAGAAGAGGCATTAAGGAGACTCCACTGCGACCTGCCAATATCCTGGATCCCACGTCTCCTGCTTTGGGCCAGAGGAGGCATTTGTTGCTCTGTCCAATGACCTGTTCCTGACCACAGATAATGGGAGTGTGTCCGCAGGGCCGACTTATCCATTAGGCACAGTAGGCACAGTGTCTAGGGCCCACAATACCTTTAGGGGCCCACGAAAATGTTTTAATTTCTTTTAAAATCAGAAGAAAAAAAATGAACTTTTAGGGTTGAAGAAAATGTTTAAATTTTTTTCTCATATCAGAAAAAAATGAAACTTTTAGGGCCCACGAAAATCTATTAAATTTTGCCTAAAACAGAAAAAAAAACATGTTGAAGTATTTAAATTTATATCAAAAATAATTTTTAATATTGATATTATTATGGTGGGAGGGGCCCACAAAGACAAAAGTGCCTAGGGCCCACGAAAGTCATAATGCGGCCCTGTGTGTCTGTCCTTATGCCGCTGGGCCTGTCTGGGACATTTAATGCTATTGATCTGTCTCATCTCCAAAAACTGCTGGGTGTTAACAATAATGCCTGGAAGCAGCTCAGTTCCTTTCTCTCAGCCTGAGCCCAGAGAATTGTCATGGGCAACAGCTCCGCTTCCAAAATCCCTTGCCTCTCCAGTGCCACAAGGCTCCAGTCCCTCCCATGTCTATATGACACCATTGGGAGAGCTACTGAAACAACACAGACTTAAATGTCAGTGGGACACAAACACCACACCGTTCCCCAACTCTTTGACATGGAGCCCAAATCGCACCATCTCCCATGCTTCAGGAGCTGGCCAAAATCAGCAGCTGGATGGAGAGCAACTGGCTGACGCTGAACCCAGGCAAGACTGGGGTGATGCTGGCAAGAAAAGATTCACACTTTGAGGAATTAGACTTCGCTATAGCACCTCCCCCATCATCACACTGTTCAGTTTGTCTACAGTTTGGGGGAGGGGTGGGATCCTTCCAGGTTCCTTAGTGCTGTCGGAAACCCAAATAGCCTTGGTGGTCAAAATGACCAGAAGAGTGCACCTTGGCAGACACAGAAATGACCAGCTTAAGGATGGTCTCTCATGCTCCCTTCTGTCCAAGAACAAAATCCTTCCCACTCTGAAAGCTCCAGCTGCTACAAAATGCATTAGCTTGTTTGCTTAGTCACACATTACCCTAGTGCTCCACCCTCTGGATCTGGCTCCTTTTCCGAGTTATTGCTTCTCCCTCCATGACTATGACCTCCTACAACAACTCAGTTCCACCAGAGCAATGTGGACCAATAGGGGTAGGCCTGCAAGTTCAGGGGATGGAACCAGACCTTGGAACTCACTCCCACAAGACATAAGAATGAGCATAAACCTCAGCATTTTCAGAACTGAAAGCAAAAAACTCCTTTCTTCATCTTAGCTCCAGCACAAGTCAGTCACGTACAGAGTTGGCTAAAATGGCTCACTAGAGCTGTGACTAAATGGCCATTTAGAAAACTAATGAATGTAAAGGAGAGACTCAGCTTTATTTATTTTTTTAAAGCAAACTTCCAGCCCTTCCAGCCTTTTTCCTTGCAAAAATGGCCTTGAAAATGCAAGCCATTCTGGAAGGCCAAGTCTTGTCCCTGATTTTCCTTAAAAGCTCAAGTCATTCATAGGCCCATTCCAACCATTTAAGACTGATCTTTGAGAGCTCTTGGTAGCTATAGCCCATTGATCTGGGATCTTCCCAAACAGCAAATTCACATAGTGGAGGGGCCAATGCCACCCAGGGCACCATCAATGGGTCAGTTCTCCCTGCCAACTGCTTGTGGCCAGGCCTATGGCTCTGCTACCCAGCTAATGTGACCATTACCCATAAGGATGGGTGGCTAAATAAAATGGTTTCAATGAGAGGCAGCATAGTCGAGTGGATAGAGCAAGAGACTAATCCTATTTGCAACCCCAACTCCCTTTGTTAGGTCACACAGACAAAAGTGGACAAACTTGAGTGCCTAAATCCAGAGGTGCAGAGGCAGGTAATTAACATCATATACCCACTTTTAATCATTTGAGTCTGTGTGCCAGTTTCTACTTCTATAAACTGGGGATACTAATGCTTCCCTACCTCTCAGAGCCATTGTGACACTTGAATTGATTTGTGTCAAATATATAGGTCCCCAAATTCACCCAAATGTCCATAAAGCCTTCCAGTGGTTGAGGACCCTAGGAACTTCCAGATTATATGGACAACTGTTCCTTGCACATTTTTTCTAAATGTTGGCAACAACCCACAGAGCCCAACACAAGCAGCTGGGCTGGGAGTCTCCTGGAAGCATCACAAACAAGACCTCAAGAACCCAATACACATAATGTGCATCAGTTATAAATGATGAAGGAGAAATGTTATAGTAGCACCTGTATTGTGCTAGGCACTGCCTACTTGTATAATAAAACACCGTCCCTTCCCTAAAGAGTCTAACCACAAGCATTAAAGGGGGCTGGGGAGAGAGAGGAAATATGCAATAAACACTGTTTATTTCTGTTTCCCCTATAACAATCAGGTCTCTTCACCTTGGTTAGTTTCTTGGAGGTAACAAGACAGAAATGGGCCCTGAGGATGTGTTTGCAGAAGAGGAGGGCAGAGACTATTGATCAGCTTCAGGAACGAGCTCCATGTGCGAAAGGTGATATGGAAGAAGGCACAGACAGCTGTATGAGAAAAGAACAAACAAAGGGTCCACTGGGAGTGGGCATGGATGCAATAAGATACAAGAATGGATAAGCAGAAAGGGCAGGGTTAAATTTGGGCTCCATGCCAGGCAAATCTTCCCCAGCTCCTCTGGCCAGCCCTGCCTGTAGGGGAGCAGGTATAGTGGGCAGATGTTCTTTACTGTTGGAGGAGGCGGGGGAATTGTTTCACATGCTGATCTAAAAAATGCTAAGGCTGGCTCTGAAGTGGACGGGTCAAGAAATACTCAAGAGACAAAATAAAGAGTCCTTTGGGTTTGACTAGGAAAACCAGCCCCTCAAACTTACACTTGGTTCCCTATTGCCAAGGCTGTTCTGGCTAAAAGAAGCTTCATTGTAACACCTGGGAATGGAAAGGGGCTAAGGCAATTTTCCTCGGTCTGAATGTAGGTATGACCTACAGATACACAGCGCAGGGTGCTGGGCTTATTCACCTTTTCTTTGCAAACAAACTGGAAAAGGGCAATTTTGGAAGCTAGTCCCACCCCAGCCACACAAAATATCAGTCTCCTCCTTATATATTTAGCTTTCTATGCATGGGCACCCTGTTAATTTGACCACAAGTGAGATGAACTTGATGGGTCTCAGCCAAGTACTCAGTCAGTGACTCTCCATCTCACAGGACATACAAGCACGGCTTGGGGAAGGCATAGAGCTGGACTAGTTGGAGCTGCTAGGAGTGAAGACAGAAATCCATTAACAGAAGCCCAGGATGGAATAGCCAGAAATGTTGCCAGTCAGGATTGGGATGCAGTGGCAGAGATGGGAGAGGCATGAAGTTTGCATAAGGCCTGACTCTAGTATATGCTATTAGCCCTTCATTTTCATGAGCTATAAAGTCACTTCACTACAAATGACTGAAAAACACAGCAAAAGCAGTGGACAACAGGGGTGATGGTAAGACTTACACAATGGATCACAGAGATGCAAGCAGAGAAAGGGAACAGATAAAAGACCCCTCAGGCAGGTGTATTGGAGATTCAGGGGGTGAAAGAGCCCAATTAACATGCCAGCCTGACACCACTGTATTAACCAAGGAGAATTCCTCACCAGCCCCTGGAGGGTAACACTGGCTTTGTTCAGTGACTGCATCTCCTCTCCTGTCTCTCTCCCAGATCCCACTGCTGGCTCTGAACAGGCTATCCTCACCCACTGCTCTAAGCACAACACTTCACTGCCAAAGCAGGGCCCATGTAAGACAAGAAAGCAGAGGTCTGTCTTCCAGGATCTGGACCCATGCTCAGGCACCATGACCTTGCAGAGCTTCTACTGTTCCTGCACAGGAGACTGCAAGGAGCCCAAGCTTACCCAAATCAGGCTTGCGTGAAACATGAGCGCACATGGGGAAGTGCTCGGAGACATGTACACTCATGCCTCCATGCATGCACATGGGCACCATAGGTACTGGAACTAGGAGTGTGGGGGTTGGCGGGGGGGGGGGGATCTGCAGCACCCCTTGGCATGGAGTGGTTTCCATCATATAAAGGATTACAGTTGATTCAATGGCTTGCAGTACCCCCACTATACAAATTCTTCCAGCCCCCCAGCGCGCACTTCCCTCTGTTTGTTCTCTTACATAAGATAGTCCCAGTAACCAACAAAAAGGCCCAGTCTGCTAAAAAAGAAAATGAACACAAAAGCCCCTCCTCCCCCTTCCACAACCCTTTGCCTGCAAGTTGCATAGGAATACACTGCTCATGAGTAAAAAACAGTTTTTCCCCTTTGGGGCTGGCCAATGCCACTTGCTCCATGATCCTATTGCCTAGAGAACTGTCTATGGTACTGGCCTTCCCAAGAACACAATCCTGGTCTTCTCTCCCATTGTGCTGTGAAGAGAGGGGCTAGGAGTGGCAGGTTGGGGGACTAGAAAAAACACAAGATGCAGCATCCTGGCATCAGTTTGTTGCCATATTCTCCTTCCCTTCGCTCTCTGCTACAGAAAGAGAAGGGAGCCCAGGTTTCTCACTTTTATGTTCCCTTCCTACTACCTCCTATCCCCCCCAAAATTACAAAGACAGCTCCAGAGGTCATTTGCCACAGAGTTCATGAGGCTGGTGATTTCTTTTGCACCAGATCATGCTGCTAGTAAAATCCCAGCCTTTCCCTGAAATTCCCCTAAATCCAGAGAGCTAGAAACACACACATAACTACAGTGTAATTTGGGGAGGCCTCGTGCCACACAGTGGCCAAGTTACCTAGAAACCACCTTGTGATTGTGTCATGCCAGTTATTCACAACCATCCACTTCATCTCTGAGGGCAACTGCATGATATTTTCATGGGAGTCATGTGCAGAACTAAGGAGACGTGAACTACCAGCTCCTCCTGCTCAACGTATATTTGGACACTAACTTGACTGAAACCCGTTCTGCACATCCATTGTATCACTGAAGGACAACACTGTCCTGTTACTTCTCAGGAGCAAAGAGGCTGCATGCGTGGCTGGCATTGACTATTGTTAACTCCATTGTCATGGCCACATTCGGATTTGTAAAATTATATTCTACCTCTCTACACTCCCTTTGTGGTTTCATGGGATGCAGGATTCTCCTTTACTCCCTGTTTCAACCAGTTTTCAGAGTTCAGTATGGCAAACCTCAGGCTTTCAAAAATCATGAGTCATGCCACAAAAATTATGAGATTGTTTTTAAAAAATAATGAGATTTTTTTATTTTAAAAATTATATATTTGTTTTAAATTTTCCTCCTAGTTTCTGAGGCTTTATTGTTCACTTGCTTCATGTTTGCAAGCTTTGGTCTGCATCTATGATGGCTAGACCCTTCAATAAAGGATGCCATTGCTTGCTTCCATGGGCTGGGGCTTTAAGAAAAACACTTAAAAAGACTCAATAAAAATAATGAGGGTTGTCCACACTGAGCATTGCTGGGAGTTTAGGATCTACTGATTCTAGCCCAAAGGTTTCTGCATATCCATGCTGGCTGGAGGGACGCTTGTTTGAGTATATCCTATATAGAGATGTATATAGACAGAATGGAAGGTGATCTGCACATGTGGGTATGATCAGAACAAAGTGTTTCCAGAATTTACAAACAACCATCCTGCTGTGGAACAGCCAATGAGGGGTGAGATTTCTTCTGAACACATCTGACTCTCTCCTGGCTGTATCAGGCATTCCTCACTCATTTACCTAATGTGATCTGCATTATAATTAGCAAAAGCCTCACTGTCTAAAAGAGATAAAGGATGTGCCCCTGCAGTGTAAGTTATGCCAAATGGAGGTTTTATATTATACAGGGGTGGAACGGAACTACCATACTAGTAGCACTTTTACTTGGCCCTGCATGGAGAACTGACAGGGGCTAGAGAAAATTATGAGCATAGGCTTAGCTGCTACTCTTCCAAGTCCCACTTCCATTTCCTTCCCTAAGTAAAGTCCCTGGCAGGCAAATCTCCCCAGTAAGTAAGTTTAGGTCCAGAGACAGGTTCTGACAGACAGCTGTACTGAGGACAGTCCTTAATTTACCCCAGACCTAGTAAGCAATGCAAGCTCCTCCCCACAAACACACAAATCCATGTGTCACAGCCCAAAGCTACGAGGAGAGTTTGGTTTCTATGGCTCATTCAGTCTCATAAGAGAGGCCCAGCCAGTTGTGATGGTATTTGTCATCTGCCTACTAGAAATGGAACTTTGGAACCCCTTGCATTGGTGTAGTTTTGCTGTACAAACTCCCTGGCTCTTTAAAAAGGCACCATCCTTAGCAGAGCCCAAGAGAAGGTTCTTCCCATTCAGCAGTCCCCACCAATGACAGCAAGCAGGAATTATTAAACAGAGTAAAGCAAACACCAGTGCATACAACATGTGCACACACTCAGATGGAGATGCATCGACACTTGTTATATATGTGTTCTCGCATGCACAGCCCTTCTGCTCAGGCACTCACCCAACCAACACTTACCACAAAACACGACACACATGCCTGTTCACACATGATGTGCATGCAAAAGAGCTACCTACACAATCAATGTCAAATGATTCCAAGAAAAACAAACAAACACTCGCCTTTAAAACTGTAACCTAAATAACGGATTTCCAGGCATGCATTAGAAATATTAGACAATGAAGACTGTGAAGCTGGGCCTGGCAGCAAGCCAGGGAGGCTCCTGCCCCTGGGAGTCTAGTATGTTTCCTATTTAGTCCATTTTCACACTGCTAGGTAGCCATCCAAAGCCTTGGCAACCCAGAACCCAGGCACACATGTTCGCCCATATAATTAGAGTATCTGGGAACCACCATGACACAGAATGTGGATGTAGAGAGAGGAATGAAGGGGGTGATTATTATTCATTGTACATAGAGCCTCATCTCTCTCACAAGAGCTTTACTTGCTCTTTAATTGGTTCCATTCATGGCAGTCCTTCAATGCCTTCCATAAGTGTAATTATGCCAGGCTCGCTCCATCTGTCTGGAGTCGGGAACAGCAGTTACTTCTAGTGTTTAGATTTTGAACCAATATTTCGGTAGCTAGATTTGTTAGTAATAATAATAATAATCATCATCATTATTATTATTGCTTGACTGTTTGGCGCTCTCCAGTACAAAGTCTCTCCTACTCACACCCATTGCAACTCCAGTGGGAGTTGAATTTGCCTAATGCGAGCAGGATTTGGCCCTGGCTCTCTCTGGTCTGGGATCTTCCTGGCATTGTTCATAGGAATAGCCCAATGCTTTATCAGTCGCTCTTGACAGCTGCCTCCACCAAAGTTATTGAGACATGTGTAGGCAGGTTTCCTTACAGGCACACAAGAGACATCAGAAAGGATAGAAAATAAAGAGGTGCATCCTCTCACCCCTAGCAAACTATAAAACCAAGATCACCTCAGAATCACCATTAAAAGCACAGGCTCTTGAACTGCACCCCTCTGGAGTCTCTGGCAGGGGGATGCGAGTTCAGATGGGTTGAGGCCTAGTTTCACATGAGAACACAACTTACACCTCCAAAACTCAGGCCCAATGTTTTGTACACGCAAACATCAACGGAGAGAATAAATCTAAATACATCCATCCATCTCCAGACCTGCACCTTTCATCAGGCCACCAGTGGCACAGACACTTAGATCTGCATCCTGTATAGCCACAATGAAGTCTGGAAATGTTTCCCTTGCACAGTAGGTTGTCTGAGTTCACTATGTTTTTCTTAGAGAGAGGATGTAGATTTTGGTGGACCCGCACAGGAAGGTGTTTGCTGGCTTTCAAAAAGAAGGAACTCTCAAACAGAAATCCTGAGCAACTGAGCACCATCTGGTCAATGATAGTTCCTGACATGATGGCTTGTGTTGGCATGTTTATGATGCAGACCAGAGGCATAGTCTCATTATCCCCACCATACTGTTATGTAGGATTCAAAACAAGGCACCACAAGAAGCAGATGGTGAGGAAGAGAAGAAAAGAAAATGAGTGAGAGAGAGCAATAGATTTATCTGAAGCTTAAGTCTATAGCCATGAACATGGACCAATAGGTAGAGCCATGTAAGTAAGAAACTAAATGGTGGGAGGCCATAGTATCATTCTTGTACCATTTCAGCTCCTTTATAGTTTATCATCAGCCTTTTTCAAATGAATCATTTCTACCAATAAACAACGCATATGTAAGCTGTAACCCTTGCAAATCTGGTTAATATCTGAACAACTTGAGCAAACAGTTTGTTTATATCATTACATTTTGGACTCCCAGCTTTTGTGAAATACTGTCTTGGGCAGTATGCTCCTGAAATGCATTTACAATGCATGACATTTATATTCTGCATTACATTCTTAAGTCATGGCTTTCAGATTTCCCCATATAAAAAAGGCATAATATTCACAAGCTCCATACTTTAGAACTCATAATAACATTATTGCTGCCTTTTCAGCATACTACTGCAAAATACTGTAGCATTTTTTAATAAAAAGGATAGAAAAGTGATCATCATGTATGTGTAGCCCTATTAAGTAGGAAAGTGGGGGGCAATATGTATTTTGCGTGACACAAATGAAAAAAATATTGTATAAAATAGTAAATACAAACATGATGTGGTTTAAGCAAAGAGAGAAGATGAGATGGGTGGTTCTCCTCCTGCTAGATTGCTCTTTAGCAATTGGACAAATACTTTTAGAAACAAAAAGCACGGCCTACTTCCCGGGTGTGGAGCTCAGTGCTTTAGATTTAATGATATGTATTTAAGTTCCTTTTAGGGGAAAGCCTTCTGAAATCACTAGGGGAAAAAATAAACAATAAATTGGTTTTCAAGGCTTTTGTCATTGTTGTGTGTGAGTCTAATGGAGGGGCACTCGCTCTCTGTCACTGGCTGGGCTGTCGGAGACAACTTAGACAGTGAAAAATCACGTGCAGCCCGTTAAGAGGTGAAGAGAGGAACACAAAACAGCAGAATATTGGTGAGTCTCCCCTGCTCCCTCAGTACAAAAATAACTAAATAAAAGAATACAAGGAAAATGGGTATTTTAATCTGCCACTAAAACAGCAGCAGAGATTGTTTATCTCAGTATATTGTAAGGTCTGTGTGCCAAATCCCCGATGGGTTGTTGTTCCACCCGCCCCACCCCTTTTATATGTCATTAAGGATTTTTCGCATGCAGCCGAATGGGCAAATGGAAATAAAACATTTGTTCCTTTCCTACCAGCTGGATGAGCACAACAAGAAGGATGGGAGCAGGCATGCAAAAAACACAGGGCAAATTAGGAAATATGTTAATTCAATTAATATCACAGAGGAGCTGAAGGGGGGGGTGTATGTGCAGATTTTCCGCCTGAGGAAGAAGGTGGCAGAGAAAGAACTGGGGCATGCCAGCTCCAGTTATTGTTCTGCCTTCATCGGTAATTAGCAAGATAACAAGGAGAGGGCATGAGGGAGGTAGCATGGTAAAGATTAGGCAGATTTGCAACCTACCTCATGCCAATGCGGCCATCTTACAAACAGCACTTGATTCCATCAAAATGGCTTCCTGGCACCTAGCAGCCTATAAACTGCAGCAAAAAATGGCCCGGTATGGCAGAGTATGTCTTCACAGGGGCTGCCCTTCTCCATCGCTCTGCCTTTTTTTTTTTTTTTTTTTGTCCTCCTCCTTCAGCTCTTGCTTGTTGAAGGACCCATGCTGCGTTGATGGTCTCAGAGAGAAGGGAGAACACCAGAGGGGCTGGGAAGGGGAGGTTAACCGGGGAGGAGCGACATTCCACCTTTCTTTCCTGTGCTGCTTGTGCCAAATGGGAAGTTTCTTATCTTTGCTGCAGAACGTCACACAGGCTCTATGCAGGAGACAATAAGGCACAGCCATTACTCACCGAGAACTGTACATGGGCATAATGCTACAGTTACACACAGAAAGAAAGGAGAAAACAGATAACTCTTGTTAACTGATTGATCACTGCATTGCACCCTGTGGCTCCAGCCCCTCCACATACAGGGCTGGGGCAAAAGCATAGCCAGTTTATGCCCAGCTTGTCCTGCCTACCAATACTCTTCTCTAAGGCAGAAATGCAAGGTGTTTCCCTTGTTTTGTTTAAAAGAGCCTCCCAAGCACCTGTTTATCCAGCTGTTTATCTCTGGGCACATAACTCCACCAAAGCCTTAGAGTTCTCAGGATATTGACAACGAGACTGGACAAAACACTAGGAAATGTCCTGTATGTAGCCTTTGAGGAGGGAAAAACAGAACCTAAGCACTTCCCATTGCTAAGGCTTAGGTGACAGCCCACTGACAAGCGACATCCAACTTGCTTGTTAAGCCTGAAGACCCAGGCAGGTACATTTTGGAGGAACCACACACTATACCCTGACTGCTAAAGTTAGGGTTGGGATTTGGGAACCCTCCCAATAAGGTACAAAAGCAAATATAGATATAGGGCATGAATGTACAGTTCGGCTACATCTAGACTGGCATGATTTTCCGCAAATGCTTTTAACAGAAAACTTTTCCATTAAAAGCATTTGCGGAAAAGAGCGTCTAGATTGGCACGGACACTTTTCCGCAAAAGCACTTTTTGCGGAAAAGCGTCCGTGCCAATCTAGACGCGCTTTTGCGCAAAAAAGCCCCGATTGACATTTTCACGATCGGGGCTTTTTTGCGCAAAACAAATCTGAGCTGTCTACACTGGTCTTTTTGGACTTTTGCCCGAATGGGAGCAGCATAGTATTTCCTCAAGAAGCACTGATTTCAGACAGTAGGAAGTCAGTGTTCTTGCGGAAATTCAAGCAGCCAGTGTAGACAGCTGGCAAGTTTTTCCACAAAAGCAGCTGCATTTGAGGAAAAACTTGCCAGGCTAGACACAGCCTTCTTGTGCAGTCACAACTCCCACTGCAGTCTATGCATAATGACTGCAGGATAAGGCCTGTATTGAATACATGTTACATAAACTCCATATCAGAGATCCAGACATATTTAATGCTATTCTGTACAATACCAGATTCCTTAAATATTTGTACACAGTAAGAAGGCTGGCTATAGGAGAAAGAGGTAGAGTAGAGAGCTATCCAGCTGGTCAGTAGAACATTTTCTGGACAAGGTTTGGGTCAAAAGAAAGGGGAGCTCACATTTCTATTATTTTTGGAATGTAAAACCCAGGCCCTTATAATTTCAAGGCTAGGCTTCCAAAAATGATGGTTTGTTATGTCAATGTAACTCATCTAGGGTCAAATCCCATAGCCCTTTGTTTTCTTTCAGTCCTCCTTACCCATGTATGACTCCTGCTGACGTCCAAGGATTTAGCTAATAGTGAAATAATTTTTTTATCAATGCACACTTTGACTCTGAATAAAATTTACCAGACTGCCAGGGTCCTTAAACCCCATGTAAGTTCTTCACATGTCATGGTAGGTGGTGTGAAATGCCTTGCACACGCTCTTTGATTAATTTTAACTCTCTCCATTAAATTTTCACTGTGTCTGGAGTCACAATTCAATGTAAGTGGGAGCAACAGCAGCTACTTATGCATATGGGTCAGCATTTTCAGCATGTTTGTGAAGACATTTAAAAGGGGTAATGGCAAGTCTCACCACCCATTTGTGCATTCATTTACCGATTTTATTATCTCAGATGTGGGATTTTGCACACAAAAAAGGAAGCACCTACACATTTAGAAATTTAGCTGATCCATGTTTAGAGACCAGGAAAGAATATGAGCTCTGCTCTGTGGATGGATTTAATATTATTAACCATATGCAAATTCTCTCTCTCTTTTCCTTTAAAAAACCAAGCAAATTAAATATAATCCACCCCCAGCCCTATATTATTGCAATGCTAGAGTCAAAATAAAATAAGTCAGAAAATGCAAACATTAAGGTTACACCAGCAACACTGACTCAGCCACCTTGTACTTCCTAGAGATTTAATGATGTAGTCAAGTGTTCCTAAACTTTGAGGGGGGTGGGAGAGCAAGTTTGAAATAGCACAGACTTTCTCTTAAAGAGAAATTGTCTCTTAAACACAACCCCTCCCATTCAAGATTGAATCCCATCCCTAAGACAATTTACAACAATTGCTTACATGAAAGGTGACATTAGAGAAATGTGAAATATATCTTTAGCTTCAGCAGGACATCTGATATGTGGAAAGTTAGATAAGTGCTTAGGTACCTTGCTGAATCTATGTGTGCAGCTGATAGTTCTCTAAAAGGATGGGGATTATATACTCACAGACATCGGGAGTTTTGTGCCTCATACAGACCTTTGTTAGGCAGTTAAACAAAAGGGACAGATGGCTCGCTCCTAAATCCTGGGCTTGCCTACAAAGGAATTTAAACTCTAATCATACCAATATAGTTAAACTGCTAAAACTCTGTGGGTACGTCTACACAGCAGCGTTATTTCTGAATAACTGAGGTTATTCCAAAATAACATAGTGTGCGTCTACACTACAAGCCTGTATTTTGAAATAATGTCAAGCTGTAGGGCTTTTTACTCTGACTTCTATGACCCTCATTTCACAAGGCGTAAGGAATTTGAAGGAAGAGTGTTCTTTCTTCGACTTCCTGCTGTGTAGATAGCGCCAAAAGCCGAATTAAGCTATTTTGACTTAAGCTATGCAAATGACGTAGTTGAAGTTGCATAGTTTAATTAGACTTTTGCTCTACTGCGCAGACGTACCCGGTGTGCACACTTTTATTCTATAAGAATGGTTTATTCTGGTTTAATTTAAATTGCTTCTAAATGCGATATAAGATAAACCAGAAATAGGCCCTCATCAACTGAACTAAATATCCTCATGGAGAGTCCTACCAGTATAACTATCACTATGATTGATCAGTCCTTCAGCCCTCAGAGAGCACCAATCACAACATGCCAATCAAGTTGTTCTAGCCAGTCCCTCAGCCACTAGTTGGCCAGACGATCTATGGCCAGAAGTATAACTATAACCATTTAAATTGGCACCCTACCTTATATCGGTGGGATGGCCCATGTAGAGCAGGCTTTTCAAGTCACCTTGCCATACTTAATATAACCCTGACCCTTCCATTATGACAAAAAACACTGTCACTCCCTGCTTTCTTGTGATGCAAGTCTGCCAACCCAAAGGAGTACAGACACAATGGCTTGGCATTTTGACTACACAATAATCTGTTTGAACCTTCTTATAAAACAATATTATGTATGCAAATTTTGCAGGGATGTGGGAGAATCATATTTTAGAATGAAAATGTGGAATAAAATATTGAGGTATTCCTTATATTTTAATTGATCTCTAAATGTAGATAGGGGAAGGGACTTACTGCACCTCCTAGGAGAGTCCTATCATACATTCTGAACTGAGTATGTCACTGAACGGGGAATGCTAGGGTAGCTGTGTGTGAGTCTCCAAATTTGAGTGATCCCATGTTTGCTCCTATATTTGTGTATATGTATGCTTACATAAGTGGCATATACCTAACATTTATATAAACAGACATTCATATGCAAATGAAAATACAGCCCTGTTTGGTTCCCTGCTGTATCCCAGCCCCTGACATTTGGAGGTTTCTGAGTAGTACAACTAAACATCACATCAAACATTAGCCCTAAGAGGTTTCCTTCAGGGAAGGAGCAACAGTAGGACAGGTTTCTCTTCCCTGTTCCACCCAGCTTTTCCAAGTCCAGCAGCCCCCAGGTTTTGTGTTTGAAGAGGCAAAGGGCACAAACACAAAAATCTTCTTAGGCTGCTTTGGGAATGGAGCTCAATTTCTTTTCCGTTCTAAAGCAATTCTCATAAAATATATTTTATTTTTATCAAAGCAAGAGGAGACAACTCTGCCCACAGCCCTCTTTCTTTACCAAAACCAAGCTGCAATGTGTCTTCAGATGCTTGGAGTACGAGGAAAGGGCAGCAGGAGTTGGAGAAGGCAGTGAAAACAAGTCCTGTAGTTGTTACTTCCTAATGCTGCTGCCCTTCTACCCACCTGGTATGGCTGGTCGCTGCTCCATCTTCCCTAGCACTTTTGAAATTCCCTTTCCTTTTTTGTACTAAGTGGTTACCTTTTGGAACAGACATACAATGGGGTGAGTGGCGTTACTGTTGGTAGGGAAATCTGGACTCTAGCATGCAGCCTCAGTTCCCCTCACCAAGGGCACCCCAGGACAGTATGAGCTCTCCAGTCCCTGCAAAAACTATACCTCTCAACATAGCCACTTTTTCTCCACAAACCAGGGCTTCTCACTGTTCTAACAGAGACACAGGATGTAGCCATAACGGACATGGGAACTGCTGCACCAGAACCCTGAAGGACCATGTGACGTGTGTTATAGATATTACACCATGTTCTTTTAAGCTTTGTCTGCTGCAGCTGCTTTTGCCCTTTTGGGGCCATGCAGTCTACAAGGCATGTTATGGCTTTGGCTGTGTCCAGACTCAGGGGTTTTTTCGAAAAAACTTCACCTGCGTCTAGACTGCAGCCGCGTTCTTTCGAAATTAAATCGAAAGAACGCGGCTTTTCTTTCGACGGTGGTAAACCTAATTCCACGAGGAAGAACGCCTTCTTTCGAAAGTGCTCTTTCGAAAGAAGGCGTTCTTGAAAGCAAACAGGCTTTTTAGAAAGAGAGCATCCAGACTCACTGGGTGCTTTCTTTCGAAAAAGCGGCTTGCTTTTTCGAAATTCCACGTGCAGTCTAGACGCTCTCTTTCGAAAGAGACTCTTTCGAAAGATACTTTCGAAGGAGCCTCTTTCGAAAGAGGCTTGCAGTCTAGACATAGCCTTTCAGATGAAATGGTCTCTTCCCCTACTGGGCCCCCCCACTCTCCCACCCAGTGTCATTCAGTGATGCCGCATTAGTCAAGACTCAGATAACCATAAGGATAAAGCCTGAAAGTGGGTAATTGGAAGAAGGGTGGATACAGAGTGAGACACTGGGCCAGACAGTCGCCAAAGGAGGATGAGTATGGTGGTGAATATGTGCGTCGAGATGAATGCTCACAAAGGGCTGGTTTAATTAATAAAACATTCCCACTACATCTCCTTTTGATTTGGGTGACAGAATTAACCCTGTGTGGGCAATGCTGCATAACCTCCCCAGCCTTCTGTTCTCAGGAGGGCAATTGTATCCCTCTTTGCTCAGTCATTGTGCATCTCTTGTGCACTTTGATCTAGGGATGTTAAATATCAGTTAATTGAATAGTTGATTAACCTCATGAATTCTTATTGGTTACTCGACTATTCTATAATCCCCAGGGGCAGGGCCAGCAGCCAGTATGCTCTGGCCCCACTCCCGAGGAGCCCCCTGCCTTCCATGCTGCTGCCTCTGTATCAAAGGCAGCAATGCAGGGTGCCAGGCAGGAGCTGGTTTGTGAAAGGAGCCAGTTTAAAAACCAGCTCCCTTCGTAGACCAGCTGCCTGTCACCCTGTCCTGCTCCCTCTGATACAGAGGCAGCGGTGTGGGGTAGCAGCAGCCCCTGTCCAGTGGGGGTTTGAGCTCCTGGACCCAATGTGAGCTGGAACACCTGCACGCCTGGCTCCAAATACACATTAAATGCAGAGCCGCAGTAGAGGTAGGTCCCAGACCTGGTGCAAGCCAAGACTGAGCCAGGCTGCTGGCCAGCTTGCTAAAAAATGTACTGGCAGGAGAGAGGAAATGTGCGTAGTCTACAGCATTAACCCATAAGCTTTTGCTTATTGGTTAATCAGTTAATTGACTACACTATTACATCCCTACTTTGATCAGCGCTTGTTAAGCCTTTCCAAGCTGCTTCAAAGCATTCTCTCACCCTATCCACATCTGCCTGAATTCTGCTCAGATGAGAAGATCCACCTCCCCACCCTGCCACCTGCCACTCAGACTGAGTGAGAGTAGACTTAGTGCAAAGACAGCTATTGTTTCAGTATAGATCATCCCCACATACTCACATCAAAGGTTTTTTAAAAAAACTAATACTCTCCTAGACCCACTAACTTATGTCCTAAGCTTTTCATTCCAAGATTTCCAGGGAGAGAGACCATCCAGGTAGCAAGACATATTCCCCCCTTCCCCCCAATTCCTTATCTAGAGGCTTAAGAAAACCTACATTGAGACCTCTTGGAACTGATGGCCCAAAAAGATTCATTTTAATGAGGGAAATCTCTTCCAAAAAGGAGGGGGAAAATACTACAGGTTGAACCTCTCTAGTTTGGCACTCTCTGGTCTGGCAATATCCGTGGTCCCACATGATATTAGTTTTCCAGATGTCCATTTATTATGAGTGTGGCCAAATTTCCCTCTGTCCCATAAAGTGTTATAGCCACTAGTCCTGGCTCTCAGTGTTCTGTGCTGTTATTTAGCTCTAATTTATTCCTAAATGTCTTCTAAGAGCCCAGAAAGCAACGGAATTGACCTCCCAAGGTTCAGCAAATTCTTTGATTCGGCACCGGTCAAATCCCAAGAGTGCTGGACTATAGAAGTTCAACCTGTACACATAAATGAAATACCTTAGGGGTTGCCATGGTCTAAAGTAGTTGCACATGTAAGGGGACATGATTCCAAAGGGTTTTGCCTCCTGTGAGTTATAGTTTTATCTTTCAAGCACAGAATAAGCGCTTTATCCCACTGCTCCCTGCAGTGTATTCCATATAGATGGAATGATTCCTAGAACCCTGCAAATCTGCAGATTTCTTCTTTATATCCACAGACATCTGCATCCACCATATTGATGCCAATATACACGATGCATTTTGGCGGATACAGATGCAGATTTTGTATCTAGAACCCTACATATTTGCAGATATCTGTTTTACCTCTATGGAAATGGATGCGGATATCCATGGATCATTTTTGCAGATTCAGATGTGGATACCAATTCTGTATCCATGCAGAGCTCTATTGATTCTCCCTGTTTCTTAATAAATCCCAGTGCATGAAAAAACAACAACATTGCATGGGCATCTTTCCTTTCCTATTCTACCTTGCAAAAGCAATAACAGTGATTAGGACTGTGGTGGAAGGGCAGCACAAAATATGGTGTTTTCCTGGATTGACTAGCATCAAACTGGTTTGCAAGCCATGATCTGCTAGATCCCGATCAATTTATTCTCTCAGGTTATGTCTAAACCAAAAATGGGCCCAGTCTTTTTCTACCAAAGCAACTTCATCTACCCATTAGCAGCAGTAAATAGACAGGGGTCAGGTATTTTTATTTCCATGTTGCCCATCCCTGCTCCAAACAGGCACAAAGAGCACACGAGTTCTGTCTACACCTCACTTCCATTGTAGTAACCACATGCAGGGTGTGTCTAGTCTACAGGGCTTTTTCCGAAAAAAGTGGCCTTTTTTCTAAAAAAAACTTTCCCTGCGTCTAGACTGTTGCTGTGTTCTTTCAAAAGTAAATTGAAAGAACGCGGCAGTTTTTTTAACTGCAGAAAACCTCATTTTACAAGGAAGAATGCCTTTTTTCGAAAGTGCTCTTTCAAAAAAAGGCGCTATGTAATGCAAACTGTGCTTTTTTGAAAGAGAGCATCCAGACTGCCTGGGTGCTCTCTTTCGAAAAAGCAACTTGCTTTTTCAAAAATATTGGTTGTAGTCTACATGCTCTTTCGAAAGAGGCTTGCAGTCTAGAAATAGCCATAGAGTTGCACTGAAAGAACCAGTGGTCCTTCTCTTGACATGGCAGAGTAGGCCTTGCTTGTTACAATATGGTTGTTCCCATCTGACACCCACCCAGTGCCCCTTGGGAAATGAACATGTGATCTTTGCCCACTGCTTAGCTAGCAAGTGTACACATCTCTAACACTAGTATTATGTGGCCCCTTTGCCTTCTCTGCTGAGCAGACCCACAGAGATCAGCTGGACCTGCTGTTCCCTGTCCCCGCTGGGAGTGCTAACTTCAGTTCATATTCGAGACACATTTCTGGGCAGATATGAGAAAACTTGCTCTGTAGAGGCTCATATCACACAATACAGTGAATAAACAGAGCAATCCAGTCTCCATGATTCAGAATAACCCGATAAAACCAACATTTCACATCTTCTGGTTTTGTTAAACAGAATTTAAAAGGAGGTGTTGTGTCCTCCCCCCCCCCCCCCCCCCACACCCCGCTCCCCGGTATTTTCTTTCTGTGCCACTCTCAATCATTTTCTTTTAAAAATACAAAAATTTCTACACGCTGTTTTTCTTCTCTGTTGACAAGAAAGCAAGAGATGCACTGCTATGCTTCAAAAAGTGGCTGGCTGCATCCTTACCTGCCTTTGATTCCCACCTCCCATACTATGTAGGGCATTTGGAATTATTGCTTCCTGTCGTACATAGTAACAGCAAACAGATGGCCCAGTTTCTAAAGACTAGCTGGGGAGGTTTGGCTAATAGCAAGGTGGGGGGAGTTTGAGGATCAGGCCTCCAGTACTTAAGTTCAACTTATCCTCTAACAACTAGGTTTATTGACTCACCTCCACTTGTCCCCACAGAGAAGACCTGTCTCTTCCCATGACATCCCACTCCATGAACTTTCCGTCAAGTCTGATTAAAGAAGAGACAATTAATCTCAATTAAAAAGATGCTCCCACACATATGGATGCAAGTCAAGTAACTACTGGATGTCATTCCCAGAGAAATGGCTGCAAACAGACCTAAGATTTGGGACCCCCTCACACACACACAGATTTATATCACATACACATATATGTGCACACTTATAATTGTGTGTATATGAGGCACTTACATGCATGCTTCGTAGCACATCTCATGCAAATGCATTTGGATACCAGTCCCTCATTGAAACACATGCAGCCATGCAAAAAGCAGCAAGACACTATCATTTCCACTAATAAGGAAATAAAGCAAAGTGGATTTGTGCAGCCAGAGCCCAGAGAGCAACACTGTCTCTTTAATTTTCTCTCTGGATAGCTCATCCTTTGCATGAATCCTTTCCTCCCCATGGCTTCTTCCAGCCTGGTGGGCAAAGTGGGAAAACATCATTAGGGAAGAAAAATAATTTAGTTTGTTAATCAGTATCCAATGGTGGGAAACTGGAGGCAGGGAGCAGGGCTGGCAGTTGGAGCTCAGGAAAGGCCAGCACAAAGCCACCATTCATGACGTGCGAAGCTGGGATTCTCATTGAATTAAACAGACACAAAGAGCAGAGGCATTTCATGCTCTCTCCCCAAGAATTATCATATCTTCCTAGCACGAAGAAGCCTTCAGCATGGAGGGGCGGGAGGGGAGTGATCAGGCAGGCAGGATGGAAAGATGGTCCCAGGCACAGAAGACTTTGTTCTCGGGTTGGATTTATGGATGGGGTGCAGCAGAGGGTTTTGATGGGGGCAACTGGCCTTTGTGCATTGGATTTAATAAGATTCAGTTAATGTGAAACCGGGAGCCCCATGTACCACATAGTAGGGAAACCCCGCTCAGAAAACAAACAGAATAACTTTGCATTTCAAGGCTGTGGAAGGCTTTGGAAGCCAGCAAAAATCTATATACATGTCCACACGTGTGTTTGGGGGGGCATGCAAAGGAGAGGATGCAGAAAAAAAGACCAGGCAACACAGTTCAGTCATGAAAGTTAATTAGTTAATGTGCAAACCTCGGCAGCCTCTGCCTGCTGCCCTGCTAGGGTCTCTGCCAAGCTACGCTGTCTGCGGACTGTGACTACAAATAGCAGGAGCAGATTAAGACAGGCTCCTTGGGATCCAGTAAAGGGACCTGACACAGCAGTGAGAAACCAAAAGTCCATGCATAGGGGATGAGAAAGGAAGATCAAGATTATGGCTCAGGGAAGAGTCCAGAGTACAGGCCGGGAGGAAGTCTCTATCCACAAGTGTGCAGGGCAGGGGTGTGTATTTATTGCAAGCCCAGATGTTTTGGTGGGCTTCAGCCCTGTCTAGTTTTAATCAGCTTCCAGTGAGAAGTGACAGATGCACCAAGAACCAGGAACTCTGCACTGGTTCAGATGTAAACTCTTTGGGGCATGAGCTCTCATTTCCAGAATGTTTGCACAGCACTTCACATTTAGTTGGTTTCTAGGTGCTTTCTCAATAAAAATGTGCAATAACTGTTCAGTAACTGAGAACCTAAGCTGGACAGGTGTCTTCCTCATGCTAGCACTGTCCACTGGTCTGGTGACATCATACTGAGCCCCTGATCCCATGCCCTGCTTATAAAACAATACCATCATGTCAGTGTTATTGGGGGGTCACTACTGCAGAACACAGTAGTGTTTGATGTAAGAGGGTTATACCCTCCCCTCTGCAGACTGCAAGAAGTTTCTTGGTCCCAAATGCTTTTTCTCTGGGGAAAACTTCTCTCTGGAAAATCCTCAAATGTTATGATGCTGGGGACCTTATATATATCTCAAAAATAGACACATAGGAGGAAGAACAAAAAGAAGAAACAAATACGTTGGTGTCTCTGGAATCTAGATACACTCTGTTGACCAGAAGTGAATATTTGTCATGGATAGGAGACTGTCTATGCCCCTGTATGGGTCTCTGATCCTGCTAAAGTACCAAGCCCACTTCCCCGCAGCAGAAGGAGGTCACTTTTGCTCTGGGTGGCCTTGGGACATAAGATTAGTACAGAAATTACTGAGTGTGAGAATGGGGAGAAGAGAGAAGTGATACCCAAAGAATTTTGTATGAACCAAATGGGAGTTGGCAGGATGACTTGGGAAATAAAAGATGCCTTCACTTATTCAGTAATGGATTTATCTTTGTGAAGAGAAACATATGGAAAACAAAGGGATCTAAGCTTAGGGGAAAGGCAGGTTTGGAGATCTTGGTGCACGTGTAGGTAAAAGTTGAAAAGGAAGCACTAATTAGCACTGGGTCCATCACATTCCATTAATAGCTTGTCACTGCTTCCTTGATGTTGCTGAAGGCAGGAAAGTTGGTATGTGTGATGCTTACCTGTCTCTAGCTCATTAACAGTAGGCAGGGTGAGAACAGACGTTTTATGCCTGCATCACAGATAGAGACAGGTTTCTTTTGCTCAGACTAATTATTGGATTGACTTTGTGGACGCAGGGAGGGGGAGATATTTAAAACATGCATAACATTTATACACATACACAATGAACACACAAACATACTGTACACATGCACCATAAGATGATGATGTCAGGGTTTAGAAATCCCATCAGGAAAAATATGGTTTTGACAGACCACAGATATTTTTATCAACAGCAAATACACTGCAGGCTGGTGAAAACTCTTTTGGATCAGGAAAGCACATGCAAAAAAAAAATAGGGGCCATAACTATTTTGTTTTATTGTCCAATGAGTAAAAGAAATACCATCTACTTCCCTTCACATTAACAAAAACAAAAACTAACTAAATTTTTAAAAATTGCTCAACCAGAGTCCAGTTTGCTGCAAGAGGCAGGAGTATCTGGTTGTCCATTCACTGGCATCACAACGCCAAGTATGGAACTTCCCAGTAAAGAAAGACAGAAAAAGGCCATTCCAAGCACAGATCAATCTGCATTGCGTCTAATCATTTCCAAAGTAAAATATGGGCAATTCTTCCAGCAGTTAAAAAAGATTAGATCTCCTGTTTAATATACAAAGGCCTCCCTTCTCCTCTCATCATATGAAACAGCTCCCATTAGCGACAGTGGAAAGAACAAGCATGCAAATCAAGGAAAGAATGCAAGGGCAGCAAATATTTATGAGTGTGCAACGTGTGTCTATATATGGCATGATTACAGGTGTGTGCGTGTGTTTGTGTGCGCGCCTGTGCATGAGCACAGTATGTACATCCCCATGGGTATCTATTTCTTCATGAGTGTGTACATTTCAATAAACAAGCTAAAGATTCCTCAAGATAAGGAGCCAAAATGTCCATCTGAAACAAGAACTATGCAGAACTGAAGGCAAAGAAAACAATAAGGCTGTTTCTCTGAGAACAAAGAAATTTCCCCTTCAGCTGCCTATGTTTTCTTGCTTTTTGGCAACATATTCTAAATTCTCAATTACTGCTGAGGGACAAGTTACATTCCTTGCCATATTTGCTTTCCACGTGCTATTCTTTTTTATGAGAGATGTGCCCAAATATTTGGATGCTAGCACTTTAGCTGTATTGCTGAATTTATTAACCTTAATTTGAGATATTGCAGATTATGCACTACATATATATATTTAATTATGACTTTTAAACCAAACTTTATATTTTTGGACAATTTAAGCATTATAACCAGATGTATAGAGACTCTTTCCTTAACCTGTGTATTAGATAATTTTAATGTTAGCTTTAATTTAACAAATTAAATCTCTTCTTATCAGTTTATTCTGCCCATCCGGCCAATTGCTGGTGTGTATTTTTTCTCTTATTTTGTCATTCTTTTTTGCTGAACATTAACCAACATGCCTTGGGTATTTGTAATACATATTCAATAACATGTGTGTTTTATAATTTTAAATATTTTCTAACAAAAGTTTTAATCAATTTACTCTTCTCATTTATCCAAGAAAACAAATTCAATAATCTAAAGAAGTCTTTTTCCATCTTTAGCTTCTATGTTCTATATTTGCTACTACCTGACAGTGTTGATGACACTTCATACAAAAATACTGCTTTAATAGACCATTTTTAGATTGACCAAATTAAGCACACAAAAGCTAGGAAATGCAAGATTTAAGGCTGTCCATGCAACCTTAATTCAGCTCCCTTATACGTCCATCATTGGCTCTGAACCAAGTTTAGATATGTGATCTTGTAATTAAAGACTGGATCATAATGCATATGCACAACAAAGCCAAATTAAGATTGTGTGGGCATCTGTAGACCTGGCATTTCCTAAAGCTGAATGCTTGATTTTGCAACCTAAATAATGTGTATTATGTATATATATAGCTCATTTCCTAGCTTTTAAAAAAGACTGTTAAAACAAATTACATTGTGCGCAATTGTAGCAGTCCTGCTCTCTACAACCCCCTCCCCCCCCACACACATCCTAACAGTGCAAGCAGAATTGCAAGCCTGAAACTTCAGCACAGTCTTCTACCACTTGAACTAGGGGATTAACATTAGATGACAGCAGGAGAAGCCTATAACCTGCGGAATGCACATGCAGGGAGGAAGAGAAATTGGCCACAAGGTCCACGTGCTGGGGATGGGGAAGGTAGCAGAAATCTACCCTTACAGTTCCCCCACTTACTTCATTTCTTCCATCGGTACCCAAGCATTCCCAGTGCAGTGTCTGATAATGATACTGCATTGTTGGTGTTGTAAACCTGGCTCTTTGGAATGTTTGTGGATAGTTATCATTTTGGTAGGATATCAGGTTTTCCTAAGGCATACAAACAACATAGGGGTGATTTTAAATGCTTTTATAATTCAACTAGACCTGGATGGAATTTCATGGGACAAAGGAAAAGCATTTCCTAGCCTCAGAGCTTCCCTCTACTGAATTTCAAGGACCTGCCACAAACAATGGCAGTGCCAGAGTGTCTCAAAAAATTTGTACAAGACTCTTATAAAAAAAAATGTTATGCAACCCACATATAGTGGTCACTACCCACTCTTTTATAATAAATTATAAGAATAAATTGCTCTATCAAACATTTAATGAAGTATCTATGCTTAATATTAACTATACTTTTCAACCATACTGTGAACATAAGAAAAAACTGTAATCTGTTACCTATTACAGAGATGTGGAGTGTAAAGAGACCCTTGACAAGTAATTTCTTTATTTATCATATCCCACAGGCTGCATTCACTTCTGTCAATCTGTCCAAAAATGTGTCCTACAAGGGATAGTATCAAGAAATTGTGCACCCATAAATTGCCCATGCTTTGCTGCCCCACAACAAACCAACTTTTACTGATATAGGAGATAAAGACATCACAGAATTATTGGACACAATTCCACCAACATACCATGAATAGAAAAAAGAAAAAAATGAAAAAAGGATGGGGGAGGGAAAGGACAAATTCAGAGTTAGTGGGCTCAGTTCTGCTCTCACACCAGTTGTACAAGCGTGTGATTCTAGTCCCTCCTGATTTTCACTCATTGTATCTTCAAAGTATCTTGTGTGCAAAAGTACATACATAAATAAAGGCATGGCTGTGGTATTCATGTACGGCCTTTCTTCAGTCTGTCGGCGCAGAACAGCTGGGAGTTATGCTTTTTAAGCCTGTGGTCAGACACTGACTCAGCCTAAAGCTGGTGGGTTTCTATGTCATTACTTGGGTTCACCTACTAAGCCAACTTGTTCCCCTCTTCCCCACCCTGTACCCCCCACAGCTCCCCTGAAGAGCAGGGATCTGGCGTGGGAAAGAAGTCTTTGGGCTTTTCACAAATCCAGTATCCCCTTGAACCAAAACCAATTAGCCTGGCCCAAGGTCCTGCCATTGAAGGACTGTCCCCGCTTTTCAAACCCCTGCAGTCTCAATTGCTCTAAGGAGCCTGGATATGAATGAGCAGAGCCCACTTAAAGTGGTGCTTAAGCCTGGACCAGGGAGAAGGGAAAGAGAAAATCTCTATAGGAACAGCAATCTGGGTTTCTAAGAGACAACTGACCAAGATTGTGTTCAAATCTCCCTCCCCCACATTGAGTTTTGAGACAGATGCCCTTAACAAAACCTGAGCCAGTGAATAAACTCAGTCAGCAACACCTGGAATTGTGGTTCCTATTAAAGAGACCTAGAGCCAGATCCTAGTTGCTGTAAAGTGCTCTAGCTTCATTGAACTCAGGGGGGTTACGCAGATTTACACCACTTCACGATCTAGTTCATAATATTCAAATGAGTGTCAAAGGCTCGACTACAGCTAACATTGTGCTAAACCTGTTTGAACAAATATTTCTGCTACCTAGATCCTTGAACAGCAAATACTCCCAAGGTGACTGAGCTCAAAAAAGCATATAAGAAAAGACAAGGATGCAAAATACACAAACAACTCTGAAAACAGTGACTCTGGTAAGCCACATGGTACAGAGAAAGCCAGCAACGGCAGCCATCTTACACTCACAAAACACAGCAACCACATACTTGCAGGAACTTCGTTGCTGTTACAGGAAATAAAATGGACATTTTACAAGAATGTGTAAGGCCTCCAGAAAATGAAAATAGGGTATTGAGGCACAGTGTCTATTCAGCTTCCACTTATACATGTGCTGAATTGTGCATAAGTCCCTCACCATCGGTTGGTACAAACACCTGAGTTCATACTTTGGTCATTTTCACACCAGCATGTGCATCAAGCTTACAACCTGCACCTACTGAGGCATTGTACCCAGGGGGATCTAGAGAGGCAAATTCTAACATTTGCACACAGAAAAGTGTGTTTGCACTTGTGTAGGCCAGAGGCTGAAGACTTACCCTTTTATGTCAAACAATGTCCCATCACTTCAGCATTTACAATTAGATAGGATGAATTCCTGGAGAATGCAAGACAGAGAACACTCCTGCACTGGCCACCATGGGGAGATGGATGGGTCCCAATAGACCCTTTTCATTTCTAACGTCTATAATTGCATGGATAAAGCTAGATGAGAGAGGTATCAACATCGAGGGAAAACTAAGTCACCTGGCATCACAAGCCCAGGAAGGGGACAAATAAAAATAAAATAAATCATGGGCACTGCTACCACTCTTGATCCCCATCAGCTTTTGGACCAAAGCTTACAGTGATTTCACAGACATGCCCAATGGTGGAATTTCAGTTGTTCATAACAAAATGCTAGGGCTCAGGCAGCTTAGTACATTCAGCTATGGGTACAAAAAGCTTGTTTAAACAGCAAGAAGCAAACAGTCTCCGATCTGCCCTGGGGGCCTCTGTGTTTAGGCTAGTTCTACAGTCTGATTCAAGCCTTGATCTAGACTGAATGGAGGTTAGAACATCAGGAAGAAAGAAAAGAGATCGGGACCAGAGTGTGGCAGTGCAAGCACCCAGCAGGGGGTGATCTGAGTGATGGTTTGCTCTCCTCCCCCGCCCCCCAAACACTTTTTTCAGAGAATCCTTTCCTCATCTTTTCAGCTATTATAACACCTCCCCCATTTACTAGCCCACTCCAAGCACTGCCTGAACAAACACATAGAAGCCTTAGCTATTCCTTTATGGAAAATCTCATACAAATTTACCTATGCTTAATACTGAAGAAGATCCATCAGGGTGGAAAGGAACTAAAGCTTCCCACAGAGACACGAAAACAACTGGAAAACATAGTAAGTGCTGAGCCTATTAACTTGTTCTGGTCTATTCTTTTCAACTTCCTATATCACTTCCATCGTGATATCTTGATCACTATGCTTCCATCTGACTCATATGGGATAAGAAGCAATCACAAACCTTTAACGACCAGGACAGGCCCGTCCTAACTTGTAGATTTTAGCCCATATTTGTCACACAGGATCTCACTGAAGCCAACAAGAATTTGAGCAAAATTAAGGGCCGACAACTGGTTCTTGAATGGACTTTTGTGGAGCTAGGGCTTCTCACACTCATATTTCACCTTGCCAAACTCTGTCCTGATTGAGGGCAGATCCTATGAGATGCTGATGCTGGCATCCCATTTTAGGAAAAGTTGCAAGCAGAGATGCAGTGAGTACAATTGACTCTGCAACTTTTGGGTAAGTTGGATGGTAACCCTGTAATGGGGATGCCGTTTGTGTGAGTTGTGCAAACAACCAACAATAACCGCAGAAGGAGAGAAGAGACGCTAAAAGACTTTGAGCTTTGTTTTTCTACTCCAAATGGAGTAGCATTCAATCTGTGGACAGATTTTGACACTCAGCACTTCAGAAAAAAAGCCTTTTCTTTTATTTTCTTCTGGGAAATGGTAAATCAACAAAAGATTACTAAACTCTGTCTCACAGGGCATGATAACTGGGAGCTAAATGGGGAACTTTGTTCAGATTTGCACCTCTAATTTTCAATATGAAACTGACCACACTATCAACTTGTACAGGCATCTGTTTTGGGTGTGCATACACTTGCGTGCAAAAAACCAGGTAGCTGAGCATTCACCCATTTGATCTAAATGTTCGCAGAATAGGCCTATCCTCAATTTTCCATGAGTACCTGCTAAGCTGCATGTTCAAATACAGAGGCCAACTGAAAATATGGCTCCAAATATTAGATTTGGACAAAACCCTTTGAATCTAGGAATTTTAAAACCTGGTCAAATATCAATATGAAAACACTTTATGTGCCTTAGAGTCTTTGTATGAGTTTCACATGTGGACTGAAATTTCCACACACTATTTTTTATTTAGTAATACTACAAATTTGATGGTGTGTGTGTGTGTGTGTGTGTGTGTACACATACATATAGAGTTCATCTCTTTAGACTGCCACCTTCATCCAATTATAGAAGTTAGAGATGGAAGAGATCAGCTAGCTAATCTCCCTGCCAGTGCAGAATTGTTCCCAACAGAATACATATTCTCCAGCTCAGCCAGTTGAATAATTCCTTGTGAATAATATTTGTTGTAAATTTTGGCATTTTCCATCAAATAAATAAAGTGTTTGCTATCAGCATACCTCTGTTCTCCATTGTTTTGTTCGCTCTATTTTAAAACACCTCAGATTATGCTGTTTCCATCAGGATCAATTTTATTATTTAAAAAGATGCCACTGAACAATACCATGGACTCAGCATTGGAAAATTATTTCTTAATAAAGAAAGGAGGGAAACTGCTAACTTTCATTCTCCCTATTCTCTTTCTCTTCCAAATATTCTGGGACTTCACGAAGAACATGCTTTTCAGATGGTTTAGAAAAAGAAAGTTAGACTCTTAATGGCCTGTTTTTTTGCTGTGTTTGAAATGAATGATTCATCCTGATCTTGCTCAGACTTTGTGCCACTGTTCAGTTCCATTTCTAGAAAATCCATTTCTTTAATTCTGGCACTGCGTGTGGGACCCAGCAAATCATGGAATTACTGCTGTAACTTCGGATTAGTAACGCTTTCTAAATGATAGTCTAATTCCAGGCCTTCATGCTTTTCAGCATTCAAACTCACACAGCCTTTTCCCTGGGAGGCCTCCTGTGGAATTAGTGCAGGCGTCTTCTTCTTCCTCTGCCCTTTTTAATTTCTCCAATGACTTCTCATTAGAATATAAAATGACAAGAACTTCTCAAAACTTTTTTCTTTCTGTATAGTCACAGATTAACTCTAGATCCCTCCTCCTTCCCCCTCCACCCCAGGGTTGTTAGAATCAGGAGTGCAAGGCTATTGCTTAGGAAATAACTGTATTCTGCCACAGTTGTAAGGTGGGATGGAAATTTTAAAAGGTCACAACAAATGTTCTCCAGGATTTCCTATTCACCTTGTCCACTTCAGCTTGTTGATGTACACTAAATGTCCACACCAAGCAAAGCTCTTTTCTCATGGGACTAACCCCTTTGGAATTGTGTGGTTTGCCTACACACGAACACCCCCACATGCTATATAGGAGATTTGGGGTGGAAGAACTTTCACTAAGCAGGTTGGTGCTGTCTGAGGAATAAAGAAGGGTTCTTGCTCCCAGAGTGAGCTACTTACTTAATATTCAGGACAAGAGTTTTAAACTCAATGGAGGGTTTCTAGTGCAGCCAGACAGAATACAATGCACCTCTAAAGCCACCATTTCTTCACACTGAATTGCCCGCGGCCAAGTCTGCAAAGCCCACATTGCCCAGACAGGCAGAGCATTATATGATCAAGAAAGAAGCAGGAGATGGAGGCCCGACAGGCAGGGAAAGGAAGTTAGAAGATCAGAGAAAGCCCCACATAAGCTAATGAACACACAGGGCTATATGGCCATAGTCCTTACTCAACTCAAATTGCTATTGAAATCAATGTTTGCACTGGGCAAGGAACAAGTAAGGACCACAGGTGGGGTGCTGAACCAAACAATCCAGAGAAAGCGAAGACAAGAACAACTGTTGAGGTGAAGCCCATTGCATGCTGAACCCTAATGCCCTCCAGGAACCTAGTAACATGCTATCAGGCCCCTCGCCAAAAGCAAACACATCAATAAATAAATAAAATCAGGCTGTCACACTTGGAAGGGGGGAAAGACAGGAATGGCTCTTTTAAACCCCACCACAACTCTCAGTGTCAGGGCCTTCAAAGAATTCCCAGCATCCTAGGTAAAATCTCCATAGTAATACAGTAACAATGGCAATAACCCAATTCTGGGATGAGACCCTAAGCTATGTAGTGCCTTGATCTGTGCATAGTGGGTTGCTAATTGGTCAGACCCATACACAGCTACATTCAAACTAGAATAAGTTGGAACTGTCCAATGAAGAACTGTGTGTTTCAGAACAGAAACAGCCCTGCCTGCAGAGTATGGCTGGCTCCCTGTTTACAGCAACAACTATCCAGCTCTTTCCAGCTCTCCAGCAAGCTCCAGAGAGAGCAGGGGGTGGTAGCTAGGTTACTGCTGGCATTGACTTTAAGCAGCAAGTATATTCAAAGTCCACCTGCTGCTCAGGAAAAGGAATCCAACTAAAGCCCTTTCCCCTTTTAAGGGTATGCAATACAACACACACACACACACACCTTCCACTCCCTGCCTGTCTGGACTCAGCATCCCAAGGCACATGGGGAAATAGGTGCAGTTTTTCAGCTGTCATCCCCCCTTTAATTCTTGCTCTCCGGTTGGGGTTCGCTTCCACCAAGTACAGCAAAGAAGCTGGTTTGCCTCAAACCGGCTGCCAAAATGTGCCAGAAGAGACTCAGCAGAGTGCACGGTGCTTTGTGTTACCATGGGAACGGAATGCAGATTTCCCAATTGCTTTTTTATTTGCTAGACATTGTAATATATATTATGTTTCAGCGTCTCGGTTTTGCGATGGAGGAAAAGGATCCTTTCTGAATGTTAACCATTCAGGCAACTTGGAGAAAGAAAGTCCCCACCGTTAAAGCAGGTGGTTTGTATGCAGGCAGAGTCTCTGTGGCAAGGCCCTGCCCCTAAGATCCAGCCCCCTTCCTATTGAGAATACCCCCCTTCTTTTCTGCTTCACTTCACTCTGCACAGAGACCCCAACTACACACAAAAGCAGCTGCCAAGGCCCATGAAAAGTGATCAAATTATCAAGAACTTGACCTCTCCGAGGCGCAAAGCTTTGGGAGGCCCGAATCAAACCCAGACCAGCCAAATCCGAATGCTAATGCGCGCTTCGGGGTTTGACTGGACGAATAATTTGATCACGGGCCATTGTTAGACGTCTACGGCCCCCCGGCCCCTCCTCCCTTTCAGGCTGCCTCACGAGAGGGCTGATTTCCATCTCCTGATTCAGGAGCCAATTCCAACTCACCTTCAACAGACTGGGGCAAACTGATTTATGGGGCAGTAAAAATCTTGGCTTCCCGGCTCCCCTTTCCTGGCCGCTACCTGCCCCCCTCGCATTTTGATCCCTGGCTCCCCAAAGGGGCAAGACATTCACGAGGGCGAGTCGGAGAAAGCCACAACGGAGGCTGCAGAAACGTACCTGAGTCTGGAAGGAGCCGGGGAATCCTCGGAGGTGAGCTGGGTTTCTCGAGGATCCAGGGTGCGTCTGGCTCCGCGTGTCTCTTGCTCCATTCGCTCCCCAGCTCCAGGCAGGGTTGGAAGTCATTTCTACTTTCGGTTATCTAGCTTTATGATGGCTTAATAACACTCATACAGCTAGATAACCAAAGACAGAAACAGCCCTCCTCCTTCTCGGCTCTCCAGGGCAGCCAACGCTGGAGAGCTCCCGGGGTGGGTTAAGGAGCGGAGGCTGGCTGGGGCGTTCTTCTGTCTGCCAGCAGAGGAGAAGGGGAGAGAGAAAGAGAGAGAGAGAGACCTATGAACGCATTTCACTCAATGGAAAGACACGGGCAGGCGCTGCTCTGCAGGGTCTCGCTGGGACGAAGCTGCTGCTGGAAGGTCCCTCAGCATCTCTGGAGCCCACCCTCCTCCTGCAGGGCGGTGAGACCCACCCGGGGAAGTGCCCAGCTCGCGTGGCAGACACGCTCTGAGGTGCTGAGATGCCGGACAAGAGCAGAACTCGCTCACTTGCTGGCCAACTTCTACTCTTTTCTGATGTTAATCACCCCTCTGGGAAGTGACATCACCACCCGGCAGAGCCAATGAGAGGCCTTGCATTCAAATCAGAACGCCTTCCCGCTCTTTTTTTTCCTCCCACAAAGCACCCCCCCCTCCCCCCAGCAATAATTTAAACTATATTCCCCGGGTTTTTTTAAGCTGCACTTTCTCAGCCACATCAGCAAGTGTTTGCATCCTCCCCATCAAAGAGATTCTCCGCGTCAAGACCTGTCCATCCGGTCCAGACTAGGAGGTTAGGTAAGTGAGGAGGATTATAGGACAGACTAAGAGTAAGATCTGCGCACTAGTTTGGCTCAGCACATGGGGAAGGTTCGGCTGTTCCGCAGTCTACCCCCCTCCATGGGATGGATTGGGCCAATCTTCGTTGTAATATGTAGAATGGCAATGAGCGTGGGACGGGCAGAAAGCGGGAACATAAAGCGCCAAGATCTCGAGGTTACCTTCCCGTTTGTCTTTTGTGGAGCCTTTGCAAAGCCCAGCGTGCAAAGTAAAAGCAGCAACTGGCTCCTTCGCTGTTTCAAGTGGAACAGGCTGGGTCGGGGCTGCAGTTTTTCCCCCATTTGGGATCTAATCAAGTCATTTTTTTCCAATCTTGCCATTGCACCCAAAACACCGTTCGACTGGGACACAGGACATTTCAACGAGGGGAAATAACACCCCCCCCCCCCCCGCGTACAGTGCACGTGCACTCAGTACACTTCAACACGTGCCGGGCACGCGGCTCCCCTTCCCGAAAAAGAACTGGCGCTCAGAACTCAGCTGCACTTCGCTAAATACAAGCCCCTCCCTCCCCTCCCTGTGAATAGCATCCCAGAATTAGGACTCTGCTACATTGGTTCTAATATAAATACCATCCGACGTCATTACCAATATGTAATTCCCTTCCGTCTCTGCTACTTCGCCTCTTTATATTATTTCTGTGTTTTAAATACAGGGTTTTAGTTATATAGCTATATATAGATACTCCTCTATACATGTATCTATATTATATCTCGCATTAGATAGGCATATAATGCACATGTGAGAAATACACGAGGTATTATCTTGGGTCATCTGACCTAAACCCAGCAACAACAATAACAACAAATACCTAATCTCCGTCCATTTCTAGACAATGCTCCCTTAGATCTGATGTGGCGGTAAAATGTGACCTTCTGCAAAACAGAGGATATGTAAAATGAGCAGATTAGAGAGATAAAAAGCACTGGCTAAATACAAGCATCCAGAATACCAGCACCTCGAGGCTGATAGTTTCATTCCCTCTCCCCAACCCCCTCTCTTCAGAAATAAACTGGAAGCTCAATCAGTTTAAAAGCTAAAAGATCAGCTCTATCAGCCCATATTTAGAGACAACTGTGTAAGACGCTGGAAAATGAGAGAGCTTCGTGCTGGGTTTTGGCACTTCCCCAATGAAATAATTCGGTGGCTTTAAGCACACGTTTTGCAATGTGCCGTTTCGTTCTCTCTTTCTTGTGCAATAGTCAATCAGATTGCCCCTCGTTCACATTTCTAAAGGGAGTACATTTCTATTAGCTGCTAATTCAGTCCATATATCTCTATATATTTTAAAGCCGTCTTTGTTTATTCTCCAGTCTCTGGGCTCCTTCGCACAGCCCCGAAGAGACCAAGCGCTTTTAATCTTCCTGTGCTATGAAATCTGCATCAGCCCAAACCCCTCACATCGGTTTCCTTTTATATTTCTAGCCCGAGATTTTTAGCTGCGAGCTTGAGAGATATTTGGTGACAGACAGCTTTGAAGAATTTCTTCACCCGGACGCATATGGCAAAAAACTCCACATTGGTGGCTAGAGAATACAGATTTTAGGGCTAGCACCAATTCCGCTTTCTTTACATATTCTGTTCAAGTCACTCCTTCACTAATATAGCCACCTCAGAAAAAAATCTCTCCCAGTATCTGTATTTGTGTACACGGACATTCTGTCTGTCATTGTGTGGAATTAGTAGCACGCAAACCGGAGTTGTCTAGTTCACTACAAAGAGGATTAAAACGACATTCGATCTAATTCCACCCTGCCACCGCGTCGTTCTGTAGACTGGGGCAAATCCCTTAACTCCCTTGCCTCAGTTTCCCCACGTGGAATTTTGGGGTTACACTAGTTACTGATCTTACTGATGATTCAGTACTCAAAATATCGAATGCTATCGAAAGGCTACTAGAGTAGCAAATGAACGAAATATACATTCTTTTTTAAAAATTCACGTTTTCTTGGACTCATTGCACCGAGTGAGAAAATTTGGATTTTAGCACATTGTAAAATAGTGAAAGTCACGACCAAAAAAGGAGACAGGACTAGACAGAGAGAGGGTGCTTGATCTAACTTTGACCATAAGTAATGGGTAAAGCTCTCGAGTTCTCTCTCCAATGTAAGCATCACATAGAACAATAAGACCAGTGATGCCTTTCCCAACCTCCTGCCCTGGGCGGCTGTTCTGCACGAAGGGTAGGAATTGTGATGGGGGCGATCAGATAAATTGAGGGGGGCGGCTCACGGCCTGTTATTTCACCTCCGCTGGGCAAGAAAATACAGTGTACTGTATTGCCAAGTGATTTTTATTGTATTGTATTTTTAGTAAAATGCCTGACTCTTCTTTCCAGTGGCAGAATGAATATGACCAAGGCACATCTCCATCCTACTATTATGGACGGGGGAGGGCTCTTACTTGAGAGAAAGTGGCCCTTCTGGTGTAATTTAAGCAGGATGCACACAAAATGGCTTCTTGGTACACTGCAAATAACTAACAAGCAGCGTGGGGAATGCATCCAGACCAACAGCAGGGTTCGAGTGCTCGATTTGCCAAGGATTTCATTATGTTTTACGGCGGTTGGGGGGGCAAGGAAGAAAAAATACCACCCCAATATGAGTGTAACTCTGTGGAACTCCCCTCCCACAGGGCGGTATTACTGCGTGGAAGGCAAGTCAAAGGCAAAGCCTTTGTAGAGCCGGTCCTCTGGGCAGCTAACGGGAGCATCTGAAGACATCAGATCAAGTTGGAACATTGGGCTCAAACTCACCCTGCGGCTGATTCGGTGCATTCTACCGCCTGACGCGGGGAATTACGCAGGTGTCAGATTCCACCCACTTACGGGCGCAGGCCTCTCCCGAGACAAACGATGGAAATGTTGGAAAAGGGGCTGGAGGAGGTTAATCTCTCTTGGCGGCTTCCTTCTCTATATTTAAAATGGTCATTGAATTCACCCGGCGCGGATGTCGTAGAGTTGGAATTACCCAGAGATACAGTTTTACTTATCGGTGCTTTTGCTACTCTTTCCCTCTTCTCTCTGGGAGATTCCATAGCCTCGGTTGGGCTATTTTAATCGCTCCAAACAGTATTTTATTTATAATATGAATATAGAAAAATAAATATAGATTTTAAACATATATACACACATAAACAGGGACTTATCCATTAGATAGATAGATAGATAGATAGATAGATAGATAGATAGATAGATAGATAGATAGATAGATAGATAATGCATGCATTATGGTAAAATTTACTTTTAAAATCTGAACTACAATCTCTATTATTGAGACAACCCCCACAGAACTCTCCCAAGACTTCCGGCCTTGCCACCGCGAGCCATTTGTCACATACAATAAAAGAAATAGACCTAGATGTTTAAATAAGCCGCGTCCATCTCATGCCACCCAAGTTCCCAAACTTGGCATCTGGGCGTTTCTAACAGGCAGCCATGCCTCTGCCCATCTCTGTCGGAGACCTTGCTACGCTGCTGCGGTTGTTTAATCCAATTAATGGTGAGCTCCGGGGATGGAATCCGCAAGGCCACGTTCTCTAATTGCCCCTCGCCCGGGCTAAGGAGGTGTGGGCCATCAGCCGAGCCAGGCCGTGCCAGAGGCCTCGCCCCCAGCCCTCCATTCCGAGAGGATGCGGAGCAAGCGGCACCGGTGCTGACATACATAGGGTGACTCCATTCCGTCAGGCTGCCAGTGCCTCGGAGCCAGGAAACAAGCCCCGACTCCTTCCGCCCGCGCTAGGCACAGAACTACCGCCGCCGAGCTGTGGCACTGACCATGGTGCTGCAAACCTGCTGCCATCCCTCCGGCGCGGCGGGGCACCCTGCCCTGTTCCCCTAGCGGGGCTCTCCAGCAGCCCCTCCATCACCTGTTCCATCCCGAGGCCTGCAACAAAAACAGCCGCGGGCAGTCCCTCAATCCAGATATTCTCCAGAGAGCCCATCCCAGCCTGAACGCCCCCCGGCTCAAGTCGGGCCCCCTCCGGCGCATCGCGGGCTTCTCTCCTGGGAGTAGGCGAGGGAGACGCTCCGGTCCGGCAACCCTTAGTCAAGGGGGGTTTGATCCACCTGATTTGCGGGCTCCTGCTACCTAATTAATCCACCAGGCCTGAATGAAATCCAGTCCCGCTCAGCAGAGGCCAAATAGACCACGGAACTGGGCCACACGCCTCATTCTCGGGCTTGCCCAGTCCAGTGGCCCTGGATCCGTGTGTGTGCGTGTGCGCGCGCGTGTGTTGGCGTGTGTGAGAATGATGGGGGGAGAGAGGCCCTGCTACCAGGGCACGCGTCTGTGCTTCCTCTGGGCTCAAAGCAAGCAGGCTGTCTGCTGCGGGTAATGTGCCTCCCAGATCCATTTCCCTGACAGCTCGGTACGATCCCGAAAAATACCGGTATTCCGGGGCTGGGAGTACAGAGACGTAATTGGAAATGAACGAGAAGCTTTCCCTGACAAACACAGAGCCATCTACATGACAGGCTGCGAATCTGTGTAGCTAGATTTAGAGATGTAGAAGGAGATACATATACATATGCATATACATATACATAAACAGTGTGTGTGTAAAAATATGTTCCTGTCTGCATAACAACTGCACCCTATCTGTGTGTGCTCAGAGGCATGTAACATGCCTGTGGGTGGCATATAGACATTGCCCTGTGAAATTAACAGATCTGTATATGTTGCATGCCGGTGGGTGCACAGAGCTGGCGAAAGATAAAGATGGTCAATGTATTCTACAGGGTGTATTTAGCACCCGGGAATCAATAGAGCCTCCCGTTCCCACGGATCCTAGCCTCTGAAATGCCTCCACGCCAGGCCAGTTCTGAAGCAGCCAGCATCAGGAAAGGCTGCTTTTCCACTCCTTGAAATCCTAGTGTAATAATCAGGCCGCTCCTGAATTATTTAATTTGCTCATCCCTGTAAAGAGCCCCCTGCCTTTCCCCTTTCTACGTCCTGCACGTCTGACGTCACTTTTCTTTAATTAGGATAAGTTATTTTTAGCCAACCTAGAGTAACCCCAGTTCCTTGCAGTCTCGAGAGCATCTCGTCTTAATTGTTTTTCTTTGCCTCTCTTAATCGGGGCTTTGCCAACTTTACACTGAAGCTGCCGCTCCCGATGGGCATTTAGGAAACGTGTTGCTTTATTTAGTAATTAAGAGCCATATCAACGCAAGCCAAGCACTTGAGAAACAGAGCAACAATGGCACAAGGGTTGTACCGCTTCCTTTACATCGTCAGGGATTTGAAATTGATACACAGGCTATGACATTTTCCCTGAATTGATCTGCTCTTTTGCGGGCTGTCTGATTACACAAAATCCATACAGGGGTGTACGTGTGTCACTGTGTGTGTGTGATTTTAGGCCACAGCCTTAATTTAAAAAAAAATCCTTATACTATGTATACACATACACGTACACTGTTATATACAATTGTATGCATGTGTACACACTATTCACACACCACAGCTTTTTCCTTCAAGCTGCGGCCTAAAATGATATTTGTTCCATTCATTTGAAAACCCATCTTAAGTATTTAAAACAAAAATGCAGAATGAGATAATATTAAACATCCTGAAAAGCTGCAGGAGCAAAAAGAAACTAATAAAAAAGAAAGACAAGAAAGAAATTTAAAAATAGGGAGGACAGTGAGAAGGGGGATTTTTTAGCAAAATAAACTGCATTTTGTGATCTCTTTGATATCAGATGTAACCATTCATTGGCATTCAATCCCTAAATGGAAAGGGCAACATAAGTGCCAGGGAATATCTGAGAAGTTTACAAACACTGTCCCAAACATTTTTTTCTAATGCAAAATAAGGGATCCGCTTTAATCATTTCTGAAATTCAGCGAATTTCATTATTCAAGCAAAATGCAGATAACAGCAAACCTCGCTACTGTCTGACATCCAGTTCGCAAGAAGGACCACTTCGCAAAAGATGAAACTTCCCTTTTTGTTATTTTGTTTAACTGTAGGCCCAGAACATGGAATTACGGGCTCTTACTACTGCAATGTTTCCCTCTTTCGGTTTATTTTAAAGGTTCGGTAAAATTGTTCACCTTAATACTATCCCCTATCTCTAAAATATGTATAGAGCTCTAATGATATTTCAGAGCAGCTGCCAATCTTTTTCTATTCTGTATTACATACACACATAGCGAGAGAAACACACACGCGCTAACATATGGGTCACTATCGCCTTAGAACCCGCTTTGCTTGCTACGAACACGGTAATAAAGTGCACATTATATTTTACACACACACACACACACTTGCACCAGGCCTCTTAAGAATGTTTCAAACACAGCTGGATTCGGCTCGAGTTCAATGGAGACACTTTCCAAAGGGAGCGCACACTTACACTTTGCGGGCACCTTCCAAAAGTCGTGGGCATCCGATCAGCTGAAATTCTTGGAAGCAGACTGCAACCCCAGCTCACCCAGTGAGTCTCATAGAAACAAAAATTCCAAGGGGGAATAGGAATTAATCTATTTCCCCAAATACGTATTTTAAGGCCTCCCTAAAAATTATCCCTTTTACAACAAAGGTCCCTTTTCTTACACTGGGTTGTTTCCTCTGACCCTTCCTTGGGGCAAGAGAGAGAGGGATTCTACGCGAATGGATACACATTCGCCTACTGGAATATTTTTGCTCCCAATTTCAGCTTAGTTTCTTCTCTAAAGGATCCATAACGGTGCATTGGGCCCAAAGCCGCCCGATTGCTCTTTGGCCCCGGATCCGGCCTCTCCCCACCCCCATACCCCATATGGATTTAGCCGTGGGGTTGAAAAAGGAAGAAGAAAAAAGAGCTTCCATTGACCAGGGCCTTGTCAAGCTCCATGGTGCCAACAGGTCAAGGCTCTGGCGGAGAGAGGGACCCTCCATCCCGGTCTCCAAACACCCCCACCCCGGCAAGGCACAAAGAGCTACCGCTGCATCCCCTGGCCCTGGGCTTGTTTCAATGGCACGAATCGCAAATTTGTCCCTCAAAAGCCGAGGTCCGAGGTCTAACGCGGCCCAGAGGGTCACTGCAGCCCTCACTCTGAAGCCCCGCTGCCCCCAAAGCCGGCCCCCCTTCCTCCTCCATTAGCCCAGCCGCGCCGGGGCGGCAGAGAGGCAGCGGCCTCGGCCGGGGGCGAGCGCACACTTACACGCCGCGGCCAGGCGGGGACGAAGGGGAGGGACAGAAGGCAGCAGGCGTCAGCGATCCCTGGGTAGGCGAGCGCGGCGAAGGCGGCGGCTATCCCCAGCCCGCTGGTCCCCTCTGGCGGCTCCTCTTGCCGGCCTCGGCCCGTTGCCCCGGACCTCCCTGGCGGCAAGGGAGGCGGGAGCCCTGGCTGGCTCCTCGCGTCTTCCCAGCTTCTCTTAGCTCCGGGCTCTGGTTCGTCTCCAGGAGCCTCCTCTGCTGGCAGGCTGAGCCCGCAGTGACGTCAGCCCAGCAGCATTTTACTCACTCCAACCATGGCAGAGGGGAGGAGGGAAACTGGTGAGGGGGGGGGGAAGGAGACAGGCGGAGTGGGGGAGGGCGCCCGCAGTCTCCACCAAACGGGAAGCGCAGCCCCCCAATCTTACCCTTTAATTAAGACTCCGAAGGCGTCCCAATTAAACCCTTGGCCACTCTTAATCTGATAGGCTGCTTGGGAAGCCTTTTAAAAACCCAGCTCTTCAGCGAGCCCCTCAAACCTCCCTGTTTAGCCGCTCAAATGAAAGGCAGAGGTTTGATTTCTGCGAAGGTAAATGCTGCGCTCTCATTTTCGTGGGGTGGGGAACTGACAGGCGTGGGGTGGGGGTGCATGCCAGCCCCAACCCTCTTCCCCCCGCGCTAAGTGGGGCTTTGGGTTCCAGTTGCATTTCGGCAGAGCTCAGGGCCAGATTTAGGGCACAAATGTCCTTCCGAATAGCAAGCTGTGGGGGGAGGGTTTGTCTAGCGTTTGCATTTGAGTCTCCATTTGAATCCTAGTCATATTATGGGGCTCCCAATCTCTGTCGCCCCCGGAGGTTATTTACATCCCATTGTACATGTGCATCGCTGCATGGTCAGTTACAGACTCAGCCACAGAAAATACCGAGAGGGTGATGGGAGAGATAGCAAGACCTACGCTTCCCTCCCTTCTTCACACCCCTGCCATACGCATGGAGACAACACAACAATGATCCTCTCTCTGCGTTTAGGAGCAAGCAATTCTAACTACCCCGAATGCAACATCACCTCCCCGAGTCACCCAGATCGCTGCTTGGCCCCTACCCCTTCCAGCCACTTAGAATGTTTTGTTATTTCCCCCGTTCAGAATGTTGCCACTCGTTCCACTCCATTGTGACAACACAAGACCATTTCCCTGGGCCCAGGTCAGATCTTCCCTGGGAAGCTCTCGGCTCCCGCTGCTCACTTTCCTAGCCGCTGTCCAAATGCTGAAAAATAACTCAGATTAACAAAGTACAAAGCTTTGGGGCTAGCCTGAGAGCTCAGCCATGGCCCTACGCACAGTACCTTGGCGTGAGGCTATTATACTCTCGGCCTTCCCCAGCAGCAGGCGGATCGGCGGGGCTTTCAAGGCTGCATAAAGAGCAGGAATGGAGAACTTTGGGGTGGGGGGGAGGAAGCAGGGGACGCCGCTTTCCCATTCTGCAGCGTGCGGAGAGCAAAAGTGTCTGCTGGGTGTCAGGGCGCCGGGCTGCGGCTCTGAGCCGCTTTCCCGGCTTTCCAGCCCGCTGGAGCAGCAGGGGAGGTCCCTCCGGCTGAACTTGTCAGCGGGATCTGCCCATCCATCAAAATCCAGACGGACAGACAGGCCAAGTTCATGAGCAATCAAGTTAACCCATTGCAGTTCACTTCCCTGCCATGCACTGGTGGACACGTATAATTAGACGCGTCTAGGCTTCCACCAGCTTTTTATTCTTGGGGCATACAAAAACGAGCTTTAATTTCTCCTTCGCGGGTTCCCTCTTCATTTTCATTTCTCCGCTCCTCTTTTCCTTTTCTTCTCTTCTGTTTCTCTTTCTTTCATTTCCTTCCTCTTTTAATTTTGTCATGTAACCCTTTTTCAAGAAAAAAAAAGCCATCCTTAACAAACCTTTCCCTCTCTGGATTTTCTTGCCTTGTTTCCCTAGATTTCTTGCCTTGCAGCTTGATTTGATTTTTATTTTAAAATCTTTCCAGCCCAGTTACCCATTCCCTATTAGCGTTGCTCCCTAGCTCTTTCTTAGCATTGATTCAAGTATTTTAAATCCAGTAGAGACCTCAAACAAAGCAATAGTGTATGGTGTCGTAATAAATAAACAGGCTCTCTCGAACAACGTAATTCCTGATTGCCTTTAGATTTTTGCATCTCAAAGAAATTATACAAATGACATGGCCAATAGAAATCAAAGCTCTCTGAATTTTACAGTATTTTATTTTCAATCAGATGTTAGATTATTTAACCGTACATCTTCCCTGGAAGAGCCAGAAATTTGCTCAAGTCTGGGTCAAAATCGCATCGCATTGTCATTAAACATTAAAATAATAATAAATCGGACCCTTTCATTCTACAAACCTCCCCCCTTCAAAGTTTATTTGCCCTAATAATTAATTCACAAGAGCTTAACTTTGTTGTAGCCCTGGCGGTCTTTTCATTAAAAATTCCCCGCGTTTCCTATTGGATTAGCTCTGCTCCATTGCCGCTGAAATGAAGACGCCAAACCAACTTTTACCCTGAGCATTTTCTCACCAGCCCAAAGAAAAGTCTCTCTCCTTCCCTTTTCTCCCTTAAAAAAAATTCAAGCACCCAGGCAGTGGACGTGTCCTGCAATTTAACTACTTTCAAATTCTTTGTTCAGGTCACACTGGGGCTCCATTGTCACCCTATTGAGCAAGCTTATTGCCAAGCCAAGCTTGAATGAATTTAGGCAGACACACACCGAAATGAGTCCCAGACTGAGGAGCAGGGCTTATTTGCTGTGTATCCTACCTCTTTCTGGAGGAAATGAACAGTTACTAGCCGTAGTGTATGTAATATAGATTATAGATACACGCGCCCACAGAGCATCGATGCACCACCCATCCAGAGAAACAGATCCCTGACCCAAACACAAATTGACAAAGGTGTCTGTCTCCAGCGTGTGAACGCCTTTGTAAAGGGCGATCGGGAGTAGCCCGAACTGCAGCCCCAGGGAAAGACAATCCGCAGCCTTAAAGGACTTTAAACACACATGCGCGCTCTTCTGTTTGTGGTTGTGGTTTGTTAAGCGGGCAAACAATCCTCTCCCCCAACCTCCAGGCGACAGCAGACGGAGGCGTTGTAGGAGAGGTGAGATGCTTAGTCAATTTCAGGATGCGGAGGAACAAGTTGGGCTGTTGGCTTTTCCCCCTTCCCTCTTTCCCTTTTCTTCAAACTCAGTTAAAGAGCCTTTCACACGGTGCCAAGGAATGCATCGAGTTTGCAGGGCATCGAGAGGCATTAGCCATGGAAATTAATAGCTGCCGCCCACACTTTCAGAATCGCAGCAAAATGTGAGGAGTGACTTACCTTGGGAGAGTCCACCTGCTATCCAGCCTCTCGCCTCGCCGCCTGTCTGCCTCGGCTAGCCCTGAGCCCCAAAAGGGAGGGTCTCCTCACCCCTCCACACACACCTCTCATCTCAGCTTCCTCCTCTCACTCTCTGTCTCCCCTTCTGGAGCTCTGGGGCTTGTCTCCGGAGCAGGAAAAGGGGGTTTGCTTTTTCAGGCAGAAAGGGGGCTGTGAACTGCAGGGAGATGTCACTTCAGGAGAAAAGGCCTATAAGATGTGGCACTTGGGCACAGGCTCCCCACGTAGGCCCCTACGTCACCTATAAAACGCATTGGCAGCTCCAGCTCTCCTATGCCTCTGCCCCTGGAAAAAAAAGAGTATGAGAGAGAGAAAAGAAAAGATATTCGGTAAACTCTTCCCGTGGCTCCTCGTGTGCTGGGGACAGAGCGGCAGAGGGGAAACGTGGGCGGGGGGGATGATTTTAAGAAAGAGGAGAGAAGCGCCTGGCTGCGGTGCCCACCAAGGTTAGAGTTTGCTCCTGGACAGAGGAAGATGAGGCGAAGGGCAGCCAGGGCAGAACGAGCTGGGTGTCTGGGCTCTCTCCCTCCTGGGAAACTTTCCCCGAGCCCTGATGCTATTCTCTGCGGCACATTGGAGGAAAGGCGGAGGTGGGACAGGGCAGCGGAGAGAGGGCAAACACCTGGATCCGGGGCTGCATTCTATGGGCTCACTAAGCTCTGCAGAGACTCAGGGCACGAGGTTGAAATGCCACTCTGTTACTAGCAGCCCGGCCTGTGGCTCTGGACGCGGATGGGAACCGGTGCCGATCCGGTAAGGGAAGTGAGAACGCGGATACACCCGGACCAGCAGCGTTTGCAGAACCTAGACAGACCGATCGCCAGGCGGAATTGACTCCTCCAGGGTTTGTTGCCAAACCAGCTCCCAGATCTTCAGCCAGGGAGTGGGGGGAGCCTGCCCGGCCGTCAGCCCAGCTAAATGATGGACCAAACCAAGCTGAGGACTCTGCCCAGCGCTGCCACGGGAGCTCGGCGGATGGCTGGGGCTTAGGGCTTCGCGCTCTGCTAGTAGCGGAGCCACAAATGCCCGGGCAGCTGTGGGGCAAGGCGGGAAGCCCTAGGAGCCAGCTCCCAGTGCTGCATTTTTCGGTTTCTCCGTTCCCGGGTAAGAGCCCCGCGCAGGGCACAGCTCAGCACCGCAGCCCCTGGAGCTGGCCGGGAGCTCCAGGCCTGGCATCCGGAGTCAAGCTCGCTGCGTTCTCACTTCCCTGCGCGCTGCCGCTCCCCTCCCGGAGCTTTGCTTCCCAGGGCCCTTTCCCCTGCAGAAGCAGCGAATATTGTCCAGGCGCCTTCCCCGGGAAGCTTCTCCTTGTCCGGCGTTTGTTTCCTTTTGCTCGGTAGCAGCTGGCACCGAGCGAGCAGCCTTGACTCCGCTGGGGTCCTGGCTGCAAGACCATCTTCCTAGACTGGTGACAGGAGGATACCTGCACGTCTATCGCTTCGGTCCGAGTTGATACACACTCTGTTAGCAAATTCTCGCCCTACACATCTATAGTTACATTGTATACATGTCCATGGTTAATGTATGTAGCCTTTCAGTGTGTAACTGTCCCCTAGCCTAGTTTTGACCCCATTTTGCACATGCCTCTATTGTGCTTATTTAACATGGCACAATATTTAATCATTATTTAATAAATCTGCTGTGTGTCCTTATAGTTAAGGGGTATGTACAATATTCAGCAATGGTATTTTGGCCGCCCGCTGGGTAGATTTCCCTTTTAAAATAACAAACCAACAAAAAGATGCACATTCTGCAGTGAAATCAACCCTAGAAAAAGTAAATTTTAAAATGTCTCTTGCCCCTGCTTTCTCACAGGTAATTGTCTTCCATACAGATTCGTTTTTATAGCGGTTTAACCCACTGAATACATCTGCGTGATCTTAAAAATATATTAGAAGGAAACAAACTGAAATGAAAACCTTCCCCCGCCCCCTGCCATTCCTCCCCCCCATTGAGAATAGGATAGAGGCCGTCTTAGTTCTTTCCCTTCTGTTTTTTAAATCAAAAGGCTGGCTGGCATGATACGTTGCCCTTTGACGTGCAGTAGACATGGTGCTGTTAGAGCACATCTGTACGCAGAGAACTCGCTTAATGGTAACCATAAATACACGCTATTCTATATACAGGTGCACGCTGTATGTGGCTGTTGATCTCTGGAAAGATACAGGTAACTGGCTTCGGACCCAGCTATAGATCGGATGTATCTGCTCACAGGGATTCCATATTTCAAGTAAAGGAATCCACGGGAGTCCTTCTGTGCCACCAGGCGACCTCTTTATGATCCCCTGAGTGAAAAGGGCAGAGAAATAAACGAGAGAAGAATGGGAAAGTCCTTGACCCCTGACCTTTAGATTTCGTTCTTTTCCCTCTGAAGCAGGATGCTAACAATGAGGGTCCGGTCTATCTCAATGAAGAAGGACATGCGAGGTTAAGCAAAGTCCCCGTGTCCCCATTGTCTGGCCTGCTTCTTGCGATCATGTTAAGGTAACATGCTTGTTTACTCCTTCCAAAAAGAGTGTAGAAAAGGAAGAGCTCGGACAGCTGTTGACAGCAGTGGGAGGAAAAGATTCCGGCTTCAACTGGCAGCAGCTACTGAGACGCAGAAACCGAATGAATCCCCTTTTCCTTTAAAAATGCGTTTAAATTTCAAAGGGGGCATTTAATTAAGGGGATAAGCCGTAATTTTTTTCGTTGGCGGTATAACACTAATTTTGATGTTCTGGCCAGGTTGGCATGAGAATGCTTTCATTTCTGCTTAACCAAAAGCCCAGATTAGGTTTTCGAAATGAGTTGTGCTGTTAAAATAAATTAAATGATACTGTAATGTGCTCTGACGTCAGATAAATAAAATATTTTAATCCAAAATCGCGAATATTGATATTGTATGAAGAATGTGTTGTATTTTAAGTAAAAATAAACAACCCTCAGCCATTAGAATGACTCACGTTTTTCAATGTTCAGAGGGATTTCGCAATGAAAAAAATCTGTCGCTTTTTCTTCAACGCATAATAATTTCCCTTAACGAACAAAATGGGAGTGGGGAAATAAACTGACCCCCATGCAAAAAAATAGAAAATAAAAAGAAATTATGTAAATATCAATTTCCCGGAAAATCAAAACAAAATACCACATTATTTAAAAAAAGAAAATAAAAGAGACCAGCCAAGGTTGATAGAAAAAAAAGTTATTTTCTTTAATCCTAGGGCTGAGAATTTGACACATCTTGGGACTGTGCTAACGGTACTGAAAAAGAAAAAAATGTCTTTTTAATTTATTTGACTAATTTATCTAGTTAACGCTACAAATCTATTACATTACTCTATAGCTAGAGAACTAAAACGTGAACAATATTGCACACTACATCTTTGTGCTTGTATCGTGCATAATTCCCCATTATAAATTTCTATACACAAGGTGTGAGAAATTATGGCAAATATTTATATATACAAAAACGAGTCAAATATAGGAGACATTATCACTGCTATAATTTGACACAAAAATCATTTTTATATTTTACAACGGTCACATATGAGAATCTGAAGCCATTGCAAAATGAAAACACCAAGCAAGCCCTGATAAAAAGAAAAAACGTAAGGAAATATTGCGGTTTGTTTAATGTGTTTATTGCCAATATAAGTAAACATCTAGATAATTTGACGATAATGTTTGTATTTTAAGCGTGTGAGCTAGGGATGCATTTGATGCTAAAGTCTAATTGAAACGTATTTTGTCGTGAGGTAGAATTGTCGGTGCTGCTGTGGACAACAGCGACACTTAGTGGAGCTGAAATGTGTATGAAACCCAGAGTAAAAACTGCAATTGATAGAACCATTTAATTCCAATCTTATTTTTCAAATCTATAGTGTTAACATTCCCTCTTTGAGGTAGCTCGCGCTTGTTTCATTAAAACTTCTTGTGATAAAAATGTTTTATTGTTATTGAGAACAGTGGTTTCGAGTCCGAGCTTGTCTGTCTAGCATTTGCCTCTTCTGGCTTAAAGCGCAGAAAGCTTGTCAATAAATTATATTTTCCCCTCCCTATGAATTAAGACATAAACGCTGTTACCCTTACATCATCGGGATGATTTTATTTGCCGCCATAGGTTTTGGCTGAATGAATTTAATTTGACTAAGGTTGGGAATGTTTTTCCCAGTTCAATGATACGAACAAAATATTGTGTGTGTAAATATATATTAACGTACATTTATTTTACAGTTGTGAATTTCGTTTTTTCTTTAATCCGAGGGCTAGAAGTAGAAAGAACTCGACTCGGAATGGACACAGGAAAGAGTCGATTTAAGATGAAAATGGGCATACATTTCTCCTTAGTACAAGTTTTACATGGTATATGCTTAATTCGTTCATTTTTAGTTATAAGAGACCGGATATCGAAAACAATTATTTCAGCTCACCTGACACAACTTTTGCAAGTTCTTCGGTAATCGAAGAACCCGATCTATAAGGTTTATACCAGTCCAGAGATAGTTTCAAGTGAGGAAGATTTATGGGCGGGCCTCTAGTTCTTTTCTAAAATACAGAGTAGAAAATATCGCCAGGTGTTTTTATTATAATGTATCGTTTTTAATTAAATAGAAATGGCAGACAGCTGGGTGATTTAAAGGGCTATATGGCGTAGGAAGTATATGCCAAAGTGTGATTGCTCCTCCCTGTTCAAAAGTAACTTAAGATCGAATGTTGTTCACACAAATCAATTGTCGTCGGTTTGCTGGTAACAAAACAGGGCATGGACTTAAAAAAACACACACAAGAAATGTTATAGAAAAGGTTGTGATCAAACTAACCATCAAAAAGTATCTGAATGTTCTCTCTACTCCTCCGTGAGCGAGTCAGCTAGACCTCAGGAGAACCTGCAGAAAAGACAATCCCAATACCTGTTGGAGCAGCAGATAGGTGGAAAATCTGTATTGTCTCACGCGCGAAACCACGGCAGGCTTTGCAATTTCATCTGGCATCTGCTAACGGGAACCTAATATTAATTAAATTGCCAGGGTGGAGGGGAACCTCAGCAAAGCCCTGGTGTTCTGGGCTTTCATTTCTCGCGCTTTGGAACAAGATGAAAACAAGGAAGAAGTCAGATCCCGCAGGTGCACAGTCCCAGCCTCTCCCTATTGTGCCTAAGAGGAGAATTACTGGCTCGGGTCACTCTTACTGGGAGAGGAGGCTAAAGGGCGACAGGGAGCCGACTGAGCTGCAAAACTCAGCCCGGACTAGAACTCCCGTGGTGTCTAAACTGCGGGTGAAGCGGGCAGCGCCCCTGCTCAACGTGGGTAGAACAGTGCAAAGGGGGAGGTTTGATTTGCCTCATGGGCACCAATCTCGCCTATTTCCCAACGCCCAAGAGATTCACCCTCCAGAGTTGGCTCACTGCGCGGCTTTGGGGGTTTCTAACTCCCCAAAGGCAGCCTTCTGGCCCCGATACTGAGCAGCCCGCGGTGGGCGCCTAGCAAAACCTGCTCGTGGAGCTGGGTCTTTCCTGTCTCCTCAGGTCTGGGGCAGCGGCCTCTCTCCCCAGCCCTGGCCAGGGGAGGAAGGTAGGGTGCGTCCCCTAGGGACTCAGCATGGCCAGGCTGCTGCTTGTGGCTGATCCCCTCACCCCAGGCTCTGACGCCCTACGGCTTAGCCTAGCCAAGTGCTTCAATCACTATAGAGCCAGGGTGCGCAGGGGGCTCCCCTTGGAGCAAGCGCCCAAGGCAAAGGCAAGCGGAGGAGCCGGGCCCAGGCTGAGCTGTGGGGCCGAGATGCCTGCGGGCTCGCAGGCAGGCACCCAGTGCAGGCAGCTGGGGATCGCTCCTGGAGTGCGAGTGGACGACGCCCCTAGGTCGTCGCAGGGCACTTCCAGCTAGTGCAACAAGCCGCGGGGCAGGGGGAGCGGCGGGGAAGTGGACGCCCCACCCCAAGCTCAGAAAGGACAGGGCCCGGACTGGAGAAAAGGCCGGTGGGGGGGACAGCCAGCGCTAGTCCCCGCTGCAGACACTGACTGCATCTGCTGGGGGGGGAGGTGTCTCCATCCCGACACACTCGGTCCACACTCCTTCCCCGCCTCCAGGGCTTCACTGACTTCCCCCCCCCCCCCCCGGGCAGCAGTCTGGATCTTTGGGTGAAGGGGGCGAGCCCGGCCCTTCCCTGGGCGGTGACCCCGTCCACAGCTGCACTGAGCGGGGAAGGGCTCAGCCGCCGCTGGTCAGGTGAGGGAAGCTGGCAGTAGAGGGATCTCAGAGCACAGGCCGCCTCCCTTCGGTCCCAGCAGTGGCGACACCGGGCGTCCGGCCCTGAACTCTCCGACAGAGGCTCCGCCGCGAGGGGCAGCCATGGGGCCCGGCCCACTGCGCTTGGTTCCCAGGTAGCGCTGCCCGCTGCGGCCCGCACCGGCCCTTCCCAATGCGTTAGCCAACCAGCCAGCGCCTCGTGCGCCTGGGGGGGAGGACAGGATGGGGCGGCCCAGGACAGTGAAGGGAGAGCGGCAGAGACCTGCCTGGCCTGCTGCTCGCTCAGCGCCTGAGCACTGGCCGCAGACGATTGATCCACCGCAGGGTTTCCTGCCCAGCCATTCCGCAGCCAGGCTCCCCGACCCCGGCCAGCTCTGGCACAGCGCCCGGGCTGGGAACGCGCACGTGTGAACGGGTCCCGGAACTCCAGCACCCCCCATAAAGAAGGCGGCCAACGTGCCTCCCGCCTGCAAAGACTCGGACAACCCGCCCTTCCCCCACAGCCTCGGGTTAGACCCCTCTCGGCAGATGGAAACCTCTCTTGGCCCGAGCTAGCTAGCCCAGAGCCAAGCTAGGGTCCAGAGTGACTTGGACAAATTGGAGGATTGGGCCACTAGAAATCTCATGAGATTCAACAAAGACAAGTGTAGAGTCCTGCACTTGGGACGGAAGAATCCCAAGCATAGTTACAGGCTGGGGACCAACCAGTTAAGTAGTAGTTCTGCAGAAAAGGACCTGGGGGTTACAGTGGATGAGAAGCTAGATATGAGTCAACAGTGTGCCCTTGTAGCCAAGAAGGCTAATGGCATATTAGGATGCATTAAGAGGAGCATTGCCAGCAGATCCAGAGATGTCATTATTCCCCTTTATTCGGCTTTGGTGAGGCCACATCTGGAGTACTGTGTCCAGTTCTGGGCCCCCCACTACAAAAAGGATGCGGACGCATTGGAGAGGGTCCAGCGGAGGGCAACCAAAATGATTAGGGGTCTGGAGCATATGACCTACGAGGAGAGGCTGAGGGACTTGGGTCTGTTTAGTCTGCAGAAGCGAAGAGTGAGGGGGGACTTGATAGCAGCCTTCAACTTCCTGAAGGGAGGTTCCAAAGAGGATGGAGAGAGGCTGTTCTCAGTAGTGACAGGTGGCAGAACAAGGAGCAATGGTCTCAAGTTGTGGTGGGAGAGGTCCAGATTGGATATTAGGAAAAACTATTTTACTAGGAGGGTAGTGAAGCATTGGAATGGGTTACCTAGGGAAGTAGTGGAGTCTCCATCCCTAGAGGTGTTTAAGTCTCGGCTTGACAAAGCCCTGGCCGGGTTGATTTAGATGGGATTGGTCCTGCCTAGAGCGGAGGGCTGGACTTGACGACCTTCTGAGGTCTCTTCCAGTACTGATTCTATGATAAGGGGATGGTTGGATGAAATAACATGATCTTGGTAACTAATTGACCATTCATTTCCAGTTGGAAATAGGTCAATGGAGGGATGATAGGAGTTGCTATAGGGAACTTTCTGGGTGTCTGGCTGGTGAGTCTTGCCCACATGCTCAGGGTTTAGCTGATCGCCATATTTGGGGTCAGGAAGGAATTTTCCTCCAGGGTAGATTGGCAGAGGCCCTGGAGGTTTTTCGCCTTCCTCTGTAGCATTGGGCACAGATCACAGCTGAAGGACTCTCTGCATGTTGGGGCCTTCAAAGTATTGGAAGGCTTCAATATCTGAGACATAGGTGAGAGGATTATTCTAAGAGGGGTGGGCGAGATTCTGTGGCCTGCACGGTGCAGGGGGTCAGACTGGATGATCATAATGGTCCCTTCTGACCTTAAAGTCTATGAGTCTATGAGTAAAGTGCAGCAGGGGAGGTTTAGATTGGACATTAGGAAAAAATTCCTGTCAGGGTGGTCAAATATTGGAATAAATTGCCAAGGGAGGTGGTGGAATCTCCCTCTCTGGAGATATTTAAGAACAGGTTGGATAGACATCTGTCAGGGATGGTGTAGACGGAGCTTGGTCCTGCCTTGAGGGCGGGGGGCTGGACTCGATGACCTCTCGAGGTCCCTTCCAGTCCTATGATTCTATGATTCTATGATTCTAGGTGTAGGCCTGGACCAGAGCCCTTACTGGAGCCCAGAGCTTCCAGAGGTGGGGAACCTATGGGCAGAGGCTCAGGGTCGTCGTACCCCTCCCACCACACAGCATCAGCGGGCTGTTAGCACTCCAGCCCTGTGCCCCCCACATCCCATCTACTAGCCTGGGCCCCCTTTGACACTGGTGTGCAAGGGGAATAGGGGGAATGTTTTTGTACATGCATCGCCCTGTGTGCTGCCCCAGCACACAAGCCATCCCCCTTCTGCAGGGGCTACAGCACCCCCCTCCACAGCTAGCATCCTCCCAGTTCAAGTGTAGGAGGAGCTGGGGGCAGAGATGTCAAGTACTGCAAGGGAAAAGAGAAAATATGCCAGCAATTTTAGAAATAGCAGCTGAAGGCACAGGCCAGTCAGCGCCACCTTCCCCAGCTCTCCCCTCTACTCACATTTAAGGGATGTAGGGTCACCTAGTTGCATAGGGAGGTTGTAGAATTTCCAGCATTGGAGATGTTTAAGAGCAGGTTAGACAAACCAGGGATGGTCTAGTGCAGTGTTTCTTAAACTTTTTGAGACCATGGAATGCCAAACAATAATATTTTTTAATGCGGAACACCTATGAAAATTTTCTTCAAAAAATTATTGGCAGACAAAAAAGACAAAAACAAAGAAGTAACAAAAACAAAGAAACGGTCGCTGCACACCTGTGAGTTGTTCACGGAACACCAGTGTTCCACGGAACATAGTTTAAGAAACACTGGTCTAGTGCTTGGTCTTGCCAGGAGTGCAGGGGACTGATCATCCCTTTATGTTCCAGTTCTACTATTCTATGATTCTATAAAGAATCAGGTGGAACTTGAATGTTTTAATTGCAACATGATGAGCTTGCGGTATTAAACATGACAAGCCTGCCAAAACAGACCTGAAGAAGAGATCAGGATAACCTGGAAGGCACGTCTCTCTCACCTACAGAAGTTGGTGCAATACAAGATGTTACTTCCAGATGCTTCCCAGTTGCCTGCTTCTCTTCCCCCTATGGCCAGTGATTCTCCACTTTCTACTTTTCTTCTCCTCTTGGCAGGTTATTCTTCCTTATTCACTTCTCCACTTTCACATCCCACCTTACTGTCTCCTTCTCTGGACATCCCTCTTCTATCTGCCACTAGCAGCTCTCCTCTTCTCCTGCTCCAACAATTTTTAGGGGAGACTCAATCCTCCCACTTTCTCTGCAACATCCAGCATAAGCCAAGGCCCCAAATTTCAGGCCCTTCCAGTCCAGTCTTCAGCAGAACAACATGTTCTTTTAAAGAACTTTTAGCCTGATTCATGTAAGACTTAAGAGTTAGTAATTGCTGCTTAGTGTGTGATGTAGCCAGTGACTTTAGTTTAGTATTAATTCACTGTTATATTACATACTAGCAGAAATACCCAGCATCGCCCAGGGAAAATATAGTAAAAGTTGTGATGAATGAAGTACGTCAATTACATTAACCTAGCATATTGTATTGGAAATACTTCTCATATATTACTTTAAGAAATTAACATAGCTAGTGATGTGCTTACAAAATGCATTTACATTTAAGTCATTTCTTGATGATAAAAGGTGTGGTGAATGAACTATGTAAATTACTTTACCATAACATATTGTATTGGAAATACTTTCTCTTTTATCATTGGGAAAGGATCTCATAATTGCAGTTTATGTGACACGCTTAACAGAAGAGACCAGCAAATGCCTATGATCAGGAGCTACTATAAGCTAATTATCAGTGGGCCCAATTGGGGTTCTGGGGAAACCGATTTCAAGATATAACCAATCCAGTTATTTAAGTTAGGAAATCAGTAGTATCCATTCAAAATTTTGTGTTTCTAGCTCTTGCCGTTTCAGAGATCTTTCAGAACAAACAAACACACAAACAAACAAACTTTCGAAAATATTTATAATATATTCATTGGAGGTTAAGCAGAGTTATTTTGTAGGATTTTAAAAGTAAGAGACTGATCAATATTTAGAGGAACTATAGCAGACATGAGCAAGACAAGCTGAAACACATGGCTGCAAAACTTTAGATTTTCTATTTTAGGCCTCAGAGACAAGAAATGATGGCACAAGTTGATGACTGAGAAATAACCTGAAAGATTATGGGAAAGAAGTATTGATTGGTAACACTGAGACAGGATAGCTGGAAAGGCTAAACTTAAATAAAAAATGCTGTAACAACAAATATTGCTTTAACACTGCCTATTTATAAAGGATCTGGAGAAAGGGTTAAACAGTGAGGTGGCAAAATTTGCAGATGATACTAAACTGCTTAAGATAGTTAAGACCAAAGCAGACTGTAAAGAACTTCAACATTATCTCACAAAACTAAGTGATTGGGCAACAAAATGGCAAATGAATTTTAATGTTGATAAATGTAAAGTAATGCACATTGGAAAAAATAATTCCAACTATACATACAATGTGATGGGGACTAATTTAGCTGCAACTAACTCAAGAGAAAGATCTTGGAGTTATTGTGGATAGTTCTCTGAAAACATCCACCCAATGTGCAACAGCAGTCAAAAAAGCAAACAATGTTAAGACTCATTAAAAAGGAATAGAGAATAAGATCAAGAATATCTTATTACCTCTATATAAAACCATGGGATGCCCACATCTTGAATACTGTGTACAAATGTGGTTGCCTCATTTAAAAAAAGATATATTGGCAAAAAAGATATAATGGTCAGAAAAGGGCAACAAAAATGATTAGTGGTTTGGAATGGGTGCCATATGAGGAGCGATTAAAAGACTGTGACTTTTCAGCTTAGAAAAAAGGAGAGTAAGGGGGATATGATAGAGGTCTATAAAATCATGAGTGGTGTGGAAAAAGTGAAAAAGATAATGTTATTTACTTATTCACACAATATAAGAAATAGGGGTCACCAAATGAAATGAATAGGTAGCAGGTTTAAAAACAAACAAAATGAAGTTTTTCTTCACGCAGTGCACAGTCAGCCTGTGGAACTCCTTGACAGAGGATGTTGTGAAGACCATGATTTTAACAGGGTTCAAAAAAAGAACTACATAAATTTATGGACTTAACCTCCACCAATGGCTATTAGCCAGGATGGGTAGGAATGGTGTCCCTAGCCACTGTTTGTCTGAGGCTGGAAATGGGTGACAGGAGAGAGATCCCGTGATGATTCCCTGTTCTGTTCACTTCCTCTGGGGCATCTGGCATTGGCCACTGTAAGAAGACAGGATACTGGGCTAGGTGAACCTTTAGTATGACCCAGTATGGCAGTTCTTATGCCTTACTTGCAAGATGATGATGGTATGTCAATGTTGGCAAGAAATTACCCAGTCTATAGAATTTGGGGTCCTTTGTGTTTCCAGAGAACACACACCAATAAGAAAGCAAGGACTAATACTTTCATGTACATGCATAGAACGTAGAAATAGACAGACTCACAGTATTAAAAAATGGGGGTCTCAGAATAGGAAAAGTGAACTTTGTATGGGAATCTTTAGAAGGAACCATACCCATATAGATAGTGAGGGCCAACAGCTTCTGACACCATGTAGGAGAATGAGAGTATGCCTGTAGGTATAACTTATACATTATACTTACCTTTAGGAATAGTGTGATGTTGTGACTTTTATAACTTTATTGATAACTTTAATAACACTATTCAAAGCTAGATGCTCTTGTGTTATTTGCCTACTATTTCATAGAATCATAGGGCTGGAAGAGACCTCAGGAGGTGTGACGTAGGGGGGGGTACCTTGCTGGTTGCTATGCTGGGCAGTGGGTTGTGAGTGACCTCCACTGGCTGCTGACTTCAGCAAGGCCCAGCAGGACAGGGGATGAGTCATTATGCAAGGGGGCTTCGAAACTCATCAGACAGGTATCTCCCAGGGAGTGGAACAATGGGAAGAGGGGGAGTGGAGCCCTGGCTGGGGGCAGGGCTGGAAGTGAGTGAGGGTATGTCTACACTACCCCGCTAGTTCGAACTAGCGGGGTAATGTATGCATACCGCACTTGCTAATGAAGCCCGGGATTTGAATTTCCCGGGCTTCATTAGCATAAGCGGGGAGCCGCCATTTTTAAATCCCCGCTGCTTCGAACCCCGTGTAGCGCGGCTACACGGGGCTCGAACTAGGTAGTTCGGACTAGGGTGCCTATTCCGAACTACCGGTACACCTCGTTTCACGAGGAGTATCGGTAGTTCGGAATAGGACCCTAGTCCGAACTACCTAGTTCGAGCCCCGTGTAGCCGCGCTACACGGGGTTCGAAGCAGCGGGGATTTAAAAATGGCGGCTCCCCGCTTATGCTAATGAAGCCCGGGAAATTCAAATCCCGGGCTTCATTAGCAAGTGCGGTATGCATACATTACCCCGCTAGTTCGAACTAGCGGGGTAGTGTAGACATACCCTCAGTTAGTTTCTGTCTGGTATCATGGAGGAAACAGCCTAAGCAACAGGCTGGGATTTAGGGGCCCAGGCTCCTCCATCTCAAGTGGGGCTGAGGCATCCTTGGCCTGCCCCGTAACCAGATTACATCTGTGCTGTGCTGTATCCTGGAGAAGCAATAAACACCCTCTATTCTACTGGCTGGTGGAGTCTGTCCAGGCCATTACGGGGGTGCAGGAGACGGGAAAACCCCAACGTGCCGTCACAGGAGGTCACTGAGTCCAACCCTCTGCCCAAAGCAGGACCGATCCTAAATAAATCATCCCAGCCAGGCCTTTGTCAAGCCGAAACTTAAACACCTCTGGGGGTGGAGATTCCACCACCTCCCAAGGTAACCCATTTCAGTGCTTCACCACCCTCCTAGTGAAACAGTGTTTCCTGATATCCAACCTAGACCTCCCCCACTCTAACTTGAGACCATTGCTCCTTGTTCTGCCATCAGTCACTACTGAGAACAGCCTCTCTCCATCCTCTTTGGAACCTCCCTTCAGGAAGTTGAAGGCTGCTATCAAATTCCCCCTCACTCTTCGCTTCTGCAGACTAAATAATCCCAAATCCCTCAGGGTATGTCTACACTACCACCCTAGTTCGAACTAACGGGGTAATGTAGGCATACCGCACTTGCAAATGAAGCCCGGGATTTGAATTTCCCGGGCTTCATTTGCATAAGCCGGCCGGCGCCATTTTTAAATGCCGGCTTGTTCGAACCCCGTGCCGCGCGGCTACACGCGGCACGGGCTAGATAGTTCGAACTAGCAAGCCATTCCGCACTATCTGTACACCTCGTTCCACTATCTAGCCCGTGCCGCGTGTAGCCGCGCGGCACGGGGTTCGAACAAGCCGGCATTTAAAAATGGCGCCGGCCGGCTTATGCAAATGAAGCCCGGGAAATTCAAATCTTCATTTGCAAGTGCGGTATGCCTACATTACCCCGCTAGTTCGAACTAGCGGGGTAGTGTAGACATACCCCCAGACTCTCCTCATAGGTCATGTGCTCCAGCCCCCTAATCATTTTGGTTGCCCTCTGCAGGATCCTCTCCAGTGCATCCACATCCTTTTTGTAGTGGGGGGAGGGGGCAGAATTGGATGCAATACTCCAGATGTGGCCTCACCAGTGCTGAATAAAGGGGAATAATCACTTCTCTAGATCTCCTAGCAATGCTCCTCCTAATGCAACCTAATATTACATTCACCTTCTTGGCTACAAGGGCACACTGTTGACTCATATCCAGCTTCTCATCCACTGTAACCCCCAGGTCCTTTTCTGCCAAACTGCTATTTAGCCAGTCGGTCCCCAGCCTGTAACAATGCTTGGGATTCTTCCTTCCCAAGTGCAGGACTGTGCACTTGTCATTGTTGAACCTCATCAGATTTCTTTTGGCCCAATCCTCTAATCTGTTTAGGTCACTCTGGACCCTATCCCTGCCTTCCAATGTATCTACCTCTCCCCTTAGCTTAGTGTCCTCCGCAAACTTGCTGAGGGTGCAATCCATCCCCTCATCCAGCTCATTAATAAAGATGGTGAACAAAACCGGCCCGAGAACTGATCCTTGGGGCACTCCACTTGAATCTGACTGCCAACTTGACATCGAGCTGTTGATCACTATCTGTTGGACCTGACAATCTAGCCAGCTTTCTATCCACCTTACAGTCCATTTATACAATCCATATTCCCTTAACTTGATGGCAAAAATATTGTGGGAGACCGTATCAAAAGCTTTGCTAAAGTCAAGATACATCATATCCACTGACTTCCCCATGTCATCAGAACCAGTTACCTCATCATAGAAGCTAATCAGATTAGTCAGGCAGGACTTGCCCTTGGTGAATCCATGTTGACTATTCCTGATCACTTTCCCCTCTTCCAAGTGCTTCAAAATGGATTCCTTGAGGATCCCCTCCATGATTTTTCCAGGAACTGAGGTAAGGCTGACTGGTCGGTAATTCCTTGGATTATCTGTCTTCCCTTTTTCAAAAGATGGGCACTACGTTTGCCTTTTTCCAATCATCCAGGATCTCTCCTGATCTCCATGGTTGTGTCTACACTGCACCCCTTTTCCGGAAAAGGGATGCAGATGACACAAGTCGGAATTGCAAATGAAGCAGGGGATTTAAATATCGGGGCTTTGCCGGAGAAAAGCGCCAGTCTAGACGGGATCTTTCGGAAAATAAAGCCTTTTCCAAAAGGTCCCTTATTCCTCTTAAAATCAGAAATAAGGGATCTTTCGGAAAAGGCTTTATTTTCCGAAAGATCCCCGTCCAGACTGGCGCTTTTTGCCGGCAAAGCCCCAAGCTGGAAAAAAGCGGCAGCCATGTTTATGCAAATGAAGCAGGGAAGATTTAAATCCCTGCTTCATTTGCAATTACGCTGTGTCTAATTTTCATCCCTTTTACGGAGAAGGGGTGCAATCTAGACACAGCCGTCTTGTTACCCTTCACATCATTTGCCAGCTGCAATTCCAATTGTGCTTTCGCCTTCCTGATTACTCCCCTGAATTCTTGAGCAATATATTTATACTCCTCCCTAGTCATCTGTCCAAGTTTCCACTTCTTGTAAGCTTCCTTTTTGTGTTTAAGCTCACCAAGGATTTCTCTGGTAAGCCAATCTGATCACCTACCATATTTGATTTTCTTAGTGGGCATCAAGATGGTTTCTTCCCATGCCTTTAGTAAGGCTTCTTTAAAATATTGCCAGCTCTCCTGGACTCCTTTCCCCGTCATGTTAGCATCCCAGGAGATCCTGCCCACCAGTTCTCTGAGGGAGTCAAAGTCTGCTTTTCTGAAGTCCAGGGTGTGTATTTTGAAACTCTCCTTTCTTCCTTTCATCAGGCAGGATCCTGAAATCTACCATCTCATGGTCACTGCTTCCCAGATTGCCAGCCACATCTACTTCCCCTACTAGTTCTTTCCTGTTTGTGAGCAGCAGGTCAAGCTGTGCATGGCCCCTGGTTGGTTCCTTCAGCACTTGTACCAGGAAGTTATCCCCAACATTCTCCAAAAACTTTCTGGATTGTCTGTGTGCTGTTGTATTGGTCCCCCAACAGATGTCAGGGTGATTGAAGTCCCCCCATAAGAACCAGGGCCTGGAAGCTTCTCTTCGTTGTCTGAAGAAAGCCTCATCTACCCGATCTGGTGGTCTATAGCAGACACCAAGCACATCACTCCTGTTGCTTCTGCCTCTAAACTTAACCCCTAGACTCTCAACAGGTTTTTCTCCCTCTATATACTGGGGCTCTGACCAATCATAGTGCTCTCTTACATACAGTGCAACTCCTCTTCCTTTTCTTCCCTGACTGTTCTTCCTGAACAGTTTATACCTTTCCATGATAGTGCTCCAGTTGTGTGAGTCATCCCACCAACTCTCCGTTATTCCAATCAAATCATAGTTCTTTGACGGGGACGGGGCTTCTAATTCTTCCTGTTTCTTTCCCAGGCTTCTTGCATTCATGTCCAAACACCTTAGATAACCAGTTAATTTCCCTACCTTCCCCATTTGAATCAGAGGTCCTCCTTTGTTGCTCCTTCCTCCTTGTGGCCACTTCCCCTCTCACCTGAGGGCTTAGGTCACCGTTCACCAACGAACCTAGTGTGACGGCGCGTTGGGGGTCCCCCGTCTCCTGCACCCCCGAAATGGCACGAACAGAGTCCGCCAGCCAGTAGAATAGAAGTGGTTTATTGCTTCCCCAGTATACAGCACAGCACAGATGTCATCAGGTTACAGGGTAGGCTTAGGATGCCTCAGCCCCCCTTGATATGGGGCAGGGGTCTCGGCTTCTAAACCCCCCAGCCTGTTGCTGAGGCTGCCGCCTCCATCCTCCCAGACAGAAACTAACTCCCTCTCCTCCAGCCCTGCCCCCCAGCCAGGGCAGCATCCACCTTCCTTTGTTCCTCTCCACGGGGGTTAGCTGGTTGGATTGGTTGAGAGATCCCTTTGCATAATGACCCATTCCTGTCCTTCTGGGCTGTGGTACCGGCGGCAGCCAGTGGGGTTACCACAGACCCATAGAAACCAGCAAGTTACCCCCCACTACGTCACACCTAGTTTAAAGCCCTCCTCACTAGGTTTGCAAGCTTCCATACATTCCTACAGACTCTAGATTCAGAACCAACAGAGATAGTGGTTGAAATTGAGACTATAGCCACCAGAGTGGAATCCATGGAAGTACAATTAGCATTACATAGATTAAAGAGTCCAATGAGCTCCCTTTCTCAACCACCACACACAGTAAGCTCACAGGGCAGGCTGGGCAAGAGCGAAGGGCAAAATATACCTGGACAAGCCAAATGACTCAATTGGTCTGGGGAGTGCTAGGCTCTGCCTCTAACTTATTTTGGGTGTCCCATTTCGGGTGGCGGGGGGAGAAGTGAATGAGGCGTGGAAAATTATGCGTCGAGTTCATGTGACTGAGAGCCACATTTCTCCTGCCTGAGAAGCACAGAATTTAAAGTATTGCTTAGTTTTTTGGGTGACAGCAGGTGGGAGTTTAACATATTATTCTCCTCTCTAAACATTGGTCAAAGGACCCATCACATTTGATAGCCAGGGACTCTCCCCTCCCCAATACTGTGTTTTACTTTAATGCCAGGATCTCAAAGGATATGTCTACACTACCACCTTAGTTCGAACTAGGGTGGTAATGTAGGCAACCGGAGTTGCAAATGAAGCCCGGGATTTGAATTTCCCGGGCTTCATTTGCATATAGCCAGGTGCCGCCATTTTTAAATGTCCACTAGTGTGGACTCCGTGCTGCGCGGCTACACGCGGCACGGACTAGGTAGTTCGGACTAGGCTTCACGAGGAGTAACGGTAGTTCGGAATAGGAAGCCTAGTCCGAACTACCTAGTCCGTGCCGCGTGTAGCCGCGCAGCACGGAGTCCGCACTAGCGGACATTTAAAAATGGCGGCGCCCAGCAAGATGCAAATGAAGCCTGAGAAATTCAAATCCCGGGCTTCATTTGCAACTCCAGTTGCCTACATTACCACCCTAGTTCGAACTAGGGTGGTAGTGTAGACATACCCAAACTGAGTAAAGGCAACCCATCATAGAGTCATGTCTAAAGAATGATGTTTTCCAAAGTCATTGACAAGACCATGTTGGGAAAGAGGAGAAAGTTTAATGCCCAATCATGCAATTAATGTGTCTATGGAGAAATTGTGCCTGGGATAGTCTGACATGTCACTGGAACTCTAGAGCACTAAGCTGTGCTATTTGTGCTTCAGGTCATTAGCGGTCTCCAAGATGCCACTGGTGTTATTTATGCTTCTCAGTATAAATACTGAAGTGGTCCATTCAGAATTCCAAGCACTGAAAGAGAACAGCAAGAATCAATGTTATTGACAACTCAGGAGTCTGAGATTTCCCCCATTAGTTTTGCTTTGGAGAGGTTGTTTGCAGCTTTTAGAATCAGCTGTTTTAAAGCTCCCTAAAGCAGTGGTGCGCAATCCATGGGTCATGACCCCCAAAGGGGGTCGCAGATGTCTTCCTGGGGAGTTGTGGCACTTAGAGCTGGCCGGCTGGGGCCTGGGCCTGGCCGTTGGCAGCCATACAGCACGGTGCTTAGATCCGGCCGGCCAGGGACTGGGCGCGGCACTTAGATCCGGCTAAATCGGGGGCTTGGTACAGCAATTGGTGGCTCCCATGGCACGGCACCTAGATCTGGCTGGCTGGAGGTTGGGCCTGGCGGGTGGCAGCCCCCATGGCACGGGGGTTGCAGATCAAAAAAGGTTGTGCACCACTGCCCTAAAGCATGGAATTTACACTCATTATAGGGATGTTAAATATCGGTTAATTGAATAGTCGAGTAACCTCATGAATTCTTATCAGTTACTTGACTTCTGTAGTCCCCGGGGGTGGGGCTGGAAGCCAGTGCACTCTGGCCTCACTCCTGAGGAACCCCTTGCCACGCTGCGCTGCTCCCTCTGTATCAGAGGCAGCAGCGTAGGGTGTCAGGTTGGAGCTGGTCCACAAGGAGAGCCAGTTTAAAAAAACCCAGCTCCCCTCGCAGATTGGCTGCTTGCCACCCTGTGCTGCTGCGTCTGATAAAGAGGCAGCAGTGCAGAGTGGCAGCAGCCCATCTGGGGGTGGGTCTGAGCTCCTAGACCTGGCACGAGCCGGGCTGCCTGCCCACCTGGCTCCTAGTACACTTTAAATGCAGAGCCATAGTAGAAGCAGGTCCCAGATCTGGTGTAAACCAGGACTGAGCCAGGCTGCTGGCCAGCCTACTAAAAAAAATTTACGCGGGGGGGGGGGGGGGAGGAAAGAAAATGCATGCAGTCTACATCATTAACCTAAAAGCTTTTGCTTATTGGTTAATTGACTACACTATTACATCCTTACTTAGTACCCAAAGAACAGTCTCCAATTCCAATAATTTTTCACTGGCAGATTTAACACCAAGACAGACCATCCAGTGTCACAGTGAGGTCACCCCTGTCATCTCATTGGCAGCAGTTAGTGATTGTTAGTGTAGGAATGTATCCTAGGTGTTCACACATCTCAGAATTGACCTGTAGGGTTAAGATCGGTAGCTTTCATGGTACTTAATGCTATGTAGTTAAGGTTACAGCTTCACTTCACTTAATCTTCCGGTCTTCCTTTTGTAAAGTTTAGGGGAGCCTCATCAGCAATCTAAGTAGTGGAAGTGAAAGGTCACATTTTCAGTCATACCATGGAAAGTTGACAGGTGCTCTCTGGTTCCATTGCTTGGTAATAATCAACACTACAGTTAAAAGTAAACCTCAACTTGGCACGTGGCTAATCCTCAACAAGAAGGAGTTCATATTATAGTGGAGACTCACTATTGAGCTTATTTACATGGCTGTAACACAACATGGCTTTGTGATTTTAGCATTTTAGCTAGTCCACTCCATCCTCCCTGTGGCAACATCCTTCACTACACACAGGGCTGCTGGGAAGAACCATTCATAACCTTGCAGTTTGAAGGTTATGGGCTTGGAATGTCAGAGGGGCTCAATTCCTGCCTTCCTTCTGAAGCAATCTAATGCTCCCTCCATTCCTGCCACTGAAGGGCACTCTCTCATACGGATGTCATTTCAAGACACCCCACCCCACCTACCTGTTGCTTACTGAGAAGTGGAATCCCAATCTGTCCTGCTGAGAGATGAGTTACATAAACTCCCCCCACACTCTCACACACACACACGCCACAAGTCAAAGGGGAACATTTTGCAATTGTGAGGAATCTGAATTAATTCATAGTATGTGGAGAGCTAAAGTTTACACGTTTAAAAGCCAGAGACAACACTACTAGATATTTTTCCCAATGCTTAACTCACAGCAGGGCCATAGCAACAGACTATCTGGAACCGTTCATGATCAGACACGTTGGCTGAATAAATGTTGAGAATATTTCAACTTTTGCTTCCGCAACTTTTACCAGCAATGCATTGGAGACCATGGCAGAGATGCTTGTGGGATTACATAGTTCACAATAATGGGCTGTGTCTACACTGGGCCACTTATTCCGGAAAATCAGCCACTTTTCCGGAATAAGCTGCGAGCTGTCTACACTGGCCCTTGAATTTCCGGAAAAGCAACGATGCTCTACTGTACAAAATCAGCCGCTATTCCGGAAAAGCTACGCTGCTCCCGCTCGGGCATAAGTCCTTATTCCGGAACACTGTTCCGGAAAAGGGCCAGTGTAGACAGCCCGGTAGTCTTTTCCGGAAAAAAGCCCCGATCGCGAAAATGACGATTGGGGCTCTTTTCTGGAAAAGCGCGTCTACATTGGCCACAGATGCTTTTCCGGGAAAAGGGCTTGTAGCCAGACACAAACCCCATCTTGTTTTTCCACGAACCCCATCTTGTTCCCCGCCCCCAGAGAGCAAGAGAAAGGCAGTCAGCCTTTGATGCCCTGGGAACGCAGGTGTGTTGCCTGTCCTTGACTCTACCATAAACAGAAACCAGACAGTAAATGGGCTAGCTGAAACCCGGGGCCTCCCGTCGCCCTGATGGCTAGTACCAGTAATTGACACACCTGCACTGTCCCAGGAGAGGAATCTTCGCCCATTACATACCAGAGGTGCCCATTGTCTGCATTTTCCCAGGTGTAAATTATGCTTTGCACCCTTCATGGGAAACTTGGTGTTCAAAGCCATTTTTCCTAATTGGCCACTTGAGACCAGGAAGAAGCCTACATGACCCAAGGGGTATAAAAAGAGGTTCAGCAGCCCATCCCATTTGAGCTCCAATCATCTATACCTGCTGGCAGGTATTGATTGTCTCCCGAGGTCTGTGGGACGCCCAACCTCGCCCTACTTCTTCCTGAGGGATTGAGAGAAAGACGCTGGCCACGCCAAGTCTGGAACGCAGGGGTGAGAATATATACCTGCTATGTGTCTATTTTGCATGCATTTAATAAGAGCTCAGAGAACCAAAAGGGTTTCATGGTACCTGTAAGTGACTTATTAGTGTAATTTCTGTCCTGTCCTTTGTAGTGTCTGTGTTATCTGTAACACAGTAGTAGCATTTAACAACTAAGTTTACCCTGTAACAATAAAATAGTAACTGTTTAAGCTTTAACCTGACTCCTTCAGTTGCTGTAACAGAACCAAGCACAATTTAAAAGAACTTCAGCCAGTCATAAGGGACTCACTGCCCTGACCGTCAGCTGACAGGGCTTTTCCGGAAAAGCAGCCTGCCAATGTAGATGCTCCTTTTCCAGAAAAACTTAAAACTGAATAGTATTCCGTTTTAAGCAGTTCCGGAAATTCATGCCAGTGTAGACACAGCCATGGAGTGTAGGTGAAGTTTACAAGTTACAAGATTACCAACACTGCAGATCCCACCTCAAGTTTGGAAGTGACATCTTCTTTCTGGCTTGTTTAAGACTGGAAAGCCAACTTCTTCCAGCAGCAGCAGCCAGGGGCAGCAGGTCTGCAGAAATTTTGGTGGTGCTCAGAATGCCCAGAGCCCACACCCCTCCCCCACTCAAACTCTCTCCCCACCCAGCCTAAGGCTCAGGGATGGAGTTTGGGTGCAGGCTCTGTGCTGGACATGGAAGGGGAAAGCACTGAGGGCAGCAGATGGGCTGAGGGAAGAGACCTGGCCCTGAATTTTGGTAGAGCCAGGCCCCAGGCTAGCAATATTCCCAGTGCCCATAGAACTCATCACCTATGGCAGCATTGCTAAACCCATTGCACAACCCCAGCCTAGAGTTGTATTTGGTCCTACAACTGGCATTTAACTATTGATGGTGCACAAAACAGCATGAATCCCAGATCCATCAAGGATGGCAATGTTTGTGGGGAGTCTGAAAGAAGTGATGTATTTGTTACTGAAGACTGAACTACAATGAGCCCGAGCCCGAGCCTACAGGAATCAGCCTGGGACTGAAGTGGTACAATATTTAGTCACTCTGACTCTAGGGGGCTTGTTAATTTTGAATTAATGTGGGTTTTTTAGCCACTTATTTTAACTAAACCGGCAATGCCAGAGGAGCCATCTCAATCACGTTAGGTGTGTTTTCAGCAGTTTCTCTGATCATAGGTTTAACACACCTCTACCAAAGCCTACCCCAATATTCTCAAGTGTCAGAGGTCACAGCCTGCAGTTAAGTAAAGAAAGCGTAGTCTAGACTGCCACCTGGTGGGCATCAGGCAAATAGGTCAATTTTGTGCTTACAAGAATTCTGGTGAATGCATCTGTGAAGCCACTTGGAAATCACACTGGAATTTTACAGAGGCTTTCCTGGCACACATTATCTCCTCTGCCTTTGCCACCAATGCAGTCACCTGTAGAAATAAGCAGGCAGAAACAGAGGGCAATCTTGCCCCTTGTGTATGTGCATTGCAACCAAGGAATCCTGTACATATCTTTACAGATTAGAAGGCACAATTTTGTTTCCTCAGTCTGCAGTTGTTATATTCAGTTATATTCAATTAGAAGGCTAAATTATGTAAAGGATTTAGGATCCCACTAGGTCTAGCATCATCATGCTCAGAAGTCTGAAGGATAACTGTGTTAGTCTGCAACTGAAAAAACCCTTAAACAACAAATCGTTCTGCAGCACCTTAGAGACTAACAAAAAATGTAGATATCATGAGCTTTCAGGGGCACAACCCACTTCTTCAGATGAATGGAGTAAGGGGTTCAGGGTGCAAGTAAATAGCAGAGAAATAGAATGGGGAGGGAAAGAGAAGGTAAAAAAAGAAGAAAACAATATTATCAAATTAGTGTCTCCATGCTAAATGGGGCTGTATGTACCCGATGTAGAGTCGGCTGTATGTACCCGATGTAGAGTCGGCTGTATGTACCCGATGCTTAACTTTTTAAGTCATATGGGTGTGGAATCTAGTGACCCATCCAAGTCAGATCTTTGTTCAAATCTTAATTACAGGTGTCAAACTTGTAAATGAAACCAAGTTCTGCAGCTTCTCTCTCCAACTGTTTTTTTAAATTGCTTTGTAATAGTATAGTCCCTTTCAGATCCATTAGGGTATGTCTACACTACCACCCTAGTTCGAACTAGGGTGGTTAATATAGGCAACCGGAGTTGCACATGAAGCCCGGGATTTGAATTTCCCGGGCTTCATTTGCATCTTGCCGGGCGCCGCCATTTTTAAATGTCCGCTAGTTCGGACTCCGTGCCCGCGGTACCGGTAGGTGCTCCGTGCCTCGTAGTGTACCGGTAGTTCGGAATAGGAAGCCTAATCCGAACTACCTAGTCCGTGCCGCGTGTAGCCGCGGGCACGGAGTCTGAACTAGCGGACATTTAAAAATGGCGGCGCCCGGCAAGATGCAAATGAAGCCCGGGAAATTCAAATCCCGGGCTTCATTTGCAACTCCGGTTGCCTACATTAACCACCCTAGTTCGAACTAGGGTGGTAGTGTAGACATACCCTTACTGAGTGCCCAGGCAAGTGAAAATGTTCCCCAACATGTTTCTGTGTGTGCTCAGAAGGCAAAAACTGAGGGGCAGTAATTTGGACTGTCCCATCACCTCGGAATAATTGGAAATGTTTCCTTTCACTTTTGCTGAAAGAATATTCAAGTGACTTTTTGCTAAGTGGTAAATCACCTTGTTGGGAATCCATGTCCGGAATGCTACAAGAGCCAAGAGGTGGAACTAGATGAATCAGGTTGCGATGTGATAGAGGGGGGCCAAAGATACTAGTCTGTTCTTCATTCTACTTTGTGGGAAGTGCCTCCCCCCTCCCTTCCCTACATAGGCTGGAGTCTGGCCACACCATCTAGCTCTGAACTACGTGCAACTGACTAACACAGCCTTACTCATTTTCAATTCCTGGATTTTAGCCCCATGAACTTGCCAGGGCCTACATCCAGCAGCAGCACAGCATTACCCCAAAGCAGGAAAAGGAACATGATCCCAGTCCCAAGGAGCTCATACTTGAGAAAAAAAGGTTACAGGAGTTAAAAAAGTATATAATGTAGGGTTTCTCAGAGCTCATTGCACCACAACCCCATCTGAAAACAAAAAAATTACCACAAGACCCTGGAAAGGGGGACCAAAACTGCTCCAGGCAGGGAGACCAACAGAGCCGTCCTTACACTTTATGGGGGTTTTATGCAAATAACCACATATCCCCACATGGCTTCTGCTGGGGCCTGAGGCTTCCCTCCCTGCACCTTATCCTTACAAACTTTTGGCACCGAACAGCATGACCCAGTTGTGCCAATACTAGCCTTACAGCTTGGTTACATCTAGACAAGCATGATTTTCCGGAAATGCCTTTAACGGAAAAGTTTTCAGTTAAAAACATTTGCGGAAAAGAGCGTCTAGATTGGCACAGACACTTTTCCGCAAAAGCACTTTTTGTGGAAAAGCATCCGTGCCAATCTAGACACGCTTTTCCGCAAAAAAGCCCCAATCGCCATTTTCGCGATCGGGGTTTTTTTGCGGAAAACAAATCTGAGCTGTTTACACTGGCCCTTTCAGCAAAAGTTTTGCGCAAAAGGACTTTTGCCCGAACGGGAACAGAATAGTATTTCCGCAAGAACACTGACAATCTTACATGAGGTCGTCAGTGCTTTTGCGGAAATTCAAGCGGCCAGTGTAGACAGCTGGCAAGTTTTTCCGGAAAAGTGGCTGATTTTCCGGAAAAACTGGCCAGTCTAGACACAGCCCTTCAGAACCATGATTTGTTTTAAAGGGAGTCCTAACAAGAGACAATGCTCACCTGGGTTTGGTTTGTTTGTTTGTTTGTTGTTTTTTGTGCCAGCCATCCCCTTTAACGCTCAGGATGCAGCCAGCCTACACAAGCTTGGTGGTATGTTTCCAGATACTCTTCTAATTTCAAGCAGCAAATTGTGCAACAGATTCTACCTTAGTATTAAGGAGGCCTCTTGTTTGACTCATTTAAAGCTGTACCACTCCATAAAGATTCAGAACCCTACATACTACAGTATCTAACCAACAGATCTTGCCTCTCTTGTGAAGAATTCTCTCTGGCATTTAATAATACTTGAACCCTTAGTAGATAAGTGCCAATAATGTCTACGACCACTCTATATACACATCTGCTTTCACACCCAGCACAAGTGAAATTAGCATTAAAGTGACTTAAACTGTACCATTTATCCAAAATACAGTTTTTCAGCGGCTATACCAGCCCTGCTGACATTATTCCCCTTGCCAGGCTCCCTGAGGATAGGAAACCCCCCTTGCCCTCCCACCATGCAGCCTTTGTAAGGGAACAAACTGACCTAAGGGGCAAGAAAGGAACTACAAGGCTGGGACCAGTATTACTCTCTTAACCAATTAGTTGCCATTTCTCCCCCTTTTCCACTGCTGCTGTTTCACTACGTGGGGGATTAATTCAGATTAATTGCATGCAGGTGTGTGGTTCTTTAAGCGCTAGACCTTAGTTTACATGATGCTCAAGTCAGGCTATAATCTGGGGAGTCCCCTTTAAGGCTTCAATTTAGCTGCTGAAAGCTACTCCACAAAGGTGGGCCTTTTGCCCATTTAGCATTCCATCAATATCAGTGGAACTCTGAGTAGGTGTCTGTCTTTGCAGAGCACCTAGCAGGATTGGGGCCTTGGGCACTCTCAAGGGGCAGACTCACCACCATAGCACCTCCAGCCAGCTGTCCTGAGAGTTAGCTTGTTTGGCTCTTGGATGCCTCCCTCTAGCTCATGTCTCCCCGGCTGTGTCTACACTGGCGTGATCTCGCGCAAAAGCAGCCGCTCTTGCGCAAAAACCTGCTGCCCGTCTACACTGGCCGCATGTTCTTGCGCAAGTAAACTGACATCCTAATGTATAAAATCAGGGCTTCTTGAACGAGAACTCTGATGCTCCCGCTTAGGAAAAAGCCCTTTTGTGCAAGAGCTCTTCCAGAAGAGGCCAGTGTAGACAGGCAACATGAATTTCTTGCGCAAGAAAGCCCTATGGTTAAAATGGCCATCAGAGCTTTTTTGTGCAAGAGAGCGTCTACACTGGCATGGATGCTCTTGCACAAAAGCACATGCCAGTGTAGACGCTCTCTTCTGGAGGAGTTTTTGCAGAAGAACTCTTCCACAAAAGAGTTTTTGCGTGAGAACATGCCAGTGAAGACCTAGCCCCCATGTTTTTTTCCCAGGGAACACCCAGTTCCCCTGTACCCATCTTGCCTCAGTGACCGTCAGTCTTCATCTAGCCCCTGCCTCGGGGCAAACTGCAGTCTGTAATGGCCACTCATCACTGGCAAAGGGGTGTGGACCTGCTGCTGCCACCGCCACCTACCATGGCTGCCCCTTACAGCCCCAGTAGCTTCAGGCCCTGCAGCCTGGGACCTTAGTAGGCCAGAGCCACCACAGACCTGTTCTATCTCTAGGAAGCCACATCTGTAGGCACTCAAGACCCTACTATTCTCTGTCTAGAGTATCAGTCAGTTCTCCCTGTCCCTGCAGGAGTCCTTCTTTATATCACCCCCAGCAGGGCCCTCATTAGCAAGAACTGCCTCAACTGGGGCTTCCCTAGGGGTACGTCTAGACTACATGGCTCCGTCGACGGAGCCATGTAGATTTGTTGTTTTGGCAAAAGCAAATGAAGCCGCGATTTAAATGATCGCGGCTTCATTTACATTTACATGGCTGCCGTGTTGAGCAGACAAACAGCTGATCAGCTGTTTGTCAGCTCGCGCGCTAGTCTGGACGTTCCACGAGGCATAACGGGGCTGTCGACAAAGGGCTTTGATGTCGGCAGGGGAGCGTCCAGACTAGCGCACGAGCCGACATACAGCTGATCAGCTGTTTGTCAGCTCAGCGCGGCAGCCATGTAAATGTAAATGAAGCCGCGATCATTTAAATCGCGGCTTCATTTGCCTTTGCCTATGTGTCTAATCTACATGCCTCTGCCGACAGAGGCATGTAGTCTAGACACAGCCTAGCAGTCTTTGCTCAGGGCTGGGTTTTTTGCCCTTAAAGGGCCAGTGCAGGGCAAACGCCCTGTTACAGACCCAAAACCTCTAACACATCTGGGCTGTGTCTAGACTGGCCAGTTTTTCTGCAAAATCATCTGCTTTTGCGGAAAAACTTGCCAGCTGTCTACACTGGCTGCTTGAATTTCCGCAAAAGCACTGACGATCTCATGTAAGATTGTCAGTGCTTTTGCGGAAATATTATGCTGCTCCCGTTCTGGCAAAAGTGCAAATGCACAAAAAGCTTTTGTGCAAAAGGGCCGGTGTAAACAGCTCAGATTTGTTTTGCGGAAAAAAGCCCCGATCGCGAAAACGGCGATTGGGGCTTTTTTGCGGAAAAGCGCGTCTAGATTGGAACGGACGCTTTTCCGCAAAAAGTGCTTTTGCGGAAAAACGTCCGTGCCAATCTAGACGCGCTTTTTCAAAAATGCTTTTAACGGAAAATTTTTCCGTTAAAAGCATTTCCAGAAAATCATGCCAGTCTAGACGTAGCCTTAGGCTATGTCTACACTTGCAGCTTCTTGCACAAGAACAGTCGTTCTTGCGCAAGAATCCGCAGAGCATCTACACTGCCCATCCGCTCTTGCGCAAGTAAATATACAGTACGGCGTGATAAAAGATGTCTCCTTGCAGAAGAGCTACGCTGTTTTCTATCAGGCTTAAGCTCTCTTGCGCAGGTGCTCTTGCACAAGAGGGCAGTGTGGACGTTCGGCAAGCGCATACTTGTGCAAGAATTGGCCTCCAGTGAAAAACACAGGTGGCCTCTCCGACACTCTGTACAGGCCATCACCACTCGTTGGTTCCCCCTAATTGGCCCCCCCTTAAAAGAACAGGCGCGGAGCACAGCCATTTGCCACGTGCCACCCGGGTAGCAGCTAGAGGGACGAATGGCAGCTGCCCAGCCCCAGCCAGGTCCCTCAGACCCCATGGAGGAGCCACCCCAGAGCACCCAGCAGGCCCGAAGGGGCACCAAGCGGCGGGCTCCATGCTGGAGCACCACCGAAGTGACTGCCCACCTGGACCTCTGGGGAAAGGAGGAGGCCCTCCGGGACCCCAAGTCCCGGAGGAGAAATGCACACATTTTTGCCCAGATGGCCCAGGCACTGGCCGCAAAAGGACACCTGTCCTGGACCCTGGAACAGGTCCAGGCCAAGGTGAAGGACCTGCTCCTCACCTACGTGCAGGCCAGTGAGCGTGGGGACGGCGGAGCCACTGCCTGTCCCCAGTATCACCACCTGCACCAGATCTTGGGGGATAAAGGGGCCATTCCCCTGCTGTCCCAGGTGGACATGGCAGTGGCCACCCCAGTGGTCTAACCCAGGCCACCGGAGGAGGAGGAGGAGGGGGGAGACCTGTCCTCGGACAAGGACAAGGAGGTGGCAGAGGACAGCAGCCAGACCTCACCATCCCGGCCCAGCAGCAGTCAGGATGTGTCCCGGGCATCCTCCGAAGCCGGCGATGGATTGTCTGGTGAGTGCAGTGGCTCCATTCGCAAGTGTGCTGGAGAAGGGGGTGGAGGGCCACAGGATGGGGAAGAGGTAGCGGCACATGGCACAGCCTGGCCACATGCTGCGCAGAGGCATGCAGCACGTGCAACCTCGTGCTGCTAGGGTTGCCAGGTGTCCAGTTTAGAACCGGACAGTGCAGTCTTTGAGCTTTCTGTTCAGGAAACAAATTGAGAGGCTAAAAATGAGAAACTATACATGTCTGGGATTTTTTAACTAAGATGTAATGTAGACTGTCATGTAATGTCAAGTGTGCCCAGTATTTTTGTTGAAACCATCTGGCAACCCTATGTGCAGCCAGACCAAGTGGCACAGAGAAGCCGCAGCTAGCCCGAGCACATGCCTAGGACCCCAGGGATTCCGCTCGACCAGACCGGCGGAGGGGGAGGTTTGGCCAGGAGTAGGCCAGCCCCAAGGTTGCAGGCCTAACCCCACACAGCCTAAAGGGTGCTGCACACAGCACACATCCATGGCCACCTCTGTGACACTGTAGCTTCTCCTGGGGAAGGCACAACAGGCCCTCCCCAAGCACATGCGGCCCCCCTGGGGGCTCCTGGGCCACCTGGGCCACCTTGGGACCCCTCCTCCTGCTGCCCCAGGGGAATTCCCCCTCACCAGCCACACCTGTCCCCGGGCATCGTGACGTGCTGGGAGGAGGGCATGGGGCTCTGGAACACCATTTGGGGCAGGGCTCACTGACCATGTTGCTCTCCTCTGCTTCTCCTGCAGTGGGACCCCCTGGCAGCGAGGGACCTTCCAGCCCCATCCCGCCGGCGCAAAGGATCCAGGGCCCATCGCAGCGCTCCCGGTACCGCCACCACCTGCTCCGCCGCCACGTCTGCGCGATTGAGCGCATGGAGCGCGCTCTGACAGACCGTGTCTGCACTCTCCTGGGCACCATTGCCGACCGGATGGGCCCTGTGCAGCAGCCCAATGCTACCAGGCCCCCCTCTGCCACTCCCAGCTCTCCACCCGCTTCTCCCCCTGCCTTGCCCATGCTCCCTCCTGAGGTCCCCCACCCTCGGCACCTCCTGGTGCAGCCTGCCCCAACCCGGCACAAGGGGCAGAGGCGCCCCCGCACCTGTGGGGGTGGGAGAGGCCTCCATTATCCATCATGAGGCCCTCCCAGTTCAGGGTCCCCTCCTCCCCCCTCCTTCCAGTTCAGCATCCCCTCCTCCCCCCTCCTCTCAGTTCAGGGTCCCCTCCTCACAGTGCACTCCCTTCCCCATGTAAATAAAAAAGTGCCTTATGTACAGCAAGTGCATTTTATTTATTGCGAGGTGAAGGAACGGTGGCAGGAAGGGCTGGTGATGGGAGCGGGAAGTGAGGGCACAGGGGAATCCCTGCAGTCAGAGGTGTAGGAGTGGCCTATTGTGGGGCCTGGTCCAGCATCACCCAGAGGGCTTCCCGGGCCCAAACCCCATGGCGGTTGGTCTGCCGGGTGGCAGCCATATGGGGCTGCTGGTAGGCCTGGCCGTCACCTACTATCCACCCCGGGAGGAAGGCCTTCCCCCTCCCCTCAATAATATCGTGGAGCATGCAACATGCTGAGATGACCTCCGGGATGTGGTGCACCCCCATATCCAGGCGGGTCAGGAGCCACCTAAACCGGGCCTTCAGACGGCCAAAGGTGCACTCGACGGGATTGCGGGCCCGGTCCAGTTCGCTGTTGAAGGTGGCCTGGCTGTGGTCCAGGTGGCCGATGTATGGCCACATCAGCCAGGTGAATCCCCAATGACATCCCCAATGGTGAATTCCCGCTGGGGGAAATAGGTGCCCACCTCCAGCCTGTGGCACAGGCCTGAGTGCCTGAAGATGCAAGCATCCTGGGCCCGCCCGGACCACCCAACATAAATGTCCTGGAACCAGCCCAGGTGGTCCACTAGCGCCTGGAACACCACGGAGCAGTAGCCCTTCCAGTTTATGAACTAGGCCGCTTGGTGCTCTGGCGCCTGCATGGGGATGTGGGTCCCGTCTACGGCTCCCCCACAGTTCGGGAACCCAAGGCTGGCAAAGCCGGTAATGGTGGTGTCCACGTCCCGGGGCGGATCACCCTCTGGAGCAGCACGTCATTGATGGCGTTGACGACCTGCAGAGGGATGCATGGAATGAGAGACAGTGCGTACATGGGCCCCTGGGGTGTGCTCACCCTCCCTTTGATGGCCCTTCCCCCCACGCAGGCCAGGGCCCTCTGCCCCCCCAGGATCTCCCCCTCCCCCACCAGCGGGGCTGTGTGCAGGAGGGACAGCATGACCCCCTGTGTGCGGGGCTTCCCCCTGCCCCTACAGCCTCCCCCCGCCCGGTCTGGCCCCTTCCCTCCCCCAGGATGAGCCCATGGTCCATGGAGGGCCTTACCTGCCGGACGACCACGCTGACGGTGGACCTGCCCATCCCGAACTGGTTCACCACAGGGCAGTAGCTGTCTGGGGTGGCCACTTTCCAGAGGGCAATCGCAACCCTCTTCTCCACGGGGATGGCGGGGCGCAGGTGGGTGTCCTGCTTTTGGAGCACAGGGGTGAGTCAGGTGCAGAGCTCATGGAATGTCCCCCTGCGCATCCGGAAGTTCTGCACCCATTGCTGGTCTCCCCATTGTCCCAGCACCAGGCGCTCCCACCAGTCCCCACTAGTGTTGTACCTCCAGAGGCGCCTGTCAGTGGTGGGTTGCGGGTGCCTGAGCCCAGCTGCAGCCGTGGCGAGGTCCTGCACATGCTGCCCAGTCTCCAGCTCCTGCTGGAGCAATGTGGCTCCCTGGTGGAGAAGCTCCACAGCCTCTGTAATGGCCATGAGGCGCGGATGTTGCTGGCTGGGGTCCTCCTCCGGCTCCATAGCTGTGACGGTGGCAGCGAGGGTACCCAGGGCGCTTGCCAGGAACAGAGGTGACAGGTGCTGTTCTGGCTCTTGCTCCCTCAAAAGGGTGCGTGAGCATGCAGCTACAGGGAAACGGCCGTCCAGGAGTCCCTTTAAGAACGTTTCCCAGTGGGGGTCCAGCGCATGTCCACAGACACTGCTGGGTGACCTCTTGACATAGCTGATTTGCTTCCGGAGACACGTTCTTGCGCAAGGGCTTCCCACTAGTGTGGACGCTTTCTTGCACAAAAGCTCAGTGTTCTTACGATGCGGTTCTGGTCAGTGTAGACTTTTTCTTGTGCAAGAGATCTTGTGCAAGAGATATTCCTGCACAAGAACCCACCAGTGTAGACGTAGCCTTAGGTGCCTAGCTTATGGATGTTAGGTGCTTAGATACTTTTGAGGGGCTGAGCCTTAGAGTGTAAAATTTCTGGGGAGAGGAATTAACACCGTGGCCAGGCTTTTATACCCTTGTACACATAACACTGTGCATGTGATAAAGAATAGCAATACATAAGGAAAGCTGAAGATTTCAACTTATAAATAGCAAGGTTCCCTAGGACAGCTGATGTCTGGAGAGTCTGAACAGAGTAGGTTAAAGTTGAATGCCTGCTATCTGAGATTTATTTTAGCACCAGAGACAGATGTTATTTTAGATTTTTTCCAACTATTACTTTGTAACTGCCTGTTAATAAATGATGTATTTTACAAATCTGCATCCTGGAGTCAAGTGATTTACATGTGAGTCTGAATTATGTTGATCAGATGTCCCATTTTTAAAGGACTGTCCCATTTTTAAGCCCTCCTGCAGTGGTCCCAACTTTTTCTTAAAAACAGACAAATTGTTCTATATTTTCTGGCACTAGGGTTGCCAGATGCTTTCACAAAAAATCCTGAACATGGCAGGAGAAAAATTGGTTGAGCAAAAAACACCAAGGGACCAACCAAAGTTGTTGAGAAAAGAAAAAAAAGGTCACTGTGCCTTTAAAAATCCCCGTGCTCCTCACTCATTTTACATGTCTGGTATTTTCTGGGTTTTTTTTTACCAGATAGGGGCCACTAATAAGGGACTGTCCAGGTGAAAACCGGACACCTGGCAACCCTGTCTGGTGCCCCCAGCCCATCAGTCAGATCCCTAATCACCAGCTGCCCTCCCACCAGCAGTGAGGGCAGGGGTCCAGTGGCTGAGGTTGGGGGTGGGCATGCAAAGCTAGTGACAGGGCAAAGATGGCATGCGGGGCTGCCCATGCCCTCTTTGGACTCTCAGCACAGTCCCTGCTGTGTGCCATCTTTCAGCCAGCAGGACCCTGCTCCCTGTCCCATTTCCAGTCGGTGTTAGCAGTGGTAGCTGGTGAGTGCAGGCAAGGGCCAGTTAATGTGTCACCTCTGCTACCCATCCATGAGCTCTTTACATGCTCCCCCTTTCGCTAACCTCACCCTGCTTTGCCCCTTCACCTCCTAGCTCTGCTACTTCTCCATATCCCCACTGGCAGAGTCCCAGCACTGTGCAGAGAACCACCCTGTTCAGAGTGCTCAGCTCACCTACAGTCTGGCCAACAGGCTTCTTCCTTTCCTCACTGCCTTTCGCTGGCCTGTGCCAGGGAAAGCCCAACACCATCAGGCTCAGGGTGCTTGCTAGGAGGTGCTGAGACGTGCCTGGGCCAAAGCCCTTCACTGGCACAGAAAAGCCTCTCTGCCCCTCAGCTGGAGTGATGGGGTGGAGTGGAGTGATGGAGTGGAGTGATTTCCAGCCTGTTCAAACTTCAAATCTGCAGGCTCCTCGGCAGACCCCAGGGCAGGGTCTTAGCACCTTTTCCACCCAGCTTCCTGTCCTGGATCCTGCCCCCAGGAAGCGTGGGGCTGCTCCATCACTTATGCACTTTCCTCTGCTGAAGCACCTCTTTGGCCAGGTTCACTGAAGTCCCTGCAGCCAGGTTCCTGGTGCACAATTCAGCCTGAAGGCTTCACCTCCTTTCCACCCATGCTGTAGCTGGGAGGAGAGGACAGGAGGCAGCTGGGTTATATTGGTTACCAGCAGTAGCCTGGAGGTGTTCGCTGCCTTTTGACACTGTGTGGACAGGAAGGAACAAGCTGCTTCCAGCAGTGGGTGGGGCAGGGGAGAAGAAGAGATGAGTTCTGCAAAGTCAAGTTACCCCTCCCCACACTCCATTGTGACTGGAACCAAAACAAAAGAGGGCTGCTGGCCACATTCTGGTGTGTACCCTCTGGGGGGAGGTGACCCTGTGTGCCCTACCCAGATGTTGCCTCAAGAAGACACGATGCCAGGTACCATGCGTGTGAACTGGTCCCTTCGGGCACCGCCTTCTGCTCTCCCACAGGAGAGGCAGGTCCATACTGAGGGTCCAGCCAAGAATGGAGGGCAGAGAGTGTTGGGTAGGAAGGTTCAGGTCGGCAGCTCGGTCGCTCCTTCCTCTCTCTCTCTCTCTCTCTGTGTGTGTGCACACGCGCGCCTTCTCTCCCCATAAGTAAATGCAGGAGATAGGAGTGTATGTCATCCCTTTCTGTGTGAACCCTAAAGTCTTAAAGATAAGAAGGTAAATAAAAATCCAACTATGCAATATTTCTTTTTAATGCTAGGCTCAGTTAATTTGAACTTTTTTCTTGCACAGTTCTAACTGACTGCCATTGAACTTGCTTGAATGCGAGTAATTTTACCAAGTGTCCCGTATTCAGCATAGGGAAATATTGTCACTGTAGCCTCAACTGTTTTTAGTGCCATGGTCTTTGTCCTACCTTTGGGCTTTAGCATATTGAGAGCTATGTGTTAAAATGCTCTCCTATCATTGGGCATGAGGGATAAGGAGCATCTGTACTAGTTTAGATTTCTTTTTTTTTTTGGCACAAGGTCATTCTGCATCCAAGCTGGAGCCATGTAACTGTTTGTAGATCTTCAGATAATCATATATGATCATCCTGAAACACTTCCTTTTAAAAAAATTGCTAAGAAAAAAATAATGCAGGTATTAGCAAACACCTACACAAGTCTGAGACTGCAGGACACAAGATGGAGTCTGAAAACCCAAGACTATTGCATTCAGCATATGTAGATGTGGGAAATATTGTACTCTGATAAAAAGGGCAAAGAGTGAATTGCAAAAAGGGTGAATAAGAATGGAGCACATGGTGATACTGGGTTTCTCCTGAATATTCTCACGTTTAATAATGACATGCAATATTTTATATGCAAGAATGCACTGCTGTAGGGGATATCTGGGATACCCAGTATGATGGTGTTGACTTTAAAACAGACATTAATCCACCCCTATAGGGCAGGGTGTGGAATGTTTAGCCACTAACTTACCTAGATGTTGCAAACACTTGCAAGCATGGGCTCACTTTATTACTGTGAAGAAGCTTCAGGAGGTAGCTGAGTTAGTCTGTTACAGAAAAAAACAACAAATGGTCAACAACAGCAGCTGTGCCCAAGAAAGCTCATGATACCATCTACACGTTTTGCTAGTCTATAAAGTTCTACCAGACCATTTGTTGTTTTATTACTGTGAGTATTCTCATGGTACTCAGTGGGGCTTCTCCAGGAAATAAAGAAAAGTAGAAGCATAAGCAGGGTTACCATATTTGAACTTTCATCTGTACTAATCTGTATGTATCTGTATAAATATCTACCAACTCACATTGCATTAATGTGATAATCACATTAATATAATGTGAGTTGGTAGAAACTGATCCAAATACACTCCTTCTCAGGAGTGTGTTCTTTTTTTAAAGTTCAAATATGGTAACCCTAAGCATAAGTGTTTGCTGGGTCAAAGTGGAAATAGGCCTTATTCGGAGCCATTCGCCCACTTACACATCTGTTGTTGCATCACTATTAGATTTGGTGTGGGATATTCTGTGTTTTGGGATACACTCTCCAGGATCCTACTACCTACCGTTATTAGTTTACTATTGCTGTTATTGCAATTTCACCCAAATGGTTAAAAAAAACCCTGAAATTTTTTGAAAACAAATGCACATACAATTATGGCTCTTTTATATGCAATAGAAATAAATTTTAAATTCTTTCAGCTGTCTGTGTCAAGCATTATTTACAATCACTGAGTAGGTGAACTTTGCAACAGAACTGGAGTCGTGCTGACTCTTCCGTTCTGGGATTTTCCCTAGGGACGTTACTCTGGGATTCTTTCCTTTTCAAAATGTGTATTTATTTAAAAAAAAAACTACTAGGTACTCACGAGTACCTTCCTTCGCGACCGCGGCAGGACTCGAACCTGCAATCTTCTGATCCGAAGTCAGACGCCTTATCCATTAGGCCACGCGGCCACCTTGTGTTAAAGACTCAGCAATTGTCCTAGGAAGCTGAAAAAACGTCCGCTGTGGATGATTCCATCTGAGCCAGAGACAGGGGGAACCAGGCGGAAACCCGTGAACTGGCCCCTTCAGGCCCCGCCCCCTCCTCACCCAGGCTGGTTACAGCCTCAAGCCCTCGCGTGCAACGCGGCCTAGAGCACCTGCTCCGCCGCCGCGTCTGCCACCCCTGCGAGCAGGGCCCAGGAGCCCCCGCGCGGCGCAGCCTGTGGGTGAGGGGCCCTGCGGGGCTGAGCCCGGGAGAGAGGAGCCACCCCCCGGAGCCTCACTCCTATGGGGCCTGGGGGAGGGGGACAGGCTGAGAGCTTTGGGGGCTGGAGGGAGGGGGAGAAGGGGGCAGGCTGAGAGCTTTGGGGGCTGGAGGGAGGGGGAGAAGGGGGGCAGGCTGAGAGCTTGGGGGGAGGGGGAGAAGGGGGGCAGGCTGAGAGCTTAGGGGGCAGGGGGAGGGGGAGAAGGGGGCAGGCTGAGAGCTTTGGGGGAGAAGGGGGCAGGCTGAGCGCTTCGGGGGCAGGGGGAGGGGGAGAAGGGGGCAGGCTGAGCGCTTCGGGGGCAGGGGAAGGGGGAGAAGGGGGGCAGGCTGAGCGCTTCGGGGGCTGGGGGGAGGGGGAGAAGGGGGGCAGGTTGACCACTTCGGGGGCAGGGGGAGGTTGATACCCTTAGGGAGGCTGGGGTGAGGGGAGAGATCTCAGTGGATGAAGGGGAGGCTGAGACACTGAGAGGCCAGGGGACTGAGGGTTTGAGGGTAAGCCGAGCCCCCTTACGGGACTGGGAGAGGAGATTGGCAAAGGAACCCCCCCAAAAAAAGTTTCCCCTGCTGAACTCCCTGGGTGGTAAGGGGAATTCCTGGAGAAAAGCCAGGGGAGAGAAGCTGTGGGATGGGACACATGGGGTGTCATGGATCCATGGTAGCTGGAGTGAGCTACTGGAATGTGGGACTGCATCTGCCTGGCCGATATCACAACGTTACAGCCTTGTCTACACTAGAAGATTTGTTTTTGAACTGTTCCACGCTGGTTCTGCTCCAGTGACACACTACTGGTGGTTGCAAATTCTCAGGTTCCCAGAAGGGGCAGAGGAGCCCCAAAATGGATTATGCTAAATGTCTCTCCTCCTATTGCTCTTCTCTTTGCAGACCTGTCCCACCGAAAAGGGCACATTCTCCATGTTACTAAAGGTGGCTGAAGATGGCTCATTTGCTATGGCGGAAGTCAATAGCACGTCTGTGTCCATCACCGAAAGCCAGGCATCGAAGATGTGCCTCAGGTTCTTCTGCCAGTCACCCAGTGCAAGAGGAGGTTATACATGATTCTGGCACCAGCCAGCGGCGCATGAACCCACTACACATCCAGATGCTGTCCAAGGTTCTTCATGAGCAGATTTTCCGGGGTGCACAGGTGCAGTACTCAGATGCTGACATCCAGAGGAGTGTAGAACATCTGAAGAAGCATGACCTGTGGGGCAAAGAGACATCCATACTCCCTGATGTGGATCTGCAGCTGCCCCGCATGTATGGGACTAACCTTGATGAACACTTCCGGATTCTGGCCCAGAAACAGTCTCTCCCTTACTTGGAGGCTGCTAATAAGTTGCTTCACTGTGAGTTGCCCCCAATGCCCTCACAGTGGGCTTGGGAAGTTGGTTGGACACAATACGGACCCAATGATGAGAGGAAGGCTGTAGCCTTCCCTGAAGAACAAGCTTTGGTGTTTGATGTTGAAGTGTGCATAACAGAGGGCCATTGCCCAACACTGGCAGTAGCTGTTTCTCCAAGTGCCTGGTAAGATATAATGATTGCAGTATACAAGAGAAGTCACAACACTAGCTGTTACCACAGTGGAAATGGATGGAGGAGCAGCAGAGCTGAGCTTCTCCATTGTGCCAAATACTTGGAATTAGTTTGATGGGGAGTAAAGGGTCCCATGGAGATGTACAGTAAAACTCTAGTTGTTCAGCATCCAGTGGTCCAGCACTCCCAATAGTCCAGCACCAACTGGAACCCAGAAGTGCTCTGGCCAGCCGGACAATTGGAGCTGCTCTGCCCTGGGCTTCCCCAAGTCCACCGCTGCTGAAACTGACCAGCAGCGGATTTGGGGAAGCCAGAGGCAGAGCAGCTGGAGTGCTGCCCATGCTGCACAGTTCCCCGCTGATCCCTCCCCTCCCCCCCAAGACATCTCATAGCGCCCCTTTCGGTACTCTGGTATATCCAATAATCCGGCACCCCCTGGGTCCCAAAGGTGCCGGATTATCGGAAGTTTACTGTAGCTACTGGACATAGGTCAGTCCTAAAGCTTGCATGTGAAACTCCAGTTTGGTTCAATTAGTGAATTCAGTACTGGTTTCACAGCCTCAGTGTGTGAACAGGTAAAACATGGGCAGCTGCTGTGTTTGCTTGGATAAGTCAAATTCGGAGGGGGAAGAGAAGAGGAATTTGGTCTCGAGGCTCATCCCTCCTTATAGTCTTTCCACTAAGACTAACAGAGATGAATCAAATTTTACAATTTAAGTAACGCAAAATAAATACAACCTTCTTTTCCAGGTACTCCTGGTGCAGTAAGCGGCTGCTAGAGGAACGCTACACCTGGTCTAACCAATTGACTCTAGCTGACTTTATCCCACTAGAAACTAATCTGAACGCAAGCTGTCCAACCAAACAGGACTGGACAGAGAGATTGGTGGTGGGTCATAATGTTGCCTTTGATCGTGCACACATTAAAGAGCAGTATTTGATCCAAGTAAGTCCATTCCTAGTTTGTCTATTTCATCCACTTGCTTTCAACCTGGGCTTTGGGCGTGGTTTTGAGGAAAGCCATTTAAGACTTGATTTTCAAAATGTATTGTGTACAGTAAATTATTTAACTTTGTAAAATAAATTATATTTAATTTGCTAGGGTAGGTACTCCTAGTTGCTTGCCACTTGCATGTTCACTTACCTGATCCGCATCTGCTTTTGTAATTACGCACAAATTGTGTATGTTTTTATAAGTATAATTGCACTCACCTAATTTTGAAGGTTTGGTGTCTTAATATACTGCTCTGTAATATGGAAATGGCATCACTTCCTCACCTCATGGGAGGGATTGTGAACTTTGTCCTCTTACGGCAAGGGTGGGGAACCTTTTTTGGCTGGGGGCTACTGACCCACAGAAAAATTAGTCAGGTGCCAGGAGTTATGGGGAGGTAGGGGAGGGCGGGCTGCCAAGCAGGTTCCCCAATACTGGAATAGGTTCGGAGGCCAGATCCAGGCAATACAAGGGCCACATCCGACCCCTGGACCTTAGGTTCCACACCCCCATCTTAAGAGTTGTTACTTGTTCCCTTAAGTGCTTTGAGATTCTCGGATATAAAGTGCTATAGAGGACAGCCCTTTGCCTCTTGATGCTTTTTCAGTTTCCTTGCCCTGTGTGTCTAAGTATATAGATATTGTGCTTAGCATCAGGAAAGTCGTGAAGGCTAGAACTGGCAAATAACATGGACTTCAGAAGTCCAAGACAAGCTACAAAAATAGCCTGTAAATAGTGAAATATAGCAAGTCATTTTGGTAGCATCCTGGTTTACTGCCATAGCACAGCCCTGGCTTCTTTCATTTGTAACCCCAGGATCCTTTAGAACACATAGTACAAGCACTGCCAAGCCTGACAGAGTTGTAGAAGGGCTTGGATCTTTGTTGTGGTTAATTTCTGGGTATCAGATTCTGTCTGTCCAGCAGCAGAGCTAGCAAAATGTTGAGTCTTAAAGTCAAAGTCCCAGCTGCTTACCTGTGTGCATAGAACACTAGCAGCTCAGACACTGGCCTGCCTTCCTTCCAACTGCTTAGCCCCATTCTTGAGAAGCTTCAGTTTGTGAATTGTGAAAAAGGTAATGGCTCCTGGACTGCCTGTCCTCAAATTGTGGGTCAACTAGGGCTTAAGCCAAAGCCTGAGCCCCACTTCCTGGGGCCAGATTCCAAGCCCTAGCATCTAAGGCCAAAGATGAAGCCCAAAGGCATCAACTCTGATTAGTGGGGCTCAGATTACAACCCCTCTCCTCACCTGAGGCTGAAGCCCTCAGGCTTTGGTTTTGGCTACCCCTCCCTCTGCCCATAGTGGTTGGCCTTGGGCTTCAGTCCCATCTCCTATGGTTGTGCAGTAATTTTTGTTGTTGTGAGGGAGTCGCAGTGTAACGAAGCTTGAGAATCCCTAACCTGCTGTACATTTCAGGGGTCCCGGATGCGTTTCCTAGATACCATGAGCATGCACATGGCCATCTCTGGGCTGACGGGATTCCAGCGCAGCCTCTGGATGGCAACTAAGCATGGCAAGAGAAAAGGATTGCAGCAGGTCAAGCAGCACATGCAGAAAACACGCAGCAAAACTGAAGGGTCTGCAGTGAGTAGGAGAAACACTGAAGAAATTTGTACATCACTAACTATACTGCTATAGATCCTAACTGCTTGTTTTCCTTCACTTTGTTTCCTTAGCATTTAAAACCTTCCTACCTCCTTTCCCGCCACAGGAGACTTAGCTCTGGCTTTCCCAAATAAATGCTTTAATAGACTGCTCCATTGCATTGTTTGAAGTAGCAGAGTCTGTAATACATGTTTCATATTGGGCTGTTATCGACCATCTCTGTAAACTCCAGATGGGGTCTGAAGACTGAGCTAGGCTCTTTCTACCTCTTATGTTATCATGTGTAATTAAGGGACTGCAATCAGAACTCTACTGGTGACCTAATGCATAAGGTACAATTGTGCCATCTTGTACTCCTGTAGCTTCAAAGGAGCTACAGGTCTAACAGGAGTAGGAACTGGTCAGTGACAATAAATCCAACAGCTCTGACTTGCAGATGCAGGAGGAGCAAGCCTGTGGAATAAGAGAGACTGCTTTACCTTGATAAAAGCAATCTTGCCCCACTCATACCTCTTCAGAATACTGCTGCAAAGATTATTGTCCTAGCCTATCACTGTGACCATATCACCCCCAGTGACTCCCCCTTCTCTACTGCATCACAAAGAAGCTTACCTTTTCACTTTAAAGGCCCTTCACAACTTGCCCCTATCATACCTATCTTTTCTCATTCATTATCAAGATCTCAACTCCTGTCTCCAATGGGCATGTGTCTGCCTCCAGTACTCTGCTTGCTACGTTTTCAAACAAGCATCTTTGTGTCTTCTCCCATGTTGTTCCTTATTGCTAGAGAGGAGCTCCCTGTAAACATCTACAAAGCTGCCTCATTATCCTTCTCTAAATCCCCTTCCAAAACTCCTTTGCCACGATGCCTACAAAAAATTAGATTATACAGAGACCATCTGTTGGTTCTGCACAGTGCCTAGCGCATAGAGATGTTAACAGGTAACCAGTTGATCGGTACCCAGAGAGCAGCCTGCAGTCTGCTACAGAAGGAGGGCTGCTCTAGTGGCAGCCTCGCACTGAAGTGGCCCAGAAGTGGCAGCAGCTCTGCTGGCCCCACTTCAGGCTCCTGCTTCCACAGGAGCTCCATGTGGGGCTGGAAGCAGGTGGGCTGGAGCAGCCCCTGCCTGCAGCATGGTGGGAGGGAAGAGGGGCCCACTTCAGCCATGCTGGGTTGGAGTGGCCCCCCTGCCCAGTCCCATTTAATCAGTTAAACTTAATGTTTAACTGGTTAACTAATTAAACAGGATTTTACATCCCTACTAGCACAGTGAGACCCTGGTACATAAGACTCCTAGACCTTATAGTAATACAAATCAGCATTATATAATCATTTTTCTCATCATAAATGAATTTTAGGTATACATTTGATATATCCATTTAAAAATAGTACAACAAACTGCCTCTTCATGTCAGGTGGCTGCCAGTTCTTTTTCCTGTCCTGAGCTGGCCTGCTGGCTTGTCTTTTTACAGATTGCCTCTTGGGACTGGGTGAACATCAGCAGCATTAACAACCTTGCAGATGTGCATGCCCTGTACGTTGGGGGTGAGCCACTGGAGAAAGAAGCCCGTGAACTGTTTGTCAAGGGGAGAATGAGTGACATTAGAGACAACTTCCAGGTAAGGCTGAGCAGCTTCTGGGTGAGATCAGTGAAGGGGAGGCAGAGCCAGGACAGGTGGATTCCTTTACTTTATTAAAAAAAAAAAAAAAAAGAACTCTGTGGGAATAACATTTTCTAGCAGCATGTTTTCCCATTTCCTTGAAGTGGCTTTTGGAGACATACAGAGCATCCCAGCTACAGGCAATTAAAGATGGAGCACTTTGTGCTACTGTCAGTAGTTTCCATGGGCAGCATCTCCATACTAATGACCAGGGCGTTTACAGTTGGGTCCTTTTCATTGAAAAGATGGTGCAAGTCTCAGTCTTCCTGCACATTGGGAATGTGGCCATTACTTAGCTAAGATTTACGAGCCTCTGACCCAACCTTCTGCAGTTTCGTTTTTTTACCAGGGAGAGACCTGAGGGGAAGTTGAGAGGCCGGGGTAGAAAAGTGCACGATGGAGGCTTTTAGTAGAACTGGCTAACAGGTACCACGACACTATGATATTCCTCTCCAGTCTCAGCAATGTTTTGCTCTCCTTGCCACAGCCAGTTTATTGTACTATGCTCTACACACATGGTCTGATCTTCCTATTATTACCTGTCTCTGCCCCAAAGGAACTAATGAAGTATTGTGCCCTTGATGTCCAAGCCACCCATGAAGTATTCCAGAAGCAGCTGCCACTCTTCATGGAGAGGTGAGAAAGGAATTTGACCTCAGCTGACACAAAAAATAAGCATTGCGTAGAGCCAACAAAAGCTGGCTGCAGACACAGGGAAGTTAGTGCAGTTGCTGCAGTCTTATCCAGCCATGCAGAAGACCAGATTTTTATCATCTTGGGGGCAGGGAGTAAAGTCATATTTCTGAGTTGCCAATCAGAATCCAAGCTCTTTGTGTTGTGGAAGGTTGCAGTGTCACATAACCCCATTGCATGATGACCCTGATCCCTCTCTCCTGGATAGAAGGAATAAGCCTAATCACTTCACATTCAGGTAAGCTGGGCAGCCCTTAATGAGAGGGGTTCTGTAGTGAAGTTTTCATGGATGGGACTGAGGGATCTTGTTGATGAAGACTTTTTTCTGCCTGCCCTACATACAGATTCATATTAGGGCCCTCAATAATTGCCAGTGGGGAAGGTCAAGAGCCATAGCATGAGGCAGTAGCATGAGGTTTGGAAACTACTAAGTGGAAAGGGAGTTAAAGTTACTTATTTTTTTATCTTTCTTTGTAGAATAACCCAGTGTTTACAAACCAAATGCCTTCTGGGTTGTGTTTAATACTATATGTATTTGTACTGTAGATGCCCCCATCCTGTGACATTTGCAGGGATGCTGGAGATGGGTGTTTCTTACCTGCCTGTCAATCAGAACTGGGAGAGGTACTTGGATGAAACTCAGGGCACCTATGAGGAGCTACAGAAAGAGATGAAGAGATCCCTGATGAACCTGGCAAATGATGCCTGTCAGCTGCTTTATGAGGAAAGGTACCAGCTCGGTTATGAGAATTGTGGCAGGAGAAAATGCAAAAGATGAAAGGGCGTAGATTCTGGCACTTCATGCAGGAAGAGAAAACATTTTTCATTCAAAAACAGCAAAGAAATTCACTTAGCAGTAATATGAGAATAGTGGGGCTAGATGGCTAAGGAGATTGTTGATGAGACCTGGAGCCATTTATCTTTAGATCACCAAATCTGTCCCCATATTCAGAAAGGCTGATCCTCAATCCAGTCCCTAGCGGGGAAGTGTTCACAACTCTGAAATTATCTTTAGAATTGGCACCAATTAGTTAGCAACCTCTGTAGAAGCGGAAGGTTCAAGGGAGACCAAATTTCTGTTTGAGTCTGGATGAAGCATGTTGGCAAGGATAGTATGTGGGAAGGTGGCATTGCTGAGGTCTACTATTCTGTTCAGAACGCTCGAGTTAATACTTGATAGGGAAAATAGTAAAAAATTAGGTCTGTGTGTGTCCCTTCAACTTGTCCCTGGTAAAGTAAACTGCAACCAGATGTCAAAATTCAGGGTCTAGATCAGGCAGAATGTAGAACCAAAAAACCAAAACAGACTGCGTGTAATATTTTTCTGCCATGCAGATATAAGGATGACCCCTGGCTATGGGATTTGGAGTGGGACCTGCAAGAATTTAAGCAAAAGAAGAAGAAAACAGTAAGGAAGAAAAATGAAGATGTAAACAGTGAGCCAGCCAAAGTGGTGGCAAACCCAGCTGTCCTAGAATGGCAGGAAGGTAGTGCTCTTGGTGTGTTCACATGGTGGGGAGGTGAGGGTGGAAAACAGATTTAATACTAACTATAAGTTGTAGTGAGGTTGCAGGAGAGATGTGCAGCATAAAGTCTAAGCAGTGGGAAATCTAAACCAACAGCGAAAGGCTAGCTGTCAAGTACAAGATAGTCGATGTAACTTTATAGACAAAGAGGAACAGAAATAAATGAGTAAACACAAGCATGTGTAAGAGCAGTGAATGTTGGAAAAGACACTGTCTCATCATGCTGCATTTCCAAATGGAACAGCTGGTGTGGATGCATAGAGAACATCCCCTGCTGAGGTTATGTTTATTACAAAATCAGATCCTGGTCCCCCCAGTGAAGAGGAGGAGCTGAAAGTCCCTGAGAGCAGGGTCTGCCTGGAGCGTCTGAAGGAGACTATCAGTTTGCTACCAAAGAGAACTCAGCACCTGCCTGGCCATCCAGGGTGAGTCATTCTATGGGGGTTTGCATAACTCACCACCTAGTGGTGACTTTGGTGTCTAGATGGAAACATTTCCAGCTGCTATTGCTAATCTATGGAAATGTTATCTGGTTCCTGCTAATGCTTCCTACCCATGGGCCAGTGTATTCCAGCTGTCTGGTTTCTTTCCAAGTGCATTTGCCCATGGGTATTAAGTAGCTAAGAGGTGGTAGAATGGTATGCGAAGTGGAGAGCTTGGAATCTAAATGGATGAAATATGTACCTTTTGTCTCGGAGGCTGGGTTTACACTCTGGCTGATGTGGGATTAGTGGACAGGAGTTCATCTGGGAATAGGGCACATGTAAGTATTCTGCTCAAAATGGCTTGTGCTGAGCCAATGTGAAAATTAAATCACCTCCCAGTTCTAGAGAAGATGTATCCTCCCTCATGCTGGAAGCACCACTGCTACCGCACTGCCCCAGTGTCTGCGGTTGAAGATATACTAAACATATCCCTTTGTTCTATGACCAAAGGAAATCTGAGTGTCTCTTGGGGCTGGCAGTTCATGGGAGTGGATTCCTGAGCTAAGGATGTTAAATTTATTTTTATCAACTAATCAATGGATTTTCCATCGACTAGTCAATAAGTGGGGGAGCTGCAATGGGGTTAGCTCCCGGCCCCGGGAGCTAACCCTGATGCAGCTCTGCCCTTTAAATGTATGAAGACCCAGCAGGCTCTTTATACATTTAAAAGGCTGAAGTGCAGCGGGGGGGGGGGGCGTGAGCTGGAACAGCTGATTCCTGGCTTGTGTTGGGTGTCTCCCCCCCACCCGGCTGCACTTTAGCCTTTTTAATGTATTAGGAACCTGCTGGCTCTTAATACATTTTAAAGGCTGAAGCACAGCGGAAGGGGGGGGGAGACATAGTGCAAGCCGGGCCAGCTGATTCCTGGCTCGTGCTGAGTCACCCCCTCTGCACTTCTGTGTGTTAAATTTATTAAGAGCCAGGAGACTCTAAATACATTTAAAAAGCAGAGGTGCCGCTCTGGGACTGGGTTCGAGCCAGGAATCAGCTGATTCCCAACTCGTGCCCGGTCCCACTACTCGCCTACCCCCCTCAGAGATGGTGCTGGGGGCAACCAGCTTTTAAGCCAGCTCCCCCCAGCACTGGCTTCTGCTCCCCCTACTTACTGCCTCTGATAGAGGCAGCAAGGGGGTGGGGAAGCTACTAATCGAGGGACTAGTCGATTTCCAATAAGCTTTTGCCTATCGGATAGTTGACTTGTCGCTTACGTCCCTATCCTGAGCTGAAGCATGTGCAATATCACCTTTTCCTAGAAGGGTATGAGAAATTCCCTTACTCCCAAGATTTCTCACTCTACTGCAGTCCTTTGCCCCAAGAAACAGAAAAGAAAAATTCAAGCTTCTCAAGACAGCTTTTTATAAGAGGAAATGGTGAAATCATTCCCCTGTCCCTAAGAAATCAGCACTTGGAAAGTGTTTGCTTGAATACATAAGTAGGAGGCAGCCACTTATGATTTCCTTTTGATGGGTGAGCTCCACTCAGATGGTCTTGCGTTTGCTGATGGCCCCATTGATCGTTCACTGGATATTAAATCAATTAAATGAGTTCTAGAGGCAGAAGCCTCTCTCAGTTCAGAAAACCCTGTCCTAGGCTAAGAGGTGAAATGGGATGAACCGCCTAGAAACTCTAATAGTGAAAGAAATTTCTGATGTTGTCTTGTTAACCCAAATGAAAGGAGGCAAATGGGGAGAAAACTTGGAATTGCTCTTGCAGCCTAATTGCTACTGTCTTGGATTTCTAGGTGGTATCGTAAACTCTGCTCACGCCAGGATGATCCAGATTGGGTACCAGGTCCCAGTCTCATCAGCCTTCAGATGAGAGTGACGCCAAAGTTAATGAGACTAACCTGGGATGGTTTCCCAGTGTATTACTCCGAGAAGCACGGCTGGGGCTACTTGGTGCCGGGGAGGAAGGACAACTTGGCAAAAGGTATCCCAGAGACAGAAGAGCCATCTTGTCCATACAGGTAGGAGGGCAAAAGAGAGATGGTACGGGCTATTTAGGGAGATGTCGGCAATAAAGCTTCTGTATGCGCCATTCTGGAAGAGAGTCCCATGTTGCTAGGACTTCCAATCTTTAGTGCTTATTTGCTGAGCAGTTTTGGGGAGGGAGATTGTGGGAAGAAGGCCTGCAAATTCATCCAGAGCTCCAAAGCCTTAAACTGCTTGGCGATCAAACAAGGCAGTAACCTGAAGGACTTAAAGATGCATCTGTTCCCTTCTGAATAGGGGTATGTGCTTTTCTGTATCCAAGAAAGTCTCTGTCTAAACCATGTTTGGCTGAGAATCTTGGCCCTTCCTTCTAAAGGATGCTGGGTGAGTACGTTGCCCTTATATTAATCTTCTCTGAACAGATGTCCTTGTGGAGCCAGGTAACGCTCTGTCATGGGATGCTGCTTGTGGAGGTGATAAATTCCGGTTCATATGCTTTATATGAAACCTTTCTCTGCTCCCCATGACACAGTTTCCTGAGTATCACTCATCCCTTCTTCTCCCTCTAGGGTTATTGAGCACTTGTACAAAGAACACTGTAAGGAGAGAGGGAAGGAGCAGCCTGGCTCACTGGATACCTCCCTTGAAGAGGAGCTCATGTTAACAGACAATAGCACTATTTGGCAAAAGGTAAAGATGAGTTTGCTGGAACTGAGGGATGGAGGGAGTAGCGGCTCAGAAAACTTGTCTGAAGTACCCATGGTGGACAGAAAATCCACTTGCACAAGTAAGAAGAGAGGCTCGACTGCCTGTGACTTCTGCCCTGTAGGGATGTGAAAGGTTAACCAGTAAGTTAACCCTTAATGGACAATGCTTGATGTGACATAGTGGGGATTGTATTCACTGTTTGCTTTGTTATGCTGTATGTGATTCCTACTGTCCTGTGCTGCTCTGTAGTGACTGTGTGTGTGTGGTGCCCCGTGGAGGGTGGGATCTTTGAGTGAGAACTCCTGAGGGAAGGCACATAGGGAATGGCCCAGGCCAGCCTGTCACCTGACCCTACGGTGAAGATGCAACCAGTGATAGTCAGATAACACCCTGGGTCTGGGAAGCAGGGCAAAGGAGGTGGCGGGGCTGCCTAGATGGCTGGGACCAGTTGCTGTGTATATGAGCTTAGTTTTTTGGCTGGCTTAGGGAGAGGGGAGTCTGGCTCTGGACCCCCACATCCCCAAGATGAAATGTACTGACTGCTCCTGGTTCCTGTAACAACAAGTCTGTGCTACACTATGTCCCTGTCAACAAATAAACCTTCTATTCTACCTGCTGGCTGAGAGTCACATCTGACTTTGGATGGGGACACAGGGCCTGGTGACTCCCCCACACTCCATGACACTTACTGGTTCAGGTTAACTGGTGGGGGCTGTAGCAGCTCTCTGCCCACCACAGGCAGGAGGCTGCTCGAGGCCTGCTGCAGACAGGGGTGCTCCAGGAGTACCCATGTCCCCTTGAATTAGTTAATTGGTTAAACATCATGTTTAACTAGTTAATCAATTAACCAGGATTTTACATCCCTCCTGCACTGCAAACAAGCTGGCACCTTTCATCAAACCAACTATCCACCTGGGTTCCTTGATCATGATGTAGGGCTGCCCCACATTCTGCTTTTTCCTATGTCTGGGTGTCTCCATTAGTCTTGACTGACTTGGGATTCACACAGGCCTTGCTTTCCATGGTCATTTCCCTGAAAGGAATCTTGATATTTGTATATGAACAGAGAACATTGAAAAATACTGAGTTCAGGTCAACTCCACCAGATTGACATCTTGACTCCCATAGTCCCTCTCTGAACTACTAAAAGTCTGGCCAGGTGGCCACCCTACTCAGAGATTTGTTACAGACTGCTAAGATTTGGCACTGACTTGGTGCAACTGAGAAATCATTTCAAAGAGGGATGAGGGAAAAAGGGAGGTGTGAAGCAGTGCAAGAGAATGCTTTGGAGTCCAGAACAGATTGCCTTGGAGCCCGGGGGCCCTCTTCACAAAGCCCCCATCCTGTTCTGCACAACTGCTTTCTTGTTGGTTAAACACTGCTGTGCTTACATTCAATTAAAGTGACGTAAGATGGGACTGGCCAGCTTGTATGGGAATACAGCCTCTTTCATCTGGTGCTGATTCAAATCCAGCACAGTCACAAGTGACCAAGTTGTTATCCTCTGGCTCTTCAGCAGCCTGTGCGAAACAAACTAGCCTTACTGAGACTCTTGGCAGAGAGGCCAGAGACTAGTAGCTATGAAGAACAAATTCCCCATTTGCCCCAGGCTAGTGCCTCCAGGTCATTACTGCACATTATTGCCCTGCTGCTTCCTAGACTGTGCCTCTTTCTGGGATAAACCGATTCCTGAAGTCGCCTTAGATATCAAGATACCAGCATCTTTCGCCAGCTGACTTGAAAAATGAGGAAACTGAAGAGCTGTGGGTTCAACAACATGCTGGAGAGCAGGAGCCTCACACTGTGAGAAGTTAGCTGTCCTGGCTGCTCCCAATCTAACTGACAAGTCAAAGCACGTAGAATCGTAGACCTGGAGAGGTCATCTATCCAGTCCCCTGCACTCATGGCAGGACTAAGTACCTTTCCTGACAGGTATTTGTCTCTGATTCCTCTGTCCCTTCTGTTCCCAGGTGGAGGAGCTGAGCCGTTTGGAGATAGATACTGATGTGGAAGCTGAAACAGGCAGAACAACTAAAGGGCCCAGACTTGTAAGTGGAATGTTCTGTTGAGAGTGTGTCAGCCAACTGGGATTTACTGTACAGATGCTGCTCCATGTAAAGCAAGAGGGCCCAGGATCTTGCATAATCCTGTGAGACTGACGAGGAGCAGCCACCTCAATAGCAGGGTCCCTTTAGGATGCTGCTCTTGGGAGCCTAATGGATGACACCATGGTAGTGTGTGAAGGGTCATGCTTTCATTTCAATGTGCTTATGTAGCTGAGGCAGCACTTCATTAACTAGGTGCCCCTTCCACTCTGGAGGGTTTGCCTTCTTCTGGCTCTCTGTTTAGCAAGTGTCTCATGCTGGATGGTTTCAGGGAGAGACTACTAACCTGGAGCTGGAGTGTGCCAAAAGCCAGCCTACATATCACCATGGCAATGGTCCTTACAATGACATCAACATCCCTGGCTGCTGGTTCTTCAGGCTGCCTCATAAGGTGAGTGTGGGATTCATGGGATGTTTGATTGCTGCTAAGCCCTCCTTGGAGTGCAGGGCAAGGTGTTGGAGACCCATGGCTAGCTTCAAAGAGGGGGGAAGAGTCACACATTTGGAGACCATTTCCCCTGCACTGACTCAGTTACGCTCTTGCTGTCCTCATGACAAATCCTGGGATGTGCTGAACAGTTTACCACTGAAATGCATGAGGGCTTCCAGTGTTTTAACTGTGGGACAGTCCACTCACTCCTCCACCCAAAGCCCTTTATTGGCCTAACAGGATCAAACCCAGCTCCTCACTTTCTCCTTCAAGGCTTTGCATGGTTTCACCTTCTTCATCCTCTCTGCTCTTGTATTTCCTCCTCACTCTGCCTCCTCCCACTCAGAGTTGTGTACCTTCAGTTGGGCCATCCACCTAGTTTCTATCTCCCGAACGCACTTGCATTCCATCTTCAGCCCCCACTTTTGATGTAGCCCCCTGCCCTGGTCAGCAGCTTGGGGATGGCTGGTGTAAAGTACATGCTTATATAGTTGTGGAATGGGACAGGGAAATGATCAGGATTTTAATTGCTATTTTATAATAAAAGCCACCCAATACACTGAGCCAAGCCAATCTCCTTTCCTTTATTGTTAAAGGATGGGAATGATAGCAATGTTGGAAGCCCTTTTGCCAAGGATTTTTTGCCCAAGATGGAGGATGGCACCCTACGGGCTGGCACTGGGGGCACTGACGGGACGAGGGCCCTTGAAATTAACAAAATGATCTCATTCTGGAGGAATGCTCACAAGCGAATCAGGTGAGAGAGACATTAATTCCTCTCCTCCCCAGCTAAACTGCAGACCCCACCCTCATGGAGCGTCTGCATTACCAATGAGAACTGGATTTGCACTGAAAGTGGTGTGGACCTCTCTGTTGAGGCACTGAGGAGCATTAGAGCTGATCAGGGAAGGAACCCTCACAATCTCCAAAGAGGCTGATCCTTGGCACAAACTTTGCACACTTAAGAAAAAAAAAGAGGTATTCAGCAAAGAGCCAAAATGAAACTCTTAGGCTGTGTCTAGACTGCCCACTTTTTCTGGAAAAGCAGCTGCTTTTCCGGAAAAACTTGCCAGCTGTCTACACTGGCCGCTTGAATTTCCGCAAAAGCACTGACAATCTCATGTAAGATTGTCAGTGTTTTTGCGGAAATACTATGCTGCTTACGTTCGGGCAAAAGTCTTTTTCCGAAAAACTTTTGTGCAAAAGGGCCAGTGTAGACAGCAGAGATTTGTTTTGCGCAAAAAAGCCCCGATCGCGAAAATGGCGATCAGGGCTTTTTTGCGGAAAAGCGCGTCTAGATTGGCCACTGACTCTTTTCCGCAAAAAGTGCTTTTGCGGAAAAGCGTCCTGCCAATCTAGACGCTCTTTTCTGAAAATGCTTTTAACGGAAAACTTTTCGGTTAAAAGCATTTCCAGAAAATCATGCCAGTCTAGACGTAGCCCTAATGGGTGAGTGCGGGAAGGGAGCTCTGACAAAGAGCAAACAGACTGAATTAAGCATCCTGGTGCTATGGACCTGGGTCTTGCGAGGATGTGTCTTCCACTCCCAAGGAATGCAATGACAGTTCCATAGACACTCTGCGGGGGAGGGGGGAGATGTCAAGGCCCAGCCCAGATCTAATATGGGAAATCTCTCCACTAGGATTTCTAGTGGAGAGCAGTGGCAGTGTAGGGCAGTGGTGAGTAACCTGCGGCTTATTGGGGTTCTATGTGTGGCCCATGAGACATTTTGTTTACCATTGCTCACATGCAAGATTATTAGATTCCACTGTTTTCAGTCCACAGTTTTTTCCTACCCGTATTACTAAAGTGACATGCATGTAAAGTAAGGGGACATGAAGGGTGGTACATGCCAGTTGCACAGAAAGTTGACTGAGAACCACGTGCTTCCTCTGCATTTAAAGTGCTACTATGGTTCAGCTGACACACCTCACAAACGCTAGGTATGCAAGCACAGTTAGCAAAACTACCCTATCTTGAGGGACCATCTTATGGTAGAGGCACACTTGCAGCTTACTCACTAGCTTAGGTTGCTCATCGCTGCGGTCAGGCATTCATGCTGCAGAAGTAGCTTTCTGTAGATCTGCAATAGTCTCCAAGTACATGTGCTCCCACTGTTTGCACTTCTGGAGTCAGGCAGATAAATGTGAATGTTGGGGGTCTGGTAGATTTGCTACTAACTTCCCTTAGCAGACTACAGTAATTTCTAAATTACAACATGCCTCTTGACCGTCCTTGTTCTTTGGACAGGGAACTTCCTATCCAGGTTAAATAATGTCACTGTCTTGTTTTCTGGTAGCTTGCTATGTGGGACTGTATCTTCCTGACCACTGTACAGGGGCTAATCTGAACTAGAATATCAGCAATGTAGGATCTGAGGGAGGAATGTAGGTCTGAGGGGTGTAGTGCCATCTCTTATCACAGCCTCAGTGTCCCAACCCGTGAATGAACGATTTTGCCTTATGGTCTGGATGAAGCTTGAAGCTTTCATCCCCTACAGTATTTCCATGTAGCATTAAGTTAGAGATGGGAAAATGGCAAATGTCTGAGGGCTTGTCTTCACTTGCTGCACTGATGCTGTGGTACCTACTTAACATGTCTAGTGAGGACACGCTATGTCAGTGGGAGACTGCTGTCTTGTAATTTACTCCACTTCAACGAGAGGCGGAATCTGTCAGCAGGAGTGTCTCCTGCCAGCAGAGTGCGACGTAGGCACCACTTTAAGTCAATGGAACATCGGTTGCTCTGGAGGGTGTTTTTTTATTTTTCCACACTCCTGAGTGGCATAAGTTACATCAACATTAGTGGTAGTGTAGATAAGCCCTGAGCAATTCTTAAACACTCTGCCCATCAGTGGCAGACTTTTACCTCTTCATTGAGTTAATGGGAACTAACTGGGCTGTAGGTGCGGGAAAGTGCCAGAATGTGCTGCTGCAACCCAAGCAAGAGGACACACATCTCCCACATCGGAAGTGCCAGAAACCTGCTAAACTGATATTTAAAACTGCCTTGCCCTCGGCACAGGCTGTCATAGTAGTGCTGGAAGCTCAGTGGAGACAGCATGCTCAGCTCTCGTGTGCGGGTCTTGGGCAGCTGAAACCCAAGAAAGGGGAATGTAAGCTTGGGGATAGGGGAGAGAGGCTGAGATCTTCTCTGTAAGTGGTGTCCTGCCCCAGTTGCTGCTGTTCATGTCCTTTCTCTTCTTGGTCTGCTTCACTAGGGCCCTGGCTTCATATATTCTTGTTTTGACAGCTCTCAGGTGGTTGTGTGGCTGAAGAAAGGGGAACTGCCTCGATCAGTAACTAGGTAAGCAAGGAAATATCATATAGGTCAGTGTCCCAGTTTGGTTAAATCTGATCTCTGACTATTGGACCTTTCTTCATCTGAGGCTGTGGGAGTCTGAATCCTTAAGGGTGTCAGAATTGAGGCAGTACTGGGGGAAGGGTCTCTTTTCTAGTCCTTCTCCTTCTTCTCTTCAGTCTCAACTCTCTGGCTTGTGCAGTCAGACCATTTCAGCAATCAGACTCCACAGTGGGATTATTAAAGCACTTTAGAAACTCAGTCCCATGTGATGGTTCCTTCTTTGCTATAGCCACAGAAAAGTCCCGCTCAGAGACCAGGTTCTCAGTGTGGGAAAAGCCAGAGTGAGGCCATCTTTGTTCCTACTCTGTGAGGGCAGGGAATAGGCGACAGTAGGTGGATCACTTAATTGGCTGTTCTGTCCATTCCCTCTGTGGCACCTGGCATCAGAAGACAGGATGCCAGGCTAAATGGATCTTTGGTCTGAGCCAATATGGCTGTTCTTATGTTCTACAGCTTTCCAGTGGGCATGCAGTGACAGTGCGCTTCTATTCCAGACATCCCGACTATGATGAGGAGAGCAGTTATGGAGCCATCCTGCCACATGTGATAACGGCAGGGACTATCACTCGTCGGGCCGTGGAACCCACCTGGCTGACTGCCAGCAATGCCCGGGTATAGAACTGTCCTCTAGTACTCTGAACGGGGATTATTTGTGGAACACAATGTGGGGTTTCTCCTGCCCCAATGGGCAAGATCTCTCAGGCTAATGACAAATGCTGTAGATTTGAAATCAGATTCTTGGGAATGGGGGTATGTCTTGAGTTGGGTGTGAACTTCGTAGATCTCAGAGGCTGGTTCTGTAACCTTTTGCCCTCTTTATCTAGCTGACGTGTTGGCCTAGTAATCTAGGGTGACAAGACATCCAGAAGTCAAGGGCTGAGAGTAGGCTCTCACTGAAAAAGGAGATGGAATCTAAAAGGATTTTCCTTTTATCTGAGGTATTATCTGGGATGTAGAAGTCCTCTCAAAAGAAGGGGTAAGAGTAGAGCAAGGCAGTATGCATCTCCTTGTCAGGAGTCTCTCTAGTGGGCATGTAATGCTCTTCCAGTGCAGAAATCTTTAAGAGTAAAGTGATAAGAGTTGTGGTGTGCTGTTAACACCACAAGCTGTGATTTTTCCAGGGAAGCAGGATGCAGCGGCCTGTCAGGCTAAACACAACTTTCTCCAGTGGCTAAGAATGGTGTGAGGGAGGGAAGTGTGGGAGGACATGCACAACATGGCATTAATCTATGTCCACAGGCTGACCGGGTAGGCAGTGAGCTGAAAGCCATGGTCCAAGTCCCTCCAGGTTACTACCTAGTTGGAGCAGATGTGGATTCCCAAGAGCTCTGGATAGCTGCTGTCCTTGGAGAGGCTCATTTTGCTGGCATGCACGGTGAGAGATGTAGTAGTCAGGATTCACCACTGTGGTTTCCTGACAGGTCTCCTGCTCCATCAGTGATGATAATCATTCAGCTGCATGTGTGTGAGCTCCTGTTGTGTATTGTGTTGACTATGCGCAAGTAGTCAACTCAGAGAGAGTCCCCAAAGACCACAAAATCAGATAAGGATTGAAACCTGGTGCCCGGCCATCAAACTAAGTATAGTCATAGTTGTCAGTAGATTCTACTGAACGACTGTGCACTCCCTGACAATGGACATGACTCAGTCAGTGACATGGGAATCCATCACTGCCCCCTAGGTTGGGCAAAGGCCCCTCCAACACACCACTTTATATATAGGTTAAAACAAGTTACGCACCATTCCTGACATTGTCAGGTTGCCACCCTCTGATGTTCTTTAGATACCACCCATCACACTGCACCTCATGGTTCAATTAGAACATCTCTCTCCATCGTGCTGTCATTTTAGACCTTTTCCTGAACCTGGGTCAATATGTCCCTGTTATCTATTGGAGCGTGGGTACCAAAGACCTTTTTAATGAGGCGATGTTATCATTTTTTTGAAATGTGCTTTCAACCTATGCCCAGTACCAATTGCTGTTTTATAGCCGGTACTTAGTACCAGTTACTGTTCTACGCCTGTCATCATCATCAATCATCATCATCATCCACAACCATGGGCTCAGCTATGATCAATTAGTGTTTTACACTCAGCCCTGTTCATGCCAAGTTCTGTGAGCAAAGGCCTGCCTCTTGTTCACAGCTTAGCTTTGCTTTATATTGTTAGCGAGGCCACAAACTAGGCCTGTGCTGCATGGACTTTTATTTCAGGACCTCATCTCATTGCAAGTGGTTCAGCTGAAGCAGAGACACAGACTAGTTAGTGCTGGGGCAGGATGAAGCATTGCCATGGTGATGCTATAAGATCTGACTCTGATGCATTGCCAGTCCACATTAACTTCTTCCCTCCTGCACCCCAGGCTGTACTGCTTTTGGCTGGATGACTCTACAGGGGAAGAAGAGCAATGCCACAGACCTGCACAGCAAGACGGCCTCTACAGTGGGGATCAGCCGGGAGCACGCCAAAGTCTTCAACTATGGGCGCATCTATGGGGCAGGCCAGCCCTTCGCAGAGCGCCTGCTTATGCAGTTTAACCACCGGCTGACACAGCAGCAGGCAGCTGAGAAGGCTCGGCAGATGTATGCCGTCACCAAGGGGATCCGGCGGTGAGTGCTGCCTTTGGTTTAACTTAGCAAAGCTGTAAAGAGCAGTGAAGAATATGATCTGCCTGAAGAATTACTTGTGTCCGCTACTGAAGGAACTGGCCAAAAACTTACTGTGCTATTAGTCCAGTCTCTCTCTAGCTGGGTCAGTCTTCCTGGGATTTGGACCATTGGTAAGTTGGCTGCCCCTGTGGAGCTATCTGAGCAGAAGCTGTGTCTGTCTCTGTCATTGATAAAACCCACCTAAAAAAGTGAAAGTAGAGCAGTGATGCGCAACCCGTGGATTGTGACCTCCAAGGGGGTCGCAGATGTCTTCCTGGGGGATCACGGTGCCTAGATCTGGCCAGCCAGTGGTTGGGCTCAGCAGTTGGTGGCCCCCGCGGTGCAGGGGTTGCAGATCAAAAAAGGTTACACTCTACTGAACTAGAGCATGTTGCATGCTGCTGGGCTCTCATAGTCCTGGCTAAGTCCCTGGATCTGGAGCACATGCTTCTTGCCAGTGAAAAGTTAGTTCATTTGCAGCACAAGCCTGCTCAGTTCTATACTCATGAATCTTTCACTTGATTCCAGGAGATGCCATTTTATCCCTACTGGTTCCTCTTTCCTAGGTATCACCTCTCTGAGGAAGGAGAGTGGCTAGTGAGAGAACTGGGCTTATCGGTGGAGAGGGCAGAGGATGGTTCCGTGTCTTCACAGGATGTACGAAGGATACGGAGAGAAACCACAAAGAGGTGAGGAACCAAAGTTTGAGAAGAGCCTCTGAAAAGGGAGAGCGGATGGGAAATGGGATTCACAAGCCCTCCAATGTGCCCTGTGCCATTAATAAGGGGCAAAGCAGAGCTGACACACACAGGAGTCCTGTGTCCAGAAAAGGGATGCTGGCAATGTTCCCTCTAATTTTTTTCCATCTATGTGCAGAATAAATTTTATGTGCACTGAAGCATGTGCAGATGTACACCACCAGTAGAAACACATCCTGGCAGCTAAGGGCACTCTGCTTAATCAGCTGGGCAGCATTTGAATCTCCTTTTGGGTGGCCGCCCAAGTGCACAGCTTAAGGGAACACTGTATGCTCCTGAAAGAAGCAAGGCAACAGCAAAGACAGAAAACCATTTCCATTGGTAACATCTAGAGCATCCAGCAAATCAACAGCTCTTAATTAAATTGAGGGTAGAGGCAATTTTAGTTTTTGCACAAGGAAAGGCTAAAAACAGCCATGAAATAGGTTTTGTTCAGATTTTCCTCAACAACTTCTGCCATGGGACTTCAAGCCTAATCTGCAACATTCCCAGCTATTGTAATCTTGGATTTGACTCATCTTCCCCCATAACTGCACTGCACCTTAGTCTTGACCTTCAGCATCCCTGCTATTCCAGCTCTGAACTTCCATGTAGCTTTGGTGACACACTTCTGCAGAATCTCCTGCTCCTTTAGTTGGGGGCTTCCATTCCTGCCACTCCACTGGGCCATTAACCTAAGGTTGCAGACGTGAAAAGCTAGTCTAGCTCTGCCCTTTATTCACCTTCCATTCCTCAATATGCCCTTTTCTGAGTAGGAAGAGGGAGGATCAATCGTGAAGCTCCTGAAAGCTCTGACCCCAGTGCTTCTGCAGAGACTGTTCTTTGACAGGTTCCTGGGGGATAATGTAGTGACATTTGTATTCCCCACACTGCAGGTCTCGCAGAGGAAAATGGGATGTGGTATGCCAGCGTGTGTGGGCTGGAGGGACTGAGTCAGAAATGTTCAACAAGCTGGAAAGCATTGCTTTGTCTGCTGCACCGAGAACCCCAGTGCTGGGCTGCTTCATCAGCAGAGCCCTGGAGCCAGCTGCTGTCAAGGGCGAGGTAAGGGCATACCCTATCCTGACACACGGTTCTGACTTGGCCTTGCAGAACTCTTTCGTTCCATGTTTGTCAGATTGAATCAGATGGCCTTGGCGCTCTCAGCAATCAGCACTCCATGCTGGTAACTGTAGTCTGGACAGGCTAACTTTGTATTAGTTCACTGAGTGTATCCTGCTCTATTTTCTGCAGAGCATGAGTGGCAGTGGGACTGTTGGCTGGTTGCCAATGCTGCTTGCCTGGTAAATGTTTGCAGCATCCTATGAAACCATAAGTTTATTGGTGCTCCACCCGTATAAGTTTTGCTGCAGCTGTAGTTCTCCATAATGCTTCCTTATGACGGTCAGTGATAAATAGCAAAGAAAACAGTCTTGAAGTTAAGCCTCAGCAAATGCTCTAGAATCAGTTGTCAGAAACTGAGTTACAGACAGAATCAAAGCTAGGCTCTTACTGTGCTTTTTATGTCTGCAACTATAGGGCATGCAGTGGGATGGATCAATGAAGTCACACAAGGATGTAAGCAAAATTTGGGCCTTGGCAATTTAGGGTCTATGCAGCAAAATACATTTCATAGTCTGTAACATTGTAACCACTTCTCTTGTGGGAGGAAATGTAGTAAAGACAATGGGTTTATCCCTAATGCTTTCTGGAAACTGCCACAGGTATTTTCATTTTCGCCTAGAAAAGCCACTTAAACAGCTTGATTTAAGTCTCCTGTCCAGGATGGCATCTTCAAAAGTGCAACATGCCCCTCGTACTGCTCTACAGTGTCAGCATTGGGGATGAGCCCCAGTCTTGGTGAAGCAACTAAACTCCATGACCTTGTAACTCAGGTGGGAGTAGTGCCTGCTGAGATCATAGATGCCTGTGAGAATGTGCCATATTCTCAGGAATAGGAGATAATACAACAAAAGTTCAGCATACTCACCAGCAGGTAGATAGCTACAGTAACCAGTTGCAAATGGCTCCTTCGGGGAGGAGGCTGCTTGCTTTTGCTAGATTTAAAGGATCAACCTCTCCACCCCTAAAAGGCATGCTGGGAGCATGTGCTTATAAAAGGGCAATTGTATAAGGATGAGGGTTGGTTAGAGATTAAGAAATAAGTTGCTGCATCTGTGGCCTATCATTCTGTCCCAGTGGCCTTCTATGCTTACACTCCAGACATATCTAAACATCTGGCACAGGTTCTGTCAGCCAAGCTCTATTTCTCTACAGCATAAAACTTGAGGGGGTGGTGGTGGATTGTTTACCTGGTTTTTGTATCCTGAAACGCTGCCCCAACAACACAGCCCATTCAGGCTTGTTATACACTGTGGGTGCAGTGTGACCCCAATGAAAGACTTCTCCAGGGAACCATGCTTCCAGTAGGAATAAGTTCTGGAATACTTCTAACTTCTGGTTTATATTTCCTCCAGTTTGTAACCAGCAGAGTGAACTGGGTGGTGCAGAGCTCAGCTGTAGATTATTTGCACCTAATGTTGGTGTCTATGAAATGGCTTTTTGAAGAATTCAACATTGATGGGCGCTTCTGCATCAGCATTCATGATGAGGTGCGCTATCTGGTCCAGGGTGAAGATCGCTACCGGGCAGCACTAGCCTTGCAGATCACCAACCTCTTAACACGGTAAAGGCTCCAAAAACCCAGCAACATTCCAACCATGTGGCATCCTGATGGGCATGTGCTTCCTGATGGAAGTGTTGGTAGGATAGGAAAGTTAAGAAACATTCTGTCACTTCAGTTATGTTTTGTCCTTAGTGAAAGTGATGTTGGCCCAGAGTCAAGTTAGTAGCATCAGAGACTGAATTGCTTTTTATTCACCACCCAGATTAACACAGGCAATTTCAGATTAACCCTCTCCATTCTGGTGGGTCCCACTCCTGATCTAAACAGGGATCTATGCAGTGAGGGGCAATCAGGACTGACTACTACAGAGCCTTAACCACTCTATCAGGTAAATTGGGGTATTGGGTTTTTGATGTGAACACCTGTCTTCCTCCCATCTCCCAGGCTCAACAGCCATTGGCAGGGAAGTGAATTAGAGCCTAGATGTTTTTGAAATTCCAAATCTTGAGGGTTAGAGTGCTGAGAATCTTCCTTTATAAAACAGAATGCAGAACATTTCATCTTCATGGCTCTCCTAGCATGGGCAGGAATGGATGTGTGCCTGCAATTCTGCTGTGCCAGGAAACAATCCTAGCATCTGTGCAGGTTAAAGCCTTGTACCACTATAGGGCTATGTCTACACTCGCGGCTACTTGCACAAGAAAACGTCCACACGGCCGTGTGCGAGCTGTGCTTTTGCGCAAGAGCGCCCATGGCAGTGTGGATGCTGTCTTGTGTAAGAAAGCTCTGATGGCCATTTTAGCCATAGGGCTTTCTTGTGCAAGAAATCCCTGCCGAGCGTCCACGCTGCCCTCTTGTGCAAGAGCTCCTGCGCAAGAGAGCTTACACCTGTTAAAAAAGAGCGTAGCTCTTGCGCAAAAAGTCCTCTTACCATGCCATACTGTAAATTTCCTTGCGCAAGAGCGGGCAGGCAGTGTGGACGCTCTGTGGATTCTTGCGCAAGAAGCTGCGAGTGTAGACATAGCCTAGCAGAACTGACTTCTTCCTGGCCTAGGATCCTTCCACTAGTAGCTTGCCATTGTGCGGCTGCACTGAGGTCACAGCAGTGAGGCAGCTCTAGTGATTCAAACCCATATTTCTTAATTTTTAGTTTAAAATTATCACCTGAAAACTAATTTTTAAAGTCCCCTTATCAGCATGTCCTAGCACTGTTGCAGCCAAATAGGCCAAAGCAGAGCAACTTGCTCTTTCAGCTAGTCAAGGATGACAGTAAATAGAGCTGCTCTGTGCCCATGTGTTAATACCTTGGCACTTGTGGTTTTGCGCTTTCCCTTAGTAGCAATCGGCTTCACATTCGGAAAATGTTGCACACTGTGGGGGAGGAATAACTGGATTTAAGGGGCTGGGATCTTTCTTTCTTATAAGGGAAACTGAACATATATTCCCTTCTCTTCTTCCCACCTCCACTTCAGAATACCAAGCTCTCTTGCTACTGTGTAGTTATAAAGCACTTTACATCTCCAAAGTGCTGTGAAAATAAAATGCAAAATAATCTTAGGTGGTTGTTAAACATTTGTTGAAGCTATTTTTGCTGCAGGCAGGTTTGGTCTTGATTAAAGCATGACTTCTAACAGAAGGGAGAGGATACCACAGTTGTTGCTAACTGTGAAATCAGACTCTTCGCTGTCTTTTTGAGCTTGCTAGAGCTAGCCCAATTGAAAGTGGAAGCTATCAGCACTGAGGGAGCGCTCTTCGCAAACAAGCTGTAATGTCCACACTGCCTTGTAGAATAAGCCTGCCTCGATAAGTCTCCTACCTTCTAGGGCAATGTCAAAGGATAGAGGGTTCTGCCCCTGTGTGAGTAAAGATCTTTCCCATGATCTCAAAGTGGGTGTGGTAATAGTGAAGAGCTGTGACACAAAGCACTACTGGCCCACTTGCAGGTCTGAGAGTAACTCTTCCAGACAGAGCTGGAATCAACTGCCTAATGTGAAAAGGGGAAAGATTCTCCTCTAAGGCTTAAGTATTTACATGCAGTGGCTCTTACTCTTTCAGGTGCATGTTTGCCTATAAACTAGGCCTACATGATCTGCCTCAGTCAGTGGCTTTCTTCAGTGCTGTGGATATTGACCTGTGTTTAAGGAAGGAAGTGACAATGGATTGTGTAACTCCATCAAATCCAAGTGGTCTGGAGAGGCGATATGGCATTCCGCCTGGTAAGTATCATCTTGCACATGTTAGGACAGAAATGCAGATTACAGCTCATTGAAGAATGAACAGCTAATATCCATATGTAAGAAATAGCACTTGCTCCTAAATGCTCTGTCACAAAGCTTATGTTCAGCTAGGAACTTTATGATTGAATGTTGCTCTGCAGCAATCACCAAGCTATTTACTGTACAAAAAAAATCCCGTAAGACAGTTTTCTACCTCCATACAAAGATCTCTGCAAATGACCGTGTATTTGCTTGTACCATCTGTTAGGAGGTTCCTGTCTCAGCACTCAGGTCAGCCTGAATTTCCAAGCCAATGGCACTATATAGAACTCCTAACCAGCCAGAGACTGTTCTAGTGTAAATTCTGCAGCAAGTCCTACAGGAGTGCCCCCTCCCTGCTGGATTTACTGTAATATTGTGCAGACTCCACTGTTACCTGTCCTTTTGTCACCCCTACTCGTATGTCTGTACTGACTATAGATTCTAGATTGAGTAGATATACCCATATTACCTCTGATCATGTTAGTGTGCTAAAAAAGTGTAGCCATAGCAGCAAAGAGGCTAGCCCAAGGGCAGGCAAAATGCTGTCTCCTGCCACAAGCCTGTGGCAGGTGAGAGCCATGGGCAGGCTCCTTGCCTTTCACATACCCACATGCTGCTCTAAGTGGCCAGCTGTAGCAGCTCTGAGCTCTGCTTTGCATGCTGATCCTGTTAACAGTACAATCTTGAAGCTTTCAGCCAATGGGATGTGCTTATGTCATGCTTGTGGTGCAGGCAGTACATGACTCCCTCCCCTGGGGGCTCATGGCACTCAGAGCACATGGCCCCTGCAGCCAGCTTCTTTGAGCAGTATGTGGGGACATAGAAGGTAGGGAACTATCTAGGTAAGCGCCTCCTGACTAGATAGTTCCCTGCCTTCCTGGCTGCACCTGACATCCTTACCCCAGGTCAACCCAACCCCCTTTAAATAAGACATGCAATATACCCCTTTAAACAACCTTTATTGGTAAAGCTTAAGCCAAAGTGCATTTTAGGAAAGACCTAACAAGTGAGTGTGTCCTGGTGATATGGACCCCAGGTGACTTCTCTCCAGGAATATGGGCTAAATACCAACTAAAGTTAGCAAACAAGAGAACACTCAAGTCCAACCAGAGAAGAAATAAACTGCTCCATTTTTTTCACTGTATCACCATAGCTAGCTTCTGATTTTCTCTTTACCAGCCTAGGGCTGCAGTGATTTTGTGTTCACAGCAGGGGCGCTAGGGCCTTTAAAGTGCTGTAGAGTTTCAGAAAGAGTACAAATGGAAAGAACTTCATAGCTTACCCTTGTCTTTCAGGTGAAGCTCTGGATATATATCAGCTTATTGAAATAACCAAAGGCTCATTGGAGAAAAGAAAATAGAGCTGGAGACAACAGTTGGAAGACTCTCTAAACAGTTAACTTATTGGCAAGGAGTGCCAAAGCTTGGGATCGGCTCCTGGTAGTGAATCACGCTGGTGTAAGAAGGGACTTGGCTAAGAAAGAGGACTCCATTGAAGCAACACATTCTAATGGCAAAGACAGATCCCAGAGCAGTGTCCAGACAGCCTACCCTAGGCTTCATGTTTAGCTGTACAATACAAAGTCTTGCACAGATGGTATCACTGAGCCACCATAGTTCAAGCAACTGTGAAGGGAGAGTGCATGAGTACTTATGTTCATTGCCAAAACAGTTGATACAGTTGTCCAAGGCATTGCTCCCAGTCTGCACTGAAAAGATGTGCTTGGTGAGCATTACTCTGACAAGCAGGCACCAAGAGAAGATAAGCCAGGAGCTCTATTTTTTTCGTCGTCTCTTCTTTTTGGGTTCCTGGCTCTCAGATGGCTGTTCTGCTGCAACAGTCTACAGGGGAATATCAATAAAAGCACATTAGAACCACATAAGCCTGTTCTTCAGTAGCATAACCTAATAGTTTATCTACTTCAAGAAACCACTCATGCGAATGAGAACTAGTGTTGCTCTTTCCCCATCAGACCCAGTGTTCCTCACTGATACTGCCACTGCTAGAAACACCATTAATGCATGGTTTTGGGTTTTTTTTTTTTTTTAAATCTGGAAAGCATACTGAGTATAAACCCTGAGGCAGGAACCTTTTTATTTTACGTGCAGCATCTACTCCAAAAGGGCCCTGACCAATGTTCTAGTTTTTTCCAGACAGGTGCAGAATACGTTTTGTGTACACAGGCCAGCAGTAGAGAAACATGCTGCCTGTTCTGGGCACTGTGGGTGTTCTGCTAATCCAGTCGGTGGCATTTTAATCTCTCCTCTAGGCTGCCCAAGCACTCAGGTTACAGGGAACACTGACCTAAGGATGTTAAAATGCGGATAATTGACTAGTCTCTTGTACATTTCAAAGGAGGAATGTGGAACTTCTGCTGACTCCAGGCTGCACACAGGTGCTTGCTTTGAAATGCACAAGAGTCCCTAGCAGAGGCTCTTGCGCATTTCAAAGCCATGGAGACCAGGGTCAGCAGGGGACATTCAGTCCCCTGCTGACCCCGGGTTCCATGCTATGGGCTCTCCTTCCCCTTTCAATAGGCAGCAGTTTCAATGGGGAAACAACCACACAGCTGCTGCCTCCACTCAATTCAAATGAGCTCCCTGGGAACCCATGCTAGAAAAATCTACTATATAGGCTTTTCTAAGGTATTGTATACATCTGTTTTATTTTTAAACTGATTCATTTAAATTGGTAGCAGCATATTGAGTGAAAACTAGCTCTGGGCAATGCGTTGGACTAACACCAGTGTAGTATCACAGGGATGGTAGTCAGATCTCTACCATTTCACTCATTAAATGGGCAGATAATAAAGGTTACTTTGTAAAGATGGAACCAGGACAGGCTAACTGTACACTGATTTAGCCCATGCCCAAGGAAAGCCTCAGCTGGACCTTTAAGAGAGTGGCCTCCATGAGCCCTGGCACTTGTTCTTGTGAGATCTGACCTGGTCATTATCTGGTTCATTCTCAGCATCTTCAGTGTTCTGCTCCTGCAGTGCACACTCTACTGTGGACACATTGATGCGGAAGTCCCGGGAGGTGCTCAACTTCATGTACTGCATCAAGTTCACCTACCACAACCAAAAGAAAAATTCAAGGCCAATTGCTAGGAGAGAATGCTACAGTATTAATACCTGTTGTAGTGCAGCTTTCAAACACTGCCCACTCTTCCCAGTGCAGAGTCCTTTCTCACAATAACAATATGTTACTGGCAAAGTCTAGGCGACAGACTGATCATCTTACACTCCCTTTTTTCATCTTGGGTATGTTCAACATCTCCTGCCCCACTTTCAGGTGGGCAAAGCCCTTATGGTCTTTTTAAGAAGCTGAGAGTAAGCCAGAACCCTAAATGTGTATATTATCCTGGTATTTCAGTTGAGTACTGGCTAGGAATGGTTCTTTCACTGCACTTGAGATGAATGGCCAGAGCAATGGCATGAAACCTTTCAGTTTCTACTCAAGAAGATACAAAATGACTAAGTCATCAGAAAGCTTATGCTTCCCTGAGTGCCTGCAGTGATGCCAGCTAGCTGAACATAATACCAGTTTAGAATAGAAAATCAGGTCAGGTTATGTGAGAAAGTTGTCATGATAGCAAATTCCTTCTATGACAAGTTGCACTGATAAAAGCAGTAGGGACATTCATTTAGAAAACCAAGAAAAGGCATGACAGCCTTCCATAGTGATGTTGCTTTGTTGTATGTATGTCATCTGTCCTTTAGCCACACAGAGACAGTGCTGGAGAGCAAAGCAGATTACCTTTGACTTTTTGGAGAGGTGGATAAGAAATTTCTCATATTGCTCTATAGCAAAAATCAGGTTTGGGATTGGCTTGGTCTCCCGAAGCACTTTGGCCTGTAATACATACAAAAAAAAGTGATGTTGGAAGTGAACACTGAAGGAGGCTCTCATAGTAAACTTTATGCAGTGTGAGCAACCCAGGTATGTAAGAATGCACACATTCATATGATCCTGAAATTGCAGACATAAGCCTGGATCTCCATAACTGGACAAAACCTACCCCCAGTTGCCAATTGCTTAAAGGCATTACACAGAACTCCACTCTCTCATGTCAAGGGACAAAGTCATAGAAATGGAAGGGACTTTGAGAGGTCATCAAATCTAGCCCTCTGGAGTGAAGCAGGACCAAGTAAATCTTAGATCATTCCTGACATTGTTTATCCACCAGCTTAGGAAGTCTATTTCTGAGCTTTAACTACCCTTATAAGTTAGAAATAAGTTCGAATTTTTCCCCAATATCTAACCTTAAATTTGCTTTACTGCAGATTATACCTATTACTACTTATCCTACCTTCCGTGAACATCATGCATGATGCATTACAGTAGGTATAGCCCATTTCTGGTTCAGGCAGTCAGTGAACTACTTCAGTGCTAAACCAGTGACACCATCTCTTTCCCTCTATCAAGTATCAGTTCCATACCATACCTTGCTGACTTAGTTTAAAAAAAATACTGAACCTAACTGGATCACAAGTACCTTTGAAGCAGATACTGCACAGTACTTTTCCATGGTTTTAAACTCTTTACTGAGCTGGGTCTGTGTTTTTCTATTAGGCAGCATCCATTTCTGACTCTCAATGCATTTCTGCTCCTTTTATTTTCTGTCATGATTTTCATTTCTAATAACTAACCAGGAGGCAGCATCCAACTCCATGGGAATCTCTCTGTCCTTAGCACCATCATTTTACATTCAGGAAGCAGTGAGGAAGTCATTGCTTTTGCTAACCTCACTATTTTTTATCAAGAGTATTGGTTCATTTGAATGTCACAGGAGTGTCTGAAATTTGACCAGCTATAAACATGATAGCTGATGGCATGATGCTTTAATGAATTTGAAGGAGAGATGCTATCTCATAGAGCTGGAAGGGACCTTAAGAGGTCATCAAGTCCAGTCCTCTGCCCTCACAGCAGGACCAAGTACCATCCCCTGACAGATTTGCCCCCTCACCCCAAACGGCCCCCTCAAGCATTGAACTCACAACCCTCGGTTTAGCAGGCCAATGCTCAAACCACTGAGCTATCCCTCCCCCCCGTGCACCTTTAATCAATGTGACTAATTCTCTAGTTCCAATTCACATTTTTTCAACTGCAATTATTAATCTAATTTAGTCAAAGGAAATGCTCCATCTTAGTTTCATACTAAATTAAGGCAACTCCGACAGCACAGAGCACCAATCATCACAATGAAAAAGAAATGTGCTAGTATTGCCAACCCCAAATGTTCAAATATCAGTCAGGCACCAAAAAATTATGATTTAAAAAAAAAAAAAAAAAAGGCAGGTTCTTATTTGCCTTGTTTTTTGAGCCTTTAGAGTGCATTTGGGTCACATTTTCAAACTCTTTTTCACAGCCAGAAGGGCTACAAACTGTATTTTTTAAATGAAAGATGAGTTTCTGGTGTATTAACCTGCCTTCAAGAGAGAGAGCTTTAAGAAAACACAAAATCACAAGCTTCATGATAAAAATCTCAAGAGTCAGCAACACTATCATCACTGCATGTAACCAGATTCTAACAGAGAGTCAAGCTCACCATGACTGTAGCGACTACAGCAGTTTCATCCTCTCTCTTCTTTTTCTTTTCCCCTGCAAAGCTCAGGCTTTCACTGTGGATGTTCTGAAGGCAAAAAACACAGGGCAAAGCATCACAGGGCTAGCAAGAACAGCTCTTAGCTAAGCCTTGGCAGACAAATCTCTATGCTGCTGGTGCAATGTTGACAGCTTACCAAAGGACATTGATTCAGGAAGTGAAAGTTATCCAGAAAGCAACAGAAAACTTCCCTCGTTTTCTTAATTTTGAGGGTTTTGGAAGCTTCTAGAAGCGAGAGGCTACTAGCACTACAAGAGCCATGGGCAGGTGTTCATGCAAGCTCTCCCAACTCTGCCAACATAGCTTAACTTTCAGCAACAGCTCCCCCTCGCAATTCCAGCTCTGGTCTCCCCTACATGGCTCTGGGAATGCCCCTTGGTCCTTACCTGAAGCAGCCCTTGCTCAACCACTCATAGATACATCTGTCAAAGCATCATCTTGAGCAGAGATTGCCAATTATATTAATGTACATGGTGAATGGCTGCGCTGTATTTCGAGTCTCTCTTCTGCTTGCTGTTATTAATAAGACCAAGCTTGCCCAAGGAAGCCATGTCAGTATCCACAAATGCATATAAAGGGGTGATCTAATACATGGCTTAAGGACCAACACAGCAGCCACTTCCCTCCCTTTCCCAAGCTGAAATCAGTATTTTTGTACAAGTTGAATCCCTTCCTTACTGAAGAAGAATGTGTCCCTTGCCATGCTTATATAGGATGAGCTGACGTTTGGAATGATCAGAGCCACAAGCCGCACCGTGGAAGTTCAGGAACAGGCAGTGCTGATTTGCTCATTGTTCCTGATGCATGCTTCAGCACGAAAGGGGTTTCTCACAGGAAACGTCGTGCTCTTACCTGCACATATGTGATGAAGGCATAACACTGGGGAGTCAAATGGGAACCTGAGAGCTTCACCTATGAAGAAGCATAGATATCAGTGTTAATCCTGACAAGTGAATGTGCTCATCCCTCAGCATAAGAAGGTGGCACTCAGTGTTCCCTCCAATTTTTCCCCACGCACATAGGGAATTAATTTTGTTATGTGCACCAGGATGAAGATGATGTGTGACATGATACATAAAATTCATGTGGGGGGGGCAGAGAGGTTTGGAGTATGGGAAAGGGCAAGGGCTCCAGGGTTGGACTGGGGCTCAGGATTGCAGTGAGGGGGATGAGGGTGCAGACTCTGGAGTGGGGCCAGGGAGGAGAGGTTTGGAGTGCAGGCTGCCCAGGGGCTACGGAAGGGAACTCTTCCCCCTCTTCCCCCACCCCAGCTCTCTCTTCCCACAGTGACACTTGGGTGGGGGAAGGGTGCCTCTGCCCCAGCCAGGGCAGGTTTGTGCTAGGGCTGGGTTGGGACTGGCCCTGACAGGCATTTTTCCCCCTGGCCATGGCAGGGGGTAGGTTGGAGCCAAGAAGGGAGGGGTGCCTCTTCCCACCACAGCAGGTCTGTGGCTGGCAGGAGAGGCATCTCCTGCCATAGCCCTGAGTCCCTGCACAGGGCTCAATAGGCAGCTGCACAGCCATGTGGCCACACAGCTGAAAGGGAACTTGGTGGCAACTCACCAGCTTTTCCAGCCTCCCTGAAATTGTGCCCAGGCCATTGCGGCAAACTTGGATATACTGCAAGAAATACCCAAGAGAAGAGATTGAGCATCCTTCAAGCACCTCCATCCATCCCCTGAAACCTGTCTTTCCAGGCAATGGCTGGAGACATTTCCCTCTGTGACACCCCTTGGCCCACTGAGCACATGGGAGAGGGAATTCATATAAAAGCAGCCTGAAGGTTTCAGAAGGCTAACTGCTTCCCCACTTTGGGGGCAAGTGACTACCCTGCTCTAATGGGGTCACATCTTACTTGGATGTTCAAAATGAAGTTCTTGTCCAGTGCAAATTGTAGGAGGCAAAGAAAGGATGTTGTGATGTTTACTGCAGTGCAGATTAGTATGGTTCTCAACCTTTTCAGACTACTGTATTCCTTTCAGGAGTCTGATTTGTCCTGTGTATCTGATGTTGCACCTCACTTGAAAGCTACTTGCATTAGGGATGTAAATACCCATTAAAACAGTTAACTAGTTAAACTATTAAAATTATATTGTTTAACTAGTTAACTGTTGGTGGGCTGATGCAGAGCAGTCAGGGCTGAGGTCCCATTGCCTTTGTGGGGCAGAGTCCTGCTTGCCAGGCACAGCAGGGACTGCTCCAGGCCAGCCCACCGTAGCCAGGATCCTGCTAGCTGCCTGCCCTCTGTGGGCAGAGGCCTGCTTTGGGCATGCCCACCGGAGGATGGGTTCCACTAGTCAGCCCTCCACAGCTGGCCATCTGCTGGGGTTTGGAGAGATCTGATTAACCATTCCAGTAAGCCTAATGCTTACCAGATAACTGGGTAACTTTTTATATCTCTAACTTGCATATAAAATCAAACATAAAAATACAAAAGCGTCACTGCGTGCTAGTAAAAATTGCTGACTCTCATTTTGTCCATATGAAATTTTAGATTGTACTGACTTTGCTAGTGCTTTTTATGTAGCCTGTTGTAAAACTAGGCAAATATCTAGATGAGCTGATGTATCCCTGGAAGACCTTTATGTACCCTGGTTGAGAACCACTGGGCTAGGTGTTTTTCAAGTTGCCTTAGGGACAGCCAAACTGCACTCTGTAAGTGCTTATTAGAACCACCTTTGCAGCCCTCACTGGTTAGTATGGAAGTTACAGGCACTATCATTGTGCAAGCTGGTCACCAGAGAGACAGGGGAAGCATTCCTCACACTTCAGGAATGTCACTGCTGCTCTGGGGCATAGGAAATTCTTTGCCTTCTTCCAAAGCATCATCTCAGTCCTCATGTGCCAATTTCTACATTCCTAAGTGTCAAGCCATGGATGGGATGAGGGGAGAGAGGAAGAGTGCTGGTTGCATGGTGTGACTGACACATGGTTCTCCAGTGAGAGGCCTGTGAGATTACAAAATATGCAAGAACCACTCTCCAGCAAGGGCAGCACACGTCTTCCTCTATCTGCTATCTTGGCTAGGAAACTGATATGCATGCTGCATTGGAGGAGGGGGAGGATAAACTCGACTACAGCATGTTAACCGTCCCAAGCCACAGACGAGCTGTTGCCACTGTTAGCTTGCTGTGGGGAATGGGCAGAGGTGTTTAAATCCCATCCTGCAAGTTCAGCTCAAGAGCACTCACATGTTTGATGAGGGAGGTGAGAATGGTGTAAGTCTTGCTGAGGCTTCTCAGCAGTGTGTCCACACAGCTCCCTGCAGGGAGGGCTGTTTGCACCAGCTCATGGTAAACCGTCAGCAGTGTCCCCAGTTGCAGGATTATTGCCTTCTCCAGAGACTGGATCTGACTTGATGCCTGAGAGGCATCTTCTAAAAAGAGAAGTGATAGGTACATCCACACCACAGTCACACTGACACTTTGGGGAAAATCAAGTAAAAATCAGTGCAAATTTTGCAAAAAGTGGGGCTAAAAAGCCCCCGCTTCTACCCTTCTCAGAATTAAGATGTAATGCTAGCCAATAAGCTAGCAGTAGCCCCATATGCCCTGCCACTGGACATACAGGGTCAGACAAATGACCCTTCCTGCTTCTCCCCCGCACAGACACACAGCTTTCACCTGATGTCACATGCGGCCTGCATATACTTATCCCAAAGCCCAGATCCCAGCAATCAATCAACAATACTAAAGATAGTGAAATACAAATGTCCATCTTTGTGTGGAGGAGATATGGGGAGTATGTGTGTGGGATCAATCAGTGTAAAGATTGTTAACTCTTACATTTCCCTCCTGGGACCAGCCCAAGAGAGGCACCTTCAACCATCAATGTTAAGAAGCAGTCTCAGGAGGCTGGTTGTTCAAATAGTGAGGTATTTCCTTGCTACCTAGTGCCATCTCTCTTTTGTGGAGCTCTAAGATCATAACAAAGCAGTGGGCCATTTCATTACCTGAGGTCTCCAATCCCAAGAGATTCTTAAACTTCTTGATCAGCCAATCCACCTCTTCAAGTACCTTCTCTGCTTGAGTCAGGACCAGCAGCTGAGGAAAAAAAGGAAAAGCAAGAAAGGTTTTTGGAACATAGTTGAGCACATTAGTTCTGCAGTCCATACATATCAAGACACCACATGGTCTGGTAGCACTTTATAGACTTTATCGTGAGCTTTCGTGTTTTGTTAGTCTATAAAGTGCTAGCAGACCATTTGTTGTTTTTTTCTGTACAGACTAACTCGGCTACCCCCTGAAGCTTATATACATATCAAGGGGAGCCTTGGCAGAGATTGGGTATTGCACATGCTGTTCCAACTCACACATGCAGTAGGGGCTGCTGTCTTGATGTTCACAATAGCAAAATGTGATTGATTCTCCACTTCCATATCCTGTGGGGAAACAGAGGCTCTTTGATAATCTCAAATACACACTGCACCTCTGCCTTGGCCAACACCAGGTGCTAAGCTTACACTAAGAGCTGGGGGTTTGGGCTGCACCTGATCTATGTCTCCAAGGTGAGCATGGATATCCTGGGCGAGGTCACGCAGCAGGCTGGCAGGGCTCTTGTAGAGAACATGGAGACTGAAGAGCAGGGTCAGCAAACCTCTGCAGCAAGGGGCATCCTCTGCAAGAAAGCGGAGGAGATGACAGCCACCGGGCAAGGCATTCCACGGCTTTTTGATCATGTATGCATTTTACTATATCCTACATTTTAAAGAGAGACACTGCTTAGGCTATATGGAGACACACTGCATCAAACCCTTGTTAAAACACTAGTTCTAAAATTTGAGGTTGGAAGTCAGGAAATTCGCAGTTAAGTTTCTGCAAACAGCCTTAGCTCTGATCCAACACCTCTGCACTTCATTCCCCATAGCTACTGATGAGTCAGATCAGGAAGTCAGAGACTTGAGGCATTCTAAATAATATATATGGAGGCGAAATGAAGTAGATTGGACCCTTCAGCTCATAGGGTAGTGGTAACTAGTAGGGATGTGAATGGGTAACCAATTAACCAGCAGCCCCAGCAGGGCCTGTTGTCAGCAGCCCCAGCAGGCCTCTTAATCCGTTAAATGTAATGTTTAGCAAACTGATTAATTGGGATTTTATATCCATAGTGACTAGGAGGCAAATGCTACTGCACTGCATGGTAGAAGAGGAACATAAGAACGGCCATTCTGGGTCAGACCAATGGTCCATCTAGCCCAGCATCCTGTCTGCCAACAGTGGCCAATACCAGATGCCCCAGAGGGAGGGATCACAACAGATAATCCTCACAAGATCCCTCCCCTGTCACCCACCTCCAGAGAAACAGAGGCTAGGGACACCATTCTGGCTAATAGCCACTGATGGACCTAACCTCCATGAATCTATCTAGCTCTTTTTTGAACCCTGTTAAAGTTCTAGCATTCATCGCATCCTCTGGCAAGGAGTTCCACAGGTTGACTGTGCACTGAGTGAAGAAAAACTTCCTTTTGTTTGTTTTAAATCTGCTGCCTATTAATTTCATTTGATGACCCCTCGTTCTTATATTGTGGGAATAAGTAAATAACATTTCTTATTCACTTTCTTCACACCAGTCATGATTTTATAGACCTCTATCATATCCCCACTTGGTCTCCTCTTTTATAAGCTGAAAAGTCCAAATCTTTTTAATCTCGCTTCATTTGGGACCTGTTCCAAACCCCTCATCATTTTTGTTGCCCTTTTCTGAACCTTTTCCTATGCCAATATACAGGGCTCGCCGAACCGCGGTGAGCCCTGCTCGCCAGCCACGCTGTCTGGCGATCTGCGCATGCGCAGATCGTTCTGCACATGCGCAGATCACACGAACCCGGCTCTTCCGGGTTACAATCTATTCGCCATGTATTATTTGTCGAGCCCTGCCAATATATCTTTTTTGAGATGAAGCGATCAAATTTGTATGCAGTATTCAAGATGTGGGTGTACCATAGTTTTCTATAGAGGCAATAAGATATTTTCTGTCTTATTCTCTATCCTTTTTTTAATGACTCCTAACATTCTATTTGCTTTTTAGACTGCCGCTGCATCGAGTGGTTTTCTTCAGAGAACTATCCATAATAACTCCAAGATGTTTCTCGAGTAGTTGTAACCAAATTAGTCCCCATCTTATTGTATATATAGTTGGGAGATGTTGGTGCTTCTAATCAGCAAGCAACTGAGTGACCATAAGCAAGTACACCGAGTCCAAGAAGAATGACTATCTTCACAGAACAAAATCTAGTCCTGCGCATCTGAGATGCTACTAGAGAAGGGAAGTGAGGTGAAATGAAATGAAAGATACACATCCAACATTCAGTCTGCTACAGCAGCGGTTCCCAACCGCCGATCCGCAGCCCACTGCTAGACTGTGAACCACTGGCTGTTGGGCTGCGGCAGCTGTTATAACTCAAACCAGCAGTTCTGGCAACTCGCTGCCGGCAGCCATAGTGGCTCAGGCAGCGGCAGCAGGAGGCACCTTCTTCCCTCCTCCCCATTCTGCTCTTGGGGAGGAAGGGAGCACAAAGGAGGGAGGCATTCACACCACCAACAGCCACTCTCTCTGCCTGTACAGCCGCTTTTGCTGGAGGCGGCAGGAGGAGGCAGACCAGGGGGCGCCTCCCCAGGGCTCGGGCTTCCTCCTCCACTCCCCACACAGCCGCTTTTGCTGGCAGTGGCACTGGGGCGGAGGTGAAGCAGGAGGCGCCTCCCTCCTTCTCCTCTGTAATGGTGGCTGTACGGGGCTCTGCACTCCCCTCCTATCTATGGGGGCGCAAGACACACTTGAGGAGGTGCGAAGGAGGAGGGCTGCTCCCCTGCTCACAAGGCAGTAACAGCCATGCTCCCTAGAGGGGGCAGTCTTGCTCTGGAGAGTGTAGGGATGGGATGGGGACAAAGGAGTGATGGGTGAGGACATGGTGGGGTCACAGAGGAAGAGGGTGTTGGCAAAGGTTGTAGGGGTCAGAGATTAAAGGGTCAAAGGGCATGGGGCGTAGGAGTGGGAGGGGGGGGGATCAAAGGATGTTAGGCACTGGGGAGCAAGGGGCTGGGGTGGGGCTAGGCTGACCAGTAACATTTTATTTGCATATTCATCATTTGCATAATGAACATGCAAATAAAATGATGCCAGTTCACCAAATGTTTGTGAATGGGTTTGCTGGTCTGCAGCATAAAAAAAAAGATTGGGAACCACTGTGCTAGAGCCACAAAAGACAACTCTAAAGTGGGCCTAGCCCATCTCATACTAGTTTCAAAGGGATGAAAAAAAAAAAAAAAAAAAACTCAAGAGCACAGTGTCAAAGGGCCAAATTTGAGCTGATGCAACTCCATTGAAATAACTCAATTCCAAATTTACTCACCCCAAAAAAATCTTACTCACCCAGATTGTTTTCCTTGCAAATCTTGACTGTCCACGAGAACAGCTGAACAAACTACACAATGGGAAAGGGGTTTTACATGAATGCAGTCACAAAGATAATGCTAAACTGAAAAAATTGGTCTGAATTCAAGAAATATTCATAGCGCAAAGGTAACAAAACCATCCATGGAAACCAAGAGGCATCCCTAGCAGAAAGAAACCAGGGCAGGGTCTGTGGAGTTCTATACCTACTCAAGAGTGGTAGATGGCATTTTCAAGATGATGCATTGCACATGAGGGTCTGTGGTCTCCCTTAGGATTAAATGGGGTAGACTGTCTAAGTAAGTAAAGCCTTCGGCTACGTCTACACTGGCCCCTCTTCCGGAAGGGGCATGTAAATTTCAAGAGTCGTCGTAGGGAAATCCGCGGGGGATTTAAATATCCCCCGCGGCATTTAAATAAAAATAAGACCCTCCGGAAAAGGGCGCTTTTTCCGGAGGATCGGGGCCAGTCTAGACGCTCTTTTCCGGCTTTTTTAAAAGCCGGAAAAAAGCGGCGGCCATTTTTATTTAAATGCCGCGGGGGATATTTAAATCCCCCGCGGATTTCCCTACGACGACTCTTGAAATTTACATGCCCCTTCCGGAAGAGGGGCCAGTGTAGACGTAGCCTTCATGTTCCTAGCAAATTTTCAATATGGCTGCTGCCTGGGTAAAACATGGTCTCCCCTACTCTAGCTCTTTAAAAGCTGTGTTTACGTGTTAAAGGGGGGTTAAGCACTCATCCATTCTTCCTTGAAGAACTGGGGCTAGAGGGGCCCCCAATGCATATGCACCCATAAAGAAGAAACTCCACAGTTTGGCATGATTTGCAGCTACTAATCAGGAGATCAGTTTGCAGGAAAACTGTAGTCCAGGCTTGAGGTGTATCGGGGGAAGAGCCAAGACCTCTACAGAAGGGCAGGGATTGCTGCAGGTCAAGATTAAGGTGCACTGGCAGAACCATGAAAGGGGTCTGGACTGCATCAGCAGAAGGTTAGAGAACGTGATGGATGCGGTGTCTCCTTGTCATAACTGATCAGTACCCATCATAGTAGTGACAGGGGATCTGGGAGGTACCGCAATACAAATAATAAAGGAGAACTAGGAGAGGTATTGCAGGGAAGCATATACAGCATCTGCCTTGTAAGGTCCAGCCAGTGCTACTCCTCCCTTATGAATTTAGCCTTCCTAAAATGTAAGTGTCATTCCTGAAGGCATTTAGTGTTGTAAGCCAATGTTAGGCTGGCTGTAATCCTGGCAATGTTTGGTCAACTTGCAAGCACAGAGCAAAATGAACATTTAAAAAAATCTTGTCACCTCTGGAAGGCTGCAATCATACCAAGCTGATGACCTTCTCCCAGTGTATCATAAGCTTCCATACCCCACTAATGCCAGAATCACACACGTTCTCAGCAATCAATCACTAACAGCTCCGCTAAGTACCTGGGGAGAAGAGGGCTCCAGTAGCTTTGACAAAATGGAGATAATAGTCACAAGCGAAAGCAGTTCCTTGCTGTTCAAGTCATCACCAGTACTGCTCAGTTGGTTCACCAGAGACCTCTGATCATGGGAAGGAAGGACAGAATCCAAATACATATAGATGCCTGGGCCATTTTAGGAGAACAGTAATCAAAAGCCCCCAAAACTGGGAAATGTAAAGAAATCAGTAGCTCCCTCCTCAGACCCCAGCATAGGCAGCACCAACACTGAAGAAGAGCAGAATTTCTTACACAGAGATAATCAAGATACTTTCAAAACATCTGTGAGCATTTGATTTTGTTGCAAACTGTTAAATAAGAGCTAGTTTCTCCTTTAGTGTGACTCATACAAAATTCACTGAGGTGTGGGCTGTACCTCTGGTTTCTACATTTGCTTTCTTTTGCAGACTGCATTAGAAACACAGTCCCAATCTGCACTAAGTCTTATTGTGCTTCCTAACAGGTGTGAAACTCTTCTGGTGGTGCCAGTTTATCACTCAGTGGGTCAGTCACAGGACATTTTCTTTTCAGTTGGCAGCAAGCTAATATACTAGGAAAAACATGTAAAGGTACCCCCAAGTTAGCTTGTGTTTTGAGACCACTCACTAACCACAGTGACACTCCTGCTTCTTACCTGAAACTGTCGAATCTGGAAGGCAGCTTTTTCAGTGACGTTAATATCTTCCTCTTCTGCTACATCATCATTAGCAATATCTGAGAGGAAGACACAGAATAGAGAGGACAAGTTAAGTGGGCAGAATACAGAATTTAGTACAGACACATACATGAGCATGCATGCATACATTTTCTCCTGTGCTGTGGCAGTTAAAGGCCACAAGTCTGAAGAAAACAGACTGGAGAATTGTGGAGGGCAATAGAGGATGGTTCAAGTCAGGGTTTCAAATCGGGAGGTTCCACACCAGACCACCAATGTTGCTCTGCCACCAGAGACTATTTGCTTGCCAAATCTCTGGGACTGGCCTGAGGAAGTAAAGTCAAATGGAGCTCAGTGACTAGCATCACTACTGAATGACTCCTCCTGCAGTGACTCTCTCCTTGTCCAAAGGTACAGTTGAAAGCTGTCACAGTACATCTAGCCCCATTAATGAGAATCCAGGACTGAGCAGACCTGTTCTGTCACAGCCAAAGCACTTACCCAAAGCCCGTAGAAACTGTGGGATCTTGGGCTTGTAGAGCTGTTGCACTGTGTTAAATATCTTCAGCAAGCCCTCCAAGCACAATAGTGAGATGCTCTTGCCTTTCTTCTTCCCAGACTCTTCAACTGCAGTTGGAATTGAAGTGTACCTCCATAACAGGACCCTGGAAGGGGTGGATAGGAAATTAGTTTCATATATTCTGGCATAGTTGGCTGTACAGCACAAAAACTTGGATAGAGTCAGTCTTGGACTCTAAAACCTAGATCATCTTTTCAGTACAATTGAACTGGAAGATCTTTTCCCCACAAGGAGGGGTGAGGACACAGTGTGTCCAGAACCCCTCAATGTCTGAACCTTTATCACTCATGTCATATTTATCAATTACATTTATGCAAATTACGACAAAGATTTTGCCCTCCTATAGTTTGTTTTTGATGAGCCAATGTGACAGATCATTCTATGTGATTTATGAAAATATGCTTGTGACATGAATGTGTCATAACTCGTATGCTGATGCAAGATGGTTTGTATAACGTATCATGGGAAAAGTTGTAATTTACTGAATATGATTATCGCATTTGTATGCATATATAATTTTTGTAGATCAAGTTAGGACCTGTGCATCTGTAATTTCATATTTGCTGCTTTCTTTCGCACCCACTGATGACACTTCAGGTACAACAATGGAAGAGGCCACAGTGCTCATGGTCCATCAGCAAGAGACAATGGGCTGTAAAAAAGCTTGAAAAAACTTAAAAAACAACAAATAGTCTAGCAGCACCTTAAAGACTAACAAAACATGTAGATGGTGGTATGAGCTTTCATGGGCACAGCCCACTTCTTCAGTAGCCACGTTCCTGTGTCTCAGTGGCAGCAGGTTGGAGAGTTAAGCTCAACAAGACAGGGTTACCGGACAACCAGGCTGTCAGGGGAAGCAGATGAAACTGAAGAAGTGGGTTGTGCTCATGATACCATCTACATGTTTTGTTAGTCTTTAAGGTGCTGCAAGACTATATGTTGTTTTAACTTTTTCCAGTTACAGACTAACTTGGCCACCCCTCTGAAGCTTGTAAAAAAGCTTAACCTTCCTGGGAACATGTGGGTCAGCCCATGAAGAATGGCTACAGAGCTATGTGATCATGTCACCAGAAACTAGAACCCAACTTGATCTCTGTAATTTTCCATGAGAATTTGGGAGCGGAAAGGGGCCAAACTTGAAACAAAGGATTCCTGCCTTATGCAAATCCTATTTAAGGGTGGGAAGTGAGATAATCCTGGTTGTCACAAAGACTGAACTGGAGGAAGGATTGTTAGAACCACATTTAGGGTGAGAACTTACATGGAACTGGTTTCTTTAGTGTATTAAGCTTATCTCGCATGTTTATTTTGCTCCGTTACCTACTTTATTGTCTGCAACCTCTTATGACCACGTAAATCCTAAATTTTTATACTTAATAGAATCACTTTTGTTTAGTAATAAACCCAATGTAAATAACTGTTACTGGGAAAAATGGGGGGCACGTGGGAAGGAGCCTGTGCATCCCTCTCTTTACCATGAGAAAGAGGATAAATTTCATGAGCTTACAGGCTGTGTCTAGACTGGCAAGTTTTTCTGCAAAATCATCTGCTTTTGCGGAAAAACTTGCCAGCTGTCTACACTGGCCACTTGAATTTCCTCAAAAGCACTGACGATCTCATGTAAGATTGTCAGTGCTTTTGCGGAAATACTATGCTGCTCCCGTTCGGGCAAAAGTCTTTTTCCGAACAGCTTTTGCGCAAAAGGGCCAGCGTAGACAGCAGAGATTTGTTTTCCACAAAAAAGCCCCGATTGCGAAAATGGCGATCGGGGCTTTTTTGTGGAAAAGCACGTATAGATTGGCCACGGATGCTGCCAATCTAGACGCGCTTTTCTGAAAATGCTTTGAACGGAAAACTTTTCCGTTAAAAGCATTTCCGGAAAATCAGGCCAGTGTAGACGTAGCCACACTGTATAGATCTCTATACAGTATAAGACTGCAAACACAGACTGAAAGCAGCGAGGAGGGAAGAGGCTGCATGGCATGAACCTCTCCGCCCCGGGAAGCAGTGGGAAGGGAGACAGCCGCAGCCGCGGTCACAGCCCAAGCCAACCCATTCCTCCCCAGCCCCAGGAGCAGTGGAGAGGGAGGAGGCCAAATGGCTCCACCCTCCCCAGCACCCGGAACACCAGGGAGGACACATGGCTCCAGCCTCCTGACCTGAAGCAGCAGGAAAGGAGGCAGCTATGTGGCCCAAGCCTCCCCGCCCCCAGGAGCAGCAGGGAGGGAGGAGGCCATGTGGCTTCAGCCTCGCTGGCCCCCAGAGCACTGGGGAGGGAGGCAGCAGCGTGGCCCGAGCCGCCCCAGAACACAGGCCGTCCACGGCAGCAACACTCTGACCCCAGTACACCTACAGCAGGCATTCTGGGGGTGGAGCATGGACAGGGCCAGGCTGGCAGTTTCAGAAGGCAGAGCTTTCCCCCGCCTAAGCCATTAGACACCCATGCTGCACACTATTTCCCCTAGCCACCAGCTGGGGTAATGGCAGTGCAGCAACACACTTCCCCTGAGGCTTTTCCCTGCCATTCCCATAGCAATGCAGGCAATGCCAGGGAGCAGCAGGGGTGAGGGGGGAGGAGCCCAGAGTCATATGTACCTCCAGGAGTGGGGCACTAGGTCAGTGCCCCACCCTCATCCCACTCACACGCCCTCCTGCCCTAACAATTCTTTAATCCAGCATTCCCTCTTTCCCAGGGTTGCGGAGTTAAAGAGGGTCACATGTACTTGCAGTCCAGCATTCAAGTCTCCAAGCTATGTAGCAACTCACCGAGTAATTTTGCAGAGGGTTTGGAACATCTTCTCTGGGTTCTGCCCATCAGGTCCATCTGTTTGACCTGTCTCCTCCAGCTGTTGCACCTTCTGCAGTGCTACATTGACCGCGTAGCGCATGAATTCACTGCTGGAACGCAGAACAGCCAAGCTCTCCTCGTGGCTTTGGGCACTATCCCTGAAGAATCAAATGAACATTTTATGAACACCTCTTAGTCTAGGATAAGAACACACCTTCAGGTAATGCAGAGAGCTAGCCAATAAGCATTTTGTCTTGGCACACTAGAGTGCACAAGGCCCTGTGAGGAATATAACTATCTACCTGACTGTTCTTTTTTAGTTTGCCACATAAATGTGCTTCAGAATCTGAACTTTCATTTTAAGAAATGAATCATGTCTTTAACCCAACAACAAACCCTCTCCAAGGAGGAAGCAACAGTCCAGTTCTTCATTTAAACCACTTGGAGCAAATACCCAGAAAACAGAGTTCTAATAGTCTCTTAAACCAAACTCAAATCCCCAGCTGAGTACAAGTGGCAGAGTCTGCTCAGCAGAATAGAACAGCATGGGGGGCTGCGTGTCAGGACTGAGGGTCACTGATATTCTGAGAGTGGAAGATGGCCCAGAACTTGGATATCAGAGGTGCTTCAGGTCAGAAATAAGGAGCATTAATACAGCTGAAGTGTAGCTCTGGAGAGAAGCTACAAATCAGGCCTGAGGCTGCATGAAGCCAACTAGTGCAGCCCCTGCCTACACCAGGCTGGTCTGGAGAGTGTTACAAGTGTACTGCTCAAAAAGATAGGCAGCCCACAAATGCCACACAAGTGACTTTAATGTAATGTATACAAATCAGAGCTAAACAGGCTATGACAGTTTTACCTGAACAAAGCTGTGAGCAGTGTGGATACAAAGCTCATGGAAAGGAAGCTTCGGGTGGTTTTATTGGCCGAGAGTGACTTGTTCTTCCCAGCCTTTTCCTTCAGGATCTCCGCAAGTTTGCTGTAACACTTAAACAGGCCTAGAACATCCTCAAACTTGTTCTTGCTGCAACAACACAAGGTGAGAAAAAGCACTGATAAGGACCAAACTACAATTTCTTCATGTGAACTTTTATTAATCCAATTAGAGAAGATACTTTCCAGATGACATATCAAGCTCCCTATCCTTCCAATACACAGCTCAGGTTCCACCCAGTCAACACTGGCTTGACTACGTCCCTCATTTCATAATCCTAGCAAACTGAGATAATGAAAAGTATAGTGATGTTCAAAACAAAGACTCTCCTAAGGTTAAGTGTAGATTTACACCATGATATGCAAGGAATGAGTTATGAGAAATCATTCTCTGTTCCTCTGTTATAGTTGGTGCACTATGCTGTATTTTCAAGGTACACTGAAGACATGGTCCAAGACACACAGAAAAGCTAAGGAGTTAAGTTCCTTCTTAACTTCACCAGTGTTGTTAAAGTATAGGACTTGACCCATTACCTGAAATTCCCTATGTTAAAGTTGTATTCAATCAGGACCTCGCAAATTCCCATTACCAAGATGGCATAGATATTGTTCTTCACGCCAACACCAGAAGCCAGTGAAAAGTCTGCTGATTTATCCTAAAAGCCAAAATGAAAAAATGAAAAATCCTTCTAAAATCCAATAGGAATCAAAACTCTCCTTACTCACCTGGACCTGTTGAGAAAATCTGAATTACCAGTTCAAAGTCCTCCAGTTCACTCTTGATCATTCGCCGTGTGATAGAGTCCAGCATCTCTTCAAGGTCTTGTTGGAATCCCGCATAATCATCCTCGTCATCGTCTTCCTCAGCTTCATGATGCAGATGCACGGTGCTCTTATACCAAGCTAGGCAGTGCTGGATACAGCTGAGCAGATGGGCCTGGAGAAAGCAGTCACCCAGCAAAGTCACTTGTAATATCCTAGCAAGGGATTAGCCAGTGGGATCATTCCAAACCTTCTAGCTGGAGAGGGAGATTGGTGAAATGGAACACAATTCTCTATGGCAACAGGCTGGACCACTATAGCTAGGGGCATAAAAGCCTCAACAACATGCTTCAGAATTCATAGTCTATGGGAATCTGAGTGTCTCTCATTCACAGCTGATGCTTTAAAAGACAGAAGTGCTGCGGTCTCATAACCATACATCAGAACTTCTAACAATGCAATATACTCTGAATTCCAACAAAGGATCTCAGCTTCAGTCCTACATAACAGCTGCCACTACGGACACATGGCTTGCTGTATATCTGAATTATTTAAGGGATATTAGATGAGAAGATAAACAAATTTCAAAGGGGTTCCTTCACTATTTCTGTGGCTTCTGGTGTCTTCCCAATCACGTCTTCCGCAGCATGGAACAGAAGATTCTTCAGAAAAAAACCTAATGGCTAGATTTTAATTTGGCCCCTTTCAAACTCCGTGAATTTTTGGAGATACCCAATCTGAGGGCAGATTGGGTGAGGGAACAATGGAGGGAAATTCATGCTGAAGAAATGAGATCAGAACTGACGAGACACTTCTTTTCTGTATTTCTATATTATTTGGTGCTACGCTGCAGGACATAAGACTGGAACTGGCTCAGTAGAGGATAACAGCAGCAGAACCACAGCATTGCTATGGCTCCTTCCATCCATGGCTGTATCAAAGCACTTTAGAAACATTAATGAAGAAAGTACTAAAACATCATGGATATTGTCCCCCATTTTACTGATTGGAAAGCTGAGCCAGAAGTAGTGAAATCACCAGAAGGTGTGACTTGAGTCAGTCAACTGCAAAGCTAAGAACCAATGGAATGAGTGAGTTTTAAAGGGCAGAATACACTGTATATTTCTTACCAGTGGTTCCTGAAGAAAGATTTGGTCTCCTTGAGCCATGATACATCCCTCAAGTTTCAGTGGGGGAAGCAGGTCTGGTTCTGGCTCATAGTATCGCTTTATCTGCCACAAAAAGCAAGGAATAAAAAAAATAGCTAGTCACTTACTGTGATGGGTTTGGTCACCTCGCTGTGATTGTCACTTGATGTGCTGAAATACCACTTGAGTCTACCTTCCTGCCCTCTTGGGCACCCCTCAACTCTAGCCCTACTCAGCAGGAAGATGGGCCCAATGATATTTCAGCACATCAAGTGACAGTCACAAGGGGGTCCCAGTTTTCCAGGCTGTGAAAGAAGCTTATCAGAATAACTGAGGTTGAAATATTCCATGTGACCAGTTTCTTGGTGCATTAAGCTTAGCTTGCATGTTTTCTTTTATTTTAATAACCCAGTGTTCTGTCTGCTATCTCTTATGATTATTTAAATCCTACTTTTTATCCTTACTAAAAATCACATTTCTTTATTAATAAACCCAGTGTAAGTAGTTGTTTCCTGGGGGAGCAAGAAGTCTGTGCATCTCTCTCTTTACCCTGAGAAAAAGGGTGACCATGAACTTATCATGTATAAGGCTTTATACAGAGTTAGATGGATTTATCTGGGGTTCAGGTCCCATTGAGGCTGTGCATTTCAATGCTGAGGCAAGTCCCTTTGGCTGAGCCTTACCAGAGCTGAGCTGATTTCAGTGTCTCTTAAGGGCTGAAACTCTATTTGTGTGTCACTGGGAAGCCTGGATCAGCAGGACAGAAGTGAGGGGCACACAGGAGGGCAGAGAGGCTCAGTGGTATTTCAGCAAATCAAGTGAAAGTCTCTACAGGGCCTCCATGAGCAAACCTATCATACTTGATCTTTCAGTTCCCCATCTGTAAAATTTCCATACCTCATATTAAAGACTGTGAGGGATTCAGTTACGAGGGAATGGGGATCATAAAAAGACCTGAGACATTACAGGCCCCTCTTCAGCAGGTCATACATCCCTGATCTAGGAGCAAACTTCAGTCCCCTGATGGCAAGAACCACAAATAGGGTTGATGTATGTAATCTTGTTGAAGCTACATTTAAGGGCACTCACTGTTCCCTTGGTTACCTATATCCAGCAACACTCGCATTTTACCTCTTCAAAACTGTCAGTTCATCACTAGAAAGGTTTGCAATATCACCCACTCCTGCATCAGTGAATGTAAATAAATTGCTCTTGTAATTTTGCACCTATAATGAGCTACAGGCACAGTCACACATCTAATTACCTAACTTTGGTGGTGCAGAGAGGTAAGTAGTTGTTTAAATGCAAGCAGTAAGTGTCCACAATTCTTTACAAGTAAGATACCTAGCCCAAAAAATGAGACACCACAGCTGAGAATCCAGGTTAATGATTTTAGATTGCTTCACACACCACAAGGGAACAAGCGAGCTTGGAGCAGCGCTGAAGTCACAAAGGGAAAGGGACATAGGTATGCTCCTGGGAGACCATATACCAGGTTAAGAGTGTATTTTAAAAAGCCTGTAGCAACAGGCTTCCATTGACAGGAACCATCTGCCATGCACAACTTCAGTTCTTGGTTCATGTGGACATGTCTCAGAGAGCACCACCTGCCAAACTGGCCGAAAAGATGTGACTGTGACATGTGCAAAAGAATTGAGAAAAGTTAATCCACCCTACAAGGGCAAAGAGAGCCCTCCTGGCGAGCAATGATTCTGTAAGGAGATGTCTGTGGAAATCTGTTGGAGAGCAACCACTGTGCAGTGCAAAATTCTAGGACCAGGCAAGATGCAAGATTGCTGTATACCTGAGACAGCAGCATGTCCATTATGGAGTTACTCAGCTGAGAGTTCCTACGGAGGACATCATAAAAACCCTGGAAGGAAGAGAGACACGAAATAGTCAAGATTACCAAGAGACAATCTGCAAACCTAATTTTGTGCTGCTAGATAACAGTGAACTTAACCGTTCAGCACTGGAAGTAATCAGGAGCAAATACAGTTGTATTCAGTATAAAGAATATTGGCAAAGTAAGACACAAATGTCTTATGGGGGGCCACACCCAAGTTGAATCCCTTTACTGCTGTTGGCAGCAAGCAAAGAGTCTGACTTTTGGTGCTGGAGCATTAAGTGGCGCTATCCTAAATTTTAACCTGCATTTGTGAAATATGCTCCAGAGACAACATATTCTAGATGGCAGTCCATAGGAGGCAGTAATTCTTTAAACTGTGAATGGTAAATGCACATCCTGTAGCAACACAGACAAAACACACACTAATTACCAAAAATCAAATCAGCCCAAACAAAGAGAAGCAAGAATGCTCATTCTGATTTACTAATTGTTTCCCAGGAGCCTATCTCCCTAAACCTGATACATCATAGACAGGGGATGACAAACCACGGAAAAATCCACTCGCCAGCCCCGCACCGCGCATGAACCAGACCCACATTGCACATGTGCGCGCTGCCAGTGAATGGGGCGACTGGCTGAAATCTACTCGCCACAGGTGATTAGATACATCTATGATCAGGGCTCAACAAATCAGCGTATCTTTGGAATCAGACTTGCACCTGAAAACACCTCCTCGTACTAGACCTATCATGCACATAACTTGGTCAGCACCAAAAGAACCACAAGGCAGAGACAAATAAATGGTTGCTTCTCAGTAGTAGTGGTAGAGAATGGTAGAATCCTGCAGGAGGCCTAAGGAGATTCTTCATACACCCTCCTACCAAGGATCTCATTGGAGCCTGTCAAAGTTACTACATAATCAGACCAAGGCATCATTACGAGGCCCCAAAAGAGCCCAAGCAAGCTATCCCTTCAGTTCACCAAACCATCCTCAGACTGGGAATCAATCCCAGGTCCCTGACATGAAAAGCAGAGCACTGGCCAATAGCTAGACAGACTAGCCCCATTATATTTATACAGCCGAGAAATACATCAAGAACTGGTGATAATCAAAAGCATTTAGGAGGCTTATGTAGACTCATAATAAAAAGAAAAAAAATGGTTAAAACAAATCAGAGTCCTTAGAATGTCAACATCCCTGGAGAAAGTCAGCTGAGACCTGTAATCCATTTCCCACAGGCTCCTAGACATAAAAAAAGATGGTGACAGCATTCAATCATTACTGACCTGGGCTGGATTAGAACCAACTATTTTGGATTAAACTGGTGATTTTTGAGGCTATTGAGGAAACCCAGTTTACCTCATACAGCATGAGTCGGACGTCAGCCTGCTGACTCAAGCATCGCCTCAGGCTGCCCAGGATTTCAAGGCAAAAGGCTTCATTAGCTGCAGAGTTGTAGCAGGCATGAATATCTGCCTGGACCTGAAAGAGGGGATATTAGTGAAGGCACGTTGGTTCTGCTTCTAATTTATTACGATGCAAGAACTAGATCAGAAAGGGAGACAAACGTATCATTTCAGCCAACCAAATATCCAGCCTCACTCCAAAACAGAGAAAATCACCAACATATTATTGGTTTTCTACCCCATTCTGACAGGGGTAACCCTTGCAGCATGAATGCTCCATTTGAGTTGATGGTTACTGTGGCCAGGACACTGGGTGAGGATAGCATCTAAAGGGCATGCTCACCTGGTCCAGCCTCTCTTTTCTCACTGGATTACCAACATTTCCTCCTAGCTGTTAACATTAGTTGGAGTGGCTTCTATGACAGGAACAAACACTCCACTCTGAATACCTATTATAAATCAGCATCCATTTACAGAAGCACACTCACCTGACTTGCACTGATGGCCTGGCTGCACTGGGAAAAAGCCAAGCTGCCCAGAACCTTAAAATTCTTCAACAGCAGTAAAAAGCCAGCAACTGCAGCTTTCCGAGCATCTAGCTGCCTATGAGTTAGGAAAGAATAGAGAAGCATGAGGAGGGGCAGAAGGAGTTTTAAAAGAGATCAGCCCACCTAACAAGACTTTTCTGAGCAGTTCATGTAATTTTCTGATACATATGCAGAGCATAAAAGTGAAAAAAGAAAAATTAAAGTGATGCTGCATTCTGTAAGGGAGCATGTAATGCCCAAAGAATTAGTATCTCGGCAATTTAGTTAGTTTCCTCTGAGCTCTTCAAATCTCACAGCACTGATTTCTCCTTTCTGTCTCACTCAAGCATATAGCAAGGGAGAATGCTGGGCACAGACTTGCTGATTAAATGGCTGTGGAAGTGGGAATGAGAGCCAGGCAGCAAAGAAAGCTGCATATTTGCAGTAGAGCTGGAAGGGAGGATCTCTCCCATCTCTCACCTTTCCTCTTTCCCACTGGCAGAGCTGCAGCTTTCTGTGCCCCTGGAAAGCAGGATCTTTCCTCTGCACATATTTAGGCAATACCCCACATCCTTCATCAGGATCAGGCTGCTTGCTTTAGTTACAGATTTTTGCATCTATAACTAAACAAACACTACCCAAGAAACTCCACAGTGGCTCCTAATGTACTAGAGACAGAAAGAAATCATCCAGGACTTTGCAAAGAACAGATCTTTCTACAGTCTCAAAATAAGACCAGCATACTATAGCATCTTGATGTTTCCAGTCATTTGTTCACTTTGAGTTCCCCATGGCATTGGTGTGCTTTGATGTACGGTGACGGTAAACACCATTGTGGAGTTTATTTTCATTTGCTCTCCTTATCTTGAGCTTCCAGGTGATTTTCTGAATTTATAGTCTCAAGGTCAAGGCTCTCCCTCATTAGAAATCTGGAGTTCTCAATCCAGAAAGTGAAACTATGACTGCATTATAATAGCGTGGAAGAAAACAGGCCTTCACTCTGTGTTTGTGAGCAACAAGTAGCCAGAGACAGTTTACTCGAGCAATATTGCAAGGGAAGAAGCTGCTGCTAGACAGATCAAATATAAAACAATTAGAAGCCAATATATATACTATCCGTTATATATAACAACAACAAAATTATTCCCCTTCTCATAACAATTCTCTGCAGACACCACCTTATCTCAAGGTCTTCACTAGAGTCAGCATTCTATCTTTATCTCAAGCACAAAAGAGAGGCGAGAGGCAAAAACAGCATCTCTCACAGCTCTCGTGTTATTAGGTCTCAGTGTTAGCATGAGTTAGGCTAACCAAACTCAAAAATGGCTGTATACAAATCCCTTATTCCCTTTTTTCCTGCCTCCACAACAGTGAGGGCCAGGTGGATTGGGATGAGGGGTCTCCATAATAAAAAGTACCCACTTCCAATCCAGAGAGGAACAATAACTTAGAAATGTTTTCAAAGACACCCAGCTTACCTGGAAAAGATGGCTTTTCGAAGAACAAGTATGAGGGAGTCCCTCACTGACATGCTGACTTTCAGCAGTGGCTGGAAGGGAAGGGAACTGTTAAACAGAGTGGAAATAAGGCTAACGCATGTGTGGGGGTGTGTGTTCATATCTTATGGTAGGTTTCTACACTTTCATCAGTACTAAAGAAAAACCAAAGAGTTTTAAAATGTTGTGAAAGAAAAGAAATGCATTGGATTAAAGCTCCTAGGCAAGGACTGTCCTTGACCATATTTTCAACTAAGAGGAACTAACAAATTATTAGTTCAAGAAAGGCTCCATGCAACACTGACAGCAACTGCAGAGGACTTGGGGCACTTTAACATTTATATGTGCAGTGCAGGAAGATTATTAGGCCCCTCTTACTGCTGTGGCATGCAGCTACAGCTGGAGCTAAGCTCTAACATATTCATTCATAGGAAATGCAAAGCTTTACCTGTACAGCCTTGAGCAGACCTTGCACCATGTCAAGAGGCAGAAATGATAAATTGTCAAAAGCCTCAGTGACTTTGGAGGATGAATTCTGAAGGACGAGGGGAGCAGATATGACAATATTAGACAACAATTCTGAAAGACAAGATTACAAGAAGAGAAGCTGCTATCAAAGGCAAAACACAGTCCAAATTAAAGAGCAGGGTTTGGGAGAGATTTGGTTTCTGTCTATGGGAACAATAGGTACAAAAAGAAAATCCATAGCCTCCCCATTAACTGGAAAGATTCCATTTGGGATGAATATATTGTTAATCCAGTCTCCTACCATGATACAGGGTGCCATATCCACACAGCCCAGGTATAGGGAACACCTTATCAGGGTGTACCCAGGAGCTGACCAGAGAGCTCTCTCAGAAGTAGGTGCAAGGCTCAGAAGCATCTTCCCAAAGGAGATCAAATAGATTCCAATTCTTGACAATTTTGCGTCACACTGTAAAACTCTATTTACTAAAGCATTCCCCCAAAGAATCACAGCATAAGAAAACTTGACAGCGTGTTCAAAGACATGTACCAGTAATGAAACTGAACAGGAAGGTAGAGAACTAATAGTCTCTACATAGTGGATACATGCTATAATTAACGTGACGTGCATGTTGTATAGGGTGCTTGCATTTCTGTAAATATGGATAATCACAGCTCTGGGACAAGCTAACGTATTACAGTGTTCGTCCTCTGTTGCGAGGTGTGTTTTGAATTGCATGGACTTAAGGCATCCATTATTCTTGACCTTCAGGTCACCTAATAAGGAAAATCCTCTACAAAAAAAATTAATCTGACTTCTGAAAGCCACATATATTTCCCTCTCATTTTTATTACCTATGAAGTGATTGATGGGAGAAGCTGCCTTTGTGATGACTCTATTCAAGACCTGCTCCAGAATTGCACTTCTGATTGGCTCATGGACCTAATAGGATAAAGAACAAAAGAAAACACAAAATAGAGAATGTCATGTGATTTCGAGTGCTTGGTCATTATCCATTAATGTCCAAGTTTGAAGAGTAATGTTTGTCCAGTCCCTATTATTCACCTTTGGCTAGCTTAACAGAAACTGAACCAGGATGGAATTTGATTAAAAGAAAAAAACATAAGAGTGGAGTGAGTACTACCATTTGGTGGATGATAGTTTTTTAGAGGATAAAATGAAGACCTAAGAGTTAAAGGCATAGGTTCTATTCCCATCTCCAACACTGATTTTCTCTATCTTCCCTTCAGTTCCCCTGATGATAGAGACAAACAAGATAACAGAGACATGATCAGTTTCCCCAGAGGAACAACTGATGTTATCCCAAACCTCATCCTACCTTAAAGGTTTCCAGCAGGATATTAGCTCCAAGCCTGCATGCCTGCTGGGCTGGCATCTTGGAAAGGCCATAACTGGTTTCAGCAACTTTTCCCAAAACCCTTTTGGACTCATATGAGTCCATTAAGGTGAAACCAAGATCCACCAGCCCTTGAGTAACGTGGTCCCAACCAAAAGCACTGGAGGAAAACGTTAAACAGAGTAGGAAAAAAGCAAATTAATAAAGGGAAAGGCTCAGGCTACAACATTCAAATTAACAACATCTTCCATGGTGACTCAAGAGTCCAATGCAGTTTGGGAGTTGAGCGAAACAAGCTTGCTCAGCTCTCAGGATAGGGAAAACCTTCACAGAACTCTTCAGTCCCAGGTCCCCCAACCAGCAAAGGAGAGACAGTAAAGCTACACTTCGTGGGGGATCAATGTGCTTCCACAACAGATTTGGAAATGGTGCTGACTGATGGCAGGTCCTGGAGCCATATAGGTAGTTTTTAAAGGGAGGAAAATGGTAGTGGGGTGGAAAATTAACAGAGGATCCATCCCTTATTCACTACCCAGAAAGCATTCACATTATAGAAGGCAGCATTACTATAAATGGTCAGCTCGCCATTCCCAGTAGGAAGTTGGTGGCCAAGTGATATATAATTCAGTCACTCTGCACCAGATGGCTGAAATTGGAGACACATCTGTGCAAATGTATATTTCCCCTCCCCGCCCAGGTCTCTTACATAAAGCTGTGAAATAAAGTTTGGGGTTTAATGCTATATGAACTTCAGCAGTAATATTTAGAATCCTATCACATTTCCATCTAGGCCAAGACCCCGCTCCCCATCTCCCCCCAAAAGCTCTTGAGTTCTGGGCAGTGTGCTCCAAAACCAAACCTGTTTTCCACCACTTCCAGGATTATGGATGCCACATCATACTGCTGAGGAAACAAATCCGTCAGGAATTTTGAGCCCTGGAGAAACTGCAGGTCCTTGTAGCTTCTCACAATTGATGTTTTCAGAAAGTCAAACACCTGAAACATAAAAATGGTGTGAGTGAGGAGGAGTCCATCCAGAGCCATTTCCACAAGTGACCTCCAAGTGAGAGAATCAGCTAGAGCAGGCACAACGTAGGAAGTGTCAGTGCCAGCTGCTTACACAGCTCTGCCAATATTTCTCCATACATTCCTTCTCCAGGATGCAGTCAGGATGTGAGAGCCAGGAGGGTAGGTATATGGTCACCCAGTACCTACATTTGGACATAGATATCCTAAAACCAAAATGAATAAGTTGCTCTCCTTTCCATGTCTTGTAATAACTATATTATTAGATGAGAAGTCTCTGGAGGCTGTAACATAATGGATCTCAATGGTTAGTAGGCGAGGCACAACAATGGGGCGATAACCCCCTCTCCTTGATGACAAGGATGCTCCAGTGTTCAAGAGTCAGGGAGCATGACTCCCAAACCATCCAACAGTATGTGTTTCTTTTACTATTACCAAGAGCTCATTTTTGAACCTACACTGAAAAGGGAGCACAATCTGACCATTCCCCACAATCGTACAGACAAGAAAGCTTTATGCAGAAAGAATCCCCAGGTTGCATATAATTAAAACATACCTGCTCTTCAAATCTGTGTTTTATTGCTACTGAAAGCAGAAGAGCCACACTGAAAGGACACAGGGTCTTGCCAGGGTCCCTTTGCTGTTCAGCCTAAGAAACATCAAGAGACATGACAATCAAAGAGATTGTTATTTATGATTTAATGAAGCTTTTCGCAACGTCAAAAAAGCTATCGCTAGTTTAGGCCAGACTGATGTTATACTACCGCAAAGTTGACCTAGGTGATAGTGGCATCTCTTACTCCCCCAAAGACACCATATCAATCTGCATATTTTGATAGCCATAGTGGTATTAACATTGTCAAATCCTGAATAAAGATAACCCACTAAACCTAGCTTCTAGTTTAAAAACTTCTCATGCCCCCAACAAACTGAACAGTGCACTCTGCATTTGCTGCACCTTTACGAGTTTGATTAGTTCCCTGCCGAGATCCTGGTCTAGGTTGATAACAGAGATAATATGAAGAATTATAGTGCCTTCCACATGACGAAGCTGGTCTAGGGGCACGGTAGCAGCTTCAAGGTCCCCTGACCTGGAAGACACAGTAGAAAACCTTAAGTTACACTGCTGTCACTGATAAACACCATCTCAAAGGCACTGAACAGGACACATTCAAGCAGGATTCAGCATAGTTCATACAAAAAGGATGTCAGGTAAGGCACTGAGGGTTATAAATACGCAGACATGAAAGGAAGACAATTATAGGAAAGAACGTACTCTGGAATCTTCTGCTCTTCTTTTTGCCGTTTATCCAACTGGTTAAAAAAAGTTATGATTCCTTCCAAAACAGTCTTCTTACTGCCCTGAAAGGCAGAACATAGCAAAGCAGCATGAACTATATTAATCTATAGCACATTCTGTAATGCCATGAACAGGGCTTGACAAATGGCAGTGAAACCTACTCACCAACCCCGCATTGCGCATGCGCAAGACCCGCATGGAGCATGCGCACGCCACCAGTGAACAGGGCGACTGGCTGAAATCTACTTGCCATAGGCAAGTAGATTCAGTGATTTGTCGAGCCCTGGACATGAAACCCCGCAGCGAATTGCTATCTGCTTCCCTGAATTCTCCTTTGTAATGTTAGTTTCATAATATTTTTAATTTCCCATGTTGTCACTGTGTGGGGCTCCTGTGCAGTGCATTTCTGGAATGGAGTAACTGATCTCTGTACAGTTCGTATATTCCTTTAAGGGTTTTTCTTTAGAATGGTTCCTTTAGGTGACAAGTCCATTCAAAGGGGCTGAAAAGTACTAAAACAGTCACTGAGACTCTAGACTTGAGCCTGTGAATCTCAACAGCTTCCTATAATACAAATAGGCTATATCTACACTGCGCATTGCTGCGCAAGAAGATATGTAAATGAACCACGGCAATGAATATCACCATGCCTCATTTGCATACCTAATGAGACACCATTTCGCAGAAGAGGCTTTTCCACAAGAAGGGGCTGTCTACACTGCTCCTTCTTGTGCAAAAAATCTCTCTTGTGCAGGAGCCATTCTTCCCAAAAATAAGTGGCAAAACGGCTCCTGCACAAGAGGGGTTTTTTGCGCAAGAAGGAGCAGTGTAGATATAGCCTATTTGTATTATAGGCTTCTTGCACAAAAGCTCCTTCTGCAAAAATGGCAGCTCATTAGGTATGCAAATGAGGCTCAGCGATATTCATCACCGTGTCTCATTTGCATATCTTCTTGCGCAACAATGCGCTGTGTAGACATAGCCACAGAGACTCTGGATAAATCACTCTTTTATTGAGTCATTCATGAAATAATAGCCACAAACATCTGAATGGAAGAGTCATCCCATCCCAATTGACTGGGAGCACCTGCTTGGGACAGGGGCACAGATATGAGATCTGCTTTAAGATTGATCCTGACCACAACCCAGAGGCAAGTCACACTACGTGAGAGGTGAACACACTACAACAGGCAACCCCCTGAGCAGAGATGAAGTCCATGCCAAGGAACACTAGTAGGGGCCTCACCGATTATCGTTTGGAACTGTATCCACCACTTCCTTTTCCAAAGACTATGTCACCGCCATCCTCCTTTCAGTTAATGAGATAAATGTAACCTTTTCACCATCTCCCTGTCCCCAAGACAGAGTCCACTCCCAGTTTCCATCACCTCTGGAAGTGAACTGTCCAGCTGAGATATAAATTCTGATCCCCCTGCATGATCCAACCCATAGCTCAACTTTGTGCATTTTCTCATATGTGCATGTAGCCCATGTCTGCTATAGTAGTTAGTTGCCAAAGCAGGCTAGGAGAGCTTCATCAACTCCCTTTAGGGTTTTACCTTTGCAGAGAGCAGCAGCAGTTGATAAACCAAAGGAGGAATTTCTTGGAGGTCTAATTTGGAGACCATCCTCAGGACCTTTTCTACCACAAACTGCAACTCTTCTGCATTTAGTGGGATGTCTCTGAAGAATCAAAGGTGCAGATCAGTCATTGCCAACCTTAATTTCTTTAGAATACCATAGCAGGTTCAATCCTTGATCTAGCTTAGTGTTAATATACGAAGAGATGGCTAGCATTCCCAAAGGCCTAACACAGGGACTTACAGTAAAATCTGTGTTATCCGGCACACACAGGGAATAGGTCGTGCTGGTTGTCTGAAAATTCTGGATATTGGGGGGGAGGGGGAAGGGAGGAAGAGGGGAAGACGGGAGCCGTGTGGGGCCTACAGGGTAGGGGGGCATAGTGCGGGGGCTGGGATGTGAGCTGCTGGGGGGGGGGGGGGCGGAGAGCACGACCCACAGGGCAGGATGCAGCCTGGTAAAGAGTGGAGAGCGGAGATGGCAGGGGGAGAGCCGCGAGGGGACTGACCTGCGGGGGAGGGCTGGGTCTGCTGGGAAGGAGGCCAGGGGGGGAGAGAGAGGAGAGCCGAGCAGCCACGAGGAGGCCAGGTTGCCGGAAGACACGGGAGGCTGACCTGCCAGGGAGGAGGCCAGGAGGAACGAGCTGAGCAGCCATAAGCATGGGGGGCTGCCAGGGGGCCAGGAGACAGGCAGTCGGAACGACCATTTGCCCCTCCCCCAGGTACATGCTGCACGCCCAGCTTAAAGCACCAGTTTCCTTTTTCCCACCTCCCGCCGGCTCAGAAATTTGCTGGTTTCTAAAATTTTCCGGCTAGTTAAGTGCTGGATAGCACAGGTTTTACTGTAAAAAGCTACCTGAAGTCCTAGATAGAATTCACTGCCATAGACTCCTTAGATCCCTGCAACTGTCTCAGACTCAGGTCCGCATTCTGAACTCCAGCACCTACCTATTTTCCAAATGACTCCTCCATACTGAGCATTAGAGTCTCTAGCTTTCCTTTGAAGCACATGCCTAACTCCCACTAAGGCTAAGGAAAGGTATCTGCAAACACCAAAGGAACACAGACCCCGATTTCACACACATTTGAACAAGGGGAGACATGTCAAGTGTATATATTCCTCAGTAAGCAGCAGATATCAAGCTAAGTGAGTCTCAGGGAGAAATATCACGGGGGGCATGTTTAGCAGGCTGTGTACAGTCCCCAAACACAACCAATGGAAATGCTCAGTACCCACGTTATACCGAAGCTGTAACTGGAAGGATATTGATGCATAATCCCCAAGTTGCTCGTGCAACAGGAAGCAGAAATAGATGGAAAATAAGAAAACTGGAGGAGGCGGGAGTGAATTTACCTGAACATGTTGGCAAGATGAATGACACACTGATGATCCCACCTGGTCAAACAAAAGCACAGAGAGTCTAAGATGAGGGAGAGTTGCTGTTTGTTCTTCCCTTCAACCTCCAAATTTAGTTCATTTCTACAGTTTTTCTATTACTCTCTCAAAGTAAGAAAAGAAGCCTGATTTGCACTGAAATTCTCCACCATTTCTAGGTATTGATGAGTAGCTGGTATGGCTCCCATCTACTCTTCTAGTGACAACAAACTGAAAAACTAAAGGGAAAGACCTAAGCACTTCCTGCCAGCAATTCATGCAGCAGTGTTGCAGGTGGCTCACCTGCCCTCCCAGCTGGAGAAATCACTATGCAAAGTGGAGGGAATTTTCCAGTCCAGGTTGGGCATACTGCAAAGCACAACGTAAAGAACATTATTTGGCCAATTGTTGGAAGGCCAGTTTAGCTGCAAACTTTTTGGCTACAGTTAGGGTTTTATGCTGAGGTTAGTGTTTCTTTTATAGCAGGTAGGTATTATGCAGACTTTTTATGAAGAGCCCAGATGCTGATGGTTAATTTAAGAATCCTTAAGCACCTAACAACTAGAAATGAAGAGAAGATGTACGCACCGGCTGGAGCAGAGGGTATTGATCAACTGCTTCTTAAACTCTTCTCCACTCAGCTCACCTAGAGAAACAAAAAGCATTTAGAAGCAGATTCCAGTGAAAGGAAGGTGTGGTAGAGACCTCAATATTGATGCAAAAATTACATTAATACAATTTTAACTATTTTAGTAGGTTGTTACAAGTTTGCTCCTGCACTGAATATTAAGGCATAGCTATAAGCATGTTATATCCAAAATGCTTAGAAATACAATAATTCATGTATTTAGCGAGTTAAGTTTAAAAACATTAATGCTAATTAAAGACATTCCATACAGTTTCTACCTCTATCACCCAAGGATGAAGTACGGCAAACATCAAGAAAAACTGTATGCAACATCTATGTTTTAGGCAGAGGCTTAATTGTGAAAAGAAATATAGAACCGTAACTCTAAACTATGAAGTAGCCATAACTATCCTTTTATTTTAAAAGGAAAATCTCTGCTTGCATTTTGAAACTCCAGGAAAAACATTTGCAGTTGAAAATGTTTTAAACTTCTGTTTATATCCTAAAAGTTGATATGACAAACACCTTTGTAAAAGGCATACATTTGCAAAGATAGGTTGTACCTCCTAAAACTGGACTCTCTGGTTTGGCAAGAGCATAAGAACGGCCATACTGGGTCAGACCAAAGGTCCATCTAGTCCAATATCCTATCTTTCGACAGTGGCCAATAACTGATGCCCCAGATGGAGGGAACACAACAGATAATCATGATCCCTCTCCTGTCATCCATTTCCAGACAAACAGAGGCTAGGGACACCATTCCTATCCATCCTGGCTATGGATCTAACCTCCATGAATCTATCTAGCTCTTTTTTGACCACAAAGTCCATGAACAAGGTGGTCTGATGGCAGGGCAGGAGTGTGATAGGAGGGGTCGGTGATTCAGCCGGGAGTCCCGTGTCAGGAGGGGTCGGCGGCATGGCAGGGAGTTCTGGCCCCAGCGGCAAGGGAGCTCCAGCCCCAGCGGCAGCCAGAGAGCGCTGGTCCTGGCGCCAGGTGGCTGCGGAGCTCCACAGCTTCCTGGCTCCGCAGTTGGGGGCTGAAGCTCTGCAGCTAGCACCAGGGCCAGGGATCCCTGGCTGCCACTGGGGCTGGAGCTCTCCAGTCACTGGGGCCAGAACAGGGTCAGAGCTCCACAGCCGCAGAGCCTCAGTCCCAGCCACAGAGCCAGGGAGCTTCAGCCCACTCCAGCCCCTCAGCAACAGCTGAGCTGGCAGCTGTTAGAGAGCCCCAGGGAGCTGGGGTAGCAGCAGGATTGGGCTGGAGCCCTAGCCTGCGGGCAGCACAGGCCTTTAGGGGAGCGACCTCACTTGGTCCAGTAAATCCCCTCGTTCCAGACCAGTCAGATCCTGAGAGTTCTCCTGCTGCTACCCCAGCTCCCTGGGGCTCTCTAACAGCTGCCAGCTCAGAAAAGTAATGTGTGCAGGATTCAGGATGGGGCAGGGACTTAGTGCAGGGGACTTACTGGGGATGGCCAGGAAGGCAAGGGTGATGCTGCTCCGGGGGGGATGTGCTGCCCTGGTGGCTCCTCCTGAGGGGGGAGGGACACAGCTCATCCCAGGAGGCCAGGGCTGCACTGACCAGTCCCCCTGAGCTATAGTTCCTGGACAGGGGCTATCTGGCTCCCACAGCTGACCAGTATGCCATAGTGGTTTCTCATGGGGAGATTCCGCCTGAGGAGTGTGGGCTGCGCTGCCCAGATCCCCCAGCTGGTGGCTCCTAGCAGCAGAGGGGGAGGGGAGGGGCAGGCCAGTGTGCTGGAGTGTCAGAATGCCCGGTCGCTTCCCCTCTTGGCCTGTACTTGTGGGGGGCAGGCAGGATGGGCGCCCGCCCCCCTCCCCCACCTGTACTTGCAGGGATGTGTGGATGGGCCCCCCTGTCTGTATTCGCTCCCATCCAGCCTGTACTTTAAGTTAGGATAAGAGGAAAGTGCATACCAAATTTGGTGGTCCTAGCTCTTACCATTTAAAACAGACTCACAGACAGACAGACAGTGATGTACATTTCTCAAAGATAAATATGGAATCTAATTACCTTGCTAGACAAGTGTATACTTAAATTAAATTGCTTGTTACAATATTTATGTTACTAGGAAAATAATTAATTGCTGGTAGTGGACAAGCAAATCCTCACCCAACATAGAAAGGCAAGAAAAATCATCTTCTAAAAACTGTTGTGTAGAATTAAAGAATTTCTAAAAGTTATTTAACATTAAAAGACTGTTTTGAGAACAAATCTTTTTATATAAAGGACAGGAGTGTTTGGACTTTCTGAAAACAGAATATGTACTGATATTTTTGAGATAGGAAAATGCTGCTGTCACTTAAATAATTGTTCCTCTGGTAATCACCAGATGATTAGACCATGTATTCACGGAAAGGAGATGGGGGCTAAAGACTGGTAAATAGAGAAATAGTGGAATTCAGTTGGATTTAAGGTTCTTAATATTCATAATTGGCCTGTTTAAGACCAATCCTTAAAAGGCTTCTTCCACCTTAGTAGTTTAAATTTTTTATTTCATAAGCTTTAGTTAAGATTGCTTTCTTTGTCTAATTAAAAACTGTTAAGCCTGTCTAGTTCACAATAACCTTCTTACCAGACTTTAAATTATTTTGCTCTATATAGTCAATGGTAAGTATCTAATAAAATACTAAAACTGAATTCACAATAGTGTGGGAAAACAGTACACTTGGGTGTCACCTTAACAAGAGAAGAGTGAGCCACCGAAGGTGGAATTCACTGTCAAAGGTGTAATCTCTGTTAAAAGCTCTCCCCAGATACATACAAAACAGAAATAACCAGTTTATAACTTGTATTTTGTTTAATATTTTTTCTTTTTCCAATAATTAAATAAAGATGGATTAATAATTTGTGGTTATTTTGCTTGGTCTTGATCATGGTATCGCCTAAGGCAGGGGTCGGGGCCACTGACACACAGAAAAATCAGTCGGGGGCCTGCAGACAAGCAAGAAGCAAAACAACCCCAAGAAAATCCTCACTGACGTGGCCCCTGACTGAGAAGGAGAAAGACACTCCCCACATTCCCCAGGCATACCAGCGCCTAAGGGGGCCCAGCCTAGTAGATTTTGTGTGCTCCAGCACCACAGTAGGGAGGAGTTGGAGTGCTAGCACAGGCTCTCCAGTGCTGGGTGAGGTTGGATCCTGGCAAGCCAGGGGCCGTACTCAGCCCCCAGGCCGGAGGTTCCCTAACCCTGCTCTAAGGTGTGCAAAAAAACCTCTGTGACTAAGTAGTGCGAGTCACACCCCTGAGTTGACAATAACTAGAACAATTAGTAAAAGCTGGCCTAACCTTTCATGGTTTCTTTAAATATTTTTTATAATTTTAAAAATGAAATTATTTGACATCCAACAGTTTAAACTATCCTTGTTTTTACACCCCACAAAGGATTAGGTATTGAGTGGTAAGTGTTGGGATTACCTTTCCCATACGCCAGGTTTTCTTTAGAGGTAGCCAGAGCAGTAAGAACTGTGGAAAGCAGTTCCAAGGATTTCCCATTAGACAGGTTTCCTCCTTTAATAACATCAACAAATAGAGTGGCTAGTTCAGCCAGTGCAGTGCCTGGTAATTGTCGAACCTGATAAAAAATTTTTTTAAAAGAACATAAGGAGATGCACAAGATGACTCCAGACATACAGGTTTGACCTCCTGATCCAGCACCCTCAGGATCTGACCAGTCCCAGATGAAGGATTTTGCCAGACCCGGGGAAGTCATTTCTGTTATCAGTTCGCCTCCCCTCTCCAGTCATGACCTGGATGCCAACCTCCCAGCTGGCTCCTCTCCCCAGCACCAACCCTCCATAGCTCCCAGCTCCACTGTAGCAACCCTGCTGCCGGACAACACTGTTGGGGTTTAGATGTGCCACTGGGTGGCAGCCACACTACTAGGCTCCCATCACGCTGGGTAGCCTCGCTGCCATGCACCCCTGCTGGGCAGCAGCAGGGCTGCCAGGCTCCTGATTGAGCTGTTGGGCTCCTAATCCTGCTGCCAGGCTGCCAGCCCAGCTGCCGGGAAGCCCCACCGCCTCCCAATCCTGCCAGGCGGTTGTGCCACCAGACTCCTGGATGTGCCACAGCCCCACTCCTGGGCTCCCCGCCCCATTGCCTCCTGGTCTTGCTAGGAAGCTAGGTAGTTTTGTTGCTGGGTGTTAACCCCACTGTGAGGCTTCAGTTATGCCACCAGGTAGCAGACCCACTGCCAGGCTACAGTCCTGCCGGGCAGAGTTGCTACTGGGTGGCAGTACCACTACCGGGCTCCTGGTTTCACTGCTACAGGGCAACTCCGCTACTGGGCACCAGCCCTGCTGCAGGGTTCCTGGCTACCAGCCCGACACCAGGACTCTCTGGTCCATGGATGTTCTAGGACTGGCGCTGGACCGGAGAGTCCCAGTTTAAGGAGGTTCAGCCTGTACAAGCGATTACAGAAAAGTAACCATGTTCTCAAGAAGCCAATGAGACTGCTGGTGCAGCCTAATACTGATTAATAGAGAAAATAACCCTGAAACATAGTGTGCCACACTGACAATTAGAAGAGGACATAAATCACATTGATTGAATCAAGGAATTGGAGAGTCTGAACTACTTCCCAATACAAACATCCAACTATGATAATTACACACGTAACACTTTCCAAACATTAACTAACCTCATCCTGAGTATAGGGTAACCCATTCATTTTCCCCACTGGCTTTATCAATAATCGGAATACACACCTCATAGATCAGGGGCGGCCAACCACAGTTCTTGAGCCGCATGCGGCTCTTTGCTCAAAGAAATGCAGCTCTTGCTAGTTCGGAGCCGCGTGCCCAGACTGCTCACAGCTGCTCTGCGCACGTGCCCCAGCGAGAAGGGAGAAGCGTGTGGCTGCGGTGGCCCCAGTGAGACCCAGACATTGGGTTAGAGCAGGGAGGCTGGGGGGTGCCTGGCTCTGGGGGAGGGGAGGAGGATTGGGTTAGAGCGGGGTGCCTGGCTCTGGCAGAGAGAGGGCACTGAGTTAGAGCAGGGAAAGGGGGCTGAAGCACCTTAAACTCAAAGCCTTCATGGATGCAGAATGAGGCAGCTAACACAGATGTCTCATTTAAATTCCAGGGCAAAAAAAAAAAGAATCAGAATGTACATGGTTTACGCTGTGTTTCTTTAAAGAAAATTCAAAGGCTATTGTTTGCCAAGCTGAAGCAATTATTCTGAGATATGAGTCTCTCCCTTACTGTTTTCGAACCTGTCATATTTGCAGTCTGGGACAGACCTGAATTTTTAGAACTATAAAAAAGCCATAATCTTCATAAGTTTAAAAAAAAAAAAAAAAAAAAAAAAAAAAAAAAGAGGAAACCATACCAGAGATCAACAAAAACTCACCGGACATAATATGGCAGTAGTGTTAAATTTAAAATACGTGGTGGAGATGCTTATTTTTAGTGTGAGAATATTACTGTATTTTCAAAGGTGTTTTTTTTTTAATTTGATGTTTGTTCCTTGTCAAGTTCTCTGAAGATCTATGGACTGGCTGTGAATTTTTTAAGTGACTAGATACTTTTTATTGTTTTTATTCTGAAATGTACTTTAATGTTATTTTTATCACTACATTTTGTGTTCACTCGCTCTCGCTATATTTTATATATATATATATATATATATATATATATATATATATATAGACACACACACACACCTCTTTGCACTTTATCCACAGCTATTTCGGCTTTTAGTCTCTAACTGGTTGGCCACCCCTGTGATAAATAAAAGGGCATTATCCCTTCAACTTGGCCCATATAAGTCACTCCAAATAAGCACCTACCTCCAACATCAGCAGTCCTATGATCTCTGACACTATGTCTAATTGCAGGTCCCCTGACTCCACCAGCCGGATACAATGTTTGTAAACTTGGAGTCTCTTGAGAACACCATTCTGCTGAGAGCAAGGGGAACCTTATTGAAGGAGTGAAGCAGGGAGAAAAACAATAAGGGAAGGGGAAAAAATTAATATCTTATTAAGTTATAGAAAATGGATCACAAGTAGGACCAGATTTTGCCCCCCCCCCCTTTCATCTATTTGATAAAACCAGAAGAAAATGAAAATTTAAAAAGCCATAACTAAAAATTTGAAATTCTTCTCTTACCCATCTTGTTACTGCTTGTGAAGACAAACAGATTTTCCAGGGACTGGAAAAGCACATTTTAAAAAGAAGCCAGCCTGCCTCTTCAGATTTAGCAGACCAGCTCAGATTCTGTTCACATCCTATTATAGGCTCCCTAAACTAGGGCTAATCTTAATAATTTAGCTAAATTCCTGAGTGCTCTTGGGGATTTGAGGCAAGTTAAGTTACACCTATTTCCCTTTATCCAACACATGTGTAATGTTGTCTCATTCAGTTGATCCCAACTTCAGGAAAACTGACTGCTTTGGATTTAGACAGAATCACAGTGAAAGAAAATCCACATTCCACTTGAAAACCTACTTCTTCCATGATATCAATAACTTACTTCAGTTGCCCACTTATCTCATGAACGAACAGTTCATCCACATGGATGAGCCAAGAGCCTTTTGAAAGTGGGTCATCAAGAAGCCAATGAAAATCAAGTTGTCCCATTACCTTTGAAGATTCCCCTCAGCAATGCTGCAGTCTCCCTTCCCTTCACAGCCTGCCTTGTTATAAGATCACCAAGCTGCAACCAGAAGGAGACAGCTGTAAGATAAGCAACTAATATATCCACACTTTCACCATTTACATTTGCAGGTTCATCCCATTACCTTCTAGGAAAAGTTCTGCATGTCCAGGAACTAGTTCCCATTTTGTTGGGGAATGACTCCCAGCTCTTGCGCTGGGGCTGGCTGCCGGCTCCCAGCCCCAGCGACCAACTTTGTGAGGCTGGCTGTCTGGGCTGGAGCAACCCTCCACCCACAGAAAGCAATGGGTGGTGGGCTGCTCCCAGGGAACTAGTTAACCTGTTACTTGTTCACATCCATAAAGCCAAGTCAGTCCTAAATTACTTTCCAGTCTGGGTACACCATAGAACATACACCATAGCTCCAATCTACTCCAAGTTCTTCTTTAGCCATTGGAAACTCAGCACACAGCCAGAACTACTCATTCAGAATACCCTCTCAATTATTTTTTCACCTCAAATGTCTAATGAATTAATATGGGAAAACTTTTCCAACATCTTCAAATGAAGGAACATTTTAGCAGCCATTCTCTCCTGCTACAATCCATGCATAGAATCAAGTAAAGCCTCAAAAATATGCAACTCACCTCACTTTCTTTCAGGTTTTGCAGGCACTCCTGAAGTCTGTCTAATGTTTCTTCTGCTGCTAGAGATAAGATTTTCTGGTCCATTGTAGCTGGTATCAGTAGACTTTGCAGCACAATCATGCATTGAATGTGTTCTGGAAAATGATAGCAGCAATAACATTTGGGGAATAATTTAAGCTTTTATACTGCAGAGCCCACAGCGCATGTAACTGTGTAAACGCTAGGACTTTTAGAGGTTACACAGTTACATTTTAAATGACTTTTTACATCCCTAATAAGGAACCACTCAGCACAAAAGGAAGATTGGAGTCTTATTTTAATTATAATTATTAGGAGGGATATTAGCATGAGGACATGGTCTTTGCTCCATAAGAATCCAGCTGCCCAATCTCTGAGAAACATCTGCAATCTTAGTGAGGAACAGTGATAGAAATGCAGCCGTGTTAGTCTGGTGTGGCTGAAACAAAAAACAGGACTATGTAGCACTTTAAAGACTAACAAGATGGTTTATTAGGTGATGAGCTTTCGTGGGCCAGACCCAATTTAATCTGAAGAAGTGGCTCTGGCCCACGAAAGCTCATCACCTAATAAACCATCTTGTTAGTCTTTCAAGTGCTACATAGTCCTGTTTTTTGTTTTAGTGAGGAATGACATTTCAGAAGCAGAATTAGCACCTGGATTATTTTATTAATGATGATTATTATCTTGCACACTTCCCTACTGGCAATGAAAAACAACACAGCCCCTTCGGTGCCCTCTTCCTAAGCCAGGCATGTCCAAAGTCTGGCCCGCGGGCCAATTGCGGCCTGTGTTCTGGTTTAATACGGCCCCACAGGTAATTTGGCAATATCTATCTTTTATGGCCCCCAATGAATCCATATGTATTGAGATGAATACATTGTAAAATCTCAGTTAATGTCAGTTGGTCTAAATCAGTTATAAATATATTTGGACACAACATGTAGACTTGGTGTTATGTTCCTGTTCATATTTTTTGAACTTAAAAGTTGACAGACAACCTTTATTACCAATAATATGTAATGTACTTTACAATGTTCCTGACATATATTTCAGCTTCCTGGATTTTTTTTTTCATCTGGCCTTCAGATATGAAAGGCAGAGTGATTTAACACCTGTTTAGATTGGTCATCCATGTGACGAAATGAAAAGTATGCCGTTGGCAATAAACTTTGCATAAAATAGTTAATTTGCATTTAATTTTAATGGTTCAAAGAATGTCAGGCACAATGGTCGGCCCTCACGCATGTTCACTTCATCCAATCTGGCCCTCGTTGAAAAAAGTTTGGACACCCCTGTCCTAAGCAAACACCCCGGGGTCATAATAAAGGGCCAAGTAACAGAAACTTGTGAGCGGGCCAGTCAGACCGGCCCAGGACACCAGGCAGTAACACACCCACCCACGGGCTTAGGGAGAGGCGGAAGTCACCTCACCTGGGGCTTTTAAGAAGTTTGCAAGGGGCTTTGTTAACCCCCCCCTCCCCCCCACTAGGTTTGAGGCACCTTCGCCGCAACCCCACAGCGCTCTGCTCTGGGACCCCCCCCCACCCGCTTCTCACTCTGCTCACCGCGCGCTGCCGCTCCCGCCTCGCTCTCACCCCGGAGGCCGCTTCCGCCCGCTCTTACCTCAAGCCCGCCGCCCGGGCTAGGCCCCGATTCCGAAACTCCCGCCCGGAACTCCGTATCCGTTACCCTGGGCAACAGATCCCACCTCCTCGCACCCGCTTCCGTTGCCCCTGCCGACAGAGCCCGCCCTCTCCAGACCACGAGCCCCGCCCCTCGGAGAGCCGACACCCGCGTGAGCAACTCGCGCTCAGAAAGCCGTGGGTCAAGGGTTCGGATCCCCACGCCGCTCGCTCGGGCTGGACCAGGGCCTGTCCCGAGCGGGCCGAGCCGCGTGCGTGGATGTCTCGCTCCCCCCGTCCGTGGCGCGGCTCAGCTGCTGACGCGGAGCTCCGGCCCATGCAATCGAGCCTGGGTTAGGAGTGCTTGGTGGGGTGTAGGTCTGGTTTACCCAGGCCTAACTGCACCAGTCTGGGCTGGCTGGCCGGGAGCCGCAAGGTCCGTCTAGCCCCCTGTCCTACGCCCGACAGTGGCTGTGCCCAGAGGGAGTGGACAGAATAGGGAGTGACCCAGCCCAGCTTCTGGCAGAGGTTAGGGACCCCATCCTGGCTAATAGCCATGGATGGACCTGACCCCTTTGCGGCCACTAGCCCAGTGCTGGCCTGCTACACTGCACTGTGCCCCCTTGGTCCTGCCTTGCAGCGCCCTGGCCATAGAGAGGCCCAGGACTGAAGGGGCCATGCAGTCTGCTGTGCTTCCTTAGCCTACCGCAAGGGTCTTCTAACAGTGGCTGGGCAATGTGTAGGAGGTGGTACTGCCCTGTTCAGCTGAATAACAGAGGACTCTTTTTTTAAGGGCCTTTTCTCCACCAAGGAATTCAACTCGGGGGAGGGGAAACCTTTCCGTAAAAACAGGAGGCTACTTCAGTGCTTCCCTACACATACCCAGGGCTGGACTGAAGCATGGTTAGAAGATTAGAAAGGCAGAGGCACAAAATGAGCTCAAACTAGCTACAGGAATAAAGGGAAACAAGAAGAATTTTTATAAATACATTAGAAGCAAGAGGAAGACCAAGGACAGGGTAGGCCCACTGGTCAGTGAGGAGGGAGAAACAGTAACAGGAAACTTGGAAATGGCAGAGATGCTTAATGACTTCTTTGTTTCGGTCTTCACCGAGAAGTCTGAAGGAATGCCTAACGTAGCGAATGCTAGTGGGAAGGGGGGAGGTTTAGAAGATAAAATAAAAAAAGGAACAAGTTAAAAATCACCTAGAAAAGTTAGATGCCTGCAAGTCACCGGGGCCTGATGAAATGCATCCTAGAATGCTCAAGGCGCTGATAGAAGAGGTTTCTGAGCCTCTAGCTATCGTCTTTGGAAAATCATAGGAGACAGGAGAGATTCCAGAAGACTGGAAAAGAGCAAATATAGTGCCCATTTATAAGAAGGGAGATAAGAACAACCCAGGAAACTACAGACCAGTTAGTTTAACTTCTGTGCCAGGGAAGATAATGGAGCAAGTAATTAAGGAAATCATCTGTAAACACTTGGAAGGTGGCAAGGTGATAGGGAACAGCCAGCATGGATTTTTAAAGAACAGATCATGTCAAACCAATCTGATAGCTTTCTTTGATAGGATAATGAGTCTTGTGGATAAGGAAGAAGTGGTGGATATGGTATACCTAGACTTTAGTAAGGCGTTTGATATGGTCTTGCATGATATTCTTATCAATAAACTAGGCAAATACAACTTAGATGGGCTACTAAAAGGTGGGTGGATTACTGTACTCAGAGAGTAGTTATTAATGGTTCACAATCCTGCTGGAAAGGTATAACAAGTGGGGTTCCGCAGGGGTCTGTTTTGGGACCGGCTCTGTTCAATATCTTCATCAATGATTTAGATATTAGCATAGAAAGTATGCTTATTAAGTTTGCAGATCATACCAATCTGGGGGGGGGGTTGCGACTGCTCTGGAGGATAGGGTCATAATTCAAAATGATCTGGACAAATTGGAGAAATGGTCTGAGGTAAACAGGATGAAGTTTAATAAAGACAAATGTAAAGTGCTCCACTTAGGAACAATCAGTTTCATACATACAGAATGGGAAGCAACTGTCTAGGAAGGAGTATGGAAGAAAGGGATCTAGGGGTTATAGTGGACCACAAGCTGAATATGAGTCAGCAGTGTGATGCTGCTGCAAAAAAAGCAAACATGATTCTGGGATGCATTGTGAGCAAGACACGAGAAGTCATTCTTCTGCTCTACTCTGCGCTGGTTAGGCCTCAGTTGAAGTATTGTGTCTATATCTGGGCACCGCATTTCAAGAAAGATGTGGAGAAATTAGAGAGGATCCAGAGAAGAGCAACAAGAATGATTAAAGGTCTAGAGAACATGACCTACGAAGAAAGGCTGAAAGAATTCGGTTTGTTTAGTTTAGAAAAGAGAAGACTGAGAGGAGACATGATAGCCGTTTTCAGGTATCTAAAAGAGTGTCATAAGGAGGAGGGAGATAACTTGTTCATCTTGGCCTCTGAGGATAGAACAAGAAGCAATGGGCTTAAACTGCAGCAAGGGAGGTTTAGGTTGGACATTAGGAAAAAGTTCCTAACTGTCAGGGTGGTTAAAAACTGGAATAAATTGCCCAGGGAGGTTGTGGAATCTCCATCTCTGGAGATATTTAAGAGTAGGTTAGATAAGTGTCTATCAGGGATGGTCTAGACAGTATTTGGTCCTGCCATGGGGGCAAGGGACTGGACTCAATGACCTCTCAAGGTTCCTTCCAGTCCTAGTATTCTATGATTCTATGGGCGAGCCGGGCAGCTGCCCGGGGTGCCTGATGACAGCTGTAAGGGGTGCGCAGCGTCCCTTACAGCTGCCATCAGGCACCATGCACCTGGTTCCCACAGCGCCGGCCCTGCGGCGCTGGCCAGCAGCGGTAGCCTGGCCAGGCTGGGAAGCGCATGCGCCGTGCGCCCCAGGGGCAGTCCTGCGAACCACGGGGGGGGGGGGGAGGCCTGCACCCCGGGGGTGGGCCCGTGCATGCAGCATGTGCCCGGGGGCAGCACCACACGCCCGGGCCCGGGGCGCCAAAAGGGCTCAGGCCGGCCCTGCATATACCCCAACCCCTCTGTCCTTCTTGCGGGACAAGAGGGTCACACACACTTCTGCCTCCCTGAATATATTAGGGTGTCCGTGTCTTAACAAGAATTGAACAATCCTGCTGTCAGAGCTGCCTGGGTTCCATTGCTTGATCGGTTTTCACTTTGATATCGTCTTAGCAGGGCCTGAAATGCTCTCCAAAACTCATCCTCTGAAAAGCCAGGCTCCCAAAAGCTTATTTTTCATGCATTTTCCTCCACCTACTCCATATCTACATGCATTTTAACATCTGCTCTCGATTGGGCTTTCTTAGAACAACAGGTAGTCCCGTGGCACCTTAGAGCTTAACAATACTATATATTTTTGTTAGTCTCTAAGGTGCCATAAGACTACTCATTTTTAAAGTTACAGACTAATACAGCTACCCTGCTGAGACTTAGAACAGACACTCAAATAAACCCCCTCTTTTACCCTCAGGGGGCAATAGAGCACATAAATTTCAGGAACATAGAACCACTCTGAATCCAGTTAGAATTGAAATGTGTTAGGTTTCTCGCCCAGACATTTCTTGGCACCATTCATTCATTTCACATTATTCAGTGCTTACTAGACTGAAGAAGTGATGAAATTACTGGCTGGAGTTATATGCAGTGTTGTTGTAGCCAGGATATTAGAGAAACAGGGTGGGTGAAGTAATATATTTTATTGGACCAACTTCTGTTAGTGGGAGAGACAAGCTTCTCCTTGAATGGTCTCTCAGAACTCAAGTCTCTACTTTTGGTAAACTGCTTTATCTTGTAATTTAGTTGTGACATTCTAAGTACTTTTCCCAGACCTGGAAAAGAGCTCTGTGTAGGTCAAAAGCTTGTCTCTCTCACCAATAGAAGCTGGTCCAATAAAAGATAATATTTCACTCATCTTGTCTCTCTAGTATCCTGGGACTGACACCACTACAACATTGCTAGTGTTAGACATACTGTAAATTGCAGTATGAAGTAATACCGAAGCAATACAACGATAGAGTATAAAGGGCTGGTACTGTCAAATAGTGTATTTTTTTAATTAGGCTATTTCTGGAAGTGCTGTCAGCATGCACAAGGAACATGTCTCCTTCTATATCCCTGTGTAGGTTTTGCAAGCACGTCACAAACCCCTAAGCAGGCAGGAATGCCTTTTACAGACATCTCTATAGAGAGTTCAACAGATGCCCTATGGAGCCCATGAGATAAGAAGAGGATGTGGTCTGGAGGGGGAAAGAAATTACTAGGAAATGCATCTGATACAAAGGAGTCATGAATGTTTCCAGCTGCTCCTCCAACTGACAGCCAGGATAAGAAGCAAAAAAAATCAGGAAACTGGCCAAAATGGAGTCTGAGTGGTTGAAAGACTTAGGTGGTAGGTAGAGCTCACTCCCTTTAGGGAGGCTAGCCTCCAGTTCCACCCTTTCACCTCCCCACAGCTGAAGTCAAAAGCCCCTGCCCTCCCCCTGGAATAACCTGGAACACCCCAGAGTATCAAGCTAGCTACCAAAGGAACATTTAGGAGATGACAGTCGCAAGAAGGATGTTTCTCAATGAAAGCCACATACCACACAGTTCAACAGGGTCTCTGTTTTGTCTTCCATCACACACACACTATATCATATATTTCTGCTGAAAAGCCCATTGAAATCTTGTCTGTCTCAGGTAATTTCTAACCCTTTGTACATCTGAGAAGCATCAGCGCTTTCCCACAAAAAAAACCTGCTAAAAACAATCTTAAAATACCACTCTCTTTCTTTTTTGTGGGCATGGTCCTAAAATTAGTTAAGACTTGGTGTGTGCAACTCTCCTTCATCCTTGCATGTTATTGTGGGGTTTGCAGGTGACGGGGCATCGTGGGCAGGTTCTGGAAACAGCGGAGGGCCTTTAATGGGTGCTGACTCTGCTCACTAGTGAGATGGTAGCTTGCAGAATGCAGTGTGGTTTCTACTTAGGACAGGGAAGATATGTATATTTTTCTTTTTGATAATTTCTGCTTTTGTGCCCTAAGATTCAGCTGGAGTTTTCTCCCCTTTTGTCAGGTCCCCTCCTGGGCTTTGTCTACACTCGCGTCTTCTTGCGCGAGTAATATGCAAATGAGGTTAAGCGTTGAATATCGCCAAGCCTCATTTGCATAACTAATGCGCCATCATTTTGCAGAAGAGGTTCTTGCGCAAGATGGAGCTGTCTACACTGCCCCTTCTTGCGCAAGAAAAACCCTCTTGCGCAATGCCGTTACAACTATTGAGAGGAAGAACGGCATTGCGCAAGAGGGTTTTTCTTGCGCAAGAAGGGGCCGTGTAGACACTCCTTGCGCAAGAGCCTCTTCTGAAAAAAATGGCGGCTCATTAGTTATGCAAATGTGGCTCGGCGATATTCAACGCATAGCCTCATTTGCATATTACTCGCGCAAGAAGATGCGAGTGTAGACATAGCCCTGGAGGGAACACTGACAGGGCACTTGATGCTGCTACTTGGTCACTTCTGTTATGACAATCCAGACACTAGCCTTATTCCTTCCAGGGAAGGAGAGGCTGCCTCAGGCTCTTGTGAAGAAGATGCAGCACATGTTGTTCCTTGGCAGGCATTAGCAATGATTGTGGCCTCACATATTAGGCACCTTTCATAAATGATTCCACAGGCTCTGTGCTCTGGAACAACTCTGACTCAAACCCAGGCAGGACCCTCTGTATGACACACCTCTGGGCACACACTCACTAGGATAAGCCCCCTTGGCTCAGCGCCTCCTGGGATTGACCTCAAAGCCTTCAGATACCCTGTTCCATGCTGTGAGCCTCCTGGAGCAAGTCCCCCTGAATGGGACACCTGGGGAAGCTTTACATGCCCCCAGAAGGACCATGCACTCCCAACTTCTGCAGTCAGCACTGATTCTCAGCCAGCATTGTAAAACAGAAGGGTTATTAGCTGAGTGGAACACAGGGTAGGAAAGTTCTTGGTTAGCAAAGAAACCAGAAAATTACATTTAAGCCCATCTTGGTCAGACCTAGAGCTCAGACCCCACATCCCTGAAATCCAGACCAGCAGTGTCCTTTTTCCATCAGCTCACCATCAGTCACATTCCATTGCCCTTCCTCATCCTTTATTGTGTTCCCCTGAGCAAAACTGGTCACCTGTCCTCCATCTCTCATTTTGTTCTTCAATGCATAACCAACTGGCTTTTTGCAGAATGGGTCTCCCGTCCGTCAGTTGCTAATTTGCAAAATGTCCAGTCATTGTCTGGGCCCAGGAAACTAGACAACATATATATCTGGTTCCCCAGAACTCTCTGCAAAGATCATCAGACACCATTGTCCCACCACCTAGGGAAACATAGGGAAACTGAGGCATGCAGTAGTCATGCAAAACATTAAGAATCTCCCCCACTTCTTCACACCTCCTAGCTCTGTTTTGTTCTGAAACAGATTTCTCAAGTGAGGAGATACTGAATGAGAAATCACATGCTCTGCATTGTAATTTCTTTGCAGAGAATTGCTAGGCAACCTTACTCATTTACTTCAAGCATTATAGGCAGGTAAAAGCCATTGTAGCCTTATGATCTCTGTGTCACAGGAAAAAACAAATAATCTCAAGGAAGTTTGTTGCTGACCTGTAATTTTCTTTTATGTGTCTTGAAATCTGTTATAGTTCCAAATTTAACAACACTGCTCATAGTGTAGGCCCTACAAATAAACAAAGCTAAAGTGATGTGTGCATTCTGATTCAGTTTTAATAAGAGTAATTTTGAATAAATGCAAGATGTGCATTAATGGTCAAGATGTCAGAGATGAATAATGTACATTGGGTCACCCTGAAGAGTCTATCAATCCTTGTTTAGGCTGAACAGTTGCACAAATGCTTTCATGTCCACTTCTTTCCCTAGTAGCTCCCAACTGGCTGACAGGTAAACATACATGCCACAACATGCATCACTTGGAGCTAAGTGTGTCATTGTGTCCTCATGCAACATCCAACCTGCAGTAATTGTGAAGACTCTGTAAAGATCCCACAAGCTGATCTCTCCAGCAGAGAGAGGGGTGCTGGAGGACCAGAACTCCCTCATTTTTGGGCTAGAATCCAACCTACATAAACCTGATTAATAACATTAGGTTCACCATTGTACCCAGAGTGGCTGCCGTCCTGCTGTGCAGAAGTGATCTGGGACCTGTTCTCTTATTGAGATGGGTTTGTGTCACATACAGGGGCAGATTCCTTCTCGAGAGTGGCTCCTATATAACAGCTAGTTCTTACCTTATCAGAGCCGGGGTCTGAAGGAACTATACCAACAGCACTGTAGGATCTTAAGGTGGGCATGGTGGTGGGGCAATAAGTCCTCTTTCTCTGGTGCTTTGAGCTGGGACCCTGCATCAGGATTAGGTGGATGCATCCATCACAATAATTTTCCTGCTATACAAAGTACTGGGATTGAGTCCTTTGAATGGAAGGGAAGCAGGAACTTTTCTTTTCCCTCTATCTGGTTCTTCCTGCTCCCGCTCCTCTCAGCTGTTTCATGGTAGCTGCAGTCGGCAGAGGGCACTGTAGCACTGAGCTAATTTTCTGAAACAACGGCATTCTTAAAGAGAAGGCTGATAAAAGCACCGGGTTGCAGTGTTTCCAAGGCTTCTGCCTTTCCCTGCCTCGATCTGCCAGCAATGCAACCTCCCCATCACCACCACTCCCACATAAGCTCTGAGACAGAGAAGATGCCATTAGTAAGCAGGCTGTGTATTTCATCTTGACTCCCAAGATACTGTATATACCCTATACACCTTGCCAAAACCTCCCATGTTTGCAGTGCCTTTGAGGATCACTCTGCATTCTGTGAACACTAGTCAAACCTGGGAGAGACTTTCCTTAATTACCTTGGGCAGGGCATCACCAAGCATTGCTTCTCTTCTTGATGAGTTCTGAGTCCCTTTAGGTTGGGCTGCAAAGCTGATCTTGATATTAATAAAGGGAGAGCAAATCTTCTATCTTCCTGCCCCAAGGCAGACAGGTCCCATTTGGGTATAGGGTGGTAATTATTGTCAGGGATCCATGCATGGCAACAAAGCATCTCTGTCTCCTACACACCTATGTGCTATGGGAACAGAACTCTCCAGGGTTGGGTGAGGGGTCTGGCTGAACCTGAGCCATAGGGAGCTGTGAGTTTTACAGACCCACAGGTGTGTGTGTGTGTTGGGTGGCAAAACCAGGCCCTCAAAAGGAGTCAGCAGCGTGATTTTACTCAGTAAGGGCTTAATTCTTCCATATCTTGCCGCTTGCGTCACCATTCACACTTCTGCAAAGTGAAGGCCCAGTGATACTCTCAGCAGAGCGATCAAGGAGAGGATCCTGACCCAAGAGCATTTGATCCCCAACCTTGGCACAGGTCAAAATGGTGGCAGTAGGGGGAGAAACACGCCCCGGTCCCCAGCACAGATTTTATACACTGGCATGCAAACAAGGAAGGGGAGGGCAGTGAAGTTACTTGTGCCCAGACATGGCTTTGGCTGTCCCAGCATACATGGATTTTTTACTAACAGAATGCAACAAACTTTGTCTAAAGTAAAAATCTTCATCGAATGCTAGAACTGGAAGGGACCTCAAGAGATCATCAAGTCCAGTCCCCTGTCCTCACAGCAGGACCAAACACCATCTACACCAGGGATGGGGAACCTCAGGCCCGGTGGCTGGATGCAGCCTCTGGCTTGCCTGGATTGAGCCCCCAAGGCTCAGGGCTGCCCCCGCAGCATTGGGGAGCCCATGCTGGCATGTCAGCCCCCTGTGGCCCCACTGTGGGGCTGGAGCACACAAAATCTACTAGCCTGGACCCCCAGGTTCTGGTGTGTGAGGGGAATATGGAGAGTGTCTTTCTCTTTCTCAGTAGGGGGCCACACCAGTAAGTGCGGGGGGGGGGGCTGTTTTGGTTTTTTTGTGGAGGGTTTTTCTTCTTACTTGTGTGTGGCCCCCACTGATTTTTCTGTGGGTCAGTGGCCCCCACCCCAAAAAAGGTTCCCCACCCCGATCTAGACCATCCCTGACAGATGGCTATCTAACCTACTCTTAAATATTTCCAGTGATGGAGATTCCACAACCTCCCTAGGCAATTTATTCCTGTGTTTAACCACCCTGACAGCAAGTTTTTCCTAATGTCCAACCGTAACCTCCCTTCCTGCAATTTAAGCCCTTTACTTCTTGTCCTATCATCCAAGGCCAAGAACAATTTTTCTCCTTCCTCCTTGTAACACTCTTTTAGATACTTGAAAACTGCTACCATATCCCCTCTCAGTCCTCTCTTCTCTAAACTAAACAAGCCCAATTCTTTCAGTCTTCTTTTAGGTCATGTTTTCTAGACCTTCAATCATTTGTCTTGCTCTTCTCTGGACCTTCTCCAATTTCTCCACATTTCTTGAAATGCAGTGCCCAGAATTGGACACAATACTCTTACTGAGGCCCAATCAATGCACAGTAGAGCAGAAGAATGACTTCTTGTGTGTTGGTCACAACACTCTTGTTAATACATCCCAGAGTCATGTTTGGTTTTTTTGCAACAGTATCACACTGTTGACTCATATGTAGCTCGTGGTCCACTATGATCCCTAGATCCCTTTCTGCAGTACTCCTTCTTAGACAGTTGCTTCCCATTCTGTACGGGTACGTCTACACTGCATCCCTAGTTCGGACTAGGGATGCAAATGGAGACAACCAAAGTAGTTAATGAAGCAGGGATTTAAATATCCCGTGCTTCATTAACATGATCTTGCTGGTGCGCTAGTTTGAATCACAGCTGATTCAAACCAGGAAGTGCGCACCGGGACGCGTTAGTTTGGACTAAAGGCCTTAGTCCGAACTAACATTACTCCTAATTTTTTGAGGAATAACATTAGTTCGGACTAAGGGCTTTAGTCCAAACTAACACGTCCCCGGCACGCACTTCCTGGTTCGAATCAGCTGTGATTCGAACTAGTGTGCTGGCAAGATCATGTTAATGAAGCACGGGATATTTAAATCCCCGCTTCGTTAACTACTTCGGTCATCTCTATTTGCATCCTTAGTCCGAACTAAGTCCGGACATTCCCCATGTGTGAAACTGATTGTTCCTTCCTAAATTCAGCCTCCTGTGATTAGATATTATTTTAATACCTTAATCCACATGGGACTTGTATGAGCAATTGACATCTTTTCATCAGTGTTAACAGCCAGGTGACCAAGGCAACCTCATTATTCATTCATATTAACTGAAAGACTCGTCATCATTTAAGTTTAAATGTGGCTGACCCTAAAATAGTTCTGATCCAATGCAAAATTCTCTCTAGTTTCTGGGAATCACAGAAAAATAAAAAAACTGATCTTGTAGGGCCTACACAAAAGCCAAGCCTTGTCGGAGTCACTTAGATTGCCACCTTTTTCTGGTTTCTTGACACTGTCCTGATTTTTAAAGGTCTCTCTTACAAGTTGCAGGATGTCAAAACCCTCTAATTGAAATGTGGTTAATAATAAATCACCATCAGTTGACAAAGGGGGGAAGCTCTTGCTTGTGACAGGCAGTATTGTCACAACTTTGCAAAGCGATGGTACTATGTTGTGACACACAGGACAAGTCTCCAAATGTAGAAGCAGCAGGATTGCTTTAGCAAATGTTTTCCCTAGAGCTGTGTCTAAGCCAGGGTTGGGAAACCTAAGGTCCGGGGGCCAGATGTGGCCCTCAGCTTGCCCGGATCTGGCCCCTGAGGCTTAGGGCTCCTCCCTCTAGCATTGGGGAGCCCGCGCTGATGCACCAGCCCTCTGGCACTCCCCTGACACTCCCCTGCTCAATCTACTAGCCTGGGCCCCACTATGCTCTGGTGTGCTAGGGGAATGTGGGGAGTGTTTTTCTATTTCTCAGTTGGGAACCATGTCAGTGGGGGTGGGGGGTGGGGAGCTGACTGATTTTTCTGTGGGTCGGTGGCCCCTGACCCAAAAAAGGTTCCTCATCCCTGCTCATCTGACCAGGTCTTTAGGTCAGAGTGTTCAGGCATATTCGCTGCAAAGCCCCTGCTGGCTGGCATTGGGCCTGACCCTGTACTACTGAAATTCATGAGTGTTTTACCATCAACATAAGTGAGCATAGGATCAAGCCCATTGGCACTGATAAGGGTTCACAAGTTGCAGCAAACACATGAAGCTGTGTCCATTCCATGAACTCCAGGTGAGAGCCAAGAGAGAAACTTAAGATAGGCAGGGAAAGGAATGATCTATCTACAGGATCACGAAGCTAGAGTGTGACTCAGGCCACAGTACCAACACGGGGGAGTAAGAACTCCCACTCCCACAGAGAATCCTGGAGGGCTTTCTCCCTAAGGAGACATTGTAGGGAATCCTGGGGGTTCTGCCAATTATGGGAACCATTTCTAAAGCCTGTTCCCCAACAGTAAGCCAGGTTCTGCACAGCGATAAATTCTCCAGGGGAAGAGAACCTCCTGCAAAGAGAAGAGTCCCAGCTGGGGACAGCAAGTCACACAAACACTGGTATTGCCTGCATAGCATGGTATGGAGACACCAGGCCAGGTCCAGGGATAGTGGAACTATCTGGGGCCAATCACACTGCTGTGAAAAGTCCTTGTGTGGATCAGCTATGGGCCTGAGACCGTCACTAGCTAGGGGAGGGCACACAAGACACCCCCTAGAAGGTGCTTTGAAGTGGCTGGGCAGTTCCCACATTGAGAAAGAAGTGCCCCTGGATTGCCCCCTGTGAGTATCATGCAGGAACCTTCTGCTCTGGTTGAATGGAAGATGCAGACACATGGAGAGACCAGAGTGAGGGAATGTGAAGCTGAGGTGCTGACCCTGCACAAAATGCCCATTCATGATTCAGGGATTCCTTGAAGCCCTTATAGGCCCCCAATGTTCCCTGCTGCATCAGCTGCACTTCCTCTTCCGAGTCTCCCCTCCCATGTGGCTGGGATCAGGGTTTGCGTAAACTCCTTAAGCACTGGGAGACAAGGGGCAGCTTTTGTTGCGTGAGGGGGTTTAACCTGTGTTTCAGAAATGGGGATTTAGCTGAATGATCTGTACACAGAGCAAGCACAGAGTTAGGGCTTTTGTAAGCCTTGCATTAATCAGGGACAGGAGCCACTGAAAAGAGCAATGCCGAATGGGAGCTAACGTCTCACCAGCTCCAGCTCAGGGGTCCTCAGCAGGCAGGGAAACAGATGAGTACCACTCGGGACTCCTGGCAGGGTCTGCTTAACACAATCTGTGGCCTCCCTCTTATTATCCCCGAAGGCTTCCATGTCCAATGCAGCTGAGAGCAGTTGCCTGTTGTCTTCTAGGTCTGATAGCTCCTCTACCCCTGCTTCCTTTGAGGTCGCTACCTGTGCCAAGCCCAGAGGAACAATTTCTGTTCTTGGGTTCTCAGCAGCAGCCTGCTGGTGTCACTGAGGGTCTGAGATTTTAAATGATGTGCAGCAAATATACTGCAACACCTGGGACTTCCTGGCTGTCCTTGTGCTGCCCCCCTTGGCCACTCAAAACTTCTCAATGACTATAGAGAGAACATCCAGATTTTCCTGTGGGAAAGCACAGGCACCTCTCACTTGAATGAAAGGAAAACCTCCATTACTTGTCAGCATTTTAAGGCTCCTGAAACATGGAGCAGCTCTGACTCCATCCAGGAGCAGGCAGGGGTGCAACATACACACTAGGCAGCATGTTACAATGGATAACAAATCTCTAGCAACTTCATTTGAAGATCACACCATGTTCTGGAAGCATTTATTAAAACCTCAGTCCTGGCCTTATAAAGGTGGCGATGAGTGCTACTGTCCCCATTTTGCAAATGGGGAAACTGAGGCACAGAGCAGGGATGTGACTTGTCCAAGGTCACATTGCAAGTCATTGGAAGAGACAAGAGGAGAATCCAGGAGTGAGAGACTCCTAGTACCCCAGCATTGGCTACACAACATGCCCTCTCCTATGAAAAGTTTCATACCATTCTTTCCATCCCGCGTTCTCTCCAAATCTGGGTTACAAAGAGCGAATCTACACTGCACCCATAGCTTGAAATAAGCTACTCTTATTTTGAGTTAATTTCAAAATAGCTCATTTTGTAATTTGGCGCTATCTACACAGCACTTTTTTTGAAATAAATCACTATTCCGAAATGTCCCTTAATCCTTGTGGAATGAGGTTTGCAGGGATGTCAGAATAGCGAGCCCGTTATATTTTGAAATAATTAGTTTGTTTCAAAGATGCGGAATAGCTATTTCAGGATACCAGCAGTACCCCAAAATAGCACCGCAGTTTAGAGGTACCCAAAGGGATTTTCTTATCCCTGACACATTGGCAATGAGTGGCCAAAGGTGTTCATGTCCCCTGCACACACAGATGAGATGGAGGGGCCAAACAGAGCCACTATTGGGCTCCAGAAAGGGGAACCTCAGGCTTTCATTTTATACAATCCTTTTCTTTGAGACAAACCTTGGAAATGTAACAGTAAACTGACAAGTAAGTGAGTGGGACATGCAGCTTGGCTTCATGCTATAGCAGAAGTGGAGGCACCCACCGATCCACATGCACATGCCCTTCTCAGGGGAAATGAGTCATAAAATCTGATGTGCATCCCAGAAGATCTTCTCCCTCCCCCTCCTCACAATTCTCCACCCTCATCCTGCAACTTCATGGGCAGAAACTGGTTCTGTTTGGAGGCAGGCAACTAATCATTGTTCCTAACTAGCCCCAAAATTGGCCTCTCTCATCTCTGCTCATGCTCAGCCCCCTGAGTCCTGCAAGGAGAACTCTCCTCTTGTATCCCCACATGTGTCAGGAGGAACACATGGGGGAGGCATGTTAGGACAACATCTCTCATCTGCTATTCCAGTGGCTCCCAACCTGTGGTCTGCAGAGCCCTAGTGGTCCACGACAGTATTGTAGGGGGTCCGCAGAAAGTTTAAAAGTAAGGATCGGGCCCATTGTGGGAGTGGGACTTTCCACCAGGGGATTCTTGCCCGGGACTCACTGTTTGTGACCATTTCTCCCCTTCCAGTCCCATGGTGGGCCTGATCCTTATTTTTCTTTCCCTTTTCTTTTTTTTTTTCTCCCCCAGGGCTCTGTGCCTGGACATGGATGGGCAGGGGATGGACAGGGCGGGAGCTGAGGAAGAGATGGGACAAGGGACATGCTAGCTGTCGCATTGTCAAGTAATGGAAAGTTTGAAAACAGCTATATTGTTTGGGGGGGGGGTCCATACAATTTTAATAGATCGAAAAGGGGTCCGTATGCTCGAAAAGGTTGGGAACCACTGTGCTATTCCAAGGGGACCTTAGTCCTTCTCACCGCTCCCCCTACGCCCATTGGCAAACTGTCTTTTCTTTTCCCCTTCATTTCTCCCACTGCCATGTGCTTCTACTCAGCACAGCCTCAGTCAAACTCCTTAGGACCCACAGCCTCAGGACATCTCCAAGAGGAAGGCACGTTGTGTGGGAGTGAAGAGCCAATAAATACAAGATCTTTGCAGTGGTAGGGCTCTTATGGCCTGCTCTGTTTTGCTGTTTCTCCGGGATTCCCAGAGAGAGAAGGCTTCCCAGCCACCCCAGTTGCAGGAGGGAGTCCAGGGTTCCTGGTGCAGCCCTTACTGATAATTGCTCTTGCTTCCAGGCAAAACAATGGTTTAATTATCATCATCATTTTCTCCACTCCAACAACCTGCTTGCGAGGGGTTCTGACTGACTCACAGACAAAGCAGCCGCCGGCACCCAACTAATCACAATGGGCCCATTGTTCTGGAGATGGACACTGCTCAGTGGGAAGAACTGTACATTTGGAAGGTGCTTGTCATGGGTCCAGGTAAAGTCAGGAGGGAAACGCTCACCCTTTGAAGCAGGAGAAATTCCCAAGGATCCGGAACCTTCCCAGGCAGCCTCCATTGTGACTGGACCTGGATCCTTGGCTGGGCTTCTCAGAGCAGACGTCATACCCAGCACTAGCAATAGCTCTTAGCATCAGGCATTGTCCTACTAGCTGGGCTGAGCCACGGGTGGGAGTGGAGCAGGGGATGCTCCAGATCTTTTAGTGTGGGCAAGGGGTAGCATTATAGTCTACAGTGGGAACTGTGCACCAGGAGAGCCCAGAGTTGCAAATCCCTGGAGGATGGAATATCAAACTTCAGTGATTTTGGCAGAAGCCATTCCTCCTCACCTCTCCCTAGGCCTGCCCCCTCCCAAGTCATGTGTCTCCTTCCTTCCTCCCTCCCTCCCAGCAGGGTCTCAATTCCGTTTGCCTTGCAATGATATGGAATTCAAATCCTTAAATCCTAGCAGTGTTACAAAACATGCCTTGTGTAAAACCCTTCATTCCTGCACCAGCCACTTAGCTGGAGCTCCCCTCAGCAGCCTCCTTCAGAATAAGAGCCTGGCTAAGATTGAGTGGTTCTCAATGGGCCCTTGTGTTCACTTACCTTGTTCCCAAGGATGAAGTGTCCTTCAAGAGGAAGTTAGATCCTCCTCTTATCAAAGAGAGAAGAGATTTTGTCACAGCAGCACCAGTTGTGAAAGGATCTGCAGATATGGAAAGATGCAAAAAGCTAGCTGTGACTTCCAACTTTGTTACCACTCACCCAGTGGCTAATGCAACCCTCTGACTGTGTGCTAAGCCTCTGAGTTTGGTGTTCAGTGAAAGGAAGAGTCTGGGGGATGCCCAGTGATCACTGAAATCTAGTCAGCCATATAAAAGGCTGATTTGGCAAAAGTCCTCAATTTCAGCTCAGAATTACTTGGCAAAGAGAGGTCCGGTGGGCATAGGAGATTCCACAGAAATACCCTGGTTATGAAGCAGAGACTGAGGAACTGACTATAGGGTGTGCCTATAGCAGGCTGGAATTTAGTCAGCTGTATGACAGTTTTTGATGTGGGACAGAAACATCATGGGCATGTTATTGAACAGCTCTTGGGAAAGGCCCAGGGGCAGCCATTTGGAAGTGAGGGTCAAAAGCAAATAGATCTCATTTTACCGAAAGATATTGATGGGATGTGGAGTTCTTGGCCAATGTAGCTTGCTGGTGAATCTGACAAGACAAGAAAAAGGAGGAACCACCCCATCACAGCTAAAAACTGAAACTTGGGGCACAGGAGAGGGTACAAGTACTTACTGCAGCCCAAACCCACTAGAATCCAGGAAGTCCGCTTAGAAAATGAACAAGTCCAAGATGGTAACAAAATTGAACAAAGAGGAATTGTAGATTAGGCTCAAAGCTCCTTGAACTTAGCTGAGTTACCCAAGCAAGGAATCTGAGCCCTTCCCTCTTCATATTTTCTACACATTTAAACGAGATTCCAAAGTCCTCTTTTAGTGGATTGATTTCAGGCTCCAAAGGTTACCACTAAGAGTCTTTACCTGAGATCCCCAGGGACAATCTGGTCCCTGGGCCACAGTGTATTTACCTTGGTGATCTGAACTCACTTTGTTCAACTGGAGTTAGATTGTCTCCTGTGGGGAATGAGATTGTCTTGCCTTTGGCAGTGAACATCATAAAAGGCTGCCTCTGTTCCAGGTCTATAATTGTATCCCAGAGGCACTGTGCACCAAGGCTAGGATGTTTGGTGGTTACTAACATGATACCTGCTCCATAGCAAGAGGAAAAGGCTGCATCCACAGTTCACTCTCTCTACATTTGCATCAGGGTACTTTACAAATCCTAACCATATTTTCACTTCAGAAAAGAAACAACCACCACAGAATAGCTGTGTGTTGTTCATCTGACTGGCAGACACACAGCAGCCCAGCCAAGACCTCAGGGTGCAATAGCAGGGCGCAGGGCAGACGGGTGGGCTGGGGGAGGGAGGGATGGGGTTGGGGAAGCAAGTGAAGCGCATTGGCAGAGCAGTGCATGTAGGAACCCAGTGCTGGACCAGCAAGTGGTGTGCAAATTGGGATGGAGGAACAGCAGAGCTGCAGGGGGGAGGGATAGCTGTCCAGCACCTCAGTGCACTCTGCCTAGTTTCCAGGGCCAGGCCCTCATGCTTTCATAACCAAATTCACTTACAAATTCTAATAGCCGAAGCATGTGTTAATCCCGGGAGCAGGGCTTGAAAGCAACCTGGCAACTGCTTCTCCCCTGAGCTCTTGGGTGGGAGTAGGGAAGAGCCAGAGCATGGAAGACACAAATATCACTAGGGCCCTGCCCTCTCTCCATCCCCCCTCCCCCCCCCCCGCCCTCCTTAGTCTCCATTCAGAGATTGCTGCCATGGAGCCTGGTCTCTCTGCATTTGAGGACACACCGAGTTTTTCCAAAAGCAGGGAGTGGCACTCTGCCCATTTCCTCTGCCACCACCCCCCTCCTTTCTATGCTGCTGAACACTAATGAGCAAGGCCCAGTTACACAATAAGAAGCTTTTATACTTCACTAATCGGCCCAAGAGCCCACTGGCTGGCTCCCCCTCTCCCCACCCCTGCCAGCCAAGAGGCCACTTGCTCCCTCCCTCCCACTCCTCATCTGCCTTTTGTATTTTTAATGGGGGCCCTTGCCTGTTTTGAGCTGACTTAATTAAAAAGCCGCTGTGAGTGATGCCTTGTGACGGCCTAATCCCAACCCGGTGACTCTACAAAGCTTTCGCCTGGTTTTCCCCCTGCTCCACTCCAGCCCTGCTTGCTCCCTCACAGTCTGTGTCAGGTCTGTGCTCCGGTGCCCCCCAGCTGCGGACGCTGACCCCTCCAGGACGATTTGGCTTCTTGCATCTCCCCGGTAAGTATTCGCGATTCTGAGGCTCATGCTCATAGTAATCGAGATGTTAAACCAGGCCCCCTGCCTGCTCCCAAGGTCAACAAAGGATCGTGCCCTATACAACCCGTTCTCTGGGGCTTAGTCCAGTCGTGGTTTGAAATGCCCTAAGCAAGACAGCTCCCCTTCCTTCCCTTCCCAGTCTGATAGACAACAAACCGGGGGGAAACCACTGTCATGGATGGAGTGGCTTTGACCTGAATAGTTCTAGAGAGACTGGCTTCACTGACAGGAAGGGCTGGGAGACCTACTGGACAGAGAGCCCTATGCAGATGTTGCTGCCAACCTGCCAGTCCCCCTCCTGCAGCAGAAGCTGCTCTAAGGGGCTTGGCGGTGAACTTTGTGTTTGCAGCTCATCCTCCCTGTTACGTATTGACAACTAGCTGCCTTTTGTGGCTGCCTATCTGGGCTGTGCCTCAGTCCCTGAGTTACCTGCAGCTGCTCCTGGGAGCTTTGGGAACAGGGCATTTGGGTTCTGAGGAGGGAAGGTCTGTTTGTCTGTTCAGAACACTCCCTGCTGGTTCTGTTCAGCTCCTAGGCTAGCCCCAGTAACTGGTCCCTCTGTGGAAATGGATCTGACTTTTCAAAGAGGAGAACAGCAAGTCAAGCAGAAACATCAACCCGCTTCCGGGAGAGAATAGGGTGCTGGGCACAACCATAATGAAAGGAGTCCTACTGTCTGTGGGTGGGAGTTGGTCAGGAGAATAATTTGCTCTTTCATTCATTCAAACTAGGATGCATGCATTCAGACATGCATTCAAAACATGCATTCAAACTTCACAGCTAGGATTTGGGCAATAAGATGAAACAGGGGCTTTTGCCTGTCAGAGAATGGAGGAACCTGAAGGAGTGGATCATGCATGGAAGACAGGCTGTGTTGTTTTGACATCTAGTGATTTGAGGTCCAAGCACAGAGATGACCTACTATTCAGGCAGGTATAGCAGGGGGTTCTCCAGTTCAGGATCCAAGTGCATTGGCAGCATGGTACCGGGTACCACAGGACTGAATTACCCACTTGTCCGTGGGGGAATGAAACAATTCCTAGACAGACTGGGAAGTTCTTCTCCCAGTTAGACTTGTGCAGCAGCCCCAATGAAGTCAGAAAGTTGCTCCATGAATTGGAATGCACTCTGGCTCCTTTGGGATTAAGAGCTTGATAGAAATAGAACATATTGTTGCTCTTCATAAAATTTCAGGCAGGTCGGGGGAGCTGCTCTCACATCAAGAGAATGAACTCAAGATATTGGCTCAGATTACAAAAGGGGTTTCTGTGCATTCCTCTTCATGTTCCTGCAAAACTCTTGTGGACGAGGTGTAACCCTTGTCATAGAGAATGGAGAGCCCTGGAGTTAGAAGGGGGAAGGCGCCTTCCTGGGAGTTGACCAACCCTACTAGGCACCCCTGGCCGCAAGAAACATGCGACTGGCAGCCTGGAAAGACTCTTCTAGCTTTCTAGAGGTACTGTAGAGCTGTGTGAGGTATCCACCAGAAACCTATCGGGTCGTGGGACTAGCTGACATTCTTCTTAACATATGCACAACATACCTCCGGTGGCACATGACCAGGATTCAATATTGAATTTGGTCTGCTGCCTCAAATCACTCCAGCTGCTTCATGACCACAGAGGTGTTTATCTTTCATGAATGAACAAGATGGACCCTGACTGACTGAGCTCATGTAGTCTGTGGTGATGCCCTCCAGGATCTCATTCTCGCTCAGAATACAGAGTTTGCCAAAACTCCAGCGAGGAGCTCAGCATCCCTGAAAAATGAAGCACAGGGAGCCTGAAGAGAGACACTCAAATTCAAGGGCTACTTTGGCAAACATTAACCTTTAATATTTATAGAATCTCTTGATTTCCATGGGCAGAAGGTGGCATTATTATCTCAACTAAGAATGGGGGAGGTTGGCATCCTATTTATATAGTATCTCCAGACAAATTCTTCACCTTCTCTCCTGACTCCTGTAGAAGTGGGCGCAAGGCAGGCTGAGTTCAGACCAGGGCACAGCTACCTGGCTGTTATTCAGGGCAGGTGTTGGGAAACACTTTGGAAATGCTTCTCCAGCTTTTAACGTGGGATTCTTCCTTGTCTCTTTCAGTGTCCCGTGGACAATAAGGAAGCAGCATGTCTGCAATAGTGAGTACTTCCTTTGCTCAGCTTTATGTGTCCCCTCTCTAGCTGCACGAACAGAGAACTCTGCCAAGAATGGGCCATTGCTCTCCATTCTCTAACAGAGCCGGGGAAAGCCAGCTGGGCTGTAAACATTCCTTATCCAGAGTGCCAGGGTCAGGTGAAGTGCACAGCAACCTGACTCCCCAATTCCCCCACCAGTTGGGTGGTGGGGGGGTGTCTCGGGCTGGCAGTCAGGTTGGATCACTGTTGATGTTAATGGGCATACCCACCAACTGATGCTGTTCTCAAAGGTGATGGTGGGGTGGAGTGATCTAGTGGCTTGCCACGCAAGTATTTATGTGGTGTTCACTGCACCAGTCATGGCTGAAGTGTTAGCTCACACATTATGGAAGCCATGGAAATAGCTCAGTGCCATGGACTGCAACATTCCTGCTGGCATCCCGCTGCCATGACTGAATCAGATCCACACCTTGTCACCTTCCAGGCCCATTTCTCTTCCTGCTATAGAGCCTACAGCTCTAGTCATCAGGGAAACTCATCTCCTCCCTGCCTTCCTCTCCCCAACACTTCTGGTGGCACCAGCGCCTTCTGTTTCTCAAGCTAACAGCGAGACCCCCAAATCATTCCCTGTAGAGCTTTAGGGGGCCACTCTTGGGTGGCAGAACTACTACCTCTCATGGCTGGCCAAGTCTGTTCTCTGAGCAACTCCCATTGGCCCCATGCACTCGTGTGGCCCACAGTGACACAGCAAGGACCATGTTTCCTCAGGGTTTTCCTCAAAGGCACCCACAAAGTCAAGCCAGGCCATTTGCCTGGGTAATCACATGTGTCAACGAGGGGTTTGTGTGTAAGGAGTAAAGGCATTTGCCAGTCTCACAGGCTTGAAGGCTTCTTTCACATATAAACTAGTTTTACTGTGTCAGTCCATGCTAAGTGCAGGAGTTTAAACAGTGGCAGAGGGAACCTTCTCCCTGTTCAACCTTGACACGGGTCCAATTGCAACCTCTTTCCCTATATAAACCGGAACCTGATCCTTCCCCTTCTCATGGTCTGAAGGAGCCCTTCCCCTCCTGTCCCCAACACAGACATCATTACCTCCTGTAGTCTGAGGGAATCCCCCCTCCTGACCCCAACACAGATCCTAATACCTCCACCAGGCTGAGGGAGGCCCCCCAACTCCCATGATGGCCCTGTTACCTTTGCTGGATAAGTGCAGGGAGCTGGCATCTCAGGATGTTGCTCTGGGCACAGTAGGCATCTCTGCTCTCAGGGCTTGCTGGATGCACAGACCCACCCCAGGCCTGGACCAGTCAGGGCCGGGGCACTTACTAGGGCGAGTCTTGCCAGGCGGTCTCATCTAGCTGCGGTTTTGCTCCCAGACTGGAACGTTCCGGATTGTCTCCGAGGAGGAGCAAGCCCTTCGCACCAAACTCGAGCGACTTACCACCAAGGACCACGGCCCCGTCTTTGGAAAGTGTGACAAAGTCCCCCTGCACACCATGCAAAAGGTGAGCGCCACGGCATGGCAAGGTGGCAGGGGAGCCCAGGCCTGTGGGGAAGTCACATTACCAGGAGGCTGGGAAGCAGGGAGCAGAAGGTATTAAGGAGGTGGGAACAGGACATCTGCTTCTTTGAACCATCTGAGGCTCTGCCTCTGCTCACCATCCCCTACTACCTATCGGCGCTCCCTGCCCCACATTACTCCTGTTACACAGACAAGACGTGGTCATTCCCCACCTCCACAGTGCTGCTGATCATGCAGGCTGCTAGATGCTTCTGAGTACACAGCTGGGGCAGAGCGCCCTTCAACAGCTGGCCTGGTTGTGTACAATATATTTGCACGGTGGTCTATTCTCCTGTGGCTTGTACCCTGCCTCCACGGCCACTTGGCAACCTGCTAATGAGGCTCCTCGGACCCTTTGCTAGCAGAGCGCAGGGAAAAGTGGCTGTCTGGGGTGGTGCTTTAACCCCATCCCTGCCAGGGCATGCATGCAATCCCTTTGCAGTGTTTCTGAGGGAGCAGGAAAAGGCTGCCCCCACAAATGAACCCATGGGGCGGTGAAAGAAGAAGGGGCAAGTCAAGTGTATGGGAGAAGCAGGAGGCACAGTCTCAGCCATGAGGCAGCTAGGGAAAGGCATGACAGAAGAGAGGGATAAGGCATTGCACTGGAGTGTGGGATGGGTGCCCTCCGGCAGAGTGAGGAAGGGGATTAATTTGCTCTGATCGCAGAGGAAATCCTCCCAATGGATCCTTTGTCTGAGGGTGCTACTCTGCCGGCTTCCTCTCATTTAAGGAGCGATGGGACACTGAATCCCCACAGAGTCACCAGCACAGCTGCCTCCCTCCGTAACCTGGGAATTGTGCAGCGATGTGGCCAGTAGGTCACAGGCGAACTCGGAGAACAGGCTAGGCCATGCCACGGAATCTGCCAAGCAAGGCAGAGACACGTCCCAAATCCTCCACCCCAGAGCAGGGCCTGGAGCATAACACCACTCTAGAGGGAGGGAGGGGAAACACAGGCCAAGGGGGAGCAGGCATCTTGGCGCCTCTCAAGGGGATCTGACAAAGCTCAAGGAAGGAGAATAGTGAAAGTGTGTGTGTGGGGGGGGGGGGGGGGGGGCAACAAGGCAGGCTGCAGGGTCTTTGGCAGAGCAAGGTGAAGCCCCAGAACTGGTATAGCAGCAATGTAGGGCTGCAAAGATGCTTTAAGTCAGGACTGAGGTGCCATGGAAACGCCTTAACTAGATTAGGTTAATCAGAAGGGCATTCAAAGAGCAGGGAAGAGGGCATCTGTGTTTGGCATAACGAGGGAGTAATTAGTGATACCTGACTCTGTTCTGCCTACCTGCGGCCAGATACCCATTTCATGAGCAGTAATAGCCCCTCACTAATGTCAAATCTAGAACTGCCCCTTGGAGTTCAGGTATCCTAAGCCACCTCTTCTTGCAGCTGCTGCTAATGCAGGGGAAGAGGTGGCCAGTCCCTCATGGGAGGCTTGGAGGCCAGGACACTGGGGGTACGTCTAAACTACATGCCTCTGTCGGCAGAGGCATGTAGATTTGTTTGTTCAGCAAAGCTAAATGAAGCCGCGATTTAAATGATCGCGGCTTCATTTACATTTACATGGCTGCCGCGCTGAGCCGACAAACAGCTGATCAGCTGTTTGTCGGCTCGCGCGCTAGTCTGGACGTTCCCCCTGTCGACATCAAAGCCCTGTGTCGGCAGCCCCGGTAAACCTCATTCCATGAGGAATAACGGGGCTGCCGACAAAGGGCTTTGATGTCGACAGGGGGAACGTCCAGACTAGCAGCGAGCCGACAAACAACTGATCAGCTGTTTGTCGGCTCAGCGCGGCAGCCATGTAAATGTAAATGAAGCCGCGATCATTTAAATCGCGGCTTCATTTGCCTTTGCTGATCTGTCTAATCTACATGCCTCTGCCGACAGAGGCTTGTAGTCTAGACACAGCCTAAGAGTCCTGGGCCCAGGGTGACTGGACAGGCTGCCAGGCCTCCTCTCTCCTACAGTCGAAGTGGGAGTGTCTGGGAACCAGTAAAGCAGGAGTAAATGGCACATGAAGTCACCAGCAGGGGCCTGCGCTTTGGGGATGCTTTCTTTTGGCCATGTAGTTGTGGGTCCAGGCACCTCACTTTGAATCTAAGTACTGCTACTGCTGCATCAGGCCCCTGTCTCCTGCCATCCCACCCCTTAGGCAAAGGACGAGCTGAACGAGACAGAGGAGAAGCGGGAGTCAGCCGTGAAGGAGCTCCGGGAGCTGGTGCATGAGAGAGCCAGCGGGGGCGAGGATTTGTGCAAGGCAGTGGCAGAGAAGGTGAAAGGAAAGGATGACAGCTTCTTCCTTCGCTTCATCCGTGCCCGCAAGTTCGATGTCAACAGAGCTTATGAGCTACTGAAAGGTGCAGCACTCCTTTCCTCTTCCTAAGTTCCCCTAGGCCCCAAGCTGGGGGCAAGGCCACCCCTGGCCTGTTATTATGGGGCACCATGCAGGATCCATCCCCTCTGTCTGACACCCTGCGGAGTGCTGATGTCCTGCACCTCTCTAGACGGTGGCGAGGATCCTGTAGCCATTTTCCCCAGTGACTCCAGCTGCTGCTAGGGTGCGGGTGTAAGGGGAAAGGGTAAGAGGTGGGATGAAGGACTGGAGGTTGTGGGACAAGCAAATGATGCCAGAGGGACAGGCCGGAGCAGTGAGGCACTCAGTTCCTCTGGAAGCTCTTGCCCTAGGATTCCAACAGACAGTGGCCACTGAAGTGTCTCTGTGTTCTGACCTGGCGGAGGCAGGTTGGGGTGATGCAAAGGGGGCCCCAGACTGTGGTGGCCAGGTCCACAAACCTCTGGACGCTGCTTGGCTCTGCCTCTGGGCTCCTTTGTTTCTGTGTCTGGGATAACGAGGCAGTAATTAGTGGTGCTGGATGGGAAGAGAAGCAGAAGCTGCTGGCAGAAGAGGCATTTTGTCCATTGGCATTTTCCCAGGGTGAGTTTCCTCATTTCATGCCTGACAGCTTTTAATGGCTACAGGATGCCAGGGACAGCGGGACTTGGGGGTAGGGCCTGGCTATAGGAGAGTGCAGCAAGTCACCCAGCAGAGAAGGAACAAAACAACCCTACATCATCAAAACCAATAAGCAGGCTCCCAAGATTGAGAGGGACCATTGGGGGGGGGGGGGGCAGCTGGGGCTCTTGAAATTAGAAAGTGCTGGGGAAGGACAACTGTGGCTGCCAAATGGGGAGAGTTATGATGCATCAGACAGGAGCAGGATTTTAGCTGCACTGGTTTCAAATTAGGCATCTTCAAACTCAGGGTACCAGGTAGGAAAGAAGGGAAATGTTCTGTTCTGGGTGGTACTTCTGAATCTCAGCTGAGTAGAACTCAGTGCACAGTCAACCTGTGGAACTCCTTGCCAGAGGATGTGGTGAAAGCTAGGACTTTAACAGGGTTCAAAAAAGAGCTAGATAGATTCATGGAGGTTAAGTCCATCAATGGCTATTAGTCAGGATGGGTAGGAATGGTGTCCTTATCCTCTGTTTGTCTGGAAATGGGGGACAGGGGAGGAATCACATGAAGATTACCTATTGTGTTGCCTCCCTCTGGGGCATCTGGTATTGGTCACTGTTGGCAGACAGGATACTGGGCTAGATGGACCATTGGTCTGACCCTGTATGGCCCTTCTTATATTTTTATGTGGCATTGGCCTGACTGCAGCTGGTAGATTCCTCTTGGGATAGCGCTTTGCCCTGTGGAGGACCATTCACTTGTACAGCGAATTGAGAGTTCCCTGCCCTCTTGTGACTGACATGGACCAGGCCTGATTGGAGTTTTGGGCAACTGCACCCTATCCTGCATCGGGCACACACAAAATCCAGCAGCATCTAGAACCAAACTCCCTGGCTCTCTATTCATCTCCTCTCCTTGGAGTCAGAGCCAGGTCCTGGTGCTGACATCAGGAAAGGGAATTTGTTCTTATCCCAGACCCCGGCATTCTCTCTCTCTCTCTCTCTGACTCCAGGCTATGTAAACTTCCGTCAGCAGTACCCAGAACTCTTTGATAACCTGACACCTGAAGCTGTGCGCAGCACCATTGAGGCTGGCTACCCCGGCATCCTGGCCAGCAGGGACAAATACGGCCGGGTGGTGATGCTCTTCAACATTGAGAACTGGGACTACGAGGAGATCACCTTTGATGAGGTCAGTTCAGCCGTGCTGCTCCGACATGTCAGAGCTCCACTTCCCATGCACTCCAAAGGGTGTCAGATCCCAGGCTCCTCTTTCCCGCAGGAAATGAGGATGGGGTCCCACCCCTCCCATTCTGGGCATCAAGGTCTACGCAAAGCTCTTTCCCCCAAGCTTGATGTTAGTAAGTAATATCCCAGGCAGCTCTGCTTGTATGGACAGAGCATGCTCCAGCCTAAGGGAACCCTGAATGCACTCTGCAGGCCAGGAGAAGCAGGTGTCACAATGCTAACAGCACTTAGCTTGGTTCATCTGCAGAGCTCAGAGTACTTTACAAAGCTAGGTCACTATTGCTGTCCCCATTACACAGACAGGGGAAAGGACTTGCCCAAGTACACTCAGCAGGTCAGGTGAGTCTGCACTAGTGCAACTTACATGTTCTCTTGACTGGTCTGGATTCATATGGTGCCCCATCTTAGACTTCCCTCTGAATTTGGCTCTGTATACGCGGGAATTGCTCATGTAGCATTGAAATGCATGGGCCACTGGTGTGGAACAGGGCAGCAGTTTAACAGCACACAGCAACGCTGCATAATGTGGATAAGACGAGAGGAAGAAAACATAATACAGGCAGGCATAACATAATTGGCAGAGCTGGAATTTGAACGGGACACGGGCTAATACTCTGACTCTGCGGAACCATGCCAGAGGATCCATAGAGGCTGGACTCAGCCAGGCCCTTGCACTTGCATGATAATGATTTCTGTCTCTCTTCCACCGGCTCAGATTCTTCGTGCATATTGTGTTATCTTAGAGAAGCTGCTGGAGAATGAAGAGACCCAGATCAATGGACTCTGCATCATTGAGAATTTCAAGGGCTTCACCATGCAGCAGGCGTCGGGCATCAAACCCTCTGAACTCAAGAAGATGGTGGATATGCTGCAGGTGAAGCCATCCGTCTGCTTCCCCCAAGTAGCAACAAGACAGGAATGCAGGGTTAAGTTACCCATAAGAAAGGGGACTCAAACAGTGGCAAACAAACCCCGAGGCATCTGCAGGGCCATGAGGAATCAGACTGGCCAGGGAAGGGATTAGTCCAGGATAGCAGCACGAAGGTATTTTAGTTAGGGAATATGCCTCCACATATTCCCACATATTACTCTCCGTATTGGAGTGCTCCTCAGTCAGTTCTGGCTCCCTCCAGGGATTATACTGGGCAGCCAAGACTCACTGGCTGATGCAAACATTGTTGCTGGAAGCAGCATCTTACAGAGAGGCTGAAACTAGAATGGTACGACAGGTTCAATAGAAGTTCATAATTCCTGCAAAGATGCAGTTCCACCTACCAGGTGTGGCATTCCCTGGGCTGCTCTTTGCCCCGTGTGGCAGTGCAAATTTAGTTGCCATCACTGTGCAAGACCATCTTTTCATGCCCTCAGCCCCAGCAAAAAGTTCCTTCTGAAAGTCACCATCCTCACTATTATCCCAATTCAGATACTATTGGGCTGGACAAAGATTCATTCTCAGAATGTGACTGATTCTGTGCTTTCGGAATCAGACCAAAGACAGAGGAATCCAGCGGCCCCTGCCAGGAAAACCAGATTATAGAGAGGTATTTCTTCTGTGGTTGGGGGACCGTGAGTTGCCACTGCTGCCCTAGCAATTCCTTAGGACACAACTGGCTCTGTGCATTGGCAGAAGAGGATGCACATTCTGCAGTAGATGGGTAATACAAAAAGGCCCTCAAGATGAATGCAAGAAGTGGGGTTTTAACAGGGAATAGGGGGATGGGAGAAGATGAGGAAGAAAGAAATTGCCCATCTGGGGTTACCGTTTCCACCTATGCCACAGTTGTCTTGCCCCTCCCATTTGCTGCTTTCTTGGTATGCCCACGCTGCCCATGTAACACTTTGTGTATGGGTTTGGGATCTGTAGGACTCCTTCCCAGCTCGATTCAAGGCCGTTCACTTCATCCACCAGCCTTGGTACTTCACCACTACCTACAACGTGGTCAAACCTTTCCTGAAGAGCAAACTCCTGGAGAGGGTGAGTGTAGGGGAAGGGCCCGAATGAACTGTGCTTGCAGAAGCAGAGAGTGGTGGGATCTGGGAACACACAGGCTCTGACCCAAATCAGGATGAAGCAAAGAAAACCCAGGATAGAGCGATGTCTTTTGCGTCTCTGGCCAGTGGTTTCTCTGCTCTTGGGCGGACTCTGCTGGTGCCAGACTAGGAAACAAGCAGTGACTCGCTAAATGGAGAAACATCAAACCTAGTTTATCAGCCTCTCAGGGAGCTGCAGTGTTGCCTGTAGCCAGAGTTCTACTGAGCTCTTCCCAGCAACGGCTGGGCACAGGAGCTGGCAGCTATGTACAGAGACTGGCCCCTATAGGAAAATGGGTCGAACATGGAGGGGTGTGTGAAGAGGTGGGGGTACCTGCTCACTGCATCAAGCTCACCATGCCCATGTGCATCATCACCATGCTAAGATCACCACTGCAGCTATTTTCTTTGGGCACCAGCTGGGAAAACAAACTTGCCCCGCAAGGAAGAGTGCTTGTGCAGCCCCTGGTTAGTCTGATGAGGGCCAACACCAGTCACTCACTGGTGCAGGCATCATCTGGTTTCCTCAGGGCTGTGGCATGCTTCTTAGGCAGATGTGCTCCCATTTGTGAGTCTGGAAGCTCCCGTGCATGTTGCTATGCTCAGCTCTGTGTCACTCCTTCTTGCCTCACTCCAGGTCTTTGTGCATGGGGAGGAGCTAGAGTCCTTCTATCAGGAGATCGATGCTGACATCTTGCCAGCAGATTTTGGTGGCAACCTGCCCAAATATGATGGCAAAGCCACCGCTGAGAAGCTTTTTGGACCCCGGATTGAGGCTGAAGACACAGCTCTATAAAGAAAATCCCCTCCCTGCTTCCCCATCTGATAAGACTAGAGACATCTGTCTAACCCAGCACACTTACGCCCTGCCTTACTGTAGCATTGATTGCACAATCGCTTGTGATGATAAACTCTGGGTGCGTATCTCCACACATGCGCCTCACCCCTTCAAAAATCCATCAAGGATCTTCTCTCTCCAGCTGTCCAGCAGGGGAGCAAACCATAAACAATCGGTTCTGTCATGGCACCTCCTGAAGCTGCTAAGAGAAGGACAGGGCAGCAACTGAATGGAGAAGAGACTGTCAGGCTGGTCTCAGCCCCACCCTTCACCTGAACACTGGACCATCGCTCGCCTCCAGCCTAGGTAGTGTAGTAGCTGCAAAGTGCCTTTCCCTGTGCTTGCTGGCTTGGCTTGTAAGAGTGCAAGGCAGTAGGAAAGCAGGGCTCCAAGGCCAGCATTTGCCCACCCACAGCAGGGTACTCGGAGGCCAGGCTAGAGACAGGTGGCTATAGCTGAAGGAGGAGAGCAGTGTGGTAGTAAAGTTGTAGAACAGTCTCCGGGTAGCTGGAAGAATTCCAAGCATCGCATGTGACTGTGTGGATGACACAGGCAGAGTCCACCACCACAGGAGGCCCCCAAGAAGCACTGTTTGAAATACGTACACAGCGAAATAAAGTGCACAACCGCAGGGATGCTTTGGGTCCCTTTGTAGTCCCTGCCCCTCCACCACCCATAAATGGGCCAATGGGTTGTCATCTCCAGTCAGGAGGAGGCTAGATGCAAAGGCATTTGTAAGGGTCGGTGGAAGGTTGTGCCCAGGAGGATGCAGCGAGCACTCCTTCCTCCAGACACACTAGAGGAGCTGGCACAGCAGAAGGGACACAGGCTGCGTCAAGAACTACCACCCCCAGCCCTTCTCACTGAAGAGGGCAAGGCGGGAATGTGTATGGAGCCTGAGCTCCCCAGTCTCCCAGTCAGGCTTCCTCCTGGCTGCTGCCCATGCCAAGCTAGGATTGGGGTATGTGCAAATACCCAAGCCCTAGCAGGACCTGGGGAAAGGAGCTTCTTCCCTCTGCCCTAGGGCATGTTGGGAGATGCAGGGGGTGGCTGCATGGTTAAGGTTAGTGAGGCTGCACTCAGTGGCCCTGAGGAGGTCCCCACTCCATAGAGCAGTAATGTCAGCAAAACGGGGGAAGGGGTTAAATATAGGCCTGTGGGGAGGGAGGGGGGAGAACAATGAGCTTCACACTCTGAGGATGCCTTTTGCCTCCCAGCATTGCAGCAGAGCAACAACCTGCAAATCAGGCAGGGGCTGGGTAAAGAGCAACCAAGGCTGGGGTGACCTCCTACCCCCAAGATGCTACCTTACTCCCTGATAGGAGGGAAGGAACTACTTGGAGAGGGGGCAGTTGCAAAGGGTGTGTGTGCCTTCAGCCCAGGGTCGTTCAAGCCAAGGGAAGGGAGGCTGGGCAGGTTTCTTTTATAAAGCAGAACAACTCAGACTGAGTCACATTAAAAGCTCATTGCAGGACAGCAGACTCGTGAGAGTCTTAATCATGGACCCTTTGGCTGTGTCTAGACTGGCAAGTTTTTCCGGAAAATCAGCCACTTTTCCGGAAAAACTTGCCAGCTGTCTACACTGGCCGCTTGAATTTCGGAAAAGCACTGACCATCTCATGTAAGATTGTCAGTGCTTTTCCGGAAATACCATGCTGCTCCCATTGGGGCAAAAGTCTTTTTCCTAAAGACTTTTGCGCAAAAGGGCCAGCGTAGACAGCACAGTACTGTTTTCCGCAAAAAAGCCCCAATTGCGAAAATGGCAATCGGGGCTTTTTTGCGGAAAACTGCGTCTAGATTGGCCACGGACGCTTTTCCGCAAAAAGTGCTTTTGCGGAAAAGCATCCTGCCAATCTGGACGTGCTTTTCCGAAAATGCTTTTAACGGAAAACTTTTCCGTTAAAAGCATTTTCGGAAAATCATGCCAGTGTAGAAGTAGCCTTTGACTTCATTGACCTGCAGGCAATAGGCACAAGTGGTGGGTGCCCAAAGAGAAGCATGGTTTGGGAAGAAGCCGGTTTTCCTCTGTCCCAAGTCTTCGTAGTCACCTTCTACCAGTGTTAAGCTACGGCTGTTGTCCCATTCCTCCCTCCATCCCCCCTCCCATTCTCAGCTCTCAGACTACACAGGGTACCCTTAATTTGCAAAGCAAAATAGCAGGGGTTCATCTGAACTGTCTGGAGATGGAGGATGCTGACAAGAGGCACATTCATCAGGGCACTGGCTCAGATTCAAACCAAACAGGATGTCTGCTCTGAAGCTGCAGGGAGGATGGGGCCTGTCTGAGCAGAGAGAGCTGGGTCTAGGTCAGCTTTCCCCAGCAACAGCACCCAGTAGTCCTACACAACAGCACATGCAAGTCCCAGGATCAGCCTCAGGCAGGATCCCTGAGGGAGTGATGGGACAGCGGTCAACAATCTTGGATCTGTTACTTTACTAATGCCCAGTTTACACTGCAGGATACAGCCCAAAGCTCTGCGAGGTCTGCCAGGAGCAGGCAGGTGAGAAGTCACTACTCCCCTTTCAATTTCCATCAACCAGTTCATTTGGGGGGTTGGTATCTGCAGCAATCCCAATGATGTGCTATGTGGTCATGCAGTCAGCAAGTTGGGGCAGAGCACAAGCTAGTCTCGGGCATTGAAACAGCAACCTGGGCCCCTTGTAGGGATGGGGAGGTGTGTCCCCACAGACAGATTCAAAGTTCAGAACATGCCCATTGGCAGAGGAGTCAATGGCCTGAAGACAGGTCCTTTGGCATTTAGCTAGGGTGCCAACCCCACTTCCAGACACTTCTGGAAAGTCAACAAAGCTGTTCACCTAACTTTCAGTTGAATGACTAGATTACCTTGTAAGCCTCAGATCAGCAAAGGGCAACTGTCTGACATGGGCTGGGATCAACCCAGTGCCCCAGCAGAGAAAGAACTGGCACTGCAAACTGACTGGTCAGAGCATCGCTCTGAGGGCTCTGCCCAAAGCAGGAAACTGAGCAAGAACAATCACTGGAGAGCTGAGAACGTCTCACTTGATAGCACAACTCCCCTTTTCTGGCTTAATACAATTCATTTTATAAGAGGGCATCTAAATCCTAGTTGCGGGGTAGGCAATGATGGTACTTGCCCACCCTACCCCTCACTTCCTGATCAAACAAGACACTGGGGAGACCTGCTGAACAGCCAGGACTGAAATGAAACAGGACCAACCACAGTGGTTTGAGCAAAGGAAATACACAAAGCAGCATTTTGTACCAACAAAGGGGGCTCTGGCTGGCTTTGGCAGTGCTTTGCTATGCATTAGCATCAGCCCACAGATGGTCAACTTTTCGAAGGTGTAATTTCCCAATGATACCATCTACATTTTTGTTAGCCTCTGAGGTGCTGCAGGACCATTTGTTATTTAAGGATTTCCCAAACATTCAGACTAGAGTAGTGATTAGGAGACTGGATTTATTTCCAGCTCCTAACCAGTTAAGATACCTCTGCCTTTTCTTTCTAGCTAGCAGGATGGGAGGTTGGAGGGTAGGGAATTTGCCACTTCCAGTCAGGCTGATTTAAGAGCCAGCAGCCCAGCCCTGAGAGGAGCTAGCATGGTTCCATGCTGAAGAAAAGGGATTGATATGCTAGTGTTCACATTTTTAATGGCATACAAAGCAGCAGCCATAGAGAGACTCATTCACCACTCCTGCCTGCTCATTCCAAACCTACACCAACACCATCCTCTCTCCACAAAGCTCCTAGCCGTCCTCGGGAAAGGGGCCTTTCAGTAGGCAGGACTATTGACCTACACGATTTCTTCTGCCTGGAATCCTTTGATGTGGCAGGTGGAGCCATCCTGCCCATTGGATGGTTGGGGCAACTGTTTTGGGAATCTGGTGCCAGCAGCAGGGCTTGGGACTGTCCCTACACTCAGCAGCAGCTGCAGGAAGTGGAGCAACTCACTCCCAGCCTGCTCTGTTCCTCCAAATCCCTGCGGCATTGCTCAGGGGAGGGGATTTGAGGGAAAGAGTGGACCCGCCCCCGCCCCGCCCCCTGCACTCAGTGGTGGTGGGACATGGGAAGAGGGAAGTGGAATGCTGTGGCTGGGAGCCAGTAGAACAGAGCTGGCTAGGGTTGTGTTGCTCCACTTTCTGCCGCCAGCGGTGAATATGTGTTGGGACTGACCCCTGCTGCTGGCACCCAGCTGGGCCACGTCGCTCAGGGGGACAGCCCAAGGAGACAGGGGAGGGAACAGACAGGGTGGGGTGTGATAGGTTGTCCCAGGTTCCACAGTCCCAGAGGGACGGCCCTGGTGGCAGGTTCAGTCAGAGCTCTGCCACCTTGCTGCAGGAGCCTTCGCTGTGCTGCAGCTTCTTCAGACCCTTTGCTCTGGCCCCAGTAGCTTTGCAGTTTCAGATGAACATGGTTTTGTTCTGGTCAACTCATCTCAAAAGGCACAGAGACAGGCAGCAAAAATGATTAAAGGCTTGACTTCAAGCATAAGGCAACAAACCAACAGGAGTGTGTAGGAACAAAATGCCCTTCCCCCCAGCTATATAATAAAACTAGCCAATGTTGAAATTCTTTCACCAGGTATCTGATTTGGCAGATCGCCAATCTGCTTGCTTCAGAATACAGTAGTAATTTCTGGCAAAAGTAAGAAGGGTTCTACCCCAGAGCATGGATCAGGCTGGAATTCAGATTTTTGTAAGGAAATTTAGAATTTCCAGCAACTCTGACACCTTCTGAGAGGTGTGGGGAGAGGGAGGAAAGCAATATTTTGGAACATACTTCAAGCAACTGTGAATCTGGTACTTCGAAGACTGTCTGAAGTGTTCCAGCTCATAGCAATTCAAATTCATTCTAAGACATGTGCGGGGAACCTAAGGCCTCTTGCCTGGATCTGGCCCCCAAGTCTTGGGGCTTCCCCACCCTCCCCAGCATTGAGGAGCCTGTGCTGGCACTTCAGTCCCCACCCCGCCACTGTCCCACCATGGGTCTGAAGCACACAAAATCTACTAGCCTGGGCTCCCCTAGGCTCTGGTGTGCAAGGGGAATGCGGGGAGTGACTTTCTCTTTCTTGGTCAGGGGGTCAAATCAGTGAGGGTTTGTTTTTGTTTGTCTCTCACTTGTGTGTGGCCCCACTGATTTTTCTGTGGGTCAGCAGCCCCCAACCCAAAAAAGGCTCCCCACCCCTGCTCTAAGAGGTCACAGGATTCTGCCTTACTCTAAGGCACTTGGCTCCCACTCTTCATATCTCATAGCCCTTATGAGATATAGGTTTTCATAGGTTTTTGATCTGAGGAAGTGGGTCTGGCCCACGAAAGCTCATCATCTAATAAACCATCTTGTTAGTCTTTAAAGTGCTACATTGTCCTGCATTTTGCTTCAACTACCCCAGACTAACACGGCTACATTTCTATCACTATTCTCATAGCCCTTATTGAGCTATGGCTACCATCTCTGAACAAGATGCAATATACGCCCCAGTCAGAAAAGCCCTTAGCTTTGCGCTGTTTCATGGTTGAATGTTATTGGTGCTTGGGGTCTCCCAGAGAAAAGGAAAATTAATTCAGGAAAAATGAAACCATTAATAAAGACCAGCTTTTACATACACAGCTACCACACACACACCTAAACTCAGTGAGTCCTTTATTTTTTTAAGTAAAGAAATTCAATTGAATTAAAGATAACAAAATTACATTGTTTTGCAATGACCTTCGTTAACATTACTCAGAATAAAGAACAAAACAAATTAACAAGAAAAATAAATCAAGGACACATTTTATAGCTTTTTAAAAGGTAAACGTCACCAGATATAGAAAAATTGCATTGCTAGTTGCAAATCTTCTTCCCAGGAGCTGGCAGCTCCTGAAAATCTGACTCCGAATCTGGCAGCTGGGGGCAGCTCTCAGCATACCAACACAACCTTTTCTGGGCAACATTTAAAGTTAAAAGGATCACGAATGTCGAAATAATGATTCCAGATATTCTATTTGGAAGCAAAATTTCTCATAATTTTTTAATTTCAGTTGAATAGCAAGAGTTCAAAGACACCAAAAAAAGTTACACTCAACCCACTCCACTAAGGCAGCTGCATTGGCAGAAATCAAAGAGGGCACAGTTACAGATCTGGCTTCCTGAGGTGTCAGGATACCCTCCCTTCCCCTTCCCTCTGCTTGGGGGCATCTGGGAAAGAGGGAAAGAGCTTTTCTTGAAAAATTGTGCTTACTTAATTAAGAGAAATGCAGGTTTGTTGCAAACTAACATCTGGGACTAGAGACAATTGCTGAACAGTTGTGAAAAATCAACTGTTTTGGAGAACATCACCTGAACTAAATAGTCATTTTTTAACTAAATCTGGCCTATCAGCCATACTTCTTAGGACTCCCAATTGGCAGCTACCACCAGAAGGTATAGTACTCTGGTAGAACATGCTTTTACTGATCACTCTGATATGATGTCCTACCTCCTCTGATCATAGCCATGTTCTCTGCATAACAAGACAGATGCATTGCAATATGCTTGCCAGTCACACAAAAATAACAGGCTGCATACGCCCCTACTTATGCAGCCAATTATGGGACTCAGACCTGAATGCTCCCCAAAAGGGTTAGAGCTAAACAGGCTGCTAGAAGTTGGTGAGAAAATAAGCCTACACACAGAGGAAGCAGGGCTGAACTCTTCTTGCAGCCATTGGATCTGTTTGGTAAAGGTTGTCTCCTCTTGCAGCCCCCATGCGGACAATGCTGCCCTTTAATACAGTGATTGTGCCCTTGGATTTAACCAGCAAACAAATGTTTTAAGGATACAAATATTTAAATGAAGTACAGTACCCAGATGATTAACGGATAATTTGATCTCTGTCACTGCACCTCAGCCAAATCATCAGAGTTAGGAGAAAACAAGTCCAGATGGAAACAGAGAGGACACAGCAGCAGGATCATGTCTTGCAAAAAAGGGGGCCTGGAGCACTGCAAGGCACTTCTCTGTAAGCTGCTTGGTGCACCCTAATTTCTGTTCTGAACAGCCTTTTGAAAACAGTGTACTCACACCAAGAGCAATTTGCTTTCTGCCTAGATTTGGACTCTTGCAGTAAACATTGCTGTTCTGAGTCACTATGGCTACTGCACGCTACCCAAACATACACAACTGCCAATGGAAGGGCACATGGTGTCTGACTCAAAACAAGCAATGGACACACACAGCCTTCTGAATGGCTTGCATCACAGCTGTCCATACACCGCCTACTAACACAAGCCTGGGTCCTTTTCTAGGTTCCTTGTAAAGAAGTTTTACAACCATCAATAAATCCCAGAGAGGCACAACATTTCCAGGAAGCTCCTTGCATTGCTGCCCAGAGAGCAGTGTCACTACTTTTGGCAATAAACCCCCCAAATGCACTCGATGTATTGGATAAAGAGACAGACCACACCTCTTGCTGTACACTATTTGGCCAACAAGCTAGTGAACTGAGGAAGTTAGCTCATTAGAACATGGGATCTTTTGGATTTTGGAAAGGAAACATGTTCATGTTTTGGTCAATAACTATGAGTCAGTCCTTACATTTCTATAGGCAGGAGAAGTCAGATGTATAATTATCTCCTGCTTATATAGTTATAATTTTAAGCCATAAGGACATACACTATAGCTCATTTTAAGCTGCCCAAACCCAAAGTCCTTTCCTAGCTCAGCACACACCCATCTTTCAGTGACATTTCACCCACAGCCAGGCTGCTTTTAGCTTTGATGCCAGAAGCCAAAAAGTCAGGTGTTTGCTTTCTGTAGATCACAGCAACAAGCAGAACCGCGGATATATATTACTGAAAGCTGCCACTGTCTTGATGTGGAGAAGGAAGCGAGAGAAATGAAGGGAAAGGCACTAGGTTTCTAAAGGGCTGTGGACTACATTCTTCAACAGAACTGGGATGGACGAAGAAAAAGTAGCTTGGCTGAAGTCAAGTGCCATGGATTTCAGTACTCTATGTTATAACTTAGTGATCACAATTTGAGACAAATACTTCTTGATAAACAAGAATCAATGCCAAGAAGTGCTGAGGAGAAGACTACAGAGAGTTTCAGGTGCCTTCACGGTGCATCTGCAACAGGAAACCCTGTCAAACTCTTCAAAAGGAGAACATTAGAGCATGGCTATTAAAGATTCTGGGAGATCTGAGGTAAAGAATACAAGTTCCTCATGCTCTAAGTCTCAGCACGGCCCACTGTCCCCTGCAAAGTTCAAATGTCTTCAGATACCTGGTAACGGTGGAAGGAAGGCTGGACCAGTCTAACTGTTCAGGGAGAACTGGATGCAACCTAAGTAGAAGAGTCCCTTTCTGATGTTTGTTTCTAAATGCCAATGATATCCAATGATGAGATACACAAATTTACGATGCTAAGTGCTAGTTAATAGAGCCCTAGTGACATTTATTTCATTTTACCTCTAATTCCTCAATCTGAAACTATCAATTCAGAAAATCCGCTTGTTAGCTTCCATCTCACTCAGCTGATCTAAAGAGAAGAGCTGCATTGTTCCATGTGCATGATCAGGCTATTTCAGGAAGTATTCAGAGGTTTACACTTTGAATACTTGCTATAACTAATGTGGGAGGTTTTTTTGAACATTTTAGGAGGCTCTTGTGGAAAAAATTCTCTCTGCTGGCCTGGAATGCACATACATGACTTTCACCTCTAAAGGAAAGAGCACAAAACTGAACTAGGTCATATGCTATTAGCATGATGGTCTCAATTTGGTCCCTGGTATGCATATACCCACATCACATTACAACTGCTAGCATAGTGCATGGGAGACTAAGTTAGGACTGATATTTAGTGGCAGACCCTTTTTTAAACGTGTGCACTGTCCACTCCAGCTGTAGGGTTTAATACAAGAAGTCCCCTCTCCAGAAACCTTAATATAGTAATATGTAGTGAAGCAGATTTTTAGCCAGAGGGGAGGCAGAAGAAATGAGCTACCAGATATGGTTTCCAGTAAGTCAAGGAAGCTCTTAAAAGTTTACACCACTTGGCCCCGGCCTATGCATTCAAAGACACGCTAAGTCACCCCGAGGAGGAGTTTTTATTAAACCTTTCTAGCTACAAAAATCTTGTTGGGTGAACTTAAGTCTCAAAACTCAAATGAGAACCTTAACATGCATAGCAAAAGCCTTAAATAACTCCTTCCCTTTTCTCCCAAAACTAGATAAGCCAACTTTCACAACTGCTAGCATTAATCCAAACACAAACACAACTGCTTCAAGTGCATTAGAGAACATAGACAGCTCACCTGAAGATGCAAGAACTATTGTAGCAAGAATACCAAGACTCAAGTCTACTTCCATTTCTCATCCCCCCCACCTCCCCGCTGAAGCAACCACTCCAGATGTCTGGGATGCTAAGTGCTCCTGAAGTCTCAGACTTAGGTGAGTGCATCTGTATTTGGATAGTGAGGGGTAAGTGCATGTTATGGAAATCTATACAAGCAGCAAGAGAGAGAAGAGTTTTTGCCTGTTGCTACCTCTGAGGAGGAACAGATGCTGGTAATTTCCTTAAGTCTTCAAGATCTTCTAGCACCTAGTCTAGCCATGAAACAGGCTTTACTTTCTACAGAGATATGCTCTCTCTCCTGGAATGACTGCAGGAAGGATCAGCTCACTAAGAAAGAGGCAGTGACAGAGTTCACCTGCAAACAGTGGTGAAAGAAAACTGGAATTTTCCTCATGAAAGGATTCTCCAATAGCAGAATCTCTGCTTGCCTGCCCAATTTGACTGGACAAGCAGGAACTCTCATTGGTTTAGGAATTCCCCCAGCAGCTCTTCTCATTGAAGGAGGAGTTACATTTAGTATTCAGTAAGAATGGAAGTCATTGACTGCCTGGTCACCTGCCATAGTTAGTTACACTAAACTGTATCTCTGTGTTTGAAGAGACAAAGACATCACCATTTTTCTCCATGCCCTAAGAAACAGGAGACCAAATGCCATCACAAACAGCATGGAGCAAAGCCTTTTCAAGTCAAAGCCTCCCTTGCTGCATCCATAGAGATAGAGCTCCTCTTGGGGCAGATTCTTAACACTAAATGTATACTACCGCAAACTCTGAGCTCAGCAGCTAAAGAGCTGAACACCCAAAGCAAGCTCCTCCAAAACAACAATCCCTTTTATTTCCGTTGGAAAATGGTTACAAGTTACCACCACGGAAGGAAGCCTTCTTCATTTACTTTTTGAGAACTGACGTTCTGCAAGCAAGGGCAATGCAATGAGTTTACAGGAAAGTTTTGAAGAGTTGCAAAACTGGGCTTAGTTTAGTATTGCTGTAAACCCAGCTATACTGTAGAGGGAAGTTCATAATTATTTTATTAGAGAAAACAACTCAAGTTCTCAAGCAACTATTTGGGAAACGGCAAAAACATTTTGTGCTTCAAATACATCAAGAAATATCCAAATGTCTGTGTTCTGCCTGCTTTTTGAAGCTTCAACAGTTTGATGAGTGCTAAGGAGGACTTCTGTTCTCTTAGAACCATCTGTAGTGACTACTCCTATTTGCAGCTATGCAGGGTTTGGAGGAATGAATGCACACAGTGATCTGTAGAGGGAATTCTTTACTGTGGGAAGGGCAGTCTGGTCTCTTGCATAGCTGGTGTTCTATGAACAACAACTACAGAGCTAGCTAAGTTCAAATCCATTATATATTAGATCCACATTTCCACACATTGATATCATGTATCTATGTCAATGGGTATAAATAACAGGGGCTTATATTCAACTTCTTAAAAAGTGACTGATATTCTAAGTTATGTCCCATGAATTATTTATACCAACAGCTACTGAAACTAGGACACGTTCAAAATCTGAATGCCCAGTATGATTATTCTGCTGATTTGTGGATGAGTTATGGACAAGAGGATGAGCACAAAGAGACACAAACACCATCCGAAGATGCCCTTAACTGATGCCCTGAAACATCCTTGAAACCAGCCACAAGAGTGCCCAAATCTTGCTGTGGCTTTGCATGATCATTTCTTCTACTTCTAGAACAAAAGCAGAACCTGAACTCTAACCACAACAATGCACAGGGTAACCACAGTTTGTTTAGAACAGGCCAAGGCAGCTGGCCTAAGGCAAACTGAAGGAGTTAGTTTCCTGATATGATAATACACCTTTGCTACAGTACTTAATTATTGCTTTGTTAAACAAAAATCTCTCCAATCTACTGAAGTTCAGAGACCATGTGGCCCAAGCAGCTTATTCCACTAGTATTACAGGACTGAAATTCAGCAGGGTGTTTTATCCTTAAGCTTCAACTAAAGTGCCTAGAACACAAAACCAAGGCTAAAGCAATAAAGTGCTAATTGGTGAGAGCAGCATGACAGGAACGCAGATGATGAAGTAAATGGATGATGAAAGGAATCACAAAGATGGAATAATGAGATGAGGATACCGAAGGATTGAAAGTAAAGCAAAGTTTGACCACAAAGTTCCACTGTCTAGACAGATTGTTTCTATTTTTAAATTAAGATCTTTGATTGTCATGGGGGAGTTCTTCTTCTAGGGTGTTTATCTTAAAAGAGCCCTTTGGGCCACAGTATAGTATCAGTTCCTACTTGAAGAAAGTATGCAAGTGACTTTCAAATTACCACACTTCATCTTGAGCATTAACTGAAGTTGATGCTGGACATTCTGGGTGGGGAAAGGGTGTTAAAGCCAGGAGGATACAAATGCCCAGCTGGACATAGACAGGCTCACCAGATCCTAATAACTGTGAGGACAGTCATACAGAGAAACATTTTAGCTATGCAGGGCTAGAGACATTCAGTTCCCATCAACTACAAGGCAAGTCATATGGCTGAAAAACAAAACCATTCATTGCTCTGAAAGTTTAGGGGAAAGATTTTGGAACATTCTACCCTGGCACATACAAAAGGAGAGAAGAAGCAAGAACTGATATTGATGATCTCCCCCCACAGACACTCCTTAAGAAAGGGTGTATTCATTCTCTGAAATATTTTCAAACAAAATGGATATACCCCACCGATTGACAATCAGCTGTTTCAATGCATTAACCAGAACCCGTTTCAAAAAGGCCTGGATTAAAACACAAAAATACAGTGATAAAATAAAACTTTTTACATTAAAAAAGGCAAGTGTCACAAGAAGGCTGTTTTGTCTTGGTGTGAGAGTGTTTATATAGCAGGAAATCCAATGAATGACCAACATGTAACTCATCTATATGCAGAGGGTCATCAGAAAAATGCAGGGGTAGCAGAATATGCTGCCACCCTTGCAAGAGCTAAAGCTCTGACAAGTTGCTCTGTGTTTCCTAACCCATCTGCATCCTGCTATGGGCACTGCCGGAAAAGGCAAGAGGGCTTTATGAGATGTGCAAGGCTGAAGGTCTACTTGTCACTCAAAAGTTTCACTCTTTTTGTAAGCCACATATCAGTGGACTCCAGACTGAACTGCTGGTGTCTATGGATTGATTCAGGGTTCTCCCTAGTGTCAGGAGAGATATGACCAGAGGGGGAAATGAAGCTCCCAGCACAACTCATCCACAGCTAAACAAATTCTGTTAACTCAGTGAAGAGTCCTGACCAGTGGAAGAATAACCTGAAGGTCAGCAGTACTGGGACTTTCTACTTCCTCACAGTATGAGAATCCTGCAGCAAGCCCTAACCAGCAAACAAAAGCAGCAAGCTAGTTCTTCAAATGCAGCAGTGTACTGCAAACCCATAAGGAGACACAAAGATCCACAATGCCAGTTATTCCTCTGTTGTATCTCCATTTCAGAAGGAAACATTGTGGCCAAACCCCAGTCCCAGGATGTCACAAAGAGGATGGAAACCTGAAAAAGCAGGTGAGGGAACTCAAGAGTTCCAGAAGAGGGAAATATAGTGAAACAAATCCAAGTGGGTCTTTGGGGTAGTTACTCCTGCCCAGATGCCGATTGCTCTGTATCTGAGCACTGAGACTTATTCCTCTCCCACTGGCAGATGGCATTGGTGTACTGTACCACAAGCTTATCCATCCACGTGAGAGGTTCAGGAAATAGTACAGCTCCCTCAAAAAAGCCCAGATGGCCTCCATGAAGTGGTAGCACAAACATGACGTTCTCCCGTTTCTCTGCAAGGTTAAAAGAGGAAAAGAACATAAGATTTCAGAAGTCAACTGCAGAGGTTAAACAGCAGAGTTCCGCATCATCCTAGATAATGGTACCAACGGTGATGTTTAAGGGCAGGAGTGGGCAGTAAGGCTGTGTCCAGACTCCATGCCTCCGTCGACGGAGGCATGTAGATTAGCCAGATCGGAAGAGGGAAATGAAGCCGCGATTAAAATAATTGCGGCTTCATTTAAATTTAAATGGCTGCCCCGATCTGCCGATCAGCTGTTTGTCGGCAGATCGGGAGAGTCTGGACGCGATGCCCCGACAAAGAAGCCTTTCTTCATCGACACAGGTAAACCTGGTTTCACGAGGCTTACCTGTGTCGATCAAGAAAGGCTTCTTTGTCGGGGCATCGCGTCCAGACTCTCCCGATCTGCCGACAAACAGCTGATCGGCAGATCGGGGCAGCCATTTAAATTTAAATGAAGCCGCGATTATTTTAATCGCGGCTTCATTTCCCTCTTCCGATCTGGCTAATCTACATGCCTCCGTCGACGGAGGCATGGAGTCTGGACACAGCCTAAGTGGCCAGCAGGTTGGATGCAGTTCTCTGTTTACCTGAGCCTCCACAGGTATGGCTGCTCACAACTCCCATTGGCCATGGTTCACCATTCCTGGTAACGCCATTTGCCATTCCCAGACAATGGGAGCTGTGAGAAGTGGTGGGCCAGCCTGCAATGCTTCCCACAGCTCCCATTGGTTCGGAACAACAAACTGTAGCCAACAGGAGCTGCGAGCAGCCATACCTGCAGATACATAGTTAAAGTGTCTGGCAGCCCACCAGGGACTAACCTGGACTGTATTCATTAGATCCTACCAAAATACAATTTGGAACCTTCTCAGTGAATGGTGGTTCTTAGAGATTACACAGTACACATTCACCAGATTATGGTAGTCTGCAGTCAAGTCAAGCAAACTTTGCAACGCTTTGTAATTCATAATGTGATGAAGAGGGAAAAACAATAGTCTATTTTGATAATGAATTCAACTCACCTGACAGAGCTCTTGGGATTGATAAGAGACTGTCATGTACCAGAGGGTCATCAGCAGCATTAACCAGCATGAGAGGAACATAGATCTGCACCATGAAAGGAGATGGATAGAAACAGAGAACCAGTGAGTTATAGATTCGTGGTTTCAACTCAAATCTTGTAACAGCAAAAGGAATCTACTCACAACCTGCCTAAGACACCACAACTGAGTGCCATGTCTTGTGATGGCCCTACACGTGCAGCAACATCAATAAAGTAATAACATACACAAACAAAACCATGCCTGTGGACTGTCACTGCTGGGATGCTCTGCAGCATATGATATGGTTCAGCTGAACTGCTGAAAGGGCAAACTGGGTATGACAGGTAATCACCAGTAACAGACAGATCCAGACAGTGACAATAGATAGTTTCTTTATAACTGGTACCCACGAGGTACCCAGTGTGGTCAATACTTGAGAGCATTTGCATTCAGCTTTTGAAAGGAAGAATCTAAGCTATCGCTGCTAGGCAGAGGGTCAAACATATGTTTGTCTCTGGCTTCTGAAGGGGGCATGCAGCACCTAAGAAGAATGCACTGCTGAAACTAGACATGGGATAATCATAAACTGGCAGAGATGGAATAATAGTAAAACTTCAATTATGCTTGTCTGGGCAAGAAATGTGAAGAACATCATTTTGTTAGGCTCCCTCCAAACGCTGACGAGAACTGCTTAAGCATGCCAGAGAGCCGTGCAGCCCAAACACAGACTTTGATTAGGGGCTGACGGCAGAGGATCAGATGTCAGCCATGACCATGACAGGATTCTGTCGCCATAAAAAAATTGCCAAACTGAGTGCCTTCCTCCGACACTCTGGGTAATTATTGTTCTGCCTAAGAGACAGATGTTGGACTGCAACATGCTCTTCGTATCAGATTACTGAAACAACCTCACCCAAGTCTTGAAGCTGAAGTAATTAAGTAATCATCAAGGGCTAGTTGATAGGACTTAGTCTTACTCCACGCATTCAGCGCAACAGGAGAGACTTACTTTTGGATATTTAAAACCCTAATGCTTTACTGAGCTTTGGTAGCCTATTCACCTCTATATCATTTGGCCCAGCGATACTTATGGGGGATAACTAGTACATTTCCAAGCATTGCCTCTGCAGTCCTGAATCTCTGCAATGTCTGATCATCTGACCTGAGAGGCGGTGTCTATGCCTCTTTCCAAAGTGCAACCATTTATTTAGAATGTTTCTGGAATTGTATAGATCAGAATAATACTTGTTTGATATCTTTAAAAGAGCATAACTGTACCACCAATACATAGCTCTGCAGTGAGGGTCTCACAATTTGGTTTCATTTAATATAAGTTGAAGGCCTGAATGTGAGATAAAACATTCCTTTTGGTTTGAGGGGACTGTCACTGATGTCCCAGATGAAGATCTGGACTAGGAGTTTCAAATAAGCCTAAAGGAATTGGGCACTGAAGTCAGTGAATGTCAATGGGTTTTGGTGCTTAACTCCCATTCGGTTCCTTAGAACTGCTAGCCCTGACACTTCGTACACATGGAGGAAAAAAGAGACATAACAGCTAGGTACCAGTGGTGCAGAAACCAATGAACATTCCTCTTCATTCCCAAGAGCAAAATAAAACCATAACAACCTCCACAGTGGCAGCTCACCCTGTGTAAGTAATGCAGACAACTCTCCTCTTCATAATACTCTTTCAGGGAACTGTAGCCATGAAACTTCCTGAGAAAGAAAACAAATAACTGTAAGGCAAGAACAGTTACTCACAGTACTGACCAATACACGTTTGATCTAGTCCACTCCACCAGCAAAAGCTGCTCAATGTGACCTCTTTCCAGTGCTTTAATTTAGACCATCTGTTCAGGCCCATCGCAGTGTAAAACTCCAATGTCAACAAAGCACAGGAGAAGAAATGTTCCACTCTTATTTGCCAAAGGGGACAATCACAGAGCTCTTCACAAGAGCATGACCAGCAGGGGCAAGCAGCACAGAAACTGCCAGCTAAGTGTGCAGTTCCCCAAAGCACTGTGCAAGTGCAGCACAGTAGCAAGCCAGAGGTATGACAGATGGCAAATTAAACACTAATAACTTCTGTGGAGCAGGATATGGATGAGGAAGCCTAGTCACACCTGAGATCTTTAAAAGCATTCTTTCTGGTTATCAGCAATCTTGACAGAGAGGGGACTGGAGAATAATTAAGGCTGGTTGCATTAACAGCCCCCATATGGTAGGCACTCTCAAAACACCTTGCTGGGATCTCATCTTCAGTTAGTTATGAAGCCTGAAGATGTAGTTGCTGAAGCGCCCATTTTAGGATCTGAAACTCACTGCAGTTAAAAGCCTTCTCAAGAAAGTAAACTTCTCAGTTTCCTTGCTAGATTTTTCCCATAATGGTGTCCAATCCAATCCCCCTATCTCCTTCCCACTTCATGAAACCAAGCACCTAAGCTGTGGCCACAGCTGGGGAGACCTGGTCCTTCCCTACCACATTTAAGAAAGAAACGAGGATAGCAGGACTCCAGTGATCTCATTTCCTGCTGGGCACACAGTAGGAATCCCCTTCCCTGGAAGCAGCTTACAAAGCCTAGCTCTCCCCAGGAGCAGAAGGGGGAAACACTTTCAGTCCCTCAGCAGCTTAGCTGGCTAACTTTACCATCTGTTGGCTTGGGTGGTTATTTTATGGCCATGGTGGTTTTTGGTTTGGGGGGATGCCAGTACCTGGTCTTAGGGGAGGCTCTGGAAAGGGTGAACATAAGGCCATTGGGAATGCACTGAATTAGTGCTAGAATATTTAAAAAGCAAGGGTTAAACTGGAGAGGCAAGACTTATGAAAAGGCTGATGCTTAATACTGAACAATAAGAGGTGCCTTTAGTGCTTGACTTTATTAATACAGCAAGAATTAAAATAAGCAAACCGTAAGATTTGCTAAAATTAGAAGAGAGAGGTATTAAAGGTAAGGGCCATTTGTGTTATAAATACACAGTTGAAGGTCAGGCAAGGGTTACAATATAATTTGGTAGGAGCCAGCATGAGCCTATCACTTCCCCAAACACTTCATGTCCAAGGCCTAGACACCACTGGTTTCAACTTTCTAGAATCTTTTAGGTGGGGACTATCTTCCCAGATTGTTTATACAATACCCAGAAAAATGGGTCTCCAACCCTGACTGCTGTTTTGGATGCTTGATTTTTGCAAAAAAGTAGTAGAGGCCTTGTCAAAAGCTGGATCAGAAGTTGGCAAAGATTTGGGGAGGGGAGGGAGGGTTAGTCAACATTTTGACAAAGTTGCTGACTTAGCAAATTTCAGGAGTTTTCTACCCACCTAGCAGCAAGTAATAGGGCAACATCAGTGAGAATTTGAAAAGATGTGCTAAAGAGCATGCTCCCAGTCATACCTCATGATGGTGTCATCGATCTGCATGAGGGACGTTGCTGTGTAGAGTCTGCTCAGGTCTGAGTCTGCTAGGTTGTGGGACTGCTTAACAGTATCGCCAAACAAGGCTTGCCTGAAACACAGCAGCAGAAAATAGTTATCACACAAGCAGCAAGGCCCTATCCCGCTCAGAAAAGCTTGCATCTGCTACTGCTGATAGGAAAACGAGGACTATATCCCCCATCCATGAAGATTTACTTAAGAATGAGCATGGCTTGTTAACTTTGGCCAGCTGCACAGGGAGGTAAGCTGAGACTTTCACAGGCTGCTCTGGGACAAAGATGCTTTTCTGTTGCACTGAAAAACTGCATTTAAAAGACATGTATAGAGGACTTTTCAAAGCATATCCAGGGATTAGAAGTGTTTGGAGCAAAGGCTTTTTCAGTTAAAGGCAATGTCCTTTGGCTTCTTACCAAAGACATGGGTGGCTCTGTTAACAGTGTTAAAGATCATGGGTGTAGTATCTCCTTCTCCATCTGGTACTATTGCCTCATCAGTGTGGAGACAATGTTACTTCATAAAGAGAAAGTGATTTGGGACATTACCTTAACAGAAAGCTATTCACTGTGGACATTGTCCTAGTCAGATATTACACCCAAGAGAGGATATGTTGCTTCACAAGAGCAAAACTCTAGCTAGGAAACTTACAGGCCCCAGAACAAAGACAGCAAGCTGTGAATATCAAGAGTCTTGCAGGATTTCCATCCCCTTTAAGAGGCAGCTGTGGGGTGGAGATGGAGTTTGTTTTGGGGACTTGCCTTAGAGCATAAGAGATCCATTATGGAAGCAAAATATTTTGATAACTCAACAAAACCTCCTTTAAGCCTGCCACAAGTTTCTCTTGGTTATGATACTGTGTACCCATTTTCATGGGGAAATTACAGCCCTTCATACATTTTGAGTTTCATCAAGATGTCAAAATATTTGGCTACCTGGAGTGAATTATGTGGATCCCCACACACTGTACCCACAGATAAGAGTTTCCTTCCTTCCAGAAAGATTTTCCACACTGCATGCGACATGATTGCTTCACTTACAAGATTTCAACTCTGCCATTTGGAATGGGCATGAATAAGGTATCTATTTTCATTTTCTCCCATCTCCCAAGTGTCTCTAGGCATCTTAAGCAAAGGAGATACCTACATTTGAAGGCAACATGCAGCAATCAGTATCTAAAAGCAGTTTTGGCTGTGGTAGTGGGCAAGGAGAGGGAAGCAACATGAATTTGAGTGGACAGCCAATAAGAGTTACTCATTCAATCTGACCTATTGCTCATCCATAGTAAAGGCATGGGCGTAAAGCGAGCACATAGGTATCAGCAGTATTTGGGAGCATTCCCTCTAGCTGTGCATTTTTAGGTTTTGAGCCATTTAAAGCAAACTTAACTTTAGACTATTGCGTTTGACAGAACGACACCCCAAAGCCGTGAATCCTTAGCTCCACAACAAGAGCAATTCTGACACTCTGCTTAAGTGTGTGGCAGAGCATAACAGAGAGGTGCTTCCTCACCTCCTTGAGGATAAGAAGGTCTCTGACTAGAAGGAAAAACACATGCAAAATACACTGCTGATGTCTGCCAAGTCTATAGTAGGGAAGGAAGGCTGTTGGCAAACACACAACAACATTGCGCTTCTCATCTTGCATTTACTCAGTCAATGACCTTCCTTGGAAGGCAGAAATAAGCAGCTGGACAGGACAAAGAATAAATGAGATGCTGGGCAAGTTTCCCTTTTGTTTGCTAAAATCATCCCATTCTAGGAAGCTGAAGCTTATTCAGATTTCTAGGGATGGATTCTCTCTAATTTCAGTTTACCCTTTGGATAATCCCACATGGATCTACAGAATTCAGCACTGCTTTTGCAGGTAAAGCTAGCTAGCCCATCTAAATATTCAAAGTAATGCAAAATGTAAAATAATACTCATTGGAAAAAATAATTCCAACTATACATACAATACAATAATCATAATTTAGCCAAAACTACTCAAGAGAGATCTTGGAGTCATTGTGGATAGTTCTTTGAAAACATTCACTCAGTGTGCAGTGCCAGTCAAAAAAGAAAATAGAATGTTAGGAATCATTAAAAAAGAAAAAGAGACTAAGACAAAAACAATATTTTATTGCCTCTATATAAAACCACGGTACACCCAGATCTTGAATATTGCATACAGATGTGGTCGCCTCATCTCAAAAAAGATAGACTGGCACTGGAAAAGGTTCAGAAAAGAGCAACCAAAATGATTAGGGTTTTGAAACAGGTCCCATAGGAAGGGAGATTAAAAAGACTTTGACTTTTCATCTTAGAAAAGAGGAGACTAAGGGGTGATATTACAGAGGTCTATAAAATCATGACTGGTATGGAAAAAGTGAATAAGGAAAAGTTATTTATTTATTCCCACAAAATAAGAACTAAGGGGTCACCAAATGAAATTAATAGGCAGCAGGTTTAAAACAAAAGGAAGTTTTTCTTCACTCAGTGTACAGTCAATCTGTGGAACTCCTTGCCAGAGGATGTGGTAAAAGCTAGGACTTTAACAGGGTTCAAAAAAGAGCTAGATAGATTCATAGAATAGGTCCATCAATGGCTATTAGTCAGGATAGATAAGAATGGTGTCCCTAGCCTCTGTTTATCTGGATATGGTTGACAGGAGAGGGATCACATGAGGATTACCTGTTGTGTTCCCTCCCTCTCGGGCATCTGGTATTGGCCACTGTCAGCAGACAGGATACTGGGCTAGATGGACCATTGGTCTGACCCATTATGGCCTTCTTGTTCTTATAGCAGATGGTTTACTAACGTACCTGTGAGAGAGGATTATTTTCTTCATGTTGTCTGCCATGAGGAAGTTATAAAACCTCCGACACTGATCCCACTGCATGAAGGTTTCCTGTGCCCTAAACACAAGCATAGATCAACAAATCAAAGCAGGTAGCAACTGTGTACATCTAGTTGGAATAGAGTAATAAACCACAGTCTCCAGGACACTATGACAAGGTGTTATGTAAACAGTCTGCAGGCTCTCTCACCAATGATTAAGATAACTGTAGGAATTTGCTTACTTCCTGATGGAAGAGTTTGGCAAACGTCAGAAGAGATGTCTATACAGTCCTCCCTCAGGCAACAGCTAGTAACATATTATAGCAGTGGTGGCCAATCTGCGGCTCGTGGGCTGCATTAGTCCCTTTGGGGTTCCACCTGCGGCCTGCGCACTCTCTCCCTGCCCCCTTGCCCCATGCCTCTTGCATACTGGAGCCCCGCACTTACCCACTCCTCCTTCTCCCTCCCAACACTGTCAGAGTGCCATGAATCTGCTGATTCTCAGCCCTTCAAGCTCTGGAAGGGAGGGGAGGAACAGGGATGGAGAGTAAATTGCTGATTTATAGTGCTCCGCAAGTGCTGGGAGAGAGGGGGAGTAGAATGTAAGTGCAGGACTGCAGTATCTCAGTGCACAAGAAGCATGAGGGAAGGGGACAGAAAGGAAATATGGGGGCTGAACCACAGATGGAACCCCAATGGGCCGTATGGGGCCTGCAGACTGCCCACCACTGGATTTCAAACTTGCGGCCCACTGAGATGGAGGGTCAAGTATGCAGTCCACTCACTAGCCTTGGTTACTCATCACTGTACTGTACCATCACTAAAGTCTCCAGGCAGCTTCAGACATTTACGGGAAGAGGTTTGAAGAGACACTCATCTTAAGTCACACTTGGCATTTAGCCTATCTATCTACCTTGTAACAACTATGACACATGAAGAAAGCTAAGGGAAGAGATTTAATATGTTTTACTATTTTATTATGTTCTTTTGTGCATTTCACGGCACTTCATGTATCGTCAAGTTTGGCTGTTTCCTCTATTGGTCAATTTTGCTTGTGTGTGCAGATCTTCTATGCTGCAACAAGGTTGTAAAGTGTTTAAAATAGGAAGTCAACTTTCAAAACCCACAAAAATTGGTTGGAGGACACAGGGATAAATGAAATGGCAACATTTGGAAATGGTGTTTCTATAATTGTTCCGACAGGTCAGAACTCTATTTCACAGCTTACTAAATTAACATATTGTCAGTCACACAGAATGATTAACATTAGTCAAATTATGTGTGCTCTTCCAGAACACCTTTGTTAGGAAAAGGTCATGAGCAGGTTATTTCTGCAACTGTGAACCCTGTTACACAGTAATGAAGAAATATATACTTCCTCTTATTTACTGAGCAACCTAAGAATGGTGGGAATGAAGTTCAATACTGACTACTTCTAGAGTTTAAATATTAACATGAGGGGAAGTAATTGAACAGAGGGGTTTATCAGGACTTCCCAGGTTCAAACCAAAGGCTAGCAGATAGTGAGAGTTAATGAATAAATGGCATTTGTTCATGGAATGATATAAACACCATGGCTAAATGCAAGACTGGAATTTAGCCTAAAGACTTCCTTATCTCCATGTCTAGCCAAGATATATCTGCCATATACTTGTGAACAAAAAGACTATTTAATTGGCTAGCTCTCTACAGGCACCATTTAAATTCAGGTTAATTCTTAGAACTACCACACTTTTCCATAGTTGCTGGTTTAGACAGCAGGCCTTATACTATAAAGTGTTTGAGAAGATGCAAAATAGAGAGGTTAGATATCAGGTAATTAAATAGTCATAACAACATGAAATCATTGAGGTTACATGACTATTCAATAGACCCTAAGGCAGGCATGTCCAAAGTCCGGCCCGCGGGCCAATTGCGGCCCGTGTTCCGGTTTAATACGGCCCCACAGGTAATTTGGCAATATCTATCTTTTATGGCCCCCAACGAATCCATATGTATTGAGATGAATACATTGTAAAATCTCAGTTAATGTCAGTTGGTCTAAATCAGTTATAAATATATTTGGACACAACATGTATACTTGGTGTTATGTTCCTGTTCATATTTTTTTAACTTAAAAGTTGACAGACAACCTTTATTACCAATAATATGTAATGTACTTTACAATGTTCCTGACATATTTCAGCTTCCTGGATTTTTTTTTTCATCTGGCCTTCAGATATGAAAGGCAGAGTGATTTAACACCTGTTTAGATTTGTCATCCATGTGACGAAATGAAAAGTATGCCGTTTGCAATAAACTTTGCATAAAATAGTTAATTTTCATTTAATTTTAATGGTTCAAAGAATGTCAGGAAAAATGGTCGGCCCTCACGCATGTTCACTTCATCAAATCTGGCCCTCTTTGAAAAAAGTTTGGACACCCCTGCCCTAGGGGCAGGGCCAGCATCCAGTGCCCTCCTGGCCCCACTCCCAGGGAGCCCCCTGCCACCCTGCGCTGCTGCCTCTGATACAGACGCAGCAGTATGAGGTGGTAGGGGAAGCTAGTCTACAACAGGAACCAGTTTAAACACCAGCTCCCCTTGACGACAGGCTGTCTGTCACTCTGTGCTGCTGCCTCTGATGCAGAGCAGCCTCTGTCTGCGGGGAGCTTAGAACCTCTGCAGACAGGAACTGCTACTGCGAAGCAGCCTCTGCCTGTGCGGGGGAGGGGAGGGGGGGCAGGCTTGTTGTGGACAGAGGTTACTTAGGAGATGTGGAGCAGCTTCTGTCTGAGGTGACCCCCCCACCCTTCGGACAAAGGTTGCTCTGCATCTCCCAGAGCAGCTTCTGTCCACAGAGAGCCTGGGACCACCACAAACAGAGAATGCTTCACAGTAGCCTCTCCTCCCACTGCTGCCTCTGATACGAGGGGGTTGTATGAGTAGTCGACAAGATTAAACGATAAGTCTAGGCTTATCGGTTAATCGTCTAGTTGACTACTCGTTGACATCCCTAGTGCAAAATGAAATGATTTCTCATGCCTATGAAACCTGCACAGACCATTAAAAAAAGGAACTTATGCTACATCCTCTTGTTCATACTGAATGTTACTTTCCACATGATAGAGAGCAAGGCCACAATGTCAAGAGCAAACAATAGCAAAACCAAGCCTGCACAGATACCAGAGATTTCATAATAGAGAAACATGTTCCTTTTTAGTCTGAGGGTTTGACTGCGCCCCCCCCCCAGGTAAGTTAAATGAGGAAAATAAGGCCTTAATCTGCTTTTCTCTGCAGCCGCTTCTCACTTTTGGTAACCTGGAAATCCTGCCCTGCAGCACCAAACATCTACATTTCTTTCCAATGGACCGCCAAATCTCCTTTACCTTGTCTTGACCTCAGTGTCTCTCTACTATCAATCTCCAACTACCTTAGAATTTGTCTTAGGGACAGTACAACCAAGAAAAGTGATCTCCCCATCTAGACTGACAAACTACATCATATCATGTGTATTCAGGACTTTCAAACAGACTTGATAAAAGAGGCTAATTTTTCATTTATTAGATCAGGTCTGGGGGAGCAGTGATGTTTAGCTCTTAAGCCTGGAGAAGTTTTGCACCCTCCCACCTTTTCAGTCACTGTATACTAAGGACTGAAAAGGTCCAAATAGACCTGTATCCTAATACAAAAACACACCCTACCTTCCTTCTAAGGGAGTTTTATTAATAGCCCTCCTTTAACCATCAGCAATGGAGATTGGGTAGGGAGAATTATTTGGAAAGCCCTCCTGCCAAAAGAACAGTAATGCACAGCAGATGTTCCATAAATGGAGATTTGCTATAACAAGGTTGGCCAGCAGAGGGAGTCACAAGCTCAACAAGCTGCTAGTTTTTGAACTGCAAGAAGCACTAAAGGAAAAACGTTCTCTCCCACCAAGACAAGTCAGAGTCCAATATCGTGCCAACAGGTCCTGTCCTAGACTGCCAATCTACAGAGCTTCAGGGGATATTACTAAAACCAGCATACAGGGAACCATTATTCTGAGCAGGAATTTTGGCTACTAGTATGGAAATTTAACACACATTTTAATAGACAAAAAAAAAGGAAGGACTAGAGCCGGATATAGCACTTGCAAGACCTGTATACAGCCAGTTTCCACAGCTATGCTACTGCAGCCACAGTAGACTAAAAGCATTGATCTTCCAATCCATGTCTGAAATGTTGTGTGGGGTATCTCTCTAGCACACAAATTCTGATTAAGAAGCGGGTAAACATTCATAGGAGGCTCCACACTTTCTTAGGACTCAAGCCAGCTATGACCTGATGTCTCAGAGGTGACGTATTGGTCATTTGTTTAAACTGCTGTATTTCAACTTTGGAAAATATTTTAATACTTCCAAAAAGCTTCTGCAGCCAAAGGTTAGAAACAGAGGTTTAACCACATGTGCACTCTTCCCTAGACTTGGCTGAATATTGAGATGGCTATTCCTTAACCAAGACCTGCATTACTATGCATGCAGTCAGAGCATCTAAATGTGCTCTATAATGTTTAGAAATCTGTCATCAAATCTCTTAATCCAAAGTATTTAGGTTCCTTGGCCAGAATGAAGTTATCTTTGCTACGCTGATCCTTTAGTGCAGGGAACAGTCTCGCTCTCCAGTGGAGTGGCTCTGACTTTCAGAACTGACTCTTCCCCAATGCTCCCCCCCCCCCCAAATTATGAGACAAAACTGAATGAACTAGGAGTCACCAAATGAAATAGGTAGCAGATTTAAAACAAACAAAAGGAAGTATTTCTTCACACAACTCAGTCAACCCGTGGAACTCCTTGCCAGATGACAGTGTGAAGACCAGGATTTTAACAGGGCTCAAAAAAGAACTAGATAAATTCATGGAGGATCGGTCCATCAATGGCTATTAGCCAAGATGGGTAGGAATGGTATCTCTAGCCTCTGTTTGTCAGAGGCTGGGAACTGGTAACAGGGGAGGGTAACAGGGGACACCTGGCATTGGCCACTGTCAGAAGACAGGATATTGGGCTAGATGGACCTTTGGTCTGACTCAGTATGGCTGTTCTTATATTAATAGTCACAAAGATTCTATTCTAACCCATAACTTTGAGTTACTATGCACCATCACCTATTCTAAACTTGGACTGTAGTACATTACTATTAACACTAGGGGGAGCTCTTAATGCTTCCATTTGCAACAGTCTAAATCCCAGATTAAAGCCAGAAGGGAGCATTATGAATCCCAAGATACTTGCTGCTTTGTACTGGTCAGGCTAGTCAGAAATGTTCTTACTTGTGAACATGGAGTCTTCTCAACAAACAACCAAAAAGCCCAATCCATCTGGTCAGGGGGTCACAACAGGAGATACAGAGAAAGGGAGGTAAAGTCTCTTTACAGAAGGCAAAGGCAGCATTTATAAGGAGTTCAGAGTGTATCATCCTTAGAGGTCAGGGTGATACATGCTAGCAGTGCAGGAAGCAACTTGTGTCCCTGCTGCCAGCACTGTGCTTCCACAGGAACCTGAGAGACTTACCTTAATGCGCTGTACCCTTGGCAAACACTGACGCAGCATAGCACTCTCTCCTGGTTGGCCTGGGTCTCTCCCAAGTACTTGCACACAATGTTTCCACCCAGGCTAAAGCCCACCACAACTAGCTGGGTCTGAGGGTAGGTCTTCTTGATGTAGTTAACCATGGCTCCAAATTCCCAGGTGCAACCTGTGAGAAAGGCCAAGTTCAGAGTAATGTTAACAGAATTCTAGACCCCTATCCAGCTTTCTAACAGCTAAAGCAACTATACTAGAAGTCTCTGTGCCTTCCAGCATTGGCTTCAGAAGAACAGCTCTCCAGAGGGTAAAGGAACCCTAGTTACCTCAAGGTCAGTTATGCTGCTAGTCAGAGACTTCACTACTTCTAAAGAAGAAATGTGCATGTGTGTACCAGACAGCAGCTGGATATAGCATGCTTGCAATCCACATGCTGGGGAACAAAACACTTCAACATGTCAGGAACACTGCTGTGTGAGGATGCAAGTGTCCACCTCCTTCATGCACAAAATGCAGAGCACGGAGGCCAACATGTCACTGTAGGAGTTTTCCCACAGACGGAAACAGGCCTAGGCACCACCCATAATGCAGGGGAATCAACTAACCCCGCTAACAAACCTTGAAGCACAGAAGATCCCAAGGTCATTCTCAGCTAGTACTCTCTTTGGAGTAGGGCATCTTGCTAAACCCAGCATTTCAGAACTAGCAAGACTGAATTCATTTTGTATTTGTTGAGATCTGAATGAAGGCAAGAGAATAATAGGGTCAACTCCTTTCCTGTCATTGAAAATAGAGACATCACTTAGAAGATGGATGTGTCAAGCTGGGTCACATAACAAAAAGTCTTATGGGACTATGACCAACTATAGTTGTACTTTAGTGAGTAGATAGACTGACTTGCTTATTCAATTGCTTAATAAGGCGAGACACAGAAAATGGTGTTTTAGTAAGAGGTTTCCTGAATCTATCCCCCAACAAATATATTAGTTTTCCTAAACCTAAATATTCTCTACAGAGATTTTGTTCTCACCTGATGTCTGAACAGAAAGATAAATATATTTCCCGAGAAGATGGAAATCTCTTTTGACTCAAGCAGAACATACACATGAGAACTGGCTACAGAAAGTTCTTAGACTCATAGGCTTTAAGGTCAGAAGGGGCCATCATGCTTATCTATGCTGACCTCCTGTACATTGCAGGCCACAGAATCGCACCCAGGCACTCCTGTAATTGCCCATAACATCTAGCTGAGTTACTGAAGTCTTCAAATCTTGATTTAGAGATTTAAGTTATAAAGATCCACCATTTATAGTAGAGCTTCAGAGTTACAAACATATGAACAATGGAGGTTGCATATAACTCTGAAATATTTGTAACTTGAACAAAACATTATGCTTGTTCTTTCAAAAATTTACAACTAAACATTGACTTAATATAGCTTTAAAACTTTATTATGCAGAAGAAAAATGCTGCTTTGCCCTAGTTAGTAGTTTAACATTTAACACAGTACTGTACTTTTATCCCCTTTACTGATTTGTGAAGAATGGATGCTTAAGCACTATATCATCAGTGCATGCATTCCCCTTTAGATTCAGAAAGGGGAGGGCATGCAGGCCTTGTCTACACCAGCAGTGCGCAACCTATGGGTTGCGACGTGGCTGTCTTCTGGGCGGGTCGCAGGGTCGGACTGGCCGCCATTTATTTCCCAGCACAGTGTACATGTGGTGGGGGCGGGGGGAGCAGAACAGCATTTAAAGGGGTCACGCCTTTTTTTTTGGCTCCACCAAAATTTTCCAAGCGGTTACGCTGGGAAAAAGGTTGCGCACCACTGGTCTACACTAACCCCTGGTGTCGATCTAATTTATGTGACTTCAGCTATGCAAATAGCATAGCTTAAGACAATGTATTCACCATGGTATCTGGTGTGCAGTAAGGTCATCGGGAGCCGCACACAAGTGAGAAGCAACAAACAAAAAAACAAAAAACCCCAACAAACAAAAAAACCAACAGTCCTCACTGACATGTCCCCAAGTGAGATGGAGAAAGACACTCCCCACATTCCCCCCCACACACCAGAGCTTAGAGGGGCCCAGCTTAGTAGATTTTGTGTGCTCCAACCACACAGTGGGGCAGCAGGAGGGCTAGAGCACCAGGCACAGAGCCCACAATGCAGGGGGGCCTGAGCCTCGGGGGCCATATACAGACAACCTGGGGGCTGTATCTGGCCCCTGGGGCTGAGGTTCCCCACCACTGGCTTAGAGATCGATTTATCATGTCTAAGCAGACATGATAAATCAAGGCCAGCGGATTGATCGCGGCAGCATCAATCTCCAGCGTTGTGGAGACAAGCCCACAGAGAGTAAAATCCATGCTCAAGTTTGCATATGCTGTACTCCAAGAAGAATGACCTATTTGCTGAAATCTGGACTAACTGTGACATCATCCTCGGCAGCTGGAGGAATCTTCAGCACCAGATTAAAGAGTCTTTCTAATGCCACATTTTGATCACTAACCATCTGCCCTCCCTTTCCTCCCCATTCCCCAAGGTCATGCCCAAATTCAAACTTAATTTAATTATTTCCAGAAGGGGAGGGAGAGGCTGACTTCAACAAAGCTCAGACAACATGTTTTCTAGTCCTGTGTATATACTCTGCATCTGAGACACAGTCTAAAGGGAGAAGGCAAAGACTGATCTTGCAACAGGGCACAGGATTGAGAATAAGGAGACCTATGTTTTTATTCTGGGCTCTGCTACTCACCTACTCACCATTTGTCATCTCAAGTGTTGACCAATATTTGCTGGCTAATATATAAATGTATAAAAATATATAATAATGTGTTATCTGCACCATATATATTGGTATGCATTAAGTAATAACAATTATATAGCCTGAACTGCCCTATGCCTTGATTATAAAACTGTTCACATAACTTGCATTAGCCAAAGTAAGATTTTGCTTAAGTAGACAGGAAAGCTGTTAGGGTCAGAGCATAGGAGTATTTTACCATAGTAACAGGTAGGGAGCTATTCTCACAGGCCAGTACTGGAATACCCCAAAGGAAGAAGACAGAATGGACATTATTTGTAACTCTGAACACAATCTTATGGCTGTTCTTTCAAAAGTTTACAACTGAACACTGACTATATAGTTTTGAAACTTTACTATGAAGAAGAAAAATGCTGCTTTACCCTTTTAAAGAAGTTTAGGTTTGAACACAGTATCCACTGTATCAGAGACAGCAACACTGAGCGGGGGAGAAAACTTGTGTAACTGTTGAAATTTTCAGCAGTTACACATTACCTAAATAAACATATTAGCCACTCTAGTTTTTGTCTATGATCCTGTCAGATTGCGTACTTCCAATCCCAAATGAGGCACGTGGTTCGTCAATTTTTAACTATGAGGCTATATTATGTATGATTGTTCCAGCCTAGTAAAAACCTAAAAGATCCCTTCAAAGACAAGCACCTGATATTCTAGTATCCAAAACAAAAATACAAAAAGGAATAAAAGAAGCTAAGGAACTCAGACAAAATGGGCTGAATTTTAGTGATTTTTAAGGAAATACATAACTTGTAAAATCATCCTATAAATGCTACGAGCTGATGCATAACTATGGGACCACCCCTTCTGCACGAGGTGAATACTGCATGAGACAGCTTCCTGTAAACCTTTTCCTGTACTATATTTTTATTATCCAATAACCTTGACTGACATTGGTTATTTAGTCTCTTGCCTCAACAAACCAAAGCATAGTCAAACAACTGACTATACTATTTATTAACATTAAACAAGTCACTTCATCTCTACCTCAGTTGCCCTATTTGTGAAATACAGCCTTTCCTTTCGCAAGCATTTTGAAAGGTGTGGCTGAAGAGGCTAAGTATTATTATGGATGCTCTGTGTATGGGTGTTCTCGCAACAAGTACTTATGGCAGTGGTCACCAACTAATAGATCGGGATCTACTGGTAGATCTTGCAGCTTCTGAAAGGTGATCCTAACTGGTTTGGTCAAGGAGGTCCTACAAGGGTATTTGGGTTTGAGGTTGATCTTGGATTGCACTTAAATTCAAAAAGTGATCTTGTGCTTAAAAAAGTTGAAGACCACTGACTTACGGAATGCAGAATCTTTTACAGTAAGCTTGCCCGATGCAGTTACAATAGTCACTTTTGGGTACCCACAATGGTGTTATATTTGTACTAGTCCCAGGGTATGAAAGAGAAAAGACCAGTGGTCCCCAACGCGGTGCCCGCGGGCGCCATGGTGCCCGCCGGGGCATTTGTAGGCGCCCGCCGACAACCCGGGCTGGCCCCGCCCCGATGCACTGGAGGCGCCGGCCCCAGGCACGCAACACTCACCGGCACCTGGTGCGCGGCGCTCGGGCGGCCCCAGCCCCGGGGCACATGCGGGCGTGCGGCGCCGGTGCCGGCCCCAGGCACGCAGCTCGGGCGGCGGCGCCAGCCCCGGGCCCATGGCACAAGGGGCTCGGGCGGCCCCGGCGTGCCCCAGGACGCGCAGCCCCGCCCCCGGGCGCCCGGCGCATGTGTGGCCCCGCCCCCAGGCGCCCGGGAGCCCGTAAAGGTTGGGGACCACTGCATTAGACCAACTGCTGGTGGTGAAAGCTTACAATGCAGGTCTTCACATCATTTCTGGGTGCATTCAGTTAGGACTGATCTGGGATACATACAGTGTGTTGTGCTAACTCTGGCAGAGCAAACAGATGCTTAGATCTGTAGCTAGAGTGGGGGTGGATGAAGCCATCACTAAGGCACTTCCCTTTGAGATTGGAATTCTTAGAGACAACCAAGAATGCGATATTTTGATCAACTTGTGCTGCTCTATAGCAGGGATGGGGAACCTTTTTTGGGTTGGGGCCTGCTCATACACAGAAAAATCATTTGGGGACTGAACACAAGTGAGAAGCAAAAGAAAAAAAAACCAAACAAACCTTCACTGAATTGTTCCACCCTCACTGAATTGTTCCTCCCTCTCCCCCCCATCCCAAGAAGGAGAAAGACACTCCCCTTGCACACCAGAGGCTAGAGGGGCCTAGGTTAGTAGATTTTGTGCGCTCCAGCCCTGCAAGACAGTGGCAGGGGGGCTGGCATGCCAGCACAGGCTCCACAATGCTGGGAACAAGCCCCAAACCTCAGGGGGGCCAGATCCACGCAAGCAAGGGGCTGCATCTAGCTCCCAGGCCTACGGTTCCTCACCCCTGCTCTATGAATAGTCCCGTTACTGCTTACTTGGATGTAGCCAGTGACTGAGACTGAGCTGATGGAGACCAACTGGCAAAACTCCTCCTCACCCCATTTTCTGTCTCATTCTCCTTCAGCCTTTCCTCTGTTTTCCCTCTGTGACATATACTCTTTAGGTCAGGCCTACATGATCCATTTGAATGGATTCCCTCTGGAAGCAGAGCCACAGTCTGTGTTAGATCCTTTAACACTGCAATTTGAGAGAAGGGACCTAGTTGCATGGATCTCTATGTTTAAAAGGCTCAGCTCTCGGGCTAGTATTTATCATGAGTTCCCACTCCCTCCCTTACGGTTGTACAACTAAGCTAGAAAAGAGAAGCAGCTCTAACAAGAAGAAATAGCAGTCCAGAACCTACAGCAAAGTTCAGTGGTGAGCTGGTCCCTCTCTTGAATCACTGCCTCAGGGAGGCAACAGTCATTCTCCTAGCTAAAGGGTGGGCATGCAAAGGCCCAGTATCATTACAAATGATACACAGAAGCTGGCAAGAACCAAAAGGTCTGCCTCACGTAAAGTACATTAGAAACAGATCATTGTATCCTACTTGGGATAGAAGAGAATTTTACCTGCCTCTAGGGAGGCTTTCTGGCAGCATCTCTGTGCCCCCTTTTGAAACATCTTTTCACAAAGTTTTTTGTTTTTTATTTGTTTTCTTTTGTTTTTTTAATCAAACAGCCCATAATACTTCACAAATCTCAGGAGCTCTTCCCTGTACCTCTTAAAACTAGTGCATTTTAACATGGCACTATTTGAAACAGTAATACATTGCGGTACACTGGGGAAATTTCCAGGAGGATTTACACGGATCAATTAAAGCACAACACAACAGCGTGCTTCAGAAATCACAGTTCCGTAGAATTCATGATTCCACATTGTAGATAAACCCTAATACTGCTCCATTTCTATCAGCAAGATCATTTCTGACACATTATCAGGTTGGTGTTTTGATTAGCTAAGTGTACTGCAGTGTTCAGAATTCGCTAGGATTGTTAAAGACCCTATTGTTTCAACTCGGCAAGCTTTGGGGCTGCGTCTGGTTTGGCAGATTTAGAATACTTTGCAGTGTTAACATTCTTAATGAGCAGTTTCTCCTCAGGGTGACAAATGCAGGGCTGGATTGGTTTCCTTAGGAAACAGCCAGCAGTCAAAATTATTTCTGACCATTAGACTTGAGGGCTATGAGCAATAGCTTCAGAAACTTGAAACTGAATTAGCATCAGGTCAGGCCTAGTCTACCGGACAAAGTCCCTGATAAAGGTCATCCTCTTCCCAAGGGATATTTCAGTTGTCGCTGAACTCCTGCAAGGACGCTGGCCTGTTTGGCTTGGAGTCAGAGGAAACTCTACATTCTTGAGTTTACTAGACTTGCTTGGCTCACTGTTTGGCATGATGCTCTTTAAGTGAAGTTGTGTTTCTGAACCATCATGAAGACATGCTGGGCATTCCTTGCCCTTTGCAAAGCTAAGAAGAAATAAAAAGACCAGTGTTCTCTCTAAGTACATAGAGCCCTGGTCCTCTGACTGGGCTGATTAATCACCTAAGAAGCTGTACTGCCATGCATCTTACAGGGAACACTGAAAGAGACAGATCTCTAGTGCTGTCCTAGAGAATACTACCTAGGGGTCTGAGCTTAAAGCCCAATGGATTCAAGACAGAGTGCCATTAACTTCAGTAAGTTTTAAATAAAACTCCTAGACTAGGCTCTCTTTAAGGCTTCTTAGATTTGACACTAGCTGAAGATAGAACTAAATGTTTAAAAGTATATGGCCTTGATTTGTAAGCCCTAAGCAAAGCTGGTATGGATCCATGTGTATACACCATATACTAGCTATTTAAATGCTACATGATTACTATTTTCATTTCATTACATGTTCTAGTTATTAGCCACATTCCTACCAATTCAGGTTCAGGAATTCTTCTTAGGCCTGAAATTAGAATCAGCCTGGCCAGAGCCAAGATTTTGAGTGTAACTAATGGCTGGGGAGATAAAGGGAAGGGCTAAAGACAACAGAACTTGCCACCTTAATAGGGTTTTATTTGCAGAGAATGCTCAGCGCTTATGGAAAGAAAGGCTGTGTCTAAATTAGACACTTTGAAATTGCAAATGAAGCTGGGATTTAAATTTCTTGCGTTTCATTTGCATAATGGCAGCTGCGGCTTTTTTCGGAACGGTGCTTTTTGAAAGAAATATGGCAGTTTAGAAAGGGATCTTTCAAAAAAACCCTTTTCCGAAAGATCCCATAAACCTCATTTTTTGAGGAGTACAGGATCTTTCGAAAAAGGGTTTTATTTTCCATCGATCCCTGTCTAAACAGCCGTTTTTCTTTCAAAAAGCCCCATTTTTAAAAAAAAATGCAGCTGCCATTATGCAAATGAAGCATGGGAAATTTAAATCCCGGCTTCACTTGCAATTTCAAAGTGTCTAATTTACATCCCTTTTTTGAGAAAAGGGATGTAATCTAGACACACCAAAGAGTTAGGCCCTTTGAAGGACTCATGTTGGGCTGCCAAAATTCCAGATGGTCAAAGCCACTAGTCAGTTTTGAAAGCCCTGGCTTACATGCAGACTTCTCATGGGGTGATTAGACACCGCAGTTCTCTTGGAAAACATCAACCTCAAACCGTTCAGTACTGATCTGACTTGGTTGCCCGGGTGAAAAGTGAGGGAACTGAATTCTCAAACAGCAGCTCACAAGAACTTGTTACTCCCCAAAATTAATCTAGTTTCTACATAGCACTTTCCATACTTTACAGATCTGTAAGGCCATAAAGTTTAATACTGTTAAAACTGCACTGCTAGCTCAGCAGGCAAACAGCAGCCAGAAAGCTCAAGAACATTGTAATTTATTTCTAATTTAAACAAAATAAAACCTACTCTGGGCTACAAATATACATGCTAAATACCAACCTGAAAAGAAAACAGCCACAGGAGTTTCAGACAAACCAATAACATTCCACTCTAGTGCTATATATGAAGCATCTCCATTCACTCCCACCACGCCAAAGGTGTGCAATTAAAAGGGTACAAAAGAAAACTGAGGCAAGACAAAGAGCCCATGCCATAGAGGAGGGGTGGGGAACCTTTTTTGGGTTGAGGGCAACTGACCCACAGAAAAATCAGTCAAGGGCCACACACAAATGAGAAGCAAAAAAACCTAAAACCCTCACTGACATGGCCCCCAAATGAGGAGAAAGACACTCCCCATATTCCCTTTGCCCACCAGAGCCTGGGAGGGAGTGGGGGGAAGCAGCCTAGTAGATGTTGTGTCCTCCAGCTCTGCAGTGGGGCAACAAGGGGGCTGGAACACCAGTGCAGGCTCCCCAGTGCTGGAGGGGGCCCCCCGGGGCCTTGGGCACCCATATCCAGGTGAGCCAGGGGCCACATTTGGCCCCCGGGCCTGAGGCTCCCCACCACTGGCTTAGAGATCGATTTATCATGTCTAAGCAGACAGGCTAGGCCAAGGCAGTGATTGCTTTTACTGAATTGCCTTCACATAGGGTTGCCAGACAGTTGAAACAAAAATACCAACCCCCCCCACCCCCCCAAAAATGGGGAAAAATTCTGTGGAAGGGGAAAAAGGGGGGGGGGGGGGGACCAAAGTTGTTGAGGAAAAAAAAAAAAAGACTCCAAGTAAGCCAAAAAAAAGAAAAATTAAAATAAAACAGTATGTCCCCTTTAAGAGTTAGTGCAGGGATAGGAACAGGGGAGAAATTGAGCACTAAGACCCAGGGGAAGCATTGCTTCCCCTAGGTCTTTTGCCAGCAACTTTGGGGAACCAGGTAAGCATGGGGGTTGGGGTTGGAGAGCTGGGGATGTTCGGAGCTGGGGGGAGGGGGGGAGGGGAGAAGACGGGGCTCTGAGTGTTTGTAGGGTTGCTAGGTGCCCAGCATTTTTGCCTCCTGGCCAGGGAAAAATTCAGAAAATACTGGACATTTTACGTGTCCAGTATTCTCTGAATTTTTTTTTTTACACCAGACAGGAGCCGAAAATACCGGACACCTGGCAACCCCACCTGCACAGCATTCCTGGGTAACTAACTTTAGGAGATGTTTCAACATCTTACAGATGAGCAACTAAGAATTAAAATAACTATCTAAGTCTGGGTTGGAACTACAATCAGTTATCACAGCCCAGGGTAGCTGGCACTTCATCATGGGGCAGATACCGATAAGCCCCTTATTACCTTAGTCTGAAAAAGCTGAGACACTTCCCACCCCTAAAATGCAGGCCCACAAAATTCAAGCCGTCATGGTACTATCACTAATTCAGCAAGACAGAATTTCCTCAGCTTTCCCTGGCATATACTTCTTATCCAGGGGGCAGTACTCTATTTCTTCCATCTTTCTTCCCAGGATGGGGATATACCAGGCTACTCAAAAGCACCTTGCCTTCCTAGGCAGCTCATTGTGTTACATGATGTTTTCCAAGACCTCTCAAGAAGACTGCCTTCCTAGGACAACCTACTCTCCCTCTAACCTGAAATCCTACAGGGCTCTCCCTTCAATACCTGCCTTTCTGTATCTTTCCACAGCAGCTTAAGCAATCATGAGAGCCACAGCTGCTTCTCAGTAAAGGCTGAACCTCTCCAATTCAGAACTATCTCATCCAGAAACATCTGTCGTCCAGAATGATTTTAGTTAGCTTGATGCCGACTTTTCACGTGTGTGGCCAAGTTTCCCGTGGTCCTATATAGTTTGCTTACAATCAGCAGTCCTGGCTCTCAAATGTTCTGTGCTGTTTTTAGCTCTAATTTACCCCTAAATGTCCTTTAATAACAGCCCGTAAGCAGTGGAAGTGTGGGTAATGCTGCTAGATAATATTGACCTCCCATGGTCCAGAACATTCTTTTGTTCAGAACTGGTCAGATGCTGAGGGTGCCGGACTAGAGAGGTTCAACCTATACTTTCTCTCCCTCAACTAAGAGAAGCCAAAACTAGTTTGCCTAACTTAGTTGATCCTTGGAAACCAATTAATTTCTAAAAAGAAGTTAGAAAAGCTGAGGAGTACTCACCATACGTGAACATGCGTGGGGAAGTGAGCTCAATATTTGGTAGAGCTCCCAGATGATTCAAGACAGCACATCTATAACCATTTTTCTGAGCATAATCAACAAAAGTGCGGATATACTGCTTCTCGCTGTGATTAGCGATTCCAGGGCAGATGACCATTGTGACATCTTCTGTACATTTAATAAAGGAAGAAAGAAGACAAAGCTCAGGTTCAGGCTGAAGTAACATTTACTAAAGTAGTTTTGGACATTGCAAGTCAATGGAAAAGCTTTGACAGAAGGACAGCTAGAACATGATTTTGCTGCCAAGCAAATGAAGTTAGACTAGTTTGAGTTGAGATAGCAAAATTATAAATGCAAAGAAAATACAAACATGTAACTGTTGTTGGAAATTCTTCCCAGGATGGGCATATACTAGGCTACCCAAAAGCACCAGACCTTCACACAGAATTTCTTGGGCGACTTCATGAAAGTTTGCACCAGTAGTTCTACAGATAACTCATTAGAGGCAAGAATTCTTTACTAACTAGGAACAAGAACTTTTTGGACAATACACATATTACATATTTTCCCCCCAGTGGTAATGTATTGTGATAGCTAATTCTTGGGGAATTCTGAAGTCCGCTGCCACCCCATACTACAGACTAGACAGCATGCCACCAGGAGGGAAATTTTTTCTCTCAGGGTATGTTATTGATACTAAGTCTATGTCCCCTTCAAGCTCAATGGAAGAATCAATTTAGGTTAAAAATTGAAAGTTCTGCTATAAGCAGATACAAAAAAGAGGTTTATTTTCTTTAGTTCTGCTTTCATAAAAGTTAAACAACATAAAGGTAGTAAATACAGAAGTGTGGCTGCTACCACCTCATGTCCCGTAAAACAAGCATCCTGTTATGAAGTAGTTTCCTGCATGTTTCAACATGGTGAGACATCTTTTGATTAGAATAACCTAGACTAAGCAGCCTCCTACAGCAGAAGAATTTATTCTCAGGTAACAACTGAGTGAAATTTCTCAACAACCCAAGATTAAGTGACAAAAGCAATGTCAAACTGCTGGACTAGAGGTCTCTACTTACTTTGAGGGAACCTACATTTACTTATAGTAGCTAAAAGATCTACAGTCAAAAAATTCCCCAAAGTGAACGTGGCCATTATGACACAAAACTCATGACCAACTACTGTCACTATTCAGTTTCTTTGCTCCGCAGCTGATCTTCTGAAAGACAATTAGGCTAAGGGCTTGATGTGCTCCAATGTGGACAAGCTCATTGTTGCACATTGCCAGGGAAGCCAGCTACTGCATTTTTGTACATTGTATGTGAACAAACACAGTAATTGAGGTCACAAGACACTGTCATGCAGCGCTAGTTATTAAACAAGTGTGCTTTATTTCTACATCGTGCTCCACTTACTGCAAAATATTCCCTCCCATTAGCTTCTCTCCGGCTCTACAAATGACCTGGACCAGAATGACAGTAAATGTCTTTGTGTAGCATCCTACCACAAAGTGAGGATCCTATTTGTTTCTAAAGAGAATGTGTTTGAATTGATTAGAAAAGGTGGACTAATCTGTCTGAGGCCCAAGTAGAATGACAGGTTGCAAGTGAAGCCAGTTACTGAGTAGAGTTCACATTAATCTGTTGAACTGGGATTTCACTGAAATATGCTAGTGCCAGTGAGCCAAAAGGTGGAGCTCCCCCTGACAGCATGTTTATAATCAAATGAAGATATTCATGATTTTTGATTTACTAAGGCAATGGTTTCCTAAATTACAAATATAGTTACCTACTGACATCTGAAACCACCTCGTTTTGTATCCTAAACATGTTTACGTTCTCCTCTTTTGGAGATTGAATCTTGGGTCCAGGATGACTTTGGCACAAAGTTTAAGTTTAACCTGTTTTATGATCAGGTCATGTCCCTCTAGAGTGCTGTAACTACAAAGATTCCCATTTGCTAACCCCATAGACAGCGGGATCTGCACTGACTTTTTACCTGACCTTATCTAGCTTGTGCAGTCTCTAAATTGGGGGTTGGCAACCTATGGCTCACTAAGGAGCCAAACATGGCTCTTCTGAAGCCCCAACTCAGTCCCACAGCAGGGAACCAGCACTGGCGCTACAGCCTCATGGCCTCCAACAAGACTGGAACATCAGTGCCAACTTCCCGGTGAGGGGCGGGGATGAACAGGGAGAGAAAGCTCAGAGCCTCTACACCAGACCTGGAGTGCAGGAAACAAGCAGAGCTAAAAATGGCTCAACACAACAGCGTTTTCCTTCCCCCACAGTGTGCAGGGAAACCAGGAACCAAAGATGGCTCTCTGTACACTACTAATTTGTTTCTCCGGGACAGACTTTCCCGGAGACTTCGCCTGCAAATCCCGCCCAGAGGCTTCCTGCTGGGGAATGAGAGCAGTAGGAAGCATGTTACACAGTGCATGCCATGCAGCGAGAAAACAAGTGCTCCCTCCCCCCCATGCCCAGACCTTCCTACCTCCTCACTCACCTCCCCTGGCCAGACAGCCTGCCCCTAGCCAAAATTCCCCCTGCCCCCAGCACCTGCTGGCCAGGCAACCAGCCCCCAGCTTGCTCCTGCCCCAGCAATCTGCCTTCTGGCCAGACCTCACCCCCTCCTTCACCCTTCCTCCCGCCCAGATCCTGTACTCCCATCCCTATCCCATTCACTGGCAGCCCTGCCCCACACACAACTCCTCATTTTTTGCCTCAATCCAGAGCCTGGGAGGCCCACAAAATTCCCTAACCCTGGAACCACAGAAGAGTAAATCTGGCCTAAGGCCTTGAACCTCAGCCCTCCCCCCAATACAGAGTTGGAGCACCAGCAGAGTGAGGTGTTTCAGTTGGGGGTCACATCAGTGAAGGTTAGGGGAACTGGAAGGGGTATTTTTGTCTCACTTCAGTGGTCCCTGACTGATTTTTCTGTGGGTCGGTGGCCCTGACCCAAAAAAGGTTCCCCACCCCTCCCATAAATAAAGAATGTTGAAACCTTCTGTGTTGGATATAATATTTTCCTTTATTTTTTTAAAAAAAAAGATTGGCCAACAAGCCTGCAATTGGGACCAGCTCTCATCTGGCTGCAGCTTTATAACACTCCTGCACTCTCACGCACCCCAACCCGAGCCCATCATACACCTGAACTCCCTGACCTGAGACGCTCATACTAAGGATGTTAAGGACTAGTCTATTAGTTGAGTCGACTAGTCACTCAGATAGAGGCAGCAAAGGGAGTGGGAAAAGGGGTTACTTCAAAGAGGCAGCATGGCATGGAGCCCTGTATGAGCTCCATGCAGTGCTGCCACTTTGAAATGTAGTGGTGGTTTTTCAAAAAGGCAGCGCCTCAGAGAGGCCGGGATCAGCTGTGCAGCATTGCCCCCTTTGAAATGCCACCGCAGTGTTTCAAAGCAGCAGCACCACGTGGAGCTCGGGATCAGCTGGAGATTCCCCAGCTGACCCCGGGCTCCATGCAGAATTTCCACAGAACCTGGGGTCAGCCGGGGACTCCACAGCTGATCCTGGGCTTTGCACTCGGCATTTCAAAATGTGCGGAGCCCAGGGTCAGCTGGGGAGTCCCTAGCTGGTTCCATGGAAATGACACACGGAGCCCCAGATCAGCTGTGGAGTCCCCAGCTTATCTCAGTTTCCATGGAAATGCTGTGCAGAGCCCAGGATCAGCTGCGGAGGCCCGAGCTGATCCCGGCTCCGTATGGCATTTCAAAGCGACAGCATCACATGGAGCCTGGGGTCAGCAGGTATCCTGCTGATCCCACGCTCCATACAAGCACTGCCACTTTGAAATGCACAAGAGCCCCCACTAAGGACTCTTGTACATTTCAAAGCTGGCACACCACATGCAGCCCAGGGCCAGTAAGCATCACCAGTGCCCTGCCATAAGACTGACAGAGGACAGCCTGAATGCATTCATGAAGATGGATTTGACTAGATGTGATGTAAATGTCAATGAAATGTGCGAAGAGATGCAGCAGCAGAAGTCCCATTAAGTAAAGTCTGTGAGTACAAGGTTTCATTTATGCTGCTATTAATCATTATGTCAATTATAAGTAATATCAAGTTGTATATTTTCAATCATGCAAATGGGTATTCTTATATGGCTCTTTGTTGACTATTTGTTCTGAATTTTGATGTAGTTTAGCTCTTTGATTTGAAAAGGTTGCCAGTCCCTGCACTAAATGATGGTTCTTCCGCTTGCCATCTAAATAAGTGTTTACAATTCACTGTGACTCAGCAGTTCCTATAGCAGCAGCTAAATGTTTTGGCTTGATCTGTGCACTTTAATGGGTTGTGAGCATTAAAGAAGATTGAGCCACATGCAGGACAATCAAGGCTATTGACCTTCTGGCTAGCTCCAAGCACATCACATAGTATGGAGTTATTCCTAACCTAACATTTTATTTTCTGAAACTTCTTGTTCAATTTAAATGCAATTCCTTCCTATCCTCACCAGGATGTATTACACTAAATATGACAGCTTGTATTTTAGAGTATCTAAATCTTGGGAATATAGAATATGTCCATTGCCTGCTTCAAGTGCAAATCTGATAGTAATTTATGCATGGCCACCTCCTAAATTTAAACCACAGGCCATAAAGCATGATTTCCCCAAACATCTGTAACTAAACTTCAGAGCAGGGGCCCTAAAAGGTCAATAAACAGATACAGCACAGATTTTGTATGATACAGCCAATTTGAGGGGCTGAGTCCTTATTTCCCTCATCTACTGAGTCAAAGCTAGCCCCAATCTTTCCGGGTTTCTCAAGGATAGCAATGTAACTTTTCCAAATATACTTCAACAAATATTTAGACAAGTCTCTAATCAGACAGATTAAAGCCACACATGCCAACGTGGCTGTTTGACTAACCTCTGATGCAGTGTTCAGTCAGGGGCTCAAAGAGGTCAAAGGTTGATGTTGCTCCATCTGACATTGTGAGGTACTTGCGAAGTCCATAAGGATGTGGTGATCTTACTCGCCCCATCTTCCCATAGAGAGCAGTCTGGATATGTCCACTCTTCCCCCAGATCATGGGTGGAATGTACCTGCAAGGAGAGAAAGAAAGAGAGGATTCAGCAGTGTAGTCTTGAGCTTTTAAGAGTCAATTTGCAATTTCTCTCACACACCAAAGACATTAGCAATGTGAATAAGTGTAAAGTAATGCACATTGGAAAAAAATAACCCCAACTATACATATAATATGAGGGGGACTAATTTAGCTACAACTAATCAGGAAAGAGATTTTGGAGTCATCTGGATATTTCTCTGAAGATATCCACACAGTGTGCAGCGGCAGTCACAAAAGCAAACAGGATGTTAGGAATAATTAAAAAAGGGATAGAGAATAAGATGGAGAATATCCTATTGCCGTTATATAAATCCATGGTATGCCCACATCTTGAATACTGCATACATATGTGGTCTCCTCATCTCAAAAAAGATATACTGGCATTAGAAAAGGTTCAGAGAAGGGCAACTAAAATGATTAGGGGTTTGGAACAGGTCCCATATGAGGAGAGGTTAAAGAGACTGGGACTTTTCAGCTTGGAAAAGAGGAGACTAAGGGGGGATATGATAGAGGTATATAAAATCCTGAGTGGTGTGGAGAAAGTGAATAAGAAAAAGTTATGTACTTGTTCCCATAATATAAGAACTAGGGGCCACCAAATGAAAATAATGGACAGCAGGTTTAAAGAAAATAAAAGGAAGTTCTTCTTCACACAGGGCATAGTCAATCTGTGGAACTCCTTGCCTGAGGAGGTTGTGAAGGCTAGAACTATAACAGGGTTTAAAAGAGAACTAGATAAATTCATGGAGGTTAAGTCCATAAATGGCTACAAGCCAGTCTGGGTAAGGAATGGTGTCCCTAGCGTCTGTTTTTCAGAGGGTGGAGATGAACGGCAGGAGAGAGCTCGCTTGACAGCAGAAAGGCCAGGGCCCAGAAGCTCCAACACATTAATGTTTTGGTGACAGAACTATGTAACAAATGCTATTCCAGAAACTAGACTTTTTTAGTCTACTTATTCAATTATAATGGGGCATTATAGTGTAGATTCAGTGTAGATTAAGGATGTTAAGTAGTATTTATTTCACTAATCGACAGGGCTCACCAGCCACATGGCTCAGCACGCTGCGCATGCGCAGACCACTCTGCACACGTGCTGATCACACTGCGGCGCCATGCTGGGCTAGAATCTACTCGCCCGTGGCGAGTAGATTACCTAAATTGTTGAGCCCTGCTAATCGATACATTTTTCCCCAGCTGACCCCAGCCTCCAAGCGGCTCTGCCCCTTTGAAATGCCACCGTGGCATTTCAAAGGGGCAGTGCCGCACAGAGCACTGCACGGAGCCTGGGGTCAACTGGGGACTCCAGCTGATCCTGGGCTACATGTGGCACTGCCCCTCTGAAATGCTGTAGTGGCGTTTCGAAGGGGCAATGTGACACTGAGCCCAGGGATCAGTTGTGCGGCGCTGCCACTTTGAAGTACCCCCTTCAAAGCTGGGGGTGGAGGGAGAAAGAAGTCAACTATCCTGTCGACTATCCAATAAGCATTTTCTTATTGGATAGTTGACCAGACCTTAACATCCCTAGTGTAGATCAGATTTTAAGTTACTTAAGTTGCTTAAATCAACTTTAAATTAGTCAAGAATATTAAGACAGTTAGAAATGTGGACCCCCATACTCACTAAGCATGAGCACAAGGCCACATAGCAAGTCAGTTATGCCAATCCAGTTTTTGGACTCTGGGGGATGGCTCTCAGTCCGATACCAAGTCTACTTTATACTACGTGCTTTCCCGATAGGAGGCAAGGGCTCAGTGCTTGTCTATAGCTCTGAGAAGCACAGTGTTAGATAAGTGGCAGGAATTTTATTGGGCCACTCTGCCTCTACTGTCACTAGATAGAACTAAATAAAAAACCCAGAACCACCCAATTCCATTGCAGGGAGCTAAATAAAGCATTTCCTGTCAAAGGCGGAAAGCACATCTGTACTAAGCTTATCTGGAGTGTGCTAGGGCTGGATGCCAGGGCAGATGGCTTTTTATCTCTGATATACTGTTCTTCATGAACCCAAGAAGAAAATGTGGAGATTGGGGGGAAGGGCAAGAAAGGGATGGTTTTATCCCGTTTGCAAACATGCCAACACAGCTGGCAAGAATTCAGTTAATGAGAGGCATAAAGCTGCACAGGCATGAAAGGTCAGACATCTTACCACCACACTAGGGTGACAGAGGCTCAGCACATGCCCCAAAGGGAAATGAATACAAATTATCCCTTAACATGAAATGCACAAATATGATTAATCAACTAGCAGGAGAAAATTAATTTCAGGGGACATGGATCAGCAGATATCCCAATTAGGAGCCACGTTCCTTATTATGCAGGTCATGTTACACATAGCAAGTTTAGAAAACAGCTGACAGTCTCCATGGAATCCAAAACAAATTGTGGAGTAACAGCTCTGTGATGTTTCAGGGACTTTTGACATTTACTTCCTCTTTTATTGCCCCAGACAATATGAAGCAAAGTTCTTGTTTCCTTGAGCAGGGGGTGAAGGCTTTGCCAAAAACATGAGCAGAGCTTGGATTCCTCCATTCAACTTCACTGCTTATGCAGCAGGCAATAACCCAATAAAATGAGACCTGAATTAAAGTATTTTATGCCACTACTCTCCTTTACAGCTCTGCTCCCATCCTTTCCCCTCCCTTTCACACCACAGTCTCTTGCTACCATTCTATTTCTGCACTTCAGTTCTGAGTGCCCCCCCAATAAAGTATTTTTAATTGATAAAATATAAATGGGATACATAAGAAAGTAAGACACATTCCTATAACTCTGACTGTCTTGCTTGTATGCATCTTCAGATCATCAGAGCTGCTTTATCTCGTCCCCAGCTAACCCCGGGCTCCGTTGAAATGCCGTGGAGACCCCAGGATCATGGGGCTCCATGGCTGCCCCTTTGAATCATTGATGTTCACATATCTTCCCATTAATAGTACTGGGCAATAGTAATATTTAAATGCAAAGCCAGTAGATTTACTCTAAACGCTACTGTGTTAAATTTGGGGAAGAAAATACACTTACATAAAGATTTAATGCCTACTTTAAAGGCAGATCTTGTCAGAACCTTAGCTCACAGTAAGGATGTAAAAGGTTAATTGGTTAAGAGGTTAACGGATAAGCTGATGCTTATTGGTCTCAGTTAACAGTTAAAATCCCACAGGCTGCCAGCATCCCACAGGAGATGGAGGCTGGTGAGATTGGGAGCTGGCAGCCCATGGGACTACAGGCTGATGCAGCTGGGAACCCTAAGGGGCAGGAAGTTGGTGGGGCTGGGAGCAGGCAGCCCACAGGGGCCACGAGCTGCTGGCAGCCCACGAAGCTAGGAGCCAGGAAGTTGGCAGCCCACAGGGCTGCAGTCCGGCAGAGCTCATTTAACCCCATAACTGAATTAAATTTTAACTGGTGACATAGTTAATTGTTAGAGAAAAGAAACTGCTCCCCCAGTAAAAAAGTTTGGCCAGGCCGCTCTTGCTATAGTGGGCTGCAGTACTCCTTGAGAGAAACCGGCCGCACCCTTCCTGCATACCATTGCCTTTAGAAAAAGGAAAGGTGTGAAAAGGGAAAAATAGCCTCAGACTCTCCCACCGGTCACCTTGGCGTGAGAACTGCGGGGCTTACCTGGTCGCATGAAACCTGCAGTTTCGGCCCAACCCCTAGGACACAGACCGCCCCACTTGGTGACCATTGGGCCATATATGGTAATATGCAAGCGTGGGAAAGCGATGTGCAGATTTGGGGATAAATACCCATCGCACAGTTCGCTCTAGTAGGTCTTCCCAACACACGTACCACCGTGCGCATGCCGTCTCGTATACTTCCAAGTGCTGCCGGCCTAATCAACCGACCAGCCACCTCCCCCGACTCTCGGGCGTAACCAAGGCCTTCGCAACCGAACCGATATCTGTGAAATGTTCCATGTGCTGTATAAGTTGGTATGTATGATTTGATTTTTTCTTGTTGTATAAGCTTAGTGTTGTAGTTGTTTTTGGGTAGTACATAGAGTTTGTAGTTATCACTTATTAATTAGTGTAGCTGGATATTTTAAGATTAGAGACTATTCCCCTTGCCGTTCCCATCCTTATATCTCTGACACGTTTAACTAGAAATCATAGAATAAATATAATAAATACTGTAAATTCATTATTAACATGGTCTATTAAAAACCTTAGAATAAATACTATAAATTCACCACTGTCATAAATAAATATTTTTTATTTGATAAAACTGTCCACCTGGTTCTGTCCTTCCCCCCTTGGGTATTCATCATCGGACCTGTGATTCTCGCGACATGGCGTCACGAACAGGATGCCCGTGGGAAGACAGAACTAATTTAACCCCAGAAGATTTACTCTTCCATGCCCAATATCACCAAATCACCAACACAGGTGACAGCATACTGGGACACCTGAGTATCGCTACTGGGGATCAAAAATGGGAGGTACGCCTTGATGGCCCGTCACTGGGTTGCGTCCTCCACACACACCCCACTAGTTGCTTTTTCCCGTTGCTGGAGGAAAAGCAGGTAAAACTAGCAGGGCTTAAAAAGCCACTAGATCCAGCAGCGACCCCCCGTCATGCCCTTAAGGCTATGGAGGCCTGCATAAAAAAGGCAGGAGCCTCTGTCTCTCCCTCGACATTCTATCCCGACTTAGAGACTGGGGGCCGAGCACACACCTTAGCCGCCAACGTAGCCGCCACCCTCGTAAACGCGCGAACGCGCCACAAGTTAAAACCTGATACTTATGAACCTCACCACCTTTTAGGAGCACTATACGGCCAGTTCATAACCGCACTGCGCCTAATAGAGCAGTATGAAGTTACTGCACGAACAGTCACACAGCAAATGTGCCCCACAAACAGCGCTAGAGCTGGCGGCACACAAAACCCCATTGAGGAACCAAAACCACCTTTACCCGAACCACCCCCCCCATACCCGTCTGCCCCACTCCTGCCCGAAAAACCTCCCACCCCCGCCGAAGAAGATAACCAGCCCCGGGAGGTTTGCCCCGTGGTGGTCACTAAGCACCTGGTGGACCAACAAGGTAACACCACGACTCAATCCGTCTCCCACACCTGCACTGCGGCAGAAAGGAGGGAATTGGCTGAAGCCACCCATAGACGCCCTGGAGAACCGGTAGTCATTTGGTTGGGGCCAAATGACCCAGAAAATGGTAGTGAAATTGTAGACTAGGAGGAGTGCACCTATTTGGTACGCAACGCCAGTTGGCATGGCGGGGCAGGAAACCCCATCATTGTCCAATGCAATAATGTTTGGCCAATCCCTCTCCCCTCTGATCACCCAGCTCATGGGCACCACGCTAGCCTCATTTAACATCCCTCGTGGAGCTGTAAAGGCTCCGCAAGATCTAATGTATGGCATAGCTGGACTCTCTATAGTTGTTTGGAGTCCTGCAAGGCACCCCCTCAACCTGACACCGGCCCAACAGACCCTGGGGGGCAGCCACATAGATTTGTCAATGACATCTCACAAATCCCGGTTGCAGGAATAGCAATAGACGCGGTTTATGAGGCCACAGGGCATCCAGATGCTGGCCAAATAAGGTGGTTACGCACTTTTGTTGACCAACCATTAACTAGCTTGTACATCATAATAGATAAGATCCACATTCCAACCCGCCAACCCGAACCATCAGCGGGAGCGGTAGCCACCATAATTTCAGGACCCCTTCCCGGCGCCAAGCAGTACCCAAAGGACATTGTGGTTGTAGATCTTGGGTCCCGCCAAACGTGGTGCAAGCCTTTACGCCGCGCCACGGTCAGCACGCTTACTAATGCCTTGCTGGAGCTCTTGGCCGCCTAGGGAGTGCTCAGACAAGTTCAAACTGATGGGGGCCCCCCGTTCCAGTCAAATGCACTACAGCAGTTTTTCCTACAGTTTAACATCGCTCACCATGTCCACTTGCAGTATCATCCCCAAAGTAATGGCATGGTGGAGCGTAAAATCGGGATCCTAAAGACTACCCTCCGCACTTCCTTGAAAGGAAGAGACTTTAAGAGCTGGCATCTCCACCTACAGCCTATGCTAATTAACCTTAATGAGCGGTGCAACCGGTGGCCAGACCTTAAGGCCCAGCCTTAAGGGCCATGGACACCCCAATTCAAAGCAGATGACCCAGTATGGATCTGCATTCCTGCCCACGATGGGAAATGGCATCCACAGCAGGCCGTCATCCAGGGTCCCGCCAAGTACCCCAATACGTATTGGGTGCTAGTTAGTGACTCTGGGCGCCACCTACTGGCCCACCATAATTGGTTAAGCAGACGTAACTAACTGACTTGGGCCAGTTCCGTGGTAACTGAGCCACCATGTGTTTTATCATAGATGCTGTTCATGACCCTACCATCCGGAGAGGGCCAGAAAAGTGTCACCAACACCGTGAAGCTTTGGGCCACTGCATATGCGGTCACCAGCAACCTCACCGATTGCATCGTCTGCACCCGCACCATACTCTCAGCCGCTGACGCGCCGTTTTTAGTCCGGCCCATTTTCCTAAATATGTCGGACCCGCTTAATGGGACCGACTGGGGCTTGGATGCGCGCCGACAGCTGCGCCCTATTTCCCGGGCTCCCACCCTTACCACCCTCTCGATTCACCCCACCTTAGCCCCACCAGGCACGTTCTGTTGGGAGTTCCCTTCCCCAGTGGTAGCTTCATTTCGTTGCCCCGAAGATCCTAAGCACCAGCCTGTTTTTGTTGGTAATCAGTCAGGCTGCACCTGGATCCTTAGTCCGTATGGACTATTTAACAGCTCCGGCAGTAATGTCACCTCTCGGTTTGTTAATATCCCGGACCACAGTTTCCCACCCAACCTTACTTCCATTGCCTTTATTTCCCCTGAGGAGAACGCCTCATGGGCATATCCCTTTATCTCCGCTAACGCCATATTTAGGGAACTTGTTAACCTCTCTATTTCTTGCATTCGTACGGAAACCAATGGCCACGAATACGGTGACCCGGTTCCCATTCCCTGGTATTGGGGCAATGAGGACGAGTACGACCTCACTACCTTTCTAATGGACCACCAAAAGCCAAACACACCGACTTTTTCGAAGCTCAATGCACTCCGCCCTGGACACTTCTGGATTTGCGACAACCAAGCCCACGCCACCCTTCCTGCACACGCCATAGGACGCTGCACCCTTGGCTACATCCAAATTGAGGGAGGAGGCATCTACTCCTACGCGAGAGACGAACATCCCCGCTTCACCCATCGACAAAAACGTGGATCTTGGGACATTTGGAAGTCAATTGAGGGCTGGTTTAGTAAAACCACACAGGCTGTGGTCACATTTAACCCTGTAGGCAATTTGATTTTGCAAGAGGAAGTTCGCGCCCTTGGCATTAGCATTGAAAGACTTGGCAATAAGACTGCTACTGCCTTACTTCTTACTAATCAAAAGGTAGAAGAAATGCGCATGTATGTAATGCAAAACCGTTTAGCTTTAGATTATTTGTTGTTAAAGGAATCTGGGTTTTGTCGTTGGTTAGGCAACAGCTACTCTCAGTTTGCAGGTAAATGTTGTATGGAAATTAAATCTATTGAGCAAAATGTAACACAGATTATTGATGATATCGAGGAGGTTGCTAAGAAGGCCAGAGAGTCTGTTTCTTGGTGGGAGAACATATTCGGCTGGGTCCCTTCCATATTTGGCCTTGGGGGATTAAGACAGTTTTTCTGGTTCCTTTGTGTCATATTGCTGGCTGTTAGCTTTGTCCTGTGCTTGGTTTGCGGCATTGTTAAAAACTTCACGAACCGCATCTCCGCCCTACCTATCTCCACGCCCGAACAAGAGGGGCTGCTTGCCTTTGAGGAAGCGGAGACGGACGAGGAGGTGGAGGTCTAGGTCTTCCCAGACGCAGCCATGGCCACGGGGGCATGTTAGAGAAAAGAAAATGCTCGCCCAGTAAAAAAGTTTGGCCAGGCCGCTCTTGCTATAGTGGGCTGCAGTACTCCTTGAGAGAAACCAGCTGCACCCTTCCTGCATACCACTGCCTTTAGAAAAAGGGAAGGTGTGAAAAGGGGAAAATAGCCTCAGACTCTCCCACCCGTCACCTTGGCGTGAGAACTGCGGGGCTTACCTGGTCGCATGAAACCTGCAGTTTTGGCCCAACCCCTGAGACAAAGACCCCCCCCCACTTGGTGACCATTGGGCCATATATGGTAATATGCAAGCGCGGGAAAGCGATGTGCAGATTTGGGGAAAAATACCCATCGCACAGTTCGCTCTAGGAGGTCTTCGCAACACACGGACCACCGTGCGTGTGCCTTCTGGTATACTTCAAAGCGCTGCCGGCCTGATCAACCGACCAGCCACCTCCCCCGACTCTCGGGCGTAACCAAGGCCTTCGCAACCGAACCGATATCTGTGAAATGTTCCACGTGCTGTGTAAGTTGGTATGTATGATTTGATTTTTTCTTGTTGTATAAGCTTAGTGTTGTAGTTGTTTTTGGGTAGTACATAGAGTTTGTAGTTATCACTGTTATTAATTAGTGTAGCTGGATATTTTAAGATTAGAGACTATTCCCCTTGCCGTTCCCATCCTTATATCTCTGACACGTTTAACTAGAAATCATAGAATAAATATAATAAATACTGTAAATTCATTATTAACACAGTCTATTAAAAATCTTAGAATAAATACTATAAATTCACCACTGTCATAAATAAATATTTTTTATTTGATAAAACTGTCCACCTGGTTCTGTCCTTCCCCCCTTGGGTATTCATCATCGGACCTGTGATTCTCACGACATTAATGTTTTATATCCCTGCCTCACACATGCTATAGTTCCTCCAGGATACAGTGCCAGAAACACATGACACCTTAATCTTCCAAAAAGATATCCCTCCCATTTGTTAGGAATGACTGATAATATAGTTAGTTCCCAGTAACTGCATGCAGTATGTATTAGGGATGTTAAATGACAGTTAATTGAGTAGTCAATTAACCTTATTAATTCTTATCGGTTAGTCGTCTATTCTATAGTTCCTGGGGGTGAAGCTGGCAGCCAGTGCGCTCTGGCCCCACTCTGAAAGAGCCCCTTGCCACTCCACACTGCTGCCTCTGTATCAGAAGCACCAGTGCAGGGTCCCAAGGAGGAGCTTGTCTGCGGGGGGAGCCAATTTAAAAAACAAGCTCCACTCGCAGACCGCAGACCGGCTGCCTATCCAGAGGTGGGGCTGAGTTCCCAGACCCGGCACAAGCCAGAACTGAGCCGGCTGCCTGCTCGCCTGGCTCCTGATACACTTTAAACGCAGAGCTGCAGTGGGAGTAGGTCCCGGACTAGGCATGAGCCAAGACTGAGCCGGCTGCTGGACAGCCTGCTAAAAAATTTACTGTTGGAAGAGGTGGGCAGAGGGGAAATGCGTGTAGTCTATAGCATTAACCTATAAGATTTGCTTACTGGTTAATCAACTACACCATTACATCCCTAGTATGTATCTACTGCTATCACTCCCACACAACATTGCCCAGAGGACAGGAGCATGAAGAGGAAGAATAAAGTATTAAAGAGTTGATCAGGTGGAGCCTATATCCCCCTCTCAGTGACCACATTTATTTATCAAATAATGAGATTACAACTACTCTGAAAGTTTCCACAGGCCATAATAATTCTGAAGCCCTATAATTTGTGGGAATCTCACTTCCAATTTAAGATGTTGTAGAGACCCAACCAACACAATGAAAAGCCTCATCTTCCTTGGGAAATGCCACCTCCTTTACAAATATGCCAAGAAGGTCCTACTTGAGCAGCCCCTCAGAAATACCCAAGAGCGAGCTATTCCTCCAACTCTCTCAACCTTTAACTCTGAAAGTAGCCTACTGAGATGATCTGAAGCCACACTATTTTCCTGATATTCCTTACTGAGCTACACACTTTTCCAAATTATGTATAAAAGCAGCACTGAAAAATAAACATAGCTATCTTAGCACTGCACATATACATCTTCTACCCCCAAATACTTTCAAGAGCTGCACAGGCAATAGCAGAGACTTTGGAGGTCGGACGACAGATTCAGGAGAAACTGGAGTTTGTTTTCAAAAACACAACTGAAAGTCCAAAAGTTAACTCATTTTTAGTTATCCAGGAGGACATACCCAATATATGGCCACTTTTCTTCATTCTGCTTTAATATCAGGGCGTGGTAATTTATGCTGCTGACTTTATGACAAGAGATTTGAACTCTGTTTATTACTGATATCTAAGTCAAACATGCAGAACTCTAACCTAAAGCAAAGGACATTGAACTGTCCTCCACACCATTCCTAGATATGAACAAGGACCTTTCACGGTTGCTTAGTGACGGTACAATCTCTCTCTCAAGAGCTCAGATCCAGTTTGACATGTTTTGCCATTCTCCTATGCTCACTGCCCTCACACAAGCCCCCTCAGCACAGTGTTGGAAGAGACAGTTGAACCCAAAAACAAAAAAGGAAAGCATTGTACCAAGACACATCATTCCTGCAACTGTACATTCCAAGAAGGCATAAAAATAGATCCCAACTGAAAAAACAAGTGCTTCTACAAGAGACAAAACAGAGGACAGAAGACTTAATTGCTTTGTTTACAAAATAACTGTTAACCTTGTAACCATGCAAATTATCCCTTGGTGTATTTTAGAGATTTATCATACAATCAGAAACTTCTAAAAGAAGCTACAAAACAACTAACTGCATTTTTTAAAATCAGACATCCATCTCTACTGTAGGAGAGGCACAATGGAGTGGCAGCACCCCTAGACTTTTTAGCAACTATGCACATAAGAGAAGACTTAGTCTTAAGTCCTAAGACCATGGGTGGGGACGGAATCTGAGTAATCGGAACAGCTGGCCAAGAAATATGGAAGTAAATGAAAATGTGTTTGAGTTTTACTGTACAATCCCATTTTATATTGCCACACGTTACTTCCTAAACTAAGGATGTGTCAGATGGTAGTACACAAGCTGTATGCAATTCCACATTAATGATATCAAATTTAAACAGTTACATGACTATTCAATAGTCCCCAGAGGAGGGGCCAGCAGCCAATGTGCTCCTGGCCCCACTCCCAGGGACCCTCCTGCCAACCTGCGCTGCTGCCTCCGTATCAGAGGCAGCAGTGCAGGGTGACAAGCAGGAACCGGTCCACAAGGGGAGACTGTTTTAAAGCCTCATGGCTCCTGGCCCCAACCCTGCAAGACGGGACAGCATGCAGCTGCTGGAGTAACGGAGAGGGAGGGAAGAGGCAGGGGGAGCTGAGGGAGGGGCTGTGGGACACAGAGTGATGTGATGACATCACTCTGTCATCCCCTGGGAAAAATTTTTTAATATATATATATAGAGAGATTATGTCATCAAAAGGACAGATACTTTTAGGAGAGAAGTTTTATTAAGGCTACATTTCCATTCTAAGAAGAGACTGAAATTTGCTGCTGCCAGGAAAAGGAAGTGGGTTCTCAATGGAACTACTTTCCACATCTTCATCAGCATTTTGCTCCCTTATAAATTTTTGATTTCTCCACACTCAGTAACAGTTAGAACTCCAGGCTCATCAGTCTAGCAGACACATGTATTAACACATACTCATTTTCCTATAACTCCACCCTAACATTTACTTGGTTTTAAGAGCTGACTACAGAGGCACAAGATTTTCTTGGACAAAATTTTATCCAAATAAATTTTAAAACGGAAAGAGCACAAATAGAGCTATATACTATAGAGCTGTACTCTATAGGGATGTAAAGGGTTAGCTGATTACCAAGTTATGCGGTAAGCATTGCCTTACCAACATGCTTACCAGGGTAATAAGCACCTGGCCTGGCCAGAGCAGTCCAATCAGGCCCACCACGTTGTGAGGCACTCCAGGCTGGACGAGCCTACCACGCTACACCACAGGCAGGGAGGGGTGCTCCAGCCCAGCTGGGCCAGAACAGCCCTCCGCCTGCAGTGTGATGCAGTAGACCGATTTTACATCTCTAATACTATACTGGCCAACAGTACTAAATTCTGGAAAATAATCTTTGATGTTAGGTGCCACCAACATAGCCTTACAGTTAAGTAGTAACTTGTTTGTCTAACTTTGATATGGCCCCTATGTTACCTATGAGGCCAACCAACACTACTCTGCTTGAGGTAAACAAAGATATTGAGTTCCTGAAGAGACTAGGCATATTAAAATGTAGGTAAATTGGCTATCCACGTAACCACTAAAAATGTTCAGTGGTTACATGGTTACACACACCTGCAGCACAGGTTGGCAGCCAGCTCCGTGGGAACCAGTTTAAAAGCCCACCCCTGGCATGCACCGGTTCTTGCTTGCTTCTTTCCTCCTGTAGAGCTGGCTGGTGCCCCATGCTGCTGCCTCTGATACAGTTTAGGTCAAATTAACCTAATGCAGGGCAACAGCCAGCTCCATGATGCTGATATATGCTAGGAGTTGGCTTTGAAGCTAGTTCCCGGTGAGTACTGGCTTCCGTCTGCCACCCAGCTCCTCAGGAGCCAGCTGCTGCCCTGGTACAGAGGCAGTAGTGTAGGGCGACAGCCAGCTCCCTGGGAGCTGTACCAGGAGTCACATGTAAGCGATAAGCAAGCTTATCAGTTACTCATTTAAAAAGCTACACACTTACATCCCTAGAAAAGACTAATGGATATCCTACTCCATGAATATCTGATCCCACTTTTTTCTGTAGCACTAAAGTTCCCTAATAGAGTGATTCCAAGTCATCCTGCATTATTTGCAAGAGGAAATAATTTTGCTTATACCTGCCTCCTCACCACCCTACTCATGGAAAGAGTAAGGTCAGCTTTAAGCAGCAAGTTACTGTATAATGCAGGGTGGTAAGAAAGGGGAGTGTTGAAGTAATTTTTTGTTGTATGGAAGAAAAAAAAATTGTTCCCTTAGCAACTATGTGGTGTCCAGTTGCTGACAAGACTGTTCAGAGCTGCCTTCTTAATGAGAAATCTAAGACACCAGCAAGCTCCATTTTCACTTCTCCCCCTATTTACATGCAACCCAGTTTACCGTTACTGTCACATATCCAATCATTTAGATATAATAGCTTTGGTGATCCTGTAGTCCCAAGACACAGTATTCCTGTCCAGAAGGAATGAGCCAGACCATCATTCTAAGTTCCCATCAGTGTCTGCAATGCTTAAGATTTCAACTTTATTTCAGGTTCATGATCCATTCTCTCTCCCCACCTATGCTATGCTTCCAGCCTCTGATCTTGTCACTAACATCACTTCTGTCAATCTGCCACTGAAGCATGGGAGGTTTAGGTTGGACATTAGGAAAAACTTCCTAACTGTCAAGGGTGGCTGAGTATGGGAATAAATTGCCTAGAGAGGTTGTATAATCTCCATCATTGAGGATTTTTAAGAGTAGGTTAGATAAACATCCATCAGAAATGACCCCTAGATAGTGCTTGGTCCTGCCAGGAGTGCAGGGGACTACACTTGATGACATCTCGAGATTCCTTCCCATTATACAATTCCATGATTCCTCTCTGCACAATGATTTATTATTTCTATTTCATTCAACTCAGCCTTTGTAGGCATGTTACCTTAATATAGCATGCAGAATGCTCAGCTTTTCAGAAGACCCATTAAGTGGCTGAGTAGAGTTGAACTTAGAAATAGCACATTGCTTTGCTTAGGGCAAGGACATCTTAGCATTAGGCATGAGTTTACACCTGCTAGATGCATTACAAGCACTCACTAGTCTTGAATGATCAGGCTACTTAGAATAGTACTTTAAGGTCAAGATTGGGTTCCTTCTGCTGGAAATGAAGTGCTAACCTAAAACCAAATGAGGCACTATGTGCAATTTACACTGCAGTTTACAGAACCTGCTCCGGACTTCATTACATGCCAAACACCATTATTAGCAAGGAAACATTACTGTAAGAGATAAAACAGTCTCACCCAGCCTTCATTTTAATTATTTCCTACCAAACCTTCAGCACTTTATTCAATGGATTTTTCCACTTGTTCAGATAACTCTGTCACAATGAGATGAGCGGGGAGAGGGGACAAGGCAAGGGGGAGAGGTCTTAAGATCCATTAAGTACCCAAGCCCCAAACAGGACCAAGCACATTCTGCACAAAATGAGCAATTCAGTAGAAGTTTATAGAAAGACACGTGTAGATTTAAACAAGATTTACTGTCTCAGCTGTAACTTGACTAAATAAATAAATTAAAGGAACTAAAAACAGTCTGACACACTAGAAGCCAGCAAGGAAATAGATTTACAAAACTGAAAAAAGTCAGTCTTCTAAGATAGCAAGTTGAAATGCCTATGGGGTAAATAAAAGAGGTACTTCTATGAGGTCTCTCACAGCATCAGGGTTTCCAGGTCAAGGGTGGCTGCAAACTTCTGTCACAATTTTCTTCTCATTCCCTTCTAATCTGCAACAAAAACTGCTCTTGCAGCTTGGTCACTCCAAAGCGGTCAGAGAAGTGGCCAGCCATCAGGGTCTGCAACAAGTTAAGCTATTACACGATGGGAAGTTCTGTGCTCAAAAACAAGCTAATACCCTTAGACAAGCAAGAGTAGAAAGATCTTCTCAGGTATTGAGAGCCCACCATGTTGAATGACTATTGGTTTTCAAACATTCTGAGGGATGTTAATGCTGAATTTGTAGTTATTGCTGCATTTTTACTCCACTGGCAGGGAACTATGTACAGGTAGTCCCCGAGTTACGCAAATCCGACTTACATTGGATCTGCAGTTACGAACGGGGATTTTCTCACCCCGGAGGACTCGAGCGGCGGGACGCCTGGTCCCGCCGCCCGCCTCCTCCGGGGCGAGAAAAGCTGCTCCCCGTCTCCCTGGTCTGCTGCGGGAACCAGCACACCAGGGAGACGGGGAGCAAAGCGGCGCAGGACCCAGGGCCGGACCCGCGGCCGCTTCCAGATCAGCTGGAAGCCCCGCGGGTCGGGCCGGGTCCTGTGCGGCTTTGCTCCGCGTCTCCCTGCAGACCAGGGAGACGCGGAGCAAAGCCGCGGAGGACCCGGACCGGACCACGGCGCTGATCTGGAAGCGCCGCGGTCCGGCCCGGGTCCTCCGCCGCTTTGCTCCGCATCTCCCTGGTCTGCTGAGGGGGGACGCAGCTAGTGCCCCCCCCAGCAGACCAGGGAGATGTGGAGCAAAGCCCGGGCCCTGTGGTAGAGCAGGTGGGGCGCTGCCGGTTGGTCCCGCAGCACCGCTCCTTGGCGCTACTGGACCAACCCGGCAGCACCCCAGCTGCTCAGCCCCAGGAGTCCTGATTCAGCCGCTGTTGATCAGTTTCAGCAGTGGCTGAATCAGGACGCCTGGGGCAGAGCAGCTGGGGTGCTGCTGGGTTGGTCCAGTAGCGCCGAGGAGCGGCCGCACTACTGGACCAACCCAGCAGCACCTGAGCTGCTCTACCCCAGGCGTCCCCAAGTTAGCCGCTGCTGAAACTGACCAGCGGCTGACTACAGGAAGCCCGAGGCAGAGTTGCTCTGCCCCAGGCTTCCTGGAATCAGCTGCTGATCAGTTTCAGCAGCAGCTGACTTGGGGATGCCTGGGGTTCTTAAGTTGAATCTGTATGTAAGTCAGAACTGGTGTCCAGATTCAGCGGCTGAATCTGGATGCCAGTTCCGACTTACATACAGATTCAACTTAAGAACAAACCTACAGTCCCTATCTTGTACGTAACCCGGGGACTGCCTGTATACAATGTCCCCTACATTCCATGGGGGGATGGATAGCTCAGTAGTTTGAGCATTGACCTGCTAAACCCAGGGTTGTGAATTCAATTCTTGAGGAGGCCATTTAGGGATTTGGGGCAAAAATCTGTCAGGGATGGTACTGGGTCCTGCTGTGAAGAAGGGGGACTGGACTCAATGACCTTTCAAGGTCCCTTCCAGTTCTAGGAGATAGGCAATCTCCATTCATATATATACACACACAAAATCCAAGTCACAGAAGCTGGTGGTCAAGAAAAGAGGAAAAATCTAAGGAGATTCATATCATCTTGGACAAAATGAAGAAACCCTAAAGATTGAGTTTCTTCTGTATAAAGAGGAAGACGAATTCTACAGTGTGGGTATAGAAACAAAGACCTAACATTAATGGGAAATTGGAAACTTCAGTGAAAAAGAAGAAAACTCCATTTACAGTGAAACAATGGCAAGTTAAACTGGATTTAATTTCAAAAGATTATAAATAAATGTATCTGTAAGAACAGGGACAGTTATATTTTACATTTTTCATCCCTAGATCTCCAAAAGTTTTACAAAGAGCTAAGAATTACTGTAAGTTATGCTGCCTCAGAGGCTGCAATAACTGGAAAATAAAACCAAAGCCTCCAACTAGTGTGCAGTAAGGTTACGACATGGGGTAGGAGACTAACTATTTATTTGTCCAAGACAGAGGAATTAACTCTAGCACAGGGGTGGACAAAAGAGCCTCTACAGGCCGGATCCAGCCCGTGGAGGCCCTGCTGCTCCCCCGCTCCCAGGCCAATTAGGACCTGGGGGTGGGAGAAGCGTGCAAAGCTTCCTCCACCCTGCCAAGAGCACACAGCACTTGGAAGCACCAGGCGCTCCTGGCACAGTGGGAGGACACTTTGCACTCTCCCCTGCCCCCAGGCCAATCAGGGCCTGGGAGCGGGGGGAGCGTATGAAGTTTCCTCCGCGCTGTCCCCGTCCTGGGAGCAGCCCGTAGCGCTTAGAAGTGCCACACACTCCTGGCACACCGTGAGGACACTTTGTGCACTCCCCCTCTCCCAGGCCCTGATTGGCCTGAGGGTCGGGGAGTGTGGTAAGTCTCCTCCCAGCCAGAGGCATAGGCACCTAGGAGGAACCTGGGCGGTTCCTCAATCATGATCTGGGGGTGGGGAACCCAGAAGTATCCCAGCCCTGCCCCTTACGCTCAAGGCCCTGCCCCTTCCAGAGCAGAGGCCCCTGACCACTTACCAAGTTCTTGGAATGACCCCCCATCAAAAACTATTATCCACCTCTGCACTAGAATAAGAGTCTGTGCTGGCATCTCCACAATCTGTGAAACCTCTTAGCCAATACTCAAGCTCTCACTTACGGCTACCAGAGTGAGACCAGAGCAGCAAAAGTTCAGACCAAATCCAACAAGTACTAAGTGCCAAAGTAAGGAGCTCAGGGTGGTTTATCAGAGACACTTACTCTGGCTCATCTGAAATGGTCTCCCTGCTATGATCAAGTCTGCTACAGATTACTAGTACTCTTGACCAGGAACAGACATTACTCCAGTAGATGTCCGACAAATATCCTTTATGAAACTTTACACTACCCACAGACACCAAAGTATTTCAATAACTGAACACTACAATTCTAAGCGGATAAGAAAGCAAGTCTGGGATTAATGGTTACTTACTATAGTAACTGACTTACATGCCCTGTCACTAATAGGCACATACTGTTACACAGATAACTAGCGTGAACTGGCCGAGTGCATGCACATCCTGTTATATAAACACCATTAGGATTTAAGAGCCTATTTTCAGCACCATATGCTTTGTGTTTGTATAATGGAAACCCAACCCCATCTATCAGTGACTGAGACAGTCAACAGTCCCTCTGGGAGAGCAAGAGGAAAATCTCTGTTAAAAATGGGATATGATTTGGTATTCATAGAACCAATACCAACAAATTGGTTTTCAAATTAAGTATTGGTGACTTGTGGACAGAAGATTAGAGTTTTCAGAAAATGCTACTTTTGGGGTGCTCTGCAGTGTACTTTTCTAAAAGGCAGCTCAAAGCATACACAATTATTCTATTTTTCTTGGGAAGTGTCAGTGTTCAGATTCTTGCGCATCTAAAAATGACCATTCAACAACAGAAGGCCTTATATCTACAGAGATACTTTGTACTTCATGTGCTGTACATTTCAGCTGAGGAGCTTAGTGCTTTACAAACATTGCTTGGAGGAGATACCCTATATGCCTTGATAGATGGGCAAGGATGCAACAGAGTTAAATGCTATGCTCAAGGTCACAGCAAGTCTGCTACAGAGTCAAAACTATAACGCAGGAGTCCTGTCTGCCAATTCCCATGCTGTAACTTAAAGCCTACATTCACCATTCTTTCAGGGTGGGTCTAGAGGGAAAGTGGTCCAAAGTTTAGGATTTTTGGACCTTTCCCCAGGAAGACTTATCTTGAAACTTTATAGTCATTATCACTTTGAGAATTCTTTCCAGATGACTGGCTGGTGGGCCTTACCCTCATGCTCAGTGTCTGATTACCATATTTAGCATCAGGAAGGAATTTTTCCTTGGGTCACATTGGCAGAGAGGGCAGGGAAGATTTCTCCCTCCTCTACATTAGCATGGGGGACAGGTCATCTGCAGGTTTAAACTAGTGCAAGTGGTAGATTCGCTGTAACTTGAAGTCTTCAGATCATCACCTGAGGATTTCAGTAACGCTGCCGGAGGTCAGGGGTGTATTACTGGATGAGTATGTGAGGTTTGCTAGCCTGCAATATGCAGGTCAGACTAAATCAGGGGCATTGCAAAATACAGCCTTTGGATCTGGTCCACTGGGAGAGACTCTCAGGCAGGCTCCCTGCCTGCCACAACTCAAAGTCTCTAGGTGCCGCATGCCCCTTGTGAGGGGTGGAAGGCAAGGAGAGCAGTGGGGAGACTTTGTGCATTATCCCCGCTCCCAGCACAATCATCACAGCTCCCATTGGCCGGAAACCAGTAGGAGCTGCGAGGATTGTGCTGGGGGCAGGGGCAGTGCTTGAAGTCTCCTGCCTTCTGCACTGTGGTGCAGAGAGGTACATGGCTCCAGTAGCCAGCTGCTTTAAATGGTGTGGGGCCAAGGTAGGGAGGGAGCTGCCTAGGTAAGCACCTCCCGGCCAGAACCTGCATCTGACACCTCTTCCTCTCCCACAACCCAACTCTTTGACCCAGGTCACCATCCAAGCCCTCTGCACCCCCCCTCTCTCAGATCACAACTGCCTCCCCCAGACCCTTCATCCCCTCCTATGCCTTCCCCCAGGCCAGAATTCACTCCAGCACCCATACCCCCTCCCTGACCCTGCACTCTAATCCCCTACCCCAGGTCATAAGCCCCTCTTTCATCCAAAATCCCTCTGATCCTCTCTTGCACCTCAGTCAACTTATCCCAAGCTTCCTTGTGCGCTCACCCTACCTCCTTCCCAGACTCTGCATAGGAAAGTGTGGCCCTTGAACACTTCCCAAAATATTGGAGTGGCCCCCTATAAAAAATTATTGCCCACCTCTGGACTAAAATGGTCATGATGGTTCCTTCTGACTTAAATTCTATAAGCTTGATTCCTATTCACTATTTAGGTAGAAGAGTAGCTGCTTACGGATGATTCAATCTCCCTGGAATGATTCAGAAAGCTGTCTATAGTCAAGAAGCACTTGCATTGCAAGTTACCTTAGCTATGCTGCACCCTCAGTTTTTTGTTTTTCTAAGTACTGTTTTATATAACAGTGTATTTTATAAGCTATATCCCAAAGGTCTTTAGCATTAGAGGCAAGGGAGAAGTGTTCCTAGCCAAACCAATGGAAGTGGAGTATCACAGTAGACTTCTGAAAACATGAGACCAGAATGGAAGACCCGAAAGTCAATACTAGATGTCCATACTTAGAGGAGAGTGGAGAAACAAGACCTGTGCACCAATCTATCACAAATCCAAAGTGATTTTATTTTATTAGCAGTCCACTTGAGCACCAAATTAATTTGTGTGTTCCTAAGGCTGCAAAGTTGTAACTTTTCTTTCAGTTGTCATTTGTTTGTGTTAGGTATAACACTTAGAATTTGTTGTCATTTCCTTGACTACTATTGGAGAATGGCGGAAGGAGAGGAGCATAAGAATTTTATATTTGCTCCTTTCATCAGGAGGAAGAAGCCAAAGATAAAGCATGACAATATAAAATGGCATTGTGTTGCCAGGCCGCATGAATATGATATAAAATTACTACAGAGGCAAAGAAAAAAAAAAGTTTAGGCTGTATTCCTTGGTGTGCTTTCAGCATGAATTAAAAGGCTTTTTACAGAGTCATTTGCTGAAGCCTGGCAAAATGAAACGTGTTTGCAATTTTAAACCTTTGATGAGATGTCTTGGGTGGGGGAAGGCAGATCTGGGAAAGGAATCAATCTTATCAAGAAACCAAAGAGAATGGACACACTGGCACAGCAAGAAAGTGCAGACTATCAAAAAGCATAACTCCGAAAAGGCACAATGAACACAAGATGTGCTTGTTTAGGTGCGAGTCAGTCAACAGAACAATTCCATAGCTATAAAAGAACAAGAGAGACAGCAGGTTGCTAACTTATCTAAATTGAACTAGTTTGGAAGCTGGTAACAAAAGACAGGTGCAAATACTGATCATCCCAGAGTACTAGAGGGACTAACACTCACTGATCAGGATATGTGAGCCTCAGAATAAGACAGTGTCTCTTTAATTATGATTGTTAAGAGCCTTTTATACTACAATATAGGTTATAATGCATTTCCATTAGATAAACAAGATGACAAACAATGAAAATAGTGAGATGTGTATAAGAGGGCACATGGGGATTTTAGGGATGCACCACATTGAATTCCTTTCAATTGTCAGGGTCTGAAGTAGTTCAAAAGAAATTAGTGGAGAGCTTCTAGCTAACTTATTTGGGGATCCTGTTACAAGCACCACTGGAATCTACAAGTCTCAGGTATCTAAGCTGGCAACAGGCTCAGGCAGTTATGTTATCTGAAGCTCCTCAATTCCCTTAACACCAGCTGGACTACTGAAGGAAAGTACTGGGGGTTACATCCCAGTTTGTGGTTCATGGAATAAGCCTATCAAGAAAAAAAAAGAATCAAAGAGAAACACTCTGCAGAGTTACACTCGGTAAGGTGATGAACATTAGTGGCACATTAGATAGAAAACCTGAGTCCAGAGTGTTTTCTATCAGAGTTGAACTAGCCACAACCTAACTTCTAAAATCAGACTCAGTAGCTTCCTATATATAAACTGTACAGACACTTTGCTGATGGGTGTAACTAAAGATTTTGAAAGTCTGTTTCTGCACAGCATCTAGCACAATGAGACACCAATCTAGTCTGAGGCTTTTAGATTCTACTAAAATGAAAACACTCTTCCTGCTATCACACAAGCAGTTAGATTTCTTTCATACTCAAATAAGAATTCAAGAATTCAGATTAATTTAGTAATCCATGAAAGCTCACAGACTGCATCAGTAAATCAAGAGCGTTTCAAAATAAGGATCTCAAAGTTCCTTGAGTACAGCCACTTAAGAAGTTTTAAACTAAAGTTAGTTTCCTTCCAGCATCTCACACAAGTTAATATAGTTTTCTTCCTTAATGTAATAGGCCAGTCTTAAGCATCTGATTTTACATCTCTTGTTTAAAAGTTATGCCACCTTGCAGATAGCACAGTAAGTAAAGTTTTGGCCTTATACCTTAATAAAATCTCACTCCTGAAATTAACAGATGCTAGTTTTGCAAGCCTCCCTCTCAAAGAAGAACTGGCAAGAGCCAGTATGCCATCGCTTTCTTATTTAACTGACTGCTATAAGAGATCTGCTTCGCTCAACATTTAGATTGTTTCACCCATCTTGAAATGACAACTGCAGGCACCATGACAAATGGATTGAAGAACTATTATACTGCAAGTTCTAGAAGTGTCTGGGTAGCCTGTCAAAATGCTCAATGACTCACTGAAGTGTAGGAAGTTACAACAGATATTCCCTACACTTCACACAGGAGAAAGCATGTTGTGCTGGGCCATACTCTTCCATAGTGGGGAACATGCCACAATACCAAAGCCAAGACCCTGACATTGACTGGGTCAGAAACTGCTTTTCCATGCATTTGTACAGCACACAACACAATGGGTACGTACCTCCAGCCAGGTAGAAAGCCTTGTGTAGTGGAGCTTACACTATCATGCTAAAAAGAACTATGTGGACATTGCTAACCTGAGCCATCACCAGTACTGCAATCTCAGTTTGGACCAGGCAACAGGTGGGCTTGATCTTGAATGACTAACCTTGAGCCTTCAACAGTGCCGCTATGCTGGCCCAGCTATTTTTAGTGTGCTAGCTGAAGCTCTGCTAGAACAAGTGTGTGTATCTGTGCCGAGGGGTTTGTTCCCAGATATCCCCAAGGCGGCCTGGAACCTGGGCAATACTGTAACAATAATTTGGAGGCGCTGTTTTATGCCAACAAAAAAGAGGTTCCTGCCCTTTGTTCTGCATCACAAAAGAATATGCTGTCATTTATTTATATGCAAGTTTATGGTGGTGTTCTTGTACAACTGCATGCAGTGGGTCGAGACTAGCTAATGTCAACTTCTCTTCAGTGCATTGTGAAAGTAGAAAGAATTATACTGTAAGGCTGTGTCTACACTGCACCCCTTTTCCGGAAAAGGGATGCAGATGAGACAAGTCAGAATTGCAAATGAAGCAGGGGATTTAAATATCCCCCACTTCATTTGTATAAACATGGCTGCCGCTTTTTTCCGGCGCGGTGCTTTGCCGGAGAAAAGCGCCAGTCTAGACGGGATCTTTCGGAAAATAAACCCTTTTCCGAAAGATCCCTTATTCCTGATTTCCAGCAAAGCCCCGAGCCGGAAAAAAGCGGCAGCCATGTTTATACAAATGAAGTGGGGGATATTTAAATCCCCTGCTTCATTTGCAATTCTGACTTGTCTCATCTGCATCCCTTTTCCGGAAAAGGGGTGCAGTGTAGACACAGCCTAAGAGAAAGATGAATTATGCTGTAATAATTGAATAAGTTGAAGGAATACTGTTTGTCTCTGAACAGGAAGGAGAAAAGTATGTTAATGTTGTTTGTAGGTATGCAGATCAGAGTGCTAGCCAGGTGGGCCTGGGATAATAGGAAAAGGAACATTAGGGCTACGTCTACACTGGCATGATTTTCCGGAAATGCTTAAAACAGAACAGTTTTCCATTATAAGTATTTCCGGAAAAAGAGCGTCTACATTGGCAGGATGCTTTTCCGGAAAAGCCCTGATCACCATTTTCGCGATCGGGGCTTTTTTGCGGAAAAGACTTCTGTGTTGTCTACACTGGCCCTTTTCCGGAACAGTTTTCCGGAAAAAGGACTTTTGCCCGAGCGGGAACAGCATAGTTTTTCCGGAAAAGCAGCTGATTTCTTACAGTAGATCGTCAGTGCTTTTCCGGAAATTCAAGGGGCCAGTGTAGACAGCTCGCAGCTAATTCCGGAAAAGCGGCTGATTTTTCGGAATAAGTGGCCCAGTGTAGACACAGCCTAGGTGTTAGGCAGAAAGCAATTGAGATAACCAGGGAGATATGGACAGGAGATTGCTGTGTGTTTGATGTGGAAATGAAGATACTTGACTAGCCTCATACTAATCATGTGAAGTTTTGCTTCTCTTTTAATCTTGTTAACTTGGCTTTCTTTTGACTGTATAAATCAAGGAGTTTGAACCTTGTATGGGACTCACATTTTCTGGGTGAATTAGCAGAGCAGTTTTGCTAATAAACAGAGCGGTCTGACAAATTTGAGAGTCCTGTCTAATTTTGACAGCATGCATCAATTTAGTAGTTAGAAGGCTGTATTTATCACTCACTCTTTGGTCAGAAGTGGGCAGGATTTGAGCAGGAAGCGTGACAGGGCAGAGTCCTGGTAAATGAGATCAGGAGGAGCAGTTGGACTCTTTAGATTCAGACAGCGAACGATGACATAGAGAACAGCGGCGACTGCAGCCAGCTTCACACCATCAAACACTGCTGGCAGCTCGGGGGTTTCCAGCATTGTACTCATTTTAAATCTAGAAACAAAGAAGAAAGTTTAAGCCTTTTGCAACATTGCCACATTTTACACAGCAAGTCAAGCTACACAGAATCACACAGATAACACCATAAGGAATGCTTCACTGCACAAATAAATACTCCCACGACAGGATCATCTCAAAATAAGCCACATATGGGCTTGTCGTGCATAAAGGGTCACTCATGTAGCTCTGGTATAGACAAGAGGATCAGTCAGGGAGGAAGTTTTATTCCTACTGAGTGTTGCATTATGAGTTTAGTAATGTGGGTCTCTTCAACATCAAATACTGCCAAGATCCTGAAATCAGAGTTGACTGCAATGTCTCCAAAGAATGCCCAACACAACTGAAGATGGGCGAGGTAGCACACTATGGAAAGAAATGAGAAATGAGTTAAAAGAGTTTGGGCTGACAAACCAAGAGGGGAACCAGAAGATGTAGGAAAAGCTCAGGAAAAGGCAATTTCTCCTCATAGTAGGGGAAGCCATAGTTCCTCACAAAGTCCCTATAACTGTAATACCACTGTATCACTCCACACTTGTCTGGAAATGGCTAATGAGATGAGGAAAGTTAACTTGGTAGGCCATAGCTGAGGGGAATTTGATGGACTAAAATAATGCCCTTCATGAGGACAGAGCCCATTGGAACATGAAGGGCCAGGATAAAAACCAGCAAGCTGGAAACAGAAAGGAACTGCAGGGAAGTAGTCTGCAGACACTCCCTGAGGGAAAGGAAATGTGTTTGGACAAAGTTTTCTAATCTATAGTAGGAACACTGGAAGCTCTCTAAAAACAGTGCAGCCACTGGTGGCCAAACTGTGGCCCCACCCATTCCTTCCCTAGAGGCCCCGCCCCTGCTCGCTCTACTCTGCCCACTCCTCTTCCCCCCTTATGACCATAAAAAGCATAAAGGGCATAGCCTTCCAAATTTAAAAGTGATGGGGCCATGGCTACCTGACCCTCCTTGTTCGAGCACCCTGGGAGGACAGAGTTTGGGCTGACACACCCGGCGGGGCAGGGGGGTAGCAGGAATAGAAGACATAGGAAAGGCTCAGGAAAAGGCAGCAGGGTTTAGGCTAGTGCAGATCTTGGTCCTGCCACTGATCCTGCTGCGGTTATGGGGTCCCACTCCCTGTCCAATAGTGGCCAGGGTTCCCAGCACAGCTGGCCACTGCTAGTGTTAACTTGCAAGGGCTGGTTAACATCTCTAATCATCAGACATGTCCAGAAGGAAATACTCTAGCTGTGAGTGGACTCAAGGGCAGTCTAAATCCTTCTGCTTGCTTGAGGATAAGAATATTGGAATCTGTGTTTGGTACTGGGTAACTATTCTTTCCAAATATCAAACACCCCAGAGGAGCAGTCTGCATAAGTGGATTTAGAGATAAGTTTGACATGATGACATTGCCATGAAATAGATTCCAAGTAAAGTCCTTTTCACAGAGCTACACGATTATTTACTTTAACCTATCATGTTATCTGAACACTCCTTATCATGGCCCAGGAACACAAGGAATACCAGACTGGATCAGACCAGAGTCTGTCAAATCCAGTAATTTAACAGTGCCAAAACCACAGACTTCAGAGGCAGTGCAAAGAAACCATGCAGTGGACAGTTATGGAATAATCTGCCTCTCAGCATCAAATAGCCCAGCTATATAAAGTAACTGAATTTGTTGTTTTTCCACTTAAGCTTATTGTATTTCTGCAACAAAGACAAGATTAGGGTTAAAAAATCCAGAGCTCTACATGAACTTCTTGACAAGATTATGTAAAGAAACAAAAGAATCCTAAAGTCCTTCCCTCTGTATGACAGAAGTTATAATAGTCTCCAATTTGGCCTGACCTCTGCTCCAGAAGCAGAAATGCAAGTCTGCCTCTATCTAGAAATCATAGAAATGCAGAATTGGAATGGATCTTGATAAAAGGTCTCCAGGTAACTACTGTTCTGTTAAAGCAATCCATTGCCACAGCTAAGTGATCAATTTTTCTTTAGCCCTTCTCTCCCCATGCCAAATAAGAATTCATTCAAGTAAATGAGAGAAAGATTTACCAGAAAGATTTGCTGCTTGTTCTTCAGAGTAAGAAGTATTCTGTCCTCAAAGGATCTGAGTTTTACTGTTCGGATCGATGGTCTAGTAGAATTACCCTAAAAATAAAACCACAAAGATCACATTAATGCCACTTCCAGTAGAGAGATGTGCAGCTTAATAGAAATTACTGTGTAGCAGTCTTACTGCAGATAGGAATATCTGCAAGCCAAAACGATAATGGTAATTAACTTGTGTATGAAAATCATGGTAACACAGTGTACTCTTTGATACATCTGCTTCATGGAAGCCTTTTGTCAAATACAGATTAGTTTAGCAGGTCTACTCTGCATTGCAATTCTTGACTGCATAACTTAAGTATTTTTGCTGCAAAAGACAGAGTCCCCCTTTCATTGCAGCACTGTGAAATTCACACATGCTGTAAATAAAAGTAAGCCTAGCAAATGAGAACTCAGGACATGAAAGAAGTGATACTGTGCAAACATCATAGATATCTCCCAGGATTTCCTGCCTTTGCATGGGTCTACCAGGTCTCTTCTCAGCTTTCTGTAAACCATGCAGCACCAGCACTATGGAAGTGCTAAGCCGTCACACTGAAAAAATAATTTCCATTGCTTTAACACAGGCTTAGCCAAGAGAATTCTGATGGACAGAAGCTCATTTACAAACTGTTTGACTTCCACACTTCTGGCATCACGTTATAACAGATCACTCTTTAGCAAGACTGTGCCAGTAATCAGGAGGTTCAGACATTACCCACTTAATTAACACTTAATTGTACATGTGTGCCAACACTCATGGCAAAAACTCATGCCATGACACTGCATTAAGGCAAGTGAAATGGATATAGCTTCAGAGACCAGTCACTTACACTTCACTATGAGCTCTTCCAATCCCCTATAGACATACTAACACTAATTTGGAATCCAACTTCTGAAGATAATTGCAGCTCTGCATTCTCCCCTTCATGACTCCACTCAGCATCTCTGCATGTATTTTAGAGAACATTCTATTAGCCAGGCTCTCCACTGCTTCAATCAATAATATTTGTCTTTACAGGAAAGTTCCTAAGATTGTATGCTTCCTATCTTCTCAAAGGAAATTCAGCATGCTTTTGACCAATTATTAACAAGTTAGCATATTAGAAGCCATATGTCGTAACTAGCCATTATGTTCACATCCACAATCAACACAAATAAGAATTTTTGTTCTGCCTTTTCCTCAGAAAATATTCAGCAAAGAGGGTATATGCCAAAAGCTGAAAGGCCACCCAAAGGAATTTTTGATCATTTGGAAGGAAGTCCTAAGAAGCATGATTTGACAGAGACCATGAACTTAGGGCTGTGGTGTCCAACATGCTAGCCACTAGTCACATGTGGCTATTTGGCCAGTTGAGTGTGGCTAGTTGGCTTGAACAATGTGGCTATTTGGATGACAGAGTGTGACTAGTTAACTACAGCAGTAGCCAGTGACTACTGCTTCAGAACTGGTTGGAAATCATGGACTTCAGGTCTCCTTATTTAGCACCTGTGAAGGTAATCTAATCCCCTTTGAGACAACATTACTCCAAGCACATTAGCTGCTGTTAATGTGCATTAGCAGAGCCCCCCAGACAGACAGTGGCAGGCTAGATTCATTCCCAGCTTGTAGTGAAAAGGTTGTGCAGACAAGCCCTATTAGGGCAAACTGAACAAATGAAAGGTATAGCATACAATTCAGTGCTGAAAGACCACTCACAGTTTTGTGCCAAAATTAGAGCTCAAAGGAAGAGCATATTAAAAGACAGATTCCCCCCCCAGCACCATCTCCGAGGTGCTGCCTGTCCCCACCACAACCCACCCCCGCACTGCTACCTCTATCAGGCTTTTACTATATTTAAAATTCAGAGCCACAACAGTGGTAGCTACTGAACCTGGCGTAAGCCGGGCTTGCTCAGTCCTGGCTCGCACCAGGTCTGGGACCTACCCCCGCTGCGCCTCCACAGTTTAAATGTAGTAGGAGCCGGGCTGTCTGCACTCCCAGCTCTTACTACATTTAAACTGCAGAGCCACACTGGGTGTAGCTTTTGGACCCGGCACGAGCTGGGACTGAATAAGCCTTCCCCTATCGACCACACAATTAGTACCCACCACTTAACATCCTTATTCCAAATCTGAAGTTTTCTTAACCCATTTGAGAGAATCTCTATAATATTCACTGCTGCTCCAATTAACTTTTCACAAAGCAGCCTAGCAAAGGCCTGCTTGTCAAAAAGAAATATGGCAATTTCAGTACATATAACCACAGGGTGTACAAGTCAGAAGTACACTCATACAAAACCATTGGGGCTCTGTTATTGCCTTGATAAAGAGTGTCAGCTGGATTCATTTCATCTCAAAGCAAAGAAACCCAAGAACATTCCAAGCCTTCCCTGTTTGCTCCCACTACTCAAAATGCAAACATGTTTATGAAATAACAGGGAATGAGGCAGACCAAGCTAAATCATATGGAAACTATGGATGTAATAGTGTAGTCGATTAACCAATAAGCAAAGGCTTATAGATTAATGCTAGACCACATACTTCCCCCCCCCTTCCCTTGCCAATACATTTTTAAGCAATCTGGCCAGCAGCCTGGCTCAGTCCTGGTTCACACTGGATCTGGGACCTACTCCCACTGTAGCTCTGCATTTAAAGTGTATTAGAACCCAGGTGACCAAGTAGCATGGCTCAGTTCCTTCTCAGGCCGGGTCCAGGAGCTCAGCCCCCCACCTTCTCCGGACAGGGGCTGCTGCCACCCCACGCTGCTGCCTCTGTATCAGAGGCAGCCGCATGAGACGACAGCCAGCTGGTCTGTGAGGGGAGATGGTTTTTAAACCGTCTCCCCTTGCAGACCAGCTCCCAACTGGCACCCTGCACTGCTGCTTCTCTAACAGAGGCAGCAGCGCAGAGTGGCAGGGGGCTCCTTGGGAGTGGGGCCAGACCGCACTGGTTGCCAGCCCTACCCCCGGGGACTATAGAATAGTCAACTAACCAATAAGAATTCATGAGATTAATCGACTATTCAATTAACCGACATTTAACACCCCTAATGGAAACTGCATTCAGAAATATATTCAGTATTACTCACAAGTAACATTGATCAAGGCTAGGTATAGAATCATTGTAATGCATTTTGCCACAGTAAGGTACATCAGCCTGGTCAGATCTCAGAATATGGAGAATATCTTGTCTAAAACAATGATTAGGCTGGGAAACAAAATCTCTTGGGTACAACTGATGTGCCATAGTGCAGACATAGCTGAAGTCCTTTATGCATGTATCTGAAAAGACGAGTCTGTCACTCTGCTTCAAGATAATAGTAGGTTGATTCATCAGATTAAAGCAGAACCAAGGCCCTGCCCCCATTTAATTGGCAACACTGTAAACAGAGAATCCTTTGTGTGCTGGAACCCCAAGAACTAACCTCCACATATTTGTCCTTATTCTGTAGGGTAACTGCAACATGAATATTTCATGAATTATGGTAAAGAACTTGTTTAAACAGGAAACAAAACTAAAAAACCCAGGCAAACTTGTAGGTCTCAACAATTTATGTGGAAGAAAAATGACCAACCCCCTCCTTCAGCAAGTGTGCAATACTGTGTAGCAAGTTATTTACCTAACATACTAACACTGCAGTGAAGTTACATGATGCACAACGGAAATACACAAATCTCAGAACATTTACAACAGCGCTTCCTTACTGCACAGTCTCGTCAATGCTTCAGGAAAGCCCTGGGCAGGATGTTGCTGGCGCCAAGTCATAGCTAAATGAAACAACAGAAAGTTGTAATCTGATATTTTAGGCCTATTAAAACAGGACCTATTTAACTACCTATCTATGAGACCTGTCAGGTTCCCTCACAGTATTAAAAAAAAAAAATCACAGCCATACTGTCCAAGCTTTATGTATAAATTACTGAGCCCTCCTGGTAGAGAGTCCAAGGATTCTTCTCTCTACACAGTCAAAGTTCCCACATCAGAACTGTTTTCAGCCAAGAAGACTGGGAACAGGACACATCAGAAGTCAGCTGCAGGAGTTGCTACTGAGCAAGAAATATACATTGTCCCATTCCGGGCTGAGCACTCACCACAATTATCTCTGTAAAGTAAAGAAGAGACAAAGTCCAATGAATAGGTCAGCCTCAAATATTATAAAATACAGCAGAGTAAAAGTTACAAGTACTGCTATATTGCAACCCCGGAGGGAAGGGGCCTTCAGGACAGGAGGTTGAAGGAAACTGTGATAGGACAGTACCTATAAGAAACATAAGTGTAGGACGGAACGTGGGAGGCTCAAGGCAGGGAGTTGGGGAATGTCAAGTTGGGGGCGGCTCAAGGCAGAGGGTGGAGATGTTGGGAGGCAAAGTCAGGATTGGGGTGTGGGAGGCAGCAGCATGGGGGGCTGGCTCCATCAAAACTAGTTCCCGCCTCTCTCCCTTTCCTCCCTGCTGCCTCTGATACAGAGGCAACAGCACAGAGGGGCAGGTAGCTCTGCGGTAGCTGGGACATGTGGGAAGCCGGCTTTTAGCTGGCTCTCCATGAATACAGGCTCCTGCCTACCCTCTCCCCGCACCGGTGCTTCTGTCGGGGGCAGCAACCGCAAAGGGTGGTGGGAAAAGGATGCTCCATAGGAGCTAGCACATGGGAGAAGCTGTCTTAAAAGTCAGCTCCTGCTTCCCTTCCCCTTCTCTGTGCTGCTGCCTCTGATACAGAGGCAGTGGGGGAGGGGCCTGCATGTAACCATGAGGATTAACAGATGAGCTTAGGCTCATCGGTTAACCATGTACACAGATACACATTCACATCCCTACATTTTAGATTTACAGCAGCTGGTGAGGCTTATTTTAACATTTATGTAATGTTTTACAACACAAATACAGGCAGTCCCCGGGTTACGTACAAGATAGGGACTGTAGGTTTGTTCTTAAGTTGAATCTGTATGTAAGTCGGAACTGGCGTCCAGATTCAGACACTGCTGAAACTGACCGCCAGTTCTGACTTACATACAGAATCAACTTAAGAACCCCAGGCGTCCCCAAGTCAGCTGCTGCTGAAACTGATCAGCAGCTGATTCCAGGAAGCCCGGGGCAGAGCAACTCTGCCTGGGGCTTCCTGTAGTCAGCGCTGGTCAGTTTCAGCAGAAGCTGACTTGGGGACGCCTGGGGCAGAGCAGCTGGGGTGCTACTGGACCAACCCAGCAGCACCCCATCTGCTCTGCCCCAGGCGTCCTGATTCAGCCGCTGCTGAAACTGACCAGCAGCGGCTGAATCAGGACCTGGGGCAGAGCAGCTGGGGTGCTGCCGGGTTGGTCCAGTAGTGCCCACGGGCGCTGCAGGACCAATCGGCAGTGCCCCAGCTGCTCTGCCCCAGAGTCCAAAACAAAAGCCTGGTCTGCTGGGGGGGGGGAGCACACTAGCTGCGCCCCCCCCCCCAGCAGATCAGGGACACGGGGAGCAGAGCCGCAGCGGCAGCGGGGTGCCGCGCCTCTGAGGCTTTGCTCTGGCAAAGCCTCAGAGGCGCGGGACCCCGCCGCGGCTGCGGCTTCAGTCTGGGTGCCTGTGGTCTGCTGGGGACGGTCCCCAGCAGACCACAGGCTCCCGGACTGAAGCCGCAGCCGCGGGGGGGTCCCGCGCCTCTGAGGCTTTGCCGGAGCAAAGCCTCAGAGGCGCGGGGAACCGCTGCTGCTGCCCCTTGAGACCCGGTGCCTGTGGTCTGCTGGGGACGGTCCCCAGCAGACCACAGGCACCGGGTCTCAAGGGGCAGCAGCAGCGGTTCCCGCGCTTCTGAGGCTTTGCTCTGGCAAAGCCTCAGAAGCGCGGGAACCCGCCCGGTGCCCCTGGTCTGCTGGAGATGGTCTCCAGCAGACCAGGGGCACCGGAGCAGCTTACGAACGGGGCTTTCTCGCCCCGACTTCTGGGGCGAGAAAGCTCCGTTCGTAAGTGCGGATCCGACGTAAGTCGGATCCGCGTAAGTCGGGGACTGCCTGTACACATTATACATTGAATGATCTTTAGAACAGACCCAAAACCACAATTGAAAAGAATTCGGAAACACTAACAGAACTTCAGGAAACCTTAACATTCCATACAAAATATTGCTACTAAAGCAGGTGAAACCACTGGACCAGACACGTACAGCAAAATTTGGCTAAAAGCTAATTTGTGCCCAGTCTGAAATCTTGTATGTCAAGATTTATACTGGGTAAATATTACTGGTCACTGAACATGTTTGTTATAAAATACTAATGCCACCACTAAAATTAATCTGAAATCTTTTGTAAACACAAAAGAGGAACAGAAAGGCCAAATGAGTCATTACTGCAATTAGCAAACTGTTTACTTACAATTGTTAAACACAAAGCAGCTCAGATAGCCAACGGATGCTACAAATCCCTGTCCAGTGAGCAACCAATTTTGTGCTTACTAATTTCTAACTGCTTTGTTCATAGCTCTCTCTATAGCACCTGAGTGCCAGACACCCAAACCAATATTCTAAAACTTGGGATGACCTTGACTTGTACCTGTCAAGCAAATCCACAGTGTTAGTCTGGTTATTCTGTCATCACTTCATTCCCCTCGACTATTACTTCCACCCACAGCAGCATTGGTATTAATTTAGATGGCATGCCCTTCAGGATAGGGAAGCATTTCTGAAGGTGTGTCTATACATTTACCACAAGTGCTACTCCCATTTACGATGCTTTATAGCAGTGCTAATCTGACAGCAAAGAGTTGGATTAGCTCACTAACCAGGAAACACAAATCTCACCTGAAGAGAAAAGGTTATAAAAAGTTTACTCGAAAGCTCTCTGCTGAAGAAGCTGTTTTTCATAGCCATGGATGGTGATAAAGGGGATATATAGCCACAGTCTTTCCTGTAAGAAGCTACTTCATCTCCAGGAAAAACAGGAAGAGCTTATCCCTCTCCAGAACCAGTAAAGCCTAGGACAGCTGCCATTGAGACTCAGTCTATAATACCAACTTATGTCGGTGTGACATCACTCAGGGGTGTGAAAAATCCAAGCAACAGTTACACTGACCTCTCCAGAGTGCAGACAACACTATGCTGACAGGAGGGCTTCTCCTGCTGACATAGGTGGCCATCATTCAGAGAGGTGGAGTACCTACACTGACTGGAGAAGCTTTCCCATTGGCATAGGCAGGCTCTTCACTAAAAGGGTGCAGCTGCCACGTTGTAAATACAGACAAGCCCTCAAGTATGCATAGTTCAAAAAGGCTGCAAATATGTCCTATAAGATATACATGACAGAAGATTATTAAATAAAACACAGATTAAAACCTATTGTATCCAGACCTCTAGAGATGCAGCTTTCTCTCCTGTCCCCTCACTAACAAAGCCTTCAAGAGGATGAAGCAAAATGAATGCTTTGCTAGAGCCCTGCACAGATACAAAATGTGTATCTGCATCCAATCCACTATCCTCAAACATGGTCCACAGACAAAGCAGATGTGCACAGATTTACAGGGCTCTATACACCTCCACTGGAACAGGAGAAAACACCAGAGTCTGCACAAGCTTCCTTTGAAGTGACTACCAAATCAGCATACAAGAACTGAGTTAAGGTTTGCAGTGGTCAGAGGAAACTAAAGGAATGCGGACCAAAAAAGGTAGAATGAGGATATAGTCAAAGTCCAGTTGTTAGAAATACAAAAGGGGGAACCAAACATGAAAGGAAGTAAATTTAATAATATGAAGAAGGGCACTGTGAGAATTCTAAAATGGCTGAGCTATTTTTAAAGCCCATCTCACTGAAATTGAGAGTTATGAGAAATAGACAGTAATATTAATGTAGCTCAGTAAAACAGCTATTGATAAAAAGTAATAAAGTGAAAAGCTGAACACTTTGTACCAGTTGATTCAATTAATAAGTCACAGGCATTTCTAGCTTAACTGTGGAGAGCAAGCTCACATGTGCACATGCATACAAGCATGGTAGCCATCTTAGAAAAAAAGAGAAGCAGCAGTGCTGGTACTTACCATGACAATAGGAAAACTATATCATCAATCAGAACCAATACAAGTAGTTATTGAGGGGCTAATAAAATGGGGATATGTATTTATGGGCTTATAAAGAACTAGTCATTGCAGACAAGGCGGAAGGTTGGTTTTTTTCAAGTTACATCAGTTGATGAAAGAAACGTAACAGCTGTAATTCATGAATTACAGTACAATATTTGATAATGTATAACATGAAATCTTACCTGAAAACTCTAACTGAACTGGATAGAGAACTGTCACTCAGATGGACAACTGAACAGACTGCAAGTGACAGTCAAGGGACACCTAGAGTTTGTTACAAAATACAAGAAATATGGCATTGTTGTTGTAGCTGTGTTGGTCCAGTCTATTAGAGAGACAAGATGGGTGAGGTAATACCTTGTATTAGACCTGCCAAAAAATTGTGACTGTGAAATCCTTAAAAACATCACATTCATCACAACCTCTCCACTGCTGAGAAGACAGCTAGACAGTCCATGAACCATAAGATAGTAATCAAACCTGCAGACAAAAGGGGTGCAGGCCATCATAGTCCTCAGCCAGGAGACTATGTGAATGAGGCCTACCACCAACTCTGACAGCACCTACAATAAAGAACTTGATGACCCCACACACTACAATTTACCCAGGAAAATAAGAATATCAAACTCCAAGATCAATTCTGCAAACTCTCACCCCGCAAACTCACCCCAAGGACCTTTGGCATACTTCCCAAGATCCAAAGAAAGGCAATCCTGGCAGATGTGGCACATCTGGCTATGACACTCTACCAGGTTTCATAAAAACCATCCTCAAACCTCTCACCATACAAAGGGCCAGCTTCCTTCAGAACCCAACCTACTTCCTCCACAAACTCTGCAATATTAACAACCTTCCTCAGAACATCATCCTTGCAGCCATGGATGTCACCTACCTATTCACCAACATTCTTCCCAATGGTGGCATAGCTGGCTGGCACAGATAAGACAATGGACAACCCTCAGACATCCACCCCAAACACTCTGATAACTCCTCCATTTAATCCTCACCCATAACAATTTTACATTTTACCACAAATACCATGGGAACTGCCATGGATCCTAGGATGGCTCCCCAATATGACACAAACTTCACCTTGAGAGAATTTCTGGACAAAAGCACCACAAAAATAATTATCTAAGACAACGATATTTTCATCCTCTGGACGGATGACTTAAAATCCATCACAACTTTAACAACTACTGCTGGTCCATTAAATTCTCTCTGGAATGCTCTTACACTAACATAAACTTCCTGGACACAACAACCAGCTTCAACAATGGAACCCTACAGACAACCATATATATAGGAAATCCACGGATAACCACTCCTACTTTCACAGGTCCAGTAACCACTCCCAAACAAAACAAGAAATATGTTATCTTCAGCCAGACACTCAGATACCAGGGAATATTCTCTAGCAAGAAAGTCTGGGATATATATCACAACACATTCAAAACAGCCTCCAGCAAACAAGGGCACTCCACCAGAGAAGTACATCGCAGCATGAAATAAGCCACCCAAATCCTCCAAGCAAACCTGCTTCAATATAAAAATAAACCCTGCTCTGACAGCACAACCCTCACTGTCACCTATCACCACATATGTAGAATCAAACAACTGTAATCCATACTCTTCGGGGACCCCATCCTGAAAGAAACGGAAGGAAATCTTTCCTGAATCCTCTCTTCTTGTTGTCAAACAACCCCGCATCTTCTCCAAAATTGTCATCAAATAACCAGCTTCCTACAGACCAAAGCACAACACGAAGCCGCACCTACCCCCTGCCAAAACAGCAGATGCAAACCCTGCAGACATATTCTCTCTGCTACAATGATCTGCAACCCCCCAATGCGTCTTCAAGATCCAAGGATCCTACACATGCTTATCATGACTTGTGGTGTACTTCACGCAGTGCACAATCAAAAATATTACTTCATCCATCTTGCCTCAGAAATAGATCAGGTGCTAGGAGTTGGCAGGGAAAGGAGGCAGCAGAGAGGAAAGCATCCAGTAGATAGAATGCCAGACTGAAGTTAGACTTGACTTTTGGCTCTGGGTCTACCACCATCAGCTTGTGATCATTTCATCTTTGTGACTCGGTAATCTAGCTACAAAATGGAGATAGCGATACAAGCCCATTTTTGTAGCACACTTATAGATCCTTGTATGAGGTTTTAAAACAATGACAAGAATTTTTTTTGGAGGGGGAGGCTGAAAAAGTGCAGCAGGGGTTATATATATGTAAGGGTATTTCAGACACCAGGAAGCAAAACGTAGTAATACAAGAAAAACAAGAGATTAAATAGCTACAACCTACAGAGTAAGGAAAATAACCCAGAAGTTCTCTCCTTATGGGACAGTGATACCTGGAAGGCAGTAACAACTGAAGGAGACTTTAGGGTGATAGCGGATAGCAAACAAGAAATGATTTTGCACTATGATATGGGAGCAATAGAGGCTAATGCAATTTTGAACAGCACATACAAAGGCATCATATTACCAAACTGGGAAGCAACTATCCCTTTATATAGCACTGAAATAACTGCACCTGGTAGACAATGGCTGTAGGGATTGAATTACAAAGAATTAAACACATAGGCTATGTCTACATTGGCACCCATTTCCGGAAAAGGGATGCTAATGAGACACTTCGGAATTGCAAATGCAGCGGGGGATTTAAATATCCCCCGCGACATTTGCATGAACATGGCTGCCGCTTTTTTCCGGCTCGGGGCTTTGCCGGAGAAAAGCGCCAGTCTAGATGGATCTTACGGAAAATAAAGCCTTTTCCGGAAGATCCCTTATTCCTGATTTTAAGAGGAATAAGAGATCTTCCGGAAAAGGCTTTATTTTCCGAAAGATCCCATCTAGACTGGCGCTTTTCTCCGGCAAAGCCCCGAGCCGGAAAAAAGCGGCAGCCATGTTCATGGAAATGCCGTGGGGAATATTTAAATCCCCCGCGGCATTTGCAATTCCAAAGTGTCTCATTAGCATCCCTTTTCCGGAAATGGGTGCCAATGTAGACACAGCCATATAGTACAGCTAAATAGAGACAGGGGATGGGAAAAGGACAAGACATGAGTACAGGTTGCAAATATCCAGAGGTGTAAAGCCTCAGAAAGGGTGAGAATTTTTTGTCATGGGGGTGGGGGTGAAGCAGCATATTAAAGAGAAAAAGCAGATTAAGATTGCCAGAGAATATTCGGGTGATGATAATCCAGTTGAGCCATCGGCTCTTGTAAAGTGCAGATGAAAGCCTGTGATTCTGGGGTAATTTTGAACTGGGTGACAGATCACTAAGACGTGTGCAATAATTGTGTGCGCAATAAGGGCTCTTTGCTCTGCTGAGGAAGGGAAGACACCACCATCCACAGGTGAAGGAGAGTGCCAAACACATGAGAGAGAAAGAGAATGGTCCTTGATTCCCACCTAAGGGTCCCCTCAGATGGAGAGATAGGGAGCAAAGAAACAAAACCACCTGATCTCTGCCCAGCTACCCCCAACTAGATGGATGGAGAGAAGGGACATTTGATCCCTTCAACTAGATGAATGTGAGGCAGGTAGGGGCTGTTAATCCCTGCTTGGCTCTGCCCAATTAGACAGGTGTGGAACAGGGAAGGGAGCTCAGTCCTGTCCAGCTCTCCCCCATGGACGTGGGGTGGGGAGGGGAGGTGGGGGAAACACTCAATTATTGCCTGGCATGTCTTCCTAGGGAAGTAAAGCCCTGGTTAACCATTTAAAATTAAGTTTGACCTAATATTTAAATAGTTAACCAACTAAGCAGGATCCAGGCCGGAGTATCACCCAATCCATTGGGCTCCTGCCCCCAGCCCTTGCTAGCGGGGCACCCAGGCTCCCCATTGACACAGCCCCTGTCTGCAGGACACCTGGGCCTGCCACAGACAGGGGCTAAGGATGTTAAGGGCTAGTCGACTAGTCAACTATCCTATAAGCATCTGTGGACTAGCTGATTCCCTCCTCACATACACTTGCTGCCTCTATGAGATAGAGGCAGCAAAGGGGTGAAGGGGTACTTCAAAGCAGCAGCACAGCACAGCTGAACCAGAGATCAGCTGTGTGGCGGCTGCCCCTTTGAAATGCTGCCTCCATGTTTCAAAGGGCAGCTGTGGAGCCTGGGGTCAGCTGGGGACCCTGGACTCCACGCAGCATTTCCCCAGAACTTGGGGGCTGAAAAGCCACACACAAACCAGAGTCAGCTGGGAAGTCCCCAGCTCACCTTGGGTTCTGCTGAAGCTGTGGGAAGCCCGGGATCAGCTAGAGAGTCCCCAGCAGATCCCAGGCTCCATGCTGCATGGAACCCATTCTGGGAACTCTTGTACATTTCAAAGCAGACAGGACAGGTGCAGCCAGCAGGACTTCTGGCTGGCTGAGTTTCTTGTACCTTTCAAAGGAGGAATGCGGAAGTGCCTATCGACTAGTTGAGTAGTCGATGGAAATTCCATTGACTACTCAACTAGTTAATTAACTGCATTTTAACATTCCTACTTTGGACAAGAGTACCCCCTATCCATGCCAGGCAGAGAACTGCTCCAGCACCCACTGGCTTACTAGAACCAGTAAGCATTACCAGTTTAGGGTGATGCTCACCAGTTAACTGGATAACCAGTTAACCTTTCACATCCCTACTTTCTCCCTCCCATATGAATACAGAGTGGAGAGCGACACTTGATCCCTGTCCTTCCCTCCCCCCGTATGAATGCAGGGTGGGGAGGATATTCAATCCCTTCCTAGCTTCCCTCCACCCTTTTCCCCCACATATGAATGTAGAGTGGTGCAACACTTGATCCCCGGCCAGCTCACTGCTCCCCACTTGTGGTAGCACCCAGGAGATGTATCACCACCCAGGGCTTCTGCCAAAATATTAATTGCTAAATGGAGTGCTCTCTCATGTTCATTCCTTTCTTCTGCATCACCCTCCCTGCACCCACTCTCCTGCAGGTACCAGTCGCCTATGTTTCCCCCCCCCCCCCCCGCCATATGAATTCAGGTTTGGAGGAGGGACACTAGAACCCTGTCCAGCTCCTCCTCCATATGAATTCAGGGTCGAGGAGGGACCACTCAATCCCTGCCAAGTTCTTTACCCCCGTATGTATGTGGGGTGGGGGACACTAGATCCCTGCCTGCTTCTTCCCCACCCCCATATAAATGTGGAGGGGGGGGAGACAGGCCAACCCCCCCAACATATGAACGTAGAGTGGGGGAAGGGCCACGCGATGCCTGCCCGGTCCCCCCCATATGAATACAGAGTGGGGAGGGGGTGCACGCGATGCCTGCCCGGTCCCCCACATATGAATAGGAAGTGGGGAGGGGTGAACGCGATCCCTGCCCGGTCCCCCCCACATGAATGCGCAGTGGGGAGGGGGTGCACGCGATCCCTGCCGGTCCCCCCCCACATGAATGCGGAGTGGGGAGAGGGTGTACGCGATCCCTGCCCTGTCCCCCCCACATGAATGCGCAGTGGGGAGGGGGTGCACGCGATCCCTGCCGGTCCCCCCCCACATGAATGCGGAGTGGGGAGAGGGTGTACGCGATCCCTGCCCGGTCCCCCCCACATGAATGCGGAGTGGGGAGGGGGTGTACGGGATTCCTGCCCGGTCCCCCCACATGAATGCGCAGTGGGGAGGGGGTGCACGCGATCCCTGCCCGGTCCCCCCCATATGAATGCGCAGTGGGGAGGGGGTGCACGCGATCCCTGCCCGGTCCCCCCCATATGAATGCGCAGTGGGGAGGGGGTGCACGCGATCCCTGCCCTGTCCCCCCCACATGAATGCGCAGTGGGGAGGGGGTGCACGCGATCCCTGCCCGGTCCCCCCACATGAATGCGCAGTGGGGAGGGGGTGCACGCGATCCCTGCCGGTCCCCCCCCACATGAATGCGGAGTGGGGAGAGGGTGTACGCGATCCCTGCCCGGTCCCCCCCACATGAATGCGGAGTGGGGAGGGGGTGTACGGGATTCCTGCCCGGTCCCCCCACATGAATGCGCAGTGGGGAGGGGGTGCACGCGATCCCTGCCCGGTCCCCCCCATATGAATACAGAGTGGGGAGGGGTGCACGCGATCCCTGCCCGGTCCCCCCCACATGAATGCGCAGTGGGGAGGGGGTGCACGGGATCCCTGCCCTGTCCCCCCCACATGAATGCGCAGGGGGGAGGGGTGCACTGGATCCCTGCCCGGTCCCCCCCACATGAATACAGAGTGGGGAGGGGTGCACGCGATCCCTGCCCTGTCCCCCCCACATGAATGCGCAGTGGGGAGGGGTGCACGCGATCCCTGCCCGGTCCCCCCACATGAATGCGCAGGGGGGAGGGGTGCACGCGATTCCTGCCCGGTCCCCCCACATGAATGCGCAGGGGGGAGGGGTGCACGCGATCCCTGCCCTGTCCCCCCCACATGAATGCGCAGGGGGGAGGGGTGCACGCGATCCCTGCCCGGTCCCCCCACATGAATGCGCAGGGGGGAGGGGGTGCACGCGATCCCTGCCCGGTCCCCCCACATGAATGCGCAGGGGGGAGGGGGTGCACGGGATCCCTGCCCGGTCCCCCCACATGAATGCGCAGGGGGGAGGGGGTGCACGGGATCCCTGCCCGGTCCCCCCACATGAATGCGCAGGGGGGAGGGGTGCACGCGATCCCTGCCCGGTCCCCCCACATGAATGCGCAGGGGGGAGGGGTGCACGCGATCCCTGCCCGGTCCCCCCACATGAATGCGCAGGGGGGAGGGGTGCACCCGATCCCTGCCCGGTCCCCCCACATGAATGCGCAGGGGGGAGGGGTGCACGCGATCCCTGCCCGGTCCCCCCACATGAATGAGCAGGGGGGAGGGGTGCACGCGATCCCTGCCCGGTCCCCCCACATGAATGCGCAGGGGGGAGGGGTGCACGCGATCCCTGCCCGGTCCCCCCACATGAATGCGCAGGGGGGAGGGGTGCACGCGATCCCTGCCCGGTCCCCCCACATGAATGCGCAGGGGGGAGGGGTGCACGCGATCCCTGCCCGGTCCCCCCACATGAATGCGCAGGGGGGAGGGGTGCACCCGATCCCTGCCCGGTCCCCCCACATGAATGCGCAGGGGGGAGGGGTGCACGCGATCCCTGCCCGGTCCCCCCACATGAATGCGCAGGGGGGAGGGGTGCACCCGATCCCTGCCCGGTCCCCCCACATGAATGCGCAGGGGGGAGGGGTGCACGCGATCCCTGCCTGGCTCGCTTTCCCCTCACGAAATGGCGGGGGGAGACCAACCCATCGTTACTCCGCTCCCCTGCGGCGTGGAGCCGCCCTGCCCCCGGGGTGCTACGCGGTGGGGTCTCGGCTCCTGCCCGCCTCACCTGTAAGTCAAGTCCGGCCGCTGTTCTCGACGCTTCCGGCACCGGCTCCCATCGGTTTGCACCCGGGCCGGTCTCGCTACCAACTACCCCTTAGCAACCTCGCGTGCAATTCGATTGGGAGGTGCCCACGCCACTCTCCCCCAAAGCGGCCTGAGGTTGGTCAGGCTGCCGGCGTGGGGGTGGGCAAACGCACACCCAGTAGCTACTCAGCTATTGGCAGGTTGTGAGGCGATTGAGCAGGCTCCTTGGATTCCATTGGCTGTCAGTCACAATCAGTCAGAAGTGGGCGGTGAATGCCATTGACTTTATGACGGGGTGTGTGGCGAAAGGGAGGGGCTGGGGGAAGTGAGCTGTGCTATGCTGTATCCTGAGTCACCAACAGGGCCTGGCTCCTGAGAGCCCAGGGGCCCGGCGCCCTAGTGCTCTGCAGCGTGCCCAGGCTCCCAGCTAGGCGCCAGGCTCTTAGTCAGACCCTGGATCTGCGTGGGCACCAGAGCCAGTGTTTCCCAGATGGGGGAGGCTGCTGCTTGAACCTACACCCTCCTCCTCCTCCTCAGCAGCGCCTCTGATCCCACAGAGCTGGTCTCAGCCTCCCACTCTGGGCATGGTCTCACCCTGCCACTCAGGTTTGGTCTGATCACCCTTGGTGACAGCACAGCTACCCTGTCACATCTGAGTGGTGCTGCCATCCCCTGTGACAGGTCACAATGCCATCCAACAGCTTTGGCCCAGCCACCCTCTGTCATGATGGAAGGGCAGCTGGGCCAAACCCAAGTGGTTCTCAATCCCAATGCACCAAGAGGAGACATCCAGAACAGAGACTTGGGTGCTGCCCCACAAGACAGGAGGGCTGTGTCTAGACTGGCAAGTTTTTCCTTGCAGAAAAACTTGTCAGCTGTCTACACTGGCCGCTTGAATTTCCGCAAGAACACTGACTTCCTACTGTCTGAAATCAGTGCTTCTTGCGGAAATACTATGCTGCTCCCATTCGGGCAAAAGTCCCTTTTGCGCAAAGCTTTTGCGCAAAAGGGCCAGTGTAGACAGCTCAGATTTGTTTTGCGCAAAAAAGCCCCGATCGTGAAAATGGCAATCGGGGCTTTTTTGCGCAAAAGCGCGTCTAGATTGGCACAGATGCTTTTCCGCAAAAAGCGCTTTTGCGGAAAAGCATCCGTGCCAATCTAGACGCTCTTTTCTGCAAATGCTTTTAACTGAAAACTTTTCCGTTAAAAGCATTTGCGGAAAATCATGCCAGTCTAGATGTAGCCGAGCTGTATATGTGGGGTAGGTTTGCTCTCCAGGGCCAGATTACGGTTGTGGTATGTGAGGAAGAGGGTGCCTCTAGGGGGAGGGTAGGGGAGAAAGAGATGGAAGCTGAACTATGGTTTTGGGCCTAACCCCATTCATTTGGACCCTGGCAAGTCACACACACAAATCAAAATGCAGTTGGTGAGTCACCTGAGTAAAAGTTTGGGAATGGGAACCAGTGCTTTAGCATTCCATGTGGGGGTCTTGTTTTGGCATCAAGCCCCTAGCCCAGGGGTCTCCAAACTACGGCCCGCGGGCCGGATGCGGCCCGCGAGGCCCTCTCATCCGGCCCGTGGAGACCTTTTTGTCTGGCCCCGCCTTCTTCCGCGTGCACCAACCGGAGCCAATCAGGCGGAGGGTGGCTGCGGCGGTGGAAGGAGAGAGCTTGAGTCCGAGCATTGGTGTCAGCGGGAGAAACGGATTCGCAGGCGGCTGCGCGAGGCCCCAGCGCGCGCACGGGACAGCAGGTAGCCCAGGTCAGGGACGGCTCCGCGTGCCGCTTGGCCGGGCGGGCGAAAAAGGGGATTCTCGAAGGCGGGCTCCGGATCAGACCCGGCGGCAGAGGATCGCGGGAGGCTGGACGGAGGGGAGGAAACCCGACGGTGGTTTCTCAGGGGCTAGGAGCGAGGGGCTACTTCTCCGGGGGCGGGGCTGAGGAGCTGGTGCCCATTGCAGGAGGCGGTCTGGTTGCTGTGGCACAGCCTCTGGCTGAACATATTGCCAGGATTATGTTGCTTACAATTTTCATCACATTGCGCAGGTGGAAATGAGTTCTCAGCAGTTTCCCCGTTCTGGAGCCCCTCCTGCAGGACTAGGACAAGCACCACCCCCAATTTCAAACAGTGATTTCTAAAGCCAGAAATGTCTGCTATTTTGGCATCCAGGAAACAATTTCACCATTCACACTAATACAGGTGTTCATGTGTAGTGTATCAATGTGTTATTAAATAATAACTGAATAAAATAATATTAAATAAATAATTAAAAACAACATCCATGTTTTGATTGTTTTTTATTTGGACCTCAAGTGTGTAGTTGGCCCCCGAACTGCTGTTTGAAAGTTAATGCGGCCCTCGGGCAGAAAAGTTTGGAGACCCCTGCCCTAGCCCAAAGATAAGAGCCCTAGCTTACCATCAGCTTCTGGACTGCAGTGCCCCAGTGGAAGGCATGCAACAGTTTGCTCAAACTATTAGTCTGCAGAGTTTGGCATTGGACTTTAGCCTGAGGGGTCCCAGAAAAGAGCTAGATTTGGGAATAGCCATTGAATTCGAATCCACATTCAGCATCTTGAGTCTTTATGCATTAGGTTTCACCATGTCAGTTTCTGTTCTTCCCCTTTAAGTGCAGCTATTCAGTTCTTGCAGGTGGCAGTACATGTGTTGTAGGAAACACTTCTGTCCAATGGAAGTCAGTCTCCTCCCATCTATGTACAGAGAGCCCATGTGTTGTATGGTGAGGTGGGGCGGAGAGCAGTGAGTGACAAGTACCTTGATTATTCATCTAGTGAAGAGACACGTGAACCGCAGAGTTTTTCCCAGTGAGTGAAGCAGCTGCTGTGAACAAAATCCAGATGCACATGGAGGAGCTACTGTTATTCTCTCTGCTTAGAAGAGACAGGCTACAGACTTCCCAAAACAGGCATCTTTGTATTCCTGCCTGCAAATCCCAGACCTTCGTATGTAACAACTCTCCATCCTAAACTATGACAATAATTCCAAATGAGAACCACAACAACAAACAGCTCCAAAGGGAGCTGGGAATGGGGCAAGGATTATTTCTTTTCCAGCTCCCAAAATTCAGAACAGCCTCCCTCCTTGAGCATTTCTTCTTCATAGTGACCTTCCAGCTCAGTTCAGCTGTCAGTGGTTTTTTTCCCATGGTTTGTGTGTCTCGTTAATCTCTCCCTCTGATACTATTTTTGAACTTTATAACTATATTATAATAATGCTTGGTATTTCCATAGATATCTTCATCTGATGATTATAAAGGTCTCTGGCCCTGATCCTTGGAGGTATGCAAGCTTCTAACTTGAACTGATTTCAATGGAGATTGAAAGGCTAAATAAATACCTGTGTGTGGATGTACGCCTCTAAACACTGATTAATCTTCTTGACACTTAAAGGAGATGATTGCCCCCATTTCACAAAGAGGGAAATTGAGGCACAGACAGGCAAAGAGACTTGCCTAACTCACCCCTAGGATGTCAGTGATAGCTAGGGAACAGAATACAGACCTCACGCTTAATCCTGTTCTTTAGTCACAAGTTCTTCCATTAGCTACTTTGGAGAAACACAGACCAATGAATTCAGTTCTTGTCTGATAGCGAATCTTTTAGTTTACATCTGAACTGAATGCATTTGTAAGGCTAAGACTATTCAAGTTAAAGCAGATTTAAGCTCTGCCGCTTACACATTAGGCAAATTGTCCTCACTATTGTTCTAGCATAAAAACAGTCCCACTAATGAAAATAAGGGTGAGTGCATGCATTACAGATAAGATACTGAAGGTTGGCTTTTAATTTTAAGCTGTGTGATCAGGGCACTGGCAGCCAATGTTCCCTGTAAATTGAGCACTTGGGATTAGGTGCACAGAACAAAATGTATTCCTCACATGGATGGAAAAAATTAGAGGGAACATTGCAGACAACATGTCTGTATTAATGCTCCTAATGTTGCTGCCACCTGTGGGGATGCAATATAAGTGAATTTCAGAAAATCTTCCATGTAGCTGCATAGCCCTTGTGACTCAATTTCCCCATTTTTAAAGTAAGGATAAACTTTACTAGCTTTTGGGAGAATTGATTGGTTTATTATATTTACAGTGTGATTTAATCTAACTATACACTTTCCCTAGATGAACTGTAAATGCTATATTTATTTCTAGAAGACTTATCCAACAAGGACTGGAGCAGGCCTGGAGCGGTGGGGATCATGTGGTCTGCCCCAGTGGCTTTTCCCTTCAGCTGGTTTTGGGCAGGGGGCCACTCAGCCTACCCATCAGTTAATGCATGGGGCTGGCCTGGAGCAGGGGGAGGCTACACACCCTACCTGTCAAATTCTCCCTTGGGCCAGTCCAGAGTGGGGAGTGCCCACACAGGCTGCCTGCCAGCTTCTCTCTAGAGGCCCACAAAGGCCACCTGCCGGCTTCTCCCCAGGGTTGGCCCAGATGATGGCCACCATATGGCATGACCATTAGCTTCTCCCTGGGGCCAGCCCAGGTCAGTGGAAGGAAACCTTGCTGCCTGACAGCAGCTGCTCCCCAGGGCTGGGTCACTTGGTGCCCCCCTGTAGTGATTCGTGGGTACAACTGTTCCTGCCTGTACACCCCTCCCTTTCCATTTGATGTAAAACAATCACATTCCATATATATACCATTATCCTGGTACCATTGACCTTGACCTGTTCTTTCCTCCTCCCCGCAGGCCACCCCGCTTAGCCCATCCAGGGCCTGTTGTCTTCCCTCCCCACTCCAGTGCTGCAGCCACTGGGAGAGAGGGAAAGGGTTTGGGAGTGAGGGAAAGGGTTTGGTGCAGGGCAGCTACTTACTCAGTGTACTGGCAGGCAAGATGGTTGAGCCCCAGCCCTGCTGGCCATTCCCTTGGTGGTATGGCTACCCCCTGCAGTCGCTCTTCCCTGTGGGCTCTCTGTGCCCAGTGACTACTCATAGTGCGTCCCTCGGAACAGCTGCCCCTCCCGTTCCATGTTATGGAAAACCATCCTTCTCTCGGGGCTTTTGGTTGTCTTGACACAATCAAACCCTGTGTGATGGGGTGGCGGGGGCTGACCGTGGGATGCGAGGGGCTGCGCTGGGAGTGCTCGGTGGCCGCCTCATGTACATGCGCAGGGATTCCCCAAACCGTGCGGCAGGGCTGCGCCTGCGGCGGCGTCCCAAGCTGAGGGCGCCAGCTTTGAAAAGCTGGGGAATGGAGCAGCTGGAGGAGAGAGGAGAGCTGGACAAGGTGGAGAGCAGCGCCGGCAAGGAGGAAGAGGAGGAGAGGCAGACTTCAGGGACGACACCACCAGCCCAAGGAGTACTGGACCTGAGACACAGCAGAGGCGGTGAAAGTGGACTGGAGGGAAGGAAGGAGCCCAGGACAGGGCGGAGGAGCGCCCGTGGGCCGGTGAGTTGTGGTACGGCCCCACTGGCCAAACAGGTAGCCATTGTGCCTGTTCTTAGGGTCCTGGGCTGAGATCTGGAGTGAGGGAGAGCCCAGGTCTCCCTTCCCTCTCGGCGTACGAGTATACGTGGACTAGTGGAAGGACCTTGGAAAAGACTACTGTCCGGCACAGTGAGGTTGTTGGTACACGGTGGGGGCAAGGGCTCCTGGCAAGGAACCCTTGTTCTTTCCCCCCGGGGGGGGAGGGGCAGGAGGAAGTATAATACCCTGTCTTTGCTTAAGTTAGGATAAGAGAAAGCAGCATACGAAATTTGGTGTCCCTCGCTCTTACTGTTTAGGAGGAGTTCTTGAAGTAATGGACTCACAGACAGACACCCAGATGGATGCAATCTAAAATATATAGAGAGATACAGTAAAACCTGTGTTATCCGGCATGCCCAGGGATTAGGGTGTGCCGGTAACCTAAAAATTCCGGTTATTTGAGGGGGGGGCGGGAGCTGTGCGGGACCTACGGGGGGGGGGGGCACAGGAGCCACGGTGGGGCTGGCCTGCTAGGAGGGTCCACGAGCCATGGGGGGGGGGAGAGGAGGGTGGGATGTGGCTTGGTGGTGGGGTGGAAGCCAGGAGGCAGAGATCATAGAATCATAGAACCATAGAACTGGAAGAGACCTCAGAAGGTCATCAAGTCCAGCCCCCTGCTCTAGGCAGGACCAATCCCAACTAAATCAACCCAGCCAGAGCTTTGTCAAGCCGACACTTAAACACCTCTAGGGATGGAGACTCCACTATTTCCCTAGGTAACCCATTCCAGTGCTTCACTACCCTCCTAGTGAAATAGTTTTTCCTAATATCCAACCTGGACCTCTCCCACCACAACTTGAGACCATTGCTCCTTGTTCTGCCATCTGTCACTACTGAGAACAGCCTCTCTCCATCCTCTTTGGAACCTCCCTTCAGGAAGTTGAAGGCTGCTATCAAATCCCCCCTCACTCTTCGCTTCTGCAGACTAAACAGACACAACTCCCTCAGCCTCTCCTCATAAGTCATATGCTCCAGCCATCTAATCATTTTGGTTGCCCTCCGCTGGACCCTCTCCAATGCGTCCACATCCTTTTTGTAGTGGGGGGCCCAGAGCTGGACACAGTACTCCAGATGTGGCCTCACCAAAGCCGAACAAAGGGGAATAATGACATATCTGGATCTGCTGCCAATGCTCCTCCATAGAAGCTAATCAGATTGGTCAGGCATGACTTTCCCTTTGTGAATCCATGCTGACTATTCCTAATCACTTTCCTCTCTTCCAAGTGCCTCAAAATGGATTCCTTAAGGATCCCTTCCATGATTTTTCCAGGAACTGAGGTAAGAGTGACGGGCCTATAGTTCCCTGGATCGTCCTTCTTCCCTTTTTTGAAGATGGGCACTACATTTGCCTTTTTCCAATCATCCGGGATTTCTCCCAATCTCCACGACTTTTCAAAGATAATGGCCAAAGGCTCCTCAATGACATTTGCCAACTTCCTCAGTACCCTCGGATGCATTAAGTCCGGACCCATGGATTTGTGTATGTTTAGCTTTTCTAAATAGCTCCTAACCTGTTCTTTACCCACCAAGGGCTGTCCATCTTCATCCCATCTTGCGTCACTTAGCACATAAGTCTAGGAGCCGAACTGGTCTGTGAATACAGAGGAAAAGAAAGCATTGAGTACTTCAGCTTTCCCCACATCATCTGTCACTAGGTTACCTCCTTCATCCAGTAGGGGCCACACACCATCTCTGATCACCTTCTTCTTGTTAACATGCCTGTAGAAACCTTTCTTGTTATCCTTCACATCCTTAGCCAGTTGCAATTCCATTTGCGCTTTCACCTTCCTGATAACTCCTCGGCATTCTCGAGCTATACATTTAAACCCCTCCCTGGTCATTTGTCCAAGTTTCCACTTTCTGTAAACTTCCTTTTTGTGCTTAAGTTCTACAAGGATTTCCCCTGTAAACCAATCCAGTCTCCTACCATGTTTGCCTCTCTTGCTACGTGTCAGGATGGTTTCTTTCTGTGCCTTCAATAAGACTTCTTTAAAATACTGCCAGCTGTCCTGGACTCCTTTCCCCTTCATGATAGTATCCCAGGGGATTCTGCTCATCAGATCTCTGAGGGAGTCAAAATCTGCTTTTTTTGAAGTCCAAGGTGTGTATTTTACTACTCTCTTTTCTTCCTTTGGTCAGGATCCTGAAATCTACCATCTCATGATCACTGCTTCCCAGGTTGTCACCCACCTCCACTTCCCCTATTAGTTCCTCCCTGTTTGTAAGCAGAAGGTCAAGCTTCGCATGGCCCCTGGTTGGATCCTGCCCGGGGGGAGAGGGGGGGGGGCGGGAGACAGGAGGGAGCACGGGAGATGCAGGGTGCTGGCTTGCCGGGGGTGCCAGGAGCCGTGGGGGAAGCCGAGATGCTTGCTTCCGGCTGCCATTCGCCCCTCCCCAGGTACCTGCTTCTTGCTCCTCTGAGGAGCACTTAAAGGAACAGTTTCTTTTTTTTTCTTTTTTTCTTTTTCCCACATCAAAAATTGCCGGTTTCTACAGTTTTCCGGATGCTTAAGTTCTGGATAACGCAGGTTTTACTGTATATAGATAAAAGGAAGCTGCATACCAAATTTCATTGTCCTAGCTCTTACTGTTTAGGAGGAATTTTTGAACAAATGGACTCTAAGACTGTCCAGAAAGACAGATGGACACATACAGAGATGTACAAACTGTCTAATATATATAGTAGAAACTCCTGGAACCTAAAAGGTATTTTCAAAGCATTGAGTAAACACTAAATGGAAATTATGTTATTGCATGTATGCCTTTTACTCAATGGTTGGAGAATGTCTGCATGGTGTAAATCCTATTGAGTTAGGAGGGGGATTTAATTATAGTGGGGCCTGGTGGGTTATAGACATCTGACTTTTGGCTCTCACTCATTAGCCAGCAGACGTAATCCAAGGGCATTGTCAACTTCTCCATTCAGTGACTCAGGAATGTTATAACATTCCAGCCCCTCATGACATTTTAAATGGGTATTGTCACTTCTGTGATCTCCATCTTTCCACCTTGCTGCTGAATTGGCCTCCTCAAACTATACTCCCCCTTGGAGATCCAGAGCTATAGTTTCCAGGGAGAAGCCGGCGGGTGTGCTGCGCAGCTTGTTCCGCCCTCGTGGACAAGCCAGCAGGCAGGCTGCACAGTCCCCGCTGCTCCCAGGCCAACCCCGGTGAGGAGCCACCATCCGCCACCACCCTTTGCCCTGGGCTCCCACCCCCTGCTCTGACATCTACAACTCCTCTGTCCTGAGCCCCTCCTTATCTTCTAGCCCTGACTCCTGCACCCCCAACACCCACAACCCCTTGCCCTCAGACCCTCCTTAATAACTCAAGTACTGCATGAAATGAGATTTACTGTAGGCTGATAGCAACTCTCAAAATGGCATCTGTTTATTCACTGCATCAGTCCCTGTGTCTCTTTGAGTCACGTATGCTCACAAGTGAATCATACATGCTGTCTCTTTATTAGTGACACACAAATGTTTACTCTTGCACTGAAAGTCTAACTATGGGAGAACAACCTGAAGTCTACTCTGTCTCGGGCATCACCAACAGAACTGACCGCTGAGTTCCGACTGTAGGATCTTTATTTGTGGGCAATGATGTAGGAGGCAGAAAGAGACCACCTGGTTTTCTGATGCCAGATGGAACTTGTTAGCAAAAATCTACTTTTGATAAAGTGAGCCCACAGGCTTAGGAAGTCAAAGAGAGAAAAGAAAACCCCATAATATGAAGTTTACAAAGCCACTTTTTTTATTATAGCCTCACAAAAGGGCCCCCTTGTGTCACAAATTTTAGATTCCTAACATCTTCAGGTCCCCCCAGCTATGTTAATATCATGGTCACTTTAAAATCAGAAGATTTTTCTAACTAATTTTTTTTAGACATCTCTCTTCCTTTGTTTACTTACAGGTTGAAGTCCCTCACATGGATTAAGCTCTCTATAAGCTAGTCAATTTTTCCAAAAATTTGTGTATCCGGAGGGATGACTAATTCATAGTCATGACTACTTCACTGAGTCATGAAGGAGAGAGCTCTGGGAACAGACAAAAAGGGAGTAGCTCAACCTAGCCATGGCTCTGGGGTTTCTCCTTACCACTAATGAGCTCTGGATTCCTTGCTTTTATAGTTCAGGATTGGACCTTTCTCAGGCAAATCTGCTTTTGACCCATGGTCTCTGGGGTCCCTATCATATCTTTTTAAGCATTTCTCTACACACCATGATGACAGCCAGGATTTACAGTGGTGGTTAAATGCAGTGTAGTTGTAGCTGTGTTGGTCCCAGGGTAATAGAGAAGCTTTTATCTTTTATTAGAGAGGATATTATCTTTTATAGGATAAACTTCTGTTGGTGAAAGACAAGCTTTTGAGCCACACAGTGCTCTGTTTAAGATCAAGGATAGGAACTCCCAGCAAAATGCCACACTAAGATATATGTAATCCACACTAACTCCATATTTTTGTCCTGTAACAGCAGAGATATTAACAGGCCTCTAATGACTTATGCCAAACAATCTGTTCCACTTTTCTTTTTGCTGTGACACTGGGTGTTCTTTTTCCACACCTGAAAGAGAGCTGTGTGGCTCAAAAGCTTGTCTCACCAACAGAAGTGGTCCAGTACATTTCCTCATCCACCTTGTCTCTATATTGTTGGTTAAACTCACCTGTGGACAAACTGATTACAACAGAGTTTGTTTTGAATGGGCTTGGTCTATGTGGATGTGGTCAAATTATATTTACAACCAAGCAAAGAAATGGGCTTAAGATACTGTCTGCATTGATGTTTTAAACAGGTTTTAAAGCAGCTGAGATCTCTGTACCCACTGGGGGTCAGCTCCCTGAACTAGGGATGTTAAATTTAGATTAATTAACTAATCGATGGGATTTCCATTGACTATTCGATTAGTCGATAAGGGTGCCTTCGCCTTTAAGTTCAAAAGTGGAAGCCCCGCAGGGAGTGTGGGGCCAGCAAGTGACTGGCCCTGTGCTCCCAGCAGTGCCTAAGCCTTTGAAATTTATTGTACATTTCAAAAGGAAGCCCCATGCTCGCTGTGGGGTTTCTCCTTTTGAAATGTATAAACAGCAGAATCGCAGCAGAAGTGGCGCAAGCAGAGACTGCTTCAGTCCCCACTCTCGCTGTTTCCCGCTGTACCTCTACCTTCCCTGTCCCCCATGGAGACGGTGCTGGGGGGAACCGGCTTTTGAGGCAGCAAGAGGGGGGAAGCGACTAGTCACATCACTAGTCAACTGTCCGATAAGCTGATGCTTGTTGGATATTCAACTAGTCACTTACATCCCTACCCTGAACCACCAGCCCCTGGCAACACAAGCACTGCCTTCAAGGTTTCTGCATGCCTCACTCTTTGCATGGGTTAACTATAGGCCCACACCAACCACCATCCTCCAAGTGCCCCTCTGGAATGCTAAGCTCTGTTTCACTGAATTCTCAGATTCATTATTCCCAAAGAAATAGGACACATTGCACTCGCTTGTAAGGTTTAACTCAGGATCATCACTCTGCTTGACATGCAGCACTTAGATACATGTATAGTGAAAACAAGAATAAGCTTATCGTTAATAAACAGAGATTCACGGGACAGAATGAGGATATTGAAAGCAAATGGTGACACACAAAACCAAACCATACCATGATTTCTAGAATCTAGATTTCTAGAATTCCCCAATCTCCAACAAGGTTGTTTACTCCAAGTCCTTTTCCCAGTGCTTCTTCTTTTTTTTAAAAAAAAATAGATTCATAGTGCCAAAGAGATAGGATGACCATATTTCCCTATGCTGCATATAGGACTCTGGGTAAAATTACTCATATTCAAGTGAATTCAATAGCAATCTATTGGATCTATGCAGTACAAACATTCAAATTAATATCAAATTAACTGAGACCGTGTTACAAAAAATACTGCATAGTTGGATTATTTTAATTTGCTATCTTTAAGGCATTAATATTCACACAGGTGACACACACACTGCCCCCGAGCATCTGCCCTCAGTATGCTCTGGGACCAGGGAGGCTGGGAGTGTGCTCAGCCCTTCCTCCCTGTGCTCTAAAGCTGGGGTCATGTGCCACCCTCCCTTCCTGTGCTCTGGGGCTAGGGTGGTGTCCTGCCTCACCACCGTGTGGTGCATGGGGGATGGAGAGGTGTCTTGGGTACTGTGAAGAGCAGGGCCACAGCAGAAGGGGCAGGAGTGGGCGTTGAGCTGGGGGCTTGCCTCCATACATGGAATACAAATACTTTCCCCTCACTCTCTTAGCATCTGGGGAACGGGATCAAAAGCAAGCCGCTTCCCAGAGTGAACAGCTGCTGGCCCCCCTATCCTCCCGAAATTCCGCCCTTGCTGGATAGGTTCTTTTATTGTTTTTAGTATGATGTTTTTGTAATGCTTTTGCCTTATGAATAAATGTACTTGCTTAGAGAAAAGCTATGTGATAACTTCAATCCATGTATAATTACACTATTTAATAGCCCCTGAGGAGAAAAGCAAAGCAAGCCTGCTTCATCAATTTCACTTGCTGGGGAACTCACAGTGTAAGCAAGGCACTGTCAAGCCTGGAAATATGCCAATCAGGAAGAAGAGAGAGAAATGCATTTCTCTGCCCTTGCTGAAACTATGGAGGGGAAATGCATAGAGTCTCTCTCTCTCTCGCTCTCTCTCTCTCTCTCTCTCACACACACACACACACACACACACACGTTAGTTAGGTTCAGATACCCCCATATCCTGGATCACATTAGGGGGGCAGGAATAAGGGGTTAGACTCCTCTAAAGGGGTTGGGGGCCCCCAAATCCTGGCATGCACAGAGAAGGCGAGAATCTGGAGCTGCCTCTATTCTCCTCCAGTTCCATCTCTAAACTTCTAACTGCTTGTACTATTCAACACCCTTTATTTCCCTCCCCATCCTTCCCCTCAGTGCAGCCCCAAACTCCTATTACCCCCCCCCCCCCCCCATTATCCTCTCCTAAAACACTGTGTTTGTTATTATTACATTCTCCAAAGCAGGGGGAATACAAGGAGAGAAGGACAGGTTTTAGCAATATGCTTTCCAGGTGTCTGCTTATGGTGGGACTCAAACTACCTTGACTAGGTGACATCAGGATGAAAGCCTTATTGCTGATCCCCCTGAGCAAACCAGTTGCAGTGACAGCTTTTCCCTACAAATCCTCTTGGCTTCACTCCCTGCATATGCTAAGTGTAATCTATCTGGTGTTTGACCCTTACCCAAAAGTCTAACAGGAGAGCCAAACTTTTCTGCTACTAAGGTTCTGAATTTTATTCTCGCAAAGGGCTTGTGGGTGCCATGTACTCTCTGAGGGTACCCCACAAGTGAGGGAGACCATTGTTCCAGGTTCAAAGCTATGGTTTGAGCTCTAGATCTGGGCCAAAAATAGCCTTTACTAGAATATAACTTTAGAAAAATTGTTTATTTCAGCTGGCTGTGTCTCAGGAGCCAGCAGTTCATCTGACCCCTAATTTGGCTCACTTCCCGTACTCTGTGCCCCTGTCAGGTACACCAACTTTCACAGTAACCTGAGGCTTTGTCTACACTTAACCGTTTAAAGCACAGCCCTGGCAGCGCTTTAAACTGAAAGTGTGTCTATGGCACAAGTGCTGGGAGAGAGCTACAACCTCTGCAGGGGGAGTAGCTAACAGTGCTGGGAGCACGGCTTCGAGCACTGTAGTCTGGTTCACACTGGCACTGTAACTTTCTATACTCGAGGTGTGTGTGTGTGGCTGTGTCTAGACTGGCAAGTTTTTCCACAAAATCAGCTGCTTTTGCGGAAAAACTTTCCAGCTGTCTACACTGGCCGCTTGAATTTCCGCAAAAGCACTGACGATCTCATGTAAGATTGTCAGTGCTTTTGCGGAAATACTATGCTGCTCCTGTTCGGGCAAAAGTCTTTTTCCGAAAAACTTTTGTGCATAAGGGCCAGTGTAGACAGCAGAGATTTATTTTCCGCAAAAAAGCCCCGATCACGAAAATGGTGATCGGGGCTTTTTTGCGGAAAAACGCGTCTAGATTGGCCACGGACGCTTTTCCGCAAAAAGTGCTTTTGCGGAAAAGTGTCCTGCCAATCTAGACGCGTTTTTCCAAAAATGCTTTTAACAGAAAACTTTTCCATTAAAAGCATTTCCGGAAAATCATGCCAGTATAGACATAGCCTGGGTGTTTTCACACCCCGAACCAGAAAGTTACAGCACTGTAAAGTGCCATTGTAGACTTGGCTTCAAGTGCACAGATTTTACAGTATTAAGAAGAGTCATCCTTTAAACAGAAAGGACTTCTCAATGTTAACTATAAATCTATGCTATTGCTGACCTATTTAATAAGAGAGATGTCCAGAAACGACAGCAATATCTTCTCTAATATAAAAATATAGCAAAATCTCCTACTGCACCCATTTCTCCCCCCCGCGGAGAGGATAAAAGAACAAATATGTGAGTCCTGTTAGTCATACTGCTTAATGTAGAATGCAGAACTCCTAAGAGTTCTCAAACTATGGCCCATGTAGATTGGAAGCTACTGCTGTTGGAAAGGGCTCTGATGCTCTGGTGATGAGCACACTAGAAGAACCTATACAGAAGAGAAGGGAAGAGTAGCACTACAAACCTTGATATTGACAGATGGCAGGTTGGCAGGGTCCAGTCTACAGAATGAAGAGGAGCAGAGTTAGTAGCTGTGCTTCTGCTGCAAGAGATGTGATGTTCCCAAAGAAGGTGCATGTCAGGCTCTGTGTTACACGGTGGTGCAAGAACAAGGATGTGCTGGGAGAGAGGCAACATGTGTATGAACATAAATGAGCCTGTAGGATGTTAAAATAGCTCCTCAGCTCATGTGTGTTGGGGAAATGGCCCTCTTCCCTCCCCCCATGTGTGGCAAGTGCCAGTGTTGCTAAGGTCAAACCCTTATGTTGATTAGCACAGCAGCGTTCCTGTCTGGGTTTTGACAAGCAGTGTGGTGCAGGCGGGTGGAGCTGTCTGGCCAGGAGCCTAGGCTGAGTCTGTGCAGCTCTCAGGAAATGCCATCTGAGCAGCAGCCTAAATAAATCTCCTAAATGAAGAGTGAGCACGAGGTATCCAATTTCCAGGCAGCTTTCCTATTTGGAAAGGCTTTGGCTGCCCTGTGCCAGGCCAGCAGCTCCATGCTTCAAGTTCTGACTTCCCTGAGAGGGGCAGTATAGATGTTTGGCTCTTACTAGAAACCCCTTGCTTATATGCTTTGAATGGAGGGAACAGTACTGGTTAATTACTTATACAGGCAGTCCCCGAGTTACGCGGATCCGACTTATGTCGGATCCGCAGTTACGAACGGGGCCCTCTCCCTGGTCTCCAGCAGACCAGGGAGAGGAAGCAAAGTGGCGGAGCACGCTGCCCACGTGTTCAGCCGCTTTGCTCCCCGTCCTTCTGGTCTACAGACCAGGGGAACGGGGAGCAAAGCAGAGCAAAGCCACGGAGCCCGAGGGCAGCAGGACAGCCACGGCGCGTCTGGGCTGTCCCGCTGCCCCCGTGCTCCGCGGCTTTGCTCCAGACGCCTGTGGTACAGCAGCTGGGGCGCTGCTGGTTGGTCCTGTAGCGCCGCTCTGGGCGCTACTGGACCAACCCGGCAGCACCCCAGCTGCTCTGCCCCAGGCGTCCTGATTCAGCCACTGCTGGTCAGTTTCAGCAGCGGCTGAATCAGGATGCCTGGGGCAGAGTAGCTTGGGTGCTGCTGGGTTGGTCCAGTAGCGCTGAAGAGCGGCGGCGCTACTGGAGCAACCCAGCAGCACCCCAGCTGCTCTGCCCCAGGCATCCCCAAGTCAGCCGCTGCTGAAACTGACCAGTGGCTGACTACAGGAAGCCCCTGCCCCGGGCTTCCTGGAATCAGCCGCTGATCAGTTTCAGCAGCAGCTGACTTGGGGATGCCTGGGGTTCTTAAGTTGAATCTGTATGTAAGTCAGAACTGGCATCCAGATTCAGCCGCTGTTGAAACTGATCAGTTTCAGCAGCGGCTGAATCTGGACGCCAGTTCCGACTTACATACAGATTCAACTTAAGAACAAACCTACAGTCCCTATCTTGTACGTAACCTGGGGACTGCCTGTATTGCAGAAGACCTAAATAGGTGAGGAGCTGTACACAGAAACAGAAAAAAAATGTATGGCCTAATTCTCCTTATCTTGCATCTTGTGTGGCCATTCACCCTTGTGCAAAATGGCTGAGTGTTCAGAATTGCAGTTCAGAATTCTGCACTTCAGACCCACAATGCATTGGTGTTGTACATGAGGACACATGGGACAAAGCTGTATAGCCAGGGGGACCAGAGCTAAGTAAAGCCTTGAGGATCTTTATCTTTCATTTTTACCTTCTTTTCTTAGGCTGCTGTCTCCATGGAGGATTTTTATTTCTTCTCAGTTGTGATCTTGTTTTGCACAAAGGTTCCAGGGTTTTTTCAATCTCTTTCTTAATCTTCAGTCCTGCCCATGCCTTCAGGATTCTTCACCGATTGAGTACCTGGCTCTCAGAGCCCATCTTGTTCTCCGAGGGAGTGTTGTGATGTCAAACTGGGCAAGTGTGACAAGAGTAGAACAGAAAAGGAAACATTAATGATGTGTGAAAAAAGAAGGCAGTGAAAATGGTCAAAATAATATTCAAGGGAAATTATTCTTCCTTCTTGCAACACTCTGCCTGCTTTGCCATGAAATGGCTTATTTATCTGCCCTCCATTTAGGGCGCTGAGTGTGAAAAAGCTCTGAGGTTGGTGAGCTGATGCATAGGACTGTTGGGCACTTCGCAGATCTATATATAGACAGGCCCCTCTTCCAAAGAGCTTGCAATCTGCAGACATACATACACCAGGGATGGGAGAAGGGATCCAACACACAAAGTACCCAAAGTGGTGGCTCTTGACCCATTTTCTGGTGCTTTTTCTTCTTCCTTTTTCACTCCCAGGCTGTGTCTAGACTGGCAAGTTTTTCCGCAAAATCAGATGATTTTGCGGAAAAACTTGCCAGCTGTCTACACTGACCGTTTGAATTTCTGCAAGAACACTGACGATCTCATGTAAGATCGTCAATATTTTTGTGGAAATACTGTGCTGCTCCCGTTCGGGCAAAAGCCCTCTTGCGCAAATCATTTGCGCAAGAGGTCCAGTGTAAACAGCACAGAACTGTTTTCCGCAAAAAAGCCCCGATCGCGAAAATGGCGATTGGGGCTTTTTTGCGGAAAACCGTGTCTAGATTGGCCACGGACGCTTTTCTGCAAAAAGTGCTTTTGCAGAAAAGCATCCTGCCAATCTAGACGTGCTTTTCCGAAAATGCTTTTAACGGTTTTCCGTTAAAAGCATTTTCGGAAAATCATGCCAGTGTAGACGTAGCCACACTGTTGATTCCATTCCATGGTTTTCCTCCACCCCCAACCAGTTCTTCATTACCAAATTCCAATTCTGTCTCCTCACTTCTGCTCCTCCCCCCTAACTGATTTAACACAGAAACCCTTGTGGAAACCATTTCATATTTAGCTAGAAGCCATCTTGTATAACAGAAACCATTTCAGCTTCAAGCTTTAGCACGTAGACCAGAGCGAACTTTCTATCACCCCCATGTGCCAGGCCAGACAGATGTGCTATTGGAATGTGTTAATTGAGCTGGTTGAGAAAGGAGATTCACTCCCTAGTACCTGCCCACCATCTTGCTGATAAGTCTTTGCTTTTCTAAGTTTAATTGATGATTTCTGTAATTGGATGCCCTGACGTCAGACTGTTTGGTTAAGGGTATAAAGATACTAGGATTGATTGTATTAGCATCCTTACTGGGCCTGGCTCTGCTGGGACCATGTTTGGCTCACTCTGTGCCTTATTGATCAATAAAGCTGTATATTAGTCGCCAAAACAGAGATGAGCGTTTGCTTCAACACCCTCTTAGCTATATTTTCCATTAACGAACTCTCTACTCAGTTAGGGTATGTCTACACTGCAACATTATTTTGAAATAATGCTAGTTATTTTAAAATAACTTAGTCCTTGTCTACACAACAGGAGTTTATTTTGAAATAATGTCAACATACTGTTGAGCTGGAGGACTTCTTACCCCGACTCCTGTAACCCTCATTGTACGAGGAGTAAGGGAAGTTGGAGAAAGGGTGCTTTATTTCTAAATAAGTTCTGTGCAGATGCTCCCAATTTCAAAATAAGCTATTTCAAAATAAGCTACGCTATTGGCGTAGCTCAATTTACATAGCTTATTTCAAGTTATGCCCTGCTGTGTAGAGGCACCTTTATTGTCCTCTTTCCCACATCTCCCTCACTAGGGTGTCACACACTTTGTAGGTTCTGTACACTGAGCTCTTTGTACAACCAGGGGTTCCTTCCATTCCTCCATTCCCAGCACAAGAAACTTGTGTGGCACCTTCCTATTTCCCTTTGTTTCAGGAACTCCTTGCACTGCTGCGATCTCAGTCCCTTGTGCCTGGGGTTCTTTTTGTCACCTAATCTCCTTGGGATGCTGGCAGACCAGGTGCTAGCTCTCGCCCAGGCTTTAAGCCTCAGATGAGCACTGACAAATTTCATTGCTGGAAGCCCTTTTGTTTCACTTGATGGTTTAAAATTAGTATTGAAAGAACAGCAACATTTATTTGTATGAAATGTGTGTTAAGTTGCAGCATGCATTCATTTCACTTATAATATCTTTATTACATGCCATAAAGTAACATTAAAATTTTTGCTTGATGGCTGTAGAAATGTTTGCTCTGAAACTATGAACCCAGTCGGGATGGCTGTCTTCTAACCATCAAGAAGGCCTATCAAAAATAAATAAGCTATTGTCAAAAATAAACAGGCCGTCCCAATACAAAGGGTACGTCTACACTGCACAGCTATTTCGGGATACCAGCAGTATCCAGAAATAGTTACCCTGCATCTACACAAGCTGCCCAGTATTTCAAAATGTTTTTTGAAATAATGAGCGTGCTATTTTGCCATCCCGGTAAACCTCATTGCATGAGGATTAAGGGATGCTTGAAATAGCACATTATTTTGAAATTTGGCACTGTGTAGATGTGCCAAATTTTAAAATAAGGTATTTTGAAATTGATTTGAAATAAGATACGCAATTTGCGTAGTGCAAATTGCATATCTTATTTGGAATTTAGGGTGCTTTGCAGACGCACCCAAAGACTGTTAATGGTCCCTTCACACCCATGAAGAGCCTTGTTTCACTAGCTTGAATTCTGGAAGAGGGAAACAATGTAAAAACAGCTGACAGGAAAAAAATTAATCTCTTCTGACTCTCAAATGGCTGGAGATACAAAACAGAAGCAGAGATCCCAGGGTCAAAAGACATTCAGGGCTGACAGTTTTAAAAATTGTATTAAAGCTAATGATAAAAATGTACATAATACACAGGTTAACAAAAGAGTATCTGTATATTTGGGAATAGTGCTTAGATTATATTAAATAATCATCAGTAATCCAAATTTAAGGGGAATACATTTAATACAGTTTAGCTATTTTTAATACAGTTTAGCTATTAGGATCCAAGAATTCGGGTATACCACTCATGAAAAGTTACATAGGGCATGTTTACACTAGGAAATTATTTTGAAATAAAAAATTTGAAATAACTCCTGAAATAATAAAATTGAAATAGCATGGCCCCATTATGGGAGACCCTCAAAATTAGTCCAATGCAGACTTCATTATTGGGGACATGCGACCTCAACTTAGAGCCCCAGGAAGCAATGTGGAGTAATTACTTTGAATGACTCTAGGGAGTAATTATTTTGAAATAGCAGCAGTGGAGCGTCCACGCTACTGCTATTTCGAAATAACTATTTTGAAATAAGCATTATTCCGTGTGGAAAGCAGGAGTTATTATTTTGAAATAACAGGCTTGGTAGTATGGACACTCCACTTGTTACTTCGAAATAAGAGGAGTTATTTCAAAATAACCCTCTATTGTAGATGTAGACTAGGGCATAGAGAATTGGTTGTTGGAAACAAATATATCAATGAGTGAAGATTGTCTCTCAGTGATTGAGAATTTAGGGCATGTTGTCCATTGCAAAATACAGTACATCAGGAAAGTATTGAGTTACTTTCCCTGCTGTGCTGCTCATTGGCACTCCAGCTCATCCCTCCTGGTATTGACAGTGTCCAGTGATGTGTACCTTGACCACCTGATGGTGTCCAACACCATTAGCTGCTGCAGCAACCGAGCGTAGCATTGACTGATTCCATATCCTCTCTACACTCGCTCATTACTGGGGTCCCATTCACCCAAGATTTCAATGATCAGCGTGTGAATTTGAACCTCCTAGCTCTCAATATGGTCACCAGAGGGGTATATTTCTCCAGCTTTGGAGATCTGGAATTGGAGAAGGCCAGAGTCCTGTTCTCAAAGGGCACTGTGGTGTCCATCTTTTAAAACTATAGGCTGTAATTTATTTGTGTATATATGTCTGCCTTCTTTCGCCTTGTAATAACTCACTCATTTCTCTTTCCTAGTTAATACATCTTGAGTTAGTTTATTACAAGATTGGTTACAGGTATTGTCGTTTGTGTGAAAGCTGAGCAGAAATGTCATTAAATTGAATGCTCATCCTTACTTCACTGAGCCAGCAAGTCTGTCTTCTCCCCGGCCCCATTGCCCATATGGATTCCTGAATCCCAGGCCAGTATAAGCTCGGCTCCCTGCTCCTCCTGGAAGCCACTGCTGCTGAGTAGAGGAGGTGGGAGGGAATGTGGGTGTGTGCAAAAGCTTCTTACAGGGCTAATCTCACCCTGGATGTGCTGTGGGCTTCAGAAGTGTTTCTGGAAGCAAATAGGCACTGAAATCAGGACAGCCCCCACATTCCTGTCTTTGTTGCACATTTGGCTCCAGCTTCTGGTGCTTGCAACCTAATAAATCCATCATAATAATTACTAATGTCTCTAGTACCTCTATGATGCTATTAAATCAAATGCATTGGGCTGACAGTGATTTATTTAATGTTCCAGGAGTCTCTTTAATTTCCAGTAAGAGAGGTGTTTGTTTCCAGCCTGCCCTGAGATAAGCCACACCAAAACCATCATGGACTTAGCAAGCATTCTGCTCAGGTATATTTCCTAGCAACGCAACCACTGCAAAAGCCATGAAAACATCTGTTCAACCAACATTTCCCCTCTATGTTGACCTCAGCTTGTGGGCTCTACCATCCAGATACACACACCTGATGCCTCAGCTCCACACTAGCTTCATTTTCCATTCCAACACAGAAACACCCACAACACACATGCACTGCACACCTTACCCTTAGACAGAGAAAGATGTGCGCCCTGTAAACATAGGCATAAGTGAAGGGGTATGCTGTGCTATTTGTACATGAAAATGTCTGTGTGTATAGACAGGATTGTCAGAAGAAAAAAGAGCTATCTGATGGAGCCAGGATAGCATTTTCTACAATACTTCTGGTTCCAAGTACAGAGCTGGTAGGACAGGCAGAACTGCAAATCTCGATGCATAGATGAATCAATAAGCGTAGCAAGCAGGAATTTAGGTTTATTAGGAACCAGGGAACCTATATAGGAGGGATGGGCACCAACTAAGCCAAAATGGAACCATACTGTTTATGCAATTTTTAATGCTTAGGTCTGAGCGTCCTAGCTGACATTAACAAAACATGTAGATGGCATTATGAGCTTTCGTGGGCACAACCCACTTCTTCAGATGACCGGAGTATTGGAAGTCCAGATCCAAGAAGGGGGGAAGAAGGAAAAAAATTGAGGTGGGGGGAAGACAGTGAATAGATAAGCTTCATAGGGATAGCCAAGTGAGTCTGTAACAGGAAAAACTTAAAAAACAATTAGTCTAGTAGCATCTCAAAGACTAAATAATTAAAAGAGGCTAATAAGATGACCAACACCAGACTTCCCTTCCAAGTGCTAATTAATGGTGACACCCTCCTTCAATTTTTTTCCTTCTCTGCCCCCTTCCTCCTTTCCTTATTTATTCTTGGATCTGGACTTCCAACACTCCGGTCACTTGAAGAAGTGGGTTGTGCCTAAGAAAGCTCATGATGCCATCTACATGTTTTGTTAGTCTTTAAAGTGCTACTAGACTATTCGTTGTTTTTTAAGTTTTTCCTGTTACAGACTAACTTGGCTATCCCTCTGAAGCTAGCTGACATTGTGTGGGATGCTCAGGATTATTTTGCTACCAGATTTTTGAATTGATTGATTTTTCAATAAAAGGAGCCATATTAATAATGGTAAATGCGGAGAGTGAAACAGGGATTTCAATCTTGCTTAACTGAAAAGCTCAGTGCAGTCTGAACTATGGAAATGCTGCCAACATTTCCATTATAAACATATCAGGGAACATTCCTTCTCTTTCTCTGAAGCAATTCCACAAAATTCCAGCAGGGGGCAGAAAGTAATCCCAGGAAATCATACCACACTCTATAGCTATACTATGCAGTAGTTATAGTAAAATGCAGCCGGACTGGTGCTAACCCTACCTGTATTTGCATGAATAGTGATCTTTTGCAAATTCTATCAGATGCCTATGTTACCAAATTAATACAACAATCAGGAGAAATAAGCAACAGAGCTGACTCCGTAGCAAACTGATTTCAGTGTGAACCTGATCCTGACAGAGTTATACTCCACTTTGCAAAGCTAACCCTGAAAACCATTTGGAAGTTACAGCTGCCCCAAGTAGTACTAAGCTCTTTTTAAGATCTTGACCCTACAAACAAGATCTTTTCAGTGGAGGAACATCATATTTGGAATTTATTCCTAACAGACATAAAGCCCAGGTTTCATTATTTTTAGAATATGATGCCAGCCTTAGGGATCATTCTCCTAAAAGCTGAGATGCACAAGAAGATTAATCACCTACATGTGATTTCTCTCATTAAGCAACTTCAATCTTCTAACACTGGAATAAATTGCCTAGGGAGGAAGTGGAATCTCCATCTCTGGATATATTTAAGAGCAGGTGAGACAGACATCTATAAGGGATGGTCTAGATGGTGCTTGGTCCTGCCATGAGGGCAGGGGACAGGACTCAATGACCTCTCAAGGTCCCTTCCAGTTCTAGTATTCTATGAGGATAAAGGATTTAGTTCTTGTTCCGGGATAGAACCGATGTGCATCTTAATATGTACAACATGCCCAGACATAATGAGTATAAGTACCTTAGCCATTCCTATTGGAATAATATTGATATAACAAGCATTGCAGGTATACAAAACTCAATGGTCCATGTGCAGGCATCTGTGAAACTTAGTGGTTCATATATGATAGTGATAGAGATGTAGCCGTGTTAGTCTGGTGTAGCTGAAACAAAATACTATTACATAGTCCTGTATTTTGGTTCATATATGGGGCTTCTTGTGAAATTTGGCAATTCTCTGAGAAACTTGGCAATTCAAGCACAGAAGTCCATGTGAAATTACCACTTCATGAGGATTTTGGAAACATTTTCCTCCTTTTGGATATATGTGGAATTCATACCACAAGTTTCATTATTACAGAACTCAAAAGCCAGCAGGGTTGACCAGGTTGGTACTTGGAAGAGCCCTCCAGGGAGAAACAAAGTGCTGAAGGAAATATCAAAATTAGTGACTTAACAGGTGGCGCTCTCCTGAGTTAGCCAAGAGCAAGGGCCAGGGGGTGCTATGCTGTAGGAAATGGTGATGATGACTCGATTAGTTGCACTCTCCTCTTGAGACAATATTGAGCTAAGCCTCTAAGGCAGTAATTAAGGGCTGCTGGAGATTCTGTCCTTGAGATGAGATAGAAAACCCAGGTCCTAGCCAATTGTAGTCATTAAAATCTCCTGACACCTTTTACAAGAATTGGGATGTTGATCCCAGTATCGAGGCCAAATTTGGTAATCCTTACACATTGTGAGCCAAACCAATCTTATTCTGCCTCTTTTGTTGCCACCCAGAATGCTGGAATGCTCACAGGGCACCTTCTACTAGGCAAGCAGTAAACACCACTGAGGTAGTGCATGAAAAGTAAAATGATCAGGGCTGCCAACGAGGAGGAGCAAAGGGGGCAGTATCCCAGGGCCTCGTGATTTAAAAGAACCTGGGGCTCCCAGCCACTCCTACACTGGGCCCTTTAAATTCCTTCCTTCCACCTGAGGCCCCACCCCTTCCGGGCCCCCCAGAACCAGCTCCCCCCAGGACCCAGCGAAGTCTCTCTTCAGCCCTGACAGTGATACAGATGATAGCACAGAATGCTAGAGACATTTTCTCTGCCCTGCGCTAGTTGTGTACAGAACAGTAGAGCAAATTTGGTAAGATGTCCAAAGTGATGTTCACATTTCAGGACAGGAGCATGCCACTGTCACTCTGCTGCTCCAGTGGGGAGGAACTGAAGGAAATGCTGGTTCCTGTGAGAGGAAGCAACCAGGGATTATCAGCAACCAGTAGTCTTGTGGCACCTTAGAGACTAACAAAAATTGGTAGTATCATGAGCTTTCGTGGGTAAAACCCATTTCTTCAGGTTTTACCCCTGAAAGCTCATAATACTATATATATTTTGGTTAGTCTCTAAGCCCTGGTCTACACTAGGGAGTTATTTTGAAATAATGGGCTGGTTATTTTGAAATCTGTCCTGCTTTCCTTGGGAATAATGCTTATTTCAAAATAGTTATTTTGAAATAGCAGTAGTGTGAATGCTCTGCCACTATTTCGAAATAACTACTCCCCAGAGTCATTCAAAGTAATTACTCCCCGATACCTCCTGGGGCTTTAAGTCAAATCAGCATGTCCACAATAATGAGTCTGCCTCAGACTAATTTTGAGGCTCCCCAGTAGTGGGGACACGCTGTTTTGATTTTGTTATTTCAGGAGGTATTATTTCAAATTTAGTTATTTCAAAATAATTTTCTAGTGTAGATGTGCCCTAAGGTACCACAAGAGTACTCATTTTTAAAGTTAAAACTAACACAGCTATCCCTCTGAGAGGCTATGTTTACACTGTTTGTTCCCCCCCACCCCACCCCTGAAGAGGAAATGCAAATGCAGTGCTCATTTGTAAATCTTGAACTCTCATTTGCATATTCTCTTCCGATCCTTTTTGCGGAAGAGTTTTTTTCAAAAAACCCTGCAGTGTAGACAGGGCCATTTGTTGGAAAAAAATCCTTTTGCACAAGATCCTATAAACCTCATTTTTTGAGGAATAAGGGATCTTGCGCAAAAGGTTTTTTTTCTGACAAATGGCCCCATCTACATAGCAGGTTTTTTTCATAAAAACCTCTTCCGCAAAAAGGATCAGAAGAGAATATGCAAATGAGAGTGCAAGATTTGCAAATGAGCCCTTCATTTGCATTTCCCCTTCTGGGAAAAAACCAAACAGTGTAGACATAGCCAGAGGGATTATCAGGGAAGACAGGAAACAGCAGAGGGAGAAGCAAAAGGAAAAACTAGAAAAAGACATAAAAGGGGGAGATGGGAAGTAAAACAAGAGGAGGAGACTAAAAAAGGAAAATGAAGATGAGAAGAGAAAATAGAAAAGAAAGAAAAAACACAGAAATGCAGAAGGTTTCATTGGCTATTGTACAGCAATTAAGGGCTGCAGCAATGTTAAACTGATGCACAAGATCATTTCTCTACAACTCCAGATGCAAACATCATGGACCTCTTGTTGGTCTGCCTTTTCTTTCTGAACCTTCCCTACCTAACCTGGGTGGGGCTAAATAGTCAATTTCCACAATGCACTTCATAGAATCTATTCCTGTTTTCCCAATGTCAAATGTTGCTAGTTTGAGAGTCAGCCAAGCCAGAGAGAAGGACAGATGAGAAGCCTGACACAGACAAAGCCAGGGGTCATAGGATAAGAGACTAAAGCTACGTCTAGATTACAAAGGTAAATCAGAAAAAGATACGCAAATTGCAAAGAGGCTTTTCCAAAATTTGGTGTGTCTACATGGCGCCAAATTTTGGAAAAAACTCTTTCAACACATCCCTTCTTCGTAAAACGAGGTTAACAGGGATGGCGAAAGAGCGCGTCCGCTTTTTTGAAATTTTTTCCAAAAAAGCGGACATGTTCTTTGGATGTGGCATTGCTTTTCCACAGAAATCAATTACGTAGCTTATTTCGAAATAGCTTATTTCAACTTTTTGGTGCTGTCTACACAGCACTTATTCTGAAATTGAGCACTCTTCCTCCGACTTCCCTTGCTCCTCATAAAATAAGGGTTACACGTGTCGGAGTAAGAACTCCTCCAGCTTGACAATATTTGGACATTATGTCGAAATAACTTCCAGCTGTGTAGATGCGGACTATGTTATTTTGAAATAGCGTTGTTGTGTAGACATAGCATATGGGTGTGTCTACGCAGCACCTTAAACTCAAAATAATATACGCAATTTGCGCTTCACAAATTGCATATCTTATTTCGAATCTATTTCAAAATACGCTATTTTGAAATTTGGTGTGTCTACATAGCGCCAAATTTTGAAATAACACGCTATTTCGAGCCATTTCTTATCCCTCGTGCAACAAGGTTTACCAGAATGGCAAAATAGCGCGCCTGTTATTTAGAAAAATATTTCAAAATAAGAGGCAGCTTGTATAGAAGTGGGATAGCTATTTTGGGATACCTCTGGTATCCTGAAATAGCCATGCAGTGTAGGCGTACCCTAAGGATATGTCTAGACAGCATTGCTCTTTAAGGATACTGGAAGTATCCCAAAATAACAATGCCGCATCTTTAAAAGCACCCGCTATTTCCCAAAATGGTGGGCTTGCTATTCTGGCATTCCTGTAACCCTCATTACACGAGGGTTAAGGGATTTGTCAAAATAGTGCCTTATTTTGAAATTTGGTGCTATGTAGACAGTGCCAAATTTCAAAATAAGCTCTTTCGACTTAGACTCAGAATAAGCTACGTAGTCTAGATCTGTGTTTCTGAGTGTTCCGCAAAAATCACTTTCAGAAACACATTAACTGGCCGCCCCAGTTTGTTTATTTACTGGCGCAGCCACAGAGCCTCGCGGCTCCCATTAACTCCATTTCGTCCTTTGCAGACAAGGGGACACGGTAGCCCGACCCCATGCCACTTTCCGCAGCTCTCCTTGGCTAAAAATAACGAAACAGAACCAATGGGAGCCACGAGGCTCTGTGGCCGCAGCGCCAGTAAATAAACAAACCAGTTAATGTGTTTCTCAAAGTGATTCTACAGAACACTTTCAGAAACCCTGGTCTAGATGCACCCTGAATGTCATTGGGGAATTCTACCTGTGCATAAAACTCTTCTTTGCTGCTCTCACAACATTCCCAGAAGACACCTCTAGGGGATGCTGCTTCCAGTGTTTTCAAGTTGGCTCAAAGTAATTAAAGAGCAAAAGAAGAAACAAATATTGTGAAGAAAATTGACAAAATGGAGGATAATCAACAAAGCTATTCACATCAATTGGTGTGAGGACCTGAAAAGTAACTGTGAAATGAGCACTATTCTCATTCACAATATTTGTTTCCTGTATGGCTCCAGGTCAGACATGCTGCTTGGATAAATAGCCATTACTGATTACTGACAATTGAAGGACAAAACTTTTGTCATTCACAGGTGCTTAATAAAGCCTCATCCCCACCCCCAGGAAAGACAAAAGTTTAGCTGTGGCAAGTGGTAGGGTGAATGGCGGAAGCATTTTGTCAGCAAAAGTGTCAACAAACAGGACCAGACTTTTAGCCACATAGATCATGTGGACAGGGTCATGTCATTAAAAGCTGTGTAGCGTAGACAAAAGCCTTTGTTGTCTAGCTGGTTCCCGAGGGAGTCCTGCTGCAGCTAGGTCCATTTCACTTCAATCAGCAATCAGGAAGACAAGGAATGCATGGAATTTGAAGAAGATATTGCACTGGAGGGAGGGAGGTGGAGACACAAACAAGGGCAGAGCAATAATACAAAGGCTTCTAGACTGGGTGGGAAGGGAAAAGGGGGGAATCTATTAATGTCTTGGTCAGCAGCTCTCTTTAGAAATGGGGAAATGTTTCAATCTGGATATAACAACATAACCTGTAACTATAATATGGAGAATAGCATTACAGACCTTTATGCAGGAATTTCTGTACGGGGTGCTTTTTTTGTAAATGTGGACCGCAAGGGTGTGAATGTACCCCCATGGTACTCCAAGTGGGGAAATCAGCCCTGGCCTTCCCCCGGCCAGCCAGAGCATGGGTGAGGGAGGGTCACGCAGTGCGCTTACTTGGAGGATGACGGGGGGAAGGTGCTTTCACATTCTTTGAACACATACCCTGCGTACGGGCCTGCATTATCTGTCTAAAGTAATTGGAAGCTACCCAGAACAGTCTGCTCTTCAGAATGTTCCACCTTCCCCACATGTTCTTTCTCCCTGATTTGGGAGGGAAGCTATAGTGTAGATATGACTTGGGCATTTTCACTGTCATCATTGCTAGAGGAGTTGTACCAATTTGAGTTCCTAGGTTTCCTCGTATTAAATAGGCCTAGGGTGGGTAAATGAACTGTCTTGAGGGATGTTAACCTTTTGAAGAAAGAGGAATGATTTCAGGTGGCCTTTGGGGTATGACTAAGAAATGGAATAACATTACGAAAACAAAAATCTAGTCTAAATGGCAAGATAAACTTCTGAGCAGCCACACAGATTTGCTGGTGACACAGTCTCTCCAGAGAATGGGTGGAAGCTTCATCAGCTTGGGATACTTAAAACAAGGTTGGGCAAAAGCCAAGTCTAGGAAATGTCCCATAGGGAATAATCCTGCAGCTGCCTCCTAGAGACGGATAGGTTGGGACTAATATCTTTTTCACTCCTACAAAACTAGCTCTGTAGATCAGAGACAGCTCTAGGATTGTGTGTTGGCTTCATACATCACAACTGAGCTGCCAGCTGAATTCCCATTGGGGAGTCTTTATCTTTGAAGATGTTAGAAGAAGTAGTGGAAACTTGGGTAGGATCTGCAGTGGCAGCAGCAAGGAAAAATTCTTTTATGATCTATAACCTGAGCACTTTGGATGTAATAAAAATCCGCAGTGCTAATATGCTATGTTATACAGCATGTTATACATTCTGATATACTTTACAAACATAGGGGACCCACCATGTACAGCCTCTCCAGAGTGCCATAATCTCTGTCCCTGCATAGTAAACAGTTGGTGACCTTGATCTGAGCCCCGGTGGATAATGTATGCCGCTGACGCTCACACATGGGATTGCTGTCGAGACACATGCCCGGCTTGGGGTTTGGGTTGTTTTTTTCCCCCTCCCTTTTGAGGAAAAGAGTAGTCATGTGGGAAAAGAAAATGAGTGACTAGAGCTGTTCTTCTGGATGTGGGACCTTGACATTGTGGTGGGGATGTGCCAGACCATCTCCTGCTCTTGTTTCCATTCTCTGCAAACATGTGGTTTTGGTAAGTTGCAGCCAGGGAGACAGGAATCTGCAGAGAAGGAGCCTGAAATCACAAGCCAAAGAGAAGAAACCATCTGTAATCTACAGAACTGAGGTTCACATGCATGCTCACATATTCCCCCCCACTACAGTAGGCATCAGAGGGTACAGCTATGCAGCTCTCAAAACCCAGGTTAATTGATTCAGGCTAGTTCCACAGGGCTAAAAATAGCAACATAGTCGTTTGGGCTCAGGAGGGAGCCCAGGATCCAAGACTATTCCCCCACACTGCATTTCAGAGTCCGGGCTCCAGCCCAAGTCCAAACATCTACTCTTCTATTTTTAACTCTGTAGAGCAAGCGGCACAAACCCAAGTCAGTTGAGCTGGCTCTGGAACTCGGTGCCATGGGTCTATTTTGCTGTGTAGATGTACCCAGCGGCCACCAGAGTCCTGTGTTTGGTTCCCGTTGAGCATGTCAGCCGAAGCACCATGTAAGTCAGACCTATGGTCTCTAGGGGTACGTCTACACTACAACGTTAATTCGAACTAACTTAGTTTGAATTAGTTAATTCGAACTAAGCTAATTCGAACTAACGCGTCTAGAACTAAAAACTAGTTCGAATTAGTGTTTTGCTAATTCGAACTAGCATGTGCACATTGAGTGGACCCTGAACAGGGCTTAAGGATGGCCGGAAGCAGTGCCGGCAGGGCATCAGAGGAGGACTTAGAGCGTGGAGCTGCTGCCTCAGGCTAGCCGAGGGCTGTGCTTAAAGGGACCTGACCCCCAACCCGGACAGACAGTTCTAAGGGGTGCCCCACTTGCAAAGCAGTCCTGGCTTGGATTGCCCAGAGTACCCACACTGGGCACATTACACCACTCGGCCATCAGCCCGGCTGCACTTGCCGCAGGCTGCCATCTGGGGAGAGGGGGCAATCGGGGGGCTGCAGGAGAGCTTCCACACCCAGAAGCCCGCAGAGCCAGCCCAGTCCTCCCCATCGGGGGCTCGTACCCCATTCCTCCCTCACCTCCTTCCACTTACCCTTCCCTAGCCCCCCTTCTTATTGATGTACAAAATAAAGATAACGTTTCTTCCAACATTGACTCTGTCTTTATTGAACAAAACTGGGGGAGACTGGGAAAAGGAGGTGGGAGAGGGGAAGAGAAAGGCTGGGAGAGGAGAGGGCAACTAACATGATCAGGGGTTGGGAACAGGTCCCAGATGAAGAGAGGCTACAGAGACTGGGACTGTTCAGCTTAGAAAAGAGGAGACGGAGGGGGGACAGGATAGAGGTCTCTAAAAGCAGGGGTTGGGTGGAGAGGGTGCATTCAGAAAAGTTCTTCCTGAGTTCCCATAAAGAAGGACTAGAGGACACCAAAGAAAAGGAATGGGTAGCAGGCTTCAAACTAGTAAGAGAAAGTTGTTCTTCTTGACAAAGCAAATAGTTAACCTGTGGAACTCTTTGCTGCAGGAGGCTGTGAAGGTTACAACTAGAACAGATTTTAAAGGGAAGTGAGATCAAGTCATGGAGGTTGGGTCCATGGAGTAGTCTTAGCCAGGGGGTAGGAGTGGTGGCCCTGCCCAAAGTTTGTGGAAGGCTGGAGAGGGATGGCACGAGACAAATGGCTTGGTCACTGTCTTCGGTCCATCCCCTCCAGGGTCCCTAGGGTTGGCTGCTGTCGGCAGACAGGCTACTGGGCTAGATGGACCTTTGGTCTGACCCAGGACGGCCATTGTAAGCTCAGGGCTCAGGGTCGAGGGTCTCAGTGGACCCCCTTGATTTTCATGCACACCTGCTCCTGGGTGGCCAGGCTGGCAGCTCTCCTGCCCTAGACGGACACTTTCCTGTGCCTAGTGCGGAGATCGTGGACGAGGTCCACGATGTCCGCACTAGCCCAGGAAGGTGCCCGCCTCTTGCAGTCCAGGGCAAGCTCCCGGGAGCCGCCAGCCTGGTCCCGGGAAGAGGGGGTGGGCTGGGGGACATCGGGTGGGTGGCTCTGTGCCGTGCCAGGTGCAGGGTCTGCTGACTGGGTGCTGGCAGGCTTGCACCTGGCACGGGCACCTTAGCCAGCCCGTGCCCCTTTAAGAGGTCCGGGGCCGGGAGGGGGGCATAGAGTTTCCCTGGTGTTGGCCAGAGTAGCCACCAGGGAAACCTGGGGAGGGCTAGCCTCCCACTAGTTCGAATTAAGGGGCTACACACCCCTTAATTCGAACTAGTAAGTTCGAACTAGGCTTAATCCTCGTAAAATGAGTTTTTCCTAGTTCGAACTAAGCGCTCCGCTAGTTCGATTCAAATTCGAACTAGCGGAGCGCTAGTGTAGCGGCTATGAATGTTAGTTCGAACTAACGTCCGTTAGTTCGAACTAACATTGTAGTGTAGACATACCCTAGGAGTCTCCAGTGGGGCCGACAGAATTGTCAGGCCCCTGGGCAAGATGTAGGGGTCCCGGCTCAGCGCACCCAAAAGGAGTAGAGCCAAGGCTTGCAGCCAAATCAAGCATAGCACAATCAGCCTTGAAAGCCCTGCACCAAGTTGTGGGTGGGTAGGTAATAGGGATAATGGATTCAGATAGGCTTGTATTCTCAGACAGAAAGCTAACTGGCCTCAGTCAGTCTCAGAGAAATGGCAACTGAAGGGCTTCTTAAAAGGGAATCCAATGTATCTTTTAAGTACTACTGTTTGACTAAACAAGTGCCTGAGCTAAGGCAAATCCTACCTGAGTCCCAGGGGAGAGATGTGTGTTTGCAGGCAGAAGGACTGAGGCATGAATGTAGACATTAATTAAACTCAGAAATCAAGAGATCAAAGGAAAGCAGTGAATCTCCACTCTCTCCCCGTTGTTTATGTAGATAGGAAGCTCAGGAAGGGGAAGGAGAAGGAGGAGGGTTGGGAGGGAAAAGCAAAAGGAGAACATGCCTTATGAAACAGCTTTCACTTAGCTAGCCAGCGGTACAGGTTTCTGTAAGTTCCTTGGAAGACTGGCCTGGTTCATTACTGTTATTATTGATTTCTCTGTGGTAGCAATAAAAGGCTCTAATGGAAAAATGGCCCCTCTGGACAAACACAGAGCAAGAGACAGGATAGAATCCTCAGGGTTTGATATCTACCATTCCTAGGAGCAGGCTGAAACTCCCAACTAAATATAACTTGGAAGGGTCTGTTTAGGGTAATGTCTCCCCTCCGGGAAGGGTCTTCCCCAGCATAACTTTCACGAGAAAGACCCCATGTGGAAAGCTGGTCTCATTTCCTGCACGATATGATAAGAACCCTAACATTTGACTTGATGACCTCTCAAGGTCCCTTTTAGGGTTGCCAGATGGTTTCAACAAAAATACCAGACACACTTGACATTACATCACAATCTACATTACCAGGGCTCGACAAATAATACAATCTACTCGCCCGTGGCGAGTAGATTGCAACCCGGAAGAGCTGGGTTTGGGCGATCTGCGCATGCGCAGATCGCCGGACAGCGCGACTGGCGAGCAGGGCTCACCGTGGTTCGGCAATCCCTGTACATTACACCTCATTTAGAAAATACCGGACATTTATATTTTCTCAATTTGTTTCCCAAACAGAAAGCTCAAATACTGGAATGTCCGGTTCAAAACCGGATACCTGGCAACCCTATCCCTTCTAGTTCTATCTATATTCTATTATTCTATTTCACAACATGGACCCAAGATATGGCAGCAGAACATGTTGACCTAGCTGCCTGATGGTGGATACTCTCCGCATAGGATAAAGGCTGAAAGAGGGCTGCTTCCTGGTGCAACTGTATTGTTTTTTTATCTTGTGGCAGAGATGTGGCAATACTGCATGTTGAGTGAGTGAAGTCACCTAGAAGGGAGATTAGAGCATTGAGTGCAGCTGATGTTGGGATGCTTTGCAAGAAAGCATGTATATCTGCCAGTGGTACCCAATGAAGTGAATGGGAGCACAACAGCATAAAACTCATGGCCCAATCCTGCAAGGTTTTACTCACACACTAATCCCAACCATGGGACAAACTGCCTGAGTAAACATTATTCATATGAATAGGGTATTGTCAAATAGGGACCAGAATTTATCCCTTGGCTCAAATCACTCAGTTATCAAAAGCAATAGCAAGAGTAAAGTTAGGAGAGAGCACAATTTAGGATGTAGGAGTGTGGCAATAGATTCCAGAAAGAAGAACTGTTTATCTGCCTGCAGATACCTGCTTTGTATTGGAGCACTTTCAGTCCACTGATCCTTGCTAATCATTAAAATGGTTTCATTGTTCCACAGCTTATCTAGGCCTGGCTGTTGTGAAAGGAATGTTGATAGGTGCTATCAAGGGAAAGATGATCCCAGGGATAGGAACTCTGAGACCTCCAGGCTCAATTCTCTGCTCTACCAGCCTGAGCCTCATTTCCCCAGCTCTAAGTGAGGAAATCCTCACAATCCCCAGAACATTGTGAGGATAAATCTATAGAATGGGAGGCACTCAGATGAAGGTGGGGGTTTAAAGAGGTACCTTCAATACACTAACACCAATCTGAATATAATCTTGTTTTACTGAGGGAGGCTAGAGCAGAGGACATGAAGTCAAGCCACCCGGGTTCTTGTCTCATCTCTGAAACAGATTTGCCCTGTAAACTGGGCAAAATCATTTAAAAAACAAGGAAAGGTCTTATAGCACTTTAAAGACTAACAAAAAATATATAGATAGTATCATGAGCTTCCATGGGCACAATCCACTTCTTCACTGCACTGCGCTTTCCTCAATATAACAATAATCCTCTCCCTCCCTCCCAGGGGACTTGGACAAGAAATGGCTGTAAAGTGTGTAAAATATGCTTAGATCATTATCTTTCAGTGTGTGTATTTACTTAGATGATCTTGAGTTCTGCGTTACCCAGATTTTAGCACAGCCAAATACTCTGGGTTCCTACAAATAATGACTCTTTATTGGTAAAGGACGTAAACATTTAGGAAGCTCTCTTGTATGTGGGAAGAATAAGGAAAGGTTCATTCTCATGCAGAGATTGTCAAAAATCCCAGATGTCTTTTTTGACCACCAAACGCCAGGATTTGGGACGCAGGTTGGTTAGGTCAGAGCAGATGAAGCAGTTAAAGCAGATGATTTTGGATACAGATCCCAGCAGCTAGTGCCTGATTGCCCTGTCTGAAGGATTAGGAAGAGAGGGATTAATACTCTTGAGACTGCATAACAGATTTGCACCTCCTGCCCACTCAAATAACAGGCACCTGTTTTGCTATAGAAGGCTTAATTTTGTAGCCCTTGGAAATCTCTCTGGGACCCAGATATTGATATATAAAATATAGCCTTTACTGTGGAGCCATAATCTACTCTTCCATGTGTGGGTTCAATCAAGCAGAGAGGGAGGGGACACATAGTGAGTAGAGAGGCAGCATGAGGGTGACTGGAGGCAATATGTAAAAACGTTTCACAGGAAAAGGCAGAAGATATGGGAGGGAGGTTGACCTCTAGGCTAGAAGCAACTCAGGCAAGTTTAATATTGAAGCAGCTTTAAGGGGGAAAAGTGGATGCAAATGCCAAGCAAGCTGTCCCTAAAGCCAGGTGCCAAGGTGTGAATTCAGACAACAATAATGTAGTGTCATGAGGGATTTCACTACTTGGTGCTGGCCTAAATGCCAACCATAGAAACATAGAACCATTGCCTTTAGAAGGGACCGCAAGAGTCATTTAGTCTAACCCCCGGCTAAGATGCAGGATTTGGTGTGTCTAAACAATTCAAAACAGATGGTTATCCAGCCTCTTTTTGAAAACCTCCAGTGAAGAAGCTTCCACAACCTCCCAAGGCAGTCTATTCCATTGTCCTTCTACTCTAGAGCAGTGGTTCCCAACTGCAGGTCCACAGACCAGCGCCCAGCTGCGAACCACTGGCTGCCAGGCCCTAGTGGCTACGGAGGCCGGGGCTGGGATACAGCGCTCAGTGCCTCCCCTCCCGCTGCAGCTGTTGGGAGAGGCGTGGTACTGGAGGCTCTGAGTGTAGGTAGCTGGCACTGGAGGGATTGGGTGCACGGGACTCTGCGGTCAGTGTCTAGTTCTGGGGGGTAATGGAGGAGTGGGGAACTCTAGGGGTTAGGGCTGGCATTGGGGGGCTCTGGGGACTGGGGCTTTTAATACCGTGAACTGGCAAACCCAGTCACAAAATTTTAGCTGACCGGTAAAGTTTATTTACATATTCATTCTTTGAATAATTAATATGCAAATAAAGTGTTAGTGGTCCACTAAAAATTTGTGGATGGGTTTGTCCGTCCATGGTATAAAAAAGGTTGGGAACCACTGCTCTAGGGTTAGGAAATTTTCCCTGAGATTTATTTTAAATTTGCTATTCTGTAGTTCATACCCAAACCGATTGCCTCTTGGCCTGCCTTCTGTGGCAGAAGAGAAACATTTATCTCAATTTTTTTATAGTAACCTTTTAAACATTTGAAGGCTACTGTCATTTCCCCCTGAATATGCTCTTTTTCAAACTAAACATACCCACCTCCCCCAGTTCTTTCAGCCTTTTCTTATATGCCTTGCACTCTATTCCTTTGATTATTTTTGTTGCTTGCCAGTGTCCTTTCCAGTTTCTCCACATCAGGGACAGTGACTAACACTAGACACAGTACTTCAGCTGAGGAGTAACCAGCATTGAGTAGAGCAAAGCTTAGAATTATGTGTAGAATTCTGGTACTGGGCCACCCCTGAGAAAGAAGAATCCACAATGCACTGTCCTTTACATACTGAAAGAAGCTTTGAAATCTAGATCATGTCCCAATGCCTTGGCTCCATTCTTTTCTAGAGGAGCTTTGTTTTTACCTAGAAGAGACCCCACTCAATTCTGGGAGTGGGAGAGGAAAGCCCTTCCCAGCAAAAGCAAGCATCAGGGTACAGGGGCTGGTGTTTCAGAACCTTAACTGAAGCATAGAGGAAGTTTATCAGATTGTGGTGTGCTTGATGAAATCTCATTGAAACTGGTGGGTGCCTTTCACTTAGGATAAGAATACAAGCAATGGAGCTCCTTGATGGAATAAATGGCCGAAACTACGCAAAATAAAGCTGAAAGCCACACACAATACAGGGATGGGGGTTAGCCATGTTGCCCAAAGAGGGGCCAACTATGATCTAATAAACAAAAGGGCAGGGGATTGATTGGACTCAAACAGTGTATCCGAGTGTACAAGAGGGAAGCAGCAAGAAACAGCAAAGAAACAGAAGGAAAAGGAGCAGAAAACCAAAAAAAGAGCAGAACAAACATGGGAGCTACGGCCTGAGGAAAAGCCTAGAGAACCTTTTGGGCTGTGTGTTGGTTGAAAGGGTCTTGGGACAGCAAACTGTTACTCCAGTCCTCCTGAATTCAGGAAAACAGAAACTGAAATTTGCATAATAGTGATAGAAATGTAGCCATGTTAGTCTGGTGTAGCTGAAACAAAAAACAGGACTAAGTAGCACTTTAAAGATTAACAAGATAGTTTATTAGGTGATGAGCTTTCGTGGGCCAGACCCACTTCCTCAGATCAAATAGTGGAAGAAAATTGTCACAACCATATATACCACTTTTGTGCCGAAAGTGTCCATCTGTTATGTATATTGGACAAACGTCTCAGATACTTTGCCAAAGAATCAATGCCCACAAAACAGATATTAGAGAGGATCACAAAGACAAAAGGGTATGTCTACACTACCACCCTAGTTCGAACTAGGGTGGTTAATGTAGGCAACTGAAGTTGCAAATGAAGCCCGGGATTTAAATATCCTGGGCTTCATTTGCATCTTGCTGGGCACCGCCATTTTTAAAGCCCCAGTAGTTCGGACTCCCTGCCCGCGGCTACTCGCGGCACGGAGTAGGTAGTTTGGATTAGGCTCTCTAATCCGAACTACCGGTACTCCTCGTGAAATGAGGTGTACCAGTAGTTCGGATTAGAGAGCCTAATCCGAACTACCTACTCCGTGCCGCGTATAGCTGTGGGCACAGAGTCCGAACTACCGGGGCTTTAAAAATGGCGGCGCCTGGCAAGATGCAAATGAAGCCCGGGATATTTAAATCCCGGGCTTCATTTGCAACTTCGGTTGCCTACATTAACCACCCTAGTTCAAACTAGGGTGGTAGTGTAGACATACCCTAACAGTTTCTTGCCATTTCAACCAGAAAGGACATTGTCTCAATGACTTAATTACCTGCATCCTGCTTCAAATACCTTTTCAGACCACATTTGAAAAAGAATCCTCTGAACTGTCATTCATACTTAAATTTGACACTTTATGCCTAAGTTTAAACAAAGACATTAATTATCTTACCCATTACAAAGATAGCTTCCCCAATTATCACCTCTAATATCATTAGCTCACAGACATTTACCTTCCCTCCCTCTTCATCCCCCTTCTGTTCTGAAATTTGATTTGTCTTTTTCATATGTGTTAATTTTTTTTAATTGTATCCTTTGGTATATATGGTTGTGACAATTTTCTTCCACAATTTGATCTAAGGAAGTGGGTCTGGCCCACGAAAGCTCATCACCTAATAAACCATCTTGTTAGTCTTTAAAGTGCTACATAGTCTTGTTTTTTGTTTGAATTTGTATATTCTTGATAAATCAGCAGAATTGCATTAAAAAATATATGGCTCCATCATCAAATTCTCCTCTGAACTGAAAAAATTGTCAAGTTCCAAATTCTTAGCTAATTGTTTGAGTCGAAAGTATACTCAGTACACTCAGGCCTGGAGGAAGCAGATGTAGAAGAAACCAAAACCAAGAATAAAGCCCATAATGGAGCCTGGATAGTCCCAGTAGGAAGGAATGAAAAATCTTTTCCCTCAAATCTTTTAAATAAGCCATCCCATGCAGGTGACTTGGCTGGTCTGTGAAACCTGGTTTGAATTTAGACTACATGGAAATGCCTCCATTTACAGGCAATTTACTTGTTTACAGGTCAGTTTTTCTCCCATTTTATTTCCCTGAGCACAGCATGTATATTTGTTCAGCAGGGACAATGTACGCTGTAGGGCACAATCTTGCACTGGATTTAGGGAGACAGGGCTGGAAGATGATGGTTACACCTAACTTCTATGATTCCTTGTAGTCTGTCTCAAAAGTCTTCTTTTAACAATCCGTTGATGCCTCCTGGAACACTTTGAACTCTGTCCTACTGAGAAATAATCTGGCTTCCCCTTGGCATTTAAAAAAAAAAAAAACTCATTCCACTGTTTATTGCCAAGGACACAGTAGCATTTATGGCCTTAGGGACTGAAGGAAAATATGCTGTTTTTTATTCTTTTAAGTGACAATCCATTTTCTTAGATCCCGCACCATTTCCCCTTACAGGGTAAGCAGCACTGCATAAGTGACTCACAATTCCCAGAGCCTCACCCCACCCACTTCTGGTTTCTCCTTTATGGCCTCTTTCAAGGTATTAGTTGCCTAGTGTGCTCTGAACACAATAGTAATTACTCCAGTATTGGATGCTTCTACAAAAACCGTATTCTTTGCTCAACTTCTCCTCCAGCTGAACTGATCTCTTCTCTATGTAAAGACTGTAGTAAGGTGAAGGCCTAAAACATAAGCCCATGTAGCACAGGCTTGGTTTGAGGCCTGAGGCCTTGTTAAAACAGACAAAACATGGCTAACATAAAGCAAAGTTAAGCTGTGAGCAAAAGGCAGGCCCCTGCTCACAGAACTTGGCACGAACAGGGCTGAGAGTGCAAAACACTAATTGGTGCTAGGTACCATCTGCAGAACAATAATTAGTACTGGTCATAAGTGGAAAGCACATGGTACCACTAGCTCATTAAAAAAGACCTTGGTACCCACTCCTCACAGATGCAGACCCAGGCTCAGGAAAGGGTCTAAAACAGTGTTTTTTAAACTATGTTCTGCGGCACACCGGTGTTGCTGTGAGGCAGTCAGAGGTGTGCCGTGGAGAACAGAGTTCAAAGTGGCCGCCCTTAAAGGGACAGGTGACCTTTTTTTTTTCCTTTTCCTTTTACTCAATAATTTTCCCCTGACCCTCCCCCCACCCCGACCTTTTTTTTTTTTTTTTTTTTTGGGTGTTCCTCATAAAAAAAATTATTATTTCATGTTCCTCTATCTTAAAAAATTTAAGAAACACTGGTCTAAAATGACAGCATGATAATCAAATTATGAGGTACAGGATGATGGGTGGTATCTAAGAAGTGTCAGAGGGTGGTAACCTGACATCAGAGGGCGGCATCCTGATATGTCAGCAGTGACGTGTAAGTTGTTAGTACCTGCATATAAAGTGGTGTCTTGGGGGAAGAGTCTTTGTATGACCTAGGGGACAGCGAAAACTTCCCCCTGATCGAGCCATTCCATTGTTAGAGAGTACATACGCGTAGTGGTTCAATAGAGTCTACTGACAACTATTACTGTACTTTGCTTAACAATAAACCTGGCTTGGCACCTTCGATCCTTATCTGGTTTGTGGTCTCCAGGGGCTCTCTTGGGGTCTGATGTGGAGTGCACAAGTCCACTCAGCACACATCATTGAGCTCACACACAAGCAGCCTTCTGGTTATCATCATCAACGGAGCCAGAGACCTGTGAGGACACCTTGGCAGTAAATCCTGACTGCCTCCTGAATAACTGCATTGGTGACCCCAACCTCTGATCTGGTATACAAGCGAGCTGTCCTCTGTAGGAATCGTGATCTAACATGACAGAAAGCCATGAGCTAGGGAACCCCCTTCCCCTGTCCCTAAAAATCCTCACAAAGTGTAAGAAGGTACGGATACACAGCATTGCTAGCAAAAAAGGTCCATATGAATTTAAAATCTATAGAGGAGCAGAAACAAGTAATGTAATTTGTAAGGCTAAAGCAGAGACTGTAGCCTTGAAATGCAAAATATTGCAAAGTGTAATTATGGCTGTTGAATGGTTAAGACAACACTCCAGAAAACTGGTGGGACAAGTAACAGAAATAAAGAAAGAGTTAAAAGCAGCAAAAGACATAACAGAGCCCTGGAATGCTTCCACTCCCCTTGCAGGACAGCAAGCAATCCAGAGGCAGCAATCACAGGAACAGGATAAAACAGGGGAAACACCCATAAGAAACCTATCAAATAGGTATGTGCCGTCTTCTGTTATAAATATTGGTGGTCAACAGCGGGCTTCAGGTAGCCACCCTGTGCTTGAAGAATGGGGACAGAAATCAAAAAAGGTGGCCCTGGCAAAATTAAAAGATGAGACAAGGTCCACTGCATTGCAACCATAATCATATGCTAAAAGCCAGGTTCCAGTCAAACTAAAACCTAGACTGGTGCCTGTCAGAACGGGACAAGTAAGTGTCCAGGAGGAAGTGGCAAACCGTACTGTCCTAGGATTGGTAAATCAAATGAAGGAAAAAATGGAATGTTTCACAGAGTACAGGCAGTCCCCGGGTTACGTACAAGATAGGGACTGTAGGTTTGTTCTTAAGTTGAATCTGTATGTAAGTCGGAACTGGCATCCAGATTCAGCCGCTGCTGAAACTGATCAGTTTCAACAGCGGCTGAATCTGGACGCCAGTTCCGACTTACATACAGATTCAACTTAAGAACCCCAGGCGTCCCCAAGTCAACTCTGCCTCGGGCTTCCTGTAGTCAGCCGCTGGTCAGTTTCAGCAGCGGCTAACTTGGGGACGCCTGGGGCAGAGCAGCTCGGGTGCTGCTGGGTTGGTCCAGTAGCGCGGCCGCTCCTCGGCGCTACTGGACCAACCCAGCAGCACCCCAGCTGCTCTGCCTCAGGCGTCCTGATTCAGCCGCTGCTGAAACTGATCAGCAGCGGCTGAATCAGGACTCCTGGGGCAGAGCAGTTGGGGTGCTGCCGGGTTGGTCCAGTAGCGCCAAGGAGCGGTGCTGCGGGACCAACCGGCAGTGCCCCACCTGCTCTACCACAGGCCCCGGGCTTTGCTCCACGTATCCCTGGTATGCTGGGGGGAGGGGGGCACTAGCTGCGTCCCCCCCCCCCCCAGCAGACCAGGGAGACACGGAGCAAAGCGGCGGAGGACCCGGGCCGGACCGCGGCGCTTCCAGATCAGCGCCGTGGTCCGGCCCGGGTCCTCCGCGGCTTTGCTCAGCGTCTCCCTGGTCTGCTGGCTCCCCCAGCAGACCAGAGAGACGGGGAGCAGCTTTTCTCGCCCCGGAGGAGGCGGGCTGCGGGACCAGGCGTCCTGCCGCTCCAGTCCTCCGGGGCGAGAAAATCCCCATTCGTAACTGCGGATCCGACATAAGTCGGATCCGCGTAACTCAGGGACTGCCTGTATATTAAAAGACAGGAGCTGCGACTTAAATCGCAGGGGAGAGAATGAAACAGCATTTGAAAGTGAAAAGCCAAGTTTTAGCAGGCTAACACTTAGGATTGATGTATTCACACATGGAGTTGCCCCAAAACAGTTAACCACAGCATGTAAGAACACTCCTGCAATCCATTTGGCATGCAGACAAATATAGCAGACAGTGGGGGAACAAATTCAGTTTTTACAAGAGCAGGTAACTACCCCCACTCGCCTCTCAGACTCGGGGTGCAGATTCCCAACTGTTTTGAACCAAACTCCAAGCTTCGCTAAAACGTATCCTCTCTCAAATACTTTTCTCCATTTGCTAAATTTGCTGCTGACACCAGTGTCTTAAAAGAACTTTGAAAGTTTCTCTCTCTTACCTTGGGTGAAGCAAAATGCAGGACTATGTAGCACTTTAAAGACTAACAAGATGGTTTATTAGATGATGAGCTTTCGTGGGCCAGACCCACTACCTCAGATCAAATAGTGGAAGAAAATAGTCACAACCATATATACCAAAGGATACAATTTTAAAAAAATGAACACATATGAAAAGAACAAATCACATTTCAGAACAGAAGGGGGATGCGGGGGGGGGGGGGGGGGAAGGAAGGTAAGTGTCACTTACCTTCCTCCCCCCCCCCCCCCCGCATCCCCCTTCTGTTCTGAAATGTGATTTGTCCTTTTCATATGTGTTCATTTTTTAAAAATTGTATCATTGTATCCTTTGGTATATATGGTTGTGACTATTTTCTTCCACTATTTGATCTGAGGTAGTGGGTCTGGCCCACGAAAGCTCATCATCTAATAAACCATCTTGTTAGTCTTTAAAGTGCTACATAGTCCTGCATTTTACTTCAGCTACACCAGACTAACACGGCTACATTTTTATTACCTTGGGTGTCACTACCTTCCTTAATTGCTCTTCACCCTCCTTCCCCCACCTCTTCTCGCTTTGATTCTCTTTCTGAGTTAAGAGTTAAAAGTTATGATTTTACAAAAACCTCCAAAACTTTAAGCAATTGAAAACAAAACAGATCAAGAAAGAGAAAACAAGGTAAAAACTTTACATAAATTCAGTAAATTAATTATTTTAACCCTTTAGGAATGCAACAGCTGCAATTTCTCCTGTCTTGAAGATATGATTTATAAGCAACAGACAGGCACACTCTGCTTCTAATACGAATCACAAATATATGAAATATTGGCTTTTCTTATTTCAATATAGCAGAGTTTTAAAATAAAGTATGCTACAAAGTAATGAAAAATGTCTTAAGATAGTAAATTAATACAACAAATTGAGCAAATATTAGTATACATTTTTATCATTTTTACTAAAAACTTTAAATAAGGTAATAACTTGCTCATTGAAATGCTTAAGACTTTTGTTCTTCTATTTTTTATTTTGTATAGTTATAAATAGAATTCTGGTGCCATTGGGGTTTAGTTGTAAGTTCTGTGTCACATGACTACTTTTTTATTCTTTTTATTTTGGTTGCAACAAAAGTCAATTTTATAACCTTTTTAGGAAAAAGGTGGTACCACACTAGTGAGATGCTAACAATCAATCCAAAGCATGTAACAACAGGACAGGACGTATCTTTACCCTTTCCAACATATGCTTTCATTAGCTTTTGCATACAATGGAAGCATATGGAGTATTTGGTAAGCTATAAAAGGGGGGGAGGGCTGATTGATTATATAAAATTTGGGAATGGGCTGTGCACATGGGATTTACGCCCAGCCTTGGTGGCCCACAACTACTGGCCATATTTGAGGTCTCCTATGTTTAGGCTGCAGCAGCTTCAACAGCTCAGGCCTCTTTCAGCACAGTACTGAGGGCCAGGCAGAACAGGGACTAGGAGGCCAGCCCCAGGGAGCAACAGAGCAAGACTTAACTGGATGCTCCAGTCTACAGGGAAATGCCAGGGCCTAGTCAGACAGGCACTGCTACTGGTTTGGGAAATGAGCGAGATGGCCAGAAAGCACATGGGTTTCCCCTGGAACCGTGCCCAGCACCAGCCACCAGCCCTGCTCCACAGTCAGAGCTGTTAGTAAAGAAGTTGAGAAATAAAAGATAAACTTAAAAAACAACAAATGGTCTGATAGCACTTTATAGACTAACAAAACATGCAGATGGTATCATGAGCTTTTGTGGACCAAGCCCACTTTTCTGATGACCACAGTTAAGGGTTAAGAATCTGACATTGCAGACAAAGCTGCTTACTTAGCAGCCTTGAGGAGCCAGCTGCCTTTCTGTACTAACGAACTCCCATACATGTGCTCTCAGCATGGCCCCTTTCAGCCCCTGTTGGAGGCGGGGCTCAATTTCCCCACCAAGAGCCTCTATCACTTGCATGATCATGGAAGCTCGTGCAGATGTGAGAGGCAGCAGGGCACTTCCTGAGCATGGCAGCTGTTTGCAGCACATGTCCTGCTCCTGGCAGGAATATGAGGACAGGGGGATGGCTAGGGCAGTGCCATCTGGATGGGTCTATCTTTGCTGCTGCCAAGGCTCAGCAGGAAGAGTGGATTTGTGCAGCACAATCCCTTTCTCTTCACAGATCAGGCAGGGGAGAGCAAAGGGAGAGGACATCCTGGCTTCTGCCACATGGGGGGAATGGTGGAAATGAAAACAACTTCTCAGTGCAGCAAACAAGCTGGGCAGACAGCCTCTGACTGTCCAGTCTGCTCAGGCTGCTACCAACTTCACACTTTCTTAACCTGCCTCGCCAATGGGGCTGTCCCTACCAATAGACAAAGTACGCAGTATGACACCATGAAAATTTTGGGGCACCAAATTGCCCCAAATTCTGTGGTGCCCTAAGTAGCTGCATTCTGAGTATGGGGCAGCGCTGGTTCTGGCAGCTAGTCCCAATCACCCCTTTCCCTGCAGGCTGCACTCAGTGGGGCCACCCCGGGGAGTGTGGGGACTTGGAACACCCCTCCCCCCCCACTCCACTCCCACACCCAGATTCCACCCCTTCCCTGAGCAATGTAGCCCCTGAGGAAGTGGAATGACCCAGCCCGTTCCGCTCCCCTGTCTCCCAACTGTGTTGCTTGGCTTCCTGCTGCCAATGAGGGCGGATTGCAATCACACCCCTTTACTCAACTCCCCTTCCCCTCCACTGGGTCGTGCCACTTCCTCAGGGGCTATGTTGCAAAGGGAGAGGTGGAATCCAGCTGTGGGATCGGGGTGTGGAATCTGCTTCCCACTGTTGCTGAAGAGTGTGGGGGCGGATTCAACCCCTGCTGCCTCCCTGTCCCGCTCCTGCCCCTGCAGCCCTGAGCACAGCCCGCTTGTGCAGGGGTTACCCCCCCTTGTTTAGTCAGACACAAAACACACAGCCATGTAGGGCACCACATAATTTGGGGCACAAAATTGCCCCATATTTCATGGTGTTTAGACAGACACCTCCTGTCCAGTAAAAAAAATTCAGAAAATGCCGGACACCTAAAATGTCTAGTACTTTCTGATTTTTTCCTGGATAGGAGGTGAAAATCCCAGGTGTTTACCTGGTTCTGCAGGGGAGCTGTCTGGCCCAGAGCAAGAAGACAAGATGGTGGACGGCCACCGACAGCCTGTTAGGGCCAAAAAGCCTCAAAAGCATTTCTTAAAGGGGCCATGTGTAACCCCCACACTAGTGTGGTTACCATGCAGTGGCATCTAGACCACAGCAACAGTTAAGACCAAGAGACCTCTACAGCAGTGGTCCCCAACGTGGTGCCCGTGGGCGCCATGGCGCCCGCCGGGCCATTTATGTGCACCCGCGGAGCAATCTGGGCTGGCCCTGCCCCCGGGCGTGCGGCAGGTGCCAGCCCTGGGCGCATTGGCGGCCCCTGCCCCGGGGTCGTGGCGCATGCCGGTGCCGGCCCCGTGCATGCGGTGCCTGGGCGGCCCCTGCCCAGGGTCGTGGCACATGCCAGTGCCGGCCCCGGGCGCGCGGCGCTCGGGCAGCCCCTTCCCGGGGTCGCGGCACATGCCCCCAGGTGCCCCCAGGTGCCCTGCCCCCAGGTGCCCAGCAACCCCAAAACGCTGGGGACCACTGCTCTACAGCATGGGCTGAGAGCCAGCTGGCTTTTAGCTCAGAGAGTAGAGGCTCTTATACTCAGCTCCCAAGGCCCCAAGTTTAAATCCATCTGGTGGTGGTTACAAGGGGGGCTCATCCAGGATCTCAACTGGGTCTCTGAAGCTTTGGACCCCCTTCCTCACCTCGGGGAAATATATAACCCACACACCTAGGCTAAGTCTACAGTGGCGCGATCTTGCGCCAGAGCTATGCAAATGAGGCTAAGCCTGGAATATCGCCGAGCTTCATTTGCATATCTAATGAGCCGCCATTTTTGCACAAGAGGCTCTTGCTGATTATTTTCAGGAATAATGGCATTGTGCAAGAGGGTTTTTCTTGCACAAGAAGGAGCAAAAATGGCAGCTCATTAGATATGCAAATGAGGCTCGGTGATATTCCACGCTTAGCCTCATTTGCATAGCTCTGGCACAAGATCGCGCCAGCGTAGACATAGCCCTAGTGTGGTTACCATGCAGTGGCACCTAGACCATGGCAACAGTTAAGATCAAGAAACCTCTACAGCACGGGCTGGGGGAATCTGCCTCGTAGTGGTTACACATGCTAGGTTTTTTTTTTGCTCAACAACTTTTTTTTCTCAACAGAATTTTTTCCCCGGTGGGTTTTTTCTCCCTATGTTTTTTTTTTTTTTTTGGGGGGGGGGGTGTTCAATATTTTTGGTTAAACTATCTGGCAACCATACCAGATGGTGGCGAGTGGCCCTCACAGACTGGAGGAGTCAAAGCAGGGGACAGCAATGCAGCAGCAGCTGAAGAGAAGTCGCACTTTCCCCTTAAAAATGCTTTTTCTTTTCGGCCAGCTACATGGCCTTCTGCTGCTACTCCGGAGTCCTCCAGCTCACACCTCCCTCCTGTCTGTGAACTGGGTTGCCAACTTTTCCGGACTGGACGGGCCAGATGTCACTGTAGTAAATAGTGTCCAGTCCATGTGGTCCAGAAGAATTGGCAACCCCTTTTCCCCACAGCTTCAGCCCTCCCTGGGCGGAGCAGACATTTCCCCCCTCCCTCACAGGGGGTATTAGTGCTGGACTGTGAATGGCACCAGCACGGGTAGGGATGGCCCTGTTTGTAGGTCCTACAAAAATTAAGGCAGCATTGGAAACATCCTTGGTGACTGACTTTTGACTACCTGTATTGCTATATGGGTCAAAAATCTGGATGTTCTTACAAGCAGATTTGGAGTAGTTAGTGGCATATGCACTGTCAGCACCAAATCCTAAGCATAAAATGATTGGTCTTTCTGGGAATGTCACAATCTACCAAAGATCTGGCCTTCCTTCACTCACTCATTGCATTTGAAAGCTGTGCTTCATGCTCTTCAGCCATGTCACCATGATGATCAAAAACACTTCCATGCACCCTGCTCTCAAATTTTCCATTGACATGCAAAAGGGTACATGACCTGACCCTACCTGGGGCTGCCTGTGTGATTGCCCAGGAATGTGTAGATCCACAGAACTGAGATTTTACATAATGCCTGGTGCAATGCCTTCAGCCTTGGTTATTCTGACTGGCACAAGGGTCTTTAGTCTGTGTGTGTATGATGATGATAAATGTTGGCTACTTGGCAACTTAATCCAACGCTGTTTGCTTATTATTTTGTTGCTGCAGTGCCTAGTATGCCCAGCCTGGTGTGCTAGACACTGCACAGAGAACAAAGATATGCCCCTGCCCCCACAGGAGTTAGCTGACAATGCTTCAATTTCCACAAATGCTTGGGGGGAAAGGGGAGGTGTACCTGTCAGGAGAGAGCTGCATGGACAAAGCTGAACAGAAGGCATGGATGTGAACAGCAGGGTGCCGCAGGTCAGGCCTGAGGGGCATTGGCAGGGCTGTGTAGAGTCCAGGACTGGTATAGGGGGCAATATTGTGGGACAAGAGCCAGGTATGCGGAGTAAGGGCCAATGCTTAATTTATAATGAAAAAGGTGGCGGTGCTCACCCAATTTTGTTACATTCATCACTGATGCAGCAAGCCCCGAGGTGCTGTGGCTATGAACTGCCGAGCCTAGAGGTGCACAAGCTCAGTTACACAGCTCCTTAGCACTGGGTTTGCATTTTGCTCCTTGCTGCAACGGAAGGTCACAGCCATGGACTTTCACTTCACTTCCTTCAGAAGGGAGTTTCCAAGCCCCGTGCATTGCCCCAGGCGTGGGACGTGTGCCCATCCCCTGCAAACCCGCACAAGCTGCTGCGGCTTGTGTTGGGTGCCGCATGTCATTGGCCAGGCAGCGGGAGCACGTGGGGCCGGGTGTCATGCGGGCTCAGCCTCGGAGGGGCGGGCGCCCGTCTGACTCACTCGCTGACTCTTAATCCCTCTGGAGAAGAAGTCGGGACACAAACAGACTCGGGGAGCGACTCCAGCCGGACCGGCGCCGCGGAGAGGAGGGGGATGAAGGAATCGAGCGCTTTGCAGACGCTCTTCGGGGCCATCCTCGCTGTCTCGGTGGTTTTAGCTGTGAGGGGTGAGTTTGGCTCGTAGGCGCAGTGACTTTATATGGGCGAGAGGGGAGAAGCAGCAGTAAGGCCAATGGGGACGTGTGTGTGTGTGTGGGGGGGGGGGGCTGCCTAAGTCTTGCAGCATGGATCCTGCCCCCCAGCTATGGATCACTGGCCGATCTCCCCTTGCACTGTTTGCCCTGCTCCAGGGAGTCCCAGGTGTCGCACTTCTCAGGGGTGCCGGGGGGTGGGCGTACCCCGCCTGGCTCACTTGTCACTTTCCACCTGCTGTCGCAGCTCAGATTCTGGGATCCCCTGGCTCTGGGACTCGCCTTGTCCCCACGTGGGGGGTGCAGCGGGCCAAGCCGCAGCTACTCAAGTCCCCTTCCACTCTGGCTGATGCTGAAACCGGGGAGAATCGGCCGCCCCGGCGGGACGGGTACGGCCCTATACAGAGAATGAGTAGCGCGTCTGCAATAACGTCGCCGAGACCCGGCTCTTTGCACCTTTTGCACCCGATTCTCTCAGTCCCCCCTTCCTCTATGCCAGGTGTGTGTGTGTGAGAGAGAGACAGGGCCGCACAGAAACTAGGTCGCAAGGCAGAGACTGTGGGAGTGGCTCTGAATAGGCCCTAGGAAGTTTGGCTCCCTGTTATGGCCATTGGCTACTCCACCCATTAGTCCTAACTGACATCCCATGCCCCAGTCTTCTTCTCTGCCAGAGCTGGGAAGAGAGCCCAGGCGTTTTGACAGATCCCTTCTCTAACTGTTAGGTAACACTCCCCTCTTATAGAAGAAGCCACCCTTCCTTGTTTGTATGGCCCTTAACTGGGAAGGGAGGAATGGGCATGTTCTGAGCGCCGGGCTGGCCACCAGAGGCTGGGCAGTGGTGAGGAGGCTGTACTTGGAGGATAGCAGATAGGAATTAGGTAAGGGGCTGAGAGAGTGGAATATGTGGAAACAGGGAGAGCAGAGGAACAGGATGTGGGATGAAACTGTGGGAGTAGTAGGGAAAAAACAGGGTGAACTCGCTGGACCATGGGCCCAGGGCAGTGGGGGTCATGCAGGTTATGTTGTTAGTTTTCCTTGGAAGAGGCATCCATTTTCCTCTCCTAAGGCAGAGTCTTGGACTGCCCTGCCCTTTCAGCCCAGAGGAACTGGGATATGGAGCCCAGAGCCTCTCAAGACTTTACTTTTGCCTCTCTACCCATTCTTGGGGCCATATTAGCAAACATTTCCAAGCTGGGTGCTCACAACTCCAGCCAAGGCAGCAGGAGTGGGAGGTGCTGCTCAGCTGTAAAAATTTGGCCCCAGCTGTCCCAGCCATTGAGGCACCACAGCTCACTGGCTGCTTTTGAAAATTTGGCCCATCATGTGCCTGCTCAATGGGGTGTAGCCAGTGAGCCCTGTAGGAAAGAGGGTGAGGAATCATCCCCACAGGGAAGAGGAAGCTTAGTTACTTGCAAGATTTAAAATATGCATAAGATTATTGGGAACATCTTGCCCCCACCCTGGGGAGGAATGTGGTTGAGGGGCTTTTCCAGCCCAGACACCTGTTTTGCTGAGTCCTGGCCTCCAGTGCGAACCAGATGCTCCCAGAGTGGAGGCAGCTAGCACAGTGGATGCTTTGGTGGACACACACTTATCACCCATGTATCTCTGTAAGCAGCCTGCACCTCTTCTTGAACAGACCCAGCACTGTGCATAGAGCCTCTGCCAGCTGGTGTGAAGGATCCCTGTGTCTGAATTTTTGTAGTGTCCAGGAGACTTGTGAGAGGGGGAGGTAAATATCTCCCCCTCCTTGATTAATGAAATGGGAAGAGACATCCCAGATTCCCCACACCTCCTTGGCCCTTCTTTTCCCTCCTCTCCTCCTCCTCCTCCTCCGCTGTTGCTCATGGCAGTGCATTGATGGAAGATGAGGTCATGCAGAACCAGGCTGGGCGGCACAGGCAGCGATTTGACCTGGTGCCCAAGCTCTTCCGCTTTCTCAGGCTGGGCTAAAGGAGCAGCAGCAGCTTTTTTGAAGCCTCTAGTTGACACACCAGCCAGGTCCCTCTGCCTCGCGCGCACCCTGCAGACATGGAGGCTTGGGATGTGGGATTAGTTCTGAGGAGCCTTGCTATTAAAAGACTAATTAGTTATAACTCCCTGAGCAGTGGCTTAGGCTAATGAGAGACGTGCTGTTCAGTGCAGCTCGGAGCAGTGCGCTCACAGCTCGTTAACTTCCACACAGGTAGTGGGGTGGGAGCCTATCCCCGGGGGTCTCCACCTGCACTAATTCCCAGCTCTTACACCTGCAGCATGAGTTGGTGTGGCAGAGAGAAGCCTTGTGTCAGGAGGGAAGGTGGCCCCAGTGCTTGGTAATGGGAGGCACAACCTTTTACCCGGAGTTCACCTGTTTGAATCCTGCCCAAGTCAGCATGGAGGGGACCTAGAAATGGTTGCCAGATGTTTGGCAGTCCCTGTGTGAAATGAGCGGGTGGGTATCAGCTCAGCACAGCCAAACCCACTTTCACAGCTAGCTCCTTGGCCAGCAGAGAGGCTGTGGAGTGGTTCCCCTCTTGCCTCTATGGAGGGAGGGGGAGACCCAGCATGTGAGCGCTGAGACCCTGGCTGACAGAATGGGATAGGAGGAACTTGCCTGGTACTTTGTGAACTGCACCTGCCCTCGAAATGGAGATTATCTATCTCCAGGGGAGTATCTCTCAGGCTATGTCTACACTATAGAGGGTTGGTTTTTTTTTCTGGAAAACCTGCCATTTTCCCGAAAAAAAAACATCACTTCCACACTGCAATCGTGTTCTTTTGAAAAAAAAAATTGAAAGAACAGAGGGTTTTTTCTAATGTTGGGTAAACCTCTTTCTATGAGGAAGAAGCCTTTTTCTGAAAGAGCTCTTTTGCAAAAAGGTGTGTGTGGACAGGGAAGAGGGAGTTCTTTTGAAAGAAGAGGAAAGAGGAAAAACCATACATGCCCTAGTGGCCATTCCATCCATAGTCATCACAGCTTAAATGCGGGATAGCGTCCATTCAGCGTGGATGCTATCTTTCAAAAAAGCAGATAGCTTTTTTGATGTGCTTTGGCAGTGAGGATGCTCTCTTTCGGAAGAAGTTTTTTTGGAAGATCTGTTCCAGAAAAGCTTCTTCCGAAAGAAGCCTGCAGTACAGACGTAGCCTCAGAGGGCTGGCCCTGGGCAAAGGCCGGTATGCTGCACAGAACCCCAGATGGTGGGAAACAGGTGGGGAGCATGTGGAAGCAGGTGGGAAGACTTCCGGGTACTCCTTGGGCGGGCAGATGCCCCGATGGGTCCTGGGAGCCTCCCCATGCATCCAGGAAATGGGCACAGTCAGGAAGTGCCCTCTGGGTAGATGAATTTTCTTGGGGCATGTGTGAGACATATGGGAGGCTGACCCCTCTTGTGCTAACTTGTTATTTGGAGCAGCAGCTGGCCCTGTCTCCATGCAGTGATAGGCCTTGGGATTGTACCCCCTTAGTGTATGTCTACACTAGCCCCCTAGTTCGAACTAGGGAGGCTAATGTAGGCATTCTAAATTGCAAATCAAGCCCGGGATTTAAATAACCCCTGCTTGATTTTCATCTTCCTGGCCGGTTGTCATTTTTTGAAATTTACAAGTCCGGACTAACTTCCTGTGTATACACGCGGCAGGGATCTGGTAGTTCAAAATAAAGCCCTAGTTCGAACTACCTGATAAACCTCATTCCAGGAGGAATAACAGATAGTTCAAAGTAGGGCTTTATTTCAAACTACCAGGTCCCTGCCGTGTGTAGACGCGGGCAGTTAGTCCGGACTTGTAAATTTCAAAAAGTGGCGACTGGCCGGGAAGATGCAAATCAAGTGCAGGATATTTAAATCCCGGGCTTGATTTGCAACTTTGAATGCCTACATTAGCCTCCCTAGTTCGAACTAGGGGGCTAGTGTAGACGTACCCTTAGCTCTTAACTTTGCTTCTGGGCTTGCAGAGCATTCGTTGCTTAGGAGATGCCGGTTTTTCAATCTTTGGCAAATATAAACTATCTAACTGGAAGGTCAGGTGCTTGGCCCATCTGATTACTGGGATGAGTGCATGTGTCACCCTTTCAGCTCACTCCGTTCTGTTCTGCTCCCTGCACTGCTGGGATGCAAGTCCAGGGGGTGGGAGGAGGAATGTTCACTCCTGCATTTACTCCCCAAGGAGGCCATTGCTGCTTCTGAGTAGAGATGTTAAATTTAGATTAATGGGCTAATCTGCATTGACTATTTGATTAGTCGATAAGGGTGCCTCTGCCTTTGAAGTGTAGCAACAGTCCCAGGGCTGTTGCTACACTTCAAAGGCAAAAGCGCTGTGGGGAGCACAGAGCCTGCCAGTCCCCCCACTGACCCTGTGCTCCCTGTGGCTTTTCAAAGCATCAGGGCTACATAGAGCCCAAGGTCAGCGTCCTCCCCCAAGGTCAGAGTCCCCCAACTGACCCTGGGCTCCAAGGGGCACTGCCGCTTTGAAGCACCCCCTCCTCTTTCCCCTCTCTTGCTGCCTCTTTCTGATAGAGGCAGCAAGGGGAGGGGGAAGCGACTAGTTGACTAGTGTCGACTATCCGATGAGCATTTGCTTATTGGATAGTCGACTAACTGTTCACATCCCTAGTTCTGAGTATCAATACTCTTCACTCCTTCCTCCCAGGGAGCCTCTGATCATTTCACGGCCTCCCCCCAGCCCAGTGAACTAGGAGGAATCAGTTGGAGAAAAGCACATTTCGGTTGAATAATGGAAAAGTCCCCAAAGAATGAGATCTGCATGATAGAAAATAGATGGCCTGACGACATAGCTGTGGGGCGCAGAATGAAGAACCAATGTAGGCTGGTCAAGATGGGGAGGAGTCGGTGGTGGGGAAGGGACATGGGAAGTGGGAGACTGTCTCTGTCAAATGGTAAGATGTGAGGCAACATGCTGGGAAAATTGGTGTCAGGAGCTCCTTGTTGGTTTGCTAGGGCAGCTGAAATCAAAGCAAAGGCCCAGTCCTGGAGCAGGGGGAACTGATGGTTCCCCTTTTCCTAAGCCTCCCCCACCCTCCTGCTCCTAGCACACCTCACCTAGGGCATTGTCCTGCAGTGCTGGAGGAGGCAGCGACATTCAAGGCACATGAGGAGAGCGGGAAATGCCAGGGGGAGTTCAGTTATGAGTGACTTTGATCTCTGGGCAAATCCTAGGGAACTGCAGTGAGAAGGCAGGTTGGGGCCATGGACACAAGGATGTTGGGAGCTGGGCAAGTTCCCTACTCCCAGCTCTGCAAGTGGCCTGTCTGTCCTGACTGCTGTTCCAGTTCTGGAGCATAGCTCTGCCAGTGTGTCTCCATCTAGTCCTGGAGCACCAGCACCCTGAGTGAACTCAGCCTTGTCCTCCCCACCCCCCGCCGCTGTGCCACTGAATTTCAGAATGGGCTGCCCCCAATGGAACATGGATGAGCTTTGCAAAGGCAGGATATCTGCATTTCAATTTGGCAGGATATCTGCATTTGAATTTTTCTGTAGAATCAGATTTAAGTCAAAGACCTGGGTCTGTAGCTGGCTTGTGTGTGGGTTCCCTGGCAGTTAGTTTTTGTAATGACTTGTGGCCTTGGTTACAGGTGACTTATGTGATGTGAACCACTGTCAGAATGGGGGCACCTGCCTGACTGGTAGCAGTGAGACTCCCTTCTTCTGTATCTGCCCCGAAGGCTTCGCTGGGATTGACTGCAATGACACAGAGACAGGTACAGCCCATGCGGGAGGGAGATCCAGAGGTTCTGTTCCCTGGAGACCAGAATGTGACCTGCATGTTGTGGTGATGCATCAACAATAAACCAGCCAAGTGTGTGGATCTGTTAGATCAACATGTGCCTTGCAGGCACAAGTAAATAGCAAAGTTCCCATGCCATGACCTCCTCCCCCAGCTGGTTTCAAATTCCCACCTCGCCAATGACCTGTGCAGGCTGTTGTTTAAAAAACTGGTGCCCAAGGACATGAACATAGGTAGATCTTAGAGTCTTAGGATGAGCTTCTTTTCATGGGGAAATAAATGACAGACTGTCTAAGCACATGCCATGCCCTTTTCTAGCGACTGGTCTTTTGCAGGATAACATCTTCCTACTGCTACCAGGCAATGGAGTGGTAGAGCGCTCTGTTATGGAGCTGAAGGTCCCAGTTTCAAACACTGATGACAACCAGTGCAGGCTTGTACCAGAGTCACACACACCTCAGGGGCACTAACAGCCAAATGCAATAATATCAGAGCCAAGCATGTCTTGGGGTCACCAAGTCACAGTAAAGGGCATGCTTGAACCCGAGCCCTTCACCCCTGGAACCAGGTTGATTTTTCCTTATCCTGTTCCCTTTTGACAACTGTTTGCTTTTTCTGTTTCCTTCCCCAGGTCCCTGCCAGCCTAATCCCTGCCACAACAATGGCAAGTGCCAGATGGTGCCCAACCGGGGCGATGTCTTTACCGAGTATGTCTGCAAGTGCCCTGCGGGGTATGAAGGCACCCACTGCCAAAAGAGTGAGTGTGGGCTGCTTCTCCAAGGGCGGGGGCAGCGAGCACTGGCTCTGGGGGGGATGGGGAAGGGGCAGAAAGACCTCAATGCAGGAGGAGCTGCTGAAGTGGGAGGGGAGCATGGAGACCTGGTGTCCATGGGGTGGATTGTGTTTGTGTAGGTTTCCAATGAGGTCTGTGGGGGAGGAGCTGTAAGTTTCTAATCCAGCAAAATACCCCCTGGGTTTGTTTCCACCAAGGCATTGGATGTTTCTCTACCCGAAGCTCAGGGAATGCACTGGCAAGTCTTGCATGGTGACTCTCTCCCCTCACATGCCTCTGAACTTACTTGCTGGCTCTCGTGTCCACTGGCAGGGGCTCTGTGATGCCAGCTGTTCTGTAGCAGCCCAGCTGTCAGACCTGCTCTGAATCATGGGTCCCAGAGCTGCTAGAGTGGGAGGTGGGGTGTGGAAGCTGGTGCCACTTGGGGTAAGTAGGCCAGCACCAGGTGAGATGCAGGGACTAGAGCTGCGTGGGATATGGGGAGATGCTGGAAGAGATGGTTGTACTGGATTGGATGTGATTGCTTACTCTTGGTAGGATGCAGGGCCTGGTGGGCACAGTGTCGGAGCAGAGCCAAGTGGGATGCAGGGGCTGACTCCAGGTGGGATGCAGAGATCAGCAGTGAGTGCCCTGAGGGACCTAGAAAAAATTATAAAGATACTGAGGATAAGGGCAGTGCAATGGGGTGTGTCTGGCCTCTGCATCTTAACCATAGCTTGGCCAGTGGCAGTTCTGCTTTTATGACACCTGGGGCTCTGCCTGCTCAAAAGGAGACTTTGTGCATCATCTGCAGTGTTCAGGGGGACCCTCCTCAGAGGTTCACACAGATGCATAGAACCACCTGTGCCCCTAAGTCCAGTCCACTCTGGTAGGAGTGGCGTAGCTGGGCATCTCAGCTAGAGCCCCTACTCCTGCAAGCAACCCAGCAGTTTGAACAGCTTCTTGGATTAAAGCACTCACCTGGCTTGCCAGAGCGGCTGCCTGCTGATAAATCTGTGTGTGTGTGATGGGATTCTATTATAGTCCTAGCTGTGAAGGCTAGGACTATAATAGAGTTTAAAGAGAAGCTAGATAATTTCATGGAGGTTAGGTCCATAAAAGGCTGTTAGCCAGGGGATAAAATGGTGTCCTTGGCCTCTGTTTGTCAGAGGCTGGAGAGGGATGGCAGGAGACAAATCGCTTGATCATTGTCTTCGGTCCACCCTCTCTGGGGCATCTGGTGCTGGCCACTGTCGGTAGACAGGATAGTGGGCTAGATGGACCTTTGGTCTGACCCAATACGGCCGTTCTTATGTTCTTATGTTCTTATGATTCCCTGCCCATCCTGTGATGCTGGGTTTGAGGCTGGGAGGGCTGTGGCTCTCTCTCATCTTCACTCCTATCTCCCCTAGATGTGAACGAGTGCTCCTCAGAGCCATGCAAAAATGGAGGCACCTGCCTAGACCTGAGCGGTGACTATGCTTGCAAATGTCCCTCTCCATTCCTGGGGAAGACCTGCCATGTCCGTAAGTCCTTCATTGTGACAGGTGGTTTTATACACCCCATCCTCTATACACACACGTGTGCACACACATACATACATACTTCCTGATGCCCCTCTCTGCTCTCAGCAGTACCAGCGAGCACAAAGGGAGGCCTCATGGGTTGTGGTTAGGAAAAAACTGAGGTTGATGACTTTTGAAGCTGCTCAATAGTCATCCATGAGCCCGTTGACTCTGCAGAGCCCAGTGTGAATGAAATTAGTGCTGGGGAGGCATCCCGGAGAGAGCACTGAGTCCCTTATGGAGGACCTCCTGCTTGCCTCATGACTCTGGGATGGTCCCAGATGCTGGGTCACAAACCCATCCCAGAGGGGACTTTCCCTCTTTGAATCTCCGTATATCTTGTTGCTGTGATGGGACAGCCGTGATGGCTGGGTAGTAGAAAAGAGAGCTTCATACAAGGAGCATTCCCTCTTCAGGCTGTCCAGGCTTATGATGGTGGTGAAAAGAACATCTTCTCTGAGAGCGTTCAAGACCACTGTAGACCAACTGTGTCTGAATAAACTTGGTTTGGGAAGTGTTGAGGGCACAACTATGGGAAGGGGTTGGGGTGAAGCCAGATTGGCTGGGGATCAGGGAGAACTAGCCATCTTCTTCATCTTAATGAGGCTCCAAACCAAAGCCCCAAGTGGCCAAAGAAGGTCCCTGATCTGATCTAGTATCCTTTTCATTCCCATGAGACAAGAGGTGTCTCCAGAGAACTTTAGGAATACGATGGTGAGAGTGTTACATTCTTTTTCTCTCTTGTTCTTGTTCTTCCTTGGCTGTGTCTACACTGGGCCACTTATTCCGGAAAATCAGCCGCTTTTCCGGAATAAGCTGCGAGCTGTCTACACTGGCCCTTGAATTTCCGGAAAAGCAACGATGCTCTACTGTACAAAATCAGCCGCTATTCTGGAAAAACTATTCTGCTCCCGCTCGGGCATAAGTCCTTATTCCGGAACACTGTTCCGGAAAAGGGTCAGTGTAGACAGCCCAGTAGTCTTTTCCGGAAAAGCGCGTCTACATTGGCCACAGACGCTTTTCCGGAAAAAGGGCTTTTCCGGAAAAGCAGCCTGCCAATGTAGACGCTCCTTTTCCGGAAAAACTGAAAACGGAATAGTATTCCGTTTTAAGCAGTTCCGGAAATTCATGCCAGTGTAGACACAGCCCTTTACTGATGACCTACCCACCTTCTTTTCATCCCCAATCTCCCACCCTTCTCTTGCCCCCATTCCCTTTCTCTGCTCCAGGCTGTGCCGTTTTGCTGGGCATGGAGGGAAGGGCCATTGCAGATGCCCAGCTGTCAGCTTCATCTGTGCACTATGGGTTCCTAGGCCTGCAGCGCTGGGGTCCCGAGCTGGCCCGACTCAACAACAATGGAATTGTAAATGCCTGGACCTCCAGCAACTATGACAAGAGCCCCTGGATTCAGGTACCAGCTGGCTGGAACACACAGACTTTCTCTTGGGTGGGTCATTGCAGAACAGGCTTCTTTTGAAGCCCCAAGCACTAGACCAGGGGTGGGCAAAAGGGCAAACGGGTTGATCCAGCCCGTGGAGGCCCTGCCACTCCACTGACCCCAGGCCAATTAGGGCCTGAGGGAAAGACAGTACAGAAAGCTTCCTCCCACCCTGCCAGGAGCACACCACGCTTTGAAGCGCTGCGCGCTGCTCGCAGAGTGGGAGGAGACGCCACATGCTCCCCCACCCCTGAGCCCTGATTGGCCTGGGGGTGGGAGATAAATGCAAAGTTTCCTCTGCCCTTCCCCTCACCCCCCTGCCCTGTGAGAAGTGCACATCACTTTAAAGTGCCGTACGCTCGCGTAGGGCGGGGTCAAGGTGAAGGAAGTTTTGCACGGCTCCCCCGTTCCCAGGCTCTAATTGGCCTGGGAGCGGGTGAGCACGCGAAGCTGCCTCCCATCCTGTGAGGAGCGCAAGGCACTTGTAACCGTGTAACAGCTGAGATTTTCAACGCTTACACAATTACCCACTTTTTAACATCCCTAATGGGAATGTGAACCTGCTGTACTATTCCCTGCTGAAATCTCCACCTTGGAGTAGCCATGTCACATGGACATCCTCCTAATGTTAACATGACTCATAGAAGGAGGTGTCTCAGGGCAGCATCCCTTGTGGGTCAGCTGGCATTTCTTGATGATGCAGGATGCTCCATCTCCTGGGAAGTGGTACTCAGGGAATACCCTCCAGTGTACTCTGTTGGTACAGCTGGGCATCCTTCCCTCCTTGACCAGGGGCCTAGATCATGGTGTTAGGTTGTGGGGAGAGGGAGATCTGCATTGAAACAATGGGACAGCCCGCAGATGGACAGACCACCCTCCACAGGGCAGTCACTTTCAACAGTACTAAAGCTGAGTTGGTTCTCAGGAGTCCAGCTGGGCTGCAGGTCACACAAACCTAATACTCCATGGAAGGCCTGGGAGAGCAGGGTGTAGTGCAGCCTCTATTCTGTGTTAGGCTCTGTCGCATGCTACCTGCCCATCTGAGAAACCTTATGTTGTGCCGTAGGCAAACCTGCTGAGGAAGATGCGGCTGACAGGGATCATCACACAGGGTGCCAGTCGGGCAGGCTGGGCAGAGTACGTCCACTCTTTCAAAGTAGCACACAGCCTGGATGGGCGTGTGTTTGTGTTCTGCAAGGATGAGATTCAGGATCGAGACAAGGTGGGTAGTTGCAGTAATGTGCCAGCTGCCTCCGCATGTGGGAGGGAAATGTGGGGGCTGTATCAGCCTGGAGCGAGGAGGATGATATCCTAGGAGCGTTGGCACATCTGCATGTTACCACTGTGAAATGGTGGGAGCTTTGTGTCCCTTCTTGGGGTTGGCATTTGCTTAGAAGAGATGTGTCTTTGCAGGAGCTGCACACAGGACCGTTGGGTTCTCAGAAAAGTATTGGGAACAATAAATACCAGTAGTTTCATAATAATATCAACAGTTGTACACAGCTGCACACAGGCAGAGAATCGAATATCCCAAGTTTGCTTTGCTCTGAGCTGTGGGTTCTGATTCACAAGTTTGTGGGCAGCCTCCATGTACGATGTCTCCTGTTCAAAATGTTTGTCAGTCTATCAGGGAGCAGACACAATACCATGTGTGACCAGCCACACAGCAAAGAGAGTAAACGGTGACCAAAGTGAAAAGTATGCAAACTCCCTAAAGGGGTTGATGATTTGTTCAGCTCCATCAAATCTAGTCCACAGATACATTTGTAGAGAATGGGATTGGTCTTCAAACAATTTGCTAGAGGCGCTGAACTGGTAACAAATAATTCAGGCACTTCTACTGTATGGTACAGTATACATTACTGTATAGGTGTTTATTTACAGAACCAAGAGCACTCCTTCCCTGTAAGTCAGCTGGCCTATAAACTTACCGACTAATTGACAGCAGTGTTACCAGTTTTCTTGATTTTTCTCTGATAGATCTTGCAATAATTGGTGTATTTCTTAAAACCTAAGTGGCTGTGATCCTGTGACTATATGAGAATTTTGGTTTGGCAACACTGTGACTCTCCAGAGAATATCTGTGTTGGTGATGAGTTGTGTTCTGTCAAATGGCTTTTTCTGTTGAGTCTACAAATGCTGGGTTAGGGTTAGGGTTAGGGTTAGGGTGTGCAATGGGCACACACCTCACTTCACATGTGTCATTTTAGTAATATGGTGGACAAGGATATGGGGGAGAGAAGGGATGAGGACTTGATATTGGCCCTATTCCTGGCCATTAAACACTCATCTTGGCCTATGCCATTGCAGGTTTTCCAGGGGAACGTGAATAATGATGGCATGAAGACGAACATGTTCAGTCCTCCGATCACAGCTCAGTACATCCGCATCTACCCTGTGGGGTGTCACAGGGCCTGCACACTGCGCTTTGAGCTGGTTGGCTGCGAAATGAATGGTAATTGTCTACCCTGGGCCAAGGATATGGCCTGCTGCTCTGGGGCATTCACTTTCCTGTCTTATAGATCTCTGAGGCGGATGTGCATGTACACTAGGGATGGGCAACCTAGGCTAATGAGTGGGCCGCATGAATGGCCCTCCTTCATCTCAGTGGACTGCAACATTGCATGGTCTCATGGGATGGAGTAGTTTTGCTAACTGCGCTTGCATGCCTAGAATTTGCGGGGTGTGCCATTGAACCATAGCAGCACTTTGCAGAGGAAGCACAAGGCTCTCACAGGCATTTTTGTGTGCAATGGGCACACACCTCACTTCACATGTGTCATTTTAGTAATATCGGTAGGAAACAAATGACGCAGATGGAAACCAGTGAAATCTGGCAAGTCTGAATAGGCAACAGTAAACAAAATGTCTTGTGGGCCACACGTAAAACCTCAGGTTGCCCACCACTGTTATTCACAGCACAGGCTGTTACCTCATCAGATCACACATGTTGGGCTGAGTCAATGCTTAGAAAATGATTTTTAAAGTTACCCCAGATGTAGAAACCAGTTCTTGAGACTCAGGTCTATGCCCTTAGTATATCAGTGTGGCATTTAGGAGGCATGGTGCAAGGAGTGGTGTAGGCAACTTGGCAGAGGGTGCTATCACCTCAGAGTCATTACTGACTGCAGTGCAGGGCTATCCGTGCAGGGCTATGGGATGTGGTGTTGGCTATGGGATTTGGTGTTGCCTTTCTGACAAGGCTTGATGACCCCTGGTTGTCAAAGATCCGTTAGCTCGTTTCATGAACATTGGGGTATTAACTCCAGGGTCTCAGCCAAATCACTTCTTAGATAATGACATTCTACTCCCTAAATCCTTCCCAGGCAGTCTCAATTGGGGTCTTTCTTCACTCTGTCCCAACCCCCCCGAGCAGCGCTTCTGTGCGGCTGTTGAACAGCTGCTGAGATAATTTCTCTGTAGTGTCTGCAAAATTCTTCAAGATCAAAGTCCCCTAGAAAATGTAATTTAGCTGTAGTAGGCTCAGCCAATCCAATTTCTCTCTTGCTAGCTCCACATTCCTAACATGACACATGCGAGGCAGCGCTTGGCACAGTGGGTACTGTTCTGAGGTTCTGGATTGCTCCAGTGGGGAGCCAGGCTTGCTGTTCTCGTTGAAATGTACCTTGTGTGTTTGTCCAGTCAGGGCATGTCTAAACTACAAAGATTTTTCCAAAAGAGGATATGCAGATTCCTGGAATTTGCATATATTCTTCTGATTGCATTTTCGAAAGAGGATCTTTCAAAAATGAAAGTCATCTGGACGCATTTTTTTTGGGAAAAAAACAAAAACCACCTTTTTTGAAAAAATTCTTCCTGAAAAATAAGATTTACGCATTTTTTTCGAAAAAGGGGTTCCCCCCCCCAAAATGCATCCAGACTACTTTAATTTTCGAAAGATCCTCTTTCGAAAATGCGATTGGAAGAAACCTCTTTTGAAAAAGCTTTGTAGTTTAGACATGCCCTCAGTGTTGTCAGGGAGGCTGGGAGCAAACCTTTACTGCCTGGCTGTTGGCCCCCGGTGTATTGCTAGCGGGGTTGGTGCAGCCATGTCCCAGCTGTTTGCAAGGTGCCGGAGGCTCTGTGGGGTATAGTGCAGTGGAAGGAGGAGGTGGGAATAAGCAGGTTGGGATAGAGTGAGGCGGGGCTTGGAGGAAGGAATGGAAAAGGGGCAGAGCCTGGGACAGAGCTGGAAGTCCTCCATGCCTGTGGCCACAGTCCATGATAGAACAGCTCTGGGGGACTGAGAGGCCTCTATCTCTAGTGCTATGACTCTTCCAAGTTCACTGTATGTTTTGTGCCCTTGGAACCCTGCCAGGACCCCAGTAGTGCTTGGGCTCTGCCAGGGCCCAGTCCCTTACAGAGAGAGGTGAGGAACCTGGGGGAGAGCCCTTCAGGAATATGGCAGAAGGGGTCCAAGCCCTGGGAACAAGAGCAAGCGACAGGAATTAGCCCAGAGGTAAGATCTGGAGTTCATCTTCGGGAGCCTTTCAGGGAAAGGGAGTACTGCTCGCAAGCTGGCAGGTCTGGGCCCCAGCTGCTTTGGCACTGAGAGCTCAGGTCTCATTCCACATAAGGGGTTTGTGCTTTGGTTTTCCATCCCCATCCTCTGCCCCAGTCTTCTCTTTGTCTGCATCAGTGCCCACAGTGACACCCACCGGTAACAATGAGAAGTGCGGGGCTGATCCCATTTCCTGGCTGCAAGGTTACAGTAGGAACTGGCCCATGTAACAATCCAGATAGGCTTTTCTAGGCCAGGGAATGGGAGAAGGAAACAATACCTTGCCCCTGGAGTGGATTCTGCACATAAAGCCAGGGAGCTGTGTGCTGTGCTGTGCTGAGGAGAGCAGAGCTTCCCCCCGCCCCCCCCCACACACACAAGGGCTGGCTGAAACAAAAGACAGGACTATGTAGCACTTTAAAGACTAACAAGATGGTTTATTAGGTGATGAGCTTCTGTGGGCCAGACCCACTTCCTCAGATCAATTTGTGGAAGAAAATTGGCAGGACCATATATACCAAAGTGATGCAATAAAAAAAAAGTGAACACATATAAAATTGACAAATCAGATTTTAGAATGGGGGGAGGGGAGGTTAAGGGGGAAGGTTAGTGTCTGTGAGGTAATGCTTTTACAAAGATTATCATTACAAAGATAGCTTCCCCAATTATCACTCCTAATATCATTACCTCACAGACACTAACCTTCCCCCCTCACCCTCCCTGTTCTAAAATCTGATTTGTCAATTTTATATGTGTTTTTTTTTATTGTATCACTTTGATATATAAGGTCGTGCCAATTTTCTTCCACAATTTGATCTGAGGAAGTGGGTCTGGCCCATGAAAGCTCATCACCTAATAAACCATCTTGTTAGTCTTTAAAGTGCTGCATAGTCCTGTCTTTTGTTTCAGCCAGACCAGACTAACACGGCTGCATCTCTATCACTACACAAGTTCAAATTTTAATCACATTCTTGGAGGGAAAGTACTGAGAGTTGTCCTTGCAGCCCTCCTGCAGCAGGGGGCGCTGCCACACAGTAAATGGTCCTCTCAGGGGAAATTAGGTATAAGGTAAATGCAGAACTGAAAAAAAAATTAAACTCACCCATTTCAATGGCTCTATTGCTTTCCTGAGAGGACCTGGGAGTTTTGAGGTCCCAGCTCTGTGTGCTCAAGGCTCAGTGCTTTCTCTGTCTTTGGCATCTCTGCTGTCTGCCTTTGTGGTCTCTGCTCTTTGCATTTTTGGGGTTGTGGTCTGTATAGCTCTGGGATTCCTGGGACTGGTTTAGTATCTCATATTTCTGGGTCCTGCTCTATGTTGTTTGGGATGATGATGCTGCTGGACTCTTCCCTTTCACTGTGTCTATAAACCATTGTGTTACAGTGTATTTCAACACGGCAGGTTGTTCGGAGCCACTGGGCATGAAATCCCACCTGATCTCTGACCAGCAGATCACAGCCTCCAGCGTCTTCAAGACATGGGGCATCGATGGTTTCACCTGGTACCCACATTACGCCCGTCTGAACAAGGCAGGCAAGACCAATGCCTGGACCGCACTCAACAATGACCAGTCTGAGTGGCTGCAGGTGTGTCCCCATCACCCCACAGTAGCTGTCCCAGCAGGGAGGTAGGGAAGTCTGGTGATATGAGCATAGGCCTGGGGCCAAGGAGTACATGTGCGCCAATAGCAGAACTCATTCTGATTCCCACTGTAGCCTTGAGCAAGGCATCTGGCTCAGTTTCTCCATGTGTAAAATGGATCTAATAGTCCATTACAGCTTCTTGAGGGGCCATATATTTCTATTGTGAAGGCCTGGGTGCAGGATGCTTTGGGGGTCCTTGTCAGGGGAGCTTGAATCCTGGGCAGAATACGGGCAGTGGCTGGACCCTGTTTCAGAAAGCCATGTGTTTGCTGTGCTCTGTGCATATGGGATTGCAAACGAATCTCAGGAAGGGATTCATTGACACTTTGGACTCCCCTCTCCCCAGTTTCCTACCTTGCGATTCTCACCTCTTTCTATCCCTCCCTGTTTTCTAGGGGTCCCCTCTGCACCCCTGTATCTATGTATGAGGAACTGGAAGCTGCTTGTTGGGAGTGGCTGTCAGAAACCCTTGTCAGTCCCATCACTTATCTCTCCCCCCGCCCCCATGGTCAAGATCAGCATCCCGGTTCTACATGGATCAGGCCATGGGAGCTTGGCTCAGTTGTCCCTGTCCTGTGCTACATGCCCCATGCCTGACTCTCCTGCTAAGAATTTGATTCTGCTGTGTGGCCTCAGTTCCTGCCTTGTGTTCTTTTTTCAGCCAGCAGAGGGAATCACAGGGGAAATGCTCAGCCCTGTGACTACTCCAGAGCCTGCCTATAGCTTAAGTGCTGGCTCCCGGTGAGCTATGGGAGGGGACAGAAACTCCTGGGACACATGAATCTATCAGAAGCGACGAGGAGTCCTGTGGCACTTTGTGGTACATGCATCTGACGAAGTGGGTCTTTGCCCATGAAAGCTTATGCTCCAATACATCTGTTAGTCTATAAGGTGCCACAGGACTTCTCGTCGCTTTTGCAGATTCAAACTAACACAGCTACCCCTCTGATACATGAATCTGTCAGTTTTCCTGTCATTATCCCAGGCCCCAGCTCCTCCTTCAGGTGATTTCAGAATCCTCGGTGGTGGCAGCTTAAGCAGAGAAAGTGAAGAGCCAGGCCAGAGAGTGTCTCTAGAGAGCTGAGAAGCCAATCCTGCCCTTAGGAAACAAGCCTTCCAGAACTGACCTTTCCCAGCGTTTGCCTTTATCTGATTGTCCCTGCAATGTCACAGCATCTCAGCCTGGGTCCCTTTACTCTTCCTTCATGGGGGTGTCTCTGGCCCTATGAGATCTTTTGGCACGTAGTCCGTGTACCCCGACTGCAGCTCCTTCTGGGTAACCCACCTGCTTGTCTCCACGCCAGCCTTCTGCTCTCCTTCCACGTTCCCTCGTCTCCCTCCTTCCCACCTGTGAGGAAGCTCAGCACTAGTGAGGCCACCCAGGCTGGGGGAAGGCAAAGAAAGCTTTGTATGCTTAAGTTGGAGTTGCTCTGGGGCCTAGAGCACATTGCATGGCTCACTTACCGCTCTGCTGCCCAGAATAGTTGGAGCCCGAAGAGCCCTAGCCATTCCCTCGCCTAACCCAGAGCTGCTTACTCCTGTCTTTGGCCACACTCCAGCACACCCTCATACCAGGTTCAGTGTGGGGTTGCCTATATTGTCTCTGTGCCATTTGTGCAGAGGGGGAATTCCCCAGGGAATGCACTGTGCTGGGCTGTGGGTAGAATCTGCCCATGTTCCCAGTCAGACAGGTTGGTGTGTATAGTGAGCTGTCCTAGGCAGTGGGTGATCTTCACTTAGCAAAGGTGCACAGAGCCGGAGGCTGTCCATGCGAAGCCCAGGACTGGAATAGCAGAGGGACTGCTGTCAGGCCTGAGGGCCATCAGTAGAGCTGAGTGGATGAGGCCTGCAAAGCTCCTGCCTCTCCCAGCTTGTCTCTCTTGGGACCTGACTCACTTTGGGGGCAAAGCGAGTGGCACCCTTTGAAAAAGCCCCGTATCTCTGGCAGGTCGACCTACGCACACAGAAGAAGGTGACCGGCGTCATCACTCAAGGGGCTCGAGATTTTGGGCACATTCAGTATGTGGCAGCCTACAAAGTGGCTTACAGTGATAATGGGACGTCCTGGACGGTTTACAAGGACAACAGGACAAACAGCAGCAAGGTGTGTGCAGGGAAGGGGCTTTGGCAGCACAGGGGGAAACTACAAATTCCAGCATTTCCAAAGGGGCTGGAATGGGCAGGCGCCTAGATGGCTTATAGCAGCAGAGGAGTGGCATCACCAACCAAAGAGCTGCTGGTGCCAAGCTCATATCTCAGTGCCTAGCTCATCAGCAGCTGCACCTAGTGTTTAATGGGGCAGACATGATGGGGCCCGTCATACTGACCATCCTTGCTGTGTACAGGCAATCCCCAACTTACGTGGATCCGACTTATGTCGGATCCGCACTTACGAACGGGGCTTTCTCGCCCCGGAGCTCACGGGCGGCTGGTCGCCACCCGTTTCCTCCGGGGCGAGAAAAGCTTCTCCCGGTCTCCCTGGTCTGCTGGGGGGTCCAGCAAAGCCGCTGGACCCCCCCAGCAGACCAGGGACACCCAAGGAAAGCCACCCAGGCAGCGGCTTTGTTCGGGTGTCCCTGGTCTGCTGGAGGGGGTCCAGCGGCTTTGCTGGACCCCCCCAGCAGACCAGGGGGACAGGAGCAAAGCCGCCCAGGCGGCAGGGGTCCCGCCACCTGGGCGGCTTTGCTCGGGTCTCCCTGGTCTGCTGGGGAGGGAGGGTGCGCAGCTAGTGCGCCCCCCCCAGTAGACCAGGCTTTTGTTGCGGGACGCCTCGGGTAGAGCAGCTGGGGTGCTGCCGGGTTGGTCCTGTGGGAACCTACCAGGCAGCGCCCCAGCTGTTCTGTCCCAGGCTCCAGATTCAGCAGCTGTTGAAACTGATCAGGCTGATTCCAGGAAGCTGGGGGCAGAGCAACTCTGCCTCCGGCTTCCTGTAGTCAGCCCCTGGTCAGTTTCAGTGGCAGCAGCTGAATCTGGAGCCAGTTCCGACTTACATACAAATTCAACTTAGGAACAAACCTATAGTCCCTATCTTGTATGTAACCCGGGGACTGCCTGTATGTGGGGGGCAGGGCACTTGGAGAGCTCCCCTCCTACAGTACTTTTCAACCCAGCAGTGCCTCCTTTTCCATGGCACCTGCTCCCTATGCTAATGGTTCCTTCCCTCTCTCTGCAGATCTTCCAAGGAAACACTGACAACACCTCTCACAAGAAGAATGTGTTTGACGTGCCCTTCTACGCCCGCTTTGTGCGCATTCTGCCCATGGCGTGGCACAACCGCATCACGCTGCGCATGGAGCTGCTGGGCTGTGATGAGTAGTCAGCCAGGGAAGGTGGCGTGGAAGGCAAGGACTGGGCTGCCCCTACCCCCCAGCTCCCCACTCCTGGCCCTTCCCCTGCACTCCTGCTGCTGTAATGTCTCCCTCTCTGTGTCTCAACCATGCTGCCCCATGACGGCTGTCTTTGGTTCCTGGTCTGGCAGAGGGGAGAGTTGGAGAGGGGCAGAGAGTGCATGACTGTAGCTGGTAGAAATGTCAAGGGAGGACTCTGGGTCCCCTCTGCCTTTGCTTTAGAAGAGAATGTGATGGCCCTGTATGGGTGGAGCTACTATGCTTGCACTAGCATGCAGAAGACCATGGAGCTCTCTGGCCCCACAGCTCTGCACTTTAGGGGTCTGTCCCAGGTGAGGGGCTTATGCCCTCTTAGCCCCTGCATGATGGTCCAGGTATTTCCCACCCAGACCCTTATGGGGCTCTCTGCAAACGGGCCCTAGCGACCTCCATCAGATCCTGAAAACTACTCCCTCTTTTAGCTCTGCTTCCACTGAAGGGCCCTTAGCACTTGAGAGCTTCCTGGTCTCCATCAACCTCAGCATACAGGGGAGCCTTTGAGTGAGATGCCCAGGAGCTCGGGGCAGGCCCCTCCACTCATGGCCTCAGTCTCTCAAGCATTGGCGGGTAGCGGGCTTCCCCCTGACTTGTGAGTCGAGGGGAGGAGCTTCCAGTTCTCTGGCTCCTAAAGTAATTCAGAAGGACCTTTGGGAATAATCTGTTGCTGTAAGTGCACCAATCATCCCCTGCTTGCAGGCTGCTGCCCAGCTGCCATATTGCTGCGGGTCCTGTCACTTCAGGACAGTGCCAAGGGAGTGATGAGAAGGGGCGAGAACATGGACCAAGTCAGAGGACACAGGGCACCAGCGCAGGCAAAAACCTGCACTGGATTCAGACAGGGAAGCTGCCCTGTTCCCTAAGGGCACATGCATGGGAAGATCTCTGCTTGCCAGTGGGGGAGCTGGGAGAAAGGGCATGAGTAACTGCTGTTGCAAAATCTTGTGAGGGAGCGGGGTGCCTGACCCAAAGTCCAGCACCTGCCCATAATGTCCCAGGGTGGACACCAGTACTCATGCTGCTTACAGACCCGGCGAGCACAAGGACAGGGGCAGTGCTACCTGCCTTCCTATATACTTGTGGTCCTAGGAGCCTCACTTCTGAGCACCCTGCTGTGGCTGGTTCATACGGGAGAGCCCAGTCAACCTGACAGTCACCACCAGTCTCTCATCCTCCATTGCCATCCAAACATGAGGCCCGTATGCCTGCCCAGGCAGTCGTCGTTCCTGGGCTCTAACCACTGAGGTACCTCATGGCAAAGTCCACAGCCCAGACTCTCCTGGAGGGCAAAATGCTGGCCCCAGCAAACCGTTTGTCCATGGTGCTTTGTGGCACCGAGTCCCATGATGGTGCCCAGCTAAAGGAGAACCCAGAGATTCTCCAGCCATATTTCCTGATACTGCCTCAATTCTACCATGCCAAGGCAAGGGGTGGGAGGGGAGAGGGGGGGGCGGGGAGCAGAGCAAGGCAGAGGCAGCACATAGAGGAAACTAGCCTTGTGGTATGGAGCTTTTACACCCTTCTGCCGTGCAGGGAACTCTGTAGCCGACAGCAATCCCCATGATACGATCCTCAGCACCGAGTCAATTGACACGTTGCATGACACGTGACAGCCTGGAGTGGGGACTCGTTATGTCCTGGTTCTGAATCAAACTGCTGCCTTATCACTGCAGGGTGCTTGGAGCATTTGGTCTGTACAAAGTGTGTGTTGGGGAAGGGCACTTAGTTTGCTCTGTGCTGCTGATCTGCCAAGTCCCATTGAGGCTGCTCAGTTTGCATATTAACTCCCCTTGCTTTCTCGTGACAGTCCCAGGCTCAGCAATGTTTCTTCCTTCATCTTGAGCAAAGGTTGCCCTCAGTGGGTTTGGTGCCCACCACAGCCTCATCATGCAGTCCTGGGTGCCTGCCCTGCCCTGATTCACATTGTCAGAGCAGTGCTTACCCATACACAGAATACGCAGTTGTGTAGGGCACCTGAAGATCTGGGGCACCACTGGGTCTTAATGTCTATCCAGCTGCTTCCTCCTATCCCTGTTCTGCGGTTCTGCTTCCTCTGGAGAGGATCTAGTTATCTTAAAAATGAACAAGCCTGCCAGCCCTATTAGCAGAACACGGAACCTGTGAAAGAGCCATTCAAGTGGTCATGAAGCCATTTAATAGGCATTTGCCAATGCCTGCCAAGTTCTGAATTTACTATTCTACAGAAGCTTAGTTTAAAATTTGTTTTAAAAATATTTCATTAGTGTGTTGCTGAAGATTGTAAAATCACATCTTTAAAATCGTCATCCCCTCCCCACACCAGCTCCCATTGGGCATATAGTAGTACCGCATAGGGCCCCATAAATCCTAAGGACAGCCCTGTACATTGATACCATTTCTGATTTTATTCTGAGTCTCGTGTTACTTGGTGTTTTCTCAAAGCCCCAGCTCCCGGAGTCAGCTGATTGCAGGAGACTGCTCTCATTTAAGGAGAAAACCAAGTAGATTCTGGCCTTCCTGGTTGCAGAGAAAAGCTTGAAAACATGACCATTAAATGCTCCAAACTCAGGACAGGCAGAAGAACTCAACATGGATTATTCTTTAAATCTCAGGATTTTTAAGACCAAATGGATTATTTTTTGAAATTCATGATTTTTAAGCCAATCTTGTGATTTTAAGGGGGGAGGGAGGGAGGCTGTCTCATGAGACTTGAGTGCTTTGGAATGGCAATACTGGGTCTATCGATGCACGCTACATGCTTACAAGAGTGAGAGTGGTGGCAAATGGGCACAGTGTGCCCCTCACTGACCTCACAGCATGGCAACGGCTTGGCGCCTGGCAGAGAGGAGCCTCTAGATTTGGGATCAGTCCCAGCTGGCAGGAATGTGTGTCTCTGGTGTGGTTCTGACGTGATGCGCAATGCAGAACTGGACTATCTTCATGTGTGTTTCAGAAGGAAGATGGACTGTTTGTGTGAGGGCATGAGTGAGTCCCGGAAGGGAAGACCACACACCCTGTAGGAGTGTCTGACAGTATTAAAAGCTGCTGAAACTCATGAGTGTCCACCTGCTTCTTTGGGTCTGTAACTTGGGTTTCACCTGGCACAGTGCTGAACACGAAACAGGGTTCTGCCCTGCTCCTCTGCCCCTTCTGCTGCCCACCCCCACCTCTCCATTCCATCGCTTCCTAAGCCCATGTCCCATCCTTGAAAAGCACCATGTGGCAGAAATTCATGGAGGATAGGAGATGTCCCATGTGTCTAAGGACTGGGATTACCCACGTATCTTTGCTTCAAATGCACCACACATAGCCTGCCAGCATAGCATGGCCTCAGCCGCTTGCCTCCACAGCACACCTGGAGTGAGGCCAGGAATTGGGCTCTCTTAGTTCCTTAATATGTCCCCTTCAATCTGCTATCATATAATTACTCAATTCACTAGATCAGAGCCCTCGTGCTCCCTAGAGCATCCACTGTCCCAGCTGTCGGCTCCCATCTGGGAGCTCCCCTGCTTTCCCAGCTCTCTTTTATCTTCATAAATGCTGGGGCCTGGGATTAGAGTCCATTTACTCCAGCTGCAACCTCCTTGCCTTGGATATGAGTAGGGGTGATGGGTGCTTCTTAGAAGAAAGGTCTGAGGCAAATCCGCAGCTTTAGAGAAATTCCTCTGCTCGGGGGAGGCAGGAAAAGACTTAATCTCAGAGGGCCAAGAGGGTCTGGTTATCTGTCTGCAGAGCTGGGAGCTAGGGAAGAGAGTAACAGGACCTGGCAGGATTGGAATTGGTCAGCAAGGGGCAGCGGAGGGGAGTAACATCTCAAGAGCTGATGGGACAACAGGAGGCCAAGTAGAAACTGGGCTAAGAGGGACTCCCCCAGCAGTGTTCCCTCTTAATTTTTTCCATCCATGGGCAGAATTAATGTTCTGTGCACCTATAGAGAAACATGCTGCTGGCTGTGGGTGCTCTGCTAATCAGCTGGGCGGCATTTGAATCTCCTGAGTGACCACCCAAGCACACCGACAGGGAACATGGAATACTGTCCCCCTCCCAAGCTTTCTAGTCACATTGTGCTGCAAATCCTGTGGAAGGGGATGAAAAGGGGCTGTTTCTTGGAGGGAGGAGGGGAATTCTGACCAGTCCAGCTCAGGCAAGCTTCTTGTTCTCCTGAACTTCTATCCCCTGGCCCAGCAGATTCTAGGCTGCTGACTTGACTACTGAGAGCATGGCTCCCATGACTCAGGGCTGTGGGGAAAACACCATCTGGGGCTGCCTCAGCAGTGGTTCAGGATAAAGGATTTGACTCCAGGCAAAGGTTCAGGCTAGTGTCTCATCTATCCAAGTCCATCCCTCCCTACATGTGACCAGATTTCTAGGGTGCTGTGGGACAGGATATTAGTTTTTCCATCTTCATAACTAATCCCAGCACTGGCAGAGCTTTGGCAGCCTCACAAGGGACACTCACTGACCCAAGACGGCTGCCTTCAGCCCCAAAGCATTTTTTAATTCCCAAAAGATGTTGATAGCCACCCCACCTCAGCTCAGGGCCTACACAGAACTGGGCCTGGGCTGCATGGCTGGGAGATCGGAGGGCTGGCACGCTCCTTTCTGAGTCAGTGCTGACCCCAGCACTCCAGTGCATTGCTAGGGAGTGTGACTAGGACGGGTCTCAGCTGGGGGTGCTCTCCCCTCTGAACCAATGCTGGTATTCAGCAGAGTGCCAGTGGGTGCTCTGGGAAGTGTCATTGGCCAGTTCAGACTTGACTTGCCATTTGCCTGGATAGGGTTGCCAGGTGTCCGGTACTGACCCGGACAGTCCGGTATTTTCACCCTGTCCGGTACAAAAATTCAGAAAATACCAGGCGCCTAAAATGTCCGGTATTTTCTGATTTTTTTCCCTGCCAGAAGGCAAAAATACTGGACACCTGGCAACCCTTCGACACACTCAGCAACTGGGCCCAGCCCCTGCTTACCTGGTTCTGCAGGGGCTTGTCTTGTGGCTGGAAAGAAAAACAAAATGGCTACCAGCAAAAAAGCCTCTTCTTAAAGGGGCCATGCTGATTTTTAATTTGGTCTCCCCCTTTTTTTTCTCAATAGAATTTTTTTCCCTGTGTTTTTTTTTGGGGGGGAGGGTGGGGTGTTCGGTATTTTTGGTAAAACCATCTGGCAACTCTATGCCTGGATGCTTGGAGCCGCTAAAGATTCCATTGCATATAATAGTTAGTTTGTTCCCAAGAGGCAGGGTATTTATAACATGGGGACAACATATGGGGGCACTGTCTGAAGACTGAACTTTCCGGGACCTCATCTCATAACAAGGATCAAGCTCCCATGTGGTTGTTCCTGCCAGTAGCTACTGTTGTAGCTTCTTTAACCCTGGTGTCCTGCTACATCCCTGTTGGGTAGTTACCTTGGCTGAGAACCACATGGGTATTTAGGCTCCTACCTTCCACCCGAGATCAATGCAAGCTTGGAATATCTTTGAGGATCTGGGTCCTTCTGCCCTCCCCAAACTCCTGCAGTTTTTCACTTCCTCTCTCTCAAAAAAATAGGTGGGTGGGTGATTAGGGTCACCAGGTAGTCTTAAAAAAAAACCAGACACACTTCATGGGGGAGTGATAGAAATGTAGCCGTGTTAGTCTGGTGTAGCTGAAACAAAATACAGGACTATGTAGCACTAACAAGATGGTTTATTAGATGATGAGCTTTCGTGGGCCAGACCCACTTCCTCAGATCAAATAGTGGAAGAAAATAGTCACAACCACATATACCAAAGGATACAATTAAAAAAATGAACACATATGAAAAGGACAAATCACATTTCAGAACAGAAAGGGGATGCGCGGGGGGGGGGGGGGGAGGGAGGTGAATGCCTTCATGGGGGAGGGACCGGCCAGGCAGGGAGCGGGGCTGGCCAGGAGGAAGGGGGGGAGCAGGAAGCAGAGATGGCGGGGTCAGGGGCTGGCCGGGGGAGTTCTGGGGGGTGGCCGACGGGAAGCAGAGCTGTTTGGTGGGGAAAGGGGGTGGAGAGGGGGTCGGGCAGAGCGGTGCTGGCTGGGAGAGATGGGGGTAGGGGAGGCAGCCAGTGGGAGCAGGGCTGGCTGGGGGAGCTCAGGAGAAGGGGAGAACTGGTTGCCTGAAGCAGCACTGGCGGCAGGTGCAGCGGGGCTGGCTGGGGAAGATCGGGAGGAGAAGTGGGGGAGAACCAACCGGCCGGCCAGGAGGGAGCGGGGGGGGAGAGGAGCATATCAGCCGATGGGAAGCAGGACTGACCCTGGCAGTGCATATCCCAGGGCGCTCTTGCCCCTCGCACGGTGCAGGCAAAGCGCGAGTCAGTCTGGCTGTGGCTCCTGACCAGCGCGCAGGAGCACGGACCGGGCTGCCCCTCCTCTTCACATGCAACCAGGGCTCCTAGTGCCGATCGTGCTCCGCCTCCCAGCAACTCCCCCAGCCAGGCTTCTGGGCACCCAGTTGGAAAATCAGAAAATACCGGACATGTGCAATGGATTTTTTTTTTACCAGACAGAGTCCCCAAAAACCAGACTGTCCGGTAGAAAACCAGACACCTGGCAACCCTATGGGTGATATAGTTGGTGTCTCCCTGCTGCATTTCAGGGGTGGGCAGCTGAGTGATCTCTGCTCTCCTGGGCTTTGCAGCACTTGGGGTGCACTTGCTGTTTGGCGCCCCCTGGTGGCACTACATGCAAAACATTTCTGGGCCATGCAGACGAGTGGCTATCCTGTAGAACAGTGGTCCCCAACCTTTTGGGGCTGTACATGTGCCGCGCGCTCGGGGCGGGGGCCGCGCATGTGCCGGATGCCCAGGGCCCAGAGCGCAAGAATGGCTCAGGCTGGCTGTCCCTGGTCACTAGGCGGGTGCACAGAAATGCCCCGGTGGGCACCAGGGCAGCAGTAGGGGAGGAAGCTGCATGGGACGCTGAAGACGGAGGGCGTGGGGGGAGGGTATCCAGAAGCAGGGAAATTGCCAGGTGAGCACAGAAGCGGGATTAGGGCAGGAGGCAGCAGCAGGGTTGTGTGATAAGCACAGGGAGAGTTTCTAGAAGAGGGGAGTGCAGCCCTGGGGAGCATCACTCAGGGTTCCTGGTGGCCTGGCTTTGTCTGAAGCATTCCCACCTGCTGAAGAGCAAGACCTTCCCTGTCTGAGGGGACTCGCACTGCAGTGATCCTGGCCGTGACGTCTTCTGACTCTCAGGTGCAGTCTCCTGCCTCTTAACTTGAACCTGGATCAAAGCCTTACACATCGGTCATTTTGGAAGCTGGTTCGTTTTTCCCTTTTAACCCCAAGTGCACCCCAGGCTCTGGAAGTTGGACTAAGCCCAGCAGTAGACTGGCAGGGAACACGGCAAGGCAGAGCAGAGTTGGATCTGCAGCGCTGTGCACGTGGGTATGAGATTTGCCCAGCTAGTGTCCGTATTGCCTGGCTCAGTTGGCCCCAGCCTACTCCCACCTTCATGCTTGTCCACACACCAAACTGGACTTCTCAACCACCCCGCCCCCCGGTAGGGCCATGGGACTGAAGCTGAGCCCACCTGCCTCAGGCTCTGCCCCTGCTGAAAGCGTGTATCACACTGGATCAGGGCAGCCCTTTGATGTGGCCCCTCTTTGATCCCGAGGGAAGGGGGCAACAACAGGGCTCGGGTTGTCTGTGCACGGCCCAGGCTCCCTCCCTTGTTTTGGCAGCATCCCTAGGAAGTCGTTCCTGGAAGCGGCTGGAGAGCAGCTTGCAGGGTTCGACTGTGGAGGCAGGAAGCTAGTTGCAGGCCCCTCGTGCAGCAGGTCACGCAGCTGAGCAGAAACAGGCCTCCACTGCCCCCTGCTTCAACCCCATCGGTCCGTCAGCTCTGCCAACGGCCTGGGAGGCTGCTGCTGCTCCAGAAATAGGGTGGGGGAAGAGAGATCCTCCTGTCCCCACCAATGCAAAATACCACCCCCTCTGGGCTCTCTCCTCAGGGCACCCAGGGCAGCTTTGCACATAGCCTCATTCACATTCCCTGTAAAAACCTAACGTTTCAACAGGCCTCACCCAGAAGGGCCTGCCCCAGCCTGCAGCTGAAGCACAAATCAGTCAGGATCTTCCACAAGAGCCCCCTTCTCTGATCCAATAACCCCCAGCCCAGAGGCCCAGAGAAACAGGAATTCTCAGAGGGCCCCTCTCAGCCTGAGCTCTGTGGTATGTTATCCATGCAAAACCTTGCAGAGGCAAAGCCCCATCCTGCATAACATCTCTTATCTGATCAGGAACCTGCATCAACAGGCAGGTGCTGGTCACCATGACCCTGCCTGGAGCTTCTCTAATGCTGCAGCTGGGCTGGCCCTTTGCAGCAGTTCCCACCTTCTTTACGAGGTTTTTTGTTAAACTAAAGAAGCCGCAAGTATCTGGACACATTCCACCCTCCCCCATCCTGTGCAGCTAAACTGCTCCCCTCCCACCCTTTGCTTCCCCCACAGAGAAGCCCAAGGAGAGCAGCCTGGCCCCTTTGCTGAGCCTAACCAGGCCCAGCCGTACCTTGCTGTCTCAGCACCGGGACCTTGCCCTAAGTTTAACCCCCAAGGCTTCACAATGCAGTTGGGCTCAGTCACCCCAGGAGTGCTTCTGGGCGGGGTGTGTCCGAGCTCCCTCAGGGTATGTCTACACTGCCACCCTAGTTCGAACTAGGGTGGTTAATGTAGGCATTCGAAGTTGCAAATGAAGCCTGGGATTTAAATATCCCAGGCTTCATTTGCATCTTGCTGGGTGCCGCCATTTTTAAATCCCCGTTAGTGCGGACTCTGTGCCCGCGGCAACACGCGGCACGGAGTAGGTAGTTCGAATTAGGCTCTCTAATCCGAACTACCGGTATACCTCGTTCCACAAGGAGGCACTGGCAGACATAGGCCCTGCCAATCAGCCCAGTGTCTCTTGCACTCCCTATGGCCCAGCCAGCTGGTACAAAAGGGCCGGTGGCGGAGAGGGTAGTTCCCCGCATCTCTCTGTCTGTGCATCATGGAATGGCACATACCTTGCCCCTGCTTCCCACACCCTCTGCCTGTCATTTCATTGATGCTGCTTATCCCATTCAGGGAGAGAGTCCTGGGCACAGGGCAGCCCAGTCAGTAGGGGAAGGAGCTGCTGCCAAGCACAGACCCATGAAAAGTCACCTCCTCCCTGCAGCCGGAGGGTTTCCTGCTCGGCATAGGCTGGCCAGGCTCTGTGGCTGGCACTGCACATGGCCTCCTGACCCTGGGCCAAGTGTCCAGGAAAGGAGCGAGGACTCATTCTCCACAGCACATTCCAGGGCCTCTGCGGAGCCTGTCCTAGCACGCAGGGCACTGTGCAGCTTTTTCCTCCTCGTTGAAACAATGGAGCGGGGGACTCAGTGTCTGGCCAAGGAGCATGGTGCCCTGATTGAAGGGTTGCCAGGGACAGCGCTTCCCAGAGACACCGAGACCCGGGGGAGGGAGGGGAAAGAGACAAAGGGACAAGAAAACAACATGTGGAAACAAAAGGTGGCCAAGAAAACAGCCACAGGTGGGGGTAGGGAGCATCCAGATGTCTAGTCCAGCCCAGAGGGCAGTGGATCCTTTCTCACTAGGGTCAAGGAGTGCCTTCTGTAGTGTGGCTTCCTTGGCTGCCAGAATCAACCTGGAGCCCAGAATACAGAGACCAGCAAAGCATGAAAGGAGAGGGCAGCTCTGGGCAGCCTCAGAGCTCTGAGCAGCACTGGGCCACTCAGCATTTCAGTAGAAGGTGTCAGACGCCAGCACCCCTTGCAGGGTGGGTCCTCATGAGCCAGCTACCCTAGCAACCTTGTGTCTGGTGCCAGGGAGATCTAATCAAGCCCTCACTGTCAATTCTCTAGCAAACTAATTAGTAGATAAAACCAAGCATATTGTTGGAGGATTAACAAGCTGCGATCCCCCCAGCCCTTCATACATGGCCCACTAACAAGGAAATGGATTCAGTGAGGTAGGAAGGAGGGTTTCCCCAAATTTGTGCAGCCACCTAAAAGCCTGCCAGGTAGAAGCTGCGAGGGCAGGATGAAGCAGCAGACATCCTGCTCCTTATGAGCACTCGGCACCTACATCAAATATGGGTGCCAGACACCTGTCCAATGTTCCCTCTTTTTCCATCCATGTGTGGAATAAATGTTGTTATGTGCACAGAGGCATATGTGGATGTGCACAACCAATAGAAACACATGCTACTGGCTGTGGGTGCTCTGCTAACCAGCGGGGAGGCATCTCAATCTCTCCTGCGCAGCCACCCAAGCACTCAGCTTACAGGGAACACTGCAACCTGACCCAGCCAAGCTCCATACTCAGGCTTAGTTTCCTGTGAAGCTGTGGCAAGGCTCTGGATCACAGCACTGATGTTTGAAGCTTTAGCTCAGTGCCTACCTGCTCTGAGAGCATGGGTTTTCCCAAATCCTTCTGGAGAAAGGATTTCCACTTGGGCCTTGGAGCAGATGGGTAGAAGTGACTCAGATATATCATCCCCCTCTAACGCTCTGGGCTATTACAGGTGAGCCTGCCTCTGGCTGCTGGAATTGAACCCCTAAAGCTAGAAGCTGGAGCACTGTCCAGCCACCCAGACACTGCTGTTAGCTCTACACATCCCATCTTCTCCTCCCCCACTTATGAACAAACTGTTCTTCTCCCTTCCCTGCAGCCTTTTCCTTCTGCCCCGGTTGGAAACCACTTCACCAAAGTCAACAACACAACTAGATAGCAGCTCCAGTCTCTGTTTCCCACTGAGATCCGGTATCCTTCCCAAGGAATGTTTGCCCTATTTTTGTCTTGTCAGATCATCAGATAAATTCTGCAACTGCGTGAATAAGGCCAGCTAGCCGTGAAACAGCGAGGTCCCCCTGCCGTGCACCGCAGCTTGCTCTACCCTGAGCTGGCCTAAGCAGACGGGGAGAACAGGAAGCAAAGGGACTTGGTTTTTTATGCATTCAGGGGGCACCAGCAGTGCTGGACAAGGCTGCTGCACCTACCCTTGGTGCGAAGTGGATGCCATTTTATCCAGGGTTTACAGTTTGGCTCACTGGCTCTCAGCACCTCCACTGCAAAGTGTTCCAGCGCCATCCCAGGCCAGTGACAAGCCAAACTGGAATGCTCTGCTTCCCATCATGGACTGCCCCGCTCATCCCTTTCCTAGCTGCCTCAGATCCCCATATCTCTTGAGCCACTGCAAGGGAGTAGCTGGGCTGAAAGGTCACATCACCTATTCATTGCTTCCCATCAGAGACTAGGGTGATTGGCTCATCAGTGGGATAGAAAAGGGGCTGGCCCATACAACCACTTCCAGGCATTGAGTAGCAGTTGGCTCAGTGCCTGTCTGAGCTGATGTCTGGATCACAGAGATCAAAGGAAAGGGTGCAACTTTCGGGGAAGCAGCATCACACCGAAGACTCTGGTTATCTCTGCAAAGGGTGGGTAGTATAGACAGTAACCCATTCCTTCCGGCCTACTCAGGCCAGGACACAGACAGGGCCTGGTGGTAATGTGGTGAAGCACCAGCTGTACTTCAAAGCTCCAGAGCCAGCCTCTGTCTGTGCAATCACTGCCAGGGTGTGTATTCAGTTCTATCTCCTCAGGGCCTTGACTTTTTTGCACATAAGGGTCCACGCTGTCCAGCTCCGAGTTTCAGTTCCCCTCCAAGAAAGATTGCCCCCAGCTCCGAACCCAACAAACCATGGGAAAGGCTGCCTGGCTGGGAAGAGCTGCCTGGCGGTTTATTTTTGAAAGAACTGTTTTCTTTCCGGTTTGAATGAATCCTGGTTGGAGGGCTGAGCTGGATCCGGGCCCCAGCTCCTTGCTCGGGGGCAGCTCATTTCCTCATCATAAAATAACAAACCTGAGCTGTGTGGCTGCAGAGCCCCGGCCCAGAGAGGGTCAAGGGGCAGAGGGGTCATTGCACACACTGCTCTCTAATTCCTCTTCTCATTCACACCCTGAAGATCTGTCAGCATTGCCCAGCTATCAACAGGGCCTCTGGAATCCCTGGCCTAGGAGAGTCTGAGCAGGGAAACAGTCCCTCCATTTTCTGTCCCCCCAGGGCTGGAGCTGCAGGACTTTCACCATGGATGCTAAGTTTTGCACACGTGTACATGCATGCATGTGTGCACACGTGCATGGGTATGTATTCATTTGCATGCATGTGGGGAATGCTGACCTGTAAAATAGGAGAAATGCAGCAATCTAATACCCCAAAGGGCCAAATAGTTGCTGTCAGCAGAGTGCCAACAGGAATTCCCCTCCCCGTGAATGACTCCTCCCTGCCAGATCTTCTCTGCTGCTGCCTGGAGCCCATGCAGCCCTTTCTCAGACCCCAAGTATGGTCAGCAACCTACTGACTAGGTCGGTCCTCATGTGAAACCCAAGAAAATACTTGCATGGGCTTTGTTACCGATGCTAGTGGCCCGGTGGTTTCTTGCAGCTCATTGAGATCAAGCATCCAGACTGGGATCTCAGGAGCTGCCAACAGGCCCTGCCAACCTATGACTGGCAATGCTAGGCTCTGCAATGGTTTCCTGGCATGGTGCCTTCTCGCAGTGCATGGGCCATTCCCTATTGGTGTCTTTCCAAGAGCCTCACCTGTAGGCAGGGGAGGGGCTGCTGTCCATTTGACGACAAGCTATGCACACTATAGCCAAAGTTTAGAAGACAGTACAAGTCAGACTGACAGGAGCTGACACATCCTGCCAACTACCTGGCTGGGATAGGGCATCAAGGCAGGACTTTGAGCCCCTGTTCAGCGCTGAGCCCTCTTCTGACATGGGGCAGGTTGTCACAGATCTGGCGTTCCTCCTTTGGACAGTGACTTCCATCTGATGCCTTCTGCGGGACACTTTAGGGATATGAGATCCTCTCCTGGGCTAGCTCCCTCCCCACACCACAGAGTAAGTCCGCAGCACAACAGTGTACAGGAGGGCTCCGGGGCGCTGGCCAGAGTTTGAGATTATCTGGCCCTCGGCAACGCTGAGCTATTAATGGAAATTCTTTGACTGCTTGAGGAAGCGCTGTCCGCTCCTAATTCCTCTTCATCTTCTGGACCACAGACTGGAAACTAAGTGACCGTCAGCCCCCATCCCTCCTCTGCCCCACTCTCTGCGGCAGGGACAGGAAATGGAGTGTGTTTCCCTTTAAGAGGCTGGCTCTGAAGCAGTGAGGATTGTCCTGCTGCTGTTTCCTTTTAGCCCATGCAAGAGCCCTAAACACATTTCACGCCAGTCCTCTCAGGCGGGGAACCTGGGCGCCTCCTCAACTTTCCTAAGGATACTGACTGGCTCCCACGTGTAAGTAGGGGATGATTGAAGACCTCAGAGCTTTTCTCCACAGGGGTTGAAGTGGGAGAGCAGAAAACTTTCCTTCTGTGCCCTTTTGCAGGGGAACTGAGGGTGGATCTGCTGGTGGGGACAGGGAGCATGGCAGAGAGTAGGGGGCTGTTAAAGAATAGTCCCCTGGAAGCAAGGGGGGCTGCAGGGACCCTGTTAAACTGCATGGAATCTGCCTGCTAACCATGCCCAAAGGTGGGAGACCCCTTGAGAATTAGGCTGGTGCTGGGGCAGGACAAATAGCACGGGCGTGATCGCCTGGAGCTTAAAATCAACGGATTAGCTATCTTGAAAGGCAACTCTCGGGAAAGATGAATCCCTGGCTATAGGGCAGAGAGGCTAGCAAATGCTTTGCTGCCCCTTCAGTGAGGCTCTGATCACAGGGCAGTGACACCCCCTGGCACTCTGAAAGGTGTCCTGTGAGGCACCTGGGTCCCAGGCGCCTAACAGAGCAAAATGATGGGTGTAGATGGGAAAGACAGACAGCTGGGGGCAAGAGGAAGGAAGTGGCCGGGGCAGATGCTGGGTGAGGGCTGCGGTAGGTCGAGATGAAACAGGAGAGTGAGATAAAGGGAGCCCAGGCTTCAAATGCAGCATGCTCGGAGCTGGCCTGTGGGTGCATCCCTACCGTACCTGGGTGCAGCTGGTAGTGCCAGGGCATGGGGCTGGCATGGCCTGTGAAGATGCCTACACTGGAAGGATGGGGCTGTCCTGGTGGCTCTGGGGTTGATCTGGTTTGGGGATGCATGTAACTGACACGAGGAGCTAATGGGCTAGAGAGTAATGGGATTCTACCTCTGCCCAGCTCCATCCTTTGAGGATCTCACAGTGTTCCCTGTAAGCTGGGCGCTTGTGCGGCTGCTCAGGAGAGGTTCAAATGCCGCCCTGCTGATTAGCAGAGCACCCACAGCTAAGTTCTTTGTTTCAACTAGTGGTGCCCATTCACAAATGCCTCGGTGCACATAAAAATTATTCCACGTATGGATGGAAAAAATCTGCACATGGGTGAAAATGATTAGAGAGAACGTTGATCGCAGGCCAGTATCTCCTGGGAAACAGAGGTGGGGGGTACGTGACTCAGAGAGTCACTTTCAGAGTTGCAAACAGAACCCAGAAATCCTCACTTGTAGTCCTGAACTTTGGCCACAAGGCACCTTGCTCCCAGCTGGGCGAACGGCTCCTACATTAGGACTCGCACCCCCAGCCAAACCGGTTGAGGAAGTTGCCTGGGCAGTGGCAGGGGGAGCTGACTGTGTGGCTCTAGTGTACATCACTCTGAAGGGAAGGGGCCGCATGCCTGCTGCACGCTGACCCGTCCCTGCACACCCCTGCTCTCACATCCCCCGGACGGATGGTGGCGGTTTCAAAGGCGCTTGTGAGCCCTGTCTAAACAGGGAACACCGATGTCAAACTCAGCCGGGGCAGACTGAAAAAATGAGCGCAGAGCGCCCTCTGCAGGCTGTAAGGGAGTGAGCAGCCAGCCACACATTTCTGGAAGACATGCTCCAGTTCAGACCAGGAATGATTTGGGGGAAGTGCTGTGTCATGCGGGCAGGCAGACGGCATGATTGCAGTGATCCCTGCTGGCCCCAGACTCTATAAATCTCTGGGAGCTGCACCTAGTCAGTCTTGCTCTGGCTCCACTTGATTTGATTCTCTCTGGCCTAGGAAGCCCTAAGAAGTGTCTGCCCATAATGCTGGAGAGTCTGAGGTGTTTCCCCTAAAAGAGACCTGGGATTTGCAAAACAGTCATTCTCTTCCCTACAGACTGCGTTTGAGTTCAGCTCTAATGTTACTGTAGGTTAAAGAGCCACCAAGAGCCACCAGCTGAACATCAGTCAGCTCTTGTTGTAGTGATAACATAGATGCAGGAGTAGGAGAGTCCTCTGCCAAGCGCAGCCCCAGGGCAGGTTTTCTCTGGGGGGAGCCTCTGCCAGATTTGCCCATGGCCGCTAAAGGACCCAGAGGGTGAAGGGCACTCCCAGGAAAACTGGGCTAGGAATGGATTTTGAGGGCTCCAAAAATGAGAACGAAAAAAATGGTTCCGGGTCAGCCAAAGCATGAGGTCCAGTTCTAACCATTTTCAAGGGGTGGGGACTGGTTTTAAATGACAGGGAAGGATGTTTCAAAACAAAAAGTTGTTTTGATCTGAAAAAATCCAAACGTTTCAGCTTGCTTCAAACCTCCGTGTGTTTCTGGCATACATTTGCAAAATGTTTCAATGTCACTGGATTTGCTGTTTTCGACGGAAAATAGTTTCAGTCAAGAAGTTTTGCCCAGCACTAACTCCAGGTTCTTCCCACAGATTTTGAAGTAGGGGGTTGCGCACACCAGGGTCCTTTTGATTCCTCCATTCTCCCCACCCGTCCCCTACGTGTCACCCACCCATCTCCTTCTGTTTCAGGAACTCTGTGCAACCCTTCTCCCTCTTGCCAGGAACTCTGAGCTACGGTGAAGAGGGAACATTTCCCACTTCACCATACCAGAATCCTACATTCTCCTCACTACACCAGGCCTCCATGTGCCCCCTCATTATTATTGTGTGTATTACTATAGCACTGAGGAGTCCCCATGGTGGACCATTGTGTTGGGTGCTGTACAAACACAGAACAAGAAAAAAAATGGTCTTAGTCCTTTCCCTCCATGTCTCTTTCCTTCTATATGCCAGGGATTTCGAGTGCTCCCAGTCCTCCCCGCCTCCATGCCAGGGTTCTCCATTCCAACCTCTCCATACCAGTGACTGCCTCCCCCATGCCATGGGCCCTAGGTGTCCTCTTATCCCTCCTCTCCCACCCCTTGCCTCCCATTCCTCATTTTCACACCATGGCAACAGCTTTGTTTGCCCCCCATTTCCCACTCTGCCACATGCCATGGGCTCCCTGTGCAGCACTCCCAAGTTCTTAAGTTAGGCACAGATAAATGCAAACTTGATCTCTGGTAAGAGAAGCTGCTCTATGAAGCAGACTCTCCATGGATTCCCTGAAACCCCTGTTGTCTCCTTTCCAGCTAATTGCATGGAGACAGGAGAGGAAATAAAGGTTTGCAATGCAGCTTCTGTAGATATTCTCCCGACAGGTACTAGAGCCCCTGGAAGGGCTCAGCCTGGTGCAGAGATGCGACTGGATTCTGACTGCACTGCCAGAACCCTTAAAGATCACATTGGCATTTAGCAAACTGGCTGTGTTTTGATGCAGGTGGATGGGTGAGGAATGGGGTGAGATAACTCATTGTGGGGAGCCCCTACTACAGGCACTAAGGGCAGGGGTTGCAGTATCTCCCTGCTACCCTAAGCCTCGCCTCTCCCAGCAGGATTTACTTTAGAAGGTGGAGGAGTATTTTCAAACCGCATGTGCCATCAGTTGCCCACATGGTGTGCGTGCCGTACATGAGTGTGCAAATGACAAAACATACATGTAGCTGTGAGAGCAAATGGACTTTTGTACATGTAAATTCGAGCATCCTGTGCATGCACAGGAGAGCACATGAGAACTGAGCACCAAATGGCTTGCTGATGCAAAACTGCATGTGTGCTATCAGCCTCTGGGCTTATGGGAGACACCTCCTGGGAATTGGCACAGCCTTCTTTCTCTTGGACAGGTGGGTGATCCTCCATCCCCCGTAAGCAATGTTGCTGCTATCCCTGGTTGTGATACTGCTGCAGCTAGGCAGAGGCTGCTGCGGGCTCCCCTTCTACAATGGTTTCTACTACGACCACGTCATGAATGACAAGGGCAACGGCAACGGCAATGGTGAAGGTACGTATGGTGGGGAGAGCAGGGCTGAGTTAGGAAAGGGAAGCAGGTCAGAGTGCAGGCTCCATGGAGGATACCAGTCACGGTTATGGGTAGGGAATCCTGGTGCAGGCCAGGCAGGTATCGCTCAACCACTGCCTCTCCCCAGTTCCTGAGGCAGCAGGACATGGGTGTGAAACAGAGGTGAAAGTGGGCTGGTGTGGTGCTCTGGTAAGAATTGGCCACCAGCCCAGCGCACACATGGCTGACTTTTTCCTTTTCCCTGTAGGTGACCCTGCCACAGTGCTGCTGACAGGAGGAGCAAAAGAGGACTTCAAATTTCTGCCTGAGCCCTGGGGTTCTTGGTTTTCACCTCTGCAACTCTAGGGTCTCCCAGCTGCGAAGGACTGACTCTGTGTGTGTGTGTGTGTGTGTGTGTGTGTGATCTACCTCCAGCCCTGTCCCTTTTGTCTGAGGCTCCGCCCCTTCCAGGGACCCAGAGCCACACCCCACCCACCCCTCAGGGTGCACCGGTGTCGGTTTTTACAGCTGGTGACAGTATGCACAGATCGGTGTGTGTGTGTGTGTGTGTGTGCACGCACATCCTCAGCACACCCCTGGAAGTGGTGGGGGTAGACCTCAGACAGAAAGGGTGGGGCTGAAGGTCCCCCTCAGTCAGTCCTTCATAGTTTGCATCTAGGAGCCCTGGAGCTGCAGTGGCGGAAATGGAATCCCTGGACTCAGGTGGAGATTTGAACAACTCAGGCTCCTGGTCACTGCTGCAGTACCCAGGAATCCCCCAAGCTTTTAAATCACCCAGTCCTGGGGCAGTTGCTCCTTTTGCTCCTCCTGCCAGCCCTTCAGGGGTTGTTGAGGAGACTGGGGCAGTTGGGGAGGGGCTGAGGATGGGGGTGCAAGTGGAGGGTCTTTGCCTCCTAACTTGGGGTGGGTAATTCGGACGGAGAGGATGACAGTTGCCAGGCTCACACCAGGCATGGCGGGGCTTTTGTTGCCCACAGCCAGCTGCTATCATCCCCTTTCCATAAAGCTCCCGCCCTTGGCTAGGACATGGAGTTTTCCCACCTCATCTTACCTGGAAATCTCCTTTAGCCCTGCTGTGCCCTGCCAGGATGCCAGGACTGTGTCCCCTTGGCTCTTGCTCTAGTCGGAAGATCCCTGGGGGAGCAGAATGGAACTGACTGGTCCCGGGGCTGATGGATCCTCTGCCACTTTCCCAGGTTCCCTCTGTGTAGTCCCAGAATTGGAGAGAGTGGAGGAGAAACAGCTGGGGAGCTCCCATCCAGTTCACCCTCTTCCCCCATAGGGCTGGAGTCAGATTGCGGCCTGCAACCTTGTTCCCTTGAGTTTCATCTCCTCCAGTTGCAAGCATCCCCAGTGGATTGCCAGGCATCTGGAGTGTCTGGTCAAAAAGGAACCTTGGCGGCTCTGGTCAGTAGCGCTCACTGGGCTGCTAAAAGTCCAGTCGGCGGCACAGTGGGTCTAAGGCAGGCTCCATGTGGTTCCTGGAAATGGCTGGCATGTCCTTGTGGCACCTAGGTGCTGGGGTGGTCAGGGGCTTTGTGTGCTGCCTCTACTCTGAGTACTGGCTCTACAGATCCCATTGGCCAGGAACCACAGCCAATGGGATCTGTGGGGATGGCGCCTGGGGGTGGGGGCAGTGCTCAGAGCCCCCAGGCTGCCCCTACACCTAGGAGCCTGAGGGACATGCTGGCTTCTTCCCAGGAGTTGCCTGAGGTAAGTGCCTCCTGGCGCCTGCCCCTCTCTACAGCCCCACTCCAGCGCTTGCACCCCCAACCTAGAGCCCGTAGCCCTTGCCACATCCTACCCCCTTCCCCATCTCAGAGCCCTTTCCCACACTCTGAACCCCTTAGCTCCACCTTGGAGCCCTCTCCTGCACCCCAAACTCTTCATTCCTGCCCACTCCAGTGCCTGCACCCCAAGCTGGAGCCCTCACCCCCTCTGGCACTCCACTCCCTGCCCTAGCCCAGTGAAAATGAGTGATTGAGTGAGGGGGTGGGAAAGTGAGGGGGGGGGGCTGTAATGAGGGGGCAGGGCCTCATGGAAGGGGAGGAGCAGAGGTGAGACAAGGGTGTTCAGTTTTACGCAATCAGAAAGCTGGCAGCCCTCGTTGTGACTCACTCCCCTTCCCTTGTGAGATGACTGCTCAGCCTGATGGTTTGTTGCCAGAAAGGGCTTTCCTGGGATGTAGAAATATCCTCAGTTCTGCCCCTTGTTCCGCCCTCAACAACTCTTCTTCCTCCCAGGGGAGCCTGGCCCGCAGTTGTGCAGCTGTGCCTCCTGCTGGGGGGCACAGGGCTCAGCTCCATGCTGCCCCACAGGGAAGCTGTCCTCTGCTGGGCCCTGGGTTCCCTCTCGCCTGGGGGTGGGGAACCTTTTTTGGGTTGGGGGCTGCTGACCCTCAGAAATATCAGTCGGGGGCCGCACACAAGTGAGAAGCCCCTGGCTGAGAAGGAGAAAGATGCTCCTCACATTCCCCTTGCACTCTAGAGCCTTGGGGGAGCCAGGCTAGTAGATTTTGTGTGCTCCAGCCCTATGGGTGAGTGGCAGGGGGGCTGGAGCACCGGCGCAGGGTCTCCAATGCCGGGGGCGGGGGATCCTTGAGCCTCAGGGGCCAGATCCCCGGGCTTGAGATACCCCACCCCTGCTCACCAGACTCCCTTCCTCTCTACCCCTCCCCTACATTCATGCAGGTGCATGGGATGCCGTGGAAGGAAGTGATGAGGAACAGGGTGTGGAGAGAAGGAGGGAGCGAGCCAGTGGAAGAAGAGGAGGGGACAGGTGGTTTGAGGGAAGGGACAGAGTACAAAGGGGGTGGGAACAAGAGTGCAGGAAGTGGGGCTCACAGGGCCAGAGTGGTGTCAATCAATGGGGTGGCGAGTTGCAGTAGTTAGTGTGCTCACAGCAGGGAAGATTGCTCCTTCCCTGCTTCCCCATCACAGGGCTCCCTACGCATGGGCTGTGTCTAGACTGGCCAGTTTTTCCAGAAAATCAGCCGCTTTTCCAGAAAAACTTGCCAGCTGTCTACACTGGCCGCATGAATTTCCGTAAAAGCACTGACTTCCTACTGTAAGAAATCCATGCTCTTGTGGAAATACTATGCTGCTCCCATTCGGGCAAAAGCCCCTTTTGCGCAAAAGTTTTGCACAGAAGGGCCAGTGTAGACAGCTGAGCTTTGTTTTCCGCAAAAAAGCCCCGATCGCGAAAATGGCAATCGGGGCTTTTTTGCACAAAAGCGCGTCTAGATTGGCCAGGGACGCTTTTCTGCAAAAAGTACTTTTGCGGAAGAGCATCCATGCCAATCTAGATGCTCTTTTCCGAAAATGCTTTTAACGGAAAATCATGCCAGTCTAGACATAGCCATGCTCTTCCCAGGTGCCCAGTGGCCACTGGAGGGTGTTTGGCTGGACAATAGCTACCTTAGAACCCCTTAATAGAGAGGTGTGTGTGGTAGGCTGCCCTCCCTGGTCATATATGTGGGGAATCTCTCAGGAGCTGCGGTGGAGTCCTGAGCTGGAGGGGTGGGGTCCCCAGCCCCTGGCAGTGCTCATTCCCCCTTTGTCTCTTCTCCCCTATCAGTTCACTTCAATGGCGTGAAGCTGGTGGTGGAGACTCCAGAGGATGCCATCTTCACCTACCGTGGTGCCAACATCACGCTGCCCTGCCACTACCGCTATGAGCCCAAGCTGGAGACGCCGCGCAAGATCCGCATCAAGTGGTCAAAGCTGCGGGAGGATAACACCAAGGAGCGGGATGTGCTGGTGGCCATTGGGCCGAAGCACCGCAGCTTCGGTGAGTTCCGGGGCCGCGTGCACCTGCGCCAGCAGGGTGAGCAGGAGGCGTCCCTGGTGATAAGCGACTTGCGCCTGCAGGACTACGGCAAGTACCGCTGCGAGGTGATTGATGGGCTGGAGGACGAGAGTGGCATTGTAGAGCTGGAGCTGCGAGGTGAGTGTCCAGTGTCCAGTCCTGTGCAGTGGAGGGGAGGGGAGATGAAGGAGAGGGGGCAGGAGAGCAGTTGGGGCAACTCCCTCGTACCCTGAGATTTCTCCAGGGTTACGACCCCTGGGGAGAGTATGAGGTACCCAAGAAGCTGTCCCCTTTCAGGCTCCTGAGTGGGAACAGCATGGGTTCTGGGTCCTTCTGCATTTCCCTTTGCTGGGGCATTCCCATGCCTAGCCAGCAGTGGGGTTATACATGTGCTACGGCCCAGCAGTGCAGGAAGAAACTCCCCCATGGATGTTCTCCCGCTTGGCAAGTGAGAGTGAAGGAAGAAGCCCCCTTCTCATAAAAATTCCTACCACGTCTTATAGTCCTGGCCTTGCCCATCTAGATCAGCACCCCAGCACAGTGTTCCCTCTAATCTTTTCTATTCACCTGTGGACTTTTTCCACTCATGTGGAATACATTTTTCTATGCGCACCAAGGCATGTGCAAATGTGCACACCAGAAGAAACAAAAACCTAGCTGTGGATCATTGTTAATTAGCTGGGTGGCATTTGATTCTCTCCTGAGTGACTGCACAAGAGCACAGCCTATAGGGAACACTGCCCCTGCAGTGTTATTGCCACATGCCATCACTTTATGTCACGTTAGACTCACAGGAGCCCTCTGGGGCAGGGAGAAAGAAGGGAGGTCGTCTTATTCCTTGTTTGTACAGCACCTAGCACACTGGGGCTCTGCTCTTTGACTGGGGCCCCTGGATACAATGCAGCATGATAATAACAGTGCACTAGACAGCCAGTGCAGTCAACGCTCCCACTATAGTGGTAACTTACAGCCACTCAGTGTGGCTTCCCCTAGTGGAGGCGGGGTATGAGTGTCTGCTACTGTCTCTGGGTGTGTCTAAACTACACCCCTCTGCCGACAGAGGGATGTAGATTAGGTACATCGCTATTGCAAATGAAGCGGGGATTTAAATATCATTTAAATAGAAATGGCTGCTGCTTTTTGCTGACGCGGCACTTTGCCGGCAAAAAGCGGCAGTCTAGACGGGGATCAGTCGACAAGGAAAGACTTTTCCGACCGATTCTGTATGCCTCATGCAATGAGGTTTACAGAATAAGTCGGAAAAGGCTTTCCTTGTTGACCAATCCCTGTCTAGACTGATGCTTTTTGCCAGCAAGTGCTGCGTCTGCAAAAAACGGCAGCCATTTGTATTCAAATAAAGTGCGGGATATTTAAATCCCCACTGCATTTGCAATAGCGATGTGCCTAATCTACATCCCTCTGTTGGTGTAGTTTAGACACACCCTTTGAGCTAACACCTAGGACTTTTACCCCAAGCAAAAGAAGCAGCTGTTCAAAGACTCAGGGGCTCCACAGTCAAGTCCTGCTAACAGTGACCTCCCACCCCGGGGGCAAGGTGTGACATCCATTGGTGTTGCTGCAGGTTTGGGGGCCTGTTGCTATGTCATACTGTAGTATATTTTTAAGGTGGTAGTTCTCATAGGTGGGAGGAAGAGACATCAGACAGTAGAACAGAGACAGGCACAATACAGCCCAGCAGGAGCCTTCAGTAGGCTCTTTGCCTGCCCTGCCCTGCTCCTGTATGTGGCTCAGAGCAGCCAGATGTGGGCGCATTCGCCTCTCTGAGCACTGCCATGTGTGGGGAGCAAAGGAGGAGGAGAGGCTTCCCATGCTGCCCACCCCAATCTCACAATTCCCATTGGCTGGTTTCCAGCCAATAGGAGCTGCCTGTTCGCCGGACAGGCAGCACCCAGAGCCTCTCCCCTCCTTCCCCTGTGTGTGGCGGTGCTCAGAGAGGGACCTGCCAGAGTGACCTGTTGGGCTACTGGTTAGGAGCTGCCTAGGTAAGTGCAACCTGGCCAGAGCCTGCTTCTGGCACACCAACCCCTGCCTCTCCCCAAGCCTCTGCCCCCCTCCTGGATCCCTGCCACAGTTCACAACCCAAACCTTCTTCACTCCTGCACCCACACCTCCTCCAAGACCCTGCACCTCCATCCCCTGCCTTAGGTCACAACCCAACCCCCTGACCCACGTCACAACCTCCCTCCTGGACCCTGCACTTTCCCCCCACATCCCTCCTCCAGGTCAGAACCTTCTCCTGCACCATTCTGGGGGGTGGAGCCTGGAACCACAATGTGGAGCTGGGGTCAGAGCCTATGGAAGAGAACATTTTAAGGGGTGACTTTCCATGAGGCTCACAGAGCCACAGGTGGGATGTTTCACAGCCTTCCTAGTCCCTTTCTCTAGTACCCATTCCCTGTGCATTGTGCATTGTGCACTGCACCTTCCTGCCTTTTGGAGGATGGAAGCTTTGAGTGAGGGGCAAGTTCACGGGGCTACACACACCAGCCTTCATAGCTCTCTCCCAATTAGCTAAGAGCATGCAGCTGTCATGCCTCGCTCTGCCCACCAGGTGTCACCATTGACACGTGTCATTGTTCGTTTGGGCTGGTGCTGCTGGTTCCTTTGGTCTTCGGACTGGCCACTTGATAGCAGTAAGACAGGGGCTGCCCTGAACTCACATGGGATCCTGGCCCAGACGTTTGAGGCACTCAGGGGATGTTCTTTCCCTGGTGAGCCCATGAGTGAACCCCCCGGAGAGGGTCTGTTCTCACAAGGGGCTTTGGCGATGCTTCTGGGATGTCTCTGAAACCCAGCAGGATCTGGGGTTTGTCTGTGCCTAGTTCTCACCCCAGTGAGTTTGGAGAAATGAGGCTGGGCGGGGGGCAGGGTGCTGCTGTAATACCCTCTGCTTGCTGGGGAGCCCTGCACTGGGTCTGTCGGAGGGGATCAGCACCATCTGCCCCAAGAGTACGTGTCAGGTTGTGGATGTAGCCAGAGGGGGCTGGGCTTTACTGTGGCTCTGTGACTCAGCCACTTCCTCTCTCTTTCCCTCCAGGTGTGGTTTTCCCATACCAGCCTCACCACGGCCGCTACCGCCTCAACTTCCATGAAGCCAAGAAAGCCTGCGAGGATCAGGACTCTGTAATTGCGTCCTTTGAGCAGCTCTTCAAGGCCTGGGAGGAGGGACTGCACTGGTGCAATGCTGGATGGCTGCTGGATGGGACAGTGCAGTACCCCATCACCTTGCCCCGGGATCCCTGTGGTGGCAAGAGAGTGGCCCCTGGCATTCGGAGCTATGGCGAGCGCCACAAGAACCTTCACTACTTTGACGTTTTCTGCTTCTCCTCTGCACCGAAGGGTGAGTTTGCCAGCTTCAGGGCTCATAGATAGGCAGGAATCCTGCCTGATGTTGCAGGGAAGGGGACTGACCAGTAGGCGGTGCTCTTTTCTCAGTGCATGGTGTGATGGCAGGGGGTGCTGCCTTTTGGAAAGGACACCTCTCTGCTGAAATATAAAACCGAGGGCCTGCAAAGCCTTACTAGAACTTTTCCAAGAATTGGGATGTTTGGTAATCCCATCCACCTCCCTAAATTCACAGAGCATCTTCAGTTAGATGTGGGATTCTTCTCCATTGCCAAAGACTGCACCAGTGCCCCACACAAGGTCAAGCAATTGCTCCATTTAGGCTTCAGATCGGTTTGGGATACAAGGCAAGACAGACCTGCAAAACTGTGTCATTCAGACAAATAACGTAGCTTCAGCATCAGGGAACCACTGCTTCTGCAATACAGGGCTCAACTCTTCCTTCTGCAGGCACAAAGTGGATACACGCCCAGGAGAACTGGCCCAGAGGAAACTCTTGAGTCTTGGGGGCGTGTCTGGCAAAGCCAGTATACCCAGCTGTTGTTGTGTGGTGAAGTGTTTAGATCAGGGGTGGGGAATCTTTTATGGGTTGGGGGCCACTGACCCTTCAGGATAATCAGTCTGGGGCCACACACAAGCGAGAAGCAAAAAACAAATAAACCCCTCCACACAAAGCCTGACCTGGTCCCCAAGTGAAAAAAAAAACCCTTCACAGATGCTGCCCCCAACTGAGAAGCAGAAAAAAAAAGACATTTCCCTCACTCCCCCAAACTCCAGCCTTGGGGCAGGGGAGGAGGGAAGACCACACGAAGGCTACGTCTAGACTACATGCCTCTGGCGACAGAGGCATGTAGATGAGGCTACCAAGCATAGGAAAATGAAGCGGCGATTTAAATAATCGCTGCTTCATTTAAATTTACATGGCTGCTGCGCTGAGCAGACAAACAGCTGATCAGTTGTTTGTCGGCTCAGCGCTGTAGTCTGGACGCACGGGAGTCGACATCAAAGGCATTTGTCGACCACCCAGGTATGCCTCCTGGGATGAGGTTTACCTGGGTGGTCGACAAATGCCTTTGATATCGACACCCGCGCGTCCAGACTACAGCACTGAGCCGACAAACAGCTGATCAGCTGTTTGTCTGCTCAGCGCGGCAGCCATTATTTAAATCGCCGCTTCATTTTCCTATGCCTGGTAGCCTCATCTACATGCCTCTGTCGGCAGAGGCATGTAGTCTAGACATAGCCCAAGGCTGGGGACTTTCCCCCCAGAGCTGGATTAACTCTTCTGGGGGCCCACAACTAGTAGATTTTGTGGGGCACCCACAAAATAGGCTGTGCGGGAGAGCCAAAAAAGTTCAGTATGCAGAAGGGGGCTGTCAGGGAGAGAGCTGGGGTTGTGGATGCAGGGTCTGGGTGGGAGGGAGTGTGCAGGAGTGGGATGGGGGGCTGGAATCTAGAAGGGAGAAGGATGCTGGGTGGGGATGTGGGATCTGGAAGGGAAGGGGTGCAGAAGCAGGGTGGTGTGAGGGGGTTTGGGCAGGAGGGAGTGCAGGATGGGCTGAGGGTGCATGATTTGGGCAGGAGAGTGCAGGTGGGGGCAGGGGATGGGAGTGCCTGCCATGTGCAATTACTGGGGATGGGCAGGGAGGGAGCAGTTAGCTTTAGGCCAGTGGTCCCCAACGCGGTGCCCGCGGGTGCCATGGCGCCTGCCAGGGCATTTGTGCGTGCCCGCCGTCAACCTGGGCTGGCTCCATCCCCGGCGCGCGACACGCACTGGTGCCTGGTGCGCGGCGCTCGGGCAGCCCCAGCCCTGGGGCACATGCGGGCGCACGGCGCTGGTGCCAGCCCCAGGCGTGCGGCTCGGCCCCGGGCCCATGGCACAAGGCGCTCGGGCGGCCCCGGCCTTGGCCCTGGGGCACATGCAGGCGCTGAGTGCAAGGGCATCCCCGTCCCGGCGTGCCCCAGGACACGCGGCCCCGCCCCCGAGCGCCCGGCACATAAGTGGCCCCACCACCCCGGCGTGTGAGTGGCCCCGCCCCCAGGTGCCCGGGAACCTCTAAAGGTTGGGGACCACTGCTTTAGGCAGTGCTGCAAGGAAGCACTCGCTGTAGGCACCACCCCCGCCATTTCCATTGGGAGCAGCGGGAGGTGATGCCTGCAGGAAGCGCTTGACTGCAGTGTGCCTAGCCATACGGAGCCGCTTCATTCCCCCTGCCAGGCAAGCTCACAGGCTGGGATACAGCCCCCAGTTTGCTTTGATCCGGCCTGCAAGCCCCGCTTTGGAGAGCTGGTGCTAATGCTCCAGCCATGGCTTGCCCTGCTGCTAGGGTGCGGAGGGGTGGAGGAGGGTGAGCAAATCCTGAGCCTCACAAACCAGATCAAAGCAGGCTAAACCTCACCCCTGGTTTAGATGGAATAAAACCACGTTGGTCTCTCCCCCATTCCTATGGGGTGGAAAAGAGAGCAGGGCCTCTTGTTTCTAACTCCCTAATGTATACTGAATCCAGGCTGAGAGGGGGTGATCCCCCGTTCCTAGCACCTCCTGTAGGTGAGGGGTTTTCGTGCAAGGCCAGCCTCTGCCTCCAGTGACCAATCCCTCTGCCTCTTCCCCTCTCCCCTCTAGGGAAAGTTTACTACCTGGTTCACCCGGAGAAGCTGACCTTGGAAGAGGCCAAGCAGGCCTGCCAGGATGATGGGGCTGAAATTGCCAAGGTGGGGCAGCTCTATGCGGCGTGGAAGTTCTTCAGCCTGGATCGCTGCGATGCTGGCTGGCTGGCAGATGGCAGCATCCGCTACCCCATTGCTTTCCCCCGGCCCAACTGTGGCCCACCGGAGCCAGGGGTCAGGAGTTTTGGCTTTCCCGACAAGGGCAAGTTTGGGGTTTATTGCTACAAGCTGAGCTAAGGAAGGGGGAAGGACTCCCTTTTTTCCAGTGGACACTTCCCTGCCTGGTGCTGCCTGGATTTAAAGGGCTAGGTTTACCTGGGGTTAGGGGTTTTTTATTTCAATTTTTTTTAATTTTACATTTTTTTTCACTAAAGAGAAATTTCTGTGTGTTGCTGGATCCTGGCCCTCTGTGTCTCTCTCCTGGCTGGGAATGGGATACCAGGTCTCCTTCTGCCCAGACAGTGGAAAGAGACTGAGATGGCATTTTGGATTATGGGACTTGTCTGCTACCAGGTGGCTCCATTCCTTGGTCACAGGGCATTCAGGCAAGTGACACATCCACGCATGGCCACGTGGACTAGACAGTCGTCTAGCAGCGACGCATTCAGGTGCTGGAGAGGCCCAGATCTCATGACGGATTCATGGTGCAAGCAGATGCCCCATGGATGTGGTCCAGTTTCACGTGCACCAAAGGGGAGCAGCTAAGTCTAATGCACAGACTGCTCTGCTGTCCCATGCAAGCCAGCCTGGACAGCATTGAATCAACTGCAAGAGGGACATAAGAGTAAGGGGGGGAGGAGGGTTCACTCTTACGTTCCATCCAGTTAATGGGAGTGAATGCTAACAACACACAAGCTATTCACAGTTCACCAAAGTCCTTCCCCTGCTCTCTGGGGTAGCGGCCTCTCCCAGTGCAGCACAGATGAGGTCAGAGATAGTAGGCATAATTCTAAATGTAGAGGCCCAGAGGTAAGACAGTATAGGCCTCGTGTGTCCCCAGAGACTCCGTCCTCTCCCCCTCCTACGCCTTCTTTCTCTCCCTTCCCCTCCTTGGCTGTATTTCAACTCTGAGACTCCAGTCTGAGGTCGAGTCCCAGGGGCTTGGGCTTGGTGCATTTTGTTGTGAAAAGATGTATTCTCCTGGACCTCTTCAAATAAAGCATTGGAGAAAGCCCCAGAGGTGTGTGATTGTGTCCTGGACAGTAGGACAAATTCTGCTTTGTTCTCCCTGGCCAACACCTTCAGCTCTGGGGGTAGGGTTCGGGCAGAAGGGGAGGGAGGTGGGGGCAGGGGGTAGCCACTCTGAAGGTGCCGCTCTGCGAAGGATTTTACAAAGGGAATGGACTTGGGGTGTTAGGCTCAAAGCGCAGCACCCAGGACTTGGAAGAGCAGGAGGGTATTGGAGGTAAGACCCCAAAGACATGATCAGAGCTGTGTGTGAGCAAAGCCATATGGCATAGCAGGCCTGGGGGTAGGATGGGGATTGGGGCAGAACTGAGGAGCCTCAATGGAACTAGGGGAAGGGGTGGCAGGCCTGGAACTGGGGGAAGGCAGAATTAAGGTACCTGCAGATTATGGGGCAGAGAAAACGACAGGAGTGAAAGAGCAGGCCGAAGAGCTGCGGGTCTGGGTAGAGAACCATCAACTGTTGTGTTTGGGGGAGTAAAGTAGCTGTGAGGGGATGAAATGGGCGTGGGGGTAAGTTGGAAGCCTGCTGAGCTTCTAACTGCATTACCTGCTAATGCCCCTGACAGCAGAGCAGTGTCCCTTCCTCCCAACTTTCGATCTTTTTAAAGAATAAGGAGATTTTCCAAACAAATTCCCCAATGCAGTGTGCTGGTGCCTCCCCACATTGGCACGGTGGGGTTCTCCCATGCCTTTAAAATAGCATTGGTGTCATGGGCTAAGCGCCCTTGACTTACCCAAGCAAGCCTCTGATTTGCCTCTGTCTCCTGCTGCAATGTGTTGGCATTTGTCTCAGCTGTGGGCTCCCAAAGCACCTGACATGCTGAGTACAAGTTCAGCAGTGCAGGCCTAAGAGCGGGGCATCTCAGTATTTGCAGCCTCATCAGCTGTTGATCTATTAGTCTTGCAGCACTTTAGAGACTGAAAAAAATGTAGATCAGGGCTACTCAACTCGCAGCCTGTGGGCCAGCCCATTTGTTTGTGGCCCACAGGTGGGAGCCAAAACAAAAAAGTAGTCATTATAATGGTCTTGTGTTGATATGTGTATTAGTAGTTAAATTCCTGGACTGTCACTGCGCATTAAAAGTGATGTCATAGGGGTGGAAATTGAGTAAATATTGCATTTTATTAATATCAGCAGAACTGACTCAAATGGGGCCTGCGTGTTGTGTAGTCTTGCCTTAATCTTTGTATTCATGCCTGTCAGTGTGAAAGAAGCTATTTGTATATATTTGCATGTATATGCAACTACACTGAAGTTGTGACTCTTGGCATGTGCTGTGAGTATCATTGTGGCCCCCAGAGCTTCCAAAGTTGAGCAGCCCTGATGTAGATGGTATCATGAGCTTTTGTGGACACAACTCACTTCAAGTAAAGAAGCTGGAGGGCTTCTTCAAGAAGTGGGTTGTGCCCACGAAGCTCATGATGCCATCTACATGTTTTGTTAATCTCTAAGGTGCTGAAAGACTATTTGTTGGTTTTTAAGTTTTTTCAGTTACAGACTAACTTGACTTCCCTCTGAAGCTGTTGCTCTAATTAGGGCTAATGAAATGCTGGCAGCCAGCACTGGCCAGGAAGGAAATGCTGAGTGTTGTGGCTTGAGCTTGACAATGCGGGAACTTCTTTATGGTAGGTGAATGGTATGGCTGCCTTCAGGCGAGAGCACAGAAGGGAGTGGGGGGTTCCCAAACAATGACTCATAGATGATGTGCTGGTGGCTGGCAGAGAGCTGGCTGGGCATGTGCCGCCGCCTTGTTTCTTGTAGTAAAAGTGCATTGAATGCTTTAAAAATAATGAATAGTCCAGTGGCAGCTTGGGGTACATCTACACAGCAGCATTATTTTGGAATAACCAACGTGCACGCCATTGTTTCGAAATAATGTAGAGCTCCTTACTCCAACTTCTGTAACCCTCATTTTACGAGGAGGCAGGGAAGCAATTGACGTAGCTGAAGATGCATATCTTAATTTGAGTTTTGCCCTGCTGTGTAGACGTGCCCTTAGAGATTAACAAAAATATAGTTTCATGAGCTTTCATGGGCAAAATCCACTTCTTCAGATGAGCTGGAAGCTGGAATGGAAATAATACGAACCCAGAATTTATACCAGAAAAGGAAGGTAAGAAAAAAAAATTACCTGTCAATGGTAATGCTGGTACTAATGAGGCTAATTGAATGGACTGGCATTGTCCCATACTTAGCTTTTGATGTAAATGAGGTATTAAATGTACAGCAAGCTGGCTTTATACTTTGACATTATTAGTTTTTTCTGGGAGCAGTGGCAGTGGCCAATGTTGCCTCTAATTTTTTCCACCCATGCACAGAATACATTTTGTAATGTGCACCAAGGCATAGGGGATGTGTACTACCAATTGAAACACATGCTGCCAGCTGCAGGAGTTCTGCTTGTCAGCTGGGCAGCATTTGAATCTCTCCTGAGTGGCTGCCCAAGTGCACAGCTTACAGGGAGCACTGACTGTGGCTACCAGAGGAGTATTAGGTTCTTATCCTTTGAGTAACCTAAAGGAGTGGAATGAAAGGGGTCTGCAGGATCATGAACAGGAGGGCAAGGCAAGGAAAGTGGGGGTAGGGAGCCTGTGAAATAGCATGGTGGGGTGGATTCTGGTAGAGGGCTGCTGTGTCATGTTGGGGTGAGGGAAACTACCTGCGACTGGTTATGCCCAGAAGCCAAGGGGTTGCTTCTTTAGCTCATCTGCTGTGACCTAAGGACCTAGGTCTAGCCCCCAGATTCCTATTTGCATTGGCAAGTCAGGCTGGGGGATGCTGAGACCTGCTGCTGCCCTGGACAAGAAGGCTGCTCCCAACACAGTTCTGTAATAGCAGAGTTAACCCTAAGAGCTCCGCAGTGCAGGGGGCAGCATGCATGTGGAGACGTAGCATGAATCACCATTTCATGCTTCCCCACAGGCCCCACTCTGCGGAAAGCACGTTTCCCCAGCTCAGGATGCCCCCTCAGAGCAAGAGAACCCAAGGCGACATGTTGGTGATAGAGAGCTACAGAAAGACTCTCTTCCTAGAGTCTGCGCTATATCCTAGAAACTTTTGGGTTGGGGGGCACTAACCCACAGAAAAATCAGTTGGGGGGGCCACACAAAAGCAAGAAGAAAAAAACCCCCCAAAACGAAAAACACCCCCCCCCGCCCAAAACCTCCACCTCACTGACGTGGTCTGCAACTGAGAAGGAGAAGGATGCTGCCCACATTCCCCTCACATGCCAGAGCCTAGGGGGTAGATTTTTGTGCCCCTCCCAAAACTGAGGGGGGGTCAGTGTGGGGGAGGGAGAGCTACTGGGAAGCAGGCTTGACGTGTGGGTCTAGGCTGGTGGGAGGGTGCAGGAACAGAATGGAGGTGGGGTCTGGGTGGGAAGGGTGGTGCGAGGTCTGCGTGTGGGGGGATGCCGGAGCCCACTGGGCACAGCCCATGGGTCAGATCTGGACCTGGTTTGCCTGGCTGCAGACCACGAGGCTTGGGGCACTCCAGATGGGAGAGATTGGTGGGGCTGCAGGGCTGGAGAGCCAGTACCACTCCCTGATGCTAGGGGAAGGGCAAGCTGTGGGGGCTGAATTCACACAAGCTGGGGACCCCTGGGCCTTCGGGTCCCCACTCCTGTTCTAGACAATGCTGCCCTGAGCATTATAAACTTTCCTGCTCCATAGGTGACCGGAGACTTCCAGAGAGGTTTGGAGGAGCAGCTCTAGCAGGAATTCATGTCACCACCAGTTTGGTCTCAAAAGACTTATGGGCGGCTCATTTGCATTGCTGCAAACATACAGCCTGGCCTGATCAGGGAGGCACCTTTTGCTTGGGGTTTTAAGGCATGTTGCTTGCTTCCACTCATACACTCGCTCACCTGGGGAAGGGACGGACCCCTGCTCACTCAACCCCAGCTGCATGTGTGCACATGGCACCCACAGATATGCATCCGCATGCACACAGAGCGGTCACACAGCCAGACTCCCAGGTGCCTGAGTGATGGATGCCATTGTGACCAGCATCAGGGCATGGAACAGTGGGAACTTTAGCGCTAAAACCACTGGCCTTGCAGCCTGAACTAAAGAGTCAGGCTCTGGAGATGGGGGCTGGATCTGACTCCCATCCAGTGTGGGTAAATCACGGAAGGGGCTTCTTGATTTACATGGGGCTTTCCTGGCGCATGTGCAAGCACACACACACACACACACACACACAACATTTCATAAGCACACGCTTGGCAACACGCACACAAACACGCTGTGACACACAACCACATGGTCACCTACACGCAGTCCATCAGGTAACAGGAAGAATAAAATACAACCAGTTTTATTGTCCAGGTTTCACAATAGCGCTGACAGCAGCAGGCACTGCCGTGTGTCAGGGTCTCATTTTAGGCACAAGACTTATAATAAAAAAAGTTTGGTTTTTTTTTTTCTTTTTACAAGAAGAAAATCTCAAAGCTCCCCTGCCCCTTCCCAGACTGAGTCTCCCCACCCCTTGTCATGACTGAAAGCACAATTCAGGCTATGCACACATAAGCTCCTACCAGCATCCCGGAGATTTTGGCTAAGACATTAAATTACCCCTCCCCCCCAAGACTATTCCAATTTTTCTTTACTATCATTTCTCAGCTTCATGTTTTGAAAATATAAATAGGTGCAGGGAACCCTGGTGCCCCGCACGGTCCCCCAGAAAGAGCGTGCCATCACAGGATGGGAGCTGCTTCGCCATGGGGCCTGGGGAGACTCGGCATCTAGGAACCAGCGGCGGGAGAGAGGGGAGGGGCCAAAACCAAGAGGCATCTGGGCCCAGATTTTTAGCTTTCCTCCCCCCTCGTCCATCTTTCTCACTCCCTTCCATTCCCCCGACTTTACTTGCCCCTCTCATACATTCAGCAACACTTCACAACTACAGACGGCCCCCCCCCACTCTCCCGCCGTACTGCAGCAGTGGAAGGATTCTTTAAAATAAAACAGAGGTGGCGTCCACCCCAGCGATTAAATAACAGAAATAATTACATTGTTCGTGGATAAAATCAGGAAAAAATAATCTTCTTTATTATTTAACTTAACCCCCCGCTGCCCTCTGCAACCCTCCCACCCCATCCCCAAAGGCACAAAGGTGTTTGGAACCGGACGGTTAGTAAAAATGCTGGAATCGAATTCACGGTGCTTTGGTGTGCTGAGGTTGGTTTGTTTTTGATATATATACACAAAGGTGGAGTTTTTCTTTAATATATTTTTTTCCTTATATGACAAAAAGCAACAACATCAAGAAGAAGACACTGACTCTGCTAATATAATTTTGGTAAAAATCTCTCGCTCCCCTCTCTAATGGGTGGGTGTCTGTGCCTCTCTGCCATTGGGTCTTGACCGATTCCTTGGGCTCCTCTTGTGTAGTCTGCGTTTGTAGATGGAGGCTGCGGGAGGAGGAGGAGAAGAAAAGGCAGCTTGTTACTGGGAGAAAGTTACAGAGCCCCTGCTTGTCCTTAGCTGGCTCACCCCAGGCCTCACGCTCCCTGGAAAAACACAGCAGGGGCTTCTATGCAAGCTCTGCCTCTGACCATCCGGGCAGAGTGTGCTGTGGCGCCAGCCCGCTCGCCACCAGACAATCAGGCCTTCTCTTGCCTCTGGCGCGCCGGGACCGGAGAAATCAGTGGAGCTTTTTCAGTGCACTTTGTGATGGCCCCTGTCCCCCCGCAAACACCGAATTTAAAGAGAGTCAGGTGCCTCCTGGGAGCCTGTTGAAAAGCATCCTATTCAGAGACAACTGGGCTGCTGTCTGTCCAATACGCTGTGTATTTCTTCCCTCTCCTTGTGAGCAGACAAGCATAGAAGCAGCCAGCACAGCCCAGACCACTGGCCCAGCAAGGAATGAGATCGCCCCCAGAAGCACCCATAATGCACCCAAAGACTTTGCTTAGGGAGACAGGAGCTCTAAGGTCTGTCCATTGTACAGCTGCACAGTGTGGCACTGGGCACATCCCGTCCCCTGTCTGTGCCTCAGTCTTCCCATCTGTAAAATGAGGCTAATTCCAACTTAACCCATGGGGTGGAGTCGGGGAGACTTTGAGCACCTCTGATAGAAGAGGCTACAAGAGGAAAATGAATTAGTGTTACGTGTAGTGGGAGAGTTTCTTCCCACCCCCAGCAGTGATCTCATTTATCACAGGGGCAGATGGCTGTGAATACAGCTCACAGAGCGGTGCCTCCCCACCTACATGTGGAGCCTTCTACTCAGGATAGCTCAGCAGGTTGCCGTAGGGGCAAATATGACATCAGTGGGGAATGAGCAGTGAGCACAGATGGGCTAGTTAGGAACAAAGACCTTCCTTTCATGCATCTGTCCCTGAGTTCAGACCCTTCCTCTTGGCTTGATTGGCACCAGCAGTGGATAAGCGCCTATGGGCCTTAGGAACATGGTGCAACATGTGCAGTGCCAAGGGGAGTCAGGAGCCAAGGCTGACTAATACAGTGTTTACCTGCAGTTGTATTTCACTTATCTCCTGGTCCATTTTTTCCCCCTTGCTTCTGAATTGAGTAGCAACTTTAGTTAGCCACACTTTGATTTACCTTGGAGTCACCTAACTAGATCACAACTGAGGGAGGCAACTGAGTTGTTCTGATTAAAATGATTTGTTTTTTGCAGGCTTTAGATCAAATTAAACCCAGGCTCAGATTAGCCAGTGAATGAGGGGTCCTGTAGCACCCGGGCAGGGGACTGAACAGAATGGCTTGGTCATACTTCCTGGATGTGTTGGTTGCTGTTGTTTAGATGCTTGGGAGGGAACAAGCCAGGAGAAGAGGGGACAAAGACCCCTGGTTGCCTGGCTCTTGGACTAACCCTTCCTTGGAATTTTATGTTTCCTGCTTCTGTTCAGAGCCTCACTGCGGGAGTGGGATACACAGGGACCACATTGGGTAGACAGGCCTAAACTGAGTCTCAGTGAGGTCTTAGGGTGCCCTTTAAGGTGGCACCCTAACTCCCCGCAGATATTGCCATAACAAACCATTTAATCTTCTTCCCTCAACCCCCGCCACGTGCAGATTTCTCCCTCCATGGGAATCCTGGTAGATCCATTTTAGCTGCTTCTCCTCCCCTCCCCATGAGCTGTCCCCCATCTTCCTCGACAGCTATAAGGATCCCTGGGCTCAGAGAAGCCAGCACATTTTGACTAGGCAGAAGCTTTCAGACCATTGGCGGCTGCACTGACTTGGAAGAGTCAAGGCTGTGTTTCCAGCTGGTCCCCGTGGTCCAGACCCACCTGGGAAATACCAGCACCAATAATCCTGGTAACGCAGGAGTTTTAACTGAGACAAAGAACAATCTTGACTTTCTGGCACAGGCTAAACAGCCCTTTCCACTAGTCTGGGTGACAGCAAACCTGTATCTTCCGTGGATGAGAGAGTGGGTGGAGGACACCTCTGTCCTGGAGCCATATATATCACCCTTCCTCCTGCACTTTGGCTCTCCACCATCCCACCTCTTTGCTCCATGTCCTTCAAGTCCCTCCAGACAAAAAGAAATGGAGGCAACTCCCTCCAGAAGCCATCAGTCCTACATCTGGGTGGGGGGGGGGGGGAGGGGGGTAAAGTTGCCCTCTCCCTGGTTAGGCTGCCTTTTCAATTCAGGCCCCACCAATGGCAGTGGGTGTGCAAAGATGGCAGCGGCCCTGAGGCCTCAGAGATTTAAAAGGGCCCCAGGCTCCCAGCCACCACTATAGAAGCAATGGCAGTGGCCAGAGCCCTAAGCCCTTTAAATTGCTGTTGGAGCACTGGGCAGCATGCACTGGGCAGTGCTGAAGGGCTGACTTGGGGCGGCAAGCACCCAGCCACAACCCTTTTGCCCAAGGTCCCACCCCTTGCAGGGGTCTAGAGCTATCTCCTCCCACCTTTCCCAAAGCCCAGCAAAGTCTGTCGGCCACCCTGCCCTGCATTGTAGAGTGTGGATCAGTGGTCCCCAACCTTTTGGGGCTGCCGTGCGCCCGGCGGCGGGGCCACTCACGCGCTGGGCACCCAGGGGCCGGGACGCACATGCGCCTGGGGGCGAGGCCACACAGGCACCCGGGGCTGGGGCCGTGCACGCGCCCGGGAGAGGGCCACCCATACGCTGTGTGCCCAGTGCCGGTGCCACCCATGTGCCGCACTCCTGGGTCCGGCGCTGCTCCTGTGCCTCACACCCAGGAGCCAGCAGCGCCCATGCACTGCGCGCCTGGGGCCGGCGCCGCTCCTATGCCACGTACCCAGGGGCGGGGATGCTCATACCCCACATGCCCGGGGCTGGCACAGCCCATGTACCATGCGCCCATGGGTGGGGACGTCCATGTGCTGCGCACCCAGGGGCCGGCACCACGCATATGCCGCGCGCCCGGGGCTGGCACCGCCCTTGCGCTGTGCACCCAGGGGCGGGGCCACTCATACACTGCGTGCTTGGGGCCGGCACCACCCATGCACCACGTGCCTGGGGGCGGGGCTGGCCCTGATCACTCCACAGGCGCACAGAAATGGCCCGGTGGGCGCCATGGCGCCCGCAGGCACCGCATTGGGGACCACTGGTGTGGATTGTTTCCAGGAATCCACCCATGGACTCCCAGAGCTTGGCCTTGGGCTAAGTGTCACGCGGGAGACTCAGAGGGCCATGGTGCAAAGAGCAGGCAGGGAGAACAATACGTACGATCTATGCAGGCTATCCGTGGTTCCTCCCAGTGGCCATTGGGCTGGCACCGAATCGTGGGCACGTGGCGTTGTACGTAGCCCTGGTTACACTGGTACCGCACCATGGAGTTTATTTCATATCGGTCCTTCTTCCTTCCAAAGGTCCTGGCGTTCTCGACCACAGGTGGGTCCCCGCAGGCAACTGACACAGGCAAGCAAGACAATGAGCAACTGGAGGCTCCAACCTCAAGGTGCCCCTGCTAGGCAATGGGCCAAAGCGGGCTGTCCACCAAGCAGCTCGAGTCTAACCATGCTGCTCACATTCACACACTCTCCCTAGAATAAGAACCATTCAACTACAGCTCCCTGGTGCAGTTTCTCCCAGGGGATCCCAAAGTGGGTTACAGGCTGTACATAAAAGGACTGCTTCACCTACCACTGAAACGCAGTCCTTTCTGGGGGGGAAAGGGGCAGCTGCATATACAGGGATCATTTCTCACCCCACCAGGAATAGGCTGACTGGCTAGTGTGCTGCTCAGTGCTTCTGTGCTGCACGGGGTGAAGTATGAGCTGCTCCATGTGGCACGTGAGTGGTGGGAACCCTGAGTGTGCATTATCTCAGAGACACAGGTAAAACATCAGCCTGTTTGATTCACTGCAGCCACAGCAGAGGCCTCCGCGTTGCTCGGCTGACAAGCACACCTGGCTGCAGTGCAAAGCACATGGCCAGCTCCCTGCGGATGCCTTGGATCCAGACAGGGAAGGGGATTCTACACTGGAGCTCTGTTGGGCATCTATTACATGCCAGTACTTGATGCCAGCGTTGCTAAGTGCCTGCCCTTGCCTAGGCCTGGCTTGCTGTATTGCCACATCTGTCAGCCAGACGTGGGGGCCACGGAAGCAGCAAACAAAGGAGGGATCATTTCCTTTGTTTGGGGGACTAGAGACGGAGGCCCTAAATAAAAGCCAGTTAATTACAAACCAAACTCCTTTTCAGATTCTGCTGCGGTTACTTCTGTCTTGGAAATTTAATCGGGGGGATATTGAAATTCTGCGACAGGCTGGGAAACTTAGCAACAACCTTCCAAAGGGTTCCATCCCTCCCCTCTGGAAAGGCAGGGCCATAGTGAGGGTCAGGCACAAGGAAGTGGCTGTCAGGAAGGCTTTTGTTGTTTCTGTGCCACTGGGGCTGTGGGTGGATGGGAGTGGATGGCTTGAAGAAGAAAGTGAGCTAGGAAAGGGCACTTCCCATACTCCATCATCTTCCTGCAATCACACCACCTCTGCAGCTTGATCCAGGGCTGGACGAGATCAATGCTTGGACCGGAGACCTCCAAGGTGTATCAAAAGAGCAGTGAGAGTGACCCAGAATCAGCACGGACTCAAACACCCCAATGCAGGGCTGGGGAGTACGAAGTCACAGGCGATTCTAGACAGTGGTGTGCTGCAGAGATGGGTGGGTGTCTCAGTAGACGGTGCTCTCCATCCTCAGGCAGTCTGGACTCAATGGCCTTAATTTTTGTACAATGCTAAGGGATGTGGTGCTGCTGGAAATACCATCATACCACATAAAGCCAACGTCCTGACCATGCGTGTTTATTAAAAATTTTACAGCACTTTTCTTCAAGACTTGAGAGGTGTTGGTACTGGGGATCCTGGTCAAATCCTAATTCTGCTTCCATAAATCCCTTTTGCTGTTTCAAATCCATGTGGGATTTGTCTCCATTTCCCGTACTAATCTCTTAAGCGGGGTCACTCTGCAAAAATTAAGGTTCTGCCCAAGGAATGGGTGAGGTTTCCTGGGTTCACAGCCAGGTGTTTACTCCTGTTAGAGCCAAGCGATAACTAAAGTATGGTCCACCAAGTCCTGCAGTGCCTCTGTGAACTCCATGGAGGGTAAGTATCCCAGCTTGCAATGTTCCACCTTTATCGAAGCAGAAGTCACACTGCTTTCCGGGCCTAGTCATCTCGTAAGCTGCCCCTACGTATCAAGGAGGAAGGGCTTTGCTAAGTACTCTACTGAAGCCCTTTACATCCTGGCAAGATGCCGATGAAACCCTTGGTAGGATAAAATTTAGCTGCTCTCGTGCTACAGATTTAAGAGCTGCAGCCTAAGCCTGGATATGGACCCGCACCCAAAAACAAGGAGCGCCATAGCTCACCTGTTCCTTTCTTGCACGTGAAAGGGAGGTGATAGTTGCATGGGACATCGTTCCACTCTCCTTGCTCATGCCAGATCATCACCACACAGTCCTCTCCTGCCGCAAAGAAGTTGTCGGGCTGGTTGGGCCTCCAGTTCTCATATTGCTGTGAAGAGATGAGAAGCCCTTCCTCTAAGTTACAGAGACATTTTCCCTATTCTCTTCAGCTTTCATACTGTGCAAACACTGAACGGGATGGTCCCAGTGTTCCCTATAAGCTGTGAGCTTAAGCAGCCACCCAGGAGAGATTCAGATACTACCCAGATGATTAGCAAAACACCCACAACCGGTAGCATGTGTTTCTACAAGTGGTGCATATTTGCACATGCCTTGGTGCATCTAACACAATTTATTCCACACATGGATGGAAAAAATGAGAAGGAACGTTGGTCCCTCCCTCTGCAAAATAGCTCATAACTGACTCCAATCAGTGCGTGTCCCAGTTGCCTCACTCCAATGACTCTAACATCCAGTCCCCAGACAACAGCTTCATGACCATACACCACAGCACAAAAAGTTAAAGTGGGCATGGGAAAAGGTGGTGCTTTCCTGAAATGACTCTCAGTGAAGAAATGCCCCCATCCCCACACACAACTCACGAGGGAGTTTCCATCAGACCAGCGGAAGTCATGTTCAATGGCCCTATCACTGAGTCCAATCCACTGGTAATCCTGTGCGTAGTCTGAAAAAGAAAGATGGAGAGAAGAGTAAGGAATGGGGAAGGGAGTTCCACCACCATTCACCTCGCCCACGCTAGTGGCAGGAGACGCAACAGAGGCACCCTGGGTTCTGCCAAGGATTGGAACATCATAGTGACAGGTCTGTATCATGGTTGTTTGACAAAGGGTGGCTCTGAATGATGAAGTCAGATCAGTTAAAGGAGCGGTGGATAAATCTCCCTCAGCTAGGAACTGAGAGTGCCTAAGCTGGCGGTGCTCTGGAGCAGTGTTTCTCAACCTTTTTTTATAAAGTACCCCTTTACAAAAAAAATTATAAGTACCCCCAGTACCTACAGTTTTCAGACAGACAACATTTTTTTCTACCGTCGCAACACATTTGTTTAAACAACTTCATCGTAGCCGGGCGGGCGATGAAATTTTTGGGTGTAAAAAGTACAAAAATAATAAAGTGCTGTAAAACTTAAAACAAAAAGTCAGATTCTCCAAATTTCAGTTGTGTTGACGTACCTCCCAGATTTCTCTTGAGTACCCCTAAGGGTACTTATACCACTGGTTGAGAAACGCTGCTCTGGAGTGTCACTGTACAGGTGGCTCTAGTTTGCCTTATTAATCTCATGAAAGTCTCCTGTAGTACCCTTGCCATGGGCTGCCAGGTGGCTACTCCGACTAGAGATGTTATTATCCTAGTGCGGACGAAGGGCAGGTCTTACTTTGTGGTCTATCACCCCTTCAGAAGCAAGGATGCAGAAGGGCACAGCAAGAAGGGAAATGTTGCATCTTGGTGCCCCAACATAAAACCCCAGTTGGGTCCAAACTGGGCCACTTTTCCCACATGCCTGCAGGCCCTCATATCTCCCTCGCTCACTAATGGGGCCAGAGAATGGCACACTGGCATTCTGGTTGGTTTTGGCATAAGGGAAGTCCCCAGGCATCCTGGACAAGACTGTGCACCATAGTAGAAGTTTCACCAGTTCTAATCCCCTTAGACTGAAACTTGGTTGGACAGAGTTCTGCTCCCCACCCCGGCTGCATGATGATCCCACTCCAAGTCGATCCATGGGGTGTACTCTCATCTCAGCTCCCTCTCCTCCAGAAAAATGGGAGGGTTATTCCTTCTTCTCCCGGAGTGAGAAGACTTCTCCAGCACCTCCTCACTGCACCAGCTCAGAGGAGACCATCTCCCTCTCTGGTCTGGAGCTATTTGGAGTCCTGGGGTGCAGTCTCACTGGCTCCAGTGTAAGAAAGATGCTGCTTCCACCCCAGCCCACTCCCAGGTCTTGCTATTTCTACCAAGATTGGAGAGGTGGGAGGCAGAACAGTCAGGACTGGGCAGCCCCATGGACCAGCCCTGCAGAGTTTCCCACAGCCAGCAGGACTTTTCCCTGCCTTTCTTCCTCTGGGCCACCAAGAGCACAGTGGCACAAGTGCCGCGGGTGGGGGGGAGAAGCACTCCCCTTGGATCCTTCTCCTGGCTGGTGTGAACTGCTCCCCACACACCCCATCTCAGAGTCCCACTCCTCACATGCCCTGCCCATGCCAAGTTCCCCACCCCTGCTCCCATTCCCCCCATCCTGCCTCAGACTCCCACATGCCCCATCCTCACCAAACCCCTCTCCTTACCGCAGGCTCCCAATGCTCAAACCCACTGTCAAGCCCCATTCCCCCGCCTCAGGGTCCCACTCCAGACATGCCTTGTTCCTGCCAAGATCCCCTCCCCCGCCTCAGGCCCTTGACCCCTAAATGCCTCACCCCTGCCAAGCCCCCATCCCTGCCTCAGGCCCTTGAGCTCCACATGCCTCACCTCATCAAGCCCCCTCCCCTCCCTCAGGCCTTCAACCCACAAATGCCTCACCCCCACCGACATCCCTCCCCACTTCAGGCCCTCTGCTCCTAGTGCCTTGCCCTCCTGCCAGTTCCCCTCCCCGACCTCAGACTCCCACTCCTTAACACCCTGCCTTTCCTCTCCCACCTATGTCACACCTTCCCACTCCCCAAAGACCTTCCTCCCAGCTCTCTCACACTCCCATCCTTTCCCCTCCTCTCAACAAGTCACCAGGCACCCACCCCTCAGCAACACCTACATCTTCCAATATCCTGCTCCCCACAAACCTCTGCATTGGTATGAACATGCCAACAGGTGCAAACATCTTGGGAAGCAGCTAATGTGGCAATGGGATACCATAGCAAGTCTGTATGAGCCACAGATCTATGGAATGAACCGGGTTTGTTTCCCAATATGGCCCCAGATACTGACGATTCCTCCTCTCCTTTAGGTTGACAGGCCTCGATTGACAAGAACTGTGAGAGTCAGTGGAATTCACCCAGCAAGTTCAGTGGACTTTTTGAGGCCTAAATAGTCAGCTTGATCTTTGCCCATCCTCCCTCAGATCCTAGCCATTAACCCCAGCACTCACTGTTCACAAACTCTTGTTCTTCTGGAGTGATGATACTGCTCAGATGGGATTGATGTTCCCGGCACCGGGTCTCAGCTTCCACCCATGTCTCTCTCTGTTCAAAGTGCTTGTAACAATGGCCCTGGAACTTGGTCCAGCCCTCATCACAATCCTCCAGGTCTGAAACACACAAGAAGGGAATGAAAGGGAACTGCATGTGTCAGAGCAGAGTGCCATCCAACTCACCTCTCGGTTGACCAAGCATTCATGGAACAAAAATACACACATGGTCACACCCACTAAAGAATAAACCTTGATATTTTTGTATGTTATAGTCTCCAAGGTAAAATGATCAGAAGGCAACCAAGGAATAGTTTATGGAGGGGATGTAGGCTAAAGACCCTGTGGTAGAAGTGGAGATAGGCACTACTGAAAAATTTGACAGATAAATTCCTGAATATTTCAAATTCCCAATCAGGTTCCAGAACTCTACATTTGAGAAATACCCTCAGATTACACCACTTTCCCCCCCCAGGGCTGTCCTGCTGATTTTGTTCACCTTGGGGAGCAGCTTTCATCTTTGAAACCTGTATTTTGCTCCCCACAATCAGTGTTTATGCATCAAAGATGGGAGGGAGGGGAAGGAGAGGTCACAGTTCAGATTCAGTGGGATACAATCACTATTCTGAGTCTTCTCAGATGGAATAAGCAACCCGGTGAGATCACAGAAAAGCAACGTGGGGCAGGACTTACCATATGGGAGACAGAAAAAAACAACCACTAAAGAAAATATTTAAAAAAAGGATTAGGAAAAGAGCAAAAATCGATCACCTCTTTAAGTGGTTATTGCTAGTGATTACTGAGAAATGCCATCAAAGAAAATTAAAGGCACAAAATATTTGATTTTTTACATTATGACTGGGGTCAAGGATTGAAAGGTAAAGTCATTAAAAGGGAAGTTAGTGCCTACCCTCTTCACCTCAGAGAAGTTAGCTATTTTAATTTGTTTTAATAATGGAGGGGGGTAGTTTCTTTTGAACAGAAATGCTAGCTCTTATGTGGAGAGGATGCATATGGGAGATTCTCTACAAGGAACAGATACCAGGAAAGGGCATCAGATGGTAGCTGAGTCCTACATCAGGAAGTGTGGGTCCTGGAAATGAATAATTGGGGCCACAGAAACTCTGGAAACTGATTCACAGGGCACAGGGACTATGAGACTAGCTGTCCAGGGCTTGGGGACTGAGGAGAAAAGGTAAGCAAGGGATGTAAGGCAGAAAATACATAAAAGTAGAACCAAATCCTTTTTAAAAATGGAAAAGGGCTGAGCAGATGCAACGGAATAAAGAAAAGAAAGGATTTTGGGGAATCCTTTGTTCTCTGCCGTTAACAAACGCATACAAATACCTTCTGAAAACCAAGAAGAAACAGGGACAAACACAGAAATCGTTGGGGCAGATGCTCTTGTGATGACAGATTCATAGATTCATAGGATGGGAAGGGACCTCAAGAAGTCATCGAGTCCAGTCCCCTGCACTCATGGCAGGACCAAGCACCATCTAGACCTTCCCTGACAGGTGTTTGTCTAACCTGCTTTTAAACAGTTCCAATGATGGAGATCCCACAACCTTCCTAGGCAATTTATTCCAGTGCTTAACCACCCTGACAGTTAGGACATTTTTCCTAATGTCCAATCTAAGATAAAACAATCTCCTTCAAATAGACACTTACATTGCAGGCAGTTGCCCTCAAATCATGGAATGATTATCTTTTTCGGTCTTTGAATTTACTATAGCCTATCATCTCTTATCACGGCCTCCACTGACTAGCACCCAGAATCTGCACCACCACGACAAGGTACAAAGCCAGAGAAGAACTGTCACTGTGAGGAAGAGGAGATGCGATGAGCCCATTGATGAGAAAAGGGAGCATCAGTGATGTGAAAGGAAGGAAGATCTAATGGTGACAAGATGGAGATTTAGTCGCATCCTTTCAGTGGCAGAGAGAGTTCATCCATCTGTCATCCTTTCTCAGCTCCTTGTGCCTTCCAGGTCATGGGTTTTATTTTTCCTTTTGACCATTCAACAAATCCCTCTAACCCTAAGCAAGGAAGACGTTGTATATTCCACTTTAATGAAATATAGATATATCTATAGAAAGGGGTTGGTGGGTCCTTTGAATTCTCTTTTTTTGCTTCTTCCTTTACAGACCAAACAGACCATCTCCACTGGGTCAACCTTGGGGCGCAGGAGCTGTTCACAAACCTGGGTCACGTCCACCACATCTCCAAGAGCTCGGGAGGGAGTACATAATATGCCTAAGTGTCTTTTTCTGGTTGGTTATGTCACAGACCTTTATAAACTATCACACTCACTGATTTAGGATGGAACGCAATGCACAATCTCACTAGGACATTCTACCAGAAAACAAAAGGCTTTCTTATAAAGCAATAACCTATACATAAATATGTAGAGCAGCTGTCTATAAGAAGCAGGTAAAATTGAATATCAAGTGGCACTCACTCCAAGCTTTCACATAGGAACATAAAAATGATCATACTGGTTCAGACAGACAAAAAGTCCATCTAATCCAGGGTCCTGTCTTCCAACAGTGACCAATGCCAGGTACCCAGAGGAAATCAACAGAACAGGTAATCATCAAGTGATCCATCTCCTATCGCTCATTCCCAGCTTTCTGCAGACAGAGGTGAGGGACAAAGAGGCTAATAGCCATGGATGAATCTACTGCCCATAAATTCATCTAGTTCTTTTTTGAACCCTGTTATAGTCTTATCCTTCACAACATCCTCTGTCAAGGAGTTCTACAGGTTGATTTCACATTTATAGGCATTTAAGAATGACTGACTGTGTATATGGCCATGAGAAGTGATTCTTCTGCTTTACTTCGTGGTGATTATGCTTCAACTGGAGTATTGTGTCCAGTTCTGGGCACCACAGTTCAGGAAAGATGTGGAGAAATTGGTGAAGGTCCAGAAAAGAGCAACAAAAATTATTAAAGGTCTAGAAAACATGACCTATGAGGGAAGATTGAAAGAACTGGGCTTGTTTAGTTTGGAAAAGAGACAACTGAGAGGGGATATGATAACAGCTTTCAAGTATCTAAAAGGGTGTTACAAAGAGGAAGGAGAAAATTATTCCCCTTTACCTCTGATGATAGCACAAGAAGCAATGGGCTTAAATTGCAGCAAGGGAGGTTTAGGTTGTACATTAGGAAAAACTTCCTGACTGTCAGGATGGTTAAGCACTGAAATAAATTATTAGGGAAGTTGTGGAATCTCCACCTTTGGATTTATTTTAGAACTGGTTAGATAAACATCTGGAAGGGATATGGTTCCTGGTCCTGCCGTGAGTGCAGGTGATTGGACCTGATGTCTTCTTTTGAGGTCCCTTCCAGTCCTAGTGTTCCATGATTCTATATTTCTATCTAAAATGCTACTGACTTCATAGATGTTTTTAGGGAATCAAAGAAGTTAGAGAAGGAAAAGTAGCTCATTCATTCTGTCTTGGGGGTAAGGCTGGATTTTAAAGGTGGCATTTCCACTGATATTTAGGGCAGTAGACTGCTCTCATACATTCCAAAGTAATCCAATATAAAGATACCCATTGATGTCAAGATTCCATTAATAGACAAACTGTTATGAAGAGAAGAGATTACACTAGGTTTGGGTCAAATATGGGAGTGGTGTTTCAATACAGCCATTAGAAGCAATACTCCATATTATAGGAGGTCTCTTGCTTCATCTAAGGTGGGGCTCCTATGCCAGACCAGTAGGAGATGCTAAACATTAGGACTGAGGTACACTGGAAGAGATAAGTGAAGGAAGCTTGAATAGCGCCTGCTCACAACTCTACTCATTCTTAACAGTTCTTCTTCTACCATTGACTCTATCATATATTCATATTAAAAGGAGAACGAGTGGGGGGAAGATCAAATATTGTTTCTATTGCCCATTAGAAGGTGAATGGGTAGTATTTTCAAACCTGCTTCTCCCTGTCCCTGTAGAGAAAGGCAGGAGCATTTTTCCTCCTGGAGAAAGTGTCAAAAAAGCTAACTTTCATGGACTTGAGGTAAAATATTCTTCTGTTTTCTCTCTCTAAACAAATGATATTTGTGCACACAAGAAAATATCATTCTGATGAAAAAACAGGATATTTCATTTTTCCCTCAAGGATTCTCACTGCTTGCCATTGTTGCCGTGAAAACTGCATTCGTTGGAAGGAAATGACACACGTCAGGTGGAATCTGAGAAGATTCACAAGCATGAATGAAGTCCTTCATAGAAGAATCCTCACAAAGTGAAACATGGTCATGTCACATGACTCAATTCACCCATCTTTCACTGAAGTCCCAGAAGAGCAGACAAGATTCACATGCCATAAAAATGTGCCCTATTACTACAGATGGATTATTACAGGTAGATTGGAATGGTTTTCTTTGAGCCAACAGCATGCTTGTGCTTATGGCAAACAGTATCAAATGTGCTTTATGCAATTTTTTTTAGCAAAAACAACAAGAAAGAGAGTAATCTCTCTCTTCAAGAAGCCAAGAAGACAGTAGGTTCCCTAGAAGCCCTAAAGATGCCACTGTCTCCTAGAAGTTAAGAAGAATTTCCTGGATAAACAAGATGCTGTGATGGAAAAATAACAATAATTGTAAGCAAACAGCTCGGTCTTTTCCCCTGTAAGATGTATTTTAACTGCTGTTAGGAGTTAGCTTATTGCGATGAGGGCGGGATTGGTGGGAGAATGTTGGGGGTCAGTTTTTTGGGTGGTGCAGCTGTTAGTAAAATTAGCTGAAGCTAGTAGGCCGTACCGATCTCACACAGGTCCCCTCCGTAGCTGGGAAGGCATAAGCATTTGAAAGAGTCGATGCCATCAGCGCAGGTAGCTCCATTCAGACAGGGGCTTGAGTGGCACTCATCAATGTCTGCAAGAAATCAAGGGCTGCCATTAGGACTCCGGGCAGGGAACTCCACCAACAGGAGAACTTGTTTGTTTACTTGTTCAACAGGGAGCATCCATGGTTTTGGGAGAGCTCAAGCTTGGGTTACGGGATAACTTTTAAAACTACTGCTGCTGCTGCTACTGCTGAAGAAAAGAAAGCTAAAAGCCCAACCCACCCTAAAAGGCTGACATTTTTCACTCAAATTTCTGTCACTTGATGGCTGGAGAATGCTATGGTGATATTAGGACAACATCAGCGGAGATTGGAGAGATGACTTTCAATGTATTCTGCTCAGTATCTTTTGACGTCAGTTGTGGCTCTTCCTTGTCCATCTTTTCTGCTTAACTTGTGTCTCAGCCTCCATAAGCTAATGTCTAAAAGTCAGACATTGGACTTCTCTTAAACAAGAGAACAACCTCAAACATGGAACAATACTTCCCTTTCCCTCCTGGACTCCTCATTTTTGACTTCTTCTAACCAAAGTCCAGATGTCATTCTTGATCCTGAACTCCCAGGGCTAACTCCTCACCTGTTCCATAGAACAGCGGGTTGCAGGGGTCATTTCTTTGGCAAGAAATGCTGGAATGCCATATGTTCCAACCTTGGCCCTGCCATGCACCTGACCCTGCTTGCTAGTGATGGGGCAGGAGTAAAGCCAGCTCTAGCAGCTTTTCTCCATACAGCAGGAACTTCTAGCTGCCCATTTAGGACAGTTTTATGGACTCTTTGTACTGCTCCATTGGTACAAAGAGGCCTTTGGGTAGATCCAGCTTTGGTCCCAAGTCTCATAGTTTGTCAGTTACCCCCAATATGGACAGTACATGTCACTACTGTAATGGCTTGCCTAGCTCCCACCAATTCAGGGAGGGAAAGAAAGTGGCTTGGATCAATTGGTTGTTATGTTCAGAATGATACCACAATGAACAGTCTGGATCTATATGCTACAAAATACAATCTTCTATATTTTTTTCTTAATATCTCTCAAGTCTGAACTTAATCCTATTCCTCAGTGAGTCTTGAAATCAGACAGAAGAAACAAGTTAATTAGAATGAAAGGGCTGCAGAGATGAAGTCAGCTCAAGAAACTGTAGCAAAGCGCCAATGAGTAAGAATGTAATTGTCTCCAAATGCATACAGAAAAGCTTGTAGGCTAAAAACAGTAGTTTCTGGTTAGCTCCTTTAGTGAGACTATTCTTTTTTTTTTCAAAGTCTTGCTCCTCAAACACCGAAGTACTAGAATGTCTTAAAGATACTGACTTTAACAGAAGTCATCTTCCTGACACCACACGTCAATGCCAGAGGGGTTAGTGGGAAAACAGACTAAGAGAAGATGAATCACAGAAGGGCGTGGAGATGGCCATCATGGTGCAGAACAACAATCCATCAAGTTCCATATTCTGACTTCTGCCACATTGGATCAGATTAATCGTTTGTCTAGTCCAATATCCTCTCTGCTGCCATACCAGAGCAGAACAGCGATCCATCTAATCAAGTATTTTGTCTTCAGCCATAAGAAAACAGATGAATGTTTTAACTTTGCTATTGTCTAGTCAGATACTTCAGAGAAAAATCGACTCTTTTAGCACATTGAATTGTAAAATATTACTAGGGAGCTGCAACCTTTACTCGCTATGCTTGCCTACCCCCCTCTCTCTGGCTGCTTTTGCTTCGCTGAGAGAGCCTGTTGATGCTGATGATGTGATGATGTTATTCTGTTGCTCGGCAGGAACATTCTGTCATCTGGCAGGAAAAACTTTTTTGTATATAGAGAGAGAAATGATGAGCAGCAAGTCTTCCTGGCACCAGCTGGTAGTCAGTTTGCACTTAAAGATTGAGAGCCCTTGTTATTTGTATCCTAATTTGTGGGCCTGGGGGGTATTGCAAATATTCTGCAAATGGCTTATGAAACATTTAAACTAGTTTTGCACTTGGCTTCTTCTCTGGACTTTCCACTGAAATACTAATTCATCTTTTGTGAGCTATTATTTTTAGTGTAATGTGAGGCTTTCAACAACACTAATAAGCATTTTGGGACTTTCCAGAACAAAAAAGGAATGATTTTGTAGAAAAGAAAGGATGAGTCAGGTTGATAACAACTTATGGGCTCACGTCTTTGGATCCTAAAAGATTTAAAACACAAAAGGGAAACTGAAATGTGTTGAGAGGAGATTAAAATCCCAGTACACACCAAATTTCCCAGGAACAGTAGCAGCAGGAGTTGATGCCAATTACAGTGGTCGCCACCTGAACAAGTAAGGGAGGGTTCTCCTTTGTCCATTAGCTTCTATAAGTGGAAAGCCACACTGTAGAAATGGAAATAAAGCATGTATAGGAGCTAAAGCAGAATGTTTAGCAAGGAGTTGCAATGGGCTCTTCATTTATGTTCAGTGAGAAGGATTAACGTTTTATGCACCCAAGATCACTTTCAGACACAGCTGATCTGCAGTGGTCCCACCTGGAGGAAGAAGGGCAGCAGATATACACGTGGGCTAGTATACTGCATCAAATTTCAAATCAGGAAATAACATCAGAGCAGAACTTGCTGTTGTACTTGTATATAATATGCACTGTACATATTATATATGCTATATGGATACTCAATATATATATATATATAAACGCCTATACACACACACACACACACACACACACACACACACACACACACACACGATATATTTTAACAGTGTTGGTAAAAATAACATAAGAACATTCAGACATGAAATGCATGCTGCAAATATTTTGAAAGCTGACATTTAAAACACATGAAAATAATAAATATTGAACTAGCCATTTAGCATGTTAGCTCTTTGAGGCAGGGACTGTGCTTTTGTCTATATTTAGAAACCATCTTGTCTCAGCAGTTACCGGTATCTATAGAGTCTCCCACAAGTCAAGACATATGGAGTTGGTGTGGCTGAGTTTCTATTCACCCTGGTGGTATTTGGGTTTTAGAGATGTTTTAGAATAATAAATAATATCACCTGCTCACATCCAACATAATATAGACCCTAGAGACACTGGAGAATAGATCTATGATATGTATGTTCTGGAGCCGGAGCTTTACATGAGAAGGAAACTTAAGTAAAAGAAATGTTAAACCATTCAAACACGTAATGCTTGGCATTTTACTGTTATCCCTTTAGCTGCCACAAGTATATATTACACACCCATAGCCTCCATAGTCTGGCTCACCATTCAACCCTTCACGACAGAGACTTTCAGAGTTGAGGGGAGGATGCAAGGATCCTTCAGCAGCCAGCAGCTGTGTCATGTATCTTAACACTGAAGGAATTTACAAAGCTACTGTAATTTGATATTTGTTATTTTATGTAAATTTTGCCTAAAATGCATGTTTGTTTTCTCACGATTCCCTCGCTAGTCCCCCAGCATTGCTGGTTTTAACAAGGACAGGAAGAAAAGATGACTATTATTTAAGGGCTAACAATGTACTTGGGGTGGTACAAAACAGATTGAGAAAGTCCCTGCTTTGACGAGCTTCCAGTCTAACAGAAAGACAGAAGATGGCATGTTCTGGGGAACTGAGAACAGAACATCAAGAAAATAAGGAGTCTTTTGAAGATGATTTATACTTACGTTGGTATCGTCAGAACATTAAAAAAGACCATTCAAACGTCTTGTCACAACATGAGGTTTCTAGTTGATGTATTCTTAAAGGGACTAGCATTTTTACAAAAAATGTTTTCATGATTAAAAAAATGAAAATAGGATGTCCTATTTAATAAATATAAACTGTTGATTGACGAAAGCAAGGAGGTAGCAGGATTGCACTAGATCAGGGGTGGCCAAACTCTTACAGTCAAAGGGCCAAAATAGTTGTGCATATAGTGCAAAGAGATAGGGGGAAAATGTTGTTAAGAAAACAAACAAACAAACAAACAAAAACAAAAAAAAACCAGTTCAGTCGAGCAAAATAGACACTGCCCCTTTAAAAAAACCTCAGATTGGCTTTTTGGACACATCGTGCTCCTGTCAGCACTATTTTGCTTTGCCGCACCGGACAGCTCCCCAGAGAGCTCAGAGAATTGGGGGCCATTTCTAGGGCTGCAAGGGAGGCTTCACGAACTGCAATTTAAGGGGGGGGAAGAGCCACATGCGGCTCACGAATTGGCCACACCTGCACTAGATGTTTCATTTAGGCAAATACAAAATAGCTTCACCAGCTTGTTATCCCCTTCCTAAGTTCCAGTGTTCCCAGGTACATATTACATTTACTGCTACTCTAGTCACCTAGGGTATATCTAGACTACACGCCTCTGCTGACATAGTCAATGAAGCGGGGATTTAAATATCCCTGTCTTAATTAAAATAAAAATGGCTGCTGCGCTTTCCCGGCTAAGCTGATCGTCGACACAGTGCGCAAGTCAAGACACGGATAGGTCGACAGGGAATGCCTTTGTCAACCGCTCCCTTATGCCTCGTGAAATGAGGTTTACAGGAGCGGCCGACAAAGTCGTTCCCTGTTGACCGATCCGCGTTTTGACTGCTGCGCTGTGCCGACGATCAGCTGAGCCGGCACAGCGCAGCAGTCATTTTTATTTTAATGAAGCGGGGGATATTTAAATCCCCACTTCACTGACTATGTCGGGTAGTCTAATTTACATGCCTATGGCAACAGAGGCATGTAGTCTAGACATACCCCTTGTATTAGATGCAACAAAGATCTTCCCACGCAGTCTTGCAAACTTAAACACAGTAGCACTGTACCAGGACATAAAAATCAGGAAGAGAAACCCTTTGTAAACAAAAGTGAAACTAACCATTTTATATAATTACAAACATGACCAAACAGCACAAGTGATGAAAAAATACATTAAGAGTTTCAGAACCATTTCCCTTTTAAATATCTAATAACTTACTGGCAGTAAAAGTAGTATGGATTTAAAAAAAATACAATATATTGTTTTATTAAAAGGGCATCCTTTATCACTGACAGATTTGAGTATTGATTAAATAAGTTTTGTTTTATATTTAAAACATTCACTGATGAGGAACAGCATGCAAGGAAGGCTGTGAAGCATCACTTAAACACTGAAAAAATTCCTATTGCCATCTTGGGTTTTAGGGTAACCTGTCTGGAAATACAATCTGACATCCAAGTCTTGACCCCATTCTGCAGGTTGAGTAGCAAGACATTTTCAAAGTGTACAACAACACTAACCTGTGTTTATGGGATTTTCTGATGTATGTGAATCACTAAATAGGGACTCAAAGGACCAACTAAACAATAATTTTTAGAGAAAAACTTTCCAGAAGTCATAGCTTCTGCTTTCCAGGAATTCCTGGGAATATGATAAATACTGATCTTGTGTGTTAAGCAGGGAAGAATGTTCCAAAGTCCGTAAAGTGGCACCTAAAAGATAACTTCATTCACACTTTATCTCTCCTGATCAAAGAAGAAAAGAAGCAGCTGGAGAAAACAATTATCGTAGATGTGAGAGATAATTAATGGCTCGTGGCAAGAGCACAGCCGAATAGTGACTTTGACAGCAGATGGAAAGAGTATAATTCTCTGACTTAAGCCACAGAAATATATATCAAATAATGAAATTTCAGCCTCAGGGTCCAGAGGAGGAGAAAATAACCTGCCACAACACAAAACATATACTATTAAACTACAAAACGCAGACACTTATCAGGAAAACAAGTTTATCTTGCAGTGCTCCCTCTCAGGCTACGTTTCCAAGTGATGATTTAATTACAAGCATTCAGAGCTCAGGAATCCTTGGTTCCATAATATTATGTGTGAAAGAAAACCTACTTTACCTGTACAACAGGCCATTCTTTTAGGTTGTGTCCTCAGAGCTGGTTTTCCATTAAGCAAATAAGCCTCTGGCGTCATGTCATAAAACAGCCAAGAGACAGCAAATAACAGGACTGGCCAGTAAAGACAGCTGCCAGTGCTGATATCTCAGCTGAAACTTATTAGAGCTACCTTCCTCCTTCATAGCCACATTCCCACATTAAATAGAATTGTATGAAGCAGTCGTGTGATTTAAAAAAAAAGTTTTTCTTTTCTTGCTTTCCTTTAATTGACAAAGTATCCCCTTCAGGCTTTCAGGCCCTAAAGAATCCTTGCACCAACCAAGACTCCTTCAAAATTGCCTACTACTATTTAGCTGCTTTGGCTGGTTGGACAACAGATCCAGACAGATGCAAACCTTGTGGTAAATTGCTGACATTTCAGCAAATGTCAGTTTTCGCCTCCACCTGACTGCAGTCTTTAAACCATCTGCTAATTCAAAAGATGCAAACCACAGCATTTCCAGTGAAATGCCCACACAGTATTTTTGCTAATACTTGTGTGCCCTCAGATTCTGCCAATGGTAACAGACTTCTACACATAGTTGTCAAAAGTCTGGCTGAAGAGACCAGTGATGTGAACAGCACTTTAAATCTGAGGCTTTTGTGAGATCCTAGTCTTGAGGACAATTATAGACTGCTGATTACTTCCATGCCACATCGACCTTATAATTCCTTGTCTAGAAGCCTGGAAAATGCCAGCATTCCACGAGTTAATTTTCAATCCACTGGGTAACACAACTTCCACTTTGGCTTCTAATGTTGTTATCTTGGGGGAATAATATGGTATGGTAAAGGAAAGAAATCTTCATATAAAAAAACCCTTGTGATCACTGAATCTACTTGAAACCCTTAGCCAGGTAAGCTTAATAGGAATGTATATGAAAAACTATCATTAAAGCCCCACTTCCACTGGGTCTTAGCTTTGGGTTTCTTCTTGCAAGACAAACTAGATTGCATTCTGCTTTATTATCAACTAGCAGATTTACCCAGCATTTCCCTGTAGTGCCAAAACAGAGCATTAATCCACACTTCTCCATTTTATCTCTTTTCTGTAAGGTTTATTGAGAAGCAATTCTATTTCAGGTCCACCCTATTTTTCTGGCTCCTCTTTCAACATTTGCTCAGTTTTATCAGTCATGAGGGCATTCCAGGTGCATCCCATTTTCCTGGCACAACCAAATTCTTACGTTACTTTAATTTATGATAAGAGGATGCTGTGTACCTAATTTGGTGATCCTAGCTCTAATTGTTTAGAAGGAGGTCTTGATCAGTCAGAAAGACAAACAGACAAACTCTCTAAAATATATAGTAGATTATCTTTTTTTGATTATTCTTCTGGTGCCAACAAATGTTCAGCACAGCACAAGACACAAATATCAAGACAGTGCCTGTTCCAAAGAGCTCACTTTCTAGATTAAGAAGGCAAGACACAGCAGAAGAGCCAGAAGAAGGAGGCACTGAAGGTCCATTATATTAAATACCATTATTGTTATCAGTAATTGCCCATTTCATTACTCTAGCACCTCTCATCTCAAAGGATCCCAAAGCACTTTGAAGATTATCATTTTAGTTGAATTGGGCTAACCCTGCAAAACAATCTTTGTGAATATTTGTTTCATTAAAAAATGACATTGTTTACACATTTAGTTCTTATTTCTAGATGAAATTCACCCTTTTGTAGAGGGTTAGTACAAGGAGTAGGCATCCATTAAGTTCTTTTCTGACATAGGACTCGTGTGGGCTCTTTGCCCATGGGTGAATTTCACTCTGCATGAATATGTTGGTAAATAAGCTTTACTAGCCTAAAAGGCATGTTTTCAGCTTCAATGCTAGAATAGTCACTGAACACAGATTCTAAACCATATAACTAAACTGTCATATATATTCATTCCAACTTTTTACTGTTGATTACTTACATCAATTTTCCAACTGACAAACAAAAACAATACATTGTGACTTTTGTACGTTACCACTACAAAGCACATTTCAGATTTTGAACATGTGCAGCGAGCTATACACAAATGAGATGCAGATCACAAACTATTCCCCAAAGAGAGTTGCCAAGAATTTTAAACAGGTTAATGTGAGAATTTTGCAGTTTTTATGGGTAATTTACAGATAGAAAAAGAAGCACAACGATCAGGCCAGTTATTTCATACAGCTCATTTGATGAGCTCTAACGTACAGCCATATAATCATTTCCTATGTCATTGCTACACCACCGTCTCTGGGGCTGACCATGCCAACAGTGAGTTAAGCCAAGACTTTAACCAGTACTCTTGCAAAAAGGGCTGGCAACTATTTAATGGCCGGGACCACAACTCCATTAGCATAGTACCAAATCCCATGGCTGGCATCCTGTAAGAACAGTGGTTCAATAATGTCCCTCTTGAGTCCTTCATACCAACACAGTATATTTTAGCAACAAACGGGGGCTCTGCCATTAGTACTGACTCAGAAAGGAAAGTGTCTTCTATTGAGTTACCAATACCATTCCCTGCAGCACAGTGCACCTAGAACCGTGCTGGGGTATCAAGATCAATAGTTACTGATAGGGAGACTTGCCCCCGGCAGAGTCACCCACACTGTTCCCTACACCATTGCCCCCCTACTACTCTGGTGGGGAATTCAGGTCAGTTCTGAATAGTCCCCTGTATATCGGATATTGGAATCCTTTGATTTCACTGATTCTGGAGCAAAGGAAAGAGACAACACCTCAAATGAGATGCAGACTGTAGTGAGACATGTAGCCTCCACAATACTACAACTTAAAGAAAATAGATGCTGGCTCCTGTCACCTATTCTCCATCATCATGTATTAAGAACCGACAAGGTTGTGATTTCAGGGTTTCTTTCTTCATACATGATCTATGCCTGGAGTTGTGTTGGTAACCTTGCAAACAAGAAGAGACTGCAGTTTCATAATCCGCCACAGGTGTGGGCAAGATTTGCAGAGATGATCACATGCATGGGATACACCATCAAGAAACCACCCGACAAAGTAAACATTTTATTAGTAAGTCAAAAAGAGAAGGCAGTGGGGAGAGAGCAAGAGGGCACTGAAATGTCAGATATATAACAAGCTTGATGGTCAATTCAGATCTCAGAGACAAAATAATACTTTGTATTACCATAGCACCTTTCACCTAAGAAGTGTTTTATGAACAGAAATTAATTAAGCCTCACAACCTACCTCAGAGATGGGTAATTAATACTATTTCTATTTTATAGATGAGAAAAGTGAAGCACAGAGAGTGCAGCGATTCAGTGGAAGGTACAGAATCAGAACCCATCTCTCATCTCCAATGCTTCTAAAAGCCCCTGCCTACCTCCAAAGCAGTTTGCACTAGTGGTATCATTGAGTTAAAGTGAGAAAATAGTTCTGGGGGGGCTGCTGATAATTTTTTTTAACCAGAAATGACTGAGTAAGTCTGGTTGCATCCATGGATTGTACTCTCGTTTGATATATAGGCTACGTCTAGACTGGCATGATTTTCTGCAAATGCTTTTAACGGAAAAGTTTTTCCATTAAAAGCATTTGCGGAAAAGAGCATCTAGATTGGCACGGACGCTTTTCCGCAAAAGCACTTTTTGCGGAAAAACATCTGTGCCAATCTAGACACGCTTTTCCGCAAAAAAGTCCCGATCGACATTTTCGTGATTGGGATTTTTTTGCGCAAAACAAATCTGAGCTGTCTACACTGGCCCTTTTGTGCAAAGCCTTTGCGCAAAAGGGACTTTTGCCTGAATGGGAGCAGCATAGTATTTCCACAAGAAGCACTGATTTCAGACAATAAGAAGTCAGTGTTCTTGCGGAAATTCAAGTGGCCAGTGTAGACAGCTGGCAAGTTTTTCCGCAAAAGCAAGTGCTTTTGCGGAAAAACTTGCCAGTCTAGACATAGCCATAGAGAGAGAGGCAACCAAACACACACACACACACACACACACACACACACACACACACACACACACACACACACACCATGTTAACAACTGTGAGGCACAATTACTTAAAGAGACCCTTATTTTATACAGAAGGCATGTCCATCCTTCCATATTGCAACCTTGACTTGGTCTAGCCTAGGGTACATTCTGTTTTGCTATCCAGAAATGGGACGTGCCAAGGAATTCTATGTTATCCTTCACATAGTTCTCCTCACCCTGGCAGACAGCAATAGCCAGATAGGTGATTGCTGTGGAAGAAAATTCCCAATTAATTGCTAAGGAATGACTTTTTCTTCAGTAATCTTCCAGTACATTAGGTTAGGCAGCTTACACACTCAGAGCTGGTCTACACTAGGGAGTTATTTGAAAATTACCCCCCTTATTTAGAAATAACACGTGGAGCTTCCACACTACCAAGCCTGTTATTTTGAAATAATAGGCTGATTATTTTGAAATCTGTACTCCTGCTTTCCTCAGGGAAAAAAGCTTATTTCGACATTGTTATTTCAAAATAGTGTGGATAATCCAGTGCTGTTATTTTGAAATAACTACTCTTTGGAACAGAGCAGGACAAGAACCACTTGACGTTCAAATCAAGAGAAGAAAGTGGGGATGGCTAGGCCACACTCTCAGAAAACCATCATCCAGCATAGTCTGTTAAGCTCTCAAATGGAACCTGCAAGGAAAACGCAAAAGAGGAAGACTTTGGACAACGTGGAGAAGATCTACTGAGATTGAAGGACAACAACTGGGGTACTCCAGGAAGTTTTGTCTTGAGACAGAGTGAAGTGGAGGAGACTTGTAGATGACCTATGCTCTACTCAGAGTACAAGGGTTTAAGACTCCCCAGAGTAATTTGAATAATTGCTCCCCAGTGCTTCCTGGGGTTCTAAGTCAAGGTAGCGTGATCACAATAATGGAACCTGCCTCGGATTAATTTTGGGCTATTTTGATTTTGTTACTTTGGGAGTTATTAAATCAATTTTAGTTATTTCAGAATAGTTTCCTAGTGTAGACATGCCTTCACTGTATGAATAATATTGAGCTGTTTGTAAGTTCCAGAACAATGTATACGTACACCAGTGAAAAAGCCCACCAATGCACAGATTGAAAGAGAGGAGTGAAACAGACATATGCCAAAAGAGCTAATAAAAAGTAAGAGTTAATCTGAATTAGACCCCATCTCATGCATAGTACCCTTTGGAGCCAGTCCCCACAAACAGAGGCACAAGACACAGGACATCAGGCAGAACTGCAGTTCACTTCTCTTCCTTGAAAGCTTTGAAGAAATAGATTTTATTTCATTCCCAATGCATAACTGGGCCTGACAAACTGATGCCAAGTCACTTGCACCTTAGATGGGGATGAAGGTCCACCAAAAGATCCTTTTTGGATATGGCAAGTCCTAGCTGCCATAGGCAATGAAGTGACAAATTCTGGTGACAGAAGGGGACCCAGGCTAAGCGATGGGTGGTGAGGGGTTGCCTGCCAACAGTTGCCAGTGGACAATGCAAAGGCTAGGAACATGGGTTGGCATGTGCATGTACTGCATCCAGCTCAGAGAGCAGAAAGTTCTGATTTTCATACTGGCTTGTTTTTTACCTTGAGTGCCACAGAAGAGGCCAGGGAGTCCATGGTAGCAAACCTACTGCACCCCAGCAACAGAATGAAACACAAGGCCTCCATCCATAAGTACATATAGATTCTAGTGCTCAAAATTCAGGGCATATATGTGTAGCTAAGGGTGGAAGGCTAAAGAAATAGGACCAACAATGGTGAATATTCCATGTTACAGTACTTCTCTGCCTCTTACTCTCACCCCTGAGTTGCCAGGATAAAATTTCCCTATTGATCAGGAATGGAAGGAGCAGCTGCCTTTTCTAGGGCTTCAGAAGAACAGTGCATCCCTATTTTCTCTGGGCTGGAACAGCATTTAACAGTGATAGTGAAAGGGAAGTGAACTCTTCATGGTTTCCTCCAGATCTGCTGTGCTCCTGGACATGTCCACAACTGCACTCACTTTAGGTTTTTTATCTATATATTCTCTCTCCCCACTATCCTACTGCACATCCCCAAACAAAGCAGAGGACAGAACTTACCTATAGCACAGTGGTCACCCATGTACCCAGGTGGGCACAAGCAGGTGATGTTTCCATCTATTTCCTGGCAGGTCCCAGCTCCACAGGGCTTCTCATCACATGTAATGGGTGTAGCTGTAACTCACAGGAGAAAGGAATATCAGCCAAATTATACCAATGCCTTTTGCAGTTATGCAGCATGACTACTGTTGCTGCCCGATGTGGAGAGATGCCAGCCACTCACATCTCTGTGCTGGTTCACTCTCTACTTGCCATGTTACTCTGAAGTTAGCTTTGGTTTAAGAGTACTTTACTTTGGCTACACTGCCACAGAAGGTCAGAGTCAAGTAATGGGGATGGATGAGGGCTGGATAATTGTAGGGCCAACAACAGCAGTTGTGCTTGTGAAGATAAAAGCAGTTGGATATTTTGTGTTTCCAGGCATAACTCAAAATTGCTGCAGGTGTGGGAAAGGAGCCATTCCTCACATTCCCTCCATCTGCAGAACTGTACAACTGGCCTGGTGCATTATGATTGTTCCATCATAGAACCATAGAATCATAGAACACTAGAACTGGAAGGGGAGGACCCAGTACCGTCTAGACCCATGTTTCTGAGCCTAGCCCTGGCTGCTTCCTGCGGCTCCCCTTGGCTGCAAAGGACGAAACAGAGCCAATGGGAGCCGCAAGGCTCCGTGGCTGCGGTGCCGGTACATAAATAAACCAGGGCGGCCAGTTAATGTGTTTCTGAAAGTGTTTCTGTGGTACACTTTCAGAAACACTGATCTAGACCATCCCTGGTAGATGTCTATCTAACCTGCTCTGAAATATCTCCAGAGATGGAGATTCCACAATCGCCCTAGGGAATTTATTCCTGTGTTTAACCACCCTGAGAGTTAGGAAGTTTTTCCTAATGTCCAACCTAAATCTCCCTTGCTGCAGTTTAAGCCCACTGCTTCTTGTCCCATCCTCAGAGACCAAGGAGAATAATTTTTCTCCCTCCTTCTTGTGACACCCTTTTAGATACCTGAAAACCGCTATCATGTCCCCTCTCAGTCTTTTCCTTTCCAAACTAAACAAGCCCAATTCTTTCAGTCTTCTTTCATAGGTCATGTTCTCTGGACTGTTAATCATTTTTGTTGCTCTTTTCTGGATCCTCTCTAATTTCTCCACATCTTTCTTGAAATGTGGTGTCCAGAACTGGACACAATACTCCAATTGAGGCCTGATCAGCGCAGAGTAGAGCAGAAGAATGACTTTTCGTGTCTTGCCCACAACACTCCTGTTAATGCATCCCAAAATCATGTTTGCTATTTTTTGCAACAGCGCTACACTGTCGACTCATATTTAGCTTGTGGTCCACTATGACCCCTAAATCTCTTTCTGCAGTATTCCTTCCTAGACAGTTACTTCTCATTCTGTATGTGTGAAATGGATTGTTCCTTCCTAAGTGGATTACTTTGCATTTGTCCTTATTAAACTTCATCCTATTTACCTCCTCCTTTTTACATCATTTGTCAGCCACTCTGAGAGGTAGTCTACTAGGCTTGAGGGCTTAATGGTGTGATCTGGTGTGGCAAATCCTACCTCTCTATAGCTTTCCACTCAGATAAAATACTGCTTAAATACCTTTTCATTATGTTCCCTCTGCTGTACACAGAAGGGAACTTTCCACCCCCTTTCTATAGAAAAAGGTTTGCTAGAAAAGCAAGAAATATTTTTAAGAATACCTTTTGCAGTGGGTTCTGGCACATCGGTGGCTTCTGGTGAAACCTGAGGCAAGATAGCAGTGGCAGTAGGTACTATCTCTAGAGTTTCTAGAACAACAGCTACTTCTGTCTCCTGTTCTGATGCCATGGGAGTAGAGAACTGTATTTCAAGCTGGGCCTCTTCAGGACCCATGGGATCTTGTGTTAATTCAATGTCTGGCATACTGGTATTAATTACAACATCTGGCACAAAGGTTTCCCCTGAAACATCTGGAAATGGGAGTGTGGGTGTGGGTGTTCCTGAAGAATCTTCTCTTCTCTCTTCTGGTACCGCAGGAGATTCACCACTGACCACAGCTACGTCAGATGTTTCTGTGTTAACTTCAGGTATTATAGATGTTTCACCACTAGTTTTGTAAACTGTTGACGTTTCTAAGCTAATTTCAGGCAATGCAGATTCTTTGTCCCTGGTTTCGTGTACTGTAGAAGTTTCTATGCTAATTTCAGATATTGCAGATGTTTCACCACTAGTTTTGTGAACTGTAGAAATTTCTATGGTAATTACAGGCAATCCAGATGTTTCACCGCTAGTTTCAGGAGCTGTAGATGTTTCTATGCTAATTTCAGGAATTCCAGATATTTCTACAGTAATTTCAGGAAATGCGGAGGTCTCTCTACCAATTTCTCCAGATGCAGAGCCATCCCCACTTGACTCAAAAATATGGGGGAGTGTGACGGCTGTTTCTCCACCTAGCTCCTGTGAAACTGTTGGTTTTGTCACAACTTCCACCAACTCAGAAGTAACCAAGGTGACTCCTGGAAGTCCTGAGGCCTCCCCACTGACTCCAGTCACTGCTGAGGATTCTCCACTTAAGTCTGTGACTCCAGAAATCTCTCCACTAAAATATGGGACTCCTGATGGCTCTCCACTGATGTCTATTGTTGCTGATGGCAACCCACTAATATCCATAACTCCTGATACTTCTCCAGATGTTTCTCTTTCCCCTGAAGGAAGTCCACTGATTTCTAATATCCCAGATGGCCCTTCTCCTACCTCTTGTGCAACAGATGTCGGGGTTACAACTTCCATTAAAGTTGTATCCACAAGAGAGATAGTGGGAAAGCCAGATGGGAGTCCACTATAATCATAAATTCCAGATGGCAGTCCACTCATTTCAGGAGCTCCAGAAACCCCACCACTGAAGTCTATTTGCCCAGAAGGATGACCACTAGCATCCAAAATTCCAGACACTGTGCCTGATATATCTTCATCACCAGAGGGCAAGCCACTGATTTCCAAAAACTTTTTTGCTTCTGCTTCCGTAATAGATGGGGTTGTCACTTCAACCAAACTGGCATTTAAAAAGGTTATGCCTGAGGACTCTCCACTTATATCAACACCAGAAACGAAGCCACTTAGGTCTATGAGGCCGCTTAAATCGGGTATCGCAGATGGTGCTCCACTGATATCAGGTAACCCAGATGGTGCTCCACTGATATCAGGTATCCCAGAGGGTGCTCCGCTGATATCAGGTATCCCAGAGGGTGCTCCGCTGATATCAGGTATCCCAGAGGGTGCTCCACTGATATCAGGTATCCCAGAGGGTGCTCCGCTGATGTCAGGTATCCCAGAGGGTGCTCCACTGAAATCAAATCCTGAGGGCAATCCACTGATTTTCCCACTAATGTCCCATTCAGCAGATGGTAACCCTGATAGGTCTCCTTCTCCACTGAGCCCAATTGTTCCTTTTCCTTCCAGTTCCCTTCCTGCTACTGTTGTGACAACTTCCACCAAAGTCGTATCCACAAGAGAGACAGTTGGAAACCCAGATGGGAGTCCGCTTTCATCATACTCTCCGGATGGCAGGCCACTAGGAAGATCAACACCAGAGACTTCTCCAGAAGGCAGCCCACTGGTTTCTGGAATTCCACTGGTTTCTTGCAGTCCAGATGTTATCCCACTAAGTTCCGGGATTCCAGAAGCAGACACGTCTTCCTCGCCAGACGGTAACCCACTGACTTCAATACCCGAGGGCATCCCACTTTCATCCCCTGATGGCAGTCCAGAAGGAAGTCCACTGAAATCCAGGTCTACTGATGGCAATCCACTTTCTTCGATCCCTGAAGGCTCTCCACTAGGTTCCAATGCTCCAGACGCTGATTCTCCAGATATCCATCCAGACGCTGATGGTTCACCACTGGTTTCAGGTACTCCAGATGCAGATATCTCTCCTGAAGGCACTCCACTGAGAGAAGTCTCTGCACTTGGCTCCTCTGGTATTGCACTAACAGGAGGGAAAGCTGATGGACTCACTGGAGAAGAAGCGGGGGGGGGGGGGGGGGGGGGGAGAGGGGAGGAGAAAGGAGAGAAGAGCAAGAGAGCAGAGAAGAAGAATTTAACAAATCAGTTTCAAGAAGCTTTTGAAAATTTCCTGTTTGTGCACAAAAATTGACATATACCAAAATACTCACAGACTCTGAAGATCCTATACACATTCCAGATAGCTCTCTCTCCCCTAAACTCTGTTAATGAGGATTTATCTCAAATACAGTAATTCTGGAAAAGTGGTTCAATTTATTGCCTTCTGTGACAGTACAATTGCAACATAAATTCCCAAAGGATAATCAGCAGAACAAAGCCAGCATTCCCAGCTACCATTAGTGGATGGAAACTGCTGCTGCTGTTCCACAGAAAAAAAAATCTAAAGCTGTCCTGCTGTTCTTGTCTCAATGTTGCTTCCAGTAAAGCTGTACCCCCTCCCTACACTGGAAAGCCAGAAACTAAAATATGTTTCTTGGCTGTATTTTTCCCTCTTTACATGCACATCAATGTGTATAAGGTAGTTAATGAATGCTGGGCTATTAGCACTGGTTTATCAGTGTAGGGTTGGCTGATAAGTCCAATACTTTGGTTTTGACTATTTTTATTGTAAAAAGATGTGCACTGAATCATTGTTTCAAAAAATAAGCACAATTTGAGCTCAGTTTTCCAGAACTGCATGTGGAAAAAAGCATGTACAAAACTGGCATCTGGCTTTGTGGTATCTGTACGCACATCTTCTGTATGGGCAATTTTGAAAATCCGGGCCATAATGAATTACCTGGATTTTGCTAACAGGTTTAAAAAAAAGATTCCTGTCACAAGCAGAGCTGATACAGGTGAGAGTTCTTGGTTTTATTTGCTGTAAAAGAGCCCTCACTTCCTTGTCTCAGAATTCCCTTTCTACAGTCACATAAAGCCCCATTTGCCCTGGGTTGCCTGCATGTGAATAATGTAGTGTCTATGAACAATGCCATATTTCACTCAGTGTGATCCAAAGGAGAGATGCCTTGAGCTCCAGGCCTCAGAGATTGGCTTGGCTAAAGGTGCATGAGAGGCAAATCTGGATTACTCTGCTAGAGAACGGACTCCCCCTGAAGAGAGTGCTGCAGTTCAAAGCTTCCTCCTTCATCATACTACTTCTCAGCTGGATTCAGACAGGGATTCGTCTTAGTAAGGACACAGTACTTTTATTTCTGGATTGCCCCGGTCCTCCGCCAGCCTGCTGTGTTTAGACCCACCTGATAGCAAGGAAATGTCAGTTGGAAAGACTTCCGTTCCCCACTCCGTCTGATTTTCAGGTTCAGTGGTAAACTCAGTTTCCACAGTTGTCTCCTCTCCAGAGGGTACTTCCTCCAATCCAGGGATCATCTGGGGTACAATGTGCTCCTCAACAAAGAATGGGGTGACCTCTTCAACCTCTTGCAGAGATGGTAGGGCTGGAACCGAAAGGTATTAAAGACAATTTCTAAGACTGCATTGGCTCTCTCAGAAGCCTGCTGCTGCTCCATAAACCATCCTGATACCATGGTGACGAGCAATATAGAGCTTTCTATAATTAAATACATGACATTTCTCATACTAGGAGATAAATAGACTAAATTAGACTGGAGAAAATAGGGGCAGAGGAGACTTCATAGCTCATTTCCATCTCAAATTTTCTGATTTGAGAATGAAACGACTGCAGAAGTATAAGCAATATGCCATCCCTGTGTGTCCTTGGGAGGAACAACTCCTTTTGGTAAACATCATAGAGTGGAACCCCTGTGTAATCATCTCCTTCATGAAATCCCTCCCCTACAGAATGCAGAGATTTCCTTGTGCTATCGGCATTGTGTGCTATGTACATGGCTCTGAAGAGTGGGTCAGTACCTCGGAAACAGAATGCCTGGTGTCTTGACAGTGGATCAGGGAATCCTGTCTGGTTGGGGTGCAAGTAGATGGTTCTCACACCAGGTTTGTCTCCCCCACAAGCAGGACGTGGGGTCACAATGGGATATCGGATGCTGCCATCAGCAAGCCAGCCAGCATGGCATCTATCCAGGCCCAGCTTCCAGGCGGCATGAAGTTGCCCAACAGAGGCCAGGGTGGCATTCTGGGTCTCACAGTATTCCTGGGCTTCTAAGAAGGTGAACTCGTCTGGCTGGGTTGCAAAAAACACCTCGCCTAGGGGAAAAAGTCAAGTGTGAGTCACTGACACATAGAAACTCTGGACATTTCTGCCCCTCTGCTGTACATTACACACACACACACACACACACACACACACACACACACTCACAGACAAACACACACTCCCTAAAAACAGTACTTTCTCACAGGCATGTGAAGAACATACCCTGTAATTTGTCTATGTAGCAGTACACGTCGAACATCTCAGAAGCTGGGCGCATTCCATATGTCCGAACGCCTGGGGAGCTGTCCTTGTCTCCTATGCATTTACTCCGTGGGTTCACAATGGGGTATCTGCCAAAACAGAAAGAAAGGGGCCTCTCTGGTGATGGTGCTGTATACACTGTGATTGAAGAATCTCGGTGGCTGCATCTAGACTGGCATGATTTTGTGGAAATATTTTCAACAGAAAAACTTTTCCGTTAAAAGTATTTCCGCAAAAGAGCATCTACATTGGCACGGATGCTTTTGCGCAAAAAGTGCTTTTGCATAAAAGCATCCGTGCCCGATATAGACGCGCTTTTGCGCAAGAAAGCTCCGATGGCCATTTTAGCCATTGGGCTTTCTTGCGCAAAAAATTAAGGTGCCTGTCTACACTGGCCCTCTTGCGCAAGTATTCTGAGCGGGAGCGTCAAAGTATTTGCACAAGAAGCACTGAATTCTTACATTAGAATGTCAGTGCTCTTGCTCAAATTCAAGCGGCCAGTGTAGACAGCTGGAAAGTTTTTGCGCAAAATCTTGCCAGTCTAGATGCACCTGGTGGGTGTTCATATGGAAGGAAGATAAGCAGTATTACCTGTAAGCTAAGCGCTTGAGTAGCCACCCAGGAGAGTGCAGCCCAGCTGAATGGCAGAGTACCTACTTAGCATTTAGAGGTGCCCTGATGGTAATATCTGGATGTTATATTGGGCTTTTCATTAGTATGATTTGGAAACCTGTTGTGGACACACAACATGGGAATATGCAGGGAGCATGTTCCCATTATGCCACAGACCGATATGTGTTTGACCCATGTCAGGTGCCGCTGCGACTGTGTTATCACTGGATCCTGCATCCATGAGGGGCCATGCAGCACATTTGCTGTAACCCAAGTGACTCAGTTTCATGGCTGAACATTTCTTTCATGGGAATCTCGACCTGGCCTGAGCTGTCCTTACCTGACAGTCTGGTCCCTCAACCAGCCAGCATCACACTGATCAAAACCAGCCTCGTAGGCAGCCTGCAGCTGTTCGGGTGTGGCAATGACGGCATTGTTATCCAGGCAGGCCTGCTGGGCTTTGGTGAAGGTGAGGGAATACCTGTCGGAGGCTGGTCGGTAATGAAACACGACACCTGTTGGGAAAGAGGAGAGAGCTGTGATGGACAGACATGGAGATCCCCATGCATCCTGAATGGAAGGGCCTTCAAAACCATCCTGGTAGGAGCTGGACCTTCTGGAGTCGCGTGGATTAAAGTCCCATGTTAACAGATTTCTGCTGTTATTAAAGAGGCTATAAAGGGAGGGGTTACCCTGGGGATCTCCTCCTCCTCAACCATTACAATGCAATGACCTCCCTTTCAGTTGTAGACAGAAACTCACCGACCTTAGGAATCTGGTTTATCAGACAGAGGGGGTCATTCTACAACAAGAAGGCTCCCCTGCCCATTCCTGTGCCACGCAGAGGAGAGCTGCTGGCAGTGGGCAGGTAACTAGTCCTGCCATGAACTGCTAGAAGCAGAAGAAAGGCTGGGAGTGCCTGACCAGACACACCTTCCCCAGTAGAGCCAGATTCATTGCTAGATGGACAGAGGTCAGATTTTGTCAGCTGAAGCAGTGGTGTGGCTGGCCCTGGAAGAAATGGATTGTGAGGTTTCTTGTTGTCCCTGTGACTTACCAGTGGGAGAAATGGGCTTCTTGGGAATAAGGCCACTTTCAGGAGCGGCTGTCACTGGCACAATCGCCTCTTCCATCGAGGCAGACTCTAGTTCCGGTGTGGCAGTCACCCCCATGACCTCCTTCACAGAGCTCGCCTCCAGGGCCTCACTGGTGAAAAGAGTCTCCAAGACCGAGGTGGTGACCTCCTCAGGAGTCACCCCTACAGCTGTGACTGCCTCTTCAGTCACGTTCTCTGCCTCGGTGAAAGCCGTCTCGGCAGTGATACCAGTGGCAAAGAGATCTGGAGTCACAGTGAAGCCTTCATACAGCTCTGACGCAGTGGCCGTGAGGTTGATTGGCTCTAGAGTTGCAATGCTACCTCGGGCTTCCTCCTCGGTGACACTGTGTGAGGGAGGCATCTCTTCTTCTCTCTCAGTGACGGTCTGGATGGTGAAGTTTTCAGGGGCTAAGTCCTCATCTACAACAAGAGGCAAACGTTTCCTTTACTGCCATCTCCAAGGGGCACAGGCTCAGGCTTTGGAAACAAATCTGTGTACGGACACTCAGAGAAGGACTGGACGTGTGGACGCTCTGGTGTGAGACAGGGAGGGTGATCAGAGGAATAAGGAGGTTGTGAGGGGAACCTGGCCAAAAGATAGGGGTGTGTGATGGGAGATGGGGCAGGTAATGTGACGAGAGCTATGGTAGATAATGGGGTGATTGTGCAAGTGTTGTGAGGGGATCTGTTACTGCACAAGGCATGTGCGTGATGGGAGATATAAACCATGTGAACAGGTGCCGTGATGAGTGAGAACATGTGGATACTCTGGGAATTATTCGATTTTGCAGAGGGATTCACTGAGACTGTGGGGCACTGGCCTGCTGGGTACTGAGTGCCCCTGTTTGGAGGATGGCTTCTACCTTTTAAATAGTAAAATAGTGACCATTTCTCCTTCTACTGCTCTCTTCCCTCTAAAACCTCCTACAATGGATATTGAGTTAAAAGGCGAGTCTCTTGGTTTTTCCCCATCTGTTCTCTACCTTTCACATGTGTTAGGGAGTCAGAACTCCCTTTGTTGCCTGCTCGCCCCCATTATACTCCTGATTCTAAACCTCTAGCACACCGCACACTAAGTCTAGTCTTTTGTGATCTCTAGTGCCAGCAGCAGGGAATTTAAAATACAAAGCTTAAAATGGGGAGAGGAAAGGATGCTCCCATAATGCTGCACTGCAGGCTCAGCCTGGAAGTGCAGCCCAGAGAGATGTGGGGAGACAAAGAATCTCCTGTCATATTTCAAGGCATTTTCTCTTTGGGTATGTCTAGACTACATGGCTCCATCAATGGAGTCATGTAAACTACTTTACCCGGCATAGTCAATGAAGCGGGGATTTAAATAATCCCCGCTTCATTAAAATAAACATGGCCACTGCGCTGTGCTGATGATCATCTGATCCGGCACAGCGCGGCAGTCTAGACGCGGATCTGTTGGCTGGGGAAGCCTTTGCTGACTGATCCTGTAAACCTCATTTCACGAGGCATAGGGGGTCGGTCGGCAAAGGCTTCCCCAGCTGACAGAGCCGCATCTAGACTGTTGTGCTGTGCCGGATCAGCTGATCATTGGCACAGAGTGGCGGCCATGTTTATTTTAATGAAGCGGGGATTATTTAAATCCCCGCTTCATTGACTATGCCGGGTAAACTAGTTTACATGGCTCCATTGATGGAGCCATGTAGTCTAAACACACCCTTTGAGTCCAGAGGGGAAGAGGGGAGGAGCTAAGATTCAGACACTGCTCCTGCCCCCAGCACAATCCCATTGGCTAGTTTCTGAACAGACACTGGCTAATGGGAGCTGCCTGTTTCAATAACAGGCAGCCAGAAAGCACAACCCTCCTGATCACTCCCTCAAACACATGACCGAGCAGGCAGAAACATTTTAAGCTCTGCAAGCCTTTAGGTCTGCAGGTAGGTAGGCAGGCTGGTAAGTCTACTGATGAGAACCTGCCTCTGACACCTCCGCCCCTCCCTTCCTCAATCCTCTTCCCCCCACTCCTGCCTCACTACTCCACATGTACCCATACTCCTTCCCAGATTTGGCACCCCAATCTCCTGCCTGAGATCATAATCCCCTCTTACCCTAAGTCACATCCCAAAACCCTGCACTCCAGTTCCCTGCCCTAGGTCACAATTATTTCCTTCACCCAAATTCCCTCCCAGACTCCATTCTCCCTTCTGCACCCCAATCCCCTTACCCCAAGCTTCCTTCTGCACCCAACTTCCATCTCAGACACCATACTTCCCCCATTAATCCATGGGGGTATGTCTACACTACCCCGCTAGTTCGAACTAGCGGGGTAATGTATGCATACCGCACTTGCTAATGAAGCCCGGGATTTGAATTTCCCGGGCTTCATTAGCATAAGCGGGGAGCCGCCATTTTTAAATCCCCGCTGCTTCGAACCCCGTGTAGCGCGGCTACACGGGGCTCGAACTAGGTAGTTCGGACTAGGGTGCCTATTCCGAACTACCTAGTTCGAGCCCCGTGTAGCCGCGCTACACGGGGTTCGAAGCAGCGGGGATTTAAAAATGGCGGCTCCCCGCTTATGCTAATGAAGCCCGGGAAATTCAAATCCCGGGCTTCATTAGCAAGTGCGGTATGCATACATTACCCTCCTAGTTCGAACTAGGAGGGTAGTGTAGACATACCCTGGAAGAGTACAGCCCTTGACCACTTTACAAAATCTTGGGAGTGGCCCCCATCAAAAATTATTGCCCACCCCTGATGTAAACTGACATTTGCTTTCTTTCTTTAAGTGAAACTGTAAGAAGCTTTTCAGTGTTAATCCAGAAGAGGAGATAGCAACAGAATCAAAGGCATTCAGAGACGGACATCATAAGCGATCAGTGGGGAAAGAGTACAAGTGATATAGCTGACTCCTATATACGATAATATCTGAGTTAATTGTGCACTGACATGATTAAGAGGGGATCAGGACGTATTTGAAGGAAGTATCAAAAGTGGAGGGAAATGTAATGGGATCCCTGTGATTATAGCTATTTTTATTATTTATCACTATGATTGCTACTGTTAATTTAATTAATTTTGTAATAAAATAGACTGTGAAATGGTCTCTCAAGGGAAATTATGGAAGTCCTATCACCTGACTTACTAAAAACTGGCATAGACACACCAGTGTGGAACAGACAATGACAAATAAACAGGCATTGGACAAGAATAACAGTTTTTTGTCTCTAATTTCCATGGGAAAGTCCTATATACAGCTCCTGGAGCCTGCTGCTTAAAAAATACTGACAGAGGTACTTAATTCAGCAAAAGAAGTGCAACTCACCTATGTAGCAGATTGCATCATAGCGCGAGTGGGGGTAAGGGTACCCCGTCTGATTGACATGGAGGTACACCGTCCGCACTCCCACCAGGTTCCCGCCACAGTTGGGACGTGCCTTGGAGATGGGATACCGAACGCTGCGGTCTGCCAGCCAACCTGCACTGCACATATCCATGCCACCCTTCCATGCCAGGTATAGCTCTCCGGTGGTGGCCAAACGGGCTCCAAGTCTATGGCACTTCTCTGCGGCTTCCTGGAACGTGAACTGCTGTGGGGAGCTGGCATAGAAGACTTCACCTGCAATTACACAAACCATGGACTCAAGAATTCACTGCAGTGTTTAGTTCCTGTTCCATCAACCTCTCTCTTCCTTTTGCGTTCCTTTCCTAGGGGCTGGCGGGATGAAGGAAACGTTAAAAACACTGGATGTGTACAGCCTGGACGAGTGACAACTAAGGGGGGAGACGCACAACTATGGGGGAAGACCAGTATTAGGAAGGTACAAACCTCAAGGAGGGAGCGGAATTTCTAGGGTAGAACAAAGGGGTGTATGTTCTACTTGGAGTCATATGATGACATTAAGTGAAAGAATATTTTTAGCCTGTTTTTCAGAGGCACTGAGCCCCCACTGCTCCCATTGACATCAGTTGTAAGCATCGGTGGTCAGCATCTGTGAACATCATTTCCCAATGAGAGATACCAGAATGTGGAATTTCTCCCTGAGGTAAATAATGGGAGCTCCTTGGCTTTAGTCATTAAAACTAGAGTGAACAAAGCCCAGAAAAACTAGGCTTTAGGGGATAATCCAGCCTTGGCAGGGGATGGGACTAGATGGGAATCTCACATGACATGGCTTTTGCATCTCTAATGCCTCTGACTTCTAGTTCCTTGCCTCTCATTTTATCCTTATTTGCAGTGAGGGCGCTCATAATATTGCCTGCTCAGCCCCATGGGAATTACATAGGAGAAACCCAAAAGTACCTTGCATTTCCTCTGCGTAACAATAAACATCGTATGTTTCATTTGTCTCACGAATGCCATAGGTCCTCACTCCAGGAAACGTATCCTTGTCACCATAGCAACCCTCTCGGGGATGATGCATTGGGTACCTGAGAGTGAGAGTACACACAGGAAATGTCTAGTGAGCAGACAGAAGTTTCATTGGAAAGATGACAGCCACATGGCTCTGTGGTACCATCAGGATGAGCTGAACAAATGGTGGAGAATAAGAATTGGGATATGACATTCTGGAGGGAGGGAGGAATTGGAGCAGGATAAAACCCCAGAATTTTTCCTGAACAGAAGTTGAACTTAACTTATTCCTTTCTATTCTTGACAATGCAGGGAAGGGGAGAGGAGCCCTCCAGGTGTCTCTCTGATGCAGGGGAAGTTGCTGGTTTTCAGACTCCTCTGAGCCCAGCTAGATGACTCCTAGATGTGTGCAAAATACCACCACATCTGTTGAGCTTGGCACGTAACCTATGCAGTTTGCATGGGCAAAAGGAGAGGGTAGGTGGATGAGGATTTAACCACCACTCTCAAGTCTCTGGGCCATTCAGTCCTTAGTTTCTCAGCTGTGACCACCAAACAAAGGGGCTGGTTGTGAGAGTGGTTTTATGACGTGGATACTTATCTATTGAGAAATGGACTGAGATCCACCAGCTCATTCCACACCATATGACTATCAGATGGTAACTGATAGTCATTATTTACCTGAAACAGGCTTAACCTAACTATTTACATGTGAAAAGCTTTGTATCCCATTTCCCTTCCTGCCTGTATAGCCCTCTTTTCTTCCCTCTTGGCCACCTGGCTTCCTTTCTTTCAGTTGATTACCTGACAGTCTGGTCAGCCAGCCAGCCGGCATCACACTGATCAAACCCATCATCATAGGCAGCCTGCAGCTGTTCAGGGGTAGCAATGACAGCACTATTCTGGATACACGCCTGCTTTGCCTTCTCGAAGTCCAAAGTATACCTGGAGGAGATGGCTCTGTAATGGAACACGATTCCTGGAAAACACATTCACCAGTACACACACACGCATCAGTCAGTGAAGAACCAGCCCCTCGCCAGTTTCCCTTTCGAAGGGGTCAACAAGTCAGAGAAGAGGCATTCTAACTCATGTGGAAAATCATGCATTTGCCACGGATTGCTCATATTGCAAGGATAGTCCACTGTGCCCTGAAGATACTATGTTTCCCCAATGCTATATTCCACCATCCCACGTCCACCAGGCTTCAATCTCAGGGCAATGAGATGTGCTCCCTTTGGTGAACAGACCTGCCATTCAGTCCAGGGTTTTTTATCCTATGATGTTGGAGCACACTTGGTACATCTAAATCCAGTGTTTTAATGCTAACTGCTTCACCATAAACCAAAATGCAATGAACACGTCAGTCAGAAGGATTCAAAACATTCAAGACATTTACAGTGTCTGGCATGGCACAGCACAGTATTGTGAAACCCCTCTATGGAAATTGGCTAATTGTGTGTTATCAGTATAATGGTGAATTATTTATTATAGACTTGTGTATGTCCAATAGCCCAATCAGGATAGAGGCTCCAAAGCATGGGGCCCTGTCCGAACACACAGGAAAGCATGGCCCTTGCCTTAAGGATTCCTTTATTTCATACAAAGCAAATGTGCTTTGAAGAGTTGTCTGTACTGCAAATGTAGTTAAGCCACAGCATTCCAGAGAGAGGGACTTTTAAAAGGAGTGGGTGGCTATATGCATAAACATCAACAAGGGTTAAACCTCCTTGCACCCTCTCTTTTTTGGTCCCTCTTCTCACTCACCAGTTTCATTGGTGAGAGAAACAATATCCACTGGGGAAAGTTAATTGTGTATTATATTATCTACATATCAGTGAACTAAACCACTTTTACATTTCTTGAAAGAATATAACAATGTCTTTACCGAAACAGACGGATGGGGCCATCCATACAATATCCCATCTCCTAACATACTAGGTTAAGGTATGTCTACACTACAAAGTTAATTCGAACTAATGAACGTTAGTTCGAATTAACTTTCAAAGGCGCTACACTAGCGCTCCGCTAGTTCGAACTTAATTCGAACTAGCGGAGCGCTTAGTTCGAACTAGGTAAACCTCATTGTACGAGGACTAAGCCTAGTTCAAACTTACTAGTTTAAATTAAGGGGTGTGTAGCCCCTTAATTCGAACTAATGGGAGGCTAGCCCTCCCCAGCTTTCCCTGGTGGCCACTCTGGCCAACACCAGGGAAACTCTATTGCCCCCCTCCCGGCCCCGGAGCCCTTAAAGGGGCACGGGCTGGCTACGGTGCCCGTGCCAGGTGCAAGCCTGCCAGCACCCAGCTAGCAGACCCTGCACCTGGCACGGCTCGAGCCAGCCACCCGATGCCCCCCAGCCCTCCCCCTCTTCCCGGGACCAGGCTGGCGGCTCCCGGGAGCTTGCCCGGGACCGCAAGATTCGGGCACCCGCCTGGTCTAGTGCGGACATCGTGGACCTCGTCTATGACCTCCGCACTAGGCACAGGAAAGTGGCCGTCTAGGGCAGGAGAGCTGCCAGCCTGGCCACCCAGGAGCAGGTGTGCATGAAAATCAGGGTGGTCCACTGAGACCCCCGACCCTGAGCCCTGAGCTTAGAACAGCCATACTAGGTCAGACCAAAGGTCCATCTAGCCCAGTAGCCTGTCTGCCGACAGCGGCCAACCCTAGGGACCCTGGAGGGGATGGACCAAAGACAGTGACCAAGCCATTTGTCTCGTGCAATCCCTCTCCAGCCTTCCACAAACTTTCAGTAGGGACACCACTCCTACCCCCTGGCTAATACCACTCCATGGACCCAACTTCCATCACTTTATCTCACTTCTCTTTAAACTCTGTTCTAGTTGTAGCCTTCACAGCCTCCTGCAGCAAGGAGTTCCACAGGTTGACTCTTTGCTTTGTGAAGAACAACTTTCTGTTACTAGTTTGAAGCCTGCTACCCATTCCTTTCCTTTGGTGTCCTCTAGTCCTTCTATTATGGGAACTAATGAAGAACTTTTCTTTATGCACCCTCTCCACCCCACTCATGCTTTTATAGACCTCTATCATATCCCCCCTCAGTCTCCTCTTTTCTAAACTGAAAAGTCCCAGTCTCTTTAGCCTCTCTTCATATGGGACCTGTTCCAAACCTCTGATCATTTTAGTTGCCCTCCCCTCTCCCACACTCTCTCTTCCCCTCTCCCACCTCCTTTTCCCAGTCTCCCCGAGTTTTGTTCAATAAAGACAGATTCTATTTTTGACCACACGTTTTCTTTATTTTGTACATCAGGAAGGGGGGCTAGGGAAGGGTAAGTGGAAGGAGGTGAGGGAGGAATGGGGTACGAGCCCCCGATGGGGAGGACTGGGCTGGCTCTGTGGGCTTCTGGGGGTGGAAGCTCTCCTGCAGCCCCCCAATTGCCCCCTCTCCCCAGATGGCAGCCTGCGGCAAGTGCAGCCGGTCTGATGGCCGAGTGCTGTGATGTGCCCAGTGTGGGCACTCAGGGCACTCCAAGCCAGTACTGCTTTGCAAGCGGGGCACCCCTGAGAACTGTCTGTCCGGGTTGGGGGTTGGGTCCCTTTAAGCACAGCCCTCGGCTAGCCTGAGGCAGCAGCTCCATGCTCTAAGTCCTCATCTGATGCCCTGCCAGCACTGCTTCCGGCCGTCCTTAAGCCTGGTTCAGGGTCCACTTAATGTGGACATGCTAGTTCGAATTAGCAAAACGCTAATTCGAACTAGTTTTTTAGTCTGGATGCGTTAGTTCGAATTAGCTTAGTTCGAATTAACTAATTCGAACTAAGTTAGTTCGAATTAGCGCTGTAGTGTAGACATACCCTTAGATAGGTCCAATGTTGTGTTTCCTGCTACACCACATCAGACCACCAGTCCATCTCATCCAATGTTCCATCTCCTGCCCATATCAAAACACATTGGTATCATCTTCTACCATACTGGGGGACACTGTTGGTCTTTTTAATCTGCCGTGCCAGATCCTGCCTACATTAGAATAAATGAATGATCCATTTGTTTGGCTCCTACTTATATACAAGATCATACCAATGATCCATCAAGTCTGAGACCTTTGTATGACAGCGAGTGATGCCAGATGTTCATGGAAATGGTAAAATGTTCCCACTCCTATTCATGATGCAGCTGGTCAGATTTCTTCCTCCCTCTTTTTCCCCAGTCAAATCAGTGTAAGCATCAACACTATCACCAAGAGAAAGCATTAAAGTAATGGCCTCACCTTTCACTTCAACATTTATTGTATCCTGGCTGTCATCAATACCATGCATCACCTCACAACGATAGGTCCCAGTGTCATTGGACCTCAGAGCTTTGATTTCCAAGGTGGCATCGGTGGGAATGGCAGGGTAATTGGGCAGAGAGATCAACTCCTTGTACTCTGTGTTGATTCGAACCTGCCCCTCTGTGGCCACTAGTAAGACGACTTCCTTCCCATTAGAGAGTCTGCTCCATTTGATTCTTGGGGTCAGAGGAGGTGTATAGAGGGCTGTGGCGACATGATCCAATGATTCGATGAAGTAGCAGGGGATAGTCAGAGAGTTTCCCAGGGCGACACGCAGAGGAGACTGTTCAGGTATGCTCACACTCAATGTGCTACCATGATCTGCCAATCCCAATGTGGAGGGAGACAAAGTGCGGATTAATAATCGATAACAATCATCAGTCATAACTATCAATGTTTTTGAAATAGCCTCAGTCTAGCTCATCGATCTACACCCACAATATTAGCACATAGTTTTTGTATATTCTAGTCAATATAATTGAAGTTATTGATGTTCCTAAAAGAGCACCAGCGCCTTGGTAACAACCCTGGTGGAATATTACACTATTATACTGAACGTAGTGTGGGACTTGGCATGAGGATACAAGCAGCTCGGACTGTCTTCCACCCCACCAAACACAGCAACAGCATGTCATGGTGTTGCAGCAGCTCAGAGAGGAGGCCCTTGGCAATGGAGGGTAAAATTAGACAGCTCATAGGTAGATTTGTTGTCTGCTGTGTGAGGGGTATGTTAGCCTGTTGCATGTATGGTCTCCTGCACTGAACAGTGATCCTGACAACTGTACCTACCTGAAACTTCCACAGAGGTCGCTGCAGTGATGATTCGCAAACACACAAACACTAATAGTAAAGTGGTCATAGTTTACCTGTAACAAACAAAACATGGAAGCAGGGGTTAATTACAGCTGGCCGATCATAGGGGAATGAAATCTTTACAGGACTCTTAAGAGGGAACAAGCTCATTAACCTACAATATCTAAACACAGGATGTTTTAAAATATAACCAGTAACAAGAGAGAGTTTTCTGGGCAACACTTTGTCTAATAGAGAGAGTATTGCTCCAGACAAAGAGTGTTCATTACGTACAGTAGCATTACTAGGGATGTAAGCGACTAGTTGACTACCCTATAAGCACAAGCTTATCAGATAGTCAACTAGTCCCTCAGCTTTCACTTCTTCCCCTGCCCCTTGCTGCCTCTATCAGTGGCAGCAAGGCGGGGGAGCAGGAGCCGGTGCTGGGGGGAGCTGGCTTAAAAGCTGGTTCCCCCCCGCACCGACTTTGTGGGGACACAGGGGAGACAGAGAGGTAGTAGGGACTGGGCATGAGCTGGGAATCAGCTGATTCTCGGCTTGCACCCAATCTCAGGTGCTGTGCAAGCTCTTATTACATTTAAAAGACTGGTGCACAGCATGGGGGATCTGGCGCGAGCTGGGACAGCTCATTCCTGGCTTGCGCCGTATCCTCCCCCCGCTGCACTTCTGCTTTTTAAATGTATTAAGAGCCAGCTCTTAATACGTTTAGAAGCAGAGCCGCAGCAGGGTTAGCTCCCAGTCCCAGGAGCTAACCCCACTGCAGCTTCCCTGCTTATCAACTAATTGACTAGTCGATGGAAATTCCATCGAGTAGTCGATTAGTTGAGTCAACTAAATTTAACATCCCTAAGCATTACTATTCTGTTCTCACACTCTCTCTTGTGATCTTCACATCTGGTCAGAAAGACGATTTTGCCATGGAGCATCTCATTTATTTTACATCTATTCTAGCAATGTCCACTCGGTCAGATGCTCTCTATATTTAAACTTACACTTCAGCTACCACTTGGAACACCCAAAGTAGAAGCTCCTTCACATTACCGATATCCTTCCTCTACCAAGCCAACATGGAATCCTTGGCCAGCTGCTCGGATGTACTTTGTACCACTCAGGCTATTCTAGCGGAAGTCTGGTCCCTTCAGAGTGAAAAGGTCAAAGGTCACCACACAACCAGTTAGCCTGTCTTTACAGTCTATATCACTTTAAATACGAATGGATTCCACAGCTCTTCAGCAACTTCACTCTAAGGCCTACATGACACATCCATCCAGTAGGGATCCCTTTCATCAGGGAGCTCACCACTTCAGAACAGGAAGTGGGGGACTATCCTGTATCTAGATGAAATGGCAGAAGGAATGAAGGGAGGTGGAAGGAATCACACAAATGGGAATGCCTCTAGTCTTGTGTATAATGCCATGGGATTTTAAATAACCATAAGTGGGCAGAATCTCAGTTTTGTGTTGCCTCCAAAAGACGGCACAGCACCCACTAACTCTGCCCTGTAGGACTGATTCAACAGAGTCAGAAGGAAGAGGCCCACCTCCTCAGTCATTTAGGTTTTCCTTTTCAGTCACCTATCCAAATACTGGTTGTTTGTCTCCTGAGAGCTAGAGATCTCAGGTTGTGTGGGTGTCACTGTAGCCAGAAAACATTATGGGAGACTATGTAGATTTCTTTTGGCTTAGTAGTAAAGTTCATTAACTAGTATACTTGAAAGCATGGCACAGGACAAGGGAAAATATAAATTACATTGTATGAAGGCAGGCCTTTAGGGTTTCACTTCTGAAGAATTGGGTTCAAATCCTACTTAAGTCACAAGAGAAAATGTGTTTCAAAGTTTCAACTTGGTACATAGTGAACTGTTATTGACATGAAAAAAATATTAAGCCCTTCTCTACTCCAGAGAGGCTAAACATTGAACAAGCAAGAGCTGTGGTGGGTCAGGGCTGAGGTTCATTGGCAGAGATGTGTGTGGGCCTAGATTTGTAAAACGTGGGTTGTTGCATGTCAGGACTGATGTGTATGGGGGGTTGAGGGTGAGGGGAGGGGAGGGGAGGAAGGGCTGCCAGACAACATTAAGGAGAATCAGCAGAGCTGTGTTGATGTCTGGGACTAGAACAGCAATGGGTGCTGCAGGGTAGGACTGAAATATGTATGAGAAGTCTCAATCTTTGCTCATGTATTATTTATTATGTGTGGCTCTAGGCAGTACAAAAAGTCATTTTTACGAATGATTACTTCACACGTATATTTGTAAGCATCTTTCATAGTATCCATGACCAAAAGTACCCTGTAAAACAAACAAACAAACAAACAAACAAACAAACAAACAAACAAACAAACAAACAAACAAATAAATAACCAGAATCAGACTGCCATTGCTCAGTCTGCACAGTGTCCCATAGCATTTTGTCAAACAGCAATGCCGAGGTCAAATAGAAAGCTAAGCAGCAAGAGACAGGGAGTAAGATATTAATTTGTATCACAGGGAAACACTATAGTTTCTCGCTGGCTGCAGAAGTTATGTACCTATCCCTGTTAAGTTTTAAGCTATTATTTATTTGTATGCCAAGAGGATGGAAGTCCCACTTTAGACACAAAGCCTTAAAAATGGACAGACTATGGGTATGTCTACACTTGCCCCCTACTTCGAATTAGGGAGGCAAATGAAGCATACCGAAGTTGCAAATCAAGCCCGGGATTTAAATCTCCTGCGCTTGATTTGCATGTTCCTGGCTGGTCGCCATTTTACAAATTCACTAGCCCAGAGTAACTGCCCGCGTCTACATGTGGCAGTGAAACAGGAGTCCGATTTAAAGCCCTAACTCAAATTAGCTGGTATTACTCCTGTAATGAGGTTTACCAGCTAATTTGAATTTGGGGCTTTAAATTGGACTTCCGTTTCACTGCTGAATGTAGATGCGGGCAGTTACTCCGGGCTAGTGAATTTCTAAAATGGTGATCGGCCGGGAACATGCAAATCAAGCATGGGATATTTAAATCCTAGGCTTGATTTGCAACTGCGGTATGCTTCATTTGCCTCCCTACTTCGAAGTAGGGGGCAAGTGTAGACATACCCTCAGTCTTAGACTCTAGGTAAGGACTTTAGCATGGGGTGTCTGTGGAGATAGGAAGGGGAAGAAGCTCAAGCCAAATGTCAGAAATGTACCCAGTGTTTGCAAGGGCACCATTTCAGATTTTTTTGGGGTGTGTGTGTGCTGATCTGTGCATGCCCTAATGGGGGAGGGAAAAGGGAGTGAGAGCATGGAGGGGGGCGGGAGTGCAGACTGAGGACAGCGGCTTCAGCAGTGTTACTGAGCATACTCAGTACAAGCCAAGAAGCAAATTGGGGGGACCGATTCTGTTCACTTTCCCCCCACATACATATCACCTGTCTAGGTCTACTAAGGCACTGGAAAACTCTAGTCTTTTGGGCAGATAACTTAGCAAGTAGCTGACTCAGTTAATTCCTATATAAAAGAAAGAACATTTAAATAAATATTAGATCCACTCAGCTCTAATATTAACATTCCCACATCTTGTGGCAAGCCACTTAAGGGACACTGGTTAGCCTTAAAATGTTAATATATATCCTTACTTTCTTAAGCTTCAGAGGGGTAGCCGAGTTAGTCTGTAACTAGACAAACTTAAAAAACAATGAATAGTCTAGTATCACCTTAAAGACTAACAAAACATGGAGATGGCATCATGAGCTTTTATGAGCAAAACCCACTTCTTCAGATGACTGGAGTAATAAAAGTCCAGATTCAAGAATAAATAAGTGAATGGAGGTAGGGAAAGGAGGGGAAAAAAAGGAGAAAAAAGACAGTGAATAGATTGTTCAAGTTACAAGAGGCTGATAAGAACAATTAGAAGCTTCAGGGGGTAGTTGAGTTAGCCTGTATAGGATAAATTTAAAAAACAACAAATGGTCTGGTAGCACTTTATAGACTAACAAAACATATAGATGGTATCATGAGCTTTCCTGGGCACAATTAGCACCTCCATTGTTTGTTTGTTTGGTTAAGTCATTAGGATGTGGAAAGTAGTGTGAGTCAGCTGATATCCCTGTTCATTCCATTTTTATAACAATCAAATTTATAAATGAAGTTACGCTCCAACCGTTCCCAGTGTATTTGGCTTGTGGCATTGGCCTGAAACAACAGGTTACTTGGAGATCCATTAATGAGAGAGAAAGGCTATGTCTAGACTGCAGGCTTCTTTCGAAAGAGGCTCTTTCGAAAGAGCCTCTTTCGAAAGAGAGCGTCTAGATTGCACGGAGAAATTTCGAAAAAGCGGCTTGCTTTTTCGAAAGAAAGCATCCAGTGAGTCTGGATGCTCTCTTTTGAAGAAGCCCTATTTACATTGAAGAACGCCTTCTTTCGAAAGAGGAACTTTTGAAAGAAGGCGTTCTTCCTCGTGAAATGAGGTTTACCGCCATCGAAAGAAAAGCCGCGTTCTTTCGAATTAATTTCGAAAGAACGCGGCTTGAGTCTGGACGCAGGGGAAGTTTTTTCGAAAAAAGGCTACTTTTTTCGAAAAAACCCCTGAGTCTGGACACAGCCCAAGAGAGAGACTGCCAGGACTCTTGGGCTCTATCTTAGCTCTGGAAGTGGAGTGGGTCTAGTGGGTTGCAGAGGGCAGATACATTTGGGCTCTATATAAGATCAGAAAGGCCATACTGGGTCAGATCAATGGTCCATCTAGCCCAGTATCCTGACTGCCAAGAGTGGCCAATGTCAGGTGCTTCAGAAATCATAAACAGAAGCGGCATTCATCAAATGATCCATCCCCTGTCGCCCATTCCCATCTTCTGGAAAACTTATATTATTCTTATTGAAACCCTGTTATAGTTTGTGCCTTCCCACCCTCTGCTGGTAAAGAGTTCTACAGGTTGACTATGAAGAAATAATTTGTTTTAAATCTGCTGCCTATACATTTCATTAGGTGACCTTATTGTGTTGTTAGTGAAAAAGTAAAAAACATTTCCTTATTCTATTTTTTCACACCATTCATGATTTTCTAGCCCTCAAACATACCCCCATTCTTTAGTCATTTTTTTCCAAGCTGAAAAATCCCAGTCTTGTTAATCTCTCTTCATTTGGAAACTGTTCCTTACCCCTAATCATTTCTGTTGCCTTTTCTGTACCTTCTCCAAATCCAATAGATCTTTTTAGATGGAGTTACCAAATCTGTATACAATATTCAAGATGTGGGCATACCATGATTTTATATAGAGGAAATATGATATTTTCTGTGTTATCTATTCATTTCTTAATGATTCCCAATGTTCTGTTAGCTTTTTAGTTTTTAGACTGCCACTGCACATTGAGCAGATGTTGTCAGGGAACTATCCACAATGATTCCAAAATCTCTACCTTGAATGGTAATTTAGAACCCATCATTTTTGTATGTATAGTTGAAATTATATTTTTCCATGTGCATTACTCTGCATTTATCAACACTGAATTCCGTCTTCCCTTGTGTTGCCCAATCATCCAGGTTTGTGTAACTCTTTACAGTCTGCTTTGGACTTCATTATTTTGAGTAATTTTATATCATCTGCAAGTTTTGCCACCTCACTATTTACCCCCTTTATAAGAACATTTATAAGTTTAACAGTACTAGTCCAAATTCAAATCCCAGCAGCATAACACTCACTGCTACCCTCCCCCCCATCTTTTAAATACTACCAATGTTTTCATGAGGATCTAGTGATCCTTCAATTACTTGAATGACCAGCCTTTTGTTATTCTCAGTCACTACCTCCATTTTTTTAATAATGAACTCCCTGCCCCAAAGGCAAAGCTGCAAGCAGCTCAGACTGTTGCATTTGGAGCCAGGGCATGCAGCTTTAAGCAGACCTCAAGAATTAAATCCAGAGGTTCCAACTTCAAGGGAGAGGGCTATTGTCCCCTAATCCCCATAAATGGAGCCCTTGCATGTTTGTTAGAAAGAACAAATGCTAGGAGAGAGCATAACTCAGGAGATTGTTTATTTAACAGAGAGGCCACTAATAGGACACTAGTTTTAATAAGGTCCAGGTCTTTGGTGACTTAGGTTGTGTCTGCACTGAATTCTAGCTCCAGGGGACATACTTGCACTAGCTCCAATCAAGTTACTGCACTTAATATAGAGATTAGCCATGGCAGACTGAGTGGCAGAGGTGTGAGGGCAGAGAGGGATAAGGGGGGCTAGCCACATGAGTGTTTCAGATGGGCTTGTGCTCAGGTGTCTAGCTCTATTTTTAGTGTGTTAGCTTGATCAGAGCTAGGTCAGGTCTACATTATGTAGATTACGTAGCTGGAGTTATTTTACTCTAAGCCGAGCTTGGCGGTGTCCCCACAGTGGGAGGCTGATGGGAGCAAATCTTCCAGTCAGCTTCCCTTCCTTCTCACAAAAAAATGGAATACTGGAGGAGGATGCCAGTGCCCTCTGAGTTTGATTAAGAGAGTCTTAACTAGACTCATTAAATCAAACTCTGGAAGATTGATGGTGGCAGCGGCGATCTTCCATATATTGTTGACAAGGTGCTAGTGTGGGTTATGTTTCCTCAGGCTGGAAATTACATCTTCCAACTTGAAGTGTAGCCTTACAGGGAGTTTCTGCAGAAGAAGTTTGGAATTGAAATATCTCAGAACAGAGAAATTAAATATAAGGGCCTGGCTGTCTGAAACACCTCCAGGGCATTTATTATTATAGGCCGGTATTACCACTGAGCACTAAAAGTTGCAGCAATAAAGTTGTTTCTGTGTCAATATTCATTGCCGATGAGGGAAATGAAGCAGGAGAGCAGGTTCACACCAGCGCGGGTTAGGATTTGCCAAGCATGGTTATTCTGAATGGGTGACATTCACTCCTGTTTGGAAAGCCAGCACAAGCCCCATGTCACCCCCTGATGATGCTAAATGAATTGGGAACAGGGAGAGGGGAGCTCAGTCCAGTTTCTAACGTGTGGATATCATGAAAAATATGCAATTATAATAAGCAGCCTTGAGGACTAATTGGATCTCATGATGACAGAATCAATAGAGAGGCCAAGGATTGAATACGCCATGGAGATGGAAGTCCCCTATCATCACTAAGTGTCATGGTGGGGGAGGCCTCCAAGGCAGAAGGTACATTTAGAAGGATCAGCCTGTGGGAAACCTTGTACCATCATAGCTTTTCTAGCTTTAAACAAAACATGCCACTTCTCTAGTGTCAACAAATCTTGTACCTTGCAGCAGCGTGAGCATTCTGCTCAAAACAATTTAAATTAAATAGCCTTGGCTTAGTGCATCACATGCCATTAAGCAAAGAGACAGGCATCCCTTTGTCTGATTTCTCTGCAGAAGAAGCCTGGATTGAAACATCTTAGAGCACCGAAACTGAGAAATCAAATATAATGGGCGCCGACTGGCTAAAAACACCTCCAGGGCTTTTACCTATTATAGGCTGGTATTGCCACTGGGCACTGAAAAGTTGCAGCAAAAGAAGTTTCTGTGTCAATATTCATTGCCAGAGGCAAATGAGGAAGGGGAGCAGAGTCATGCCAGTGCTGGTTAGAATTTGCAGAGTTTGAATGGATCAAATTCACTCCTACACAAATCCCATTCACCCCTGAAATCCCACTTTGTTTTTTTCTGGTCCTTCACACAGGGGTTATTTCATCATACAGTAAGAGCAGGAACTTTTCCAACTTACATTTGGCTTATTTATGAAAAAGAAACACCCTCCCTCCATATTCCCTCCTCTGCAGTATCCCACAGACAGTGAATTCTTTCTCTCAATGGCAACTTAAACAAATTAGAATAATTGTATAGAGTACATTCTGCCGGCTTCAGATCCCTGACTCCCTACCAGTGAGAAATTCAATCTGGTGCTTACTTCTCATGATCATGTTTGCAACATGTTCTCCATTTCTCAGTATTCTAACTACTGCAGGGAAATCTTATTCTACAGCTCATACAAAGCCCAGGTCTATGCTGCGTAGATGGTGCTGGATAATTTGCTATCATTAGCAACAATGATTTTATATCCTACTGTTTTATGATTCCGTTTTCTTTCAGCGATTATTATTTATTAGAGCATCTGGTACACGACAGTGGGTGACTATCTCCACTTTAAAGAGAGCTCCTATCACCGAATAAACAACAGGCCCTTGTCGAAAGCCCTCAGCGTGTGATGCTGTAGTCTATCCAGTGCTGGGCAAATCAGGAGTGGTATGCAGTTGCTATGGCTGGGATGCGTCATAGGCTTCTAAGGAAAGGAAGGAACTTTGTGACCATTAATTGTGTGACTGTTTGAAGCATGGAGTCTGGAGGGTTTAAGGAGAGAAGGGTCTGCCCACACCTCAGGACCTCCATGAAGTTCCACCAGGTGGCCTCCAACAGCAGCTGAGTGGAAGCAGGAAAGTGATTCTGTGGGCTCTGGCCAAGCAGTGATTAGTTAGCTGGGGACTGAGTCTAGGGGTTAGGAAATGGATCCCCACTGGCTCTTGAATTGGGATATAGGATTGTAGGTTTCGCCAGCATGAGTTGCATTATCAAGGCTTTTCACAAAGAAAAGAGCAAAAGATTGAGTGCTTTTATAGGGCCCAAAGACTGTTACAAAGCTCCATCCTCACCCACATCCCCAGGGCCAGTCTGTTAGGGGTCTGAACCTCTTTGAGTACATACAATATTATTTGAGGGTTAGGGCTAATGTAGGGTTACAATTAAGGTTGTGGTTAGGGTCAGTTAAGGTTAAGGATAGTGTTAAAAAGATGAATTTTAACATAGGGTTAGGGATATAATTAAGCTGTCTACATAGAATGCTTAAGAAGTAAAATAAGTGACACAGAAGTTCTATAAAGGTACAGATTAAATGCCTCAGTTTGAATGTTTCTGAGTATCTGTACTAATAGAAAATTAGTTCATTAACTCACACGAACCACTAGATGTCCCTTCCGAGAAACACAAATTACCTGTTGGTGTCATTATCCTTCTGTAGAAAACCTCCCCCACTATGCAGAGAGATTCTGAGGATGGGTACCTTTTGGAGGGTATATGTGTCTGATTAGATTATACTGAGAAGATAGATTCTACAAATCACCCTCATAAACTGAAAATTGTTTCTGATGGCAGCCAGTGCCACAAATGGAGAATCAGGATTGTACTGAGAATCTCAGAGGAGTTTGCGTTATAGGAACAACAATTCCCAGCCCCCAATCAATCACAGAACACTAAAACTGAAAGGGACCTTGAGAGAACATCAAGTCCAGTCCTCTGCCCTCATGGTAGAACCAAGCACCGTCTAAATCATCCCTGACTGATGTTTGTCTATCCTGTTCTTAAATATCTCCAGTGATGGAGAGTCCACAACCTCCCTAGGCAATTTATTCCAGTGTTTAACCACCCTGACAGTTAGGAAGTTTTTCCTAATGTCCAACCTAAACCTCCCTTGCTGCAGATTAAGCCCATTGCTTCTTGTCTTATCATCAGAGGCCAAGGAGAACAATTTTTCTCCCTCTTCCTTGTAACACCCTTTTAGATACTTGAAAACTGCTATCATGTCTCCTCTCAGTCTTCACCTTTCCGAACTAAACAAGCCCAATTCTTTCAGTCTTCCCTCATAGCTCATGTTTTCTAGACCTTTCATCATTCTTGTTGCTCTTCTCTGGACCCTGTCCAATTTCTCCACATCTTTCACACTACTCCACAGAACTGGACACACTACTCCAGTTGAGGCCTAATCAGTGCAGAGTAGAGCACACAGCCATGTATTTCTTGTATGCCTAGCAATGGGAGCACTTTATTAAATGTAAAGTAGAGCGCGTTATTAAATGTGAGGTGACTTCCTTTAAGTTTACAAGCTTTGTTTGTGCTGAACATGATTGCAGATCAATTGAAACTCGTCAGACGGAGTGTTCAAGACAATTTCTTCTGGCTTTTGTGGAGCAGAGAGAGAGAAGGAGGCAGGAGATATTATACAGGGTTACTGCTACCCACACGGAGTGTCAGAGCACATCCTAGGCCAGCTAGTCTGGATGAAAAGCATTCAGGCTTACTGCTCACCCAAAATTCCAGCCAGTCTTCCTGTTCTCTAAACATGAACAGGAATTGGAACTAGACTGGGTTAGCATTTTTCCTTGGATTTATTTATGTATCTGCCTTCAGGGCCATCCCTAGGCATACATGAACTACACGGCAGTGTAGGACACCTGAAAATTTGGGGCACCAAATTGCAACTGTGTGTGCTTATGTGCCTAAGGACAGCTCTGTCACCTCCAGTGCCAGGCTCCTCTGAAGCCCCTGCACCTGGTTGCTCTCTCCGACTGGTGGCAGGTCTTCTCTCTGTCCCCCCCCTCTACATGCTCCTCTCTGTCAGCAGCCGACTGCTAAATGGGGACTCCCTTCTGCTAGACTGGGGGTGGAGAGGAGCCCTCAGACTCTGTGGCTCTGCTCCAGCCCCAGGGAAGCCCCAAGTGCTGGTAAACCCACACTGCGGGTGGGGGGGGAGGAGGGAAGTCCCAGGTCTCCCAGAAACTGTGTGGGAGAGGGAAGCCCCAAGCCCTGAAGCTGCACTGGGGAGAAGGGTGGCCTCAGTGAATTGGATAAGTCCCCATAAATTGTAAGGACAGCTCTGTCTATCTTCCTAATTCAGTCAGATCTGGATGTAATTGAGTTCCCTGAGTTTCCAAACCAGACAGAACTGGAAAGGATTGGGTAGCACAGGAGATTTCTGTCCTGGAGGCCCATTGCTACTTTAACTTGGGTTTATTGCCACTTTATATTTAGCCCACTTATGCATGTGTGCAGCCTCTCATTTGGGCTCCTGCATCCGGGATTGTATGCAAACAATCACAAGTGGACAGCAAGTAAAAGTGCATGTTTGAGAAATCTGAGTATTTGGGATTTTTTAAACCCCTCTCTCTTTCTACCTCTTTACCCAGATTTTCACAGAACTAAAAAATCTTGTGAGAGTAAAAATGGTATTTTAGAGGCAAGGAAATTTCTATATCCAACAAAGTGCCTGCATAGTAACATCCCAGGAAGGCAGGCAGACATGCCGCCTATTTAAAGCTCAATCTGTCTAGACAATTTGTTTGCTTTTTGGCATGCATTTGCCAGTCTTTTTTCTAGCTTGCTTTTGAGTCTATCCCTTCCACAGTTTCTCCTGCTGCTTTTGGTTGTTCATTTCATATTAATCAACCTTGCAGCAAGTTTATTTTAATCACCCTTAATGCTGTCTCTTTTCTTGGGTTCATTTCACACCTTGTTTCTCAGTCTGCTACCCTTTCAGAAATGTGCTGCTTTTGAAATTTGGGACAAAGTGGACACTATAACACATCTTGATGTTACATCACTGATACACCATCTTCATGACAATACAAATGTCATCTCATTGCAAATTATGTGAGCAAAACTCCACGTAGCTTCCATTCTTTGATTTGATCCAGGCACATTGCAAGATTTGGAAAACTTTTAATAAACCTTAGTAGGCTCTTGGACTGGTAATAAAACAGCATTCATGGGCAGGTGCATGTGCCTTTTAGTATAACAGCATTTTCCAGGAGAACATAGTCCTTTACATTTGGATGTAAAGAAGCATCTACTAGGAGATCAAATCAGCGATACTTTAATGGACTCTCTTCCCTCAAATATTTAGTCTCTATTCCGTTCTTACCCTCCAGGGAATGCACCTCAGCTTCTCTCGGGAATTTCAAACATCTCCAGTCAATCTTGTTTATTTCAACTAACTCTTCCAGTTCTGCTATGTTCAGGACTTAATATGATGGCAACACTTTGAATGAAGGCTTAAGGAGAATTCAGAAAATGTATCTCCTCTTGACAGACATGTCTATGGGGTGTCCCAGGTTCCTTCAGTCTTCAAACCTGCCAATGGCTTTTTGTTTCAGTGAGAATAAGGAATACTTCTCTCTCATCTCCATGAACAAACCCTCCATTGTCTCTGCATGCTACAAGCTCTTTTTCAGGACTGAGCTTTTCTGTTCTAATCCCAGTCTGGTCCAGGAAATGGGAGGGGAGGGAGGGAAAAAAAGAGAGAAGGGAGAAACAATTTTATTTTTTTCAAATAAGGCAAGTTTTGGAATAGAAGTATAGTAATGAATATGCTCCTGTGACTTTTTGTGTTTTCTCAGCTGTAAAGAAAATAGAAAAACGATTCCATTCTGTCTGGCTTCCAAACCATTCTGAGACTGAGCCCTTTATGCAGTGGGCTGCTTGGCTGTTGCTCCTGCCAGAGCTGTTTTTGACGTGATTCCTGGGACAAGAAAGTCCTTTTTGAATCAAGAATGAAACGTGGCAGCGGTTACTGTGATATTGTGTCATTGTGGTGTGTTGCCCACAGCTTGCCAGGGGCTGACTTACCTCTCGTCAGCTTCCTGCTTCAGCCAGCAAGTTGGAAGCACAGAAAGAGATTTTATTAGAGCGAGGGCAGCAAGAAAAGGCAAGATTACTCAGGGCTCAGTACAGAAACAGATTTCCTCACACACCATGGCCAACGTATCTCACATCTATCCGGAAGTACCTCTTGTTACTGTGGTCAAGGGCTCTCCTGCACACAGCTTGCTCACTGGGCTGGCGGGACTTGGCCCTTCCCTGTTGACTGGATTGACAGGAATATTGTGCCCCTCTGTAATAACAACTCATGGCTCACTCTGGCTATGTCTACACTGCCTCTCGCTGGCAGAGAGTATGCTAATGAAGCACTCATTAGCAACTTCTCATGCTTCATTTGCATATTCTCTGCCTGATGCTTTTTGCACAACAGGTTTTTGCGCAAAAACAAGCTGTGTAGGCGGGTCCGTTTTGCGCAACCCCCCCCTTTTGCACAAGATCTGTATGCCTTCTTTTTTGAGGCATAAGGATCTTATTCAAAAGGGGTTTTTCGCGCAAAACAGATCTACCTACAGTGCTTGTTTTTGTGCAAAAACCTCTTGCGCAAAAAGCATCGGAAGAGAATATGCAAATGAAGCATGATATGTTAATGAGCATTTCATTTGCATTGCCTCTTCCGCAAAAAAGAGGCAGTGTAGACGTAGCTTCCTTCTCTTTTAGTTTGGGTATGCAGTAAATGGAGCCAGAATAACTAGACCTGCTCTAATCCACACACTGGGTTATTTCAGGTCAAGTCTCTTTGGCTATGTCTAGACTGCAGGCGGATCTTTCGATAGAGGAAATCCGCTTTTTCGAAAGAGAGCACCCAGCGAGTCTAGATGCTCTCTTTCGAAGACGGCCTCTTTACATTGTAGAACGCCTTCTTTCGAAAGAGGAACTTTCGAAAGAAGGCGTTCTTCCTCGTGAAACGAGGTTTACCGCCATCGAAAGAAAAGCCGCGTTCTTTCGAAATAATTTCGAAAGAACGCGGCTTGAGTCTGGACGCAGGGGAAGTTTTTTCGGGAAAAGGCTACTTTTCCCGAAAAAACCCCTGAGTCTGGACACGGCCTCTGTGCCCACTCTTATTTCAGTATAAGAGCCCTGTTTCCTTATAACTTCCAGCTTAACTAAATCAACATAAAGGCAATCTTATATCAAAATAAAAATATCCACACATAGACTTAAACCAAAATAAAACTAAAGGTGTCAAGGATAACTGATACAATTATCTCACATTCCATTTCCAAGGAGGATTTGCTCCCATCCTCTGAGAAGAGATGCCAGGATGAGATTCCAGTAACAATCTGAACAACCAACAACCTGCTAAGTTTCAGGTAGTGGAGATTCAACCCCCAACAATTTGCCTGGAGCGGATTTCCCTTTGAACACATAATACCATATAACAGGGGTGGGCAAAATTTGTAATGGGGGGAGGGCCACTCCAAGATCTTGGCAAGTGGTCATGGGCTCCATTTCTATGGAGGGGGTGCAGGGTCTGGTATGGAGGTTGGGTGCAGAAGGGAGCTTGGGGTAGGGGACTGGAGTGCAGGAGGGAGTGTGGGGGGAAAAGGAGGGAGGCTTCACACCCTGCCGTTCCCCCCAGCAAGATTTCTCACCTCAGAATCTGGCCAATAAGAACTGAGAGATTTTGCTGGGAGGCGGGAAAGCACGCAGAGCTTCCCTCCTCCCTTCCCAGCATCCAGAGCATAGTGTGAGCTGCTCTCTACCTAACGGTTCTGGGGAAGCGGCTGTGGGCCAGATCCGGCAGTTTGGCAGGCCGGATCCAACCTGCTGATGGCCACTTGCCCGCCCCTGCCATATAAACTACTGTTGGCACAGTATCCAACACACAGTGGGCCTAAGTCTCATTTACACCAGTCTCACACCAACGTAACTCCAGTGACATCAGCAGAGTTCCTCCAGTGTCACAGCAGTATGAGTGAGAGCAAAATCAGGCTGGACATATTGTCCTTCTTGCCTGCAACAGCACAATCATATCTCCCAGCCAACCACTAACATTAATTATCCAACAGATCTCTCATAAAACTAGTAGCAGAGAGCAGATCACATTGCCACTTACAATGGGCAGCATTTACTTTTCCACCATTCAAGACTAAGGTGTAATATCTTGGGGAATGAGCAGGAAACCTTCATGCTAGATACAACATCAGCACTAAATTATTTGTGAGGTGCCATGCTTCCCCGTGCAGGTCTTGTATGGAGACCACGTCCTTATCTCAAAACTTTGCTCAGTGATTCAGGAAAGAAAGATCTCCCACGTCAGTTTCTACTTGTATCTGTACATTTGTTTGACTGTCAGCAAATGTTCCCTCTAATCTTTTCCATCCATGTGCACTGAGGCATGTGCAAATGTGTACCATGAGTAGAAACAAAAAACCTACTGTGGGTTCTCTGCTAATCAGCTGGGTGGCATTTGAATCTCTCCTGAGCAAGCATACAAGCGCACAACTTACAGGGAGCATTGCCATCAGCTAAATGAATGCTTAGCAGACCCCATCTCTCTGGCTTCCCTGCTGACTCCCACAACACATCCAAAGCATTTAGTGGGGGTAAATAAAGGAAAACTCTCATTAACTATTCATTGTCACCCAGGGGGGTTTCAATCTTTGGCATGGATTCTAGGTCTCAAATTCCTTTTGCTGCCTGTGTACCTATGATGGGAGTGTCTGTTCCACCAGCTGTTACACAGGATTAGGTGATCATTCTCCCTGTACCCTTAAAAGAGAACATGCTCTTCATAGATCTAATTCTTATTGGCAAATAGTTGGTCTGGGGCAAAAGCCTTCAGTTATCTTGATCCTGGCTCTGTCAATGTGTTAGTTTATCCATCGAAGCTGAGGGCATCCATAGGTGCCGAATGTAAGCAAGCATAATAGTCCTTTGCTCTTGTCTACATGCACCATCTGATGATCACAAAAGTCTCCACGAAAGTTAGTTAACCAAGCCTCACAACACGGCCATGAAGTACGGAAGGGCAAGGCTCATCATCTCCTTTCTGCTCATGGGGAGACCAAGACACAGAGCAGAGAAGTGGCTTGTACAGTGACAGATTTGCACGGAGACATGCAGATTCCCAGTCCACTCAATTAACTATGATAAACACTGTCTCTCTCTGGAGCCAGAATAGACAGCAGTCCCTTATACCACAAGAGTCTCCTTCCTCTGAAATAAAACTGACATATCCTGGCTCTCAGATCTATGACTTCTGACTAGAACTGGTTAGAGATTTTCTGTTGAAAAGTTTTCTTTTCAATAGAAAATGTAATTTCTTGATGTTGCCTAACATTTTTGATTTTTCTTCTGGGAAAATCAAAATTATTTTTTTGGTTTTGTGTTAGTCTGTGAGCTGCTGGAGTTTCTCATGCCTCCATTATCCTCCATGAGCCAGGTTTCCTGCTGGACTATATCTCCCATGATGCATAGCAGTCTCTTCTTTTGTTTAATTACCATGGTGCATCATGGGAGATACAGTCCAGAACAGGAGCATAAGATATCCCAACTACAACTCCAAAGAGGCACCATGAAAAAGGCAACAGAAGGATTGCAATACCTGTCAGAAAGCTGAAGGGCAGGACTGTGGCTGGTGCAGAAAGGAAGTGCTCTAAGAACCAGAAGCACAGGAGGGTGGCTGTGGGTGTCCTGTTATCTCTGAGTCCAGGTTTATACTAGACCTGGAAGGCTGGTTTACGGTACACAACTCCATCTATGCAAATAACATAGATGGAGTTGACATATCTTAAGCCGAGGTTGGCACTGTCTTCACAGTGGTTTCCTTTATTCCTTGCAACTGCAAGGAGTACTGGTGCCAGCTGTGGGTGCTCTCAGGGCACGTCTAGACTACATGGCTCCGTCGACAGAGCCATGTAGATTTGTTTACTTGGCAAGGGGAAATGAAGTGGCAATTTAAATAATTGCCACTTCATTTAAATTAAAATGGCTGTGCCGATCAGCTGTTTGGCGGCACAGTGCTGTAGTCTGGACGCTTCGCGGTCGACATCAAAGGCATTTGTCGACCTCCCTGGTAAACCTCATCCCATGAGGAATAATGGGGAGGTTGACAAATGCCTTTGATGTTGACCGCGGAGCATCCAGACTACAGTGCTGTGCCGCCAAACAGCTGATCGGCACAGTGCAGCAGACATTTTAATTTAAATGAAGCAGCGATTATTTAAATCTCTGCTTCATTTCCCTTTGCCTACAACCCTAATCTACATGGCTCTATCGACAGAGCCATGTAGTCTAGACGTGCCCTCAGTGTTCAATTTAGTGGGTCTTTACTAGACCTGCTAAATCGAATGCCAGAAGATCGATCTCTGCTGTGGCAATTGGAGATATATCCTGAAGTTCTGAGGTGAGAGACAGGAAATATGAGCTGATGAACATACTGGTGCACAGGACAGACTTGGGGAAGGGACTACATGGTCTGCACAGACTTTGAGGGAACACTCTATGAAGCTTTGATCGTGTAAAGAAGACTTGAAATAAAACAAAACAACTAGCATTGCTGGAAACTGTTTCCCTGGAGGGTTCCAGACAGGGTTCCCCAGAGAGGAAGCTAACTAAGCAACTGCAAATTTGGACCCATTCAGGAAGGGGGGTCTATGATAGGCCATGGTCCTGTAAAAGGACAAAGACAAATTTGGAAATACCAAAAGTTGCCACAAGGTGAAAACTCTGATACAAGGACAAAGACAAATTTTGAAATACCAGAAATTGTCACAAGGTAAAAACGCTGTTTTTCAACTGCTTTAGGGTGACCTGTGCAGTGGAATAAGCAGTTGAAAAACCACCTACATAGCTTTTGCATTCCTTTGGGAATTTAGCTCAGCCCTATGAAGTAGAAAGATGACTACAGCTGAATGGAAGTTGTATTCATAGGAGATACAGTTCAGAATGGTGACATAAGATGTCCAAACTATAACTCAGATGAGGCACCATGATATGGAAAGTTAAAAAAAAAACTGTTTAGAAATCTCATTTCTTACCTCAAAGCTTGGATACTTTTTTGAATCTTTCTGGTCTGTAAACCAAGCTAGAAATGCCACCACAATAGATCCTGCCATGAAATTTCCAATACCTTCTAGAAGGATCAGGAGAACAATCTCTGCAATGGTATTTTGATGAAGGAAATTGTTTCTGATATAACTGGCTTTTCTTAAAACCTAAAGAGAGTTCTGGTCCTGTTAGAGCTCTCTACAAATGTTTTTGTGGCTCCTTTCTTACATAAATCCCTTTGCTTGTTATTGCTAAAGAATCTCAACACTGTACTTCTAACATTTCAGAAATATCTTCATATAGAGAAATCAATTTATTGCCCTCCAAAAGGATCAATCTCTCAGCAACAACATGCAAGCAGGCAATGGTAGAGTCTACACCAGGGAAACAAATTCCCAGCAGAAGCACGGATCGATAAATAAATGAACAGTGGGAAATAGTGTTTTAAACACAAATTAACTGACTCATGTATCCGCTGAACTCTAGCTCTATGTGTGATGCATTAATTGTATTGTAGATAGAAAGAGAGAGAAAAGAATGGCTGAATTCAGTGTGATAAACCACCATTTAAGAAGCCAATAAACAGTGGCTATTTAACAGTGCTGGGTCTCCTAATAGAGGTGTTACAGGACTGCACTCTGTAAACATGGGGATACTTTGGGGCAGATGCTGAAGATAGGAGGTTGCTTAATAGGACTGATCTTGTGTACTAGTTTCACTGTGTACCTAGCATAAGTGCACTAATGTTAAGTGAGAATCTTGCAAACAGTCTGCAAATATGCTAGTCTCCTGTCCAGTACGCAACTCCTGTTTCAGTCATAATGCTGACATGTGCAGTGTACTCCTCATGGAACTACAGCCCACTTTGAGAAACACTGAACTACAGAGACAGGGTAGCCCACGTTCCCTCTCTTCTGTGTGAAGTTTGCCCTAAATTATTCCTGGCATCTACTGTCATTAGCAGGCATGACTAGAAACTTGGCACCTGCTCATTTGCTCTTGAATGTTGTTCTTAGTGTATCCTCCAGTAAAACGTCACACGGCAGCATGAAATCCAACACCTCAGCATGGCTTGTATGACTTGCTCAGGGGAATGATTTTCACTGGAGAACAGCTCAGAACATCTCCTGCCCTCCCTCACTGAACTGTTTACTCTCAGCTTACCTGCAGTACTTGTCCACTAAGCCTTCTCTAACACTCCCACACTAGCATCAGCTTCCTGGACCCACAATCAGCTTCAGTAATGGAGCCCCATGGACAACCATGTACCAGAAACTCCACAGATCACTACACCTCCTTTCATAGATCCACTAAACACTCCAAACACACCACAAAGTCAGTTATTTACAGCCAGGTACTCAGATACCAGGGAGTATGCTCCAAAGAGAAAGCCCAGAATATGCTCCTCAATGAATTCACCGAACAAGGACACTCCACAAGAGAAGTCTATTACATCATGGAACAGGCCACCCAAATATCCAGAGAGAATCTGATTCTATACAGAAAAAATTAAAACCTCTCCAACCTCACACCCCTAGTGTCACATAGGATATCAGACTTGAACCCATATGGGGCATGATCAAACCACTACAGTCCATACTGGATGGGGACTCCATCTTGAAAGAAATCTTTTCTGAAACCCCATCTTTTGACCTTCAAACAACCTCCCTCCCCACCTCAACTTCTCCAGGCTCATCATTAGATGCAAGTTCACCATAGGCCAGAACACACCAACTCAATGCAGCACCAGACCCTGCCAGAACAACAGATGCAAAACTTGCAGGCATAGCTCCATTGCTATAATGATCAGCGCCTCCCACAACACCCCTTATCAGATCCATGAATCCTACATCCATGTACCCGATGCCCTGCATTAAATGCCTCAATAACAATGATGTGGATTAAACTAGATGAGCACTATACTCTCCAATGGACTCACACAGGAAAACGATATAAGACAAAGCCAGCTATGGGGGAGCACTTTCTACAAAGCGCTCACTCTATAGCTGACCTATCAGTCTTCTTCCTCAAAGGAAACCTGCACAACACTTTGAAAAGATGAGTCTGGGAGCTTAAAGCTTAAATTCGTAACTGTGCTAGACACTAAACTTCGTGGACTGAACAGAAACTGGATTTATGGCTTATTAGAATAATCTGTAATCCACTAATCCCCCTTTTTTCCTATGATTACAGGAGTGTTAATGGGCCACTCTGCCTTGAATGGTCCTTTGCAATATGTGCTAACTACTTATACAGGCTGCACTTCCCAAAACTGGCACTCGCTAGTCCGGCATCATCCTTGGTCTGGCAGGACCACAGATGTTCCTGAACCAGACAGCCCCAGGAGCCTAGTGGCAGGAACAGTGACCAGCAGGAGGGCCAGTGTCCAGCAGCCGGACTGGGGCCAGACCTGGCAGGACTGAGGGGCTAGGGACTGTGGGGCCTGTGGCAGTTGACCCTGGTCTGGCAAATTCCCTCGTTCAGGACCAGTCAGGTCCCGAGGGTGCTGGACCAGGAAGATCCAACTTGTACTAAATTTTTTTTCTCACTTTACATTTAGTTGTGACACTGAGAGTACTTTTCCCAGACAGGAAGAGCTCTGTGTGTCTTGGAAGCTTGTCTCTCTCACCAGCAGAAGCAGGTCTAATAAAAGATATCTCACCCATCTTGTCTAGAAGACCTTCCAGACCTCAAAAGTCCTGGTTCAAGTCTTAACTTTTCACTTACACAATAGTTCCTCTCATTGCTCAGACTACTAATAAGGCAGATGTAACAGACTACACCCCCTCCCAACCACCATTGTTTAGTACCACACGTGGGCATAGTTTTATAAACTTGTAGGAGAACAAGGTACCTGCCTCAAATAGCTTAAGGTATGTCTACACTACCCTCCTAATTCGAATTAGGAGGGTAATGTAGGCATACCGCAATTGCAAATGAAGCCCGGGATTTGAATTTCCCAGGCTTCATTTGCATAAGTGGGGCGCCGCCATTTTTAAATCCCCGCTCGTTCGAACCCCGTGCAGCGCGGCTACACGGGGCACAAACTACCGTTACTCCTCATTCCACAAGGAGTAACGGTAGTTCGAACTAGGAAGCCTAGTTCGAACTACCTAGTTCGTGCCCCGTGTAGCCACGCTGCACGGGGTTCGAACGAGCGGGGATTTAAAAATGGCGGCACCCCGCTTATGCAAATGAAGCCCGGGAAATTCAAATCCTGGGCTTCATTTGCAATTGCGGTATGCCTACATTACCCCGCTAGTTCGAACTAGTGGGGTAATGTAGACATACCCTTACATACTGTATCATCTGGGTCTAACTCACTGATTAGTAATAAATCCGGTCAGTCTCACCTCAGTCATTGGAAAAGTCATGAAGCAGGTCCTCAAGGAATCCATTTTGAAATACTTGGAGGAGAGGATAGTGATCAGGAACAGTCAACGTGTATTCACCAAAGGCAAATCATGCCTGATCAACCTAATTGCCTTCAGTGATGAGATAACTGACTCTGGATGTGGGGAAAGTGGTGGATGTGATATACCTTGACTTTAGCAAAGCTTTCAATCCCACAGTATTCTTGCTAGCAAGTTAAGGAAACCTGGTTTGTATGAATAGACTAAGGTGGATAGAAAGCTGGCTAGATCATCCGGCTCAATGGGCAGCAATCAATGACTCAATATCTAGTTGGCAGCTGCTATCAAGTGGAGTGCTCCAGGTGCTGTTCCTGGGGTTGGTTTTCTTCTACATGTTCATTAATGATCTGGATGATGGGATGGATTGCGCCCTCAGCAAGTTCATGGATTACACTAAACTGGAGGAAGAGATAGATATGTTGTAGGGTAGGGATTGGGTCTGGAGTGACCCAGAGAAATTGGAGGATTTGACAAGATGAAATCTGATGAGGTTCAATAAGGACAAGTACAGAGTCCTGCACTTAGGACAGAAGAATCCCATGAACTGCTACAGGCTGGGGACTGACTGGCTAAATGGCAGTTCAGCAGAAAAGGATTTAGGGATTACAATGGATGAAAACCTGAATATGAGTCAACAGTGTGCCCTGTTGCCAAGAATGCTAATGGCATATTGAGCTGCATTAGTAGGAGCATTGCCAGCAGATCGAAGAAAGTGATTATTCCCCTTTATTTGGCACTGGTGAGGCCACATCAGGAGTATTTGGGCCTCCCAATACAGAAAGGATGTGGACAAACTGGAGAGAGTCCAATGGAGAACAACAAAAATGATTAGGGGGTTGGGGCATGTGACTTATGAGGAGACACTGAGGGAATTGGACTTATTTATTCTGCAGAAGAGACGAGCGAGGGGGGATTTGATAGCAGCATTCAAGTACCTGAAGGGGGATTCTAAAGAGGATGGAACCAGACTATTCTGGTGGCAGATGACAGAACAAAGAGCTATGGTCTCACATTGGGGGAAGTCTAGGTTGGATATTAGGAAAAAGCATTTCACTATGTGGGTGGTGAAGCACTGGAATGGATTTTCTAGGGTGGTGCTGGGATTGTAGAGGTTTTTAAGGCCCAGCTTGACAAAGCCCTGCTTGAGATGGATGATTTAATTGGCGCTGGTCCTGCTTTGAGCAGGGGGCTGGATTAGATGACCTCCTGAGTCTCTTCCAACCCTAATCTTCTATGATTCTATAAGTCTATGAAGTCTCTGGTAGATAGTGTCCAAGTGGAGATTAGAGGTGGGAGCTCGCTGAGAGAAGGGAGCACGGAGGAGAAAGGAGAGCAGTGTGCATAGGTGTGAGTGTGGGGCTAAAGACTGCTTTGTGCACAGGAAGATAATGCTGCATATGTGCAAAAAGGCTATATTAGCACAGCAGGGAGAAACAGAATGATGGGGACTTGCTGAGTTTTGAGGAAATGGGAAAAATCCATCACTACGTAACTTGTTCATTGTAGAAACTCTGTAGGCTTTGGCAGTGGAGCTTTTAAGTACTTTGAACTGCATCTATTTGATCCACACTGCTTACAGCCAAACTTGCATCTCTTCCAATCTGTCCTGCTGAAATAAATAGAGATGAACCTGGACTCATCTGTTCTCTGGATCCCTCTCCCCACCCTGCTTTCACTGACACTGGCGATAATTCTGCTATTCTTCCTGTCACTCAAGCTTGCAGACTTGGAATTATAGAATCATAGACATGTAGGGCTGGTAAGGACTTTGAGAGGTCATTTAGTCCAGGCCCAAGCACTGAGACAAAACTAAATATACGCAGCCAACCCTGACCAGTATTTGTAACCTGTTCCTAAAAACCTAGAATGATGGAGAGTCGGTAGCCTCCCTCAGAAGCCTGCACCAGTGCTTAACTATTCTTACAGTAAGGGGCGGATATAGGGCAGGGCGAGTGGGGCGGCCGCCCTGGGCCCCACGCTTCAAGAAGCCCCACGCATGCGCGTGGTGCCACGGCGCATGCGCTGTGTCAAAGGGGGGCCCCGTAAAATTGTGCTGCCCTGGGCCCCCCAAAATCCTCATCTGCCCCTGCTTACAGTTAGAAAGTTTTTCCTAATATCTATCCTCACTCTTCATTGCTACAGATTGAGCCAATTACTTCTTGTCCTACCTTGAACCGAGATGGACAACAATTGGTCATCTTCCTTATTGTAATAACCATTATCATATTTTGAAACTTTTGTCAGATCCCCACCAGAATCGTCTTTTCCCGAGACTAAACATGCCCACTAATTTTAATCTTTCTTCATAGTTTTGGTACTTTTGACTTTTCTGCCTTTTCCTCTTCACTTCACATGCAGGCTGTGATCCATTCTAGTTTTTTCTCTATTTGTAAAATCCATCCATTCCTCTCTGTCCACTCTGGAAATCCCAGTTCACATCATTGCTGTCTAAGACAGCTCCACTGATGGGGAAAGGGAAAAAGAGGGCAATTGCCCATGGGCACAGTCATCTTTTGTCCCTGCCCAGTTTGCATGAACATTTGCAAGTCCAGTGGACATAGGAGTGCATTGGCTTAAACATAAAAAGCTTTTAGAAAAACAGCCAGTTTAGTCCATATTGTTACTGTTCACCCAGCACTTTTATGATACTTTTAACAACTCTAAGGAATAGACTCTCTTTTCCCCCCAGGTGCGAGCATTTCTTTCTGTAGGCTGGGAGCCTGTGTAGAGATCTTGAAACTTTCTCTGTGTCATTGAGGCCATGTCTTCACTACAAAATTAAGTCAACTTAACTTTCGTTGGCATGTAGCCAGTGAAGAAATTACATCACTTGTACATGTCCACACTTTGTTCCTTGTGTCAACAGAGTATGTTCCCACCAGGAATGATTGTATCAATTATACCATCAGTGTGAGGCAGCAGAAAGCCAGTAACATTTGACATAAGCAACACAATGTCTATACTGATCTGTATGTAGGCCTAACTATACTGACCTTCATTCTACGCCACTTATGGAGGTGGAGTTATTAAGTCTGCATAGCAGTTAATGTTGGCAGGAGTGAAATTTAAGTGTAGCCACTTCCGTAGTTAGGTTGATGTAACCTGGCTTGCATTGACCTAACTCTGTAGTATAGACCTGACCTGAGCTTCCTTCACAAGCTCAGGCCATACAGGTTCTCCTTCTTATGCCACAAAGTAATACAGTCAGTTCACACAGTAAAAAATTAAAAAACAACAAATAGTCTAGTAGCACTTTAAAGGGTGTCAGAAAGCCAATCCAGACTTCTCTCTCTAACTCCATCATATCAAATTTCTTCACCCCTGCACATGCAGGAGGTATAAATCTAGAAGCACCCAGTCTCTATGCTTGGAAAATATATCAGCTACCTAACACACCTGAATGATATAGATGAATCATTTTATATTTTAATAGTACTGATTAGTAGTTTTCATTAGAGATGGTCTATTAAGTTCATAAAAATGTCTGAAAATTGGAAGAGTTGGAAACAGAGCCAATTTTCCTTTTTAAAACCCCTTTTAAGCACATTTTATTCCCAATATGTTTAAAAAAAATAAAAAACTGGATCAAAACTGTTTAAACAGTTAAAAATTGTTATTTAAAATAATAAAAAGTATTAGCTGATTGTGAAAGCTATGTTTCATTTATCAAAACCTGGGTTTTCTGTAAATGAAAAATGTATAACTATTTTATAGTGTTTTCAATAAAAAATCAGCAAAAATATAAAAAGCATAACTTATTTGTGGAAAACATTTTTGAAACCACTAACTTTTTTGGGATAATTTTTTTTTTAAAAAGAGACCTAAAACCCACTTGTGTTAAAAGTAAAGTTGATTTGCTTTAGCTTTGAGTACATTACACAGCAACGTTATTTCAAAATAACTAGCGTTATTTCAAAATAACTTAGTCTGTGAAATAATGTCAAAATACAGGCAGTCCCCGGGTTACATGGATCCAACTTACATCGGATCCCTACTTACAAACGGGGTGAGGCAACCCCGCACTAGCTGCTTCCCCCCAGCAGACCAGGGAGATGCAAAGCTAGCGCCCTCCCAGCAGACCAGGGAGACACGGAGCGGCTTTTCTCAGCAGACACCTCAGCTTGAGAATAAAGGACTGAGGGAAGTGAGGTGTGGGAGAATAAAACTGAGCTCTGGAGAAATGTTTGGCTAGAGTTTCCCCTACAATATGTACCAGTTCCGACTTACATACAAATTCAACTTAAGAACAAACCTACAGTCCCTATCTTGTACGTAACCCGGGGACTGCCTGTACTGTCAAACTGGAGGACTTCTTACTCCGAGTCCTGTAACCCTCATTGTATGAGGAATAAGGGAAATTGGAAGAAGAGTGCTCTATTTCAAAATAAGTGCTGTGTAGACGCTCCCAATTTTGAAATAAGCTATTTCGAAATAAGCTACTCAATTGACGTTGCTCAATTTGCGTAGCTTAATTTGAGGTAAGCCCTGCTGTGTAGGTGCACCCTTTATGAAGTAATTCACAAAGGGAGCATCTACACAGCACCCTAAACTCAAAATAAGAATCTATTTAGAAATAGCTTATTTTGAAATTTAGTGCGTCTACACAGTTCCAAATTTTCAAAATAATGTGCCATTTAGAGACATCATTTAACCCTCGTGGAATGAGGTTTACTGAGATGCCGAAATAATGTGACCCTTATTTTGGCATCTCCTCACAGATATGCTAGATTCCCTGTCTAGGCTGCAGGAAAGTCTCTAGCTCTGCTACTGATCCAACAACAGTGAAGACAGGTACACAGCCCTAAGTGGAATGTGGGACCTGAAGCAAGAGAACTAGCAGGGGTGCACTTCATTATTGCCTTTAGCCTCGTGTACTCACCCAGGATGTGAGAGACCCCTAGGGTAGCACCCTTCACCTCCGGTATGGGAGAAGGGATTTGAACAGGGATCGATCACCTCCTAGGCGCATGGTCGAACTGTGGTATGGAATATTCTGACATAGTTTCCTTCAATCTCTCCTGTTGACATTCCACTGTAATTAAACTGTAATAAGTGGAATATTTAAATACTACTTGAACCAGAAACAGCATTTAGAATTACTCTAAGGCCTAGTGAGGTGGCAAATCTATATACTTACATCCCTTCTCCCCTTCAGGAGGCACCTCAAATTGAGGGTCTTCCACATACTAGTTGAGTACAATAGGCTAACACTTATAAGGAAGTCGCTGGCTCCTCTTATTCCTGGCATAAGGGTCTGATTTAGCAGGCACACTCAGGAGACACCTGTGGTGCACCGGCCCATAACCTGGTGCCCCTGCACATAAACTGAATGCTTGTCTTTCCACCTTTGTGAATGGATCTGGGAATCAGGAGGACATAGGCGCCCAGGTGCCTAGAGCAAGGCTGGATGTTCATACCTTAGTAAAAACTTAGCAGCCAAGTGAGCTTAGGCACCCACAATGTTAGGTGACAGCCAAGCAGGTGTTTTGTGGGTTGCCGTAGAGCCTTAAGGCAGGACTTTAGGGATGGGGCACTTTCATGGATCCTACTCTAAGGTTCTGACTCAAGTCCACTTAGATATGATCAGAGCCAGAATTTTTGTCAGAGGGAGGAGAATGAGTATTGAAATGTAATATTATCCTTTAGCAGCCTCTTGTCACCAAACAGCCCTGCACACACCAAACAAGTGTTTAGTAACAATTGGTTTCCAGTTCCACTGCTAGCCCCCAGCAGCATTCTGGGCTGGAAGCAAAATGTCAAACATTGCCAAAGAAAAGTCAGCTTAGAAAGTGATCTCTCCCTGGGTGCCAAGGATGGAGACAGCGGCATGGGCTGTGAGCCAGGGAAGTGCAATAGGGGCTTTTAAAGAGCTCTTAATCAAACCATTCCTAATTGAATACATTGGCTTTTTAAAAGGTACCCAGGGGAAATACTAACATTGTTTATGGAGGTGAATCGCAGATTCCTACTATCTAAGCTTACATCAGCCAGAGTGCAAGAACCATCTGCCACTGAAGTTCCCCAAAACCTAATACAGGACAAAAGGGAGAGGACAGAAGAGGAGCACTGGAGCGGGCATTTGGTTTTGTTAGCATTTTGTTGGGGTGTCAGACTGGCCACTTTTGCAGTTTTTACTCTTTCTGAAGCACCAATTAGGCCACATCTATACTTACTGTCTTGAGATCAATCTACTGGCTTTTGATTTAGCAGGTCTAGTAAGGACCCGCTAAATCAAATGCTGAGGGTGCCCCTGGTCGGCACTGGTACTCCTTGATTCATGAGGAGTAAGAGAAGTCGATAGAAGCATTTGCTTCCATCGACTTCCCGCTCTAGAGATGGTGCCAAGCTCAGCTTAAGGTATGTTATTTACATAGCTGGAATTGCGTACTATAAGCCGACCTTCTGGGTGTAGTATAGAGCTGGTCTTAGTAGCCTGCATGCAATGAGCTAAACAAAGAGCCAGAGCCTAATGAGGCTTCTTTACATCAGTTGAGGTTATGGCCCAATGACCCTGAGTGGGACACAAGAGGAGCCTGTGCTGGCTCCTGTGCACATTGGGCAATTTCATCCTCAGGGAATTTTGACTCTCCAAGTCCAAAGCAGTTTCCTTTCCTGGTGTGCCGGGGCTTTCCCACAATGCCACAAATGACCTGGACAGTTAATTAAATAAAAGTGAAAGTCAACGAGTGCATGTCATGACACAGAAAGCCCATGAACAAGAGAAATTGGGGAAATCTCTGCAACACATTCACATGGCCAGAAATTGGACAGAAAATATTTTCTACGTATTTAGCGGGTTCTGTTTTCCCCCAAACCCACCCAGCTTTGCCCTGTCCTCTAATATTTCAGCAGGCTCCTCTGCTTCCCTCTCTCTCACCTGATGCCCTGTTTCCTGACTCAGTCCTGTCCTGCAGCATTAACAGAGCTATCCTGCTTCCCCACCACCTCCTGTGGTTTGCTTTATGGCTCAGTCCTGCTGCTCAGGGAAGCCAATACACTCGCTGGGCCCCTGGGCAAGTTTGGAACCATGGGGAGGAGGTTGGTTCCACAATCCTGGAAGGGGTAGGGCTTTGGGTGGAGAGGATGGGGGCTTGGATGTAGGGGAAGAGCTGGGGAAGCCAGCCTTCAGTGCTGCCTAGACCACACTGTTCCCCCCGTGCCCTCAGCGCCATCCAGAGCATGCTACCCAGGGCTCTGGAGTGCACCGTGCAACACTTCAGCAGTAATTTAAAGGGCCTGGGGCACTGTCCACCCTCACTGCTGCAGTAACAGCAGTGGCGAGTGGGAGCCCCGGGCCCCTTTGAGTCGCTGGGCCCTGGGGCTACTGCTCCGTTTTGCTCCGTTTTGTTTGGGTGCCTAAATACTTTAAAAACTGGCCCCAAATCCCCAAATATGGGGGCCGAGTCTGATACGGCAGTAACTTCCAGCCATGCCACTTACTCATCTAGGAGCGATCCAGTCCCTGGCCCTGGCTGAGCCACCTGTCATGCAAAAGCACTGTCATGAAGCCTTTAATTTATGCACATTGCAGCAAAGGGCTGCATTAAAAAAAAACACAAAAAACAGCCCGCTACCTCCCACCAGCCTCATGAGCAATGGGCACCTCCCTCTTGATCAGGTGCACACAGAGAACACTTGGCTGAGGCGCTGCTATGGTGGTATGCAGACTGTCCATGCACAGTCAACCACCAGATGGGAGACACCAATAATTGGCCACATTTGCTCTAGTTTCTGACCACTCATTGGGTGGCTTCATGTCCTTATGTTACTCAAGAGCATAGGGGTAGGAAGCGGCACCTAGATGTCAGCATTAAAGACAACAAGGGTGAGTGACGAATTTGTCAATGTAAAGTCATTACTGTGGAGAAGTTTGTCACCCCTGTCATGCAAGTCACAGAGTAGACCCGTGTCTGGGACTTAGCCACTTACTACAAAGATTTGCATCTGAAGTGAGTTCACACCTAGGATTAGGGACTCACAGGGCCATGTTAGTGCACATGGTGATAGACATACAGCTTTCAAACCTGGTGTCTATTAAAGCCACATCATATAACTATATCTATTGTCATTTATAACATAGCACATGATGGCATACACAGATATTATTAATCATATGCTTTTTCATATGACTACACCTTAAGCTGACTCTAAGGCTGTGTCTACATTGGCATGATCTTGCGCCAAAGTGGCCGCTTTTGCTTAAAAACATGCTGCCTGTCTACACTGGCGGGGAGTTCTTGCGCAAGAACACTGACGTTCTAATGTGTGAAATCAGTGCTTCTTGCGCAAGAACTATGATGCCCCCACTCAGGAATAAGCCCTCTTGTGCAACTGAATTTCTTGTGCAAGAAAGCCCAATGGTTAAAATGGCCATCAGAGCTTTCTTGTGCAAGAGAGCATCTACACTGGCACGGATGCTCTTGAGCAAAACCACATCTCTTGCGCAAAGGCACATGCCAGTGTAGATCTCTCTTGCACAAATACTTTAATGCAAGAACTCTTGCGTTAAAGAGTATTTGTGCAAGATCATGCCAATGTAGACACAGCCTAACGACATAATCTGGGACTGCCCACCAGACTGGTGCTTATGGCATATGATATAAAATGACATGTCTCCCTGTTGTGTAGAATGGGAAAAGCAACTTTCCAACCATCCATTCCATTTAGGCAATGAAATTTCAGGTTCAGTTTCTGCCCCTTCCTGCTCCTTATTTTTGCTTCCCAGTGCTGGCACCTGAAAGTTTCTCTGCATTAATTCCAGACACTATGTAAACACGGGACTTGGAATCTCTTAAACAAGGCTGTTTCAGCTCAAACATTCCTACCAAAATGTTTCCTGTCTCATAATTTCAGGGAATGAACAATTTAGCTTCATCTGTAAGATGAAACCTTCACCCCTTGTAACCTTGTTGGCAACTGGTAGACAATAGAGTAAATTAAAGCATCTTTCAATGGGAGGAATCCTGTGCATTTCTGGAAAGCAATTGGGAAAGGGAAAGATGTTCTCTCTTGTGATATTCACTCGCAGCACCAATGGGCCATGTACATACCGCTGATGTAAATATTGTAAAAGATTTGAGGTTAGGGTATGATACTCAATCTTTTTCCAACTATTTTCTTCACAGCCCTGGAATTTCCTCAGACAGGATGAATTATTTTGATTTTACTGAGATCATTGATATTGGTGGCAGATACTGGTGGCATTGATAACTGGTGTAACCAGATATTGGTGGCAAACATCCTTTGCTTTCTTCGAGCTTTGGGAAAACACAGTGAGAAATCAGTTGCCTCTGAATATCCACCTGAACAAATGTATAATAAACATGACATCAGCATGGTTGCTTCAAACTGGCAAGTGCATCATTTTCCAAGGCGGAGAGATCCTTGTAGCCAAAGAGAGCCATTTGTTCTTTCATTCATGCTCAACTAGGCACCAGCATTCACGAAGCAGTTTAGATGTCTTCCTGGAGCACCATGGGCTCCTGGCATTAAAGCAAGTGTGAGCTTTGTTACCGATGACAAAGATCCTCCTACTCATCTGTGTCTGAAAAAGGACTTGTGCAACACTTCTGAGTAAAAAACAAGGAGTCCTGCAGCACCTTAAAGGCTCACAGATTTATTTGGGCATAGGTCTTCATGGGCTGGCGTTCACTTCATCACATGCAGGAAGTGGAATCTTTTGTTTACACATGTGCAAAGATGGGAGTGTTATGTGAGTGTTGCACATGTGTAAATATCCCTGCCAAACTGAAGATTCCACTTCCTGCATCTCCAGCCCTAGGAAAGATTATGCCCAAATAAACTTGTTAGTCTTTAAAGTGTCACGGGACTCCTCCTTGGTTTTGCTAAGACAGACTAACATGGCTTCCCCCCTGAAACTCTGGCATTTGAATAAGTGTCTCTTTACAGCTATCTGTGTGTCTATGGTTTTTGTAGAGCTATACTTGGTATCTGAGGATCTCACACAGAGCAGGTGTCCCTATGTTACATTTGCAATCTAGTTCCACTGCTATGGCATTCCAAATTTAATCTGAGAAGGAGACTCTGACATAGGAAGCACATTCCCTTTTTACACATGAGGTGGAGCTTTCTCAGAAGGGAACTCATGTGGCTCAGAAATGTCCTGCTGCTCCAGGAAAAGTGGGACTAAATAGCTCAGGGATCAAAGATGGGATACAGCCTTTCAGCACTACATCAGCAGTACCACTCTGGCTTTAGATCGGAGAATTGTATGCTTCACAGATTAGGCCTAGGAAACAAAGTCTTTCACTTTTATGCTGCTGGGCCTAATCAGGCTGAGGTCAACAGTGACTGGGTGTCACTACCACACTTAAACTATTCTGCGGTCTACATTGTGTGAAAGTAGGTGGCCATCTCAGTCCACATCCCAGACAGCACCATGCTTAGCCTCATTGGTGTCAGTTCGAGCAGAGATGCTAAGGATTAAATAGGCCATGAAGAGTGCATTTGCCTCTTCCCTCCAAGACCTGGACAGGGTGAGCGGAATGATTGCTGCCTGTGTTGCACCACTATCTGCTCTGCAGGTAACATGGAACTTCAGTCTCTAGAGCATGTTTCCCCAGCACTTCAAATAATCTTTAAAAAGAAGCATGTTGAGAGTTGGGAAGTTTCATTCCACAGCATGTGGAGATTCACATGTTTGTTTGCAGAATTCAGCATCACCAGTTTTCTAGCATATACATTGTATATACTCTGTGTCTGGTACAAAAGCAGCAGTCTCAGATCCCTCGTCCTTTTGCCACATCACAGAATCAAAGATTGTTGCAAAAGACCTATTAAGTCACATTGTCCACAACTCCCAGCAAGCCTAGGACTGTTCCATTCAGTATGTCATCTACTTTTGATTAGCTTAGTCCACAAGATTTCCTGCACTTCTCTTGAGAGACTCTTCCACAGCCCAGCACACCTCACTCTTGGGACATTTTTCTTTATATTCATGCTGATTTATTCCGGTGGTAACTGTCATCTTATGACCACTAATTACACTTCTGCGTGCTACTTTCCTCTCCTTCTTCTGTATTTACAGCCTTCACATACTTGTAGAGCAGGGGTGGAGAACCTCAGGCTCAGGGGTCGGATGTGGCCCCTGGCTTGCCTGGATCCGGTCCTCGAGGTTCAGGAATCCCCCCCCCCAACACTGGGGAGCCTGCACTGGTGCTCCAGGCCCCTGCCACCCACCCACAGGGTAGGAGCACACAAAATCTACTAGCCTGGTCCCCCAACACTCCGGTGTGCAAGGGGAATGTGAAGAGTGCCTTTTTCCTTCTCAACCAGGGGCTTCTCACTTGTGTGCAGCTCCTGGCTGATTTTTTTCTGTGGGTCAGAAAAAGGTTCCCACCCCTGTAGTAGAGTGCTCCCATACAGTCCCCCATTCACTTAGCTAAGCCATATGGCATATATCCAGTTAATTTAGCCTTCATCCTTCCATTTGTTTTAATTCTCTTAGGGTGTGTCTAGACTACATGCCTCCGTCTACGGAGGCATGTAGATTAGACATATCGGCAGAGGGAAATGAAGCCGCGATTATTTAAATCGCGGCTTCATTTAAATGGCTGCCCCGCTCTGCCAATCAGCTGTTTGTCGGCAGAGCGGGTCAGTCTAGACGTTCCCCTGTTGACAGAAAACCCTTTTGTCGACCGCCCCGGAAAACCTCATCCCACGATGAGGGGCCATGTCTCTGTGCATTGAGGTACTTAGCACACTGTTGGACATTGTAAAATAACATCTCTACCCCTCCTCCCAGTACTTGTAGTCATGCACCAGCTCGCACCATTAATACTAGCAATAAGACACCAACAGTCACCCCTAACTAGTTTCATTTACTAACTTGGTATTTTCTCCCCTTTAGTTCAAACTCAGTTTTCATTTTAAACACACTAAGGGAGGTGGATACATTTAAGAGAATCAAAATGATTTATAAGAGACATTTGTTTTTATTCTCAGGTCATGGCCACATGAATGCACGGAGAGATGTTATTTTTACTTCATATTTATATTGCAGAGACGTTGGGACCCCTCGTTCTGCACAAACACGTATAAAGACTAGGTCCCTGCCTCAAAGAACGTATCATTTGAGAACTATGTGACTAACAAAGTCAAAAGGTCAAACATAAATTTGGGGAGCCATTGTGATTCCTTAGTAAAAGCTAGCCTCCCAACCCCCCCGTTAAATAGAAAATCACCATGTGAGGTGCAGATGAGAAATCAATTTAACTGTAACCTAAGTGTGGCCCACTGGTGACCTTCCTGCTCTGTGTGAGCAACTTTTGTCAGGCCTGACAATACTGACTGCACCAAACACACTGTCCTCATAATCTGTATCATATAGAAACTGGTAATGTGCTGGTCCTGAAAAATAATTCTGTAGTAAATGTACAGTATGGCTACGTCTACACTGGCCCCTTTTCCGGAAGGGGCATGTTAATTTCAGCTATCGTAGTAGGGAAATCCGCGGGGGATTTAAATATCCCCCGCGGCATTTAAATAAAAATGTCCGCCGCTTTTTTCCGGCTTTTAGAAAAGCCGGAAAAGAGCGTCTACACTGGCCCCGATCCTCCGGAAAAAGCGCCCTTCCTTCGAAGTAGGAATAAGAGCTTCCGGAAAAGGGCGCTTTTTCCGGAGGATCGGGGCCAGTGTAGACGCTCTTTTCCGGCTTTTCTAAAAGCCGGAAAAAAGCGGCGGACATTTTTATTTAAATGCCGCGGGGGATATTTAAATCCCCCGCGGATTTCCCTACTACGATAGCTGAAATTAACATGCCCCTTCCGGAAAAGGGGCCAGTGTAGACGAGCCCTGTGTGTACAAGGAGTTATAAAAACATGCTATAATTATGTTCTTAAAATGTGGTTGGCCAACAATGTATAAACCCAGTATGCCCTAGACCAGGGGTGACCAATAAGTGACCCATGGGTGAACTGCATCCTGTGGGCCAATTATTGCCCATCCCTGCCCAAGACAAAGGTATGTGTATGTGCTTGTTTAACCAGCCTGGCTGTCAGGCAAAGATAATGAAGGCACATTTACATATAAGGGAAATAAAGCGATCCAGCTAACAAACAGGGAAAAAGACAGCACAGCATCTATGCATCTATGCACCAGTATGAGAGAGAAACTTGGTCCGAGCTAACTTTTCAAAGGACACATTTCAAAGATGTACTGGGCTATAAAAAGAAGAGGAAAGAAAGAGTCCAAAGCACAGGCCAAACATGCATTAAGAAAAGTATCTTTGAACAAAATATTCTAGTTTAAATTGAATTTATGACTTGGAAGTGTATTTACTTTTGCTTGTTTGTAACCATTCCTACCCTTATTTCTTATACTTGGTATCACTTAAATCTATGTCCTTTTGTTAATAAACTTGTTTTACTTTTTCCAAAAAACATTTCAGTCTTTAAATTGAAGTGGAGGGTTTGTCAGCCACAATTAAGTTAATCATTTGGTGTGTTCTACTTCTTTAAAGGAGCAGTGAGCTTGATAAGGTGCTACAATAAGAGGTGGTGAACACTGCAGAATAAGATGTCACTGAGGTACTCAGAAATTGGTGTTCACTGATCATTACGTGCTAGTCAAGGTCTGTTGTGGCAGAGTCTAGGAGAGTTTGCTGGCAAGGCAGACAGCTGGTGTGTTAGGGAGGTGACAAAGCTCTCACTCTCTGAGGCTGAGATGTAACACAGTGGCTCACAGCTCTGGGAACCCCCACAGATTGTTGTACCAAGACATGGACATTTGTAGAACCCATGAAGTTAGTGAAGTGAAGATCTGGGTTCTGAAGCCTGGCCTAAAGTTAAAATTAATGTCACTATAGCTATGGCACTCAGGGGTGTGAAAAATCCATACTCCTGAGCACCATAGCTATGTCAACATACTCACTTGTGTAGCTTCCATCAACCCAGCTAACATTATTGGGGCAGGTGGTATTCCTACGGCAAAGGAAAAACCACTTTTGTCATTGCCGGTTTTGTCTACACTACAGGATTATGTTGCAATAGTTGCGGTGCCATAGCTATGTTAGTACAATACCCATCGTATAGACATTGACTGAACTTGGTATGGAATGAGCAGAGTTCATGCAGCCTCATTTTCAAAAGAGAAAGCTAGGAATGAAGGAAACCAGAGGAACTATTAAATAGAAATAGAAGGTTTTCTGAGAAGGAAAAAATCCTGTGCATGAGATGTGGTTGAAAATACAAGCCAACAAGGAGCTATGTATTTGGTGAAATACACCATAAAGTGAAACAGAAAATATTATTTTTCCAAAGGTATGGAGAGCAGTTAAAGCCAAAGGCATTCAGATTCTGGGAGAATATCAAGGCAGCAGATCCCCTCGTAGGTGCAGTGACTGCAGAGCAAACTGATTCAAATTGGCAAATATGCCTAAATATTGATGGCAGAGATGGATCCTTTAAAATGGTATAGTGAGGCACACTGTTGTGTTATTCCAAAGAAAATATACAATACTGTAGTTACAGAAGCTTATAGAAATCTATAATAAAGCTTGTTTTGTTCAGAATTTAAAATGCCAGTATAAGGACAAGTAATAATTATTTTTTTTTTTAAAAAGAGTCTCACTTAAATTTCCAAAGAGTAAAGACAGGTAAATTACCTGGTGGCCTGATCCATTGAATTTTCCATTGAAAATAGTAATGTTGCAATTTACTTCAATGGTAGTAGGACTGGGCCCCTGGTTTAGGACTACAAACTGGTCTAGACATTAATTTAATTTTAATGAGAAGTTGTTTCCTATAATTGTTTTGGAACCCTTAAAGATTTCCACCAAGAGAATTCTGAGACCTAGAAAGTTTGGATGGAGATTCTGATATTCACACAAAAAAGTAATTAACACCAAAGGTAAATCCAATTTGTCTTAGCAGACAGAGTTAAAAACTGAAATTAATAATAAAGAGAACTTAGGAGTTATTGAAAAGACAATACAACCTACAAATTAGATCAATTCCATGGCTATGATAAAAAAAAACCACCTAAGCCATGGATGTGCATCATTCCATGTGATTTAAGTTAAACCATGAAATATGGACATTATCCATTAAAAACTGCCAAGGAAGTGGCAACTGACTTCTCAAAAGCACAAATACTTTTAGCTTTTTATACAGAAAATGCATTCTGGAAAATAAAGTCAGATGTGTCATGCTCTAAGCTAGTAAAGTTTAACACAAATGTATTATAAATTGAAGTAAATGCCATTTGGTATTAGTTCCGCCCCTGAGATATTTCAGAGTCACTGCCCAAATCATTGAGGAATTATGAAGTGCTAAAGTTATAGGGTAAGATCTTCATCCCTGCTCCAGCCCCTTAAGGGCCAGACTATTTCACAAAGACCCTAAAAGACTCATACCTAGCTAGGAAAGGAGTTCCCTGATATAGGCACAAAGAAGCAGCTGAACAACTACCTGCCAAGGATACCCTCACAAGCCATATTGTAGGTAGGATTCTGGAAGTGGTGCCAGGATTGCCACCTGTCCATTTTTTCCTGAAATCATCCCTTTTTAAAGGTAGCTGTCCTGGAAAATCTGTAAGGGTGTGCAGAACATGGTAGCTGTCTAGTTTTTTGGGCTCAGGGTCATCTGGGATGTCCTACAATTTTATACCAAACTGGTATCAACTTTGGTAGGGTTATAGGGCCATGTCTAAAGTAAGGCAACAGGATAAAGGCTGAGCTGTAACTTGGGAGGCTCTATATAGCCCTAAATGGGTTGGGTCTGGAGTATCTGAAGGACTGTCTTCTCCCATATGAATCTACCCAGTGATTGAGGTCATTTGGGAGGCTTTGCTTCATGTTCCTGCACTTGTGAAGATAAGATTAACATCTATCCGGAGCAGGGCCTTCTCAGCTTTTGCTCCCAGGCCATGGAATTCTCGCCCCTGGGATATTCACATGGAGCCAACATTAGCATTGTTTCAGCATCAGGCTAACACCACTCTTTTTACTTGTGCTTTTATTGATGTTTGAGTCTGTGTGTGTCCCTCCTCTCGAGATGACTTAGCAGGTTTTCTGTCCCCCCGGGATCTCGTATTTTATTTTTTTTATATATATTTATATTGTGTTTTAAAAAAATAGTAAGAAACGTTGAATATTTTAAATAGAGAGTTGGGGTAAAAATATTTTAAATAAATAAATAAATACTAGGTTTGAATTTGGGTTAGTGATGTTAAAGGAGACAATGGAAGGTTTAGGTGAGTGTTGCTGAGAGCAAGTGAAAGACACTTAAGACTGGACACTAAAAAGCAACAAGTAGTCTAACAAAAGTCACTCCTACATAACAAAATCAGAGGTTGATTATTAAATCAGATATAATAATAGGAGTAGCTAAAATGTATGCACCACATCATAAAATAGATTTACAGAGATTTATGGGCATGTTGAAACATTTAGCATAATTAATTTCCAATCTGGTTAATAGTGCCAAATTTTCAAAGGTATTTATGCACCTATAGAGGTAGACAGGGGATTTAGGCACCCAGATACTTTTGCGAATCTCACTACACACCTATCTGCATCTGTAGATGCCTAAATACATTTGTAAATCTGGCCCTAATCCATTAACGTAGCTCCTTGGAAATGTCATAAACTCAGATAACAAACATGATTACTCCTACAAAAGCAAATACCACTCTGACAGATACAGCTGGAAGAAAGGCAAAAGAAACAAAACTTGTTAGTGTAACACAAATACACAATTGTTCAGCCTGACAGCTGAGCAGCCTCAAAGACAATGGTAAGCAACGTTGTGGCCCATCAGGGTTTTATCTGTGATCTGTGAGACATTTTATTTACTCTTGCCTACATGCAGGGTTGCCAGATTCTGCTGGTTTACATCGGCATAGTCTTTCCCCCACCAGTATTACTAAAGTGATACACATATAAAGCAAGGGCATGTGAAGTAAGATGTGCTAACTGCACACAACATTGACAGCAAATATCATTCACTCCCTCTACATCCAATCAAAGTGCGGCTATCATTCAATTGGCACACCCTGCAAATTCTAGATATCAAATGCAGTTAGCAAAACTATCCTATTCTGAGAGACCGTCTTGATTACAACAATCTTGTGGCCCACTGAGATGGAGGAGGGCCACTCCTGTGGCCCACTCACTAGCCTAGGTTGCCTATCATGGCTCAAAGACAACATCTGGAAACATTAAACCAGACCAGAGCTACAATCATATGCTGTGGAAACAGACAGAGGAAATCATTAGGCTATCCCACATCTCTGATGATGTTATCAGCAAATTAAAAAAGTTACAGGTGCAGATGTAATTGTGGTAGGAATAGGTAAAGGAACGAGAGTGGGCCAAAGCCAGCAGAATTATAACAGGCAGCTGCAGCCCTAATGCCACCACATACAGAATTGCATTGCCATCACAAGTGCAAGTTGATACTACAACATAATATGCCGTAATATGAGTAGTCTTAGGCCACATCTATACTTTTGCAACAGAGATCGTTCTTCTGGTGTTTGATTTAGTGGGTCTAGTAAAAATCCACCTAATCAAACCCTGAGGGTGCCCCAGTCAATGCTGGTACTCCTCACAGTTGTGAGGAGTAAGGGAAGCTGATTGAAGTGTTTGCACCCATTGACCTCCCAGTGTGAAGATGGCACCAAGCTCATCTTAAGGTATGTCGACCATTATTTATGTAGCTGGAGTTGCGTACCTTAAGCCAACCTTCCAGGTTAAGGATAGACATGGCCTTAGTGGCTGTGTCCTGGGAAAATCATCTAGACACAAGTACTGATCATGTCCAGTGTTCTTTGGCTTGCTCAGTTTTGTGGGATCCAAGCCCAGGGGCAATCTGATTCCAAAAGCAGAGAGACCAAACACTGGGGCTACGTCTACACTGGCCCCTTCTCCGGAAGAGGCATGCTAATTTCTAACTTTGGAATAGGGAAAGAGCGTCCAGACTGGTGTGATCCTCCGGAATAAAGCCCTTTTCCAGAGGATCTCTTATTCCTACTTTCAAGGGCTTTATTCCAGAGGATCGCACCAGTCTGGATGCTCTTTTCCGGCTTTTCCCCAAGCCGAAAAAAAAGCGGCGGCCATGTTTATTTAAATCCCGCGGGGGATATTTAAATCCCCTGCGGATTTCCCTATTCCAAAGTTAGAAATTAGCATGCCTCTTCCGGAGAAGGGGCCAATGTAGACGTAGCATGGGTGGAAAAGATCCAAGGTAGAGAAGGATCCCGTGATCTCAACTTGTCCCTGCAATATCCCACACAATCACATTACATCTGCAAACATACAGCAAAGGAAATTAAAAGCCTGGGAGAAACCATCACTTCCCTTGGGGATCTACTTTGGCTCACCCATGTTGTCAGGGACAGCAATGACCCTTGCAGCTGAGGCATAGGCGTGCATAGGGAGTGTGCCAGGTGTGCCCAGGCACACCCTAATGTCTCAAAAAAAGTGGCTTTGCATTTTAATTTAATCGCATGATATGCTCTTTTAAGAAAGTTTAGTTGTTAATTTTAAAAAAATAAGTTTAGTTTTAGTTTCTGTAGTTTGTTTGATGAATAAAAATAATGTCTTTTATGATTGAGTATTCAATAAATGCTCGCCTTTAAAAAAAATAAAAAATTAAATTCCCTGGGTGCACACCCTAAAGCAGTGGTCCCCATCCTTTCGGGGCTGCCGGGTGCCCTGAGGCAGGGCCACTCACGCACCGGGCACCCCACGCTGCATGCCCAGTGCTGGTGCCACCCATGCGCCATACTCCCAGGGCTGGCGCCACTCCTGTGCCGCACGCCCAGGGGTGGAGCTGCCCATAAGCCACGCGCCCGGGGCTGGCGCCGCTCTTGTGCTGTGCACCCAGGGGCGGGGCTGCCCATATGCCGCACGCCTTGGGCCAGAGCAGCCCATGCGCTACATGCCTGGGGCTGGCGCTGCTCCTGTGCTGCGTGCCCAGGGGCAGGGCTGCCCATATGCCACGTGCCTGGGACTGGAGCAGCCCATGCACTGCATGCCTGGGGCCGGCGCTGCTCCTGTGCCACGCGCCCAGGGGTGGGGATGCCCATATGCTGCACTCTTGGGGCCGGCACAGCCCATGCACCACACACCCAGGGGTGGGGCCAGCCCGATCACTCGGCGAGCGCACAGAAATGGCCCGGCAGGCGCTATGGCATCCATGGGCACAGTGTGGGGGACCACTGCCCTAAAGAAATGTGCTGCACATGCCTATGAACTGAGGGATGAGCCAGACTGCTGCACCGACTTGGCTGTTGAGCTCAAGCCCAAGGGATATCCTCCTCACTTTGTCACATATGTGGCTGTAGATTCTGAGTGCCTTTCACTACTCTCCAGGGTGCGTTTAGAACAGATATAGAGCAGAAGTAATACACAGTGGCCTAAATTCTTAAAGTTTAGATGGGAGACCTTCACCAAGCAGTTGTGCTCCAAATACTATACTCCTCTGGGATAAGGATGATCTAGATCAGGGGTTGGCATCCACAGGTATGGCTGCTTCCAGCACCTATTGGCTACAGCTTGCTGTTCCTGGCCAATGGGAGCTGTGGGAAGCTATGTCCCAGTCCGCTCCAGCAGCGATCTGTGGCCAATGGGAGCTATGAGTGGCCGTACCTGTGGATGTGCAGGTAAATAAAGCATCTGGTAGCCCATCATGGACTACCCCTGGTGGACCACAGCCACCTGTGGGCTGCTTATTGCCCACCCCTGGTCTAGAAATACTTGGCCCTGCCATGAGTATAGGGGACTGGACTGGATGACCTATCAAGGTCACTTCCAATCCTAGGATTATTTATAGCCCACAAACTCTCTGATGGCAGGTAATAGTCATAACTGCAAACTAAGCACTACACAGCCACAGGGTATTATGTATATATCAGCTGCTATAAAGCAGCAGGGTACCATTTATACAATAAATGCTACACAAAGCAGCAGGGTATTATGTACAGGGCAAGTAGTAAGGAGTGGAGTGGTATAATTTACTACAGTACATTTGTATTATTGACACACCAAATACTATATAGAGACTGGGGGACATTTACATGTCAAGTCCTATACAGGGGCAGGGTAACATTTAAACACCAAATACTATACCAGGGAAAGGTATTATTTACAGGCCAGATTCTATGGAGTAGCAGCAGGGTGTGATTTCTATTAGAGGGAAAAGATATTATTTCCAAGCCAGTTAATATAGACTGGAAGGGTAATCACTACCATACAGCCTCAAGCATTAGCTACAGGCTAAATCCTATAGAGTAGCAGGGTGTTATTAACACACCAAATACTATACAGACGTGGATATTATTTACAAGCTAAGTAACCAATGGCAGGTTATTATGTACATGGAAACTATACTAGCATTTCTAAATGAATTACTTAGTTATTGTGGATCTTGAAACTATGTTGCAAATCATACAATGGTTATTAATTTTGAATCTACTTCTGCTCTATAAAACCAGAATAAGCTATTAAAATCAATGGCCCAACCTGTGTAATGGTCTGCAGTGATCAGTATTTCTTATGCTGTTACAGGGTATGTATTGAGTAATTCTGTGCAGGTGCCATGTAAGTAAGAGTTACAGGTTACTAGAGGCTTCAGGAGAAAATGCTAATGAAGAATAAGGACTTCAGTTGGAGAGAAATCACTGTTCAAGACCACCTGTTTCATCAACTGCTTGTTCCCAGCAAGTATTATTTGGCAATTTTCCCTTTGGAGTTTGCTGTCTAATCTCACATTGGATGTTTCCCTTTGTTGTCCTCAAATGCCTTCTCTTGGGCTATGTCTAGACTGCAAGCCTCTTTCGAAAGAGGCTTTTTCGAAAGATACTTTCGAAAAAGCCTCTTTCGAAAAAGAGCGTCTAGACTGCAAGTGGAACTTTTGAAAAAGCAAGCCGCTTTTTTGAAAGGCAGTCTGGATGCTCTCTTTTGAAAAACCCCTGTTTGCATTCAAGAACGCCTTTTTTCGAAAGAGCACTTTCGAAAAAAGGCATTCTTCCTCGTAAAATGAGGTTTACCGCCGTCAAAAGAAAAGCCGCATTCTTTCAATTTAATTTCGAAAGAACACGGCTGCAGTCTAGACGCAGGTGAAGTTTTTTCGGAAAAAGGCTACTTTTTCTGAAAAAAACCCTGAGTCTGGACACAGCCACAGAGTCTGTTCTATTATGGAATTAAACTTCTTATCTAGTCTAAAATCCCTCTTCATTAATTTAAGGCTGTTACTTATTGAGCTCAGATAAATCCTCCTTTCCTTCTGTTTTTTCCTCTGTTATTGAAGACAAAGTCTCAGAGATGGATTTCTGACTGATGCTAACCTGTGTCATTCCAGAAGCCATAGGCAAATAGGAATTGCCATCCCAGAGCTAACAAAGGGTTCAGTTAAGCTAATATCCTGTCCCTGACAAGTGGTCAGCATGAAAAGCTTTGGAGTGTAAAGCTCCCATCATGGAGAAACATGGAATAAACTGCTGAGGTAGAAGTTTCTTCCAACACTAGGCAGTTAGTGGTTGGCTTAAGCCTTGGATCATGACAGTTTTGTTCCACATTTTTTCCTAATGTAAGCTAGCTTATTGGCCATGGTTCAACAGACAGTTTCAACCCTCTCTGGTCTAACTATAGCCACTCCCTGCCCCCACCAAATAGTTTCCCATCACACACATTTTCTACCTCTAAGACAGGGAGGTTTTCTAGGGTAGTCTTCAATTCATAAATGCTCCTTAATTTGCTGCCTGGATATTGCCTCTGCCAGCACCAGGTGCCCTGCTACTGGGATCTCTGTCCCAGCACCTGGGGTTATAGGAGAAAGTTCTACACCAGCTCATGTTCATGTCCCAGGTCCTGGAGCACAGACCTTCCTTTCCCAAGATACCTTCTCACCAAAATCCCTTGTAATAATAACCACTCCTCTTCATGCTGTAAGCCTGCCTCCCTGCCCCCAGTTTCAGGGTTAGCAGTGTTGATTATATACTTTTCACACTGGTTACATAACCATCTTTGCTTATCTGTAGCTCACATTCGAGTCCAGCACGAAGGCCTTAGTGAACTTCCATGCAGTGGTGACTTGGTTGGTGAAGCTACTAATGGCAAAGCAGAAAGTCCAAATCTAGACCACACACCACAGCCTCCCATTTCTCTCCAATGCCAACTCTATCTCTCAGAGTAACATTCCTCTGCCTAGTAGCTTAATCATCCTCAATCATACACAATCCATGCCCTGACTCTGACTCCACTCTGTTGTCTTCGGCAAGTTACTTCATCTCATTCTGTCTCAGATGTACCCATCTGCTAAATGGGGACAATAGTATATATCCAAAAATATATATCCACCTGTCTCATGGAGACTCATGAAGATTAATCATGCAATGGGCTAACTCCATCTCTAGTGTAAGTCCATTAAAGCCAATAAATTTCCAGCAGGGATGGATTTATTAAGTAGAGGAGGAAACCTTAGCAACTGGAACAAAGCCTCCAGCCTGCCTGCCAGTCAACAGCCTGGGAGTTTCCAAGCCAGGGATCACCAAGGCTTTTGGGCACCATTTGGGATCAAAGCCAAATGTCCTATTATTCTCCCACATGCTCATCTGCACCTTGTACCCTTGCTCATCTGGATCTGCATCTAGTCCAGCTTTGAGCCATGTGACGAAGGCAAGTTCCTGAATGAGATGCAGCATCTTCCAGGGAAGAAGTGGAAATTTTTATTGAAAAACAAAGAAACACACAAAAAACCCAGGCAAAGCCTCAACGTGAAGAGAATCTAAAAAGCTGGATGGTGACCATTACAAATCCCTCCCCGCATCTATTCATGAGCCCAACAAAAAGCTTCTTTAGATTTATACTGTATGTTCATTGAAAGCAAGGGAGAGAGAGCCACTCACACACTCTCCCCACTCATACAGCTGGAGCCCGCAGATCAGCTCTGCACACACAGGCTGAGCTGTTCTGCTCTTTCACAAGGAGGCACTGAGTTTTTAAAAGTAAACTGTAAGGTTTCCGTTCTTGCACTGGGCTCAAGTATTTTTTTTTATATATATAACGGCTCCCTCTCTTTCCCTTCTCTCTCTCTCTCTCTCTCTTTCACTCTTTAAATGGCCCTGAATGTTCTAAGTGGCTCTGTAGCAGCTGAGTTCTGGCTGGCACTGTATGTGGTCCAGACCCGGCCATGAACACGGCTTTTGTTGCTGCTGCTGGGAAGCTGGCTGTGAACTACACACACAGACCGGTTTATTCAGCACATGGAAATTGGAGTGTGTGGAGGGAGACCAGGCAAAACTGGCATCATCTTGGGGGAGCAGAACACCCCTCTCTACAGCCGCAAAAGGAAAGGGGCAGACAGTGCCGGCGGGTGAAGGGGGAAAGACGCCTCATTATGGTAGAAGGACTCTGTTGATTTTTAAAATGGGTGGGTGTGGGCAACGGAACAGCTGGCCACAGTCCCTCTAGCCCACAACTGAATTCATGCTTAGATCCTCTGCTGGTGCAAATGGAAATAGCTCCAGTGAAGTCAACGGAGCTATGCTGATTTATACTGGCTGAGGATCTGCACCACAGATGGGAAAGGAAAGCTCAATAGTATAACCCATTTTGTTTCCATTTTACTGGAGCTAACAGTTGCTTTCCCCCAAACTTCAGGCTCCTGTATGAATCCCTGGTTAGCTATCAGAGCATGCAACAAACCAAAAATAACTTGGGATCCTCCATCAGTTCTGTATATATTCATCATTTCTAACTTTATTTGGTATTAACCATTCTTTTCCCTGCCCTTGACACTTGACCTTCCCATTCGAATTAGTTGAGCGTGTAGTAGTGATGAATTCCTATTTGTTCTGCAGATGTAAAGCTCAGATGCCTGCTAAATGTTAACACTTCTTTGCAGTTGGTCTCACTCATATTCCTTTTTCCCACTCCCTCACTTTCCTATCTTCCTGGCTTTCTTTCCCCACTGATTGTCCAAGGCGTTGTGCTGCTCTCAAGTAACTGCTGCCGGAGGTGTAGCTGAACATTAAATAATAGTTCAAGTGGAACAGATGGAAATTCTCCCCAAAGGCCATGCGTGTTATTGGGAACAGACAGCCTGTGTGTGTAATTCTTCAGACTTTTTTAGCTGCCGGAATTCAGCCACTGAACCTAACCTGGGAAGCATGTGAGCAAACAACATCTTTGTGTCTATAGCATGTCTCCCCCCAATCCAGCACTCTGACACCAACTTGAAATGTCAGTGAGAGGGGACAACCCCCTTTGATCTGTCATTCTAGCGACAGAAACAGTCATCTATCTACTTACAGCAAGCATGGGAATGTAATGTAAAAATAAAAATCAGATTAAGTGTGGCAAAACTCAACTAGAGCAACTAGCAATGCCAAGGGGAGGGGATTATTTCAGAGCTACCCAAGATTTCTACAGATCAAAGTTTGCTTCCCCAGATGTTAAAGTTGTAAATAAGCAGCTCCTACTGGAAGCAGGCCAGTAGCTCAACTTCCAAATTTGTGTGATGCCTTTGGGTGGGTGAAGAGTCTGAGAAAAATGTTTCCTCCCTCAAAACTGAAGTCCCTTACCTGGATTTCATCGATCACTACCCGGGGAAAAAAAGATAAAATAAAAAAAAAACCAAAGCAGGAGAAAGGCTCAGCACCTCATTGTTATTTTCCCTCTTGGGATCCCCTTTTTGCACACTAAAAATAATGCATTTGGTGAAAATTAAAGTTTACAAACTAAAGCTTTTAGTTCTTGGTTAGAAAACTCACAAGGAAAGAGTTAAACTAGAGCAAGCTTTCAGGGGCACCTGGCAGAAAGATATTTATGTGGCATCAGATTTAAATGAAAACTTCCAAAAGTAATGAACTGATTTAAGAAGAACGGTCTGATGCTGGTTGGGAGAAAGGAGGAATTCCCCTGAATACACAAAGCCTGCACTCTCTGCAGGCTATTGCTCAGGACATACACTGTCTGTGCATTCATTCAGAAAGAGAGGCAGGTTCTGCTAGATGCTCTTTCATTACAGGTCACTCAGCTCCAGTGCCATAACTCTTTTACAAGCAGTGTTCACTGTCACACTTTCAGGATCTAGTCCCATGTTATTCCCATCATGGGGATGAGCTGATGTACCAGCCACCCCCTTTTCAGGGTTCAACAGTCCTTTAACTAAGTTATTCCCTTTGCCCTCTATGGAGCATCATCATCATCATCATCATCACCATCAGCAGCAGCAGTAACAACAACCCAGGTTAGGACATTTCTAAAGAAAATAAAAAGCAGAGGCTCCTTTCCATAGTGCTCATCATTACTATGAGAACTGTCCTCGGTGCTCAGCTGCCAGCTGAAATAAGTCTTAAAGAGACATTCAGAGTTTGGGGGGTCGCTTGGGAGGAAGGAGGAAAATCCTCTCCTCTACGTCCACCTGTTGATCTTGGCAGTGGTTTCTTTAAAATCAGCTACAGAGGGTTTTTCTTTTCTTTTTTTTTGCCAAAGGAACCAACAAACTCAATACATAGTTGCTACTTCTGACTGTAGGTTTAATATCCAGAAAGTGCTCCTGGCAACCTTAAACAGTACTTGTGTTCTAGACAAACTTTTATCTTTCTGGAGCTGTGCACAAGTGGAACTTGTTAGAGAAGTTTGGAGTCAATCTATTAGCAAATTCCCTCACATCCTCCAACCCCTGTTCACCAATCCACATATCTGTACCCTGCTTCCTTAGGGCACTGAGAAAAGAAAAAGAAAGGTTAAAAACAATCAAAGCAGAGATGATGGATGAAAGTGTTATACATTACCTTTAACAGTTCAGTGCAGTGTTTCAAGAATCTAAGTCCCATACACCTGGCAGAGAAGTTAGGTTTTCTCCTTTTTTTGGGTTTAATAAGGAAAGGGCTTGCCACTTCTTGCTACTACTGTATGTCTTCTTCACAGCCTCCAGATGGTGTTTCCAGTCTTTTTTTTTTTTGTCCCCCCAGAAGAAATCAAAATTCCCTGTGTGGTATGTCAGGTTCCTTTCAGACAGTGGCAGCAGGAGCAGCAGCACGGTTGAAGAGTACTATACGTGAGTGTGAAAAAAGAGAGACGGTTTGCAACATCAGACCACGTTTAGCTGCCACTGGCTGTAAGAGAGACCTTTAGACTCCTCCTGTCAGCCTCCTTAGATACCTCCTGGAATAGCTGGCAGATTACTAAATGTATTGGATCCTCCTCGACTCTCAGAGTAAAGGTAGGCAGGCATCCAGAGGAAATAACACATGGGCAGGGGGAAATAGGAGGGCTCTGGGACAGAAACAGAAGCCCTGCCCAGCCTCTTGGAAAGAAGGGGGAAAAAAGCAGCAAAAGAAAAGAAAAGATGACTTAAAAAAAACTGCAAAGGGAGAAAACTGAATGGGGAGGAGGGGTTGGGGATTTAACATAGCTTTCCGGTTTGGAACTAGTTAGACTGGGAACCACAAGTGATTGATAGAAAGGAATAAGTTAGGTAATGAGAGAAGAGAGCCATATGGGGTTTATGCAAAATAAAATAGAAAAATCTAATTAAAGAAGGTGAGTGAAAAGTGTTAGAGTGTGCCTGCAGGCGGACAGGAATTAACAGACTTATTTGGAGTAATGTAGAATGGGAAGAGCCCAGAATTAGAAACATCAAAAAAAAGTTTAGAGCAATGGTTCTCAAACTTTTTTCATTTGCAGAACCCTAAATATTTTGCATGGACCCCTTTGGAAATTTTACACATAGTCTGAGGACCTGCAGACCACAGGTTGAAAACCACCGTTCTATGGTAACAACCACCTTTCATGGACCCCTTAGACATAGTCTGCAGACCAGGAGTCCACAGACCATAAGCTGAGAACCACTAGTTTAGTGCATTCTGGTGTGGTTTTGACTGTTTGACTGGTACATCTACACTGCAACACTATTTTGAAATAACTAGCGCTAGTCCGAAATAACTTAGTCCATGTGTACACAGCAGGCAGTTATTTTTAAATAGTGTCAAAATACTGTCAAGCTGGAGAACTTCTTAATCCGACTCCTGTAACCCTCATTGTATGAGGAATAAGGGAAGTCGGAGGAAGAATGCTCTATTTCAAAATAAGTGCTGGGTAGACGCTCCCTATTTTGAAATAAAATACACAATTGACATGGCACAATTTGCATAGCTTATTTTGAGTTAAGACCTACAGTGTAGATGCACCCTTAGTGAGGGGAGGGATCAAGAGTAGGAAGAAGAGGGGGACAGGCAGAAGAAAGAGGAATTTGGAGATGGAAATATGATGAGGATTTCTAGCACTAAGGAATGGAAAGGGTCCCAAAACCTCAGCAGCCAATGAGCCACTTAAAAGTAATGAAGTAACAAGATACTGTCAATGAAAGAAACCTGTTTAAAGGCTGGGAGGAATAAAAGATGAGATGGGAGAAAATACTGAGCCAGGAAGAGCTTGGGAATGAAGCAATGACCAAAAAACCCTCAGTTTGTTTCTAATAACTAAATGCAGTCTTAATCTGGAGTGAGTCTGATGGGGGAAGTGCTGAGGGTGCAGAGATTTGAAACATGGCAATGGGTGTTCACTCCACTGGCTGTGAGCAAGTTCTGGTGGCAGAGAAGTTGGTCTCCAAACAGAGGGAATATATTTGCTTTTGCAGATTTAAACCCTGGCTGGTGGAAAGACTGGGTGGTAGAGGGTGTGAATGGTGGCACGTTGCCTAGAATTCCATCTCCAGTTTGCCATATCCAATCCATCCTAGGCAAGTAACAATCAAAAGCTGATACTCTATGATGCCTGTGGGGCAGCCTATATGAAAAGAGTAGCTGGGTTCAATCTCATTGACAGGTGTCCTCTTGGTAACCTCCCAAATGATACACCTTAGTAGCAACTTCAATAGAAAAACCAAGAAATGATTGGGCCATGGAACAGAACTCTCCTCTCATACCTACAGAGGCCTCTCCAGGTTATGCTGAGTGTTTATCCCTCATTTCATATGTGCCCACCCCCAGAGCATCTGTTTGGAATAGCACAGTTAAAAATACCATATTTTTACCTCGACGTGGTCCATGTTTGATCAGGAAATTCTGCAATGACAAACAAGGAGGCTCATCATGTCAAAGCACAGAACCCCATGGGAAAACACAGGACTTCAGAGCAAAGAGATGCTGGCCTTCTTAAAAGGAAGCCATCTCCCCACTTCCATACCTCACAGGCGAGAAAGACAGAAAGCCCTAGAGAAAGCTCCTTACAACTGGCTGTGTGACTAGGAGTCACCAGGGTGGTAAAAACAGGCACATGCACAAGGCCAATAGGAATCATATTTTCCATCAAGGAGCTTCTGAGTCCCTTCCATCCAAAGTCTGCTATTTCCTTAGCCACACGTCCACTGCCTTTCTCATGATTAGAGCCAAGCAAATACTTGATTTTTTTTATTCAATAGCTAATCCAGAAAATCACAGAAAATAATTTTTGTTTGAAACCAAATCTGAATTTTTATTTTTTTTTTAATTTTTCTTGGTGAAATGAACAGTTGAAAAAATTTCATCTGGCTCAAGAGAAACAAGTTAAATATCAACTGAAAACAACATTTTCAAAATGAACGATATGGACCTTTCCAAAATTTTTGTTTTCATTTTTTTTCAGCTGAAGCTGGTGAATTTGACTCAAATTTATGAATAGTTTTTGTGTCTCCTCCTCCAAAACCATATTTTTTAGTAAAATTACTATTCTCCGAAAAAGAAAACACCTTGCAGTATTTGTGACAGCTGTTGGCACACATGCTCCATTCTGTACGATCCTTCTTCAAGCTTGCCACCAATAATGTTTCATCTCTTGGTCTTGTGTACCCTCTGCTAGTTAAAGATATCCTGTCACCTTCCCTGGCCCTGAGATCCTCAAAGTTGCACTTAAACTGCTCTCCTACATAGCAGCATAGTGGATTGCACCTCCATAGCACATCATTGCCAGCTGCCTTTGAATGGTCCTCACCCTGATGAGGAGGTGTCCAGAATGCTGACCTACCACTACATCTGTTTAGAAATTCTTTCCTCACTGGCTCCAAAGCCCGAAAGTACCTCATTGTCTTTTAGTAGCTTGGCCCTGCCTGGGAAAGCTGGTGTTTACATCCTAGGCATGTTCCATGGATTTCTTACTTCCTTGCATCTTAAACTACATTCTCCTTCCCAATCAGTGTTTCTCCTTCTATCTCCTTTGCCAGGATACTAAATATCTATTTCCCTGTCTGTTCCCTAATTCCTTCTTTGACTTCCTTTTTTTATGATTATAACTATTTTCCATCTCTTCTGGAATTTTATTTTAACCCCGTCCCTCATATTAAATATGCCTCCTTCTCTGACTCACTTTTAAACTTGATGTCCACTGTCACCTCTGAGAATCTGTGCCCTTTCCCAGCAGCAATGCATCCGTCTTCTTGACAGCTAATGTTCGCTGACCACAGAGCCTGGAGAAACACATGTAGGTGACCTGCCTATCCACAAGTAACTCATCATAGCTCAGTTGGGGTATGTCTACACTACAAAGTTAATTCGAACTAACGGATGTTAGTTCGAATTAACTTTGATAGGCACTACACAAGCGCTCCGCTAGTTCGAACTTAATTCGAACTAGCGGAGCGCTTAGTTCGAACTAGGTAAACCTCATTGTACGAGGACTAACGCCTAGTTCGAACTTACTAGTTCGAATTAAGGGGTGTGTAGCCCCTTAATTTGAACTAGTGGGAGGCTAGCCCTCCCCGGGTTTCCCTGGTGGCCACTCTGGCCAACACCAGGGAAACTCGTCTGCCCCCCTCCCGGCCCCGGACCCATTAAAGGGGCACAGGCTGGCTACGGTGCCCGTGCCAGGTGCAAGCCTGCCAGCACCCAGCTAGCAGACCCTGAACCTGGCACGGCTTGAGCCAGCCACCTGATGCCCCCCAGCCCTCCCCCTCTTCCTGGGACCAGGCTGGTGGCTCCCGGGAGCTTGCCCGGGACCGCAAGAGGTGGGCACCCACCTGGTCTAGTGCAGACATCGTGGACCTCGTCCATGACCTCCGCACTAGGCACAGGAAAGTGGCCGTCTAGGGCAGGAGAGCTGCCAGCCTGGCCACCCAGGAGCAGGTGTGCATGAAAATCAAGGTGGTCCACTGAGACCCCCGACCCTGAGCCCTGAGCTTACAATGGCCGTCCTGGGTCAGACCAAAGGTCCATCTAGCCCAGTAGCCTGTCTGCTGACAGCGGCCAACCCTAGGGACCCTGGAGGGGATGGACCGAAGACAGTGACCAAGCCATTTGTCTCGTGCCATCCCTCTCCAGCCTTCCACAAACTTTGGGCAGGGACACCACTCCTACCCCCTGGCTAATACCACTCCATGGACCCAACTCCATGTAGACATACCCTTATTTAGTACATCAGGAAGGGGGGCTAGAGAGGGGTAAGTGGAAGGAGGTGAGGGAGGAATGGGGTACGAGCCCCCGATGGGGAGGACTGGGCTGGCTCTGCGGGCTTCTGGGGGTGGAAGCTCTCCAGCAGTCTCCCAATTGTCCCCTCTCCCCAGATGGCAGCCTGCGGCAAGTGCAGCCGGTCTGATGGCCGAGTGCTGTGATGTGCCCAGTGTGGGTACTCCGGGCACTCCAAGCCAGGACTGCTTTGCAATCGGGGCACCCCTGAGAACTGTCTGTCCGGGATGGGGGTCGGGTCCCTTTAAGCACAGCCCTCGGCTAGCCTGAGACAGCAGCTCCACGCTCTAAGTCCTCCTCTGATGCCCTGCCGGCACTGCTTCCGGCCATCCTTAAGCCTGGTTCAGGGTCCACTTAATGTGAACATGCTAGTTCGAATTAGCAAATCGCTAATTCGAACTAGTTTTTTAGTCTGGATGCGTTAGTTCGAATTAACTAATTCGAACTTAGTTAGTTCGAATTAGCGCTGTAGTGTAGACATACCCTTGCAGATTAGGGCATAGAGCTAAATCATTTCCCCATCTCCTTCATCAACTCAATGTGAGATTTTTATTTCCCAGGTTCCATAATGTTAGAGGTCAAAAGGGCAATGGAAGACATCTCTCTGCAGTCAATAGAATTGGCGTAGCTCTAGAGACATACCTTGCAGCGTCTTACACCTTTGTTTGATGTGTCTTATGCCTTTACATGCTTGGGAACTCAGTCTGTCTGCAGGGGCCCTGATCCACCATCCACCGACAGGAAGAGAAGAGCCTATCACTGACATAATAGGCATTGGACCAGGCCCAGAGATGGCAGACATATTATTGAGTTGCTTACAACCTGTAACAAGGGAGAGACTTACATGCACATGAGTGCCCAGCATATGCATACTGGTCTCTCATGGGGACACTACCGTTCAGCTTTTTTGACCTAAGATAAGAATCAGTTCAGACTGAGTATGTCTGCTTTGCCCTATGAGTGATACTCATACGAGCAGTTTTGGATATTTCAAAATATTCAGAAATGGAGTGAAGAAGCAGGATCCCTCTAGTAATTGTTACCTCAGAAACAAGAGGGAGTCCTGTGGCACCTTAAAGGCTGATGGGCATAAGCTTTCGTGGATAAAAGCCACTTCATCGGATGCCATGCAGACTGGGGCATAGAGATAAATCATTTCCCCATCTCCTTCATCAGCTCAATGTGACATCTGATGAAGTGGTTTTTACCCACAAAAGTTTATGCCCAAATAAATCTGTTAATTTTTAATGTGCCGCAGGACTCCTCGTTGTTTTTACAGATACAGACTAACACAGCTACTTCTCTGAGGCTGCTTTGGATCTCCAGGACTTAATGTACTCCAAACACATCTCAGTTATGTCTTCACTCTGTGGAAAAGTGAGGCTGCCACAATTGATCTTCTGGAGTTCAGTTTAGCCAGTCTAGTAAAGACCTACAGGTTGGCCCTCCCTGGTCTAGCACCCTTGGGAGCTGACTGGTCCTGGATGAGTGATTTTGCCAGACTGGGGAGGTCATATATGGACCTCCTGCTACCGGTCCCACCCCAACCCTGGACTGGCCACTGGCCTCTTGGTCGGCTTTGCTCCCCATCCTCTCCCCACTGCCAGCTCTGTTGCCCTGCCAGTCCATTCCCCTTCCCTGCTAAGCTGGGCAGTCCCTCTCCAGCCCTGCTCCCTGTGTGCCAGGCTCCTGGCCATGTCGGGCAGCCCCCACTGCAGCACACCAGATTCCTGGCCATGCTGGGAGCCCTGCTGCAGTGCACTGGGCTCCTGGCTCCTCCAGACAGCCTCACTGGGTTGTACCTAGCGGTTCAGCTGCAGAGAACCCAGCCACCAGCCTTCCATGGGGACTCTCTGGTCCTGGAACTTCCATGGTCCTGCTGGACCACAGATGTTGCTGGACCAGGGAGTCCTGGTTAACAGAGGTTCAACCTGTACTAAATCAAACTCAGAGGGTGCCCCCGATGGGGGCCAGTACGCCTGCTCCTGCGGGGAGCAAGGGAAGCTGACAGGAGTGTTTGCTCCCATTGGCCTCCCGCTGTGGGGATGGTGGGGAAACTCGAATCAAGGTACATCGACTCCAGCTACATCATTAACATAGCTGGAGTTGTACATCTTAATTTGACCTTCCCCTTTAGTGTAGACCTGGCCTCAGCCTTGGCGCCCTCACTATTCCACACAATCCGCAGCACAAAGTTCAGCCCTTTCTCGCCATAACAGAAATAGTCCACAGGGAAATGAACCAGCATTGTTTTGTTTCACCATGAAAATGTTGTGCACCCTGGATTGTCCTCTGGTGCCATCGAAGTTTAGAGACAAGAAGCCATTTAAACCTTTTGTGGGCAGAAGCCAAAGGCGTTAAGAAAATGCCACTTTAGAAGTGAGCAGAGGGAAAGTGGAATTCTCTTCTCTTCTCTTCTCTTCTCTTCTCTTCTCTTCTCTTCTCTTCTCTTCTCTTCTCTTCTCTTCTCTTCTCTTCTCTTCTCTTTCTTTTCTCTTCTCTTCTCTTCTCTTCTCTTCTCTTCTCTTCTCTTCTCTTCTCTTCTCTTCTCTTCTCTTCTCTTCTCTTCTCTTCTCTTCTCTTCTCTTCTCTTCATTAGCAATTTCAGAAAAAGGACAAAAAATGTTCAGTACCTGCTATCTACCCCAGTTTCTTGTCAATGGGGAGAACTAGTGCATAAAGCAGCATATTTTCACAGAAATTGTAATGGAAGAATAGCTATTTTAGGGGCATTACAAAATAAAAAGACCAAATATATCCCCATGTTCTTGCAGGAGGGAAGAAAAGTCATCTGACTGTTATTTTAACAGAGGAAGCAGAAATGTAGAGGTTTGTGAAATACTTGTAACATCTTTCCAAAGTATTTCCATTTCAAGTAGGTAGTATTGTTTGTTTTAAAAACATTAATTTTAAAAATGGATCATTTGCATGAAGAATTCAGTAGCGGGGGTGCAAATATTTTCATAGCAAATGGCCTGTAGTTAAAAAAAAATCCATTTTGGAGTGAAGATGGGTTTAAACTAAAAACTGGTGACCTTTCTCAAAACAACCACTACACTGGAAAAAAGCACATACCCTCCCCCCCACCTAAATTGCAACAATAAATAATGGACACAATAAAAACGCATAGAGGGTAAGCAGGGCTGGCTCGGGCCATTCCTATGCTCTGGGCAGCGGGCGTGCGACGCATGCGCAGCTCCGCCCCCGGGCACACGGCACATGCGCAGCCCCGCCCCCGGCATGCTGTGCACTTTACAGCTGCAGTTGGGCGTGCGGCGCCTGATTGTACCTCTAAGGGGTGCCGAACAGCCCCTGGACCCAGGTGCATAGTGCCTGATGGCAGCTCTAAGGGGTGCCGTGTGGCCCCTGGCCCTGGGTGCGCGGCGCCCCTTACAGCTGCCATCAGGTGCCCTCCATAGGTTAGTGCCCTGGGCAGCTGCCCACCTAGCCCCCCCACTTAATCGGGCCCTGAGGGTAAGAACAGCCATATTGGGTCAGACCAATGGTCTAGCTACAGAACCTGTCTTCTGACAGTGGCCAGTGCCGAAAGCTTCAGAAAGAATGAACAGAACTGAGTGATCCAAGTGATCCAAATGTCATCAAGCGCCAAAATCGGCAGTCAGACTACCCCTGACCATCCTGGCTAATAGCCATTGATTGACCTATTCCCCATGAACTTATCTCATTCTTTTTCTACCCGGTTATAATTTTAGCGTTCACAACTCACCTGGGCAATGAGTTCCACAGGTTGACTGTGCATTGTGTGAAGAAATACTTTAAACCTGCTGCCTATTAATTTCATTGGGTGTTCCCCTGATACTTGTGTTATGTGAAGGGGTAAATAACCCTTAGAATAATTCTGAATTTGTGAATTAATTTCACTTTATCAAGAAAACCCTGAGGCAGAATTCTGACTGATTTTATAAAATATAAAACACCCAAGACACAAGGGCTGTGTCTAGACTGGCCAGTTTTTCTGGAAAATCAGCCACTTTTCCAGAAAATCTTGCCAGCTGTCTACACTGGCCGCTTGAATTTCTGCAAAAGCACTGACTTCCTACTGTAAGAAATCAGTGCTTTTTGCGGAAATACTATGCTGCTCCCGTTCGGGCAAAAGTCCCTTTTGCGCAAAACTTTTGCGCAAAAGGGCCAGTGTAGACAGCTGAGATTTGTTTTGCGCAAAAAAGCCCCGATCGCGAAAATGTCAATTGGGGCTTTTTTACGCAAAAGCGCGTCTAGATTGGCCACAGACGCTTTTCTGCAAAAAGTGCTTTTGCAGAAAAGCGTCCATGACAATCTAGATGCTCTTTTCCGAAAATGCTTTTAACGGAAAACTTTTCTGTTAAAAGCATTTCTGGAAAATCATACCAGTCTAGACGTAGCCAAGGAATAAAATCCTCAGGCTGTGTAACAAATTGTACAACTAACACAGTAATTATAGTTCCACAATCACCCTATGCAACCCTACTCCTCCCCCTTGTCTTATTTAATCCAGCAGGTGAAGCAGCCCTTACCAGCAGCCCAGAGTAGGGTTGCCAACCCCTTCAAGATTGGCCTAGAGTCCTCTGGAATTATCACTAATCTCTGGGTGACTATTGAAAGCAATCCCAGAGATTTTAAGAAAATGACAGTAAGTCATTTTTTGGGGGGAAAAATCTCCTGGGATAGTGTTAATTGGAGTTGGCAGCCCTATCTCTGGAACCAGAAGGTTATTTACTTTGTGCAGTGGAAGACCAAGTTGGAGAGGATGGAGTTTCAGAATGAATGGCTCCTTCCCAAAATGCCCTCTCCTCCCTTTTAATGAGGGCGATGCTCCCTTCTGGATCTCACTGGGAAGGGTGGAAGGATAGAACACACAGTGTGAAACAGCAAGTTTCTGGCTGGAATTCAATGAAACAAAAATGGTGACACTTATTGTCCAGCTCTAGAGCCAACTGCTGTAAAATGTAGACCCTGGTGCTGCCAGGACCTCCTGTCCTGCTACTCCGAATGCTGTGTTATAGGGAATCCCTGTCCTCCTTTTGAACCAAGCCCCTTTGTGCTGCTGCTGTCTTATCTCTCAGCTGGAAGTCTCTCACACAGATGTCCCAGCTGTCCTATAAGTTGTTACTGGCATTCCTCCCAGGATTAGAAAGGGCCGATCCTTTGGAGATCATCCTTAGTATCTCCTGTTGTTTGCAGCCTTTGTTGCTCCACACACAGCAGGATCCCAGGGACTCCAGCCCTTCCAAGCTTGTGCCAGTTGGCAGAGGTGGATTCTGTCTCTGTGCCATGGGGCGGCTTTGACCTTTCTCATTAAGAATGGCACCTTTTCTCAGAACAGGAGAATTATTGGAAGAGTCAGTTACCCCTTTGTTTAAAGTCCCCCGTGTGCACTTCATTTAGTATTTGTAGTTATTGCATGTTAAACATTAATAAGTCATTTAAAGATTAAACCCAGGAGTCTGAGGCTTTAGCTATTCACTTAACCTCCGCTAAGTACTTTTACAGTGTCTGACACTGAGGTGTTCACTATTGCAAAGTACTTTGCAAGCATTAATTTATGATGCCTTATAGACCAATAACCAACAACTACTACACAGTTACTTGGCACCCATTATGAAGCACTGAGACTGCTACACAAACAATATCCATTGTCCAGATGGCCAACAGAGGTGAAGTGACTTGCCCCTGGTTACACAGAAAGTTTATGGAAAAGCCAGGAAAGGAATCTAGGAATCCCGATTCCCAGTCCCACCCTCTTCCTTAAACAGCTTAGGTATGTTTATACACAGGTCCACCAAGAGAGGAGCAGGGGAGAAAAGGGGGCAGAAGCACAGAGATACTCCCCCCGCCATCTTGCACAGAGGTACGGCAATTCTGTCTACACAACTCAGAAAGCCCCAGTCTGTAGGATCTGGGCTTGTGGACTCACTTTTCCAAGCCCACACTTGAGTATCTGCACTGTCAAGGCAATCTGGGCTTCACAACTGTGCTGGTGTGTCCATACTGTAGTACGCACATCTGGGTCAGAACTTCAACTGTGTATATGGGTTCCTACCACCGTGGCCAGCTGATGCGGTGCTAGTCTTGAGCCATTTTGTGTCTGCACACTCCCAACATAGACAGCCATCCACATGATCCCGGGATCTCTGCCTCATGCTGTCAGTGCTATTTCAGGACAACAGCAGAACATCTGGGAGTTCTTAGTGGATATTTCATCTGCAGCTTTTGAACTACTGAAGGCCCTTCTCAGAGCAGGACACTGACAAGCCAGCTGCCTCCCAGCTGTTGTTGCTCATGCCTGCTGTTGTCTTTTCATTGCAGATTCCGCTTGCATAGATTGCTGCATGTGCAGCAGGGCCACAAGCACAGACTGGTGGGACCACATTGCCATTCAGACTTGGGATGGCTAGGAGAGGGTCCAGATCTTTCTCATGAAGAAGCAGACAAAGTTCTTGATGCTCTAAAATGGCTCAGGAACCATCACCACCATGTGAGAATGGCATGTTAGCAATGGAAAATTGGTATTTTCCCCCTAATCGAGAGAGAGCAGATTGGTCACTCAAAAAACTCTGCCATCCTTTTAGTAGGGTAGGAAATAAAAGTCCAGTCTGATGGCCAGTTCTGAACTCAGGAACATTGCTTGTGAGTTGAGAATCTGAGCATCTAGCCTCAGTTCATGGTGAGATGGTACTGCAGAGCATTTAGAAATGAAAGGCCAAAAGATCATCAGCTCCTGTGGCAGCATGAACAAGATAACTGCTGCCAAAACAGAAACACTCCAAGCTCCTTTTGCATGCTAATGATTGTCACCTCATTGACTGAATATGGAAACGAGTCACTAATTTGAGGTGTGTTAGGCATGTTGTGTATTTCCTGCTCAGTTGCTTGACATTTTGCAACACTCCTTGGGTTTCACTTGTCATAAAAAAATTGGTCCCAATTGCAACAGGCTCAGAACCCTGAGAAAATCCGAATGTGACAACTCCATTTCATTGTAGGCCCTGCATGGAAAAGCTAGATCCTGCACAAGCCCCAGGCAGGTGTACCAATGTTCCTGACAAGTGTGGCCATTGAGTAATTCACATTTCTCCAGTGTTATCTGGGGGTAGGGAACGAAGAAACGGGACTTACTCCCAGTGCTGGGCTAAGGTGCATTTCTGAATCAGTTCTGTAGCTGAGAATATTTCACTAGCGGCATTGGGTTACTTATCAGCAGATACACAGATTAATATCTAAGTGGCTGCACAAGGTAGCATGGATACAGGCACATGAGTAGAGATGCTAAATGCTGTGTGAAGTCACATCTGCACACCCCTCGTAGGCAGCATCCTGAGTGCCATTAACATTATGAATCAGATGCTGCCTAGTTGAGAGCGCGCAGGACTGGGCATCACGCCTCTTGGATTCTAATCACTCCTCTTGGATTCTTCCATGCTGACAGCCCACGTCCTGTCCTTGTGCTTCAATTTCATCCCTCTGTAAAAGGGAGATGATCATTCTAACATCACCTCCCACGAATGTCCGTGAAGAGCTTTGAGATGCATGAATAGCAGGGCCTGTATAACAAATACAGACGCCATTTCAAAACACCTCTTTACAGGCAGCCTCATGTCCTTTGTTTGCACATTGAGGGCACCAAGACACAGGGTTGGGGGCCTCTCTAACTGCTGAGGCCCTTGTAATTCAGAGACCAATGTCGGCCGAGTGCTAAGTCAAACCAGTACCTGGCATTTCACTCATTTAGTAAAACATTGGAATAAGCACCACTCTCTGTTGATGCATTCTCAAGAGAGCAGCTGTGGCAGTCGCCTCTCGCTGCACAGTGAACACATCCCTTATGACATGGGCAGCCTGGGCAAAGGTAGGGCCACTGACAGCCTCTGTGGGCCCCTGAACAAGATGGTGGTGGGGGCTGGCTCTGCATTTCCAGAAGGGGCAGAGCCTCAGGTGCAGGGGGTGAGGCTGGGGCAGTCAGCCCTCTGTGCTACCCAGAGCGCACCACTCCAGTCCTTGCCAGCCCTCAGAGCCACCCAGAGTGCACAGCAGTGATTTAAAGGGCCTGGGGCTCCAGCCATCGATGGCAGCCGGGAGCCCCATGCCCCTCTGAATCATCAGGCCCTGAGGCCTTTGTCCCTTTGCTCCCTTTGTCCTCCCCTAATTTAGTACATATATAGCACTGGCACCTTGCTAGGAGGGCAGCCTTGGTGCAGGCCTCACCAGACTGAATCATTTTGGGGCAAACAGTGCTGAGCGTGGGGCACTGATCGCACTGTGCTTCCATTATTTCACAAAGTGCAGCTCACACATCCATGAGGGCTTGTCTCCCGGCTCTGCTCTGGGGGTTGCCATGCAGGCCATGGGGAGATGGAGGGAGAAGCTGCAGAAATGCTTCAAAACAACATTTAGGAGGGGCCCTAACTGGTCCTAAGAGAATCAAATCTAGGCCTCTCCAGATAGCACAGGGAATGGTGACAGGGAGCCTTGTAGGAATGGGAGGCAAAGAAAATTGGGGTGTCCTTAGGGCTTATGGTGGCACCCCAGTTCCCTTGACCCCAAACTTCCTTTGCTCTCCTGTTGGTATGAATGGGAAATACACCCCTTACTTTTGGGAAGTGATCTGCCCTCACAGCCCGGTTTGGTCCCCTGGTTGGAAACGGAGCCTTTTCTGAGCCTACGGCTCCAGGACAATGCACCTATTCAACCTGCAGCAACTGGAACTCTACCCTGGATCCCTCTGAATGAGTCGCCTTCTCCCTGCTCACACTGGGCATCTCTTAAACTTTCAGACATAAACAGCAGCGCTCCCTTCACTGCCCCCTCTGCTCCCCCAGCCCCAATATGGTGGTTTATTCATCATCCGATAAAAATAGAAGCTGAGGTCTCCAGGTAGGCTGACGCTCACAGTGTGGGGTTTGTTTAGCTGTTATGTTTTTCACTTTCCATATCCTCTCAGTGTCCTTCCAACTGCTCAGCGGGTATATCTGGAACCAGATACCTCCAGATCCAGCACTAGGCAGCACAGGCTGCTTCGCTAGTGCCAGTCTTTGCTTTCAGGGGGTTCCTGTCTTTTTTGCCATTGTCTTGTTATTCAGCACTGGTGACACCACATCTGGGCTATTGTGTCCAATGCTGGGCCCCCCATTCCAGAAAGGTTGTGGACACATTGGAGAAAGTCCAGAGGAGAGTAACAAAAATGATTAGGGGGCTGTAGCGCATGATTTACGAGGAGAGGCGGAGGGATTTGGGCTTATTTAGTCTACAGAAGAGTGAGGGGCGATTTGATAGCAGCCATCAACTACCTGAATGGTGGTTCCAAAGAGGATGGAGAGAGGCTGTTCTCAGAAGTGACAGAAGGAGCAGCAATGGTTTCAAGTTACATTGGGGGAGGTCTAGGTTGGATATTAGGAAAAACTATTTCTCTAGGAGGGTGGCGAAGCACTGGAATGGGTCACCTAGGGAGGTGGTGGAATCTCCATCCCTAGAGGTTTTTAAGTCCTGGCTTGACAAGGCCCTGGCTGGGTTGATTTAGTTGGGATCGGTCCTGCTTGGGCAGAGGGTTGGACTCAATGATCTCATGGGGTCTTTTCCAGCCCTATGATTCTATGATCTGAAAACAAAGCTACTGGCCCTGACTTGGGGCTCTGCTGGGGATCTGTTTGCCTCCTGTAGAGGGTTAATGTTCCATCGTGGGAAAAGGGATGGCAGGAAATTGATCAGTTTAAATCTCCAGGGATTGGAAACTCAATGCTTCCAGGATGTTGGCACCTGTTATCACTTCATTTTCCAGAGGGCCTCAAAGAATCAAACTGAAAGAGGCTTGTTTTGCTTCTCACCAGCTTGGAGTGGTGGGCCGCATCATTCGGAGGACCCTGAATGATCAATGAATCAGATACACAGATGGTGTCTGCCAGCTGGGCACCTGTTTCTGTGGAAGGGGCTCCAAGCCCATGGTATTCGGATGATAATTTCCCTCCATCTTCCTGACTACACTTTGGAACAACCACAGACTCCTCAGGAGAACCATTCCATAGGGTTACATACAACGCATGCTGAGTCAGGACTCTGGGGATTTAGCCTCTCTGGTGCAGGCATAGTGAAAACAGCTCATTCTCATAGATACCCCTAGCAAGTCTCTGTGTTTCAATTTCAGGGAAAGATTCTGGGTGTCAGTGACTGGGTCTTTGGGTATGTGGGTGAGGTGGGTGTTGTTCTGATGGATACTTATAACCCAGTACAATTCTAATTCATCCCTAATAAAAGCTGCAGCCATGTTACACAGAAACAAGCAAAGACTATCCCCCATGGCATTAGATGCCACCACAGTATGGTTCCCTCAGCATTACTATTCTGCCACCAGTATCATTCCAACAGTCTGATAATTGTTCTCTGGAGAGCATAGGGTGAAGTGTCATTTCCTCTGGTGAGAGTGGCCGACTTATTCCCTAAAGCCAAGCCAAGTCTCTCCCTCTTCTGGTGTCAGCTCTACTTCCCTCTGTGCAAAAGTCTCAGGGGGGAGGCTGTGTTAGTCTGTAACTGAAAAAACTTAAAAAAACAGTGAAAGGTCCTGCATCACCTTAGAGACTAATAAAAAACGTAGGTGATATCATGAGCTTTCCTGGGCACAACCCACATCTTCAGATGAATGGAGCAAGGGGTCCAGAGGTACAACTCCATCCATCTGAAGAAGTGGGTTGTGCCCACGAAAGCTCATGCAACTATCTACATTTTTGTTAGTCTCTAAGGTGCTGCAAGACCTTTTGTTGTTTTTTAAATTTTATCCCTCTGCACGTATTTCTCTCTCACGCCCCATTTCAGTTTGGCGCGACCTCCTTTTTCGCAGGCTTGCCCTGGTTTCACCCTGTCAGTAGGCGGTTTCTAAAAACTCACCTCAGTCTTCCTTTCCAGTTTGCCCCATGGAAACCTGAAAGCTCAGCAAGAAAGCTAAGGGGCCGGCACAAAGCATGGTATTGATACAATGAACAAATGAACACAGTGCTAATTTTATGTTCCTCCCAGCCCAAGAGGGAGTGAGTCAGGAATACAGCGCCTTTTGTATAGACACAGGACATCTCCCCTGTTTGCTTTTCTCCCAGAATTCCCTTCCTAGTTCAACACAGTACAAACAGCTCACTATTGATTTTGGAAGCTGATGGAGATTACGTCAGGGGAGGCAGGGTTGATATTTGTGGCCTCGCACCCTCTTCCCCTGGCTGTGGAGATTACTGACAATATGCACACTTACTACTAAGGGCAGCGCTGGACTCTGAAGCAGGGTCAGTCACCCTGTCACACCCCTCTCACTGGAGAGATACAGCAGAGAGAAGTGAAAGGAACTTGTTGACTCCAAGGAAATCTGTTTGTTGGGAGGGGGGACTTCAGAGAAAGATTTACCTTCTGATACATGTTAATTTGGGGCCAGGGGTTTCTCTCACTAGTGAACTCTATACTGAGGAAAAGGGTCAGTTTATCTGAGCCTGTGATGTGGGGGCAAGACCCTCAGGAGGTGTCATCACAGAAACACCAATGGCCCAACCCTGGGGAAGGGGTCAGCTTGACTGACAATCCTGGAGTGCGCCACTCTGGGGATAAAGTTGGGAGATAGGAGGCTTCCTCTTTGAAGCTCAGCTGATCTTTTGCCTTTCTGCTAATATTGCCAATGAGGGGGGCAGTTATTACTGTGGTGTTGAGGTTTTTGTGGCATGGACATTTGTTGCCTAGCAGCTGCACGGAGACCCAACGGCGCCGTTCGCATGGGGATCACTGTATAGAAACCCCCTGCAAAGGTGGGAACAGGATTTAATCATGTTCAGGGCTTTCCATAACTCAGGTGTTGTCATGGACCGTATGTGCCCTTTGTTACCAGAGAAGTGAGGGATGGACTAGAAGAGGGAAGTGCCTCCGGCAGACTGAGTTGAAACCCTGGATAGAGGCAAAACCAAATACATCTAATGGCCTCAGCCTCTTTCCCAAGTTCATTTGCCCATGATGCAGAATCCTTGCAGCAAATAATGACCAGTCTTTACAGGTAGCTCCCAGGTCAGCACTGGGGGGCGCTGGTAGGGCTCGGAAATGGGATATCAGGAGGCACTGCAGGTCAGGAAGAAAGCTCTGCAGAACTGTAGCAGGGACAAAGGTCTGGAACAGCAGGGGTGGGGTGGTGGCAGTTTAGGCTTGCGGTGCATTGGCAGAGCTGTGCATGAGCCCAGGAGTGGAATCGCAGAGGGTGCTGTAAGTCAGGCTCAAGAGGCATTGCTATAGCTGAGGGGGCAGCCCAGATTCGGGCTAGCCATGGTTGCTATAGATCCGAATTAGGAAGCATTTGTGAGAAGGACGTGGGTATTTAGGGACAGAGCTAAGTAGTTCTTCGATATTTTACTAAAAAACCTTTGCTCTTGGGAACAGTATCATGATCCCAGTATCATGGCAATTTTGAAAGATACATGTGATTTTTATGATTTTTTTTTTTTTTACAAATTAACAAAAAGGCAAACAAAGCTGAACAAATTTCTCACTATAAATTTTACTAAACTACGTAAAACTTGAACAGCACAATAAGCATATCAAAATCACAATTAGAACTGAGTCACTAAATCAACAAATTGACCATAATATGAAATGAAACCAGCAATTAACGTAAGTGGTTGGATGAACACAGTCAAGACTTCTGTCTTGAAGCTGATATAACCCATGATCAAGTCTTACACATACTATCTCTGGAAACCAAGTGGGGGGGGGGTGTCTATTTCTCAGCCTTGCAAAGCTGTATCCAGACTCCTTGAAGGTTGCTATTTACTAGGCAACTCCTAGGTTGACTTTTCCTGACTGATTTATCTCTACCATGCTGTCCAATGATTAACAACCTATAATTTCCCCTTTGGGCAGAGTCATTTGTGCAGGCACATTTTTACAGCCTGAGGTAACATGACGTGATGCAAGATAGGATCTGCTTAGAATGTGGATTGACCAGGTCCCAGTCTCCTCCACCCTACTGGCTCCCAGTGCTGCTCACGGGAGAGGGCAGAAGCTTGAAAGAGATGGGGCAAAGGCTTGAGGAAAGGGGCAGAAAGGGGGCAGATTCTGGCAAGAAGTGCAAGGCTAGGGACAGGGGTTTAGAGGAACAGTGGGGTGAGCTGGGGCCAGGTCACTCACAGCTGCTGGCACCAGGCCCCCCCTTAAGCCCACAGGCCACCATGAACCTCATGCCCCCTGAAGCATAGGGCTTCCCAAAGCGCGGGCCCAGTTCAGTCGTCCCACTTTGTCCTATGGATGGGATGGCTCTGAAAATATAATACCAAACATTGGTGGGGCCAGGCCCACATGTTTGAACATTGATGGAGCACAGGCATCATGGGCTCATGAAACTTGCCACCGACTGAGCCATTAACCCTTCCTCTTCTAGAGTGATTTTGGATTGAAAGTGAGGGAGATACTGGGTACTTCCAGACAAGCTGCACAAAGGCCTTTGATGAGTGTGGCTGATGGACCAGCCAACCCCCGGGCCAGCAGGTGAGTTAGCAGTTTGTTGCTTCCCCCGCAATTGGATTTATTATTAGTATTTCTTTTTCTTTTGCTTATTTGCCCAGGAAACCTCATCCTGTAGTTTCAGTGATTTCCCCTTGTTTTCCAAGGAATGTGTTTTTGTTTGCAGAGGGAGTGGATTTTTCTGTTTGGACTGTGGGGAAGGGTGGGGCTGGGGTATTAATGCAAAAAAGTTACAAAATGTCCTTCAGGTTACTAATAATAACATCCCTTCGTTCTCCTCCATCTGATGCCAGGTGTCACCCCCTTGCCTCTTTGTTCTGGACATTCTGGCTGCCATGAAAAACTCAGCAGAACAGGGAAGGAGAAATCTCCATGTTTCCCTCCTACATGAAATCAACAAGAGATTCTGCCCCCAGAAAGAGCCATCTCTGGGGATCTACCAGGATTGTCCATGTGGAGGCCAGGTGCCATCACCCCAGCTCTAGAGCCTCTTTCTCTGTCTTCCTCCAACTTCTTACAGTGTAACTTCATGGCCTGTTTTCAAGAGTTTCTCCATCCACCATTGCCTGGGAGTAGGAACTCCAATGGATGGTCTCTGAATTTTGCCCTTGTGGGGAGTGTTGTTGGCATTGAGGCAATGTGTGTCTTCTTTAGCTCCACTCTGAATCCTCTGCTAGGCCCAGGAAAAATATGGCAGTCTCATTCAGGGTGGACACGGCAAAAGTTGTGCCTCTAGAGTTGGGCTGAGGCAGATCCGTCAGGCAGGCTGAGAATGGACAGTGCGTGAACCTAGGGCTGGGGGAAGTGAGCCTCCAGCCCAGCCCCTTCTGCCTGAAGCTTCTCTTCTCCCACCCAGGGCCCCATGGGAGCCAAGTTCTCCCTTTCCCTAGAGGGGCAGACCACCCCTCCCCCAATGGTGGTGTACAGCCCCAGCTTCCCCCCAACCTGAGAGCAGTGGGTAGAGAGCAGGCAGTGCATGGCACCAGCCTGAGTATACAGGTATCGGGGGGAGAGTGGGCGGCACGTGGCCCTAACCTGAGCGGGGGGCAGGGGAATATAGTGGGTGGCACTTGGCCTCATCCTTCCCTGGCTCCAGCCAGAGCACTGGGGAGGGGGGCGCCCCAACCTCAATGGGGCGGAATCCCAGACAGTCCATGGGAAGCCCCACTGAAGGGGGCTGGGAGCGGAGGTGGGGCAGGGCTGGCTTGGCTTTTTGGAAAGGCATTTCCTTCCCCTGCCTCTTATGCTCTCCACCCACGAGGTTGAGGTAAACTGGCCTGTCCCTGCCTAGGTTGCACCTGTCTTGTGACGGACCCTGGTCTTGCATCTTTCACTACCACTAGAGTCACACCCACAAATAGCATTGGAAAAGCTTTTGAAGAGCATGGTGGCTAATTACCGTGCGCCAAGCATGCAGGGTTCGTTCCCCCCCCCTCCAGCTTCAGCAAAGATGGCACACTGACAGGCTTTGGAGGATGGCAGCTGCATTTAAAACAGGCCAACCTGCTGGCTGCTGCTGCCGCCTTTGGCTTGTGTATTTCCTGGGAAACACCCTCATACAGTCTGTACAGAATGGCCTTCAGGCAGCGTGCCGCTAGGGAGGCATTTCTGGGAGCTCTCCATGGATTCCCTGAGGAAGGGGTGGGATTGCACGGAGATTGAGTAGGTCTGTCTGAGCAATGACCATAGCAGAGAGGTGAGGGGCTAAAATCCCAGTTCTCTCCACTTAATTTAAAAAAAAAAAAAAACTCTGTAGGTCCAAGGCTCCCTGGAAATGTTGTTTCTGAGCTGAGACTCAGAGATCACAATGTCAATATTTGCCAAGTAGGAAGGGCCCCAGGCAGCTGCTTCCAGAAACAAGCTCCCCTGAGCAGGATCCAGGGCTACTGCTCCAGGATGAGGTTTGGACCTTGGAGGGGCTGCACATACGGCCAACATGGCCCCTGGCAGGCCCACCCTGTGTGGCTGTCCCCTCCCCCTGTACCAAGGTGAGAAATCACCACGCCTTGATCTTCTAAGACAGGAATTAAAAATTCTCCTGCGAGCTCCAGAGGGGTGGGTAAAAACTTGGCCTTGGAGCAGTGATGTTACAGCTCCAAGTAGGCGGTGAGGGTAAGAGGCTAAGCCTTGGGTACAGTGATGTTACAGCATCAGAGGGGTGGATAAGAGGCCTGGTTTGTTATAGTGACATCACAGCCTTGTTCCTAACCAGGGCTGTAGCAGAGGCCAGATCTCCCTGCAGCACACAGAACACCTCTTTGTTGGCTTATCCACCTCATGCCTAAAGCTAGGCTAGAACAGACCAGGACTGCAGTACATTGCATCATACCCCTAGTGAGCCGTGGCTGGCTTGTTGTAGGCTTTATGTGAATTTGCTGAATCATTTGCCATATGTTTAAAATATATTTAGAGGCCTGCTAGGTAGGTGATGTTAGCAAATTAACCAGTGGTGTTCAGTATTGGAGTTCAGTGCTTGTAGAAGGAAAATATGCTCTCTGCACGGAGGGAAAGCAGCTTAGTTGTAAAGCCCTTTCTCTAAGCAGCTTAGGTTATCTTCTCTCCAGTTACCACTGGAAAGGGACAGAAACGTGCCCACAGAGTAGAAGCAGCAATGGCTACAAGAGAGACCAGACTGAGAAGCAACTGGTTGTTTTAAAACATGTAAAATTAAGCAGCACGACTGCCACGGTCAGGAAAATCCCAGAACTTGATTAGCAAGGGCTGCTGCAGGAGGGAGGGGCCCTGGCACAGGAATGTATGAGGGACACAGGATCTGGACAGTGGGAGAGAGCAGAGACTGCTGCAAGCCAGGGCTGAGATGCCTCAGTGGAGCTTTGTGTTGGAGGAAAGGGACTGGGACTGTGTGTTGGGAGGCACCGAGGTGTATTGGCAGAGATGTGTGTGCCAGGGAGGACGTGGGGGCAGCAAGACTGAAATAGAGGGGAGCATCTGAAGACCGTGTCTTGCACAGGATTGGAATGGCAGGGTGCTGAGATGCACTAATAGGGAGGAACAGCCCCTTACCTGCATGTGCAAAAAATTCACAGCCTCACTCCCTGGGGCAAGTTGTACAAATCAAATGTATCCTAGCCCCCCCCAATTCTCTACATTCAGTCGGACATGTTTTAAATCACTTCTGATTAATGGTGCAAGCCCCCCTGCTTCCAAGAAATAAGTTTCCAACCCCCTCAGTACAGCCCTGACTAGCAGCATGTATATTTTGTTGCCCTGCAAACAGCATGTCCAGTAGCTGGCAAATATCCAGGTGGAAAAATAGAAATAAAATATCCTTTCAGGGCTCTGTGTTTTGTTTTGCTCCTTCCTTTGTTGGATTCTTCTACAGGAGCCTGAAAGTACAATTATAAAGAGACAGCCTGGGCTTTGTGGACCTGGGGTAACTTTTTGGAAGAGTGTGGCCTGCCAAATAGCAGAAGAGAAAAAATCTTACTGTGTTGATTTGTTTTCTTTGGTTTACAGGGGGAAATATTTCACACATAATTAGAGCAGCCACAGAGAGATTGTATTAAAGACCTTTTACTGGAAATTTCAAGGGACAGAACAAGGGGAACTTGTGTTAACAACTAGCCACCAAGAGAAGAACCCTGCTTGCAAAAGAGTGGGTGAGACAATGTAGTGTGTTCAAACTGCAAGAAAGAAACTGCTCAGGAGCGCAGCAGCCACATCAGGTACCTGGAATAAGCCAAGCTAGAGAGGATCACTTGGCTTCTTATACCCATTGCTTAATTGCGTGGCTGAAGTCGAAATAGCTTAATTCGGCTTTTGGTACTGTCTACCCAGCAGAAAGTTGAAGGAAGAGCACTCTTCCTTCGACTTCCCTTACTCCTCGTCAATGAGGCTTACCGTGAGTTAGAGTAAGTCCTCCAGTTCGACATTATTTTGAAATAAAGGTTTGTGGTGTGGACGCACACTATGTTATTTCGGAATAATGTCTGTTATTCTGAAATAACACTGCTGTGCAGACCTACCCCTATAGAGCCCTGGTGAACAGTCTATTCCCAGGTTGGGAAGAGATGACAAGATTAGTGGTCTGGCTCACCCCCCAATGACAAGGACCTTGGTCCTTCCTTCTTGCCAAGCTCTCCCAGTTTCCACTTGGTGGCAAGCGGCGGAAGCTGACCAAAGGGGGGGGGGGTGGTTTCTGCTGAAAGCTAAACACTGGCTTATGGTAATAGCTATTGAGAGATGTTTGTGCAGTAACTAGGTTAAGTGACATGTAAAATGTAGAATATTAGGCAAATCATTGAAGTGTTACCTGAGGAGAGGTGGAAGGTCTCCCAGCTAACACAATCAACATTGAAGTTGAGAACAGTGGACATCTTTGTTTACTGTCTGGACCAAATGCACACTTTGCATTTATGAAGACAAACCCCATGAAAGTTCTCTGAACGGGAGGTCCCCTAAGCTGAGACATTATAATAGCCTAATAAACTAATAGCTTGTACTTGTATAAGAGCAAAAAAAAAAAATGGCCCAAGCTGTTGTTCATTACAGAGAGGAAACTACTAGCCATGGTGTTTCATGAAAGGTGGATCCCCAGAGCTGCAAGGACTATCCTTGAAATACCTTATTAGGCAGGAAAGTAACTTGTTAATATGTACAGGCCATTGACTATGCTTCATGTTTCTTTTACCTGTAAATGTATAGTCCCAAATGTGTGTATGGCTTTTATTTGAATCTTTCTCTCGAGCTCTCTAGTAAATACACTTTGGTTTGGTTTTACTATAGACACGTCTCAGTGATTTGTGAGAGTGTTGAGCAAAGCTGAAACCAGTGAACAGGCATGCACCACTTCTATGGAGGCAGTGGATCAAAGTACATTGCAGGGGTTCAGAAAATAAGGGGCTAGGCATGAAAGAGTAACAAAACAGGGTGTTTAAACTGATAGCCTGCAGAAAGAAACAGAGAGGTTCCAGGTAGGGTTGCCAGGTGTCCGGTATTGACCTGGATTGTCCAGTATTTTCACCTCCTGGCCGGTAAAAAAAAATGCAGAAAATACCAGACAACTAAATTGTCCGGTATTTTCTGATTTTTTCCTAGCTAGGAGGTGAAAATCCCAGGTGCTTACCTGGTTCTGCAGGGGAGTTGTCCGGCCCGGAGCAGGAACACAAGATGGTAGACGGCCGCCAGCAGCCTGTTAGGGCCAAAAAGCCTCAAAGGCATTTCTTAAAGGGACCATGCTGGGGTTATTTATTTATTTATTTTTTGCTTAATAACTCTCGGGGTCCTTTTTTTCCCTCAACAACTTTGCTCTCCCCCCTTTTTTTCTCAACCGAATTTTTTCCCCAGTGGGTTTTTTTTTGGGGGGGGGGGGTTCGGTATTTTTGGTTATACTATCTGGCAACCCTAGTTCCAGGAGCAGACAGTCTGTGTTGATAGGCTGTGGATGGTTACCCCTGGTGATCACATATGGGGTTCCCTCTTGCTGTTAAGATGGTGATAATGCTTTTACATGGATGGGTACTTCGGGTTGCCTCAATACATATCACATCATAGTGCTTATCCTTGGAGGTTTAGTCAATATTTTAGATACCCTGGACTCAATGACTTGAAGATAAGAACTAAGACCAAGAACTTGACTCACTAGCAGTGTTCCCTATCAGCTGAGCACTTGGGCGGCTGCCCAGGGGAGATTAAAATCCTGCCCAGCTGATTAGCAGAGTGCTCACAGCTGCCTACAGCTGGCAGCATGTGTTTCTACTGGTGGTTCACATCTGCACATGCCTTAGTGCACATAACAAAATTTATACTACACATGAATGGAAAAAATTAGAGGGAACATTGCTCACTTGTCTAGAGGAAGCCGGAGTTAAGAGCAGAGGTCAGGTGTGATGTGTTTGTGGTACCCAGGTTGGTAGATTTTTATATGGCTTCCATTTCTGGTATCTGAGTACCTAATACCCATGCATGGATTTATTCTCATAACATCTCTATGTGGCAGGAAAAGATTATCATACCATCACACAGATGGGGAGCTGAGGCACAGAGAGAATAAGGGTCTTGCCCAAGGTTATCTTTTCTTTACGTATTTTCAGGTATCTAGCAATAGCTCTAAACCTCTGCTATCTTCTCCCAAAACTGAGGCCAAGCCACATCTGGACTTGTCTGCCTCCAGATTCTGCTCTCCTCTAATAACAGACTGCAGGGCTCTCTGCGGGGAGTTGGAAGCAAACAGTAATCCAGTATTTCTATTCCTTACTATTACTGCTTGCTCCATGTCAAAACCACCTACATCAGTCCATCCCCAGCAGTGCCTTTTCTATCATATAGCAGCCTCCTTTCCCTGGGTTACCGTGGGGGTAAAGTGGGAATAAAATAGCAGCTCCAGAGCCTTTTACTCCAGGTAGCACTCAGAGTAAATGCTCCTGCTAGCTGCTATTAGACCTTCAAGAGGAGTGTTGGATGGTAATTAGTGCAGGGAGCTAGGAATCAGGACCCCTGGATTCTAGTCACAATAATGCCACTGACTAACTATGTGACTTGGGGGTAGGTCACATGACTTTCTCACATTCCCCATCTGCGTATATATGGGTATAATTACATGTAACTCCCTGATAGGTGTGCTGGTAGGATGCTGTGTCAGTTTGTCCTGGGATTGAACAAGCAAAGAATGAGTTGAATGGATGGAAAGGAGATTTCCCAAGAACAGCCAGATGATGCCTGGATTGATTTTGAGTGACTGAGGCCAGGTCTACTCTAAAGAACTTAAGTTGATGCAGCTACATCACCCCAGGGTAAAAAATTCATGCTCCTGAGTGACATAGTTAAGCTATCCTGACCCCTGGTGAATAAAGTGCTAGGTTGACAGAAGAATTCTTCCGTCAACCTAGATACCATCCCTGGGGAGATGGATTAACTCCGCCAATAGGAGAACCTCTCCCATCAGCATAGGAAGTGGTTGTTCTGCTGTATCATGTTAAGCGTAGATAAGCCCCTTCATAGGAAGCACTCCTCCCTCCTGCAGCTCTACTGAGCCAAATGCCCCATGCAGGAGCTAAGGTGTGTGATGACGTGTTGCTGCTAGACGTGATGTAAATAGAAGGCCTGGGTACCTGTACTCAGTAAAGATTCCATTGTATTTTCTGTAAGTGTCTGTGTATTAGCCCCACTGCCCTAGACAGATTGTACTTTAGGTCATTTCTACCTCAATTAGTTTCTCTTGCAGACTATTTCAGATGTCTAGTAGGGATGTAAAATCCCATTTAATTGGATAACTGGTTAACCATGATGTTTAACTGGTTAACCAATTAAAGAGGGAGTGGATTGGGCAGCTGCTCCAGCTCAACTGGGCAGGGGGAGCAACCCCTGCCTAGCTGCTTGTGATGTGCTCGTGCCTACCATGAACAGGGGCTTCTGCAGATGGCTGGAGCAGCCCCTATCTGCGGTGGGCCTCCTGGGGCTGGAGCAGCCCCCTGCCTGCAGCAGGTGGGGAGCTGCTCCAGCTCCCACTGGCTAACCAGAACTGGCAAGCATCACCTGTTAAGGATAATGTTTACTGGTTAAACAGTTAACCTCTCGCATCCCTAATGTCTACAGGATTCTTAGTCACTAGAGGTATGTCTACACCACCACCCTACTTCGAACTAGGGTGGTAATGTAGGTAACCGGAGTTGCAAATGAAGCCCGGGATTTGAATTTCCCGGGCTTCATTTGCATAAAGCCGGGTTCCGCCATTTTTAAATGTTCGCTAGTGCGGACTCTGTGCCGCGCGGCTACACACGGCACGGACTAGGTAGTTCGGACTAGGCTTCCTACTCCGAACTACCGTTACTCCTCATGAAACGAGGAAGCCTAGTCCGAACTACCTAGTCCGTGCCGCGTGTCGCACGTAGTTCGAACTAGGGTGGTAGTGTAGACATACCCTACCTATGTACAGGGATGCGGCTGACTATTATAAACCACAACTGCAGAGACTGCATTTCACTGTGAATTTGTAAACTGCTTTGATGTCCTCTGCTGTGAAAGATTCTTTAAGCATGTAAAATGTTTTAAATTAATAATAAGGGACCCTATGTCTCTCTGTACCTCAGAGCTCAACCCAATTTTGGGCCCTCTCTGGGTGTGTACGCATCAGAGTTCACTCCAGTTCTGGGGTGAGCTGTTTGTTCATCTCCCAGGCAACCCTGCCTCTTGAGTCCCATCTCTTTGTATCTTCTAGAAAACTTCTGGCTCTGTAACTCTGGAGGGCTGTGCATGAAAGGGAAGGGGCAAGGGCTGGGCAGTAACCGAGATGAAGCTCAGCACTGGCAGGCAGTGGGAAGTTTGCCTTGGCCTGCAGTACATTGCATCATACCCCTAGTGAGCCGTGGCTGGCTTGTTGTAGGCTTTATGTGAATTTGCTGAATCATTTGCCATATGTTTAAAATATATTTAGAGGCCTGCTAGGTAGGTGATGTTAGCAAATTAACCAGTGGTGTTCAGTGGTGTTCAGTATTGCCAGTACAGCTGGCAAGTTTTTGCGCAAAAGCACTTGCTTTTGCGCAAAATCTTGCCAGTCTAGATGCAGCCAGAGTGTGTAGATACAGTTTGCTCCTGCTTTGCTTACATTTGCTAGATAGTCAGTAGATGGAGAGGTTTTTTGTTCATTGTTATCAACTTAATTTGTGACCCAATCCCAGCTAAGTTTGTTTTAAAGGCAGGTAGAGCTGTCCTGCCCACTGGAAAGTTTGGGGCAGCTGCCTCAGGCCCCATGCTTTGGGGGGTTCCCAGGGGCCCAGAGCAACCAAGGAGATTAGCAGGAAAGGGTGGGGGAGGCCTGGTGCTGGCGCTGGCAGTAGGGGTCACGCCTGCCCTTTCACTCACCAGAAGCAGGAAGCAAAATGACCCAGCCCCTGCCTCCTCTGCTCCGGTAGCTTCCAGCATCACTTTGCTTCATCACAGTGGCAGAAAGCAGAGCGATGGAGCTGGGGTACTGGAGCAGGCTAAGACCAGGTTGTTATGCTTCCCGCCACTGACCCCTGCTGCCCATGCCCACTAGTCCTGGGAGGTGGGTTGTGTTGCTCAGGGAAGATGGCTTTGGGGGAAGGAACAGAATGGGGGCAGGGAAGGAGCAGAGCAGGGGCAGGAAGTGGCGGGATGAGAGCAAAGCCTGGAGCAGAGGGGGAAGTTGTCCCCAGCCCCCATAGCCCCCAGGGAAAGTATTGAATGCAGGCATAGTGAAATATGGTTATAATGTTTGTACTTATTATGGGAGGACGGGTGTAAGGACGGGTGACTAGCTGAGAAGTAAGATGCTACTTTACCTCCCTCCATCCAGGATGGGAAGTGAACTCTGCAGATCACCTTTGAACTCTGAGTCTGCCCTGACCACAGGCAGCAACTGCAAGTGGTGTCAAGTTTTTGGATGCTCGACTTAAAGACCTGAGGAGAAAAGAACCCTGCCCAATCTATTCAGGGTGGATCTTTTACTCATGGTTTATGTTTATGAACCTGTTTGCTGTGTTTTCGCACATTAATGACCAAGTACTTCCCTCCTTGTATTAAAAGTTTCTTTTCTACACTGAGACTCTATGCATATGAGTGGGGAAGTATTACCTCTCAGAGGCACTCCAGGGTGGTGTGTGAATTTCCCAGGTCACTGGGTGGGGACTCAAGCCAATTTTTTGTTGGATAAATGGAAAAGAACGCCTTGATATTGAACCTGTCTCTGGCTGCTGCTGGCTCCACCTGGCGGACGAGTTACAGGGATAATAAGATATCTGGACCTAGATAAGTAAGTGGATATTTGGGGTAGAGTCCAGATGTGTGTAGACAGGAAGGTCTCAGGGATAGTGCCAGCAGGTGGTAAAGCAATTGGGAGGCATGAGAGAGATGAGGGTGGTTTCCCTGCTCTCCTTTATGGTACATCAGAAACATACCTTCACCAGCCAGAGATGAGCAAAATGACCAGGTTGGATTTTTCCATTTGTCCTGTCTGTGGGTTGGTTCTTTGTCTCCTGCCAAGCACAAGGCCCTGGAAATGCCACTGCTGCGATCATATCCAAACAACGGGGTGTCTATCTCACCCAGACTGTGGCAATGGGGGCGAAGTGCAGGGAGGGAAAACTGGGTGTCCCTGAGAGACATAGAAAGTTGCCATCTCTCCATTCCTGCCTCGCCTCAGTTAAAACCACATTGTTTGCTTGCAAGTCTGGAGGAGAAGGTGGGGAGCTGGCAGCAGCGTTGAGCAGAGTTGGCAGAACTGCCTGCAGGTCTGATGAAACAAAAGATGGAGGAGGGAAGGGGAGACCAATGGCACAGCTAGCCAGAGCTGCAGCAATTTTCCTTCCCCGTGTCTGTCTCTGGGCAGTTCCGTTCTGCTGCTTCCACAGACACTGGAATTGCACTGCTCTCTTCCCGGCTAATTTTCCACCTCTCTTAGCATTGTGTTTGGTCTGTGACGTTAATCCTTTCCCTGCTGAGGCGGGTGAATAAGCTGCTGGGATATCTCTGGTTTAAAAAGCCAAAGACACAGCAAGCTTTGGCCTGTATCTATTCAGTATGCAGCTCAGCGCAACTGGAGAGAGTAAGCAGGAGGAAATAGGAGGCACAGGCAAGGGGAGAAAGGTTTTAAAAGAAGGTGGCCCAAAACATACCTTATTCCCACCCTGAACACTGAGCTCTTTTCAGGGATCCTTTCCAAAGACACCATGCAGCTGGAATATTGATCTCCATTACCATTCACAGGTGTCTATCTGCACCTGGAGCAAGTGCTGGGACACCGTACGCAGAAGAGGGCTGTATGTGCTGTGAGAGCCACAATGGGACCAAGTTAAAGATTTCTTGGGAACAAGTCATCTTGCACATGTAGGACATGTCTACACTAGAAAATTATTTGGAACTAACTTATTTTAAAATAATAATTCCTGATATAACTATTTCAAAATAGCGTGTCCACACTACAGGGGAGCCTTGAAATTAGTCCAAGGCAGGCTCCCTTAATGTGGACACACTAGCTCGACTTATTGCCTCCAGGAAGCCCTGGGGAGTAATTACTTTGAACGACTCTGGGGGGTAGTTATTTTGAAATAGTGGCAGTAGAACGTCCGCACTACCGCTATTATTTCAAAATAAGCATTATTCCTCAAGGAAAGCAGGAATTATTATTTTGAAATAACCAGCCTGTTATTTTGAAATAACAGGCATAGTAGTGTGGACACTCTGCTTGTTATTTTGAAATAAGGGGAGTTATTTTGAAGTAACTCTCTAGTATAGACCAGAGCATAGAAACTGGGAATGTCACCTCTCAGCCATTGCTACCTGCAAACGCGAAAGCCCCACCTTAACTGTGATCTCAGCACATGCCATCTGAGACTCACAGTATATTGGAACTGGGGTTTCCCTGCATAATACTAAATAAAAAAGGAGCAAGCAAAATGCCAAAAGACAGGCTACATAGAAAAGTTCAAGGGCTATTCAAGTCAAACAGATATCCTTCAGAAAATGGAAATCCAGCACAAGTGAATGAAGAGAATCATTATCTGGCAACATGTGAGAATGAAATCAGTAGGGTTAAGAGGGAATTTTAAGAGTAAATAAATAAATAGAATGTTTTCGAGTACACTGGATGCAGGGAGCTTGCAAGAGAATTGGTGCATCCTCTAGTGGGAAAGGGGCAAATAAAAAGGAATATGGACATTGCAGAAATGCTAACAGGGGTCTTTGACATCAGTCTTCACCATAGAAGATGCTGAGAGACACTGATCACAGCCCTAATCTTTTCAGGTAATAAAAAGATGGCAGCCTCACATATTTAGATATCAAAAGAAATTGTGCTGGATCAAACTAATAAAGTAATCAGTGACCACTCCTCAGCTCAGGCTTGCCCACACCCAAGAGTCTTGAGAAATTTAACAGTGAAACGGCTTGGCTGCTAACAAAAACATGCGATCTGTCCTGAAAGCCAGCTACTGTCCCAGAGCACCGAAGAACAGAACATGTTGGGCTTATCTTTAAAAAGATGGATCCGGGGAACTACAGATGGGTGGACCGATACATTGATTGACAAGCTAATTAACAGTAGAATTATCAAACAACTCAATGAACGTGGTATGAAAGGAACACAGCAGCACGAATTCTGTAAAGTGTGCTTCTAATCTCTCAGCACTCTTGGCTTGTGTCAACAAAATAGTGGATAAAGGAGGACAGTCTGATATAAATATTTGGGCTTTCAAAAAGCCTTTGGCAAAGTCTTCCACAAGAGGCTATTCAGGACACTGAGTCGCCATGGAATGAGAGTATTATGTGTCTTATTAGTATAGTTATTTACCATTTATGTGGTGGTAAAAAATATTACCGAAGGCCCCCTTGTGCTATACAGATGTATAATACATGACAGTTCCTGACCCAAATTGCTCACAGTCTAAAAAAACAGGATTAGAAACAGCTAAGTGACTGAACACATGGAATAGGAATATATGGGTAGTTTTCAACATGGCAAAAAGTTAACCCAGGAGAGCCTGATCATAAGACTGTTGAATGCAGCAAGGAGATGAAGAAGACGGGGCTCCAGAGAGGTATAAAATAGCAAATAACAAGGTAAACCGTGTTTCCTGGCCTGCTTTCTAAGGGCATATCTTCACTACAGGCTGGATCGATGGGTTGTGATTGATCCAGCTGGAGTCAATTTATCGCATCTAATAGTGCTCCAACTGTTCTCGCATCCATTCTGGTACTCCACCAAAATGAGAAGAGTAAGTGGAGTCCATGGGATAGCATCAACGGTTGACCTACCATGGTGAAAATACCGCTGTAAGCAGAACTAAGTAAGTCAACTTCAGCTACATTATTCACGTAGCTGGAGTTACGTAACTTAGGTCGATGGCCTGTGGTGATGTAGACAAGTAATACAACATAGTACTTAGTCCATTAGTCTAGGATATGTCTCATGCTATTGAGCTGCTCCTCCTTGTGGCCAGAAACCAGTTTAGTTGCTTAGTGAAGAGCTTGCCCAGCTGTATTCAGAGTATGGGATGGAGCCTGTGGCAGCCCTAGTGTCATGAGCCCTCCTCCGACAACTGGAATTGAGCTAGGCACCTCCCAGGGATTTAGAAACCTTCTGTCATGGGTATCCAGGGCTCAAAGGGTGTCTCTAGATTGCAGTAAAACACCTGTATATGCAGGGCCGGCTCGAGCCATTCCTGCGCCCCGGGCAGCGGGTGCGCGACGCATGCGTGGTCCCGCCCCCCCAGTGCACTGCACACCTTCCAGCTGCAATCGGGCGCGTGGCTCTGCATGTACAGGTGTTTTACAGGAGCCATACGCTGCAGTTTTATTGGTAGGGAGCTGCAGGAATCTCCCCGAGCTGGTCACAGCTGGGAGCAGCCTGCCCAGAGACTAGGCTGGGCCTGCTGCAAGCAATGATCTCCTCCTTCAGCCACACTAGTAGCAGCCAAACTGTGCTGGTGTTGGCCAGTAGTCACTCTAGTGAAGCCATGTGTAGATAATCTTGGCCATCAGACACACCCTGCACGGCCATACAACCGGCTCAGGGACTTTGAGCAATGGGACCATGAAGGGCTTGGTGCAAACTGATTAGGACACTCCTGCCTTGGAGTCCTTCATCCCTTCACTAGAAAGATTTTCCAGACAACTTTCATTGCCATCTCCTGTGAGCCAGCGCTGGTAAAGACATAAAGGAGAGCCCTCCGAAGTCACCAGGAGGCATTTAAACACATCAGAAAACCAAAAAGAGGCCCAGAGCACAAGGCTACAACAGCAGGGGGTGGTTCCAGATCAGCGCTAAGATGCATGACAGAGCCCAGAACTGGATTAACAGGGTGTTGTAGGACAGGACTGAGAGCCATTGGTGAGGATTGGTGCAAAGGCATAGTATTGGATAAGCAGGGGAGCTGTGAACAAACACTAAGGTGCACGTAGTCTCTGACTTCTTTCAGGCCCTGAAGGAGGAAGGAGGGGAGTTCCTGTGTTCAGTGGTGGTGCTGATTATGCTGCAGGCTCCAAATGAAAAGCATGCTTGTGTTTAAATTAAAGCAATTTGTTAAACCGGCAAGCAATTTGCATAGCTCTGTGATTCGGCAGAGGAAAGACAGTTCTGGACGTCTTGTCTTGGCTGCCTGTGCCAAGAAGCAGATGACCACAGGAATCTGGCAGGGAGCAGCGACTCTGGGACACTGACTTTGGGGGAAGAACTGGAAGTCCTGCAGCTCTCTGCTCACAAATCGGTTCTTGTTTAGAAACCCTCGCACATGTCCCCGGCACTTCGCTGCACACTCATTGGCTTGGCAGTGCAGCCATTTTCAGCTGAGCACCTTCCCCATCGTATCTAGGCTACTTTGCCTGCTGCTCTTTTGAAAATATTGCTGCTCCTGTAACAAATAATCCTGGGCTGTAATGGGTGGTTATTAAACTGTAAAAATGACCTGGTATGAGCATAACTCCATGTTTGGCCAATACACAACATTGGGGTTAGATTGCAGGCTGTAGACTAGAGAGAGAGAACCACCCACAAAGTCTGAAAAAGGCACAGCCAGAACAGCACAACTGAGCAAAGCCAATGGCTTTGGGATAGGGCTGGGGTGAAGGGCAGCTGCCTACTGATGTCCTTCCCATTCCATCTCCTGAATATGTTATACAAGCCATTGCTAAACTGAAGGATCTGCAGAGACAAGGTAGCCTTCTGGGAAGTGACGGAGGAGGTTTGGTGTGTGAAAGGTGTCTCTGAACACAGGACTGAGGCCAAACACTCCTGAGATCTAACGTCCCAAGCTGTAAAATGGGGATAACAACACTGATTCACCTGCCGCTTTTCATCAGGTATCAGGAGTTGTTTATTGTCCATCCAGCCTTTCAAACAGAAAGTCCTGTGTGAAAGCTAAGGTGTTGGTATGGGCTAGATAGCAACTTGCACTTAGTTGAAGGATGTGCTGGGCTCCCTTTGGACTGCACTGAGCCTGCACTGAGCCTGTTTTCCCTGCCACCTTGGGCCTCCAGTACCCTGTCTTGTTGAGTCAGACACAAGCCTGCTGCAACACAGACACATGGACCCCAAAGCTGCAGACCTTAACTGAAAACAGCATGGTGAGATATCAGTCTCCAGCACTCAGGGTGTGTCTAGACTACAGGATTTTGTCGACAAAAGTGGACTTTTGTCGACAAAACTATACCTGTGTCTACACTGCTGCTGAGTTCTGTTGACATAACGTCGACAGAACTCAGCAGTTTTGTCAACAGCTGTAAACCTCATTCTGTGAGGAATAACACCTTTTGTCAACAGAGTTCTTTCAACAGAAGGCGTTATTGCATATACACTGTTCTTTGCGTCTACACTGTCATGTCGACAAAGCGGCTTGCTTTGTCGACAGAACTGGATGTAGTCTAGATGCTCTTTGTCGATAGAAGCCTTGTCGACAGCATCTGTCAACAAAACTTCTGTTGACAAAAGCCTATAGTCTAGACATACCCTCTGATACCAGCCCCTCTGGGAGGTGAACCCTAGATAAATCTGTCTTATGCTGTACAGAGATCTGTCCAGTATGAGTTCATGAAATTCACCCTCTTTCTCAATGTAAAGAGAAGTGCACAGACTCCTTGCACCCCCAGCAACAATTACTTACACTGGGTTTAGTAATAACCCGTGACTATCAAGATTACCTCATTCTCCTGCCTTAAATAGGTTTTATTAATATATAAAAGTATAAAAGGTGGGATGTAAGTAGTTATAAGAGACAGCAGACAGAAAAATGTAGGTTACTAAGAAAAACAAAACAGAACTCTCAAGCTAAGCTTAATGCCCTAAAGAAACTAGTTGCATGTAAAATCTCACCCTCAATGTTGTTCTAATAAACTTTTTTCACAGACTGGAAACCCTTCCAGCCTGGGCCTGATCCTTCCCCCAGTTCAGCCTTAGATGTTTTCAGCAGTCATCCTGCGCCAGGCAGGCATAGAGAACCAACAACCGAGATTACCTCATTCTCCTCCCTTGAGTAGGTTTTGCAGAAGGCAGGAATCCTTTGTGTTCAGTCTAAACGTCCCCTCTGCTCTCGTGGAAAAATACAACGTCCAAGATGGATCCCAGCTTCAGGAAGAGAACGTCCTGACTGGTTGGATGCTCTCTCGCATAAAAGGCCACCCGGAACCACTTCAGGCAGGGCTTGAGGTCACCAGTTGCTTCCTGGTGCCAGGGTCTTGTAGAGACATGCTCTTAAAGGGACCTCTCTGCTGCCCATGAGAGGATCCCACTGGGGCCGGACACTTCTCTTGCCTGCTTGTCTGAGGGCTGCGGGGAGGGTTCCCAGAATGAGCTTGGGGTTGAGCTTGGTCAGCACAAAGTGCTGCAAAAACTGCAGCATGGCTGTGTGGGGCCCTCACATGCCCAGGGGCAGCTCCGGCTCCATGGCTCGAAGGAAAAAGCTGAGGCATCCACAGTAGGCACTGCAAGAGCTTTGCTGTCCCTTGAAGAGGTAGGCAAGCACACAGCAGAAGCAGAGAAACGGCTGTCCAGGGGGATCCTGGGAGCAAGGCCATGTGTGGCCTGCACAGTGGGCCATGCCTCACAGGGGCCCTGAGGTGTTAGGGGGCCGTGCTGCCCACTTCCCACCCGCCAGCCCACAGACAAGCAGGCAAGGCATGTGTCCAGCCCAGTGGGATTCCCCCTGTGGGCGGCAGAGGAGCTGGAAGCATCCTGGCCTTCCCCGGGGTTGCAGCGCTGCCCTACAGGAGTGGGTAGTGCCTCGCATGTGCAGGTGTGGCTGTGTGCTGTGTGCGGCACTCCTCCGTGTGTCTGGCATCGTGCCTGTACCCTTGTGGCTAGCCTACTTCCAGCCATGGCAGGTGCTGGAAAGTCCCCCCCTTCCATCTGGCTGCCTCCCCCCCACACCTGGCCGGATGTGTGTAGCATCCCCTGAGCCTGGCAGCAGGATCCCACCTGTGGTGCACACTAATGCTGCACACTAACACTGCACGTGGTTCCACGTGCATGGACCACAGCACGATGTCCAGCCTAAGCAGCCCAGGTGATACTCTCCTGCAGCTTTAAGAGGGGCCAGGAGACAGGAACTATAGAGTCCTAATTACTTTGGACAGAGTGTCCACCAGGGCACATGTGTTATTTCCTGGAGGCCTCTTCTTTAAAAAAAACCCAAACCCCTCCTTCCATCCACACATGCCTTTTTCTGAAAGAGCTCTTTTGGAAAAAGTTTTCTTCCTTGTAGAAAGAGGATTACCAACACTGGAAACCCCCCCTGTTTTTTCAATTTACTTTTGGAAGAACGCGATTGCAGTGCGGACATAATGCAGATTTTGTCGGAAAAACAACTGTTTTTCTGACAATACTCTGTAGTGTAGTCATACCCAGAATGACAAAGTTAAATGTTCCAAAGCAGTATTGTTTCACTAGAGTATAAGGCCACTTATAGAAACTCCATTGGAACTGGATGACCTCCCAACACCTTTGTCAAAGAGCCTGCAGACCCCATTTCAAGGCAGGTGAATGGGTCATAAATATTGAGACCAGAAAGTTGATCTAAATCCAGAGCATTTAAAAAAAATTGCACTAAAAGGCAAAGATCTACTGCAGACCCGCTGGCTACTTCAATGATCTGGAAATGGGAGCAGCAGCTCTGACTCGTGTGTTTATGGAGGAGAATTACAAAGAGACCTGTGTTCTCAATTAGTCACAGGACTGGATGGCAGGAGCCAGGAGAGATGGTTCAAAGGACAGAATATTAGAGTCCGAGCAAGGCGACTTCTCTGCATCTGTGTATTTGTACTGAGTTCTCAGCCAGAGGACCTATCTTTATACAACAATGGCTTGAGGAAATACATACATCTGTGCAGCTCTGGTAGGTTTAGGCTGTATTGGTCATCTTATTTGTCTGACACCAGAAGGTGTCTCCACAAAGGCGATGACCCCACTGCCTGATTGTTCCAGCAATAATACAGAACTGTTTGAAATTGTATGCTGCTGCTTCAGCCAATCAGAATCTACTGATTCTTGGAGCAGTGCAATGTGTCTATAAACCCGTGGTGTCCAACACACTAGCTACTAGCCACATGTGGCTATTTGGCCAGTTGAGTGTGGCTGGTTGGCTTCAGAACTGATTGGACACTGCAGCTATCAACTATCCATGTGTACTGGCCTCAAGTTGAATCTACTGGCTGAATTGCATGGGGAGGGCTTGCAAGATCAGGCCTAGAGTGTACTATAACTAATTCTAGTGGGAACTAGGCAGGTCTAGTTGCCTATGCTTGTGCCAGTAGCAGTAATAGCAACAGTTTTCAGATAAGGAGTCCTCTAAGTTTAGTACCCTTCCCGCGCAGTCTCGTGAAAAAGTTGAGTTCTTTTGCAAAGTCTGTGCTGAGGGATTGGTAGAATACTACAGGATATGGGAGATGTCTGTTCTATGGAACATTATTCTATAGCAGGGGTGGGCAAGATACATCTCATGGGCTGCATCCGGCCCGACAAGCCACCGGATCCGGCCTGTGGACCCCCTTGCCAGGACCTTCAGGCACACAGCAGCCACTGTTTTAAGTGCAAGGCTGTTCCATGTGTTTCTCTGCTTTGGATTGGGGGGAGACTTTGGGTGATCTCCCCACCCCTAGCCCAACCCTCAGCTCCTATTGGATGGAAACCATCAGCCAATAGGAGCTGAGAGATTGGGCTGGGGGACTAGGGCAGCGTGAGCCTCTTCCCATTCCTGGAGCTGAGAGTCACTTGAAGGGAACAGCCTGCAGTTTTAAGTGGTCTTGGGCTGTAGCAGGCAGGGAGCTCAGCCTGCCTTAGGGGTGCTCTAGGGCTGCTGGCCAGAAGATGCTTAGGTAAGCGCCTCCCAGCCAGAACCTGTCTCTGGAACCCATGCCCCTCCTACATCCCAACTCCCTCCCCCAGGTCACCGCCCAACCCCCTGCACCCCCCTTCCCCAGCTCACAACTCCCTCCCAGACTGTACCTCCTCCTAAACCCCTCCCCCAGGCCAGAATCCTCTCCTGCTCCCATACTCCCTCCCTGACACTACACCCCAACCCGCTGACCCAGGTCATACCCTCTTCCTTCACCCAAACTTCTTCTCAGACCTCACACCATCTCCTGCACCTCAGTCCCTTACCCCATGTGCCTTTCTTCACCCAACCTCCATCCTAGACCCCACATGCCCTCCATAGAAAAGTGCAGCTCTTAACCATTTTCCAAAATCTTGGAGTGGCCCCCCACCAAAAATTATTGCCCACCCCCATTCTATAGCCTATTTGAAAGGCCCAGTGTCAAGGTTTTGCATTAGCTCTGGAAACCACTGCGAACGCTCCATAATAAAGCTCCTTCTTGCCTCGCAAGGAGTGCTTCAGAATGGGATCTGTGGGTCATAGTGCATCATTAGGTAAATATGAGCCAACAGTGAGACATTGTGTTCAGTTCTTGGCACCACATTTCAGAAAAGATGTGGATAAATTGGAGAAAGTTCAGAGAAGAACCACAAAAATTATTAAAGGTCTAGAAAACATGAGCTATGAGGGAAAACTGAAAATATGGTTTCTTTTTTTACTCTGGAAAAGAGACAATCAAGAAGAGACATGTTAACAGTTTTTAAGAACATAAAAGGTAGCTATAAGGAGGAGGGAGAACAATTGTTCTTAACCTCCGAGGATAGGACAAGAAGCAATAGGCTTAAATTGAAGCAAGAGTGGTTTAGGTTGAACTTTAGGGAAAATCTTCCTAATTGTCAGAGTAGCTAAGCGCTGGAATCAGTTGCCTAGGAGGCTGTGGAATCTTCATCGCTGGGGATTTTTAAGAGTAGGTTGCACAGACACCTGTCAGAAATGGTTAGATGATGCTTGGTCCTGCCTAGCGACTGGACTAGGAGACTTTTGAGGTCCCTTCCAATCTCACAATTCTGTGATTCTGTGACAAATGCGATTAAAATGTTAAAACTCAGCTGATTGATACAGATGTTTTTTCACAAAGGAAAATACTCTGAAAGGTCAAGACCTTCCCTTCCCTCGTCCCTGTGAGCTGCTGATCCAGAGACACATTCTATAAATGAACAAAAACAACAGTTGGGTTTTGTATCATTAGCTAGATTCACTCCTTTGCCTATTGATAGAGAGGAAATGCTTCAGGTAAGTCAGCTGAAGATGGCCCTAAGTTCTTCACCCAGGGTTCCTAGGAGGCAAGGACCCATCCCTTCCAACTGATAAACCACAGCAGTAATATGTACGAGCAGTTTTCAGCTCACTCAGGCATCTGTACCCCTGTCACTCAAATACAGCTCTGCCATTGGTGGAAACGTGGCAAGGCTTATATCCCTCCAGGAGCAGGCTGGACAAAAAGATTGGGGAAGTTTGTGGACTAGCTGGACTTTAGTGTTTGATAGGGTCTGCAGTTGTCTGAGGTATGGGGCTCTAGAGCAGGGGTGGCCAACCCGTGGCTCGCGAGCTGCATGCGGCTCTTCAAAGAAAAAATTGCAGCTCCCGCACCTGGAACTCCGAAAGGGGTTGCGTGTTTCTGTCTGCATGTGATGCCGGTGCAGACTTCAAAATGGCCGCCTTCAAAATGTTCTTAAAAGGGCTGTGGCCAGGCCTTTTTTTTTTTTGCTCAACCAAATGCAGCAGCCGGGGTGGGTTTTTTTATGCTCAACAACTTTTTTCCCTCAGCCCTTTGCATGGTATTCACCACTAATTTGGCTCTTCATCTGAAATGGGTTGGCCACCCTTGTTCTAGAGGGCTGGGGCTGATTAGGTTTACAGTTTGGGAAAGATGACTACGTTTAAATGCCCTGTGATTCCCAGTTTGAGCAGTTCCTGGAAGCAGGGCCAGCCAGTGGCCCATTTTAGTTGTAGTTGTTGATAGGCCTAGATCAGTTTTATTTCCACTCTAGTTCTTGTCTTTGGTACAGAGAGGATTACCCCCAGGCTTGCGATCCCTCTTTTATCTCTGCTCATTCAGAAGATCACAGGCCTGTTCCTCTGAGACACCTGGCTCCTCTGAACAGCTCTCGAGCAATTCCATGGTCCTGCTGTACCCACAGCGTGAACCAAAGGAGCGACAACTGCATGCCAAGTGCTCCAGGCCTCACATGTAAGCCCTAATTGTTCATACTGTGCCTATTTTAATCCTGTTTGTGGCTGACACCTGGCCTTCCTAAGAGTCTGTAAACACCATCCATAGACTTTGGACTCATAGACTTTAAGGTCAGAAGGGACCATTATGATCATCTAGTCTGACCCCCTGCACAGTGCAGGCCACAAAATCTCACCCACCCCTCCTAGAATAATCCTTTCACCTATATCTCAGATATTGAAGCCTTCAAATACTTTGAAGACCCCAAGATGCAGAGAATCCTCTAGCTGTGATCTGTACCCCATGCTACAGAGGAAGGCGAAAAACCTTCAGGGCCTCTGCCAATCTACCCTGGAGGAAAATTCCTTCCTGACCCCAAATATGGCGATCAGCTAAACCCTGAGCATGTGGGCAAGACTCATCAGCCAGACACCCAGAAAGTTCTCTATAGTAACTTCTATCATCCCTCCATTGACCTATTTCTCACTGATAATGAATGGTCAATTAGTTACCAAGATCCTGTTATCTCATCAAACCATCCCCTTCATAAACCCATCGGGTGCGTCTACACTGGGCCACTTATTCCGGAAAATCAGCCGCTTTTCCGGAATAACCCGCGAGCTGTCTACACTGGCCCTTGAATTTCCGGAAAAGCAACGATGCTGTACTGTACAAAATCAGCCGCTATTCCGGAAACCGTACGATGCTCCCGCTCAGGCATAAGTCCATTTTCCGGAAAAGCTTTTCCGGAAAAGGGCCAGTGTAGACAGCTTTTCCGGAAAAGCAGAAAAAACGGAAAAAAGCGGTTTGGACGCTGGGAGACCCCGTAGGAGCCGCGGACTTCCTGGTAAGCCCGAGCTGTTAAAGGGCTCTCAGGCTGCTGGGCGCACGTGCCAGGAGCCTGTCTGGGTCAGCTCTGCCGCCTGCTGTGCTGCCCAACACTTTTTTCCTTTCGGCTCACCGCACCATGGCAGCTCCTGCTGGAGAGCCCCCTGGACCCCCAGCGGAGGAGGCCCCCAGGGGCCGCAAAAGGCGGGCCCCATCCTGGAGCCCCAGGGAGCTGGAGGCCCTCATCGAATTATGGAAGGAGGAGGAGGGTCTCCACGACCTCCATTCCCGGCGCCGGAACGCTGATCTGTACACTCGGCTTGCGCAGAACCTGGCCCAGCAGGGACACCCCAGCCGCAACTGTGAGCAGGTCCGCTCCAAAGTCAAGGAGCTGCGGCTGGGGTATGTCAGGGCCACTGAGGGCAGGGGGGCAGGACCCGACGCCTGCCCATATTTTGCGGAGCTCCACTCCTTTCTGGGAGAGCCCGCCCCTCAAGCCCCACCGGTCCCCGTGGACACCTGCCAGCGGCCACCTATTAACCGTCCCACCGAGCCGGAGGAGGCAGACGACAGCGGCAGTGCATCTGGTGAGGAGGCCAGCGTTGCCACCCAGCAGGCCCCCTCCAGCAACTCCTCCGAGGACGGGGAGGAACCCACTGGTGAGTCTGTGCAGTTTGCACTCCCAAGGGTGGGGGGCGGAGGGCGGGTGGTGGGGAGCCAGGTGCCCGGAGGGGGGAGGGGGAGAGCATGTCACTCAGGCCACGTGAGCTGCACGCTGCATAGCATGAGGACAGCAAGCAGCAGGTGCAACCACGTGCAACCTGGTGACCGAGCGGCACGTGACCACGGCAGGCAGCTGCAGGCCACGCCTGGGACCCTGCTGCTCACACACATTTGGCGGGACCAGGGGGAAGGGTGGATGCCGGACGGAACTGGCCAGGGCCCCAGGGACTCAGCCCAGAGCCCGCAGCTCCAGCAAGGGTGCAGACCAGAGAACGGCACACTGTCCCATGCCTGGCTGTGAGGCACAGCCAGCTTCTAATTGGGTAGACCTCAGCGTCACGGTCCTGTGACCGTGGCCCCCACCGAGCCCCTCACCTGCTCCCGGTGCCTTGGCTGGTTCCCCAAGGGAAGTCCCCACTGGGGCCACACATGTTCCTGGGCTACCGGGCTTGCGGGAGGGATCGTGGGAGGGAGAAGGGCCCCTGAGTTGTGCTGCAAGGATGGGACATCCCCCCACCCCCCAGTCACCCTTCTGGTTCCGTCCAGGAGATATCCCACACGAGGGGATCTGAGAGCCCAGACCGCCTCTGCCAGATGTGCTCCCAGGCACTGCGTGGGGATGCATCTCGCTCCCTGTCAAACAGCAGTGATTAACCCAAAAGCTTTTCACAGTCTCCACCGGCAGGGAGTTCCACAGGTGAACGCTGCACTAGCACCCTCCCGCCCTGCATGGGGCCAGGATACAGAGCGGTGCTTACAATACCCTGGAGGGAGGACCCTACTCCAGGGGCAGGCAGGAGGGGAACCGAGTGGGCCCAAGCCACACAACTGTGGGGTCACCTGGGTTCGGGGTGGAGGGCATGCGGTGTGGGGACAGTGGACGGCCTGCCTGACTGACCCATCCTTTCTTCTCTTCCTTGCAGCGGGACCCAGCACCAGACCCTCCATTGCGGCAGCAGCGCCACCCCCAGCAGGCCAACCCCGGAGGCACAGGCTCCGCCAGAGGGACCAGCTGCTTCGGCGCCACGTCCATGCTGTGGAGGCAATCCAGGCCTCCATCGAGGAGTGGGTGCAGGGGGACCTGCAGTGGCGGCAGGATGCCTGGGCTGCCTTCCTGGCCGAATGCAGAGGGATGCGCACCACCATGGACACTCTCACGGCACATATTGTGCATGCCATTCACTATGGCATGGGCGGAGCCCAGGCCCCCGCCATCCCTCCCGTAGCACAGGTCATGCCCCCTCCCATCCCAGCTCCTGGCCCTGTTCCTGCCCCTCCTCCTATCCCAGCTCCTGGCCCTGTTCCTGCCCCTCCTCCTATCCCAGCTCCTGGCCCTGTTCCTGCCCCTCCTCCTGCCCCTGTTCCTGCCCCTGTTCCTGCCCCTGCCCCTGTTCCTGGCCATGCCCCTGTTCCTGGCCGTGTCCATGCTCCTGGCCACCTCCGCGTGCAGCCTGCCCCGACGCGGTCTGCCCAGCGTGGGCAGGCTGGCCCCCGGAGGAGCGTTCGCAGGGGCCGCCCATCCCAGTAACTGCCTCCCCCCGTCCCAGTTGAAGGTCTCCCCCTCTCCTGTCCCAGTTGAAGGTCTCCCCCCCCCCCCTTGTAAATAAACAGATCTCTACTTTGCTGTTCATTCGTGTGTTGGGTATTGTGTAACTCTTGGGTAGTGTACAAAATGATGTGAGATGCCAAGTAGCCACTTAAATGTAACATGGTGGCAAACTGTGGAGAACGAAATCTGTACTCTATTCACTGGGGGGGGGGGGGGGGGGGGCCTTCGTAAGTGGTCAGTAGTTTGTGGCGCAGAAATAAATGATGACACTTTTCAGTAACAGGTAAACCACAAAATATTATTAACATAGATTACAAACTAGCAAGAACAGTTACAAGATGCACACAACAGAGATTATTAAACAAACTCTAGGCACAGGGAGGACGATTGTGGTGTTGCTGGCCACCTCGATCCTTTGGTCCTTCCGGGCCTCAGGAGAGGAACAGCCAGGAGATCCCTCGACGGATGATCGTGCTGTTGCTGGCCACCTCGATCCTTTGGTCCTTCCGGGCCTCAGGAGAGGAAGAGCCAGGAGATCCCTCGACGGACGATTGTGGTGTTGCTGGCCATGTCAGTCCTTTGGGCCTTCCGGGCCTCAGGAGAGGAACAGCCAGGAGATCCATCGAAGATGGCACTGATGTAAGCCTTCCACACAAGTCCCAAATCCTGTTGGCTGTTCCTCAGGACGGCGATGGTGGCCTAAACCCTAGCCTAACTTAAAAGACAAACCCTAACTACGCCCGACGCATCCGACGAACAGACTCGATGACGGCCGCGATATGCTGTGACCCGACGCTTTACTATACTATTGGGGGGGGGGGAGGTAAGGGGAGGAGGTGGGGAAGGGTAGGAGCTGGGACAGAGTACTCTGGGGTGACCCAAGCGACCCTGCCAGGGGGCTTGGGCAAACATCTCCACCAGGGCCTCTCTAATGCGCACCGCCTCCTGGCGCGCCTGGCGGATGGCAGCTGTGGCGGGCTGGTCCAAGGTCTGTGCCTCAGCTGCCACCCATGCAGGGAGGAAGGCCTCCCCACTGCGCTCCACAATATTGTGGAGCACGCAGCACGCGGCCAGCACTTCCGTTGCATTCTGCTCACCCATGTCGAGACGGGTGAGCAAACAACGGAAGCGGCCTTTTAAGCGACCAAATGCCAGCTCCACTGGGTTTCGGGCCCGGTTGAGGCGGTTGTTGAACCGGGCCCGGTTCTGGTCCGGCTGCCCCGTGTAGGGCCGCATGAGCCAGGGCATCAGGGGGTAGGCCGCGTCCCCGATGATGCAGATGGGCATCGGTACATCCCCAACAGTCAAGTCCCGCCGGGGGAAGTAGGTGCCCGCCTCCAACCTCTGAAACAGTCCAGAGTTCCGGAGGATGCGGGCGTCGTGTGCCCGGCCAGACCAGCCACCGTAGATGTCCAGGAAGCGGCCCCGGTGATCCACGAGGGCCTGCAGGACGATGGAGCAGTACCCCTTTCTGTTCATAAAGTGGGCTGCTCGATGCTCTGGGGCCCGGATGGCGATGTGGGTGGCGTCCAGGGCTCCCCCGCAGTCGGGGAACCCGAGGGCAGCGAAGCCGGCCATGGTCTCATCCACGTCGCGCAGGCGGATGATTCTTGGCAGCAGGACGTCATTGATGGCGTGGACAACCTGCAGAAGGGTGCAGAGAAACACAAGGGAACACATTACATACAGCCAGGGGTGAGTGTGCGCTCCCTTGGGTCCCCCCCCCCTTGATTCCCTCTGTCCACACACACACACACACACACACACACACACACACCAGGGCCCCCCATGTCCCCCCCCACCAGTGGGCCTGTGCAAGGGAGGGATGGCCAAAACCCCTGGGCGACCCAGCCTGGAGTCTTGGCTGTCCCTGGGCCTGGAGTGGAGCACCCTCCCCCCATCCCACTCCCCCTGGGACTTACCTGGATGACGATCACGCCAACGGTGGATCTTCCCACCCCGAACTGGTGTGCCACCGAGCGGTAGCTGTCCGGTGTGGCCAGCTTCCACAGCGCGATGGCAACCCTCTTGTTGACGGGGATGGGTGCCCGCAGCCGGGTGGCGGTTCTCTGTAGCGCGGGGGTGAGCCAGGTGCACAGGGTCAAGAAGGTCTGTTTTCTCATCCGGAAATTCCGGACCCACTGCTGGTCGTCCCATAGTCCGAGGACCACACGGTCCCACCAGTCGGTGCTGATGTCCAAACTCCAGAGTGGCCGGTATACAGTGGGGTGCTGATGAGACAGAGTTGCCAGGGCCTCCCTGGTGAGGGCGTCCAAGGCGATCTCTGCCTCCTGGTCCATGAACAGCATGGCACCGGCCTGCAGCACGAGCTGCAGCCAGCGGAACAGCACCAAGAGGGGCCCGACCAGGCACATGGCCACCCGTGGCTCCATAGTACACAGAGCTGGGCAAAAAAATAAACCGCAGAGAAAAGCAGTTGGGGGCCAAAGGGGGGGGTGTCCCCAAAAGTCAAAGGGCACCCACAGACCTGCGAAGGGTGTCAGTCCCTGGAAGAGGCCCCAAGGCACGGGAGCAGGAGACCAACGGCTGCCCGGCGAGACCCCTTTAAGAACGTGTCTGAACGGCGCTCTGGCCCCGCCCCCGGAAAGGGCTGGTGGCCTTTGCCCTCTTCAAAATGGCTCCGGGCTTTCTGCTTTTCCGGAAAAGCGCGCCGCCAATGTAGACGCGCTTTTCCGGAAAAGCGCATCGTTATCGCGGAAACTCCGTGGCCAATGTAGACGCTCCTTTTCCGGAAAAGCTGAAAACGGAATGTATTCCGTTTTAAGCATTTCCGGAAATTCATGCCAGTGTAGACGTAGCCATCTAGTTTAATCTTGAAACCAGATAGATCTTTTGCCCCCACTACTTCCCTTGGAAGGCCGTTCCAGAACTTCACTCCTCTAATGGTTAGAAACCTTCGTCTAATCTCAAGTCTAAACTTCCTACTAGCCAGCTTATATCCATTTGTTCTTGTGTCCACATTGGTATTAAACTTAAATAGTTCCTCTCCCTCCCTAGTATTTATCCCTCTAATATATTTAAAAAGTGCAATCATGTCCCCCCTCAGCCTTCTTTTGGTTAAAGTAAACAAGCCAAGCTCCTTGAGTCTCCTTTCATAAGACAGTGATAGAAATGTAGCCGTGTTAGTCTGGGGTAGTTGAAGCAAAATGCAGGACAATGTAGCACTTTAAAGACTAACAAGATGGTTTATTAGATGATGAGCTTTCGTGGGCCAGACCCACTTCCTCAGATCAAATAGTGGAAGAAAGTAGTCACAACCATATATACCAAAGGATACAATTAAAAAAAAAATGAACAAATATGAAAAGGACAAATCACATTGCAGAACAGAAGGGGGATGCGGGGGGGTGGGAAGGGGGAGGAAGGAAGGTAAGTGTCTGTGAATTGCTGATATTAAAGGTAGGGAGAGTGGGATGTTTGTGAGTTAATGGTATTACAGGTGATAATTGGGGAAACTGTCTTGGTAATGGGTGAGAAAGTTCAAAGACTTGTTAAGTCCTTGTTGGCAAGTGTCGAATTTTAACATGAATGACAGTTCAGAGGATTCCCTTTCAAGTGCAGATGTAAAAGGTCTTTGTAGCAGAATGCAGGTGGCTAAGTCATTTAGAGAGTGTCCTTTCTGGTTAAAGTGGCAAGAAACTGTTTTCTCTTTGTGATCTTGTCTGATATCTGTTTTGTGGGCATTAATCCTTTGGCGAAGTGTCTGAGATGTTTGTCCAATGTACATAGCAGACGGACACTTTCGGCACATGATAGCGTAGATTATATTTCTGGATGTGCAGGAATATGTGTTCTTGATCTTATAACTCACTTGGTTAGGTCCAATAATGGTATCAGCAGAATGAATATGTGGACAAAGTTGGCAACGGGGTTTGTTGCAAGGGAAGGTACCAGGGTTGGTATTAGTGTGGTATGTCCTGTGGTGGTTGGTAAGAATCATCTTGAGGTTAGGTGGTTGTCTATAGGAGACTATGGGTCTGTCTCCCAGAGCCTCTTTGAGTATGGTATCCTGTTCCAATATAGGCTGTAGTTTATTGATAATGTGTTGGACAACCCCCCGCATCCCCCTTCTGTTCTGCAATGTGATTTGTCCTTTTCATATTTGTTCATTTTTTTTAATTGTATCCTTTGGTATATATGGTTGTGACTACTTTCTTCCACTATTTGATCTGAGGAAGTGGGTCTGGCCCACGAAAGCTCATCATCTAATAAACCATCTTGTTAGTCTTTAAAGTGCTACATTGTCCTGCATTTTGCTTCAACTACCCCAGACTAACACGGCTACATTTCTATCACTATTCTACATGCAAGGCACTACATTTAGCCGTTTGGAATGGAAATCCATCAACCATATGAAGAAACTCGCACAGATACAGACAGACATCATCTTTCTATCCAAGTGCAAGAAAATGGACATCGTACCCAAAGGACTGAAAGTGAACAATCCACTAAGATCAACATACTTCACTGACTACAGTGAAAGACTCTGCCTCACACTATCCAAGAAATTAAGAAACCACCTGATAAGTATTTTATACAAGAAACAGAAAACCATCAAGAATGACATTTCTAACTTAGATCGTCTCATCTCAAGACAAACATCCACACCGACTGACACCTTGCAAGACTTTTGTTCCACCAGACAATACCCCCAGCTATCTCCGAGACACTACTGACTTCCTAAGGAAACTACAAAACATCGATAACCTCCCCAATAATACCATTCTTGCCACCATGGATGTAGAAGCTCTATATACCAACATCCCACATGAAGACGGATTACAAGCAATTAGAAACACTATCCCAGAGGACACTACTGCCAACCTGATAGCAGACCTATGTAACTTTGTTCTCACCCACAATTATTTCCGGTTTGAGAACAACTTATACCTCCAGATCAGCGGCACAGCCATGGGTACACGCATGGCCCCACAGTATGCTAACATCTTTATGGCTGACCTAGAACAACGTTTCCTCAACTCCCGTCCCCTTTCACCCCTCCTCTACCTACGGTACATCGATGACATCTTTATGATCTGGACACATGGCCAAGAAACACTGGAGATATTCCACAGAGATTTCAACAACCTACACCCCACCATCAACCTCAGCCTGGACCATTCTACACGAGAGATCCACTTCCTGGACACCACCGTACAAATCAACAATGGAAAATTAGACACCACTCTCTACAGAAAACCCACCGACTCATACAGTTACCTACATGCATCCAGCTCCCATCCAGAACACACCACACGATCCATCGTCTATAGCCAAGCCCTTCGATACAACCGCATCTGCTCTAACCCCACTGACAGAGACCAGAAGCTTCAGGATCTCTACCAAGCATTTATAAATCTCAACTACCCACCCAGAGAAACAAAAAAGCAAATTGAAAGAGCCAGACGAATACCTAGAAACCATCTACTTCAAGACAGACCCAAGAAAACCAACAATAGAACACCACTTGTCATCACCTACAACCCCCAACTTAAACCTGTCCAACACATTATCAATAAACTACAGCCTATATTGGAACAGGATACCATACTCAAAGAGGCTCTGGGAGACAGACCCATAGTCTCCTATAGACAACCACCTAACCTCAAGATGATTCTTACCAACCACCACAGGACATACCACACTAATACCAACCCTGGTACCTTCCCTTGCAACAAACCCCGTTGCCAACTTTGTCCACATATTCATTCTGCTGATACCATTATTGGACCTAACCAAGTGAGTTATAAGATCAAGAACACATATTCCTGCACATCCAGAAATATAATCTACGCTATCATGTGCCGAAAGTGTCCGTCTGCTATGTACATTGGACAAACATCTCAGACACTTCGCCAAAGGATTAATGCCCACAAAACAGATATCAGACAAGATCACAAAGAGAAAACAGTTTCTTGCCACTTTAACCAGAAAGGACACTCTCTAAATGACTTAGCCACCTGCATTCTGCTACAAAGACCTTTTACATCTGCACTTGAAAGGGAATCCTCTGAACTGTCATTCATGTTAAAATTCGACACTTGCCAACAAGGACTTAACAAGTCTTTGAACTTTCTCACCCATTACCAAGACAGTTTCCCCAATTATCACCTGTAATACCATTAACTCACAAACATCCCACTCTCCCTACCTTTAATATCAGCAATTCACAGACACTTACCTTCCTTCCTCCCCCTTCCCACCCCCCCGCATCCCCCTTCTGTTCTGCAATGTGATTTGTCCTTTTCATATTTGTTCATTTTTTTTTTAATTGTATCCTTTGGTATATATGGTTGTGACTACTTTCTTCCACTATTTGATCTGAGGAAGTGGGTCTGGCCCACGAAAGCTCATCATCTAATAAACCATCTTGTTAGTCTTTAAAGTGCTACATTGTCCTGCATTTTTCTTTCATAAGACAGGTTTTCCATTCATCGGATCATCCTAGTGGCCCTTCTTTGTACCTGTTCCAGTTTGAATTCATCCTTCTTAAACATGAGAGACCAGAACTGCACACAGTATTCCAAATGGGGTCTCACCAATGCCTTGTATAATGGCACTAACACCTCCTTATCCCTACTGGAAATACCTCGCCTAATACATCCCAAGATCGTATTACCCTTTTTCACGGCCATGTCACAATGGCGGCTCATAGTCATTCTATAATCAACCAGGACTCCGAGGTCCTTCTCCTCCTCCGTTACTTCCAACTGATGTGTCCCCAGCTTATAACTAAAATTCTTGTTATTAATTCCTAAATGCGTAACCTTACACTTCTCACTATTAAATTTCATCCTATTGCTATCACTCCAATTTACAAGATCATCCAGATCTTCCTGTATGATATCCCGATCCTTTTCTGAATTGGCAATAGCTCCCAACTTTGTGTCATCTGCAAATTTTATTAGGACACTTCCACTTTTGGTGCCAAGATCAGCAATAAAAAGATTAAATAAAATTGGCCCCAAAACTGATCCCTGAGGAACTCCGCTAGTAACCTTCCTCCAACCTGACAGTTCACCTTTCAGTATGACCCGCTGTAGTCTCCCCTTTAACCAGTTGCTTATCCACCTCTCAACTTTCATATTAATCCCTATCTTTTCCAATTTAACCAATAATTCCCCATGCGGTACTGTATCAAATGCCTTACTAAAGTCGAGGTAGATTAGATCCACTGCATTTCCTTTATCTAAAAAATCTGTTACTTGCTCAAAAAAGGAGATCAGGTTGGTTTGGCACGATCTACCTTTTATAAAACCATGGCTTCACCAAATAATGAACCTTTGTCACGACCCCTGGCTGACAGCAGATGGATACAGCGGACAGCACATGTACAACACTAGCCTTCTCCATGATGCCTGGAATGGACAGCTAACCCTAGTACTTTTCTGCTCCCCTTGGAGAGACTGCAGGCGGTAGCCCTGATGGGGTGGGAGCTATTAGTTTACCTAAAGAATGTCCCAGGATATGTCCACACTGTAATTAAACCCCCATGGCTGGCCTGGGCCAGCTGACTTAGACTCCTGTTAATGGGGCAGTTTAATTGTGGTGTAGACATTTGTGCTCAGGCTGTAGCTTGAGCTCTGGGACCATCCCATCTTGCAGGATCAGAGAGCCTGGGCTCCTGCCCAAGCCCATGTCTACACCACAATTAAACAGCTCCTTAGCCCAAGCCGAGCCCTGTGAGCCCTAGTCCACTGGAACAAGCCAGCTGCTGGTTTTTAATTGCAGTGTAGACCTCCTCATATATGTCCTGGACGCCCAGCTGCCAGGACCTTCCATCCTTAGTTTCTGTTTATTTTTCTCCTCTGGCTGGGCAGGGTATGGAACGTGTCCAATATGCTCATAGAAAAAAAGATGTCAATGACTGACAGCCCCATGGACAAGGGAAGGAATTTAGCAGCTCCAGGACAAACCCGCTGCTTCAGAGGGATGGCCTGTCTGGAGACGTCTGTGGATTCCATTGAGGCCTTTCAAACCTCTTGCTGCAGCTTAACCTTTTCAGTGCTGGACCCTGCCACAGCCTCTCTGCAGGGGCAAAACGTGGCAGAGTTCTTTTAATTGTCAAAGGCGAATTCTGGCATTCTCCCATGTCAGCAACATAATATATACCCCTACTTCAAATATGAGTGGACAGAGCACCAGCACGTGGGGTATAGGGAATAATTTCATGTCGTTCCCCAGCACATGGGGTAGATGGGACATAATAGAGTGTTCTCATAGCTAACGTTTCTGGTTCCATTTCCAAGAGGCATTTTATTATTTATTTATTTATGTGCTTATTTAGCTCTTCTCTAGATCTTAAGGGCTAACTATTTGCATTGGGCATTTGTGAAGCAGCATCAACGTGTCACTGTCTGGAAAATGTAATAATCGAGGATGTCCATAATAGGAACTGGGCATGTTCCCAGATGGTGGGGTTCATTACCCTGGCATTTTAGTGCCTGGGGAGCTGGAGATGTTTCCAGTGAAGCCTGAACTCACTTGGTGTGATAGCTTGTGCCTAAGGGATGATGGAAATTGATCTCAGGGCCTCTTGTCTGATTAGTCCTTTTACTCACACAAACCCAATTTGTTAGTTGAGAAGGGCGGAGCCATTAGCCCTTATGCATGAACAGCACCTTTTCAGAAAGGCCCAGCTGCTCCTGAACTCACCTCTTCCCTGGGGAGAAATACATTATTTCACCCTATTTTGGGGGCAGCTTATGCCCTTAATTGTGGCAGGTCAACCCTGGGGCAGAACCTGGTCTCTGCATTCACCCAACCTCTCCATACCTCCTCCCAGCCCACGTGCTCACAAAAGGGAGAATCAGGCAAATTGCCTGTCACCTTCTTCCTCCTTCTCCCCCCATGCACAGAGCTAGAAGCTGGATAAAGTTGGTGCAGGTACAGCAGGTGGAGGGGAGAGGAAGGATGACTTTTCAGCTGAGATGCTGATCAAGGGCTTAGAAGTTCTGTGTTCAATTTGTTTCTCTTCTCCAGACTCCCAATGTGAATGTGGGCAAGTCCTTTTGTTTCTCTAGTCTTGTTTCCCTCTTTGTGATCCCTCTTTTTTTTCTTTCTCCCACCTTTATGTGTCATGTCCATTGAGACTGTAAACTCTTCTAGGAAGCCCAACCCAGCAGAGTCCTGATCCTCATTCTTAATTTCCTTACAAATAAATAATAATAGGGGTGCAACAGGTCCCTTTCTGCCCTGCGAGAACCACAGTCTAGCCCTAAACTTGTTGTTTGAAGTGCCATGCACATGCTTAGTGACACAATGAATAAGAATTACAAAAAGGAAATGAAAGATTACCTCGTGTGAGATCCTGGGGAAAGTGAAACAGCCGCAGCTCCAAACCAGAGTTAGACCCAGACTGAGACTGTCAGCTGTGACAAGGGGTTCCATATTCTCTTGCAAGCAGCAAAGAGCCAGCATGCCCTGAATTGATTTCACCAGAGCATGCTGACATCAGTTCACCTGCACATCACTGGTAAAATAAACTGGGTTGGCCAGAGCCCTGGCAAGGTGATATTTTGCCAGAGGCAACGTAAAGGAAAAGTACTTGCAGATGAAAAAATGCCCAAATCCCTAGGATGAGGCTGTGCGATTAGAGGGTCATTTAATTAATGTGATGTTCCTTTAATTGGAAAGCTTTCTGTTGTCTGTTTAAAGGAAATCCAACATACCTCCAAGTGCCTCTAAGGTCTGTATTCCCATCACTCAAGCCCTTCATTGGCCATAGTGTCTTCTCTACCTAGGTCCAGAAGCCACCTTCCCCTCCCCCCCTTTCTCCTTTTCCTTCTTCTATTTTTCCCCTTCTTTGTAGGTTCCAAGCACTATATGTTCTGTAACTGCAGCTGGGGAAACAAACAAGTAGCTGTGTGCACCTAGCCAGGGCTGATCAGTGTGTGTAAAGCAACTGAATACAAAAAATAAGACACGGAAAGCAGGTCAGAGCCAGGCGGCCAAAGCAAATACACATTGGAAATGCCAAGGAGAAGAAAGTTGTAAGATCCCCAAATCGGGCACTCTCAGAGCTGTTGTGAGAGGCATCAGGGAGAGGAGAGGGATCAGAGTGGAGGTTGCCAGAAAAACATGCCCCACCTCTGGGCTCAGCTTAGCTCTGAAGTGGATCTTGGGAGCAAAGACCATCATTCACTTGCAATTTCAAGCTAGGAAATAACACTCACACCTCCTTTCTATTCAGCATTCCCGCCTCCCCGTCATTTGCCCCCATTGGTCACTTTTTCTTATTTCAATAAACAAATTGGCATTGTATCAGGGAGGGGTGGAATCTTGTATTTCTTTTTCTTATGTATTACTCAGAGCTCCTGGAAATAGCCACCTTAAAAAGAGTGGTGAATACAGGTATTCAGGGGCATTGCTGAATGATATGGCTGGGTCAGCTATTCATCATCAGTAATAATTATGAACTGATCTTCTGGGTTTTTTTTCCCTTCTTTTTGATTGCTCATGAATTGATCTTGATTTCCAAACTTCTGGGTAAGGATCCCATGAGTAATACGCCTTTGGTTCCAGATTTCCTTCCACATAAATCTGTGTGTCAAAATGTACAAAACTATCAGATATTTCCATAAGTTCCCAGTTAAAGTGTTGTGACTACAAAATAATATGGCTTTGACTCATAGCAAACAGGACTCAGTATTTTTAGAGTCAGTTTTTACTTATTTGAACAGCACTAGTAATGGAAGAAGAGGACTTTCCCTTCTTAAGAGGATATGGGAGCAAGTTGGAAGTATCCACAATTCCTTACCATTTTGGTGGGCATATGGTGGTGGTCATATAATGGTGTTCATCTGTTATATATTTTGAAGAGTTTGTTCATTTGTGGATTTGTTTGTGCAAAATTAAGTCATACTTCACAATTACCTACAGATATTAAATTTTGCATAAACAATCCTGCCACTTACATTAGCTGAATGCACTACTTTTTACACAAGAATATGCTAGGTGAAAGGTTTAAATAATTATTTTTGCTTTTCATGGGAAAAAAGTCATGACTATTATGATTAGAGTTCATAAAAATATTTGCTAACAAAATTAAAATGGAGTTGCCTATTCAACTGTCATTTTAATGGGACGAAAATTTTTACTGTTACAAATCACAAAATAATTTTTACTGTTACGATTCAAATTAGTTATGGGAAGAGTAATGGAAGGTTTCTGAATTTCTGGTTCAAATTTACTATGCATGGTGATTATCCAAGAAAATGAGTAATGTTTGAGGTTGAAATCCTACAGATTGAAAACTGTTCTTTTGCTTGCCTTTTGCAAGCATATTAATAAAAAATTATATTACATGTATTTAATTTCTTGAACGTTCCTATAAGTGTAATCTATGCAAAATGACTTTACCCGGTTAATGATGGGCTTCACCTACTAGTTTAAAATAAGTTGGAGGTTCTCAGTTCTGTTCCTAATAAAGAAATATTTACAGAGCTGGAACCACCAAAGCAACCTGCATTGACTGGCTCCCTTGTTGGCCCACTCAGAAGAAAAACTCCGGGCTGAATGAACCATGCATATTGACAACTCTTCATAGTCTTTCCAGGTCAGGTTTGAGGCTGATGTCAATGTGCAAGAAGCCATCTCTGCCAATGACCATGCTGTACCAGCCTGTGGGTCAGTGGAGGACTATCTGCAGACCTGTCAATCCAACATGAAATTCCACCAACAGGAAATTCACTAAATACGGATTTATCAATTTACAGTTCAGGTAATGAGGCAAGAACCTCTGGCTCCTCTGTGTATCAAGGAAATACCCAAACCTTAGCCTCATGAGGAAGCTGGGAAGATATTTCCAATTGCCTCTCCTAAATGGATTTAATCACATATCAATGGCTAGCTCCTCGGGGGGGAGAGGGGAATAGTTGAATTACCAAGGAGTTCCAACAATTTATACCAGTGCAGGATCCAACTCTTAAGGCACATATAATAGGATAGTATTGTATGCTACAGAAATACAGATGGATGGATGAGCTGTGATCGGCTGACATCTACAGTCAATTTCCTCCATCAAGCCAACCAGAAGGTGATTTTTCCAGCATGAGGCCATGGGCAATGTTCACTTTCCTGCTCCAACATCCATCAGGAAAAAAGCTGCAGTCTCTACCAGCTGTCCTTTCAAAAGGAAATAATGTCACTGGGATAAAACATAAGCTCAAGGTTCAGATCTCTTGCACTGAAATTATTATCTTGGCTTCCCTGTGGCATTTCTGTAGCAGCAGGAGACCATAATCCTGGGATAAATCTCTGACTTCGTTGTATCAACAGACACTGTCACAGCTTTGTTAAAGAGTTTGAATTTTCATTTTACTTTCCATAATGTGTGTTATTCTTATAAAAGCTTGGAGCTAATCTTTTGTTCCCTGAAGCTTCTCCCTCCTCTTCTCTTGTGTTCCTAACTCAACTTGTCATAGTCTCTGTGTAGAAACATATCTAATGAAAAGCAAGGGAGAGATTTTAAATGCAAATGAGGTGTGGAGTTTTGGCTGAGATTTGATATACATAAAGATTCAAAAATCCAAAATTACAATAATCATCCTTATTATTTATCATGAAAATCTCAATCACTGTACATTTCCAGATGGTCTCAATAGGGAGCACTGGTGTATGCAGTTAATCTCCAGCACCGGAACCTCATCAGTCACCACTAGGTTTCTCGTCTCCTGGGGAGTGGGTGGAGCCAAGGTTCTGAATCTATGATGCCCCTAAAATGCACTGACCAATGCAAAGGAGCTGGGTCAGAGGCAGAAATAGGGGGAAATAGCTAAAGGACGACTTCCCCCAGAGTTAGGAATCTGATTGTGACTCTTGAAGGTTATAAAGCCCGCTAAGAGTTATTTGCCATTAATTTCCTTGCCTTAAAAAAACAGCAGAAAAAACAGAGGACATTGCAATTGACACACACATGACCTGCATCTGTGTTGTTGTGTGATATGAGAGTCAATGATCACACAATCAGATAGGCAATGAGAGTTTCCAGTAACAGTTTACACGACTAATGGCATCCTATTCAAAGAAATGCACAAGCGCGTGTTTGTTTTCATATCTAATCACTGAAGGAACTGAAGGTGGGTTTATTTCAGTGTACAAATAGCTCTCATCCATGCCCATCTAGATAATGAGAGTTAGCATGCACTTAGTTCAGGAAGAGAAACCCAGGACTCTGTATGTTGGTTTCACATTTACCTTTAAGTGGGATCCTAAGAAAGCTTCCCTCTGCTGATATATCTATGGATTTCTAAGGAGCTATGCCAGTTTATCCCCACCAAGGATCTAGTCAGTAGTTACTTCTGTGACTATTTTATTACAACAATTAGTGTAAAAATAAAAAGAGAAAGAAACAGTGGAACTTATTTTTTCTAAGTGTAAAATGTGAAGATGTTAACAGGACCCAAGAATGACTTTCTTCTCCTGAAAATCTCTGTTCTGTTTGCTCTTAAGTATGGTACTGGCATAGGACTCTCCAGCTGAAGCTGCTCATCATATAAATCTTCCCTTGAATGGCCATTTGAAAGAGCAGTCTGTAAAGGAAAAAATCCTCACCGGACCTAGGAATATATAAATACTACTTGTAAGTGATGATGCTCTCTCTTTGGGATCTGGCCCATTTATTTGAGATTGACCTTAAATAACTCCTATCCAGATTGGGATGACCGAGCTGACCAAAAAATGATGTGTGCTGTGTTATTTGGTTCTCTTGTAGGCTCGGAAAGTCACCCTCAGACTGCAGAGCCGGAAGTTTGAATAGGTTTGGAAATTTTGTAAACAGGCCTGGGTGCCTCAAGGTTTGGGCTGAGCTTTTTCCTTCCCTAGTTTGGCAAACACGTTACACACTCCATACTTTCCATTGTAAGGCTGCCAAGGAGTTATTAGTAAAATCAACAATTAAGAACTGATGGATTTGTTAGGAAAGTAGCCTGCAACTGTAGTCGATGCTCACAGACACAAATAATACATGGCTGTGTGTGATTGTGTTGCAAAGGCTTGTGGTGGCATCTCACAATGCCCTAAGGAAGGTCTGAAATCCACAGCAGCACTCATTTAGTGATATACAATGTGGCTGTGTCTACATTGGCATCCCTTTCCGGAAAAGGGATGCTAATGAGACACATCGCAATTGCAATTTGCATTTACATGGCTGCCGCTTTTTTCCGGCTTGGGGATAAGCTGGAGAAAAGCGCCAGTCTAGACGTGATTCTCCGGAAAATAAGCCCTTTTCTGGAGGATCTCTTATTCCTACGCAGATTTGTAATTGCGATGTGTCTCATTAGCATCCCTTTTCCAGAAAGGGATGCCAATGTAGACACAGCCTGTATGTATAGATGTGGTGACACAATGGCACACAGACATGATATATAAATAAGCAATGTAAAGGAGGACAGACAGATATACCTCCTCCTCTACATCCCTGGTTGCCTTCTAGTCATTTTTGTGTAATAAAACTGTTTTGGGTAGAGACTTCAGCTATTTTTGCATGAGGATTTTCATACTCAAGCTTAATACTCCTCAATACAGATAGTATAGGCACTAGGAAACACAGTAGCCCTCATGCACTCTGCAATTGCTGTGAGAGTTTAGAGTGTGGTAGAGCTCCAAATGCAGGCTGTGCTATTTATCTAGTACCTTTCATTCCAAAGGATCCCACAGAATTTCCCATTGTTCATATTGTACACCGTGGAATCTCTTCATGATGCTATCTCGTGGAGCAGGGGCAATGGGACAAGGAGAGACAGCTGTTTGAAAATGTACTGCAACACACCTCAGCAGGATTGAAAGTGAATTGGAGAAGCCAGCAGAGCTGGTCAAAATTTTTTAAACAGTGGCTTTTTTATCAAAATGGAGCTTTGCACAGAAAATGTCTGTTTTCAGTGTGCGTGTGAGGGAGAGAAAGATGTTTTGGATTTGGGTTGCTTTTAACAACATTTTGAAACGTACACTTTTTTTTTGTTTCCACCAACATTTTTTTTGTGAGTGGAAAAGACATCCCAATGAATGGCACGTATGATACATGATGTCAATAAACATTGTCTATGTGCTTGGCATAGGGTAGCCAATTTTGGTTGGGTATATTCTTGGAGGTTTCATCACAGCATCATTTTAATTAAAGATTAATTTTTAATTCTGAGTTACTCTATGACAATCCTGGAGGGTTGGTAACTCTTGTTTGGCTCCAGCTCCCATTGACTGCGTGCTTTGTCCCTAGTGGATGGGAGGAAAATGAGACAGAGGTACCCATCAGGGAAGAAGAGGGGCCAGAAAGGGAAGGAAAAACTGACTGGGAGGAGGGCTTGGAAGAGACTAGTGCAAGGAGAGAGTGGACAAATTACTTATCAGCAAGTGGTAAGAGAGGATAGATAGATAGATAGATAGATAGATAGATAGATAGATAGATAGGACTGCACTGTAAGGAGCATGGTAACAGCAATGAAGACGCTAAAGGCAGGAGCTATTGGGTAGAGGAAAGGTGCTTACTCTGCTCCTCTGAAGGTTAGAGCTTCCAACAGCATAGCACTTCCTAACAACATGCCTTTGTGACTCAATCAATGAGAAAGAATGTCCCTTATCCAGTTGCCGATACAACTTCTTGCAACTCCGAGGTAGTCCCTAAGGGTCTGTCTAGACTACATCCCTCTGTCACCAGAGGGATGTAAATTAGACATACCAAAATTGCTAATGAAGCGGGGATTTAAATATCCCGCACTTCATTAGAATAAAAATGGCCACCGCTTTTTGCCAACGTGGCAATTTGCCGGTAAAAAGCAGCAGTCTAGATGGGGATCGGTCGACAAGGAAAGCCTTTTCCAACCGATCCCTTATGCCTTGTGCAACGAGGTTTACAGGATCGGTCGGAAAAGGCTTTCCATGTTCACCGATCCCCGTCTATACTGCCTCTTTTTGCTGCCAAATTGCTGCTTCGGCAAAAAGAGGTGGCCATTTTTATTCTAATGAAGTGGGGGATATTTAAATCCCCACTTCATTAGCAATTTCGGTATGTCTAATTTACATCCCTCTGGTAAATTCTAGTCTAGACATACCCTAAAGGTCTCCCATTCGCTTATGAGATCTGACAAGGGGCATATAATACAGGTCTTCTCAAACTGTATTCTGAGGCCATGTAGCAAACCAATATGATTGCTAGTGAGATCTACTGAACTACCATGCAATCATTTGACTCAACTAATTAGCAAGCTCGTCTCCCATTGAGGAGCCTGAATTTTAGAGATTTAGGCTGCTAACAGAAGCACAATGGGAGCCATTCAGAATTGCTCTCTCTCTCGTTCATGCACTCACATTGCAATAATGTTGGCTGAGGAAGACAATCTGTTTAACCTCCTGGAACTGGCAGGGTCTGACACTCCAGCCATTAGTACCTATCCAAAAAGCATTAGTGTGAATGCTTTTTGAAGGAAAAGATGAGAAGAGCTGACTCCAAAAGCCAAGTAGATGGGGCTTGTATAAAACTAAAGAAACATCTATTCTGGTCTGGAATTTTATTAGTAAACCACAGAGCTGTAATCCAGGAACTTCCAAATTTGCCTCAAGGCCACTAAGATCAAGATGGAGCTATGCATGTTGGGATCTGTAGTCTCCCTGAGCTGCAACCATCTACACCTCAAGAAACCAAAGGAAAATGTGTGGAATGGGGCTATTTGTTAGAGACACTGCCACAGAGTGCTTCATTTATGATTCAGAATCCCATGTTTGTATCACAGTGTCTGAACCTTTGCATGATTATAGCTTAAAAATGCAAGGCTTAATTCTGACTACAACTGTTTTGTGCTGTTCCAGGATTGGAAAACAGCTGCAAAACCAGCTTAGCTGGCTACCCATAGTTTCTCCCAGTGCAACAACACTCCAACAACCCCCTCTGTCACAACGGTACAAGTGAGTGCAGTCCAGAGGCAGTAGCAAATTTATAATAAACCAGTGCCCATGGTCTACTGTAGAGGGCCAAAAAAGGGCCTCATTGCTGGCATGGGTCACACATGTAATTGAGGTGTTGTTACCTGCATATTTATTCCACGTAGAGCTGGTCAAATAACTGATGTGAAGAACTTTAGTTGGAGGATTTGACAATATTTTTCACATACAACCATCAGGGCAGAATATTTTCACTTCTCTCCCAGTTCCCTGTGAAATAAGTCAATGGCCTGTTAATTTAGGTGAAACAAAGTAACCCTGTGTGATTGGCTGGAAAAGTATTTGCAAAAATGTGGAGGAAATCTTCTGCTCTTTACTGCCAACAAAGATGCTATATATTATCAGGCCCCTGATGCTGAGGAAAAAGCCACAAAAGTTCAGTCAACCAGTTCTGAACAATATCCCAAGCCAGCCATTGTGTTTCAGTACACACACACTCTCCCAACTGCATAAAAATGTATGGGGTGTTACTAAAGTAATTGAGTGCTGGCAACCTGTTGGGAGCAAATAGAAACCTGGTAAAGATTCACTTTGATAGGACACTGGGATTGAAGTTGAAGAACTCTCAGGATGAGAATTCAAGGCTGTCACCTTGTTATCCTCCCAGCAGTCTTTATATACAGCATTAATCTCTCTGTGTCCCCCACGTACTGTATGGAACAATGGCCTGCTTCATAGAAGAAGAAAATGTTAACACACACAAGCACACGCACGCTTACACTGCATTAATGATACTTGTTTGTGGAAAGAGATGATCTGGGTTTCACAGCATGAAGGGGTTAGAGAGGCACTGTCTGAAATGGGAAAGGGCTTCTCTTGTTAAAAAAGTGCAAATAAAAACTCCTAATTTTAAAATGTTTTATTATTAATGTTTCCTTTCTCAGCAACAGCAGAACGATCCAACGGCAAGCCTCTTTATGGATGGTTGTCTGAAACATACATACATTGCATCATTGTGTTATTATTTCCAAAACACAATGCACTTCCCCTGAGCTTGAGGGATAGCTGGTGCCCCCATTTTCCACTCACCCCCTTTTCATGTGTGCTTCCAGTGTCATCGAAGCCACTGATTTCAGTGGGAGCTGTGGAAATAAAATAGCTTACTTGTTTACGAGACTAAATATGGATCTGGAAGTCTAACTTTAGGCTCTTCTTTCCTATTAACTTCAATGCATCTGATGAAGTAGGTTTCATCCATGAAAACTTATGCCTGAATAAATCTCTTAGGGTATGTCTACACTAGCCCCTTAGTTCAAACTAAGGAGGCTAATGAGGGTGACCGAAATTGCTAATGAAGTGCGGGATTTAAATATCCCGCGCTTGATTAGCATATTCCTGGCCGGTCACCATTTTGGAAACTGACTAGCCCGAAGAAACTGCCCTCATCTACATGCGGCAGGGATTCCGAGATAAACCCCTTAATTTGAATTATCTGTTAAACCTCATTCCACGAGGAGTAGCAGTTAATTCGAACTAACGGGTTTATCTCAGAATCCCACTTCTCTGCCACGTGTAAATGAGGGCATTTACTCCAGGCTAGTCAGTTTCCAAAATGGCGACCGGCTGGGAATATGTTAATCACGCGCAGGATATTTAAATCCCGCATTTCAGTTACAATTTCGGTCGCCCTCATTAGCCTCCCTAGTTCGAACTAGGGGGCTAGTATAGACGTACCCATAGTCTTTAAGGTGCCACAGGACCCCTCATTGATTTTGCTCCTATTTTTGACAGTTTTGGCCTAAGTGACTTGCCTGGTTTCACACAGAAAGGCTGCAGCAGAACTGGGAACAGAATCCAGCTCTCTCAAGCTCCAGGGCTCAAGGCCATTCTTCCTTTCACAGAAATTATATTACAAACCTTATCTCCTGCATCCATCAAAGTTACATAATACCATTGGCAGGGGTTCAAAGCCATCACAGAATCCGTTTTTTAATGTAATGTATCTGAACAAAACAAGAGTAGTCATGTGACACCTTAGACAGGGCTACTTAACATGCAGCCTACAGCCCGTTTGTTTGTGGCCTGTGGTGCAGTTTGGGTTTACACAGGACGCAACACTTGGCCCGCGAGTGGGCTCCTTTGAACACGGCCTTCCCTGGGAACATGCTCCACAATGATGAGTCAATATAATGGTCTTCTGTTGATATGCGTTTTAGTAGTTAAATTCTTGGACTGTCATTGCTCATTAAAAGTGCTGTCATATGGGTAGAAATCAGGTAAATATTGCATTTTATTAGTATCAGCAGAGCTGACTTAAATGGGGTCTGAATGTTGTATAGCCTTGCCTTAATCTTTGTATCCATGCCCATCAGTGTGAAAGAAGCTATTTGTATATATTTGCATGTATATGCAACCACACTTAAGTTGCGGCTCTTGGGCTGTGCTGTGACTATCACTGCGGCCCCCATGGCTTCCAAAGTTGAGTAGCCCGGCCTTAGGGTATGTCTACACTACAGCGCTAATTCGAACTAACTTAGCTAATTCGAATTAGTGCATCTAGATTTAAAAACTAGTTTGAATTAGCGTTTTGCTAATTAGTTTTGCTAATTCGAACTAGCGTGTCCACACTGATTGGACGCTGGGGTGCACTTAAGGGCGGCTGAAACCGGTTCTGGCAGGGCATCAGGTCAGTAGTTGCTTTGTGTGGCTGCTGTCTGAGGCTATCTGAGGCTCGTGCTTAAAGGGACCCCCCTGGACAGCCGGTTCTCAGCTTTTCCGCTTGCTTGCCAACCTCGCCGAGGGACAGCAAAGCGTTTTTCTCTGCGCCCGTCTGTGTCGGTGCTTCCCTTCGGGGACGCCGCCGCAGGTGGCAACATGGAGCCAGAGCTCGCCCTGCAGTTTCTGGTGCAGTTTGTGGACTTGCTGCTGCAAGCCTGCCAGCAATGGCTGGAGGCTGCCTGGCACCACCTGGTGCACGTCAGCCCCCTGCCTCTCCACCTGGCCTCCCTGGGGGCCGTGGAGGAGCCGCAGCGGCGCCCGAACGCCGGCGTGCCCCGCCGCATCTGGCGTCTGGACACCAGCACCGACTGGTGGGACCGCATCATCCTAGAGCGCTGGGGAGATAGGCAGTGGACCCAGAACTTCAGGATGAAGAGGGACATCTTCCTGGAGCTCTGCGAGTGGCTCACCCCTGCTCTGCGCAGAAGGGACACTCGCATGAGGCCCGCCATCCCCCTCCAGAAGTGTGTGGCCATCGCCCTCTGGAAGCTCTCCACACCGGACAGCTACCGATCCGTCGGGAACCAGTTCAGTGTGGGGAGATCCACCGTTGGAGCAGTGCTCATGCAGGTATGGAACTCGCCGGTCACTGGGCTGGGGGGAAGGGGGGCTGCAAGGAGGGGATGGGCCACCCCAGGGAAAACGGGGGGAGGGGGGAGGAGGCGAAAGTGCCCCGCACTGGAGGGGTCAGTCTGTTCCAGCCGTACTACACGCCGCCTGGGGGGGTTGCTTCTGGGAGTGGGGCGCAGGGCACTGTCAGGGCACGAACACTCCCAGCCACCCGGGCACCCCAGTGATTCGCGCTTTGCTGTGTCTCTCTGCAGGTGGTCAAGGCCATCAACCAGGTGCAGCTTCCTAATGACAAATAAAGACACCTTTTTTGCCAACAAAATTATCTTTTTATTTTACATAACTGGGGTGGGGGGAGGAAGGAATGAGGGTGGTAGAGGGGAGGGGGAAACCTGGGAGGAGGGAGCTGGAAGGGGAGGAAAGGGAGGAACGGAAAGCTCAGGCTTGGGGGTCCAGCTGGCTCTCCCATCTTGCAGCACTGCGGGTGCGGGGGCGTTGGGGAGAATGGGTGTGGAGGGTGGGGCAGGAGGGACGGGGGGTGCAGAGGAAGCAGAAGGGGGAGCAGGGGCAGCAGGGGCAGGAGGAGCAGGGGCAGCAGGAGCAGGGGGAGCAGGGGTGGGAGGAGGAGCGAGAGCTGGGGCAGCCACAGGAGCCGGAGCAGGAGGAGGCAGGAACCTGTCCACCAAGGTCTGGAGGTGGCCTCTGAGGGAACGGCCCTGCTCCTCCAGCGCCTCCAATCTCCGCTGGCACAGCCGAAGGTCCTCCCGGACCCAGTGGTCCTGGGTGCGGAGCTGGTGATCCAGGAAGCGGAGGTGCCGCCGCTGGTAGTCCTCCTGGTTCCTGGCACGCCTGCTGGCCCGGGTGCGGGTGGCTGTTGCAGGCGGGGTGGTACACCCTGCAGTCCCAGGTGCTGCGGCTGTGGTGAAGCAAGAGCAGCGGTCAATTCTCCCTGGGGACAAGGTGGGTGAAACCCAGCCCCTCTCTGCAAGGCCAGGGCCCCTGCATGACACCCAGCTGCTGCTCCATGGTGGGCAAGGCCCAGGCGCACGGTCCCTGGGCTCCCTCTCCCCCCACCCCCCCGTACACATAAGGGGAGCATGATGGTACTCACATGTGGAGGCCTCCCCGGCCTCGGACGACACAAGCGTTGTGCTCTGTGGGGTGCCTCGGGGGTCCTGGGTCCTGGGCAGGCTCCCAGCAGGCTCCTGGCTCTCAGCATCCTTCTGCTCCTCCTCCTCCGTGTCCAGGACGGGGCCCTCTGCCCCGGGGTCGATCACCACCCGGGGGACAGGGACGGCGTGAGCCCCCAGGATGCGGTCCAGGGCCTGAAAGTGGGGGCATGCCTCCGGGTTGGCCTCTGGCTGTCAGGCCTGGGAGTAGACCTGCCGCAGGTCCTTAATTTTGTAGCGGACCTGCTCCCAGGTCCGCTGGTGGCCTCTGGCGGCCAGGCTGTCAGCCATGCGCCCGTAGACAGCCGACTTCCTGTGGCTAGTGCGGGGATCGTGGACATTGGAGGCTTCCCCCCAAACCTCGATGAGGTCCACGATCTCCGCACTTGACCAAGTGGGCGCCCGCCTCTTGAGGCCCTGGGCAGGCTCCTGTGAGCCGCCAGCCTGGTCCCGGGAAGAGGGGGAGGGCTGGGTGGCAGTGGGTGGCTGGCTCATCTTGTGCCAGGTGCAGGGTCTGCTGGCTGGGTGCTGGCAGGCTTGCAACTGGCACAAACACTGTAGCCAGCCCGTGCCCCTTTAAGGGCTCCGGGGCCGGGAGGGGGACAGAAGAGTTTCCCTGGTGTTGGCCAGAGTGGCCACCAGGAGAACCTGGGGAGGGCTAGCCTCCCACTAGTTCGAATTAAGTGGCTACACAACCCTTAATTCGAACTAGTTAATTCGAACTAGGCGATAGTCCTCGTGGAATGAGGTTTACCTAGTTTGAATTAAGCGCTCCGCTAGTTTGAATTAAGTTCGAACTAGCGGTTCGCTAGTGTAGCGCCTATCAAAGTTAATTCGATCTAACGGCTGTTAGTTCGAATTAACTTTGTAGCGTAGACATACCCGGTATGTACCGGTAGTTCGGAATAGGAAGCCTAGTCCGAACTACCTAGTTCGAGCCGCGTGTAGCCGCGGGCACGGAGTCCAAACTAGCGGACATTTAAAAATGGCGGCGCCCGGCTATATGCAAATGCAGCCCGGGAAATTCAAATCCCGGGCTTCATTTGCAACTCTGGTTGCCTACATTAACCACCCTAGTTCGAACTAGGGTGGTAGTGTAGACATACCCTTAGAGACTAACTGAAATATATAGTATCATGAGCTTTCATGGGTAAGACCTACTTGGTTGTTGGGATTTATCAGTGTGCTGAATTCAGAATGTTCCGCAGAGAATGTTCAATTTTGATGACGTTCCTCCAGTTCCCAAGCTGAGTTCTCATGGATCCTTGCTTTCTAGGCAGCTTTCAAACCTGCCTGATTTCCTATTAGCTCACTTGCCCAGCTCCTCAGTAGCTGTCTAATCAGAAGAAAACCAAATGTCAGCATATCAAAAGCCTCCACAAAATGGAATTATTTTTCTCTGAACAGCTCCAATGCAAACAAGGCAGGATGAAAAATGATTTGTTCTGGCAGCAGATGCTTTTCTCTGCACTGAAGGAGAATTTACATTTGTACGCACTTTTGCTTTCCCAGTCCCAGCTAGAACATGGACCACTGGAAATCCACTTTTTCCAAGGCACCCAATGGCTGAGCTGACTGAAAGAATGAAAAAAACTATTAATGCATTTATTGAAGAATCTGAATTCCATGTTTGATTGGATACTGTCCTTTGGGGGATGTGAGGCTCTATCATTCATGAGTGATAGTTCTCAAATTCTCACTAGTTTTAGTCCTAACAATCTTTTTGCAAATAAAACTCACCTGAAATCTGTTGTTATTTTCGCCAATAATTCAATCAGGAGCTCAGAAAAGAAATCATGTGGCTCAGCTGACCAATTAGGCAATGCAATTAACAAACTGTAAATAACAATTAGTCGATGTGAAGAATTTGCAAACAAATCCATGTTGTAGGAATAGTTCAGCTAAGTTTTTAGGGGAAGGTTTATAAATAACAAAGCCTTCTATGAAATTGGGATCTGCTCATGGACAAACTGAGAAAGAAGCTAAAACCCCTACTAAAGTTACTCAACCAAATTTTCCATGCTTCAGAAGGCTGGATAATTCCACAGACATCAGACTGTGTCTTTTCCAATAGGAGGAATTCTTACAATAAAATCTTTCATCTGTCCCTAGGAACAACCACCCCAGAGTAATTTCAGTTTAAAATGTCCTCCCAAATCAGATTTCCCATGGAAATTGGAGGTCATTCTCCTTTTCTTATTGTTCAGGTTTAAAATGAGAAATGTGGCACTGTTAAATCGAGGTGGCCTCAGATCTTATTTTCACTAAAGCTACTCAGCATGATTATTTCTTTTCTGATGCACTCTTTGGATCCTGACCTCTCACTTTATATCACATTTACATTAATGTGGTCTGAGCCCAAATGGTCTGGGAGTAAACATGCTAAACAGAAATACCTCTTGACAATACTACTGTATCTAGCAGGCAGGTATATATTCTGCCCATGCAAAATATTATTGGGAGTTTTAGTCACATAGGGTATGTCTACACTACAATGTTAGTTCGAACTAACGGACGTTAGTTCGAACTAACATTCATAGGCGCTACACTAGTGCTCCGCTAGTTTGAATTTAAATCGAACTAGCGGAGCGCTTAGTTCGAACTAGGAAAACCTCATTTTACGAGGATTAAGCCTAGTTCGAATTTACTAGTTCGAATTAAGGGGTGTGTAGCCCCTTAATTCGAACTAGTGGGAGGCTAGCCCTCCCCAGCTTTCCCTGGTGGCCACTCTGGCCAACACCAGGAAAACTAATCTGCCCCCCTCCCGGCCCCGGAGCCCTTAAAGGGGCACGGGCTGGCTACGGTGCCCGTGCCAGGTACAAGCCTGCCAGCACACAGCCAGCAGACCCTGCACCTGGCACGGCACAGAGCCACCCACCCGATGTCCCCCAGCCCTTCCCCTCTTCCCAGGACCAGGCTGGCGGCTCCCGGGAGCTTGCCGGGGACCGCATGAGGCGGGCACCTTCCTGGGCTAGTGCGGACATCGTGGACCTCGTCCACGATCTCCGCACTAGGCACAGGAAAGTGGCCGTCTAGGGCAGGAGAGCTGCCAGCCTGGCCACCCAGGAGCAGGTGTGCATGAAAATCAAGGGGGTCCACAGAGACCCCCGACCCTGAGCCCTGAGCTTACAATGGCCATCCTGGGTCAGACCAAAGGTCCATCTAGCCCAGTAGCCTGTCTGCCGACAGCGGCCAACCCTAGGGACCCTGGAGGGGATGGACCGAAGACAGTGACCAAGCCATTTGTCTCGTGCCATCCCTCTCCAGCCTTCCACAAACTTTGGGCAGGGACACCACTCCTACCCCCTGGCTAAGACTACTCCATGGACCCAACCTCCATGACTTGATCTCACTTCCCTTTCAACTCTGTTCTAGTTCCAGCCTTCACAGCCTCCTGAAGCAAGGAGTTCCACAGGTTAACTCTTTGCTTTGGGAAGAACAACTTTCTCTTACTAGTTTCAAGACTGCTACCCATTCCTTTCCTTTGGTGTCCTCTAGTCCTTCTTTATGGGAACTCAGGAAGAACTTTTATGAATGCACCCTCTCCACCCAACCCCTGCTTTTAGAGACCTCTATCCTGTCCCCGCTCCATCTCCTCTTTTCTAAGCTGAACAGTCCCAGTCTCTGTAGCCTCTCTTCATATGGGACCTGTTCCCAACCCCTGATCATGTTAGTTGCCCTCCCCTCTCCCAGCCTTTCTCTTCCCCTCTCCCACCTCCTTTTCCCAGTCTCCCCCAGTTTTGTTCAATAAAGACAGAGTCAATGTTGGAAGAAACGTTATCTTTATTTTGTACATCAGGAAGGGGGGCTAGGGAAGGGTAAGTGGAAGGAGGTGAGGGAGGAATGGGGTACGAGCCCCCGATGGGGAGGACTGGGCTGGCTCTGCAGGCTTCTGGGGGTGGAAGCTCTCCTGCAGCCCCCCAATTGCCCCCTCTCCCCAGATGGCAGCCTGCAGCAAGTGCAGCCGGTCTGATGGCCGAGTGCTGTGATGTGCCCAGTCTGGGCACTCCGGGCACTCCAAGCCAGGACTGGTTTTCAAACAGGGCACCCCTGAGAACTGTCTGTCCGGGGTGGGAGTCGGGACCCTTTAAGCGCAGCCCTCGGCTAGCGTGAGACAGCATCTCCACGCTCTAAGCCCTCCTCTGATGCCCTGCTGGCACTGCTTCCGGCCATCCTTAAGCCCTGTTTAGGGTCCACTCAATGTGGACATGCTAGTTCGAATTAGCAAAACGCTAATTCGAACTAGTTTTTAGTTCTAGACGCGTTAGTTCGAATTAGCTTATTTCGAATTAACTAATTCGAACTAAGTTAGTTCGAACTAACTCTGTAGTGTAGACGTACCCATAGTTTGAGAGCACAGTCTGTTATTAGCCAGTTCTTTGACATCTAATTAATCCTGTTAGGAAGGGCTGTATGCACGATCTACAGCCTGTGATAAACGAGACACAGATCTTTGTCAAATAAATCACAAACCCATTGGGTTCGCTATTCTGGAGACAGACCTATTGAGGGAGCATCCGTTTGCCTTTGCTTCAGTCTTTGCCAGCTGATTCTAGTCATTAGTTGACATTTATACTGAATGGAAAATAATCAAACCAATTTAATCCACTTGTCTCCTCTGATTTTAGAGCAACTGAACTTTTTTCTTTAAGTCTTTCCTCATTGCTTGGTAGGTTAGGAGGGATTCTCCCCTCCCCCTTTTAGATGTTTGAGCTCCTTTTATGCTCAAACAGCAAGAGATGCAACCATTTCTGAATGCAACTCGGGAAATACTGGGTGGGGTTCAAAATGCAGCCCCCTTCTGTTCAGCAGCCAGGCAGTGGGAATGAAGTAGCTTTGCCACTTTCTCCCCTCTCTCTGCAGCTCAACTGCAGGAAATTAGAACCAGAGGCTCAGTACGTGGATCACTGGGAATGAGATGCCAAGTTGCTAAAATACCAGCTAGGCAAGGCTGCTGAGAAGCAAGAAAAAACAGCCAGGCCAAAATTTTGCCAGAGTTGCACGATTTATGTTTCATTAAGTAGTAGAAAATGTGAGCAATGACTCATACTTTGTTCAGCAAATTCAAGCACTGTGGGTACATTGTCAAACCAATACATCAGAGAGCCCTTATTATCCATACTAACCAGTTGACTTATTCCTCCAGGCCTGGCTCCAAAAAAAGGGAACATTTTCATGCAAAGAGAGTGCAGGAGAAGAGAGTGGAATGGAGATTTCACCCTGATTTCCAACAGGGTTTGGAATATTCTGCCTGGCTTTGTAAGGCAGGCAAACAAGAAGGACTTGATTTTCAGCACCCATAATCAGGGCTAGGTCTTCAAAAGTGCTCAGCTCTCATTTTAGGCACCAAAATACATAGCTGTATTTTCAAAAGAGCTTAGCACAGTGGGAGCTGAGTTCTTGAAAATGCGGTCATAAGTCTTACGTTGGGTGCTGAGATTGTTGAAAATCAGGTCTTCGCCCTAGAAAATGTTTGTGACACCCTCTGACACCTTGTGAAGGATAGCTCTAAAAGTCTTGATTGGCTAGACATTAATAGCTTATTGGATTGTCCTGTTATTGTTGTATGTGAAGTAATGAAGTTTAGCTATGTACCTATACTGAAACATGTGGTGAGGTTCAAAACACCTCCAGGCAGCCTTTCAGGTACAACAGGAAAAAGGCCAAACAATGTTAATGGCTTATTGAGGAAATGCGCACAAGCACAAGGAACTGTGTGCAATAGAAACCTCTCAGAGACAGCACTACACAATGGGAACTACATGTCACAGCAAAAGGGCTTTCATGGAAGTGGAATAATATATCAAAGGGGAAAAATGACATCATGGGGGGACCTCACTCTCCCTACAGCAAGACACCTAGAAACAAAGACTGAAGGGTGGGAAGTGATAGTCCCAGGTTGGAAGGATTTTTAACCTCTGTAAGAAAACCTGGGAAAACCAAGGCAACTTGTACTTTAAGAATCTGTCTGCCTGCTACTTCAGATTTCAGTTAATTTGACATTTTTATGGACATTTCTAAAGTTTTCTACTAGCTATAAGCATGGAACAAAAGCTCCTTTCTTTCAGAGAAGGGAGTGGGTGTGTGTGTGAAGAGTGGGGGAGAGATCTGACCTCCAAAGAAAGAAATACTGGTGTGAAGTAACCTCCGCGTTTGCTTCTGGTGGTGACCTTGCAATATACTGAGAGAAAGAGAAAGAAGCCCTGCCATGATTTAAACTCTGTTTAGATAAATGTTCACTGACTACACTGGAGACATGACATAATCACAGAGTTTGTGGGGAGAAGGCCCTGGAAACTGGCTTCTTTGAAACACTGTTTCCTTATACGTAGAACAGCACTTTCAGTCTTTGAGTCTCAAGAAGTTACAGTCTGTCACAATGCCAGACTGCAGAGCTCTGTTCACTGGACTGGCAGCAGGATTCATGGAACCTGAGAGCTGGTTCAGAGAAGGAACTGGATGCTCCAATTAAGCCCCTGATGCCTCTTGGGGATTTTCCTGATGCTTGTTCTTCTTGGATTGCTCTCTGTGGACGGTTTGGGGTGTGATCACCCCCTCCCGGAAGGGGAGCGGGGCTCAACGAACCCCTTTGCCCTCTTTTAACGGGGTCCTACCCCAGGCCCCTGGTTATAAGCCCTGTCAGTTGGGTGCAATCGCCACCTCTGGGCCAGGCCGGGGAGGGGGAGTTCAGCGGACCCTGCAACGGTAGCCTGTCTCTGCAGGGTGGGGCCTGCACCCACAGCCCAGTCCTTCTCGAGACCTCTATCTGGGCTGGCCCTACTGTCCGACCATCACCCTTCTCTGTTTCATGCCCGCGCTGTCGCTGAGCGGGATTGAATACTCCTGTGCGGTGAGGGAGGGGGACCCGGTCCCACCCTCTCCCCGGGTCCCAGCCTGGGGCCCTAAGTGCTGGGGCTCATTCACACCCCGACGCGGTAGATGGGGGTAATTCCTTCCGTAACTCGTCTAGCCACGGACGCCAAAAGGGCACTACCCTGGGCTCCTTCCTCCCTTCCCAGGTACCTTCGCGACGCCGCACCGGTTCCCGGACCCTACCCAGGTTCAGGAGTCCGGGTCCGGTGTTGCTCTGGCGATGTCCTGAGGGTCTGTTCCCTCGGACGGGTCCGGTCCCTGCCGGATTGTTCCTTCCAGGGCCTGCGGTGTGGGGTCCCGTCGTTGTCGGAGCTGGGACTGGCCGACCGCCAGCTGCGGCGGCCGTCCAGGGAATCCCTAGGTTGAGGCCAGGCCATCTGCTGGCCTCAGTTCTGCCCGGGGTCCATCCTGCGCTTGGGGGCCCTCTTCCCTCTCTGCAAGAAGGCTACCTCCTACCTCGCTGGCAGCGGGCCTTTTTAAAATGGCTCGCCGTGCCAGACGCCGCCCAGGGCTCCCCCGCTTCTGGCGGCGTGCCGGTGTTTCCGGCAGCCGCCTGGCTGCCTAGCTCCACCCTGGCCCCGCCCGGCACTGCCCCCGGGGAGGAACCAGCGGTTCCCTGCTTGCGCAGGCACGGAGGCTGGGTCCTGCCCTGCCGTCCTCCTTCGCCCATGCCACAGCCGGGGGGAGGGGCTTGGCCAGCGCCTCCGCTTTCTGCGGCCCGGCGGCCGGGGCCGTCACACTCTCTCTTAAAATAAACGAATGGGCAGCCCTTTCTGCTAAGGAGCTACCTAGCTTTGCCAGTCAATCCCATGCCACATTTTACTGCATACTTTAAAGTAGCTCAAAATCGACTGTTCTTACACAGGAGCAGAGGCAATACCAGTTCTTACATATACAGTAGTTGAACCATTTCATTCTGCTACATGGAAACAAATTCTGCTCTCACTAACAATGGTGCAAGTCCACCATGATTCCCACTGAAACCAGCCGAGTTATTTTGCATTCAGACCCTTGGTGTTGAGGACAAACTGTGTGTCCTTGGCCATTTGGAATGTACTTTACAGAAAGAACTGGCTTGTTGGTCCTAATGCAGGGCGTTTTACTGCCTCTCAACCAGGCTCAGCATTCAGGCTCTGAGGGTATGTCTACACTACCCCGCTAGTTGGAACTAGGAGGGTAATGTAGGCATACCGCACTTGCAAATGAAGCCCGGGATTTGAATTTCCCGGGCTTCATTTGCATAAGCGGGGCGCCGCCATTTTTAAAACCCCGCTGGTTCGAACCCCGTGCAGCGCGGCTACATTGGGCACGAACTAGGTAGTTCGAACTAGGTTTCCTAGTTCGAACTACCGTTACTCCTCATTCCACGAGGAGTAATGGTAGTTCAAACTAGGAAGCCTAGTTCGAACTACCTAGTTCGTGCCCCGTGTAGCCGCTGCACGGGGTTCGAACCAGCGGGGTTTTAAAAATGGCGGCGCCCCGCTTATGCAAATGAAGCCCGGGAAATTCAAATCACGGGCTTCATTTGCAAGTGCGGTATGCCTACATTACCCCGCTAGTTCGAACTAGCGGGGTAGTGTAGACATACCCTGAGTGCAGAACCTTACATTCCATATAGACTGGAGAGTGGGGAGGTGAATGCACATCAGTTTACTCTCCAGTAACCCTCTCTCTGGCCAGTGTAAAATTGGACTTGAGAGGCCTGGTGGGAGACATTTTGAGCCCACTGGGATGTAATGTGAATCTATTTTCAATTGGCCCTAAGGATAGTAAGGAGAGAAAAATGGAGAAAGTATGGGCCATCCCAGAGGCTTCCTCAAACCCAAGCAAACATGTTTCATAAAGCGATTAAAGAATAGGGAGGCATCACTCCAGCTCATTTCATAACAGGGAATAAGGCATTTGATGAATAAACAGGACCTTCCCCTGACAGCCTGGATTATCAGGGAGGAGAGGAGCACTTTTACACATCCCATTTCCAAGTGTACTGGTGCACGTGTGACCCACTGCTCAGGGAACGTTATGCATCCCCCCTCTGCGCTGGATCCACAGAGAATGAGAGTCTGGTCCAGCTCCCAGCTAAAAAGCCTGGCTCTTCAGTGGAAGCACAAGAACGGGGTGGGGAACTTGTTTAACTTAATCTGGCACGTGACAAATCTCCACACCACAGGCCGGAAGCCCTCAGCATTGGTACTCCCCCCAGCTGGGCTGCAGCTCTGAGCGCTGGCTTGTCGTGATCAGGGAAACGCTTCATATTGTCCTTGCTTGTAGGCTAGGCGGCTCTTACTACATTTAAAAGGCAGAGTTGCAGCACCGCTGCAGAGATGGTGCTGGGGGGGGAACTGGCTTTTAAGCCAACTCCTCACAGCCTGGATCCTGCTTCCTCCCTCCCCCCGCTGCCTCTATATCAAAGGCAGCAAGTGTGTGTGTGTGGAGGGGGTGGAGTGAAAATGCAAGTAGTTGATTAACTATCCAATAAGCCTAGGCTTATTGGGTAGTTGACTCTTCAGCCACTCTTTTACATCCCTATTAGCCATAGGCATGCTGTCAGTTAATGGCAGCTCCAGACATGTCTGAACTGGTTAAGAAAAAATCCTTTTCACAAATACTCTCCCCCATGCGAAGCCGATATGCTGACTGCTGTATCCCAAAGGGGGAACAGCAGAGAATTCATCTGAGGAAAGCCTGTATTAGACTGAAGCAGTTGGAGATATGGATTTATACCCTGTTGTATTTATTTTATTTTGTATCCAGCCTCACAGATTGCTCTATTGACACAGAGCAGCTAGTCTGGATTTGTAGAATCTGTAGACAAAGTTCAGCCTCTAGGAAAACAAGAACATGGAATAATTGTTATTAAAAAAGAAAGACACCTTTTCCATCCCTACCCACCATCAAGAAAGGGCCTGCCAGGCTGTCTGTGTCATTGGGGCATGCAAGGATCTATACAAAGCACCCACAGCTGCACTGTAAAGAACACAAAAAAATTTCACTGTGACTCTGATTTTGCTATAGGCTTGAAATTCAGGGCAAGATCAAGGGGAGGGGGAAAGAGATGGCTTGGTGGTTAGCATTCAAAGAAGAATGGGCCCCCATTTCCCACTCCTCACAGACATCCTGCGAGACCTCATACAAATCACTGGATCTCTCTGTGCCTTTATTCCCCATTCACTTCCATGTTATATTTCTTTCTCTCTTATCTAATTGGAATGCAAGCTCTTCAGATCAGGGGACGTCCCTTACTCTGAGTACCAGTATTCCCTGTATGTTGTGTGTTTGTGTAGATGCTCAGGAGAGATTCAAATGTCACCCAGCTGATTGGCATGGCACCCATACCTAGATTTTTTGTTTATACTTGTTCAACACATGCCTCAGTGCACATAAAAATTTATTCTGCACATGGATGGAAAAGATTAGAGGGAACATTGAAAGGTACATACGGCTCCTAGCCCAATGAAGCACTGGTGTTCAATGCGGCCTCAGGAGCAACTGTAATATAAAAATCAAGAATAAGAAAATGTTCTCTCAGGGTATGTCTACTCTGAAATAAGCACCCAGGGCGGGCACATGCCAGCTGACTCAGGCTCAGGTTCAGGGGCTGTTTAACTGCAGTGTAGATGTTCAACAGACCACGGTCTGGGACTCTTCCACCTCAATGGTTCCTACAGCCTTTGCTGTAGACTCCGTGACTATACTACAATTAAGCAGCCACACAAGACCAGGTGAATTGGCATGAGCCAGCTGCCAGCATCTCATTGCAGTGTAGATATACCCTAAAGTTCATGCACCTTTTTTGAGTGAATCTGACCCCAGTGCAGAGTTTTGCCTATGGATGACATCGAAATAGCTGCTCCATCCAGATGTGAGAGCTATGGAAAATGAACTGAGACACATCCAATAAAATCACATCTGGTACAAAGGCCCTTCTGGCACTGTTCCATTCTCCCACCTCTCCAAATATAACCCTAGCTGCTGATGTGTAGTAGAAGCCTGGTCATGTGCAATGGAGAAATTTATATTTTGTGTTTTAAGTATGTTTAGTAGCCAAGAAATGATCTACTTAAAGTTGACTCTAATGCATGTCAACCTGTGGAACTCCTTGCCAGAGGATGCTGTGAAGGCCAGGACTTTAACTGGGTTCAAAAAGAACTAGATAAATTCATGGATGCTAGGTCCATCATTGGGTATTAGCCAGGTTGGGTAGGAATGGTGTCCCTAGCTTCTGTTCGTCAGGGCTGGGAATGGGTGACAGGGAAGGGGTCACTTGAAGATTCCCTGTTCTGTTCACTCCCTCTGGGGCACCTGGTATTGCCACTGTCAGAAGATAGAATGCTGGGCTAGATGGACCTTTGGTCTGACCCAGTATGGCCGTTCTTATGACTTTCTCTGAGGTTTCCATCACACTTACCATGAACAACAGTAAACAAAGACAGTACTAGTTTCACTAGTGGCAGCTATGGTGTGGCTCACAAAATCCAAGACTCTGCTACAACATCACAAAGTATCTTTTCAATTATTTCTTTTCTATCATTTATTGTCAGTGGAGAACATCTGTCAATTGTGATGGGAAGCTATCTGACAAGGGAGAGAATGTATAGCCACAAGCAACTGAGCTGATCCTGTTAAACTTGTTATATTTGAGAGAGATCCAATCTGAAATTCAAGACCCTGGTCTCCCAAAGTGAAAATCCCACTCAGACTATCCTGCCCTCTGCTTAATGACAACTACTCCTTTCCTTAAAGAACCCACAGATCAGAGATGGTTACACGAATAGCTCATTTGGTTGGCAGAGACAAAAGGTTATTGTTTGCACAGAGGTTTTATAGTGTGAGTGTCTGTTATTTCAGTTACAACCATCCATCTTTTCATAAGGCCTGATTTCATTCTACGCTGGATTAAGCCTTGGCTGAGTTCCAACTCTGAAAGTGTATGAATGACTCCTCAGAAAGTAGGAACTTTTCAGCATTCATGTCTTGAAATAAATGTCTGCATCTCACTCCCTCCCCCCCCACCCCCAGAACATCACAACACTGTAAATATTTTCAGAGAAAGAAATTACTTGGTAAGAATAAAGCATGGGCACTGCGTGCCATGGAGAGGCCAAAGTGCAGTGCTAGTATTTGAGTATCTCTCAGAACACTACTTAAAAAAAAGTGTATTTTTTACCTGGAGGTAATCTCTAAGGTGCCACAGATCTACTTGTTGTATTTAAAAGATAACACAGAGTTATCCTAAGGTAGAAACACAGTGAAGATCAGGACCTTTAGTTCTGCTCTGAGGTAAATTTGCCAAGATAAGCATCCTATCCCTACTTGGGGTTGACTTTGCCTAGTTAGTTAACTCCACAGTGAAACTAAAGTACTTTTGTCTTCATTGTGTTTTTACCTCAGAATAGATCACTCTAGTAACCCTGAGATAAAAAATGCACCTGTTTAAGAAGTGCAAGCACACAATCAAAGCTAGGCCAAGGACAGACAGCTCCCTTCATCAACAGTGACAGTGCAAGCACGCTATCAAATATTTAACTAATTAAGCCACAGGCCCATAGGAATTGCCATATGGGACCAGATTATTGGTATATCTAGGTCAGTATCCTCTCACCAACAGTAGTCAATACCAGGTTGTTCAGAGAAGATGCATGGAACTCTATTGGAGACAGTTATTGGATAACCTTAACTCAGGGGCTACTAGACTGGCATGATTTTCCACAAATGCTTTTAACGGAAAAGCATTTGTGGAAAAGAGCATCTAGATTGGCACGGACGCTTTTCCGCAAAAGCACTTTTTGTGGAAAAGCGTCCGTGCCAATCTAGACACACTTTTCCGCAAAAAAAGCCCCGATGGCCATTTTCACGATCGGGGCTTTTTTGCACAAAACAAATCTGAGCTGTCTACACTGGCAAAAGCTTTGTGCAAAAGGACTTTTGCCCGAACGGGAGCAGCATAGTATTTCTGCAAGAAGCACTGATTTCAGACAGTAGGAAGTCACTGTTCTTGCGGAAATTCAAGCGGCCAGTGTAGACAACCAGTCTAGACACAGCCAGGGAGTGCTTCTTCCAAACTCCAATAGCTAGTTAAGTGAAGTCCTGAAACATGAGGGTTTACAACCTTGCTTAAATATTTGTTTAAACATCTTGTTTAAATATTTGTTGTAATAACTCTGGATATTCTTGTCATCCATATAACTATCTAATCTCTCCAGAAATAAGCATCTTACTCTATCAGAAATTGTCTTGGCCAACTAGTTGAGGAGTTTGAAATCTCTAATGCAAGCACTTTCTGAGCTTTGACAAGACAAAAAAAGAAGAATTTTCAGGAAGCGGTTTTCCTTAGATTTTCCTTAGGATCTATCTTTTAGAAACAGTTAATCACACATACCACAAATTTTGCACACACCCGAAGATTAGCCACATACTACATGAGTGTTATGTGAAGCACATTTTTTTTGTGATACACCAAAATTTTATGGGCAGAGACCAAAATTTGGCTCACAATGAAAAGATACCACAACCCTAACTACAGATTGAATGTATTTCCATTGTGAGTGTGTGAGAGGAAATTATATGCTGTCTTCCCAGGAGCTGTATTGCAGAACTTTGAGTGAGAGAGTAGGGGTGGGAATACAGTGGAGAAATCTGGAGAGGATGGAAGGAGGAGAAAATGAACATAAAAAAGTTGAATGTTCTCTGTGAGAGCTTTCTGGGCACATTTCCAATTAATTGCCTGAGAGTTAACCTGATGATAATAGCTGCATCTAGCTAATAGATAGGGGATGAATTGAAGAAAGCTATAAGACTAATTAACCCACTAGCTCAGAAAGTAGAAAGGGAAGGATGTATCAGGGGAAAGAGGACAAGAGAGCCAAACTCTAGAGAGGGGGTTCTCAAACTTTTTTTGCTCGGACCCCCTTTGAAAATATTTCAGGTTGTGACAACCCCCCATCCTGCGGGGGAGGGAAGCAATGATCCCTGCCCTGCCATGCCATGCCATTCTTACTTCTGCCCTGCTGCTGGGGGCAGTGCTGCATTCAGAGCTGGGCACCTGGCAAGAGGCCATTGCTCTCTGGCCATGTAGCTCTGAAGGGCTTGGGCTGTAAGCCCCATGCATAGCTGACTACTAGAGCCCTGGCATGGGCTGGGACTGACAGCCAGAGCTCTGGCATGCCTGGAGCTGACAGCTCATGATCCCTCCTGTAATAACCTCATGACTCTTCAGGTGGTCATGACCCCCAGTTTGAGAAGTTCTGTTCTAGATCCGGTCCACAAATAATCTCCTTTCTCTCTGATCTTTAATGTAGGGGGCTGAGGATGATATGTTGTTGTAGATGTAAGGAGGGTCTGAATCAATGCTTCCATTACAGCCAGCTGGAATGGGAAAGGAATCCTGGGTGTGGTTATGTTCATTCAGTTTGGTTAGACCTGCGAGGTATTCAACAGTTGTTATGTAAATACAGTTCAGGCTGGACTAGGAAAGAAATCCTGGATGTGGTTATGTAAATACACTTCACTCAGGTTGCTGTTGTGGGGGGTCACAAACCGTGTTAACAGTAAATGCAGGAATTGTAAGATATGACCATCAATGCTTGCAGTTATTGTGGGAATGCACAGTGCAGAAAAGTCAGACTGTTTTAACTCAATTAGAAGAGACCCTGTCAGTGTAAATACACTTGGATGGACGGAGGCTGCTATTTCTGAGCCCTATAGACCAGTGGTCACCAATCATAGACTGGGATCTACTTGTAGATCTTGGAGCCTCTGACAGGTGATCCTGACTGGTGTGGCCAAGAAGCTATCAAGAGCTGGCACTTCAGCTGCCCCTCCCCCCACTGCAGTGCATCTCCTGCCCTTTGCCTTGGAACTGCCTCCCCCACCACAGGGAGCATCCTGCTTGCAGTTTAGAGCAGGGAAGGGGGGGGGGGTGCTGATGTCAGGGTGCCCCTCTCCCACCCTATATTCTGTCATCACAGAATGGGGGAGGCACAACAGGGCTTGAGATGGTGGGAATTTGCTAGCTGCTTTTGAAAGTGGTGCAGGGCCAAGGCAGCCTGCCTCAGCCCCACTGCACCATCAACCAGGAGCCACATGAGGTAAGCAATGTCCAGATGGAGCCAGCTCCGAACCCCTGCTCCAGTCATGAACCTTCTTCTGTACCCCAGGCCCTGTCCTAGTCCTAAGCCCCCTGGATCCAAACTCTCTCACAGAGCCTGTACCCTGAACCCCCTGCTGCACCCCAACTCCCTGCCCCAGGGTTAGCTCAGAGCCCCTCTCACACTCCAAATCCCTTAGCCCAAAACCAGAGCCTGTGCCCTAACCCTCTGCCCCTGGCCTGGTGAAAGGGAGGAGGATGGAGTGAGCAGAGGCAAGACCTTGGAAAAGAGGCACGAAAGAGGTGGGGCAAGGTTATTTGGGTTTGAGGTAGATCCTGGGCTGCACTTAAATTTAAAAAGTGATCTTGTGCTTAAAAAGGTTGGAGACCACTGCTATAGACTAAGCTGGGGAAGGAGTCAGCAAGCTGCATGCCCTCTAGGTATGAGCTGTAAGATTGGTTCAATCTGTTTCTCCCCACAGTTTCAATTATAAAGTTAAAGAAAGGCTCCATAGGTACAACCCACGAAAGCTCGTGACACCATCTACATGTTTTGTTAGTCTTTAAAGTGCTACCAGATTATTTGTTATTTTTGAAGTTTATCCTGTACAGACTAATTCGGCTACCCCTCTGTGTTGCATAAAAAAAGGCCTCCGCCTGAGCTTACTTTATTTTACACATGCATTTTCTGAAAATATACTAACTGTAAGGTCTAAGGTTTTAAACTGCAACTCATTGTAACCTTTGTAAAACTTTGTAATCTTTGTAACTCTCAGACACCTTGCTTGTAACTTGCTCTAAACTTCATTCTCCCTTGACCACCTAACCTCAAGATGATTCTTACCAACCACCACAGGACATACCACACTAATACCAACCCTGGTACCTTCCCTTGCAACAAACCCCGTTGCCAGCTTTGTCCACATATTCATTCTGCTGATACCATTATTGGACCTAACCAAGTGAGCTATAAGATCAAGAACACATATTCCTGCGCATCTAGAAATATAATCTATGCTATCATGTGCCGAAAGTGTCCGTCTGCTATGTACATTGGACAAACATCTCAGACACTTCGCCAAAGGATTAATGCCCACAAAACAGATATCAGACAAGATCACAAAGAAAAAACAGTTTCTTGCCATTTTAACCAGAAAGGACACTCTCTCAATGACTTAACCACCTGCATTCTGCTACAAAGACCTTTTACATCTGCACTTGAAAGGGAATCCTCTGAACTGTCATTCATGTTAAAATTCGACACTTTCCAAAAAGGACTGAACAAACATTTGAACTATCTCACCCATTACCAAGATAGTTTCCCCAATTATCACCTCTAATACCATTAACTCACAAACATCCCACTCTCCCCACCTCTAATATCATCAATTCACAGACACTTACCTTCCTTCCTTCCCCCCCCCCCCGCATCCCCCTTCTGTTCTGCAATGTGATTTGTCCTTTTCATATGTGTTCATTTTTTTAATTGTATCCTTTGGTATATATATGGTTGTGACTACTTTCTTCCACTATTTGATCTGAGGAAGTGGGTCTGGCCCACGAAAGCTCATCATCTAATAAACCATCTTGTTAGTCTTTAAAGTGCTACATTGTCCTGCATTTTGCTTCTCCCTTGAGTGATTGTGTGTGTGTGTGTGTGTGTTTGAAGCTACAAGGCTAAGGCTGGAGCACATGGTGATGAGTCATCAGAGACTGCTGCTTTGCTGGATAAAGGGAAGTCTGGGCATGCTCCCTGGTGATGAGGTGGATGAGTCACAGGGGCCATACAGACACAATATAAAGGAGAGGGAGCACATGTGAGACTCTCTTTCATTCTTCCCCTGCTTCTGAAAAACTCCTCTCTACCGCAGTCTCTTTCCTGACCAGCTCCCCAGCCACGATGAGCAGACAGACCCTCCAGGATCTACATGCCTTGGCTCCTTCTGCAACCCATATGCCCGTGTAAGTGTGAGACTGCCTGAGGGCAGGAATGAATGTGCGTGAATGAACGGAGGGGTGTGTGTGCTTGTTTGTGTGTGTGAGAGAGAGATAACTGGTTCCCTCTTTAGATTAAACCTTTGGTAGCAGCTCTATCTTCTTTAGTTTATGCCTAATGGCAATAAACCCATGTTAGTGTAACCCTGGGTCATCTCTAGTAGGAATTTGTTGGGGTAACACTCTGAAGCTTTTGGACATGCGAAGCACTGCATTCAGCCATATGGAATGGAAATCCATCAGCTACACAAAGAAACTTGCACAGATCCAAACAGACATCATCTTCCTTTCCAAGTGCAAACAGATGAACATCATACCTAAGGGTACGTCTACACTAGTTCGTTAATTCGAGCTAGGTAGGCAAATCAAGAAACCAGAGTTGCAAATGAAGCCCTGGATTTAAATATCCCGGGCTTTATTTGCATGTTCCTATCCGGCTGTCATTTTTAAATCCCCCTTAGTTGCCTGATTTGCCGAATTAACGAGCTAGTGTAGACATACCCTAAGGATCTAATGGTGAAAAACCTACTACAAGCTACATATCCCATGGACTACAGCCAGAGATTATGCCACACTCTTGCAAAAAAAACCAACAAAACCCTCAGGAATCACCTTATCAGTGTTCTATACAACAAACAGAAAAAAATCAAGGAGGATCTCTAAACATTAGAAACTATCATAGCTGGTCATATGAAGAATTGGGCTGTGCCCACAAAAACTCATGATACCATCTACATATTCTGTTAGGCTCTGAACTCTGGTCTGCCCTGACCAAGGGCAGCGACTCAGTGGGGTGCAGAGAAGGCTTGGGGTTGGGAAGGGGACATCTACATTGTTAGACTTGAGAGCCAGCGAGGAAAAGGATATTGCCCAACCTACTTGGGCTGGGACATTTATTTGTGGTTTTAGTTATGAACTGTGTTTGTGATGTCTTCCTATGGACTCTGTCTGTGGCGTTTTTCCAAATTAATGCCATGTTACTTCCTGCTGCTTTTATTAAAGGTTTTCTACACTCAGACTCTGTGCTTGCAAGTGAGGAAGCATTGCCTCCCAGAGGCACCCAAAGGTGTTATGTGATTTTCCAGGTTACTGGGTTGGGGCATGAGCCAGTTCTGTGTTGGATGGATTGAGAGGAACCCCTAGATATTGAACCTGGCCCTGGCTGCTACTGGTGCTATCTGGCAGAAGGGTTACATAAATAAGCAACTGCACAATGCTGTGAAGGTGGCAGGGGAATACTGTAAATAAAACATGCATGGTGTTTACAAGCAGAGAGTGCTTGAGCAGTCTGTGTTGTGCCCAGAAGAACACAGGAGTGGAAACTCAGGCTGCTGCTTGGTCTTCTCAGATGAAAAGCCTCACCCTCAGGCATCCTTTTTGTACATCTGATGTCACTTAGATTTTGAAGCGCAAATTCCTTCCCATTCCTGTTGATCGCAAATATCCCAGCTTGCTTAACATACATCTTTCCTGGTTTTGGAGCTGTATGCAATATAACTTTCTGGAAAGAGCAAAAAGTTCTAAGCATGTTGGCTTGCTTTGATGTACACACTCCAGGGTGTCCCTTTGAGGTCACTAACTTATTTGGGTTTCCAGTTCAGGATCATCAATACTGTCTTCTGTCTTACACAGTGGCACTTAGCACCAAAATAGACATCACATGGAGATAGTGAAATATGGATGGCAGGAATCATTATCTGGGAAGCCATACTTTATAGAAGCTCTTACTCCCAAATGTGATTTTTTTGAGAATATTCAGATATGTCAATTCCAGGAGCAATCTCGGAATTTTAGTTCAAATGATCCCTCTGCAAATCTTGACTCTGAAAAGAGTCTAGAGTCCATTTAATAGCTTAAATCAATAGCTTAATAGCTTAAACCTACTGTAGTGACAGCCCTAGCAAAAGCCTTAAGATGTTGAAACAAATTTTTAATAAGAGAATATCTCAACCACCAATGTATGGAAGGACTGCGGTAAATTACAGTGGAATAAGTTCCAGTCTCCTGTGGGTTTCTGGTGACTCAGGCTTTGCATTCTCATGGTTTATGATTTCACCAGATCTCTTCAGTAGAATTATTTCCTGGCAACTCATTGCAACCTATCAGTTCTATATATATATATATATATATATATATATATATATATATATATATATATATAATATAGCAAATAATTATTAATAATAAAAATGCCATCTTTCCTGAAGCAGTAACTGGGTTAACATTCTGTCTCCCTGATGCTTTTTAGATTATATTAGTCATGAACAGCAGCTGACAGGAAGTACCCCTTTGGAGACCCCTCCCAGAAGTCTAATGGAAAAAAAGCATTTCTTTAAAATAAATTCCAGTTGAGTGTATCAAACAGGAAAATGTTAACATTTTCCAGAAAGAGCTGCTGTTTCATGAACCCTTGAACATAAAAGCACATGAGCTGTCTCAATTAGTTGCAGCCCATTAGACAGACTTACAGGAGAGATGCAAGTGACTGAGAGACAGGAAATGACGTCATCACTAAGTACCAATAAAGACCCATGAAGCAGAGCTTTAAAAATAACTTTTATAGTCTATCCAGAAAGAACATGTTTGGTTTTTCATGCAGCCCTGAGCACACATACAGGCCATATATAGCAGCTGATGTGTTAGAGACAGTTTCCCCGGAAACCGCTGGTCACTGAGCTACAGGGCCTCATTTCTCACTGCCTTGTACCTTGTGTTGACATCAGTACCTATGCAAAGCAAGGATAAGGAGGATACAAAATACTGCCAGGTCTGAATGGCAGCACTTTGAAGTCACATGTCATAGGTAGAAATGATGCCATAAGGTACCATGCCAGGGAAAATTAGGCCCTCGGTATTCAGTTTGCAATATTCATCACTCCAGCAGCCGTGCCCTTGCCATTCAGCATGATGGAATTCTATACTCCTCCACAGTGGGCCACAGATGACTGGCAAAGTCAGCATCTCAATTGCCAAGCCTTCCCCCCAACTCTGCTAAATGGAGCTAGGTCAAGAGACAGAGATAAAGCTACCTCTGTACAGGTGCCCTAAATACCCTTACATTAGCCAAAGAAATCAATGCTACACACTAGAAGGAAGAAAATACTCCATCTGTCACCAGAGTCATGAGAGCTGCTTGCCACCTTACTGTGTGTGCTAACGTCACATCCTTCAGAAGGGACAAGGGATGTTCCTGCTGCCTTAGCTAGGACGTGCTAGGATATGCTATCTGGCTATTCACTCATTAAGCACACACCAACTTTCTCCTCCTTCCCACCACTAAGGATCACCCTCCCATGCCCATACCCATCAGGCGACAAAGTAGGATTGTACATTTACAACATGCTGTATGAATGTCTTGAAATAGATGGTCAGTGCCATGTGTACTGTGCTTCATATTAAAATTAACAATTGCATTTGAAAAATAGGTTGTCTATTGCAAAGCAGATTCGGCATGTTCAGTGCTTCAACTTCAGTTATGAAAATAGGAGGCTGGGAGAATGAAAATTAGTGTCAGTGGGAAACTAAGGGACTTAAAAGTTACAATGGGGTCATGATGCTCTTAATATGGCTCTGGGTGCCTAGAGATTTCCAGGTAGCAGCACAGGAGAGATTCTATCACAAACCACTGACCTGATTCCTCTGTCTTATCTGTTGTTGATATTAACAGGGGTTTTGCCTACCTAGGGACGGAAAGACTGAGCATCTCCTGTGATGTGTAGGCACTGCTGGGTGAGTTAAGGATAAAATGTCAATCTTCAAAGAGAAAATCAAATTTGCTTCGACAGCACCTTTGTATGGAAATTAGCCAGTTAGGTGAGCAGGTACAACTGACACACCTGCCCCTCCACCACAATCAGGGCCAATTTTCAAAAGGACTTAAATCTATTAATGTTCATTTACATTTTTACTTAGCATCAAATGAATGGAAACATGGGGCTTGATTTTCAAGGTGCATCCATCCAGGGTGTAAGATGATACTTTCAATGGCAAAATTCTTTCAGGATCAAACCATTTGCTCTGTCTTGGGATTTAGGATTATGATATAATTATATATTGTTATATAAAACTGGGATTCAGCCTCCAAAACCCTCCTCCAGTGACTTTTAATTAAAGCACCAGAAAGAAAAGACCAGTGAAACATTGTAGCATTTTTAATTAACAAAGCCAGGAGTTTATTTTTTAAAAACAAGATTACCTGTAACGTCATTAAAATTAGACCTTCCCTGACAGGCTTTGCAATCACTGCAGGAAAGAGAGACGTTAAAGGCTATTAAAGGGTTTAAACACAACAATGTGATTTAAGAAGTTTGTTTTTAATGGAAAAACCTAGCTAACTTTTAATTTTTGCCAGGACATAATGTATCAGTGCACGAAGAGCACGAAGAGCAGAGAAAAGCAAAGTGTACATGTGAATATTTTAAAAATCAACCATTTTACATTAGTCTCCTCATTTAAAAGCTGTGGCCTATGGGGTGTGAAAGGAAGAAGATAAATCAATGGAAGCCCAAGACAACAGCAAGTTGTCACCTACTTGGACAAATTGCTGGGAGATGACTGACTAGGTATCTCAGTGGCTTCAGTGCAGCATAGCACATGATCTACTTGAAGCATGATTTGGATGGGACTTCAGTACATGCTTTGTTGATCTGGGATTGATATGTTGTCTAACTGCATGGGGAAGGCCAGTTCTTCTGAAAAAGATTGCTCAGGAAAACAGAGAACAAACTAGCTTCCACTTTGAAGATGGAGGAGGTGGTTTCCTCCAGTGAACCTGTTGTCAGGTTGGAGTGGAGGGACAGGGCATCCCTCTCTATCAATCTTACTGTCTTCTGAGAGGGAGTCCTCTGATCTTCCCACTGCAGCCTGGGGTAGCAGAAAGAAGAACCTGAGGAACTCACCCGCTGTGCCCACTGTTTAGTTCAGAACCAGGAGAACTCTCTTTCCTGGATGTGCAGATCGTTCAGCTCTTCGAGGAAGCGAGCACCTTCTCTTACGTACCATAGAATGTCATGCATGCTTACCGCATGGTGCTGCAATAACTAATAATATAATTCTCCCAGAATATCTCTTGATTGCTTGCAGGCGGCTGCTTTTCTCACAGCAGTGCTGTGTTCAGATAGACAGGGCTGAATTCTTCTTCCTACCTCTCTGCCTGGGAATTACTGACGTGGCTACATCATTATGGGTGGGGTCAGAGACCAGCATGCCCTACAAGAACAGGCCTGACTTTGTTCTGTCCATGATTTCCTGTTTTTTCTCTGCTTTGGATGGCCATGGTTTTGCTGTCCAGACATCCTGTTCAGTCCCATGGCTAAAGCAAATGGAAGGAATTCATAGGGTCACAACACCATCTGTACATTGTGGCTAGGCAATTCCAGGCTAAAAGTGGCTGGAATGCTAGCAGAAGGATTATGACCTGGAAAAGAGTCATGGTGAATGAGTGGAGAACAGGATGCTAGAAGCAGAAGATGAGAAGTATTGAGATCCACTAATGCCCTGAGATAATATCCATCTGATCTGAAATAGGTGACCTTGGTTCAGCACTCCAGAAGAGGTATCAAAACGCCAAGGTCTCTGAAAGCAGACTGTGCCAAGAATCCTCTTCACAAATGTGTGGCAGGTTTCATGCTCTACTGGTGAACGGGAGTGACGCTGTATCTCTATGAGAAGAGAATCATTCTCCTTGCTAGCACATCACTGAGGCCCTGTAATAAAGCCTTTACTCCATGCTCGGACAAATCCCTCTGACTTCCACTGGAGTCAAAGCTGTAGAGGAGACTCATGGAGTTATTATAGCAGGGATAGATGCAGAACCCAGACAGACTAACAGGACAGTTCCATACATACAAGATGGGAAGCGACTGTCTAGGAAGGAGCATGGCGGAAAGGGATCTAGGGGTCATAGTGGACCACAAGTTGAATATGAGTCAACAGTGTGATGCTGTTGCAAAAAAAGCAAATATGATTCTAGGTTGTATCAACAGGTGTGTTGTAAGCAAAACTCGTGAAGTCATTCTGCCGCTCTACTCTGCACTAGTTAGGCCTCAGCTGGAGTACTGTGTCCAGTTCTGGGCGCCACATTTCAAGAAAGATGTGGAGAAATTGGAAAGGGTACAGAGAAGAGCGACAAGAATGATTAAAGGTTTAGAGAACATGACCTATGAAGCCAGGCTTCATGAACTGGGCTTGTTTAGTTTGGAAAAAAGATTAAGGGGGGACATGATAGCGGTTTTCAAATATCTAAAAGGGTGTCACAAGGAGGAAGGAGAAAATTTGTTCCTCTTGGTTACTGAGGACAGGACAAGGAGTAATGGGCTTAAAGTGCAGCAGGGGAGGTTTAGATTGGACATTAGGAAAAAATTCCTAACTGTCAGGGTGGTCAAATATTGGAATAAATTGCCAAGGGAGGTGGTGGAATCTCCCTCTCTGGAGATATTTAAGAACAGGTTAGATAGATATCTGTCAGGGATGGTGTAGACGGAGCTTGGTCCTGCCTTGAGGGCGGGGGGCTGGACTCGATGACCTCTCGAGGTCCCTTCCAGTCCTATGATTCTATGATTCTATGACAGGAAAGAGGGCATCTGACAGGCCTCCTCAGACCAAAGGCAGTGATCTGAATCGGGGTACTCAGCGCTCAAGCAGAGGCCTGCACTTCGCTATGCCTGGCAATCATGGAGGAAGAACTTTGTTCTTTACAGGTGAGTTCCAGTGCTGAGTGTCTCCCTTTTTACCCCATTGATTTTCTACCTCTTGGAGGCCATGTGCATGACTAGAGTAACTCGTTTCTCTGGCAGGTTTGCTTTTGTTTTCCCGACTTCACATCAGATTCACTCCCAATGACTCAATCTCCTTTTCCAAACCCAAGGATCCAAAAACCAGAAACCAGCTCCAAAGTCCAGCTCCTGACTAGGTAACAATTATGGGGCTATAGGGCTGTTTGAGACATTCATCACCCACCATGATACGATGGCTCCCCAGCAATCCTCAGCAAGTAAACAAAAGTCTTTCTGTACAATAGTCAAAAGCTCTGATTACTTTTAAAAACTCAAATCCTGTGGAAGGCAGGGTGGGCGGTTTATGACCATTGACCTTTAATGCAGCTTGGTTTATAAAGAGCTGTCTTTCTGCTGCGCCACTGGGATTGTACAATTTTCTTGGCCGTGAATAGCAGCTTTGTAGCATTCCACTGTGTGGTCATTCACAGGCAATCTGTTGGTCCTTTTAGAGCAGTTTAATAATAATAAAAAAATGTATCTGAAACACACCAGGAGTGTGGAAGTCAAGTATCAGCTCACGACCCTGTCAATAAATGAATGTATTTGGGCCTCCTTGAGGAAGAACAAGGTTGTTTTTTAGGAATTTAACCTGGTACTTGTAGGGCTCTAAATAGACCCTGTTAGTGAAAAAAGCAGGGAATTAATAAGAGACAGTTGGAGTGAGGACAGGAAGAAAAAACTGGGAGAAAGGAAAAGAAGAGAAACAAGAAAAAGGGCCAAAGAGAAAAATAAAAAGAGATGCAGGACAGGGTCACCCAGAGCAATATTACCTTGTTCTTCTGCTGGGCCATTAAATTAATTGATTGTTGAGTCTCTACTGGACTCATAGATTGTGAATACTGCGGTAGACTCCTCTGAATCATTTTCTAACTGAACCTTAGTCCATTCATTATGTCCTTAAGACAAGGTCTTAGTGCTGTACTGATACTGGCAATGGCACCTTTCTGCTCATCCCAATTCATACCTCAGTTGGGGGACCCATTTGTTTGTTCACTTATGGGGGCCTACTGATGAGCTCAGGTTGATTGCTGGGACCCCACTGGAGTCTCCCTGACTTTTTAAACTGGAAATATTTGAAATAAGCTGGGATCTCTTGGCATAAATGGAAACAACTGAAAATTGTTTTAATCCAGTTTGTGTTTAGGGAAAATGAGTATTCATTGTGTCAGAGCTGCTCCACATGCAGACTGCATATCACACTTGGAAATGCCATCTAAACAAATGAGATAGACAGTTAACACTGAACTTCCAATCAGTGCAGAAGTATAGCACATTCTGTCGTCAAAGAAATATATCTTGTGCTGATATGCATAGTTTGGTCTTAACTCCGAGATCCTTCAGCCATACTGTTCCACTGAGCAGGGTGAAGAGGGGTCAAGGATGAGGGGAAACACTTGGCATAATCTGCATGAAGCAATATTTCATTCCATTTGTTTGTAAAATGTTCACCTTCTAATGCTGTATCTAAGCTACTGCACAAACAACTTTACACAAAGTTCATCGCCCAAGTGGGCCAGAATTGGCAAATTCCAGTTGAAAGAAACATTTCAAATTGGTCTCTATTGAAGGAACTGTGGATGAAGGAACTGAAAGCGATTCTTTGAAATAGTCATTGCGGGAACAGGTCCTCAGAAGGAGCATATTTTCAGCCAGCCATGTCTGTCTGTCTACAGCTCCTAAAAGATATTAGGAGAGCCAGGAAGTCCAACTGGGTAAAAAATAACAACCTCAGCTTTCCCCACTGTGTGGGAATGTACAGCAATGAAAATCAGATACAAAATGAGTCTATTTTTCTTTTCTTGCCTGACTGAAAGTCTCACAACAGCCTCTTAGAAGCCACTGATGGCTCTCGTGGTTCTGGATGCTTGACCTGGTGATGCTTGTGTTATTAAGGGCAGTCTTTCCAATAACAAAATATATAGTCAGCTTCTTCCACAACCCTCTGTGTGCAGGCCCGCCAGCAAGGACGGTACAAAGGGGGGAGCTGCCCTGGGCCCCCGCAATTCAAAAGGTCCTGGGCTTCCAGCCACCACTGCTACTACTGGAACAGGGATGATGGCTGGGGCCCTGGGCCCTTTAAATAGCTGTTGGAGCCTTGGCACTGAGTGCTTTGTGCAGTGCTGAGGGTTGCCTGGCAGAGGCGCCACATGTTCTGGGTGGCACTGTGGGTGCCTGGAGGAAGCAAGCCCCAGCCCCACCCCTTTCTCCCGAGGCCTCCACCTTCCAGGGATGTGGAGACAGCTCTCTGACCCCACCTTGCCCTTGTGCCTCATTCCAAGCCACCCCATAAGTCTTTCCAAAGCTGATCTGCAAACCCCTTCCTCATTTAAATCCCTCTGAGAACCTCACTTCTATAACACTGAGCTAAGGGCTTGTCTACACTTATCATGCTGTGGCACTGTAGCACTTTGGGAAGATGCTACCTCCTCCTCAGTGCAGGTTAGGTTGCTATGACTTTGTCACCCAGAGGATTTTCCAACCTTCTGAGCAACATAATTATATGGACAAGTTTGTAGTGTAAACCAGGGCTCTGGCTGTGGAGTGCAACAACTCTCATGCTTAACATTAAACATGTGTAAGCATTTCGCTGGATCAGAGTGTAGGTCATCTATTTATCTGGTGAGTGAATTACTCATTTGCATGGAGGGAGGATGTTGAAGGTGGCAGACAGGGGAAGATGGAGACTGGAACGGGAACCAGTTCACAAGGCATATCGGAAGGCTGAATTCTCCAGCAATTTAGGGTCTTTAATTTCAAAAGTAACAGTGACCAAATATATGTCATCAGTAGGCTTTAACCTATCATTATAGAGCTCCATAGTCTCCCTTTTGTCTGTATTATCTTTTAGAGTGTCAGCTCTCCCCTGGCAGGGTTTGTGTTACCCTCAGTATTAAGAAAAGGCCTTATACATAGAAGATGCTACTACAACTTAAATAAAAAATAACAATAACAGGGTATTTCTTCCCCTGCCCAGAAAGGTGCCATAAATCAATATGCTTAGATTGTAATTACAAAAAATTCCTTCTTACATGATGAAACTCTTCAAGATAGGCAACATCCCAACCATTTTGTTCTGTTTGTACAATACCTTCCATTATACATGTTTGGTCTGTGACTGGGGCTTCTAGGTGCTACTGCAATGTAAATCAATCAATCATCATCATCATCACAATTACCAAGTTAACACAGACAGCCGCAGAAGAAGTTTCAGGATAGAGCCCTAACTACCCTCATCTCATTTATATAGATTTTGGGGAAAGAGACAAATTCACAAAGTATGGAGGATATAAAAAAAAATTCACATGAACCTCTTCTCCTGGTAGGTGAAGTGGAGAGCCTCATCTCCATTACTCTGGACAGCACAAGATTTACACAAGCTTCTTTCCAAATACTAGTCTCTGCCTGTCAATGTAGCAGTCTCTGTCAATGACACCAACAGGCTGGCTGTTCTTAATTACTGTGCCTTGGTGACAGACATCTACTGCTGAGCTTCCAGGATGTCTGATGAGTAAGTTTGTTAACACTTGCCAGTTTTTCAAATGGAAACAACAGGCAGAGTTACACTTCTCATGAAAGGCTGCCTTTGGGATGAGAGGTAAAACTAAGGTCCTAACTGCTGTCCTTATGCAAGATTCCAGAGCACTACTTACCTGATTTGGGATGTTAACCCTGTTGTGCTGGCCAAGTTCTACTGTGGGTTTACATTCCCTGTCCCTAAATTACTCTGCCGTTTCAGCTGGATACTCTTCCAAACTGTTATGTCGTGCTGCTATGCGCTGTTAATCATCTGTCCTTTTCTGCTCCAGTGGTGCATTTCAGTGGTGGGTGAAGTGATCTCAGACAGCTGGTTTGCAAAACACTTTGAGATCCTTGTATGAAAGGTATTATAAATGCCAGTTATTACAATTATCAAAGACCTCTCTCTTCTAGTGTGTATGCATTATTACATCATCAAAAACTTTCCTCTGTTCACTTCAGGGTGAAAAACCACACAATGATCTTGCCTGCATCACCCTGCATCACTTGGGATAGTCCCTAGAAAAGGTTTAAGTTTCTCCTCTTCCTTTTCTGTCTATAGCCCTTCCTATATTGAATATCTCTCTGTCTTTATTCCTAACTAAAGTGAAAGAGAGAGACTTAACTAATCTATTAACAATGACTCGGAACAGGCATGGTTAAAATAAATCAGGAGCTCGGGAATAAAAAACATTCACAGTTTCACTGCCACTTTCAAATAAAAGCTTAAAAAAAGAGCTCCCACCAGCTGGCCTATCAAATGTGAGATTTGTACATTTGTAAGCTACAAAAGTCCACAATCTCACAGAATGTTAGGACTCGCCAACCACAACCCAAAAGTCATGACACTCGGACCTTAGATCTGTCCTTGCTAAGCTGAGGACCAGATTCTGACCTCAAATAATGTGAGCAGAATTAATTTGTGGAGAGAAGCTTTCCCCTGGCATAAAGCCATCCAAGGCAGCCCTTTTACCAGCTGCATCCATACTCAGTCTAATTCCCAATACTGGAGTTAGCCAGCAGGTAGGGGGAAGGGAGGAGACACGGTAGCCTTTTAGGGACCTTACACCAGTCATGTAAATTACAGTAGCAACGAGGCTGCTCCAATTCTTGGTAGGGCTGGGCCAGCACAGAAACAGAGAGATGTTACTAGCTTCCTGAGATCCTACCCTGACAGCCCAGAAAATGTTCTACTGTACAGGCATCTGCCTTCAGAAGTTCAGTGCCTTATGTAGCTGGTGTAGTGACCATCTGGAGATAAGGGAATTACTCAGATCAGTCCTTGGAGGGTTCAGTTGCATTTACCAGGACTAGGATCCTGGATTCTTCATGAAATGCTTTATTCCTAGACCTGACTCAGATAAGTAACAGTGTTTCTGATTCAAGGTATGTATGCAGATGAGCCAGATGCCAAAACTAATTAGCAGTACTATCAGTGGTTCCACTGAGAATGCCAACGGCAAACGCAGCCCAGTGCTGAAAACAACAACCCTAAATGCTGAAAGAGGTGGGGGGGGGGGGGGGAGGGAGGTTGTCTAATCTGTTGAATTGTAGGCTAACAAAGGAGGCTGGGGAAGAGGGTATCTGGGGAAGGAGGCAGCTTCTTAAATGTGGAAATTACGCAGATGGAGTTTCCACTCAAAAAGGCCTTCCAAGGTGTAAGTTTTGGCAGAGCTGTTGTGGTTCCCATAGAAACCCAATGAGACTGGAGCCAGGCTGTCTGGGTAGAAAGATGACAGCAGTATATTGTAAATGCATTGTAGTTGCCCACCCCCCCCCCCCCACCCCCAACACATGAGCTGGAAACCTCTGGCCTGACTCAGCACATTGGAGAAATGTTGTTAGAGAAGCTTTTTTTTTTTTTTTTTTTTTTTTTTAAATCTCTGCATCCACTACATTTAGCCTAAGGGCCTACTTTTTGCAAAGCAACTTCTGTTTTCTGAGATCAAGACAATTCTGGAACACCTTGAACCCCAGCCATGAATCAGGATATGCTCTGGAAGTCAGGAGGTTTAATAGATTGCACATTACACAGATTGAGGAAGCTCCCTGCTCAGTGAACTTAAGGCCCAGTTGTGCCATCACCGACACCACTTTGTAATTCCAGATGCACAGTGCTTTATGTGATTTCCACTCTCGGGCTACGTCTACACTATAGTGCTATTTCGCATCTTTTGAGTATGCCCGTTATTTTGAAATATAATGGGCTCGCTATTCTGACATCCCATAAACCTCATTCCACGAGGAGTAAGGAACGTTTCGGAATAGCGATTTATTTCAAAACTAGCCAATTTGCCCGTCATAAGACGATTTTCAGGTCTTTCCTCCACGACGATCTTCTCTCCTCTGCCTCTTGCCTCTTTCTCTCTCTCTCTCTTTCTCTACTCCTCCCCCTCCTGCCTCTCCCTGCATGGGGAGCATGGAGCCCAAATGGCTGCTTGCTCTGCTTGCTCCCTCGTGGTGGCCCGGCTGAGCGGCACAGAAGTCAGCCGAGCGCCACGGCGGGAGGCGAAGGGGAGTGGGGCGGTGACGTGAGGCGTGACAGTGGCTCCAGGCCCCGCCCCCTGGCCGTGAACGTCACCGCCCTGCCCCCTTCGCCTCCCGCCGTGGCACTCGGCTGACTTCTGCACCACTCAGCCGGGTCGCCGCGGGGAAGCAAGCGATGCAAGTGGCCATTTGGGCCCCGCGCACCCCATGCAGCACAGGGGTGCTGCATGGGGACCACGGCACCCAAACAACCGCTTGCTCCCCCATGGTGGCCCAGCTGAGCGGCACAGAAGTCAGCCGAGTGCTACGGCAGGAGGAAACAGCGCCGCCCAGAGGGAACAGCCAGCATTTCAGCATTACAGAGTCACAGACATTGGGCTACTATATATATATATAAGTGCTGTGTAGACAGCGCCAAATTTCAAAATGAGGTATTTCAAAATTGACTCCAAAAAAGCCTCACAATCTGCATAGTTCAAATTATGTAATTTATTTTGAGCTTCAGATGCAGTGTAGACGCACCTTCTTTTAGCCACAGCTCATCCAGCAGACCTGACGCAGGAGGGCATGGCAAGGGATTGCTCTTTTTCCAACACTACTACATGCTATGGAAATGTGATGGCAAAATTCTGCTCTTTTCCCCGTAGGTGACATCACAGGTAGGTAACACAGCTCCAGAGCTATTCACTTACTTCTTGATGGGGTTTTTCAATCACGTTAAACAAACACAGCTGATCTAGCACCTCCTAAATACACTCCTTTTCCCCCTTAGAAAAACAGGCCTACATGGAGATGATAGCTACAAAATGTCGATAGAGGCAGTGGTTTTGGCTAATGAAAACACATATTTCAGCATTATTACTCTGCTTATGATACCCATGCTGCCCAATGCCTCTGTGGAACAATGCCACTTGTGCAAGGGGGTCGCAGCTCACAGGGGGTCCTCGGACTTAAGACACAACTCATTCCTCAGAATTGCATTGTAAGTCAAAACATTGTGAGTTGAAACAGCTTTTCTCATAGGAATCAGTGGTATAGGTTCCTGAATCAAGACTAGATGCACCATTTTCACCACTTGAACCCAGATTGTTGTACTAAATGAGTTATAGATGGCTAATGTTGTGACATTGAGGTATTGACTGTAGTGTATGGTGTACTGTATATTCATTTTATTCAGGGTTATTTTACCTCTTAATAAATCCAAGGTGATTTTCAATAATCTGTTTCCAAATAGAGAGGAGGGATGGTTATTACAGAAAACCATTAGGGATCAATGGGCAGGTGTGATATGGACTTGCAAATATGGATCAGAATACAGGATACACCATTCCCATCTAAGGCAAATGATACCATCAATTGCAAGGGAGAGACTTGTAAAGAATCGTTGGATTCTTCATTTGAATGGAACCTTTGACACACTAAAAGGTTGTAGAAGAGCATGATCATACAAAAAGCATGTTTTGCCCCTAAACATGTAGTGATGTCAACAGGAGTCAATGGCACTCAACTTCTCGCAGGTTTTCTCCCGTCTTCTGTTCTGTGGTTAATTGCAAATAGAAACGTATCCAAAAGAGCAATGTGATGTGTACATAGAGCCAATGTCTAAATCAGGTCTTGCATCACCCTGAAGGAAATTGATTATTTTTACTCACACAGTAGGCTTTACAGAAGACTGCCTGGGCTACAGCTCATCCCAAAACTCGCCCAGCCCAGTTAGGGCTGGAAAGAACCAGGCCTGGGACAACAGAAGAAGCTCTCATTCTCCAACTGACTGGGGCTTTGTGAGTGAGGTTGTGTTTGCATAAACTGGACCTGATTACTCACTGCAAGTTTTCCTTTCTCTAACCACTTTTCCTTTGAAGGTTATTAGCAATATAACAGCAGTTATTAATGGATACCTTAACTTTGCCCCCTCCTGCAAGAAAACATCTGTGATAACATAACGCTGGGGAATGGGTTTACTCAGCTTTTCCTTTTCTTTTGACTTGTTTTGTTTGCACCTGCATCTATTCTAGTGGATGAGTTTACGGGCAGGGATATGTAGAAACTGAATTTTAAGCAATTACTAGAGAGCATGGATTCAATAAAGGAATAAGAACAGCATATGAGCTGGGAGCCCCATCAGGGCAAGCAACATGGGCTGAATACCAAATATTCACTGTGTAAATCTGCTTGTGTAAAATCTCAAGAGGAAAATTATATGGTGCATCATTCTGAATAATGAATAAATTGGAGAAAGTTGTGCTATTTTTGCAGTTTGTGAGAAAAGAAGATATAAAACCCATCCAATAAGTTATTTGCTGCCAGTTATTCACCCATCCTTACTGAGGCAAGAAGACATTTATTAATATGCCCAGCCAAGTAGAGAGCTAACCAGACACCATAATTTGACTTCCTTTTGTTTCATTCGTGAATTTTCATAGCAGTTTGAATCTGCTCTTGAGAGCCCAAGTGCATCTTGGAGAATATTGGATGAGAAGTGCCTGCCTTGTCTCCTTTGCACCTAATTAGCAGAACACCATGTCTGAGCCTGGTATAAGCAACTATCTGTAGTCCATAGTGGGACAAGGGCAGGAGGTATACAAGGAGAACTCTGGGTGCATAGCATTTGACTCTATGGAGAACTGCAATTTCATTTTGTTCTGCCTCACTAATATTCCTGTATTTCTTCTTTTAATCTCTTATTTTTTCTCTTCTTAGCTACCTCAGCAGTATTTCATCACCTCTCCCCATTAGAGGGGGCCATGCAACTGAGACCTTTCCACCTCTCAAGATATTCATGGAAGGAAGAATTACCATTTGCCTGCTGCAGGATTTAAATTCACCCGAGGATGATTTTGCCCATAGCGCTTTGCAAACAATTTCTGGGTGTGAAGCTAAGCAGGGTAAAGAGAAAACAAAATCCATTTAGAAACATTCAAAAAATGAGCTTTCATCTGCTTGCAAGCAAATCCAAAGTAGCTCAGCTGATTTCAAAAGTGATTCAATAGTATTTATCACAATGCAATCAAACTCAGAATCTGGTCCTCTGCCACTATCATTAGATAGTTGTGAGGCTTATTTTAAGATGATGCTTCAGCTCTGTAACACTACTGCAGTTAGAAACATGCCCATCTGTTCTGCATGTAAATCTATTCTTGCCAGTTGGAAGAGCTGTCACAGTAGGCATGTCCTGAATCAGGGGGGTTTGGATGTGCTTATGGCCCCTCCCAGGTTTGAATAGTGCTTTAAATATTCAAGACAACTTCTTCCTATTGTGTAGCTAATTTAGCTTTGCAGGATTTCCTCATGGTAAGCACAACTGTCCCACCCTGAGACTCTGTGTGTCTGGGAAACAAAACCCTTTTTTAGTATGGACCTCACCCTCCTTGACTGTACGGAAATCACAGATGCTAAAGTGATTTTACTACTTGGAAGAGGTGTGTCTGTCTTGGAGAAGAATGGAATGTTGGGCTTTTATGGCACTTGGAGAGTCTTTTGGAAAACACAAGCTGAATAGCAAAATCAGTAATGAGTCTTTGGGGATGGGTTCTCCTCATTATTTATTTATACATTTTAGAGGAAAATAACTATTGTTAGTCATTTGGTTTTCTTTCGAAAAGGTAATGTTATATAATTAAGCATGCATATTATTTCTGTATCCCATGAAATACTCTTCCCCAAGAAATATTTTGGGCCCTATATGGAAGTTTTGGCATTAACTTCCATCAGGACATGATTGTGTCCATAGTCTATGATTTATATTTAATGATTTTAGAGGGAGTTTGGATGACACAATGGTACAGACCCTTGACCCATGTTTATGCTTCAGCCTCTGCCGTTTCTCCGACCAGTGGGAATTCCTAGTCCCAATTTTCCCAGTGTGTACCCAGTTTACGTCACCTTCATCCACTAGAACCCTATCACCCTTAGGCAATCTGCAGTCAGTGTGAAAGGAGCAGGAACAGAGAGAAATGGGATGCTGGCGCCGTGATAGGGAACTCTCTCCTGGGAACTATAAGATGCACAAATAACCTGAGATCCTTAAGGCAGACGACAGTAAATAACACAGAGCTGACCAAAGGGGGGGGGGGGGGGGGGAGGGTGGAGAAATAGAGTGACACACACGTGTCTTTTATTCTTAAAGTGTCTCTTTGGAAAATGGTTCCAATATCTGTTTGGCTTTTTAACAGGGTGAAAGCCCAGGAGAGGTTTTAATTAAATATTTAGCTGCTGGTAAATTTTGAATCCATCTGTTCCAGCATGGGATTTAGCCTCCTTCAGTCAGACTTAGACTTCTGCAGCTGGCAGGTTACCTGGTGGTGAGCAGGAGTGTTACACTCAGAGCCAGAGTAATCCCTGCCTAATTCTACCAACTGCTGCTGTTAGACAAGAGATGAACTTGGCCCTGAACGTTCAGTAGCAGGGACAGTAAGTGAGGGAAAGTAAGCTGTTTTCACTACTCCACCCCCCCCCCCCCAATACTGCAGTCCATTGACTGTATTTGGGGGCTAAGATTGTTAATGTAGGGCCCACAGTGATTAAAAGTATCAAGAGGCTACTTGTTTCCCTTATCAAAGGACAGTCGTGCCTATATAGAGAATCTCCTGTTAAAGAACGTATGCTTTCTATGCACCAAAGCCTGACAGATCTAAGGGACAAGCAATCAGCTGCTAGCAGGACACGGGAAAATCATATAGGAAAACTGGCTTAGCACAAGAATTGATCTGTTAATTGGAGGCATTCCCTGGGCTTCAGATATATTTTAAGAAACAGCCAAACCCTGGGAAATGAAGATACTGTAAAAGGACAAAGATAATAAGGGTCAACAGCCCAGGGAGAACTGAAGGAAATGTGCTTCTAGGAGGACAGGGGAGAGTTTTAGTGAAAGGTCTGAAACAGGCAGCAGTGCGCATCCAGTGGAAGGAGCAGAAAAAACAAGACATGAAGCCTGCACAGAGCTGGTCTGGATGGATCCCTCCAACTCATGTGGTACCCGAGGAAGACATCATAAGAGCCAAAGGTTGTAATTTAAAGCCCACCAAATTTGAATGAGGAAGAAGGCAAATTTGAATGAGGGTGATTAATCATTGGAACAAGCTACCTAGGGAAATGGAGGATTCTTCATCTGTGGGTGTCTTCCGATTAAGATCAGCTTCCTTTACGAAAGATATCCCTTTGCCAGGCATATGTCATTGGGCTGGGCACAGCAGTAAGTGGGGGAACTTCGATGGCCTGTAATACACAGGCAGGCCTGGTGACAGAATTGGACAAAGTGGTGGCATAGGTGGTGGTATCATAGGCTGGGGAAGACATTGCCTTCCCAAACTGCCTCAACTGGCCCCACTCATGCTCCACCAGAGTTCCCCAGGCCCACTCCCCCAGCCTGCTGTTATGATGCCAGAGGCTGGGCAGGCAAGTTGGGGGCTACGACCACTCTGGCCATCTAGTGCTGGGGCTGGTGGCTTGGCTGTGGCAGGGTGGGGCTTGCTGGTCAGGGGTGCAGGCAGTGTGGCCCCAGCCTTGTGCCATGCCTCTGCCTTCAGACCTGGGGCAGGCTGTGGGTGTCTCGCCCACCGGCTGCTCTCCAGGGCTCCAGGGTCAGGGGAGCCTGGGGACACTACCATGGGATAGGGAGGGGGACAGGATCAATGGTCACATTGTGAGGGAGGGGGCAGGCTGGACAGGGGCCAGCAGTGGCCACAGTGGGAGCAGGGAAGCCTGGGATCTGGCAGGTGGTTTTTTTTGGGGGGGAGCAAGGGGCTTGCCTCTCTAAGTCATGGGGTCATCCATCGCCCATAATAGGGGGCTCATCTCTGGCCTCCCAAAAGGGACGGGGCCATGGGCAGGAGGAGAGGGGCTGGTGACTAGCCTCCCCCAGCAAGCTGGGGCTCTGGCAGCAATTTAAAGGGCACAGGGCTCTAGCTGCTGCTGCTGCTATGGTAGCAGCCTGAAACCCCAGGGCAACTGTCCTCTTTGCCCCCCCCCCCCCCCCCCCGCACCTCATCAGCCAGCCTTGTACACAGGGTGTTAGTTTAGATGATTTAATGGTCCCTTCAGGCCATAAAATCTATGAATCAAATAAAAATCCAAGATCCAGCACCCTGAACGTAGGTTATCTTCTGACTCAGAGCTCAATGGTGTGGTTCAAGCGTCTTTCTGCTCATGAGTCTCTTTCTTTTTGAGCCTCTTCTCCAGTCCCTCCTGATGCTCAGTATGACCCCCCCTCTCCCCCTCCACACACACTTCATGGCTTTGCTGCATGCCTTGCTCACTGCTTGGCCCACAGAGGGAATTAAAAGCATTTGCAAACATTTCAGATAGCATCAGGCATGATAGGGGCAGGCGCTGTGCAAGCTTCCCACGCACAGCTTTGCCGACGCACCTCTGACCTGCAGCACCTGCTCCTGCAGACCTGGCCTCCCACACAGCTAATGTTATTTATTTGCTGGGTTTATTTATAGGGCTTTGTGTGGGGCTGGTAGAGTGCAGCAGCCGGGCGCCGTACAGCTTATTAAAAACAAACAAAAACATGCGAGGCGTCTCAATGCAGCTACTCAGCATCCATCTCCTGCCTAGCAAAATCTCTGGCCTTAATAGCACGTCAAACTGAGTCAATTCATCAAAAGCCAAATTCTAAACACTTGGGGATCTGGGGATGGATTGTCCTGGAAGGTGAGGGACAAAGTAAACTAAGTCTACAACCAAAAGCATTCTCCACAATTGCTATGATTGAGCAGCAGGGAGAAACCCAGAACCAAATCTTTAGCTGGTGTAAACTGGCATAACTCCATGGTCTCCAAGGTAACTGGCCAGCCAAGGATCCTGCCCACAGACTCTAAATGAGTCCCAGATCTTGTAGGGCTTGGAAGACTATAATTAGCAATCGGAATTGTCCTCAGAAGAGCACAGATAAGTCAACAAAGAGCAGCAGGATTCTATGGGCTCACCATGACTTGGGTGACCAGACATCCCGTTTTTAAAGGGGCAGGCCCGTATTTAAGCCCTCCTGCAGGTGTCCCGACTTTTTCTTAAAAATGGGCAAATTGTTTCCCATCAGTACTAGTGGGTTCTGTGGCTAGGGAAATCCTTGCTTGACAGCCCCCCACCCACCAGTGGTGAGTGGAGGAGTCCAGGGGCCAATGATGGTGATGGGTGTGCAAAGCTGGTGGCCGGAGAAAGCTGCCCTGCACTGGGCTAATGGCTGCTCCCCCTGAAGGTCCATTAGTGCAGCCCCTGCTGCATGCCTGCTCTTGGCCAGCGGGGCCCAGCTCCACTATCCTGTTTCCAGCCTGCACTGACAGTGTGCTGTGGGTAGCAGTGTCTGGTGCGTGCGAGCAGGTGCCAGAGGGTGGCTGGTCACTTGTTGCCTCTGCTGCCCATCCATTGGTCCTTTACGTGCTCTCCCTCTTTCTGTCCTCTCCCAATTGTACCCCTTCATGCTCACCTGCTCTGACACATCTTACCCCCACAGAGCCTGTCCCTTCCCAATGACCCTGCATGCCCCCTTGTGTTGCCTCAGGAAGACATGGCTCCAGGTACCTGGAAAGATGAGTCTGTTCTGGGGGGGCCTACTCATGCAAGGAAGGTGGAGAACGTTGGCAGGTCGATTGGTTACCCCGTTGTGTGAGAGAAGTGTACAGGAGTGTGTGTGTGTGTGTGTCCCTCTCCCCATGTGAACCCTAAGCCTTAAAGATAAAGGTAAATAAAAAGAATCCCGCTACACAGTATTTGTGTTTAACAGGGGCTCCGAAACCTGCTGTCAATTTGAACATTTGTCTGGCACAATTCTAATTGATTGTCACTGAACTCACTTGGAGACAAGCAATTTTACCAGTTGTCTCGTATTCAATATAGGGAAATGTGGTCACCCTAACAATGACCCGCCTGGCTCCAGAGGTGAACAGCCTCATTCTGGTCTAGCTGAATGTTCCACCTGTGCCTCAAGAGAGGGACATATGACAGTTATCTAGCTGGGAGGTTCGGATGGCTGGGCAAGGCAATCCCCTCCGGCCTGCACTGCCAGTGGTTAAGGGCCAGCAATGCACCCAACTCTGAAATGGCAGCTCACATTTTACCAGATACTCACAGGCCAGACAAGACAGACTGGGAGGTCTGCTTAGTAATGTCTCACATTTTGTGGGCAGCTGTCCCAGGTCCCAGGAGAACTGCTCCTCTGGCCCCTCGGGGTCACGTTGAGCGCACCCCTCCCGAGGCTCAGGCCTTGGGCTGTTGTCTGGCTGTGACGGAATCACACAATGCTCCCCTCCTAAACTGGGCTGCGGGTTGCAGGGCTCTTTATTAACTGCAAGTATCTCAGCAGGTGCATCAGAGACTCAGACCCTGCTGTTCTATTCCCTCTGACGTAGGGAGTAATGCAGGGCTACACTCAGCACATGGATATTTGTTTGTGGCCCGCGGGGCATTTTGGGTTTACATGGGGCTCAACACATGGCCTGTGGGTGGGATCCTTTGAACGTGGACTCCAGTGGGAACATGCTCCACAACGGCAAGGGATCTCCCAGGAGGGGTGAGCAGTGAAAGACACAAACAGACCGATTGGCTGGAACAGACGGATACAGGGTGTCGGCATTTCTAGCCCCCAGGAAGGAGGTGCTGGGAGTGTCGGGGGCACTGTGGGAAGTGCTGGTTGCTTAGCCTTGTGGGCAGAATCTGAGAGGTGCTGACTGGCTCACACTGGCCACGCTTGGGTCTGGCGCCGCCGTTTACGGCTTAATCTTTGTATTCATGCCTGTTGTGCGAAAGAAGCTATTTGCATGTATATTTGCATGTATATACAACCACACTTAAGTTGCGGCCCTCGGTATGTGTTGTGAGTATCATTGTGGCTCCCGGGGCTTCCAAAGTTGAGAAGCCCTAGATTAATGGTTAATATAATGACCGGGCAGCCTCCTGGAAGCAATGTGTTGTTTAATTAGAAGCAAAATATTTCAGAGAAAACAGCTCTTAAAACAACAGAACAGATTGTGCACATCTTGGGTTTCCCTAGGGCAGCTGTTCACAAACTTCACTGCACCATGAACCACCTTCTGACAACAAAAATTACTGCACGATCCTGGGCCGAGCGGTCGGTGGGAAGGAACAGGGTGCAGCTGTAGCTCTGCTGTCCTAGGCTTTGGCTTTTGCCCAGGGAGGAGGGGATCAGGCTTCAGATCTTGGGCTCCGACAAGTTTAACACTGGCCATGGAAACCCTGTTCAAATGGGGTTAATTATGACCCACTTTGTGGTCTTGACCCACAGATTGAGAACCGCTGCCCTAAGGTTTATAATTCCTTGGCACTGGGACAGCCCAGCTGTTTTAGACTCCCTCTACAGAATCTCTGTCAAGTTGGTCTCCAGATGGCCTCTAACAGGTGATCCCCCCCTTCCTCCTCCATGCACCCGTTTCTCTCCTGAGAAGCACTTTTTGACTCAGGCATGTGCTTTACATGTCCAGGCTCCTCACTTTGGCAAAAGAAAACGAGACAGGATTCTTGAAGCTAGCCGCCTGCCCTGTTGCCTTTCAAAGAGGTGCTGAGGACGTCCTGAACAAGAGCTATTGTGTCATGTGCCTGTTTGCTATTCCTACAGCCGCCTGTAAAAATAGCTTGAAATTGTTGTACAGGAAATTCTAATAACCCACCGCCCGCAGCAACATTACCTCCCTGATCTGTGTCACACATCATGGTCATAAAATGATTGCACCACCGTGTTGTACATTAGTACAGAGCAATACCATAACTGCCACAGCCACACAGAGATGTCAGATTTGGGGAGGGATTTGAATGGGGCAAGGAGCTTGACAAACCAGTATGGAACATTTGTACCATAGAGAAAACAGTAGGATAAGGACAAAAAGATGCCCCGAGGCAAAGGGGAGAGAGCTGGCAAAGACACACTAAAGGTGGACCAAGCTGTAAACTGAGATGGTGTTTGGGCAGAGTCTTGTGAGGGAGGACTAGAGATATAACTGTGATTGGGTCGGGAAGGGGGGGGCAACAGAAGGATGTGAGGGAGGAGGAGAGGCCCGGTCAAAGCACTGAGTGCTAACAATATTAGCAGCTACTTTTTGGACAAGGGGGGCTCAGGAAGACAGGAGAGGAGGTCGTGGCAGTGACAGATGATAAGGGTCTAGACAAACTCAGCCAAGGGTTAGCATCAGCCCTTGTTATCTGAGGGTCTAGACTGCATCACTCTGTCAGCAGAGGGATGCAGATTAGGCAGGTCGACATTGCAAATGAGGCAGGGATTTAAATATCCCCTGCCTAATTTGCATAAAAATGGCCATCGCGTTTTGCCGACTCTGCACTTTGTCGGCAAAAAGCGGCAGTCTAGAGGGGGATCTGTCGAGAAAGAAAGCCTTTTTCGACAGATCCTGTAAACCTCCTTGCAGGAGACATAAGGGATCTGTCAAAAAAGGCTTTCTTTCTCGACAGATCCTCCTCTAGACTGCCGCTTTTTGCCGACAAAGTGTGGAGTCGGCAAAATGCAGCGGCCATTTTTATGCAAATTAGACAAGGGATATTTAAATCCCTGCCTCATTTGCAATGTCGACCTGCCTAATCTGCATCCCTCTGTTGGATGCAGTCTAGACATACCCTGGGATTCCACAGTGCTCTGCTAATGCATCTTCATCCTAATCTGTAGCCCATCCCTGTCCCTGTAGTCCGAGTCCAGGACTCCCACACCTCTCAGACAGTGCCCCGTCCTTCCTGATTTGCAACACTCCCTGCTGTTCCAGTCCTGGGCCCTTACTCAGCTCTGCATCCCCAAGTTTTCTGCCACATCCCAGGCCCACCCTGGAAGGGGCAAACTACCAAGTGTCTGTGCTGCCCCTGCTTTAGTGTCTTTGGGTGCTGTTAAGTGTAAAAGGTTGACTTGAAATACAGCTATTGAAGAAGCCCTTCTCACTGGAGATAGAAACCCCACCTGTGTTACTTTCAGCTTGGAGCAGACCTTGGCCAGACAAGCTTTGCCGTTGGCTGTCCGGAGCGTAGGTGTGTGGCAGCAGGCACGTAGGGCTGCTGGCCAGTCTGAGGTGATGCATTTTCCTGTAAATCTGTTCAATCACATTCTAGGTATTTCGTGGCACAATAAAAGTCCCTGTGTCCTGGATGCCAGTAAGGCCTGGAGGGGAGCGGAATGAGGAAAGGGAATTAAATGGGCCTTTTACAAGCATAGAAGAAGCCTTACTCCTCTTCAAGCCATTTAAGGCAAATGTTGCTAGACTACTCTTGGAGACAGTGCCCTGTTCAGCTCAGAATGGACTATCCTTTGCAAACACTGTATAGACCCCCTGAGGTGAGGCTGGTGCATACTGTTGGCAGAAAAATCAAACTAGAGAAAGAAAATAGCTATTTGTTTTAGAAACTGAGCAAAGGTGATTAGTGTGTGTATGAAATGAATGCAGGGCTTGACTTTCTCCTCCCCTCCCACTTTCTGTCGGCACTATCAGGCTATGTCTATACTCACGGTTTCTTGCGCCAGAAATATGCAAATGAGGCTAAGCGTGGAATATCACCAAGCCTCATTTACATACCTGATGAACCGCCATTTTTGCAGAAGAGGCTCTTGAGCCAGAAGGAGCTGTCTACACTGCCCCTTCTTGCGCAACAAAAACCCTCTTGCGCAATGCCATTACGCCGATTACTTTTCAGGAAGAATGGCATTGTGCAAGAGGGTTTTTGTTGTGTAAGAAGGGGCAGTGTAGACAGCTCCTTCTGGCGCAAGAGCCACTTCTGCAAAAATGGCGGCTCATTAGGTATGCAAATGAGGCTTGGCGATATTCCACATTTAGCCTCATTTGCATATTTCTGGTGCAAGAAGCCGTGAGTGGAGACATAACCTCAGAGTCAAGTGGCAGTGGCCAGTGCTGAGTGCAAGCACCTGGTTTCTGGGATTCAAATGCTGCCAAAGGGGCTGGTTTGGTCTCAAAGGAGAAATAAATAAAAGAGTTTGGAGGCTCCTGAGACATGTTCTATCTGCTGCCTATTGCCTCTAGCATCTCTCCTGTACAGGAAGACTAAGAAGGAAGAAAGCAGGGTGGGGTGGATTTGCACACAAATAGCTATTGTGCACATCAAAATCCAGAATGCATGTGCATGAAGAAATAGCAGAACCTTCCTGGAAGGGAGAGAGACCTGGACAACTGGGGCAAAGTCAAGATCCCACAAGAAATGGTCAGGACTCAGAATGTAAATTAACAGAGGGTTTAAACACGGGGACATGCTTCTATAAAGAAATTGGTGGAGTTTTGCCATTGAATTCAATGGGAGTACATCTAAATCCAGTATGTGTTATCCTCCCAAACAGGGACCATCATATGGCTAATCAATCCCTTCTTCCTAATTTGGAACAACCAACTAGGCATTCCTTGTTTTACCTTTCGAAAGTATCTGGTGCGTATTCAAGCTAGAGGCTGGAGTAGATGCAAGATTTCCTGCTCTCCAGCTCTGTTGGTGTTGGCCACTCACCCATGTTGGTCACTCTGCTGAACCAGAGCCTTCCCTGTCATTCCAGTCCCAGGGTCCTCCCTACCTCCAAACCAATACCCATAAACCCTAAAATGGAATACTCCTTGTTACTCTAGTTCTTGCTGCTTGTGATTTGCATAGGATTTAAACTCAGGCTTCTGAGATCTCAGGGTGTGGCATTAACCTGCTACATCACCTAAATCCTAACAAGCTTTTCAGGAAAAAAATAACCATCAGAAGAGAGTGTATGAGAGTAAAAATCTTCCAATATGGCAGTCTTTGTCTCCTTTGATTTCTTTTAAGTAACTTTCTAAATGCCAACGAGGCTTATGATCACCTAATGTACAGAGCCCACAAGGCAGCTGCTGATATTGTTGGGCCAATCTCTATATATCTGCTCCTAATAAGTCTCAGGTATCAGACACACCTGTTGGGCAAGAGACCCCCCCCCCCCCCCCCCCCGCATTGGAACTTCAGTGCATGTGCAGCTGCAGGGTAGCGTTGACCACATCTGCCAAGCAGCCACTTTGGAGCTTTTCCTTTCATTATAAATATTTAAGAAGCTTTGGCACCCAGGAAAGTGAAAGAAAAGGACCAGCTGAGTCTAAGCTAGTGCAGTCCAGCATGCTGCAAGCCTCTCATGCCATCTGTCAAAACCTCTCAGCCCTAACCTGAAACAATCCCTGCCTTAAACCGACACAGCTCTGCCGAGGCACTGCAGTCCTGCCTTGTTCTATTCTACTTCTTTCTGAACAGATGGATTCCACATCTAGCACTGAGTGCTTATAATCCCCTCTCCCTCTTGGTACTACCATCATTGCATCTAGTATAGCTCATCTGCTGCAGCACTGGCCTCTCCTAATGCTAATCTCTCTGCCTTCGACCTCCAGCCAACCTACCACCCTGCCTACAATTTCATTTCTGGCAAATAAAATGTCACTGTCTCTCCCTCATCCACAGCCCATGTGACTGGCAGCAGAGAAAAGAGGAAGTCAAAAGGAGCCCTGCTTTGGGCTGAGAACCCAAGAGCACCAAGAAAATCAAGACCTGAAATGTGACCTTACTGGACTGGCTAAAAAGCTGTTCGCATCAGGAAGGTAAAAGGAATGGAGAGCCTGGGGTAAGACATAGGCAATGCAGGCTTTAAGGCAGCTGGGTCTCATGCTGGCTTTCCTAGGCCAATCCCAGTTCTAATTAGATGAGTTTAGTGCATCTCCCCTCACTCTCTGCTAAAAGGAAAGAGCCCTTCCAGCTTTTTTAATGTGGGGTAGAATCCTGTGCAGATAAGGAGTTTGGCTGCTGATTCTCTGACAATGGTCCCTAAATTTAGCTCAGACAAGAGAAGAAACCCCAAGAACTCAAACAAGACTGCTAAACTGAGAACAATGAAGAGGCCTCACTTTAGGGGCAGAGGTAGTGCAGCTATTGATACAAACAGGCGAACAAAGCGGATGGTGCAACAGGAATCAGCCACCTGGAACAAACTGAGCCCCTCTATTCCTGGGGCAGAGGTATAAAAGGCCAGTTCAATGAGACTGAGCTTTTCCTTTTGTTATGGGTGCTGGAGCATAGGAGAGGGCTCTTGTTAAAACCGATGGGGCTGCTGTGAGGAAATGTTAGTGATATTTATGAAGCCTAGGACAAGTCATGCTTATGTGCTGTATTAGAAACACTTGAGAGATACCTTTCCACCATAGTGACTTAAGGCTGGCCCGTAAGGGGACAGCTACACAGCAATAAAAAACGCAGCTCAGTGGACTGTGATTCCAGGGCTGCAAAATGACTGCGTAGATATTTGGGCTCCATCCTAGCTTGTTTCACTTCTCTAGCCTCACAGCCTGTGCCCTGAGCCTGACTTGGGCCAGCGGTAGCTTTATTGTGGGGTTTTTATCCTTGTGTAATGTCCTTTATCTGTTTTGTATTGGTAATCTGGATTCAGCAAAGCCTCACTTTTGAGGCTATTCAAGTGCTTTTTAAACATTTATTGAGCCTTCTGTGGTCACCCCTGTCTCCAGCATTCCTGTCCTGCTGAAAAAATCTAGGCATTAAATGTATATTTTTAAATGCACAGTTACTGCCATTATTAACCCCACGGTTATTTCCCTTCCTCTCTTTGTAGGGTGTCTCTCTAAGCTTGGTAGCCCTGGGAGGTAGGGAGCATGTCTTTGTATCTGTGTGAAGTGCCTAGCACATGGATGCTATACAAAGAAGTAATAGTTACCTTCCTATACAGTTCAGAGGGGTAGCCGAGTTTGTTGTGTTCTAACTTTTTCCAGTTACAGACTAATAGTCTAGCAGCACCTTAAGGTCTAACAAAACATGCAGATGGTATCATGAAAGCTCATGATACCAACTATGTGTTTTGTTAGTCTTTAAGGTGCTGCTAGACTGTTTGTTGCTTAAGTTATTCCTATAAAGGTCAGTGTGAGCTATTCTTATCTCCACTTATAGACAAGTGACATGAATAGCCTACCGTGAGGGTGAATTGGTGAGAGCTGTGAATAGAACTGCCATCACCTAACTTTGCTATGTGTGTTAATCATGCCCCCTTCCTGTGATCTCTGCTTTATGAATGTTATGGTGGAGTTAGAACTCTCCTGTATCTACCAAAACACATGCAAGGATGGGCCCCAAGCATGGTCCTACACAAACTCAATGCAGTGCTCCCTCTGCTGGCTTTGCAAGACCGCTGCTAACCACTATTCCTTGAAAGTGCCACACTAACTCTTGCAAACATTACTAGCCCATGAACAAGTAAAGAACCAGGTTACCTTCCAGCTCTGCTATAAACAGACTGGGGGCAACAATGAGAGGGAAATGCTTTCAATTCTTAAGGGACATGAGATTACTGGAGGAAACGGACATGAAAAACATATCTAAAGAGTACAGAAAAAAGTACAGTGCTGGGATTGGCTCAGCAGTTTGGCACAAACTCAGGGCTGACACAGAGAGTTCTGTCTTCTCGCACCTTGATAGCATGTTCATTAATCCCACCTTTCACCCTTCCAACATGCAGGAGCAGTCTCTGAGGGCACTATTGCTGTCAAAGTGAGAATAACCAGGACATAGATAATCCCACTGAGGTAACCTAGTCACTTCCACTCACTGACTGCCCCTTGTTTTCTGGACCTAAACTGTATTCATGCTCACTCTTCCTTGGGATGCCCATATGATCCAAGCTACTTTTGTCCAGCTGCAACATTGCTTTTTCAGTGTCTCCTTGAATGGTGTTTGCTTTTCTAATTCCCCTTTCTGATTGTGCAGATCATTTTTAAAGGCACCCACTGGTCCTTTTGGAAAGACAGTTTTTCCTGCCTCTGCTTGGCTGTAAACATGTTCTTTCAGTCACTTACCAACTGTAGAAACATTATGTGCTTCCTTCTTGGCATTTGTGTTTCTGTAAGAGGTAGACAATAATAGATGCACTAGGGCAGAGACCCCTACTGACCTCAGAGAGGCACCTGAGGGTAATTTCCCCTTTTATGAGCCAACCCCAGAAATTGATTTGGATCCAATATAGTTAGTAAAGAAGAAAATCTTTGGCCCAGATTAGGGATGTGAAAGGTTAACTTGGCAAGCTACACTCTTAATGGGTGATGCTTGTTGTTTCCAGTTAGCCAATGGGGGCTGGAGCAGTTCCCCACCCTCTCTGGGCAGGGGGGTGTTAAAGCCCTGTGGAGCCTACCTTGGACAGGGGCTGCTCTGACCTCTCTCAGCAGTGAGCCTGGGTGTGTCACAGGTGGGAACTGCTTTGGCTGGGCTGGAGCAGCCTCAGCCTATCCCCCTTCAATTGGTTAGCTGATTAAACATCACATTTAACCAGTTAACCAATTAAATGGGATTTTACACATCTACCCCAGAATATCTATAGTCTACATGGACTCAAAGGGCTAGATCTTTAGCTATTGTGAATCAGTGACCCACACATAGCAAGCATGTTATTTTTTTCTTCATTAACAGGTCCACTGATGGGGGCAGCAAAGGGGGCAATTGCTTTGGGTCCTGGATGCTACTGCCAAGGGCCCTATAAATCACTGTTGGAGGGCTGTACTACATGCTCTCCCTGGCTCTGGGGGCAAGAGGGAGCCTGAATGTGCTCTGTGCAGCACATTCCTGCCTGAGGCCCATCCTTTCTGGAGCACATAGCTCTCCCCCCACCCCTCACCTTGCCCAGGAGCCTGAGGAGGCTGTTGTCTCCCCCATATGTTAATAAAAGGTTTATGAATGTGTTGGCCTATTGCTCATTGTATTTCAGTGTTCTTTTCCTAGTGGCAGGGCAGCTAGAGGTGAGGAAAAATCCATCTAACCCATCCCTCTGTCAGTGCAGTGGTAAATTGTCCCAGTAGTTGATACCCTCACTGATAAATTCTAATCTGAATTTGGATTAGCCATTAGATCATGTTACAGCCCATTATTACATATTTGTTCCCCTGTGATCAAGTTCCCCCCTTAGCCTCTGTCACATAAAAATCATATGTGGGTCCTGTAGCTTAGCAGGCCTGGGACGGAAGTTTCCATCCCTGCTGTACCCAGCTTAGCATAGCCTGGGACCCCACAAGCCCAAACAGCAGCTGGGCTTTATCAGCTTTAAGCCATGCTTTGAGCTGGGAAACTACTGAGCAGTAAACAAGTTTGACCTTGGTCTCAGCTCATAAGAGTGATAAGAACGGCATTGAGCCAGGTACGTGCACACCCGGTAAACAACTGTAGTATAAGTAGTGTAGGGAGTCCCATGTCCATTGAGTCTCATCAGGGACCTAGACCTCAAAGGGTGTCCTGGGTCCCCCAGGTGGAGCCATGTCCACTGCGGCCTGGCGCGAGGTGACCTGAATGGGACTCCCTGCAGAACTGAAGGGGCGTAAGCATTTCCAAGTGCCTGTTACTCTTTTATGCATTCCTCTGCCTATGTTTATTGGCATATTACTTTGCAGTAGCTGTGTAACCATCTGGCAGTATTACACCTGTAGCAGTAGTGATGTAGTAAGATTAATAAAAGCAACTATCTATCCCTAATCAACTCTGTCTTGAAGCAAATCCACAACCCTATTGGGCCTTGCCCATGTGAGTTGACAGCCTCCTTTTTGTTAAACTAACTAGATCAAGCTCCTTGACTCAATCATTATAAGGCATATTATTTAATCCTTTAATCATTCCTCTGGCTCTTCTCTGAACCCACCCCAATTCAACATCTTTGAATTCTAGACACCAGAACTAGATGCAGTACTGCAGCAGCAGTCATCCCAGTGCCAGATACAAATAAGTTCCAGCTTCCTTTGTCTATGCATTCAAGGATCAAAGTAGCCCTTTTAGCCACAGTGTCAGACGGAGAGCTCATATTCAGTTGATCATTCACTATATAACCCTCAAATCTTTTTCAAAATTACTGCTTCCCAGGATGGAGTCCCCCATCATGTCAGTATGGCCTACATTCTTTGTTCTTAAACTTTTACATTTAGCCATATTAAAACACATAGGCTGTGTCTACATTGGCAAGATTTTGCGCAAAAGTGGAAAATGGCTGCTCCATTATAGGGCTGCCAACTTTCCCGAGCAGATGCTATTGCCACAAATGACATCTGGTCCAACCCATCAGGAAGGTTGGCAATCGTACTCTGTTATCTTGCTCAGGATCAACCCCAACCTGACAGGCCTATAATTAGCTAGGCCACTCCATTTATTCTTTTTAAACACTGGTAAAACGTTAGCTTTCTTACAATCTCTGGAACTTCCCCAGTGTTCTAAACCCTATTGAAAATCAACAGTAATGGTCCAGCATGTTTCTCAGCCAGCTCTTTTAAAATTCTTGGCTCCAAGGTATCTGAATCTACTAATTTTAAAATATCTAATTTTAGTAACGGCTGTTCAATATATTCCCAAAATACTAGTGGAATGTAAAGAGTGTTCTCATCATCATATGACATGAGTTCTTCACCTTTTTCCCCTTGCAAATACAAAAGAACAATATTTATTGAACATTTCTGTCTGTTCTGCATTATTATTGATAATTCTCCCATGTTCCTCTAGTAATGGATCAATTCTGTTGTCAGGATTCTTTTTATTCCTAATATATATTTAAAAATCCTCCTTATTGTCCTTAATTCTGCTGGCCATTAATTTCTCCTTGTGTCCCTCTGTTTCTATTATCACTTTTCTACAGTTCCCAGCTTCTGACTTATATTCATTACTAATCGACTTCCCTATGAGGTCCCTGCCTCATTGATTCCATTCCTAGCTACATATTCGGTTGTAAATGTGTTCTTCTTATTGTTGGAAACTCTGATCCATCACTCCAGCCTTTTCTCTTCAGCTCTGTGGACCTTCCCTGATTACAGTGTCCATCATCCTAGTATCTAATAGTAAAACTATCACCATTCTATCTTATCTAACATCACTGTTTTCTGATAGATGTCTCTTTATTTGTCTTCCTCTCTTACTACCTCTGTTCTCCCTCCATTAGTTGCCTTTTCCCTTATGGTAAAATCTTCAGAACTTTGGATCTGAGTGCATTACAAACCTCTCCTAAGAAGTAATTATCAATCTTCCTATTTTACAGATGGGAAAACTGAGGCCCAAAACTAAAGAGATCTTGTTTGGGTGATATAGCAAGTCAATGGCAGAGTGTGGAATAGAATCCAAAATTCCAAAGTCCCTGCCCTGACCACAAGATCCAGCCCCCCTTCCCATCTGCTTCATTTTCAGTGCCATCCAACAGATTTCACAATGCAGAAGAGGGTGTCCCTGGCACAACTGATTATACATTCAGGCAAAGTGGTGCCAACCCACCAGACACAGGCATCAGTCAGGGCAGAGAGGGGGCTTTAAAAAGGGAGTTGGCTGGAGGGAGTTGGCAACTTGAAATGAAAAGCAGGAGAGAAAAGGCTCTTTTCCAAAAAAAGAAATGAAGTAAAAATTAATAACTAAATCTAAAAAAGCAGACTGAGAATGGAGCTGCTTGATTTTTCCGAGAAGGCTCCCCAGAAGCACAATGAGAACATCTGTGCCGCGGCTCGCTCCTTGGAAGGGCCTCAGGCCGCAGAGCAATGCTGGCGTCAGCTGCTTACAGTGATGGCCTTGATGAGGTCCTCTCCCTGCTTCCCACAGGGCCAGGGCCACTCAGAAAAACTTGCCTGAGTGCAGCTACTCCTGCTGTTGGGCTTGAATCGCAGCCCAGGGCTGGATCTCAGCAGCCATCAATTCCTCTTTTCACTTTGTCTTGTTCTCTTTGGGCTCCGTATATTTCAAACATACACAAGTGTCCCACGTGGAGAGGCAGGAGGGGGGAGACAGTCAAGCGCAGAAATAACCGTCCTTCTGTGAGGCCCATGAAAAGTGTTTTCATAAGGGCCCCTGCTCAAAACGTTCTGTTATCAGGCACCGAGAAGCAGCAGGTCAACACACAGAGGCCCAGCTCCTGGGAACAAAATGAAACTCTAAGTAACACACACAGCCTCAGTGGCCATCTGCACAGACGCACACGGCCCACACTCAACGCAGCTGTCGCATATAAACAAACAGGTTTTTCTGTATTGTTGCCAGCAACACATAAGAGCCAGAGGTTTATTTCTACGTTCTTCCCACACAAGGCCGCAAGGATGGATCTTCACAGTTTAGGATCAAACCCTCCTGCATGTGCTTGCAAAAGGTGAATCCAAACGTGGTGCTCTGAATTGGTATAAATAACAATGTTCTGCCTCTGAGTAGCATCTTTCATCTGACCCCTCTGCCTGGTAGGTATTCCAATCAGCTGATTAGTGGCCATGGGTCAACACTGCCTTTGTTGGAGAGAGTTGGACGTGTTTAACCATGTGTCACAATCCTTGTACTGTTATTGACTAATGAAGATTCCCTTCTAATTCAGGTGCTAGCAGCCCTTGATACAAATGCAGGAGGCTCTGAGTTCTTGACCTGCTGTCACTTTCCAGGGACTGTGAATCTGACTGTATGCTGTGTGCAGCGTGATGAAAGCCAGGACCTTCTAGATATCCGCTGACTTCTTACACTGTCCATAATTACCCTCTTTCAGAGGTGGTGAAATGGGAGCAGATGGAGGTGAAGTGGGTCAAAGAAACACAACAAATCAACGGGAGTGGAATCCTGTTTGGGGAGGAAGCAGTTTGTGGGGGTATGTCTACTCTACAGCGCTAACTTAGTTAATTCGAACTAAGCTAATTTGAATTAGTGTATCCAGACTTAAAAACTAGTTTGAATTAGCGTTTTGCTAATTCGAACTAGCATGTCCACATTGAGTAGACCCTGAACCGAGGTTAAGGATGGCCGGAAGCAGTGCCGGCAGGGCATCAGAGTAGGACTTAGAGCATGGAGCTGCTGTCTCAGGCTAGCCGAGGGCTGTGCTTAAAGGGACCCGACTCCCACCCCGGACAGACAGTTTTCAGGGGTTCCCCGCTTGCAAAGCAGTCCTGGCTTGGAGTGCCCTGAGTGCCCACACTCAGCACATCACAGCACTCGGCCATCAGCCCGGCTGCACTTGCCGCAGGCTGCCATCCAAGGGGATCAATTGGGGGGCTGTCAGGATCCAGGAGGCCCTGCAGGAGAGCTTCCACCCCGAGGAACCCGCAGAGCCACCCCAGTCCTCCCCATTGGGGGATCATACCCCATTCCTCCCTCACCCCCTTCCACTTACCCCTGTCTAGCCCCCCTTCCTAATGTACAAAATAAATGACATGTGTGTTCAAAAATAGAAACTCTCTTTATTGAACAAAACTCGGGGAGACTGGGAAAAGGAGGTGGGAGAGGGGAAGAGACAGGGTGGGAGAGGGGAGGGCAACTAAAATGATCAGGGGTTTGGAACAGGTCCCATATGAAGAGAGGCTAAAGAGACTGGGACTTCTCAGCTTAGAAAAGAGGAGACTGAGGGGGGATATGATAGAGGTCTATAAAAGCACGAGTGGGGTGGAGAGGGTGCATAAAGAAAAGTTCTTCATTAGTGCCCATAATAGAAGGACTAGAGGACACCAAATGAAATGAATGGGTAACAGGCTTCAAACGAATAACAGAAAGTTCTTCTTCACAAAGCAAATAGTCAACCTGTGGAACTCCTTGCTGCAGGAGGCTGTGAAGGCTAGAACTAGAACAGAGTTTAAAGAGAAGTTAGATAGCACTCCATGGACCCAACCTCCATGACTTTATTAGCCAGGGGGTAGAAATGGCGTCCCTGGCCTCTGTTTGTGGAAGGCTGGAGATGGATGTCACGAGACAAATGGCTTGGTCATTGTTTCGGTCCATCCCCTCCAGGGTCCCTAGTGTTGGCCACTGTCAGCAGACAGGCTATTGGGCTAGATGGACCTTTGGTCTGACCCAGTACGGCCATTTTAAGCTCAGAGCTCAGGGTCGGGGGTCTCACTGGACCACCCTGATTTTCATGCACACCTGCTCCTGGGTGGCCAGGCTGGCAGCTATCCTGACCTAGACTGCCACTTTCCTGTGCCTAGTGCGGAGGTCGTGGATGAGGTCCATGATGTCTGTACTAGACCAGGCGGGCGCCCGCCTCTTGCGGACCTGTGCAGGCTCCCGGGAGCCGCCAGCCTGGTCCCGGGAAGAGGCGGAGGGCTGGGTGGCAGCGGGTGGCTGGCTCGAGCCGTGCCAGGTGCAGGGTCTGCTGGCTGGGTGCTGGCAGGCTTGCACCTGGCACGGGCACCGTAGCCAGCCTGTGCCCCTTTAAGGGCTCCGGGGCCAGGAGGGGGACAGACGAGTTTCCCTGGTGGTGCCCAGAGTGGCCACCAGGGAAAGCTGGGGAGGGCTAGCCTCCCACTAGTTCAAATTAAGTGGCTACACAGCCCTTAATTCGAACTAGTTAATTCGAACTAGGCATTAGTCCTCGTGGAATGAGGTTTACCTAGTTCGAATTAAGTTCAAACTAGCGGTTTGCATGTGTAGCGCCTATGAAAGTTAATTCGAACTAACGTCTGTTAGTTCGAATTAACTTTGTAGTGTAGACATACCCTGGGAGGGCCGAGAGGGCTATAGGCAGCTGGGGAAGGGGGAACAGGGTTGTTTGGGGAGTCAGTGAAGCTTGAAGTAGTCTGGGGAGGGAGAAGGGAGCAGTGGAAGCCTAAAGCAGCTTGAAGGGGTTGTGGGGGCTAAAGGGGGAATAGTAGCAACCTGAGGAAGATTCTACCATTCTAACCCTCTCCAAATTAGCCTGCCTGCTTCTGTTTTCTCCCAGCTCTGGCCTCTCTCAGCAGCTGCTGCCACCACTGACCATCACCTCCTCCCTTGGGCCGTGGGCTCCATGCTTGCCCAGTGTCAACAGAAGTAGCTTTAAGAGCGGAGACAGAGACCATCTATGTGCTGCAGTTCTTGGGGAGGAGGTAAGACAAGCAACCGCAATGGTCTACCTGACTGTGTGAGCTCTCAGCTGGGTGCCCGGCCAAAGAGACACGAGCCAGCCCTGTTTTATAAAGGTGAATCTGACTGCATTGTCTGGGGCAAGAGGTCGTCCCCTTCTACGTTCCTGACCAGAAGTTTGGAATAACCAAGGGAGAGAGCAGCCCCTGAAGAATCCAATCCAATTTACACAGTGAGACCAGATCAGGACTTTGGGAATTCAGTGAGTGCTGGGCAGATAGATATCTGTGCAGTGCAGACATGGTTCATACAGCTCAGACACATACTTCCTAGGAGGGAGTCTTTGTGCTTTGATTTAAGACACATTTAATTCCCAGTAACTGGAGGCGCAGGGATGGGGCATGCTCAGGGGAGGAGGTGGGGAAGAGGCGGGGTAGGGGTGGAGCAGGGGTGGAAAGAGGTGGGGTAGGAATTTGGGGCATGGGGTGGGGTGGGGACAGAGCCTACAGTGGAAAGGGGGGATATCGAGCAACACCCCTTCCCCCAATAAAATGAGAAGTCTATGTCTGGGATAAGCTGGGGGAGGGGTGCTTTCTTTGAGCTCCCATTACCTCCTCTCCTGTTACAAATTCCTTCAAATCTTTTATATCCTAAACATTTCCATGAGGGAATATACATTTTCCAGGGAATAAACTGCTGCTTTGTGGAATGTTTTGCACATTTGCAAAACCTCATCTAACTAAACAAAACTGGCCAGTGTTCCTGACATTCAAATTATGAGGCCATCTTTAAAATGGCTTCATCATATAATGTTGCAAAATTCCCCTCTTTGAATAAAATTCCCCATAGGTTTTATGCCCTGAGATATATTTAAAATGGATTGTGTTACCACAAGTATTTTAAATATTAGGAAGCAGCCAGATTTGGAACCATTTAAACAGTGTTCCATGTATATTATTAAATGCATGACCAATATCTTTTTATAAAATGCATCACCAGCACACGGAAAACACATTAATACTAAATGCAGTACATCCTGGAAAAGGCTTGATTGCATTTTGTATAAAGGTAGAAGAAATTATATGTTGGATGCTTCCAAATAGCCAATCTACAAAAAATATACAATTGGGCATTTGAGGTACAATAGCATATGACCTGGCTGCAAGATTATCTATTAGCCTGCACTTGTGGGATAAAAATGAGGTTCTCTGAGCCATTTTAAAGCAGAAAGTTATTTGTAGGCCTCTGTGCACTGTGGAACAGTTCTGCCTTATATTCTGAGATAAATATGCTTTCAAGAGGGTGCATCAGAGGGACAGAATGTACCCACGATGAGATACAGGATTGGCATGTCTCTTTCCAAATAATTTTAGTACAAGCCCTGATCAAATTTTATTCTGTGGCTTGATTAATCATTTCTCTAATAGTGATTGATTTAAAGGCCAGCAAAGCGCTTCAGTGGCAATCAGTGTTCTAATTTTTCTAACCCTGGAGCGCAATGTATTTTCATACGTGCACCAGTGTGGAGGTGATGTATGACACAATACCTTCATATTGGTGCATGTAACAAAGTTCACGTGGTGGGGGTGAGGCCAAGAGGTTCTGAGTGTGGGAGGGGGCTCAGCCATGGGGAAGAGAGTTGGGGTGCAGGGGTGGGAGGGCTCTGGCTGGGAAGGCAGGCTCTGGGGTGGGTCTGGGATTCAGGATGCAGGCTCTGGAGTGCAGGAAAGGGGCTCAGGACTGGAAGTTGGGGCGCAAGAGAGGTACAGACTCTGAGCTGGTAATATGGGTTTGGGGTGGGGATGCTCAGGTCTTGGTGGGGTGGGGGTTGGGACTCAGGCTTACATGGGCAGATCCCTGTTGGGGGTGGCAAGGAGGGCCCCCTTTTCCCAGCCATGGCAGCTCTGTACTGGTGCTGGCAGCAAGGGGCTCCTTCCCATTGTCCCTGGCAGCTTCAGGGCTTGGGAGAGCTCTCTGTCCATGCTGCAGTCCTGGGTCCCTGAGCAGGGCTTAATGGGAAGCTGCCCGGCTGTGCAGCTTAGGGGAAACATAGGTGTTTTTTTCTGTTTTTCACGTGTAATCCACTTCCTTGTCCTCAAAATGACAAAACACATGGATAACGGGAAAGGATACAGAGAAGAGTCCCAGAATCTCCAAACTGAGCAGCAGGAACCTGGGCTGCAGGCACTTTCTGTGTGAGAAAATTGCCTTGTTTATGACCCTACGTAAATTTCATATTCCCCTCTACGGCCTACAACCTGGTCCTTTTTACATGTTATGGGGCAATGGTTTAACATACCAAAGGCCATGGGTTCAGGACCCATGAGATTAGTAACATTTTATTTCCTACAGGCTGCGAGGACTTTAGAAAGTACGCCGTGTGCACTAACTGCTACCAGAAACAAATGATAAATAATTCTCTCTCTGATTTCCAGCTTGAATTTGACCACTGTACAAGTCTAGCAGCCAGCCTGAGCTAGTATATGAAACGCATACCGAGTTCTTTCTAATTCATACATCTTTCGTCAAGAACCTGAGATTTTAGGATGGGGTTTAAGTCAGGACAACCTATGGCTTTTGTGGCTTACACTTCCACATCTATATTGGGTCTACAGGGTCCAAACTCGCTAAACCTTGTTTTTGTCAGCAAACAGTTACGACTCAGAAACTGCTTAAAGGGGCAGATATATTCAGCAACAGGGTGCCATTTTTAGAGTCACTTTTCTGACCATGACCACATATTAATGTCATCCTAAAAAAGTAACAAGTGTTGCTTTATGGAGCTCTGGCTTTGATCTTTTTTACCTTTCTGGGTTTTTTAAGAGACACAAGGATCGAGTGGCACATGGACATGCCCTGTCACAACAGGGCAACCCTGTGTGACTCTTTCCATGGAATTTGCCACTCAGTTGACTGTGGCTTTCCCTTTAAAACTGTGGAGAAATTGGCACTAGTAAAAATGAAAGGCTCTCCGTACTGGCTCGCTGGAGAGAAGGTGGGAACAGTAACCATCCAAGCTTCTCCATACAGGATTGCAAACATACCCTACCTCTGACCTGCAGCAGTCCTTGCTATTCTAACCCTGGATCCCAACCCAAACCAGCTGTGTCCCACAACCCTGACTTGCATCATCCCCTGCTATTCCAATCCACAGTCCCTCCTACACGGAGGCTGACAACCTTACCCTATTGTTCATTAGATTTTTTTTAAGTGAACAATTATCCTTGGGCCAAGGCAAAAAAAAAAAAAGCCACTTAGCTGGCGTTTTTAACCTCTTGAGCCAGTCCTCCCAAATGTCAGAAATGTGACCCCTGGGTTTCAAAGTGATGGGAGTGGATGATGCTGTGTGCTTTTTTAGATTGAGAGTCCCACTCCATGTGTTCAGGAAGTCATGCCTTCATCCCCACGCTTGGGACAATCCTGAGTCATCTGTTCTCAGCAGGTCCCTGTCTGTCTCTGTGAATCAAATGGTGGCAAAAGTTCAAAATTCAAATGCCAAGACATTGGGGCAGCAAAAGGCAAAGGTGATGAGAGTACCTGCTGCCCTACCTGACTACTGAATGCAAGAAGACTGGAGACCACATCTGCATTTCAGACAGAGAGCCGGGGAAAGGCAGGAAGAGTAATTGATAGAAGTCTCTGCTGTGTCCTATCTGGTCTGTTAGGTCCTCACCTGTCAGTGCAAGATAGATCCCTCTTTTCCATTTAGCCAAACTAGCTTTACAAGTCCTAAGTGACGCAGCCCCAAACTTCTCCTCTGGGAAACTGTCTGAGAGATGGTTCAGGAGTTCCTGAGTCAAGAAGCAAGCAGGAGGACCAAGGCTCTGGGGCTCCAAGAGTGAAGCTTCCAAAACAGAAGTCACATGCAGAGGAAGAAGTAATGGAGACCCTGCAGCCGGGGGAGAGGGTCTGGGACAGTGTCAGAAATCCGTGCAGGAGGAGAGAAAGAAAGGCATCTGGAACTTTGCCTTTGGGAGATGGGCCCGGGAAGACACTGAAGAAGAACTTTCGCAACAGGAAGGGGGAGAACCAGCCCCAATGTGAAGACAGCGAGGAGCTCCTCAACAGTAGGAAACAGCACGGGAGATCTCAGCGTGGAAAGATGGGGAAATACTTCTAACTTTCATGTTCACCGTATGATTCCCCTCCAGGCTTTCCCTGTTGCCTTAGGCACCTTTGGTTCCTCAGCATAAACTGATTTACTTTAACCTTCACTAAATGTAAAGAATTGGAAGAGAAGAGGTTTGTGGTTTCAATTGGGTAGTTGTCAAGCTTTACTCTTGGTTTGGGACACTCTGCCTGCTCTGGCTTCTGTGAACACCAATGTAAAAACTAAACCGTGTCCCTCCAGGGCAAACTAGAAAGCCCTGCTTGTTTGCAAAGGAGTGGACAAGTGTGCACCTCAGAGTCACTCCTCATTTCCCGTGCATTTGAGCCTCCCTTTGCAAATTATCCCTGCGTAGGAATAGCCCCCTACCAGAGGAACACTTGTCCCCTGCCTCCTGGCATCTCAGGCTAAGGTAGGCACAACATCGCTGCTCCAGCATCTTCCAGTTGTGTTCACAGCACTGTGGTTATTGCAGTTTTAGTATTATCATTGTGTTCAAACAAAGTGCTTGTGGCTGGCCTGTGCAAACCCAGGTCTTCCGACAGAAGCGAAAGTTTGGTGCAGTAACCTGTCCCACCTACATGGGAACTATTGACACTCACTTAGTTTCTCTCTCTGCTCAGACTCATTTGCACTATCATAAAACATTCCCCAGCAAACTCCATCTCCCCTCTACGTGGCTGCCTGCCATATGATATGCCCACTGGTAGCTGGTAGGTCTGAGTCAGGCAAACATAAGCAGCCTAAGGGCACCACCTAGTGAACAACTCTACAAACACGGGCCCTAAATCCCTAAGCTGGTAGAAATAAAGCAGCAGACTGTAGAACTAAGGGCTGGGTATTATTCAGCAGTGAGGATTGTGTAACAGTCACCTCTTGCTCCTGCCTTTCTCTATCAATCTAACCTTATTAGTTATTTGTATTACAGCAACCTGTAGAGGCCCCATCGGAAATCAAAGATGCCTGGTGCAAAGTGTACCGACACTTGCTCAGAGACAGTCCCTGTCCCCGTGAGTTCCCAATCTAAATACCTCAAAGACTGAGCCCTGTGCAGATAGAAAATTTGTATCCTCATCTGCAAAAATGGGCCATGGGTGCGGATACCTGCAGATATAAGGTGGATATCTGCAAACTTGCAGGGCTCTAGCCATTTACTCTATGCCAACTTCATCAGCTGGCAACAGTTAACAGGACAAGTGCCCACTTTTGTCAAGTATATATGAGGGCGGGGGGAGAGGGGGATGCGCAGGGGCCAGGCAGGGCTCCTGCAAGCAGTGACAGCTTCATACATTGGCAGGCAGGGCTCAAATGAGAAGTGACCCTAGCCCTGCATAGGGCAGCAGGGGGTCAAGTGAGTAGCTAGGGCTAGCCCCATAGGGAAGGGAAGACGCAGGACAGGCCTGCAATGGTGACCTGTTTTCCCTTTGGGAAGCATGGTCCCCTTACTCTCATGGGACATTCACTCAGCACATAACAGGATCATCAATGAGAATGTTACCTGGAGCCTGGCCTGCAACCTCCAGTGCAGCTGCGCATGGGAGCCGATCTGAACAAAAAGACACTCTGAAGCAAGAAGTCCCTGCAATGGAGCCATCCCCTTTGACCTGGCCCACTTGAAGAGCTCCATGGCTGCCCTGGTATCTTCCACAGCAGACTCTGCCAGCCTGTAAAACAAGAGACGGGCCCCGAGCGTGAGGTGGTGCAAGCAAAACCAACCTGGAAAGCTCAGGGAAGCTAGATGGACATTCTAGGCTTTGCTAAGACAACATGGCTGACAATGAGGCCCCCCTCAGCTGTGCATGGCTCTGGGGAATGGATCACTATGGCATCCAGGGCCCATACACAATCCCAGAGCAGTATTATATTGCATGGGAATTATACACATGTATCAAGGGAGAGTAAACCTCATGGCATCCAGTCATTCCCCAAGGGGCAAAAAAAATCCTGATACTCAGGACGAGCAGGGTGCTTACTCTGATCATGAGATGGGGTAAAGGAAAGGAATCTTAGATACATAGGCACGGGAACTAGGGATGCAGTCTACTGGGGGAGAGGGGGCTCTGCATGCTGGAGGCTCCGCAGCCAGCCCCCAGTCCCAACTACTGGCCCCGCATGCCAGGGCTTTGTTCCTAGCCTCAGCCGGAGGGAGAATGGGGTGAAGGCAGGTGTCAGCACCCCCATTCTAAAAATCATTCCCACACCACTGCTTAGATGCTGCAACATTCCCCCCCCCCCCCAGAAACCCTGCACACCCCAGCAAAAGCAACAGCCACGAGTGATTTTACTAAAGGAAAATACAGGGAGAGTGACGGTAACAGCCGGGAAGTCTCACAGTAGGGATTTGTGTGCCCTTTAGCATGCAGAGCGTGGCCTTCTCGCCTGCTGCTCCCTGGCCCTCCCCTCTGCTCTCCTTGGAGCCATCCGTGCCGCACTCCTCTTTTCCATGCTGGTTTCCAGGGAGGTGAATGCTGACTGCGCTGTCTCGGTTTTATAATAATACCATTCCAGGCAGAACAGTTTCCAGGCAGAGATGCCTGGAGGGAAGGTGCCAGGATGGGATTGCAGAACGGCTCTCTGCAAGCTCACATCAGTGCTCAGCACTTCAGAGTCTCCACCACAATCTGGAGTGAGCATGGCGATGAGCTCCATGCTGAGCAAGCGAGTCCCGTGACACTGCTTTACTGTGGTTATAACAGTGCCAGTGGGTGCAGCATTGGCTGTTGTTCCTGCCAAGAGCAGAAATCTCGATGGGGGCAGAGTAGGATTCCCTCCAGCTGTCCCCACGCTAGCTTGATGTGACAGCAGACACTTGCCGAAAGGTTGTGACTCCAGGGCCCAGCCCAGTGACACATGACTCCATGGAGCTCCTCCCCAATATTTAAAGCTCTTCTTTAGTCTAGTGCCACCAAAACATGAACAAGAAGCAACACATCAGGCCCTACACCATGCACCTCTTCCCCTCCCCGATACCGCCAGGAACCTCTGCTAGGTGACTGCCATACCCCACAGCTGTTTTCACGGTGACAGCAGAGCCGGGTGGGTTGTCCCGCCGTCTCAGGCAGTAGGGTGGCTGTTGCGGAGGCAGAGGACGCGGTCTCCATTTGGAGAAGGGAGGATGAGGTGGGCGACAGCAATGATTTTCAACAAGGGTCCCTGGACCCCTTAGGATGCTGTGAGCAGGTTTTAGGGGGTCTGTCAAGCAGGGCTGGCATTAGACTTGCTGGGGCGTAGGGCAGAAAGCTGAAGTCCCACCACATAGGGCAGAAGCCCAGAGCCCCAAGCCTCACCCCCCGGGGCTGAAACCTGAACAATTTAGTTTAACAGGGGCCCTTGTGGGGTGGGACTCTGGGCAATTGCTCTGCTTACTATCCCCAATGCTGGCCCTGGTTTGTACATGCAGAAAAACAGTCGTGGCACAGGTGGGCTGCGGAGTTCTTAACAGCAGGGTGAGGGAAATGTAGAAAGGACAAAGGTTGAGAACCCCTGGGCTACAGGCCTCCCACTCTGTACAGCATCAGCTTGGCCCGCCCTGCTCCTGAGCTGTATCCAGGGACAACATGGGCCCCACCAAACACAGGAAGGACGTTCCCTTGGCAGCGCTCGGGGGGCCAAGCACAGCAATGAGCAGAGCCAGAAACAATGCTCAGAAACTGTGGCTGGCTGCCTCCACACTGAGCCAATTTCTGCCTGGGACAGGCCAGGGCTGGGCTGAGGATGGTGGGGTGTTTTGGAGGCGGCCTGTCTCTCCCCTTCCTGGGTAGCCATTGGTTTGCATTAGTTTAACACAAGTTGCATTCCCAAGCCTCTACACAAGGAAAAGGGCTAGAGCTGGTCTGTTGCCTGCCCCAGCTCCTCAGGACTGTAATTTCTCATGAAGAGCATCCCACACAGGGACGTGGGACAGGAGTGCCAAGCAACAAAACAGTGGCCATGCCCTGCAGTGACACCCCAGAGCCTTGCGGGATGTTCTGATATTGGGTCCAGCTCCCGCTTACCCCCGGCTTGGTTCCAAACCCTCCAGGGCTATATCTCAGGCATTCCATGAGCTACTAAGGGCCAGGGAGTTCTCTCTTTCTCTGGGCAGCCTCTGGGCCCGGGTCTCATCGGTCAGGCTGTGTGCATGTGTTCTGGTCAAGAGGAGAGCGGGTCTGTGGCTTGGTGAGGCGCTTTTCTCCCAGTGTTGCAGCAGGATAGTTCCACACCAGCCCTCCTCCGTGTGCACAGTAATTCCTCCTGTGCAGATGATATTTCTCTCTGGGCACAAAGAGGCTGAAAGTGGGAACTGGAGTGAGCAGGTAGGACACCTCAGTGGTGCTGCCTCCATTATCTGCACCTGCGAAGTCCCAAGCGCTCCCAACTCCCATGGACTTTAGTGCCTGACATCCGAGGGAAAAGAGGGCACTCGTTGCTTCCCAGGATCGGGCAGTTTCTGAGAGGATCTTGCCATTTTCTCTTATCTGCAGACAGTCACGATGTTGAAGTGGCTTGTTTTCATTAGGGAAAGGCTGTTGCTAGGCCACACCAATCCCTCTCATTGGTGAAAATGGTTCCTTGCAACCAATCAGTGGATCTTTGCAGGAGTTCACACACACCAGCAGCTGAAGTGCTAAGCGTCTGGCAGATGTGCCTATTCATTTTCAGCTTACACCTATTGCTCCTGCTGGACAAACAGGTTATTAAGACTCCTATGATTTTAATTTTTCACTGACAGTAGGTTTTCTGCCTTCAAATTTACAATCCCAACAGAAACAATAAGGCAGCCGTTCATGTGGTGAAGGCAGAGGGCTGAGACACAGCACATCTGGGTTCTAGTGTGGACACTGACACAGACCCTCTGTATAACCATGGCCATGCCACTTAATCTGTGCCTCTGTTTCCCATCTATAAAGTGGTATAACAATCCTTTCTCCCTCAATCTTGTCTATTTAGACAGTAAACTCTGAAGGGAAGGTCCTTCACTATGTGTTTGTATAGTGTCTAGCACAATGGAACCTGTAGGCCGGGTCTACTGTAATCAAAATAGGTGGCTCTCATTTCCAGTCTCGGGAATCTGGGGTTACTGCATGTTGAGGCTTTCTTCATCCAGCCTTTTAAAGCTAAAGCTGTGACCAGGAAAAGCATATTGGGCATTGCAAAACACTCCAGATCCTCCCCTCATCATGCCCTGCTGGAGGTTCCATACAAATAGATCCCTAACAGCTCCTCAACAGCAAGACTTTATTTAGGTGCCTCAGAAATCCCCAGCCCCAGCACTTTCATCAGAGAACCAGCAGAGCCAGGGAATCAGAGAGAACAGGTCACTGATGACAAATCCGGGGAGATGGGTTTCCCAGCTCTGAGTCAGCACTTGTCTCCCTCAGCAGCTGCTACTCATGTTTTAAGCCCTAAAAAAGACCTTGACACCTCGCAAAATGCAGATACCTTGTCCCTGCCCCAGAGAGGGTACAATGAGATCTGCACAATAAGCAAAGGAGGCAAACAGATGAAGGAGGTAAAAGGGAAAGGAAGCACAAGGGGAATAATAAAATCATGTAATTACTCAGCAAAGCGTCTAATCCCACAGTGAGCTCTGCACAGATGGACTCCTGCACCAACATGCACCCTCACTGGCTCTAAGAATGAACAATTCCATGGACACATGAGTGTGCAGGAGGGTAATAATGGGACATGGGAGTGGAGCTCATTGCAGGACTGAGGTCAGAGGCACATGCATATCTTGATGGCTCTATTAACTTCTCCCACATCCAAGTTTCTGTGGGAGAGGAAAGGCTGCCAGGAATGTACATAAGGTCAGGGGGACAATCCATTATCGGATTCAAATTGCAAGGTGCCCCTCTATGAAAAACGGCTTTTAATGGAATTAAAGGGGAAAAAGCTTAATAAGAAAGAGGTGAACACAGAGCTCAGCTGGAATTGTCACGTGTTGTTCTGGGAAAGGCTGTTGCTAGACAGAAGTAAATATCTGTGTGTCACCTCACCTTCTCTCATTGGTTAAAATCCACTCCAGTGACAAGCTTGCTAGTTACCTGCTATTGCAGATGACTGAAAAGCTAATTTGACAATTTTTTTTATAAAGCCTTGAGTTCACATTGGTAGGATTTCTGGGCTCTTATTAGTCTTTATTCAGGATATTTGGATGAAAACCGCTTATTTGCAAATTCTAAAAAGTGACATGAAATTTACATAATGGATATCCATCCAGACATTCATTAACTGTCATCCCCTTGCTTAAAAGTATTCAGTCATCCAGTAAGGAAGCAGAAACACCACCACCACCATGTGATTTAGGTGATCGAACAAGGGAGATAAACAGGTATTCCCCCCAAAAAGCGATGCACTGACACATAGGTGAATATTCACGAACATTCTGAGAACTCCAGATTAGCTCTTGAATGAATCACTAAGCAGCAAAGAGGCTACACTTATAACGTAGCCAAATCCTAGAAAATACTGCAGCCTGCCTTCTACTCGATCTGACCCTACCCTTTCACCAACTACAGCAGGATCAGAGTAAGCGTGCTAGCTTTTGAGTGATTTGCCTCCTTAACTGGATGCTTTCATTGAGCAGCTTTTCACAAAGGACCAGGATGGCTTCCCTCAAGGAGTTCCCCACTCTACTTTCCTCTCTCAGCAACATCATTGCATGTGTCATAGACTCAATAGTGCCACATGTTTTCTTTCAGTGCTTCAAAGTCATGATGTAAATCGTGGCCAGCCCACCAACTAAAATCTGGAGAAGGTGGAAGAAAAGCAAATTTCACACCATGAAAAGGTCCCAGAGGCCAAAAGAAGCATCAGACAATTGGGCCTTATCTGTGTTTTTCTGAAATGGCAGGGGAGTGCTCCGAACTGGGGCTTTGAGCTTGTTAGAGACGAGAGTAGGCGCAGCAGGCATCTATCTCTAAAAGACTTGTGCTTGCTGAAAGTGTCTGACATTTTCTGTTTGCCTCACATAGGAAAACACGCATTTAAGTGGTATTTTCAGAAGCACTTATCACCCACAATTGGATCCAGATTGTCAAAAAGGGCTCAGCTCTCAGCAGTGCTGAATGAGTGAAAACCAAGGCCCAATTGTGGAAGCTGAGCCATTTTGAAAATCTGTCCCATCCAATATTCAAGACATATCACAATTGCAAGTCTGAACATCACCTACGCGGAGGCATTTTAATGTGCAGCACTTTACAAATGTTCTTTCAATTCCATTTCTTTAGCGTGTGGTATTTTATCATTATTTCTGCATTACTTATTTTGCTTAATGTTTTCCCTTTCTTATCTGTATCTTATGTAAATGCAGCATCTGCTGGAGGATCTATAAACACTGTATCCTTAAGATTTTGCTTGCAGCTTCCTCTGTTCTCACACACTTTTCTCCTTGTAGCCAAACAATTTCCATGACCAGTGTGGGGGTCTAGAGCAGTGGTTTTCAACCTGGGCTCTGCATCTAAGATTTCCAAAGGGGTCTGCAATTCCTTTCAAATGTTTTTAAAAATCCACAAGACTCCCAGGTCAATCAACATTAGGGCTCATCTCTGCTCTATCTGTACAGTGCCTAGCACAATGGGGTACTCAACCATAACTAGGGCTCCCAGGAGCTACTATCATACACATTTTATAATCAATCATCATCCACACATAGGCTAACGGATAACCAATCAAATCACAGGTTTGCTCTGGAAAGGAGGCTCAATAGTTTTGATAAAAATAACCCCACGCACAGTAAATATTGAAAAATCAAAATCTTTCCATGCAATATAATGGGGGGACCTTTAGTGATGGAAAGTACCAGTTGATGGCAGTTTGGTAGCTCTCAGCAGTGAGTCTGGAGGTGTATGATATGCAGTCTCCGTTCCAGGATGGGCCAAGACTGGAATGGAGGGAGAGGACTGGTAATTGAGGAAGGCTCTAGGCTTCTCCAGAGCATTATCAGCCATGAGCCATACTTGCTGGCAGCTTCGGCAGTGACCTTAGGCAGGTAATTAACCCACAAGTCATTGCAACCAGGATTATTCTCTCATTAGCTTTTCTACAGTAGTGACAATGGAGTGTGTGGCCGCCAGCATCAAATCCCATGGAGATAGTTACTGTACAAAGTGGATAAACGTGTCCACAAACTGGTTGGTCAGCTTCACCATCCTCCCTCCCAGTCTGGGACAAACCTTTTGTATATTTCAACTAGAAATGTATCTCTGGTGTGTGCTCAGTGGCGCATTGATACATGCACCAGAGGATAACTCTAGAGCCATGCGAGTTCAGGGGCAGAACTCGGAGAGGAATGCCATTCTCTGTCCAACAAAAGGCCAAGTGTTTCATTGGATGTGGCTGGATTGTGATTCCTCTTATCTATTCCTGGGCAACTGTGAGAAGTGTAGCCCCTTCCATATCTGACGGGTGCACTCTGCTCACAGAGGTCCTCAAAGCTGTTATAATGCCTTCTGATCAGATGAATGGGTTCTAGACCACGTTGCCATAGTAATCTAGGATGCTGCAACGAGCCAATCTGTGCTCAGTTCCAAATAATGCCACACCCCCCATCTCGCAGTCTTGAGCCATGATGTCAAAAGGGCTCCACCATCTTCCGCCTGGTTTAAAGATTACACAAAACACCATGCACAGTAAATCGAAGCAGACTGGGTGTGGATGTGCGTGTGTTACAGCGAGTGTGAACATGCTTCCATTCCTTAGAAAACATACCAGGCATGGTGGGAATTCTATGTAAAAACAAAGCAATGGCTCCATATCCCTCCAGAATCACCTGCAGCACAAATCATCATTTCATACTGCCAGAAAGATGCCTTTTCTCCCCCAGGCTGGAAACACCCCCATTTTTCAGACAAGACGTTGCCTGCTACATGATGGTTTTTCTGCAGCAGGGTAACTGTCTGAGGAAGAATCTTTTTCTATGGGGTCACCCCTAAGGAACATTAGAGCCCCCTCCACAACGTGGTTGTAGCACATTACTTGACCCCCTGTAGGAGATCCTTAACAGTTCATTTATATCCGCGGTCCCCAAACAGCGAGGCATTCCCCTCAAGGAAGTCCAGAGGAACATCTGGGGGGCACATGGCAAGGCCCAGGCCAGCACCCACAAGGGGCAGGAAGGGAGTGACACCCAGCCCCACTCCACCCACAGCCACAGCTCTCCTCTGCTCAGAATCTAGCTCCAACCTCAGCTCCGCTTTGTCCCCTGTTCTTCCCCCAGGCCAGCTCCACTTCTACCCCAGCACCTGCCCCATCCCAAGGTCAGCCCCCAAAACAGCCTTCAGCCCCGGTTCCTCTGCCGAGCCAACTGTGTTCATTCCTCCTCCTCCTCCCCATTATTGCAGGCTCCAGTGCTGGCAAGGGGGGAGGAGCAGGAAAAGTTTGGGCACCACTGATTTAAATCGATATTCACAGTATTCATGAGACCAAGCAGGTGAGATACCTGAAGGAGAACTGGGCACAGCTCGAACAGCTGGCTGAACAGGTGGCTGGGGGTTGGAGTCCCGCCCACCCTGGGAACAGCCACGACCAGATTCCCAAGGGATAGAGCTGCCACACTTGGTATATAGGAAGGATAAGGAGGACCCTGAAGGTAGGGAGGTTGGGGGACTCCTCCATTGGCCTCTCTCTGTTTCCGCCAGACGTTGGTCCAATAACAGACGTTCTCCCATGCACCTTGTCTCTCTAATGTCCCAGGACCAGCATGGTGACACTGCCACTGGCCACGCACTGGTCTCTATAACTACATCTGCCCATCCTGACAGAGACCCCTTTGCAGAGGGCCCTTGGCAGGGAAGGGTATAGTTCGAGTGTGGGAAAGAATGGTGCAGCTTGCTGCCTTAGGGAGTGGGGGACTTTGGCACGGTGGCTATATTGCAGGGTTTTGGAGAAAAAGAGGCTGCCCGGTGTCACCGCCTGTCTGGCAGGCCTCGCTCCCACCAAGGGGTTGCTCATTCTGCCAGTTGGCAGGAGGATCCCTGGGTGGTGATAGATCCTGCCCCAGCGGAGTGCCAAATCCTAGGACAGGAGAGGCATGGCCCAGCAAGTTCTGCCGTGGGAGGAGCCCCCTTGCTAGCAGTTAGCAGAGCTAACCTCAGGTCACATGCAGGGTTCAGCCTTCCTGGCTGGCTATGCAGCGTCACCCCTCAGTCATGATTTACTAAATGCTGCAACCAGCTGTAGAGCCCACATTGACCCACCATGGACTGGGAACAAACTGAGCACCCTCTGAATGGCTGCCAAGAGGAGAGTTAAGCATGAGTTTCATTTAAAGCCTGATTTTCATAATCCAACCCTTGAAACTAACACACACTGCCCACTCCCCCACTATGACCCACTGACACACACCCCTCCACCGCTTTCTTTTAGGCACAGACCTTTAACAGCCTCCTTCCCTCCCGCAGGGGTTGTGTTATAGTAGCCACTAGGAGCCCTGGCCATGAGGGCCCATTACGCGAGGCTCTGTCCAGACACAACAAAATGTAATGCTACTTGGCCTTGAAGTCTGTCCCCCTGAAAAATGGCCCTGCTGCTCCTGGAGTTGAGCAAAGCGTCCCACAGCCTCTCGGCGCAGCTGGAGGTCCAGGGCATAGCTTAGTTCTAACCAAAGCTTCTCCTTAAAGAGTTAAATATACACAGTCCAGATAGGAACAAATGCAAAAAAAAAAAAAGGCCCTATCTGGCCATCTAAGTCTCTGTGAGAGTCTGTGGAGCCACAGTCTCCCAGGAAACAGAGGTTTCAATCAGCTGAAGTAGATACACTTGTTTCCTTCCCACTCTAATACTCCACTGCAGTGCAACAGACACTGGTTGCTTGGGGATTTTTTACTAGTGTAAAGACTGTACAGGTTAGCTGGGAACTGCCTGTTAGCTGGGCTTATGCCCAATCAGGGCAGAATCATTTGCCACAGGCAGCTCCTCAGGTGGTGTCCAGCCTCGACAGCAACCTTGAGAGTGGAGAATGCAAGAGACCAGATTGTTTACTGAGCTTTGTACAGAGGGAGACAGGCTGCCCGCTCAAGGAATTTATGATCTAGCCTAGGACAGACCTTATCTATGCTACAAAATAGAACTGTTACTGATCATGCAGCATTGCCAGCTCCTTTAACATTTGGTACTTAAAACTCCAGTTCCTGGAAACAGAGGGGAGGGTATGTGAAAAATCTCAGCTTTTACTAGAAAAACATTACAGGCCTTCATGGTTGTGAAGAAAGGCTTGAAAATGAGACCTAAGCACCCTGTGGTGGCTCAAAACCTGAAGGCAAACAAAAAATAGCCCTCCAATGTATTATTAAAAAAAATCTGAGAAATTTTAAGCTAATCCAATGATTTGGAGGCAGATGGCCAACTCATGGGTTTTGAATTTTGGGGTTTGGCAGGACTACTGATGAACTAATACACTCAAGCTCCAACCAACAGAGGCTAGTTATCTCAAGGGGAAGCACGTGATACTAGCCTCTTTTATCTGTGTGCTGCACCTCTGCAAAGAGGAAAGCACAGCTGCAAGCCATGGGGTGATGAACAGGACTCTTAAATCTTCTCCCAGTTGAAATTCTGTTATCTGTTGGCACATGAATTAGGGACACTGCAATTTCCCAGAGAATCTCTCTTCCAGTCCTGGTCTAATGATGCCCAGGTGGGGAGGGAGCCAAAAGCAAGTTGCTAGGGAGACCATGTGCTTTCCAAGGTGTGAGCTGGCTACCTGCCTGCGCTCTCAGCAACTACCCTCTGCCTGCAATCTCTCTGTCTCACCCACACAGTGACTCTGATCTGCATAAGCAAACACGTTGGTTGAGATCCTGGAGCTAGTGAAGTTCATGGCAAGACTCCCACTGTCTTCAAGGGGACCAGGACTTCATAGGTAGTCACTTTCGTCAGAAGATTGGGCTTTTCTCTGTGTTACTCACACAATAATGCAATTTCCAATAAGCCTACTTTGCTCTCTGCAGCTGTTGTACCACCCCCACCCTCCCTCATTGTGTGTTTGCACTTTCCCTGCTTGTAGGAAACAGGCTGTAATTAGCATCAGGGAGGTGAAATCAGGACGATTCACGATAAATCTCCACTGCACTTCTTGGAAAAGAATGCAAACGTAAGTGGTGAGGAAATGACTGAGTTTGAAACCAGTTGCATCTCTCCCACATACACCTGGGTGAGAACATGGACCCGTTTAGTGTCTCAGTGGGATGTCCTGTTAGTTTAAGCCCCTACAGCCTCAGAGCCCCCACACTAAACTTCCATATCGCATCAAAGCCAGGCACCTACTCAGTGTATTAACTTTGGGAAGAGTGGTTACCTTAGCATGGCAAAAACATTGAAACTGAACTTTTGGGGTAATTGAAAAGAAAACCGCAGTAGAACATTTACCCTTTTCCATGCCCATGGCACAATGTAAAACAGGGCTAAAACACTGCTGTTTTAAAGCATCCTAGATTCTTTTAAGTGAAGTACTTGAGGAAGCAGCACCAACTCGATGCAAGTGATTTGTACTGAGACAAAAAATGAGGAGTTGTGTGGCATCTTAAAGACTAAAGTTCTACAGGACTCCTGGTTGTTTCTGATGAAACAGACTAACACAGCTGCATCTCTGAAATGTGTGCTGAGACAGAACCACAGGAACTGCAGCCAGAGCTAAAATAGATAGCAGACCTTCACAGCTCCTTTTAGGCAAATTCTGTAACATTTTCAAAGTGTTTCTGAGTCTCTAGGTTCCCTCTGAACCTTCAGTAGCCAAAGAAGGAAAGTTGGGGGGGGGGGGGGGGGGGGTCAGTGCAAGGCACATGTCACTGCAGCTCTGATTCTTCTGTCTTGAGAGTGGTAGTGTAGGGATTTTTAAGGCATCTAACACCTGTGACAGGTGAAATACTCCAGGATGTGTCTGAAAGTAGCTCTTTTCCCTGAGGCTGAGTTTGGTAAATTTATTCATTCTAGTTTTCCATGTTATCGAAGATTTCAATTTGTGAATAACCGATAGGTGATATCCTGCAGCTATATGATTATTCACGGTTAGTGATGGGTCACATGAGGGTGTTTGCCCTCCCTGATTGGGCTGTTAGTAAGGAGCAAGCACTTCTGCAGTCAACAATGAATTCTTGTATTGACACAAAACCCTCTGGTGATGTGCAGATACAGCTATTTGCACAAAAAGGAGCCGTTTCCCTCCCTGTTTACATGAACAAAAAAAAACTGCCCCAAATACCTGTGCCAAGTGCACACAACCCACACCTCACCATAACCTGTCAGTCCACACCACTATTCAAAGATATCCACAAATCCTGTTTTATGAATATCAGAACATGTAGCCCTCTTCTCATAGTGGAATCTTTTTTATAGCATCCCCTAGGACTGGTTTCCAATGCATACAAATGGAGATCTGGAAATATTTACATGTATTTATAGCTGAAGCACTGTGCTGCCTGGTTTACCTTCTATAGTCTGATTAAGTTCATTTTTCTGCACTCATCTAACGCAGTCATCAAAATTACTAGTTTTCCTTTAAGCAAAGCATTTTTCTGGTAGATGGGAAGGGCGGGCGGGCGAAGAGGCAGCTTCAGCACACTAACCATAGTGTATTTTAAATAAAATTATCCTACCCAACGCACATATGACTCACAAAACGCTTTGGGGAAAATAAGGCTGAGCAAGCTTCCTGCCCCTTGCAAAGCTCACCTTGTTCTTACGACATGATCAAGGCAGCTTGCTTTATGAGCATCACAATTCTGATCAAGCACTCCTTCTCTTTAAAGCATAGGCGTGATCTGTGTGAGCTAGCTCCCTTCTGCCATGCTAGGGTGTGGGAAATGCTTCCTCCCAGCATACCTGTAGAGTCTCTTAAAAAAAACAAACAAAAAAACCACACCTTTAATAGGTTTTTCCTGTCCTTCAAGTAGAACAGCTGAAAATGCTTAGCACGCCACGGGCCTTCTCATCGTCAGAACATGCAATAAGCCTGAAAGAGGCCACTATACATTGTACAGCAGAAATATCCCAGCCTTGCACTCACACTCGGGGGCTATGTCTACACTGCAGGCTTTTTGCACAAGAACAGCTGTTCTTGTGCAAAAGCTTGCCGGATGTCTACACTGCATGCGCATTCTTGTGCAAGTAATTTTACAGTACAGCATCGGAAAACAGGGCTTCTTCCAGAAGAGTTAATACCTCTCCCCATGAGGAATAAGCCCTCTTGCGCAAAAGCTCTTCCACAAGAAGGCAGTGTAGACTGGCAACATAAATTTCTTATGGAAGAAAGCCCTATGGCTAAAATGGCCATCAGAGCTTTCTTGCACAAGAGAGCATCCACACTGCCATGGATGCTCTTGTGCAAAGCACGTGGCAGTGTGGATGCACTCTTGTGGAAGACTTTTTCCACAAGAACTCTTGTGCAAAACAGTTCTTGCACAAGAAGCCTGCAGTGTAGACATAGCCTCAGGGTAGTGAGTTTTCCAATAGCTTATGGGAGTATGTCACATAGCACCAGGGAGTGGAAAACCATAGTAAATAGAGGAAAGTGGGATTGTAAAACCCAGGCACTGGCAGGTGTAGGTTGTGAAATGAAATTGATTCATTTGTTCTTACCTGATGATTTCAAGGTGCCAGTGTTCCTTTAACAGGAAACACCAGGCTTTAGATGTCACCATCTTTAACTAACAGGCGTCACCACTGCTGCTTCTTAGCAACTGAAGAGTACTAGATATAGGGCGACCTTCCTCTATTGCAGCCCAATCAGAAGATCCTTCAACAGCTGATACTACTGCTTGCTGTCTCTCCCCCCCTTATCTCAGTAAGAGAAACATTCCAGAAACAAATAGGATAGCATCTTTTATGGTGAGGACCAAGAAACTGGTAGGCAAGGGGCACCTCTCCAAAGGAAGCTTTAGAAAACAGAACAACACTGATTGGATACGTCTAGACTGGCATGATTTTCCACAAATGCTTTTAACGGAAAAGTTTTCTGTTAAAAGCATTTGCGGAAAAGAGCATCTAGATTGGCACGGGCACTTTTCCGCAAAAGCACTTTTTGCAGAAAAGCGTCCGTGCCAATCTAGAAGCGTTTTTGCGCAAAAAAGCCCTGATCGCCATTTTCGCGATTGGGGCTTTTTTGCGCAAAACAAATCTGAGCTGTCTACACTGGCCCTTTTGTGCAAAAGTTTTGCGCAAAAGGACTTTTGCCCGAACGGGAGCAGCATAGTATTTCCGCAAGAAGCACTGATTTCAGACAGTAGGAAGTCAGTGTTCTTGCGGAAATTCAAGCAGCCAGTGTAGACAGCTGGCAAGTTTTTCCTCAAAAGCAGCTGCTTTTGCGGAAAAACTTGCCAGTCTAGACGCAGCCATTTGGTGTGTTCTTATCTTCTAAAGCCTGCGGGGTGGGGGAGGAAATCCACTATAAAGCTGTCTGAAGACAGGATCAGGTTGTAGATGTTTGGGATGGCATCCCCTCCCCCCAAAGGAGCATTCAGAAGGCTGCGTCTAGACTGGCAAGTTTTTCCGCAAAAGCACCTGCTTTTGCGGAAAAACTTGCCAGCTGTCTACACTGGCCGCTTGAATTTCCGCAAGAACACCGACGATCTCATGTAAGATTGTCAGTGTTCTTGAGGAAATACTATGCTGCTCCCATTCGGGCAAAAGCCCTCCTGCGCAAATGCTTTTGCGCAGGAGGGCCAGTGTAGACAACGCAGTATTGTTTTGTGCAAAAAAGCCCTGATCGCGAAAATGGCGATTGGAGCTTTCTTGCGCAAAACTGTGTCCAGATTGGCATGGACGCTTTTGCGCAAAAAGTGCTTTTGCGGAAAAGCGTCCGTGCCAATCTAGACGCTCTTTTCCGCAAATGCTTTTAACGGAAAAACTTTTCTGTTAAAAGCATTTGCGGAAAGTCATGCCAGTCTAGATGTAGCCAGAACAGAAGAGCTCAGAGGCAGGGAATTCTCTCCCCAGCGGCCCTCCTTTGAACAGCATTTTAAATTAAGGTTGCTATTTATTTGGTCCCTCCATAGAAAGTGACTTGTTTGAAGAGGCCTGTTTGTAGTCTCTTTTACTTTCTATACACACCCAGCAGTGCCTGGATTGCTGGCTGTCAAATGCTTGGAAGTCTCAGGCCTTACCACAGCAGAATATCATACCCCGACTCCCTAAGCACCAAGCGACCATGAAGGGCCAACCAAGACACAGAGACTTGCACAAGTTTCAATTTGACAAATATATTATATAAATATTTCATTTTAAACCTCTAGCATCCAACTACGCTCTAGACACCTTTCCTAGAAATACATAGCTTAGAACTACATTTTCTTCTTCACCTCAGCCCTGGTGCCCAGGCAGGGAGGCCCTCACTCATGAGGCTAGGAAGTTGGGATTTGAACTTCCTCCAGTTTTATTGTTTCAGTGGGACCACGTTAAACCACCAATGTGCAAACTGGATGAGAAAAACCTCATGCCGTCTTAGTCCGTGAGACTCCACGTTCAGGAAGACTATAGCCTAGTACATTTACTGGGAACACCTTCAAAGCCAAGGCTTTTTTGCTACTGTTAGTGTAGACTGTTGGGAAGAACAGGCATTGGCAGGAAGACCCCCACTGCTGGACCATCTGCCTTCTCCCTAGTCTGCCCTTACAGAGAGCATATAGAGACACGCTTCTCCTCACACAGCATCACTGAGCAGAAAGCAGGAGGATTCTAAGCAAGGTGGCTGGTTCCCACCCTATATAGTCAAACTACCCCAGGAGACAAAACTAATAACAGAAGGACAAAAGAAGCCATCACCACAGAGCAATGTCCCAGAGCTGAATGGGTAGAAGTAGGCAACATCTATGGCCATCCTCGTACCCCTTCCTCCTCCCACAAATTTGACCTCCCTCCCCAGATAATTAGATTTTTTTGTGGAGGGAAGAGAACAAAAGTCAAGTTCCCTTAGCACAGAATAGTCTCAATGCCATGATTATCACTGGCCACACAGGCTGTGTCAGGAATCGGCCTTAGGATACTGGCAATGGCTCAATAAGATACTGTCCACTGCTCAGCTCTGGCTAATTTCTGTGGGCACGTTTCATCTGTGAACAGTGACAGGGGATGAGGCGGAGCAGTTTCCAGATCATTGTACTTGGTGACAGTTACTCAGCCTTGTGCAGAGCACTACCACCTGAGGCTGGCGAGAATGGAAGTTAATGCATTGCCTGGGATTTTCTCGTGGCTAATTCAGAGTCCCAGCCAAGGAGAGTCTAGTTCTAGCTTTGCCAGAGAAGCACTTAGCCTTTTAAATTGTACAGCTGATTGCTAGCACAGACATCGGATTGGAAGCATTTCCTGCTCCTTTGAGCCTTTCACTCAACCCAGGAAGCAGTGATTCAGGCCCAAAGCTCAGCAGTACACATACAAAGGTCATACCACTTAAATATAGGCACATGAAGGAAGGTTGGGGCAGAGAGGAGTGTATGTCACATTTCTATACAGTGACAGGCCTTAGCCTTTGATACCATCTGGGCAGGTTCTACCCCACTGCATCATTTCAAAGTGAAGTTGACCATTAACTCCGAACCAAAGGGTTGAGCAGGGAGGGTCAGCCCTGACCTGAACAGTCCTAGCTCTGCACGATATACATACACTGTGAGGTGTGGAATCTTTCTCCCCCCGCCAGGGGAAACATGGAGCTTTTCCCATCTCTGGAAGGACTTAAGGAGAGCTGCCTTCACCCAGCTCTACATCTATTAGATGCCCACTGGCCATGGAAGATTCCAAACACAGACTGCAGTGGCAAACACCCAAAGACTTTGGTAGAGCTCTACTGTCTCTCTATATTTAGAATCCCAGAGTTTAAAAAAAAGCTAAAGGTTGATCTCAGCACATCAGACAGGAACAGATAACACTGCTATCACACATCCATCCTCCTAGAGTGCTGTGGGACAGCAGGGGCTGCCCAGAGAAATAATCCTGGCATCTGCCCAGGTGGTTTACATCTGACATGATCAACACAGGAGCATGTGTGGGGAGGACTGAAAGAAGCCAGGCATGTCAGATTTTAACCCAGGAGCCACAAGCTGTGTAAAAAACGGCCACGTCTGCTTTTTATCAAGTCAGACTCACTGGGGAGCTGCTTAAAAACCCAGGACCCTGCACCTGATTTGGACTTGGAGCGCAGGGCTCCATTGTTTGCTGCTTTACAGGCACAGGTAGCTAAGTGACAGCAGCCCTGTGCACTAATGGGGATTCAGGTAGTCCATACCACTGCTGTCGCAGGAGTCTGGGGAGCACAAAAACAGTTCAGAGCCATCTTGGTCCCTGTTCCCCCCGTTCCAGGCTTGCACTTGGGACAGCCACAAGAGTTTTACTGCAGTGTAGAAATACTGCAAGTGTCATCTCTGGTCACAGAACTGGAAACTCCCACAGCCCAGCAATATCAGCTGTATTTTGACCCTGACATTGAGCAACACATGTAATCACATTTCCTTTGCTATGGGTTCCAGGGCCTTTGGCAGGGCTCTAATGAGAAACAGCTGCCTGTAACACTCCTGGCAAGCCAACCTGCAGTGGGAATTAGGGAGCATGTAGGGAACCAGGTCCCAGAACCATCTTTAGTCAATAGCACTCCATGCCATTGAAAAGTCTGCACCCACCGCCCTCCTTCCCTTTCCTCTTTCTGCATCTACTAGACAACTGAGATGCCCCACATCATGCTTTGCAGTGTAATCTATGGACAGCCAAGGCACCAACACAGGTTCCTAGCAGCCAACGAAAAGGCAGAGTTTTTCACATTCGTTTCCTTTTACTTCTCCCTAGTGTTCAAACAGGGGAAGGACATTATAGGGCCCGGGCAGGTGAGAATAGGGGTGGGAGGGTTCATTTCCTTCTCTTACTAATACTTCACGTTAACAAAGCTGGAAGTCCGGTACTTTTCATCCTACATTTGCTTTTTGTCCAGCATGAGCAATCCAGTTGCATGGCTCGGTGTTGTTTTTAGGATCTCATGCACCACCACCAAGCTGCCATGTTGGAGGAGCCAACAGCTGCTCCGAATTTAAAAGCTGAAGGAGGAAAACCCCTTAAGGAAAAGTTGGAGCCTCAGAATTTCATTTGCAATCTACATTCAGGTCTTTGGGCCAGTACTGGTCCTCCATATAATGGTCACTATCTGTGCAGCTGTCCGTAGGAGTGCTAGGGGGACTGGCGGGTAGACTGCTGGCAAGCTCCTGCTCCCACTGGACCTCCACCAGTCTGTAAAGCTCCATGGAAGTCCGAGCATCCTCTACTGATGAGTGTCCCTTCTGGCCAACCTGAGGGCAAAGAGAAAAGGCCGTGCCAGAGTCAATGGTTGGTGAAGGCCCCAGAGACAAGCTCCCAAACGCTCCTTATCCACCAGAATAATGACAATTTTTGTTGGACTTCAAACACACCCTGGGCTCCATCTCGCAAACAGATCTGCAGATCAGTCTATTTAAAATGTTTTCTGGGTGCTCCCTTGCCACGGTATCTGTAGCCCAGAGCCTCCGATTTATTGAAGTTATTGGGAATTAGACACCTCTGAGGATTTGGGCCTGCACACTTCAACATCTGTAATGGATTTACCCTCCCACCACCACAGTGCAAGGCAGTGCTATCATCCTCTATGGGGAACAGAGGGACACAAACCAAATTACTTGCACAAGGCCATGAGGGAAGCCTGTGGTACAGCAGGGAATTGAACCCTGGTCTCTTATAGCCCAGCTAACACCTTAACCATTAGACCATCCTGCCTCTCACATGCAGACACCGACATCCACATGGTCTCCCACAGGGCCTACCCTCACAGATTCAATTGCAACCTTAGCCATTTCAGCAGTGAAGGAGTTAAAGACTCCCCAAATCCTGCTTTCCAGGCCCAGAGGGTCCCTTACCTGAATATGTTTGTGGAGCAGCTGCCTGGCCAGGCTCTTGAGAGAGACACTGACTTTCACAGGGAATCCTGCCTTCCGGTTCAGCAAAGGGATTCGACTGGTGTCTCGAGTGCGGCTTGTGGGGTGAAAATACTTCAGGACTCGGAAGTCATTGTGGATGGCATGTCCCACCACAATCTTGTCTTTCAAGATCTTCAGGACCTGAAAGTGTCAGAGGTGATTAGTTGGGCATCACAGCAGGATTAAGAGAGGGATTTAAGAGTCCTTCCTTGCACTGACTTCAGATTCTCCTGCTCTATCTAACCTCAAATCCAGTCCTACCACTATGAGGTCACAGATCCCAACTGCCCCAACACAGTCACTGAAGAATCAGAGCTACAATTCCCAGAGACACTAAGTTCCAAAGCATTTTCTGGTTTCAGGGCAGGCTGGAAATTTGGTGAAGGGGCAAAAGAGCGGGAGGGAAGGCACACACGTGTACAGAAACTCTCACCTCAAGGCTGATTCACAACAAACCATCTCCAGAGCAAGGATTAGAAACTAGGAATTCCTGGCTTCTAGTCCTATGTTTAGGTCTCCAAACTATGGTGCTTTTCTAATATCTCTTGGTAGGAGAAGGCAGCAGATGAAGGCCTCTGGTTGTTTGCATGTCACCTGCCAGTTGGTCTTAGAACAGCAACACCCCATCATCTTGGCAGAGCAATACTTTGACAACTTCTTACAGAGGGGATGAAACCTAGCCTTTGTTCAGACTATACTTCTATGCACACACCACACCCTTGCTTACCTCTCTCTGTGCAGTCCGGAAGGGGATAGCATTCTGCATGTGTTGCTTGGTGATTCCACTCCAGCGAGTCCTGTAGTCCACAATGGGAAGCTCCGGTCGGACATATTTGTCATAGATTACGTCTCCGTCGTAGTTTACCACTGTGCATCGTGCCAGCTCGCTCACCTTCCCACCAGGGCCTGTGCCCACCATCTCACAATCAATGGCTACGCACTTCCCAGGTCTCTGTAGTGAGCAGGACAAAGAAGCTCTTCCTGAGTTGGAGCTGCCAGGCAAAGATAACCTGCTCTCTGAGTCTTGGGAAAGCGAAAGGGAGCATTGCTCAGCCGTGCCCCCTGGAGGGACTAGCAGAGCCCGCTTCAGCTTTGCGAGCTTTACATGGACTTTCCTCACAGACTGATTGTTTACGAGAGATACAGTCTCACTGGTTGGCTTGTCACATCCACTGGCTTCCTTGTTTAATGAGCCCCCTTTGGATGGTCTGAATGCCATTGGCTCGGTGTCATGTCCCAATTTGGGTCTCAATAGCCCCCTCTGCTCAAGCAGAGCCCTACGCTCCATAAACCGCTGGTGTTTCCGACTCTTCTTTTTATTCTGGCTTTGCAGCAAGTCACGATCTTCCACTTGTGCTCCGTGAGCCAGGTGGGTTTTGGAGCGAGGGCAGCACAGATCCCACCTGGCATTGGCGTACCCGAGAAACCGGCCATCAGCCCCCTTCTGTCCCACCTCGCAGGCCTTTGCTGTGCTCACGACACCTGGCATTAAACCCTGGCCACAAGGCATCCTGCCAAAATAGACCACAGCACAGGGTTAGTCAGTAGCTGGTAAAGAGATGGTCCTTGCCTGGACTTGAGAGGGACTGTTCCATTCCTCACAGATGAATGGAGATAGGGCTGCCAACTTTTTAATTGCACAAAACACCCTTTCCTTGCTCCAAGGGGCTAGCTCCATCCCCCTCCCTCTATCATTTGCTCTCACCCACCCTCGCTCACTTACTTTCACAGGGCTCAGACAAGACATTCAGGTGCAGGAGGTGAGGGCTCTGGTGGCAGGTGCAGGCTCTGGGGAGGGCTTAGAGATGAGGGGTTTGGGATGCAGGAGAAGGCTCAAGGCTGGGGCAGGTGTGTGTGTATGCACACGCGTGTGGGTGATATAAAGGCTCTGGGAGGGAGTTTGGGTGCAGAAGTTGCCTCTGGGCAGGGGTTGGGAGTGTCAGAGGGGGTTCTGGGTACCGGCAGCAATTACTGTGGCTCCTAGGAAGCGGATATCAGATACCTGCAACTCCTAGGTGCAAAAAGGCTCCTCATGCTACCCTTCTGCCACCCTGCAGCTCCCACTGGTCAATGTTCCTAACCAATGGGAGCTGCAGAGCCAGTACTTGGGACGGAGACAGGGACCTAGCAGCCTCTTCCAGGAGCCAAGCAGGTAAGAAGCCTGACTTAGTCCCAGCCCCTGATGCACCCCCGACCAGACTGTTAACAGCGGTGCTGACCAGAGCCGCCAGGATCCCTTTCGGACCAGGCAGCCCACAAAAAAAAAAGGAGGGGGGGACACCTGGCACCCCTCAGTGGCAATAGTGAACGATGGGTCTGCCTGGGCTTTATCACAGTCTTGTGGAAGGCACAGTCAGTCCCAGGAGACAAGGGGGCGAGGGAATACACCTCATTGGCCCAATCTCTGTGTGCTGGGGAGCGTCACGGGGCCCTCCTGGAGGGCTCAGGCCTTAGCGTGGCTAATATGCCCGAGCTGGTGACTCAGTCAGGCCTGGCCAGAGCGCAGGCAGAGCCTGTGACAGTCACAACTCGGGCCTGGGGGCCAGCATCGCCCGAGGCATAGCGGAGTGATACGGCCACAAGAGGGGGGATGAGCTGGCCTGGCCAGAGCTGACTCTTGCCCCAGTCCCCTGGCTGGGCTCCGCGGTGCCAGCTCCCCCCGGGGCAGGGGCCTGGGACTGACAGGAGCAGCAGGACGGGCAGAGAGCGTGCGCAGGAGGCAGGGGCTCCTCTGCCCTTACCTGGGACCCCTCCTCCAGCCCGGCCCCCCCTCACTCACTCACTCACCCGGGCCGTGGCCCCCTGGGCCGGCGCCCCGCACCTCTTACCCCACCAGCCGGCTTCTCACACGTGGCTTTCCCGGAAGCAGCGGCTGCAATGGCTCCCACATGCCCGGGCAAGTCCTGCCTGCATGCTCCGCCCCCCGTCCCCTCCTCCGCCTATTGGCTCCTGGGGCGGGGGGGGGGGGGATGCGATTTGCATGAAGGGGCGTGATTGGGCGGGTCGCTGCTGGCTGCTTTGCAGCGCGTGGGACCAGTTCCGCGTGCGTCCTTTCACGGCGCCTGTCTCCGGCTGGGCTCCTATAGTTGGATCGTTGCTTTTGGGACCAGGCAGCCCTTTGGGCCGGGGGTCCCCGCGCACCTGTGGGCAAGGCCCCGGCTGCAAGAGGACTGGAGACCGGGTTATATTGCCTCACGCACCTGTAGGGAGTAGGAGAGAGCTCGGTTGCTCCGGGCTCTGCTGCAGAATTCCCTGCACATAGCAAGCTGGGCCGTGGCCTTTAAGGCGGAGAGGAGGGGATGGGGGAGGGTACCGATTTCAGGGCTTTCATTTATCCTTGTGACACAGTGAAGTGGTGGGGTCAGGTCTTGTCCCAGGAAGAGACACGATGCTCTGGGTACATTGTATTACTATTTCTGCAGGTTGGAGCAAGCAACACCCAGGGCCAACTGCTGCTATATTCTAGATAGGGAGGGCTGCCACCCGTAAGGTAAAAAACTTGGGCCCTCCTGGATGATGGTGGGCCAATACATCCATGAGGCTGTGTCTACACTTGCGGATTGTTCCAGGCCCTGCATTCCCCTAAGGATGGCTCAGGGATCAGTGGGCTCTGGGGTGGGGTTGGGGAAGAGGTTGGGGTGCAGGTAGGTGAGGGGGGGGCCTCTGGGACCAAGTTGCTCTGTCTGCAGCAGGGGAACTGTGATGGGGTGCTGTCACCCCTTCGGGTGCTTCCCCAGGTGCTGATAAGGTCACTGCCATTCGCCTTCCTGCTCTCTGAGGCTTCTCACCTCTCTGTCTTGCTGGGCCAGCTCCCTGGTCTCCTCTAGCCAAGGCACAGAGCTGAGATCCCTACCCCCCTCCCCACCTCCAAGAAGCAATAGAGACACTGAAACTCTTCAGGTCCAAAGAAAACGCAGTTTTGGGCCCAGCTTCCTGGGATACCACTCCCTACATTGGATCAGAACCCCAAATGAACTATTTAGGTAAACCCCCTTTAACAATGAAGGGGTAATGTACACATTGTTTGCTTCCCTGAGTAACAATTACTTACACTGCTTGATAGTAGAGAAAAGTGATTTTATTAAGTACAAGCAGTAGGATTTAAGTGGTTATAAATGAGAACAGGCAGAGCAAAGTAGATTACAAATTAAAAATAACAGAAAATGCTTAGCTAATTCTAACACTAAAACCTCAGTGCAAACTCATTATAAACTCACCCTAAAACTGTTCCTTTTCCAGTTAAACCTTCAAAACCAGGGAAGTCTCCTTTTCCCTAGGGTCTTTGGTTTCCTCCCTTGGGTGTGTCACGCCAGCCAAAAGACCAAGACCTGCCAGTTTCCTATTGTTTTAAAGATTCCCCTTTGAACAGGAATTCTGTTTCTACATTCTACCCTTCCATTACTTAGTCAGCCCCACTAGTTGGGGTGGACATGTGACTGCCTCAGAACAACCATGCTAAGATTTAGAGAACAAAGGAGATGGTTTACAATTGGACATCTAGACATGGAGGGTAACAGCCTTGATGGCTTTTGTTTGCACATTTAAAACCATAAACCATTCCATATTCCATACCTCTAACTTCACATAGAAGAGTGATACATATCCTAAAATACGATAAACAGATCCAGCAGATTTGAGGAACAGATCTGAGGAAGTGGGTCTGACCCACGAAAGCTCATCACCTAATAAACCATCTTGTTAGTCTTTGAAATGCTACATAGTTTTTCCTTTTGTTTTAGCAAGATCAGACTAACACGGCTATCTCTCTGCTACTATCCAGCAGATTATGACATTAAGATTGATAGGTTACATGAAACAATTTGTTCAAAGCATCTTTGAGTTATGCATATTTGTGTCCAGAAGTCCATTTCATAAATCATGGTGGGGGTCTATCATAGGGACTCTAGGTCCGGGTTGCCTGGGCTATAGCAGGGGGACTTGAGGGCTAGTCACCTGTGCTATGGTTGCATTTGGGCTGGAGAGAGGCCCTGGTTCAGGCTGTCCTTTCCCCAGCCATGGCAGGCTGGAGGCTGGGCTAGGGGTTGGTGTACCTTGAGTGCCTATGTAGCTCTAAGTAGACAGCTGTACAGTTGCCCTACTTACAGGAACTTAGACCACCCCTACATGCTCTCTCTCTCTCTCTCTTTCTCACACTTGGGCAGGGACTTAAGTGAAACTGAAAAATGCCTCTGATACTAAAGTACCAGTATAAGGATTTAATTATAATAGCAGGAATTATACTGATATAGCTATATCATTTTAACTACACCAGTACAATTATTCCAGAGTAACTAGTCAAGCTTCCTTCTGTAGACTGTTGTAAAGCAGGCTTTTTCTGTCCATGGCCTTCGCGTATAGCCCATCCTGCCACACAAGGCCCCTCACAGAAAACCCAGACCGTGAGATACTCAGAGGAGCATGGGAAGCACAATGCAGTTTTCTGTGAACGGAATTTGACCTTATAGGCATCCTGAGACTCACAGGCACCAGAAAACAGGGAGGTGAGCATGACTAGATAGTGCCTAGCTGCAGTTACAGATAAGCCTCGTTTGACCATAGCTTGACCGGTCTTAGAGGCAAGAGAAAAAGAAAACATAAGGTAATAAAACACAACTGTCTCACACTAACCATGCCCCATCTAGTCCTGTCCACGAGGGGCTCACACATACATCACGAAAACTCCTATAGGGCAGTATTGTCATACTACCTCATCACTAGCCTATCAGGCCCTGCCAAATGCAGACCCTAGCATGGCATTAGACATCGAATTTTTGTATAAAAGACCCTCAACCCCTTTGTTCGATGGAGGTTCCGTGTATTGAGGGCACGTGTCTTTTTTTGCCCGGCTAAAGGATTGATCACCCTGATGCTGCCTCCCCACCCTTCGAGTCAAAGATAGGGGTGCACGAGTCCTGAGCATGCTCCGAGTTCTAGTGTGTCTTTGTGTTGTTATCGTTGCTGGATTTGTAAGTATTGCTTAAATGTATTGGTTATTGGTTTAATTAATAGTTAAATTGTGTAAATTTCACTGTGTAATTCTGTAAAGTGTATCTAAGTTCTGTTAACCACACTGTGTAAATTGTATAATCTTGTGTTGTATAGTAGTGTTGTATTTAGGCTAAGTATAAGTGTTAGAAATAGAAGCCCAGGAGTTAAGTTGTAAAAGTAGATTTATGACTAACTCCACCAGCTGCCCTAAAATAACCATAGAGGCCCTGGCTTTGGACGGAGTTTTTATTATCATTATATTGGCTTTGTTTTTGTATTTTTCATTTGCATGCTGCGCTGCCTTAAGCAAATTAGAGACAGTGATTTGGTATAGTTGAATTGTAATCAAAGAAGTTTGTAATTAGTTAAGTACAGCTAAGTTTAGGGTTTTCTACCCTGTAAAAGCATTGGGCAATTGCTAGTTTAAAAAGCCATTTGGTAATTGTTAGTTTTGATTAAAAAAATCATTCCATTTAATAAAAATAATTTGTTTCACCATCATCCAGTAGTTTTCACTGGGTAGTCGGCTTTAACCCTTGAGGCTCCCATCATATCACGGAACCAAAGTGTAACATAGACAAGCCCACTCCACTCCATTTTTGTTTTTACACTGTATCCATCACCATGGAATTGGGTTTCTCTTGGCATCTCCTTCAGAAAGAGACCTAGAGATCACCAAAGCAGCAAGAGTTTATTCTCCCCTGTGCAGAGTGGATCCAACTTTGTTCTAGCCAGCTGCCCCAAGGTAGTCAGACATTCCAAGAGTATATGGGGCCTTTCACCCTGCCCTGCATACTGAGCACTGCTCAGAGTTGTTAGATTAGTCCACACATAGCAAAACCTGGGCATAGTTGAACCCTGCTCATAGCCTGATGCTCAGGTTGTTTGGAGTGCCGAGTTTTCCGAGCAGGCCAGCATTCTCCTGAAACTCGAAACCTGCTTGCTCCAAAGGCAGGATCCCAGTATAAGCTCTGGGCAGTGCACGTCACTCTCTGATCTTTGTTGTCGATAAGCTCTGGTTTCTGTTGTAACACGTAGGCCCTTGGGAGTCATAGGCAGGTCCAAGCCAGTCGTTTTCATCATTCATTTTGCAATACAGTTCAAGACAATGATCTTTTACTGGTATGACAAGCTAGAATGAGAGTCACCAAGTGTTATAGTGATAGAAACATCTACAGGTCACAGAAGCTGTGAGTGCATTCTCCATCCTGTCCTCATGTGGGTGGATTTCCCTGATACCCCACGGACATTACAGAAGCAACAATTCCATTTCACATCCAGCTTTTCTGATTGTGTTATCACTATTCCCTTCATTCATTTGGCTTTTGTACTTATGCAGTGATCTCGTGTGCTGGATCTGCTTCCTCTGCTTCTTTCTCTACTGTCTCACTTCTGTCCACAGGAAAGGTCCACTCGGAGGGTATGTCTACACTACCCTCCTAATTCGAACTAGGAGGGTAATGTAGGCATACCGCACTTGCAAATGAAGCCCGGGATTTGAATTTCCCGGGCTTCATTTGCATGAAGCCGGCCGGCGCCATTTTTAAATGCCGGCAGTTCGAACCCCGTGCCGTGCGGCTACATGCGGCACGGAGTAGCTAGTTCGGATTAGGCTTCCTAATCCGAACTAGCTGTACTCCTCATTCCATGTCAGGATTGAAATAAAAGGGAAACTGTGGCTTGGAAATGAGGGACAGTGGTGGAGGAAAAGGAGTGTGTATGTGTGGTGGAGAGTGGAGACGCGGGGGTGCAGCAGGTCAGGAGTGGGCTGTGTCAGGAGCTGTGTGACATCACCTCTTCTGGACGGGCACTGGTGCAGGTCTGAGATAACAAAATGCCCCACAACCCCAACAGCCTTTAGGCAACACAGCTTTAGACATACCCAGACTTTTGTCCTTTGCTTGTTCTTTGCTAACCGATGGCCTGAAAGCCGAGCTAGCTTAACGAGTTAACAGAATCCCCAATGCTGAAGGCGGGCTCACTTCATGTGCATCTGAGGCCAGCCCTTCCCTGCTCCCATTCTGTGGGTAGCAGGTCTCCCGGCTGAAAAGGAATCCTGAGTAGGAGCTGTTTCAGCCACAAGCCCTCTTTGCATGCTTTGCAGCACCCCAACATCTTAGCCACACACCCCAAGGGCAGACAGAAGTGACCCTTGAACAGGAAGTGTGTCCATTCAGAAAAGGATCTGGTGCTGCGCTCCAACCTCCAAGGGCTGGGGCCAGCGGTGCTCTCAACACGCTGTCAGCCACCAGGGGGACTTTCATTAACAGCTCTGCCTCTTCTGGAGGAATTGGAAATCGGCTTGTGTTGGGTGCTATTCCCCTTCCTTGGGCCGTTTCCCTTTCGCCAGGCAGCTCTGTGTCTGGTGAGTTCACGTGGGTTGCTACACACTTCTTGTGCAGCAGGTGCAGGGCCGGCTCGAGCCATTCCTGCGCCCCAGACAGTGGGTGCGCGATGCATGTGCGGCTGCACCCCTGGGCGCACAGCGCATGCGTGGCCCTGCCCCCTGATGCGCTGCGCATCTTACAGCTGCAATCAAGCGTGCGGCACCTGATTGCAGCTCTAAGGGGTGCCCTCGGCCCCGGGCGCACGGCGCCCCTTACAGCTGCCATGAGGCCCCCCCCATAGGTTGGCACCTGGGCAGTTGCCCCCCCCCCCCTTTAATCCGGCCCTGAGCAGGTGTGAGGGAGATGAAGAGAGACGGTGCAAGTGTTTGCAGGGGAAACTGGACTGGGAATTGCTGGTAACCCTTCCCTGAAGAACCCTGAACCGCTCCACCCCCCAACACTTTCCGCTAACCACCCCAAACCCTCTGAGGCTGCGTCTTTCTCTGCTGCAGTATCTGTTTCTTCTAGCCGCACTGCAGTATCTGTCCATCCACAGTATCTGTCAAGCAGCCGCATCTCCCACTCGATCGCTGCCTTACGAATCCAGACAAAAGGGAGAGAGCCCCGCATCCTGCGAAAGCCTGTTGCATTGCTTCTGCTGTTCCTGCGCTGTCGGGGCTCTCCGAGGCTGCTTCGGAGTACTCGAAAGGCCACCGCTCCTGCCTTCGCTACATCAGTTACTGTTTTCTTTTATTTGCCACCCAGGGCTCCCTACCGCTCTGCCCGCCCACCCCTTATTAACAATGGCAGCTTGTGCTCCATGCCTCCCCCCGCATTGCAATCCACGTCCGAGAGAGAGACCATAATTTGCACTCTCTTCCAGTGCAAATAAGATTTCTAATAGGGACAGATACCTGCTGGGGGCTCTCCGAAAGGATTGGCTATTGAAATGGAATTGTTTGCTGTGGGATGCCAAATCTTGGTGTGAAGCAGACAGGCCCAGGGGCCGGGAAGGGGAAGAGGAAGGACACATAAGGGCTGTGTACATACCCTAGTGCAGTGGTCTCCAGCCTTTTTAAACATGAGATCACTTTTTGAATTTAAGTGCAATCCAGGACCTACCTCAAACCCCAAAACCCCTGTCCCATTTCCTTCCCGCTCCTTCTCCGAAGCCCCGCCCCTGCTCACTCCATCCTCCCTCCCCTATCTTCCCCCTCTTTTATCAGGCAGGAATTTGGGGTGCAGGAGGGATTCAGGACTGGGACCAGGGTTTGGAATGCAGGCTCCAGCTGGGCACCACTTACCAAAGGTGGCTTCTGAGTGGTGGTGCAGCGGGCTAAGGCAGGCTCACCCTTACCCAGCTCTGCACCACTCCCAAAAGCAGCCAGCAAACGCTCTCCATCCCTACCCCCTTTGCTCTGTGGAGATGGGGTACAGGGTGGAGGGAGGGGCACCCTGAGATCAGTACTCCCACTTCCTCTTATTACCATGCTCTGCACAGCAAGCAAGAGGCTCCCACAAGTGGGGGGCAGCTCCAAGGCAAAGGGCAGGAGCAGCACGGCAGTGCTGAGAGGGGCAGCTGAAGTGCTGGCACTTCCCGTTCAAACCGGTCAGGATCACCTGTCAATGGCTCCAAGATCTACCAGTAGATCCCGATCTACTGGTTGGTGACCACTGCCCTAGTAAATTTGGGGCTATTTTTTGTGCATGGGGGAGCTGCCTGTAAAATCCAGAGAAGCTGGCAGGGCTGATAGAACAGGAACTCCAAGCAGCCACTTCTTCCCACCAGCATAAAGAACCAGGATGCCAGCCCCAAAAACACAGTCAATGAAAGTGACCCGAGTTCAGTGCAACTGGCTGCAAATTGCTCCCTTCTTTCCATTCTGAAGAAAATGAGGGGAAAGGGTGTTTTGTTCTGGAATACTTGTGGATTTTTCTGACTACATGAAAACAACAATCAACCCTGCCCCTGCCCACTCCACCCACATGCCTGTTTCTTTCACAGCTGTAAAAGGTGTGGGAGGAAGAGACCAAAATAATTGGGGGAGGGGGTAATTGAAAAATGTTGACCAGAAAAAGTTCTCAGTGAAAATGTCCATTGCAGCCAAAGAAACAGCACAATATTTTCTTGGGGGAAAATAAGGAGTTAGGCAAAAGACGGCCACCATTCTCATCCGCTCTTCTTCCTCTGTGCTCCCTTGGCTGCCCTGCCCTGAGGGACTAGCTGTTTTCCTTGTTCCCCTCTGTTTTCAGTGCTGTTATCTCTCCCCTCTCTCCACCCTCTCACCTTGGTCCTTCCATCCATTCTCCCAAAGAAACAAAGGGGAAGACCCACTCTATAACACAGTGGTCACCAAATAGTAGATTGGGATCTACTTGGAGCCTGTGACAGGTGAGCCTGAGAGGTTTGGACAGGAGAAGAGCAAACACACTCTTTTGGGGAGCCCTGTATACCTCATTACATGAGGCATAAGGGCTCCACCAAAAAAGGAGGCTTTTCTGCCATTTGGCCCCATCTAGACTGGGCCAAATGGCAGAAAAGCCTCTTCTGCAAAAGCAATTGGAAAAAGCTATGCATATTGTGGAGAGCAATTTGCGTAGCTTTTTCTGATAAAGCCGGGGGCTGTGTCTACACTGCACCCTTTTTCCGGAAAAGGGATGCAGATGAGACAAGTCGGAATTGCAAATGCAGCGGGGATTTACATTTTCCCCGCTGCATTTGCATGAACATGGCTGCCGCTTTTTTCCGGCTCGGGGCTTTGCTGGAAAAAAGCGCCAGTCTAGACGGGGGATCTTTCGGAAAATAAAGCCTTTTCCGAAAGGTCCCTTATTCCTGATTTTAAGAGGAATAAGAAATCCTCCGGAAAAGGGCTTATTTTCCGGAGAATCGCGTCTAGACTGGCGCTTTTCTCCGGCTTATCCCCAAGCCGGAAAAAAGCTGCAGCCATGTAAATGCAAATGCCGCGGGGGATATTTAAATCCCCTGCGGATTTGCAATTCCGAAGTGTCTAATCTGCATCCCTTTTCTGGAAAAGGGGTGCAGTGTAGACACAGTCATACACTGTGATCAGCACAGGGCTGATGCTAGGGAAGCATCTGTCCCACATTTAGCCTAACAACTCAAAAGCTGCAGGGAGATATGGATTGTTCTCTATGAATACATCAGAGGGATAAACACCAGGGAGGGGGTGGAGTTAGGGCCAGTATTGGCACAAGAGCAAATGGCTGGAAAATGGCCATAAAGAAATTTAGATTTAACATTAGTTGAAGGTTTCTAACCATCAGAGGAGTGAAGTTCTTGAACAGTCTTCCAAGAGTGGAGGCAAAAATCTATCATGTTCATAGGTGCAAGAACTAAAGGTGCGGGAGGAGGAGGGGAGTGCTGCTGCACCCCCTGGGTTCATGTGGTTTCTATTATACGGAGCACCTCCATTATAAAAGTGCTCCATTGCCCCGAACCTGTTTTAAGACTGATCTTGATAAGGTTCTGGAGGGGGATGGTGTGTTGAGTTTGCCGAGCATAGCATACGCCCATCTATGACAAATATCTCCAGCTCCTGGAGACCGGACACTACATGGGGAGCGCTTGGGAGTTACCACAGATAATTCTTTCCCAGATGTCTGCATTGTAGGCCTTGCCCACATGCTCAGGGCCTAACTGATCAGCATATCTGAGGTCAGGAAGGAATTTTCCCCCAGTCAGATTGGCCTAGATGCAGAGATTGGTTTTCACCTTCCTCTGCAGCACAGGGTACAGGTTGGAACTAGAGTAAATGGTTGAACTCTGTAACTTGAAGTCTTTGGAAGAAGATTTGAAGACTTCAGTAACTCAGGCAGAGGGTAAAATGGGTGGGTGAGTTCTGTGGCTTGGGATGTGCAGGCAGTCAGATGACATGCTCATAATAGCCCTTTCTGGTCTTAGAGTCTATGAATCTATGTTTACACATACAGATGCTGCAATTCAGTGATCTGGATCAAAAGTCACCGGTCCACAGATTTTTTAGCTGGGCCAATTTGACATTGCTTGGCATGTTGGCAGATGAACCTGTCTGCCTCTCTTGTCCTGGGAGCAACATGGTGGAGGGAATCGAGGGAGGGCTGACTTTCCCCTATTTCTGATTCCTAAAGGCTTTGTCTCACCTATGGGAGGTTGGTAGATTTTCTAGTGCTTAAAGCCTTTAAAAACTGCAAGTCTTTCAAAAAGCTCTGCCAAGAGTTGTGGTCTTGATGCAGGAATCTCAGGTGAGGATTTATGGCCTGTGTTGTGCAGGAGGTCAGACTGGATGATCTAAAGGTCCCTTGTGGCTTTAAATCTGCTAATATAATCCTCTCTATGTGGCTCACTCTACCCAATTCCAAGATGGTGGTGCCTATTCAGTGGGCAGTGACATCCCTATGACCAGCTCCACAGATTGGCTGCCCTGGCAATGCCTGGCCCCATTACACATGGGCTGTGTCTAGACTGGCATGATTTCCCGCAAATGCTTTTAACGGAAAAGTTTTTCCGTTAAAAGCATTTGTGGAAAAGAGCATCTAGATTGGCACGGACGCTTTTGAGCAAAAGCACTTTTTGCAGAAACCGTCCATGCCAATCTAGACGCGGTTTTGAGCAAGAAAGCCCCGATCGCCATTTTCGCCATCAGGGCTTCTTTGCGCAAAACGGTTCTCAGTTGTCTACACTGGCCCTCTTGCGCAAAAGCATTTGCGCAAGAGGGCTTTTTCCTGAACGGGAAAGTCATTGTATTTGCATTAGATCGTCAGTGTTCTTGCGTAAATTCTAAGTGGCCAGTGTAGACAGCTGGCAAGTTTTTCCGCAAAAGCAACTGCTTTTGCGGAAAAACTTGCCAGTCTAGATGCAGCCATGCTTTTTAAAATGGAAGAAAGACAAAAATTGACCTTTAAGATAAAAACAAGGTACAAAGCTGTGAAAGCAGGCCCCTGGAAAGCCAAGAGATACTGAGTCCTCCAACAGCTAGTGAGCAGAAGGCACCAACTCACCAGTATGCCTGCTGTGCTGACCAGTCAAAGAGTACTGTGTTGCTTTGCTGCTTCCCTCTGCATGTCATAAGAACATAAGAAGGGCCATACAAGGTCAGACCAAAGGTCCATCTAGCCCAGTGCCCTGTCTTCCACCAGTGGCCAATGCCAGATGCCCCAGAGGGAAAGAACAGAACAGGGAATCATCAAGTGATCCACCCCGTTGGCCATTCCCAGCTTCTGACAAACAGAGGCTAGGGACACCGCTCCTACCCATCTTGGCTAATAGCCACTGATGGACTGATTCGGCATGAATTTAGCTCTTTTTGAATGCTGATATAATCTTGGCCTTCACAACATCCTCTGTCGGGCAGTTCCAAAGTCTGACTGTGTGTTGCGTGATATCATTGCAGCTGTGATTATTTATACCCTTATTGAAATATTTGTGATTCCAGTACCCTGCTTATCTGTAAATGATCCACACAAGTATTGCATGCATTTATGTCACTGTACAGCAGTGGTTCTCAAAATTTTCGGCATTACACCTCCTTTCTGATTTTTGAGAAACCCTCACGCCTCGCCCCCCCCCCCCCCAGCAACAAAAAAAGGAACTGACTAGGGCTGAAAAACAAAAATAGCAAGGGGATTGACTGGGAGGGGGCAGGGAGGCTGGGTCACCTTGCACCCCCCCCCCCGGAAATCCTTCACACACACCCAGGGAGGCACGCCCCCCCAGTTGGGAATCCATGCTGTACAGTATTGTGTATCTGGCAAAAATGGAAGTACTGAAACATGGGGAGAGGGAATGTTTTGTGTGTGTGTGTGTGTGTGTGTGTGTGAGAGAGAGAGAGCTCACTGCCCTTAAAGTTACTGGCAGGAGTATTTGTTGCTGTTGATCCAAAAATTATGGTAACTTCAAAATCCTACATCCTATCTTTGATAAAAGCAGGAGGTATGTGAATAGTGTGTGTGGCCCATAAGAGGCTCTGTGTGGGGTTGGGAAGTGGATACAGTTACATTCATTTGCTTCTCCTTGGAAACACGTGAAGTGCATCAAAGAGGATTCAGAAGTTGCTCTGAGTCTGAGCGTCGCTAGTTGAACCCGACTAAACTTTTTTGTGGTTTGAGTTCTGGAGAAGAGCTGCTACTTCAGAGCTTGCTGAAAAAGAGAAAGTGTGACTGGCATTTCCTTCAACCCCCTGCACGTAGCCTCTCAAATCACCGGGGTGGGGCTAGGGGGTGGGCCAGGAGGTGAATGAAAAGTAGAGTGTCAGTGAAAGGCAGGAGTGGAGTGAGAGTAAGATGGGGAGCAACAGACAGGAGAGCAGATGAGTGAGAGCAGGTGCACAAAGACCCATACACAAGCCTGGAGAAACAAAGACACACGCACACTCTCAATGGTGCACATACACAGACCCCCACTATGAGGCACTGTCTGAAGGTCTGCTCAGAATCACCAATGTCCGGAGCTCCAGGTTCTCTCTCTCCAGCCTTATTTGATGCCTAGGAAGTAAGTAACCTTGATTGGACTCCAAGGAGAGCAGGTTCCCTGGGATGAGAGCGCTGGGTTGCTGGCTAGTGCTTGCTCTGGGAGATGTACAAAGGGGTTTCAGACCTACCCTCTCGTTGCTTTCCTGAGATGTTCACAAAAGCAACAACTGAGGTGATCAGAAAAGGAGAAGAGGCATCCGGCTGCCCCAGCGTTTCCATGAATCGCACCTCTGCTGCGCTCCATTCACCTTGCCGTACTCCAGAGAGAGGTGGCAGAGGACCACGGTGGGGAGCTAGAGGGAGCGCAGGCAGAATTCAACAGCTTCAGCAAGTGCATGGCACGGTGTTGACGAGGAGGCCATACACCATAAGGCAGACTGTGACTTGTTGTCGTGAGATGAGCTATAGAACAACAAAATCACTAGTCTTCCATAAGGGACATGGCCAGTGAGCACAGCAGACAATCCATGCCTTGCCCATTCAATGTCCACCTCCGAGAGAGCACCCATCCCACATCTTGCTCCCCTATGTTGATCCTGGAGGGTCTAGAAAAGGGCCCCCTTTTGTATACTGTGACAGAGGTGGCAATTTCCTGCAATATCCTGGACAAGCCTTATTGAATTCAATGTATGTAGTATAGAGGCCAGGGATTGTTTGTTATTCCATGGGGGAAGGTATCCATGGGTATGTCTACACTACCACCCTAGTTCGAACTAGGGTGGTAATGTAGGCAACCGGAGTTGCAAATGAAGCCCGGGATTTGAATTTCCCGGGCTTCATTTGCATCTCGCCGGGCGCCGCCATGAGGAGTAACGGTAGTTCGGAATAGGAAGCCTAGCCCGAACTACCTAGTCCGTGCCGCGTGTAGCCGCGCGGCACGAAGTCCACACTAGCGGACATTTAAAAATGGTGGCGCCCAGTGAGATGCAAATGAAGCCCGGGAAATTCAAATCCCGGGCTTCATTTGCAACTCCGGTTGCCTACATTACTACCCTAGTTCGAACTAGGGTGGTAGTGTAGACATACCCCATGAGGGTAATCAGGTATTAAAACCAGTGGGAGATTATTAGGCAATTCACTCAGGGTGCAACACTTTCGAAGAGGAACCTCTACTCCCTGTCTTCAGAGACTTGCACATAATGGCTCAAAATGGCTTCTCTGGAGGCCAGCACCAAAGGACAAAATCACCTAAGTTTAAATGACTTAGGGCTTTCTTTCTGACCCAGCAAATGGACAAAACCTGTGTCCTAAAGGGAAGGGTGTGTGGGCGTAAAACTTGGGAAAGGGTTGGAAGGGTTTTGGCCTATTCAGGCTCCATGAGACAGATTGTTCAGAACTTGTGACCAGCATGTCCTTTAAGCTGTGCACTTGTGCTGCCTCTCAGGAGAAATTCAAATGCCACCCAGCAATTTAGCAAAGCACCCATTCTTCTTTCTACTGGCGGTGCACCTTTGCACGTGTCTCCGTGCACATAAAAGTTTCCATCCAGACATGGATGAAATAAAAATTCCAATGAGGATGGAAAAGATTACAAGGAACATTGCTTGTGACCACAGCAAAACCCCTGTGTAGGACTTGTTCATCAGCCAGAGCCTGGCTGGAGTAAGGGTGATCTCTTGCACTAGCACTTGTTTTAATCTGCTTTCACTTTAAGAATAAACGTTCTTGCTCAGAACTGTGTAGCAGCTTAAACAGTGTGGCGATCCTCTTGTGTGACAGCTTTAAGGGGGGAAGTGAAGCAGGCCTGCTTTGGAAGACTTTGTTGTGAGGAGATCACAGGACACTTGGGGAATTGTCACCCTAGAAATACCCCGGTAAGTTAGGAGAGAGCAGCGTGTCTCCAGGCAAGACAGGTGATGGCTGCGGAGTCTGGAACCAACAGTGGATTCCCTTGCTGGACTCTGAGAAGGAAATTCAGGTGCAATTGCCCTGAACTGTGACACAGCATGTAGAGTGAGTCTCTCCCTCACGCCCACCTCCAAGGGATGAGGTGTGCATCTGATATGCTTATTGCTCATGCTCTCATGCCCATGAGGTCCAGAGGTCCAGAGAGATCACTGGCGTTTGGACTCCTATGATCCATTTTTGTCTCAGGGCAGGAGCAGGCTGGCCAGAGCAGGGGATATGGAGTACACCTCCGGGGTTCTGTGGCTAGCTGCCCCATCGATGGATTGCATGATCCTGGGTACATCTCTCCCTGGTCCGTGCCTGAGTTTCTCCATTTGTCCTTTGGGACTGGTACCCTTTCTCTGCCCAGCCAGGGGGCTGTGAAAGTGAATGGGTTTCTGAAGATAGGAGTGGACGTCAGTGTCTTATGTTGTTATTGAACGTGACATGGCAATGGACTTTTATTCATAACAACCCAGATGAATACTGGGAAAGTTATTGCCCATGGCCGTGCTCAGAGCAGTTAGTGTCCACAGAGCTCGCAGCTAAGACCGTTGTCATAGTGGTAAAATTACCCATAGATCACAGTGCTTAAAAGTGTGTGTCACCAGGTCGTCTCAAGTGCTGGCTGGGCACTGTCAGACATCACAATACAGCTAAGTAAAGACCCTTCCCCACTCATTTCTATTTTACTTCTCCACCGAGAGCAAATGTAGAAAGCTGACCCAGGCCCCAGGAAAACTCGCTCTGCTGTGAGACAATTCACCTCCTCTGACTGGTGTCATGGCCCTGCATACCTCCACCTGCCATGGGAAATGCAAAAGCCTTTTTGCTAGCCCATCCCTCCTCCTGGCAGAGAGGAAGCAGAAACCAGCAATGTACATGAGCTGGAATTCTATTCCCCTCACTCATTCATAATTAAGTGTCCTGCCCCCCTGGGTGTGGAAGCTGTGTGCAGAAATCAGATCCCTCTTATTTCTGTGCTTAAAGAAGGTCACTTGCATTGTCTGGGCCTGAGTCGCCTGTCTCTTACCCCAGGGTGACACCAGGGCACTCCACCGACATCAGTGGCAGTTCTCCCGAGGTACCGTGGTGGAGGGAGAATAAGAATGGATATTTTTTGTGAGATGATGATGTGGCTCAGTTGCACGTCTCCCTTTGCGGTCTCATTGCTGCAGCCTTTCATTTCCCCTTCTTTGCCCTAAGCTTGTAGGCTGAGCAGTTCTACATCTTGTTGCTTTCCCCTTTTAGTCACCCAAGGGCTTGTTCTGTCTTTTCAGAAATTAAAAGGTTTAAATTGACTTCAAACTGTAATTTAATTTCTATGTTCCCCCCTTTTAATGCATTTCTCCTAGTTATTAAACCTCTTCCCTAAATCTGCTGCCGTTTATTTCAAACATTTTTTCCTCTCCCTGCTGCTAAACTAATTAATTCCTCCTAATGACAGTCTTTAAAGTGTCCCACAATAACTTCCTAGGTGGACCCTGGAAGGTCATTTGGTTTTGCAGCAATTTCTAATCTTGTTTATTATATATGGTAAGACCATGGGATACTGCTGTAGGTAATTCTTAATTTTCTATTCTTTGGGAACTGCTGGCTCTCCTTTATCCTGCCAAGTAATTGTTAGTGGGGAGTGATCTGACCATAACACAATGCCCATATCCATTGAAACAAACGTGAACTTGCAAACAGAGGAAACAAAAGACAATCAGTGCAGGCATACACACGCCAAGAGCTTGAGTAGGAGTTGTTAGCACAGGCTAATGGAGACAGCCTTCTGTGTACGTCACAGAGGATTAGTTCAGTTAGGTTTTTTTTAATTACCTGAACTGCAGTTGTTGTTTAGCTTAGCTTCACTAGCTTTTCCTATGCAATTAAAATCCCCTCTTGTTATTTCCTTTCCTACTGCAAAAGTCATCAGAACTTAAAACACACTGGAGAGGTGGCTGTGGAGGGACTCCAATATGGTGGTATTTAGATAATCTGGAATAAGCAAGGATCTAATTGCTTTTTAGCGGAGTTACTCATGGTTTGTAAATCAGAACAAAATTTGGTCCTCGATTTTCAAATCAAGTCCCTTTGTGGTCACTTTCCATGATGGTAAATGCAGCTGACTTTTCCTGGCACAGGTGTTTGTGGCAAGCTTGCACAGACCTTTGCAGAAACTGATTTCTTAATTTAGCACTCCTGAAATTGCAAAGGAAGGGCTTTCAGGTTCACCTTATCAGAGAAGAGAAACAAGCCTGAGTCATGTAACTTACCTGGCCAATCACAGCTAGTCTTCACCATCTGAATAATGCATACTAACTACTGAACACTCCCACTATTCAGACCAACCTGTATGGGGAAATAAATTTGAAAAAAGTTGAAAAGTGGATTTATTTCTTCAGAATAACAACTGCATTTAGGAAACCACATCAGGGCACAGCTCTGATATGAGTAGAACAAACCACATTTATTCTATAAATGATATTTTGGGAATTTTAGGTTCAGCTCTAGTTTTTCCATTTATGAGGGTGAGATAATGTGAGAACTATTGTTCGGTGTCTCTTCCTTTCTTCACCACCTCCTTTTGTTCCAGTTCAAAAACAGCCAGCAGGTTGGTAGCATTTTGTGACCTTTACATAATGCTGCCATGTCTTCCTCAGTGGCCTGGAAATTGCAGTTAATGTACCTGAGAGGATTTTTTCCACAGGAGACAGTCAAGAAATGTTTCAGAGTTACCTGCAACTGCATCTGAAATCAGATTGGTAGAAGGTACGGCAGGAAGAAATTACATGACATGGCAGCTAGCAGAATGAGCTTGGTTCCCGCACACAGCCGGGAGGTTTGTGCAGAGCAATGTAAATATCCTGGCTTCTCCAACCAGCAAAGATGTGCAAACTTTTGGAAATGTTCAAAGCTAGAAAGCCAGATTACCTGCACTGTAATGAGTAGTGGACAGGGTATCCCCTCTATAAGTCGCCCTGGTATATACTGTATCCATTCCACACTAAAGTCATTGACACTTGTAGGAACTGACGCGTTATACGTCCTCCCATTCCCCACTCTTAAGTCACTCAAAAATAAAAAAAAATTGTGCAAATGGAAGTCATCTGTGGGGGAAAAAATCCCTACTTTAAGTTGTTCTGCTATAAGTCCACATTTTTGGACGGTATCTTGGACCTACAGCAAGGACGGCCTGCAGACATATCCTAATTTAATTATCTATTGACTCCATCCATGATAGGTAAGTGCTAGTAACTTGGTGCAAAATCTGGCTAAGATCAAGTTGATGTTAACAGGCACATTGATGTCTGCTGCACCGCATACTGTGCCTTGGGGTTCTGTGCATTCACACAGTGTTGTCTGATTCAGAAATTAGGCACAGTCCCTTGGTGTGTCAATATTTCACACAGAGTGAAATCCTGGCCTTACTGAAGAGTGGTGTTTTAGATGCTGCTTGTAATTATTTGAATTGGGAGCACTGGCTGTAAAGAGGTTTCACCTTTGTTAAATAAAGGCCTGTTGAAGTTTGTTACTACCTTGCTTGCATGATACAACATGAAGTCATAGACTTTGAAGCCCCTGTCTATTAAAAGGGCACACCATTTGCACAAGTCTCTGCAAAGTTATCCAGTCTCCTTTTAATTGAAAAAACACCCTTGCACAAGCAGTTGTGAAAACAACTTTTTGCAGCTTTACAACCCTTTTATCGGTTCCTTAAATGGCGAGGAAATATTGTGAGGTCACATGCCCCCAAAGCATCTGCATCCCAGCCATCCACTTGCTAACGGGCATGGAAACAGATAAGTCAAAATCACTTTACATTTCAATATAGTGGATTCAGTTTTTTTGACTGACCATAATTTTTATTATGCATTTCCTATCTTATGTCATTATTAATAAGAGCTCAGCATTTAAGCTGCAAATGCTCACTGAGCAGATCAACCTGGTTTTATGTTTCAGAAAGGATACAGGAAAACAATCACACAGCCATCACTTTACATCCACTAGCCAGACTAGAGCTGGGTGAACTATGCAAAAAACATTATGGTCCTGAACCTGCAATTAGACTAGGGTTGCCAGGTGTCCAGTTTTCCCCCGACAGTCGGGTAATCATGTCTTCTGTCCGGTAAAAAAAACAAACCAGAAAATCCTGGGCATATAAAATGTCCAGTATTTTCTGTTTTTCTCAGACGGAAGGTCGACGGGGACATTTTCCCCCTGCTATGTCTGGTGGGGTTTAGGGAGTGGGGAGCACACGAATTTAAAGGTGCAGCGACCTTTTTTTAACCAACCAATTTTTTTCCCTGTCATGTTCAGAATTTTTTGTGAATGTATCTGGCAACCCTAAATTAGACCAATGCCCATGGTCCCCAATGACTTCATTATCCTCTGTGTGAGTGCACCTGATTCAATGGATTTATTTGATTGCACATTAATTTTGAGGATATTTGTGTCCATATTTTGTTTTCAGCACTCATTCAGACAAGTGAGTGTCCTCTGTTCTTAAGCATGGTTGTGGAAAGGGAAAGTTCATGATTCCTTACATCAGTGTGAAAGTTGGTGCAGGAAAGATATGTTCACCTCATCCTCTTGAAATCTTCCATTTCCCTTCCTCTTGTCTAGAAAAGTTTCAGTGATCCAATCAGAAATCAAAGATTAAGCCATGTGAATTAAGGGACCAATCAGATGGTACAAAGAAGCAAAGTTTTGAGGTTTACATAGGACCCAGAGATTGAGATAGTTCAGATGCTTTATGCAAATATATCTTGAATAATGAACAAAACTGTAAAATTGAGACGATTGTGGGTAGAATAAAGTGCTAAATTTGTAGACTGAACATTTCACTGCAGGTAATTGGCCTGCCTCTAAATGAGACAGGAGCAAGCATTATCCCAGAAGGCTAGAAGAGCTTGGATGGCTTGGTTGTTGATCGTTAGCCATTTCCTGTCCAGCAATATTTTGATTCTTACACAATAATCCTTGCTATTTAGACAGAAGCTGTTCATACTGTGTATATGACTCACCACAGCTGGATCCTGTAGAATATTGGTCTATAAAGCTCTTGTAAGTGGCTATTAGACCAATATTCCCGACATGGTCTGTCACTGGGCCAAATTCAGGCCGGGTGTAAGAAGGTGCAACACAGCTGAAGTCAATGAAGATGCACTAGTCCATCTTCCTTGCCTGTTTTGCAGTCCCTGCGTTTCTCAATTTCTGTCTCACTATCTCTAGCCTCCACCTCTCCCCTTTAATCAAAGTAGGCTGTGGAATAAAGACATCTTGATATTTGGATTGGGAATGGAAATGAATTCATGTGATGTCCCAGCACAGGGAGGAGGCAGCCACAGGCGAGAGCAGCTGCTGTGGCAGACAATTAGCATGATCATGTTTATGAATGTGGATCAGTAATTCCAGGTAAAGTCCCTGAGAGTGCTAATGCCAGAGAACAATGCTTCCTCTCTGCCCAGGGAGCCAGGCAACGGGTAGAGGGCTCCAGCAACAGCAGCACGTTCCTGCTGTGACTCCAAAACGCTTCATTTCTCAGTCCCAGCCTGGATGCTTCTCATTCTGTATCCTAAAGAAGCTATTATCGAGAAGCTGGGGCACTGCCTATGGAGTCCAAGAAGTGCTGCTGCAGACTGTACCCACATGTATTTATCTCTCATTGGCCTTCGCTGTGTTCAGCAGTCACAGACGTGTATCTGCATGACCTGCTTTTGCCATTGCCAGGAACTGACCATCCCAGGGTCATTCTGGAAGGGGCTGTGGTGCAAGAGGTGCAGGGAGAAGTGCACTTCATGGGGACAGACAGGTGGTCTTCAGGTGAAATGCTAATAATGGTTTGTCCGGTTTGACCACCGTTCACCAGAGGATCCCGGCTATTTGACAAACATTCCCTAACCAAGCTTCGGGCAACCCTCCCACTTTTGGGAGCTGCCTGCACTGGGAGAAAAGGTGATTTTTAAGCTAACAGATGGTAACATCCCAGTGTGTCGTTTTAACACATTAGCAGATTGACTGGGAGCATGTGCAGCTCTTGTTTCCCAGCCTAGCCAGCAGAGAAGGAATAGGGTTAGGATGAGGGCGAGACAGCCCAGCAAAGAAGCCCTGGCTCCTGCTTCGTGTTAACTCAGTGTCTAAGAATAAAGAAGGGCTCGGTTCACATCTTGGAGAGGAAGGAGGCATAGGGGAGGGGGTAGCCCTTGGGCTTGGTGAAGGCCCCGTGCTCCAGACCTACCCAAAGTTCTGGGACCTACTGGACTAGGGCATCTGCAGAGACCTAGAGTGTCATTGGGGACTGTAGGGCATCAAGACATCTCCAACTCACCTGTGGTTCAGTAGAGCTACCGAACTCAGGAGCAGGGCTTTCCTCCAGCAGCCCCCAGCATCTCCCCTCACACAGGCAGGCAGGTCTCATGCAGGAGGCCATTCTGTGTCCCACAGAAGCTACAAATGAAAGCAGAGGGAGAGAGGATGTGGAGAGGGTTCAGTGATTTGAAGGGGACAGTTTGGAGCAGTAGGAGAGCAGCAGAGGAACCGAGGGAAAAGTTGAGATGAAGCTGAAGTAACTGAAGCCTGGAGCTGAGCAAGTTTTCTTCAGAGAGGCTAATCCAGACCAAAGCCTCAAGAAGAGGTACAAGTGTTCCTAGTTTGGAGGTAACAGACTGTTCAGTGTGAAGTGGCAACTACAGTGGGTGGTAAATCCTGCCCCAGCTACTCCCAGTGTCTCTGCCCACTGCTAACTCCTTGCCTCTTTTCAGATGCCACCCTCCTCTCCAGTCCAGACTACACGCCCAGCTTTTTCCCAAATTAAAGGCTCCAGTCCCATTCTCTGTGCCTCCATCTTTCCCCACACTCACTCTCCTTCAACTCAGTCCTCCCATTCCCCTGCCATCCCTGCTGGGTGCACTGAGCGCATACTGATTGCCCTGAGATGTAGAACTAACCAGCTGGGGCACGTCTGTGGGAGCGAGGCAAGTTTATTGACCAAGCAGTGATCCCAAGACCAGAGTAGGACAATTGAAAGAAATAAGCGTCCCCTTTCAGCCTCCTGCTGTGGTAAATGGAGTGATTGCCACTCAGGGAGCTGCCTCGGTAGCTGGGTAACGAGTCAGTTGCTTATGGGTGAACAGAAGGGTTTCCCACTTGTAACCATTATTGTCGTTATTACCATCAATGCCAGGGCTGGACTGACAGCAATGTCAGTCATAGATTGACAAAGACAGGGCGTTTTTCTAGACCAGGGGTTCCCAACCTGGGGTACGTGTACCCACAGGGGGTACAAGAAGCTTGTCAAGGAGGTACGGGGAATATTTGGTAAATAACTAGATTATCCTAAGTGAAATATTCCAAAAGTAGTAGTGTTAGTGAAAAAAGTTGTGGATTCTAGAGTCTAGAATTTATTTCCTTTCATATTGAATAGGGGGTACGGGAAGGTTTACTAAAAGCCAAGGGGCTACGGGGACCGAAAAAGGTTGGGAATCCCTGTTCTAGACGATCTTCTTAGCACAAGCATCCCTGACCTGGAGGGACTATTTCTGCAGATGGCAGGGGAAAGACCTGCTGAGAAGGTTAGGAAAAGTGCCAGTGGGCTGTGGTGAGGTGGACACCTGCCCATAAGAAACTGGGGGGAGGCTGGGAACTTGTTTCACCTTGTCAGTCAGATACAACAAGCTCAAGAGCAGCAAGGGAAGAAGTCCGGCCAAGAGACCATTGCTAAGGGAGGTGTGGGAAGAAGCTGTAAATGCTAATGGAACAGACGTCAATCACAGAAGCCAACAGTTTACATCTAGGAAGCATCTGTAGCTGGAGATGACCTCAGCCAAAGAGCAGGATATGCTGACCAGTCTGTAGTTCTCAGGTTAGGGATGTAAGTGACTATAGTTGACTAGTTGACTATCTGATAAGCAAAAGCTTATCTGATCGTTGACTAGTCTCTTGACTAGTTGCTTTCCCCCACCTCGCTGCCTCTATCAGTGGTTCCCCCCAGCACCATCTCTGTGGGCAGCAGGGGGTAGTGGGGACCGGGCAGGAGCCAAGAATTAGCTGATTCCCAGTCCCAGATGCTGCGCCTCTTCCTTTTAAATATATTAAGAGCAGGCAGGCTCTTAATACATTAAAAAGGCAGAGCTGCAGCGGGGTTAGTTCCCCAGGACGGGAGCTAACCCCACTGCAGCTCCCATGCTTATCGACTAGTCAATGGAAAAATCCACCGACTAGTCGATTAGTTGATTAAACTAAATTTAACATCCCTATCCCTGGGCCTAATGCTCTTCCTACCTTTTATCCCACCTTCACCCAACTGCTTCACATCTTAGGTAACTGGGCATGGCTGCAGCCTGAAGTTCGCAGTACTGAGTTGTGCTGTGCAGAGGAAGAGCCAAGTGCCAAGGAGTTTGTGTTCCTCTGACAGAGGCAGAGGAAACTCTGCTGGGCAGCACCCAGTAGAATATGGCTGATGCTGATCAGCTAAGGACTCTGCACAGGTCAGTGCCCTGCAGAGATTCACCTGCTTCCTTTGACTCAGTCACAGCAATAACTGCCCCTCCCAGTAGCCCCACCCTTCCTTGCTTCCAGCTGTCCAAACAGAGCCCTCAGGCACTGAGCTCATCTCCCTGATGTGCAGTACACAGGGAAGGAGGCCCCAGGCCATCTCTTCTGAGCAGGGTGGCAAGGGAGAGGACGACAATACCGCAAGCACCACAGAAGAACGATCTTGCATTTGCCCCCAGGGGACAGGGTAGCTGGATTAGCATTGTTTTAGGAATTAGGGGTGGAAGATTCCTATGGCTGCTGGGGTAGCCCACATGGGGTGGAAAGCGGGTGACCCTCCCCATCACCCCGCTCTGCTGGCTTAGCCCTGGGAGAACAGTGAGCAATTACGGGCCTTGCGGAAGCTTCATTATTGTGCTGTCTCGGCCTCGTTTGACAAGACGCTTTATTGCCAAAGTTATTAAAAGTGAAACGTGCAGCTCTGTGCTGTAATTTCCTGTCTGCAGCGATAAGCCAGGCTGCTCCTGCTGTGTAATAAACAGTTATTTTTATGTATGGCTCTGTCTGCGGGTGGGGAGTGGGACAGGGCCCAGCTCCCATTAATTGCATTTGTTAATGAGATTTATTTTGGGACTTCTGAAGGAGGCCATGTGCGCTGTCCCCCCCCCCCCCCCCCTTGTTGCTTTGCAGCAGAGGTGGCCAATTGGTAGCTTTGTTGCTGAGCCGTAAATGATAGGAAGCAATGGCACCTCTCTCTGACCCTGTATATCTGGGGGACGGGAGGAGAGCAAGAGAGGGAGTGAGTGTGAGTGTGAGTGTGAGTGTGAGTGTGTGTGTGTGTGTGTGTGTGTGAGAGAGAGAGAGAGAGCAAGAGCACGTGTGTGTGTGAACATGAGAGAACGTGTGTGTGTGAGAGAGTAAGAGGAAGTGTGTGTGAGTCTGAGAGAACGTGTGTGTGTGAGAGAGAGCAAGAGCAAGTGTGTGTGTGAGTGTGTGTGCGAGAGAGCAAGAGCAAGTGTGTGTGTGAGCATGAGACAACGTGTGTATGTGTGTGTATGAGAGCAAGAGCAAGTGTGTGTGAGCGTGAGAGAACGTTTGTGTGTGTGAGAAAAATATTTGACAGGCAGCACCACCTGCCTCTCATCTTAGCCAGTGTTACTACTTCATCCTTTTTTATCAAAGCCAAGAGAAACGGAGTGGCAGCAGCCACAGCCCAGCTCTGCTTTAGTGAAATTTAAAACAAAACCCAGCATCCTCCCCTCCCCATTACAAATCCATGTTGATTTCACAGGATCGCTAGGGAGTCTGAGAGAATTCTGGGAGCTGGCCCAAAGCATCACACGGTCCACAACTTGCAGCAATTTCCAGTTTGTGCAGTGACTGTTCTACAACGTGTAAAGTGTTTGTTTCGTAATCTCTCCAGCTCTCCCCAAATCTGCTCCCCATTCAAAGAGTGCCCCCGCTTCCAGCTCAGAAAACTGAGTGGGTTCAGAAAATCCATGGATGCAAGCCAGGAATTCTTGTTGACTGTGGGTGGATCCCTCCATTATCACATCATGTGCAATTTCCCTCTGTCATTATTCTAGGGCTGCCTTCCCCAGACACATCCCTGCCATCTCCTCATAGCGGCAGCTTGGATGGGGAGCTCTCATAGCTTGAGGTTCCATGAAAGACCAGTTGAGTCCCTTACTCCACACAAGGGAAAGGGGGCTAATGTCTTCCATTCAACCTCACCCTATGCAGCCTGTGTCTGCCAGTCATGTCATGGCTCAGGTCCCAAGAGGCCAGCAGCTTACCAGTAACCCGTGCTGCATCCCTTGTGGAAGGGCGTGGAGCAGTACAGCTCAGCATGGCCACATGACTGATCCCGGTCCCATCTGGAAGGGGGGCAATCACGGACAGAGGGGTCAGCATGCAGAAGGAGGGAAGTGCTTTGGAATAATTCCCCTATTGCAGCAAAGGTCCCAGTTCAGCTGCCCATGCATCCTAGCAGGGATGAACACGCTAGGCTCTGATAGCCATGGGGTTTCCCCATCCTCCCACACCCCGTAGACGTTTATCTCAAATTGCTCTAGACACATGCCCGACAACAGGCACCAAAGGAAGTCATGTGATCCCAGACCCCTCTAGATCCGAGACAGGCAGACCATAGAACTAGATCACTCTAACCCTGAGGGACGGTGTCATGTGGGGTTAACAATAGGTGGGGAGATTGCTGGGGTCTAGTCTCATGTTGGTAAGGGAGGCAAGCTCGGGGCAGATGTCTAGGCAGAGATAGGGAGAGAAACAGAAGAGAACAGACATCTGGGCAAGGGGGTCAGATGGATCTTTCAAGAAGAGGGGAGGGGCAGTAACCAGGGTGGGTTTGGGCACTCTGAGCCTACGACTAAACTACGATCCTCTCGTGGAAGAGCAAATGCAAATGGAGCGCTCATTTGCATATGTCACGCTCTCATTTACATTTCCTCTTCCTTTCCCTTTTGCACAAGAGGTTTTTGCGCAAGAGCTGCTCTTCCTCAAAAAATAAGATTGCAGGACACATGCTTGTCAGAGCGGAAGAAGCCCAGCAAGAGAGTAAAAGTATGTGCTATAGGTTAAATCCTTTTCTGGAATAGCACTCACCTGCCCTTTCATTACACTCTGTCCCAATACAATGCATAGTCCTGCTCCTCTCCCTCTTCTAGCCCCCACTTGAGGCCCAAGCGGAACATCCTGACCCACAACAGAGCAGAGCAGCGATTGCTGTGGGACAAATACCTTCTTCCAAGGCCCTTCCCGCCGCCTCCTCTCTGCTACCCTTGATGGTGTTTCTGTGCAGAGCTGAACAGCAGCTGAATAACATGTCCTTGGAGGCAGCCACTTCTTTTATTCCGGGGGCAGAGCAGCGCAGAGAAGCCTTTCCCTTTGTCGGATGCCAGATGCTTGCAGGCCTGATGGATGCTCTGCTAGCTGTTTGCAAATCTCATTTGCAGGAGCTCAGCTGGAATGGAGGGTTACATACATTTTTTTGCTATTGTTGAAGTAAATGAAACATTTCCTTTCCCTCTTAGCTAGAGGCGCAGAGAAGCAGCAGCAGCAGCAGTAAGAGCCTGTCTGTTTAATCTGCCTTTGAAACCCTCTGAGTTTAGTTCAGTCTGGGTGTGAATCTGGTTGTGGACAGGGGCTGCAATCCATTCCCTCCTGTGGGTCTGCACCACTCTGGTACCAGAACCATGACTCAAGGCAGCTTTCCAGCAGGGTTATTCCCGGCAGGGCTGGATTGTGGGATTTCTGCCCATGGCAGACTGACAGAGATTGGCATTGTACACAGATAAATGCTAAATAACAATGCTGCCAAGAATCAGGCGGTTGGCTTCCTCCAAGTAATCCATCACATGGTTTCCAAATGCTGGAGTCAAACTGGGTCTGGGCCCAAAACCTGCCATATTGTAATGGTGTGAATGGTGTTTAACCAATATGGTTAAAAGCAGTATGGACAGGGGTTAAGTGTGAGATGCTCATAGCTGTGAACTGTATTAGATTGTCTGCTGCTCTGTGTGCTACATGCTATGGACAAAATGCCTAGGCAGGATTTTCTTCTCACTTATGGTGTTATAACTCCAATGCCTTCAGTGGAATTATTCCACAGTCACACTTAAAGTATAGAAGACTCAAAGCCACACACAGGTGTACCCTCCTTGAACATTACAGGTGGGATTTAAAAATATAAAACTTTAGAAATACCTAGTAAGAAAACCTGCAGCCTGCAGCCAAGGCCAGCTATATATTTTAGTCACTAAAGTGGTTTGGTTCATGGTTTCACTTCCCCATACATAAATTAGTAAAGACCCTTCCAAACATAGAATCATAGAACTAGAAGGAGCCTCAAGAAGTCATCAAGTCCAGTCCTCTGCACTCATGGCAGGAACAAACACCATCTAGACCATCCCTGACAGATTTTTGTCTAACCTGCTCTTAAAAATTCTCCAGGGATGGAGATGCCACATGGCAATTTATTCCAGTGTTTAACCACCCTAAGGGAATATTTACACTGCGGAGCTATTTTGGGATACTGGAAGTATCCCAAAATAGCTATTCTGCGTCTATTGGAGCAGTCCATTATTTTGAAATAGTTTTCAAAATAATGGGAGGCTTATTCTGACATCCCAGTAATCCTCGTTCCACGAGGGATAAGGTACATTTCAGAATAGCGAGTTATTTCGAAATTTGTCACTGCGTAGATAGCACCAAATTGTGAAATAAGCTATTTCAAAATAGCATAGAAATAAGCTAGTAGTGCAAATTACATAGCTTATTTCGAGCTAAGGGTGCTGTATATATGCCCCCTAACAGTTAGGAAGCTTTTTCTAATGTCTAACCTAAACCTCCCTTGCTGCAATTTAAACCCATTGCTTCTTGTCCTATCATCAGTGGTTAAAGAGAATAATTTTTCTTCTTCTTCCTTGTAGGTACTTGAAAACTACTTTGTCCCCTCTCAGCTTCTCTTTTCCAGACAAAGCAAACCCAGTTCTTTCAATCTTCCCTGATAGGTCATGTTTTTGAGACCCTTAATCATTTTTGTTGCTCTTCTCTGGACTTCCATTTGTTTAAATTCATCCTTTTAATTTAATTTAAGTTTCCACTTTTTGAAGGACTCTTTTTTGATTTTTATACCATTCAGGGTCTCTTTTATATCATTCAAGCTAAGGTGGTCTTTTGCCATACTTCCTGTCTTTCCTACAGAGTGTAATAATTTGCTCTTCTGCCCTTAATAATGTCTCTTTGAAAAACTGCTACAGGCCATCCTCACTATAAGTCCAAGAAACATTCAAAAAAACCTTGGACTTATAGCGAAAAAACTTAAAGTGGGGAATTTTTTTCCCTGCAACTGACTTCCATTTGCGCAAATTGGGAGGCGGGGGGGCATGGAGGGAGGTTGCACGACTTAAGAGCGGGGAATGGGAGGACTTATAACGCATCAGTTTCTACAAGCGTCAACGACTTTAGTGTGGAATGGATTATACTGGGGTGACTTATAGCCCTGTAACTGTCTTCAATTATTTTTCCTCTTAGACTCTTTTCCCATGGGCTCTTACCTACCAACTCCCTGAGTTTGTTAAAGTCTGCCTTTTTGAAATCTATTGTGCTTATTTTGCTGTTCTCCCTCCTACCATTCCTTAGAATAATGAACTCTACCATTTCATGATCACTGTCACCCAAGCTGCCTTCCATTTTTAAATTCCCAATCAGTTAATCTCTGTTTGACAAAACCAAAACTAGAACAGCCTCTCCCCTAATCATTTCCCCCAACTTCTAGAATAAAAATTTGTCTCCAATACATTCCTGGATAATATGTGCCCTGCTGTATTATTTTCCCAACAGATGTCTGGATAGTTGAAGTCCCCCATAACCCCAAGTCCTGTGATTTGGCTGATTTTGTTAGTTTAAAAAAAAAACCTTATCTACCTCCTCATCCTGGGTAAGTGGTCTGTAGTAAACCCCTGCCATAACACCCTTATTTTTTTTACCTCTTTTATCCTTACCCAGAGACTTTTAACAAGTCTGTCTCCTATGTCCATCTCAACCTCAGTCCACATGTATACATGTTTAAAATATGAGGCTACACCTCCTTTCCTTTTCCCCTGCCTGTCCTTCCTAAGAAAGATGTAGCCTTCAATACTAATATTCCAATCATGTGTAATATCCCACAAGTCTCTCCTTTATCCCTGCTGTTACAGTCCATGCTCCCTCCAATTTCTGACTCTTCTTCCAGCTCTCCATGTTTTTGACTTATCAGTAGGCTTTGGTCACCTGCCCCCATTGAATCTAATTTAAAGCCCTCCTCACTAGGTTAGTTAGTCTCTGTCCAAATACACCCTTTCCCTTCCTAAGTAGATGGACTCCATCTCTGCTTAGCAGTCCTTCTTCCTGGAACAACATCCTACAGTCAAGGGAGCCAAAGCTTTCCTGTGACACCATCTTCACAGCCAGGTATTCACCTCAGCTGCCTCTAGAACTGGCAAGTTTTTCTGCAAAAGCATGTGCTTTTGCGGAAAAACTTGCTAGCTGTTTACACTGGCTGCTTGAATTTGCGCAAGAACACTGATGATCTAATGTAAGATTGTCAGTGTTCTTGCGCAAATACTATGCTGCTCCCGTTTGGGGAAAAACCCTCTTGTGCAAATGTATTTGTGCAAGAGGGCCAGTGTAGACAGCTAAAAACTGTTTTACGCAAAAAAGCCCCAATGGCGAAAATGGCGATCGGGGCTTCCTTGCGCAAAACTGCGTCTAGATTGACACGGACGCTTTTCTGCAAAAAGTGCTTTTGCGCAAAAGCGTCTGCGCCAATCTAGACACTCATTTCCGAAAATGCTTTTAAGGCCCCTACCCTTGAGCAGAAGGATCAAAGAGAATACCACCTACACTCCAAACACCTTCTTCACCTGTACTCCCAGATCCCTGTAATCACTTTTGTTCTGATGAAGGTCACACTTCGCAGTATCATTAGTGCTCACATGGATGGGGTACAGGAGATAGTAGTCAGAGGAGCAGTTGATCCTCAACAATCCTTCCATAATGTCTCAGATAGGGGCCTCTGGAAGGCTGCATACCTCCCGGGATGCTATGTCAGGGGGACAGACTGGGGGCCTCTGTCCCCCTCAGAGAGAGTCTCCAACCACCACTACCCTGCGTTTCCTCCTGGGAGTGATGGCTGCAGACCTCCCAACCTTGGAAGTACATGGCCCACCTCCCTCCACCTTAAGGGGTGATTCCTCATCTCTGGTACCCAGGGCAGCTTAATTGTTCATCACCGTGGCAGATAGATTCGAGTAGGGGTGGAACACTGCCTGCTGCCAGAAGTAACCAGCTGCCAATGTCCTCCCTGTGACAGAGCCACCTCCTCCTTCCCCAGTTGTGTGACAGCAGTCCTCTGTAGTTGAATAACTTTCTCAGTCTTAGATGTCCTCACAGGAATACTCGAGGAATTCCTCATGGGCACAGATACTTCAGCTTAACCATTGCTCCTGAAGCTCTCCCGCCTGCTTCCTGAGGTACTCCACCAGCAGGCGCCTTTCACATTGCGCCTTTCACAGCCTGGTTTTCTGTGAGTAGGAAATGCAGGCCACAGTCTTTGCAAATCCACAACAGGGTGTGGGTAGAGGCATCCAGGGGTAGGTTGTCTGTCTGGATACAGATGGAGGAGACAGGAGCAATGTTGGTACAGGCAATGCGACCCTTCCTAACCATGGTGACTCTATTAGGACTCCCTTTCAAACTGCCCTTTTCGCTAACCCCCACTGGTCACTTAGCCCCTGGCTTTTAAGGCCTCCTCTCCTACCCCCTCATTAATCACGCAGGGGAGAGTGATCACAAGGCTGATCAAAAATGATCAAGGGAACAAAGGCTCAGAGAGTCCCCAGGCACACAATCCCAACTGGCCCAGTAACTGAAATAACCTGAAAGAGCAAACAACCCCACAAACAGTCAAGCAAACTCATCCACCCTAATGTTAGTTAGTACTTGCACCTTGTTCATTCAGCTGGAGGCATCTCCTTCTCCCCCTCTCAATCCCCCATTTGTGGTCATCTGTTTGCTAACATGAGAAATCATTCTCAAATGGCATTGGCCAGCAACATGAATTCTGCGCAAGTGCTGCATGTATCCAATGAATGGGAGAGACACAGCAGTTAGCCCCATCTTATTTATTCCTCTGACTCACTCTAATATCACGGATTCGCAATTTTGGCTTTGACAATCCAAAACCACAAGTACTGTGGGGGTTGGGAGGAATCACAACAAAGAGGATGAAAATGCTCCTATAAAATCTTGCTCTGAGCTCAGCCTCCAATAGAGCCCAGCTATTCTCCCTGCCTCAGCTCTGGGTCAGAGTCTACGTCAGCTGTTATGCAGCTCTATGGCCCTTCCCAGACTCCCATAGCTTGGTGACTGGCAGTAATCACTTGCTAGGTAAGCTCCCTTCCATGCCAGCCAGGGCCCCTTGTTAATTTGTATTGCAGCGTGTGTCGCAGACTGATGTGTAATTAGAACTCCTGAAGCCTGTCTCGTGCTATAATTGCCCTGACAGGGGCCACAGCATATCCGCTTGTTAATTAGTAAACCACAATATCCCGGGGGCTCACGGAGAGCTTCCTTAATTGTATTTCAGCTGGAACAGAGGGATAATTACCCTTCACTAACACTGCCACTTTTTAATTCCTTTTTAAAAATCAGCACTTTCTCTTTGTCTTTTCTTTCTCTTCCTTACCTCCACTTCCCACTAGCAATGCAACAAGCTGATTTTCCTAGATTAAAAAAACCAAAAACCTACCCATCACAAACAAACAATCAGACTCAGAGTCAGAAACCACAGAATACATCGCTTGGGGAACCTGAAGGAGTCTAATGTAACTGTGACTTTATAGGTGGAGACCCAAAGTTTGCCAAAGGAAGCAGCACAGTTCTCTCTCTGAACTAAGGCCAGGTCTACACTACTGGAGAAAACCAACCTAAGATATGCAAGAGAATAGTGTTGCTGGATTAAAAGTACCTTAAGTTAAATTTCTGCAGCATCTCCAATACAGGAAGTCAACAGAAGAAATTCTCCTATTGACTTCCCTTACTCTTCTTGACCCTGGGAATTACCGAGGTCAACAGAGGTTCCATCAGCAATTGATTTAGCAGGACCTGCTAAATTGAACCCTGTAAGATCGATCTCCAGAGCGTCGATCTTGGGGTAAGTGTAGACTTGGCCTAAACCAGTAGATCGGGATCTACCGATAGATCTTAGAACCTCTGACAGGTGATCCTGACTGGGCTGGCCGGGAGACTATCAAGCGCTGGCATTTCAGCTGCCCCTCCTACCACTGCCCAGAGCCTCAGAGCTGCCCCTGGGAGCTTCCTGCTTGTTGTGCAGGGTGGCATTGATGTCACTCTGTCCCCCTCCTCTGTACCCTGTATTCATAGAATGAGGAGGGCGGGTCCTCAGCAAAGGGGTGGAGCAGGAGTATTTGGGTTTGAGATAGATCCTGGACTGACTTAAATTCCAAAAGTGATCTCATGCTTAAAAAAGTTGGAGGCCACTGGCCTAAAATATGTTGTGATTTTTCTCTATGCATATTATGGCTTACATTTTCCCGCCTAGCCTGAGCTTTCCTTTGGAGGCTCCAGTCTGCTTGCATCCATTGAATTAGGGTGTAAATATAGGTACTTGTGCCACCGATCACACTACTTGATATACTCATGCCCTTTGGAATTTACAGGTGAGTGTTCTAATTTACAGTTAAATGCAGCTGAAGTATAAGTCATGTGCACAAAAAGGAAGATCCCTTTTTGAAATTAAACGTCCCCTTGTATCTAGCTGTGTATATGATATCCACCTTATGGCTGTTTGTATATTGCTCCTTTACATTTCTAACAAATACATTCCTTGTGCGCAGTGCTCTGCAGCCATTTTGTTCCCAGAATTCAAGACAGACTGTTTTAGCAGTATCTTTCACACACTGTGCTCTCTCACTCTCTCTCATGAAGACTTTACTTCTTTCTTGTTTTGTTGATCTCTTGATCGGAAAAAAAGGTCATTCTGAATGAATGTATCTGTCTGGAGATAGAACAGGTTCTTTTATAGCCTTTGATGACACAAGTTCAATATCCAGAAATCCAAAAGACATTTGATAAATACATTATAATATATTATCATAGTCCCAGTCACGGACAGGGAACCCACTAAGCTAAGCACTATACAAATACAGCACAGAAAGATAGTCCCTGTCCCAAAGAGCTGACAGCAATAGGAAGGAACTGCTGGAGTTGCTCTGAGACCTCCTTTCATGTCGTTCCCCAAGAGCTTAGTTTCACTCCAATCTTGTCACTCAGTTTTTTTTACTTGGCATACAGCAATACTCTGCAGAGCTGATCAGACTGAAGCATGGAGGTGGGAATAGAACACATTCAGAATTACTCAGCAAAAAAAATCATTTCTGTATATGCAATTTTCCAACATTAATAAACACATGCATAACATACTTCAGGGCTGGCTTGGTTACTTGGTAGGATCCAGTTCCTGTGCATCATACTCTGTCCATGCATGACACACTCTTTACCTCAGTGGTCACTGGTCACCAACCAGTAGATTGGGTTCTACTGGTAGATCTTGGAGCCTCCAATGGGTGATCCTGACTGGTTTGGTCAGGAAGCTATCAAGCGCTGGCACTTCAGTTGCCCCTCTACCCACTGTCATGCTGCTCATGGAGCTGCCTTGGAGCTGCTCCCCTGAAAGCCTCCTGCTTGTTGTGGAAGATGTGGGAGGGAGAAAGGGTGGTGGTGCTAATGTCAGGGTGTCCCTCCTCCCCACACTCCTGTACCCTGTCTCCACACAGAGAGAAGGGGATGGAGGGAGCTTGGCAATGCAAATCTCTGTCACTCTCACACACTGGGTATGTCTCTGTCATTCTCACAAACACACAGGCTATGTCTACACTTGTGGCTTCTTGTGCCAGAAATATGCAAATGAGGCTAAGCGTGGAATATCGTTGAGCCTCATTTGCATACCTAATGAGCTGCCATTTTTGCAGAAGAGGCTCTTGTGCCAGAAGGAGCTGTCTACACTGCCCCTTCTTGCGCAAGAAAAACCCTCTTGCGCAATGCCGTTCTTCCTGAAAATAATCAGCGTAGCGGCATTGCGCAAGAGGGTTTTTCTTGCGCAAGAAGGGGCAGTGTAGACAGCTCCTTCTGGTGCAAGAGCCTCTTCTTCAAAAATGGCGGCTTCTTAGGTATGCAAATGAGGCTTGACGATATTCCACACTTAGCCTCATTGGCATATTTCTGGTGCAAGAAGCCGCAAGTGTAGACAGAGCCACACTGTCCTTCACTCTCATCTCCCAACCCAACACATATGTGGGGGGGTGGGTTGTTATTTATTTTATTGCTTGCAAAGTGTGTTCAGTGTGGTTTTTGACTGGGCTGTGCGGTTTTTGACTGGGCTGTGCATTTCATAATTTTCATTTCTCTCTCATGCTTAAATTTAATTATTTGAGTAGTGAGTTCTGAAATACCTAACCTGTTGTGGCTGGAGTTGTTATCCCTATGGTAACTGCTGCTCCTGGATGTAGCTAGCGTATCTCTGCAGTCCCTGAGAAAGGCAGAGCAGGGGGTCGCCACATGCTGTCCTTGTCTGCAGACACCACTCCTGCAGCTCCCATTGATCAGTACTGGCTAGTAGAAGCTGTGGGCTCAGTGCCTGTAGATGAGGGGCAGCACATGGAGCCGTGGATCCATTGTCATACATGCCAGCTGCTTTCAGGAGTGGTGCAGAGTCAGGGGGGGAGTTGGTCAGCAGGGACACTGGCAGGTGACATGTGCTGGGAGGAGAGAAGCAGAGGGTGGAGCTTAGCTGCCATTAATTTTTTTCTGTAGGTGCTCCAGCCCCAAGCATCTCTGAAGTCAGCACCTATGCACACTTATTTCAGCTCGTACAGACACCCTGCCTCTAGTCTACTGAGCTATTTACCTTCCCAACCATGCCCACTGAACAATGACTCTAGTCACTGATGGCAAATCACTTATACTCAGGCTTACAGAAATTTAGGAAGCAGGACTCCTGGTTTCTGACTCAGTTCTGCCATTGGCTTGCTAGGCACCTCTCAGGCAAGTCACTCCATTTCAGGGTTCCCTTTCTGCTGTGGGAGAGGACAATAGTGGTCTTACAAGACTTCCCAGTCTTAACAAAGTACTTAGAGCTCCTTGGATGCAACAGGCCATATACAAGCTGAGCAGGATTATGACAAGTAGGGCTGCCACTCTGGCATCCACCAGGGACTGAATGAGGGAGTTCCAAAGCTCAAATCTTGAGCCTGAGCAATAGGGCTATTTCCTCTAGCAGGAAGTGGTAGAAGACACTCACCATCAGGGCAACATAGAGTCATAGAATCATAGGGTTGGAAGAGACCTCAGGAGGTCATCGAGCAGCCTGCATGCACAAAGCAGTGGGTTACAAGTACAGTAGCCACGCACCACCAATGAACCAAGGCTATTGCTCCATCAAGAATGTGGAGGGATGAACCCACTCTCTCTTGAAATGATCATTATATAGAACAAAGCTGCTAAACCTATGGCACGATGGATCAGCCAACACCACTTGTCATGCCAGTCCCCCATGAATATCACAAGGCTTGCATGCCTTATACCAAACTTAGTTCGCAGAAGGATGGAAACAGGATCCTATATGGACCTTGAATTTCACCTCAGACTCAGTGCAGTCAAGTTCACCTTGGCAACCCTGTGGCATTCCTTGTTAAGAAGGGTCTGGGTAATGTACAACACTGGCAAGGCTACAGCAGCCAGAGAAGAAGTCCAGCTTTTTAGCTGTCACTCTGAAGTAAAAGTTGGTTGGAAATTTTAGCTGAAAATATTTCAATTAAAAACAAAATGTTTTAAGCATTGTGAGGGTTCTTTCTAGCAATTTCCAGGCAGCTCTTCTCCAGGATATTCACCAAGGCTGACTGGGATGGGGAAAGGAGGCTGTTGAAATTGCAAGACCAACTGACTGGCCCAAGGACATTGATCCCTCTCCGGAGACAGGAACTCAGAGCTCCAGAACACAACCAGCAGGGAAAGGGCCTTGTGCAGTGTTGCTAACTGCCCCAGTACCTGGAAGGGTTTCGGTGGGAACACTGTTCACTCTTTCACACACAATAGTAGACCACACGGCCCTCATGCTGCATCACTTCAGTAAGGCCATATCGCTAACATCCCATCCACACCCGCCGGCTGATAGGGGGTGGAGTGGGAGGGCAAAGTGGGCAGCTGAACTAGGGCCTGGTGATTCAAATGGGCCTGCAGCAGTGGCTGCAGCCTTGGGCCCTTTAAATTGCTGCCAGAGCACCAAGATGCACTCTCCATCCAGCTCTGAAGGCTGGGGAGATGCGTCACACTCTGGACAGCACTGAGGACTAGTGACTTCTAGCCCCACTCCTTCTGCCTGAGACCTCAGCTCTTCTGGGAGCACAGAGCCATCCCCTTCTCCCCGCCATCTTCCCCAGGGACCCATGGAGGCCGTCAGCTCCCCTGTTTTCATCCACCAACACTGCCATAAGAACGGTCATACTAAGTCAGACCAATATTCCATCTAGCCCAGTATCCTGTCTTCCAACATTGGCTGGTACCAAATGCTTCAGAGGAGCAAGGCAATTTTGAGAAATCCATCCCCTCATCCGGTCCCAGCTTCTGGCACTCAGTGATTTAGGGACACCCAGTGCTTGGAGTTGTGCCTCTGACCATCATGGCTAATAGCCATTAATGGACTTTTTCTCCAAGAGCATAGGCAATTACTTTTGAACCCAGCTTGGCTCTCTCAGCATCTTCTGGCAATGAGTTCCACAGGCCGACTGTGTATTGTGTGAAGAAGTACTTTCTTTTGTTTATTTTAAATCTGCTACCCATTAATTTCATAGCTTAACCCTAGTTCTTGTGTACTGTGAAGTGGTAAATAATACTTGCTTATTCAGTTTCTCCACACCATTCATGATTTTATAGACCTATATCATATCCCCTCCTTAGTCATCACTTTTCTAAGATACACAGTTCCCATCGTCTTCATCTTTCCTCATATGCAAGCTGTTCCACAGCCCAAATTATTTTAGTTTCCCTTTTCTGTAGTTTTTTCCAGTTCTAATACATCTTTTTGAGATGGTAGGAGCAGAACTGCACATAATATTCAAGGTGTGGGAGTACTATGGATTTATAGATTGACATTATGATATTTTCTGTTTTATTATTTATCCCTTTCCCAGTGGTTCCTAACAATCTGTTAGATTTGTAACTGCTAATTTACAGCAAATTTAGACACCATATTTTATATATATAATTGGGATTATATTTTCCAGGGTGCATTATTTTGCATTTGTTGGATTGCATCTGCCATTTTGTTGCCCGGTCACCCCATTTTGTGACATCTCTTTGTAACTTTTCACAATCAGCTTTGTACTTAACTACCTTAAATAATTTTGTATCTTCTACAGACGTTGCCACTGTAAATATCTGACACTAAACTGAACAGCACTGGTCCAAGTACAAATACTTAGAACAGGGCTTTTCAAACTTTGAGTTGCAGCTGGTAAGGGTAAGCTGCTAGCTGGCTGAGGCTACAGCTACACTACGCTATTTTTCCTGGCAAAAAAATATGCTAATGAGTGAATCATTTACATGAGTCAATCTCATTTGCATATTTTCTGCCAATCCGTTTTTGCGCTAGGGGTTTTTGCACAAAAGCAAGCAGTGTGGACATTTTCTTTTTGCGCAAACCCCCCTTTTTCTGCAAGATCCTTATGCCCCAAAAAAGGCGGTAAAAATGAAAATATGCAAATGAGATTGCAACTCATGCAAATGAATCCCTCAGCATATTTTTTGTGGAGAAAACTTGTAGTGTAGACGTAGCCTGAAAGACACTGTGTTTACCTGAGCATCCACAGGCATGGCTGCTCCCAGCTCCCAGTGGCTGTGGTTCACCATTCCTAGACAATAGGAGCTGCAGGAAGTGGTGGCCTAGTCTGCGCTGCTTCCTGCAGCTCCGATTGGCCAGGAATGGTGTACGGTGGCCGCTGTGAGCAGCCATGCCTGCAGATGCTCAAGTAAACAAAGCGCCTTATGATCAGGTAGTGACTTACCCTTATAAACTGCACCCAAAGTTTGAAAACCCCTGCTTTAGGAGACCCTGCTATTTAGCGCTCAGCTGTGAAAACAGGCCTTTTATACCCATCCGTTGTTTCCTAAGCCATGATACAATCTTTTCTCTTACCCTATGACTGCTTATTTTGCTGAAGAGTCTTTGGTGAAGATGTTGTCAACGGTTTTATGAAAGTCTAATTACACTATATCCACGGGATCACCCTTGCCCACTTCTTTTTTGAGCCCCTTAAAGAATTCTAATAGAGTGGCGAAGCATGATTTCCTTTAAAAAAAGCCATGTTGACTCTTCTCTGTGGGTATGTCAACACTTGCATCCTCTTTCGAGAGAGGGATGTAAATGAAGACATTTGAAATTGCAAATGAAGCCAGGATTTAAATATCCTGCGCTTCATTTGCATATTTGTGGTATGGTACTATTTCGAAATAACAGACACTGCTAAGACGTGGTTATTTCGAGAGAAAACCCTTCTCTCAAAATGACTGGTAAATCTTATTGTATGAGAAATAAGGGTTTTTTCGAGGGAAGGGTTTTCTCTTAACAGCGTCTGTCATTTCAAAATAGCGCTACTTTGAAATAGCACCATAACATGAATATGCAAATGAAGTGCAGGATATTTAAATCCCAGCTTCGTTTGCAATTTTTAATGTCTTCATTTGCATCCCTTTCTCAAAAGAGGGTGCAAGTGTAGACATACCCTCAGTCTCAATTTGCTTGGTACTGAAGTTAGGCTCATCAACCTGCAATTGCCAACATCACTTTGGGAGCCTTTTAACAAATGGTTTTACATTAGCAATCCTCCTGTCATGAGGTAAAGAAGCTGATTTAAGCAATAGGTTACACACCACAGTCAGGGTATGTCTACACTGCATCCCTAGTTCGAACTAGGGATGCAAATGGAGACAATCGAAGTAGTTAATGAAGCGGGGATTTAAATATCCCGCGCTCCATTAACATGATCTCGCCGGCGCGCTAGTTCGAATCACAGCTGATTCGAACCAGGAAGTGTGCGCCGGGACGCGTTAGTTTGGACTAAAGCCCTTAGTCCGAACTAATGTTACTCCTCATTTTTTGAGGAGTAACATTAGTTCGGACTAAGGGCTTTAGTCCGAACTAACGCGTCCCGGCGCGCACTTCCTGGTTCGAATCAGCTGTGATTCGAACTAGCGCGCCGGTGAGATCATGTTAATGGAGCGCGGGATATTTAAATCTCCGCTTCATTAACTACTTCTATTGTCTCCATTTGCTTCCCTAGTTCGAACTAGGGATGCAGTGTAGACATACCCTCAGTAATTTTGCAATTTCTGGGGACTTATTGCTGTTTATATTACCAATTTGTCCCAAAACCTCCTCTATGTCACTTTAGACAATTCCTCAGATTTGCCACCTAAGAATCTGCTTCACATCCTATGCAATAAAGATCAATGCAGAAAATTTATTTAGCTTCTCCACAACTGCCTTATTTTCCTTGACTGCTGCTTCAGCACTTCAACCATCCAGTGGTTCCACTGATCATTTGGCAGGCTTTCTGCTTCTGATGCACTTTTAAAAATTGCTGTTAGTTTTTATCTTTCGCTAGTTGCTCTTCAGATTCTTTTGTGGCCTGACTAATTATACATTTACACTTGGCTTGTCTGAGTTTATGCTCCTTTTTAGTTTCCTCGGTAGGATTTGACTTGAAATTTTAAAGGCTCTTGGGAGAACAATGGGTTTCATGAAAATAGCTTTTGAAATTAATTAAATAATGAGCCTTGCTCTCAACTGGGATAGGCTGCGGAAAGCCACTCCTGGGAACAGCTGGCATGAAAAGGTTCCAAGTGTTAGCAAGAGCAAAGAAATTAAACAAAAGGCTTTAAACATGAAATAGGGCCCAACACCTCTGATGGAAACTCAAAAAGCTCAGTGGCTCCTCCAATCAGTTGTTTCATGAATGGGCTGAAACAACAATTGACATTGCAGGATCTGGAGCACATGAGAACTGGCATTAATGTCAGAGCAGCGATGGAATCAGAGGACGTGTTCCAAAGGTTGGTGCTAGCAAAGCATCTCAACAGCCATGAAAGCACCAGATGGAGATAGTCGCTGAAATCATGTGTGTGAAATTGAGGGAACCTGGGGGAGTGAGGAAAAGGTGGCTGGACACAACTGGGATGCTAACAGTTGATGCCACAGTGCCACTCACTGTAATTAGAATCCAGGAAGGAGTATACAGCTGAATAACCACAACAACTTTGCACAAATTAGACATTATACAGCAGGTTAACTAGATTTGTTACTGCTGACGTGATTAGCCCAGCTCTGTGATCTGCTGTGAGAAATGGATGGGAGCCTCTTGAAACTAACAGGCTCTATCACTTGTAGATTTGGGTAGTTAAACACCTGACTGGAAAAATGCTGCAGTGCGTCTGCACATGTGAAAAATAGCAAGGTGCACACCCTCAGAAGTGCCCTCACGCCATTGCTTGCAGGGAGGTGAGCAATGCAGGCTTTCCTTTTACATGAATTCCCACTGTGGATATTTCATGTGATCACCTCTTAATGATTTTTTTTAAAAGGAAAATGTAACATTTAATTGACCTGCATGGAGCAGGGTGAACAAAGAAGAAAAACAAATCTGAAAATGTCCGTTCATATTTTTAAACCAATTTACTTTGACTGTGTCAGGGCCTGTTTTGAGTTTGCTAGACAATTATATGGCTAATGAGAACGTTCTCAGTGACATTAGACCAGATTAGAAATGTAGGGCTATAGACCCTCATGCTTTGATGCATAAACTGGGCACAATCTAATGAGGTTAGGAAGCCATGTCACTCCATATTTGTCCACTGTGGGTTTTCTTGCATCTTCTTCTGAAGCAGTTGGCTGGCAACTGTTAGACCAGCTGCTAAGCAAGATGGGCCCTTGGTATGGCAATTTCTGTGGTCATGGTAAATGAATGAGGTTATTTGCAGGAAGAACCAGTTTTAAGCCAATATTGGAAAATGGTTGTGGGAAGTTTGTGATGACAAATTCAAAACTAACATTCTCATAGAAAACCTGGCTGCATAAGTCTCATCCATCCAATCAAGGAACAGAATCAAACCATATTATGACCAAGCATGTCCTCTCAGAACCACTTAAAACAGCTCAGATACTGAACACTCACCATGAATAGTTCTCACAGAATCTACAGACCTTGAACTACATATCCCAATTGTTCAGCAGATCATCTGAAATAATGAATACATGAGAAAATGAGGCTGCTCACAGACCATTTGCAAACAAAATGAAAGGTGAAATCTGAATCAGCTGCCCACTGAGAATTATGAACTAAGCTCTTGTCTCATGCTACACTAGTTTAATGTAAGAGATTAAACTCAGGGTGGTCCATTCCTACGGAAGAGCCGTGAAAAGGAAAGTTCCAAACCCGGCAAGTGTAATCAAATAAAGAGGATGTACAATCAGTAAGAACCTTAATATACATCAACTTCTGTATTTCATAACGTACTCTCTTTGTACATTACCTCACCTCTCCCACCTCCTAACCCAGCACAACGCCCAATGTAACCCTACCTCCTCTTATCCTTAACCTCCTCTTATCCTTAACCTCTGTAATGGGTTAGAAGCTGAAAGTTTAGCCTTCATTAACATTGTACTGAAGTGTAATTTAGGCTCTCTAGTCAAAACATCTACACTGCAACTTGAGGTATAATCTCCAGCTTGGGTAGGCATACCTGCTCTAGCTTTGATGGAGCTAGTGCACTAATACAGCAGTGTAGCTGTGGGGGTACAAGCAATGGGATAGGCAAGCCATCCAATAACAGACAGGATTGTACTTGTGCAGCTAATCCCTCCCACTGCTTGTGCTGGCCTGCCTCTACTACTAGCACATGTACCTCTATCCAAGCTGGCAATGTAGCCAAGCGATATAAGCAAACAGCTGCTGGCCATAGCCAAAAGAGAGGCATTGTGCTGCAGGGAGAGCTTGTTTTCCAGGTCACCCAGGCAGAAACAGACACCAGCAGTTAAAATTGCCTTATGATATCTTCTCCCAGCTGTCTTTCCATCTCTCCATCAGGTCTCCAGTGGGCCGTTCAGCCACGCATCAGCTCTCAAATCAGTCAGCCATCCAGCCTCTTCCTTTAGCAATGGGAATCTGTTTTCAGTGCTCTCTGCAGGTGTCATAAGTCATGTTCAATGAATTCTTACAACCTGCTTGCAAGAATTCTCACCCCTGCCCCCCCCCCCCCGTCCAGTCTTGAGAGCAACTAGCACTCTGTTAGTAACTCGAGAGCTTTCACATGCCCTCCTCAAACCCACTTCTTCCTTCATTCTCCCCAGGAATGACTCCTATGCAAAGCATCTGCAGCCTAAGCTAAGTACAATGTAAGAGAGTTGGAATCAACATGGCATATACAGGCAGTCCCCGACTTACGTGGATCCGACTTATGTCAGATCCGCACTTACGAACGGGGCTTTCTCGCCCCGGAGCTCACAGGCAGCGGTCAGCCACCTCGACCTCCGGGGCGAGAAAAGCTGCTCCCGGTGCCCCAGGTCTGCTGGAGACCGTCTCCGGCAGACCAGGGGCATCGGGAGCAAAGCCACAGCCCCGGCGGGTTTGCTCCCGGTGCCCCTGGTCTGCTGGAGACGGTCCCCAGCAGACCAGGGGCACCGCGAGCAAAGCCGCAGCCGTGGCAGGGTCCCGCGCTTATGAGGCTTTGCTCTGGCAAAACCTCAGAAGCGCGGGACCCCACCGCGGCTGCGGATTTGCTCCCAGTGCCCCTGGTCTGCTGGAGACGGTCCCCAGCAGACCAGGGGCACCGGGAGCAAAGCCGCGGCGGCGGCGGGTCCCGCGCCAGAGCAAAGCCTCAGAGGCGAGGCATCCCGCCGCTGCGGCTTTGCTCCCCGTGTCCCTAGTCTGCTGGGGGGGGCAGCTAGTATGCCCCCCCAAGCAGACCAGGCTTTTGTTGTAGACCCTGGGGCAGAGCAGCTGGGGTGCTGCCAGTTGGTCCCGCAGCGCCGCTCTGGGCACTACTGGACCAACCCGGCAGCACCCCAGCTGCTCTGCCCCAGGCGTCCCCAAGTCAGCCGTTGCTGAAACTGACCAGCGCTGACTACAGGAAGCCCAAGGCACAGTTGCTCTGCCCTGGGCTTCCTGGAATCAGCGGCTGATCAGTTTCAGCAGCAGCTGACTTGGGGTTCTTAAGTTGAATCTGTATGTAAGTCAGAACTGTCGGTCAGTTTCAGCAGCGGCTGAATCTGGACGCCAGTTCCGACTTACATACAGATTCAACTTAAGAACAAACCTACAGTCCCTATCTTGTACGTAACCTGGGGACTGCCTGTATTGTATAAAAACAGTCAACTTCATAATGGAGCTGGGTACATAATGTATATTTGGTTTGCTGACAGAATTATTTTGGCTCAAACTAAACTCAGATTGTTTTTAAATGTTCAGTGAAGTAAAACACAAAACAAAATACACACACACAAATCCATCACACATTTTGGGTGGAATGAAATATTTTTAAAATATTTTTGTTTTGTTTTTTATAAATAAGTAGTATTTGAAAACAAAACATTCAAATATTGCATTTCTGAAAAAAGTAAAATTGTGTTCGGTTTTGACATTTTTAAACTGAGTTTTCTTTTGGAGCGGGGATGAATGAAAAAATGTAGAAATACTGACATGAAATGTACAACATATTTTGGTTTCCACTGAATTTGCATTTTTTTTGCCCCAAACTAATAATTAACACAAAACATTTGCCCAGCTCTACTGCAGAGACTGGCTTTTCTGATTCTCCTCCTTTACCCTTTGTCATCTCTTCCTGAATCTCAAAACCTAGGTTGTCAGCTCCCCAAAGCATGGACTTTGTTCTCTCCCTACAGCATCATGCACACTTATAGGCTATGCCTACATTGCACCCATAGCTCAAAATAAGCTCAAATTGCATAGCTTATTTTGAGTCAATTTTGAAATAAACTATCTGCACAGCGCCAGATTTCGAAATAACCCACTATTCCAAAATGTCCCTTACTTCTCATAGAATGAGGTTTACAAGGATGTTGGAATAGCAAGCCCATTATATTTTGAAATAACAGGCTTGCTATTAAGACACAGGATAGCTATTTTGGGAGTTTTCCTGTGTCCCGAAATAGCCATAGAGAGTGGAAGGCAGAAACAGTCCTGTATCCTGGCTTTGGGAAGAAATAACTTGCAGTGGTATTTGGATTCCTTTGTCATCATGGCTATGTCTACACTGCAGAGTTAGTTCAAACTAACGTCCGTTAGTTTGAACTAACTTTCATAGGCGCTACACTAGCGCTCCGCTAGTTCGAACTTAATTCAAACTAGCGGAGCGCTTAGTTCGAACTAGGTAATCCTCATTTTACGAGGATTAAGCCTAGTTCGAACTAGCTAGTTCGAATTAAGGGGTGTGTAGCCCCTTAATTCGAACTAGTGGGAGGCTAGCCCTCCCCAGGTTTCCCTGGTGGCCACTCTGGCCAACACCAGGGAAACTCGTCTGCCCCCCTCCCGGCCCCGGACCCCTTAAAGGGGCACGGGCTGGCTACGGTGCTTGCACCAGGTGCAAGCCTGCCAGCACCTCGAGCCAGCCACCCGATGCCCCCCAGCCCTCCCCCTCTTCCCGGGACCAGGCTGGCGGCTCCCAGGAGCTTGCCCGGGACCGCATGAGGCGGGCACCCGCCTGGGCTAGTGCGGACATCATGGACCTCGTCCACGATCTCCGCACTAGGCACAGGAAAGTGGCCATCTAGGGCAGGAGAGCTGCCAGCCTGGCCACCCAGGAGCAGGTGTGCATGAAAATCAAGGGGGTTCACTGAGACCCCCGACCCTGAGCTTACAATGGCCGTCCTGGGTCAGACCAAAAGTCCATCTAGCCCAGTAGCCTGTCTGCCGACATCGGCGAACCCTAGGGACCTTGGAGGGGATGGACCGAAGACAGCGACCAAGCCATTTGTCTCATGCCATCCCTCTCCAGCCTTCCACAAACCGTGGGCAGGGACACCACTCCTACCCCCTGGCTAATACCACTCCATAGACCCAACCTCCATGACTTGATCTCACGTCCCTTTAAACTCTGTTCTAGTTCTAGCCTTCACAGCCTCCTGCAGCAAGGAGTTCCACAGGTTGACTCTTTGCTTTGTGAAGAAGAACTTTCTGTTACTAGTTTGATGCCTGCTACCCATTCCTTTCCTTTGGTGTCCTCTAGTCCTTCTTTATGGGAACTAATGAACAACTTTTCTGTATGCACCCTCTCCACCCAACTCCTGCTTTTAGAGACCTCTATCCTGTCCCCCCTCCGTCTCCTCTTTTCTAAGCTGAAAAGTCCCAGTCTTTTTAGCCTCTCTTCATATGGGACCTGTTCCCAACCCCTGATCATTGTAGTTTTCCTCCCCTCTCCCACCTCCTTTTCCCAGTCTCCCCCAGTTTTGTTCAATAAAGACAGATTCCATTTTTGAACACAATTGTCCTTTATTTTGTACATCAAGAAAAGGGGCTAGGGAAGGGTAAGTGGAAGGAGGTGAGGGAGGAATGGGGTACGAGCCCCCGATGGGGAGGACTGGGCTGGTTCTGCGGGCTTCTGGGGGTGGAAGCTCTCCTGCAGCCCCCCAATTGCCTCCTCTCCCCAGATGGCAGCCTGCGGCAAGTGCAGCCGGGCTGATGGCCGAGTGCTGTGATGTGCCCAGTGTGGGCACTCAGGGCACTCCAAGCCAGGACTGCTTTGCAAGCGGGGCACCCCTGAGAACTGTCTGTCCGGGGTGGGGGTCAGGTCCCTTTAAGCGCAGCCCTCGGCTAGCCTGAGACAGCATCTCCACGCTCTAAGTCCTCCTCTGATGCCCTGCCGGCACTGCTTCCGGCCATCCTTAAGCCCGGTTCAGGGTCCACTTAATGTGGACATGCTAGTTTGAATTAGCAAAACGTTAATTCGAACTAGTTTTTAGTTCTAGACGCGTTAGTTCGAATTAGCTTAGTTCGAATTAGCTAATTTGAACTAAGTTCGTTCGAATTAGTGCTGTAGTGTAGACATACCCCATGACTTTATCCCGCTGATCCTGACCCCACCTACTGTGTGGAAGAGCTGTTCACCACCAATAGGCACTTCTCCCAGCATCCCTTCAACAACTGGTGCTCTGTCTGAAGACAGAGTGGTGGTGGCAGTAGTGTGGAGAGGGGTTGAGTACAGGGGAAACCATATACACTAAATAGAGAGCTCCCCACATCAGCTGTGTTCTAGCCTTGGACTTCAAGGTACAGAGCAAGAAGCACTGACTATTAGAGCTGGCAGTATCCTGGGAGGGGTTTGCGTGGCCTAAGTTAAATGGACTCCAAATACAGCCCTAGTTTCTGTGAGCAGATAATACTTGTTCAGAGGAGCCTCTCTTGAGAGCAGGCAGCCTAAGCCCATCTCCAGATGACTAATTCAGGCTGTAACTGAAGGGGAAATGAACATCAGAATGCTCTGGGGCACTGAGAAGTCAGGCTCTCCATCTTGGCTTCCTTCAGGGAAATGTCTTAATTAAGAGTCTGCCTTTCAGAGAAAGATCATTTTAATCTTAGAGATTAAACATTTCTTCTTGAAAGAGCAGGAAGGGAGTTTCCTCCATGCCATCTTCTCTCTGGATCAGTGTGACCAGATGCAGAAATGAAGGACAGACAGAGATCCCATCTTGCCCTCCCCACACTAGTGCACCTGAGTCCTGGGCCTCTAAGGAACACTGCAGACCTGACTTACAGCTCCCCATCATTCCAGTCCTGAACTCCTATGCAGTTCTGCTGATGGTCCTTAAGCCTGACCACAGTGTACCCTGCTATTCCAAGTCCTGCTCTTGTTTCTTGCAGTTCTTGCAGTTCAGTCCTGACCTGTGGTACCCCCTGCAGGGACTGGGTGCCTAAATAACAGCAAAAAAATTGTTCAGCACATATTGCCCCTTTCTCTGGGAGGCTTTGATTTGGATGACTGTGTTCTCCACAAAAGGAAGTATTTCTTCATTCAAATGCAGTCAACCTGTGGAACTCCTTGCCAGAGGATGTTGTGACGTCTAAGACTAAAACAGGGTTCAAAAAAAGAGCTAGATAAATTCATGGACTGAGGATAGATACATCAATGGTTACTAGCCAGGATGGGCAGGAATTGTGTCCCTAGTCTTAGTCAGAAGCATGAGCAATAGGGGATGAATTACCTGCTCTGTTCATTCCCTCTGGCACACTTAGCATTGGCCACTGTTGGAAGACAGGATAGTGAGTTAGATGGACCATTGGTCTGACCCAGATGGCTGTTCTTATGTTCTTAAATATTTCCATAATGATTTGAGATAACTTAGGTCAGCCCGTTGTTTGCTCTTAATTGTATCTTCTGTGCCTGGAGTATTTTTAGTCTGTTGCTTCCCTGCTTTCTGAGTGGGGGCCAGCCCACCTACCATCTTCACAAATGCTGCGCCCGTGCTTCTGGCGCAAACACATCGTGGCACCCGTGTTCACTTCCCTTTCTGAAGAAGTCTTTGTCAACAAAAATTTGCTCATAAGAATTTTCGTGTATGGGGCTGAGAATCCCAAAGCCAACTCAGTCTTTTGACTGAACGTTTGGCTGTCACTTGCTACAGCCTTCACCTGGCTGCGTCCCCTCCAATTGCAGCCCTGGCCTCTCTCAAGCGGACTTTGGGCACAGTGGAGGAAAGGCCAATGCTTTCTATCTGCTGCATGCCACTGCCTCCATTAGCACTGGTCCTGCAGGCACCACAGTTGACGGGGCAGGCTCCCTTCTCGAAGGGCTGAATTCCCACTCTGCATTGAGTCAAACTGTTTTAAGGGTGTAAAATCATCTCTCCTCTCTGCCCCCATGACTAGATTTGCTGTGCCAGCCCCTTGCACTGTCAGGATTGGCCTCTGCCTTCCACAGCTTCACTAGACTCATGCTGTGCTATGGCCCAGGGTGCCAGCCCATCCCATATAACAGATGTGCCACAATTGTTTCTCGTGCAAGTTCTGACATCAGGAAGAAGAGATGAGCATGAGGCAGCGGGCGCCAGAGGGGAGGGGTACAATGAAGGCCCACTGTACCTGTTGCTTTTGCTTTGAAAGCATTTATCTCATCAAAAAACCCAGCCCCTTCCCCATGGCCTTGACACATGCAGCTGTTCCCTTAGAAATAGCTGTTGCCATGGTTTTTCCAAAGAAAACACATCCCCCCCCCCACAACTGCTTTAACCTTGTGACAGCAGCAATGACGTGGCTCCTTTGGAAAGGCCACTTCATGTAACTATGGTAACAATTAGCTCTCTATTTTACCTCAAGGGTTGTGTTAACTAGACAGACACAGATTTGCTCTCCCAGGAGCCAGGTGCTTCCCTTCCTGGCCGCGGGTCCAGACCACTGTGGCTGTCCCCACAGGGAGGAGGTCACTTGTACTACCTTATAGGGCTTTTCCTGGGGTAGGGCAGAAGACTCCTCTTCAGTCTAGTGAAGACATTTACTTACAAGACAGAGATTGGAGGGTGGAGAAGCAAAGCCCAGCCCCCAGGAATTCCTCCAAGATAATAATCCCCCCTCCTCGCCCAATCCGTGGTGCCTTCCTTCACATCAGATTGCAAGGAGAAGCTAGACCAAAAGGGACTGAGCAAGCAGTAGGCAAGGAGTCCACCCACATCCAAAGGGCTCCTTTCAATCCCTCAGCTCTGGCAGTTGTCTCAAGGACAGTCTGAGATTTCTAGCATCCTCTGGGCTGCAGAAATTAAACCTCATTGTCCTGTCATGGTTTTATGGGGAGCTACGGCACAGTCTAAGCCAGCAAATGGCCATTCTTTTCGCAACCTACTGAAGTCTCGAAGAGGGGACAATGGGCCAGAGAAGAGACATGAAGGTGAAACCCAGCAAGGCAAGGAATGTTGCTTGTACCCATTAAGGCTATGTCTACACTACAAGGTTTTTGCACAAAAACCAGCAGAGCATCCACACCTCAAGCATGTTTTTGCACAGAACATAGGGCTTTTGCCGGTGGAGTTATTCCTCTTCCCATGAGGAATAACTCTTTTTTGCATTACAGCCCTTGAGCAAAAAGGCAGGTGTGAATGCTACAGAGGGGTTTTTGTGCAAGAAACCCCTATTGGAAAAAGCACAGGTGCTCTGATGGCCATTCTGAATGGCCATCAGAGCTTTCTTGCACAAGAGTGTCCATGCAGTGTGGGTGCTTTCTTGTGTAAGAGCACATTGCTTTTGTAATGTGCTTTGAGGGCTGGACACGCTTTTGTGCAAGAACTCTTCCTCAAAAGGCTTCTTGCGCAAAAACCCTGCAGTGTAGACAAAGCCTAATAGTCCAGCAGTGACGGAGAAGAGCAGCTGGCTTAAAATGTGGCTCCTGTCTGAAAAGAGACTATAAAAATGGCACCTCCTTACTCAACAAATCTGCTGCTTGGATTTAACGGAGTCACAACTGCTCACTGCAGTGACTAAAATAAGCACTGAACTGCTTTTTATTCCTCTTCGCCCTGCATATCCCACTCATCTCTGGGAGAAGGAGCTGGATTTGGTCCGACCGCATACATCATTAATACAACTGTTCACTTGCTTCCAGTTCTGCTCTCCTTTCACCCGGGGCAATCCACTAGAATCTTGATTAGTGTGGAGGATGAAGTGAGAACCAGACGGAGCCCAGCATGGCTATCCGCACCCAGGCTGGCCAGGTGCACTGGCAGTAAGAAAAATCATTCTTTTACTTTTCAGCGGAGCCAATGTGATGTAGGGTCACTTCAAAACCAGACATGAGAGAGGTAGGTCCACAATGCCATCCTTACAGTGTTGCTCTCATAGTCAGTGGGTTTGTTTTCTTTTTACTGCATGAGGAAGTCAGCCATGTTCTTTCAAGACTCCTTGGCTACGTCTAGACTGGCATGATTTTCCAGAAATGCTTTTAACGGAAAAGTTTTCCGTTAAAAGCATTTTCGGAACAGAGTGTCTAGATTGACATGGACACTTTTCCGCAAAAGCACTTTTTGCGGAATAGCGTCCGTGCCAATCTAGACGCACTTTTCTGCAAAAAAGCCCCGATCGCCATTTTCGTGATCGGGGCTTTTTTGCAGAAAACAAATCTGGCCTGTCTACACTGGTCCTTTTGCACTGGCCAGTCTAGACACAGCCCTTTAGTAACTGTCAAGGACCATCTCCAGATTTCCCTCTTCTGTAACGGATTGTCAATAAACTCTAGAATGTAACGTATCACTGCAGAACTAGGAGCAAGGTGCAATGCAGGCTACTCTGAAATGGGTCAGACCCCCAAGAAAGGTAGATCCAGCTCCTGGCAAGAGAATGTGGGGAGCACCATGCTTGGTTAAGCCGCAGAAAACCCTGCTTTGTAGAGGTTGGAGGGGGGGGGGAGATCACGTTGCAATGGCCAAGACACCCACCTTTGTATCCTTTTGGGTGGGAATGGGAAGGGAAGAAAGGCCTAACCTTGCAGATGAAGTTTCTCATCCTTTCCCTTGGGTGAATCAGCTTTTCAGATCTCAGTTTACGTCAATGTGCGGGTCCCAGCACTAGATCTAGTTCTGGAGGAGAGGAATCCTTGGGACAACAGGGCCGCACCAGTTTACTTAAGGGACCATACTTATGATCAGTTGTAGGGAAAACCTCCTTCCCAGATGAATTGGAAATGTGAATTTTGCGGGGCAAATTCAGGAGATGTTCAGGTGTGGGTGTTCAGTGTATATAGGGTTAATACAAGTTGTGCACTAGACAGGGTCGCTGTTAAGGCTTCAGGAGCCTGAGATCCCAGCCCACAGCTTCCTTGATTTCAGTGGTTCTCAAATGTGTATGACTGTACAGACTGGCCCATGAAGACTTAATACGAGATGGCAGGCCACCCGCTCCCCAGCAAAAGGTTCAGTCCCTGCTCTAATTTCCTCTCCTCCCTCCTATGGTAGAGTGGATCTTCCCAAGAGTAGCTGTCAGGGCACTGCAGCAAGCAAGCCTCACAGCGGGTGGGTGGAGAAGAGTGACAGAGTCTGAGAGGGCAGGCGGGGGTGTGTGCAGTGGTGTGTGTGCACAAGCGACAGAACATGCTACAACTGACAACATGAGTCAGCTACAGAGCCAAGGAGCAGGAAAGGCAGAGTCTGGAGCTAGTCTTGTGTGCTCAAGCTCAAGGGAAGGAGCCTTCACACACACTTGCGAAGGGGAGGGAAAGCCAAGACACCAAAGACATTCTGAGCAGCTGGATCCTCAGAGGGTCCATCTCTGACAACCTCTCAACTGCTCCACTTTGGGGAAAGGTGGGAACAAGCATGGGATCATTCCCAAATCCCATTGGTTTGTCGGATGAGGAGGATGCAGATTATTTCTCCATCAAGCATAATCCCATTAGAATTCTGATGGCTCCTGAGTTAGAATGGGCAATTGTTTATGTTTATGGGAGACCTAGCAGCTGCGCACAACCCAACCTGGGCTTCTCTTTCATTGTTTCTTTCTGCTCTAGAAAGTTAGGACAGCAAAACTACTTTGGTCAGGATGTGAAACCACCCGCACAGCATAGTTAAACTGACTAAAGGTATGTCTACACTGCCACCCTAGTTCGAACTAGGGTGGCTAATGTAGGCATTCGAACTTGCAAATGAAGCTCAGGATTTAAATACCCCGGGCTTCATTTGCATGTTCCCGGGCGGGCGCCATTTTTAAATGCCCGTAGTTCGAACTACCTGCCCGCGGCTACACGCGGCACGGACTAGGTAATTCGAATTAAAGCTCTTAATTCGAACTACTGTTAAACCTCCTGCAAGGAGGAGATTTAATTCGAACTACCTAGTCCATGCCGCGTGTAGCTGCGGGCAGGTAGTTCGAACTATGGGCATTTAAAAATGGCGCCCCGGGAACATGCAAATGAAGCCCGGGATATTTAAATCCCGGGCGTCATTTGCAAGTTCGAATGCCTACATTCAGGGTAGTCTGCCTTCTATAGCCTAAGTGACTTTGTAGACAGCACTACGTTGACAGAAGAATTTGTCTGTTGACCTAGCTACCACCTCTCAGGGAGGTGGATTACCCAGGCTGATGCGAAAACCCCTCTTGTGGGCATAGGTAGTATCTACACTGAGGTATGCAGCTTGTAGTATTGTTAGTGTAGACAAGCTTTAGGGCAAGGAATGCATTCTTGGTGATAGGAGTGCGTGGGAGGAGGGGTTTATGTTCAGCACAGCTAGATCTTAACAACACCCTCAGCAGGTGACAGACAATAAAACCCAATTTTCTCTTGTGAGTGCAGGGACCTAGTGTCAGTTCCCGTCCTCTGATGGGAAAGTGTGATTTATGGAGAACACTGCCCACACTCATAGACACAGCCCAGCCACTCTAGGAGGGGTTCATCATGTGCCCTAGGAGGAGGGTGATGCTGCATTAGAGTAGGCGATTGTCTGGTTTGAATCCCATGCTTGCCTGGTCCCTTTCTTGCAGCTCTTCTCAGAGGGGGTGGGAGGGTCTAGGACAGTCTAGTCAGAGAAGGGAAATTCACAGTCTCTCCACATCCCAGGTCCCCCTCTGTCCAATGGAGATCACAACAGTTCCCTGCCTCCTGGAGGTGTTTCACGAGTAAATCCATTGATGTATGTGGGAGACGCTCAGATGTCTACAGCGCTGAAGGCTATAGAAATGCCTAAGCGGAGTGAACTGCTCTAGCCTTCCCAGTATTTCACCTGGCTATCCAAACCACAGCTGCTGTAAGGATCATCAGCCACACTCAGATGGAAACAAGTGAGAGGAAGACAGCCAGAGAGGAGAGGGTGAGCACCCCCCAGCAATAATCAGAAATCCAGCCTGGTGTGAAGAGGTAATTATGCCTGGAGTCAGTGAGGGGAAGGGAGAGAGGGAGCCAAGTTCTCCATAGCAACAGGTGTTTGCCACGTAATGGAGCCCTTTCCGTTTGGCCTCAGCAGCAGTCACCCTTATTCGCATGGTCATAAATAATTCAATTTTATCATTCACACACATGAATGCTGCAGGCCTGGGCTCCGTGCACATCCAGCCTCCATCTGTCTGGAGTGGGGAAGGCAAAGCACACACTGATAACAGAGGCAAACATTTGTTTAACATGTATGAGTGTGGCCAGATGGTACGGTGATTTGGAAGAGGGTGGGGGGTGAAAAGGAGTAGTAAAGAAGGGGAGAAAGAGAATGAAGTGAGCTGATGACACCCCTCCCTTTGGTTCCAATTGCCGTATGGGCCCTTAAACAATTCTATGCTATTTCATGGTTTTATTCCACATTTGTGTTCTTTCTATTTGGAGATATCCTTACATTGCCAGGTTAGTAGCTTGGCCATCTTTCTTCCTGCGTAGCAAACAGTCAGAGGAAGTTTCTAGCAACTACTGCCATCTCCATCAGCTAATGCAAGAGGTCCTTGCTAATCAAAGGGAGGCTGCTCAGTCTCCTAAAAGATGTGGGGTATTCCTGATTCTAGTAAGCTAAGCTTCTAGGACAAGGAAAGAACCCAAATAGTTTGGGGAAAGCTAAGACATCACACACATACAATCATGGAATCAGGCTATTACACAAAGACACCAAGCAACATGGACAGCAGTGGGATGGGTTTGGGGTATTCTGGGTATGTCTACACTACATGGCTATTTTGGGATACTGAAAGTATCCTGAAATAGCTACCCCACATCTACACAAGCCGCCCATTATTTCGAAATATTTTTCAAAATAATGGGCGTGCTATTTCGCCATCCCGGTTAACCTCGTTGCAGGAGGGATAAGGGATGGCTCGAAATAGCATATTATTTTGAAAATTGGTGCTGTGTAGACACGCTAAATTTCAACATAAGCTATTTCAAAATGGTTTCAAAATAAGATACAAAATTTGCACTACGCAAATTGCATATCTCATTTCGAGTTTAGGATGCTGTGTAGACACACCCTCTTTGTCCAAAATCCAGTGGTAACCTTTCTCTTTCCTTCCTGTCTTGTGAAAGGGAATGGTAAACAGATGGGCAGCTCTCCTAATGTGTACAAAATGCTAGAGGATTTGGGGAGCAATAGTTTGCAGAAGGACCAAATTAGTCATATGTTGTAGGCTTGGGAAAGCCTCCTAGCCAGACAATTGGGGGCATGTAGATTTTTGGGGTCAAGCCAAGAAATCTTCAGCTCAGGTCTGAGCTAAATATTCCTGCCAAAGCCTGTGCCAATATTTGTGAGGGGGAGTAAGCAGAAAGCTTTCCTCTCCAGCTGCTTCCTAGAGCCAGAGGATTCCTGGTGTTTACCGCTGTATCCCACGCTGCCTGAGAAGGGAGAACAGCCCCCCTGAAACTGTTGCCTTTGTCAGAAAATAATGAAACTGACAAACAGAAAGACACATTGCAGAACGCCCATTGTTAGTGTAATTAGTAGGCTCTGTGCTGCTCTCTTTTGGGTGAAGGGGGGCTGATGAGAGAAAACAATAGAATTAACAGAGTTAATAGGGTGGATTTTAAAGAGACTGCATATTATTCCAGAAGAGATTGTGTATGCTGCATACATACAAACTGATCTGCATGCTGGAGATACAAAGATGGGTCATTAGTTCCCAGTGGCATCAGTTTCTAAAATCCCCTGGCAGATTCCACACAATCCAGACCAAATCACAACAAGGACAACAAGGGCACAAAAGTTGAGATCTTTTGTCTCCTCTCCATTGGATCTACATTTGGACACAAAGAGGGTTTCATTTGTACATCTGAAACATACAGACCATGTATGGGCAGATATAATTTCCTGCACACAAGCATTACATCAAGTATTATGATCAAATAGTAAAACAATCAGAAGTCTACAGCTACTCATGTAACCTTAACTCTGTCCCTTTGTGCATTGGCTTTTCAAAACATTATTATAATTCCGTAATTGCATACTATTATTTTCACAAGGCCTCATTCCATAGGTGCAAAATTAAGTCCTTAAGTCTTGGTTACTCTTCAGAGCAGGACAGCACCTAAATACATGAGAGAGTAGGTATTATCTGAGGCACACTGAATCAGCAAAGGCTTGTTAAATTATTTTAGGTCACTTAGTTCTATTGCTAAGAGGAAGGGCTCACACTCTGCAATTGCTATCACTCAGCCAACTATGACCATTTTTCTCTCTAGAAATGAAAATACTTATTTTAAATAAAATAAATGTGTTCAGACAGAACCATAGGAAGCAACAGCAGCCATAGCTCTGGCATTTCCAGAACTGTGCATGCTAACTGCAGCTGCAATGCTCTTTGTAGAGGGGTTTTGTATGGAATGTCCCAGGATTTTTTAAAAAGTGATAACAATATAACAATTTAGTTATTTAATATTTAAGAAATACAACAAACAAAACAACCCCCCTGGATTATCCGGACATGGACAAATCACCACATCAGCTACCTTCCTTGTATGTTGTATCATTTCTCCTTTGTCTTTTCAGAATGTAAATTCCAGGTCAAAAAGGGTACATCTACACAGGAGCATTATTTCAGAATAATGTCCGTTATTCTGAAATAATTATGCAAGCATCTATACAGCTAGCCCATTATTTCAAAATAATTTCAAAGTAACGGGTGGCCTATTTTGGCATTTGTAAACTTCATTCCATGAGGAATAACGTCTCTTCCTAAATAGCCATTTCAGAATAGTTTAGTGTGGATGCTCCACTACTGCTATTTTGAAATAGCTCCTCCCCCATGTCATTCAAAGTAATTACTCCCCAGTGCTTCCTAGGGCTCTTAATAGAGGTAGCACGTCCACATTAGGGGAGCGTGCCTCAGACTAATTTCCAGGCTTCCCTGTAGTGTAGACATGCTATTTTGAAATAAGCTATTTTGGAATATTTATTTCAGAATAGTTTATTCCAAAATAATCATGCAGTGTAGACATAGCCATACTGTGCCTTTCTATGTCAGTATCGCACCGAGCACATTATGGGAACAACTGCAAGAATATTAGGCCCACAGCCTTAGATATCCTGTACTATCAACAGGCAGTTGTTTTCCAAATAGCTTCTACCACACTATTAGTGCCAAAGGAAGTCTTAGGTCAGGTTCTAGCAATCCTCCAGCCAGGTGGTTATTACATTCATGGATCTCTATAAACCAGTCTAGCACCTGTTATAATTTCAAACAGGATCTGATGAAGCATTTCCTTGCCTCAGTACCAGAGCTCTCTTCTCTGCTGTTTTGTGCAGCAGAGATTGCAAACACAGTTAAGACATTCCCCAGATTACTTGAGTAATCTTCCATTGGGTGAGTTACCCCAAACAAGAGTCATCTCAAGAACATCAACTTCTTCCTCAATAACCTGGACCAACAAACCCTCTGGCAGCTTTACTAATTAGTAAACTCCACAGTTTACTAATTCAGTCTTAGGTCATATAATGGCCTGAGAGTGCACTAATAACATGTACACTAGTAAGACAAATCACATGTTAGCTGGTAAATTATGAGTAGTATCACTCCCATCATTCCTTGAAGAGGTAACCAGCAAGAACTGCCTGCTCTGAATTAGCCTACGAAGGAAGATCTCAAGATAATTAGTCCAGTCCTCATCAGTACTCCACAGAGGTTTACATTTGACAAGCAACTGATTCCGATTCGATGATCCTAGCCACAGGACATTATCTAGTATTCCAGATTCTTGGCACACAGGCATTTTGTTACAGTTGTAGCTAACAGCAACATGCAGTCAGTCTCCTTGAAAGTTTAACCCTCAAATTTCCCCAGGACAGGTATCCTTGGTCTTTCAGTGAGCTCCTTAACACTCACTCCCTACTGTCTATTGGTCAACACTCCTGCACCCCTTTTTGCTGCACCAGTAGGTACTGCTCAGAAGGCCTCTTGGATTTCCTTTGTGCTCCTCTATCACTTTTGGAAACCTCATCTCTCCCCGAGTGGCATAATGGTTAGGGTAATGCATAAGTTGTAAGTGTCTTCCAAAGAGCTGATTTGTAGGGATGGGCTCAGTAGATTTCACCATTGGCTTCAAAGGCTTCATCCATTACTCTACAGGCTTCCAACAGCAAGTTCCCTTGGTAGCTTCTGGGAAGAGCAACCACACTTTCTGGGGCTTCCTTATTCCTGCTTGCAGTGGGGGTGATTTTTAGTTCTTTTGTGAGCAATGTAGATGCTCAAATATATCATATTTATATGGAGGAGTGTGTAGCTGTGGGGGCTTCTTGGATTGACCTCATTAACTTTCTCAGCTCTAAATTCAGTGATACAATTCAGTAATGGAGTAATGCACCGAAAGAGGCCACCTGACCTTTCTAATCAGTATGGTGCTACTCCTCCCCTTACCTTAACCCTCAAAACAAACAAAAGATCTGCCCAGGGACAAGCCCCTCAGTGTATGCCAAAGCACTTCAGCTCCCCATGCTGCTGCTGCTGCTGCAAGAGGGAGAAGTAGTAAACACCCAGGAAAGCAGAAGTCTCGGATTCCACCCCGTGGGAGATTTCCATTTTATTACTGTATTTGCTTTCCTGCTACCTCAAACAAAGGAGGAACTAGTACAAGCTCTCAGCACCCTGGACAATCTCAGGCATCATCACTTGTCCCTTAGGTGACAATACCCCAACATCAATGTAAGTAAATGCCAACAACAGTTTTGTCTGCAGATGAATCCTGAAGTGGGGCTGGGGATGAAGTGAAGATGTCTACTTTCTCTGACAATGGACATACCCGGGAGCTATTTGCTCTGTTGCTCTAGGGGAAAAATCTGCCCCCTGGGGATGGGGCATTTGACAAAGTATCTAGTGGTTCATCTATGAATAGCACCCTCCCATTGTGATCTGGGTGGGAAAGGAATTCTGTCCAGAGGCAGACTGAGCTGGTCCCAGTGGCTGGCCCAGTGCCTTTCACACACCAGGGCTAGATCCTCAGCTAGCATATGCCAGTGAAGCTTTTTGAGTTGGAGGGACCACCACCATTTACACTAGCAGAAGATCTGGTTCACTGCGGTGCAAACCTCAGCACAAAATAGCCTGGGGGAAGTGGAGTGAAGAGGTTTTAGAACAATATCATTTATACAGTCAGGGAGGCAGTTCAATATGGCAGGGAAACACAACCTACTTCTCCTTCCTCATCTTCTCTTAGCTTCTCCCAAGCCTCAGACCCCAACCCCCCTCCTTCACCCTTCAGCCTGTACTACTGCCATTTGAATCCTCAGCAAGAAATAATGCAAGGCACTTACCTGCCCTGGAGCCTGGCTGCTTTCTTCCACCTGAAGATGGAGGACTCGTGAAAACAGGGCACCAGCCTTGCAAAGCAGGAGAAGCTGCATCTGCCATGCCATCCCCTCAAACCTTTTGGCTCTTCTGTAGCTTTCTTCCCTTCCCAAGGGAGTCACCACATCCCCTGCCCCACGTTCACCAATTGTCTCATGGGTAGGGTACCTATGAGCTTCTCCATCCCACTCCCACCCTCTTTTCTGGTCCACACTCAGCACCCGGGAGTTTTGCTTATACCCCATTTGCACGGAATCCACCAGACATTCCAGGCTGTGGCAACATGCCGGGGGCCATGCTGCTCAGTGCCACAGGTCCAGCTTGCTGCCAAGTGTGGATGAGAAGACACCAAGCTCCCAGGCTTTGACGAGGCACAAGGCTGCATTTTGGGCACCTCCAAAACTGGGAACCCAAGTCTGACTCAATTTAGAACTAGTGCCTGCTACATGCTCCTGTTTATCCCCTCCCCAGAGGGGTCTGCTGCCTCTGACACCCTCAGGAGCCTGGATCTGCCCTCACCTCATGGCCGGGCTAGAGAGGCAGCAGAATGAAAGCTGTTGCTAGAGATCTGAACATACACGCAGGTCAGGACGAAGCAGAAGTGACTGGAGCCAGGCGGCAGTGACAAGGACGCTGGCTGGAGAGGCTTCCACCTGAACTCCGCACGGAGCTGTCCGTGGTGCTGCTGCTAGGATGCTGACTATAGGGGGGTATGGGACGGGGAAACGCCGTCCACTTCGCTGGTGCTGAAATCAGACGGCCGCCAACACACTCCTTCACCCTGCCTGTGGGGCCAGGCGCTACCGGATCACCGCACATCTACTCTTACTGAAACCGGGGACATTTCCTTTTCAGGTGCTGCTGGAAGTGCCTGGCTGACAAATCTCTGGTTACCCGTCATCGCGCCGCACAAAGGCAGCCCAAGCTAGCTAGCCTTTCAATTATTAAACCCTAGGGTATTACAGGACACATGACCCAGCACCTGAAAAGTTCATCAGCTAGGATACCCTGCCCTTCTCCAGAAAGCCGGGGGGAGACCGGAGGAAAGCAGACTGGGCCACTGAAGAGAGAACTGGGAAGAGCCAGAACCTCACCCAGAAAAGTGCCTCTAGCCTCTTACCGCCACCATCCAAAGCGCAGCCAACCCTTCACCCTGAACTGTCCTTTGCCTGCCCCTTCCCCAAAGCCACTTCCTTGCTGGGAAATAGCTCCCTTGGGAAGGCGAACCCCTGGGGAAAGGACACGCTTTTTGCTGGGTGGTGTGAAACAGGCGTCAAGGAAATGGGTTGGATGCATTTTCCCGGTAATGGAGAAGGGCAGAGCTCGGACACTAGTGCCATTCGCTGCCACCGTTTCATTAACAGCAAAAAAGGAATGGGGGGTGGCACACGAGGAAGCCCCTTTGTAAGCTCCCAGCCCGCAATTGCTCTCCAAGGCGATTTGCACTGAAGAGACTCCAAAGCAAACCCCTTTCTCCTCTTGCAAGAGGGAAAACCCCGAAGGCCAGAGAAACCTTCCGGGATGTGAGATTAAAGCCCAGGGACACCACCAGGAGTTTGTTGAAATCAATTGTTAGCGTTCAACAAGTCCCGCAAAGGGGCGGTTGCCATTTTCCAGGAGAGGGTCCTTGCTCCGATCCCCAGGAAGCTGGGACTAGCAAGCGAAGTGAAGCGCGGGTAGAACCGCTGGCGGCGGGGAAAGGAGGGCAGGTAGGGGTGATTGTGCCGAGCAACTCTCCGCAGGGAGACTCAAGAATCGGAGTGAGGGGCAAAGAGACGAGCGAGGGAGTCACACGGCAGCCTCAGGGGAAGGAGAAAGGCGGGTGGCGGGAGGCGAGGGAGAACCGATGAAGAAGCACAGGCAACCGGCAGGGTCTCCCGCTGCCTGGGACTGGGAAGTCCTGGCTCGAAGGAGCGCTGCTAGGAAAGCGCCCCCGGTCCCTCTCCCGGGTTTGCGGAGAAGAGGCTCCGGGAGTCACCCCCCGGCTTCCACCGCAGCACGGCGGGCCCGGCTGCCGCAGCACAAGCGCGCAGGGTTGCCGCCCCCCCTGGCCACCGCAGCCCAGTCCCCGCGGGGATGGGCGCGGGGAGCCGGTCCAGGCGCAGGCGGAGAAAAGAGCCGCCGCTTGGAGCCTGGAGGGCAGCCCCCCTCTCCCCGCGCAAGACACAGGCGCTGGGGCCAGCAGGACCCGGCCCTGCGAACCTCCCGGGGGCGAGGGAGGCAGGCTCCCGGGTAAACTTTCCCCAGCCTGCTGCCCCCCGTCCCGCGGAGCGGGGCTGCCGCCAGGAGGAAGCCTTACCTCTCGCCAGCCCCCGGGGCGGGAGGGGAGCCCGGCTGGTGGCTCCTTGCCGCGCCTCGGGCTCCCGCCGAGTGAGGGAGTCTCCCCACGCCCCTCCAGCGCAGCTTCTGCTCCGAGTCGTGCTCGCGGGGGCTCAGGGGGTGGCCTCGGCGCGTCCTGCCCCACCTGCCTCCTCCGCCCGGCGCGCAGCCGGCTCGGGCGCAGGGTGGGGCCAGGGCTGCGGCGCCCGGTCTTTTTATCAGGTGCAGAGACAATAGCCGGGGCGCCGGTCGCGGGACTGTCTCTTTAAACCCTCCATCAACCCACAGGTGGCCTGTCACCGCCGCGGACATCCATGACGTCACCCGAGAGGCGGTAGAGAGAGAAATCCGATTTCAAAACAAGAGTCCCTGGGCGACCATGGCAACCGGTTGCAAATGTCAGTGCACACATCATCCGTCCTGGGGCTGCTAAACTGCCTCCCGCGGGGCGGGGGGGTTGGAATCGGTGTAAATCGACAGCGGTTAGCGCCGGTGCCAGCCTTGCAAAGGAAGACAAGTTGCAGGGCTGCCTCAGGGTGCTGCCGGATTTGCAGACTCCGCTCTGTGCCTCCCCTCTCCCCGCAGCGGCTTCCTTTATTCTCTCTGCTGGGAGCGAGCAGGAGCTCCTCGGATGGGGAAAAGCTTCGCTGCTGCTTTTGCTCAGAGCAAATCCCAACCCAGCGAGGTTTTACCTCTGATTGTCAATAGGAAGAAGCTCTTTGAAAAGGAGAAGAGGCTGGATCCATTCAGAGTTAAGGAACACTGCAATTAGCCTCGCTTCCTAAAAAGGGGGGGGGGTTAAAATGCAGCTGCATAGCCTTGTTAGAACCTCCTTACACACACCTGGTCCTATTTTTTTCTTTGTGGCAGGAGAATTACTTGTCTCAGTTATATAGACTTAGAGAGAGCACTTGCTGCCCTCTTCCCTTTCAAAGCCAGCAAATGGGCTGGAAAGGTTTTTTGTTTACATGAGGAGATTATAACAGATTGGGTAGGAAGAAAGGTTGGATAAGGGGGGGAGGGTGAAGGTTGTATCTCTGAAACACTTGCAGATTCCTCCCTGGCAACTCAGTGCAGAGACGTGACTCTCTCCAGACACTACCTGGATCTGGTATAAATACCTAACTAGAGATTGATTGTGATGATTTAAGGGCCCAACTCAAACTCTAGGTCCTTTTCAACAATGTCACACAAGAGTTAAACCATTACAACCCTCTCAGCAGTGGCCTGGAAATCATCTTAACAAATTAATCCCTTTAACAACAATGTCCATCATCCCAGGTCCCCAAGAGAAAGCAAAGGTGGGAAAATTAACCACCTGGGCTCTGGCAGACCAAATGAGGGTCCCCATTCCAAAGTCAAGGACCCCCCCAAAATGCCTTACCCAAAGTCCTGTATATACAGCATATATTATTCTTATATACACAAGGAATAGGGCTCCAGTTATGGAAGCATTGTATGAGAGGCAGTGATGGCTTCTCGCTTAGACAGCTCCCAGTCCATTTCATGTTTTATAGGTCAAAAGCTTTGCTCTTAAGCAGCCAGTGTGGTTACCAGAGAATGGGTGTAAATTGCTCTCAGAGTGATGCACTGATTAACAAGTGGGTGGCTACATGCTGCATTAGCCTCAGTTTCCAAATGGCCTCAATGTGCAGCCACATGTTGAGTTCACTAATGTAATCTTGATGGATGGAACATAGGCTGATGGCGAGTCCCATTGCCTTGCTCCTTTGGCTTTCTGAAGTGTTTTGCCCTGCAACATGGGTCACTGGAAGTGTCAGGATTATTTTGAAAAAATCTCATGCAACTTTTTAAACTACCTACAGCTTTTAGTAAGCATCTAGCCCAATAGGGCACTGATTCCTTATTGGGGTCCTTAGCCACAAGAACAGTACAAATAACAATGCAATTTTGCTATTTTCAGCCATGAAAGGAGCTTTTGGCATCCATTAAAATGGGATTTGGGGATGTTTCACTATGATGAAAAGGAAACCATATTACCACACTAAATAGTAATATAAAGGTATGTAGTGCTTTATGAATCACCAAGGAAAACAAGGTCCTGGCCCCAAAGGGACATAATGTCAATCAGAACCACAAAAGGACTACATAGAAAAATGGAAAAAAAATTAAAGTGAATTCATAAGAGGCCAAATCTGCTTCAATTACACCATTACACCTGCTGCTAGTGTCAATGGGGCTGCAGACGTGTGAGCAAAATGTGACCCCTGGTATTTTGTGAATCTGGGGACAAGTCATCTCAGTGTTTGCCTGAATTGAGAACATTTTCACCCAGAACTGAAATAAAGTTAATGTATCTGAATAATACTTTATTAAAAATCATGCATTGCACCTTCCACCTAGGGAGCTTAAAATGCTTTGCAAACATCAATTATATCTCCCCACAGACTTGAGGGATAAGTAAATATTTCATTAAGGTTGCTTTGGGGATTTTTTGGCAGTGTAAAAAAATCTCAGACATTAGAGATAGTTAAGACCTTTAGAACCAATTAATGCCTGTTCACCACAAAACCTAGGTCTGAATTGTTCCTTACACTCCTTGTACAGTCCAAATGTAAGTTACTCAAGCAATAGAGCTTCCACTCTCTCTCCATGAAGAAGTTCAAAGGTGGTTGAATGTAAGGTAGGATGATTTCAGTTAAAAACATGATCCTTTCTAAAGAAAAAAATGCCTTTTATATTTAAGTGGCATAAAATGTTCTGAAGGAAGCTTTCATAAGACAAGCTGTAGGATGTGTGGACAACAAACGGTTTGATAGCTGAGAATGGTAGCACTCATTAAAACTTCTGGACGACCCAATAATTTAGCAGCCTAAGCATGCATGAGACTGTTGTATGTCACTGTGTTGGCAGGGTTTACAGCAACTAGCTGAAATGTAATTAACAAGCCAAGTGTATTCTGAGAATTCAATCCTTGAAAGGGAATGGGTCTGACAATGGATAAGAAATACTATTCAAGGATGAAGTGATCTTAACTGTTCAACAGTATTTGTACTAACAATTTTCTGAGCAAATCCCCAGAAAGCTGTATTTTCTTTGACACAATGTGTAAGTCATGCTTAATGTTCAGCATCACTCTATAGACCTTGTGGCATTTGCTATTTCTGATGCATACTGCTAGTCTTGGAGGGGGAAGTTAGCTTAAGGTTCAGAAACTGAAGCATTTCCTTCTCTACAAGTGTGGCCCTTACAAAGAGAGGCTGTAATTTCTCTGTAGTAGCATGGCTCTCGCTCATAACATCTTCATAATCTGCTGCAATAGGCCACCCAAGAAAGCAGAGAGATCTAGATCCAGAAGGCTGTTAGTAAAAGGCATAAGGAAGAGTACAAAGAACCTATTACACATCAGAAGAAAATTTGCTCCTGTACCAAAGAAATGAAAAGTTATACATGGGGCATACATGGTAGATGGCTACTCCCTGCACACAAGGAAGCTAGTGAAGCAGACCTGAAACAGAAGCAATCCAAGGAGTGAGGTTAGTGTTGCTAGTCTTGTTTTGGAAAGCACTTGTCTTTCCTCTTCCATTCAGGCACAACCAGCATGGCTGAAAAGTCAGGTAGAGCCTTTCGTCTGCTGGATTGGCCTCTGGGGGATAGGGGGGTCATAAATATCTTCATGGCACCTAAATCCTGCCTCTTGCCTTTAGGTGGAGCCACAATACAAATAATAGTAAAGGGAGGCCACACTGGGAGAACAAATCAATGTCTTAGAGGAAAAGAATTGGGACTATCTTTAATGGAGAGAGAAGTTTGAAAAGAGGAAACAAGGTGAAAGATGCCACACATCAGCAGATTGGTCTGTCTCAGATGAAGAGGGTTAGGCTCTCTATGGGCTTTAAAGATTTCTGAAGAGGGCTGGAATAAAGGTTCTGAGAGTAGAAGTCCTAACAAAAGCCCTGTCTGTCTCCCAAACCACAATGTTCTTCACAGGAATCTTCATTTATCCCAATCCCAGGCCAGATCCCAAACTTCCACCTGAGGCCTCCTACAATACCTGATTTTTGGTCAAAACAGCAACCAGAAACTAATGTATATAGCACTCCAAATCTCTTTTCTTCTCAAATATCTGCCACAGTTTTCACAACAACAATATGAGGGGCAGCTCATACTTTCAGACGGGAATAAAACATTCAACCTCATTTCAGATTGTGCAAAATGATTTCCTGTGGTAGGACTGACTCACGTTTCACAGCATGATGATTTTGCTTCTAATAAAACAATATCTGTGAATAGTATGTCACAAAATACACCTGGCTATAGTCCAAATCCATCCTTTCCTGAAATTTGTCTTTATTCTTAACATTCACACTCAAGCCCCAAGATAGGGTTACACTTTCAAAGATAGACTTTTGCCAGCACTGATTGCTTCTAGGTTTTTCTCCCTTGCTACATCTCCTGATCCTCCTGTGAACAGAGAGGCTGTGTCTAGACTGGTCAGTTTTTCCGGAAAATCAGCCGCTGTCTACACTGGCCGCTTGAATTTCCGCAAAAGCACTGACTTCCTACTGTAAGAAATCAGTGCTTTTTGTGGAAATACTATGCTGCTCCCGTTCGGGCAAAAGTCCCTTTTGCACGAAAGGGCCAGTGTAGACAGCTCAGATTTGTTTTCCGCAAAAAAGCCCCGATCACGAAAATGGTGATCGGGGCTTTTTTGCAGAAAAGCGCGTCTAGATTGGCCATGGACGCTTTTCCGCAAAAAGTGCTTTTGTGGAAAAACATCCGTGCCAATCTAGACGCTCTTTTCTGAAAATGCTTTTAACGGAAAACTTTTCCGTTAAAAGCATTTCCGGAAAATCATGCCAGTCTAGACACAGCCAGCTATTTTTATTGCCACGTGGCATCTGAAACAACATTATGAGAGAATATGTATTTGTCCCAGGACTTGCTGGCAGGCCTGTATTGTAGATCTCTGCACCAACTCAGAGACCCACAGCACAAAAATACACTACTGGGACTATGAATGTAAAGAGCTTTCTCTGCAAACTGGAAAAGGAGCTGCTTCTTTTGCTTCTGTGCATTTCATCAGCCACTGCTGAGAACTTGACATGTACTGTTCCATTATCATCCCATTGCTACCAACCTTTCTCTCCCACTAAGTGCCACTGAGCCGCCCTAGCAGAGATTTCTGAATGAGTAGCCAATGAGCCAGAGAAAAGGGTTAGAGTCTATTAATAGTTTATTTTTGTGAAGGATGATGTAGGGTTCAGCAATTTGGACCTCAGAGAATACATCAGCATCCCCCAAAGACTTTGGGCTGGACCTGGAATGAACTCCTCTTGCAAGTGCTGGTCACCAGTGGCAATGGGAGGTTGTTCGAGTACATCTTGGATCTCCTGGGCCCTTTGCTGGAATAGTCACAGAAAGTGCTCATCGTCTTGGATGGATGTTTGTCTTGTTTAGCCTTCAGCAAAGGGGTGGATGGCTATTTCCTTAGTAACACCAAGAAAAAGGAAACCAAGAGACGCCAAGGTCAATGGCCTTGCAAACTGCGCACTAATTCCATGATTACAATCAAGAACAGTTACCTCTCCGTTAGACTCAAAGGAGACAGGGTAGGCAATGAGGAGACCTTGGAGTTGAACTGACCCTGGCAGCCAACCAGGTTATTTTCTCTGCCAGAAACAATGTAACAAGAACCCAAACCCTAACAGCAGCATGTCCTGAAGGATGCAATCAACTCTGAAAACTCTACCTGACAAATAGGCCAGGAAACAGGTATCTCACTCCTAACCTGACACTTTTATGACACTCAATTAAAATTTATGAGTTAATTGAAGAAATGGCTTGTCAGCCCTCCTAGACAGACGGTGCAGCCCCAGGCCTTATCCCCAGCAAGTATGGGCAGACAGTAAATCCCCATTTTCCAGTAGTTGTAGGATTCAGGGTTTAATGCCCAAGCCCAGCTACAGCTTTCCAGGTATTGTCCTCCAGATCCCTTAGAAAAGTTTTTAGAGAGTAGGCACAAGGGATTTCATACTGAAGACATGACAAAGCACTCAGTGTAATGACCCAAAAGTGGCTAAGTTGCCATTGATGCTATTCATAAGTGTGTTTCTAGAGGCAGAGAGCCTCCGTGTTTCAAACCTGACATTTAGACAGAGGTGCCATCCTCTCCAGGACCCCAAAACTTCCTAGAAAGGAGGCGATTTTAAACTGCCCTTGTACAGCTCTGAGAGTATACTCTGTCTCCTTGAGCTCGGCTATGTATTTAAGTTTTGTATATTCTTCTGGGCACATTCTACACAAAACATCCATTAACAAACACCAAAAGCATCCCCATGCAGAAGCTAAAATAAGGCTACGTCTACACTGGCAGCTTCTTGCGCAAGAACTCTTTTGCGGAAGAGTTCTTGTGCAAAAACTCTTCCAGAAGAGAGCGTCTACACTGGCATGTGCTTTTGCACAAGAAATGTGCTTTTGCGCAAGAGTATCCATGCCAGTGTAGATGCTCTCTTGCACAAGAAAGCTCTGATGGCCATTTAAACCATAGGGCTTTCTTGCGCAAGAAATTCATGTTGCCTGTCTACACTGGCCTCATGCACAAGAACAGTTGTGCAAAAGGGCTTATTCCTGAGTGGGAGCATCAGAGTTCTCACTCAAGAAGCCCTGATTTCATACATTACAACATCAGTTTACTTGCGCAAGAACGCGCGGCCAGTGTAGACAGGCAGCAAGTTTTTGCGCAAGAGCGGCTGCTTTTGCGCAAGATCACGCCAGTGTAGACACAGCCTGACAGTATGCCCTGAAGGTCAAGAAACCTGATCTAAGTTCTCTCCTCTCCTCCACTCCCATCTCTTTGGCTGTGTCTACACTGGCATGAATTTCTGGAACTGCTTAAAACGGAATACTATTCCGTTTTCAGTTTTTCCGGAAAAGGAGCGTCTACATTGGCAGGCTGCTTTTCCGGAAAAGCCCTTTTCCCAGAAAAGCATCTGTGGCCAATGTAGATGCACTTTTCCGGAAAAGAGCCCCGATCGTCATTTTCGCGATCGGGGCTTTTTTCCAGAAAAAACGACTGGGCTGTCTACACTGGCCCTTTTCCGGAACAGTGTTCCGGAATAAGGACTTATGCCCGAGCGGGAGCAGCGTAGCTTTTCCGGAATAGTGGCTGATTTTGTACAGTTGAGCGTTGTTGCTTTTCCGTAAATTCAAGGGCCAGTGTAGACAGCTCGCAGCTTATTCCGGAAAAGCGGCTGATTTTCCGGAATAAGTGGCCCAGTGTAGACACAGTTTATGTGTCCCAGTCTCTCCTGGCCTCCTCCTATTGGTTGCTTCTCTCAGGCATATCTTCATGTTTGCATGTCTCTTGTAATACCGCAGTTAAAAGGCTCATTCCTGTCCATATTTTCCATTAAATCCTTTTGTCTGAAGGTTTCTATATTCCAAGTCCAGTGGAGACAGAGCTTTGCTGCTTGGTTTGGCTCAGGCTCGCTGTGAATGCTAAAGATTCCCAAAGTCACATTTCATTTAGAGTCAATAAGATTTATTGTGCATCATGTAAATCCCAGCTGATTAGTCAAACCACATTACAGAATCACCCCTCCTGGCACACACCAGGCTCGTCACAGCCATGTTGAGATTGTAATAATGTTATTAGCTTGGGAACCTCTAATAAACACTATTAAATGGGTCTTTTGTCCATTTAGCTGCCTTTCTCCCTTTCTGTATCTTGCTGCTGTTTTCCTGCCAGCGGATGGGCATTTGGATGTTCTTCAGTGTATAGTTTTATCCCATTAAGGTGGATCTCAATTAATTACACAGGAGGAAGAGAGACAAAGAGACAATTTGGGACCCCTCATTTAAATCTTGGCATCATGCTTTTGTAACATCTATGTAGCAAAGGCTGAGGACAACCCAGGTGCCCAACTAGCTCAGAGGGTTAATACGTGAGCCTTTCACCTCTGCACACTTGAATTCAGTTTCTGATTAAATCACAAGTGAAACATGTTTGATGGGCTCAGTCTTCTCCTCATGCCAACCAGCTGCATGACTACACCAGGAAACCCACCACTCATTCTGACAGGACCTCATTTTGTAGCAGCAGCTGGATAGGAGCAGTGAGCTACACTAGAGTACACACAGCAGAATTGTGTGGGAAACTCCTGTCCTGGAAGAGCGAAGATGCTGTGGGTCAGCCCGAGGAGCACAGTAAGAGCAGCAGAGGGCAGTCTGGACCTGGGGAAGCAGGATGTGCTGCAGGTCAGGCTAGGGGGGCAGTGTCAGAGCTGCAGAGAATGGGAAGTTGCTGGCTTCTCTCTTGTCAACGTTCTCAACCTCTCAGGTTCATAGGCACCACTGTTTGCCCAAAAAGCAAATGTAAAGGAAAGTGAGCATTGCCCTCCATCTCCCCAACAGGAGAGCAGGCACTACCAACCTTATGCAGTCCTACCTCCATTCAGGCCCTGCAAATATCTGCCTAGCCAGCAGCTCCACACTCACTGCTTTCAGCAACAGCCTGTCCAGGCATGGGGAGGCAGAACTCACTCTGACATGTCACAGTGCAAGCCCCAGAACAGCCTCAGTTCTCTCCTGAAGCCCACCCCCAATGTTGGAGCAGGAGCAGAGATGTAGCGTCTCTCAGGCCACAATGCCCTTTCACCTCTCTGCCTATCAGGCAGGTAGTAGCTGCTGGGTTTATTTAAAGCACCCTGCCTCATTAAACCAGAGCCAAAGCGAAAGAGGCCTGTCCTTCCTCTGGCTCTGAAGTTCAAAGGTGGTAGTAACAGATGTCCCTATCAGCTTTACAGCACCTGAGGCAGGCCTGGCGCTGTTTGTTTAACAGCACCATCAGTAACTGATTATTGGCACCAGCAGGGAACATCTGTTCAATTTACAGAAATGGCCATGCAGCCCCTCTCTCACCTGACATCCTCCCTGGGTTTTATTGAATCTTTGGTCCTCACAATTACCTCTAATTTCATTGCCAGCCTGGTGAAGAAAAGCACTTCCCCTGCAGCTACTCCAAGACATTTTTATGTCCCCTTCTCTCTGTCTCCACATTCTCTCTTTATCGTATTCGTGACCAGCACTTAAAAACTGCTTTGAAGGAATCAGAAAACTGAGGCTGGATGGGGTTTATCTCTAGCATAGCCAATGTCAGGTGCCCAGGGAACCACCTTTCAAACAGGAAGTCTCCGACTCTGCCTTGCCTCCAGACCAGTTGTGCCTGAGCTGCACACGCCTAATGCACAAAGAACACTTCATGTGCGAAATCAAATCAAGGTTAAAATAAACACATGGAAACCAAGGTAAGATATGCAGAGCGAGATGTGGATTATTAATGGCTGGCTGCTGCAAGGTCTGTTGCGCATAAGACAGGGCACAGGGCTTATACTTCTTGAGGTCATTTTACTGTTTTCAGCATCGGACTCAAGACTTGTGTGACTCAGGGTCTCATCTCAGCAGTGTTCGCATGCACTGTTTTTCATATGTTGAATGTTCTTCCAGTCTCAATTTGGTCTAGGTGCAGCAACTAGCATGTATATCCAAAGGTCCTGACCCAGCATGCCCTGTTCTCCTCAGCCCACATACCTCTACTATTACTCCTGATCCACCTTGCCTTATGCTTTTTCATTCCAGGTATCCCTACACAACTTTGCCAAGGAGCCTCAGTCCTGAACTTCTGTAGTTCCCAGTGCCCAGTTTTCCAGAGGTGAAAGGCTACTGCATTAACTCCTCTAGAGATATCTGGCTCTTAAACAGCTTTTATTATCTTACAAATTGAGATATGTATTATTTTCTTGGGTAGAGCCACATAATGAGGCTAGATGAAGCTCACCTTCTTGCAATAATTAATAATTAACAACTATTATTATAGGTAGAGCCAGCAGTGCTGCAAGACACTTCCCTTTATAAGACCCTGTTTTCAACAGCTTATAACTTTGCCAAACGTGAAATATTTGGACTGAAATTTCCTATGCAGAGTGTCTATTTCTGATAAATCAGAGAACAAGAATTGGCTTTGTCCATGCCAAAAAAATTCTTCACTTAGGGGACACAACTTGGCAGGGGATCTGGGGAGCTAAGTGGAGGGTCCAGATGTTGGGGAATGGAGTTCAGTGGAGTGGGAATCCAGGTTTAGCTGGTTGAAGCTTATTGGGGTGGGGATCCAGGTGGCTCATTGGAGTTGTCCAGGTGCAGGGGGAATGGAGTTCATTGAGGAGTTTTGGGGGGGGGGAGGCTTGGCAGGAGGGTCTGGGTATGAGGGAGTCTGGATGCACAGGGGTTGGGTGGATGGGGGGGAGCAGCTCCATGTGCAGAGATCCCTCCCCCTTCAGCTGAGGAGTGATGAGTGCAGGAAGTGGGGTTAGGGGGGAGAGTTTGCAAAGCTTCCTGCATCTGGGAAAGAAATATGGAGGTGGACCTTACTGAGCCCCAGGTGCTGTGCAGGGGATGAGGAAGTCCTGTTTTCCCTAGCCCAGCTGAGACTAGCAGCTGAGCCTGGCTCAGGATAGGAGCCACCAGCTGGGTCTTCCCCAGTCCTTTCCATGCCCCACAATGATTAACCTCTCTGTCAGCTTCCTTAGGTACCAAAACATATTGCTGGGAAGGGTCACATAACTGCTTTTTTTGGCTTCCCTGTCAGAGGGTCGTTTTTGTTTTGTGGGGAAGCAAAGAATTCTGCAGAGGACATAAATTCTGCACATGTGCAGTGACAATTAATTCCCCCAGGAGTAACACTGGAACTGAGATAGAAATGTAGTTGTGTTAGTCTGGTGTAGCTGAAACAAAATACAGGACTATTAACAAAATGGTTTATTAGATGATGAGCTTTCGTGGGCCAGACCCACTTTCTCAGATCAAATAGTGGAAGAAAATAGTCACAACCACCTATTTGATCTGAGGAAGTGGGTCTGGCCCACAAAAGCTCATCATCTAATAAACCATCTTGTTAGTCTTTAAAGTGCTACATAGTCCTGTATTTTGTTACTGGAACTGAGAGCAGTCTCACATGTGCTCTCAATGCTCCCTCTTCTGTTGCACAAGCACTGTTAAGGAAACTGAGGTAAGGCAATGCCTGCAGGTGTTTCATTTTTTTGTCTAGCTCTGTATTTCTTGGGCTATCTAAAGAATAATTGTGTTAGACCATTATGTGGTTCCACTATCACATGTGCATGTAAGGAAATACAGTAAATCAGAGTGCCATAAGGTTGGTGCTTTGGGGAAAGGAGTGATTAAGAAACTAGAAAGTTTATGCAGGATCAGTGCAGGTCCCAGGGACCTAAGGCATCTGGATTGTGAGGTCTTAGTTCTATACAAAAATCCAGGACTCAGGAAGTGTTCCTGAGAGACCAAAGAAGTTTAAAGAACAGGAGTCCAGTGTAGGAGGATGAAACACAGCAGGGTGGTGAGAGTCTCATGATTAAAGCAGCTGAATCCTGCCCTGAAGAACTGGATTTTATCCCTCCCTGTTCACAGCCATAGGATTTGCAAATGTTGCTGGGCAAGACAGTTAACCCAAGCCTTTTTCAGGCACTCCTTAATTATGAGTTTCTCATTTACTGGGTGCCTGACTTGAGACCCTGGGATTTGATTTGCAGAAGTGCTGTGCACTCACAGCCACAACTGAAGTCAATGGGAGCTCTGTGTTGAACAAATACAGGGCTAAATAATGCTAAGTATGGTGAAAAATCAGACCTTAAGCATCTCAAATTTGGCTCTCAAAATTAGTGGACACTTTTGACCTTAACCTTTCTGTACTTCAATTTCCTAGCTGTAAAACAAGTCTCTCCCTGGGTCTCACAAAGGGGTTGTGCAGATAAACTGATTCATATTTGTGAAGCACTCAGATGTCACAGTGATGAGTGCCTCAGAAAAGCCAATGAGGAAATTAATACTTTTGTAGTCAAAGCAGCATTCAAATAGTATGCAATAAGGAAGGCTCGGGGCCACACACTGAATGAAAATGCTGAGGCGCTATCTGTTCACTGAATGTCATCGGGATGCTGTGGGAAAAGAGTATGTAATTAAACACTATATCATAGTGCATATGCACAAGGGGAGGCAAATTAAGGCTGCAGTGCACAGACAACATGGAGCAGGAGTCTCAAAGTGTAGGGGGGAGGAAAGGGCTGCACTAGCCCCCCCCCCCAGTAACCCCCAAGCTGTGTCTATCATGATTATGAGGGTTAGCCAGCAGCCTGGGGATTAAGGGGTTAACTACACCAGCCAGGTGGAGTGGCCAATAGGAATGTAGGTAGGACTTTCAAACTGGGACAAAGGAATTTGGGTTTTTTCCTCCTTTGTCTCTCTGGGTGAGTCCTCTGCAGCTACAGGGAGGGACAACCATGTCCCTCTCTCTCCAAGAAACAATGCTTCACTTTCTGTAAGTAGGGTAAAGTTTAGGTAGTTTCGTTAGGCTTTATTGTTTTAAGGGTTGGGTATGGGAACTGATATCTGGTACTGCTTAAGAGATGTTTCGCTTTTCTTTTTAACTAAGTTTTAGCCCATGGTGTAAATCCTCCATGAGTATATTTTGTTACCTTTCCATCTGATCCTTATGCTTGCAACAGGAATATTGTTGTAATAATAAAAGTTTTCTCTTTTCTTTTTATTAACCTGGCATTGGTTACTGCGTGTCCTGATTTTAATAATAGGGGTGAGATTTCCCAAATGATCTTTCCCCTAATCTCGTTATTAATATTTGGGTGGTGGTGGCAGCAGATGTTTTATTCCCAAAATCTAGGTTTTTAAGATTTTGGGGGAAGTTTTATACCAAAGCCTGGTAGATAAGGCTTTGGGGTACATTTGCTGGCCCCCACTTCTGCATTTATCATGCCAGAGCGGGGAAGGAGCCATGACAGCGTCCCTCAAGGACAGGGTACAATGGGGGGAGGGAGGGAGAAGAGGGTGGGGTGGTGGTAGGAAAAGGAAGGGCTTGAGGGACCAGGAATGGAACCCCCACGTTGTGCCTTTGGGGCTCCCAGGTTGGATTGCGACAATACTCTGGCCACAGATGGCCTGGGGACCAGGAGTTTGAGACCCCCTGACCTAGAGCCTGGCATTGCATAGCTTTTGAGTGCTTGACTTTGCAATCTTAATATTATTTTAACATAGTTTCTAAATGTCATCTAATATTTGCATTGTGTAGATCCTTTGTCAGGATCAGAGTCCCACTGCCATTGGCACCAAATCCAGGGGTGCTCTGGGGCTGGACCACCCATGGGGAAAAAGGTGGGTGCTGAGCATTGTCCCATCATCTTCCTTCTCCCTCCACCACATCCTGCTTGCCAGGGGGCCCCACAGACAGTGCCCTCCTCTTCCCTCCCCATGACACTTGCCCAGCGTGATCAGACGTTTTGTGGTGTGCAGGAGGCTCTAGGAGCAGAGGGAGGAGTGTGGGCGCGGCACACTCAGGGGAGGGAGTAAAATGGGCCGGGGTTGAAGATGGATGGGAAGAGAGCAGGGCAGGAAGAAGTGGGGCAGGGGTGAGACCTTGTGGAAAAGGATGGAGTGGGGACAAGACCTGGGAAGAGCTGGGGTCCAGCACCCCCTGGCACACTGGAAGGTTGGCACCTGTACTTGCTGTTCTAGGCAATGTGCCGACACATGGTCCCTGTCCCAGGGATGTACCTTGTTTTGTACTTATAGAGTAATTTCTAATATAGGATATTGTCCAGAAGAACCAGACGTTCCTCTCTGCCTCCACCAAATACAAGATGGGTGGTGAATACCCTCCACTCACTGCATTTTGAAAACAAGTGTATATATAACACACACTGGCATTTGCAGATCATCCATTGGATGGGAACTAATAACCCCCTCACCTAGGTACCTGGGAGATGGGCTCTGTGCCACAGACAGTACAGATCCTTTGGGACACTGGTGCACCCAGGTCCTAGTTTTAAGAGAGGAAGTATCAGCCTAGCTATTGGGACAGGAGGGCTCCAGGAGAAACTAGAACCAAGGACAATTATTCACAAAGCCCAGGAAGTTGGGAGAGAACATTAAGGCTACGTCTACACTGGCATGATTTTCCGAAAATGCTTTTAACGGAAAACTTTTCCGTTAAAAGCATTTTCGGAAAAGCATGTCTAGATTGGCAGGATGCTTTTCCGCAAAACACTTTTTGCGGAAAAGCGTCCGTGGCCAATCTAGACGTGGTTTTCTGAAAAAAAGCCCCGATCGCCATTTTCGTGATCGGGGCTTTTTTGCAGAAAACAGTACTGTGCTGTCTATACTAGCCCTTTTGCGCAAAAGTCTTTCGGAAAAAGACTTTTGCCTGAACGGGAGCAGCCTAGTATTTCCGGAAAAGCACTGACGATCTTACATGAGATCGTCAGTGCTTTTCTGGAAATTCAAGCGGCCAGTGTAGACAGCTGGCAAGTTTTTCCGCAAAAGCAGATGATTTTGCGGAAAAACTTGCCATTCTAGACACAGCCGAACTGTCTGAGCCTGATTCACTCACGCAGCTGTGCCACCATGGTCACAAAGAGGCTTATAGAGACTGCCAGAGGGAACTACCCTCCCTTTCTGAAACATGCTCAAGGTGTGAACTTGACAAGAGCTGGAAATTGAGCCTGGTGTTGTTAGTTTGCATCATTTGAGTTCCTGTGCGTGACCTGCCCAACAGAGCTGGGCACTGGACTCAGATCTCCTTAGATGGGATGGTCTCTGCACCACAGAAATGAAGCCTCTGAGCAAGAAGTTATTTTGTTTACTTCAGTGAAGCCTTCTGAGTTGGGTGGATCTGAACATGAGGCCTGGTTACAGACTTTCTAGAGACACAGCCAGGTTAAATCTAATATCCTCTCTCCAACCTACAGCCATTAGGGGCCCCCACTCAGTTTTCTGGCTAGGCAATAAAGAATTCTAGCATTTTCAACATCACCCTGTTCTACCCCCCCTCCCCCTGTCCCATATCTCTTTTATATTTACTGCACTTATATCCCTGCTTTATGAAGTAGCTCAAAGTGCCAGGAATGCTTAATAAACCACTCAGCCTCAGAGAGAGAGGACAGGCCAGCAGCCAGCAAATGGAACTCGAGGGACCCCTGACATTGTTCTTTTCAAAAAAAAAGGAGAGGGAGGGACAAAAAAGGCAAGTGCCCCTCTAGTGCATCTTCTCCGCTCCCGCTTCCTCGCTGCTGCCGCCTGTGTCACTAATGCAAAGGGCGGGAGAGGAAGAGCTGCTAAAAGCCTTGCAGAATGCAAGCCTCAGATTGCGGCACAAATGTGAGGAGAAACAAAAAGCTTTCAAGACCTTTAAAAACAACCGAGTGCTGCCCTCCCTGAGCCACCCCTCGCCCACTGGTCATTCCTCAGGTAAAGGAGACACCCACTGGCCAGGCTAATCGGCCAATTACAGTCCCCACGTCATGCACAGAAGGGAAGAAATGAATTGCGAAGGGGCAAAACAAGGAATGGATTTGATGTAGAAACAGATACTAGTTTAGCACTTGTAAAAGCAAATGACTAAACAGCTACTGGCTAAAGGTAGGCCTGCTATGGAGAAGTGATGGGCAGGTTTCCCACACTCAGCTTCTCACTCTTGATCTACAGCATTCCCTGCTATTGTCCTGGGATTTTCTAGCCTCCATGCAGCAATGCCAAGGCAACTCAATCCTGACCTCCAGCCACCTGCTAGTCCAGACCAGGTTCTTCACACAACACTATAATACATCCAACTAGTGACCTACAACACTCCCTGCTGTCCTGGTTCTGAGTTCCCCATACACAGCTCGGTCATTGCTTCCTACTTTTGACCCACAACATCACCCAAGCCTTGCCCGGGAATCCTCTTGTGCTCACACAACTCGGTCAATTCACCTAAATGCTCGAACACCCCATCCTTTCCCAGATCCAAGCTTCTTTTGGAAAGACACCATTATGAAAAACTATGTACAGGCAGTCCCCGGGTTACGTACAAGATAGGGACTGTAGGTTTGTTCTTAAGTTGAATCTGTATGTAAGTCGGACCTGGTGTCCAGATTCAGCTGCTGCTGAAACTGATCAGTTTCAACAGTGGCTGAATCTGGACGCCAGTTCTGACTTACATACAGATTCAACTTAAGAACCCTAGGCATCCCCAAGTCAGCTGCTGCTGAAACTGATCAGCGGCTGATTCCAGGAAGCCCGGGGCAGGGGCTTCCTGTAGTCAGCCACTGGTCAGTTTCAGCAGCGGCTGACTTGGGGACGCCTGGGGCAGAGCAGCTGGGGTGCTGCTGGGTTGGTCCAGTAGCGCCAAGGAGCGGTGCTGTGGGACCAACCGGCAGCGCCCCAGCTGCTCTACCACAGGCCCGGGGCTTTGCTCCACGTCTCCCTGGTCTGCTGGGGGGGGGCCACTAGCTGCACCCCCCCAGCAGACCAGGGACACGGGGAGCAAAGCCTCACAGGCGCGGGACCCCTCCACCTCCTGGGAGACACCGGGAGCAAAGTGGCAGCGGCGGCGGAGTCCCGCACGTCTGAGGCTTTGCCAGAGCAAAGCCTCAGAGGCGCGGGACCCCTTCGCCTCCCCGGCTTTGCTCCGGGTGTCCCTGGTCTGCTGGAGACGGTCCCCAGCAGACCAGGGGCACCCGGAGCAGCTTTTCTCGCCCCGGAGGTCGAGGTGGCGGGACCGCTGCGCTCTGGGTGGTCCCGCTGTCTGCGAGCTCCGGGGCGAGAAAGCCCCGTTCGTAAGTGCGGATCCGACATAAGTCGGATCCGCGTAACTCGGGGACTGCCTGTATAGGCTTATGAGCCAGGGGTGAGTTGGATGCGGCTGAAAGAAATATGAGAAGGGCAAGGTGGGCTGGTACTGAGGTAAATGAAAAGATGGTTTGTAGAGGAACTGTTTGGGCAAGGGCCTGTGTCACTAGAGATGTCAGTGTTTCAGGCTACAAACCGGCAGAGATGGAGTTTGGGTAGAATACTTTTCTGGCTTGTTTGTTTGGGTGGAAGGCTTTGTTGCAGGCCAGTACTCTGAGAAATTCCTTCCATTAATAGCTCTGACAGCATCTCACAGCGTACACAGCCCTGAGATCTGGGGGAAGACTGACCAGACCTCCAAAGAATAAAGCATTGGGTAAACTTTTTGGAGGGACTGTGGGCCCAGTTCTGAAATCCTTGTGCACACAAAGCTCTTTCTGTCCTCTGGGTGAGTGTGTTACATGTATGAAAATATGCAGTATGGCTGTAGCCACATCAGTCCCAGGATATTAGAAAGACAAGGTGGATGAAGTAATATATTTTATTGGAAATAAGCTATTGGGCCACAAAGATCTCTTCTTTCTCTATGGCTCAAAAGTTTGTCTTTTTCACCAACAGAGTTAAGCCAATAAAAAAGGTTACCTCAGACATGTACAAAAGGACAAGAATTCTGCCCTTAGAATCCTGCATCCCTTTAGAATACAGTAGTGAGCAGGCAACAGCAAGGCAAAAGGGGAGGGAGTAAAATCGGTGATTCCTATTTAACAAACACAAATCAATAGAGGCCAAGCAATTGCTATTTCTCACCATGCTGCAGATCACTTACCCTGCTACACCAGCAGAATTGCTTGGCATCAGAACCTCTCTCTGGCCAGAGGTGTCTTGTTTACTGGGCAGGGCAGACTAACCTTTGCTGTCTATTAAAGTGTTTCTCACAAAATTTCATGTGCCTTACTCTGGGGAGAAAACACCTGCCCAATACCTGCAGATGTCAACTCAACACTAGCCATGATGCCTAAGCTAGACCTGCACTGCTTGGAAATCTTGAGTCCCCTGTGTACAGTAGCAGAGGCAGCTATTTCCTTGTGCAAAGAGGGAGGCCACACAGTACTGGTCTACAGTAGGGAGATATTTCAAAATAATTCCTTATTTCAAAATAATAAATAGAGCATAAGCACTACCAAGCCCGTTATTTTGAAATAACTCCTGCTTTCCATGTGGAATATTGCTGATTTCAAAAGAGTTATTTCGAAATAGCGTTAGTGTGGATGCTCAGCTGCTCCTATTTTGAAATAATTGGCCTCCAGAGGCCTCTCACAGCTGCACTTGTGGCTGCTCTGGCCACATACCTGACATCTCCAATGCTCCCATTCTCCAGCAAAGCTTAAAGTAGCAGGCTGACGGAAAAGGGCTTGTGGCACATGTGGACTTTCCACAGCTCCATGCCACACAGCACCCATCCCAGAAGCCATGCCCGACCCCAGTGCTCCCTCTGAGCCCCCGACAGCTGCCAGCATTCCCACAGCACATTCGACTCACCCTGGCCAAGGATGAAAGGGTACTGGCCTGGACTGGTGCAGAGATCCTGGACCTCATCGAGATCTGGGGCGAGGAGACCAACCTCCAGGATCTCCACACCAAGAGGAGAAATGCCAGATGGCCAGCAGCCTGGCCGAGATAGGGCACATGTGGACCCTCAACCAGGTCCACATGAAGATAAAGTAGCTCCGGCAGGCCTACAACAAGGCCATATAGTAAAGTGGACACTATGGGTTAGCTTCTCACACCTGCTGAAATTACAAGTAGTTCGATGCCATCCAGATAGGGGGGCTGGTCACCTCCCCCCCACTGTTGACATTGAGTTCAGCAAGGACATGCCTCCATGAGGACGGGCTTGTGGAGGAGGAGAAGCAGTCTACCAGGCCATCATTCTTGCCAGCCATGAGCTGCTCCTCACCCTGGAGCCAGTTCTCCCTCCCAGGATCTCTCCCGGGCCTCGGATGATCCCAGTGAAGGCACTTCAAGTGAGTTCTATAACTTTCCCTATACACATACAGGGGCAGGCGATAGGCTCCAAGGGTAGGTCTACACTACCGACCTAGTTCGAACTAGGGTGGTAGTGTAGACATACCCCAAGGGACTGCACACTCCTCATTTGGCCTACTTGGCCTGAGAGTCACACAACAGCCTATGTATGTGGCTGTACATGAAGCACCAGACCAGAGCTCTCAGCTCCATGACACTCTCACACAGGAATCCCTTGCGTCTTCTCACAAGGTTCCTAGAGAGGCCTGCCTTACTCTGGCCTCTGTGGTGGGACACCTTCCCATGGCAAGTCACCACTAAGGAGGCTGGGGTTATGGAAACACACAGCAGTACCACACCTGGCACAAGGTCATGCCTGCACTTGGGCAGCAGCCGCTCTAGGTCAAGTGTGGCAATGCAAAGGACACTGATTCCATGCATAGGAACCTGCCGGGGACAGGACGAGGAGGGGACCCAGTAGCACTCTCTCTGGCAAGTGGCCTCTGCTGCTTACATACACCTCCACCAACACCACACTCCTCTTCCAGCAGGCAGGGATAAAAGTTCTCTGTCTGTGGGACACCACCAGTGCCGGACTCAGTGTGTGGGGGACACAGAATGAAGCTGATCTACCCTGTCCCCCCCCTTCCACCCACAGGCTCCTGGCTTGGCTGGTATATTCCCATGCCTGCTTGTCCCGAGGCTGTAGGTGTAGTGATGCTCCTCTGGGATGTCCATGCCTCTGCAGGAAAATGCCCACTCATTAGGCAACAGATGGCCTTCCTCGAAGCACATCACCATTGTCTGAACCAAGACCTTCAGTGTCAGCGCAGAGATTAGGGCTAGGCTTCATACACAGTGTCTCCTGGGATAACTGCCGTGTAACTTTTCTTCACAGCTGGCCCAACTGCGAGCATGCTGCATCCTCCACCTCCCACACCATCCTCCTGACTCTGCAGGATCCATTGGAGAAAGTGAACCTGCTGTGGGACCAGATGGCCTGCCTCCAGTTCATCATCCAGTGGCATGATGAGCAGTGCTGGGAGCCGGCTGCTGACGGAGGAGCGTTGGGCTGACGGGGAGCAGCAAAAGGCCATGTTGGACCAGGTAGTGCCAGCATGAGGCTATATGCTCCTCTATCACCTCTGTGATGGAGTTCATGGCTCTGTGCATGGAGCAGGCAACCAGCCATCTCTTCACCCCCCCAGTTCCTTGCCCCCACCCCATCCTTCCCTTCACTTCCCCTCCTATGCCCCAAGGGGTTTCTGGGGTCCCTGAACACATGGTGATGGGATCTCTTGGGCAGCTGAAGCCTCCCAAGCTACACAAGGCAGGCACCAGTTCCATCTCTGAGGTCTCCCTCTTTCATCCTCCCTCATTCCAGGTTCTTTCCCCAGTTCCTCCCCTGTTGAATATCCCCCAAATAAACAGAGGTTTTTTTAATGGCTTCTTTATTTGCTCTGGAGGTAAGGGGAGGAGGGACCCTTTGTGGAGAGGCCTGGAGGAGAGTCTCACAGGTGATCTTGGCTAAAACTCTCCCTCAAAGCCTCCCAGATGAACACAGCCTCCGATGTGCTCTCTGTATGGCGCTGATGTCTGACTGCTCATAAGCTGTGGCCAGCCAATCAGCCTCTGCAGGAAAGTCTCCTCCTTGCTTTCATGTAGGTTGTGGAGCACGCAGCAGGCCGCCACTATGGAGAGGATGTTCCGCTCACTCATGTCCAGACAGGTGAAGAGACTCCTGAACCTCCCCTTTAGGTGGCTGAATCATAGAATCATTGAATACTAGGACTGGAAGGGACCTTGAGAGGTCATTGAGTCCAGTCCCCTGCCTTCATGGCAGGACCCAGTACTGTCTAGACCATCCCTGATAGACATTTATCTAACCTACTCTTAAATATCTCCAGAGATGGAGATTCCACAACCTCCCAAGGCAATTTATTCCAGTGTTTAACCACCCTGACCGTTAGGAAGTTTTTCCTAATGTCCAACCTAAACCTCCCTTGCTGCAGTTTAAGCCCATTACTTCTTGTTCTATCCTCAGAGGCCAGGAAGAACAAGTTTTCTCCCTCCTACTTGTGACAACCTTTTAGATACCTGAAAACCGCTATCATGTCCCCGCTCAATCTTCTCTTTTCTAAACTAAACAAGCCCAATTCTTTCAGTCTTCCTTTATAGGCCATGTTCTCTAGACCGTTAATCATTCTCATTGCTCTTCTCTGGACCTTCTCCAATTCCTCCACATCTTTCTTGAATTGTGGTGGCCAGAACTGGATACAATACTCCAACTGAGGCCTAATCAGCACAGAGTAGAGCAGAAGAATGACTTCTCGTGTCTTGCTCACATCCTTGCTCGTGTCTAGGATGTTAATGCATCCTAGAATCATGTTTGCTTTTTTTGCTACAGCGTCACACTGACAACTCATATTTAGCTTGTGGTCCACTATAACTCCTAGATCCCTTTCTGCCATACTCCTTCCTAGACAGTCGCTTCCCATTCTGTATGGGTGAAACTGATTGTTCCTTTCTAAGTGGAGCACTTTGCATTTGTCCTTATTAAATTTCATCCTGAAGGCACACTCCAGCACCATGTGGAACCTTCTGAGCTTGGTATTGAAGTTCTCATTGGTGGAGTCCAGGCTACCCATGTAGGGCTTCATCAGCCAGGTGAGCAATGGGTAGGCTGTGTCACCCAGGATGCAGGTCAGCATGCCTATGTCCCCAACCTGATGGTGTGTCAGGGAGAAAAGTGCCAGGGTGCATCTTCTGGAGTTCCAGAAGATGTAGATGTTGTGAGTCCTCCCCTACCAGCCAATGTTAATGTCCATGAAGTATCCCTTGTGGTCCACCAGGACCTGCAGTACCATAGAAAAGTACCCTTTTCTATTGATATAGTCCAAGGCAAGGTGGTTGGGGGCCAGAATGGGGTTGTAAATGCTGTCTATAGCCCCCCCCCCCCCACACACACACAGTTGGGGAAGCCCATGGTGGCAAAGCCATCCACAATGGAATCAACGTTGCCAGAGTGCAATGGTGACACGCTTCTGCAGGGGGATGGTGGGTCTCAGTTGGGTGTCCTGTCACCTGAGGGCAGGGGCAAGCCACTTGAAGAGCTTAAGGAAGGTGGCATGTGGAAGTCCTGGAGCCACCGCTGGTTGTCCCATCGCTGCAGGATGATGCGGTTCAACCTGTTGGAACTGGTTTCCCTCTGGCAGAAGAGGTGTTCCACGGAGTGCAGGGTATTGAAGATCATGTGCTGCAGTGGGAGCGCTAGGACGTGGGTGAAGGGGTCCTCCAGTTGGGGCTGATCATTGTCCTGTTGGAGCAGCACATGGGCGGTTGGGATGAACTGCGCCAAGAGGTGTAGCATGAGGCCCATGAGCCTGGTGCTGCTTTACAGCAGCTCTGGCTCCATGATGTGAGTGCTGTGGTATCTGCAAGGGCAACCAGAGCACACGGCATGAGTTTGGTGTCCCATGAGGGGGTAGGCAGTGGAGGAGTGGCGTGTGAGATGTGGCCATAGAGAGGAGCCCCTGAAAGCACGTGTCTCAGCTAGCCTCAGCAAGCAACCACAGGAAGTGTCTGCCCTCCTGGTGCCTTCCCTGGAATGCTTCAGGGGGCTTTAAATCCAATGCAGGCTCCAATCAGTGTAGACGTGCTATTTTGAAATCATTCTGCACTATTTCGATGCTGCCTTGTAGAGTGGACATGCTATTTCAAAATTATTATTTCAGGAATTATTATTTCAAAATAAGTTATTTTGAAATAATTTCCTAGTGTAGACATACCTGCAGAAACTGTGCAGACAATGGAGCAAGATAATACCACTAGCAAATGATAGTGCAAATCAGAAACACAGAGCAGGAGAGCAGACACGTTCATTCCCTGGGTGGGAAATTATTGAACATACAGAGGTAGGGGCAGACACAGGGGCATTCTTGGCTTCTTCCTTTAAATAATCTTTGTTGGTACAGCACAGGGGAGAGGTAGAAGAAGCAGAGGTGGGACAGGTGCCAATCCAGAAACATTACTGAAATATGGGAACAATTGAGGTTCAATAGAAACCATTGGAGAGAGAAATTATTACCCACCATCAGAACAGAGAGAAATATATTGTAAGCTGTGTGCAGTACAACAGGGATTTAAATACTCTAGTGCTGAATTTGGCTTAACATGACTCCGTAGCTCATTGTTTCTTGCACCTGTTCTACCAACAAATACAATCTGCTGTGATGCTGAGTTCCCACTGATGTCATTGGCTCACAGGAACAGGGCCAACATAAGCAACTTTGAAACTGCAGATTAGCTGGAATGGCCTCGTTTGGGCATACCAGTCCCAAACCACATGGATCAAATTGTATTGTACCAGCATGACTCTGCCAGTGCCTTCTAATGGACAGTTACAGTCAATCCTGTATGTTTAGATTACAGTCCCAGATTCTGAAAGTTGTCGGGGGGAAGAGGGCAGATTTAGCTCTAATTAGTTCCTGTCTCACCTTGCAGATGTTAATACTGAGCTCCCCTCTTACTTGAGTTGTGAGGTACTGTTCATGCCCCACCCTTTTCAATATCAGCCCAAAACAACAAGAAAGGACAGAGGAGTCTTTGTTGAAAGAATCTGACTCCAAATTTCTGCTTTGTTTGTTTCCCTCCCTCTGCCTCTTTAGTCTATTTTGGGAAGAAGGTGTTTGAATAAGAGGCACTTTACAATAATTGTTTCATTCCTGCAGATTCATGCAGCACTGAGATTTTTTTTTCAGCTTACAATGTCTTTAGCTCAGAGACTATTGAGACAGAACCTACAGTTCAACTCAGGGCCAACCTTGCAATTTGTGAGGGAGCCAACAAAAGGGGCTGCTGGGAGGAGAACATAAATGGAACGGTGAGTTGTCTCTCTCTTTGGTTCCACTGTGGGGGTTGGTGGAAATCAGAGTGGGCTGTGAGCCTGTGACCTTTTTTGTTTGCTTGTTCCCCCACCATACACCATACTCTGCAATGTGAATGGTATCGCTTCTTCGCTATTTTACTGCCCTGTGGAATCATTTCTTTGGAAGCTGAAATTCATGAAGAATACATCATAAAATAGAATGACCACAAAATCATGTCCTGCAAACAAGCTGCTCTTAAAACCCAGAGGTCATACACACCCCATAGGCCACGCACCAATGGAGGCCCTAGGTCAGTTTTCAGCTTTCCCTATTTCTATCTCATTGGTGGTTTTTTCTCCCTAGTGGCAATCTGGACAGAAAGGCCAAAGTTACAGCAGTGAGGTGTACCCTGCAGTCTACAGAAAAGTGAAGATGCCACATTTCCTCTGCCGGTGTAAACATAATTGCAATTAGTCCTTCCAGGAGGCCAGCATTGGAAACAGTCTGAGCTCTAGAATGAGATGCCCCCATTTGACAACTCATGGCTGTGTCTGTCTGAGTAATACAGATCTTTTGTGGATTGGAGAGAATGGGGAAAAGGGAAAAGGAAATTCTGCTCTCCAAATCATTTTGGTGAGTCAGACCTCAGGAAAGACCTCACCTCAGTCTACGCCTTTCTAATTACTGTTTCCCTCCCACAAAACAATGTTAATTAAGGACAAGGGACTGTCAGAAGTGAATGGTAGCAGGAAATATATCTTATCCTTACACCACTCAATAACCATTGTCACTGGACATTAACTAGAATGGGAAACTAAGATACACAAAGCTCTTCCCACCAAGAAGCAAGGGTGACACCAAGTGACAGAACAGAGACCCTCTCTATTCCTATACCCACACTATGGGGGCGCATGCACGACTGAGTCCCTCTGATTATCAGGAATAAGAAAATAATTGAGGAAAAACTAGTGCCCTGTCCTTGCACAAGAAAATGTCCACACTGCCATGTGTGCGCTGTGCTTTTACACAAGAGCTCCCATGGCAGTGTGGATGCGCACAAGAAAGCTTTGATGGCCATTTTAGCCATAGAGCTTTCTTGCACAAGAAATCCCTGCCAAGTGTCCACACTGCCCTCTTCCACAAGAGCTCCTGCGCAAGAGGGCTTACACCTGATAAAAAAAAGTGTAACTCTTGTGCAAGGAGCCCTCTCTTACCACACCGTACTGTAAATTTCCTTGCACAAGAGCGGGCGGGCAGTGTGGATGCTCTGCAGATTCTTGCGCAAGAATGGCCATACTTGCGCAAGAAGCCACTAGTGTAGACATAGCCTAAAGTTTAAACCCAGAGACAGTGGGTCCTTGAGAATCTTCAGGAAGTGTTGGAAGGGAGCCAGGAGAGCCAATGAAAAAAGAGTGAGAGTTTTAGAATTGAAGTAGGACCCTGCTGCGTCAGTCTTTGTGTGATCAGAGCAAGAGCTGGGAGAGATGAGTTAAGCCACGAAAAGGCATGGAGTTTCCAGTGATATCCATGCGTAGGAAAGACTAAACCTTAGAACAACAGATATGTAAGTAGTACAGGGAATGTTTAAGCAGATGCAATCAGGTTATTTTCTTTATTTTTGGATTTGTTAAACTCCTTTGTGCTGAGCCCATGCGCTCCCCCCAACTCTTCCAAACACTGTAACTTTTAAACTGAATCTCAGGAAAGCAATTCTCTGTGTTTTTAATCTGCCTTTTTTTAGTTGTCCTGTAACACCTAGCAACCAAATATGCTTTACTAAGTGTGTCTTCTTTGTTTTATTAATAACATCAGCTTTTTAAGACTATGCTCTGATTCCTGTGTCCTAAAATGAGGAGATTGTGTGCATATGCTTGAAATTGAAAGGTCCGTTATTAAGCAATTACTGTTTGTTATTACACTTTCTCTAGAGGGAGGATTAAAGAGCTCGAGGGTACCCCATAGGAACAAATTCCCAAGTGAATCTTCCTGGGTTCTCGAAAGGATTTTTGCATTTGGGTAGCAGTGTACCATCCAAGGTCAGGGAATCTCTGATCATGAGGAGTTTTTAAGCAGAAGCTTTAATGGCAAGATATCTTAAAGTCTCTTATGGGCCCCGCACCTTCTGTACTTCAAGTGCCAGGGTGGTAACAGCTTTGACAGATACCACCCCCCCAGTTTGAGAACCCCTGCTTTACAGGAACAATAGACTTTTGTTATCTGAGCTAGGAGGGGGCAGTGCTTTTGTAGTGGGGAATGGGGTAGGATCTAGGATTGGGAGTGTATTGGGGTTATGCTGCACATGGTAACCAAGACTGCTGGAAGCCAGAGTATAGCTGGTGTTTCTGATTGGCTGTTGTGGTCAAGAATTGCTGACCCATGGCTGTGGCTATGCACAGACACTCAGGCTGCGTCTAGACTGGCAAGTTTTTCTGCAAAAGCTACTGCTTTTGCAGTAAAACTTGCCAGCTGTCTACACTGGCCGCTTGAATTTCTGCAAGAACACTGACGATCTCATGTAAGATTGTCAGTGTTCTTGCGGAAATACTATGCTGCTCCCATTCGGGCAAAAGCCCTCTTGCGCAAGAGGGCCAGTGTAGACAACGCGGTATTGTTTTGCGCAAAAAAGCCCCAATTGCGAAAATGGCGATTGAGGCTTTCTTGCACAAAACCGTGTCTAGATTGGCACAGACGTTTTTCTGCAAAAAGTGCTTTTGCGGAAAAGCGTCCGTGCCAATCTAGATGCTCTTTTCCGCAAATGCTTTTAAAGGAAAAACTTTTCTGTTAAAAGCATTTGCAGAAAATCATGCCAGTCTAGACATAGCCTCAGGGTGTGAAATGCAGGATGTTTATAAGGAACCCAGTTTAGGAGCCACAACACCAAAGCATAGTGACTGACCCTCTCATTGTTCTGAATTTCACTGCAAAATGTCATACAAGGGAAGCAGGATAAAGACTGATAAAGACTCAGGTATTCCTGCAGAAACCCTAATAGGCAATCCAGAGACTAAACACCTAGCCGATGGGCAGTGGGAGTGGAATAGGCACTGGAAGAGAGTACCAAGTTTGCATGGGGTTTGCTCTACCCACACCACTACACCACTTCAGAGCTAGACACCCTTCAGAGTCTGTTGGCAGTCAGGGATGTTAGATATCATGTAACTGAATAGTTGTGTAACTGCATGAAATCTTAGGGGATACACAACTATTCAATAGTTCTCAGGGATGGGGCCAGCAGCCAGTGCACTCTCGGCCCCACTCCCAGAGAGGCCCCTGCCACCCTATGTTGTTGCCTCTGTATCAGAGGCAGCAGCGTGGAATGGCAAGAGGGAGCTGGTCCGCAAAGGGAGCCACTATAAAAAACAGCTCCCCATGCAGACCAGCTGCTTGCCGCCCAGCGCTGCTGCCTCTGATAGAGGCTGGTCTGTGGCAGCAGCACCAGTTTATGGGGGGTCCGAGCTCCCTGTGGACAGAGGCTAGTCCACAGCAGCAGCCCCCATCCACGAGGGGTCCAAATGCCCTGTGAATAGTGGCTGCTTGAAAGCCAGTTCCCTGTGCTCATCACCTTCCGCTCGGCTGCCTCTCTATCAAAGACAGCAGCATGGGGGTGGGATTTGGATCTGGTGCTCATGGGGAGCCTGCTTAAAGCTGTACAGAGGCAGCAAGCGGGGGGAGTGTGTGCAGTCGACAAGATTAACCGACAAGCCCAGGCTTCTCGGTTAAAAATCCCTATGGGCAGTGGCTGTACGGAGAGGTGTCATGCGACCGGAGGGGAGAGTGGGCACTGCACTTTGGGCAGGGAGATACTGGCGAAGAGGGTGCCTGGCGGGCACAGCTGGCTCTGTAGGGGACAGAGGTAATGCCCTGCCAAAGCTGAGTACAGCTCCCTCCTGGGGTGTGTCCAGACTGTGCCCTGGGGGTGCCCTGTCCTGCTGGGGCCCATGTGCCATCATGCCCAGTTGTGGTGGTTGCCATGGTTCCCGGCGGGGCTGCCCAGGCCCCTACAGGCGATGACTCCTCCGGCCGCCAGGGGCCACTGTCGCTGCCGCGTGCGGCCGACTCTCAGCGCCTGCCGGCGGCCACGCTCCGGAAGCACTGCCGTGGTACCCTCTTGCCCTCGTCAGCAGGGCTGAGGCGTTGTTAGTAGCGGCGCCTTGGCGGAAAGATGGCGGCGGCCATCGCGTGAACGGATTGCGGAGGCGCCGGGACCCCGCTGCGGCCCGGAGAGGTGAGGAGACTCGCGACGCCCACCAGCGCCGGAAGCGCAGCCGCTCTGCCGAGGCGCCCCGCCCCCCTCACTCTGTGAGCCTCCCACCCCGGGGCCCCGACACTGGGGCTGCCTCTGGGGGAGGCTCCCGCCCCCCTCTCAGCATGGCACCCCGCCGCCGGGTCCCCGCGGTGTTACCCTTGCGGCGCCCCCAGGGGACCCCCTACCATCCCCCCCACCCCCGCGTGTGGTGTTGGTTCTGCAGTTCCAGTACAGTGTGTTTCTTCCCTCCCAAGGGACGATGAAGTGATGGATCATGAGGCTCCGACCATCAGGCCCCGCAGAATCCAGAACCAGAACGTCATCCACCGCCTGGAGCGCCGAAGGATCAGCTCTGGTAAAGCCGGCACCCACTGGCACCAGGTCCGGGTCTTCCACCAGAATGTCTTCCCCAACTTCACTGTGGTTAACGTTGAGAAGCCGCCCTGCTTCCTGCGCAAGTTCTCCCCTGATGGGCGCTACTTCATTGCTTTCTCCTCGGACCAGACCTCCCTGGAGATCTATGAGTATCAAGGCTGCCAGGCAGCAGAGGATCTCCTGCAGGGTTATGAGGGAGAGATCTTGGCTAATGGCAATGACCAACGATCTGTCAACATTCGTGGGCGGCTCTTTGAACGTTTCTTTGTCTTGCTGCATATCACCAATGTGGCCTCCAATGGCGAGCACTTGAACCGGGAATGCAGTTTGTTCACCGATGACTGTCGTTATGTGATTGTTGGCTCTGCTGCCTACCTGCCTGAGGAACCTCATCCCCCATTTTTTGAGGTTTATCGCAACAGTGAATCAGTGACTCCTAATCCTAGGTCCCCTTTGGAGGACTATTCTCTGCATATCATAGATCTTCACACAGGGAGACTGTGTGACACAAGAACATTCAAATGTGACAAAGTCATCTTATCTCACAACCAGGGCCTATACCTGTATAAGAATATCTTGGCTATTCTCTCTGTGCAACAGCAGACTATTCATGTATTTCAGGTGACACCTGAAGGCACATTCATTGATGTACGGACTATAGGCCGCTTCTGCTATGAGGATGATCTCCTGACCCTGTCTGCTGTCTATCCGGAAGTACAACGGGACAGTCAGACAGGGATGGCAAATCCCTACAAAGAGCCCTTCATAAACTCTCTGAAACACAGGCTGTTGGTGTACTTGTGGAGGAGGGCAGAGCAGGATGGGAGTGCAATGGCAAAAAGAAGGTTCTTCCAGTACTTTGATCAGTTGAGGCAGTTGCGTATGTGGAAAATGCAGCTGTTGGATGAGAGCCATCTGTTTATTAAGTACACCAGTGAAGATGTGGTCACGTTGCGGGTGACAGACCCTTCACAGGTAGGGCCTGTCTTCTTGGGGCAGCTTATTTCTTTGTTGAGATTATTCTTATGCAGATAAATACTATAAGCTAAGTTTCTGGTATAAGTGCTGAGTTGGGTTTTTGAGTGCTGGGTAGAAATGTGCTGTTAGGTCTGCCACAATACATAATTTGGATTTTATTGTGAGGTGTCTTGGTGGTATCTTGGATGGCATTTGGCAAGATTTCCCCCTCTTACAATGTCAAAACTTGTTAGAAATTAGAGAGAAGAGCAATGTGGTTAATTCAATTTCATCTTCCAGTAAATGCAATTTTGTTTTCTATACTACACTACTGTTACTTATAGAGAGTGATCCAGTCTTTCCCCACTCCTGCATCAGATGACTTACACAAACTATATAATTTTCATTCAATTAGCTTCTGGTTTCAATCCTTCCAGCCTGACGATCATTTTGTTCTTTTTTCCCCCACTCTCACCAGTTTCTTTCAATTCTGGTGCCCCGGACTAAACAGTGCTTTAGAAGCAGTCATGCTAGAATAATGTAAAGAACTGTTAACTTTCCTACTGTGTGGCCTACGGACTCTGCATGTGCCACCCTAAACTGACCCTTTTTTCTTGCTGTATTGTATTGCATAGTTGGATCTCTAAGCCATTACTGTATTCCAGATACTTATCTCTTAGTATGTATGTGTGTTTGAGTCTTTTTCAGTTGTAATAGCTGGCATTTTTTGCAAGCTAAATTTCACTTTTTCTGCTTACAATTCTAATCCCTCAAGCCTCTTGCTCTCTTTCTGTCCTGGATGGTATTTTCAACTCCCAATTATGCTTGGGAGAGTGCTGCACCAAAAATTTTTTAAAAGCTGCACACTATTTTAAAATTCTGCAAAATTCTGCATATTTTATTTGCCAAAATAATAATGTAATCAGGCCAGTTTCAATTATTTTGGTAGTTTATTTCAAAATACTTGTCAGTAAGTACGACCGTAACAATATAGACAACAAAAAAGATTTAGGAAATGGTTTTTGACACACAGATTTCTCACTAGGCATATTAATACAGAAATTTGAATGTTAAAATGTACAATATAATACATTTCTGCAACTTTAAATTTATTTCCCGCACCCTTCTAAAGAAGTGCAAAGGCTTTAATGAGTTGGGGTAACAGAAGAACTGAAGGAGAGGGAAGTAATTGCTGGGAATGAGCCTGGGAGTGAACCTGCCTGATTGTTGGATGTGGGTGGGAGCAGTATGGAACAGGTTTATTTTTTGGGGGGAGAGAGACAATTGTTAGGGAGTTGAGAATCTTTCCCCATGCAAACCGTGGTTGAACCCTAGTCTTTCCTGTTCAATCAGGCACATCTGCCCCGGCCTTGTGTATCCCTATACCTCCATTCAGCCAGGAATAGCTGCAAGTGTCCCCTGTGGCCCTATACCCCACTCCTCTCTGTCCCCATGTGTCCCTGCATCTTCACTCTGCTAGACATAGCTGCTCTGTATCCATGTGTCTCTGTATCTGCACCCTCACTTCCCTTTCATCCAGGCATAGATGCCCCTATTCCCATGTGTCCCTGCACTCTCTCCTATTCCCATTCAGCCCCAGCTCAGTGTTGTCTCCCCACTATCTCTGCATCCAATCTGTCTCCCCTCACTAGCTATTATGAACTCTAGCCTGTGAGACCCCCAGCAGCCCCATGTGCCCTGCTCTGTTTGTCCTCCCACATAATACCTGTCTCCTTAGCTGGCAAGGCGCACTATGAAGAAAGCAACATTTGCCCCCTCCATTTCCAAGGTTGGCTACTCTGGCCCATGAGCCAGCTGCCTCTCTTCTGATACCATGTACACCACTCGTGTGCAAAAAGTGTAATTGTAACATGACTCCTCGCATGGCTTTCACCTCCCCATCCGAATCATTTATTTTGCAGGAGAAAAAAAATCTGTGGAGGACATGAATTCTGTGCTTGTGCAATGGCACAGTAGTCAATTTTGGTATCATCTACTATTTCTAACTAATACATTGTTTACTCCTACTTTCAGGTCAGTAATAAGGTTAAATCAGACCAGCTCTAATGCCAGTCTATGTGGTAGACTTCCCCTCACTCCTATAACACTTGTTTATTATTGCCTTTTTCCTAGAGACTTTCATTTCTGTTTTCAGTCCATATGAGATTGGTCTGAGACTACTTTACATTTTTTTATCTACTTAATTCCTTTCATCTGCTTATTTTATAATTCTATTAAAATTATCTGGCAAGAACTCTCTCTAAACTTGCAGTTCTGCTCATTGTTTCTTTTTCCCTGCAAGCTTAATAACTCCCTTCCTACTGCCCTCAATATTTGTCCCATTGTTTTTCTAGGGCTAACAGTTGAAATAAATGGATGGTAGCTGCCCATTATGAAACTTTCTTTGGTTGTTGTTTCTTCCATTGTTCACATACATTAGGCTGCTATAGAATCACAAAGAATATTAGAGTGTGTGCACTGTTTGTTGTTGTAAAATCGTTGAGGACTGAGGCTCTTTTGTAAAAAGCAGCATTGAAATATTTGTGGAACAAAACCACAAAAAATAACATTGATATTGCAATTGGGTTGTGTTTTGGGGTCCACTTTATTCCTCAAAGAGCAGTGTTTCTTAAACTGTGTTCTGCTGCACACCAGTGTGCGGGGAGGCAGTCAGAGGTGTGCCGTGGAGAACAACAGAATTCAAAATGGCTACCCTTAAAGGAGCAGGCGACCTTTCTTTCCTCTGACATTCCCCCAACCCTTTTTTTCCCTAAGTAACTTTCCTCCCGACCCTTTTTCCCCCTGAATTTTTTTTTGGGGGGAAGGGGAGGGTCAACCAAAAATCCTTGGTGAATGGTAATAGAGATGTAGCCGTGTTAGTCTGATCTTGCTGAAACAAAAAAGAGGTGTTCCTCATAAAAAAAAAAAAAGTTTGGTATTCCTCAGTCTTAAAAAGTTTAAAAAAACACTGTCATGGAGTCTTGAGCTCTGTCCGTGTCCAAAAATATTGTAAGACTTCCTGATTAGATGAATGCAACCTTTTCACTTGGACGTGGACTTTGACGGGCATTTGTGACTGATCATTGCAATGTTCTTTAGTTTGCTTCCATTTCAAGTACACTTAGATTTCATAGCTGATACAGTTCATGTCTGGCTTAAAGCCTGAAAGGCAGCAGCAAACTAGGTTAGTTCTTCAGGAGACGCACTTAGTTTCCCACTTTTTTTGCAATCACTTCCAGATATTGATTTTGTTCTGTGAAGGTCTGTGTAGTGATGTAAAATTTCAATTATTTGGCTAATTGAATAGTCGATGCAACTTGCACTATTTGATTAGTCAATAAGGGCGCTTCCACCTTTGAAGTGTAGCAACAGCTTTGCTACACTTCAAGGGTGAAAGCGCTGTGGGGAGCATGGGTCCAGTGGAGGACTGAAGCAGTCCCCAGCTGACCCCATGCACCTCGCGGCATTTCAAAGTGGCAGTGCCGTAGGTAGCCCAGGGTCAGCTGGGGACTCTCCTGCTGATCCTGGTCTCCACATGGTGCTGCCACTTTCAAATACTGCGTGCAGCCCGGTCTAGCCGGAATCTCCCAATAGCAAGCTGGTCTTTGTGTAAGGCTCTCAGTTGTGGAAAGTCTTTCCCTTACCTCTGATTTGAGGGAGCCAGAGTTCGCTGACAATTAGGCCCATCTCATCTCCTAGGTTCTGCTTGAGGAAGAGTTGGGTGAATTGGTATTTATGACTTTGGGGTTTTTTTTCGTACATTAAGAGGGAAAAGTTGAGATTTTAATTTTTATTACAACTCATAGAAAGATTGTTTAAAAATGTACATGAAGCCTGACTTTTGATAAACACATTTATGCATTTAAACAAACAGAAAATAGTAGAAAGGAACACAGAAAAGGTCATGTTTTAGATCTGCCTACCTGAGCACAAGGTCCCTCCTGCCATTTCCATTGCTCTAGGATGGCTTCTATGGCAGCTGAAGAAGGGTTCTATATTTAGTGAAAATTCTGTTCTTTCCTCTGTATTTGAGTCTAACCTTTCCTTTATTTGTTTGATTTTGCAGTATGTCAATGTGTAGATGACTACATAATTAACCAGTAACCCTGAGCTTATTAGTTAATCTTGTTGACTACATGCACTGCCCCCCCCCCCCGCTGCCTCAGGGGTGAGGGGTGGTGCCTGTGAAGACCTAGCTTAAAAGTGGCTCTCCACAAGCACCAGATCCACCTCGTCTCCTTCCACTACACTGTGTTGCTGCCTCTGACAGAGAGGCAGCAGCACGGAAGGTGAAGGGGCAGGCGGGAGCCAATACATGTGAGGAGCTGGCTTTCAAGCAGGCTCCCCCTGCGTGCTGGCTCCGCAGACCTGCCTTCACATGCAGCAGGGGTGGGGAGAAGAGGAGGCAGGAGCTGCTGCTGGGGGGGAGCCAGTTTAAAAGCTGGTTCTCCCCAGCACCAGCTCCACTGTGCTGCCTGCCTTCTCTCCTCCCACACTGCTGTCTCTATAAGAGGCAGCAGCATGGAGGGGGGCTTGGGAGGCTGTCGCGCAACAGCCCCTTTCCGGGAGGGTGGTCTGAGCTCCCTGAGGACGGACTGCTGCTGTAAAGCAGTCTTTGTCCATGGGGAGCTCGGACACCCACAGACAGGGTCTACTGCCACCCCGTGCTGCTGCCTCTGATAAAGAAGCAGCAGCGCAGAGTGGTAGGGGGCACACCAGGAGTGGGGCCAGGAATGTATTGGCTTGCGGCCCCACCTCATGGACTATCAAATGGTTGTGTAACTGCTAAAACTTCATGCGGTTACACGACTATTCAGTTATACGCTATCTAACATCCCTATTATGCAGTAAGGCCTAAAATTAAGATACAGTGTAATATCAAGTCTGGTTTGTTTTTCCCTAGACTTCTTGGGATCTCATCTTTACATTGGCAGTGGCCTGAACTAGATGATTAGTAGATGTTTTCCAACTCAGTCTTCTGAATAATACCAGCACATGTAGTGGAAACTAGGGATGTTAAACTGTGTTTAATCAGCTAATTGAGTAATTGATTAGGGGGGAAACTGTGGAACCTCAGTGGGGTTAGCTCCCAGCTAATTCCCATCTTGCACTCAGTCCCCCCTCCCCCTTCCAGCTGCGCCTCTGCTTTTTAAATGTATTATGAGCCTGGTGCCTCTTCATCCTTTTAAAAAGCAGAGGCACAGCATTTGGGACCGGGCAAGACCTGGAAATCAGCTGATTCCTGGCTCACGACCAGTCCCCCGCTATGTCTTTGCCTCCCTTGCTCCCCCATGGAGACAGTGCTGGGGGGAACCGGCTTTTAAGCTGCATATGCTTATGCTTATTGGGTAGTTGACTAGTCGTTTACATCCCTAGTGGGATCCTATACTGAAAGTATGGAATATGATGTATTTATTCTTATGGGTCTAGACATGAAGTGTACTATGGATATACACTTGAACCTCTTTAAACTGGCAACCCTGGAAAACAGGGTATGCCAGATTAAAGAATTTGCCAGGTCAGGGAGCCTGCTGAGGGGTCTGAGTGTGATAAGGATGGGTTGCTTACCTGGCACCCCATTCCCAGGGACACATGGCTCCACACTCCCTGCTGCTTTCGGCACTGCCCCTTCACTACTATGGGAGTGGCAGGGAAAGTCTAGGAGGAAATGCATCCCTGAGTTGCCTTTCCCCCTTTGCCTCCCAGGGTCTGTACCACAGGTGTACCCAGATTAGGGACACCCAGAGTGCAGTGGCCCCCAACTTGCGATGCGATGGGTTCCTGAGGAAGCGTTGCAAGTCGGGGGCATCCTAACTCGAACCCGCATTTACGATAGGTGCTGTGCGCCATCGTAAATGCGGGCCGGGGACAAAAGTCGAGGGTTTTCAGCCCCTTCCACACTTACAGAAATGGTCATAAGTGCGGGGACTTGCAGCTCGGGCTGTCCTAAAGCGGGGGTTTCCTGTACAGAGGTTCATGTGTGCAATGCTTTTCTCAATAGCTATGTGGTTACCTAACTGATACCAAGTATAGAATAACATCCCACACAAAAACAAGTAGCTCTAAAATATAACTTAAGAAAAGTTTCTCTGGTTTGGCACTTTCCATTGGTAAATAATTACAATGAATATAGAGCTCCCTGTAAAAGAAATACCTTAGAAATGTAATTTTGCAATTTTTAAAGTGGTAAATATGTGTACAGAGTTGAATTGAGGGTCATCAAACCCTTCTCCTTTCCTTTGCACTCCAATTCTATAGACCAGTAAGAGTCTTTCCAGAGGGTAATGATTTTTTAGGCAATACTTCAGGTGATTGGGAATAATATGTGGGTATTTGGCAGCCATCCATTTCCTCCATTTTCTGACTAGTCTTAGGGTACGTCTAGACTACATGCCTCTGTCGCCAGAGGCATGTAGATTAGGCTACCCGACATAGTAAAATGAAGCGGCAATTTAAATAATCGCCGCTTCATTTATATTTACACGGCTGCTGCGCTCAGCCGACAAACAGCTGATCGGCTGTTTGTCGGCTCAGCGCGGTAGTCTGGACGTGCGGGTGTCGACATCAAAGGTATTTGTCGACCACCCAGGTAAACCTCCTGGGATGAGGTTTACCTGGGTGGTCGACAAATACCTTTGATGTCGACACCCGCGCGTCCAGACTATCGCGCTGAGCCGACAAACAGCCGATCAGCTGTTTGTTGGCTCAACGCGGCAGCCGTGTAAATTTAAATGAAGCGGCGATTATTTAAATCGCCGCTTCATTTTAATATGTCGGGTAGCCTAATCTACATGCCTCTGGCGACAGAGGCATGTAGTCTAGACGTACCCTAAGTAACAATGTTTCAGTAACAGCTCTCTTGAGAGAAAGAACAGGGTAGCATGGATCACCTTCTCCAAAACCAACACAACTCTGTAACAGGCCATGGGTTTGGTGTAGTGATAGTCTAAACTAGAGATGTAAAATTCCATTTAATTAGTTAACTCATTAAACTTTATGTTTAACTGGTTGACTGATTATATTGGGGAAGCACTCCAGCCCACTGGCTGGAGCACCCTTCCCCCACTTCCCTCCGCCATGGGCAGTAGCTGCTGCAGAGAGGCTGCTTCAGCCCCCACCAGTTAACCATAATAGGGTGATGCTTATTTTGTTAACCATTTACATCTCTAGTCCCAATGCCATCCCTTTTTGAGAGACCTATCTGAGTTCTCTCATTCTTCTCCCCAACCCTCAAATTATCCTGTAGGGTGAAGTCTTGACATGTGTAAGTCTGAGTTCTTCAGGATTTACAAAGGTGTTACTCTGTTTCTATGTGGTGTTAGAGGTAATGCATGTGTCTTATATTTGGGTTGGAAAGTTAGTGTCTGTAGCAATTGATTAACCTTACTTAGGGAAAGATTTACTGCAGAAGTACCTGAGTCATCTTTTCGATTTACAATTGCAATGGCACCTGGAAATTCTTGGATATGAGTGCTAGTATTAAAAAGAAATAGTTGTTCTCTTTTAGGCTTTCATTTCTACATCAGCAGGGTACGTGGAGGGCAAAACTTTTGCAAGCAGTGTTGGAACAGAATGCACTAAAAATATCTCATCTCTGCATGTTGGAAATATTAAGAAGGGGAAGACAATAAATGTGGGGGAAAAAAAAGCTCTCAGCTCTTCACATGCAGGAAAAATAATTTGTTGCCAGCCAGCACCTGGTTTAAAATCACTTCCCCAGCAGGAAAGAAAATTAAATCTGCCACTTTAAAAAGCATTTTATATTTGGTGGGGAGTGAGGAAAAGAAAACAGAAATATTGACATCCAGTTTGAAATGAAAAATTGAAAGCATATTAAGTTCCCTTTATAAATAATTACACTGCGGTGAATAGGCTGGATAATCTGGTACCCTTTGAGTTATTTGAATAGCATGATGAATTTGTATAGTGCATGTGAGATTCTCCTACATAGCAGAGTAATTGTGGGTAGTCTTGTGTGTTGTGTGTATGGGGGGAGGGATTCCCAGCTAATATTGGCCCTGTATTGTATGTCTATACTCTGCTGGAAAACCACTAACACTGCTACTCTTTGCAGCCTTCATTCTTTGTTGTATACAACATGGTGACCACAGAAGTTATTGCTGTGTTCGAGAATACTTCGGATGAACTACTGGAGCTCTTTGAGAACTTCTGTGATCTCTTCAGGAATGCCACCCTACACAGCGAAGCTGTCCAGTTTCCCTGCTCAGCTTCCAGTAACAACTTTGCCAGACAGATCCAGCGCCGGTGAGCCATTCGGAGCATGCCTTATACCATATAGGTACATGCTCAACACTGCCATCCAAAGGCCAGTATCAAGTAGCTATGGCAACCTTGAAAAACTTAGATCATTAGTGACCGATGGGTATATGAGTCCATTCTGAAAATGGTACATCTCAACACAGCCTTATGGTTCTAAAATCTGCCGAACACATAAGGCGATGCAAAGTATGCCTAGTTCTGTCTTGTGTGGCCTTCCACATAAATGGTAGACCAACACTAGAAAGCATACATGACAATCTATGCAACCAACCCTACGGAGAAAGATTTCAGAGGGAAGACTGCTGCCAGCACTCCTTGTGTTGTGACTTTATCTGAGCAAGGATTTGTTAAACCAAAAATGTCACCAAACTTGGGATTTATTTTGCTAGACGGTTTTCCCCAAATGTAATGTGAATAAAGCTGTGTTTGTGGCATTTTCTACAATTTCAGCAAAAAGTATGCTGTTCCTTTTTTCAGTTGGACTTTCCTTTCCAGTGTGAGAGTAAAACTGCAATCTAGTGTCAATGAAAGTAGAGTAAGATATAAAAGTAAACAGGTCTTCTAAAATTATTTTAAATAGACAAGTCATGTTAGTAATGCATTTGGTGATATTTCTAAAACAAGTTCCTAGGAATATATAGTGATGTGCCCAAGTGTGCGAGAGTTTCTTTTGCTTCCCACAGCTTATTTAATTTCAGCATAACTATTTAGTGACCGTTTCTGCCATTGCTTATAGGGGGGCTTCATTTTGATTCAAGTTGTTGCATCCATACAAGTGAAGGAGACTTAGTCATCTTGTACATTTCCTTAAGTCCCACTGGGGATTCCTTACTGCTTGTGAGAGACAGAACTTGATCCAAACCTATGAAGTGCTGCTCTTGTTCTGTAGCTGAAACAAAAGTCAAGACCTTCATAAGCAATCTGCTTGGTTGTCAGAGCCTATAATGGGGCTGGTTATAGGGATGGGATGCTGCTTTTTAAATAAGTAAACGTAATAGGCCCCTGTTCTCAGAGTTTACAGTCCAATATAAACGATTCCTAATAAATTGTTCTTACCTGTTGGTCTCAAAAATGTTGGATCGCACCAGCAAAAAGCTCAAATTTTGCTTACGAACTTGTAAAAAAGAAATACTCCAATCTAGATAAATCTCTTCACAGGAAAGAACGTTTCAGACTGTGTTGAGGTAAACAGCTGCAGGCTTCTCTTCAAGGTGGTTCTTCTTCTACAGTTTCTTCCCTTTGTGCAATCAAAACATAATGGCTGGGGAGAGATGGATTCCCAAGTCATCCTTCAACCTGTGGAATTCAGCTATTATTGCACACCCTTAAGGCTTCATTTACAATGTTTACAATAGTTGCAGTAAAATTGGATTGATTGATTGATAAGATGCTAATCCATCTCTCCCCATTTCTGATCCTGCATATATTTCCTGTACTGCAGGGCATCTGTAGCCCAGACCTTGTGGAATGGCAAGTTCCTATCGGCTTGTCAGTCTGTAGTTCTGAAGCAGAATAGGAACACTGACTAGAGTGGGTAAAAGATCATCAGAATCAAGACTGATGGTGTATTAGGTGAATTACAATTTCTGAAGCTAATAGTACTAGTTTTTAAACAGCTGCTGTTTTGATTTTTGTTATCTCTGTACTTTTCAAACACTAATATACCTACATTGTGCCATTTGCTTGTGTGCTTTGCAAATAAAATCTATCCCTTTTTCTCTTCCAGGTTTAAGGACACTATTGTGAATGCAAAGTATGGAGGGCACACAGAAGCTGTGCGGAGGCTGCTGGGTCAGCTTCCAATCAGTGCTCAGTCTTATAGTGGCAGCCCTTACCTTGACCTCTCTCTCTTCAGTTATGACGACAAGTGGGTATCAGTCATGGAACGGCCAAAGACGTGTGGAGATCACCCCATCAGGTATGAGGAAGCGTCTGAAAATTGCACATGGCTAGGACTAAATGTGTGTTTCTCAGAAACGTATGTGTGTGTCAGACTGATGTGTATGTATAGGGATGTTTGCCTTTCCCCCTCATCTCTCCCATTTGACCAAAGTCCTTGCATAAATTATTCTGGAAGACCAGTAAATTAGGAAGTTCTGTCTGTCCTCAGATCCCCCACAGACAGAGCAGTGCTCCCAGTGCTTCCCTACCCACTTGCATGTAAACATGTAGCTGCTGAAAATGTCACCGGTTACACATTTACAAAAATAAATATATTTTAATAATAGGGATGTTAGTGTATAGTCGAGTAAATGATTAACTGATAAACCTACCAACTACACGCACACAACCACCCCACTCTTTTGCCTCTATATCAGTGGTAGCAATGACGGGGTGGGGGTGGGGGTGGGGGACACGAGCGGGAGCCCACGAGGATTTAGCTTTAAGCAGGCTTCCCATGAGCAATAGATCTGCCTGCCCCTCCCACTCCTGCGCTGCTGCTTCTGATAGAGGCAGCAAGGGGGGACATGCAGGAGCCGGTGCTGGGGGAAGCCAGCGTAAAAAGCCGGTTTCCCCCCAGCACCAGCTCCAAGGTGCCGCCTGCCCCCGCCCCTGCCCCATGCTGTGCCTCTAACAGAGGCAGTAGTGCAGGAGTGGGAGGGGCAGAGCAGCCTCTGTCCATGTGAGGTCCAAATGTGAGTCCAAGCTTGCCATGGACAGAGGCTGCTCTGCTCCATGGGATGTCGGAGCAGCTTCTGTCCACAGGGAGCTCAGATCCCCCACAGACAGAGGCTGCTGATGTGGACCAGCCTCTGTCCATGGGGAGCTTGGACAGCCTCTGTCCATGGGCAGCAGGCTGACTACTGATCCTACTGTAATGAACAGTGAAGAGTAGACATTGCAGGAGATACATTGTAGAATGTAAAACCGAATCTGTTAGAATAAAGGTCTTGATAAAGACAATAGGGATGTGTTATGTACCAGACCACATTTATGCTTTTAAGCAGACACTTTGCAGCAAGTACAGAGTTCTTACGGAAGCAGCTGGACTCAGTTTGGTGGCAAGCATGGTAAGGGATGAGCTGGGGCACAAGTCTGCAGGCAGGAGTGAGCAGGAGGCCCAGGCATGGTGGCAGGACAGGGGCTCACATGGCACCTGTGTGCTCGGCATCCCCTGTTTGCTGAGGGAGTGCAACTTTCCCTTTCTGCAGGAGCAGGCGGAAGGGACAGAGTGGGAGGGGGTTCCAGCATGGTGGAAGGCCAGGGGGGTCAAATGGCACCTGAGTGTTTAGCACCCCCCTCTTTGCTGGGAGAGTTCAACTTTCCCTTCCCACAGGAGCGGGTGGGGAGGAGGGAAGGGGACCAGGTATGGTGGCAGGGGAGGAGCTCAAGCCATGCTTCACTGAGCATGAGCAAATGGAGGTTTACTGCAGAGGCATCAGCTAATAGCTTCCCCTACTTCATCCAGATTGCCATGTGAGATATCAGCCTTCTTCAAATCACACAGAGTGATGGGGAGCAGATGCTGACTGAATGTGGCCACTTTGTGCTGAAATGATGCTAGACCACTTACTCTGCTGGCTTGGTGTGGAAAGGTATCCTACCATGGAGGACAGAATAAGGCAGGCCTCCCCTGAAACCTTGTGAGAAAGATGAAAAATTTCCTCTGAGAGTTTTATGGGCAGATTGTCCAGACATGTTAAAAGCTGTTTCAGGGACTTGCCACTGTGTAAGCACTGTGACCACCACAGATCACACCCAATTGCCTTAGACCACTTTTAGCAAGGAAAAAGAAAAAAGGGAACTCACCAGAAGTGCCCTTCTCGGAATCAGTGCTCAACTGAGAGACATCCTGGGAGGAGGGGATTGTCTCCAAGATTATAAAAAGTTCTTGGCTCTTGGTGATATTGGTTGCTCGGCTCAACTATTGACCATTCTCCTCTTCCTCCTCCATTCTGCTGTGCTCCATTCTGCTGCTTGAGTATGCCTGAGTGTCCTGGGAGGAATCCACAGATTGTCTAGGGAAGCTGGTTGGGTTCCCCCACAAGTATTCCATGAAGCTGCTTGTAGAAGCCGCATGTTTGTGGTGATGCTCCAGTCTGTCCATTTGCCTCCTTTGCCTCAGCTCCTTTATTTTCACTCTGCACTGCTCCTGGCATTCTCTTTTTCCTCCCTTTTGTGATCTGTGTTTCTTTTGCTGGTTCATTTTGCAAGGACAGATCCCTCTCCCCACACAGCAATGAGTCCAGGATCTCCTGCATGCTCCATGCTTGTGCTCATCTGCAGCCCTGGAAACTCATGGTTGGGTGTTCTGCCTGCTCTGAGGTCTCCATGCTGGACACGCAGGAAATGAAATTCAAAATTTCCCGGTGCTTTTTTTATCCACATGGAGAGCCATAGAGTTGTAATTCATGGCCAGAGAAGTCACTGCAGGGCACTGTGGGACACCTCCTGGGGTCCAAGAACATTGAGTTTCACAGCACTGTGTCTTTACTACCATAAAGTTGACTATGCAATATCGAATTTAGCAGGAGTACAGAAATTGACTTTAATTGATGGAACAACCTGCTGTTTAAAAAATCAACCCAGTGTGGCTAAGTTCAACCTAAACTCCAGACCAGATTTAAGAATTAATAGTGTGCTCTGTGACTACCCTAATGTCAGTGTTTTGATTAGTCCAGAGAGTTGAAAAACAGCCTGGTCACCTGCTGTCTACAATATTCCTTTCTACATCCTGCACACTTCACCTGACTAAAATTTGGGAACTTCTGACCATTCATATACAGACAGTTCCCAAATTATAACTATTTAATTGATTTCCAACTGTACAATCTGCAGAAAAATCTCCATTTCCTTTCCTGTCACTGTTCTTGATGTTCAGAGATCTCACTGGGTGGTGTTTGTCTGTATCCGCCAATATTTGTGCAGCCTTTACAGACAAAAGGGAGCAGGACTGCAGATGTTTTCTGTGGTCACGTCTTCTGTAGTAAACAAAGCAAACTACCACCTTCCCTCTCTCCCCTGAGTAGACAGGCAGTTTTGTGCTTTAGACATCCAGGTTATAAAATGCCAGTCAATCAAGCCTTGAATAGGGATTTGGAGCTGTAGGGGGGCTCTTACTTCCCAGTTTCCTGCTTATAGTACACAGGGCAATTCAGTAGCAGAAGTAACCTTTAACCCTTCAATAGCTGGAAAAGTGCTGCCATGTTTCTTTCACACAAGACAGCGATAAGTTACAACAGCAGCCCATCATGAAGAAAACGGTTTTGAAATAAAGAAACTTTAGCTTTATTTTCTCATTACTGGTAATGTAGGATTTATAGTGATGGTTCTGTACAAATGGCTTTGGCACAAAGCCCATCAGCATCCCAATCTACATTCAATCCACATTTTATTTTCTTCTACACCAGATGTGGTTTGAGGTCCCATAGTCAGGTCCTGCACCCAGGGCTGTGACAAGGACAGGGCAAGTGGGGTGCTCTCCCCGGGTGCATCATAATCATGGGTGCAAAGACGCAATAAGTAAAAACAATAAGCTGCAAAAGTAAAGAGTGTCACGCGTGCTAATCTAAAGGGGGGGGGCATATCATTAATATTTTGGCCTGGGTGCAAAAATACCTAGTTACAGCGCTGCCTGCATCAACTCAGCATATGCTCTGTGCTGCCACTAACCTAACTCCTCCCCTCTCTTGGTTTTACTGACTCTTTCCCCTTAGAACAGTGTTTCCCAAATGGTGGTCCGCAGAACCCTGGGGTTCCACAAAGCGAAAGTAAGAGTTCCATGAGAACTCAACCCTCCCACACACCTTTTTTGTTTTGCTCAACCAGTTTTCCTGGCTGGGGTTCCTCAAAGTTCTAAAAGGGTTCCGTGGCCAAAAAAATTTGGGAAGGTTGCAGCAGTCTTCTTTTTCAGCTACTGGAGTAGCTAACCTCCTGCTTCATGGCCTCTTTGCTGATGGAGTGGCAGCAGGGCCTTTTACCCAGTATCTGTTTGCAAGAAGCTCGGTAGCAAACTCACAGCAGAGCACTGCAAAGCTTGTGGGAGAGATGCATGAGCTCCCTAAATCCTTAACACAACTCCTCCCATGTTAGGAGGTTAAGGCTTGTAAATCTAAAGGGTTAATAAGGAGCTTATTTAAAGAAGTGGTTGCAGATAATTTTACCATTTTTGTACAATTTGAAAAGTCTGGTCTAGTTGTTTTTATTTACACACGGTCTTATATTTCAGTACCACAGAAGCAAGAGTCCATGGAAATGGCCTCTGATTGCGGAGCACTTTTAAAAATACCAAACTGAGCACATCTTTAAAATTATAAGGAACTCGTCTTGAATGTGTTGATTACCTTGAATTATGGAGAGAGAAGCAGCCTATAGGCCATGTTTTAGTTAGAAACCACCCCCCATGTGCCCAGTTCTGTGTAGGAGGGAGATTTTTGGAAAGCCAGCTACCAAGATTGTAGCTCTTTTGCTTAGTTCTTGTATGTAATTGTCAGGCAGGTTGGTTGGCATTTTTATTCAGGTGAGGAAGGAGCATGGAGAAGAGAAAGGCATGCTAGAAAAAATGTGAGGAATTTAGCAAGCTGCATTATCAAAAGAGAGTTTCAGATATTGAAAGAATCTGTCTGGAGCCATTTCTGCCAGCCTAAGAGCTGCGAGTGCATCAGGCTGGCAGGTGGTGATAGGAAGAATGTGCTCTGATACAAAAGCAGTTTTGAGCAGAAGCCAGAGACAAATGCAAACAACCAAAATCTTCAAGGCAGGAAGAAAATGGAGACATATAGGGACAGAATGAGCATCAGAAATCCATGCTCAGAAAATGTCATAATAGTTGAGCCAACTTTAGGGCCAGGGCTGCTGGATTTGTGTAATAACAGGAGGCCATTTGGTTTCTAAATTACCTGCAAATCCCATCAAAGCTGTAGGTAGACAGTAAAGTTGCCTAGATCTTTGTGCTCTCCTAGAAATGAAGAGGATGCAGCTTGAAACAGCATCACTCTTGGACATGGAGAAGAATTCCTGCAGGAGACAGGAAATATAAACAAATGAAGTGAGTGCTAGGCAGAACTCCTTCCAGAGTCAAGCCAGCACTGCTCTGCTTATGGACAAGAAAGTCATGAAAGAGCACTGTTTACTTCTTACCTGCACACCAGGCTGCAGAGCACCCCAGGTTTGAAACAATGGACCACTCTGAGTCCATGGTGATAGTACAAACATAGGGCAATTATTTCCCCTTTCCAGATCACCCACATTTGCTGTGATCACTGCATTTGGCCATTAAGTAACTTCATCCTGCACTATTGCAGTGACAGTTTTCACTGAAAAGCTGCAAGTGACTGTGAAGTAAAGTAGTTTAAGGCACTCTAGGGCAGTGGTCTCCAATCTTTTTCAGCATCATTTTTTGTATTTAAGTGCAATCCAGGATCTACCTCAAACCCAAACACCCTTGCCCCACCTCCTTTCCGCCCCACCTCCTTCCCACCCCTTCTCCGAGGCCCCACCCCTGCTCACTCCATCCTCCCTTCCTTCCCTTCCTCATTCACTTTTATCAGTCAGTGGGCTCGGGTGCAAGGAGAGGGATGCAGGCTCTGATCTTGGGCTGAAGGATTTGGTGTGTAGGAGGGACTCTGAGCTGAGGCTGGAGCAGATTATTGAGGTAAAGGAAGGGGGTTCAGGATGCTTACCATAGGTGACTTCTGGATGGTGGTGCAGTGGTGCTAAGGCAGGCTCACCCCTACCCTAGCCCTGCACCATTCCCAAAAGCAATCAGCAAACTCTCTTCATCCTTGTCCCCATTCTGCTCTGTGGAGATGGGATACGAGGGGGTGGGTGGAGAAGGGCACCCAGATATCAGCACCCCCTCCTCTTCCCTATGCTCTGCACAGCAAGCAGGAGGCTCCCAGAGATGGCAGGCAGCTCCAAAGCAAAGGGCAGGACCAGCGCAGCAGTGCTGAGCAGGGCAGTTGAAGTGCTGGCCTCCTGGCCAAACCAGTCAGGATCACCTGTCAAAGGTTCCAAGATCTACCAGTAGCTCCTGATCTACTGCTTGGTGACCACTGTTCTAGGGCAAAGTCAAGTCCAGTGGCTCTCCTACTTTTTCTGAATGGGGACACAATGAAGGGACGGGAGTAGCCAAGTTAAATTGCAGCAGTGTGAAGTTGTGAAGTCTCTTTTGTAGAACAGGAGAGACATTACATTTTCACAGTTGGAGAGTGAAGGCTGCTGCTTACAAGTTATTAAAAGGAGTGGATTTTTTTCTCATTTGCTCATGTGTAACACCCTTTATGACTGTGGGAGATGTTTGCATCAGTGGCATGGTAGGGAGACAGTATGCATCTAATAGTGATAACGTCTTTTATTTCTAACTGGATCCAGAAATTGGAGCTCACAAGTCTGAAATACAGCCCTTGGCAAGAAGTTCTGTGGTTTATAGCACTAAAAGAAGTAAATGTTAGATTTTAAAAATTTCTGCCCATGAAGTGACTTTTCCTATGTGACCCTCCATCATTTGTATTGTTAGTCCCATGGTATCTAACCAGTTCTGAAGCAGAAGTCACTATAGTGACTACTGCAATGGATGTTAGATATCTGGTAATTGAATAGTTGAGTAACCAATAAGAATTCTATAGTCCCCAGAGGTGGGACCAGCAGGCAGTGCACTCACACCCCGCTTCTGGGGAGCCCCCTACCACCCAGCACTGCTGCCTCTGTATTTAAAAGCCAGCTCCCCATGCAGACCAGTTGTCCGTTGTCCTGTGCTGCTGCCTCTAATGGCTTAGTCTGTGCTACTTATTGATTAGTGCAGGCTGAGTCTGTGTCACCATTTTACCAGCATGACTTTGGATAAATACCAGCAATGGAATAAAGAGTAGTCATCAGTGGTATCCCTTTTCATGCAGAGTCCAGGATGGCAAAACCAGTGAGCAGGAATAGACAGAACCATCATTCTCTGTTTTCTCTTCCTTACAGATTTTATGCCCGGGATTCTGGTCTTCTAAAGTTTGAAATCCAAGCAGGACTCTTGGGCCGACCCATCAATCACACAGTACGACGCCTGGTTGCATTCACCTTTCACCCCTTTGAGCCCTTTGCCATCTCAGTGCAGCGGACTAATGCAGAATATGTTGTTAATTTCCACATGAGGCACAGCTGTACATAGAACAATTGTGCCAGGGCAGCTGCTGCCATAATGGACACACCAAAGCCAGACACTCATGCCTTCTAGGAAACCAAACCATTGCTTGTGTAAGACCTGGAAGCCCTACCCAACCAGCATTGTTTCCCAGGACTTGCAGCTGACACTCTCAAGCTATTGAAAGGGAATCCCATTGTTCTCAAGAAGCCACTTTGATAGATTAGTCTTGTGACCATTTCTTTTTCAGAGATACCAGCCCATTCATACTGCCAAAGCCTGTTGTTCCATTAAGCCGTCTTTTCTCACCCCTATTGATGAACAAAATGTAGCTGAGAATCCTTTTTCTCCAAGCAGTGTCATCTTTTTTCTCACTTCGTCTGTTTTGTGATAGCAAAGGTAGAATTCTCCACAAATACCAAACACTTCCTTCAGTACCAATGCCCTTTTACCTGGTCAAGGCAGGTAGTCCATCTTACAGAGAGAATAGAAGCCATGCTGGTAGTGTTTTTTAATTTGTACCTTCACTGTTATAGGGAAACAAAACTAGCTTTTGGTTTTTGTTTTGATACAGTGTACTCAAGCCATGTTGATATGCAAGGCATTAGGGGAGAAAGGTCTGTTAGTAGGGCAGTCTAGTAATTAGAGCAGGTCACTGGAATCAGGGGAGATTATTTCTGTTCTTGACACTTATGCAAGTCACTTAATCTTTGTGCCTTAGTTTCTAACTGTAAAATGAGGATGAGACTGAGACATCTTCTCTAAAGCACTTTGAGCTCCTCGTGAAAAGTGGCAAGTTCCAAGGGAGGGGCTGATTGCATGCCTAACCTGTGAGTTGGTGCGTAGGGTGGGAAGGTTGGTAGCTAGAGTGGTTATGCGTCAGAGGGGCCTGAAACTTGAGATCAGCTTTCTCTTTGGCGCCTCAGGGAGAAGAGCTTAATGGGCCCGAAATGTGTCCCTGGTGGTAAATGTCAACCTCTTCCCTAACCTTTCTTCCGCTCACTGTGTGGGAAAGAGCCAGCCCTAGTCACTGGCGCATACCAGGTACATGAATATGGAGAATGTCGTACTTGTGGCATCCTTTTCTTTCCCATAGCTACTATGTAATGCCTTAAACCACAAGGTTATAGTCACCAGGATAGAACAGGATTAGACCTGAGAGAGCTGGTTCCAGGGTGTCTTTCTGCATGTCTCTTTGACACTAGAAATTGTGCTTGCCTTTCCCTTGAAGTTAGAGGAAGCGAGGCTGGATTTCACACTGGGAGAAGAGGGAACTTGGATTCATTTTTATTGCTGGGAGCTTGTAGCTGATGGTCTGACTTTTGCTGACTTAATGCTGCCTGCCCTTTCCTGCTTCACACCCTATTCTCAATGAGAACTGGGGATGAGGAGGCAAGGGGTGCTAATGGATGGCTCCTTGGGATTGAAGCACAGATAGATGGGTGCATCGCTGGAAGCAGAATGAACTTTTCCTAGGGAATGCTGTCATTTGAGGCAAACATAGGGTTGGTGAAAGGTGCTGGATTGACACTGGAGACTGCTGTTCTCTGCACATGATGGGCTGTGACAGGGGAGTGCCCTTGAGGGTGCTGCCCTCAAAGGAAAGCCCTTCAGACTGAAAGCCTAGTTATACCTTGATGTGAGTCTGCTGGAGGTATCAAAAAGGGCCAGTTGTGGCCACCTGTCCACTATAGGGATGTCAATATGTAGTTGACTATACAATTAACCAATAAGCCTAGGTTTATCAGTTAATCTTGTTGACTACACTCATTCCCCTGCCTCTTGCTGCCTCTGTATCAGAGGCAGCAGTGGGGTGGGAGGAAGCAGGAGCCTGTTCCCCCTAGCACTGGCTCTGCAATGCCGCCTGTCCACCTGCACACTGCTGCCTTTATCAGAGGCAGCAGCACGTGGTGGTGAATAGGGGAGGCTGCTCTATGGAGGTGGAGCACCCTTCATCTGCGGGAAGATCGGACCCCCGGCGGACAGGGGCTGCTGCCTCTCTGCACTACAGTCTCTGTATCAGAAGCAGCAACACAGTGTGGCAGGCAGCCAGTCTGTGTGGGGAACTGGTTTATAAACTGGCTCCACTCACGGAGTGGCTCCCGCCTGGCACCCCGCACTGCTGCCTCTGATAGAGGAAGCAGCATGAGGTAGCAGGGCAGCTCCCTGAGAGTGGGCCTGGAGCTCACTCACTGTCAGCCCTGCCCTTGGGGCTTATAGAATAGTTGAGTAACAAGTAAGAATTCATGCGGTTACTCGACTGTTCAATTACCCGATATCTAATGTCCCTTGTTCACTGGGAAAGTCCTCAAGTCACAAACTCATCTCACACATCCTTGAATAGCCATCAGATAATATTATTTTTGTCATTGCTACCCTGGACAGGGTTTGGATACCTCACCTAGATGTGACAGGCTTCACATCCCACCCAGATTCATTCCTTTCTCCTCTCCTGCAAACATAACCTATCTCAACCCTGTTGAAGGCAATTTTTATATAAGAATCCCAAAGCCCTCTCACAAAAATAGGTAAGTATTGCTGCCATTTTATGGATGACAAAATTGAGATTCAGATGAACTAATTCACATGAACTTGTGTAAACTAAGTATAGAATGGACTTCCAGTTCTAACCAGCTGCCTCTCTGGATCTGTGCAGGATTGTTGAGGCTTTCAAAGCCTGGCTATGGAAAATGTAATCTTCGGGGAAGAATACATATTTTTGGTCTTCTTTCCCAGGGTATTTGCTGATGGGAAGTTTCTCAGGGCTGTAACAAATGATTTCAGGTTGGAAGGCCACTTGCTGGGGGAGGTGTCAGAACATGCATGCAGTTGTGCCTCATTCCTCTCCAGCCCAGAACACTATTTCATGGTTTTAGAATCTTTCACCTACAATCTGTTTCTCAAGCTCTTTCTATTAAAGCTCTGAGCAGGGAGTCTTCACACATTGTCCCCTGCTTGATAAAACACACTGTAGCTGATAGATAACTGAGTTATCTGCTCGCTCTCTCTGTCTCACACACCAAAAGTTCACTCTTCATTACCCTTTTCCATTGTTAATGTATCCTTCTGTCTTTCCCAAAGTTCTCAACTGTTCCCATTAATTCCTTGATGCCACAAGCCTGCATTCCTACACCCAGAAGCTCCAGATGGGATGGAACAGTGCTTGCAAAAATATCTCTGCTTCTGTTAATTTTGTTTCCGTTAAGTGGTATAAGTAACAACCATCTTCCCATCTCTGCCAGTATGTTGTGTAACTGCAGGTGAGTCACTTCCCCTCCTCCCTGCCTCAGTTTCCTTCTCTGTAAATGGAAACGATGTGGATTCACTTCTGTAAAGCACTTTTGATTTGTGGATGAAAAGTACAAGATAAGTGCTAAATATTGTCTTAATGTGCTTCTGGAGAAACAGATTGATGGTTGTGAGGAGTATGGGGCAGTACTGGTGATTCTGGGGCTGTGGCTGCTACATTTTATATCTACAGCGATATAAAACAGGAGTGTCATGAAAGAAAAGCCTGTCTCATTCTCATGCTTGAAAATGTGATTCTTTTATTTAAGAAACAAGAAGGGCGGCGGGAGGCAAGGGAGGGACATATATTTTCTATCTAATATTTTTACTAGGTTAGGATGAGAACTTGTTAGCAACACGAGATAAACAATAAATACCAAAATAAACAAGATCTTGTTTTAAAAGACTGACTTGTATCCTCTTTCCAAGATTTCCTAGCAGACGTCTGTAGTAACTTAAATCCTTTCCTAAGAAAATGCAATGTTTGTTTGGAGGAGTCATGGCCTATATACATAGATGTGTCTGCATAAAATCTAAGTATGAGCTAATGGCAAAAGTGGGATGCACTTCTTTCCCCTATTTGTTTTTCGAGTTGCTAGCCCCGCTTGTGAACATAGACTTTCTTTCTGCCAATTCCTATGGCCTCATCCTGTGACTATTTCATCTCCCCTCCCCTAAACTACTGTAATGAGAGTGGCTTTGCAGAGCTATCACCCTTTTTTGTGGGGGTCAAAAATACTGGTAGGTTTTGTTTTGATTTATTTTTACTGCATGGTCCTCAGCAGGCAGAATGTGCTTGTGCAGAGCTTGAGCAGTGGCTGCCAGTTTGTAAATGGGCCCTATGTGAGGCCCCATGGCTTTGGATTTCTCCTTGATCTGCTGCACTGGGTACTTAATAGCAACGCTGTGAGCACTAGAGGGGTCAGTAACTTCACTTCCTGAGTCCTTTCCCTCTATTGTGTGTAGGGTTCTTTATGCAATGGTTTCTCTTGAACTTTGTATCAAAGTGACCCCACGGAACCCTTTAGCACTGAACACTTCTCACTCAATTCAGTTCAGTTCTGAACTAACTGGCAGGGAAACTCATGCCTTGAAAAGACAGTGTGTTGATTAACAATGGATCTACTTTATGCTTTCTGTGATTTCAGCCATCTTTGATCTGGCAGACAATCAAAATAAGACTGGGTCAGCTGTGGGAGGATCATATATAACTGTATTAAGTGATTGAGTTACAGAAGTCATTGTGGACTCAAAAATGCAGCCTACTGTACACCTGTGTATTCATCTAAAGACAGATGTCTTCTAAAGACTCCTTTCAAGCACTGACTTCCTTTCCACCATTTGTGCCCTGTTCCTTGACTTTGTTCCCATTCAGTCCCAGTGTAATTATGGTACCTTCCCTTTGTTCACATGATCTCCAATGTATTCAATAAGCTTGATTAGAATTTTTCTGACATGGAGGAGAAAAAAAGGTTTGGGACTTCCTGCAATTTTTTTCAGTCCTTTCTGTGAGAGCCTCTTTTTGTGAGAGCCATTTCAGTCCAGGGAGAAAGGGGATGAAGTCATTGAGGTCTAGTAAAACCCGGATTGCTCCTGCTATTTTTTTTTAATTATTTAGAAGAGTGGACATAGAAAATGTTTTGTAATCAATAAATCATGTGCTAGGTGTGATGGTGGTGTGTTCATGTTACTCACGCAGTGTTAGGGTCCAGGGTCATGTGTCCTTGTGCCTTTCTGCCTCCTAGGCATCATGTTAAACGTTCTCTTTTCAGAGTAATTGTGAGAAACGTTTGACTAAAAGAAGGAAATGGAGTGAGACACACACTACCAACTCCTGTTGTGTCTGTGCAACAGACGTGTGCTCTAATGAACTACAAAGTGAACTCTTCTAGAGGTAAAAAATCTGCATGACCAGCCAGCTGGGATGACAGCCTTGTGAAGGGACTTCAAAATCACAGCTGCTTTTTGGCTGGGAGTCTGGCTTTTCCAGTGCAGAATTTTAGTTGGCATGGAGGGAAATGAGTTCTGGTTTTGATAGGAGAAATATTGACAATGAAAATGCTGAATTGTATGGGGGTTTTCTTATGCGATGGGATAAAAATACACAGGCTTAATAAAACTGTAGCAACCAGACAAGGATAGAGATGTATAGGTAACCAATAGCATAGCAGTAGGTGTGTAGGGCAATATACTTATGAAGAAGGGCTAGTGAGTACTGCACCTACTTGTACTCCATTGGAGACTGGCAATCTTAATCTTTATATCTAAACTTCAGTGTCATGTTTTGGGGTTATGCAGTAATGCTAGTTTAGTGTTGGCTCAGCTCCTTTGATCATAGGAGATGGCAGGCTTGGACGCTTTAGTGAGTCTTGTGGGTGGGCACAGGCATGCCCTAACGAGCTGGCTTCCAGACAGACAGCTGCAGCTGGTAGACTTCTCTTGCATCTCTGCATGGTTTGGCTGTTCTTCCAGTGTCTTCCCTTTTGTTTTCTCACTCTGGCAGCTGGCAAAATCTGCTCTTAAAACCTCTTCTGTTTCCTGTGGTTCATCCGCCTGACAAAATCGCCATCTGCTTTGCAGTGACTGGAATGCCAAATGCACTGAGGACTACAGGGGAAAAAATTGTCGGTGGGGAGACAGATGATTGCCAGCTGCTTAATGAATTAGCAGAACCTACTTGAACTTAGAGAAGAGACCAGAGAGAGAATCCACAGATAATTTAGGAGACCCAAAAGGCTTTGGATACCAATCACTGGGAATGAGTAATGTGTTATGGAAACTGAAATGAGACAACATGGAGCTAGAGGAAACCTTAAATGCCCCCATCCTTAAAAACCCCAGTGCTCTAACAAAGGCTTATGCATGGTGTCACTGGCCTTGTAATTGGACATTCTTTGTTGCCTTGCTAATGTGCAAGGATCAGCTGACTTTAACAGAATTGAACAGTTCTTAATTTTAATCATAGAAACTGGACCTTTAATAACTCCATTCATCTGAAGAAGTGGGTTGTGTCCAGGAAATCTCATGATGCCATCCCCATGTTTTGTTAGTCTTTAAGGTGCTGCAAGACTATTCATTGTTTTTTAAGTTTTTCCAGTTAGAGACTAATTAAGCTACCCCTCTGCATACTTTGTAGGGTTTATCCTCGGTCTGAAGCTCTCTAAATGGCTTCACTATGTGCCCGCTGCAGATTGGTGCAATGTGAAAACAATCTCAAGGAAATATAGTTCTTCATAGGCTATTTGGCTTTTACCTGAGGGATGTGCACTCTCAGATTTCCCAACTTGGGACTACCCTGAAGAGCAGGCCCTTTTTCAGGACTCCTCTCTGTGTGTCTCTCATCTGCCAAATCTCCTCCCCCACACACCTACTTCCCCGGCCTTGCTGGGGCTGCTTATAGGCATTAGCTACAAAGCAAAGTAGCAGTAGGAGACAATAAACTATAACTCACTGTGGCTTCTATTTTCTGTTCCTTATGATCCCAAACATGCTGCTTTATTGCTTTATTGTGTGAGGAAGGGGGGATCAGGTCTTTCAATGCAATGGGTATGGCTGCTTGAATTTTCCTAAGTCTGTGCCTGGGAGGAGTGGTGTTGAGGTGTGCCTGCAGCCAGGTGGCATTTGACTGTGAGTGCATGACACATGGTGTTTGGAAGTACACTAGGGCTGTGTCTAGACTGGCAAGTTTTTCCGGAAAATCAGCTGCTTTTCTGGAAAAACTTGCCAGCTGTCTACACTGGCCGCTTGAATTTCCGGAAAAGCACTGACCATCTCATGTAAGATCGTCAGTGCCTTTCCGGAAATACTATGCTGCTCCCGTTCGGGCAAAAGTCTTTTTCCGAAAGACTTTTGCGCAAAAGGGCCAGTGTAGACAGCACAGTACTGTTTTCCGCAAAAAAGCCCCGATCGCGAAAATGGCGATCGGGGCTTTTTTGCAGAAAAGCGCGTCTAGATTGGCCAAGGACACTTTTCCGCAAAAAGTGCTTTTGTGGAAAAGCATCCTGCCAATCTAGACGCGCTTTTCCGAAAATGCTTTTAACGGAAAACTTTTCCATTAAAAGCATTTTCGGAAAATCATGCCAGTGTAGACGTAGCCTAGAGGTGTGTGAATGTCTGCACTCAGACCAGATGGGGTCCAAAAGACGTGTGCACATACTGCTGTACCTTCAAGTAGCTCGCCCCAGTGGGTTTCTCACCAGTAAGAAAGCAGGAATGATGAGTGAGGAGAAAGGGAGAACCTGGGCTGGAATGGAACAAGTATGACAGAGTGAAAGATGGGAGGAGGTGACCCAGCCATCTCCAGAGACACCTGTGCGGTAGCCTTGGTCAGATTTGATTTAGAGTGCTAATAGGAGTAGTTGGATGTGTACTGCATCCCCTCTCAGCAACTATCGCCCTCTTGGAACTGGTCATTTGATAGCTCCTTGGTGCTTGTCAAAGGCATAAGCCGGAGCAATGCTGGGATTAGATGTACCTGCTGCCCTTGGAGCACACGGCGAGATGCAGCTTTTACCCCTCCCCCATCTCAGGATTGAGCTCTTGCTAATCACAGTAACCATGACAACCAGGAGAGACAGGCCGCAAAAGCAGCTATCAACATGGCAACGTCCTCGGAACAGGGCAACAAAACCCAGTTAAAACAGCCACTTGGAGAGGAAAGAGCGTCCAGCAAACAGCCTGGCCTCTTCTGTGAGGGGAGAGGGTGCAGCAGCACGTATGACTGCTCTGCACGTGGCTGAGGTCAATACCCACCCTTCCGCGGAGTGTCTGTGCAAGGCCCCTATCCATATTAAGCCTCTCCAGGGTGGGGTGCATCAGCTTGAGCTTGGACTAACCTGTTACTCTGAGCAGCCTGTGCAAGAATGGTGCTAGCCAACGCTGGAGACAACACTCCCACAACTGCAGAGCAGGCTCTTATGACACTGCGGTTCACAATGGCCAAAGGACTGCTGATGGCACTATGCTAATGCCAATACGGTCTATGTGGGGGTTAGTAGCTAGTGTCACCTACAGGCTAGGCCCCAGACTCATGCTCCCTCTTCTGCATTTTCTTTCCAACCTTGAGGGGAGCTTTTCAGAGCTGCTTATTCCATTTTCTAGTTAGATTTTGAGTCTGGGGTCCAGCCAGGTTAGACATGCCGATATCTGTAGAGAGCTAGCTAAGGCACTATCTCCCTCCCAGACAGGGCATGCACAGCACGAATAAAAGCAAGGGACAGGCATGGGAATTAATTCTTTTTTTGGCTAAAATATGGGCACTTTCGGAGGGAGAAGGAAAGTAGCACTTGGCAGCCAAAGCAGCTCTGCTTTCCAGTCCCTTGCCTAGTTTGTTTCCTCTCTCAGCTCATGGTGTGTTGATTAAGGGAAAGGTGAGACTGACCTGAAGGACTGAAAGTACTTTTAAATCTAGCTATGGCCCAGGGCCAAGAGATGATTTTCTTTTAAAGCTGCAATTCTGTGTACCCACCAACTGCCGTGAATCTTTTCTTGCCCTCTCTACCCTTCCTACATTGAATGACCATCATTTTGGAGACTATTTTGCCTCGTCTGCTTCTTCCAAAATAAGTTTTTAAATTAAAGTGTCTATAGGAAGCCTAGCAGGCTTAGAAGCAGGGTGCTAGACGCCTTTCTCTTCCCAGGACCTATTTAAACCTAGCTGTGCTTATCCCTACCCTCCAATGGTCATTCTTTGACACCCGAGGAATGAGTTGGCTGTGACAGCATTCACTTCTGCTCATATCTCACAAAACACCAGCACAGGTGGGAGAAATTTCAGCAGAGGACAGATGCAGACTGTCTGCTGGTGGTCAGGTCCATTGTGAAAGGAGCTTTCTTTCTGCTAAAGTTCCATGACTAAATGGAGTCAGCATGGCTATCGCTGTTGGCACTAAACAGACGCTTTACCAACATGATGCACAATGGTGAAACTGGGTTTGGTGCATGTTGGGTGAAATAGTGTCTGTTGGAGGAGGATATAGAGAGAAGCTGCACCGATTTCCCCATGCACCTCCATGGAATGAGAGGCATTGGGAGCTGACCTCCCTTGCATTGGTGACACTAAAAGTTAATCTGTTTTTGTTTTCTAGACTTTCTTGGGCAGAATGTGGTCTTGACTGTTCAGTAAATCAGTCATCCGCTTCTGTTACAGACCCCCAGGAGCAAATGAAAGCTTGAGTCTGGATTGCTGCAGTGTGCGGCATGAGGGCTATTCCCAACAATTACTGGAGAAAGTTACTTGCCTCAGGGTAGGAAAAGGAAGAGATTAGAATCATCTTTCAACACTTCAGCCTGAGCCTTGCCAGAGGAGCTGATGAAGAGGGGTGCAAGGCTACACTGAGTCCAGTCAGCTGTGGAAAATACAGCCTGTTCTCATAGATGGTAGCTAGAGGAGGAAACACATATGTGTAATTAAAATGGATCAAAAATGGAAGTTCTTCTCCAAATGGTTTGGCTAAACATAGGGGCTACGTCTACACTGGCCCCTCTTCCGGAAGGGGCATGTAAATTTCACTAGTCGTCGTAGGGAAATCCGCGGGGGATTTAAATATCCCCCGCGGCATTTAAATAAACATGGCCGCCGCTTTTTTCCGGCTTTTAAAAAAGCCGGAAAAGAGCGTCTAGACTGGCCCCGATCCTCCGGAAAAAGCGCCCTTTTCCGGAGGGTCTTATTCTTACTTTGAAGTAAGAATAAGACCCTCCGGAAAAGGGCGCTTTTTCCGGAGGATCGGGGCCAGTCTAGACGCTCTTTTCCGGCTTTTTTAAAAGCCGGAAAAAAGCGGCGGCCATGTTTATTTAAATGCCGCGGGGGATATTTAAATCCCCCGCGGATTTCCCTACGACGACTGCTGAAATTTACATGCCCCTTCCGGAAGAGGGGCCAGTGTAGACGTAGCCAGGATGTAAACCCAAATCATTCCTGTTTTTCACTTAGGCTTTGCCAATCAGAATCCTAAGTGGTGAATTATTGCAAATTCTAAACTAGCTCTTAAATAGGGATCTGTGCATAGCAGCCCCCAGTGGCAGCATTTCTGAAGGGTAACTCACTGGGAGATCACTGCCTCAAGTGCTGGTAAAGAATCTATCTCTGTAAAGGCAAGCAAAGGCAGACAGAGCCTCATGGACAAATCGATTTAAGTTTTCCCCTGCCCAAACCCATGGGGCTTTTCAGAACCAGATGGGGAGGGAAAGAAAAATTTAAGAGGTTTCATTTCCACATTGAGAAACTGAAATTAACTAAAGAGGAGCATGGTAGAAGTAAATTCCCAATTAGATAGCCAGGCCTGTATTAAAGGCAGCTAAGCAAAACTGGGCTCTTCATGCTAAAATCAGGTGTGCATGGAATCTCCCAGATGCTTTTTGGGGGGGCTCTGGGAGTGGTGGGAGTTGGAAGAGCAGGAGGGGAGAGAGTTATTTGAATAGGTATAAGCCCTTGAAATGTAATTGCTGCTGCAGTGGTCCCTGATTGTACAGCCAGACTCATTTGGTAACCCTGATGCCTCTAAACTGTGAGCTGGAGACTCAGTCTGGGAGAATATCTGTATAGTTAAGGCAGCATATAGCCACCTAGTTCCTGTCCTTTGATCCCAGATTTCGCTCATCTTGAGTGGCTCTTGTTTTGTTTCCTTCATCTTTACTTAGCATTCAGTCCCATAGCCTCATGTATTTGCTCTGCATAACTCCTCTAGAACAGGAACTCTAAGCTGTCTGCTCCCAGAAGTAGCCTAATTTAGCCTGGACATAGAAGAGTATTGCAGCTTTTCAGCTGGTGCAAGATTTCAGTTCAGATAGCATGAGCACATACAGACTCTCCAGGGCTCAGCATATGTGGGGCCTAGTGAGGCAAGGATTTTGAGCACCTGAGAGGTGAGGGGGTGGGGGCCAGAGGGACAGGAGAGCTTTGCCATTCTTTTTACAGGAGGGCTGAGAACCTAATGCTTCCTCCTACACTGGTGCTCAATTTTCTCACCATCTGTTGTTTAGCTGCCCAGTAGGAGCTTGAGTGATCACAGGCAAAAGGAAAATAGCCATTGTCAGCCCACTTCTCTTGGTACCCCCTCCTCAAGAGAAATGTGCTGCTCATCCCCACCATGATCTCAGGGACTTGGATGCTGTTAGCTAGCTGAAAAACAAAGCATTCACTGCTGTTGAGTGCCAATTAATACCTGGGCCTCTTCTTGGGGAGTGGAGAGCATTATGAAAGCAAGAAAACAACATGAAGGTCCTTGACCTAATTTGGCCTGAGAGGTTGCTCACTAAGAACCTGGAGAGATAATTTGGAAAGGAAGAGAGATGGCCAAGATAAAAAGGCTTGAGCTGTGTTGGTATCAATGATTTGTTTGCAGACTGGAGAATATTTATGCCAATCTCAGTGCACAGGAAGGACAGAATCATGACCTCACTTGAAACCTCTGATACCCTCCAGCCCTTAGGGGAATTCATACAGATTCTTAGTTGGGGAAGTCTAATAAAGTTAATTAGATTTACCCCCTATAGCTGAGCATGAATTTGGCCCACTCCCATTTTGTCAGCGTAGAGTGTAATTCCACTGGAGTGTGCCTGAGTGATTCCTGGTTACAAGTATTCCCAGTGGGGGCAGTGAGGAAAAACTAAGATGCCCCTAACTAACAGATGCAGACAGTGGGCTGAAGTAAACCATCCCTGCTACTGCAGTTTATTGACCTGGTAGGCTCTGTGCTCTTCTCCTCACTTACAAGCACTTGGTGCCAGCTATTAAAGGACATTTGATTAACATTTCAGTTGAAAAATGCAAAGGAATTGGATTGATGACTTGTCGCCAGCAACCATTTACAGCTAAACTAGAAAGGAAACAGTGAATCATTGGTTCAGCAAACAAGAGTAATCATTGCTCCAGCTCCTGGGTGCAAACTACTTGGTATAGAGGCTAGGATTGGGGGCGTGGGGAGTCCTTGTATAGTGATGCACTGTGAGGGGGTGAGGTTTTGTGGCTTTCCTTCAGAGCACCAAGCAGACATGCACAAGGGAGACTTGGGCACCTCAGTACAACCTGCTTTCCTCCTAGTGAATGTGCAGACTGCTGCCTAATACCTGACATTTCTAAGCAGCTTCATGCCTAGCTCACACCTGAGCCCAAGTGGGAGACAGACATTAGGTGAGACAAGAACAAGGGAATTGGCTTGTCTGTCAGTTCCACCATGAAACTATACACCAACCAAGCATCAGGGAAAGCAATTAAAACTTGTAAATCCTGATGGTTGACTCCAATTGGATTTTAATTAACAGTTGGAATGAAAGGCAAAGAAATCTTGTAATTAAGTGTTCTTGGGATCCATTCCTGTCCAACAAACAAATGAGCACTCTGCACTAAATGATCAGCAGCAGTGTGTTTAATGGTAACTGTCCCATACAAAGGGAATAAGAGTCCAAGTTGGATACAATTATGCTCACCCCCAAGGCTAAAAGCTGTAGTGTAGATCTAAGCTTTGCAGAAGAACAAGAAGGGTTAAAGTTGCAGCAAAGTCAGGGCTCCTTGGCTCTTCCACTCACTCTGAGCAATTGGCATGGGCTCAGATTGTGCTTTGGGGCCCCTCCTATCTTTTTTTCAGCAATGAAGTCAAAGAGAAAGCAGGTGGATTTGAATTCACAAACAAGCTCCGTAGCTAATGCATTGTGTTTGCAAGCCCATGAAGATTATGCTGAGCTGGGGGATTGGAAGAGAAGCAAACAAGTCAAGATGTTCTATATGGCCAGCTAATGAACAGATGGAAAGGTAATGCCAGGTACACAGGGATTCTAACAGAGAGCAAGGCAAACATCAATATTGGATAGGAAGAGAGACAGGCATTGGGGCCAAGACAGGACAGCAGAGATGAGAAACTTCTTTACTGCACATACAGTGCAAAATGTTTGTTAGATTCATGCGTTAAGTCTCAGGATTCATAATAGCTTAGAAAGTGGGAAAGAATTATTCTAGATTTGGCCTAGACCTACAGAGGGTATGTGTGATGAGCGTCTAACTTAATACAAACTTCCCCTACATGATTTTCTATTTTTCACTCCCTCCACCAGTAGTCTCTCTAACCTTTTCCATCCATGTGTGGAATAGATTTTTGTGGGCACTGAGACTACAAATGGGCACCCCTAGTAGAAACAAAATCTAGCTGTAGGTCGACTGCTAATCAGCTGGGCAGCATTTGAATCTCTCCTGAGCAACCAGACAAGCTCAGAGATTAGAGGGAACACTGCCTTCCACCACTTACACTTGCAGGCACTTCGTGGTGCTTGTTGCAAGAATCACAAGTCCAATGATGCATACCCAAGGGGGGAAGGACAGAACCAGGTGGACAGTTTTAGCAAATAAAAGGTATTTATTTGACAGTGATGAATTTATAGTATTTATTCTAAGATTTTTAATAGACTGTGTTAATAATGAATTTACAGTATTTATATTTATTCTACTATTCCTAGTTAAAGGTGTCAGAGATATAAGGATGGGAATGGCAAGGGGAATAGTCTCTATTCTAAAAATATCCAGCTACACTAATTAAATAACAGTGATAACTACAAACTATGTACTACCCAAAACAACTACAACACTAAGCTTATACAGCGAAGAAAATCAAATCATACATACCAACTTACACAGCAAACGGAACATTTCAAAGATATCGGTTCGGTTGCAAAGGCCTTGGTTACGCCCGAGAGTCGGGGGAGGTGGCTGGTCAGTCGATCAGGCTGGCAGCGCTTTGGAGTATACGGGAAGGCACACGCACTGTGGTACGTGTGTTGCAAAGACCTTCTCAAGCGAACTGTGCGATGGGTATTTATCCCCAAATCTGCACATCGCTGTCCCGTTCTTGCATATTACCATATATGGCCCAATGGTCACCAAGTGGGGGGGGTCTGTCCCCCAGGGGTTGGGCCAAAACTGTGCAGGTTTCATGCAACCAGGTAAGCCCCGCAGTTCTCATGCCAAGGTGACGGGTGGGAGAGTCTGAGGCTATTCTCCCTTTTTCACACCTTCCCTTTTTCTAAAGGCAATGGTATGCAGGAAGGGTGCAGCTGGTTTCTCCCAAGGAGTACTGCAGCCCACTATAGCAAAAGTGACCTGGCCAAACTTTTTACTGAGGGGCAGTTTTTTCCTCTAACAGTGCTCATAGTAGCACTGGATTGAGCAGCACATAAGCAACTTGTGCTCAAGAATGATTTAGTTCACTCCAGAACACATATGATACTGTCTTCATCAAAGCCTGCAGCTGTTCAGCAATGCTGATATATTCACCCGTTTAGAACCATTCCATATCTTTGCTAGATAGTGGATGTGCACCTTCTGGGATATTGCTAAGTTCCGACGACTACTTGCTGATCCCAGATCAAGCTTTACTGCAGGTTTTATCCATATCTCCCCATATGTTCTCCCTGGCCATTTATAAACCACGTGTATATTTTTCTGACCTAGCTGAAATGAGGTAGGACTCATTATTCAAGCCTTCATTTATTGTCATCAGTTAAATGTCACCCAATAGGCTCCTCTAAACAGCCAGATTTCATTTGTTTGCTGTACATCTCGCAAAGCCATGAAGGAGTTAAACAGAGCCTTGTTGCTATGGCACCTTCTCTCTTTAAAGGGGAAAGAATAGCTAATTACACTATTTGAGAAACTGTAGAGCAAGCAAAAGGAGAGAGAAATAATGGAAAAGAAGCCTGGATTCATGTTAGACCTGGCAGAGGAGCCAAAAGAGAATTTGTGTTCATTAACAGCCCTGACAGAGGTGAAGTACTTGCCTGGTGTTTGATTCATGTAACCAATGTGTTCTGTTCCTCTCAGTCTTCTCCTAGAGCTGGACCTGGCTAGTCAGCAAGCTTCCCTCAGTCAGGAAGAGACATCTTGGACAGTTGCTAGTTACTGCCCTCCTTTAATACTACAGATAGCCCATATCCTCCAAGACTCTCCCTGGGTGGAGCTGAAACAGGTGGCAGCATCTAGCACAGGGCAGGTAATAAGTGGCTCATAGGCTGGATGCAGTTTGCCAGGGTTAGCCCCTAGCAGGCCACCAGTGCTTATTTCCAGCTTCCGTTGGCTGTGGATCGCCATTCCTAGCCACTGGGAGCCGCAAGAAGCCATGTCCGAGTCTGTGCTGCTTCCTGAGGCTCCCACTGGCTGGGAACAATGACCTAAGTCTAATGGGAGCTGCAAGCGGCCATACCTCCTGATGCACAGGTAAATAAAGCACCAGCCTTGGCAAACCACCTCCAGCTTATTGCCCACCCCTAATCTAGGAGGTACATTCCAGGCAAATAGGTCCTGATCTATGCCTGCCTCTAGCCAATGGCAGTATTGGCCTGGATTAGCATTTTAAATCTCTTGAGCAGCATTTGATTGTTCCTCAGGCTTTACTTCCCTTCAAACCCTGACATGGCAAGTGCAGTTGGTGTGAGACAGGACTGAAAATACTGCATGCAATGGTGAGTAGGAATAATGTACCCACTACTATATGCACGTTTCATAGTATTAGTTATCGATGGACTTGGCACAGTCACAGCAGCAATGCAGAATATCAAAACTGGCAGCATTCCTGCTTCAGTAGAACTGGGGTTTTCTATTAGTAAATACCACAATAGGCCAACTATAGCTAACGCAACATGAAGCAACAGAATAAACCTACAGCAGCAATGACTCCAGACTTCTCCACTCAGTGCAGCTAGGGGAGCTGGCTATTCTGCATGCCTCTCACATAGCAGAGCAGGGCTCTGGCATCTCATTGGGAACACCACTCTTTGTAAACTACATGGGGAGAAGGGGTTCTCCACATCCAGCTTCCAATCTTTGTGTCTGGATAAGAAGGAGAGGGAAAAATCTGCCATTCATTGCAAGAAGGCCCTTCCTAATGACAAGAGTAGCAGCACCTGGATTTGTCAAGAGCTGCATATAGCAATGACAGGAGGAGAGTAGCTGTTAAGAGAACAAATCAAAATGCTTCCAGGAAGCCAACAGATATGACCATCACAAAGATGAGAACATTTTAATTTATTAATTTTACAGATGAGGCTTCCTACTCAGTAAATACGGGCTCACTTCAACCACTAGGCTGAAGACCAGGGTTGTGTCCATTCTCTAAGATTCTCCTAGTAAAGGTTTCCAAGGAATGCATCCTGCCAAGATCCATCAAAGGCAAAATTCATAACGAGTTCACAGTACATCAAGGTGTACATGGTGTCTTCCTTTCACTACTGTATCAGAGTCTTCGTGCTTTACGAGGACGGCAGCCGTTGTGAGGAATTGGGGTATTGTCTGTGATGGAGATGACCTCCAAACCCCCCATAGTCAACCCCTTGATGGCAGCCTGTAAAAGCAAGAGAATGAACATTAGACTGCACATTATTGCACAGACTAATAGAAAGTTAAAGGGATCTTGGAGGGGGACAGTCTGGAACAGGCAAGCAACATCTCTTTGCAGTAGTCTTAACAATCAGGAAGCCCTGTTTGGTTCAAGTTGGTCCTATCAAAGACAGGATTCTTTCTTACAATGTATTCTCCATTGATTTGCTACTCTAGTTTGAAGTGACCTAAGCAATTTGGCTTTTACTCAGTCCCTCACACAAAATTATTCTAGGATCTCACCAACAGGACATTTTCTTCTTGTTGACTGTTTTCAGGATGACAAAACATTAAATTCTCTACTTCATCTCGGTTTCAGGAAAGCAGGTTAACAGGCATCATTATTCCCCAGGTCTGAATAAAAAACCCTGCAGCTCCACACAGAAAGGAGCAAATAGATGAGAGCTTATACCCATGAAGAGGAAACTTGGGCACTTACCATACGCCCAGGGCCCAGACCTTTTACTACCACTCGCACATGGGACACACCCTTTCCACAGGCTTTCTGTAGGGAGAAAAGTGCTTTCAGTGATGAGGTAAGGCAGGTCAAGTACAGGCTGTCCCCACTATACCTCCAAGATAGTCAAAAAATCGTGAATGTATAGCAAAACAACGTAAAGTGAAGAATTTCTTTGATTTGCATTCAAGTGGCTGACTTTCATTTGAGTGAATTTTTTTTTTCCAGCGATATAAAATCAGGGAACGGGAGGGACTTATAACAAAACAGTTCCTAAATTCATCAGTGACGGTAGTGCAGAACCGATGTATGCTGGTGTGCCATATAGCGGGGATGGTCAGTATTTGCTAGTACCAATCTGTCTCTCTGGATTAACCCTTGCATCCACTATTGAAAGCTTCTTTGGACAGAAAGGAAGAGGGAATCAGTTATGGTTCTGGGGTGATACACATGGAGATCTCTTGGCAAAACTAGGGATTTGGGGAAGGATAGGCAATGAGTGACCAGGGATCGATTCAACACAATATTATGAACGAAGAGGAAAGTTGCTGAGAAGGGAAGCTGTCTTGGGTCATAAATTGAGACAGCAGATGATATGTACTTTTAAGGCTGATAGGTGACCAAATTAGGAAGGGCCCAAAAGAATTTCAAAGCAAGATATTTTACCTCAGAGAAGATCAACTTCTCCTAATGTGTGGCAGGACTGCCATCTAGTGGAGATCTCTAAACCTCCCTGATGATTCATTTAAAAGTTATCTGAAGGTATGTTTATACGTAAAATGCTAACCTCTTAAATCTTCAGGGCTTGTCTACACTTAAAACACTGCAGCAGCATAGCTGCACCACTGAAGTTCTTCAGTGAAGACACTACCAATGCCAACAAGAGGTTTTTTTTATTAGTATAGGGACTCCACATTCCCAAGATATTGGGTTGGCTTAACTGCATTGTTCAGGGGTATGGATTAGGGATGTTAGGAAGCTAGTAATTAGCTAATTGTGTAGTTGATAGAATTTCTATCAACTACTCGATTAGTCGATAAGGGAGGAAGTGCTTAGACCGGCCTCGCACTGGGTCTAGGAGGTACCCCTGCTGTGGCTCTGCAGTTTAAATGTGGTAAGAGTCAGGCTTGCACCAGGTCCAGCAACCCTGTCTGTGGGGGGTTCCAGTGGGGAGCTGGGGCCCCACGTGGACAGGGGCTGCTGCTGGAACAGTGGCAAGCCTCCCCTGCTCCTCCCTGCACTGCTGCCTCTAATGGGGGGGAGGGAGGAAAGAAAGAGCAAGATGGTACTGAGGTGCAGCAGCTTTTAAGCTGCTTCCCCTTCTTGCTGCCTCTGACAGAAGTGGGCGGGAGGAGGGAAGGGGGAGAGATGTGAGCAGTCGACTCAACTAATAAATAAGCTTGGGCCTATCAGTCGACTACTCGCTTACACCCCTAGTATGGATTTTTCACATCCCTTAACAACATAGTTATATTGACTTAAATTCCTAGTGTACAGGCAGTCCCCGAGTTACGCGGATCCGACTTATGTCAGATCCACAGTTACGAACGGGGTTTGCTGCCCGTCTCCCTGGTCTGATGGTTTCCAGCAGACCAGGGAGATGGGCAGCAAAGCCGGGGAGCACGCGGGCAGCGGACAGCCCAGACGCGCCGCGGCTGTCCCACTGCCGGCATGCTCCACGGCTTTGCTCTGCTTTGCTCCCCGTCTCCCTGGTCTGCTGGAGACCAGACCGTGGCGCGTCTGGGCTGTCCCGCTGCCCCCGTGCTCCGCGGCTTTGCTCCGGACGCCTGTGGTACAGCAGCTGGGGCGCTGCCGGTTGGTCCCGTAGCGCCGCTCTGGGCGCTACGGGACCAACCTGGCAGCACCCCATCTGCTCTGCCCCAGGCGTCCTGATTCAGCCACTGCTGGTCAGTTTCAGCAGCGGCTGACTTGGGGACGCCTGGGGCAGAGCAGCTTGGGTGCTGCTGGGTTGGTCCAGTAGCGCCGCTCCTCGGCGCTACTGGACCAACCCAGCAGCACCCAAGCTGCTCTGCCCCAGGCGTCCCCAAGTCAGCCGCTGCTGAAACTGACCAGCGCTGACTACAGGAAGCCCGAGGCAGAGTTGCTCTGCCCCGGGCTTCCTGGAATCAGCCGCTGATCAGTTTCAGCAGCAGCTGACTTGGGGACGCCTGGGGTTCTTAAGTTGAATCTGTATGTAAGAACTGGCGTCCAGATTCAGCATGTTGAAACTGACCAGCGGCTGATTCCAGGAAGCCCGGGGCAGAGCAACTCTGCCTCGGGCTTCCTGTAGTCAGCCGCTGGTCAGTTTCAGCAGCGGCTGAATCTGGATGCCAGTTCCGACTTACATACAGATTCAACTTAAGAACAAACCTACAGTCCCTATCTTGTACGTAACCCGGGGACTGCCTGTAGATACGGCCTGATGCGAGGGGTTCTCCCACAGATGTAGGTAAGAGGCAGAAGCTGTCTTGATGGAAAATTTCTCCTTTTAACTAGCACTATCTACACCGGGAGTTTAGATGGCAGAGCAACATCTCAAGTGTGGATTTTTCACTTGACAATTATGCCAACATGTATTCCCAGTGCAGACCAGGTCTCAGGATTACAGGGACAGAAGCTAATTTCTAACACTGGCCGTTTGTGAGGGGTAACCATGCATCACTACATTTGTATTCTAATAATCTCTTCCTGATGCATTAGATGAGTGCTGGAAACGTTTTTTATTAATCTAAACCAGTGGTCCCCAACCTTTTTAGGTTGTCGGGCGCCAGGGGGCGTGGCAGTTTGCCCGCCGGGCGCCAGGGGGCGGGGTCCGGGGGCGGCCCCCCCATCCACGCGCCCGGGGGCGGGGCCCCCCCATAGCTGCGCGCCTGGGGGCGGGGCCCCCTCCAAGGGCCTCGCGCCCGGGGCCGGCGCTCCCCCCCCTCCCGCCGAGTACCGCGCGCCCGGAGCCGGCGCTCCCCCCACCCCCCAGCCGAGTGCCGCGCGCCCGGCGTTCTCCCCGCCAAGCGCGCTCCCCCCGCAAGCGCCCGTCCGCCATGTGCCTGGGGCAAGGCCAGCCCCAAGCACCTGGCGGGTGCATTGGGGACCACGGATCTAAACCAATTTCAACATGTTGTTCTCACAATGGGGGAAGAGGATAAAGGGTTAATCAGAGTGAATACTATCCCATTTGTGAGGTTTCCAGGTTTCTAGTCTCACTGTGCCTCATTCTGCAGCGTTGGGAGTCCAGGACACAGGCAGCCTCATCTTTCTCCACACATCATGGACAAACTTATGTTCTTTTAGAAATCCATTAGACATAGGACCAGATATTAAACACTGGGTGCGACATATTACATGTGCAACAGTATCATATTCTCCAAGTCTGGCAATGCTCTTTTAGGAATGAAGGGTTCTGGAATGGCTCAGATCTCTGGTGTGGTATTCTGCCTCCACCAGCAGCTTATAGCTGAGACGTCACCTGGCCAACTGTGCTGTACTGGCTCATGAGAAAATGCTAAACATAGCAATTCCTTCCCATTCCTCACACCTGCTTGGCTTATGCTTAGATTTCATTTTCCTTATTTGGCTTCTGAAAAAAATAAATGCCTGTGTTTCAGCTGAGATCATCAGAGGAAAAGCTGCTCTCAAGTCAGAGCCACGACTCTGCCCAATATAAGAATTTCTTACTTTGGACGAGGAAGTGAAATGGAAGCTCTGTGTCTCAACACAGCTGCCATCTCATCAATGAGCAACACTGCTTATGGCAGCATTGATATGTGGAAGGGAAGTCCCAGCTGACTAACATGTTTCGATCAGGGCTTAACAGTCAAATAAAACATACAATTGGGCTAAATGTTAAAACGATGGCACTGTCCAAACTGGAGCTCAAGGAAGATAGGATAGGAAATTGTTCACATTTCTCCATTATAGGCCACTAAAGCCACTGTATTTGCATTTAAAGCTCCTATTTCACATACAGTTTAACCAGGTTGAGATGCTCACCATGCCCCGCTCTCAAAGGAAACAAAGGCAGCAATGTGTAAAAGGGGTGTACTGCTCATACATACAAGAACTAGTTGACTCTACTGCTCTCCTCCAACAGAAGACAGAAATGGGAATAGGAAGCAGAACATTTCACTCTTCCTGATCCTACTGAGGATAATGTACATGTCCCAGTAGAGCCCATCCATAAATGCATTCCCTTGGCAATCACTCTCCTGCTAGCACTTCTCCTCTGCTTGTTAAGGCTGATCTTGCTGAGCTCAGAGTGACCAGACCAGACTCACCACTGCTGCGGCGATGCCTGCAGTCTGTGCTGCAATGGCACTGGCCTTCTTGGCATTTCTGAATCCTTCTGTGCCACAGGACGTATGGGCAAATGACATGTTCTGAGGGCTCACGACCTGGACATGGGTGCTGGAGATGATAAAAGAGGTAAGGAGCTATAAGAAATTAATTCTTCCATCTTTTCTTACTCTGATTATCTTCAAGGCCACCCAGAAGGGGCCCCCACACCATCACTCCTGCACTCTAGGCCAGGGGTGGCCAACCTGTGGCTCTAGAGCCACATGTGGCACTTCTGAAGTTAATATGCAGCTCCTTGCTCAGGCACCAACTCCAGGGCTGCAGCTACAGGTGCCAAATTTCCAGCGCTCAACTCCTGGCTCCACTTCCTCCTCCAAGCTTATTGTGCTCTTGCGCCTTCCCTCCCAAACAGAGCCTCTTGAGTGCCATGAAACAGCTGACTGCAGTGGGCAGGAGGCGTGGGGAAGGAAGAGGAGGCACTGATAGGTGGGGCTGCTGGTGGGCAAAAGATGCTGGAGACGGGAGACAAGGCACCTGATGGGGACTGGTGACAAATCACTGTAGCTCTTTGGCAATGTACATTGGTAAACTGTGGCTCCTTCTCAGGCACAGGATGGCCACACCTGCTCTAGGCTAATGGTTCTCAATTGGGGGGTACGCTGAGGTCTTTCTTCAGGTTAGATCTAGATATTTCCCTAGTTTTACAAAAACACTACTGAAGCCAGTATAAACTAAAATTTCATACAATGACCTGTTTATACTCATCAATATACTATACAATGACATGTAAGTATATTAGTATTCTAACTGATTTTATAATTATACAGTAAAAATTAAAATAAGCAATTTTTCAACAATAATGTGCTGAGATACTTCTGCATTTTTATGCCTGATTGATTGTGTGAGCAAGTAGTTTTTAAGTGAGGTGAAACCTGGGAGACAAAACAGACTCCTGAAAGGGGTAAAGTAGCTTGGAAAGGTTGAGAACCACAGCTCAAGATAACTTTAGAAAGGTCTGCAACACCCTTGGTTTCTCTTACTAGAGTGGCAGAATGAGAGTACTGTTTTTTGGGGTAATATACTCCTACTAGTAATTGTTCAAATGGGGAATTCACCTTTCCAGACCCACTTCCCCACTGCAGAGTCACCATCTCTGCTTATTTTAAAGTGTATAGAACACTTTTGTTAATTTATTACTCTGAAAAGTTCTCTAAATCTTATGTCACATTAGGGATCAATAATGAATCAAAGCGGTTTTGCTGCGGGCTCTTTTACATGACCTGTACACCAAGAAGTTTGTGTCTTACTTGTTATATGTAGCTTTGATGTGAGCTATTGGGATATCTTCATATTTCTTTCCACCCCAACTCAAGGAACTTTCCTGTCCTGGTATTGGGGGAAAAATGCTGAAAAGTAAAATAAGAGAAATCAAATACTTGCAATCTCACTAACACACAATAATTTTTAATAGTCTTTGGAATTTGGAAAAAACATGGATCAAATGCTGCCAAACAAAGCTCAGAATTTCTTATTGGAACTGTGTTTTTGTGATTGTCTCTAGTCACTTGCTTTTCTTACTTTCCTGAAAGATGCTTGACGTGAAAGATGCTTGAAGTGATTTATCCCCTATAAGAAACAAATGAAGATACTTTATGCCACAACTTGGTTTGGAGTTGTACAGGATGCCTCACCTGATTACACCTTGACTTTGGTTCTCTGTCACCTCCGATGCAGAACTTTCTGTATTCTTTGTAAGTTCCTGCAACCTCTGGAAACCAGTGTGTATGCCACGACACAAGGCAACATTGCCACCACTAAGCGAAACAAATGGGAGAAATAGATTAGGAATTCACAGCTACACAAAAATCTTTTACATTATCTTTTTCCACCCTCACATAAGACCTCCCACAGAATATTTTCACACAGGAAACAACAAAACCTGTTTGCTGACTGCAGGACTATCTTAAACAGTCATCGCCACCCTTTGGGTTCTATAGTCACCTTCAGGAGCCAAATAGTAACCACCCCAGGAATATTGTCTCTTTTTCAAGGGACATTGTCAGGTCTCCACATTCCAAGTTTTTATAAAAATAAACATTTGGGCAACTGAGGGCAGTTTTCAAAATAAAAATAAACTCAGACAGCATCTTGGCAGTGCACAAGAAACAGAAATGGAAAAGGGATAGGCTAGGTTCACTGACCAGGATCTATGGAGGAGGAAAAGCAAACACACACGGAAATGTGCACTTTGAGATACTTTGTTATAATATTTTAGTAGCACAGAGGAGGGGATTTTGTGTGTCTAATTTAATTTGTAGCTTGATAACAACCTTTCTGAAGAGGCACTCAACTGAGAGCAAGTTTGAAAATAAAACTGCATCAATAAAACTACAGTTTTGCCCAATCATTTCCTGCCATGACTGTTATTCCCTAAGAGCCTCTACCTCAAGCCCTGGATTTCTCTGTTTTGCCTAGATTCTGCAGGAGGTTATCTGTTGATATGGAAACAACAGCAACATCACATAGTATGACCTTGTTACAAGTACAGCTTGGAAGAAGGAAGCACTTGTTAAATGCATGTAGCTTTAATAATTTAGTTAATTCTACCCTAACCAATCTTATAATCCAGCAGAGCCCCTCCCTCTGTGTATCAATCAGAGTTGCTGACTTTGTCAGCTACATCAGTTTCATTAGTTGGAGAGTGAATTGGTTTCTGTTGCACCCCAGGCATCTGTACAAGGGTGAAGCGTTGTAATGAGAAGGCGCACAGGCTGTATATAAGACAGGGGTGGGGAAAAGGGGCCTCCGCAGGGCAGGTTGATCTGGCCCATGGATGCCCTGTCACTCCCTGACTGGTCTGGGGATGGGGGAGCATGTGAAATCTCCTCCCCCATCAGTGGCATGTGGCTATTAGTCAACCACCGTGCACCTGTTGCAAAGCGGGGGAAGAGAGTGAGAGACTTTGTGCTCTCCCTGCCACCACGGAGTGGGGGGCAAAAACTTCACATGCTCTCCCCCCCCCACTCCCAGGCCAGTCAGGGTCTGTGGGTGGGAAACTATGAAAGTGTCCTGGCCCCACCCATTTTGCCCGAGGCATCGCCCCTTTTGGGGCAGCCTGAGGCCCCCAGTTCAAAAATGTCTGAAGTGGCCGCCTGATATTGCCCACCCCGATATGGGAGGAGAACACAAAGAGTGTGGTTGCACTGACGGCCCTGGGAACAGAATATTACTAATGTCCAAATGCAACCAGAGGGAGCCTAGCCCAAGTCTGCAGGCCTGGCGGTCAGAACAAATGTTTTTATTTGCACTCTGAGCAATCTGGCTCTAGAATCAAGAAATATGAGACTAGCAAGGGAGCCCCACAGCACTCACGTGGTGGAGGCACTGCATGGAGCAGAGCCATTCTGAACCCACTGTGCAACCCAAAATGAAATGTGGCTGCTGTGGATAAACCAGCCCCAGAGCATTGCCATCAGCCTGCAGCCAGGACCCCAATGCCCTGGCTGGCCACCCGCTGCCCCACACAATTCTCAACCACGGGACTGGCTGCCTGCTCTCGCCCTGCCCCCACCAGCAACTCCAATGCCATGGTCACTTCCTCTCCTGCCATTTCCTCCTCCCCCCTACTCCCGGCACCCACTCAACCCCTCCCGGCACCCTGGGCACCCGCTCAACTCCTCCTCCCCCCCCCCCTACTCCCGGCACCCCGGGCACCCGCTCATCCCCTCCCCCCTACTCCCAGCACCCCGGGCACCCGCTCATCCCCTCCCCCCTACTCCCTGCACCCCGGGCACCCGCTCAACCCCTCCCCCCTACTCCCTGCACCCCGGGCACCCGCTCAACCCCTCCCCCTACTCCCTGCACCCCGGGCACCCGCTCAACCCCTCCCCCTACTCCCCGCACCCCGGGCACCCGCTCAACCCCTCCCCCTACTCCCCGCACCCCGGGCACCCGCTCAACCCCTCCCCCTACTCCCCGCACCCCGGGCACCCGCTCAACCCCTCCCCCTACTCCCTGGGCACCCGCTCAACCGCTCCCCCTACTCCCTGCACCCCGGGCACCCGCTCAACCCCTCCCCCTACTCCCTGCACCCCGGGCACCCGCTCAACCCCTCCCCCTACTCCCTGCACCCCGGGCACCCGCTCAACCCCTCCCCCTACTCCCTGCACCCCGGGCACCCGCTCAACCCCTCCCCCTACTCCCTGCACCCCGGGCACCCGCTCAACCCCTCCCCCTACTCCCCGCACCCCGGGCACCCGCTCAACCCCTCCCCCTACTCCCTGGGCACCCGCTCAACCCCTCCCCCTACTCCCTGCACCCCGGGCACCCGCTCAACCCCTCCCCCTACTCCCCGCACCCCGGGCACCCGCTCATCCCCTCCCCCTACTCCCTGGGCACCCGCTCAACCCCTCCCCCTACTCCCCGCACCCCGGGCACCCGCTCAACCCCTCCCCCTACTCCCCGCACCCCGGGCACCCGCTCAACCCCTCCCCCCCCTACTCCCTGCACCCCGGGCACCCGCTCAACCCCTCCCCCCCCTACTCCCTGCACCCCGGGCACCCGCTCAACCCCTCCCCCTACTCCCCGCACCCCGGGCACCCGCTCAACCCCTCCCCCTACTCCCCGGGCACCCGCTCAACCCCTCCCCCCCCTACTCCCTGCACCCCGGGCACCCGCTCAACCCCTCCCCCTACTCCCCGGGCACCCGCTCAACCCCTCCCCCCCCTACTCCCTGCACCCCGGGCACCCGCTCAACCCCTCCCCCCCCTACTCCCTGCACCCCGGGCACCCGCTCAACCCCTCCCCCCCCTACTCCCTGCACCCCGGGCACCCGCTCAACCCCTCCCCCTACTCCCTGCACCCCGGGCACCCGCTCAACCCCTCCCCCTACTCCCTGCACCCCGGGCACCCGCTCAACCCCTCCCCCTACTCCCTGCACCCCGGGCACCCGCTCAACCCCTCCCCCTACTCCCTGGGCACCCGCTCAACCCCTCCCCCTACTCCCCGGGCACCCGCTCAACCCGAGCGCATGCTCCGCCCACCGGCAAGCAGCGACCCCGCCGACCCCCATCTCCCCCGGGTACCGCAATCCGGCTCCGAGGAACCGCTGCCAGGCAACGACCAGCACCCGGCTCATGGCCCTTCCCCGCGACCGCCCGGCCCGCCCAGCGAGAGGGGCCGGTGTCCCAGCCCGCCGGAAGAGGGGAAAGGCCAGCGCCGGGCATTGTGGTCTCTGGGAGGAAAGATGGCGGCACCCGGTGGCTGGCGCGGTGCATTGTGGTCTCGGGGCGGGGGGAAGATGGCGGCGCCCATGCAGCGGGGCCTGTGCGGTGGCGCGGGGCGGTGGAGGGGGGCGCTGGGCTCTCGCTGCCTGACCGCCGCGGCCGCGTCCCCGTGGCGGCTCCTGGGAGCGCTGTGTCTGCAGAGGCCGCCTCGCATCACGCCGGCCCTGAGCCCGGTGCAGGAGGAGATGGCGCGGCTGGTGCAGCAGGTAGCGCGGGGCGGGGAGCCTGGCTGTGGGGGGCGCGCACTGGACCGAATTCCGCGGGGGGATCCCGAGCGCAGAAGGAGGCCGGCGTCTGCATTGGCCACATGCTGCGTAGCCCCCCGGAGGACACCGCGGGGTCCCCTCTTGTCCGGTTCCGGAGCAGCAGGGCTGAGGCAGAGCCGCTTCCCGTGCCCGGGGACGGGGACCCACCTGTAAAACTCTTCCCGGGAGCTTTCCGAGCACGTAGATGAAACCCAGGTGAAAATGAACAAGGTGGGGGCTGTGCCCCAGGTGCTCATGTCCTTGGTGCAGGAATCGCTGAGTGAGGGTTCATGGTCTGTGGTGCATGAAGGATATTAAGGACTAGTCGACTATCGGATAAGCACATGTTTATCAGATAGTCAACTAGTCATTCCTCCTCCCCGCCCCTGCCTTGCTGCCTCTATCAGATAGAGGTGGGAAAGGGGATACAGTGAGCCCTCGCTACTTCGCGGTTCGACCAGCGCGGATTCACGACTTCGCGGACTTCAAAGGGCAATGAAGAATCAGCCCCCTGCTAGTCAATACATTGTCACCCTGCAGTGCCTGCTGTGTTTTCAGCTGCTCCATGCTACGCCAAGGTGAAAGGATGACGTCCTTTTATAAACGAACCTGAATACATTCATCTTCACAAAGTGTCCAGGAGATGATTTCTCTTCGCTCAGTCTGCTGCCGCCTTTATTTGCCCCCAAGCAGCAATGTACGCTCAGCAATTGATTTTCTACCTACTGCTTATAAACTCAGTCTCTGTTCCCTTGCTGGTTAATTATTAAACTATTAAACTATTAAATCAAAAGCAATAGGAGTGAGAGTATGTAAATCAAAACCTCTCGCATGTTAAATATGGTGTCCCTACTTCGCGGATTTTCAACTATCGCGGTCGGGTTTGGAACCTATCTACCGCGATAAACGAGGGTTCACTGTACTTCAAAGTGGCAGCACTGCACAGATGATCCCGGGCTCCATGTGGGGCTGCCCCTTTGAAATGCTGCCATGGCATTGGGGCTCTTGTACGTTTCAAAGGAGGAATGCAGAGGTGCCTTCCTGTAGTTGATGGAAATTCCATCAACTACTTGACTAGTAAATTACTTGATATTTAACATCGTCAGTGTGCAGTCTAGATTATTAAAACGTCCTCTCCTTGCCTTAAACACCATGATTCCACTTCCATAAGGAGGGTGTGGCTGTCAGGGGGGAGTAATGCAAATGGCACATTCAGGGTGTCCTTTGAGTCATTTCTGAGCAACATGCTCCAGCACAGTGCTACTAGGTGTCGAGATTCCATGAAGGTGACTTGTAGTAAGAGAATACTCTCTCCTCTGAGATAACACTGAGTTCAATGCCTGGCTGTTTTAAAAGGTAACATCTGCTGCATGTAACATGAAGTCCATGTTACCGTGCAGTTCTCAAAATTGGAATTACCTGACTTACATGCATTTAGATTTCAGACTGTAATATTGTGCTAATATGCTTTGATAGTGAACATATAATTGTTTTTTCAGTGGGTAAGCATCTCGTTATGTCTGCAATATTAGATGTTATCTCAGTGTGTAGCAAAACATTGGCTTCCTGGGGTATAGTGTATGTTATGTGAAGAGAAATTATTCTCCAACAGGAAGAAATCAACACATGCCCTGTTTGTGGCAATAAAAATAGCTTTATTCTTTCCAGGTGATTCAGGATAACAGTGCTTTTAATTGTGATCAATGGTCAGGCCCCTGATGAACTAAGTTCTATACATGACAATTTTCTATTATGACCTTTCCAGATAGAGGTGGAGAAAAGCCACTTTTCGGACCATGAGATCCGGCACTTGGTAGAAGAGGAGCAGCTACAAAAGAAGAAATACAACATCCAGGATGAGGCGACTGACTCTGGGCAAGCTATTTTGCTGGCCCAAGACCTAGAGGATGCCTGGGAACAAAAATTCCAAAGTTTCAAAGCTGGCCACCGACTAACAGGTTCTCATCCAAGAGGGTTGGGGTGCCTCTGGTCTCTCTGAAAATATTTGACTTTGGTACATTTGCGTGGAGGTGAAGGAGGGTACCGAGCCCTCAGATGGAAGGACCTTCTTGACTCTCATGACCCCTTTCAGCTATTATAGGAGGAATTAGCTGGCCTTTGAAAGGAGCTGGCCTCTGATCCTTTTTTGCAGAACCTTTGAGAGAGTATGAAGTAGGAAGGCTGGATATTTTGTCCTTGAAAGAAAAACTATGACAGCCTGTCTCCTTTCACAAGAGCATGCAACATAGGCATTGTTTTTATGTAGAGTCTACATAAATGTTGACTGAGTTATTAGGCACTACATTGAACTAGAGACTTATATTAGTTGTTTTAAATGGTCTCTTTTAAAAAGAAGAGCATCTAAAGTGCAATTCTGTCACCTTTATGAGACATGACTGGAAATCAATGGATTCTGTCCAGATTCCCTGTGGCATTTATTCTCTTGTATATAGATTCGTATCTTGCTCATTGGACCCCCCTCCCCACTCACACTGAGTGCCTTCCAGCAGTATGTTAAGCAATATGACTAATGTCTGTCATCATCTCCCCAGAGGTAGAAGCATGTTTAGTTGAGTGTCTTGAGAACGTAAGAACAGCCATGCTGAGTCAGAACAATGATCCTTGTAGCCCAGTATCCTGTCTTCTGACAGTGTTCAGTGCAAGATGCTTCAGATAGAAGGAATTGAACAGGGAAATGTAGAGTGATCTGTCCCCTTCTGAATAGTCCCAGCATCGAGCAACTGGAAGTTTAGGGGCACCTGGAGCATGGGATTGCATTCCTGGACTATCCTCTTGAACTTACCCAATTTTTTAACCCCATTATACTTTTGGCCTTCATAACATCTCACGACAAGTGAGTTCCATAGGTTGTGTGTTTGTATGAGGAGATGCTTCCTCTTTTAAAATTTAAACCTGCTGCTTATTAATTTCATCAGGTGAACCCTACTTCCTGTGTTATGTGAAGAGGAAAATAACACTTCCCTATTCTCTTTCTACATCATTCACAATTGTATAGGCCTCTCTTGTCCCCTCCCCTCCCTTAGTGTCTCTTTTATAAGAGGAATAGTCCCAGTCTTTTTAATATTTGCATCTATGGAGCTGCCATACCCCTAATCGCTTTCATTGCCTTTCTCTGTACCTTTTTCCAAGTCTAATGTATCTTTTTGATGTATGGAGAACTGTGTGGAGAATTGAAAGACTGAAAGTGCCATGGTTTTTTATAGTGGCATAGTTTTATGCTTTATTTGTTTCTTTCCTAATGGTTCCTAATATTCTGTTAACTTTTTTGACTGCTACTGCACATTGAGCAGATGTCTTATTTTGGGAGGGGTTTATTTTTTAATAAATATACCTATTCTTATGGGTCTATGTTAGAAAAGGCAAGATCAAAGAAATGTGCCTTGCACTTGGAGTGGAAAAGAGTTAGGTTTGTGGTGTTTTTTATTTCTTGAGGAAGCTTATTCTACAGTCTTGGAGAAAGTTCCAAGTTGATGAGAGCACTTGTATCAAGAAGCATCACTTGGAATTGTCCCATGTGTCCTTTTCAGAGTCTGAAAGAGAGGAAGGCTTGGTCTCTTATATAGGTACTGGATGACCTATCTGTCTCTGGAATCTGTTCTCTCTTGGCAGATGCTGACAAATGCAATGATCGGACATCTTTGAACAGGAAGCTGGATAGGAACCTGGTGCTCCTGGTCAAACAGCAGGTTGGCAGTCAAGAGCAGTGGCTCCTGCCTCAAGCCGAATGGCAGGCTGGGGAGACTTTGCGAAGCACGGCAGAGCGAGTCTTGGCTACTCTCTCAGGTGAGTCATCTGTTGTGCAGCTGCTGCTGCCACCCCTTCTTGTCCCCATTTCTTTCTCTTGTCATTACAGGGCTATTATCAGCTTATGGTAATAAATTCTCATTGTACTACATGAGAGAGAGAACATACAGCAGCAGATGGGGTGGCTTGAACCCAGTGGGGTCTCTGAGGAGAGTTGTGTCTGGGTAAAGTTGCTGGGAAGCTTATGGATATTGTCCATTGTAGAGTTTTTGTACTGACTCTCTACAAGGGGTGCTAGCTGCCCAAGACTGTGTCTATATTTACCACGGCATGTAGAGCTCGGGCACTACACATGCAGCTGCACACCACAGTGAAAGGCAGGCTGCCTCCACACTTAACACTGCAGGTAGGTACCGTAGGAAGAGACTTCAGAGGTGGGGAGGCAGAAGGACACTGAACTGCTTAAAATAGCAGTGTAAACAGAGGAAGTACTGTTTAGCCATGTAGAGTGTGTGTGTAGGGTATATACCTGGGGAGTTCAGGCATGTAGGGTACCTTACTCAGCAAATCCATGTCTCACTATGTACTCTGCCATATATATCCGTGCAAGGGGGATGTGCAGTATCTATTCTGAGCACCACCATAAATATATATGTACCCTAAGAGTAAAACTGGTAGCTGCGGTGAACTTGACCCATTAAGTTCTTCATTGTGGCTATACAGGTGTGCAGTGTTTCAGCCTTCGGGTCTGGCTCCTGAAGGGTACTTAGTGCTATAATGGGGGTAAGAACTTCTGTCTCCGCCACACAACCCATTAGCAGCCGTGGTGGGCATGTACAACCTGTTCTCAGCAAGGTCCTTCTTGCTTCCCAGCAGGGTGCACTATGAAAGCAGTGCAGTTAGCTTGTCAAAGGAAGAGGCCACTTCATGATCTCTGGGACCACACTACCTGTAGCCGGTCCTTGAGAGGGGTTGTTGGACTACAAAAAAAGACCCGAAGAGGAAGTTGTGGCACAGGATGGGCCTGTGAAAGGGTGTGTTGTTGCTAGAAGGAGAAAATGTGCTGTCTTTTGCTGTTCCACTGTTACCCCTTGTATGCAGCAGCTGCTGTCATTGTGTGATCTGATCTCTGTTTTCTTTTTCCCTCTGGATCCCTAGGAAATCACATCCGGGCCAAATTCCTAGGGAATGCGCCATGTGGGTTTTATAAGTACAAGTTCCCGAAGGCGTTCAGGACAGAGGACAGCGTGGGGGCCAAAATCTTCTTCTTCAAAGCCCTCCTCCAGAGTGATGACATGCTCCAGGCAGAGAGGAGAGGAGAGTATGCGTGGGTCAGCAAGGGAGAACTGGGGGATTACTTGAAACCGGACTACCTAAAACAAATCACCAGTTTTCTGATGGACCAGTAAAAGACATGGCTGGGCTCCAAGCAAATGGGGAGGACACAAAAAGCAACTTCATGCAGGTGCATGGATAATACATAGCATTGTTTCTGTGTACAGAGAGAGGGTTCTGAACCTGAAGAAGAGTCCAACCTCCCCTTGTTTTCTATTCCTCTTCTCTGGGCCAGTACCAAATAAATATTAAAACCTCTGCTAAGTGAAGATCTCCCTGAAGAGAGTTGTGCTTATGTTGTATCCATCTTGAACACTCCTTGGATTCTCCTTTTCCCCCCTCCCAACCATGCTATTCCCTAGATCTGCAATACCTCTCTTCATTGGATTCCTACAGTTGCCTGAAGTATTCTTTCTTTAGCAGCTGTTTTTAATAAGAGGAGCAGTGAGGGCATGTCAACACCAGGAAATTATTTCAAAATAACTAAATTTGAAGTAATAACTCCTGAAATAACTATTTAAAAATAAACTTATTTCCCAAGGAAAGTAGGAGTACATATTTCGAAATAACCAGCGCATTACTTTGAAATAATAGGCTTGATAGTGTGGATTCTCTGCTTATTATTTTTGAAATAACTCCCTAGTGTAGACCAGAGCTGAGTAAGCTGTTAAAATTGTAACAAGGCATTTATTAATTAGCAACATTAGGAGACTTGGGAAAGAAACATGTTTAAAAATGGGGAACTTTAAACTCTTCATCGAAGCTTCTCACTCCTTAACTTCTTTCTTGTTTGGGATGGCCCCTCTGGGGAGGAGGCACACCTATCAGTGTGCATGGGAGGAATAACAACTGCTTGCATCTGTAAGGAATTGGGCTCCCATTGGCCTGGACCATGGGAGAGCAGCATCTTCAGTAACAGGTTGGTCTCTGCTAATGCAAATTGTACACATGGATAGGTTGCCAGAGGTTCCTTTGGCCTCCTAAGAGGCAGACATTATAGTGTATCTAGCGAACCTGTTCTAGGCCAGTGTGTATATTAATTTGTGGCATCTGTGCCTCAGTAGAAAGTATATCAGTGGCTTCCAGGATACAAACTGTCCTCTCAGCTAAGTTGAGCATCTGGGCTTTATGCTCTGAGCAATGCCCAAGGAAATGTGCATGCTACAGCTGTGGCTTTGGCTCCTCTTTTGTTTTCTCTCTGCATGGGAAATTCACAGTGAAAGCCAAACAGCTTAAATCCTATGCAGCTGTTTCATCCCAGGCTGTGTCTAGACGGGCAAGTTTTTCCGGAAAATCAGCAGCTTTTCCGGAAAAACTTGCCAGCTGTCTACACTGGCCGCTTGAATTTCCGGAAGAGCACTGACGATCTCATGTAAAATCATCAGTGCTTTTCCGGAAATACTATGCTGCTCCCGTTTGGGCAAAAGTCTTTTTCCGAAAGACTTTTGCGCAAAAGGGCCAGTGTAGACAGCATAGTACTGTTTTCTGCAAAAAAGCCCCGATCACAAAAATGGCGATCGGGGCTTTTTTGCGGAAAAGCATCCGTGGCCAATCTAGACGCGCTTTTCCGCAAAAAGTGCTTTTCCGGAAAAGCATCCTGTCAGTCTAGACGCGCTTTTCCGAAAATGCTTTTAACGGAAAAGTTTTCCGTTAAAAGCATTTTCGGAAAATCATGCCAATGTAGACGTAGCCCCAATGTTTACAGGGGTGCTGCAGCAAGTGGTCTGGTAGCCACCTAGCACACAGCCCTATTTCTCTACATAAAGATCAAAGTGTGGTTTTCCTGTCACCATTCTGACAGAGCTTCTGTGAGGCCATTGCAACCCACTTGTGTGAGTGAAGTCTGACAGACTTAGATGCAGAACTGCTGCTCAAACTTTGCCCTTACTGAGTGCTCAATGAGTATCTTCAAAGCACTCCAAACACCTGTTCTCAATCTCACCAAGAAGTTCAGCATTAGAATTGACACTTCACGCATAGGGGAAGTTATGGCAGAGACATGATTTATCCAATGCCAATCTCGGTTAAGCTACATGTAGCAATTCCCCATTCCTATGCACAGCTTGCTAGGTCAGAGCTGTTAACTCTACTTGGTACCAGTGTTTCCTCAAGATAATCGGCAGCACAGCCCTGCAGCTGACTAATCAGCCCCACCCAGTCAGGCTCAGGGCTCTGTGCTGATTGCTGGAGATTACTATATGTACTTTGTCAGCCCCTTGGGATCTGTCAAGCTGCAGGCCTCAAATGTAAAGCTGTTCTTAATTAATCCATAAGCAGTTAGAGACGCAGCCCAGAAGCCTTCTGCTTTCAAAAGCCAGGGAGTTTTGAAGCTGTAGGTTTGTAAAATTTTATTTATATCTATATATTCACACACACTGGAATATTTACTCAGCATTGCTTGGGTCCTTAACTCAATTTTTATGTTTTGGTGGGTTTTTTTGGAAGGGGGGGATAAAATTAAAATGTACATGTTTCATTTAAATCAGTGTTCTAGGGATGAGGGGTTCAATATGCAGACTGCCTTAGGGAGCGAGGATTACCCCAGCCCTCTTTTGCTGCAGCTTGGGGTCAGGTGAGAAGTGCTTCTCCATGGCTGCTGCAGTAGTCACACCTGGAGGAGGGGTGCATGTCTCCCAGCTGAGGCAGGTCTACGTTCATCTGTTCCCCAGCCAGCATGAGGAATGCTGCAAACTACACTCTCCCCTTGCTCCCTGACAGAGGGGAACAGCTAGCAATGTTCCCATTTGCATGGGGAGAAGCTTCAGGCCTCTCTTCACTAAAGGGTACCTGGGGTGTGGAAGGCTTGGTGCTGGGCACTCCCAGATTTGGGGGGGGGGGCACTCCTTTCACTTGCCTGGGTATTGTCTCTCTTTATGGTTTTATAAGAAGCAATTGCATTCCATTTTCCTGGCACAACCAAATCCTTACTTTGCTCTAAGTTTTACAAGAGGAAGCTGCATACCAAATTTGATGGTCCTAGCTCTTATTGTTCAGGAGCCGTTCTTGAATGGATAGACAGATTCACAGCCAGACTCTCTCAAATATAGAGTAGATTAAAATGTATAAAACCTCTCATCTTAAATTGCCCTAGGAGGCTTAAGTGGGGAGCTGAATCATTGCAGAGAGACTAGAGAGAGCAAAAGCAGACTGCAAAGAAATAAAGCCAAACATGTGCCTCAGGTCTGTGAGCTTCATTTGCCAAGGCCTGGTGACTCCAGCTTTACTGAAAATGGGGAAGGGTTGGACTTCAGCCCTCGGTGATACTGTATGCACCAGGAAGAGGGCACTTCATCCCAGCCATGCTAAGCACCTGCTTTTGCAGTCCCCTGCCTGTCAGACACACCTCACAGCAGGGTGTTCCTAGTCTCCATGGCAACTGTGACTGGATGTTTGTTCTCAGCCTGGGCTCAGAGTTGCCCCTCAGGAAGGACTCAGCGGAGCTCTGCCTCCATGCCGCTCACTCCAGGGCTCCCGGTGCAGGATTTCGGAAAGACTTTTAACTAAATGTCTCGCTGTGGGCTTTGAGGTTTTTTGGAACAAAGAGAATTCCATTTGGCTTTGAGAGGGTTTGAATGCAGCAGCTCTTCTCCCCACCATCCAGCTCCTAGCCATGGGCTGGGTGAGGTCTGTGCATAGGCAGGTTGCATAGAAGCGCTCTTCCCTCACACCGGACCACAATCATAGCATAGGAGCAGAGGTAAGGGTTTTGATGTTTGGTTTTTTTAAACCAAGCCCCCATATGGAACTCCTAGTCCCAGAACTTGCGTTGTAAGTGGGAAAGTTTCATGGAACCACCTGAAGTGGTGGGGCAAGCAAGGTTTGTACTGACAAGAATCCAAATCATCCCTTCTTCCCACAAGCTGTTTCACTTTCAAGGCCTCAGCTGCGAGGAAAGATGCCAGCTCCTGTGACCCTTCAGCAACCAATGAGTTGTCTCCAGCAGCTCCAGCTCACTCTTTATTCTGTCTGGACCCCACTCAACCTGGACTCAGCAGCAGGGAGTAAGGGGTAAGGTGATTCAGAGTCCCTTCCCTGAGAGAGAGATACCTACCTACTTTCCCCTTCCAGTTTCCAGGGGTCCTACAGGAGCTTATCTTCTCCTTGGGAGCCAGTAGCAAAGCAGTCACTGAGGCAGTATACAAAGGATGACCCTCCCTCCTTCCAGTGAGAATGTCTTCAAACTGCTTTATATCAGTATAGCTGTCCCTTTGAAACATCTCCGCTCTTCTAGGCTCCAGCTTAGATTTCACGTGAGGAAGAAGCTGTTCCTGCCTTACCTGAGAAGTAGAAGACACAGGTTGAAATTCTTTTGTGTAGAAAAAAATATGGAGCCCCATAAGCTTTCAATTTTTGTATTTTCAAGTTTGGGCAAATGCTCCCTTTGTGACCTTAACCATGGGTCCTTATCTGTGATTGACCTACTTAAGATAACCATGGAAGGCTAAAAAACCTCAAACTCAGTATTTCAGGATCAAGTTTATCCTTTCTCCCAAAGTGAATTAATATAAATTAACACTAGCAATAGCAAGACTCTTTGTAGAATTTGAAGATGAAAGGTGCAGATGTCCATCTCCTACAGATTACAATGACAGAGCCAATTTCATGAGGAAACATATTTTAGAAAAGGCATAAGATTCTTTGTTGTACAAAGACACAATAGCATGCAGCCCGTGTTAGATTTTGAGTCTTTCCTCACCCATGAGGAGATCAATATTCCATGCAGAAATACTGAAATCCTTCCTTATTGCATTGTTTACCTCCAAGCTCTGGAATATGAAAATATACCTCCTGGAGATACACGGAAGATAGGCACCTACATATATATTTAAGTTTCTGCTATTGCAAGAAGTATTTTCAATATAGAGCCCAATCCTTTGGGGCTCAACTTCTAAATGAATATATAGTCAAATGCTTCATCAACCTTCCTTTCAAGTGGAAGAGATACATATCTACCCTTATCTAGATGACCTTCTTATGCAATAATAGGACCCAGGAGTCATTGCTAAAAGCCTTCAGATACAGGGCTTTGAGCAAACAGATGGTAGGGCCATTTACAGCACGCTCAGATCTCCAGCAACTAAGTTATCACTCCAAACCATCTTTATTTCAGAAGAGAGATAGAAGATAGTTTTCCAAACATTAGCACACCTAAAATAAAATCTCACTCAGCTACTGGGCTAGGTTGCCTGAATGGACCATTTTGGAGGGGCAGGAGAAAGAAGAACAGTCTCCAGAGCTCATGCAGGCTTTAGTCTCGTTGTTGACAATATTGCCAAGGCTGTATGTTGGTGGTGATGGGTTAGGGATGTGGGCACACTCGAATTGGCTAGTTTGGGAGGTGGTAGGCAGTGTGAGGAGAGCTAATTCTTCACTCCTGAACCAGAGCATGGTTCTGTCCTGCTCCACTGAGCTGGGAAGGACAAGATCTTGTTCATTGCACTGGTAGAAACAGCCCAGGCCATCCTTTCCTTCACCCTCAGTTCTGGGTATCTCTCTGCTTTGATCTGTCCCTTCTTTCTTGGGAAAGAAAAGAGAAAATGAGGGCTTGGCTCCCTCTCAGCTCTATGGCCCCTTCTGCTTCTGTGTCTCCCCCCCTCCCCCCCAGTGATGTGCAAAAAGCCATGCCAAGGGATCCTTTGCATTTTATTACATTAACTCTCTCATCCCAGCAGGTCTGGGAACTGTGGGTCCATGACTGATGGATTCTAGCCCCAGACCATGTTCCACTGCCTTATCCCTGCATTTACAGCCTCAACATTCCTGTGGTGTGGAATGTCAGTAGGTAACCTGTGTGGTGTGGGCAGAGTCTACAGGCCTCTTAACAGCATCTTGGTTGAATTTTAGCTGTTTTTGTTTATTGGGATATTTATTGATACTGTATAAGGTCCCTTGTAGGGGTGGTGGGTGAACCCAGGGGTGGCGCAGACAAGCCCCCCATGCCACCTCTGCCACCCAGAGCCCTGTGGGATCTAATAGCCACCCCAAACACTGTAAGGGCAGGCCACTCTTCCTCCAATGGGTGGCACACAGCCCCAGACTCCTCCCGTCAGCCCAGGAGCATGGGGGAGGGCAGGTGGTGGCCCCAGGCTTCCCCTGCCCTGGGAGCAGAGGAGGAAAAGTGCATGGACCCAGCCTTCCCTGGCCCTGGCAGGAGAATGTTGGGGGAAGGCAGGTAGTGTGCAGCCCCGGCTTTCTTTGGAGCATGGGAAAGGTAGCCCCCCAGTCCTGGAGGGCACGCAGCCATCCTGGTCCTGTAGTGTGTATGATGGTCCGCCTCCCTGGCCCCAAAGCGTGAGATCTTGGCCTCAGCCTTCCCATCCTTGGTGGGGTTGAAGACCAGACAGCCCCGGGAGATGGGCTGAAGGAGGGCAGAGGCTGGGGATGGTGTATGGGCGGGGCCAGGCTGGCAATTTGGGAAGGCATTGCCTTCTCCTGCCTCTTATATTCATGGCTCATGGTCCGTTGTGCACTCTGTTTGCCTTGCTGGAACAAAAGGTGGGGAGCAGGGCCGGCTTTAGGAAGTGCGGGGCCCAATTCAAACAGTTTCGACGGGGCCCTGGCAGCCAGGATTTTTTTTGTTGATCCAAAAAAAAAAAAATTGCACACACAAGAGTCACAGCCCCTTTAAATCCCCAGCTACAGGGCAGAATCATGTCCTGCCTTCCCGCCAAATCCCACCCCCCTCCCCCCGTGGCGCAGGGAAACCCCTGCGCTCAACTTAACCCTCCTGCGGCACAGAGAAGCCGCCGCTCTCCTCCGGGGCCGACGTCCCCTCCCGCAGCGCGCCCGGCATGCCAGCACACTTCTGGCTTTAGGGCACAGGGCCCGATTCGGGGGAATCAATCAAATTGGCCTAAAGCCAGCCCTGGTGGAGAGAGAGGACTCTAGATTTCTTGGCAGTTTCTTTCTCGCTCTATAAAATCCCTGTATTTTATTTGTGTTGAAAGTTCTGCACCATAAGAAGCCTGAGGAACTTTGTACCAGAATGTCTCTGATACCGCACAGCATTTCCAAGCTCTGCCTGAGCCTCCCATAAGCTGGTGCACACAGTCTGCAAAAAGCAGGCCTACTGAGCTGAGTAAGGCAAATTTCACTCTGTGCAGCCAGGTGGCACAATCATGTAAAGATTTAAAAGCCCGATTTAGGTTTCCAGTGGCATGTGTTTACCTGTCTCTCTAGTGCCTACCTGGTATTTATTTCCCCATAGTATGAAACTATCCATGTAACCCAGTGGTCCCCAACATGGTGCCCGCGGGCACCATGGCACCCACTGAGTGACCAGGGCTGGCCCAAGCTATTCTTGCACCCCAGGTCCCGAGTGCGTGGCGCATGTGCGGTGCTGGCCCCAGGCACGTGGCGCATGCGCAGCCCCACCCCGGGTGCGCGGTGCATGAGTGGCCCTGCCCCCAGGCGCCCAGCAGCCCCCAAAGGTTGGGGACCACTGATGTAACCTGATCTGGCTGGTTGTGTAGGACAGGAACGTGGGACAGCAGGGGCTGTACCGAGGAATAGCTACACGGATAGGTGGGAGGGACAAGACGTGCATAGTGAGGTGGGGCATTGGCAGGGAGGAACAGACTCAGAACAAAATTGTTACGGAATCTGTGCCTGCAATATCAGCTCCTTTATTCAAGAACAAACAGCTATAAACTGGCCATCAACAAGTTTGGGATTGAAATTAGATGAAAGTTTCTAATCATTAGAGCGACGTTCTGGAATAGCTTTTCAAATGGAGCACTGGGGGCAAAAAACCTAGCTGGCTTCTACACTAACCACGATAAATGTCTGGCGGGGATGGTATAATGAGACTGCCTGCAATAGCACATAGTCAATCTGCAATGGCTAGTAGTAAATCTCTCCAATGGCCAGTGATAAGATGCTATATGGGAAGGGCTCTGCTACAGAGAATTCTTTTCCCGTTGGCTGGCTTGTAAGTCTTGCTCACATGCTCAGGGTCTAACTTCCTTATCTGGTGTTAGGAAAGAATTTTCCCTTGGGTTCAATTGGCGGAGGCCGGGTGGGATTTTTGCCTTGCTCTACAGCATGGGGTACGGGTCACTTCCAGATATAAACTAGTGTAAATGGTGAATTCTCTGTGACCTGAAGTCTCAAATCATGATTTGAGGATTTTAGAGATTACGGGTCTGTTACAGCAGTGGGTAAGTGGTCTAATATGTGCAGAAGCTCAGACTACATAATCATGATGGTTCCTTCTGACCCTAAATTAGGGACATTAAAAATGAGTAGTTGTGTAAACGTGTAACTGCTGAAATTTGTATCAGTTACCCATTTACATGCAAGGAGCAGGTGGGAGCTGGTGCTCGCAGGGAACCCACCTGACCTTCCCCTTCTGCCTCTGATAGAGAGACAGCAGTGCGGGGCACAGGCCCCCAACCCCCTGCACTGCTGCCTCTCTATTAATCCTAACAGTTACATGCACCTCATCCTTGCTACCTTTGTATCAGAGGGAGCAGAGTGGGGGTGTGGCAGGCAGCTTCCACCTCTCCCCCCACTTGCAACAAGGATGGGGTGCGTGTAACTGTTAGAATTAACCAATGAGCCCAGGCTAATCAGTTAATCGTGTACACAAGTTCACACTAACACCCCTACCTTAAAGTCCGAGTCCATATCTTCAATACACACACAGTCAGTGGGAAGCATTTTTGAGCAGGATGTTTGAGGGCAGGTGGTGTTTCAGATGTGATTCTCCTGAGAAGGACATTTTCCTCTTTAAGAACTTGGAAGTCTGGTTAATACTCTAGTTCTGCCTTGAGTACATGACCTACTGAGATCCCTTCCAGCCCTACACTTCTATAAGTCTATATGTACAACGCTGCAGAGGAAAACTGACTCCAAGTGCAGCCCAGCTGGGTTTCAGATGCCACCCAAAAGCATCTTGTAAGACCAGGGACAAAAGGCCATTTAATGAAATTAAAAGGGGGCAAATGCAAAACAGACACTAGGAAAGACTTTTTTTCATACCATGTGTGATTAGATAGAAAGGCATTACCCCCAAGGGGTCATTTATACTGGGAGCTTAGCAAGATTCCAGAACGGACAGGACTCTATATGGATAACAACTCTAGATATTCTTGTTATAATTAACAACGCATTTTGGAGGAGCTGTTAAACCTCATGCTTATTGATTTAAACCAGCGATGAAAGTAACTTACAATTTCTTACAGGTACTGTACTATTGTAACCCGGGTCCCTGCCAGTTCTTTAAATAGCTCCCTGATGGCTTTCGTCGCAGATCATCCAGTTCTTCCCAGAGCTGCACGCCAGGATATACCCCCTAAATTTCACCTCTGGTTTAAACCCATTTCTAACTATTAGCGGACCAGGACAAGACCTAAGATTGTGGCAGAATATCCCACATCTGCCTCCTGCACAGTGACACCTTCCTCTGAAGCATTCGATACTGGTCACTGCCAGAGGCAGGATACTGGACTGGCTGGACTTTGGGTTTGATCCAGTCAGGCTCTTCCTATGTGTCTTCCTACACCAGTAGCATTGGTAGTGTCATTCCCATAGTTGTATGTGTGTGGCCTTGAAGCTCAGTGTACTCCCTGCTTGCCTTCTGCTCACTCTCATTTATCAAAGTAATTACACACATTACATTTATCCTTTCAGGTTTTACCCTCCCAAATGTTATTCCTGAGCATTAAACCTGTGGGGGAAGTGAATTACCGGTGAAAGTAACTAGATATAATCCAAGTTTAATGGGCACATAGAAAAGCAAACCAGCTTGGATAGGGCGGCTCAGGCAGCGTCCTGCGTTTGCAGGCAAATAGGAATTTATCTTGATGTGTGTATATATCCAGCTTAGTGATCTGTGAGCTCTTAATAATTGGTTTGGTGCCCTGTCAGCAGTACTCACTCTGCAGAGCTTTTCCTCGTCTCTGGTTAATATAATGGGTCACAAATCCCATTCGCCTTTGAATTCTGAGTAATCCTTTGTGCATGTTGCCTATTGCTTTTTTGGAAGCATTGGGGGGAAAATCAGAGCCATGTGTCTGGACCCGTGTATTTGTAGGCCATTGGCCTGCCTGGGCTGCTCTTCTGAATGGCCAACACAGCTTATTAGTGCCAGACACCAATGTATCACTCTGGAAAACAAATTGCTTTGCAATCAATGACATTAGCAACTTGGGACTGTTGGGGAGCCTAGGAAAGGGACAGGGTGTATTCAAGAGCAGGCAGCCAAGTGCTAATAGGGTTACCAGATGGGTTTCAAAAACAAACCAGACACATGTGATCTCAGAACAGGGGGGCGGAGCAAGCTGGCCAGGAGGGGGTCAGGAGGAGAAGTGCTGACTGGGAAAGATTGGGGTGGGGAGGAACTGGTCAGTAGGAAGCAGGGCTGGCCGGGAGGAGTTGTGGGGAGCGGGGCTGGCTGGGGGAAGGGAGGGGGACAGGCCAGTGGGAAGCAGGGCTGGCCGGGGGAGATTGGGGTGGGGGAACTGGCCAGCAGGGAGCAGGGCTGACCAGGCATATCCTGACGTGCTGCCCGTCCCGTGCACAGTCCCGGCAGGGTGCACGGGCGAGTCTGGCCCCGGGGATTCCATCCCGCCCCGCTCCGCCCCTGCCCCCCTCCTCTCTACTGTGTAGTTGCGTACAGCCTGGCTGGTAGAAATGCTCACGCAATGTGAGTGCATCTACCACCCAGGCAGCATGCAACTATGTACTGATACTCATGAGAATAATGAAACCTACTTAATTAGAAAATACTGGACATTTATATGTCCGGTATTTTCTCAATTTGTTTCCCGGACAGAAAGTTCAAAACCGGACTGTCCAGTTCAAAACTGGACACCTGGCAACCCTAAGTACTAAGGAGAAGGGCTGTGATTAATGGACTGCTCTTGCAGACCCCAGTATCATGCCATGGCTGCTGTACTTCAGGGAGCAGTGTGGGTGACTCTCTCACCCTCTGAGCCCATGCAGACTCCAGTGTTCCACTTGTACTAGGGGCTTTGTGTTGCATGGAGCAGCCTGGATGAATGTAAAAGATGTTCTCCTTTGACTCAGAGCAAACTCTTGCCCAGCATTGTGCTAGAAAAGGTTTGCTTCATGGCCTGGTAGGTAGTTCCTTTTGAATCAGTCCTGATGCTGTAGTGTGGAAGGGAGCTATGTGCTGGGGAAGCAATGTTAGTGACTCAGTAGTGAATGTTGTCCTCTGAGAGTCAATGCTGATCCCAACCCTCTGGCATGGTGCTAAGAAGTCCTGGGCTGCAGCAACTTTAGAAACCTTCCAGTAGTGACCATTCTCCCAGGCTTCCTGCCTTTCAGTCCCTTTGATTTCATTGGCCTGGAAACAGGATTCTTATAGCTCCTGAGTTCATCTGCTAGTGATTGTTCTTTCTCATTCCATCCCATCTGACTCAAAGCCCCCAGCACGATATGAGGTATTGGAGTCAACACCACTGATTCAGAGAGAAAAGCATCCTCTCCCCGAAACACAGTGCCCCCTAAGGTCGCCTTGGATGCTGTCCTCTGAGAGTCAAGCATTCACCATCAGCCTCTCGGTGTGCGTGCATACACACAGCATTGCTATCACGGACACCTGTTTCACTCTGATTGTAAATGAAAGCGGATTGCAAAAATATTTGACTTCAAATAAGGGGAATGCCAAACTGGAAAGTTTGAGAAACTCCTCCAGCCACACAGCACTCTACAGCACCATGACTGGGTCATGGGTGTCAGCTGGCTCAGCAGAGAGCACCCCCTATAGCAGGAGATGACATGTTTCAGATGAGACTGTGGTTGCTTATGGGTAACGTTACATTCAAACCTGAGACTATCTGGAGTTGTATAATGGGACACAGGCCAGCTCCACTAAGATTAGGAGAATCTTGTGTGCTAAGTCAGTGTTTCTCAAACTTTCCAGGTTGGCATTTGCCTTATTTGAAGTCAAAAGGGTGCAATCCCCTTTAATTTACAATAAGGCTATGTCTAACTCGCGGCTTCTTGTGTGAGTAATATGCAAATGAGGCTAAGCGTGGAATATTGCCAAGCCTCATTTGCATACCTAATGAGCCACCATTTTTTTCAGAAGAGGCTCTTGTGCAAGAAGGAGCATCTACACTGCCCTTTCTTGCCCAAGAAAAACCCTCTTGCACGATGCCGTTACACCTATTACTTTTCAGGAAGAATGGCATTGCACAAGAGGGTTTTTCTTATGCAAGAAAGGGCAGTGTAGACGCTTCTTCTTGCACAAGAGCCTCTTCTTAAAAAAATGGTGGCTCATTAGGTATGCAAATGAGGCTCGGCGATATTCCACGCCTAGCCTCATTTGCATATTACTCGCGCAAGAAGCCGCGAGTGTAGATATAGCCCAGGAGTAAAAAAGAGTTTTAAAAAAGAGTTACAAACGAGTATAAAAGGTATCTGTGCTAGTAATGCTGTGTGTATGCATGAACACTGAGGCTACGTCTATACTGCACAGTTATTTTGGAATAAACTATTCCAGAAAAGTTATTCCAAAATAGCTTATTTAGAAATAGAATGTCTACACTACAGGGAAGCCTCAAAATTAGTCTGAGGAAGGCTTCCCAAATGTAGAGGTGCTATCTCGATTTAGAGCCCTAAGAGGAATAACAGAATGGCCCTGGTGAGGGGCTATTTTGAAATAGCAGAAGTGGAGCATCCACACATGCCTTATTTCGAAATAGCTATTTTGGAATAGGCGTTATTCCTCGTAGAGCGAAGTTTACAGAAGCTGGAATATCCTGTCTGTTATTTCAAAAAATTATTTCAAAATAACAGAATTGCTGTGTAGATGCTCGCATAGTTATTTTGGAATAATGGCCGTTACTCTGAAATAACTTTGCTGTGTAGACACACTGAGAGGCTGATGGTGAATGCTTGAAGGGTAAGCGTGTGCGTGGAGTGTGAACACCAGATCTCATTTACTTTTATTTCTAACAACAACTTTGGCCTCTCATAGCCCTTCCTCTTCTCCCCCCACCCCCCCCCCCCAATTGCCTTCTAGACTCTCCCCACCCACCCACCGGTATTGCAATCCCCTGGTTGAGAAACTTGGTACTAAGGAGTGAAAGCAGGCTCAGTAGGGCGTGTCTTTACCAGGCTCCCTCATTGCTTTCATTGAATTGACCCCCTGTGATCTGGACTGCTGGCCTCTTCTCATAGTCATAGCCCGGAGGGAGCAAGCCTTTGCAGTGGGGATCTGAGGCTGTGGGCAGCTCTGGACTGCACATCTGGCTCAGGCCTGGGGCCAGATTAATTTAAGAGTCACGTTTGGCCTAGTGTTCTGCTGCAGAATTTTGTTGACAGCCGTGTGTAGGCCAACACTTTACTTGCCGCTAGGTGGCAGGCTCTGTCTGGGAAATCCCATCGGCTGCTCCTTCCCCGAGATTTTCCTTAAGCTCGCCCAGGGCCTCAGCATCATGAGTGGCTGCGGCAAGGGTGGGAGCAATAGCCTAGACTAGTTGCCGGTGGTTATTACAGCTCCAGCCCTGTTCAGTGCATGGGAGGCTAGCACCAGAATGGCCCTGGGGAGGCTGTTGCGAAGGGAGTGTGTAGCAGCTGGCTTCTCTGCTATGCTCCCTGTGGCTCAGAGGGCCCGAGCGTTGCCATCGGGGAGGGTCAGGCCGTGGGGCCGGGGAGGCATGTCTGAGAATGGAAGGGGCGGGGGGGGGGGAAGAGTGTATGTTTGTGGTTGTGTGAATGGAGGCTGCACACGTCTGGTCGTTCATGGGAAGGGCGGACATTGGAGAGTGTGATGACTGGTGGTTTTGCTAGAGGCAGACGCAAGCCATGAGACAGGCTCTGATTTCCAGAGGGCCAGGGGTTAAATGTTTCCTCTGTGGAAGGCGACAAATAGCTTGCCTTCAGCACTGTGGTGTCCTGTGTTGTGGAGAGGAGAGGAGTGCTTTCAGGTCCGGAGCTGGAGGAGCTTTATTCTGGGCTCAGAGGCTGGGTTGAGGACTCCAGCCCCTGGTTAAAGTGGCCACAAGCCATTTAAAACACTGCTTTGACCCCTAATGATTCCCCCCGCCTCTCAGCATCGCCAGCAGAATTCCTGAGGGTTGCAAGAGCCAGTTTCAGCTGCATCTCAAGGAACTGGAGGGCGGGGAGCTGTGGGTACTGCAAGTCCCTTATGCAAGGGCTAGGGTCCTCTAATAGTCATGCCCAGCACTAACTCTCCAAGGCCAAGCTCTTAGCATATTTGTGTCTCTTCCCAAGCGGTGTGATCCCAGGGCTGTCTGGAGCCTGGGGGAGAGTTGCCTGCCATGGGAGGCTGTCACAGGAAACTCTCGATTCCCAAACGCTTATGACTGGCTCCTTAGCACAAGGGCATCAACAGGGCCAGCCCACAACATTTTGGCACCCGAGGCAGGGAGCTCAAATGATGCCCCCATGCCTCCTCACTTGGGCCAAAACTTTGAGAGGTCTCAATTCTGCCTTTTTCCTGTTCTACTCCTCTCATGGTACTGCTCTGCTACCGACCAGCAGCAGACACAATTTTCTACACTCTGGGTCCTAGTGGCACCCTCCCCCCCCACCCACAGTCTGGCACCTGAGGCGGCCGCCTTAGTTCGCCTCATGGTAAGGCCAGCCCTGGGCATCAACATCCCATTTGCAGTGTGGCAGAGAATCTGTTCACATTAATTACCATTAGTAAAAACTGCATTAATGTAGCACTTGTGAAAGTAGCAGACCACCCTCCCTCCAGCCCCAAGGCTGTTCCAGACTGCTCTGTCGATGCCCCTCACTCTTGGCCTACGGCCTCCCCACCTATTTCAGGTTTGGGCTCCCCCTGCACTGATCTGTCAATACGCCTCAATCCATTTCTGCCCCCGCTCCAGCACACTCATCTGTCAATGAACCTCAGCTCTGACCTGCAGAATCCTTACTATCCTTCTCCCTGTACCTCTGCCAATGCACCTGCCATCCATCCCCCCTGTTACTCCACTCTTTGGGATGAGCAGAGCTTGCCCTGCTCTGTATCCAACTCTGCTTGTGCTTTGAGGCATCCTCTTTAATGATGACCCCCACCTGCAAGTTGCTGTGTTCCTCCTCAGAGCCAGGACCCAAGCTCAGCTGTCCATCCATCACTGTCAGAACTTGTGTCCAACAGGACTTGTGCTGATTCCACTCGGTATATCCTATAATGCCAGGTGGCCACGGGCTCTCCCTCTGACCCCCATCCCTCTCAGAGCCATGTAGGCAACTTTCCCCCGGGGGTGGGATGTCTCTCCCCAGGGGAAGCATGTCAGTCGGAGTCCAAACAGCTGAATCTGGCCTGTGTGAAAACTCACAAGTAACTCCATAAATTATCAGGTTGTAAAGCATTTCCTCCTCCCTCCCCTCCTGGGCTTGATGTGCCCAGCTGCATGTTCCAGATGGCCAGGAGGGGCGTAGGAGGTACCATCTCTGGCATTGTCCCATGGGGTGCATCAGCCCTGCTGTGAACTCACGGCCACAGCTAGATGGGGGAATTGACACCCCTGAAGCATTTAGCAACATTTCCATCTGTGCCCAGTGCAAGCAGCCTTTGCTTCCAAGATCTGCCCCAGGGCTGCAGGGAGAGGACCCCCCAGAATGGCACCCAGTGGAAGATGCATCAGCAGGGATGTATCTGAGCCATTGATCTCTGAACTCTCATGCTTTATCCTAGAGATTCTCAGGGCATTGGTAGCAGGAAAGTTCTGGGTTCCAAGAGAAGATCATCTGAAGCAGGACTGGGGAAAGAGGCTCAAGAGCAGGCTGCCCTATTGCTCCTCCCCCCCCCCCCCCCCCCCCAGCATCCTAAAGAAGCAGATTACAGAGTGAAATAGCCGGGAAGCTGCTGCAGCCTGTCCCGTCCCCACCCATTTGAGATGAGAGACAAATTTCCAGCATGCCTCAGCTGACAAGGCCCTTCCGCAAATGCCATGGAAACTTCTCCATTTCATGCAGGCCCTGACGCTTTTCAGTGTGGGGGAGGGAATAAGGATTGTTTGGTTTGGGCTAGTAGGAGATGCTGTGCCCGATCTGGCTAGGGCTATGTGTGGGGATCGCCTGTGTGGGGGACACTGCAGATCACAGCCTTGTCAGGGAGCCCGTGGAAGATTTTGCTCTGCAAAAGTGCCAACAAGTAGCATTTACACTGCCCGACTTTTAGCGACACGCCTGTGAGTGTGGAGAGTGCAAGGGGCTGGATTCCTGCTGTCAATGCCTGCCTCCTGGCCCTGCTATTTCCCCAGGCTACCACCACTGGGGGAAGAGGTGGGGCAGGGCCCCGCAGGGGTGAAGCAAGGACAGGGAAGAGGAGGGGAGAGGGCAGAGCAAAGGTGGGGACAGCACAGAGCAGGTGCAGAGAGAGGCAGGGCCTGGTGTGGGGTGGGGATTGTCCTGGCCCTTCCCTGAGGTGGAGGGGGAGGGGTCATGTGGCCAGTGACTCCTCCACGTCCTCCCTCACCAGCTGGCTCTGCTGACAAACAGTGTTTACATTGTCTAACTTTTAGCCACATGACCATGTGGACACGGCTATGTTGCTAAAAGCAGTGTAGTGTAGACAGAGCCCTATCCCACCTCCACTGCTAAGGGGCTTGGCTTGTCACACAGGCTTTTGTGAGACTTTCCCATTAGGGGCCTTATCCTGCTTCCACTGCATGCAGCAGAGTTTTGCTGTTGATTCGGCAGGAGCTGGGGTGGGTGCTTCGGAAGCCAGCCTGTAATTCAGTGGCACTCGGTTGCTGCTGGAGGAGAGTTGTTAAAATTGTTTGGAAGCTGCCTAGGAACCAAACACACTATAGACCAGTATATAACAACCGGTTCCTCAAAAGGGCTGCAGAGGCGCTCCTGGCAAAGACAGGCTGGGAAGCCTAAATTCAGGAGCAGGCAAACTATAGAAACTAGGGCAAAGAACAGAATTATTGGCTACAGAGATAAACACGATTTTGTTGGCACACGATTGTTCCCATAGGTAAAGGGAAGTCACATGTCATCAATCTATTAGATTCTTTCAGGGAGTCAACAAGCATGTGGATATGGGTGATCCAGTCGATGGAATGTGTACTTGAACTTCCAGAAAATGTTTGAGATCTCTTGCCAATGGCTCTTAAGGGAACTAAGTAGTCATATGATAAGAGGGAAGTGCCTCGTGGAGCAGCAGCTGGCTAAAAGATAGGAAACAAAAAATAGGTGTGAATGGCCAGTTTTTACAGTAGAGAGAGGTTACCAGCAGGGTCCCCTAAGGATCTGTACTGGGACCTGTGCTCTCCACATATTCATTAATAATCTGAAAACAGGATTGAACTGTGAAGTGGCAAAGGTTGCAGACAATACAAAATTATTCAGGATAATTAAGTCCAAAAGAGACCACAAGGAGTTCCAAGAGGTGTGACGGTGAGTCGGGATTCCCCCTAGTCCTGCAGCCCCGTAGCAGCAAGAATGGACTCCACCAGCCAGTAGAATAGAGAGGGTTTATTGCTCCTCCAGGATACAGCACAGCACAGACGTGATATGCTTACAGGAGTCAGGGCCAGGATGCCTCAGACACCTTGGGATAGGAGTCCAGTGCCTCCTCTAGACCCTCAGTCCTCAGCTTAGGCTGTTTCCTTCATGTTTCCCCACCAGCAACTGCCTCGCTCCCAGATCCTGCCCCCAAACCAGGTGTTCGTCTCCACCTCCCTTCCTTTGTCTCTCCCTTGTGGAAAGAGCCTTGTTATCTGGTCAGGCTGGTCCTAGGTGTCTGGGCCAATACACATGTGGGTGAGTCAGTGGGAATCACACATCACAGCGCAGGTGGGACACCGGGTTACAGAGCAAACAGCACCCCCACTACATCACAAGGGGATCTCACAAAGCTGAGTGACTGGGCAGCAAAATGGCAGATGACATACAATGTTGGTTAGAACTCAGTAATGAACATTGAAAAAAAATCATTCCAACCACACATACACAAGTATAAGGTCTAAATTACCTTTTGCCACCCAAGAAAGAGATCTTGGAGACACTGTGGCTTGTTCCCTGGAAACTTCTGTTCAATCCACAGCAGCCACCAAAAAGGCTAATAGTATGTTAAGAACTATTAGGAAAAAGATTAAAAATAACATAAAATAGTATAATACCACTTCTAAATCCACAGCGCACTTACACCTTGAATACTGTGTCCAATTCTGGTTGCCCAATCTCAAAGGGTGCATCTACACTGCATAATTATTTCGAGATAGCTAGCGTTATTTTGAAACAACAACGTGAGCGTCTACACTAGGGAAGTTAAATATTGAGTAATTTACTAGTTGAGTAGTGGATGGAATTTCCATCAACTACTTGACTAGTCGATAGGCACTTCCGCATTCCTCCTTTGAGATGTACAAGAACCCCGCTTGGACTCTTGTACATTTCAAATGAGGAACTCTGCATGCAGCCTGGGGCCAGAGGGAAGTCCTACTGACTCTGAGCTACATGCGGGTGCCACCTTTGAAATGTACAAGACTCCCCAGCAGGGGCTCTTGTGCATTTCAAAGTGGAAGTGCCCTCATGGAGCCTGAGGTCAGTAGGGAACTCAAAGTCCCCTGCTGAATCCAGGCTCCATGCTGCTCTGCTGCTTTGAAATGCCATGTGGAGCCTGGGGTCAGCTGGGGACTTTGAGTTCCCTACTGACCTCAGGCTCCATGGGGGCACTTCCACTTTGAAATGCACAAGAGCCCCTGCTGGGGACTCTTATACATTTCAAAGCTGGCACTCACATGTAGCTCAGAGTCAATAGGACTTCCCACTGGCCCCAGCTGATCTTGGGCTCTGCGCAGCATTTCCCCAGAGCCTGGGATCAGTGACTCCCCAGCTGACCCTGGGCTCCACGCAAACACCACGGTGGCATTTTAAAGGGCAGCACTGCACAGCTGATCCCAGGCTCAGCTGTGTGGCGCTGCCCCTTTGAAACGCTGCCCCGGTGTTTCAAAGGGGCAGCGCCACATGGAGCATGGGTACAGGCTCAGTGCAGCACGGGCGCTTTGAAGTACTTCCTCTTCCCCTCCCCCCTTTGCTGCCTCTATCTGATAGAGGCAGCAAGGGAGGGGGGGAAATCAACTAGTTGACTCGACTATCCGATAAGCATTTGCTTTTCAGATAGTCAACTAGTCCTTAACATCCTTAGTTTACACAGCCATTCTGTTATTTCAAACAAAAATTTTTTTTTGAAATAACATCTGGCTTATTCTGAAATCTGTAAACCTCATTCTTTGAGGAATAATGCCTATTCTGAAATAGCTATTTCAAAATAAGGCATGTGTACATCCTCTACTGGTACTATTTCGAAATAACCCCTCACCAGGGCCATTCTAATTCCTCCTCGGTGCCTCCTGGAGCTCTAAATCAAGGTAGCACGTCACATTAGGGAAGCCTGCCTCCAGCTAATTTTGAGGCTTCCCTGCAGTGTAGATGTGCTATTTCAAAATAAGCTGTTTTAGAAGAACTATTCCAGAATAGCTTATTTTGAAATAGCCTTGCAGTGTAGACCTACCCTAAAGATATAGTGGAACTGGTTAAGGTTCAGAGAAGGGCAACAAAGATGATCAAGGGACTCCACACATGGAGAGACTCAAGGGAATAGGGCTGTTCAGTTTAGAAAAGAGACAACTACAATGGGGATCTGATCAAGGTCTATAAGATCAGGAATAGTATGGAAAAAGTGAATAGACAAGAGTTATTTATCCCTTCATACAATAGAAAAACCAGGGAGTGGGGAAGTTGCACTAATAAATTAGGAAGCAGCAGGTTTAATGCAAACACGAGGAAGTACTTTTTCTCACAATGTGTGATTAACCTGTGACACTCATTGTCATGGGGCATTGTGATGGCCACATGCATAACCTGGGTTAAAAAAAGATCTGGGAAAAATTAATAAGAGGATGGGTCTATCAGTGGTCATGAGTCAAGATGATGAAGGATGCAACTCCAAACTTTTGAGTACTAGAAGCCAGGCATGTTCCTTCTCCCTGAAGCTCTGGTACAGACTTCTGTCAAAGACAAGATACTGGACAAGATAGACCAGGCTCTGACCCACGACGGCAGCTCTCATGTTCTTAAGGTTCCTCTGGCACTCCTCTAGCTGAGCCCACTACTATCAATGCGATGTCCTCTGATGGAACTCTAGAAACCGTCTGCTATGTGCATGTCTGGATCATGCACATGGCGCGATACCCATGCACACCTGGCTGTGCTAGGTGCCTTGCCTAGGCTTTGCCCAGTGCTGAGCCCCACATCCCTGTGCACCAGAGGGATTGTAGCCACAGGCCCTAGACTGTGTCACAGAGGCAGGGAAGCTGCAAGTAGTCAGGTTCCACTGGTATGCAAAGTAGCCAGCAGGCTTTTGTGCTGTGGAATTGGCAAAGCCCTTGTGCCTTTGTAGATTCCCTGTAAGTACCTTCCAACAAAAAAGGGATTATCTGTAGCTTGTTAGAGTCCTCACAGGGAGAGAGAATCAGGCTCTTTGCTCTGAAATGTTCTCTTCTCTGGGATTACAAGATAATGCATATGAAATGCCATTAGCTCAGCCAGGTTTATGGATTATTTGAAAATCAAATTCTTGTAATCTCACCCACCATCTGGCACGGGCATAGCAGCCAGCCACTAGCCTGGGGCCCTGGAGTTCTGGGGAGCCTGGAGCACCACAACCAGCCACAGGCGCCTGGGAGCTGCTCCTGGCTCCTCCCTGTCTGTCCCCGGGGCTCAGGGCCAGAGCTCAGTCCTGGGAGCCTTGGCTTTTTCCCAAGTCGCTCTGGATTCAGCCAGAGGCCAAGTTTCTCTTTAGGCACCCCCAGCCTGGCAGCATTTGCAGGAAGTTTCTCTAAGCTCCCATCCACCCACAAGGAGACCCCACCCCTCTGCGCCCCCTCAATTATCATGGTGAAGGCCAGGCCTTCGTCACACCTCCTGCTGCCATACCAGGTGGCTCCGGCTTGCACCAGGGAGCGCAATGATCATCTTACCCTCTGGTGCACAGGGATGTGGGGCTCAGCACTGGGCAAAGCCTAGGCAAGGCACCTAGCACAGCAAGGTGCGCATGGGTATCGCGCCATGTGCATGATCCAGACATGCACATAGCAGACGGTTTCTAGAGTTCCATCAGAGGACATCGCATTGGTAGTAGTGGGTAATCGGAACTGGTAAGCCAAACCTCGCATCCCTACCCCAGAGGATACCTTGTGCACACGCACACGTGTGTGTGTGAACAAACAGGCTGACATCCTAGTAAGCTAATAGGCTACCAGCAGGCTGCACCTGGGGAGCCAGCATGCCCCAAATAAGCAGCTTTCCTGAGTATGGTGCTCTGCCCTGCTGTATCTCTGCAGCCCATTGATTCAAAGTCAGCAGGGACTGAGGGGGGGAGGTGGGAATCTAGCCCCGGAGAGAGAAATGGAGGCCCCTGGCTGGTCCACATGAATCCCCCAGGCAGTGGGACTGTTTCCTTTGCACTAATGAGATTTGCATTGATGTCCTGGCTGGACAGAGCGGGTGGAGGGGTCAGGACTCGCTGCAAGATGCTGATGCAGGGATTCTTTACAGGAGGTTGCATTTCCTTATGAATATGAATCTGGAGCTGTCACAGTGAATCTGAGCTGCGTGCTGGGGCTGGAGGCGCCCATCATCAGGAGCAGGGAGCCAGCGATAAATCGGATTGTTCGCTGTGTGTAATGCAAGTGGACGTGAGCGTTCTGTGTGGGGCAGGGCGTTAGTGCCACCCCGGGAGAGCATCTGTGCCATGGCCTGGGGCTGAGTTCGTGTACAGCCCAAGCTCTCGTGGCAGAAGCCTGGCCCCCTGGGGGCAGTCCCAGCCCGGCACTTCAACTCTCCTGTGGCCATCTTCATAGGCAAAGGGATAGGCAGCATGCGAGGTGACCCAACAGGCAAAGGGATGCGTGTCTCGGTGGCTGGGGCTTGAAGTCTGCCTGCCCCAGTCATCCCTGCTGTGCCAACCATTGGCCACCTTGTACTAACCTCTGCTGTGCCGCAGCCTCCCATCTCCCTGTGTTAGGTCCCCAGCGGGGACCCAGCCTTCTCCGGGGCTGTTGCAGCTAGGAATTGCTGTGCGATCCTGCCTGTGTGAAGGAGGCTCTGTGGTGCTGACCCGGGACTTTCCTGTCTGTCCCTTGAATGACAGGTAATCGGGGACGTTTGTCTCCAGCTTCTGAGTCCAATTCTGTGTCAAACCTCAGCTCTGATGAGCTCGGGGCACACACCTTACGGTCTGTGCTGACCCACTCCTGTGACCTGTACCAAGCAATTCTGGGGGATTCCCCAGGCACCTCCCCCCAGCCCATCCCTTTCCTCTGCTGCAGACTCCCATGGCCTGTGGAGGGCAGTATAGCCCCTGTTCTGGTCCAAACAACCTTTGTCATGGCTTGCTCACACTGAAACACCTTGAGTAGGGTGTCCCTGTGGCCCTATAGCCCCTGGAGTACTGGTTGGGAAATGCTGCCAGCCCTGGGGCTGCTAACTTGGCTTAGACGCTGCCCAGGGCTGAGTCTAGACAAAACCCTCCCCTCTCCAGCCTGAGAAAAAGGCAATTGCCAGGGCTTCCCTAGCACTAGGGCTCTTGTTCTGCCATGCAGGGTAGATCCCCCGTGCCCCTATGGCCTGGGTGAGCACGAGGGACTGTGGGCGGAACCTCCCTTCTGCCCAAGGCCTGTGGGGCAAGGATCATTGTTACAGGAATCAGCGGCAGAGGTGATGAGGGCTTCTGCCCTGCCTCAGCCCCACATCCAGCATTTGTGCCTCTAAGAATGTAATGAGTCCTGGATTGTCTAATGGAGATAATTTGCAGATTTAATTGGCATTTTCCCTTTCTAATGCTTGCCCTACACACACCCACACCCACGCACTGTACATACACAGCCATTCATGTAAACGCTGCCCACAGCCACACGTGTACACACACATTCCCACCCTCCTACACACACGGTGCACAGCCACCACGCTGTATACACACCGCACACACACAGAGTCTACAGCCATCCACAAAGCACGTACTGAAATTCAGACACACACAACCACAGCCACGGAGCAACTCAGCTCTCTGCAAACTCGGAGCCACACACACTCTGCCCCCCCACCACAATCACATGTGTTGTGTCTACTCTTCACACTCGCTCACGCTCCACACCCCTCCACCATACACCCTCACGTGTATTGGTACCCCTCCTGCATCCTCCCCTATTGAGACACTGTTGCCTTTACCCTTCCCATCTTGCTCATACCTCTATGCACTTGAGCGTGGATGCAGGCACAAGAGATGCCCAACAGTGGAGCAGGATGCTGGACCAACCTCCTCAGTCTGAGCTGCCTCTCCTCTTGCATACAAGCACATTGGGTCAGTTGAGGTTTATCTGCTACCTTTTTCCACATACATGCAGATGCTCCCCAGCCAGACGCACACTTGCCGCTCCCACATGCAGTGCTTGAGTGCCTGAGTGCTGGGCTGCCCCACGGTCTGGCTGGAGCTGGCCTTTGAAGCCAGAAGGGCCTGAATGCAGAGAGCTGTATTGAGGCCGGCTTCTGTGCTATTTGTGCTTTCACACTGTGCCTGGGGACTCAGCCCTGAACTCCATGTTCGTTGCATCGCTGCGATTTCAGAGCCATTTTGTCAAGCTCAGAGGAGAGGGTTTCTACCATCCAGCCCTGCAAACTGCCCTGGACTCTGAGCATCAAGCTGGGCCCGATCTGGATCATGCATCATGATCACTGATAAAGATGTTGACCCGGGCCCAGCCCTGAGCTGTAGCTGAGCTCAGCAGAAGGACTGAGCAGGTCGGCCATGCACCTTCCCCGTCCTGCCCCAGCTTGCTTCCCAGCTGGTATGGCTCCTGTGGGCACTCTGACAACTAGCCCCTCCTCCCACTCAAACAAGGCTCAACAGGCTCTGGTACCATGGCCAGGTAGTGACAGGGGCATGGCACCCACTGTTCTACTCACAGCCCAGACTCGGAGCCAATCCATGTGACTTCTTCTCACAGTAAAATCTTTCTGGTAGAGATTAATTGTGTCCATATTTTCACAGTCTGTTGACTGTTCCTACGACCTTGAGCCAAGGGCTGTCACGTGCCTCATAATTGCAGGCACTGCACTTGCAAAGGGAGAGCTATTGGATCTGATAAGGGGCTCTTTTAGTTTGCCAGCTCCCTAGCCTGAGGAGATGGGGGGCCTTGCTCCAGGAACATCATTGCTTGACCCCCACATGAAAACCTGCAACTGTTCCATGGGCCTCCTGGCTTCTTCTGGAGCCCCGATTCAGGCTGTGGGCTCCTGCTACCAATTCCCCAGGGACTGGAATTGGCAGGCTGTTCTCATGCATGCAGCACCCACCCTCCCCCCACCATGGGCATTTCTTGCCCTGTTGGAGAGCTCGCACCTCTCAACCTTGCACACAGGAGAGGCCCTGAGAACACCCATAGGAGGGGGTCTGGGTGGGAATGCTGCCTCCTTCGCTAGCTGAACCAGGAGCTAGGGAAGGGAGGGGGCGGGGTTCAGGGGTTTTTGTCTTTGCTAAATCAGCCAAATTCCAATTTAATGACACTCCACAGCGTCCGGAGGTTTTCACTTTAAATACTCCTGTCCCTGCGGATTTGCTCTTCCCTCCCTCTGCTCCTGGGCAGGACCAGGCAGCCTAGCCCATAGCCCTGCCTTCCGCTCTGGGTTCACGCTCCTGAGTTCTTCTCCGAGACTCACCGGAGACTTGTGACACTCGCTGCTGCATCAGGGCAGGTGCTCAGAAGGTGCAGAGCACCAGCATGGAAGGAAATGCATGCAAGGATTGATCTCTTTGCTGGCACCAGTGCCCATGTCCCAGGCAAGAAGTGGGGGTGTCACACCGGGGCTCAGAAGCCCTGTTATCAGGCACAGGTGCGATCCCCCTCCTTTGGGACCCAGCCAGATAAGGAGGTGGGTGGGCACCCCCTCCCTCAGGCACACCAGCTACTCTGTTTGTGAAAGGCAAGCGATGGTTAAAGCAGACCTGGAGAGAGGGGGGTGCAGCTTGGGTGACAGGCAGGGAAAATTGTTAATTCTCTGGCAGTTAATAACAGATTATCCATGAACAAGGGCTCATAACATGCTGTGTGTGGAATTATTTTGAAAAAAAAAAAAAACCAACTGCAAGCCTTAATTGATTCTATTGGTTTTCTGCCCTAGATGCCAGAATGCAGAGCTCACCCCATGCCGTTAGCTGTCCAGAGGGGGAACTCCCCCTGCAGGGGCACACACACATGTGGGGTAGCTCCTGAGGTAGCAAGGGGGAAGGGAAGTGCGCACAAGCCTTCTCTACCCTTTCCACCTGAGCTGGACAAGGCGTTTGACAGGCATTAATGAGTACAGTCAGGCTAAGGAGGATTGTCTTCCCTAGTTTACAGTGGGGGAAACTGAGGCATAGTCATGCGGCCCTAGGCCACACAGGACAACTGGGGCAGACTGAAGAACACGGCCCAGGAGTCCTGAGTCACAGCCCTGTCCTTTAGTTGTTAGCCTGTCTTTCCCCTCCTGGGATTGAGCATGTGTGTGCACAAGTGGCACCGTCTCCCCTAATGCATGGGTTGGGGCTGCTTTTACTCCTCCCTCCATAACCTTCTGGGAAATCCCCCAACCTCCAGCCTAGCTGGCAGCTGGCTGTACTTCATTAGCACTGCTCCGGAGGGTAACCAGCCAAATTCTACAGCTGGCTTGAAGAGGGCAATGTGGGTTAATGGCCACTGGTAACATCTCTGGCTATGTCAGCTAAAGTAAAACCTTATACCTCGCCGCTCACAGGGCTCGATGCTATTGCCTGGCTGGAGTAGGGCTGTGTGCTTCCTCTAAAGCAGGGGTGGGGAACCTGCCACACAGGGGCCATATGTGCTTTGTCAGGGTTAGCTGCTGGCGGGCCGCCAGGCAGTTTGTTTACCCGAGTATCTGCAGGCACAGAGCCCCACAGCTCCCAGTGGCCATAGTGTGCTGTTTCCTGCCAATGGGAGCTGCCAGAAGCTGTGACCCGGCCTGCACCGCATCCTACGGCTCCCAATGGCTGGGGATGGTGAACTGCGGCCACTGGGAGCTGTGGGGCTCTGTGCCTGCAGACATGGGTGGCGAGTTGTATGGGCTTGTGGTGCCTAGGCTCCATCAATATTTGGAGCATGAGCTGGAGTGGGGGCCCCCCCACGCATCCTCCCACCCTGGCCCCTGAGGGTATGTCTACACTACAAAGTTAATTCGAACTAACAGACGTTAGTTCGAATTAACTTTGATAGGCGCTACACTAGCGCTCCGCTAGTTCGAACTTAATTCAAACTAGCGGAGCGCTTAGTTCGAACTAGGTAAACCTCATTGTACGAGGACTAAGCCTAGTTCGAACTTACTAGTTCGAATTAAGGGCTGTGTAGCCCCTTAATTCGAACTAGTGGGAGGCTAGCCCTCCCCAGCTTTCCCTGGTGGCCACTCTGGCCAACACCAGGGAAACTCGTCTGCCCCCCTCCCAGCCCCGGACCCCTTAAAGGGGCACGGGCTGGCTACGGTGCCCATGCCAGGTGCAAGCCTGCCAGCACCCAGCCAGCAGACCCTGCACCTGGCATGGCTTGAGCCAGCCACTCAATGCCCCCCAGCCCTCTCCCTCTTCCCGGGACCAGGCTGGCGGCTCCCGGGAGCTTGCCCGGGACCGCAAGAGGCGGGCGCCCGCCTGGTCTAGTGCGGACGTCGTGGACCTCGTCCACGACCTCCGCACTAGGCACAGGAAAGTGGCCGTCTAGGGCAGGAGAGCTGCCAGCCTGGCCACCCAGGAGCAGGTTTGCATGAAAGTCAAGGTGGTCCACTGAGACCCCCGACCCTGAGCCCTGAGCTTACAATGGCCGTTCTGGGTCAGACCAAAGGTCCATCTAGCCTGTCTGTCGACAGCGGCCAACCCTAGGGACCCTGGAGGGGATGGACCGAAGACAGCAACCAAGCCATTTCTCTCGTGCCATCCCTCTCCAGCCTTCCACAAACTTTGGGCAGGGACACCACTCCTACCCCCTGGCTAATACCACTCCATGGACCCAACCTCCATCACTTGATCTCACTTCTCTTTAAACTCTGGTCTAGTTGTAGCCTTCACAGTCTCCTGCAGCAAGGAGTTCCACAGGTTGACTCTTTGCTTTGTGAAGAACAACTTTCTGTTACTAGTTTGAAGCCTGCTACCCATTCCTTTCCTTTGGTGTTCTCTAGTCCTTCTATTATGGGAACTAATGAAGAACTTTTCTTGATGCACCCTCTCCACCCCACTCATGCTTTTATAGACCTCTCTCCTATCCCCCCTCAGTCTCCTCTTTTCTAAACTGAAATGTCCCAGTCTCTTTAGCCTCTCTTCATATGGGACCTGTTCCAAACCTCTGATCATTTTAGTTGCCCTCCCCTCTCCCACCCTCTCTCTTCCCCTCTCCTGCCTCCTTTTTCCAGTCTCCCCCAGTTTTGTTCAATAAAGAGAGAGTCTATTTTTGACCACACGTTTTCTTTATTTTGTACATCAGGAAGGGGGGCTAGGCAAGGGTAAGTGGAAGGAGGTGAGGGAGGAATGGGGCACGAGCCCCCGATGGGGAGGACTGGGCTGGCTCTGTGGGCTTCTGGGGGTGGAAGCTCTCCTGCAGCCCCCCAATTGTCCCCTCTCCCCAGATGGCAGCCTGCGGCAAGTGCAGCCGGTCTGATGGCCGAGTGCTGTGATGTGCCCAATGTGGGTACTCCAGGCAATCCAAGCCAGGACTGCCTTGCAAGTGGGGCACCCCTGAGAACTGTCTGTCTGGGGTGGGGGTCGGGTCCCTTTAAACACAGCCCTCAGCTAACCTGAGGCAGCATCTCCACGCTCTAAGTCCTCCTCTGATGCCCTGCCGGCACTGCTTCCGGCCATCCTTAACCCCGGTTCAGGGTCCACTTAATGTGAACATGCTAGTTCGAATTAGCAAAATGCTAATTCGAACTAGTTTTTTAGTCTGGATCCGTTAGTTCGAATTAGCGCTGTAGTGTAGACATACCCAGAGTGTCTCTGCCCCGGCCCTGGCACTGCCGTGCACAACCTCCATTGAGCTCCCCCTTGCCGGCTGCTGCTGCCATGTGCAGTGTGCTCAAACCGGTGGGCGGGGAGACACCCGGGTGTGATGTAACATCACGGCCCGGGATTTTAAAACTGCTGGGCACTGCGTTGTGCCATGTGGCTGAATTGAGGGTTCAGAGTCCGAGGACGGAGCGCAGACTCCGGCTCCGCAAACTGGAAGGCAGAAGGTAGGGTAGGGCGAGGGCTGGGAGAGAAAGGGGCTTATGCGGAGGGGGAGGGGAGAGGGGAGAGGGGAGAGGGGAAGGCACCAAAGGGATAGGGTAGAGGAGAGACAAATGCCAGGGGGCCAAGTGCAGACAATGAGGAAAAAGGCAGGAGGGGGACAGGATGATTCTGGGAGGGGAAAGGGTAAGGGCGTTGGGGGCTGGAGGAGAAGGTGCTGAGAGAAGGCTTGAAAGAAGGGGTGGGCATGAGGAAGGCTGGGATGGAGCAAGTCATGTGTGAGGGCACAAGGCATGAGGGAAATGGGGGCAGAGGATGGTGAAGTGGTGGGCATCATGGAAAAATGAGGAGTAACGGTAGTTCGAACTAGGAAGCCTAGTTCGAACTACCTAGTTCGTGCCCCGTGTAGCCGCGCTGCACGGGGTTCGAACGAGCGGGGTTTTAAAAATGGCGGCTCCCCGCTTATGCAAATGAAGCCCGGGAAATTCAAATCCCGGGCTTCATTTGCAAGTGCGGTATGCCTACATTGCCCTCCTAGTTCGAACTAGGAGGGTAGTGTAGACATACCCGCAGGAGGTAAGACAGAGCAGCTATCGGCCTGATCTGTCACAACAAAGCCTATGCTCCTTTATATTGGTTATAAGGAAACGGGCTTAGAGCAAGCGTCCCTCACTGTACGGTGCAACACACACCATGCAAGCCATTTACAGAGACTTGGGCTAGAAGGATGCTTGGTTTATCATGCCCCCAGTGATTCTGGTACATTTCAGTGGAGGTTCATGAACCTTCCATGCTGCCAAGTTGAGCTTTGGTTTCTAGGGAGTCCCTAGACAGGATCTGCAAATTCCTTTCTTTTGCCCTGGTTGGTTGGTATTTTAAAAGTGGAGGTGAGGGGGGAGGGGGATTTTCCTCCCCATGATGAAGGGAGAGAGAGAATGCACCACAAAGGCCCTGCTGGAACCTCTCCTCCACACCTGGAGCCCACATGTCATCCAGAAGCCTTCTCACAGTACCTGAGCAGAGGCTGGACCTTGGGCTACACTTATACCAGATGACAGCTCCTTGGGAGCTGGGGAGAAGACAGGTTGGTGGCCACGGAGTTCCCAAGAGTTCACAAGCCCAGCCATCTCATGAACGTAGTTACCAGCCTCTTCCTGCGCCTCAGGGGAAGGGCAGGATGGTGGTGTTTCTACTCCACTTGCTGATAGGCTGGGATGCCTGGGCATCCCACTGCCAAGCTAGAGATAGACACATGTTACACAGGCACTGGGGTCAGGGACAAAATCAGGGGAGATTCCCACCTGGGTATTCTAAGCAGCTCCCCTGGGAGGTTCTGGACCAAGGGCAGCAATGGTACAAAAGGATGGGGTGTAAGGGGCTGAGTTAGGTGAGTTGCCCCGGTTGGATTGCTGAGGAGGAAATGGGGGTGCAGCAGGAAGGTGTAAGAAAAAGCTGCTCCACTCACGGGACAACATAAATCTCTCCCTGCCGATGTCTGAGCTGAGCCCGGTCAGGGCCTGGGCTCCAGCCTGAGGCTGTCTGCTTGGGGACAGGAAAGGAGCTATTGTCGGCAGTGGTGGTGTATTGTGTGATGGGAGCCTCCTCGCACACACCCATCAGTTGGGAATGGCTCTCCCTCACTACTTACCTGGCTGGGATAGGAAGGGGGGGGGGGCTTCTCTTCTCATCCACGTATCCAGTCCCCCCTGCCCCACCCTTTTTTTATCCCAGCGTCTCTATCTCTGAGTTCTCTGACCCTTCAAGAACGGTTGTGGCCATCCAGTAGTACTTCCTGTATAGCACAGGCCATAGAACTTCCCCAGACTAATTGTTAGTGTGTATTGGGTGCCAGGCTCATCCTGATCCTAACCTTGTTTGCCTTTGCCCTGGTTTTGCTGCAGGAAACATTTCCCCTCCTGGCTCCACAACTGCTCGCTACTGTTTGCAAACAGGGCTTGAGGGCTGCCCTTTGTTTTTCCAGACATGATGCCTGTTGCACTGTAGAGCAGTATGGCTTGTTCCTAGAGGGCAGCTGCTGAGGTGTTTACTCCTCTTCATTAGGCCTCTCCTGATGGCTCTTCAGCACTGCCAGAGCAGCCCTTTTGGTTGTCCAGTTACTTTGCGATTTGGGGCCGATAAGCTATTATATTAATAGCAACATGAAGTCTCTGGGGAAAAGTCAGAGGATTCACAGTAAAGTCTGGGCAGAGGTGAGCTGCGGAGTTTAAGGGATCAGGCTTCATATAGGCTAGAGACTAGTTTCCATCTTAGGCCACAAATGAAAGTGACTTTGGTGGATGTCATTCAACTCCCGTTGGGACTCTTCACACGGTGAGGAAAAATTTGCCACCCTGGAATACATGTTTTGGAGCACCTAGTGCTCAGGAAAAAAATTAATAGTAAATGAAAGTGTCATTCCCATAAGCAATTAATTACTAATTATACAATCACAACATTGTCTATATCAATAAAAATTACTAGGTTTTTCAGTAAATTGTAGTTGTAATTAAATAAATCTTTAGACTTCTTTTAAAAAATACCCTCCAAATCATTTTTTATTAGTGCTACAGAATAACATAACTGTGTAATTAATAACTATTAATCTGTCACTCCCAGAAGGGTTATTTCCAGGTTGCACATGTTTATGAAAGTATGCTTTGCTTCCAAAGCACTTCAGGCAGGATTGAGGTACATGGACGGAGCTGAAAGCAAAAGAGGTACCGCAGAAACCAGCAGGTGGGGGCTGCAGGTCAGGATTGAGAAGAATCTAGAGAGCTGGGTGTGAGGGGCCCAAGACTGGAACAGTGCTGCAGGTCAGGACTGAGGTGCATTGGCAGAGCTGTGCATGTAGGGGAGCCTGGGCCTAAAATAGCAGGGGATGCCTTTGATCAGGATTGAGATGCATTGGGGGAGAAGCTTTCTTGACAATCAGAACATCACAACAGAGTATAGGTCCCAGGACTGCAATTCTTGAAGGTCTTGAGGAAGTTGTTTACCCTGGGATATTGCAAGGCTTATATACGCCATGGGAAAGGAGACACTTTGCTCATGAAGAAAACCATTCTGTTGGCCATACAGGCAGCATGGTTAGCCCAACCAAAGGAAAACCTTTTTGTCTACTGCCATGAGCAGCGGGGTTCATGGAGAATGGACGGAAGATCTGAGAAGGGGAACCAAGGAAGATCTGAGAGGGGAACCAAGAATGGATGGAGAGCCAAGGGTTCATGAAACATCAAGGCCTGTTTTTGAAAATAAAGTGTTGGTTTTCACAAAATATTTTCCCCTTAATTTAAACCATTGTTTTCCCAGGGAAATGGAGTAATAAAAGCCCATGTGTTTCTAACTAAAGGAGAGTCTGTGCTGTGTAAACAATTGTGTCTCCTGTCTGAACAGGATTCCTGAACTGTGTCTTCTAGGCGTTTATAACAATAAGGTGCAAACAACGCCCAGCCTATCCAGCAGCCCAGCACTTGCTTTTCAGCGGAGCCAGTTGACCAGGAACCCCACGGTCAGTCCCCGATGGAGAACCCAGGCTCTGCGAACAATTCTGCCGGGCAGGGTGGTTTCTCTCCTTCCTGATGCCCAGCTCCTGCTGGCTTCTTCTGCCTGTCTCCCTCTCCTTCCAGCAAGGCAGACTGCTGGCAATGATCCAGGTGGAGCAACTCTGGCCATGGGCATCCAATCTGCAGCCAAGCCAGCCTAGCTGGGTCCAGTTAGTGCTTCCAGTGCCGTGCCTCATCTGTTTTCCACAGAGGCAGTGGTTTGACCAATGAAACCCAGGCCCCTTGCCCAGACCCTCTAAAGCTGCAGGAGGACTAGTGTGTGCTGTGCTTTCCGCTGTCTGCTCTGTCTCTGGGAAAGACCCATCTGCTCAGATCCCTTCCCCAAAGCACTGATGTTAGGGGGCTAGGTGGCCCAATACATTAATTACCTCCCAATAAATTTTAATTATTTCATGCTTGCCAAGCGCTTTGGCAACGCAAAGCCTTCTCACGTAATAGCTGGATATCCCTTCCCTCCACTCCCCTCTCTAGAGCCCAGCTCTTCACATCATTGTCAGACCAGAAGCCAACCTGCTTTTCTCTGCACCATAGGGGTTAGTCCTGTCTCACAGGTATACCCTTAGCACTTAGCACTAGAACAGAGGGCACGACTGGGTGGGGGATTGACTGGAAAACCCTCTGGCCCTCACCCAAAGTCAAGCCAAGACCTGTCCTAGGGATACAGCCATCAGGGTCCTGCTTCCAACACAAATCTCCCCTGATGTCATGCAGATAGGATTTTAGCCATGTCCTTAGGCTGCGTTTAAGTCTCCAATTGTCCAAGACCCTGTTATGTTTGGGGAAGAGATACTGGGGTAACCCAAACTCTAATGTTCATCCTGCTGGTGAGAGCTGGGTCTGGTGTCAGTGCTCACGTTGGAGGCAGTTTGGGTCCAGATTTAGATCTGTATCTGATCTTCACTAAGGACCCCACCCCTATTAACAAGCGAAGCCAACCCCCTCACCGCCCCGCTCTGAATGCTCTATACTTGGAGTTCACATGCAGGGTTGTGGCTTGACAGAGCCATCTCCTGTGCTGGTTAAAGGTACCAGCTTGACAGTGATAGAGACTGCAGTCCTCTTAGTGCCTCATTGGACCAAGGCAATGAGACATCCCTCTGCCAACGTGCCACTGCTAGGAGCAGTTTTGTCTCCAGTGTCCACCCAGGAGGTGATTGACAGCCAGGGAGACAATTAGTGTCCACTGTTATTGTAGTTCTTCTGCTAGGCATACCTGGCCAGTTGAGAAATGGTCTGAAACCCACCATTTCAAATCATGAGGCTGGTAACAACTTTCAATTTCTACTGCCTTGGCCTGGATTTGAACTTGCAACCTAAAGGATGAAAGAGCGATATCTCTAACCAGTCCCCAGGGGAAGGGAAACTGTCCCCTGGATAAGATAAAAGGGAGCTCAGGGTGAGAGCTCCTTGGAAGGACAGTGCTACTAGCGGGGTAGTATGAGGATTTCAGTACCAACCATTTTCCTCTGACCTTAATCCATCATTCTAGTTTTTTCATTGCACCCTGCAGTTTCCTCACTTTTCAGGAACTGATCCTTTGTAAGGCATCTTCTACTCTTTCTCAGCTACTGCTGCAGTCTCCTTCCCCGGTTATTTATTCCACAGAGTTTTAGTCTCATGCTGTGGACATCTCTCTCTGTGACACCCCATACCCACACATCAATGTAAACATCATTCCCCAATCTGGGCTACTAATCTCTCCTGTGCTCCTGGAGTGTTTCTATTGCCCATCAGTCTAAAGCCTCCTGAGGGACCTGAACCTGACCTTAGAGATTCCAGCCCTGTACCCTGACCTGGACTGATGCTACTTATGAGCCTTCTGAATTTCAAAACTTCATCCGAGAGGAGACTGTACAATCACAGAATCCTAGGGCTAGAAGAGACCTCAGGAGGTCATCGAGTCCAAACACCAAAGTAGGACCAACCCCAACTAAATCATCCCAGCCAGGGCTTTGTCAAGCTGGGACTTAAAAACCTCTAGGGCTGGAACCTCTAGTAAGGTACCTCAGGAATCTGGCTCCTTCTACCAATCATCCACAATAACCCATCAGTTGTCCTGGCCAGCATTGCTCGTCCCATTACTCCTCAAGTCTCCAACTGGACTGAATGTGGCAGTGAGGCCTTCCTTTGGAAACTGGAGTCGAGGGTCATTCTACAGCAGGAGCAAGGAACCTCTGGCATGCTGATGGCACACAGTTCATCAGCGTTAGCTGCTAGCAGGCCACCAGATGGTTTGTTTACTTGAGCATCCACAGGCATGGAGCCCCTCAGCTTGCAGTGGCCACATTTTGCTGTTCTAGGCCAATGGGAGCTGCAGGAAGTGGCATGTGTTGGGCCGCCCTCTCCTATAGCTCCCATTGGCTGGGAACGGCGAACTGACACCACTGGGAGTTGCAGTGTTCTGTGCCAGTGGACACTCAAGTAAACAAACCATGTGGTGGCCCACCAGTGACTAACCCTGATCAACCGTGTGTGGCCGGTGGGTTGGAAGTTTCCCCACCTCTGATCTAGATGGACTGGTGGAGGCAGCTTCCCCCCTAACTACATCAGAAAAGCAATGGGGAGTGGGGAACCTCCCTGAAAAACTCAAAAAGCATGGAGGGGACTGAAAAACTTTCAGAGATCTGTGTTTCGAAGTGTGATCAATTAAAACTAACGAGGCTAATTACGTGCTCTCAAGAATGGCTTCCAACTCCTGGCCCTGAAGTTGGATCCAGGATCCTCAGTATGATGGCATGTGCCATCACATCTATCCACAGCATGTGCTGTCCCATCTATCTTCTGTTTTTAGCCATGCTTGCATAGGTAAAGCTGGTATCGGTATGTCTACCTGGGCTGTGATCACACTTCAAATTGCAGTGTAGACAAACTGGCTCTTCAGAGCCTACATCACTTTTTAAAATAGCATCTAGGCTCCAAAGTCACTTTGGAACATTTGGCAATGTTATCCCAAATCCCTTCTCCTTTGGAATAATTTTTATTAAAATCCATATTTAGCATTTCTTTTATTAAGTTTTGTAACTGAAATGTTGGAACAAATTTGCCCCAACGTTGCAAGTCACTGCTATAATACATCAGACAGTTAAGTTTGACAATTTCACTCTGGGGTTCTCTCCCCCTGCACCCACAAGTGACCCTGCAGTAACAAATCACAGCCCACTAGAGACCCTACAATAACAAGGCAGTGTGCACACAGCCCAGTGCATATGATAAGCAATGACATGGTTTGGAATACATTGATATTCCCACTGACATGTCCTTTCTGAGGGCATCAGCGTCAGCAGTCCTTTTAACTGTGAAGCGATAAGGATGACTCATGAACCATTCAAGCAGAGGCAGTGTCAGTGCCTTAATGGTCTATTGGGTTTCCAACATGCATCAGCAAAATCAGGGATGAGCAGAGAAAAGAGAGTCACGTAAATCCCTAATTTCTAGGGAGGGGATTATGGAGACAAGAAAAACTCCATGTCCCAAGTGTGCTTCATTTGTGTCATGGGACATCTCTCCTGGAAGCACAATCTCCTCTGTTCTTCAAGCATGAAGTCTATTCTCTACTATCTCTATAATTAGTGATACTAGAAATATTAACCCTAGGGACTCTGTCCAAGGAGGTAAAAGTTTTACAGCTATTAATAACATCGTCCCCACCTTTTTATGCTAGCATTTTTGGGTATTAACTCATGGGACTTGGCAGACTAAGATCGGTGTCCTCCAGAATCTTTATAAGGAAACCTGCTGGGGTTGTTAGATTTGGAGAGAGAAAGCCAGAGCTCCTGAGAATTCAAAGAGCAACACAGATGAGTAAGTGGCTCAAGGATATTGACACACAGGGCTGGGGAAAGATGGAAACTGATAAATCTCTATAGTTTGGCTAAGCAATGCCTGGAGTTGGGACACTCACCACCTCCAGCTGATTGTGGGGTACAAACACCAAGTAAGGAGAGAAAAGGCTTCGGGGGAATCCAAAATCTGTGGTGGCCACAGAAAAACAGGAGTGAACAAAGCGAGGGAAAACTTAAGATGGGTAAGAGAAAAAAGGTCCCTGCTGTGCTGATTCTTCTTCGACTGGGATCAGCTCCCAAGGGGGGCATTTAGCCTGGGCCCTGAATAGACTGTAGGGAACAATCTCCTAGTGCCAGGGGATAGATCTGATGCTGCCTTGTCCAATGTTCTGGCAGCCCATTTCTTCAAATCCCTTCTCTGGCATCCTCTTACTTTCCATGTCCAGTTCAGTATCCTCGTCCCCAACTTCAGGGCCCTCCATGGTTCAATCCTTGTGCTCTCTTATTACTTCACTCTGTCTAAACACCCCCTTTGGTATCATATTCCCTTTCTGTATTTTCTACAGTGCTAACCCTTTACCCCTACAATCCCCTAACTGGCCTCCATCAACCCTCTCTCCCTTAGGATTCTTCCTTAAAACCACTACCACCTTTCCCTGAAAGCCAGGCTATAAACCCCAAATACACCCCAGCTACTCACCAAGATCACAACACCCTGCCCTGCTGTGACACTGGTTACCCAGGACGTTGTGTGATTTTCTTTTGGGCACTCCTTGGGGACAGAGGCCTCATCTCCCTGTTCTGCAGAGTAGAGCAAGCTACTAGCCTGGTCAATTAACTCCCAAACATGTAGTTGGCCTGCCCTTCTCTTTAAACAACCCAGAAGGAAGGAATCTAACCCTGCAACAGAACCCCTTGGAGACATGACAGTGGACTAGCTGCTAGGCTGTAATGATTTGCTTTCCCAGGCTGGCTCTGAAGATTTCGTTTTGGCTACTTCTTGAAGAGAGTTTAATTGTATGTAGAGCAGAGCTAGAGCAGGTGCATGGTGTATACTCACCAAGCACCAGGGTCACGAGATGCTACTTCTCCCTCTAGAGTCTTTGCAGCTTCTCCAGCAACATTAAAAGCTACACACAGAGAGGGAGTGAGGAGGAAAGAGACAAAAGAGAAGAGCTACCAGGTGTGGTCAGGAAACACCCTGCATTTTATCCCACCTGCTCCCTCATGGTGACTCGCCCTGAACAGTCTCAGGAAAATCCCTTGTAAATGGAACATAAATGTTTTATGAATCCAGCCCTGGCAGAGTAAATTAAAGGGTCATTAATGAGCTCATTAAAGAGCTTTGCACTTTGTACTGAATTATGAAAACTATCACGCAGTGTTAAATGAAATGGCGTTTTAGGAGAGATTTTTAAACTCTTCTAACTAGTTCTCTCTGTCGTTCTCTGGCTTTTTTTTCCCTGAGAAATGTCTTTCGAGAGCGCCGCCTGTAGTGCTACCAACTAGATTTCAATGATAAATCTTCTTATGTTCCACTAATTGCCCAGAATTTTTCTTGAGAGTTGCCTGAGGTTCGTGCTGACAAAGAAAGGATCCCTTCTGCCTCCGCTTAAAATGGCAGCTTCCTCTTCTGAGAAGATGCCAAGCAGGGGGCCCCTGAATGGCAGTGAGAGATGCAGGTGCTGCTGGGAGAGCTGGAGCTGCAGGACACAGGCAGCAGATGGACTGTGAGGGTAACAAAGCTGAGCTTGCCAGGTAGGGTTGACAATTTTGTAATATTTAAAAACCAGACATTCTACAAGAGGCTGAAACCTCCCCTCCTGACCCTTTCCCTTGAGGCCCCACCCCTACCCCACTCTTTCCCCAGGCCTCATCCCTTCCCTGCTCCTTCCCCCTGAGGCCCTACCCCCATTCACTTCCTTTCTCCCTCCCTCTGTCGCTCACTGCATTTCTCTTCTCCACCCCTTCCCCCATCCTGTGTGGGCTGGGGTGTAGTGAGCAGGGGTGGCTGCTCACTGATCCGGAGGGGGAAGAACCCCTCTTCGTGCCTGGGTGGAGCGAGCCCCGTTAAGCCCTTTTAACTCTCCAGAAGCCAAGGGGAGGGGCGAATAGCATAAAAGCCCAGCCCAGGAGCTCAGTATGGCCCAGCCACCTGAGGAGGCAGAGGCTTGCCCTCAGCTTCTGAGCACTGATGACCTTGCTGAGGCTGAGGACTGGCCCAGATCTCCGGGCCCCCACACCAAAGAGGAGACCTTTGTAACCCTGTGGGAGGGTACAGACGCCAATGACCCCAAGAACCTGCAACGACCGTGGAGTGAGGGAGATGCCAAGGGGCGGGGGGTTAGGAAGTGGCCCAGGGAAACCAACAACAGTCAGGCTGACCTCATTGTTCTGTAGTGTGTCAGCGTGTTGTGGGACAAATCCCCACTGACCTCAGTGGGCCATTGCTAGGGCCCTAGCCTGGGACATGGTGGAGTAGGGAGGCCTACGTCCCCCCTGCTGCCCCAATCTATGGGTGGCAGCCTCCCCCTCTTTCGCCATTGATTTACTATGTGTGTTTACCTGCCTCGCCCAGCACTAGGGCTTAGGCTCACCCAACGACTGGGACTGTGGGCTTGAAGGGCAGTCACTTGGACATGTATTTACAGGTCTGAGCACTCGTCTGGGGCCCAGGACTGAGCCAGGTTGCCTACATGGGGACTCATCTGCACAGAGGGGCTGGGAGTTGTAGCTGCCAATGCAGGTGGCCCTGGCTGAGTAGGGGCCGGGGTGGATGATGAGTTGGCACCTCCCCACCACTCCACCTGCAGCAAGCAGACTTGAGTGTCTAGTCAGTAGATCTGACCAGACAGTGTCAAGTCCCCTTTTCATTCAGACTTTCCAGTCAAAAACTGGCTACCTTATCTCCCTATAAACTACAGCTTTTCCTTGCCTTGCTCCCCGCTCTTTTCCTAGCAGCACTTAGAAACAAGCTCTTAATTACTGCTGCCAGGGGAAATGGGTGTAGCTGGCACCAACACTGATCCTAGAGGGTGTACCAGGATGTGTCCACACACAGCTTGCACAGGGAGCTGGGCTCACATTGGTTGTGAAGTGATGACATTTCTGCACTCCCACAAAAGACACTGTGGTATTTGAGCATGGAGGCCCAGGACTGCAAGAACAGATGCTACCGCAGGAGGAGAATCAGCAGAGCTGTGTGGGGAAGCCATGGCCTGGAATAACAGATGGTGCTGTGGGCAGGGGTTGAGGGGCATTGGCAGAGTTATATGATAGTCCCTAGACTGGAATAGCAGGAGTGGGTTGCAAGTCAGGACTGCCTTTCTTTGGCAGAGCAGTGTGTGGGGGAAGCTGCTGCAGCAGCTGCCTGCATTATGCTTGCTTGTAGCCTGCACGATTGGCCCTTTGCTCTTTAGAGCACTAAAACAACCATTGCAAAGACCAGAGCTGGCCTGCTAGAATGGTGACATATGCTAAGGGCATCAGATAAGCAACTGAATCAGAGAATCAGTGGAGTCTGTTTCCCCATCTTTGCCCATCTCATATCTAACAAATCTCTATTATAGCAAAGAGAAGTAAACAAAGCAATGAGAATTATAAATGCCAACAAGCACCAACTCTCTCCTTCCCCCATCACAGAGGTCTTGCTCCCTTCCCTTCCTGCCTTTAAATTGCTTCTTGATGAGGAATACTAGGGCCGCCTGCTGCGGAACGGAGGTGACTTGATATAAATACACATTTAATGTCCCAATAATTGTCACTATGAATAGATGCTAATTAAGAGGTTGCTTTAGAGAGGCTGTATCTGTGGCTGGTGGCTTGTTGTGCTGGTTCAGACAGAGGGAACCAGACTTCATAGGACTACGCCTCAGGTCTAGCACCAAGACAAGAGGGAAACAATAGGGGAGCATAGTGGTGTAGCCGTGTTAGTCTGGTATTGCTGAAACAAAAGACAGGACTGTGCAGCACTTTAAAGACTCCACGAGGAGTAACGGTAGTTCGAATTAGAGATCCTAATTCGAACTACCTACTCCGTGCCGCGTGTAGCCACAGGCACGGAGTTCGGACTAAGGGGGATTTAAAAGTGGCGGCACCTGGGAAGATGCAAATGAAGCCTGGGATATTTAAATCCCGGGCTTAATTTGCAACTTTGAATGCCTACATTAGCCTCCCTAGTTCGATCTAGGGGGCTAGTGTAGACATACCCTCAGTCTCCACTGATCAGCTGAGAGGACAAAGACTACACAAGAATCTGCTCACAAGAAATGGCATCAGAAGGCTTTTGAAGTTGTATCCAAGTATGGCCAGATACGAAGAGGGGCAGATTGTGACCCACTTTCTCTTGCTCGTGAGGGAAACAACAGGGAAGCAGGTTAAAGATAATGGAGCAAGTAATTAAGGAAATCATCTGCAAATACTTGGAAGATAATACGGTGATAGGGAACATCCAGCATGGATTTGTAAAGAACAAATCATGTCAAACCAATCTGACAGCTTTCTTTGATAGGATAATGTGTCTTGTGGATAAGGGAGAAGCGGTGGATATGGTATACCTAGACTTTAGTAAGGCGTTTGATATGGTCTTGCATGATATTCTTCTCAATAAACTAGGCAAATACAACTTAGATGGGGCTACTATAAGGTGAGTACATAACTGGCTGGATTACCATTCCCAGAGAGTAGTTATTAATGGTTCACAATCCTGCTGGAAAGGTATAACAAGTGGGGTTTCTTTGGGACTGGTTCTGTTCGATATCTTCATCAACAATTTAGATATCAGCATAGAGAGTACGCTTATTAAGTTTGCAGATGATACCAAACTGGGAGGGGCTGCAACTGCTTTGGAGGATAAGTTCATAATTCAAAATGATCTGGACAAATTCGAGAAATGGTCTGAGGTAAACAGGATGAAGTTTAATAAGGACAAATGCAAAGTGCTCCACTTAGGAAGGAACAATCAGTTTCACACATACAGAATGGGAAGTGACTGTCTTGGAAGGAATACGGCAAAAAGGGACCTAGGAGTTATAGTGGACCACAAACTAAATATGAGCCAACAGTGTGACGCTGTTGCAAAAAAAGCATACATGATTCTAGGATGTATTAAAAGATGTGTTGTGAGTAAGACATGAGAAGCCATTCTTCTGCTCTATTCTGCACTGATTAGACCTCAGTTGGAGTATTGTGTCCAGTTCTGGGCACCACATTTCAAGAAAGATGTGGAGAAATTGGAGAAGGTCCAGAGAAGAGCAACAAGAATGATTAAAGGTCTAGAGAACATGACCTATGAAGGAAGACTGAAAGAACTGGGCTTGTTTAGTTTGGAAAAGAGAAGATTGAGCGGGGACATGATAGCGGTTTTCAGGTATCTAAAAGGGTGTCATAAGGAGGAGGGAGAAAACTTGTTCTTCCTGGTCTCTGGGGATAGAACAAGAAGCAATGGGCTTAAACTGCAGCAAGGGAGGTTTAGGCTGGACATTAATAAAAAGTTCCTAACTGTCAGGGTGGTTAAACACTGGAATAAATTGCCCAGGGATGTTGTGGAATCTCCATCACTGGAGATATTTAAGAGTAGGTTAGATAAATGTCTATCAGGGATGGTCTAGACAGTACTGAGTCCGGCCATGAGGGCAGGAGACTGGACTCAATGACCTCTCGAGGTCCCTTCCAGTCCTAGTATTCTGTGAATCTATGTTACTTCCACCAGCAGCCCCGCTGACAGTGGTGGCACTCTTTGGGCAAGTAAGTGCTCACTAATGTGAATTGGGGGCTCCCAGTCTAACCTGGAAATGACACGGGACCTTCGGCACCAAAGAACTAGCCTCTGACTGCTGGGCTGGAGGAGCAACCTCATTAGCTATTAGGCAGGATGGGCACAGTCACATGCCCTAAGTCAGCATAAAAGGCAATCCTGTGATACAATTTACAGTTATCTCCATGCAGAGCAAAGCATCAGTCTCCTTAGACAGGTGAGCTGTTTCTTAAGAGACTTTGCACATGGAATGAAACACGTGTGACAAGACACAAAGTGTGGTTTGCATGAGCAGTATCCATGAGGTTATATTTCCCCATGAGATTTACTGTGAAACACATTGGCTGTGTCTAAACTGGCATGATTTTCCGGAAATGCTTTTAACAGAAAAGTTTTCCGTTAAAAGCATTTTCGGAAAAGAGCGTCTAGATTGGCACGGACGCTTTTCCGCAAAGCACTTTTTGTGGAAAAGCGTCCGTGCCAATCTAGACGCGCTTTTCCGCAAAAAAGCCCCAATTGCCATTTTCTCAATCGGGGCTTTTTTTGTAGAAAACAAATCTGAGCTGTCTACACTGGCCCTTTTGCGCAAAAGTTTTGCGCAAAAGGACTTTTGCCTGAACGGGAGCAGCATAGTATTTCTGCAAGAACACTGACAATCTTATATGAGATCGTCAGTGCTTTTGCGGAAATTCAAGTGGCCAGTGTAGACAGCTGGCAAGTTTTTCCGGAAAAGCGGCTGATTTTCCGGAAAAACTGGCCAGTCTAGACACAGCCATTCAGATTTAAACCCAGTGACACATACATTTTTGCCCAAGCTTGGACCAGATACACTCATTCTCATTCAAGGCAGAGTGAATTTCAGATGAGTCTGGGGAAGTAGTAAAAGCCAAACTTGGTGGCTACTCTTGGTGATTTTGAGCACATTAGAACTCAGGCATGTAAGTCCACACTTAATCAAAGAGAAGATGTATGAAGCTGTAAGAATGCAAATGTCTGTTTCTGCCATCTCTATTGCTGATATTTCACCTATCAAATCTAACCCAACCTTTCTCTGGCATTTTAATGGAATCTATGAACATGGTACTTCTAAACTGGGGTCCAAGCAAGATGAAGTTCTGTAAAGTCACAAAACTAGCTAAATTCTCCTTTTAGATAAATATTGGGATGAATACAGACTGATTTTACAAGGTGTTGAGCACACACATCTCCCACTGATCTCACTGGGAGACACCACCTCTCAGAATCAGAACATCCTGTTTTAACTCCTGGGTGTAAAGTTTGTAAATTTCAGGATGAGCAAAAAGCAAATTGGTGACCCCCGATTCCTGAATTTTGATTTAAGCATTTGTTCCTAATAGATGATGAGTCAGATTTTCCTAAGTGTTCTGCACCCAACTGCTCCTACCATTCTCCTTGACTTTGAAAACTAACAGAGTCTATCCCTAAGGGGCTGGTTTCCTATAGAAGCTGGGGATCATCCCAAAACTGCTGCTGTCCCCTGGAGTTTTGCTGCTGGATTGTGACAGGAGAAGAGACGCTAGGGCCCCTACAGGGGCAGACAATGCAGAGGCCCCAAGAGAGAACAATGTCCTTAGACATATATGCAGGGAATCTTTAGGGCTTTATAATCAATCTTCTCCCCCAATTCAATTCACTTGGTGGCATTACATTCCAGTGCTTGTGACAACATAATTCAGTCCCCATGGGAGCTGCTGTGATGTCACCAATGCTGGCTGAATTCATTCAGGCTGGGTGGGCTGTGAGAAAGAAAGAGGTGAAGTGACCAACTGGAAGTTGAAAAGGGTCCAGATCCATGCCTGATGAACCACTAGACAATGCAGAGCATGAATTCGCTCCACTCTGCTAATGCACAGATTTCCTGGTGATTAGCGCTGACGTGCAGGGAAATTCAGCAACGGGACTTGACAGCTGCAGGGGGTTTCAGCCACGGACCTGCTTTATTAAAGTTTGCCAGAATGCTGGCTGTGGCTCTTTAGAAGCATCTTGGCCAGCATTTGGCAGCCTTCACTGTATTTTTCTCGCTAGCTGAGAGATCCCATCTGCCTTGTGGTTTGCTTTTCTCAGAACCGAGGGCTCCTAAGCAGGACACTTAAGCGTTCTTCTGAGCACCACTTAGAGGGAATGGGTCAGAGAGATTTTTCGAGAGCCCTCAACTCAGAAGTTGCTGCAGCTTTCTTGCTATGACTTTCTTGCCTGTATCAGGAGGGTTTGTTACCATGGAACGGGAGATGGGAGAACCATTATCCTGGTGGCAAAGGGAATTGATCGAAGAGAATACTCGTCGGAGGGGCTGGGGTGGGAGAGTGAAAGGACACCAAGACCTCCAGAGGGTGAAAAAGAATTCAATTAAGGCACATGTTGGACTGTTTCCTTTATAAGCCATTAGCAATAAGCTCCATTTCCACAGCTTTCCAGCTCGTGAAGGATTCTGGTTGGGAATAATCTGATCTGCTGGCTGAAACCTAATTCTCCCCTGCTACAAGTGTTCCTGGCTGAGGGTAGCTGTGGAGTTGTGAGTAGAACAGCAGCCTGAGAGCTCTGCTGTTAATGTGTTATGTGATGTTAGCTCCACTCCTTTGGTGCCTCAGTTAACCCGTCTTCACAAGGGCAATGATCCTTGGCCCCCATGTGAGACAGGCTCATGAAGGGCACTCTATAGTGTGAAATATAAACACGGCATTTTCGACCTGAGAAATGAAGGGCCTATTCTATCAGCTCAGCCTGCAGAGTCCCCAGGAGGAGCCTGGTTTGCCTTTGGCTGCAATGCCAGAAGATGCTCATAGAGTCAGACAGACATTGGCTGGAGAATTGGCTGGAGAATTGCACTGATGGGCAAAGTGTACTTAGAGGAGACACTTATTGTCTCATGTGACATCACCAAAGATTTCTGGAGGATTCTCAGTGTAGGGACTTACAGGTCTTTGTGCAGCAGAGAGAAAGAGCCAGCTAGTGACATAGAATCATAGAACTGGAAAGAACCCCGAGAGGTCATCCAGTCTAGTCTCCTGCACTCAGGGCAGGAGCAAGCACCATCTAGACCATCCCTGAGAGGTATCTGTCTAACCTGCTCTTTAAAATCTCCAATGATGGATTCCACAACCCCCCTAGGAATTTATTCCAGTGCTTAACCACCTTGACAGGTGGGAAATTTTTCCTAATATCCAAGCTAAACCTCCTTTGCTTCAGTATAAGCCCATTGCTTCTTGTACTATCCCCAGAAGTTAAGGGCTGTGTCTAGACTGGCAAGTTTTTCCACAAAATCATGCCAGCCTAGACGTAGCCAAGGAGAATAATTTTCTCCCTCCTCCTTGTAGATCTGTGATGGGCAACTTGTGGCCCATGGACCCCTTTGCTGCCACCCTCCCCATGCATCTCTGGTGCGCTGGGGCATCAGAGCCCTGCTCTTCCTATATCTCTCCTCTCCCTCCCAGCACTTTTGGAGGAGCTGCGAATCACCTGATTCACTCTGAAGCAAAATGCAGGACAATGTAGCACTTTAAAGACTAACAAGATGGTTTATTAGATGATGAGCTTTTGTGGGCCAGACCCACTTCCTCAGATCAAAAATCTGATCTGAGGAAGTGGGTCTGGCCCACGAAAGCTCATCATCTAATAAACCATCTTGTTAGTCTTTAAAGTGCTACATTGTCCTGCATTTTGCTTCAGCTACCCCAGACTAACAAGGCTACATCTCTATCACTGATTCACTCTGTCTCCCCTTCCTTCCCAGAGCTGGGACACAGTGAATCAGCTGTTCATGGAGTTCTAGCTCTGGGAGGGGGAGGAGTGGAGACAGAGTGTGAATCAGGTGATTCACATACTCTGAAAGTGCTGGGAGGGAGGAGGAGTAGGTAAATGCTGGGATCCGGTGCCCCAGTATGCGAAGCACGTGGGGGAGGGAAGGCAAACAGGGAGGCTATGGGACTGCAGGTGGAGCCCCAGTGCATTGAGGACTGCTGTGGCCACCGAGGTGAAGGAGGGCCACTCATGCCACTATTCATGGTTGCCCATTCCTGTTTTCAATACATGAGAGCTGCTCTTATGTCCCCTCACAGACTTCTCCTTTCCAGACTAACAAACTCAGTTCTTTCAATCTTCTCTCATAGGTCATATTTTCTAGACCTTTAATAATTTCTGTTGCTCTTCTCTGAACTTTTTCCAATTTTGTCCACATTTTTCCTGAAATGTGGCACCCAGAACAGGTCACAATCCTCCAGCTCAGACCTAATCAGCACAGAGGAGAGAGGAATAATTCTTGTGTCTTGCTTACAATGCTCCTATTAACACATCCCAAAACGATGATTGCTTTTTTTTTTACAACAGTGTCACACTGTTGACTCATATTTAGCTTATGTTCCACTATGACCTCCAGATCCCTTTCTGCTGTACTCCTTCCTAGGCAGTCATTTCCCATTTTGTAGGTGTGAAACTGATTGTTCCTTTCTAATTGAAATACTTTTCATTTATCCTTATTGAATTTCATCCTTTTTACCTTAGACCATTTCTCCAGTTTGTCCAGATCATTTTTAATTATGATCATATCCTTCAAAGCACATGCAATCCCTCCCAGCTTCTTATCATCTGCAAACTTTATAAACATACTTTCTATGCCATTATCTAAATTATTGAAGAAGATATTGAACAGAACCGGGCCCAAAAATGATTCCTTTGGAACCCCACTTGTTATGTCCTTCCAGCATGACTGTGAATTATTGATAACTACTCTCTGAGAATGGTTGTCCAACCAGTTATGTACCCATCTGACAGTAGCTCCATCTAGGATGTATTTTCCTAGTTTATTAATGAGAAGGTAATGTGAGGCTGTATCAAATGCTTTACTAAATTCTAGATGTACCACATTTACTGCTTCCCCCTGATTCACAAGGCTCGTTATCCTATCAAAGAAAGCTATCAGGTTAGTTTGATGTGATTTGTTCTTGACAAATCCATGCTGACAGTTACTTATCACCTTATTATCTTCTAGATGTTTGCAAATGGATTCCTTAATTATTTGTTCCATTATCTCTCCTGGTGCAGAAGTTAAATTGACTGGTCTGTAAATCCCTGAGTAGTCCTTATTTCCCTTTTTTAAACAGATGGATACTATTTGCCCTTTTCCAGTCTTCTGGAATCTCTCCCATCTTCCATGACTTTTCAAAGATAATAGATAATTGCTCAGATATCTTCTCAGTCAGCTCCTTGAGTTTTCTAGGATGCATTTCATCAGGGCCTGGTGACTTGAAGACATCTATCTTGTCTAATCATTAACTTGTTCTTTCCCTATTTTTGTTTCTGAACCTACCCCATTTTTATTTACATGTGAATTTTGGCATCATTCCAAGCAACCAGCATAGGATGTGCGGGTGACCAGTCTTATTCAGCAATAAAGCATCAATTCATCGCTGCTGATACATATACTGGGAGGGAGAGCAGAACTAAGATTTGGGAGGCTATGCCCATTGCATAGTTTAGAGGCCCTCTAAAATTACAAAATGATGGCGCCCATTTCCCTTCCTTTCACATCAAACCCTGTGACTGGGTGATGCCGTAGGGGAGACAGAAGAGGATGGATCCCTCGGGGTGCTGTTATTGTTTGGGTCTCAGGCCAGGTAACTCTTTACCTCCATCAGGGATTTAATCCCAAACCACATTTAACAGCTATCGGTTTACAAGCAAACAATACCAACACAGCAGCAGTCCCCTTCTCTCTTGGCTTGGGGCAAGGCCATGCCAGCTTCCCTCAGAGGTATAGCGAGGGTGTTTTGCACCCGGGAGCAAAGGCAAAATTTGCACACCCTCCCACTGCATGGTGGGGCCCCGAACCTGGTGCACGACTGAGCCCGACTCTGGGAGGAGGGAGGGAGCTTGTACTGCATCTTTCCCCACCCCCTCCAGTTTGGTGCCCGCATGCGCTAACCCGCCAGTGGAAATGGAGGAGGGTTGGGCTGGGGGTGGAAGAGGAGACTTTAGCCACTGCTGGCAGGCAGAGGAGGAGCAGGAGAGACAAGGGATGATGGAGAGTGGAGGGGGGACTAAATTGGTGCCCCCATAGTGTGGCACCCAGGGGCGACTGCACCCCCCCTTGCTACACCACTGGCTTCCCTGTCTAGACTCAGATGCCAAATGCCAGGGGGCATGGCTCCCCAGTGACAAGGGTTTTAGGTAGAACATCACCTTGTGGACTTAGGATGGGCACTTGGAGTGCTTGTGTGTTTGTAGTAGAAACAGGCTGCTTGCAGCAGCTGGGGCTGGTGGCAGTGTCCTTGTCTGCTCAACTCCTTGCCCTGGGCTCTGGGTGAAACCCACAGCTCTCCTGTCTGTGCTGAAAGGCATCACACAAATACCCTTCACCTTGATCCTCCAAGGTATCTGGGCACGTAACTGCCATTGGTTTCAATACTTTTGAGGAGCTGGGCCTTCTGCCCAAGTGCATCTCAGATAATACCCCCTATAGGCCCGATCCTGCAAGATTCTGAATGTTCTCAGTGATGATAATGGGAGTTGTGGAGGCTCACATCTCAGGAGAGATCTCCTTGCAGGCTCAGGCCACATACATGACTGATTGCTTGAGAATAGGAATGTAAAATCACATTGAATTGGCTAACCAGTTAAACCTGATGGTTAACCAGGGTGCACAAGAGGAGCTGCTGTAGCCTGGCTGGGCTGGAGCACCCTGCTGCCCATCATGGCCTGGATGAATTACCCTTCTCCTCCCTGCAGGCAGGCACTACTTGGCAGGAACAGCCTCCTGACTGCAATGGTGGAGGGAGGAGGGGGGAAGTTGTACCAGCCCCCACCAGTTAACTGGAACTGTTAAGGGTTAATCACTTAACTGGTTAACCAGCTAACTGGCAAACCTTTCACATCCCTACTTACTAGTTAACCAGTTAACTGGCTAACCTTTCACATCCCTACTTACTAGTTAACCAGCTAACTGGCAAACCTTTCTCATCCCTACTTACTAGTTAACCAGTTAACTGCCTAACCCTTTCACATCCCTATTTGGAACCCACAATTGCCAGCATATTAGTGATTGGGCTCCCTTACTTTGTGGGGTGCTTGGACTACTCCCTCATCAGGAGTGGCTTATTCCCCGTTTGAGTCATTAGGCAGCAGAGTGACATGATCTCTTTAAATGCAGCTTTTGCCTTGCCTGTTATAACAGCATTGCCCCTGGATCCTCAAAAGTATTTAAGCACCTTACAGCCATTGACTTCAAAAGGAGTAAAGCACCTATCAGTGCCTTGGAGGAGCACCATCTGGGCCCTTGAATTTAATGCAGGCATTGTCTGGACTACTAAAAGTTAGGCTTGGGGTATAAAAGGCTGCAGGTGGCTGGCCAGCAGGCCTTAGTGCAAGCAGTAGTCATGGCTTTATCTACTTAGGGCAGTGCAGGGTGGGGTAGGGCAAGGCAAGATCTGTGCAGCAGGTTGTGAGTGACCTTCACTGGCTGCTGTCTGCAGCATGGCCCAGCAGGGCAGGGGATGAGTCAATATGCAAGGGGGCTTTGAACCTGTCTGACCAGTTATCTCCCAGGGAGCAGCAGGTAGTCATTCAGCAAGAAACTTATTCTGGGTTATCATACTACATCTTCATGTCCTATGCATTAGCCAGACACTTTGGGTGTAGCCAGAGAGCTGGTGAGCTTCATGGGGCAGATTAGCCAGCTCTCACTTCTTGGGAGGGAAAGTTGCTTGCTTGGGTTTGACCTCAAGGAATTTAGCTAAGCTTCTTCCTCTTGTGCTGGAAGAACTGGATGTGTGTGTCAATCCCAGCCTGATCACTCCACATGGTGGAGGCTCCAGCACAGTTACAAGGGTCTCCCCTCCCCCGGTAGCTATACCAACCCAAGGAAAACAGGCCTGGTTAGAGCATTCGCCCTCACAATTTACCTATATGGGCAAAAGCTGGAGCGGTCAGGTTGATAAGCTAAGGTGGGAAATTGCTGGCTGAGTAGTTAGAGCCCAGCACTCGATGGAGAAAAAGAGGGTCGAGTGCCCAGCTAGAGAGATGCCTCTGTTAAGAAAACAACATGGGGTGATTTAGGAAGGCTTGGACATAGACCTGACATCAGTGACATCACTATGTTTATGGTAATGTAATTAGTGATGCCATCAATACTGCTTAGCCTGAGCCTGCAATTAGTTTGCAGTGTTGTACATTGGGGCGAATGTGGAATGGCCCTGGTGGCAAAGGCAGCCAAGCTGGCCCATTACATTCCACTGTGTGTGTGGGGGGGGGGGGGAGAGAAGGGAACCTTTCTAGCTCTACAACACTCAGCACTTTATTAAATAGTTGGCAAGCACTTGTAAATCCTAACTCCCTAGCAAGGATGTAAGGCTGCTAGGGCATATGTTACAGAGGGGAAACTGAGGCATGGAAAAGGGGGAGATAACTGGAGCAAGGTCACATAGAGAATTAGCATCAGAGCTAGATGAAAATTCAGGACTTCCTAACTCCCAGCCCTGTGCTTATTCCATTAGATCACACTGTCTCCATCTTGTGCCCGCACACTCATTGAGCGATTCATGCTTCTCTGGGACTGGCACCTATACCAAGCCAGGCAGGCACTGAGGAGTGTTGGTGTCTCAGTAACTTCCGTCCTGCCTTCCCTCTGCTGCACTCCGGTTGTGTTCCTGGCAACACGTGCCCCAGGCTCACTGTTTAATGAGGCCAGAGTTGAACCTGCATTGAGTGTACTTTAATGATATGCCAGTCTAGAGTTCATCCAGATCTCAATGCTGACACAAGCTGTTGCTTTGCCTGGCTAGAAGAGGGCTCTGGAGGCAAGCTGGCATTGGGTGTGGGCAGGAAAGACATAAATAACATCAGCAAAGTGTAGTCTCCTTGTCAGAAGTCTGCACGGCAGGGACTCTGCTAATAGTACCTGATGATGCGCAGTAACGTACAAGATGCATGCTGTGTCAATAACAGATTTTTCTCTCCAGAGTAAATAAGTTCTGTATCCCAAAGGAAATTTTGTTTTCACTCTGCTGCTTCCCAGACAAAATAAATTATTAGATGCAAAATATGACTAGATCATCCAAAGAGGAAACACTCACAAGCAAGAGGGTTCAGAATGAAAGAGACAAGCTAACATTACTGAATCGCTTGTGCATCTCTGGTTTCTTCCCGTCCAGAAATGTGCCTTCTCTTTGGGTATCTCTGGAGGCCGAGGAGAGGCTCAGAATCCTTTAGGCTGCTGGGAATTTGCTCTGAGTTTCATTGAAACCCCTAATCACTGTCGTTCAATCCCTCAGGCTCACACAGTCCCTGACCCCTCTGTTTAGCCTGCCGGCAAAAAGGCCAACCCATGCCGATGGCATGGTGCTTGTTGGGATATGAACACCTGGCTACTGAGAGCATGAGGTGGTAGCAACTCACAAATCAAACCAGGACAGGAGTGACTGAATCAGGTATCCTGGAGGCAGTAAAAAATCCTGTGGGTGAGTGCTAGTCCCCATTGAGTCACCCAGTCCTCCTGTTTATGTCTTAATTCCTTTCCCAGGACAGTAAGAAAGTTACTGATAATGTTAGCTGGAAACATGTTCCGCTGTAAGATGTGCACTTTCCATCAGTGGCTAATACAACCCTTCTCTCTAAAGAACCCCCGGGGGTAATGAGCACAGAAAACCCGGCTCTTGAGGAGCTCTGGTCACTTCAGTTGCTTCCTTGCCACCTCCAAAGTAAAGGGACTTCCAGCAACTAACTCCGTGTTTTCACTGATGACCCCGTTCTGACAGCAGCCTGGGGCGGGGATGGAGAATTAGGAGAATGAATGGGGAAGGGCAAGGAGAAGGAGTTGGGGAAGGAGGGATTCAGAACGGGGCAGGGAGGAAGAGGAGAAAAGTGGAGGACAGAGAGAGGACACTGGGTCTGAGGGGCCCGTTCCCATGGAAATCCCAAACCAGCTGAGCATTGTTGGGTTCAGGGTGTCAGTGGGAACCTGTGACTCACCCCGATTCAATGATTCTGGCTGCCCCGACACGGCTGTCCCCACAGCAACACCCATGGCCCAATTTCTCCCCTTCCTCACAGGTGATGGGCCATCACCTCCTCCTGCTGTGCCACACAAACCCAGACATTTTGAGCAGAGACCTAGTGATCTCCCCTCCCCCTGCCTTTAGTAGGTGGCTGTCCTGGATGTCCATCTCCTCTCAGAAATTTTCAGGGTGGTTGGCTGGCCTGCATCTGCTCCTAAGGCAGATTTGTGGCATCCTCCTGGAGCCTGCCATGCAACTAGCAGCACCATGGGGCATGCATGGGGGAACCTGTCAGCCAGGGCTTGGCATGGAACATGCTTCTTCCAGCCACTGCCAGGTAGGAGAGAGCTCTGAATCATGGCTCTCCCCGCCACTATTCAAATGGTCCGCTGCTTGCTTGGAAGCCTCTCACTGAATCTCACTTCCTCACCAAAGAATTGCACCCCTCCCCCATCATACACGTACCCACTGGATTGTTATTGAAGGGTCACAAGACTGCTGGGTTGTGCACTCTGGCTTGTTAGTGTAGGGTCTCTTCAGGTACGGTTCCCCCCCCTAAGCAAGAGATCAATCAAATGTATCATTTTGCAAAACAATCCCTAGAAAGACTCCAAGGAGCCCTTAAACTAGCCAGAGGGAGCATCTGGGGCTGGGGAGCCAGTCTTGGCAGTGTCTGTCCCTGGGTTTGTGTCTTTAAACAGCATTAAGGGCACTCAGTGGCAATACCTGCTTCTGGAGCAGCCAAGGCAGGGATAGAGAGATGACTGCGGAGCAGACCAATTGAGCCCCCAGGGTGGGGACTAGGTGGGGAGCCACACAATGAAAAGGGCCGTAATTTTGGCTCGGTACTTGGAAGATGGAGGCGAGTGGGGACTCTATCCCTGCCCCTCCCAGCTTCTGTAGCAGGGAGCCCACTGCCTCCTAACTGCTCTTCTCCCTCCCCAGCTCTCTCTAGGCCAGGCCTCCTCCCTGCATGATTAGCAGAAGCAGCTGCAACTTCCTGCAGAGAGTGGTGGCTAATTGAAGAGCCCTTATCAATATTGCATGGCCCCTTGCCTCTGGCCCCGCCAGGGCAGCAGCTGTGATGGAGGATGCTGCTGAAGAGCTGGTGCAGAACACATGCTGCTGCTTCTGTCTGCACTTGGGCAGCTCATCTCCCACCTGCGTTCACCCCCCTACTCCCTCAGCAGCACCCCTGGCCTTGGAAGGCAGCTTTGGGGAGATTTCTCTGGTGTCCCAGTTGCAGGCCAGCATGCTGTTTGGCCATGCCCCCGAGCTGCAGAGACGCCATGCAGTGATTTGCCCATCACTTCCCCACATGCTCACTTCTCTTGCTGCCTCTGTGTGCCAGTCCCCAGCAGCTCAGCCTCTGGCTCCAAGCAGCAAGTGGGTTCCTTCAGTACCACAGTCAGATGGGGACTGTGCCGAGAGCTGGAGGTGTTGAGGGGTGCAGGCATTGCAAACAGGGAGAGAGGAGCCTTCCAAATGCAGCTGTGGCACTAGCCATGTCTTCCCTCCGTGATACTCTCCTCTGGCCCCCCATTATTGTCTTTTGCATCAATGTGAGGTTTCTGGGTCTCCCCTCCAAGGCCCTTCACGCGTTGACCCTTCTGTATTTTTCCTTTCCTCTCCCACTTCCGCTCCGCCTGTGATGCCCATCCTCACCGCCCCTCTGTCAGCTTCTCCCATGAATGTGTTTGTGGGTTTTCTGCCTCATCTGTGGCACATGGAACATCTTCCCTGACCTGACCTGCAGCGCCACCAGCCTCTCTCCCCTCAGATCCGAGAGACGAAGGCAGTCTGGGAGAGGGGGTTTGATTACGTATTCCCCAGCGACTGGGATCTACGGTACTGGGCACCTCACTGTGTGACCGTGTCAGAGCCCCCCTTCCCTCCTGGCATGTGTTATGCTCTTTGCGGCAGTGTCTTTCCAGTCAGCTCAGGCAGGGGCAGCAGGTTTGCAAAAATATTGGCGGTGCCCAGAGGTCACACCCCTTCCTCATTCAAACTGTCCTTCTCCCCACCTGCCAAAGGCTCTGAGAGGGAGTTTGGGTGGGGGAAGGGTGCAAGCAAGGCACATGTCGGGAGCTGGGGTAAGCGAGTGGCCAGAAGCCATTCTAACCCTGCTACACTGCCAGCGGGGCCATTTAAAATTGCCCCAGGCTGGCAGACAGGGCTGCGGGATGTGCATGGTGAGTGCCCAGGGCAGCAGGAGTCCAGGGGACAGAGAGGGCAAATAGGTGTGAGGTTGGGTGGAGCCCAGCCCCAAGGCAGGAATATTCCTGGTGCTGGGGCTCCATGGGCCCATCTGACTCACTGCCTCTGAGCTTAGGAGACGTTTGGGGGCAGGGACTGTGCCTCCTGGTGTGTGTGCAGAGAGTCCAGAGCCTTGCCGCCTCTCTGCTTGCTGTTATGGGACTACACATTGTACCAGCCATAAAGAGATGAGGAGGCACTTGTCTAGCAGCAGCTTGCCCCAGGACCTTCCAGCAGCATCTCCCATTGCACTGCCTGGTGTCCCTTTCGGGGTGTCACCCACCGCCCCCTAATTGCAAGCCCTTGTCATTTGATTCTTAGGTAATCATTAGTCCCCTGTTACTGCGAGCATCTCACAGTCACGCAGTTATCCTCACAGCCCCGCTGGGATGTAGAGCAATGGTATTATCCCCAGCCCCGGGGCAGAGCCTCCAACCGGTAGGGGGGTCTCATCCTCCCAGCCCGCAGCAGATCTCCACCTGTGGGTCTGAAGGGAAAAGCTCCCTTTGTTCGGAGCCAGCTGGCGTCTGGGCTCTGCTGTACCTGTGTCCTGCTCTCTCCAGTTCAGTGACAGGTGCCCCAGGGGAGAGAGCATTTAAATATATCCAGATCCATGGAGTGAGTGGTGACAAGAACCTGAACTCCTGCCTAATTCACCTGCATGGCAGAGCGCCCAGGGCATTTATCTCAGACCTCTCCAAGGCTCAACTAGAGGTGGATCTGGAGGTGGGTGTGTGACCAGCACACACACCTCTAAAATGTGTGACAGTCACATATCCCTTCCTCCCAATGGAGGGACACAAACTCACAGGGGAAAGAGGCTCAAATGATACAAGGTTGTAGCTTTGCTGAGGAGTCAAGATTCTCTCAAATGGCACATGGAAAAATTCCCATTGGTTGCCAGCTATGCAACACCCTGTAAGCACCTAGCACAGTGGAGTGCCTGATCCTGATTCAGGCCTGCAGCCATGTAGCAATGCCACCCTGCCCACTGGACCTGGTTTTGCACAAAGCGGAGCTCTCTGCAGCTCTTGCTGAACTTCATGTGGTGTGTTGGGTGCTCAGCAGTGCTGCACATCAAGTCCTCAAGGAATGCTTCATACAGAAGGCATCCGAATGTGCACGGTGTTTAACAGGCAAATGAAACAACAGGGCCACGGCCAAAGGAGCTTATGTACTCTCAGGGCTGTTCCCCACTCTGGCACCCCAAGTGCAGAAGGTGAGGGCCTGCAAAAGAGTTTCAAAATCTTGCCTCTAAAGGCACCTGTTACAAAAAAAAATTCTCCCCAGAATCATAATACAAAGATTTTGCGGAATCGTGGTCACCATCAAGTGCTTTTTGATTCCTGAAAACCAGGAGTGAGCACTTGAAATCATCACCAGGGGTACCCCAAGCTCTTTTGCCCCAAAAGAGCTTGAAAAAAGAAAGGAGAAAAACAAGCGGCAGTCTCTGGTAGCTGACCCCTCAGTCCGAGGCATGCAGATACACACAGACAGACCTTCCAGGACACAAGAATCAGATCATCACCTAAAAAAAAGTGATTTTTATTACAAAACATAAAATAAACTTGAGAAAGCATACTTGGTTGCTAGATGTTACGGAGCAACTAAGGAAAACAAATTAAAACACAGAGAAAGTCTTGGCACAATGCTTAGATGGTAGTAAATGGGGAGGAGAAGCATAGATTCACACAGAGCAGTTCAAACCAAACCACAAAATAAAGAAAATTACCCTGAATGTGACTGGATTCACGTTTCCCTTTTACATACCTCTCATTTTCTCTTTATTTAGTCCTCTTCTATGCCCTGAATTCCTTGAAGACATGCCTGGGTTTCAATCATTCTGTGGCTCTTAACTCCTGGTTTATCTCTCCCATGCAAAGAAAGCAGGCAGGGAACCTATATCCAATTCACATTTCAACACTCTATCTCAATTGGTTCTCCTGGAACCCCTGGCCAGCATCTTTACTAGGTACCTGAGCTTAACCCCTAAGTCACTGGATTCTGGTCAGGACTCCTCCAGTCAATTACATGAATTAAAATTCAACTTAACAGAGCAAGCAATGTCCTTTCATAAGCATCTTTCTTCTCCCGTGCCACCAGCACCATGGTCCTTTCCCTATGTAAACTGTCGTTCATTTTTTATTTGTCAGGGAAGCCCAACAGTACCTTGTGTCCTGAAGCAGAAAGCGTTACCTCCGAGGGACTTGGCAGCCTGACAAGATGGGCACAAATTGTAAATGGGACCCCAAAACATTGCAGGTGGGTGTCCTGCCAACTTGCAAGCAATGCTTGTAAACCATACCAGGCTAACATTTCTAAAGGGGGCTTCTGGGCGGGATGTGCTTGTGTGCACTTGTGCTTTTCAACAGGCAATGCTCAGGAGTGTGAAACATCCTGATGCCCAATGGAAGAAGGTCCATAAGTGCGTATGAGGGACATGACCATATAAGTATTTCCCATGCCCCTTTTCAACACACTTTGGATGCATGCTGAGCTGCTGTATCATGTAGCTGAAGGGCTGTCCCCTTCAGGGAATTGCTATCTGAATGGCTGAAAAGCCTCTGACATGCGCTCTGTTCCCAACAAATCAGATGGCCAAAGAATGGGAACTGGTGGGGGTGGGAAGGCGAGGTTGCGAAAACGATTTCACTGTTATTTAAATGTCCTCTGCATTGAAATGTGAGAGTTAGGAAAGTCCACCACAAAACTCCCCCAGCCAGCTGTGGCACAGGACAGCCAGCGATGAGAAGCCGAGCAAATGAAGTCATCCATAGTGGAAAAACACGCCAATACAGCTCAATAGAGAACAATACAAATCTCACCTCGCACAGGGGCTGTAAGAGAAACATCTTCCCTCTGTCTAATCCATTACCACGCACTTCTTCCAATAACAAATAACGTAGGAGCGAGAAACCCAAATTCAATTTCTCTCTCAGTCCAAGTAAATACGAGGAGGCTGCCAAATTTGACTGAATAAAACTCAGTGATCTCATATGTTTTCCTCAAAGCATTAAGAAAAATAAGAGCAAAGGGGGATTTACCCCATTAGGGGGATATAAGCTCTGAATAGGGGACCGAGTCGAGCGAATATTTTAGAGCAATGGTATCCAACCAGCAGCCCTCTAGGTTTTGCCTAGAGGGTGGTTGGGTGGAGGAGAAAATTTGTATTTGATGATGAATTGAAAGCATGGCCCTGAGTCGGGCCCTGGGCTGTTCAAACAGCAGGGCTGGAATGAGGCTTGTCACTCTGGGGAAGTGGCAGAGGACATCATCTTTCCAGCTGTCTGCCTCAGTTTCCCTGGTAGCTCTTTGGAAAGTAATGAGCACCGCTGTTCCATGCTTACCAATGGCTGCCTGCTGCGTCTTAGGAGAAGGCCGAGTTGCTCCACTGCTTGCTTCCCACCCAGCCTGTGGAAACTCCAAGGAGAGCAGGACAGGAGCTCAACTTAGGACAACAGCTAGCAAAGAATGGCTTCCCTCTGCCCCTTCCCCCACAAGTACCTAGGCCAGTCTGTCCCATCCCACTTTAGAACAGGCATTGTTCAAACTTGCAACAGATTCCAGCTGACCCATACACCAACTGGAGACAGGCCAAGTACAATGTGCTCCAGCCATGGGATATGTCCTTTACACCAGGATCTGTGGGTAGGGAAGGGTCATGGCCAATGGGGATCACCCCCTAGCAGGGAAATCCGCAACAGGGGAAAGGTTTCTGCTCTCTTGGTGCTGCCTGAGTGATGGAAAGGGAGTGGAACAGGTCAGATAACCTGCCCCAAAGTGGTGATTTTGGCCTGTTGCAAAGAATACGCTTCCCTCTGGCTGAAGCGGGTGGTGGCTGGTGCATTATTGTTGTTATTTTACTAGTTATGTTATTTAGCACTTGTTATTTGTAATGCCCTTAACACATTACAGCTGGGGAAAGATCCCCAGCAAAACCATTTCTCCTCCGACTTTGCCTGGGTTCACGTTTGCCAAACTTTCAGTGAAACTGGAGCCATGTAACGAAACATAGATGTTTCCCAGCGAAATTGCAGGGGCTGTTCTCTCTTCATGATATGCCAGCGAGCACACAATGGCAAATGTTCCCCTCGCTTTTGTGAGCACTGAGCTGGGTTTGGGCTGGGCAGGTGCGTTAGGTGGCAGTGAGCGAGGCTCCCTGATTAGCTGAGTGCAGCCTTGGTGGCCAAAATGACTAGCAGAAGCCATGATGCCTTATTGATGTCAGCAGGACTCAAGAGTGGTTGAGCTGGCTTGGTCTCTCTGCCTGGTGCAGGATGTGAACCTTGTACTTCGGGGCTGAAGCCAAACTTTGGCAAACTGAAGCCCCGTTCTCTTTGGACTAGCCCTGCAGCGATCACTTTTGGAACACCCCACCCACCCACGACTGCCATAATAATAGGAGAGACAACATGGACAGTGATGTAATTACGTGTGAAATGTGGTGATTTCACAGGCCAAGAGGCGCTTTCTCTCCCTCCTCCCTCTCTTTCTATTTTATGGCATTTTGAAGATTCAAAAATGACTTCAAATAAATTGGTCAGAAAAATGTGTGAAATTCTGCCCAGTCCTCATAAACAAAGCGAACTAAGCTTCACCGCCCTTACCCCCATCCCACCTCACCTCTTGGAGATACATGGGTTAGAGGTATTATTCTTCTTGTCTGAAGAAACCAAGGTTTAGAGGAGTTAAGTGACATGCCCAAGGCCACCCAGAGAGTCTGTGGCAGAGCTATGGACAGCATGCTGGAGCTCCTGCACTTAGTGGCAGCTTTCTGCTGAACCCATAAGATTAAAATGTTCCCAAATTAAGGGAATGTTCCCAAATGTTCTCATGGGGCTTGTCCTGGGCATCTGAAGATAGCAAGTTAGACACACAGGGTGCCGGTTCTTCGGCTAGTCTCCAGCTAAGGCGAAGAGAACAGAGGAGCAGAAGAGATGAAAGGAGAAACCATCATATAGACACAGGCTACATCTAGACGTGGAGGTAGGGGCTGATTCCTGGCTTGTACAGACGTGCTCGCAGTTGCTCTCATTGAGCTAGTGCACTAAAAATAGTGTAGCCATGGGTAACACAGGCAGCAGCAGGAAAGGACACCACTGTCCTGAGTGCAAACCCGCTAAGGCTCTGCAGCCAGGCCCACCAACAGAGGGGGGCAAAGGGAGCAATTGCCCAGAGGTCTGGCAATTTGAAAAGGTCGGGGGGCTGGTTGCTGCTGCTGTAGCTCTGCCGAAACACGTCTCTTGATTGAATGATGCTTTTGATAGCTTCCGGGGTGGGGCTAGTTGGCCCTGGAATCTGCATGGGGCACATTAAAAGAGTCTTTCAGTCAAGAGACGGTGCTGCAGCTTTCCCCGGAGCAGGCAAGTTGGGCCCAGAGAAGGGAGAGGAGAGGAGGGAGTTGGACTGGCCAACCCAACCCAGGGCTCTTGTGACAGGGAGAGGAGGGGGCTTGTGACCTCTGCTGAAGGGTGGGAGGTGGGGGCCCATTGATTTCTGCCCTGGGCTCTGAATTGCTGTTGGTGGGCCTGCCTGCAGCTACATTCATGGGGCAGCTTGCTCATGCCATCTCTTGCTGCTGCCCGTGCTGCTATCTACACTATTGTCTGTAGCACATTAGCTAGGTGAGAACTAGCATGAGCAAGTGTACCTGAGCTGGGCATCACACACACAGAAGTAGCCACTGTGTGATTCACTTTTATGCTGGAAGAAAAAGGATTTAGCTAACTCGGGTTACCTAAAAATACAATACTTCACCGCACGAGTGACTGCTGCAGTTGTCCCAGGCAATGTCTACACTGCACTTCTCTTCCTGAAAAAAACGCAATTTGCATAGCTTTTTCTGCTTCTTTTTTCAGAAGAGGTATCCCAGAAAAACTCTGCAGTGTAGACATAGCCCCAGGGATATTCTGTGATCACCAGTGGGAGATTAGCTGGGCTCTGTGGGATCAGGAGTAGACAGGGAGGCATCCACAGGACAAAATCTCTATTGCAATATGGACACCAACATCTATAGCGAGAGAACTCCCTGTGCTGGCCCATGCTGCCAAACTCAGACACAACCAACAACTTAAGGGAGAGGTGGAGAAAACTGCTACATTAGAAAACAGTTTGGTCTCATTAAAAATCAGCTTTCACCTGCTACTAATTTTCCTCTTGGTTACGGCGGCCTTGCGTGTTTGTTTGTTTCACAGACTGAAGAGGAGAAGGAGCTGTTCACACAGTAAATGACGGCACATATTGGAAGGGGATACGTTGGTTAATGAACAGGGAATGGGGACCAGGATGCAAAAGCAAAAACAAAATCCTCTCCCAGAACTTGATGGGAAATCTGCCAGGAGACTGAGGCTTTGCCTGCACTGGGGACTTTTTGCACCAATGTAGCTGCAATGCATTTTGCTAGCCCCTAGTGCAGACCGACCGCTCTGCTGCAAAAGGTGAGCTGTTCCTGTGCAGCTTACCTGCTCCTGCCTCGCTGAGATCAAAAGGTGTTTGCTGGGCGTGGGGACATACGGATCTTGATGGACTGAGTGAGCTGCATTGGTGAAAGGCACTTTTTGCTTTGGTCCAGGCAGTACCCAGGGGTTTGCATGGGTTAAGCTATATCTGTGCAAAAATCCCTCAAGTAGCTAACTGAGAGGAAACCAACTTATGTGCAAAGAGAAAACAGATTCAATCACTTTGGTATTTTAGTTGGAGGACTGATGAGGATTCTCTTTCTGTGCGTGCCTCAACCCCTCTTTTTCCCTCCTTCCACCTGGTCCTTCCGAGCCCCGTGCCCTCTGCCAATGCATTCTGCCCCAGTGTGTGCAATGCCCTCCCCCAGCCCTTTTCTTGACCCACCACCCTCTCCCCAGCCTTTTCTAAAGTCTCCCTTATAGGGTTGCCAACCCTTCAGAGTTGACCTGAAGTCTCCCGGAATGAAAGATTAGGTCACCAGATGAAACCTCCAGGAACCCATCCAAAGAAAAGTGGCAACCCTCCCCCCTCCTCCAGCTTGCCTGCATGGAGGGAAATGTACATTTAAAAATAAAATCAGCCAGCCCACCCTGATTTGTATGTTCCCAAGGGGTAAGGGCAGAGAGTCCCCTTGATATCAGACAGACTCCAATTTACTTCCAGGAAAAGGGGCCAGGACCCATGTGAGCAGCTGTAGCATTCTATCATCATCACTTTGTCCTGCCTTCTGCTTGTTTATTATCCCCATTCTTCGGGCCGTGTGTGAATTGAACTTGTAACCACTCCGGAGCAGAGGCTGCATCTTTACATTTACCTTCAGGGCTCCTACAGCATTCCCCACTGGGACAGCTCCAGTTTCTGTTCGCTGCTTAGTACACTGAGCGATAAATACACATTACTAATGATTATCCTCATTGCCTCTCATTTCATGCTTAAAATGAGCTCTGAAAACAGAGCCCCAAGCAAGCCCGGCCTGTGCTGCAGGATTCCAGTTCCTATAGAAACGCATGTGACAGCCACATGCATGTACCCACTTCAGTAAATTCCCAGCCACCCGCAATGGTGTTACAATACATACACACCCATCTATTAATACCAAGCGTGGTGGCAAAGCTGGTGTCTTGGCAGCTTCCGCAAATGTGATGGCAAATGTTTTCCACATCTTTTCCCACTCTAAAGAAGGCCTCCTGACCAAATCCAGGTTACCTCGCTCGACAGTCCAAATGTCTCAGGCTTCATTCCTTCCTCCCTTTCTGTTTTACAGCACATTACTGCCCATGACCTCATTTTATGGCAGTCGCCTTCATTAGCTGACTGCTGTAAATTGCCATAAAGTGAGGTAATAAGCGGAGGCCAGTGCCATTAAAACACTCCATGAAAACAAAGTTGGAAGGCTCCAGCGCAAGATGTTTTGACGTGACTGTTTCATCCGGTTTCTGAGCTGCTCCGAGGGCTCAGAGCATGACTGGATTGAGGGCCAATATCAGAGGAAAGGGAGAGGAACAGTGAGCACGGCACTCGTTACTGAGTGCATAACATGAGAACGTTTTAGATCACATGGTCTAGCAGATGGGCTCAGAACTTGGGAAGGCTCCTCTTCCATGGGACCTGGGCTGCCAGGATCTAGAGCTCATTGCACCCAGTCCCATATTGGCTATCAGGGAGCGCTGGTCCTGGAAAATCAAGTGTCTGTGGCAACAGGACATGGGGGATTCGAGAGGGGGGAAAGCCAGGATAGAATGACAGAGGCCTCCACGGTTAGGTTCTGACAAGTACCTAAATGTCATGAGTGTTTCAGAAAGTCCCAACCTCCAAGCCAAGCAATGAGCTGCCTCTTCCTGTTTCCCTTCATGCTGGAGGCACAGGCTTCTCCATCTTGAAAAGACCTCAGCTAGGCCTCAGGTTTGGTGGCTTGGGTACGCAGTGCATGGATGCTCAACAGCCAGATTTACCGGCACAGAGAGTGATGTTGTACAGTGAGCCCTCGCTACTTCGCGGTTCGACCATCGCGGATTCACGACTTCGCGGACTTTTTTCATTACGTATGTATATATTATAAAAGAAATATATCGCGGATTTTCCGGAAATTTCGAAAATAGCCGCGATATATGAAGACCCCAAATATTTCGTTAATTCCATTAATAATTAGTAATATCTGCTCTTACTGATGGTTCATTGCATTACATATGACATATAATTCAGTACAGAAAGAAATAAAACACGAAAAGTCTGAATATACATGTTAAATAAATACGTAAATATGGTGTCCCTACTTCGCGGATTTTCAGCTATCGCGGTCGGGTTTGGAACCTATCTACCGCTATAAACGAGGGTTCACTGTATACTCAAAGGCTGCACTGGACCCAGTGGTTGGACATTTGTGTCTGGAATCTGGAAATGCTGAGTCCCCGGGACACAGAAAATAACGGGGAAAACACCTCCACTGTGTGGATCTCTAAGGCTATGTTTAGATTACATCCCTTTTTCGAAAAAGGGATGTAAATTAGACATATCGAAATTGTTAATGAAGCCGGGATTTAAATCTCCCGCGCTTCATTAAGATAAAAATGGCTGCCGCTTTTTTTCAGCAAGGAGCTTTGCCGAAGAAAAGTGGCAGTCTAGACGCGGATCTTTCGAAAAATAAAGCCTTTTTCGAAAGATCCTGTAACCCTCATTTTACGAGGGATAAGGGATCTTTCGAAAAAGGCTTTATTTTTCGAAAGATCCGCGTCTAGACTGCCGCTTTTCTTCAGCAAAACTCTGTGCCGAAAAAAAGTGGCAGCCATTTTTATGTTAATGAAGCACAGGAGATTTAAATCCCGGCTCCATTAACAATTTCGATATGTCTAATTTAGATCCCTTTTTCGAAAAAGGGATGTAGTCTAGACATAGCCTAAGCAGTTGTGAGATTTGGGTGAAACTGTCAGTTACCTAGACATGTCTGCCTATCTCCCTGGAAAGCCTCATCCTCCAACTGCCCCCATTACCGTCTCCCCCTCCCCCACTAGGCTATTCTCACAGTGTCCCATGGTGTAGTAGCTTGCCCTCTTAGTAGGCAGGATGATGCGAGCACTGAGACAGCATCATACAAGTAGGTGGGACTGTGGTAGTGTATGATTGCTGTTGTGGAAAAGAGGGTGAACATGTTAAGGAGCTGTGGTGATTGTGATGCATGGTAGTGTGTGCACCCGTGTTTGCACGTGTGTTTCTTTCTGGGGAGGTGCTGGTCAGTGTGATGATGAGTTTGTTACTTCTAGAGTGTGTGTGTGTGTGGTGTTGTGGGGTTTCTGGTTAGGATGCAAAGCCATGGGGTTCCTGCACAGAAGTGTAGGGTGCATTTGTTCTGAATGTGCAGAGCAGTGGCATGTATACACACGTATGAAATTGAGAGTCAGCTGTGTATGCACGTGTGGTTGTGTGTACAGGAAACAAGCAAATGAGTAACGGAGCTGCTGTATTTATCTTTGCCTCATTCTGCTGGGCATTTCTGGCCCTCCACATTAAAGCCATCTCGCATTATTATGACAAGTAATTAGGATGATGTGAGAGGCTCCAAAATGACTTTATTAGGCTAGGGAGGCTGATAAACCCCACGCTCCAGACAGGCATTTTAACATCTCCAGGCAGGGTGTGAAAATGCCCCCCCCAGGCATACTTTGGCCAGAGAAGAGACTCCTTGGTCCTGCTGCTGCCAGCACCATCTTGGTAGATACTCAGACTGAGCGTTAGAGAAAAATGGTAAACAAATAGCAGCTGGTTCCTGAGCCAACTGGCACCAGCCAACGAGCTAGGCAGCTCCCCATGCTCCTCCTATCCCTTCTCATGATAGGCTGTGATGTCCATGGGGCTGCGGTAGATTCAAACCCAAGTTCTCATGGCAGGCTCCCTATCCTAATAGTGTGAGTAATATAATCACCTCCCCATCCAGCCAGGAGCCAGGCAGCCGGAGCTAATGTCGGCTAACTGGGGCGCTAAGCAAAAATAGGCAGGGTTTTCACATCACTCTGAAGCCTGTTACTTAAATGCCGCACTGTTTCCAACACCTGTCTCTCATGGCAGGTTTCGATCGGCCCTCCCATCCTTGCAGGCACAATCCTCCACCTTCAGCTGGTCACGGGTGGAGTTGGAGGCACTCAAACATCTAGTTACCAGATCTGCAGGTGAAAGCTCGAAGCTGCAATCTGTTTCCCTCTGAAATCTTTTGTGACCAAGCTCACGCTGGGCAGTCTGGTTTGTTAATGCAGGGCCTCTGGTAAGTGCTCAGAAGGCCCCCTGGTGCACCATGTGAGGTTATTGCTTGCTAGTGTTGGGTCATTCTCAATGCAGGCTTGAGCAGACTGGTTTGTCATTAGAGAACAGCCCTCCCCATACTCAGGCATGCCCCCTAGAGGGGCACAGGAGAATGGGGGGTGCAGAGGGATGGGAAGGAGGGTGGGAGGGCCACCTAGCCCAGTTGTATCTCAGCTCTACTCTGACTCCTCTTCCAGCCATGGCCCTGGCTTCTGGTCCCAACCCCAGTCTTGGCCCCTGGCTGCAGCTCTATTCCTGGCCCCAGTCCTACTTCCAGCTAGCTCCAGACCCACCCCCAGCTCCGATCCCAGCCTCAGTCCCTTTATCCTTGTCCGCATCCTCTCCACCCCCTAAGAATCATGGTCCTGCTTCTGGCCCTGGCTCCCAGGGGTGGGGAGTGTGGACAGGAGTAAAAGAGACACAACCCACAGCCCTGGGATCATTGTTATAGTGTGTCTCCTGATCACTGGGGGATCTGTACTAGTTTGTTGTTGGAGAGGGTCTCCCAGGAGCTCTGGAGTTGATTTTTATTGCTCCATGTGGCTTTGGATAAGTGAAATGGTTCTAAAAAACCCCAAAACCCCACTTAAAAAACAACAACGGTCCTGTTGCGCCTTAGAGACTAACAAAAATATATAACAAGTATCATGAGCTTTCGTGGGCACAACCCACTTCTTCAGATGACAAATATCTGGTTCTATTTATGACATGATGGTGGTAAAGACCTGCACCAGCCATTCCTGTTGGCTGACTCGATGAAGGGGTTGTGTGTGGAGATGGAGAGAAAGTGGGAAGAGGGGGTTGTGCCGGGTATATTGTCCACACACGTACCAACAGGGTCGCTGTGTTAGTCTGTTTCAGCCAAAGCAACAAAGAGTCCTGTGGCACTGTAAAGACTTAACACATTTATTTGGGAATAAACTCCCAACATCACCATGCTTTGTTTTCCTCTGCACACACAGACATACCCAGCTCATTGTTGAAGATCCTGGGTTGTGTAACAGACATTTCCTGTACTAAGGAGAATTATAAGTAGATTGGCTGCTAAGGGGCACTCAGAACCCTTTGTGCACATATAACTGCACTTGGGCAGAAAGCCTCACTGAACAGAAACAGGAGCTATTTGAAAGGAGGCAACTCCCGTTTCTGTGGAATAGTAAGGAAATAGTTATCCCAATAATGACACAAGCCTTGTGGGTCGTTCCCTCTTCTGGGCCCACCGGGGAGCTTGTGAGTTGCTTGAGGCAGTTTATATTTTGTCCTGTATGGCAGAGAACAAATGATCATCATAACCAAACCCTGGCCAGTTTCGTCACATTGATTACATCGTTTTTATTCCTGTCGGATGCAGCGTGTTAAGCAAGAGGTGATAAATAGGCTCTGTTCCTAACAGCTGGGCTTCTGGCAGCTGAGCTTTTTCTTCAGTGTCTCTGCAGTTCCACCTGTTTGCTAAAGGGTATGTTAATAGCAGAGTGTAAAGAAGCATGTAGAACACCCAGAGATCAGGCTGTTTGCAGAACTCCTTGCGTAAAGCACGGGCATAGCCAGTGTCCATAAGGTAAGAGCCAACACAAATGCAAGAGTGCTTCTTTGTAAATGACTGAAAGTCCAGGAGATGTGGCCAGTGAAAGTGTTTGTTAGCCATTGCCCCTAAGGACCAGAAATGGAGTCAGATCAGGATTTCCTCAGTTGCAAAAGAAAGGAAGAAAGGACGAGTGGTTAGGCAACGAGATGAAGTCCCTGCTCTGTTACAGACTCACTGTGCAACTTTGCATGAGTCTCTCTGTGCCTCAGTACCTCATCTGGAAAATGGTGTTGGAGAGAGAGCTATGTTAATGGCTGTCAAGTGCTCAGACAGCCTGGTGACAGGGTTCCCAGCAGGTAGAATGTGCGGCTCTCAGGTTCTACTTCACGTCCATCTCCAATACAGAGATGGTTAATATACCTCATGACACTGAGATCAGAGGTCAGATCTGAGCATCCAGGGGCCCTTTCCTGTGGCCTCACTGTAGAATTCACTGTAGAATGCCTGGTTGCTCAGCTGTATACACAGAACAGTCCTGGAGATGTACCTGCTCCACATCCACACAGAGCTCTTCTGTCCTGACCAGGGAGACAGCAACCCTGACAGCAGGAGAGGCAGATGGAGATGGAGGGAATGAGAGAGGAGAGAGAAGGAGAAAGTGAGGAGATGGATAAGGGGCGTGACTAAACACTAACAACTTCAGGGCAGCTGTTCTCATCCTTTTTCACACTCATCCTTTTTCACACTCATCCTTTTTCACACTTCAGGGCAGCTGTTCTTATCCTTTTTCACATCCCCTGCTCACCTTTCGCCCCCAGAACTCCCCTCTCCTCGCTGGGATCTCCCTCCCATTTAGCTGTATGGAAGGGCACAGTGGTTGTGACCTGCTGTTCGTTGCACCCCCCAGTTTGAGAACCCAGGCCTATAAGGGAAGCTGTCTAGTTGTTAGGGATTCCAGGGAAGCTGCCAGAGCTGGATAGAGGGAGAAAAGTCCAGTGCACACAGCACATCCATTCTGCATCCAGGCTAGCTATGGAAGAACCCCAGTTACAAAAAGGGCCCAAAGAAACTCCAGGTTTCACTGAGTCTCCCATTCCCTCAGTTTGCATCTACCTAGCTGCAGTTCCCCCACATCCCTAGCCCTGGACTTTCCCACATAGTGCAAACAGACAAAGAAAAGCCTGAGAGTGCTGGCTTGCCCCATGCAAGTCAGCGGAGCTGGGGCGGTGCCTGATGCTGACCCAGGATACGGCTGACACCAGTTCTCGTGATGCCTCCTCATAGCACTTCAGGGCAGTGGTTTGGGGAGCATTAATAAATCCGTAGCGCGGAGATTGGTTTAGCATCCCTCTAATTGGTGCCATAAAGTTAAACCCAGCCACTTAGAGTTCTGCTGGGAGCTGGGGCTTCCATTTACCAGTTCTCCCGCGCAGCTAAAGGGCACCACGCGCTAATAGGTGTTAAATTGGAGCATCAAATTTTAATAAGCCTCTTAATGGAATTGTGTGGATCCTGGGTAGCTTTTGGAGGCTTCCATTATGGCACCAGTGTGCCCATGCAAGCCCGTTGTACCCAGGGAGCAGCACTGGGAGTAAAGGGAATTGAGAAAGAAGTGGTGGCTGAGAAAAGACAGAGCTGCAGAAATGAAAAGCTGCCTTGCCCTATAGTGTGCAGAAAGAACTGGCTGGGTTATTTTCTCTTATCTATGCATCACAGTAGCATTTAGTTTCCAAAATAGATACTACACAACAATGAGGAGGCTAGTTAAATGGAACCGTCATAAAAGTATAATATACGAAAGCTGCATGGAAACATTTTAAAAACAGCATAATAGACGTAAACTGTATATATACCCCAAATTAAAAAAAAACCCACACACAGAGGACCAAAAAAATGCCCCCATGGCTGAACAGCAGAATCGAAGAGGTGGTTAGAGACAAAAAGCCATCTTATAAAAATTAGAAGTCAACCCCTACTTGGGAAACTCAAAAGGATCCCAAACTCTGGCAAGTCAAGTGTAAAAGTATAATTAGGCAGGCCAGAAAAGAATTTGTAGAGCAGCAAACAACAGACACAAAAATGAAGGCTATTTCTACACTTGCACTTGATTGACAAAAATGTTGTCATTCGTGGGTGCTGCCTCCTCTCGCATGAAAGACAGAGGTTTACCATGGCATGTGCAAATGTGAATGCTGCTTTGTCGGCAGGGGGTACAAGTAGTTTGTTGGCAAAAATGCCAATAAACAGTATTCACGCATGCTGATTTTTAGCGACAGGGCAGTGTCAACACAGTCTTGTTGCTAAAAGCTGCATAGTGCAGGTATATCCTAACAGTGTTTTTTAGTACACCAGACAAAGGGAGCCTGCCAAACAATCAGTGGTTGGGGTCATTAGATGATTTAGGTTCTATAAGAACATTCAAGGAAAACAAGCCTGTGATGGAACCCCGCCCCCATGCTTTATGAAATGGACTCATGGAAATGAATATACATAACTGAAACATGGTTTGAGTGAATTATTTCATGTAACTCATCGATCTTCATGTCATGATCTGCTGGTTCTGTTTACAAGAACATAAGAACGGCCGTACTGGGTCAGACCAAAGGTCCATCTAGGCCAGTAGCCTGTCTGCCGACAGTGGCCAGCACCAGGTGCCCCAGAGGGGGTGGACCGAAGACAATGATCAAGCAATTTGTCTCGTGCCATCCATCTCCAGCCTCTGACAAACAGAGGCCAGGGACACCATTTCTATCCCCTGGCTAATAGCCTTTTATGGACCTAACGTCCATGAAATTATCTAGCTTCTCTTTAAACTCTGTTATAGTCCTAGCCTTCGCAGCCTCCTCTGGCAAGGAGTTCCACAGGCTGACTGAAGGACTTTCTTTTATTAGTTTTATCTTACTCTGTTGTATGTAACATTTGTATGTGTAAAATTAGACACATGCAGTGGGGAATACTTTGTGAGTTTCAAATGTGTGAATGGGAGACATGGAGGGTGTTACCTGAAACTTCTAGATGAGCCACTGTTAAACAATCCTTTGTCCTTAAGTCTGAGCAGTGGTTGGTAGGGAGGGGCCTCAACGCCTTAACAAAAGGAATAGGAAAGGAGAGACCTGGGGCTTTTAGCTGGGCTACACCTGAAGGAAGGAGCCAGGGACGCCAGGGTGTGGAAGAGAGCCCTGGTTTGGAGGGGCAGCTGGAAAAGAGGTTTTTAGGGTGAGTTTGATTAAGTTTGTACTGAGGTTTTGCTCTGCCTGTTTTCACTTATTACTACTTAAATTCTACTGCTTCAACTTAATAAAACCATTGTTATTTTCTATCAAGCCCAGTGTACCTGGGGGGCAACCAGTGTGCACATTCCCCCTTTCATTGTTAAAGGTGGCTTACCTAATTCTTTGGGGTTTGATCTCATCTGGGGAGTGCTCCTGGGCCCTAAACTGCACTCTCCTTGGACCTGAAGTGGTCCAGTGTCTGTGCTGCTTCTTGGGGGGGAGGTGGGGGGACAGGGACCTCAGCTCAGGGCCTTGGCTGGGGGAGACCAGCGGAGCAGGACCGGGCAGTGAGGAGCCCCAGAGAGTGAGAAGGCGCGTGGCAGTGGCTGTGACTGCACCCCGTCACAATGGTTCAGCGAGCAGGGTAAATGTGCACAGCTAGTTGCTCTGGCTGCTTGTAATGATTTTAAGTGGGTCCCAAGTGTGGTTTTGGAAGGGAGAGAAAGGGGTTACTGGTTTGTTATTTTCTGTTTGCTTATTCTGAGTAAGGGAAATAGAGTCGGGGAAATGAGTGAGAGAGAGGTGCAGAAGGAATGGGAGCTGTACAGAATCCAGGAAGCAGCCAAGGAGGCAGAACACAAGAGAGTGGTGGAATTAAAGTGGCGTAAGATAGAGGCCATAAAAGCCCAAGGTGCTCGGGAGCAACCTGCCCACGAGGAAGCCCTAAAACTAATACGACTTGGAATGGACAGAGAAGGAAGAGCTCGAAGAGCTGCTCAAGAGAAGAGGGAAAAAGAGAGGATGCAGGAACCAGCTGTACTGACTGAGAACGTTGTGCCATTGATTCAGGGAAATAACCTCTGTAAGGTGGCTGAGTCCATCCCAGGGGTTGTTAGCAGGGGTAAGGAATCTTGTGCTGAAATCCCAGAGGGGGAGGGAAATGTCACAGGGGCTGGGGAGGGGGCAAGAGAGAGACTCTCTCACTATGCTCCAGCTGATCTGGACAATTTGCAGGGGGGCCGGAGGAAGCCAGCCCTAGTGTGTCTGTCCAGGCTGTGGTATGTCCAGGAGGGGCATGGGTACATCAGGGGGCAGGTCCAACCCTGGGAGGCACAGAGGCATGTGCCTTGGAGCAGAGCCTTAATGCAGAGGCTGGAGACCAAAAGGCTACTGGAGGAGGTGAGGAATCCACAGGCCTGGATCCTGAGAGCTTACCCATGCGGAAACAGGGAACACTGCTGTGCTTCCTAAAGAAGGGCCTGTCATGGCTGGGAGCTGTGTGCCCATTGCAGAGAAGCTAAGTGAATTCTTTGCATTAGTCTTTACTGCAGAAGATGTGAGAGAAATCCTCACACCTAAATAATTCTTTGGTGATAGATCTGAGGTACTGTCGCTTATTGGGATGTCAGTCAGGGCCGGCCCGAGCCATTTAGGGCTGCCCCCGGTGCACACAGTGCATGCGGTGCCCGGCTCGGCTGCTGGCGCACAGCCTGGGGCCCGCCCCCGGGGTGCATGGCACGTGTGCTGCCCGGCCTGGCCTGGCCACTGCTGCTGGTGCACAGTGCCTGTCTGTGCAGGGCCCTGCGGCTGTGGGGGGAAGGGAGCTGCTGGCCGGCGCCGCGGGGATGGGGGAGGACGGTGCTGCGGGAGCCGGGCGCATGGCGCCTAATGGCAGCTATAAGGGACGCTGCGCACCCCTTACAGCTGCCATCAGGCGCCCCCCATCGGTTGGCGCCCCGGGTAGCTTCCCGGCGCGCCCACCCCTTAGTCCGGCCCTGATGCCAGTAGTACGGAGGTGAAAATGCGGGGAATTGTATAAACATGGAACCGTTGAAAAACTCAGTAGTTACTCATACCTGCAGCTGCGCGGGGCGGCCGGCGGCTCTCTGGGAGCCAGTGCACGCCAGGAGCCATCTTTTAAGCTGGCTTTCCACGCATACTGATACAGAGGCAGCAGTGCGGGGCAGCAGCTGACTCTCCAGGAGCGGGGCAGGAGCCCAGGCTCATCGGTTAACCATTAACCAATAAGCCCAGGCTCATCGGTTAACCATTTATGCAGCTATATGCTCACATCCCTAGTCAGTAGAGGGGGTTTTGGAATAAATGGGGAAATTAAACAATAATAAGTTATTAGGAACAGAGGGTATTCACCCAAGATTTCTGAAGAAATTCAAATATGAAATTGCAGAACTACTTACTGTGGTATGTAACGTATTGCTTAAATCAGCCTCTTTATCAAATGACTGGCAAATAGTTAATGTAACACCAATTTTTTTTAAATTAGTCTCCAGAGGCAATCCCAGCAATTAAAAGCTAGTAAGCCTAGCTTCAGCAACAGGCAAACTAGTGCGACTATAATAAAGAAAAGAATTATCAGCCACATAAATGAATGTGATATGTGGGGAAGAGTCAACACTGCTTTTGTAAAGGTAAATCATGCCTCTTCAATCTATTAGAATTCTTGGGGGCTAGGGCGATCAACAAATATGTGTACGTGGACTTTCAGAAAGCCTTTGACAAAGCCTCATCAATGGCTCCTAAGCAAAGCAAGCTGCCATGAGATAAGAAGTAAAGACCTTTCCTGCATCAGAAACTTGTTTAAAAATAGGAAACAAAGGATAGAAATCAATGGTCAGTTTTCACAGCAGAGGGAGATAATTAGCATGTCCCCAAGGATCTGTACTGGGACCAGTGGAAAGAGGAGTTAACAGTGAGGCCGCAACATTTGCAGAGCTAGTTAAGGCCAAAGCAGACTGGGAAGAGTTACAGTGGGATTTCATAAAGCTGGGTGACTAGGCAACAAAATGGCAGATGAAATGTAATGTTGATAAATGCAAAGTAATTCACATTGCAAAACATAATCTCAACTCTGCACAGAAAATGATGAGGTCTAAATTAGCTGTTATCAGTCAAGGAAGAGACCTTCGAGTCATCCTGGATAGTTCTCTAAAAACATTGTCCCAGAGTGTGGCAGCAGTCAAAATGTTAGGAACCATTAGGAAAGTGATAGATAATAAAAAGAAAATATTATAATGTCATTATATAACTCCAGGGAATGCCCATACCCTGACAACTGAGTGCAATTCTGGTCTTCCCAATTAAAAAACAAGATATATTAGAATTAGAAAAAAAGTACAGAGAAGGGCAACAAAAATGATTAGCGATATAGAACAGCTTCCATATGAGGAGCGATTAAAAAGATTGAGACTGATAGAGGTCTGTAAAGTCAGGAGTTGTGTGGAGAAAGTGCATAGGAAAGTGTAATTTACTCCTTCACATATCACAAGAACCAGGGGACACCCAAATGAAATTAATAGGCAGCGGATTTTAAACAAACAAAAGGAAGTACATCTTCATGCAATGTACAGACAATCTGTGAAACTTCTTGCCAGGGGACATGATGAAAGCCAAAAGTATAACTGGGTTCAGAAAATAATGATTCAAGTCAATGGATAATAGGTCCATCAATGCCTATTATTAGCCAAGATAATCAGGGATGCAACCCCATATGACCTGTGTATTCTAAAACCTCTGATTTCCAGAAGCTGAAACTGGATGACAGGCAATGGATCACTTGCTAACTGCCCTGTACTGTTCATTCCTTCTGAAGCACCTGGCATTGGCCACCATTAGAAGAAAGGATACTGGATTAGATGCACCTTTGGTCTGACCCAGTGTGAACATTCACACTCTCTCTCTCTCTTTCTCTCTCTCTCTGATGGGGCTGCAATAACAAAATCCTTTCTCATTCAGCACCTTCTCTGAAGTGGAACCCCCCGCACCCAATCATCTTTGCCATTCCCATCAGCAGAGTTGGAGCCCGGGAGCTGGGCACACACCTAGACTTTCATCAGCAGTTCTCATGATCTCAAAGTCCTGGGCAGCTGAGCCATCTTGCTGCTCCTTAGATGCCTTTTTAGGCCAGTGAGTGCAACCCAATGGGAGCAGGACCAGACAAAGTGAGTTCCCATCTCCCAAGGTGTCAGCCCATTCCCATGAGTCACACAGTCGGGACATCACCTGTAACTCTGCCGGTCGCCCTAGCTGGCTGGTAAAAGACAGAGTACCTAGAAGCCCAGTTAACAGCCTGTTGTTCCCTCCTTAGACAAAGGGGAATCTACCATGTATCTTAAGCCATTTCAATAGTCAATGGAGGAATCAGTGCCCCATGCTAGAGCCACACATGCCACTGGCCAGCATGTGACCAGCCTCTTCTAAGCACAGCTAATCCACACATGGCAATAAATGGGCTCCATTGATACCTGCCAGCTGCCAGTTTCCTGGATGTCTCCCAGGCTGGTGTCAAGCTTCAGGCCAGGGTGTGGATCAATGACAGCACTTGTTCTGTTGGGAGACCTGTTTCTGACTTGTGACAGGGGAATATCACCCATACACATCCCACTGGCCCTTTATATCGCACCCGAGAGGAGAAACTTCCAGGGTAAATGGAAACTCCCTGAAATGGTTCAGGGCATTCCTCTTGGAGCAAAGCCTTGTGGGAAACTGTTTCTCCATCTGCAAACCCCTGCCCTCTGGGGCCCCACAGGGCCCAATTCTTCATCTTAGTATTCAGAATCTGTAGGAAGTCATTGGGCAAGCTGGAGAGATGGCAGCGGCTGATGTATCAGGAATACACAGGCACACTGGGCTGTACATCCACCATGGCTCACCTATCCAATATAAACACCAACATGGCCCATGGAGCTCAGTGCCCAGACAATTTCAGCAGCTGGAGGAAGAGCTGCTGGCCAATGCTGAAAACCAAGCAAGACTAGAGATACACTCCAAAGCACTTGCCTCTTCCACAACATCCCCGACAAGCCAGGGTACCCGTCTGCCGATTATTACACCAACCAGAACCCATGGGTTCCCCTGGAATTCTTCAGTGCAACTCACATCCCAAATAGCCGCAGCCCTCACATCCTGATTCACAAGGGGACCCCGAGGCACTAGCGCAATGCAAACAATATATAATAATGATAAATGCAAACCTCATTGCTTCGATTTAACTCTTCCTTAATGATTTCTTCACATAAGCGCAGCATGACCAACAAAATCCTATAAACTAATCAATCTATGTCTCCTGAAGGCTGGGAAGAAAGAGAGAGACATTGCTATTAGTATTTCCACTTCTAAGCACTCGCATATGGCCATCGAAATAACTACTGTAATCTCTCTCATATTTATGGCACCCTTAATAGTGTAGTATCTGGTCATTGGATCAGCAATTGGTGATTTCCAGGAGAGCCCTAATGAGGTCCAAAAGATTCAGGGTCGCTACACAGACCCCAATCCTGATAATGATCATGGTTGTAACGGCAAAGAGCTGCAAAAAGATCACACGCAGAACCGTCTCTGCGGCCAGAGGGGATAAATGATCAGGCTATGCTTAAGGTTTGGAATATCTCAGCTCCCTGGAAGCCCTGAACCAGGCTTTTCTCTTCACCTACTGAGATAGATAAATTGTGTTCCAAGCAATTTGCTCTGTGGGGATCTTTATTAGTTTTATGACGTGTTATTTGTTGTTGAGCAGGCCAGAGTATGGCACACTGGAGTAGGATATGTGGAGGAAAGCATGGTCCCTGCCCTGAAGGGATTGAAATCTGCATTGCGCACACAGTGTAGATAGGGGCTGACAGAATTGCTGGGCCCCTCCACAAGGTCGGGGGGCCCAGCTCTGCATTCCCAGAAGGGGCGTGGCTTGAGGCAGAAGAGGCGGGGCTTTGGGCAGTCAGCCATCAGCACTGCCCAGATCACATCATGGCTCTCCCTCTTCTCCCCCTGTTGCCAGCCCTCAGTGCTTCCTGGAGCTCTGGCTGTCCCTACTGCTGCAGTAGCAACAGCAGCAGCTGGGAGTCCCAGACTCTTGTGAATAGCTGACTCCCAGAACAGTTGCCCTCTTTGTCCCCGCCCTCATCGGCAGGCCTGAGTGTTGATCAGACCCACACACAACGAACTGAGGCTCTGATAAGATTCAAATCTCGGAAGATTGCTTCATTTTGTTGGTCTTTTTAATATCATTTCCTTCCATGGTGAATCACTGCCGGAAGGTCTTTCCAAATGCAGCTTTAATGCTGCGGGTCCTGGCTTATGGTTCGTGTGGATATTAAAAATCCCATGGGGAGCTTTCTATAAGAGATGGGTTTGCTCTGGTGCCCTTGGACAAAACCTTTGCTCTTTAGGGCCTGCTGATTGGTTACCTGCCCTCTGCCCCGCCTTAGGAAGAGACTACATTTCAGTGGTGAAGAGACTCCTGAGTGTAGAAAGTGCTTTTGTAATGTGCTTTGGAATTGGGAGCCTTCAGGACAGAAGCTGTGCTGTGTGAGTAGAGAGTGTGCAAGCTCTCTCGACAAACACCCTTCAACTTCCACCATGTTATAGCAAATGCCCTCAAACATCAGAAGGGTGGCAGACTCTCTAAGCCATCACACACACCCAAGAGGCAGGCCTCGGGATCTCAGTGCCCTCAAACAATGTTTTGTGGCATGTTCCGTGACATGCCTGCTTCTGTGGTGGAGAGAACTGGTATGTGATTGGGGTGATGACTTGGCAGCTAGTTTCAGAGGAACAGGATTGCCCAGGCTTAACAAAGACTTGCACATTTTTTCTTGCCCATTCACGCAAGCCGTGCTCTCTCTTTGGCGATCTGGTTGGTGAGGAGTTTTAGAAAGTATAGGTAATAAGACAATTCCACATTGACTACACATTCTCTGGATGTGAAGGAGCGCAAGTCTCTGTAGTAGAAGTCTGTGTTAAATGGCACCCGCAAATTTTGCTAGAAGACAATGCAGTGTAGAACAGGACTTTCCCAAACCTCATATATATCACACATCTATCAGGAATGATCTAGATGGTGCTTAGTCCTACCATGAGTGCAGGGGACTGGGTGTGATGACTTCTCAACTGGTCCCTTCCAGTTCTAGTATTCTACGATTCTATAGCAATGTTTGCAACTTCCCATTTCTGCCCCAGTGACAAGAAACAGTGAAACTGTCCAGCCTAGTTTCACTGAGGGTGAAATGCAAACAGTAAAAAGAATGCACAAAATAATGAAAACCAAATGGTATTTTACGTCATCTTTCAGCTTCAATCATTGGGAGACATGATGAGTAGTAACTCAGATGGGGAGTTGTTAAAGGTACACGGGGATTTTCATCATGATGATGGATCTTTCATCTCTCTTTTCTTCTTCCCTTGCTTATTTTACTCCCCTCACGTTGCCTCCTCAATGATAAGCTACACAGAAAGAGCACAACAACAACAACATGTTTTATTGGTCCTATGACCCTGGGAACTATGCTCCATATTCTTCAGTGCCATATGTTGGCACTTTATTAACTGTTCAGAGAAATACATATACAAAGCTCTCTTGTAACACTTCCCAGCTGATCTATCTCTCTCTTTGCAACCATCATCTTTGCTCTGGGAAGGAGGGTTTTTTTGGGAAAGGGCTGGATGGGGGGGAAGAGGAACAATATCACTCCAGCTTGGAGAAGGGTGAAGTGGGGGATTTGCCACCCCCAAACCAAGGGGATTTGATGCCAAGCCAATAGAAGGCGATGAATGCAATTTTTGTCAGTTCCATGCGCGCCTCTGAATGCAGATCATGAATTACACACCCGCCAGATGACAGGCTGACATTTTAGGTCCAAACATTCTCCTATAATTAGTAGAATCTAATGCAATACAGGGAATGGCTCCATTTTACACACACATTAGCGTAATGCCTTTAAATAAGATAATTGATTATGCCTCTGCATAAGAAAATAAAATATTCGGTGTAATTAAAACCGGCATTCGGATGCTGGCATGCTGACAGGTGAGGCCATGTGTCATTTTATAAATCCTTAAAGTGATATTCACACCCACATTTGAGCTCCCAGAGTTTTGAAAATGATTCCTTGATGCTGAGTTGCTTTTTATCTTTAGTTCAGAAGTGTTTTGCTGAGGGATTTTTTTTCTCTCATTTATCTTCATTCTGGCCTCATATCAGCATTTGACACAAAGCTGCAGTTATACCATCCCGGAAAGGGAAATTGGTAGCTCCCACAACAGAAGCACCATCAGGCTTGCTCTGTATTTGCAACAGAGCCCTCCAAGGAGTGCTGGGGTTACAGCAGGGGCATTCTCCATGCTGAGTCAGCACCTAAATGTCAATGGGATACAGCATTGGCCTCCACTTCCTGTGGATAGTGAACTGCGGGGTAGCGCTTCTGGGGCATTAAACAGCTGCCATGTCCCATCCCAGTAGTGGCTGCCTTTCAGTAGTAGGGGGAATGATTCCTGTGCATTGTGTCTGCCAAGTGTTTTGGCATCCTTTTGGAGGGAAGATGCAATAGGAACTAAGTCATCATCATTCGTACAGCAAGTGAATGAAGGAGCCATTGTTCACATGGTGCATATCCGTGCACAGGTTCCGCAGGGAGTTAACCTCCAGAGCATTAATCTGGCACCTTTCACCAGCACTCCAAATCTTTCAAAGGGGGAGCAGGATCTGGCTGTTTCTTGCAGTTGTATTTATCACCCTGTAGCAGGTTCTTTATTTGGACTCCTACGGTGTGTCTAGACTACATGGCTCCATTGACGGAGCCATGTAAAGTAGTTTACTCGACATAGTCAAAGAAGCGGGGATTTAAATAATCCCCGCTTCATTAAAATAAAAATGGCCACCGCGCGGACAATCAGCTGATCAGGCACAGCGCGGCAGTCTAGATGCGGCGCAGTTGACAAGGGAAGCCTTTGTTTCGTGAAACGAGGTTTACCTGAGCAGTCGACAAAGGCTTCCCTTGTCGACCACGCCGTGTCTAGACTGCCACGCTGTGCCAGATCAGCTGATCATCGGCACAGCGTAGCGGCCATTTTTATTTTAATGAAGTGGGGATTAGTTAAATCCCCGCTTCTTTGACTATGCCGAGTAAACTATTTTACATGGCTCCGTCGACAGAGCCATGTAGGCTAGACATACCCTAGAGAATAACAGGTAAAGGAGTTTCCTACCCGTGCCATAAATGCACCTTTCCTATGCTATTGCTAATGGATCGAAAGAGTCTGTGTCTTTGGTCTGGTTTGGGTGTGCAATGGATTCTCAGAGCTGGTTCAACATCCCCAGGAAAAAGTACCAGGTTGGCACCAGGAATGTGTACCAGGTACGGAGGTGACACACAGCCATGGTTGCCTTTACAAAGCAGCCAAAGACAAGGAAGAGCTGGAACAGAACAAACCAGATCTGAGTGCAGCCATTCCTCATTGTCCTCAGAGGCATCCTCATCAAAGATCGCAGCGACATAACCCTGCGGAGCAGAGGAAATTGCAGCAGCGTGTGGCCTTTCTCCACAGCTGTATCTGGGATAAAACATTTGATCTGGACTGATCAGATCTCGCCCCGCTTGGCCTGACCTCATAGTCCACTAGCCCCGTATCTGTTCCTACTCATGGGCATTGTGCTCCTCAAAGAGACACAAGATATACATTCACCTAAACACTACAGGGGTGGTAAAGGCTTGTGGGAGGGAAGGCAGAGTATGCACCCGGCCAGGCCCATCAGCTGGACCGCAGATACATGATCTGCAATGAGACACTGCTGGAGGAAGAGGGGTCAGCAGAGTGCTTACTGGCCCAACCATCTGGCAAAACTGCTTCCTATGCACTGATGCAACTCTGATGACCAAGCTAGCAACTCTAGCCACCAGGTGGAGGTCTCCATAGATCTCTAATTATGACTTGACCCTCCTTCTAGGCTTCCCACAGAAAGGGTGCTTAGGAGACGATACTGTGTTTGCAGCTGCATCCACTCTGCTTACAGGTGTTCTGACCTACCTCAGACGTGGAGGAGATGTCCCTATGACAAACCAAATAGCCCATTGAACAATGAATGTTCCCCTCGGCTCTGCCCACCGATCCGTCTCCCCTCATCTCTTGCTAGCTCTTTAAGTAGCCTCAAACAAGCCCAGGAGTGAAATAGTTCCTCCTCTACAAGTGGAGATTTCTCTTTCCCTGATATCACCCTGGTCCAAGGCAGTGGATTGATAAAGCCTTATCCTGCACCAGGGACTAGTTAAATGCCATGTTTTTAAATCTCCCCTTTCCAGCACTCCCAGTTAGCCCTGAAAGGACCCAAGACACCTGCCATTAAAGTCATGAAACTTTTCATTATAAAAAGGCTATTTTTGGTTAATTTGTGAGATTTTCATGACTCCCCCTGAGGCCTGTTCATTTGGACTCATGGTAGTTCAGGCAGATGGTTTACTTGAGGATGGAGGGATGAAGAAACATTCCCATTCATTTGCTTGTAACACACGCAGTATATGCAGAATACAGAATGGTGCCTGAAGGTTCTAATAGTCTCCCCTTCCATCCATCCCTAAGATTTCATGAGGTGACGTCACCAGAACGAGAAGACCATTGCTAGTCTAGGAAGAATGGAACCTCTGGCAAAGGCAATTCTGGCACAGGGATGGGGGAAGGAAGAGGAAGAGGGTGAGGAGACCTCTGAGAGCTCTGTGTCTGCTGCTGCTTGCATTACCCGGCTGCTGCTGCTGTGATTGGTTGCCATTACGCCCGGCTCCTGGGTCTGTGGTTGGCTGTGTGGTGCTCCTGAGTCCACTGGGACCCTGAGACAGCAGCCAGTGGGTTCTGAGTTACTCAGCTCTTAGGAGAGTTTGTAATAAATCACACACACATGCACACAAAAGGAGGCGCAAGGGAAACAGCGATGTGTAAGTGGGATGTCTGACTGAAGCCCTGACCTCTCTCCATTCACTCTCCTGCCTCCGTCTCCTCAGGGCTGCCTCCCTCTCTCTCTCTGCTGTGGTCTGTGCCACATATTCTTCCTCCCCTCAGGCCCTGGGTGGTCCTTAGTCATCTAGGACCAAACAGTCAGAACCTATAAAAATCCCGACACACCACACCTGGGACCCTCTCTATGCGTGCACTATCCTGTGCAAAGCTTGCCACAGCATACGCAGGGGCAAATTTGCGTGCACAAAGGCATATTTTGTGACTAAGGGGATGCACACTCTTGCTAATGCATTTTTGGAAGCTCCATAGAAACTTTGGCCTCAGCAAACTCTTGGATTTGTGGGGCAACACAACTAATAATCACCTTTTATGAGGGCCACATCTCATCCTCCCAGCTTCCTGCATTGCCAGTGTGACTGGCAGCTGCTGGGACAGGAAATAGCAACAGAGGAAGGCTGGCTTCCATTCTCAGGCCGGGGAGTCTGTCCCAGAGCAGCACAAACATTCCTCTTACGCTTACTGGCTTGCTGGCTCAGTGTGTATTAGTCACTCCAGGCAGTCAGGAGGTGTAACCTGAACACTGCTAATTACTTCAATGAGGCAGGGTAAGAGCTTGATGCAGACTCATTACTCTAAGGCAGGGGTTCCCAACCTTTTTTATATCGTGGACCGGCAAATCGATTCACAAACTTTTGGCAGTCCAGCATCATTTAATTTGCATATTTGCATATTCATTATGCAAATATGCAAAAAAATGTTACTGGTCCGCCAAAAGCCCCGGTCCTCAGAGCTGCCATGAACAGCTGGCTTCAGCTCTGGCATTCGCCACATGGCAGGCAGCTGCTGCAGCTGAAGGCAGCTGTTTGCAGCAGTTCTGTGGGCCAGGGCTGGGGTCCCTGAACCCCCCCCCCCCAGTTTCAGCCCTAACCCCTAGAGGCCCCCCCACCAGTACACTATGCCCCAGCCACTGACCCCAGGGTCCCCTGCATCCAACCCCCCAGTGCCAGCCCCCCACCCTCAGACCCCCCTGCCCCTTAGAGCCTCCCCCACCATAGCCCCCAGTGCCAGCCTTCTGTTTCCAGAGCCCCACTGTAGCCAACCTCCTTCAGAGTCCCCCTCCAGTGCCATCCCCAGTCTCCAATATTAGCCCCACCCCCAGATCCCCCAGTGCCAGTCTTGCCCCCATAGCTTCCTCACTACTAGCCCTGCCCCCAGAGACCCCCAGTGCCAGCTTCCCATGTCAGATGCCCCAGTGCCCCCCAGTGTCAGCCCCGCCTCTTAGAGCCCCCACCCCTTGCACCCCAGTATTAGCTTTACCCCCAGAATCCCCCTAGTGCCACCCCCCACCTCTGAGAGCCCCTCACCTCTCTAGCCTCCCAGCACTAGCCCAGCCTCCAGAGTCCCCCTGCCCTCCTCACCTAGCCCTGCACTGCCTCCCTGCCATCAGCTGAGTGCTGCTGCCCAGGTTGCAGCTGCTTTAAGGCTGCCATGCCGGGCTCTGCGGCCCTCCTGCCATGCAGAGAACCACTCTTCTGTGGCCGGTGCTGGTTGGCATAGAGGTGGGGCAGGATACGCCTTTCCCAGCAGCCGCGACAGGAGGGGAGGTGCTGGGCAGTGTACCCTAGTCCCCAGGGCTGCTGCAGCCCAGGAGCCAGCAGTTCGCAGCCCAGCATAAATCGACAGCCCAACAATTGTGAACTCCTGCGCTAAGGGACTTGATGTGTATCCCCGGTGCAGTCCGCCCTGGCCATGGCTCATCCTGCAAATCAGACACCAGGCTGGGTTTGGTGAGGCAGCATCTATTCTTTGCTGGGAGCACACGACTGCCTCTTTGTTCCCATTCCCACACATCCACCCAGCCTGCCACCCACTGATGACTCACTGCATTATGCTCTAGCACGTATCGAGACATCTTTCAGAGGCCCTCCAAATGCCTCACAACATGAGTAATGAAGCTCCACAGTACCCTGTAAGGGCAGTCAGTATTAGTGGGACCTCTCCCCTCCAGACCGCTCTCTCACTTAGGGTATGTCTAGACTGCGGGGGGCTTTCAGGATACCTTCGCCACGTCCAGAGAACGCATTTGCTCTTCTGCTATTTTTTTGCAGAAAAGCAGACGTGCTCTTTTGGAAGCCCTGTGTTCCTCGTTCCATGAGGAAGAAGGGCTCTTCCGAAAGAGGAGGTTTTGGCCAGTGTAGACAGGCCAAATTTTGGGAAAGCCTCTTCCGACAAAAAGTATCAGAAAAAGGTATACAAATTGCGATGCGCAATTTGTGTACCTTTTTCTGAAAAACCATTGTAGTGTAGACATAGCCTCAGTGCCAATGAAAGCATCCATGAGTCCTGAGTTCCACTGTCACACACTAGCCAAAAGAAATGCTGAGGTTGCATCCAGTATGACACCACAACCAATGTTCCCTCTAATCTTTTCCATCCATGTGTGGAATAATTGTATATGCACTGAGGCATGGACCACCAATAGAAACACAAAACCAAGCTGAGCTCTCTGCTAACTCAGCTGGGCGGCATCTGAATCTCTCCTGTGTGGCTGCAAAAGTGCACAGCTTACAGGGAGCACTGACCCCAGCACCAGCTCATTCATGTTTCTGACGCGGCTCCATTCCTGGGAGAGCAGGCCACATTGTGTAGAGGGCAGAGGTGCAGATTGCATCTGCAAGCTTCTTTGAGCCCCTTTGTCCAGAGGTTTCTTCTCTTCACTTGAAACTTGTCTAACGAAGAACAGGCTCCCCTTGTTCTCTAGTAGGGTATGTCTACACTACAGCGTTATTTCGAAATAGCTTATTTCGAAATAACACGTCTACACACAAAATGCATTTTGAAATAGCATTTTTCTATTTCAAAATAGCACGTCCACACTGAGTGGATGTTGAATAGCATTTAAGGGTGGCTGGAACCAGTTCCTGAAGGGCATCAGGTCAGAAGTTGCCTTGTGGCCAGGGAGGCCGGCAGGGCACCCTGGGAAGGGCTGGAGGCCCCCTATTTTGAAATAAGCATCTACACAGTGCTTATTTCAAAATAGCAATTTAGAAATTGGCACTATTCCTCATCATATATATAGTAGCCCAGTGTCTGTGGGTCTGTAAGGCCGAAATGCTGGCTGTTCCCTCTGGGTGGCGCTGTTGCAGAAATGCTGGTTGTTCTCTCTGGGCGGCCCCTACTGCATGGGGAGTGCAGGGCCCAAACAGCCACTTGTGCCGCTTACCCCCCTGCGGTGGCCCAGCTGAGCGGTGCAGAAGTCAGCCTAGTGCCACGGTGGGAGAAGAGGCGCGGGGCGATGACATGCATGGCCAGGAGGCGGGGCCTGGCCATGTACGTCACTGCCCCGCCCCCCTTCTCCTCCCACCGTGGCGCTCGGCTTATTTGTGCGCCGCTCAGCTGGGCCGCCACAGGGGAGCCCAAATGGATGCTTGCTCCCCCGCGGTGGCCAGGCTGAGCAGCGCAGAAGTCAGCCGAGCACCTCGGCGTGAGGCGAAGGGGAGCGGGGTGGTGACATGCGGCGTGACAGCAGCTCCAGTCCCCGCCCCCTAGCCGTGAACATCACCTCCCCTTTGCCTCCCACCATGGCGCTCAGCTGACTTCTGCTCCGCTCAGCCAGGCCGTGGAAGCAAGTGGTGCAAGCGACTGTTTGGGCTCCACACCCCTCATGCAGCACAGGGAGTGTGGCACCCAAACGGCCATTTGGGCTCTGTGGTCCCCCGAGTGAGAGGCAGGAGCAGGAGGAGAAGAGAAAGAGAGAGACAGAGAGAGAGGCAGGAGGCGGAGGAGAGCTGAGAGAGAGAGTGGGGGAGGCAGGAGGAGGAGGAGAGAGAGAGACAGAGAGAGAGACCGGAGGCTCAGGAGAGAAGACCGAAGTGGAGGAGAGACCTGAAAATCACATCTTATGACGGGCTAATTGGCTAGTGGAATGATGTTTATCAATTTCGAAATAAGCCCTCCGCTATTTCAAATTAATTTCAAAATAATGGAATGGCTGTGTAGATGCTAGGAAAGTTATTTTGAAAGAACTTACACACACATTCGCACACTCCCTGCCACAAGCTCTGACAGACTGTCTCACACTCCCAAACGCTCTCTCCCTCACATCCACGCACACACACTTAGAAATGAGGCAAGCGGCAGAGAGATGTAATGCGATTAGTCACTGGGTCTGAGTAGGAGGAATGTGGTGAGTGGTGGAGGCAGAACAGGTGGCGGCTCTTGTTGTGGTCACCAGCTCTTCGGCTGTGTCACCAGCTTATCCTCTATTTATCGTAGAGAAGCATTTGGCTTGGTGTCTCATGCAAAGTTCCTAGGAACACAAATTCAAATGGGCTTGGCTCAGACCGGCACGTGGCTTGAAAGCTGTCTGTGGGACAGTCAGCCACAGGCAACAGTTATCAGCTGTAGTCTGAGCTGGGGGAGAGGGCTAGTGGGATGCCAGAGGGAGCCGGACATGCTGGACATCTTCATTAATGACTGGGAAGAGGAGGGTCAGCATTGTCCCAATAAGAAGCCACAGAGCATGTACTAAACGGGGAGGGACAGCCGTGAGGGCAGGGAACTACACAAAGGAGCCCAAGGTTAGCAATCTGGGCAGGAAATGACAATGAAATTCAGTGTGGAGATGTGTGGGGAGGAAAGAGTCTGAAACCAGGAGGCGGCAACGGCTGCGAGAGACCTGGGGCGACAAGGGACAACAGTTCAAAGTGGAGTGTGCAATATGATCTGGCAGCTAGAAAGGTCAATGCAATTGCAATACACAGCAGGGACTTCACATCACAGAGCAGGTTGGAGGAAACCCCTCTCTATACAACACTGGTGCACACTCCCCCAGGGCCCTGAATTGCTGCATTCATTGCTGGGCACCCCATTTCTAGTAGAGGGAAATGAAATAGAGGGAATCTACAGGCAAGTCGCAAAGGTGAGTGAGGGACTGGAAGAGATGGCTCATGGGGAAAGATTAAAAGAGCTTAATACAAAGAGCAGAATTTGGCTAAATGATGGCTACATGGTGGACCTCAGAATTTGCTAGTGGTGTGTGGAGTGTGAGCATCAGGAAGGAGCAGAAATTGTTTTGGGTGATCCCAGTGCTGGACTAGGGGCAATTGAACTGAGCTGAGGGAAGGGACATGTTTTATCTGGAAAGACTTCCTAGTTGTAAGATGTGGCAACTTGTGGCATGCCGCCAAGAGAAGGGGTAGAAACCAACATTCCCTCTAATTTTTTCCATCCCTGTGCAGAATAATTTTATGTGCACGGAGGCAGGCGTGAATGTGCAACACCAGTAGAAACAAAAAATCTAGATGTGGACACTCTGCTAACCAACTGGGTGGCATTTGAATCTCTCTTGAGTGGCCACACAAGAACACAGCTGACAGAGAACACCGCTAGGGACCCCATCACCCTCAACACTGGAAACTAGAGCTGATAGAACTCTAGAAAATATCCTGCTGGGAGCAGACATGCACTGGCCAATGGGAATAGACAAACTGGCCTAAGAGACGTTTCCAGTTCTAATGTCCATGTCCCTTTTGTAGCTGGGGGGTGGGGGGGGGCATATTTCTCTTCCTGTCTCCTGCCCCTTGCTTCATTGGAGCTTCTCCAAGGGATCTCCAGGGAAGGTCATCACCTGCCCCCCACAAACACACACCACCCCCAGGCCTTCTGGAGTTCTCTATAGGATCTTCAGCAAAGGATACCCCCCCACCATCACAGACCAGGACCTTCTGCAGGTTTTGTAGGCAACAAAACTTAGCTAACATTTTCTGATTTGAAAATGCTCCAGTTGCCAGAGACCTTCCTATTTGCAGCTTCCAAGTCCCACAGTGTGTGTGGGTGGTGGATAGGAGGAGAGAATAACCACAAATGTTCAGTTTCACTGTCTCCTTCCTTCCCGACAAGGTTCGGCCCTGCAACTAAATGAAAGACACACTTCTTCCCCCACCTTCTAGCACACTTCCAGAGAAAGAATGACTCAGCCGGCTGCCCTCTGACCCAGCTCTCCTAAGTCGAGTGGAAACGATTCCCGACAGGTGGAAAGATCTGAGCACCGCTGGTGGTAACTAACCACTACAAAGCTGGCTGCGACTAAGGGGCAGAGGGCAGGAGAGTCAGGGCTCTGAGCGTTTGTGAAAGAGCAGGGAGGGAGGGAGAAAGCAGAGCTGAGGGATGGCTCTGCAGCCTTGCCTAGGACTTGGAGATGGGAAGCTCCCTGCCAAGGCATGAACATGGTCACTTGGGCCCGATCCTTGTCTTTGATTTGTGGCTCTGGTGAGGCGACTAGCCAGCAACAGGGGTCAGCTATTCAGGGATGCTGGAACTACCATGGCTCGCTTCTCTCTCCCACTGGACCACCACTGCCTCCCTTCTCCTGCACTGTCCACTTCCTGCCACAGCCCCCATCGCCTTCTGTCTGCCCACTGCCAGTGCTTCTTCCTGCCTGTGCACATGGCAATGGAGAAGAAAGGGCCCTTCAGACGTGGCATGGAAAACGACCTGTCCCCAGACAGATGTGGTCCTCATACCATGTGCATATTCCTTATCACCATCCCTGGCACTGTCTGTCTCTCACTAGTATTGTGGGGGTCCACTGCCTGAATTACTCAGTGTGTAATGCTTCTATTCATCCTGGGTGCTATGTGCATCCACCTGACAAAATGTGTGTGTGTGTAGGTCCATGCCCATTCCTGGGACTGCGTCGATGGTTTGCACGGTACCCGCTGGCAGCTTTGAATGCATCATATATCGTACATACATTCTGAGTGCCCATTCTATGCAGTGTGTTTCTCTTCCATCTGCCACGTCATCAGTCTGTAGTGACAGTGTTCACACTCTGGGCTGAACCATTAATGAGATCAGAAGAGCTTGGAGAGGTGGCTGGCTTTTGCAGAGAGCTACAAGCAACTCCATTTTTATCTGTTCAATCTGTGACCATCAACCCCAGTGACCATCGCTGAATTCCCCCTCTGCTCGGATGCTGACCACATGTAGGACAGCATAAGCTGATAATTAGGAGGTGCCCATGTTCAATAGATGCTACAAACAAAGCCACGCTCTCCAGATTGCCATTGCATTCAGAGTGCGGACAAGTAATGGAGCAGAACGACATTTATTCATTAAAATTCTTCCAGTGAAAAACATTCCCTTGTTATTCCAGCATTTTGCATCTAGTCCAAAGCAAAACCCAACAGGCACAGCAGAGAGAGGGAGAAAACCAAACAAGGCAACGTTTTTACCTTGCATCTGTTACAATGATTGCATCAGCCTTAATTACAATAGAACTTTCCACCCTTTAAGCGTTTAGGCACATGCAGTATTCTCAATTTCCCTGTCTTCCACTGGCTCCATCCTTGAAATGGTTTTTCCATGCATTCAAAACAGTTTGTAATTAACAGTCCCATTGTTTTCTTTTGAACCGGCACTGAGATGCAGAAACCAGAGAGTGAGAGAGATGGGGAACAAAGTGCCTCGTTGATATGACCGGGGATTAGTTTGCTTTTAAGAAGTCCCTTTTTCCATTTGATGGAGAATTTTGTGTGGGTGAAAGGTTCAGAGTCCTGGATTGACAGCCCTGGCGACTCAGTTGATCTGCTTATCTCAGAGCAGGTATAGCCTGGCAGCACAAGCAGCTTCCCATCACTTCAACAATGTGGCCCGGTCCGTCTTTGGGTTGTCTTCTCAGGCCTTGACCCAGGGGCCCAGTAAGTGCCCTCAGGAGTTGATGATCCCACCAGGAACCGGATTGCAGCCATCAGTTCATTTCACACAGGGGCCACACAGCAGCTCCGAGATGGGGATGACTTTTGTCCACAGTCTGGAACATCACCAGGACACTGACATAAAATACATCCACCGGCAATCCCCAGAAGCAACCAGTGCCCCAGCTCTTCCCCTGCCAAGCACAGCACAGATGTGCTCTCAATCCTCAGCCCCTATAAATCCCCAAATCAGATAAGTTCCCAGTCTGTAGTTCTGGTGCAAACCCTGGGCAAGAGGGCTGTTCCCTCCATCTGTGCTTCTCATAGACAATCTGCCTTTGAAAGTCTTTGTGGCATAAATCTTGGAGTATGGGGAACTGCTAGGGCACCTGGATTTTGTTTAACAGATGGGAACACACATATTTCAGGCAGAGAGCTTTTCCTGTGTTTTTTTTTAAACTAGAATTTATATTTTCAGGTGGGTCCTACCAACTCTCCAGATTTTAAAGATTAGCGGGAAGCAGGAGGGTGTTCTATTCAGCGTATTGCTTCCAGGAGATGCTCTAACTCCATTTCTGTTTAAGAGAGGGCACCCACGTTTGCTTCCAAGCAATGGTGCCAAGATTAGAGTTCACTAAGTTACCTCTGCCGCACTGTATTGCTTGCAAGCATGTCAGGTTGTCCCATAACTGCAGAGGTACAATCTGCCGTACTCTGCCCTACTCCCATGGTCATGTCATTTGACACCTTGTAGTTATTTGTTGAGAGCTATAATAGCTCACAAGGTGGCCTTATCTAGAGACAGAAAATGGCTGGAAGTCAGGACTTTAGTGGTCAGCTCCCATCTCTGTTCACAGGATGATGTTGGGCAAATCACAGCCTCTCTCTTGTTATCTCCATTCTGCGGCCTGTAAATGGGTGTGACAATATGTACAACATCTACCTCACCCGTGGCCTGCTGTGAGGCAGATACCATAGCATGTTGGTGGGACATAGAGATGACGGTATTCCTTTCCGCCTGCCAAAGTGGTGAGCCAAACGTGATAGTCAACCCTAGAGACATCTGCATGCAATAAGCTCCCAGAATGCTCTTTTCTGCAGGATTCCTGGCAACCATGTACTCCGCCAGTGAAGGAGGCCGGAAGAACCCTCCTCCTCTTCCCCATCTCCATAATTGCATGACTGGTTGAATCGTTGTGAATAAAGGAGCCAATCAGTCTGAAGAACTTTTGCCTCGCCCTCACCCCCACTGCCTGTCTACGTGAGCCCATGTCCTACGTGACTGAAGAGATCAAACACATTTGAGATGATCTCTCTAGCCCCAAAGACACATGGAAAAGCCGTGACCATTCCAGCTTTCTAACTGGAGTTTGGTGCAGTCCCGGGAAGCCAGGAGGGCCACCACATGGGAAATAAATCCCTGATCCTCACGGCTGATCCTGCCCGGAGAAGCACCCATTCCTAACAAGCTTCATATCTCATCCAGCCCCACCGCAGGCAGTGCCATATTCTGGTTGGCTCTTGGAAACCATCGCTTGACCCCACTGTTCTTTTCCACTGGCACCCTCATGTGATGGGGCTGAGGGAGTAGGAGGGCACTGGGCTTTACCATGGGGAGAGCCTGAGAATTCATGGTGCTGAGGAAGCCTGGCACTGAAGGCTGAGTTGCTCTCCTATGCCCACTTACCCTCCTCACCCCTTTTGTCTCCTGTGTCCTGAGGGCTCTTGGAGCCCCTGTAGTGCTGATGGTAAGTGTGTGGCTTGCACTAACCCCCAGACTGGCTGCAACGACTGAGTTAGAGTGCAGCCCCATCCGAAAGAGGTTTCTTTTCTTCAACTTGTGGTCCACTGCCGGCTGCGGCTGCTGAGATGGTTAAAACAATCGCTGAAGGGGACGGTACACGGACATCACCGGGCTGGGTACAGAATGTCCCATCGATAGCCCAGCAGTGAGACCACCAGCATGGTTAGGCTCTTCCTCACGCTTCTGGATGAATGTTGCCAGCCAGAAGTATTGGCCTGCCCCATGCCCACTGTATATCTCACCCACTGGCTGGCCTAGCTGAGTGTCCTTTCCACCTCTTATCGCTAGGATTCTCACTGCCCTCTCCCTGTGCTCTCGTCCTGTGTCCCCTCTCTCTCCATCACCCCTCCTCCCTCCTCTCACGATGCCGCCATTTCTCCCACCCTTCCCGCACCCCTTCATCTTTGCCTTTCCCTCTTTCCCCCGCCCCTCCATCTGTTATTTCTTTTGCTGTCTGGTGTTATTGACTGCCACAGGGCATCGTACTGAGTCAGGCAGTGGAGTCAGCAGTACATACGTGCGAAGGTGATGAGAGTGTTGGAGAAGCAGAAGGAGAGTGAGACTGGCTGGCGCGTGGGGAAGGGGGAGGCCAGCGCATGCAGACAGCTGCCAGAGTCTAATGCAGGCTGTTACTTCAGACAGACCCCCATGAGATTTGTGGGTAGCAACCGATTAGATTCCCCAATCGGAGCTATGTAACCTGCTCATCCGCTGGATCTATTCACCGCCATTGTAGCAGGGCTTACACCCAACCCCTATGACATCCCACTGAGCGGTTACTATTTGCACTAGCCCTGCAGTGACATCCTTCAAGGTATGTGCTTTTGCAGGTGATGACATCACACAACAGCCACCAATCAGAGTTTCTGTTGTTTCAGGAAGTATCACCTTCAGGGAGTGGAAGGGGAAAGACGTGCAGGAGATGTGGCAAGACTCTCCACCAATGACTTGTCTCAGACTATTGATTTTTAAAAGATTATTAAATGAATACATGTTGAACCTCTCTAGTCTGACACCCTCAGGACCTGACCAGTGCTGAACCAGAGAATTTGCCGGAGCAAGGGAGGTCAATATTGTCTAGCAGCATTATCAACACTTCTGCTGCTTTCTGGGCTTTTAGAAGACATTTAGAGGTAAATTAGAGCTAAATAACAGCACAGAACACTGAGAGCCAGGTCTGGTGGCTGTAAACAAACTCTATGGAACTGCGGGAAACTTGGCCACACCCATGAAAAGTGGACATCCAGCTAACTAAAATCATGCCGGACCATGGATGCTGTGGGACCAGAGAGTGCCAGATTAGAGAGGTTCAACCCGTACTTTGCTTTTCTGTAGGTCCTTGCATCTAAGTAGCTCAAAGCAGCTTATGAACAATAACTAAGTCTCACCACATCTCGGTAAGGCACCTGGTTCTTTTATCCCACTTTCCAGATGGATAAATTAAAGACATGCTTAAGGCCATGCAGCAAGCCAATGCCACATGTCCCATCTCCTTGTTCTCTGTTCTAACCATTAGACAATATAGTCTGTTAGGTGGCTCCTGGGCAGATTTGGTATACATTTTCGAAAGGCTGAGCTCAGTGAAGTCTCTGTTACAAAATCCTCACCACTTCCAACTTGCGATGAACAAATACACAATGGCTACGTCTAGACTGGCATGATTTTCCACAAATGCTTTTAATGGAAATGTTTTTCCATTAAAAGCATTTGTGGAAAAGAGCGTCTAGATTGGCACGGACGCTTTTGCACAAAAGCACTTTTTGCGGAAAAGCATCCGTGCCAATCTAGACGCGGTTTTGCGCAAGAAAGCCCCGATCGCCATTTTCGCCATTTGGACTTTTTTGCACAAAACACTTTTTAGCTGTCTACACAGGCCCTCTTGCACAGATACATTTGCACAAGAGGGCTTTCTCCCAAATGGGAGCATCACAGTATTTGCGCAAGAACACTGACAATCTTACATGAGATCGTCAGTGTTCTTGCACAAATTCAAGCGGCCAGTGTAGACAGCTGGCAAGTTTTTGCACAAAAGCAGCTGTTTTTGTGGAAAAACTTGCCAGTCTAGACACAGCCAATGTGTGGCCAAGCGGATTATGCCAGCCTGAGAGGAATAACCATGCATCCTATCCCAGTGCCTAGGAAAATGAGCATCAAGGGACTCCAGAGGCATTGATGATTACAGGCACACCATGTGGCCCTGGCAGGATTTGCTGACGTCATCTCATTATATTAGAGCAGGCATGTCCAAAGTCCGGCCCGTGGGCCAATTGCGGCCCGTGTTCCGGTTTAATATGGCCCCCCAGGTAATTTGGCAATATCTATCTTTTATGGCCCCCAACGAATCCATATGTATTGAGATGAATACATTGTAAAATCTCAGTTAATGTCAGTTGGTCTAAATCAGTTATAAATATATTTGGACACAACATATATACTTGGTGTTATGTTCCTGTTCATATTTTTTGAACTTAAAAGTTGACAGACAACCTTTATTACCAATAATATGTAATGTACTTTACAATGTTCCTGACATATATTTCAGCTTCCTGGATTTTTTTTTTCATCTGGCCTTCAGATATGAAAGGCAGAGTGATTTAACACCTGTTTAGATTTGTCATCCATGTGATGAAATGAAAAGTATGCCATTTGCAATAAACTTTGCATAAAATAGTTAATTTGCATTTAATTTTAATGGTTCAAAGCATGTCAGGCAAAATGGTCGGCCCTCACGCATGTTCACTTCATCAAATCTGGCCCTCTTTGAAAAAAGTTTGGACACCCCTGTATTAGAGCTATTAGGGTTTTACCAATCTCCACTGAGCAGTGGGTAGGAGACAGCAATTGTTTCAGCTGAGTTCCTGGGAAGGGCACTGTCTAAATGTTGTCCATAGCAGTCAGGCAGGTTGTCCTGGGAGCCTGCACTGACAGGCAGGAAGAGAAATTAGCGGAGGAGCAGCCCAGGTGTAAAAACTCTAGAGGAATTTTGCACCCATAGAAATGAATCATGAGTCTATATCTAAGAAGGTTCACCTCTAAGTCTGCACCCGCAGGTAAACAAAAAACCGTAAGAAATATTGACTACTTGATTGCTTGCATATTCCCTCTAAGGAGTTAATCATGAATACTTAGGGGAATACATGGGCCCAGTAACCTCTGTTTATGCTGAGATCAGGGTTTGAGAGCAGAGAGTTTAGGGAGGTGGTTGTCTCTTCAATCCCTGTGGCTTCAGTTTGGCACAGATCACAAATATTAGCATGGCCTGTATATCTCTGGCATCCTCACCAGAGCTGGTCACATCACAGAACAGTACTATTTGAAAACAATTAATGGATGAAAAAACTGGCAAAGTTTGCTGTGAATATTATTTTCAGAAAAACTATTCAGTCATCTAACCCCCAGACTAGAAGTCTTTGTAAGAAAGCCTGCCCGGTCTTTGGGGAAGTTGCTGCCTTTTTGCCCTGTGTTTGCACAGCACCTGTGGGAAGAGACTGTCTAGGAAGGAGTACTGCTGAAAGGAATCTAGGGATCATAGTGGAGGACAAATTAAACACGAGTCAAGAGTGTGACACTGCTGCAAAAAAAGCAAACATGATTCTGGGATGCATTAACAGGAGTATTGTAAGCAAGACACGAGAAGTCATTCTTCCGCTCTACTCTGTGCTGATTAGGCCTCAATTGGAGTATTGTGTCCAGTTCTGGGCACCACATTTGAAGAAAGACATGGAGGAATTGGAGAGGGTCCAGAGAAGAGCAACAAAAATGATTAAAGGTCTACGAAACTAGACTTATGAGGGAAGACTGAAAGAACTGAGCTTGTTTAGTTTAATAAAGAGAAGACTGAGATGGGACATGATAGTGGTTTTCAAGTATCTTAAAGGATGTTATAAGGAGGAGGGAGAAAAAAATTTCTTCTTGGCTTCTGAGGATAGCACAAGAAGCAATGGGGCTTAAATTTCAGCAAGGGAGTTTAGGTTGGACATTAGGAAAAACTTCCTGCCTGTCAGGGTGGTTAAACAATGGAATAAATTGTTAAGGGGGACTGTGGAATCTCCATCACTGGAGATATTTAAGAACAAGTTAGACAGACACCTGTCAGGGATGATCGAGACAGTGTTTGGTCCTGCCATGAAGGCAGGGGACTGGACTTGATGACCTCTTGAGGTCCCTTCCAGTTCTAGTGTTCTATGATTCCAGCACAGTGGGGGTATGTCTACACTACATGGCGCTGTCGACGGAGCCATGTAGATTTGTTTATTGGGCAAAGGGAAATGAAGGGGTGATTTAAATAATCGCCGCTTCATTTAAATTTAAATGGCTGCCACACTGAGCCGACAAACAGCTGATCAGCTGTTTGTCGGCTCAGTGCGCTAGTCTGGACACTCCCCGGTCGACATCAAAGCCCTTTGTCGACCGCTCCGGTAAACTTCATCCCATGAGGAATAAGGGGGTGGTTGACAAAGGGCTTTGATGTCGACAGCGGAGTGTCCAGACTAGTGTGCTGAGTCGACAAACAGCTGATCAGCTGTTTGTTGGCTCAGTGCAGCAGCCATTTAAATTTAAATGAAGTGGTGATTATTTAAATCGCTGCTTCATTTCCCTTTGCCTACAACCCTAATCTACATGGCTCCATCGATGGAGCCATGTAGTCTAGACACAGCCTGGGTGTCCTACTATAAAGCTGGGGTTCCCAGGCACCTTAACAATACAAAGAAGAAACAAATAATTAAATAATGATGTGTCAGTGATACACAGGGCATAGAGTTGGTCTGTATTATACCAGATAAAAGTAACCTCAATAGCAGATTTCTGCAAAACCATACAAATATGGTAAATGTCTGTATTTTCATTTTACTCATACTAGCTCCCCCACCATCTTTCCTATTTTTTGTAAAACTGCTTGAGAGTGATGATTTGGTGACACTCACAACATTTTACAATTTCACTATGGAAACAAATTTATGTGAAATGTTAACACATTTCCTCCAAAAGGTTTCCTGTTTTCATGCCAAAATGGAATAGCCCTTTCACAGACATGTCACCAATTCCAAATTCACCCCGAAAGGGCAGATCTTGATTAAATTTGAATTTCACTGCAAACATTTTGCTGGCCTCTGCTCATTACTGATAGGTAACCTACGTCCTCTTGTGAGAGCTACAAGTTCCCCCTGCCCTCTCTCCTGGCTAACAATAATGTTTTGTTTTGCTTTAGCACCATGCATCCTGAAGGCTCTCAAAGTGCTTAGCAAACTAAACACCAGACTCACTTAATCTAATTTTGAAATGCAGCCATCTCTGAGTGGGAAAGTGGCAGCCATTTACAAGGAGCACTGTAGCATTGACATGATTTTGGGATGGGAAGTGAAGCCATGGAAACTGCAGTGGTGAGTTCTAATACTCACAACAGACTCCCATTCCTGACCTCAGAGATGCCCAGACTGGTCTGAGGAGCACTTGGCTGGTGATCTACAGAGAGCTGGCTAGGCACTTGGCACTAGCCCCTTCTCCTTGTTTGATGGGAATGGGAAGTCTCCACAAGGCAGTCCATCAGGCTGAAGTCTTCACTCTGAACAAGATGAGGTGCTCCACTTTGTTCTTTACCTGCCATTCAATTTCTCAGCCTAGACTCTGCTGCTCCTGGCCCAGAGCAAAGTCCAGCATGCGCTGTGGACTCCCAGGCTATGTCTACACTGGCGGGTTATTACACAAGAACATCTTGCGCAAGGGTTCTTGTGCAACAACTCTTGTGCAATAACACGTCCACATTGCCATGTGTGAGATGTGCTTTTGCACAAGAGCATCCATGCTCTCTTGCTCAAGAAAGCTCTGATGGCCCTTTTAGCCATAGGGCTTTCTTGTGCACGAAACCCCTGCCGTGCGTCCACACTGCCCTCTTGCGCAAGAGAGCTTACACCTGTTAGAAAAGAGCATTGCTCTTGCTCAAGAAGCCCTCTCCTACCACACTTTCCTGTAAATCTTCTTGTGCAAGAGCAGGTGGGCAGTGTGGACGCTCTGTGGAAGAATGGCCATTCTTGCACAATAACCCGCCAGTGTAGACATAGCCCCAGGGTACGTCTATGCTGCAATGCTATTTTGGGATACCAGAGTATCCCGAAATAGCTATCCTGTGTCTTCACAGCAAGCCCATTATTTTGGGCTCATTATTCCGATGTCCATGTAAACCTCATTCTACGAGGAGTAAGGGACGTTTTGGAATAGTGCTTTATTTTGAAATTTGGTGCTGTGTACATAGTGCGAAATGATGAATTAAGCTATTTCAAAATAGCATTGAAATAAGCTAAGCAATTTGCCTAGCTCAAATTACGAATCTTATTTCGAGTTACAGTGCCGTGTAGACGTATTCCCCAGAGGGCTACAGACATGGCAGGCAGTCAAGATGCAACTGACCTTGACTCTGTAGGTTTCGCCACGTGTGTGTAGACCAGCATAGGCAGAACATTAAAACCTAATTTTCTTGTTGGGCATACATAATTGGCGAAACATTTCTAAATCTGTGGCTTTCAGGTGAAGTCACTGCCAAACAGAGAGAGAAAGAAGAGGTGAAACAAAGGACAGAGGGAGACCAAACCACAGGAATGAAAACCAAATTTCTCTGTTTTCCTCTCATGTTTTCATGTTGCTCCCCCTTTTCTCTCCCCACTTTCCTTTTTTCCTCAGTCACCACATTCTTTCTGGGAGAAAGCGGCTGCTGGAAAACAGAGAGGAGAAGACAGACACTGCTGTGGAATTATTTAACGAGCCAGAATGAATTGCATTTGAAATCATTTAAATGGGATCTGGGAGTATTTAACTGAAGCACAGGAACTTAACAAGAGTGGGAAAGGATCTTTGCGCTAATTGCCGGCAATGACATACCTACAGAGAGAGAACATGCCGCAATTAGTAAGCAAGTCTGTAATTTCAGCCTCAGGTCCCTGCCTGCCCTGGAATATGGCACAGATTCTTGGCTGGAGGGGAGAGCAGGGTTGCTATCCACAGGTGACCGGAGATGGTAGAAGATGAAGCTCCAATTAGAGAGCATTTAGCCAAATATTTCACATTTTGTGGTGGGACTAAATAAAATGGGATATAGAGGCGAACCAGCCAGTCTTGCTTCGAGTCCGGGCTTCGCAATCCTCACACTCAGATGACTCATTTTGCAAAACCAAACCCACACTTTGTTTTTGCCCACCTCCAGTTCCTATGCTAAACCTCACTGCCTGGGTCCAGACTAGCCTGGGACTGTAGGAATTCGCAGTGCAGCTAGGCCCCACTCCTGCCCTTCAAGAAATGAACTGGAGTGAGAACTGCCCAGCACATTGTGCACAGAGCACAAGCAGCCACCGGACACCAGTGACTCCTGCTCTGCTAGACCGAGGTGATTAGATTTAGCTCTTAAAGGGGCAAGGCTCCATATCCCAGAGCCATCCAGTCCTCATCTGCTGTCTGGTGCTAGGAGAACAGGCCCTCTCATGCTAGGCACTGCACAGTCATAGAACAGAGAGAGAGAGGCTATGTCTACACTACAAGCTTTTTGTGCAAACATGGCCATGTTTGCACAAAAACCAGCAGAGCATCCACACCTCAAGCACGTTTTTGCTCAAGAAAATCGACAGAGCAGAGGGCTTTTGCTGGTAGAGTTATTCCTCTCCCCACGAGGGATAATTCCTTTTTGCGCTATAACTCTTGGGCAAAAAGGCAGGTGTAGATGCTCCGGAGGGGTTTTTGTGCAAGAAACCTCTATCAGCAAAAGCACAGGTGCTCTGATGGCCATTCTGTGAATGGCCATCAGAGCTTTCTTGCGCAAGAGTGTCCATGCAGTGTGGATGCTCTCTTGCACAAAAGCACATCCCTTTTGCCATGCACTTTGAGGTGCGGACGCACTTTTGCTCAAGAAGTTTTTGCGCAAGAACTCTTCTGCAAAAGGCTTCTTGCCCAAAAACCCTGCAGTGTAGACAAAGACAGAGAGTCCCTGCCCCAGAGAACTCAGAGGCTGAATGCCAGGCAGCATGCAATAGGGCAAAACAGATAAGCAAATAAACTGGCGAGAGGTGGGGAAGGGGGATGAATGAAAGAAAGAAATCGAATTGAGCCTAAGCTTAATATTTCAAGACCAGTTGTTGAGCAGGAATGCTCCCCTTGCGTCCATGGGGAGTACATATCCTCACGCCTGCTGCTCTCTATTAGTAGAGATTGCATTTTGCAGGAGAAAATTCTGTCACATGTATCTATTGGTTATAGACTATCACCTGCGCAACAGGGTGCTAGTGATTTTAGACCACGCTAAATATCAGCCCCTGAAATGCAAATTCAGAAAGTGACCAAGCAAAGTGGATTCAGTGCCTGGAAACCACTGCTGGTCCCCTTCTAACACAAGCTGACTGTAGGCAGAAACTGTCTTGGGTACTAGATAGTAAATAATGGAGCTGACTTTCCCCATAGTTTACCTAAGTGGTTTTCCTCCTTGCGTGTGGGTGCATCAGGCTAGTGGATTGTCGCTCTGCATCTCAAGCCCAGCAGCTGGGTACAGCCTCTGTGATGTGTCAATACTGTTTTCCTTCCTTCCTTTCCCTGGCACCCCCTTGCCCCGCCGCAAGCTCCATCTCTGATGCTGCTGCCTTTATTCTTTGTCTCGCAATCAGTTTTCATCTCAGTAATTCCCATTCAAGGCCTAGTCCCTGATCTCTCTAATTGAGATCAGAGCTTAATACATTGGGTGGGGGAGGGGACCTATTTTTAATTTGCTAGGCTCCCATTAATTCTTCTAATTACAAAATCTCCATCTTTCCATCCTTCCAAGTTCAGAGGAAAACTCTCTGTGACTTCTGTCGGAATCGTCTTCTGATAAATTGGTACCACAGCCTCCTTGAACAGCTGTCCTCTTGAGCAGACATAGTAATTAATGTGAATAATAAATGCATTCAAAGCAGGTTCATAACCCTCCATTCTGTGCACTCAGACTTCCATTCGCATTGCAAGAGACACACATCAACGCTCCACTCACAAAACAGGTCCAGGGGAGCTGCTTCAAATCTAACAAGCCTGGTTTTCATTAGCAGTTCTTAGGCCCACAAGAGATCTTCATAGACAACAGGCCTCTTGGGAAATGGAAGCTTCTGATTGGCTGGAAATGAGGCCATGAGATAAAATAGTCATAACAAATTGGGCCACCAAGGACTTTGCTCTTGTCACTAAGCTGTACACCATGGGTGCGGGGAACATCATGGCATCCATGAGGATGGAGCTCACACTCAGCTGCTCTAAAAACACAGGCTAACAGAGAATCTTTCTGAGTAGTACAGGGCTATTGACACACATATCGGGGTGAACATGCATATAATACATATTCATTGCAATATGCTGCAGATAGACAGGCAGTCCCTCTAGTCAGACTCTGTCAGGGGAGCTGGGGAAAAAGTGGGAATGACTAAGTCCCATTACTTGTTCATCTGTTTGCCTGACTTTCCAGCACAGGGAGTAGTGTGTCCACCTGGATCCCAGGCATAGACACAATACCAGGGGAGGTCTAAGTCATGCTGGTTACAGGAAATGTCTGCTGCTCTCGGATAGGTGCAACTATGAGAGATGACATACGCCTGTTCCAATCACGCAAACTATTGCCAGTGATATTCATTTGGATTTTTAATACATCAGCCTGGGCTGTGCTGAAATATTCCCTCCAATTGTTCCAATCCATGTGCAGAATAATTTTTATGTGCACCAAGGCATGTGCAGATGTGCACCACCAGTAGAAACACAGGCTGTCGATTGTGGGAGCTCTGCTAATCAGCTGGGCAGCATTGGAATCTCTCCTTGGTGGCCACCCACGCGCTCAGTTTACAAGGAACATTGCTGTGTGGCCCAGCCCATGCCCAGCTTTGTGTTCACATCACCTTCTTGCCCTGCATATTTAAGGAGATGGAGTTTTACAGAAACAAATGTTCCCAGTAAGCACATTTCAGGGGCACAGGCATGTGGGTTTGTGGGAATCAAACTGTAAGTTTGCACATGCATGTAGTTGCACTAGCAGGTCTTGTGAACTGCATTCAGCCAGTCAGGGGGCAGGACTAACACCACCTTCTCCTTCCCCAGTGATTCGGCTACAGCTGTGAGCAGTGGAGGGTCTCAAGTGTAAATGAGGAAGGTCCTCAACTAGGGAACTCACTTTTTCCTTGACCTGTGTCATGCTAAAAATCAGACTCGTGATCATAATGGTCCATTCTGGCTTTAAAATGTATGAACTTTCCTCTTCTCCGGATGATCAATCAATCAGATTTAAAATGCATGGCACCTATCTCCACAGTATATAGAGGACTATGTAGCACTTTAAAGACTAACAAGATGGTTTATTAGATGATGAGCTTTCGTGGGCCAGACCCACAGATTTGATCTGAGAAAGTGGGTCTGGCCCATGAAAGCTCATCATCTAATAAACCATCTTGTTAGTCTTTAAAGTGCTACATAGTCCTGTATTTTGCTTCAGTTACACCAGACTAACACGGCTACATTTCTATCTCCATAGTATATAGGTGTCCCTTAAGGTAGGTCTGTCATTTTACATACAGTGAAACGGAAGTACTGGAAAGTGAAGTGATGCCCAAAGTCACACTGTGAGTCAATGGCAGAGCTGGGACTGGGACCCAGGAGTCCTGACTCCCTCACTGTAACTGGTGGACTCACAAAGCTGGCAAAGTGGAGCGAGAACAGCTGAGGCTATGCCCACGCAGAATCAGGGAGGCCTAGCGCAGCAAAGCAAAGGTGTGAGCTTCGGTGAGCCCTCTCTCCATTTACACCAACTGCTGACTTGCACTTCCCCTCACACACACTTCAGAGGTGCCCATAACTGATTGACCCAGACAGCCTCATCCTTCTGTTACTATTGCTTTTGCCTTTATTTGCACAGTGTACACATCCACTGAGTTAATGGACTCCTTTCAGGAGTGGCCAAGCCAGGAGCCATCAGAGCAGATTTCCCTGAGATGAGCAATCCGTCCCAACCAGCGATTTCAATTAAAGGGTCATTAGTGTGAAATCTTATCCATCCCAGCTCCCATTTGCTGGCAGGAGGTTGTTCTTCTCCCTGTCCCGAGCCCTGTACTGCGGTTAGAACGCAAGTCTCTCGCTGGAGCCCACTAGCTTTGCTAAAACACAGCAGCTGCTGCCGATAAACAAACATATTGATCATACAGATATGGGCTGTCAGGGACTTAATTCATGAATGAAGTATGTTGTAAGAGCACTGGGTGGGCAAAGAGTCCATTTAAAGGGCCAGCAGCAGCCCATGGCAGAGACCTTGCTTCGAATTTGAAGACCAGCATGTCTCCGGCAGCCTAGTAACTCATCAGCTTTATAATATTGGGATGTGATCGTCTGGGACTTTAAAGGCGTCAGTGTGAATTGATCTACAGGACCAGCACAGCACAGCCAGCAAAAGAGCAAACTTCCGCAACGAAGACCTTCTTACTGGAGAGCATGGAGTGCAGTCCTCAGGGCTTAGCCAGTCCTCAGTTTCTCTGCTGAGACTGAGCTGAACTAGTGCTGGGTGGGACCCTTCTGTGGGAGTGAGCCGGGCTGAGCCCCACTAGCTCATTTCGCACTGTCCCTCACGTGGTTGTGCCATGTGCAGCTCTGCCAACACAAAAGAGTTGCTGCCAGTCGGTGTTTCCTGTGCACTGCGCCTTTAACTGTACAGTGTCTCCTTGCCTGTCAGTGGCAGGGGCAGGGGGCTCTGCATTGTGTCAGGGTAGCAGCCACCGAGCGAGTGACATCACTGTGCTCTCTTTCTCTCACAGAGAATTTAACTTGTGCTCAGGGGCGGCAGGTTTGCAGAAATGTTGATGTGCCCAGAATGCCCAGAGCCTGCACCCCTCCCCCACCCAAATTCCCTCCCACCCAGGATACTGCAGTGGGGGCAGCGCATGGTGACACACCCTCCCATAGACTCATAGACTTTAAGGTCAGAAGGGACCATTATGATCATCTAGTCTGACCCCCTGCACAGCACCAGAGGCTGCAGGGACCCATGTGCTGGCAGCCACATGGAGCAGGTAGGCAGGAAGCTGTTCTAGTCCTGCTGCACTGCAGGTAATGCTGGCAGGGACCCTCAGGCCTGTTTAAATTCCCTAGGGGCAGGATGAGAGACATACAGGATGGGGAAGCATGCCGCGGTGCCAGATGAGACAGAGGAAAAGACCCAGCCCTGAAGTTTGGTGGAGCCAAGCCCAGAGTCAGGAATATTCCTGATGCCCAGGCACTACAGGCCCATAGAACTCATCACCTATGTTTGGGCTTCTTTTCCTTGTTGTTTTCCTGAATTTGCAGTCATTTGGAGTGTCTGGAGACACAACAGTCCAGTCCCGTTGTTGGGAGAACCAGTCTAGAATGGAATAAAACTTAAAAAACAACACACAATCTGCAGCACCTTGGAGACTAACAAAAAATGTAGATGGTATCAGGAGCTTTCGTGGGCCCAACACACTTCTTGAGATGACTGGAGTAAGGGGTCCAAGGTACAAATAAGTAGCAGAGAAAGAGGGGAGATGGGGAGGAACAGAGAAGGAAAAAATAGGCAAACAATATTGTCAAATTAGAGTGTCTGTGCTAAATGAAGCTAATAGAGTAGATTACATACTCAGTGCTTAGCTTTTCAGGTCATTAGGTGTAGTAGTGGCCCATTCAGGTCAGGTCTTTGTTCAAACCTTGATTACAGGGATCAAACTTGTAAATGAAACCAAGTTCTGCAGCAGTCCGGAACTGGTGACGAAAGGCTTGGTCTTGCCGTACCAACAGCCAGTTCTCTGTCTTCCTGCACAACTGTTCAAATATGACTCTGGTTATAAAACTTACCTAAGCACAGCCGGTGTGAGGTGCTCCCACTGTGGAGCAATGGAATCCTCCTCAGATACTGAGGTGGTGCCTCTGAGCCTGGCCAGTCAGGGAACAATTTGCAATAGCAGCTGGCTGAACTATGCAGATGACGTGGGCTCCCTGCAAGCACCATCTCCCGGATGGCATCTCCCAGTGGGAGCACATGGGAGAAGAGGAAGAACTCCCAAATACTGAGGCCCTGTAGTTTCTGCTGCTATCCCTATTTTGGGGCAGGCCCAGGAAATGCATTTGTATCCAGCTGCCCTGAGCGGACACAAAGACAGAGAGAAAGCGTTGCTCCTAGGCCACCAGTATAACCTTATCCCAGGCATCAGCAAGGGGGGAACTGAGTTGCTGCTGAAAATGGCTTAACCAGCAGAGAAGGCAGGACCAAACCAGCCAGAACCATTTTGGAAGTCAGGGAGAAGTTTGATTTGGTCCTATCTACAGCTGCAGTTCAGCCATTTTTGCTTTGGTGAGGCAGTGCGGCCTAGTGGAAAAGGAACTGGCTCGGAAGTCAGCCTTACTCAGCCACTGATTTGCAATGTGACCTTGGGCAAGTGACTTCTTTTCTCTCTCTGTGCCTCTGTTTCCTCTCTGTGTGATCTATGTAGAGCAGTGTTTCTCAAAGTGGTCCGTGAAACCACTTTGAGAAACCTGCTAACTGGCGGCTCCGGAGCGTTTCTTTACTGGTGCCGCAGCCACGGAGCCACAGAGTCTCATGGCTCCCATTGGTTCTGGTCCACCATTTGTAACCAAGAGGAGCCGCAGCACGTACTGGCCGGATGTGATGGAGTGTCAGTACCTTGCTGATTGCTGTACTTGGGCTGTGGGCCGTGGATGACCCCTACTGGCCTCTGTCTGTAAACACTGCCCAGCAGGGGGTATCTTGAGGGCCCCCATGGCAGTGACCGAACCGGTTCTACCAGTTAAGGGATGGGATGGAACAAAAGAACTGAGTGTTGGGGGAAGGGGCAGTCTTGTGCTGCAACCATGAAGGAAACAGACTAAGGAGGGAGCTGGAATCTAGGTGCCAGGGACCCCATCTCAAGGGGGTTGAGGCATCCTGGCCCAGATTCCTGTAGACACATCACGTCTATGCTGGGCTGTATCCTGGAGAAGCAATAAACCCCCTGTATTCTGCTGGCTGGTGGAGTCTGTTCTTGCTGCTACGGGGCTGCAAGATCGGAGGAACCCCGACTCATTGTCACACCCGGCCCACGCCGCTTCCCGTGGCTCCCTTTGGCTGCAAATGGTGAACCGAAGCCAATGGGAACCATGAGGCTCCATGGCAGCAGCTCCAGTAAATAAACACACCGGAGCGGGCAGCCAGTTAGTAGGTTTCTCAAAGTGGTTTCACGGACCCTTTTGAGAAACACTGATTTAGAGCATAGGGTCAGCTTCTTTTATGCAGGGACATTTGTACAGCACCTAACGCAATGAGGTTTTGGTCCAGGAGTGGGCTCCTAGGTGCTATAATAAAATAAGTAGTAAATAATAATAATACAGTAATAATAATAATTAATAATGTGTCTGGACTGTGGTGTGAGCTTAACCCTGGCATTTTAAGTGCTAATATAAGATAAAATAATATCAACAATAACCATTCCAGCACCAGTCCATTTGCACCGGTTGGTGCTGCCCTTTGCCCGTGATGGGTCAGTTTCCCCAGGAAGGCACAGCTTAAGTATGCAGTCTGCACTAGCACTGCCACTGGGAAAGGTATGTGGAGAGGGACTGGCAGGCTGCAGGAAAGGAATGAGCACAACCCTTCTTTATTTATTTACTCATTCGTCCTTCCCTTTTACGAGGCCTGATCTGGGAAGGGCCCGCCTGACAGTGGCTACTGGAGAAAAGCCGCTGTGAGAAGAGGGGGAGCAGAGACTGCTGGTCTCTCGGGGGTTTCCATACAAGATTACAAAAGAGGATAAAGGGAAAATAACACCACATCATCAGCTTTAACCTTTGTGAAAAATGCTCCTTTGGAGAGGCCAGAGATTTTTATTCTAAAATCAATGATGTTTGTGTTCTTTGTAAAATCAAATAAGAGAGAGAGAGAGGGAAAGAAAATGGTGTTTGTGTTTATTGGCTCTCAGAGGCTACAATTTGGGTGCAGGCTACAGTCACTCCCACTGAATTGGACACCAGGAACAAGGTCAGGATAATAGGATGTTACAGGGGGTGTCTGAGACAATTGAGAGAACACAGCCCTTCGCACATAGTCAGGCCAGTCACACAAAGCCTGCATAGGGAACTACATCTTTCCACCCCAAAATGCCAGCACCAGGAGATGAACAGAGAGCTCTGGTTGGAGCGGCTGTTCCTTTGGAACTCCACTGTCTGACTCTTCCCTAAATCCCTGCTGCCTCTTCCCAGCCCTTTACTTCCATTGTCTTTGAAAAATGTTCCTGGGCTTTTAATTTAATGAGAAGGCTTCCGGTGGCTTTATTCAGCCATGCAAAATGCACCCTCCCTCACCCTGAGGGAGTGAAATTGGTTTGTTTGCTCAGCCTTGTGGTGATTTAGGGCCAGTTCTTGAGGCAATCCAAGCAGTAATGTTCCCATCTGGATTTGCATCCCATTGGGTTTTATATCTCGGTTGGATTTCATAAATTCTTCAAGAAACTCTCAGACACATTTTGGAGCCACTGTCACACCTCATCCGCCAGGGTTGCATCTTGCAGCATGCACCCAGGAAGGCACCACAGGGTCTCCTATTGCTTAGCCAGAGGAGATAGTCTGCCTGTTTCCATCACATTTCCCCTGTTGAGAGCACGTTGCACTTCCCTCAGATGAGAATCACATTCAGAAGCTTCCTCACTCTGGAACCTTGCCCCGGCAGGATGTCAGGATGTCAGGGAGGAGTCCAGTGTGGGTGGGGTAGGGTGGAATAGGGTCATTCTCCTTGCTAGGCAGTCCCAATGGGCAGAATTGTCAGGCTGCCAGGGCAGTGGGAGCTGAAAGGTTAATAAGTAAAAAATGTATCGAGTGAGAGAAGGAGACAGAACTCTCAGTAGTTCATCAGCATCAGATTCCAGTGAAGGGCTGTTGCCTGTGGTTTCTGAAGCTGCTGCCGAAAGGTCAGGCCTCTCATTGTGAGAAAAAGCCTGTTCTTCTCTTCTAGCTGTTCCATTAATGCTTGTTTTTTTCCTCTTGGTTTATTTTTAACCTTCCTGGCAGGAATGAACGAAAGAACGAGTGAACGAATGACAGAAAGCGAGCCCAAAGCCTCCCTTAATTGCCCGAGCGGCTTCTGCTAAGAGAGCTTCTGCAGGAGACACTGCTTCAGAGGCAGCTGAGAGCATTAGCACGGTGGATATTTACATGGTGACGAGGAGAGGGCTCTGGCAGGGTCGAGGATGGGAAGTGGGGACCTCTGCAGAGATAGCTTCAAGGCCGGGATGCTGGGGATCTGTCTGATGGTTTGCATTCTGCAGCTGGCTCATCGTGTTTCTTCCCCAGGTGCCCCTTTCACTTCTCAGACTAGACCAACAGCTTCTCGGCATTTCCGATAGGCAGAGGAAGGCTGGAGGAAAGAGTGGGCAGGGCGGAAAAGGGACTGGAGACGGGGGAACAATGGAGAGGAGGGACAGGTGTGTGGGCTTCTTGGCGCGTCAGGCATTTGTGAGTTTTCTCTTCAGACTTCACAGAGAGCCGTCTGGTTGGATTGGACAGTTTCATTGTCGTGACCTGCCCTATGGAGACAGCAGCCTTCCTCCTCCTCCATTTACAGGCTTGCTTCTTTATCAAGAGCTCAAGAGGATGGCCTCAGCACTACACTTAGGACAGCAAATTGCTCATGTGTTTTCTCTTCCTTTTCATTCCCTTTCTTCCCCACCTGCCTCTTCTCTCCCCCTGCCGCCCCCCAATCCTCCTGCCTTGTGGAGTGCCCAGTACCCAGGGGGCAAGGCTGCTTTTGCCTCCAGCTTCTGCTGCCATAAGCAGAAAGAGACTGGGGACTAAGGCTCAGGGCTTGGAGCAGCTGATGTTTGTCCAGCTGAAATACTGTTTGTAAGCAGGCTTCTTGCTGGAGAGCTGTGCTGGGGTGGGGCTTTGTGGCACTGGAATTCTCTCTTGCTCACGTGCTTCCCATTGGGCTCTGCGGCGTTAATCCCCATGTGGTGCAGCTCACTCGTGATTTTTTTTAACCCAACTTTGGGCGCTTAACTGACTGTGGCTCCACACCCTGCATCCTGCTCCCCTCTGTCTCCAACCTCATTGCTCTCTTCTTCCCTGCTCCCATCTTCATTTCCCTCTCTCCCATTTCTCTGTCTGGTCCCCATCCAAAAATAAAATAAAATAAACCGGTGTTTAACTCAGCACATGAATGGTCCCACTGACCTCATGACTGAACCTGTAACTTGGCTCTCCCCAAGGTGGCAAGTTTGAAACCCCCCATGCTGGAGGGATTCTGGTTCCTTTGCCCATCAGAAGAGTGGAGGTTTTACAAGGGTGGAAAAGCATTGTGGGCACCAAGGACGGCTGGGGAAGAGGAAAAGGTGAGGAAAGATCTTTGGACTCCTCCCCCCAATTTCAGTTTCCAGGTCTGACCTCCTGCTTGTGTGTAAAATGGGACTGAATCATCCTAACCTACAAAACTGGGTTATCATGAGGCTCAGGCCCCTGGTGTCTCAAAGCATGCTGAGAGGCCTGCTGGTGAAGGGCAGACCTCACACTTAACACTCAGTGAAAAATCACACAAGACCTGCCTTCCTCATGCTGTTAATTCTTTCGTTGCTGCTGCTATATTTATTCGTTCTGATGCCTTTCACAACACACCCTCCCAAAGCTCTGGGTGCCTGTCCGACAATATTAAGTGATGAAACACAGTTGAGGATCAGTAGCTAGAAAGCAGACCCACCACTATCCCCCAGTTTAGGAGGTTTAAGAGATTCCCTGCCCCTTCCCTTCCTGCCTACGGAAAACAGGTGGGCATCTCAGCATGGCACGGGGCAAAGTTCAAAGGGTGCCAAGGCCTGTCAACCCTAATACCTCAGAAACCCAGAGACTGACTCCCCTACATTTAGCCCCTGCCTGTGGCACTTCTGCTGCTCAGCTCAGTAACAAGTTGGGGATAATACAGTCAGGCTTACATCTCAGGACTTCAATATTCAATTAATCAATAGAATATTCCATTAGTGCAATAATCAGTTGGCAGAGCCTGATCTATAGGAACATCTCAGCTGGGCCTCGCAAATTGATTTCTGATGAAGTTCTAATTGACTTCACAGTCAGACAAGGGCCTGTCTGAGCGCAGTGAAGTCCAGCTTGAGAAAGCTGCGGCAGCTCCGTCTCCCCTCGAGGTGAGGAGGGGGAAGGTGTGATTTACGCCCCATTTATCACAACAGTCTCTATCCAATGCTGCTTTATTGGTCCCAGGTGAGAGATGAAAGCTCACTGCTTTAATGCTGAATGTCTCAAGCAACCCGAGACACCCGTAAGCTTCAGGCAGCAGCTTGTCACTCCCGGAGCAGGTGCCCTATGGGCTCCTTAATCCTGACCCCTTTAATGTAGGTCTCAGCTAGGGAGCAGGCCTCAGGGGGGCTGGGATTTCATCAGCACACATGTGCGTGCACGTTGGACTATCATGCAGGTTTTCAGCAACACAGACACCCTTGTCCCTCCCTTGGCAGAGAGGCTGCGGAGTGTATCTATTTACTGCTACCGTGGCTCATGGCCTCTGGGCAGGCCCGGCCTTTGGGGAAGGCGAGCAAGGTGGTCGCCTTGGGCCCCGTGCATTCAGGGCCCCACGGCTCAGCGCATTCAGGGCCCTGTGCTGTCTAGCTCCTGGGCCCGCCTACCCGGCCGGGAGCCACATGCCCGTGTGGCTCGGTGTGCTGCCTTGGGCCCTGCAAGCTCTTTGCCAGGCCTGCCCAGGGGCTCCTGCAGCCTCAGCTGCTTGTGGACTTTCAGGTGAAGATGGGAGTAAAGGATGCTCATTTTATCCTTGCTTAGCCAGGGACTGTCACCTTTCCTCTCTGAACTGCACTTCTGAAACAATTATTGTTACTAGTCTGCATGATAGTAATGCCTGATGAGGAATATGGAACGGCTGCCATATGAGGAGAGATTAACAAGACTGGGACTTTTCAGCTTGGAAAAGAGACAACTAAGGGAAGGCATGATAGAAGTCTATAAAATCATGACTGGTGTGGGAAATGTGAATAAATAAGGGTATGTCTACACTACCCCGCTAGTTCGAACTAGCGGGGGTAATGTAGTCATCCGCAGTTGCAAATGAAGCCCGGGCTTTGAATTTCCCGGGCTTCATTTGCATGAAGCCGGCCGGCGCCATTTTTAAATGCCGGCTAGTTCGGACCCCATGCCGCGCGGCTACACGCGGCACGGACTAGCTAGTCTGTGCTGCGTGGCACGGGGTCCGAACTAGCCGGCATTTAAAAATGGCGCCGGCCAGCTTCATGCAAATGAAGCCCAGGAAATTCAAATCCCGGGCTTCATTTGCAACTGCGGATGACTACATTACCCCCGCTAGTTCGAACTAGCGGGGCAGTGTAGACATACCCTAAGTTATTTACTCCTTTCTATAACACAAGAATAGGGGTCACCAAATGAAATGAATAGGTAGTAGATTTCTTCAGTACTTCTTCACACAATGCACAGTCAACCTGTGGAACTCCTTGCTGAAGGATGTTGTGAAGGCCAAGATCAAAAATAGCTTCAAAAATAGCTATAGAAATTACTGGAGGATAGATCTATCAATGGCTATGTAGGGGATTGACCCCCAGAGGGGGGCTTAAGTCCGCCCCCTCAATTACCAAAGTCGTCTGACACTCCACGCGACTCACTCTGTGCGTGCCCCACGGCGGTTGGGGGAAGGGGGTCCGGGCCCGCCCTCGCTCCGGACCCCAGCCCAGGGCCCTAAGGTCAGGGAAAGACTCCCCACCTAGCAGGGGGGGTCGAGACCCCTAAACTCCCCTGCTCTCAGGGTCCACGTCCCTGCCCTGGGCCACTTCTTCCCCCGGAACCAATCGGTTCACCTGGGTGCTCCCTCGGTCCCCACCCAGGGCCTCCAACACCAGCTTACGCTCTCCGGGCCTTGTGGGGGAAGCGTCTCCTCGGCGTCCCCCCCTCTTGCCTGGCTCACGGCTGCTTTTGAATGGTCCGCCGGTCGCAGGCAGATGACGTCCGTGCCTTCATCTGCCTGCGGCCCCTCCCCGGGCCGGGCGTCATGTGACGTCACCACGATGTCACCCCGCCCCCGTCCTCTTCCGGCGCTGTCTGCCGGCCCCGGCTCGTCACCCGGCCGGGGTGCCGGCCCCCCCGTGTTAGCCCCGTGCTCGGCGGTCCGTGCCGCGCCGGGGGGTGAGCCCCCCTGCCATGCTTGCGGTGTCCCGGCGGCTCCTCTCACCCCCGCCCGCCCCGGCTCATTCCCCGACTGGTGCGCCGGCTTCCCCGCGCTGAAGCTGCGGGCGGCGGGCTGTGCCGTCCCGGGGGGTGAGTCCTCCCCCCCTTTCCGCGGCGTGCCGGCGGTTTTCGGGAGGGGCGGGGCTACCCCGCCACATGCCTTCCCCCTTAAGTCTGGTGCCCCACTCGCCGTCTCTGTTTCCGGATTCTCGGCCACGCGGGACAGCCAGTCTGCATTTCTGTTGTTGGTCCCCGGACGGTGTATGACCCGAAATTGGTAGGGCTGCAGGCTGAGATACCACCGCAGAATCCGTGGGTTGGTGTCTTTCATCTGCTGCATCCACTGCAATGGGGCATGGTCAGTCACCACGGTAAATTTGTCACCTACGAGAAAGTACCTTAGTGAGTCAATAGCCCATTTGAGGGCTAAGGCCTCTTTTTCCACTGTCGCGTACCCCCTCTCCCGAGGGAAGAGTTTGCGACTTAGATAGAGGATGGGATGTTCCTCGCCCCCCTCCTCTTGCGTCAACACCGCTCCCAGTCCTACTTCGGACGCGTCCGTCTGAAGGGTGAAGGGCTTATTAAAATCCGGTTGAGCTAGTACTGGGGCGCTTACCAGCCGGCCTTTTAGTTCTCGAAATGCGTCATCACAGGTTGGGGTCCACCTTACCCTTTCTGGTTGTCCTTTCCGTGTAAGGTCTGTAAGAGGCGCCGCTAGCGAGGAAAAGTTAGGGATGAACCGCCTGTAATAACCTGCTAGCCCCAAGAACTGCCGCACCTTTCTTTTCGTGGTTGGGACAGGGTGGTCCCGTACTGCTTGAACTTTGTCCACTAAGGGTTTGAGCTTCCCCCTCCCCACAGTGTACCCTAGATATGACACTTCGGCCCTCCCAAATTGACACTTCTTTGGGTTGGCCGTAAGCCCTGCCTTCCTCAGGGCTCCTAATACGTTCGTTATGTGAACTAAATGCTCTTCCCAGGACTTGCTGAATATCACGATATCATCAATATATGCTGCCGCGTAGTCCTGGTGGTCTCGCAGGACCCGGTTCATGAGTCTTTGGAACGTGGCTGCGGCCCCGTGCAACCCAAATGGCATGTTTCTGAATTGATATAACCCGAAAGGGGTGGCGAATGCCGTCTTTGCCTGGGCCTCGGGTGAGAGCGGGATCTGCCAGTACCCTTTGGTAAGATCGAGGGTTGACAGGTAGGTGGCTCTGCCCAGACGTCCCAGTAGTTCGTCTATGCGGGGCATGGGGTACGCATCGAACCTCGAAATCGCGTTGACTTTGCGGAAGTCGATGCAGAACCGTGTCGACCCGTCCGCCTTAGGTACTAATACAATGGGGCTGCGCCATTCGCTACGGGATTCTTGTATCACCCCCCATTCTAGCATGGCCTGAAGTTCCTCCTTCACCGTGCCCCATAACTTTCGCGGAAGGGGGCGCATATTATCTCTCACCACTCTGCCGGGTTCTGTCTCGATCTCGTGCTGCACCAGCGGGGTCTGCCCGGGTCGGCTAGTCAATACTGGCCTGAACTGGTCGAGGAGGTGGTGCAGCTGTTCTTGCTTCGTGCCCGGTAGCTCCTCTCCGATCCTTACTCCCTCGATTTTTACTTCGGGTTCCCCCCACGGACCCAGCTCGATATCTGTGTCTCGGGGTTCGATTAGGAGGACCTCCCGCGGGTGCCACTTCTTCAAAAGATTTACGTGGTAAATTTGAGTGTCTCGTCGGTTACGGTCCACCCGTATTTCATAGTCTACCGGGCCCAGCCTCCTTATTACCCGGAAGGGCCCCTGCCAGTGGGCCAAGAGCTTGGATTCCCCACTGGGTAGCAATAGGAGGACTTGCTCGCCGGGCTCGAACTCCCTCACCTGCGCCTTCTTGTCATAGTAGGCCTTCTGCCCCTCTTGCGCCTTTCCTAAGTTCTCTCGTGCCCGGCCCACCAGGGTATGGAGGGTCCCCCTCAGTTTTTGCACATACTGGGCTGCCCCCAGGGTGGGAGAAACCGACGTTTCCCATCCCTCCTTTACTAGGTCCAGAATCCCCCGCGGCCGCCGCCCGTATAACAACTCGAAAGGGGAATACCCGAGTGATGCCTGTGGTACCTCTCTGACGGCGAACATCAGTGCGGGGAGCAGCTTGTCCCATTCCCGGGGGTCGTCTTGGGCGAACTTCCGGAGCATCCCCTTTAGCGTGCGGTTGAAGCGCTCTACCAGCCCGTCGGTCTGGGGATGGTACACCGACGTCCGGAGCTTCCGAATCTGCAAGGTCTTGCACAGTTCTGTCATAACTTTCGAGGTTAGGTTCGTCCCCTGATCCGTCAGCAGCTCTCTGGGCAGCCCGACCCACGAGAACAGCTTGACCAATGCCTCTGCAATAGCGGGGGCCGTGGCTCTTTTCAGGGCCACCGCCTCGGGGCAGCGGGTGGCGTAGTCTACGATGACTAGGATGTAACTGTGCCCCCGCCCCGATTTCTCCAACGGCCCCACTAGGTCTAATGCCACCCGTTCGAAGGGGGTCCCCACCACTGGCAGGGGGACAAGGGGCGCCGGTGGGACCCGGGTCCCGGATGATCGTTGGCACTGTGGACAGGAGTTACAAAAGTTCTTAATCTCTTGGTACACCCCGGGCCAAAAAAATCTCTGGAGTACCTTCTGCTGGGTTTTTTCCGTGCCCAGGTGTCCGGCCCACGGGTGCTCATGCGCTAGTTCCAGGACCTTCCATCGGTACGGCCTCGGGACCAGCAGCTGCCATCTCTCCTCCCCTGGGAGTTCCCCTGGAGATACTCGATAAAGGCGGTCGTCTCTTACCTCGAACCGGGGCCCGTCCGGTTGCTTGGGCAGGTCTTCTCCTGGGGTTTCCCCCGTGGTGCGCACCTGCTCCCAGGCTGCCCGTAGGGTGGGATCCTCCCGCTGCTGTGTGAGGAAGTCCCCCTCCTCGACGTCGAGTCGGGTCTGGCCCGATGTCTCAGCTGCCGGGGCCACCCCTGGGCTCGCTTCTTCCCCCTCCTGCTCTCCTTGGGCTACCAGGGTCCCTTGTCCCGCCTCAGGCTCCTGTCCGGGGTTCCTGCCCCTGTCCCACTGCCCCAGGAGTCGTTTCAGGCCGGGCCAATCCCGTCCCAGCAGGAGCGGGTATGCTAATCTTGGGCCGATGGCGACTATGCAGTTCCTTTCCACCTCCCCGTCCCCTATCCGTACCCGGGTTGTGGGGTAGTAGTGGATGTCCCCATGAACGCATCGGAGGGCTATCGGTGCGCCCCGGGCCCGCACCGGGTGTATCACGTCCTTCCGGACGATGGTCTGCCCGCACCCCGAATCTAGTATGGCCTCCACCGGGTTCCCATTAACCCATAGCCTCTTGATTACCTGCGCTGTGCTAGCCACCCTCCTGTCCGTGCCTCCCGTGCGTCTCTGCCCGAAGGTGCAGTCCATCAGGGTGCAATCCCTTTTGTAATGGCCCTCCTGGCCACACTGGTAGCAGACTACCTTCGGGGCCCCCTCGGGCAGTGGGGTGCCCGGCCCCATTTCCGTTGCTCCGTCCATCCTGGCTTCCCCCCCTGGGCGGCTCCACCGTGGTGCCAACCTTCTTGTCGGAAGGGGCCCCAGGGAGCTCCCGGATCCTCCTCCGGTGTGTTGGGCCCCTGCAGGCTTGGCCGTCCCCGTCTCACTCCTCCGAGGTTCTCTCGGGGTCCCTGTTGCTTCCTTCCCTACCGGCCCTTCGGCGGCCAGGTAGTGTTCCATAAGGGTCACTGCCTCATCCAGTGTCTCTGGGAGGTGTCGCCGGACCCACTGCTGTCCTTCGGCCGGGAGGATGCGGACGTACTGCTCCAGTATCACTAGGTCGGCCACCTGGACCCCCGTCTTCGCCTCAGACTCGAGCCATCGCATCCCTGCTTCTTTTACCCGCTGGGCCACGGCCCGTGGTCGCTCGCGAGGGTCATACTTGGCCTCGCGGAACCGCCGGCGGTGGGTCTCCGGGGTGACCCCTAGTTGATCTAAAATTGCTTCCTTGACTTTAAAGTAGCATAAGGCGTCATTGGCGGACATCCCCCAGTAGGCCAGCTGGGCCGGCCCCGACAGATAGGGTGCGAGGAGGGTCGCCCAATGTTCTGGTGGCCATTTCGCAGCGGTGGCCACCCTCTCGAACGTCACCAAAAATGCCTCTGGGTCGTCGTCCGGCCCCAATTTCGTGAGGCGTATAGGTAGTTGGGTGCCGACCCCCTCTCCGCCTCCGGGCCCTCCAGCTGCCCCGGGTACCGTCACCGGTGTCCCTCGCGCCATTTGCTCCTGCCGCTCCTGGAACTGGCTGAGGAGCTGTTGTAGCGCTTGCATTTGTTGCTGCTGCTGCACTTTCTGGGTCTCCGTCCACCATTCCAAGATCTTGTTTGCTTCCATCGTGTCCTGCTAATCGACACCTCGTTAATTTCTCTTACCCAATCCAGACCCCTGTTTCGGGGCCTGTCGTGCCCACATTCTCCACCACGTGTAGGGGATTGACCCCCAGAGGGGGGCTTAAGTCCGCCCCCTCAATTACCAAAGTCATCTGACACTCCACGCGACTCACTCTGTGCGTGCCCCACGGCGGTTGGGGGAAGGGGGTCCGGGCCCGTCCTCGCTCCGGACCCCAGCCCAGGGTCTTAAGGTCAGGGAAAGACTCCCCACCTAGCAGGGGGGGTCGAGACCCCTAAACTCCCCTGCTCTCAGGGTCCACGTCCCTGCCCTGGGCCACTTCTTCCCCCGGAACCAATCGGTTCACCTGGGTGCTCCCTCGGTCCCCACCCAGGGCCTCCAACACCAGCTTACGCTCTCCGGGCCTTGCGGGGGAAGCGTCTCCTCGGCGTCCCCCCCTCTTGCCTGGCTCACGGCTGCTTTTGAATGGCCCGCCGGTCGCAGGCAGATGACGTCCGTGCCTTCATCTGCCTGCGGCCCCTCCCCGGGCCGGGCGTCATGTGACGTCACCCCGCCCCCGTCCTCTTCCGGCGCTGTCTGCCGGCCCCAGCTCATCACCCGGCCGGGGTGCCGGCCCCCCCGTGTTAGCCCCGTGCTCGGCGGTCTGTGCCGCGCCGGGGGGTGAGCCCCCCCGCCATGCTTGTGGCGTCCCGGCGGCTCCTCTCACCCCCGCCCGCCCCGGCTCGTTCCCCGACCGGTGCGCCGGCTTCCCCGCGCTGAAGCCGTGGGCGGCGGGCTGTGCCGTCCCGGGGGGTGAGTCCTCCCCCCCTTTCCGCAGCGTGCCGGCGGTTTTCGGGAGGGGCGGGGCTACCCCGCCACAGGCTATTAGTCAGGATGAGCAGGAATAGTGTCCCTAGCTTCTGCTTGGCAACAAGACATGGATCACCTGTTCTGTTCATTCCCTCTGGGGCACCTGCATTGGCCACTATCAGAAGCAGGAATATGGGCTAGATGGACCTTTGATCCAACCCAGTATGGCTGTTCTTATGTTCAAGAAGCCCCAAACAAGATGGAGACCTCATGGTATTAGGTTATGTGAATACACATACCGGGAGGCATCCCCCAACCCTAAAAACCTTCCACATTGCCATGTATGCACCACTCAACAACTTAAGCTAGTGCCCAATGTGGCTGCCTGCATACACTTAGGCTGTGTCTCCACTACAAGGTTTTTGCGCAAACACTGGCAGAGCATCCACACCTCAAGTGCGTTTTTGCACAAAAAAAAATACAGTAAATTGACGGGACAAAGGGCTTTTGCCGGTAGAGTTATTCCTCTCCCCATGAGGAATAACACGAGGAATAACTACAGCTCTTGCACAAAAAGGCAAGTGGGGATGCTCCACAGGGGTTTCTTGTGCAAAAAAAGCCTATCAGAAAAAGCGCAGGTGCTCTGATGGCCATTCTGTGAATGGCCATCAGAGCTTTTTTGAACAAGAGCGTCCATGCAGTGTGGACGCTCTCTTGTGCAAAAGCACATTGCTTTTGCAATGCGCTTTTGAGGTGTGGACGCGCTTTTGCACAAGAAAGAGATCTTCCGCAAAAAGCTTCGTGTGCAAAAACCCTGCAGTGTCGACAAAGCCATAGTGCCTTGCATAGCATGTGTTACCCCTGTGCATTCCATAAACTAGCCTGGTTTCTTTCTAGGTGCAGTTTAAGGTGCTGGTTTCCATCTGAAAGCCACTTATGGTTTTGGCTCATTGGTACCATGAAGAGAGCTTCCTTCTGTGTGCTCCATCCCCATCAGCTGAGACAGGCCAGCTCTTGTGCTGGGGCAGGGCATTCTGGGTGGAGGCCTATTTGCCAGAAGAGGTGGCAGAAGTGGGGGGTGAGTTTCAGTTGTAGTTTGGGGAGTTCTCTGACCCGCTGGTAATGTCTTGGTGTCACTCTGCCTAATGTGAATGCAGCTGGGCACATGTTCCTAGTGCTAATGACAGGCTAGTGCTTTCCACATGGAACACGTGATCCTTATGATTTTATATTTCTGGTGTGTTTGTGCTGAGAGCCTACAGGGTGCTCTGCACTGCCCTGCAAGATACAAAGGGAAGAGACTTCCTGCCCCAGCATGGAGGGCCTACAGTCATATAGAGAGATGTTAGGAGAGAGACAGGTGCGTGCAGATTCGACTCCTGCTGCATACAGCGCATAATGGATTCTCTAGTGGCTGAAATGCATCATACTAGGACAGGACATCATCCCACGGCCAGGCCTAGCTTCCTGGCTGGTGCCTGGTATTTCCAATAGAGCACCTCAGTGATGCTACTGAACATGCCAGCTACATTAGGTTCTTCCAGCTCCTGCTAGCTCTGAGGAGATTCTCAGCTGAGGCAAGTGCTACACAGCTCCTACTGACTGACAGAGGAAGTGACACCTGCTGAGACCCCCTCCGAGCAGACCCTAGCATGCTCAGCCAGAGCGAGGCAGCTCCCGCTGGGTGACTCCCTGCTGGGACCCGTTCAGTGCATCTCCTGCTGATGCAAGGAAGGAGGAGATGCCCCGCTGCGACCTGCTCAGCTCCTGCTGATTGGCCAAGGGGAGAGCACTCTTTTGCCTCCTCTGGGGAGCTGATGTCCTAGGGAACTTTCAGTCCAAATTTCAGCCACAGGAATATGCTGGGGTCAGACAGGCCACCAGATGGGTGAGTGCTAATCATTTGAGCCAACTTCATTCCCTGTTCTCTCACTGCCTGGGGGCGATCATGCTGATTTCAGAGGCATGCTCTCAGGGAGCAGTGGCAGGGGTAATGTAAGGGTTAAACAGAAAACAACAAGTGTTTGGCTGGGTTCTGAATTATGAGAGGAAAAAAATGTAAAAATGTAAAAAAAAAAATACATAAGTGAGTGCAATTTCCTCCCCATTCTCTGGCTGTATTAACCTAACAGTAGGCTGGACACGTAGAGGACACTTTGTGGGCAATGACTAGTCTGTAATAGTGACTAATCATCCCTAACTGGGTGGGCTTTATTTTATTGAACAATCATCCAAATAGCTTTGGCATGAAAAAGAACTGCATCTCTGAACAGTTTGTTTGCAGAGAGGAATAATAGCCTAAAAGAAAGTAATTCCATCGGTGTATGTATTACTTGTAGTGATGGCTTTGAGAGAGTGGAATGCAGCCCAGGTAAATGCCCAATTAGAGGGATTTCAAAGGAACAACATAGAGCTACCTCGTTGGGGGGGAGGGGGTTCCCTACCATTTTTCCTTTTATTTATTTTAAAGGAGACAGATTTAAATATTTCATTTTGAAACTTGGTGTCTTGTGTTTATGAAGCAAAGTTCTCCCTCAGCTCATGGGAGCTAGACTGAAAATGGTGTGTTCAGATTCTTCCCCACTGCTGTGTAGAGGGGACCTGGTGGTTTTCCATCTGCTCATACCTGGAGGTCACAGTCAGTGTTCCTAGGTGAGCAGAAAGAAACATAGCCCTGTCCAGAATGGTATTTAGGCTGAACTTTATTGGGGGAGACCCCTTATTCAAATGGCAAAAGACACTTCCTAATGTCATTCTTTTAACTTCAGCCCTTCCTGAATTTAGGGTTATGGTCCCTGGCTCCAACTCCTTCCTTGAGTTTTACTTGTAGGTGGAGTCAATGAAACCTTGACCAATGAGGTTTTGCTTTAAAAAGAAATGAATGTTTGAGGGGAGCTAGCCACATAGCTGTGCCTAGCACAAAAATACAGGTAATGTAGCCACGAATCCATTTCCTTAGAATCCTTAGAGAATTGCTGACAAATGGGCCTGGTAATAGACTAAATCCAATCATAGGTGTTGCACATGGAAAAGATGTAATGGGCCTGATTTTGCAAAGGGCAGCTGCCTATGGCTATGCAACAAAATATCACCAGTCTCATGCCTCTTTTGCACTGCATTTACTCTAACTGCATACAAATGGCCATTTATACATGTACACCCACCCATACTTGGTGCGAACAAATATCCAGTTTATATGCACAAGAGCTGCACGTGCACACGGTTCATTTTGTTGCACACAGGATTTGACCTTATGAAAATTGGCCCCCTGAAGCCCTACACTCTGTCCCCTTTCCTATAGAGCCTCTCACATCTAAGTGTATGTCTTCACGACAGCTCTGTGACGTCGGCTGTGTCGTCACGTTTTATCACTGGGAAGAGCTCTCTCCCAGTGATTAACTCCCCCCACCTCATTCCAAACAAGAGGTGCTAGCACTGCCAGTGATAAAGCACTGGCTACACCAGCACTTTTCAGTGCTAAAACTTTTCTCGCTCACAAATATATTTTTTCACACCCCTGAATGACTACAGTTTTTGCGCTGAAAGTTGCAGTGTAGACCCAGCCTGAGATACTAGTTCTGATCCATCCCAGGCTGGGGGTGACTGAGAAAGCCATCACAACCTGACTGCAGTTGGATGCCCTTCTAATACACTGGTAACTGGAGTCAGTTCCCCGCAGACAGGCGTCCACATCACAGAACCTGCCATTGTAACATCAGAGTAAAAGCCAAGAATTTAATGAGCCGCAGAGAGAAGTCCCCTCTCAGTCCTAGATAAAGTCCTTGAACGGCACTTAGACAGGTTTGTGGCAGGCAATATGCCACCTACTGTGCGGTACCTGCTCTGTGGATAAGGTGAGGACTCCTGTCTCCAGAGCTGTCAATCCAGCAGCCTCAAATTCAATTAAAAGTTGTATGATTTTTTAATGCAATTTGTTTCTACCGATTTCCTTTCTCAGACTCATTTGCCAAGCTGCACGGCATATGGGCAGAGTGCACCATGTGTGCTGGGGAAGTGTGTCCAGCGCGCAGCGTGTCACAGACTCCCACACAAATATGGGGACTACGAAGCAGGAATCATTAAGTGTCATTATTAATATGCCGGAGTGTGACAGAAGAGGATTTATTTTTACATTGAAGCCTCACACGTACACTCTCCTCGTGATAGGGATAAAAGGGGAAAAGGGTTTCGTTTGACGTCTCTGCCACTGCAGCACATGTTGTAAATACACCGATTGTTCCACGATCACAGCCCAACCCAAACCAGAGTTGGAATGGTTGCATAATGGGAAGCTTTACATGCTACGTCCACTGTGGTCCTTGCTTGGTCTGTAATTGGGTCGGTGCTCATGGTAAAGGGTTGTTTAAATACCAGCTGAAAGCAGCACAATGCACTAGAGAGCAGAAAATGCTCAACAAGCAAAGTTGCAGAAAATAATAAGTGGCCTGAACTCCACGCATAACATGAACTTACTCAATCACAACCCTGTTTCTGAATTTCAGTTAAATTAAATTCAGATCCTCAGTTGCTGGAAGCTAGCGTCAGTGGAGCATTGGTCCAGCCCTGCTGATTTACACCAGTTAAGCAAATGGGCCGAAAAGTTAAAGTTCAGAAATAAAGGGTTGAATTTGATTAGCTTTACATTCTGGGTGAAAGTGTCTCTCAGTGATTGGGCACTTGACGGATCTTGCAGTAGCATAGTAGAAGTTGGTGGTGCAATGGAAATACCAGCACCGAGCATTGGAAGCATCGGCAGAAAGCCTCTACTGATATCCCAAGCCAAGGAGAGGATTCAAATAGACTCTACTGTAAACCTCTGAATCAAACCAATAGATCTATTATCAGAGTTCACCTATGTGTGATGTGCAACATGCTAGCCACTAGCCACATGTAGCTATTTGACCAGTTGAATGTGGCTAGTTTGCTGGTTAGACACCATGGAAATCCATTGCTGACCCTGGGCAAGATGGTTTTCTGCAGTGTACTCCCAAGCAAATGTAATTTTTCTGGTCTTCACCCATCTTAAAGTCTGTCAGTTCCCCTGGGAGCCATCGTGTGCTACTGCAAATGCTCCTTTTATTGTGATTTTCTCTCCTCTCTCTGGGTTTCAATTCCTACTACCTCTTTCTTTTTGAATGCGTCTTCCTGTTTGCTGCTGTGGTCAGAAGTATGGTGTCCTGACAGGTATCTTGCTCTGTCAAATGTTGATACCCATTCAGACACATGCATGTGGTCCCTCTGTATGCTGCCCCGGCTCTGCGCAGGTAGCCAGCATGGCAGTCGCCAAGAGAATCCCCAAAGATCACAAGATCAGATAAGGAGTGGAGACACTAGGACAGGTTTATGGTCAAATGAAGAAGTGAGGTTTGTCCATGAAAACTCAGGATACTGTATATATTTTTGTTAGTCTCGAAGGTGCCATGGGACTACCCTCATTGTTTCTACTGAACCACTATGTGTATGCTCCCCCTGAGAATGGACTCAGTTCAGTCAATGGCAGGAATTTCCACTGCTCCCTAGGCTGGTCAAAGAGCCTCTAGGTTACATTTTTATACACAGATACAAACAAGTTACACATCACTTCTGATGTGACACCCTCTCCCATACTTAGCTATCACCCATTACCTTGTTCATGGTGCTTCGATCAAAACATCACTATCCATCATGCTAGACTCTATCCTGAACCTGGGCTGTGATGTCCTTGTTATCTATGGGGAGTGTGTTGGTACCAAGATGTCTCCTATCAAGGTGTTCTGTTACCTCCCCTCTGGGATGTGTTTACTTGTGCCTAAATATGAGTAGTTCTGCAATATCAGCTCTGTTCTTGCCACAGTCTGTGAGCAGGACCTGCCTTTTGCTCACAGATCAACTTTGCATTATATTAGCAAAGTCTTGACCACTTTTACCTAGGTCTCACGTCTTCCACCAGGCCTGTGCTATATGGACTTATCTTTCAGGCCCTCATCTGACTACAACTGCGAGCTTTCCTTTGACCTCAGAGAGATATGGGTGTAGAAAGGCCTCGAAGAGTTGTACTGAAAGTGCAGTTTTTTCATTGCTTGTTGCACTGTGTTCGACTCCTGACTCTGTTAGGGTATGTCTACACTACCCCCCTAGTTCGAACTAGGGGGGTAATGTAGTCATACGGAGTTGCAAATGAAGCCCGGGATTTGAATTTCCCGGGCTTCATTTGCATAAAGCCGGCTGGCGCCATTTTTAAATGCCAGCTAGTTCGGACCCCGTGCCGCGCGTAGCCGCACGGCACGGGGTCCGAACTAGCCGGCATTTAAAAATGGCGCCGGCCGGCTTTATGCAAATGAAGCCCAGGAAATTCAAATCCCTGGCTTCATTTGCAACTCCGTATGACTACATTACCCCCCTAGTTCGAACTGGGGGGTAGTGTAGACATACCCTTAGTCTCTCAGCTCCATCCACACACTCAAATCCCAACCTCTCCCCCGACTCTGCTGCTCTGTATAAGGACTACTTGGCTGCGGCTGCTGCACTTCTATTAGGGCTGAAGGTAAGTTTTGCATCTCCAACTCTCTTGGGGGTACGTCCATACTGCAACACTATTTTGGGCTACCGGAGTATCCCGAAATAGCTATCCCATGTCTTCATAGCAAGCCCGTTATTTCGGGCTTGCTATTCCAATGTCCCTGTAAATCTCGTTCTATGAGGAGTAAGGGACATTTTGGAACAGCGTTTTATTTCAAAATTTGATGCTGTGTAGAGTGCACCAAATGACTAAATAAACTATTTCCAAATGGCATTGAAATAAGATTCGCAATTTGTTTGGTTAAACACTGGAATAAGTTGCCTAGGGAGGTTGTAGAATCTCCATCTCTGGAGTTATTTAAGAGCAGGTTAGATAGACATCTATCAGGGATAGTCTAGATGGTACTTGGTCCTGCCATGTACTCAATGACCTCTCGAGGTCCCTTCCAGTTCTAGTGTTCTATGATTCTATCTTATTTTGCATTATGGTGCAATGTAGACATGCTCTTGCAGTCCATCCAGCAGCCCACTGAGTTCAGGGCTGATGCTCATGCCCCTCTAGTCTAAGAGGAAGCATTCAAAATTCCCAGGAAAAAAGATCACCCTCTCCAGGTTCTGCAATGACTTTATGTTAGATGAAATACAGCTTTTCTACCAGGCAGTTTATTAGCCTAGCTAATTAACCCATAATTAGTGTCTTGCTCACCTCTAATCACAGGCTGCTCACACCCTAAGTTCACAGAGAGCAGCAGTGAGTGCTACAGCACATGTATTTATATAGAGTTGTGCCACACTGTATGAACTGTATTTACAGGGACAACATCAATTCATTCAGGCAAAAATATGACTTACCTAAAACTGCCAGTGAAAGGGACCGGATGGCACCGAGGGTTAGGAATAGAATATGCTCATCTTTAGAGCAGAGGTTATGATATAACCCAGGTCAGTAATGCCTGGCCTTCAGTATCTTTTAAGAGCTTTTTAAGGAGTCATAAAGGTTAGAGATGAAGGAGACCTGTTAGGTCATCCATCTACATCCCTCTCAATGCAGGATTGTTCCCAGTGTATATTTTCTCATGCTGTTTCCAGTCTAGTTTCAAATATTCCAGTCAACAGGGCTCCATCACTTCCCATGAGAGATTACCCCACAGTGGAGTTTACAGAAAACTAGATTTTGCTGATATTGAACCTAAATTATTCCTTTGCTTGTTTTCACGTTTCCCACGTACCAACCTCTACAATGCTACTCTCTCATCAGCCTCTTTAAATGTTTGTAGGCTGAGCTCATGCTCCCCCCCTCCACTAGCCAAGCTAGACACAGTGAGCTTTCTCTGAATTTCTGATTATTGTTGCTATGCTCTGATCTCTTTCCAGTTTGTCAATAGCTTTCTGGCAATGGGAGGCCCAGAATACGAGTATGATGATGACTCTTAAAACCGTCACCACATTGTGGTACATTATTACAAGGAAGCACACGAACCCCTCCGTGCACCAGAGGGGGATGACATTCTGCTGTTCCGAAATTGTTTTCGAGAGGGTAACATCATCCTGCAAGGACAAACCGTCTCCACGCTGATAAAATCAGGACCAGAAAAGCAGGCCTGCTTGGATGAGCAGATTGCAATGTGGGGTTTTTGCAATGATTTATTTTTAAATAAAACAGCCACCGTAAAATGGGACAGAGGGGGGAGAAGATCAGATACAAATGAGAGAGCCGTCTAAGTGGATTGTTCTTCCTCTGATATTTAAAGCCTTTCAGTCACAGTGCGGCTGTTCTGCCTGCCGACTGGCGTGAGCTGATTCCCATCCCGTGCTTCCCCCCTGCCCATCCTTGACAAATCAGTGATCAGTGCCTGCGGCCGGCTTGCTGAGAATCTTAGAATCTCAGGCCTTTGTTTGTGATGCCCCAGTTGGGCAGAATTCTTTCCCTGCAGACTTGGCCTCGCTCAGAACTATAGTGCATTTGGGTTACTCTCCTCACCTGGAAGATTCCCATTCTTCTCACGCTTCACTTGTTTCACGGCAAAGTTGGCCTCGTCCTGGCACTCTGCTCCGCACATTGGTGCTCATGAAAAATGCAGTGGACAGGTGAAAATGAAGTAAAAAAAAAAAAAGAATTGAGTCAAGATGCGATCTAGACCTCTCTCTGCCTACCCCCACTGTGGAGTGGGAAATGAATTTTGGCATCCGCATAACGGAGGACGAAATATCATTTAACCCATCCATATAGATTTGCTCAGGGTCACCCCTCACTATGTGCTCTGGGCCCTGAGCTCTTCATGAAACAGCCCCTAATAGATTCATAGAGTCTCAAGCCAGAAGGGACTATTGTGATCAGTTAGTCTGACTTTCTGTGTAGCACAGGCCAGAGAAATCTCCCGACATAATTCTGACAGCAGATCTTTTAGAAAACTGTCTAATCTCGATGGAAAAATTGTCATTGAAGGGGAACTTACCACAACCCCTGGTGAATTGTTCCAATGGTTAATTACTCTCACTATTAAAATGTACGTCTTCTTTCCAGTCTGAATTTGTCTAGCTTCAACTTCCAGCTATTGGATCTTGTTTATATTTTCTCTATTGGCTTGAAGAGCCCATTATTAAATCTTTGATCCCCATGTACAGGGCTTGACAAGTGGCGGCAAGCCCTGCTCACCAGCCATGCGATTTGGCACGTGGCACATGCGCAGACCGCACTGCACATGCGCTGATCGCGCTGCGGTGCCGTGCCAGGCTAAAATCTTCTCGCCATGGGTGAGTAGATTGCCATAATTGTTGAGCCCTGTCCATGTAGATACTTAGAGCTTATAATACCTTCTTTTTGTTAAGCTACATATATGAGCTCCTTGAGTGTATCGTTCCAAGGCCTGTTTTCTAACCTGTTAATCATTCTCATGGCTCTTCTTTGAACCCCTCTCTAATTTATTAACATTCTTCTTGAACTTCAGGCACCAGAACTGGACACAGGATTCCAGCAGCAGTCCCACCTGAGTCACATTCAGAGGTTCTGTATCCTGATTCACCTGTTTATGCATCCCCGGGTCGCATTAGCTGTTTTGGCCACCCCATCATGCTAGGAGCTTATGGTCATCTGATTATCCACCACAACCCTCCCCCATTTTTTTCAGAGCCAGGGCTTCCTCGGGTACAGTCCTCCATTCTATAAGTATGGTCTATGTATTTTGTTCCTGTGTATCCTTTTGTTGAACACAACCATTCTCTGTTTAACAATGCACGTTTCATTATCACCTCTTTAAATCCGTTGCTACTTATGTCTTCCCTTCTCTCTTCTCCATTCTCATCTCACACAGTGGGAGAAGGTGCAGCTACAGGCTAATTAGACATTCCCCATCTCTCAGCATAATAACAATCGGTGTTAGAAGGTTAGTCTTTATTTTCACAGTAGCTTGTTTCTCTGTGTTTGTGTCTCTTCCTTTGTCTTGTAAACAAAAATTGAGAGAATTGGTTGTGCACATAGAACAGTGTCCGTCACTTGTTATTGTTTGTATTTAATTGGCCAAGCTTGCAAGGCCGTACACTCCGCTGGATGGCATTTTCCTGGCTGTCTGTAGCACGATAACTTTTGAGTGTTTTATCCAATCGATTTCTAAATTTCAGGGAATGGTCTAGGCATCCGTGACCAGAGCCTTATTGATCTGGGGACACATTGGAACACTGGAAGAGGGAACACAGGATTGGGGGCGGGGGAGCATACCAAGCCCCTGTTGGCTTTTTAGCACAGCCCAGCTTCAAGCATTTCTGAAAATGTCTCTGGATCAAACAACGGGTGGACAGCAGCCATTAATGCTTCCAGCATAACGATATTCTGAATTTATCTCGGCTCATCCTCCCATTAGGGATTAACATATCGACACCCTGAACAATTTATCTCCCAGACCACTCATAATGGCTGGGTGAAGGGCAGAAAATAGGGAAGTGCACGGCATGCTCCCTCTATATTTTCCATCAATGGGTAGAATTCATTTTGTTATGTGCACCAAGACATGTGCGGATGTGCACTCCAGTAGAAACATATGCTGCCAGCTGTGGGCGGGTATGGGTGCTCTGCTGGCACTTGAATTTCTTCTGGGTGGCCATCCAAGTGCTCAGCTTACAGGGAACACTGGTGTACAGAGGCCCTGCCACAGAGGAAAAATGGGGGGGCTGTGGTAGGGGAGGACAGGGGCAAGGGGACCCACACAACCCCTGGCAGGGTGTGGATGAGGAGAGCTGAGGGGAATCCCTGAATTGGAGGAGGTAGGAGGGTATCACATTAAGGGCATGGGCTGGGGGAATGCAAAGAGTCCATGGTATGTACAATGAGAAGCTGTGCAGTGGGTGACCTGCACTGGTTTATGCCTCACCATTTAGAAGGGTTTTGTGGTCAGATGTCTTGTAAGTCTTACTGTCATAGGCCTCATCCCCTGGAGGAATTTGCAAGTCTCATAGGGTATGTCTACACAGCAAAGTTATTTCAAAATAACTTTCCTCGCGTCTACACAGCCAAACCGCTATTTCAAAATTAATTCAAAATAGCAGCGCACTTATTTCGAATGGTTAAACCTCATTCCACGAGGAACAACGCCAAATTCGAAATAGCTAAATTGAAATAAGTGCTGTGTAGATGTTTATTTCGAAATAGGGGGGCTCCAGCCTTTCCCAGGGTGCCCTGGTGGCCACTCTGGGCACAACCAGGAAAACTCTTCTGCTCCCCTCTTCCCAAGCCCTGGAGCCCTTAAAGGGGTAGACTCTGGCCACAGTGCCTGTGCCAGCTGCAAGCCTGCCAGCAGTCCATGCACATGGCCCAGCATGAGCCAGCAACCCGGTGGCACCCAGCCCTCCACCGCTCCTCAGGAGCAGGCTGGCAGCTCCCAGGAGCCTGCCAGGGGCCACAAAAGCTGGGCGCCTTCGTGGTCTAGTGTGGAGATCATGGACCTCATTGAGGTTTGGGGGGAGGCCTCCCAATGTCCACAGTCTACAGGCGGATGGCTGACAGCCTGGCCACCAAAGGCCACATGCGCACCCAGGAGCAGGTACTCATGAAAATAAAAGAGCTGCGGCAGGCCTATGCCAGGGCCACAGGGGGCAGCTTCCAACCAGGGGCTGAGCTGGACCCCTGCCCCTGTTATGATGCCCTGGACCACATCCTGGGGGGTCAGACAGTCCATGCCCCCTAGGTGGTCATCGACCCTGGGGCAGAGGGCCCTGCCCATGACACCGAGGAGGAGGAGGAGGATGGCCAGGAGCCACAGGAGCCTGGAGGGAGCGTGTCCCGCACCCAGGACCCCCGAGCCATCCCAGCAAGCCTGTTGCCAGTGTCATCCGAGGCTGGGGAGGCCTCGACATATGAGTGCCATCACTGTCCCCTTATGCGGGGCGGGGGAGGGGGGAAAGGGAGAGGGAACTCAGGGACCGCGTGTGTGGGCCTTGCTGACCACGGAGCACGCAGCAACCTGTGCATGTGCCGTGCCACCCTGGGCATGTGGCCCTGGCTGGCTGCCACACAGGGTCCCTGGCCTGTTACCCACACGCATGTATGTATGAAGGCACATGACATGCTCCTGACCCCAGGGAGGGACGCTGCAGGATGCCCTCCCTCCGCAAGCCCCTGCTACACAGAGGCAGGGTACATCTCCCCTTACTCCTCCCACCCCATACCCAAACTATATACAGCACAGTGGCCAGCTCACACTCCGGGGATAGCAGGACATGATGGTGCGAAGGCCTGCCATCCTCGCCTTGCAGAGGGGGGCTGGGCTTCACCCACTGTGTCCCCAAGGAGAACTGACCACTTCTCGTGTTTCTTCACAGACACAGCAGCTGCAAGTGCAGGACGCACCACCCCACCCACGACAGCCTCCTGCACCCGGGCCAGCAGGCTCACCCGGAACCAGGAGTACCAGCGGCAGCACCTGGGGTTACTGCGAAGGCAGGTCTGCAGCCAGGAGCACTCGGTGCATGAAGACCTGCAGCTGTAGCGGGAGAGCTTGCGCGAGCTGCTTGTCCAGAGCCGTGTCATCTGCGACCACGTGCAGACCCTGGTGCAGAGATTGGTGCCTGCTGCCACTCCAGCCCCTGCAGTCACCTCAGCTGTCACTCCTCCTTTCACTCCTGCTCCCCTTCCCGCTTCTTCCTCCCCCCGCCACCCGCCCCATCCTCCATACCCGCTCCTCACCAGGGACGCCGAGGCCCCTGAACCCGCAGTGCTGGGAGACAGGTGGACCAGCAAGACCCCCAACCCTGAGCTTCTCCTCCCCCTCGCCTCCCCCTTCCAGCTCCCTCCTCCCAGGTTTCTCCCTGCCCTCTCCCACCCTCATTCCCCCTCACTCCAGTTATGGTCAATAAACAGAGTTTGGTTTTGGCAACACACGTGTTTTTATTTTACATCAGGAAGGAAGGTTAGGGAGGGGAAAGTGGAAGGATGTGAGGGTGGAATAAGGCACAAGGCCCCAGTGGGGCACACCAGGGAGACTTCACTCCTCCTCTGGGTGGAAGCTCTCCTGCAGGGCCTCCCTAATACGGACAGCCCCCAGATGGGCTTCCCGGCTGGCAGCCATACAGGGCTGCATGTGGAGGCCAGCCAAGTGACTGGCTTCTGACATCCAGGCTGGTAGAAAAGCCTCCCCCTGCCTCTCGCACAAATTATGCAGCACACAACATGCTGCCACCATATGCGGAATATTCCACTCGGATAGGTCCAGGTGGGTGAGGAAGCATCTAAAATGGGCCTTCAACCGGCCGAATGCCCCCTCCACGACGATGCAGGCCCTGCTGAGCTTGGCATTAAAGGCCTGTCAGGAGGGGTTGAGGTGTCCCGTATAGGGTTTCATCAGCCAGGGTTGTAGGGAATAGGACGCATCCCCCACCAGGCACACAGGCACATCCACGTCCCCGACCCTGATGTGGCAGTCAGGGAAGAAAGTCCCAGCATGCAGCCTCTGGCACACAGAGGAGTTGTGGTAGACCCGTGTGTCCTGTGCTTTGCTGGACCAGCCCACGTTGATGTCCACGAACTGGCCCCGGTGGTCAGACACAGCCTGCAGGATGACCGAGAAGTATCCCTTCTGGTTGATATACAATGAGGCCCAGTGTTCCGGGGCACGGATGGGGATGTGCATCCCATCAATTGCCCCCCCACAGTTGGGGAAGCCCAGGGCGCCAAACCCCTCAATGACCGTGTCCAAATCAGTAAGGCAGATGACTCCGCAGAGCAGCACTCTATTGATGGCCTTGACCACCTGCAGAGGGACACACAAAACCACTGAGAGTCACTGGGGTGCCAGGGTGACTGAGAGTGCTCCTTCCCCACCACTGCCCCACGCCCCCCACTCCCAGGAGCCACCCCCCCCCCCCGCAATCCTGGCCAATGCGGGCAGTCCGTAGTGCAGCTGGGATAGAACAAACCCTCCCGGAGAGGGGACTTGCACCCCCTCCCTCCCTTTTCCCTAGGGCAGCCCATCCCTTCCTTGCACCTCCCCCCCTCCTGGCACAGTGGCCGGAGATTCCCATACCTGCATGGGCACTGCTCCAATGGTGGATCTCCCCACGCCGAACTGGTTTGCCACGGATCAGTAGCTATCCGGTGTGGAGAGTTTCCAGAGGGTGATGGCCACACGCTTGTGCAGGGGAATGGCGGGCCTCATGTGCGTGTCCCGTTGCTGCAGAGCAGTGGCGAGACACTCAAAGAGCTCAAGGAAGGTGTCCTTCTTCATCCTGAAGTTCTGGGTCCACTGTTGGTCTCCCCAGTGCTCCAGGACGATGTGGTCCCACCAGTCGCTGCTGGTGTCCAGATGCCAGATGCGGTGGGGCATGCTGGCGTCTGGGCACTGCTGCTGCTCCTCCCCGGCCTCCAGGGGGGTCCGGAAGAGGGCCTGTAGGTTGGGCTGCAGCAGATGCTGCCAGGCATTCTCCAGCAATTGCAGCCAGGCTTGCAGGAACATGTCCAAAATGAGCACCAGAGTGCCCAGGGGCAGCTCTGGCTCCATGGTGCCGAGTGCTGCGGTCTCCAGAGTCAGGGCAACCAAAGCAGACAAAGACAAAAATGCTTTGCTGTCCCTCAGCGAGGTAAGCAAGCAAGCAGGGAAACTGAGAACTGGCTGTCCAGGGGAGTCCCTTTAAGCACAAGCCTCAGATAGCTTCAGGCAGCAGCCACACAAAGCAACTACTGACCTGATGCCCTGTTGGAACCGGTTTCAGCTGCCCTTAAATGCGATTCAGTGTCCAATCAGTGTGGACGTGCTATTTCGAAATAGCAAAAGGCTATTTCGAAATGCATTTTGTGTGTAGACGCATTATTTCAAAATAACTTATTTTGAATTAACTATTTCAAAATAAGATATTTTGAAATAACCCTGTAGTGTAGACATATCCATACAGAGTCAGACTCATGCTTGTGTGCACCCAGCACTTAGGAGACTCTCCTGGTGAGGGACAACTGAGATGATTTGGTTCTTCTTGGGCATCTGGGCCTTTTAAAATTGCTAGAGCACAAGAAGTTGACATCTAAGGATGTGTCATTATGGGGAAATGGAGCAGGATAACTACTGCAGAATAATCTATCAGCTAGAGCTGTTCCAGAACAGCCCCTCCATGCAGAGATGCCAATAAAATCATTTTCTCCCACAACAATTTATGTTTCTAGGCAAAGTAATTACTCTGGAATAGAATCACTTTTTCATCTAGAATAGAGTGTTCCCATGGGGAGCTGATGTGGAATAGCGTGTCCAGTCTTTCCCCCATGTAGACAAGTCCTTAGTGCAGCTGTACTTGCGGATGTCTGGGAGAGTGTTTGTGGAGGGCTCCCAGGTGTTGTGTCTGGGGGAGTTTGGGAAAGGATCCTAGACAGGTGGTACCTCCAAGGAATGTGTTTGGACGGCATCCCACACAGGAGGATACGTTCCGGAGGTTCTTTGTGTGCAGGCTTCTGGAAGGTTATTCTCATGGGATCAGGAGCAGGAGGGTGTGGCCGATTCCAGGAACGATTCCCAGGGAGCCAATTATTTCATGGCCAATTTTATTCCCTTGATTTATGGCCATGTTATTAAATGTCTGTGTTAAAGGCGCACTCCTCGCTGAACATCTCACTTTAGTAAAAGCATTTGTTTTGTCACCGATTTTATTACTGACTCATGGGAGAACCTAGATTAAGTCTAAACCTGTCTCCAGAGAGCTCAGCCTTGCTCTCTCCTGTGTAATTCATGGGGAGTTCCTGTTTCTGAAGCAGGCTGTGAGAAGTTTATGTGAGGAAAGAGCTGGCCACAAAGAAGGCATTGTTTTGTCTTGAAAATAGGACCATTTGATTAGCTCTAAATGCTCAGGGCCCAGGGTCTGATCTTGGTTACCCTGCTGTAAATTCAGACTGACCCCAGCAAACTCAAGACAGTTACTTCCAGGGAACAGTAGCATGTCTGAGAGCAGAATCCAGCCCTAAGGATCAAATGATTACTGTGACTGACAACTTGGAATCAATGGTCCTGTACAGGCAAAAGCCAGAGTGGCATGTGGTTCAGCAATGTTCATGTGGACAGTAGAAAGGAACAGTTCATGGCCATAGCAATGTGAGGGCAGAACAGACCCAGTAAAGGGCATCTGGGGTGGGTCCTGTCCTGGCTGAGGATCCCAGGGAGGTCACACGAGATGTGAGGAGGCGTGGCAGAGAGAAAAGCCCTGAAATACAGCCACTTGGGCCACCTGGCTGGGCTCTGCTGGCCCAGTTGCGTCTGATTCCAGCCACCGGATGGAGAATTAGGAAATGAATCACACTTCAGCCACCAGAACGAAACCCTCACTAGTATCACTGCCAGTGCACACGGCTGGGGGCACTGCGGAGGGAAGCCTTCTCCCCCCCACCCCAGGCACAGCCAGTCTTGTCAAGCCAGCCAGGGCTTGTCATCTCTCCACAAGCTTTCTCCACTTCGGCCTCCCTCACCTCCTTCTGTCTGATGCCCTGCCCTCCTCTTCTCCCCGTGCAGTAGCTCCTTGCCTGACACATCCAGTGCCAGCTTCCCCTCTTTACGTCCAAGGCGCCTCCCCTCCTGCATCCATGCTCCACTGGAGGAAACCCCCAACCTCCCTACTTTCACAGGCCCCTTTATCCTTTCCACCTTCCAAGGGTGCCAGCTCCATAGCTCCTCCCCCTCCTGCATCCATGTCACTTTACTGCCCTCTTACTCCCTCCATACCCTTCTGACACCCACCTCGTTGTGTCTTCTCCCACGCTCCTTGGCAAAGTCTTCCAGCAAACGCCAGTCAAGACCCTATCGGCAACTCCTCCTGGGCATGTCTGTGTCTGTGCTAAACTCTGAGTAACTTTGGGCAGGGCCAAGCACGCTATTGATGCTCAGTAAATAACAGCAATAATCACACTACAGGTTGTACCTCCCTGCACTGGGACTCTCTGGTCCGGCAACATCTGTGGGCTGGCAGGACCATGGAGTTCAGAGGCAGGGAAGTTTGGCAGCAGGGCTGGGAGTGCCACAGGGGCGGGAAGGCGTGGTGACTTGGCCAGGAGCCCTGTTGCTGGGGAGTGGGTGGTGCAACAGAGAACTCTGGCTCCAGTGGCTGGGGTACTCCAGCCCAGCAACCAGAGAGCTTCAGCTCCAGCAGCGGCTAAGGAGCTCCAGCCCTGGAGACCCTTGGCCAGGCCAGCAGCAGGGGGGTGGGCCAGAGCCTGAGACAGGGAGTAGTAAAGCTGAGCATAGACCACAAGGAGCCAGAATCAGGGAGAGAGGCGAACTGGGAAGCCAGCAGCAGGGGACCTCCCCTGGTCCAGCAAATCCCCTCGTTCGGGAGCAGTCAGGTCCCCAGGGTGCCGGCGTAGGGTACGTCTACACTACAGCGCTAGTTCGAACTAACTTAGTTCGAATTAGTTAATTCGAACTAAGCTAGTTCGAACTAACGCGTCTAGAACTAAAAACTAGTTCGAACTAGCGTTTTGCTAGTTCGAACTAGTAAGTCCACATTGAGTGGACTCTGAACAGGGCTTAAGGATGGCCGGAAGCAGTGCCGGCAGGGCATAAAAGGAGGACTTAGAGCATGGAGATGCTGTCTCAGGCTAGCCGAGGGCTGCGCTTAAAGGGTCCCGACCCCCACCCCGGACACACAGTTCTAAGGGGTGCCCCGCTTCCAAAGAAGTTCTGGCTTGGAGTGCCCTGAGTGCCCACACTGGGCACATCACACCACTCGGCCATCAGCCCGGCTGCACTTGCCGCAGGCTGCCATCTGGGGAGAGGGAGTAATTGGGGGGCTGCAGGAGAGCTTCCACCCCCAGAAGCCCGCAGAGCCAGCCCAGTCCTCCCCATCGGGGGCTCGTACCCCATTCCTCCCTCACCTCCTTCCACTTGCCCTTCCCTAGCCCCTCTTCTTATTGATGTACAAAATAAAGATAACGTTTCTTCCAACATTGACTCTGTCTTTATTGAAAAAAACTGGGGGAGACTGGGAAAAGGAGGTGGGAGAGGGGAAGAGAAAGGCTGGGAGAGGGGAGGGCAACTAACATGATCAGGGGTTGGGAACAGGTCCCAGATGAAGAAAGGCTACAGAGACTGGGACTGTTCAGCTTAGAAAAGAGGAGATGGAGGGGGGACAGGATAGAGGTCTCTAAAAGCAGGGGTTGGGTGGAGAGGGTGCATTCAGAAAAGTTCTTCCTGAGTTCCCATAAAGAAGGACTAGAGGACACCAAAGGAAAGGAATGGGTAGCAGGCTTGAAACTAGTAAGAGAAAGTTGTTCTTCTTGACAAAGCAAATAGTTAACCTGTGGAACTCCTTGCTGCAGGAGGCTGTGAAGGCTAGAACTAGAACAGAGTTTAAAGGGAAGTGAGATAAAGTGATGGAGGTTGGGTCCATGGAGTCCTATTAGCCAGAGGGTAGGAGTGGTGTCCCTGCCCAAAGTTTGTGGAAGGCTGGAGAGGGATGGCACGAGACAAATGGCTTGGTCATTGTCTTCAGTCCATCCCCTCCAGGGTCCCTAGGGTTGGCCGCTGTTGGCAGACAGGCTACTGGGCTAGATGGACCTTTGGTCTGACCCAGGACGGCCATTGTAAGCTCAGGGCTCAGTGTCGGGGGTCTCAGTGGACCCCCTTGATTTTCATGCACACCTGGTCCTGGGTGGCCAGGCTGGCAGCTCTCCTGCCCTAGACAGCCACTTTCCTGTGCCTAGTGCGGAGATCGTGGACGAGGTCCATGATGTCCGCACTAGCCCAGGAAGGTGCCCGCCTCTTGCGGTCCAGGGCAAGCTCCCGGGAGCCGCCAGCCTGGTCCCGGCAAGAGGGGGTGGGCTGGGGGGCATCGGGTGGGTGGCTCTGTGCCGTGCCAGGTGCAGGGTCTGCTAGCTGGGTGCTGGCAGGCTTGCACCTGGCACGAGCACCGTAGCCAGCCCGTGCCCCTTTAAGGGGTCCGGGGCCGGGAGGGGGGCATAGAGTTTCCCTGGTGTTGGCCAGAGTGGCCACCAGGGAAACCTGGGGAGGGCTAGCCTCCCACTAGTTCGAACTAAAGGGCTACACAGCCCTTAGTTCGAACTAGCTAGTTCGAACTAGGCGTTAGTCCTCGTAAAATGAGGTTTACCTAGTTCGAACTAAGCGCTCCGCTAGTTCGATTCAAATTCGAACTAGCGGAGCGCTAGTGTAGCACCTATTAAAGTTAGTTCGAACTAACGTCCGTTAGTTCGAACTAACTTTGTAGTGTAGACATACCCTTAGAGAGGTCCAACCTGTACCACAGAGATCTCCCACGGAAGTGCCAGAGATTCCAGGTGTCCATATCCCGGAGCTCTCAGCATGCCGGTGGGGAGAGTACAAGCAGCTGGTATTCAGTGATTTTACAGACACAGGCTCAGACCAATCCAGACTCCCAAATTTAAGCTCTGAGTAGCTCAGAATCTCATCCCTGTCTCTTGTTATTTCTGCATCATTATGGCAGAGGGAAGCCTATTTCCTGCCCTTCGCTTACAGGCTTTATAGCCCTTATCATTTGTTTATTCCTTCCCCAAGCCATGGCTGCCTGGATGGCCATAAGAACATGGAGTCTGGCTTTGCTGTTGTTTCTGATGGCTGCTCTGAGGACGAGGGGGGACTGTTGGTTTTGGATCCCATCCTCCAAAGCACCTGCCTGGAAAACATTCATAACAACTTCATAAACATTTTAGTGTCAGTTGGTGAGGTTCTCTCCAGCCATAAACTCAGGGATGGTCTGTAATTACACACGATCTGTCCATTCTGGAAAATTGATCCTTACATGGTCCATTGGGCTCTGTGTCCCAGTGTCATGTCTAAATGCAGATCAGACATCCCCCTTACAATGGCTCAGACATCACTCCAGAGTGATGCACCATAAGAAGATGACAGGAGCTGTTTCACAGCGATAGCATCCCTTAAACTCAGGACCCTGCCTGAGGCTTGCTCTGGCATTGCTCATGTTCACTCTCCCCTCTTTAGCTTTGCTGAGGGAGGGAAGAGGAAGACGGGAAGGTAAGGGGCAGAGAATAAATGAAGCCCATCACGTTCTGAACAATCCTCTTTGGCCCTATACATGCCTAGCCCTATAGTTTCCCATTTCCTGGTAGGCTTCTTCACCAGCTGCCCAACCCATCCGGTCCAGTTGTAAGACCTGCAAAAAGTGGCTTTTCCAGCTGCTCTGTGCATCTCCGATTGGCTCGTCTGGGCTTGGGGGAGGAGGCAATTCCCAGCAGCCCCCCCCGAACTGAGGCCAGGTCTACACTCCAGATTTGATTTTTCGCAGAGTCTTCACTGTGGGAGTTTGACAGGAGAAACTCTCCTGTTGACTCCCCTTACTCCTCGCGACTGGATGGAGTATCAGAGTCGACGGGAGAGTGATCAGGAGTCCATTTAGCGTGACCTCACTAGACTTGCTAAAACAACCCTGGGAAACTGATCTCCGCAGTGTCAATCTCCCACAAAGTGAAGATGAGGCCCAAGAGTCAGACTAGTTTAGCAAAGGTCTGAGCAGCGCGGCCTGGAGCAAGTCACTTTCTTGTCTCTGCAGTGGAGAGACGTTGGCTATGGAGATGTGTCAGATGCACACAGCTGGTCTGACCTCTGCATTGCTTGGATCAGCCCCCCAGACACACCCAGGATCTCTTGTTACAAGTCAGTCATGGGGGGTGTATTTTGGGGGTATAGTTTCCCATTTGAAACTCTTTGAATCTCCACTTCCCTTTTGCTCTCTGATTATTATTGGCTATGAAGGTCCCACCAAAAGATGTTCATCACCACTGCACTTGGAAGAACACTGATTAGCAGAACATTGACATGCCACAAGTCAGACCTCTCTGTCTCCTCCCACTCTACATCCATTGGGTTGGGAATAGATGCTGCATGACAAAGCACAGCTGGAACATGCAGTCGCTTGGGAGGTAGCAAAGGGGTGAGCATGGCTCCAAAACAAAGCTGGAAACCCCTTGCAGTTTTTCTGCCTGCACAGTGGACTGTGCTGCACCAGAATTGCATCAGCCTCTCCCCACTCCTGCAGGGTGAAACAGCCATGTGCTCTGGGAGGCTCAGGGGTGCTTATGGGCTCAGCCTCCAGGGAAGGTGAGAGAGACTTTGTAATTAGGCAGCACGGAGCAATGCGAGGTGAATTCTAGGAGTGTGCATAGAAAGATTTCTGCGCACACAGCACAAAACCCCTAGGTGTGACTAAGTGTATCCTCCAAAATTCAGAGCTGGCTAAAACCTCCACTTGGTGCAATGCTTCTGTGGTAGAGACCAGGAGCCCTGAGTCTGGTGGGAGGGAGGAATAATGTCCCAGCAGGAGCTACATGTGGGCGGAGGCATATACATGAGCAGTTAAAAACTTTGCCACTCTTTTCCCAGCCTCCAGAATGATCCTGGCAGCCCTGGCCAGACAGAATGCCATGGCACGTTTGCAAGCTGGCAAGTGAAGAGAGAGGGACATGGGAGGAGGGGAGGGAAGACAGAAGCAGAAGAGGAAGGGAGAGACTGGGTCAGAGAGGCGGCTAGGGGGAGAGAGGGAAGGAGAGAGAGCCATAGCAGACTGGCTGAGAGAAGAGGCAGGCCGGGGAGAGATGAGGCATTGGCCTTCATTTTTTTGTGCTGGCCAGCACTGCCTGGTAACTTGGATTCAGAGGGATTAGCAGACACTGCCTGAGAGGGCTGGCTGCCTCACCTGGCTATTTGTTATCAAAATCTGCTGTTCCCTGAGATCCTAATACCACTTTCCGGGGACTCCAACCACTACTCCCCTGCCCTCTCCCCCATCCCCCCTGCCCAGCTCAGGAAACACACCTGCAGATCGGCTTTGGTGCCCAGAAGAATGGTGTAGCGGAGGGAATTGCTGGACAGGCCTACAGACCCGGGGAACTATGACTGCCGCAGACCGGGACTCCCCCAGGGTATGTCTACACTACCCTCCTAGTTCGAACTAGGAGGGTAATGTATGCATACCGCACTTGCTAATGAAGCCCGGGATTTGAATTTCCCGGGCTTCATTAGCATAAGCGGGGAGCCGCCATTTTTAAATCCCCGCTGCTTCGAACCCCGTGTAGCGCGGCTACACGGGGCTCGAACTAGGTAGTTCGGACTAGGGTCCTATTCCGAACTACCGTTACTCCTCGTGAAACGAGGAGTACCGGTAGTTCGGAATAGGCACCCTAGTCCGAACTACCTAGTTCGAGCCCCGTGTAGCCGCGCTACACGGGGTTCGAAGCAGCGGGGATTTAAAAATGGCGGCTCCCCGCTTATGCTAATGAAGCCCGGGAAATTCAAATCCCGGGCTTCATTAGCAAGTGCGGTATGCATACATTACCCCGCTAGTTCGAACTAGCGGGGTAGTGTAGACATACCCCCAGGAAGTGTCCGGTGGTGCATAACAGCTGGCCGTGCCCTAGCCCACCACTGCAGTGGCAGCACGCTAAAGAGCCTTGACATTTGCTTTGGATTTTCTCTGTCTTCAGCGGGGGAGGACAGAGCAGCTCCAGCTAAGCAGCCAAGGCGATGACAGAAATGTGACCAGCCAGCCAACGGCCATGAACATGCAGGCCCCATGAGAAGGGAGGCAGAGGGAGCAACTGCCCCAGGGCCCGGCGATTCAAAGAGACCTGGAGACCTTTAAATCGCCACCGGAGCACCACTCTGTGCGAGCTGGGGGCTCTGAGGGGGAGGGACCAGTCTCCATGGTCCTGGGGGCTGGCTGCCCTTGGCCCCACCCCTTCTGCCTGAGGCCCTGCCCCCTCTGGGAGGGTGCACCCCTCCCCCACCTTCCCCAGGAGCCTGGTGTGGCTGTCGGCTCCCCTGTCAACAGGTGTGTTTTACCCAACTCCCTTGAACAACAGAGCCTCTGCTATGTGACCAAAGCGATGGGGCTCTCTTGGGTTCTGCATTCGTAGGCCCAGGGAGCATCGAGGAGGAGTGGCTGGGGGCCATTAGTGGATGCAACGGGAAGGCAGCAGAGTTTTTGTCCCAGGAGCTGGAGGAGGCAGCGCTGGTAGGTTTGCTCACGTCCCCGGCCCCAGCCCCGACAAGCTGGCATTCTGGCGGAAGAAGAGAGAGCCTTCGACACAAGGAAGGAAGCAGTGGGAGAGCTGCAGTCTCCCGCTGGCTAGTAAAACAGACCAAAGCAGTGACAGTAACTGAACAGCTACCTGAGGGCTGACGCTGTCTGAGCTCCTGAAGGGTGTGACATGGAAATACCTCCTCACTCTGACAGAGCAATTAACCAAAAACAATTGCTCACCAGGAAGAATCAAACTCGGCGAGAACTGCACTAGGTAGGAGGTATCTGAGCATTTGGCTGTGTAGTAGGGGACTCTTGTGCCTAAAACCCTTGTGCAAGAGCCAAAGGCAGAGTCCAAGAACAGCAGAAGCCACAAGTCAATCACTCAGGGTGAGGATTATTAATGGCACTTAAAGGGGAAAGGATGGCCTAGTCAATGGAGCAAGCAGAGAGGTGGGTGGGGAGTTATAGTCTTAACTCTGCCTTTGACTCCATATGGTACTTTGTCAGAGTCCTCTCCCCTCTCCGTGCCTCAGTTCCCCAACTGTAAAATGGGGAGAATGACACCAAACAGCTGCTGGAATGTGCTTTGACATCTACAGGTGAAAGGAGCAAGAGCTGTGTTAAACATCGTCAGCATCTGTATTGTGGTAGCGCCTACCAGCCCCAATCATGGACCCGGGACCCGTTGTGCTAGGTGCTGTACAAACAGAGGATCCCTGTCCTCAAATAGCTGATAGTCTGTTTTTATAGCATCACCGATGTCCAGGCTCCTTTTCAGACAGAGAACTGGAAAAAATTCTAATGATTAACCTCCCAGATTCCTTCCCAACCTACACATCTTCCCACTGATCCACTCCCTCACTCCTTCTAAGCTATTCCTGCTTCCGAGTCACAGTTCAGCTGTCATATTCTGCATGTTGGGGGCTTACTGCATGGGAATATGCAGTATGTGGCTGACTTCTGTCCCTGGCTTCCAAATGCTTAGCTTCTCGGTGCTCCGATGCAAGTGTGACTGCAGAATAGACCTAAATAACTGATGGCCGAAAGATTAGATAATTACTAAATGAGGAACGGCGGGGTGAAGGACCAAGGTATCTGAGGAAGATCTGGGCTGCTCTTGGTTAATTTCAATAGGCCTGGCCTGGTGCCTGGCTAACATCAGCCTTCCCATAGTCCTGCCTGCGCTCTCTGGTTTTCTAATTCACCCCACTTTAATTATATTTGTAAAGATTTCCATTATCGGAGCAGGACATCGTTGTGGTTTGCATTGCACTTTGAGCCACTGAAATCTCTCCCCTTCCTTGGTTTGATCTCCCTGTTGAAATTGATTCCGTTTGATCTTCTCATTGTAATGCAGTCGAGGGAAGCGAGCCCAGCGAACAGGCCTCCTTAGAATTAAACCGTCTCTCTAATGCGATTACAAATGGCTGTTAACCCTCATATCAACATGAAGGAATTGATATCTAAGGAGGGAGACTTGAACGGCCCACCTCCGCCAGGTGCCAGCTACAACAAGGGCAGCCACAGCACCAAGAAAGATTATCTTTGCCTCCCTCTTTCGCATGGGGACTGGAAGAGTTAGTGAATCTTTGTCAAGCACTTTGAAGATGTGAAGCATTATAGAAATGCTGCAGGTGCCAAAAGCTCTGCTCCTATTACCGCTTTCTCTCAGGTGACAAGATCATCTCATTTTGCAATTATCCGGTGCTTTCTATGCCAGGATTTTAAAGTGGGTCACCCGTGTTCAGTAGTAATGCCCTGGTGCAGCAGGGATCGGAAGGATTGTTATTATTCCCATTTTACAGCAGGGAAACTGAGGCACAGCACAAGAAAGGGACTTGCCCGAGATCGCATGGTGAGTCATTAGCAGAATTGGGACTAGAACTCAGGAGTCCCAGGCCTTTGTCAGTTCCCAGCCAGACTATCTGGGTTGGAAGCCATCACACCTGTCTGCTGCTCTTTTCTCTAGCTTCCCATAGAATAGCAAATTCAATATCTTGGTCCTTATGGACAAGGTGTTTCATGGCCTGTTCCCAGTAGATTTAAAAGATTGGCTAAAACCCCAGGATGAAGAATGTGATTGACAGGCTGCTCCTCAGGGACAGGAAACTGCCTCCCATGAAGGCAAACTTGTCAGTGTGAAAGACAATGCTTTCTCAGGGGCTGGTCCTCAACTGTGGAATAACGCCTCTGAGAATAAGACCTGTGGCAACCTCACTCCTGCTTTCACTGTCAGGTGCCCTTCTTTGACCTACCTTCCCTGGCACACACTCCGAGTGGTACAAACAGCAATAGAAATCGACACAGAATGGGACAGGGCCCAGAGAAGAACAGACCCCATCCAACAGATATTAGGAACACTAGTGCACAGTCAGAAGGCATTGAATTACTGTAGAAAGTCTTAGCGGGGTCGCCGTGTTAGTCTGTAGCTTTAAAAACAAGGAGTAGTCCCGTGGCATCTTAGGGTACATCTACACTGCAAGCCATTGTTTCGAAATAATGTCGAGCTGGAGGATTTCTTATTTGGACTCCTATAACCCTCATTTCACAAGGGGTAAGGGAAGTCAAAAGAAGAGGATTCTTCCTTCGGCTTCCTGCTGTGTAGACAGCGCCAAAAGCCGAATTAAGCTATTTTGACTTCAGCTACGCAGTTAACGTCGCGGAAGTTGAGTATCTTAATTCGACCTTATCCCATAGTATAGACATACTCTTAGAGACTGATAAAAATATATAGAATCATGAGGTTTCGTGGGTGAAACCCACTTCATGAGATGAATTGGAGTGGGAGAGGAACCTGAAAGAGTGAAAGTGCTGTCTCCCTGCTCTGTGTGGTTTTGCCCACACTACACCCTTACCTCAAAATAAGCTACACAATTGGCACTGCGCAAATTGCATAGCTTATTTCAAGGTAATTTCGAAACAGCTTATTTCAAAATTTGGCACTGTCTACACAAAGCGTTATTCCAAAATGTCCCTTAACTCTCGTGGAAGGAGGGTAGCCAGAAGAGCACGCCTGTTATTTCAACATCTATTTTGAAATAACAGGCTGCTCTAAAGAGGCAGAATATCTATTTCAGGATGCTTCTAGTATCCCGAAATAGTTCCACAGTGTAGACGTAGCCTGTCATAATAGCCATGAAATCATCCTTCTCCCATCTGGAAGGCATTTCCAGGCAGGTTTTATAAGTGCTGTGAGTGGCAGCATGGCACCCGCTGAGGCCTGTGCAGGAGGAAGGGCCACTCTGTGAGTTAGCATATTACCACAACGCAGAAATTGTGTAATTAAGAAGATAAATGGTTGTAGCCACCTGCATGAGCCGGGTGGAACTGAACATCATAAGGGAGCTTTCCCCTGTGCATGGCCCATCCCACTCTGAAAGCACAGGATGTGGGAGCATGTGGTGAGTCAATCATGTTGATGCAGCCAGCATAGGGACGCGGGTGGTCTGGTGCATGTATGAGCTTGTGGGCCAGTCAGTTCCAGAGGAGCAATTTCGTTCCGATCTTCCATCTGGAATTTCCTTTGTCCATCAGCTGTTATCCGCGGGATGTGCGCATTTGCACTCTCTTCAAGTGGAAAAGGCTCAAAGGCAGCATGTCCTAGGCAATGTCTCTTCTAACCTTTGCCATCCACGTGTGGAATACATTTTCTATGTGAACTGAGCATGACAAATGTGCACCACCAGTAGAAGGAAAACCTCCCTGTGGGCACTATTCAGCAGATGGGCCACCGACTTCAGCTTCCTGATGAGCCTGAGCAGGTCATCCATTGCACTCTGTCATCTCATGAGCACAAGGCCTGTAGCAAACAAACCACACATCTTTGTCCCTTAGGCCAGCAGGGACGGGGCATCCTACAGAGCTGGTATCCTGAGCCATGGACCTGGGAGGTAACCACCGGTCCCTTCGTGCAAATTAGGAGGAGCACTGAGAGGCTCTGAAGTTTGGCTTGGAAGGGCAGGGGCCTGGAGAGAGAGGTTTCTGAAGGCACAAGAATCAGAATAATAGAACTAGAATTGGAAGGGATCTCAAGTGATCATCAAGTCCAATCCCCTGCCCTCACAGCAGGACCAAGCAATAGCTAGATCATCTCTGATATATGTCTGTCTAACCTGCTCTTAAATATCTCCAGTGATGGAGATTCCACAACCTCCCTAGGCAATTTATTCCAGTTTTTAACCACCTGCACAGTTAGGAAGTTTTCCCTAACATCTAACCTAAGCCTCCTTTGCTGTAATTTAAGCCCACTGCTTCTTGTCCTATTATCAGATGCCAAGAAGAACAATTTTCCTTCCTCCTCTTTGTAACACCCTTTAAGATATTTGAAAACCGCTATCATGTCCCCTCTCAGTCTTCTCTTTTCTAAATGAAACAAGCTTAATTCTTTCACTTTTCCTTCATAGGTCATGTTTTCTAGACCTTCAATCATTTTTGTTGCTCTTCTCTGGACCTTCTCCAATTTCTCCTCATCTTTCTTGAATTGTGGTGCCCAGAACTGGACACAATACTTCATTTGAGGCCTAATCAGTGCAGAGTAGAGTGGAAGAATGACTTCTCGTGTCTTGCTCATAGTACTCCTGTTAATACATCCTAGAATTATGTTTGCTTTTTTTGCAACAGTGTCACACTGTTGACTCATAGTTAGCTTGTGGTCCACTATGACCCCTAAATCCCTTTCTGCAGTACTCCAGTCTAGACAGTCACTTCCCATTCTGTATGGGCGTGTCTAGACTACATGGCTCCGTCGACGGCATAGTCAAAGAAGCGGGGATTTAAAGAATCCTCGCTTCATTAAAATAAACATGGACGCCATGTTTGTCCATGTTTGTGTCAATTTTTTTTTTGCAAATTTTGTGTCAAATGCCTTACTAAAGTCTAGGTACACCATGTCCACTGCTTCTCCCTTATCCACAAGGCTGGATATGCTATCGAAGAAAGCTATTAGATTGGTTTGACATGATTTATTCTTTACAAATCCATGATGGCTGTTACCTATCACCTTATTATCTTCCAGATGTTTGCTGATGGATTCTTTAATTACTAGCTCCATTATCTTCCCTGGCACTGAAGTTAAACTAACTGGTTTGTTGTTTCCTGGGTTGTTCTTATTTCCCTTTTTATAGATGGGCACTATATTTGCCCTTTTCCAGTCTTCTGGAATCTCGCCTGATTTCCATGATTTTTTAAAGGTGTTAGCTAAAGGCTCGAATAGCTGAGTATTCTAGGATGCATTTCAGCAGACACCTAACTTTTCTAAGTAATTTTTAACTTGTTTTTTGTTTATTTTTACTTCTAAACCTACTCCATTTGCACTAGATTCATTATATTAGGCATCCCGTCACCATCAAACTTTTTGGTGAAAGCCAAAACAAAGTAATGAAACAACCCTGCCATTTCCAAGTTTCCTGTTATTGTTTCTCCCTCTTCACTGAGCAATGGGCCTACCTTGTCCTTGGTCTTCCTCTTGCTACTCATATGTTTGTAGACTGTCTTCTTGCTGCCCTTTATGTCTCTAGCTAGATTTAGCTTGTTTTGTGCCCTTGCTCTTCTAATCTTGCCCCTGCATATCCGTGCTGTTTGCTTATATTCATCCTTTGTAAGTTGACCTAGTTCCCACTTTTTATATGACCCCTTTTTGATTTTTAGATCAAGAATTGGGACCTATATGGCACATGAAGGACCCTGAATGATTAAGATCCCAAGGGCAGATCAATGCTATACAGGGCTCTGATTCACTAAAATATCCAGGATCCCAGAAAAATTAGCCCCTTCCCACCCCAGTCCCACACATTCTCCCTCTTGCTCTCTTCACATTGAACTCCAGGATCTTCCTTTTCCATCACTACTAAGCAGCTTTTGTTTCCTGCTGCCTCTCTTTTGGAAAGACTCATCTTCACTTTCTCCCATCTGCCAGGAACTCTTTGATTTTCCTTCTTTTGCTGCCCCACAGTTCCCTTCGCATTCCCAGGACCTGCTTCCCAAAGGCCCTCGCACCCTGCCAGACCCCTGATAAATGAATTGGAAGAAGAAATCTTAATGCTGAAGAGGGAAGAAGAGAATTTCTGAGGGGAAGGGGGCCTCCTTTCACATACACATTGCATCTGTGTGTGAGCTCACATCTCAGTCTTCCATCAAGGCGAGCACTCTGTCCCCATGGTAACACAGACCTATCCCCTGGAACTGGCTCCTCCAAGTTGTGCTGGGAACCTGGGAAGTTCAGGAGTTTCTGAGGAAGACAGTGGCACACGGCATGAGGTGGGGGATCCTCTCCTCACCATGGCAGGTGCGAACCAATGTGAGCTGGGAGCTATGTGTAGTGATGTTGTGAAGGGTGGGACACCCGGAAGGTACGTGGAGCTGAAACAGTAACCACCTTGTCGATGTCGTCTCTTTTCTTCACACTGACAGCTTGACAAGCTAACAGGAAAAATGAAGTCAGTGAAGGGAGAAATGCTATCAGGAGCTCTGTGCTAAAAGGGCAGACAGGCCAGATTGGAGGAAAATGAGAAGCTGTCCAGGCTAATGCAATCATTTATCACATAATCTCACTTGGCGCTTGGGTGAGGATCCCGGCAGTCCCTGGCACCGTGCAGAAGCTCTCCTGGCCCCTTGTGCACTGGCACCATATGTGGGGCTCCTTCTCAACACCTTTGCTGGCTGCTTTGCTTGTTGCAATGGCCGGCTGTGCTCACTCCCCATGGCCAGCTGTCTCCAGTCAGCTCCCCTCCTGGCCATGTGCAATAGCCATGGTGCCGCGTTCTGGCTGTGTCAGGTGTGGAGTTTCTCTTGTCTCATTTTGGACCTTTGGTCGGAGAGGACACCATCTTATTGGGTCACAGCTCATGGGTCTGGTGGGCTCCAGCTCTCATTAGCCCATGGCATAGGGCCTAGATTTATGGCTGCCTAGCACCATGTGCTAGAAAGAGGCATTGTGAAGCCGGGTCAGCTATAAAATATGACAAAAGGGGAGCAACAAGGGAATTTCCTTCCCTGATCATGTTGCATCATAGATTTTGCTGCATGTTTGAGCCATATGTGACCTGTGCCCAAGGGGACTGTGAGATCTGAGCGATTTCCAGCTAAGATGAGCTCATTCATTTAAACACACCCTTTCTCAAGGAGTGCAAACCAATCCACACGATTGCTGACACACAGCCGCTGCAGCCGCAGACCAAATTCAAGCGGAACCAGGAAGGGTTTGCACAACTCACGTTTGGAATCTGGCTCTTACCACCCGGGGTGATGTGACTTCACTTTACAGCACACGTTCTAAGGACCAAGTGAGCTGAGGGAAGTGATCTGATTCATGAGAACACATGGCATGTTATGCTGACAGTGATTCTCTCCAGGGTACATTTTGAGAGGTTGCAGGCTTCCCAGGTAAACCCCTTGCTCCCTGGGTCTCCTCACCAAAACAATATTTTCGCCAAGGCTTCGAGGAACTGGTCGATGGGAGCCTGGTTTTAAAAAACATTTGCACTCAGTTACATGCACAAAAATGAATGCTTTCAGGTGTGCGTGTGGTGACCACGACTGTACTGCAAATCGAATGTTGTCCCTTTGCTTCCACTTGGAGGAGTAATTGATGATAGGAGACAGATCTAGTCTTGGTGTGATCTTGTTTAGTCACAGGTAATACACGCATTGTCCTGTTTTCCTGACTGCAGTAGAAAGGGCCAACAGCAGCAAGTTCCCTTTTTCAGAAATCCCCAAGTCTGCTGCTCCAGTGAGCGCAGTGTCCAAGAAGCTCTGTCTCTCTGCTCCTTTGAGGGTCAAGCGCACCCTTCTGCTGCCTTTCTCCCTTCAATGCACACATTTTGCACAAGTATCCTAGACCCCGCATTTGCAACCAGGAATTCTGCAAATCCACCTGGTTTGGCTCTGCTCTGGCCTAGGGATGTAAGCGACTAGGTGACCACCCAATAAGCCTAGGCTTATCGGGTAGTCGAGTCACTACTCGACGAATGACTCCCCACCTCTTGCTGCCTCTGTATCAGAAGCCCAAGTGGGGGAGCTGGTGTTGGGGGAGCTGGCTTAAAAGCCAGTTCCCCCAGCACCATCTCTGTGGAGGGATAGGAGAGGCAGAGGCACAGTGGGGGAAATGGCACGAGCAGGCCCAAAGCAGTCCCCACTTGCATGGGATCCTGACTGCTGCGCCTCTCCCTTTGCAATGTACAAGAGCTCTTGTACATTTCAAAGGCAGAGGTGCAGTGGGACAGCGAGCACCCCTCTTATCGACTAATTGAGTAGTAAATGAAAATTCCATCGACTACTTGATTAGCTGATTAACTGAAATTTAACATCCCTAGTCTGGCCATGCTGCCTAGCACCTTGGGTGGTAAACCCCGTTGTCTGCAGCTGTTTTGACTACATAAGGGGCTTGATTGCTCCTTCTGTTGAATCTGAAACAGCAAACTTGGCACGCCGATTGGCTTTAATGAGGGCTAGATTGAATTTGGGAACCAAGACCACCTCCCCTCGACTCCATCTATTAACACCTTTCAGCAAAACAAAATAATTTCATATGCAACTGACTGATTACAAATGCAACTGGCCATTTGCATATGCACTTTCCTAATATGCATTTTCACTCATGGTAATTGTGTGCACAAATTAGACACACAATTGCACACAAATTTTGTGTGCATACTTGAATGGACTTAATTTTAAAAATCAGTCCCTACTTCTCCAGTAGTACACAAGGAGACCCATTGTACCAAACCACATATTTGCATGTATAAATGAGCAATCAATTGTGTAATTACTAGAGTTGACTGAGCATGACAATTCCCTTTCATGGCAACTCTGGGGGCAATGTGCATGGGGATTACTGGCCTGGGATATGGGATGTGCTAGATCCAAGTTCCAATCCCTGCTCTAAATCAATTAGAACTTTCTTTCCTGATTCCTCCAAATGCTCTCTCTGTCTCTCATACCTGAAAACTAGTACATTTATCAATGGCTCACAGTTATTCTAGAAGGACAAAACAAGTGGTGTTCTGCAGGGGTCAGTTTTGGGGCCAGTTCTGTTCGATATTTTCATCCGTGGTTTCGATGATGGCGTAGAGAGTACACTTACAAAGTTTGCAGATGATACAAAGCTGGGAGGACTGCGAGTGCTTTGGAGGATAGGATTATAATTCAAAATGATTGGGACAAACTGGAAAATGATCTGAGGTAAATAGGATACAATTCAGCAAGGACAAATAAAAAGAACTCCACTTCAGAAGGAACAATCAGTTTCACACATACAAAATGGGAAGCGACTGCCTAGGAAGAAGTACTGCAGATAGGGATCAAGGGGTCATACTGGGCCACAAGCTAAATATGAGTCAACAGTGTGACACTGTTGAAAAAAAAAAGCAAACAACATTCTGGGATGTATTAACAGGAGTGTTGTAAGCAAGACACGAGAAGTAATTTCCCTGCTCTACTCGGAACTGAAGAGCGGCTGCCAGTGTCATTCACCATCAGTCTTCTTAACAGCCTGACCTAGTTCTTATGACCCTCCTTTCGGAGCCTCCAGACTGACTCACCTTGGAGAGGGACATGTGCTTTCTCCTTCTTCACCTACCCCCATCTGAATGCAGCCAGAAGGGCAAGAGGGTCTCATACATTTAGCTGCCTCACGAGACCCTGATTTTATCCACTTCCAATTAATTCTTAAAGTTTGGTTGTTTGAGTCACAGTCCCCAAGAGAAGGGGGTGGTATCACTAAAACGCATCCTAGAGAAAGGACCTTCCAGATTTATTAGCCACTGATTTCCAGAGTTGGGAATCGAGAGGAAAAACCTCCCTAAAGCTACATGTCCACCCCGACCATGGAGTATTAATTATTATTATCCTTAATGGCACCCAGTGACTATAGAGCAGTACTAATGATGCAGAGTAATTGGATTATTACTGCCCCTCCCCACTGAGGTGCTCAGGATGCTGTGTGGTTAAAATCTGTTAACACACAGTGCTTGCAATGAACAAGAGAAAATCCAGGCAGGATGCTAATAGGGCAAATGAAGGTGGCAGTGATGAAAAGGAGGCTGATGCCCATCTGATGTGAGGGGTGAAAGCTGGAGATGCCAGTGATCGAAATGCAGATTCGGTTGCTAAAGCCTGAAGGGGTCAGGCATGTTTCTGTCAACATTTGTCGCAGGGTTTACAAGGAATAAAAGCATGGAGATCTAGGAGTAGATTGTGGCTTTGCATCCAATACAGTATTGGCATGGCCCTACCAGCGCCCCAGGAAGGAAATGGGGTTCAGAGAGCCAAGGCCCCACTTCCTGTATGTCCATCTCCATCTGCTTCCTGCTCACTTGCTTGCAGGAGGCGTATACCTAGAGAGCAGGGGCTGTGTGCTCCATCAGCCTCACACTGAAGCTGTGGAGGGACTAGCAAGGGGTCTTATTGCCCTGCTCAGAGGAGTAGGACAAGGCCCAGCCAGCCCAGCCCATGTGTTACAGCTAAAATATAGACTGAGCCAGATCCAACATCTTCCCCTGCACACATGCACTCACACATTCGGGGATTACAGTCTAGATCCAATTGTGTAGCTTGGGCTCATTTCTGTTAACTGTCCCATAAACCATTTTGTCCCCTTCCTATCTGCCATACACAGACCAATCTGTATTGTTTAATACATAAGAAGCAGCATCTTGGAAATAACCATCTCCTTCTAACACTCCCCAAACCAACCCACTGAATGTTATTTCTGCCTTTTATTTGTGTGGCCTTATCTTCCCCTGAGCATACCCTCCATGGCCACCTATGATGTGCTTTATCATCATCTCCGCGTGACTTCAAACATGGCTTTAATAAGTAGCAGGTTTAAAACAAAAAAAAGAAAGTACTTCTTCACACAATGCACAGTCAACTTGTGGAACTCCTTGCCAGATGATGTTGTGAAGACCAAGACTTTAACAGGGTTCAAAAAAGAGCTAGGTAAGTGCATGGAGGATAGGCCCATCAATGGCTACTAGCCAAGATGGGTAGGAATGGTATCTCTAGCCTGTTTGTCAGAGGCTGGAAATGGGTGACAGAAGTGGGATGACTTGATGATTGCCTGTTCTGTTCATTCTCACTGGGGGCACATGGCATTAGCTCTGTCGGCAGACAGGATACTGGGCTAGATGGACCTTTGGTCTGATCCAGCATGGCCGTGCTTATGTTCATATGCTCAAAATGGGCCCTACCCAGACTTTGATCTGCCAGTTTCTTCCCCCACACAGCACACTGGGATCCAGTCCCATAAGGGCTGGGGCTGGTAGGACAGTACACGTGCTACGGACAGATGGTTAGTGCTGGGCCTGCTGGGTGATGTGACCCATTGCGGTGCTTCTGTTTTAGTTGCTCAGGCAGTGCAAGAAATGGCCCCTCAAAGCCTGCAGCTAGTCCATTTTCTCTGCCACATGGTCTTCAGTGCCATGGGAGAGAGATGCTTGTAGTGCCCAGGCTGAGAGAGAAGAGAGGAGTCTGTAAGGGGGGGAGGGATATAGGAGGAGATCTGAGCCTCACCAATGAAAATACAGAGGGATTTGGGCTGGTAGGATCATTCCACTAGATGGGAGGAAAGTTCCTTTCCACCAGCTCTCTGGTGCTGCTGTGTTTGCGCCTCACTTCCCCCATCCCAATGGGATTCCGCTGGGAGGATCTAAGGGAAAGGAACTTTCTCTGATGTTTTCACTTGGCTCCTCAGCTGAGGGACCAGTCAGGTCACAGCTCATGGGAACACCAGCGGTTTCCAGACTGAGGTGCCATGACTAGAGAGGATGCCGGGGAAAACCAGCTACATCCATGCCCGGTGGAGATTTTGTTTCTCTGCAGGTTCCTGATGCGGGCAGCTCGCTGTTGTCTGGCCCTGGAGGTAGAAACTAGTCCGGACTAACTGCCCGCGGCTACATGCAGCAGTGAAACGGGAATTCGAACTAAGTCTTTAGTTTGAATGAACTGTTACTGTGTTCACTGTCACGTGTAGCCGCGGGCAGTTAGTCTGGACTAGTGGCATTTAAAAATGGCGACCAGACGGGAACATGCAAATAAATCCTGGGATATTTAAATCCCGGGCTTCATTTGCAACTTCGAATGCCTACATTAGGCTTCCTAGTTCGAACTAGGGGGCTAGTGTAGACATACCCTCAGATGAGAGATCGGGGTTAGTGAGAGACGTGGAATGAAGGGGGCAGTTAACCACTGGCCCCTGCAAAGAGTTGCTGCCCCGGGTGTTGGGAGAAAACCACCGGCAAGGACCCTTTCTGTTTCCCTGCGGGAGCCTGATGAACCACTAAATAGTAACATATTGTGATATAGGCAGGCAAACTGATTCTGGCGGGAGATGGGGCAGGGATAGTCATGTAGATTTAAAATAGATGGATGCAATGGCTGTATTTTAAAGAGGGGGTGGGAATGTTGTCCTACCTGGACGACCGGTGCCATCTTGGGGGTGGAAAATCTCAGTTCTGTTCCCCCAGTTTCTTCCTGTAAGAGAGAGCGACTGACTCTCACTGCCACAATGGAGTCCGCCTCCCGGCTGATGGACAGTGATGGGGATTCCTTTTCGACATGGCTGTCCTTATGAATTCTGGTGCCCTCCATAGCCCAAGCACCTGCACCTTCATCCGTCACTGGGGGGGCAGTAGCTCTGGGGGTCTGCACTCAAGACTGCAGGGCTCAGGAGATGTGTGTGGGGGGTAGGGATAGGACAGGGAGGCTGGAGGAGGAGCAGGAGGAAGGCGGCCTGGTGCGGAGCTGTGGGGTGGGAGGTGGAGCAGGGACTGGGCTGCCAGGGCTGGGAAGAAGTTGGAGTCATGGGTGAGGGGATTCAGCCATCAGTGCTGGGAGGCAGTTGGAATAGGCAGCTGGGGGATTGGGCTGCCAGGAGGCAGAGCAGGGGCCAGGAGATTGGGGCCCCTGGAGCCAGCACTGGCTGCGGCTGATGCTAGGCATATGCAGCATAGGACACTACTAATTTGGAGCATATTCTGTGTATGCCTAAGGACAACCCTGGCTTTCTCTATAAATGAGTCAATGCAGCGCAGGGCCAGGTGATCACCAAGCAAGGACAGAAGAGGAGGGCACATGCAAGAAAGTCTTAGCACACGGCACCTCACTCTCCACATCCCAGACATGGGCCAGAACATTCATGTCCTTCCAGAACCAGCCAGGCCCCTTCCTTGGTTGGGCTCCATTGTTTGCTCTTGCCCCGGGGAATTTGCTTTAAAAGTCAAGATGATCCTATTGCCTTTGTGGTGGCATTAGCGTTCTTTCCTTCAGCAGACTGAGTTGCCATCAATTAAGCAAAGCCATTGCTGAAGAAAGAGGAGCGAGAGGGAGTGTGTGCATCCACAAATCCATTTGCTGTTTAGGTGTCAGAAATAAATTTCACCACTGGAGTCTGCAGCATCTGATTAGTGAATTATTCAGTTTGGAGATTGCGTTCCTTGTGACCTCATTAGTAACCCCAAGGTGAGTGGGATGCATTAGACTAACCACCACTTTGCCACTGAGGAGCACAATGGGGCATTAAAAGGGATTAAAGTGCTTTACCAAGAACTGCAGCACAACTCATAAAAATAATACAAAATAAAAAATAAAGTGCATTGTTAACCAGCAGATAAACAGGCCGGCACGGCCTGGGGATGAGGCAGGAACATGTTGGCAAAGCAGGGCCTGGCAGATAAATAGGCCAACAGGATGTGGGAATAGGAGAAGGCGTGTGCTGGAAAAGTAGGGTCTTGCAGCTGAGAGTAAAGTCCACTGCTTTAGAAGACTTTGCAGCATTACCACACCAATTGAGAACCACTTCACTCAGGCCCAGCTGTGGGGAGGGAGTGCAGGTGCTCTCACATGGCACTTGCATCAGCATTCACAGCCTGATCCAGACCCTATTGAAAAATCAGTGGAAAGGCTCCTGTTGACATGAGTGGGCCTTGAATGAGGCCTGTCTGGTGAGACATGCTCTAAGGACCCTAAAAAGAGATCAGCCTAGACCCTCCTGCTTGAAGATCTTTATCAGGCTCAGTGAATATCCCAGTCCCCTTGCGGACAGGAAGCGACTGAAGCACAGGGTGGTGACAGGAAGGTAGTTGTCCCAGGTTACACACTGAAGCAGTGGCAGAGCCAGGGTTGCACCCCATGTCTCCTTGCCCCCAGCAACACGGTCTCGCTAGTCCATGATACGGCTACCCTGCGTATGTCACTTCCTTGTGCTCTGATTGAGAAGGGGAATCTTCAGCAGGGTTGGGACCCGAGTGTACTGAAGAAACTGTCCTCAGCCCAGGGCTGAAAGGGTGATTGACTTGTGGCTGGTTGGTATCGATTATTTTTAGGTTGTAAAACAATCTCTGATGGTCTTTCTGAGATGGATCCCTTCCATCACTCTCCAAGACCCAGGGCCACCCTCTGCTCTCCCATCCCTGGTATCTCAGAACCCAAGAGCCAGTGCCCATTTTCTGGCCTTCTGGTCCCAGTTCCATGTATCCTGACCCCAGGTGTGGGTCCCCTCTCTGGTCTACCATTCCACTGAACCTGGAAAGAAGGGTTCCCATCTGGATGGAGCTGGGTGCAGGGTGGGGGAAGGAATCCAAGAGCAACTCTGCTAAGTCCTTCTCGCCCTCTTCTGTGTTTGGGGTTTACATCTCTGTAACTGAGGGCAGGATTTGGATGGGGGTGATTATTCTGAACGTAGAATGGATGCAGAGTGGGGTGAGAGTGCCCAGGAGAATAACCAGAGCTGACTTTTCCTGATTCACCCAGCTTTCCGTTAAAGCAAGGAGATGGGATTGTATCAAGCTGTCTCTGGATCATCTCTTCTTTGTTCCTGCTGGGCGGTAGCGGCTGATGCGAATGACTTTCACCAGGGGATGAGCCTGTTAGTGACCAGTGCGGTTGCATTTGTTTGCTCAGCAGCAGTTGCAAATAATGGATGCTAAAAGGCTTTGTGGTTCATTGATGGCCATGCTCATAACCACACACTCTTCATCCAGTTCTTGGGAGAAACCCAAACCTCCCCGATGCTTCTGCTTGGGTCCTAAACTCTGCCTCCTACTTAGCGCAATGGACTGGTTCCCCCTGGCCTGCACTCACCGGAGATCTCCTTTGCAAAGGGTTCTGGGGAGAGTCCTCCTAACTTAGATCCTCAGGTGGACGAATCCAATTAGCAGGGGCTGGAAGAATCCTTGTTCCCTTCCACGGGTGCAGAGGTTGGAGTCCCATGTTTGCAGCTGAGACTTGAAGCCAGGCAGGTCTCCAGCAGCAGTTCCAGCAGAGCCCAATGGGTTCTCCCCCATCTCTAGCTGAGCCTCTTGGTGTGATGCTGAGCTTACTCCCAGCGCATAGCAGGGCCGGCCTTCCAGAGAGGCACTTGCTGTGTTACCCTGAGGAGACCTCCTATTTGACCACTCTTCTTCGGTGGTGCTGCCCAGTTGCTAGGCATAGGCCCATGGCTGCTCCAGTGGAGGGGAAGACTTAAACAGGGTTTTCTCCCTCCTCATCCTGACGTCTTGGACTCAGATGAATGAACCCGCCCTTATGGAGAACCCAGTCAGTAAACTGTACATGTCCCATGGTATTAGCATTCAATCTTCAAACTTCTTCAAAGCTGGGAATACTTCCAAAGTCTGAGTACAGGGAAGATTATGATTCTATAATAATATTTTAATTCTGTGATAAGCTAAATTAACTTCAGCCCCCTTGTGTCCCATTTCCCTTGCTGGCGCCGATAACAGCTGATCACACCCCTAGTGTGGAGGAGCTGGTGGGAAGTGAAAGCTGCACTATCTGCAGGAGTGTGCGCTCAGGGAGATGGACATTGGCCCCAGAATTCCAGGTATGGGCACCCGTCCTGTCTGCATAGCAGGACCAATAAGGGGCATAGTCGTTTACAACTGCACCTACCCAACAACCTTTCTTAGTAACCAGGTGCTGCCACTGCAAGGTTAACACCTGGGCTGGGAGGGTTCCTTGGGGGAAGAAAAGCCTGGATTGGATTCACCGTGAAAAAAGGACAAGGTGGCGACTGGGAAAGAGCAAAAAGTAAACAGAGAAAGAGCGAGCCCCCAGCAACCCAGAGCCATTAGAGGCTCTGAGGAGAGTGAGGATGTAGCTTGTTCTTGCTGCCTAAGATAGATAAACCCCAGGCCTCCAAGCCTGTTCAAAAGAAAGGGCCTGTCTGTGTGCCTCTCAAACCTTCCCCATTCACACTGACTTTCATCATGTCTGTGGCAAGAGGGGCTAGGGCAGAGCTGCTGCCTAGGAATGGAGGCTGGTTGAACTAGGTGGGTAACAATAAGAATATGTGCCAAAGTAAAACCTTGACGGGGTCAGGGGGACTGAGGCATCTAGTGCAGTGGGGGAGACAATGGGGGTGGCGGTGGGGAGAGTGCGTGTAGCCTCTCCAGTGACACTTTGCTTTCCTCCCTGTGTTTACTTGTCTAGCTGCAGGCCTGGGCTGTTTTCTGGGTGCTTTCTGTCTGGCAGTGCTGGGAACCTGCTTTTTCTTACTCCTTGCTGGGGGAGTCTCAGGGGATTATCAAAAGTGGGAATCTTTTGGTTGATGCCTCTCATTACTTACAATGCCGTGCCCACATGCTTTAAATTATACGTGAACCCCACTACAGTGCTTTGGCCTCAGCTGGGACACTGTAGCAGGGGCGCGAGGGAATGAAAGAGCCAGACTGACATTTAAGAGTTTTATGGGGCTTCGTGGTCCCCACTTTTATTATATCTAAAGTGAGTGAGGAATCTTATTTAAAAAAACAAATGCACACCAAACTAGTCACAACTAGAATGTATAAATGACACCTAGGGTCAGGAGCAACCTAGGATTCTGGCTCTGCTACAGCTCTTTCCTTCTCCCCTCCGTGCTCCTGCCCATCACACAAGTACGGGAAATTCATTTAATGCTATTTAATAATATATACTTATGCACCGTGTATCTCAAGCCATTTGCATTGTCAAGTCATGTGCATTGATGTGAAATCTTCTCTTTCCCCTGTGTTGTTGCTGGTGTCTTCTTCAAGCAATCGCCTAATGGTGACTTGAAGAACTGAAGGGGAAAGATGCAATAGAAATTAAAAACTAATCAGTGAGTTGAACCAAAGATCCCTTTCATTATCATCCTTATAATCACTGTCTTGTGTTAACTGAGCATCCATGAGACACCCAAGGTAGTGGGAACACCTTCCTCTTTAAATTTCAGAAAAGCTAATGGAATGATGGTTTAAATTAACCACATTTGCTTCCTTTTGAATTCCAGTAGGATTCCCTGTTAAATGGAATTTGTCAGTGGATATTCTCATCTGCCCCAGGTTAGCAGCAATTTCAGGTTTGAAGCGGCTATTTAAAAAGTAAAAAAAAAAACCCTTAAAATGGAATGCACTATTGTGCTATATAAAAATGAATCTCGTCACAGTTCATCTTCATTTCTTATTTGAATCCTCTTTTGGCACCCTCTGTATTTAAAAAGGCTGGCACTTAAAATTTCACATCTTTTTACTGTCTGCTTACACATCACTTAATGCCTTGGCGCTGGTCAAATGCCTTCCCTTCCCATCATCAGGCAGAATGTTTGCAAACTGTGTCATGGGTAAGCAGCCATCATGCCATTCACTCTGCACCCTGGGAGAGCTCCAACAGAGGCAGAGCTGCCTTGCCTGTTTAGGCGTGTTGAATGCAGAGCAGTCTGATCTGTTGCAGAAACTACCTTACAACCCCTTGGAAACTCTCCTGTTTCTCTCATGCATTCAAACGGGAGCTGCAGTCTCTCAGCACTGCCTCGCATCCAACCAGGAGGCTGCTTCCGCTGGCAACAGGTTGCTCTTTAAGCAAAGGATATTTAAAAACCATTTGCAAAGCTTGGTGTGTCAATTTGTTCTGAGCGAGCCCACGGCGTGCTTCGAATGGCTGCATAGTACCCTTCAAAGGGAACAATGGCCACAATAAAGGGTGAAGGTGGAGCCTGAGAGGAGGGGGAGGGGCCTAAAGGATGATGGGCATGTTCCTCAGTGCAGGTTCTCTCTTTCCCAGCATGTTCCATGCGGGAGCCGTTGGCACTCTGGGTTTTCTGTGCCAGACGGCTCTTCTGCTCACTGTTACCTCACAAGGATTCTCATCTTCCTTTCTTCCCATAACCCTTTAAAATGTTCCATCTGTCAGGGCCTGAAGCTCCCTAGTGATTCTCTTTGACATGCACGCCGCAGCTTACGTTTGCTTGTCAAGCAAACAGCCAGACTGACAGACATCCTGGGTGCACCAGCCTAAACAGACCCACTCATATGGCTGCACACAGAGCAAGCGGGATACGCAGTGGTACAGATGCCAGGGCATACAGGCATATGCCCAGCCCACATGCCAATGCAGACATGCATGGGTACATTTAACACCCCCTGTCTGAGTCAGTGCAGGGTCTGAGACCCTGAGCCTCAGCACCAGGTTACCAACTGACCTAAAGCGGAACCTCCAGGAGCTGGTAGCAGTAGTAGGTTGCTATCCCCTAGCACGTGGTCCAGAGCCGCCAATTTCGCAACCCTAAATCCCCACAGCATGGCCTCATCTGTGGTTCCCCCTGCCGACCGCTAGATGCCGCTGTGGAGTCCGGCTTTTAGGCAGCTTGTCTGCTTCCCCAGCGGGGAGGAACAGCACCAGCTGCAGTGGGACGTAATGAGCAGACAGCATGCTGCAGCAGAGAGACTGAAGGGAAGGGGGCGGGGGTTAGCACTAGTCCTAGGATCCTCCTGTCCTAGAGAAACCGTAGATAGATCCCAACCCCTGGAGAGAGCCCAGCGCCCAGACCTGCCTCAGTACCTACCCTGCACCTTCCCCCGGACCCTCCCACCAGACCCAGCACCTCAGGCACTGGCCAACACCCCAAGATACCTCCTAGCTACCTCGAAGCCCCTGCCTAGTGCTGCGCTGGGAAGGGTGTAGCCACCCCAACACACTTCATGGCAACGTGTGAGTGAGCGCCCTTCCATAAGGGTCACCCATGGAGCTGTACCCAGTGTGGCTGGATTCAGAGATACCCAGAAAGAGATGTTTGCATGAGGGCCAGCTACAGCAGCACATGCAGACAGCGAAGCTGCCTGTATGGTCCCCATCTGGGCAGTATCTGGGCACCTCGGATTCTTTAATTCACTTGCCCTCACAAGCTCCTGCGAGGCAGAGCTGATACCCCAAGGGTACAGAGAGGTATAGAGGCACAGAGAGGCTAAGTGATTTGCCCAGGGTTGCACACTAAGACAGTGTCAGAGCAGGGACTGGAGTCCTACCCCTGCACCCGCAGGCATGCAAACGGCACCATATCTCACATGGCCTCAGCGTAGCCCGTCCCTGTTTCTTGGGGATGCTGCAGCCAGGCACTGATGTTCTGTCCGCAGTCTGTGGGACAGAAAGGAAGCAGGGAGCTGCAGGTTCCCTCAGCTGCCCCTGGGCTTGCCTCTCCTCCAGGAATTCGGGGACAGGGTTGAGTCTCCCTGTTGTCCTGCTCGGTGCTCACAGGCCAATGCAGCTCCCCTGCTTGGGGCTGAGCAACACTCTGAAAGCCACAGCTGCACTGTGAGCGGGGACGGTGCCTCATGGCACCCAGGCTGTGTTGCTGAGAACAGCGCCTGGGTCATGGTGACCTCAGCATGGGGGAGATCCTGGGGAGCTAGCTGGCCATAGACCCAGAGTGAATGGGGCCGGGAAAGATTTGCCAGGCCCCTCCCCAGTAGCATGGCTGGGTTTGAACCAGTGACGGGACTTAACAGGTTCAGGAGTTTGATGACGTCCATCCCTGGGTGACAGCCGCCATTAGGGATTCATCCTTCTGTGCTGATGTACCGACCCTGGCTCCCTGAAAACAGCCTGACTCTGCTGCCCAGCATGCATCACCTCCCCAGCACACACGCAGCCATCCCCAGGGGCTCGGCTTCACTGGAACAGCTCAGCCATGGCGGCTGCCCCTCCCTCCCCCAGACTGTCTGATTGCTTGACAGCAGTTAATGCACCAGGGGTCCCAAGGACAACCCCTCTCAGAAGCAGCAGCAGGACGTACTGACCCGACCCTTCCATCACAACAGCTGCTGTTAAGGGAGCTCTGTCTCCATTGCCGAGTGAAGCATTTCCCATTTTTCTACCTCCCTCAAGTATCCAGGCTGCCCCCCAAGTACCCAGGCCGCCTTTCCTTTTACAGGGGGCTCCAAGGTACCAGCTTCCCACCCCGGAGAGTAGACATGATCAGCATCCTCTCACAGTGCACCCACCAATGTACCTGGCCAAATCCCTCTGGGTCCCATGCAGCATCTGGCTTCCCTGCTCAGCCCTGTGTCAGAGCAGCTAGCTGAGAACTGGCCAAACACATTGCATGCTGCCTAGGGGCTTTTGACCACAAGAGACTGCCAGGTTCTGCCTGTGCATAGCTACCCTTGCTTCTCCAACCTCCTCCATTGCCTCTAATTAGACTGAAAGCTCTTCAAGGCTGGACCAGTCTTTTGCTCTGGGTTTCCACAGTGCCTTGCACAATGGAGCATGGTTGATAACAGGGACCATACTGGATTTGAACCAGTGATTGGCTCTCTTGCTCATCCTGAATTCTTGAAGCTATTTGCTGCCCCAAGCAAATGTAAGACGCATCTCCTAAATGTTCCTATTTCCTTTTAGCTGGCAGTGCCTCTAACAGCCCCTGGAGTCTTCGGCAGAGATTCAGGGTACTGGAAAAGAGGATGACAAGTATTTTTCCATGTGTGTTAGAGACCAGAGTTTTCTTGTGACCACTTCCTGAACAACAGGAGTTCTCTGTCTCCAGGGAAAGCTGTGTTACCCTGCCGTGCACGGGGAGGTTTGGTTCCCATCTCTTTCTCCCAGTGAGGTGGGTTTGTCATGACCCTTTTCGGTTTATGCACATGCTCCACTGGGGCTAATATTTCTGGAGGTCTGGAAATAGGATTGACTCAGGAAGATGGAAGCAGCTGCTCCTGTATTGTCCTCCTGACCTCCCCTGCCTTGCTTGCTTTGCTCTGGGTCCGGGCGAAGCTGCACTGGCAAAGCCCAGATTTAGCCCCTTGCCGTATGTTGTTGCTGTCTTGTTGCAGTGTAATCATAGGTTTCCTGGCCCCCCTGTCAGACAGCGCTTTCTGGGGCCCAGGCACGGGTTTCAGTGACCCCTCACTGTGGCGAGTTTCCTTCTGTCTCTGGGAAGCGCAGCTGCAGACCAAGCTGGGGGGAATGTGATGCTCCAGACAGAGAGGGGCAAAGAGCAGTAACCAGGAAAGGAAACGTGCTGGGTACAGCAATGCAAATGGAACAAAGCCCCTCAGCTCTGCCATGCAGCATACCTGGGCTCCCTACACACAGCTCCGCTGCTGTGCATTAGGCCCCACCTGCAGCTCCCCCTGCTGTGTCCTGGGCTCTCCTCCGGGCTCTCCCCGGCTATTCCATTCCTGGCCTGTTGCAGCCCTCCCAATATACCTCCCCCTGCCAATCCATTCCTAGGCTGGGACTTAGTCCCTATTGAATGCAGGGGCCAGGAGAAATTCAGAGACCCTCAAAGCTTCTGACTTGCTCAGCAGGGAAATCACCCCCCTGCAGTGACAAATGCTGGTTAGCAGCATCCCACCTTGCCCTGCAAACCTGCTTTCTTTTCATGCTCCCTCAGACACTCTTCCCCTCTCCCCCCAGCAGCCCGCTGCGCTGATGGATGCTGAAAATGCCCCTGTCTGACAGCAAATTGCATCCAATCGGGTGATGGGCAAGCGGTGCCTTTGGGGGATCAGCTCACATTGAAAACCACCCAGCCCCCCAAATCGCACCAGGGGCTTTCAGGGGCTGTGCGATTGTTGTCTTCCAGCCCTAGCTGCTTCCCTTGGGTTCCCGTCCTGCTCTCCAGGTCCATAGGTGAGCCGGTACTTGGCCCAGCTGGGCAGGACATGGCAGAGGTAAGGTCCTGGCTTCTCGCTCGTGCACCAAGCCTCCAGCTCGGGGATCCTCTGAGTAATGCAGCTCACCCAGCTCCAGAGGGGGGTGGCAAACACCCAGTCTCTTTGTGTTTTCTCTTCTCCTTTCACCTCCTTACAGCCTTTCCCAAGTGGGCAGGGAGCACGGTCACCACCCGCCACTGAGCCACCCTTCCCAGCCATCTCGGGCTGGGGCTGGGCACTGAGAGAGCTGCCATCCGCTAACAGAGCGTGGCAGCTGCTGCAGGACAGCGGCTGATTAGTTGAGCTTACAGGGTTCAAGGAAGAGGTGGCAAGAGGAGGTATTAAAATCCAGGGAGGCGTCTCTTTGTGACTATGCCAGAGCAGGGAAACCAGCTAGCCACTGACTCACTGGGGAGCCATGGGGGAGGCATGTAACCCTGGTGCCTTTGCCCAGGCTGAACTTTGCTTTGTGTTTTTTCCCACCCCCCTCTTTCTAAGGGGACGTGGCGAATTATGACGAAATCAAGCGGTTCATCTGGCAAGAGCTGAGCAAAATGTTTGAGGGTAGGCAGTGCGCTGGGGAGGGGAGGCTGGGGGGCTGGCCTGAGCTGCAGCTGATGGCTTAGCCTGTGGCGTATCTGGCCTGAAAGAGCTGCAACTCCCTGCTGGGGCGAAGAGTGAACAAGGCCCAGTGGGCGAGAGCAGGAGAGGTTAAATGTGATGGGCCTGGCGTGGTAGGGGTGAATTACTCCCTTGGATACTGTGCTCGAGGCTGGAACCAGGCTGCAGCGGGTTAATATTCCTTCATGGTGCGGAGTTCTCTCAGCAATGCAGAGTATATGGAGCTGGGGCGTTGGGGTAGGGGGTTAAAGAGCTGGGAGCTCTGGGGCAGAATCCATGAGGCTGCAGCAGGGACCATCCTGTTCCCTGAGGGACAGAGAAGTGATAGCACCAGGGAGCAAAGGAAGGAAAGTGCTCTCAGCTTTTACTGCACTTTTCCTTTCACTGTCCCCATTCCCTGCTCCCCTCAACATGGCTGGCACCAACTCTTTGTCCTGAAACCCAGCAGACCAGGCCAGTGCCTCCCAAAGCTCTACCAGTGCTCCTGAATCGACATTGGCAGCACCCTTTGCTAGTCCAGCGCTGGCCGCCCACAGCTCTGGCCTGCCCCTCACTCCTGTTCTGCCACCTCTATTCCACCCCTTCCCTTCCAGCTTGCCCTAGCTTGGCCCTGCCCCTCACTTCTAGCCTGGGCTGCAGAGAAGCCTCCAGATTCCCTGCTCCTTTCAAAGAGCTGCCCCTTCCTGCTCTCTTGCATTTTCACCCCTTTATTGTCCTTGTCTCTCTCTCCCCTGGCCAGGATGTGCAGGTGGGGTGGGGGAGGTACCTCCTAGCCAGACAGCTCCATCACAGCTGTTTGAAGCCACAGCCCCTCCCCTGTCTTACAACGAGGTCCTGCTTTTGGAAGCCCTGCAGGAAGCTCAGGAGCTGGTTCTGGGAAAACATCCTGACTCAAATATTTCTTCTCCACCCTGTGACCAGCAGGTGGCGTTTCATGTATCCCCAGCTGGCTGCTGCAGGGCTAGCTACATGCCTGTTCTGCTGGGCTGCGACCTGACACTCCCTGGTTTCAATTCCCTAGCTTCGAGGGGACAATTGTGCCTATTTCTTAGCCACTCTTGTGGCCGTTTCTCACTGGGTCCCTTGGAAATGCTCTCCTGCCCGCAGAGCGCGTTTTTCTCTTCCCACGTATCCGTGTGTAGAAATTGGGTCCCCGTCGCCCCCGATTCCATGGCTGGAAGCTGAGCTGAGCGATGCTTCCCAGTCCTCCTCCTCTAATGCAGAGGTCTGAGTTGATGGCTCGGGGCTGGCAGGGAGGGTCAGATTCCTACAGTCAGGGACAGCATGTATAATGGGGGTGGGGGAGGCATTGCCTTTCCAGTCTGCCAGCCTGGCCCCACCTGTCCTCCGCCCCAAAAACACCTGCTATAGGCAGACTGGGGATGGAGTGTTGGTGACCTCGAGTGCCTGGCCTCCCTGTGCTCCAGGGCCAGCGAGGATGGGGCTCGGTGCTACCCTACCTCCGCAGGGTGCTGGGGCCATGCACCGTCCATCCTCCCCATGCTACAGAGTGGGGAGGCTGGGGATGCGTGCTGGAGGTGGGGAAGCTGGCTCCCGTGGGGGCAGGGCGATGGCTGAAGGGGTGGGGCTGAGGGCAGATCTGGTGGCTTGCCTCCTGCAGCCCTGCCTTTACCCTCAGCACAAGCCTACAGTGTAATAATACCGTGATCCTTTACCTGGCCTTTGCTGAAATCAGCCCCATCTGCTCCCAGCCGACACATGCACATGCACCCCTGTGGCGTCTGTGGAAACCAGAAAAGAGCCAGCTCAGGCACTGATGGGAGAGACAGTGGCAGACAAGCACACTGCTGCCTCTCGCTCACAAGCCCTATGGCGAGGCAAGCATAGGCCAGGTAACAGCAGCTGGCTTTCCTTGGGCTTAGGTGCCTTTTGTACAAATGTCCCCCAAAGGGCAACCCGCACTGGACAGCCGAGTGGGACAGAAAGCGGCTGGGGAAGACAATGTTTGGGAAGGGGGCTCAGAGGCCCTGAGCAAGGAGATGTTTGGAGCAGAAATTTCCCATGAGTGGGGTAGCCGATGCAGCAGCGAAATGCAGTGCCAGGCGAACGGCAGGAACTGCAGAGAAAAAGGTTCTTGCATAGCTGTAGTGAGAGACAAGACAGAGAGGAGCCCACGGTTGAACCCAGGTCATGGCAGGCAACAAGGCAGGACCTCAGGTCACTGCAGCAAGCAGCCACCAGTGCTCCTAGGAAGCAATGCAAACGACCCCACATGAATTGGAGAAACCTTCCCCACAGCAGATGGCAACCCCATTTTTACACAGCCTGACAGCCCAGTGCAGCTGGGAAGCCCATTATGCCCGTGCATGTGTAACACAGAGGCACTGAGACCACTGAGAAAGGGAGAGTGATGTCTGCTCTACTCCTTAGCTAAGTGCCAATTGGCTTTTAGCTCATGCAATAGAGGCCCATGGCTTTGTCTCGAAGTTTCCAGGTTCAGTCCCACCTGCCGATGTTCTGGGTCTGTTGGCTTTTAGCCTGGTTTTAACACCGGGATGTATTATGATCTTGGGGGAGGAGAATGAGCCAGACATAATAGCATGACTCTAAAACCCTGTGGCTTTCCCTGCAGAGAGGTTGGCACACAGGCCGCAAAGGGAGACATTCACATCTGAGAGGTGCTTGCTTGGACGGCTTTTAAACCACTGATGCATGGCAGCTAAAGCACCAGAAATAAAGAAGGGAAGGGAGAGATCACAGGGGAGGAGAGGGTGTGAGATTTCTGCAGCTGTGATGGTTTCATTGATGCGATGGTTATGGGGTGGATGTAGGGAACAAAAGTGCCATGATCCCCAACTCACCCTTTCTCCCACCCAACTGCTACTCCATGGCCAATCTGCTATGATCCCTGCTATGATCCCTGGCACCATGTTTCCATGCTGAAGTCATTAGTGTCTTTGTACCCTGTTGCCCTCTCCTGGAAGGAGTGAAAACTGCCATAGCTCTGCACAGGTGCTAGGACCTAATCTCTGTAGTATTGGTGATAGCTTGTGTTTTAGCAGCAGTTCTGTCCCTGCATTGGAAGGTTCCTGTTGTCATCCTGGTACCAGCCATAAGTGGCTGTGTTGCTCTAAAAGCATCCGACCCTTTTGCTGAAGCATTGCAGGGAGCTTCCTCAGAGTGAGCTTATAACAGCTGGAAAGCAGAGATGTACATGGGGCATTTACTGTTCTCTGTGAGCTCCCCTTGCTCTATAGGAGGTTAACCCTCTGTGATGTGCTTTTGTCAGAGCTGGCCTTTCACACAAAGTAAATATCCTCTCCGATGCACTTCCTGCTTGGCACCCCAGCAAAGCAGAGAGAGCACTTCGCTACTTCACCCCGATGTGTCTGGAGAAAGCCCATGACCTGAACAGCCTGCAGCAGCATCGTCGTGCAGCCAGTATTTCAACCCTTTCTAGACCCACCGAGGCACCATCCTTCCTAGGGAGTCCAAATATCTAGTACTGGATTCCAAACAGGAAGTAGCTAGCAATCTGCTGGGGTTACAGCGTAACCATCCACACTTAGTTCATGTAGCACAGCCACCCTGAGAGCCAGACCTTCAGGAAAGCAGAAGCATCTAAAACAAAGCCAAGAAGGAATGCTGAATGCTGCCTGCAGTGCTGACCATCCCACTCTGGTAGTGACCAGGGAAACCACAGGAAGCTGGAAGCACAAGCAGTACAGCCAAACAGGCCTTACAGAAGGAACTGTTCTGAGAACAAGGAGCAGCCTTGGGACCACAAAGCTGTCAAGGGCCAGAGAAAGTAGCTACTGATGGATGCCCAGTAAGCAGCTTACTTTTTAGCTAGAGCAAAATCCATTCACAGCAAGTCTAGATGATACAGTTCATCAAATGGCAGCACTTTGTCCATCCTACATCTTCTCCCAGCTAGTGGAGCTGCTCCAGTGCTAGTGTATGTCTACTGTAGACAAAGCTAGTGAATCAGCAGAACACACTTTACATTCCAAGCCAAATCAAGGAGGGGTGCCAGGGTGCTTGCCCGCAACAGCCAGATATGAAATTCCCCTTAGAAAGGAATGATTTCAATGAAAGGAAAAACATTTTAGACCAAGCCGCTGGTGCCAAGTCATCATTTTATCAGCCCTGCAGTATTTGAGGTTTCTCTTCAAGCCCCAAATGGCTCGAGAATCTCAGTTTCCATTATAGAAAAGCAGGTTTCTAGTTCTCATGATTGCTGAGAAAAGTTTGAAAACGTGGTCCATGCTTCACCCTAAGGGCTCAAGGTTCGGACCCCCAAAGGTATTTAAGCACCCACTGAAATCTATGGGAGTTAGCTGCTTAAATATCTTTGAAGAGCAGGGCCCCAAAGGCAAAGAAGAACCCTGTAATTCCTGCTGGTCACACCTGGAATTAGTTTGGTCCTCAGCAGGGCACCTCCTTCTGGCCAGTGGCTCACTCGTCGTCACTCTGTGCTCCAGTCTAGATCCCTGTTGCTCCCCCGATCACTGTGTCCTTTCTAGCAGGGCCCACCTCTTGCCACTTTCCGGGGGTATCAGCAGTCCTCAGTCTCTCCTGCCACTGTGGCCAACACAAGCCACAGTCTGCATAGGCCACTCTCCCTGGTGACAAGATATGGTGTAAGGGGGAAAGAAAGAGACCTGGGCCCACCCACTGCTCTGGGTCCTGGCTCAGGGACCCTCTGGCAGCAGCCTTGTCCTATCCTATCCCTTATCTGCCTCCAGTTCCCTGGGCCTCTTCCCCTGTGACCCTTGCACCTTCCTATATCAAGCTGGCAGCCTGGCAAGTATCAGGATGGGGCCTCTTCCACTCCCCTGAGCCTGCCCAGCACTGCTTCCTCTAAGATGCTTCTGCTTGGGAACCAGTCCTGCACCCTCCCTGGCGTGTACCCAACTGCCCTCTGCTCTGCGGAGCATCTTCTTATAATAGGGCTGCCCCAACAAGCTGCCTTCTCATTGTCTTCTTTGAAGCCCTTCTCTGATTGGCCAGGGCTCTACACAGGCTCCCTCCAGCCTGCTTTAACCCCTTCCTGGCCAAAGTGGGGCAGCCACCCCCACTTTAAACCCTAAAGTTATTATTTTAAATCTAATGATTTTTAAGCCAATTTCTTGATGATTGGAGGACTGACCCCTGTTTTTTGAAAGCTTGCGTTGGTGAAACTGGTCCCACTTCAGGTTCCCTCTATCCAGGAGCTGTTGGGCTGTGCTGTGGAGATATAGTTATGGACAACCATCATGGAAAAGGTAGAATGAATGCTTTACCCTGATTAAGGCCCAGCAGAATCCACACAACTTCCAGTAAAATCTGTACTGAGCCCCGCCCCCCCCAAAAAAGATCTTCCGGCACCACTTTAGAGTCTCATCAAAGGCTTGTTGCACACAAGATATGAGAAGAAATTCTTCTGTTCTAGGCTGCCTTGATTAAGTCTCAACTGCTGTACTGTGTCCAGTTCTGGATGCCACATTTCAAGAAATATGTGGACAAACTGGAGAAAGTGAAGAGAAGAGCAAAAAAATTATTAAAGGTCTAGAAAACATGATCTGTGAGGAAAGATTTAAAAAACTGTGTTTGTTGAGTCTGGAGATGAGACGACCAAGAGGGGACATGGTAATAGTTTTCACGTACATAAAAGTTTGTCATAAGAGTAAGGGCAGGAGAATTGTTCTTAATCGCCTATTTCGAGTCAATTTTGCAATAGTTTGTTTTCAAATTTGGCACTGTCTACACAGCACTTATTTCGAAATAAATCACTATTCTGAAACATCCCTTACACCTCATGGAATGAGGTTTACAGGGACATCATAATAGCGAGCCCATTATATTTTAAAATAATGGGGCGCGTTCAAAAGACGCTGACTAGCTATTTTGGGATACCTCTGGTATCCCAAAAGAGTACTGTAATGTAGACATAGCCCGAGGATAGGATAAGAAACAATGGGCTGAAATTGCAGCAAGAGGGGTTTAGTTTGAACATCAGTAAAAACTTCCTAAATGTCAGGATGGTTAAGCACTGGAATAAAATGCCCAGGTAAGTTGTGGAATCTCCATCATTCAAGATATTTAGGAGCAGGTTAGAAAAATATCTGTCATGGATGATCTAGATCCGTGGTCACCAACCAGTAGATCGCGGTCTACCGGTAGATCTCAGGGGCTCTAAGAGTAGCTCTTGAGCCCTCTCTGAACTGCACACCCGTGCAGTACATTTACATTAGATTTCCACATGTAATGTAGGCGGGGCTTCAAGGAAGGGGCGGGGCAGTAGATCTTCGCCTGTTCTGAGACTTAAAAAGTGATCTTGGGTGTAAAAAGGTTGGAGACCACTGATCTAGATAAAGGCAAAAGATTTATACGATCTGATGAGAAATCAGAGCATAAGTGCAGGTAACTGGACTAGATGACCTGTCAAGGTCCCTTCCAGTCCTATGATTTTAAGATTCCATCACAGCTTTCTCCAGCCATCAGCTGAAGACCATCCTTTGCTAGGGAAACCAGCTTTTGTTAGTCCACTTGGAAATTTGCTTATGAGATAATTCTCTAGGCTTCCAGGGTATGGTACACAGTAGAGGGTTAGAAAGTTCCAATTGGCAATGATTACCTGTACATTTCCTCTCTCTGCTCATAGATTGCCCCAAAAGGAATGCCAGGTAGCCATGAGCAGTAGGCACAAATTTAGATTCACTTCTGTTGTGCATCCCAAACAGTTACTGAGGGCATCAGTTATACAGACATGATGATGTTGTCATATTATCTATCATTTTTATTTCATTGTTTGCCAATGTTTGTAATACCCATTTGGGAAACATTCATTCTTTTCCCTCTGAGTTCCTAACAACCTTGATTTTAATCATGCTTCTTTTATTTTTCTCTTTGTGCTTGGGGATCACCGGGGCAGATCTGAGAAGACAGGGGGTATTTGCTACATGCAGCAGGGGGAGCAAATCTTCACAGACAGGCTGTGTCTAGACTGGCCAGTTTTTCTGGAAAATCAGCCACTCATGTAAGATTGTCAGTGTTCTTGCGGAAATACTACGCTGCTCCCATTTGGGCAAAAGTCCTTTTGCGCAAAACTTTTGCACAAAAGGGCCAGTGTAGACAGCTCAGATTTGTTTTCCACAAAAAAGCCCTGATCGCAAAAATGGCGATCGGGGCTTTTTTGTGGAAAAGCGCGTCTAGATTGGCACAGACGCTTTTCTGCAAAAAGTGCTTTTGAGGAAAAGTGTCAGTGCCAATCTAGACGCTCTGTTCCGTTAAAAGCATTTCCAGAAAATCATGCCAGTCTAGACGTAGCCACGTTGTTTTCCTCTAGGTCCTGTGTAAGCCTCAGCTGTCCTGTTTTAAATTGTCCATAGTGAGTTCTTTGATTGAGTTTTAAAGAAAAAGATATTTGTCATCAGGAGAGAATTTCTCACCTAATTAAAGTGGGTCAGATTTGGGGTTAGAATATCACTTCAAGCATGATGTTGGGCATGGATCCAAGTATCCAGTTGGCGCTGGGTGATTATGTCCAAACAAATTTTTCCTTTCTTTCCCTTTGAGAATTATTTATTGATGGAAAGACCCAGTCTTTCTCAAATGTATTGTCTATTTGGAATCATACAGGCAGCTCCACATTGAGCTGTTTTGATTAGGTTCCTGGTCATATGGCATGTTTCCATTGCCCGTTTCGATGGCATTTGTAGTATGAATCCTCAGGGCTGTGAATTCAGCACTCCTTTGTGGAGAACTCGCTGGGTTATTTGCCATTTCTCCAGCCAGTCTTTCCAGTAACCTCACTGGCAATATATTGGAGAACAAACTAGATATAGGTATGGAGCAGTTAAAAGGAATTTGTTTAAACAATGAAGTAAATCTCAGGCGGTATGTCTACACTACCCCGCTAGTTCGAACTAGCGGGGTAATGTAGGCATACCGCACTTGCAAATGAAGCCCGGGATTTGAATTTCCCGGGCTTCATTTGCATAAGCGGGGAGCCGCCATTTTTAAAACCCCGCTGGTTCGAACCCCGTGCAGCGCGGCTACACGGGGCTTGAACTAGGTAGTTCGGACTAGGATTCCTATTCCGAACTACCGGTACACCTCGTGGCTCGTGCACGGGGTTCGAACCAGCGGGGTTTTAAAAATGGCGGCTCCCCACTTATGCAAATGAAGCCCGGGAAATTCAAATCCCGGGCTTCATTTGCAAGTGCGGTATGCCTACATTACCCTCCTAGTTCGAACTAGGAGGGTAGTGTAGACATACCCAGGGGTATTTGTCTTGTTCTAGCCCCAATAACTGCAGAGCCCTGTGTCACATTACTGAATTGGAGGGAAGCAGCCAGATTGCTGCTGCACCCCTAGGTGGGGGTGTTGGCCCCAGAAATTGGTATGAAAGGGAGCCATGTGGGGTATTGAATGGGAGCTTATTGTTTGTTAATCTTATGTACGCTATTTATGTGAGTGTACAATGTCTGTGTGTGTAGGTAGGAATCTGTAATCTGTGTGGAAGCTGAATATTTCTCTGAATGTGGTTAAGCATGGCTATGGACAGGCTGAGTAGCAAAGCCCTGTGGAACAATGGCTCTCAATAGGCTATGGACACACCCAAAGAATGGGGTTTGTCACCTGAGGGCAGCCAGCAGGGAACATAGAGATTGGCCTCTGACCAGGTGACTTGCTGCAACCCTAACCCCCCCCCGTGTATAGGCCCGGGGTCATCTGGGGCACGGATATTGCTGGGGTGTCGGAGGGGTTTTGCTCGTGAGGCTTCAGGCAGGCAGCTGAAGCGCTCTGTGAGACTGGTTTGTGGCCTGTGTGGAGAGGTCACCAGTCGGGGGCTGTAAGGAGCCCCGGATTCGAGCAATTCGCCCTGAGTGGACGCCCTCAGCTGTGCCCAGACACGGCCCGGTCTGTCACACCCTGATTTGGCATCTGTTTACTGTTTCATTTTTTTTCATGTAACTTCTCAAAACCTAATGGCAAAATCTGTTTGGTGTTGGAAATGTCTTGGTACTTCCTGGCTCCTGGACTCCGTTACTCCCCTGCTGGACTGAGCCAGACACTTGTTTGTAGTGCTCTGTTACCAATCTATTTACAATGGACCATCTGAAAGGAGAACTTCATCCCCGATCGCCCCCAAGCATGGAGCATGAAGGGGTGGAGAGAGAGACTCCACTCCCCACGAGAGAGAGAGAGATGGAGGGTAAATGCCTCAAGCACAACGAGGCCTGTCAGCTCCTCTCTGCATGCGTCTTCTGGCAAGAGGCAGTTTCCAAGATGCAGTGGTGCAGAAAGTGAGAAGGTGGCTCCCAGGCAGTGCTTGGCACTTTCCACATGGCTGCAGCAATTGGTATTTCCACTGCAATTCAGAGTCAGACAGCTTTCAGCTCTCAGGCCCTTTCCCCACTCTGCCCACCCACGTCCCTCCTCTCAAGCCCCTTTGGCCCACCTCTTTCTCTTAGACTCTCTCCCAACTCCCCTACCCTCTTTTACTCTCTTCTCTCCACCCCACATCCCAGCCCCACTTTTTTTCCCTGCCTCACACCAGCATCACAGGAGGCTGTTTGTCTTTTTAATGTCTTGTTTTCTTGCTAACAAGGGCACAAGACAGGTGCTGTCAGGGTTTATTTCCATCCTCCTGCACCATCAGGCTGAGACCCCCATCCTGTGCATGCCTTTGTCCGCCGGGGTCTTGCACTGTCCAGGGGCGATCAGGTGACCTAGAGCGGCTCAGGGCAGCCAAGAGGGGGTGTCTCTGGGTCTGGGTTCTCTGTGATTATCTGCACCAGGCTGTGCTGTAGGAGCTCTGGAGATCATTGCTCCACTGAGAGACCACAGAATGGACAGCACTGAAGAGAGCATCTTTTGGAAATGTTTCTGGGGAGAGGCTGCCACAGGGAGGGGTTGGAAGCTTATTATCTAGTGGTTACTTGGCCCCACTGAAAGATAGCACCTGGCATGGGTGAGCATATTCTGACTGCCCTTCTGCGGCAGGACAGCATTGTTATCCCTGCTCTCGAGGGAGTGAAACGGAAGCACAGAGTACAGAGAGCTGAGAACAGAACCCTGGTCACTGCCTCTCTCAACGTACTCACCCTCCCGAGGAGCAGGCAAGCCAGAGGTGCTTGATGTTAATAGTGCTGAGGTATTCCCCAGCTGCTCTCAAAAGTCTAGGAGGAGGGAAGTTACGGCAGCTAGCTATCAGTGAGGGGGCCGGGACAACGTGTGCGTGGGAGGAGCAGAAAATGAAATGCCATCCTTCACCAGCCCAGCATTGTTCATAGGTGGGAGATATGCAGAGCTGGCATGGGGGATGCTCCATCCTTTGATCTGTGACTTAATGGCATGCACGGGATACCACAAAGAGCAAAGGGAATGCCGCACTGGGAATGCCACACTGGGAAGCAGCAACAAACATTCATCTGCCTGTCTAGGGCATTTCATAGCATCCATCGCTTTCATATGTCTGAGCTGCACTGGGATGTGAAACCAGTGAAGAACGGGTTCAGGGAGCACTTCGTGGAGCCTTCTTCTCTCTTTCATTTCCTTACTCTAGGAGGCTCTGCTTTGGGAATAGTTTTTACAAGTGGAAACGCTTTGGTCAAGAGCAGGCTTTGCATTTTGCCTAAGGATGTTGAGGCGGGTAATTCACTAATTGTGCAGTTGATAAAATTTTTATCGACTACACGATTCGTTGATAAAGGAAGGCTTGCTCAGTCCCGGCTCGTGCTGGGTCCAGGAGCTACCCGCACTGTGCTTCTGGAGACATGTTCCAGACTGGAGATCAATGGAGGAATTGTTGCCTTCTATACAAGCTACTGCCTCTGTATTGCTTCTAACTGGGATGGCTTGGATCCCGTGGGGTATCAACTGGTGAGCTGAGATACCACTGAGCCTCCCTTTTCTGCTAGTCTGGTTACTTTTTAGCCTTGTCTTGCTAAGTCAGGCTCTGAACCCTCCTCCAGCAGACACAAAGGCAGGTCTGCACCCAACTGCAGAATGATACGGACACTGAGATCAACTTTGGGAAGACCCATCTTAAGGGACTTGCCACAGCACCCAGGTGTCCACCTCCTTTGGAGTGCAAACCCAAGTTATATGAAATTCACCTCCTCCACAATCTGGGTTGTATTATAAACAAGAAATAAGTTTATTAGCTACAAAAGGTGTGTTTTAAGTGGCTAAGGAGGTAGCAAATTGAGCAAAGCAGATTACGAAGAATATTAAACAAAGCACACCAACTAAGCTTGATTCACTAAAGAAACTGGTTACAAATAATAATTCCTCACCCTAGATATTGTTTTAAGAGAGTCCATGTATCCAGCAGTTCCCTCCCCTACTCCGCACAGTTCCAGTCCTTTAGTTTCCAGATGTTTTCAAGTATTTCTTTGGGTGGAGATGCAGAGGAGAAGCAAATTGAAGGCTTTTCCTCTCCTGTCTTATAAGGGTTCCTCCATCTCCCAGTAGAATACATCAGCAGTCAGAGATGGTGGTTAGTATCAGGTTACTGTCACCTTACACTGTAGCATCAGTGTCCACAAGTCAGTGATAGTGTGAAGTGTCCACAGGAAGGCAAGTCTTTTAACAATCCATTGTCCTCACTGATGGGCCACCAGCCCTAGCTGGCTTTTCCATTGTAATTCCTGAAGTGTTAGCAGTGGGTGTCACCCAAAGTAGTATAGTTGAAATACAGATATAATTAGTCAATCTTCCTAACTTCAGATAAAAAAATGATACACGCATACTAATAGGACAATCATATTGGCTGTGTCTACATTGGCACCCCTTTCCGGAAAAGGGATGCTAATGTAGACTTTGGAATAGCAAAATCCACGGGGGATTTAAATATCCCCCGCGGCATTTGCATTTACATGGCTGCCGCTTTTTTCCGGCTTGGGGATAAGCCGGAGAAAAGCGCCAGTCTAGACGTGATTCTCCGGAAAATAAAGCCTTTTCCGGAGGATCTGTTATTCCTACTTTCAAGTTAACAGGGGCTGTTAACAGGGAGTTTGGAGAGGGAGTTGGGAAGGGTACAGTTGAGATACACTCGTCGTTCTTTTCACTACACTCCTGCCCTTCAAGAAGGCATTTAATAACAACTGAGGAATCTCTCAGAAGGAAGGCAGGTATGGATGGTGATAGCTCTGCTGTTGTTACCTGCACAGCATGTGCCATGTTTGTCTTTCTCCCGGAAGAAAGAAGGGATTTCATCTGCTCTAAATGCAAGCTGGTCACCATTTTGGAAGAAAAAATTAGAGGGCTCAAGGCCCAAGGATCAACCCTATGTTCTATCAGAGAGGATGAAGATTTCCTCGATAGAAGGCAGCATTTAATTCTGCAGGCACAGCAGGCTGAAGAGCCATTCAGGGCAGTAAAGGACATGGAGGAAACTGGCAGCATGTAACCTCCAGAAGGGGAAGAAGGCCAGTTCAGGTATCCCCCATTCCTGTAGAGATAAGTAACTGCTATCAGGCTCTTTCTACAGACACTGCGGTGGAGAATGCTTTGTCAGGGACCTCTCAGGGAACAAATCAGAAGGGAACACCATCTACCGGAAGGCATGTGATGCACAGTCCTAGGAATGGGGGTTCCAAGACTCCCCCTGCAAAAGAAGAAGATGGGTGGTGGTGGTCAGATACTCCCTCCTACGAGGTACTGAGTCATCCATCTGCCATTCAGACCTGCAGTCTCAAGAAGTGTGCTGCTTACCACGAGCTCGCATTCAGGATGTGACCAAGAGTCTTCCAAAAATGATTAAACCTTCGGATCGCTACCCCCTTCCTGCTTCTCCATGTAGGAACTAACGATACGGCCAAGAACGACCTTGAGCGGGTCACAGCAGATTATGTAGCCCTGGGAAGAAGGATCAAGGAATTTGAAGTGCAAGTAGTGTTCTCGTCCATCCTTCCAGTTGAAGGAAAAGGTTCGGGTAGGGATCGTCGAATTGAGGAAATAAGGGTATGTCTACACTACCCCGCTAGTTCGAACTAGCGGGGTAATGTATGCATACCGCACTTGCTAATGAAGCCCGGGATTTGAATTTCCCGGGCTTCATTAGCATAAGCGGGGAGCCGCCATTTTTAAATCCCCGCTGCTTCGAACCCCGTGTAGCGCGGCTACACGGGGCTCGAACTAGGTAGTTCGGACTAGGGTCCTATTCCGAACTACCGTTACTCCTCGTGAAACGAGGTGTACCGGTAGTTCGGAATAGGCACCCTAGTCCGAACTACCTAGTTCGAGCCCCGTGTAGCCGCGCTACACGGGGTTCGAAGCAGCGGGGATTTAAAAATGGCGGCTCCCCGCTTATGCTAATGAAGCCCGGGAAATTCAAATCCCGGGCTTCATTAGCAAGTGCGGTATGCATACATTACCCTCCTAGTTCGAACTAGGAGGGTAGTGTAGACATACCCTAAATGAGTGACTGCGCAGGTGGTGTCGGAGAGAGGGCTTTGATTTCTTCAACCATGGGATTCTGTTCTGGGCACAAGGATTGTTAGGAAGAGATGGGATCCACCTAACCAAGAGAGGAAAGAGCATCTTCGCCGGCAGGCTTGCAAACCTAGCGAGGAGGGCTTTAAACTAGGTTCATTGGGGGACGGTGACCAAAGCCCTGAGGTAAGTGACGAAGTCAGATACCAGGAAGAATCACAAGGAGGAACAAGCAACAAAGGAGGACCCCTGATTCGGATGGAGAAGATAGGGCGATCAACTGATTATTTGAGGCGTTTGTACACCAATGAGAGAAGCCTGGGAAACAAACAGGAAGAATTAGAAGCCCTGGCCCAGTTAAAGAACTATGTTTTTATTGGAATAACGGAGACGTGGTGGGATGACTCGCATGACTGGAGCACTGTCATGGAAGGGTACAAACTGTTCAGGAAGAACAGGCGGGGGAGAAAAGGAGGAGGAGATGCATTGTATGTAACAGAGCAATATGATTGCTCAGAGCTCCAGTATTTAGAGGGAGAAAAGACTGTTGAGAGTCTATGGGTTAAGTTTAAAGGTGGAAGCAATAGGGGTGATGTTGTGGTTGGTGTCTGCTATAGACCACCGGATCAGGTGGATGAGGTAGATGAAGCTTTCTTTGGACAACCGAGGGAAGCTTCCAGATCACAGGCTCTGGTTCTCATGGGCAACTTTAATCACCCTGACATCTGTTGGGAGACCAATAAAAAAGTACACAGACAACCCAGGAAGTTTGTGGAGAATGTTGGGGATAACTTCTTGGTACAAGTGCTGAAGGAACCGACCAGGGGCCAGGCGTGGCTTGACCTACTGCCCACAAACAGGGAGGAACTAGTAGGGGAAGTAGAGGTGGGTGACAACCTGGGAAGCAGTGATCATGAGATGGTAGATTTCAGGAACCTGACGAAGGGAAGAAAGGAGAGTAGCAAAATACACATCCTGGACTTCAGAAAAAGCAGACTTTGACTCCCTCAGAGAACTGATGGGCAGGATTCCCTGGGATGCTTACATGAAGGGGAAAGGAGTCCAGGAAAGCCGGCAGTATTTTAAAGAAGCCTTATTAAAGGCACAGGAAGAAACCATCCCGATGTGTAGCAAGAAAAGCAAATATGGTAGGTGACCAGATTGGCTTATCGGGGGCATCCTTTGTAAGCTGAAACACAAAAAGGAAGCTTACAAGAAGTGGAAACTTGGACAGATGTCTAGGGAGGAGTATACATATATTGCTCGAGAATGCAAGGGAGTTATCAGGAAGGCAAAAGCGCAATTGGAATTTCAGCTAGGAAGGGACATGAAGGGTAACAAGAAAGGTTTCTACAGGCATGTTAGCAGTAAGAGGGCGATCAGAGAGGGTGTGGGGCTCTTACTGGATGAGAGAGGTAATTTAGTGACTGATGATGTGGGAAAAGCTGAAGTACTTAATGATTTCTTTGCCTCTGTCTTCACGGACAAGGTAATCTCCCAGACAAATGCACTAGACAACACAGTATGGGAAGGAGGTGGACAGCCCTTGGTGGGGAAAGAACAAGTTAGGAGCTATTTAGAAAAGCTAAACATACACAATTCCACGGGCCCGGATTTAATGCATCCAAGGGTACTGAGGGAATTGGCAAATGTAATTGTGGTCATTATCTTTGAAAACTCGTGGAGATCAGGAGAGATCCTGGATGATTGGAAAAAGGCAAATGTAGTGCCCATCTTTAAAAAATGGAAGAAGGACAATCCAGGGAACTACAGACCAGTCAGCCTTACCTCAGTCCTCAGAAAAATCATGGAGAGGATCCTCAAGGAATCCATTTTGAAGCACTTGGAAGAGAGGAAAGTGATCAGGAATAGTCAACATGGATTCACAAAGGGCAAGTCATGCCTGACCAATCTGATTAGCTTCTATGATGAGGTAACTGGCTCTGTGGATATGGGAAAGTCAGTGGATGTGATATACCTTGACTTTAGCAAAGCTTTTGCTACTGTCTCCCATAATATTCTTGCCAGCAAGTTAAGGGAATATGGATTGGATAAATGGACTGTAAGATGGATAGAAAGCTGACTAGATTGTCAGGCCCAACAGGTCGTAATCAACGGCTCAATGTCAGGTTGGCGGTCAGTTTCTAGCTGATCCCCAAGGACTGGTTTTGTTCAACATCTTTATTAGTGACCTGGATAAGAGGATGGATTGCAGCCTCAGCAAGTTCGTAGATGACACTAAGCGAGGGGGAGAGGTAGATATGCTGGAGGGCAGGGATAGGGTCCAGAGTGACCTGCACAGATTAGAGGATTGGGCCACAAGAAATCTGATGAGGTTCAGCAAGGACAAGTGTAGAGTCCTGCACTTGGGATGGAAGAATCCCAAGCATTGTTACAGGCTGGGGACCGAATGGCTAAGTAGCAGTTCTTCAGAAAAGGATCTGGGGATTATAGTGGATAAGAAGCTGGATATGAGTCAACACTGTGCCCTCGTAGCCAAGAAGGCTAATGGCATATTAGGGTGCATTATGAAGAGCATTGCCAGCAGATCCAGAGAAGTGATTATTCCCCTTTATTTGGCTCTGGTAAGGCCACATCTGGAGTATTGTGTCCACTTCTGGGCCCCACACTGTAGAAAGGATGTGGACGCATTGGAGAGGGTCCAGCGGAGGGCAAACAAAATGATTAAGGGGCTGGAGCACATGACCTATGAGGAGAGACTGAGAGATTTGGGTTTGTTTAGTCTGCAGAAGAGAAGAGTCAGAGGGGATTTGATAGCAGCCTTTAACTTCCTGAAGGGGGGTTCCAAAGAGGATGGAGAGAGGCTGTTCACAGTAGTGATGGATGGCAGAACAAGGAGCAATGGTCTCAAGTTACAGTCGGAGAGGTCTAGGTTGGATATTAGGAAAGACTATTTCACTATGTGACGGGGTGGACAGGCCCCGCACTGAAGGGCAGGGGGTAGCCCAGGCCCAGCTGGCTGAGAAGGCCCCGCCCCTCCATCCCAGCTGGGCATGCTCCCAGCAGAGCCTGGGTATAAAAGCAGAGAGCGCCCTACAGCCTAGGAGGCTGCAGGATGAAGGAGTAGCATAGGCTGTGCCAGTGTTTCTGCAGCAGCTGAGACCAGAGTCACCGCCCGTACCTGACCCGGAGGCAGAGCCAGCAGCTGCAAATCCCAGGGAGGCAGGAGCGCGCCCGCAACCCTGACGGCAGCCCCGGCAAGTACTGACTCGGGGGCCAATAGGCCCCAGGGGAACCAGGGCATGGTAGGAAGCAGCCCAGGGCAAAGGACTAACTGTGCGGCTCGGTGTGTATCGGCCGGATTCCCCACCGAGCGAGCAGGAGCCATAGACCCTGCCTAAAGGGCCCTGGACTGGGACCTGGTGGAGCGGGAGGGCCCGAGTCCCCCTACAACCCATTTTCCCTACCCTAGATAATCAACCCCTGGTCCAGGAAAGGCTTCTCTGGGCAGCTAGGCCTCCAAAGTAAATCACCCTGCTAGAGGGGCATGGACTTTATATTGGGATTGTTAATGCCTTGTATGCCCTGATCTAGGGACCCGAGTGGGCAACGACACCTTAAAAGGAGGGGCGCACCTCATGCCAGGGGCGTACCCCCCGACACACTAGGAGGGTGGTGAAGCACTGGAATGGGTTACCTAGGGAAGTGGTGGAATCTCCATCCCTAGAGGTTTTTAAGTCTTGGCTTGACAAAGCCCTGGTTGGGTTGATTTAGCTGGGATTAGTCCTGCCTTGGGCAGAGGGCTGGACTTGATGACCTCCTGAGGTCTCTTCCAGCCCTAGGATTCTAATGTGCTTTTAGAGCTGAGGTCTCCTTGCTTCCTGTGTGATTTGGTCTAGGAGGGAGAGCCAGAGCTGGCTGTGAGATTGGTTTTCTGAAGATTGGGCAGGCTAATGTACTTTTCAGTAAGATTGCTAGGGTTGCATATTTGAAAGAGGCACTAATTGTTAGCAGATGGCATGGCTGTTAGCTGCTCCCACCTTCCAGGAGAGACTCAAAGACCCAATATGCCAGCTTTGGAACTCTCAGAATCGTTCCCCTGGAAGTAGGGCCTCTGGTGTGCTCCCCAGCCCATCCTGCATCCCACAAGCCAGATCTGCAGGAGAGCTGCAGAGCCCTGAATGTATAAGGGGCACTGTGAGCTTGAATCACAATGCAGAATCGTGCCTGGATAACACTGCTGTGATGATTAGAGTCCATAATTCAATTATTTCCTCCTCTACCACAGTAATCAGGATGGTGGCCATTGGCCCAACCTCATCAGGAACCAAGCACTTTCCCTGAGCAGATCTTCATTTCAGGGAGGGGATGAGGTCTTATTTGAATAGCAGGTGAGCTTCTGGTTGTAGCAGGCTGCATGTTTGTTCTTCCCTAGAGTCTGTTTGTTGTGGGGTTGAAGGGAACTTGGTCACTTACCTGTACTGAGCATACACCCTCCTAACTTAAACCCCCTTACATCTGCACACTACATGTTACCCCCATTGCTTCAGCCCTTACACACACTCACGTAACGCATCTTCAGCTCCCCCTTTCCCCACGCAAACAGCTTTACAGGTGCACCTCTTAGATCCTCTTCCACTCACTCACCTCGTACACTCTCCTTGTCAGGTCTAAAATAAACTCAGTCTGGAACATGTTCAAAGGCTAATGTGCATCCTCTCTTAATTATTGATTTGTTTATTACAGACGCTTTGGCAGGACACTCACTGCAGCGTGTATGCCAAACGCCTGCCTCCAATTCCCCTCTGTGTGCACAAGGGAAAGGGGAGGTTTAACTGCTGGTGAGGAGAGGGAGCACAGGATGGTCACAGATTTCTGGCCTGTTCCCTGTGGTGGGCTCTGTCCCCACTAGAGCATTGCTGAGCTCTCGTGGTGTAAAGGTTAATCATCATTATCTAAGTATGGGGTGAATTCCTCATGGTTTCCTGCAAAAGCAACAGCAGCCACGGAACTTGTCTCCTGCCAGCTCCCCTACTCCATGTTCAAAGGAAGGAGCCCCCTGGGGTTTGGGGCTCCTTGCTGGTGGCCCCATCCACTCAGGAATGAACACAATATCACCTCTGAGTGTGTAAAGCGGAGTCTCCGGGAGCTGGCATAGTGAATGAAAACACAATTACGCCATTGAGCGCCGAGGCTGCCGTCCTCTCAGTGCAGGGAGAGATTAGATCCTACACATTTGCGTGCTGGTTAATGACTCTGCAAAGCCGCTATTGAAAAACAGTTGCGGTGCCACCTTGAGTGGTGCACATACAAATGCACACACACAGCCCTGCCTCTACCGGGGCTGCTATTAGCTTGTCACTTTCCACTCCAAGAGCTCAGACTTTCAGATAATACAGGGGAAGCACCAAGATAGGAAAATAAAGACTCAATCAGCCACCAGGAAAATTCTTCATTCAGTATGTTTTCTCCAGCCTTGTTTCTTAGCGGGCTCCCATACAAGGTCAGACCAATAGTTCATCCAGTCTGGTACCCCATCTCCCTATGAGAATAGAGAACTGTCCATTTTTGTTAGGCACAGTTAATTGGAGCTGGGTATGTTGCAGAATAGGAGCTAAAGAGGGTGATAAGACTCTCTGACTTACATCTATTTTGAAAGGAAGGCAGCTGCCCAATCTGACACTGGATTGAATACAGTGTTTCTGTCTTGTGTACAAGCCTTGGGATGAAGTTCAGATGGGAACAACACTTGTGAATCGTTTTGCCTGTTGTATAGTGGAGCACTTCTGGGAGCTGCTGAGGTTCCTCACCACCACTGGAGTCTCCATGCTTGATGAATTCAACAGTCACATGGATGAGGGAGCTTTGGAAACAGCCCACAGTTTTCTGGCTGCCATTATAACTAGGGGGCTGTCCCATGGGATAGTTGGCTCAACTCAGATAGCTGCGCACGCTCTTGTTCTAGCATTTGGAATAGTAGTGGGAAATGCGGAAATTATTCCCTTGTCATACACTGACTGTGGATGCCTCTGATTTTAGGTTTGGGCTTGGTTTGATGGTCCTGTTTTTGAAACTTTGGGAAGCATATTAAACCTTCCAGCACCTGAGTAGAGGGAGTCTGTTTTCCTTCTGCACAGAAAGTTGTCTTCCTTACACTGCTTTAGGTGTTAGTGATGTAATTGACAGGGCTTGTCTTCACTTACCCCGAGAATGACACTCTGGAGATGGATTCCCCAGGGTTCAATTTAGCAGGTTTAGTAAGGAATCACTAAATCGATTGCTGATAGTGCCCCCATCAACCTTGGTGCTCCACCAGATCACGAGGAGTAAGGGAAGTCGATGGGCAAAACTCTCCCATTGACCTCCTGCAATGGGGACACCACAGCCAATCGACCTAAGATACATTGTCTCGAGCTACACTAATCTTGTAGCTAGAGTTGCATATCGTAGGTCGACTTTCTCTGGTAGTGTAGCTCTGGCCTTACACTGGGGAGATCATGAGCCCCAAATCTAAGTTTTGGCAGGTAAATATAGGCACCACTAGATTTCAGATAAATTCAACCTTGGTGGGACTCTACTGTAATCAGCAGAGTCCCACCGAGGAGGAGAACCTATTAGGAACTGGAGTCTTAAAATTGTTAGTCTTGTTAGGGTTATTTTTTTAAAGATATTCAATTCACTTGTAAAGACAGCTTGGGTTTGTAGAATGTGTGTGTGTGTGATTTGGAGTCAGGGAAAAACTCTGGTTGAGAGGGAATTGGTTCTGTAGTGAGCTGTGATTTAACTTGAAAACTTGGTAGCAGGCTGGCATGATTGTTGTGTAGCCTCTGATGAGATGTATGTCATGGCAGCTGTTTTCTTCACCCAATTTCCTTCCCAGCATCTTTAGTGCGGGGCTGAATCTCACTAAGCACACTGACTTACTGCCTGGCAGCTGGAGGACTTGCCATCTGGACCCCAGCCCCAGGAGCTGCTGCCCCAGGAGTTCTGTTTTATAGGATTGTGTAATCTAATGACAGTTGTTGCTTGCAAAGGGGAACCGGAATTTCACAGGGGCACAGAGGACAGGGTAGTGCAGAATGTTATGTGCTGGTGAGTAAATAAGGAAAACGAAGCTGTGAAGTGGTACTAGGTCTCGAACTTGAAATTTTGTAATGAATGATTTAAAACGTAAGGCACACACAAGTGCCGTATGTTTTCTGGCTGTTTAAAATAGGCTGATTGGTTTCTTTTTAAATCTACAGTCAATGTTTTCCAACGTGGCCACTGCCTCCGTTTTTGGGTGTCCACCTGGAAAAAGCTTAAAAGGCCTGATTTTCACCAGGATGGGGCACCCAGCTCTTGGTGGCTTTAGTTGGAAGCCTCAGTGCTCAGCACTTCTGCAAATCAGACATGGAGTCATCGCAGGGTGAACACCCAGGGTATGTCTACACTACCCTCCTAGTTCGAACTAGGAGAGTAATGTAGGCATACCGCACTTGCAAATGAAGCCCGGGATTTGAATTTCCCGGGCTTTATTTGCATAAGCGGGGCGCCGCCATTTTTAAAACCCCGCTCGTTCCACGAGGAGTAACGGTAGTTCGAACTAGGAAGCCTAGTTCGAACTACCTAGTTTGTGCCCCGTGTAGCCGCGCTGCACGGGGTTCGAACGAGCGGGGTTTTAAAAATGGCGGCGCCCCGCTTATGCAAATGAAACCCGGGAAATAGATGCATCTGCCTCTTTCACCAGGTGATGGTGATGGCAATGGTGATCAAACCTGGCATCCCCACATGGCCTCTCATCTTCAAAGGGCTTGGGAAGTTCACCAGCTAATTTGCACAATGCCACTGGGAAGCAGAGAATATTGTCCCCATTTTACACACATGCTGAGGTCTCTTATCTTGGGTACACAATTTTAGATAACTAGGGTGTGTTTTAGGCATGCTGAGTACCTACAGTTGGCACTCAAGCCTGTGGGAACTGCTTGTACTCAGCACTTCTGAAAATCAGGCTCTTGGTGTCTCAAATTTGGACAACCCAAAAGACAAAGGCTTGAAATTATAAGCCACTTTTGAAAATCTGGCTCCAAGTAACTTGCCCCAGGCCACAGAGAGAATCAGTGTCAGAGCCAGCGTTAGCCCTCGGGAGTTCCTGGCGCCTGTTCTGACACTGAGACCACTAGATTGTGGCTTTCGGTGGAACATACAGGGCTGCTGTCTCTTGCAGAAATCTTTGGCATACCCAGCAGGACCATCTAGGGATATAACAATTGCCAGTGGCTGCAAAATCTCCCCTGCATCTCTGGTACCACAGAGCTGGGGCAAACATCCCAGGATCTCACACCACAGCCACACTCTCCCTCTGATAGTGACAAGAACTGCAAGGAGAGAGGAGAAAGGGTGCAAACCCATTTGCCTCTGTCTAGGCCTCTCTGTCTTTCCACCCTAAGAACCTCCTCAGAAGAACCCTCCCCAGGGACTAAGGCACGTCCTGTTTGAAAAGCCTGCACCTGGTGTGGAGGGAGCAGAAAATACACCATGGACAGCGACTTGCAGCAGGAAGCTCAGCTCCCTTTCACCCATCTACAGGCATGCTCCCGGATTCCTCCCCCAAGAGTCCTGCCTCTCCCTGGGGACAGGCTGTCTCCAGACCAAGCCCGTTCCTCTTCTTCTTTCAGGCTCCTTACGGCCCCTTGTTGTATTTTCCAGGGCAGCAGCCCCCTACTCCCCTGACCTGCTGCCCCATCCCCTGGTTGTGAAGGGAAGCAGGGTGGGGAGCTGGTGTCTCTTCTGCCTCTCTCCCTGCCCTCTCTTTGAGGTCACCACGAACAGCTGCTGGGATGAGCTGAGCTAGAGCCAGGAGCAACTCTGCTGCCTTCCAATCTCCCCAGCTGCTTAGACATTAACCCCATGTTGTCTGCCTCCTAGCCCGATGTTTCCGGAGCGTGTGATTTTTTTTTTCCTCCTCCCCCCAGCTTCCCAGGCAAGGCTGATCTGTTTGCAGGAGGCTACCTCCTTTTGCTACACGTGGGCTTCTCCTGCCAAATGCCTGAAAAGAGATATGGACATCAGATCAAAAGCTGCCTATTCCCAGGGCTTGGGGGAAAGCGGAGCTTTGCTTCAGTAGCATTCCTTTTGATGCTTGTGCGAGCTATGCAGCTTGGGCAAAGCTAGGGAAACAGACTCCTCTCACACACACTCAATGACTGCAGCTGTTTTATTTTTGATTCCTTTAGCTTTCACTTCCCGGTGACTGAGCAGGGAACAGTCTATCCCGGAATCAGTACTGACCCCACTGCCCCAGCATGATCCTAGCCTCGGGGGTGTTGTGGGGCAGGGAGTAGCAAGGGGGACTCAGAATCGACTGATCCCAATGCCACAATGCAACTAGAAGGGGGATGGTGCTGCTGGAGAGGCCAGCTTTCAGGTGGGATGGAAAACTGATGTCCTGACCACCCATGGTTATTAAAGTGCTCAGGGCATTTTCCCTAAGAACTGGGATATTTGACCCCAGTGACCCGGCCACGTTCCAATTTGGGAAAGCACCTTCTTCCCTACACTTCTCCCCTTCCTTCAATCAGATTCTTCACTTCCCATCCTACGCTGTTGTCCAGTGTTGTTGAACAGCTGCTACTTCCCACCCCAGAGGTGGCTGCATTTCCACAATGTGCAAAGTGATTCTTTTATAGTCTGTGTTTGTAAAGTGCTGTTGGATCCTTCTGAATGAGAGGAGGAAGAGAAGTGTTAGCCTGTTGTTCCTGAACAGCTTCGGCATAGGAGGCAGGCTGGTGTGGTTGCTGAATCAATGTGAAGATCAGCGGAAGGAGGGGATGCTGGAGCATATGACTGAGCATATATTTGTGTGGTAACAATCCTTTAAGATCAAAGCCTCTTGGGAAATTGTGACTTGTAGTTTGTCCCTCACCTGGGGGAGGAGCAGTGCGTGATAATGATAAGGAGTAATAACCTTTAACTACCCACTGGGGTAGAGGAAATAGGATGACCTGATGCCCTGATTATATAAGGACAGGCCTCATATTCAGGGCTTTCTCTTATATAGGCTCCTGGGCTCCCCTCTCCTACATACCACCTCCTGTGTTGATTTTTTACACTTGTTGTCTGGTCAGCCCAGAAGGAAGGATTACATCACAGAGAAGAGGGGACAGCCAGAGTATGATGTTAAAGGAAACCATGTAATTAGAACGAGAGAGGCAAATGTTCATGATACAGCCCGGCTTCTTGTGTCTAAGACCTGACGGCTCAGGGAACAGTTGTGGGACATGGAGCCTGGGACCATTAGTCAGTTCTAATCCAGTCTAATTTAGTAGTGAGTGTGATGACGAGTCGGGGTCCCCCCTGATCCTGCAGCTCCATAACAGCAAGAACAGACTCCACCAGCCAGTAGAATAGAGGGGGTTTATTGCTTCTCATGGATATAGCACAGCATAGACGTGATGTGGTTTTAGGAGTCAGGGCCAGGATGCCTCAGACCCCTTGGATTAGGGGGTTCATTGTCATCCCTAGACTCTCAGCTAAGGCTGTTTCCATCATGTTTTCCAGCCAGAAACTGCCCTGCTCCCAGACCCTGCCCCCAGCCAGGTGTTCGTCTCCACCTCCGTTCCTTTGTCTATCCCTCTAGGAAGAGACTTATCTGCTCAAGCTGGAACTAGGTGCCTGGGCTAATACACATATGGGTGAGTCTGTGGGAATCACACATCACAGCACAGGAGGACACCGGGTTACAGAGCAGACAGCACCCCCACTACATCACAGTGAGTGAAATCTTTACTGCCCAGTGCTACTTGGATGGTTTTCTGGAATGAGCACTTGGTGCCCGGCTGTCTCCTGGCAGACAGGGGCCTGTGCAAATCTAGCCACTTGCATAGAGAGTTTCTAGTTTCTCCTGCTCTGGCTATGGTGGAGGTAAAGAAGATGGGTCCCGACCTGGCCTGGTGGCCTGGAAGACTTGGTCAGCAGGACTGTTTTGAGCGGTTAGCAGCCCTTTGATTCCAGATTGTCTGTGCTTGGACACGCACTTGACTCTTTCACATTGTACCTAGGGGCTGACAAAATAGTCTGGGGCTGGATTGGCTGTTTTCGTGAGGGTGGATGTGTGTCCGAGGGGGATAAATGCAAGTTCTTATGGGACTCGAGATTAGAACTGAGTGGCACACTGAGGTTCTGTGCCACTTGGTCACCTCTGCGGTTGGGACCTATGCCCCTTGTGGCCAAAGGGATCTCCTGGGCAGTCACTGACTTAATTCTTCATGGAGAGACTCTATACTGCCTGAAGAAAGGCAAAATGGCAGCCTGTTTTCAAGCAATGATTGCAAGGCTGTGCTCAAGATACCGCCTCTTAATTCTGACAGTCAAATCAGATTATGTCCTGCTCCTCGCCTCAAGCAGAGAGGGGTGTAAGCAACACCCACAATCCCTGTGGTTCTCAGGTTTTGTTTTTTAACTCCTTTTTGGTCTGGTTTCAGACCTGTGTTATGGAGGCTGCATTGGTTGTGTTGGGCGATGATGTCCCCCCAGTGAAGGACTTTGGGTGTCCCTGTTCATTCCTTTAACTGTCGGGGGACCCTGTGCTAAATTACTAACCTGGTCCTTGCAGAGACAGAGGATATGTCTACACTACAGAGTTTTTTTGGAAAAGCGCCCATTTTTCCGAAAAAACGTCAATTACGTCCACCCTGCAATCGCGTTCTTTTGAAAGAAAATCGAAAGAACAGAGGGGTTTTTCCAACATTGGCAATCCTCTTTCTACAAGGAAGAAGCCTTTTTCTGAAAGAGCTCTTTTGGAAAAAGGCAAGTGTGGCTGGGGAAGAGGGAGTTCTTTCGGAAGAAGAGGAAAAAGCACAGGTGCTCTGGTGACCACTCCGTCATAGTAATCACAGTTTAAATGTGAGATAGTGTCCACACTGAATGGACACTATCTTTTGAAAAAGCAGATTGCTTTTTCGATGTGCTTTGGCAGTGTGGGCGTTCTCTTTCGGAAGAAGTTTTTACGGAAGAACTCTTCCAGAAAAGCTTCTTCTGAAAGAAGCCTGAAGTCTAGACTTAGCCAGAGAGAGATGCTTCGTTGGAGGTGCTGCTGGAATTTCTCATGCTCCCACTCTTGTTCCATGTTTATTGAGGCCTGTAGGGGAGATGTTTAGGTGGAGTGAGTCGCAACCGAGCCACTGGTGTGCTGTTTGACGGAGTACTTACGTCTCTTTTGTGGGCACTTCTGAAACGTAACATGGACCTCTACTATACCTGCTAGCCTCCTACCCCCACGGCTCCTGGCAAAGGGGGATCCATTCTATTTCTTCCCTTTCTTGAATTTCATCTCTATGTGGCAGTGTTATCTGTGAGCTGCAGAGGAAGCCAGGGCTTGGCACAGAACCGTCTCATTAGCTGCTGAATCAGGGCCCGGCTGGTGTGGCAATATCAGGACAGAGCGGAAGTCTCAGCACACAGGGATGCTGCATTAGCCAGTGGGCCCTATGCTCTCATTCAGAGCCACTCTGCATTTGAAGCCAGAGACCTGAGACCTTCCAAACTTTTTGCAGTTTCAAACCTCTCCTTTGCAGGAACCCATTACTGGGGATCAGGGGATTTCTGCTGCCATATGAACATGCTGACGGCGAGCTTCAGGGAAAGCGGGAGTCAGAGTAACATTGTCAATTCATTACAGAGGAATTGAAAACCTCTGCATATAGATTTATGCTCCATTATCATGCTAACTCGGATATAAGCCCTACTTTCCAGGCATAGAACATCCTGGCTGCAGCTTGGGCTTGAATTGTAACAGCCACTAGACAATTGCCAGGAGCTGCTTTGGAAAATGTAGGGCAGCGGGCAAACACGCTGAGAGTCTGGGCTGCTTGCAGTCGTCATGTGGCGGGAAGGAGCAGGGATGATGCCTGCCCACTGCCTGGGATGCAGGGGGTGAGTTCCCAGGCCTGCGATGGTCTTTGCTGATGCTTTGTTGAATTCACAACTACCCAGGATGAACCTCGACCTATGTTATGGAGACAGATTCACATAACGGAGAAGCTATGGCCATGGCACTGTGCTGTTTGCAGTTTGAAAGGGGTGAAACCCAAAGCCTGTAGCTCGGCAGCATACGTGTTTGCTTTCCCTCCTTCCCCCACTTCCATCCCTTCGGGTAGTACACTTTTAGATGCAATGCATGGGTGAAGGCATGGGGGGCATAAGGAAGAACCATTTTCTCTGACCCACTCCTTCTACCAGCAGGCTCCTAATGCAGCACCTGCCCCCACCCTTCTTCCAACCCTCCCTATTCAAGACAGAAAAAGCTCCCTCTTACGGGTCCAACAGCTAGCTCCTTCAGTTACAGGCTGGGGATGATCTGTGTGCACACTTCTGAGTTTCCTGTCAAAAGCAGGGAGGGAAAGACTGGCCATTCCTGATATATCTAAGGAACAGTGAAAGTGCGGGGGGCGGGGGGAGGGGGTGAGAGGGCAAACTTATCCTGGCACCTTCTTGCATGAGAAAGCAGCAGCAAAGGGCTCCGGTTCAGTTTCTTTTCCTCCTTCAAGCCACTTCTATGCTCTGTGCCTCAGTTTCCCAATATGCCAGGTGAGTATGATATCGTGTAATAATGGGGACAGAACACGTTGCAGGTGGGCTGTGTGGATTGGGTCATTACTGTCAGGAAAGTGCCTTGAGATCCTCAGGTGGGAGGTGTTCAGAGAAGGACAAAGTCAGCATTGCCATTAATGTCTGTATAATGCTGCAGGAGGGTAAACCCTGTCAGAGCAAAGAATTAGGGTTATTTACACGTGCAGCACCACAAGCCCCAGTATTAGCATGGAGCCCATGCCAGTGAGAATTTTGCCTGAGTATATAGGTTAGGATTTGGTCCTGGAACTGTAGACACGGAGGGTGTGTCTAGACTTTATGGCTTGAAAATGACACGTGCACAATGCACAGGCATGGCTTGGGTACCGTATTTTTAGGCCTGCACCATCAAGCATGGGAATTACATTGTTATTGTGTTACCCCTTGTGATCCCTGCTGCTAGTCAGACCGGAGGAGACACTGATGAGGCTCTTCTTTGACACAGTCTTTTTTATTTACCAAAAATGTGCAGTGTCCCATTTCCCTGCACACAGGAGGAATCCAATCCTGGGAGGCAACGTTCAAGTTTCTTTTAGCTCTTGGCTTCTCTCATGGCCACATCACACTTCCAGGCAGCATCTGTCTCTGCCCTGCTTGTTCCTCACCGCACCAGCCCTTGGTTAAAACAATAGCGAGCAAAGTCCCTCTGCCCACATTGTAAATTCCTGATCTGACTCATTTATGCCTTTGCTTTGGGCGATGACGTATGCTTAACTGCCTCTCATGGTTACCTCAAATGAAGGGCAGTGGTTAAAGCTATATTATTGTTTGCATTACCGTAGTGCCCATACGTGTCTATCTGCTGCCCATGTGTCCAAGGGCTTTTCTGGCCTCTCCCGCACTGGAGTACCTGAGCAAACATTCACCCAGACATCTAATTGGACGTTGCATGCAGTCTCTTCTGCTTGAAGGACCCAAGGCTCAGCTGTAGGGGATACTTCCCAGGAGTAGGGGAGACACAACAGTGCAAGCTGTCGTACACAGAGACAGGTGGTACAGCCCTAAAATGGGTGGGCCCAATGAGAAGAGGGGGCAGTACCAAAGGAGGCCCATGACAGAGGGGTTCAATAGGTCAATTTGCTGGGCATCCTCTGTTGGTAGGATTCTTCTGGAGCTCCTGCCCTGACTGGGCATAACCTGCCCACTTGTAGGGGTGAATCCCCCCTCTGGTGCAGCTACCCATGGGTACAAAAAGTGCACATTGCAGCCCCCATGGGCACATCAGTGAATCAAGCCCACTAGCTAATGCATGTAGCCCTGAATCCCTTCCTCAGCACTGACTCACCCCTTCCTCAGCCAGTGAGAATTTTGCCTGGGTATATAGGTCAGGATTTGGTCCTGGAACTGTAGACACAGAGGGTGTATCTAGACTATAGGGTTTTTTCGAAAAAAGTAGCCTTTTTTCGAAAAAAACTTCCCCCGTGTCTAGACTGCTGCCGTGTTCTTTTGAAAGTAAATCGAAAGAACGTGGCAGTTTTTTCGACCGCGGAAAACCTCGTTTTACAAGGAAGAACGTCTGTTTTCGAAAGTGCTCTTTCGAAAAAAGGCGCTATGTAATGCAAACTGTGCTTTTTCGAAAGAGAGCATCCAGACTGCCTGAGTGCTCTCTTTCAAAAAAAGCAGCTTGCTTTTTCGAAAGTACTGGTTGTAGTCTAGACACTTTTTTTTTTTGAAAGAGGCTTTTTCAAAAGTATCTTTCGAAAAAGCTTCTTTCGCAAAAGGCGTGTTGTCTAGACGTACCCTGAGAGGTCCCTGTGCTTGTTAACACCACTCGCCCACCTGCCGCTGGAGCAGCAGAGCTCTGGGGAGCATTAGCTGCTTCCCAGGTCTGACTGCTCATCTGCATTCAATGAGCTGATAGGGACACATCTGTCCCCTTCTTTTCTAGACATTCTTTGTGACAGGCATTTCTCCTGTCCTCCTGTCAGCCCCCAAAGCCAGGCAGCCCTACTTCTTGATTCCTCCTGTCTCCAGCCCAGCAAATAAATAATAAATCCCCTCCTTGGTCCCACTTTGCTTTCGCAATTAAGCTTGTTCTGCCACATCCCCTCTTATTCCCAAGCAGCTCTCCAAAGAGTCTTTGGAGGTTCCTCATTTGTTCTAAATCCAAGCATCTCTCTCTCTCTGCTCCCAGAATGTGCGGAGGAGAATTTAAACAGGGACAGAGGGTGTTGAAAACACAATGTTTCTCTTTCAAGCCGGGCTGCCACCAGGGGAGAAATGCTCATGCATGAGTCACACCCAAATGCTAAGCAAGATCACAGCTCTTTGGAATACAGAGCTCAGGTGGGAGCTGCGAATCCATTGCCCTGAAAGAGCAGGCTGCACGAGGTGGGTCACCCCTGCATGCTGGTCTTGCTCCTTTTTGTGAAACTATCCAAGAGATCTTTTTGTCTAATTATCCTCAAACAAAAGAGTTTGCCATCTCCTCCTGCTAGATCCTGCAGGGATGTCCTCTTGCCAAGCTTGTGACATTACAGTCATTTCCATGGCAACACACTGTGATATCACAAACACAGGAGGTTGACCCCATGGCAGGCTCTGGTAGAAGGAACCCCCCTTGGTGCTAATCTGTCACCCAAAGAAGGGTTGTTGTTCACTGGGAAACGAAACAGGCAGACCTGTCACTCTGCTGTTTGATGGAACACACCCTTCTGGTCCCCTGGCACAGCCATGTGTCTGCACTAGTGCCTGGTGTTTGTTTAGTGCAAGGAGACAATGTTTTCTGTGCTTTGGACAGCGCCAACCATGCTGTCAGCACTCAACAGATACATAACAAGAAGAATGAGAGGCTGTGTTCCAGAGGGTGGGGGGGAACAGGGGGTGGCTCTCATTAAAAATACTGACAGATGTACCAAACAATACAGTTACGTTGCTGTTCTCTAGCCTCTTCCATATCTGGATCTCAAAGCTTTATCCAAACAGGAATGAATGGACCCTCCTAGTGCTTCCTGGAGTTGAGTCAAGATCATGATCCCCTTTTATGCATGGAGAAACCAAGGCCTGGAGCAGGTCCGAGCAAAACTTTGAATCCTGGGCGCCTGAAGTTACGAACCTGAATTCGTACATGAGGGCTGAAATCAGTGATCTGACACTCAGAGGTGCTGAGTCCTGACAGCTCCCATTGATGCTAGTGAGGACCTAGGCCTCTAATATATAGGTGCCTAACTATGGATTTAGGGACTAGCTTGAGATACCCAAGACTGGAATTTTGGTTTGAGTGTCTTGTTCAAAACCACAGGGAAGGTTGGGACCAGAGGAAGTGCTCTGGTCTCCTCATTTTCAGCCTTGGCTCTGGGCCCATTCTTCCTCCCAAAACATTACAGCAAATTGGCACCAGTACAGCTACCATGGACCACAGGCCATAGCGATGGGAAAGCCCACTTCAGTCCCATCTAGTCCAGGTAGGGACCCTGGGGAGGGTCCTTTCCTCTGGTCTATTTACTAGACCTTGCTGTCCAGTCTGGGACAAGTGCAAACAAATGACTTTAGAGTGTCCAGCACCTGGCACTATGCCTGCTGGACCAACGCTAAGAACTAAGAGAGATGGGACAGAGGTTTGATCCCAGCCCACAGATCCCCTTCAATCTATTCTGCAGCAGCTTTGGGGGCTGAACGGCAACTCCAGCCCCCTTGTGTGAGTGGCACGAATTGCTGGGAATCCTTCCCGAAAGCTACAGGGCAAGCTGTAGCCTCTGTCTCCCCCCCCCCCCCCCCTCTCTAGCTGGCCTGCTTTGATTGCATGGGGGATTCGGTGCGTGCGTGCTGCTTCGCTCTGGCCCTCCCGGCTCACTCGGCTTCGACTGGGTCAGCAGCCAAGACTCGCAGTGTTTGCCCCAGGCCTGGAAGCGAGTCCCGCTCTCTGGCAGCGAGCAGGGATATATGGGGAGGGCTTCGCACCTGTGATCCCTGCCTCTGCCCCACCACCCGCTTGCAACCCTGCTCCTGTATTGCCCTGGCTCAGTGCGGAGAAGCAGCACAGGAAACTTACACACACACACACACACACACAAAGCAGCACGTAGGAAAGCGCTGTAGAAAAGCCGAGCAAATTAAGCGGAGCTCTGATCTGCTTGGTTCTGCGCTTGCCAAAAATGCACCATGCATCTTAATTCGCTCTGCTGTTGAGCTCTCACACGCTGCTCTCCTGATGCCATCTCGCCTCTCAGCTCAGCCTGGTCACCACTTCTTCGGTATTTTTATTTTTTGGGGGGTGCATGTCTGATTGCAGACTCTGCTGCCGCTGTGGCAAGGGAGCGAAGGAGATTCCCCTTGCCCGGGGCTCTGCTGGCAGCTCCAAGCGATCCACTGGGTCCCCTTCTGCGTTTTTTTTCCAACCGCCTCTATTTGGGTGGGGGTGCATTTCTAGAAAGTGCTTCTTGGACGCTCTCCAAGCGGGTTGACACCCATCCCTGGGAGCTGCCTTTTCTCTCCCCGGGATCCTTACCAAATCAACGCCGACATACAAAGCGCCTGTAATCCACACTGGAGTTATTCTCCTCTGTGTCCGTGCGCGGCTTTCCCCGCTGGCGATCCGGATTGCAGCCCAATTTTAAAAAAAGGAGAAAAAGAAAGTAAAAAAAACCTGCAGAAGACAATCTCCCCTCCCCCTCTTCTCAATTGCAATCCCAACTGTAACTTTTCCTCTTCTAGCCGGGATGTCTTTCCTCGTCGCCAATCCTCAGCTTTGATCGCAGCCTCTTTTTTTAAGTGTGTGTGTGTGTGTGTGTGTGTGTGGAGGGGGGGATCCTTGTATTGCAGAGAGACGAACACGCCGAGACGGGATCGCGTTGCAATCTAGCTATATCTCTATATTTTTTGTATGCATCTTCCTGCTGCAGCAGATCCAGCCGGCGTGGGGGAGGGGACGGGCAGGGTGCACCCTCCTCTCCTGATCCTCTCTTCTGCCTCTGTGTGGTTTTTTTGCAGGTGTGTCAATTTTAATTCTGCCCAGTAGGTGGGACTTGGTGACTTTAGCACCATTTTTTGTGTGTGCTGCCTCCCCATCTTCTATTGCAATCCTCAGAAGTCTGAGAGAGAGAGAGCGAGCGAGCGAGAGCGCCTGATACCGAGAGCCAGTCTGCAATCAACAAGGCAGCCCTATCCACTATGCGTCTCAGACCGCTACTGTAGGGGGAATTACAGCTTCTCCTAGCCAGCTGCCAGCATGATTTCATCTGCTGGAGGATTTTTGCATCTGATCGTTTGAGTTTTTTTCCTCCCTCTGTCTTTGTTTCCTTCCCCTTCTCCCCCCCCCCCGGACCCCCCTTTCCTCCTCCTCCTCCTCCTCTTTTTTAGAAGCAGCAGTCGGAGATGGATGTCTCTCTTTGCCCGACCAAGTGTAGTTTCTGGAGGGTATTTTTGCTCTGGAGCATTTGGGGAGACTATGTGCTTTCGGTGCTGGCTTGCCCTGCCAATTGCCTTTGCAGCAAGACAGACATCAATTGCAAGAAGCTGGATGACGGGAACCTCTTCCCTCTCTTGGAAGGGCAGGATTCAGGCACCAGCAATGGCAACACCAGCATCAACATCACTGACATCTCCAGGAACATCACTTCGATGTGAGTCAGCTCTTCCCACCCCGGTGGGGCCCCTTTCTCCACGGCTGCCCGAGACACTGGCGAGTGTGTGTGTGTGGGGGGGGGGGATAAGGGGAGAAACCGGCGTGTGGATTTCAGGTGCCCTATGGATGATGGTTGGTCTCTCCTTGTCTAGCCTGGGTTGCCGGGCAGAGGATTTTCTGCCCCCGCTGAAGCAGCAACAGTTTGGCTCACGTTTGAGTGGAATCAAGTCGATGAGATGAAAGGGCTTTAGCAGGGGAGGGCTGTGGGCAGAGATGCTGTGAAGCGACCTCTTCTTTTCACTGGTGGTGTGAGCCCAGCGATGGAAACACGCACAAACTGGGCACCCACAGCGGTTCTCAGGCGCCTGCTCGGGTAGAGACTTCGGAGCCGATCAGGTTTTATCCCCACACTGGCAAACCCACTCTCCTCTGCCCCGGCTGCCTCTCTCAGGAAAGCTGCTGTTTCTACTTTTTTAAGGGCAAAAGCGGGGGAGGGAGTGAGATGTCCCTCCAGTTGCTACAATTTTCCAGCCCCACTCTCATGCTGAGCTGGGATTTGTGTATTTTCATCTCCGGGTAGCGGGGGTATGTGTAGGAGGCAGATATTTTTAGTGGAGCACTTTGCGTTTGTTTGCATGCTTGTTTATCTGGAAAATCAACTTAAAGTTGCATTATCCTTGTTTGGAGAGGCTGGTAGCAAACCCCATGCAAATCTCATCAGCGCAGAGCGGGAAGGGACTGGATTTTCAGCGCCCCCCCCCCTCCTCATGCTGTTTTATGTGTGTGTTTAAAAAATCCCCCATCTTCTACACTCTCTGCTCTTCAGTGTTCAGTACGTTTTTGGTGAGGTGAACTCCAAGCAATTTCATTATTCTAATGCTAATTGAAATGTGGGCATTTAGGGAAATGTAGCCCCATGAGTAAGTTGCCTGTGGGAGGTTTACAGAAATGAGGTGGAATTCTTTATCCTGGCAGTTAAATGCAGCAAGGGTTGGAATGAGTAATTGACAGTTATTTATTTATTTTCCACCTCCATTGTGAAATAGCTTGTTTGAAGGGTGCGCTTTGATGGCTCTTTTCCTCAGGCTGTGCTATTTGGTCTCAGTGCAATTGTAGCAACCGTTATGGAATAATTGTGACACCCTCCTTAGGAGCTTTGCTAGTCACCTTTAGCCGATAAAGATGACTGGGCTACCACAGATCCCAAGTGCTGTTAACACGTTTAATGTAATGAATGCCCAAGCAATTCTAGAGAGAAACGCGGACCTGTTCCCATGTTATGGCTTTTCTTTTCCAGCAAATCTGCTCAGAAGCTAAAGGAATTAGGGAAAGTAAATATGAGCCTAATGTAATGTTTGCGTTCGAAATGGCTTGTATTTACCCTGGGCTGGAGTATTGGGTAGAGAGATCCAAATGATGCTAGGAAAGTGGGAGAAACTTGTGTTTGTTACTGTGCTTACTTTGGTTGTGTTTTTATCTTAACCCTTTGCTGTTAAACTGTGAGCATCAGGCATACTATGCAAAGGGGGAAGAACTAGCAATTTGGTTACTGCGGCTCAGAGGCAGACTGTGTAGCAGTTAGTACCTGTGTGTACACACTTCTGAAATGCTGGAAGAGACAGTATAATGTGAATCTTTTGTGTCTAGAAAATAAATGTTCTTACTGCTTTAAACTTGCTGATGAGTGGTCAGCAAAATCACCCAACCCAAACAAACCCCCTAAAACCCAGCCTCCGATCGCTCAACTCCATTAGCAAAGGTGATGTTTGTTTTCAGGTGAAGAGCATCTTTTCAGGACAGGAATACTAAGAAGGTGACTGGGTAATCTCTGGGAGTTCCACCTAGCATAATATGTCTTCTCCTGCTCCCTACATGGACTTCTCTAGCTGTGGAAGAAATGGTGGTAGCTGAACTGACGCTAGTCCATAACCACCACTATTGTGAATCAGGGTTTTAGGATGCATATCATGGAAGATGTCTCAACAGTGAGATCTGTGAAATGGTGAAAGAGTCTAACCAGGGAAAAGGTGAAAATCTGGGTGCCCAGGATGCTTACAACTGCCACTAACAATTGTACTTGAAGGGGACAACCTAGTGGGCCAGGGCTAGATGGCACCTCAGAAGTCATTTCTTCCTCTGATTTGTGTGGGATTCCTTAGGGACCTGAGTGTGTTGCCTGAAGGCGCTAGGGCAGCAACTTGTTTTTAGCAAGAATACTTTGCTCATTCTGCCTTCAACAGAAACGGAGGCTAGAAAATGCCTGAATGGACCAGTTCATGGGGAGAGAAGGTCAAAGGTCATCCCTGCCCCCACTTCTAGATTTTAAATATGGGCTATTGTTCAGTTCCTTCCTTGCCTTCCAAACCTATACTGTTGCCAAAGAAGTTATAGTGTCCAGATGCTAGGGTGATGGGCACGTTCTAAATCTATCTAATAATGAATGCACTGCCTTTCTCAAAGAGAAGAGTGTGGCACCCCCTCATGCTGAATGTCACTTTTGTGTTATCCCGCTTCATCCTGTTTCCTAGTATCAAAGCCCACCGGGGCTTTCATTTCGCTAGCCAGAAAGACTTAGTGGAGTGCAGTTGCCACAGTGGGCAGTGAGATGGGCTGGGGTGGGTAGCTCGCTAATTCCTCTTGGTGAATGGTGTGTGAAAGGAGACAAGTAGCTAGCTTGCAGCACCTGCCTTTCCTGTCAGCCTCTGGGGTGGGTGTGAGGGGAGGTTGATTTGGCACGGGCTGATAGCGGAGCTCTGATGCTCGCTGCTGTCATGGATCTTGAGTTTCTGGGCCTGTTCTCCAGTCCACACTACCTGATAGCTGGTGTGTGAGAAGGAATCTCTAGTTTTCAGGAGACTCTCACGGAGGCTTTCCCTACACTCGGCTTTTGAAAACACGGGTGGGGATATTGTCTTTTCTCCAGAAAGGCCACAGAGCCTAGGGTGGTGCCTTCCCCATTGCCAAAAGACAGACCTAGTAAAGCTGTGTTCACTGGGACGCTGGTGGATTGAATGGTGGACATGCAAGGCCATTTTCATCAGGGGAAGGGGTGGGAAAGAGAAGGGACCAGGGCTGTGAGGAAAAGAACCCTTGGCGGTAAACACTCCATTCCCCTTCATTTTCAAACTCTCGTTATGCTCCAAAGCCCAGCCGGAGAAGCCCTGAGCCCTTTTGTCACAGGTCTTCAAAAGACATCTTTTGGAGACTTACGATGAGTCGCCGGAAGCCTTTTGCTCTAGTTATTTAACATCCTGGAGGCTGGCGAGGCCAGGGCCGCTTGTGCGAGGTGCTGTACAGGCAGGTAGGAAACAGGAGGCCTTCCCCAAAGTGCTGAGGGTCTAACAGAGCACATCACCGGCACAAGGCAGAAGTGTGGGCCGAGCTGAGGAAAGGGGTAACATGATGCGTGCCAGTTGTAGCCTAGATGTCCTTGTTTGTGGTATTTGGGGCCCTGTTCTTTGGGATTTGTGTGGGGCATGCACTCTCTTTTCTCCTATCAATGGCAGGGAATTAGCAGCAGTGAGGGGCTGGACCCTGGCGTCCCATATCTTCCCCTTTCCCTGGGATGCTGCCAGTGATGAGAAGCTCTTTGCCACCTTCTTCTCTTTTGGGTTGTTCCCTAGCCCCAGCCATGCAGGCGTTCCTTCCCCTGAAATCAGCCCAGAGGGCTTGGTTTGTGCAGGCTTGTTCAGCAGTGCCTCGCTTTGTCACGACGCGGCTGTCGAGCTGTCGTGGACGGAGTTTTGAGTTGCATGCTGAGGTGCCGGTTCACAGGAGCGGATTCCCTCAGCTGTCTGCGTGGGGAGGAAAACGTGCAGTGTAAGTGCAGCGTAGCCAGGGCCTGTGCTGCTGGCAGCTGTGCGTGAAGGCAGCCCTTTGGCTAGCGCTCAGCCATGGCCACGCTCCTGTCGAGCCGGTGATCCTAAACACCAGGCGCTCCTGGAAATGCAGCCGTATGTGGGTCGCTCTGAGTTTGGCTGGCCTGCTTTAGTTATCAGAGCCGGTGTAACTCAAGATGCCCTTTAAAAGCTTGTTTAGAATTTGAACAAAAGCCTCAGTTAATTAATGTTCCACTCTCAGATTGCTTCCCCCCCCCCCTTGCCACTCCTGTCCTCCTTCCATAGAGACCTGAATGGTCACATTTCTTGCTTAGATCTGTGAAGCCAGCCCTGATGTAGGCTGCAGAGGGCGATCAGGTTGGGGGCGCAAGGCGGAGAACCAGCGGGGAGGCATGGCCTTGTGAGATGGATGTGGGATCTTCCAGCTGCTTCCAGGAGCAGATTGCTCAAACTCTGGTAAGCTGGAGCAGCTTCTGTAATTGGTGGACTCTCCCATGCAGTGCTGGGAAAAGAGTAACTTGCAGAATAAGAATCCAGCCCAGAAAAGGTTAACAAACACATTCCTGGCCCTGGCTGAGTGTGGCAAGTGGGTGAGGACTGTGTGTCTGGCAGTACTCTGAGCGGCGAGGGCTCTCACCCCTGTCCCCGAGCACCCTGGCAACGCATCTAGCTTTGTGATGTTGCTTCTGGGGATGTGATTCTGACCAGGAGCTGTTTAGCGCCTCCCTGCCCCATGGAAATCGCGTGCGCTTTCCCGTTAGCTGTAGTTGTGTTAAATCAGGCGCGACCCTTATCTGTGCTGCTTTCCCAGAGGCCAGAATGCTCCCAGGAAAAATCTGTGGTTCGTCCTTGGTTTTGGAAAATGGGGGCTGTTCCTGGGGGCCCATTCCAGCGCAGCCAGGGCAGCCCCCACCCGTGGCAGGCTCGGCCTGCTGTGCTGTGGGCAAGGGAAGGTCCGCTCTAGCCTGGCTGCAGTGGGCGGAGAGGGGAGGGCTCTCCCAGCCGAGTTGGGCTTGAACCTCCCCCGTCTGTGCCCGTTGAATCAGTTAACCGGTTAAACATAACATGTAGCCGGTTAGCTGATGAAATGGGACGTTACACACCTACCGCCTGCTTGGGGCCTCCAGCCGGGGCTCCCCTGAGGGAGCGCTTGCCTGCGCACTACGAGGGCTCTGTGGGAGCCGTGGGTGGGCTAGCTTGCAGGTAGCTCGTGGCGGCGGGGTTTCAGCGTCCCTGTGGGCTGATGTGCTTTACTTATTTCCTAGTGAGGTTAGTGCTGCTGTGGAATGCCAGGTCTGGGTTTGGGAACACGCGCTTTCCTCACCCCTGGGAGAGAGCAGTTCAGTCTCCTTGGCGCGTTCCGTCCCCAGCCTCTGCTGAGAGTGCCGGGGAAGAGCCCAGGTGTGACGTGGTCGCTAGGCCACGAGGAACGGGACTCGATCCCCACCAGGTCCTTTCAGTCTGTCCACCCAGCAGCCATGTCCATGACCTGGAGGGGAGAGTGCCTCTTCCCATTCCCAGTGCCCCAGCTATGCAGGCTTGTTAAGCTCTCGTTAGAGCCTGGTCACCGCTTAGCAGAGCCGACCCTTTCCAGGAGGACCGAGGGGACCGGCCATTCCATGCTGTAGTGCTGAGTCGCTGGTGTGGATCGACTCCCCTGTCATTGCACTGGCATCATCTTATCAGGGCAGATCTTGAATTCTTGGCGTGCTGGCTAGAGAGTCGGGGCATTTCCTTTATGGCGGCGTGGGAAGCACACGTGTGCTCTGGCACAGTGTGCGTGGGTAAGACGGGATGGAGGCGTTTGCCATCTGGGCTGCCCTACTTCTCAGCTGCTGCTCTGGTACTGGAAGGATTCTGCCAACAGGATAGTGCTGGGGCAGAGGGGTGCATCACTCCTGGGCTCCCTGTTGCAAGGTCTAGGTGGGGTTCCCCGTGCTCAGCACAGAGATCCTGTCCCTAGTACGCAGGGCAGCTGGCAGTTGCTCCTTGTGCTGACTGCGGAAGCAGATCAGTTTTACATTGGGAAACACCCCTGTTGAGGGCTTGGAGATGGGGGGCCAGGAGGCATCATTACTATTACCCAGCAGGAATGGGTAGCTGCCTATGATAAGGTGAGCAAAATTCACATCCTAAAAGAGACAAAGGAATCTATGCCATCCTATTCTTGGGGGGCCCCTCATGGAGAAGCCTGTGCCACCCCCAAAAGGGGTGAGCCTCTTGTGGGGTCACCTGCTATGCAGGTGATTTACCCTGGGAGACCGAGAGAGTGGTCAAAGCCAGTGTTCCCTCTAATTTTTTCCACCCACATGCAGAATAAATATCATGTGCACCGAGGCATGTGTGGATGTGCACCACCAGCAGAAACACATGCTGCCGGCTGCGGGTACTCTGTTAATCAGCAGGATGGCATTTGAATCTCTCCTGGGTGGCTGCCCAAGTGCTCAGCTTACAGGGAGCACTGGTCAAGGCTCAGCAAACCTAGCCGATGCAGTGAGGTTACATCAGATCCCCGGCGCTGTCTGGTGTAACCAGACCGAGTTAAACCTGAATGTGCTTCAATCTCTACTACGTAAGCCTTGGAGGAGGGGCCTGCTGGATCAGTTCTCAGCAGCCTCACAGCCTGGGGAAGACTGGCTCACTTGTCATGCATGGTGAGCTCTGCGCACGTGGACACAGGGCAGAGAAGAGACCCTCAGTGTAGTGAGTGCGTTGCTCCTGGGGGAAGCAGCAGATAACATGGCTCTGAGACAGCCTGCCTGTTCTGTAGTGCATGGAGCAGCGAGCTGTGGACCGTTCCACAGTGCCCGATGCGGGGATGGAAGGAGGTTAGAGTTCCTGTCGGCCTGTCATGATGGGAGGGGTCACTGGTGAACCTTCCCGTAAGTGACTAAGTGAACTGTCATGCTGGACACCGTGGGGTGTGGTTACCAGGCGCAGAGGGGGGACTGTACAAGTCCCCTCACTTTACTGCAGCAGCATCTAGGCCTTTTACCCCAGCCTAGGGCGGATCCAGCGCCGCTGCCTGTGCTGAAGAGGGTGTGGTGGCCTCTGTTTTCACTAGGAAGCGTCTCTGTGCACATTTCAGCCATGATCTGTCCAGGCAGCGTGACTTGGGAGGCCGCTGGTTGGACACACGACCGCTTTCCTCCTCCGTGCCCAAGAATCTCAGCTGTGACCTTCAGCCCTTTATGAGATGCATGTGCGAATGTAGTGTTTATGAGAACTGGCTGGGACCAGCCAGAACAGAGGCAGCTGTCAGATATTGCAGGGATAAGGGGCTTTTAGACAGAGTAGGGGCTGTGCCAGATTCCCCCTGCCTACCGACCTTCTGCTACACCTCTGTCCCTGACCAGCAGCATGCTCTGCCTTGCCCCCTCCTCCGCTGTTCCAGCTCTGATGGGGTGGGGGAGAGTGTCTTCTGAGTAGAGAATGCAAATTGTGCCAGATTATGGGGTGAATTCCTGATATGGACAAAGATACACTAGGATGAGATTCACCCAGCTCGTTCTCACTTGTGCCATCAGCTGGGAGATGCTGTTAGGTCTCCAGAGGCCACGTGCCCCTATGTTCCCAGCGCCTTGGGTCTCTCTGTCTCTCCCGGATCCTGGTCCCTGAGGGTTTGGCTGCTAGTGAGATCATTACAAAGATCTGTAATTCAATCCATCTTTGTTTTGCACAGTGTTTGTTTATGCAGCGCGCTCATCCCGACGCACATTGCCAAGTGAGAGGCGGGCGCTGCGAGAGACACTGATGGCAGAGGGAGAGGGAAAGTCACATCCCAGGGTGTGAAGACGTTTTGGGTTAGGTCTTGGAGCCAGAGGGGGAGTCAGTGGGTTGGAGAGAGGCAGGGAAGTCTGCTCCAGGTGGCAGGGGGTGCTGAGATGATGGCGCTGTCACCAAGAGAGGGCAGCTCTGTGGAAGAGGCAGGCGTTGTGAGAGACGTGGTCCGTGAGAGAGGCTGGCTTGAGACTGCAAAGGACCATAGAACTGTTTGGATAATCTGGAAAGATTCTGATCTTGGGGAGCTGAGCCCTGGAATCTTCCAGCTTATCCTGGCTCTGGCCTTCATTTCCAGGGGCTGGTTCCCAAATGAGTGTCACCCGATACCCTGCAGGGGTGATGTCTGGAGCCTCTCCTCTCTGTTGCTCCTGCTGGGTGTCGTGATGGGGGTTGTTACAGGTCCGTCACACCCACATTCCCAGCGGGTCTGCATGCTGCTATTGCACTTGTTTAACTCGTTCCCTTAGGGCTGGGATTTTTCCTCCTGAAGTACTTAAATCAGTCCTCCCTCTAGCGCGGACGTAGTTATACTAGTGCGAAGGTGCCTTATTCCCCTACCCATACAGGAATAAGCTGTCCTGGTGAACGCACTATCAAACTGTGCAGTAGCTGGGTTGTTCTGCTTTAAATACACTGGGAGGGTTAAACACACAATTTCTGTGTGTAGACAAACCCCCAAACTCAGAACTCATGCTCCTGCCCCTGTGCATTTCTCAGAGCTGTGCTCAGCATCCCTACTTTGCACGTGAAACTCTTCACACTCCTAGAAGGAGGCAGTTTCATGCTTGCCTTGATCTTTGGACCCTCCAGAGCATCTGCAGCCAGCCTAGTTCTACACAGGGACATGGTTGCCTCACAGCCGCCTTTCCCAAGAAAGGGAAAGGAAGTGCCAAACATTCCCCAGCAAATGCTGTGCACAGAACACATCCCAGGGGCCAGCTAGAGACCGGTTGTAAGGGGTGCAGCTCTGCTGACTTAATGGACTTGCATCTGCCTGTGCCAGGTCTCCAGTTGGCCCAAGAAGCCACCTCTTATCAAGGCTTGGAGACCATGCATAGCAGGTTGTCTGCCTGCGCTAAGCAGACTGGCGTGTTCAGCCACAACCTCTGAGCTGATGTCTCTGTGCCTTCACTTCCAGTGCCACACGCTCCCTCCTCGAATGCCTCTTGCGAGGTCAGGCCTCACAGCTCTGTCAGTGCATCCTGCGTGGCTCCCTCTTGTCCAAATGCTGCTTCTCTGATCAGGAGGCCACAACCCCAGAAACGCCTAATTCTGGAACCTGTTCTCCAACCCAGCCCGCCTGCCCAGGGAGGTCCCCCTGGTAAGCTTGAAAGCTGTTTCTGGAAGGGTAGGCTATCTGCTGGGCAGAGCCTCACTGAGAAGATTTCTTCTGCAGCCAGGAGATGGCTAATGGGAAAGCAGGTGACTGAGCTGGCTTTGCTTGGCATTGATTGGACTGTAGAAGGGAAAGGGATCGATGGGCTGTACGTAATATCCCCCCAGTCTTTCCCAGCAACCCTCATTCCCAGGGGGCACCTCTACTCTCAGATTCCCCACAGGTCTTGGGGTGGCTGAGAACTGCCGGCCACTGTGACAGCTGGCAAATGTGCCACGGAAGTGGCAGAAGAGTCCAGCGCCCCTTGGAAGTGGTGGGACAGGGAGTTGGGAAGATCCAGACACAGGCCAGGCCTTGCATTGTATCCCATCCCATAGGGAGGAGCTCAGACACAGGAGCTGTTGTGAGCTGCTAGCCAGGGTGAAGCTGGAGGAAAGGGGCAGGGTGGGGTGAATTGTGAGCATGCCCCGCCGTGCAGGGAGCACTACGTGCACTGAGATATGTCCAGCTCAGTTCTTGATGGAATTGTTCAGCTCACCGTCCCCCTGAGATGTGCAGGCTAGTTTCCCTGAAGACGGAGGGTTGTTTATGTTAAATGATTTTTCCACTGGAGTAAAATCCCCAGCATAGAAGGTTTGTGTGGGTACAAAGCAGGGCTCATGCTGAGTGCCCAATTCTGGCTTTTTTATAGGTAGAAACACCCCAGCCATCATATCAGGGACCCCATCTGGTTAGCTGTGCTTCAGCTCCTGGAGTTCTAGGAATGTCTGAACTGCTCCAGCCTGGCAGACCAGCAGCCACTGGTGTGAGTGGCCAGAAGTTTCATGAAGAAACCAAATGCCCCTTTAGCCACAGTACGATATTAAGTGCCCTGTCTTCCTGACCCCAGTGTCTGGCCTGGTGATGCCTTGCAACATGCAGCTTAACAGTGCTTTCCATTTACCTCTGTCTGCTGGAAGGGCTGGTGCTCTTCAGTGGCTTTTAGCCTTAGGAACATACTGCTGCAGTGAGTTCCCTGGGTTCATTTCATATTCTCAGAAAGTGTTTCCCTCCATCTAGGGGAGCTTAAATTACTCCTTCCATTGAGCATCCCTTTGGACTGGCTGATGGCAAGTTCCACTTTGCCCAGTAGCTGGTTAAGCTCCCACTCCTCCCCCTGCTCAACCCACGCCTCCTTATTCACCCTCTGAGCCAGTCACTAATAACGAGAGCCTGCACATTTGCGGAAATCCGCTTTATATCCGTGGGTATCTACATCTACGGATGTGGATGCAGATATCCACGGCTCATTTTTGTGGATGTAGACGTGGATGTGGATACAAAAATTCGGATCCAGGCGGAGCAGTAGTAATAACTACACTGAGCAGCCCCAGCCTTGACATCTGTGCTGGAGGTAGCCCATTATTGACTTCTCCGTGAACTGCCCAGTTGTTCCTTCTCTGTGCATCCTGTCTCTCCTAGCTAGTGTCTCTCCTAGCCAGATATCCGTATAGCCCTGAGGCCGACCTTCTGTTCCTCTTCTCAGAGGCTGAGGACACAGGAACCCTCCACCATTTCAGTATTCCTGATCCCACTCCAGAGTATCTCTCTGCTGACACCTCGATGCTGGGGCTGATGCTCTTTCCTAACCCCCAGACTAGCTGCTGACTCCTTCTACTGTCTCTGCCATGCCCCTGTGTGACCCAGGCTCTGCTGCCATTTCTTGTCTCCCCCTAGCTGGCCAGTCAGAAACTCACCCGAGACGCCCTCCCATAAACCTGCCTCTCAGCAGCTGCTCCCAGCCCAGATGGGATCAGGTTCTTGAGCTCTGGGAGTACGTGCCTGCGAGGCAGCCTGGATCAGGCCTTGCTCCAGACCAGAGCCCAGACACTCTCCTAGCTCCCCAGCCTCCTAGCACTTGGTTTTCCTTGTCCGTTACCTGGAAAATGCTCAGGGTGTGAAGTGCTGAGAGCCCCTGCAAGGGCCTTTACCTTAGCTAAATGCCTGGGCTTGTCCCTTTCTCATCCCAGCCCGGGCAGTGAGGAGGGTGAGCTGGGGAGCCCCCGGTCCATAGGAGCACTGCGCTCTGTTGCAGCTTTGTGGCAGCTCTCCGGACACCCGTCAGCCAGCCAACAGCCCCCCCAGCTCCTCGTTCCCCTAGTCGAGTGGCTTTGCCTTTTCCAAGTGTAGTTCAGCCACTGGAGGGCAGCGTGCCGTACAAGATTGCATGTAGGCGTCCAGGAGAGACAGGCTGGAGCTGCAGAACAGTTTCAGAGTGTGGTGTGGGGAGGGATGGTGATAAATAGAGACGTGGCAGGACTCCCTTGTACCCCCCAAGTCCTGCACTGAGAAGCAAGTTGGCTCTGACCCAGCAGGAGGGAAGGGCAGGTTTCTGGATGTGCCCAGACAAAAGACACGCCATCCTGCCAGCCCCTCTGTAGTGATCAGGGTCTGAGTCTCCTCTTGCTTACCTCAGCATGGTTCTGGTGGGTGCTCATAGGTTTCGGCAGCCCTGGGCTCTGGGGTTCCAGCTCCTCATGAAGAAACTCCCTGTCTCTGCTGTTCAGCTCTGAAGCAGACATGGTCCTGTGTCACATGCTGCCGTGGGATCCCACTTTGGGCTGACTCACAGCTCTCTTTTCTGAGCCTCTCTCTCCCTCCCTGCAAAGGCACCCACATGCTGCCTCAATGTTATGAGCTCTCTGGCCTCAGGATGTTCACATCTTCTCCCCCGTGGGCGTCCCTTGGGTGGTGCTGGCCCCTGTGCTCAAGACAGAGCTGGTACAGAGTGAAATGTGCCAGGGGGTGGAGGGCTGGAGAGCCAAGGACAGAATTTTAGTTCCTTATTCAATAAAATCGAAGATGCGGATGTGCTGTGTTGTTGCCCTTTGTGACGATCATTTAGCAACAATACTAGATAGGTCGGGCCCTACCAAATTCGTGGGTTTGAAAAATGTGTCACAGACTGTGAAATCCGAATCCCTCTGTGAAATCTGTTTATTTTAAGGGGGGTTGTGGTATTGCCGCTCTTACTTCTACGCTGTCTTCAGAACCGGGCAGCTGGAGAGTGGCCCCAGCTAGCCTGGCACCCAGATCTGAAGAGAGCGCTGCCACCAGCAGCAATGCAGAAAGAAAATGGTGGCAATACTGTTACCTCCCTACAGTAGCCTGGCGATCCGTTCCCCCATAGCTTCCTTTTGGGTCGGGACCCCAATGGTTTCAACACCATGACATTTCAGATTTAAACAAATGAAACTGAAGATTTTAAAAATCCCATGACTGTGACATTTCCCAAAATGGGCTGTGTATTTGGCAGGGCCCTGTACAATGGAGGTCAGTATTATTATTTGCTGATGGGGAAACTGAGGCTCCCATCTAGGGAGGGCAAGGAGTCCAGGTCCCTGCTGTGCTGCCACGGGCTCCTTGGGATATGGAACCAGCCAGGTCCCACCACCCCCCCGACTCACTTCTGCCCTTCATGAATGGGAATGGGGAGGGTGACTGTTACTTGACTCCTCTGGAGAAGGTGTGGGGGGGGGGGGGTGCAGCCAAAAAAAGTTGGGGAACCTCTCTCCACTCTAGCCATAGCTGAGGTGTTTGCATGAACCAGAGCAGCTAGGGCAGGGGCAGAGATCTTCCAGTCCAGCTGCTGAGGGAATTTAGGGAGATGCTCTCAAACTCCCCAAGGTGGAATCTCGCTAGTGTATTAAGGCTCTTGACCAATTACCATGACCACATGTAGGCAGGATCTGAACCCAAAATGCAGTTCTTCCAGAAGCACCACATTGTGGTGAGGCTTGGGGTTTGAGAGCTCCACCTGCTGAGTCTCTTTTCTGCCCCCCCTCCCCTCCCCGCCCCACACTGTGCCAGGAAATTGGAGTCAGCATTGAGGCAGAGGAGAGCACCCTGTCTGAGTCACCCACAGCAGCTCTAACAGCCCTTGGCTTTCCCCGCGAGAAGCTCTCATTAGAGCACTGAGCAGCCCAGCTCAGCTGAGCTGACAGGTTGAGATGCCGTGGCCACAGTGGGGTGTAGAAGAGGAGCGGTATATGCAGAAGGGTGGCTTGAGGAGTAGTTACTCAGAAGCAGTTTTGTGCATTTGCAGAGGGAAGAGTTGTACTTAACTTAGGATAGGTCTACACTGCACGGCTAGGTAACCCGAAATAGCTACCCTGCATCTTAACAAACCGCCCGTTATTTCAAAATATTTTTTGAAATAACAGGCGCGCTGTTTCGACATCCTGGTAATCCTCATTCCACAAGGGCTAAGGGATGTCTCCAAATAGCGTTTTAGTTCAAAAAATGGCACTGTTTAGGTGCACCAAATTTTGAAATAGCCTATTTTGAAATTCAATCTTATTTCAAGTTTAGGGTGCTGTGTAGATGCACCCTTAATACCTGACCAGTTGCAGTACCCTGCTCTCCCACTAGGGGTGTATGGCTGAGGTTTAGGGTCACAGTTAATTCACAGTGGGATGTGGTGAAGGCTTTGTCCATCCTGTTACATTCAAGCTGTGGTTAGATACACCCACATACTTACAATCCTGTCTATGGGGCGGCTTTAAATCTCCCCCTGATCAGTGCCTTGGAACCAGGTGTAGTAGGTTGGGCCACTCCTGCTCCGATTAAGCCTTTACTACATGTACTAGCACAGTGCTTTGCTAGTGATAGGTGGGTGCTAAGTGCAGGGCTGAAGAAATTGCTGGATCCCCAAGATGTAAAGGGCAGAGAGGAGACTGGGGTGGGAAAAGGGGTGTGTGGGATGCGAAGAGTTACATGGAACTGTGACATGCCCCTTTCTACTTTAGCAGTCCTACTTCCAGAATCACGGCTCCCCATGGCCCCATGGTAACCACAAGCATCTCTACAAGAGGAAAAAAAAGTGTCCTAGTTATTTTCCTGCCTGGATAATGCAGTTTGGATGCATTTAGGGTGGCGTGATTGTGCCACCTAGTGGCCAGATCTTGTAACAACAGCTCAGGTTTTCACTAGTGCAGGGGTCAGCACCTTTCAGAAGTGGCGGGCCACGATTAACTTATTCACTTCTATGTGTCTGCGTGCCATTGATACCTTTTAAAGTTAATAATAGTCCCACTTGCATATTAGCAGCTTCATTAATGAATAGAGATGCAGATCTTACTGCTTAGTGTGATCCTTGGAGAGAGGGGGCAGGAGCAGCTTGGCTGGTACCTACTGGTCTCCAGGGATGAGTATCTCTCGGGCAGGATCTGCAGGCAGTGCTGGAAGAAATGCAAGTGCCACTCCTAGTCCCCAAATCCTGGATCCTCTGCTGCCATTTCAGCTGCCCTTTCCCCCCCCCACACTCCTGCACACTCAATGTGCATCACCACCACATCCGGCTTTGGAGATGGCTGAGCCGGTGTGACTGTGCTGGGGAGCCGTGATGTAGTTGGTGATCGACTGGCCTGACACCTTCCATCCCACTGCATCCCTCTGCCCCCGCCTGGGCTGCCCCCTATCCACGCTTCTGAGGAGGCAAGAGACTGGACTGTGATGCCCGCCGGGAACTGACCTGAGAGCACCCGCAGCCGCTGCTGTGCATTAGGCGGAGGGGCCAGCCAGCCGCTATGGCCCCAGAGTACCCTCCAGTCCTGGGCCAAGCTGCTCTCCCGGGATGGCGGGAGGGGCTCTCTCCACTGTGTGTCTGGCTTGGTCTCCTGTCCTGCCTCCACTCTGGCTTTTCCTTTCACATTTCTACAGTCAGATGCACTCCCTCAGGTGATCACCAGGCAGGGGGAGGCTGTGCAGCAACCATGTCCTGCCTCTCTGGAGCAGGGGGGAAGGCAGGGTGGATAAGGAAGCATGCACATTGCTGGGGGAGGGGAGGAGCAGTGCGTGCCAAGCCAGATCCGGTGCAGAGCCTTGGGGCTTCCCCCCTCCCGCAGGAAGCCGGCGCTGGCTCCAATCTTGCGGGAGTGCAATGCTGGAGCGCTAGCACGGGCTCCCCTTTGCGGGTAGGGGGAGAAGCGAAGGGGGCTGAGCTCAAGCCGCAAACGATAGTTAGCTCCTAAGTGAGCCATAGAACCACAGGTTGCCGACCGCTGGACTAAGGGGACTTTTCTGGTGAACATTCCCATAATACCATTAGGCTTTCATTGCATGTGCCACTCAAAATCATCTTGCATGCCGCTTATGGCACACGTGCTGTATGTCGCTGACCCCTGCATCCAGCTGTGATGGACCAGGCCACATCTGGGCACAGTTGAGGGCATCTGCTCAGGGTGAATTGCTCAAATTTGGAGCTCTCTATGGCCCCCAGACTGGAGACCTTCCCAAATAGGCCACAAACCAGTCCTGCAGAGCGCTTCAGCTGCCTGCCTGGCCAACCAGAAGCCTCACGAGAAAAACCCCTCCGACACCCCAGCAATATCCGTGCCCCAGATGGCCCTAGGCCTCATACACAGGTGAGGGGTTTTAGAACTCAATCTCACCTTCCCCGAAGAAGTTCTATCTGGTTCCAAGAAACTGGCCACAGATCCCAAGTCAATTTACACTCTGGAACTTACCTACAAATCATGCTGAGCCAGTCCTTTAGAATCTAAAATCTAAGGTTTATTACTAAAAGAAAGAAAAGCATGAGAGTAAGGTTGTTAAAGTATCATACATTACATGCATCGAATCTCCCAGTTCTCGATGCAGGCTCGCAGCAGAGATGTTATAACTGCTGGCTTAAAAGTCCTTAGTGTACATCCTATGTCAGGATGGGTCCACAGTTCTTTCCGGCTCATTGATCCCTGCAGTGCTGCATCTGGGATGAAGAGCTGAGCTGAACACCCAATGGAGGATGCCACATGGCCCCATATACCTCCTTCCTCGTCTCTTCTTGGCTGCATCAGGTCACCTGGCCAGTGGCCTATCCTTGTGTTCCCTGCTGGTAGCCCTTAGGTATCAGTTATCATTCTTGAGGTGTGTCCTTGGCCTATAGAGGGCTATTGTTCCACGGAGACTAGCTTATTAGCATGTCCATAGGCTGAGCTTCCGTGCCCATTGCTCAACCACATACAGAGAAACATTTGGTATCCACACAAATTACATGCTTATAACTTCACACGCAGACATTGTACAATCACATGAATAACATATATAGAATCAGTATAAGATAAGCTTTCATTTGACACCTCACATGGCCCCCCTTTGTATCACGTTTTGGGGCAAACACCCTCCGCCCATGGGTGCAACAGTGATCTGGCTGGTCACCTAAAATCCAGTAACGTGACACCAGCGTGAAAGTGTGTGCACATGTGTATGTGCACATGCATGGGAAATGGCCAGGGACACATCCCTGCTCACTATTGGGATGCTGTCCAGTAGTACGGGGCCCACTTTTCAGTCCACTTGAAGAAAGGAGGGCAGGGGGGAACTTGCTGCAACTCAGAATATTTGAAAGCATTTTGGAAAGTTCAGTGGAAACAGTTGATTGGACAGGAGCCTTCTCTGGGAGGTTGCGTGCTGCGACCTGGCAGCTCCTGCTGACACCGCAGAAGTGGCATGTGGAAGCAGCCATGCTGGTTCCATTGCCCCACGCTCAGGTAAAAATGCAGACCACAAACAAGCCACGTTGAAGGCGCCGTGCAAATGAGCCCTGGGCTGGTTAGGAGCCAGGGCCAGGAAGCATGGGGATTTTTTCAGTATCATTTTGATTTCAGTTGTGTCCTTTTAGCTGCTCTCCACGCCATGCCCCTTGCATCCTGAGCCTTCTCTCTTAAAGCTGCAGTATGGAATGGTGGGAGGTACTGAGCTGGGCGGGGTACTGGCTGGGAGATAAAGGGGCCCTTAGCTACAGCGTTTCATTGTGTGAGCAGCTCCTGGCGCTTAGCAAATATGCAATAAAACTCTCTCAAGCAGGACTCTCCAAAATGTGCCGGCTTCGACAGGAGATTGGCCAGCCCGGCTTGTCCCATGCAACAGAAACTAACCCTTCCCTTCCCATCTCCTAGCTCAACCCCTTCCCAGTCTCAGTTGCTGGTCCCCCACTGCCCTGCTGCTCCCCACTGTGGCAAGATCAGCCTTGGCTTACATGGGAAAGGAACATCAGGAAAGAATTTGCTATATTTGTTGCCTCTTTTTATATGCGGCAGCAGCCGGTTTTCAGCCAGCCGCCCGCAAAAGCTGCCGGGCCACAGGTTGGGAAACAATGCCGTGTATTAACCCCTCACATCTCCCCCATGTAGGCGCCCCTCTCCCCCTGTTTAGAGACTGCCAAAATGTAGAGAGGAAACATCTCTTTAGCCATGTCGGTCCCAGAGGGCTAGGGGAGGCTTCCCAGGGGAGCAGCTCTAGTGAGCAAGCTAATGGCCCCAAGTGGCTTGGTTACCATTGCTCCTTGGCAGGCTGTCTGGCAGCGGTCCAGTCTGGGGAGGAACGCTCTATGCCAGCTGTGTGTTTGAGAGGCTAAGGGAGAACCCGCCTTGTCCAGCCTCCCTTTCCCAGGGCAGCCTGTGCAGCCTGCTCGGAGCCTCCTCCAGACAAACTGCTTTCTGAGCGCCTGGTTTGCACCTAATGAAGCTTTGAGAATTAATTGATAGATGGCGCCAGTGCTGGGGTTTGTTAAAGTGACTGTGAATGCCTAACTGCATCTGTCCAGTGTCTGACAGAGCTGCTTGGCAGGGCAGGGCCTATTCCTAAGAAACACCAGAGAAAAACCAGACTTGTTCCCCTCACTCAGCAGCAGCAGAGCCCAACAGTGGCCAGGACAGGAGCAGTCAGAGCAGGGAACAGCAGCTTCATGGGTCGTTAGCCGTGCTCCCTGCACCTCGGTCCTGACCTGCAGCCCTCCCCATTCTCCCTGCTACCCCACTCCTGAGCTCCCACACAGCTCTGTCAATCCCTTCCGTCACAGCCCTCCTCTGCCGCTCCTGTTCTGGGCCCCTAGCAGCACAAATGCCCAGTCCCGCCTATTTTATTTTTATATGGAAATATGTTCCCAGGGACCTGGCCCTTGACCTCAAAACTTGTTGTCATGGCAACCCGGTGGACCTTTGATCCTGGAGCTCTATGGGGTGGGGGTGAGGGGCGACAGCCTCTCTTCCTTGTTCCTGTTTTATGTATGTTACCCCACAGCTGTGCAGGGTGTGGGGAGCCCCACAGAGCTCGCCGCAAAGGGGGAGCTGAGAACAAGAGGGATATCGGATGTGAGATGTAGGTGACATTATTCCAAAATTATTCCAAAATTTCAAAATGCCCATCTACACTGCAAGCCAATATTTCGAAATAATGTCGAGCTGGAGGACTTCTGACTCTGACTCCTGTAACCCTCATTTCACGAGGAGGAAGGAAAGTGGAAGGAAGAGTGTTTTTCCTTCGACTTCCTGCTGAGTAGACAGCGCCAACAGTCGAATTAAGCTATTTCGACGTCAGCTACACAATTGATGTTGCATAGATTAGTTCTCAGTTTAAAAAGCTAAGTTGCGTAGCTTAATTCGAGTTTTGCCCTGCTGTGTAGACGTACCTTTGGAGACCTGGCAAATTCAGGCTGTGTTAAATTAGGAATGTAGAAACTCCGTGGAGTGACTTCTGCAGCTGGACAGCAGGGAGCAATGTTCCCTCTAATTTTTTCCATCCATGTGCAGAATAAAATTGTATGTGTACCAAAGGGGGATGTGCACCACCAGTAGAAACACATGCTCCCATGGATGGGTACTCTGCTAATCAGCTGAGCGGCACCCAAATCTCTCATGGGAGGCTTCATGAGCACTTAGCTTACAGGGAGCATGGGCAAGGAACTCTAGCTCTGAACTGGAGCAGGCTGGTTAACTCCTGGCACTGGTAAGACTCAAAGTTCCAGCCTTTGCGTACAGACAGCAGTGCACACTGCCCTTGCATCGGCCTTAGGCCTGGTGCTGCACATGGCCTCTAACCTCTCCTTGTTGCGCACAGCTCAGTGGCAGAGCCCTTATCCTCTGCAGCCAGTCCCTGCCTGTCTCTCACATCCCAGCTCAGCAAGCTGGGTGACACAGCAAGCTGGGCAGAAAACCCAGCTATCCCGACTCCCAGCCCTGTGCTCTAATCACTGCTGGTAGGTCATACTGCCTTATGGGCTCGGCAGAGACTCTGTCCTTGCATGATCTCTCATGGCCCAGGACTGCAGGTGTCAATGGCTCCTGGGGGTCAGCACTTGAATTAACCTGGGCCTTCGCTCTTGTCAGAGTGAGGCCATATATCTGGTCCCCAGGAGGGAAGGGGACAGCATACAGGTCGCACCCCCTTATTAGTCACTGTCCTGTGCCTTCTCAGATCCTTGGCTATGGGGGCTCCTTATGAGTGCCACAAGCCATGTCCACCTATCTGTCTGCTGGTGAGGGTCAGCTTGTTGGCCTATATTCCTGCATGGCCATGCTGGCAGTGTGTCGAACTGTCCAGTCTCAGAGGGGGCCACGCCTGTTCATTTGCAGCTGGGTTCCCTTCATACTCAGCCCCTGCGCCAAATGCAGGGCTAACTAGATATTACACCCGGCCCAAGCCCAAGCCCAGCCAGGTCTCCTTTCCTGTCCACTTCCTGCCATTCCTGCTGGTTCCCTGGGTTCCCTCCTCCTCCTCCGGCTCTCCCTGCCTGCCTGCTTCCAGCCCCCCTGGTTCATTGCAATGTGTATAGACAGGGCCCTGTGTTTGGAAATGGAGCTGCGTTGTCTCGTATTGATCCCTGCACGGATGGCTGCTGAGCTGGCTCTAGGGAGCCCTAATGACTCGCTTGGCAGTCGCCTCCTCCCCCACCTATCTCCTGTGCCTGACATGGCATCTGCCCAGTCACAGACTCCCATTGTGGGATGGAGTGGTCCTGTGGAGGGGGTGGACTCTGCCATGCTCCCCTGCCCCGCTGGAGGGAGGATGGCATCTCTCTGGATCCGTAATGGCCTGGCAACCCAAATCCAGAGGAGGGGAGCCACAGTGCCACTACCCATCCCTGGCTCCAGGCAGATCCCTCCTCAGATCCCAGGGAAGGCCTGGGCTGTGGAACAGATGGTGGTGTCAGGAAGCCAGAGTCACCAACTCGCTTGTTCCAGCTCTGAGCACCTGGTTTTCCTGTGGAAATGGTACAGTCTCCAGGGATCCTGCCAGGGCCCTGCTCCACTGCTCTTCATCTTTGGGAGACGTTCTGCTTGTCTGTCTGTCTGGATGTCCGATGGCCCTCCATGCCCAGGAGCTGGGTGCTCTGGGCACAGTTCACCCTTGCCCCCGGCGGGGAAGGGCTGTATAGCAGCGGGATGGCCCCAGAGTTAACTGTAAGGCATCCTTCATGGGTGGCACCAGCGCAGGGCCTTGGAGCGGGTATTCCAGCCACTTTCTAGCATACGGGTGGGAAATTGTTTTGACCTGAGGTATTGTTTTTAATATCTAGATATTAAAAATATATGGTGGGCCATGAATGCTCATGAAATTGGGGGCTGGCATGGGGTTGGGGGTGCGGACTCTTGGATGGGGCTAGAAATGAGTTCAGGGCGTGGGAGGGGGCTCAGGACTGGAGGTTATGGTGTGGGGGGAGAGGGCTTCAGCGGGGATGCAGGCTCTGGGGTGGGGTTAGGGATGGGGAGTTTCAGGTGTAGGAGGGGCCTTGAGTTTGGGTTCAAAGGGTGGTAGGGGAATGAGGCCTGGGACAAGGGGGTGTGGGGTATGGGAGGGCTCAGGGATGCAGGCTGTGGGTGGTATTTAACTCCAACAGCTCCTGGAAGCAGCGGCTTGTCCCCCTCCTGGCTCCTCCACAGAGGTGTGGTCAGTTGGCTCTGCATGCTGTCCCATCTGCAGGCGCCACCCCACAGCTCCCATTGGCTGTGGTTGCTGGCCAAAGGGCGCTGCAGAGTTGGCGCTTTGGGCTGGGCAGCATGCGGAGCTCTCGGCTACCCTGGCTTCCAGGAGCCACATGCAGCCACGGCAAATGCAGCATGGGGCAAGCCCCAGACCCTGCTCCCCAGGGCGGAAGTTCAAAGGAGTAAAAGGTTTGACAGACCAGATGCAGTGCATGGGGAGTAGTTCGCCCACTCCTGGTATAGCCCATTGGAGCTGTGGCATCTGGATGGGCAGTGCTCTCGGGGCTGCTCTAAGCCGATCCTAAGCACAGACAGGTTGCCTAGGAGCCCCAGGCTTGAGGCATAACCATCTCCCTCCCCCCGCCCGCTCAGATTCCCCCACTCTACTCTCCCTTCTGACTCTCTCTGCCTGCTGCCACCTCCTCCCCCCAGTGACATGCAGTACGTGGCAGTGAGATGAAAAGGCAATTTGCATCTTTCCCGTAATCCAATCTTTGACAAGGGCTTATTGTTTTTAAATCAATTGGGAGCCGGCAAGTGGGTTTGTGGTGCAGAGGCAGATCATAGAAGCGGTAGGCATTTTGGACATGTGGTCTTTCAGTGGCCCTGTCAGAGCTACATGTACCACAAGGACAAATTGGTGACCAGCCTGCTGCACCCAGAGCCTTGCACCCATTGACTAGTCAGATGGGGAAACTGAGGCACAAAGTGGCACAGCACAGTGCTCTGAGGCATATATTGCCACTGGCCCAGCTCCGCTGAGCCTCCCATCCTTTCCCCCGCTCCCAGAACTCCAGTTTCCTGACAGTAAAATGGGATCTCAAGAACAGATTCTAACCATTTTTCCATTCTCTGAACCCCAGCGCACAGGCGTTTGCCTGAGGGCATGCCTGTGCACATGCAGGAGTGGGGGTTGTGCATGTGTGCTCTTCTAAGTACATGGGTGTGTGTAGCCAGGAACATGGGTGTGTACGTGCACTTGCTTGGGTACAGGTAGGTGTGCACTTGCACACGTACCTGAGTGCACTCTGAGGAACATTTGCCCATGTGCACTCCTTTGCGTGCATCCACGTGTGTGCACTAACCTGAGCCTACAGCTGCCATGGGAGACACTCTCCAAGCCACTTGGCGGGCCTTGGACCCAGCCTGTACATACCATAGAGCAGAGCAACACCAACCTGAAGTCCTGGCGATGTGGCAGTGGAGAAGCTCTAGGAATCAGCCCTCTTGCCCCTTAGGAGTGTGGCTATTCCACTTACCCCCAGATTCCTTGATCTCGCCTTTCTTCCTTCCTTCAGCAAGGTGCTCAGTGCATTGTGCCCTGGCCAGGGAGGGCTGAGAAGAGGGGAAGGGCTCATTGGGCACCAGAGTAGCTCCAATCTCGTAATGGTCAATCAGAACCATCACTTTTCAGTAGCATTTAGGGTTCTCTAAGAGCTTTGCTGACTGCATCAAGGGCTGACTTCACCCAGCACTAAAATGCACCTACATCTGGGGTGGAAAACCATGCTACACCAACCGCTGCTGACTCACTGCATGGCGTTTGGTGGATCATATAGGCAGGTATTCTCAGAGGGACTCAGCGTTCTTTGGGCGCAATGAGAACTCCTGGGTGATGAGCTGTTTCGAAAGTCCGTTTGCTACACCTGGGTGCATACATAGGAGGAGGAGATTCCAGCTCATTTGATTATCTGGCTCTAAACCTTTCCATGCCTCAGTTTTTCCATCTATAAAGTGAGGCTAATGATTCGATCCATCCTCTCCTCCCACAAGGTGAAATCCACTAAATGAGCCCTGTGTGTAATGAGGATCATTAACATTACATAAGGTCTTAGCAAAGGATGTACAGAACAGCCTGTGGCCAGCCAATGCTGATGACCCTGTATTGCAGCATTTACAGGACTGGATGAGGTGCATCCTATCTTGTGATAGGCATGTGTAGGATCCATGGATTTTGAAAGGTGTGTTGGGGCAAAGGTGTTGATCATTGTAGCAGTAGAGATATGTTTCTAGGTTTTATATCTATTCTGGCAGGGTCTGGCACTACTTTGAGTTGGATCCTGATGAGCATGGAGAGGTGGTGGAGTTGTTTAAAGGGTGGTTCTGGAAAGATTTCTTTTGGGATGGAGAGCCCATTGAGTATGGGTTCCAGTTGTTTGATGAGACCATGTATGGGTTCCAGTGTAGGGTGGTATGTGGTCAGAAGGGGGTTTATTTCTGTATTGACACAAGTTTTCTTGGGGTATTTAGGTGGTCCGTTCCAGGATGCCATGTCCTTTTCTTGTGAATGTTCGATGAAGACATTTCTGAGTGTGTTGAGCTGCATATCCTGGACTTTTCCCTTTAGAGCATATTCTGTGGTATCGGAGTGTCTGGCTGTTGCGAACTGATGTCTTGACTTGTTTGGGGTGGTTACTGAATGTGTGAAAGCAGGTATGGTGATCCATGAGTTTCTTGTAAATGATTGTCTGTAGGGCTCCATTGTTGAAGCATTGTTGGTGTCTAGAAAGCTGATGTCAGGGTGAGAGATTTCCAGAAAGTTAATGAGACAGGGTGGTTGTTGGAGTTGTGGTGGAGATCTGTGAGGGAGTTTGTCGTCTGTTCAGAGTATGTGTAAAGGAATTCTGCAAGGTGGCCCATGTAGAGGTGGCCTAATTCTGTCTTGTGCTCTTTTCTCTGATTAATCGCATCATCTCTTTGTTCTTGACATACAGGCCGCACCAAAGCTCTGCCAATGCCCCTCTCTCCAAACCTACAGCCCCCTGCGAGTCCAGCCTCATGTGCCCCAAACACAGCTCGGCCAATCCCCCTCTCTCTTGCCTTGTAGCTCCCTGCCAGTCCACCTCCAGGTGCCTCATGTACAGCTCCGTCAGTGCCCCCACTCTTTTGCCCTCTACCCTCTATGAGTCCAGCCCCAGGGGCCCCACGAACAGCTCTGTCAAAGCCCCACTCTCCTGCCCTATACCCCCTGCGATTTCAGTCCTGGGCTCCCATCAGAGGAGATAACTGCTCAGCCTAAATTGCCTGTGGAGGTTTTTTGTTGTCAGCAAATTGTCCTCTGGAACCACAGCCAACCTCCCCCTCCCTCTCTCCCACGATCCTGTTGGTCATGATCTGGAGGCAGGTGGGGAGCGTGGGTTCAAAGGGACACACAGCAGGGCTGCCTCACATTCCCCGAGGGCTGCGGGGGATCCCTCCCCCAACCTCTGCGCGCCTCTGAAGTGTTTATTGCAACTCTAATAGCAGCACAGTAATCCGCCCCTGAGGAGCAGGCGGGAACAAAAGTCAGTGCAGAGCCTGCGCTTGCCTTTCAGTGTCTGAGGCAGGGGGATCAAAGCTCCAACAGTTCCCCTTTCTTGTCACACAGAAAAGACAAGGTCGCTCTCAGAGAAACCAGGTGCCAGTGCATCCTTGCCAGACAGCAGTACTGCATGGCAGTGGTGCCGCTGGGAGCCAAACCGCGCAAGCTGTTGGGTGTGGCTACGCTGGAGCCAGGGGAAGGGTAGTTGTGCCGCTACTCCCCGCTTGGGGCTGTCGCTGTATAGGGAGTGTGTAGGGTACAGTAGGGCATCGTTCCCTCTTTCTGCTGTGGGGGGACAGGCCGTGGGGTGATTCTTTATGGCCTGTTGGTAGGAAGGCTGCAGAGCTGGGGCAGGGATGGAGGGAGGCTCAGAGGCTGAGCATGGGGCAGGGTGCCTCCATCTTGTCTGTCTTGGTACCTCAGAAGTACCCAAACCCTGCATTCAAGCTCCAGGTGTTGGCCTGTGTCTCCGCTGGTGCAGCCGTGTCCACGCTGCTGTTTATAGCATGAGCTGAGCGCCACTAGTGCACGTCTGTCTGTCTTGTTTGGGCGCCTTGGCTGCCATGTGGACCTACCCTATGGTTCCCATTGCTATATCCCAGTGGTGGACAACCTGTGGCCTAAGGGTCGCATGCAGCCCATTGGGGTTCTGTGTGTGGCTCACAAGACCTTTTGTTCACTGTTGCCCAGGTGCCTGGTTGCCAGATTCTGCTGCTTTCTGCCCCGTGCATTTTTTTCCCTAGTGGTATTATAAAAGTGTCACACGTGTAAAGCAAGGGCACGTGAAGTGAGGTGGGTGCCGACTGCACATGCCACTGTGAGAGCCGGGTGCTCCCTCTGCAGCCAAAGCGCTGCTACGGTTCAGTCAGCACATCCTGTAAATTCTAGGTCCGCAAGGGCAGGGAGAAAAACAACCCTATCCCGGGAGGCCGTCTTGGTGATGACAACCTTGCAGCCCACTGAGATGAAGAAAGCCGCTCATGCGGCCCACTCACTAGCCTCGGTTGCCCATCACTGCCATAGCCTCGGAGTGCCTGGGGTCCCAGCTCAGTCCGTGTGCGGGTGCTGTTGTCTCTGTGGAACACTAGGTATTGGGGGCCTGACTAGGGTGTGGCTGGGGTCCCCACTGTATGACGTGTGTGGAGTGGTCAGGCATGTTCCACACTTGTGGCTTGGGGTTGGGGCAGGCAGGTTCCCTGGCTGAAGAAGCCTTCAGGGGCCCAGAAGACTCGAGGAGCCTCCGTATTTAGCCTTGCTGCATTGGAAGGCACCTGAGTAGCTGCCAACCTATCTCCACCTCCCTTTGAGCTTTGCTCTTTGAGTGCTCTGCTGCCAGGGACCCTCTGAGATGGAGGGAAGTTGGTGAGCAGCTCCAGGCTCCCCCAGGGAAGGGGCCAGGCAGTCCAGAGGCTACCGTTGCCCCCTGCTGGCTAGAAAGAGTTGCTCTGTGCTCCCAGCCCAGCTCCATTGAACAATTTCCCTAGAGAGGATTTTCATCACTGGCCATTTTCAAATCAAGGCTGGGTGTTTTTCTAGCAGATCTGCTCTGGGAGTTACTGTGGAGCGGTTCTGTGGCCTGTGTCAGGCAGGCGGTCAGGCTGAATGATCACAATGACCCTTGCTGGCCTTGCAGTCTGTGAATCCCTGGGCACGGCTAAGAACACAGGTCTGGAGACAGTCCCAATCTCCGTTTTGCTGGGTTTATTTTGCTCTTCAGCTGTGGACACTTTAAGCTTTCTTTGTACTTCAAAGTGGAATAGCCGGCTGTCCCGGGAGACACGCTGTAGCAGGGAATTCAAAGCAGTGTTTGGCTAATCCAAACACGAGGCAGAACTGAGGCAGGGGCAACACACAGCCGCCTGCAGCTCTGCTTAAAAGCTTCCTTCCCTCTCCGTAGGAGAGACCTAGAGGTTGGGGCAGCAGGGGTCATGCCTAGAGGTCAGGTTGGGGACAAGATCAGTAATCAGGCATCAGGAGCAGGTTGGAACAGGAGTGGGCAGGGGCTGGGGCAGGAGCAGTCTGGCAGAACCACCAGACAGCGGGGGCACCCCGTGATTACGTCATGGCCATTGACGGCTGTGCAGGCGGGAGCGCCGATCGTGCCTTCCGCCTGGGGCGCCAGCTGCCACAGCTGGCCTCAGGCCGCTCCTGGGTGTGAGAAGGTACCCCCAGGGTTAAAGCATCCCAGAGGTTGGTGCTGAGGGGCCTTGTCTAACAGGGGTCCCCTTGGGGAAAGCTCATGGGGTACGGGATTCAGCCTGTGGGAGCTAGGCTCTCACTCGCAGCTGGGAGTTCTTGCCAGCCCTGTCTTTACCTAGTCAGTGTTGTGGGAGGAGGAAACTCAGGGTACATCTATATGACAAAAAAAACAACAACCCATCAAACAAATCCTATATCAGCAAGCCTCAGAGCCTGGGTCTAGTGACTCAGACTCCAGATATGGTGCTAAAAATAGCCGTGTGGCCATTCTTGCTTGGGTCCTGAATTCCACCCCATCCTGAGGTTTTGGGGCCCGAGTGGCAATCTCTCCATGGGTTCTTGTAATCTGTTGTCCTGGTGGTTGCTGCCATGAGTGTTTTTTTCAGTGAAGACATGCTGTCAGAATCCTCATCAGCCCATTCAAGTGCTGCTAGCCCTGTCTCCCCAGCTTCCCCAAGGCTGTGTAGGGCTCTGGCTCCCCTGGGTTAATGGCTTCGGCTGGATCTGCTTTATGGAGGAGAAAGGAGCCTGATGAGGAGAAGGAAGAGTCAGAAGTGGGAGCTCATCAGCCTCACTTCACATTGGGCTTTGGACCTCCCTGATGCCAGCATGCGCTCCTCCCCTCCAGCCCCCAGCCCTCAGAGTAGGTGCCTTTGTGCCTCTCCATGCCAGCGCCACTCAGAGCCATTTCACAAGGCAGGGGGGCAATCTGGGGCTCAGATGTGCGCTGGCATTTTGGCATCAGGCCTTTTTTCTACTGTTCGGTTCTGCTGTGCTCTGCTAGGCAGGAGGGGGCCCTTTCAGCTGCAGGGAGACCAAATCCTAAGGGAGCTCTGGCGATTTCTGAAGCTGCCAAGAGCATGTGGGGTGCCAGCCCTGGAGTTAGCTGTCCTCTGTCTATACAGGAGAGAGAGAGAGAGAACAGAGCAAACTTCTGTGCACTGCCCTGCCAAGAACTTTGGCCTGGCCTCAGGGGAGCTCCACTGGGGCTGAGAGGGGGTTTCAGTCTCCGGGGCCCTTGGCCTCCCTGCTAAGTGGACCTGCTGGTGCTGTTTGTGAGGATGGTTTGTGGGCTGTGAGTGCTTGCTGAGCCCTACCAGCTCATGCCAGGGCCACCAAACAACAGCAGATGTGGCCCTGTCACTGCTAGCCTATTCTGGGCATTCTCCAGGGGTGCAGAAATGAAAGGCTCTTGTTTCGGAGTGCTTGACCTGAACTGGCTTTGCGCTGATGTGACAGTGAACGGGACCAGGCAAGAATGCTGCCTTTCTTCATCTCCCCATCTCTGAGAGTCAGGCATGGTCGGAAGCTTCCTGGGATAGAGCTTTGATTCTCCTAGCATATAGGACTTGGGTCACTCCTCTCTTATCACATCCTCCCTCTCCCAGGGTACGTCTAAACTACATGCCTCCGTCGATGGAGGCATGTAGATTTGTGTATTCGAAAAAGGGAAATGAAGCCGCGATTAAAATAATCGTGGCTTCATTTAAATTTACATGGCTGCCGTGCTGAGCCGACAAACAGCTGATCAGCTGTTTGTCCGCTCAGCGCGCTAGTCTGGCTGCTCCCCTGCCAACATCAAAGCCCTTTGTCGGCAGCCCCGGTAAACCTCATCCCACGAGGAATAACGGGGCTGCCGACAAAGGGCTTTGATGTCGGCAGGGGAGCGTCCAGACTAGTGCGCTGAGCGGACAAACAGCTGATCAGCTGTTTGTCGGCTCAGCGCGGCAGCCATGTAAATTTAAATGAAGCGGCGATTATTTAAATCGCCGCTTCATTTCCCTTTGCCTATAACCGTAATCGATGGAGCCATGTAGTCTAGACACAGCCCCACGGTGTCCAGCCATCTGTAGCCCCAGGAGGTTCTGCTCTGTCACATACCTACTGAAGGGCGAGTGGGGAAACCTAGTTAGCTAGTGGAGTGAGATCCCCATTTGGGACTGGCTAGTGCTGTCAAACAGAGATTGCTGGAAAGCTTTTAGGTCCCTTTGGATGGCAAGGAGCCGAGCCTGGTGCCTGGCTTGTAGTAATGGCGCTCTCTCTGCTGCTTGTGAGGCAGACTTGGGGGCTGTGACTCTGGCGCGCTCCAAAGTGAGAGAGGTTGGGTCCCTCGCCCAGCTCTGCCAATGCTCCTCTGGCCTGGCCTCTGGTCTCTGTCCTTCCTTGTGCGGTAGTGACCCAATAGGCTTCGCCTTCACCTTCCCTGCTATTCTAGGCCTGGGCTGGCGCATGGCTGCTAGGAGTGAGGGTTGTCGTAGATTTGTGCTGCAGGCAAGAATCCTCCAGGGAAGGGACATCAAACAAGTTTGTGGGGAGAGACCCATGAGGGTCCCCTGCCCCCCCCCATTCACAGACCCCGCCCATCCCGCCACTCCCCACTTTGGGGGATCATCCTAGTGGCGATTATAACAATTGCTTGGATGAAAAGTAACGTGGGGAGGTATCAGTGGGCACGGGGCTGCTTCTAATACAGTTTAACTGCAAGTAATGAGGAAGTCAAGCCAGCACCAGTGCCCAGCCAGCCACAAGCTGCCAGCTATTGCACTGTACTGAGCAGGGGTGAGACCTACCCAGCTTGTTCCCTTGTAACTCAATTAAGGTTTGAGCCAAGATCTCCAGGGTCGCTCTCTGCATCCTCCCTTCTCCAAATCATTGTCTGAGGCCCTGCCACAGGCAGGTTATTTTGAGGCCCAAGAGCCACTTGTCACCCTTTCCTAGGTGCCTAGGGTTACCAGGTGTCCGGCATTCTACCGGACAGTCCGGTTTTGGGGTTCTCTGTCCAGTAAAACCATCCAGAAAATACCGGATATGTGCAATGTCTGGTATTTCCTGGATTTCTGGCTGGGCACGGGACGGAAGCCTGGCGGGGGTGGGGGAAGTGGCTGGGAGGTGGGGTGCGATCAGCGCTGGGAGCCCTGGCTGCGTCTGACGCCTTGGGGAGGAGGAGAAGCCCTGTCCCTGCTCCTGAGCATGTGGTGAAGCCGCAGCTGGACTCACTCGCGCTTCTCCAGACAGCGCCCCGGGATCTGCACGTGCCTGGTTCAGTCCTGGCCTCGCCCCTCCGCTTTCCCGACCAGCTCTGCTGCCCCCGCCCCCTCCTGGACACCCCTGCTTCCTGCCAGCCAGTTCTCCTCCTCCTGATCTCCCCTGGCCAGCCACGTTGCCTCCTCCCCCATATTCTCCGGCCAGCTGCGCTGCCCCCTCCCCCATCTCCCCGGGCCAGCCATGCTGCCCCAACCCCGCCCCATCTCGTCCAGCCAGCCGTGCCGGCCCCGACCCCCCCCCATCTCCCGCGGCCAGCTGCGCTGCCCCGACCCCTCCTCTTGGGCAGCCCCACCCTCCTCCCGGCCAGTCCCCCCCCCACTAAGTGTGTCCGGTATTTTTTCTAAACCTACCTGGTAACCCTACTGTGCCTAGTGAGTGAGATTTGGGCATGGGTGTCACTGAAGGCCCGGAGGTTTCTGAGCTGTCACAGGATGGGGACTTGATGTGGTGGAGGCAAATGGTGGCTGCTGAGGGGAAGATGAGAAGGCGGGGTCCAGCTTAGTGCAGCAGCTTCTGAGTGGTAAGAAACCCCAGGACATGGGGCATGGTGGTGGAGGAGGCAGCCCAGAGAGGCTGTGGCGGGATGCACCAAGTGGCCCAGGACAGGGGCAGATTGGCCAGCTCCCCTAGCCCTCAGGCAGACTGCCTAGCGCCTTTGCCCATTGCCTAGGCGGCATTGACTCTACGGGGAAGGATCCCTGACTTCCAAAAGGCATTTGCTAGAATAGATTTGTTTATTCAATGACTTAATTAGCATCTTTAAATATTAACTAGTAAACAAGCCGCGTCTAGCGGGATCAACATTTACAAACAGGAATGTTTTTTTTTCTCTCTGGGACATGCGTTCAGTTTTCAAAGTGTTTAGCTGTCAGATGGTGAGACTCTGAGATGGGGCTGGTGGCAGCTGATGGCTTGTGACCCTGCAAGCTGTGAAGCAACATGTGTGGCCTGTGCTTCTGCCGGGGAGGGGGCGAGCAGAGGGAGATGAAGTTCTGAGGTGTAGAGTGAGTTGAGGTACAGAGTTACAAATGGGCAGAGAGGTGGGGGTACAGAGTTGGACCTGCAGGCCATCAGATACAGGGAGGTGGGGATACAGAGGGAGGTACCAGATCTGGATGCATCATTGCTGATTGAATGCCAGGAGGAAAGAGTTTTCTTTGTGGCCCCAGGCAGACTGGGGAGGGACAGGAGGGCAGTGGCTAGTCCAAGACACAGAACTAATTACAATAAAGAGGTGGCTCTCTGGGAGCACAACTGTTTTACAACTGATCTGCATCCTAATATCTCTGCAGATGGAGTCCTGGCTGGCGGCAGATTACGCTGGGGGTTATTTATTGGCAAAGCACTGTACAGTTTTAATTTTTCTTTTTGCTTACTCAGACTTTAGCTCCAGAGGAAAGTAGCCTAGGGTGGCTTTGAAATGGATTCTCTCTGCCCCATTAACTTATTCAGTGAGTTTAATGGGTCTTTTTTCCCTCAGCCTTGAAGCCATCATTAAAAGGCAGAGATTTATAAAAGCAAAGATACTCCTGAGCTTTAGTCAAACTTTGGGTGCTCGGGGGCAGGGGTGGGAATTGTGTTGGTACTTCCTGCATGTGGGGCGAATGATGCACAGACCGTATTACCATTGATTGAGGATGCCTGGCTTAGCCTAGAGCAGTGGAGAGTTTACCATCATGCATAGGAGCAGGAGGCCTTATACTGCATTGCTGCTGATGCATTGAGCCAAGCAGTAAAGCTGGGGAAAGCACTGGCAGGAACGGAGTAATAACTACATAGGAGGGTCAGGAAATAGGGGGAACTTAGATTTATAAACCAGTCTGGCTGACACCACTGAAGGCCGAACTATAGGGCAGGGGCAGATCTAAATGTGTGGTTTCCCATGTCTGACACTGCCAGCCGCGGGACGTGGGCACAGTAGGGATGTTAAAATGTGTTTACTTACATAATCGTGTAACCACTGGAAATGCATTTAATTATGTAATCGTGTAACCATTCCCGCCTGCCATCCCCGTGCCGGAGGAGCTGGTAGGCGCGGGGAAGTGACTTTTAAGAGCAGCAGCGCGATGGTGTGGGCGGGGGGCGGAGGGTGGAGGGGGGACTGTGTGTAACTGTGCACATTAACTGATGAGCCCAGGCTCATTGGTTAACCGTGTACATGGTTACACTTTCACATCCCTAGAGGGCATCATATACTGGAGTATTCTCTTCATATCTAAACAGGGCATGTGTGCACAAAGGAAGAAACACATAAACCCAGCAGCTCCTGCTTTTCCTAATTCCAAAGGTCTGGGATAATTCCATGCTTCCTCCCCTATAGCTTCATGTGGAGACGTGATCCCTCACTTCCTCTCCTAAATGCTTCTGGGAGGCTTCTGTGTGGTCATAACCCTCCCTAGATGCGGCTGCATTTCAGTGATGGTGAAATGATTCCTTCGTTTTATTGTGCACCTTGGGGGTGGGCTGGAGGAAGGGTTTAAAGGACTTTGTGGGAGTGACAGACTCACACCTTAGCCCTCATCCTCTTCTTTGAGTGATGGCTGTCTCCATCTCCAGTCTAGAGCCTGCGAGGCCCTAAGAGGTATTTGGGGTGGGGCAAGTGGAGCTCCCTGCTGACTTTTGCTCAGCAGGGGGTGCCGTGGAGTTCTGATTTTGCCAGCAGGCTCCTGCTGCCCAAGGTTTGTTTGTGATAGGATGGTTAGGTTACATGAGCAGGAACACATGTTCTGCTTGTTGGCTCGATGAGGCATTTTCCTGAGTGCTCCCTTTGCAGCATCGATCCCTTCACCTCTAATAAAATAACTATGCAGGGAAGCAGATAAAATATCCACTGCATTGATCACTTCAGTATGAGAAGGCTTCGTGGGGCGGGGAGGAGGGGGAACTGGAGTGGGCAAACATGCAACTCGGTGGCAGTAGGCGTGGAAGCAGATAGGGGAGGGTGACCTTTGGAGGGTGTAGCCGTGGGCGCATTGGAGCATGCGAAAGCATGCATGTGAGCACACGTGGGCACGTGATGGTGTGACTAAGCATGTGTTTGGCTGCCTCGGAATGCGCAGCCTTGTAGCTGCAGCTGCAGACAGTCTGTGAGCTGTGATTTGTGATTGATGGGATCTTATCTGGGCCCTTGTGCTACCCATAATAGTGACTATTACAGATTGGGATATTACCCGGTATGGCTCATAATCCGTCTGTGTTGAATAGCTGCCGTCACGTCAGGCCAGGGGGAGGGACACTTCCTGCCTCATGTAGGCAGCTTACAGCTTTATTTTCATCTTACTTATTCTATTCCTGGGCTGGGAAAAACATTAACTCTTCACTGCCCATCTCAATGGCCATTGGTTGTCACTTTTCCCTTCTCTATCTCCCTACAGAGAAATGTGTGTGCACACACACACACATTCAGACATTCACACCTGAGCTAGTTACACCCGCTAATTCACATTCAAATGTATCCGTTCACATTTGCAGCGTGCCCTGGCTTGTGTGCTCAATTCTCACTCGCTCACTACAGTTTTGCAATCTCATGTATGCTTGCAGCAAATTGTCTTGTACACACCCGCTAGTGTAACACGCAGTCTCAACTGCTCATGCCGGCTGAGGCATGTTCACAACATGCTTGGATCATATGATCTCTTGTATGCACACACTCTTAGTGCATTCAGCCTTGCTCGCTCAGTGTATGCTCCTTTACTGGGCTAGTGTGGTGGGAATTTGATGGTCTTAGGACTGACTGGTCCTCAGTTCCCTCATTATGAACCAGACTTTGGTATTGTTCAGGTCCCTTAATAGAAGGGGGAGCAAATCCCTGAGGGTGCCATCTCCAGTCCAGAGGCTATTTTTTGCCGCTGGGGAAAGGACACCAACGACCATCCTCCCAACCCCAACCCCAACTCCTGCGAGCTCCAGGGACTTGACCACACTCTTTCCTGATATCAGGCGCTCCACGTGGCTGGGATTTGGATGTATCTGTTAATTGGGTCCGTGACAAGGCTTTTCCATTCCTGGCTCTGGGGCTGCTAAGTGGTAGGCCTTGGCCCTGTGCTGCTTTCCTTCCCATAGGGTGCCATGAGGCTGCTGTGGCCTTTGGCTGCACTGACACAGGCTTCACATTGGCCAGTGCTGCAGCGTTCATGGGCGAGGGTTTGAACTGGACCTTGTCTGGTGTGTTGCCTTCCTGAAGAGACTCAGCTCCATACGCGTCCGCCGGGGGAGCTGCAAGCGGGTAGGCCTACTGCACATGGGAATTCTGGTGAAATGAATGGAGTTGCACCTGTTTATCCCAGGGGTGGATTTGGCCCACAGAGGCCTGGTGGGGGAAAGGAAAAGGGAGCCCAGGTGGTTAGAGCCTTCTGGGAACATCTAAACCCAGCCCTGGCTAATGGCAGGTGTGATGGTCAGCAATCTGGGATCAGTATCCCTGACATTGGGAGGACTGGGGCTGCCCTCAATGGGGAAGGGCAGGCCTGGATGAGAAACAAGAACATAAAATGCCACAGGAGCCTTCCAGAGGCTGGCAGGGACCTTGGTTTGTGCCTTTCCATTCTGGCTCTAATATGTTTGGTTTGGCTCAAGGTGTCCTTGTGTCCGTTGATTTTTTGCCTATGTCTTGTTTGATGCTTGCCCTGTTACCTCCCTCCCTTGCTACCTGAGCCCAGGGTGGGGCTTGGCTTATAGTTGCAGGGTTGCTTCCTAGGCCTGGTGCAGGAATGGCCTTGCATCTTGTACTGTCTCAAGCCGATTGCAGACTGTAGCTCTCCTCTTCATGGTCAGAGGCACAGTGTGGTTGGCCCCTTTCAGCAGCGATGGACCCAACTCCGCCTGTAATACAACTCCCTTGCCTTCCCAGATGGAGAGAGAAGGGTCAGGGGGTGGTGAGTCATTGGAACCAGCCAGGGTTCCTGGAGAGCTAAGAGCAGAAGCCCGGAGAAGAACTACGGGGAGGGGAGAGCCCGGGCAGAGCACTAACTGGTGTAACTCCATGAACTTCACCAGAACTCCCATGTGCAATAGGGCTGCCCTCCTGCAGCTAGCTCACTTGCTTCCTTGGGCAAGATTGTGAGAGGAGGTGGGTGTCCTCCCACATCTCCTCTGACTCAGTGTGAACAGTGCGTTAGTGCTCGGGGAGTGGAGTGGAACGGGGCGAATCTGGGCCCAGTCTGAAAGACTGGGGTAAAGGCTCTTTGTTGTATGTGTGTTCTGAGCTGCCAGGGGAGAGACAGGGCTCTGTTCTCGAGAGACTTGGTTGCCAGCTTGGGGGGGAAGGGGATTGGCAGGGGGCGAGTCAGAGGAGCAGCACAGCCCAAAGGGGAAAGTGGGCTGTGGTGTGGAATCCTCTTCGCCAAGAGGGAAGGGTTTGCGACCCAGAAGGCTACTGGACACTGTGTGCAAGTTTAAACACGTGAACCCCCACGCACAAGGGGGACATCTTGTTTTCCGGGCTGTGGTATTTACGGAAGAGCCTCAGAAGGGAAAACTGAGGCAGTGCTGCTGCAGCCCCTAGATCAGGAGGCGGCACGCAGGAGGTGATGGCTCTGTTAGAGTCAGTTCATCTCTAAGTGCCGCTCTTGAGGGACCAGCGGGTTGTTCACAGCCTTTCCCAGGTGTCTCCCTGAACACGGCTGGCTGGGCTGCCTGGGTGCACGGGCCCATGGGAAAGGCAAGCGCCAGGTCTCACGTCTGCGCTGGTCAGAGCAGTGGCTGTGGGAGTGCTGTGGGGTGGGGAGTGCAGAGCAGCATAGAGCTGCGGGAAGTTCCTAGCTCACTCGCTGACCTGGCCAGGACTGCGAGAGGAAGTGAGTGTCCTCCCACATCTCCTCTGAACAGCGAGTTATTGCTCCGGGGGAGTGGAGTGTAACAGTGCGGCAGGAAATGGGGAGCCGGAGAAGGGCCCTGCTGCAGCTTTGGGTCATTACCTGCCTTGCTGCACACTCCCGAGGCGTCCACACTGGGACAGTTGAAGCTAGGGATGTAAAACCCCGTTTAATTGGTTAACCAATTAAACACGATTAAAGGGGAGGTAGTTGGGGGGAGGGTGCTGCAGCCTGGCGGGTCTGGAACAGCCCCTTTGCCCGCTGCTGGGCTGGAGCAGTCTCCCTGGAGTAGACTTCAGTCTACAAGGAGTGCAGTACAACAGTGTCCATGCAGCCTCCTGCTTACAGCAGGCAGGGAGCTGTTCCAGCCCCCACCGGTTAAACGGAACCGGTAAGCATCACCCGCTACCCTTTCGTATCCCTATTTGAAACCAGTAACCTGCTCCTCCTCCTGGCTCCAGGGCAGCGCTGTCCGAGTCAGGAAATGTGAGACATGGCGCTGAAGGGATGAATCTGGGCCACAGGCAGTGATGTGTTGGCTCATGAGCTGCCCCCTCCCCAGCCCTGAGCCCCTGTCCCAGCACAGCCTCCAATATGCAGCCAGTGCTCAGCTTTTCACTTGTCCAAAGAGCTTGGCAGCTGCAAGTGGGACCCGGGAGCACATGCCCAGTGCCCCGCAGCTGCCTTAGCACTGGCGGTGGGCAAATGCTCTAGCTGCTCACTGGGACTCTGTGAAGTGCCTGGCTCCGAGGGCTCCGGAGACGGCGCTTCCTCGTGGCATTTTGGCTTTGCTGCTCTGGGGCCCAGCTGGAGGCAGGAATTGCAGGGGCAGCTGGGAAATAGGAACATAAAAGGAAGGAGTGTGCTGGGGATGGGGGGGAGGGAGTGATGTGACCTGACCACAACGAAGGATCTGTTGCAGTCGGGACGATGGCTTGCCTGGCTTCTCTGACCCTGCTGTATGGCCCGTGGCCCGGGAACTGGACGCTCTGCCTCCAGTCCGTGTGCGGACAGCATGATGGCCATCAGCTTGGAGAGCTGCCCTAGCTGCAAAGAGCTTCTGCAGAGCACTGAGTCCTACTTCCAGCCCTTCTGCTCTAACCATTGGATTCCCCTTCCATTGGGCCTCCTCCCTCAAAAGTGAGGTGGGTCTGAAGCAAAAGGCATGGGCAGTGCAGCGGGTGTTGCTAGAGGAATAGGTCACTTGCCGCTGCCTCAGGACAGGGTGTTGGGGAGGATATCTAGTTCCCAGCCATGCTCCATGGCATGGCTTATCTGTGCCCCCCTAAGGCAGAGGGGAAGCTGTATTAGATGCAGTGCTCCAGCCAGGGATATGACTGTTTAACGCCCACTCTCACCCTGTTTAATTGATTAACCGGTTAAATATAACGTTTAACTAATTAAATGGGATTTTACATCCCTAGCTCTAACTACTACAGCTGGATCCTTGCATTCCCGTGTAGCGCCTTGACTCTAACCAGTGCATTTCAGTGTCTGGCTCTCCCTTGTGTTAGCAGACAGCTGCAGGAAGAGGTGTAACATGCTCCGCCAAGCCGCATGTCTCCAGTTTCACTCTTAGCAGAGGGAAGGTAAGTGGGGTGCTGGACTCAATGGGGGAATTCATGGCTTCTGTAAGGTCATGCTACACCCACTAAGCAGCTGAGAATCCCCATGGAAGGTAGCCTGTGGAGCTGGGGTGTGTGTGTGTCAAAACATGCCTATAGCAGTCCATAAAGGTCATTGAAGCAGCCATGCAAGTTATGGGCTGAACTGCTGCAACCCATGCCAGGGACTAAGCTCCAGGACATGATGGGTGCAAGCCACTCCTGGCTCCGTATGACTCGGCTGGGGTGAATCTAGCCCTGGGTTTTCTCCTGGCCCTCCTGGGGCTCAGTTGAGGGAGTTCTTGATTTTTTTCATAACCATTGATGGAAAACCCTGTAATGCTGCACCCCGTCCTGTAAATTCCCAGCCTCTCTGTGCCACACACCCTGCAAACCCCTCAACCATCCTCTGCTTTGTTCCGAGGATCCTGGAACTTGCCCATTCCTTGGAGAGCATCTGCTTCTGGCCCCTCGCTGCCACCCCCATACATCCCCCAAGTCTGTAAATCCCCCGGGTGTTGTGTCACGGAAGGGGGGCTGGCAGGCAGGAACGTGGGAGAAAGGACTAGAAGGTGCAGGGCCCTGACGCCCCCTTCCCTGGCTCTTTGGGTTCATTCATCCCCTATGCCAGCTTTAGTGTGGCTCGCTCGCCCACACAGGCTGGCGAAGGCTATCCTGGTTGGCTGCGGGGAAGGTCACTGCACCCTGGAAGCATAAGCACTGGGATGGATCCCGCAAGCTGCGGGTTGCAGTACAGGGAGTGCAGTCTTCACGGCCTGTTCACGCTTTGGCCTGGGCTTAGACCCCCAGCAAGGGAGCCTGTTGGGGTACTTTGTTGTACAGAAGGCAGTGTGTGAGGAACAGAGCTGAGATCTTGCTTCAGAAATGGGGGCTGCTGAATGGCTGCCGTACCAGTATGCTTCTCTGGGGATGCCCCTTGGCCATAGTGCCCATATTTAACCTGGGCAGAGGAAATGTGTTCCTGGGATCATCTGGGTGGTTGCAGACACAGTGGGGCCTCTGCTCTGACCCTGCTTCTTTCGTAACACAGGTTGAGGGGGGGGGGCATTCTCATTGGCTTTCTCTGGCAGACGTGGTGCAGAGATGGTTTGGGAAAGGGGAAGATTAAAATGCAGAATCCCTGGCTGCGAGATTCCTACCTTGGACAATAGTGCAAGCAGGGAAGCGCGTTGGGCTCCTTTTGGCCTAGCAGTGCCACGCAGCTGTAAAAACATGTTCCCTTGCCTCCACGGTATGCCGTGCTGCAGACAAATATGGGCTGCTCATTTGGACAGTTATGATGCTGGGGGAAGAAAAGCAGCAAAAATCTCCGCTGATGTCAGATAGGAATGTGAAGATTTAACTGGTGAAGGTTAACTGGTGGGTGGGGCTGGAGCAGCCTCTGTCCATAGCAGGCCAGGATGCTCCACAAACAGGGGCTGCTCCAACCGGGATACCAGAGCAGCCCCTGCCGGCGGGGGGGAGGTGAGAAGCGGGAGAGGGGGGTGGCCTGGAAAGCCATAGACAGGGGCTGCTCTGGTATCCCAGCTGGTTGCAGCCTCTGCCTGTGCATTCCAGCCCAGCAGCTGGAGGCCCCTTTAATCGGTTAACTGATTAAACAGTATGTTTAACCGGTTAGCCAATTAAGTGGGATTTTGCATCCCTAATATCAGATAGGGGTGTGGGAATGAAAGGCAGCCAGGACATGAAAGTGCGAGGCATTGAGCCAGACCTTTGCATCCTGAGGTACAAATGTGGGGCCAAGTAGCTGTGCCTTTTGTGGGATCAGCTCGCTGGCAATCATAGCATCGCCTCTAACCTCGGCTTCCCGGCCCAGCATATGAGGTAATGAACTGACACTAGGAGATGGGAGGATACAATGTGTGTAAGGCGCATTCCTGTTTAATGGAGGCACCTGGGGAGAAGCAGGGCTGTGCCTCTGCAGGTTGGGAAAGAGAAGGGATTTCACCTTGAACATGGGGGGAACGTTTCCTCCTTTACCGACAGACAGCCGGTATCTGAATACCTCAGGCAAGGGGAGTGGCTTCTCCAGTATGGTACATGCAGGCCCTGGTGCTGCTGCTGCCAGTTGCCTCATTGTGCTAGGCTGGGAGATGGGAACTCTCCAAGCGTTGCTTTCCAAGTGCTGGTTCTGCATTTCGCTGTCAGTTGGTGTGAACAGTTCTGCCCTGCTCCAGTAGGGGGCAGTGTTGCCAACACCTGAATACGCATTGCTGGAGCTGAGGAGGGGTTGCGGCTGTGTTTTGGGCTGTCGTTCCTGGGTGTGTATGGCATTGATGGCTGAACCCTGGGACAACAGGCCCAGCATTTCCAAACCCCGCACATCACCACCCCCTGTCGGCAGAGCTCATCCGTGCAAAGACATGCAGCCGGTGTAGCCACCACCCCTGCGGTGGTGACTCACTTGCACACCAGACACCTTTTCAAGCCAGTAAAAATTGTGGCTGTTGATACGACTCAGAGCAGTATTGGGCCCACGCAGGTTTTAAGACGAGGGCCCCAGGCTTCGAGCTGCTGGTGCCCTCAAACCCCAGAAGCCAGTGGGAGCTGAGGCAGAGTTGAGCAGTTTGCAGGGTTGAGCCTGTCAATAGTAAATGAAAATAAAGGTGCAGCCCTGGATCTGAATATTTCTCTGAATGGCCCTTTCTTTTCTGTAGCAATTTGTCAGGCTTTGCTGTGGGGCATACTGCGTTAAGGGGGTCAAAGAGTATGTCAAGCCCCTTCTCTTGATTCTAGCACAAAATGTCTGGGAACGTGGCTTGTTTGTTTGTTTACCTGGGAATTTTCTTTCCTAAGGGTAATCCCATGGTCTCCAGTTGTCTGTCCCCTTTCCCCCCTTCCCATTCTGACCCCTCACATTAGAAGTGTGGCTGGAGCATCCATGTGTCCCAGCTGTTGCTGGCTGCAAGAATAGCCTATGCTAGGCTCGGGGCAGCCCTAGACTAGCTGCCAGCAACTGGCGCCCTAGGTGAACCATGCAATCGGCGCCCCCCCCCAACCCCAAGGGCAGATATCGACTGAGGTTTTTGGTTCTGTGCTGGGGAGAGGGGGGCTGGGGATGGATTTCTGTGGCTGGGGGCTGGGGCCCAGCATTGGAGTTCTGTGGCTGGGGGCCAGGGGGCTGGGGATGGACTTCTGTGGCTGGGGGCTGGGGCCCAGCGTTGGAGTTCTGTGGCTGGGGGCTGGGGAGAGGGAACAGGGTGCCAGAGGGGGGAGAGAGTCCCCTGCACCCGCCTCCTACAAAGATCCCCCCCCAGAGAGAAGCCAGCATGCGCCTCTCCCAAGGCGACCCCTTGTCCCGCGGCGCAGGGGAAGCCGGCGCCTTCCTCCTCCGGGGCTGACCCTCCCCCATGGCCAGAGAACCCTCGCATGTGCCTCTGCCGGGGCCAATCCCCCCCTCCCCGGGCAGGGGAAGCTGGCCGGCATTTTCCTTCTCCGGGGCAGACCCCCTCCTCCCGCGGCAGGGGAAGCTGGTGCGTGGCTTCTCTGGGGCCAACCGCCTTGCGGTGCAGGGAAACCCCCCCACACGCCGCCTCTCCCAGGACTTACCCCCCGCCTGGCCGCAGGGAAGCCGTGCCCCAGGTAAGGCACCGGAAGGGGAAGGGGAAATGGAAGGGGCAGGGTATTTGGAATTTGGCGCCTCATGTAACTTGGCGCCCTAGGCGGCTGCGTAGTTTGCCTATAGGCACGGGCCGCCCCTGGCTAGGCTGGGTATTAGATTGATCCCTGCAGGTCTGGGGCTGGATCTGCACAGTGGCCCCCTTCCCCACCACCTTGCACCTGGCTCTGAATCTGGCCCTAATCAGTGAATCGCTCTCTTCTGTTTTGGGTGAGTTTGTATGCCGGTCTCTGTAATGGTGTAGTCACTGTAGTGCCTGAGCCCTTTCCAGCAGAGCTTTAAGCAACCTGACTAGCATCTGTCACACATTGTCCAATTCTGCTTACTGACCTAGAGAACAATTGCCAGGAGACTAACAATAGTCTCTTCCAAAGTTACATTGGAGGGCTGCTGAACTGAGTTGCTAACTGGCTAGCGCTATCACTGGAGAGACGGGCAAGGTATTGGCAAAGTAGAGAGAAGCAAATGTAATACCAGCCTTCAGTGAAAAAGAGGGATTGTGGCAATTTCCACAGCCCATATGCAGGTATTTAGGCCCTGTCTCATTGTTGATTTTAGCGGCAGAGACTAAATACTCAAGGATTTGGGCCCATGAATCCAATTTCTAGCCCTAGTAAAATATCACAGCATAAGTTTGTGTTGCACCTTTTCTGTGTTCTGTGAATGAGGCCAGATGTGTGTGAGCACTAGTTTAATGTCAGTCTGCAGTCTGTTGGGGGAGACCCAGAAGGGAACTGTATGGTAGTCACAGCACAAGGACAATTGTGGCAGCTGAGAATAGAGAGCGCAGCTGAGGGAGAAGAGAAGGTGGATTTTAAAAATCCATATATATAGCAAAAATAAATTTCCAGCAAATATTTCCAGCCCTGCAGTATTAAGAGAGAGAAGCACCAGAGGATAAGGGAAGCATGAGCAATAACAGCACGGATTTAGAAAGAATAAATCTTGCCAGACAAACCCTGATTGCTTTTTCTTTTTGATGGAATCACAAAATTAGTGGCTGAGCCCGACATGGAAATCCTAATATATTTGGATTTAGTAAAGCATTTGATACAGTGTCTTGCCAAATCTGCCTCTGAAAATTAGTTCAGTTTGGCTTGGATATGACACTGCCAAATGGACTGAAAACGGGCTTAAGGCCCTCAACAAATGCCTGCGACAGCAGCAATGTGCTGAGCTGGGGAGAGATGGTTAGCCGGGTGCAGCAGGTAGCAACAAGCTAGGAGCTGGCTTAGTCACAGCACCTGAAATGTTGCCTCAGTTCTGGATGCCTCATTATTGGAATATTGACCAACTGAAGAGAGTTCAGAGAGGAGCGTTAAAAAGAGATCCGGGGCATGGAAGGGACTGTTTATGTGCAGAGGATAGTCTCCAAGTTTGGAGGCTGTAAACCTCAAGGAGGGTATGTCTACACTACAAAGTTAATTCGAACTAACGGATGTTAGTTTGAATTAACTTTCATAGGCGCTACACTAGCGCTCCGCTAGTTCGAACTTAATTCGAACTAGCAGAGCGCTTAGTTCGAACTAGGAAAACCTCATTTTACGAGGATTAAGCCCAGTTCGAACTAGCTAGTTCGAATTAAGGGGTGTGTAGCCCCTTAATTCGAACTAGTGGGAGGCTAGCCCTCCCCAGGTTTCCCTGGTGGCCACTCTGGCCAACACCAGGGAAACTCTATGCCCCCCTCCCGGCCCCGGACCTCTTAAAGGGGCACGGGCTGGCTACGGTGCCCATGCCAGGTGCAAGCCTGCCAGCACCCAGCCAGCAGACCCTGCACCTGGCACGGCACAGAACCACCCACCCGATGTCCCCCAGCCCACCCCCTCTTCCCGGGACCAGGCTGGTGGCTCCCGGGAGCTTGCCCAGGACCGCAAGAGGCGGGCACCTTCCTGGGCTAGTGCGGACATCGTGGACCTCGTCCACGATCTCCGCACTAGGCACAGGAAAGTGGCCGGCTAGGGCAGGAGAGCTGCCAGCCTGGCCACCCAGGAGCAGGTGTGCATGAAAATCAAGGGGGTCCACTGAGACCCCCGACCCTGAGCCCTGAGCTTACAATGGCCATCCTGGGTCAGACCAAAGGTCCATCTAGCCCAGTAGCCTGTCTGCCGACAGCGGCCAACCCTAGGGACCCTGGAGGGGATGGACCGGAGACAGTGACCAAGTCATTTGTCTCGTGCCATCCCTCTCCAGCCTTCCACAATCCTTGGGTAGGGACACCACTCCTACCCCCTGGCTAATACCACTCATGGACCCAACCTCCATGACTTGATCTCACTTCCCTTTAAACTCTGTTCTAGTTGTAGCCTTCACAGCCTCCTGCAGCAAGGAGTTCCACAGGTTGACTCTTTGCTTTGTGAAGAACAACTTTCTGTTACTAGTTTGAAGCCTGCTAACCATTCCTTTCCTTTTGTGTCCTCTAGTCCTTCTATTATGGGAACTAATGGAGAACTTTTCTTTATGCACCCTCTCCACACCACTCTTGCTTTTATAGACCTCTATCATATCCCCCCTCCGTCTCCTCTTCTCAAAGCTGAAAAGTCTCAGTTTCTTTAGCCTCTCTTCATATGGGACCTGTTCCAAACCCCTGATCATTTTAGTTGCCCTCCCCTCTCCCAGCCTCTCTCTTCCCCTCTCCCACCTCTTTTTCCCAGTCTCCCCCAGTTTTGTTCAATAAAGAGAGATTCTATTTTTGACCACACGTTTTCTTTATTTTGTACATCAGGAAGAGGGGCTAGGGAAGGGTAAGTGGAAGGAGGTGAGGGAGGAATGGGGTACGTTCCCCCGATGGGGAGGACTGGGCTGGCTCTGCGGGCTTCTCGGGGTGGAAGTTCTCCTGCAGCCCCCCGATTGCTCCCTCCCCCCGGATGGCAGCCTGCGGCAAGTGCAGCTGGTCTGATGGCCGAGTGCTTTGATGTGCCCAGTGTGAGCACTCAGGGCACTCCAAGCCAGGACTACTTTGCAAGCGGGGAACCCTAAGAACTGTCTGTCGGGGGTGGGGGTCGGGTCCCTTTAAGCACAGCCCTCGGCTAGCCTGAGACAGCAGCTCCACGCTCTAAGTCCTCATCTGATGCCCTGCCGGCACTGCTTCCGGCCATCCTTAACCTCTGTTCAGGGTCCACTCTGTGTGGACATGCTAGTTCGAATTAGCAAAATGCTAATTCGAACTAGTTTTTAAGTCTAGCTGCGCTAATTCGAATTAGCTTAGTTCGAATTAACTAATTCAAATTAAGTTAGTTCGAATTAGCGCTGTAGTGTAGACATACCCGGAAGGGCAGAAAACACGGGGATTACTGGGAGCAAAGGGATGAATGTCTGTCTTGCTCCATCACTACCACAGTATCTGAGGGTATTTCTACACTACCCCTCTATTTCGAAATAGCGGGGTAATGTAGGCATACCGCAATTGCAAATGAAGCCTGGGATTTGAATTTCCCGGGCTTCATTTGCATAAGCGGGGCGCCGCCATTTTTAAATCCCCACTGGTTCAAACCCCGTGCCGCGTGGCTACACGCGGCACGAACTAGGTACTTCGAACTAGGCTTCCTAGTTCGAACTACCGTTACTCCTCATTCCACGAGAAGTAACGGTAGTTCGAACTAGGAAGCCTAGTTCGAACTACCTAGTTCGTGCCGCGTGTAGCCGCGCGGCACGGGGTTCGAACCAGTGGGGATTTAAAAATGGCGGCGCCCCGCTTATGCAAATGAAGCCCGGGAAATTCAAATCCCGGGCTTCATTTGTAATTGCGGTATGCCTACATTACCCTCCTATTTCGAAATAGGAGGGTAGTGTAGACATACCCTGAGTTCCTCACAGTCGTAAGTATATTTACCCTCCCAACACCTCTGTGCAGTGCAGAAGTGCTATTTTCCCTGTTGTGCTGATGGGGGGATAAGAAATTGAGTTGGAAAAGCAGGGGTGACTGTCAGAAAGACACTTCCCTGCCACAGTGGTGAACTGTCTGCCCAGGGACATGTACTGTCTCTGGCCTTTTGACACCAGGCTGGACAAAGCATCAGAAAATAGCACCCGGCCACAGTAGCAGCGAGGAGGGCTGCACAGTGTAACTGGCTTTTTCCTCCAGGATTCTTGAAGACAGCAGGAAGCTGAGGGAGCAGGTAGTTGCCAGCTGCTCCTGCAAACCCAGGGGTAGGCAATAAGTGGCCTGCAGACTGGACATGGCTCACCAGGGTTAGCCCCTGCCGCCAGATGCTTCGTTTACCTGTGTGTCTGCAGGTACGGCTGCTTTCAGCTCCCGTTGCCCAAGATTCACCCTTCCCAGATAATGGAAGCTGTGGGAGGCAATGCGGACCGGGATACTGCTTCCTTCAGCTCCCATTGGCCAGGAATGGTGGTAAATCGTGGCCAATGGGAGCTGTGAGTGGCCGTGCCTGTGGATGTACAGGTAAACAAAGCATCTGGCAGCTCACTAGGAGTTCACGCTGGTAGACTGCGTCTGGACTTCAGGCTGCTTATTACCTACCTCTGTGCAAACTCAATTCCACACTGGGCGTGGCTGTGAATAAAGTCCTTTGCTGTCTGGTGTCAATCCCAGAATGCCTGGCCATGCACTGAGGGTGTGTCTAGACTACAGGGTTTTTTCAAAAAAACTTCACCTGCATCTAGACTGCAGCTGCATTCTTTCGAAAGTAAATCGAAAGAACGTGGCAGTGTTTTCGATCGCAGTAAACCTCATTTTATGAGGAATAACGCCTTTTTTCGAAAGTACTCTTTTGAAAAAAGGCGCTATTGAATGCAAACTGTGCTTTTTCGAAAGAGCGTGTCTAGACGCTTTTTCAAAAAATCTGCTTGTAGTCTAGATGCTCTTTTTCGAAAGGCTCTTTCAAAAGAGGCTTGTAGTCTAGACGTACCCTGAGAGTTACTCATAGCCGTTAGGCCGGGACAGAAAGACTGTCTCTGCTGCTGATGAAAAAGGGACAATTTGGGGAGGTGCAGGACTGTGCTCCTAGAAGTAAACCTGGGCTTCTGCCTGCCTGTAGGGTGATAGTCTGTCCTCTGAAATCTTACCGTGAGCCAGCAGCATTTTGGCTTGTCTCCAACTGGCCACATCAGGAAGTAGTGGGGCCAGACTGCCAAGTGTTCAGTACCCAGAGCAGCTCAGCTCCCAGTCAGGCATCTAAACCAGGGCCAGATTTTCAAGAGTAGTTAGCCCCCAGCAGCTCCCATTCTGACACTAGGGCTGGGTTTGAAGAAGGCTCCAACTCAGGGCTTGGAACTCTTATGAAAACCTGGCCACTGCTTTTGGTGTCTTACGGATGCTAAATTACTCTGGGAAATCTGGTCTTCATGGGTTCAGTAGGTTCTCTGGGATCCTGTCCATTTCTGCAGCACAAAGCCAGTCCCTCTGGCTGGGAGGGTGCGATGCTGTCCCACAGTGCTGTGACTGCTCTATGTACCGTGCACCTACCAGCACAAGGTGCCTCCGGCTTTCCAGGCTTTGCGCTCACCAGGTAAGTTGCAGACAAAGTGAAGACGTGGATGTGTGTCCGTGGGGAGTGTCTCTAAGCCACTGCCCAGCCTCCTTCCCTTTCATTATCTTCAGTGCCTTAAGAAAAGACATGATGGTTCCACAAAAAAAATGTATGGAGGAGAGAAGGCAAATCATGTGGTTGTATTTACAGTGGTTGCTACAAGAACCAGGGGGCAGTCAGTGATGCTGGAAGGCATAGGAAAGGGAATGCACAGTGGACAATCAGCCAGTGGAACTCACTGCCACCAGATGCCATTGAGCTCCAGAATTGTGTAGGATTCAAAAAAGGATTCAAAATAAAGAGGGCTAATGGGGCCTACGATGGGGTGTATAAAGCCCACATTAACCACAGCAAGGTTAAAAAGGAGCTAGAGAGCCCAGTTCACCCATTCTCTGGCCTCTGGAAGGGAGGCAGGTAATTCAGGATTTGACTCAGCTGAGTGGCTTCTATCAAGAAAGGACTGCTAGGAGAGGAGACCTAGGAAAGTGGTAGCTGCATATCTGTAGGAGACTCTTGAAGCAGATGGGAGAGAAGAGTTGCCGGGGAGAGGTCCTGAGGTCAGTAGCTTTGGAGGAGAAAGGAGAAAGCCCTGGGAGGCCGTGCTCTGAACTGAACGAGGAGGAACTCTGCAGAGCTCAGGTTAGTCCATAGCTTTCCCACTGTGTTGTTTCTTGTACCTTCCTCTGTTGGCTCTGGCTCTGGGTAGTGCCAGCACTGGGATACTAGTCTGGAGGATTTACTAATGGAATCCAGCCACAGGTGGGAGGAGCATAGGCCCTTACATCCTTCTAGGGAGTAGCATTCTCTGCCTGCTGGGATCTGCCGTCCTGATTCCCAATGGCACCAGATAACTTGGGCACAGTGGATACTTATTCCTATTTTATTGTGGGGCTGCTTGACGTCCCGCCTGACCAGCCTCCCAGGGATTTTTGGATCAGAGCTATCTCCCAGGCTGCCTAAGCACCAAGTGGGGACATCTGATACCACCCTTTTAGCAGGAATCTCCAGCTGCTATTTGTTCAGCCCCTTCTCTCAAGCTCCCTGCCCAGAGATACCAGAGATCTTGGTGGTTCTTCCTACCATATGACTTCTGTTGTGGACTCGTGTATGGGCTGATGGGATCTGCAGTTCTTGCTCATGTGCCCCCACTGCTTCCCAGCTCAGGTCTGCCCTGTGTTTTTCTCTTGCCTTTCATCCTGAAAGGGGCAGTGGCCCTGGGTGAGAGGGTGTGGGAGGGGGAAAATGCAGAATCACAGAGGGCCCAGGAAAGTGGTTTTTAGATGGTCTAAGTGTGGCAAATAAACGCCTTTCTTCCTTGTTGGGCTTGAGCAGCAGATAAACGGCAACCAGTTCTAATGATGATAATGACCAGATTTCAGTATTTATAGAAACTGGTGCTTTTCTGTATTGGCGTCTGCTGCTGAGCTCTCACCTTCACACGTAGAATCCTTGGTGAATAATCACGGCAGCTATTTATTTACTGGCATATTTGTAACCCATCTTGTTGCTCATGGTTAAAATTAGCAAATTAAAAGGAGGCTTCTCCCTGAGAGCTGCCTGTTGCCTCTTGCCAGCACAGTCCCTGGCTGTTGTTCTCAAGAGTCCTACAGTGTCCCCAGCGACTCACTTGTAGCTGCCCTGAAGTGGCCTTTGCTTCTGCTAACACATTGGGGGGGGGGGGGGGGGGCAGCTATACTGCAGCCGTAGGTCAAAATAAGATACGCAATTTGAGCCACGCAAATTGCGTATCTGATTTTGATCTAATTTCGAAATAGCCTGTTTTGAAATTTGATACTGTCTACACCGCGCCATATTTTTAAGTAAACTGATATTCCAAAACGTCCCTTTACCCTTGTGGAGTGAGGGTTACAGGGATGTCGGAATAGCAAGCCCATTATTTCAAAATCTGTTTTGAAATAACAGGCTGGTTTAAAAGACGTGGAATAGTTATTTAGTGCCGCAGTCTAGACATACCCTAGGTCTGTTCCTTCTGTGCATTAGAGCTAGGGATGTAAAATCCCAGTTAATCAGCTCACTGGTTAAACCGTAGCTTTAACAGGTTAACTGATTAAGAGCAATCCCACTCCTGCCCTCCCCGCATGGGGAGCTGGCAGCAGGAGTCAGCAACCCCACATTTGGGGTGGGGTTGGGTGGCTTCTGCTCCTGGCCCCCTTGAGTGTGGGGGCTGGATCCCAACCCCTGTGGGGTTGGAGCAGCCCTCTGCCCGCAATGCAGGTGTGGGGCTTGCTCCCAGGCACCAGTTAACTGGTACTTGGTAAGCATCACCCAGTAAGAATAATGCTTCCAAGGTAACCAATTAACCGGTTACCCATTCACATCCCTAGTTGGAGCATGTATGTGTTGTTCGTACACATCTCTGGATATGGGCAAGTTTCTGCCCATGTATGTGCAAAGCTGCATGTTTCTGAGGGTGTGTATTATTTGCATGCGCAACCTGTATGTACTGTTGTGTCCTGCATATGTGTAGTCTGTGTGTGTGTGTGTGTGCACACCTCCTCAGGAGCTGACTGGCTCTGTACTTTTCCTGCACATCCTTGCTGGCCTTCAGACCTCTGTGCTGATCAGCTCGGGAGATTCCGTGCCCATGCAGGGTGTGGAGGAGATTCACTTATTCAATTTCTATCTCTTCGGTGCCGCATAAGCTGTATTGATAAATTAATCTCATATTGTTGCGACTAAACAGCCCTGCAATTTTTTTTCCTCTGTGCAGTCTAATCTGTCTTGACAGCTGTATCATTATTTTATATTTGTTGTAATCTTATTCACTGTATTGGCTGTGTGTGTGCTGTCATGCTATCAGCATGTAAGCTATAGGCATGGCTGTCAGTCCCACCTCCTCCCCGCCCCCTGTCATGCCAGTCTACTGGGGGAGTGACTCTGCTCCACAGCCTACATGCAAGGCAGAGAGAGCGAGTTGTGGTGGCAGAAACAAATCACTGGGAAGTCTTGGAAGGTGTTTGCGTGGGTATGGAACTGTGGGTGGCCAGATTAACCACGTATGGCTGGGCACTGGGCAATGAATGGCTCATGGGCCACCAGGCTGAGTAATGCAATCTGTGGCTGTCCTTTAACCTGGAGGTGTGGGCTGAACAAGTCGGTGGCTCCCATAGTGCTCTGTCCGAGACTGAGAGCCCTGCTTGCATTGCATACTGGGAGCTCAGTCTAGTTAGTAACACTATGCCCACTTCTCTAGGGTCTCATGGCAGTGGCTGCCTTTAGCTCCATATCACACCAGATGGGTTGAGCTGCTGGACAGCAGGGGTTTCACCAACATGGCCCTCAAATGGGCATAATGTGGCCACCCCATGGTGTAACAGTGGAAGGGCTGCAGAGGTGTTGGACACCCTGGTTAAACTGCTCTCAACAATGTGTCTGTGTCTGCTCGTAACGTAACTTCTTCAGGGGTGGGTTGCACTGATCTGGCTGGGCACCTTGACAGGTGGGTCGGCAAGGCCGTTATTTACATGCTTGGGCTTCATAAAGCAGGTAGCGGTTGCTGTGGGTGTTGCTATGCCATATGTCATAGAGGTTCTTTGGCTGCTGACAAGGTGATTGACATGACTGGCTTGAATACAGATGTTCAGCACAACTGGAACTGGGGGTGGAGACAGAATGAGGTGCACAGGGCCAGGCTGGGATTGGCTAATTAGGAAAGGTGGGATGCGGTGGAGGTTATTCTCCCTAATACAGAGTGAAGGTGAGCAGGGATCCTTAAAATACTGCCTAGAAGCAGGGTGGTTGGGGGAGGCACTCTGGCACCCGTGACGCGTTAATACTGGTGCATCACTCTCTGTGCTGGCAGGCTCCGTGGAGAAGGCATATTTCCCACCCAGATGTTACCCGGCTTCAGAAACACGAAGAGACTGAGTTTTCACAGCACATTTCAGGCCTTAGAACCCAACTCACCTACCCCGAACAAGTTCTGTCCGGTTCCAAGAAACCAGCCACAGTTCCCAGGTCAATTTACCCTCTGGATCTTACCCACAAATCTTGCTGAGCCAATCCTTTAGAATCGAACATCTAAAGGTTTATTACTACAAGAAAGAAAAGCATGAGAGTAAGGTTGCTAAAGTATCATACATTACATGCATCGAATCTCCCAGTTCTCGATGCAGGCTTGCAGCAGAGATGTTATAGCTGCTGGCTTAAAAGTACTTGGTGCACATCCTTTGCCAGGATGGGTCTACAGTTCTTCCCGGCTCGTGAATCCCTGAGAGGCTGCATCTGGGGTCAGGAGCAGCTCTGGAGACACCTAGATGGAGTCGACCACATGGCCTATCCTTACCTCCTTCCAAGCTGGCTAGAGTCACATGGCAGGTGGCCAGGTGTGTCTTTGGCCTCCAGAGATCCATTGTTCCCTGGAGACTTGCTCATTAGCATGTCCATGGGCAAACATTCCTGGCCCATTGCTCAACCACATACAGAGAAACTTCCAGTCTCAATACAGAGTACATATTTATAACTCCACACACAGATATTATCATATATATAGTAGCCCAATGTCTGAGAGTCTGTAACACTGAAATGCTGGCTGTTCCCTCTGGAGGGTGCTGTTGCTTGAAATACTGGCTGTTCCCTCTGGGCGGCGCTGTTGCTTGAAATGCTGGCTGTTCCCTCTGGGCGGCGCTGTTGCTGAAATGCTGGCTGTTCCCTCTGGGCGGCGCTGTTGCTGAAATGCTGGCTGTTCCCTCTGGGCGGCGCTGTTGCTGAAATACTGGCTGTTCCCTCTGGGCGGCGCTGTTGCTGAAATGCTGGCTGTTCCCTCTGGGCGGCGCTGTTGCTGAAATACTGGCTGTTCCCTCTGGGCGGCGCTGTTGCTGAAATGCTGGCTGTTCCCTCTGGGCGGCGCTGTTGCTGAAATGCTGGCTGTTCCCTCTCGGTGGCCCGTGCTGTATGGAGAGTGCGGGGCCCAACCGGCCGCTTGCACCGCTTGCTCCCCCGCAGCGGCCTGGCTGAGAGGTGCAGAGGTCAGCCAAGCACCATGGTGGGAGGCGAATGGGGGTGGGGCGGTGACGTGTGGTGTGACAGCGGCTCCAGGCCCCAACCTCTGGCCATGAACATCATCGCCCCGCCCCCCTTTGCCTCCTGCCGTGGCGCTCAGCTGACTTCTGCGCTGCTCAGCCAGGCCGTCGCGTGGGAGCAAGTGGCGCAAGCGGCCATTTGGGCTCCGTGCCCCCCATGCAGCACGGGGAGTACGGAGCCCAGACGGCCATTTGGGCTCCGCGGTCCCCCAAGTGAGAGGCAGGAGGGGGAGGAGAAGTGAAAGAGAGAGACAGAGAGAGAGGCAGGAGTCAGAGGAGAGCTGAGAGAGAGAGGGGAAGGCAGTAGGAGTAGGAGTTAGGTGTCCAGTCCTGATGTAAGATATGAATAACCTACAGCCTTTGGCCTCTACCTGGAGAAGGGATGGCTTCCTAAGCTAAACTAATACCTTGCAATTGGCATAAATTGTAGCCACATGCTGGCCAGTTTTCCAGCAGGGCAGAGTATAATAATGGCTTTGTTTTCCTCTAAACCAGTTGTGGGCAACTTGTGGCCCAAGGGCCACATGCGATCACTCAGGATTCTACGTGTGGCTCACGCAGGGTTGCCAGATTCTGCTGGGTTTTTTCCTACTGGTATTACAAAAGTGACCCACATGTAAAGCAAGGGCACGTGAAGTGAGATGCATGCTGGTTGCACGTGACATTGGGAGAGCCGTGCGCTCCCTCTCTGTCCAATCAAAGCGCTGCTACAGTTCAGTCGGCACATCCTGCACATTCCAGGTATGCAAGCGCAGTTAGTAAAACTATCCTGTCGCGGGAGAGCGTCTTGGTTATGAGAACCTTGCAGCCCACCGAGATGAAGAAGGGCCACTCGTGCGGTCCACTCACTAGCCTAGGTTGCCCCTCAGTGCTCTAACCCCTTTTGTTACAATATCTCCAAGCACCTTCCAACTGTTAAGAACACCTTGCAGTCCACACCTGTTGGGTCGTGAGAGGGAAGGGAATTGCCTGCACTGAGTTGGTGGCAGAACCAGGCACAAAACCCAGTAGTCCTGAGTCCCTCTTCCCTGCTTTAATGACACACATACTCCTTCCGCCACAGTAGCGCTGTCGTTTGGGGCTGATTGCATCCCCCCATGTGTTGTAAGTGTCATGCCCATTAGTATGATATTTTGGCTCTGCCTGTCTCTCGATTCACATGCGGAGTCACGGACTCTAGCTCCCATCTCTCTGGAGGGTTCTCCTCCCCTGGCAGCAGCAACTAGCACTGAAGTGGAAAGCAGCACATGCGTGGCCCTAATCTTCGTGGCTGATGCCTGGTCACCAGTTTCCTGACTGTGGTGTCTGTTTCACCCCACCATGACTCTGAGGATGCTGCCAAACTCTGCCCACTCCAGGGACTTTGGAAGGAGCAATGGAAGGAGATAAAAAAACAGATCCCACCAAACCACTTGTGGGGTATCAAATACCTACTAGTGCAAGGGGTGCTGTCAAGTCAGGACTGCTTCATATCTGAGAATTGCTCAGCTGGCCTGACTGGCTCATGCTCAAACGTCAAGGCAATGGGAACTGGCTGACTCCACACGCTGCCATGATGTGGGCTACTCGATGGAAAGGAGGCACCTCTCCTTGTGCTGATCTGGGTTCCATTCTTTGGTGACTTCTTCCCCCCACACTGTTCCTGAACAGAGCCGTGAAGGGGGTGATGCAGAAACAGCTGTGCCGGGCTGGTTGTTTGCACAGGTGGTGGTGGGCGTAGGCATCCTTGGAGGGAGGGGCACTGGTGTGTGATGGGAGGTCGGCATATTCCAAACAGCACCTGATATTCTAGGGCTGTGGCTTGCTGTGGCGCAGGAGCAACAATCCAGGAGGACACAAGGAAAGTGTCATGTGTCAGATGTTGATTTGTACCTGAGCACTCTCATGCTCCTGGTTGGTGAGCATCAGACTGTGGCTGGTTTTGGGATCACAGTGCTCACTGTAGTTGCCAGGCTAGAGGCTGTTACCTGCCCCCAACCAGCCAAACTCCAGTTTCTTTTAAATGGCTTTTATTTTTGCTGTGGGATGGGTGGGAAGTAAGGAGCATGGTAGCTCCTCACCCCACAGGGACATGAAGGCACCCGGCCTGGCCCTTTAGAATACATCACATAATGGGGACACTCTCCTGTTCTTCCTTTGCCTCCTGTGCAGCTGAGACTAATGTTGCAGGACCCTTCTTGAAGGTGGTTCAGCTGTGCCTATGCCTGTGTCAGCTCAGCAGTTTATAGTGATGCATGGCTGGCCGGCCCTGCTGTTCCGAAGGGCACCGTGTCCAGAGGGAGCCATGATCCCTGGGTCTGGACAGCCACTGAATTTTATGGCAGTGTGCTCTGCTCCTCCCTAGGGCTGGCTCCCTTCCCATTTGTGCCCAGTGCCATCTTGCTGTGCCTCTTGCTGCCCTGGTGCTAATGGAAGCCATGGAAATGCTGGTACAAAATTCCTTCTGCTGGGGAGTGAGTCTTTAACAGGAGCATAAGCGTTCGTGGGCAAAGACCCACTTTGTCAGGTGCATCTGACGAAGTGGGTCTTTGCCCATGAAAGCTTATGCGCCAACACTTCGGTTAGTCTATAAGGTGCCACAGGATTCCTCGCCGCTTTTGCAGATTCAGACTAACACGGCTACCCCTCTGATCTTTGACAGGGTGTGTGAGGATGGAGCATCTGCCCACTAAGCAGTAAGAGGTGATCCCAGTGGCTCAGCCTTGCTGCCCTGTCAGACCGACGGGAACAGTGTGGAGCTTGATGTCTCATTGCAGGAAGGGACTCTAGATGGGCATCCTTGGATGGGCAGCAGTGCAGGCAGAAGGACTCTGTTATTGTTTTCTGCTGGGCTGAGTTATACAGGCCAAAACAGCCCTTGAACTCCTGGCTGTGTTAACCATGAGCTGGCAGCCAACAAGGGAATGTTGGGGGAAGGAGGTGCTCCCCAGAGGTCCTGCATTTTGCCTTGCTCCTCTCACCTATCTTGGAGCTGATGGGCCAGTGTGTGGCATCCTCCCATCCTGCAGAGCCCAAGTCACTGGGTGTGCATGGCTCTGCATGATGCTCTAATGCAAGTTTTGCACCTAAGATGTTTGTCTGGAATGTGCCAGGCCAGGCCTGTGGTTTACAGACCACGAATGGCGCTCAAAGCTTTTCCAGATGGTTCCTAGGATGACCAATTTTAAGAGTCGAACACTGGAATGTTAGAAGGGGAGGCCAGGCCAGTTCTTGCCAGGTCATGTACAGAATGAGAAGGGCTGAGAAACCAGGAGCGAGCAGACTCTATTCTGGGTCATATAGGTGAAGAGACAGCAGACACCCTGACCCTCTGCATGGCCCGTGTCTCCCTCTGGGCACAAGCTGTACGTGTGCCTTGCAGTTGGGATGGTGCCTTAGATATTCTGGGCTGGGGGCCTGGGCTGTAGCAGTCAGCCTGTCTTAAAAAGCAAGGAGCCCTGAAAGAAGCAGTGTTCTCTACCTGCACCTCACAGACCTGCACGCCAGAGAGCACCTCCTCTGGGTGAGTGAAAGAACAACCTCGTGCCCCTCTTCCTCCTTCCCCCTCATTCGCCTGCCCGTCTTTGGATGGCAGGCAGGTAATTTGGGGACAGTTCAGTTGCAGGGACCAAGTGATTTTGTTTCCGCAGTGAAATTGTTGGGGTGTTCACTGAAATTATTTACCGCCATCAAACGCTGGCTCAGGGTTTTGAGCCCACTGCCTTTCTGTTCCCTGTGTTGCCCACTAGGATGGTATGATGGGGGCAAAGCAGGAAAAGGTTGGGGGCTACTGGAACCCAGCCATCCTGCCCTGCAGGAGTGGGACTTTCAGAGAGGAGCAAAAAGGGAGAGACCCGTTTAGCTGGGGAGTAGTAGGCTGCAGGAGTGTGGAGCTCTACTTGCAGGAAAGAAGGCTGTTGCTGATCTGGTCTCCCAGGGCAAAGGGAAGAGTTTATGTCGTTGTCTATTAGTTGGACTTTGGCTCTCCTGACAAAGTGAGACCTGTAACCGAACTGTCCGGAGGGCTAAGTCACTGCAACCCCGAAGGTGTTAGAGGGTGGTTGGAGCAGCAGCAGACTAACAGGGTACTAAGTGCTGGACTGCATAGGGGTGCAAGGAGACACTCTGGTAAGGATGCACTATTGTAGGCAGGCACCTTGTATGGCTTAGGGGGCCTGTGATTCCAAATCTCTTGAACTCCCAGGTGTACTGGGGGGGCCCTCACAGGGTTTACATAAGAACATAAGAACGGCCATACAGGGTCAGACCAAAGGTCCATCTAGCCCAGTAGCCTGTCTGCCGACAGTGGCCAGCACCAGGTGCCCCAGAGAGGGTGGACCGAAGACAATGATCAAGTGATTTGTCTCCTGACATCCCTCTCCAGCCTCTGACAAACAGAGGCCAAGGACACCATTTTATCCCTCAGAGGTGGGGAGAGCTGTGACAAGGAGGATGGAGGCAGGGGGAGTAAGTCAACTCAGCACAGTGGAGTAGGGGCTGGCTGCTCTGGGGTCAGGGTCAGGGTAAGGGCAAGGGCGCCATTTCGGGCACGTAGCTGGGGCAGCAGCCGTGCGCTCCGGGATGCAGCTAGCTTTTCATCCCATTCCCCAGACACTAAGGGAGTGAGAGGAAAGTGCTTGTATTCCGTGCATGCCTCTCACACCTGGCTGGTGAGCTCCCTTCACCCGCCAGGTGAGAGAGGCATGCACGGAATTCAAGCACTTTCCCCTCACTCCCTTAGCGTCCGGGGAACAGGATGCAAAAATAGCTGCATTCCGGAGCACATGGCTGCTGCGCCCCCCCCCCCCCCCCGTGCCCAAAATGGCACCCTTGGGTGGGGCAACTAACGGCTTAGGATAAGGACTCAAATTTCTAGGTATTCATCTGAATTGAACTTCCTTCCAGCTTCCGGAGGTTTCTGCTTGCCAGGCTTAGGTCTGAATGTGACTCATAGCGTGCTCCCACAGGCCCCCTTTTCACTAGGCTGCTGTAGCCCGTGGTTCTGTCAGACCAGAGCACAGAAACTGTTATGCCCCCTCCTCTCCTCCTCCTCGTGAGTTTGTTGTTGCTGTTTCTTAGCATAAGTGCAACATGCCTCAGATGGCACGGTGACCAGGACTCCCCACTGAATTTGATCTGTGGGACGGATCATTAGCTTGCCCGGGCCAGGCATGGTCGGGGAGTGTGACGTGAATGCTGATCCGTGCCACTCACTCTGTTGCTGGCAAGCTTGGCTGGCTAGTGGCTTTACTCAACAATTAGAAGTGCCACATTTGTGGTGAGGCCTTCTGGGTCCTGGCAAGACGGTGATGCAGCCCCTATACTGCACAGTGTGTGTTGGGCTATCTTTTAGCAGAGGATCAGCCCTGCTACTTTTCCATGGGTGTGTGGCCAGGTCTTCCTATGCCTTTGTGTAAGGAGGGGCTCCTCTCTCCCTCCCAGTTCTTAACTCCCACAGGCCTGTTGGGTAGAGCACAGCAGACAACTGGGGCCTGCCTCTGTCATCTGCTGATCTCTGCGTGTGCTGTAGGCCTGGGAGAGCCCCCTCAGTTCTGTCAGGCCTGAGATGCCACCTGACAAGGCAGGAAATTGATCAAACCCCAGTCTGGCACACAGTGAGAGCTCTTAGGTCCCAGCTGTTGTGGGCTGCTGAGTGAGCCAGCCCCAGAGGACTACCCTTGTGTTGGCATGCAACAGCGTCCACATGCTTTATGCAGAGTAAACTTCCCTGTCTTCTGACTCTCTTGGATTCCCCAGCCACTCTCCGCAATAGCTGACTTTGACGGCTTGGGAGGGTGGGCTTTTTCCCCTTGGCTTGATGCTGGCTGCTGATGTGGTGCCACCATTGCTATGAGAACATTGGAAGTGTTTTTATATCTGCAGCACCACTAGCCGGCTCCAACAACTGAGAGACTGTGTTCAGTGCTCAGGCTTTCTCTTCCTGCCACGCCATGTCTCTGCTGTTCTGTGTGCTCCCGTCTCACCCTGGTCTGTCTGTTTCTGGCCCTCTTGCTTGCTCTGTCTCTATTCTCATTGCGTTTGGTGTCAACATGCAGATTGCATCCTCTGATAATCTAGGGTGATATTTACTATGACATTGGGCTGGTACTGGAACTTCTCAGCCCCCGCAGCTGCCTAGGAAGAAAAAAGCAAAGTTTGAGTTAGGATTTGCAAAGAATCCAAGAACATGCTGAGATGTTTTCTCTGCTGAGGATGTGTTTTCTGGCCTTGAAATTGCTCTGTGACCCTAGATGGCATCAAAAGGGAGGCCAGGTCCTAGTAAATGAATTTTCAGCCTCAGTACAGAAAGAACAGGCACCATCAGGAGCTTGAACTTGGCTTCGCTTCTCATTCATTCTTTGCAATTATGAATTAGAATGGCCTCTGGATTCCTTGAATGCTCCGGCAAGGTTTTATACCTATCAGTTTAGCATCAACCTTTAGGAATGCTTTGGAAATATTTGGCGGGCTCTAAAATCAGAAACTTCGCATGCTTGTCGTGTATGTATTTATCACATCTCCATAAAAGGCACTCTTTGTGCATCCTGCCTGGGATGTTGCTTTGTGATACAGAGATCTGTGCTTAACTTCACTGCTTAACTTCACTGCCCATCAACTGATCTTAAAAAGAAGACAGGTGGCTTCACCCCCACCTCACAGTGTTGAAAATCGACCCTTAGAGGTTGCTATTGACCACCCATTGCAAGGAGTTAAAATTTATTAGGCAGTCAAAAAAAAGTCTGACTGCTAAAGGAGGCTGCTTAAAAAGAAGCGTGTTCTGTGCATCTGCTTTGGATCCTTTCACAAGCAGAATCCTAAACATGCTATTTTCAAATAACTTTGGGTATGTCTACACTACCCCCCCTAGTTTGAACTAGGGGGGGTAATGTAGTCATACGGAGTTGCAAATGAAGCCCGTGGAATGAGGTGTACAGCTAGTTCGGATTAGGAAGCCTAATCCGAACTAGCTAGTCCATGCCGCGTGTAGCCGCGCGGCACGGGGTCCGACCTAGCCGGCATTTAAAAATGGCGCCGGCCGGCTTTATGCAAATGAAGCCCGGGAAATTCAAATCCCGGGCTTCATGTGCAACTCCGTATGACTACATTACCCCCCCTAGTTCGAACTAGGGGGGTAGTGTAGACATACCCTAACTGTAACTGTTGCTCCCACCTGGGATGCTGAGCAGTGTTCCCACTAAGCTGGGTGGCAGCACAGCTTCACAGGTGATTGATCAGCCCCACCCAGTCAGAGGCTCAGGGCTCAGTGCAAGGTGCTGACTGATTGGGCGGGGTTGATCAATCACCTGTGAAGCTGTGCTGCCACCCAGCTCAGAGAGAACACTGGTGCTGAGAGGATAATGCACAACTCAGTTATGCGCTTATATAGGGCATAAGTGGAGTGGAGTATTTATTATGTCCCTTCACCACTAGGGGTAGAGGCATTTCTATTCTGCATCGAGGTCCAAACTTGTTTCCTTAGGCCTAGTCTAACATAACCTATGCAGCTGTAGCGACGCGAATAGCAAAGTGAAGTCAACGTACTTACTGCGGTGTCTTCCATGCTGTAAGGTCAGTGAGGGCTGTGCTCCTGTCAACTCCAGCTACTCTTCTCGTCCTTGTAGAGTACCGGAGTCGACAGGAGAGCACTTGGAGATCAATTTATTGTGTCTAAACAGACTTGATAAATTGAGCATTGGTGGATCAATTGCTGAAGCATTGATGTACAGTCTGGTAGGGATTTAAAAGAGTAGTCAAATAGTTGACTACTTGATAAGCCTAAGCTTCTCGGGTAGTCAAGTTGACTACTTGCATTTCCACCCCCCTGCCCTTGCTGCCTCTATATCAGAGGCAGTAAGCGAGGGGCGGAGGGGGGCAGGAGCCAGCACAGGGGTGAGCTGGCTTAAAAGCTGGTTCTTCCCAGCACCAGAGGCAGAGGCGCAGCGGGGAACCCCACTTGTACCAGGTTCCCCGCTGCGCCTCCTCACTTATCTACTAATCGAGTAGTCGATGGAAATTCCATTGACTACTCGAGTAGCTGATTAATCGAAATTTAACATCCCTACTGTCTAGTGTAGACAAGCTCATAGCTGGGTCTGTTAGGGTGCATCTAGACTACATTCCTCTTTCGAAAGAGGAATGCAAATGAGGGAAGTAGAAAATGCAAATGAAGAGCTGATTTACAAATCTCGTGCTTCATTTGCATAATCCCTTCTGATTGCTTTTTCGGAAGAGATTTAAAAAAAAAGCGGTCTAGATGGGGTTCTTTTGAAAAAAAACAACCCTTTTTCGAAAGAACCCTGTAAATCACTTTGTTTTCCAGGAATAAGGGTAATGTAGATGCACCCTTAATAATCCTATCCAAAATGCCACAGCCCTTTAACAGAGTCTCTCACTACTCTGTTGTGTCCTTCCATGGTACTTAAAAAAAAAACAAAAACACTTCCCTTGTTAAAGGGACAGTGCCAAAGTTGAGGGTGTAGTGGGGGGGGGGGGGGGAAGATTTGATCAATTACACTTTCTCCCCCTTCGCCTATCTCTCTGGCTCTGACAGAATGACAGTGTCATTCTTGTGCAGTGCTGATCATCCCCTTCCCGCAAAGTACAAGCAGCCCATTACTTACACGCCATCCCATATCAAAGCCCTGGCAAGTGCATCTCCAGCTCTCCTGGCCACAATCAACCCTAGAATAACACACCAGGGGGGCTGCTTCATGGAGGAGACCTCTTCAGAAAGGAGACCGATTTCCCCCCCCCCTTCTTTGAAGCTGCCAAGCAATGATTACCAACTGCAGGAAATGAAAACATCATCTTGAAAGGCTGCTCATATCTCTCAGCCGGCCGACAACCCCTGGCATTGAACTCTTGCTGCCAGGTGTGGTTGTTGAAGGGAGTCAGCTGCTGCCAGGGGTGTTTGCTCCAGCTGATGGGGCCGAGCTTAGGCTGAGGTAGTGGAAATCTCACCCCGTGGAGGCGTGGGGCAGATGGCAAGGGCTGGCTGTTATTGCTGGCAGCTCAGGCGGACCAGGCTGTGGTTTCTCTGCAATGGAAGGAATAAGCAGGGAACTGTAGCAATGGGCACATAATGAGCCATGAGGTAATAGCTTGTTTGGAGTCAGCGGCTTTGCTGTGGAAAACAGGCTCCAAGCAGGCCAAGGAGAGAGTTTTAAATCCTCCGTGGCAGAACTGTGAAGATAGAGAGACTGGGGCAGGCCTCTTCCAAGCTCCCAGACAACCTTAAGTGGCTGTGCCCTCAGGCCCTTTGGAACAGAGTTCGGCTGAGGAGGGGGTGGGCAGGTTGGCATTGCTCCAACCCAGCTGGGCATCTCTGCCCAGTTGCTCAAGCTTCATAAACATCTGAGGAGCAAAAATGCCGGAGGGTCAAAGTTCAGGCTCCTTGGGAGCCATTTAGAAAAACAAATGCTTCGTGGGAGCTGAAAACAAGTCCAAGAAAGATTGGCTCCATCTCCCCGCCTTGTTGGGAGCAGCACAGCAGGTTTCATACTATCTGGTGTGTGTGTGTGTGTGGGAAAACTGGTGCCTGAAATAGCTTAGGAGGGAGGAAAAGGCTGAGAGAAGTGGAGGAGGATAAAGTGGGTTGCGGGGAGAGGGAGGGGGTGCAGAGGAGGGAGAGGACGAGCTCAGACTGGGGGGGCGGGGAGCAGAACCTGGAGTCTGTTGCCAAAAGTACATACCCGCTTAAGGAGCAGAAAGACTTTCTGACACTTGAAGTTTGCAAATCTTTGCTTTTGTTTTTACAGCTTTTATGATAGAGGAGGAACTGGCAGGGGGAGAAGGGAGAGGATTCAGACCTTAAATTCACAACTGCATTTAAAATGGGGGAAAAAATCTAGTCTAGGAAAAAACCCTCCTAAATGTAAATGACATGGAGCCTTTTTGTTTTAAATGTGTGTGGGTGAGGAGGGAAAGGGGGCAGAACTGGTGCAGCAGGAGGGCTGTGGTTCGAGACCAAGGTCTACGAATAGAGGTGGTAGTGGTGAGCCAGGAGTGGAATAGCAGCGGGCTCTGGGGTCAGAATTGGGACACATGGCCTCTGTTTGGCACTCCTAGATCTTCTTTTACGTGGAACCCATCCTACTTTATACATAATACCCCAGAAACTGGTTGATATTGTGATTGGAGAGAGCTAGGGTTGCTGGGTGTCCAGTATCGATCTGGACAGTTTGGCATTTTTGCCTCCTGTCCGGTAAAAAAAAATTCAGAAAATACCAGACACCTAAAATGTCCAGTATTTTCTGATTTTTTTTTCCTAGCCAGGAGACGCAAATCCTGGGCTGTCCAGATCAATAGGAGGCAGCTTGGCAACCCTAGTGCTTACTGGGGAGCTGTCCAGCCCGGCACAGAGAGGCAAGATGGCGGGCAGCTGCCGGCAGCCTGTTAGGGCCAAAAAGCCTCATGACACGTTTGTTTGGGTTTTTTAAACGTTTTATTTTATTTTATTTTTTTGCTTAACAACTCAGTCCTTTTTTTCTGATCGGTATTTTTTTCTGAAACCATCTGGCAACTCTAGAGACAGCTCTGGCTCCTTGACCCCTGCCACACCTAGGCCAGCTTTTTGTCTGGTTTTAAGATTCACAGTCCTGATTTTAGATGGTTTGTCACATGTCCAGTATGGAGACACCACCAGAGATGGCTTTTCCGGTATCACAAGGGTGCCAGGGTGACCTTGCTTGTGTGTATCAGGTCATACACGAGGGTTGGGGTAACGCACACCTGAAAATAGCATCCTTTCTGTGGCTTGCATGCGAGGGGGCACCATTGGGGAGGGAAGGCTCCGTCGTTCCTGGAAGTACCTGTATGCCCAACCTCTCCCCTACCCACATCCCTGTTGTTAATCACTCCTCCCAGTGCAGCCTGGAGCTGTAGATACCCTTTGCCCCCTGGGAGTCAGGGCCTGGTGCTGCACAGCAGTTTAGGACAGGAAGAGAAGAATTGCCATTTGAACCTGCAGAGGGAATTTAGTGAGACAGAATATAATGTAATGAGTTGGAATTTGGCCAGAATGCAGAACGGGGGTACATGTAGGAGTGAAATACCTGTGCCACCTTTACTGACTCCAGAGGCCCAGGACTTCATGCTCTCATATGAAAAAATAAAAGGAATAAAACAAATGTCCTTCCTACAGAAGCCTGGATGGCTCTCCCTACTGCCCTAGCAGTAGCTGGGTGCTAAAAAGCTACCTCCTCAGTCAGGCAATGCTGGCCCATTCTGAGGCCTGTGGTGTGATTGAGATCCTCAAAAGCAGTTTTTTCCCTTGGGAAGCCCTCAACCCCAGAGCTGCAGGGCCATGAAACATGGAACAGGTTTATTTATGGTAATAGTCCCTAATCCAGAGCATATGCTCTTGAGGCACAGTGGATAAGTCTCTAACAGGCAGTAGCAGGGGCTGCCTCTCCTGGGCTGCATCTAGACTGGCATGATTTTCCACAAATGCTTTTAACGGAAAAGTTTTCCGTTAAAAGCATTTGCAGAAAAGAGCGTCTAGATTGGCACGGACGCTTTCCCGCAAAAGCACTTTTTGAGGAAAAGCGTCCGTGCCAATCTAGACGCGGTTTTGCGCAAAAAAGCCCTGATCGCCATTTTAGCCATCGGGGCTTTTTTGCGCAAAACAGTTTTTAGCTGTCTACACTGGCCCTCTGGCACAAAAACATTTCCGGAAAAGGGCTTTTGCCCGAACGGGAATGTCAAAGCATTTGTGCAAGAAGCACTGATTTTGGACAGTAGAACGTCAGTGCTTTTGCGCAAAATCAAGTGGCCAGTGTAGACAGCTGGCAAGTTTTTGCGCAAAAGCAAGTGCTTTTGCGGAAAAACATGCCAATATAGACGCCAATCTAGCACTTTTTGAGGAAAAGTGTCCGTGCCAATCTAGACGCGCTTTTGCGCAAAAAAGACCGAATCGCCATTTTCGCCATCGGGGCTTTTTTGCGCAAAACAAATCTGAGCTGTCTACACTGGCCCTCTTGCGCAAAAGCTTTGCGCAAGAGAGCTTTTTCCCAAACGGGAGCAGCATAGTATTTCTGCAAGAAGCACTGATTTCTTACAGTGGAAAGTCAGTGTTCTTGCTGAAATTCAAACGGCCAGTGTAGACAGGTGGCAAGTTTTTCCGCAAAAGAAGCTGATTTTGCGGAAAAACTTGCCAGTCTAGACACAGCCCTGGTGTAAAGGATTGTTTTAGCCATGAAAAAAGCTGGCCCAGCATGCCTCCAATGCAACAACATCAGAGAAATGGACCCACTATGGGGAGAAATAGTCTGAGATCCCTAGAGATCCAAATAATCTGATATCTTCCACTGGAGCTAAAGGGAGAGATGAGCTGGCTGAATGGTTAAAGCAGGGATCTGAGGCCATATTCTTCACTGCCATCCAGCTGCTGCGTTCCACTGCAGAGGTGGTTGCATTTCAGTAATTATTTACATCTGTGCCAACGGGATGTAAAGTCCTGCTGAATTAGAATTCCCATCTCACTCACTCAGCATGTGAAGGGTGGGTTGCACCTGTTCTGCTGGATATTCATGACACAGGGTGAAAGAATAATTAGACCTTCAGTGGCTCAGTTTCTCCAACTCTAAAATGTCACTTATCTCATTTGAAGGGGTGTGTCAAGGGTTAGTATCCGTACAGGGTCTTAGGATTGTCTGATGAAAGGTGCTACCTCAGTGCAAAGGTTTATTAATATAATCACTTTGCTGTCTGGCAAAGCTGGGGTGACACAGTTAATGGACACAATGGGGGGATAACAACTCTTGTGCAGAGCTTAACAGTGCACAAACAGAGCCCCATTCTGTTCCTCTGACCAAGTCAGATGCTGTTAGATGAGGTGACATGTCCAGGGTCTCATAGAGCAGTGTTTCTCAAACAGTGGTACGAATACCCTTATGGGTACTCTAGAGAAGTCTGGGGGGTACTTCGACACAACTGAAATTTGGAGAAAACTGAATTTTTGTTGACAGTTTTACAGCGCTTTGTTATTTTTGTACTTTTTATACCCCAAAATTTCCTCACCGGCTTGGCTACAATTAAGTTGTTTAAACAAATGCGTTGCAATGGTAGAAAAAATTGTGTGCATCTGAAAACTAGGGGTATTTCTAATTTTTTTTTTTTAAAGGGGGTACTTTATAAAAAAAAGGTTGAGAAACACTGCCATAGAGTAGTTTCTGAAAGTGCTCCTCAAAACCACTTTGAGAAACACATTAACTGGCCACCCCAGTTTGTTTATTTTCTGGCGCTGTGGCCACGGAGCCTCGCGGCTCCCCTTGGCTCCATTTCATCCTTTGCAGCCAAGGGGAGCCGCAGGAAGCGGCGTGGGCCGGGCCACTGGTTTCTGCTACTCTGCTTGGCTGCAAAGAGCAAAACAGAGCCAATAGGAGCTGCAAGGCTCTGTGGCCGCGGTGCCAGTAAATAAACAAAAAAGGGGTGGCCAGTTAACGTGTTTCTCAAAGTGGTTTCGCGGAGCACTTTCAGAAACACTGCCATAGAGGGTGAGAAACAGGAAGAGGACTCCTAATTCTCCATCCTGTGCTCAGGCCAGTAGGTTGTACAAAGTACTGCCTCTAGATTGTACTGCCTCTTAGTGGGGGACTGGTGGGACAAGTGCTCTTCTCAGTTGGAGACCTTCATTATCAGGTGGCTCTGATGAGCAAGGGTTTCCTTCGTTTGAGCAGAAGTGCGGCAATTGAGCAGTTGCACTAATCGCTTCTGGAGGCCTAAAGCTCTCGCTGGGGAATCCAGGGCTCAGTTCTGACTGGTGCTAACAAGGACGTGACATTCAGGCGGGTGTTGGTGAACAAAATCCCTGCTGCTGCTCCCACCAGCTGGGTTTCATCTCAGCTGCTGTACCATGTGAAGCAGCCTGTTTTCCCTTTGCAGCAAGGAGGCAGAAAATCCCATGTAACTCTTCTGGCTCTGGGGAGAACCTGGCTCCAGAGTGTGAGAACAGGAGAGCTCACTATTTCTGGTTTGTAGCATAGCCGCTGTGCAGGGGTGCGGCAGGCAGTGGTCAGCTGATAGTTCTGAAACACGAGCCCTGCAGCTAGGACAAAGCCGGAGGGGGAGGGCACTATCCTGGTGAACTAGGGGGAGGATGGTGCTCACATTTTGCAAGGGGGCATGTCGTCACCGTAGGTAGCCTGAGGGATTGGTGCTGGGGTTCTAAGCACCCAGATCAGCCTAGCCTGGATGCGAGCCGCCCTTCTGCGAAGCTCTACCCAAGTTACCCTACACTGGTGGTGTGCCCTGCATTCTCCCTTGTGTGTGCCGGAGAGGTCAGGGGGCAGATCCCATAGTTCTCATCTCTGCAGAGAACTGAGGTGCTTGACAACAAAAACGTGTTGTGTTTGGCAACAAAAATGATTCGGGGGCTGGAGCACATGACTTATGAGGAGAGGTTGAGGGATTTGGGCTTATTTAGTCTGCAGAAGAGAAGAATAAGGGGAGATTTGATACCAGCCTTTAACTATCTGAAGGGGGCTTCCACAGGAGATGGAGAGAGGCTATTCTCAGTGGTGACAGATGCCAAAACGAGGAGCAATGGTCTCAAGTTACAGTGGGAGAGGTCCAGGTTGGATATTAGGAAAAACTATTTCACTAGGAGGGTGGTGAAGCACTGGAATGGGTCGCCTAGGGAGATGGTAGAATCTCCATCCCTAGGGGTATGTCTACACTGCATGGCTGTTTTGAGATACTGGAGGTATCCTGAAATCTCTACCCCGTGTCTACACAAGCTGCCCATTATTTCAAAATATTTTTCAAAATAATGGGCGCACTATTTCACCAACCCGGTAAACCTCGTGGCACGAGGGATAAGGGCTGGCTTGAAATAGTGTGTCATTCTGAAATTTGGTGCTGTGCCAAATTTCAAAATAAGCTATTTTGAAATAGATTGGAAATAATACCCCAGGGCCATCCCTGCGGGGGGAGGGAGGATACGGGGGAGGGCAACCCCTTCCAGTGCCCCAGATGTGGAGCCCAGGCAACTCCCCTGCCACAAGTCCTGCTCCCCACCCCACCCCTGCTCCATCCTTGCCCTGCTGCTGCTCTGTCCCATTTCCCCCCTTCCCTGAGCAATGTGGGCTGGGGGATGTTGGGACTTAGCTGGGCAGTACCCGGTGCTGGGTGGCAGCACCCTTCCCCTCTGCACTCACAGTGGCGGCGGGAGCTGGAATGCCCCAGCAGCCTACATCTGCGGATGTCCGTGCGGAGGTCTGTGGCTCACTTCTGCAGCTCATGAAGGGCTCTGTTCCCTGCTGCCCTCTCCCAGCCCGCTGTGCCCCACTGCCCATAGCGGCAGGAAGTGGAGTGCCCTAGGGTGGAGTGAATTGAAGCAGAGCACAGCAGGCTAGGAGAGGTGTGGCGGAGCGGGGCAGATTGCTGGGCTGCTCCAGATCCTGCTGCCACGCTGAGTGGGCGACAGGGGGTGACCCCTGCTGCCTCCCAGCAGCCGGTCCCTGTAACCCTCCTGGTCCTTCCCATCCATATGATGTTGCTCCCCATCCTCCTGTGTAACACAACATTCAGTACGGTATCAATAACTCTGTCAGTGCCTCTCTTCCCAACCCCTTTAACGAAACTGAAATGCGGAGCCTACGCTTCTGGCCTGCATCCTTACGGGCTAGCAGCAGCATTGCGTAGCTGGGCAGAGCAGCTGTGCCTGGGAGAATTCTGTGTGGATTCCAAGCAGAGCTTAAATAGATCACTTACAGGAGACAGGCTGGTTTTCTAGAGCATCTCCCGTACTCAAATGCCTTTTTATTGCAATGAAATTAGATACTGCAGATGAGACAGCATTTCAGCACTGAGCAATAGCTCCCAGGCAGCTTGGGAGAGTAAAATGTGTTTTGGTGAGAGGGGGACACTGGCTGGGATGCTGAGCTCATCCCAACTTACTTGAAAAGTGTCCTTAAAAATACACTCCAGGTACTGCTGGTGCCTTGAGAACTGTGTGTGCGCTTAGGAGGGCAGAGGATTCTGAGGGGAGGGGAATTCACAGTGATTTCCAGGCTCCTGTACCTACCTACAGGGTCATGTCTTCAATGTCTATGTTGGCAGAGATGATGCGATGCCCCTCCAGTTGCAACCTCGATTGCAAGATGTTTTACAAAGTTATTAACTCCGGGGCAGATGGGGGAAAACTTGGCAGCTTTGGCAAAGAGAGCTGCAGCGGGGAAGGTTCCTGTACCTGCAGGCTGTGTCTAGACTGGCAAGTTTTTCCAGAAAATCAGCAGCTTTTCCGGAAAAACTTGCCAGCTGTCTACACTGGCCGCTTGAATTTCCGGAAAAGCACTGACGATCTCATGTAAAATCATCAGTGCTTTTCCGGAAAAACTATGCTGCTCCCATTTGGGCAAAAGTCTTTTTCCGAAAGACTTTTGCGCAAAAGGGCCAGTGTAGACAGCATAGTACTGTTTTCCACAAAAAAGCCCCGATCGTGAAAAAGGCGATTGGGGCTTTTTTGCGGAAAACCGCGTCTAGATTGGCTACGGACACTTTTCCACAAAAAGTGCTCCAGGGTAGATTGGCAGAGGCCCTGGAGGTTTTTCGCCTTCCTTTGTAGCATGGGGTACAGATCATAGCTGGAGGATTCTCTGCATCTTGGGGTCTTCAAACTATTTGAAGCTTCAATATCTGAGCTATAGGTGAGAGGATTATTCTAGGAGGGGGTGGGTGAGATTCTGTGGCCTGCACTGTGCAGGGGGTCAGACTAGATTACCGTTTCCCAAACTATGGGCCGCGGCCCGATACCGAGCTGCAGGAAAAAAATACCGGGCCTCAGCATGCCTGGTGACTGCCGGCAGGGCTGGCCTCAGTCCGATTCGGGCCCCACACCCCTGAACCCGGAAGTGCCAGCTGGGTCTCTCCCCCGGTTCTGCCTGGCGCGGCCCCCCCCCCCGCGTGTCCTCCCACCCCACACCCAGAGTGTCCCCGCCATGCGCGGCTCCTCCTCACCGCCTGCTGCTGCCCATGTGCGGCGTTGCACGTGGGCAGGGAGCACGCCCGGGTTTGACGTGACGTCATGGCCCGAGATTTTAAAAGTCTTCGGAGGCACGTGGCGGGGCCACGCTGGCTCTGGCGGCCTCCGGCCCCACAATGTGGAAGGCAGAAGGTAGGGAACGGGCTTGGGCGGAGGCGAGGAGGAGGAGGAGGAGGAGGAGGCGGCGGCGGCAGGCTTGCGTAGAGGGGGAGGAGTGGAAGGAGAAGGGGCTTGGGCGGGGAAGGCACCAAGGGACAAGGTGCAGGAGAGAGAGACAAATGCCAGGGGGCCAAGTGCAGACAAGGAGGAAAAGGGCAGGAGGGGAGGTGTCAGTGGGAGGGGGGACAGGGTTATGCTGGGAGAGGAGAGGAGAGAGGAAGGGCATTGGGGGCTCGAGGGGGAGGTGCTGGGAGAAGGCTTGAAAGAAGGGGTGGGCATGAGAGAGGTGGGGATGGAGCAAGTGATGTGTGAGGGCACAGAGGGGTAGGCGGGGATGGGGCAGAGAGTGCTGAGGGGGTGGGTATCAGGGAAAGAGAGGACAAAGGGGGCAGGGGCAGTAAGGGAAGGGGGAGGCACCAGGAGAGGGCAGGGCTAAGGGAAGGTGCAGGTGCCAGGGGATTCTGGGGTGAGGAGGAGGGGAGAGCTGGCCACTGGAAGCAGCACTGGACGGGGGAATTGGGGCAGGCTGGGGAGATTGGAGGGCCGGTGGAAGCAGGTCTGCCGGGGGGTGCGAGGTTGGGGGCAGGGAGCTGGCCGGGGAAGATGGGGGCGGGGAGAAGAAGCGGCCTCTGGAAGGAGGGCTGGATACAGGCAGTGGGGCTGGCCAAGGGAGATTGGGAGGAGAAGTAGACCTGGCTGCCCGGGAGGGGGTTGAGGGAAGTGGGGCTGGCCAGTGGCACAGCGGGGAGAGCAGGGGGGAGGAATGAATCGGCCTGCGGGGAGTGGGATTGACCTGGCCATATGTAGATCTTGGGACGCTGCCCCTGTTTCCCTCTTACCCCCCGCATGAGTTAGTCCAGCCTGGGGATTCTGTTGCCCCCCCCACACACACTCCCCCTCGAGTAGTTGTGAACTGGCTGGCTGGTAGACACACTCTTGCAGCCTGAGCACATTTACCAGCCAGGCAGTTGGAAACTACAAACTGATACATCTAGTAATAATACAACTTACCTAATGAGAAAATACCAGACATGTTATATGTCTGGTATTTTCTCAGTTTGTTTTTTATGTGTTTATATTTTTGGGCTGCAAAAAGCAGTATTGGGAAAAAAAGGATTCCAACTAAAGTAAAAAGTTTGGGAAACCCTGGTCTAACCAGCTTTCTGTCTGTCTTACAGCCCATTTATCCAATCCATATTCCTTAACTTGCTGGCAAGAATATTGTGGGTGACCATATCAAAAGCTTTGCTAAAGCTGGCACTGGGGGTTTTGGGAGGACCAGAAACAACTTATTTGAATATTCATCATTTGATTAACGAATATGCAAATATGCAAATGAACATTACTGATCCTCCAAAAGTTCGTGAATGGATTTACTGGTCCCCGTGTCAAAAAGTTTGGGAACCCCTGGACTAGATGATCCTAATGGCCCCTTCTGACCTTAAAGTCTATGAGTCTTTCTGCTGGCCTCAAGTAGCTCCCGGCAGTGTTGGAATTAGTAGTGTGTGAATCTGGCAGCGTCTGTGAAGGGTGAGGTGCTCTACAAACACACACAGACTGACCCAGCCTTCAAGCCCTCACGGTAAGAGCCTTATCTCATCTCTTGGCGAGCATCTGTAGGATCATTGTCGCCTGGCCGGTAGCATTACAAAGCATTAATCTGAGATGCCGCTGCACTTTTTGCAAGAGCAGAGTTTCTCTGTGATTTCCCCTTCTACAACATCCTTAAGTGCTTTGAGTGAGCCCAGCACTGGGGACAGGTGCCAGGTCAGGACTGCCATTCTCTTTTCACAGGACAAGTACAGCATGGGCAGAAGCCAGGCAAACTTCCTCCCCATGCCCTGTCAGTGGGCTTCAGCTGGGACTCTGAGACCCTCTGCAGTGGGGAGAGAAGAATTCAGTCTCCACAGTCAAATCTTTGTCTCTCTGGGGATGCCAGACAGAGGCCTGGGCTGTTTCTGTGTAGGATTCTGGTGCATTGTAACAGGAGGTGCAGCTCCACTGCAGGGCTTAACTTGAAATAAGCTACCAAATTGAGCTACGTCAATTGCGTATCTTATTTTGAAATAGAGCACTCTTCCTCCGACTTCCCTTACTCCTCATACAATGAGGGTTACAGGAATCAGAGTAAGAAGTCCCCCAGCTTGATAGTATTTCAACACTATTTCGAAATACCTGCCTGCTGTGTAGATGGGGACAGAGGGTATGTCTACACTACCCTCCTAGTTCGAACTAGGAGGGTAATGTATGCATACCGCACTTGCTAATGAAGCCCGGGATTTGAATTTCCCGGGCTTCATTAGCATAAGCGGGGAGCCGCCATTTTTAAATCCCCGCTGCTTCGAACCCCGTGTAGCGCGGCTACACGGGGCTCGAACTAGGTAGTTCGGACTAGGGTGCCTATTCCGAACTACCGGTACTCCTCGTTTCACGAGGAGTAACGGTAGTTCGGAATAGGACCCTAGTCCGAACTACCTAGTTCGAGCCCCGTGTAGCCGCGCTACACGGGGTTCGAAGCAGCGGGGATTTAAAAATGGCGGCTCCCCGCTTATGCTAATGAAGCCCGGGAAATTCAAATCCCGGGCTTCATTAGCAAGTGCGGTATGCATACATTACCCCGCTAGTTCGAACTAGCGGGGTAGTGTAGACATACCCTAAGTTATTTCGGAATAGGGCTAGTTCTTTCCAAATAGTGTTGCAATGTAGATGTACCCAGGGGGATATGAATGATTAACTGATAAGCATCATTCTTACCTGGTGATGCTTAATGGTTACAGTTAATCAGTGGGGGCTGTAGCGGGTGGGGGTTGGGGATGCTCCAACCCAGCCAGAACAACCTTTGCCCATGGTGCTCCAGCCTGGCCGAAGTAGTCCCTTCCCGCACCGAGGCGGGGTACCCTCAGCAGTGGCTCCTCTGCCTGTTCCCATGTAAATAGTTAGCTGGTTAAGCATAACACTAAGGATTTTACATTCCTAGTGTCACATCTGGGACCAGAATGCAGACCTGAACATTGTTTCCTGTTAGCTATAAATCGGGCCTGTCCATCAATCATTTCTAACCAGTAGTGCTGTTTGGTTTGTTGTTGCTAGGGTTGCCAGATGGTTTCAACAAAAATACCGGACACATTTGACTTTACATCACAATCTACATTACATTTTATTTAGAAAATACTGACATTTACATTTCTATTTTCTCGTTTATATTTTCTCAATTTGTTTCCTGAATAGAAAGCTCAAATACTGGACTGTCCGGTTCAAAACGGCACACCTGGGAACCCTAGTTGTTGCACCCTTCTGAACCAACATAGTTCCTCTGAATGATCCCACATGGATCGCTAGGCTACACAAGGCCGGGGCCATGGAAGGGTACCTAACTGCCTCTACTCCTGCTTTCGTCGCCTGAGACCTAGGCATGCCTCAAGTACAGTGTCTACCCTCATATGTGCTCTATAAGGGCCTGGTTAGAGGCACAGATCTCCATGTGTAGAGAGTGCTGTGTCACAAACTGTTATGTTTTATGATCCTTACCTTGACAAATCACAATTACACCCTAGGGTTATGCTGATAATTATTTATCCAAAGCTGGAGTCTTTTTTTTCCCAATGACCTCAAATTACTCTCTAACTAGACAAACTTCCTCAGTGCTGGGAGACTTTTTTTTATGTGCCCATGGGGAGGGGGCGTTGAGGGGAAATCCATCCTTTTAATAGGGAAAATATTGCCCTTGTAAGTATTTATGTGTCTGTATTTCCCTTTGATGCTCAGTTACTCATTCAGTTTTATAACTTCCATGTTGAGTGAATTAAGTCTTTCATGCCTGTAGTTATTAAATGTATTTGATAAGAGCTTTATAATACTATAAAGGATGACTTGATTTTACGGCTTCCTCAGAAACTCTTATGGGGTATGCAGGTGTGGGTGAGTGGAGAATGTAAATCAGAGACCTGGGCTCTGTTTAATCTCCCTGCATATAGTCAGGCTCTTCACTGTGCTATTGGTAGGGATGTAATAGTGTAGTCGATTAACCGATAAGCAAAAGTATTTAAAGTGTATTAGGAGCCAGGCAGGCAGCCCGGCTCAGTTGTGGTTCACGCTGGATCTGGGAGCTCAGTCCCCTTTTCTCCCAGACAGGGGCTGCTGCCATCCTGGGCTGCTGCTTCTGTATCAGAGGCAGCAGTGCAGGGTGACAGGCAGCCGGTTCACTAGGGGAGCTGGTTTCTAACTGGCTCCCAGCACAGAGTGACAGGAGGTTCCTCGGGAGTGAGGCCAGAGCGCACTGGCTGCTGGTCCCACCCTGGAGGACTATAGAATAGTTGAGTAACCAATAAGAATTCATGAGGTTAATTGACTACGCAATTAACTGATATTTAACATTCCTAGCTATGGACTTTCTCTTGTCTCTCATGGAGGGCGTGTCTACACTAGGAAATTATTTCAAAATAACTTATTTAGACATAACTCCCGACATAACTCTTTCACAATGGCATGTCCACACTACAGGGAAGCCTCAAAATTAGTCCGAGGCAGGCTCCCTTAATGTGGACGAGGTACCTCAACTTAGAGCCCCAGAAAGCACTGGGGAGTAATTACTATGAACAACTGTGGGAAGTAGCAGCAGTGAAGAGTTCACACTACTGCTATTTCAAAATAACTATTTCAAAGTAAGCGTTATTCCTCCTGGAAAGCAGAAGTTGTTATTTCAAAATAAACAGCCCATTATTTTGAAACTAGCCAATTAGCCTGTCATAAAACGGGATTTTCAGGTCTCTCCTCCAACTTGGTCTTCTCTCCTGAGCCTCTGGTCTCTCCCTCCATCTCTCTCTCTCTCTCTCTCTCTTCCTACTGCCTCCCCCCCTCTCTCTCTGCTCTCCTCTGCCTCCTGCCTCTCTCGCCTTCTGACTCTCTCTCCATCTTTCTTTCTCTTCTCCTCCTCCTCCTCCTCCTGCCTCTCTCTCCTCCATCTCTCCCCTCCATCTCTGCAGGCCCCCGTTCTCCGTCCCCTTCCCCTCCTGCCGTGGCGCTCAGCTGAGTGCTGCCTGCTCAGCCAGGCCGCCGCGAGGGAGGGGGGCGGAGCAGTGATGTACACAGCCAGGGGGCGGGTCGTGTACATCACCGCCCTGCCCCCCTTCCCCTCCCACTGCAGGGGAGCCAAAATAGCCCCTTGTGCCGCTGGCTGCCCTGCGGCGGCCTGGCTGAGGGGCTCAGCACTCAGCTGAGCGCCACAGCAGGAGAGGAAGGGGTAGCGATGACGTACATGGCTCCGCCCCCTGGCCATATATTCCACCGCCTCCTTCCCCTCCCTCTGTGGCAACTCGGCTGAGTGTTGCGTGCTCAGCCAGGCCACCGCGGGGGAGGAGGGGTGGGGCGGTGACGTACACAGCCAGAGGGCAGGTTGCTTCACAGGAGGGAAAGGGGGGGGCAGGGTGGTGACGTACACGGGGGCACGTGAGCGCCACAGTGGGAGGGGAAGGAGGGTGGGGCAGTGACATACATGAGGAATGCAGACCCCAAACAGCCGCTTGCCGCTGCTTGCTCCCCCGCCACGGCCCAGCTGAACGGTGCAGCACTCAGCGGAGTGCCACGGTGGGAGGGGAAGGGGGGCGAGGCGCTGACATACACGGCCAGGAGGTGTGGTCGTGTACGTCAGCATTACAGACTCATAGACATTGGGCTACTATATTTTTGAAATAAAGGGCTTGGTAGTGTGGACACTCTGCTTGTTATTTCAAAATAAGGGGAGTAATTTTGAAATAACTCCTCCTTAGTGTAGACCAGGGCGGAGTGGGCAAGGTCATCTGGCAAATCTGCGTTCAGGACAGGCAGTTTCCCTTAACCTTACAATAGTCTGGAGCATATCTTCAACCTCTCCCTGGCACAGGAGAGGAGAACCCGAAATCAGATTCCATGAACCTTTTCTTCTCTGGGGCTGAGCTGAAATAAACAGGGTATGTCTACACTACCCCGCTAGTTCGAACTAGCGGGGTAATGTATGCATACCGCACTTGCTAATGAAGCCCGGGATTTGAATTTCCCGGGCTTCATTAGCATAAGCGGGGAGCCGCCATTTTTAAATCCCCGCTGCTTCGAACCCCGTGTAGCGCGGCTACACGGGGCTCGAACTAGGTAGTTCGGACTAGGGTCCTATTCCGAACTACCGGTACTCCTCGTGAAACGAGGTGTACCGGTAGTTCGGAATAGGCACCCTAGTCCGAACTACCTAGTTCGAGCCCCGTGTAGCCGCGCTACACGGGGTTCGAAGCAGCGGGGATTTAAAAATGGCGGCTCCCCGCTTATGCTAATGAAGCCCGGGAAATTCAAATCCCGGGCTTCATTAGCAAGTGCGGTATGCATACATTACCCCGCTAGTTCGAACTAGCGGGGTAGTGTAGACATACCCACACTGTCTAAGGGGAGGAATAAAAAAACAGGACTATGTAGCACTTTAAAGACTAACAAGATGGTTTATTAGGTGATGAGCTTTCGTGGGCCAGACCCACTTCCTCAGATCAAATAGTGGAAGAAAATTGTCACAACCATATATACCAAAGGATACAATTAAAAAAAATGAACACATATGAAAAGGACAAATCACATTTCAGGACAGAAGGGAGATGGGTGGGGGGGAAGGTAAATGTCTGTGAGCGAATGATATTAGAGGTGATAATTGGGGAAGCTATCTTTGTAATGGGTAAGGTAATTAGATTCTTTATTCAAACTCAGGCGTCAAGTGTCAAATTTAAGCATGAATGACAGTTCAGAGGATTCCCTTTCAAGTGCAGTCTTAAAAGGTCTTTGAAGCAGGATGCAGGTAATCAGGTTGTTGAGACAATGTCCTTTCTGGTTGAAATGGCAAGAAACTGCTTTTTCTTTGTGATCCTGTCTAATATCTGTTTTGTGGGCATTGATCCTTTGGTGAAGTGTCTGAGACGTTTGTCCAATGTACATAGCAGACGGACACTTTTGGCACATGATAGCATAAATTATATTTCTGGATGAGCAGGAATATGTGTGTGACAATTTTCTTCCACTATTTGATCTGAGGAAGAGGGTCTGGCCCACGAAAGTTCATCACCTAATAAACCATCTTGTTAGTCTTTAAAGTGCTACATAGTCCTGTTTTTTGATTCAGCTAGACCAGACTAACACGGCTACATTTCTATCACTGTTTAAGGAGAGGTAAGTCTTTGTGTGCTGGGCTCAGGAGTGAATGAGCTAGTTCTGGATGTCCCATGAAAGTGACCTACCATAAGAACCGTTTACATCAAATGGAGACATGACATTTGATACAGGGGTTGTGAATGATGGGAAAGGGAAAGGGAGGTCTGTGTTCACCAGCAGGAAGGGCCTCAAGCCATGCCCAGCTCCTGCTGTCCAGAGAGCAGTATCAGACAGGGTGATACTGAACTCAAACACTACAGGTAGGTCTATGCTACATAGCGCGAGAGTCGTGTCACTAAAAGTCAGTCAGTGTAAACGCTGTTTGTCAGCATTTCTGCGGACAAAAAACTTTCATCCCCCCACTATGAATGACGTTTGCTTTCTTGGTAGGAGAAACTCCTGCCCGACAAAGTGCTGTTTACATCAATACTTGCCATGGCACAGCTTTTGTCTTTGGGGGGAGAGAGGGGTGTTTGAGCACCTGTGAACACTTGACTAACCATGTCACGCAATTGCCAGACAAATAGACAAAGTCTCAGGGAGGAGGAGCAGAGACACTCCATGTGCTGGCTTCTCTTACCCGCACTGGACAGCAAAGACCTTTTCAATACCCACCCCACTTCCTGCCTGCCAGGAAGGGTTTAGCAAATCCAGCCAGTGCAGGTTGCTGGGGGCAGGATGTGGTGTAAACCAAGTCTGTTGCTTCCCTGATTTGGTGGAACTTGCCAGGAATTGTTCATTTATTCATTGTCACAGTGGTTACCTTTGATCCCTGGTCCTTGGACAGAGCCTTTGAGGGTACGTCTAAACTACATGGCTCCGTCGATGGAGCCATGTAGATTTGTTTATTTAAATAATTGCGGCTTCATTTAAATTTACATGGCTGCCGCGCTGAGCCGACAAACAGCTGATCACTTGTTTGTCAGCTCAGCGCGCTAGTCTGGACGCTCCCCTGTCGAAATGAAAGCCTTTTATCGACATCCCCGGTAAACCTCATCCTACGAGGCATAACGGGGATGTCGATAAAAGGCTTTCAGGTCAGCACGAAGCGTCCAGACTAGCGCACTGAGCCGACAAACAGCTGATCAGCTGTTTGTCGGCTCAGTGCGGCAGCCATGTACATTTAAATGAAGCCGCAATTATTTAAATCGCGGCTTCATTTCCCTTTGCCGATCTGTCTAATCTACATGCCTCCATCGACGGAGGCATGTAGTCTAGACACACCTTGAGTTCTGAGATTTTCACATAGACTCATCTGAAAGTGAAAGGTGTTTGTGTCTGTGGGGGGTGGGGGGAATTGCCCAGTGCTGATTGCGAACATCTGGGCATCAGCAACTTGTGTGAAAACATCCAGCGGTCACTTAGTGGTGTAACTGGGGTCACCACAGAGGGGGCTCCTCAGAGAAAACTCAGGGGGCTGCAGGGGCAGGAACGGGTGCTCTCCCCGAGTCAGTGCTGACTCCAGTAGAACGCTACAGAGCAGAGCGTGGGTGACTCAAACGGGGCACCAGTCCTGAGTCCGTACTGACTCCAGTGCCCCATTGTGGGGGTAGGAGGTGATGAGCAGAAGGGAGCGGTGGAGGAGAGCCCCTCTGAGTCAGTAGTGACCTCTGTGTCCTAGCGTGGTGCAGGGCCCTGGTGTGGTGTTGTTCTTCTGATGGAGTCGAAAGCCAAGGCCCTGTCCGGTGGTTAAAAAGCCTGTGGCATTCCTTGCAAAAGTTGATGTTAGCCCATCAGTCTCTAGCCATGCTCCTTCCATCTCAGGGAGTTATTTTGCTGGCTCTAAAATTCCTCATGCAGTTGGAGACAGGATTCTTCATAACTTCCTCTCTGTCCTGAACCTCCTGTTGTGTCCCAGTGCGGCTACCTAGAGCTTCCAAGCTAGCAGTGGTTACCAGTCAGTGGAGGAAGAGTGACCGCTGTTTGTAGAGCTAGTTAAATTCTTTGGGATCCCTTGGCATTAGGTAACCATCAGTCATCGCTAATGGAACTGGCTCTCAGAGTGCACCCTGTACCGCGATGAGTGCTACAGTGATTGCCAGGAGACTTCACCAAACACTGTGGAATTGACCCAGGATCTCTAGCACCTCATCAACACACTGCAGGGGGGGTTCAATGGATTGTCAGCGGCTCATTGGTATTCCCACAGGTAATTGCTGCTTTGCATTGCGGCAGCCTTCCAGATCTGCACACCAGTCACAAAACACGCTGCAGTGGGTTTAAAGGAAGCCCTTGAACCTATCAACTTTTTTTTTTTTTTAATTCCTGGTCAGGCTGAGTTGCATGGCCTGGGGGACTTGTTTTCTCCTGACAGCAGGGGAGAGGCTGCTATCTGCTGCTGCTTTTAAAAGAAGGCCCTTTCTTCCCTGCCTCCCACATTCATATCTGCTTGGCCTAGAGCTGGTGTGCCATGTAGTTTGTTTATAATGCTAAACATATCAGATAATTGAAAGCTAATGCGTCTGTCCAGATCACTAGACCTAATTTGCCTGGATGACAAATCAATTTCCTCCTTGCCCTGCAAGGGTGTGGAGTCAAACGCGCAGCTTACATTTCTATTGTGCATGTGTTTATGTGAGTGATGCTTGCTTGCTGGAATCTGGTGCTTATTTCGCAGCCCAGCATCCAAACACAAATGTGGGTTTTGAGCTGTGTGTCTGTAAAGGGGCCATGTCATTTGCTCAAGTGTTATGGAGAAAAGGCATCCTCGTGGAAATCCACCCCAGCCTAACTAGGCAAGATACAAGTTGTGTGTGTGGACTGGATGTAATGTAGGCATCTCTACATAATGTAGGGGCTATGTCTACACTGTTGGGATTTTTTTTTGGGGGGGGGGAGTTATGCAAACTGCGAATTGCAATTTGCATACCTTTTCTGATTCTTTTTTTCAGAAGAGGCTTTTCCAACATTTGGTCCGCATACACTGGGTCAAATGTTGGCACATGATCTTAGTCAAGTGGTTTTAGGTCAATATTTTCAAAAGTGGCTACTCTATATGACCCCGCTGCCATGCATTTGGTAAACCCTCGGGACACTGTGGCTACTCATTTTGGGACTGCGACACCGAGTACATTTCCTTGACCTGAAAAGCTCCGTGTAAGCTCAAAAGCTTGTTTCTGTCCCCAACAGAAGTTTGTCCAAGGAAAGATAATTTCACCTACCTTGTTTCTTCACCTACTTTGTTTCTCTGGATTAAACATATTCTTCTTTGAGAGCTTGCTCATATCAATTCCAATAAGATGTGCGAATGTCACGTGCATGGCTGTCAGGAAGTTTTACCCTAGTTACTCCTGGAGTGGTGCCAATGCAGCACACTACGTATGACCCTGCTGACCTGCCTGCCTCTCAGTTCCTTCTTACCACCAGAGATGGCTGTTGGAACCGTGGCTCTCTTGCACTGCAAGTGCTATGTGTCCCTAGAGTTTACAACTTGCTTGTTTGTTAATTGTTAGTGCAGTGGGAGGTGAAGGGGTTTTCCTGTCCCAGGGACATGCGCAAGTCCCAGGGCTTCAAACCCTGCAGGTCTTGCGTAAAATGTATGCACACAAGTGACCCTCACGGCTTGTGCCTCTGGTGCCTGGGGGAAGCTTATCAAGCAGATAGGTACAAGATCTGCAAGGCCTTCAAACCACATTCCAGAAAAGAGCGGGGACTTTCACTTGAAGCGGCTCCTACTGGAATCCACTCTTTGGCCTCGAGGACAGAACTCGGCACTGAGTGCTTTGGTGTGCAGTGTGCTGCCTTCAGCCCTGGACTCCCAGGAGTCGACGCCGAAGAAAGGCTCATCCTGACACCAGTACTCACCGAAGGCCACGACGTCCAAGCACTGGTCACACTGCTGGCCAAGTCTTCCAGAGTGGCCAAGCCTTTGTCCTGCACATTGCAAGCTCCAGAACTTCTCCCACCCACTCCTGTAATAGACCCTCATCGCTCCTTGCCACACAGGACTGGGGTGAGGACAAATCCACTGGAGAGTTTGAGGGGCTGAGGCTGGAGAATCAGGCCAGTTGCTAGAGAGAGCTCACCCAGCCCAGCAGGTGCCAGGCAAAGCGATGGCGGGGAAGGTGCAGTGGAGCCAAGTTGTGGTGGAGAAGCGGCTTTTCTTCCTCCCCCATCTCCCTGCTCCTCTTGCTGGCGCTGGGCAGGGTGGGGGTGGGGAGCTCCAGGTAGGCTAGTGGTGGTGGTAGCAGCTGCTAGCTGTGAGGACAAGGGGCCAGACGGTGCAGAAGGAGATAAGCTAATGGCGAAAGGGGCGGAACAAGAGAAGCTGCTTTTGGGGCTCACTCCCCCTTGGACTTCCTCTCCTTCTCCAAACACTTGTTGCAGGCCCTTACTGCCCCCATAACCCTTTCCCCCATAGCTCAGATTACCTATCCCTCTTCACATCCTCCCACCCCACGAAACAATCTCCCCTCCTGATGTTCTGCTATAGCATCCTATCCCATGAGCCCCTGCTTCTCACTGGCTGCCCCAGGGTTCCCCCAAGCCCTCCTTGCTTTTGTGTCTGTGGATGTGGGGACTAGGTTCCTGCCTCCCCCACAGCTGCCCATCTGCTCTGAGCAGGGTTCTATCGAGGGGAAACCAATGGCTTTTCTACATCACAGACGGAGCTGCTCAACTCTTAGCTCTTGGATCTGGCTGGGGCTAGTTGCATCTTGCCCCTTACCTTTGGCTTAGGTCGGGGCCCTTAAAGAGTCAGGGTACTCTTAGCACTTTGGTGTTGCATAATATAGTCCCTCCCAAATTGGCGTTTCAGATCCATCTCTCCATATAGAATCCTTGCCCCCAGCAAGTGGCCTATTCCACAGGTACTGGGTTAAGCCACTTCCTACCAGAGGGTATGTCTACACAAGCCCCCTAGATCGATCTGGGAGGCTAATGAGGGCGACCAGAATTGCAAACCAAGCCCGGGATTTAAATATCCCGCGCTTGATTTGCATGTTCCCAGCCGGTCGCCATTTTAGAAATTGACTAGCCCGAAGTAACTGCCCGGGTTTACACGCAGCAGTGAAACGGGATTCCGATTTAAAGCCCTAACTCGAATTAGCTGGTATTCTTCCTGCAATGAGGTTTACCAGCTAATTCGAGGATAGCATGGGGGCGCTGCCTCTCCATTGGAGGAATTTATTTATTCTAATTTAATCTCTTTCAGTATTGTCCTAGTCACAAACTTGGCACGTGCCTGTATCATAGCTCCATGGTGCTCTTCCCCCTTGCTGTGGCTCTGCTAGAGGGATGTGCGACCGACGTACAGCTCCTGCGGATGGTGGCCGCTTTGCTCAGGGGGTTATTCTCTAGTTTGCCGAGCAGCGGGCAAAGGGTTTGTAGAAACCCGGTCCCATGTGTGAAGCAGCTGAACATTGCCCGTGGAGATCAGAAACAGGCTTCTTTGGCCCCACAAGCCTTCTGGTGCATCTCCGCTCCTCCTCCCTGTATGATCCCTGTGACCTTTCATTTCCCCTGGCTCCAAGGGCCTTTTGAAGATGAGTGTCCAGTGGTGATTGAGTGTAACAAATGGTTCTGAAGTGTCATGGAGGTCACCTGTAGCAGGAGCCCCACTGACTTTCCTGCATAGTCCAGCAACCTGTCACTGTCTCCTACGCTGTTGTTCCCTCACCCGGTGAAAGACCTGCAGAGGCGCTGAATACCCGTGTGTCCCATTATAGGCAGGGCTGCCCCCTTCTCTTATGTCATGAAGAGCCTGTTGATTGGAAACAAGAAATCAGAACTGTTATTGTCAAGACAGATTCTGCTGGGTGGATCAGCTGTCTGAGAGAGGAGAGCCCGCTATCCTTTCCTGGGGTCTGTGTGGGGTGAGAGCTGCTCTGAGGGGTGTCTGCCTTCCAGAAGCTTCAGGGACCAGGAGCCCTGAGCTGGGCCCTGAACTCTGGCTCTTCCACGTGGGAATGTTGTATGGTCTGGCTGGGCCAGACCCATCCGAGGCCACATTGGAGACTGGGTGCTGTGAATCTGTTAGGGTCAAAGCTCAGTGCATTTGAGCCTGGAAGGGATCTTATCTGTGGGCTGGGCAGCTCAGCTGGAGGAGCAAATGCCCTCTTCCTGCCAGTTTTGGGCTCAGCGGCCCAACTTTTAAATAAAACATTAGCCTTCTGCTTAGCGGTGCTAGTGTCACTTCTGTGGGGATCTCGAGAGTTGTTTTTGCTTTGCACGTGGGCAGAGTGAGAGAGACACACAGAGGGGAAGTGACTCACCCAAAACTCCTCCTCCCCAGTTGGCTACATTAACCATTAGGCCACTGGTGTTTCTGTGGGTCTCTTAATAAAATATTAAAGGACAGGGCCATAGAAAACACAAGGTGAAATTTAATGTGGATAAGTGTAAAGTAATGCACATCAGGAAAAATAACCCCAATTATACGTACAGTATGATGGAGGCTAATGTGGCTATGACAAATCAGGAAAGAGATCTTGGAGTTATCGTGGATAGTTCTCTGAAAACTTCCATGCAGTGTGCAGTGGCGGTCAAAAAGGCAAATAGGATGCTAGGAATTATTAAGAAAAGGATAGAAAATAAGACACAGAATATCTTACTGCCCCTGGATAAAACTATGGTACGCCCACATCTTGAATACTGTGTACAGATGTGGTCTCCTCACCTCAAAAAAGATATTTTGGCCTTGGAGAGGGTTCAGAAAAGGGCAGCTAAAATGATTAGGGGCTTGGAAGGGGTCCCATATGAAGAGAGGTTAAAGCGACTGGGACTTTTCAGTTTAGAAAAGAGGAGACTGAGGGGGGATATGATAGAGGTCTATAAAATCATGAGTGGTGTGGAGAGGGCGGATAAAGAAAAGTTATTTATTAGTTCCCATAATAGAAGAACTAGAGGACACCAAATGAAATTAATGGGGAGCAGGTTTAAAACTAATAAAAGAAAATTCTTCTTTACACAGCGTATAGTCAACCTGTGGAACTCCTTGCCAGAGGAGGCTGTGAAGGCTAGGACTATAACAGAGTTTAAAGGGAAGCTAGATAATTTCATGGAGGTTAGGTCCATAAAAGGCAATTAGCCAGGGGATAGAAATGGTGTCCCTGGCCTCTGTTTGTCAGAGGCCGGAGAAGGATGGCAGGAGACAAATCGCTTGATCATTGTCTTTAGTCCACCCTCTCTGGGGCACCTGGTGCTGGCCACTGTCGGCAGACAGGCTACTGGGCTAGATGGACCTTTGGTCTGACCCAGTACGGCCATTCTTATGTCCTTATGTGATGGCTTGTCCCCCAAAGCTGCAGAGAATTGGAGATAATACTAAAAAAACAAGATAAATTGGATGTGAGGGGGTTATAATGGAAACCTCCTGAGTTCCACAGTGTGGGAGCAACAGCTTATGTGAGGATTGCAAACGCAATAGCCTCTGTTTCCCACAGACTCTGCATAGGGCTTTGGGCAAAGCCAAGGAATGTCTCCTATAGATCATTTCTTAAACTGGGATCCATGGACCCCTGTGGGTCTGCTAGAGTCCTCGTGCTGGGCCCACTGATCAATTCCTCCACCTCCCTCCTAGTCCCCGCTGTGCATTGCGATCAGCTGTTCCACGTTATGCAAATGGTTCTGGGAAGGAGGGGGCAGAGCAGGGAGAAGGCAGAAGGAGGCAGGGAAGAAGTGGTGTGGGGATGAGGTTTTGGGGTGTGGTGCAGGAATGGGGCTTTGGAGTAGGGGTATAGTGGGGGTGGGGCCTGCAGCTGAGCAGGGTGGGCTTGAGGAGTTTAAAGATTTTAACATCAAAATGGGGGTGCTCGGGCTGGTAAAGTTTGAGAACTGCTGCTATCAGTCGTTTCCTGGGTGTTGCTTGCTGCCTGTGTCAGACAGTACTTCCCCTGCTTGAAACAGCCTGACTGTCCTGTTGTGCCAAGCGCTGAGCCTGTCCTTCCTCTCCACAGACACATAGAGAACTGGAAGAACTTGCAGACGCTGAATGCTGTAGACATGGAGCTGTACACGGGACTGCAGAGGCTGTGAGTATCAGGCCTGGATGAGGGTGAGAGACCTGAAGGGTGGTGAGGGGGCAGCCAGTTCAGGTGGCAGCAGGGAACTATTGCTCCTCTCATCCTACAGCCTCTGCCCTATGATGCAGAGAGCACAGCGGGCTGCTCCCAGGCTCATGCAGAACCTTGATTTTTCTCAGCTGCTGGTGCCTTCCGGTCCTAGCTAGAACCTGGTCAGGCTGTCTGGGGGCTTTACACAGCTCTGCCAATACTCTTCAGTCCTAAGCTGGATCACCCCCGCTAGTCCAGTTCTGGGTCCATACTCTGCTCTCCTAAGATGTGAACCACCGGCCTTGTATCTCTGTGAACTTACACACACCCTTTCACTGAAGCAGAGGACTGCTTTGCAGGCACCATGTCCTCTGCGTACCCTTTGGAAGTAGGGATGTTGTGGAATCCCTATTTTACAGATGGGGGGGCTGCGGTATGGAGAGAGGAAGTGTTTTGTCAGATACACAGGAAGTCTCGAGTAGAGCCAGGAGCAGCACCCAGACCTTTCACATCCCATTCCAGTGCCTTAAACTGTGCAGCTACGTCTACACTATGAGTTTTCTCGGCAAAAAATATGCTAATGAGGGACTTATTTGGATGAGTCATGATCTCATTTGCATATTTTCTGCCGATACATTTTTGCGCAAAAACAAGCAGTGTGGATGTTTTCTTTTTGCGCAAAACCCCTTTTTCCTCAAGAGCCTTAGATATATCGATCTTTCAGAAAAAGATTTTTTTGCGCAAAAAGAAAACATCCATACTGCTTGTTTTTGCGTAAAAACCCCTAGCGCAAAAAATATGCAAGAAAATATGCAATTGAGATTGTAACTCATGCAAATGAGTCCCTCATTAGCATATTTTTTGCTGCGAAAACTCATAGGCTGTGTCTAGACTGCAGGGTTTTTTCGAAAAAAGTAGCCTTTTTCGAAAAAACTTCACCTGCATCTAGACTACAGCCGCGTTCTTTCGAAATTAAATCGAAAGAATGCGGCTTTTCTTTCGACGGCGGTACTCCTCATTTCACGAGGAAGAACGCCTTTTTTCAAAAGTGCTCTTTCAAAAAAAGGCGTTCTTGAATGTAAACAGGGCTTTTTCGAAAGAGAGCATCCAGACTGCCTGGGTGCTCTCTTTCGAAAAAGCGGCTTGCTTTTTCGAAAGTACTGCTTGCAGTCTAGACGTTCTTTTTCGAAAGAGGCTTGCAGTCTAGACGTAGCCATAGTGTAGATGTAGCCTGCCTCTCTCAAGCAGATGCTGAATTATACTAGGTGATGGTTCTGTAATGTGCAGACATGGTCACCAGGGGTTAAGGTGAAAGTCTCCAACCTCATTTCAGTGGGAAACCTACAGCAAAAACCAGCAGGGAGCTATTTAAAGAGCTGGCAGTGACTGAGGTTGCATTAGGACAGTACCTGTAAGAAATGTTAAGTTACTTTCACTGCTGCAGAGCACCAAATAAATCCCCAGCCTATGAACTCTGGGTGGGTGAGATTGAGTCTAGGAAAGCTGGCATGGAGTCTGGTATCTTGCCCATAGAAGAGATTAAGAAATCATGGCCACAGTGTTGATTTAGCTCAGACAAAGCAAGAGAGGAAGAGAATCCTTCTCAGCTCTTCTTATTTTGCTGGGAAAAACCTCATTTGTCCTCTAGCGCTCAAAACAAAAAGTTTTCCCCTTGGGTTGAATGTCTGCGGAGCTCCCCTGTAGATGTTTATATCCATCACAGATCTCTAGAACAATGGGCCCCAGGATGCTATGGACCAGAGATAGCAAGGACCATGGGGATAGCAGGTCCAGATTGAGGAGCACTGGCAGAGATGTGTTTGGGGAGTTTAGGACTGGATTAGCAGGCATGCGGCTGGTGAAGACCAAAGTGCATTGGTAATGCCATGGGTGGAAGTCCATGTCTGCAGTAGCAGGGAAAAATGCTGTGCATCGTGCGTCGGCAGAGCTGCTTAGGAGAGGCTTGTGCAGTGTCTGCTCACGCTTTGCCTGCTCTTGACAGTACTAGATCTATCAGATTAAATCGAGATAACCAGAGTCCTTTCCCTTTGTGACCTTACCCAGGTCTTCTGAGGCGAGAGATTAAAACATTCCCTCCTCTCCACGCCTGCTAACTCCCCGAGCGTCCCCTGCTGAAACGGTTTTGCTCAGCCTGTCACTTCCAGTTTTATGGGCATTTTCTCTCAACTATCTCCTTGAGTTTAGCAAAGGGTTTTGAGTGCTCATTGATCCTCAACCTTTTCGCCATCACTGTCCTTTTAAATCTCCTTCCAGGACAATCAAGAACTCAGGACTTCGCAGCATCCAACCGCGAGCCTTTGCTAAGAACCCTCATCTGCACTACATGTGAGTAACGTTGTCCCCCTGGACTGCTGTTCCCTATAGAAAGGTTATCTCCAATGCGGTTACTCCTCAGGGGAAAGCTCTGGGCTGCAATGACAGGTGAATGAAGGAGGGGAATAGAAGAGAAAAGTGAAGGGGATGGGGAGAAGGGCACAGAGAGGGAGGTGTGGGGAAGGTGAGAGCATTGAACAATTCTCTCCTGCTGGCAGGTTGACATATTTAGGTGTCTAAGAATTGGGTTGGCTTTGATTGTGGCTTTAATGAGCGCTTGCCTCATTAGCACCCCTGCAGCGGCCAGCAGAAGTTTCCCTGTGTGTGGAGTTCAGGGGACTGCGGGTGGTGGGTGGTGGCAGCATGCCCTCATGCACAGCCTGAGCCTGCACCGTTCATTAACATTTAACAGGTACAGCAGGCTTTGCAGACACAGATTTTTCTGTCACTTCAGGGAGGTGGCTGGCAGCTGTGCTCCTAATTATTGACTTGTTAAATGGGCATTTGAGGTGGCCCTGGGGGCAAGCCCAGAGATTGCCTGCTGGAGGTTATTGGAAGATAAGCAGAGATGGTAAGGAAGTGGGGCTCTGGAATTTGGAAGGATTCAAGCCAGTAAATAGCATTCAGTTTTTCGGAGGAGTACCTGAGAAGGCTGGGCTGTATCCCATGGAAAGTACAAGCACTGGAGGCCGAGGGGCAACATTTCTCTTCAGAAAAGGCTGGAATACCAGCACAGGTGCAAAGCGCATCGAAGGCCTGGAGTGAGTGATACAGGATGAGACCCCTCTGAGCTCCAGTGTAAAGGCTAGAAGTGGGCTTGATTATTGTGAGAATTTTGGTGCCTTGTGTGTGAGCCCATGTGTTTTGGAAGGTGGGGGGGAGGAATATAGCTAGGGTCTTACCAAATTCATGGTCCATTTTGGTCAGTTTTAGAGTAATTGGATTTTAAAAATTGTACATTTCATGACTGCAGCTATTTAAATAGGAAATGTCCTGTTGTAATTGTAGGGGTCATGACCCAAGAAAGGGTGGCTGGAGACCACAAGGCACTGCTCCCTTTCTGCACTGGTGCTGATAGCAGCACTGACTTCAGTGCTGGGCAGCTGGAGAGCAGCAGCTGCTGACCAGGAGCCTAACTTTGTGGGCAGGGATGCTGCCAGCAGCAGCACAGACATATGGATGGCAAGGTATGGTATGGTGCTGCCACCCTTACTGCTGCCTGCAGACCTGGACCCTCAGTCAGAAGCCACCACTCTCCAGGAAGCAACCCAGAAGTAAGGGTGGCATGGTATGGTATTGGCATGTTTACTTCTGCGCTACAGCTGGTGGAGTGCTGTCTTCAGAGCTGGTTGCCTGGCCAGCAGCTGACACTCTCCAGCCACCTAGCTCTGAAGGCAGAACAGAAGTGAGGGTGGCAATACTGTGAACCTCCTAAAATAACAGTGTGACCCACCCTGCAACTTCCTTTTAGGTCAGGACCCCCAATTTGAGAAATGCTGGTCTCGCCTGTGAAATCTGCACAGTATAGGATAAAAGCACACACAATCCCAGATTTCCCAGGAAGAGAGTGGATTTCAAGTTCCTTTACACGTTTTTTCATGGCCAAGAACGTGGTAGGGCCCTAGGTGTAGCTAACCGCTGCTCTGAATTGTATGCTGTCAGCCATTTCAATGAAAACTGGTTATAACTAACCCTCCCTCCCATCTGGTTCTGTGAGCACGTGTTGCCACCTGTATGGGCATGTTTCTGACAACAAGAGATGGGTGATGGCACAGTGGGGTACACTTTCCTCACATTAACACAAATGCCTGAAAGTTTCATTGTGAAAGCTAGTTGCAGTTGCTAAGTGACAGCAATGTACTTACCTAACAGGTTCTTTACAAAATGAAAGCACTTAAAAATCAAACACATGAGTAGTTAAGGACATCATAGAACTTGAACTGCCCACCTAATAAACACACACAGTTTTCACTAAGCCTAAAGAAATGCAGATTTTATCACAAGAAAGCAGTTTAAATTCCGACCCATTGATTTTTTTTTAATGTATCCTCTTGGCTGTTTTGGTTGTGCTTTCTAAATATTTTCTTTGATGGGGTACTATTGAATGGGGAAACCATGTAATGCATTTATTACTTGACTTTGAATTATTGGTCAAGGTGGCTATGGTTGCTGATTCTTACAGGTAATATTGTCTAGGCAAGAAGCAAAATTATTGCTTCATGGTAAAGTTATGTAGATGAGCTTGATTTTGAGGCTGATCAATATGTGCCATGAGTCTGTACACACACAATTACTGCTTCTCTTTTAGAGAGAGTTTTGCAGTTTGAGATGGTTGAACAAATCACTTTTAGTCTGGGGTAGCGGGAAGGTTGCAAAATGTTTGTTTACTGTAGGCCATGTAAGATGTAAACCTCCTTAACTTGAGGATCTTTTCCTTGCCTTGAAGTTCTTGGGTCTGCTGCTGTAGGTAATGGCATTGTTCAGTTAATATCCTTAACTTTTTTCTTGTTTAAACTAAGTAGCAGGGTTTTGGTATTATGTTCTGGGCATGCTTAGTTCTTCACATGGGAGCGTGGGGCTTGAGAGAAGGATTACGTCTGTTCTTCTGATTGCTGTACTCCTGTCCAAAAACAGGCACAGCCCCTGCTTTTCATTGTTTGTTCCGACACTGCATCGTGCGTAGGGTCCTCTCCATGCCTTCTGGTCACAGTTACTTTCTGCCTGTAGTGTCTTGGATCATCTTTGGAATTACCTGTCTGCTCCCTGGAGAGTTTCCCCTATCACCATGCCAACCACTTGGTGGGGTCTTGTCTCTGTGTGTATGTTGGGGGAGAGGTTGGATGCTTTGCAAATGGATTCTGAGGCAGTGTACACCAAATGCTTGAGTGAGAAAATAGTGAGAGGCTGAGTGGAGAAGATGGTGGGGCACAGGGGTGTTACGGCCCAGCCCAGAAGTGATTGGGTAACAAAATGGCAAATTAAATGTAATGTCGATAAACGTAAAATAATGCACATTGGAAAAAATAATCCCAACTATACATATAATATGATGGGGACTAATTTAGATACAACCTCTCTAGAGACAGATCTTGGAGAAATTGTGGATAGTTCTCTGAAAACAACCACTCAATGTGCAGCAGCAGTCAAAAAATCAAATAGAATGTTAGGAATCATTAAAAAAGGGATAGAGAATAAAACAGAGAATATCTTACTGACTCTATTTAAATCCATGGGATGCCCACATCTTGAATACTGAATACAGAAGTGGTCACCTCATCTCCAAAAAGATATATTGCCACTGGAAAAGGTGCAGAAAAGTGCAACAAAAATGATTAGGGGTTTGGAATGAGTGCCATATGAAGAAAGATTAAAAAGACTGGGATTTTCCCTTTAGAAAAGAGGACACTAAGGGGGGATATGATAGAGGTTTATAAAATCATAACTGGTGTGGAACAAGTGAATAAGGAAAAATTATGTACTTGTTCCTATAACATAAGAACTACGGGTCACCTAGGCCGTGTCCAGACTCAGGGGTTTTTTCGGGAAAAGTAGCCTTTTCCCGAAAAAACTTCCCCTGCGTCCAGACTCAAGCCGCGTTCTTGCAAAATTATTTCGAAAGAACGCGGCTTTTCTTTCGATGGCGGTAAACCTCATTTCACGAGGAATAACGCCTTCTTTCGAAAGTTCCTCTTTCGAAAGAAGGCGTTCTTCAATGTAAAGAGGCCGTCTTCAAAAGAGAACATCCAGACTCGCTGGGTGCTCTCTTTCGAAAAAGCGGATTTCTCTTTCGAAAGATCCGCCTGCAGTCTAGACGCGATCTTTCGAAAGAGCCTCTTTCGAAAGAAGCCTGCAGTCTAGACATAGCCCAAATGAAATGAATAGATAGCAGGTTTAAAACAAAGGGAAGTTTTTCTTCACACAGTGCATGGTCAGCCTGTGGAACTCCTTGCCAGAAGAGGCTGTGAAGACCAAGACTTTCACAGGGTTCAAAAAGGAACTAGATACATTCATTTAGATTTGGTCCATCAATGGCTATGAACCAGAATGTGTAGGAATGGTGTCCCTAGCCTCTGTTTGTCAGAGGCTGGAAATGGGTGACAGGAGAGGGATCACATGATGATTACCTGTTCTGTTCACTCCCTGTCCAATGTCGGCAGACAGGATACTGGGCTAGATGGACCTTTGGTTTGACTTAGTATGGCCGCTCTTATGTTCTTAAAGGGTATCACAGTGGGTGCTGGATGCTGGGGTTGAGGGATAGCAGCAGACTTGTACCTGGGGAAGCTTGCATACCGATTTATACTACTTTACTGGTTGGTGGTGTTTTTTTCTCTCTGGGAAAAAATCCCAACATCATCTACCACTGTATCATCTCTCTCCCTTCCCCCGGGGGTTTGAGAGAGGTTCCCTCCGTCAGACAGGCTGGGTTTTTCTGCCTTCTCCCAGCTCCTTCTATTTCTGTTCCTTTCTCGGTGCATTTACAAGTCTCCAGACCCCAGCTGTGCAATCACAAGATGATCACTTACTCCAGCTCTAATTGCAGGAGCTCTGCTTTGCTGGGGTTTATTTAAAACAATGGCTCTGAACGAGTTTTCCCTGCACAGAGTAAAAAAGGGAAAATGAGAGGTTTTGCAGCACTCAGTTGCTCCATGTCTCTGAATACTCCAGTGCCTTCTTATGGCCCATAGTTGCCCTTGCGAGGTTAGCCCTGTGCATGGTCCTTGGTGTGTGATGTGCAGGGGTGAGCAATGGATGCCTGATGAAAACAAACCCTAGGAAGGTGGAGAATAGATCCATAAATAGCCTTAGCCCACTTTTGGGAGAGAGCAGAACTAGGTCTATTGGCCTATTCAGTCTTTGGTGCTGCAGAGTTTGTCAGCAAGGGGACAATTAGCCTCAAATGGGGTAGTGGTATTTATAAAGTGGTTGTCTCTGGCCCACTGGTAACAGGACTGAGGCCACTGGGGGTACGTATGCTCTGCAATTCAAATCCGGTGGCTGGCCTGGGCCTCGCTGCAAGGTACAGCTGGCCAGCTATTGCAGGGGGACATCTTTGGATCTGACCTGAGTCCGATTCAGATGCTTGGCCTATGGCAGGTGTTGCCAAGACTCTGGAGGCCTCACTGTTGGGCAAAGGTCCCACAGTGGTTCTAGTTGCTGGCCCCTTTATTGAGAAGTATTGGGTGTTCTCTTGGCTAACACCAGGCTTTCTCTGGAGCAACACTCCCCAGGAGAGGTCTACTTTGGGTGCTGTGCATCTGACGTGTAGCGTGCATGGGCCTCAGGGGTCCCATGAGAGCTTCAGGCCTTGGCACCAGGAACAAAGGGTCAGGTCAGCAGAGACTCCCCAGCCAAACAGTTTCAGAGCAGTTCAGTTGAGCAGAGGGTCGGTTGGCGCTTTATGGGATCAACTCAGTCTTGGGGCGCCAGGTTTTCCCAAGGAGACTGTGAGATGGCGTCATTGCTAAATTTGAGGGCCCTTTGGTGCCCCCTGTTCCCATCATGTTCTCTGGGGAGCAGGGTCTGGATCCTCTGACTCACGGTGTCCATCCTTCTCTTGCCATGGCTCAGGTAACTGAATTATAGGGCCCTGGGGAGAAAGGACTGAGCACATCCTGCTACTTCCCCAGTCTCTTCTGGAGCTGGGAGGGCAGAATTTCCAATCAGAGCTGGTAGGATGCGGGGAACCTCTCGGGCTAACGCATCTGCCCTCCCCTCTCAAGTTGGAGAGTGTGCTGTCCCTGACATGGACACACCAAGGTCTAAGGATCTGAGATTCCCAGCTGCAAAGGTATGTACAAACGAGGCCCATACACCAAAGTAGCTGGAGGGGAAACCATCTCTCAGCCCTCTACTCCCTCCCCCTTCCCCAAGCTTTCAGGCAGAGCTTCTACAGTGAGGTCCAGGAAGACACACTCACTGTATGTCCATCCTGGGATCTGCAAGAGATGGAGCTGCAATAAACCTCTCCCTCCCAAAGTACAGTGTTGCCTATGCCAGGAGCCCAGAGTTCTCTGTGCAGTGGGAGACATGCCCTGCATCAGGATGGGAGGGAGTAGATGTAAGATTTATGTTTCTCTTGTTGGCGGAACTATACCTTCCCTCTGCCCATCTGCCAAAGGACAGATCCGCCTCCATCTGTTAATGTTATGCACCCTTGGCATGTAAGAGGAAAGAAATCTCTGAGGGGTGGAAGACAAGGAATCCAGGAACTTTATGAAACACATCTGTTGGGCTACCACAAAACCCTGCTTATGACACTCCATGCCCTGCCATTGTGAGGGCCTCAGCAGAGAGGCCCAGGAGCGACCAGGCTCTGGACGTTGAAACCCCAAATGTCTCCTTCCATCTCGGGGCTGAAACACTCCATAGAACGGGATGGCATCTAGGAAGCTCTCCTTCCTGAGTCTGCCCCATGGGCAGAGGCCATCAGTGCCAGGGCTGCCAATCTGGCTCACTTGATTGGCTCCAGATTTATCCCCAAGAGAGAAAAAGAAAAGGGCAGTAATAAAACTGACAATAAAAATAATCAGGTGGTGTTTTCTGAAGAAACGGATGCCATTGCCATTCTTAGGGCTGTTGGGGAAGGCTCTGAGGGCTGGCCTGGGAAGGCAAACTAGAGAGGAGAGAAGCACAGTGCTACAGACCAGTGTGAGTTCCATATTAATGTATTTGTTTGTCTGCTCCTTCCCTCGCATCAGGCCCATAGGCCTCCTAACCAGCAGGGAGCCTGACAGTGTCACCAGAAACCCTCCCTGCCATTCAGATTGGCTGATGCTGGTCCCAGAGGCGTAAGTCCCTTCAGCCTCCCTTGCACCCCCTAACAGCCAATGCTGGTTCCCCGCCCTCACCCCCAGCTCCTTTCTTTGGCCTGAGAACCGAGTCCTTCTCTGTGAATCCCATTGTGTTCTATCCCCCGGTCTCAGGTCTCCCACTAATAGTGAGTGACTCCCTCTAAACACTTCCCTGAATCACTGGCTCTCCGTCAGCCAATCTGTAAAGCGCCGGTTTGTATTTGCAGAGAGTAACTGAGTGCGTCTTATTTATTGGGTAGTAAAGAAAACAGATTAAGTCCCTGTAATTATAGAGCCAGGTGCACTCTTAAATAAAGCTTAAGGAGTCAGAATTCCATTTAGAGTATTAATAATTGCTGTCTCTGCCCGTAGCCTGTGTTTTCTTTTTCCTCCAATCTGTCTTCTGGAGACTTCTGTGTGCTTTAAATGCATTCGTAGGCCAGCTGAGACACCATTCCCATCCCTGAGTTTCTCCCTTGGCAAGGCTTACCAGCGTGGGGATAGGGGCCTTTGATAAAGCAGACATGTTTGTACAAACTGAAGCCAGATTGGTAAGTACAGACATAATGGGGTCATCTTGGTGTTTCCTGCCCTCTCCAGATAGCAGGGTAGTGGAGTGATAGATTGTTTGGCTTTTGAATGCTGAATACATGGGCTGCCTCCTACCTCACTGGGGATTTGTATCTTCTGTGGCTGTCGCTTCTCTGCTAATGTAGATGTGTGGCTGAAGGAGACAAATTTATGGACATCAGAGATGTAAAGGCCCATTGAACCAAATGTGTAGGTAACTATTTTGCTTGAGAGGAAGATGGGGTGGATGAGCCAACAAACCTCCATTGCCAGCGTCTGTGATGTGGTTAACTTAGACCACCTGGGCCATTCACTTTGGCATCTCGGCAGAGATATACTTTATGAACATGGCCTCAGACCACCTTCTAGTCTGGGAAAGCATATCCTGATTGCATGAGGTTCCCTTTCTGTTTTTGATTTGGATGCAGGATAATTCTCTGCCTCACTTTCTGGCTCGTTTGGTAGAATTGCTGAGTGCTGTTAACAAGCAGTGTATTCCACCCCAGAGCCAACTGCATTCCAGGGCGAGATGAAAGAATGAGGGCTGTGTGTGCTCTGTGAAGATCTTTGGGCTAGATAAATATTCTGGAGAGGCATTGCAAGGTTATCTCTCGATAAAGGCAGGAGAATGACCCATGACTCCTCCCCTGGATACTGCACAGCCTAGAGATCGGTGCTATTGCTGAGGAACGCTGCACTCATGGTATTGACATTTCATAAAGGCACTCAGACGCTAGAAGCACTCTTCCAGCTCACACGCATACACATTTTCAAGGACCGTGGACACTTGACCCAGGCAATGCTTGTGAGGTTTGTGTGTCGCCTTGTGTAACACTGCATCCTTGCCATGTGCTGTATTGTTTACACTACTGTGCACTATATGGCTGTGAGCGTTTATTCACGAGCTCAGGCTGAATGGATAAATAAACAGAGCACCAGACTTCAGATTGTTTTGATAGTGTCCAATTGCTTTTCACAAAAATCACTTGTCCTTATTTCTGGGCCTCTCTCTAAAGCTGCCAGGCTAATCTGTTCTATAAGGAGCAAAGTTTAACTCTGGTCTCCTGCACCAAGCAACCCCAGGGCTTCTCACTGTTCCTGATCCTGGGTGCCACACCTCTTCTTTCCTCCTCCATGCTCAGTCCTTTCAAGTGACCTAAGAGTTATAAAAAGGAATCAAATACATTCATAGCAAATCATTCTTTCCTGAGTTCTCCCCCATCTCCCAGGCAATGCGTGGTGCTATTGCTATTTAATTGTATTTCTGTGAGGCCAGGTCGACACGGAAGGGGAAAGTCGACTTAAGATACGCAACTCCAGCTACGTTAATTACACAGCTGGAGTCGAAGTATCTTAAATTGTTTTTGGCGACATCCACACAGCGGGAGGTCAATGGGAACCCACACTCCTGTTGACTTCCCTCAGTCCTCATGAGGAGCAGGTCTACTGGTGCCGTTTGGGGTGCTCTCTCAGTTGGAATGAGTTGCTCTTCGCTAGACCTGCTAATTTGAACTTGTGTTGGGGTGACAGGTGGGTCCATGTGGATGGCAAGCAGAGCCCCAACTGCGCCAGAGAAGCTCCAGCAGGCACACGAGACCCCAGTCACAGGCACGTTGGATCAGCCCCAAACCCATCCCCAAACCTCTGTCACCACAGCCCCAGTGGGACCCCAGCCCTGGCTGCCCTGCACCAACCCGCTAATGCTTAAATGGTTAAACGATATAAATTTAATCCTTTAACTGTTTTTACTGATATTTACATCCTTATTTTGGCCCAGGTCCACACTGTGCAAGGGGACGTGGTCCATTTCTATCTGTTCTGTAAGTAAAGGTCTGATCTGCCAGTTCTCAGCACCTCTCAACTCCCGTTTGTGCTGCAAGGACATTAGGATGCTCAGCATCTCTGGGGAGCAGGCCTTTCAATTATAATTCCTCACAGCAGTAGCCCTGGTCTATTTTTGACAGATTCCAAGGCCAGAAGACACCACCGTGATCATCTAGTATGACCTCCTGTGTAACACAGGGCAGAGAACTTCCCCCCCAATAATTCCTAGAGCAGATCTTTTAGAAAAACAGCCCATCTTGATTTAAAACTGGCTAATCATGGAGAATCCACTATGATCCTCGGTAGGTTGGTCCAATGGTTAGCTGTTCTCACCATTAAAAACATATGTTTATTTACAGTTTGAATTTATCTAGCTTTAATGTTCAGCCATTGGCTCACGTTATACCTTGCCCTGCTAGCCTGAATGTGAGATGTGTTCCCAGTGTCGATACTTCTAGACTGCAATCAAGTTACCACCCCTTTGTTAAGCTCACTCAGTTTTTCTCTCTGAGTCAGTCATTCTAAGGCAGGTGTTCTAATCCTTTTAACCATTTTCATGGCTCTTCTCTGAACTCATTCCAATTTATTGCCCGTCCTTCTTGAAATGTCGGCACCAGAACTGGATGTGGGGTTCCAGCAGCAGTCGCACCAGTACCAGATACAGCAGTAAAATAACCTCTCTACTTCTACTCAAGATTTCCCTGTTTATGCCCAAGATCCCATTAGGGCTTTTCTCCATAGCTTCATACTGGGAGCTCATGTTCAGCTGATTATGCACCACAAGCTTCAAATCTTTCCAGAGCCACAGCTTCCCAAAATAGAGCCCCCCTAAGAGTAAGTATGGCCGACATTCTTTGTTCCTAGATGTATACATTAGCTGTGTGAAAACACATTGTGTGCTTGTGCTCAGTTTACCAAGGGATCCAATTCTTCTGTAAAGAGTTGTCTAGGTATAATAAATAGTATTAATGTTCCCTCTGATTCCCTACCTTCCCCATGCTCTCCTCTCTACTTTGTCCACTGTGTGTTGGCACACGTCCCAGCTGCCATGCTAATCAGCAGCAGTGACTGGGTGGCATGTTTATTTCCAATCGTTACTCAGACTGAATCACTTTCGAGCATCTCCTCATTTAGCTGGAACAGCAGCACAGGCAAGCTCTGTGTTTTTACAGCTACTGTTCTCCAGGCCAAAGGAGAGACCTGTTCAGTGCAGACTTTAGACAGTCTGGCTTTTCCCAGAGAGCTGGCCACTTAACTCATTTGAAGAACATTCCAAGAGCCCAGTAATGAATTTCCAACTGCTGTGATACTCCTCAGTATCTCTAAGTCCATCTTCAACACACCACACAAGCATCTTCACCTGCCCTGCTAAGGTAGGCCGGGGAGTGTTAGCCCTGTGTTACAGGTGGGGAATAGAGCTGCAGAGATATGAAGTGATTGCCCAAGGCTACACAGTGTCAGAGCAAGGATCGGAGTTGGAGACCTCGTGCCTCTTAGACTCATGCTCTCTGCTGCAGGCCTAGCTGCTTCTTCTGGAATCCAAACCTGCCAGAGAACTGATGCCTGTTACAGTAGTACAGGGAGGCTTGTAGTGCATCATGTGGTTAATGCACTACAAAGGGACTTGAGAGTATGGATGCTGATCCTGTCTTTGTCACAGACTTCCTGTGTGCAATTTGGTGTGTGGTAGATCTCCCAGTGTCTCTATCTCTAGCAGATAGGGATCAAAGCACTTCGTTCTCGGCTCTCATTAGGCTGTAGCTTTCTGGAGCTAACCATGTGCAGCACTTTGAACAATGAGGCCATAAAGCTGGTCGGGACCTCTAGGCACTATAATGAGATTAAATATAATGACAGCAGTGTAAAGAATGTGTCCTGTTCTGCTCAGGTCCTTGCATCTGTCTGTCACCGTGGTGTTGGAACTCTTCAGAAACTTGTTTCTCTCAAACCATCTTGCTCTGAAGTGTGTTGACACCTTGAACCACCACTTACAGTTACATCACGCGGGGATGGTGTCTGTTCCCTACTCCCATGGGCATTTCTGGTTTCATGCTGTGCTGCCATTTTGATAACAGATCAGTCATCTCACTGGCAAATGGACGAAACTGGGAGCTGCTTTGCTGGAATATCTGCTTCCCAGTTCCCTCTTTAAAAAAGTCCTTTGCATTGATTGCAGCGTCATTTGAAATTAGCCTTGCCACCAGTTCTAGTGCCAGCTTTCACCTCTGACAAACCTGATTCCAAGCAAAATCTCTCTGAACATGTTAATTCTTGGACTAGGGCAGTTTCATCATCTTCTCTTAGCCTCATGAAGCTGTGTTGTGATGCGACCTATGTCAGGTAGTGAGGCTTGATGGAGCACATTTACCCCGCTGTTAGAATCAAGACACCTATCTCCACCATGCTGACATAGTGTTTCTGAGCCACGGGCATATTTAGTTTAATCCTGTCAGTTTAGTTTAATCCTCATCTCCCAAGCAAAAATATATGGAACGTCCTGATTCCTGAAGAGCTTGATATGGAGGTTCATGGGTGATAGGGACCAGAATTCACTTCTACACTTCTGCAGCCATCTTGGAATAAGAATTTCAGAGCTAGCCTCTGGTAGCCCATTGGAGGCAAAAGCATTTTGCATCGCTCTGTAGACAACACCATGTTAATCAGTTGTGATGGGAGTCATAGCCAACCTTCCAGTGCCAGTGGGAGGCACTCTAGGGGGCTTGAAATGAAGAGGACTGGCCTCCAAGGGGAACCTGAAGGCACCTAAAAAGTGGGTGGAGGGAAGATCCGTCGCTGTAGGAACATAATAAATGCTGACGGATTTCACAAGTGATCTCACCTGGGGTTTACAAGGATGCCGCTTTGATCACAAGAAGACAATGGGGTGGGTAGAATGTAGAGACAGTAAACATAATTGCTGTGAAAGAGACCCTTTCCAAAACTATGCTGTTTGAGGAATAAGACCTGATAGACCGTGAATGAGGGGGCATTAATTCAGACCTTATATGTGACGGTGCCAAAATTTAATATGCTATAACTTATTCTCTGGCACATTATATTGGAATTATAAAATTTTATTATAAAATTCTAAAGTTTTTTCCACCAACCCCTCCCCCTCTCTGTTTATGTATGTTAAGTGGTGGATTGTACAGGATGAAGGAGAGTGTGTGACATGCTTTATGAGTCCATCTGTGTGAGCTCCATGGTGGGATTATGACATCACGAGGAGCTCTGGCCAGACTTGTTTTTGCATTGTCTTTCTAGTTATATAGGCAATATATATACATGTGAGAACATGGGATAAGTTGTGGTGGGAGACCTGATTCTGTGGACATGACAGGCCAAATATAGCATGCCAAGCCTTTTAATCCACTGTCCTACCCACAGTCCCCACCCCCCTCTCCAGGAACTTGGGCATGGAGCAGTTCCATGCTGCTCAAAGCAGCTGGCTGCTCCATGTGGCTCTCTGTGCTGGGTGAGAGAGGCTTTGTGCGCTGCTCTTGTCCCCAGCAAAATCTCTCAGCTCCCATTGGCTGCTTTGAGCAGTCTGGGGCTGCTGACAGACAGGGAGCCAGCTGGACTGCTGGCTAAGAGCTGCCTAGGTAGGCGCCTCCATCCCACCCACTTGTATACCTCAACTCCCTGCCCCAGGTCACCAACCAATCCCTCTGCATCCTCCCCCGCCCCAGATCACAACTCTATCCCAGACCCTGTACTAGGGATATTAAATATAGTTCAATCAACTAATCGACTACTCGATGGAGCAGGCTTATGCGTACTGGATAGTCGACTAACCGACTAGTTACTTACATCCCTACCCTGTTACCCCCTCCAGTACCCCTCTCCCAGGCCAGATCCTCTCCTGCACCCATACCCCTCCTGGATCCTGCACTTCATCCCCTGCCCTAGGTCATAGAATCATAGAACACTAGAACTGGAAGGGACCTTGAGAAGTCGAGTCCAGTCCCCTGCCCTCATGGCAGGACCCAGTATTGTCTAGACTATCCCTGATAGATGTCTATCTAAGCTGCTCTTAAATCTCTGGAGATTCCACAACCTCCCTAGGCAACTTATTCCTGGTCACAACCTCCTCCTTCACCCAAACTCCTTCTTAGTCCCCACACCCTCTCCTGGACTCCGGTTCCCTACTCTGAGCTCCTTTCTGCACCCAAACGCCATCCCCAGATGCTGCACCCCCTCCATAGAAAAGTGAGGCCCTTCACTACTTACCAAAATCTAGGAGTAGACCCCCCCCCATCAAAAATTATTGCCCATTCCTGCACTAGAACCTCCCTCAATTAGGAACATAAGCATGTGGTGAAGTGGGCGTGTGCAGGTTTACACTGGAACTGCAGTGCACCGGCATACTGTTCTTCCAGGTACTTCACACTCTGAATCCACTTACACCCAGTGAGTGGCATGTTTCTTCTCATCTGTGGGCTGGGAGTCTGGTGCTGGAGTCCCTTACCTGCAGCCTGTCACCTCTCCTTGCACCCCTGGTAGGGCCAGTGCCAGCCATTCAGCACCAAGGCCAGAGCATGGAGCAGAGCCCGGCCGCCTCCCATCAGAAAAGACTTTCTGAACTGGTCCCCTCCATAGTCACCTGCCTTCTTTCCTCTCCCAGGTCCCTCTTCCCTGTGCTCCCGCTGCTGGCACAGGAACACTGTTCTGTGATCAGAGAAGCACAGCTGAACTCTCAGCTGCTCACATCTGGCTTGAAGGTGCCTGTTTCTCTTGCTGGTTTCTAGCAACCAGATTTTGGGGGGCAGGAGGAAGCACTCCCCATAGCTCTAGAGTGTATGTCACTCCAGAGAAGGAGGGGAGATGGCTTTCTTTTTAACTCCTCTATGGGGCTGCCAGCCTGCCTGAATTATTCTCCTCCTACCCCTACGGTATTGCCTTGTCCCCACAAGAGCTATCTCTCTCCAAAGTTGTGTCTGTAATAAAAAGAAACAAATAATTCTCTCCCACATCAGCTGATCTCCCAGTGCTAGTTCCATCTGTCAACTGAAATGGAATGGTCTCCCAGCCTGAGAATCACAGCTGGCTACACATGTGCCCAACATTCCAGCAAAAATAAACGTATCACCCGGCCCTCCACCCACCCCTTCCCGTCCTCCCCGTGCCACAGCAACAGGCTCTGCAGACTGGACAGCCTCTCAGGAATCAGATGCCACAGAATTGGAATGGATCAGGAATGCAGGGCAGAGGTGTCTCTAAAGCTTCAGTTCCCCAAGGCTCTAGCCAATTCTCTCCATGTTTGTTTGCTGCCAAGCAGCACTGCCCTACCCTGCATGACTGCTGCTAACCATGGGCTTCAGCTGCTGTGGCCTTATGTCAGCTGTCTTGTTGCCCCACACGTTCCTTTGAGGTGGTGGTTCCAAAGAGACTCCGCAGTTAGGGATGAGGCAGCTTCCTCCTTGCTGTTGTATTTGTCTGGGCAGTGGAGTGTTTCTTTTGCCTTTTTGTGGAGGAGTAGTCTGAGTGCATCAGTCTTTGCAAAGTAAGTTAGATTGCTGCTTTCGAATCTGTTTGTGGCTGCAGGGGATGCTTTGCTCCCTGCCTGCCTCCTTTCCCCCCCCCCCCCCGCTCCCCCAGAGGAACACCTTAGCCTCGCCTGAGATCCATGCTTGCTTCCCTCCAGTGCCCCATTGCCAGAGACACCCAACACCTTTCCCCAGATGGTTGTGTGTGCTGGTTTCCACTGGCATAGCTTTTTCCTACCAGTGTTACTAAAGCAACACGCACGTAAAGCAAGGGTACCTGCAGTGAGATGTGCACTGATTGTACGCAGCATGGTCTGTGAGGGTATGTCTAGACTACATGGCTCCGTCGACGGAGCCACGTAGATTAGTGTACTCGAAAAAGGGAAATGAAGAGGTGATTTAAATAACCGCCACTTCATTTACATCAAAATGGCTGCCTCGCTGTGCCGATCAGCTGTTTGGCGGCACAGCGCGGTAGTCTAAACGCTCCGCGGTCGACAAGGGAAGCCCTTGTTGACCGCCCCGGTAAACCTTGTTCCACGAGGCATAACAGAGTGGTCGACAAGGGCGTCCCTTGTCGACCGCAGAGTGTCCAGACTACCACGCTGCTCCACCAAACAGCTAATCGGCACAGCGCGGCAACCATTTTGATGTAAATGAAGCAGTGATTATTGAAATCGCCGCTTCATAGAATCATAGAACTGGAAGAGACCTCAGAAGGTCATCAAGTCCAGCCCCCTGCTCTAGGCAGGACCAATCCCAACTAAATCAACCTGGCCAGGGCTTTGTCAAGCTGAGACTTAAACACCTCTAGGGATGGAGACTCCACTACCCTAGGTAACCCATTCCAGTGCTTCACTACCCTCCTAGTGAAATAGTTTTTCCTAATATCCAACCTGGACCTCTCCCAGCACAACTTGAGACCATTGCTCCTTGTTCTGCCATCTGTCACTACTGAGAACAGCCTCTCTCCATCCTCTTTGGAACCTCCCTTCAGGAAGTTGAAGGCTGCTCTCAAATCCCCCCTCACTCTTCGCTTCATTTCCCTATGTCTAGAAACCTAATCTACATGGCTCCATCGACGGAGCCATGTAGTCTAGACGTACCCTGGAGCTGGGTGCTCCCCCTCTAGCCAGTCAAAGCGCTGCTATGGTTCAGTTGGCACACCCTGCAAATATTAAGAACACAAGGGCAGTTAGCAAAACTACTGTCTCACGGGAGGCCGTCTTCATTATGACAATCTTGCGGCCCACTGAGATGAAGGAGGGCCACTCATGCGACCCACTCTCTAGCCTAGGTTGCCCATTGCTGCTCTATACCAACCACCAACCCTATATAAGCTGCTTCAGCACAGGCACTCATCTCTCACCCAATGTGCCCTGCCTACCTCCTGCTGCAGGCTGCTCAGCCTTCTTGGCCACCTGTCTCTTGCCGGGTCTATCTGTGATGTCCCCTTTGCCTTTGGAGGTTGCACTGGAAGCAGGTGTCTCAATTTCCCTCTGTTCTGATGTGGGGGTGTAAGTGCCATGAGGTAACGGCAGCATTTCCTTTTTATTAGTTGGTGGAAACACAGATCTCTTGGCAGCAGCCTGGCTTCATCAGCCCATGAAGATCCTTTCCCTCTTAACTGTAATTTAGTAAAGTGTCAAGCCACAGAAATTGTAACAATCAACAGCAGCCCACTTTTAAAAAATGCTACAAAAGCTGTTTTATCCCAGGGCTGTGGCAAATTTCTTTGACCTCTCTTCTCTCTTGGTGGAAGGTCTTTCTCTCTCTCTGAGCCCACTGGTACCAGGGTCTTTGGGACCTGGCTGGGCAGGGACAGGTGAGCAGGGGAAGTAGGAGGGAGAAATGAGTGTTTGGTGGGCTTTGAGCCTGGTGGGAGGGAGAACAGCACTGCTGATAGGTCTGACTGCCAAGGCAGGGCATGCTGGAGAAATTTGGAGCATAGATGCCGCCACTGCTCTGTCTTTGAATCAACATTCAGGAGGACAGGGAGGGAAGAGAGCACTGAGATAGAGACACAGATGTGGGATGGGGGGAAAACAACGGTGGGAGGAAAGTGAGAGTGAGGAACAGAAAATGCGGGAGGTGGAAAGGAAGGAGGTGCTGAACGAAGAGAAAATGGGGGTGCTGGAAGGGAAGATTGGGAGAATGATGGGAATGGGGAGGAGCAAAAAGAAATCACCAGGCAGGAGGAGAAGAGGTGTCTGGGAAGAATGGATTTGCAGGGCTCGCCAAGTGGAGGAGAACCTTGCTCACCAGCCGTGCTACTGCACACTGGGCTAAAATCTACTCCCCACGGGCGAGTAGATTACGTTAATTGTCGAGCCCTGGATATGAGGGCCGAGGGATAGGGGAGGGAGAGAACCATAGCTGCGGTAGCAGTGGGACGTGTGGACTCCATGAAAGTGGAGCAGGGGCGAGAGGTGCAGGGAGCTGTGCCTCTAAATTAACCAGCACCAGCCTTTTGGATTTGGATGTAATATTAAAATGTGCCTAATTATTCTTGGATGAGTTTTGTGATGCTGATGATATTAATTATTCTTAAAGGTCAACAGCACTCACTCGAATCCCCTTCTGTTCTATCATGTAATCAGTTAATTAATTGGAAACTATTTAGCAGTGCCTGCCAAGTTCTTTGTCTGCATCGTGTTGTGTTGTTTTGTTACTGCTGATTTTTCCTCCTTCCTGCCTGCTGCTTTCTTCCAAGTCCAGAGAAACTGTAGAGTTGCCCCCTCCCATCTGGCCACTGGCACCGAGCCCTCGAGAGGGAGAATACGTTGGGATGGGGTTTTTAACCAGCTTACGTGAGCACAGCTGTTTGGTACCATAGGGGCTGCTTGGCAGTTTGCTGGCATTTTGGGGTTTCACCCATCAGCCTTCTATGCATGTAGCAAACTGGAGGTAGAGGGGGGTTGGACTACGGCTCTGAGGACAGAAAAGGCAGCTCAGTTACTGGGCTAGGAAAGTCTGCTTCGTGCTCCATGTTCACCATAGATCTCACACAACAGCGGTTGTAGTTAATTGTGTAACACTCCCTTTCCCCTCCGCATGCTCTCCTGAAGAGCTAACTGTGCAGCAGGGCTCTCACATGTGTCTGGTTACTGCTTCATAAATAGGTCCCTACCAAATTCATTTTGGTGAATTTCATGGTCATAAGATTTTAAATACCATAAATTTCATGATTTCAGAGATTTACATCTGAAGTTTCATGGTGTTGTATCTGTAGGAGTCCTCCTGACCCAAAAAAGGAGTGTGGAGGGGGGTTGCCAGGCTATTGTGGGGGTGGGTGGGTGTCATGGCACTGCTACCCTTACTTCTACGCTGCTGCTGCTGGTGGTGCTGCCTTCAGAGCTGAGCAGCTGGAGAGCGGCGGCAGCTGGCCAGGAGCCCAGCTATGAAGGCAGAATCACCACCAGCAGCAGTGCAGAAGTAAGTATGGCCTGGTATGGTATTTCTATTGTCATTTCTGCACCACTGCCTGCAGAGCTGGGCCCTCAGTAAGCAGCCGCCACTATCTGGCCGCCCAGCTCTGAAGACAGCACAGACGTAAGGGTGGAAATACCACAATGTACCCTGAAATAACCTTGTGATCCCCTGCAACTCCCTTTTGGGTCAGGACTAAGGATGTTAAAAATCGTGTATTAGGATAACCATGTAACCGCTGAAAATCTCAGCAATTACAGTTACCCACGCTGTGTAAAAGGAAGTTTTTCTTCACACAGCGCAGTCAACCTGTGGAACTCCTTGCCTGAGGAGGTTAAGAAGGCTAGGACTACAACAGGTTTAAAAAAGAGCTAGATAAATTAAAGGAGGTTAAGTCCATTAATGGCTATTAGCCAGGATGGTAAGGAATGGTGTCCCTAGCCTCTGTTTGTCAGAGGGTGGAGATGGATGGCAGGAGAGAGATGGCTTGATCATTACCTGTTCAGTTCACTCCCTCTGGGGCACCTGGCATTGGCCACTGTTGGGAGACAGGATAATGGGCTGATGGACCTTTGGTCTGACCCCGTATGGCTTTTCTTATGTGGGCTCTGCAGGTGCGGGGCCACCAGCCCTTGCCTGCCTGGCTCCCAGGGAGCTGGCTCAGTGTAGCTGGCATCATTAACTGATAAGCATCAGGGTATTGATTAAATGGCTAATTGGTCATACTCCACCATGTCTAGTCAAGGACCTCCAGTTTGAGAAATGCTGGTTTCCCCTGTGAAATCTGTATAGTAGTAGGGATGTGAAAGGTTAACCTGTTAACTGGTAGGAGCTGGAGGATCTCCTCGTCCACTGTGGGCAGGAAGCTGCTCTAGCCCCATAGGATCCACTGCAGGTAGGGGTTGCTCTTGTCCATGGTAGGGGGGCTGCTCCAACTCAGCCCCCTTTTAATTGGTTAACCAAATAAATGGTATTTTACATCTCTGTATAGTATTGGGCAAAAGCACATAAAAGACCAGAGATCATGGTGGGAGACCAGATTTCACAGTCTGAGAGGTGTTTTTCATGCCATGAATTTGGTACAGTCCTATCCCTAAAGGTGATTTACTGATCCAGTGCCTGTCACTGTTTCTATACCCAGCGCATGGGAGCTGTAGTTAAGCACCTTGGGTCCTTATTGAATGTTTCTGTGAATGTGTTGTGGGTTCTGGCTTCTCCACATGCTCTGTGGGGTTGGCAGGAGGAGCCCTTGCACTGATTCCCTTCTGTGGTGCTCTCTGTATCTTCTCCTGTATTTTCAGCATGGCTGGGATCTCTCTTCCATTGGGGAATGTCCTGCCTCCTGCCAGGCTTGCTGGAAATCTGGGCTGGGGATACAGGGGATGGGTCTTCATTTGCTGTTTGCTCCTATCTGGGGGAAGCAAGCCAGCTGAAGCAAGCAAGCACAATAAGCCCAGGAGATGCCAGCTGGCATCTCCTGGCCTCAGTGGGCACAAATGCTGTTTCTGTGCACTGCAGCAGGGAAAAGCCCAACGTGCGGTTGTATTCCACATCTGATGGGTGTCCAGGTAGCTCCATGTGGGGTGGGCAAAGGGCACTCGGGGGAGGATCTCCATGGTAGGCTGGAAGGGAGGGCAAGACTCCTCTCACTGCAGGCTGGCTAGTTGCACGAAGAACTAGAGAGCTTCTGAGTGTTGTTGGCCTTCACCCTGTTGGAGAGCTGGCAGGCTCAGGAAATGCCATTGCAGGGACAAGCCAGCTTCTTAACATCGGCTTGAATCCTCTGAGTCCAGCTGTCCTTGGAGGAGAACAGTGCAAACAGCCCCCCAGTCAATGGGTGATGGTCGTAATAGAAACCCTGGCCTGTAAACCACCCCACATCATGCGACAGTTTGGATCCAACCTTTGTGACCTCTCCCCATCTCTGCAGCATGCTGAACCAAAGCCCTGAGTACCGCTGACCCTTTGGGCGTGATCCCATGGCTAAGTAAAGCTGGGTGCAGCTGAGAGATGCCTTGGAAGAAAGAAGGTGTGGATGAGGGACCACATGGGAGGGCTCTGTGGACCGGCAAGTGCATTGGGATCCGTAGGGGTGAAATTGCAAGCAGCACACATGTTGTTATTCTCCTTTGCAGGGGGAGGAAAGGCGTGTGGCAGATGAGCTCTTAGGGTATGTCTACACTACCCCGCTAGTTCGAACTAGGAGGGTAATGTAGGCATACCGCACTTGCAAATGAAGCCCGGGATTTGAATTTCCCGGGCTTCATTTGCATAAGCCGGGTGCCGCCATTTTTAAATCCCTGCTCGAGCAGGGATTTAAAAATGGCGGCGCCCAGCTTATGCAAATGAAGCCCGGGAAATTCAAATCCCGGGCTTCATTTGCAAGTGCGGTATGCCTACATTACCCCGCTAGTTCAAACTAGCGGGGTAGTGTAGACATACCCTTAGTGCCTAGCTCCAGGGTGCCACCAGTGTGTGTGCACATTGCTGGCAGTGTCCCCTTGTGCAGCACTGGCAGGGGAAATGCCCTCACGCCTCCTACCATGTCTCTCTCTCTTGCTTCATGGTTGTGGTTTGGTTTTCATGCTGTTGTTGGGAAAACTCCCCTTCTCCTCCCACCAAACTTCCCCCTCAGATTCTGCTGCAGGAGCAGCTAGTGGGTGTGGGAGCCGGGCTGCTAGCAAGTGCAAACTGTAGGCAGCTGCAGTGATGTCTCTGGTCCCCTGCCCAGAAACAGGCATGGGCTGGCTATGTGGGTCCCCAGGGCTGGAATGGGGATGTGCTGTGATGCGGGTCAGTGGGCAATGGCTCCACCAGTCTGGGGTGAAAATTTCCCCTGCAGGATCTAGGGATGTTACATTTTGATTAATTAACTAATCAAATAATTGATGGGATTTCCGTCGACTATCTGATTAGTCGATAAGCACGTGCGTGGTACTCCACCTTTGAAATGTACAAGAGACCCAGTGGGGACTCTTGTACATTTCAAAGTTGCAACGCCGCCGCTGCACCCCTGCCCCCTCCCATGGAGCTGGAGCTGGGGGGAACTGGCTTTTAAGCTGGCTCCCCCCAGCACCCACTCTTCCTCCCCCTTACTGCCTCTTTGTGATAGAGGCAGCAAGGGGGTGAGGGGAAGTGACTAGTCAACTAGTGTATTGACTATCCAATCAGCTTTTTCTTATTGGATAGTCGACTAATCGATTATTCGCTTACATCCCTCGCAGGATCAAACCTTGGCCTCCGTCCTGGTGTTTCTGGGATTGTTGGGTATGCGAGCTCTGGCTCTTGCCCTGGGATTTGATGTGCTGGGATCAGGAAGTGAAGCCAGTTTTGGATGCCCCATGTTCTAAGGCAGCATTGGGCAGTCTCCCAAAGAGGGCCAAGCTCTCATCCTCTTCAGAGATGGCAGCATTTGGGGAGACGCTAGAGCACGGAACTGCCTTTTTGCTCTTTCAGATGTTTGTGGTGAAAGCTGGAGGAATGCAGGCAGAGAGTGCGGCAGGGGGACCGGCTGGCGGCTATGGAACACTGGCCTTGTCAGTCGAACACTGAGCCCTGTTCTGCTAACTCATCCACTTTGCCTGTGTGTGTGAGGGGGCGAGAGGCCTGCATGCATTTGGCATTGCCGGATGCTTTGGCAGGCTCTTTCTCAGCTGTGGCCTGTGGGGGGTTTGTGCTGAGCTATCACAGATTTCAATTTAGGCTAATATTTGCAGAACCCGATTCGTGCGGCGGGCCTGTGCTGCCGCTGCTGTGGGGACTTGTAGGGGTAATTTTAGCACGTTCATTAAGGAAGGACAGTACTTTGTCCCTTAATGAGCAAAGCTGCTTACTAAACAGGAAATAAGGTGGGGGAGGAGAAAGGAGATGGGGTGGGGGGGGGGGGGAGCAGGAGCACAAGAGCGCAGCACTGTTTTTAGAGGTCATTGCATCTGCCTGAGAGAGATGAACAAGATGAAAAGTAATTTTCCCATGCCGTAGAGTGCGGGTTGTCCAAGGGGTTTGTATTGGACTAGATGGGCTGTCCCAGATGGGGACAAGTGGGACACCTGGGAGGGGGGAGGAAGGGAAATGACTCTTTGCTCTGTCTTGGAAGGGCAATTCCTGTGTCATCAAGCCAGATGATGATACAGGACATTTTGTCAAGTGGCTGAAAATAGATCAGATGTAGAAGAGTTGGCCTGAAAGAATAGTGGGCCAGTGCATTTGCCCCTCCAGTAACTTAGTGGGTGCTTTTTGGTGGCACACATTTTTCACTGGTCCCCCATGTCTCTCTCCTCTGGGTGCCTTGTTTGTGTGTCACATTTGCGGCACGTGAAGACAGGGCAATGTCAGAGCTGATCATACACCTCTCCTTCCTGTTAGCTTCAGCGTCCAGCTCACACTTGCTGGTCAACACAAGGGAGTCAAGATAGTCAAGAGATCTTCAGCTCTGGGCTTTATTGCTGCCCTTGTGAAGACAATGTGTCCTCAGAAGCCTGGATGTGACAGAGGGATGCCTGTTGCATGGCAACAAACCCTGGGGAATGAGGCATAAGGGATCCCTGATGCATTTGGCATTGCTTGGTGCTTTGGGAAACTCTGTCTCAGCTTTGGCCTGAGGGGGATTTGTGCTGAGCTATCTGAGATTTCCGTTTAGTCTAATATTTGCAGAGGACGTATGCAGGAAAGTCAAACTGAGACATTAAGTGAGGTGGGCATGGGCGGACCAATGGGTGCATGTCCATCCTTCCTTTGAGTAAATCTTCACCTCAAACCCAAAGCAAGTTTGGCTCCCGACTGCTCCGAAGAGCAGATATGAGACTCATGAATATGTGGCATTCGCTGTCAGTTGCAGTGGGTTAGACTCATGGTCAGCAGCAACGCTCAAAGGTTGAATTGCCTGGAGAAATGAAACAGTGGCATGCCTGCCAGGCCGTAGTCCATACCCTTCCCCTGGGTTGTGTCCAGATGTTCATGCAAGGGCCTGAGCATGACTGAAGTGGGGGCTAGTTATGTAGGAATGTCAGGGAGAATCTCCCAGGCTCCCTCTGTCTGGTTGGCTTTTGTTTTTGTGGAGGTGGTGGCCTTCTACTACTGGCTAGCAGAGGGCCTGGAGAGGGCTAGTTAGGGAGTCTGTCCCCTGCCCTCTTTGGTGTTTAGATTGGGGAGGGGAGGGCGGAGTCAGTGGGGAAGGAAGCCTGGGTAGTATATTGGGGAATGTGTCTTAATGGACAGTGCTCACTGGGCCTCTGTCAAAGAAGTCATGCACCTGACAAACCTGGTGCTGGGGAATGCAATCGGGAGTATGCGTTTCACCTCTAATTTATGCCAGGCATTCGTGTGCGCTCTCTCAGCACCTCTGTGCAGCTAATCCTCCGGATCAGGATTTTCGGAGCTGGCAGTGTGTTATTAAAATGTGTTTGAAAAAAGTCTTCCATGCAAAAAGGAATAAAGGGCAACTAGGGAAGGGGGAGCTCATCGGGAGAAGGAGGGCGGAAGAGTCCATCCCCAACAGCAGCGTCTTTTTGCCACCAGTTGGACTGAATCACAATAATATAGTCTGCAGTTTAATTACAGAGGTTCTTGTTTGTTTGTGTCATTAATCAGGCATCTGGCTTAATTTAGCTGAATAAAAATGGCTTTTACTAGTGGAGTCCTTTTTGCTGCTGCTTAATTGAGGGAAATACAAACATGCCATTTCCTTTTCGACTAAAGTCCAGTCGTTCTGAATTTCAGGAGCCAACCGCTCCCCAAGAATGGGAGTGACAAGCCCATTCACCAGATGCACCTGGGTAGCCCCATTTATCTGCTGGATAAGATGACTCAGATCACCTTCCCTTTCCCTTCTGCATTTCTTCACCAAGGTTTCCTAGCCAGAGGCAAATTGCTTCAGCTATGAACCATTTATTCACAGAAATGCAGCCCCCTCCGAGGACATGGATCCTGTCTAATAATGCACATCAACACTTGAGGAGGGATGAAGTGACGTATCCCATACAGTTGAGGGAGAGGATGCTGAACATAATAAGCCAAGCTAAAATTGGGTCTGGACACTAACTCCTGAAAAAAAGCATGATATTTATAATCACAAGTCATCAAGAATGCTATGTCTCATCTCAAAGACAGACACTCAGGAGCACAGCAGCCCGGTTCTATAAGAGGTCACAAAAGAGTTCTAAATCTGTCCTTTCAGCGTTCAACCCATTCACAGTGCTCTTTTGACTTGTAGTCTAGAAAGGTGGGCTACTTGATCGTTATGGACCACCCCGCCTTCCAAGTCCCATTTGACCATAAGGCTATGTCTACACTACAGGGTTTTTGCACAAAAACCTGCAGAGTGTCCTCACCTCAAGCGCATTTTTGCACAAGAAAATTTACTGTAAAATGGCAGAATAGAGGGCTTTTTGTGGTGTAGGTATACCTCTTTCTACTAGCAATAACTCCTTTTTGCACTACAGCTCTTGTGCAAAAAGGTGTGTGTGAACGCTCCACAGGGGTTTCTTGCTTAAAAAGAGCCTATCAGAAAAAGCACAGGTGCTCTGATGGCCATTCTGTGAATGGCCAACAAAACTCTCTTGTGCAAGACCATCCGTGCGGTGTGGATGCTTTCCTGCACAAAAGCACATCGCTTTTGCGATGAGCTTTTGAGGTGTGGATGTGCTTTTGCACAAGAAGTTTTTGTAGAAGATCTCTTCTGAAATAGCTTCTTGCACAAAAAGCCTGCAATGTAGACATAGCCGAAGAATACAGGGAAAGAACATGCTATCTACATCAAGGGGAGGAGAGTGTTTGGAAGGATTTCCCATGGAAAGTGGGTTTAGGAGGGTCTTGTGGGATATGAGAAGCGGGCAGGAGTGAAGTTTGGACTGCCTGAAGTGGACATCGTAGGTAACATTAGCTGTTGTTAAGGTTGCTCAATGCTTCCCTTTATATGATCCTATTTTCAGTTGCTTACAACTTTGTGAAATTTTAACCATTTGAGCCGGCACTTTTTCATGCAGGCAGTCTGCCTCAGGCTGAGTATTTTTTGGAATGCATCTGCTAAAACAGTTCAGCTGTTCCCACGAACAAAATTAGGGAAAACACATTGCTTTATTTGTGCAAAGAATTCTGTTTTCTTTGCAGTGCTCTACTGCCTCATACTTGGGAGCAGGGAATTGAAATTTGGCAGGCCCGGGGGCCTTTGTGTGGGATGTGCCTTTTGCTGTCCCCATGAAAACCTGCTCAAATTTGGCTCAATTATAAGCCTTTGAAAAATCAGTTTGTACGTGCTCAGTATAGATTTGTTGGATTTCAGCAAGTACTATAGTTTCCTTGTGTACACTCACCTCTGTAGCCTGGAATGGAACCCCAGATTCCAGAGTCTCCCCACTCCTCTGTTGTCATAGAGAAAACCCACCAGCACAGCGTCTTGTGCTGCTCCACACAAAGGACGACAATCCACAACTGCTGTTGGTTACTCTTTGAGCTTAAGTGATAGAGGTCTGTGCTGTAGACCTAGAAGTTCCAGCTTCATTGGTAATTTAGCAGGGGTGTCTATATGGTGCCGTGTGACAGAATTTCAGTTTTTTGTTTTGACTTTAAAAATACTGCAAACCCTAGGAAAACACGTACAACCCTCCCATCCTCCAAAAACCCAAAAGCAAACCAAACAAGGCTGCAAAGTTGAACGCTGTGGTTAGGAATGATCAGGGTTAAGGTTGTTTGTGGCTAGGCCTAGGTCCTGTGGATAAAGTAATGTGTGATCATGTAACTAAAGACTGTATCGTAATCAAGGAGGCCAAGTGAAGGTTACACCGGCAATACTGGCATTTCCTATTTTTTGGGCGCTCACTGCCAGAGTGCACGAGGTACTTTAGTATCTAGCAGTGAGCCTCAGTTGACCTGACTGATGTACTCTCACTCACGTTGTCATAATGTGTAACTAACAGGTGTTGTGTAAGGTATCACGTGTGAGCTGATAAAACACTGGTTGTTAATATTTTGCATGGTGTATGTATGGGTGATAGGTGAAATGTTTGGTGGTGGAAATGCATGCTCAGGTGTTTTGTGAGGTAAAGGTTTAAGTCAACCCACACTGGACAAAGGAATGTGGGCCCACCTACTTCATTTAGTCTACCGTGTACATTGAGCAAAGAGGCAATGAAAGAAAAAAGTAAAAATAACGAGTAGTCCTGTGGCACCTTAGAGACTGACCAAAATACATAGAATCATGAGCTTTTGTGGGTAAAGCCCACTTCATCAGATGAATTGGAGGTAAATGGTAAACAAAACAAAAGGTAAACAAAGCCATTAATCTAGTAGCCAGTTGAGGAGAGAACCACTTATCTGAGTGGGGAGAGGAGACTAAAGATGAACATGGCCTTCGCTCACGGGTGGACCCAGGAAGGCTTCCCGACTTTGAAAACAAAGGTAAAACTTTGAGGACATAAGCAGAGAGAAAAAGCCATTTGCTTTGAGCTCTGTATTGAATCCTGGCTAAGGACTGGCCGTTCATGCTGAAAGAACAACAGCAGTGATCAAATCACTGTGAACAAGAGGCTCTAGTTTATGTTAGGATTTACTTTTAGGGTACGTCTAAACTGCAACACTATTTTGAAATAACTAGCGATATTCTGAAATAACTTAGTCCACGTGTACACAGCAGGCAGTTATTTCGAAATAGTGTCAAAATACTGTCAAGTTGGAGGACTTCTTAATCCGACTCCTGTAACCCTCATTGTATGAGGAATAAGGGAAGTCGGAGGGAGAGTGCTCTGTTTCGAAATGAGTGCTGTGTAGACGTCCCCATTTCAAAATAAGCTACGCAATTGATGTAGCTCAGTTTGCGTAGCTAATTTCGAGTTAAGCCCTGCCGTGTAGACACACCCTTAGTTGGAAGTGTATTTACTTAGGGTGCGTCTACACAGCACCCTTCTGTTGGAATAAGCTATGCAATTTGTGCTATGCAAATTGCGTAGCTTATTCCAAGTCTAAATCGAAAGAACTTATTTTGAAATTTGGCGCTGTCTACACGGCGCCAAAGTTCAAAATGAGGCACTATTCCAACAAATCCTTTAACCCTCGTGGAACGAGGGTTACAGGGACGCCGGAATAGTGCGCCTGCTATTTCGAGAAATAGCAGGTGCTTTTAATGATGTGGCACTGCTATTTCAGGATACTTCTGGTATCTATGCATATGCTTTGTTTGTAGCCATGTCTGTCTCCATTCCGCCTACTTGGCATCACTTGAATGTCTGTGGTTTGTTCATAAACGTAACCTTGTTTTATTTCACAACCACCTCAGTGCACTGTTTCAGGGAAGAGTAAAATCTTCACCTGAGGTAACAAGCTGGCACTGCGGACTGTCTCGCCAAAGGAGCAGAAAATTCAATGAAATTTGATGAGGGCTACAGTAAGAGGGGCTGCACACTGCAGGGGAGATGTTCTCGGGTAGATCTGAAACTAGGGAGGTGGTGATGTCACCCTGAAAAGAGCTACCAGACTGGTGGAAGCGAGGGTGAACCATTGTGCTGCTTTTGTCAGTGCTCTGAGCCAAAGCTGCCCAGTACAGAAGTGCCCAGAGTTACAGGGTGGGTGGTGACACAACCCATAACTGATCTGGGTGAACCTCAAAGCAGCACATGACTTTACAATGAATTATTTTAAATATAGTTTTTTTAAAAACCCTTCTAGGATCAGGGACCTTATGGAGCTCGGCACACTGCCGTGTGTGTCTATCTGTCTTTCTCGACCAATGCCTCTCCCATGGCAGGCCTCTTTGAGGAACTCCCCTGGTAAAGGTTGTAAGTGTGTGCTTCCTGCCCAGTGGCCTGCCAGATGGCAGCCAATGACGGTGTGTCTTCTCTTCGCTTGGCTCTCTGGGAGGGGCACAGAAAATGAGTGAGGCTAAATGCCGGGCACATTCGTCGAGCAAAGCGCCGAATCCCCGCTCCACCCCTCCCTGCCCCAAATTGTAATAACACGATCGTGCTATTTTTGATTCCTTATTTGCGTGGAAAGCCCGTTGTTTTTTCTTTCCTCTTTCAGAATCCAATTTTCTCTTGACATTTCTGCCTAATGTAGCTAAACATGACCTTTGTGAAAGGACACTTCCAGCGAGATGTGCTCCCTCCTCTGCAGCTTTGTCTGTCTGGCTTCTACATCTCTCTCTAGCTCTCACCCAGCCCCTCGTCCACCCTGTCCTTTTCCACCTGTGGGGAGGGGCTGAAGTGCATTTACCAGCTAATCTTTCTGACCCTTTCCTCATCTGATGGTGGCTGACTCTTCCCTGAGGGGAGCTGCAGCCTCGTTCTCTGCCTGCAGGTTGCGCTGACTTCCTAAGACTTTCCCTCGGATGGGAAGTAGGAGCCGGGGGCTCATCTAAATGGAGACTTCGTGGGTGGCAAGCTGGGGTGTAAACCCCCAGCCCATTAGCTTGCTGTGCATTAACTGGCTGTGTGGGCCCTGCTGACGTGTCTTGAGTTTGGCAGGATGGGTTGATCTGCTGCTGCTGGGATCTGCAGTAGGTCTGAGCGCACTGTGGAGCTCTTAGCACTCAGTAGCGAGGCCCATGCGGCCCGCTAGCATGCAGCAGGCTGGACGTACACCCCAGCTCGTCACACCCTAAATCTCCGTTTAGACAAACCCAGTTGTTCCCACAGCTTTGGGATTGGAGGGATCTTTATTGCTTCATTTTGATGCTTGCAGCTTGCAGGTGCACTATATGTAATAACCACAGCTTAGATCTGCTGTCGTGTCATCTGACTTTCATCTGCTGGTACTCAGCTGCTTGACACCCCCATTACAGGACGGGGTTTATCCCCCGCCTAACTAGTGAACAACACACATTTGGGAGTGTTTGCCTTGTAAGGAGCATGCATATGGCTGGGCTTCAAAGGTAGAATTCCTGATCTAACCTCTTCAGGAGAAGTTTCCTAAGTTAGAGCATCCCCTGGGGCTGTTCTAACCTATGGCACTTAGAATCTGAGCAGCAGAAAGGTGGCTTAAGGTGACATTTGCCCTGTAACCCTCTGGGCTCTGGCTTGTGCACTACATGTCTCATCAAACAAAGCCTAGAATCAGCCCTTGATTTTCTCATGGGGGCTGGATGGCACGCTGACTTGTTATTGCAGCTTCTTTCAGGCAGGTTGGCTCAGGAGGACTAGCTAAGCAGAGACAGTGCAGGTAGGTTTCCAGGGTCTTTGTGAGGAAGCTAGTGAGGAGTTCTTCCAAGCTGGGAAAGCAAAACTTCTTCAGGGACTCCTGTATCCATAAAAGATCAGTTTGGATAGGTAGAACCCATTCCTTTAAAGGCCTCTTGCACTACACACCTGGCCTCAGTGTATATTGCTTTCTTAGTCTGAGAGGAACAGCCAAATAATTTGAAAGGCCCAAACCCTTCAAACCCTCCTTCGAATATCGAACCCATGTGGAGCCAAGCCCAGTGTCTGCTCATGATGCCGCCTTGTGTTTATCCCATTTCCCTAAGTCTGATCAAGATCCCGGTGCTCGGCCTGTAGCAAATTTGGCCACCTGTAGCTGCCTTCGTGCCGCTTTCTCCTCTTGCTCCATATTTCCTCTTTAGCTGGCTTCAGATTTAATGAGGCTCGGGATCTCTTGTTCATGTCTCTTGCTCTTGGTTGCCGCACTCAGTGGATAAGGTCACAGCATGAATGGTCTCCGCTGCCAAGGAACCATTGTCATCGCTGATAAATTGCCATGCCTGCTTGGGCGTAGGTGACCAAGGCAAGGATGATTCAGATGGGCCAGAGAAGGGGAGGGAAATTAGAGGATGAGGAAGGGGTTGACTGGCATGAGAGACAGAAATGGGTCAGTGTTTTAACGGGAGAGAGGAGCGTTCCAAGGGAGCCATGCTATTGGTGATTAGTAAGGGTGCAGAATCCCACTGCTGAGCAGGGGGAAAGAAAGTCCTGAAGCTACTCAACTCTCCAAATTCTGTTTGCTGGAAGTTCACTGCCGCTTGCAGCAATGGAGCTGGCTTCCTCCCCATGCTGCAGGCTCTCCCCCACTACCACCACTGCAAGAATGGGCTTCCAAACCAAAGATTCTCCTGACCAGATAATGCTGCCTCGGTGCATTGGGGTCCCAGATCTCAGGCTTCCCTGTGCAGGAGTGTGACTTAAAAGGCCAGACAGTGGCCTCGGGGGTTACTGAAGTTAATTGCTGAACTTTGAATTGAAGCCCGGAGTTTGCCTGTGATCCGTCCCTACGTCTTGGTTTTGCTGTAAAATGGGAGTTTGTTGGAAAGAGGAGAAGGCAGAGTTAATTAGGCTCTAATTAGGAGCAGGCTTTATGCTCACTCATGCTGATGATTAATGGTTTGGAGCTTTGGCCCCTAGTTTCTGCAGCTGCAGTTTTTCACGCTCAAATTATTGCAGGTGCAAAAAATTTCAGCTGCCATGTGTGAGCTCAATATGTGTGTGTTAACGGGGCTGCCAGGTGTGGAGCTGGGAAGTGCAAAGCTGCGAGGCCGAATTCTTCTTCGAGTGCTTGCTCGTGTCTAGTCCATGCACATGCCCAGTGACCAGAGATTTTTGCCTTAGTCAGATCTGTAGGGCCAGCTCTGGCCCCCGCTGGAGTCCTGTGCTCATGTGCTGGAGTATGATGCACCACCGATCCTGCAACCCTCTCTGTTCCTTCTTATCATCCAAGGCAGTTGCTGGAATTCCTTTCCTCTAGCACAGGGCTACTCCACTTTGGAAACCCCAGGGGCCACAATGATACTCGCAGCACGTACCGTGGGCCGCAGCTTAAGTGGGGTTGCATATACATGCAAATATATATGCAAATGGCAGCTTTCACACTGACGGGCATGAATACAAAGATTAAGCAAGACTACACAACACACAGGCCCCATTTGAGTCAGTTCTGATGATATTAATAAAATGCAATATTTACCTGATTTCCACTCATCTGACAGCACCTTTAATGAGCAACGACAGTCCAGGAATGTAACTACTAAAACACATATCAACAGAAGGCCATTATATTGACTCGCTGTTGTGGAGCATGTTCACAATGGAGGCCATGTTCAAAGGAGCCCACCTGCAGGCCGTGTGTTGAGCCCTGCATAAACTCAAACTGCACCACGAGCCACAAACAAATGGGCAGCCCGAGGACCACATGGTGAGTCGCCCGGCTCTAGCAACTGGCAGTGCTTATATTGGTTTTCTTTCATAGTGTCTTGCATATAGTTGTTCATAGAGATAGCATTAAGTAGTTAGTACATTAGTACTTTCATGGTCACCTTAAGCATGTCCCGGTCCCCACACTTCGAGCTATGTTGCGCTTGCCAGTCAGTGACCCCCATGCAAGTTATCTGTAATGTTTGGGGGAAATGCATGTTAAAAACAGGCACCTAGATTTTGCAGAACTTTAGTCCATACCTGTGTCCCATTATGCCACCAGCCAGCAGGGTCGAGATGACGCCAGGTTCGACAGAGCAGTGTTGCCAACAGCACATCCATGAACTCCCACCCTGCCTCCAGGGATACTCTTTGTGAGTCATCTAATATGGAATTGACATGAGGAAGCATTCGAAGACACAGCTGTCACTCATCTTCTGTAACTGCCGTTCTTTGAGATGCGTTGCTCATCTCTATTCCGTGAGTCGGAGTTGATGGCACGAAGGAACTGAGAGGGTCCAGGCCTGGGCAGTGCCTCATATACCAGCACAGGGTACAGGGTTCCCCAGAGCTGGCCCCACCGGTTCCACTAAGGCAGAAATTTCCAGCAGCCGTGTACATGTGCACACTTAATATCCTAACTGTGGAGATTGTTTTGAGTGTGGCTTGAGGATCCGTTGAACATTTTGCCTGTTACAAAATGTAGGTTCTTTGCTTTTCCCTTTATGTTAAAATGAATTATTAAATAAAATACAACCTACTTTTCCCTCTGTGTGTGTGTCTCTCTCTTGCCCTGTCTCTCTTTCTTTTCCTCACTGTCTGCTTCTGTCCTCTCTGAGCTAGTCTTTGACCCCTCTTTGCTTTCTTGCTGGTCTCCAGGTCTTTTTTTATCCTCCTCCTCTTGTCTCTCCTTCTTTTACTTGACTCAGTAGACATGGGCACTGGTTTGTAAAATGTTCCCAGAAAGAGAAGAGGTCACGTTTCTGCAGTGGGGGTGAAGTGCTGCTAGAAAGTGGTTGCTTTTAGTTGCTACTTCAGCAGCCCCTTTCAGTGTGAATGACACAGGACCTAATGGGATCTACAGATCTACAAATCCTATTTTAAAATTTCCCTTTGATATGTTACTGTTAATGCTTTAGACAATCCAAGCTGAAATAATTATAAGGATTAGCATTAATTTCTTACCAAGCAGTTTGTTTATATTTCACTCAAATCCGGAATAAGGATGTAAATGGGTAACTGGTTGGAATGGGAACGGGTAATGGTTAACCAGTGCCCAGGAGCAGCACCCTGCCTGTGGCCCACTGTGGGTAGAGGGCTTCTCCAGTTCTGCTGGGTCCTCCATACTATGGGCCAGGGCAGGAGCTGGGGCTTTTGGGGCCAGCAGCCCCACACAGGGCCAGGAGGCAGCATCTGGGATCCCGGGATCCTGCAGATAGTGAAACCATTCAGATCAGCTTTCCTTTCTATTTGTAGCTGGTTCCCTTTCTGGTTCTCGGGTATGGTTGCAGGGAATTGTTCTATTTGGGTATGTCTACCCTTGCAGCCTGTTTTGGAATAGGGCTGCAAATGTAGGCATTCGGAATTGCAAATCAAGCCTGGGATTTAAATATCCCATGCTTGATTTGCATCTTCCCGGCCGGGCACCATTTTTAAAATTTACAAGCCCGGAATAACTGCCCGCATCTACACACGGCAGTGAAACGGGCGTTTGAAATAAAGCCTTATTTCAAACTACTTGTTATTCCTCCTGCAATGAGGTTTAACAGGTAGTTCAAAATAGGGCTTATTTTGAACGCCCGTTTCACTGCTGCGTGTAGACACGGGCAGTTATTCTGGGCTTGTAAATTTCAAAAAATGGCGCCCGGCCAGGAAGATGCAAATCAAGCGTGGGATATTTAAATCCCGGGCTTGATTTGCAATTCTGAATGCCTACATTTGCAACCCTATTTCGAAATAGACTGCAAGGGTAGACGTACCCTTTGTGTTTTTCATAGTTCAGCAGAATAGGGGCTTTTTCCACAAAAAGGAAGGGAAGTCTTCTATCCACATTCAGTTCCATTCAATTTTTTTTTTTACTAAAGTTGGAGCCTTGGAGTACTTGATAGCTCCCTGTAGCTGTAAGCTGTAGAGGAAAATGATGAGCTTTGAGGATCCCAGTAGAGTTCGGTGCAGAGGGAATTATTCACCATGAATTCTTTCTCTTGTTAATTTTCAGAAACCTCTCCGGTAACCGGCTCACCACACTATCCTGGCAACTCTTCCAGACACTGAGACTTTTTGAACTGTAAGTTCCATCCTGGAGGGTTCTCCTGGGAGGTGGGAGAGGGGATGAGGATGATGAAAGGAAGAGGAATTTATAGAATTACCCTCTTCCCCCTGAAAAAAAAAGATGAATTTTGAAACCTGTGATGTAGGAATGTGAATAATTATATAAAATTCCAGAGGCCAGAGTGATTCTGGAAGAGGTTCCTAGGCATGCAATCACCAGACCAGAGCTGCTTCTCTGTTAACTTCACAGCATCTTGTGAAATTACATTTGGGGCCGATGATAAAGCCCTTGAAACTGTTAATTGCAAGGCCAGATGTTGACTGGACCTCCATATGGTCTGTATCCTGTAGGATGGGGAGAGTACTACATTCCCATTCATTTGCAGGCTGTGGTTGGTTGTATGACATAGCTGGTCCAAGTTTGGAGGGATGTGTTTCATAGGGGATGGTGGTTGTAATGGTGGGTGATTCAATGGTTCTTGAATATCCAAAGCACCTGCCCATTGCTGTTTGGAAGAGAGGCTAGTACCTCTCCTGGGTTACCTGAGGGCTGCAGCCTATTGAATTATTGATAAAACATTCTCCACGGCATATGAAGAGTAAGTGGACATGAAATCAATAGAGCACTGCCCTGGTGACCTGTTTTGTTGAGTTTTAGAAATAGTTGTTCAGTGGAATATAAAAAAAACTATGTAGGATTTATCCCAGAGGCTCCTGGGATACCCCATTCATCCTCACCTGTGATCAATACAGCTGTAAGCTAGAAGTGACTTATGAAAGAATAATGACAGTCTCTCAAGTGGGAGTAAATGTGTTATCACCGGTGTTACTGCAGCGTATTTTATTTCTGTCAAATTGTTAAATGAAAAATACTAATAGTGATATTAGAAAATAAAGAAATACCCATACAATAGGAAATCTGGCTCGCGGGGTTAAATGCTGGGTTTGGAATTCATCTCTGCTCTGATTGCAGCTCAGAAGGGTTCCAAATCCTAGCTCAGGTTACAAGTTTAAAAGAGGTGAGTGGCTTGTAGACTTGGGTTTCCATTTGTTCTCATTGCACCATCTGGCACAATACAGATTAGTGGTTGCTTGCCAAGAGAGGCCCATGAATGGAAGACTGGGGAAGGGAGGCTGCAGGTCAGGACTGAGGTGCACTGGCAGATTTGAGGGGGAGGGTCTAATGCTAGAATAACAGGCAGTGATGCAGATTAGAACTGGAGTGCTTCTGCAGAAATCTTTGGAGTCAGGAGTTGGAATGGGGTTTGCTGCAGATCCGCGTGAATACTCTCAATATTAATTTGATTTTAAATAAGTCTGTCCTCTATGGCTGTATTACATTTAGAGTTTGTCCCATCTCTACAACCTTACATCAGACTAACACCAGCAATGATGGAGGCTGAGGATCCTTCATATGGGGACAGCAAAAATAGCAAAGAGTCTTTCTTTCTTTCCCTACAAAAGGGATTTTGATGCAGTTGAGCTTGCTTCATGTTATGGCAATGGGGTAACTCATGACCGACCCATAGCCTCCTCAATCCATAGACTGATGATCAGGTGAACTGTGTGAAAGAGGAGAATGGAAGTGGCCTTTTGGAGCCACTGGCAGGGTAGTTTTCTAGGAGGTACTGAGGCTTGGCTAGTGGGAAAAGTAACATGGATGAAGTTGCTGTGGATCAGAGAAGGGGAAAATGGTGCTGCCATTATTAAGAGGTATGGTGTGAGCTATCCCTTATGAATTACAACTTGATAAAGCGTCAGGCCCCTCCAGTGTTGGGAAAGTATTAACACCCTACTGGGTATCCCTCAAGCCATCAAAGTGGCTCCTAACATGGAAATAAAGCACTGCGTTTCTCTCTTTCCTGTCCGAGAATCAAGAGAAGGGGCCCACTTAGGCCTATGGGGGATGACTTCCTTTGAACTGAGTCAGAATGAACCTACACTTCAGATCACTGATCAAGAGATCATACGGCCCTATGACTGTGATGTCTTTCATCAGAAGTTTCCAGATGGGGTGCTGCTCACCAACAATTCTCCATCCAGCTGGACAGTGGCAGGCTGGTGATCAGCAGTAGGACAGGATGGAGACGTTGCTTCAGGAAGTCGGGAAGAGAGAGGGGACTCTTTCTTAGATGACTAGCGAGAGTACCAGTGTTGGCGAGAGGTGTACTTGGAGCACCTCCTCTGGGATAGGAACGTTTTTGCATAGGTTCTACAGAAATGGTGACATGGTTGAGAGAAGACTGAAGTGGGATGGGGATCAAACTACAAGGTTAAATAATTGTCAGTGCAAAAATGCTAGAGCTGAATAATTATATTGCCCATGGTGTTAAGTCTTGAAGCTCAGAGGCCAAGACCAGTACAGTGAGGAATAAATCTCCAACAGGTTGGGGGGAGGTTAATCACTGATGGGTCAGCAGAAACAAAACATTTAAAAATCCAAAGAGGCTCAGTAAGTAGAAGACATTTATGCCATGCTGTACTATAAGATGTGTCATGAACTTGGGAGGAGGATGGAATACACAGTCCACACAAGGTGACAGTGTTGTACTGGTGAAAGCTAGAGAGAAAGCTGCAGCATGTGATGTTGGATAAGAACTTGAAGGTGAGCCAAATCTCTCCTGAAGGGAAGAAAGCAATGAAAAGAGAAGATAGATGCAGAGAGACAGCAAGCGTGAGAAAGGCAGGTTGAGCCGTCTGAGCTCTGCAAGGCCTTGGGGAGGCAGGAGAAATATGACAGAAGACACAAGAACACATGTTAGCATGAGGTGCGCTATCCTCCGGAGTGATGGGAATGCAGGAAGATGAGATGGGAACAAGCTGGCCTTTTGATGGCAGCAGCTGCTGCAGCTCAAGGCCAAAGGTGGAGCGGTGGGTACCGAGAGGACATCCGAGAAGACAACACACCTCCGCTGGTAGGAGGGGGCTCCTCACTTGAACATAACATAATATGTCAACATTTCAGGAAGACGTGTCAGAGCATGTGAAGATGCCTGCAGGAGGAGTCCCTACAAGCCATAGAGCCAGAAGTAGAGGACATGGGAGGAATGTCACAGATGTGTGCCCAGGGCAGCGTAAAGAGTTCAAATGACTATTCTGAAATGTGCCAGATGAGCACGGGCTCTTTGGGATGATATATGTTCAGTGGGCTTCCTGGGGAATGCCTGGGGCATGTTCAGTGCAAATGCCACAATGCTGGTTTTGCCTTTTGATTCTGCATCTTGAACAGAGGACGTATCAACTGGCGATCCCCTGTTCCCAGGGACTGAAAGTCCAAAGGCCTGAGCTATCTAACAAAATAGTTGATCTGTCCAGCTTTCATTCTACTTCCGATCTAAAGATTAAGATGAACTTGTGAGCCCAAGGAAACCCAAGGACTGACAGGTGCCAGAGCTGGACTTGGGGTGAGCTGTTAGCATGGACGGAGGTGCTCTTCTTGTGGTTTTTGTGTGCTTTCTTTGCTATACTTTTACTTTGAGAATAAATGTGCTTACTTGGAAGGAGCTGTGTGGTGACTTACAGCAGCTGGTAACACACTGCTCAGAGCCCTTGGGGAGAGAGCAAAGCGAGGGTGTTGGCTCCAGTCAGAAGGGAATGAAATGCAGGTCCCCATCCAGGAAAGGTCACATCTAGGAGCCCTGGAAGGCTCATGGAGGCAGAAAATACAGGTGTTGTCACTCTGAAACAGGGATGAACAGCTTCTTGGGAAAGGCTCGGGAGGGGAGGCACTGTGATGTTTGGACATGAAACCGAGTGTGTTAGGGAACATCAGGCCTGCCAAAGCCTTTCACAGAAGAACACCTGAGAGGAAAGAGAGTTAAAACAGTAATACAAGGATCATGTCACATCAGAAGCTGACACGTGTGAATTTCCTAAGGAACTCCAGGCTTTAGTGGCTTTGTGTCTGCCGTTTAGACACATTGGTACCAACAGCCTCATTGCAGGAATAAATCGATTTTTGCAGCTCAGGGAGTCTTTGTCATTGGACAGAGTCAAACTTCTCCCCTAGCTGGCAGTTACCTCAGAGGGACTAGTAAGAGATCGCCTCCTATTAGCGATTTCTACACCTTCCCAAATCCTGCTGGCATGGGAATGGAGCAACTTTGTTCTTGGCATCAGATATATGGCAGATCCCAGGGCAGGATGACTTGGTATACATACTAGATAATGCATAGCAAAGGAAGGTCCCAATCAAATCGTTTTCAGCCAACACCCTGGGACTTTAGAAAAAAGAGCTTTGGTACCCAAATATACTCCCTTCACTCCTTCAAGAAGCCATCTCTGGGGATCTTGAGTGACAGGTCTCCAGTCAAAGGATGTGCAGCTCTTGTCAGCCTGTGGCATGCTGAGCTGAAGAACATAAGAATATAAGAACATAAGAACAACCATACTGGGTCAGACCAAAGGTCCATCTAGCCCAGTATCCTGTCTTCCAGTAGTTGCCAATGCCAGATGCCCCACAGGGAGTGAACAGAACAGGAAATCATCATGTGATCCCTCTCCTGTCATCCATTTTCAGCCTCTGACAAACAGAGGCTAGGGACACCATTCCTACCCATCCTGGCTAATAGCCATTGATAGACCTAACCTCCATGAATTTATCTTGTTCTGTTCTGAACCCTGTGAAAGTCCTCGTCTTCACAACCTCCTTTGGCAAGGAGTTCCACACGTTGACTGCATTGCATGAAGAAAAACTTCCTTTTGTTTGTTTTAAACCTGCTACTTATTAATTTCATTTGGTGATCCCTAGTTCTTATGTTATGGGAACAAGTAAATAACCTTTCCTTATTCACTTTTTCCACACCAGTCATGATTTTATAGACCTCTATCATCTCTCCTGCCCCCCTTAGTCTTCTCTTTTCAAAGCTGAAAAGTCCCTTCATATGGGACCCATTCCAAACCCCTAATAATTTTTGTTGCCCTTTTCCAAACATTTTCCAATGTCAGTATATCTTTTTTGAGACATCTGTATGCAGTATTCAAGATGTGGGTGTACCATGGTTTTATATAGAGGCAATAAGATATTCTCTTATTCTCTATCCCTTTTTTAATTATTCTTAACATTCTGTTTGCTTTTTTACTACCACTGCACGCTGAATGGATGCCTTCAGAGAACTATCCACACCGACTCCAAGATCTCTCTCTTGAGTAGTTGTAGCTAAATTAGTCCCCATCATATTGTATGTATAGTTGGGATTATTTTTTCCAATGTGCATTACTTTACATTTATCAACATTAAATTTAATTTGCCATTTTGTTGCTCAATCAATTAGTTTTGTGAAATCTTTTTGAAGCTCTTCATAGTCTGCTTTGGTCTTAACTATTTTGAGCAGTTTTGTATCATCTACAAATTTTGCGACCTCATTGATTAGCCCTTTTTCCAGATTATTTATAAATAGGGTTGGTCCCAATATGGGCCTTTGGGGGACACCACTAGTTACCTCTCTCCAGTCTTCAAACTTACCACAAACTTTATTCCTAACCTTTGTTTCCTGTCTTTTAACCAGTTATCCGTCCACGAGTGGACCTTCCCTCTTATCCCATGATAACTTACTTTACTTAAGAGCCTTTGGTGAGGGACTTTAACTACATCCCCTGGATCCCCCTTGTCCACATGTTTGTTGACCCCCTCAAAGAACTCTAGTAGATTAGTAAGACATGATTTCTCTTTATAGGAACCATGTTGACTTTCCCCCAACAAATTATGTATCTCTGTGTCTGACAGTTTTATTCTTTACTATAGTTTCAACTAATTTGTCCGGTACTGACATTAGACTTACTGGTCTGTGATTGCCAGGATCCCCTCTAGAGCCCTTTTAAAATATTGGTGTCACATTAACTATCTTCCAGTCATTAGGTACAGAAGCTGATTTAAAGGATAGGTTAGAAACCACAGTTAATAGTTCTACAATTTCACATGTGAGAACAATTTCACAGTTAATAGTTCTACAATTTCACATGGTGAATGCCATCTGGTCCCGGTGACTTGTTACTGTTAAGTTTATCAATTTGTTTCAAAACCTCCTCTAATGTTTGGGAATCCCCTAACATCCTCAGCCATGAAGACTGAACCAAAGAATTCATTTAGTTTTTCCGCAATGACTTTATTGTCTTTATTAGCATCTTGATTGTCCAAAGGCCCCACTGGTTGTTTAGAAGGCTTCCTGCTTCTGATGTACTTAAAAAACATTTTGCTATTACTTTTTAAGTTTTTGGCTAGCTGTTCTTCAAGCTCCTTTTTGGCTTTTCTTCTTATATTTTTACACTTAATTTGACAGAGTTTATGCGCCTTTCTATTTTCCTCACTAGGATTTAACTTTCACTTTTTAAACAATGCCTTTTTATCTCTCACTGCTTCTTTTACTTGGATGTTAAGCCACAGTGGCACTTGTTCGTTCTCTTGCTGGCACAGCAAGTAAGAGGCCTCAGGAGCCCCAGGAAACATCAGAAACATGCAACAGCTCATCAGCATTGGCCTTCCAGCTCTTGTTATCCTGAGGTCACTGCTGGCTTCCTCTGTCATGTTCCAGGAGAGTTTTGGACAGACATTTCAGGTGAGTTTTATAAAAAAAACCTGCCTCCGAAATTGACCTTCCTAGGGCAGTGAGACATCCAAATCACCTTTGACCCAGTTGGATCTTTCATTTTAAAAAAACCTTGGTGTTATGGGCAATGCCTCCCTCGCCCAGACCTTCAGTCCTTCTCAAGCAATCTGTAGCTGCAATACATTTCCATAGTTCTGTGGTGAGAGATGAAGGTGCTGAATGGCGGCACAGCTGGGTCTCTGCTCATATCGGGTTAATTTCAAGTTAATTTCACATGTGTCTGTTGCTCGAGGACTTATTGCTACCGACAGTCATGCTAATGGAGTTAGCTATACACAAGAGGGGCTTCCCTGCTGGGTGCAGGGGGACTATTTCAGCAACCAGAAACAATGCCTCATTCTGTAGATTAAATCTCCCCTTCTTGTTCCATTCCCTGCCACCAGGGGTTCTGAAATGATGCAGCTAGATATTTTTCCTTTTTTGCTGGACACTCTGATTCACTTTGAGGCTCAACAAAGCAGCGTCAGAGTCTCTACCCGGGAGAGAGCTTTAAGCGGCAAGCACACAAAACCTCAGCCTTCATTTTATAAGGCCCAAACCAGACAATGGAAACACAGCACAGATCTGTTGTTTCTTATTAGGAGTTTTGCTTCTGGCACTTTCATTTTGATTGGTGAATCGTAGAATGAGCTCTCAGAATCAGGGGCAGGCGGAGAGGATTCCAGGTGCCCCACACAAGTGAGAATAGTTTTGTGGTGATCACACACTTCTAAACCCCTGGTTGTCCCAGTGCATTCTGTGGCTCCTGAGGTCTCTACCCCACAGAATTGATTTCTGTTGCTGGGCCACTGGGGACATTTCCAAAGGTTCGAGGCACTGCATTGTGTGATAAGGTTAGGAGGCTTGGCTGAACCAGGCAGTTGCAACACTTGTAGTTTCCATTCCATTTGGGGGAAAATGCATTGTAGGCTGCTCTGTCCTAACAAGAACTCTTGTACCCAGGGTTACAACTGGTGATTGGATAGTGTCTGTGAGGACAGTTTGTTCTAGAATGTAAGAGGGTGCACAGGTGGGGTACACCATCACCTTTCCACAGAGTTAACGTACATGAACAGTGTTGAACCAGTGTTGAACATACTTGACCGGTGTTGAACCAGAGAATATGCCAGCCCACAGGAGGTCAATATTGTCTAGCAGCGTTACCAATACTTCCTCTGCTTACTGGGCTCTTAGAAGACACCTAGGCTACGTCTACACTGGCCCCTTCTCTGGAAGAGGCATGCTAATTTCGAACTTTGGAATAGGGAAATCCTCAGGGGATTTAAATATCTCCCGCGGGATTTAAATAAACATGGCCGCCGCTTTTTTTCCGGCTTGGGGAAAAGCCGGAAAAGAGCGTCCAGACTCCGGAATTTAGCCCTTTTCCGGAGGATCTCTTATTCCTACTTTCAAGTAGGAATAAGTGATCCTCCGGAAAAGGGCTTTATTCCGGAGGATCGCGCCAGTCTGGACGCTCTTTTCCGGCTTTTCCCCAAGCCGGAAAAAAAGCGGCGGCCATGTTTATTTAAATCCCGCGGGAGATATTTAAATCCCCCGCGGATTTCCCTATTCCAAAGTTCGAAATTAGCATGCCCCTTCCAGAGAAGGGGCCAGTGTAGACGTAGCCCTAGGGTATGTCTAGACTACATGGCTCCGTTGATGGAACCATGTAGATGAGTTTACTAAACATAGGAAAATGAAGCGGCGATTTAAATAATTGTCTTTGTCCGGAAGGGAAACCTTTGTCGACTGCTCCGGTATGCCTCGTGAAATGGCTTCCTTTGTCGACCGCGGCACGTCCAGACTGCCCCGCTGTGCTGCCAAACAGCTGATCGGCACAGCGCAGCGGCCATTTTGATGTAAATGAAGTGGCTATTATTTAAATAATCATTTAAATTTAATTGAATCACCACTTCATTTTGCTCTGTCTCATAAACTCATCGACATGGCTCCGTCGACGGAGCCATGTAGTCTAGACATACCCTCGGGTAAATTAGAGCTAAATAACAGAACAGAGCACTGAGAGCCAGGACTGGTGGCTGTAAACAAACTCCATGGGACTGTGGGAAACTTGGCCACACCCATGATTAGTGGACATTTGACCAACTAAAATCATGCCTGACCATGGATGTTGTCAGACCAGAGAGTGCTGGATTAGAGAGGTTCAGCCTGTAGGTGTCCTTTGCTGACTTACTCCTTACCACATTTATGAGATCTTCTTCCTAGGTGCCCCTCATCTCTCCTGGCTCTTCCTCTGTACAAGTGTGAGGTTGCATGACACACTGTTTATGCATAGTTGCATGGGTCTTCCTGAAAATGAGCTACATTCATTCTGAGCCCAACTTGGCTGCTGAGCCTGCGTGCGGGTCTTATCAACCGGAATGAAACTGCCAGACCTACCTGTGTCCTTTCCCTCTGCTTTCTGAGCCATCAGAACCATTCTCAAAGCTCTCTTGGTGTGTGCTGTGCTGCTCTCCATTTCCTCTTCTGCCCTGCAATGGATGAAATATGCCAGACCAGGGTGTGGATCCATTTCCTTGGTTGGCTCGTTTCTGTCACTTAGAATGGAGAGACACTTGATAAAGTAAGTCCCAGTTCACTTACCCACGCATGGTTGTGATTTCTCAAAGTAGTGGGTTGGTTTTTTAAATGAGCTGTCTTAAAGAAATGGGAGTGTCATGCACCCCCTGAGAGCAGTAAGTTGGCCATGGGTTGGGAATATCTCCAGCCTGCATATGTACGTTAAAATGCCTTTTGAATCTTCCTGTCCTTTCCTGGAGTAAAATGTGCTGAATACATCTCATGAGAAAGAACTCTCCACATTTAGATCTTTCTGCAGCTCCGATACGGCTGTTAAGCATATGGCAGCAACTAAGTGAAATTAACTTCCAGAGGCTGCTAATGAAAGCTATGGAGAAAATTATCGTCCTCTCTTTCTAAGCTGCAGTTTCACAGAGATGAGAGCTTGGTTTTGTGAGGTGGCCATCTATCCCATGGTCATTCTGGTATTGATACCTCTGTTGTGCCCATTCTAGGTGTGTCACTTTAGGAAAGATACAGACAATTTGGAGAGAGTCCAAAGGATTGCAACAAAAATGGTGGAAGGTTTAGAATACGTGACCTCTGAGCAAAGGTTAAAAAAACTGAGCATGGTTTAATCTTGAGAAAACCAGTCTGGTAGAGCAGGAGTAACCTGATAACAATCTTCGAGTATGTTTAGGGCTGTTATAACAATGATGGTGATCAACTATTCTTCATGTCCAGAGAAGGTCGGACAGGAAGGCTTAATCTGCAGAAAGGGAGACTGAGGTTGGATATTAGGGAAAACTTTCTAACTATAAGGGTAATTAAATTCTGGGATAAATATCCAATGGAGATTGTGGAATCCATGTCATTGGAGGCCTTTAACAAGAGGTTGTACAAACACCTATCAAGGATGGTATTTGGTCCTGCCTCAGCACAAGAGGCTGGACTTCATGACATCTTGAGGATCCTTCCAGTCCTGCATGTCTATAATTCTTGAGATGTACAGCCTCCAGTTGCATCCATACTCTTGTTTTCTTAAAGCCTGATGAAAGCACTGGCATAAATGAATTGTCTCTTGGTCTGAAGTTGTATCTGTGACATTTAGGCATGCTGGTAGGTGCTTCTAGCTGGAAATACAGTGATTGCCACTGATAAGTCAATATATACCAATAGGACCGCACAGTGGCCAGAGCTATTTGCTCTTAGCACATTAGAGAAAGCGCTCTTAATCTCAAGTAGATTAGGTCCATCAATGGCGATTAACCAGGATGGGTAGGAATGGTGTCCCTAGCCTCTTTTTCTCTGGATGTGAGTGACAGGGGAGGGATCATGTGAGGATTACCTGTTGTGTTCCTTCCCTCTGGGGCATCTGGCATTGGCCCCTTTCGGCAGACAGGATACTGAGCTAGATGGACCATTGGACTGATGCAGTATGGCCCTTCTTATGTAAGTACTGCTCCTGACAAGTACACTGTAAGCTGGGTGGCCCGGTTCTAACTGAAACATTGGGCAGCCCAGCAAGTATTCAAGCACTGCAGTGTCCCAGTGGGGCAAAGAACAGGGAAATGATTGTTTGTTTATGTGCATGGCACATTTCAGGCAGGCCAGATAACCTCCCTCTTCTGCACTTATGGCCAAGTTAGACCAATTGCAGGAGGCCGTCCGAGGGCAGTCCGTGGTTGTGGGAGAACAGAACAGGAGGGAGTGCTGCTCTGAACTGGCATTGCTTACCATGATTGGGCAGGAGTCTTGAGTCTTGATAGGGCACTGGGGCTGTGTCTAGACTACATGCCTCTGTCGGCAGAGGCATGTAGATTAGACACATAGGCAAAGGCAAATGAAGCCGCGATTTAAATGATCGCGGCTTCATTTACATTTACATGGCTGCCACGCTGAGCCGACAAACAGCTGATCAGCTTTTTGTCTGCTCAGCGCGCTAGTCTGGACGCTCCCCTGCCGACATCAAAGCCCTTTGTCGGCAGCCCCGTTATTCCTCGTGGGATGAGGTTTACCAGGGCTGCCGACAAAGGGCTTTGATATCGGCAGGGGAGCGTCCAGACTAGCGCGCTGAGCGGACAAACAGCTGATCAGCTGTTTGTTGGCTCAGCGCGGCAGCCATGTAAATTTAAATGAAGCCGCGATCATTTAAATCACGGCTTCATTTGCCTTTGCCAAAACAACAAATCTACATGGCTCCGTCGACGGAGCCATGTAGTTTAGACGTACCCTGAGAGTGGGTTGAATGGGAAGAGAACTATGTTTTAGTTACTATGAACAGGGGGATTTATACAGAAGTAGAACAACCAGGATGTTGAAATCCCTGTCTGTAGCATAGAGAATATATCTCCCACTCCGGGGAATCAGCTGGCCTGGTGGCCTGGGTTCAAGCAAGGGGAGCAGGTATCCTCAACCTACCAGCAGTGCTTTGGGGAAAAGCATAAAGGAAAATCAATAGCTGTAGCTAAAAAGCAGCGCTGTCCCCCGAGTGGCAACGTGCCAGCTGACGTTGGTATGTGGTGCATCCAGTCGATGAGAGGAGTTAATTTGCGCAAAAGCTCCCCAGGGTGCCACGATTAGGGGAAGTTGCATCACTGACTCTGGGGCAGGTTTTGGTAAATTCCACCCTGCAGTGTGCTGCTCCTGCATTATTCATGGGGCTTCATGCATTATCGATGGGCCGGGAAGACTGTACGCTATTACTTGCAGATCTGCCCCTGAAGTGCTGTGAGGGCGGTGGCTCTTGCAGGCAACCTGATTTCAGGGCCATGTTTCCAGCCAAGCAGAATTTCCCCCTCTCTTCTAGTCTCCCCCTTCTCGCTGCTGAGTCTCAGGATGTAACTCATGTTAGCAAACCCGCTATTAGTAGAGTCCGGAATGCCTAAGCATGTGCTGTCCCCCAAGGCTCAGAGCTCCCTCCTCTCCCAGTGTTGGGGAGCCTTCAATGGTGCTCCCGAAATCTACCAGCCTGGGTCCCCCCAGGCTCTGGTGTGCTATGGGAATGTGAGGAGTGTCTTTCTCCTTCTCAGTTAGGGGCCACATCAGTGAGGGTTTCTTTTGGGGTTTTTGCTTCTCACTTGTGTGCGGCCCCTGACTGATTTTTCTGTGGGTCAGTAGTCCCTAACCCAAAAAAGCTTCCCCACCCCAACTTGGGCCATGTCTACATGACTGAGAAGATCAAAGCTACCACAATCAATCTTCCGAGGTTCAAATTAGTGGGTCTAGTGAAGACACACTAAGTAGCACACTAATTAGTCCTGCTATTATGAGGAGTAGGGGAAGTCGATGGGAGAGTGTGCTCCCATCAACCTCCCGCTGTGTGGACAGCACCAAAATGTGATTTCAGATACTTCAACTCCACCTACGTAATTAGCATAGCCGGAATTTTGTATCTTAAGTTGACTTTCTCCTTTAGTGTAGACCAGGTAGGGTTGCCAGGTGTCATGTTTTCAACCGGACAGTCCAATATTTGAGCTTTCTGTTCGGGAAACAAATTGAGAAACTATAAATGAGAAAATATAAATGTCCAGTATTTTCTAAATAAGATGTAATGTAGATTGTGATGTAATGTCAAGTGTGTCCGGTATTTTTGTCGAAACCATCTGGCATCCCTAAAACCAGGCCTTAGAGTTTCAGCAGCATTGCTGTGGGTTCTGTTTGGATGGTTATCAGTTCACCTCATCAGAATTTGGGGTGGGAGTGGGGAGTATGTTGTTTTTTAATGAACATTAGCAGAATGAGCAGGAGGAAACAAGAGGAATATTGGCATAGTGCCTCTGGCAGGGTCAGCTAAGCCAGACCTTGGAATGTAGGGATATAAAGATTGAGACTCCATGGGTGGGGGTGTTCTGGGCTTGCTGAATCTTTCATAATCCCAGCGTGGGAAAGGACCCTTCCATTTTCAAATAGCTGAGTCTGCACTTCCCAGTTCCTATGCCTCCTGGTTTCTCTTGACTTCTGCTTGTGTCTGTGGTGGGGAAATCTGTTGTGTCTTTGGCTGAGTCCTGAAGACCCTCTGTGACTGAATATATCCTTGTATTCACATCCTGTAAGCTATTGTGATACTATTTGTATGTTAAATATTTTGCTGATCAATAATATAATGGCAAAAAGCACGTGTCAGAGTAATATGAGAAGTTATAAACAGACTGTGAGACCATGACTAGAAGTATGTTTTCCAGATAAGTCTGGAGAGTAGGCAGACCAGTTCCTTGGAGACAAAGGGCAAGCAGCCACTTCAGTCAGGTGTATGCGGGGCTAATGGACCATTCCCTGCTCAGAGGCTATTCTTTCACAGGAAAGGAGGCAGGGAGCAAAAATCTACATCTTAGCAAAGAGGGAGTCTCCTTCACAAAGATGGCCTGTCACCTTGCTCCCAACTGGAAATGCTTCTGAAAGGAGGGGCAGGACTATAAAAAGAAGGAGCAGACATGGCAAGACACCCCTATGTCTATTCACATTCACTGCACCTGAAAAGGCAAAGGAAGCAGCTGTAGAACTCTGGGGAAGGGATTCTGAATCTAATACAGGTTGTTAAGTTAGGCACCTTATAAGTGTTTTACCTGTATTTTCCTTGTAACCGTTTCTGACTTTTATGCCTCATTACTTGTACTCACTTAAAATCTATCTAGTTAATAAACTTGTTTTACTATTTCATCTAATGCAGTGTATTAAAGTTGAAATGTCTGGATAACTATTTAAGGTAATAAGAATGCATATTACTCCTTTAAAGGAATAGTGGACTTAATATATTTGTACGGCCCAGGAATGGGCTGGGCAGTGCAGGACATATATTTCAGGGGAAGATCTGGGATTGGGAGTGTGTTGGGGCCACCCTGCAGTACAGCCAAGATTGGTGAGAGCAGAGGTGTGCCTGCTTGCAGCACACAATGGACAGAGGTGGGAGCAGTCCAAGAGAGAGGCTACTGCACCTTGGCATTACCCCCCGTCACAGGGCAAGGGTGATGCAGCTCCCAACTAGTCCGGATTGTACCCTGCATGTTACACCCTTTGCTATGTTGCTCCATGTTACATCCTTGAGTCCCTCCATCTTCTTACCCCAGAGCTCATCCTTCCAGCCAAGCAGGGCTGGGTTCCCATCATCCTGCGGGAGCCAGTGACCTCATGTCTCCGAGGGGAACGACAAGGGGTTTTCAAAGACGTAAACAAAATGGCTAATAGACTGGAAAATCAATAATAATAAAATGATCTGTATATAAAATACGTGTAAGTGTATTTTAAATGAAGTCTATTAAAGGCAGCGCTCCCTCCCAACCAGGTCAAAGGGTCCCAGCACAGCACTGTTTGATTGAATTGAAGTGTGTGGTATGCTGTGTGTTTATCGGTGTCCTAGATCACCAGCAGCGTTGTTTTATTACACTAAGATGCAGTGGTAAGGACAAGAGCTACCAGCTTTATTGAGCATTCTCTGCTGGAGGCCCTGCCTGAACTGACTGAGCACCCTTCAGAAGGTCCTGCCCCCACAAGAACTGGGGCCTTATGACACAAGCTATAAATATTTCTTTGAGAGACAGGGGTCAGGCTGCTCCTAGGAGACAGTCCTTGCTTGTGCCAGGTGGCAATGAGGTAGAGCAATGTAACAACCAGGTAGTCCCAGGGTGTTCCAATGTGTAACGTGAATGTGAAATGTCTCGGCTGCTGTGAAACGCAGATGCCTGTGTGTTTGGGGAGTACATGCAAGTGAGTGACAACTGCACCTCGTGGCTAACATCGAATGCAGATTCTCCTTTAGCTCAGCTCAACCTAGGATTATTCCAGGTCAGCACTTGTGCATATGACCTTCCACCAATGCAATTCCATTCTGAACCTCAGCATCATTTGCTGTTCCAGCCCTTGCCCTCCGCATCCCTCTAGCCAAATATCACCTGGATTTAAGAACACTTACAGCCTTTCCTTCTCTTGCTGCTCCAGGAGTCCTTAATCTCCCCAGTCTAGAGAAACTCATTTTAGCCTCAAAAAAAAAACGAATGGTCCTGCAGCATCTTGGAGACTAACAAAAAAATGTAGATGGTATTGTAAGCTTTCTTGGGCACAACCCACTTCTTCAGATGAATGGAGCAAGGGATCCAGGGGTACAAAGAAATAGCAGAGAGAGAGGGGAGCCGGAGAGGGAAAGAGAAGAAAAATAATCTTGTTGATTAGAGTGTCCATGTTAAATGTGGCTAATAGAGTGGGCTGTAAGTGCCCGATGCTTCGCTTTTGGTGTCATTACAGTATTGAATATAGAGGCCCATCTAGTTCATGTCTTTCTAATTGGACCATTCATTATTTTTTAAGGGTTTTGTTCAGTTAGGCTGTGTCTAGACTGCATCCCTTTTCCATAAAAGGGATGCAAATTAGACATATCGCAATTGCAAATGAAGCGGGGATTTAAATCTTAAAATGAGAGAGAAGGGATCTTTTAGAAAAGGCTTTATTTTCCAAAAGATCCGCGTCTACACTGGTGCTTTTTTCCAGCAAAGCGCCGAGCCGGAAAAAAGCGGCAGCCATTTTTATGCTAATGAAGCAGGGGAGATTTAAATCCCCACTTCATTTGCAATTGTGATATGTCTAATTTGCATCCCTTTTATGGAAAAGGGATGCAGTCTAGACACAGCCCTACTGACTAACACAGCTATCCCTCTGAGTCAGTGGTTCCCAACCTTTTCCAGATGAGGACCCATTTTGACAATTCAAGAAGACTTAGTGACCCAAGGCAATTCAAACACAGGGGGGAGGAAGGAGTGCAGAGCCACCTGGGGAGACATTTGGCGACCCATTTGAAACTTAATGGTGACCCATATTTGGATTGCAATTTATACGTTAGGAAACCCTGCGCTGAGTCATTTTAGCCTGGAAGCACATGCCAAGGGTGACCCTCCCTCATTACAATTGGTAGCTATTCTGTGGAGATCCCATGCAATCAAGCATAATCCTGTTAGTTTGCCTCCTACCCCTTTGTTTATTACTCTCTCTCTCTCTCTCTGTAGGAGCCTCGAAAGTAACTTTTTTAACTGCAGCTGTGACATCCGCTGGATTCAGCTCTGGCAAGAGAAGGGTGAAGCAAACCTGCAGAGCCAAGAACTGTACTGCATGAATGTGGAGGCTGCTGTCATTCCCCTGCAGGAAATGAACATCAGCCAGTGTGGTAAGGAAAATCCCCTGCATGCTCAGGTTCACCTTGTTCCCCAGGCTATAGACAGAAGAGGCTAGGAGGGCCCCTCACGACTCTGGTCCATCCTATAGGGAGTGCTAAGTGACAGAGAAATATCATTGAAACCCTCCCCAGAATCACGTCTGGTTAACCCATTGAACTTACTGATGCAGGATACTAAGGCAAGTCAGAGTGAGCTTTTTGAAATGGATTAGAATAGCTTATGAATATCAGTGGCATCACTAGTGGAATTTGGAGTATTATTCCTCATGATTTAGAGCATTAGTTAACCATCAGCTGTGTTTGGGAAGAAATTTCCCCCCAATGGTATCATATTATCAAGCAAGGCACATTGTGGTCAGTGCATGCCTTAGCCTGAAGTTGCAGGAATTGTCCACTTTTTGAGAGAGGATATGCTTCATGTGCTTATGCTTCTATTTAGAGGATGCTAGAAACTACTTATATTAAAGAGACACTGGCAGTTTGATTGTTTTAAAATAATTTTTTTAGTTGGTGCACTTTTAAATTGGCAGATCCTTATAGTTTTAAGTGTGCGTGTGTCTGCATGTCCGTGCACACGTATTTTTTTGTTCCACGATGGTCTTTTTGTGTGGGTCCAAGAGCAACATTAGACATACCCAGCGCTGCTCCTTCTACCAGCATTCTCTCTTTGTTCACACTTAAATCTGCTGCCTTTTCAGTGTCAGTTGTGTTACTGCTCTTACTGGCAAGCAGGACCCAGGGAAGGTCCTGTACCAAGAACGGGACAGGGAAGGAGATTGTAGAGTAGGATCTGTTAGATGCCCAGTCTGGGGGAAAAGAGAGAAACATTTTAAAAAATGGCGTTGCTCTAATCTAGGAATTGTAAAGCATTTCTTGTAACAGTAGATGCACAATTATCAGTTGGAGATCAGCTATGACTTTCTAGTTCACAGTGTCTCTTTGTTCTAACTCTTCTTTATTAAAACCTGAAAATGGTCTGAAATATCTGCAGGTAGGTGAACTAAAGAGATTTGAGAGAGAGAACTGTAATTTCCTCCACAAATGAGAATTATAATCCTCAATGATTAGAAAATCCTTCGTGAGCAAAGAAAGGGGGAGAGGGGACTCCTTCTACTATTGGATGTGAGAGAACAGGGTGTTTACATACATCAATTTCCTGGGCTTATAGGGCAAACTGTTCCACTGATTCCCCACCCCCTAATTATCCCTAAAAACATGGAGAAAAGGCAGGAACAGAAGATGCCCAGCTAAGATCTTTCCTCCTGAGCTAAATCTTTCATTCAGAGATTGAATGGGCAAGCATCCAAATGACTCAAGGCAGTTTCACATGAGGCTTACTTGATCCTTGCATTCTGGCCTGGCACATGGTGTTGCTAGTTTGGGTTGGATACGTGGCTTGTGGCAGAATATGGGTATGGTACAGGATCCTGCCCAGCTCCCATTGCTATGTTGACATTACTCAAGAGTGAATCGCAGTCTCTCCTGGGCTCCCCATGTAGCTCTGCTAACACATCTCAGTCCTGACCTGCAGCACCTTTGCTGTCCCTAGAGGCTATTCTGACTGAGTTCAAAAGTGAATTCAGAGTTATGGGTCTGTTCTTGTTGCTGTGGGGGTCACTGAGTCAATGTTTGAACCCACGTTTTCAGGAGGGAGACGCCATTGCACTGTCCCATTGCCTCCTATTCCCTTCTTGTTTATTCAGGGCTCCCTCTCTTCCTCCTTTACTGATGCAGTCCTCAGTACCCTCCTCCCCCATGCATTCTGTGTCCAATCATTGTGCTGTGTATCCCCCTCCCCTCTCTCTTGCTGCTGGCACTGTCTCTTGCACACTGTGTGAATGTTTGGTGCCAGGGTGACTCAGCAGGGCAGAGGAGTAAGTCAGAGCCGCTATAAATCAGTATTTCTTTGGCACCTTGGAGGGAAGAGTAGGGGCGTCTTTCATTAGCAGAGATGTTGTTAATACGAGGACTTGTCCCTGGTCATCTTCTCTTGATTGTTATAAATTAGCGAGAAACTCTCTCTGTCTCTCTCCACTGTAAGTGCCAGGAGCTCTGTTCTCTGCCCTAGCTCACGCCGGATCTCTTGCCAGTGATTCTGTAGAAGTGGTTTTATTCCTCACAGATCTCTGCACCAGCCCAAGGGGCTTGGGGAGAAGGGACATTTGGGTTTGGATGACAACTGGCACTTGGACAGAACTTCCTGAGTTGTGAGCAATGTGCAAATTGCCAAGCAGAGAGAATATCCGTCCACCTGGCGACGTCCCCCATGTCACTCATCCCTTTCAGCATGAGAAGGCCAAGCTGTTTGCCATCTTCTGTTCTTCTCCCTCCCCCTCCTTCATTCGCAAGCCCAGGATGGTGCAGGCTGCTTAGCTGTAAGGAGAAGTCTGCTTGGGAGACTGAACTGGTGGGGGGCAGAACCCAAGTGCCCGTTCTGTGTCTTGGTGGTCAGGGTGCCCCCTAAGTGTCCTCTTGTTTGACTCCCTTAGATCTGCCTGAGATCAGCGTCAGCCACAATAACTTGACGGTGCGGGAAGGCGAGAACGCGGTGATTACCTGCAATGGCTCAGGGTCGCCACTGCCTGATGTAGACTGGACGGTTGCAGATCTGCACTCCATCAATACGCATCAGGTAGGAGGCCAAGGGGCTTGGGTGGCCAGGCACTTACTGTCCTTGCCGAGGTCCATCGCCATGGTGTGAACACACTTCACAGCAACCGAAGTGCTGGCCATGGGGATTTTCTGGGTCTTCACTTCTTTTGTTTTGCATTGTAATGGGGCCGGATGAGTCATCACCCCGGGAGAGAAGTGAAATCAGTGACTGTTTTAAATGGGTTGTATAGTCCACCCCAGCATCAGATTAGGAACCCTAGGGAATAGGAAGTATTAGCGGGTGGAGTGCAGATATTGAATCCAAGGCTCTTCCTTTGGGCGGATAGTTTACCACCTTTCGAGCTCCCTTGATTGCATGTTAGCCCATCTCCATTAGCTGGGGTTATATCTCCTTGCCTGGATGCATTGTGATGCTCACAGTGCCGTGCCTGTGGTGAGCCATGAAATGAAGTTTTGCATGGCCATGGTTGTTAGAGATCAGGGCATTTTATACAGGAGTTGGGATCCTCTGGGCCTGGGAGGTGGGTGGACAGGCATCATTTGCTGAGTTTTTCCTTATTGTTTGTTTTTTGTGTGGGGGAATTTCAGACGAACCTCAACTGGACCAATGTTCATGCCATCAATCTGACCCTGGTGAATGTCACCAGTGAGGATAACGGGTTCCTCTTGACGTGTATTGCTGAGAACGTGGTGGGAATGACCAATGCCAGCGTGCTGCTCACAGTCTACTGTAAGTAGAGGCAGGGAGACACTGGATAGATATAGGCTGGTGGGAGGTTGTACATTAGGGATGTAACAGTGTAGTCGATTAACCAATTAACTGATAAGCAAAAGCATATAGGTTAATGCTATAGACTACATGCATTCCCCCCTTTGCTAGTAAATTTTTTAGCAGGCTGGCCAGCAGCTACACCTGCTATGGCTTTGCATTTAAAGTGTATTAGGAACCAGGCGGGCAGGCACCCCAGCTCAGTTGTGGCTCGTGCCAGGTTCGGGAGCTCCACATCCTCCATGGACAGAGTCTGCTGCCACCCTGCACTGCTGCCTCTGTATCAGCGTGGGGCACCAGGCAGGATCTGGTCTTTGTGGTTTTTAAATTGGCTCACCTCGTGGACCGGCTCCTGCTTGCCACCCCGTGCTGCTGCCTCTAATACAGAGGCAGAAACATGGAGTATTAGGGGGCTCCTCAGGAGTGGGGCTGGAAGCGCACTGGCTGCTGGTCTCATCCCCAGGGACTATAGAATAGTGGAGTAACTGATAAGAATTCATGAGGTTCGTCAACTATTTAATTAACCGATATTTAACATCCCTGTTGTACAAGGGAACTTACTGAAAGTGTCTCCCCTGGGCAATTGTGGGGCACCAAGCTAAAACACACCTGTCTTGATTTACTGCCGTTGAGGGTGAGAACACGGAGTCAGAGTTGCTGCAGGAGACTGGCTGGAACCCGTCATAGGGCTACGTGTAAGAGGAAATATGCACAGCTTTCATTGTGGGCCAGTTACCTTGTCCTCCAGCTTCTCTCCATTTGAGCATGGCTGCAGAAATGGGCCTACTCCCGGTGAGTGTGCCAGTCACACCCTTTCACACGCACACGTGCTGGAACGAAGGGTGTGTGTGTGGGGAGGGAGGTGCTGCAGCTCTGGCTCCATGTTGCAGAGTGCTGTGGTGTCCCGAGTGAGGGCAACCAAAGCATGCAGAGACAAAATGCTTTGCTGTCCCTCATTGAGGTAGGCAAGCAAGCAGGGAAACCTGAGAACCGGCTGTCTGGGGCGGGGCGGGGTGGGGAGGAGGGAAGGGGCCCTTTAAGCACAGACCTCAGCCTCAGGCAGCAGCCACACAAAGTAACTCCTGACCTGATGCCCTACCGGACCTGATTCCGGCCGGCCTTAAATGCGATTCAGTGTCCACTCACTGTGGACGCACTATTTCAAAATAGCGAAATGTTATTCTGAAATGCATTTTGTATATAGACACTTTATTTCGAAATATCTTATTTCGAAATAAGTATTTCGAAATAATGTTGTAGTGTAGACGTACCCTTGGTTAACAAGGGATTGCATGGGTCAGGATTAAGGTGCATCGGCAGAGTTGTGAGGGGGGAATCTTGCATGGCCCCTCCCAGCTCCACCTTTCTCATGTTTTTCCACCTTGGCATGTTTTTCCTCAGCATCAAATGTTGAGCATCTTTAGAAAAACCAGAGAGGAAAGCCAATGTATCGTCCCGGCGAAATATTAGTTCTTATATGATTATTCGATAGCTCCTGGAGGCGGGACCAGCAGCCAGTGTGCTCCCAGACCCACTCCAGAGGAGCCCCCTGCTATCCTTCAGTGTCACAGTGGCTAAGGTACCTGCCTTGAGAGCCAGATGTTGAGGGATCGAGCCCTGCCCTCAACCAATGTGGACCTGGTACGCTTAGGATGTAGGACAGATGAGAGGGAGCCCAGAATGTATCAGAGGCAGCTTCCCATGCAGACTGGATCCTGCCTGGTGCCCTGTGCTGCTGCCTCTGTAGCAGCATGGGGTGGCAGCACCCCCTGTCCGTGGGGGGCCCAAACTCCCTGTGGACAGAGGCTGTGCCAGCATCCCACAGACCAGGCTCCCCTCCCCCGGTGCTGCTGCCTCTGATGGGGGTGGGGAGGACAGGCGGCTCCCCCCAAGCACTGGCTCCTGCCTACTCCCCCTCCCCCACTGCTTCTGTGGGAGGCAGCAGGTGTGGGGCAGGTGGCTCTGCGAAGCCAGCACACAAGGAGAGCCAGCTTAAAAGCCGGTTCCCCCATGTGTATCTTTCCTTATGCTGATAGAGAGGCAGCAGCATGGGAGGAGGGGGAGAAGCGACTCACATGAGCTGATATGTGTAGGGAGCTGGCTTGAAAACAGCTTAAAAACCAGCTTCCCACCTGTACCAGCTCCCAGTCTCCCTTCCCCCATATAAAGACAGCAAGAGGCAGGGATGAGTGTAGTTGATAAGATTAACCGATAAGCTAGTGGCTTATCAGTTAATTGTGTATTCGACTACACATTGACATTCCTAGTTAAGAGGCCTTTTAGGAGTGGGTACCATGCATATGTATTAAATGGAGGTGAACTCTCAGCTTTACCCTGCTACACTTTCTCTAATTGTAGCATTCCTGGAGGATACTCAATGAATCGGAGCTTCCCCAGGGAAGTTCAAGGAATTGAAGCCCCAAAGGACGTGCAGCCATTCTGAAGCCTGGAGGGATATTTGCTTGAATGGCTGAGAATTCCTAAACTACTGAATGTGACCAGAGAGCCCCAACTGGCACCTTTTAGACATGTGTATAATTAACAATGTACTAGGAAAGCCTGCTTAACATGAGCAGGCTGTTCCACTGACATTGGGTGGGGAGGGAGTACAACACTATGTATGTCAGGTGGACAGTTACAAACTTAATTTTGGCTGGTCTGCAGGGTCCAAATCCAAGATCTGATCTCAGAGCCTTTTCCCCAGACGTATGGAGCTGGCAGCGCTCACTGTGCAGCTTTTGTAGCGGCTGGAGTGGCTCAGCGGTGCCCCTTGACGTTGGTGCTCTGCATGACCCCATTCCGTCCTCCACCCCAGAGAAAAGGCAGCTGTGAGCAGGGCTATTTAGGAATTAAATGGGGTGGGGGGAGAGGAAAGTAGCTGGAAAGTCAGGGATTCCAGAAGACAACTCCAGTGCTGTAGGGAAAGCCATTTTTAATTTCTTTGATGTATCTATTATTCCAGGCAGGGTAGAGCCTGGTTATTTGTTCCTTTACTGGGGATTTTGGCTGTGGAGACAGAAAGTCCCTCTGTCCTGAATAGCTTGTTACACGCCGCTAGAATGAATGAGAACAACCCTCAGATACATGTTGGGAAGCGCTTTGCCTCAGTGCGAGTGCTATGAAATGCTGTGAGAGCAGCTCCTGTCTGAGACAAGCTTAGCTGATTCTTAAATAACAGCAGGTTGTCTCCTGCCACCCAAACAAGGCTTGGTTCCTTTGGGCCAGGCTCCATTCCAGCTCCCTGAGTAAGGCTGCTGCTCAGGGGCGGCCCGTCCAAATAGGCGGTCGCCTAGGGCGCCAAGTTAAATGGGGCACCAAATGGTGGCACAATATCATTGAGGGGTTTGGAGGTGGGGGCGCCGATTGCATGGTTTGCCTAGGGCGCCAGTTGCTGGCAGCTAGTCTAGGGCCACCCCTGCTGCTGCTTACAGACTGCACGGATCCTAGTTCATATGGCAGTTCAGCCGTGGGAGGGGTAGTTCTGCTAGCTGTTTGAGTGCACGCTGGTGGCTGGCTGCCTACAGGGAAATGAAGTATTCATCATCGCCTGGAATAAGAGAGTTTGCTTGGGTTGTGTGGTGAGTCCCACAAGTTTGCACTGTGTTTCTCTCGGCCAGATCCCCCGCGCATCCTGAGCCTGGAGGAGCCAGAGCTGCGCCTGGAGCACTGCATTGAGTTTGTGGTGCATGGGAACCCAGCACCCAGCCTCCACTGGCTGCATAACGGCCAGGTCCTTAGGGAGACAGAGATCATCCGCATGGAGTTCTACCAGCAGGGCGAAGTGTCTGAGGGTTGTCTGCTCTTCAACAAGCCTACTCACTACAACAACGGCAACTACACCCTCGTGGCCACCAACCCGCTGGGTACCGCCAACCAGACCATCAAAGGGCATTTCCTCGAGACGCCCTTTCCAGGTGAGAGAGTCAGCCCTTGTGTTTCTCTAGGGCCTTGCATCTTGGAGCACTTAGCAGACTGCTATAGAAGCCATGCACAAGGTTCATTGCACCTACCGTTAAAAATACAGCCCCCTCTTGTGCACAATGTCGTGACTTTTTAACAGCATGGAGCAACATTGCACATGAATCTAGACATGGGTGTGAAAAAGGGTTGTGTATCCTGGTGAAACCTCAGTGGGATTTTAGGGAGGCAGGAGGTCATTATACAGACTGGCCTTGAAATAGGAGCTAACATACCTCTTGGTGCAAAGAGGTGGCCATGAAATTTTACTGGCGTTGAGTGGTCGTGGTCTTTTTATCAAGTCTGTCTTGAAAGATGGTAGCTAGAACAACATGCCATACTGGGGCACTTGGGTCCGATCAACCATGCACAGATCACACATGACCCTACTAGCTTAGAGGAATGCCCAAACAATATAATACAATGGCAGGAGACCCCCCATTTTCAGTTACATTTTGACTGAAAAGAAAATGACGGGATTTTGACTTTCATTCTGCAATGTTTCTGGTGGTCTTTGCTCAATGACTTGTCTGTCAGAGATGGGTTAGGGCATGCAGTGTATCTTGTGTTATCTCTGACGCCCCTTAACGAGGCCTCTCACTCATTTGGCACCGAACAGTCTTTTTTGGCATACTACGGAGGTAGTGGTGGTGTGTGGAGGAAAACCCTTTCAAAGGACTCGGTGAGATCATTTTACTTCTATCAAGTGGCTATGATGTCGGTGGAATGCTACCTATTTTAATTGAAAAAAAAATCTTTCCATTTTGGTGCAACTGCACTCCCTCCGTTCCCCCCCCCCCCCCCCCACAAACCCCTCCTAGGTCCTTTGCATCAACTGTTTGTTAGGCATTCTCAGGAGATGGCTTGAAATTCCTCACTGTGTCACAAGATGATGTGTGTGGTGAATATGTAGAAGGAAAAATGAAGCAGGGGAAGCTCTAGGAATAGGGGTGAAATCGAGAGGGTTGTCATGGCTGGGCTGCCTAGAAAGGGTGGGAAGGTTCTTGCACTGCCTTCTGCTTTTGCCGCACCAGATCAGGCATCATAGAGTTAGCAGAATGGCACGTGCTGTGGGTAGGAGAAATGCCACGAGAAAATGACAGCTCCATGTTGGCTCCTGCAGCCCCTAGAAAACCGAGCCAAATAGAGCACTTGCTATCCACAGAGCAATACCGACGGCATTTTTCATTTATTATTTATATCAGACCGTCTATGGGCACAGAACTTTCCTGAAGATCAAATACAGCAACTGGAAACCAAAATCCCTGCTTTGAAGAAGTGACCAATCTAAAGACAAGAACAGAAACAGAAGGCAGTGGGGAAAATATATTCAAGCTTCAAGGATGATAATCTGTCTAGCTCCTTAATCTATGTAGGCTTTCTGTCATCTGGGAGGAAGGGCACAGAGGTTGGAGTAGGGAAATAGGGGTTGTGTTCTCGCCTTTGTCGCTTCCCATTTCTGTGATTCAGGTTCGCTGTCTGTAGAATGTAAATAATAACACTTTGTTTCTGAAGCATCTGCAATGTGCTTGGTGGGTGCTAGGCATTTTCCAAAGGTAACCGGAAGCAGGTCTGCTGCTCCAAATTGCTGATGCTAAAAATTCATTCACTCTGGCCACAGTGTTGAAAAAATAAGCTAATGTTTGTAAATTTTTTGAAATCCTTATATAGAAAGTGCTGGAAAAGGATAGATAGATAGATAGATAGATAGATAGATAGATAGATAGATAGATAGATAGATAGATAGATATAAAAACTAAAGGTTCCCCACTTTTTTCACCTGCCACTACATCCATATTTTTCCTTTCACGATCCCGTGTCATTGTGGCAGTTCCCCCTCCAATGATGTAATCAGTGCCTGATTTATTTTTCTTGAAGTTCACTGACCCACACATTGCTAAAATTGATATTATCATTCAGTGCATCTGAAATGCATAGTCTTGCATTAAAAAGTTGGTTCCTCTAGAACAGTGTTTTTCAACCTTTTTTTTATAAAATACCCCTTTAAAAAAATTATAAGTACCCCCTTTTTATATATATCAAAACATAAGTACCCCCAGTACCTACAGTTTTCAGACACACAATTTTTTTTCTACCATTGCAACACATTTGTTTAAACAACTTAATTGTAGCCAGGCGGGCGATGACATTTTTGGGTGTAAAAAGTACAAAAATAATAAAGTGCTGTAAAACTTAAAACAAAAATTCAGTTTTCTCCAAGTTTCAGGTGTGTTGATGTACCCCCCAGACTTCTCTCAAGTATCCCTAAGGGTACTCGTATGACTGGTTGAGAAACACTGCTCTAGGAGATGTCAGGAGCTGCATATTCAATAAACCTCATTACTGCCTCTAGTTTTCTGGGGAGGTTTTTGCTGCAGGAGCAGAATTTTTTAAAATGAAAGTTTAGTCTCATAGAGTCATACACTTTAAGGCCAGAAGGGACCATTGTGATCATCTAGTCCAGGGGTGGGCAAGATACGGCCTGTGGTCCATGGCCTGTCCTTACAGCATGGAGCAGCGCTGCTCAAAGTGTTTGGCTACTTCCTGTGGCGCTCTGTGCCTTTCTTCTCATGCTGCCCTTTCCCCAGCAAAATCTCTCAGCTTCTATTGGCCATAAACCAGCCAATGGGAGCTGAGAGATTTTGCTGGGGGAGGGAACAGTGCAGCACAATTTCTCAGCTCCCATTAGTCAGTTCCTGGCAAATAGAAGTTGAGAGATTTTGCTGGGGGCAGGGGTAAAACGTGAAGCCTCCCCTCACAGTGCTTAGAGCTACATGGAACAGCCAGATGCTTTGAGAGGTCAGGGGCTGCTGACAGGCAGGGAAGCCTGCCTGAGAATGCTGCTGGCTGGGAGCTGCTTAGTTGTGCGCCTCTCAACCAGAACCTGCCTCTGGACCCCACTCCTTCCCACACCCAACTCCCTCCCAGATTCAGTACCCCTTCCTATACCCCTCCCCCCAAGCCAGAAACAGAGGCAGCAAGGAGAGGAGAGTGGGAGCTGGTGTCCATAAGGAGCTGGCTTAAAAGCTGGTTCCCTACAAGCACTAGATCCACCTGTTCCCCACCCCCATGCTGCTGCAGAGCCAGCAGTGTGGAGGGTAAGTGGGGCAGGTGGGAGCCAATACCAGCATGTGCAGCTTTCAAGCGGCCTCCCTGAATGTGCTGGCTCTGCTGACCTGCCTGCCAACCCCCACCCCGCCCCCGCACACTGCCTCCTAGAGAGAAAGGGGGGGAGGTGCAGGCAAGAGTTGGTACTGGGGGAAGCCAACTTAAAAACCCTTTCTCCCCAGCACTAGTTCCGCAGTGATGCCTGCCCCTGCCTTTCACTGCTGCCTCTATTAGAGGCAGCAGCATGGGGCTGGGGAGAGGTTGAGTAGGGGAGGCTGCTGCGAAGCAGCTTCTGTTTGCAGCTGGCCTGGGCTAAGTATGTTAACTAGCGATTAATTTACTAGTCGAGTAACCGATAGAATTTCCATTGGCTACTTGACTAATCGATAGGCACTTCCATGTTCCACCTTTGAAATATACAAGAGCCTCAGCGGGGGCTCTTGTGCATTTCAAAGTTGGAACGCCACATGGAGCCCAGGGCCAGCGGGAAGTCAGAGTCCTGTGCTGGCCCAGGCTCCATGCTGTGCTTCCTCTTTGAAATGCCCAAGAACCCCACTGGGGACTCTTGTACATTTCAAAGCTGGCATGCTACCCAGAGCCATGGGTCAGCTAGGGTGTCTCCAAGCTGCACAGGAGGGTAGTGAAGCACTGGAATAGGTTACCTAGGGAGGTGGTGGAGTCTCCATCACTAGAGGTGTTTAAGTCTTGGCTTGACAAAGCCCTGGCTGGGTTGATTTAATTGGGATTGGTCCTGCCTTGGGCAGGGGGCTGGACTTGATGGCCTTCTAAGATCTCTTCCAGCTCTATGATTCTATGAAATGCTGCACGGAGCCCGGGTTCAGCTGAGGAATCCCCAGCTGACCCTGGGCTCCACATAGCACTTCCGCTTTGAAATGCCGTGGCAGCGTTTCAAAGGGGCAGCACTGCACGGAACCTGGGATCAGCTGTGTGGCGCTATCCCTTAGAAACAGTGCCGGGGACTCCGGGCTCTGTGAGGCACTGCTGCTTTGAAGTGCCCCCTCTTTTGGCCCCCTCTTGCTGCCTTTATCTGATAGAGGCAGCAAAGGAGGGAAGCGACTAGTCGACTATCCTGTGGACTATCTGATAAGCATTTGCTTATCAGGTAGTCGACTAGTCAACTAGTCCTTGACTTCCCTAGCCTGGGCTACCACAGACAGAGGCTGCTCCATTACAGCAGCCCCTGTCCGCGGAGGGTTTGAGCTCCCCGCAGACAGGGGTGGCTGGCTCCCCTTGCAGACTGGCTCCCGCCTACCACCCTGCCTTGCTGCTTCTGATACAGAGGCTGCAGCAGGGAGCAGGGCAGTAGGGGGCTCCCTGGAAGTGTGGTTGGAGTGCACTGGCTTCCAGCCTTGCCCCCGAGGGCTATCAAATAGCTGTGTAACTGATACAATTTCATGTGGTTACATGACTATTCAGTTACACGATCTCTAACATCCCTAGCAGACACTTGGGAAAAGAATTCTCAGTCATGACTCAGAGTGCTCCCCCTCTATTATCCCATCTCTGGCAATTGGAGACACTTGCTAATAGTTGTGAAGAGACCCATATGTCATTGTGGACAGTCTCACTGCAACGCCCCTCCATAAAGCTATTAAGATCAGTCTTAAAACAAGTTAGGTTTTTTGCCCTCTTCCCCCTTCCCTTGGAAGTCTGTTCCAGAACCTTGCTCCTCTGATGGTTAGAAACTTTTATGTCATTTAAGGCTAAACTTATGTATGGTTAGTTTATATTCATCTGTTGTTTTGCCAGCATCGTCCCTTAACTTAAATAACTCCTCTCCCTCTGTGGTGTTTTTCTCTCTGATATATTTACAGACAGCAATCATTATCTCCCCTATTTTCCATTTTGTTGGGCTAAACAAGCCAAACGCCTGAAGTCTTATGTCTTAAGGTAGGGTCTCCACTGCTCTGATCATGCTGGTAGCCCTTCTCTGCATCTGTTCCAGTTTAAATTATTTTTTCTTGAACATGGGAGACCAGACTTGCACACAGTGTTCCAGATGAAGTCTCTCCAGTGCTTTGTATAATGCTAATAACATTTTCCTATCTGGAAATACCATGCCTGATGCATCCTAAGATTGCAGTTAATCTTTTCATGGCCGTAGTCAGTGGTGGCTCGTGGTCATCCTCTAATTGATCAGTGCACCCTGGTCTTTCTCCTCCTCTGTCACTTTCAACTGGTACATCTCCACCAAAATTACATCAACACTTCTTCTCAGTCCTGAAGGACACTTTGCAGTATTCAATTTCATCCCATTTCTATCCAGCATTCAAAGTCATCTAAATCTTCTTGTACGATGATCTGGTCGTCCCCCATATTGGCAATATCTCCCTACTTCGGGTCAGATTTTATTGGTACACTCCCACTTTTTGCGTCATTTTCATTAACGAAAATGTTAAATAAGTTTGGTCCCAAGACTGACCCCTGAGAAACTTAACTAGGAACCTCCCTCTGTCATCTCCTTTTTAACCAGTTTCTGATCCACCTTCTGATTCTCATACTAATCTCTATCCATTTAACTAATAATTTGGAACTGTATCAAATGCTTTACTGAAATCCAGGTAGATTAGTTCTACTGCATGTCCTTTGTCTAGACAATTGGTTATCTTCCCAAAGAGATTAGATTGGTCTGGGATGATCTACCTTTTGTAAAGCCAATGTTGTGTTTTATCCCAATTACTGTTGACCTCTATGTCCTTAACTACTCTCTCTTTCATAATTTGTTCTAAGACCTTGCATACAGTTGAGGTCAAACTAATGGTCCTGTAGTTTCCCAGATAGATTTCTTTTCATTTTTTAAATACGGGTACTATATTTGCAATTCTCCAGTCATAAGGTATGACCCTCGAGTTGACAGATTCATTAAAAATCCTTGCAATTTCATGGACCAGTTCCTGTAATATGAGATTATGTGGGGCCTCCCCCAGTTTGGTCCCATTTTTAAGTTCATCCATGTTTGAGTTTGGCTTCCATCTCAGATGTGGTAATTTCTGCTTCCATATCCTAGTTCCATTCGTCACCCTGACACTACCCTCAAGCGCCTCATTATCCTTATTAAAAACGGAGGCAAACGAGTTGTTTAGATGTTGAGCCATACCTTTGTTATCTTTAATCTGCATTCCACCGTCAGTGCTTAGCGCTTGTTTTCCTTGTTTTCTTTCTTTTTTAAAAATGTGGATAAAGAACCTTTTACTGCTGGTTTTCATTTCCTTTTTAAGTTCCAACTTTGCTTGGCTTGTGGCAGGTCTCACTTTTCCCCTACACTTTCTGATGTTCACGAGGTAACTTTCCTTGTTGTCCATCACTTCTGCCATTCCTTGTAGGCTTTCTCTTAATAACTTGATTGAAATGTATGTTCATCCAGTTTGGTGTTCTACCCTTCCCTACATTTTTCCCCCCTTGCTCAAAGTAATTCCAAGCTTCTTCCACATTCCGATCCTTGAGTTCTTTAGTTTCCCTAACTTATTCTCTTAACTTTTTCAAGTGTTCCCTTTTGAATCAAGGACCCTAGCTTCAGACCTATTTTTGTTTACATTTCCATTTAGTTTAAAGTGAATTAATTCATGATCACTCAAATCAAGGTTGTCCTCTACAACCAGGAGTCCTCCGAGGTCCTTGCTACTTACCAATGCTAAATGTAAGATAGCAGTGGTCACTTCTAGGTTCTATGACTGTTTGGTGAAGAAATCTGTCACCTCTCCCATCCAGGAATATCTGGGTCCTACCATTTATGCATGTGTCCTCCAATATATATCTGAGAAATGAAAGTCTTTCATAATCACACTAGTCCCAGTAGCTTTTATTTCATTAAACATATTAGCAGTGTCTCTCCATATCCAAATCAGATCCCAGGTGTCCATAGCAGACACAAGCACAGTCCTGGTGGAACCTTTGTTACCTTTCTTCTCCAAATAGATTTTGACTGAAACAGATTCAGTTTTATCCATTCCATCACTTCTAATTTCTTTACAATCTACGCTATCATTACTGTACAGTGCCACAACGCCATTATTTATTTATTTCCTGAAGAGCACATATCCTTCTATGCCTGTATTGCATTCCTGGCTATTATTTCACTATGTTTCTGTTCAGCTTAAAATATCTACTTTCACTTCCTGAAGCTGTAGTTCTAGTTCCTCCATTTTGTTACTCAGGTTCCTTGCATCGGTGTACAGACAGACACCTTATTTGTTTCTGTCTGGCATTGGTTGGTTTTCTCGCTGGATTAGGTACAGTCATTTTACTGCCAGCGTACCTGACTGTTACTGTCAGTGGTCTGGCATTGTCTTCCTTCTTCTTGTTCATTTTCCTGCTTTCTTGTTAATTTCTTCATTGCTCTTTTAATTAAGTTTCCTCCCTTTCAGTATTAGAATCAGATTACAAGAGCTGCCAACCTCCATCCCACGACTCAATAGCTGAACATCCCAAGCTCTCCTTATAGCACCATTGTCTGAGCCATCTGTTGATCATCATAATCTTGTTTTGATCATGGTGTTCTACTAGATCATGAATCTACCATCAGAATTCTCTGGTCCTGCATGCATTTGCAAATCACAAGGTTTTCCCTTCATTCGCCTCTCTCCTTCCCTCCATCACCTGCTCAAATCCCCTTTGAAATTCCACCACAATTTCTAGCTGCCGCTCCAAGCTTTGGATCGTTTCTTTGATCAGATGTGTCAAATCACACTTCATACAAATGAAGCACCTTTCAGGTACCTTCTCCAGGATAATGCACATCCCCCTGCTTCCACATCCAGTCATCTTCATAATCTTTTCCATTCTTTGGGTCACTACTACAGCTGCCTCTGCAGCTGTCATAGTCTTCCCTCCTAAGCTCCTGTGAAAGAACCCAGAACGCCCCAGGCGGAAAACTCCTCTGTTTTTGGCTCTGTTTGCTGACTCCTGCGTTGCTGTCTCTGGAAAATTTCCAGCCCCCCTCAAATAAAAAAGTGTAGTGGCTTGCCTGGGAGTCAAGAACTACTGATCTAATCCATCACAGCCCAATAACTGAATCCCTGTGAACCAAACTTCAGTTCATTGGGGGCTGTACATATGACCCTGGGACTATATTTAATTCCCTTCCAAGCCTCTGCCATGGTTTTATAGCATTATCCCAGGCATCCTTTGCTGGCAGAGCTGTGTAAAATCCTGTTAGTATCAGGGTCAATTTCTTATGTTGGCGTGTACATTGAAAGCTGATGATGTTCTTGTGCTATGTAAACTGATTGTCACTGAGAGCTTTATAGACGTTGTCACCTGGGACCCTGGCAAGTAGTTTTCTTTGGAAGGAGCTTCAGTGAACACCCTGAGCTGGTCAAGTTGCTGAGGTGGATGACTGACAGGGCCAGCTTTTCAGGGTGGTGCAACTGTAGTGCAGCATCTTTTTCCCCACCAGCCACACACCTCTGTCCTCCTGAGCCCATTTGCTTCCAGCCCTCACTTCACCACAGCGCTGCCACTGCAGCTTGCTCCTAACTTGTGTTGCCCATCCTCCAGGCACTGGAGACATGAGGTTTCCATTTATACCTTATGAATGCACTCGAATCCCAACCTGCAGTGCCCCTCCATTTCAGGTCAAGCTCCCTCACAACTGTTCCACGGCACCCCAAATCCTGGCCTACCACACACTGAGGTTATTTTGACCCATGACTGCCAATGGGCCAACAATTGGGAAGTTTTGTTCTCTTGCCCTTCCTTCCCAGAATCCCGCCCAGCTCTGCCGTGTGGCTCCAAACAGAGAAATCTCATAAAAGTAGCTATGTCAGTTATGGGCAACCAGTGGCCCTTGGGCCACACATGGCCCATTGGGGTTCAATGTGTGGCCCACAAGTCATTTTGTTTATCATTGCTCATGCACAGCATTGACAGATTCCACTGGTTTCTGTCCAGTTAGTTCTTTTCCTACCAGTATTACTAAAGTGACATGCACATAAAGCGAGGGCATATGCAATGAATTGCCTGCAGATTGCACGCAACATTGATTGAGAGCCATGGGCTCTGCATCCAGTTGAAGCACTACAACAGTTTAGTTGACACACCCCACACATTCTAGGTACGCAAGTGCAATTAGAAAACCACCTCATCCCGAGAAACTGTCTTGGTTACGACAACTTTGCAGCACATTGGTATGAAGGAGGTCTACTCTTGTGGCCCATCACTGAGTATAGTCTTCCTAGGAGGGTTTTCCCTCTTCTCCCTTTGCAGTCAGTGAGCTGGCACTAGCTAGGGGCTAGCTTGTTCTGAGGCCAGGCTACACCAAAGGGGAAGTCCAAATCAAGATATGCAACTCTAGCTACGTTAATGATGTAGCTGGAGTGGATGCATCTTAATTCAAGTTTTCCTGATGTCCCCACAGTGGGAGCCCAATGGGAGCAAATGCTTCCATTGTCTTCCCTTACTCCTCACAGGAGGAGGAGTACTGGCCACTGATGTGGGCACCCTTTGAGTTCGATTTAGCAGGTTTTTACTAGACCTCCTAAATCAAGCTTCAGAAGATTGATCGCGGCACTGTCGATCTTCCGCTTAGTGAAGGTGTGGCCTGAGAGATATGCCCTTGAACCTCCCTGGGCTGGTTGGGATGATGAGGGAGTGTGGTTGAGAAGTATTTGGATGGGAGGGGCTGCCATCCCTTTATCATGCTGTTAATTGTGTTGCTTCTCTCTTTGTCCTTTTCACAGGGGGTACAGATAACTTTGTGTCAAGTAAGTGCCTTCTGGCTTTTTGCTTTGTTACTTTTTTCACTCCTGAATCCAAGTACCTTGCAGATGGCGTTTGGGGGCATCTAATGCTCTAGTGATAGATAGGAGGGCTTGTTAGGGAAGGTGATGGGAAGCAAGACACATATTTTTGCCTCTGCGAGAGCCCTAGTGTACTAAAGAAGGCTTTTATGCGCTGCAGTCTGTAGATCTTGGATGGATCTATTCCTGCTTAGTGGGGTCCTGAAGTAGGATCCATACCAATGGAGAGGGAGGCATATGTTGTGCTGGTAGCACAGGGGTTGGGGGAAGAGCTGGGAAGCATGACAGAGGCATACATGTGTTCAGTGTGTCTTCTAATAATTCATATAGTGGTTGTAGGTTTGGGGTGCCACTGATAGGCGGTGGAATAGATGCCTTGTCCACTGAAATGAAAGAAAAAGCAATCTTCAGAGCCAGTGTTTAGGGGGCTTATGTGGTTCTGGGGCCTGGGGAAGTAATATAGAACCTCTCTGCTTGAGATTCCTGATTTAAGTTAGGTACAGGTTGGTAGTGCCCCAAAGAAGTTGTCATTGCCCCTATGAAATGAGCAAATGGGTCTCAATCCCCTTCTTAGAAGAACAATCGTCCATAACCCAAGCACTAGTTTGGCCTCCTTATTGGGGCAGTCTGAGGACAAGCCAAAGCACTGACTGTGTCCTGGATATATATACCCCTTCCCTTTTCATTCTAGTAGGGACTCTTCCAAGTTAGTTCAGCCCCATGGAACAGGTGGGTAGGGTAAGTGCTGCACCTGATCTATGGCTGGGAGACTTCTGTCTCCTGGGTTTTCAATCACCAAGATTCATATGCATTTAATTTTAAAAATCATGCAAGCCATTGTTGGTTTTAATTTGGCAGGATTCAGTCTTGCAGCAATCTGCATTCCAGGGCGGCTGGAACCACTAGCTTTCCTCTGGTGCTGGGAGGCATGTGGGTGGATGAAGTGTACTCACCCACAGAACACTTGGGATCAGACAGTGTCTAATTAGCTGGGTTGGAGAGGCACTGTGTCCGATTAGTAACTGGGCTCTGCTTCCTCACTGCTGAGTTACAATGGATCCTAGAGATCTTAAATAGAAAAGACCTATTAAGTCATTCAAGCCCAATGAGACTTGAATTAAAAGTCTTGGAAATAGAAGGCAAGAGACCTGATTCCCTGGGCTAGCTAGTACTATATAGTGTGGCATCACAAGATTGACGTGTTCTGGTGCCAGGTGGGAGGGGGGACACAAATCAAATATTTATTCTTTGCTCTTCTGGTTCCAGTTGGTGACTATGAAGTGAGTCCCACCCCACCTATTACTGTGACCCACAAACCAGAGGAAGATACGTTTGGGGTGAGTCCTGTCTTCTTTCGTACAGGGGAAGCATTTTCTATTGATTTCTTCTGTTGCTGGTGGATAGCCGGTATGCTGATTGCACCATCATTATGTCTATACTCAGATATTTGTTTGTAAGTAAAACCCTCCCTTTGCAATTCATGATGGCCAAACTTCAGAAGGTTCAATGGTTTAGGATGAATAAGCAGAGATACTATGAACCATGTGAGCTCTTGAGTTTGCAAAACTGGGTTGGGAATCTCTTGAAGACAGAGTCTCAAGCAAGGTATTTCCTGCAGGGTCAGAAATAATGGGAGTCTGAAAAAGTGACAAATAAACCAATTAATTGAGTTGTTTCATGCTAGAATAGAACATTTAGGAGCATGGATTTAGCTTGGGTTTATTTTCATCACTACCGATGCAACCATCCCTACTTTACCCTTCCTGCTGCACTTGCTAATGTCATTCTAGGATTTCATGAAAATGGCTGAAATAAGTGAACGGTTTGCCAATTCATTTTACTGGATTTGCAAGACCTCAAAATTTCACTTTTCACAGGATCCAGACTGAGAAAGGGAAACAAATGTGAGTAGTAGTGCTAGGGAAATAATTAAGATTTCACACAATTGCCCTCATTTTGTGAAAGTTTTTGTGACTCTTGAAAACCAGAAAACATTTAAACAAGACAAACCCTTGTTCATTTCCAAAAGGTTTGATCCAGCTGTAACTCACAGAGAATTGACCTTCATAGAATGGGGCCTTACTAGTGAACAGCACCAAGTGTAGAAAAAATAAATGCAGAATATATACAGGAGAACAAAAATAATACTTGTTAAAATGTGACATTTTAAAAATAAAACCATACGTATATAGAAGACGGGGAAAAGCATCAAGCGATGAAAGGAAGCATGTCTCTGTGCTAAGTGCTGTATTTTTTGTTGTTGTTACTGAACACATCACTGTCAGCGGAACACAGGTCCAAATGCAGTAAGGAGTCCTGGAAGGCAGTAAGCCTAATTGTCCAAATGCAAATGACAGAAACCCTGAAAGGAAGCTGTTTAGAGCAACACAATTAAAGGATCTTGGGTAAAGATTTTCAGAAATAAATATTAATAAATATAAAAAGGAGCTTTGGGTTGTAAGCCCTTGTGGGCAGGGATGATCTCACTTCTGTATCTCTATAGTGCTGGGCAGAAGGGGGTCCCTGTGTCAATGGGGGGATTTTGGGGACTACCATAGTATAAATATTTAGCATTACTACTAATGAAGTCTCTTCAGGGGCTTCAGAAGAAGAGTTTTACCACCTTCTGTCTCTTGTGTTTTCTGTTCCCTTATTTTTGCTTCTGAGGGTTGTTTGCACAGTGACAGGATTGATAATGTGAAAGAATCCTTCTTCTACTGCATGTCACCTATCTCAAGCTAGTATCTTCTTGTGGTTGTGCAGCCACAAAGTTGGTTAAGATGTGTCAAAATGGAGATTATGAAGGGTCAAAAAACCAGGGCATTAAGGAACAGTAAGAAGCGAAGATTTCATGCAGAGGTACTTGATGAGTAAAGAGCGAGGGTTCAGAGAGATGGGAAATGTGATATTGGAGCAGAATTGTATCTGTATAGAAATGATTCTTGTTTTTCCAGTAGCAATAAGAGGCTCTTCTAGTTTCAAAATTGCATTAAAGACATTTTTATTCAGATGTATCCCCCGCCACAGCAGGCATGCATGGTGGTGTCGAGAATGTAATTGTATGGAAGGAGTGATTGAGATAGGAGACTTCTACAATTCAAGTCTGAACTGGTTTTGATATCCTATGTTCCTCTAAGCTAACTTTCAGATTTGCCCCTTGCAGGTGTCCATAGCAGTGGGGCTTGCAGCTTTTGCGTGTGTCCTCTTGGTGGTGCTCTTTATTATGATCAACAAATATGGTCGCCGGTCCAAGTTTGGGATGAAAGGTACGTGTATCTGTATTTCTCCAGCAAGAGGCACTTGGAAGGAATGCCAGGCCCTAATGTCACATTATGAAACATATTGTGTTTTATTTCCACAAAAGGTGTCTGGCAGTACCAGAGCCCTTTCCAGTACTAGTACCTCCTCTATTCATTGTGTGGGCCTAGAGAGCAACAGAGACTTTGTTTTTGGTTGTTCTGGGCTGCAGATGTTCCTGCTATTGGGAATAAGTGTATGTGGTGGGGAGTTGTGGGGGGACTTTGGATCCTGCTCTCTATGGCAATGTACAGGAGTTGTTGCACACTGACGAGTGAATGCCTTTGTGCTGTGTTGGTCCCAAGATATCAGAGAGACAAGCTGGCAGGGGTCACATCTTTTATTGGACCACTTTCTGTTGGTGAAAGGGAAGAGCTTTTGAGCTCACACAGCGCTCTGTTTCAGATCGGGGGAATGTACTCGAAAACTTATCGCTCACTAAAAGATCTTACCTCACCCTCTTTGCCTGTCTCACAAGTCTCAAGGGAAATGCTGTTTGGCTGCACTGTGTTAGGAAGGGTTGGGCACATGGGAGCGGGAGATAGAAATACATGAAATTGTATTTCTATCTCCTTGGTGTATTGGCTAATTCCTGATGGAAAAGCAGGCGAGTGGATTGTGAGTTGGTTTGTGAAGGATGAAAATACGGTGTTGTGAATCTGTGGGGTGCTTGTGAAGAGCAAGTGATGTTTCAGCAGGTTGCGAGGGGTTTTCCTGCTGCTTCCCCATTGGAATGTTTCATTTGTTTTCTCCGCCGCGTCGTGGCTATCCTCCTGGGAACTGTTTCAGGCAGGCTAGGTGGTGCTTAGCCAATGAGAAGACAGTGATGTTTGCCATATGGAGCCATTCTTTCTGTTCTCCCCAGCAACATAGTTGCTTCTCTTCAGGATAACGGGGCTCGTGCCAAGAGAAACTGAATCATTGAGCACCGTCTGTTTTTCATGATTTGCCGTGTGTTTATCTCCAGCCTTGGCACGTTGGTGGTGCACAGAAGAGCCTAGTGGGACAGGTTTATAACATAACAAAGTAGTTGCCAGCCTCCATCCCTGTTAATACAGGCATTGTACAGCCAAACACGTGGTCTGTCGTTAACACAATCCTTTTCAAAGGCTTCCGAGGGGCAGCTGATTTTCCCGTCCAGGCTGGGGCCCACCTTTGAGGAGCAGGGTGAAATTTATTGGGGGCATGGCTTGTGCTTGTCCAGAGTTCTGACATTTCCGGAGTATATCCAGGTGGACTGTGGCTGGTGTTTCCCCTGTGGGGCCTGTGGAGATGGAGGACAGGACTTTAATTAAACAGCAGAACTACTGCAGCAACTTAGCAATATTTAACCCATATGTCCATGTATGGGAGAAATCTGTTAGGATGTACAGACTAGTGGAGGTAGAATGGGGGTGCAAGTCATGATTTCTGTGTTTTTATTTCCCTCTCTTCCACTGAGTCAGTTTGTGACCTCACACAAATAATTGGCTTAACCAGGCATTCTGTTTGAGCTTCCCTGTTTGTAAAGTGGAGATGCAGTTTACCAACTTCATACGGGGGGAATATTGAAGAGTCATAGGAAAAATGTTTCAATGATCTAGCATCTGCTGCTGATAGTGCAAAATGTTATCTGTAAAAGAAAAGAATAAATATGCTCCCACACATGAAACACAGATGAATGTGAATATCATTTGGGTAACTCACCTCTGTAGATGGATGGGCAGATGTGTATTCGCATGGACACTAAAGGGTTCTGTTAACTGAATGTGAATCTTGAATGGGATTTGAATTCCCAGAAGCCTGAGATGTTCTGTGGTAAAATTCCCTTTTGGCATGTGCTGTATTTAGATAGCACAAGCTTTTATCAAGAAAAACCTGGGTTTTCTTTCATTAAGTTGATGTGCTAAGTGAGAGCCCCTTTTGTTATTCTAATAATAAATTGTAGCTATAAATGTCCCCATGTAGATTTAGTTTTTTAGGAGTTTTAATGGTAAGGCTTTTAGAAAGACAGACTCTGCAGTGTTTAAATGTGTTTTAAAATACAGAGAGATGTCTCATGGGACTTCATCTTGTTTCACTGATTATGCTGCTAATCTCAGCTATGGATGTTAAGAAATGTGTAATTTGTTAATCATGTAGTCAACAAAAGTTTTGTCGACTACACAATTAATTGATAAGGGTTAGCAGTGAAAGTATGCAGTTCTGGCTCGCGCCGGGTCCCAGCAACTACCCCAGCTGCGGCTCTGCACTAGAAGCCCTTTAACAGTCGGCATGTGGTAAGGATGTTAAATTGCAGTTATCTGATAAATCATGTAGTCGATACAACTTGTATCGACTACATGATTAGTCGATAAGGACTCTGGATTTTAAATGTAGTAAGAGCCACCGGACACTTACTACATTTAAAAGAGAGAGGCGCAGCATCCCAGACCAGAGTGAACCAGAACTGCTTGGTCCCAGTTCGTGCTGAGTCCAGCAACCCCTGTTTGTGGCAGCCAGCCCTGTCTGCCGGAAAAGAGGTTGCTCCTGTTTCCTGATAGTGGCCATTGCCAGGTGCCTCAAATGGAATGAACAGAACAGGTCATCAAGTGATTCATCTCCTGCCATCCATTCCTAGCTTCTGGCATCCCCGCCCATCCTGGCTAATAGCCATTGATGGACCTATTCTCCATGAACTTATTTACTTAAACACCTGGCCTGCACAACATCCTCTGTCAAGGAGTTCCACAGGTTGACTGTGTGTTGTGTGGAAAAACACTTCCTTTGATTTGTTTTATATCTACTGCTTATTGATTTTATTTGATGACCCCTCGCTCTAATCTAGTTTGCCAAACCACTCTTCTTTATTTATTCATATCTCCTGAAATCTCACTTCTAGACATTAACTCTGGCAAAGATATTTACAGCCACAGTGTTGTGCTAGAGAACAGTGTTGGGGGGGGTACACAGAGGGGCACTGGCCACGTGACCGCTTCCCATGTGACTCCTCCCACGCCATCCTTAGCTTGCTTCTTCCTGACCTGCCTTCTCTGGGTGTGTCTACACTGCATTCCTCTTTCGAGAGAGGAATGCAAATGCAGCTGAGCAAACTTGCAAATGAAGTGCAGATTTGAATTTCCTGCACTTTAGTTGCATAATCGAGTCTGGGAGCTATTTCGAAATGCCCTATTTCGAAAAAAGAAACGCTATCTAGATGCGGTTATTTAGAAAGAAAACCCTTCGTTCAAAATTACCCTTACTCCTTATAAAATGAGATTTAAGGGTAACTTCGAAAGAAGGGTTTTCTTTCAAAATAACCATGTCTAGACAGCGTATTTCGAAATAGTGCCTGGATGCGATTATGCAAATGTAGCGTAGGAAATTTTGCAATTTCGCTCAGCTGCATTTGCATTCCTCTCTCAAAAGAGGAATGCAGTGTAAACACACCCTCCCACTCCACCCCATCCCCCAAGTCCTTGCTCTTCCCCCTTCCTGACTCTTCCTTCCCCTGCTCCAGCCCCACTCTTCCCCTGCTCCACTTCTTCTCCCAAACCCCCTCCCCTGAGTGACACAGCCTGAGGGACTGTCAGGGTGCTTGGTGCTGACAGCAGGGGTTGCCGTCCCCCGTCCCCAGTGGCCCCAGCCCACTCTGCTCCTCCAGCTCCCAGCTGCATCACTCCGCTTCCCACTGCCAGTGAATGTGGGGGTGGTTCCGCCCCTTTCTCCTAGACCAGTCGTCTTGGATGGTTAAGAGCAGCCGTACCAGGCCCGGCACTTTGGAGGGCTCTGTGGGCCTGATCTGAGGACAGCCCATCATTCCCTATGTAATGGACCAGGCCGGGTCTGGGCACCCCTGAGGGGGTCAGCTCAGGGTGAATTTCTCAACACCAGGGCTACTTACAGCTCTTGACTGGAAACCTTTCACATACAGGCCACAAACCAGTCACACCGAGCACTTCAGTTGCCAATCTGGCCAGCAGGAAGCCTCACAAGCGAAACCCCTCAGACACCCCAGCTTTTCCTGTGCCACAATCAAACCCAGACCTCACACACAGGTGAGAGGTTATAAAACCCGATCTCACCAACTCCAAACAGATCCTCTCGGTCCCAAAGAACTATCCACAGTCCCAGGCCAATTTGCACTTTAGATCTTACCCGCAAGAGCACGCTGGGCCAATCCTTTAGAATCTAAAATGTAAACATTTATTAATAAAAGAAAGAAAAGGTTGAGCGCAAGATTGTCAAGGAGAATACATTACATACATCAATCACCTAGTGCTTGATGCAGGCTATTAGCAGAGATGTTACAAACTGCCAGCTTAAAAGTCTCTGGTGTACATCCTGTATCAGGACGGGTCAGCAAATCCTTCTTGGCTCTCTGTCCCTAGCAAGGATGCATCTGAAATCAGAAGCAGGATTAAAGACAAAGATGGAGTCACCCTCATGGCACTTTTATATTCCTAGTGCCTCCCAAACTGGAGCTGGTCCCATGATCAAGTGACTTGTCTGTGTTTCACATGCAAGTAGCCATGAGGCACTGGCTGGTTTGCAGACTCCCAGCTACATTCCTCATGTGTGTATTGTCCACTGTCCATGAAGCAGTGCTAGTTAGCACAGCTATTCACTGAACAATCCTTCCTCACAACAGGCGGTCCAGACCCATTGCTCCCTCCCAGACAGAACTTTTAAAATAGAAGAACAGAGCCCATATCCATAACTCCACATACAAACATCATACAAGTACATGAGTACCACGCATAGAATCAGCAGAGCATAAGCTTTCATTTGACACCCCACATGATCCATTTTGTACAGAACGTGGGACAAACCCCACCCGTGGGTGCAACAGTGATCGGTCTGCTAACGTTAAAATCCAATAATGTGACACCCTGATTCAGGAGCAGTTTGCTGCTGGCTGACGCACCGCCACTTGCTATTGAAATCCCTGCTTGGCAGGCTTATAGGAGCAGGTTTTTTTTCCTGTTCTTTTTGTTCTAGCTGCTGAATGCTGCGTGCTCAAGGAACCCAGAATGCCTTGTGGGGGCCCTGTGAGCCTATCCTCCTCCCCCTCTACGCTGTTCTTCCCAGCAGGCTGAGTAGGGAGGTCAGTGCCTAGTAAATAAGGGGGGAGGTGGGGCACAGCTGGCATGGAGGTGAGGAGTGACTCATAGCAGAGTGTGCAGGCAGATGGCTGTTTGCATTCTGAGGCAGTGAGGCCAGAGAACGAGAGCCTTCCAGATCCCCCATCCTTGGCTTTGAACACATGGGCAGAAACCACAGGAATGGAGCAGAGCAATCCCTGCTTAGGGATTTCCAGGCCAATCGGTATGGATTTGGGTCCTGTCTGGGAGCCTCCGTCAGAGCCTCTGCTTCTCTTCTCTCTGTTTCGCACGTATCCCAGGGCCCAGCAGTCCTGGTGATAGTCTTGGGAATGTCCCAGAGAGCGCCTCGCAAACATGCTCTCTAGCGACCCCCTCTGGCAGGTTGTGAAAGTGGCCGTGACAGGCTGCAGAACAAGCAGCATCTGGTCTGCCTCACTGAAGAGGTCAACACAAGAAAGTATATGTGGATTGGTGATCTCACAGGGGATGCTATATCCCGGGGCGGGGCATCGGTTTTGGGTCGGGGGCCACTGACCCCATAGAAAAGTCAGTCGGGGGCCACACACTAGTAAGAAGTAAAGTGAGAAGCCCCTGAGTGAGAAGGAGAAAGACACTCCCCGCACTCCCCTTGCACACCAGAGCCTAGGGGGGCTCAGGATAGTAGATTTTGTGTGCTACAGCCCTGCGAGTGTATGGCAGGGGGTCTGGAGTGCCAGCGCAGGCTCCCCAATGCTAAGCCTTGGGGGCTGGATCTAGGCAACCTGGGGGCCGTATCCGGCCCCCGGGCCTGAGGTTCCCCACCCCGGCTGTATCCACTCCCAGGCTAACCTCCTTCATGCTGTCCATTCTGGCTGTGAGAGCCGAGAACAGCTCTGCTTTAGGTCTCTACAGCAGAATCCCAGCAAAGCCATGACTCAGGTGATGGTCCAGCTATTGATCTGTACAGTAACAACGGTGCAAAATACTTGCTCTGCCAGTTGAATGATAGCAGGGCTGGCATTGAGGTGGCTTCACAGGCCCTATGTTTTATAATGCACCATCATGTTCCCTGTTTGTTGTTGTTCTGGAGAGCTTTTGGAGTTTGGCTGTGTGCCATCCTCATTGACTTTCTCCACTTGATCTGGATCGGTCGCCTCATTAATATTGGATCAGAGTTGCAATCCTGCCTTTTGGGTCTCCTTGTAGATTTGCCTCCATGCAAGGAGTGGAGAAGAATGTGGCTTGACAGGCTATCAGCGACTGCTGGGGCAGAGGAATGTGAAAACTCAGGGTAAGGGGAGATAAAATGGGAAACAAAGGTCTCTTTGTGTACCTTAGGGTTAGCTGCAGAAGGGAGAGACATTAGAGAAAGAACAGCCAGGCAAAACACATACATAAACAGAAAATACTTAAGACACAGACGTAGTGTGCAGTAATTGCTGATGTCTAATCTGTACTTTTGTACACAACTGCGTGAATTAATTTTTAACTAAGGAGGGACAGTGATTAGTGGCTAGAACAAGGGACCTGGGAATCATAGTCCCTGGTTTCTATTCCAAGTGCAGGAAGGAGAGTGGGTCGAGCAGGCAAACTTGCAGTCTGAACTCCTGGATTCTCCTCTTGTTCCCAGTCTTCCAGTGACTCACCTAGGATGCATCTATCTACACAGCAGGGCTTAACTTGAAATAAGCTATGCACATTCAGCTATGTCAATTGTGTAGCTTATTTCGAAATTGGGAGCGTCTACACAGCACTTATTTTGAAATAGAGCACTCTTCCTCTGACTTCTCTTACTCCTCGTACAATGAGGGTTACAGGAGTCGGAGTAAGAAGTCCTCCAACTTGACAGTATTTTGACATTATTTCTAAATAACTGCCTGCTGCGTAGACACGGACTAAGTTTTTTCAAAATAATGCTAGATTATGCAATAAAGTGTTGCTGTGTAGACATACCCGTAAGGATCTTGGACTAGCTCTCCTGCCTTTTGCCTCAGTTTCCTTACGTGTAGACTAAGGATGGAATTCTTTACATTTCACTTGAATAGCACGCTTCTTCCTGGAAATCAACAAACCCAAATCCTCCCAGTCAAGTATAGTCCAAATAAATATTAGGAAATGAAGTTTAATTTAATAAAGTTATAGAAAAGTCCCGAGGCTTCCGAGATATTCAGACACATTGGTGAGCATGGTCATGGAAGTACTTAGGCAGGTAGACTACAAGTCTTGCTCATTCTAGCCCTAACGCTTGGCTTGCTGGTGCTTCTTTGTGTACGTTTTCTGTTCCAACCCTAAACTTTTTGGGACGAAGATCTTGTGCTCACACTTATTTGTATTGTGTACTATTGGCACTAGAGAAAGAATACACAATAATGTATGTTTGTAAAAGAACCACGGTACGGTTGAGCGAAAGAGGACAGAGCAGACCAGAAACAAATGTACTTAATTAGCAAATGTGCTGAAGCACCTAGCAGCCCAGTCAGAGGCCGGGGCCTCATTGTGCTATGTGCTGCCCAAACACAGAACAACATGGCTTGTCTTGCATAGCTGAACTTGTTTTCTGGGCTCAGTTATAAACTAGGCTTTAGTCCCCAAATCAGGTTCCTCATGTAGGACCACGGTAAGGAATGACAGACGGCCAAAACCGTGGGCGGTAGGTGAATCCCGCCTTTGGGGCAGCTAGCCTGGCTCCCCATCTGTTCTACTGGAGGCCCTCCCTGCCACCCACTGGAGCCTTCAGTGCTTCCCTCAGCTCTGGAGGAGTCCCTTGTCCTCTCCAGCACCAGGCCAAGCTGCTGAGCTGAGGCCCTGCTGCCTACCCCTGAGTGCCTGAGCCAAGCGGCTGCATTGTCCCCCTGAGCACCAGGATGAGCCTCTGGCCCGCCTAACACTGAGCCCTCCCTCCCCCGCTCCAGCACTGGGCTTCTGGCTCCCTGCACTGGGCCAAACCTCTGGCCTGCCCCCCTTGGCCAGCCCCAGTGACACCCTGGGCCATCCCTGGCCGCTGGTGGACCCACATGGTCACTGGCTGGAGCTGAGCTCCAGCCAGCTTCAGATAGAGGGAAAGGGGGGGTGAGATCACAAAGTGGAACATGGGTGGGGGATGACTCAGCCTGCCCTGGCCTGTAAGAACTTGTCGCTGCGGCCCAAACATAGCATCACCTGCTGAAATCCCATTGCCCTTTACATTGTCTGATGCCAGTGAAACAGAAAAGGGGAGTGGGAAATGAAGGAGAAAAGAATAGTAAATAAAAGGCTCCTTATGCTTTCCATAACGCTATAAGCATCACACCGTTCAGTTCATTTGGTATTTACTCCAATAGCCCTCATCAGAGCGCTGGTGCTGCTGATGTGCATGTGTATGTCAAAAGTACTTGCAGAGCTGTTCCATTGTAATTTAGCATTAGTTAATAGCTACTTAAAGTAAAGTGGTTCCCTATTTGATTATGATTGGAGGTTATTAACATTTTTTCCATAAACAGATGGTAACTGTCCTCTGTATCCATTGCAAAGCAATGCCACGGTTCTGATTTCAAGTGGACTAGTTCCTACAAAGAGAGCTTGGCTGCATGCTTTGGATTTTTGTTTGTGTTTTGTTTTTTGTTTCCCTCCTTAACATTGTAATTATCTCTGTAGCTTAAAGGGAAAAAATGTTTAAGTGACACAACCTGCCTTTCCAATGAGACTTAATCCTGACCTCCATTGACTTGCCCATGTCTGAGTATAATTACATGGTTGGTTGGTTTTTTTTTCTCTCCTTGAAGCTGTACAGGAAGCAAAAGAAATTTGCAGTTAAGAGCATCAGGAAAGTCACTGCTGATTGCCCCAAACGGAATCAGTATCCTACACCCTTCTATTTTATCCTACCAGACTTGTTCATGTTACAGGGATGGTTCCCTCCCAAAGTGCCATACAGGGTGTCTATGCAAGAGGAGCAACTATCCATAGGAAGCAGCATCAGGACACAAAAATGGTTGTGAATAGATCCATGGTGAACGTCAAGTAGAACAAAAATTAGTAAAAGTTTCTGCTGTTTCCTTTGGGTGCAGTCCTGTAGTCTGCTGAGCACTTGTTCTGAGGTGTACGATCCTTCGATTCCTGTGGAAGCTGGTGGGGGCTAGAGGCACTCAGCACCCTGCAAGGTCAAGACCTTTCCTTGGTGGTATCTTATATTTGTTTTAAAAGCCTCTAGGTTTCCTTTGTGCTCTCAACATTACTTAGTTTACCTGCCTTGAAAATGGGGATATCGATTGAAAGGGCATGTGGTCTCACTGGAGCCTCCTTCTGTAAGTGCCTTCTGTGTCTTCTGCTAAAGTGCCATTTTATTTTGTTCTCTGATTTCAACATCTTGAAATCCTCTGCTCCATCTGCAGGCACCTTCCTTTCCATTAATAGTGCAAACCAGAGCCACAGCAGCAACAGTCAAACAAAACACCTCCACGCATGTCTTGGCGAAACTCAAAAGAAAGCACTTCACTGCCTCCAGCAGCAATCTCCAGAGAAGGGGTGGGGAACCTTTTTTGGGCTGGGGGCCACTGACCAACAGAAAAGTCAGTCAGGGGCTGCACATAAGTGAGAAGCAAAGAAAAAAAAAAGACAAACCCTCACTGCTGTGGCCCCTGACTGAGGAGAAAGACATTCCACATTCCCTTCGCACACCAGAGCCTACGGGAGCCCAGGCTAGTACATTTTGTTTGCTCCAGCTCTGTGGTGGGGCAGTGGAGGGGCTGGAGTGCCAGCACAGACTCCCCAATGCTGAGAGGAAGCCCCTAGCCTCAGGGGCTGGATCCAGGCAAGCTGGGGGTCGCATCCTGCCCCTGGGCCTGAGGTTCCCCATTCCTGCTCTAGCGGGATGCCTTTATCTTTTTTTCACAGGACTGGAAGCATATGAGTATCACCCAAGGCTGTGTTGTGCCAGCATTCTTGTTCCCTTTTCCATTCTTCTAGTCCAGTGGCTACCAGCATTTTCGAGCATACAGACCCCTTTTCAATCTATTAAAATTTTATGGCCCTCCCGTAAGTGCTTTTATACATCGTGCATTTATTTAAATTGCTATTTTAAACTTTCGACAGACCTCCTACAGTACCATCGTGGCTCACCAGGGGTCTGCGGACCACAGGTTGGGAACTGATGTTCTAAGTCCAGCTCTTGGAAGACAAGGCTGTATTTACTTCTACTTTCTTGCTACACCAGATAGCAGCAGGCTTTTTGCCTATCTTAACTGAGAGGAACCAGATTCTTGGTAACCAGACTTCATAAGTAAAGGTGGCAGAGTAAGTTCTGCCCAACGTTGGCAACTCCGTAGACATACCATCCCTGAAAGAGGCAAGAACCAGGCTTTGGAAAGGAACAGAGATGCTTGTCACTTTCTCTTATGAGCTACTTGGACAAATGCTTAGTAAAAGACTGGCAACTGCTTAGATCTAAGTAAAAAACATTGACTGAACTTTAATGGGCTGCTTTAAAGAAGTGCTTGTGAAATATACTTACCAAACACCTCTCAAGCATCAACTTCAACTTCTTAGCCACAATGAATGTTATGTAAGAGAGTTACTTACAATTACAATTCAGTAGTTGTAATTTGACTTAAGATACTTCTGTTATATTTAAAGTTCCTTTAACCTTTTCATCACACATCAGACCTTCTATTTCTCTTATATCTTTCTTGCTTTTCTGCATATTCATTCTTTCCAATTATCTGCTGGGTTTTCTGATTGCACCGGTTATATTGATGGAAAGAGCTCGACAGACTTTGGCTGGTGAAAAGCTGTAACACACAAATCTGGTTCTCTTGTCTTTTCTCCAGTGAGTTCCATGAACGGGTCACAAACCAAGTGGCACCCACAGTTGTTTGCAGCTAAGTTGAGATGCAAACACCAGATTGGTCAGGTGGAAGTAAACAGCTAGATTATAAACGAAAAACAAACCAAACCAAACCCACAAGCAAAATCCCAAATCCAAGTGCTTTGCATATTATTCTGCTTGGCAATGCAGCAATCATAAACGGGAACAGATTGGAACTGCAGGGTTCCCAGGACGTTGGGTTAATGAAGAACGGTAGGAGGCGGGTTATCGGGCTGGATGTGCAAGTGCACTAGGCTTGTAACTTCTTGGATAATGAGGTCACAACCTTGCATACAGTTCCTAGGAAAGAAGACTAGGGCTAATGATACAGTGTGTCATGCTGGAGGGGCCGGGTGGACTTTCTTTTGCAGATTTGGAAATGACTGAGCCATGTTGGTTTGTGGTCCTGGTTTCCTCTACCCACAACTCAGTTCCACAGCTGTTCCCCGCCCCCTTCCTGCCCTTTCTCCAAGGCCCCACCCCTGCTCAGTCCATCCTCCCTCCCTAATTCTCACTCACTTTTATCAGTCTGGGGGAAGAGATCTGGGATTCAGGAAGGATTCAGGACTGGGGCCAGGGTTTGGAATGCGGGTTCCAGCTGGGCACCACTTACCACAGTTGGCTTCTGAGTGGTGGTGCAGGAGGCTAAGGCAGGCTCACCCCTGCCCTGGCCCTGCACCACTCCCAAAAGCTGCCAGCAAACTCTCTCCATCCCTGCCCTCCTCTGCTCTTTGGAGATGCAGTACAGGCAGGAAGAAGGGGCACCCTGACATTAGCACCCCCCTTCCTCTCCTTCCTGTCCCCGCACAGCAAACAGGAGGCTCCCAGGGGTGAGGGGCACCTCCAAGGCAGAGGGCAGGAGTGGCACAGGAGTGCTGAGAGGGGCAGATGAAGTGCCAGCACTTGATAGCCTGCCAGCCAAACCTGTCAGGATCCCCTGTCAAAGACTCCAAGATCTACCAGTAGATCCCGGTCTACTGGTTGGTTACCACTGCTCTAAGCCATGAGACTGAGCTTTTCCTTCAACCGTATTCGAGCATAAGTACCTCCGCTGACACTGGCAATAACTGAGCAAATCTGTGTTACGATGGTGGTATTGGGGCTGGAGCACTGCAGCGTAACACAGGGAGAAGCAGGAAGGCCCAATCCTTGCTTTTCATTCCTGTGTCACCTTTAATTAATTCTTTAATTGTGATTTCTCTATTCTACAATTCCCAGAATTTTGGGAAAGGCTACAAGGCACTAAATGTACTCCCCAGAGTTTGTAGTATAGTAAACTTCCGATAATCCAGCACTTTTAGGACCCAGGGGGGTGCCGGATTATCGGAAGGGGGGGCTATGAGGAGTCTGGGGTGGGGTGGGGGGATGCCACCCCAGACCCCTCATAGCCCCCCCTTCCGATAGTCCGGCTCTGCCCCAGGTGTGCCCGATTCAGCCGCTGCTGGTCAGTTTCATCAGCGGCTGAATCGGGGACGCCTGGGGCAGAGCAGGTGGGGTGCTGACGGGTTGGTCTGGTAGCACTGCCCCTCGGCGCTGCGAGACCAACCCGGCAGCACCCCAGCTGCTTTTGGGGATGCCTGAGACAGCAGCTGGGGTGCTGCCCGGTTGCTCCCGCAGCGCCGAGGGGCAGGCGCTACGGGACCAACCCAGCAGCACCTCAGCTGCTCTGCCCCAGGCATCCCCAAGTCAGCCGCTGCTGAAACTGATCAGCAGCTGGCTTCAGGAAGCCCAGGGCAGAGCTGCTCTGTTCCAGCCTTCCTGGAGCCAGCCGCTGATCAGTTTCAGCAGCGGCTGACTTGGGGACGCCTAAAGCAGAGCAGCTGGGGTGCTGCCGGGTTGGTCCCGCAGCCCCTAGGGGCAGCGCTATGGGACCAACCTGACACCACCCCAGCTGCTCTGCCCCCGGCTTCCTCGATTCAGCTGCTGGTCAGTTTCAGCAGTGGCTGAATCGGGGAACCCGGGCGCAGAGCAGCTCCAATTGTCCGGCAGCCGGAGCACGTCCGGGTTCCTGATGGTGCTGGACCATCAGGAGTGCCGGAGCATTGGATGCCGGACCAATTGAGTTTTACTGTACATCTTCTCCTCTGGCTTGCTATGGGATGAGGCTCCACAGGATTTTTCTCCTGTTTAGCCAAAGCTCCTCCCTTTTAGCCCATCCCTAAACTCTGCATCCAGAGAGAGCAGCTCTTGAAATTAGTGACACCTAAATGGGGATGTGAGGTACATGCATTAGTACAGGGTAAAACCAGGTGGAAGAAGTAGCAGTTTTTAAGGGAGATTTACAACAGTAATAGGCGGATATTTGTCGGTTGCGTGTTTAGGCTTCATGTGGTCTGAGAAATAACTTCTGAACCCTGGAATCACTAAGGCTGTGGAATAGTCTCCAAGGGAAATGGTAGGAGCTCTGTCATTTGGGCCATATTGTAAGGACTAGTGTGCATAAGAGAATCTAATTGGCCTCTTCCATCTCTCATTTCTACTTTCTCGGATGGAGTAACAGTGCTGCCTGTGTTTTGGGCATTACTGAGCATCTGTCTACCATTGTTTAGCAGCTTTATTGCTGAAAATGGAAGTCATGTACCATTCAGGCATTTTAATAAGCAACTATGCCAATAAAAAGTAATGACGCCCATGGAAAATGCTTGGCCTGATACATGAAGTCAGGTGCATTAGCAGCTCTCAGTATTCTGTAGGAACAAATCAGGTGATTTCAGTGTTTGGTGTCCAGGGTCTTCCACGGTCCAGATCCGAGTGTTGGGAACTGCCTTCAGTTGACATTAGGGATTCTTGGGAAGGAGGGGGAAGAGTGTTCGGCTGGCTGGAATCCATATTGGATATCCTATGTCTGCTTCAGAAGAAAGAGCTGGAACTCTAAGCTGGTATTGCTGATAACCCCAAAGGAAAATAAACTGATTTTCAGTATAAAATAGTTAGAAATGACTAACTGAAAGGAGTGGGCACTTACAATCCAACTGCCACATGTAGACTTGAAAGGATCTGATTTTTCTCAGGAAATATTGTTAAATGTCGTTTTTCCCCCCTATACATACACTACTGCCATAGACGATAACTGAAATTTATAGATAGGTGAAGTAAGAAGAATGCTGCTGCTTGAGAATTTATCAGCATGTGATGTAAAAATATTCACTGTGTGTATTTTGACTAGGGATGATGTTAAAATGCATTTAATTAAGTAAAGTGTAACCTGCTGAAAATTTCAGCCGTTGCATGTGCACCAGCTCCTGCCTGCCTCCCCAATCACGTGCTGCTGCTTCCGACACAGGTGGGAGTGGGCAGGCGGCTCCAAGGGAGCTGATGCACACCGGGTGCCTGCACATAACTGGAGGTTAACCAATGAGCCCAGGCTCATCCTTTAACCATGTACACAGTTACACATTCACATCCCTAATGTTAACATGTATTGCTGATAGTTTTCATATGAATGGTTAGAAAGTTTTAACTTTTTAAATCTCAATGCCTACAGTCACTAATGAGTATCTGACTCCCCATGCACGTAATTTCCTGCAACTGTGAAAAATCAAAATGGATAAAACAAGCTTAACTCTTATAATTTTGTACAATTGGGAACATTTGAATTGATTTAAACATTGCTTAATATATACATTTATATGGAAAGCTGCATAAATGTTAAAAACTTGGGCTCAGCAGAGCACTCATAATTGCTAAAAGACTAGTGTTACAAAAATGGAAATCCAAAAAGTGACCAACAATTGATGATTGGAGCATAGATCTAAAAAACATGGCCATTCATGGAAAGAATTATATACTGTTACAGAAATGCTCCAGAAAAATTACGAGGTATGGGATACATTCTTGGAAGAATCTCAGTGATCTTATTAAATGGATGGTTCTTCCTCATTCACTGCCTTCTCTCCCCTCTCTGCCTCTCCCCTCCCCTCTAAAATTTGCTTCTGGTTTTTATTGTGTACATTTTTGTATATTTCTCTACACATAAAACAAAGATAAGGCAGAATAAAATGTAAAATTAATTGGATTTTATAAACAAATTATTTGCAAACTGTAATAGAGAGAATTGATGTATATTTCATCCATTTATATGGTAAAATCAAATGTTTCAGATATAATTAAGGTCAGGTATCAAATGGTTAACACATTGTGAGATGTTATTGGATAGATTTTGTGTGTGTGTGTGTGTGTGTGTGTGTGTGTTACAATTGATTGAGAAAAGATAAACATTAATATTTTTATCCATCAAAATAATATAAAAACTTAAATTCTGCTAAGACTAATGATATTCTGGTGGAGTTCAAGGAGCTGAAAGAAGCATATTACCTGTTGCATGCTACAGGAAGGTAGGGCACCAAGTTTAGCCATGACAACTGGTACAGGCCCAGAGTAGGTCGTCCTGTTTTCCAAAGGTCTAGGAAGGAATTCCCTCTCCCCACTTTGGCTATATTTTTCTAGTGGATTTCCTCTTTATTCCAGTAGATCATACCTCTAGTCTCCCGCAGCACAAGGGCAACATGGAGTCACTGCCTTCTTCTTCCCTGCCTCATGGTTGTCCCTTTCCTCTTTATGTCCCTACTCTGCCTCCACCCTGCTCCTACTTTATCCCTTCCCCCAAGCCTTGACCCTGCTTTGCCCCTGCCCCTCCTTTTCCTGCCCCTTCTCCTGAGCCCCCTCCCCGAGCGATGTGACCCAGAGTGCTAGCCGGGGGGAGAAGGGGCTTTGGCACCATTAGCAGGGGTTGGGTCCATTAGCAGGGGTTGGGCCCACCCCAGCACTCACTGCAGCATCGAGAAGTGGAACAATCCGACCCAAGCCCACTCTGCCCCCTTGGCTTGCAGATGTGTCGCTCAAGGCAGCGGAGCTGGCTGGGGCTGGGTTGCTCCACTTTCCACTGCTGCTGGTGAATGCCAGGGGGGGTCCAACCCTGCTTTTGGCACCTTAGTCCCCCAAGCTTCACTGGGCCCCATGGAGCCCCTCAAAATGCAGAGTCCAGGGTGGCTCCCCCGAACTGTCCAATGGATGGGAGGACGGCTCTGTATGTTCCTTATTTTTCTTTGCTCCTCTAGTCCTAGAGGTTTCTTCTCTGAGGCTCCAAGACTAGACCTCTCAAAGGCCCCGTCTTGAAGTGTTCAGTACACACGACGGCTGTTATCGTGCAACCCAACATTACACTCACTAGTGTGGAGGTGCACCCTCTAGGAGCTTACTGTATCTTGTCAGTTTGCACAGCTGGGCCAGAAACACACATCCCCAGGAGGATTCTGGTGCATTTTGCTTCCAGCTGGTCTCATGGATGCCTCAGGAAAAGAACTGCATTTGATGTGGCATTTTTGTCTTGTTTGTTTCTCATACCAGCTGGACCAAAGACATGAAAAATAACAGTTGTTCCAAGCACTGCAAATATTCTGGTCAGCTCGGAGTTTGAATGAAAATCCTTTATGTCACTTCATCTCCAAACCAGTTTACCCCTCCTTAATTCAGACTAAGGGTGACTCTGCTGGAAGTTGGACGAGGGGACCCATCTGAAGCAAAGCAAGTGACCCTTTGCTTCCTTTGCTCCATTCTAAAATGGAAGGTTAGACCGGGTGGGAGGAACAGACAGACAGAGGGAGGCTGTGAGCGGGAGTGGGGGCGGAGACTTATTCCGTAATCTGAATTTGGAGTCACTATCTCTTGAGTGCAGCGTGAGTGTGGCAAAGACTGATATCCCTGTGCCTGGGCAATCCTAGAGTGGGATGGGGAAGGGTAGGCTCCGCAGCACAAGAGAATTCTGTCTTGACACAGTGCAATGTCTGCCGCTCACACAGAACCCTGCGGCACTGAGACAGCTGCTGGAATTGGGGTAAAGAAGCTTTCCCTTTTGTTGCTGACAGGACAGTTTCATTTTGATATGGTAAAAGCTCTCGTGACTTCTGCAATTTTCCAGATGGGTAACAAAAAAACTAGAAGGAGGGGGCATCTTGGCAGCTTTCTGAGCGCCTGCCTATGGAGCTGCATCCATTGGCTCAGATCTGCTGACAGGGCTTAATAGTCATTATATTAAATGATGCCGGCGCGGAGAGAGGCAGGTAAAACCACTGCCATCCTCGGGCTGAGATGTGCTTCCTATGGTACAGGGCCCATGAATGCTGAAGAATAAACCGTAGTCTCAAAACAGCCCCACTTTTGCGGCATAGATTTAGGGAGCCATGAGTTCTGCAGTTTGGAGAAGGCTTGTGCTGCATGTCCTAAACGATCACGTAAGACTTGGCCTTCCAGAGCAGACCAACAGCCCACGTAGTCCAGTGTCCTGTCTCCAGCCCTGCCAAACTCTCTTGTCCAGGGCCTATCTTAAGCTCTGTTGGACCAGGCCAGTGGTTCATTTTGTCTCCCACTGTGCAGGTCAGTCCAGTCGCTGCATCTGTCCCTTGCAGTACCGCCTGACCTACCAGATCACATCAGCTGCCTGTCCTAAACCCTTACACTGCCTTTTGCCCACAGCAGATGGGTCTGGCAGTAGCTGATGCTGGAGTTCACCTCAGAGGGTGAAAAGTGCCCCGTACGCAGTGCGTGTTATTTACCATTGGAGGGGGGGGATTCAAAGCTGTGGGACTGTGAAGAGGTAGGGGAGGAACTCCTCCCTCACCATTGCCACAGCAATTCTCTCTTTCTCCCGCTCTCTCTTTTCTACTTTCCTCCCCTACCCCTCATCCTTCCCTGCCATTTCCTCCTCCTCCCGCCAGTAGCATTAATCTTCTGCCTTGTGCCCGTGCCGTGTAGTACATTTGAACACGCTGTAGCGACACGGCTGCTGGGACACCTGTGGTATTTAATGATCAGGCCTGCGCTCTTCTCGTTAGGGGGCCCCCTTGTCAGCTCTCTGCCACCTGTTCTGTCTCGCAGTATAGCGCTGTTTATTTAACAGAGAGATTAAGCATGACATGACGACTCCCAGCGGAGGAGCCAGGGAAACTGCTGCCATCTATAAACCGGAGTCTTTCTTTTATTTATTTATTTATTTAATTGCCATCAAGGACTTGTGAGCTGGTTTTGGAAAGAGAGGCTCCGGTTAACCCTTTCCTGCTCACGTGGCACGAAAAGAAGCCTGTTAGGGCGCGGCCGCAGGAGGGAGAGGCTCGCCTTATGACCTATGAAGTTGAGGGAGGGGCAAGACCGGGGGCATAGTGACACTGGTGCTCAGTTTATGACATTGTGTGGGGGTTTTTTTCTCAGAGGGAGGAGAGCTTTCTGGAAGCAACCGCCCCTTGTCTAACTTCTGCAGGTGTTCTCCTTCCCTTCTCTCAAGGAGTGCCTCATTGTGGCAGGATGCCTCCAAGGTGGGCTGAGGAAAATCAGGTTTCCCTCCTCCTTCCTGGTCTCTGCAGCTTGCAGAGGATCTCTTAAGCTTCCACGGTGAAATGATGCCTTAGTCCCTGAAAGCAAAGAGCTGCCTTCAACTCAGGGGGACTTCTAGGTTGGATATTAGGAAAAACCATTTCACTAGGAGGGTGGTGATGCACTGGGATGGGTTACCTAGGTTAGCCCTAGAGGTTTTTAAGTTCCAGCTTGACAGAGCCCTGGCTGGGATGATTTAGTTGGGATTGATCTTGCTTTGGGCAGGGAGCTGGACTCAATGACCTCCTGAGGTCTCTTCCGGCCCTAGGATTCTATGATTCTGTGTTTAAGCTCATGAGGACTTGGTGTTGGAAATGGACCCTACTCTCTGATATTAGGCTACTGGTGTCTTTTCCTAATTCCAAATAGGTGATTCTATACTCTATAGGCTGTGTCTACACTGCACCCCTTTTCCGGAAAAAGGATGCAGATTAGACAAGTCGGAATTGCAAATGCAGCGGGGATTTAAATTTTCCCCGCTGCATTTGCATGAACATGGCTGCCGCTCTATCCCGGCTCGGGGCTTTGCCGGAAAAAAGCGCCAGTCTAGACAGGGATCTTTCGGAAAATAAAGCCTTTTCCAAAAGATCCCTGTCTAGACTGGCGCTTTTTTCTGGCAAAGCCCCGAGCCGGAAAAAAGCGTCAGCCATGTTCATGCAAATGCAGTGGGGAAAATTTAAATCCCTGCTGCATTTGCAATTCCAACTTGTCTAATCTGCATCCCTTTTCCGGAAAAGGGGTGCAGTGTAGACACAGCCTATAGTTATATTCCAGAATCCTCCTGCACTGTCACTCAGGTTCACTATTCTTCACTCCTCGCCTTCAATTGTTGTACAGTGTTTTGGGGGCACTGGTAAATGGCTGTTGTGCTCCACCCTAGAAGTGGCTACATTTCAGTAGTGAGTAAAGTGATTGCTGTATGAATACCATCTGTAATGTGCTTTGGGACCAAAAGATGAATTCCTTATGAGGACATACTTAGGTAGGAGCATTTTCTATATAAATAACTGAAAGGTTTCTGTTGCCCCCCACAGGTGCTCCAGTAACAAATATGTTGACTTCTTTTAAAATATATATTATTAATTTGGATATAATGGCTAGTGTGGAATTATTTATTAAGTTGTGATTTTTAATCAAGCAGGAAAGAAATTACAAATAGAGAGAATACATAACTCAAGGCAGCAAAGCCTTGGGATCAATTTATGGTCTCCTTAATTAATCTCTCTCCCTATTATTTATTGCATTTTGTAAAGAGAGAGAATTCACGTGCTTGTTGGAATGAAAGAATTCAGCCTGCAAGAAGGCTGAGCAGCTGGTAAGGACATATCCCCAGCATGGCAAGGATGCAGAGAGGGTACGTTATACTGACAGCTCATTAGCCTAGACGTTGTTAAGTGTAATAATGGATGTGAGAGGGAGGGTGCGTGATATTCAGGGTTCCGGTTTCTCATTTTGATGCTACCTGGGGCCCCTAAAAAATTGCACCAGGCCCAAATTTTTTAAAAAAGTGTGGGATCGTACTTAATTTGCACGTGCAAAGACTCTGTTCATGCAAATCATGTGGCTGCATGCACAGCCCCTGCCCTTAAAATCCCTCCCATGCTGAAGAAATTCCTTTCTACTAGTACACCATACACTAGACTTGGGGAAGACAAGACCTATTCAGCTGGTCTTTTCCCTGCCTTTTCCTCATTGGATTATCTATTGTGCCTTGTCTTGTCCAGCAGTGCTGCCGACTCTTTCCAAGGAAGCCTGTTCCACAGTCTAATGGAACTCACTGTTAGAAGCAGAGCCTACATTTTCTTTTGTTCAGTACCATTCCATCATGCCGAGTAACACCCCGTTGAGCCCTCCTCTACGATTTCTCTCCTCTTCATCCTTGTAGATGATTTTTTCTCTCTCTCTCCCTTAATCCCCATTAAGGGAGACCAATCCATATTTAGTTTTTAAACTCCCTTTGTAAGTCAGTCCCTTCAGTCTCTTCATCATTTTTGTTGCTCTTCTCTGAATTTCCTCAAATGTGTTTGATGCTTTTCTGGCGTGGTGCCCAGAACTGTTTGCAGTATTCCAGGTGTGGTCTCACCTGAGCTCTAGGGAGATGGACTGTCTCTGCTCCGTAATGTAAAGTTGCTGCATATGTAGGCTGGAATTTCTGGCTTTTTTTTTTTTTTTTGCTTTTATTAATTGCATTGTGGGCTGATAAGCCTTTTGTTGCCTAGTGTCACCCACCAGCCTTTTTTTGCATAGCTTTTTTTCCCCAGGTTTTTGCCTTTCACTACATTATTTGATTCGATTTTCTCCCAAACGCATTTGCTTGCATTTTTTTCTAGGTTTAGGTCTTGTTTTGTTTCCTTCCCAGTTTTCTAAGCCTTATAGGTGCTTTTTGTATGGCTTCCCATCTTCAGTGACTTCTTAATTTTATTATCATTGGAGTATAGAAATGAACAGACAGGATCTGAAATAATCCTATTATTTTGGAATCCTCCTCCTGTTAGTGGCTAGCAGCAGATATTTCAGAGGTAATTATTTCCCTAAACATATGAATATCAGCTTTATAGTTATTGTGGGGTCATAATGATGTTACCTAAGACCAGACTTAACACCATTCCCTGCTGCCAATGCCTTCCCTCAACTTTAAACTTTGCTATTTTATTGCCCTTTGTCTGCACTTCTTCACCCTGTTTTGAATTCATGCACATATTTCAGTTTTCAAAAGGCAGGTGATGAGTTTTTGTGGACTACCTAGAATGCACTGGCAGATAACAGCTATATAAATAAAATGTATGATTATTATTAATGCTATGTGACAGCCCTCAGATCCAAGCCAATTTGAATTAATTTTTCAAGTAAGATTTTGTGAAGCACTGTATCAAATGCTTTATGAAGGCCAGATATATTGCAGCCAGTGCATTTGCTTCCTCTGCTCATTTTGTAATTTAACCAACAACAAAAAAAGTGATCAAATTAGTCTGGCATGATTTGTGCTTTATACATCACCAGTTTATTGCTCTTGGTTCTATTATCCTTTAGGTACTTAAAGAATTTTGTCTCTTCATATTTGTTTAATTGTTTTACTAGTGATCAAAGTTAAATTTATTCATCAAATATGCACATGTAACAGTTAACAATATATATGAGGAAAATGAAGAATAATGGTAGTTGTCTGTCTTACTGGTATGATTTTAGGTATAATGACACCAGTAAGACACGTGGAACATCCAGCAGATGTACGTTACCTAGACTAGAATGTCTTGGTAGCATACCCCCACTAGCTGCTCCATTTATGTCCAGTTGATCTGGAGAATCATTCTAGGTAGTCCACAAGAGAGAAAACATGAATGAATTTACTAGAAGGACTTCTTGTTTGCTTTGACCATTATTTTGGAAATGTGAATTCTTTTATCTTTGTGAGTGCCACACTTAATGAAGGAGTTGAGAATGAATAAATAGTGAGCCTATATCGATATATAAAAACAGCATCTCTCTGTTCACTCTGACTTCATTTTTGGAAGATCAAGGAAATTTTCTTCCCCTCCACTGCTGTTGTACAGCTGGATTTTAAATTTCCATTCCCTTATTACAATGCCATTTAGATCTTAATAGCAAAACACATGGTCCTTACTTATCATGTTTCTTTTCCATCAACATTTTTCTGTGCTACTGACATATTCCATAATGGGATTTCTGATATAGGACTATTGCCCCACTTGGAGAGTTTGGATGACGTTATCTGTCTGTCTCTGTTATCTAGTAATATATAGCAGATAATGGAACATCAGCACATGCCAAATAAGTAGGCTTGGCTGAATGCAATTTTTCTATTTTTATAATTTTTTATAGATAGCAATTTTTAGCTTTAAATTGTTTTATCAATTTTAAATTTTGACAGTTATACAAAATTATGGGGGAGGAGGTGTTCCAGGCAGTATTAGGAATGGGGGATATTGAGATTCAACTGTTAAAACACAAATTCTCAACACCATATGTATAAGAACACAACATACATATAATTGAAATAAAAGCTGTAGTTTTTCAAGCAACATTTTTCTACTCTGCTTAAGTTTTGATTTTTATTAATGTTCATTTTTCCTCAGTTTGTACGTGTATGGTGAAATTGATGTTGATCGACATTTACTGATAAAAATCTAATCCTTCTGAGCCTACTAGTAAGACTGGTAGCTAGGTGGATGTGTTCTCTGTGGGAGTACCAGATGCAGAAGTTGTAAGGATAATTCAGGCATCCCTCTTTATTATATATGTGGCTAAAGGCTCTGATTGCACTCTACAATGGTGGCGGGACAATCTGCAGCCCAAGGGCCACATGTGGCCCATTGGGATTCTGCGTTTGGCTCATGAGACATTTTGTTTACTATTGCCCATGCACAAGGTTGCTGGATTCTACTGTTTTTTGTCCATGTAGGTTTTTTCCTACCACTATTACTAAAGTGACATGCACCTAAAGCAAGGGCATGTGAAGCGAGGTGTGTGCTGATTGTACACAACATTAGAGAGTGGTAAGCTCCCTCTGCATCCAATCAAAGTGCTGCTACATTTAATCGGCACACCCCACAAATTCTAGATAGGCAAGCACCGTTATCAAAACTGTCCTTTCCCTGGAGATTCTTGGTTATGACAATCTTGTGGCCCGCTGAGATGAAGGAGGACCACTCATGTAGCCCACTCACTAACCTAGTTAGCCCCTCGCTGCTCTACAGAGCCTTTCCTCTTCTAGGTCCCACTGACTTACGTCACAGTAGAGAAGTTAGGATCTGCTGGGTTCTTATTGCAGTTGGCTCAGGGCAACATGCCCAGCAGAAGACATTATCAGCGGAGGCTCTCCTTGTCTTGAACGTAGTTCCTTTAGGGCTTGCCAGAATCTCAGTTTGGAGGGCTGCAGGGTGCCACGCCAGAACATTTTGTGTAGCAAAGCTTTTCATTAATCGTCCTAATCAGAAGTGGGGTTTGGGCTTTTTTGGTATTGTAGACGATGATTTTGTTGAAGGAAGAACACTGGGACCGATATGTTTCTGAATAATAATAATAAAAATAAATGGTATGGCCAAAACTATGTTTACTTGCTACATAGTGGCCCTCAAAGAGGGAAACAGTCTTTCTTCATTGGACATTTAGTTCAAAATTCAACCTTGACTGTTTAGCTGATCTAAATAAATACATCAGCACTCCCTGACATTTGCCTTTGGAAATTACTTTGGGTCCATGTAAGAATATGTTTTCAACTGGCATAAATCTCTAAAGCCACACTCACCTGGGTTTTCAGAAATATGGTCTGAGTTAGCGGCATAGTGCTAGTTTTTATTCCCATTAAAGTCAACAGAAAAACTTCCACTAGCTTTTGTGATAAGAGGATTTTATCTTAACTTCCCCCCTCCCCCAAACTCTCACATATCTGTTTTCATCTTGACTTAGGCTTGGTCTATACTGCTTCTTCAGACAACGTAAGTTACAGCTCTCAGGGGAGTAAAAAAAATCACTCTGAGCATTATAACTTACATTATCCTAACATAGTGCCTACTCTGTGTTATGTCGGCAGATGCTCTCCTGGGCTATGTCTAGATTGCATCCCTCTGTTGACAGAGGGATGCAAATCAAGCACGTCAAAATTGCTAATGAAGCAGAGTGCTGTGTCTTTACGTGCTCCTATATATATATATATATAAAATAAGTTTGAGTTCAAGATTCTAAGCTTTTCTGGCAAGAGTATAAGGTGTTGAAGGATATGTGGGGGAGGTACTTATAAATTCACACAAAACCCTGGATGAGACTGAAGACCGATATGGAAGGGTAATGTATAAGTGATATATGATGAAGGTCTCATGCTCCTATTACTAGAACATCCTTACAATCTCTAAATGTGATAAATGACACTTTTATAACTCAAAAAGTGTTGCATCCAAAACAGGGAATTCTATATTAGACATCATCTTGTCAGATACAGAGGAGCTAATAACTGAACTAAAATGTAATGGTAATTTAGTTACAATTGATTATGACTTGATCACATCTTTAATGTGCAATCAGACTAAAGTCTAGACCAGTGGTGGAAATGCACCTGCCTGCAAACACTCAGACAGACACACACACAGCTTTATAAGGGCCAGCTTCATAAAGGGGAACAGCTAGATCAGTTGGAAAGAAGAATTTATTCAGAAATATCTGAAAGATAACTGGATTTTTTTCATAGAATGTTTTACATGCCCCAAAAAACACATTCGAGGAAGATGGTTGTATCAGTTAAAAAACTGATCTGATTTTTAAAAAATGAGGAGGATGAAATAATATAACAAATGGAAGAAAGGGAAAGTTGACAGTAATCTATAAAGATCAGAAGTGAGGAAGTGTAGAAACTTGATAAGGGAAGGAAAGGGACACAAGGGGAAATCTCTGGACAGCAGAACTAAAGACAATAAGAAGGATTTTAAAAATTAAACTTGGAATAGAAAGAATCCTAACAATGGTAAGTGGTCCATTACTAGCTGGAAATGATAGACTTATTAATAGTAATGCAGAAAAAGCAGAAGTGCCCAGTGAATATTTCTGTTATGTATTAGAGGGGAAAAATAGATGATGTAGTCATACCATAGTATAACATTCTTCCACTACTCTAGTCCAGGGGTGAGGAACCTCCAGGCTATGGGCTGAACACGGTTACTCAGGATTAGCTCCTGGTCAGTTGCTTTGGTTACCTGAGCATCCAGCTACTTGTAGCTTTCAGTGACTCCTGTTCGCCATTGCTGGCCAATAGGCGCTTCAGGAAGTGGTGGCATGACCTGCACCACTTCTCACAGTTCCCATTGGCTGGGAGCTGTGAACTATGGCCCCATGGGAGCTTTGAACCGCCGTATCTGCGGACAGTCAAGTAAACAAGCTGTCTGATAGCCTGCTAGCAGCTAATCCTGGTGAACTGCATCTGGATAGCACTCCAGAGGAAGTTTCCAATCCCTGGGCTAGTATCTCTGAAGGATTTTAAACAGCAGCTAGTGAAGTTAGATATTCTGGAATCAGCAGGTCTAAATAACTTGCATTCAGAAGTTTTAAAAGAGCTGGCCCGGGTGCTTGCTGGACCATTCATGTCGATTTTCAATAAATCTTGGAGCACTGGGGAAGTTCCAGAAGACTGGAAACAAGCTAATGAGGTGACAACATTTAAAAAGGGTAAACAGGATGATCTGGGTAATTATAGGCCTGTCAGTCATCAATCCCAGGCAAGATAATGAAGTGGCTGATACAGACCTTGATTAATAAAGAATTGAAAGAGGGTAATATTATTAATGCCAATTAACATGGGTTTATAGAAAGAACATTCTGTCAAAGTAACTTGATATTTTTTTGAGATTATATATTTGGCTGATAATGATAATGGTATTGATGCAATATATCTAGACTTCTGTAAGGCGTTTGACTAGGTACCTTATGATATTTTGATTTAAAAAAACCCTAGAATGATATAAAATGAACATGGCATACATTAAGGGATTAAGAGCTGGCTAACTTATAGATTTCAAAGAGCAATTGTGAACAGAGAATCATCATTGAACAGGTGGATTTCTAGTCGAGTCCTGTGAGAATTGGTTCTTGGCCTTATGCTATTTATTTTTTTTATTTTTATTAATTAACTGGAATAAAACATAAAAAAGCATCATTGATAAAGTTTGCCTATGACCCCAAAATTGGACAAGTGCTAAATGATATGGAGGACAGGACCCTCATACAGAGTGATCTGGGTTGCTTGATTAACGGAGTGCAAGTAAACTATGAGTTTTAATATGGTTAAATGTTGACATCAAGGAGCGAAGAATGCAGGCCATAATTATACGGTGGGGAACTCTGTTGTGGAACATTAGTGACCCTGAGAAAGATTTAGGTGTTGTGGTGGATAATCAGCTGATCATGAGCTAAAAGTGTGATGCTTTGGCCAAACAGGCTAATGGGATTCTGGGATGCATAAACATGGGAATCTTGAGCAGGAGTAGAGAGGTTATTTTATTTTTGTATTTGGCACAAGTGCTCCTGCTGCTGGAACCAGTTCTGTGTCCGGTTCTGGTGTCTGCAGTTCAAGAAGGATGTTGATATTTTGGAGAGGGTTCAGAGAGGAGTTGGGAGGATAATAAAGGATTTGAAAACCTGCCTTACAGTGACAGACTTGGGGAGCCTAATCTATTTAGTGTTACAAAGAGAAGGTTAAGGGCTGACCTGATTACAGTCCATAAGTGCTTGCCTGGGAAACAAATAATGGGCACTATAGTCCAGGAGAGAAAAAATAACATGAACCAATGAGTGCAAGGTGAAGCTAAGCCTGGAAATCAGGTTGAAATTTGTAATGATCACAGTAACCCCTAGTACAGTTTAGTTTGCCAAGGGTCATGTTGGATTCTCCATTGCTGACACGTTTTGAATTGAGATGGGATATTTCTCTGTTTAAAAGATCTGCTCTAGGCATTATTTTGGGGAAGTTCTCTGGACTGTGCTATGCAGTATGACAGACTAGTCACTAGATGATCACAATAATCTGTTCAGACCTTGGAATCTATGAAAAGGCAGAGACAGTATATTAGAGAAGTCTCTTGAGCGGCACTGTGAGGCTGCACGCTGCCCCTTAATGAAGCCCTTGGGAACAGGGAAGGCTGTAAAGAATTAGTTCCTGTCTACATGTCTGAATACAGTGTGAGGATGGGGGTGGCATCTCAGGGGAATAAAAGCAGAAGGATGCTTTATGAAGGTATTAGCAGCTGGTGGTAAGTGCCTGTCTGCACTGAGCTGTAGAGGCTAGGAGTAGCTGGAGTGAGATTTGCTGTCATGCTGATTTTTTAAGGACAAATAACCTTGGCTGGAATTTGCACTAATGATTTTCTAAGCATGATGCTGCCGGAGTTTGCAGACAAAAAATGTTTCTTTGTTTTTCTTAGGAATAGACAGGGATGGGTGGAAGGTGGGGAAAGGGTTTGTTTCCCATTTTGTTCTCACTGGGAGGTTGGTGTGTATTCATTTCTTTGTATTTTTTTTCCCAAATCCTTGCCAAGTTTATCTTTCTTCCAGCAAGGAGTGTGACCACTGACTGTAGCCCTGCTGAATGAAGTCTGATGAAGATTGCTCAGTCAGCTGAGGAAGGTTCTCTCATACCCTTTGGGGACTGGCTCTGCCGGTCTTGCTATTTCAGTTGTCCAGGTTGGTGGAGGCGGACACATTGCTAGGAAGGATGCTATCTACTCAGAGGCGTTTGGAATGGGGTCCAATAGAAGGCTGCCCATTTGAATAATCGGGAAAGTATATGGTTGCACATGCAGCTGTCTTGCTTAGCTGGCAATGAAACCAAAGCAGATGCACAAAGCCAACTAACAAGGGTTTGAAGATTGTCATGTGCATGTATCAATGGGATGCAGTTGTTAGAAAAGTGTATTTCCATCTCCAGATGGCAATCTCCAGTTGCTAAACTTTCTAAAGGAACACTCACTTATCTGTGTTAGCATTTATTCCCTGTTCGGTATTATCTGAGCACCTTACAGAAATACCAGTGGTGGCAATAGATGAATCAGTGGCAGGCCTGTTTTTGGCTCTTTCCTTTTCCCTTAACTTCAAGGGAAATGGGTAAAAATGAATTGTATTACCGCTATCTGTTGTTGTTCTAGTGAGAAAGATGAATCTTTTATTCAATCCTAAAAGTCATGTCATGTGTGGGATTGTTTCTCTTTGTGGAAGGGAGCCCCAAAGCTCAGGTTCCCACAGATTTTATCTTTGTAGTAGATGGTTCAGTGCCTGAGGAGCCTTGTAGTCATGGGAGGTCATGGTCCCTCAGGTAATCTGGGCCCATCACATTGCGGGCTTTGAAGAACAGAATCAGAACCTTGAATTTTGAGTTGTTCAAGAGGAAGCCAAATGTCAGTAGAACTAAAGCTATATGCGCACATTGCTATGCTTTGGATAGAAGGGAAGTTGCTGTATTTTGAACCAGATGGATCCCTTCACGTTTAGCATTATGAGCATTTATAGTACAACTGCAGTCATTTATCCTGGAAATCAGAGACAGTGGATCTGCTAGTGGAAACCAGCCAAGTCATTAAATAGGTTACAAAAAAAGTTGGGAAGTAGGCTGGGGCACCGTCTAGAGGCGGGCAGTAAGTGGCCCTCGGGCTGGACATAGTTCACCAGGGTTGGCCCCTAATAGGCCTCCAGATCTTTTGTTTACCTGATCCTCCACAGGTACAGCCACTTGCAGCTCCTGTTGGCTGTAGATCACCATTCCTGGGCAATGGGAGCTGTGGGAAGCAGCATGGATTTGGAATACCGCTTCCTGCAACTCCCATTGGCTGAAAATGGTGATCTGCAGCCAATGGGAGCTATGAGCGACCATACCTGAAGCCATGTGGGTAAATAAAGTATCCGGTAGCCCACCAGGGGCTAACATTGGTGAACCGCGTCCAGCCTGAGGGCCACTTATTGCCCACCTTGGCATAGTCTCTAGTAACACACACTAGAAAATGCTCTGGTGTGTACTGTCTGCTACAGGTTGAAGACTTGCATTCTCCATGTATTCTGCTGTGGATGTGCGCTCCCTTTTCTGCAGAATGTTTTTGGTTTGAGGAGGCATCTTTGCTCACCCAACTGTACTGCTGGAAATACGTAGCTGTCTTTGATCCTGCTAGCCGCCATGCTGTCATAAAACTCATGGGTGATATTTATTAACCTCTGAGTATCCTGAGGATCTTTCTGAAGTTTTTTGGTGATGGTGACCAGAGTTGTTGACTCAAGTCCCCCAACTTAAGTCGTCTAGGTGACTTGACTTGAGACTCAACTCGGGTTCATTGTTTGTGACTTGAGACTCGACTTGACACTTGCCAATTTTGTTAAATCAACTTTGTGAAAAAATTGTCCAAAAATGCTGATATTGATGGCTTGTACAAAAGTGACTTGACATTTTTTAAATTAAAGCTTGAGACTCAACTTGGGACTTGACTCGAAAGTGACTTTAGGGACTCGAGACTCGACTTGAGACTTGAACTGTAGTGACTCAAGACTCGACTTCGACTTGACAATGACGACTTGAAGACAACACTGGTGGTGACTGATCCTTGGGCTGTAATGGGAGGCGCTCCATTGCTGCACTCTCCACTGGAGAAAATGCTGATATAGTCTAGCCGAAAAGTAATGATGATTCCCTCTGATTTAAGAGAGGCAGTGTTACCAAGTGGCTAGAGTGCTAGACTGAGACTCAGGAGAGCTGGGTTCCAGTCTCAGCTCTACCACTAAACCTTAGGCAATTCACGTCTCCTCCATGTGCTGCAGTTTTCCCTATCTGTAAAATGAGGGTGATGGTATTGACCTTTGTAAAGATCTGTGGATGAAAACTAGTAGCTGAGAGGTAATATTATTATCATCAGGACATTTACAGAGAGGCAGTCTCCTAGCAAGATATGGGTTCCCAGCCTGTAACTATCTTCCAGGCAGCAGTAGGAGGGAAGGAAGAGGTCTGGCACAGTTTCAGAAGACGGTCGGATGGTGCGGTAGCATCATGTCCAGTGAAGGAAGGATTTTGATGCCATGAAGTGAAGGTTCTGAAAGCTACATGCTGGTGAAGTGGGCTTCCCAAGGAGGTGATCCCTTTGGTAGTGGAGGCACTGTTCTGAGAAGACCAATGCTCAGTACTTAGCCTCTCACACTGTGACATGGGTGGCCAGATTTTCAACAGCGCGCAACACCCGAAGGACCTCTCACATGCTTTTTGGAAATCGGGCTGATAATGGGCCCTTTGTGGAGAGAAGCCCTGCCAGATGTAATGGAGATTTGTTAAGGTGGCCCAGGGGATATTTTCTGGCTTTTCTATCTGTGGCTTCATGGAGACTGTTTGGGCAGAATGAATGTTGTAGTGGAATTCTTTGTGTTCCAGCTCTTGTATTCTGAGGGGCTCCGTCATCTTGAATGGATAACACTAGATTCACTCCATCACTCTCAGCCTGACTGTGGCACTGCCCAAACCTTCATAAAGGACACAGTGCTTACATCCCCTTTTTCTTCCGCTCCAGCAGTATCCTACTGATCTGCTGATGCCCCCTGCTTTGCCTCCCATTAGCATTATGCAGTCCGCCAGGCTTTTCTTTTCATAACCTTGTCATTCGCCTTGAGAATTAGTTAATGCTCGTTTGCATAAACATTGAACTGCATCCTCAATGCCTGCATGGATATTTTGTTCCCAGCATGCAGACTGTTGGAGCTGCGTGGTCTGTATATATTTTAGCCTTGGTGAGTAGAGTATGTAAAGATTTTCCACTTACTGCCCAGCGTGGTCTGGTTGGTTCCAGAGCATGTTTTTAGTGACAGCAGCTTTCCGTGCACCCTGTGTCGCTCATCGTGCTGGCGGATGTGAGTATTTTGTGTTGGGAAAGCTTTTTTCCTGGAGAATGAATGAAATGAGGAGTGTGGTTATTACCACTTGAGCAAAGCAGTCCCAGGCCAGGCAACAAGATGCATGGGTTGTGCTAAAAGTAAGAAAGCAAACATCAGCACAGAAATGATGGGGGCTGAAGAGTGAGGGCCTGGATTCTGTTACTTCTGAGAGAAGGCAAACTTTGAGGCTGCGTTTGCTCTGAGGAGATTTTTGGAACTAATATACCTGAGAGCCTCACATGAGGAGGTGTGAATTCTACTGTGCATATGTCTACTGTGGCAAAGTTCTGGCCATGCCCAATGGGTCTCACACTACTGGCAAATAATATTAGCCTCAGAGACTTGCTGTGCACCTATACACATCCCCTTTCTTTTTACAGGAGGCAGGGTCCACAACTTAGTGAGCCATACTCATCACAGGATAGTCCATGGTTTTGGGGTAAAAACCCCTTGATAGTCCTGGTCTCCCTTCTTGGGAGAGGCTTTGTGTTGGAATGTGGGAGGGTTTGGGGGGAATCTGGACCCCCCACTACTCCAGCTCCAGGTGCCGGCCCAGGGACCCTAAAGTAGCAGCAGCAGACAAGGTTGTTTTTCCTTCCAACTTGGTAATCAGGAAGGCCAAAGAACAATTGGGATTGCAGCTTGCAAGGGATGTGAAAGGTAACAAGAAAGGTTTCTACAGGTGTGTTAGCAATAAGAAGGTGATCAGGGAAGGTGTAGGACCCTTACTGAATGGGCTAGGTAACCTAGGCTGTGTCTAGACTACATGCCTCTGTCGGCAGAGGCATGTAGATTAGACAGATCAGCAAAGGCAAATGAAGCCGTGATTTAAATGATTGCGGCTTCATTTACATTTACATGGCTGCCGCGCTGAGCCGACAAACAGCTGATCAGCTGTTTGTCGGCTCGCGCGCTAGTCTGGACATTCCCCCTGTCGACATCAAAGCCCTTTGTCGGCAGCCCCGTTATTCCTCGTGGAATGAGGTTTACCGGGGCTGCCGACAAAGGGCTTTGATGTCGACAAGGGGAACGTCCAGACTAGCGGCGAGCCGACAAACAGCTGATCAGCTGTTTGTCAGCTCAGCGCGGCAGCCATGTAAATGTAAATGAAGCCGCGATCATTTAAATTGCGGCTTCATTTACCTTTGCTGAACAAACAAATCTACATGCCTCTGCCGACAGAGGCATGTAGTTTAGACGTACCCCTAGTGACAGGTGATGTGGGAAAAGCTGAAGTACACAAAGCTTTTTTGCCTCTGTCTTTACAGACTGCTGCATTAGGCAGCACAGTATGGGGAAAAGGTGGGCAGTCCTCAGTTAAACAAGAACAGGTTAAGAACTATTTAGAGAAGCTGGACATACACAAATCCATTGGGACTGACCTAATGCATCCAAGAGTGCTGAAGGACTTGGCTGATGTGATTGCAGAGCCATTGGCCATTATCTTTGAAAACTCATGGCAATCGGGAGAGGTCCCAGATGATTGGAAAAAGGCAAATGTGGTGCCCATCTTAAAAAAATGGAAGAAGGAGAATCTGGGGAACTACAGACCGGTCAGCCTCACCTCAGTCCCTGGAAAAATCATGAAGAGAATCCTCAAGGAATCCATTTTGAAACACTTGGAAGAGAGGAAGTATGGATTGGATAAATGAACTAGATTGTCAGGCTCAACTGGTAGTGATCAACAGCTCAGCATCTGGTTGGCAGTTGGTATCAAATGGAGTGCCCCTAGGGTTGGTTCTGGGGGCAGTTTTGTTCAACATCTTTATTAATGACCTGGATGAGGGGATGGATTGCACCCTCAGCAAGTTTACGGATAACACTAAGTTAGGGGGAGAGGTAGATACGTGGGAGGGTAGGGAAAGGGTCCAAAGCAACCTAAACAAATTGGAGGATAGGGCCAAAAGAAATCTGATGAGGTTCAACAAGGACAAATGCAGAGTCCTGCACTTGGGACGGAAGAATCCCAAGCACTATTACAGGCTGGAGACCGACTGGCTAAGCAGCAATTTGGCAGAAAAAGACCTGGGGATTACAGTGGATGAGAAAAACTGGATATGAGTCAACAGTGTGCCCTTGTAGTCAAGAAGACTACTGCCATATTAGGGTGCATTAGTAGGAACATTGACAGCGGATCTAGGGAAGTGGTTATTCCCCCCTTTTTCAGCATTGGTGAGGCCACATCTGGAGTACTGCATCCAATTCTGGGGTCCCCATTACAGAAAGGATGTGGATACACTGGAGAGAGTCCAGCAGATGGCAACAAAAATTATTAACGGATTGGAGCACATGATTTATGAAAAGAGGTTGAGGGATTTGGGATTATTTAGTCTACAGAAGAGAAAAGTCGGGGGAAGGGGTTAAATAGCAGCCTTCAACTACCTGAAGAAGGGTTCCAGAGAGGATAGAGAGAGGCTGTTCTCAGTAGTGAGGAGCAATGGTCTCAAGTTGCAGTGGATATTAAGAAAAACTATTTGAGTAGAAGGGTGGTGAAGCACTGGAATGGTTTATCTAGGGAGGAAGTGGGATCTCCATCTCTAGAGGTTAAGTCCAGGCTTGACATAGCCCTGGCTGGGATGATTTAGTTGGGATTGGTCCTGCTTTGGGCAGGGGGTTGAATTCAGTGACTCCTGAGGTCTCTTCCAACCATATGATTCTGTGATTCTATGAAACACATATATACCATGGAACCCACTTATAATGGTTATGGGCCTAGCAGAAGTCTGTTTACTCAAATGATGTTTTGTGGAGTTAGGTGCATGGGGGGGAGAGGGATCCTCATTCCAGAAGGCATGCTGAGAAACTGCTGCCATGGTCTTGCCCTCTCCCAAGGGATGCAGGGTCCCCTCTCTTCCAGGCATGCCTAGACAGGACAGGGGCCACATACTGCCCTCCTCCCTGTGTGCCATCCTGTCTGCAGACCTCCAGTGAGCCTCTTTGTCTGCGGTGGATCACCCAGCTCATCCTGGTCCCCAGTCCCATCATTCCCCGCCTAGGTGCACTGACACAGTGTGGAGTCAGGGAGGACAGTTCCAGTGACCCGGGGCAGGTGGGAGACTTGTTACTATTTGGAAATGAAATGTACATGGAAATGAAGGAACAGATAACATCTTACCAGGGGCTAACCTCACAAACAGCTGATTGGACCACTCCCCTGGTCTAATTCCTTCTCATGTGCAGGTATCATGGAAAGGAAATGGGGCTGTGAGGGACTTTCCCCTTTATCCTGCTCAGGAACTACTCTCTCCTGCTGACCATGCCATTTGGCTCTCAGGGTCTCCTGCACAATATGCAGGGTCGAGCTGAAGGGAACTGCTTAGTAGCATGGTAGGCTGAAATCCCATTGGAGGTAGAACTTTCAAAAATAGTTCTTCTTCCAACCAAAGCAGCCTCCCTTTGCCAATACATGATATAAAGGAGCTGTGAACGTTGCACTCTTATAATCCCTTCCCTTGTTAATTCATCCCAGCCTTGCTTTGAAGTAATGCAAGAAAACAAACCCAGGAAAGATGTTTTCACAGCAGCTCCAAGTTTTCACAGGTTTGTTCCAAGCCTGAGCAAACCACTGGGAAGCAGAACGGATTGTTACGGAATAGACCTGTTTCTTTTGAGGTTTCTCTGACTCCTTGGATTCAGCCTTGCCATGCTGTGGCCTGCACGTGTCCAGCTATTTCTTTCCTTGGCATAGTCCCTTGAGAATGGACTCTGACTAGCCTTGGACATACTCTCTCCCTTGTCCCCTTTGGCCTTGCTGCGCACTTCAGAACAGCCTATGTGCCCACAACCTCTGCCAGAGCACCCGATGATCCGCCTATCTCATGACAGGCTTTTCCTCTTTGTTTTTGGAAAATGGTCGAGGGAATGTGTCCATCGGCAGTGTCTCCTTCCCATTGAGACATCAACAAACCATTGCCATCTAAACTTCTCTCGGACGCCGTCCTGTGTCAGTGACTTCAGTCCGGAGCTGCTGGACTCTGGTGGGTGCAGTGTCAGAGGTTGCTCAGTCTCGGTGTAGGCTAGGGTGACCATATTTTCCCAAAGGAAAGACGAGACACCACACAGGGCCATTCCCAAGTTCCTCTCCCCATAATGGCATGTGGGGCCGGCCCAAGACTCCCCAGCTACCTGCCATAGGCCGCACTCTCTCCCACCACACTCTGGGCAGCCCACCGGCATGGAGCCAGCCTGAGCCCTCTGGCACTGCATGCAAGGAGGTCCCTCTCTACCTCCCTCCCCACACCATGTGGGGCCTGTGCAGGCCCTGCCTGCCTCCCACCGACACAGAACTGCACTAAAGTTCTCCTCTTCTGTACCATGCGCAAGATCGGCCTGAGCCCCTCTCCTGAACTCTCCCTCCTGTGTGAGGTTGGTGTTGCCACTCTCCCTCTCAAGCAGTGTTCCAGCTTCAGAGAGGATTAATCCGCTCCACCCAGTCAGAGACGCAGGGCTCATCTTAGCAGGAATTCTGCTCTCAAGTGTTCCTTTCACTCTGCTAGGGCTTGCTTTTTTGGTAAACCTGGGCATTGGTCCATCTTGCTCTTGCCCACTGATGAACAAGTTGGTGAGAGGAAATGGGACAAATGCTCAATTTTGAAAGAAAAAAAAAAAGCCGGATGGCTGAGACAGACCTAAAAAAAGGACTGTACCAGCCAAAATGGGACATATCAGCACCCAGGTATAAGCTCAAGTTTTGGGGACCTCTCCTGAGCAGTAAGTGGTACTTACATAGCTAAAGCCTCTATGAAAATGTCTATCTTGATGCCTCTGACGAGCCTGAGGGCTTGTCTGCAGTTACGATGCTATAATAGCACCACTATCGTGCTTAGAGAGGATGCTACCTATGCCAATGGGAGAGCTTCTCCCTCTAGTAGTTTTTCTATCTCCACTAGAGGTGGCAGCTGTGTTAGCAGGAGAAGCGGTCTACACTGGGGCTACGTCTAGACTGCAAGCCTCTTTCGAAAAAGAGCATCTAGACTACAACCAGTACTTTGGAAAAAGAAGCCATTTTTTTCACAAGAGAGCACCCAGGCAGTCTGGATGCTCTCTTTTGAAAAAGCACAATTTGCATTACATAGCGCCTTTTTTCGAAAGAGCACTTTCAAAAAAAGGTGTTCTTCCTCGTAAAATGAGGTTTTCCGAGATTGAAAAAACTACCACGTTCTTTCGATTTACTTTCGAAAGAACATGGCAGCAGTCTGGACGCGGGGGAAGTTTTTTCAAAAAAAGGCCACTTTTTTTTTTAAAAAAAACCCTGTAGTCTGTATTCACACTGGGAGTTTGGTAAATAGAACTATAGACACAGCCCGGAGTCATATGAGGGCTTAGTATGTCTTATGCCAATTTGTTTTTTTTCCCAATAATCAAACATGGCAGCTGTTGCTTTATTCGATACCAGGGTAGGAGACTTTGTTTACTGCAGCAATCAGTCTGTGAATCAAGTCAACTCCATTTTGGACTGTTGCCCGGAGGAAGGCGTAAGAGCCAATGAACAAGTTTAGAAATTATTCTAAGGGGGATTACTTGGGGAGAGTGTTTCTGGTGTCCTCTGCAGATGCAGGAATCTCTTTCACATAGTTGATTATCACAATTTTAACGAGACCGTGGACTTGCAGCATCTCCTTAGGCTTGTAGGAATAAATCTTTATTTGTGGTCCATAAAACACACAGTAGAAGCCACTCCTAGACATGAGAGCAATTAAAATGTCCACTGAGTGAATAAAAACAGTCTAATAATAATGGTACAGTTAATGAGACTTCAGATGTTTTAGCAAACTGGCTTAGCTCTAGCAAGTTCAGAGATGCATTGTCTGAATAAAGTTGCTGCTGCTGTGAATTGCAGAGATTTTTCCTAAATGCTTAAATGAAGTTTGAATGTCCCAGAACCACCACCATGGGAGGGTGGAGGGGAGTGTCTCATCCCAAGGGAAATATACTTTAGGAAAAATCAGTTTGGGAGGGAGGAGAACAATTTTGCAAAACATTTCACTTGACTCCCTCTTCGAAGGAATTCAGAGAAGAGCCACAAAAATAATTAAGGTTCTGCAGGATTAAATTGTTTAAAAAAAAAAAAAAAAAAAAGCAAAGTATGTGTATCTTGGCTAGACAGCAGCTAAGGGATGTGATAACCAGCAGTGCACATTTGAAAGATGTAAACAGTGAGGAAGGAGAGGGATTTGTAAGGTAAGGGGCTAGAACTGGAAATTGCAAGATAAAATTAAGCATAAGAATGTGTAGTTTTAGTATCCAGAAACTTTTCCTAATCCTAGAAATGCAAGGCTGAAGTGGACCTTGAGAGGTAATCTTGATCAGCCCGCTGCACTGAGGCAGGACTGAGTATACCTAGACTATCCTGGACAGGTATTTGTCCAACCAGTTCTTAAATACCTCCCCCAGCCTATTACAGTGCTTCTCTATGCTTAGTCTGACCAAGCTTTCCCTAATAGCTAACCCCACTTTCCCTTGCTGTGGGTGAGCCCTATGAGAGCATGGTATAGATTTCGAGTGAGGTTATCAGGGCTCCAGGGGAGCCAGCTGAGGTCATTCAATTAGGGTGCCCAGCAAGAAATGGGGCAGCCAGTCTCCAAAGCTGGTGGTTATTCCAATATTTATAGTCACCAAGGCCAGCACAAAACAGCTTGGCTGTGTCTAGACTGCATCCCTTTTCCGTAAAAGGGATGCAAATTAGACACATCGCAATTGCAAATGAAGTGGGGATTTAAATCCCCCCGCTTCATTTGCATAAACATGGCTGCCGCTTTTTTCCGGCTTGGAGCTTTGCTGGAAAAAAACGCCAGTCTAGACGGGGATCTTTTGAAAAATAAAGCCTTTTCCGAAAGATCCCTTATTCCTCTTAAAATAAGGAATAAGGGATCTTTCGGAAAAGGCTTTATTTTCCAAAAGATCCCCGTCTAGACTGGCGCTTTTTGCCAGCAAAGCCCCAAGCCAGAAAAAAGGGGCAGCCATGTTTATGCAAATGAAGCGGGGGGATTTAAATCCCCGCTTCATTTGCAATTGCGATGTGTCTAATTTGCATCCTTTTTACGAAAAAGGGATGCAGTCTAGACACAGCCCTTCTGTGTTAGCTTATTGGTCAATCAGAAGTGCAAACAATGAAGTTCCCTTCAAGTACCTAGCCTTAGGCTTCCACCCAGACATCTCAGCCAAATAAAGTTCTACCAATCCCAAAGAATCAGACCTGTTACCTGCCAGGTCAATCGATATTTCAGATCTTATCCCAAATACACACTTACAGCCAATTCTTATTAAGTAAGCTAAAGTTTATTAAAAATAAAAGATCAATATACATACAGGCATGAGTTCAATTCTTGAGGCCCAGTCACATAATAAAGATGCTGATCTTAAATTCTAAAAGAACTTTTTGCAACTATAATCCATTATTACAGTCCAAAATCCGTATCCAGGGTGATTCCAGCCAATGACTGGGCCCTCAAGCCTTGTGGCGTAGGTTTCTCCTGTCTGAAACCTCAAGCAGAACAGAAACCTTAAGTCACTGTCCATTAAAGGGGCACCAGGATATCCTGGGATGTCATTTCTTATGGCTTGCAGCTTACCCCAGGAGCATCTAAGCAGATATGTGACAAGCAGGACCAGGACCCAAAGGCCTTTATACATTTGCAACAGCCTCTTGGCTTGGGAGAACACAATAGTCTTTTGATGTAATCTTTTGATTCCCAGACATCATGGTATTTAACTAGGGGTGAAAGTAACTTCAGTTTCTTATAGGTACTGTCCTATTGCAACCCGAGTTCCTAGCAGCTCTTTAAATAGCTCCCTGTTGGCTTTTGCCACTGCTCAGCCACCTTTTGCAAGAGCTGCACACCAGGGCACCCCTTTACTTTCACCTCTGTATTTAACATAAGGTGATGTACCCATTAAACAGTTCATATATCGTTTACCCAGGGCTGGCCCAAGCCCGGGGAGCGTGGCGCCACCCCCGGGAGTGCGGTGCATACATGGCTGCGCCCGATCCGGCAGCCCCGCGTGGCGCCCCCTACAATGAGGCACCCCAGGCGGTAGCCTGGTCAGCCCGTAGCTTGGGCCAGCTCTGCATTTACCACAACCTTCAAAGAGATATATATAAACAATAATACTACAATGCGCTATTCTAGCCTAATGTAACTGCCCACTTATCATTTACTCATCTTCCCAACAAGTTTTTCAAGGTGGACCCTGGGTCAGTTAGCCTCGGAGTTGGTTAACCCTTTCTGGCCAGGTGCCACATTTTAATCAGATGACTAATATTTCAATCAGATAACATCACACCGAGGGTGAGACTACACTGCAGGGCTTAACTCAAAATAAGTTACGCAAATTGAACTACATCAATTGTGTAGCTTATTTCGAAATAGAGCACTCTTCCTCCGACTTCCCTTATTCCTCGAACAATGAGGATTACAGGAGTCAGAGTAAGAAGTCCTCCAGTTTGGCAGTATTTTGACACTATTTCGAAATAACTGCCTGATGTGTAGACGCGGACTAAGTTATACTGGAATAACACTAGTTACTTTGAAATAGTGTTGTAATGTAGACGTACCCTCAGATGAATGTTTCATCTCTTGAGTAATTTAAAATTGGCCTGAACAATTTGCTGATTATGGCTGAGGAGCACAGGCAGCACTGTATAAAGGTGGCAGAGCGGGACAGCAGGAGGATGGAGATCAGGGATGAGCTGCATGAGCAGACAATAATGGTAATTGGTTGATTGCAGGTTACAGTGCTTTTGTACTGCAGGACTGTGTTTGGGAAGTGTGCACAGCCCCTGCATGACCTGTGCTTCAATCTAACCAGAGCTATAAGCTGCTTGCATGCAGAAGCAGCAAATTCACCCCCAAATTGTAATGGGGGAGGTGGAACCATAAAGCCCACTGTGCAGTCACTTTCCTTTATCGCTGGAAAGCAGTGGGAGGAAGAACAAGATGCTAGCCTTGTTACCCCCACTCAAACTGCTCCTTCTATCCCTGGGGTTGCACGTTTTGTGCTCCTTGGTGCAATAGCTAACTGGTAGGTGTGGTAGGGAGGACTGGCTGAAATCTCCCAGCCTCGGCTGATTAATTAACTCTTCAGATTAATTTCCTTTCTGATTATTGCTTGACTAATTCCTCCTAACTCCATGACACCTCCTCCCCACTTAATCCTCTTTGTAAGCCCTCAGAGTGAAATGCTTGACGTAAACATTAGGAAAACAGGCAGGCATTCTGAAACACTCCCTCTCCCCACATTGGGACCCTACCCCCACAGCACCACTTTCCCTTTGCTTCGCTTTGGGGGGCTACTATGAGGCAGATTCTCTGAAGGGTTCCTCAGAATTCGCCTCTTTTCTGCCTGTCGAAAACTGCTTTGCATGTTATTTCTCCAGCGTGTCTGTAACAAATTGCATAATTTCACTTGTTGAGCCTGATAATTAGTGACAATATCCCAGTAATTTGCAAAGGGACAGGAGGAGGGAGCCTCGTTGAAGCTCTGCTCAAAAACATTAGAGGAATCTTTTCTCACAGCTTCATTAAAGAGAGCATCTAAATTCATCGAACAGCTTTTGATATATGCAAGAGCACAAGAGACTGACAGCGTGGGCTGGGCTTTGCCAGGTATTCTGCAGACATATCCACACAGCTCTGCAAAATGCACCTCAGTTGTGATCTGCAGTCCCTTTAGTTATTACAGCCCTATCCCCACCAGATTTTGAAGGAGCTACACTCTTCCTTTATCCCCACCCCCATTATTCCAGTCCTGCCTGCCTCCCGCAGCTTTTAAATAACTTCAGTCCACATCCCCACAGTTACTCCTCTTGTGGGACTCTCTACAGTCGTGCCACTGTACCTCAATCCTGAGCTGATATTGTTGAGACTGTCCTGATATTAGAGGCCTTGCCTTACAATACGCAGCTATACCCCCGTCTCCGCCCTCCCCCCCCCCGAAAAATAAAATAAAAAACGTGTCTCAGTTTTCCACATTTATTAGCTGGTCACCCTATTTTTGATTATTATTAATTTATTTATATTATTGTTGTGTTAAGAATGGTACAAACACTAATATGGACTTGGATGATCCCTGGAGGGCTTTACCCAATTTGACCCATGAAATTTGGGAGAGAGGTATAGACTCAAATATATAATTAATGGTCAAATGGGATTAGTCTGTTGCATCTGTGTATGTGCAAATGCATAAAACACTCAATGTGTCTATCACTGATTGCTGGGATGTCATAAGAAATCAGACGGAGGAATGTCTTGAGGAGAGTTTTGCAGCAGCAGAGTGTAGTGGCTCTAAGGATCAGTTCAGGGATCCTGGTCCATGCATAAGAAGCAGGAAGGAAGACAGCCTGGCGGTGTTTTTTTGAGAATCTCATAAACAGGGTAATGAGGTTGGCATTGTTGATGGAGAGAGGAAAAGAGGGTGATTATGCTGATGGGGTGGCACAGTAAAAGAACAGACGAGGCAAACGGGGTGGGCAGAATTGTGAGGGACCAATAAGGTGAGGGCGAGAAGTTTGAATTTGATATAGTGAGATGAGATCCCGGAAAGAGGTGACATAGTCAGAGTGATGAGCAATAATGGAACCTACTACAGATAAAGTCCGAGCAAAATGGATATTCTGTGAAAATCTGAGGACTTACATATGCTGTGGACCTGATCTACAACATCTCCAATTATGCTAGTCCAGTGTTCTCCAGGGAGCAGTGCCGTACTACTTATAACCCAGCAGTGGGGAATAATTTTTAAAAGGGAAATTTCTGAAGTGGCCCCAGGCCATCCTGGAAGGGGCAGGGCTTTGGGCAGAAGGGGCGGGGCCAGGAGACTTCTTGTGCTTCCCTCCCGACTCTGATTGGCCTGGGGTGGGAGAGTGTGAGAAGTTTTCCCCTTCCCTTCCTCGACCCTCCTCCTAGAGAGAAATGCCAGCTGGTTTAAAACAGCTCGTGGTTCCCTCTAGGTGCCTAGGGGGAGGAGACCTCATGTGCTCTCCCTGGGGGCGAATCAGGGCCTGGGGGCAGGGGAGCGTGTGAAGCCTTCTTGCTCCTGCAAGAGCGTGCGGGGGCTAGAGAGACATGTTGGCTGTTTAAAAACAGCTGGCATGTCTCGCTAGCCCAGGGGTGGGCAAAGGGCCCTCTGCTGGCCGCCCTGCTGCTCCTCCCCAAGCCAATCAGAGCCTGGGGGTGGGGGAATGCGCAGCGGCTAGAGAAACACGTTGGCTGATTGGCTTGGGGGTGGAGGAGCTGCAGGGTGGCTGCGGGCCGGATCCAGCCCACGGAAGGCCCTTTGCCCACCCGTTATAACCTCACCCTGTTCTACTTTTGACCATTCTTACAGCCTTAGTCATGTGCCTCAGCTCTTTTCTGTAGAGCACCTTTTGCTATTTCAACTGTGACACACCCAGACTAGCTGGCTACAGTAATGTGATAGAAGGTAAATATATTGGCCACTGGTTGAATAGTTTTATGTTCCCTGAGTGACCAGAGCAGGGCGCCGCTGCAGAGCAATCAGGAGGATGCTGAAGCCAAATCAGAGCTTGCCAAAAGCAAGAGAGAGACAGGCTAATCAGAACACCTGCAGCCCATTAAGGACCAGCTGGGGCTAGTTTAAAAGGCTTCCCTTCAGGGAGGGCAGGAAGCCAAGGACTGGGAGTGAGGATGTGTGCTGTGGAAGAGCAGGAAGGATGTGCTCAGATATTAGGAGAAAGGTGCTGGGAGGAGTCATTTGGGGAAGTGGCTCAGGGAAAGGCTGCAGCTCTGGTGGTAGAGGAAACACTACCTGGTGCCATTGCCATTAGGGGCCTTGGGCTGGAACCTGGAGTTGAGGGTGGGCCCGGGTTCCCCCCAACCCTCCTCACATCACCACAGAGACTATCCCTGGAAGGGGAGGTTGGGACTAAGGAGGCATTTCACCCCAACCTGTTGACTGGCCTACGATGAAGGCTGCTCACTAGGTTGACCCCTTGTCTCCAGTGAAGGGAGAGGGGCTATGTTGAGGGTCACAGGGTACATCTACACTACAACGTTAATTTGGACTAAGCTAATTCGAACTAACGGATCCAGACTAAAAAACTAGTTCGAATTAGCGTTTTGCTAATTCGAACTAGCATGTCCACATTAAGTGGACCCTGAACCAGGCTTAAGGATGGCCGGAAGCAGTGCCGGCAGGGCATCAGAGGAGGACTTAGAGCGTGGAGATGCTGTCTCAGGCTAGCCGAGGGCTGTGCTTAAAGTGTCCCGACCCCCACCCCGGACAGACAGTTCTCAGGGGTGCCCCGCTTGCAAAGCAGTCCTGGCTTGGATTGCCCGGAGTACCCACACTGGGCACATCACAGCACTCAGCCGTCAGACCGGCTGCACTTGCCGCAGGCTGCCATCTGGGGAGAGGGGGCAATTGGGGGGCTGCAGGAGAGATTCCACCCCCAGAAGCCCGCAGAGCCAGCCCAGTCCTCCCCATCGGGGGCTCGTACCCCATTCCTCCCTCACCTCCTTCCACTTACCCTTCCCTAGCCCCTCTTCTTGATGTACAAAATAAAGGACAATTGTGTTAAAAAATGGAATCTGTCTTTATTGAACAAAACTGGGGGAGACTGGGAAAAGGAGGTGGGAGAGGGGAAGAGAGAGGCTGGGAGAGGGGAGGGCAACTAAAATGATCAGGGTTTGGGAACAGGTCCCATATGAAGAGAGGCTAAAGAGACTGGGACTTTTCAGCTTAGAAAAGAGGAGACGGAGGGGGGACAGGATAGAGGTCACTAAAAGCAGGAGTTGGTTGGAGAGGGTGCATACAGAAAAGTTCTTCATTAGTTCCCATAAAGAAGGACTAGAGGACACCAAAGGAAAGGAATGGGTAGCAGGCTTCAAACTAGTAAGAGAAAGTTCTTCTTCACAAAGCAAAGAGTCAACCTGTGGAACTCCTTGCTGCAGGAGGCTGTGAAGGCTAGAACTAGAACAGAGTTTAAAGGGAAGTGAGATCAAGTCATGGAGGTTGGGTCCATGGAGTGGTATTAGCCAGGGGGTAGGAGTGGTGTCCCTGCCCAAAGTTTGTGGAAGGCTGGAGAGGGATGGCACGAGACAAATGGCTTGGTCACTGTCTTCGGTCCATCCCCTCCAGGGTCCCTAGGGTTGGCCGCTGTCGGCAGACAGGCTACTGGGCTAGATGGACCTTTGGTCTGACCCAGGACGGCCATTGTAAGCTCAGGGTCGGGGGTCTCAGTGGACCACCTTGATTTTCATGCACACCTGCTCCTGGGTGGCCAGGCTGGCAGCTCTCCTGCCCTAGACGGCCACTTTCCTGTGCCTAGTGCGGAGGTCATGGACGAGGTCCACGATGTCCGCACTAACCCAGGCGGGTGCCTGCCTCTTTCGGTCCCAGGCAAGCTCCCGGGAGCCGCCAGCCTGGTCCCGGGAAGAGGGGGAGGGCTGGGGGGCATCGGGTGGCTGGCTCGATCCATGCCAGGTGCAGGGTCTGCTGGCTGGGTGCTGGCAGGCTTGCACCTGGCACGGGCACCGTAGCCAGCCCGTGCCCCTTTAAGGGGTCCGGGGCCGGGAGGGGGGCAGACGAGTTTCCCTGGTGTTGGCCAGAGTGACCACCAGGGAAAGCTGGGGAGGGCTAGCCTCCCACTAGTTTGAATTAATGGGCTACACACCCCTTAATTCGAACTAGCTAGTTCGAACTAGGCTTAATCCTCGTACAATGAGGTTTTCCTAGTTCGAACTAAGCGCTCCGCTAGTTCGAATTAAATTCGAACTAGCGGAGCGCTAGTGTAGCGCCTATGAAAGTTAGTTCGAACTAACGTCCGTTAGTTCGAACTAACTTTGTAGTGTAGACATACCCACAGTGAGCCTCTGAGGCAAGTGCTAACCACCTGTAAGTGCAGGACCCCCAAGGCAAAGCTGGAGCTCTCCCACACCATCTTGGGCTCTCCCAACCTGTTCTGTCAATGCACCGCAATCCTGATCTCTGGCACCTCCTTTTATGCCAGGAGATAGCTTCTGTTGAACAGGCGACTGTTTGTTCCACTCAGAGCACTGTTTGTTTTTATTCCTGGGCATGCATTCCCAAAGTCTCTATATGCTTTAATGAAATATAAGTAAAAACATAACTTGCACTGAAAAAGGAAAGCTGTCCATATCAATCCCAGAGTGGGAACAAAACTTCCCCTCTCTTCCTCCAGCATTCCACCCTCCTAACAGGCAATAAACGGAGACGACACCCACTGGAAACATAACATTCAAAGAGAAACAACAAATTCTGGTGCAGCGCTTTGACCAATGTTTTGTGGCGAGCAGCAAGGTTCTACTAAGAATCCGGCTGAGAACTAGCCAGTCCCTTTCGCTTGTGACTTCACTCAGCTAGTGCAGTGACACGTGGAGCCAGCCGTTCCTTTCTCTTTGTACGTGTGCTGTGTGTAGTACTTAAATGTTGCCTAGACTAATTAATTTTGCTGGAGTTTGAGCTGCCAAGTGGAAAAAAAAAAAAAAAGGAGTGTGGATACAGAAAAAAGAGAGCAATAATTTTTTGACAGTGCAAACAGCGATTTGAGACTTCTGGAGCAGCCTAGTGCAGACCAGCCCTGAGTACCACTGTACTACCTTGTCTGGCTGCTATGATTATGATATTTAAATCGGTCTTTAGATCTGCTGCTTTGCTTTGTCCCTGCTGGAAACAAATTACTCTGGCTGATAAAGGAGATTGAACCATAGGCAGAGAATATGCTGTTCTCATCTACATGGTACTAAATGCAACACTGAAAGATTACCGAAGGTACAACACAAACAGAGACGCGGGTGCACTGCAGCCAGGGAGCTCTGGCCACAAAGCACTCAGGCAGAAGCATCTGTTTTTCTCTGGCGCCACCACTCTTGACAAATAATTTTTGTTTGTGCCAACTTTATTCTAGCTGGCGGATGACAAATTGTAACTGCATGCTGCCGCTTAAAAAGGCCTACCTAATTTCAGGCAGCTAGGAATTGGTTTACCCAAATAGACCAATAGTTCAATATCCTGGCTCCTGCCTTACTGGATCATATTAATAGTCCATTTAGTCTATGCACGTAATTGAACGATGAAGTTTCTTGTATTGGGCGGGGCAGGGTTTTTCCTGGGTCCAACTAGTGATCAGTTAAAGTCGTCAAGTGTGAGGACTAGTAGACTGTATAATTTTATCCTGGCAAATGTAATTGCATTTGCTGGCCAGAGATGCAGGTGCTTGGGAGTTCAGGGTTCTCTTCCCAACTCTGCAATTGACCTTGGACAAGTCACTTCACCACCCTGTGCCTATTGCTCCCCATCTGCAGAATTCTGTCTATTCACCTTGCAAAGTGCTTTGGTCTCCATGAACTGGAGGTGCCGGGAAAGCACAAAATATTATTTGTTGTTTCTCAGAAGATCCACCTCACGACTCAGGGTCTAAAAGCATCTCTTTCATTCCTGGTCCCCAGAGCTCTCCGCACACCCTCTTGGAATCAGTGGTGGGAGTTTAAGGAGGTGAAGCTTGAATCCAGTTTGGTGCACAGAGAACAGTGTCATTCTGCAATGGACTGCATTGCACATCCAGGGTACGTCTAAACTACATGCCTCTGTCGGCAGAGGCATGTAGATTTGTTTGTTCAGCAAAGGCAAATGAAGCCGCGATTTAAATGATCGCGGCTTCATTTACATTTACATGGCTGCCGCGCTGAGCTAACAAACAGCTGATCAGATGTTTGTCGGCTCGCGCGCTAGTCTGGACGTTCCCCCTGTCGACATCAAAGCCCTTTGTCGGCAGCCCCGGTAAACCTCATCCCACGAGGAATAACGGGGCTGCCGACAAAGGGCTTTGATGTCGACAAGGCGAACGTCCAGACTAGCGGCGAGCCGACAAACAGCTGATCAGCTGTTTGTCGGCTCAGCGCGGCAGCCATGTAAATGTAAATGAAGCCGCGATCATTTAAATCGCGGCTTCATTTGCCTTTGCTGATCTGTCTAATCTACGTGCCTCTGCCGACAGAGGCATCTAGTCTAGACACTGCCCCAGTGGCACCGATGCAGGAGCAAGTGTGTGGTGTAATAGCTCTGGGCTTCTCCCCCTTCTCTGATGGAGTCAGAGTGGCACTGCATTAGCAAGGGAGCAAGTCTTATACTTTGTTGGCAACAGCACCCTGAGAGTTTACGCTCAATCTCTGTTTCTACCTGGGTGCTCACATGGAGTGCTAACGGTAATATCCAGTGGTTCCCCTCTTCCCGCTGCACGTATGCTGTCATTTCTGTGCCAAGCTTAGACCGGGATCGAGCAAAGACTATATGTAGTATCTTGTATTTCTGGATATGAAGTCAGAAGGTGTGTCTACACAGCACCCTAAATTTGAAATAAGATACGTAATTTGAGCTACTTAAATTGCATATCTTATTTTGAATCTATTTTGAAATTTGAAATTTGGTGTGTCTACACAGTGCCAAATTTCGAAATAATGTGCTATTTTGATACATCCCCTTACGAGGGTTACCGGGATGCCGAAATAGCGTGCCCGTTATTGCAAAAAATATTTCTAAATAACGGGCAGCTGGTGTAGATGTGAGGTAGCTATTTTGGGATGCCTCTGGTATCCCAAAATAGCCGTGCAATATAGATGTACCCTGAGTGACCCCATGTTCTCTTTTTTGCTACATAAGCAGCATATTTCCCTTTGCTTCAGCACACTGAGTAACCCCTGGGGTAATATAGTCACTGCTGCTCACATGCCAACAGCTTGCACACAAATTCCTGTTGTTTGTGTCGCCTTCACAATCACTTCTGTTGCCAAGTGTCTGTTCAATTTGTAAAGAGGAAGAGAGCAAAAATGAGCACAGTCATAAAATAATGGCAAAGATGTCAGTGATTACTCAGTGCCCCTTATTCGGCCCATCTCATCCTACAGGAAGAAGAGGGCACCTGACATTTCCACCAAAACCACAAAACTACTTTTTAAACTAAGGCTGTGTCTAGACTGCATCCCTTTTGCGGAAAAGGGATGCAGATTAGACACATCGCAATTGCAAATGAAGCGGGGATTTAAATCTCCCCCGCTCCATTTGCATAAACATGGCTGCCGCTTTTTTCCGGCTCGGGGCTTTGCCGGCAAAAAGCGCCAGTCTAGACGGGGATCTTTCGGAAAATAAAGCCTTTTCCGAAAGATCCCTTATTCCTTTTTTAAAGAGGAATAAGGGATCTTTCGGAAAAGGCTTTATTTTCCAAAAGAACCCCGTCTAGACTGGCGCTTTTTGCCAGCAAAGCCCCGAGCCGGAAAAAAGCGGCAGCCATGTTTATGCAAATGGAGCGGGGGAGATTTAAATCCCCGCTTCATTTGCAATTGCGATGTGTCTAATCTGCATCCCTTTTCCGCAAAAGGGATGTAGTCTAGACACAGCCCAAGTGTATAATTAACCTATCGAGATTGCTGCTGCAAGGTGGTCGCTTGTTAAAATCCACCTGACAGTCGGCGAACGGCTGCTACGCAACAGGTTTGGTTGGGTCTCGGTTTGATGGGTAGCAGACAGGTTCCCACACCCTATGAATCACATGCTGATGGTCACGCTTGGTAAGAGTCTCCACAGAGGGGCCAAGGACTGACTAGGCCGTGGAGCTGCATTCCCCCTGGATCCTCGCGGTCTCTGTAAGGCATGGCTGAGGCTCAGTGGGGAGGAAGCTGCCCGGCGGTTGCCAGGGCTATATCTGGTGTATGGATCAGACGCTATCCCCATCCAAGGCTGCCATGCTGGCATCTTTCACTAGCATAAAATGTGATTTAAGAAGAAGCAATCTATCCTGGTCTTCTTCATGCTCTTTGAGAACTCCCTGCTCCAGTCTCTGACTGTCCTTGCCATAGGCAGCTGGTAGCACATCCTGGGCTGAACCTTTTGGGCTGTGGGCACAATGCTCTCTGTCCTCCACAAACATGCAACCAGCATGTGAAAAGGGAGCGTGGCCAAAGCCAATGGTCTGATGCTGGGCCTGAAGGAGCTGGGCTCCCACCAGCCATCGTGCTTAGGGGGTTAGGACCCAGCACACCCTTCTGGCTTCCTGCACATCTTGGAAGCTGGCAAGTCAGTGTGAGGGATGCAAGCCAGATTAGCATGGGGGAATGATTGTAATGTCTGGAAAAGCAACGGATTCACAGGGGTGGGTAGATTTCCAGCTGATGTAGCTGATCCAAACATGCACATAAATTATTTGGGACTGAAATTACAGCTTTTCAAAAACACATCTCTGCAAATACCCAGGGGGGAAAGGGAGGGGAGGGGGGTCGGCGAGCCTTCAGAGCCCAACGAAATTTCTCATTTTTATGAGGTGGCCAGAGGGTGAGCACAATATCCTTTCAATACTGCATTGTATCAGAATCTCACATGCACTCCCGCCATCCATCTCCCTCAGGCAGCTTAAACTCTGTAAAGATGACTTAGAGCATGAAGGATGCGGTAGGACTGAACCCTAATCAGATCATTACTGCAGCGAGGAGGGGAAATAACTTCCAATCCAAAGCTGCCGTCTCTTTCAGCATCTTTTTACTTATTTCATAATAGCCTTTTATTTATTTATTTATTTATTTTCCTGCTGCGTGGTCAAAAAATTCTCCCGGAAGACAGGGGAGAGGGTGAGCCACGGTGAGTTAGGGGGAAGAGATGTTCCCTCGCTCTGAATTAAAAACAAACACAGCCAATGCAGCTCTGTGCACGCACTCCGTACAGAGTTTTGCAGCAATCCAAACAATTCCTTCGCTCTAAACTAAAATCCCAGCTGTCAAACTTCTCTGGCTGTTTAGAGCTGTGGGCTCTTGAGGCCAAAGACTAGAGAAAAGGAAAATGCGGGTGATCATTTAAAACAAAGGTTTATATATGTATGTATGTTCCAGCACTGTTCATTTCATTTCCAGCCCAGACATCTGATTTATGCCACTGGTAGCTACTTCATAGTTTATGACTATTTGGTGCCCCTCCATCTAAAATGAGCTGGAGGTCACAATGTAGTGGAGAGGTGCCCAATGCACAGTTGGAACGAAGGGGAGGGACTAGCTGAGGGGTTTGGCATCGGGATAAAGCTAGGTGGCCTAGTTGAACCCAATCCAGGTTGGTTATGACCAGAAGTCGTGAGCATTTGCTGGCTGTTTGGATTATGTTACATGAGCCTGGTGATTTTCCAGTGAACAACTTGCCATGCAACAAAAACACCGCCACCGCAATTGGCACAATTATCCCCCTTACTGGTAGAGAGCCAAGAACTGAATTCCCTGCTCATGTGTCCTTTATACTAGTGTCTTTGGACTGTGGATGATTATGTCAACTCTGCTATAGTCAGGTTCTCAACTACTTTCGGCATTACTGATTAGGACCAAGACTTTGAATTTGGTGTAGACGCAATGGGGGAACCACAAGTGTGTGGAACACTGCAGTAATATTTTCACCAGTACCCTTGTTGCTTAAGACTCAAGCCTCTTTGTTCTGCCTGAGTTGTAGCTGCAGTGGCATCCGCATTAATTGTTGGGTAGAGGGAGTTGCTCCCATCTAACCTGGAAGCGATGAACATGGGCAAGGCCTGTTTGGGAAAAGGAAAGAGAACAGTGTCTGGAGGCAGTTGGAGGAATCACACCACTCTTGCAGTCTTCATGCCCTGGAGTAGTGAAGTGGTAGCCAACTTGAGCAAGGACTAGAGGTAGTTCCTCTCGGTTAGGGTTGATGCACATTGCTGGGGTGGTAAATGAGGCTAACTTGCCTTGTTACTGCCTGGTTTTTAGTTGCCCTCAGAATAAATGGAGGTTAGGGGTTGTCATAGTGTCTTTCACCATCTTGAGCCTCTGAGAAAGAAAGAAGCAGTGAAATAAACATGGGGCAGGTCTGTTATACCCAGCCAGCTGGGTTCACAGCTCCTGAGATTATGGTTCCACAAATTCTGTCATAGGTGGCTCTCCCTTCACTTGCCTACATGGGACAGGACATGATAGAGTTGGGTGCACCATGCCGAGACAACGGTGGCAGGTGTGGGAGGTGACACTCCACTAGTAGAAATGCAAGATGTCCTGTTGGAAAGCAGCTGTGAGAAGAAAGGGTTTGATTCTGTAGGCACGACTCCAGAGGGCAAGGGGAAGAGGCTGGAGAGGAGAATGGGGAAGGAGAGCCTGCAGGGCAGCACAACGGTGGCCTGCCTGCACAGAGCTGTCTCAGCAACTCCAGCATTCACTGCTTGAAATGGAAAATTATTCTCCTCGTTGGTGTGATTTTTATGTGCTTTTCTCAGCAAAATCAATCAAGAGGAATTGATAATTTATAAGCCTTTGTTTGCCTTTTTCACTGTTCAAAGGCGGGGGGAACGTGGGAAGCAGAATTCAGAGAAAGAAATGCCAGGGATAAAGAAGCTAAGGAGTTTGCAGCACTGTATCCTAGTGCTTCCCCCAGCCCCTAGGTGGGTGCAAGGGTGAAAAGGAGAGGGGTTGCTGTCTCCCATAGGATACTCTGTGGGAGTAAGGTTTCTTTTCAGCTACTGTTGACTCATCAGCTTCTCTTGAAGCAATCTGCTGTGGCTAGCTAGCCAGTGAAAGAGGGAGATCGGCAAAAGGGTATGTCTGAGTGTATCCACGGTAGGGACTCAGTGCTGTGAGGTGCTAAGCACCCTCCCAGTTGGAGTGATTGAAGTTATGTCTACACAACAAAGAAAAGTCGGAAAAAGAAATGCAAATGATGAACCACAATTTGTGTATCTTTTCCCGCTTTTCTTCCGAAAGAGGCTTTTCTAACATTTGGCCCGTCTACATGGGGCCAAATGTCGGGAAAAAAGCCTCTTTTGGAACATCTCTTCTTCCTCATAAAACAAAGTTTACAGGGATGCCAACAAAATGCGTCCACTTTTCCAACACATTCCTTAGATGCGGCAGAGCTTTTCTGGGATATCTCCCGGTATCCTGGAAAAGCTGTGTAGTCTAAATGTACCCTGAGAGCAGGACATGTTCGGCTTTCTGTGTGCAGAGCATGATAGGGAAAAAGATTCGATTAGGCAGGGAGAAAGATAAAGTCAGGTCAGCTGCCGTCCTGGTTTATTTAGAAAAAGAAATATCCCCTAGCAGCGTCCATGCGTCTGCGAGACCCCCTCAGAACTCCCTTCCTCGCACTCATGTGCACCCTTCTGTGTCCACACCTACGTGGGCACGTCTATGCCTCCATGTCTAGGCACACACAGCTTGCACATCTGTGCCTCCATGTCCAGGAACCATCCATGCTCACCTCACCTTTGTTTCCCACTGAACTGCAAGTACGATGTTGAGAAGGGACCTGTGTCGCCAGGGAAACTGTCTTAGTTTGAGAATTACAAGAGCTACCATCATTGTCAAATAGAGACAAATGTTAGCGCTAAGATAAATAGACAAGGAGACACTCTGCTTAGATAAATAGGTGCTGTAGATAAATACTTAGACAGATACAGTGGGTAATTATGTAGATAGATAGCTACACAGACTAGTACGTTAGAGGTGGATAAAAGTGGGCTGATGCCGTATAAAGAGAGAGAAATGCTAGCTCTGTAGCTCAGATCCTGTTCCTTGACTAAGGGCTTGTCTTCGCACACAGTGCTTTAGCAGCACGATGGCACCAGTGCCGCTGTTGTGCATTAGTGAAGATACTGCAACACTGATGGGAGAGCTCCTGTCAGTGTAGTTTAGCCATCTCCCTGAGAAGCAGTAGCTATATTGATAGAAGAAGCTTTCCTATTGACATGTTGCTGTCTAGGAATTAGGCTGGTAAAACTGTGTGGCCCACGGGTGTGGATTTTTTTATTCCCCTGGCTGAGGTAACTATGGTAATATAAGTCCGTAGTGTAGACCTGGCCTAAGCTAACTCTTTTAAGTGCCATTGTCACTGGAGTAGAAGTTTCCCTTGTGAGGAGCTCAAAGTGGGCAACGGGTGCTTTTCTCAGGAAGGGTCAATTGATTTCATAGAATCACAGAATTATAGAATTTTAGAACTGGAAGAATCTCGAGAAGTCATCAAGTCCCAGTCCCCTGCCCTCACGGCAGGACCAAGCATCATCTAGACCATCCCTGACATGTGTTTGTCTAACCTGGTCTTAAAAATCCCCAATGATGGAGAGTCCACAGCCTCTCTGGGCAATTTATTCCAGTACCTAGTCACCCTGACAGGAAGTTTTTCCTAATGTTCATTTTAAACCTACCTTGCTGCGATTTTTGCCCACTGCTTCTTGTTCTATCCTCAGAGGTTAAGGAATATAATCTTTCTCCCTCCTCCGTGTAACAACCTTTTAGATACTTGAAAGCTGTTATCATGCTCCTCTCAGTCTTTTCTTCTCCAGACTCAACAAAACCAGGTTTTTTTCAATACTCCCTCGCAGGTCATGTTTTCTAGACCTTTAATCATTTTTGTTTCTCTTCTCTGGATGGTCCATAGTCTGAACCTTTTTTGCCCATTTTCTTTTATTATTGCAAATTTTGAGTGGGCCTGGGAACCAGCAGATTTTTCTGATCTACCCCCATAGGTTCTGTATGTCAGAAAATGGATGTTACTGTGAGCAATGATTGACAGCCCTGCCTCGAGGTTGGATCATGGGGTTACACCTGCACTAGAGAGCCCCTTTAGTTTCTGGTTCAAGTCCAGCCTAGGATGTCATTAATTAACAGTCACCAGCATATAAAGGCTGTCTAATGTGGAATGAGTTATTTGTCCACGTTAAAGAAAAGCAAGCAAAATACACTAGTACAAAGGTCACAGCAGAGAGGGGCTGAGAATTCAAGGAGCCAAGGAGAATAAATTCTTCTGCCACCTTACAAGGTAGAGTCCTTCCTGAACTAAAAAACCCCACATGATTGGAGGGGAAAAAAATTCTCTCTCTAACCTGCAAATGGGTGATCACCCACACCCAGCACAAAGTGGTTAATAGCACGTTCCCTGCCATCTACTGTAGTCGTTCGGGTTTTGTTTAAATGATATTAATGCTGAGGTTTTAGTTCATTCCCTCCTGGAAGGCAGACTGAAGGAACATGATAAAATAGTTTGTTTTAATACGCTTAGATGATAGACACTGCCTATCTATAACACTTTCGTGTGATGTGATGCTAAACTTGGTTGTTCACTGACTATATCATTCCCTGGGGATTCCTATCAGCTGCCTTTCAGGAAGAAATGGCCAGCCCTGACCCATAGGTATAGATCCCATGGAGGCAGCATCTTATGTGTGCCTTTTTATTCCCCTGAGCTCTTTCTCTTATGAAACATGTTTTTAAAACCCAATGCATCTGACGAAACAGCTCTGGGACCTTGGTCAACCCTATGTTTGCTCCCTTTCCTGCTTATCACCATCTTCACCAGGCCGCCTTCATGCCCTCCTCTCCTCTATTGCTGCAAATAAGAAAAGCAGCTCCGTGCACCAAGCAGATTGCTCCAAGGGTAAGACTCAGGAGTGGGGAAACGTTTTTGGGTCAAGGGCCACTGACCCACAGAAAAGCCAGTAGGGGGCCTCACATAAGAAGCAAAAAACCCCCAAAACTCCCTCACTAATGTGGTCCCTGACTGAGGAGAAAGACACTACCCACATTTCCATTGCACACCGACTTAGGGGGGCCCAGCCTAGTAGATGTTGTGTGTTCCAGCCCTATGATTGGGCAGTAGGGGGCTGTAGGACCAGTGTGGGCTCCCCAAAGTTGGGGGCCCAGATCCAGTCAAGCCGGGGGCCAAGTGTGGCCTGAGGGTTCCCCACTCCGCCTAAGAAGGTCAGAGATTGATACATTGTGGTCAGAAAACACTTGTCTTGGGCTTGACAGGAGGCTCAGGGTTGCCTGGTGTTGCAGGGCGGGCGGCACTCTGCTGTGTGCTTGCTCTTTATTGGCCCCCTGGTGGGACCAGTAGGCGACCTGATGTAGTGAGTGCTTTGGGCATTTAGTGAGAGATTTATGAGTTTGTAATTTGCTCAGGCCCTGAAGCAACAGTGTCTTTAATTAAATGTGGATTCCACCTCCCTCCTCTGCCCTCTCTCTTCCCTGGTTGTGGATTGTTTACTGAGAGACCTGCATAGCTTTTGAAGAGCAGGTAAGAGTCTCTGAACGTAGCCGGAAGGAGCAGGGGATTGAAAAGCAAACTGACATACGGAGACTGCGACAGAGAGAGGCAAAGGCAGCTTTGCCAGGCTTAGTGAGTGCACGGTGGTGTCCCATTGTGCGCACTTCGGGCCAGCTCAAGGTGGGGGTGCTCTGGGAGCTCTGGTCTTTCGGCATGAGAGAGATCCTGCATCCGTCTTCAGAGCATGGTTGGCCTCTGGGGTTACTGCTCTAAACTGCTGTCTGAGACACCAAGGTTTGAGTCCGACTCTAGTTCCCTCCTTCCTCAGGTGGTCCAGGAGCTAGGATTGCTGCAAAAGCTGCTCCTCCTGTCCCCCTGCCCCTTGTGGCAGGGTGAGATGTGCTTAGGTTGCTCTACTGAGCCCCCTGTGGCTGATGTGAGAGCAACACCCACCCCTCCCTGTCTGCATCAGGGCGTGGGCAGAAGGCGCTACAGCCCCAGGAGGTGCTAGCAGGGCAGTGCATTGGATGTAGCGGTACGACAGCCGCTCCCAGGAGATCTTCCTTCCTTAGGGCTTGTCTTCTACAAATAGACCAGTGGAGGGTTCTGCGATAGCACTTTAGCAATGACTCTCCTACACTGGCGGGAGAGTTTCTCCTCTTGGTTTAGTGAATCTGGCTCCCCGAGATGGGGCAGTTGTGTCAACGTTAGAAGCCCTCCAGTCAATGTAGCGCTGTCTGCTTGGGAGGAGGAATGGTAGGTCATTATAACTACATCGTTGGGGGGTGGATTTCTCTCACGAGGGCTACGTCTACACGATGAGTTTTCTCGGAAAAAAATATGTAAATAGGGTACTCATTTGCATGAGTCACAATCTCTTTTCCATAGTTTCTGCCAATCCGTTTTTGCACAAAAACAAGCAGCGGGGATGTTTTCTTTTTGCGCAAAAACTCCAGCGTAAAAATGGATCAGCAGAAAATATGCAAATGAGATTGCAACTCATGCAAATGTGTCCCTCGTGCTTTTTTTGGCCGAGAAAATTCGTAGTGTAGACATAGCCCTGGAGTGATGCAGTTATACCGATATAGGTCTGTAGTGTAGACCTGGCCTCTGTCCTGATCCCATCCACTGACCAAGATGAACTAGGGATATAACAATGTAGTTGATTAACTGATTAACCAATAAGCAAAAGCTTATAGGTTAATTCTATAGACTACACGCCTTCCCACCTGCCATAAATTTTTTAGCAGGCTGTCCAGCAACCCAGCTCAGTCCTGGCTCACGCTGGGTCCAGGACCTATCCCCACTACAGCCCTGCATTTAAAGTGTATTAGGAGCCAGGTGGACATGCTGCCTGTCTCAGTTCTGGCTTGCGCCGGGTCCAGGAGCTCAGTCCCCCCCACCCTGGGGCAGGGGCTGCTGCCACCCCGCATTGCTGCCTCTGTATCAGAGGCAACAGTGCAGGGAGGCAGGCAGCCAGTCTGCGAGGGAAGCTGGTTTTTAAACTGGCTCCCCTTGCGGAACAGCTCTCTCCTGGCACCCCAGCTGCTGCCTCTGTATCAGAGGGTATGTCTACACTTGCACCCTAGTTCGAACTAGGGATGCAAATTTAGGCATTCGAAATAGTCAGTGAAGCGGGGATTTAAATACCCTGCACTTCATTAGCATGATCTCACCAATGCAGTCACACACCGCAGTGCTCTCAGTGGTTGCCATCTGATTTCCTGCAGCCACATCTTAGTGATCCTCCAGACACACACCTCAGTGGCCACCAGGCATATCCTCCTTTCTAGGGCCCAGCCGGAGTGAACAGCAGCTTGGTGTTCCAGGTACTTCCCGCAAGGTGAGCAGAAAGGATTGGCAGCACTCTCCCAGGTGCAGTGTGTGGGGAGCACCTTGTTTGTTCAGTCACACAAGTGGTGCCTGCTGCTGGGTGCATTTGGTTAGTCCAGCACCCCTCAGTGGGTGACATGAGACAGGCACATGGCATATGGCATGAAGCACAGAAAATGCCAGTGGCTCCTGGCCTGCTTGCTGCCAGCACGGGGCATTCCAGATTCTGTCCCCTCACGACACTGTAGATGAGGATTCTATTAACTGGAAAGTCACCTGTGCCTTCCTCTTCCCTGAGATGCCACAGATGGAGGAGACGTATGGTCCCTGCACATGTTCAGTTCTGACTTTACAGCACAAAGCTGTTGTCGTTTGTCTTCTCGTGAGCTACAAAAACAACCAGAGAAAAATATAAATCCCCGAATGTGAGAGCCCTGTCTCTGGGGCTAGGTTCAATACATATCGATGCTTCGCCTGTGCCACATGACAGATGCTGTCCTTTGCATCCCCTTCATTAGTCACGAAGGTAAATGTTGAACGCCTCTGCTTTCCTCTGCCCTGCTGGCTCGTGGCCTGGCAAGAGGCATCTTTCCCTCCTACCAGCTTTCGGGATGTGGATGAAAGAGCTAATGAGGACACAGGGACACGTGTGTAGTGATGGGGATCTGACTCAGGAAGGGGAGAGCACTCTCTCTTTCAGACTTGTATCATTTTAAACATAGATAATGTGAAGTACAAAGAACTGGATGTAAAAGTAGCCACCTCTAATCCATTCTCTTCTGTGAGGCAGGGACAGTCCATAGCTCACATGGAAAACTCAAGGCTGCAGGTAGTCTTTCCTAGTCTTCCCGTTCTGTTGGAAAGCCATGTGTTATGCCAGAAAAGCCTTTGAGTGACTAAGACCCATTCCAATGTCCGGTTGTATTTACCGGCTTCCTTAGCAGTCTGACAAGAGGGCTTTCCCCTCATTTGCTGTTCTCAGTGGGGAGTAGATGCTCTTTAATGTGTTTCTATCCATCTTCCTACACTTGATCCCATAATATGGGTGGTTTCTGGGAATGTGTCCTCTGACTCTTACTCATCTTAGCATATTCATTTGAATCATAGAATGCCAAGTGTGTAATCCTATTTGAGGGTGGGTTTAGGATGGATGAGTTCTAATAGCTCTCATGTAGCATGTTTCATCCATGACCTCTTTAATGTGTTTATCTTCACAGTACCCTGGCAAGGTAGGGAAGTACCATTATTCCCTTTTTACAGGTGGGGGACTGAGGCACACAGACACCAAATGAGTCTCCCAGGATGACAGAGAAAGTCTCTGGTAGAGCAGAGAATTGAACCTACATCACTAAAGTCCTAGATTAATGCCCCAACCTTCCTTCCTGTTCAACATCTAATGGCCAGCCAAGCTTGCCACTTCTTTTTGGGCACCTGCTAGCACTGGCTGCTTGGATTCATCCAAGCTGAGGTCAATGGAAGCAGCTGGGGATGCCAGACATGAGGATCAAGCTTCTTGCTCGGGTACCTATATAGGGCCTTACCAAAATCATGAAAAATGCATCACAGACTGGGAAATATGGTCTCCTCCCTTGAAATCTGTTTGGTTTGGGGTTTTTTTGGAGGGGGGTGTTTTTGGTGCTTTGACTCTATACTATACAGATTTCATGGGGGAGACCAGTGTTTCTCATATTGGAGGTCCTGACCCAACAGGGAGTTGCAGTGGGGTTGCAAGGTTAATTTAAGGAGGTTGTGGTTTTGCCACCTCTACTTCTGTGTTGCCTTCAGACCTTGGCAGCCAGAGACCTGTGCTATTGGCTGGGCACCCAGCTCAGAAGGCAGCAATTTGCCAGCTGCAGCACAGAACAAGTGTGGCAATATCATACCACGCCACTCTTTCTTCTGATGTTCTAACTCCTTCAGAGCTGGGTGGCCAGAGAGTGATGGCTGCTGGGTGAGAGACCACTCTGCAGGCAGCAGTGCAGAAATAAGGGTGGCAACACCATTCCATTCCACACTTACTGTGCTGCTGCTGCTGCTGCTGCTGCTGGCAGCTCTGCCTTCAGAGTTGGCGTCCTGGCCAGCAGCCACCACTCTCCATCTGCCCAGTTCTGAAGGCAGCACTGCCACCAACAGCAGCAGCGCAGAAGTAAGGAGACTGAAATCCCCCTACTATAACCTTGCAACCCCCCCCCCCCAACTTCTTTTAAAGTCAGGAGCCCTACAGTTATAATATTGTGAAATGTCATATGTAAATAGTTGAAAAATTACACCATTTTTAAAACCAATTTTTTAAATCCTATCAATGTGAAATTGACCAAAATGGACTGTGAATTTGGCAGGGTCATATGTGTATACACTGCTTCTCCCCCTTAAATGTGATTTGCTCTGGACTAGAGACATCACCTGGGGATGGGAGGTGAGGTCAGTCTCCAGTGGCATGTTTAACCTTCAGCCTCACTGTTAAGAATGTCACCAAGGAGTGATGTCGTGTTAACTGTAATCATGCTATGGACTGCTCTCCACCAGGCACTAGACTGAGCCCCATAACTCCTTTCACTTGGGTCACTGAACAGCTGTCAGGTGGGTAATAACTTTGATCTACATTGACCTGGGCTGGGCTTGAACTAGCAACCTGGAAGTGAAAGGTACCATATCCCTGTTCCAGATCCTTTGCAACATTCGTTGCTCAAACCAATATTATCTGGAATCAGCCCCTTTATTTATTCCTTCATTTCACCCTTTTCTGCTGTCTTCTCTGGCTATTGCAGTTCTAGGTCTGTGGCTGTAGGATGGAGAGAGGTAGAGTCAGTTTGTGGTTGAGCGCGAATGCGATTACACTGCTGATGGGTCCCAGACAGTGTTGTGTGTATGCTTACACTGAGGCTGTGTCTACATTGGTGCGATCTTGCGCCAAAGCGGCCACTTTCGCGCAAAAATATGCTGCCTGTCTACACTGGCGTGGAGTTCTTGCACAAGAACACTGATGTTCTAATGTGTGAAATCAGGGTTTCTTGCGCAAGAACTATGATACTCCCACTCAGGAATAAGCCCTCTTGCGGGACTGTTCTTGCACACGAGGTGAGTGTAGACGGGCAACATGAATTTCTTGCGCAAGAAAGCTAAAATGGCCATGGGAGCTTTCTTGCAGAAGAGAGCATCTACACTGGCACGGATGTTCTTGCACAAAAGTACATCTCTTGCGCAAAGGCACATGCCAGTGTAGACGCTCTCTTGTGCAAATACTTTACCGCAAGAACTCTTGCATTAAAGAGTATTTGCACAAGATCATGCCAACGTAGACGTAGCCTGAGGGTTATGAGAGAGCTAGAGCTGTTTGCAATCATGGCTCCAGCCATACCATGACAACCCCTGCACTTGCTTGCTTGCTCCTTTATTTAAATGGGGCTGATGTTCCCTTCTGACCTCAGATGGGAGCTGCGTGTGTGCGTGCGTCTGTGAGAAGCAGAGCGTGCTGTACTGTTTGGAAAGTGAAATCCCCAACCCTAGTGGGAATTAATCATTTTATATTCTGGACTCTTGCCTCCTGACTGATCTATCTGAATTACAGATTAACTGGCAGCATAGGGACAGTGGAATCCATTTAAATGAATAGCTTTCTAATTTATTAAAGGGGTTATTTAGGCTGTTGATATCAGCAGCATATCCACTTCTTGAAGCAGCAGCAGATTTCTCCCCAGCAGCACGCCACCCTTGCTCTCTGCATGTTTTATCTTCCTTATCAAAGCTGAAAGGGGGCCCTCCCAGAAATCCATGTAGGTTTTGGATACAAATTCAGAGCAGTTAGTTTTATTTTCTTCTCCAATTAGCAGTTGGCTCCCTGGTACTGTATACTTCTAAGTCATTCTATAGGAGCCAGCTTTGTAGCTTCCTTTCTGCAGGGGCGGATATACGGCAGGGCGAGCAGGGCGGCTGCCCCGGGCCCCGCGCTTCAAAAAGCCCCGCGCATGCGCCGTGGCGCCACCGCACATGCGTGTTGCGTCACCGCGCATGCGCCATGGCAAAGGGGGGCCCCACAAGATTATGCTGCCCTGGGCCCCGCAAAATGGTCATCTGCCCCTGCCTTTCTGAGAGCGCTGAGGAAAGCAATGGAGAAATCAGATTTCGCTGACTAGACACCAGTTGTCATGATTAGCCTGTCAATAGTTCTGGTTTTAACCGATGCAGTCTGATATGCTGACATATAGAGATAAATTCCACCTCTAGGTCTTCTGGTCAGGGCTGCAGGCCCTATGAGTTGATGTCCTAGAAAAGACTGGTATGTCTATCAGACCTGTTGACTGTAGGGGACCAGCCAAGGAGGCCCCTGAAAATAATCATACAAACTAGAGATTAAAAAAAGGCATCTGTAGGTCTACCCAGCCTGCCTCCTTAGGGCCAATGCAAATGTGTTTCCTCTATTGGCTTCTTGTGCTTTGTCCAGTCCAGTTTTAAATGTGCCAGGCAATGGTGCTTCCATCCTTTCTCTCAGCAGGCTGTCTGCAGATTATGCTATTGGGGAGTGTTTCCTGATATTGTCAAGAGTTTTGTCTCCTCTAAGAGGCCTTTCCCCTCAAAACATAGGGGATCCTTTGCATTAATGGAATGGGCTTCTCTCAGGTTAGTTTGTGCTGGGCAAGCCCCTCAGTTCATTCATTTCACAACGACTCACAGAAGAAGAGTCCACAAGAGACCAATTAGTTCATCCTCCCACTCTGAGTCAGGATTGAGTATTCCAAACCATCCCTGTGTTTTGTCTATCCTCTTCTGAAATGGTAGGATATCAGGTCAATTGGAGATGTGTGCACAATGCCAGCAAATTTTGTAACAGTACAAACTAAAACTAAAAGAGCTCAGTTTGTCTTTAAAAGAAGTCAAGCCAAATGCTATCTTTATATCACCCATCAGTATGTATCTCAGAAATCTCTGCTTTCTCCCCATTGTATACAACAAACTTTTGGAAATCTGTTCAATATTATGTCTTCAGGTCAATTTCAGATTACAAGCCTGTATCAGCATAGCACTAGGGAACCAGCAGGGGGAGCATAAGTAACTAAGCTATGTAAACAGTGGGGTTGTTTGCTTGCTTGTTTTTAATGTATCTGTGGTGGACTGGGACCAGTGGATTTCTTGTTTTCTTTTTTTGTTGTTGCTGCTTGTTTTGTTTTTAGGATATTTCTAATCTGGAATTCATACCCCCAAAAATCCCAATAATTTTAAAGAGGGTTCAGGATATAAAGTATTTCTGCAATTTAAAATACATTTAATTTCTACAGGAAGCAAAATATCTTTATCCTTCCTAAGAAAAATGCATGGAGAGAATGACATCACCAGACCAAGCTATTTTGAAGAGTGTTGAGCAAAGAAAGGTGATACCCTTTTTGCAGAAGTGATATATTTTCATGACTTTAAAGAACTAAACTAAGTTCAATCAGTTTTATTTCAGACTTTCCTATTACATTCTGTTTTGACTGAAAGTAAATGGGCTGGGTCTGGTTTTTCAAGAATTTGGGTGTGCAAAGAGGTGCTTAATCTGTACACTCAGAACCTGGGTTTGAGCCTGAGCAGGAATGTCTGCACTGCTATTTTTAGCTCTGTAGCACAAGTCCTGTGAGTCTGAATCAGTTGACCCAGGCTCTGAGACTCTCTGCCAAATTACTTTTTTTTTTTTGCAGTCTAGAGGCTATGTCAGTTGCATGCACAATTGCAATAAGTGGCCTGCAAATAATGTGTTAGAAGCATAATATTAGAAGCCAGACAACCATGGTGACTGCCTGTATTCAGAGTGAAAATGCTCAATACTCTTGAACCTCTGTAATCCGGGTGTCTGTGATTATACCCGTGTTTTGGACCCTGGCAGAGGGAGAAGAAAGTAGCTCTGATGGGCATAGGGCATATGCCCAGCTAGTCTGGAGGCTTTTCCAAGAGTGGTGTCCCAAAGTGGCAGAGGGCATGATTCCATGCATGCCCCCAGGAGCGGGTTGCCAGATAAACGCCCCACCCTCCATGGCCCTCATGCACAGACTCCAGCCTCCCGTCTTCCTCACATATCCTCCCTCCTCCCCAGACCCTGCACCCTTACCCTTAGCCTGCTCTTGCACCCTCTCTTCCTCCAAGATCCTGAACCTCCACCCCCGGCCTACTTCTGCAGCCTCTCCCCCCTCCTAGGCCCCACCCAGCACCTGCTACCACCCATAAAAACATTCCATAATCCAGAATAGCCTATTTCCCCAAAATCGCCAGATTAAAGAAATTCAAGGGTAACAAAAACTTTTTCAAAAAAACCCCAAAATGGTCAAACTTTGATAGAAAAGTTTGTTTGAAAAATGAGGATGAGCTCTGTTCAATAGTGTCTGAAAACTAGAATGTTAAACTGACTCGTCTAGTTTCAAGAGTGAAGAACAAGGATTTGCAAAATGAAAAGAAATCACATTAAGAAAGGGGTGCAAAATGCCTAAGATTATAAAAGTTCTTTCTGTTTGAATCCTCTGGGCTGTTATGAGAAACACAAGGGAAGAGATTTTTTTTTTTTAAATACGTGATTTTTTTTTCTTGACAGAAAATTAAACCACAATAGTGAGGCCTGAACATTAATGTTTTATCATAACAGCTAAATCCCTCACTGGCTTGAGTTAGATACTTTGGGAAAGGGACCCCTGGTTCTAAGGATTCCAGCAGCTCTGGTTACCACTGGAGGAGTAAGACTACTCTCCATACAGGCCTCTCATCTCCATGGAGAACACACTGGTGTCAGCATTAAGTGATGTGGCTTAAAGATAGCCTTGTCAGTATAATTGATCTTGAGTCATTGCCTTTCCTGCCAGGACTGTCTGTCTCCTTACCCATAATCCCCATCACTTTGATGACCCATCAGGAATATGGGAATTGGCCCAGCTTTGCCTTCATCCAATAACATTATGAAATTGATACTGACACTTCCATTGGCACTAATTTCTGTAAGAGATTGGAGCCAGAGGACAAGTGGTTTACTTTCATGGCAGTTAAGCTTTCCAAGTAGATCACGACGGCCCAAGATTGATCTCACTGTGGCCAGAAAGAGATATGGATGGGGGGAGGATGGCTAGATTGGCAGCTCACGGCCACTGTGGTGAAGGAGGGAGGTTGATTGTTGAAACACAATGTTGTGGGGTTACAGACTCCTCCCTCCCCCAGGAGGAGCTGTCGCATCCCTGGGGTTCTTCAAACCATTCCCCAGCCCTGTGTGTATTGTAACTCAACGGCAGTTCTAAACCCACAGCCCTCTCGCTAGGGCAGTGTGGCCCAGTGGTCAGTGTCAACAGCAAGCGTCCCATGCTGGGGCAGTGCAGCCTAGCAGTTGGAGTCTGTAGCAAACACCCCTCCTGCTGGGGGCAGTGTGGCCTAGCAGCCAGAGTCTGTAGCTGCAGGTGCAGGCCCCACAGGTTGGGGATTGAGGAGGAGGAGGTAGGGGGACCTGGGCCCTTCCTACTGCACAGGGTCCCAGCCCAGGGCCCTATGAGCAATGGCACAGGTCACTGCTCACTCAGCAGGGATTCCCATCACAACATGCTGAGCTCCTCAGGATATAATCTCCTGTTCGGTGCTACTTCCCACCAGTCTGAGCTGGATTCCTTCCTCCAGATCCTCGGCAGTATCTCTGGTGTCCCGCTGGCTAGTCTCCAGGTCCAGTCTCACTGGTGGTTCACCTCTAGGAGCCCTGTCCTCTAGCAGCCAGCCCAGACTGAGCCTCTCTCTGGGCCTTTATAGCTGGACTGCAGTCCGGGCATGCCCAGCAGGATTGTGGGGGCGGGACTCCTTGAGCCAGGTGAGCCTGGGTTAGGCCTTGCTTCCCCAGTGCGAGGCTGGTACACCCCATTGCACACAGCAAAGCTGGAACATAGGAAACATACGCTCACCTTCCTCTTCATGTCCAGGATGGCAGTGACTGCTTCTGGCCAGATGTCTGGAGAGTAAGATACAAGCGTTGTGACCACTGAGAGCTGGTAGAAGTTTGATGGGAGAGCAGCTGCTGTCAGATTGTTCTCTTTATTGTTGATTACTGTTATTAAGTACTCAGAGTGCGTTCAGCTCTGCTCCGGTCACAAGGGAAGGTCCACAGTGCTGCACAAGGGAAGCTCAACCAGCTGATGGTCCTATCCAATGGTAAGTTTATGTCACTGGGTTCCTGGCTTGGCTACATCCGTAACCAAGTCAGGGGTACAGTTCTCTCATGGTGAAAAATTACAGGGTAGGTGGGACCTAACCATGATCCAGCAAGCACATTCAAACTTGGCCTGTCCAATGCTTCACCCCCTTTATGCAGAGACAGTTATAGCCCACGGCAGAACAATGTCCCTTATTTTGGGAGGGGCTTGCGAGTGAGGGACAGAGTCTTCCCACTGGGGCCCGGCTAGAGATGTGCAGCTCAGCCTGTGTTTGTGGAGACCGTGTGCGTGCCAAGCGCCCCCTGCTCCAGCTCGGCTCTTTGTATGCATGTGCACAGGAGGAAGGGCTTGGTTAAAGTGTTTATCAGTTTGTCACAGTCTCAGGCTGCCATGGCTGGGGGCCAGGAAAGTGGATAAAAGCCTTGGGCCAGTGATAAATAGAAGCTGAAGAAAGGAAATGTGTGTGTTCAGCCCTGAGCCATCAGCTCCGTTTCCGAGGAGATTGCTCCCTGGCGGTTTGGGCATGTGGCTAGATTTGCTTGTCTCTGTGTTGATTGACCACCAGATAGCTTCTGGGGCAAATGACGGGTGAGAATGGGAACTGCCAGGCCAGTGGGCGAAGAAACGTGTCAGAGTGCTAAGTGTGTTTGGGGAGGGGGTTTCTCTTCCTCTGCTTTTACATGTGGGCGAGTGTGCGTTAGCATGGGCATGCGAGGGAGTGTGTTTGTGTGGGAGTGCCAGGTGCATATAAACCGAAATAGGCAGGTGCTTGGGGGCAAGTGACCGTATATTAACATGTATGTCTTAGCAAACAAACATGCACGTGTGGGGTCTGATTGCAGAAGGGCCCCTTTGTGGCAGGTGTCAACTTGATCTAATGGTTAGTGGCGTTAGGAAATCAAGGTTTTATTGCTGGCTCTGCAGTGGATTTGCTGGATTATGTTGCTGAGTAGTCTCTTTGTGCCTCAGTTTCCTTACTGGTAAAATGGAGATTGTGGCACTTAGGTCCTTTTGCAAAGAGCTTTTAGATCTCCAGGTGTTTATTGTGGGGGACTGTGTGTATGTGAGAGCAGCATATGTGACTGTTCACGTGTGTAGTTGAACGTGTACTCCTGAATGCGTGTGCAAATTACAGCAAGCACTGCAGTATATAAAGCACACCTTGTGAAGAGAAGAGATTAAAAAGCTGATATGGTGTTATTCCGATTGATTTTGCTTTTGTATTTATACCTGAAGGTAAAGAGCAGACATACTGGAAATCAATTGGCCCTGTGCTCTCTCCCCACTCCCTCTGCAGTGCCGTTTGAATGAAATGCTTATATCATTTTTACAGCATGTCTATGATAGGGATGAGTGAGCCAGGAGATTAATAGGCACGGTTGAGGCCTTTACCCAGCAACTGCCCATCTCTTGTGTCGTAAAGTGCGCACAGTTCTGGAGGTTCAAGGTGCCCTCGAGGTGAAAGTTTTGGGACTCTTTCTTAAATGGGAGGCAAATATCCAGCTCCGAAAAGATGTATGGGGGCAGCATGCTGAGAGAGCACCGAGCTCCTGGTGAATGGGGCTGGAGGGGAGATGGAAGATGCTGAACAGTCAGGGAGTTGTGGCTGGTATAGGACATAGCAGTGGGAAATAGAGGTTCTGTTGTTCCATTTAAAGTGTGGTCATAAAGTGATTGGCAGATTGTGGGCTGGGGTGACAAGGTGGGAAGGATTCTTCTTGTTCATAGGAATCCCAGTTTCACCCACCTTTTGCTGTGACGTCAGCCTTTGTGGGGTTCCTCTGATCCATCAAGTCAGAATTCACGAGTTTCCGTAGCCCCGCCCAGATGCCATGCTAAGTGCAGCTATTCTGTACTAAGCAATAGGCTCATGTGTAAAACCACAGTGCTGCTATAGGAAGAGTCGTTGCGATGTTGAGCTTCCACATGGATAGCCAACCAGAGTCATGCAGGCGGGACTTTGGTTTGAGGTCTCATTCCGAATAGGGTGCCCCTAAGCACAGCCACCTTAGCCCTTATGACTGCTCTGAGTCTCGATTTTGGTGGGAGAGGTGAACCCCAGGGGCTTTTGGCCAGAAGGTAGATGGGCTCCCACCTGAGCCACAGAGACCAAAAGCAAAGAGACTTGTGTCCTGCTCAGGTCATGTCTATGGGAGGGTTTCAAAATGGAGAATTGGTACTGGCGGCAGTGTGTTTGTAATCAGCAGCGCTCTGCTGTGGGCCTCGAAGTCTCTCGTGATTTACCCACCTGTATCCCACCGTGGCAGTTGTTTCAAACAGCTTGTCCGTTCCATGGGCACTTGGGTCTAGGCACACAGCATGCTATTTGCAGTGGGAGTTTGTTACCACGAGAGATTGCTGTATCCATTGAGACAGGGGCCTTTTCTCACTGCGATTCAGAAGGGTAAATCGGCACAATATGCTTGTGACTCGGCAACTCAAAACACCACAGTGCATCCCACATGTCTCCCTCGAAGGTTCCATATCTTACATATGGCAGTGTCCTCCCCATGTAAAGAGGCATGAAAGCAGAGGCATGAAAGCAGCAAAGGGGCTGTCTTTCAGAGGGGCTGAAGGCTGGCAAGTCCCTGCTGGGAGTGGTGGGCACTTGATACTTCTGAGCACCAAGACCAAAGTACATGCTGAATAATGAAAGTTTGATTTGGCCCTTCCTTGCCTCCCCACTCCACTCTCTTTGTGTCTCAAAGAAGGTCTGTTCCCTTTGCTGACAGAACTGCATTTCTTCTCCCATGAAGGCTGTGAAAACCGATATCTCTGGCGTGGACGCTAGTGTACAAAGACGGGATCCCAGGAGCATTCTTGGTAGTGATTGATGTGTGAGCCAGAAAGACTCTAGCTAGCTTCTCAGATCCCAGGATGAGTGGGCAGCTCTGACATTTAGAAAAATCAGCGTTTGGAATGTGAACAGAGCAAACTTGATCAAGGAATTCTGAAGAGCAACTAAAGATAAGAGTAGTGCTGTTACCCAGTGTCCTGTCCCATTGCACCACAGGTGTGGTAACTAGATACTGTCATTCTCTCTGCATTTCCATCAGATAAAATACTCTTTGCTTCCTCTCCTTAGCTGTTAGGAAGTGTTGCTGTGCTTTATTAAATAGCTGCCAGGCTTCCCCCCGAGTTGCTTGTATTTTGATGGGTAGGCAGGTTTAGGCTTAGTTGATACTTAACACGTTTGAAATGCTCAGGTGTAAGGATAAAGTATTTCCATGAGTAACTGACAGTGTCATGGTTAGTCACTTTTTGGACTGCTTTTTGGATTGTAGGTACTTGGCACAGCTGGCCCTCTGGCTTTGGGCATAGCTATAAAACATTCTTCTCTCTATTCCTCCAGCTGGAGCCTGGGACTCAGAATTGCATTTACACCAGGTGCTGGCTTGTTGGACGGCTCCCCTTGAAATGTTCAGATTGTCTTGTGATTTTTATTGTCAGTGTTCCTCTGCTGGATTGATGTATTTGTGCTGTCCTATGCATTGACTCATATTCGATCTTAATGCTTCCATTCCCAGGGTGCGAGTGCATTTAGGAGTCACATCAAAATTCCATAAATAAAGCTGAGAAAGAAGAACGCTACCACAGGGGAGCTCTCCAGAATATGAGTGTTTGGGGGAATCCCTCGTCTTTTTTACAGGAGAGACTCTTTGCTGGGAGCTTTAGGGTTTGGGGAGACCCTGTGGATTATATGAAGCAAACAGCAGTGTGTTGTAGAGTAGATTTACTTTATGAGGTGCCTCAAATTCCTAAACGTGTTGATTGGATAGTTCCCTTGGAGAAGTATTGTCTGGTATTCCCTTTGTTCTGTGGGCCAATTGCAGCTACTGCTGTGGATTATTTCTACACGTGGCATATGCGGAAAAAAGGATGGGGGTAGTAGCTGTGTTGCTACTGCAAGGTGCCATGTAGCAATCCTCCTTTAAACGCTACCTCTGGGGAGATAATAGGAGCAGCTCATTCTGGGCACTTGCTGCTGAATTCAGTGGCAGTTTCATGGCTTCCTCCCCTGCTCCATGGGGATGTCTGTTCTCAGCAGTTTGGGTTTCCCTTGGTGTAACTGCTGAAATGGAGTTCTGTCCCTGGCAGGTCCACGTGCTTCTGGCTTTGTCCCCCAAGTGCCCTTAGTTCTGCCCCTGGCCTCCGATGGAATGTATCATTGAATGAGAGCTGTCATGATGGCTCTCCAGAAAGGTGCTACTCTGGTTTAAAATCTTAGTGTGGCCCAGGTCAGTTTAGTCAGGGGCTGAGGCAGCCTCTGATGCTCGTGGACCAATTGCAGTGAATTGTGTGAAGAAGGAGAGGGAAGTGCCCTGGGCCGATAGTGACTGAGAAGCTGTCGGGGCAGCCTCGAGGAAGGCATGAAGAGGGGAGTGGCCCTGCAAAGGATGCCGTGGGAAGTCAGCGGAGGGCTGGAGAGGGGAATGGAGTCACGGGGCTGTTTGGAAGTGAGGGGAGTCATGTTTGAATGTGGTGCAGAGATGAGGGCAGGCCAAGGGTGAGTGTCGTCTGCAGAATGAAAGGGAACTACTTTTCCAAAGCATTCTGGATTGGAGCAGAGCTGGGCAAGATGCGGCCCGGGGGCCAGATGCAGCCCACCTCCCCCTTTGTTTTGGCCCGCGGACTGCATTTGACTGCTTTCTATGTATATCCTTCTGCCCATGAGCCACTGAATTTCCAGGTAGTGCCTCCGGCAGCAGGATCCTGTTTAAACGGCTCATGACTCCCAGTTGCGGCACTACCCCAGAGGGGCTGGAGCCACGAACCTTTTAAATAGCTGCAGCCACCCACGTGGATGCCAGGCAATGCGGTAGTGGCAGGGCTCGGAGCTGGAAGAACTTTGTTGTATTTTTACTCTGGGGATAGGCTAGTCCCCACCTCTTCCCCCTCATGCTCCACCCCTTCTGGGAGTAGAGCCAGCCCATAACCAGATATCAAAATTCATTAAGTGTCCCCCCTGCAAAAATTATTGCCCACCCCTGGATTGGAGGGAGGTATTCAGCCCCCTGCCTCTTGGATGGGCCACTGTTCAGGGAAGCGCATCCTACAGCATAGAAGCTCTAGCAGTCTTCCCGGTGGATGTCCGAGCCTAAAAGAAAAGGCATCCACACCAGGATAATCTGGAGTCCAAAAGAGTGCATAAATGCCCTTTACAGCAGAGGAGAGCCAGCTTCGAGTCAGGTCCCTGCCTTGAAAGCAGCGAGTGCTACCCTGGCCCTGTGCCCGTATCTGCCAATAAAAATTAAGAAATTGATTTCCTTTTGTTTGCCTGACAGAACAAGGCTCTTTATGAGACAGTAAATGCAATCCATCTCTGAGCATGGCCAGAGTTTTAATTGTGTTTGTTGTGCTTTCACTTCTTCTGTTTTATGAGTTTCAGTTGCCATCTCTGCTGGAGCAGGACTCACCCCTGGGGGATGAGTCAGTGTTTGATTTCAGCTCCAGCTAAAGGTTGGGATTTTTTAAAACACCTTGCTGCTTTTGTTGGTGGGAGTGGTTATTATTATTATTTTTAAATGTAAAGGTTGGAGCTGTTTTTGCGTCTGCTGTTTATAAATAAATATGTGTCTCCTGGTTTCAAGGAAGGCTGGAAGATTCTGTTTAGAGCCCTCCACCTGCCAACTGACGATACGACCCTTTGATGGATTGAATTTAAGATTAAAATCACTGAAGCACGGAGGCACCAATCGAGGTTTGAGGTCAGGCCAGAAGGGCAGTGAGATTTTACAGGCAGATTTTTTTAATGAGGGCTTTTACAGCACTTGCTGTAACTTGCTCTTGGGCCCAGTTAATTGGGGAAGGAAGGGGTTTTTTAGTTATGGATCATATATAGTTCTTAATTAAATGGCTTTGTTTTATGGGTCTTTGTATGATGCGGTGACTTATGGAAGGCCCAAGCAGCTCTTGCCGTGATCTGCATAGATCAAAAATCAGGTTCCAAATAGCAGCTCCTATTGGTGGCAGTGTGGGTGGCCCATTGTCCCATTGGAATGTGCTGTTTCTTAGCCATATAGCTTGTGTAGGGACCTTTGCTTTGGGGTTGGTCATGTATCTAGGACAAAGCTAGAAAAACGTTAGGGAATTGTGTTGTTTACCGGCTGAGATTTCCAGAGCCATCTAAAGACTTTGGATGTCCACTCGCCATTGCAATGAATGAGAAATGCACGTCCCTATCCTATAGGTGGCTTTGAAAACCCTTTGTGTTCACTAGGAGGAGATTTAAGGAGGATCAGATTGGAAGGTAGGTACTTTGTCTTTCTCTGATCTTTTCAGCGATAGGAAAGAACTTGACTCCTCACTGAGGGCTGTTCTGTTGCCGTAAAGAATGTCATGGCTTGAGCGAGCACTGATCATCATCATTTACAACCTGCCTGGCCTGCCTTCTAGATGCCTGGTAGAGGTTACTGCCGTAGCATGATGGAGCTTTTGCTTCTGTGCCTGTCTGCTTTGGAGAATTCATTACATTATGGATGTGCGTGGGGTGACCATTATCTTCACTTCTCTAATCTCTGGCTATTTATAAGGTATTCTATAATGACTATGCCTGCATCTTCTCAGAAAATATAGTACCTTGCCTTGTTAAGTAATTGACCGTTAGGATATGATTATGTGAACAGGGGCTTTCCTAGGTACTTATTTTTACTTTATTTTTCATAACAGATGGCCTATATAACCCTGTAAATATACTAGGTGCCTTATAGACAGAATAAGAGGTGTCCTTTCTCTCTTCCCCGCTCCAACACACCATCACAAGTTGGGCCCAATTGTATGGCCTTCTGCCTCCCTTCTCTCTTATCTTCTGCTGCCTTTGTCCTGCCCTATGTTCCTTCCAGTTCTACCACAGGAGATCATGCTGGAGAGAAGATGGGGGGTCGGGGGAATACCCAAGATGGTGGGTTTCAGGAGGCTTAGAAGAATGGGTAAAATGTGCTTGGCAGATGAAAAGAGGGAGGGTTTTTGAGCAGCAGAATCAGGATAGAGCCAAATCCAGAAGGGACAGAAGAAGAAAAATGGGCATAATGCTGGGAAAGAACTGGAAGGAATATAGGGCAGGACAGAGGCAGCAGGGGTGTGTCTAGACTACATGCCTCCTTCGACGGAGGCATGTAGATTAGCCAGATCGGAAGAGGGAAATGAAGCCGCGATTAAAATAATCGCGGCTTCATTTAAATTTAAATGGCTGCCCCGATCTGCCGATCAGCTGTTTGTCGGCAGATCGGGGCAGTCTGGACGCGATGCGCCGACAAAGAAGCCTTTCTTCATCGGCACAGGTAAACCTGGTTTCACGAGGCTTACCTGTGCCGATGAAGAAAGGCTTCTTTGTCGGCGCGTCGCGTCCAGACTGCCCCGATCTGCCGACAAACAGCTGATCGGCAGATCGGGGCAGCCATTTAAATTTAAATGAAGCCGCGATTATTTTAATCGCGGCTTCATTTCCCTCTTCCGATCTGGCTAATCTACATGCCTCCGTCGAAGGAGGCATGTAGTCTAGACACACCCCAGGAGATAAGACAGAAGGGAGGCAGATGGCCATACAATTGGGCCCAACTTGTGATGGTGTGTTGGCATGGGGAAGAGAGAAAGAGACAGAAAAGGGAACTGCATCTTTCTCCGTAGTGGCTCTAATGGCTGGTGTAGGGGCCTCACTCTCCACCAGTCTCTCTTGGACGAACACAGGTAGTTTCCATTGTGACAACCAAGTTAGAGAGTTAAAGGTGGAGCTCATTTGGTTGCTGAAGTTATGAATGGGCCCCCAGAGACTGTAGTTGCTGTATTGCAGCAGATATGAACGACGATGACTGCTAACCTGAGGTTAGGTGTATATCAAATCCAACCTCTGCCCTAACCCTTCCTTTGGTCTGTGAGATTTCAGAATAATAAAATCCCAGGAAACACAGAAGATACACACAAAATCCATCAAAATTTAACTAGAGGCCATGTTCTACAGTAAGTAATATCCACAATGAAGACCTGGTTATCCACAGATACCTGCTGCACCATCATTGGAGTTAATTGGGGACTCAGACTCACTTCAGTCCTGTTCCAGGACCTCATGTGGGTACATCAGGAATAAACAGGGGTTGCCCTGGTCCAATAGCCTGCATTGATGGAACAAAATTCTGTTCATTCAGGCATCCACCTGCTGTTCATCCATCTGTCTCGTACAGGTGCATAGATTTGCAAAGGCACTTTAATATTAAAGTCCATTTTTATTCCGTTTTCTCAGTCCTTCCTCAGAAAATCTCTCACTGAAGCCAACAGGCATGTGCCCAAATAAAGATCTCAGAATTTGGTCTTTCATCAGTGTCCTACATTAAGTTCAGGGTCTGTACATGGTTAGCAGTTACAATATGTATGGTATATCCCAAGAGCGCAAAAGTTACATTATTGATACATGGCTTATTTCTGTGAAATACTGATGACTGCATAGATCACGAGTGGCAGAGAAAATTAAACCTATAGGTGTGATATAAAAGGGTCTGTCCATTATGTTGGCATGGCGTCTCTGATACCGTGTCAGTGGTAATTTTTGACAAGGGAACAGTACAATTAACTCTGTGCTGGAAAGACCTGGATCTCAACCTGTAGTGACCGATGCTCCTCAATAGAGAAGATAGGAGGCAGTGGAAGTGACAGAAAATACAAGAGATGCTACCATTGGTTGGTGCAGGATGATGTAGGGGGTGGGCAGAGATCTCAGAGTGGAGATTTACGAGAAATGTGAAATAACAACGATAAATAATTAAATGATAATGGAATGAAGGAAAGACCTGGTGGGAACTCAACATGAATATGTAAACTCTGTACATAACTAATTGGATAATATCTGGTTCCTGACTTTATTGGGGAAGGGGGGAAAGAAATAGCTGGATGCTAGCCAATAGCTAAGTATCTTTGTCTCCAACTCTGGCCCTAGCAGAGGTCAGAAGTGCCTCTAAAAGGTGAAGGCGATTGTCTTTGGAGCACCAGGGGTGGATTTCCTAGCACTGGATTCCCAAGGGCCTAAAAAGGGGAAGCGTTGCATGCTCATTCTCTGCAAGAGGTGTAACTATGCTCAGGTGGACTCTGCAATATGTTCTGGTTGTAATAGTCGGGTGTCTCTATCCCTAGCAGTAGTTGTTCAGAGTTTGAGGATGGTGATGGATGTACAGTGTGGGCGGGTGCAGAAGGTTTTGGGGGCGGGTAACTTCTGCAGGTGTACCAGTGGTTGCTGGAGCTAGGTGAATTTCACTGAGCGGAGATAAAACACGGCCTGTTGGTGGTATTATTTCAATACAAGCCGGGTAGTGCATCTTGTACACTGTATATCTAATGATCATGACAATATTCTGGGGAGTCCCCAGCTGATCCCAGTTCCCCTGAAATGCCGTTTGGAGCCTGGGGTCAGCTGAGGAGTCCCCAGGTGACTCTGGGCTCCAAGGCACTGCCCCTTTGAATGCCGCTTCCATGTTTCAAAGGGGCAGCACCACACAGCTGATCCCGGGCTTAGCTGTGGGGCGCTGACCCTTTGAAATGCTGAGGTGGGCGTTTAAAAGGGGCAGCCGCTGCACAGTGGATTCCTAGCTCAGCTGTGCAGCAGTTACCCATTTGAAACACTGCCTTGGTGGGAAGTCCTGCTGACTCCAGGCTGTATGCGGAAGTGCGAGCTTTGAAATGCACAAGAGTCCCCAGCGAGGGCTCTTGTGCATTTCAAAGCCACAGCGCCCTTATGAAGTCTGGGGTCAGTGAGGGACTCAAGAGTCCCCCGCTGACCCCGGGCTCCATGCTGTGCTGCAGGCCACACGGAGCCCGGGGTCAGCTGCGGAATCTCTAAGGGTATGTCTACACTACCACCCTATTTCGAACTAGGGTGGTAATGTAGGCAACCGGAGTTGCAAATGAAGCCTGGGATTTGAATTTCCCGGGCTTCATTTGCATAAAGCCGGGCGCCGCCATTTTTAAATGTCCGCTAGTGCGGACTCCGTGCTGCGCGGCTACATGCGGCACGGACTAGGTAGTTCGGACTAGGCTTTCTATTCTGAACTACTGTTACTCCTCGTTTCATTAGGCTTCTTAGTCCAAACTACCGTTACTCCTCCTTTCACTAGGCTTCCTAGTCCGAACTACCGTTACTCCTCATTTCACGAGGAGTAACGGTAGTTCGGACTAGGAAGCCTAGTCCAAACTACCTAGTCCGTGCCGCGTGTAGCCGCGCAGCACGGAGTCCACACTAGCGGACATTTAAAAATGGCGGCGCCCGGCTTTATGCAGATGAAGCCCGGGAAATTCAAATCCTGGGCTTCATTTGCATAAAGCCGGGCGCCGCCATTTTTAAATGTCCGCTAGTGCGGACTCCGTGCTGCGCAGCTACACAGTTCGAACTAGGGTGGTAGTGTAGACATACCCTTAGAGATTCCGCAGCTGACCCTGGGCTCCATGTGGCCTGCAGCACAGCATGGAGCCCGGGGTCAGCGGGGGACTCTTGAGTCCCTCACTGACCCCAGACTTCATAAGGGCGCTGTGGCTTTGAAATGCACAAGAGCCCTTGCTGGGGACTCTTGTGCATTTCAAAGCTCGCACTTCCGCATACAGCCTAGAGTCAGCAGGACTTCCCACTGGCCCCAGGCTGCACATGGAGTTCCACATTCCTCCTTTGAAATGTACAAGAGCCCTGGTGAGGTGTTCTTGTACATTTCAAAGGAGGAATGCAGAAGTGCCTATCAACTAGTCAAGTAGTCAATGGAAATTCCATCAACTACTTGACTAGTCAATTACAGGCAGTCCCCGACTTACGCGGATCCGACTTATGTCGGATCCACACTTACGAACGGGGCTTTTCTAGCCCTGCCACCGCGTCCTCTGGGGCGAGAAAAGCTGCTCTGGGTCTCCCTGGTGTGCTGGGGGGGGACTCCCCAGCACAACAGGGAGACCCGAGCAAAGCCGCACAGGCGGCGGGACCCCGCTGCCTGTGCGGCTTTGCTCCTTTGCCCCGGAACAAAGCCGCACAGGCAGCGGGAACTCCCCCAGCACAGCAGGGAGACAGGAGCAAAGCCGCAGAGGCGGCGGGACCTCTGCGCCTCCGCGGCTTTGCTCGGATCTCCCTGGTCTGCTGGGGGGGGGGGGGGGAGGGAGCGCAGCTAGTGCGCCCCCCCCCCCCCAGCAGACCAGGCTTTTGTTGCGGGACGCCTGGGGTAGAGCAGCTGGGGTGCTGCCGGGTTGGTCCTGCGGGGACCTACCCAGCAGTGCCCCAGCTGTTCTGTCCCAGGAGTCCAGATTCAGCCGCTGTTGAAACTGATCAGCGGCTGATTCCGGGAAGCCGGGGGCAGAGCAACTCTGCCTAGGGCTTCCTGTAGTCAGCCACTGATCAGTTTCAGCAGCGGCTGAATCTGGAGCCAGTTCCAACTTACATACAAATTCAACTTAAGAATAAACCTATAGTCCCTATCTTGTACGTAACCCGGGGACTGCCTGTAACCGCAATTTAGCATCCTTACTGCATTAATACTTGGAGGGCTTTGGCAATCTAGCTATCCCAGTATTAAGGATGTTAATGCAGTTATCAATCTAATCGTATTGTTGATACAAATTGTCAGTACAATAGGATTAGTCAATAGGACCACTCTGCATAGAAGTCCTGGCTCATGCCACCTTCAGGAGCCACCCCCATTGCGGCTCTGCATTTCAAATGTAGTAAGAGCCACCGGGCTCTAACTCTATTTAAAATGCAGAGGTGCAGCGATCAGCATGAGCCATGACTGCTCGGTCCCGGCTCATGCTCAGTCCAGCAACCCCTGTTCACAGCAGACAGCCCTGTCTGCCGGTGGGCAAGGCTGGCTGACGTGAACAGAAGATGCCCATGGCCAGCCCTGGCTGCTGCAAACAGGGGCTGCTTGGTAGCATCAGCCCCTGTCCACAAGGGACAGGGGGCACCTCCCTGCTGGGACTTCTGCAGACAGGGGCAGCTTTGCAGCAGCAGCCTCCTCATCTCTCCCCTGCTGCCTCTGATAGAGGCAGCAGGGGAAGGAGGCATCACCCCAGAGATGGTTCTGCTTCCCCCCTCCCCTCCTTGCTGCCTCTCTCTGATAGAGGCAGCAAGGGTGGGAGAGCAACTAGTTAAGTCAAGTGACTACTTGACTATTTGATAAGCTTATGCTTATTGGATAGTCGACCAGTCGCTTACATCCCTACCCAGTATAGACATAATTGCCAACCTTTTAAGTGTGGACCCAGTGTAAACCTAATAACCTTTAGCAACCCTTCCTGTTCACTTATTCTGATGTGTGCCCTATCACCACACCATGTAACTGCCTTGGGACATGAAGACCTTTAACTGGCACATAGGAATTCCTGATATCCCCTTCTTAAACACCAGGCTCATTAATGGTGCTAGCCAAAGAATTGCTCTCTGTTTAGACTGAAGCCTTGTCCAGCCTACTGATGTCTTGCCGGTATAGCTATACCATCAGAGCCCTCTAGTGGGAATGTAGCTTATGCCTACGACAGAAGGAGTATTTCTATCAACATAGTCACACTGCCTCCCAGAATGGGGTTAGCTGTGATTCTGTTGGCATAGCTGTGTCTGCTCTGAGGGTCTTTTCTGGCATAGCGGTCAGCTGGTGGCTGGGATTTTATTCTCCCCCATCCCTCCAAATGAGACAGGAATGCTGACAGAACTCTGTTGGGTGGACCTGGTCTGACTGAAATGCCAATTTAAAAGAAAGAGGAGGATGTGGGCTGAGCATAAAGAAGGAGAGTTGGCACTGGTGGCAGCCCGCTTAGAGTGAAATCCACAAGGGTCTTTGGAAGGTTTCAACAAGGCTTGAAGTAGGAGCCATGGGATGGAATGAAGAGAAGGACTCTGCAGAGCAACTCTCAGGAAACCCTGTCTACCAGTGAGGTAAGACAGCACGATACTAGTGTCCAACAGGGGAGTGGTGGAAGCCTCGTTGCTTGAGATATTTAAACTGGACAGGCCTACATTGAGGAGGTATTTGGATGGGCTTGACGTGACTTACTTTTCATGCCTCTGGTTCTTTTCTGCCTCTTCTTCATTCTGCCTTCTTGGCATTCCGTTCGAAGCCCAACTTCAACCTGAGGGACAGGAGCACCAATCTGAAGACCTCAGCACTGACCTGGTTAGGTAGATGCTATCCATTGAGTCACCAGGTGTGCTCACCTCTGCAGCAGCCTCTTACGTTCCGTGAAGCTGCCTGGTCTAGGTGTTTTGTACAGTCAGCTTCATGCACAGCCAATACGTTGACCACTGCAGTATCACGAGTCTGTTGTTGGATCCGTTGATCTCTACCTGCCCTGGAGTAATCTTGGTTACTGTCCCCTCCCTTTTCACCTGCTCTCCACTACTCATGACCTTAGTCAAGAGTGTGCTAACGTTCCATTTTGCCTGGTTTGTAAATGAATTTCACAGTGTCAGTGAGTTGTTACGTATCATTGAAGGTGTGCGAAGCTCTCAAGGTTCAGAGATGTCGCTCTGTTTGGAACAGGTGCTGATCCCACCTTTGAGACATTATCTAGGTTTCCCTGCTCAGGGTAGTAGGTTAGGAATCTCTTGAGGATGAGTTTGTGGGGGATTGGGTCACAGAGACCTACTTGAGACTGTCACCCGGTGTGCTGATCATACCACTGAACCCGCTTGTCTGCCATGTGGAGTGCCCCATCACCCCCTCTTTCTACGCCAGAAGCTCTAATCTCCCCCAGCCAGTGCACAGAGTTGGGGTAACAGCCCCCTAGGCGAGTGGCAGAAACTTATGACAGCTCAGCTCTGGGAGAGTTCTGTTACAGGGAGTTGTCAGCACCCAGGAGCGCAGCCCTAAATAAATCTGTTTTAGACAGAGAAAGCTCATAATTTCGCTCTTTTTGTCAATGAAGGAGAGAGATGAACAGCTGTTGCTCCCCTCACCCCACAGTAACAATTATTTACACTGAATTTGATAATAAAAAGTGTCTTTATTAAGTATAAAAAGTAAGATTTAAATGGTTGCAAGTGGTGACAGATAGATCAAATTAAGCTACAAGTTAAATACACAAAACACACCATCTAATCCTAATACACCAAGAAAAATTGTTACAAAACATAATTCCTCACCCTAGTCCTGATTTCGGGTAAGAATCTTCAAATCAGAGCTGATCTTTTTCTCTGACCCAGGACCAGCAATACTCCTCCACCCTCTGGTTACAGTTCTCTTTTTTTCCACGTGTTCTCTTGTATCCTCTTAAGTGGAGGAGGCAGTTTCAAAAGCCAGCTGAAGACAATCACTCTTTGCTTCCCATTCCTTAAATAGAATTTCCCCAGGGTAAGACTCCTTTGTTCAATCCTCCCCCTTCCCCCAGTGTTCCCTGTAAGATGAGCACTTGGGTAGCCACTTTGGAAAGATGCAAGTGCTGCCCAGCTAATTAGCAGAGCGCCTACAGCCAGCAGCATATGTTTCTAGGTGGTGCCCATCTGCACTTGCCTTGGTGCAATAACAATATTTGTTTCACACATGGATGGAAAACATCAGAGGGAACATTGCCTCCCCCTAAAATCCTGCTGCTTTGAGGGACCAGATCCTCTGCCCCTGCCATAGGGGGGCAAGAGAGACCTTTGTTGGTCTGTTATCCTAATATATGGCTCTTGTACCGTGTTTGATGTTTTCTGTGTCCTTCACCCCTAAATGGAAGGATGTTACCCCCTCCTAGCTGTAGAGACAGATGCCATTTTGTGTTCTCTTCCCAATGCACTTCACGACACAGGAAATGCATACCATAAAAAAGACTTTGCTTTTGTTCTTTCTTTAGCGGGATGTGGGTGGTGGTATTCTCTTCATCTAAAACAAGTCATTGAGACTTAAATTGCTTTGTTTTCATTGTGTTAGGAGAAACACAATAGCGGTAGTCTTAACCCAAACATTTTACAGAGGAGCTGCATTGCACTGTGTTTTCTGTAAAATCACAGGAGTTGAGAGTAATCTGGGCTCTGAAAGAAGGAGAGAACCTGCCAAAAGGAACTCACAATAAAGGCAGAGACTTCTTTCTTGTGAGTAAAACACCTGTCATAGCTGCCAGGAATCTGCTAATTACACAATAACTTTATTATGTCCCACTCCGAAGAACAAACAATACTTGAAGTCTGAGAAATTAGCAGGCTTTAGAATAGATTAATGCAGTCAAAATGTCTGAATGAAGCACATATTCTTTGGATCCTCTCAGAAGCTCCAAGAGAGTAAAATGACTTCCAGACTCTCTTCTTTGTTGCTAGCACTACAGAATAAAGTAATTGTGCAATTAGCAATAGATTAGTGGCAGGAGAAAGAAGGTGCAGGTAAAAGGTGGAGTTCTCTGAATGGGAGTGCAGCATGAATGCAGCAGCTCTCCTCATCATAGCTTAACCTTCTGTTAGCCCCTGGTAGCTTCTGGAAAACAGAAGAGAAGCATCACCAGATGGCTGGGATTTTTCTTTTGTGTCTGACTAAATCACAGCGTATTTGATTAGGGCACTTCAAGAGTGCGTCCTTGCAAAAGCTTGCATTGAATTCCTCATGTTCCCCAGCTCCTAACAGTTACCCATTCATGCAAGACAGATGGCTGGGGCTTGCAATTTTAGGTTTGATCAGGGGCATTATTGGTGATCATGGGGCTTGTGAAAAGAACAATTCATAAAGATTCTTCTTGGCCTCTGAAGTTCCATGAGGTTTCCTGGCCTGGAGAACTTTCCATCATGAAAGCTGATGGGCAGTTTTACAATGGGGACTGTATAAATCAGGGTCTGATTGAAGTAAGTAGCTGGACTTGGCTATTAGGTCACTGGTCCATTTTTTCCCAGGCTTTCTTTTGAATATGAAAAGTGGGAAGGGGGCTGTGCTCTTGGGTGCAGGCATGTGCATGCTTGGATGTTCAGAGATGTAAGGGGGTTGGTATGTTACCATTGTTTGGGATGTTAGCACATCTGAAGGAAGGTTGAGTGTGCATGTTTGGCTGTGTTAGGATGACTATGTTTGCCGGGGCTGTTGTGTGTGTGTGTGTGTGTGTGTGGTTGGAAGGGTCTATATGTGGTATGTGGGTGGGTGTTGTGAAAGGACTGGGAGGTATGTGCAGATGGTGAAGTATTTTGGGGTGTCAGAAGGAGGGGGGCAGGTGTTTAGGGGTGTTAAGGTAACTGTGGATGTGGCTGCATTGAGAGATGGGAGGGAGCTATCTGGATGTAAGGGTGCACCTGCTGCAATGGCTCAGGCATCACTCAGTTCCCACCAGGTGAGAAGTGTCAGCCCGTGGCTTAGAAGCACAATGTGGGGAGAGATGCTGCTCTTTTCTGTTAGTCCTGCTGCCCAGCAGTGTGAGGGTGTGTCTACATTGCGTTCCTCTTTCGAGAGAGGAATGCAAATGAAGACGAACTAAATTGCAAATGAAGCACGGATTTGAATTTCTTGTGCTTCATTTGCATAATCACGTCCGGCCGCTTTTTCAAAATACTCTATTTTGAAAAAAGAAACGCTGTCTAAACTCTTCTTTTGAAATTACCCTTTCTCCTTATAAAATGAGGTTTAAGGGTAATTTTAAAAGAAGAGTTTTCTTTCGAAATAACCGCATCTAGACAGTGTTTCTTTTTTCGAAATAGGATGTTTTGAAAAAGGGGCCGGATGCAATTATGCAAATGAAGGGCGGAAAATTCAAATCTGTTCTTCATTTGCAATTTAGTTTGTCTGCATTTGCATTCCTCTCTTGAAAGAGGAGTGCAGTGTAGACACACCCTGACTGAGTGGTAAGATGGATAAAGCATCCCTGGAAGTGAGCCGCAGGTGGGGAACTGGGAGTTAAACAATGCTTGAGATGGCAACAGTCATACTTAGAGAAGAGGAGGAGGAACTCTACTGAGTCTAATACAGCTCAGCCCCAAGCTTGTACCTGCGGCTGCCTGGCTCTGCACCATGCTTGGGGTTCGCTGCTGGTGCTGGGCATGGGTACTTGTGGCAGCTCACATTAAGGAGGAGCGGGGAGGAACCAACACTGTGATGTGTCAGCAAGTGGGAAAACCTCCTCTAGCTTCTTCTCAGGCAAGAGCAGCCCGACGAGCTGCTGGCAGGTGGAGAAGGTTGAGCGGATTCCCCTGGATTGCAGTCAGAGAGCACTGGCTGTTTACCTTGGCTACTTCTGCCTCTGTCTGTTAAAGCTCTGGCGCTGGGGGTGAGGCGGAAGCTCAGCTGGAGGGGAGGGGGATGGCTTATTGCACAGAAAGGCGGGGGGGGGTGGATTTTCATCACTGAGATTCACTCGGGATTGACCCCGGAGGGTTCCAGAGCACAGCAGCAGGATCGAGGGGTCATGTGCATGTAGGCAGGGGAAGAGGGAAAGAGGCATTTACACAGGTAGTGAGAGGGAGGTGTCCTTGGAGCACAGCCTGAGACCCAGGAAACCCTGTTTGTGAACGGTGCTTCCCCAGTCTGCACTCTTGGTTACCTAGTTAATCCGCTTGGGTTCTCCTATAATCGTGCCCCATGCTGTGCTATCTGAATGCTGCAGAGGCTGAACTGTGCTGCAGGGCCTCGAGCTGGGGACCCTCCCTGTTCTATTGCTACCTGTGCTGTAGTTCTAGAGTTTACTCTTCAGGGTTGTCAGTCTGGCTCGCTCACTGGCATGGTGCAGAAGATAGGCTCTCCTCGGCACCCATGCATTGCGTGGGAGATGCCGGGATAATTAACCCTGTTCAGGAGGCGAAATTAGTATTTATCCAGATGCCACGACTAACCACACAGGGACCTGGGCTGCTTGTCTCTTCACGGTGTTGTCTGACATTTCTCTGTGTGATGGCTCTAGGTCCTGTGGCAGTGATCAGTGGGGAGGAGGATTCTGCCAGCCCCCTCCACCATATCAACCATGGCATCACCACACCCTCGTCGCTGGATGCTGGCCCGGACACGGTGGTGATCGGCATGACCCGTATTCCTGTCATCGAGAACCCCCAGTACTTCCGGCAAGGCCACAACTGCCACAAGCCAGATACATGTGAGTGCCTTCTCCAGCTGACCCTTCTGCTTATGCGGGGCATGAATGGAGGCCGGGGTGGGGGGGAAGAGGAAGGGGTGGGATGAGAAGGAAGAGGTAAAGAACAGGAAGAAGAGGATGTGGGGGAGGATAATGGGCTTTGGATGGTCAAGAAATGAAATGACCTCACAGGTAAATCTCAGGACTCAAAAATCACAACAAACATGTAGGTGCTTCAGAAGGAGAATTCCCCCCCCTCCCTCCACTCCACTTTCATCCTCCTATCACCACCCACTGTTCACCTTCCCCATTCAGGACAGAAACAACCGAGAGTGGAGCCTGCAGAGGTTTGCTTTGGACATGGTACCAGAGGCATGAGCAAATGCGACTTGAGAGCACAAGGCATTAGAGAGACCCACTTCCTTTGTGGGATAAGAGTGCATCTCCTCTTCCTTCCCCAATATATCCCTGCCCTCACAGCAGCGAGACTGCCTCCTTGAGCACCCTGCAAACACAGTGCCAAGGGCAAACAGCAGGGTCTACACATAGGGCAGATACACCGAAAACACTTGGAGTAGGAGAACAACCGATTTGGACATCCCATTTCTTATGCTCAGGGAGGCATCTGAAAAGCATGAAGTCTGCATTGTGAGCAAAATCCATTAAATAGCAAATATCTTCCACGCCAGGTGATAAAGTGCCCTTCCCAGCTTAGCGGGAGCCCTCATAAACTCTGAAGCGCTAGTAAAAGATGCACTTTTGCACACCACATACCACGACTGCCTCAGTACATGAAGCCCACACACAGTCAATAGGTCAGATAGCAACTTCTCGCTGTATCCTCAGGCTTTGCCAGTTCCTCGCAGCAACTGCCCTTCACCCCACTTATTGTTCAGCTTCTTGGAATATTTGGCATTTCTTGGTTCCAGCCAGGATTGGATGTAACAAAGTACCACACGGAAAGTTATTGTCACCATCTTTCCGGCCTGACCAGAAGCAGGAAGTACCAGGTATCTTGCTGGAGAGCCTACTGTTGTCAGACTTCCAGTCTGTTATTGCTAACTTGGAAAGCTAGAAAATTGTGAGTCAGCAGCTGAGCTTTGAGGAGCTCATAGAAATCAAACTTCCAAACTGTTAAAAATTGACCCAGTACTGAACATTAGGCAGGAAGCTGGTTCTCCATGGCTGCCTTTTTGCAATCAGGCTGGAACAACACCCCCTTCTCCTCCTGCTGAGATGTCAGGGGCTAGTCCTATCACTGACGCGCACACAAACTGAGAGAGAAACATGAGCTGAACCCGCCAATCTTGGACTCCTGCTTGTTGCACTTCAATCACAAGAGCAATGGAGTGTATCCAGTTATTGTGCCTGGCTTTCCCTTTGATTTGCATTATACTGTATTTCTTTGGTCTGCTTTTACTGGGCGGGATGGAGTGTTTTGGTCAGCAAGAAGGAGCCAACTAGTGTGGTATTTCTGTGTCATATTTATGTTTTTATATTTTTATAGTACCTCATCTCAAAACACTTTACAGACTGATGGCTCTGATTCTCTCCCTTCTCTGTAATCTATGGTATTTCATAGCACGCCAGCCATTTTGGAGCATTGAAGTAGTGGTGGTTGAAAATCAAAGGATTCAATTTACTCTGAGTTTGGCAGGGTCTGGTTACATATTGTGAGGCTGACCAGAAAGTAGATCACAGCAGAATTTGCTCAAAAGGGTTCTGTTTAATTAAGATCTGAAAAGTTCATCACACCAGAGAGGCTAGAATCTGGCTCACAGAACTGGGCCATGCGGGGAGAATTTAACATTGTAAATAAATACACGCACAACAGATTATAGAGAGAGCATTTATCTCTACGTGACTGTCTGGAATCATTTACCGGACTCCATGTTTCCGGTGTTCGTTTATTATATTTAGGGCCCAATCTTGCAGTTCTTACTTAGGCCAAATTCCCTGTTATAGCAGTAGCAATGTTGCCTGAGCCCTAATATTATAGTTCACATTTAAAATAAATAAAACCAACCAGTTTTTTTCCAAACTTCCTGCAGCTTCCATTTGATTTTGATTTTACTCCAGCTATTCCACCCAGTGCTAATTTGGCCTCTTTGGTTTGGTTTGTGGTGAGTGACTGTTCTCATCCACCCACCATTGTACACGCTGAGCCTCTGGCTTGTTCTTCTCAAGGACTTGGACTCAAATATTTCTCCCTCCTCCCCTTACCCCTATGAAGGCGAGGTGAAGTGCTTTAGATAGGCAAGGATATTAATACCTAGCAGAAAATGGGCTGGTGTAGTTCCTGGACAAACCAGGGACAGGTAGCTCCTGCCCTTCTGATTACTGCCATCCTGCTAAATCAACCAGCTGGATATTAGATTGTGAAGCCCATAACCAGCAAAGGCATTTACCCCCTTCTCTCCTCTCTCCCTCCCCTGTAAGCTATCTAGCCCATGTTCTCAGACAGGTTTTGTTAACGCACCATATAGATTTTGGGAAGTAACTTCTCTCTTTCACTTGGCCTGCCTCCCTGGTCGGCTGTGATGCCAGGTATCTGGGCAGACACCTGTTAGTGAATTACAGTGAGGAGAGAAAACTCTCAGTGCTTAATGCAGTATTAATAGTACATTGGTGTGATATAGATTTCCGTCACCCTCTGCACTAACAAACATCGCTTATCATGTGGGAATGATGGATGTTTATTCCCAGCCACTTAGTTCTGCATAATGGAATTGCAGATGAAATATGGAAAGCAGCTTGCTGCCTGCTATACTTTGCCCCCTCTTGCTGCTTCTGTACAAGCCTGTCCTGCGGGGGGTACTCTTACAGGCCCATTAATTACTGCTGTCTGTGAGGAGACAGAGATGTTTGCTTGGATGTACCATTTTTTTTTCTTGTCAATAAGATGAGGGATGCTGGAGCTCACTCTGACACCGGTAATTTCCTGGGAGCTCGTCAGACCAGGGCCTTTCCCTCACCTACTTGCTGCTGCTCCCAGAATTAGACAGACCGAAGGAAAGAGTCATTCTTCCCTTCCAGTTGTGGGAGCAAGTGTACCATCCTGTTCCTGTATTAGGAAGTATTGACCCTTTGGGACTTCGTGCTCTGCTCCTCCCATACCTTGCCATTCTCTTTGCTCCTTCCCGCCATAACTGCATGTGCACTGCTCAGCACATTGGCTTGGAAGGATGCCTTTAAAAGATACAACTAAAAGCATCCGCTTCAGTAGTTCTCACACCGCTGCAGGGGGGGTTAAGTAGAGTGTCAGATTTATGGGACCAGTTGATCTCCGAGGAGTGGCCTCTTTTTTCTGGGACATTGAACAGGAATCAGGTGAGCACATCTGCTGAACTGAGATCTCAGGGAGACCAATGGGCATGGATGAGTCTATGCCTTCACTGTCATCTGGAAATAGTTGTGCTGCTTTTCTAAAATGCAATTTAAGTTGTTTTGGGCTCGGGCACCATATGGAAAAGAACTCATCAGAATTCAGCATGCAGCAAGTTCAACAGGATCTCATCCCAGGAGTGATGCTGGTGTTGAAGCAAAAGGTGACTCATTCTACCCTCCAACATATCCTGAAAATGGCAGTCAGATCCTGTGGGCAGGAAGCAGCAGTTTGCTCCAAAAATTAACCACATGACGATTGGAAAAAATGGCAAGTGTCAGCCCAAGAGACATTAACACTGATGCGTAGCCCTGATGCTGGTGAGAGGGACCAAATGCCATTGTTTTGACCATGAACATCTGCGCTTGTTAATGGCAATGGAGACTTTTCAGTCTAGCTCCAATTTGCCAGTCATCAACAGTCTAAAAAGGATCCATGTTGCCCCCTGACTGTGATTCCAGGTGGGTGATGGAAGAAGCTGGACATTTCTTAGGTCTAAAAGCTTCCCAGATGTTTCAGATGAAAAGGTTTGGAGGCTGATTTTGCTTTGGATGATTATAATAATAACAATAACTAATATAAGTGATATTAAATCAATTAATAATAAGCACTGGACATGCTGAGCTGATTATTTATTAGAACCTCTTGATTCTGTATCCTCAAGCTCTGTGCAACCATGGTAGCAAAAGTTCAGTTGGCTTCTTGTTTTGTCAGAACAGCAGTAACCCAGGAGCAATTGTTCTTGAAGAAAACTGGATTTTTCTGAGGCTGTTCTAGAGCAGAACTAGGAAGAAAATGCCTCCGAAATGAAAAACACTTTCAGAAAAGTTTGGATCCCTCCTTGGAAACTCCAGCAATTCTCAGATTGTGTCTGTGGTAAAGAGTCAGTCGGAGATGCTCTTTCAAAATCGGTTGCTCCGGCCCCAGTAAAAGCAATGATGCTAGATCTGTACAGAGTCTGCTTTGATTTTTGTTGCTGCTGCTGTTGCTGACTGGGCACGACTGTTGTTTGGTTTGTTTTCCTCTGTTGGGACTGGTGCAGCCTCAGCACCATGATGCATTCACCATGGGGGCGGAGTTGACGTCCTTCTATAGAGTACTAATGAGGGGTTTTTTTAAACTTCATTTATTACTGGCTGCCCTGACATAATTGCATATTCGAAGTTAGTAATTACACATATTCATACTAATTAAGTAATTAGATATAATTATGCTAACTGTAAATATATGGTAATTGGCTAAAAAGAAGTACTTTGGAAAAACTAAGGCAAATCACACAATAGACACCATCAGCAGCCTTTTCGCATATCATTCTGTCTTTATCTTGCATTTGTAATGCAGTTTGAAAGGAAATCTGTGGTCCATTCAAAAATCATATTCTTTAGACAAACAGATTTCCTCCCCTATGTCTCTAATAACACTAGAGAGTGAAAATGGGAGAGGATCTTTAAAAATCCAGTTTTGCTCTCACTGCTTCTGCTTTTTGTTCACCAGCTGTATTTCCTTTAGCTTGGATATAGGAAACTGACCAAGTGCATTCCATTTTCCTTGTAATCATTGTGCTCCCAGGTTCATCAAGGTGCATAATTCAGGTTGCAATGTTTGCTGTGTATTCGTATGAAAACAACGGAGTTTACTGCTAATAGAAGAGGAAACATTTCTGAGGGCAGCTAGGGTTTAGAAAAACTTATTTCTACCAAATGTAAATTTTGCACTGATGACAGAAGCCCTTTAACTTTTAACAACCTGCCTAGAGTAACTGAATTATAGTAGATGTAGCCTCTGAGTAGCCTGAATCTCTGCCTCCCCATCCCCAAATCCTTGGAAGTCCTGCTGATGCTCATGTATACAAGCACGAACACATCTCCCTGCTCCTTTGGAAAAGCTTTATCTTTCCCAGAGACCCTAGCTCCCTTCACTTTTTTTAGAGGCTCCTCAGAGGAGTCTTGGACCATGGTGCTATCTTGCATGATACATCAGCATTTTATGCTGCCATCCCTTGTGTTCCATCTGTATCTGAGATCACAAGGGGACTTAGTGGGGATGTTTGGGCTGACGCCTTCTCAGGATACTGCCAACACCTCATCCACCCAGGGAGTGCCATCCTGTGCCTCGGAGTCTGAAGGAGGCTGGGGTATAGATGAAAGAATTAGTTGATACTTAATCCAGATAAGAGTGAAGTGTTTGTAGAAGTGAGAGAAGCAGCTGGATGAGGAGATAGAGTTTAAACCAGACCTCCTATCTGAGGCTGGTTTCATTTTTTATTACCTCTGCTCACAACTTGAATGTCAGGTTAGAATTCCAATTGCTTTTTGAATGATAAAAGAAGAACAGCGATCAAGGCATATTTGTCCATTTAGATCTGACTAGGAGGCTATGCCCCTTTCTCTTAAGAACATAAGAACGGCCATACTGGGTCAGACCAAAGGTCCATCTAGCCCAGTATCCTGTCTGCCGCCAGTGGCCAATGCCAGATGCCCCAGAGAGAGGGAACACAACATGTAATCCTCATGTGCGCCCTTTCCTCTCACCCATTTCCAGACAAACAGAGGCTAGGGACACCATTCCTGGCTGGTAGCCATTGATTGACTTAGATTCATGGAGGCCATCTAGTTTTTTTTTTTTTTTTTTTTAACCCTGTTAAAGTCCTAGTCTTCACCTCATCCTCTGGCAAGGAGTTCCACGGGTTGACTGTGTGTTGCATGAAGAAAAACTTCCTTTTGTTTTGTTTTAAACCTGCTCCCTATTAATTTCATTTGGTGACCCCTAGTTCTTATATTGTGGGAATAAATAAATAACATTTCCTTATTCACTTTCTCCACACCGGTCATGATTTTATAGACCTCTATCATATCCCCCCTTAGTCTCCTCATTTCTAAGCTGAAAAGTCTGCACCTTTTTCATCTCCCTTCATATGGGACCCATTCCAGACCCCTAATCATTTTTGTTACCCTTTTCTGAACTTTTTCCAATGCCAATATATCTTTTTTGAGATGAGGCAACCACTTCTGTATGCAGTATTCCAGATCTGAGTGCACCATGGTTTTATATAGAGGCAATAAGATATTCTCTGTCTTATTCTCTATCCCTTTTTTAATGATTCCTCACATTCTATTTGCCTTTTTCACTGCCGCTGCACACTAAAAGGATGTTTTCAAAGCACTATCCACAGTGACTCCAAGATCTCTCTCTTGAGGAGTTGTAACTAAATTAGTCCCCATCATTTTTTATGTATAGTTGGGATTATTTTTTCCAATGTGCATTAGTTTACGTTTAATCAACATTAAATTTAATTTGACATTTTGTTGCCCAATCACTTAGTTTGGTGAGATCTTTTTGAAGCTCTTCAGTCTACTTTGGTCCTAACTGTTTTGAGAAGTTCGGTATCATCTGCAAATTTTGCCACCTCTCTGTTTACCCCTTTCTCAAGATCATTTATAAATAGTTTGAATAGGATTGGTCCCAGGACAGACCCTTGGGGGACCCCATTACTTCTCTCCACTCTGAAAATTTACCATTTATTCCTACCCTTTGTTTCCTTTCTTTTAACCAGTTATCAGTCCATGAAAGGACCTTCCCTCTTATCCCATGACAACTTACTTTACTTAAGAGCCTTTAGTGAAGGACCTTGTCAAAGGCTTTCTGGAAATCTAAATACAGTAAACTATATCCACTGGATTCCCCCTTGTCCACATGTTTGTTGAGCCCCTCAAAGAACTCTAGTCAGATTAGTAAGGCATGATTTCCCTTTACAGAAACCATGTAGATTTTCCCCCAACAAATTATGTTCATCTAAGTGTCTGACATTTTTATTCTTTGCTATAGTTTCATCTAATTTGCCCAGTATTGTTGTGAGACTTACCGGTCTGTAATTGCCAGGATTACTTCTAGAGCCCTTTTTAAAGATTGGCGTCATGTTAGCAATCTTCCAGTCATAAGGTACGGAAGCTGATTTAAAGGACAGGTTACAAACCACAGTTAATAGTTCTGCAATTTCTCATTTGAATTCCTCCAGAACTCTTGGTAAATGCCATCTGGTCCCGGTGACTTGTTACTGTTAAGTTTATCAATTTGTTCCAAAACCTCCTCAAATGACACCTCAATCTGGGACAATTCCTCAGATTTTTACCTAAAAAGAATTCCTCAGGTGTGAGAATCTCCCCAGTATCACCAGCCGTGAAGACTGAACCAAAGAATTCATTGAGCTTCTCCGCAATGACTGTATCATCTTTGTGTGCTCCTTTAGCATCTCGATTGTCCAAACTGATTGTTTAGCAGGCTTCCTGCTTGTGATATAGCAAAATATTTTTAAGTATTTCTTTTTGAGTTTTTGGTTTTGTGTTCTTCAAACTCCTTTTTGGCTTTTCTTATTATATTTGTACACTTAATTTGACAAGTATATGCTCCTTTCTATTTTCCTCACTAGGATTTGACTTCCACCTTTTAAAGGATATCTTTTTATCTGTCATTGCTTCTTTTGCTTGAATGTTAAGCCATCTTGGCACTTTTCTGGTTCTCTTACAGTGTTTTTTAATTTGGGGTATACATTTAAATTGGGCCTCTATTATGGTGTCTTTGAAAAGTTTCCATGCAGCTTGCAGAGATTTTACTTTTGTCACTGTATCCTTTAATTTTTGTTTAACTAACCTCATCTTTTTGTGTAGTTCCTCTTTCTGAAATTAAATGCCACAGTGTTGGGCTTCTGAAGTGTTTTTCCCATCACAGGGATGATACATTTTATTACATTGTGGTCACTATTTCCAAGTGGTCCAGTTATATTTACCTCCTGGACCAGATCCTACGCTCCACTTAGGACTAAACCAAGAATAGCCTCTTCCCCTTGTGGGTTCCAGAACCAGCTGTTCTAAGAAACAGTCATTTAAGGTATCAAGAAATTTTATCTCTGCATCTCGCCCAGAGGTGACGTGTACACAGTTAATACGGGGATATTTGAAATCCCCTACTATTATTGAGTTTTTTTATTTTGATAGCCTCTTAATCTCCCTTAGCATTGGCTGTGCCTTTGTTACCTGTAGATCAGACTGCTGCAGGGTGCTCTGTCCCACTTACCCTAACAACCACTTCTTCTGTCTGCTTCCCCATTGCTGCCCAGCCAGCCTTTCCACAGCCAGAAACCTCCTGAGTTTTCCTGGACAAGAGCTGTCACTGATGACTGCTGCCCAGCCCCAGAGGTGGGATGGAGACCAGATATGAAATAAGCTCCATGGAGAAACAGTGGAAACTCTGTCTCTAGAGTGATTTAGAACTGAACTGGACAAAGCATTGGAGATCTTACTGTAGGAATCAATCTTACATTGATGAGTGGGTGGAGGGGTATAGCTAGATCGAATAGGTTTCTTCCATCTCTTCAACAATCACGTCTAGGTGAGCTTGGGAGGTTTTAGGCTTGGCTCCATGCAGTGCATGTTTTCTAGCAGCTGGAAAACCTCTGGGAGCCTGAGCTAGAATCCTGCTCCCGAACCTTGCAAGCCCTCCACGCCAGAGTAGTTTCTTCCGAAAACTGCTTAGAACGCCACTGGCTAATGTCAGTCTCTTGTGAATAGATGTTAACAGTGGCCACCTATATTCAGAGAGGATGCTGCAGCTTCCACAAGGGAGATGTGAGCAGTGAGCCAGCAGAGATAAACACCTGACCTCTCCCCTAGATGCAGAACTGAGTAGTGCAGAGTGGCAGAATGAGGAAAGTGCAGGACCCCCACTCACCCACTTCATGCCATCCCCTCTGCCTCATTCTCATGCTTGACCGCTGAAAGCAAAGTTTCTTTTGGCCCTGGGCCTGCCCATCCAGCTCTCTCTCACTGTGGTCCGCTCTCCACTGGTTTCACTCTCTCTGCTGCATTTGTTCTCCATCCCACTCACCCAGCCGAGGAAGGGAGAGAGAAATGGTCACAAATGCCAGAGTTAAGATGCCAAACCAGTCTCAGGTGAAGAGTGGCAGACTGACCCTTCAGACTCTTTCAAAAGCTATTCTGAGTTGCAGTTTGACCCTCAGGATTAACATCACTGGGAATTTGTCTTCTGCCTTTCCTGCATGAGCCATTAGCCTACTATTGAGCCAAAAGAGTAGCAGACTGCAGGGAATAGCTGGCAGGTGCATTCTGCCCACATATAACTGGACCATTGGCCAGTAGTGTAAGTGTTTCTACATGAGTCCATTCAGGAGGAGCCAGATAATTCAGGAAGAAAATTCCCGTGTCTGTCCAAACCCTGCCAACGTTTCAAGGCATTGTGGTAGCCAATGATATAGTGCCTGCTGGGACAGTCCCACCCTACTCCTAATGTGATACACATGCTGTCCCTGTTTGCTGTCTCTGTTTGCATTCAAGCAGTTCACCACCTGCAGCTGGGAGGATAGGTTCCCAGAGAGTAAAGTCCTACCACTCCTACTTTAATATGTGCTTAATTTAGATGTTTGTAGCAACAGTACAGACCAAAGACAGCAAAGCATCATACCAACCCACATCAGGAACTCAAGCTGTGACAACACAGGTGTGGGGGGTGATGTTGCATCTGGAAGCCACACTTCCTAGTGCAGTGAATCCAATTCCCTTAGAAAACAAACTATTATATTGGCTACTACTCAGTTATGTGCTGCGGACACTGACCTGCCAACAGGCAGACAATGCTCCTGAAGGAATGAGACTCGCATACAGACATCGAACAATGAGCAAAGCTTTCCCCTAAACACACATCCTCTGGCCCCAGAGTCACTCCTGAGGCCCCTTTTATCCTGGCATGTTCTAAGGTGACAGCTAGGGTCAGCTTGCCTGAGGTGATTTTAGAACAGAGCCAAAGAGGTACCAAGGGACAGGTACTTAAGCAAAGCAAGGACGGGCCATCAGCATATTTCCTAGTGGGCTGGAAAGACACTAGCACTCCAGGCTGTTGTGGCTCATCAGAAGCCCTGTCCATCCATCAGAAAAGGGTAGTTTGATCCCTCCCACTTCAGCAGTATAGGAGCAAACTCTTGCACACTAGGAGGATAAAGATTAACCCTGAAAGCTGCTTGGCTGCAGTAAGGATGTACATATACTCCATTGCCACCCCGGACACGTGCACTTACTGCACACTCATTTGCACACCTATACACACTCATTTATATGTAGTCTGCCCTTCAATTTGTTGCAGCCACATACCCATCATCCTTACTTGTACACCTTCCTGCACACACACTCATTTGTATACCCATCCACATAGATCCACATGAATCAATACACATGTGCACACTCACTCATATACTGTAGTGACAGCACAGGACAAAACCATAGCTGAATTAGCTGCAGGCATTCACTCACCAGTGCATGCTGCTCTCACACGTACATTCACGCCCTCTTAGCAGACGCCTCTGCTCACAAATCACTTTGCACCTGTGAATTTTCTATTTTCTGCTGAGCACACTCACCAGTGTTGCCACCCCTCCCAAGGCAGCCCAGCACAGCAGCAGATATGTAGCCTGAGGCAGCTTCACTTTTAAATATTGACCTTACCAGTCAAAAAATGACTGTGGCTGCAATTTTTCCGAGGGGGGAGCACGGTGGAGGGATTTTCATGGGTTGGCAAGAGATCTGATTTTCAATTCGGGCAGGGCATAAACTATGCGGCATCGTGGGAGGCGATGGGGTGAGAAAGAAAGAAAAGGGCAGGTGACAGAATGAGGAGAGAGATTATCCTGCTATAGATTGGTGCCTGTTTAATCATTCACTTACCTACGTATTGTTACTTTGTAATGCCTGTCTAGTCAAATTTGTGTCACCCTCTGCTCCATTCCGTTCTTGGAGCTGAGATAGGTGTCTGTGCCCCTGAAAGGCATAACGGTCTTCATCAGTCAGTGCTGCCTTGGCCCAGACTTTCCTTGTCTCTGCCTGGGGTAATGGTGATACAGCAGCTTGTCCTGAGGATATTGCTAACTCAGGCATCCCTGGTGCCAGAGATAATGCAGAAAGCTTTAGAATTATCTCCTAATGGCTCATTGATTGTGTGAATTATGCTTTAGTTATTTCTAAATATAGATAGTGTATAAGGAGAGAGCTGAGCTCTTTACCTGTCAGCAATTTATTGTGTCTCCCCCCCACCCCCGGCACCTTCCCCCTCCCCGAGTTTGGTTTGGCTTATCAAGTTGAAACAATCTGAAAGACCCTTGACCTGCCTGCTGTACCTACAGGTCCATGATGGCATGTGGATGTTCTGATGTGGCTGTGGAATGTTGTGGTACCTAAGAAAAGTTTATTTTGTAGAAGCTAGTAGCCAGGTCAGGAGTTGCTAGGGAACAAAGTCCTGCTCTCTTGGTATAATCCAATCAATGAGAAGATACACCCTGTAGCATCACATCTTTCAAAAGAGTTTTGGAGAGGTGAAGGCCTTCTGGAGCTGGTCTGACTAGACTTGGTTTGAAGGAGCTGCTCGGTCTGCTGGCAATGTAATTGAATTAAATCTCCTAATAAAAACAGCAGCTATTAATGACGAGTCCAGAGGCCGGTTAGAAAAATATTACTCCCAATATAGTGTGAGTATCTTTAGTAGCACAGCCGATCCCAGTGGAGATATGGCCCGGTACCTTAGAACAGATGTAATGGTGATGATTCATTAGCAGTCACAAGTACTGTCTATTTCCATTTCTGCTTTTGGATAGAGACCCTGGCAGTTGTTTCCCCTCACAACAGCCTGTTTTTAGAAGCCACAGTTCCAGTGGTACAACCCAGGCAGAGACCAAGGTAGAAAGATCCTCCCCCCCACCCCAAACCTTAAAAAGTTCACTCCAAACAGCTTCTCCTGCCAAGTAGGACTCACATTTTGTAGACCTGCACAAGGGTCATTTCTGCCAGGAAAGGATGCGTGATCAGCCTGTGAATGCTCAGCTAGGCACATTGCTAAATGAGGTAGACAGTCTTAAGTGTATCACGTAATAAAACTTGGCTATGGAGGATGCCACAGCTGTCACTGTGCTACGTGCCGCAGGCGGTTGGAACAGACCAGTGCCAAACCCCAGGGTAGAATTTAGCTTCATCTAGTCCAATCTACTACTTCTACCAGTGGCCAGTGTTAGGTGCTGCTGGCAAAGGAGTATCCTGCCACTGAGCCATACACCCAGTCGTATCATAGTGTTCTTACTGAGGGGGAGCACAGCAGGGCTTTCTTCCTGACTCTATCTTGTGATCACTTGGTGCCATGAAGTCTGTAAGCTCTTGCAGTTTTACTCCCAGAAAACTGTGAATTATTTATTTTTTATATTGCAGTAGCACTCAGAGACCCCCGCTAATGTAACTGTACATACTGTTCTTCAGAGAAAGGTCTAATCCATTTGTGTCTTACTAAGTTATTTGTCTTAATATCTTGCATTGGTTATTGATACATTAAAATATTGGTTTTAAATGGGCTAGCTTTGAAATCTGGAATGCCTTGTAGATTCTGTACAATAGGGAACAATCTATAGAAGGTGCATTGCCCTCTCTTATTCCATTCTCGCTCACCTATCCTATTCTATCCCTCTTTATTAACCCTGTGCCAAGCTAAAGGGGTCTTTCAAACACAAATTAAAGAGCCACTTTCTTTATATTCTGAAATCACAGATCTATGTGGCTCTGACAAGGAATAAAAAGCAGAGAAAGTGGCTAAATCTCCAAAGTGTACATAGCAAATCTGCCTTCTAATTGCAACACTGAAACAAAATTAAAGTCCCTGCCTCCCTCTCACACGTCATCCTCTCTCACCCTTCCACCTCCTACGTGAGGGATTAATTTGAGCTAATCCTCGCCTGAGCAAAGTCTTTGGGAAAACGAGGAAGTAAAGTAAAGCCATGGGGGGAAGAAATCTCACACTCGACACTAATAAAGAAATAACTGGTGTCCTACATTATGAATTGGATGAATTTTTAATGGCTGGGAATGCGGTTGATTTATAATGCATCCATCCCACTCTGAAGAGCCCATCACCAGCTGATAATAAATGTCTGGCCCCTTGTATTAAAAGTATCAGTCATTTTACATCATGGCACTATAACTGATGTAGCATATCAAGTGGCGGTGGAGTGGGCCTGGAGCCATGGCAGATGTTGTGTCGGTAGAACAAGCAGGATGGACTTCAGGCCTCATCTTATGTTTTAGATGAGCTCTATGAGGCCAGAACGTGGGTCTCAGCTGAGGAGGCTTTCTGAAAACCTGGCTGGCTGGTTGCAGTCCTTGCACCCCTGTTCCCTAAAAGAAGAGGGAGTTCATGAAACTCAGCTGGGTTTTCCTTTCTTCCCACGTACTCCATTCAGAATGTCCAGCCTGCCTTCTGGGTGAAGGGTCAGCTCTCTGATGTGAAAGCTGCTGGCACAGGGGGAGAAACCCAAGGAAAAGATCTCAGCCCCAGTACCAAGAATTGTATTTAGCACCTTGCAGATTCCCTTCTTGTCCTTGCGTTGCTGTGGCCCTCACAAATCAACGACAAACATAGGTAAGCCCAGGTGCTTCCAACTAGGTCTTATTCAGTGCAGCTCAGTACCCTGTCCCGTGGGTATTACAGCCCGTGCAAACCAGGTCTGTGATGCTGGGCACATGAGTAGGTTGATGATCAATGATCTAGGACAAGGTTCAGGAGCCCATGTTTACTGGGGCGGAGCCCAAGAAGCCCGAGAGAGGCATAGTGCTAGGGGATGCCTTACATTGAGCAAGGCAATGATCCTCAAAGAAGAAGGGTGTTCAGGAGCTTTGGGTGTGTCCTACTCTAGGGTTCTCAGGTAGAAATATTTAGCATTTCATGGCTTCTAAGGGTGCTGGTTACTCCTCCTCACAGCCACTGGTCAGGTAGCAAAGGATCTTTGTCTCCATTTTACAGATGAAAAAGGGCAGAAGGGGAAGTGACATGCATGGGGTTCCAGGGCACGTCTGTTGCATCTTGGACTAGATCCTGGGAGTTGCTGGCTCCTCAGTTATCATTTAGCCCACTAGACCACTCTGAATGTTTACATGCATCTTGTAATTACGTCATAATCACCAAGGAAGCAACTCCCAATTGAGACCAGTTAAGTTAGATCCTTGCCAGTTTGATAGGAGCTGGGCTGAATTGGTGTGCAAGAGTAGCTCCATTTTACAGTCATCATTGCCAAGCACATTAATATGGCATATTCTTTCAAAGGTGCTCATTGCAAAATCACCATGGGAAAGGGTAAGACAATACTGGCCTTGTACAAATGGAAGACTTTTCCTTACTGCCTCTCCTTATTTGGCTTCCTTTCTTGGCTTAACGAATGTAATATAGAACCTGGGATGTCAAACTCACTAACTGATGAAAACAGAGTACTCCAACCTACAGATTTTGTCTTTGCCTGGAGGAAGGAAGAGTTTATTGCTTTATTTATTACATTTCCCCAGAGTAGCATAAATAATATTTTCATAATAGATGTGGACCTTATGAATAATATAGAGTCTTGATCTAAGTAATTGCAATGCTTTTTAACACAAGAGATCTTCAGTGTCAAGTACTATTAATGATCCGCCTTGACTCTCTCTCAATTGCAAACCCCAGCGCTGAAAGAATTTGATACATTTGGGAAAGATTCTAATGCACTTTTCAATCATCTTTTTCTCGTTGGGATACCCTGGAAAAAGTATCCTGTTTGCTGATTTTCTCAGCCTCCCTTGGATTTTGATGACAATCCAGGTTGTGTAGGTTGCTGGAAATCCAAGTCTCTTACATTTGGGACAAATCTGTGACCATCTGTTTGAACTACACATTGGCATTAACAAATCTAAATTTCAGGGACTTTGAATTAATATGTGTATCATACACTAATTCCACTTTTATTGTATACATTGTTTTAGTAAACCTGGTGTGGGTGAAGGGCGCCAGACCCTTCTGGAAACCAAGTTCCTCTCTCCCTAGATCTGGTATAGAAAAGGGAATTGCAGTATTTTGCAGCCAGTATGCCTTGGTTTTGACATGGAGGGACCAAGTTTGGAGACTGGAGGTGGTTCGGCCTTTGTTGCCCATTTGGTCTTTGGCTTGTCATTTGAGGTTGAAGGCAAGTGGGGACAGTTAGTTAGGGGAGACATTTTCTCAAGTGTCTGTATGACTTAGGCATTTCAGATTTTTTTTCCCATGGTGTTTTTTTATGCTGTGGACACTTGTCCACTGGGAAGAAGACTAAGAGCCACCAACCTGTGGGCTGTCAGAGAAGTTTAACTACCTGGCTAGCATGGTGGAACACTTTTCTCAGGGATGTGGTAGAAGCAATTTCCTGAAGTGCTGCAGGAAATTTTGATGAGGCTCTTCCCTTTTGGCAGCAGAACATTGAACCAGTGCCCCACCACGTATGGAGGCGGGGCGGGCTGTGCTGTGCTGCTGGAGATGATTTTTTAAAAACGAAATACAGAACAAATATTCTGGCCAGGCACTTTGTGGTCATTCAAAATGATTGGACACTTTTTGGAAAAGTAAAAGTGTTGGTTGTGACATGATGGTTAAATTCACACATTGTGCCGGTCTGTTTTCCCCGGCAGCCTAAATTAGAAGTACTCCTTGTCACTTGCTGTCCTAAAGTCTTGTCTAGCCTTGCCTCCTATGTGCTATTAAACAGGTGGCTATGTTGTTAGAAATGGTTCCTTTCTAATGTATATGCTGTCTGTAATGCCTTATGATCCTTTGGGAGGAAAAACATTGATGATGTTAATTATTATTAAGATTGAGCACACAATGCCTCTTTAGCAGTTACACTGTCATCTGGGGGGATAATGTTATGGCGGTTGTGGGAATTGCTGTGTGGTCATTTTAATATTACGTTACTGTTCATATAAAACAGGCTTTCATTAAGTGGCCTGGTTGCCCAGTGGTCAGTGCTCCTGAGATGCCTCCCTGCTTAATGTTTTTGAGGCCGCGTGTCCTAGTGCCAGGAGGCATCCTTAAATTAATGGAGCAGTCTTGGAACATTATGGATGCCTTTTCTGTTTTTTCCAGACTTTGCATCTCAAGCCCAGAATCAGATGGTAAATCTTTTGCATTACTCTTTTCCCAGCCAAGTTCCTTTTTAAGTAGTTTTACTTCCTCTTTCCCCCAGCTCCCTTAGGTCTGGAACTCTGGGACGGGAGAACTGAGCCTGCTCAGCAAATACAAGGCATAAATTCAGGCCTGGCCTGTACCGAGAAGAGGCAGGGAAGGGAAGGTCTGGTGACCTTGGATGGTGAGCCATGCAGGGGCTGTGTGGCCTCTCATGTCTTGTGCCAGAGGATATGAGCTGGTATCTCATTAACCCAGCGAGTCTCTTCACATAAATTTTATTGATTGACAGCGTCTCACTCAGAAATTGTCACAATTTGATGCCTCAGTTTCCCCCTTCCCTCTTTGGGCTTCATTCTGGGTGTGGCTTGCACTCTCATTGTGAAGTTCCTCTCTATTGCTTGACATGTAAATTTCAGTGCTGGGGTATGACCATTCTGGGCACTCATATCACACTTCTGGCCACATTTTCAGGTGTCTTAAAACTATTGTGTGAATTGAGTTCCCAGACTGGACACACAAATTGTACACTCATAAATTTACACAAGTGCTCTCAGGCATGAAAATAGCCTTTTGCACATACAGAATTGGTAATGTGAGTATTTAATTGTTTCTCAGGTGGAAGTCATGGCTGTGTGTGTGTGTGTGTGTGTGTGTGTGTGAGAGAGAGAGAGAGAGAGTGAGTGAGTGTATGTCTGTGAGTGAGACAGAGAGAGAGAGAGAGATTTTGCTCTGGAAGTTTTATGAATCAAACTCCTTTTCTTGCCCTTGAGATGTCATCATGCTCCAATTGTTAGAAGAAACAAGGAACCATTTTTGGATGGGTCATGATTGTTTTTTTGGAAGATGAATCTTGAGTTAGATGCTTTTGATCCCTGCTGCTTCATGTGTAGCTCAGGGCTGAAGTTGCATTTATGTTTGATTTTCTAGTATGCTTCATTTTCCTTCTATCCTTTAGTAATTACTGCCTTGAAAAAATTCTCCTTGCTCCTTATGCTATCAGTGCAGCATATTCTGTATTGGTTACAGTGCTCTAATGGCTTAATTTGACTGTGCAGGGTCATGTCTCATTTAATGCTGGCTGGTTTTCTTGTCAATCAATAAAAACTTCATTTTAAAAAAAGGAAAGAAAGTGGGGGCAGAAACCCAGCCATTAGTGAGCTTGGCTGAGACCTACATTACTCACTTGGCTTCCAAGTGGTCGTGCTGCAAAAGCTTGTGTGGTCTACCCTAAGTTGAGCCCTCCAGATTCATTGCTGACTCCTGCCACTGTTAACCAGAAGCAAGGGACAGATCTGAATCACAGAAGGGTCTCCCCTTTTGTCCCCAGGTACAACTGAGCTGCTCCATGGAGGCCTTACTCCAACTGCCTGCATGTCGTTTCAGAGAAGTTTGTTTTCCAGGTCCCATGGCTGTTTACATAACTCTTCCCATGTCCCCAGCTTGATGCCAGGGCTCCAAGCTCTACACCAGAGCCAAGTCGACATTACAAAATTAAATTATTGGTGGTCAGAATGGCACTGCCTCTTCCCAGACCATTGCACAGTGAGCCAAGTGAAGTATGCTGTGGTTTTTGTGCTTCCTTCTGAAGCTTTCGATATTAACCACTGCTAACGGCTGAATAAAGGAGTAAATGGACTGATGTTTCTGGCTTGGCAGAAGGCAGAGTTCCTGGGCTGCTGGAACCAGTGTTGTTCACTGTCATGGAAAGAGGCAGGCAGTTGGGGTTGATGGGCCATTTGAGCGATCTGCAATGGCAGAAGGTGGAATAGCAGACAAGACAGAATTATAGTGTGACCCATCATTACAGGGAGTGGGACAGCAGGTTGAATATTGGCTAAGTTGTGTGAACCTTGAGGACAACTAAGACACTGGATCTCATTAGATCTACAATCTGATTTGTTAACAGAAAAATGTCTATAACAATCCATTACACCTCATTCTCTTTCCTTTTCCTGTTGTTTTCCATATTGAACTATTTCGTTAGTCTCTTTAGAGAAAGCTTCCATCCAGTATCGGACTTAACGTAGAAATCAGAATATCCACTGTGAAAGTTTCCTGCAGAAATTTCACATCCTTGCTGGTCTTCAGGGCGAATCAATGAAAGCAGCTACATGTAGTGCAGCCTGTGATCCTGTGGGTTTCCATTAGCAAGGCACTTTAAATTAAATTAATGAAGATTGCCTATCTCCTAGAACTGGAAGGGACCTTGAAAGGTCATTGAGTCCAGTCCCCTGCCTCCACAGCAGGACCAAGTACCATCCAAGTGCTTGTTGGAAGTGAACTTGAAACCTCTGTGAGGAGTTGGGGGATCATTTGTTTGTCAGTGGAAAGAAGGCTCTTACCCGGGCTTCACTGCTCCCCTGGTTTCGTGCCCACTGCAAAGAGACCCCAGTGGTAACAGCACTGTCTCTCTGTGGTTCCAAGTCTGACTCGGTGAACATAGCCCTTCCTAGGGCTGACAGGAGCTGAAGTGACAAGGCAGTTAGTGAATTAGGGTAGCAGAGTGAAAACCGTTTGGCATTTCTCTCCCAACTCTTCTGGATGCCTTTTAATTAGCATGATTGTAGCGCGCACGATTATGCCACTTTCTCTAGTGCCCCTAGTTGGAATAATGATCCCCCACAGCTCCTTTTGTAACCATTGCGGATCATTGAGAGAGACTCTTGCTAAAAGCAGTAGTAGTAAAAATTCAGCTGCAACGTGCTCAGTGTGACACAGCCATTTCCATGTCTTACATACACCCTTACCACTGTCATTCTCCCACAGCACACCCTCCTAATGGCCTCCCCCTTGCTGTGCCGTCCATACTTACGTCATCCACTTACACAGTCGCTTTCTGTGTTGCTCATACTTAGTGTCAGACATACAGCGAAAAGCCTCCCTACTGCATTCAGTATCACTCACACACACATCACATACGCGCCCTTTGTGGCACTTGCCTGTCCCTGTCATGTGCTTCCACCTCCAACATGCTCAGAGACACACGTACCACACACTGTCTCACATACACAACCTTTCTGTATCACTCATCCCACCTACGCTCACTGCTCTGACACACGTCCACAGACCACAGTCAGTCATGTTCAGTCACCTCTACACAGATATGGAGCCACAACCTTAAATGGATGCGCACTCGCTTGCTTATGCTGTCTCTCTCATGCACTGGACAGCCGAAGTAGTTCTGTCTTGGAGACCTCTGGTACATTGGCCAGTGGCAACTCTTGACTGCCTGAAGCAACAGACAGAACTACCCTGAGAGAGAAATATGTGACGTGGTGGGTTGAAGAATAAAGGAACCTTATTTTGGGTAAAGCTGCTCCCCTCATGACTCCCTTTTTACTTTTTGTAGTGGAGGCAGAATGAGGTGGGGTTCTGGACAGTTACGTTTTAGTCAGTTATAGTGTCCCAAGACCTACCTATCCTGACTCGGGGTGAGTGCTGTCTCTCCTCCTCCGTGGTAAGGTTTGATCGCTGCTTGCTTGTGACACAAATGGGGCAGACAGATACGAAGCTTTGCTCAGAGTTATGTGGTGTGAAATGAGATCTGGCTGAAGTACTTTAAACCCATGGTGCATTTACGTGACTAGAGGGGAGGGAGGGATTAGTTTTTGGCCCAAAGTAAAATTGGGTCAGGCAAGGGCTTGTCCATCATGTGGATTCATGAGGAACAGAGCTGACTGCCATGAGCTCCAGTGCAAAGATTCACAACCGGGCTACTGACAGAAAAAAATTTGCAGGAAAGATTCCTTTGTCATCCTTTAAAAAAATAAAAAAAAAGGCTCCAAATGAAGCAGCCAAATGCATTCAGTCCCTGGCCTTCATTTTCAGCCCTGCAGTGGTGTGCTGGGCCTTCACCAGCCATCCTGTATTGACACTCCATGGAAGGGGCTTCTCATGCGTAAGTCGTCATCCTTGCTTACTCCCCACAAAGCCGACTGCCCGGGACACCCAGACTTTGTCTCCTCTCCACTTTGTTGATTCTCTCTGCTCTGGTGCAGGGGGGTCGCCTTCCTGCTCTTTATCCTTTATTCCTGCAAATAGGCAGGGCTTTGGGCATGTTCCGCAGAAGAGGAGTTTCCAGCCATGCCTCCCTCTGTAGAGTGAGCCATGTGATGCCTGCCTGGTTCACTTGGGGCTATCAGGAACACCTAGGATTATTCTTTAAGAGCAGCTGGTTCCCAGGTCAGGCCTGGGTTCCTATCCTGTGAAGACTTTAGGCAGGGCCGGATTAAGGCATGGGCTACCCAGGCAGCTGCCTGGGGCGCCAACCTATGGGGGGTGCCTGATGGCAGCTGTAAGGGGCGTGCAGCGCCCCTTATAGCTGACATCAGGCACCGCACACCCGGCTCCCGGATCACAGGCTGAAACAGCTACCAGTGGTCACCCTGCAGCGGTCACCCGAGGCAGGGGTCACGTTAACCCCCGCAGCACCGGCCAGCAGCGTCCTTCCCCTGTACAGGCAGGCGCCGTCCGCCCCAGGCGGCCCCGGGCAGCACACCAGCGGTGGTAGTCGGGCTGGGCCGAGCCGGCCACGTGCATCCTGCCACCGCCAGCTCCACGCGCCACTCATGCGCCCTCCCCCAAGCCGGGGTCCAATTAACCTGTCTGCCCAGGGCACCAGAATGGCTCGGTCCGGCCCTGACTGTAGGGTCATTTCTTTGAGGGAAGCATTGGCCTTTTTGTACCCTCCTTTGTGCATGGATTTGAGTGCTATATAGCAAGCATCCTGTTCCCACAAAGGGGGGAAGGCTAGGAGCCTCCCTACGAACCCTTTGGAAGACACTTTTTTCTTGACTATTCGTTTTCTTCACTTTGAATTTTTTCGAGATCCAGATAGTGGAGAGTTGGCAGGAGAAGCAATCTATGGTAGGTTCCTTCTTTTATAAAGTTGTCCGCAGAGTGGAAGCGCTGGAGATGTGCTCTGCGAATGGTAATAACCTCAGTCTGAGTAACTTAAAAATAACAAACTCCTATTACACTAGCTCCCCCCCCCCCCCCCCCGCTGCCCCTCTCTCCTCCCCCCCAGTCTTTTACATTCCCCAGCCCTCAGCAATTTCTGTTCCCATGTAGAACCATGCTGTGTGGCGAACCCTGGTTCCCCTGAGCTCAGCTGGTTCTCTTCATTCTTACAGCACCAGTCCCCATCACCGGTTTAAAAGCTCCCAGACTCCCAGGCTGGTATCGCCTCCCAGGTTTTGTGTCCTTTCCCAGCTACAGGAGGCCATGCTGGAACAGATGGCTGGATGAAAAGATTTAAGCCAATGAAATACTGCCTTGCGCCTCAGTCTCTCCTCTCTTCCTACCTTGTCCATCTGGGAACCCAGAGGGAGGCCTCAGTGAAGGAGACATGAGAAGTACTACATGTCCTGGGCTGCCCAGATGGAGCATTTTTCACTTTAGCACATGTATGTCCTTTGGCTGAGTGCTTTCGTTCCCTCGATGAGTCCCAACCCTTCAGTGGCTGTTTGGTGCTGCCTAGCTCAGTTCCACCTTCAAACATGTGTCCTCCTTTGTGTCTCTTATTATGCTGTGCCAGCCACTTCTGTCATTAGTCCAAGGGGGGCCCTTCAGCCACCTACAGAACAGCTATTGAGTGTTGTTGTCTGGTGGATAATGCAAAGGAATTGCACTCAGGGCTGTTGGGTTACATTCCATTGCTGTTACAGCCTCTCTTATCTTGGACAGGTCGCATCCCTTCTCTGTGCCTCCATTTCCCCATCGGCATAATGGTTGCAACAGCTCCTGTATTCCAGGAGAATTGTGAGGCTTAGCAAACTATGGTTTGTAAAGCCCTTTGAGATTGAAGAGGAATGTTATAATGTGATAGTTGTGCTCCTAACTGGGGGATTTCCTTTACAGGTTGCCTCTTTCACTTGCTATGGAACTGGTAGATCAGCCATCCCATAATTTGTATTAAACACTAATTAAATAATATGTTTAGTCAAAAACAGCTAACTGGGATTCCTTCCCCTTGGGCCCTAATTCTTGGCAGGCTCCTGTATGATTCTGGCAACTCAGAATAAATGGAGATCAATATAACAGTTAGACTGAGTCTGTGTTAGAATCGCACCAGTACCGTGGGGCCAACCTGCTAGGCAAATCAGGATTGCTGTAGAAGAGCTGAGAGGCTCTTTCAAAAAGGTGCCTGGTTCTCAAGTCAGTAGCAGGCTTGGGGGCAGATGTCGAGAGGACAAAAGAATATATTTGAAAATCAAATATGTGGCAATAATGTATCATACCGGTGGTTTTCAAACTTTTTTTCTCATGACCCAGGTGAAGAAAATTGTTGATGCCCATGACCCATCTTAATTCTATCTTTTGACTAGAGTGCAGGCTCCAGGGTGGGGCTGCAGGGATGGGGGTAGAGGGTGCGGGGAGGAGGGAGTGAAGGCTTTGCCTGGGGGTGTGGGCTCTGGGGTGGGGCCAGAAGTGAGAGGTTTGGGATGCAGGCTGTGGGTGGGGACTCTGGGCTGGAGCATGGGGGTGTGGAGTACAGAGGGGTGCAGGCTATGGGATGGAGCTGGGGATGAAGTGTAAAGGTGCAGGAGGGGTTTCTGGATTTGGAGGGGCTCCGGGCTGGGACAGGAGATTGTTGGGGCATCTCCAGCAGCTTCCGGTCAGTGGTGTGGTGGGAGGGTAAGTCAGGCTTCCTTGACCAGTTGACTTCACTGTACCCTGGAAGTGACCAGCGGATGATCCATCTCCACAAGCTGTCCCCGCCCCAAGCTCTGCCTCCACACACCCCTTGGGCACTTCCTGGTTGGTCGCCAGGCATTGCCAAGTAAAAAGGGATGGAGCTCACTTTGGACTTGGTTTGAAATAGGATTAGTTTCACTTTTTGGCTTGCTTTGCTTTTCTATCTTGTGATGGTTGGCTTCTCGCCTCCACCGAGGAGCTGGACCTGTTGCTGGTTGCTTCCAGGGTGCAGTGCAGTCCACGGTGCCAGGTCAAGAAGGAAGCTGGCCTTAGCACCCCTAGTGGTTACCTTGTCACCCTACAGCAGGGTGACCTAGTGCCTGGCTTTCTGCGACCCAGTACTGGGTCCTGACCCGTACTTTGAAAATCCTTGTATTGTGTTGTAAAGCAATGGTCACCAATCTTTTTAAGCATGAGATCATTTTTTGAATTTAAATGCAATCCAAGATCTACCTGAAATCCAAATACCCTTGCCCTGCCTCCTTTGTGCCCCTTCTTTGAGGCCCCATCCCTGCTTACTCCATCCTCCTTCCGTCCCCCACCCTCCCTCATTTTCACCAGTGTGGGGCAGAGGGTTGGGGTGCAGGCTCTGGTCTTAGATTAAGGGATCTAGAGGGGCTCTGAGTTGAGCCCGGGGCAGGCAGTAAGGGGGCCAGAGGAGGTTTGGATGTGGGGTGCTCAGGGCTAGGGCAGGGACTTGGCATGCAGGAGGGGGTTCATGATTGGGGTAAAGTTTTGGGATGTGGGCACCAGCCGGGCACTGCTTACCTCAGGTGGTTCCTGGGTAGTGGTGCAGTGGGGCTAATTCAGGCTCACCCCGTCCTGGCCCTGCACCACTCCCAAAAGCAGACAGCAAACTCCATCACAAGTCCTGTTGTGCCCCCTCTCTGCTCTGTAGCTCCTGAGGGGACAATTCCAAGGCAAAGGGCAGTAAATGCTCAGCAGTCTGCGGGGGGCAGCTGAAGTGTTGGGCTTGATAACCTCTTGGCCAAACCAGTCAGGTTCACCTGTCAGAGGCTCCAAGATCTACCAGTAGATCCCGATCTACTGGTTGGTAACCGCTGCTGTAAAATAACAGCGAGTTAGCCATGTTATTCTGATCTTGGTAAAACAAAAAGAAAAAATACATAGCACTTTAAAGACTAACAAGATAGTTTATTAGGTGATGAGCTTTGGTGGAGCAGACCCACTTCTTCAGATCAAATTCTGAAAGTGAATTAGCATGACCATATATAACAAAGCAATACAATGAAGAAAGTAAATAAATGATGTACTGACAAATCAGATATTAGAACAGAAGGTGGGGGTGAGGGGCAAGGAAAAGATAAGGAAGGAGGAAATAGCTTATTGTAAGTCAATAAGTGGCTACTCTGGAGTTATGCTGTGGTATAGTAGCTCTCAGACATAGCATCTTAATGCTTTGGGGAGTGTAAGAGCAGAGGGAAGAGAAGCTGAGGACAGAGCAATGGGGGGGAAAAAAAGTGCAAAATCAGTGAGGTGGAAAGCTACGTAGAGATGGCTCCTTCTGTCAACTGGAGCTGCAGAGGCGAAGGCTCTTGCACAACACAGTGAAACAATGGTGGGAAGAGCTAGGGATGAGGAGGGTCGAAAGAGACAAAGCTCATGACATTGGGTGGAGAAAATCCGTAGTGCTTTAAAGTCATTTCCTGCGTTCAGGGTTGTTTGTTTTTCATCACTGAGCAGTTTGCTGCACATGTTGCATTGCCTTCATTGCTTGGATGGGCAGGACATTCTGCCCTGTGCACTTCACCACTCAAGAGCCTCTCTCCACTTCAACGTTAGGAGTCTGACCCTATGTGACCGAAAGAAGACTTCAACGCTGTACACTGTGTATCGTGTGTGAAACTGGTGGGTACCTAGTCCTCCCCCTGCACGCAATCCACATACGCTGACTTCAGTCTAATGAAAACAGAGCTGGGGAGGCCTAACTGATCTGGCTGAGTTCCATCATGCACTGGGCCTCTGAGGAGCTTTAAATAGCTACATCACAACATATTTGGGGCCAAATATATGACTCTAATCTTGGCGACACGGGTGCATTAGGAGCAAAACACAGCACCTGCATAGGCTGTAGCCATCTTGACTGTAGTGACAGAACTCAAAGTGATCTTTTTATTTCTGTCACTCACTCTCTCTTAAATTCATTCTTTTTTCCACCTTGGTAAACACTTTCTGCTTCAGGGGCTTTTCTTAAGGAGAGGGGGAGGGATGGGGAATCTTGGATCTCTGCCCTTTAGGCTATCCAGCTACAGCAGTCAGTATCTTGGAACCACTCCATCCACAAAGGAGTTCCAGAGAAAACAATCTTGTGATCCCAGCTAATATGGAAAAGTCTCAGATTCATGGAGGCGACAGCAGAAATGTTCTGGACACAGGAATTCTTGTGACCGAAGGTTTAATGAGTCTGACATAGAGCCTTTAAAGATCCCATGGACACTGAATGGAAAGCTGAGAGCGCTGCTGTCTTCACAAAGAATCGTGGGTGGTTGTAGGGGGTTTTCAGTATTTCTTGTCCTCTGTGTTTTAAGGAGGAGGAAAACGTACATGAAAATGGGATCTTTGTGCTTTAGCTGCTCCTGCTCTTTATTCCACACACACCCCACTTGAGGTCATGTTCCTCTGCTTGTGACATTGCCGTTGGTGCCTGTGTAGAGGACGGGAGATGCCACAAACTGGGAGTTATAACTTCAGCCTGCACCTAAGCCAGAGAGGTGTTAGACAATTTCAGCTCTTGTTGAGGTAAGTGGGAGTTGTTTGTTCAGGCGGTTCTCAGCAATTTATGAGATTGAGCCCATGGAGCATAAACGGCAGTAAAAGGTGAAGCAGCTGCTAATGGACAGAGATCCCGTTTCCATGCAGATGTTCCCAAGAATCAAGCCTCAGGAACAAAGGGAATGGACTGAGATAGTGAAAAGTGATTCTGCCTTTCCAATAGGGATGTTCCAGGACCCATTTTGAAGCTGTTAAATGGGATTGGTTCCTCTCTAACACTGACTTAATATTAGACTTCCTAATGAGCCTAAGTCTCCTCTCAGCTGTGCTGGTGTAAGTCAGTAGAAATTCTCTTAAAGTCAGGGAGTTTGTAACAAGGGTGGAGACGAGAGAAAACTCAGGCCTGGTGGATTTAGCTTGGAGTTTGGAGGAGGCAGCATGGCTCCTCTCTTGTGGGAGAAGGAGAAGCAGCACCTTGGCTCACTTTGTGTTGATCCCCCGTGGCTGGAATTGTAGTTGCAGGCGGGATGAGCCATCCCTGTCCCCTGAAAGTGGGGGAAGGCTCAGGAGCCTCTGCCTCATGCTGGTTGTCTCCCACTATGAACTCCAGGAGACTCTCCCCGAACAGGATGTACAAGTGACTCTCCTAACCCTGAACCCAGACAGCAGTGAACTGCCTTCCCCTGGCTTCAGCACGTCGACTAGACTAGTTGGTACCAAAACGCGCTCCTATCGCTTCTCGTCTTCTCTGATGTCACTCCAAGGAGCACTCCTCTGTGCTGGTAGAGCTATGGGCCAGACTCTGGAGTCTCTCATCATTTGTGCCCATGTTACATGTTCTAATGTAACATGAGAGGAGCCAGGTTGGAAACACATATTTTGGGCCCATGGGCATCTGGTAGCTTAGGGGACGGAAGGCTTTGCCTTCCCAAACTGCCAAGCATGCCCTGCCCGCACTCCACCCCCAGAACGCCTGCTGTAGGCATACTGTGGGTGGAGTGTTGCTGCCCCCAGTGCCCGCAGTCCCTGAGCTCCAGGGCGGGAAGGCTGGAACTGCGTACCCTCCCTGGTGCACCAAGACTGGGGAGGCTCATGCTGCGTGGCCTCCTCCCTCCCCGGTGCGGCTCTGGCCATATGGCCTCCCATTTTCCCCATGTTCAGGGCTGGGAAAGCTGGAGCGTGCACTCCCCTCCTCCCCTCCCTGTAGTGGGAGGGCGGGGCCTCAGTACATGGGGTGGGCCGCCCATGTTGGGCCTTAACTATGAGCCAGCTTAGCGCCGCTCTTATTTCCTGGAGAGTCTCCTCTGCATTGCAAATAGCTAATGTTAATTTGGTACTAGCTTTCTTTCCCAAGAAAGAGAAAAACAACGAGTCACCCTGTCAGTGCTGCTTGTACTGTAACCTATGGTGCTGCAGCGAAAGCAGCTTCCACCCATCCATCCAGCAGGCGGAAGCCAAGTTAACTTGTAAACAATTCCCAGAAGTGTGTCTGTACTGCTAGTGCCCCAGCTGACTATATGCCATTTTCTATATAATCCCCCGGCTACTCTCCCTTTGTGGCACCACCTTCTACTCTCGTCAAATGACATGGGGCACTCTGGGATCTGGTATACACTACTGCGGGTGACTGACTTAAGTTACGCAACTTCAGCTACGCAAATAACATAGGTGAAGTCAGTATACTTACATCTACTTACTGCAGTGTTTTCACTTCTGTGGGTCGATTGCAGACACTTTCCCATCAAGTCCTTTTGACTTCTTATGGATGTGGAGTACTGGAGTTGATGTGAGAGTAATTGGCAGTTGATTTATCATATCTGTACTAGACACGATAAATCAACCTCTATTGGATTGGTCACCCCCTTGATCCAGCCCATAGTGAAAACATGTCACAGGGTTTAAAAAGCCACAGCCTGGATTGCACAAAACTGTTGTCAGGGGGGAGGCAGACAGTTAGGGTACTACAGGGACCCAGCAGGGTAGAGGCTGAGCTCTGGGTTTCTTTTAAAGTAGCAAAAAGGGTTCTGGGGGCTCTTGGAAGGCCAGAAGAGAAACTGGGGAGAGTCAAGGAGGAGGAGAAGGTAAATGGCTAGGGTGAGAAGGGCGATCACATTTACAGATACCCCCAGCCCACCTCTATTCAACAACCACCCCTGCCAGACTGCTTAGGACAAATGCCTGCTCTGACCCTGCCCATCCCAAGATGTTAAACCATCCTGCATCTAGTTACGTGCAAGCCAGACGTGAGCCCCTTTCCTCCCTCACGTGCAGCCAAAAATCTCCACGTATTTGCTCCAATACATTCCTATGACCATTAAGAAAGGTGGCTTCTTGTTGAACTGGTCAACATAGACTAGTGATGGGCAAACGGATGAGGAACTATCATCCGCCTCTTGAACTACTGCCTGTTTTTAGAGTCAGATTTTCCATAAGGCTTTGAAATGCCTGACTGGTCAGTATTTACAAAATATATTGGAGTGTTTTTCTCCTGTTTTCCAGCTGGTACCGTACCAAGTGTTATTTCACAAAACTATTCTCAAGATTTCCCCAGCCTGCTCCAGAAGCAGGAGGTGCCAGAAATCATCTTTCCATGAGATTTCCAAGAGAGTTTTGCAGGAGCTAATGATTTGACCAATAGAACTGATGCTTATCTCAACTCTGAATCTTTTGAGATTCAACCCTAGACATCATTGAGGACATCCTCCATTTGACGTATGACAACAAAGAAGAAAAGCTAGTAAAAGCCGTGTTACTTTCTGATCCATATGAAACAGAGTGGTGGACTGCAGAGTGGGAGAGGAATAGTTGAAAAGGAGCAAAATCTTCCAGGAAAGGAATATAGTTCTGTGACTTCTCCAAGTGTTTTACACACAAGAGAAAGTAAAAGGGCAAGGCTTAAATGCTGTAAAGTTCTGCACACTATCTCATCTTTTGTCTTACTATTTGTAGGTTTGCTTAATCTCCTAAATCTTGGGAAATCAACTTCCACCCAGCACATCCTCACTGTCTCACAATAAGAGAATGAATGTATTCATCCTGAATGTATTCCCATCCCATGCAGATCCAGCATTCTCGCTCTTTTATTATTGTCCATGAGGAACCCTGAAGCCTCCAGGCAGTTCTGGGCTTGCAGAACTTCCCATAGATGTTAATGAAATGAAGCCCTAGGATTTTCCAGCTCCCGGTCTGGATGATTTTTCATATGTCCCTTGCTCAAGGGTCTTGGTGCCCAGTAGGCTTTGGGATTGCTGCACACAGTGGTTTTGCAATAAAATAAAACAGAACTCTTCAGAGACACTTGCTGTTGTTGAAAGTTGACTCTTCTAGCCACCCCCCAGTGAATTTAAAGCACCATTATACTCTGAGGAATGACTGGGTAAAAATGCCATTCTGGGGTGCCATGTTTATTGTCTCCCAATGACTCTGATAATAAACATGCTCAGTTTATACTTTCTTTTCTAACTGGGAGCCCTACAAATTCTGCCTGAGCTCTGAAGACACAAGGGGATCTTTCTCACCAGGATGAAGAGCCTGTTGCTGGAATTCTTGAATAATTTTGGTTCTGATATACCAAATCCAGCTCGCTGTCCCAGAGACATTTTGATTCTGCAAGGCCAACAGCAGTAACAGAAAATTAAAATACTATTTTTTGGCAGCAATGCCAACAGGTCTGACTGCTAAATGCACACAGGGATCTAATGGGGAAGAAAGGGAGAGTTTTATGAAGGTGCTTTTCAGGGTAGAATTGCATGTTACCATTAAAAGAGATGATTTCTTTGTTTGACTTGGATTCAGGGTTTAGTGACAACATGATCTTCTGTTCCTGCTCCTATCATGTATAATCTAGTAGAGGGTACTCCACGTATTGTAATTGAAGGGACAGATTCCCCTCTGCACACTGACTGTATTGGTAGTAGTGACTCCAAAGCTGATATAATCAGTTAGTTCAAGGTCCTTGAGTTGTGTAGAGCTGCTAGAGCAACACGTTCACCCTTAGGGTGCGGCAAAGGCACCCCAGTGATTCCCAGCTATTGGAACAGCTCTGGAGTAGCTGCCATAGATGTATGAGTTCCGAGGCAGTGTTAATGGTCATTGTTGGCCAGACTGGCAGCCTGATGGAGCTAGGATTAGAAAGGCACCAAAGGTAGCTTAAAAGCTACTTTGCCCAGGCTTCACTGACCACAGCTCAGCTGTAGCTCAGGAACTACCTCCTCTGACAACATCTACCATCCTCGCTCCTGCCCATCTCATTCCATGTAACAGGAATATTACCAATGGGAGTGTCCAGAAAGAACTGAAAAACTGGACAGGACAATGGAAGGGCAGATATGGGAATACTTTGCAAGTACCTGCAGGTGTAAGCGCCAAGGAGGGTGATACGTGGGGCTTGTCTTAGGAGAGGTAGAACTAAGCGAAGCAGAGTTTAGGCTGACCCATTGGAAAAATGTCCTACCATTGGTGCTCCCCTTGATCAGATTCACAGGAGAGGGCTCTGGAACAGGAACTCTCCAGATTTTCCCCCTGGAGGGTCCCCCATATTGTTCCATCAGGAATAGATGAGGTTAGCTCCCCCTAGCATCTGGAATGGGTCAAACCATGGGCGTCATAGTAGCAGGGACTCTCCCATGCTGCAGCTGTCTAGGGAGTGCCGAGGCGGGAAGGAGGTGATCCACATATAACTTATAAGTGATCCCCTCAGAGTATAGCTCTTGAGACTGAGGGGACAAAGTGGGCCAATGAAATCAATGAAGCTGTCAAAGGAGTAGTAGAGGGAGCTCTTGCATGTTAGCTTTGAGATGCTAGACTGAACCAAGCACTGAGGGGCACGCTAGCAGGGAGTCCCACCCAGTAAACGGACTAGTGGGGCGCTAATAGGCCTCAGCCTTCTCTAACTACTGTGAATCTCTTGGGGAAAAATCGTTTCCAGAACACTTGCATCATCCCTCTTCCCTGTCACAGTCATGTACCTCCTGAAGTGTCTGTCTTTCCCTTATGGACCACGATAGCCAGCCAGGCCTGGCCAAGAGAGGGCAGTTTGACTTTAATTTAACTGCCGCCGTTCACTGGTTATTCGTTTGGTTCTTTTTAAATAATTACATGTGTGTCAGTATCTCTCTCCTTTTTTTTTCTAGTTTTGCTCCTTTTTGTTTTTTGTTTACTTTATTTTTCTTTTTTCTTTTTTCTGTTTTTTGTTTTTCTTTTAGGTTTCAGAGAAATTATGTTGAATCCAATAAGCCTCCCTGGACATTCCAAACCTCTTAACCAAGGCATTTATGTTGAGGATGTCAGTGTTTATTTCAGCAAAGGACGTCATGGCTTTTAAAAACTCCTTAAAGGTCCCTGTTCTGATGCCAAGTTTATAGGCTGTGTCCTCAGAGTGGTGGAAAGCAGTGAGCGTGCTCTGTACGGATCAAGGCCTTTTCCGAGCAGGACTCTGCAGCCCCGTCGGTACACATGTTAAAGCCAACCAAAACCTGTGGTTGTCTGTCACCAGATATCAGGGTTGTTCTTTTCCTCCAAATAGTTGCTGTGTTCGTTAAATGTTCCTGCAAGGTCCCACAGCCGCAATGAGAGCAAATAAAGAAAATGTAATCCCCTTTTAAAGGAGTCATCCTAATGACACAGTAAATAATTGTACTTTTGCTTGAAACAACCAAACTGACACAGTTAGTCACGTCCTCCCTGCTTGGAGTTCTCCTTGTGAGCTTTTGTCTTCACAACACCCAGCGAATGCCGCCCTCACCTTTCCTTGTGGCAACGCCAAGGGAGGTCTCCCAGAGCGAGCGGAGATGGGGAGCCTGGAAGATACTAAAGCAGAGTGAAGACTCTTGGTAAGAACAAAGGCAGCCCTCTGCTACCAGTTTTTGCACAGAAAATGTTAAGAGTGAAGATGGGCAGGAATAAAATTCTTACTTCTCTGACAGGAAAGAATATGGTTATTTTTGACGTACAAATTTCCTAGGAGGCTTTTCTTATTTGTGTGTGTTAGAACAGCCCTTTGGCGATGACCATATAATTGTCGTGCTTTGGTTTCTCCCTGCTGCTTGAACGATGAGCTTTATGTGAGGAGTTTCCTGGACTTCGCACATGGACGGGACGTCTGTGGTGCAGGATGGTTGGCAACCTTGCAAGGACTAGGGCAGTAGCCAAGGGGAAAAGCATATCAGACACATGCTGCCAGTCAATGAACCCATGGGCCTTTTTCGTTCCCCTCCTTCCTCACCTTGCTAGAGATTTATTGTAATCCAGTCATGTACACAGCGTGGTCAGCTCAAGGCAGACAAATGGAAGCGGATGAAAAATAAACATTCTGTTGCTTCTTCAGTGGCATAAACAGAAATATTGATCATGTTCTCCGGTCAATATTTGTATGGTTTTTTTTTTTTTCTCTTGCCTTACTCCATCCTCAGCCTCTCAGATGGAAAAATAAAACCTTTGATCCTATCCTCATGAGAAGACAGCTGCCCTAACAACAACTCAGTCTGGACTGGCCATGGATAGGGTTCCCCGTGGATACTCTGGTGCGCCGTGTGTATGGGAAAGGAAGATGTGCTCAGTTACACCACTGAAAACCTATAAAATGAGGCAGGTTTTCAAGGCACTGGGGGTGAAAAACAAAGATCCAGGTTCGATCAGATCGTTTTCTGGCACAAGTTGAAAACCAGGAACTCCCTCCCTCCCCAGTCAGCTTGTTTGCCTCCTCAGTGGCCTGAGACAATCTTTATCATCACCAGCCCTGATAGATTGCTGCCATTGGTGAGCAAGAAGGTTCCCTTCTCAGCCAGAATGGAGCAGACGTGGAAGAATGGGATGTTCCACTGTCATCCTGCCTTTCTCGGGTGTCACAGGTGAACATTCCTGAAATCTGCAGGAATGTTCTCGGACTACACCCAGGGGGTGCTCCAGTGCCCATTCCATTATCTAGCTGCTTTTACTGGTTCTTGTGCATAAAAAGGTGAAGTATAATAGCAGAGAAATGGTGGCAGTTTGTTTTAAATTAATGCATACACATGAAAGGGCAGCTAGGTTAGGATTGGGAGGACTGGTTTGGTGCGGATCACATAAGAACCCCCAATCCAAACTCAAACCGAAGGGTAAAAACATGCCATGAACTTTCCAGCCCAAATTGCAGCAAGAGAGGCAGGAATTGTATGAAGAGATGACCAGTTGTTTTCATTATTTCTGCCTCAGTTTTGCAGATTTAGAAAGTTAGGAGACACTTCAGGAAAGAGTCTAGCAGCTGGGTGCTTGGCCAAACTGAACTCCCCATCTTCTGGAATTCACCCATCCCATTTGGGGATGTCTTGTTCAGGATGAACTGCTCGGCCGCCTGGGCCTCTCCCCTTGTACTGCTCAGGGGACTCTGCTCTCAACTGTGTGTGTCAGACTTAGAGATGTGTGGGCCTGACCCAGAACATTTGTCTCCTAACACCCTGTTGGGGGACAGTAGAATTTGACAGCTCAGATCCATCTTTGCTCAGAAGTTGTCCTCCCTGACCATACGGAAAAATTTAAAACAATTCTCCCCACTGTGATTGATGTCTCAGTTATTTAAACACCATCTAAAAGTCTCTGGTTCCTCACTGCTGAAAATGACAGCCAGTCGCAGTCATTTGCAATTGGTGGCTTTAAGTTGCAAATCTAAGGATTTTCTTTTTTGATTATTGTAAATCATTACCTCATTTCCTGTCAGTGAGATTCCTTCATCCCTGAGCATTCTTATCTTGCCATAACTATCATCTTGTGCTATGGAAATGGGACGGTCCCTTTTTCACAGAGACTATAGGGATGTTCGATGTCTAGTTTCTTAATAAACACTTTTATTTTCTAACGAAACACTTGCATCAGGTCTCTTCTTTGAAGATGTAATAAAGAAAAGATTAGGTTGAGGCGTCCCATACTTTACTGCTTCATTACATGTTTTGGGGCTGGGAGGGGAATTTGCAGGTCTGGTGTGAAAAGTGCTGCACTCTGATTCTTGGCTCTGTCACCCATATTGGTTGAGAAATTGGTTTTCACATAGAACTGTGACTCTGCTGAGTACATGGTGATTCCCAGCAACCCATAGTATTTATCTCCAGTGGCCTCCTTCTCTGGGACACCGTAAGTCAGTGGGCAATTTAAGGGTTTACCAAGACATGCTCCTTAGATATGGGATGGAGTTTGAATGGTGGCTCTTAGCTCTCTGACATTTGCCACAGCTCTACACATGCCTGTCACTTAAGGGCAGTTTTGAAAGTGTGTTGCTGTGGCTGCCATGCTTTGCTTCGAGCTCCTGCTGCTGGCTGGCATGTGCACAGCTGCTCTTTGCAATCCAGGGCACAAGAGCAGATGTCCCAGCAAGGGTCCTCCCTCCCGAAGAGCTAACCCATACTGCTGGCAACTGCAAATGGTGTGTAGAGTGAAGGTGAAAGGAACTTTGTTTTTCTCAGGCTTTTCCCCATCCTTGTCTAAGTGGAGAAATGTCTCCGTTGTCCCACGTCTGTCTCCATGGTCTGCCAGGCTTGGGAAGCTGGAGGAATGGTGGCAGTTGTGGCCACGAGGCTGTCAGTGAGGGCTGTCATTTACATAATGCTCTCACTGTCACCACCCCAACCTGTCTGTGTCTCTGTATGCCTATGTGAAAGAAGGGGAGATGTTTGAACTGACAGCAGTGGTATGGTGTCAGAACGGTTTCACTGTAATGCTCCTAAAAAAGCCCAAGGAAGTTTTGATGGGGAGCAAAATAAGGTATCATGCTGTGGCATTTATCTGCCCCTTTAATTTCCCAAGCTAACTGTCAAACACATGCATTGCACAAACACCATGAGCAGAATTCCACCTGTGTTTTTCATTACAGTATTCCTGTGGCTGGTAAACGGGTGCTGGGTTTCACAGCAACAAGGTCTTGTTGAGCACAGGCTATCGTTGGGCCCTTTCACTCCAGGCCCTATGCCACTGTATCCAGAGAGGAGCGTATATGCTCCTCTGTGGGGTGTGGGCAGGATTCACTATGTCACTCAGAGGCTGACCAACTCACTGCCCATGGGAACTCCCCCCAAGCTTTCCCTGTGCCCAATGTGCCAGCAACCTTGTTGTGGTTCAGAGCCTGTAATGCTGCCAGCCGGGACCTGATAATCAATTACTGTAGCCTGTCAATATGGTCAGTTATGGTCAGCCATCAGTCCACCTGCCTTTGCATTTCCACGGAAGCTGATTTCTCCTTGCAAGTGAATCCTCTGTGACCTCAGTATATTTTGGATACTGTGAACCCAAGATAAATATAGTTGTGTCTTAGCACTTGAAAGAAGCAGCCGGGAGCAGGGAGGGCAAATACGTGTCTCATTGTGCTTGCTAGTGGATTTGGGGTGGGAGATGGGGGTTTGTACCTGGTGGCCAGACACTGAGACTTGTATTAGGATTTCATGGTGAGTGAGACATCAGTAGTGTGAGTTAGTGGCCACGTAATCTTCCATGTGAAATGAGTCTGGTGTTCTCTGCTTAGTTCACACCTGTCAGGATCCTGAACTCACTCCTCCGTTCAACAGTCTGTGTGTGCAACCTACAGACCCAGGCCTGGCAGGGCAGGGCTACAGCCGGCCAAGACTGAGGGACAGGGGCAGAGCTGGGCAGAACAGGACACAGTGGTGCAAATCAGAACTACGGTGCTGGCGGAGCACGTGCAGGAGGCTTCCTCTGTCAGCTCACTGCTGCAGCACCTCCCTCCACTTCGATTTCTACCCAATGCAAGCTGCAGATCTCCCAGGTTAAGCCCTGGCATTAGCAGAGGATAAAGCACCCTCGATACAGCAGTAAAGCTTTAAACGCAGGCTGGAAGGAGCTGAGAAAAGAGTGCGCGAGAGAAATCAATGAAGGGCGACTTCATTTTTGTTTAATGCTTTGAACTGTTCCAGCGGAGGCTTAGGTAATGAGCCAAGGAGTCCTGGTTACCTCGATATTTACTGATGCCTCCAGGCACTGATCAGTGGACAGAAAAGTCACAGGGAAATGAATTCAGGCACTTTGAAGGGGAAATAGCTCCTCTGGTGGGAAGTTGTTGGGTGATGCTAGTGGAAGAGGCTCTGAAGTGAGAGCTGGTGAGGTGGTGTTTGTTCTTTGTGTGCTTTGGTGCCTTTTGCCTTGTTCGTATTCTTCTGAGATCCCTGCCGAGCATTGCCTCCTTCTTCCCAAGGCTCCACACAGGGCCAGCACAATTTCCTTCTGACTGAGCAGGCTCTGCTGTGGAGATCTCCAGCACCTGTCCTGGGTTAGCCAGTTTACACCCATAGAGCACTCTCCCCTGGCTGCTATCCTGGGGTGAGCATGTTCAGCCTCTGGAATTCTCCTGTACCCAGCCAGCGACAGATACTACATCCCCTCCATGGTGCACAATGTTGGCTCACACCAGCTGGTCAGGGGGCAGTGGTAAAACCTGCTGAGACAGCTGAGAAGGTCTTTCTCGTGCAGCCCAGAACTCAAACACCAAAGCAGGAAGGGCATTGTGGATGGCTGGCACAACCTCCCTTAAAATTGTGACACATAAATCCCAGAAACCACTAGTACCATGCCCGTGCCCAAAGGAATTACATCTATCTGCTTAACATTGCTTCACATTTCTCTTCCCTCCACTCCCCTGTATTCCCAGCAAAACTAACTTCAGTTCAGGGACCAGAGAGGCTGAGCTATGGAAAGGGCAAGACCCCCCCCAGCTTCAGCCAGATCCCATCTTTGCTCATTTCCTTCACCCTCCTTGCCTTTGGCTAATTCTCAAATTCCATGGCTTTTTCCCCTCTTGCATCTGCATCCTGAGACCCAGACATACTGTTTAGAGCTGCTGCTCTGCATACAAATAGACTCCAGGAACGACAATCTCTGTAGAGTTGCCATGAGGATTAGTGGTACATTAAATTCCCCAGAGTAACCACTTCTCAGGTCAGCTAAGTATTCAACCATCCATATTCTTTTTGAACTGTACAAATAATAGTTCATATCCATCCATGATGTAACTCTATTAGCTTTTGTGGCTTTATCCAAAGGATGTATTTGAACCAATATTCGGGCATTTAATTCTGTCATATGCTCAGAAATTTAGATTACCCTATTTAGTACTTCTCTTACATAGAAACTGTTCACCATTTAATGCCAGGAAAGAAACTAGTGTCAAGAAGGTTAAGACAAAGACCTTTCAGAGGTTCAGTTGTGGAGTTTCTTTAGTGCTGCTGGAATCTTAGAATGAGACATTTGTCTCCTGATTAAATGTTTAGTTCTGGATTTCACCAACTTGTGTATACCACAAGAGTGGTCTTTACTCACACGAGTTTGGTATGTTTGTTTCCATTCCGTGAGTGATCTCATAGGATCATAGAATTATATGACCCTCAAGAGGTCATCAAGTCCAGTTTCCTAGACTCATGGCAGGGCCAAGCACCATCTAAACCATCCCTGCCAGGTATTGTCTAACCTGCTCTTTAAAATCTCCATTGGTGGAGATCCCACAACCTCCCTAGGCAATTTATTCCAGTGCTTAACCATTCTGACAGGAAGTTTTAAATGACCAACCTAACCCTCCCTTGCTTCAATTTAAGCCCATTGCTTCTTGTCCTATCATCAGGAGTTCATGCAAATAATTTTTCTCCCTCCTCCTTGTAACAACCTTGTAGGTACTTGAAAGTACTTATCATGCTCCCTCTCAGTCTTCTCTTTTCCAAACTAAACAAACCCAATTCTTTCAATCTTCCCTCGGAGGTCATGTTTCCTAGACCATTAATCATTTTGTTACTCTTCTCTGGACTTTTTCCAATTTTGTTCACGTCTTTCCTGAAAAGTGGTACCCGGAACTGGACCAATACTCTAATTGAGGCCTAATCTGCACAGAGTAGAGTAGAAGAATGACTTCTCGTGTCTTGTTTACAACACTCCTATTAATACATCCCAGAATCATGTTTGCTTTTTTTGCAACAGTGTCACACTGTTGACTCATATTTAGCTTGTGATCCACTATGACCTTTAGGTCACTCTCTTCAGCACTTCTTCCTAGATAGTTATTTCCTCCTGCTTTTGTTCACATCAATGGGTGTTTTGCCATTGTCTTCACAGGGACCAGGACTCAACTGGTCTTTAGTCTTTCATAAGCCAGAAGACTAAAGGCAGAGCAGAAATTTAAAACACCCTGTTAATTACATTTTTCTGGGGCTTGATTTGATTTTTGGTTTAAGGCATATTTCAGTTCTTAGTTTGAAAGAACTAGCTGCCCCACCCTGGCAGATTATTATGGCAGATTATTTCCTTGATCTTTCCAGCAATAAAGCAAAATGCCAACTACAAGATAATTATTTTTGAACTTTGATATCGGTTGTGAACTCATAACTGTAACTGTTGACTAATCAGCAGGTGCAAATCCTGGTTGTTCTGAACAAAGCAAAGAAATTAATTATTAGAGCTGGTTAAATGATTCATTTTTGAGCATGGGAGTCATATTGCGACTTGATTGTGGTTTCTGCAAACTTGCAGGCTATTCATAGGGATTGTCCCAAGGTTTCGGTGGATACCTTTCAGCACATTGTGCCTTTTTTCTAGAACAATTTGCTTCAAATATTCCTTATTGTGTTTTGTGATTGGTCCATCATATAATTTTTGTTCTTTGATTGGATGACAAAGTTTTTAAACAGGAAAATGGTGATGATGACAAATGTAAAGATGCTATTGAACTATTACTTTCTATTGTACTGAGTCAGTCACAATTATGGTGTGTCTGAGCTATATGAATGGATATTTCACCCTAGGGATCTGTTTGGGTAGCAGAACTTACCCATCTATAGCAAGCAGAATGAAGCCCTATCTAATAATTGCCCATCAGCTTGCACTTAAACATCATTAAGAGACAATATCAGAGCCAATATTTAACAGCCCTAGACGCATCTTCTGGGCAGCCCACAAATGGGGCTGAACAGGGGGAGTGGGCAGGACTCAAGTACACTTGCTAAAGAACCCAGGAAGAGAAAAAGGAGGGACAGTCAGAGTCTCCCTAGGGGAGTCAGAGACCGAGAGTGGAAGTCGCACTCATACACCAGCATGGCTGAAGGAGTTAACCCTGGGTCACCACTACCTTAGGTCAGATAGCTGGTGTCAGTTGTTTAAAGTCATTTTCTTGTAATGCTTAGTTGCAGCCGTGAAGTAAAATCTTTTTATATTAAGAGGCTGTTAGTCACTGTATCACTGGTCAAAAGTTCCTGAAAGGAAGAAAGGCTAGTACCAGAAACCCATTTGGACCTGCGGGGTGATAGGTAATTGATGCAAGCAGTATTGTGGGAGAATCACATGTATCTACCCTGACACAATTAGGGCAAGAGACCTCATACTTATGGTGGGTGCATTCAGAAAAGTTTGAAAGGGGCAGGAATGCAGTTAGACCTGTAACCATGACTGATGGATAACAAAGTTTTGTAACACACTTTTGGACAGAGAATTGGTGCAAAAAGTTTTGAGATTTATAAATATTTTCCTCTGTGTTTGCAAGATGTCCACATATTCATGAGTGACATGAATACACCTGAAATCTGGGCTTTTAGTAGCAACAAATGTGATTTTTTTTAACCTATTTGACCAGCTTTTTTAAAGGCAGCCTCAATCCCATAGATATAGTAGTAAAACTATGGCTGCCACTTACCCTGATATTAGTGGGATTATTCCCAAATTAATAAATTAGGATGGTCTTATTCTTTGAGTAGAGTAGGTAGAAAATAAAGTCTCCTGCAGTTTTTAGGACAGTTGAAGGCACAGTGTTGTAATGTTGTTTGTTAGCCCTGATCCCTGATTGAAGCCTGTGGATACTTTGGCAATGCTACTAATAAATAATAACAATGAGTGCATGCCAAAACTGTGCCGGTGTACCAAATATCATGACAGGTGAGTTGGTTATACTAGGCAAAGAGACATTTCTGTTCACAACTTCTCATGTGATCTTTGTGTCTGGTACTTACATGCAATCAGAGATATTTTGGACCAAGAATGCATTTGGGTTTTGCTCCCATCCGTTTCTAGCAATATTTTGAGGTCTTTGGAACTGCTGTACTTTCGCATAAGCAGATGAAAGCCAATCTTGAATTGGTGTTCTGTTATCCAATGCCCCAGAGAATGGAGAAGTAACTTCCCAGGACACATTTCCTGATCAAGTGGCACCAGAGAGGTTTGCACATTTAAAAGTGTTCAAGCATAGTGTGTATGTGCAGAAATGCCAAAATGATTCCACAGATACTCATCCCCAACGACACCGCACCTGACTGCATGCAGACATTGCAGGCATTGAGAAAGGCGCTTCTTTAAAGATATATAGGTAAGTGATGAATTTTCACCTTCAAGGAAGCTACTGTATATGACACATTGAATTCAAACCTGGCTTAAATTGACAGCAAAATTGAGTTTGGTGAATCTGATCCCAGTGCATAGTAGACATCTGTCAATGTCAGGAAGCCTCAAAAGAAACTGCAGGGCTGGAACTGTGTGGGGACCCAAATGTGGAGCAATGGGTATAGGTTGCAGATCAGGATTAAGATTCATCGCTAAGCAGCTCAGGACTGGAATAGCAGAGCATGTGTGTGGTGCTGTATGTGGTGTCCCGACCTATCCAACATGTCTTTGCAGAAGGATAGAAGTAACAGTGTCTAATACTGGGTGGTGATACCGATTCCTAATTTTCACTGGCAATATAAAAACCCAAATTGACCTTCATGCTGCTTTTCTTCTGACTAATTCCAGCCGAGTATGTGTCATACGGTGCTTGTTCTATCTATATGATTTCCATCTTGTCTGGGATGTTCTGTTCCTCTTCTGGGAAAGAGAAATAAAATACTAGAATCAGCCTGACTGAGTTGAGAGTCAAGATGTGAACCAGCGGACTGGACCAGATACCTACCTGTAAGTGAAAATAACTGAACCTGGTTTTTGCTCTAGCCCACCTGCCTCCTCTGGCAGGGGATGGTCAGAGACATGGGAAAAGATTAAAACAAACAAGGTCCAGCAATTTTCCCATTCCACACATGCATTCCACTTTTGTGCTCTCATGATACGCTCACTATGAACCCAGCAGGACTCCCCACTTAGCGTTCCAGAGAAGGGCAATGAGATCTCTGCCGAAGCATTTTGGATGAAAATTCCATCCCAACCCTAGAGTCAGAGTTCAGTTGAACTTTGTTAATCTGTGAGTGACTCATGGAAGTTCTCTTCCGTTCAGGATCTTCATCACCAGAGTATCTGATTCTGCTTGTCTTCTAAGAATCCCCTTCCAAACACCTCCAAATCTGGGTGGAGCCTTGTTGGTATGAGTTTCCCAGACAAGTTACAAATTGGCACTGATAGCAGATTTAGGAGAAGTGGAAACTTCTCCTGCCACCAAAAGGGGACACTTTTAGGAGACAGAGGGGGCCAGCAGTTTGAGATGGACAACAGATGGGCCTAGAGCTGGAGAGCAACTGTAGCCTTTCTAAAGTCGGATGGACTAAGACACACACTGCAAGGAACCTCAGAACCCAGCAAACAAAAGACCATGGGCGTGTCTACACTGCAGTGTAAGCCAAGGGTCAGTAGGAATCGAATCAGATGACCTGTGGTAGGGAATCCTGGGCACGAGTATCTACATTTTATGTTAACGCTATATTAAAACTTTTCTAAACTGCGCTTGAACCTATGGCTCTTGTGTCCACTCCGCAGCATGCAGACCCAACTCAAAGTAAGTGTAGCACACAGTCCTTAGCACCCTCCCCCAAAATGTGGTGCACAATGGGAAAACTTTCCTGCCCGCCCTGCATGCTATTGGGAAGCAGCTCGATTTGCACGCATCATGATTAATTTGCTCTCCGTTGCAAAGTCAGGTGGCTCTCTGTTAGTGTGCTTGCAAATCGCTACTCAGAAAGGAATGGGTTAATGCTGACCTGAGCTAACGCTCTTTCCAAAGGGGGGGAGGTGTGGATTCTGTTTTCAGTGGCATGGATTGCAGAGTATCGGGCTAGAGAGGGACGAGGAAGTTGTCCCATGGAATTGTGGAATACTGCTGATACCTGGGCTCCAAGTCAAATGGAGCTGCAGCTACATTGCAAAGCAGTAGAGTTAAGACTGGGTCCTGGCTTAACTTGAGCTTGGACCCTCTAGCCCTGCAGGTTCCTGGCACCCTCAGTCCAAGCCCAGGGCTAATGCCATTGTAGGTAAAACACGGGGTAAGTAGGTTTGGCCCCAGGCTCAAGCACTGGTTTGTGCTGCATTGTAGACGTACCCAGAGTGTGGACTGAAATCTGCCTCACTCATCTCTTTCATTCCTTTGAAAGTGCTGAAGAGAAACAGCCAGATTGAGCCATCCCCAAAATCTCTCTATCAGGCAGAATTATGGGAGCAGTCAGCCTTTCTGCTTCCCTCTGGGGTCCATGTATGATACAAGGGAGAGAGGTCCTAGTTTCCAAACCTCCTGGCTCCTCTCCACCTCCGCTTGGCTGATCCCCTCTTCACGATGAACAGAGGAAGGAATGGGAAAGTCTGCTGATTTTCTCTTCTGTTTTGAATGAGGACTGGCCTCTGAGGGTTTGGTGCTTTGCCATGCTCAGTTCACTTTACCAGAGCAGAGACACCTCATCTGTCTAGTTTTGTCTTGGAAGGTCCATCTCCGTCACTGGGAGGGGAAATGTTTGAGGTGTGAAAGCAGGTCGACGTTCATAAGTCATAGTGTAGTGAAGGAAGTTGCATGGGCCCATGCTCAGAAAGCAGTAAGGCCTAGAGATTGTGTTGATTCTCCTAGATCAGGGACTGGGTATTGAAAGGAGTGTGGTGTAATAAGCTAGACTGGAAGTTACCATGTTAAGACTCTGCTCCTGTGTTTCCTCATTTATAATACAGTATAGGGTGATATAATTCTTAACATCCTTGCAGGGAGAATCTGTGATGTTCAGGGGTAGATATTTAAAAACTGCTGCCGTCCCGTGGGAAGGTGAGGACCACCGCCGATATCTGCTGAACTCTGCTACGACGTCCCCTTGAGGAGGGAAAACTCACTGATGTGATGATTCCGTGGAGATATTCCCGAGATGGTGGGGAGGGGGCATCAGGAACAAGTCGGTTTCCTATGTTGCTAACAGACTGAGCTGGAGTCTTTGTTGATGAGCTTTTCAGGCCTGAGGTGGAGGAAGGCAGCTTTGCCTGGCAAATAGCCACAATGTCAGAGAAAAATGTCAGACCCTGAGAACTCCTTCCCCACCCTCCCAAGGGGAAGCCTGGCTCAGGCAGAGACACAAAGACCCAGGAGTCCCTCAGTCCCATGCCAGGCTGCCTTACAACCCTTAGAATACAGATTCTGACTTAGTTCCGTGATTTTTTTTTAAAAAGCCCATGAATCATTTATAGCCCAAACGATGAAACCAAGTACCAGAGCTAAAGAAAGGGCTGAGGGTCTGAGGCAGGGAACATTCCATTATTTATTGTACTACATCTTGAACTGGCAGCACTTTCTATCCGCACTCGTAACCTTTCCTTTCAGGCTCTCTCGCTCTCTCTAAAGATAACGCTCTTTCTGATGTGCTGTCCGTTTTCAGTAGATAATTATAGCAAAGAAAGCAGGAGCTAATCAGCTGCTTCTCCGAGGGCTGTGGTGTGATAACCAGTAGCTGGCCTTAAAAACACAAAATTATCATAATAAAAAAAAACCCTGCATCTCCTAAGGATCATGTGCAAAAACTGCTCTGAAGGCGAGAGCTCGGCTGAATTGGCTTGGGATGGGGTCCAGGGAAGAGAGGAGGCAGGCTCCAGAATCGATTTTCTCCATGGTGATATCTGGACAGAAAAGGGTTAACTTTGGAGTGTGCGGTTAGTCACAGTGGAAAGATTATTTGACTAAAGGGCTTTTTTTGACGGGTTGGATGACTCATAAGATTGGTAAAAGAGAGATGGAGACTTTCTCTTCTGGCCATTCCCATGTGGCCCACGTCAGTTTTGTGGGTGAAAGCTGTTGCCATCTGTTGGCTGCTTGGTAGCCTATGTGAGTTTGTGAATCATTCTTTGTGGACAGGTGTGTATGTCACAAAACCCATCACTACATTGCAGGAATATCACAGAGGTCAGTGACTGAATGGGTCATGAAGACTACACTGCAGTCTCCCTTGGTCAGGGATGCAGGGGGAGAAGTTTGTACAGCATTTGTCATGTCCTGTCACAAAATGAGGACTATGTGCAGAATGGTTTCTTTAGCACTGCTCACCAGCACTGCAATTCACATGAACAAAGGATGTGTCTTCTAAAGATGACCTGAAGAAAAAGGCATTGTTTCACATATCTGTTTGGTTTTACTTCTTACAACATACAGAAAGACTATAAGGTGCAGTGCTTTCTTGAAAAAGCAGGGATTTTTTCCTCTCTGCTTGTTCTCCGGCTTTAGAAATGCAGGTCCCATCAGCTCTGGTAGACTCTATGATGACAAGAGAGGTAGTAAGATGATGCCTTCTCTTCCTCCTCCCCGCTATTTATTTTAGTTCTGGACATCCAACACTCTGGTCATATGAAGAAGTGGGCTGTGCCCACAAAAGCTCATGATACCATCTACATGTTTTGTTAGTTTTTAAAGTGCTGCCAGACTATTGTTTATCATGTGCAGACTAACTCGGCTACCCCCTGACGCATAAGAACTAAGAGAGGAACAATTAAGTTAGGCTGTCTAAAACCCTTTGCTTTGTATTGGATTTTGTTAACACCTATTTAATTCTAATGGCTGATTAACAGGTGGGATAAATATCATCATTGCTAAAACTCAGCAACTCTACACTTTTAGTTAAGTTGTGAGGGCTTAGAGCTCAAACTCAGTAGCAGCCAAGGGGGAAAAAAAAAGACTTGAAATGCATGATATTTCTAAAGTAGGAAAATAACAAAAGGTTTGACAAAAATCTTTCAGGCTTTCTTTGATCCATGAGACGGGGTGGGGGGAAAGGGATGGAGGAAGTGCATGTAGGACCAAATTTGCAACTTCCTTTTCAGGTCATCTTTAAAAACTTCTGCATGCTGCATTTGGACTAGAATCTAATACAGCAGACCCAATTGGGTTTGTTGCTGTAGCGAACAGAGAGAGATTACAACAGAGAATCTGGGTGAGCTCTGGAAATGGAATGGAAGAGTTGCAGCTGTTTACCTGGCTCGCATGGGTGCAGTGTTTCATAAAACTGCATTGCCCTCCCTCTCCAAGCTCCCATCATGCTTGGCTTGCGCACAGGAGAAAACAATTTAGGAATATTCCATAGATTGCTGGACTTCTTCTTTGTCAACTGCAGATTTATTCTCACTTGTTCCCTTATATAGAAGTTTGGTGCAGAAGAAAATTCTAGCATCTAGCCTTAACTGGGGGGTTAGGTGCCAGTTTCTTAAGGGAAAATATTTTCCTCCTTCCACCAAGATCTTCCTGTGATGCTAAGTGTACAAATGGCAGAAGCACACTACCTTAAACTCAGTGAAGCAAAAGTGCATGGGCTGGGGAGGAGCATGCCATGAATATACAGAGACATATTGAATTAAAGTCACAATGTAAAAAAATCTGACTTATAGAACGCAGTTCTGGCCTTGCCTGAGCTGAGACTCCTTATCATGATGAATATTAAAGACTCCTTAGCAGACTAACCTGAGATCCTTAACTCATTTCATTTTTGAATACCTAATCTCTGCACTTCCATCTGAAGACCAGCAATGGGGCAGAGGCAATAGGCACTTTACTATCTATCGCTTATTAAGAGGTTTAACAAGCTTGGCTAATTACAACGGACTCAAGGATTTTCTACCTCATGAAAACTGTCCCTGTTTGTTTGTGTAATGCTTTAATACCGTAACACTCCAATTAAATGTGTGCGTATGTGTGCTCGCACAGCTTAACATACAGTGGGGATTTCAGGGAGACATGGGAAGCCTGTCATATCAACCCTGGCGGCTCTGGAGAAATGTTTGTGTATTTACTGTCTGAGATCACATGCAAATTGGAGCACTCCCACAGCAGCACAGAACTCCAAATAAACAATGCGCTTTTCCATGAGACCCCAGCAAATGCAGCACAGCAGTTGGGTTGGGCTTGGTTTTTGTTTTGTTTTTCCCCAAAAATGGCTAATCCACTGAAGTTCCATTGGATGCCCCTTGAAGTATTTTAGAATTTGTTCTCACCCTGTTGCTGAAAATGTCCTCCCCCCTTCTTTCCTCCTCTTTCTTGATTTGCTTGGCAGCCACGTACTCTGACCTGTGGCCTCTCCCCGTTGATTTTCTTGAGATGTGGGTCCTTGTTTGTAAAGTGCCTAGCACAGTGTTGAGCCACGTAAATAATAAATGATGGATGGTAATGTCACGAACAGTTGATTGTAACATAAGTGCAGAAACTGGGCTAGAGCAGACAACTGAAGGCAAAGGTAAAAGCTTCCTTCCATGCACAAACATTTCAGCCAAGGGGGAAAAAAATGATGGGACTGGGACGGGGGATGGGAGGAAATAACAATTGAAGGGAAATGCACCAGCTATGATAAATGCAATTGAAATTGAAGAGTATCTAGGAGCCAATGCTTATATTCTCCTCAGAACTGAAATGCTGAGGAAGGTCTGCAGAAAGGGCAGCCACACAAAAACGCTGGCCTTTAGGAAAGCAGACTTTAGAGGAATGCAAAATGAGTTAAAGAAAACTGGCCGGAATTCAACTCTGCCTGGGAAATCCACAGTGGGGAGTGGGAAGTATTTAAGATACTGTTGGGAAGACGGCATTCAAAATTCATTCCAGTAAAATCAAAAGAGCTGAAAGGGCTGACAAAAACCAGCCTGGCTAAGCAGGGAGATAAAGAGATCAAGAGAGGGCGCGGATGAAATACACAGTGAAACTGTGGGGGGAGGAAGACTGGGGGAGTTTAGCCAAACAAAGAGGCAGTGGAAAGAGGAGAAAATGGAGGAACAGGCAGAAGCAGCATGCAACACACAATGTAGGAAGCATTTCAAACAATACCCTGTTTACATATATAGCTGTGAGAGGCAAATCTTTGGGAAGTTGGGTGCGGGGGAGAATTTATTTCACAGATAAGAAGAATGGAAAGTGTGTATTAGCAGTGAGGACAATGGAGAACTGACATCAAGTGATACGGAAACAGAAGCGTTGTTTAACAGTTTTCATTTTTTAAAATAACATTCATCTTTACAGAGGATGAAGGGAAAGAGCTGCCCAAACTGAAGATCTGTTTCTCATGGACACTGGACAAGGGAATATACTGTTTAGGCCAGGGTTTCCCAACCTATGGGTTGGGACCCAAATATGGGTTGCCATTACATTTCAAAAGGGTCGCCAGGTGTCTCCCCTGGTGGCTCTTAAGGAGCCATTCACAAATTTTTTGAATTGCCCTGGGTCACCAAGTCTTCCTGAATTGTCAAAATGGGTCCCTATCTGGAAAAGGTGGGGAACCACTGGTTTAGACGAAGGTCTAGGTGCGATAGTACGTTCACATGTAAGTGAACAAGGAAATAACTGAACCTCAAACTGACATTTTAAATGCTCATCAGATCTGAGACAGTTACCAGGAGCGGGAGGTGGCAAACATCATACAATTATTGACAAAAGGGGTCAAGAGACAAATCAGGAGGCTCTAACACCAGTGAGCTGAACATGTGTTCTGCGGAAAGCCTTGGAAATCATCTTAAAGGATGTGGTGGGAGAACAGCTGGAAAAGCACATTTCTGTGAAGGCCAGACTAGCATGGGTTGAAGCGTTAGGAAATGATGCTTAACTAGTCTGCAGGCATTCTCTGAGGATCTAACTGCCATAATAGATAAGGGAAATTTAGTAGATATAGTATACTTAGATTTTCAGCAAGTATTTGACAGGGTTCCACACCAGAGATTGATGGCTGAGGTTAGGAGTCTTACAGTAGGATTTAAAATAACGGGTTGGAGAGAAACCTGGCTTAAGAGCAAGAGACAAAACTGAGCCATTGCTGGAAACTATTCCAGCTGGAAAGAGGTCAAAAGTGTAATAGCCCGGGGTGCATTTTAAGCACCTCTTGTGCATAAGCTATATGAATGTTTTCTATGGAGGGCACTGATAGCAAGGGGCCAGATTCATCCCTGCTGTAATTCTGTTGCCTTTATTGATGTTTCACCAATGCTGACTGTGACGTGAGATCTCCAAGTGTGCACAGTGACAAACTGGATACTGCACCACGTTGGCAAAAAGAAGGTACTCTGGGAAGGAAGGAGGTCTCAATACTGTGTGCAGCTCTGAGAATAGTTACACAGAAAGGAGATTTTTGTCTGAGAAAATTCAATATGGGCAAAAAGGAGGATACTATGAAAGGAGGAGTGAAGCAATTCAGGTAACCCGAGACACTCTGCCCCTCTGAATCTTTTTCCAGAACAGAACCCCTGACTTGAGATTTTGGTAAAGATTCCCTCCCCCTCCCCCCACTGGTTTTCACTTTGCTCCGTTGCTTTCTTGCTATTTCTGGCCTGTCCAGAAGCAGGACATGCAGGAATTCCTGGAAAGCATGCCAGAAGTCTGTTTGCAGATGAGCTGCAGCCCAATACTGTAGACTCATGAAGTCTGGGTGATGGTCTAAACTGTGGGTGCTTATCTCCACCTGAATCTTTTGGAGTTTGTCCATTACCATTTAGAAGAACCTATGATTTGAGGAATGGTTAAGGGATTGGGTTTCTACTCCGACTGATTGACACCTCTTTTTTTTAAAGTGGCTTTTATAATAGCAGTAAAAATCAGAGTCATTCACTTATACTCTAATGAACATGGCATAGGCAGGTAGAGCATGAAATCAGATTAGCAAAAATTGGCTTCTGATTTACTGTTCCTAAGTTTTCAATTCAAACACTGTGAGAAAACAAATAGCAGGTAAGCTCTTATCCAAGCAACTTAAATAAGATCAGTCCCCGACTAAAGAGGAAGAGAAGTGAATGAGATTGTGGTGGGCCCCATTTCTACTCTAGATAGCCTATGGTCGGCTTTTTAATACCAGGCTGCGTGTAGACTGGCAAGTTTTTCCACAAAAGCGGCCGCTTTTGCAAAAAAACTTGCCAGCTGTCTATACTGGCCGCTTTGAAATTGCACAAGAACACTGACGATCTAATGTAAGATTGTCAGTGTTCTTCCGCAAATTCAATGAGTCTCCCGTTCGGGAAAAAGCCCCCTTGCACAAATGCTTTTGTGCAAGAGGCCTAGTATAGACAACTGAGAACTGTTTTGCGCAAAAAAACCCCGATGACGAAAATGGCGATTGGGGCTTTCTTGCTCAAAACTGCGTCTAGATTGGCACGGACGCTTTTCTGCAAAAAGTGCTTTTGCGTAAAAGCGACCGTGCCAATCTAGACGCTCTTTTCCACAAATGCTTTTAATGGAAAAACTTTTCTGTTAAAAGCATTTGCGGAAAATCATGCCAGTCTAGACGCAGCCCCAGTGAAAGAGATGGCTCACGCATAATCTAAAATTGGCAACACCAGCTTCTGCAGGCTACAGTGACATACTTTCTGGTGCATGGGATCCCTTTTATGTCTCTTCAGCTTCTTATTGTGTCTTAGCTTACTGCAAAACTTGCCCCACAAAAATTCACCTTCCGTCTTCCATTAACACTGTATTTGCTATAGACCTTTCAGCTGAAGGTCTGATTAGATTCTCCCCCTTTTCCCACATAGTACGTGTCCACAACACCCACTTAGCAATCATCCAGTCATCACTCTCACAGTCTGCATTTAGAGCTAGCACTGATCGTTCTCACCTGCTGTAATTCATTGAATCCTGCCAGGTCACCAACAAGAAAAACTATTTTCTCCATTCTTGCCCTGGAGTTTAAGAAGAACCATTAAGGCAGTTTCTGTGGTGCAGGTATTAGCAAGAATATGTTGTTTTTGTTTTATATTTTTGCAATGCAGGGATATTTCTCTGTGAAAATGTGGGCTCTGTGAGGTGTTTCTGATTAAAAACAAGAACCAAGAGCAATGGGTAACAGTCAGCTGGAGGTGTATTTTATTTATCCAGCATTCCAAAGAGTGCTGGGAGCTTCACCAAGAGCAGGGCAGGTCCCCACTTGCAGTCTAAATAAAGACGGGACACTATAGGACAGTGGTTCTCAACTCGTTTCAGTCCATGGACCACCAGGCCAATCAAAAAATTTTCGTGCACCACCTCCTTTTTGAAACTGCGTGTGCTGACAAATTTGGGTAACTCCCAGTCACGCTGGCCCAAAATTTCTCTCTGGTAGTCACACTGTGTAATTTTGGACAATGTTCCTGTGGACCACTGAAAAAGTCACCATGAACCACCAGTGGTCCATGGGCCACCAGTTGAGAACCACAGCTATAGGAGAATGCAGAAAATAAATGGGTAGACGCGGGAAAGAAAGGACAGGGGCCCAACAAGTTCACATGCATCCTTAAATAGTTCTGCATGGATAGCGGTAGATCATCAAGCAGCCACATTTGTGAGGCCTTTTCCTGACAGAACTTGTAGAGGTGCAATAGGGTACACTTCTGCCAAGGAGGGGATGGTGATTTTGGCAGATGAATTCACCTCTCTATTTCCCAGCCTTTGACTGGTCTTAAAGGCTATGTCTACATGACTGAGTTCTTTCAAAATAGCTCATTTTGAAATAACTCCTGAAATAACTATTTCAAAATAGCATGCCCATACTACCGGGAAGCCTAAAATTAGTCCAAGGCAGGCTTCCTTAATATGGAAGCTACGTCGACTTAGAGCCCCAGGGAACTAATTAGTCTGAATGACTCTGGGGAGTAGTTATTTTGAAATATCAACAGATGTATGTCGACGTTAACCCTGTTTCGAAATAGGCATTATTCCTTGTAAATTCAGGGACTATTATTTTGAAATAATTTAGAAATAACAGGCTTGCTGTGTGGATGCTCACCTTGTTATTTCAAAATAACTCTGTAGTGTAAACATACCCAAAAATGGTGGTCAGAGGAGAGTCCTCAAGCTATTCCCAAACCCATATGGCTAAATGAGAAGCAGCTGCTAACCCCATAAGAGTTTTCCCTATTCCTCCCAATAAAATTTTCAGCCTAATAACTGTCCCTGAAATAGCCAAGCCACAGCAATTTTAGACCAGTGTGCTGCAAAAGGTAGAAGGAAATTCTCATGTTTCTCTTCCTATGGGGGCTTCCTCCAGCAAAAGGAGTGGCTGAGATGAAAGGAATTGGGGTGTTGCTGAACCAAGTAGGAAGGAAGCCAAGGAAACCTCAGACAGAAAGGAGGAGTCAGGCTTATTTGGGACATAAGAAAAACACGAGTCCTAAAGAACACCTCATCAAGCCCTAGACTAAAATGTATCAACTATTTGAGAGCAGGGTTAAGGGGGAAAGGGAAGAGAAGGCGACAGATGGAAATTGGGCAAATTAGAGGGAGAGACATTCTAATGAAACTATAACACGAGCCTGAGATCTGTCTTTCAGCACCTCATGTTTTCACTCCACATGGCTTCATTTCTGGAATTTTCTTGTTCCATGAGCTTGGCTGAGTGAGTTGTTCTTTTAACACCAGCCAGAGCAAGCTTTCTCTAGGAAAATGGCCAGGCATGGTGAAGGAGACAGGTACTCAGAAACCCCCAGGAGCATGTAGTGGAAAACACAAGGTTCTGTCAAGACATGTCCTTATAATTAGCAATTGTAGTGAGCCATATAAGAATCGGAGGCATCTCTGAACAATGTGGAACTCGCGAGAGAAAGCTGCTTCTTCTGAGCTTTCCAAACAAAGATTGCCACTACTTCCTGTTTCGTGTCAGGCCAAAAATTCTACGAGAAGAAGTTTTCTTGTAGTCTTCTGGCACTGCCACCTTTGGAACTAACCAGGAAGCATGGAGAGAGCAAAGCGACGAAAAATAAATAGCTACAAATGTTGACCTTCTAAAAAGTTTGAAGTTTATTTGAGTTTTGACTAAAGTTCAGCTTGCATCTTGTTCTTCCCAAAGCCCTCTTTATAGTCTGTGAGATGAACAGTTTTGTGTTCAGTCACCTCCAGAACAAACAGCCTGGTTGAATTCCCACCTCTTTCCAAATTGTCACCCACCTTCAAGTTATCCCTCTGCCTATGAAATCAACCATGCTGTCAGCTGCATGGATATTGTAAGCTCTGCTTGTCCCCCCTCCCTGCTACACTAACACTATTGCCCAAAAGTCTGGGAAGTCAATCTGCATAATGGGCTCTTGAACTCCAAGTGGTGTTGGCAGACTGAAAGCAGAAGTCACCAGGAAGATGGGGAAAGTAGGGCCAGATTAAAATATAAGCATTATAGGTCCATTTTTAGGATACCAGTGTCTGGAGTCAGGGATTGGACTGGATTCTTAGCTTTCATTTTAAAAAAAAGTGATTGGAGTCACCATGGTTACAGAGAAAAGTTTGAAAATGTGACACAAGTGTAATGAATGCAGAGATGTCTGTGGACAGCACGAAATAATATCCTTGAACTGTCCCATGCATCTCAATGGGATGTCATCTTCAAGGCCCATTGCCCAGGGCAAGGGCTGCTAACACTATCCCAGAAGAGGATACTTTGTCCTACAGAAGCGTATGGCAGATCTGTGCATCCCTCCCATCCAAGCAGGTTTCTTGGCTGCTGCTGTGGTGAGTACTGGGGGACTCCCTGCTGCCAGTAAATGCTGGCATCCCCTACATCTGGAATGGGAGGGGTGCCCCTATCATTAACAATGCCATTAACAACTGGGGATCGAGGCCATGGCATGGTCCAGGGGCAAGAGTGGGGTGAACTGGTAGAAGGATGATGGGGGCCCATCCCTCTGCTGCTGACTCCAGCATTGGCGAGCAGGGTCACATGCAGGGACAAGGTGAGGGAAGGTATGGCCAGTTGGGGACCTTTGTCAAGATGTGCATGGCATAATCCAGCCCTGGGTGCAAGTCATGCTGGGAGGAGCTATGGAAGCCGCACCTTAGCTTAGGGCTGGGCAAGATGTGGCCTGGTGGCTGGATCTGGCCCGCCTTACATGTTGATCCGGCCCATGGATGGCATCTGGCCGCTTTCTATTTATATCCTGCTGCCCATGCCACTACATTTCCAGGTGATGGCTCAGGCAGCCAGTTCCTATTTTAACAGCTCCCAGCTCTCAGTTGTGTTCAGCCCCCCCCCCCCTCACCCAGCAGGGGCCAGAGCCGCGAGACCTTTAAATAGCCACAGCAATCACGGGCTGCTGCCAAGCAACGTAGTAGCAGCGGGACTGGGAGCCAGGAGCCCTTTGCTGTGATTTTAATGTAAAGCCCCTGAGAATTCTGGGGGAGGCTAGTCCCCAGCCCCACCCCTTCCGCCCCACACCCTGCCCCTTCCAGGGTGGAGTTGGCCTGTGACCACATACCAAAATTCATTAAACGTCCCCCCACTCTCCCGCAAACATCATTGCTCACCCCTGCCTTAGCTGTTGCTAAAGGAGAAATCTTAGGTTAGGTTTCTCAAGAGTCAGTCCCTCTTCCATCAAGGAACCAAGCACCAGGTGCCCTGTTGTGGCATGACAGTGCCTGGGTGCCTCTTTGTGTCATTCAGAACAGGTTGCGTGTGTGTGTGTGTGGGGGGGGGGGGTATGTGCACCATCCACCATTAGAACAAAGCTTGCAATAATCACCGTCCCTGGTGGCCAAAGAGGAATGGTTTCCCAAAGAGAATTCCTGGGCAGCAGTAAGTCTTAGACTCTTAGACTACATATATAGTGCCTGGAGGACCAGTCTATTCTAGCATGGCATCTACATGCTAGAATTAAGTGGTGTTTTCATTACTGGGAGCACAAAGAGCTGGAGTGGCTGAAGTTTTGGGGTGCTCGGGTGAGGAAGGCAAAGAGCAGCCTGCGAAACCTCCATGCCAGAAGGGAATGCAGTGTGTGTTCCTGAAGAGCATGTGCAAAGGGGCATCCCAGAAGCTTTGAGCCTGCTGCATAAAGTGGCCGGGTTGCTCACAGTTTTATCGGGATTATCCATCTCGGCAATAGGATGCCGTTAAGTGTCTGATTACTGCATTGTTAAAGCACTAAGTCTGAAATCTGACGACTATGCGGGCCCCTGAGGGAGCCCTCCCGCTTCCCCCTTCCATCACTAACAACCCAGAAAAATGGCAAGTGGGCTCTGTCTGCAGCAACACTTTCCAATCGAGGGAAAACTGGCTGGAAAATCAAATCAACCTGCAAAGTTCCTGTGAAAAGCAACTCTATCTCTTTAAAATCGCCCCTTGTGGGAGGGTCGAACAGAATGGCAATTGCAGCTGATGTAAAACAAACCGTTTCTCCTCTCCGCGCCCCCTCCTGCCAGACTGACGAGACTGAGGGAGGCAGACGCTCTCAGAAGACTATTTTCCTCAATTCAGATAAATTCACTTTTGAATAATGTGTAATTAAATGTGTGGTATTGAATTAATGGTTTATTCTGAGGGCTTTGGCAGCAGGGGACTCAGGGGCCTGGCTGCTGGAAAGAAAACATGCTCACCAGAAAGCCTCCTGTCCCCTTTCTTACTCTTTTCCTCCCGCCCCTGCCAAGAATCCCCATTCCCATGTCCAAGAGCGGCTGGAACGAAAGGGTGAGTCAAGGAGCAGCTGCCACTTCACATTAGATCTCATTTATGCTGCCTCATGGGGTATCTCCCAGTCTCTGGACCAGCACAAAGGTCTCTGCAGCTCAATACCCTCCTCTTCCTCAACCCTGATCAACTTCCTCTACCTCCCATAGGGGCTTGGCTTCTTGCCTGCATGACTCCCTGCCATGAAGTTAACCCTTCATGTGCCAAATGCTGCACACTTAGGAGGAGGAGCCCAAAGCATCACCTAAGCGGAGGCAAAGAAGTTGAGGGTGTCCATGGTACGCTGTAAAATATCCATTGGCTCTATGCAGAAATAGTTTGTGGGAATACATGAAGCTCAGCAGGCAGCCTGGACTTGGGGGTCTGGTTTCAACAGGGAGTTATTTGTAGAGCCCTCTAAATCTGCAGGTATCCATGGCTCTTTTCCCTAGATGAGGATGCAGCTACAGGCATAATTTTTTTATGTAGCACCTTGCAAATTTGTGGCTGTCTGCTTTATATCCACATATGTGGATGTGGATAGTTTCAGCTCATTTTTGCAGCTATGGACGTGAATACAAATTTTGTATCTAGAACCCTGAAAATTTTCAGATATTTGCTTTATATCCGCAGGTATCCACAGATGTGGGTGCAGATGTGGATATCCACAGCTCATTTCATGTGGACGTGGATACAAATGTTGTGTCCGTGCAGAGGTCTAGGTGTTGGTGGGGAGGAGACAATTGTTTGACAATTTAACAAGTTGGTGATGAAGATTGGCACCGTTGCTTGACTGGAGATGGGAGTCAACTTTTTGATAACACAGGAACTATAAGTCCCATGGGGATGGGCTGTGAAGGCTTTGAAAGTGAAGGCAAGGTGCTTCTGTTTGATGCAATGAAGAAGGAGGAGCTAATGGAGGGATGCAGTGTGTACGTGTGGGGGAGGCAACAGGATCAAATTGACAAGTTAGGAAAATGATCTTTGTAGCCGTACTTTGGAAGGGAGAGCACACGATGGCCTTTGTCAAAGCCAGAGAAGAGGATGGCAGCGATTGAGCAGCATGATAAAAGTTAGAGTGTTAGCCAGATGGATGGATAGGAGAGACTGTATCTCTGAGATGTCATGCAGGATTTAGACACAGCCTGGATGGGAGGCTTCAGAGGAAGAGCTGAGTTAAAAATTATTCCCCGGTTACAGAGAAGATGGTGGTGTTATGCATAGTTACTGAGAAGATAGGGAATAAGAAGGGCTCTTCTATGTGCAGTTTCTGGAACTCAGAATGTCTACATACGAGAGAGATGAACCCAGTTTTGCAGGCTTACAAGAGTCACTAGAGATTTGAGTGCAAATCCCATCTTTTTGGTGCTGTTCTGAACTGAGTCCCTGACCCGTTTGGTGCTCATTGTCCAAACTATTTTAGACATGAACTCCAACAGGACGTCACAACCGTGAACGGTATTTGGACAAACTCTCATGTAGGATCTCAGCAAAGACAAAGAGGCCAGGCAAAGAGCTGTCAAGAAGCAGTTGTAGAACCTCCTCCAAAAGGCAGTCACTGGCCAGACTACTTTCTATAACACCAGAAGAGAAATGCAGCCTATTTATTATCCTCATGGAGCAGAAGAACGGCATGTGTTTCTCCAGTGTACACAGGTGTAATTCTCCTGTCATGTACATCAGCTTTACACCAGTTGGCACTATTTTACTCTGGTGATCTCAATGGCATTACTGCAGATTTAAACCATTGTGAGTGGACAGTCAGACCAAATGCAGTTAGCCAACGAGTAATCTTTTTTCATTAAGATAAAAGCCCAAGTTAAAGAGTCATTTAAAGGATTGCTGACTGTAAGGCTTCTTGATCCCATCCTACCCCCATACTTTTGTTGGTTTGAGTATCATGGGTAACTCATCAGCACAACTGATTGATCCCTGTACAATTTGAAATGCACTCTGCTGGCTAGTTACATGTCTTAATTACACAAAATGTAGTGCAAATTCTGACCTTTTTGGTTGATTTTAATAGTTCCAATGCATGCAAGTCACATAGGGCTGATTCATAAGAATTATTGTCACAGTTACTCATGGACGAAATTAGTGAGTAATGAATACATCTGAGAACTTTGTTACCTTTTGGTGAAGAGAGAAAAAAGGCCAAATCCACAGAATAAATGATGGGTTGCAGCAAATTACTCATCCCTAGGGAAAACTGTCACCCATTAATATTGTATGTACAGCACTGGAAGTGTAAAGCAGGCTTTAGAAATACATGAAAAAGACAAAGATCCTGTCTTAAAGAGCTTGTGATCGAAGTCAGGGATCAAGAAGTCAGCTTTAACGTGGGCTTTGAAGAGTGAGAGGAAAAGGGTGATTTCCACAGGACAGAGTGCCCTAAAAGGAGGATGAGGCATGAAGGGGACCCGATGAAAAAGATATTCATTGTGGAAAATGAAAGCAGAGATGTGGATTGGGATGGGCAGAGACCATCAGAGAAGGGCAGGGAACTTGAACCCAATGTGGAGGAAGCCAGTAATGGGATTTGAAGAGGTCCTCTCCATAGCAGGAGACGATAATGATGTACAATAGCAGACAAAAAGAAAGGGGGGGGCGAGATTTCCATAGCTTTGTTCTGTGTTTCCCCAGTTGAGCTGCATATTATCCAGGGAACACGAGCTGCAGAACACAACATCGTTCAGCCAATACATACCAGCAAACTGCCCCCTTTCCATAAGAGTTGAGGATGGATGCTGTGCGAGTCTCACCAATCAATTTCAGTCCGGTTAGAATAAACAGCCCAGACCAGTAGCCTAGAGAGAGCTTTCTGTGCAGCCGTGTGGTTTGAGGCCTGTTCCTGCGAGCATCTCTTTACAGTGCCTGTGAGCCTGCCTAGCCCGGACCTAAAATCTTCATTGTTCATGCCACACTTATCACCACAGTATCTGTATCAACCTTCTGACATACCATAATGTCCTTTGCTTGAAAGATATTGGAGTTGGTAGGTCTTAAAAGGAAATTGGGGGCATGTTAATGGGCATTGAAAACACACAGAAATCATTAAAATGTGAGAATGAAGAGCGATTTGAAAACATGTCAATAATCAGAGAAGTTGCCATGTAAAGAGGAGACTATGGGAGATTCTGATTTATCTTCATCAGATTGTTGCAGTTACCATTTTTTTCCTGCCAACCAGACTGTAAACGCCACATCGAATCTGAAAACAACCAAGCTGGGCTCTTTCTGCCATTGTCGCCAGTGTCAGAGATTTTTCAGGCTGCACAGAGACTCATAGGAGATAGAAAAGCCCTGTTGGCTCATCTAGTCCGTCTCTGGAGGGCTGGTGCAGGACTGACCCCTTCAGGACATGCTGGGCTGATGCGTGAGGAACAGCTGAATTCAACAAGCTGTATGGGTTCCGCAAGGCTAGTAACAGTCAAATAGCAGTAGGTGTGACTCAGAGATACAGGGGAAAAGAGATGGGGCATAGCAAGGTGCCATTTCTGTACATTTCAGCCATTTGCAAAGGGTTTATTGGTGGCTTACTGACTGAATGCACTTTCAGCCATATTGCAAAAGATTCATTGAAGATTATATAAGGTCCTAGAGCAGATTCAAGGTCCTACTCTTCTGCTTCAAGTCTCATGGAAGTGAAGTCCTGCAGGCAGCTGGCACGGTGAGCACACCTCCTACAGCTTTTCCAACTCTAACATTTTTACCTCTTAGAACATAATTTGGAAGGCTTCCTCTAACCTCCTGTGGGCATTTTACAGTTAGGTTCATGAACCACTCACAGTGATAATGGCAGAAGGCAGAACCCATTTCTATGCGTTAGTTTTTGGTAGACAAACTGTATGACTGAAGGGTATCTATCCATTGCCTATCTCTTTTTTTATGTCACTTATCATCATAGCAACTTAGTGATTGTGGGACCAGAATTCTGAGATGTTACTGTGATTATTGAGACTAGTTGGGTGCTCTGTGTTAGTATCTGTCCTTGTAGGTACAGCATGGCCTTGAATGAGATCTGAGTGCTGTTGAGTCTGGTTGTTTTTCTATCAGTTATTATTCTGGTTCTTACCTAGGTGCCTCTTTTGGATGGTCTTTCTAGCTATCTTTTGTAAATGAACAGTATATGGAAAAGAAAAAAGAGTAGCGTGGGGTGTGCAGGAAGGCCATTTGCATACACCTTGTTAGCAAGACTGACCGCAACCCAGCGGAGACAGATAAACAGATTTAGTACACCCACGTCTGCTTGGAACAGCGAACAGCAGCTGTTTATCAGGCAGTACTCGGCTTTTGCCAGGAGGAGGTAAATAGTTTTATTCAGATGAACCTCCCTTGAGTCCTTGCAATAGTGCGTCTTTGGTGGCCAGTCCAGCTGCCTTATTAATTGCAAGTTATGGTACAAGTGGGGTAGTGAAAACCAGATCAAATGCGAGCAGAATGAAGTCCCAATCATTTGATTCCAGACTGTATTTCATTGCTTTATATTTTACACCCATGCTGACACAACAACGTAGGACCAAAAAGAGCTCTGAGCCCTTTCTGTCTCCAAAAACTTCATTCCAACTGTACCAGCTCAGTCCTATAGCATTTGAAAGTGTTATTTATTATTACTCTATATGGGCCCAAAACACTGTGTGGCATAATTCTCTGTGGCTATTCTGGGAAGGGGGAAAGCATTATCAGCAAACATTTCCTTCCTGATCCTCAGAAAGGGTAGCCAACTGTTCCCAAGCACACAACTGATTCTCTATTAGCTTATTAAATTTTATAGAGCCATTCAATTTTGTATTAAATCAATTCAAACTACTTGATATCACCATCTCAACAGGACATCTACTTCAGCTACTCATTGTAATAGAGCATTGCTATAACAGGTAGCACGGAAACTTGATGAAATGAGGATAGGGTCACACCAATACCGAGGTACAAATATAAAGGATTGACCGAGTAGGTCATGCTGGTGAGGGAATGGTATTATATGTGAAAGAAAGCATTGAGTCAAAAAATCTTAAATCTATCAAACTGCATCATAGAGTCTCTAGGGACAGAAATTCTATGCCTGCACAATAAGAATATAGCAGTAGAAATATAGTGATCAGGATGGTGACAGTGATTATGAAATGCTAAGGTCAATTAGAGAGGCTACAAAGGCAGAAAACAATAATAATGGGAGATTTCGGCTATCCTCATGTTAACTGGGTACATGTCACCTTAGGACAGGATGCAGAGAGAAAATTGCTAGATACCACAAATGTCTGCTTCTTTGAGCAGCTAGTCTTACAAGCCAAAGGGAGAGACAAATCTTAATTTAGCCCTAAGTGGAGCACAAGATCTGGTATGAAAGGTAAATATAACTAAACCTCTCAGTAATAGTGACCATAATATAATTAAATGTAACATCCTTAAATGGGAGAAAATGCCAAAGAAATCCACAAGGGGACCTATATAAAAATGAGGCAAACTAGTTAAGTAGACATTAAAAGGAGCTGTCACAAAGGTGAAATATCTGCAGACTGCATGAAGACTGTTTGAAAACACCATAATAAAGACTAAAACTAAATGTATACCGCCATAAAAAAGAGGCCCAAAATATGCTACAAAGGCTAAAGAGCAGAGTAAAGCAGATGATTAGAGGCAAAAGGCACTCTTTAAATATTGAAATTCAAAGCTGAGTGAGAAAAATAGAAAGTAGCATGAACTCTGACATGTCAAGTGATAAAGTATAATTAGGTATACCAAGAAAGAATATGAAGAACAACTAGCTAAAGACACAAAAAAATAGCAATTTTTCTCAAGTACATCAGAAGCAGCAGCCTGCCACTGGATGATCAAGCTGCTAACGGAGCATAAGTTGCTAAAAGAGCACTTCAAGAAGACAAGTCCATAGCAGAGAAGATACATGAATTTGTTGCATCAGTCTTCACTGCCATTCTTTTTAGATGACAAATCTGAGGAACTGTCCCAAATTGAGATGTCAGTAGAGGTGGTCTTTGAACAAATTGAAAAGTAAACAGTAATAAGTCACCAGGTGCAGATGGAATTCATCTAAGAGTTCTGAAGGAACTCATATAAATTTCAAAATGATTAATAATGGTAAGTAACGTATCACTTAAATTAGCTTTTATACTGAATGACTAGGGAGTAGCTAATGTAACTCCTATAGTTAAAAAGGTTCTAGAGACAAACCTGTCTATTACACGTTAATAAACCTAATTTCTGTATCTGGCAAATTACTTGAAACTACTCTGAAAAACAAAATCATCAGGCATGATATGTAACATAAGAATAGACATACTTAAAGTCAACATGATTTTTGTAAATCATGCCTCACCAATTAGAATTCTTTGAGGAAGTCAACAATCATGTGGACAAGGGTGGTTCGATATGATATAATGTACTTGGATAAAGTCCCTCACCAAAGGCTCTTAAACAAACTAAGCAAATGTGGTATAAGAGGGTAGTTATTGATTAGTACCTGGTTAAAAGATAGAAAACAAAGGATAGGAATGAATGGTCAGTGTATACTGTCCATTTTCACAGTGGAGAGTGTTAAATAGCAGAGTTCCCTAAGGATCTGTACTGGGAGATGTGCTATTCAGTATATTCATGAATGATATAGAAATGGGGATGAACAGTGAGGTTGCAAAATTTGTAAATGATACAAAATTACTCAAACTAGAAGATAAGTCCAAAACTGACTGCAAAGAGTTGCAAAGGGATCTCACTAAACTGGTTGAGTGGGTGGGTGACAAAATGGAAGATAATATTCAGTGTTAAGTGCAAAGTGATGCACACTGGAAAAAATAATCCTACTTACACATATAATATGGCGTGGTCTAACTCAGCTGTTCCCACTCAAGAAGGAGATTTCAGAGTCATCCTAGCTAGTTCTCTTAGAACATCTCATCAGTGTGCAGTGTCACTTAAATTATTCTGTTAAAACTTGAATTTTTAACAGAATATTATGGACTGCTAGTAAAGGGATAATAAAATTGAAAAGATCATAATGCCACTAAATAAATCCATAGTGCAGTCTCACCTTGAATATTGCATGTACTTCTTGTTGGCCCGTCACAAGTAAAATATATTAAAATCAGAAAAGGTACAGAGAAGGGCAACAAAAATGATAATGAGTATCGAAGCAGCTTCCATAGGAGGAGAGATGAGAGAGACTGGAACTGTTCAGGTTAGAAAACATGTGACTCAGGGGGAATTTGATGGAACCATAGAATTGGAAGGAGCTCAAGAGGTCATCTAGTTCATTCTCCTGCATAGGGTTTCTATAAAGGATATATAGAGTTCCTATAAAGGGTACATCAAGATTATCTAGGGGTCTATAAAATCATGAATGATATGGAGAAAGTGAATAGGGAAGTGTTATTTACCCCTTCACGTAACCTAAGTATTAGGGGTTCACCTGGTTTAAATCAATAGGCAGCAGGTTGAAAACAAACAAAAAAGTACTTGTTCACAAACCCACTGCCAGCACCCTTACCTCAAAATAAGCTTTTCAAATTGCATAGCTTATTTCGAAGCAATTTTGAAATAGCTTACACAAAGCCAAATTTCAAAATTAAGCGCTACTCCAGCAAGCCCCTTGTGGAACAAGGGTTACAGAGATGCCAGAATAGTGTGCCCATTATTTTAAAATGCATGTAAAGATGTGGAATTGCTATTTCAGGATACTTCCAGTATCCCAAAATAACGCTGCTGTCTAGACATAGCCTTAAAGTATAACTAGGGTTTTAAAAGTTCATGAAGAATAGGCTATTAGCAAAGATTGTCAGTGACTCAACCCCATGCTGCTGGTGTCCCTAAATCTTTAACTCAGAGGTGGACAATAATTTTTATGGGGGGCCTCTGCAAGATTTTGGAAAGTGGTTGAGGGCCACACTCTTCCATTGTATTAATGCAGGAGATGCAGGGTCTGGGATGGAGACTAGGTGTAGAAGGGAACTTGGGATAAGGGATTGGGGTGCAGAAGAGAGACTAGGATTTGGGAGGGAGTTTGGATGAAGGAGGCAGTTGTGATCTAGGGTAGGAAACTGGGGTGCAGAGTTTTGGGACGTGACATAGAGTAGGAGGGGATTGTGATCTCGGGCAGAAGATTGGGGGTACTAGATCTGTGAGGAGGTATGAGTGCAATGTGGAGTAGTTGGGCAGGAGTAGGGGACAGAGGTTGAGGAAGGGAGGAGCTGGGATGCCAGAGTTAGGTTCTGGCCAGAATCTTACCAGCCAGCAGCCAAAGCAGCCTGCCTTTCTGCCTGCAGAGCTAAAGGCTTCCAGAGCTTAAAATGTTTTTGCCTGCTTGGCCATATGCTTGAGTGAGTAGCTGAGCAGGAGGGTTGTGCTTTGCGGCTGCCTGTTATTCAAACAGGCAGATCTCATTGGCCAGTTTCTGTCCAGAAACTGGCCAATGGGATTGTGCTGGGGGAGGGAGCAGTATCTGAATCTTTCCCCATCTCCTCCAGACGCATAAAGAGATAGCGCCCCACAGATGCATTTCTGAGCAGTGTGCAGGGCTGCAGGGCAAGCAGGGGATCCTGCCTGGGGCTCCCCACTGTCTCTACAGCCTGGATCTGGTGGCTCAGTAGGCCAGATCCAGTCCGTGGGCCATATTTTGTCCAGCCCTGCTTTAACTACTGGAAGATGGAACTAAACAATAGTCTGGGGATTGTTCAGAATTGCCCTGTTCTGTTCACTGCCCTGAAACAACTGGCACTGAGCACTGCCAGACACAGTATACTTATCTAGATTGACCATTGGTTTGACCCAATATGACCATTCTTATGTTCTTACATATCTTCCCTCTTACCTGAAACTTCCAGCATGTCCTCTTAGTTGTGGCCTATTCAGGGACATCACATAGATCATGATAGTAACAACCCACTGGCGGTTTAAATTACCCACATCAGAACTCTGTTTCAAACTCCAGATTTTTAATCTAAAATGTGTGTTTTTGTAGTAGACCAAACATCAAGTTGGAGCTCCTGAATTTGAAGAGAAGCATAAACTTGAACTTTCCTATACCTGGTAGTTCAGACTTGTTTCATTCTACAGAATACAGTAGGTTGAAGCTGCGAATTTTGAGCAAGACCTGGGGGATTCAGAAATGGGTATTTGGCTCAGTTTTAGTCGTGTCACCTCTTAATTGTCTTCCCTCTAGTGTAAACAGCCTCAAATGCCATCCGTCTCTGCTCATGTGAGCTCCTCCACACCATGCAGCTTCTATACTGGCCTGCATTAGATGCTATAACTATCTCACTTCAGATAGTGTGACCAGACCTGGATGCTAGCCTCCAGATGCTGAGTATTTCTTTATAAAGTACTAGTGCAGTATCTTTGGACTGTGCTTAGCCCCTTCAAGTGGACCAAGACTTGAAATACTGGATCTGTCATTACACCTGAATCCTGAGGCCATGTCTACACTGTCAGAGAAAATCAATGCAAGATACGCAACTCCAGTTATATGAATTGCATAGCTAGAGACCACGTACCTTGCACCGATTTTTCTGGGGCAGCCCCACGGCAGGAGGTTGATGAGAGAAATGATCCCATTGACTTCCTGCACCAACAGTAGCACCCTCAGCATTCAGTTTAGCGGGTCTTTATTACACCCGCTAAATTAAACCCTGAAGGATCCATCTCCAGAGCATTGATTCTCTGGCAAGTGGAGACATGGCTTAAGTAAACTACATTGATAGGCCCCATGAAAATACTTTGGTAGACCAAGAAAAAAATCTCTATTTCAGTACCATTTCAAGGGCTTTTAGGTTAAGGCTGTCCCTTCCCAAGTTCATCCCTTTACACTTAGACACCTGACACCAGATTCTTCCAGGTTCCCATAAAAACTCCAACTAAGCCAGACCAATGAAATCCATAACCAAGCTGCAGTCTTTGACTCTTGTTTAAGATTTCACACCAATTGTTTGGCATGTGGCCTCCAACCTATGCCATAATGGTACGAAATTAATACTGGTAATTAACAGTTGTCTACCCAGTGCCTAATTAATGAAAAGTTCAATGAGAATTTGTTCATGACAAGGCTCATTGCTTATGCAATCATGTATCCTGTTCCCAAACAGGTGAGAGAACTGGAGATGGCAGCCTGTAGACCTGCCTGTGAGCTTCTAATTAGTATGGTTACTGGTAGGAAAGCTAGTAGGATATTCCTCTTCCACCGCATTGGCTTTTTGATAAGTTGAACAGTTCCTGTGTTGTCACAGGGTATGTTCTTTCCCCTGTGAAACAGGTGTGTGTTGAATTGAGTTGAGGCCGACATGGCTCTTAGGATGGGCACTTGGAGTGGGCGGAACTTTTCCATCTTGGTGCCATTCTCCAGATGACTCAGCCCAGACACCAAAAGTGCTGTCTCAGTGCTGTCTTACCTTCTCAATAGACCAGCCCAACATGAATCTGGGCTCCAATGAGTGCTACCAACAGATTACAGGTCCCTCCTGCCATCTTTGGAAAGGGGGATGGAAGAAAGGGTACAAAACCAGCTTGCTATGGAGGAAACTGGGAGCACGTAAAGGGTGGGAGTATGGTTGCCCTTCTCTGCGAGAGAGAAGGGAGCACTTTACCACACCAAGGATGGCCGTATTGGGGCCGCATTTTGTCTGTGAGCACGAGAGAGAGGCCATTAGTGCTGCCCTCACCTGGCCTCCTGCATGCTGGGATGCAACAGGTGAGTGTCCATGGTGTAGTGGTGTCTTAGGGAAGTAGCTGGCTCTGGTGATTGTGCACCCACAGTATCTGTTCTTGGCCTCTATGGGCACAATGCACAACTGCTGCTATGGCAGGGCACCTCTTCCTCCCTGCCCCACACTGGTCAGGCCCTTGGAGATGTAAAGGAGCCCTTTCGAAGCACTGGGACTCATACAAGGTGTGGTCCAGAGGCTGGGGGGATCATCTTTTGGGCGAGATATGAAATCAATGCTTGGCGCACTGTGGTCATTAAGCATGCCAGGGCATTTGTCGCAAGAGAAGGCCTTTGGGCAGGCCCTCTGACAGCAGGGGGAAAAGGGAACAATTGCCCTTCCACTGCCACTACTGCAGCAACCCCTTGAATTTCTGCCTGAGCACCACTGTGTGCAGCTCTGAGGGTGGAGGAGGGCGCGTGCCATGGTCTGGATGCTGCTAAGGGCTGACTGTCCTTGGCCCTGCACCTTCTGCTTGAGGCCTTCTGAGGTATGGGGAGCTGCCCCCCCCCCCAATACACCTGGTCCCGGGCCCCACAGTGGGTGTTGGTCTCACTGCCTTGGGGGAAGATTTTCAAAGGCATTCTGTGTCTAAAGGTGTAGCCGGGTGCCTAATTGGATTTTCAGAAGTTCCCTACGCAGGCTGGACCCTTAAATCCCATTGATTTCAATGAGAGTTAGGTGCCCAACCTGCCTTACCTTTTGTGAAGAACTCGCTAGGTGTCTAGCTGCACCTTTAGGGACCTAAATACCTTTGGAAAGCTGGCCCTGAGATATTGTACCGATGGGTGATCTATAAAGACCTAAACACCAGTGTTCCAGGTACATTCCTAATGGTTTGCTTCTTCCTGTATTCCAGTTGATATTTTCCTGCATGTCCATTCATAAATTAGGTCAGATCCTACAGTCTTAGTTCAAATGAAGAGACTCACTGAAATCAAATTAATCCCCTGATGTCAGTGAAATCATATTGATAAGCCTGAAGCTGTAAGAATATTCATGGGAGGGAGGGTTGTAGACTCGGCTTTTATGCAGCATTGCGGGGTGCCGTTATACTGCTGCCATTTACTGCATAGAACTTCACGAAAAGTCAGTGCTTTTTCTCCCAGGTCATTTCTCTCATTTAGACCCACAATGGGTCAGGCATCCAAATAACTCTCTCGAGTTTTGGGGTTTCAACCAACCGAAAGTCTCCACACAAAAGTCACTTGAAACCCTCAGATTTCACCTGGTCTGGCATCAAAACCATGTCAAACTGCAACATGTTATGAAGGTGGTGCCAAAGCATGTACAATATTCAGTGGTGTTCCACACAGACCCAAAACAGAATGGGAGATTTCGACAGAAGTTTCCTGGACCTTAGGAGACCTCTTTTTAAACCTGTAGTGAGTTTTAGCAAAAACCTGGTGAGTTTCAAATGCTTTCCTTGCAGATGTTTTACATACTCTTAATTGTTTGCAGCCCCTATAGGATGCGTGTGAAAAGGTAGTGAGCTTATAAAACACTAGAAATGTAACTAGTTGTCCATTCCCTGAATTAACCTGGGTTCATTCTCCCCTCCCCATCAACCCATTCTCTGCAGATGTTCAGCATATTAAGAGGAGAGACATTGTTCTGAAGAGGGAACTGGGAGAAGGTGCCTTTGGGAAGGTGTTCTTGGCCGAGTGCTACAACCTTAGCCCCACCAAGGACAAGATGCTGGTGGCTGTGAAGGTAAGTCTCAAGGAAGCATACAGCAGAATGTAATGGAGGCTGAACAACTAGCTGGTTGATATTGTGTGAGAAGAACAGGAAAGCGGAAGTTGGGGGAGGTTTATCAGATGCAGTAGATTGTGGTAAATCCACTTAGTCACATAAAGTTTCAGCATTTTGCTTCAAGGTCATTCCTTCTCATCAATGCCAAAACCTCCTTTCCTTTCCTTTCCTGTTGATCTGGCCAGGAGGCACTGAGGAAAAGCTGCACTGCACTGGTCTGGAAGCTAACGCTGACATGCAGCTGTAAAAACAATGTATGGAATTCACCTGCCCTCTCCAAGGGACTGTGAGTCCTCCTTTCTCCCCCCTTTGCTCAGCCTTTTGTTTTACCTTTTGCTGCAACTGTACGTGAGAAGCTGATGCAAAGAGGTCTCAGCAAAATATACACACACAAAAATCTAAAACACAAACCAAAATAATCACATAGAAATAGTTTCCTGGGATGATCCGCAAGATCCTCCAAGAACGATTTCCAGCTGAGATCTGCCCCGACAAGCTTGGCCAGACAGTTTCAAGGTAGAGGACTTCCAAGAGAGAGGCCAGCTCAGCGTGGCTACTGCTGTCTCAGGCTGGGTCTACACTGCATCGTTATTTTGAGATAACTAGCTTTATTTCAAAATAACAATGCCAGCGTCTACACAGCCATTCCATTATTTTGAAATAATTTTGAAATAACGTCTGGTTTATTCCGAAATCCATAAACCTCATTCTACAAGTAATAACGCCTATTCCAAAATAGCTATTTAGTGTAGCTATTTAGTGTAATATAATTTTGAGACTAATTTTGAGGCTTCCCTGCAGTACAGATGTGCTATTTCAAAATAAGCTATTTCAGAATAACTATTCTGGAATAGCTTATTTGGAAATAAGCATGCAGTGTAGACGCAGAGACTCAGGACACATTTGTACAGCAAATCCAGGCCTTGGGTGAAGGAGTCTGTTTAGGTGTAAGCGTGCTTTCCTGTCCTTCTGCAGTCTGTTGTGTTGTACATTGAAGCTGGAGGTACTTCAGAGGTGGCAAAGTCTTATGAAACATGCTTTGTGATCCTGACAAAACGCACTCTGGAGATGTATGTCTGTAGCAACAATTAGTGGGAGATAGTTGAGATACCACTTCTACCTACAAGCAAATGAAACTCAGTCAAGCTCAGGGTTGGATGTTGTGGAGAGGCAGGCGCAAGTTGGGGAACCAGGTTCACACCATGGCACACACTGTGTTCTGTGAAAATTAATCAAGTGTGTAGTTATTGTATGCATCTGTAGTATAAGGCGAAAGGGGGGCACCTTGCCGTTCAGGACCAAAACATACCAGGAAACGTGAGTTTAAAAAGTGTCTTAAAAGGTTGATTAAATGATTCTTTCTGTGGGAACAGGATGACTCGTGTTCAGGAGAGAGAGAAGATTTTTTTTTTTCTAAGGTATCAGTTCAAAGTTAAAATCACTGACAATGATTTATGTAGCTACAGTGGATTAATATAGTCAGCTGAAGCCACAATGGGAATGTAGGGAGCAAGTTTAGGCAGTAATGCAAAATCTGAACCCAGGCCAGCAGAGCTTAAAATCAGTGCCAGGAGGTCTTTAATGACTGCAAGTGCCCGTGCTACCTGTTTTGCATCCACAAACCTACCTGCAGCAGCATCACACCCCATTGGACTGCACAGGCATTGGTTCAGTGGTGGGTTAGATGGAAGAGTGCCACCTGCTGGAGCATCAATACAACTTCTTCCAGCACCCTGGGTTTTCCTGGGAGATCTCTCAAGCTCACACAGACTCACCCTCCTGAAAACTGAAGGAGATAGCAAAGAGGTGAATGAGTAATGAGCCCCATCCTGCAACAGAAAAGCCCACAGGCCTCAGCAACACTGGTGCTTGGTTTATACCACTGCCCATTACTGAGGTTGCCTGACCCTTCCCATTGTAAGAAACTTTTTTCAGTTGCTAATATAGTTGCCAGATTTTAACCATTTAGGCTGAAGATTCCCATGCTGGGTGTCAGCCTCAGGCTGATTTTTTTGAGGGGGGGAGGGGGCGCGGGTATTTCAACTAAAACAATCCATCTGCATCCAAAAACGAGGCTGGGGAAAATGCATTGTTTGGCCCCGGTTAAAGAATGGTGTTGACCTTTTGTTTGCAAAGCTCTAGAACGCCCCCATGCTGTGGAGCCAGGAACCTGAAATTTGGTAAGGAAATAGACTAGACTGGGAGCTAGGGAGAGAAATAAAGGCAGAGAGAAGCGCCTGAGAACCTGTAGATGGAGGCGTGTCTGGGACTAGATGAGAATCAGTGGTGGAGAGAGGAGAATGAGACTAGCTGGGCAAGGAGACTAGGTCTGAGAAGCAGTGGGGTGGGCAGAAGAAGTTACGGTGTCCGCTGACTATCTGGCCGAGATTCTCTGCTTGGTGCCCCCTTCCGGTTCCCTCATTTTGAATGTCTGACCTGCACCCCTAACCCTGTTTTTCATTAGTTGTCCCAAGTAATCAGTTGAGCCCTGGGCCCAGCAATCTCTCCCGCAAGGCTGAGGGTGGCACTGTTAGAAGTGGGTGGGCTTGCACCTGCCAACCTCCCAGGAACTGAAATAGTGGGCAGAAGAAGTGGGAGGGAAGATCGATTTATTGAGGAGCTATGATGCATGGGCAGACCTGGGCAAGGAGATGGGGTAAAGAACTAGGGATCGTGGGGGGATGAGGCACTGACATTGGAGGAGCCCTGGGAGGGAGATTGGCCCTGGGGGCCAGTGGGGATGGGGAACCCCAGGGGGAGGAATGGGCAACTGAAGGCCAGAGTGAGTGAGGGTGACAAATCAGATGAGGAGCTGTGGTGGGGTGGGGAATTAGGACTGTGTACACTAGGTGACAGAGGCAGGAATGAGTGGGGTCTAGCACTGGCTGAATGAGGAGACTGGACTGGGACATGGAGCTAGGGTGTGGAGAATAGACAAGAGTGGAACAAGAGTAGTATGGAGGAGTCGGAACACAAAGGATCATGCTTGGAGAGACTGGAATGGTACCTGAGATTCTAATCTCCCTCTCCCTCTGCTGTCAATAAATATCTGTGAACTCCACTGACAAAATATTCCCTACCCCAAGTGCTGGTCCATATAGAGGATGACAGCCTGTTACTATTACCCATTAGCTTAACTGGCAGAGATCTGTGTAGTGGATATAAAGGCTCCAACCCTATTGATCACCCATGTTGTGGTCAATATGATGCCACTCAATGACATTTTTATTTTCTCAATTTGCTTTTTTTAAAACTTGGGAAACAACAACCCAAAACTATATTAGTGAGGTTGTAAGGTCAAGCAAACTTATGATAAGCAATGCAAGCATTAAAGTAGCCTGCTCTGAAGATAGAATAAGTAGTATCTTCATAGACTTCTCTGTGGTCTTTGTCACAGTATTATCTGAGGGTATGTCTACACTTGCGGCCTAATTCAAAATAGGGCTGCACATGTAGGCATCCAAAATTGCAAATCAAGCCCGGGATTTAAATATCCCACGCTTGATTTGCATCTTCCCGGCTGGGCACCATTTTTGAATATGACAAGACCGGAATAACTGCCCGCGTCTACATGTGGCAGTGAAACGGGTGTTCGAAATAAAGCCCTATTTCGAACTACCTGTTAACCTCATTGCAGGAGGAATAGCAGGTAGTTCGAAATAGGGCTTTATTTCGAACGGCCGTTTCACTGCCGCGTGTAGACACGGGCAGTTGTTCCGGTCTTGTCAATTTCAAAAAATGGCGCCCGGCCGGAAAGATGCAAATCAAGTGCGGGATATTTAAATCCCAGGCTTGATTTGCAATTTTGGATGCCTACGTTTGCAGCCCTATTTCGAATTAGGCTGCAAGTGTAGACATACCCTGAGTGCTTCACAGTTATTAATGAATTTATCATTTCAGCCCCCTCTGTTATCCCCTTTTACAGATGGGGAATTGAGGTGCTGATCCTTGGTCTACACTAGGACTTCATTTTGAAATAACTCCCCCAAGCACAAATTTATAATCAGTGCATCCACACTACCAAGCCCTTTATTTCGAAATAACGGGCAGCAGAATTTGAACTCTGTACACCTGGTTTTCATTAGGAGTAACTCTCAATTCAGAATAGTAATTTTGAAATAGCAGTAGTGTGGACACTCCGGTGCCCCTATTTCAGACTAATTATTCCCCAGAGTAATGTGAACTAGTTACTCCCCAGTGCTTCCTGGGGCTCTAAGTCTGGGGTAGCACACCCATATTAACAGAGCTTGCCTTGGCCTAATTTTGAGGCTTTGCCGTAGTGTGGACGTTCTAGTTTGAATTTGTTAAATTGGGAGTTCTTAAATTGAATTTAGTAATTTCAAAATAGCTTCCTAGGGTAGATATGGCCTGAGAGATTAAAGTGAGAATTACCCTCTTATGCCATTTTGTGAAACTTTTATGCCAAGGTGTTGCATGCAGAGGGTAATTGCATGCCACATTGACTTAAGTTGCAGCCATGAGAGCAGAGAGAGCTGCAAATCAGACCTAGGTCTCCACTCAGGCATGAGAAAAATGAACTCACAGTTAGTGACTACTTGTGTAAAGTTAGGTTCAAGTGACTTTGCCCAGCATGCAGAGGAACTCTGTGGCAGAGTCAGAGATGGCAGATAGTTCTCCTGGGCAGCATTCAACAGCCTTAACCAACAGCCTTCCTTTCTCTTACCTCTTGTTTTCAACCTCATTGACTACACACCTTCCAATGTCTACATTTCCTGACTTTGAAACGCTTGCCTTTACAAACGTAACAATGTTCCTTTAACATATATATTCCCATTACCTTGTAAAATCAACAGTGTATTAAGGGAACTTAAAAGTCATTGTACCTTGAAATATCAGGCCTAAATATAAGGAGGGGAGAAAGGATGATTGAGGGGAGAAGAGAGCTATTTTCCTGGAAGGGTGTAGCAGCAATACTATAAAGATATTAAATGACTAAGAATAAGCCGAGGCCTGAGATGAGGATGGATGTTTTGCCATCTTCACAGTGTGACTATCATCCATCTAAATATCTCTGGGTGGCTATCCCTTGAGGGCAGAGAATTAAAATGAAATTATGCCATGTGTCGAGTGGGTGTTGGGCAGAGGAAGGGACAAAGAGGAGTGGCCCCCTGCTTGGATAATATCCTGTAGAGATTGGTTGAGAGGCAAAAGCACTTGCCACTTTGTTAGCTTAATTCCTACCCTGACAAAGCTGCAGGACAAGCTGGATTTATTTTCAGCATCTTGCTTGGTAGAGCCACTTGCTCAAGACACATCAAATGAGTAGAAGCTTCCTAAATGCTTAACATTTGTCCAATCTGGTGCAACATTTACAGCCATGTTCTGCTGACCTTGCTCATACCATCTGTACCTTTGAATTCCTGGCATGAGTAAGATGAGCCTTAGTCCTGAATCAGTGGGGTGACCATATCAGTTTACAGATTGACAAGAGAAGGACAGGGTTTTGTGGTAACTCCGGTGACACAGAAAGATACTGGTAAGCAGACAGCAGATATCCTGGTAGGAAGGGCACCTAAAAGGAAGTAATTTCAAAAGATATTGATAAGATCAAGTGGCACTAAATCTGACCGGCCTTTTTGGATGCATAAATGTTTGCAGTCCATGGCACTTGTAATGATTCCCTCAAAACTTCTGGACTCTTTTTTTCTAATTCAATTGCTAGAAAAGCACAAATTACCCTACAATAACAAAATGGGGCCGTAAACAAACCTCGTAACCAGCCGTTCAATAATAAATAGCGTGCCCAGCCTCACAAGGAAACTGACTGTATACTCAAGAAAAGTGTCCAGTCAAGTCTTTTAGCACCCCTATCATAACATGTGTTGTAAGCCCCATGCTTGTAAGCTACCCAGTAACAGCAAATTGGTGTGCTCCAATGTTGTAAAGGAGACGTTTTTGGTAAGAATATTGATTTCAGCATCAATCTCTCAGGGATCTGTTATAAACAGCAGGGAATAAAAACACAATTTAAAAATGATGAGGAAAGATTTGACACTGTCCTTCTTCAGAGGCATTTTTGAAAAATCCTCACAATAACTGCACAGCCTAGCAAATCTGTCTTCAGAAGAAAGGAGGTGCCGTCAGCTATTTCAAAATAAAAGAGCTAGAGGGGGCTGACTGGCTCAGGAGCTGAGTCATAATGAGATACGGAGCCTTTCGCCCCAAGGTCACCAGTTGAAATCCTTCCCAAGTTGGTAATAATGGGAAGCTATTACCCTCCGAGGGCTGTTTGCTGCTCTCTGTGAAATGAGTCTGGGAATGAGTTCTGCTGCCAAGTGGGCTGTTGTCCACATAGGTAGAATCTGCACCCTAGACAGAGCACTGGCGGCTCCTTGTTGACAAGCTCAGCGGTACTGAATGTCACCATGGAGCGTACCAACTCCTGCAGGAGGTGCCTCCGAGGCAAGATTGAGGCACACAAGAAGGGAGTAAAGGCCGTTTGGGCAGCATCGTGAGAAGACTATGAGCTCAGGGATGGGGACCACAGGAAAGCCTCAAGCAATCAGGTGTTTAGCAGGAATGGGGCAGGTTTTCTCTCCTTGTTGCAGGTATGTGAAGAGACCTTTGATGTTTCCTGCACCTGTTAGTAAGACACTGTAGTATAATGGTAGGGAAGGCAAGCTACTCCTCCAAAAAAACAGAACTTTCTTGGGCCCTGTCCCAGGTAAAAACCATACCCAAACTACATTGTAGGGACGGGAACTGCGCACTTAATGCAAAGAGGGCAGCTCCTATAAATGTCCCAAAAGGTCTCCTTGTAACATTCTCTAGCTTCTTTTCCCATCTGCTCTCTCTGCAGATTTACTCAACAGATTCAGGCAGTGGTATCCCAGCTCTTCCTCCACAGGCACTCTTGGATGTCCCGCTCCGTGTCCTCCTGCTCCAGCTTTCAGGAGAGGGTTAGCTCAGTGCAGCGTGTGGAATTAGAGCCCACACTTCAGGGTCCTCTTCCCAGCTCTGCCACTGACTCACTTTGTGGCCTAGGACATCTCATGTTTCCTCACCATCTGTCAATAAAATGGGAATAATGAACCTGCTTAGGCGATGAAGCTTAATTTGTACCTGTTTGTAAAGTGCTTTGAGATCCTCATGTAACAGCCAGTATCACTTGGCAGAATCCTCTGGCCCCAGGACCCAATCACTGGAGAGACCAAGTCTTGTCGTTGTGACTCGCGCCCCCCAATCCTGTTGGTGTGCTCCTTTTTCCAGGCTCTGAAAGACCCCACGCTGGCAGCCCGCAAGGATTTCCAGAGGGAGGCAGAGCTGCTCACCAACCTGCAGCACGAGCACATCGTCAAGTTCTATGGGGTCTGTGGCGACGGGGACCCTCTCATCATGGTCTTTGAATACATGAAGCATGGGGACCTGAATAAGTTCCTGAGGTAAGTGTGAGCTGACTGCTGAGGGCAGACAGGACAGGACTGCAGAACCTGGCCACCACTTTGAAGCCAGGCCAAGCCAGTAGTGACCAGAAGTTGTTACCGTCCAGTGGCTACTTAATGGCTTAGGTAAACATGAGTTGGGCATGCCCAGTCCAGCTTGCAGCAGACGGGGTCAGCAGACTCAACAGCAGAGCTGTGCCAGTTGGATTTCTTTCTTGTCCCTAGAGGGCATCCATCTGGTCAAAGCAGGTTTGAGGCTAGAGACAGCCTGGGGATGAAGGGCCACAGTCTGCAGGGCTGGCAAACCAACACCTTTCGGCAGCTAGGACGTTCCCACGCAGAACAAAGCCCACTGCACACTTTCTCGGGTTTGTCAACATGAGGCTATCGTTAAGTTTTGCTCATCACCCCACCTCAGAATCACGCTTTCAGACAGGGCCTGGAGCAGAACCAGAATGCCACCTACAGAAGCTCTACTTTCAGAATGTCTGACTTGGCTGCACTAGTGCATGTAGAGATCCAGTGAGATTTCCAGCTCCCCTTTTGAGATTTTGGGGTGCCCATTGGATCCAAACACTGGGGCTTTGCTCACTAATTCTGGTCATAGGTCCCAAATATCATACAGATAGCCCCAGTCCTAGGGGAATTAGAAGCCATTGTAGGCACTAATTGCCTCACCTGCCTCTCAAGCAGTACAGATTAAAACACCAGTCCCATCGTCTTGTAACCATTTCATTGCCAGAATGTGGCTCTTTCATATACACTGTCCCTCAGGGCTTGTCTATACAGCACGGTAAAGCGGATTAGAGGGGTGTGATTTGAGGGGTGATCTGCCTGCCCTGTCTAGACCTAGCTGGTGGGAACTACAATGATTCAGTTTGCATTAATGTAGCCCTATTTCAAATCTCTGAAGGGTGTGGGGCAGACAGCAAAGCAGTGAGGATGTGTCAGATGCTAGTCTCCAGTGATGCAGAAATCATGCTCTAAAACTTGTACTGTAAGTGGAGTGGTGCTTCGCTCTTGAAATAATTACTAGTTTTATTTCCAAGTATTTAGAAAATTGGACCCTTGATATTTTTGTGTTTCGAGTGCTAAACACGAGCATAATTACATTAGGAATGAGGAGCTGAACGTGGAGTCAGTACTGGAGCTAGGGCGCTCCTATTCACAGAGATTATTGTTCCGTGGCTGCAATCGATTTCTGACCAGGAAAAACAAATCCTTCCCCCAAAGGTTTGGGTGATTAAACTGGTGTCCCACCTGCAAGAGGCTCTGGGAAGGGCCCTTGAGGGTTCTCCTTTCCTTGGAGCTCCACAAGGGGGCCCTCACACTGAAGTAGGAGTTTCCCAGACCTTGGGCAGCCCCAGTATTTTGGTCCCCAAGGTAGAGATGCCTGGGTAGTTGAGTGCAGACTTCAGGAGATTGCATGAGATGTTGCAGGTCGATCCTTCTCCCGTGCCGTAGGTGGATGAGCTGCTCAACAGCTTAGGAACAATACATCACTTTATTAGACATGCCAAAAAGGCATTGGCAAGTTCCCCCTCGCGGCCAAGTCCAAAGAGAAGCCAGCCATTCATAATGATGTCTTATGTGGCACCTCGCCACCTTTCAGCAGTTTGTGGACCTCCTCTCCCTGTCATCCTTGGGAGCATGTAGCTGCCTCATATCATTTGGAGTGCAGCTAAAATCTGCAGGACAGTGCGTTGCTGACGGAGGCCAGCCCAGAGGAAAGTATGGGAGATCAAGTATGTGAGGTACTTAATAGAAAAGGAGAAAACCCATCTGCTCTTAGATGAAGTGGAGACACCATTCCCTAGCCAAAAAAAATCAAAACAAAACCAAGCCCCATCCTCCACAGGACTAGTCAGATATTGTAGGTGAGTTATAAGCTACAGTAGCACTTTGGCAGCTCATCTAGTTGACTTCATAAGAACATAAGAAGGGCCATACTGGGTCAGACCAAAGGTCCATCTAGCCCAGTATCCTGTCTGCCAGCAGGGGCCAATGCCAGGTGCCCCAGAGGGAATGAACAGAACAGGGAATTATCAGAATGATCCCTCCCCTGTCACACATTTCCAGCCTCTGTCAGAGGCCAGGGATACCATTCCTACCCATCCTGGCTAATAAGTATTGATGGACCTAACCTCCATGGATTTATCTAGTTCTTTTTTGAACCCTGTTGAAGTCCTGGTATTCACAACATCCTCTAGCACGGAGCTCCATAGATTGACTGTGCGCTGCCTGAAGAAAAACGTCCATTTGTTTGTTTTCAACCTGCTACCTATTAATTTCATTTGATGACCCCTAGTTCTTATGTTGTGGGAACAAGTAAATAACTTTTCCTTATTCACTTTCTCCACACCAGTCATGATTTTATAAACCTCTATCGTGTCCCCCTTAGCTTCCCCTCTTCTAAGCTGAAAAGTCCTAGACTTTTTAATCTTTCTTCATATGACACCCATTCCAAACCTCTAATCATTTTTGTTGCCCTTTTCTGAGCCTTTTCCAATGCCAATATATCTATTTTGAGATGAGGTGACCACATCTGTATGCGGTATTCGGGATATGGGCGTACCATGGATTTATACAGAGGCAATGAGATAGTCTCTGTTTTATTCTCTTTCCCTTTTAAAATGATTCCTAACATGATTCTATTTGCTTTTTTGGCTGCTGCTGCACACTGAGTGAATGTTTTCAGAGAACTATCCACAGTGACTCCATGATCTCTCTCTTGAGTGGTAATAGCTAAATCAGTCCCCATCATTTTGTATGTATAGTTGGGATAATTTTTCCCAATGTGCATTAATTTGCATTTATCAACATTGAAATTCACCAAACAGAATGCTCCAGGACAGGCCATCTGGGCACTGCATTGGGACCAAATCATTCCTTGTTAAACCTTTCTGCTGCCGGACTATGGGGCCTGGCTTTACAAACATTGATACTCCAGGCAATGGCCTTTGGAGCCAGGCCACCCCCACACTTCCAGGGTTGTGTTGGAATCAAGCCACAATTTGCCTCATTAAGTGAAACAACCTATGACTGAACTGGGTGTCTGATGGACTGTGGCCGCTCTGGAATCACCTAATAGTAAAGCTCTTTGTCTCATTGTATTATGCCCCCTGCCCTGGCTCCATATGGTGAAGGAGTCCAATCCCGGGATTACTCAGTAGTCCCAGCATTACAGTCTTACACCCTTTGGATGCGTTTCCCCTCATGCTGTGGTAATGCCCCAGCTCCCTTCCCTGAGGAATTACATGGTGGGCAGAGCGGACACTCTGGAACATCAGTTCACTGCCCTCACGTCCCGGGTTTGCTCCAGATCAGTGGTCCCACCACGGCGCCCGCCGGGGCATTTATGTGCGCCTGCCGAATCATCTGGGCTGCCCTGCCCCCGGCATGCGGCACATACATGGTGCCGGCCCTGGGAGTGTGGCGCATGGGCGGCCCTTGCCCTGGGCACGCAGCACGTGAGCGGCCCCGCCCCCAGACGCCCGGCAGCCCCGAAAGGTTGGGGACCACTGCTCCAGATCCATTTTTACTAGGGGCAGGAGGCTACAGCAACCTAGTCATCGGGACAGGAGGGCTCCAAGAGACACTTGGGCCAAGTGAGAACCCCACAAATCTCAGGGAGCTCAGTGAGGGCATGAACCCCTCCAGCCGGATTCACTAACACAGCTGGGTTGCCATCCTCACAAACGGGATGAGGTAGAGAGGGGGAAGCGCTAGGAAGGGGAGGCTGCCAGAACTTGGGCAAAGCCAGGAGCTGAGCCTGTGCTTCTGGGTCCTTTGTGTTGCCAGCATAGAGGCTCTGGGCAGGGAATTAGTCAGATCTCCTTAGGCGTGAAGGTCTCTACTTCAGATAAACAGGGCCGCTCTTTTGCTTGCTGCAGAGACCCACCCCCATCTCCCTTTGCTGAAAAGGCTCACGGTGCTGCGGAGGACAATGAGGGGCCACCCAGGCTAGTGATTGGGCCACATGAGCAGCTCTCCCTCATCTCAATTGGCCGCAAGTTTGTCATAAGCAAGATGGTCTCCCGGGCTGGGGTCGTTTTTCTAACTGCACACGTGTCCCTAGAATTTGCAGGCGGTGCCCATTGAACCGCAGCAGCGCTTTGATTGGCTGCAGAGGGCACGTAGGGCTCTCACAGTGTCATGTGCAATCTGCACACACCTCACTTCACGTGCCCTTGCTTTACATGTGGGCCACTTTAGTGATACCAGTAGGAAAAATACTACACGACCGGAAATGAGCAGAATCCAGCAACCCTGCACATGAGCAGTGTCTCATGGGCCACAAAGAGAACCCCAATGGGCCACTTGTGAGGAAGGTATCATCTTACAGGCAGGGCATAAAGCCCATGTCCTGGCCTCCCATGTCTCTTGAAATCCCATAGGGCATGCCCCTAAAGTTGAGGAATTCACACACACACACACACACACACACACACACAACCTCAAAAAGGTTAAAACCATTCTTCTTTAACTTCACCCATCAGTCCAAGGTTCTTTGCTGTCTGCCTTAAAGTGTTGTGCAGCATTGTTGTGTTGTGCAGCTGCTGCGTTCCACACCAGAGGTGGCTACATCAGGGCTAGTTAGGATTCAGCCCTGGCATGAGAGAGCCTGACTCCCACTGACCTTAGCAGATGCTACCCCAAATTACTCGGGGGCTGCAAGTAGACCGGTGACGTAGTAAAGCACGTAGCATTGTCCCTGCATCCCTTGCTTTGCACACTCACCCTGCAGGGGAAATGCAGACGTTTGCTTTGCCAAGCACTGCTTCCAGAGCCGGAGGGGTGGGGGCTGCTTTCAGGAGATAATCAAATGAACTTGTCTGAGTTTAACTACACCTTTCAATAGAAATTGAAAAAGCAGTAAAATGGGAGAGGACTCACTTTAGCCTGGGCTTTTCACAGATAAGCACCATAAATAAAAGTCCCCCAGTTTTTATTATGCCTCATTGGGCCTCTCAGAGAAAACACTGAACAATAAAGGTGACCGATGTGGCAAGGGGAGCCATTTCAATTTACACCTGCCAGCTGGACTAGGGATTGAGTGCCACAGGGTGGTCTATCTTCATACTTCACTCCCGGCCCTCACACAGCCTGGTTGCTCCTGTTGCCACTGGTGGCGGCAGATCAAACGTGTCAGGCCACCATGAGCCCCGTCAGGAAATACAAAAAGGCCTGCTGCAAATTACAGTGTCCTGGCTGATAAAAGGCCAGCACTGAACTGGCAGCTCCTTGCAAAAGAGCCTGTCAAGGAGAAGTGTAAACATCCCTCTCCAGGGAGCAGGGAGTCTCTAGGGCTGACTTAATAGGAAGCCTGGGAGGTCACTACAGCTGCTATGAATGGTCACTACAGCTGCTATGCATAGCGGAGCCCCTGCTGCTCACATGCCATTGGGGGCTGCTTGGCTTTTCTGTGGTGCTCAATACCCTCTTTCCCTCTGGCTGCATCTTGACTGTCAAGTCTTTCCGCAAAAGCAGCCGCTTTTGCACAAAAACTTGCTAGCTGTCTACACTGGCCGACTGATTTTGCGCAAAAGCACTGACGTTCTACTGTCCAAAATCAGTGCTTCTTGCGCAAATGCTTTGACTTTCCCGTTCGGGCAAAAGCCCTTTTCCGGAAATGTTTTTGCGCAAGAGGGCCAGTGTAGACAGGTAAAAACTGTTTTGCACAAAAAAGCCCGATGGTGAAAATGGAGATCGGGGCTTTCTTGCGCAAAACCGCGTCTAGATTGGCACGGACGCTTTTCCTCAAAAAGTGCTTTTGCAGAAAAACGTCCGTGCCAATCTAGATGCTTTTTTCTGCAAATGCTTTTAACGGAAAAACTTTTCCATTAAAAGCATTTGCGGAAAACCATGCCAGTCTAGACGTAGCTTCTGTGTTTACTGCATGTGTATCTCTCTTTCTATGTCGACCCTCCCAGAAGGACGGAGAGTGTAAGTGCATCAGGTGTATTAAAGTCAGAGTCTGAATGATAGTAACAGCCAGAGTTAAGGTTACTTAAATATTTCCATTTCCCTATTTGCAGTCGCCTTTGTTTTCCTCTTTTATTGAAGTCTCCAGACTTGCTCCCTGCTTGTAGGCAATTGTTTCTTCGTCTGAAGTTTGTGTTGTCTTTTGTGCATGTATGTGTGTAAAATCAGAGTGTGGGTGGCAGCAAAGCCAGAGTTAAGGTTACTTTGATATTTCCATTGTAAACTCCTATACGCAGTCATCTTTAATTTTCCTCTCTTATTAAAGACTCCAGACCTGTGCCCAGCTCAGTGGCAGTTGTTTCTTGGAAGTTTTTGTAGCCTTTTGATTATGAAGAAAGAAGGAAGAAACATCCACGCTACTCACTGTAGAAAAAAGAAGTATTTTTTTTAACAGCGTCCAAACAGCTGGGGGCAAAAAGAGACAGTGCTCATTGAAGAAAAGGAATTTGTGCCCCTTGCTGACACAAATGTCCATCACATGTTTTATCCCCAAAGAACAAACCTGGTGGACAGAGAATTAGCCCAGTTTGACAATCCTTAATACACTGACTTCGCCCCGCTCTCTCAGAAAGCGACAGATCAACCATTCCTCTCAGGCTCTGTGCAGCCTTCTCCACAGAACTGGATATGCTGTTGTCAATTATACTAAGCGCATTAGCCTGTTGACACGACCCCCTCTGAGACAATCCCAGCCTCAGGATGGAGGAAGGGACTGTCTAGACTAGGACAATAGGTTGCTCTTAAAGAGGCTTTAACTAATTTAGACACGAGTGTAAAGAGGGTTTCAAATGTTTACAAGGTGAGGTTGAGGGTAACTGCACAGCTGACCTTGACCAGCTAATAGGTTTTAAACACAACCTGTTTTCCTTAGATGAGGCAGCATGAGAGATTCCCTTGGTGCCTGTTGGTCTGCTTGGAGTTGGAATGAGCAGGCAGATCTAACAACAATCTATCAGCAACAAGTGGCTCGTTTCCAGACCGGCCCCACATCAGAAATATTACTTGTTGCTGACAACCAGGGTCAGCCACAATCGAACCTTGACAAGCAGGATCCCACTCCAAGTCCCGACTGGGACCGGTGCTGTTCCTCCCTGTTGCAGACACTGGTGTACGTCTGTATCTCAGCTGTGCTCCGCACCAGCTCCGCTGCACCTGCTGCTGACATCTGTTGTCCACAACAGTTAATTCGCGTGTTATAGAACAGGCTTTCGGATGTTTGAATAAGACGTAAATCATTCATCTCATATACTCTCTTCAGGAATCCCCTGTGTAACACCCCCTAACCAGTTCTCTCAGCTCACAGCTCTTCTTGTCATTCCTCTTGCTCCTTGCAACTAGCCCCATCATCTCTGGACATTTCTACCCCTCCCCCCCCAGTCCAGCTCTGGCAACATCACCAATCTTAGCCCTGTGGTGCATGCAACATGCCAACCTCCAGCTCTATGCAACATCTCCCCCCGCGATCTGCAGCACTTCCTGCTCCCTAGTGCCACCTGGAGAGTTCACCTTCTCTTTCAGGGCTGCTTCTGCTGTTTTGCAGGCGAGCCGTAGGGCTGGATTTATGGTGGTGGGGAGGCAATAGACATTTGAAGGAGTGGCATCTGAAAAATAGAACCCTCTGAATCCCAAAATATCTGGATACCAATCCCAGTGCTCATTCTAGAGCCCAGCCAACTACTTAGAAAACAGAGACAAACAGTTCTGATCTTGTGGGGCTATTTAGCCCCATACAGGGAAGGAGGGACAGCTCAGAACATGCAGTTTCAATTTGCTAATTCCCTGCTTCTAGTGGGTTACCATCGATGACGGGTGAAATGCCAAAAATCATTTCAAAGAGAGCGGTGTGAAAGCCCCAGAGGAAACGTGCCGTAGCTAGTCAGGAGGAAGACGAGTGGAGCAAAATCTCTTGCTGTTTCCCTAAATAGGAATGTTTTTTGTTATTCCACATCCATACAGCCGACCAGAAGGTGAATTCCAGCAGGGGAGACACATCACAGCGGAGGTAGCGTGGTAAAGACAGGCTTACTATGTGAGGGGAACTGGGCAGGGAGGAAAGCAGTGAGGCTGAGCTTTAGTGTTGCCGTGTTGTTGTAGTAGTGTTGTTTCATATCTGTACACCTTGTGCTGCCCAGGATTTCCCGTGACTTTGCAGGATCTCACCACTTCCAGCAAATCGGGGGCAGGGGGGGAGGAGAGAGGGTGTGACTTTGCATCTCCCACCATGCATTGCCTCTGCCTGCCAGCTTCAGATGCTTCTATTCCAGTTTACAGACTCCAGGGCTGCCTCAGGATTAGGGTTGGGGCTTTCATCTGGGGCAGCTCCGGAGCAGGAGATATCTAAAGCCCCACAGAGATCCCTCTAGCTCACTGGAATGTCACCAGGAGCAAGGACATAATGGGGGTTGGGGAATGGAGTTTGGTGGGAAAAAGAGAGGCTGTTTGGGGAGGAGGCTGCCGGGAAGCCAGGGAATGGGGATTGTGAGATAGCTACATATTTGGAGAAGGTTTCACAGGAGGCAAAGTTAGCTGAACTGTACTTCCAGGTCTTGTGGGGTTTGTGTTTTGTTTGGCTCAGTCTTCTCAATAGATCTGGAGGTCAGTTACCCAGGTGCACTGGGAAGGGCTCAGAATTGGGGCCCAGTGTCCTGACTCCAGGTTGAATGGAGAGGATTTGAGATCCCCGGCATCTGGCTGTTTAGATACCCACGTCTGTGCTCTTTGCTCTTTCCCCCTGCAGGGCGCATGGCCCAGACGCTATGATCCTGGTGGACGGGCAGCCTCGACAGGCCAAGGGGGAACTGGGGCTGTCCCAGATGCTGCACATCGCTAGCCAGATTGCCTCTGGCATGGTATACCTTGCCTCCCAGCACTTCGTCCACAGAGACCTGGCCACCAGGAACTGCTTGGTGGGAGCCAACCTGCTGGTAAAGATTGGAGACTTTGGGATGTCAAGAGATGTCTACAGCACTGATTACTACAGGGTAAGGCAGCTCCCATAACAGCGTCTGCAGGGCAGAGCAGGGGGAGGCTAGGTAAATGCTACTGTCAGACACCAAAACTACTGACTCGCTTGCTTGTTCATTCCTTCTCCCGGGCTCTCATGAACCCTGAAACACATCCTCATGCAACTGCCCATGACTTACAGCTTTGCACATACTTGTATACACACACACACGGTCCTTCTCACCTAACACACACAAACTCCTGCACTTACACACATTCACTTACTCTTTTACTTATTCAGATTTTTTGCTTTTAGTGCGTGCGCGCGCACACACCCCTCCATAATACACACATGAACGTACACTCTGTATCTGAGAAAAAGACATGATACATTAAAGGGAGTCCAAAGGAAGGTGACAAAGCTGATTAAAAGATTGGAGGTCGTGATCTGTAGATGAGATTAAAGAAATTTAATATATGGGGCTTAGAGAAAAGGCAACTGAAAGAGTGACTGATAACTGCATAAAGTATTGGAGAGGAAATAATAGGCAATTTAGGTTTGATCTCAGGACTGGCTTTCAACAGGGACATAATTTAGACAATGGAATAATTTGCCAAGGTAGGTTGCTCAGGCCCCATCATTAGAGAAGTTTAACAGGAGACTGGATAATAAATAACTTGGTTTAATGCAGAGGGTGATCATGTGCTGGATACTGGAGACCGGCGCAGTGACTCAGGAGTTCCTTTCTAGCCTTATCTTCTGCTTTTACACGCTCCTCTGTCCTGACACACACCCTTGCATAGCTCTGCAATGCCCCATCTGGCTGATGTAGGAGCTTGGATGATGAGGCTCTGAAGAAAGCTCTCTCCAATACTAGGGATGTTAAATATCGGTTAATTGAGTAGTCGATTAACCTCATGAATTCTTATCAGTTACTCAACTATTCTACAGTGCCCCAGGGCGGGGCTGGTAGCCAGTGAACTCCAGCCCCACTCCCTAGAAACCCTCTGTCACTCCGCGCTGCTGCCTCTGTATCAGAGGCAGCACTGCGGGGTGCCAGGTGAGAGCCGGTCTGCAAGGGGAACCAGTTTAAATACCAGCTCCCCTTGCAAACCGGCTGGCTGTCACCCTGCACTGCTGTCTCAGATACAGAAGCATCAGCGTGGGGTGGCAGCAGCCCCTGTCTAGGGGAAAGAGGGACTGAGCTCCCAGATCTGGCATGCGCCGGATCTGAGCCAGGCTGCCTGCCTGCCTGGCTCTTAATAAACTTTAAATGCAGAGCCATAGCAGAGAAGGGTCGTGGGCCTGGCATGAACCAGGACTGAGTCAGGCAGCCAGCTAAAAAATGTATTGGCAAGGGGTGTGTGTAAATGCGTTTCGTCTATAGGATTAACCTATAAGCTTTTGCTTATCGGTTAATCGGCTAGTCGACTACACTATTACATCCCTATCCAATACTCCTAGGCTGTGTCTACGCTGGCCGCTTTTCCGTAAAAGAGATGCTAATGAGACACTTCGGAATTGCAAATTCCGCGGGGGATTTAAATATCCCCCGTGGCATTTGCATGAACATGGCTGCCGCTTTTTTCCGGCTCGGGGTTTTGCCGGAGAAAAGTGCCAGTCTAGACGGGATCTTGCGGGATCTTTCAAGTAGGAATAAGGGATCTTCTGGAAAAGGGCTTATTTTCCGCAAGATCCCGTCTAGACTGGCGCTTTTCTCCAGCAAAACCCCGAGCCGGAAAAAAGCGGCAGCCATGTTCATGCAAATGCCACGGGGGATATTTAAATCCCCCATGGCATTTGCAATTCCGAAGTGTCTCATTAGCATCCCTTTTACGGAAAAGGGTGCCAGTGTAGACACAGCCCTAAGGTATGGAAAATTGATTTTGATTTACAGCTGGAGGGGCGGTGGGATGGTATGGAGTATACAGCCCTCTGCCCTCCATAATATCTTTCTCTATATATGTACTGCAGAGCTTTTTTGGAAAAATGTCTGTTTTTCCAAACAACTTCACTAACGTCCATACTACAATTGCGTTCTTTCAAAAAAAAATTGAATGAACAGAGGGGGTTTTCCGACAGTGGTAAACCTCTTCCTTTGAGGAAGAAGCCTTTTTCTCATGGCCCCCCTGTCTGCCCTGTCTCCCCCACATGCCTCTCGCACACCAGTGCATCGGATCCCCGCACTTACCTGCTCCTCTCCCTCCATCCCAGCACATTTGGAGCACATGAATTGCCTGATTCGTGCTTGATTGACAGCCTTCCAGCTCTGGGAGGGGAGGAGCATGAAATAGGCAATTCCCACCCTCTTCAAAAGTGCTGGGAGTGAGGGGAGAAGAGCAGGAAGTGCGGGCTCCTGCGAAAATGCAGGGAGGGGCGGGGAGCAGTCAGGGGATCCACAAGCCACAGGTGGTTTAGCAACAATTGTGCTTGTGGGATTGATCGTGTCCTAGGATTTTTACACCTAACATCTCACATTAAACTTGGACTTTTTTGGACATCAGAGCTCACTTGTTACTGTTGCTTATGCCCAGTTTGAAGGGCTTTTTCAGGGGTAGGGAACCTCAGGCCTGGGGGCTAGATGTGCCCCCCGGCTTGCCTGAATCCAGCCCCCGAATCTCAGGGGCCACCTCCAGCATTAGGGAGACCACACTGGTGCTGCAATCCCTTCCATTGTCCCACCGCAGGGCAGGAGGACACAAAATCTACTAGACTGGCCCCCCCCCCAGGCTCTGGTGTACAAGGGGAATGTGGGGGGTGTCTTTCTCCTTCTCAGTTGGGGGCCATATCAGTGAAGTTGTTTTTTTGCTTCTCACTTGCATGCGGCTTCGAACTGATTTTTCTGTGGGTCAGTGGCCCCCAACCCAAAAGAGGTTCCCCACCCCTGGACACCACAGATGGTTGTTGCTGAAACTACACAGAGAGCAAGATCCCAAGTCTGAGAATCAAAGCGGGGCTCTGACTCTCATTAAGTTGTGGCTGATGAATTCAACCTTTAAGTTCACCCTTTGGGAATGGCTCGAAGCAGTGGGTATAATCCCCATAGTAATTTCTGCTGGGGATATTTCCTGTCGGTAGGGTCCTGAGGCAAAGTTCTATTTTGGATGATTTCTCTACTGTATGGTGTGGTGTATCCAGGTTGAGGCCCCAGAAGAACACTACAATTTATCATTTTCTGAAAAGGCTGTGAAGGCTTCCATCAGAAAGCTGACAAGATTTGACAGGTCTACAGCCCTCTGAAGGCTGAGACTTTCTTAAATTTGTTGGGTCTCTGGGCTTGCCTTCGCTCAGCGCTGCCGAGTGTGGATAACTAGGCACACGGGATGCGGGTGTGCATTCTAGGTTCGGGATTAACTCCCAGCCATTTCTTTTCTTTTCCATTTTTAATCCTTTAAAACAAAGAGAAAGCACCATCTGGCTCATGCATAAGTAGGATGCAAAATGCTTTACGAAGGTGAACTGCTTAATTTCCTGTTACACATTTGGATACAGAAAACAAACATTGACGTAACAAAAGCAACAGAGTGGTTTGTTCTCCCTCTCTCCGTGTTCAGTCTGAAGACAGATGTGTCCTTTCCCACGCTGATCACTTAGGAATCCCATCAACTCGTGCTTTTAAACCTGCTTTGACAAGACAGGGTTTCTTGTGGGGAGGAAGTGTTTGTTGGCAAGTGTGAAGAGATCTGAGATGAAAATCTTTGATTAGATAGTGAGGGAGGGTGGAAGAGTGGGATGAGGATGAGCAGAAGCCTAAAATCTGTGTGCATGGCACAGGATTGAAGGAAAATTGCTGTAAAGTGCTGTTTAATGTTCCATTTCATTTTTGGTTTTGATCCCTGTGGGAATCAAGGATTGAATAGCTGCCTACCAGTGAGAAAAGATATATTTTTTTAATTTCATGAATAGAATCTTTTTAAAAAAAAAAAACCTGAGGACTTCAGTGAGGGAAAAGGGGATTTGCAGGTCAGGAGTTAGGCGTGGGAAGCCCTGAACTGGAATAGCTGGGATTCTGTAAGTTAAAACTGAGACGCATCAGCAGAGGCATGTGCAGGAGGTCAGGGCTGAGTTTCTCTGGCAGAGCTGGAGTGTGCAGGAGTGGAACAACAGAGGGTGCTGGAGGTGTGAATTGTGCTTGGATCCTAAGTAGATGACTTCCTCACTCACACAATTTTCTCGTAGAAACTACTTCAGCGAAAGATCCCCACTCTGGTCCTTCCTAGGCTTAATGGGACTCTGAGTCTCCCCAGGGAGGTCTTTGGGTTCCCCTTCACCAAAAAGTGAGAGAAGCAATCACAGTGACAGGAATACAACTAAAGGGTTTTCAGTGTTTTAACGAGTGGTGAATTGTGATCCTAACAGTTCAGCTTGAATTGGGTGTTTCACCAGTAGTGTGCAAGACCCTCAAGTCTGTGAAATTTGATTGGAAATGTCAGAAGATGGCATTTTATGGTGATGGTTTGTCACTGGCCTGGTGGGGGCTATGGCCAGAAGCCTGGAGGGGCATGGAAATGGGAAGCTAACAGTTCTCCCCAGCAAACTGGGTGGCTCAGGATTAATATAAGCTTTGGGTAAAAGTTCAGGTTGTTTCTCCTTTTTAATCCACTCCCCTATTTAATTGCAATCCTTTCTGCTTGACACTAGGGTAGTTGCTTGTTTGTAATGGCAGGAGACCAGGGGAAGAAAGGGTGACATTTCTAAGGCTCTGTCTAATGATGCACAGTTACTGACCTAACAGCAGGGAGGGAAGATGGAGGGATGCATAATATTACTTTGGACCCCCTTCTCTCATGGCTCACCTCTTGAGCGTTACTGCTTAGGTAATGTTAATTATTTTTCCCCATCTTCTTGGTGTATTAAGAGAAATTAAATAAGTTTGCATAGTTTTAATTGCCCCTAATATTTCATTTAAAGATGGGGTGAAAGTAATTTAAGTTTCTTCTATATACCGTTGGATTACACACATGCCCTGCAGGGGAGTGCTTAAGGCAGGAGGCTGAGGGAGTATGATACGACAGTACCTGTAAGAAATGTAAGTGTGAGGCTGATTGTGAGTGGGCTCAGGGAAGGGGGGTTTGGAGGATCAGGAATAAGGGCAGGAGGTTGGGAATGGAGGGCTCAGGGCAGGGAGATGTAGGAGGTGCAGGAATCAGGGCAGAGGGTTTGGGGTGGGGGTCAGGGCAGGGAGCTGAAGTTGTGGGCAGCTCAGGGCGGGAAGGTTTCTGAGCTTCAGGAATCTAGCAAGGAGATGCAGGGGGAGGGGCCAGGGCAGAAGGCTGGAAGTGCATGGGTGAGTGGAGGGGCAAGGACACCATTTCAGGAGGGCAGGGAGGCTGCAGCGGCACATACCAGGTCACTGATGCTGTTTCTCTTCCCCTGATGATCAGGGAGCAAGGGGAAGTGCACAGTTTATGTGAAGTCTCCTCTGCCTCTCGCCTGGGCTGCCAGGAGCGAGAGGAAGGTGCACATGCTGCACACTTTCCCCTCACTGCCTGATAGTAAGGAGACGGGAAGAACAGCAGAGTTCTGGGTACATGCGGCTGCAAACCTCCCGCCCCCCCCCCCCTCCATAGGGTAACTGGGGAGGTACAGGAGTTGGGTCAGCCCCGGAGTGGGGCGGGTAGCGCACATCCCCAGCCAGCCCCTTTCATCTGCCTAGCTTCCTGCTTCTTAACAAGGCAGCCAGCAGGAGAGCCCCATGATCCTGGTTCGGAGCAGCTGCAGCTGAGCACATCGGCCCACCAGCTTCTTTTTGCCAGAGCACTGCACCAGGGCGCACCAGCTTTCACCTCTGGATTTGGGCCCCCCTGTGGCAGCATGTCCTGCCTGACCCCTGCTTGTGCCCCTGGACAGCAGGAGAGAGGGCAAAGATCCAATCAGAATAGGGGAGCTTGGTAGCATCAAAAGCCTCTTATGACATCATTCCTGCCTGGTATAGTAACAATGGATAGTGCTTAGTCCCCTTCATTGTTCCATTCACGTGAGAGTTTCAGCTCTAATGTAGCCACTTGCATTTTTCACACAGCCATTGCCAAGGCATTTTAGTACTAAAGAACCCTTCTTGAATATCGAGTCCCTCTTATCTCTTCCCCTGCTGCTCTGGGCCTTTGCATTATTGTCCATCTCCACCTCGCATGAGGGCAGGGTGGCATTTGCTGGGAGGCTGTAGCGCCAAGAAAGATGCCCAGCTATAGCACAGCAGTGCCAGCAAGCATGGGGCTGACTTCCTGCCCCAAGCTGGGACACAATGTCACATCTCATGCGATCCCCAGTAGATTTGGAAAGAACTGGTTTTATGGTACCAGTATGTAAAAGTGGTTGTAAAATGTACCAGTACTTAGAGCTCCTCTGTCAGCCTTCCCGTCGTAGAAATCTGGCAGATGTTTTCTGGACAAAAGTGGGGGAAATTGATTTGGCACCTGCCCTTCTGGCATTACTTTATTCCCAGTTGACTAATGCTAGTTAGCACAGCGCTAACCCTTTCCCCTTAATTAATACTGAAGAAATAATAGGCTGTGAAATACCAGCCACTTTGCACCAGGAATTGTTCATGACTCTCCATTCTCAACCCTCTTGCAATTCTTCAGGGAGTCAAATGGGCCCGCACCAGAAGCTTACACGCTACACAGCATGCGTATTGAAGTACTGCGGGCTCTCCCCTTCATATCCCAGTCGGGGAGTTTGAAACACACCACTTTCCAAATATCCATCCCATTCTTGTCTTTCTGACCTTGCTCTAAGCTCTTGAGCTGCCTGTCTAACACATGTAGGACTTCACAGAGCACAGCAAACGTGTGTCTCTGTGTAGGAAGACACTGCACAATATAAAATGTGTCGGTCTTTGCTATCACTCCAGCTCCTGTAAAACCTCTGCAAATGGAATTCACAGTACAGTTCATTGTCTCCTGAAAGGAAGATGTAAGAGCAGCATCTTGTGTTTTATCCAGACTCTTTTTTTCCCTGCCCTCCACTTTTACATCGATGAAAACAAAAATGGTAAAGCTCCCCCCACCCCGGTCTCTCTCCTTGATACATTAAGAGCCCTTCACAAAGTAGTGTGAGTGCAGAATTAATCAGGGTAATTAGGTTGTGTTGTAATTCATGGCATTTTCTCAGGAATGGTAATTACCCTAATTCTGCCCCCCCCCCCCCCCCCCCGTGTGGTCTTCAGCCCTCCCTTCTCCACCTCCTTTTACCTGCCCATCTCATGGCTGGGTTGCTGTTTTGATGTGTACACTGCTCATTTAATTTCTTTAATGAGAGGGTTGTGGTGAGCTAAGACCTTTAGTGATGTCTTCTTTGAAGCACAGAGACAAAAGACGACTGTGAAGAATAGTCTGTAATCAACTAGTGAAAACGCCAGCCTGCCAACTGTGTTAGGGGGTTTGACTTCTGCCTTAGCATCACTACCAGCTCAGGACTTGTGCCACCAGACTGAGTCATAATTTCCTCACTGATGCTGATGTTCATAAACTGGTTCAGATGAAACCAACTTGAATCTTTACCCATGGCTTAAATGGAACCCCAACATTATATCCTGAGCTCAGACTAAATCCAGGACCTTGTTCCCGAGGTCACCACATCCCTGCACCTTCCCTGGAGCTAAGTGAACAGTCAGAGCTAGTCAAATCCCCTTCTCCCAGTTTTACTCATTGGTAACCAACACACGAGCTTTCAACCAGAGCTCAATATGTCTCCCCAAAATGTTTACGAAGAGCTTGAACTGAAGCCCTGAGCCTTCTTCCAGTAGTGGAACTAAACTCCAAGTGTTTGGTGAAATCAGCAGCAGTTAGTCAGCTCTTCCTTGAACAGGTATCCTGCCCTTGCATCTCCTGCTTGCAGAAGACATGAAAGCCTCAGGCCATTGTGTGAATGCCCATCTGCTCATCATGAAGTCCAAAACCTAGCAAATACAGGAAATCTCCCAATAAATCCTGTTCTCATGAGATTTCTCGCCTGATCTCTACACTAGCATGGGGTGGAGAAATTCCATGCAACTGTGGGTACCCATAGGATTGAGGGAACAAACCAACACCAGTAACTTGGAGGTTCCATTTTGTTCCATGCAGAGAAAACCAGATATCCCAATTAGTCCATGCTTCTAGAACATGCACACCTGCATTGCAAAGGCTGTTAGCAGCCTTTTCAGGGAGATTTCTACTTCCCGCCATTCAGATTCCCATTGTGTCATAGAGTAGACCCTAAAGGGCTGAGTGCTTTACTGTAGCTAGTTTCTGCTAGGTGAAGCAAACAGATTGAGGTGCAAATGAATCTGTTGCTGGCTTCCTGATCCTAGAGCTGGTTTTCTTCCTGCCCCATCACAGCTTAAATGTCTAAGCTGGCCTCCTGGGATAGCCATCAGCTGGAGATTGCTGGAGTAGTGTGCTCTAGCCACACTATTCCCCACCTCTCGCATGCCAAGAGCTGCACAGACAATACTTCCGAAGCCAGCTACATGCCCATCTTGTGACACAGCTGGCTAGGAGAGTTCTGTGGATTTTTGCAACATTTTAAGCAGCAGTGAAATCATTTTCTCAACCTCTTTCCCACCCAGATCCCATTCCTCAGCCATTTGATTTGTTGGGAATAGAAAACAGAATAGGTTTTCACCCATTCAGATAGCAGTTCCCTGAATGGTTTGATCCTGCAGCTCTAAGTAGCAGCTCAGAGTTGCACTTCTAGCTATGGGGGAAAGGTGAATGTGAGTATAACTAGATGTCCACGTCCCCCAAAGCCACTTATTTCTTTGCTTGAATTGAGCTGCAGTACACATGTTCTTAAGCACCAGCAATGGAAATGTTCACCTGTGTGCAGAGCACTGTTCTCCAACTACACACACAGCTCAGAGATGTCCCTTTAATTTTTGCCATTGGAGTCCAGTTCTCTGGAGAAGACTTACTCACTGTTTTCACAGCATTTGCCCCTGTCATTCAACATGATTTTCCCAGTGAAAGTCTCCCCTGATTCCCCTTCTGCTTTGATACAGCCAAAGTCTTTTTCAGTATTTTCTCCTCCATTCTTTTATAATATTTTTCTTCTTTGGGCCCAATACCATGAGGGGTAAAGCATCTGTCTCACCCACCGGTGTGAGTAGAATTTGAGGTCAGTCATAAATGACTAGGGGGAGAAAGTAATGTAAATGGAACTTATTTAGAACATCACTACAAACTGCTTAACTTTCTACTACTGCAAATCAGGCCTGTACACTCAGTTTCCCTATATACAAAATGGGTATAATTCCTCCGTACCTCTCAGAGGGATTTTGAGATTTAATTACTGTTTGGAAAGCGCATGACTGAGGTGGAAGTTATCATGGAATGGCAGATTCCTTAATTACTATGGGTATGTCTACACTGCATTCCTCTTTAAAGAGAGGAATGCAAATGCAGACAAACAAAATTGCAAATGAAGCGCAGATTTGAATTTCCCGTGCTTTATTTGCATAATCACGTCCAGCCGCTATTTCGAAATACCCTATTTCGAGATAAAAAATGCCGTGTAGACGCGGTTATTTTGAAAGAAGGGGTTTACAATTTTGTTCGTCTGCATTTGCATTCCTCTCTCGAAAGAGGAACGCAAAGTAGACATATATGAGTCCAAACACTTTTCTGTCTGACATATCACTCTTGTGACCCAGCATTCCTGTAAACCAAATGAAATTAGAATGAAACTAGAACAGGTTACTCTCATGTTGCTCTCATGAGTCCATTTTTATATTGCTGTCCTTAGTCGTCCCTAGCGTGGAGGGGCATGTGTAGCATAGTGAAGTATCACATCTATGTTCCTGCTATATTACACTGCATACTTAGATACCAGAATAACCACTCCAGTACGAGTGCTGGCAAATAACCATCCATCCTATGAACCTTTCTAAGGATCCTAATTCTAAGAGGCTCCAGGTTCTCGCTGGCAGGCTCTGAGCATCTTGAATTGCCATTTGCTTCCGTGAAAATGATAAGCACTCAGCACCTCACAGGCTCAGATCCTAAGTCTTTATTCAGACAAAATGTTCCCTGGAAGTTTTGGCTGAGTAAAGGCTGCACGCCTGGATCCTGTCCCATCTGCAGTGATATAACTACAAGTGCATCCTTTTAAGGAGGCTGTTTCATAGCAAAAGAACTGGGGATAATTAGGAGCTGGACAGCAAGGACAATTCCAGCAGTTCCTCCTGTGCTTCAAGAAGGAAAGGGGACTCTTTGCAGGGAGTCTCAGTGATATTCAGTGGAATTTACCATGTAGGTCTGGAGTCCAGGTACCAATTACTTTGTTTAGTCCTTGGCACTGATTTAAATGATGACCCCAGGTGCAGAGCAGTGGTGCACTGTGCCTCAGGACCGTAGTGGGGATCTGTCGCAATCCCAGGCTCATGCTGAGTGTTGTAAAGCTGTTAGGATGTTGCAGCCAGTGAAAGACACAGTTCAGTTAAAGACATACCCTCTCCCTTCTTGTCCCCCTGCTTCATCTCCCCCCTACTCCCTCCTTTCCCCACCCCTTCTTTTTTGTTTTTCTCCTTCCCTTGTTTTCACCCATTCACTGTCAGGAAGGGCCGCATCCGAAGGGCCAATGCAGCGCAGCGTGGCAGCGGCAGAGACTAGCACGACCAGCAGCTAAAACAGTGAGTGGATTTCAACTCCCGGGGGCAGTTTGAAGGCTGGGGAGTTGTATGGATCGAGCATGTGATGGCTTCTGGGGCTGGCGTGGGACTGGCCTGCCATAGTGCCCATGGCAGTGGAGGGGGACCCCAGCCCTCGTGCGGGAGGGGAACAGAACCTACTCCCACACGAACTTCGTACATACAGACAGCCTCTCAGTGGAGCTGAAGCAGGTTCACAATAAGGCATGTGCTGTGCTAAGTACCTGCCTGTCTTTGGAACGCTCTCCCCATTGCTCTCAGGGAGCAGGGAGGGCTCTAGCAGCTTATGTCTGTCACCAGAACCGCAGGCTAGTGTGAATGTAGATCCAGCGTGAACAGACGACGTAAGGGATGTCAGCAGACATGTGGCAGCAGTTACACAGGCTTCACCCCAAAGACAATTTTGCTGTTTTCTTGCATGTCAGTGCAGTAAACAGATGGCACCGCAAGGCATGGATGGAATGAGTGTAAGAGCTGATGCTATTTGTCTCCTCTACCCTGAAGGCCGTGCCCTGAAGCCAATGGGGCCCATACCTAGGGACCCCAGCCAGCTCAGAGGTCCAGGAAAAATGGGCACCCCTGTGCATTGACCCACTCCACCCACCAGGGGCTCCTGCCAGGGAGCAGGAGCAGGGCATGCAGAAGGGCAGAGGCAGTGTGGCCCAACTGCCGAGTGCTTTCTGGAGGCTGTAGGTCCACCCCTCCAGTGCCTGGCTCAGGTTCTCTGCCCCAGGTGGGGAAAGTTAGCACAGCTCCGTGACAGGGAGCTCCATCCTGCAGCTAAATCAGAGGGCTGAGCTAGACCCCGGCAGCTGCAGGGAGCCCAAGGCAGAAGCCAACTGGAAGGCCTACTGCCCCCTTACCCTCAAACCAGGATAGGATTAAAGGGACAGCTCAGGGAAGCTACAGCTAGCTGGAGCGAGCAGAACAGGCTCTGCAGAGCTGAGATGGGGCTGCTTACTGGAGTTGATAGCATGACAAGGAGGGGTTATGGACTAAGCCGATCCGGTGAACACTGGGCTCCTGGACAGAGGTGCTCCAGCCAGGCAAGCAGAGCACGGCGAGCCCCCACACCCTGCCTCCATTTCCCCAGCAGCAGGATTGCCCGGGGGTGGGCGGGGAAGGCCCACTTGCTCTGGCCCCACAAAAACCATAATCTGTCTTTGCTTGAAAGGAGCCTTTTTAACTGTATTGCCCCCTGTGCGCTCACAATACTGTTTGTCTATTCACATTCTCGTGACTGCACAAGTGCAGACGTCAGTCCCAGCAAGGCATAGTAACATGGAAGGATGTAAAAAGTTGTTTTAAAGGGTAACCATGTAACTGCTAAAAATCCTAGTGGTCACATGGTTACGCACGCTGCGGGCTCCCCGGGAGCCGGACTGGTGTCTCCTGCCGGCCCCACTCCCGAGGAGTCAGCGTGTAACCTGCAGTGGGGGGCCAAGCCGGGCCCAGCACAGACGGGGGTTGCTCTGGCTGGTTGGCTGGAGCAGCCCCTACCTGCAGGGCCGGCCCACAACATTTTGGCACTTGAGGTGGGGAGCTCAAATGACACCCCCATGCTCCCTCGCTTGGGCCAAAACATTAAAGGTCTCAATTCTGCCTTCTTCCTGTTCTACTCCTCTCATGGCACCCCACCATCTCTGTGCATCTAGAGCAGAGAGAATACAAATGCACCAGCAGCAGACACAATTTTCTACACTCTGGGTCCTAGTGGCTCCCCCACACTGTCTGGCACCTGAAGTGGCCGCCTCGGTTTGCCTCATGGTAAGGCCAGCCCTGCCTACCTGCAGTGGGCTTAGCGGGGCTGGAGCACTCCCTAGTAACATGTGTCTTCTCTGTAGTTCCTTTCCTGTAAAGCCTCTGCCAACTGTGAGCCTAATCTTGGTAACACTGGCCCCTGGACTGCCAGGAATAATACCCATGAACGTGAATGGGGCCAATCACTCTAGAAAGTGCTATCCCAAATACTTTTTGCACGATCAGGCTCCATAGAAATGCAGCACCCCACCGAGAGCGGACACGTTTGGGACAAGTGAACACAACCATACTGGTATGCGCTTGCATGTCCTGTGTTCAGGGCCGGACGGAGGCATGGGCGAGCTGGGCAGCTGCCCAGGGCACCAACCAATGGGGGGTGCCTGATGGCCGCTGTAAGGGGCACATGGCGTCCCTTACAGCGGCCATCAGGTGCCGCGCACCCAGCTCCCGCAGCACCAGCCCTCCCATGGCGCCGGCCAGCAACGCTGTTCCTCCCACGGCCGTGGGGCCCTACACGGCCCAGCTTGTGCACCAGCAGCAACAGCCAGGTCGGACTGGGCCGCCCGTGTGCCGTGTGCCCCGGGGGAGGGCCCCAGGCTGAGCGCCAGTGGCCGTAGCCAGGCCGCACATGCGCCGTGCACCCCGGGGGCGAGCCCGCTCCCCATAGGCGGGCCTGCGCATGTACCATGAGCTCGGGGGCGGTGCCACATGCCCATGCCCGGGGCACCAGAATGCCTTGGGCCGGCCCTTCCCGTGTTAGCGTGGCATCCCAAACACCCTCACACATTCTTCCTTTGGCTGCACTGTCATTGCAAATGGCTCTGTGCTCATAATTGTACTAACCATCTGCACATCGGTTGCTTTTCATTTATTGATTTTGTTTTCCAGTGGTGATAACATGCAAATGAACAGATTCCCTTGTCATATCTCATGCCATTGAATAATGCAGCCATTCAATAATATCAACATATTGGCAAATACAAAGAACAAGCTATTCTGAGTATTGGGGGAAGGGGAGGGCTGTTTGCTTAGGGCACATGTACACTACACAGCTTTTAGCAACAAGGCATTGTCGACACAGCCCTGTCACTACAAGTTAGTACTTGTGAACAGTTTGTCCGCACGTTTGCTGCCAAGGTATTTCTATCCCCCAACAAGTGGGTTTTGCTTTGTCGGCAGGAGATTCCAGTCACCTCCAGTGTCCCTTCCTGTGACCAGATCTGAGAATTATCGCCTCCTTTCCCCATCTAGCACTGTCTTCTGGGGGTCCCTCATAGTGTAACCCCTCTCACTTGACTAACAATGCTCCTTCTTCATGACTCAGCCCTGCAGCCAGGTCACTAGATAGTCCTCCACCTCCAGGGCAGGAAAGTCCCAGCAGACAATGACCACGTGCCATTTTGGGCAGCCTTCTGTTTTAACTCCAGGTCCTTGGCAGCTTTGCCAGTGGCCGGTAGGGGAACCCAGGCCCACTCACTGTTCCAGGTTCCAGCCCTGGGACCCTGGGACTAGCAACATAAATCTGCTCAGTCTGAGGCTCTGTTGCCGTCCCTCGGCTCCTTCCTGCCCCATTTCTCTAGCTCAGTGGCGGACAATCTTCAGTCCAAGAGCTGCATGCAGCCCAGCAGAGTTCTGTGTGTGGCCCACAAGACATTTTGTTTACCATTGCCCACACACGGGGCTGCCAGGTTCTCCTGGTTTTCATCCAGGTCGGGTTTTTTCCTACTTGTATTGCAAAAGTGGCCCACATGTAAAGCAAGGGCACGTGAAGTGAGGTGCATGCTGATTGCACATGACACTGTGAGAGCCCTACGCTCCCTCTGCAGCCTATCAAAGTGCTGCTACTGTTCGGTCAGCACACAGCAAATTCTTGGTATAAAAGTGCAGTTAGTGAAATTGCCCTTTCCCAGGAGACTGTCTTGGCAAGAACAATCTTGCAGCCCACTGAGATGAAGGAGAGTCACTTCTGCAGCCCACTCACTAGCCTAGGTTGCCACTCAGTGCTCTAGGTTCTTGCCTATCTCTGGATTTATCACCAGAGATTCCTCCACTCTCTCTGGCTACTTTACCCTTCTAAACCTCGCTATATTCCTAGTCCAGGGCAGAACCAATAGAGCTTTCTCTTCCTCCTAGATTGCCTCCTTGCCCCTGACAAACGTCATTCCTCTTTCAGCAGCAACTGATGACCTCATCCCCACAGCTTCCTTCTATTTGCACTGCCTGGCTTCCTATGGCTAGCCCAGCTCCTGGACTGCATCTGCCATTAGGCCTTATCAAGCCCTGTTTCCATACCAGATGCAGCATTGTAAATTAATGTGTCCCTTCTGACCCCCATCAACCCATTGAGGGCATGTGTGGCATAGACATCCCATCCCAGGTGCTCAGATATTATGGTGATGGGAGCCATATAAGTCACTTATGGTATGTCTACACTGCCACCCTAGTTTGAACTAGGGTGGCTAATGTAGGCATTCGAACTTGCAAATGAAGCCCGGGATTTAAATATCCACGGCTTTATTTGCATGTTGCTGGGCGCCGCCATTTTTAAATGCCCCATAGTTTGAACTACCTGCCTGCGGCTACACACGGCATGGACTAGGTAGTTCAAATTAAAGCTCCTAATTCGAACTACCATTATTCCTCCTGCAAGGAGGGCATTTAAAAATGGCGGCGCCCAGCAACATGCAACTAAAGCCTGGGATATTTAAATCCCGGGCTTCATTTGCAAGTTCGAATACCTACATTAGCCACCCTAGTTCGAACTAGGGTGGCAGTGTAGATATACCCCTAGAGTCTCGGTTGAGAGTTGCACAGGGATACGTTGTCGGCAGAAACGCGCCACGTACCTTACGTGGAACTGGGTCTCTAGATCGCTCCAGGTGTGGTGAACTCAGAAAAGTCTCAGTGGTTTGGAAAAAAACAGCTGGAGCTGGAAAGAATCAACCTGTGCAAGGACCATGCCATGCTTCCTTACCCTTTCCCTTCCTGGCAAGTGCAGCACAGCATTGCCAGTGCCAGGCAAGGAGATTCCTCTAGGTGCAACACAGCAGGATGTGGCCATGCCTGGTGAAGTTATGCAATTAGCCAGGCATTACACTACTTTAGGAGGTGAGAGAGACACATATGAATATGTAACAGGTGTCTTTCTGAACACACATCTCTCCCTTTCCTGTCTGCTTGCTGCCATCCAAACAGGATCTTCTTCTCTTAATTAGCTAATGTTTTATTGAACAGGAGGTACCTTGCTCCAGAAGCAAGAGGTTTAATGCAGAATCGCACACAACCCATACAAAAATGTAGCATTAGAAAAACATAAGGGATGCAAAGTGAAGCATGCAAACATCAGGTACTGAAAAGGTCAAGACTTCTTGTGAAACCTTCACTTTACACTCTTATATATGCATCATAACACCGTCTTTAATTATATGATTGTCAGCTATTATTCCTGCAAGATCCATGTTCCATTTACTGCACAGAATGGGGAGCGCTCCGTGAACATTTACTACACACCATCCAGGAAGGGTTTTTCTCCCTTATCTTTTGCTTTTCCATTCATCGCTGCAGTATCTGATATCCTCACACATCTCTATCTGTACAGCACCCCTGTGAAGCCAGGTGGTTTTATTTCCACATTTTACAGATGATTGGTGCATCTACACAGTAGAGCTTAACTTGAAATAAGCTACACAAATTGAGCTATGTCAGTTGCGTAGCTTATTTTGTAATTGGGAGCATCTGCACAGCACTTATTTCGAAATAGAGCACTCTTCCTCTGACTTCCCTTACTCCTCGTACAATGAGGGTTACAGGAGTCGGAGTAAGAAGTCCTCCAGCTTGACAGTATTTCGACATTATTTCGAAATAACTGCCTGCTGTGTAGATGCGGACTAAGTTATTTCAAAATAATGTTGTTGTGTAGACACATCCATAGGGAACTGAGATACAGAGAGAGCCATTGAATTACTGACACAAACCCCAGAAGGCCCAAGCACTGCTGTAACCACAAGGCTATCTCTCCTCTGCCTCATTTGCCCCATACCACACAACCTCTGTAGTGAATTAGGAGAAATGTGATGGGCCCCAGACTAGGTCACTACACCACCCGACTTCATTTATTTTCCAGCCTGGGCACTGAATGAAACAGGGGTTTTGTGGAAAAACTATATGTGATCATGTGACTGAAAACTATTTAAAAGCAGAAGTGTAGAGGGCCAGACCTAAGGTTACACCTTGACTAAAGGAGATTCCCCTGAAGCTTGTAATAGCACAGAAGCACACAATGCAGTGCTCATTCCACTTGGTAGAGAGCAGTGGTACACATGTACACACACATTTGCCAATGCATTATAGTATAGCATAAATTACTAGAGCAAGTAATGCAGAAGGCTCCGTGTGCAAAGCCACTATGTGAATAGAATGCCTGAGTCCGACATTTAGTTATTTACATTGGAAATGATTCACCTAAAACAGTCATGGTAAAGAAGAGTTTAGGCAGATGTGTTGGGGTGGTCTAGCTAGCTATATATAGTCTCACAGAAGAGCAAGGGACTGAATTGAATGGTCTCTCAAGGTCCCCTCGAGCCCTGGATGTCTGAGTCTGTGCCTGGGGTCTGTGGGCTGAGGTAATCATTCTGTTTTGGTGCTTGTGTTTGAAACTGGGCCTGGATTTTTTAAAAAAGTCAGAACAGCTGAATCCTTCCAACAAATTAGAAGACTTTATTAGTCTATGAGCTGAAAATAATGGCTGCCATTACTCTTTAAACTGTAAGTGCTCCAGAGGGAGCAGCCTACGTGGATCTAAAGTGTATGCAAATAGACTTAGTTACCTTAAAAATCCCATGGGCCCTATACACATGATCTACCAATCTGTAACCCACACATTAGAGCACCTATTGGCATCAGTAGGTTGGAGACATTTGTGTATCAGCTGGTGGGGGTGGGATGTGGAAGTTCTGTGAGTGGGATGGTTCCTTCTGGTAGGGTGAGCACTGTAGGACATGGCTGAGGTTTAATGTACTTGGCTCTGAGAGGGCAGCATTAACTCTGGTGACTGGAGCAGAAGCTTTCAGATTGACCCATAGTGTGTGTCGGTGCTTTTTTTGTAAGAAAAAAGGTGCCAGTACTCCAGGCTCAAAGTTGTTGAGAAAAAAAACCCAGAAAAATTGTTGAGCAAAAAAAAAAGCCGTGCCAAGGGGCGAAATGCAGTCGCGGCCCCTTTAAGAGCTGCGTATCCCGGGTGCTTCAGTTTTGAGCCAAACCACACCAGAAAATAAGTGCCAGTACGCCAGAGGGGAATCGCATTCAATTAAGATGGGAAAACAGGTGCTGGTACTCACTGGTGTGCGTGTGGGCAGCAGTGAAAAGTTTCTCCCAGGGGAGGAGAAAGCTGATCCACCCTGTGTTTTACCTCAGGGTTCCCGAGGGAACACTCAGTCTCTCTCTTGTTGCTTTTGAGCAGTTCAGAGGGCGATTCAGAGCACAAGGCTATATGTGGTGATTACTGGCAATTGCTTAAAGGTTGGTGTCCTCACCACCTCACAAATGAGACTGTATGAAATCTATAACCACTTTCTCCCACATCAGGAAGGATGACCCCTCACTCACCCCATGCACACCTCTTCTTCCTTCCAGGTATCATCACTAGGCAAACCCAGATTTGTCCCTCTCATCTGTTTACACTACACATTGCACAGAGAGGGGCAGGCAACTGTGACAGGGTGTGGCCACAGAGGACCCCTTTGGGGGGCTTCCCAGAGTGCTGACATAGCCCCTGCTACTCTCCTTCCCACTTTCTGGGGCTTCTCACTGCCCTAAAACTGTTACTGTTCCGGCTGCACCTTCAAGCCTGGGAAATTTCCACTTCCTCTGGGGTCTCTGGTTCACTCTCCTGGGAATGCCAACCAAAGAATCATACTTCCCTATTGTTTTTAAAGATTCCCTTACTGCATGGGGAGTCACCTGGCCCATCCCTACCAACCACTGCTAAGACTTAAGGACAAAAAGCTATTTGCATATGATTGCACAGACACTGAGGCCACCCTTGATGACTTCCATTCACACATTTAAAACCCATAAAGTATTTTCTACTCCACATGTCTAATTTTACACACAAGAATGATACACACCCCCAAATAAGATAAACAGATCCAGTGGATGAACACATGAAGACTGGTAGATTACACGAAGTAATTTCCTCAAAGTACTTTTGAGTAATGTACATTTATGTCCATAAGTCCATTTCATAAAGCATGGGGGGAGGGTGAACCATCTCAGCGACACAGTTTGAAACCGAGAAATCCCCTTCCCTGCAGTCATGCGCACAGACATGTCCAATCAGACTGCACTACACAGACCATGCCTCCCCCCAGCTGTCCCACAGCGAAGTACTGTATTGGGATGAGTCGTAGTGCATGGATATGAATGAATCATTTTTCAGCAGTACTGAGCACCCGGAGATCCAGCCAGTTGGTACTGCAGGCACTCAGTATCTCTGGAAACCAAGTCATAAACTGTGACACGGGGTGATGACATGGGGACAATGTGTTGCGTTGTGCTGCAGCCACCTGATATTTCACTGACAGCTTTGCAGAGTCTTGACACAGCAACTTTATGCATTTAAAAAGCATTGACTCTTGCTCTGTAATGATAGCAACATGGCCAGTCCTCTGACACTGCAGAGATAACAGGCACTCACAGGTTACTGAACACTGAAATGAGAAGGTGCTAAGAGGTTGCGAGATTAATTACCATTTAACTGGCTGTTTCGATCCCTGGATAAGGCTGTAGTGAAGAAGACAGAAATGCCCAGATAATTTAGCCTGGTGCTATCTAGTAGATTACTCTGTACTTACAAGATTGCTAGTTACCATGTCATTAGAGTTCTAACACAGAAAAGCCAGTGCTAGGCTTATGAAACACCTTGTTACCACTTCAGCACCTGGTGTCAGAATAGCAGAGGGGTGGCACACAGGGCAGGCAAAAAACCTTGTTATGCACATATTTGAGGGTGTTAAATAGCTTAACAATTCCAATGGAGCAAGGTGGATTTTGGGGGTGAGAAGAGATGCCATAGATGAGAGAGAGGAGACAGATGCAGAATGTCTGGGAAACACAGTAGAAAGGGAAGGAAAGGCACACTAGGTGCTTTGACAGAGCTGTGTGTGTGCTCAGAGGTTTGGACTGGAATAGCAAGTGTTGCTGAAGATCAGGATTATCGAAGTGACCAAAAAATCAAACAAAAAAAGACACTAACTGTTTAAAAGCCGCGGGTTAGGCTTTTTGGCCACATCAGGCTCCTGTTGGCCGATGCCATTTTGCTGAGCTGGATGGCTCCCCTGCACCCAGTGAGTACAGGGAGCCATTTGTAGGGGCGCGTGGGGCAGCTTTGCAAGCCACACTTTCAGGGGTGAAGAGCCGCATGCAGCTCGCGAGCCGTGGGTTGGTCACCCCTGGACTAACAAAACATGTAGATGGTAGCATGAGCTTTCATGGTCACAGCCCACTTCTTCAGATGACTGGAATTGTGCTGTGCCCACGAAAGCTCATGATACCATCTACATATTTTATGAGTCTATAAAATGCTACCAGACCATTCGTTGGTTTTTGCTAGTTCATGGTTTCTGTCCCTCATTTTCACAATCCGAATGCAGAGGGAGAGAGTTTGAAAGAGTATCTTTGATTATCTCCGGTCATCTGATGAAGTGGGCTGTGCCCACGAAAGCTCATGATACCATCTACAAGTTTTGTTAGTCTATAAAGTGTTACCAGACCATTTGTTGTTTTTTTCATTAAGGCTACATCTACACTGGCGTGATCTTGCGCAAAAACTCTTTAGCGCAAGAGTTCTTGCATTAAAGTACTTGCGCAAGAGAGCATCTACACTGGCATGTGCTTTTGCGCAAGAGATGTGCTTTGGTGCAAGAGCATCCTTGCCAGTGTAGATGCTCTCTTGCGCAAGAAAGCTCTGATGGCCATTTTAACCATAGGGCTTTCTTGCGCAAGACATTCATGTTGCCTGTCTATACTGGCCTCTTGTGCAAGAACAGTTGCGCAAAAGGGCTTATTCCTGAGTGGGAGCGTCAGAGTTCTGGCGCAAGAAGCCCTGATTTCATACATTAGAACGTCAGTTTACTTGCGCAAGAACACACGGCCAGTGTAGACAGGCAGCAAGTTTTTGCGCAAGAGCAGCCGCTTTTGCACAAGATCGTGCCAGTGTAGACACAGCCTACAGGTATGTCTACACTTGTACCCTAGTTCGAACTAGGGATGCAAATGCAGGCATTCAAAATAGTCAATGAAGCAGGGATTTAAATATCCTGCGCTTCATTAGCATGATCTCGCTGGCGCGTTACTCTGAATGCCAGCTGTTTCGAAAGTGAAAGTGCGTGCTGGGACGCGTTTGTTCGAACCAATACATCCCGGTGCGCACTTTCACTTTTGAAACAGCTGGCATTGGAGTAATGTGCCGGCGAGATCATGCTAATGAAGCACGGGATATTTAAATCCCCGCTTCATTGACTATTTCGAATGCCTGCATTTGCATCCCTAGTTTGAACTAGGGTGCAAGTGTGGTCATACCCTAACAGACTAACTCGGCTACCCCCTGAAGCTTTTGATTATAAAGCTCATTTTCCCCTTAGCAACTCACCATATATCTCATGTGGAACCAGTTCTGTCTCGTACACAATGCTTGTAATGTGCGCTTGTACCATTTCCCATCCTGTTTCCTTGGAGTAAACACTGTCCTATGTGAACCATCCATAGTACCTTGTGACGGGGAAGTTCACCACAGAGCTTGTGCAGTATGGCAGCACAAAGGGCTAGTATACTTTGAGACTGTATGTACTAGGGATGTGAACGTGTAACCCTGGGCACGGTTAACCGATGGGCTCGTCGGTTAACTGCCATGGTTGCACACAAGCTCTCGGTATGTGCAGAGAGCCGGCTTAAAACCTGGCTCCTGGAACATACCAGCTCCTGAGTCGCTGCCGGCCCTCTCTTCTCCCCACCCCACTACTGCCTCTGTATCAGAGGCAGCAGCGTGGGAGGAAGGTGGGATCTTCCTGCCCTCCCACACGCATGTAACCACGTTTACTTAATTAAATGCATTTTAACATCCTGAGTATGTGCAGAGCTACCACATCAAGGATCAGGAAGATAGGTCTCTGCTCCAAAATCTCTTCTGCAACCATGCCTGACATATTACTGCCTTAGAGAGACAGGCTCTCTGCCATAGCACTGTGTTACCAGAAAGACATTAACAAACCCAAAAGGCTTCAGAGCAGAGCAGCAGAAATGATGAGGGGCCGTTGATTTATGAAGAAAGAGTAAAAGGCCTAACTATGTTTAGCATGGCTAAGCAATGATGAAGGGAAAGGTTATAAAAGTGTGGAAATATTGGAAAGCAGCGTGTTTTCAGAAGTGTCGGAGGAGTGCTATTTAGGGCTGTACATGGAAATTATCACTAAGAGCAATGGGACTGAGACAGGAAAGGGAAAGGCAGCCTGAATATCAGGAAATCTTAACAGTAGATGTGTTTGCCTGTGGAGTGTTTGCATATGGGAAGCAGTGGAAGCCCCTTTGGGATATTCAGAACTACAGCCATCAAAACACTAAAAAATGTCCTTCGAGTTAACTGCCCTCCATTCACAAAGGGATGATAAACTGAGGCCAGGTCTATACTACCAAGAAAATCGACCTAAGACACGCAACTCCAGCTATGAGAATAGCATAGCGGGAGTCAATATACCTTAAATTGAATTTCTGCAGTGTCCCCACTGCAGGAGGTCAATGGGAGACGCTCTCCCATCAACTTTCCTTACTCCTCACGGCTCGGTGGAGTACCAGGGTCGACCGAGGCACCAACAGTGGTTGATTTAGTGTATTATTATAAGACCAGCTAAATCGAACCCTGGAAAATCGACCTCTGGAGTGTCGATCTCCAGGTAAGTGTAAACCTGGCCTCAGTGGGATTTAAGAAGTATATTCCAGTTCTAACTCCTTCGATTCAACATCTTTTAGTTTGGTGTATAAATGTGTGGCCAGTGTGTGTTTGTCCAAGTGTATGATACACACATACAAAAAAAATCTGGAATATAAATCTGGGGTCAGAGCTGCACCTGTTAGAAGTCAGAGGCAATTCAATGAAGTCAGCTAAATCTCTGGCTCATAATTTTTAAAGATAAATAGGACCCTACCAAATTCACAGTCCATTTTGATCAATTTCATAGTCATAGGATTTTAAATGTGGTATATTTCATGATTTCAGCTATTTAAATCTGAAGTTTCATGGTGGTGTAATGGTAAGGGTCCTGACCAAAGGCAGTTGCAAGGTTTTTATAGGGAGTTGCAGTACTGCTACCCTCACTTCTGCACTGCTGCTGGCAGCAGCGCTATCTGCAGAGCTGGGCAGCTGGAAAGCAGCAGCTGCTGGCTAGGATTGCAGCTCTGAAGGCAAAGACACCACCAGCAGCAGCACAAAAGTAAGGATGGCATGGTATGGTATTGCTACCCACAGCAGCGGAGTTAGGGCAGGGCGAGTGGGGCGGCTGCCCTGGGCCCCGCGCTTCCCGAGGCCCCGCGCATGCGCCTTGGCACCATGGCGCATGCGCTGTGTCAAAGGGGGGGCCCCACGAAATTTTGCTGCCCAGGGCCCCGTGGCGCTGCCCTAGGCCCCGCGGCACTCTCATCCGCCCCTGGCTACCCATACTTCCGCACTACTGCTGGCAGCACTGGGCCCTAGTCAGCAGCAACCACTCTCTAGACATCTAGCTCTGAAGGCAGCAGTGCAGAATTCAGGGTTGCATGGTATGATATTTCCATCCTTAATTCTGCACTGCTGCTAGTGAGGAGTTGCCTTCAGAGCTGAGCACCTGCTAATAGCCACGGCTCTCCAGCTGCCCAGCTCTGAAGTCTGTGCAGAAATAAGGGTGGTGATACCACAACCCCCCTAAAGTAATCTTGCAACCCCCCCGGCAACTCCCATTTGGGTCAAGACCCCCAATCTGAGAAACGCTGTTCTCCTCCATGACATCTGTGTAGTTTAGAGTAAATGCACACAAAAGACTAGATTTCACAGAGGGAGGCTGTATTTCATGGTCTGTGGTGAGTTGTTCATGGCCATTAATTGGGTAGGATCCTAAAGATAAACTTCTCCACTAAGTAAGTGACTTACTAAGGATATAAGATAGGAAGAAATGATGCCTTATGCATATCTGCATTGTGTCATTCATCCCACCAGACACAGCTGAACATTAGCGGTTTCTGTATTTCTCTCTCTCCTTCCGTCCTTCCTCTTGTGGCTAGCTCTAATGGAGAGATGGTGTCCAGAGAGACTTCCGAAAGATTCATCTGGTTAAGACAGCTGACTGTCCAGGGGCAACACAGGCTTCCAGCAAAAGCTTTCATTTCTGTCCCACAGGAGGGTGGGTTTAGCAAAATGTATCCCTTAGGGACTGAATGGTTCAGGGCCTCCGGTTGGCTTCAGGAAAGGGAGCTGGTGGTGCAGGAGATGTCAGACAGCAATATTTGAAATGGGCATTTAGTTCTTTCAAGCATTAAAGGCCTTTAGGACCCAGCCATCAGCAGATGCCTGGGTTTAGAGGAGGTCTATATGTTCCTCTGTCAAATAAAGTGCAGAAAAGTATTTTAATAAAAAGACCATTAGGACAATCAGGACAGTGGTGTCAGGTCTACACTAGACCCAGAAGGTCGGCTTAAGGTACACAACTCCAGCTATATAAAATACTTATCTGGAGCTGGCTTATTTTAACCTGAGCTTGGCACCGTCTTCACATTGGGAGGCCAATGGAAGCAAATGCTTCCATTGGCTTCTCTTACTCCTCATGACTGTGAGTAGTACAAGCACCAACTGGAGCCACCCTCAACGTTTGATTTAGTGGGTCTTAACTAGACCTGCTAAATCAAATGCCAGAAGACCGATCTCCAGCATGGCAAGTGGAGATGTGGCCTGGGGGTGCTTTCTATTGAGAAGTTCTAGACATACCACCAATCAGAAGAGTGAACTGCAAGTCACTCCAACACTGATGACAAATGCTTGGATAGAAAGGGAGAAGATGTGGACAAGCTAATTCAAAATTAGACTCTTACTTTTTCCAGAAACAAGTCCCAGATCCATCCTTGGTGTGGGCCACTGCTCCCCCTAGTGGTGCTTTGAGCTCTCCATTTTTCTTCTTATTCTCTCTTGTATCCCACTCAGCTCCAGCAACCATCTCCATCTGCTTCCACTTTTCTGGGGGTGCTGAAACCTCCTGCAGCCTCTTGTTCCTGTGCCCCAGTAATTTGGCCCACACATTATATTCATCTGGAACTTGCAAGAAAAGAGCTCCATCCAGTGCAGCACACCTCACCTTGCTGGCCTAAGGAAGTGCAGCCAATAACATTGTCCATAAAATCACTGCATCACCAGTGTCTAAAATGTGTGTGCTCCAAAACCCCTCTAGCAGTGCCTTAACTCCTAGGTCTACCTTCCTTGTGCTCCTCTCTCACTGATGAATGTCAGAGCAGGCTTTGCTTCTCCAATGGCATTGACTAGTACTAGTTTGATCACATCCTTAGTGGGTGCGGTGTTGCATTCCTGAAAGCTGAGATCATTACTCTGACCTGGGAGGTGGTGTGTTTGTTTAACATGGCGTCTGAGGAAGTGGGTCTGGCCCACGAAAGCTCATCATCTAATAAACCATCTTGTTAGTCTTTAAAGTGCTACATAGTCCTGTATTTTGTTTCTGGTACTTGACTAGGCCAGGAAGCAAAATATTTCTTTGATGTTTTCATGCTGAGAACCCACTGTTCTAAACCAGACTGAGAAGCTCTTCCTAAGGGAGGAGTGAAAGCACCATCACCTGGGAAGTTTAAATGGACTAGAGAAGACAACGCATTAGCAAAGGTGCAGTGAGTAAAGAACTGTCCTGTATTGGCCCACAAGAGAGAGACTAAATGTGACAGAATGGATTTTGATAAGATGGCCCTCATTTAATGCTACTATCTAGATATATTTCTAAAGGATCAATTTGGGGAAACACTAAATCCCCATATTGTAGGCTAAAGTTAGTGCTACACTTGCAGCACAACAAGGGACAGATTTTTTTAAATGACTTCAATTTTTATACATGCTTTGGTGCATCTCTTCTGTTTGCACACACTATTTAGAAAACTGCACATGCAGTTTAGGTGCACAACTATATGCATGAGTTATGTGTGTGCAGTTTTTAATGTCTGACCCTGTGGGTTGATTAAGTTATTATGGGTGGGTGCAGTATCTTCCAAGGACAAGAAGCAATAAACTTAGCAAGGGAGAATTAGGTTGGACATTAGGAAAACATTAACTATAAAGAGAGTTAAGCCCTTCAATGGGTTACCTAAGGAGATTGTCCAACTTGTTCTTAAAAAGATGCATAGGCAACTGTCAGGGATGGTCTATGGGAGCTGCCTGGGCCATGCTTTGCACGGCAAGTGGGGGTGCAGCAGGAAGGGAACACAGAGACACACATGGTCCCAGCAGCTGACCGCTTTGAGTGTCATGTGAGGGTGCAGCAGGCGGGAAGCCTACTTGAGGGTCCCGCTGGGCTGCTGGCTGGGACCTACCTAGGGTAAGCACTTCCTAGCCAGAGCCTACACCTGGCATCCCACCCTCTTCTTTTCCTAACTCCATGCCCCAGGTGACAACCCAAACCCTCTGAACCCCATCCTGCACAACTAACCCTGGTCACAACTTCCTCCCAGATCCTGCATCACTCCTACACCTCTCCCCCAGGTCAAAATCCTCCCTTGCACCCATACCTCCTCCTGGATCCTGCCCCAAGTCATAACCCCCTTCTTCACCCTAACATCCTCTCAGACCCCACGCCTCCTCCTACTCCTCAATTTCCTACTCGAAGCTCCCTTCTGCACCTAACCTCTATCCCAGAGTCCACATCTCCTCTATTAACAAAGAAAAGTGCAGCCCTTGACCACTTACTAAATTCCCGAAGTGGCCCCCCCCATCAAAAATTATTGCACACCCCTGAGCTAGATGACATCTTCTTGAAGTCACTTCTAACCATACATTTCTATGCTTCTGTGATGTTTCGTTGCAGCATGATAGTCTGACATCAGTTATAGTACAGGTCGGTTCAGTATAGAGGACAACACTGGGAGCTTTCAGGGGACCCTCTAGAGTAGCTGTTGCACATACAGAAAGGGATTTTTGTATCATTGGATTCCCTTGGCCTGCCTTGTATTACATTTCTGTCTGTAAGCTGCCAGGACATTTCAGTCTCTGGGTACTGCCAGGCTCGAGCTCAGTGAAACTGACATTAATAGGAAATAGATTTCCAAACAATCAACCCTAATGAATTTTGAATATTATTATGATTAATGCCAAGGAAGTTGAACTGATTATCCAGTATCCAGAAGTTAAGTAATGGAGCCTTGTCTAAATCATGTATACTCTTCAGGCAGGAGTGGATCTGGCTGCAGATGAAAAATGGGCATGATTTCTCCAGCGAGGGTATCATGGGCAGGACAGAGAGAAGGGGTAATGGAGAGGAAAGATTAAGAGATACCAAGATGACACCATCTTTGCATGTAGAAGAGGCACATGCAATTTGTTTAACGCTGTAGTTTTTTGAACATCGTACTTCCGACCATTTTGTGAGTTTACTTGCAGATTACTAAGCAACTATCTATTGGCATAACACGCCCCCTAACTTCGTGCCTCAAGATGATGCATGTAGAAATAGAAATGTGTTGAAGACATTGCTTGCAGCCTGCTGTTTTGACTTAGCACCCATCTTTTTGATTCGTTGTTGATCTCTGACACACCCATCACTGTATTATCAGGTCACTGTCAGGTTGTACCACAACACATGATGTGATGATGTGCCAGCATCAAAACATATGCGCTTTTATGATCGTATAGATATGGGAGAATTTAAAATCAGTCTGAGGGCTGGCAATACGCTGCCCAAAAGAAATGTCAGTTTGGCCGCATGCCAGAAATATTCTGGGCAAGTGAAAAGCAAAAGAGAAGGTAGGTTGGAGGGGGTTGGATAATTTCAAGAGTAGCCAAAATGTTGACTTCTCCAGTGTCCGTTAAAGGCCTGCTCATCACTAAATCTTGGGGGCTGACTCCAGACACTCATGCAAATTTCCATCTTCATCCAAGTAGTTTGAGTTTCTCAGCACATGATGGAGAATTACACACTGGGACCTGTAGTATCTTGGGTCAATACTGACATGTGCTTAAGATTTATAGGGCCCTGTGCAGTACTATTAACCTTGTGCCCCTATTTCTGACCATAGCTGAAGGGGGGGATGGCCATTTTTGAGAAATATAATTTTATACTTTTCAGCAATGCACCAATGAAATGTTTAAAGCAAATTTTAAACTAACACAGTAAATTCAGAAACTGACAGTATATCCCCAGGGTTGGCCAATGCCTGTTAAATGGCTTCATGACCACTTGAATGGCTCTTTCACAGGTTTCGTGTTCTGCTAATCGGTCTGACAGGCTTGTTCACTTTTAAGTTCACTGGATCCTTTCCGGAGGAAGCAGACCCACAGGACAGGGATAGGAAGAAGCCAGTGGGTGGACATTAAGACCTAGTGGCGCCCCAAATTTTGATGTGCCCTATGCAGCTGTATATTTTCTGTCTGGGTAAGGATGGCCCTGGGTCAATATGGAGCATTACATGCTGGTATCGGGAGCTCCCATGGGCCACATCTCTTCATTGGATACAGCTTGAAGCCATTCCATTAGGTCCCTCTTTTCATCTGTGCAGCCTGTTACTGTGCACAATTTGGGCAGAGTCTGGGGCCTGGTGTCTCTAGTCGTGGATGTGGTTATGAGGCTGGTAGCACTGCGGTTGGCCTCACTGAGCACTTTGCAAACCAGAGCTGAGAACGGCTTTCCCTGCAGCTACTCCAGATATTAGGCTTGTGGCCAGGTCATGCCGATACCATTTGCATGACCAGCTGCTTCTCAGCTGAACAACATATGACCTTAAGATGTAAAACTCCGCACGTGCTCAGAAGCTACTATTTCTGAGGCATCAGTTTGGAAGCCAAAGAGAAATGCTGTGCCTTGCTCATTTGCACATTTGAATATGACAAGCCTAGTTCCGTCATAGCAGCAGGTGCTGATGTCTGTGCTCTGGGGACAAGAGGGCCTGCTGTTTCAGGCCTGCCAATGGGAGGGGGGCAAAAAGGGGCAGTTGTCCCAGGACCCAGCAATTCATAGGGACCCAAGGCAGCTGGCTGTTGCTACTGCTGCTATGATAGTGGTAGCCAGAGCTCTGGGCCCTTTAAATCGCTGCCGGAGCACTGTGCTGCATGCTCCAGGCAGTGCTAAGCGTGGGGGCAGAGGGTGCTGCACTCCAGGTGGTGCTGAGGGCTGCTGGATGCCAGCATGGTGTGCTCCAGGCTGGCTGCCCCTTCCCCTTCCACCCAGGCCTCAGTCTCTTCTAGGAGCAGGAGCTGGGAACACGCCACACCTTGCCCAAGGGCCCGCAGAGCACCCCTGCAAGCTTTGAAGGGTGGTTTGGGGCACAGCCACACACTGAGTTCCTCTCGGTGTTCCTGGCAAACAGAATTAAATATATCTGTGAGATTAATTCTCTGTTTCCCATTTTTTACTCACCCTCCATGCTACCTCTGGCATGTCTAGCCAGCAGGTAATCTAGCAGAGAGCGCAATCCTGGATACAGGCATCTCTTAGAACAGCAATGATTTATATCAGGCCATTTTGAGGCAGCAGACTTTACCTCTAGCTACAGCCACCCCTGCTCCCCCCCTCCCCCATTTGCATAAGTAATTGGCAGCTTGTTAATGGCTCATTAGGAAGGCTGAAAACCGTGGGATTGAAACAAACTCAAAGGCTCAGAGACGGGGGAAGGGTGGAAAAGACGGTGTCCCGGCTTGCAATTACACTGCCTGAATTCCACCTAATTCAGAATTACGGGTCATAAACCAACCTGATTGTTAAATGAAGTAAGGAAAAACAATGTCAATGGGAAGCTGTATTTTTCGGCTTGTATTCAAACACAGAATGTGTGTCTGGAGGGAAGAAATAGTCCATCTGCTTCCAGGAGGTGTGTCTTGTCCCCCCTTCCTGACCTTGCAGTATCTTTATCTGGTCATCATCCCCCGCCTCATAGCAGAGGCATCCAACTGGCTACATCCATCAAACAGAAAGCACATGGGGCTCCCTGCCTCACAGCCAGGGCACTGCCTCCTCCCACCTTGTGACACGTCTAGGGACACAGGTGCCAGCTGTGTCCAGTCAGGAGAGTCCAGGCCTATTTGTAAACACAGACATGGCCACAAGAGCAGGGCCCTTCATTGAGCGAGCGAGTGATGAACCCGGCCCACAATAAGCTGCCTTCTGTAATTGGCACCCGGCCTGGACACACAGCCCACTACATGAAGCTGCGAGCATGCAGAGCCTGGCAATTAGTGAAAGCCTGTCCTCCCCTCCCCATGAGCAGTGAGGGAATGCAAAGCAGCTGCTTCAAGAAGCTGAGGAAAATCAGTTGGTGTGGTTTTGGTTGTTGGTTTTGCAGGGAAGTCAACAGTTAATTCTCCACTCTGGCTGCAGTAGCAGGGACCATCTGAACCAGCAAAGTTACAAGGCCCTTGATTTCACCTGCTGGATGGAGAACAGGAGCTTAAAAGCCCCGAGTGCAGTGTGTTCTCTCTGTAGGCCTGAGCCATATGTCCAGCAAAGAATTGAAGTTAAGTGGAAGGGCGCAAGCAGGGGAAGAAAGGAGGCGTGGCAGTCTGTTTGATCTGCGCTTTGCAGGGAGCAGCAATCCTGACATTTGGAGTGAGCGGAGGAAAGAGCCTGGGCCACAAAGTAGAGCAGCAGCAGGAGGGCCCATCCGGAAATGCTGTAACAATATCAGGGGAATTGCTTTGCAAGGTCTTCACAGGACACTCCTCCCTCCCATGTGTCCTGAGAGGAGAGATCTGTGCAGCTTTGAAGGCCGGATGGGGCTGGTGGGAGGACCTGTTAGGAACCTCTATGTAACTCAGAGGCTGTGTCTGTGTGAATCTGAGGTCTCTGCTGTAGCAGAGCCCAGCTGTGGAGCTGGACCACAGTGAGTCACCGATCAGCCTTGCAGTCTCTTCGGAGTCCTCCACGCATTTGTAAGGACAAGTGAAGCTCTGGTATCAAATGGCAGCCTCTCTGTTGAGTGGGATCCTTTCCATTTGATTTCTCTTGCCAAAGGGAGTGGGAAAAGGAACGGTTTGCTTTTAATGTGAGGTTACAGTGCCACTCATGATAATATCCTGTCGTTTCTCTAGTGCCTTTCATCATGTATAGGCTATGTACATGGTAAAATGGAATTCCATGTCCCCCAGCCTTAGGTGAATACCTCTCCACACTTACACGGGCTTAAATGCAACCACCTCTGGGTTTGAACATGCCAGCTGTTTAATAGAAAAGCAATAAGGCAGGTTAGAAAAAAGAAAAGAAGCATAATGTCTGCAGGGAATATTTAAAGCAAAATGTGGCTAAAATCCTGTCCTTGCACAAAGCAGGCTGGAATCCTTAGTGAACACAGAGGTTCTCCCTTTTACATCAAATCTGAAATCCGGCACTTCCAACAGCACCGCATCGATGAGCACCATGCTAAGGCCTTGGATTCAGCACTGACTCAGGGCAGACAACCCCCGTCTGGATTGCCAGCAACACCTGGGGTATGTCTACACTGCCACCCTAGTTTGAACTAGGGTGGCTAATGCAGGCATTCGAACTTGCAAATGAAGCCCGGGATTTAAATATCCCGGGCTTCATTTGCATGTTCCCGGGCGGGTGCCATTTTTAAATGTCCATAGTTTGAATTACCTGCCCACGACTACACGCGGCACGGACTAGGTAGTTCGACCTAGGAGCTTTCATTCTAACTACCTAGTCCGTGCCGCATGTAGCCGCGGGCAGGTAGTTCGAACTATGGGCATTTAAAAATGGCGCCTGCTCAGGAACATGCAAATGAAGCCCGGGATATTTAAATCCCAGGCTTCATTTGCAAGTTCGAATGCCTACATTAGCCACCCTAGTTCGAACTGGAGTGGCAGTGTAGCCATACCCCTGGGTATTTCCTGAGGGGTCTTACACCCCAATCCTTACCAAGCGCAACCCAGCTTGGCTTGTGTGGCCTCACAAAATCACAGCTTGCTGTGGTGGGCAGATGGTAGCATCACTTGTTGATTCTGTTTTAAGTAGCGGCTTAACCATGTGCAGAGGCTTTCCCTACATCTCAGCTGGATTTACTCTGCTCTTCATTTCTCAAGAGATGACCCAGGCACCTGCAATTCTTATTCACTCAAGACTGCTGTAGGTTATTGAACAGCAAATATTGTCCTCAGCAGAAATGAGGGGGACACACATCTGGTTGCTAAAAGAAACTCCGGGGGTAAGAATCTTCAGGTGCTCTTGGTGCTGGGGTTCCAAAGAACATGCACACATGTTCCATCCTGGCCCAGCCTGGGAAGTCATCCAGTTTTGCCATTAAAGGAGATCCCTGCTTCTCCCCCTTCCCTCCTACTCCCCAAGCACACAGCAGGAGTTGAGATGGCAACCAGAGAGCATGTGACCTGTCACCAGGTTTAAAAAGAATTACAGGCTGCCCCGACTTGTGACATGATCGGTTCCTGGGATAGTATCACAAGTTGGGGGCGTCATAACTCGAACCCACATTTACGATAGGCGCCAGGCACCATTGTAAATGTGGGCCGGGGACGTAAGTCAGGGGATTTCAGCCCCTTCCGCACTTAAAAAAAATGGCCATAAGTGTGGGGGATCGCAATTCAGGTTGTCATAGGGCAGGAGTTTCCTGTAATTTCTTGCATGGGTTCCACGGTTGCACTCACAAATCAAAGAGGCCAGGAAATGGCACCAAGTTCTCTTATTCTCCCTACCTCATCCTGGAAGAAACCAGACAAACAACATCTAACCTTCCAGCACACAAAAGGTAAAATTTACCAGAAAGCAGCTTCATTTAAAGAGAGACGTTTTCTGTGTCTCAGACTGAGTAGCTTGTCCTGAGGCAGCAGCAAAAGTAACAAGAGCAGTGGCCTGTCAAATTAATGCCAGCCAAGGGTACGTTTAGACTGCGTTGCTATTTCGGGATACCGGAAGTATCCCGAAATAGCAACGATGCATCTTTAAAAATGCCAACTATTTCCCAAAATAGTGGGCATACTATTCTGGCGTCCCTGTAACCATTGTTCCATGAGGGTTATGGGATTTGTTTGAATAGTGCTGGTGAGTTAGGATCCAGAATCTAACTCCTCCAAACTTCACAGGAGTTTCTGTGACCCAGGCCTGTCTTTAGTTTTGGCTACGTCTAAGGGTGCATCTACACTGCAGGGCTTAACTCGAAATAAGCTACGCAAATTGAGCTACGTCAATTGCGTATCTTATTTCAAAATAGCTCATTTTGAAATAGGGAGCATCTACACAGAACTTATTTTGCAATAGAGCACTCTCCCTCCAACTTCCCTTATTCCTCGTACAATGAGGGTTACAGGAGTTGGAGTAAGAAGTCCTCCAGCTTGACAGTATTTTGACACTATTTCGAAATAACTGCCTGCTTTGTAGATGCAGACTAAGTTATTTTAGAATAGCGCTAGTTATTTCAAAATAGTGTTGCAGTGTAGATGTACCTTTTGAGAGTAGTTGTTCAAGTTCCCTATTGTCTGAAACCCTGCACTATGTTGGCAAGCTTCTCTGTGATCCACTGCGGTGTGGCCACACTCACTAGGCATGGTGTGTCTTTTCAGTCCTTTCTAATCAGCTATATGTCATTCAGAAAGCTGGGACAAGGAGACTTCTTTCCCCAGACACCAGGCTTCCTTCCTGGCAATCAAACCTGGAGCCTTATAATAATAATCATACATAGCACTTATATAGCTTTACATCTTCAAAGTGCTGTACTAGCATTAACTAATTATCCCTCTCCCTAATGGCCATTAATCCTGGCCTTTCATGAACCTCCCCCATTTCCCCGAGGTTCAGCTCTAATACAGCAATAAGCCACTCTCAGGGAGTGTCCTGTTATCTTGCAATCTGCTGCCTCGGATGTGTAATGAGGCCCCAAAGCAAAGGCCAGGTGCCTTGGGCCATTGGAGATGTGCGATTATAGAACAGTGCATGACCTTGAGAGTGGTTTATCCTGATTCTAAGATGGCTTTGTTATGAAAAGACAGCTCTCCGCAGCTCTGAGGCTACATTCATTTGTGGGCATGTATTGCCAGGACAGTTTTGGAAGGAGCAGAGCAGTAGAAAGGATATGGAAGCTGGAGACGTCGATGTAGAGAGAAAAAGTTAGAGCTAGCTCTTAGGTATTTTGTAGTTACACAAAAAAATTAGTGAGAATAATCCAGGGAGTCTAAATAGCAAGGAGAAAGGGGGGGGGGGGAGGTTCTTTCAGGAGCAAGAGAGAAGGCTGAATGTCAGGATACACTTCTTGAGAGTGAAACGTGTAACCAGGTTGTGGAACGGCTCTCAAGGAGAGTTGTGGGAGTTGTATCATGTGGGATTTTGAAGTCTGCACTGGACAATCCTGGATTGCCCCAAGGAGACAGATGTGGATTTCAGAATAGCTGTTTTCTAGCTCTGCTATATCGGCTTCTGGGTGGGCATGATGGAGGGTAGAGAAGAGAGTGACAGGAATCGTTCAGAAATTATTCTGAAGCCACGCTGACTTGACAAGGAGTCAGCCGGCATGATCACTGTTATTGCAAGAAACTGCCACCCCGGGCTCTGTCTCAGCAAACTGTGGATTGATTGAAGCAAACTTTCATCTTCCCTATAAAGATACGTAATGGTTCTCACCAGAGCCAAGGACATGAAATGTAAATTGGCTCTGTGAAGGAAAAATAAAGTCCGTTTTGTAGACAGATTTGTTTAATAGCCTCATTTCTCTCCAGTGCTTTTGCCAATGCATTCTACTCCAGGTGGTCCTGTGTACTGTGTACAGGGTTAGGAGTCATGCTTGTGTGATTATACAGTGTGAACATGGGGGGAGTGGGGAGGAAGAACCTCCAGTGTGCAATGTCTGCTTTAGCCTGCACATAATGTGAGAAGGATCTTCTGTTATCTAGCCACATCTTATGTACGGTAGCCTAAGCAGTCTAATCTATCTGCCCTCAAATCTAAATCATGTTTGCAACTTTAGCAAGCAGCAGGGCATAGCAGACTGAGCACAGGACTGAGATCCAGGAACTCCTGTATTTAATACTCAGCTCTGCCAGGACTATAAAACCTCAGGAAAAGCCCTTCAGTTTCCCCATCTGTGACATGGGGATTATAATTTATAACCTGGACCAACCTTGTACACTGCTGGTAAGTAGTTAATTGCTGTGCTGTAAAGCTGCTGAAAACTGCTACCATGCTGAAATACAGAACTCCCAAAAAACTCTTACATACAGACTCTAGGTTGGACATATTTTGGGTTCCAGAGGCTTTTGATTCTGCCCACATCCATCTCCATAATGAATCGTTGCTATTTTTTCAATAACAAATATGTTGCACATGATGTAGGGATGAGATGAGCCCTTTGCTCTGCATGTCTGTGAATAGATGCGCTAAACCAAAATTCTGTCTTTATGTCCTTGGGATAACAGCTGACCTTGTATTTTACTTTATGGGTAATTTTTCCCCAATGTGTGTCCAGAGAAGGCCAATGACTTGGCTCATGATTTGGCTCATTAGACATGAGATGGACCATTGGTTCTTTTCTCTACATTCAGGGCCAGATTCTCAGCTGGTAAAAATGGTTGTAGTTGCCTTGAAACCAGTGAAGCTACACCAGTTGATACAAGCTGAGCATCTGGCACACAAACTCTCTGACTGGTGCATCTCTAGTTCAGAAGGGAGTTAAATGTACGCAATAGATATTTCATTACTTGTATCTCCAATGAGCCCCAAGTTGCAGCAGATCTACAGAGATCTGCAGTGATTTCAGAACTGCTGGAAAACTGAATCAGTGCTACTAAAGGTGTGGGGGGAGCCAAACATTAGCATAAAGCAATTGTTCATTAATCAACATGGATATAGATCACATTGTATAGACAACAAATTTCCCTGGAGTTCTTCAAAATAAGGGAAAACAAGTCATAAAAGGAAGTGCAGGAAAGAGCTAAGATTGCAGTTAAGTTTTTACAAAGAATAAAGGAAGGAGTCTTTCCAGTTGCAATAGAAATAGCATTTCTGGGGATTCAAGGCAGCAAACTGAGAGCATTTCAGCCAAAGATGGATCTCCAATTGGGAGGTGTGAAGGGGCACTAAGCTTTTCATCCTCACAAATTGCAATTTTGAGTATCTGTGCACACAGAAATGAAAGCTTGTTTTGAGACTTTACAAAATCATGTTCTAAAATTAGGCTGTACTAAGAATTACAGGGGAGGCAAGTTGACAGAACTCTGTGGGCCTGGATCTGCACCTCGTTAATCACTGAGGAAGTTTGGATCAGCCCTTCCTGATTCAGGGCTCTCTCTGCTATGCATGCTACCCATCTCATAACTTGCTTGGAACACCTCTGTGGCATGGTGTCTGTAGCTTGTGAGTGTTGTTGCTGGTCTCTGTTGACATCATATTAGCACTAGCAGCAATCTAGGGAAGTAGGCTAGGGTGGAGAGAAAGTTTGAGAATTCCTGAGGAAAGCAGGAACTTGCAAAGCGTTTACTTTCTGAATACTGTTGCCTGCTTGACCAAGCAGTGGCTGAAACCAGTGGCCTGGCAGGAAGGTTTCTGTTTGGATGGGAAACCAATGATACAGCTGTAGAGTATGTTCTTCGTGTCATTTGTTCATTTACAAAAATGTACACCAGCTCTTTCTATGAACACCGGCAGTAACATGATACACACAGGCAGCCCCCTGTTGCTGAAATGCAAGATAAGGCGTTCCAGCACGTCCCAAGAAGCAGCTGTCTTTGCCCATCTCCAGAGACAGAATTCAATCACTTTGTTCCAACTGCCTCATAGTTGCACTTTAGTGCAGGGACGAGGGGGTGTCTGGAAAAGTCGTGAAGAGCTTCCCAACTGGGTGTGTGCATGCATGCATGCACAAAGGGATTCTCTCAGCATCCGCAGAAGAATGGAATTCTTAGATGCTCTGTCCTCAGAAGAAATGAATGCCAGAGACATGGAACCATGTTGCTCTCAATACCTCCTACTCAAAGCTTCTGTCAGTTAGTCCCCTGCTGATGGTGATTCCCGTACTGAAGGACAAAACAGAAACTGGTCCTGCTCAGAGACTTAATTGTACAACAATCTTTAGCAAAGACAAGGTGGTTCCTTCTGCTTTCCTGCTGTTACCGCTTGTCTTGTATTTGACTGAAATGTGCTGGAGATGGTAGAACTGTCCCAGAAATGGCTTCCCCTCAGAGGATTTGTCTTAGGCTGTCATTTCAAGGACTCCGCAGATTTCAGAGATTCAAAAGAGAAAGACTTTACCCCCCTAGATTCCATGGTGATGTAGCCAGCATGAGAACCTACTAACAAAGTAAAGTCCCAACTGTGCTTTTGCAGCTGCTGTTGCTTGCTTGTCCCTGACTGGATTCCTGGTGCAGGTTTCCAGATGCACACCCCTTTGTACAATTATTTAATAGGACCCCAAACTGGTTTGAGGCTATCCTAGACAGCAGGAAAACTACCATGAATATCGATATACTTCTGCCATGCATATTTCTGTGGATTTCAGGTATAAAACTGAATAGCCCATTCATTCTGCAATATCTAGGCCCAGGAAGGCTAAGGATAATGCTTTGGCTTAGACTGTGGATTTCTGCCTTTTGTTGTTTCATCAACAAAATACATTCTAGGCATTTTGCTGTATTACTTTACAAGTCAGGATAAACTTAAAAAACAACAAATGGTCTGGTAGCACTTTATAGGCTACCAAAACATGTAGATGGTATCATGAGCTTTCATGGGCACAGCCCACTTCTTCAGATGACTAGAGTCATCCGAACTCCGGTCATCTGAAGTGGGCTGTACCCACGAAAGCTCATGATACCATCTACATGTTTCGGTAGCCTATAAAGCGCTACCAGACCATTTGTTGTTTTTTAAGTTTATCCTGTACAGATTAACTCGGGTACCCCCTGAAGCTTCTTTACAAGTCAGTTTTGGGAAGAGGAGATCTTTGGAGCTGAGCATTTATCTCAGTAGATTTCACTTCCAATCTGTCATATTATGATATTAGCCAGTTTACAATGATGGGTGAGTCGGGTGGGGGGGTTAGAGGGAGGAGTTAGTTAGCCTACCTGTCTGAGCATCCACAAGTCCTGGTAGCTTGCACTAGGTACAGCTTTTCCCCACTCCTACAGCTCTGATAACGCAGATTTGCCTGTGACTTTGTCACCATGTAGGTTGGAGGACACACCATGCTGCCCATCCGCTGGATGCCCCCGGAGAGCATCATGTACCGGAAGTTCACAACAGAGAGTGACGTATGGAGTTTTGGGGTGATCCTCTGGGAGATCTTCACATATGGGAAGCAGCCCTGGTTCCAGCTCTCAAACACAGAGGTACCCTCTAAACCATATTGTCTTGGGCTGGAGAGGGGAGATATGGCAGTAAGGGGCATAGTCATGCTACGTGTGTGTTGCAGGATATTTCAGGAACTGAAATCTGCAAGTGGGTTATTTCACCTCCCTCATTCACCTTGGAAAACCCGGGCCCAGCACACCATTCATATTGTCAGTAGGAAGTCCTACCCCTCCCCCACCTCACATGGCATTGCTGTTCACAGCATCATGGTCTTGCAGAGAAAAGTCTAGTGAAGCTATGGTTTTTGTCTGGGAAATTCAGCGTGACAGAGGTGCTTACTTTGAGAAGAACCCCTAAACCCTAATTACTCCTTTCCCAAACCTGTCCCTTCCTCCTGGGTTTGAATCAACCACAAGTAAAGTAAGGTATATGGGAGGCTAACCCCTCCCTATGCTGGCTTTAAGCAGTAGCCCATTGCAAGTAAATTATTACACTGATCTCGGTTTCTCCATCTGTGAAATGGGGATAGTCAAACTAACCCATCTACTAACCTGAAATAGTGCTTTGAACATACAGAGCTGATACAATTGGGCCCCGCCTTTCCTCTGTCCCTTTCCCTTTTCTCCTCAAAGGAGAGAATGCACAGGCAACCTGTGAACGATATTGCATACATGTTCATCTTGCTCGGTGTTAGGGCTTTGCCTGCCATGACATGTTTGCTGTGAGCATGCTGGTTAGGAGCAAGCAGGGAAGACTCATGCAAAATCCAATGGCCACTGGAGAATTGATTCCACTAGACCTTATAGTGTCACTTAAATGAGTATGAGCAAGTCTGGGATAGACACCCTCCACTCTGAGACATCTACAGGGGACATGAGCAGTGTTTCCTGTAAGCTGAGTACTTGGGCAGCCACCCAGGAATGATTCAAATGCCGCACAGCTGATTAGAAGAGCAGCCACAATCGGCCACACATGTTTCAATTGGTGTTGCAGATCCATATGTGCCTCAGTGCACATAACAAAATTCATTCTGCTCATAGATGGAAAACATTAGAGGGAACATTGGATATGAGTTTAGATTTTGTCTGGCTGTTGTCCTTTTAAATGTAAAGTGAACCTTTTAAAACATAATGCTAAATGCTAGACGAGACCTTCACTGAGGGGGAAGATGGAATAGGGCACAGGACTAGTGACAGACCACCTGAAAACCCAAGTGAGCCCTACTGGCTAAAGGTAAACTTTGCTTCCTCTCTACAGATAGGGCTCTCACCATGGGTCTTTCAAATACAGGAAGCCTGTTAGGGTATGTCTAGACTACATGGCTCCGTCGACGGAGCCATGTAGATGTGTTTACTAGACATAGCAAAATGAAACAGCGATTTAAATAATAGCCGCTTAATTTACATCAAAATGGCCGCCACGCTGTGCCGACGATCAGCTGATTGGCACAGCTGGGCAGTCTAGACGTGCCGCGGTCAACAAGGGAAGCCTTTGACGACCGCTCCGGTAAACCTCATTTCATGAGGCTTCCCTTGTCGACTGCGACGTGTCTAGACTGCCCCGCTGTGCTGATCTGCTGATAATCGACGGCCATGTAATCTAGACATACCCTAGGGGTCCTCGTTCATGTCTGTCTGCCGGCTCACCTAAGGCCCCCAAAATGGACTCTGCCATTATCAGCTGCTTCTCCAAATTTGCTTCTGCTCTCGCTATTTCTGTGCAGACCAATGATTCTCTGTTTGGATGTGTAGCGGGCCCCATTACTAATCACAAGCGATAAATGCCAGGTCCCCCTCACTGGTCTGCCTGCCTCACCACACTGTTTGATATCTGCATTTATCCACAGTATGTCCATTATGCCAGGTCATGACACGCAGACACCGCAGTGCCGGGACTCATCACTTCCAGACAGGGGGCTAGTCAGTGATAACAGCTCTCTGACAAGTCACTTTGTTTTTCCCTTTTCCATCCTTTTCCATGGCAAGCAGGATTCAAAGAGCAGGTGCTTGGGGAATTGGGTTCCCCTGGAGTCTCTCTAAAGACACCATTTCATGCTGCACGAGCCACACACATTTTTCTCATAAGCAGCAGCAACCTGACCTAGAGTGAGGTGTGAACATTTGCAAGATTTTCTTCCATTGTGGATTTGATCCAAGATGAAACAGTGTTCTGTTTGCTGCATTCAAACATAAAAAATTAGACAAATTTGCTCTGGGAGAGGCAAGTGGGAAATGATGCTCTGAAATCCCTCTGTAGAATTTTCCTGGGTTTCACCGTGGAAAAAACTTTCATTTTTAGATTAAAAAAAAAAAAGGCTCAGACCGTCAGGAAAAACTGACATAACACTGCAGGTTCATCATCTTCTCCGCTGTATAAAGTACCGCTGGGCTCCTTTGACCAACTTTTTTGGTCCATAGGGGCAGTCTGGTAATGAGGTGTCAAACAGGAAAGAGTTGTGTCTGGAGTTAACAGTGGCTGCAAAATCAAAAGTATACTTCACTGTGGTTGTAAAACTGCAGCTGCAAAGCAGGAGGCAGGTGCAGAGAATCTGTTGCTACCTGTCACCAGCTGGGATCCTGCACACCTCAAATCAGGGGGCTTGCTGGCTCGTTACTGATCTAATGACATGGTTATCATCCCGAGCTCAGCAGAGGTATGTTCTCAGCACTGTGCGGTGTGGGATTCACCTTCTCTGTTCTGTTTCAGGTCATCGAGTGCATAACCCAAGGCCGAGTCCTGGAGAGGCCCCGTGTCTGTCCCAAGGAGGTTTATGACATCATGTTGGGCTGCTGGCAGAGGGAACCTCAGCAGCGGCTCAACATCAAGGAAATCTACAAGATTCTTCATGCTCTGGGCAAGGCCACACCGATCTACCTGGACATCCTTGGCTAGCAGTGGCCACTTGTCAAAAATTCCTGCTCCTTCCTTCCTCTGTCCTCCCTACCTCCTCTTCTCCCCAGGCCCTTCAGCTCCCAAGCAAACATCTTCATATAAACTCAAGTGCCTGCTACACATACAACACTGAAAAACAAAACAATCTGTAAGGCAGTTTGGCTTATATATATTTATAGATATATAGATATAGATATATATACCTTCTACACCAATACAGAAAGAAGCTGCTGTTACAGAAACTCTAAGACTTAAAAAAAAAAAAAAAAAAAAGGAAGAGAAGAAACTTAAAGTACTTAAAAAAAAAAAAAGAGGAGGAATCCTTCCCCCAAGCTGTGGAGCAGTGAAATGTGACCCCACTGTGCGTTGTCCGGTTGGGCTGAGCTCAAGACTCCTGCAAGCGCAGAGACGCAGTCCCAGGGAAAAGCTCTGGGAGGAGGCCCTGCCCCGTTTGTAAGATATGCACTGAATGTGTAACTCCGTCCCTCCGCCCCCCCATGGGGTTTAGGCTCTGAGCCAGGGCAGTGCCCCGGAGGAACTTAAGATTCTACCCACCCACCTTTCCACTCTTTTCCTCCTTTCAACATTGCAGGACAATTTTTCTAATTTGCCGATTCTTAAACGTATCGACTCAAGGCTTTTGGAACATACAGTAAAGGATCGCGGCACCTACGGGTAAACCACACATGCGGAACAGCCACACTCCCACAGAACGCAGACGTCAGGACCGTAACCGCTGCCCAGAAACAGCCCTTGGTCAGACTCTGGAAATAGTCCTGGGGACTAGAGCAGTTGCCTGTGAAGCCATACAGAGAGCAGAGCTGGGGCGGGACCTGAAGCACCATTCTAAGGATCCTTTGACTGCACTTCGGCATGCGAGACAGGCACCAAACCCACGCATCACCCTCCTCCCCTCCAAAGAGGGGATGGTTTTGAAAACAAATTCCACCTCCCTGCTTACTTTGCCAGGGGACGTGCTAGAGATGGGAGGAGATGGGGCAAATTCATCCCTGGTGCAATGCCGATGAAAGCAGCCCCCCTCCCTCAGCATGTGGAATCTGACTTGCACTGCTGCAGGGGTGCTCTTCAGGGTTAGTATGCCATGCTGCCCCTCCTCCCTGCCCCCACGTCCCCCATCTACTGCCCTCTCCCTTGGTCCAGTACCTGCCAAAAGGGAGCGGGGGTGGGGTGCAGGAGAAACAAAGAGGCCTGGGAGATGGCTGGAAACCTATCAGCACCTGCCCAGGCCACGTTGACATTCCCCTCACGTCGCCAGGCCCTGAAAGGATTGATGCATCTGCCTTTGAGCGGCTGTGAAAATGCAGAAGCTGAAGAATAGCTTCACAGGCAACCCGGGGAGTGGGGGGAGGGGACAGTGGTGCCTTCCTAAAGAGACGGCCGCAAATGGCCACTGCCGCCAGCCTCGCATGTCTATGAAGACAAAGGCCTGGCCAAGGAGAGGAGGACAGCCAGGGGAGGGGAGGGAAGCAGGCCCCATTCTAGGCCCCCATCAGTAAAAGGAATCCGCGTCCTGGTGGAAGGCTTCCTCAGAGTCAGGCGCCTGCTAGGTGCAGGCCTGGGAAACAAACATTTCTGGTCTGTTTCTCCTCCGGGGCATGGAGGACAAGGGGCCAACGTGCTGCACGGTGGCTCTAATCACAAAGAGGGCCCGGGAACAGTAACAGTTGTCCAGGCAGGGTCTGACAGGCGACTGCTGCAAACACAGAAATAGCTGGTTGGGATGTGGCCCTTGTCATTAAAGGAGTGGGGAGATCCCCCCAGCATCTCCTGCCCAGAGCAATCGACAGCTTTTGAGAAAACAAGCTGCTGTCTAGATGGAGACATGGCTGTGGCATGCTGCACTGAGGAAAACCCCCATCCCTTCGCCCCTACAATCACTCCATTCAGCTGGAGTTGTCTTGTTCATGGCTTACATCAGCAGAAGGGCCCTGGCATAGCACAGGGAAGCCAGAGGGAGGCCTCTCAGGTGCTGGTGGAGCGCAGTCTGCAGGATCTAACGCTGCTGGAGTGGGGCGGGTGCAGCAGAGGATGTGGCTCAAGGGGTGCTTAGAGGCATTGATGAGCGGAGTGGGGGGGACAGAACATGGCTCTTCGGCTCTCCTTATAACAGTCAGGCTCTGTCTGGGCATTGCTATAATGGGTGAGGCCAGTGCAGCAGACTCTGGAGCCAGGGCCGCGGTCGAGGCTGTTGGCATCACATGGCTGTATGATTGTATGTGGGTCGCTTTGGATCACAGAACTGAGCTGTTGGCAGGAGAACAGGTGGGGAATGTATGGCCCTGGAGATCATAGAGAAACCATGGCTCTGATGAGGCTTTGGTGAGGGAGCCATCCAGCCTCTCCCCGCCCCCATTTAACTAAACTTTCAACCTTTTTCCCCCAGTTATAGCACTCAGACCCCACAACTGCATGTTAAATTCAGGAACACCCCATCTTCCAGCCCTGCTGCAAACCAGGGATTCCTCCCCGCTTTCTCATGAATGGTGGGTTCCCCAAGCCAATTGCGTGTGGTGGCACCTGCAGGGGCAAGGCAAGACATCAGGCTTACACGCAGCATGGTTCTTAATAACTGGTCTAATGACAGGAGGGGATGTTGTCCCCTGGAAGCTGTTAAGCTCCTGTGACCATGATTCAGGCTCTCTGACTGCCCTATGCTTAGCCCCACCAAACTCAGTTATGGCTTTGGGAAAAGGTTCTCTTGTCAAAGCTTGTTTTGAGCAGCTGCTCAGCAAAAAAGCGAAGCTGAGTTGATACTGTGCCATGGAACCATGATTCCCTTGATGCTGCTGCTTTTGTTTGTTTTGTGTCCATAAGGGTGAGGGGAATTTGCTGCAGCCCCCGCAGGCATGTGTGGGAGTCAGGAAGGAAACTGGGCCAAGTTACAGGGGAACTTACCCAAGAATTAATACGTGTAACCCTTTTGTCGGTAGCAGTCAGCAGCCATAAGGGCCGGGTTCTCTCAACAACGTAACCAAACTAGCTCGAGCCCCCACCCAGTAAACTGGGAAAATTCCAACTTACCCACTGGGAGCCTTTAGAGGCAATTCTTCCCCTCTCGCAAACACTGAATTGGAGATAGAAACAGTCTGTTTAATAACAGTAATCTAGTATCAACCTACAGGAACACACATTAAAAATGAAAACCCCCAGAGTCCACAGGGCTGAGACTTTTGCTTAAAGATCTTTAGTCCAACCCCCAACTCATGGGCTGTGTCTAGACTGGCCAGTTTTTCCAGAAAATCAGCCGCTTTTCTGGAAAAACTTGCCAGCTGTCTACACTGACCGCCTGAATTTCCGCAAAAGCACTGACTTCCTACTGTAAGAAATCAGTGCTTTTTGTGGAAATACTATGCTGCTCCCGTTCGGGCAAAAGTCTTTTTCCGAAAAACTTTTGCGCAAAAGGGCCAGTGTAGACAGCAGAGATTTGTTTTTGCGATCGGGGTTTTTTTGCGGAAAAGCGCGTCTAGATTGGTTATGGACGCTTTTCCGCAAAAAGTGCTTTTGCGGAAAAGCATCCTGCCAATCTAGACGCGCTTTTCCGAAAATGCTTTTAACGGAAAACTTTTCCATTAAAAGCATTTCCAGAAAATCATGCCAGTCTAGACGTAGCCATATAGTATGCTTTTCCCTCATTTCAAACACCCCGCTCACGGCTGTCCAATCAGTGCAGACCCAGAGTTCATAGTTTTCCCCTCGTTGAGCATGTGGCAATGCCACCTATGTGCTGCTCCCACCTCTGGCCACCCCGCCAGCCAGCCACTCCCACCCGCTGCCCCTCCAGCCGCCCCCTCGCCGATACTGGCCTTGTGCTAGATTTCATTCTGGGCCAAACCTAGTGATTTCAGCTCTGTGATTTCTGCTTCCCAGTGATTTCAGCTCTTGGCCCACAGCATAGTCCAATCAAAAGATTCCAACATCTGCTGGAATAAAATGTTAAAATAATAAAGAGACTCCTTATGGAGTCTGTTGTAGTTCTATCATTAGAACGGGGTGGGAGGAAGGAGAGGAGAAACAGGTTAAATCAGTCTTACAGTTCACGCCTGGAGGGCATGCACTCTACGGCTGCGTCTAGACTGGCATGATTTTCCGGAAATGCTTTTAACGGAAAACTTTTCCATTAAAAGCATTTTCGGAAAAGAGCGTCTAGATTGGCACAGACGCTTTTCCACAAAAAAGCACTTTTTGCGGAAAAGCGTCCGTGCCAATCTAGATGCGCTTTTCTGCAAAAAAGCCATTTTCGTGATCGGGGCTTTTTTTGCGGAAAACAAATCTGAGCTGTCTACACTGGCCCTTTTGCGCAAAAGCTTTGCGCAAAAGGGACTTTTGCCTGAATGGGAGCAGAATAGTATTTCCGCAAGAAGCACTGATTTCTTACAATAGGAAGTCAGTGCTTTTGCGGAAATTCAAGCGGCCAGTGTAGACAGCTGGCAAGTTTTTCCAGAAAAGCGGCTGAGTTTCCGGAAAAACTGGCCAGTCTAGACACAGCCTACTGGTTTAGCGCTCTGCCCTTCCCCCCTGTTGACTTCACAGAGTCTGGCAGAGGAAGCCTTGTCCAGCTGAGATTTTTTAAATGGACAGTTTCTCTCCTCTGAACTGATTTAAACAGTCTGACTTTTCTGCATTCCTTATATGATCGCAGTGCTTGCAGTTATCTTACAATTCCTGCATTTAGTGTTAACACAGTTTGTGACCCCCCACAACAGCCAAATTGGTATCTAGCAGGCCTAAGCAAACTGAGTGAAGTGTATTTACATAACCACACCCTGGATTTTTCCCATTCCAGTGTGAACTGTATTTACATAACAACTGTTGAATACCTAGCAGGTCTAAGCAAACTGAGTGAACATAACCACACCCAGGATTTCTTTCCCATTCCAGCTGACTGCAATGGAAGCATTGATTCAGACCCTGCTTACATATGGAATCCCTTTAATGAGCTCTTTAATTATGGCTCTTTCAGGACTAGAAGTTCCTAATGGTTACAGAGCCTATATGGTCCTACTGTGTCAGAGATTGGGTAGAATTTGGCAGGCAGTGTTCCCCAAAGCAAAGATCTATAATGTGGCTGTCTTTGTGGACACAAGAAGCTCCAGCATTGTGCAGATCCTCCATTCGCTCCCTCACCCCCCAGGAAGAGGGTTAATTACAGGCAGTCCGCAGGTTACGTACAAGATAGGGATTGTAGGTTTGTTCTTAAGTTGAATTTGTATGTAAGTGGGAACTGGTACATATTGTAGGGGAAACTCTAGCCAAACATTTCTCCAGAGTTCAGTTTTATTCTCCCACACCTCACTTCCCTCAGTCCTTTATTCTCAAGCTGAGGTGTCTGCTGAGAAAAGCCGCTCCGCGTCTCCCTGGTCTGCTGGGGGGGGAGGGGCGCTAGCTTCGCGTCTCCCTGGTCTGCTGGGGGGAAGCAGCTAGTGCAGGGTTGCCTCACCCCGTTTGTAAGTAGGGATCCGATGTAAGTCGGATCCATGTAACCCGGGGACTGCCTGTATTGCTCTATTGCCAAGAATGCCAGAGCTCTCCCCAACCTAGTTACTTATGTCCTGTCCCACGGGACATCAACCAGCTTATTTCAGACCCCTCCCCAGGATATTCCCATCACTCTTCTAGTCCCACGTGCCCTGAGAAAGGGGAGGTGGGCCAGGCCTGAGGGCAGTCCTGCCATCTAGCTGAGAACATGACTCTTGCACTTCATTGTGGTGGCAGTAGGACACTTTTACTTAAGGAAACAATTAACCCAAGCAGATCTGTTGGAGGGTCTCACCCAGATAGAAACCTATCGGGCTTGAGGGCACTGGAGCTGTGCTCAGAGGGCAATACTGTGGTGCCAAAGCTATGCACTGTGTGAGGCCATCCTGCATTGGCCAGGGGTTGTGGCGACAGTGACCTCACAGGTTTGTCTCCTTTTTTCTGTGACTTGCCCTATTTCTAACACTTAAGTGAAATGGATACTTCTTGAGGAAGGGCCGTCGAGAGCTCAGTGTTTAAATGGGGCTCAACCTTGTCTCTTGAAGTAAGCCTGCTATTTTGCATGCCTGCATTGTTGCACTCACAGTTGTGTACCATCCTGTTTTTGCACACTCACCTCAGATTCAGATGGTCATACATGCTTTGTATGTGTAAACCAAGTAGCTAGGTTTCAGACCAGCTAGCATAGGAGTGAGCAAATATTGGCCTGCAGGCCGGATCGAGTTCACCAGGGTTAGCCCCTGATGGATCACTGCTGCTATATTTACTTGTGCCTCCACAGGTATGGACGATTGCAGCTCCCATTGGCTGGGAATGGCAATCCGTGGACAATAGGAGCTACAATCACTCATACTTATGAAGGTGCAGGTAATTATAGCAGAGGCATCTTTCCAAGGGCTAACCCTGGTGGACCAGTGCCATTTTATTACACACTCCTAACCTAGCACATGCATGTTAGTTCAAGGTTTTGAATTTGCATGGACTTGGCTGTGAAAATGACATACAAAAACTTGAATGTGGAGGAATATGTGTGCAAAAGCAAGTGTGAAAGTTTTGGGGTTCAGTTATAGAGGCTGCCTTTTGAAAATGTGGTCCTCAAAGCTCAGTTGATTGCCTCTCTCCAGTAGTGGGTAGAATGAGCTGTCTCAATTAGAGAGCACTTGGAAATGGCCTAGGAAGGAAGGGAAGAGTTTTACAAGCCCACAGTACCACTTGGATTATATAAACCATAATTGTATTAGGAAGGGCTAGTGTAATATTAAATTCTTCTTCGAGTGCTTGCTTATGTCCATTCCATCTAGGTGCGTGCTGTGTGCACAAGTTCCGGAAGCTTTTAACCCTTAGCAGTATCCTTGAGCCAGCCAGGGAGTCCCCTAGAGTGATGCCGCTATATCAGTACATATATATCCCTGCTGGCCCCTTGCACCCTCAGTTCCTCCTTACTGCCCATGATGGTTGCTAGAATGCTTGGCTTACAATTTTGCGTGTGTGCCCTTAGCACCTTTTCTTCTCTTAATCACTTGTAAATAATGAAACTTAAAAAATAACATCGTCTTGCAGCACTTTAGAGACTAACAACATTTGTAGATGGTATAACCATCTACAAATTTGTGGGTATAACCCACTTCTTCAGATGAATGGAGTTAAAGAGTGTCCATGCTAAATGAATCTGATAGAGTGGGTACTAACTGCTCGTAAGAACCAGGTGCTTGGTGTTTTATGTCATTAGGATGTGGAATGAAGCAGGCCATCCATGCAAGGTCTTTGTTTAGACCTTTGTTGCAGGTATCAAACTTATAAATGAAATTAAGTTCTGCAAGCTCCCTTTCAAGCTGGTTTTTTAAATTGGCTCGCAATAATAAAAAACCAAGCACCGGGTAATTAAGAGCACTTAGTACCCACTCTATCAACTTCATTTAGCATGGACACTCTAACTGACAATTTTTTTCCTTTCTTTTTCCTTCTCTCCCTCTGCGGCCTTCTCTTTCTCTGCTATTTATTTGGAACCTAGACTCCTTAACTCCATTCATCCGAAGAAGTGGGTTGTGACCACAAAAGCTCATGATACCATCTACAAATTTTGTTAGTTTCTATGGTGCTACAGAACTATTTGTTATTTTTTAAGTATTTTCAGTTACAGACTATCTCGGCTACCCTCTGAACCACTTGTAAATAGTTCATTCCTTTGTAAATAGAGTAGGTAGTTAACTGAAGTTTTTGTGTAGAGTTATGTGTTTGCACTTCGTTCCCCCCAGGGTGGAATGCCAGGACCTCATGACTTCAAGCCCTGTGCACAGTGCCAGAAGCCCATGCCCTGTGGCAACCCCCACAAGCGGTGCCTGAAGAGTGTTGGAGAGGGACATTTGACTGACACCTGCAAGATTTTAGGTCATTCAAGCCTAGGACCAAAAGAGAGTGGGATTCTAGGCTGAAACTGCTCTTAATGGAGTCTGTGTCTAATCTGCAGCACTGGGCCCTGTGCCATCCATGAGAAGTGCACTGATGTCGGTGCACTAGGCAAGCGCCAGGCTGAGACACTGCAGCGTCTGGCCACTCCCCCCGAGGATGTCCAAGAAAACACGGAGAATATTTTCATCAAGAAGAGAGCATGGGGTGCGTCCATAAGGGGGACACCCAAAAGCTACATCCTTGCCCAGGCACAACATGTAGATGGAGGTTGAGCTCCGCGTGGATGAGTAGTGCTGAGGTCCAGGACCTGTCAGTGGAGGAGGTCCCCAAATCGTTGACCCTGGACACATTTGCCATGGCCCATGAAGGGCATGGAAAGACACTACCCTCAGTTTATGCAATCCATTCCTCAATGGGACCTGAACCTCATGATCATAGGTCTCATGCACCCCTTGTTCGAGCTATAACCACATGTTCCCTTTCTCACCTCTCCTGGAAGGTAACTTTCCTTGTTGCCATTACATTGCAGAATGGGTCTTGGAATTGAGGGCGCCTACTTCAGAGCCCCCATAACACCATGTTCTATAAGGACAAGGTAAAGCTGCACCCACAACCAGCCTTTTTACCTAAGGTGGTGTCCCCATTCCACATGTCACAGGAAATTTTTTTACTGGTCTTCTACCTCAAACACCATGCAGACTGGAAGGAACAGGCATTACACTCCTTAGATGTAAGGAGAGTTCTTGTGTTTTATTTAGACAAGACAGGCCTGTTTCGCAGGTCCACGCAGCTCTTCAACTACATAGTGGATAGGATGAAGGCCTCCCAATGTCGGACCAGTGTTTGTCCTCATGGATCATGGCATGTATTAAGAGCTTGCTATGACCAAGCAGGGAAACCATCCCCTCCTATCACTGCACATTCCACCAGAGCCCAGGCCTCCTCTACAGTCTTTCTAGCACAGGTACCGATCCTAGACACCAGTAGGGTGGATACCTGGTCATCGGTCCATACTTTTACTAACCACTATGTGATCACTCAGCAGGCTAGAGAGGGCTAGAGAGCTATTAGCAGGGCTGTATTATAGTCGGTTTCCTCCTAGGTTCCGACCCCTCCTCCATGGTCACAATTTGGGAATCACCTAGATGGAATGGATATAAGCAAGCACTCAAAGAAGAAAAATGGTTACTTACCTCGTAACTGTTGTTCTTCAAGATATGTTGCTTATGTCCATTCCAAATCCTGCCCACCTCCCCTTCGTCAGAATGTCCGGCAAGAAGGAACTGAGGGGGTAAGGAGCCAACAGGGGTATATATGTGCTGATATAGCAGCACCACTCCGGGGGACTCTGGCTGGCCCAACGAGTACTGCTAAGGGTAAAAAGCTTCCGGAACTCATGCACGCAGTGGATGGAATGGACATAAACAACACATCTCAAAGAATAACAGTTACGAGGTAAGTAACCATTTTTTTCCCAGTGATGCTGATGGTAGTAACTGAAACAAACAAAAAATAAATTGTGTGACTAGGACCATAGGAAAACGAGGCCATAATTCTGAGCAAACACTGGTTTAAAAAAAAAAAAAAAACAGAAGCAAAGGTCACCAACAGATGAATCTGATCTGTGTAGTGTTGTAAGCTTCTCGGGCCTGATATACAAGCAGAACAAGGCCTGAGCAATGTTAATCCTTTCATGGACAAAGGAAAATCCAAAGCTAAGGCTACTGTTTTCTCTTCATAAGAAAGGCTTTTACCTGTCAGGACCCAAGTGTATTTTCTGACTAATATGCTAGTGATACCATCCATTGTAACTAGAAAGCCAGAACCCGGGTAAGTAAGGAAGGAATTGACTTAAAGCACTGTTCCCTGTTAGGTGTATGTATTTGTCATTGGTGCATCTAAACTGTGTTCTGTTCAGAGCTGGGGTCTTAGGCAGGTTTATTGTGGTTGCATATTTATTTTTATAACTAGGTATTGCACTCAACTGCAACTATCCTTTTACAGGCTGTGAGGGAAAAATGTTTCATTCAAGGATAGTAGCCAAATGTACTGAAAAAGAAGAAGGCCCTGCTTGCTCTCTGTGGGTGACTTTTACCCCTCAGGGTGGTCTGGTACAATTCTCCCTCTCCTGTGGGTCAACTGTATGAGTTTACTGGACTGAGTGACCCATGCCCAGTGCCTTCCCGTACAGTGACATGTTCACCTGTCCTAGAGCTTAGCATCTGAAGCTCAGTGTTGAGCTCAGTTATACACCACTAAATGGGATGCTGGCAGTAATGCCAGGCCAAGACCTAGTCTACTGAAGTCTAACTGAGAATGAGAGGGAAAGCTAAAGTATTTGTCATATTTAGGAGGGTAGTAAAGCACTGGAATGGGTTACGAAGGGAAGTAGTGGAGTCTCCATCCCTAGAGGTGTTTAAGTCTCGGCTTGACAAAGCCCTGGCCAGGTTGATTTAGTTGGGATTGGTCCTGCCTTGGGCAGGGGGCTGGACTTGATGACCTTCTGAGGTCTCTTCCAGCTCTATGATTCTACGAGGCTGTGCCAGTTTCAGGTCAGGGAAGAACCAGTGGTTGAGAAGACAGACACTGTAGAATGGATCGCTTGTCCCCTTCGCTTTCCATTCATCAAGACTTGGTTTAAGACTCTAGTATTTTTTATACAAGGAGGGGACCTCTATGAGGATTTAAACTCTGACAGGATATTTAGCACTTGGGTCATCCACATTGCATGAACCAGGACTTGATTCTGAAGCAATCCATCGTGTCTACCAGGTTGTGTGTTAGGCTGTTTAGTTACCCATTACAGGAAGGATGTGGATGCATTGGAGAAAGTCCAGCAGAAGGCAACAAAAATGATGACGGGGCTGGTGCACATGACTTATCAGAGGCTGAGGGTGTTGGATGTATTGAGTCTACAGAAGAGACTATAGACAGCAGCCTTCAACTACCTGATGAGAGGAGTCCAAAGAGGATGGAGAGAGGATGTTCTCAGTGGTGACAGATGACAGGAGGAACAGCAATTGTCTTGGTTGCAGTGTGGGAGATGTTGGTTGGATATTAGGAAAAACTATTTCCCTAGCAGGGTGGCGAAGCACTGGAATTGGTTACTTAGGGATGTGGTGGAATCTCCATTCCTGGAGATTTTAAGTCCTGACTTGACAAAGCCCTGGCTGGGATGATTTAGTTGGGATTAGTCCTGCTTTTAGCAGGGAGTTGGATTTGATGACCTCCAGAGGTCTCTTCCAACCCTATGATTCTGCAATGGTTCCATTCTGCTTTTTGGATGCATGCTGAGTTTCTGTAAATGTCAGTTTTCGCAAGTGGATGATGCTGACGGGAGCTTGGCCTGTGGTCAGGTCTGATGGTTCCATATAGCTGTGCCCTGCGTATTGTGGGAAGAGAGGACACCCATGCCAATAAAAGCACTAGGCAGATTCATGCTTTGCATCTTTGCAAAGGTACATCCCCAAATGCTCTGCTTGGCTGTGTCTTTCAAGGAGCAGAATGGGTCTGCACTTTTGGGGTGAGGATGCTGTCAACTTGCCAAGGAGAAGAAGCAGAGGGAAAATGTCCCTTTGTGTTCCTGTAGCATAATGCCCAAGTAGAAAAACTTGCTTAGCTCTGCTCCAGAATCACTATTAGAAACTGTGCCCCTAGCTGGGACCTTGTAGATTCTGTTTCTAGCTATGCCTGGAAACAGATACCCTGAGCGGCAGACTATGAAGTTGCAAATGGCATAGGCGTATGTAGTCTCTGCTCCCAGTGGGATGCAGATGTAGGAGTGCATCCTTCAGTCACTTTGATGCCCCTTGTTCATTGTCTTTACATCAGGCAGTGGTACAGTTTCCCAACAAAAGTGGCAGAAGTCTCATTACTTAGGTCTTTTAAAACTATACTGAACAAAGAGACTGGAAAATGGTGGAGGACAGACTTGCTTGGGACCCTAGGAGACAGCAGGCTAAGCGATATAATAGCTCATTTTCATATTTCGCATCTGTGATTTCTCACTAGCCTCAGTGTCACAAGCCATTTTAGACAAATGAGATGATCCTTCTTTACAGCCTCTGACTTCTTCTAAAACAAGCAGCTTTAGCATCCATTAAAGGAAGCAGATCATTATCACGTAACCCCTACTGCCCATCCACCCTCAGGAATCCCCTTTGAGAACTGATCTCCCAGCCAACAAAAGTGACTGATCCTACCACCTGAAACCAGTAGCTCAGTGGCTGTACTGAAAGGATGTTTAGCTGCTGAACTACTGGCTTCTTAAGACAAGGGCCCAGTGGGAGATGACTAAAATTACAACATTGGCAGGGCTGACTATTTTTTCTTTTGCTCACGCTGGCTCTCTGTTAGTCTCCAGCTTCCCTGATCTTTCCTGCTTTATATTTCGATAAGTGAAGATGCTTCATTCACTTCCTTCAGAAAAAATAAGACTGGCACAAGCCCTTTCGTTTTGCGGGTGTATGTGTGATAAGATTCCCCCCATCCCCACCCTCAACACACACGCTTTTCCATTCTGTCCTTGCAGCTCTCCAGGAGCGACAAACAGACTTTTTAAACTGAGTGAAAAGTCTTAATGTGAGGTGAATCTGAAGACCACAGTTTGGACTTCAAACAGTGAGAAAATTGGCGCTGAATGATTCCGCACACAAAGCAGAAAACTTTCATTTCCTGCAGGGAGGATGGAATTGACTGTTATATTAAGACTTCAGAAGAAGCACTGCCCTGGAGTAATTTAACCGCTGTCAGGCAATGTTGACATCTAGATTAACCTCTGTGCAGTGAATTTTACAGCAAAGCTCATTGTGATGCGTGTGGGATATCTCCTGTAAATCCCAGCTGAAAACAAGGGTGTCCCACCTCCCTCTATGAGAACAAGGGGAAGAACCCACCAAGCTACTGTGTTTCTTTTACCTCAGCAGAAATCGGCTCTGACCTCATCCAGCCCATTCCAGCTGAGGCAGGCTTTCTGCTCTGCTAAAGTGACAGGAGTTTCAGTCCATATTTTTTCCCCTCCCCCAGGTATTTAAATCAAGGGGATGAAAGACTCTCTGTGATTGACAAACAGTTCCTACCATATATCCACAGGCAGCAGACAGTCCAAGTTAAATTGATCTGGTTAACCAGCAGTGGCTGCTAGCCTCTTCCAAACCACTCCATTCCCAAAGTTAGGGCACTGCTCAGGCCTGATCCAGTGAGCAATGCTGCACACTCTCGTAGCTGCTGCCAACAGGCTGCATCTGGTGTTAACCAGCCAAACCACAGGCTAACATGAACAGTAGACAACACATGCATTAATTAAAGGAGTCAACACATGCATCAATTAAAGGAGAAGTCAAAAGCCATTGCAAGAGAAGTCTCCAAACTCCTTATTTCTTGGCTCTGGCTGTTAAATCCAAACTGGTTGTGAGTTAGGAGCAAGTACTGTTGGCATTTTCTTTAAGAGAATCTTCAGCAGCAAAAATTTCCAGGGCGGAGAGATATAGAAACAGAACTGCCTCCTCCTCCCTTTTGTGCTAGACACAAGACTCTCAATAGGCATTAGTAGCTGCCCAGTGAAACTGCCTGGTTCTTTTGATTTCCTCTGTGTAGACAAGCAAGGTGCGTCTAGACTGGCAAGATTTTGCACAAAAGCGGCCGCTTTTGCGCAAAAACTTGCCATCTGTCTACACTGGCCGCTTGAATTTGCGCAAGACTACTGACTTTGCAATGTACAAAATCAGTGCTTCTTGCGCAAATATTTTCATGCTCCCGCTCGTGAAAAAACCCTCTTGTGCAAGAATACTTGTGCAAGAGGGCCAGTGTAGACAGGGAAGAACTGTTTTGCGCAAAAAAGCCCCGATGGCTAAAATGGCGATCAGGGCTTTCTTGCGCAAAATCGCGTCTAGACTGGCCACGGATGCTTTTGCGCAAAACAGTTTTTGAGCAAAAGCATCCGTGCCAATCTAGACGCACTTTTGCGGAAATACTTTTAATGGAAAAACTTTTCTGTTAAAAATATTTCCACAAAATCATGCCAGTCTAGACACAGCCGCATTGTTAGCCAGAAAATGTCAGGAGTTGAGGGGTGTAGCCTGCATTCTAGCTATTCTTTATGCCTTTCTCTTCTTATTCATCTCCAAACTCAGAGTTGACCGTAATCAATAGCAGAAATTATAGGCACAAAGGACAAAAGCTCAGACTCTCAGTGGCAAACCCATAAGGCAAAATCTCCATCACATTTCTAGAATTTCCTTTCAGGAAAAAAAATTCTTTGTTAAAGACGTTTATTGTTTGTTAAATGCTCCGAGATCCCTAGAAAGAGGTGACTATAGAGTCAAGAGCCTCATTTTCAGAGGCAGTGCATGCATCATTAAGAAAGGGATTGATTATAAGACAGAAAATATCATGTTGTTTCTTGAATGCTGAGTGCAGATGTGGTTGCCCCATCTCAAAAAGAAAATATTGGAATTGGAAAAGGGTCAGAAAAAGGCAACAAAAATTATTAGAAGTATGGAACAGCTGCCATATGAGGAGTGATTAATAAGCCTGGGACTTTCAAGCTTGAAAAAGAGACAACTAAAAGGGGGTATGACAAAGATCTATACAATCATGACTGATGCGAAGAAAGTAAATAAGGAAAAGTTATTTACGCCTTCTCATAACACAAGAACTAGAGGTCACCAAATGAAATTAATAGGCATCGGGTTTTAAACAAACAAAAAGAAGCATTTCTTCACACAATGCACAGTCAACCTGCGGAGCTCCTTGCCAGAGGATGTTGTAAAAGCCAAGACTATCACAGGGTTCAAAAAAGCACTAAATAAATTCATGGAGGATAGATCCATCGGTGACTGTTCGTCAGGATGGTCATTATTGGTGCACCTCACCGCTGTTTGTCATAAGCTGGGAATGGGCAACAGGAAATGGATCACTTGTTTAGTCCCAGAGGGTTTTTTCATCCTCTCTGAAGCACTGATCTTGTCGGAAGACAGGATACTGGGCTAGATGGCCCTTTTGTGTGACTGTTCTTATGTTTGTGTGCAGTGCCCATTGACTTCACCTCAAGTTGTGTGCCCTCAGCATCTCTGAAATCAGGCCTATAAACACTCCTATGAGCTTTTATTTGCTTTTCTCTGTTAGAATGCAGCTGAAAAATTTGCTCTACGGTTACAGAGAAGGTCAGTCTGTCATGTTTTACTATGAAAAGAATACAATCAACCAATTTAACCACCAAAGAAAATCAAAATTGGCAGCCTCATGTAAAAAATAATCTGTATTGTATTTTGCTTTGGACATCCAAGCATTAATATTCTGCAAATATGATTTCCTCTTTGTTTTCATTATTGGTGCTATAAAATGTCAGCTACATTAAGAAACAAACTAAAAAAAAACCCTTCAGAAACCCAGCCGTTGGAGTTGGAAGTTATTTTGGCTGAGTCACAGTAAGGTTGGGGACCCTTTTGTTTCTCATGGGTATTAATGCACTGAGCACTCAATCTACTGCTGACTTTAAAAGCATTCCCTTTGTTAGCTGTATTTCAAAGATTACAAAAGCCTGGAATTCTTTGTGCCCCATGTGGGAAGCCAAAAGTACCAGGGTGATTTACCACTTTGCTATGGCTGGGTTTGTGACAGGCATTCCCTCTCTCCTAGGCAAAGCACCACTTCACAACCATCTTTGTTCCAGCTCAGGACTGGGTGTCTGTCCTCTTTCTTTGGGGCCATTCTGTCACTTGGGAGTGCTTTTGGGCAGTATTGGGTTCCAGCCTCTTGCCCTGATAGCTGGCTATCATAACTCCACAGCATGCAGAAGAATTGAGAGGTGCTCAGGAAGGGGAGACCTGTATTCTTTTCAACCCCCATCTAACTGCACCCCTGAATCTTAGACACTTGTTCTCATCACCATTGAGCAGGCATCTATACTGTCTACAGTGAATTCCAGATATTTTTTTCCAGAGAGGATACCGGGACCTCAGGACCTATCCATATGTTGCAGGAATTTAAAAGGCTCTTTCCTACGTGTATCCTCTTGAACTGGGCTGAACATGAGTTTCACTTGGCCAACAACTGATTTACTTTCATCCCTCCCACTCCTCCTCACCTCAACTCACTAAATAGTTATGTGCGATTGCCAAATGTCATAATCTACCCCCCGTCTCACATCATTAATAACTAAATTGACCAGCACCAGCCCTGGCATTTATTTCTAGGGTCATGCCACTATTAACATATCTGTGCAATAGAAACTGCCCAGTTAGTCTTCCCATTTGTTCCCTGTTTCTGCTCGTTAATGTGTGATCCATGGTAGGATGTTACCCCTTGCTCTGGTTATTCAGTTTCCTTGTTAGCCTCTTACGAAGGTCTTTTATCAGTCTTTTTGAAAATCTAAAAAAAGGACACAAAGTTCTACTTTATTATTTCGTTCCCTCTTCCAAAGCATTCTCACAGGCTAGTGAAAAAATGCACTCATACATAGGCTCTATCGGCATGTCGCTGTCTAGTTGCTTTCATCTGAGAGTTTCCCAAATACTACGTAGTTGCTTCCTGACGCTTTCCCCTAATTCTGCAATTAGAATTCTCCATCTCTTTGAGGCCTGAGTAAAACTGAGGTCAAATCATACTTTTCTGGAGGGATCTTCTGCATGAGATCCTGGGGAGGAAATCTCAGCAGTTTCTCCTTGGATTTTTCCTCCAATGATAGCAGGAGCTGAGGGCTTGAAGATCCATAAGGAATTTAAAAATCTCCCAGTTCTGTTATCTCCTGCTGAGATATTCAATTGGAAATCTGGGAGCAGGACAGAGGATACTGCCATGCAAAGCAGCATTTCTTATTCCAACATCCTCCCAGGCCAGCCCTCTGAAGTCCAGAGAGTACCATCAGCACAGAAATACAGTTCCGGTGCCCACAGCACAAGGATGGAGAATTCCAGTACGGGGAACAAAGCTAACAAAAGTTCCAGAGTTGAGAGTCCTGGCTTATGTTTTCCCCACAGGGATGATTTAGTTTCCTTTTCTAACTTCATTGTTCAAGAAACAATCCCACAATAACTATAAACATGCTTTGAAGACTGGACTGAGTGTGAGGAATCTGTTTGCTTCAGTTGTGATGCCTGTAATTTCTCTTGCTGAGAATTTGGCTATAATTCAGCCCCCAGCTGGTTGTTCTGATTGGAAAGTCAGTCAGGACTGATTCCTGATGGGTTCAGCTCTAGTCCATCTTAGTGCTTACACACTTGTGCTGTGGCTATGGAAATAATCAGGAAAAGAGGCTGAATTATTGTTATTGTGTAGACCTGAACTTTCCACTTGACGTTGGGTGAAGCCTGAGGGGTGTTGGGCACCCCAAGCGAGGCCTGCTGATGGGGTGGGGGAGGGAAAAGAGGAAAGCTTCCCCAGGGCCTGGTGATTCAAATAGGCCCAGAGTGCTGGCTACTCCTGCTGCAGTAGCGGGGTGGTGGTTGGAGTCCTGGGCCCTGTAAATCACCACCAAAGAGCCACAAACTCGTGGCAATGCTAAGGGTTGGGAGGGCATGCTGCACTCTGAGCAGAACAGAGGGCCAGCTGCCCTCAGCCCTGCCCCTTTAGGGAATGCAGAGCGTTCCCCCACCCCCACACACGCATCTTGCCCATGGAGGCTGTCAGTGCCCCTCCCCCAAGCATTCTTTAGAGTCAGAAAAGGGTGTAGGTTCCAGCTGCCTCTTGAAATCATTCACTGTGATGTGCGGGGCAGGGAATGAGGGGTGAAATGGTACAAGGAAAAGATGTGTTGAACAAAACAGGCTTTGATTTTAGTGTAAGAAAATCCACAGCTGTATATGAGACAAAATTGAACTCATCATATTCTCCCTGGCAACAAAGAATATGTGCCACTGAGAGAAGAATGATTCAATAACCAATAGCTTTCAATTTAGTTTTTTTTCTTCTTGTTCTTCTGTTAGAGCAGAGCAAATCATGGCTCACACCTTTGAAAGCTGGAAATTAGAGTGAGAGGTGGAGTTGGAAGTGGATGAGGGCCTCATCCCGTTCAGTGGGTAGCAGCACAGCATCAAGACCCTAATAATCTGGGATCAGATCTCCCTCCTCCCCCCCCCAAAAAATCTATTTTGTGCAAGCATTGTTCACAATATTGTAAATCAGTTTTTATCTCTGAGATTAAGAGAAAAAAGCAGCCACTAAGCTGGGAATCCTGCAGTGGCTTAAATCTGTAGAATCATTTCCCCTGCAGATCAAAACACCTGCCTAAGGTTAAGGAAAGTGCTGATGGAAAACCACGCAACGAGATTGTTTTGATGACCTGTCTGCACCTAAATTTTTGCAACATGTTAACCACACTCGCCGGGGAATTCTGTGCCGAGACACCTCCGACACAGCAAAGATCAATTTCAGGCAGCTCTGCTTAAGAACAGTCATTGTAATAAACGTTATCAGACGCAGGCTGTCATGCAGTGTCTGCAGCTGATGACTGAGTGTTTAGTCTGTCAGACTTGTTCTGGTCTCTGGTTTCAGGGTGGTATGTTCTTACTGACATTTAATTTGGGGCTGTGTGTTCAGCACCATGGACAACGGTCATTTGCTAGAAGTGAATGGGACTTACCGGCTCTTGCTTAGCTTCATTCTCCCACAAGGATCTGGCTTTCCCCCCTTATTTCTCAGCTCTGGTGGTTGATTTTCCGAGTGGCTGCTCTTTTGCATGTCCATAGCTTATCCAGCTTGGCTTGTCACACTTTCTCCCCTATCATGTTATACCTTCAACCGACTGATGTTGAGCCTGCTCCTCTCTATGCATCAGGGCTATTTGGTTGAGTCACGGAGGTGGCGTGGGGTCTCTATATCTTCCCCTCTGAAAAACAGGCCAGAGAGCTCTCAGGAGATACAGCTTGAAGATTAATGGGGAGGGGGGCATGTAGGCTCAGTTACCCTGGGATAGATGTGGGACTGTACTGGTGCTTATTTAAGCCTAAATGTTCAAGGACCTGTTGTTATCTTTGGGTCAAATCCTTAGATCATTCCAAAGTAGAGAGGAAAATTATAGCATGTCTAATGTACGAAGAGGAATCTCATTGGACCATGCAGCTTGGACAGGTGGTGTATATGGGATTTTCTCCCCACCCTCCATCCTCTTTATTTGACACCTACAAATTTCAACATTGGCTTTGTTCTAAAAAAATTAACCGAGTGAAACTACAGGAATTGGTGCTTCAGTGGAGTTACTTCTGATTGTCAACAGCCTTTGTGAGATAAGGCTCAGGTCCACTGACAATTAACAAACACTGGGCCTGGGGGAGGTTTAGAAATGAAGCTCTTGATCTGCTTTTGTTTATTTTACTACAGAATTGTCCCATTGCAACAGTGCAAGGAAATGATGTCACTACCACTTATTAGTGAGGCATATTTTACCTCAGATTTGAAGAGGTAACAGCATGCAAAATCCCTCACATTTCAGTGTGTCTATTTTTTTCACACTAACAGCTCTGCCCCTGCTCTAAGTTTACATGAAGCAGATAAACTCAATTTCAGATGGCTGGTGCTACATCCTAACAAGCATGAAGAAGAATTTTCTTTCTTGAGGCAGCTTTGGGAGGGATCAGGAATTCTCAGTTCTTGGGTGGGGATGGGCTACTCAATTCAGGAAATGGAAGATAAGAGCCACTATGGAACCAAACTTTCAGATTGGTTCCTGGGAGCACCCCTTCCTTTCTTCCCTTTCTGATGCAACTGGCCCACTGGCTTGGCTGGAATCCATCTTGGGGTTTGGCAATTGCAGCTCTGCTCAAGTCTGGGGGAGATGATGAATGCGGCCACCCAAGCAATGGCAACCTCAGAACTTACAAGCTTTCATCACATGAGAGAGAGAGAGAAAGAGAGTCAGCACACTAATATGATCAGAGAAGGCCATGGCCGGGAGGAGGAGTTGAGAGGCTGAAGTGGGAGAGATCTGGGGGGGCATAAGGAAGAAAGAGAACTGACGGCACAAGGAGGAGCAGTGCCAGCTAGCGGTAGGCTCCACGAGCAGCATGGAGTTAGGCAGTCTGCTGGATTTCAGAGAGGGTGTGTCAAAGGGCAGGAGAGTAAACTGAGAATTGAAGGATGGGATGTGAGCTGTTAGAAATCAGAGGGCTTGTTTTGCAGGAGAGGGGAATCCTGAACAGGGAAGGCTTAAAGGTTGGGAGGGACAGGAGAAACCACAAGTGACTTGTGTCCATTTGAAGCAGCTTTGAGGGCTCATCTGGACTTCCCGTCTTGTTGGGCTTCTCCCAGGTCTGATAGTGGGTCCCTCATTCACTACCTTACAAGCACCAAAGTGTTATCATTGTATATTCTGCTGTCTGATAGTTCTTGCCCAGCCACAGCTGGGTGGTTGTTGGGTTTTTTGGGGGGGGCATTCCCCTGTGTGAAAGGAATTTGTTTTTTCAGGGGAAGTGTCCTATAAAACTCCAGAAAAATCTGGAGGTAATTTCTTGCATGAGCAGCTTTTTACAGATAGGCTTAAAGCAGAACAAAACCCCTTATGTGAACTAAGTGCTATTTCACATATTCTGTTCCATGAGAAATGAAGGGTTTGCTGCCTTGGAAATGATGTACAGTGATGTCATTCAGACTGGCTATTTGGGGCAGACGAGCTGTGGAGAAGGGTTTCATTATCTGGAGGATCAGCTGGCCCTGGGGATGGACCTGAGGGGAGCCCCTAATGTATTTGGGAATGGAGTTAGGTGCTTTACTCTACCCCTCCTGTGGTACTAAATATGTGATGTGATGACAAGGGCTGTAAATGGCATATGTATTCTGCACTGGTGGGGATGTTTAATTCTTAGTGTTGGAAAAATGGATGTGCTCTCAAAACCAACCTAGTCATCTGCAAAGATAGGCAGCCCCTTGATTGGGAAAGAACAGCGATGGTGCATACCAGCTGTTGTAACCAGCAGTGACTATATCTGTTGGCTAGAGTAAAATCAGAGTCCAATCATTTGGCTGTTGTCCCAGGTCCTATGCACCTCTGTTCACAGCTAGGAATGGAACAGAATGGCTCTGCCAGGTGTAAAATTCCCTGCTCTGAGACCCCATACCGTACAATTCACATTCCAGTAGGGGCCAGACCCACCAACTGCCCCGGAGCCCTGAGGGGTGCTGTAATGCACCCTGTGTTCATGAGCACATGTACAGCCCTCCCCCAATAGAATTTTCCTCTTGGCAGCCTCTGGTTGGAACTCTGCCCCATCTCTGTTTGGGGAAACATGGCTCGCAGCCCAAAACAGGGACGTCTGACTGGATTTTCACCAGGCTAATGTTCACATCAGTTAACGTTATTGAAACTCTGTATGAGCAGAAAACAAAAATCTCAATGACATGTGCTGGATTGATTTGTTTGCTTTGACCCATTGTACCACTAAGCTAGAATCATGGCCTCTTTGGATCCTGTTTTAAATTCTGCATCTGGGTCTAAAGTGGAGGCCATCACCTCCCAATATTTAACTGCTATGGGGACCATAGGAGGTGTCGCTCAATCAAGTGACAAATGTGAACTGCCAACCTTCAGGTTTTGCTATGGTTCTCAACACCTTCCATATCACAATACTCTTTGCCATACCAGGACCCATTCCGAACCTCCCTCCTGTTAAACTAGGATCCCCTCCCATGGAACAATATGGGAAATGCAAGGTGACTGCACCCCCTAGAACCTGTCTGCAACACCCTTCCTCCTCAGGGGCTCTAACTGCTAGGGGGAGCCCTGGGTATTAGCCAAAGTAGGCTCTGCCATAGCCTTCCCAGTGTAATTTAGATTGAGCTCTTTGCTACACTGGGGGCGGGGGGCGGCATGATTCCATTACAGTTTTAGACCCATAGAAGCCCTTTACATTTTTTAAAAAGTGTTTGAAATTGAGGTTAAGGGACATCTGAAATGCTGAGGTATTTGCCCTTCCCCTGGCCCCCCTTCCAACCTTTTCCTGCTCCTTTCCCCCCTCCCCAGCCTCAAAATGAAACAGAAAATTATTTTTTTAAAACTATTGATAATTTATGTTTAGTACAAAGGAGATTTAATGGCATCACCAAAGGTCATTCATTCCATTTACATGTTCCTCCTCCCCCTCTCCCTAGCCCATCCTCCCTACTCCTGTCATCCACCCCACACACTATATCACCTCAACTAAAGAAACTCAAACACTGGAGACCATTCTGATTTGGTAAACAATCAGAGGACAGAGATTTTAGAAAAATACTAACCAGCCACCACACAATGAAACCGTGTTAACCTTTCAATCCACTAGTCAATTGCTGCAAATAAAAGACAAGCTCATTTCTTGACTTTTGTTTTTTTTAAAGCCTTTTATACCTATATGTGTGAGCGTGTGTATGTATGTACATGCACCTGTGTCCATACGCACATACGCACACACCTCTCTCTGTCTCTCTCTCTCTCTAATATAAATATATTGTACGTTAGAGCTGTAAATATTCCTTGGTCATGTGTCTATGTCTTCTTCATAGTATCATATCCTCAGTGTTATGTTAACAACGCCATTTATGGACTGATGAGACTGTGTGTAGAGCTGTATCCTCCTGACATAGTTTATGTAGATCTCTCTTCTCAAATAAAGTACAAAACAACCATTACCTGGGCTTTCCTCCCCTCCTTTGTCTGTGCGTGGGATTCAGTATTCTTTTTATAAACATCACCTTTGATCCTTTGTATTCACGTTCAATCACAAGCTTGAAGCAGGAATTGTTGGGGATGGTCTCTGACCTGCATTTTGCAAATAAGTCTAGATGATTATAGTAGTTCCTCCTGAGTTTAAATAGATGGGTGAAGTACTGACCCTAGTGAAGTCAAAGGGAGCTTTGGCAATAAAGTCCATAGGACCAGGATTTATTTCACACCAGGGCTACGTCTACACTACGAGCCTCTTTTGGAAGAGCAAATACAAATAGGGTGCTCATTTGCATATGTTGCACTCCATTTGCATTTCCTCTTCCTTTCCCTTTTGCGCAAGAGGTTTTTGCGCAAAAAAGCGACGTCTACGCAGCGCTTTTTTGCGCAAAAACCTCTTGCGCAAAAGGGAAAGGAAGAGGAAATGCAAATGAGAGTGTGACATATGCAAATGAGCGCTCCATTTGCATTTGCTCTTCCGCAAGAGGCTCGTAGTGTAGATGTAGCCCAGGAGTCTAAAGAAGAGCACAATATGGTTTGTTTAGTGGAGACTGACACAGGAGCATGAGATAGCTACTTTCGGAGAAAAGTACCAGTTTGCTGAACTACTAAACCCAGCCTGAATAACCTGCTTGGAAGGGTATGCTAGTTGGCTGTGAACCACCATCAAAGTCTTTTCCTTCTCACCCAGGTTTCTAGCTCATGAACTAGTTAAAAGGGATTGTTACAGAAATTGCACTGCTCACAGGTCAAATTGCTTCCTTTGGTAGGCAGGGCAAGAGGGGACATCTCTAATAATTTGTTGGGGCACTTAGGACTCTTCATTACTGTGTAACCCTCTATGCCCCATTGTGAGAGAGACTCGGTTGTGCCAAAGTGGGTATCAGCTCCCTGTTACCCCATCTGTTATCCGGCCAGTCTCTTCTGAAGCTCTGCCAGCCTTCACTTTACTTTACAGGTAACATTTGATGTGCTCCCATCCCCGAACACCTTGGCTACGTCTAGACTGGCATGATTTTCCGGAAATGCTTTTACCGGAACGAGGTGTACAGATAGTTCGGAATGGCTAGCAAGTTCGAACTATCTAGCCCGTGCCGCGTGTAGCCGCGCAGCACAGGGTTCGAACAAGCCAGCATTTAAAAATGGCGCCGGCCGGCTTATGCAAATAAAGCCCGGGAAATTCAAATCCCAGGCTTCATTTGCACGTTCGGTATGCCTACATTACCCCGCTAGTTCGAACTAGCGGGGTGTGTAGACATACCCTACGACACACTCAGCAACAGGGTCCAGCCCCTGGCCCCCCGACCCCTGCCAGGCCCCCCGAGATGACCCTCCATCCCCCTGCTGACCTGGTTCTGCAAGGGCTTGTCTTAAGGCTGCAAAAGAAAAACCAAAAATGGCCACCAGAAAAAAAGCCTTTTCTTAAAGGGGCCATGCTGATTTTTTATTTATTTATTTATTTTGCTTAATAACTGCTGTTGGGGTCCTTTTTATTTTGCTCAACAACTTTGGTCTCCCCCCCTTTTTTTTCTCAACAGAATTTTTTACCGGTGTTTTTTTGGGGGGTGGGGGTGCTCGGTATTTTTAGTGAAACCATCTGGCAACTCTACAAGGGCCTAAATGTACTTACTAACTGCTGCCCAACCTGCAGCCAGGCCTGAGCCCTGAACTGTTTGTGGCTTTGCCCTGAACTAGGACACGGACATTAGGCCTATTGGTCCGCTGGGCTGTAAGTCAGTGGCCCCGCCTCACCCGCTGATGGGCCAGCCCTAACACAGGGTTTCCCAGGCCCCTTAATGGATCTGTCCACAGCATAGATGGGCAGCCTGTCCTCCCTCCAGCCAGAGATCTTCTGGAAATGTATCAAATGAGCCCTCTATTTATTAGGAGACAGTTTATTAGTAGCAGGTGCCTTCTCTTTGGCAGCTTCGTCAATGAGGTCGAGAACAGAACAGGCCATGGAAGCTGAGGTCCCTACATAGCAGGGGGTGAGGTGCACTGGCATAGCAATGAAGTTTGCCCTGCTGCTGCCTGTGCGGAGACACGGAGCTCTTTTTAATCCAAGGCTGTCAATCCAGCTCCTTTCTCCAGGCTGACTGTTATGAGTGCTGTTATAAAACGAGGAGCTAAATTGCGGGTACGTCACACAACGCGGATGGAAACACAGCTCGCGGGAGGTAGGGCTCAGGGCTACCCACAATCCATCTTGTCTGATACATCCCAGAGCGGCTTTACCCTGCTGTTGGTGCACATCTGCATGGCTCTGGCTGTCAAAGCGAAGACGGCCCCCGTGCAGTGCTAAAGATGACACACTAGGCAGTCACTACCATGACTGCTATTCTGCTTCTTCATCCCCATTGCAGAGCTTTACAACAGCCTCAGGTATTCCAGCCATAGATGCAGCATTCCATTGAGCTCCTAATTACTGCCCCACAGGCAATGGCTGCTAGGGTGGAAGGACAGGGGCGGGGAATGGGGAGGGAAATGCCCACCCAGGATTCCTCATTCCTAAGGCAGCTGGAGCTGGTGGCATGGCAGCTATGAAAGGCAAACACCAAACCTGCACATCCCACCTGTGAGCCATATAGCTGCTCGGCTCACCCTTCGCAGATGATCGGCATGAGCCCTGTGTACCGCTGGAGCTGTTCAAGCAATGCCTGGCCTGCTGCAAAAGGGGTGAAATTTAATCCTTAAAGAGCCACTGACTTGGGCCACAGAGCTGGCACCGCTATCTGCATCCCTTAGGCTCTAACCCCACTTTCCTCTGGTTCACACCCACCTGCTCTCCCAGCCCTAGCCCCCTGCAGCTGCAGCTTGCTTAATCCTTGGCAAACCCAGGCCTACACTGCTCCTCACTGCTATCACTGAGCCTTTTTCACTGGAGAGCCAACCAGACAGCGCTAATGCTGCACATTGGGGGAATCCTCCATTACCTCCGCTACAGCCAGAGCCCCACCCTACCAAGCCAAAAGGGCCTCAAGCACGAAGGAGTCCTCATCCTCCCCGTTCCACAGCAGTCCCGTGTGCTCAACCCATGTTGTTCTCAGCCACTGCTGGCCTGAAGAGCTCAGCACTCAAACTCAGATCTGCTGTACAATAACTGGTCAGAGGCCACCAGCCTAACCAACCCTGGTTTTCTTCGTGTTCACTCCATGCCCCGATTGCCACAAAGCCCGTGTGATACCATCATGGAGTCACTGGGACTAAATGTATTTGGCATCAAAAACTGAAATGAGTCTTTCTACAAATACACTTATTGGCCGCCCCATAAAGGTGATTTGGGGAGCGTAACAGGTAATTTATTGCATCTGACTCCAGCTGCTAGAAATTGACTGACAATTTCTCTTTATTTATATCCCACTATATAATCTCTGGCTTCATGTTATAAATTCTTCTGATTGGGGTTTCACTGTGTCCACCAGGATATTTATTGATCATAAAATAATCTGCACAATCCTTTCAAGTCAAGTCAGGAAGAACTGGTGCCCATGAATTCACCTGGGCACCAGTACCCACACAAGAGGAAAAAGGGGGAGACTTTCATATTGGCTTATGAATTACGGAGCCCCAGCCTTTCAGAATGGTTTATCGTCTCTGTCTTAATACTTGACCTGGAGGCCTTCTCTGCTTGTGAAGCTGATTACCCATCAGCTGATTCCACGTGGTCTTTGCAATTGGCTGGTGACTCCTTCTAGAGCTGTGTGTGGGTAAGGGAGGCTGAGGGATGTGTGTTCGTGTCATTAGCCGGTTCCCTGCTGTGAGGGTTATTACATGTGCAGTGCAATCTGTGTTTGCACAACAGCTCACTAATATGGCCCAAGGGGCTGCATTTGTCCTTTTCTGCAGCATGGAAGTTTTGCCAGCTTTTTGGCAGCCAAGAAAGTGATACAATTCCAAGCCCCCTAGGGAAAAAACCAAACAAACGGTGTGCCTGCCCCAACTGGGAGTGTGCCATGTCTGCTGGTGAATGGAGCTTTTCTTTCTGCTCTAAGTGCAGAGTGCACAATTTTTATCACCAGTGAATCTTGCCCTAGAAACTTGAGATTCACTGATGCCTGGCAGAACAGAGCCGCCTCCCTTGTGGAAATATGCAAGTTGTTACTGACTAGGAGATGTCCCTTTAGTTCCCTTTGGACTCAGGCTTTTGCTCATTCCCTTCCAAAAGCTGGGCCGTGCCTCTTTCGGGGATTTCCTTGGACTCCCCCTGTTGGGCTGTCCATTTGCATCCATCTGTTATGGTTTGGCTTTTGGCTCATGTACACGTGCGGCGGAATGTAGTGGGGATGTGGCTCATGGACAGCGCGTAAACATAAGCCCCTAGCCCTTATGCCATAGGCCCCACCCCTGCTGGAGTCCAGCACCACCCCACTGCAGCCATCACTCCCCACCTCAGCTTCCTCATTTTTTTGAGGAAGAACGGCTCTTGCGCAAAAGGGTTTTTTTGCGCAAAAACCTCTACACAGCACTTTTTTTGCGCAAAAACTTCTTGCGCAAAAGGGATCTGAGGAGGAAATGCAAATGAGAGTGCAATATATGCAAATTAGCGCTCCATTTGCACTTCCTCTCGTGGAAGAGGCTCGTAGTATAGACGTAGCCACGGAGAGGGATAAGGATCTTGTGCAAAAAGGGGTTTTTGCTCAAAAAGGAAACATCCACACTGCTTGTTTTTGTGCAAAAACCCATTGCGAAAAAACGGCTCCAATAGATTATTCAAATGAAGCATGACAAAATGCTACTCAGCACTTCGATTGCATACTCTCTGCCAGCAAAAGCCAGCAGTGTAGATAGCCCTAGTGTGATTCACTGTCCCATGGGCTATGTCTAGACTGGCCACAAATTCCGGAAAAGGGATGCAAATCAGGTACGTCAGCATAAGGAAATCCGCGGGGGATTTAAATATCCCCCGCGGATTTAAATAAACATGGCCGCCGCTTTTTTTCCGGCTTGGGGAAAAGCCGGAAAAAAAGTCTAGACTGGCGCGATCCTCCGGAATAAAGCCCTTTTCCAGAGGATCTCTTATTCCTACATGAAGGGCTTTATTCCGGAGGATCGCGCCAGTCTAGACGCTTTTTTCCGGCTTTTCCCCAAGCCAGAAAAAAAGCGGCGGACATGTTTATTTAAATCTGCGGGGGATATTTAAATCCCCCGCGGATTTCCCTATGCTGACTTACCTGATTTGCATCCCTTTTCCGGAATTTGTGGCCAGTCTAGACGTAGCCATGTAGTGGCACTTAGACCACTTACAGTGAGAGATAAGAACAAGGGAGCTCTTCACCTGAGAGCAAGCTGTAGAGGATCCTACACTAAGCTCCAGAGGACCCTGGTTCAAATCCCCTACATGGCAGTTACAAGAGCACCTGTCACAGTAGGATACTGGTCTGTATTGGGCTCCTTGATGCTACAATAATACAAAAAATGAAAATCATGTAGTCCCCTGAGAGGTTCGTTTGAAAAGGCCATCATCTGGTGCAATGTGTGAGCACTAGACGCATATGTGTATGGATCCAGATGGGGGGAGGTGAAAGCCCCTGGAATGCAGGGATATTACCCCACCCATAATGGAAATGGGTTTATCAATGGAAGTGGAAAGGTGTCTATAACCAGAGCACTGGTTGTGTCACTAACTAAAAGATATAAGTGAGGAATGCCAGAGCTTCACCAGCGCACACACATATGTTCATTCTTTGCCACAGTTTGCACACGCTCTCATCAGCACCCACCACTCCTCCTGCTCTCTCCCCTCCCCACACACATAGTTTCTTCCTGGAGTACAACCTTGGCCTACTCTCTTCAGATAAATGATAAATAATGCACCAGCTATTGTTTCTGCTGCTCCCTGCATCCCACAAACAAGCTACTCCTCTCTCATCAAATGCAGAATTGCTACCTTTTCCTCAGCTCTGGACTAATAAAACACGGGCTAGTGCTTAGATTTCAGGTTCATTAGCACCAGGTCCAGAGCCTGATGGACAGAGCTCACTTTTATTATTGATTTAAGACATTTACACAGCAAAGACCTTTTGAAGTACATTAAAAATACAATAAAGACGAGCCCAGCTCAGCCAAGTTCCCTAAGCATTGCTGCGTTCTGCTGTTCGCTCACGTGCCCTCCCTGTGTCTGCTTCAGGCCGCTGCTATTTGTCTTTCTCGAGCAGAGATGGTGTGATTACAAGCGTGTGTGGCGGTTGGCGAGGCATCTAATGGGGCTGGAAATAAAGATACACAAAGCATAAACAGAAGCAGTGAAAGCAGCTATTACGGGGGGGTCAGTAGGCTGCGGCAAAGCTCCCAGTCAAGACAACTCGTTCTGCATGGACTGATCACATACAAGCATATGTTACTAGGCCCCCTCACACGCACATGCACACACACACATGCACTTGGACACCCTGCGTGTCACAGCTAGAGATCACACAGATGTGTGCATAGCATCACAGCTGCATGGGTACACTGCATAAACCCCAGAGTGCCACCCCAACAGAACCACCCCTCCCAAATTGTTCAGGCATCGAGGCACCCACAAAGAGCATCAATCCCAGGGGTGGGCAACCTTTTTTTTGGGTTTGGGGGGTTGTTGACCACAGAAAAAGCAACCAAGCCCCCCCAACTGAGAAGCAGAAAGACCCCCCACACACATTCCCCTCGCACATCAGAGCCTGGCGGGGCAGGCTAGTAGATTTTGTGCCCCCCCACCCACGCGCTAGACAGAAATGAGGAGTTCAGTTCATGGGAGGGAGCTGCCGGGAAGAGGGTTTGGGGGTATGGGAGGGGGGTAGGGTGCAAGAATGGATTGGGGGGATAGGAGGGCTGGGCAGGAGGGAGGATGCGGGAGTGGAGAGGGGGTATGGGATAAGTGTGGGTCACAATGCTGGAGCACTAGTGCTGGCTCCCCAATGCTGGGGGGGGGGAGCACCGAGCCGTGGGGGCCAGATACAGACAAGCCATAGGCCAGATCCATCCCTGCCCCCCAAGCTATAGGTTCCCTACCCCTGATCTACACAGCTGTGTAGCCCCAAATATACACACAGACACACTTGTACCTGCACATACAGACTACTCTCCTCCCCCATGACTAGCTGTAATCATACGTCTGTCATCACAGGTGTGCACACACATAAATACGCTCCACATAAAGCTACTGGGCCTGCTTGTCAGCTGGTGTAAATCAGCATCGCTCCGTAAAATGCCCATCACTGGGCTAGCTGGGCACGCTCCACTGTGTATGAGGAGCAGCGCCTCAGTGGAGTCAATCAGCATAATGCCTTTAAGGATCCTCCCCGCTGTATGGGCAGCCCTAGAGAGGACCGTGTCCAGCGACCCTGGGGAAGGGCCTGAAGACATGCATAGGACGGCTTAGCTAAAATGGGCAGATAGCAACACGCACGCATGCACAAAACCCATTCTCTCTCTCACACACACGCATATTACACATTGACTAAAGGGGACGAAGGCTCACATCAGTCCATTAGCCGGCTTCCCACCTGATGTCTCTGTTCCAGCTGACAATGACAGTGCATTGACAGAGGGCAGGCGTGGGCTAGTCACTGAGACATGAGGTCTGCAAGGGACATCAGTAGTCGTCTCTTCCCGTCACCGTGCTGTGTATTTCACTCCAAGCCGATTGCCTGTCATGGCTATCCCGTGGAGGCTCAAGTGTTCACAGTAACCTTTTCAAGGCCCATAAAACCCTCACATATTACCCTTTAGAAACCAGTGATTCTGCGTGTGCTTGGACAGCAGCAGTAATGGGGGCCTGCCCTGAGGATAGAGTTATCCAAATGAGTGGTTAACTGTGTCATGCTTTACCCACTGCAGGCACAAGGCCGGAGGAATGTCATGCAGGAGCCAACTTGTAAATTAGTTCCTACCCCATACTGGCCCCCAGAAAAGCAGCATACGCAGGGGGGCGTCTCATTAGACTGCCCTATTACCATTAGGCCAGCTATTGCTATGGTGGGACTGTAATGAACACCTCCATAATGACCAAAATGGAAGTTGTTCTAGGATAATAAAGATGTGGCCAAAAAAAAGTGTGTGTGGGGTTGCGGGGTGGGGATGGAGGGGCTGTAGTAGTGACCAGAATGGGCAATTTCCTCAGTGCCGGACAAACGAAGGGCTCTTCAAGCAATACCGGTCGCTACATGGCATAGCCCGTAAACGCAGCTGCCCTGGGAAGGAATTCTTTTCCCAGTCTGGCTTTCCTACTCAATACATTGTACTGCTGAAGGCCATCTGTGGCTAGGGAGAGCAAGTATGATAAATCACGACTGGGATGGGGGTGGGGGGGAATTTGTAACAGGCACCTACATTAGAAAAAGTCCTGACTCTCAGGATTCTTCTAGCAAGTCGGGACATCTGGTCACTGTCTGTGGATCTGGGGAAATCCACAGATAATGATGGGGGACGTTTTGAATGGAGAATGAGTGGGTGGGCATATGGATAGGACACCAGAGTAATGATACCCCTAGATGCATCACCTGAGGGGACTGAATTCAGGCTGTTGCAGCATGACCCTTGCCTGGTTCTGCTAATGAAGCAGACCTATGTGCTCAAAGCTAGCACCAGACCCTCAAACCTTTATAACAGGGCTACTCAACTTTGGAAGCCCTGGGGGCCACAGTGATACTCACAGCATACGCCGAGGGCTGCAACTTAAATGGGACCTGCGTGTTGTGTAGTCTTGCTGTAATCTTTGTATTCAATGTGAAAGAAACTATTTGCATATATATTTGCACATATATGCAACCTCGCTTAAGTCAGTTCTGCTGATATTAATAAAATGCAATATTTACCCAATTTCCACCCACATGGCAGTACTTTTAATGAGCAATGACAGTCCAGGAATTTAACGTCTAAAATGCATATCAACTGAAGACTATTATATTGACTCCTTTTTTGTTTTGGCTTCACAACACTCCAGGAATGTAACTACTAAAATACATAGTAAGCCACACTGCACCATAAACCCAAAGCACACTGCGGGCCGCAATCAAATGGGCCATGTGTTGAGTAGCCCTGCTCTACAACCTAGTGTAGTCATTGGGGGCTGATAGGATTTTCGGGCCCCTGGACAAAGTGGGTGGGGCTGGCTCCATGCTCCCAGAAGGGGCAGTGCTGAGGGGCTGCCAGTCCTAAGCCCCACCTAGACTGGACTGCTCTGCGCTCCCCACCCCCTCCGCCAGCCCTCAGCGCTGCCTGGTGTGCATTGTGCAGGGCTCCAGTGGAGAATAATGTACCTGGTGCTCCTGCTGCAGCTGCTGCTGCTACTGTGAGAGCAGCAGCTGAGCGCCCTGGGCTCTTTTGAATTGCCAGGCCCTGGGACAATTGCCCCTTTGCCAGCTCCTTTTGGCAGCCTGCTAGTAATTAATAGAGCCCATATATACTCACTGGGTTAGTTTGGTTTGCACACGCATTGAGGGCAACATGTCCCACTTTACTTGGTGTGGATGAGGCCTCCACTGGAATATTGTGTCCAGTTCTAGGTGCCACAATAAAAAAAAGAAAAAGAAAAGAAAAAGAGGTGGACCAATTGCAGAGTCCTGAGAAGGGAAACACACGTGATAAAAGAGTCAGAAAACCTGAGAAAATGTTAAAAAACTGGGCCTGTGTAGCCTTGAGACAAGACTAAGGGGGGGGGGGGGGCTGATAGGCTTCAAATCTGTGAAGGGCTGGTCCAAAGAGGATGGTGCTTGGGTGTTCTCCACATCACCTGAAAGTAGGACAAGAAGTAATGGGTGACATCTGCCACAAGGATGTTTTACGTTAGATATTTGGAAGAAAAAAAAATTCACTAGAATAGTTAAGCATCCAAACAGGCTTCCCAGGGAGGCTGTGAAATCCCCAACATATGGGCTGTGTCTACACTGGCCACTTATTCCGGAAAAGCAACCGCTTTTCCGGAATAACTTGCCAGCTGTCTACACTGGCCGCTTGCTTTTCCGGAAAAGCAATGATGATCTAATGTAAAATCGTCATTGTTTTTCCAGAAAAACTATGCTGCTCCCGTTCGGGCAAAAGTCCTTTTCTGGAAAAACTGTTCCGGAAAAGAGCCAGTGTAGACAGCCCCGTAGTCTTTTCCGCAAAAAAGCCCCGATCGTGAAAATGACGATCGGGGCTTTTTTGCGGAAAAGCGTGTCTACATTGGAACGGATGCTTTTTCGGAAAAAGTGCTTTTCTGGAAAAGCAGCCTGCCAATGTAGACGCACTTTTTCCGGAAATACTTATAACGGAAAACTGTTCCATTTTAAGCATTTCCGGAAAAGGGTGCCAATGTAGACGTAGCTAGGTGGTTTTTAAAGAACAGGTTGTGCAAACACCTGTCAGGGATGCTCTACAGGGCCCGCTTCAGTGCAGGGTGATGAACTACATGACTTCTTGAGGGCCTTCCAGCTAGAAACATTTCTATGGCAAGAGGTCTCCAGCATAGCATGATGGCTGATGCTGCTCCATCCTGGATCTTTGGAGGGAAATTGCAGCTATTGGATAGTGTCTCTGGAAAAATTTATTTTTCTGCCAATAAAAGCTAAAGAAAATTTCACCTAGTAATTAGAGCTATAAACCCTAAGTCCTAGTCTCAGCCTAGTCACTGAGTTACTTTGTCACCCCGAGAGTAGGCCACTTTGGTTACATCTACACAGTGGAGCTATTTCAGGATACTTCTGGTATCCCAAAATAACTCTTCCGTGTCTTAAGTGTAAGCCCATTATATCGAAATATAATGGGCTCACTATTCCGATGTCCCTGTAAACCTCATTGCATGAGGGCTAAGGGACATTTCGGAATAGTGCCTTATTTCGAAATAACATTGAAATAAGCTACGCAATGTGCGTAGCGCAAATTGTGTAGCTTATTTCAAGTTAAACTACTTAGATGCGCCCTTACACACCCTTGGACTCAATTTCCCTATCATTGAAAAGGGTAGAGTAAGCCTTACCCATAATACTTAGTGCTCTCTTGATGGGAGGCCCTATTTGCGTGCAAGGCACATTCCGATAAATTATACCTCACCACACTTGGGCATGGAGAAATTAAGACGTCTCTCCCTGAGCAAAGTTTCAACTATTTCCCAGTAAAATGAGGTTAAGTGATTTGCTATAGTCACATAGGAAGCCAGTGACAGAGCTAGCATTAAATCCCAGTGCTCCTGAACTGCTAGGCCCCGGCCTCAAGTACAAGACCAGTTTCCTTCTTTTACCTGACAGGAGTGGTTATGCTTCATTGATGCGCTGTTCGGTAGCAGATGTCACCTCTGTGAAACACCGGTTAAAAACTCTTTTAGCCAGGCATGTCTTCTCTGGAACACCTGAAATCATGGCACCACAAACAGCCAAATGCTGCAGGGCACTGAGCATCTGACAAAACCCACACAGCCGCCTGAGGAGAAGCGGATGACAAGGAGTCTGTCATTGCTGGCAGAACGGGTAGTGCGCTGTGCAGGCAGAAGACTCTGTGATTAGCTGGTAGGGAGCTGAGCACCATGATTCACTCTTTGCTTCCAGATAGTGTCCATGCTCCTGCTGCTCTTGCAAGGGATCACCGTGGTGTGTCCTCCTAACGTGCATCATGCTTTTGATTTCATGGCCATGAGTGCTCTAAAACCACAAGCCGCCTGGTGTCAGAGGCCAGTCTGAGAATGGGCTGGAGAAGTGGAGGGTGGGGTTTTGGCATGGATGATGGCTTTCAGGGGAAATAGAAAAAGGAGAAGGTCTTCCCCTGCAGGATAGACAATCTGGAGCAGTTAGGAAAGCAGCTGTTTGAAAAATCACGTAGCAACAGCTGCCACCCAGAGGTTCCTGGCTCCATGATGCAAGGACCCTGACAGTGCAGGAGCCTGGTATCCTAACATTTTGTGGAAAGAGGCTGAGCCCTGGCCCGTCCAGCTCCCAATTGTCCCTGCAACCTGACAAATGACTTCTCCTCTCTACAGAACAGCCCCCATGCAGGTGTTGAGCAAGATGCCTTGCTTCACAGCAACTAATCACCCGGCATCCATGGTAAAAACAGAATCAGGCCTCGTGTGCTCTACTAATTAGCACAGGAGCCTTCCTGTTGCTTCAGAAGGGAAAGGAGACCCTGGAAACCCAGTGGCCAAAGCAACCCAAGGCCAGCTGAAGGCAAAGAGACATGTGGAGAGTTAGCTAATGTAAGACAATGCAATGAAGAGAACTGACAGACAAAATATATCGCAGGGCGTTCCATGCCAGTGGCCAGTCAGCTCCAAAGGCTGCTCGGGTATGGTGACATACAAAAAGCGATGCCCGGGTCCCACCGCCCCAGCCACTGAGAGGCTCCAGTTGCTGTCACAAAGCTGGGTGACAGGGCATGACTCAGCTGAGGTCCTGTCCTGGATGTGAGCAGACATGCCCCCTCCAGCACCCTTGTGCTCAGCAAAGAGGGTAACGTTCTTTGTGTTATGCTTCAGTTCATGGTGGCTGCCCATCGCGTCATCTCTCAGCTTGGCTGTGCCCAGGATTGAAAGCCAAAGCACAACAAGAACCTAACCAGGGCCAAAAGCCCAAAGAACTGCCCAAGTCCTGGAGACCCTCACCACAGAACCCAGAGACTTGAAAAGAGCTTGTGTGAATATCTTGGCCCTCCTGTACTAAATGTACTGAGTGACTACATCTAGACTGGCATGATTTTCCGGAAATGCTTTTAACGGAAAACTTTTCCGTTAAAAGCATTTTCGGAAAAGCGCGTCTAGATTGGCAGGACGCTTTTCCGCAAAAGCACTTTTTGCAGAAAAGCGTCCATGGCTAATCTAGACATGCTTTTCCGCAAAAAAGCCCCGATCGCCATTTTCGTGATCGGGTCTTTTTTGCAGAAAACAAATCTCTGCTGTCTACACTGGCCCTTTTGTGCAAAAGTTTTTCGGAAAAAGACTTTTGCCCGAACGGGAGCAGCATAGTATTTCCACAAAAGCACTGACAATCTTACATGAGATCGTCAGTGCTTTTGCGGAAATTCAAGCAGCCAGTGTAGACAGCTGGCAAGTTTTTCTGCAAAAGTAGCTACTTTTCCGGAAAAAGTGGTCAGTCTAGAGACAGCCAGTGTGTTTGAGTGTGTGTGTGTAAATACATGAGTCGATATATACTGTGCAATTCTCTCTGTGCCTGATCCACCTGGAGATGAGACTCTCAAACAGCTCCAAGCTCTAGGGAAGTGCTGAGGTGAGTATCTCACACAGGGCCTGAAAAGGTGAATGTGGATCTGAGACGCCCATTACAGCTGCAGAGGCTGGGGAAGCAGAGGAGAGAAGGAGAGGGGAAAAGCAGGCTTTCCTGATGTGGAGGACCAGCTATAATAAGAGCTAGAGGGAGATTATGAAGGAAGGAAATTCAGCACAGAAGGAGGGCTGCAGGGAAGGAATCTGCACCTAGGTCTTTGGGGAACGAGAGAAAGAGCGAAGTCCTGGGATCCTAACCTAAGCAAAGAAGTCTGGCAAGCAATGAGGGGAGGCACAGAGCAGCCAGTGGGATGGAGCAGGTTCTGGTGGTGGATCTTGAAAGAAAAGCAGGATTTGGACTTCCAGGAGGAAAGCCCTCGGAGGATCCAGTTAAGGAACAACAGGAAAGTAAAGGAGACAAGAATTCAACCCCAAGGAAGGTGGACATTGGGTTTTATATTTATATGACTGTTTTTGGAGTCTGTCAGCAGATTCCAGGGAAAAGCCCAGACTCTTAAAGAAGGGTTCACTTAGAGAGGTTGTCAGCAGGGGTGCCAGAACAGTTGCTATAGTATGCGGTGCTGAAAGCCTTTGAACAAAACTGTAAATGATGGTGTGATGTAGTGTCAGTACCTTGCTGATTGCTGTGCTTGGGCTGTGGGCTGTGCTGTGGGCTGTGGATGACCCCTACTGGCCTCTGTCTGTAAACACTGCCCAGCGGGGGGCGTCTTGAGGGCCCCCATGATAGTGACCAAACCGGTTCTATCAGTTAAAGGAAGGGAGGGAACAAAAGAAGTGAGTGTTGGGGGAAGGGTCAGTTGCTGGCTGGGAACCATGAGGTAGAGCCTTAGCTGAGGCCTGAGGGTCTAGGGGTGACAATGGCACCTCTTATCCAAGGGGTCTGAGGCATCCTGGCCCTAACTCCTGAAACTATATCAGGTCTATGCTGTGCTGTATTTTGGAGCAGCAATAAACCCTCTCTATTCTACTGGCTGATAGAGTTTATTCTTGCTGCTATGGGGGTGCAGGATTGGGGGAACCCTGACACGTCATCACAGATGGAAACCACTTAAAGACAGGGGCTGTGGTGGCACCCTCAGCACCTCTAATCCCAGCGCCCTTGGCTGTCAGGCAAGAAGACCTCAGAAAGGCCACGCTCAGAAGTAGTCCATAGAGGCAGCAGCAAGAAGTTGTGCAGAGCAGCTCTTGGCTGCTTGTTGTTGGGTCTCTGGGCTGGAACTAGTGAGCCCTGTAAGCCAGGGGCGGATATAGGGCAGGGCGAACGGGGCGGCCGCCCCGGGCCCCGCGCATGCGCCGTGGCGCCACCGCGCATGCGCCGTGGCGCCACCGCGCATGCGCCGTGGCGCCACCGCGCATGCGCATGGCGTCACTGTGCATGCGCCGTGGCAAAGGGGGGCCCCACAAAATTATGCTGCCCGGGGCCCCGCAAAACGGTCAGCTGCCCCTGCTGTAAGCTGTGCCCTTGTGCGGCCACTCAGGAGAGATTCCAGTGCCCTCTGATTAGCAGAGAGCCCATGGCTGGAGGTAAAGGAATGAGGACAATAGGCCCTGCAGTTGGGGTCAAAAATACTCTCCTAAGAACACTAGATTTGTTGTTGTTGGAACTTCTCTTACCCCCTAAAGGGTGGGGAAACTAAACTGTGATATAGCTGGAGGTCCAGCTATGGGAACAGCACTGCAGAGCAACCATCAGTGGGGAGAGAGCTGCTATGCTACACCTGGCCACAAGGCGGCACTCTAGTGGCCAGTGAATGCCTTCATAGGGGACTTCATCCTTTAGCTCTTGAGGGATCACCTCCTCTCTGTGGCTCTGTGGCTCTTGGCTCTGTGGCTTCACTGTCATGACTGGTGAAGCTGCAGCCAATGCAAACACCAGGTCTCAGATATACAATGCAGATAAGGCTCAAGAGGCCACAAAGGGGTCTCCTTCAGTGCAATATAAATTGGCCTGTGGTTTTGCAGACACAGATCCTGTGTTCTATCCCCCCCCCCCCCCCCGACACATGCTCATGGTTTAACTGCCACCTAGCACGTGGTTTTGTTACAGTGCAACAGGCAGGATCAGCAACATTGGTGGCATCTCTTAGTCCCAGGAGGGAAGGGAACATGAGCAGTGAGAACCCTTTGCAGACAGTACTCTGTCCACCTTGCCCCCAAACAGTTCAATCCTCTGGGTCTGCCTGGGACAGGGAAGCACTTTATAACACTAAATCTTATAGGTATATGAATTTATCCTTGCTAAATTGCAGCCTAGCCAGAGGGCAGCTCCCCTGTGAGGTCAGGAAGTATCACCATAGGTTGGACCTCCCTGGTCCGGCAGCCTTGGGACCTGAATGGTCCTGGATGAGGCATTTTGCCGAACCAGGGGAGGTCATTTCTCGCCCTTCTGACGTCCCCCCTCTCCCACCACCTCACTGGGCTTCCCAGCTCCTTTGGGCAGCCCAACTGGACTGCACACTGGCTTCCTGCTCCTTCCACCCCTGCACCCCACCTGGGCCACGTGCCAGACTCCCATCCCCCCTCCTCCAGGCAACCCAGCTGCATTGTGCCGGGATCCTCTCACCAGGCTCCCCTCCCATAGCACTTCCAGCTCCCTCTCCCCCCGCTCCAGCGCACCAGAACATTCTGACCCTGGAACATCCATGGTCTGGCAGGGCCACAGATGTTGCTGGCCTACAGTGCTGCCAAACCAGAGAGTCGCGGCTTAGAGAGGTGCAAACTGTAGCCACATTTTTCAGCCAGGGAAACTGAAGGGCCAGGAGGAAAGTGATTTCCCCAGAACATTACACAGAAAACCTGTGTCAGAGCCAGGAAGAGAAGCAAGGAATCTTGAATCTTATCTTATACCATTGCCACATGGCCATGTTTCCTCCAGACAGCAGATGGAGGTGGAGAAAGCCTATGGAAACTGGGGAGAGCCCAAGGAGGACTAGGGTGGGGAACCAGCAGTAGGAGTTTATATGAGATCCTGGGAGAGAATTAGCAGTCCCTGATAGCTTAGGGTAATATAATAACCAGACACACTCTATCACTTCATATTCATTAGCTAGCAAGTCCTCCCATCACCTATTTTACAGATGGGGAAACCAAGGCACAGAGATGGTACATGACTTGCCCAGTTCTATGTGTCAACAACTCTGCTCAGTCCTTTCCGTTTCCACATTCATCCTTTTCATTTCTTCTCTGCTCATGCTGGGGAAGTGAACGTTGACGATGTGTCCCACGGAAAGTCCATAGTAAAGTCAATGTCCCTCCCCCTCCCGCTTTTGTCGCCCTCTACATCCATTACAAAAGGCGCTATTGTCAAGAGAGTGCGTTGGAGACGGGGGATGCGTCATTTGTAGAGCGTTTTCCCTCGCTGTCTCTTCCGCCTCCTGCTGCTAAGCGTGCGTGTGCCCTTTATCATTGCTTTGAAATCGAGAGGGACACTTTGGAATTCAATTAGTCAAACAGTTGCCACAGCAACAAAAAACATATACACTTAAATGATTTATCCTCGCAGACACCACTTCAAATAAGAATAAATTTAATACAGCAGCTGGGAATGAAATGCATTGTACAATAAGAAAATTGTATTTTTTCTCTCCCCGATGATAGGCCTCAAGGTCTTAATGCAATATAGATGAAAAAAAAAGATATTTGGGCAGAAGGAAGTGGAATACATTGTGCTGCACATACAATGCCTGCTCGGCGAGAACAACGTATAATGAGCATGTACATCTAATCACAGAGCGCCCGGATTTTGTTTGCATGACAGCTGAGGATCAAAGGCTGCAGTAAGCAAATTGGCTGTTGTTTGGTTTCGCTTTCCTTCTTCAACCCTTCCAGCATGTGAAATGTGGCCTGCCATTGCTGTTTGCTCTGACCAACCCGGGCAATCGAGCTACCAGTTTTCCACCAAAGACTGGCACCACTTTTGAACGCAATTCAGTAAGGCACGCTCTAGATGGTTTTCTAAAACAGTGGTTTTCAAACTTTTTTTCTCACGGCTCAGTTGAAGAAAATTGTTGATGCCCCTGACCCAGAGTAATTAAGTCTTCTGACTAGAGGGCAGGATATAGATTTGGGTTTGAGAGGTGGGTTTAGGGTGCACGCAGGGGTTCGGGGTTGGAGTGTGTGTTAGGGCTGGGACAGGCAATTGGGGCATGGGCTTACCTCTGGCAGCTTCCTGCCTGTCCTCGCACCACAGACCCTGCTGGGTCCCGGAAGTGGCCAGCAGCAGGTCCGGCTCCTAAGCCTGCAAGCACCTCTGCTCACTGCTCACAGGCCCTGTCCCCAGCTCCTATTGGCCTGGAACGAGTGCAGAGCCCATGCTCGTGGTGGGGGCCATGCGTGGAGGTCTGTGGGCCTAGGAGCTGGAGCTACTCCTGACCATTTCCAGGGTATAGCGCAGTGCATGGTGATGGGAACACCCCTGCTGGTCACCTGGTCGCTATCACAAGGTGACCCAGTGCCTGACATTCTGTGACCCAGTAGCGGGTTGTGACCCGTACTTCGAAAACCACTGTTCTAAAAGCTATGCTCTACTTTAGCCTCAGCTCTTACACAAGCGGCAAGTCATTCAGGCCTCTGTCATGCAGGCAGCCCGATTAGATCACCACAATGGTCCCTTCTAAACTGAAACGTATGAACGTCACATTTGACTGGGGAATCCAAACCAAGTGTGGTTTGAGCCAGCTATCCGCCAGGCAAGATCTTGTTTCCTTGCCCTCCATTCCCGTCCCTTCACCCCCCGCCAGCCTCAAATGAATAGGATAGGCAGCAGTTGGGCAATGGTGGTTTTCTTTTCCCTTGCAATGTGAATGGTGGCTACATTGACACAAGAGTGTGTCAGTTCTGCTCTTGCAGCTGGGCCACCTGCATCATGAGACACAGATGGTGAGCTCATCGGCTTTCACCGATTTTCACGTGGAGCGAGGCAGTGCCTCGAGGGCAGGCTTCCTGCAGAGCCCGTGGGGAGTTGTGATTCAGCAGGTGGTTACTACTGATCTTCCCAGAGTCAGAGCTGACCCCTTGTCTCTGTAGGGGGCATGGTGCAGCTAGAGGGGCTGTGACGTGACATTTAGGGCGGTTGATCTGGATTGGTGAGGGCTGAGTAACTGACTCTCACTGAAGCCAATGGGAAGAGGAGGGTGTTCAAGCCTCTATAGGAGTGATGCTTCATTATTAAGATTCCCTCACTTTTTCTGTGAGAGGGATTTAGTTCTAAGCAGTGCTTCTGGCAACTGAATTCCTCCAGCATGAATTATCCTCAGCTGGATGCAATATTCATCTTTATTTCCTGCCCTGAGTTAGTCCATAGCATTGAGCCCTGTGCCTTGTCTTACCACAGAGGTGAGGGGCAAAGGGATTTCCATGAATGTCAAGCACCTTGGGACCATTCCTGTAGAATCCCCCTATTCCTGACATTCTGGTGATTATGTGGGATTTCCCCTGCCTCTAGTGAGATCACAACTTGGATGAGAAGTAGAAGAACGAAGTTCCAGATAAGACTGAGGTGATTAAAATCTGCATGTCTTTATAACTTGAGAGGGCTGGTCCTTCTAAAAAATCATGGCCCTAGATCAATCAGAAGTTATGGGTTCGATGCAAAAATTACTTGGTGAGGTTTTATGGTCTGTGCAATGTAGGAAGACAGCCAGGATGATGGTAATAGATCAATCGGTGATGCTGCTGGGATTGGGGAACATATGGAAGAGATGGCAGAGGTGATACTTTGACACCTGCCTTTTGTGCCTAAGATTACATAGACTAAGGGGCTGATCCAGTGGTAATTGAAGGCAATGGAAAGACTCCCATGGGTGTCTATGGGAGCAGGATCAGCCTATGATTCTATCCTCACATGCTTAGGACTCTCCAGACCTTTTTTTATAAAGTGCCCCCTTTAAAAAATAATAAGTACCCCCAGTACCTACAGTTTTCAGACACACACAATTTTTTCCCACCATTGCAACACATTTGTTTAAACAACTTAATCATAGCCAGGTGGGTGATGAAATTTTGGGTGTAAAAAGTACAAGAATAATAAAGTGCTGTAAAATTAAAACAAAAATACATTTTTCTCCACATTTCAGTTATGTTTGTTGTACCCCCCAGACTTTACTCGAGTATCCCTGAGGGTACTCGTACCACTGGTTGAAAAACACTGAGTGAGGGGTATGGATTGTATTTGGAATAGAAATAAGTGCTATGAGTAAAGTTCAGATTCAGAGGCAAATGCTCCAGGGTGTATTTAGATTCTGGGTGTTTTAATCCAATTCCACCCTGATTTCAGACACCAGGGCATTCCCCTTGAGATATACAGAGTAGTCCATGGAGCTCAGCTCCTCTCCAGATCCAGCCCTGTAGCCAGACCTGTGTTCTGCATTGCTAATATTTTTGCTGTTCCCTGGTTACGAAAGCGTCATGTGAGTGTAACATTCTGAAAATGTCTGAAAGAAAGGAGGTTGGTTAATGGGCATTGCTCACTTGGGAAAACAAACTGCTCCATGGAGTAGAATTCCTGTGAACAAGTTTGGGAGTGAACAATCTCTTCTAAAGGGCCAGGAACAAGGATTATGTGATTTGTTTTTAAGACAGGCAGCAAAGAATCACCTTTGCATCTCTTAGTTGGGACTGACAGCATCCCCTCCCCCCATGTAGAGGTGATAAAGTGGTATTAACATAGTGAGAGTCCCTGGGCATAGATATCGCTAGCTCTGCTTTGCATGGTCATGCTGATCAAAGCACTGGACCACCGCCCCCAGATTGACAGTGGCTGTGTGCCCTAGCATTCACAACCAGGCTGTGTGTGGATCAACTATTGTGACACTGTTGCCCAGGCCTGGGCAAAATACGGCCTGGGAGCCGGAGCCGGAGCCGGAGCCGGAGCCGGAGCCGGAGCCGGCCATGGAAATACAGTCCGTGTGGCTTTCTGCTTTACAGGGAGGGGGAGGCTTCATGTGATCGCCCTTTCCCCAACCCAATCCTCAGCTCCTATAGACAGGAAACAACCAGCCAATAGGAGCTGAGAGACTGGCCTGGTGGACGGGGGCTGCACAAGCCTCTTTTTCTTCCCTGAGCTGAGAGCTCAAGGAGGGAACGAGCCTGCAGTTTAATGTGGTCAGGGGCTACAGCAGGCTGGGCGCCCAGACTGCCTTGGGGGTGCTGCAGGGCTGGTAGCTTAGATAAACACCTCCCATCCAGAGCCTGTCTCGGGCACCCCTGCCCCTCCTGCATCCCAATTCCCTCCCTCAGGTCACCATCCAAACCCTCTGCACTCACTTTCTCCAGATCACAACTCCCTCCCAGATCCTGTACCCCCTCCTGCACTCTTTCCGCAGGCCAGAATCCTCTCCTGCACCCATACTCCCTCCCTGACCCTGCATCCCAATTCCCTGACCCAGGGCACAACCCCCTCCTTCACCCTCTCAGACCTCACCATCTCCTGTACCTCAGCCCCTTCTCCCATGCACCCTTCTGCACCAGCCTCCATCTTAGACCCCGCATCTCCTCCACAGAAAAGTGCGGCCTTTGACCACTTTCCAAAATCTTGAAGTGTCCCCCCCACACGCACACCAAAAATTATTGCTCATCTCTGCAGTTGCCTGAACTGAGGAACTGAATCATCTCTGCCGCCACTGCACACTTTAGTATGCCACCGGCACTCTGAGTGAGCTGCATATGTTAGCCTTCAGGGCTGCCCACATATGCCTGATGATGGGGACATTCTGCTTAACCTGCTGCATGGTATGATCTTGGGCACCCCTCTCAGTGAGCTACTCAAAGAGACATTATGAATCCTGCTACAGGGTCATGTGCAGGGCTGAATTGTTTCAAGAAGTAGCCAGGGACGTCTAGGGGTTGAAATCTCAGCCGCATTAAACGTGCTCATGCTTTTGCCTTTACACATTTTATCTCCAATAACACAGTTCCCAGCTGACTCTGTGCTCTGAATCAATGCTCCAGTACACACTCCCATATAGATGCAAATGGCCTCGTGTCATAGAAACAGGGTATTTTTTGCAGCAAGCTATCTATCATTTCCCCACTGGCCTGCTCTGGAAAGCTCTCCTGGTCTCATATCCTGTTTGGCAGCACACCATGGCTGTGTTCTTTGCTGATCAAACAATTTCATGAGGGGATTTTTTTTTTGCTGGGCTTTTCCAGCTCAAATTGCAGCTTTCCCAAATCACCAAATCATTCAGGACATTCAGTCAGTCACATCAATGGGGCTGGAGCAACATTATAGCTGCCAGTTTATGAGAAAACTTCTCAGAGCATTCCTCTGAAGTGGTTGGGCAGCTCCATGGTCACTCTCAGGTTGTATCTGAGGGGAGAAAACTTAGTTGATTTTATTAAAATAAAAGTTTAGTTCACTATTTAGTTATCTGCAGTGCTTGAGGATTTCTGAGTTCACCTTTGTCTCAGTTCATCTATCTATTCCCTGGGATCAGATGGGACACAGTGATATACCCAGTAATAAACAAACAGGGAACAAGAAGAAACCCCACTCAAGGGCATGCCTCCACTATGGAGATCAACCCTCTGGAGGTCGATCTTCTAACGTTTGATTTAGCAGGTTTAGTGTGGACCCCCCAAATCCAACGCTGAGGGCAGCCCCTGCCAGTGTCTTGTACTCTGCATTCTGTGAGGAGGGAAGTTGATGGGAGGCTGTGCTCTTACAGTGTAGACCAAGGCTACTCAACTTTGGAAGCCCCAGGGCCATAGTGATACTCGCAGCACATGCCGAGGGCTGCAACTTAATTGTGGTTGCATATACATGCAAATATATATACAAATATATGCAAATAGCTTCTTTCACGCTGATGGGCATGAATACAAAGATTAAGCCATAAGCTGTGGCACCAGACCCAAATGTGGCCAGTGTGAGCCAGTCAGCACCTTTCAGGTTCTGCCCACAAGGCTAAGCAGCCAGCACTTCCCACAATGCCCGATGCTCCCAGAACCTCCTCCCTGGGGGGCTAGAAATGCCGACACCCTATACCCGTCTGTTCCAGCCAGCATGTTTGCTTGCGTCTTTCAATGCTCACCCCACCTGGGAGATGCCTCATCGTTGTGGAGCGTGTTCCCAGTGGAGGCCATGTTCAAAGGATCCCACCCGTGGGCCGCGTGTTGAGTAGCCCTGATGTAGATGCTGCAGCGAGTCAGCTTAAGGTAAGCTGAAACCTGCTATGCATTTTATGTAGCTGCATGTACCTTAAGCTGACTTGCCTGGTCTAGTGTAGACCAGGCCACATTCATATTACTCTTGCTAGGGATTTAATCTTACTAGGAATGAATATTTAGAATCCCAGTAGAACCCCCAGTGCTGTGCTGGAGGAAGGAGGGCACAAGTGACATAACAAGCAAGCAGGAGAAAAGGTGGCATGGGGGGATCATTTGAGCTCCCCGCCTTAGGGTTCAAAATGTTGTGGGCTGGCCCTGGTGAAGTGAGACATCTCCAGTCAGATGCACACCACCAAACAAGGCCTGGAGCTCTCAAATTTCTGCCCAGACCTGATTATTCATGCTGCCAGCAATGGGAGAGGCCCATTCAGGGAGATGGTTTGCATGGCTTTGTGCACAGCTCAAAAGCAGGACACAGGAACGACAGCAAAAAAGGAATCAAAGCAGACACAGCCTAACAACCCACCAAATCCAATAGTGAAATCGTATTTATGAAGGTAGGAAGTAAGCTCCATTTCCAGGAGAGTACTAGACACTACGGCTGTGTCTAGACTGCATCCCTTTTCCGTAAAAGGGATGCAAATTAGACATATCGCAATTGCAAATGAAGCAGGGATTTAAATCCCCCCGCTTCATTAGCATAGAAATGGCTGCCGCTTTTTTCTGGCTCGGAGCTTTGCCGGAAAAAAGCGCCAGTCTAGACGCGGATCTTTCGGAAAATAAAGCCTTTTCCAAAAGATCCCTTATCTCCCATTTTAAGAGGGTCACCTAAGTGAAGTGGCCAGGTCTGGGAGTCATTATTATTTATATTACTGTGACACGTAGTAGCCCCTCCCCATTATGGATCACAGTCCTATTGTGCTAGATGCTGTTCAAACACAGAACAAAAAATAGGGGCCCTTTGCCAAATCGCTCACAGTTCAAGTAGAACACAAGAGACCCAAATGGATACAGATGGGGGTGTACAAAGAAACAACGAGACAATAATGGTCAGCATGACAGCTAGAGGTCTTAGTACACCTGCAGCCTAGCCACTTATTTCTGTCAGCCTCCTGCCAAAGAAGAGCTTTTAGAGCGTTTTGGAGGATAATGAGGTACTGCTGCCAATGTTTACAGGGAGCTCCTCTGAAGTCTAAAGGGCAGCATAGGAGAAAGCATGATGAAATTGGCTTTGTGACCTGATCAGAGACAGGAGGAGACACATCTCAATAGTGGCAGGGAGGGTAGGGATAGACCATGAAGGGCTGTGGAAGTCATGTATTGGACATGCATCCAGGTCTGGTTGCTCCAGGTAAGATACCTTTAAATGCTCTTCTCTCCCTCACCTGACTTGTCTGTGACTATCAGAACAGACTTCCCTGGAACAGCCTATGGCCAAAAATACGTCCAATAAAACAAAGAACATTAAAAGAGATTAGATGGAATCAAAGCAGAGATAAATGGCACAAAAGGTCCCTGGGTCTATGAGGGCTGCCAGCCTCAATTCAGGGCCACAAGCTTTTACAAGTGAAACGAATCCAAAATCATCAATGATCATGCCATCAGAAATCTGGCTTTTGCAGGTCCTCAGGGTTTAGCTCCTTCCTTGACATGCTACCAAGCCTAACCACAAATGCCAGGTGCCCAACTCAGTTCATGGCTCTGCATTATTTAAAGTTTTTATCAAAGAAACACATAAAATCAACCTCATAAAATTTGCAGCTGATTCAAAATTGAGGAAGTGGTAAATAACGAAGAGGACAGGTCTTAGGTAATCTAGATAATTTGGTAAATTGGTTGCCCACAAACAATGCGCTACAGGGCAGAAGGATATAATTTCGGGGTTTCTGGGCCCTGGTCTATGCTAGGGAGTTATTTCAAAATAACCTCCCTTATTTCAAAATAATAAGCAGAGCGTCCACACTACTCCACCTGTTATTTTGAAATAACAGGCTGGTTATTTCAAAATCTGTACTCACTCTTTCCTTGGTGATTAATGGTTATTTCAGATGCTCCACTGCTGCTATTTCAAAATAACTGCTCCTAGTTTCGAGGCTCCCATGTAGTGGGGACATGCTATTTCAATTTCGTTATTTCTGGGGTTACTGTTTTGATTTTACTTATTTCGAAATAATTTCCTAGGCTACGTCTAGACTGCAGAGTTTTATCGGAAAAAGATACATAAATTGTGAACCGCAATTTGCATATCTTTTTCTGTTTTTTTTTAACAGGCTTTCCCGAAATTTGGCCCATCTACACAGAGCCGCATTTTGGGAAAAAACTCCTCTTTCGGAATATCCCTGACACTTCTCACTGAGAGGAATACAGGGATGCCAAAAGAACGTGCCTGCTTTTTCAGAAACTGTTCCAAAAAAGCTGACGCATTCCTTGGATATGGCAGAGCTTTTCCGGGATACCAGAAGTATCCCAGAAAAACTCTGCAGTCTAGACATAGCCCTAGTGTAGACATGCCCTGGGTGAGAACTCAACCAGGTGTTAGTTAAATCTTTAACGAAACCCCTCAAAATTGAACCTGGTCCTTCCTACTTGAAAGTAGGAATAAGAGATCCTCCGGAAAAGGCTTTATTTTCCGGAGAATCACGTCTAGACTGGCGCTTTTCTCCAGCTTATCTCCAAGCCGGAAAAAAGCGGCAGCCATGTTAATGCAAATGCCGCAGGGGATATTTAACCCCCGCCCCCGCGGATTTGCCTATTCCAAAGTCTACATTAGCATCCCTTTTCTGGAAAGGGGTGCCAATGTAGACACAGCCATCCTCTGCCACTGTCCCCATGCTGGGAGTGTGGCCAGGGTGTTCACATACCATACAGAGCCTGGCTGCTGGAGTGGGCCCTTGAGGTACGTGTGTGTGTGCGCACACATGTATATAACACAGAGCACCCTTCCAGTTGGCCCATCATTGGATTCCTAAAATAGTAGCTTAAAGTTGCTGCTGTTCCCATCTCTTAGGTTTGTGCCAAGCTCAGCTCAGCCAGTCTGGAGAATCTGGACCTGAGTTTTAGCCACTCTTGCTCATGTTGTTCTTAGCACTTGAGAAGCACTTTTGACTTGGCCCTAAAGGGTCAGCTTTTTGGGGGGGGGGGGCATACATTTTGAATGAAACTCAGATGCATGGTCACCACCCCATCTCTGCGGTGCTGCCGGCTGCATGTGTCAGAAGGAAGGCATCTGCTAGTTCATTCACAGACTGCATGTCACTGGGTTTTTCACTCGTACGCCCGTTCCCATTCAGAGCCAGTAGGATTTCTTGCTATCTGGAATCTGCTTCATCACGTGGGAATTGGGGAAAGCTCAATGTGTGTCAAATGTACAGGGCAACAGCCAGCAAGGGACAGAAAGTAATTTCAAAGGAGAATGCTACACACAGAGCAGATCAAGACCAAATTATGGGAGACTGTATGAAATGCATTGACAACCTGCCTGTGAAACACCGCAACTTTCTCAGCAACATGCAACAGTTTCTCAGGGGATGGGAGCAGTCAGATTAATGAAATATGCAGTCTGTTCCGCACATTCGTCATCTCATTCACTCAGATGCATAAATCCATTTGCCAGCAAAGCATATGCTACACCTCCAGTGACAGGAGGGGGAGAAGTTAGTGAGCTTGTGAAATATACGCCGCAGGTGACTTTTTGTCTTAAATGGAAGACATTTCCATTAGAGGAAACAATGCTTACCAGTGATTCTCAATTATATGGGAACAAGGAAGCACAAAGCCTGATTTTAATTAACTGCCGCAAGTCGATTCCACAGCACTGAGAAGCCAATGACTCCCACCCCAAAAAGGCAAACTAAATCACACAAGCAGGGGAACCCCAGCTGAACAGCCCCATGCACCTGTCGTGTGCATGAGTGGTGTCTGAGTACCATTTGTCTTTCTTGTATCCAGTTTGGCAGGTTTCTTGGGAATCAGGAGGCTTGAGGTGCATAGACCATATAAACTGACTTCAGAAATTATTTCCAACACATCTAGTAAGTTTAGTATCCAACAGCTACTGTTTTGAAGGAAAAAATCAGGGACACCGGACCAAATTCTGACCTTGGCTATGGAGGCACTCCAGCCACCAAAGAGAAGGACCATTGCCTGGATGTATTTGAGGCCCATGGGAAGTTGTTCTGATTGATCTTCAACCCCAGAATCAACTGGTTGAATGAATCCTCAAGAGGGCATATCGTTCATAATGATTTATACAGTAATGTGTTTAGGAGCCATTAATCAATTGGGGGTCCTCTGGGGAACTGTTAGTCTTTTAATTCATGTATTTAATTGTAGATGAATTTAGAACTCACAAAAGCAATGCATGAAAATGATTGACTCTGCTGGAGGCAGACAGCTATGTAGTGGGCAGGTGCTACCTAAATTCTTCCCACTCTGCACTGCCAATGTGGTTGAATCATTTCCTGCAAAATCCTCCACACCGACCGGGGCTCCCTGCACAGGTCTGTCCATGCCTCACAGTCTGGATCTGCAGTCTTCCCTTGATATCCCTATCCAGCAGGTCAGACAGCCTGGCCAAGGCTAGGGAAGCCCTACTCTGCACCCCAGGAAGGGGCGGGGCCTCTGGTGGAAGGGGTGGGGCTAGGGCTAGGTGCACTCGTCCCTACCGTAAGCAGCCCTCAGTGCTGCCTGGAGTGCACCATGCCATGCTCTAACAGTCATTTAAAGGGCCGGGATCTCCAGGCCCTTTTGTATCACTGGATTCTGGTGTAGTTGCCCCTCCTTCCTTTGGAGGGCCTGTCCCCATCCTGAGTCTACACACATAGTTTTGCTGGTACACCTCATACCTGAAGTACAGAATCCCTTGCTCCTCAAGACCTGGGCTCTGCCTCAGCAGAGACTGACAGTCAGAGGAGGATAAATAATCTGACAAATTTTTGCCTATTTTTCTCTACACAGTTTGTCCCCACATAACCATTAATTTTCTCAAATGAATTCAGTATTCAGCTTTATTCGCTATTTGTGATTAGTGACTTCTTGTTTTACAGCTTGTTTACAAGTAGTCTGTTGCATGTCCCTGATATTCGGTACTTGAGCTTTTATTACTGGTGGGATGTCAGGGTCCCTGATTATATGAGTGAAACTCTTCAGAATCAGGTCTCTGGTGCAAAGACCTTTGATTGCAAATCTGAAAGCTGTGTTTTGAAAATAATCTGCAACATCTGGCTAATTATTTCAGTCACATCCTTGACTGAAGGCCAACAAATCCAATCATGAAGAAGTGTGCCAAATAGTTCAGGAGTACATTTTTGGTGAAGCGGAGAGTTGACATGGGACTTAACAAACTCACATCACTTGTAGAGCAAATTTTGTCTGGATCGGACACTCCAGAAGTAAAACTGCATGAGCCCGCTGCGTCTGTCAAGCCCCTGGCTTCTCTCTTTGCAGTGGATGTGTCCACGTCTTCCCTTACATAACACAGATATCACTTCTGCAAACACTTTTAGCTCAAGAAGTGAATTTTTTCAGGTTAGAAACATTAATGGATGGATTGGAAGTAAACGCAGGCCCCACACATCCATCTAATATTGCCGAACTGCTGCAGGTTACTTCTTCTGAAACCTGTAATTGACTAGTCCTGTCAAAGCATATAACATCTCAGGCTTTGACTAACAGCACTGCGCACTCTGAACCAGCTTTCTAGCCACTGGATAGAGCAGCACATTTGTAAAAATTGCTGTAGCACTCAGCTCTCCCCCATGCTTACCCACCTGCGCACATGCAGAAATCTGAAAACAACGATTAATACTTAAACATCATCCTACCATCTTGTTCTACTTATTTGGGACTGGAATGTCCTGCCATGGAAAATGCAACGGGGCAAAGGCACAGGAAAATCTTCTTGAAGGGGAAGTTCTTTGTCTTGTCTACTCCCTTTGATATATCCCTAGAATTAGCCACTTTTCATCGGGGTCCCCAGCTGGTTCTCCACTATCAATCCCCAGAGAACAAAGATTAGGAAGTTAAATGAGTTTGGGAATCTCATCTTCATTTTTAATTAATCTAAAACAAACACAGGCTAACGATGGAATTACGAGAGGATTGGCAGAGCTTTCCCACACTGTGGATGGAAGTGGGGAGGGCAGGCGTAGCCCTCTTTACTCTCTCTGGCTGCAGCTACAGTAGATAATTTGTGGAGAATCCGGCTCAGTAGGGTTTGATGTTTCAGTTTGGAACAGTGCTGAAAGCTGGGATGCTGTGAACATCATCTGGCCTATCGCAATCCCTTTGGCTCAGAGTCTGATTCCATTACTCACTCTGAGGATCTCTGCATTCCTCCAGCAGCCCCTTTGAAATCATTGTGATGACTGGAGGAGCAGGGCACTCGCCAAGAAGAGGAAAAGTATCAGACTCTGGACCCTCCAGTGTGTAAACTCAGACAGGGATTCGCTCTGGTTCAGCCTCTCAAATGAGATTTTGATGCTTGGGCTTTCCACCCAGCTATGAAGGAACAAGAGTGAAAGAGGAGAAATAAAACAAGCCAATCATTTGACTTAGCCTGATTCCTACTGCTTAGCCAGAGGCATGGGCTATGCCATAAATTTAGGTCGAACTTAACTGCATTAGGTTGTTTTTCTAAACAATAAGTCTACACCACCAAGCCCGTTCCACTGACCTTAGGGGGATTAAAGTTGATTTCTGTACTGCTCCTTTGCGAGAGGAGTAACGGTAAATTTGACCTTACGTGGTCAACTTTAGGGTAATGCAAAAAGTTGACGTTTTTGGACTCTGCGAGGTGTCCCACAGTGTCCCAGTATGACCACTCTGATCCACGATTTCAACTCTGCTGTTCTCCCAGGTACACAGGAAAAGCCCCGGGAAAATACGAATTTCATTTCCTGTTTGGCCAGCGTGGCGAGCCCTGCAGCAAACATGACCATGAATGCCCTGGGTCACAAATGAGCTCCAGTAGGGAGCATGCAGGAGATCCTAAATCTGATTGCTGTGTGGGGAGAGCAATCTGTGCAGGCAGAACTCAGAAGCAGCAGAAGAAATGCTGATATCGATGCCAAAATCACAGTTGGCAGGGTGGAGAAAGGACACAGCAGGGACACACAGCGGTGCCACATGAAAATAAAGGAGCTCAAGCAGGCGTACCAGAAGTCAAAGGAGACAAATGGTCAGTCTGGGTCAGAGCTGCAGACATGCCGCTTCTATGAGCAGCTGCCTTGGATTCTAGAGAGCATCCAACCAGCATCCCAAAGCTGTCCATAGATACCTCCTCCATGGGTCTTCAATGAGGAGGATGTTGTAGATGAGGAAGAGGACGAGGAGGAGAATGCTCAGCAGCGAAGTGGAGCAGCTGACCTTACCGACAGCCAGGACCTTTATTTTTAAACTTTGGAGCCAATCCCCACTTCCCAGGACTTATTGCTGCCAGACTCTGATGGTGGGAGGCGAGGGGGCGGGGGGGGGGGGGCATGCTGGCGAGTTGCACATTTGTAAATATGATAGAAGTGGGTTAAGGCAACTGGGTGTGATCTGTGGAGGCCACTCTGCTTGCACAGCAGGGGTTCCCTATAACAATTTGATCCTCCCTGCACATCTCTACAACTCTGTCATAGAGGAACTCTATAGTGATAGAAATGTAGCCGTGTTAGTCTGGTGTAGCTGAAACAAAATACAGGACTATGTAGCACTTTAAAAACTAACAAGATGGTTTATTAGGTGATGAGCTTTCGTGGGCCAGACCCATTTCCTCAGATCAAATAGTGGAAGAAAATTGTCACAACCATATATACCAAAGGATACAATTAAAAAAATTAACACATATGAAAAGGACAAATCACATTTCAGAACATCCCCCTTCTGTTCTGAAATTTGATTTGTCCTTTTCATATGTGTTTATTTTTTTTAATTGTATCCTTTGGTATATATGGTTGTGACAATTTTCTTCCACTATTTGATCTGAGGAAATGGGTCTGGCCCATGAAAGCTCATCACCTAATAAACCATCTTGTTAGTCTTTAAAGTGCTACATAGTCCTGTTTTTTGTTTCAGGAACTCTTTAGTGCTTCTCAGAAGGTTTCTGGGGCCTGCCTTATTCTGACCTCCATGGTAGGATACCTTTCTACGCCAAACTAGCAGTAAGTGGTCTGGCAGTTTTGCAGCACAAAGCATTGCAGCATACAATCCAGGTTTCTGGCCACATTCAGTCAGCATCTGCTCCCTGTCATGCTCTGTGATTTGGACCGATATCATGCATGACAACCTGGATGATGCACGGGAAGCTCTGTAACTGGTAACACTGGCAATCCACCTCTGTTTGCTCATCTCCAACAAACCATGACTTCAGGTTTGCTCACCACGGGAGCCCCTGTTAGCCCACACAATTCCCCCCTTCTCCCTGGCAGCTCCCTGTGGGAAGGGAAAGTTGCATTCTAAACAGGAGGTGGCAAACACATGCTGACTGCAGGAGCTCCTACAAGCATGCCTGGCTACCCTATCCACCTTACAGGACCCCTTGTGATCACAGACCCTTTTTGGAAATGCAGACGCACACCTAGCCATGAGGGCTGCAGTTTACAGCTGCTCTGTCACACGTGCTTTCAAAGCAAAAGCAAAAGAGCAAGATCCCCAACCTGTGGCTTGCCAGGCCTGCCACCAAACTGAGTCCAGATCTGTGACTTGTACCTGCCTAGTAGGCACTTACAAACATAGCTTTGGCCTTGTACATAACACACACTTAGGCTATGTCTACACTGCAGGCTTCTTGTGCAAGAATGGCTGTTCTTATGCAAAAACTTGCAAAGCGACTACACTGCACGTGCGTTCTTGCACAAGGAAATTTACAGTAATGCATCGGAACAGAGGGCTTCTTGTGCAAGAGTTATTCCTCTCCCCTTGAGGAATAACCCCTCTTGTGCAAGAGCTCTTGCTCAAGAAGGCCGTGTGGACGGGCAACAGGGGTTTCTTGCACAAGAAACCCTATGGCTAAAATGGCCATCAGAGCTTTCTTGTGCAAGAGAGCGACAACACTGCCATGGACACGCTTGCGCAAAAGCACATCTCTTGTACAAAAGCACACAGCAGTGTGGATGCACTCTTGAGCAAGACCTTTCGCACAAAACCCTTGCACAAAACAGTTCTTGCGCAAAAAGCCTGCAGTGTAGATGTAGCCTGATTGTGTGGCACAGAGGTTCTTTCATGGTAAAAGATTAGCTTATGGCTACGTCTAGACTGGCATGATTTTCCAGAAATGCTTTTAATGGAAAAGTTTTCCGTTAAAAGCATTTTCGGAAAAGAGCGTCTAGATTGGCACAGATGCTTTTCCGCAAAAGCACTTTTTGTGGAAAAGCGTCCGTGCCAATCTAGACGCGCTTTTCCACAAAAAAGCCCCGATCGCTGTTTTTGCGATCAGGGCTTTTTTGCGAAAAACAAAGCTGAGCTGTCTACGCTGGCCCTTTTGCGCAAAAGTTTTGCGCAAAAGAACTTTTGCCCGAACGGGAGCAGCATAGTATTTCCATGAGAACACTGACAATCTTACATTAGATCGTCAGTGTTCTTGAGGAAATTCAAGCGGCCAGTGTAGGCAGCTGGCAAGTTTTTCCGGAAAAGCGGCTGATTTTCCAGAGAAACTGGCCAGTCTAGACATAGCCTATGAGTTCTACAATGTATCTTCTCTAGAGTCTGCCCTTCATTTTTTTTTCATTGCAGCATGTACAACAGTGAGTCCATTGCCCACTCCGCTTAGGCCTCCTGAGCCTTGGCTGCCACAGATCAGAAAGTGAAAAAAGCGTACTCGGGATGACCTGTTTAATGAGCAAATGTGATCTGCCCACACCGACAGGGTGCAATTATATGCATGGAGGAGGAGGATGTTGCAGATGATATGAATGGAGCCTGAGAAGAGCGGTCAGGGAACTGTTAAACAAGACTGAATCCTGCTTATTGGGACACAGGTTTTACATCCGCACTGTATCTGTATCACTGTGCATTAATCAAGTCAAACAGAAATGGCTGAAACAACAACTGGTTTTATTTAATAAAATACTAAACTTAGAAAGCAATCACAAAATCTGGTTGTCACAAATGAAGCCTCGCATGAGGCCAGAACCCAAAACAGGAATGGTTTAAACAGTCCTACCAGCGTCTCGATGTCCAGAGAAAAGAGGTAGGTGAACGTCTTCAGGCTGAGGAAAAAACCAAGCAGAGATGGGGCAGAGTTGCAGAGACCCAGACAGGTAGACAGGCTTCTTGCTTCTGGTCTTCTTTCTTCTATACCTGACATGCTGTCCTGCGTGCAGTGTGTGGACTGGAGGACAAGATGGTACATGTGCATGTGTATATGACTGGCCCTGCTGCAGCCTCCTAACTAAAACAAATAAACCCTGTGCTAGCAGTCGTTACAGCGGTGAAACTAGATTTCTGCACCACAAAGGGCTGTCAGCAACCAGGCTAGCTTCTGCCTAGATGGCCTACAAAGCCAAACAGCCTGCTAGCTGTCGCCCTAGCATTGCTGGGTTGTGCTGATGACATGCACACAGAGAGCCCTGAGGGGCGGGTGAACTCCCCTTAAGAACTCTCTGGTTACCAGGCAGATTAGGGTCATGTGACCCATTTTACCCACCTTCCTCTTTTTCCTGCTCTTTTCTGACAGGAGATGGTGACCAGGAGGCTGGCTGCCATCTTAAAGAGGAAAACAAAGTGGAGGACATTAAAAAAAAAAAACCCTGATGCCCCTCCCCCAACAGAACATGAATACAGGATCCAGGATGAGATATTGAAGATTGTGGGGCACCAAACAGAGCTGTTGAGGTGCCTGGTAGAGATGCAAGAAAAAGCTTCTAGAGTACAGAGTCCCCCTGCATGCTATGCTGAGCTACTTGCCCTCCTCAACAAGTTCCAGAGCTTCCTCTCCCAAGTGCCATAGAAAGTGTGTGTGGGAGAAGTCAAGGGCAGCCTTGCACTCAACTCCTAGGGATGTCTCCTGGGACAGAAGGCTGTCATTCCCACAGCTGTGATTGTAATATGCCACTTTTCCTTGCTCCCTTCATCTCTCCTCCTCCCAGAACTCACATTGTGACCTCCTTTTCTGTCTCTTCCCTGTGTTTCCTAAATAAAAACACATGGCTTCAGAACAACAGGATCTTTATTGCATGTGTCACCTGCACAGGGGGTGGTTTACAGGCCAATACCCATGATGTAAGAGGCCCTTTGTTAAAAGCAACATGCATGGCTATCACATCACTCTCTAGTTGTTCATGCAACTGGTTCTCAAAGCCTTTCTGATTTGCAGTGCCCTCAATGTGCTCTACTTATTGTCCTAATGTCTGGCTGCTCATAATTAGTGGCGAGGCGATCTGCCTCAACCTCCCACACTTCCAGAAACTTTTCCCCTGTTACTTTCACAGATATTATGGAGCATGCAGCAGGCAGCCACACCAATGGGAATGTTCTTTTTGCTGCGGTCTGCTGTAGTCAATAAATTGCAAAAACTTGCTGCTAAAAGGCCAAAAGCATATTCTAGCACCATTCTGCATTTGTTCAGCCTGTAGTTGAACTGCTCGCTGTCCAGGCTGTCTGTGTACAGCTTTGTGAACCATGGGAGCAAGGGGAAGACTGGGTCTTCAAGGATAACTATTGGCATTTCAACATCTCTAATGGTAATTTTCTGTTCTGGGAAGAAAGTTACATCTTGCAATTTTCTAAAGATGTATGAGTCATGCACCTTTTCTGACGAGCCAACGTTGATGTTGGTGAAATGTTCCTTGTGATCCATCCATGCCTGCACCACCATTGAGAATACTCCTTGCAATTTATGTAGTCTTCGGCAAAGTGATCTGGTGCCAACAAAGGAATATGCTTTCCATCTATCGCCTCACCATGCTTAGGGACCCCCATTGCAGCATAGCCATTCACTATGTCCTGCGCATTTCCCAGAGCCACTATCCTTCCTAGAAGAAGGTTATTGATTGCTCTGGCTACTTGGATCACAGCATCCTGCACTGTAGATTTACCCATATCAAATTGATTCCCAATTAAATGGTAGCTGTCTCCCATTGCAAGCTTCCACAGGAAGCCACTCGCTTCTCAAGAGTCAGAGCAGTATCGCTGGTATTGCTGCACTTACGGGTGAGAAAAAGCCATTCACAAAATTCAGTGAAAGTGGCCTTAGGCATGCAAAAGTTTTTCAGCCACTGGCCATCATCCCATGGCTGCATATCTACGAGGTGTCACCAGTCTATGGGTGTCTCACAGGACCAGAATTGCTGTTCCACTGTGTCAACAGGATTGACTGTTGCCAGCATATGCCAATTGCTTCACTCAGTGTTTTCATGCATGTCTGTGTTCATGGCCTCTTCACCTTGTTCCCTGCTCTGGAAGCTCCTGACTAATCTCTGGACAAACTGCAGCATAATGTGTGAGGTGTTTGCAATGCTTTCCACAGCAGTTTGAAGCTGAGTAGGGTCCATGTTTGTCCTGCTATGGCATCTGTACAGATAACCGGGGCAAAAAGGGTGCAAAACTTGCTTGCAAGCAGGGTGAGAAAGGGAGGAGAGAAGTTCATTATGGGATGCTGATGACATGTGCCCAGAACCATCTGTTGCAATGGTTTTGTCTCATTAATCACTGGGAGCCTAACCCAGAGTACAAACGGGCAACAGGCACTGTGGTATGGCTACCCACAATACATTGCTGCCAAAGCTGAAGGCAGTCACCTTACCAGGGACACATTCTATTAACCTCATGTGCACAGTGAGAACATGCACCTTCGACTTTACAAAACCGGGTGCTAAAATATCAACCTTCATAAAGTTAACCTAATCTCATAGGCTACATCTAGACTGCAAGCCTCTTTTGAAAGAGACTTTTTCTGAAGATACTTTCAAAAAAGCCTCTTTTGAAAAAGAGCATGTAGACTACAACCAGCACTTTCGAAAAAGCAAGCTGTTTTTTTGAAAGGGAGCACCCAGGAAGTCTGGATGCTTTCTTTCGAAAAAGCACAGTTTGCATTACATAGCGCCTTTTTTTTGAAAGAGCACTTTCGAAAAAAGGCGTTCTTCCTCGTAAAACAAGGTTTTCCACGGTCGAAAAAACTGCCACGTTCTTTCGATTTACTTTCGAAAGAACGCAGCAGCAGTCTAGACACGGGGGAAGTTTTTTCAAAAAAAGGCCACTTTTTTTGAAAAAAACCTGTAGTCTAGACACACCCTATATAGTGTAGGCATACCCTGAGTTTCTGACAAAGGTTTGTAGCAGGCTGGTGGTTTTACTGGCATGGTTGCACCCCTCTCTAGTGAGAGCTTGTCCTAAACAGCAAAGTGTTTTGATTCCCTGGAATAACATTTGAAGATTTGAGCAGTGCACTGACTCTCTCTCTCTCTCAGGCTTGGCAAACAAGCACTCGGGTGTGAAAACACTGCCTGTCATGTATGTAGCACCTTTTATCCCTACGGACTGCAAAGTGCTGTGTGAACCTAGGGCACCTGTCAGCCACTACAGATCCTAGAGGCCTCCGTTTCCTCTTGCACAACAGCTAAAACCCTTAGTGTGCACCCCTCCCACCTCGCTCCCGCAAAGAGAGTCCCACCACAGGGCTGGCCCAACAGGAGCAGGTATTTTGTGGTGCACTCAGTGCAGGGGTGGCCTGCTGCAGAAGGTGGTATTTAGTACCACGGAAAAGGAAGGTTTCATGGGTTTTAAGGCAAGATGGGGCCATCGGGTAGTCTCACCTCTTGTGTAACACAGGCTGGAGAATTTCACCCAGTTACCCCTACACTGATCCCAGTTGCGTGTGTCTCACGAAAGCATGCCTGCCAGAGATACAGCTAGATTTGATCTGAAGACATCAAGAGACTTCCCTTGGTAGCCTCATCACCTTCAGTGTGACACAATCAGGCCTGCTGACAGGGAGGACAAGGGGGGCAATTGCCCCAGGGCCCGGTGATTCCAAAGGGCCTGGGACGTCTGGCTATTACCACTGCTACTTCATCAGCAATGGTACCCAGAGCCCTGGGCCCTTTAAATCGCTGCTGGAGCAGCATGCGGTACACTCCTGGCAGCTCTAAGGGCTGGGGGGGAGGGGCGCCATGCTCTGGGCTGCGCAGAGGTCTGTGGTGAGCTGGTGTAGCTTGCTTGCTGCCTTCCTAGCTTCAGCTCTTCCAGGAGTGTAGACCTGGGGCCCTCTATCTTCCCGGGGGCCCGGCATGTTTCTTAACCATCAGGCAGCCTTAGAGTCATAGTCTATGGGATCTACCATGGCAATAGGGCAAACTCCAAGGGCTGGAAATGACAAATGACAAACTCCAAGGGCTGGAAAGCATTGCTGCTCAGAAGCAAGGAGCAACCCCATGCCTAGGAGGTGGTGCAGGCAGCCCTCCTCCAACCTTTGCAGTGGGCTGCCTGATCTATGAACACAAGATAGAGACACTCCCTTAAAGAAGCTGGAGAAGGTCAAGAGTCTCTTTCATCCCTGTCTGGCAATGGGAGCAATGCTGCCACATCTGAGCCTTGGAGTGCGCTGAACCAGGCTTCTCAACATCATGAGGCTGACCTAGAAATCACAAGATTTTTTTTAACTCCATTTTTTTATTTGCTTTCTTTGAGCCTAGAGAGGATAATAGCTCCCCAGGTTTTCCCGGCCACCACCATGCTTCAAAAGTTATTTGCTTTTACAATGAGAGCTGAGATTCTCAGGGATTCTCACAAGCTCAGGGAAAATACCAAATATTGCATGATTTGCACTCAAACCGTGAATGTTGACAACCTCAGGCTCTGCTCCCCACCTCAGTCCAGGGCGGTACCCCACACAGAGAGATCACCTTTGTAGGAGGAAGGGAAAGGATGAGCCAAAACATTTTTGGATTGGATCAATCAGTGCATTTCATTTAAATGTCAACCTTTTACAGTTTTAACATTTTTTCTTCTTAAGTATTAACTAAGGTTTCAAAGTGAAAAGTCACTTTGAATCAGAAAACAAAAAAAAGTGCCAAAATGCAATGGTTTGAGAATATCAAACCTTTATTTCCAAATCAGATGTGTCAGAAACTATCCTTTCCCGAGCACAGTTTAAATTTTGATGAACTAGCATTTTCCAATGCACAACTGTTGTCGCAAAATGTCCAGCTTGACTCATGCCCTTATCTAGCCAGAGAGCTATAGTGTGGTGTAAGAAATGCCAAGGGGCACCATCCCAGAAGAACTAGCTGAAGGTGTGCGATCTCACCATCTCTTACATCCAAATTTGAGAGAGAAACTAAGGATGCATCTACACTGCAGTGTTTTTCCGGAAAAACGGCCATTTTTTTTGGAAAAACAATACTTGTGTCCACACTGCTGTTGAGTTCTTTTGACAAAAAGTCGAAAGAATGGAGGAGTTTTCCTGACGGTAGTAAACCTCTTTCTCTGAGGAAGAAGCCATTTTTCAAAAAAGCTTTCTTGGAAAAAGGCATGTGTGGACACAGAAGAGTGAGTTCTGTCAAAAAAAGAGGCCTCCAGGGAATAATATGGGTGCCCTGCTGGCCACTCCATCCAAACTAATCAGAACTCTATAGTTCCTGTCTCCTGGCAACTCTTAAAGCTGCAGGCACCCGAGACAAGCCTTGTGGTAGGAAGCTGGCCCAGATAGCTGCATCTGACTGTGCGGCTATCCCTGCCACACGAATGTGGACACATGGCCCAGCCACAACCCCCTTGAGACCTCCCTGGCCCTCACAAGGAGCACCACCAGGGCTCCCAGGACCCAGCCAGGGGCACCAAAAGGCATGTGTCATCATGGTCCAGAGTGGAGATCCTGGCCCTCCTGGAGGTGTGGGGTAAGGAGGAGACCCTGTAGGGTCTCCACTCCCGGAGACATAATGAAGACATCTATGGCCAGATGGCCAAGGCTCTGGCTGTGAGAGGTCACCACCCCCGGACTATAGACCAAAACAGGAGCAAGGTCAAAGAGTTCCACCAGGTCTACACCAGGGCAAGGAAATGTAGCTCTTGTGCCAGGGCAGGGCCCCACTCCTACCCGTATTACCATGAGCTGGAGCAAATTCTGGAGGTGTATGCAGCCTCTTCCCCACCCGTAGTGGTGGACTCAGGACTAGAGATGCCCTTTGTCACCTGCCTGGGGCTCCTTGATGATGAGGAGGATGAGGAGGATAAGGATGAGCTGCACAAGGAGGAGGAAACAGCCAGCACGGTCACCCTCACCCTGGAGCTGGTACCTCAGGGCCTGGATGTGTTGCAGACATTCTCTGAGGGCAAGGAGGGATCATCAGGTGAGAGCTCTCATTTTTCCACACATGCAGAGCGGGGGAGGCGGGCGCAGAGGAAATGGGGTGCATTGGTTGCTTGGCCTTCTTTGCCTGGATATCACGCTGCAGTTGGTGCATGTGGAAACACGTGCAGCGCCAGTCTGTACCATGCACCCTCAGGAGGAAGCCCCGTAGCAACCCCCAGCCTCCTGCCCACAGGCTCTAGGAGGTCACACATACATTTGACCCCACGGGGGGACAGACGTCTGACCCCGGGGGGGATACACCTTCTCACCACTAGCCACCACTGGAAGCAGGCTGGGGATAAGGGTGCAAGCACACCTGCCCACAGACCGAGGAGTGCCACACATGGCACATGGCCATGTGAGGCACCACCTGCTCCCACAGACAGTGCAGACAGGCACAGGTGTGTGTGCTGCCCCCATGGAAGGCCAGGCTGCTCCCGGCCCTTCTCTTATCCCCTTTCCTGCCCATGGTATCCCAGGTGGACAGATACTTTCCTTGTCTGCTTGTCTGGGAAGGAGAGTGGGGAGCATGGTCCCCTGGGCACTTCAGGGCCCCTGTGAGGCAGGGCCTGCTGTGCAAGACACACATGGCCTTGCTTCCAGGACATCACCTTCCTCTGGGCTGAGGACTGTTGCTTGCAGCTCACAGAGGAGGGCATGGCCTCCGGGACAGTGTCTGCATGGATGACTGACCACCTCTCCCTCTTTATTCTCCTCAGCTGGACCAGTCATGATTGAGGGGTGATCATTGCCAGCCAAGGCAACCACCTGACTCTGGGGGAGCCAGAAGCGCAGGAGGGTCCAGGAGGACCTCATGAGACAGCACGTGGCCATCCTCCAGGACTTGTGGCAAACCCTGGCACAGAAAGTCTGGGAGGATGCCCAGTGGTGTCCAAAAGCTGGTCAACCAGAGCACACACTGCTAAAGCTTTGCTGCCTCTCGGAGAAGTATGCAAGCAAGCAGCAGAAGCAGAGAAACGGCTGTCCAGGGGGGGTCCCTTTAAGCACATGTCTCAGCTAGCTTTAGGCAACAGCACCTGGAAGCAACTGCTGACCTAATGCCCGAACTGGTTCTGGGTGGCCTTAAATGCGAGATAGCATCCAATCCGTGTGGATGCTATCTTTCTAAATAGCACATTGCTTTTTCAATGCGCTTTTGCTGTGTGGATGCTATCTTTCAAAATAAGCTTTTCCAGAGGATCTTTCCCAGAAAAGCTTATTCCGAAAGAAGCTTGCAGTCTAGACATAGCTATTCGCCTTCCTCTGTAGCTTGGGCACGGATCACTTGTTGGAGGATTCTCTGCATCTTGGGATCTTTAAACCATAAGTTGAGGACTTCAATATCTGAGATATAGGTGAGAGGATTATTCTAGCAGTGGGTGGGTGAGATTCTGTGGCCTGCATTGTGCAGGGGGTCAGACTAGATGATCATAATGGTCCCTTTTGAACTTAAAGTCTATGAGTCTATGTGAAGGAATATCTTTTATTGGACCTACCTCTATTGGTGGATGGTCCAGTGGTGGATTGGTGGATGGTTCAAGCTTCATAGAGCTTTTCTTCGGGCCCAGGAAAAGAAAGCCAAGTCTGAGCTCCATATTAGGCAGTGGTCCACAACATGGTGCCTGTGGGCGCCATAGTGCTCGCCCGGGCATTTAAGTGCGCCCGTAGAACAATCTGGGCCGGCTCCGCCCCCGGGCACGTGGCACATGCATAGTGCCAGCCCTGGGCGCAAGGTGCATGGGCAGCCCCTGCCCCAGGCGTGCGGCACCTACCGGTGCCGGCCCTTGGCGCATGGCGCATGGGTGGCCCTGCCCCCGGGTGAACGGCACATGCTGGTGCCAGCCCCAGGCACGAGGTGCAAGGGAGGCCCCCGCCCTGGGCACGCGGCACATGCCGGTGCTGCCCCCAGGGACCCGGCAGCCCCAAAAGGTTGGGGACCACTGATCTAAGGGGTTCAAACATTCAAACACTTGTTGCAGGAGACCACTTTAAATCAGGGGCAGGGAACCTTTTTTTGGTATTCCCACTGACCCACAGAAAAATTAGTCAGGGTCTGCACAAAATGAAAAGCAAAACAACCCAAAACAAAAGAAAAACTCCGAACTCTTATTGATGTGGTCCCTTAGTGAGAAACAGAAAGACACTCCCCACGTTCCCTTCACACATCAGAGCCTAGGGGGGCCCACACTGGTAAATTCTGTGTGCTTCAGCCCCACGGAGGAGCAGGGGGTGGGGGAGTGGGCTGGAGCACCAGTATGGGCTCCCCAACATGGGGAGGAGAGGGGTGAGGGAGCCCCGAGGCTCAGGGGCCGGATCCAGGCAAGCTGGGAGATACATCCACGGGTTTTGCATCTCTTGTTCTGCCAGGGAGCAGTGCCATTTTCAGTTCTGATCTATGCGGAGCTTGTTTCTCGTGATGAGCTTTGTGAGTTTGGGAGGTTGTTGGAAAGTCAGAAGAGGGGAAGATTTGTGGTTCACACCAAATATGGGTTGTAACTGTCTGATGAGGCTGTGTAAAATTCAAATTAGCGGCAATTTTAAAGGATCTTCTCAGACAGCTTCCTTATTCTATTAAAGGCCTATTGCACTATTGTTCTTTCAGGATAAAGGATGGAAGGGAAGGGAGTAAACCAAGTTCTGTTTTATTGCTACCACCTGAACAGTGAAAGGCTGAACATAACCCATTGAGCCATTGTGCAATGGTTAAAATACAGCTCTGTACTTTGCATGCCAAGTTACCCAGCCTCCTCCTTTTTCAGAGACTTCCTTACCAGCAGTAAAACATCTTCCAAACAACTCAAGCTCAGCACAAATGACCCAGTGTCGGTATATTGCTGTACAATTACAAAAGCAAAATCATTACATAGGGGCATCTTACTTTAATTTAAATTAAGCAATCATCTGCCGCAGCTGCAAAAGTGCTTCAACGCTAACCTTCGATCGTAGGCAGGCTACACACGGAAACAGAAATAAAATTAAAGATGCTCTGGTGTTACCATCTTTGGTCTTAGCTGAACAAATGCTCCTGCTGGGCAGGCTTGTTTAAATGCTTATAGGTACAGCAAGTGCTTATGTAGCCGGGAAAGTTTGGCATTCTGCTTTTGCTTCCTCCTTTGCCTCAGTGACTGTGATCTGTCTTGCTCTCCCTCTCTCCTAGTGGTAACAGCAATCCACCCCCCCTCTACTTTTCCCTCTTTTGCAGGACGCATGAAGAGACATTGTTTCTTTAAATCTGTAAGGGGATGCCAGGCAGGCCAGGGGTCAGGGGAAGATACCAAGCAGACCTTCCTAAGGGAAAACAAGAGGCCAAGAGAGCAAGTTTAGGGCTAATACTGTTTTCCTTTTGGAAAGGTTCTTGTTCAGCATTAGAAGAAATCCGTTTTTCCTCATTGTCACATGGCACAGTCTCCTTATTTCATATTTATTATTTGGATTATCAGAGCACACAGGAGCTCATTCTGGACCATGGTGCTAGGTGCTGTGCAAACACAGAACGAAAGACAGTCCCTGTCGCATTAAAAATATCCTCCAAAGGCGCTGTCAGTGCTGGAGAACCCTATCAACCACTGGTAGAGTTAATGGTAGGGAAATAACAACATAATCCTGTTGTAGTCTCCAGGGAGTGAGATTTGCTGTAGATATGTTCATACTTCTGTCATTCATGGAAAACAAAAAGGAAGAGTAAAAAGAACCTTGGCACACAAGGAGGCATCAGCCCTGGACCCATACTCTCAATTGTCCAGGGCAGCAATGCTTCTGTCACTCACTCAGAGCCCACGAGAGTTTCTGGGAGCATTTAGGACACAGCAGGGATGTAAAAGCTTCTAAAAATTTTAACCGTGTAACCAATTAAAATTTAAATCAGTTACACAGTTAACTAAGTTTTGTGGGACCACAGCCCCACAGGCTGCCAGCCCTGAGGGCTTCTGGCTTTGCTGGCTCCTGGCCCTACCAGCATCTGGTCCCATGGTCTTCCAGCTTCGCCAAGTCCCATCCCCAACAGCCTCCAGGCCCCATGGGCTCCCAGCTTCACTGGATCGCAGCCCACCGGGCTTTGTCCCCCAAAGGCTTCCAGTTTCACTGGCTTCCAGACCTACTTGCCTCTGTCCCCTCCCACAGGCTTCTGGCCCACCAGCGTCCGGCCCCTGTGGGGTCTCAGCCTTACCAGCCTGTGGTACCCGTTGGTTTCTGACTTTACCGACTCCCAGCCCCACTGGCCTATGGGAGTTTAACCATTAACCAGATCCTATAAGCACCAGTTTATCAGTTAACTGGTTAAAATCTTATATCCCTAATTCATGGATTATTGGTTCTTGAATATTTTGTAGTTTGGAACTTTTGTCCAAATTTAGGAGAAGAACATTTTCTTGGAATCTCAAACAAACAAAAAAAACAAAAAAACCCCCAAAACCGAAACTCTTTCAGAGTGGGAAAATATTTATCTCCTTTCCCCCTTCCCCCGGTTTAGTTATCAGCACCAGTTCCAGAGGGAGAGACATAAGTGATTGAATGCCATGAATCAGAGGGTCACTTGACCACCTGTAAGATGAGGACAGACATTGTCTTTTCCCATCCATAATTATCCAAATACATTCTGGGAATTAATTCACTGTCACCCTCTGAAGCACCAGATGTGGACAGACATTGTCAGAAGCAAGATTCGAAGGCTAAAGTTCACTCCTAATTGTAGTATCTCTTAGGACAGATAAGAGGCAGGATTCAGTTCTAAGGAAAGATTGCTGGGTAAGACAGATCCTTTGCTTCTCTCTGGTGCTCTAGCTCCTAGATTTGTATTAGTATCACACACCAATACAGAGGCATCTTAAATCCTGGACTGGACCTAACATTCACGGAATGATCTGCTAATTACACTAAACTAATCCAGAAAGACCTTTGGAGAAAAAATGTAGTGCAGAGAAGTACTTATGTTAACATCCAGTGGGGTTGATTATTGGTTTCTCTTAAATAAAAACATGTGGCAATAAAGAAAATAAGTGAAACATACGAGATCATCTGGGCCAGAGCAAGAGAACATCCTAGCGAGAGCAGATGTGCTCTTGGCCTTTTGCCTTTCCAATACTAACATACTATTATTTTCTGCATTTCTTCCTCAGAGCCTGTTCAGTAACTGTATGGTTGTCTGGGAGACAGAGTTATTCCCCTCTCGATACACTGGGTCATTCCAGTCCATCTCCCTATGACCTGCCTGAGGAGTGATAACTAGCTTGTTAGAAGTAAATATCCACCGCAGTCAGGTTGGATTGTAAAGGACGTCCTTGCATTGGTGTCTTTCAAGGTGATGAGCAAGACAGTCACTGCAGCTTCATTACTGGATCATACACAGTTTTGCTGCTTTAAAGCCAGGCTCTTTAGTTCCAACAAGGGTATTAGTTTTAAAGACTTTGATAAGTGAAAAAAAAAAAAAGAAAAAAAACCCCCACATCTCAGTGGCTTTGCTTTGTAGGCTCCTTTTTGTCTTGCTGAGGCACATGCTGTATTTCCCCCACAAAGTTCTGTGGCTTACGTTCCTGCAGCGGGAAGAAATACACTGGAAATGGAAGCAAAATGCAGGACAATATAGCACTTTAAAGACTAACAAGATGGTTTATTAGATGATGAGCTTTCGTGGGCCAGACCCACTTCCTCAGATCAAATAGTGGAAGAAAGTAGTCACAACCATATATACCAAAGGATAGAATTTAAAAAAATGAACAAATATGAAAAGGACAAATCACATTGCAGAACAGAAGGGGGATGCGGGGGGGTGGGAAGGGGGAGGAAGGAAGGTAAGTGTCTGTGAATTGCTGATATTAAAGGTAGGGAGAGTGGGATGTTTGTGAGTTAATGGTATTACAGGTGATAATTGGGGAAACTGTCTTGGTAATGGGTGAGAAAGTTCAAAGACTTGTTAAGTCCCTGTTGGTAAGTGTCGAATTTTAACATGAATGACAGTTCAGAGGATTCCCTTTCAAGTGCAGATGTAAAAGGTCTTTGTAGCAGAATGCAGGTGGCTAAGTCATTTAGAGAGTGTCCTTTCTGGTTAAAGTGGCAAGAAACTGTTTTCTCTTTGTGATCTTGTCTGATATCTGTTTTGTGGGCATTAATCCTTTGGCGAAGTGTCTGAGATGTTTGTCCAATGTACATAGCAGACAAGAAATCTACTATACACACTTCTATTCCCTACAACAAAGAAAAGACAATAAATTTTCTAACCTGCTCCATACCACTGGCTACAACAGCAACTGCCTCAACCCACCGGATAATATTGTTAACCTCTCCAGCTACAAACTCAATCCAGCAGAAGAGTCTGTCTTGTCCCGGGGTCTCTCTTTCTGCCCCACGTCCCCCACAAACTGGATACAATTTTGTGGTGACCTTGAGGCTTTTTTTCGCCGCCTCCGTCTCCGAGAATATTTCCAAACCACCACTGAACATCAATCTGACCTACCAGATCCCCCCTACCAACACCAAAGGAAAAATAATTCTATATGGACTCCCCCTGACGGTCGGAATTACAATCTGGATTTCTATATACACAGCTTCCGCAACAACGCACAGACTGACATTATTCGCAAACGACAACAAGCGACACACAATCTTAGCCGCGCTGAACACCATGCCATCCAGAGTCTCAAAAACAACCTGGACATTGTAATCAAACCAGCTGACAAAGGGGGTGCTGTGGTCATTATGAATAAGGCCGACTATAACCAGGAGGCAACCAGACAACTCTCGAACACCACATTTTACAAACCTCTCCCCTCTGATCCCACCTTGGACTACCAAAAGAAACTACACTGTCTCCTTAAAAGCCTCCCCACAGCTACTCGGGAACAAATCCTCACAGAATCACCTTCTGACCCCCGACCAGGATTGTTCTATCTACTTCCCAAGATCCATAAACCTGGGCACCCCGGACGTCCCATCATCTCTGGTATTGGCACGCTCACTACTGGTCTATCCAGCTATGTAGACACTCTTCTCAAACCCTTCGTAACCAATACCCCCAGCTATCTCCGAGACACTACTGACTTCCTAAGGAAACTACAAAACATCGATAACCTCCCCAATAATACCATCCTTGCCACCATGGATGTAGAAGCTCTATATACCAACATCCCACATGAAGACGGATTACAAGCAATTAGAAACACTATCCCAGAGGACACTACTGCCAACCTGATAGCAGACCTATGTAACTTTGTTCTCACCCACAATTATTTCCGGTTTGAGAACAACTTATACCTCCAGATCAGCGGCACAGCCATGGGTACACGCATGGCCCCACAGTATGCTAACATCTTTATGGCTGACCTAGAACAACGTTTCCTCAACTCCCGTCCCCTTTCACCCCTCCTCTACCTACGGTACATCGATGACATCTTTATGATCTGGACACATGGCCAAGAAACACTGGAGATATTCCACAGAGATTTCAACAACCTACACCCCACCATCAACCTCAGCCTGGACCATTCTACACGAGAGATCCACTTCCTGGACACCACCGTACAAATCAACAATGGAAAATTAGACACCACTCTCTACAGAAAACCCACTGACTCATACAGTTACCTACATGCATCCAGCTCCCATCCAGAACACACCACACGATCCATCGTCTATAGCCAAGCCCTTCGATACAACCGCATCTGCTCTAACCCCACTGACAGAGACCAGAAGCTTCAGGATCTCTACCAAGCATTTATAAATCTCAACTACCCACCCAGAGAAACAAAAAAGCAAATTGAAAGAGCCAGACGAATACCTAGAAACCATCTACTTCAAGACAGACCCAAGAAAACCAACAATAGAACACCACTTGTCATCACCTACAACCCCCAACTTAAACCTGTCCAACACATTATCAATAAACTACAGCCTATATTGGAACAGGATACCATACTCAAAGAGGCTCTGGGAGACAGACCCATAGTCTCCTATAGACAACCACCTAACCTCAAGATGATTCTTACCAACCACCACAGGACATACCACACTAATACCAACCCTGGTACCTTCCCTTGCAACAAACCCCGTTGCCAGCTTTGTCCACATATTCATTCTGCTGATACCATTATTGGACCTAACCAAGTGAGCTATAAGATCAAGAACACATATTCCTGCGCATCCAGAAATATAATCTATGCTATCATGTGCCGAAAGTGTCCGTCTGCTATGTACATTGGACAAACATCTCAGACACTTCGCCAAAGGATTAATGCCCACAAAACAGATATCAGACAAGATCACAAAGAGAAAACAGTTTCTTGCCACTTTAACCAGAAAGGACACTCTCTAAGGGTACGTCTACACTACAGCGCTAGTTCGAACTAACTTAGTTCGAATTAGTTAATTCGAACTAAGCTAGTTCGAACTAACGCATCTAGAACTAAAAACTAGTTCGAACTAGCGTTTTGCTAGTTCGAACTAGTAAGTCCACATTGAGTGGACTCTGAACAGGGCTTAATGATGGCCGGAAGCAGTGCCGGCAGGGCATAAAAGGAGGACTTAGAGCATGGAGATACTGTCTCAGGCTAGCCGAGGGCTGCGCTTAAAGGGTCCCGACCCCCACCCCGGACACACAGTTCTAAGGGGTGCCCCGCTTGCAAAGAAGTTCTGGCTTGGAGTGCCCTGAGTGCCCACACTGGGCACATCACACCACTCGGCCATCAGCCCGGCTGCACTTGCCGCAGGCTGCCATCTGGGGAGAGGGAGTAATTGGGGGGCTGCAGGAGAGCTTCCACCCCCAGAAGCCCGCAGAGCCACCCCAGTCCTCCCCATCGGGGGCTCGTACCCCATTCCTCCCTCACCTTCTTCCACTTGCCCTTCCCTAGCCCCCCTTCTTATTGATGTACAAAATAAAGATAACGTTTCTTCCAACATTGACTCTGTCTTTATTGAAAAAAACTGGGGGAGACTGGGAAAAGGAGGTGGGAGAGGGGAAGAGAAAGGCTGGGAGAGGGGAGGGCAACTAACATGATCAGGGGTTGGGAACAGGTCCCAGATGAAGAGAGGCTAAAGAGACTGGGACTGTTCAGCTTAGAAAAGAGGAGACGGAGGGGGGACAGGATAGAGGTCTCTAAAAGCAGGGGTTGGGTGGAGAGGGTGCATTCAGAAAAGTTCTTCAGGAGTTCCCATAAAGAAGGACTAGAGGACACCAAAGGAAAGGAATGGGTAGCAGGCTTGAAACTAGTAAGAGAAAGTTGTTCTTGACAAAGCAAATAGTTAACCTGTGGAACTCCTTGCTGCAGGAGGCTGTGAAGGCTAGAACTAGAACAGAGTTTAAAGGGAAGTGAGATCAAGTGATGGAGGTTGGGTCCATGGAGTCCTATTAGCCAGAGGGTAGGAGTGGTGTCCCTGCCCAAAGTTTGTGGAAGGCTGGAGAGGGATGGCACGAGACAAATGGCTTGGTCATTGTCTTCGGTCCATCCCCTCCAGGGTCCCTAGGGTTGGCCGCTGTTGGCAGACAGGCTACTGGGCTAGATGGACCTTTGGTCTGACCCAGTACGGCCATTGTAAGCTCAGGGCTCAGTGTCGGGGGTCTCAGTGGACCCCCTTGATTTTCATGCACACCTGGTCCTGGGTGGCCAGGCTGGCAGCTCTCCTGACCTAGCCGGCCACTTTCCTGTGCCTAGTGCGGAGATCGTGGACGAGGTCCACGATGTCCGCACTAGCCCAGGAAGGTGCCCGCCTCTTGCGGTCCAGGGCAAGCTCCCGGGAGCCGCCAGCCTGGTCCCGGCAAGAGGGGGTGGGCTGGGAGGCATCGGGTGGGTGGCTCTGTGCCGTGCCAGGTGCAGGGTCTGCTAGCTGGGTGCTGGCAGGCTTGCACCTGGCACGGGCACCGTAGCCAGCCCGTGCCCCTTTAAGGGGTCCGGGGCCGGGAGGGGGGCATAGAGTTTCCCTGGTGTTGGCCAGAGTGGCCACCAGGGAAACCTGGGGAGGGCTAGCCTCCCACTAGTTCGAACTAAAGGGCTACACAGCCCTTAGTTCGAACTAGCTAGTTTGAACTAGGCGTTAGTCCTCGTAAAATGAGGTTTTCCTAGTTCGAACTAAGCGCTCCGCTAGTTCGATTCAAATTCGAACTAGCGGAGCGCTAGTGTAGCGCATAGGAAAGTTAGTTCGAACTAACGTCCGTTAGTTCGAACTAACTTTGTAGTGTAGACATACCCTCTATGACTTAGCCACCTGCATTCTGCTACAAAGACCTTTTACATCTGCACTTGAAAGGGAATCCTCTGAACTGTCATTCATGTTAAAATTCGACACTTACCAACAGGGACTTAACAAGTCTTTGAACTTTCTCACCCATTACCAAGACAGTTTCCCCAATTATCACCTGTAATACCATTAACTCACAAACATCCCACTCTCCCTACCTTTAATATCAGCAATTCACAGACACTTACCTTCCTTCCTCCCCCTTCCCACCCCCCCGCATCCCCCTTCTGTTCTGCAATGTGATTTGTCCTTTTCATATTTGTTCATTTTTTTAAATTCTATCCTTTGGTATATATGGTTGTGACTACTTTCTTCCACTATTTGATCTGAGGAAGTGGGTCTGGCCCACGAAAGCTCATCATCTAATAAACCATCTTGTTAGTCTTTAAAGTGCTATATTGTCCTGCATTTTGCTTCAACTACCCCAGACTAACACGGCTACATTTCTATCACTGGAAATGGAAATATTGTCGGAGATGGGAGCAAGCGTGCTGGGAGCAATGGAGAAAGCTGTCATGTCCTGCCCTGGCATCCAGTGCATCTGCATAAATCTGCAGCTACAGCAGAGTGCCTTACAGGAGATGAGCAGAGAGGATCACAAACTAGAGAGCTGGAAGAGGCCAGCCAGTGAAGGATGGTTCTCTTGGGCTTTGTCCAGTTAAGACCTGAATGATCTGAGCTACTGTGACTTCCAGTGCTCTCTTGGGGTATGTCTACACTACAAAGTTAATTCGAACTAACAGACGTTAGTTCAAATTAACTTTGATAGGCGCTACACATACAAACCGCTAGTTCGAACTAGCGGAGCGCTTAATTCGAACTAGGTAAACCTCATTCTACGAGGACTAATGCCTACTTCGAATTAACTAGTTCGAATTAAGGGCTGAGTAGCCACTTAATTCAGACTAGTGGGAGGCTAGCCCTCCCCAGCTGTCCCTGGTGGCCACTCTGGACACCACCAGGGAAACTCGTCTGCCCCCCTCCTGGCCCCGGAGCCCTTAAAGGGGCACGGTCTGGCTACGGTGCTCGCTGCCACCCACTGCCACTCAGCCCTCCACCTCTTCCCGGGACCAGACTGGCGGCTCCCAGGTGCCTTCTCGGGGCCACAAGAGGCGGGCGCCCACCTGGTCTAAAGCAGAGATCGTGGACCTCATCCACGACCTCCGCACTAGGCACAGGAAAATGGCCATCGAGGGCAGGATAGCTGCTAGCCTGGCCACCCAGGAGCAGGTTTGCATGAAAATCAAGGTGGTCCAGTGAGACCCCCGACCCTGAGCCCTGAGCTTAGAACGGCCGTACTGGGTCAGACCAAAGGTCCATCTAGCCCAGTAGCCTGTCTGCCAACAGCGGCCAACACCAGATACCCCAGAGGGGATGGACCAAAGACAATGACCAAGCCATTTGTCTTGTGCCATCCATCTCTAGCCTTCCAAAACAGAGGCCAGGGACACCATTTCTATCCCCTGGCTACTACCACTCCATGGACCCAGCCTCCATGACTTTATCTAACTTCTCTTTAAACTCTGTTCTAGTTCTAGCCTTCACAGCCTCCTGCAGCAAGGAGTTCCACAGGTTGACTATTAGCTTTGTGAAGAAGAACTTTCTGTTATTAGTTTGAAGCCTGCTACCCATTCATTTCATTTGGTGTCTTCTAGTCCTTCTATTATGGGAACTAATGAAGAACTTTTCTTTATGCACCCTCTCCACACCACTCGTGCTTTTATAGACCTCTATCATATCCCCCCTCGTCTCCTCTTTTCTAAGCTGAGAAGTCCCAGTCTCTTTAGCCTCTCTTCATATGGGACCTGTTCCAAACCCCTGATCATTTTAGTTGCCCTCCCCTCTCCCACCCTCTCTCTTCCCCTCTCCCACCTCCTTTTCCCAGTCTCCCCGAGTTTTGTTCAATAAAGAGAGTTTCTGTTTTTGAACACGTGTCCTTTATTTTGTACATCAGGAAGGGCGGATAGGGAGGGGTAAGTGGAAGGAGGTGAGGGAGGAATGGGGTACGAGCCCCCGATGGGGAGGACTGGGGTGGCTCTGTGGGCTCCTCAGGGTGGAAGCTCTCCTGCAGCCCCCCGATTGAACCCCCCTCCCCCGGATGGCAGCCTGTGGCAAGTGTAGCCAGGCTGATGGCTGAGTGCTGTGATGTGCCGAGTGTGGGAATTCAGGGCACTCCAAGCCAGGACTGCTTTGCTGTCCCTCATCGAGTTAGACAAGCGAGCAGGGAACCCCTGAGAACTGTCTGTCAGGGGTGGGGGTCGGGTCCCTTTAAGCACAGCCCTCGGCTAGCCTGAGACAGCAGCTCCACGCTCTAAGTCCTAATCCGATGCCCTGCCGGCACTGCTTCTGGCCATTCTTAACCTCGGTTCAGGGTCCACTCAATGTGGACATGCTAGTTCGAATTAGCAAAACGCTAATTCGAACTAGTTTTTAGGTCTAGATGCACTAGTTCGAATTAGCTTAGTTCGAATTAACTAATTCGAATTAAGTTAGTTTGAATTAGTGCTGTAGTGTAGACATACCCTTGGGGAATACTCCACCCCTTACCATCTACGCAGCCTAAATGTTTCCTTTCCTCAATTTCCCTGTTGCACCAGCGAAGCATAAGGGATGGAGAAGCCTTTGGAATAATCAGGGGATGCTCCTCTCTATGGGCTCTTCCTTTCCTTCAAAAGTAAAGCCAGAGGCCTCTAGTCTTGATCCGGAATAAGAGCTCAATGTCTGACATCCCCTCTTGCCCCCGGGGTCAGGGCCCTGTGCCATTCAGGACTGAGGCAGTGGCAATTGTGATGGGGAAATAGGCCCTGCCGCTCTCCGTGTCATTCCATCTGTCATTGCATCCAGCCCCTTTCGCTGGCTCTTTTACCGTACCCAACTGGTGTCACATTTCAGAGAATGGATGGGCACAGCCACATGTGTGTATTACAGGCGCCTTAGCTTCTCTCTGGGGAGTGCGGAGGGGGTGGGGGGATACGTCCATCCTGGGTAGGTGACTGATTACTGTACTATGTATGTCATCTCACAATTCTCATTTCCAATGGAAACTGTGATTGGTTTTTGGTTCTCACTTCTCTTTGTACACAGTGGTGCCTCCCTTTAAAGTCATCTTTTCCTGGGAGCTCTGGCCTGAAAGATTTCCTTTTCTCTGTGTGGGAATTACACATGTCACAAACACCTCCGACACGGTGCTTGATTCTTGATTCAAATTCAGATAAGCAGAGGAGAAAACAAGTCTTTAGACATACTGCATCTCCTGGGGATACCAGAGTGACACACACACTCTCACGCATGCTCCTGTGATAAGGCAAACCAGACACTGGGTGTCACCAGAACTCCAGCAGAATCACAGCAGACGGAGCAGGTATCTGGCAGTAAAAACCTCCATTTCTTAAGGAAGGCAGCCCAGTTAGCAAGTCAGGGTAAGTGCTCGCAGTGCAAGAACTAATGGAGTTCATCTATCCCTTTCTATAGCTGGATTTATTCCAGCAAGCCAAGGAGACTCAGGTGAAGGGCTAGGGGTGAGTTTTCAGTGCAGTGGCAACATAAGCAATGAGAAACAATCCCTAGCAGGAGAAATGAGAAAGTTTTGCTAATTTTGGTGGAGGGGTGGGACATGGAGAAGTATAGAACTCTAGAACTGGAAGGGACCTTGAGAGATCCTCAAATCCAGTCCCCTGCCCTCACGGCAGGACCAAGCACCATCTAGATCATCCCTGATAGATGTCTATCCAACCTGCTGTTAAATATATCCATGATGGAGATTCCACAACCTCCTTAGGAAATTTGTAGCATAGCATGAATATGCTATGTAATAGCATGAAGGTGTCTCAGCTGGTCAAATTGTCCTCCAGGTCGATACTACTGGCTAATGCTACGGATAAAAGGGAATAGGGTGCGGGGGAGGGGAACATATTTTGGGTGCAGGGAACATATTTTGGTTCTTTATCTGCCTTCAGGCTTCACATTTCTCTGGAGGCCTGTGAGTCACTCCAAACCTGGCATTCAATCTCTCTGCAGGATTATGTAGTGTTTTGAGACCCTGGGCTTACAAGTGCAAGCCTTCATATTTGTATTTCTAGACTCTCTTTATTCCATCTTTTTCTTTCCTCACAGCTTCTCTTTGCCCTTTGACTCTCCTGTTGCTTTTCTCCATGGCCTGTGGGAAAGGAAATTCTGACTGACAATTTCTCCACCTTCCTGGGTCTTGCCAGTTTTATTATGCCACTCTGCTCATGGTATAGGGCAGGAGACAATGCTAAAGCATTAGCCCATACTCTGTGCCAGTCCACACTTGCCCCCTATGTCCCAGGGGCCATGGACAAGAGAGTACTATGCACGCTTGGAATGAGGAACGCAAACTATGGAATGATGGATCCCGAACACAACAGAGTCCCGATGAATTTGTTAATAAAGTCTCTACCCAAAGACAATTCCAGCCCTGATTCCTGCTCCTCTGAATGCCTCTGATCGTGGATGCTTTAGAAGTTAAATATCCTTAAATGCTGTTTTAAAGCACAGTGAATTGTCTATGTCATTATTCACTACTGAATGGAATGACAGCTGTGTGTCATAATCCCTATATTGCTAACAGCAAGAAAGCATTATTCTTTAGCTTGGCAGGGGCATGCATTTTTGCAGCAGAAGGATAGCTATCCTACCCTCGTTTTTGCATATCTGACTACTAAGTGCAGCATAATAAGAAATGATGTGCCTACGTGGCTATGGATTTTTTACAAGTCAAGGGTGTCTGTGCTACTTCCAACATTCAGGGCCTGTGTCTGGCAGCTTCTGGACCTACCTGACCACGTAACTATGTTATTGTTTTAAACTTGTGTTTGTTTTAAATGCTCCAGAGTTTCAAGCACTGCCCTGCAGGAATGCCAAGAGAAATTGCCACTGGAACTGTGTTTGCCACCCTGCTTTCTCTCCCACCCCCCTCATGAATTCATTTATACAGAGCTTCACTCACCTTCTAAATAGAGAGTCCTCAAATTAAATTATAACATTGCTGATAATCAGCAGACCAGGGGATTAAATTGATTGGGACCCTGCCAGACTAGATTTAGCTTTCATTAAGTTCTGTCCACAAAGCAGCCCTTCCCACCGAGCAAAGTCCTTATTCTCTACATTACAGTATAATGCAATACACACACCAGCAAAAGCAAAGTACTTCACCGTTTAAAATTCTAATCCTTTCAAGGTCCGGAAATACCTAGGGTGTAACTACAGCACTGTCTATCCAACATCTGCTGTTAGAAGTCAAAAGCTGAAAGCAAGACATTTACATGAGGGTTTAGAGAAATGTGAAGGAGCTACAAGAGTAGGGACATAATCAGCAGCACAGAGAACGTCTGAAAGGAGCTTGTGTATCCTTGTGAAATGCAGCAAGAGGCTTATTTAATTTTGTGTGTGTGTGTAAATTTCCTAAACAGTTGACCTAAATGAGTTCTTACCACAATCAGATAGCCTAGGACAACAGAGTAATCCTTCTAATAGGATTATAGGCTGTGCTAAAGGAGACTTCGGGCTTTTATGCTCTGAATCGTAATAGGCATGCTCACACAAACAGAGATCTTGCCTGGCTGGTGACACCTGGGAAACTGGCTGTCGAGGGTAAGCAGAGAGCTTTCTCCCACTCCAGGTCTGTGGGAGGCCAGTCTGTCTCATTATGTCTCAGTGTGTTGGTTATCCTGGGGAATTAGTGATGCCCGGGGCCGGCTTTAGGCCAATTCACCCGATTCCCCTGAATCGGGCCCCGTGCCTAAAAGGGCCCCATGCTCTAAACCCGGAAGTGTGCCGGGCACGCTGGCATGCTGGGCGCGCTGCGGGAGGGGACATCAGCGCCGGAGGAGGAGTGTGGTGGCTTCTGTGCACTGCGGGAGGGGGAGTTGGCCTGTGGGTTTGGAAAGGGGCCGTGAGTTGTTTCTTTGTGTGCTGGATTGGTTTTTTTTCTTTTTTTGCTCAACCAAAATTTGGTTCGAATTGGGCTCCGCACGTGCTAAAGCTGGCCCTGGTGATGCCTGCAAACTGGAGTTGTTTGCAGGCACTGCTAATTGTGTCTAGGGTCAAGCAAACAACATCCTTCAGTGGCCAGTGTTCCCTGTAAACGGAGCATTTAGGCAGCCACCTAGGTGAGATTCAAATGCTGATTAGCAGCGTGTGTCTACTAGTAGTGCACATTCACACATGCCTTGGTACACATGCAACATTTATTCCGCGTGCGGATGGAAACAATTAGAGGGAAGATTGTCAGTCGCCCCTGGCCCTTAGTCAGATCAGGGCAATAGGATGTTGGGCCTGTACTCTGGCTGAGCAGCAAGAGTTAGTTAGGTCAGGCCCTGGGGCAGTGCAGTGCAGTAGAAAGTCTATGGGCTCTAGAACTGCATTCAGGTTGAGCAGCAACAGTTGGGCCTCCGAGCTCCAGGACAACGGCAGCATTCTTGCCTGGGGGCTGTGGACCCACTGAGCTGTCAGGCCCGGCTTTGGTACTTCCTGTTCTTCCTACTCATTCCTGGGGGGAGAACCAAGTAGAGCCTGGATCCCTTCACCAGGGTTTGAGGAGGGGTTCCTACCACTCCAGGTCCATGGGAGACCAGTCCACCTCACTCCACTGGTCCTTATACCTGGACATTAAGGTCAGAAGAAACCATCATGGTCATCTAGTCTGACCTGCACATTGCAAGCTGCAGAATCTCATCCTCACACTTCTGTAATAGGCCCCTAACCTCTGGCTGAGTTCCTGAAGTCCTCAGATCATGGGTGAAAGACAGAGAATTCACCATTTACACTAGTTTAAAATGGCAAGTGACCCATGCCCCATGCTGCAGAGGAAGGTGACAAACCCTCATGGTCTCTGCCAATCTGACATGGGGGGAAATTCACTCCCAACCCCAAACATGCCAATGTTAGACCCTGAGTATATGGGCAAGACCTACCAGCCAGACACCTGGGAAAGAATTCTCTGCAATAACTTGGAGTCCTCCCCATCTAGCATCCCATCACCAGACAATGAAAATATTTGCTGCTAGCAGTCACACTGATGGGCGACATGCCATCGTAGGCAGTCTTTTCAAACCATCTCCTCCATTAACTCATCAGTCTTGAAGCTAGTTAGGGATTTTTGTCCCCATTCTTGTCCTTGGAAGGCTGCCCAGAACTTTACTCCTTTGATGGGTAGAAACCTTCACCTAATTTCAAGCCTAAACTTATTGATGAACAGTTTATAGCTATTTGGTTTTGTGCCAAAATTGGGGCTTAACATAAACATTCCCTTGTGACCAGGTGCCTAGGATAGACCACACTGATAATGCCAAGCAGGCAGACTGCAAGACATGGGGGAGACAGTCCCCAAAGCTTCTGGTTTACCCTAGAATTAGATTCTCCACCACAGCAAGAATGTACTCCCCACTCTCTGTGTTAGAAACAGAAGAAAACATGTTTCAAAAGTTGGGGAGGGGAGCCAAATTCAAACAAAACTTGGGGAATTGTCATCACATGGGCTTGTTTGTAGTAAAGGTCTGCGGGGATTAGTACAGGTCCCATTGCTCAGCAACATTCATCAATGATCTGGAAGTAAATATATAATTACTACTGATAAAATTTGCAGATTACACAAAGTTTTGTGGAGTGGTGGATAACAATGAGGACCCCGCTGAGTTATCAGGATCACTTGGCATGCAGGGCCAGTTCAAACACAAGGCATTGTAATACAGCCAGATTCAAGACTATAGATCAGTGTTTCTTAAGCTTTTTAAGACCGAGGAACACCAAACAATAGGGTTTTTTTTGTGAGATGAATTGAGCAAAAAAAAAAAAAGTCGGGGAGAAAAGGAGTTGGAGGAGGGGAAGTTATTGAGGAAAAATAAGGATCACGGGGAAGTTACTGAGCAAAAATAAAAAAAGTCACCTCCCATTTTGAATTCTGTTCTTCTCCGTGGCACAGCTCCAATTGCCTCGCAGCAAACACAATTTAAGAAACACTGCTATAGATCGAGGAGCAAGGAAAGAAGGCCATACATGCAGAATACTATGCTACTGAAAAAAAGCAAATGCAGCGTTAGGTTGATTGCATGAACAGGGGCGTAGCATGCAAGTCCTGGGAGGTGAGAATACCACTCTTCTTGGTGATGGTTAGGCCTCAGCTGGAGTGCTCTGTCCAATGTTGGTCACCAATGTATAGAAAGATGTAGAGAAACAGGAAAGGATCCAGAGGTGAGTGTCAAAGATGATTAAAGGGATGGATTGCAACGGGATATGAGCAAAGACTGAAAGGACTGGGTATGTTTTGTTTGGAAAAGAGGAGTTTAAGGGGGGAGATGACAGCAATCTTTTTAGATACTTGAAAGTCTGCCATAAAACATGGTAAAAAAGTTGTTTTTTGACACACAGGTCAGGCCAAGAGGCCATGGTATGATCTACAGCACAGCAGATTTAGATTAAATTTCAGGAAAAACTTTCTGACTGAAAGAAGAGGAGGACAATGGAACACGCTGTCTAGGGAGGCTATAGACTCTCTTTCACTGGAGGTTTTCAAATGGAGACTGGATGGCCATTGGTCTATGATGGTTTAGCAGGGAATTAGATTAGATAACCCTTGTGGCCTCTTCTAACCCACCATTCTATGGATTCTAAGAATGGTGAGCAGAATGAGGAAGCTGATTTTGCCCCTGCATGTGGCATCGATGAGGCTGAAATGGGAAAATTGCAGACAGGTCTGGTGTCTCCATGTTAAATAGGACATGGAGAAGTTGTAGGGGGAGCTGAATCGACACAGCGCATTTGTACGTTTCACCTTCTGGCTGCATCTAGACTGGCAAGTTTTTCTGCAAAAGCAATTGCTTTTGCGGAAAAAACTTGCCATCTGACTACACTGGCTGCTTGAATTTGTGCAAGAACACTGACGATCTAATGTAAGATTGTCAGTGTTCTTCCGCAAATACTACGCTGCTCCCGTTTGGGAAAAAGCCCTCTTGCGCAAATGTATTTGTGCAAGAGGGCCAGTGTAGACAGCTAAAAACTGTTTTGCACAAAAAAGCCCCAATGGCGAAAATGGCGATCGGGGCTTTCTTGCGCAAAACCGCACCTAGATTGGCATGGACGCTTTTCCACCAAAAGTGCTTTTGCGCAAAAGCATCCGTGCCAATCTAGACACTCTTTTCTGCAAATGCTTTTAACGGAAAAACTTTTCAATTAAAAGCATTTGCGGAAAATCATTCCAGTCTAGACGTAGCCTCTGTGTGTTGGTGACATTTTTCGGTAGGAAAGTTTGGTTCAGAAACTCCCACAGGCACAGAGAGGGAGACCCGGGGAAAAAGGCACTATTGGGAAATGAACCAACCTCCCTCAGATGCCAAGAGCCCAAAGCACAAGTCAAGGAGAGGGGGCACCGCCCACCATCATGTGCATCCCCGTGGGAATCAAGGGTGGGACAGAACAGTTTAGGGAAAGTCAGAGCAGGGCTGGGATCTGAACCCCAGGATTCAGCCCTTTGCAACATTGTAAAGCACCACAGAGCCACAAGAGGTCACCTTGTCAGTGCGACACCTAGAGCCTCCCATTAACAGCGCGGATCCAGGGACTTGCCCCGCAACTCAGTCCATTTTCACACATAAAAGCGGCCATAATGGGTCAGACCAAAGGTATCTAGCTCATTATCCTGTCTGCTGACAGTGGCTGATAGTAGATACCCCAGAGGGAGGGGACACAACAGGTAATCCTCACATGATCCCTCCCCTGTCCTCCACCTCCAGAGAAACAGAGGCTAGGGACACCATTCCTACCCATCCTGGCTAATAGCCATTGATGGACCTAATCACAAATATATCTAGCCTTTTTTTGAACCCTGTTAAAGTTCCAGCCTTCACCACATCCTCTGGCAAGGAGTTCCACAGGTTGACTGTGCGTTGAGTGAAGAAAAACTTCCTTTTGTTCATTTTAAACCTGCTGCCACATATGACAGCGGCACAGCTGCTTGGCAATACAAGCCATGCATCTCCTCAGGGCTAGCTAGGAAATTAAACTTACAAACTGGCATCTCATCCCCCCTTATCTCAGCTACAAGGGATGAAACTGTGATTGGTGGGGGTGTGGCACTGCATGTGCAGGCTTAGCACATCATGCGAGACAGGCGAGAGGCTGAAAACTCGCACTCCACGGTGTGTTTCAGTCCAGGCAAGATTGCATCTTTCTGTTTGCTTGCTGCTTAAGAGTCCTTTCTGAGCCTTCAAATATTTATCACTACCTCCGATTTCCTCTCAGGGAACTTCACAACTCTGGCAACTGGTGTTATTTGTTTTCTGAGGCAGTGGGAAGGGAGGCGGGGGTGTGAGGATGGAGGTACTAAGAGAGGCTGTCTAGTATCTCTCCCAGGCCAAGTCAGGTCTGCAATGCGCATGAGCTGCTGCTGGTTCCCATCAGGAGATGCCTTTGGCCTCATAGGGAGCAGGAATCTGGAGGATGAGAGAATGAAAAGATGGGAGGGGGCAGGTGATGTGATGGATGGCAAGGCGAGGGGTGTGTGGCAGCAGTGATGGAAACAAGCCTGTTCCCAGACAGAGTAACATCAGCATGTAGAGATTTGTTGCCATGCTCTGTATGGTGAAGATGAGGCTGGGAGGAGGGTGTGGCGTCTAGAATTAGCACACCCACACTCTGGAGGAACCACTTTACATCCCCCTGGCTCTTCTTTGCTAATGTACCCTATTACACTCATCATCCCATCAGCTGGAGCAATTGCAGTTGTCTGGGAGAAGTGGGTACAGAAGGAGATTTAACCCATGTTTGTTAAAAGGGAGGTACTCCGTCCATATGGGGCTGGTCAATAAACAGCAACATGTGGGATTCAGTGTTGGAGAGGCCGTGACTGAACAGAATCCCACTCAAAATATTTCACCTGTGGGACTTACACTTGGATGGGGAGGAAGGCTAGTGGGTAACACACTCAGCCCTCACCTTATTAGCATAACACATTCAAAATCCATCACCTTCCTCTCTGCTGCCCCGACATCAACAAAGCTGAGGTATCCGTTCCAGTCTGCAGCAGGCAGCCAGTCACCAGTACCAAGAGACAAACCCATCTGATCAGCTTCAGACACAAGGCCCCCCCCCCCCCCCGACCCTGCTGGGGTCTTGGCTGGATGCACAAGGCTATAGCAGGTCAATTTCAAGGAAGGTTTTTATTAAAATGCATCTTGTTCTCCATTGGCCTTTGATCTACTGCTGCTCTGAGAATTGCAGAAAAGAAGTGAAAATCTCTCCCGGTTCCTAGCTTAACTCCACAAAAGGTCACACCTGCTGCTGGCCAAGGATTTCAGAGGCAATGCTGAGAATGTAACAGGCATTTGTTAATCAAGGCCATATGCCACAATTGTCCAGAAAGGAAGGCGAGGTACTCTCTCTCCAAGAGCAACAGTCCGTGTATTCATCAGAAGGTACTTAACAGGCATCTTCAACAGGGGACTGCCAAAGAAAATAATTCATCAGCAGTCCCAAGGACTATAAAAATGGCAATTACTGATCTTTCTTATCTTTGGGGTCTATTTTTGCTCTGATATCCAGGAAAGAGTATGTATGTTAGGGGCCAGATTCTGCCATGAAAGCACGATCCAAACAGTGGGTGGTGTGCTATTGCTCCCCAATGGGGGTTTTAGTGGGGGTTTCATCTCTCTTTGGTGCTGCAGGGGTTGAGGAAGTGTACCCTGTAGGAGGTGCTCATGGTTGATCTGGCAGAGGGTGTGGCTGTGACCCTTGTTGGAGTGACCTCTGCACCTCCTGTCTAAAGAAGTTAGCATATCATGGGGGAGGCTGTTCTCACCCCATCAGAGAAAGGTCTGAGATTCCTACAGAAAACGTCCTTTCACAAAGTTTCACACAAAGTTTTGCAGCATTCGGAGTTGCTGATTGTTCATATTTGGAGAACCATCCTCACCATAAGGGCTTCCCTGCAAACCAAACAATTGCAGGAGGTCAAAATATTTCAAACTCCTCGCACCCCTGAATATTGGCTTTATTTTCTGAACCAGAGAGTCTCATTGTATTCCTACAATTTATTTTTTAATTTTCTGTTTGTTTTCTCCCCCCAAAAACTGGAAGTAAAATGACCATTTGCAGTTATTTTTTTTTCCTTTTTCCTCAATTTCCCCTCATCCACCTCAGTGTGATCTTGCTCTTTTTTCAGTGGCAAAAGGGAAAATGAGCCCAGAAGAGAGAAGCAAGGGGAGAAGAGAGGGTATGTCTACACTACCCCGCTAGTTCGAACTAGCAGGGTAATGTAGGCATACCACACTTGCAAATGAAGCCCGGAATTTGAATTTCCCGGGCTTCATTTGCATAAGCTGGGCGCCGCCATTTTTAAATCCCGGCTGGTTTGAACCCCGTGCCGTGCGGCTACACGCGGCACGAACTAGGTAGTTCGGACTAGGCTTCCTAGTTCGAACTACCGTTACTCCTCGCGGACTAGGTAGTTCAGACTAGGCTTCCTAGTTCGAACTACCGTTACTCCTCGTGGAACCCCGGCACGGGGTTCAAACCAGCCGGGATTTAAAAATGGCAGCGCCCGGCTTATGCAAATGAAGCCCGGGAAATTCAAATCCCGGGCTTCATTTGCAAGTACAGTATGCCTACATTACCCCGCTAGTTCGAACTAGCGGGGTAGTGTAGATATACCCAGAGAGAGAAAGGGAAAATGGGTGAAAAATAGAAAAAGTTCAAATCAGGAAATATGTTATGGTAAATGTGAATTGATAAATTAATCAGTAATAAGTCACCAGGGCAAGGTGGCATTCACCCAAGAGTTTTGAAGGAACTCAGATGTGAATTTGCAGCTTTACTAAATGTGGTATAGAACCCTCTCATTTAAATTGGCTTCTGTACTGGATGACTGGAGGACAACTAATATGATGCCAATTTTTTTAAAAAAAGGCTCCAGAAACAATCCTAGCAATGATAGGTTGGTAAGTCTAACTTCAGTACCAGCCAAACTGGTTGAAATTATAATAAAGAACAGAATTATCAGACTCATAGATGAACATGATTTGTTGGGGAAGAATCAACATGGTTTCTGAAAAGGAAAATCATGCCTCACCAATCTACTAGAATTCTTTGACTTGGCCACAAGCATGTGGACGAGGGGGATTCAGGGATATAGCGATACTGGTCCTTCACCAAAGGCTCTTAAGCAAAGTAGGCTGTTGTGGGATAAGAGGGAAGGTCCTTTCATAGGTTGGTAACTGGTTAAAAGACAGGAAACAAAGGAAAGGAATAAATGATCCATTTTCAGAACGGAGAGAAGTAAATAGCGTTGTCCCCCACAGGTCTGTACTGAAACCAGTCCTATTCAATATATTTCTGAATGATCAGGAAAAAAAGGATAAAGCAATGAGGTGGCAACATTTGCAGGATGATATAAAACTACTCAAGATAACTAAGTCCAAAGCAGAACGCAAATAGTTACAAAGGGGTCTCGCAAAACTGGGTGATTGGCACTGTTCCCTCTAAACTCCATAGCAACATAGATTAGAGGGAACACTGGTGATGGAGTGTAATGAGGTGGAGGGCCACTCACTGACCCAGAGGGGGAGGAGTTCCTCACTGAGCCTTGGTGGGCAGAGCCCGGCCCAGGCACCTCACCTGACTGGAAGTCAGGAGGCGAGGCTAGAGCTATAAAAGGGCAGCGCAGGAGACCAGTGAGCTCCTAGCCGCCAGAGGAGCCAGATGCCTGCCCTGCACTCCCAAGCTGGGAGAGAGTGGTGGACCTAAAAGAGACTGAGGACTGGTCAGGACTATAACCTGGAGGAACTTCCCACCCTGCCAGAAGTTCCATCCCCACAACGACCAGAGACACTGCAGTGGAGCCAGGTATGCCCGGAGGGGGAGTGTGGAAGTAGCCCAGGGACAGCTGACCTTAGTCTGGCTGAACCAGAACCTGTAAATCAGCGTGTTGCTATCAGGATCCCTGCTGACTAAGTGGCAGACAGAGCTGCTGCTGTTAGGGCCCTGGGCTGGAATGCAGTAGAGCAGGTGGGCCTGCATCTCCCTGCCACCTAGCCTGTGGGAGGCAGTCTCTCCCACTCTCCCTGGTTGTAAGCAAACCGCCTATGTGTGACAGCTCTCCGCCAGTCCTCGGAGACCTGTTGGTTTGATTGCTGCCCTGCCCTCAATGAGGGCCTGGGCCTAGAAACCATTGGCTCAGCCTTATCATAGGCTTGAGCTCCTGGTCTATTGTGTCCAGCCCACAGTGAGGGATTGACATAGGCAACTGTTGGCTTAGCCTGACCATAGGCCCAAGCCCCTGGACCTATTGGCTGTGGGCGTGGACTGACCAGAGGCTGGACTAGTGGCACAGCTGATTCCCCAGGAGAGGCCTACCCAGAGAGAGAGGAGCTCTTCACTGAGCCCTGCTGGGATACACTAGGAAACAAAATAGCAGATGAACTTCAATATTGATAAATACAAAGTAATGCACATTGGAAAACATAATCCCAACTATACATATAAAATGATCAGGACTCAATTAGCTGTTACCACTCGAGAGAGAGATTTTGGAGTCACTGTGGATAGCTCTCTGAAAACATCCACTCAATGTGCAGTGGCAGTCTAAAAACTAACAGAATGTTAGGAATCATTAAGAAAGGGATAAAGAATAAGATAGAAAATATCATATTGAGTCTATATAAATCCATGGCACATACACATCTTGAATGCTGTGTGCAGATCTGGTCACCTCATCTCAAAAAAGATTCTGGGATTGGAAAAGAGCAACAAAATGATTAAGGGTTTGGAACATCTTCTACATGAGGACAGATTAATAAGATGGGGACTTTTCAGCTTGAAAAAGAGATGATTAAGATCCGGTACGATAGAGGTCTATAAAATCATGACGAGGGTTGAGAAAATAAAGAAGAAAGTCTTATTTACTCCATCTTCAAACACAAGAACTAGGGGTCTCCACATGAAATTGATAAACAGCAGACTTAAAACTAACAAATGGACGTATTTCTTTACACAGCATGCTGTCAATGTGTGGAACTCTTTGCCAGAGGATGCTGTGAAGGCCAAGACTACAACAGTTTTAAAAAAAGCAGCTAGATAAGTTCATGAAGGGAGGTACATCAATGGCTGTTAGTCACGGTGGGCAGAGATGCAATAAACTTGCTGTGAAGTGTCCCTAGCCTCTGTTTGCCAAGAGATGGGAATACACAACACAGGACGGATCTCTAGAAGATTTCCTGTTCTGTTCATTCCCTTTGAAATATCTGGCATTGCTGTGACCACATATAGCCTTTGTTCTAATGAAAAATTGTTGAATAGATGAAACATTTGTTCTTTTCTCAACCTGCTGAATTAAAATGATTTGTATTGATAGATTTTGTTCACCCATTATTTTTCCATGTTTTGACAAACTCAACAAACCAGGACTTAACAAGAATTTGAACTTTCTCACCCATTACCAAGACAGTTTCCCCAATTATCACCTGTAATACCATTAACTCACACACATCCCACTCTCCCTACCTTTAATATCAGCAATTCACAGACACTTACCTTCCTTCCTCCCCCTTCCCACCCCCCCGCATCCCCCTTCTGTTCTGCAATGTGATTTGTCCTTTTCATATTTGTTCATTTTTTTTAATTGTATCCTTTGGTATATATGGTTGTGACTACTTTCTTCCACTATTTGATCTGAGGAAGTGGGTCTGGCCCACGAAAGCTCATCATCTAATAAACCATCTTGTTAGTCTTTAAAGTGCTACATTGTCCTGCATTTTGCTTCAACTACCCCAGACTAACACGGCTACATTTCTATCACTATTCAACAAACCACAACCCCTTTGAGGTTTGCCCATCACTAATTTCTTTGTGTATCTCCCTTCTCTAGTGGAGCGTAACTGGGTGGTAATATCAAGTCCTCCACTCACTGTGGTGCCTTTTCACAAACAAAACTGGGGCTGGGGGGCAGAGGAACTGGGGGAAGAGGAAGGATTGGAATATCTGAGAACCTTCAGGTCTTCAGTATATCTACAGCCCAGTGATAAATGAGCAGAACTGCATGCACTTAATAATGCTTTTGTAAACCTAGCATAGGTACTATACAGTTTTATTATTTTTGGACACAGGGAAAAATTCCAGTGTCATCAGGGCATCTTTCTTCCCTTATCTCCAGTCTGCCTCTGGAGCTAGAAACCTGGGCTTGCCTGGTTCAGACACGTGCATGAAAATAAAATCTCTAACTGCCAAGGACACAGGGGTCATGGCAAGACAACTCATTGCCAAGGCTGGTTGGTTAAGGAACAATCAGCTCCACTCAGCGTTGCTGTCTACTGTTCAAAGTCCTCCCAGTGAAGCCACTAGAAAAACTGTCATTGGTTCCAATGGGAACAGGACTGGGCCCCAGTTCGCTCCCTGTTGCACTGTCCCAAAATTCTTTCCAACCCGAAATGATCAGATTTGTTATTTTGGTCACAAGCTTTTGGGGGATTGTAGCCAGACAGGACCCCCCCCCCCCCCCCGTAACATCCATTTTTGCTTGCTTGGAGCATACAAGGCACACAGAGCAGTAAAGGCCTTCAACAGAAGGCCTGGATATGCAGGCTGCAGTGACCCTGGATGGCTGTAAACAGAGATACGCCAATTGCTGACCAAGAGGCTGCCAAGGAGTGTCCTTGGCTGAAACCCATGTTGATATGAACACACATAGTCTGCGGGGGGAGGAATCTCTCGCCCAGTAAAAAATGTCCAGTACTCACAATTTAGTTCTCTCTCTTGCAAGTGTAAATTAAGTTGAAACTCCCTTGTAAGAACTGGCATCACAAAGACAGACCAACACAATTTGGCATCTTAGATGAGAAAGAGGATACGGGCCCCTATGGGTATAAAGATGAGTCCAGCAGCACACTTACTCTGAGTGTCAATCTACCATCTATCTGCTGGTCAGGTTAGGTGATTGGTCTCCTGAGGTTCCACGGGGATGCCCACCTCTTACTTATCTTTCCTAGGAATTGAGGGACCGGCCCTGGCCTGTTGGCTGCCCTCCAAGACGGGATCCCGATCCTAGTGGACTAATACACGGACGTTAAGCTCCTTGGGGAGCCTGTCAGTCTCTCCTAGACTGCCCACTGCGACGGGGCCTTGTGTCCCAGCAGTTGAAGACTCGGGTGTATCACACACACACACACTGCCCTGACCATCGGCTGACAGGGATGGAGGGAAGATCTCATTCATGTGCTCTGTGGTGTTGCGTGAATGCACACATTGCGTTGTTAATGTATATTATTTTTAATCAGCCACTTAGTTTGAATAGCAATTAGATAATACACGCAGCTCCTGGATCTTTGTAACCAAAAGCTCTACAAATCTCTCCACCACAGGGGGAATCTGTACTGCACAGGAAGATTACTCCACTTAGGAAGCAACAGTTTCACACTTAGGGTACGTCTAGACTACATGGCTCCGTCGATGGAGCCATGTAGATTTGTTGTTTTGGAAAAGGGAAATGAAGCCGCGATTTAAATGATCGCGGCTTCATTTACATTTACATGGCTGCTGTGCTGAGCCGACAAACAGCTGATCAGCTGTTTGTCGGCTCGCGTGCTAGTCTGGACGTTCCCCCGGTCGACATCAAAGCCCTTTGTCGGCAGCCTGGTAAACCTCATTCCATGAGGAATAACGGGGCTGCCGACAAAGGGCTTTGATGTCGACAGGGGGAACGTCCAGACTAGCACGCGAGCCGACAAACAGCCGGCAGCCATGTAAATGTAAATGAAGCCGCGATCATTTAAATCGCGGCTTCATTTCCCTTTGCCTACAACCCTAATCTACATGCCTCTGCCGACAGAGGCATGTAGTCTAGACACAGCCCTACAGAATGTGAAGTGACTCTCCAGGAGAACTGCAGAAAGGGATCTGGGGTCATAGTGGACCACAAGCTAAATATAAATCAGTGTGACAAGGTGGAAAAAAAAGCAAACATGATTCTGGGATGCATTAACAGGAATGTTGTGAGCAAGACATGAGAAATGATTCTTCCACTCTACTCTGCACCCATTAGGCCTCAATGAGAGTATTGTGTTCAGTTCTGAGCTTGACATTTCAAGAAAGATGTGGAGAAATTGGAGAGAATTCAGAGAAGAGCAACAAAAATGATTGAAGATCTAGAAAACATGACCTGGTAGGGAAGACTGAAAGAACTGCATTTGTTTAGTTTGGAAAAGAGAAGACTAAGAGGGGACATGATAGCAGCTTTCAAATCTCCAAAAGGGTGTCACAAGGAGGAGGGAGAAAATTTGTTCTCCTTGATCTTTGATGATAGGACAAGAAGCAATGGGCTTAAATTGCAGCAAGGAAGGTTTAGGTTGGACACGAGAAAAAAACTTTCTGTCAGGGTGGTTAAATACAGAAATAAATTGACTAGGGAGGTTGTGGAATCTCCATCATTGGAGATATATAAGAGCAAATTAGTTAGACATCTATCAGGGATGATCTAGATGATGCATGGTCCTGCCATGAGGGCAGGGGACTAAACTTGATGACCTCTTGAGGTCCCTTCCAGTTCTAGTGTTCTATGCTTCTATGATTTGGCCAACAGTGTCAGACGATTGTGGTGATCAGCAAGTCTAAATCCCATCCATCTTTATTTGTGAGCATTACATAAATACACGTCTGAAGACATGGAAATATAAGGGTCTCTCTAACCCTGCTGCTCTGCAGATTCCTCCTCAGCAAGTGAGCCTATGAGCTGCATTTCCCATCCACATTAAAAAAAAGAAGATAAACCTAGTTATTGCCCTGGTGCATTATAAAAGGGGAAGTGTCACACTTCAAACTATGCGATAGAGCCATCTTCAGAGCCTCATCCTCACCCAGGCATCCCATTGATAAAGCAGAGGTGCAGTTTGCCATACAAAGATCATGTGACTTTGCATATCATCCAATCAGTTTGAGCCTGGCAGCACGACAACTCCACAGCACTCCCAAGCTCACAGAGCAAAGAAACTGCAGAAGAGTGGGAGTGTCTCTCTCTCTCCATTGCCATAGCTCTGCTGTCAGTACACTGCTGTTCACAGATAAAGTGGACGATGGGGTTCTGGTTTGCTGAACTCTATCGTCCCTACTCTCTGTGCATCCAATCATACTATGCAGAACCTGATTGCTGCATGGGGAGGTGAGATCCTTGGCCCAGATCTGCAGGGCCCAATGAAAATCTCAACCGGTAGGGCAGTGCATGAAAACTATGTAAGTGGAAATTTAAGGACTCATGGAATGCATATAATTCACTTTATCAGGGATATCTGCCCCTCGTTTAAACACTGCCAATGGCTTAGAGAGAAAGAAAAATAAAAGGTCTCTTATAAAATTATTACCTTGTAATTTAAGTCAACAGCAGTGGTACCATGATGGAAGCCAGCAGTTATGTCACATTGTTTTATCACTATAATTACATCAAGAACACAGTTACTGTCTGGGAGTGATAAGATTAAGGGAAGCAGCCCTTCTGAAATTTTGTATTCATGGCACTGAGATTTATAGACTGGTTCTGTGTTTGGACATTATGTTCAATTACTTCAGCTCTGGAGATCTGTGTTACAGGAGAAATGCTCTCACAGAGTGTCCCCTGAACTCCATCTGCTGCGGCTGGGTTCACCTGGAGCCACCAAACACAAGGTGGCTGTGGAAGATAGCTAGAGATGCTCTGATATCGTTCATTCCACTAGCCAGAGAAAACAGAGTGAGACATTGGTCAGAATTTGGAAGTACTCCATGCTCATTTAATCTGCCAAAGCTGACTCTGCAGCTCTGCAAGCCTAAGGACTGAGGACGTGTAACTCAGCTCCCATGGTAAATTATACCACCATGGCTGATCTTGTTTTCCAGCAGCTCACAGCCATGCCAGCTGCAGCAGCTGGGAAAATGCTTACCCAGTGGAAGATCTTGTGTTCCAAACCTTACCCTTGCTTCTGATTCCCAAGTGCCCTGAGCATGCGATATCCAGAGAGAGATTGTGTATCCAACAGTCCTTCTCTTCCATGCTTTATCTAAAGGGGCTCCTACTTGCTTTGAGTAGAATGGCTTGCTTGCCAATTTGGGAGTTAGTTTGGCTACCTGCTAATAGCTTCGTTCTGTAGAAGTACAGAGAGGCACAATCATGTACCTTTCCCAAACTTGTGGCACCCCACAACAGCTGTCTATAAATTTTCTAAATGCTTGTTCATTCATCTCAGAGGACGAATCATAGAAGACTTGGAGGTTCCATCACCATTCGCCACCCACCCCCCATCACTTTGGAATTCACAGCTAGCCTTTCTATTCAGGTAGTGCTCCATATGCTCCTACATCTTGCACATGATGACTCATCTGTTCCTAGACTCTGTACTGGGGATGTTCTTATTTACTGTAAATGGTTCTGTGGCTCCACAGCATACCACGAATGGTGCAACAGAAATCAGAAGGTGGCAATTGCTGCTGCTGTCACTTACCAAAGGAAGCTGGGTGGGTTTTTTTTTTCAATTTTTGTAGTGAAAGGCAGGACGTGGCCATGCCATGCAGAGAAAGTAAAATGCAGAGAAACTATCAGATCAGCCATCTTTTTTTCCTACCCAGAAATTCATTGACTTATGGGTATTAGACATCCTTGTGTTTACACCAGACTAGCACTCAGGAAGATCCATACAAGGTGCTCCACCTCCTCGGGCAAATGAACAATGTGACTCTTCTGTTGAGAACAGCAGCAAGGAAGCCAATCAGTGCCACGTATCTGCACTGTGGGCATCTGTCCACCAGGAACTCAATGGAAAGCTACTCGATTCAGTTCTCACCAGGGCCATGGGGCACCCATCTGCTAATAAATGACTTTGGAGCCATAATAGTTTGCACCATCCACTGCAACATGCAGGGAAATTACAGAGCTCTGTGGAACACTGAATGATGGGAAGTTTACAGTACATTTTGCTAGACAGGTACAATTCAGATGAAGATAGTGCCATGGAATGTAACCCCATCTTGTTTACTGACATTGTTTACTATACTTCCCACAAAGGCATGGGATAAAATATCCTCTTGTCTGAAGTCAACAGCAACAGTGCAGTTAAGGATGATCCGTCATGCCACAGAGCTTTATCACGGTAATTACATCAGGAGCAAGTTTGCTGTTTGAAAAAGAAGTAAGATTACAAGAAGCAATCCACCAAAACGGCAGCAGTGACACAGCTAAGAGATACACAGCAGGGAAGAGGAATATGTTATGCGAATGAAGCTGAGACGAGATTTAACACTCCAAGGACCGAATTTTCCTTGACTTCACCTGAAGTATTTATGAGCACATCTCCTTTCAGGCTCTTGTATATGCATGCTCAATAACTAATCTTGCATACACAGATACTTGTTTTGCACTTGCAAATGTATGTACCCACCGACTTTGCAAGTACATTTGTAGAGGCTCTTAGAATGCAGGGGTATTAGAGAGTCCTCCAGAAACCCTTTTAAGGCAAATCAAAGTCACTTAAAAACTACATGGATTGGATGCTTTACTGATCAATGGTGGACCCTTGCTCATCTGCTATTATGACATCTCTTTCCTTCAGGCATAAGACAGAAAATATTGTATTGTTTCTATATACCTCTATTGTACACCCACATCTAAAGTATTGTGTGTGGATATGGTTGCCCTATCTCAAAAAGATATATTGGAATTGGAAAAGGTACAGAAAATGGCAACAAAAATGATTAGGAGTACGGAACGGCTTCCACATGAGGGGAGATTAATAAGATTGGGACTTTTCAGCTTGGAAAAGAGAGGACTTTGGGGATATGATACAGCTAAAAAAATGTGACTGGTGTGGAGAAAGTGAATAAGGAATTGTTATTTACTCCTTCACATACCACAAGAACTAGGTGTTGCCCCATGAAATTACTAGACACTAGGTTTAAAACAAACAAAAGGAAGTATTTCTTTACATAACACACAGTCAACCTGTGGAATGCTTTGCCAGAGGATGTTGTGAGGTTGAAGACAAAAAACAAAACAAAACAAAAAACCCCCCAAACCCTAGATAAGTTCATGGAGGGTAGGTCCATCAATGGCTATTAGCTGGGACGAGCAGGGCTGATGTCCCTAGCCTCTGTTTGCCGGAATCTAGGAATGGGAGACAGGGGATGGATCACTTGATGATTACCTGACCATTCCCTCTGAGGCACCTGACATTGGCCACTGTCGGAGGACAGCCTATTGGGCTAGATGGACTGTTGGCCGGAGCCAATATGGCCGTTGTTGTTCAGGTCAAGTGAGCTGTCAACAGCTCAGGTGGGGAACTCTTCAGTTTGAAAGCCATATGGAGCATCTGAATTTGGATCCTGCCTCTCTCAGCCACATGGAGGGTCTGAATTGGTATCTTCAGCCTATTCCCAGTTTCCTCAGCATGTCAGGGCATGGAAACACCATGGATACAGCATACTGAGTGCTTTGCACGGAGAGGAACTTTCATCACTCTGAAAGAGTAGTCCCATTTCTCTCTGGTACTCAGAACTGCCTCTATAACCCTCCTGGACTACAGAGAGGGTCATTACAACTCTGACTGGATACACGTACCCCGAAGCACAAATAAGATGATGGAGAATAGAGAGGAGGGAATCCTCAGAGATCCTCAATGGAGGCAGACTGAGTGAAAGCAATTCTTATTACTGTCTCCCTGGGGTCTGATGGGATGCGCTCATTGTGCATTTAAGGATACGCAATCTGTCCATGAGATTGCATTATAAAGAAGCTGTCATTGCCAATCTGAGGGTCAGCTGCTAGAAGCAATATCATTGGACAGTTTCCTTTGTGACATTATAGTTTCAGTACTCCACACACCACAGCTACATCCCCCATGTACTCAGTACTAGCTGCCAGAGATGAAGGGGGCAGAACAGTGCACACCCCAGGTATTCAGAAAGAACAGTCCCTCGGATCACTATGGTACATAGACAAGCTGTGACACAGAAAACAGAAGGGGAAAAAAGAACATGGATGGCAGAAACACAGCCTGATACAAGCAGGTACTGATACCCAAGATTTTGCCAGACCTTATGCCACTACCTCAGAGGCATTCAGAGCCAGGCAGTGAAGTATCAGCCTACAGAGCTCTTTGGGGATTGAAATCACTTTGGAAACTCAGAGACCAGCTCTCAGTCCCAAAGTCCCACACCGCCCACAGATCGGAATCACCTTCTACAGGTCTGCTTCCATGATGGCCTCACAGGCCACTAAGTTCCAGCAGGTGGGAGCAGGGCCTGAAAGACACCACAAATCCCCATCTCCCTTGGACTCAGCTTGTTCAAATGAGTCACCCAAGTGCTGATAGCAGTCGGGGGGTGACCTGTAACTCTGCCACTCACCTTAGCTGCCTGGTAAAAGGGAGAATGTCTGGGAATCAAGCTAAGAGTCTGATGACCCTTCCTTAGACAAAGGGGAATCTACTCAACCTAAGCCATAGTACTAGCTAGGGAAGTATTGGAGAAAGCAAAGCCTTGCATGCCACTGGACAGCATCTGACCCACCTTTTTTAAGCAGAGCTAATCAACATGTGGCAATAAACGGGCTCCACGGGCACCTGCCAGCTGCCCCAGGCTGGTGTCAAGCTAGGGCATGGCATAGTGACAGCACTTGTTGCTCTGGTGGCTGATCTGTTCCCGTTCCCATGGCAGGGGAAATCCATACATACAGGCCTCCCAACAGGTGGGGGTGTGGGGTTCTAAAGGGGACAACTGCCCTGAGGTCTCATGATTTAAAAGGCCCTGGGATTCCTGGCCAGCACCACAGCTACTGTGGCAGCAATGGCACCCAGAGCCCTGGGCCCTTTAAATTGCTGCTGGAGCACCATGCGGCATGCTCCAGGCTGCTCTTAGGGCTGCTTGGGGAGATGATTTAAAAGGCCCTGGGATTCCTGCTTGGGGAGATGATTTAAAAGGCCCTGGGATTCCTGGCCAGCACCACAGCTACTGTGGCAGCAATGGCACCCAGAGCCCTGGGCCCTTTAAATTGCTGCTGGAGCACCATGCGGCATGCTCCAGGCTGCTCTTAGGGCTGCTTGGGGAGACAGGGGTGCGGTGTACTCTAGGCATTGCTGAAGGCTGGGGTGGGGGGTGCACCATAGTCCGGACAGTGCTGAGGGCCAGCAGTCCCCAGCTCTACCTCTTGTGCCGAAGGCCCTTCCCCTTCTGGGAGCATGGAGCTGCCCCCCTCACTCCCCACCTTGCCCATCCAGGCTGTTGGCTCCCCTACATTCACACCATTTCTTGGCCTGTCTGCAGCACCAGAGAGAAGTGATCTCCAAATGCTCCTGGCCTACCTCCAAGAAACTGCCAGGGTGGGGGCAACCCCCCTGAAATGATTCAGGGACTATCCCTCAGATCACAGCTGGAACTCCACAGGCTCAGCACCTCTGAAAACCGTGTCGTGTTCTTTAGGTGCCTAAGGCCATGTCTACACTAGAGCGCTTACAGTGGCTCCATGGTACCATGGCAGCTGTGCCGCTCTAAGGGTACATCTACACTGCAGAGAAGATCGAAGCTGCTGCTGTCCATCGCTCTTCCAGGGTTCAAATTAGTGGGTCTAGTGAAGACATGCTAATTCAAAGTGGGAGGGGCACTCTGGTGGATCCTGGTAACCCTGCTTCCACCAGGAGTAAGGGAAGTTGAAGGGAGAGTGTTCTCCTTTCATTTTGCTGCAGCGTGGACAGTGCCAAAAGTCGATTTAAGGCACTTTGAAGTCAGCTACGCAATTAACCATAGCTGCAGTGACATGGCTTATCCCATAGTGTAGACATACCCTAAGATTTCTTGTGTAGCCATTCAACGTGGAGCTCTCTCCTATTCTCATAATAAAACCACCTCAATGAGAGGCGGTAGCTGTGCTGGTAGGAAAATCACTACCACTTATGCCAGCAAACCTTATGTGGCTCAAGGAGTTGGGTTTTTTTCCACACCCTTGAACAACATATGTTTTGCTGACGTCAATGCTAGCGAAACCATGGCCTAAATAGAGATTTAGAAACCTCATTCTAAGCCCCCATGTGTGTAAATTGTGGCTGTACATCTACCCTGTTCATACATGCATAATACATGCCACTGAAAGCGCAGCTAGAGTTCTAGTCTGCCCAGGGAAAGTGCCCAAGGACCAGTGAACTCTCTCAGGCGAGGTTTTCATTTGTGTGGTGTTACAGGCAGTGCAAGACAGGTTAGGAGAAGGCCTGTCAAAGGTGTGGCAATTTGCAGCATTAGCTTTTAGTGCTCAACCAGGAAAGGAGGAGGGTGTGGGGGGCTGTGCTGTTTTAGGGACAATTTTGGAATGCATCAGGTTGTGGGGGGCCATTGTGTGTAAAGGCCACTTTTCAATCTCCTGTTTAAAGCATCATCCCTCCCACCCCCCGCAAGCAGAAATATTCTGAATGTGTGTGGGGAACAAGCTTGCTTGCAGGATGGCTGCATATTTGTTTTAAGAAATGCACTGCACGGCAATGTAAGATTTATGGCCCAAGTTGTAGAGTATATTGTGAGCATTACCAAACTGGCCAGTTTTCAAAGGCATTTAAAAAATAGCAAAACCTAGATGATAGGCCACCTCTCCCTTTCCTCCCCCCACCCAAACTTCCCCCCAGCCAGGCAAGCTTCCCTCTTCTGAAACTGCCCCACAGCATCTCCTCTCATAGGGCAGAACAGTTCTGCTCCATCTCTCCTGACAGACCACCCCAGTTGAGCAAGGACCTTTGCTGCTCCCCAAGCAGTTGCTTAAGCCATAATTTGCTGTGTGGGCTACAAGGCAATGTAAGTTGGGTGTTAGGTCCCTGGTGTCTGGGCTAAATTCCAACTTGGGTAATTGCGTTCTGGCTCTTTAAATCCTTCCCACACTTCACAGTCGCAGCTGGAAACAGTCTTTTCTTTCTAGCCTAAGCTGTTCTGTGAGGTTACGACTCTTGCAGGTCCATGGTGTTTGCCAGTTTTCCAGTCCAGCAGTAGTTGCATGTTCATGTTGGGTAAAGGCATCAATTTATGTTTCACACAAACACAGATTTGGGAAGACACTGTGGCGTATGCACAAACACGCATGTGTATTCGCTAGGCAAATGATAAGACATACAAATCACACGTCAGGGCATAAGCCAGCCATCTACTGATGGGATTAGGAACAAAACTTTCCCCGATGGGCAGATTATTCCAAAGGTCTCCATTATGGCATTTCTTTGTGTCGTTCACTGAAGCATCTAGTCCTGGATATTGAAAGAAAATATTGGGCCAAACTGATTGGCAATTCTTAGGCTTTTCAGGATAGGAAACTATCCTGATAATATTAGGGAAATTTATTCTCTTATCACAATGGTTAATTTCAGTGTAGTTTATAAAACTGATACTGTCTGGAATTCCAGGAGAGGAGAAAGGGTGGGTGGGTGGGGGGGAGGAGGGGGGAGAAGTCTAGCCGTTAGCTCCATATGTCATGTGGTGCCTTCTGAGAGAGGGAGAGAGAGAGAACTGGAAGTGATCAGCAGTGTTGCGTGAAAGGTCAAACAGAGGTTGGTTGCTGTGAGGCTCCTGCATTATTTTTATGCTGCCAATTAATACATCCTGAGCTTTAGAAAGAGACAGGAAGGCAGCTAGTGGAGAGGGAGGCAGAGATGAGTGAGGAGGTGTACGAGCAACCAAGATAGCTTGTGCTTTCTTCAGAAGAATCTGGCATAGTTCAACAGCAGAGCGAGCATACCAGAGGAGCTATGGTTTGTTCTAGTGCTGTGCAAACAACAGAGTAATTGGCTGGAGTAGAGGAGGCCTAAACCAGAGCCCACTGATGCACTGATGTTGAAAACTTTCCTTAGTTTTCAGTGGTCTTTGGATTAGTCATTTCTTTCCAGAGTCCCCTGGGCTAACAGGAGGATACAGAATGGTATTCTCTCCACACAACATTGGGACTGCCCTGGTGGCCCGGAGCAGAGCCCTGTGTATCTCGCAAAGTTTTTCCTCTCACTCACAGAAGTTGATTCAGTAAAAGATAACACAGGCCATTCTTGCTATAAGTCCAAGATACGTTCCAGAAAAACTTGGCCTTATAGCAAAACAACTTAAAGCAGGGGACGTTTTCCCATGGCTGACTTCCATTTGCACAAATTGAGGGCAGGGTTTTTTTTTGGTGCAACTTAAGAGCACGGAATGGGAGGACTTATCAGTTTCTACAAGCATCAACGACCTTAGTGGGGAATGGATGCATACCGGGGCGACTTATAGGGGGACACCCTGTATTTCAACCACTCTGTCTGGGCCAAAACAGGATGGCAGGACCCACGTGGGAAAGACTGGCCTGGGACTGCCTGTGTTGTACATATTCTTTAGGGAACGAGAAGCCTTCTGTATCCAGGGCTTTCAATCTGTTCCTTTTCACTAGTGCTATCATCTCCTACATAAATTAAAACACAGTGAACAAACAGACCCCAGAGAGCCTCTCTCCTGAGTTTGTCTCCGCCACGCAGGCAGGATAAATCATCCCTCCTAATGTAATATTGAAAGCACTCTCTCCAGCAGGACTGCTGCTATCATTCATTAGGTGCAGTTTTGCAATTCGGCTGTTATGAACTAGCGCCATTCGTCCAGCCGCGCTACACAGGTGACACTCACGAGTGTTTTGCATCACCTACGAAAAGCCATTATAGATAAACCAGCTTGATCTCGGAAATGACCTGAGAGGAGCTGAGAGTGTGTTATCTTCAAAACACCGCCAGGCACTTTCCACACGGAGTTTCATTTGAACTCAACTCTTGCTCATCTTAGCCAAGTTCTGTCTGATGCTCCGGAGTCCTGCCTGCCAGCTGCTGTATATAACATTTCAGCTGGCAGCAGAGCAGGGACTTTGAACAGGGAAGAAGCAGAACCACAGCGTGATAGGAAAATGCCTTCTCAGTCACTAGCCTCTGGCTGCGAGACCCAGATTGAAACACCCCATTTCCAGGGTTTTTATGTGAAATGCTCACTGGCTTATAGTGGGAATTTGTAACTCACTTCTGGACTCTTGCCATTAGCTGGGTTTTGCCCCCTGGGCAGCTCTGATGCGAAGCTCCAACACTGCAATATTGAACCACCCCACTGTGGGTGTTGCACATGGTGAACGGTGTGGTTACAGTATTCACTCTGGATAACTATCTGATTATTCTGTTTGTGATGCTTCCAGATTTTCTCCAAATGGTTTGTGCCAGCAAACAACAGCCTCAGGGACATTTGGCAACTCTTTACTATTTGTTATTCATGGTGTGTGGTTGGTCATGTCCCAGTCATACGGTCCCTGATTAGGTGACTTACAGATTGTACAGAGGAAAATGACAATGGAGGGAGACTAAACAGCAAGTTACAAACTTTCTGGTTTGAGTTTTCAAATAATGGATCATTCTGTATTAAAGTTTGTGGAACTTTTGGAATGTTTCCTCAAGTAAATTGCTGCTTAAGTACCCAGGAGTGATAAACCTTCTGGCCTATGATCTGATTCAGACAGGGGCGGATGAGAGTGCCACGGGGCCCAGGGCAGCAAAATTTTGCGGGGCCCTGCCTTTGACACGGCGCATGTGCCGTGCCACCACGGCGCATGCGCGGGGCCTCGGGAAGCGCGGGGCCCGGGGCAGCTGCCCCGCTCGCCCTGCCCTAAATCCGCCGCTGGATTCAGATAACAGCAGAGAAAAGTCACCCTGTTTGTGCATGCATATATTCACAGATCACTTTTGAAATATTTCTAATCAGCTGTAGCTGTAATGGTGTTGTGTTCACTGATTATATCAAGGGAAAGAGGAAATTAGGCAAACAAAAAATAAGTTTCAAGTAACAATTTGATATATTCTCTTACCTTCCTTACATAGGCAGAGCCATTGATTTGGGACAGAAGTTTGCAATGCAAAGACTGAGTTGTCAAGACTAAATACTCCATTAATACAGGTTGAACCTCTGAAATCCGGGACTCTCTGGTCCAGCAACATCTGTGGTTCAGCAGGACCATGGATTTTGCTGGATCAGAGAGCCCCGGCACCTGGGAGTGTGAACCAGCTGGGAGCCCCATCCTTGGGGAGCCCTGGCTAATGAGATTGGAGAGTCCTGTCCCTGGGGAGCCCTGGACGGGTGGGGCAGCCACGGGACAGCTGGCAGCAAAAGCGGGGCAGCTGGCAAGCTCCATCCCCAGGGATTCCTGGTCGGGCTGGGGAGAAAAGGGCCCACTGGGGAGCTCCGTCTCCAGGGAGCCCCAGTGCGCTGGAGCCCAGTGGCAGTGGGAATGGAGCAAAGCCAGCCACAGGGACGGGGAGCATCCTGGGAGGCCAGTGGCAGGGGACCTCCCCTGCTCTGGCAAATTCCCTCATTCGGGATGGCTCAGCTCCCAAGGGTGCCAGACGAGAGAGGTCCAACTTCATGATCATGGCCTCCTTTTTGAATGGTTTTTCTGATTAAAAAAACCCTCTCAACAGGTAAAGGAAAAGGGAGCAATGGTTATGATGAAAATAAAAGCCTTATTTAATACTTTATATTTCAAATGATTGAACTGTTTTTCCTTCTTTTTCTGTATCTTCAACAAAAAGTTTTAAAGCTTTTTCACGGCGTGTTTGCTATGGTGAGGAGCAGACTGATGCTTCTGGATCTCGAACCTCCACCCTTGTTTGAAACCATTTAATGGTGGACAATTTACCCCTTTGACCCTCTGGGCCCATCGGTCCCATCCAATTTAATAGAATACCTCACATCACTGCAGTCAGATCTTGATGATAACTGTACCAGGCCTGACAAGGTCATCTTGCTTCCCCTGGACTCACCAGTCTGCAGAGGTGAGAAGAACCTCTGATTCTGGCATGTCTGATTCTGGCATGTCTTTCTGGCAGCATGAGGACAAATGAAAGGCCCAGGTGTCTGGTCATTCCAGGATCTTTGTCAGCATCAATTCTACAGGGTCCAAGTAGCAGAGCAACACTGGTTTTGGCAATGGCCTTTGATGATGCTGATTAAAGGCAGACTGGGGACCCTCCAAGGGACTAGAACCATATAGGAGAGAGCAAGAAGGGCCCACCAGAGTTTGTGACTCACATCTCAGATGGAGAGAGGCACTCTGGGTCCAGGTGCCACAAGCCAGACACCCCCTTTATCTAGGTATTTATATAGCCCCAACTCCGTGGTACCCAAAGCACACCTGTCTCTGGAATGTGGCCTTCCCCCCTTCACACTTGGATGAAATTGGCTTATATCTCACCCCTGGGAGACCCAGAAGCATTAGCAGGTCTCACTCAAGTGGGGCCTCGAACTTTCCAGCCCCTTCCTACTCCCGTCCAACTTATTCTCTGCAAGACAGCTGACTAGACCTGGCTGAGGAGAATGGAGTTAAAAATGCTCTTAATGAAATGTACTAAAGAAAAATCAGCCAGAGAGATAAGAAGAGCTGGTGAGGGGTCAGCGGAAAACCTGAGGAGGAAGGAGATGAAGGCTCTGGGTGGTAGAGTGATGCTATCATGCACAGACACTGTTACTTTGTCTGACAAGTACACACTCAATCTGTAATCTCTATAGATCTATACAATGAGCTGTATTCAAGCAGATATGCATCCATACATTACTCATATTACAGAAGCTTTTAGCAGCCCAGCTGAAGTTAGGGCTTAGGGTACATCTACATTACAACGTTAATTCGAACTAACTTAGTTCGAATTAGTTAATTCGAAATAAGCTAATTCGAACTAACGGATCCAGATTAAAAAGCTAGTTCGAATTAGCGTTTTGCTAATTCGAACTAGCATGTCCACATTAAGTGGACCCTGAACCGGGCTTAAGGATGGCCGGAAGCAGAGCTGGCAGGGCATCAGAGGAGGACTTAGAGCGTGGAGCTGCTGTCTCAGGCTAGCCGAGGGCTGTGCTTAAAGGGTCCCGACCCCCACCCCGGACAGACAGTTCTCAGGGGTGCCCCGCTTGCAAAGCAGTCCTGGCTTGGAGTGCCCGGAGTACCCACACTGGGCACATCACAGCACTCGGCCATCAGCCCGGCTGCACTTGCTGCAGACTGCCATCTGGGGAGAGAGGGCAATTGGGGGGCTGCAGGAGAGTTTCCACCCCCAGAAGCCCGCAGAGCCAGCCCAGTCCTCCCCATCGGGGGCGTGTACCCCATTCCTCCCTCACCTCCTTCCACTTACCCTTCCCTAGCCCCTCTTCTTGATGTACAAAAGAAAGGACAATTGTGTTCAAAAATGGAATCTGTCTTTATTGAACAAAACTGGGGGAGACTGGGAAAAGGAGGTGGGAGAGGGGAAGAGAGAGGCTGGGAGAGGGGAGGGCAACTAAAATGATCAGGGGTTGGGAACAGGTCCCATATGAAGAGAGGCTAAAGAGACTGGGACTTTTCAGCTTAGAAAAGAGGAGACGGAGGGGGGACAGGATAGAGGTCTCTAAAAGCAGGAGTTGGGTGGAGAGGGTGCATACAGAAAAGTTCTTCATTAGTTCCCATAAAGAAGAACTAGAGGACACCAAAGGAAAGGAATGGGTAGCAGGCTTCAAACTAATAACAGAAAGTTCTTCTTCACAAAGCAAAGAGTCAACCTGTGGAACTCCTTGCTGCAGGAGGCTGTGAAGGCTAGAACTAGAACAGAGTTTAAGGGGAAGTGAGATCAAGTCATGGAGGTTGGGTCCATGGGGTGCTATTAGTCAGGGGGTAGGAGTGGTGTCCCTGCCCAAGGTTTGTGGAAGGCTGGAGAGGGATGGCACGAGACAAATGGCTTGGTCACTGTCTTCGGTCCATCCCCTCCAGGGTCCCTAGGGTTGGCCGCTGTCGGCAGACAGGCTACTGGGCTAGATGGACCTTTGGTCTGACCCAGGACGGCCATTGTAAGCTCAGGGCTCAGGGTCGGGGGTCTCAGTGGACCACCTTGATTTTCATGCACACCTGCTCCTGGGTGGCCAGGCTGGCAGCTCTCCTGCCCTAGCCGGCCACTTTCCTGTGCCTAGTGCGGAGGTCGTGGACAAGGTCCACGATGTCCGCACTAGCCCAGGCGGGTGCCCACCTCTTGCGGTCCCGGGCAAGCTCCCGGGAGCCGCCAGCCTGGTCCCGGGAAGAGGGGGAGGGCTGGGGGGCATCGGGTGGGTGGCTCGATCCGTGCCAGGTGCAGGGTCTGCTGGCTGGGTGCTGGCAGGCTTACACCTGGCACGGGCCCCTTTAAGGGGTCCGGGGTCGGGAGGGGGGCAGATGAGTTTCCCTGGTGTTGGCCAGAGTGGCCACCAGGGAAACCTGGGGAGGGCTAGCCTCCCACTAGTTCGAATTAAGGGGCTACACACCCCTTAATTCGAACTAGCTAGTTCGAACTAGGCTTAATCCTCGTAAAATGAGGTTTTCCTAGTTCGAACTAAGCGCTCCGCTAGTTCGAATTAAATTCGAACTAGCGGAGCGCTATTGTAGCGCCTATCAAAATTAGTTCGAACTAACGTCCGTTAGTTCGAACTAACTTTGTAGTGTAGACATACGCTTTTTGTTCTGAGCACTGTACGGATGTACAGTAAAAGCGAGTCCCTGCCCCAAAGTGAAAAGGCAAGTCAAAGCATGGATGAAAGGGAGTTTTATAAGGGTAGTGCATTGGTGCTGTTTGCACAGTTCCAGACTCCTTTATCTATTTGTAAAAATGACACCTATGCCAAGCACTAATCACCTTTGATGATTGTTTGAAAGCCAAATACACAGAAATTATAAAGCAACAGCTGCAGTTTCTGCTACATAAAGCAGCAAACAATCAAGCCTTTTAGTAAAGGAAAAACGACATCCTGAAAATTACCCCTCCATCAGTTTCTCTTCCGAGGGTTCTGTTAAAAAGCTGAACCTTGCAGCAAGCCCTGTGGGCAACAGATGAGGCCGGGGTGAGGAGTTTGTTGCTAGAATGCATCCTAGAATATCCAAGGAGTGGGCTGAGGAGATACCTGAGCCATTAGATGTTACCTTTGAAAAGTTGTGGGCTATGGAAGAGATCCCAGAAGACTGGAAAAGGGCAAAAGTCAGGGAATTACAGACTAGTCTGTTCTACTTGTGTACCGGGAAAGATAATGGAACAAATAAATAAGGAATCACTCTGAAAATATTTAGAACAGAGGTAGGCAAAGGGGCCTCTGCAGGCTGAATCCAGCCCACCAAGTGGCTGTATCTGGCCCGTGGCTGCCCTGCCGCTCCCCCGCCCCCAGGCCCATTGAGACCTGGGGACGGGGGAGCGCGCATAGTCTCCTTCCCCTGCCAGGGGCACGTGGCACCCGAGGGAACCCTGTGCGGGTGGGGTAGGGGAGCCAGAGACTATGTCCGCTCGCCTGCCCTCAGGCTCTTCCCAGTGGCTGGGAGGCATGAGGAAGGGAGGCGAGGAGCCTCCTGAACTAAGGGGAAAGCCTCCCTTCAGCCCCCCCAACTCCACTCCCATGGGTGGACTGGCCTGGAGGGATATCGGGAATTTCCCAGTGGGCTGCTGTCCGGTGGGCTGTTATGTCCGCACGCCATTGCCCCTCACTCTGAGTGGCTCCGTGTCCGTGCTGTATGCAGCACGCAGAGCCCAACCCGCCACCTGCACCATGGGCTGGACATGACGTGGGGGCGGGGCTTGAGGGGCACACAGGGGTAACGTCATGGGGAGGGCCCTTCTCAACCCATTTCCCGGGCCTGTTTTGATTGCCAGTACGCTCCTGCCTCCTCCTGATGCTTCTTTCTTTCCTTCCTTTCCTCCTCTCCACCCCATTGGCCGCGTGGGGGTGGAGGAAGGGCAGGAAGACTCCTCAAAATGCCAGGGGCACCTGGTGCCTAGAGGGAACCCCCAGCTGTTCAAAAGAGCTGGAGGTTCTTTCTATCTGGGCGACCCTGGCAGGGCGGGGGGCAAAGACTTCATGCTCTCCCCCACGCTCTAAGCCAATCAGGGCCTAGAGGAGACTACTATCAGGTAGGTGCAAAACTGTTTGGATAATCATTCCCAGGGAATAGTTATCAATGGTTCATAGCCATGCTAAAAGGACATAACAAGTGGGGTTCTGCAAGGATCAATACTTGGTCCAGTTCTGTGTAATAGCTTCATCAATTATTTAGATAATTGCATATAGCGTACACTTACCATGGTTACATATGATACCAAGCTGAGAGGGGTTGCATGTCCAGGATTATAATTCAAAATGATCTAGACAAATTGGCGAAATGGTCTGAGGTAAGGCGTGAAACTCAGTAAGGAAAATACAAAGTACTTCACTTAGGAAGGAACAATCCATTGCACACATACAACATGGGAAACGACCATCTAGGAAGAAGTACTGCAGATAGGGATCCAGGGGTCATAGTGGGCTATGAACTAAATATGAGTCAACAATATAACACTGTTGAAAAAAAAAGCAAACATCATTCTGGGATGTATTAACAGGACTGTTGTAAGCAAGAGATGAGACCGCTCTACTCTACAATGATTAAGCCTTGACTGAAGCATTGTATTGAGCTCTGGGCACCACACTTCAGGAAAGAGGTGGAGAAATTGGAAAAAGGGTCTAGAAAACATGACCTATGAGGGAAGACTGAAAAAAAAGTTGTCACGTCCCTTCTTAGTCTACTCTAAGTACCTAGAAAATTGTTACAAGGGGGAAGGAGGAAAGTGATTCTCCTAATCTCTGATGATAGAACAAGAAACAATGGGCTTAAATTGAAGGAACTTAATTTGGACATTTAAGCAATTTAAGTTAGACATTAGAAAATCGTCCTAACTGTCAGGGTGGTTAAGCACTAGAATAAATTGCCTAGGGAAGCTGTGAGATTGTCTAGATTGGGGTAGGCAAAATATAGCCCACAGGGCAAATCTTGCATTGCAAGCTGCTGGATTTGACCCATAGCCCAGCGAGTACCTCAGGAAGGCATCCTGCCTGCCCTGCCCCCACATGCTACTCAGAGAAGCCAGCTTCAGGGAGCATGTTCTTCTTTGAGCACTGCTATGAGCCGGGGAAGGGGAGGGGAGAAGCTTCATGCACTGCCCTTGCCCCCAGCAAAATCATGCTGCTCCCATTGTCCAGAAACTGAGCTGCCTAGTCTATGTCTGCAGGGCAGGCAACATGCAAAATGCCCTCCTCCCCACCCCGCTTGGGGCTTGCAGCACCCACAGAAGTACATGGCTCCTGCAGCCGACCACTCTGAACAGCATTTGGGGGCATAGAAGGCAGGGTGACTGCTTGAGAGACCTGTTGGATTGCTGGCTGGGAACCACGTAGGTAAGTCCCTCCCAGCCAGAGCCTGCAGTTGGCACCCAAGCCCTTCTGTCCCCCCCAAAATTCTGCTCCTCTTCTTGCGCCTCTGCCCCAGGTCACAACCCCATCCCAGACCCTGTCCCCCTCTTGCACCTATCCTCCAGGTCAGAATCCTCTCCTGCATCCATACCCCATTCCATACTCTGAACCTCCTTTGCACTCCAGTCCCCTGCCCCAGGTCACAACCTCCTCCTTCACACAAACTGCCTCCCAGACCCCACACCCACTCCTGCACCCCAATTTCCTACCCTGAGCTCTCTTCTGCCTCCAACCTCCATCTCAGACCCCGCACCTCGATTAATATGTACAGTCTTTGACCACTTACAAAATTCTTGGAGTAGTCCCCTCCCCATCAAAAATTACTGCTCATCCCTGGTCTAGATGGTGTTTGGTCCTGTCATGATGACAGAAGACTGCACTTGATGATATCTACAGGATCCTTCCTGTTCTATGGTTCTAAGCAAGCCTCTTTCATGAGGAACACCCTACCAAAAGCTCCCTCCAAATATGAATAGCACCTGGCTCTTGTATTCCATTATCATTAGGTCTTGAAAGACTTCACAAAGGGGGTAAGTATCATTAATTCCACTTTACAAAGAGAGAAACTAAGGCACAGGGCAGGGCTGTTACTTGTCCTAGGACACCCAATAGACCAGTGGCAAAGAGGCAGAGCACTCAGGGTACGTCTACACTACAGCGCTAGTTCGAACTAACTTAGTTCGAATTAGTTAATTCGAACTAAGCTAGTTCGAACTAACGCGTCTAGAACTAAAAACTAGTTCGAACTAGCGTTTTGCTAGTTCGAACTAGTAAGTCCACATTGAGTGGACTCTGAACAGGGCTTAAGGATGGCCGGAAGCAGTGCCGGCAGGGCATAAAAGGAGGACTTAGAGCATGGAGATGCTGTCTCAGGCTAGCCGAGGGCTGCGCTTAAAGGGTCCCGACCCCCACCCCGGACACACAGTTCTAAGGGGTGCCCCGCTTCCAAAGAAGTTCTGGCTTGGAGTGCCCACACTGGAGTGCCGGCTGCACTTGCCGCAGGCTGCCATCTGGGGAGAGGGAGTAATTGGGGGGCTGCAGGAGAGCTTCCACCCCCAGAAGCCCGCAGAGCCAGCCCAGTCCTCCCCATCGGGGGCTCGTACCCCATTCCTCCCTCACCTCCTTCCACTTACCCTTCCCTAGCCCCTCTTCTTATTGATGTACAAAATAAAGATAACGTTTCTTCCAACATTGACTCTGTCTTTATTGAACAAAACTGGGGGACACTGGGAAAAGGAGGTGGGAGAGGGGAAGAGAAAGGCTGGGAGAGGGGAGGGCAACTAACATGATCAGGGGTTGGGAACAGGTCCCAGATGAAGAAAGGCTACAGAGACTGGGACTGTTCAGCTTAGAAAAGAGGAGATGGAGGGGGGACAGGATAGAGGTCTCTAAAAGCAGGGGTTGGGTGGAGAGGGTGCATTCAGAAAAGTTCTTCCTGAGTTCCCATAAAGAAGGACTAGAGGACACCAAAGGAAAGGAATGGGTAGCAGGCTTGAAACTAGTAAGAGAAAGTTGTTCTTCTTGACAAAGCAAATAGTTAACCTGTGGAACTCCTTGCTGCAGGAGGCTGTGAAGGCTACAACTAGAACAGAGTTTAAAGGGAAGTGAGATAAAGTGATGGAGGTTGGGTCCATGGAGTCCTATTAGCCAGAGGGTAGGAGTGGTGTCCCTGCCCAAAGTTTGTGGAAGGCTGGAGAGGGATGGCACGAGACAAATGGCTTGGTCATTGTCTTCGGTCCATCCCCTCCAGGGTCCCTAGGGTTGGCCGCTGTTGGCAGACAGGCTACTGGGCTAGATGGACCTTTGGTCTGACCCAGGACGGCCATTGTAAGCTCAGGGCTCAGTGTCGGGGGTCTCAGTGGACCCCCTTGATTTTCATGCACACCTGGTCCTGGGTGGCCAGGCTGGCAGCTCTCCTGCCCTAGACAGCCACTTTCCTGTGCCTAGTGCGGAGATCGTGGACGAGGTCCACGATGTCCGCACTAGCCCAGGAAGGTGCCCGCCTCTTGCGGTCCAGGGCAAGCTCCCGGGAGCCGCCAGCCTGGTCCCGGCAAGAGGGGGTGGGCTGGGGGGCATCGGGTGGGTGGCTCTGTGCCGTGCCAGGTGCAGGGTCTGCTAGCTGGGTGCTGGCAGGCTTGCACCTGGCACGGGCACCGTAGCCAGCCCGTGCCCCTTTAAGGGGTCCGGGGCCGGGAGGGGGGCATAGAGTTTCCCTGGTGTTGGCCAGAGTGGCCACCAGGGAAACCTGGGGAGGGCTAGCCTCCCACTAGTTCGAACTAAAGGGCTACACAGCCCTTAGTTCGAACTAGCTAGTTCGAACTAGGCGTTAGTCCTCGTAAAATGAGGTTTACCTAGTTCGAACTAAGCGCTCCGCTAGTTCGATTCAAATTCGAACTAGCGAAGCGCTAGTGTAGCGCATAGGAAAGTTAGTTCGAACTAACGTCCGTTAGTTCGAACTAACTTTCTAGTGTAGACATACCCTCAGGTCTTCCGAATCCTAGTCCATTCTATCCACTAGGTCATACTGCCTTCCCAAGGAATGCCAGCTCAAGTGCCTCTGCTGGTTTGTAGCTTGACAGTATGGCACAGGGACAGAGGCAGGTCCCAGGCCAGTAGAGGTCAAAACTCACAGGCAACTGACACAGATCATGGAGCATCAGCAGGAGGTCAGACTGAATGTTCCTCGTAGCTGTAGAATGCATGATTTGGGCAAACACCCTGGCCAGCAGCAAACACAGGAGAACTGTCCTACTCGTGGCTGAGATGTGATCAAGTAGCAAACAACAGGGGATGCAACCAGACTCTCGGGTTAGGACCATGAGTTATGAATGACAGACTAAGACCACCAGAGAGTGGCACAGACACCACTGACAGCATATGATCCTGCTGCTTTCTACCACTTGCCAGGGCCGCCTCTAGCCATTCCTGCGCCCTGGGCAGTGGGCGCGTGACACATGTGTGGCTCCGCCCCTGGGCACAGGGCACATGCACGGCCCCACCCCCTGGTGCGCTGCGTACCTTACAGCTGCAATTGGGCACTGTGCCCCTTACAGCTGCCATCAGGTGCCCCCCATAGGTTGGCACCCCAGGCAACTGCCTGGCAAGCCCCCCCCCCCCCTTAATCCGGCCCTGCCACTTGCCTGTTCCACATGGATTGGCCACCTTGCTTTCAAGCATATCCCTGGATCAGCCAACTCTTGGGGAAAACCTTGAAAGGTGAAATCCTAAAGCTAGGTGTCAATTGGACACTCCCAGGACACTACCCCCCATGCTACCTCACTGATGCCAGCTAGTGGTCTCACATTTGTTGCACAAAAAAGAGGGCATGATGGGCCCCCTGTGGAACTCCCCAGGACAGCTGGGAAGAGACTAAACTGACCAACATTACGCCATCAAAAATGCAGGACTCAAGCCACTTGTCAGCATCTCTTCCCCCTTCTCTCAACATCTGCAGATACACTGGCCACACTGCATAACCAATGGGATGGAAGATAGCTGGTATATATAACCACAATCCTGCCTCTGCTGCTGCTACTTCTGGTGGCAGCAGGGCCCTTAAGGGAGGCGAAATCTCCCTTGCCTAGGCCTGCTGCAGATGGTCACATCTCTCTACCATCCTGCTTTGTAGTGTTTCACAGGGTCTTCTTAGTGCAGCAAGCTACTTTAAACTTCACAGGAGCAGCCAACCCATGTATCTGTCTGAACGATTAATAGATATTCTAGGAGAGAACCAACGCATGTGTGCCATGTTTTTAAAATGCAGGGACAGGATTCTCCTCTCACGCACCTCAGTGTTACTCTACCAACGCCACTGAACTACGCTGGCAGTAGGAGCCGCTGAAATCAGAATCCGGCTCCCGTTGTTTGCTGTCAAATAGCTGCTAAGTAATGCAATGGAATGAAAACAGTTTGGTTTGGAAGATTGATTATGGGAGTATTGTTCATACCCCCAAAGCATGACACTTCTAGTCACATCTTCATTTAATCTGTCAGCAAAGAAATAACGTTCTTCTCCTGGCTCTGGGCCTGCTCCTTCCAGAGCTGCACATGGCACTTTACTTTCTTCTTTGTCAGTTTCCAGCCCCAAGGGAACATTTGGCCTTTCCCCACTAAGGCAGCCAGCCAGCAACCACCTGACTCCACAGGGTTTAGAACTCCACTCGGAACTTGAATATTAGTGTTCTAGGTGGACTCAGATCATCTCAAAGCCAGTTCCTCTGATGTCTTACAATCAAATTCTAGGCAAACCTTGCTTCATTTGTAACACAAATACATTGGTAGCCTCCGAAAAGCCAAAGACCGGCAGTCACATGTGGATTCATTACTTCCTTCAAAAGAAGCGTCTCATTCAATTGGATTTTTGCCCCATTGCAATTATACAATTAAAAACAAACACTGAAAACTGCAGGGTTTTAAATCAATCTAGTGAATCTGTTCCCCGCTGGGCTTTTTGACACTTATGTTTTTAAATCTGCTATAGAAATAAACACTAAATTAGTCATGCTGTATATGTGTGTAATATATATATATTATATTTATATATAAATAAACACATTATGCACATGCCATCCTCCAATAGATAATAGCTAAGGTGTCTCATAGGAAGCAGTGAACCCATTCTAAGAAAGGCAGAAAATGTAGCTATTTGTAGACAGATTTTTATCCTCCGGGAAGGGATTAGGTGGGTCTTTCCAGCACCTAGCACAATGGGGCCTTGGTCTCAGTGGGGATGTAATCTCCCAAATTGGAATATATCCCAGATGCCAGATTTAGTAGCAGGCAGAGCGACTCAAGATTTTTAAAGACCATGCCGGATAGTTCCATCCATGGCTCTTAGCCAGAATGGTCAGATATGTGACACCATGCTCCGAGAGTTTCTAGCCTCTGTTTGCTAGAATCTGCAGTGGATGACAGGAGTGATCTCTCAATGAGTACCTGTTTTGTCTATTTCCTCTGAAGCACCTGGCATCGGTCACTGTTAGAAGACAGGGCACTAAGCTACATGGACTATTGCTCTGACTCAGTGTGGCCATTCTTACATTCTAAGACATTCTAAGTGGTGAGAACCTTCAGGTTGTTATCTCCCCAGAAAGATGACGATCATATTTTGCTGTTGTATAGCACTCTCCATCTGAGGAACTCTGAGCACCCTGCCAGCAATCCTTAGCATGAGGCTACAGAGACACTGGCTCAGTGGGAAATGTGCTTCAGCTGGGGAATCCTCCTCAGTGCTAGGGTCTTCCATTCAAGTCTGGACCCATAAGAGCCTCACCTGGGGTGCATCTGCACAGGAGGGCTTAACTCGAAAAAAGCTATGCAAATTGAGTTATGTCAATTGCATAGCTTATTTTGAAATAGCTTATTTCGAAACTGGGAGCATCTGCACAGCACTGATTTCAAAACAGAACACTCTTCCTCCGACTTCCCTTACTCCTCGTACAATGAGGGTTACAGGAGTCAGAGTAAGAAGTCCCCCAGCTTGACAGTATTTTGACATTATTTCGAAATAGCTGCCTGATGTGTAGATGCAGACTAAGTTATTTCAAAATAATGTTGCTGTATAGCCGTACCCACAATGCTTAGCTTATGAGATGTGATGAGTTCAGGGCTAATGTTCCTTCTATTTTTTCCATCCACATGTGGAATAAAATGTGTTATGTGCACCAATGCATGTGTGGATGTACACCACCAATAGAAACACATGCTCCTGGCTATGGGCACTGTGGGTGCTCTGCTAACCAGCTGGGTGGCACTGAAATCTCTCCTAGGTAGCTGCCCAAGTGCTCAGCTTACAGGGAACACAGCATCACTGCACAAGGCAATCTGGCTGACACACATCTGTAAAACTCCCTGCCAATAAGAAAAGGGGGACAAAGGGGACAATTACCCTAGGGCCCAGCAGTTCAAAGGGGCCCAGGGCTCCTGCCACAGTAGTAATGGTGGCAGCCTGAAGCCCCGGGACCTTTAAATCACTGTTGGAGCACCATGGTGCATGCTCTGGGCAGCACTAAGGGCTGGGGGGGAGGGGAGCACAGCAAGCTCTGGGCAGCACTGAGGGCTGCCTGGGGGCCAGCATGGTATGCTCCTGGCAGCGCTGATGGCAGACTGACCAGGCTCCACCCCTTCTTCCTGAGGTCCCACCCCTCCCAGAAGCATGGAACTGCCTCCCATCTTGCCCAGGAGCCCACAAAGGCTGATGGTGGTCCTGTGCCCAGGTAACAGGATGCCTGAGGCTGGGTAATGGCTGGAACATGTAGAACTGGCATCTCTCTCCCCCTCTCCACGAGAGCATCTTGGAGGGGCCGGCTGCCTCAGAGTGCAAGCAGCACAGCAGTAAGTGCTGCAGCCCCCAGGAGCCTCTCAAGCAGACTGGGAACAAAGCAGTAGCCATCCTAGGGCTAGCTGGTGGAGTTGTGACTGAGGCTCGGTTTGTGAGGAGGGTACAGAGGAGCTGGCAGACAGACGCACGCTCTGGGCTAAGTGGAGCCAAATGAAATCAGCCAGCGCTGCTGTTCCTCAGAAGATAGCAATCCTTCAGGATCTCACTGAAGCCTGCTCCAAAGTGTTACCGAGGCTGGAATGCTAATTCCAGCCTAGCCCAGCGCTATCCTCCCCCCCCGCCACACACACACACACTTCTGCTTTCCAAACCGCAGCATCCCACACTTGTTGGAGGTCTGAGGGAAGCTTTTTCCTTTCCTCCTGAATGCGCCTCCCTCCTGTGGGGGCGCACACAGCTGTCCAATTCCCAGTAACATAGAGCTGTATTCTTCCTATTCAGCAGAGGCAAGAAGTCAATATAAATTATTTTCCCCTTTGCTTTGGGGGAAAGTCTCTGTTTTCTGTCAGACCCAGGCAACTGCCCAGGTGTGTCATAAGAAATACTAGACTAGCCTCTGTCCAAACATGCAGACTCTGGTTCTACTTATGATCTGGCCCAGGCAGTTGGCTCTTCAGCTTCACGTCCTTTTCTGGATGGGTCAATACAAAATGGCTGCTTCCCTGTTAATTGAATTGAGCCTAGAAAGATGCTGAGTCCAGAGGCAAAGGGTCCAAGGGATGGAGAATCTTCCCCCTCCTCCGTAAGTCATCTAGGTTTCCTCTCTGCAACCTTCACCACAGAGACTATGGATGAGTTTTGAGGAAGATGAAAGCACAGCATCATGAAACACTCATTCATAAGGAAGTTTCCTCACAGCCTTCTATTCAGAAGGATCCTGTAGTTAGGGCACCTGAAGAAAAATCACTGAAATGCAGCCACTTCTGGGGTGGGAAGTGGCAGGTGTTTAACAGGGGTCCAAGGATGCTACTCAATAGCTGCAACTGGGAAATGGAAGCAGGACTGACCATGTGAAACCAATGAGGGGGGTTTCGGGGAGGCAGAATGCTATTACCTAACTGGCAATCCAGCCACGACATTGACACCAAACCTTTCCTTCCTTTCTACCATGAAAGGGCCCACAGCTTCCTCAGGGACACCCATGCTCCTGGTCGTGGTTTGACACATCCTCTAAATTGTTAGCCGAACCACCCGGACCGTTCAGGGACACTGGGGTGAATGAAACCCTAACACCCCTTCCAGTGGGCTCCTCATTTTTTCTGTACTGCCTTCGTCCCGGCACTGAGCCACACTAGCCCTGCATCTACTGAAAAGTGGGACAGGCTCAGGGCATGAGGAGGTGAGGCTGCCAGTGAATCCCTGTTGCTATCGAGCACCCCCCTATTTTAGGGAGCTCTTTGTAGTTTCTCTTTTCATCGTGGCAAAGCAAATCATTTACTGTCTAGGCATGAAAAGCAGTGACCCCTCAGCTCCCCTCTTACTCTGCCCCAGCCAACGTGCTACAGAAAGTAGGGTGCGGATTTGATTTCATAGCGTAACAACACAATTCTGGTCACCCTCTTCCCATCATTCGTGGGGCTTCCTGCCCTATAGGGCTTTACCTATTTTGCACTTGCTTAGACTTAACTCTCACTGAGGTCATGCTGATGTGAAAGGGTTGAGACAGGCAGGGCTAGTCCACTGCTATTTTCTTTTAGGGTTGCATTGAGCTGAGGAGTAGAGAACAGAAGGAAAGATGGTAGGGGAACTCTGACCCCTTCAACACCTTTAGCAACTAGTGCCATCGGATTTATGGCAGTTCAGGAGTGTATGATCCCATCACGCATGAGTCTGGGGGACAGGAACAGTTATTTCCAGAGGGGTGGAAGGCAGCAAGACAGTTGTTAGGCAGCGCTGTACCAAAATGCTAAGCTAAATCCGAATAGCAAGGGCTTCCCATAGAAGCCAAGTAGAAGCTTTTTCACCAAAACCCCAGGGAAAAGCAAATGAGAATGATTTAAATGTAAGGGGTTGGGGAACTTGGGCAGAACTAAATCTAGGGAGTGAATTACAAAGGAAAGGGAAGGAAACCGGAACAAGGACTAAATGAATTTAGGAGACTAATGCCTGTAGATTTGTGGAGGAAGAGAGGGTAGAAGGACATGAAGAAAAAGTCAGAAGATAGAATTGCAGCCACCTGGAAAACGAGCTGCTCCTTTGTGCCATGTAGCATAGCCTGGAAATCGCTGATGGGCGTTTGCTGACCTGTTGGAAGCCTGTCTTCACCCTGTTTTCCACATGGGATTTCTCAATCTCTGAGGGGAGAGGAGAAGGGGAGAAGTAAAGGGGAAGAAGAAGCAGAGGAGATCCAGCGGATGGAAATTATGACCCTCTTCTTGCCTCCTTTGAGCTTAGGTCTCGGTCTGAAGGGTCAGATGCAGTTGCTAGTGATGGTGTTAGCAATATTGGAACCTGGCTACCATCGTGGCAGGCACACTAATGCACTGAGAGAGAAAGACCGCAGAGTTTTGTCCTAGCTCTGGGAGGCAGCAAATTCACAGCAGTCAATGGTGTCAGTCCTTCCCTTCAATTTTCAGACCTCTGAGATCACCTCAAAGTCTCCTCTGGTCCCCTTTCCTCTTGCAGAAATGAGCCCAGCTCCCTTCATCTTTCCTCAGAACATGAAAGCATTTGAGACTAGAGAAAAGAGGCAGCTGAAATGGATGCAGAAACAAGACGGGCAAAATCAAAGCTGTTTTTGGAAGTTGTTTTGTTCTTTCAAGCAAATGCACATGTTAATTTATAGCCACCAGCCCTTCTGAAGGGAAGGGAAAGCAGCTGCCCAGATACCCCTGGTCGCTGGATGCTTTCCCTGCTGGCTTTGCCACAGCAGCACAGCTTCAGCTCTGCAAGGGAAGTTGGAAGCCGTGAAAACAGAGAGCAGAGCCCCTGTTACACCAATCTGAAAACTGGCAGAGGGCTGCACAGGGTCAGAACTACATAATCTAGTTCCGTGCCCTGTGCTAGCAGCATGTGCGCAGCACAGCCCACGGAAACGTGCTCCTGGCTCAGGCTGAAGATTTGCCTCATGCAAAAATGACACATTTTAAGATCTAATTATTATTGCAAAGCCCTAAACCATAATGGAAGAGCCTCTCAAAGGGTACGTCTACACTACAGCGCTAGTTCGAACTAACTTAGTTCGAATTAGTTAATTCGAACTAAGCAAGTTCGAACTAACGCATCTAGAACTAAAAACTAGTTCGAACTAGCGTTTTGCTAGTTCGAACTAGCAAGTCCACATTGAGTGGACTCTGAACAGGGCTTAATGATGGCCGGAAGCAGTGCCGGCAGGGCATAAAAGGAGGACTTAGAGCATGGAGATACTGTCTCAGGCTAGCCGAGGGCTGCGCTTAAAGGGTCCCGACCCCCACCCCGGACACACAGTTCTAAGGGGTGCCCCGCTTGCAAAGAAGTTCTGGCTTGGAGTGCCCTGAGTGCCCACACTGGGCACATCACACCACTCGGCCATCAGCCCGGCTGCTCTTGCCGCAGGCTGCCATCTGGGGAGAGGGAGTAATTGGGGGGCTGCAGGAGAGCTTCCACCCCCAGAAGCCCGCAGAGCCAGCCCAGTCCTCCCCATCGGGGGCTCGTACCCCATTCCTCCCTCACCTCCTTCCACTTACCCTTCCCTAGCCCCCCTTCTTATTGATGTACAAAATAAAGATAACGTTTCTTCCAACATTGACTCTGTCTTTATTGAACAAAACTGGGGGAGACTGGGAAAAGGAGGTGGGAGAGGGGAAGAGAAAGGCTGGGAGAGGGGAGGGCAACTAACATGATCAGGGGTTGGGAACAGGTCCCAGATGAAGAGAGGCTACAGAGACTGGGACTGTTCAGCTTAGAACAGAGGAGACAGAGGGGGGACAGGATAGAGGTCTCTAAAAGCAGGGGTTGGGTGGAGAGGGTGCATTCAGAAAAGTTCTTCCTGAGTTCCCATAAAGAAGGACTAGAGGACACCAAAGGAAAGGAATGGGTAGCAGGCTTGAAACTAGTAAGAGAAAGTTGTTCTTGACAAAGCAAATAGTTAACCTGTGGAACTCCTTGCTGCAGGAGGCTGTGAAGGCTAGAACTAGAACAGAGTTTAAAGGGAAGTGAGATCAAGTCATGGAGGTTGGGTCCATGGAGTCCTATTAGCCAGGGGGTAGGAGTGGTGTCCCTGCCCAAAGTTTGTGGAAGGCTGGAGAGGGATGGCACGAGACAAATGGCTTGGTCATTGTCTTCGGTCCATCCCCTCCAGGGTCCCTAGGGTTGGCCGCTGTGGGCAGACAGGCTACTGGGCTAGATGGACCTTTGGTCTGACCCAGGACGGCCATTGTAAGCTCAGGGCTCAGTGTCGGGGGTCTCAGTGGACCCCCTTGATTTTCATGCACACCTGGTCCTGGGTGGCCAGGCTGGCAGCTCTCCTGCCCTAGACGGCCACTTTCCTGTGCCTAGTGCGGAGATCGTGGACGAGGTCCACGATGTCCGCACTAGCCCAGGAAGGTGCCCGCCTCTTGCGGTCCAGGGCAAGCTCCCGGGAGCCGCCAGCCTGGTCCCGGCAAGAGGGGGTGGGCTGGGGGGCATCGGGTGGGTGGCTCTGTGCCGTGCCAGGTGCAGGGTCTGCTAGCTGGGTGCTGGCAGGCTTGCACCTGGCACGGGCACCGTAGCCAGCCCGTGCCCCTTTAAGGGGTCCGGGGCCGGGAGGGGGGCATAGAGTTTCCCTGGTGTTGGCCAGAGTGGCCACCAGGGAAACCTGGGGAGGGCTAGCCTCCCACTAGTTCGAACTAAAGGGCTACACAGCCCTTAGTTCGAACTAGCTAGTTCGAACTAGGCGTTAGTCCTCGTAAAATGAGGTTTACCTAGTTCGAACTAAGCGCTCCGCTAGTTCGATTCAAATTCGAACTAGCGAAGCGCTAGTGTAGCGCATAGGAAAGTTAGTTCGAACCAACGTCCGTTAGTTCGAACTAACTTTCTAGTGTAGACATACCCAAACTCAGCTCATAAAATCCTAATGGCTTTCCCTGATCTGCTTTCTTGCAAGAAGAGCCTGTCAGGTAGGAGAACAATCTGTCACTTCAGGCTTGTGAAGTAACAGACCAGAAAGAGGAGAGGTGCCCCAAGTGGCCAGATTTGTCAGTTACTTTGGGGTACATTCGTTTATTAGGGTTGCTCATTGGGGGGGGCGTTGTGTCACTTGTGTTCTCATAGGGTGTGTCTAAACTACGTGGCTCCGTCGATGGAGCCATGTAGATGAGGCTGATCGGCAGAGGGAAATGATTCAAATAATCGCGGCTTCATTTACATTTAAATGGCTGCCGTGCTCTGCCGACCAGCTGATGATCAGCTGTTTGTCGGCCGATCGGGGCAGTCTGGACGCGCCGTGGTCAACAAGGAAGCCTTTGTTGATCAGCGCAGGTATGCCTCGTGAAACTAGGTTTACCTGTGCCGATCGACAAAGGCTTCTTTGTCGACCGCGGTGCATCCAGACTTCCCAGATCTGCCAACAAACAGCTGATCATCAGCTGGTCGGCAAAGCACGGCAGCCATTTAAATTTAAATGAAGCCACGATTATTTAAATCACGGCTTCATTTCCCTCTGCTGATCAGCCTCATCTACATGGCTCCATCGACGGAGCCATGTAGTTTAGACACACCCATATGGAGCTCTACTTCTCCCTTTGCCAGTTGCCTCTCAATGGAGCTATCCTGCAGGATCCCAGGTTCCTCCCACACTAGAATCAGATGAACACACATACATTAATAGTGTCTGTCTGAGGCTATGTCTACACTACAGAGTTTTTTCAGGAAAACAGCCCTTTTTCCGAAAAAACTTCACTTATGTCCACACTGCAATCACGTTCTTTCAACAAAAAATCAAATGAACAGTGGGGTTTTTTTTCTGACATTGGTAAACCTCTTTCTACCAGGAAGAGGCCTTTTTCCAAAAGAGCTCTTTCAGGAAAAGCGTGTGTGGATGGAGAAGAGGGAGATCTTTCGAAAGAAGAGGAAAGAGGAAAAAGCACAGGTGTCCTGGTGGCCACTCCATCCACAGTAAGCACAGCTTACATGCGGGATAGTGTCCTTTCAGTGTGGACGCTATCTTTCAAAAAAGCAGATCGCTTTTTCGATGTGCTTTTGCTGTGTGGACACTCTCTTTCGGAAGAAGTTTTTCTGGAAGATCTCTTCTGGAAAAGCTTCTGAAAGAAGCCTGCAGTCTAGACATAGCCTGAGAGTACCGTTAATCAGAACTCTCCAGCTGACTCCTTATATGTCCCTGAATTCAGTAGGCTGGATCAAACAACACTTCCAAGCTTCCACCCTCATGTACCTATTTACAACACATCCCGATTCCCACTTTTATGTTACAACCCCCCCCCCCCAACCTTTAAAAAAATTATGAATAGTCTCATGAATCTGATCTCATGAAGAAATGGGTTGTGCCCACAGAAGCTCATGATACCATCCACATTTTTTGTTAGTCTCTAAGGTGTTGCATGTCTATTTGTTGTTTTTTATGTTTTTTCCAGTTACAGACTAACAGGGCTACCCCTCTGAAACTTTTTCACGTTACAATTATTCTGGTAGTAACCCAGTTAGGGTGTGTCTACACTGCGGCACTAGCTTGAAATAAGCTGCACAATTTGAGCTACGCAAATTGCGTACCTTATTTCAAACTTATTTTGAAATAAACCGGAATTCCAACAAGTCCCTTAATCCTCGTAGAATGAGGTTTACCAGGACATCAGAATAGTGAGCCCATTATTTCGATTACATTTTGAAATAACTGGTGCACTGTCAAGATGCGGAAAACGCCATTTTGGGATAGCAGTAAGTATCCTGAAATAGCACCACAGTAGGAATAAGATCCTCCGGAAAAGGGCGCTTTTTCCGGAGGATCGGGGCCAGTGTAGACGCTCTTTTCCGGCTTTTCTAAAAGCCGGAAAAAAGCGGCGGACATTTTTATTTAAATGCCGCGGGGGATATTTAAATCCCCCGCGGATTTCCCTATTACGATCTCAAAAATTACCATGCCCCTTCCGGAAAAGGGGCCAATGTAGACAAGCCCATGTAGTTTAGACACACCCTCCAGAGAGAGACAGAGAGCTGGATCTCATTGCTCTATGATCAATAGACATAATCAATAAACATAATTAAATGGGGTTCCTAAGTGGTGGTGGTGGCTTAGGATCTGCAGTGCTGAGGAGAAGCATCATCAGGCAGGATAAGATGGAGTCCCAGTGGAATTGATACAGATGTTGGATCCAAGCATCAGAACACTTGAATGTGGGCAGGGGTTTTTGTAGAGCAAGACTACCGGTTCAAGAGAGAACACTGGATTTGTTTATGGGTAAACTGATAATTCAAGGGAGTATATCAAAGTTGTTTTGTTCAGGCTAGACAATAGGAACTGGTCATTCCTGGCTCTGGGTGGTACTCCTTCCAGGGAGTTCATAATGCAATTAGGCAGGTTCTGAATTTTGGATACTAATAGAGGATTTATTACTAGAATTGGTCTGATAACTACTGAGCTGGCTGTGTGCAGTCCTGGGTTCATTAGCATCTGGAGCAGAGACTCCGCTCATGCAGTGCTTTCCTGCCTTCCTGGTCCCAGAGTTCCATGTGGTTCTTTCCTTGGAATCTCACTTCTCCATTCTGTGTGATGCTAATAGAGATGCCTTCCTGTTCCTTTTTTTATGTCAAAGTGTCTAGGGGAGTTTCTTTAACCCTGTCACCCTTGGAGGGGGGTAGGCATGTCTTCCACTCCCTTGTCATTGCTTTTTGTCTCTCTTCTGATGGGCTTTGGTTCAAGAGAGGTTGTGAGGGAGAAGATCTCTCATAAATCAGACAGGATAGATACTGCACTATTGTTCCCCAAGAACACAGAGCTGATAGGTGACAGCTGTGCTCGGTGCCTTTTCCTGGTCTTGGTCTCTAACTCTCTGGCTATCCTGGTGGTAGCTTCCTGCTTTATGCCCTCTACTGCCATGCTAGAGACCTGGGTTTTCAGTTGTGTCTGATTTTTTAAGTCAGTGGATCTGGGGTCAGGGTCTTTGCTGCAGGGAGCTATGAAGACAGTATGCTTGGTTTGTTCTGGTGGAGGGAAATCAGGGCACCTTGGATCACTTCTTACAACTATCCCTGTCTGGCTGATTGGGTCAGGATGGGCTGCAATCTAGCACTAGTGTTTGCAGCCCAAACCCGCTAGGAGTCTCGTGTGCAGTTCTGTTTTGCTGAGTCTGTGAGACTGATCTTCAGGCATTTTTGGATGCTTCTCTAAAAGCAGGCTTAAAAGTGAAATGCAGTCCCTGACGGGAATAATACATAAAACACTTCCGATAAGTAGAGGCAAAAGAAATTGACGCCATCTACTGGATATTAATGGCAGCAGCAGAGAAATTGGCAGATGATACCTGAGAGCCACCTGGTGAGGGTCCGATAAAAAAAAAAAGGTGCTCCCTTCCCCCAAAGGAACCTGGCAGGGCGAACTAAGCTCACCCTGTGGGACCTCCTCATTCTGCTGGACCCTGGCAGACAGCCTCTTCCCCGAGCCTGGTACAGGACTAAGAACATAAGAAGATGAGGAACCCACAAAAGTAGCAGCAGAAGCCAGAAGTGCCCCAGCCTCCAGGACATTTGTCTCGAGCACACCAACAGATTTTCCCCTGTAGTGTTACCAAGGGCAAGAAGAAGTGGTGAGAGTTCAGAGGTTGTATTCCCCTTTGTGATCTTTAATAGAAGTATCTGAAAGCTCTCTTGCTGAGTTTGCCTCTCGTGAGACCTCAGATAACTACATGTTTTTTAATTTTAATTAAGCAATGCCATATGCATGTTTCTCCTTTGTATGCTCAAGTACATTGGCCTAAAAACGAACCACAAACAATAGCTTTCAGCAAGTGCTATTGGTGCTTTAAACTAGTCTAGGGCCTTTCAAAACAAGCCCTCAGACGAGCGAGGGCCATATTCATAACAGCACCTTAAGTCAAGTGCATCTTTACTCCTTGGGGAATTATGTGAAGTGTGATAGATGTGTGACCGATATTAAAGAACACACAGCCGGTGATTAATGTAAGACATCTTGGTGATTTTATAGTGTTCTCTGGTGTAACCATTGGAGCGCAGGGCTGTTCTGTGTCAATTGTTTTTTAAGTTGCTTGCAGGACAGTGTGTTGTGTTTGGTACAAGCCTAGAGAACTTCATATCAAAAGCAATCTCTAATGCTGTGGATTATATACCCATGTGTGGTTCTTGGTGAATTAACAGATCTGGTGATTAGTTAACAGGGAAGAAAAGTGTTCTGATGTGGAATGTACCACCCAGGGTACAAATGAATCTGAAAAGAAAAGTGTTAGGACTAATGAGGCAATGTCTAGATTATGCTTTAGTTTCGAAAGAGAATGTGCAAATTCCATGGGAATTTGCATATCTTCTTCCAATCTCACTTTCGAAAGCGGGTCTTTTGAAAACAAAAGTAGTCTGGATGCATTTTTTTTTTTTTTTAAAAACCCGTTTTCGAAAAACCACTCTTCCTTAAAAAATGAGGTTTACGCAGTTTTTCAAAAAAGGGTTTTTTTCCCAAAAAAGCACATCCAGACTACTTTCACTTTCGAAAGACCCACTTTCAAAAGTGAGATGGGAAGAAGATATGCAAATTCCTGCATAATTTGCATATCCTCTTTCGAAAATAAAGTGTAGTTTAGACGTAGCCTGAGCCAGCACTCTTTGGACTCGGGAAAGGCCCTCAATCTTATAAAATTCCTCTCCCATATGGGACATAAGTGGCATATCCAGTTTGTTAGATTTCAGCTTTGAAATCCACCCAGAACCTGGGCAAATTTAACAGTTCCATTCCCCACTCACACTGAAATATGCAGAGTAACCAGCGTTCAAAGAAGGATATTTTGGGCCCATCACATTGGAATGGTAGGCCTGCTTTCTTGATAGTCAAAGGCCATGGTCCTGTGCAGATGGCAGCTCTGGGCATGGATGGCAAATTTATTTTTAACTTTCAGAAGAACATACCTAAGTATTTTCCTCTGGCATTTTCCACCCAGGTTCTTAGTCTGATTCTCCTCTCGCATCAGTACAAATCAGGAGTACCAAAGTCAGTGGATTTATACCAAAGTGAAACCACTGCGAATGAAATTGGAATCAGGCATTTTATATTTAATAGAGAAAGACCCTTTTAGTCATTGTTCGTAGTTCCCTGCTTTTATGGATCAGTCCAAAGGCCACTGATGTCAAAGGAAAGATTTTCAGTGACTCCCCTGGGAGTTGGATCAGGTCCTTAGTTTAAAGGGTCCTTCCATCTAGCTGATAGCAGCCAAATCAAGTCTTTCGGACCTTATAACCTCATTGCAGGCTTTCAGCTTTTATCTCTCCCCATATCTTGCAATGCTTATACTTTCCCCAGAGGAAAAAAAAAAAAGATGACAGCTAGACCAGCCTCTAACAATAGCTTGGCATTTCTGAGCTTGGTTGGAATCCAAGAATGCAGAAAAATAATGAGAAAAGTTTCAAAGCAACTTATTTGAACCTTAGCTCTGGCTTCATAGGAGTCTGGGGCAAAAGTTGAGATTGGTTTTTATTATCCAAACTGTTTCATGCTTATATTTGCAGGACCTCCTTAAAACGAGTCTCCTGGGTGACAACAATGGGTGTGGTTTTATTAGTGTGGCATGTACAAACAGATGCACTTGCAAATAGTGCTGGAGCAATGATCCATCATAAAATAATCACGCATCACAATAAAAAATATAATTGCAATTAAAGACCCTTTCAAAATCTGGTCCGCATTTGCTGAAAGTAAACACAATTTTTAAAAGAACTGGAAAGAAACAGTTACTGTATCATATGACTATGGAAAGGACAATCCATCCAGCGCAGCAGGGCTGGGTTTTATCACTGCACGACAGACACACACAAAAGTGCACAAGACACTAATCAATTAAGCACTTTGCTACAGCACTTATTCCAAATGGGAACATCTGGAGTAGAGAATCAATTGTCCAGAACTAGCTGCTTGCTAATTAATATTCTTTTAAATGGCAGTTCTTGCAAGGTGTCCCTCCTGTCTTGCTGCCCATTCCCTGGTGATTTGGATTTATTTCTTGATAGCTTCTTGCACTCCAGCACGTTCCCGGAGGGCAGTCCTGATAAGGGAAGAGGTGTGCAGGGAAATAATTCCTGATGCAGGGATGCTCTTGACTTGGCCACCCAGGCCTTGTATAAAGCCCCATCCCTTTGCATGTATGAACAAAGGGATGGACAAAGAAGCCTCTGAGGATACAGAGAACAGATCTGCGCTGGCCGTATGGGAAGCCAGGGGAAAGGCTGGGTCTAAAAGCTCTCATGACTGGTGTTTTCCAGCTCCATTCTCTTTGCATCAGAAGAATTCTGAAAGGGCCACGTTACTATACAGCCACTGGTTTGTGCACAAACAGTCTGCACATGCACCCATTTGCTGTCATATCCATGCCTCTTCAAGCACCCTGCCCTGCTTGGGTGGGCAAATGCAGGCTTCCGAAGCAGGAATGGGCATACACACCAATCATCCATCCATGCACATTGGGGGCCCCTGGGCAATGGAGCCCCCAAAAGAGCCCCAAGTGATTTAACTGCTGCTTCCCCTGAAGTGCAGCTGGGGGATCCCTTCAGCTGGCTACAAAGGACACCCCTTCCTGAGCAGGCTGCTTCACCATTGCCGAGAAATGCAGGATACAGCGCGGAAGGAAACTCGACAGGCCAGCTGCTAATAAATATGCAATAATAATGCTTCACACATTTCCATGGCACCTTTCATCCAAGAGGCTATAAGGCTTGTCAGGTATTACTCAATCATCCCTCTCTTTTCCTTATTTGCCCCCGCTTTGCTCTGGGTGAATTGCACTGTTCCAGAATACTGTTCATCTGAGAGGCTAGTTCCCGGTGAGTCAAATGACCAGTCTTCATTGCATTCTCCACTATGCTCTGTCTGAGGGCACAGCGAGGAAAACAAAATGTTCACGTCGCTCTCAATTCCTGCTGTGTCCCTTTGGCTCTCAGTGACTTCCCAACCTCTCTGGGCAGCTAAGCAAGGAGGGAAGGAGCTGCTTCAAAACCCTCTCAACTCCTCTCTCCCATTCCCTCGCTAGGCTGGGGAATCATGTCAGTGCCTTCTTTGCCAACAAAGCCCAGCACCTCACGCTCTCTCTGTTCCTTCAGCTCAGTCCCATCCAGGGGTGAAAGTAACTTACATTTCTAACAGGTGCTGTGCTATTGCCATCCAGAGGGTCTTGGGGCAGGGGTTGGGGGGGATGTGATATGGTAGTGTGTGTGGGGTGGAGTGCGGGAGTGGGGGTCAGGGCAAGGGGTTGGGAGGCATGTGTGTGTGTGGCTCAGAACAGATGGGAGGCTCAGGGGTCAGGGCAGGGGTCTGGGAGTGTGCGGGTGCAGAAGCCAGGATTGTGGGTGTATGAGGAGGGGCTCCAGGCAGAAGTTTGGGGTGTGTATGGGGGTGCAGGAATCAGGGCAGGGGGCTAGGGACATGGGGGGGATCAGGGCAGGGCTTGGGATGTGGGGAGGAGTGCACTCTTGCATGGGGGCAAGGGAACCCTCTACAGAAGGCAGGGGGGCTGAAGCTCCCCTGATTCCCATTGGCACTGCTTGTTGTTCGCTGTATCTCTTCTATCACTGTCAGAGAGTGAGAGGGACAAGCAACAAGCAGCATAGGTAGGAATGGGGGGCTTCAGCCCCTCCTCTTCTCCCTAAATGGTGCTCTGGAGGTGCTCCGGGCTGAGGCATTCCCGGTCTGGTGTGGGGCATGCCCCCAGCCAGCCTTTTTCATCTGCCTGCGGCTCAGCACGACAGCCTGCAGGAGAGCCCCGGGAGCTCTAACTATTGCCAGTATCAGAGAAGTAGCCGTGTTAGTCTGGATCTGCAAAAGCAACAAGGAGTCCTGTGGCACCTTATAGACTAACAGATGTATTGGAGCATAAGCTTTCGTGGGCAAAGACCCACTTCGTCAGATGCATGTCAGATGATGCATGTCAGATGCATGTCAATTATGAGACATTGCTCATAATTGATATGCATCTGACGAAGTGGGTCTTTGCCCACGAAAACTTATGCTCCAATACATCTGTTAGTCTATAAGGGTATGTCTACACTAGCTCGTTAATTCAAGCTAGGTAGGCAAATGAGGCGACTGGAGTTGCAAATGAAGCCTGTGATTTAAATATCCGGGGCTTTATTTGCATGTTCCCGTCCAGTCGCCATTTTGAAATTTCACTAGCCCGAACTCACTGAAAGGTTCCCACGAGGAGTAACAGTTAATTTGAACTAAGGACTTAGTTCGAATTAACATTTCACTGCCGCATGTAGCCGCGCGGCAGTGAATTCGGGCTAGTGAAATTTCAAAATGGCGACCGGATGGCAACATGCAAATAAAGCTCAGGATATTTAAATCCCGGGCTTCATTTGCAACTCCAGTCGCCTCATTTGCCTACGTAGCTCGAATTAATCAGCTAGTGTAAACATACCCGTAAGTGCTTCAGGAGTCCTTATTGCCAATAGATTCGCTCAAGAATTTCACTGGGGAAGTGTGGGCCTTTCGTCCGGGGTGAAATGACACTTGGTCTCCATCCCAAGACCTTGCTGAGTGCGGCACATGGGTACTGCAGGCTCAGTGGGGGCAGGACTGAAGCTCCTGGATGAGCTGTGGCCGGAGGTCCAGGCTTAGAATTTCAGGGCTGCTACAGCTCAGAGGGGAGGTGCATTGGCACGGGTGTGTGGTGGGAGCCCAGGAACGGAATAGCAGAAGTGGAGAGGGAGTGGTTTGCAGGCCAAGCTGAGTGGTACTGGCAAGAGTGTGCATGTGTTGAAGAGAGGAGCATGCAGAACACTGTTCCCTTTTGGATCACCACCATCCTCATCAGCGCCATGCATCGGAGACAGTCAGCACCGCTCTGCTTTGCTGCATGCATCGCGCTGGGTCATAGATACCCTGAAAAAGCTGAGTCTCACCCCCATTCATTGGGGGGACCACTCACCAAAACCTACAGGCCCCAAGAATTCTGACACTGGAAATTACTACTATTGCACTTCGGCGGGGAGACGTTGCTCTTAATGGAGCATGTCACAGCTTCCCGGCAATTTCCGCTCACCCCACCTGCCCTCCAAAATATTCCTGGGCTTGTGTTGGTCGATGGGCTCCACCAGGCACAGGTTGTGTGAGCCCACAGAAAGGCACTGTGCCAGAAAAATGTGAGCATCTGAGCCAAACTGCAGGGCTTCGTGGTGGAAGTTTTGACCATGGCAGTGTCTGATCACACAGGAGTTTTCAGTAGGGAGCTCTTCTGAGCACGCCCATCGATTCCACCGCACTGTCTGAGGTCAGAGCCAATCCATGCAGCCCAGAGAGCTGCAGTTCATGACAGTGAGCAACCAAGTGGTGTCTGTCAGGTGGAAATCTATCCAGGTCCTGTCACAGCTCAAGTAATCGCAGGAGGAGCTGGTGGGAGAGTGGGCAGGAGGAAGGGGGAGCAGTAGAGAGACAGAGGAAGGAACTGAGTGGAAACGGCACCTCCTTCTTCAGTTGCATCTGACTGGGAACAACACAGGGACTGCTCCAGAAGCAGAGTTCTTGATTAGAAATGGCTGCATAAACCACCGATTTGAAGGGAGTCTGAAGGAGAACTTGCTGGATCCCTGTGCTTTATTTCTGACTGCCGGGGGATGGGAAGGCATGGAGAGGGAAGCAGCAGCAGACCAGCAGGCCCGACCCCTGTGTGAGGAGCTGGGAGCTGCTGACCGATTCTGGAGTGATACCATCCTGACCTTGGAGGAGAGTTTGCAGGTGATGGCATGGTGTGAGGCGCTCCCATCCCTTTGCTAATTCGCAGCAGCTGCAGTTTGAACGAGTGTCTTCAATACGGAAAAGGCTCCTCCAGGTTTACAAGGCCGGAGGGACTCATCAGACAGCAAATGGGAGGAAATCGTTCACCATAGTGTGTAACTTCCCGCCTCGCCTCACCTGACTCCCTCCCTCCCCCAGTGTGGTATTTCCAAACTCAAAGAGGCAATACGTTAGGCAGCCTCCTGTCCCTACGGCTTACGGGCACCAGAGAAGGCTTGGCCTTGTGGTTCCTTTATTATCCCACTGATTACTATCCCAATGCCCCGCAGCTTTTCCAGACTGCAAGGATCCCATATGGAAAGCATAAAGTGACTAAGCCAGTCTATGGGGGACACACACCTTCCAGCGTATGGTGCATGTGCTAACTCTAACCCGCTCGAGATAATGACTGTAATTATCGTACTTCACAGCATGCACATGCCCAGATGCCCTGAGAATCTTCCACCCAAAGAGCTCAGAGCAGCTAGCATTGCATCATGCTTCCTGCTGGAACATCAAAACACAGTATTGGACTGTCATTGCTCCTAACCTGGCCTGCAACGTGGCTATCCTGAGGTGTAATTCCTACTCAAGGTTCAATGGTGACAGAAGATCAGCCATTCCCCTATGAGCAAAGGGCTCCATGCTGTGAGGTGACAGTCCTCTTGATTTCACAAGGCTCTCAGCACCTCCAAAAGTGCTCAGCACCGTGAAGGAATGGCCCCTAAGCATGGTGAGTTTCATACAAGTAGGACAGAGACTCCCTCCCACAAACAGTTGGATGAACTGGGTTCAGAAGCCCAAGTAATCATTTGTGGCACAGCTGGGGGATCTCAACACACTTTGCAGAGCTTAATGAATTAAGACTCACAAACATCCTTCTAGGACAGCAGTAGGCAATAACACAGTAGCAATTCACCAGTGTTAGCCCCAGGTGGGTCACCACTGTTATATTTACCTGGATGGACCCAGCTGCCAGCAATCACAGCTTCCATTGGTCACAGATCACTGTTTCCAGCCAATGGGAGCATCAGGAAGTGGTGAGGACTGGGACACTGCTTACCGCAGCTCCCATTGGCTGGGAAATACTGGCCTGTGGTGCAGTTGGCAAATTAATGGCTGGATTTCTCAGAAGTGCTCAGATAAAACACACCATCACTTGGGCCATAGTAGCCACCAGTTAGACTTGTTTTCCCCTCCTCTCCCATATAATGAACCCTCTCCTCCTCCCTTCTTCATAAGCCACCAGGCAGGGAGCAGACCAGACTCAGGCTACGTCTACACTGCAGGCTTCTTGCACAAGAACATTTTGGGGAAGAGCTCTTCTACAAAAAGTTCTTGCACAAGAGTGCATCCACATTGCCATGTGCTTTTGTGCAAGAGAGCATCCACACTGCCATGGACGCTCTTGTGCAGGAAAGCTCTGATGACCAAACACAGAATGGCCATCAGAGCACCTGTGCTTTTTCCCATAGGGGTTTCTTGTGCAGGAAACCCCTGTTGTCTGTCCACACATGCCTTTTTGCACAAGAGCTCTTGTGCAAAAAGGCTTATTCCTCGTAGAAAAAGGAATAACTCTGGCGCAAAAAGCCCTGTCTTCTGACGACCTACTGTACTTTTCTTGCGCAAAAACATGCTTGTAGTGTGGATGCTCCACGAGTTTTTGCACAAAAACTCTGCAGTGTAGACGTAGCCTAAAATACCTCTGTGGCCTTTGGAAGTGCACAGGTTAAATACAGGAAATGCCAGCAGCAGTAGCAGAAGGTGAAAAGCAGGGAATGAGCTGGCTCTGGGGACCAAGAAGGTGAATCCATGAGCTGGGTCCTACTTAAACATGAAGCATTTCTGTATGCACTTGGCTGGTGAGAAGACTAGGGCCATATTGCAGCCTGTTTGGAAAGGGGATGTGCTTCCATGGTTTGAAATCACTCAGCAGCTGAGAATTGGTTAAAGCTGGGTGCCCCAAGATGCCTTCACATACAATTGCTTATTAAAAACAACATAGTAATTAAACAGAGGACATGGAGCTGGGTGATTTCAGAGGATTCGATCATTATTCACTATGAGCCACAGAGCAGTCTACAAGTTGGGGACAAAGGATCCAATGGGACTCAAAGGGCAAAAGCTAGAGAAGGGGGTGCTATAGGGAGAGCAGTTATCAGGAAATAAAGGAAGCACCATCCACCTCTCCGGGGAATGCCACGCTATGAGAGAGGATCCAGCACTCACTGGGCAGGGGTGTTCAGAACTAGAACCAGATTATATTTAGACTTAGGGATGGGGAAAAGAATCCAGGTTTAAGTTCAAAGGTTCAGACCCAATCAGGCAGGGCTAGAAGGTTTGCTTTTGGCAGCCTGGCTCTCTTGCCAGGTATTTTGGCCTCATGGGTCAGGTTTTCAAGCATTGTGAGTGCCAAGGTCTGGGTTTCTCATGAGCTGAGCATCCGCAGCTCTGATGGACATCAGCTGGTGTTGTGGGTTCTCAGCACATCCAAAAACCAGGCCCTGGGAGCTGAGCATCTTGGAAAATGTACTCTCATCCATGCTGGCCCTGCAGTGGAAAACCTGACCCTGAACTCTTTTCAGATCTAGACTCCCTACATCCCCCAGCCACTCCTCTCTCTTCCTTCCTAGCCTCTCGCTGGCAGCCAGGTCCAGAATCCTGTAATCATTTAGAAGTGGGAAGGCATCTCTCATCAGGACCAGGCCAACCATACAGGCACCAAATTAGATGGAAGTGATTTTTTATCTATTTAAAAATATATGAATATGTTCTCTTTTATAAACAAAAGTATCAAATACTGTACTTGTAAAGCAGTGCATCACTTCCAGGTCAGAAGCTGAGTTACCTTATTTATTTCACATTTTGGCGCACAGCTGTGTATGTAAATATAATTACAATGGGGCGTGGCTTCCAAAGAGGGCCACTTCACTTTGCTGCCTGGAGCCAGGGTCTGGCAGTTCAGTCACTCTCAGTAGCCCAGTCTTGCAGCCGAGTCAGTGTTGCTCACTGACTCAGTAGAGGCTGGTCAGCACCCCACAACAACTGTTCCGCTGTGTTACAAGCCGTGACCCTGGCGATGCCGTGCCAAGGAAGAATTTGCCTTGGACTTGAAAAATTTGGTAAGAGTTTTTAAAAGGAGAATCACAAGTAATTGTAAGATTAAGATTTTTATTTTTATGTTCATTTCGAATGCCAAGAAAATAAAGATAAAATTGAATTCTAAACATGTCTCTATACTGAATGTGTGGGGGGAGGGGAGGGAATGTGCCAAAGTCATAGCCCGCCTAGGAGCCAAAAATCCTTGGGCCGGCTCTGCTCTCCCTGAGCTTTGAGCCAGCAGAAGTTCACTTTTCAGGCTGACACTGGAGCCCAGCAAGACATGGTCCAGTCGGGGCTGGCCCACAACATTGTGGCACCTGAGGCAGGGAGCTCAAATGATGCCCCCATGCCCCCTCGCTTGGGCCAAAACTTTGAGAGGTCTCAATTCTGCCTTCTTCCTGTTCTACTCCTCTCATGGTACTGCTCTGCTACCTACAAATGCACCAGCAGCAGACACAATTTTCTACCCCCCCTCCCCACCACACACACACAGTCTGGCACCTGAGGCAGCTGCCTCAGTTCACCTCATGCTAAGGCCAGCGCTGGGTCCAGTAACTCATGACCATCTTCCTGCTCTCTCAGATCAGCTTCCAAAATCCTGTCCCCTCCCCCAAGCACTGTGTGATCACACGCCTTTTCTCTTTCTGGGAATACCTGGACATTTTTGCCTCCTGTATCACAGGACGAGCCACAAGGTCCTTTCCTTTTGGGCTTAAGTGTAATTATTCCATTGTGAATGCAGGCAGGTGTAATGACTTACTGTGCAATCGAGGTTATTTACTAACAACTCCCCTTTTCGTTCGCAGGTGATTATGGAGTCCTGTCATGTTACTGTCTATCTGGGCCCTTGGTGCTCCTGCGATGGCCTGATCCTCCTGCAGTCACTGGGCTGCGACAGAAAATTAATGAGGAAGCATTAGCATAATTCAGTCAAATGAGATAGCAAAGGCCATAACTTCTCAACTCTGGGCACCCATAACACCAACCTCTGCGGTAAAAGGGAGAGCACTGCAGCTGCCAACATGCCCTTTGGACGCTTGCCTGCCTTTCACATCTGTTGGGTGTGTGGGAGAAGCCCTGCGGTTAGTACCAGGGTCTGCCTGAGGCTAGGATAATGCTGACCTGAAGATTAACCTCAGTGGGAGGATCAGGCTGTCACACATGCTTAGCTTCCCATTCCATTCTCATCACTGTGCTTCTCATCTGACCTGCTGGCTCCCACTCTCAGCAGCTACATAGCATGCCCAGCTCCTAGCTCTGCAAGAAGGGCACGGAAAGGGGGAGTTATTCACACAGTTCTCTTGCTGCTCACACCTTGACCTGGTTTAGACACAGTGAATTCTGGCAGTGCCCTGACACAGGCATGCACAATGCAAGGCTCAGGTACTTCATAGCTAAAATTCCCAGGGACGGCTCCTTTCTAAACCAGGGGTGGGAAATAATTTTTGGTGGTGGGGTGGGGCGGCCCTCCAAGGTTTTGGTAAGTGGTCAAGGCCGCACTTTTCAGTGGAGGGAGTGCAGGGTCTAGGTTGGAGGTTGGGTGCAGAAGCATGCAAGGGGTAAGGGACTGGGGTGCAGGAGATGGTGTGGGGTCTGAGAAGGTGTTTGGGTGAAGAAGGGCATTGTGACTTGGGTCAGGGGATTGGGGTGTAGGCTCAGGGAGGGAATGAGGTACAGGGAAGGATTCTGGGGGAGAGGTAGAGGAGGGGGTACGGAGTCTGGGTAGGAGTTGCCACCTGGGGCGGGGGTGCAGAGGGTTTGGATGGTGATCTGGGGGAGGCAGTTGGGGTGCCAGAGGTAGGCGCTAGCTGGGAGGAGTTTACCTAAGCGACTCCTAGCCAGCAGGCTGCAGCACCCCCAAGGCAGGCTGGGCTCCCTGCCTGCTGCAGCCTCAGCCTGCTTGAAAATGCAGCCTCCTCTCTCCACGTGGCTCTCACTCGGGGTGGGGGGAGAGCCTTGCACTGCCCCAGTCATTCAGGCCAATCTCTCAGCTCCGATTGGCTGGCTGTTTCCAATAAAAACTGAGAGATTGGCTGAGGTCAATTCTTATTGGCCAGGTGTTTCTGGCCAATAGGAGCTGAGGATTGGTCTGGGGGTGTGGAGATTTCACGAAGCCTCCCCCTCCTGCTGAGCCGAGAGCTGCAGGGACTGTGTTTTAAACCATGTGCCTGAGGGTCCTGGCAGGGTGGTCTGCAGGCAGGATCTGGCCCCTGTGGCAGGCCATGACTGATGGGTGAGCGTGAAGCACCATGCCGCTGCCCAGGCTGTTAGAGCTGTGGATCAGAAGTGAAGAGCATTCTCCTAAAGTTCTTAACCTGACATTTTCCATCAACTCTAAACATACTTCGAAACATGTTCATGTTTACTATAAAATACCACCACTTCTCTGGCCACAACCCGATTCTGGAATGCAGAAACCAGTGAAACCTGAAATGTCTAGTCATACAAGCACATGATCAGTGCATACAGCCATTACTAGCATGGGCTCATCTTAGAAAAATTAGGAATTATCAACAACTCGGCATATGTATAGCACTCTTCACCTAGGGCTCTTGCTGCAAACACTAATTAAACCATTCAAGCGCTTGCAGTGATACAGATAATAGTCCCTCCAGTATACCGAAAAGATGAAACTCAGAGGTGAAATGGCTTCTTGCCCACAGTCACGTTGTGGCTGAGGGACTAGACTGGGAGCAGAACCAGAGTCCTGGCTTTAAGAGACATTCTCTAACCACAAGGTAACACTCCTTCTTTCCAGATCACTAAGTGCTAACTCACTAGTCCATATCCCCTTGCTGGCTGAGTCTCTGTCATGTAAATGTCTCTCCCTAATGGCTTCTCTTATTAATATGGGCCACTCCCTTATGTAGTGGTCCTTAGCCTACAGTGCTTAACTGGTACAGTCATCTTAGCCTGCACCAGGGATAAAATGGCCTTCTAATCCCATGGCATTCTCCTGTTAGGAAAACACTTTGCTCCAGCCTCCAAACCCCTTTTATCGCAAACACCATTTGCCACAATCACTTATCTGCATGCCTCTGGCATTGCACAAATGCTGATTGCGTGGTATGACCTCTTTGATAATTGGGCTTGCTAGAAAATATTTGCCCCCAAATATTCCCACTGAGTATTTCTGAGTCCCACTGTAGCTCTTGGAGAGCACACACCTTATATTTCAAAGTCAGAAGGGACCATTATGATCATCTAACCCAGGCTCCTACATAATGCAGGCGAATTTTACCCACTGTTCCCATATTGAGCCCAACTACATCTGGTTGAGGTAGAATCTTTCTTTTAGAAAAATCTTGATTTTAAAAAAACTTCTGTTGTCTCAATAAATTACTCTCAGTGTTAAAAAGCTGCACCTTCTGTCCAGATTGAATTTTTCTCTCCTGAACCCCCTGCTACTAGATCTTGTTACACCTCTGCTGCTGGTTCAAAGAGCCATAGAGTATCGGGTGTTCTGGGTCAGTGGTTCCCAAACTTTTTTGGCATCACGTCCCCTTTTTGAACTTTGAGAAACACTCACCTCCCCCCAAAATAGCAGCAAAACTTGTTGAGCAAAAAACAAGTAAGAGCAGAGCAAGCATTGCCCTTTAAAGGCGGCCATTTTGAAGTCTGCCCCAGCCAGCCCGACCTATGCGTGCTCCAGTGGACACCCGAGCAGAAGGACAGACTGGGCTGTTTCTTGGGGGAGATTGACAGGGTGGAGGAGGGTTGGGTTGCCTCACCTTTCCCTGGAATTTCTTCATGCCCCCGAGGGGGGGGGGTGCCCCTCAGTTTGGGAACCATGTTCTAGGTCTTTGTACTCACCTCTGGATCATAAGTCCCCTCTGAATCTTCCAAATCTAGTGATAGGCAGGTGTTACATCCGAATACAGTTGGCAGGAACTGGGAATGATTCATAAGATCTGTATTAGCAGTTCTATCTCCCAGGACTGTCTGAGCAGCTGTAGACAGTCCAGCTGTAGAGTTATTTTTTTCAACAGCCACCTAAATCTGCTACTACACAAGAGAGACTGAGTTCATTGCTGAGCTGCTGCAGGTGGAAACACAAGGGCGGAAATGCCAAGCAGAAAAGCAGGGCTAATGCAAACACATTCTTTGTGTTCCGTTCACCAGGCTTGCTGCTTCCAGTGGCCATGTTCAAACTGGTATGAATCCTCAAAGCAAACATTCAATTGACTGTAGCTCCCCAGTCTGGGGCTCTAAGGTCCCCTTGGACCATTTGCCTCTAACTCCCCATACCTAGCAATGGTTCAATAGCTAGGATACCTGAAGCTGCCAGAGCATCTATGCTGGAACATTCTGGCCAAAGCCAGGCAGAATCTTAGAACCTGTCCCTCCTGCCATGTGGAATGAAAGCTGAACTTGCTTTGCCTTGGCATCTAGGCACATTGAAATGAGGTGGAGAAAGTCCTATTGCCTCCAGGCATGTGTAAAGCTTGCCTGTAACACTGATTCCTCCCCCCCCCCCCCACACTGTGCACAATCCCTAGGATTGTCTAGGCACGTAACTCCCTGCAGAAGGAAAGGAGGCTGCTTGTATATACACTTCTATGGTGGGGTTTATTTAAAAGCCAAAAAGTACACGCAGAAATTATCCTTGACCTATAAAGGCTAAACGCAGCAGGGCCCTCCCCAGCCAAAACCAGTATCTAGGTATGGCCGCAGCCCAAAGGAAAAATCATCTCATTTCTCCCTTTGTCTTCAACCCTCTTCCCTCCCTGCCAACTTCATACTCTAGCTCCTTCAGCACAACCTTTGTATCATGGGCTGGGAGGGAGATGAGAGATTAATTAATCCCCAGCAGTTTACCCATCCCTACTAGACAGCAAATCTCTGTGGGTATGTCTACACTACCCCGCTAGTTCGAACTAGCGGGGTAATGTAGGCATACCGCACTTGCAAATGAAGCCCGGGATTTGAATTTCCCAGGCTTCATTTGCATAAACTGGGCGCCGCCATTTTTAAATCCCTGCTCGTTCGAACCCCGTGCCGCGCGGCTACACGGGGCACGAACTAGGTAGTTCGGACTAGGCTTCCTAGTCCGAACTACCGTTACTCCTCGTGGAATCCTAGTCCGAACTACCTAGTTCGTGCCCCGTGTAGCCGCGCGGCACGGGGTTCGAACGAGCAATTTCTGCTCTATACACTATCTCACTTCTGAAACCTCCCTTCATGGCCTTTTTTATTGTACCCCAATTATGTTCAGGAACAAAATGGGTCAGAGATAATGCCAGATGGAAGAGTGCAAATAAAAAGCCCACATGGATCTGAATAATATTAATAATAATAAGGCTCAGAGGGGGAGCCATGTTAGTGTATATCTGCAAAAAGCGAGGAGTCCTATGGCACCTTAAAGCCTAACATTTATTTGGGCATAAGCTTTCATGGGTAAAAGCACTTTGTCAGATCCATGGAGCACTTTGTCAGATGCATCTAGATATTAGAAGTGTATATACAAGAGTCATCTGACAATGTGCTTCTTACCCATGAAAGCTTATGCCCAAATAAAATCTGATAATCTTTAAGGAGCCACAAGACTCCTCATAATTATTAATCATAAAATCTGACCACATCAGTTGCCAGGGAAAATATAGTGCCCTGAGAAAATTGTGTGTTGTGGCACATACAAATCTTTGTCTGTGTCTCCATGGCTGTCAAACTAACACCATCCACCAGACTAAATTTTGCTTTCATGAAGTGATAGGATACTAGTTGGGGGGAAAAAAAGAACACTCGCCATATGAAAGCATAACACATAATGTTTGTTTTCCTCCCCTGCCTGCGCCCCTCTTGCTGTTACATATTTGCAACTCTTGGAGGCTAAAGGGAAACAAAGCTACTGTGAAGGAAGGAAAAGTGATAGGGAGACACTCTGGTAGTTGCTGTAATTTACAATAAGCTCATTAAATTAAAAACACCAGCAACACACAGCTGCTAAGAAACTTGTCCAATATGTTTCAGCAACAGAGGAAAGGCCTTGGAGGTCATCTTGACACTTACATTATGCTATGAAGAAATTGTCTCATTATAACACCTTGTACATGTTTATATGTGTTAAAAACCCCATAAACCCAAGCCCTCAAGTACCTCAAGTATCTGCAAATGCTGGCCAGAGTTGTTTATTGTATTAGATCCAAAATGAAATGTTTCCTTCCCTCCTGCCCCCTCAAGATCATTATTAGGACAATGCCACCAAGAGCTTCCAAACTCCCTTCTCCTCACATACTTTTAGTCTCTGCAATAAAATCTCTCTCTGCTTTGGGGACTTAGGGCCTCACCCTGTGTATCCCTCTTGCAGGGTGCTGAGCATTCCCAGGATTCAACACGGTCACACTTTGCAAGAGCATGTGCAGATGGGTTCTGATCCTGAGGCTCCTGAAATTCAGCGGCAAAGTCCCATGGCTTCAACGAAGCAAAGCTGAAGCCCGGACAGTGCCAGGCATTGCAGTATCCATGTACAATGAATGTAGCTGAGGGCAGTGTCTCTCTGTGGTATTTATTTCTTGGATGGAGAAGGCTAGACTGGTTTGGCACTATCAGTCTAGTTCACTGTAGACAGTACTACACTGGCAGCTCTTCCTATGGGGAGGGCAGAAAACTCAGACTAGGTGAAAAACAGAGGTTGAACAAGGCTAGAGAAGAGCCACCTTTCATGCAGCCATGTTGTTTTAATCTCCCTGTAACCACAATTGACTTCCCCCACAGGTGCTTGTAGGACATCCACCAATCCGTGGCCAGGTGCAAACAGACACAGTTGTCAGCCAAAATGAAAGATGGGGTGATAGGACTCAGCATTTTGTGCTGTGAGTAGATTTAGTTTTCAGGGATTGTGTGAATGTTTACTTCAGCATCAGCCTTTATAACCCTGCATCCTGGAATGCTGGGTTCAAGTCAGGCTTCAAAAAACTCGGCCAAAATGTCACCTGGCTCAGGTTGGCACAATTCCCAAACTCTTCAGCAAACCTGGCCTGAATTTTGAAATTCAAGGAAGCTGGTTTGGGCTTTTATTTAATGGAATTTCCTGCTTTAGTAGTCCAGCCCCTTGAGCTAACACAAAATCTCTGCTAGCATTACTAGCACAAGGGCTTTGCCTTATATTCCTGATGAGCGTGAGAGTCACCAGAGGGAGACATTGTCCCACACAACTGAATGTATCAGGCCAGGTCTACTCTAGACCTGGTAGCTCATCTTAAGGTAAGCAACTCCAGCTATGTAGAATGCTTGGAGTCACCTTACCTTAAGCTGAGCTTGGAGGTGTCCCCACAGTGGGAGGCTGATGATCGGCTTTCTTTACTCCTAGCAAAAGGAGGAGTACCGAACGTCGGTGGGATTCTGAGTTCGATTTAGTGAGTCTTAACTAAACTTGCTAAATTGAACTCTGAAAGATTGATCAGGCAGTGGTAATGTTCCTTTTCATGTCTACAAGACCTCAGACATTCCAACCAGGTAAAAGAAGTGTACACACCCACCACCCACCCCCACCACACACAACACAGCACGGCACAACAAAGCACATTACTGTGAGACCAGTTCTAGTTTTTGGTCTTCAAATGGGGAAAAGGTTGAGATAAAGATCCAACAAACAGCCCATATGTCTTTGAGGCAATGCTTGAAAAGTCAAATAGACAGAAGCCCTGTACTGTAATGCCAAAATTACATTGCCCATAACCATTCTAGCAAGAGGCATATTTCAAACACCAATAACTTATGGAACTATTCACTCTATTAGTTTTTCTTTAGATATACAGCTTCAGTGGCTGGGCATGAAGTGTATTAAGTATGGGGCATTTACTCTTAGTTCTGGGAGCTATTATTGACTTTACCCTGATAGATATTTGGCTCTGTCGTTTAATGAAAAATCATTTAAAAAGTAAAGAGAAAAGCATCTTTAATTCCTCACATCTGTGATTCAAAGCATCCTCATTTGGATGGTGCAGTAAAATTCTCAAAACAAATTGACCAGAGGTACAAGGCTCATTTTAAAGAGACTAAAAGTTGAAGAAACTGGAAATAGGATTTTGCAAAATGACTTTGCAGTGGTTCTGAAATATCTGTGGGCATTCATTAAACCAATCAATGCTGACACTGTGTAGTATTTAGAAGTATAACAGTGTCAGGTTTTCAGCCTTTGTTGAGCTTGTATCTACATTAGCATTTGCAAATTATATACCCAGAACAGATTGTAATTATTATATGAATGCGGGTGATTAAATGTCCGTTAACCTGCACAAATTCATAAAACCCTAGGCAAATAGTAGTGTACAGTCTGGCATGGGCAAAATTAGAGCCCTGCATAGAAAAATGTGGCCCATGCTGTCTTGCAGAATAACTGAGTAAAGGGGTCTTGAGAGCGAGTGAGTAGAAGTGTATTCTACCCCTCAATCTACCATTGACTCAATGTGCAACTGTAACCACCTCCAGGTGGATTTGAACCTAGGACCCCTGAAGCAGAGTATAGGAGCCTCTACCCTCTGAGTTAAAAGTCAGCTGGCGCCCAGCCCCTGCTGTAGAGATCTCTTGATCTTAAATGTTGCTGTGCTCTAGGTACCACTTGCATTGCTCAGTAACCATACTAGGTGTGTCAGTTACACAACCTTAAGTGAGTTATTTCATTCTTCTGTGCTTCAGGACATGTTTTCACTCTGGGGAAGGTTGATGCTGCCTTGATCGATCTTCTGTAGCTTGATTTAGCAGGGCTAGTAAAGACCCACTAAATCGAACTCAGAGAGTGCCCTCGTTGGCAGCCAGTACTCCTGCTCCTGTGAGGAGTAAAGGCAGTCAACGGGAGCACTTTCTTCCATTGGCCTCCCACTGTGGGGATGGTGGGAAATCTTGAATCAAGGTATGTTGACTCCAGCTACGTAACTAATAAAGCTGGAGTTGCGGATCTTAATTTGATCTTCCCCTTTTTATGTTTACAAAACAGTAAGGTTCTGAGATAGTGGGTTTGGTCTAGTGGGTAAGGCACTGGCTCAGGTCCCCAAGAGTTCAAGCCCCTACCATGGACTGAACTAGCTGCATGAGATAGGGCAAGTCTTGTTATTTCTCTCTGTTTCTCTTACCATCTATTTTCTCTCATCTAATAGGAGAGTAAACTCGTTGGGGCTTAATAACACTGTCTCTTACCATGTGTTTGAGTACCCACTGCACAGAGACCTCTAGAGATTACTGCACAGCAACAATTGTTAGGGGCATTCTGCAAAATAAATGAAAAACAAGAATTGCAGAGCTATAGCTACACTACTAAGGGCTATCTAGTATTCTGCTTCAGAGCATATGCTTCTCCTCAGCCCAGGCCTGAAAGATATTTTCACCTACAGAACAGTAGGAGGGAGAATTGGTCAGGTACCTTATGTGAGGCAGGACTGGATTGAGCTTTCTCTGAAACCTCTGCTATTAGCTAGTGGTGTAGACAACTTATTGAGCTGGATGGACCATTGATCTGCATGGGCATGAGATGATGGACCTCTAAATCATTCAGGGACAACATAACTATTTGCTGTAAGAGTAGCATGGCAAACCCTGAAGGCCCCCATCAAGCAATCAGGGACCTGTTATGCTGGGCTTCACAATCAAAAGACGCTCACTGCCCCAGAAAGCATGCAATCTCAGGAGGTTATTCTAGGACCATTGACCCAGCCGTGGCTTTTAAATTCTTGTAATGGTCTGCATAGCACAGCCAGCTCCCTTCAATTTATGTGAGCATGCAGTGAATTAAGGCAAGCAGTTGTGGTGCTGGGCACAAACTGAATAAGCAATTGTTTAGGGCCCCATGCCAGTGAAGGCTTCCCCCCCCCCATACTATATTACCTCTACAAATTCCGTTACTCTTATTTAAAATGGATTTTCTAACCCGTGTTATTATGCATTGTGCTGGTATAATCTTTGGTTTATGGAAACAAGGCAATCTTTTTTTGGAGGGTGGGTGAGTGATGAAGGTGCCTCTTGTCCCCCAAAATATTCCTGCATAGGATCTCCAATGGGATAGCAATACCTCTGAGGGCACTTAAGTTTGTTTCACAGCTAGCTCATGCTTTTCAATTTCTATGTTATTCACACCTCAACAAATTTTATTTCATTAGATTTTTGGAGCTGCAACGGTAATTTCGGTGATTAACTTTAAATTGGGGATAATATGCTGACAGCCATTAACATAATGTCAAAACAATTTCTTACAATTATTATTTAACCTCGGTCAAATCATTTCCACCCCCACCCTTCATACGGACCCTCATTAACATGATATGGACAAACATGAGAGAACTCCACACTCTAAATAGGAAAGTGATTAAAGAAGAACACTTATCAGAAATGATCATGCAGAGTAAAAAGACATCAGGGCAAATCTGTGAATTCACACATTTCCAAGGATGTGTCTGGCCTTTAGAAAGATGAGATGAACGAGTCTTCAGCAGGCTTTTTTGAAAGAATGTCATAAATTGTCTTGCGTGGCTGATGATAATCAGGGGATCTGTAGCAAGTTAATTGGTTTATTGCATATTTTTACTTATAGACACACACATACATTATATATATTTTAAAGCTGATGAACACTTGAGATGGAAGAGTGTTATTTATCCACAGAGCAGTTATGAGACAGGGCAGTGGTAAGGCAAGTTTCATCCATACACATGCTGCCCTCTGCTTTGTGCCTCATCCTGACCTTAGTGGCTTAGCATCCAGGACAGAAGGGAAATTCCTTTTCCATGGCCTATTCAATCTCTTGCCTGTTAGCCCATGGGCTGGCAGCCTCAGCAAAGGCCATGTCTCCACTTCCCAGAGGATTGACACTTTGGCAATCCATCTTCTAGGGTTTGATTTAGTGGGTCTAATAAAGACTTGCTAAATTGAATGCTGAGGGTGCTCCCATCAGTGCTGAGGGAAATCAACTGAAGCATTTCTTCCATTGATCTCCCGCTGTGGAGACAGCGCCAAGCTTGGCTTAAGGTTCATTGACTCCAGCTACATTATTTACATAGCTGGAGTTGCGTATCTTACGCCAACCTTTGTGGTGTAATGTAAACCTGGCCTATGGCTCATTACAAGGGTGATATTTTGTGATGCGTGGGTATGTGTTCACCAGGAACTGAAATGAGACCCATCAACTTAATTCAACTGGGCCACTGAGTTAATTCGCTCCTATGGAATATAGGTGTCTGGAAGGTCTAACTGCCCCCTGCGATCACAAGGTGCTGATCATGGGAGCTATCCACCAGATTGTGACTAAGAATACTCATCATGTTTGCATTCATCCATACCGACTGTCAGATCATACAGCTGTGCTTGGATACCTGTCAGTGGCCAGGCACAAAAGCTAAAAAATTCATTCAGAAGCCAAATTTTCAGTCTGATCTGGTTTCTCATGGCCCTTTGCAGTCAATAGAAAGACCCCCATTGACTTTAGTCAGAACAGGTTCCAACCTTCATTTTGCAAACCCAACTCAAAGTGTGTGTGCAATACATTTCAGGCAAGTTGATGAGATAGTTGACTGACTACCTGATTTGCACATGCCTGTGCAGCTCTTCTAGGCCAGGGGTAGGCAAAATCAGGCCCGTCAAGCATTTCTCTCCAGACTCTGTACCCCATCTCTGCAGAGAAGGGATCAGAGAGAGGGAGATTCTCCAATTTGAAGCATCTATGGTAAGGGACTCAGAGGAGTGTAGAGTGAGGGAGGGGAAACAGAACAGAGCAGGACAGATTCTCTTAAAGAGGCAGTGTGTGGCTTCTCTCAGGGTATGTCTACACTACTCTCTTAGTTCGAACTAGGAGGGTAATGTAGGCATACCGCACTTGCAAATGAAGCCCGGGATTTGAATTTCCCGGGCTTCATTTGCATAAGCGGGGAGCCGCCATTTTTAAAACCCCGCTGGTTCGAACCCCGTGCAGCGCGGCTACACGGGGCACGAACTAGATAGTTCGAACTAGGCTTCCTAGTTCGAACTACCGTTACTCCTCATTCCAAAAAAGGGATGCAATCTAGACGTAGCCTCTGTGTTTTAATCTGCTTTTTTCTCAGTTGCTTTATAATGCCTAGCAACCAAGTATGCTTTATCAAGTATATCTTTTTTTGTCAATAAAATAAACTTTTGTAAGGCAATGATTTGATTCTTGTGTCCTGAAAGGCAACAGGTCTCTGTGTGTGCCTGCCTAGGCTGAGAAGTCAATTACTAGAGATTGCAGTTTGTTTTCTGTTATTTTTCCTCTGGAAGAAGTTCAAGTGATTCTTCCTGGGTGTTAAAGAAAGGGGTTGGACACTTGATGGTAGCAGCCTGTCTCCGAGTGCCAGTGAATCTGTGGCTCTGGGGAGCTTTTGTAAGCAGAGGCAAAGTATGTTCAAGCTCTCTAGTGGCTCCCTGCCTTCTGTACTCGGAGTACCAGCATGGGGAACAGCCCTGACAACCTCCTTTACAACACAAGGCCATGGCGCTTTCCCAAATTAGTGCCTGTTTGAATTGCAGAAGATCTGTTAGAAAACCATCATCTTGTTGGAAAGATGGCCAGTGATGCAGGATCCACCACCGCTTGTGGTCAGATGGTCCAATGGTTAATTACCATCACTGCTAAAAACACACACCTTAATTCCAGACAGGATTTGTCTAGCTTCTGCTTACAGCCATGGGATTACGGTATACTTTTGTCTGCTAGACTGAAGAGCCTTCTGTTTTCTAATTTCAGTTCCCCAGGTGGGTACTTACAGACAGCAATCCAGCTGCCTCTTAACTTTCTCTTTTTTTTAAGCTAAATAGATGGAGCTTATTGAGTCTCTCTCTATGGCTATGTCTATACTGCACCCATTTTGCGCACGGAATATGCAAATGAGGCTAAGCATGGAATATCGCTGAACCTCATTTTCATAATTAATGAGCGCCCGCTTTTTGTTCAAGAGGCTTTTGCACAAAAAGGAGCCATCTACACGGCTCCTTTTTGCGCAAAACCCCTCTCTTGTGCAAGAGCCGTTCTTCACGTAGACGGCTCCTTTTTGAGCAAAAGCCTCTTGCCCAAAAAGCAAGCACTCATTAATTATGCAAATGAGGCTCGGTGATATTCCATGCTTAGCCTCATTTGCAAATTTCTTGCGCAAAACGGGCTCAGTATAGACAGATAAGGCAGATTTTCCAATCCTTTAATCAATCTTGTGGGTCTTGTCTGAACACTCTCCAATTTATCAACATCCTTCTCGAACTGGGGACACCGAAAATGATCAGAGTATTTCAACTGAAGCTGCCCCAGTGCCAAATACAGAGGCAGTGTAACCTCTCTATTCCTAATTAAGATTCTCCTGTTTATACACCCGAGGATCTCATTAGCATTTTTGGTTATAGTGTCGAACAGAGATTTCTAGTTCAGCTGTTTGTCCATCATCACCCGCACCAAAATCATTTCCAGAGTCACTCCCTCCCCATCAGAGCTGTCCCATCCATAGGTTGGTCTCAGGCAGCCCCTCAGGCTCCATGCTTTGGGAGTCCCGCAGTGGCTGCCTCACCTGCCCCATGAATGGGTCCCAGGGTAGCCCAGGTGTTTAACTGGGGTCTTGGCACAGGGTGGCAGCAAGGATCGGGCCCACCCCCCCATGCACCAGTGTCAGGAGCTGGAGCAACCTGGCAGCCTGCTCTGCTCTGCCCTGCAACTCATCTCTCCCAGCTGGTTGCTCTTTGCTACCTCACAGCAACAAGAAGCAGGGCACCATGGCCAAGCAGAGTGCAGTAGGCTGGGAAAGGGCCGCAGTGTGGAGCGGAGCAGACTGCTGGGGCCCCTCTAGCTCTGCCAATGCTGTGAATGCAGGAGGTGGGGACCTAACCCTGCAGCCACCCTCTGTCAGCCCCCCTACAACTAGTCTCCTGGCATGCATTGCTCGGGGGCTTCAGCAAGGGGTGGGACAGGGATGGGAGGGAGTAGAGCAGGGGTGAGGCTTGTGGGAAAGGGCAGAGTGGGATGGGGCAGAGGTGGAGTAGAGGCAGACTGGGGGGGGGGGGGGGGGGTAAGGCCTGAGGCAGGGGGTTTCCTGGGCTCCCTGCCTGAGCCACTGGGGGGAGGGTTTGCCCCGGGCCCTGTGCCCTCCTGGGGATGACCCTGCTCCCGGCATCCTGCAGGCATGCCCTGGAGTCTTTGTTCCTGGATACATGACTTCACATTTGGCCGTATTAAAACACATATTGTTTGCTTGCACTTGGCACCTGTCTTACAAGCAACCTAGATCACATTGCCAGTGTCCGGTCCTCTTCATTATTGACCATTCCCCAAGCATTGTGTCACCAGCAAACTTTAACAGTGATGAGTGTATGTTTTCTCCCAGGTCACTGCTAAAAATGTTAAATATCTTAGGGCCAGGAACAGATTCCCTTTGGGACTCCACAAGAAATACAGCCGCTCAGTGCTGATTCCCTGCTCACAGTTACATTCTGAGGCCAGTTTTTAATCCATTTAACATGTATCAAATTAATTTTGAATTGTTTGAGGTTTTTAATCAAACTACAACGTGTCACTAAATGAAGTGCTTTACAGAAGCATATTACCTAAGCACTGACACCAAACTGTAATCTCATCAAAGAGAGGTATCGAGTTTGTTTGACAGGATCTGTTTTCCATAAACCGATGTAGATTGAGTCCATGATGTCTCTGCCCTCAAAATTAGACAATTAGCAGGAAACTTACTGTAAACAAGGAACATACGAATTTTATTTTATTTGGAAACACAACACAGCCTGACCTTGTATCCTTGACAATGTTGGACATTATGGACTATCTGGGTCAAGCACATTTTTATGGAGGTGGATTTTAATGCCCTTGGCACATGTGATGCTCCTTCAACTGCCATTTGGCCAAGATACAGCCCTGAAACACCTGGCTCATCTGGGGCATGTGATGATCTATATTATTGTTACCACTTTATAAGACTACGATGAATGTTGTAGAAAGTATGCCTTAGGAGTAGTGTTCCCTGTAAACTGCCTACTTGTGCAGCCACTTAGGACAGAATCAAATGCCACCCAGCTGATTAGCAGAGTGCCCACAGTTAGGTTTTTGTTTCTGCTGATGCACATTTGCAGATGCCTCGGTATATACAGAAAAATATATTCTGCACATGGATAGAAAAGATTAGAGGGAACATTGCTTAGGCGGTATCATTTGAAATGTCATAATTTGCTGAATGTTATTGTCCTGGTAAATATATGTTTTCACATTGTATGAGAAGTTATAAGATTCTACCGTGTGGCCTTGCCATAACATGCTCCAAGTTGAAGAAAAGCAGGCCCAAACTGGTTTCTCAGGAACAAAGGACAGACTAACACCTAGCTAGGTGTCCACAAGATATTTCTTACTTAAATAGCCATTTTAGCAATAGCAAAGTGTGAAGGAGAAGTTTACATTTCATCATAGGATGGCTGAACCTTCATCTTCACAAGAGACTCTGTGTCTCCTATACTGCAATATAGGAGTACACCTCAAAAAGGGAACACAGGGTGATAAAAGAAAGAGAAGCAGTTCACTCCTCTCTACCTTCATCTCTGTTTGTGACAACAATACCTCTCAAAGAACAGAACTAATAGGGAGGAGGTCCCAGGCTGAAAGGACAGCCAGCCTATAAAATTTACTACAGCATATGGACGTTCCTTTTGCTTGTAGGGGCACTTATATTGGGCATTAGCCTGTATTTTACTCTTTTCTTTTTGTAACCAGTCCTGACTTTTATGCATCACCACTTCTAATCTATCTTTCTGTGACTAATAAACTCAGCTTACTCTTTTATCTTAACAAGTGTGTTTGGATTAGAGTGTGTGGGGAAACCCCATTTGCAATAACAAGGTTGGTGCTTTTATCATTTTCCTTTGATGAAATGATAGACTTCGTATAAGCTTGTTCAAAAGGGTACTGACCACAGGAGGACAAGACACATTTCTGGGGGAACGAGGCTGGGACTAGAGATCTTCCTAGTATTGCCCTGTATGTAATTCATAGCTGACCAGTGAGAGAGGGAATTGGCTTGCTGCAGGCTGCATGAGCAGAGTGACTATTGTGACAGCAAAGCTGTGTAAAAGCCAACGCTGGCTAGAGAGCTAAAGGTGACAGCTGCTTAACAATCCAGACTGTATCCTGTGGAATGTCAGAGGGGAAAGAAACATTTTTGATAAACAGAAGACAGCTTGAAAAAATGTGAGTCAAGTCATGAATCTCAGAGCACTGGGCAAGTTTGGCAGCTGGACAGGCAAGTGCTGCTCTACAGGGCAGGTCTGGGGGGACCCTGAGCATGAGGGAGTGGTGGCCTGGTGGTGTCCTGGCTGGCAGGTGAGGACGGCTCCAAGGTACCAGGAACATGCACTTCTTACTGTTGCTTCCAATGAAAAACATCCAATTCTCTAGCATCTGCTCGTCCTACGACCTGCTTCCCATGACAATGCATGGATGCAGGAGGCTGGTGATTGGCAATATCCCCAAGTCAGCTGACTCGGCTTCACTGGGGCTGTGCTTTATGTTATGGTTGGGAACATTGTCCAGGATGTTTAGTGCTCAAGGAAATGCACCCCCTGCACCAGGCTGCCATGATGTCCTGCCATAGTGCACCCAAGTACTGGTGTGCACCCATGGGTGGATTTTTCAGTAGCTGTGTCTGATGCAGTTGTTTCCATCTGGAGCCAGCACGCACAGCACCTGTTCTCAGTGAGCAAATCTCCCCCTTGGCTTGTCCTCTCTTCAGGGGAGCCAGCAGCCTGTGTGGGCCCTTGGACAAGTTTGGGGGATTGCGCCGCACTTCTGCAAAGGGCAGGGCCTCAGGTGGAAGGGTCGGGGCTGAGCAGCCAGCCCTCAGTGCCACTAAGAGCAGAGCATGCTCTCCCCAGCCCTTAGAGCTGCATGGAGTGTGCCGCGTGGCACTCCAGCAGCAATTTAAAGGGCCCTGGGTTCGCGCCACCACTGCTACCACAGTAGCAATGGCAGAGGGCCCCTCTGAATCACCAGGCCCCAGGGCAACTGCCCTCTTTGCCTTCCTTTTGGCAGCCTGACACATTGCAACACCATAGACTTCATCAGGGCTGCCCAAGTGAATCAGGACCGGATTCGGACTATTGCAGGCTCTAATCAGCATAGGCCAGCCCTGCTTTTCAATAAGCCCAGAAGGCTACAAGTTCAAATCAGCCACTCATTTTGGATGCCTCTCTTTCTGGGTGCCTCCATTTCCAGGAGCTTGATGAGAGTCACACCAGGCCTGATCTCCATAAAACACCGAGCATCCAGAGGGCCAGTTAAAAACCGCTGAGAGCTGATGGTGCTCTATGCCTCCAGAAAATTGAGCCCAGAAATGTTTCAGGTCTGGGCGCCCCTAAAACGAGGCTCCCAAGATCAGCAGCTTCTTTTGGCAATGTTAGCCTAAATTAAATCACCCAGTTGTTTGCACAACGCGTGGAAAGAGAAGAAAGGCAGAAAGGATAAATAATTCCAGGTCAGGATTTCCTAAGAGGATTTTTTTTTTCAGTTTACCTAATCTATCTGCATGGAACATAATAAATCTGAGGAGATAATAAATAAGCAGAGCAGAAAAGAAATCACTTTATAATCAGTCCCTTAAAAAACCTCCTCCACAGCATTTAGTGCCATGATTGGCGGATGGGTGTTTCAGAGAAGGCCAAGGATGAGCGGTGAACTCCCCTGGAAAGCAGAAGTGGTCGTTCTTGGCACAGGCCTGTTGTTCATCATCTGGACAGGACTGTAACAGTGAGCAGGGCAAGAAGTAACTTAAGAATGAATCGCTTCTCTTTTTCAATAGCCTCTTTTATGTTGTTTGGAGCTCTGTTTATACCACAGCAAAAAGCACTCCCTGCAGGACTCAGGAAGGGATCTCCATTGTATTCTGGGGGGGAGGAGAGGGAGTGGAGGGAGTGCATGGGGGAGGGTTGATCTCCTTCCTCTCGGTGGAGCACTGGGTGCGGGTGGCTAAGGGCTCTGAGGTGGTATGGCGAAGTCATGCTCTCCAGTTGCTGCCTTGTTACAGGGCTGGCCCAGAACATTTTGGCACCGGGGAGCTCAAATGATGCCCCCATGCCACCTTTTCTCCCTCCTGCCTTTTATGTCTCTTGTGCCCTCCTTCCTCCAGCACAGCACTCCACCATCTCTGTGCATCTAGAGCAGAGAGAATACATATGCACCAGCAGCAGAGACAATTTTCTACACTCTGGGTCCTAGTGGTGCACCCCCCCACACACACACTCTGGCACCTGAGGTGGCCGCCTCAGTTCGCCTCATGGTAAGGCCAGCCTTGGGTGGTTAGTTCTTGTTCACATGCTCAGGGTCTAACTGGTCACCACATCTGGAGTCAGGGGGGAGTTTTCCCCCAGGTCATGTTGAAAGAGGCTTTGGGGGGTTTTTGCCTTCCTTTGCAGAGTATGGGCACAGATCGCTTGCCAGGATTATCAGGGTATTTCTCACTTAATCATTATGCTGGTAATACAGTGTCCTTGGGCACTGGTGCACCCCAGTCCTTCCCATTCTTTGCCTGTGGCAGATAACATTCTAGTCTTGTGGGCTCTAATACTTTTGATTGTTGGATTTAGTCAGCCGGTGCCTGTTGGTGAAGGTGGCCTATGATATACAGGAGGTAAGACTGGAACGATCGGATGGTCCCTTGTGGCTGTAAACGGTATGAAATTCTATGACACACTAAAGCTAGACCAAGATGATCAATATGCTTAGAAGAGATATGCTTTGAGAAAACAGCAGACACGCATCCAAAAACTGACAGCAGGAAAATACTTCAGACCACTTGGAAGGCACCCTTGTGCCTTTGGAAATATATAGTCCACCGGAACAGTCATCCCTAAATGAAGAGAAATATGCATTCAAATGACAAATGGCTTTGTTGTCCCTGCCAGGGTACAGTTTGGGGGCCAAAGTGTGAGTCACATGTACACAGACAAGAGAAGTAATGATGACAGCTAAAAATGAAACCCTTTCAAATGCCATAGTGTTCGTCTGACTTACTCACAAGGAGTATACACCTCCAGGGTAGGGAATGCTTTCTGCTCTACTAAAGCAGGGAGTGCTGCAATATCTCTAACACAGTGGTCCCCAACGCGGTGCCTGCGGGCGCCATGGCGCCCGCCGGGGCATTTGTAGGCGCCCGCCGACAACCCGGGCTGGCCCCGCCCCCCGGCGTGCGGCGCACTGGAGGCGCCGGCCCCAGGCGCGCGACACTCACCGGCGCCTGGTGCGCGGCGCTCGGGCAGCCCCAGCCCCGGGGCACATGCGGGTGCGCGGCGCCGGTGCCGGCCCCAGGCATGCAGCTCGGGCGGCGGTGCCAGCCCCTGGCCAACGGCACAAGGGGCTCGGGCGGCCCCGCCCCCGGGCGCCTGGCGCGTGAGTGGCCCTGCCCCCGAGCGCCCGGCGCGTGTGTGGCCCCGCCCCTGGGCGCCCGGGAGCCCGTAAAGGTTGGGGACCACTGCTCTAACAGGTCTACTGCTCTGAAACTCAGGCCCTCTGATTGGAGTGGGGGGAAGGCAAGGGGATACTGCCCTGAAGCCCAGCGATCCAAAAGGGCCCAGAGTGCCCATGAGCTGCCGAGGCTGCTACAGCAGTGGCTGGAGCCCCGGGCCCTTTAAATTGCTGCTGGAGCAGTTTCAGGAAGCATTCAGAGCTGCCTGGGGGAGGCACAGCACTCTCTGGGTGGAGCTGAGAGCTACCTAGCCCCTGCCGGTGGCTCTGCCCCTTCCAAGGGCATGGAGCAGGGCCCATCTGCCTTGCCAAGGGACCCAGTCTCAAACTCCTGGCCCGTGGGCCATCCCCGGCCAGATCAATTGCGCAATCTGGCCCAAGAGAGCGAGAGTTTAATAGCCGTGCATTACAGAGTTATCACAGAATCCGGGCTGGATTGCTCAGTCATTCCGGTGAGGCTGGCATGCAGGCCGGGAGTCTGAGACCCCTGCTGTAACTGAAATAGCACACACTCTCTCTCCCCTGACATGCTGTTCCAGAGCAGGGATCTCTCTAGCTGAAGCACACACTTGCCCAAGACAGGGAACTCTTTTTCTACAGCATGTTCACTTTTCAGCTCTTTGCAGACCAGACGTCACAGAGTCCAGGGCCCCGCTACAGTAGCCACAACATTCTGTGAGATCATCAACTGGTCACATTTGGGGCCTGCACCAAACTGAGCCAAATGTTCAATATTCAATACCATTGGTGATAAACTCTGTTTCCTATGACAGGCCTTTAAGTAGCTAATAAGACTACACGAGCAAGGCTGTCAATTCAGTGAAGATCCTCTTAAGATTTTAGTGAACTGACATTTTACAATTTCAATTCCTTTCTTTTTTCCCTGCGAGAGAGAAAGCAAGATGGGCCTTGTAATACAATAATAGGAACACATAAACCCTGTGTCTTTCCTCATTTTTTACTCAGCATTTACTCAGTTTGCCTGAGTAAGAATTAGGTAAAACCTGAGTAATCTCAGGATCTGCCCCATAGTGACTATTTTCGAGTATTAAACATTGTCTTATTGGATGTGACTGAGAATCACTTATAAGATGATAGGTAGGTCTTTGAATGATTAGCAACAAGCCCGAAGGCCTCTGTGGCTACATCTAGACTGCAGGCTTCTTTCAGAAGAAGCTTTTCTGGAAGAGATTTTCCAGAAAAACTTCTTCTGAAAGAGTGCCCACACTGCCAAAGCGCATTGAAAAAGTGATCTGCTTTTTCGAAAGATAATGTCCACATTGAATGGATGCTATTTCACATTTCAGCTGTGATTACTATGGACAGAGTGGCCACCGGGGTACCTGTGCTTTTTCCTCTTCCCTCTTCTTTGAAGTAGGAATAAGAGATCCTCCGGAAAAGGGCTTTATTCCGGAGGATCGCGCCAGTCTAGATGCTTTTTTCCGGCTTTTCCCCAAGCCGGAAAAAAAGCGGCGGCCATGTTTATTTAAATCCCGCGGGGGATATTTAAATCCCCCACGGATTTCCCTATTCTGAAGTTGGAAATTAACATGCCTCTTCCGGAGAAGGGGCCAATGTAGACGTAGCCCCTCTGTTCTTTCGATTTTCTTTTGGAAGAACTCAATTGCAGTGTGGACGTAAGTGAAGTTTTTCCGAAAAAACTCTGTAGACATACCCTAACTGGAAAACTTAAACAACAAATAATCTATCCCCACCCTGTGCACTAGCTCACACTGATCCTTGGCTACATTTTCTGGAGCTCTTCCCAGCTGAAATGCAAGATACCATCCATTCAGTGTGGACACTATCTTTCAAAAAAGAAGATCACTTTTTCAATGCGCTTGGCAATGTGGATATTCTCTTTCGGAAGATGTTTTTCTGAAAGAAGCCTGCAGTCTAGACATAGTCTTACAGACCAACTCATCTACTCCTCTGAAACATCTAAATGAGTGTTTTTCAACCTGTAGATGAGGAAGCCCCCAGGGCAAGGACACAAAAGGCAATCAGGGATACTGGAAGGTATTTAACACTGTAGGAGCTAAAGCAAAGGAAATCTCACTCTCTTGGTTCCGTAGGTCCTCCTTTACCTGTCAAATTCTCCGTCAGCCTCTCAAAACACACATACAACCAGATCAGATAGTTTTGGCATTGTTATCACAAATAGATTTTTTGTTTACTCGGATAATAAATGTCACAGGAAGAGTCACGAACCTTTTTGCCATCAAAGAAGGGGTTGCCGCTTTGGAAGGATAGAAAAACACCAGCTGAACTTTGGAGCATTCCACAGCTGGATCAGGATTTTGCACCTTGGGCCAGCCGGCAGCAATGGAGGCTGAAGAGACCCTCACTCAGCTGCTCAGAATCTCACAGGCTTGCTCTGTCCAGAGTTGAAGGTGAGACTGTGAGAATGGTGCAGTGTCAAGTTATTAGTTCCCATGTTGTGCCCTAAAATAACACACCCTGAGCTGGTGTCTGCTGAGATTCACGCCGGGGATGGATCAAACAACCCATCGTGCCAACACCGCCTGGGTGGTGCAGTAGTGAGCAGAAGTCTCAAGCATAAAACTGACCTGCAGATTCCAGTGCTGAAAGTGGGTGGCACGTATTTCAAAGGGAGTGCACTCAGTGCTAGGATTGGGGGAGCCCATCTGTTGACAAATACTTCTCACCACCCCCTATCACCCCAGAGACAGCCATTAGTGGGCTGATGAGAATCTTCACTGGGCACTGGAGGAGCTAGCTTCCCCCCCAAGGGGCGGAGCTTTGGGAGGAAGGAGCGGTTCTGGGGGCTAACCACCCTCGCCATCCCTTCAGTGCCACCAGGCTCTTGGATATGTGACGCTAAGGGCTCTGAGGATGATTTAAAGAGCCTAGGTCTCTGGCCATAGGCAGTGAGGTGTTCAGGCCCTTAAAAAATTTCCAGCCCAGGAGTAACTTCCCCGACTGTTCCCCCTCACAACCCATGTCAGTGGCCCTGGCCATTAGTGTTGTTCATTTATGAGATTGGAAGCTGTCTACAGCCAGAAAGAGACACCCCAAAATAAAGTACAACATGAGCTGAGCAGAAAAATGGAGGGTAGCATTCAGCAACCCTACAGGCCATCATGTCTCCTGAGGGCCTTCAGCTGCATTAGCTGAGAAACACACCTGTCACTTGGGAGAGGACAGAGATGCAAGGGGAGCCTCAGAATGGTTAGAAGGAAAGGCATAGGAACGGAGTTGTGGGAAAATAAGCAAAGGCAAACATAGGCAAAGACAGGGGTCCCTGCACAGAAGTGGTAGATTTTTGAACTTGCTGGGGGAGAGAGCATCCCCACCTGCACTGCCAAAAGCAGCTCACCACACAGTTACCCAGGTGCACTCAGAGAGGTGGGAACAGGGCTGGCCCACAACATTTTGGCACCTGAGGCGGGGAGCTCAAATGACACCCCCAAGGCCCCTTGCTTGGGCCAAAACTTTGAGAGGTTTCAATTCTGCCTTCTTCCTGTTCTATTCCTCTCATGGTACTGCTCTGCTACCTACGTAGCAGACACAATTTTCTATACTTTGGGTCCTAGTGGCGCCCACCCACAATCTGGCACCTGAGGCGGCCACCTCAGTTCATCCCATGGTAAGGCCAGCCCTGGGTGGGAACATGGTAGTTCAGCACCAAACACCCATATGAAATGACTCAGGAGCAGCCACACAAATTACTGCCTGTCTCAAATGACCAGGACACCTCCAAGACCCTAGAGAAAAAATCCTGAGGGAATTATATGATTTGATTTTTGAAGACTAAACATTTGTTAACCTCTGCCTCACTCTGGGAAGGGGCTGGCTCTCCGATCTTTAGTTGGAAAGAGAGAACAGTGGTGTCTGACTAGTCAATTTTGCTAATGAGCTATTAGAAGTTGTTTCTGAGCTGTGCATTTTGCCCTCATTATAAGTTATAACTGTTTCCAGAAGCTAAGATTTCTGCCTGTTGTAATGAGAATGCTGGAGTGAAGCAGTTTTAATGAGCTATAGTGTGGATGTAAAGTAAAATAACATCTAAAAAATACCTCAAAGTGGAGTAACAGGAAGAGATAGTGAATTAAAACCAACTGAGGGAAACGGGGAGGGACAACTTTTGTTTTTAAATCATAGGCAGAACAATTAAGTTCTACACCCCCCAATCTAATCTGGATTAAATCTGGAAGAAATCTTAGGGGAGCAGGAAAAGATGCCCAGAAACTAACAGCCTCAGAGTAGAACAATGGGAGAAAACTCTTCTTGATGAGAAGGAAGAGAGTTGAACATTTTTTATTTCTAACCTCAAATCCTTTTCATGAAAATTAAAAGGGCAGTTTTCACAGTTGGCAAACAAAATCTGCCTGCATTCCTTCTCTCTGCCCCCTCCCCCTTTTGACATCTGATGCTAGCTTCACTTTGAAGTCAGCAAATTCATGCCTGAGGCTGAATTGGTGAAAATTCAACTAGTTTGCCTGGGGGAATTTTACCATGAAAAGCAGCAGGATCTGATGGAATTTCACCCAGATCAAATTGATGAATGACTGCTCCAGAGCAACCAGGTCCTTGTTAGACAATGAAAAAAAAGCTCACTGCTCTCTTTCGCATCGCTGAGCCCCAGTTTGCCCTCGCAGTGGCTTTAAGCTAAGGCAGCTCCACCGATGCCAATGCAGTTTCTTCTGATTTGCACCAGTGTGAGTTCAGGTCAGGCTTACCAGTTTAGGCTTGTGGTGGGTTGGGTCATAGTGATCCCCCTTGAGATTGTCACTGGATGGGCTGGTCATATCGCTGAACCCATCTTCTTGCCTTCTGGAGCACTCCACCACCCTGTCCTGCTGAACCAGAACCTCTGGTCTCCCCCAGCAAAGTCACAAAGTTGAAGTACCAGCCCACAGTAGAGCAACACAGACCTTGAGAGCAGCTCCGCTCTGGGAAGCCTCAACCACAGAGACTTGACACAGAACCCAGGGGCACAACCTCAGTGGGATGAAAACCACAGCTATATCCATCTCATTCTGCATAACTTTTTCCTACAGAGCAAGCACATACATTATTTACTCACTTTATCAATGAAAAAGAGAGATGCACAGCTATTGTTCCCTGAAGTAACAATTATTTACACTGGGTTTAATGATAAACAACAATGATTTTATTAAGAATAAAAAGTGGGATTTAAGTGGCTGCAAGTGATAACAGACAGAATAAAGGGTATGTCTACACTACAGGGTTGTAGACATAGCAAAATGAAGTGGCAATTTAAATAATCGCCACTTCATTTACATCAAAATGGCTGCTGCGCTGTGCCGATCAGCTGTTTGTCGGCACAGCGCTGGAGTCTGGACGGTTGGCAGTCGACATCAGAAGCCTTTGTTGACTGTCCCGTTATGCCTCCTGGGATGAGGTTTACTGGGGCGGTCAACAAAGGCTTCTGATGTTGACCGCTGAGCGTCCAGACTCCCGCACTGTGCTGACAAACAGCTGATCGGCACAGCACAACAGCCATTTTCATGTAAATGAAGCAGCGATTATTTAAATCGATGTTTCATTTTGCTATGTCTACAGCCCTCATCTACATGGCTCCATCGACGGAGCCATGTAGTGTAGACACACCCAAAGTGATTTAGTAAACAAAACAAAACTTGCCAGTTAAGCTTAATACAGTACAGGTACGTCTACACTGTGGCGCTATTTCGGGATACTTCCTATACTCCAAAATAGCTATTCTGCATCTTGACAGTGTGCCAGTTATTTTGAAATATCTTTCAAAATAACAGGCATGCTATTCTGACATCCCTATAAACCCTGTTCCATGACGATTAAGGAACATTTTACAATAGCAATTTATTTCAAAATTTGGGGCTTTGTAGACAGAGCCAAATTACAAAATAAGCTATTTCGAAATACACTCGAAATAAGCTATGCAATTTGCATAGCTCAAATTGCATAGCTTATTTCAAGCTAAGGGTTCAGTGTAGATGCACCCTGAAAGATCTTGTACTTCTCACACTAGTCCTTCTTTCAGGTAAAAATCCTTTGTAGGCCAAAGATGTCTTTTCTGACCTGGGTCCAGCAGTGCATCTCATTACTGTTCTTTTGTTCCATGTGTTTTCATGCATCCTTCTGGGGTGAGGAGGCAGTCTGTAAAGACAGTAGAAGACAATCATTAGGGTGGGAAGTCTTTGTTCATTTCTCCCCATCCTAGTGTAAAAGTACAAAATTCCATATGGATCCTAGCACTAGCTGGCCTGGTCATGTGTCTTGGCCACTTAGTCCAGATGTACAGGAAAAACAAGACTATCCACAGATCATTGTCTTGAGTATCAGACATTAAGTTCCTTAAGTACCGTTAATGTCCTTCACGAGCACATCTAGGTATATAAACAGGTTTATAGTTCATAGTTCTAACTTCTAATACAGGAATGATTCATGCACACAAATAGACTATACACAATCAGGGGACTGCAAGCTCTCCAGGGATAGGTTACATGCCCTGTTTTGCATAAAGCATACTTGAGTTATGCATATTCATATTAAAAATATTTCTATAAAGTATATAAAGGTGCAACATCACAAGGCCATCTTGAATTCAGTCACAGAGTAGCAGAGTGATAATTTCTGCAACCACAAAGGCTAGAACCAAACTCACAGCCCATGGGCCATCTATGGGCCAGAGCATATTTTCAACCTGGCAGCATGGCGGGGGCATGTGTGTGTGCCCGTCTCTGTTCCAAAAGTCCCACTGCTTCCCGCCACCACTCACCTTCTCCTCCCCATTGCATCCCCTCCCCCAAGGGATGTGGCCTTAGGGATTACTGGGAGGGCTTAGTGCAGGAGGACAGAAGCAGCACTCCTTGTGGTGGCAGGAGATCCAGGGAAGCAAGGCGAGTCATGCTCCAGCTCATAGATGTCCCATGGGCTGTGAGTTAAAGTCTCCTGTGCTAGAACTTTAGGCCCAAATCTGCTATGTTATTTAGGCTGCTAACTTCCTCTGAAAACAGTAGAAATTAGGAGCCTACATTTTTTTGTGGATCTGGGTTTTACTGACATTTATATTCATTAAATGTTAAAATGCTGTAGAAACTGATGTGGCCACAAGGAAACCTGGGTATCACATCTAGCCGTGGCTCTACCTTTGGCCCTGACAGGATAACTCCATTTCCACAGATGTCTCAGAGGAGACTTCAGCCCTGGGATGATGATAAATGTTCATCCCTAGGTCTAGCTCCTGGGATGTTTTATTTGCTGGGCCTTTCACGCCTCTTTTGCTCTCCCTGCACCTTCATAATAGCTTCTTATGGTTTGTCAAGGAGGGAGCCAACATGAAACAAAGTGCTTTGGCCAGCTGTGGCTGCCAGTCTCAGAATCGCATCACTGTGCCTTTCCCAGAGTCCAGACCATCCAGGATTCACCCCTCACTAGCAATTACTCAGCCGTTACGTGGTAAATCACCCTGAAATGAAATGGCCAGCATCCTGTGACCATAGGCAGGAAAAGAAAGCAGGACTCACGGACCCTGTTCCTGAGTATATCCACAGTCATCACATGTTTTCTTTTTACCTGCTAATATGTGGGAGTTAAAATTTAAAAAGTTTAAATTTTTGCACAACATGAAACTGATGCTCTGCCTTCTGCTTCCAACCCCGGATGGCTGCAGAGGGAGCCGATGACGAAAGGGCTGCCTGTATATTACTCTGGGTTAGCAGAACATTCTGTGGCAGAAAGGAGCAGTGCCCAGGTATGTGTGTGTGCCTGGGGGGGAGGAAGGGAGACTGCATGTGTGCAGGTGCAGAGGCGGAGGATTGTGTGAAATTGTGGTGGGAAGTGTGTGACTGAGGGCTACATGTGCAGGTATGAAGGTGTGTGTGTGAGAGGAGTGTGACTTTTACAGGAGCACGTGCATGCATGTATATAGGAATGGGGGTGTATATGTGTCACGTGGCTGGATCTTGAGGGGAGCAGCCAGATCACTGATGCACCTATAGGTGGGGTGTTGGCCCCAAAAATGGTATAGGAGGGGGCCATGTGAGGTATTGAATAGAAGCTTATTATCTGATAATCCTATATATGCTGTTCTTGTGTTTGTATAATGTCTGTGTGTGCAATTATGAGCATGTACTTGTATGGACACTGAAGATTTCCCTGCATGTGGTTAAGCATTAGGCAGGGCCGAGCCTGTGGACATGCTAATTACTGAGGCCCTGTGGAACAATGGCTCTCAATGGGCTATGGACACACCCAAAGAATGGGGGCTGTCACCTGAGAGCAGCCAGCAGGAAACACAGAGATTGGCCTCTGACCAGGTGACCTGCTGCATACAAGAAGAGGCCAGGAAGGAGGTATAAAGAGGCCATGTGGTCGATGCCATTTTGTTCTCAGCTCAGCACTTCATCCCAGAGGCAGCACTGCCGGGATCGAAGAGCCCAGAAGACCTGTGAACCCATCCTGATGATAGGATGTGCAATAAGAACTCTTAAACCAGCAGCTGTAACATCTCTGCTAGAGCCTGCATCGAGGACTGGGAGATTCGGTGCATGTAACGTACTGTACTTTAATAACCTTACTCTCATGCTTTTCTTTCTTGTGTTAATAAACCTTTAGTTGTTAGATGCTAAAGGATTGGCCCAGGGTGATTTGTGGGTAAGGTCCAGAGGGTAAATTGACCAGGGATCTGTGGCTGGTTTCTTGGAACTGGACAGAACTTGTTCAGGGTAGGTGGGATTGGGTGCTAGGACCCCCCAACCTGTGTATAGGCCCGGGGCCATCTGGGGCATGGATATTGCTGGGGTGTCAGAGGGGTTTTGCTCGTGAGGCTTCAGGCAGGCTGCTGAAGCGCTCTGTGGGACTGGTTTGTGGCCTGTGTGGAGAGGTCACCAGTCTGGGGGCTGTAAGGAGCCCCGGATTTGAGCAATTCGCCCTGAGCGGGCACCCTCAGCTGTGCCCAGACACGGCCCGGTCCATCACAATATGTTAGTGGCGAGTGTGTGTGCATTCATGTGATGGGAGTGTGTTTGTGTATATACCTGTGAGTGAAGGGCGTGCATGCAAATGGAAGCGTGTGCATGTGTGCATTTGTACAAGCAGTATGTCTATGAGTGCATGCAAGTTGTGTCTATGCATGTAAGTGAGAGAAAGAAGAGGGGAAAGGAGCCTGGGCAGTTGTGTTGACCTTTGCCCTGGCTCAGTGTCCATATCTATCACCACTTCTTTTCATTGTGGCAGCTTTCTCAGCAGGGGTTGGATACCGAGCCATGCAGTTCTACAGAGCTCCCAGCAATCAGCTGTAAAAAGTAAAGGGATTGGGGTGAGGGGAATGTGTCTCCTAATTGATTAGCTCCATGAATCACAGAAATGCCAGCCTGTCAAAGAGTAAATCACTGGAGCTGTCTCTGATATCTCCTTCGGTCAAGGACACACCACCCTACCACATATGTTGGCTTTCCCTCTAGTGTGCTTTCTCTCCTTCCCTTTCCTATACACTGTTGTGTTTTTTCATTTGGTGCCAGCAGCCCTGCCACCTTGTGCTATGGTGTCTTCAGCTCTTCCCTGCTAAGCAGGGCCGGTTTGGATTGGCGTGTCGATAGGAGATTGCCAAGCAAGGCCTGGGTGCCACAGGAAGTGGTTCTTATGACTCTATAGGGGCCATTCTCCTCTCTGAGGGCCAGACTGCAGTAACTGTACGAGGAGTGAATAGTTCTTGCCTCCAATGTGATTATTCCCAGCATAAAGTGTGTTTGAGTCTGAGTAAGGGTATTACAATGTGATAGCACTAATTTGGTGCTAAGGGGGCATTGTCGTGCGGGAGGTGGAAACCAGAAGTCTTGGTCCATTTAGTTAACTAAGGATCTGCTGTCATTTTGCCCACATTTCTTACACTAGTGGAGCTGCTCTGGCAATAGTGCAATGGTGGGAGACCGTAAGCAACAGCTCAGTGAAGATGCAACTTCTCTAATGGTATTTTGGCATCGCCACCAGAAACAGTTAATGAAAAATGCTGTTTGAACGAACAAAAAAATAATGAAGCAAATTTTTTGGAATCCCAGGTTTTGTTCAGTTCAAAGGTTCAGGGTGGTTGATAAAAGTTCAGCCACTGTGCTAATGATAATGCTCTTCTAGGTTTGTGTCATTTTACATATGACCTTGTCAGGCCGTAGACTGCAAGATGGGAAAAGGTTGCCTTTCATTTTTTTGTTAGCCAACCATGCCTGCAACCAAGGAATGCATCTGCTTTTTCGAAAAAAAAATTCAGAAAAGCAGACACATTTTCTTCGGCATCCCTGTACATTTTTTTGGGTGAAATTTTTTTAAATAAACGATTTTTAAAATCATTTTGTTTGCAGGGATGCCGAAAAAACGTGTCTGCTTTGCCATCTTGTGTAGGTGACACACCAAAGTGATGCTGCCCATTGGCTTAGATGCCAAATCGGGTGTGGGCTGGGTCTGGAGACAGCCTGGTTGTCTCTGTCACTCACTTGGACAGGATGTTTGTTTGATCATGGGAAGAATACTGAATGCCAAGATTTTCTGCAAGAAAACATTGCTTCCTTCCCATGTGGGATGGGCTGCTTGAGCTGCTGTCTACACCGCCAAAGAGCTGGCCCAAGAAGGGAACAGTCACTGACATTTACAGGCTGCCTCTCTCAGGGTATGTCTACACTACAAAGTTAATTCGAATTAACAGCAGTTAGTTCGAATTAACTTTGATAGGCGCTACACAGGCAAACCGCTAGTTCAAACTTAATTCGAACTAGGTAAACCTCATTCCACGAGGATTAAGTAGTTCGAATTAAGGGCTGTGTGGCCACTTAATTCGAACTAGTGGGAGGCTAGCCCTCCCCAGCTTTCCCTGGTGGCCATTCTGGGCACCACCAGGGAAACTCATCTGCCCCCATCCTGGCCCTGGAGCCCTTAAAGGGGCACGGTCTGGCTAGGGTGCCCGTGCCAGGTGCAAGCCTGCCAGCACCCAGCCAGCAGACCCCACACCTGGCACGGCTCGAGCCAGCCACCCGCTGCCACCCAGCCCTCCGCCTCTTCCCGGGTCCAGGCTGGCAGCTCCCGGGAGCCTGCACAGGTCCGCATGAGGCGGGCACCCACCTGGTCTAGTGCGGAGATCGTGGACGTCATCCACGACCTCCGCACTAAGCACAGGAAAGTGGCCGTCTAGGGCAGGAGAGCTGCCAGCCTGGCCACCCAGAAGCAGGTGTGCATGAAAATCAGGGTGGTCCAGTGAGACCCCCGACCCTGAGCCCTGAGCTTACAATGGCCGTACTGGGTCAGACCAAAGGTCCATCTAGCCCAGTAGCCTGTTTGCCGACAGCAGCCAATGCTAGGGACCATGGAGGGGATGGACCGAAGACAACGACCAAGCCATTTGTCTCGTGCCATCCATCTCCAGCCTTCCACAAACAGAGGCCAGGGACACCATTTCTACCCCCTGGCTAATACCACTCCATGGACCCAACCTCCATGAATTTATCTAACTTCTCTTTAAACTCTGTTCTAGTTCTAGCCTTCACAGCCTCCTGCAGCAAGGAGTTCCACAGGTTGACTATTTGCTTTCTGAAGAAGAACTGTCTGTTATTAGTTTGAAGCCTGTTACCCATTTATTTCATTTGGTGTCCTCTAGTCCTTCTATTATGGGAACTAATGAAGAACTTGTCTTGATGCACCCTGTCCACACCACTCATGCTTTTATAGACCTCTATCATATCCCCCCTCAGTCTCCTCTTTTCTAGGCTGAAAATTCCCAGTCTCTTTAGCCTCTCTTCATATGGGACCTGTTCCAAACCCCTGATCATTTTAGTTGCCCTCCCCTCTCCCACCTACTTTTCCCAGTCTCCCAGAGTTTTGTTAAGTAAAGAGAGTTTCTATTTTTGACCACACGTGTCCTTTATTTTGTACATCAGGAAGGGGGGCTAGGGAGGGGTAAGTGGAAGGAGGTGAGGGAGGAATGGGGTACGAGCCCCCGATTAGGAGGACTAGGGTGGCTCTGCCGGCTTCTCGGGGTGAAAAATCTCCTGGAGCCCCTCGATTGACCCCCCCGGATGGCAGCCTGCGGCAAGTGCAGCTGGGCTGATGGCCGAGTGCTGTGATGTGCCAAGTGTGGGCACTTAGTGCACTCCAAGCCAGGACTGCTTTGCAAGCGGGGAACCCCTGAGAACTGCCTGTCTGGGGTGGGGGTTGGGTCCCTTTAAGCACAGTTCTCGGCCAGCCTGAGACAGCAGCTCCACGCTCTAAGTCCTAATCTGATGCCCTGCCGGCACTGCTTCCGGCCATCCTTAACCTCGGTTCAGGGTCTGCTCAATGTGGACATGATAGTTCGAATTAGCAAAACACTAATTCGAACTAGTTTTTAGGTCTAGATGCACTAGTTCAAATTAGCTTAGTTCGAATTAACTAATTCGAAGTAAGTTAGTTCGAATTAGTGCTGTAGTGTAGACATACCCTCAGAGGTCACTGGAAGCACAAGATGCCCTCTGCACACCTGTCTTCACAATAGGCGCTAATGGCGGAGTAACGTCACTGACAGAGCATGAGAGGGGCTGCTTGTTGCCTGCTCCCTTCCTCAGAAACAGAGGCCTCGTGGCCATTCATGGTGGTGCAACGGATTGCACATGTTTGACATGTTCTTCTTAGAACAAGAAGCAATGGGCTTAAACTACAGAAAGGGAGGTTTAGGTTGGAAATTAGGAAAAAGTTCCTAACTGTCAGGGTGGTTAAACACTGGAATGAATTGCCTAGGGAGGTTGTGGAATCTTCATCTCTGGAGATATTTAAGAGTAGGTTAGATAAAGGTCTATCAGGGATAGTCTAGACAGTATTTGGTAGGGCAGGGGATTGGACTCGATGACTTCTCGAGGTCCCTTCCAGTCCTAGTATTCTATGATTCTATGACAGGCAGTTGACAATGCTTTAGGATCCCCCAGTGACAGCGCTCACTGTTGCTCCAGCTCCCACCTCCTTCAACATTCACTCTGGGTAGTGAGGCACTGGGATGAATACAGAGAACAGCAACAAAACAAAAGAGAGAAACTAGTTGAGAGTTAAAATTACAATGAAAGCAATCACAGAGAAAGATTAAAGACAAGACGCATGAAAGGAGGGATAGAGCTGGGGCTAAGGCACAGAACAGCCACTGAGAACAACTGTTTTTGTTTCCTGATTCTGCCCCAGGCTTCCTGTGGGATTTGGGCAAGTGACAGAATCTCCCTGTTTCTCCGTTCCCCCTCTGTAACTGGGGAAAATGACCTTATAGGAGCTGAGTGAGGGCAAATCCTTTGAAGTAAGTATTAGACATGGTAAAAGAAATACTGGAGAAAGGAGATCAAGGACATTGGTTGAGTGCCAGAACTCCCATTGCCTTCCCAGATATGTAGGCTATCAAGTATCCCTCCAGCACAGGCAGATGTTGCTTTTAAAAGATGAGCTGTCAAAGGACAGATGACCATTGGAGACTCTTTCTAGGGCATAAAGATAGTGAATGTTTCACAATTCAGAATAAAAAGTAATCCACCTTCTCATGATTTCTGTACGTACTGGCACATTAGATACTTCCTAGACATGGTTATTAATGAGTGAACTCCAGAAAAAGGGAAAAACTGATTATTAGAAAAACCTAGATGATGGCATAAGCCTTATACATTCCCTTCTCGCTTGTATAACATTTTCACTGAGAAACACTTGATGGAACAGCATATATATACATCTTTATCTTGGACAGATCTTTGGAATCTTCTTAAAGATCAGCGGCACTTTGAAGCTTCTATTTGCAACACTTACATGCAAAGGTGATAATCTGTGCTGGGTTGACTTTGCTATTTCCTCCCAGTTTTGAACAAAATGAATCCAGATCTACATTTAAGATGCTCCAAATGTGATTATCAGTTGCTCTCACATTTGCATTATTCACGCCCCGTACATGTGCTGGACTGGGGCATCGATCCGCTAGTTCATTTGTTCCAAGTCGTCAATCCATTGCCTAGTTAACCCTTTATTTGCCATTCTGGTGACAACTTTGGAGTACAGAATGCTAGAGGGTCAGACAATGTTGCAATAGAGCTCTGTAACACTAGAGTGAAATGGCCATCATGCAGCAGTGAATTAGGTCCAATGTCGGTGGATGGTACAGTCCTAAAACTATTGATTGTACCAGCAAAGCCCACTTAACATGCATGGCAGGAGCAATATGAATCTACCTTAACCCAGTGAAAACAACAGCCTTGAGCAACAGCACAGAAGAAAACAATATTCTGGGACTTTACTACATCATATCACCTTCTGTTTCATAAGAATGTAAGACCATAAAAATGACCATACTGAGTCAGAAAAAACATCCGTCTATCCCAGTATCCAGTCTGCCAACAGTGACCAATGCCAGATGCCCCAGAGGGAGGAAACACAACAGCTAATCTTCACGTGAGTCCTTGCCTGTCATCCATTTCCAGACAAACAGAGGCTAGGAACAACATTCCTATCCATCCTGGCTAATAGCCATGAATTTATCTATTTTTTTTGAAACCCGTTAAAGTCCTAGTCTTCACAACATCTTTTGTCAAGGAGTTCCACAGATTGACTGTGCACTGTGTAAAGAAAATTTCCATATGTTTGTTTTAAACCTGCTACCTGTTAATTTCATTTGGTGATCCCTAGTTCTTATATTTCAGGAACAAGTAAATAACTTTTCCTTATTCACTTTTTCCACATCAGTCATGATTGTATAGACCTCTATCATATCCCCCCCCCCCCCTTAGGCTGTGTCTAGAGTACAAAGAAAAGCTGGAAAAAGATACGCAAATTGCGAATGCAAATTCTGCTTTTCTTCCGAAAGAGGCTTTTCTGACATTGGCCCGTGACATTGGACCTCTGGTATCCCAGAAAAACTCTGCAGTCTACACGTACCCTTAGTGTCCTCTTTTCTAAGCTGACAAGTCCAAGTCTTTTTAATCTCTCTCTTTATATGGGACCTGTTCCAAACCCATACTCATTTTTGTTACCCTTCTCTGAACCTTTTCCACTGCCAATATGTCTTTTTGAGATGAGGCAACCACATCTGTACAGTATTCAAGATGTGGGCAAACCATAGTTTTATTTAGGGACAATAAGATATTCTCTGTCTTATTCTCTATCCCTTTATTTTTCAGGCTCTGGATCTGAGCTATGTTCAAGCGAATTAGGCTCTTGTTAGTATTCAGTATTTAGGTGTGTAAATAGAGAGAAGATGGATGGGAGGGGGGAGTTCATTGTTTAGAATTGTTAATTTCATGGACCTTGCATACCTGGTAATGGGACACAGCTTGCTTCTGTCATCTGAAAGAACATGGGCCCCTCTCTAATTTCCATGAAATAATTTTTCTCTTTATTTATCTTAAATAAACAAAGAGTTCAATAAAGATAAAACATGCAAGGAAAAATGCAACGTGAAATAAATGTTTTTACTCAGCAGGGGAAGGGAGTACTAGAGGGAAAAATTCTGGAAGGCCAAAGCAACAAGGAAAGGCATTCATTCTTGCCAGGGAAACACAGAGCTCTGAATTTCGGGACTTGTCAGGTATGTCTAAATGGAATGTCTACTCTGAATGACAGATTTCCAAACAGTTTACTTTAAAATGTATATGTAATTTGCTAGTTTTAAGTCTGCATATAAATTCCAGGTCAGACTTACACGGATTTATTTATTTTTAACTAAAGCTTTACCTATAATCTCTAAGAGTCGGATCAGTTCATCTGTGCAGGATACAGTTATCTGGGAGGCTGATCATGCATGTGTGTAATGCACATGCAAAGGACAAACAATGAGGAGTCTTGTAAAGACTAACAGATTTATTTGGACATAAGCTTTCATGGGTAAAACCCATTTTGTCAGAAGCATGGTGTCTCCATGGACCTAATGAAGTGGGATTTACCCACGAAAGCTTATGCCCTTAATAAATCTGTTAGGGTATGTCTACACTTGCCCCCTAGTTCGAACTAGGGAGGCAAATGAAGCATACTGAAGTTGCTAATGAAGTGCGGGATTTAAATATACCGTGCTTGATTAGCATATTCACGGCTGGTCACCATTTTAAAATGCCAATAGCCCGAATTAACTCGCCACGTGTAGATGCGGTAGTCTGATCCAAAACCCTTCCCTCAAATTAACTGTTACTCCTCGTGCAATGACATACCCCTTAGGGTATGTCTACACTAGCCCTCTAGTTCGAACTAGGGTGGCTAATGTAGGCATTCGAACTTGCAAATGAAGCCTGGGATTTAAATACCCCAGGCTTCATTTGCATGTTCCTGGGTGGGCACCATTTTTAAATCCCCTTAGTTCGAACTGCTGCTACACGCAGCAGTCAGAAGTTAATCCGAACTAAGTCCTTAGTTCGGATTAATTGATACATCTCATTGCAGGCAGTCAGTTCGAACTAAGGGGATTTAAAAATGGTGCCCACCCAGGAACATGCAAATGAAGCCTGGGGTATTTAAATCCCAGGCTTCATTTGCAAGTTTGAATGCCTACATTAGCCACCCTAGTTCGAACTAGGAGGCTAGTGTAGACATACCCTTAGTCTTTAAGGTGCCACAGGATTCCTTGTTTTTGCAGATACAGACTAGACATTTCACAGCCACATTGCTAACATCCTGCTGATAGATAGAGGCTACCCCTCTAAGACATGCAAAGGAAATGAGGCCCATCATAGATCTCATCATCCTCTGCTTCCAAGTGTAAGGTGCACTTCTTCCACCTGCTTTCTCTAACATCAACACTGATCAGCATTTAAAAGAAAACATTTGCTTTATAAAAGCTCTCCAAACAAATCACCACAAAGCACACATGATTCTATCCTTGGGAGAGAGAACAAAGATACTGCAGTGATGAAAGTGGTGTAGTGACCTACATAGACTACTGCGTTGAAGCACTATTGAACCAGGGACTGCAGATGTACAGGCTCAAATAGGGAAGGCTGTTTGATTATATCTAGGTGCAGAGTTTGCATCCCAGTTCACTTGTTCCAATGCCTATGCTGGCATGACATTAGGAACATCACAAACCAATCATGTGAGAGAGGGGGTTAAGAACCAGAACTCCAAAACTAATTTTTTGCCCCTCCACAGCCTCTAGAGACCACTGACATTTTAATCCCAGGATGCTTTGTGTTACATTCCACAAAATGTCTAAACATATATTTAAAAATATATCGGAAGGTATATGTCATTAGGACTGGCTCATATTCCTGTAAATTTCATTACCACTGCTAGTTATACTGGGGCAGGTTTTTTCTTACAGCTCAAAAGAAAGGAAACTATGTTCTTTAAAAGAAGCCTTAGCCCATATACAACAGATTTTTTTTTTGTCCCACCTTGGGGTCAGAACCATCAGGGTTCAAAAATCAGGAAGTTGCCTGCAGTCATGCAGGAATCTGAGGGATCTACTCCCTGTGACTTGGAGTGCTAAGAAGAGCTCTGTACAAGTCTTGAAAAATTTAGTGAGGCTGCTGCTATGCAAAAATGATACAGGGTCCATGAGCATAACATCTGTCAGAAAAGCTGGCAGCTGGCAGAACCCAGAGTCAAGTAAAGGAAATCCTGGAGAGAAATGAGTTGTAATTTGCAAATCAGATGTTGAGCAGTGGAGGTGGGGACTTGCAGGATAGAAGGAAGAGAGAGCAGGGAGTCAGCTAGATGTGTGGTTGTGAGGATTACTGACTAAGCCTATAGCTATACTCGAAAGGTTTGGTGACAAAAGTGCTGTCAACATGCAAAAGTCACCAAAAGTGAAAACTGATCACACCAATTTTTTTGCCTCCCATTGTTGACATTTCATGGCCACATTGCTAACAGCCTGCTGACAGACAGAGCAAATCAATGTGGGTAAGCATTCCACAATGCAGTGTTGTGGAAAGGTAGAGCTGATCCCTGTGGTTTTTGGGATTCCTTTGTAGCTCTGTGTGTTCTCTGTGCTGAGGAATGTCAAATGAGCACTGCAGTTTCTCCCACCATCTCCTTGCAGTAGCAGTCTGCCTGCTCAGCTGTCAGACACTTCCTGGAACTTTGAAAGGAGAGGGGGCACAGGCCTGCAGGGCAGCAAAGATCACAAAACTCTGAGCACAGTCATCAGAGCAGGCATTGTGAGATACTGGCAGAAGCTAGTTCTCTTGATAAAACAAACAGCAGAGTCCACATTGGCTCTTTGCTGACAATAAAGAGAGGGACAAAGAAAAAAGTCTCTTGCAGAGGTGGAAGATTTTTGTTGCCAAAACTGAGTGTTTTTCCTGACAAAAGTAGCGTTTCAGTATAAATGCTCTCACTGTTTTGTTGCCAAAAGGCAGTTTTTGGTGACAAAATGTGCCAGTGTGGACAAGCCCTAATTTATCCAGGGACCAGAATAGTAAATATCTAGAGAAACAACACATGTGGAGCAAGATTGAGTGCTCCAAGGTAGGAGAGGGAAGGGGAACATAGATGGATGTTCACATCATTTTTCTGTTTGTTCCAAAATGGCTCCGTTGTGTGTTTCATTATGATCCATATGCTGCTCTCTGATTATTGAAGACTCTGAGATCACCTAAATTTGACCCCCCCCCCACACACATCAATTTTACACAAGTTTTACTCCATTGTCTTGAGGGGAGTTACTCCTGATTTACACCAATGCAGACTCAATCCCTGTATTCAATGCAGCTATAAGTAGATTAGGGACATTTGTCACGGCTGTGCTTCTCCAGATCTATAACAGAGTAAAGCCATTGAATTCAATGCAGAGCGAAGTAAAACAGAAGAAGTGCATGAATGAATCTGGCTCTAGAAATGTCTCCCATTTGTTCAATTCAGCCACATTTCCTGAGGCAACCTATAGAGCCAGGGGGCAAATTTATAAAGTGCTGTGGCCAAGGATCAACATTTCCCCTCCATTCTCAGAGCACGAGAAGATTAATCTGCCACAGGCTGTATTCTTTAAGTGTGTGGTTTCCTGTCTACACTGCAGGCTAAAGTCAAGTGAAGATACATTAATTGAAGTACCTTAACTCAACTTTTGGCACTGTCTTCACAGCAGGACATTAGAGGAAGAACACTTTTCCTTCAACTTCCCTTACTCCTTGTGAAATGAGGGTTACAGGAGTCGGAGTAAGAAGTCCTGCAGCTCGCCATAAAGGCTTGGTGGGTGGATGTGCTCTTTGTCAGTTTGGAATAATGTCAGTTATTCTGAAATAATGCTGCTGTGTAGACATGCCCTGGGTGAAACAGAGAACTGAGCAGTCACCTATTTGCCCTGGACTCAGATCCTTTGCATTCTCCCCCTCACTCTCTTTGGAGGGTATTTCAGAGACAGACGGTGTGGAACTAATCTGCATGTATAATACACATTGTTATTTGTTCTCTCCATCTGCAGGCAGGCAGCAGAATCCCCCACATGGTTCCCTCCAAAGGAGGGCTCAGGGCAGCTGTTTGACCTCATCTTGTGTTGTGCTACCTAGAGGGGTAGCCAAAATTCGCTCTACCTGCCCCTTAGCCTGTCATACAGGTGAACAGCAGACACCTTGGATTTGTACCCAGTCTACACAGATGCACATCATACATCACTTGGGAGCCTTATTATGCTTCCTTTAAGATGAGGTCTGATGTGGAATTGTCAAGCTGTGCAAATAGGATGAAACAGTGATTCTAGTAATATGTTAAAATGACCACTTTGACATGTTTGCACTCACTTCTAGGTAGTTTATTTTAAGACATACAAGTGGATTTCTTTGCAACCTCAAACAACTGTCAGGGAAAAACAAACTCTAATAATAAATTTGTACAGGTATCCCTGACATGCAGTAGCACTGGAGACATTCTAGTTAACATCGTTATCATTTTGTTCATTTTTCTGATGTCTGTCGAGAGCATGTGGTTTACCATTAGTCTTCAGTGCCTTGGCTTCTTCAGCACTTCTGTTGGTGATGAACTCTGTTACTTCACTACTGGAAAAGCCTCCAGCAAGAGGGTGTGTTTGGGTTGCATGTGTTTCTGCGCAGCCAAGGGTATTTTGAACCAACTCTTCATTAGGGAATTTGACAAGTGACTGTCTGTTGTGTATCACATTTTGAAACTTTCAGTGGAGGCCCAGGGCAGCTACCAATCAGCTGATATTTTTTGCATCCAACCTTAGATCCAGACCAGCGTTGTCTTTCTTCAGTTTTCACAGGGTTATTATTGTCATATCAATCTCAGGCTTTGATTAAAGAATTAGGTTTGTAAAATCCTTTTAGGACATGCTTCAAGTACCCAGCAGCCAATTCATCAAATGCGTGGAACTTGTTTCCAGACATCATTTGCATGACAGCCATGGCATCTTGGATGCACACTGTGGTTTCTTTGTTGCATGCTTTTAGCACATGGGTTTGTTTAGCTTGAGCTTCCAGCTGATACTCTAATTCAGCATTGCCTGTTCTCATTATTCCATCAGCATGGAAGAAGGACATAGGCACAGGTCCTGTTGGGTGACTGTGCCAGTCTATATTATTATTGTCACGTTTTTACAAGCCTATGATACCTTTTGTACAAAGTAGGCCCTATGAGGTATCACTTGAAAAGCCATAATGCTAAATATCATTATTCTGTTAAACTATGCACGGCGATGCAATATATGAAGTTATAAGGATGTTACTGAAATATTTGTCATTCTGGGTTTTTCAGAGACAAAGGGCAGATCTATACTAAACCTATGGTCGGCTTAAGAAAAGCAACTCCAGCTACTTAAATAATGTGGCTGGAGTTGACTTACCTTAAACCAAATATCTCCGGCATCCCCATAGCAGGAGGTTGACAGGAGAAACTCTTCCATTGACTTCCCTTACTCCTCCTGACTGCCACTATGAGAAGTTCTGGAGTTGACAGGGGGCATCCTCAGCATTCGATTTAGTGGGTCCTTACTAGACCTGCTAAATTGAACACTGGAATTTCGACCTCTGCAGTGTCAATCCTCCATTTAATATAGACATGGCCAAAGACACAAGCACACAGACAGGTGTTAAAGGGTCATCACCTACTTAGGCAGCTATCTTCCAGTGAGGAGGACGTGCAAAGAAGAAATTTACACTTCATGACAGGGAGGATTCATACCTCACAACCATGACAGTGTGTCAGCATGACTCAAAAAGGGTTTCTAGCACAATTATAAAGAAGGATAAAAACACTTGACTCGTCCCTTTTCTCCCATCCCTTGGCTCGTGGCATCAAAAATTCTTAAATAACTTAACAAAGGGGAGCAATCACAGCTATCCCCACTCGGAATCACTTGCAATCTACTTTTCTGTTGTCGATAAACTTCTCTTATTGTTTTATCTCAAACAGGGTATTTGGATTAGAGTGTGTGGGAAGTTCCATTTGGGATAACAAGACCAGCACTTTTATTTTTTCCCCTGGATGAAATGATGGGCTCCTTATGAGCTTGTACTGTACAGAAGGCTACTGAGTAGAACAAGACACATGTTTCTTATGGAACAAGGATGGGATTAGAAAGCTTGCAGGTGTTGCCCCATATGTAATTCATGAGTGACAGGTCAGAGTGCTCCTGTATTTGGCTGGGAGGGAATTTGCTTGCTGAAGGCCACGTGAGCAGGCCAAGAATGGCTGTTCTACCAGAGAAGCACTGTAAAAGGCACCCAAGGCCTGATAGTTATTGGGACAATGCTGTTTGATAGTCCAATTTGTACCCTGGGGAATGTGACATCGACTACAAAGAGTTGCCATCAAAACAGCCTCTGCACCTTTTTAAGTGCAGAACTCTCCAAAAAACAATTTCTCACCTGATCACTTCTGGGATTGTCCTTCTCTTGCCAGACTTCAGTTTGGCCTTCTTGGCCACATGAGCAAATGTTCTTGACTAGGCTTTATGAAATAACATGCCCCTTTGAAATCACAAATCTCTCCCTTCCTTCTTCACCAACACCTGCTATTTTAAGCAGACTCTTGTACACCTGATATTGCAAACTGGCTAGTAGATTTGTTAAGCATCTCGACACGATTCTGTATTGAAGAGGTTTGTCATATGGTGGATGACCCAGTTGGTGGGAGCTGCTCATTCTCCCCCTTCACTGCAGAGTCGTGGAGGCTAGGAGTTGTTTGTGGACTATGTCTTCACTGCTTCTTGTTAGGCCACCTTTCTTTCTCTCGTAGCTTTTTGGGTATTCACAGTATGAAACAGTGTATCATCCTCTCTAACACTCACACTGACCTGTGCATGTGTCACTGAAATAAAAACCTAGTTTCTAAAGTACTTCAAAGACTCGTCCTGTATGCAGAGACAATTGCAAATTAAACTTTCTACCAGGCAGACATTAGATGCTACATGGGATGTTCAAAAGGTTAGAATTGGACAAGTATGGCCAGTATTTAATTTGTAATGGAAGAAATGCCAGCACTCAAGCACTAACGGTGCAGGGGCTAATAGGAATTTTTGAACATTCAGAACTAATGCAGCAAGCCCAAAGGTGCTGGGACTATGAACTGCCAAGCCTGGTGTAGTAAGATGAGGATCTGAAACATAAGCCCACATATCACAGGCCGGGTAAAAGGCCTGAGGCCTAGACAACAATGGTCAAGGCTTTGCTAATATAAAGCAAAGTTAAGCTGTGAGCAAGAGGCAGGCCCTGCTCACAGAAACTGGCAAGAACAGGGCTGATATTACAGAAACACTCAGACCTAAGAGGTACTTGGCACAGTCTGGAAGCACATTACAAAGGGGTCATAACAACACCTCATTAAGAGACATCTTGGTACCAGCCCCTCATCCCAAATAATATACATACCAACCCCTAGGTTCAGGACTGGGTCTAAATTGACAGCATGATGGATGGTAAGTGAACCCCCCTTCCGTGAGGTAAGGGGTGGTAACTAGCTAACAGAGGGTGGCAACTTGATACATCAAGAGTGTTTGTACCTGTGTATAAAAGTGCACCCCAAAGGGTGATCATTCACTGACCATTGGGGCGGGGGAGGGTGCTAAAATCCAGAACGTGTAGTGGGGCGTTAGTCCATTGTCACAGCTTACATAGGTGTAGTGGCTAAGTGGTGTGTTTTCGCTGATAACTATTATTGCATGATGCTTGGCAATAAACCTACTTGGGCACTTTCAATCCTTATTTGATTTGTGGTCTCTGGGGGCTCTCTCGGGAGTCTGTTGTGTTGACTAATTGTGCATGGTTAACGCGTTAGACAGGGGAGCACATGCACTCAGCCGAAAGTTTATCATCATTGATGGAGTAGAGGAACCCATTGGGACGACCCTGCTTGACTGATGGATGACGCCTGGAGGTGCCAGAGATCAGGAGTGGCAAGCCCTGACACTAATTTAGCACTGAGCATTGCATGAGGCATTCAGATACACGTATGTCTGTCTATCCACTATTCCGTACAAACGCAGGGCGTATGATCAGTACTACTGGCTCTGTAATGAGGTGGCACCCCCTCTTGTGAGCACCACTGGCCAGGAGTGTGTCTGCATCTCTCTCAGCCTGTGGTGACCTCTATCTGTGGTTTCTCAGGTGGGTGTTCAGTGACTTAGCATCCCAACTGAGCCACACTCACAATCTGTATGTGAAACTAACCAGACCCTTTCTGGGGTTATACAGTCCAATGAGACCTATCCCAGTACCCCTCCATGGTGTCTTTGTCTATATCAGAGGCAGCAAGCCGAGGAGCGGGGGACCAGGAGCCAGTGCTTTAAAGCCAGTTCCCTCCAGAACTGTCTCCATGGTGCTGAGGGGGCGAGAGCGGAGGCAGGCAGAGGCGCAGCCAGGGAGAACTGGCAACCAAAATGACTTCACTCCTCACCCTTAAATAGGTTTTGCCTAAGGTGGGACTCCTTTCTGTTCAGTCTAAACTTTCCCTGTGCTCTTGTGAGAAACTATGGATCCCAGCATCAGGGGACAGGGTCACATGTCTTAGTAGGACCCACCATAGCCCCTCCTCCCAGGTTTGCAGGAAAAACAAATCTATTCACAGATCATTGTCCTGAGTATCAAGCCATACACTCGAGGGTGTCCTGACCCATCACAACTGGTGCCAAGCCCTTTAAGCAGTTCTTTGGGTGTTACTAATGGCCCTCACTTAGGACGTCTACTTTAGTGACACAGGTTTATACTTCATATTTCTAACTTCACATGGAGGACTGATATATGCATGCAGTAGATTATAACCTTTTCAATTATATGTCACGGGAAGTATTTCACATAAAGCATATTTCATCTATGCAATATTTATATCTGAAGCATATTTTCATAAAGCATATTGAGTGCCACGCTACAGAGGTGTTTACATCTGAAAAACCAGGGCACAGGTATGTAGGTGTAATGTCGCAGACAAAGAAGTGAAAAACTTTGAAAAGTTACCTCTGAATGTCTTTAATAAAACTATGTCTGCCCTACTATAGAGTTTAAATGGCATGATCTCCCCTGGCCAGCTTGACACTGTAGTTTTTTAAATACATGTGGTTCTAAAGTTGTGTGTGTGTGTGTGTGTGTGTGTGACAGTGTGTTTGCGTGCATGTGTATAAATATTAAAAGCACAAGGGTGAGAATACACGTGGCCTTCTAAACGAGGTTATATATACACACAGCTGTTGTGCTGTCAGAAAATGTAACAAACCCACATTTTTACCAAGAGTGTGAAAGTCAAATCCGCACGCAAAGTGAGAGAGAGCACATATGTTTGATAAACTGCATAGGACATGGTGTCATGCCGTTAGCCAAATCCTGGTCCTGCAGAGGTCAACTGAAGGTTTGCCATTGACTTCAAAGGGATCAGGATTTGGCAGGTTGTATTTCTGGTATTTTCTTTGGATTAGCCAGATCCTGCTGCTGAAAAGGCAAAAGTACCACAGTACCAACCAGTCACAGCCCTTCTCTGATCTCTGAGTCCTCAGCCACGCAGAGGAGACATAACAATGGAATGCTACAGAGAGTTGAGCATGGGTGGGCAAGACGTGGGCTGGAAGTGGTCTGCCAAGCCTTTTAATTTGGTCCATATGCTCCCTGCAACATGGAGCATCACTGCTCATGGTGTCTAGCTGCTCTCTGTCGCTCTCCACTCCTATTGGCCGGAAACTGAGCATTGGGAGCTAAGAGATTTTGCTGGGAGTGGGGGAAGTGCAGCACAATTTCTCAGCTCCCATTGGCTGGTTTCCAGCCAATAGGAGCTGAGAGATTTTGCTCAGGGTGAGGGCAGGTGTGCAAAGCTCTGCAGCGCAGAGATCCATGAGGAATAGCGAGCCGGGGGCTGCTGGTAGGCAGGCAAGCCTGCTTGAGAGTGCTGCTGGCTGGGAGCTGCTTAGGTAGCCACCTCCCAGCCAAAGCCTGTTTCTGGCTCACCACCCACTCCTGTACATACTCCTATACCCCTCCCACAGGCCAGAATCCTCTCCTGCACCCACATCCCCTCCTGGACCCTGCACTCCAATCATCTGCCCTAGGTCACCAACCCCTCCTTCACCCAAACTGCCTCACAGATCCCTCCTGCACTCCAGTTCCCTATCTCAAGCTCCCTTTTGCACCTACCATCATCCCCAATCCTGCCCCCCCCCCCATAGAAAAGTGAAGCCCTTCACCACTTAACAAATTGTTGGAGTGCCCCCCCAATCAAGAATTATTGCCGACCCCTGAAATAGAGGATGGCCTGCACCAGGATCTAGACCTCCCGGGGATTCCCTGCTAGAAGCTGGCCAGGAAGGAAGTAGAGCTGTGTTAGGAAGGTTGATATTGCACAATTCTCCACCTCTAGGAAGCAGCACTCAGAGTCAGGCTCTGCTCCTAATAGTAAGGCACACGGCCACAGCCCAGTTGTGTGAGCAGCTGGCAGGCTCCCCTACAAAAGGCTGCAGAGGTAAAGGGAGCTCACTCTCATCCTGACCAGCAAGGGAGAAGGAGCTGGGTCCCAGTAGGGCAAGGAACCAGAGGAATGTTGGACAGAGAAGTGCTAAGCAGGCTCAGGGGAGCTGGAGAGGCGCTCCAGCCTCATATCTGCCAGGGTGTGGGCCTTGATACAAGGGCTGAGAAGGTGCCAGGGTCACAGTGAAATGGACCAGTGAATGGGACTAGTCAAGGGAAAAGGAGGGCAGGAGAAGGCTGCCACCAGAGGGTTCCTGGGTCAGAGTATTGGGCGGACCAGGGTCCTATTCCCCTTCCCTCCTGCACTGCACCAGGCCACACTGGAATGTGGCCTGTACAGACTGCAGCTTGGTCCTGAGGCAAGGGGCTAGACTTTGGGGCTGCAGTTAGCCATGGTGGCAGGTGTAATAACTGAGGACTGCTGATACCTCTGAAGGGGGCAGAATGGAGTGGTGGGCACTGCTGGAGGGCAGTATCTTGAACAGGACACCGTGACACAGAGAGTGATGTGGCTCCCGAGCCAGAGGATGGAGACAGTGGAGCAGAGCGACAATGAGTGAGACACTGGCCAGAAGGCAGTGCACTCCAACAAACTGAGCTAATCCCCGGTATGACCAGCAGGAGACAACGCATCTGTAAGTCAACCAAGTTACAAAGCTCATAAGAAACAGGCTCTTATGTGATCGTGGAGAGCTTTCTGCTTCCAGACACAGCCTGTGGCACTGTTATGCTGAAAGATGCTCCTGCCTGGCCCATCAGAGATCATTGATGAATAAGCCTCCACGTTGGAATTCTCCATAGAAAGAGTGAAAGGATGCCATGCAGTGACCCAGTCGAGAGTCTCAAAAGGGGCTGTGTAGATTTGGCTCATCACCGCAACTTTTCAACAGGCCCTTTATGTTGCAAAATAGCTGCAAAACCTTGATAATGTGCCAGCTCACTTTGGAAGGCTACATGGTCCCTAGTGAGGAGTGGGATAGGTTTCCCAAAGTAGAAAACATAAGGGCTGGGGCAGGAAGAGGAGAGCTTCTAGAATGGGACAAGAGTCCAAGAGGAAGTAGGACTAAGGCAGCAGGACCAAGGTGGAAACAGAGCAGAGGTTTCTGCAAGAAGGGAGTTGCCTGCATGCTGGTTGTCACCCACCCCCATCCAAGGAACATTTTTTTGTGTATAAGCAAAATACACTGAGAAAATTCTTGACCCCAGGGTCCTTATCCTAATGGGAAACTCACCTGTGAGCCACCCACAAATCTGCTACCATTCAGCCAAGGGTCAAGAGCATGATGGTGAATCTTACCCAGACTATTGCTCCAGAGCAACATGAAACTGACTAATACCTTGTCTCAGCTATTCAGAAATGCTCAAACCTCAAATTCTGGTATTTAATGTGCCTTTGGGAGAAGGCCCTGGCCAGGGTGAGTTTGAGCCCTGAGGTTTGGTACATGTTAGAGATGCACATTCCATTGATTATCATTCTATCCAAAGGAATTCTTCCACCCCTCGTTGGAACAGGGTTGGGGGGAGAGGGAGTTGGGAAATAGGAGCCATGCGCCTTTTGATTCAGCTAAACAACATCCATGGAAGATCCATTTGGGTTCAGGGAGCAGAGTGGGCAGGGAAACAGTAATAGGGCAGGGCAGGAGCTAGTCTCTCAATTTCTGGCATTGAGCAAGCACTGCTGTCCATCACTTCCTTGCTAATGCTGGGTCTGCAGAGCAGAAAGCATTGGTCGGGGAATGGCATGAGAAGCCAAGAGGCTGAACTGTCCCCGAGTGTCTGGGTAAACAGAGGCACACTTGTCTGCTTCTCCGTGCCTAAATAGGGCAGCGGAGAGTACATGCGTGGATGCTCTGAAGTGGGGCTGGAAGTGGTAGGTGGGAAAGAAATGGTTATTGAAACACAGAGCACATTGCAGGCTGCTCAGAGATGCGGAGATAACCGCTTTCCTTAACGGCTTCCAGGTACACAGCCTGGCCTCCTCACCCTCGGCACAGCTCTCAGGATGTGTGGTTAACTCAGCAGGATGGCCTGGCCTGCCATGGCCTGCTTGATTATTATCCATACAGAGATTTTGAAAGCTATTTAAAATGCCCATGATTGTGTGTGCACTAGCTGGCAATTTACCAGTGGGGGGCACTGCGTTGCACTCGGCAGGACTGCGGCATCGTAAACAGCTGTTGTGCTGTTAGTGCATCAGGGAGGGAATGGGCATGTCTGTCTGGCTCTTTCCCATGCTCACTCCCTTGCCTCTGTCTTTTCCTGGTTGCTCCCCTCCCCCTCTCATTCCCATATGCTGTTAAAAGCCTGACGCAAATCAAGGAAGAAAGGCTTAGCCTCATATTTGTTGTCCTGAGCATTTCTTCCCCTAGTCCTGCGTGGACACATCTGGCTAAATTCTCCTCTCATTTGCACTGATGGCTCTCCCTGGGCTCTTTGCCAGCGTAATTAAGGGGAGAATTTGTCTCCGGGTATACTCTGTGGATGCCATAATAGCCTGGTTGTCTCTAGGAATTGATATTGACCTTTGGGGCTTTTTTTTTCTTTTCATCCAGTCCGACTTCAGACGGAGGGAGTGAACGGGTTCACGCAGACCCTTACGGTCATCTCGTTGGACCTCCTGCATCACACAGGCCACAGAACCTAGCTCATGTTCTGTGCCAACCCTATCACGTGTGTTTGAGCTATAGGAGGAGGGGCTGGGGATTCAGAGAAAGACTTTACTGTGCCATCGGTGGCGTTACACCTGGTTTACCCCAGTGTAAGTCAGAGGAGGCTTTGGCTCACAGAATAGCCACCCAATCTGCCTTGTGATGATCTGTGCATGTGAGGGAACACCAAGGAGATGAGGGAAGGTGCCATTGCCCATTCTCAGGGGCAAAACGGAAGGGTTTCATCTCCAGGACTGTGTCGATTGGCACCTTCCACTGGCAGCACTGAATTAGCTGAATCTTTAAAAAAAAAAAATCTGTGACAGCAGGCTGTTGGGGTGATGTGCTTATGGGAGTCTGAGCCTGGGCCTTAATGTCACTGTTTCTGTGAAAATTCCCTCTCGTTTTTCACATGCGCGGCACATATACACCAATCAAAGGGCCTCTGCTGGCAGCCTCCACCCCTTTGATGCAGGCTCTTTTGGCTACGGTTTTACTCTCCTGTCATTCACTTACCTACCAAGCATATAGGCCGTGCTAGTGCATATTTCTCACATCCCTTCAGACTGGGTATTAATCTGCTCTGCTGCATTTTACTCAGGTTTTCTTAAGTAGGCAGCATATTGGGAGTTCTGGGGAGGATGAAAGGAGGCATGGAGTGCAGATCAGCAGTGATTCCTGCCGTTGGAAAGGATTGGGAGGGACAAGCTGTGCACACTCCTCCATCTGTTTGCCTGGGGTGGGAGTGATGTGCAACACATGGAAATGGGCTGGAATGCTTGTCCTGTGGATGGGAGAATCAGGTACAAAACACCATCCTGGAAGATATGCACAGGGAACATGGGAATGTATATGTGGAAAGGAACGGTGGTTTCCACCCATGGGAATGCAAAAACCCGGTGTTTTGCCACATGGCGGGCAAACCCCTCGAAGTTTCAAAATGGGGTCGGGTTTTGGATGTGCTCTCCGGGAACAGCTCTGTTGAACTTGACCCAAAATTTCAGACTTTTCCCTGACCTGATTGTTTTTCAGCTTCTGAAACAAACAGGGAAGTTCTGGCTCAAATTCTACAAATCTCCAAACACAGTAAAGTGTTTCCCAGCATCTTGCAGGCAATGGAATAATCTTCCACCTTTCACTTGCAATGGCAAAGACAGATTGATACTACTAGAACAACAACAAAGAAGCTGGATTCATCCACGCCTATTTGTTTTCCTAATGATAACTATGTCCTGAATCTTTATACATGTACTACACCTACTATTCTCTATCAATTATGATTGGAATGTCCATCTCTCAGATAATACTTTTTCATTCATAAAGCTCAAAGTGATCTTCTATGGAAAGCAAATATTGTCTTAATCTTATAGATGGGAAAAACCAAAGCACAAAGAATTGAAGTGTGTTGCCCAAGACTAGCAGGCTAATGTTAGAGCCAGGAATTGAATCCACCCAGCTCAGTGCCCTATTGTAGTGCATCACAATGCATCTATATGCCTCACCCATTGTGCAATACATCTGTCTGTCTGTCTCTAGCATTTCCATACTTCTCATCAATGTGAGAGCTAAGAGCTGAGCAAGTGAACGCGAATCGGCATAAAGCTATTAATAGAATATTCTACTCTGTTCCCCTACGTGGCTGGAAGTTCTGTTGTTTTTGTTTGCTTGGAGTTCTTTGGATTTTTTTTTAAAGATTGGAACCAACTGTAAAATTTAGTCCAGATTTTGACACTCCCCAGAGTTTGGAGGAATCCATCTTTTGGTTTCTAGTTTGTATTTACCTCTTCTTAAGAATATGTTTGGATCCAGATCCAAGTTTAGATTCCAATCCTCCTCCATCCCCTCCAAAGATAGATTGTGTCTCCTTTTATTTCTGAGTTTTGTTGGTCCCATCTCTACTCAAAAGCAATCAGGCTTATGTTTAACATCTGGAGGGGGAAAAATGGATTGTAGGCTATAGCTTGAATATGACCTTTATCATCCAGCATCAATCTTGGTGATGGGAAAAGGGAATTTTTACCTCTGAATGATAAACCCTTTAAAATAGGATTTATAATGGCAGTGGTTTTCATTTATAGCAGCTTCATTATGTATCATGGGAGAAAGAAGAACGACAAGAGGAAAGGAGAAAAAGAAAAGAAAGTTATTGCTCACTAGACATTTGTCTCTGCACTTCTTCCCTCAGCAAACCCAATTACTGGTCTTGTCTTTCTGAAGAATATCAAGTGACTAGGGGGGAAGGGAGGAGACTAAAGGGAAGGGAGAGAAGATGCCAAGAAGGACTTGTGATACTCAAAAGTCCATCTGAGGTTCAGAGGACAGGAGAGCAAAGGTAGGACTTATTCCAGAGCACTGCTTACTCGGTCTCAGCTGGTTTGCCAAGAATTAGATGTTTCTGAGTCTTCATTTTCTAAGGCTATGTCTACACTGCGGAGCTATTTCAGCATACCGGAAGTATCCCAAAATAGCTATTCCACCTCTTTAAAGCAGCCCGTTATTTCAAAATAGATTTTGAAATAACGGGTGCACTATTCTGGTGTCTCTGTAACCCTCATTCCACAAGGGTTAAGGGACATTTTGGAATAGTGCTTTATTTTGAAATTTGGCACTGTGTAGACAGTACCAAATTTCAAAATAAGCTATTTCAAAATTATCTCAAAATAAGCTATGCAATTTGCGTAGCACAAATTGAGTGCCTTATTTCAAGGTAAGGGTGCAGTGTAGATGCACCCTAAGGGTATGTCTACACAGCATTGGGGTTTTTTTGAATAACTGATGTTATTTTGAAATAACATAGTCCATGTCTACACTACAAGCAGTTATTTCAACATAATACCAAAATAATGTCAAGCTGGAGGACCTCTTACTCTGACTCCTATAACCCTCATTTTACTAGGAGTAAAGGAAGTTGGAGGAAGAGTGCTCTTTCTTGGACTTCCCACTGTGTAGACAGCACCAAAAGCCATTTCTACTTAAGCTACACAATTGATGTAGCTCAAGTTGCATGGCTTATTTCAGCTTCAGCCCTGCTGTGTAGTCGTGCCCTCGGGGTATCGCTACACTACCAAACAGTTGAGAGCTTTCATACTGAAATAATATGACTTTTGTCAGGCAAAACACCCAATTCTGGACACAAAAAACTTTCTCCCCTATCACAGATTTTTTTTTCTTTTCCTCACCCTTATTGTTGACAAAGAGCCAAAGTGGACTGTATTGTTTGGTTTGTGGACAGAGCTGGCTTCTACCAGTATCCTATGATGCCTGGCTTTGCTCAGTGTTTTGATTTCTGCTGCCCTGCAGGCATGTGCCCCTCCCCTTTCAAGGCTCTGGGGAGTATCTGACAGCTGAGTGTGCCACTCCATTTGGGGAATAAACAAAGAGAAAATCATTGACGTGCTCCTGTTCTGGTCTGTATTAGGAACACAGAGGCAGGCAGACTGCTGCTGCTGGTGGAGGGAGGCAGATTGTTGTGCTGCTGTGACATTCCTCAGCACAGAGAGCTCACAGAGCTACTCATGATGCCACTCCTAGTAGCTGAGAAGGTTTTGGGAGAATTCAGAGGGCATCCCAAGGGATCATGTCTGCCTTCCCACACCACTGTACTGTGGGAAATGTACCCACAATGCATTACCTGTGGGGAATGACCAGCGAGTGTGCATATCCCTCTTTCATTGATAAAGAGGGTGAACATCCTTATGAGCTTTCTTCGTGTAAAACTTTTACTCAGAGAAAGACGGATTTATTTGGAGGTTTTTTCCCTTTTGAGGGTTGGTTTCCTGGGTGTTAGCCCTAGAACTTAATCCTCCCAGAATTGAAATGATTCAGTGTCTGCATTGCTCTTTGGAGGACAGTAACCCTAATTCTTTGCCTTGTCTGGGGAAGACCAGAGAATCTGGACCAGCAGGACAGGATGGTGGGGACGGGGGTGCCCCAGAGTGCAAGAAAGCCGATGACAGTGCATGATCAGCACACCGGGGAACAATCCCAAGGAGTCTCCTGTGCCCGCACCCCATTACAGCCCCTCTCTTAGGGCATGTCTACACTAGGAAATTATTTCTAAATAACTTATTTCAAAATAATAATTTCAAAATAGAGTATCCACACTATGGGGAAGCCTGAAAATTAGTCCAAGGCAGCTTCGTTAATGAGGATGCACTACCTTGACTAGAGGCCCAGGAAGCACTGGGGAGTAATTAGGTTGAATTACAATCACTATTTTGAAATAACTATTTAGAAATTAGTGTTATTCATCATGGAAAGCAGGAGTTATTATTTCAAAATAACCAGCCCATTATTTCGAAATAACAGGTGTGGTAGAGTGGACATGCCGCTTGTTATTTTGAAATAAGGAGGATTATTTTGAAATAACTCCCTAATGTAGACCAGAATTCAATATTCTGAGAACCTTGGCCAGATCCTCAGGTGGTATATATTGGCACAGCTCCATCGAGCACAAGGATCAACGATCGAGGAGAAGACTTGCTTTCCCTAGACTCCAGTGATTTCAGCCCATAGCCTGGACATTTCAGCTCACACATCACCATGTTGCACCATCCCATCAAGTTATGCAGCGTCATCTTGAATCTGAACCCCAGACTAAATGCAGCTGGGCTTCTTGTGTAAGGCTGGCAGACCCTGGGGCTACGTCGAGACTGGCATGATTTTCCGCAAATGCTTTTAACGGAAAAGTTTTTCTGTTAAAAACATTTGCGGAAAAGAGCGTCTAGATTGGCATGGATGCTTTTCCGCAAAAGCACTTTTTGCGGAAAAGCGTCCATGCCAATCTAGATGCGGTTTTGCACAAGAAAGCCCCCGATTGCCATTTTCGCCATTGGGGCTTTTTTGTGCAAAACAATACCGTGTTGTCTACACTGGCCCTCTTGCGCAAAAGCATTTGCACAAGAGGGCTTTTGCCTGAATGGGAGCAGCATAGTACTTCCGCAAGAACACTGACAATCTTACATGAGATCGTCAGTGTTCTTGTGGAAATTCAAGCGGCCAGTGTAGACAGCTGGCAAGTTTTTCCTCAAAAGCAGCCTGGTTGTCTGAGAGCAGATTCAGACTTGGGATTCCAGAAGCTTAGTATATGAGCCACCACCGCATGAGCTAAAAGCTAGCTGGCTGGTAGGTAAGGCTCATTATTCTCTCTGTAAGTGGTCCCAGTGTCACGAGATGGGTCAGTACCCCATGTCCACGAGGTGTGTGGATTACATGGGCACAGCAAGAGTGAATCGTTTTGGGTCACAAATACAGATGAGTTTGACCATCTCCTCTTGCATCTTTGTTACATTTGGAAGACTGTGCCATGATGACAGGGTGCCCAGTTTCTGTAGAAGGGTAATGCGGGATGGTTGGGCTGCTACAAGAGAGGCTAACTGAGGTGGCAGAGCTGCCTGGGGAAGCCAGTTTTCAGTGCTGGCCAGGCATTACAATGTATTTGTTTTTTAATCAACACTCACAGATATGAAACAATAAAAGAGAATGAAGAAGGAACCAAACAGACAGTCGCCTCCTCTGACGCTTCCTTCTCTCCTTTCCTGGTTGGTCCCTCACTTAGAATTATCTGTGCTCATCCTCAGTGTCTCTTCTTGCTCTAGTTCTATTTGAGTTCTCACATTTCGGGTCGCTACAGTGAACCACAACTGAAATGCAATAGAATGGTCACGTTCACAATTCAGTAATAATGGTGGATTCCCTTTACTCACACCAAGAAAGGCATGAAGGAAGCCTGGCACCCTCATTTGAAAAAAAGTACTGTTCACCTTCCAGTGCCACTAGGTCCTTAGGTCATTTCTCATTGGCTGGTCAGAGTCGTGAGGCTCCAACCAAATACAGATTGCTGTGGGATTTGCCTGGATCAGAACCATTATTTCTCTCATCCCTAGGCATAGAGCACAACTTGTGTGTGGTCAGCAGGCATGGACAGAGTGATGCACTCATTGGCAAACAAAGCTGACATGATGAGCTTTAACAGTTTACCAATCTGGAGGCAGCAGTGCTCTAGGTTAGGAGGAAATTGGTTTAAGTACAAATTGTTTCATCTCTGAGTTCAGCGACAGCATGCTGCAAGGTCACAGGTTGCTCCAGCTGTTAGGCCATTAGCTGAGGGAGTAAGTGGAGAAAAAAAAAGCCAGTCTTCATTATGGCAATAAACGACTGAGGAATAGAGATCACAGCGTTCAAGGGGCACATTGCATTGAAGGACAGGCAGCAGGAGAGGAGTGGGATAAATCTGAATGACTGCAAGGCATGCGATAAAAGATGGCTATGGAGGGGCATCATGTACCGTATGGGTGTCTATGATAACCATACCTCACCATGACCAGACCCTCAACAGGAGTATAGTTCTCTTCCATACTCTGGAATGCCCGTGTCCAGCCGTGTTGCTCCCATAGCGACAAGAACAGTATAAGAACTGGAGTGGAACAGAATGGATTTTGACGGCCCTGACTGCATTTGGAGTCTCTCAGCATCATGACATGTGACAGTTGTGACAGCCTCACCAGGTGATGCTGTGGGAACGTGAGCTGCAATGACCTGCCGAGGTGTTCCCCTTGGCACACTGACAATGTGCTAAGTTGTGATGGTGCCCGAGTCACAACACTGTACTTTCTCATGGCAGGCCAGTCGAAATGCATGGCTCCTCTAGTTCACAGCCTCTGCTGCTTCACTCATGTAAAGAGCTAATGAAATGTGATTTATATCCAGCATATGTTAATCTTGCCAATTAGTAGCCAATGCTGTAGCATTAGTGATCTTCCATTTGTATAATACCTTTCACCCTGAAACATCCCATTGCAATTTCTTGACAGCATATATATATATATATATATATATGTAGAGAGAGCGAGAGCGAGAAAGAGAGAAATTATTTCGATCCCATTGAAATGCAGCCACCTCTGGGGTGTGATATGCAGCATCTGTGGAACAGGACATAGCAACACTGTAAATATGACAGGCATAATGCCTTTGTGTGGCTTTTATTGATTGATTTTGCTCACTGCAGGCTCCAGCCTTTGAAGAGATCAAAATGTGCATTATAAGTTACCTAGGCCCAAATGCTGTTCTGATGGCTTTCTGTTGAGTGGGACTAGGCATCTCCTATATGTACTTTTCTCCTCCCCAGGTTGTATCTCCCAGACCTATTTTGTTTCTAATGTCCCATATGGAGCCAATGCAAGGTACGCTTTCTCCTGCTTTCTAGCCATAATCACGAGCATGCTCTGTCCACGGCGCCATCGCCTACTCATCCAGGAAGCAAGGAATAAACTCAAGAAACCTGGCTTTTGTAGCTCAAGATGATGGCAATTAGAGCTCCAGTTTTGTCTAATTATTGACACAACTTCTAACATATCTGCCAACAAGGTCATAAAATAATCACACCAGCACAGTCAACTAGAGGCCAGCCACAATGGGCCAACCCCACTCCTCGTGGAACTTCATTGATTCCAAGGAAGTTACGGCAGGTCTGAAGGCCTTCTGTTCTACAATACCCAGTTAATTTAGCACTTTCCAAAATAGGGATCAATAAAGAAAAGAAAACCCACCCAGTTTATTCACAGGGAAAGAGCTACACCATAAAGGATAATGTCTCCTTATTTAATAATACGTCTGGCAATAACATATCAAAATGATTATGAAGCAATGATTATATCAGAAGCACCAAGCAAAGAAGCAACCCTGCAAAACTTGCTTTTATGTCTATTCCCTTCTGTGAGAGAGAAATCAATCCACCCTCACAAATAATATACACAAGCCTGTGAACAACTCTAAATTCAATAGACTTATTAAGATGTCACTGGCGCAGTGGGAGCAGTGTGAATAAAAACCCAGGAAGAAGGAATGAATTGGGCTCCATCATTTGCAAACTTTGCAGGTGAGACTGTGAAAGTTGAGGGTGTGCCCATGCTGCTTGGATCTTAAAGATCTCAGGGGGGGTTTCCATAAGCGCAGGGACTTGAGTCAGTGTCTTTGAGCAAACCATCTCCTCTTGCTGCTGTGCTGTGTGTTTGTGGCTGCTATCCTCCACCCCAGAGGCAACTGAACTTCTGTAGGAAGGTAGGAGAAGACTATGCAACAGCTTATGTAGGAAGCCCTTTGGAGTGAATGAAAGGAATTAACTATACATCTGCTGTTGATTACATTTTGCAGTGGCTCTGAGAGACTTTGTTGCCCGACAAAGTGAGGAGAAAGCGAGAGAAACTCTTTTATCTCTGAGGACTTCTTCTCTATGAGAGAGAAAATCTCCTCCTTTATCTCTGATGAGCAGAGCCCTGCACCAATACACAAACGTGTGTCTGCACCTGATCTGCAAGCCACAAAAATTATCTGTGGATATTCACATCTGATGATGCAGATATCCGTAGATGTCAGTGAGTTGGCAGGGCTCTACACCAGGGGGCCAGAGAGAGGATCTGAGGCACCCCCCATATGGAGCCTGGTTGCGGAGAGCTGCATGGGTAGCTGTGGGGAGCCCACATGGAGGTGAGGATCATTCTCCTGCCTTCAGCTGGGCAGAGAGCCTGGGAGCTCCATGGATAGGTGGAGAGTCTGCTGCAGCTCCCCACAGCTCCCTGGATGGGCTTCACACTGATCTGGCCAGTGGGGATGAGGGAGAGCTGTGGGGATGCTTGGGGGCTGCTCTGGACCCCACCAGGGTCCACTACAGCTTCCCACAGCTGCTGCCTGGCTCCCCCTGAGGAAGGGGATATCTGAGACCCACAGCCTGTCCACAGGAAGTGTTGAGAGGGCAGCTGAGGAGCCATAGTTGACACTTCACCTGCCTAGATGGGGGCCCCAAGTAACTCTCTACCCATTGTCCTTGCCCCCCAATGCTCCCAGTGTCCCTGTCCCCCAGCCCAGGGCAGATAGAGGGACCCAGGCTCCCCACAGGACTGTGCAGCTCTCTCAACCCGGCTCCGACCAGGGGACAACTCAGAGCTGCAGCCCAGCCACAGTAAGAGGTAGGCAGCTATGTGGAGTCATGGCGGCCCCTCATCTGCCTTGGGCGTGGAGCCCAAGTAGCTCCTGTCCCTGCCCTCCTGTCCTGAACAGGGCAGGTGGACGATCTAAGTGATGGTTCCTCACAGCTGCCCACCCACTCTTACCATCAGAGCTCTACACAGATACAACATTTGTAACTGCATCTATGCTGTCAGCTGCAGAAATGGTCCACGGATGTAAAGCAGATAACCATGGATTAGGCCAGCTCTGCTGATGAGTTATTCCCTGTGAACTATCCACTGAATTATCATTTTGCTTCATCGTAATCAGCAAAGTGTTGTTAGCCCAAATCTGAGACCTTGCTGCAGCTGGCAGAGAATGTAAACTTCCGCTTCCTTTTCCATCAATTTTTTTTCCAGTTGCATGCATTTTTGTTGGAAGGATTGAGTAGCTCTTTTCCTCGTCTGATAAAAGGTGAATTCTTAATCTCCACCTTTGGAAAGTAGTTATCCTGGTCTGCTTCATTCTAGAGATACCCAGCTCCTTTCGCGAGGCAGAGTTACTGCTGTGATAATCATAGCTGGTGCACAGACGCTTTTCCCTGTGACCTGGTGGCCTCCACTCTATTAACATCAAAACTTTAGCTATCACTAAGAATCCAGTTTGCTCAGCAGACCTGAATATATATCTCAGGACTCAATTTCAAGGGCTTTCTCAGCATTTATTTGTAAAATGTACCAATACGAGTCCCTCCAATTTGTGAAAGGAGGCTGGGTCCGTTAATGTGTTACTTTAGTTCCTGATTTTCACAAGGAAGCCTTCACTTGTAGGCACACAGCTTTGAGTTTACACTGGCACCCACCTGCACAGCTGAGAGTCCTTCTGCTGAAGTCAGTGTTGCATGTGGAAAGTCTAGCAGTGGTGCGTACCAGCCTTGGATTTCAACACTTTGTGCATATAGATAACAGTGTGCAAAAGGCGTGTTCAGTCCCTGCTCACAAGCCCCTGGGCAAGGTGGGGGGTGGTTCCATGCTCCCAGAAGGGGCAAAGCCTCAGTTGGAAAGGGCAGGGCCATACGTGGAAGGGGTGAGGATGGGGACAGAGAACCCTCTGTGCTGCTCAGAGTAGGTCACAAAGATTCCTCAGCCAGACCTCAGAGCTGCCCGGAGCGTGCTTTACTCTGGCGGTGATTTAAAGGGCCCAGAGCTCTAACTTCTGTCACTCTTGCAGTAGTGGTAGCGGCATCCAGGAGCCCTGGGCCCTTTTGAATCACCTAGTCCTGGGGCAATTGTCCCCTTTGCACTCCCTTGCTCCCCATCAGTGGGCCTGCTCCCAAGCTGAAGGTGCCCAGCTCTTCAAGTGCTCTGCTTGGCATTTAGGAGGAGGGCGAGAGGGCACAGGAGCCTTTCTGCCCTTGATCTTACAGGCAGATGAGAGTGCTTGGTACTGTTCTAACTTGAGCCATGTAGACCAGATGCATTAAAATCCCTTCTACACTGGGAATGGTCAAGGGGTGAGCCCAGGAGCATGTGGTGTTCAGCTACATATGACAGCTTTCCACCTACACAAGGGGAGTCCCCAGCTGTCCTGCTGTGGCAGCTCTGTGCAGGATGGCCATCTCTCCTGGACCGGACAACATTGCTGCAAATGGCGCCCGGTCTGTCTGGATGGGAGAGTCGGCCTCCCTAGCTGAGTGCCCTCTGCAGGGTGAGAACGATGCCAAGGGGAATGAGCCCCAGAGGCTGGTTCCCCAAGTACGTGGGCTTAAGGACAGTTTTACAGACACATGCGTGAGTGACGTCATTTTGCTGACTCTCCCTCTACTCAGGGCGCTATTGTGTGAGCGTCATTAACACCCGGATGAGATTGGCCGTGCCCACAAATAAATGCTGGTGCAGAATGACACCCACCATTGTTTATACTTGCCACACTCTGCATGCTAAAGGAGCATGGGGCTAAAGTGAGATCCACAAGCCCTTAAAATCCAAAGAACTGCTGCCCTTCATTACGTCCCTGCACTGCGCTGCCTATGAGGAATCCACCATTATTCAGGTCTCAGACTGGTGTGAATCAGGAGTAACACTACTCTAGTAAAGGAGTTATGCAGGCATGACAAGGGAGATCACGTCAGTTTCAGTGTACACAGCCCCAAATTACTGGTCTGCCGAGACCAGTGTACCGGCAAAAGCCTGTTATTCCAAATGTGAATCTATACACTGCAAAAGCAATAGGTTTACCTCCGGATATTAATAATAATAATAATGGTAATAATAATAATAATTTTGACAAGGATCTGTAAATTGAGGGGTAGGCAATATTGGCAAGTGAGGGATGAGCTGCCTCTTGACTCAAACTAGCTGGGTACATATGGCCTATTAAAGCCCACGGAGAAATTCCTTTGCCTTCTCTGTTTTCTGGTATGCCCCTGACGTATTTCCCTGTGCTCTTAGACAACAGTGGGTTTCAGTTCCATCCTGTTCTCACTTTGCATGAAGAGGGGCGTCTTGGGGGAACAAACAGACTGCTCATCCTGTGGTGAGCTACCCCTGATGTTAGTTGGTGCGGCCGAAGAGTTTTTGTAACTTTCACCATTGGAGGACTGGGGTAGCAGAGTTTTGTGGCCAGGCAATATCCCTGAATTGGGAGGGGGGGGGAAGGGAAGCTGGTGCAGAACCTTCCCCTGATTGGTTTATACTCAGAACATTCCCCTCAGATCAGAAAAATCTCCACCCAGCCACCTTGTGCTTCCTGGGCATTGCAAAGGGGCCAGATTGTGGTGTCCCAGTGTCTTCATGGTCCACTATACACTATCCCCAAACATCTGCCGCTTTCTTGGCTTTTATTTATCTTAAATTGAAACATCTTCACAGTCATATCATTCTCCCTCCTTATGTAGACCCCCAACCCCACTCTCCACCTGTAAGCAGATCTGTTCCCTGGGCACTCTGTCTTGTACAGGAGCTAAGTCTCTTCCACAGAGAGTCTGGGAGGGGTGCGGAGACGCTTTTGTGATGCACAGCCAGTTGGAAGCAGACACAGAACAAACCAGATCTCTTGCAAGCCCCTCAATTCCTGAGGCCTAGTGGCAGTTAGGAGCGTAAATGCCTCTGAGAATCTGGGCCTGCATGATCACTGAGCTGTGAACACTACACCATCAGATCCAGCAGTGCTGGCTGTGGAACAAAACCCCATTTCTCCCCCATCAGCATGCCTTATCAGATATCTTCCCTACCTTCTCCCACAAAGAGGAAACATGCCAACCAGGTGGGCAGTGCACACGAGAGTGGGGCGTGGGGCAGAGAGGTTATCTGTAGACCACTAATTCTGAATATCAGGATTTGCGGTTGTTTCCCCTCCCCCGTCAATTTAGTTTTAATTTCCAGTCTTTGCAGAGTTTAGTAGTTTAATGTTTAACAAACACAATGCTCATGATGTTTATGCAGAGGAAATTGACAGGCCTGTACAACCTTAACTGGATCCTCCTTAAGCCTTTAGCTGGCAAGCTAGCTCAAAATTCTGTGCCTGTATCGGTCTAGTGATAGAAATCTAGCCGTGTTAGTCTGGTGTAGCTAAAACAAAATACAGGACTATGGAGCACTTTAAAGACTAACAAGATGGTTTATTAGATGATGAGCTTTCGTGGTCCAGACCCCCTTCCTCAGATCAAATAGTGATGTATTTGATCTGAGAAAGTGGGTCTGTACCACGAAAGCTCATCATCTAATAAACCATCTTGTTAGTCTTTAAAGTGCTACATAGTCCTGTATTTTGTATCGGTCTATGCACCCAGAGAATGTTTCACTTGGCATGATCCTAACCATTAAAATTAATATTGTGGTAGCAATCAAACATTCTTCCCAGAGGCCAGGGCAGGGGGGAGCACCTATTGCTTGAGTTTGTACCATTTGGGGAATCTGAACATGGCGAAGTGGTAGCATATTAATAAGCAAAGGGTCTGAGTATTTCAGAGTAGGCGAAGCGCATCTTGACAATGACAAGCACAACAGCAGTTCCTCTGATTCCTCATCCTGGAGACATGAAGGCAAATGAGAGGCTTCCTGCCAAGCAGCTACCTTAGGGTATGTCTACACTACCCTCCTAGTTCGAACTAGGAGGGTAATGTAGGCATACCGCACTTGCAAATGAAGCCCGGGATTTGAATTTCCCGGGCTTCATTTGCATAAGCGGGGAGCCGCCATTTTTAAAACCCCGCTCGTTCGAACCCCGTGCAGCGCGGCTACACGGGGCTCGAACTAGGTAGTTCGAACTAGGATTCCTATTCCGAACTACAGGTACACCTAGCGCTGCACGGGGTTCGAACCAGCGGGGTTTTAAAAATGGCGGTTCCCCGCTTATGCAAATGAAGCCCGGGAAATTCAAATCCCGGGCTTCATTTGCAAGTGCGGTATGCCTACATTACCCTGCTAGTTCGAACTAGCGAGGTAGTGTAGACATACCCTTAGGGAGAACTGGCTGGTCTTTATTATTATGATTATTAATAACCAAAAAGCTTTTAAACACAATTTAGAGGGAGCAGAACAGGGCTAACATATTGGGATCATTAAGAGCCATCACTGGATCTTAATAGAAATCCGATTCTTGAGAGAAGTAACAACTTTGACTACAGGACCAACTTGACTGGACAGCACATCTTGTCATTACTGCTTTGCTGTTTCACCTCTTAATTTTGTTCCTTTTCCCCTCCAGCGATCATCTTCACAGTCCATTTAATCAATGCCAAACACTCCCGTTCATTGCCTGCCATTCCAATCTATGTAAACCAGCTCCAGTCAGGCATTTTGTTTTTGGATGAATACATATTAATGGCCTGTAATACTTTTGTACCATTTCATACATTTCCATGAAATACAATTGTCCATCTAATGCACTTCATTCACAGCGCTGCATGATAACTGCATCCACAATAACATCTTTAGTGTGTATTCATCGCAGGAATAATACAGCTGTGCTCAACACTGTATTTTAAGTGGCTTCGCGTTTTTTTAAAATAGAACACGTGATTACATAGCTAGGATAAGCCTATTATTCTTTACTAACTCAGGAACACAGCTTGCTTTGCCTTTATTGAACATAGCAGTTGACTGGAGGAAATCAAGTGCAGGAGACTGAAATGAGGGAGGAAAGATGCTGGGGTGGTTGATGTTCTGGCCTGGGATGTGGAAGACTTAAGTTGGACTCCCTGCTCCACCACAGATTTCCTGTGTGACCTTGGGAAGTCAAATAGCCTCTCTGTGTTTCACTTCTCAAGTGCAAGAGGCCCACAAAGGAGTGTTGAGATAAAAAACACCCACTAAAATATCATGACATGCCCCTCTTACTGACCGTTCATATAAAATCTCTCCTGGATGGGTCTGACTCGGGTGCGCATATATATGGGTACAGCTACCCTGCAAGCTTCCTTTGGCAAAAGCTATTCCGGAAGATATTGGATATTTCCGGAAAGGGATGCCAATGTAGACACAGCCCTTATGTTTAAAAATCATGAGTCAGGCTCACCAGAAATCATGGGATTAGCTTTATAATCATGAGATGATGTCAGAATAATGGGTTTGATGTTCTTTTTATTTGTCTTCTGCTTTTTGAGCTCCACTGAGGTCACATTTTGAAGCTTTCTCCACAGTACCAAGACCTAGAAACTTTTTCTGTAAGCGTGTAGGCTGAAATCATCACCTACCCAACTGAGTCCAGTAGCTGGGGCTTCAAGCAGGATAGAAATGATCATGTGACTAATGACAAAATTGTGGGAATAGGCAGCTCATGCCATATTTGTCTGACATATGTAGGTACTTATATACAAGTGCAAACAGTGATGCATATACATCAGGGTCAATTAGGCCTGGGCTACACTGCATCAGAAGGTTGAATTAAGTTATGAAATTTCAGCTATGTTCATTACGTAGCTGGAGTAGGTGTATCTTAAATCACGTTTCTGCACCAGCCACCTAGTGGGAGGGCAATGGGAACAAATGTTCCCATCAGCTTCCCTTACTTCGCATGAGGAGCAGGAGTACTAGCACTGATGGGGGACATCCTCTGAGTTTGATTTAGTGAGTATATACTAGACCTGCTCAATTGAACACCGGAAGATCGACAGCATTAATCTTCCACGTAGTGTAGATGTGCCCTTACAGCTGAGTACAGGTTTGACCTCTATAGACTGGACTTCCATTGTCCAGCACCATCTGTAATCCGGCATCCCTGTGAGTGCTCCTGGGTTGAAGCACTCAAAGGGAAAAGCTGGCCCTGTGCTCAGCATCTCCTCACCAACCTGCCTAGAGCTTCCAGAGCACCGCAAATAGCTCACTTGCAGCGCTCAAGCTCAGGGAGGGAGGGGAAGAGTGGGGATGGGTGAGGATGCTCTGTGACTGTGAAGTCCTGCAGTCAGGGGCCAGGAGTGCAGCCTACCTGCTGCAGGGCTCGGGGTACTTCCACAGGGCTGTGCTCCTGGGGCTTCCCACCCACCCTGCCTCTTCCCCATAGTCCCTCCCAGTGCCTGCCTGGTCAATACCGGGCTCTCTACTGCCCCATGAGTGGAGCCCTGCAGCCAGCGGCAGCAGAAGGAGTGGCAGTGGCCTCCCCTGGTCCAGCAGATTCCCTGGTTTGGGACCGGACAGGTCCTAAGGATGCTGGACCCAAGAAGTGCAACCTGTACTATGATCATTTAAATAAATAAATAACATGCACAGGTGCAGTGCAAGTGGGTAGGCAGTGAATCAACGCAGCTATGCCCTCGGAAAACTGGAGTGGCGAATCAGACCTGATGTGTGACTCATATACACAAGGGAGGAAATTTGGCACTGATCCTGCCTGGGCAACAAAAATCAGCTTTCCAACAAAACCTGAGATCGAGCGAGCTCTTTTCCTGGCTCACTTTTCTCCCTGGGCTCTGTGGGATGCCCTTTGTCTCTGTCACAGGGCATTCTCAGGAACTCAGACAGACGGCCTGGAGTCCTTTGAGTCAATTTACCATGGCAGTAGGAGAAACCAGAGAGACAAGACACCATGTGGCATGAGATTGATGGGGTAATAATGTGTGTCCATCTTTCCAGATGGAAACATCAGCATCAATTATTGTGGCAACTGTAATTGGATTGTCTGTGGAGGGACAAGAATGACAACAATTTTGTTCTAGCATGTCAGGAGTATCTGTCCTTTCGTATCATGATTCAATATTGCTTTGGACGGGAAGGGAAGGTGCCTCTTGACCAGTAAGCAACAAATACACAGACAAATACTGATTGTAATTAGATGCGGCAAAATAACTAGCAACAAAAACACCTTTAGGCAAGTAGCAGTTCTAGTTGCTCGTATGGAGGTAGACTGACCTCATTTAATGCCTATTATCTGGACTTCTCAGGAGCTCTATTGATACTATATTGCCGAGACCTGTGGGATCTGCCAAAGCTGATTTCCACCATTTACCACAGAAACAACAGGGCTGCGGCTGCTTAGGAGATTAATTAACTTGTCAAATAATTAAGCTGACAGCCTGTAATTGAGGTTTCTATTTCATAACTGATTTATCACTTTAGAAGCTTCCGGGATTAAGCCCTCCCTACACAGGGACTTTCACACAAGGGAAAAATGTAAGATGTCTCAGAGTTAATGTTTCCATTTCTCTTGCTTTCCCTACGTTTCTCTAGATTTTGTGGAGATTTTAATGGAGGCAGCAAGGTGGGTCCCATATCTTCTTTCATTGTACTCACAAATCATTCTTAATAAATGAGCTTTGGGAAACACAATTTCTCTTCTCTTGACATTAGCACTTTGTGGTTAGCTCTGGATGAATAGTCCCTAGACATAAAGCTACATTTTTAAAGGCAGCTACCGAAGCGTGTATGAAAATAACCCCCTCCTTCTGACCACCCTGCTGGTTAGGGTGGCCCAGTGGTTTGGGTGCAGCCTAAAGAAAATTCCCTACTGCACCATGGGCTTCTTATGTGACTTAAGAGCAATAAGAACAGGTGTCCAAAAAGTTGAGCAGAGGGGGTGAACTCTGCTGAAAATTGGTTGCTGAGTTCTTTGAAAATCCCTTCCTTTCCCCCTCTGTGCCTCAGGTGTCTGTCAGTAAAACAGGAATAACAGGGCCTCCTTACCTCACAAGGCTGTGGTGGAGTTGGAAGCAAGAGACTGTGAGGTACCCAGACAGAATGGTAACAGGGCCATATAAACACCAGAGAGAGATGCAGGTGAATCAGAATTTGTGTATATACAAAGTATGCATTGTGTGTGTTCAGACGGATGTATCTTTATTCACCACGGGACGTGAGGGTAAGATAGTTGGCTCTTGGATGATTTGTCCCATTGAGTCTCTGAAGCCTCAGAGGCTCATTAGTTATTTGGGGGTGAAAGGTACTATCTAGAAAGGCACTATCTAGAAATGCAAGGCATGATTATTATTCCTTTGGTTCTTGACGTTAGATCTAGGTGAGAGTGGAATGGGCAGGCCAATGGACAGTTATTCTACTGCTAAAGAAGGCATGTTTTAAATGATTTTTGTCGAGGAACGTGTTTTATTAATTCATTTGACTATACTGGTTGAGGTCTGTGGGAGCAATCATGTATATTTCCATGCCAAATACACTGCCAAATACACTGGAAAGCAGTTGCTCTAGCTCACCTAGAGAATGCATCAACCCAGAAGGTATATTCTTGGGTGAATATTAAAAATGAGCCTGAGATGCACAGTCAGATCTGGATTTCAAGCATAGGTTTATTGAGGATATTGCTCTAGTTAATGTGAATAGTTTTTTTTTTCTGGATGAGGTAGAATCTCAAATGTTAAACTCTTGAATTACAGTAAATGATAACATAGTCAGTTCTCAGCACCTCCTTCTGGGTTCTTAATGATCCATAAAATTGTGTAAAGGGAAGCTGCCAACTTACTATTGTCCTAACTTGTGAATTGTATTAAATGTCTGTGTATATATAGTATACTCAAAATACTGTGTTAAAAGACCACTATTAATGTGGCAACGCTCACAAAAGTCCCCTTAGCATTGTTCCCCAGTGTGCTGATCATGTCACTGATACCCACCTTCTTGCTCTTTGGGGTTTTCCATCACTCTGTCCTGCTGGGCCAGGTCCTCTGGTCTCCCCCAGCCAAGACACAGAGTTGGGGTTACTGCCCCACTGCACACCAATGCAGACACTGAACAGCTTCAGCTCTGGGAGGACTCATTTAAAGAGCCCTACACCCAGGAAACCACCCCCTAAAAGAGACCAAACCCCCCCAACAACAAATCCTTCTTTCTCTGTGTAAAAGTTTTAAAAGCCCTCTTTATCAAGGAAAGAGAGAAATGTACAGTAGTTGTTCCTTCCAGGGAACACTGATTTACACTGGGTGTGATGATAAACAAAAGATTTTTTATTAAGTATAAAAAAGTAGGATTTAAGTGGTTGCAAGTGAAAACAGATCAAAGTAAGTTACTAAAATAAAATGAATAGAAAATGCAAAGCTAGCTTCTAATCCACTAAGAAACCTGTTACATGCAAATTCTTACCCTAAATCCCTGTCCATATTGCAGGCATAAACTTCAAGTCAGAGTTGGTTTTTTACTCTGACTTGAATCTCCAGCCCTGTTCAAAGTTTTTTGTATCCCAGTGTGCCAGGCAGTTTCCAAACCCTGATGACAAAGAGCTAAGAGCTTCCTATTGTTTAAATAGATTTTCTCCCAGGATGGGAATCTTTTGTTTGGCATCCCTCATTCCCATGGAAAAACTCCAGGTTCGAAATGGATTCCAGTACCGGGAGGCATGGGCACATGTCTTTCTAGACCAACCACTTTCTGGGTTTGCAGGACAAAGAAGGCTTATTCAGTGTCTGCATTGGTCTGCAGGAGGACACTGCCTTGTCTGGGGAAGACCAGAGGACCTGGCTCAGCAGGACAGAGTGATGGGGAGCGCCAGGGTACGTCTACACTACATGCCTCTGTCGGCAGAGGCATGTAGATTTGTTTGTTCGGCAAAGGTAAATGAAGCCGCAATTTAAATGATCGCGGCTTCATTTACATTTACATGGCTGTCGCGCTGAGCCGACAAACAGCTGATCAGCTGTTTGTCGGCTCGCCGCTAGTCTGGATGTTCCCCCTGTAGACATCAAAGCCCTTTGTCGGCAGCCCCGGTAAACCTCATTCCACGAGGAATAATGGGGCTGCCGACAAAGGGCTTTGATGTCGACAGGGGGAACGTCCAGACTAGCGGCGAGCCGACAAACAGCTGATCAGCTGTTTGTCGGCTCAGCGCGGCAGCCATGTAAATGTAAATGAAGCCGCGATCATTTAAATCGTGGCTTCATTTGCCTTTGCTGATCTGTCTAATCTACATGCCTCTGCCGACAGAGGCATGTAGTCTAGACACAGCCCCAGAGAGCAAGAAGGTGGGTGTCAATGGCATGATCAGCACATGGGAACAATCCCAAAAGGCCACCCCATCACATTCAAGGTGTCAAAACTTAAGAATTCCCCAAATTAAGGTTTTCTGTGTAACTTTAGTTCGTCCTCCTTTATGTTTATGCATTATGATACAGTCTTTAATTACATGATCAGAAATGTGGGTTTTTTCAAGTTAACACTATCCTACAAACCTTCCCTCAAAGGACTGGAAACCCAACCACCTGAGCTCTGAATTAACGCATGAAAGAGCACAGAAAGTAGCTACAAAACAAGCTTTCAGTGTCCACGTGCATTGAAAAAGGCACATGCCCATCATTCACATGTGGATAGGTATGTGCATGCATGGATTCTACTTGTGTATACATATCATGCATCATATACACACACGTTGGAAACATGCAAAAGTTCATGCTCACTTTTATGTTGCGCCCTTTTGAAAACTGGAACTAGACAGTAAAACTGACCAGACTAGTTCCATTGGCCATGAAGAGTGAAATGCACATGGCAAACAATGACAGGCTCATTACAGTTGGTGTTTAAAACTCTTTCGGCTTTAATCATCTCACAAATTACAAATAGCACAGGGATAGATTAATTTAAAAGATTCCCTTTTATTCTCTTCCTGGCTTTCATTACAGGTTAGCTGGAGTTTTCTACACTAGCTGCATTGGGATTCGAATTGAAGATCACGTCTGCTGCAGTCAAATGGTTTCTTCTCAATTCAGCCTAGTACATCTCACTTGAAGTTGTTTGCTGTCATAGTTGATCTCTGTAAGGACTTAGGGGAGAACGCTTTAATTAGCTTTGATGAAGTGGCAGGAGCCAAGTGAAACCTGTTGGCTCTTGTGCTCCTTCTGTTTATATTTCCTGATGTGTATACTTGCTGGCAGAATTTAAAATATGTTTAATTGCTCCTCATGATATCTTTAGTGAGTGTATCTTTCCTCTCTCACCAGTGCTCATAATTTACATGCACCCCACACTCCTCCCCCGTGCACACAGGGTAAATTATTTCACCTAGGACTAAGAGACCCTTTGAAAAGTTTGGAAATTAGATTCTGTTAGGCACTTTTTGTGTCTCTGCCTCTCCAGTCACTGAGGCCTGATCTGTACTTAAAAATTAGATCAACTTGATTACGTCACTCAAGGTGGTACTCTGAGCACTATTGGATACCGCACCACTCTTGTAAATATGACTAGATTGAGAGAAGAATTCATCCATTGACCTTGCTAACCTCTTGGAGATATAGATTAACTGCGCTAAGGGGAAACCTCCTTCCATTGGTGTAGGAAGCATCTTCGCTTCGGCACTAGAGACACAGCCGCAGCACCGGAGCTGTGCTGCTGTTGTGACTGAATGCCCTGAAAGCTTCTTATATTAATTTCTGATCCATGACAATACTTTGCCTTTCACTCCCCGAGAGAGGGATAATAAACTGTTGTAGGGACTTTACCAGAGGCTTATCAAAAGACTAAATAAATTGTCAGCTGGCTCTCCTTTAGCCATTATTGTGCTCAGATGCTCAAAGACTTCTAATAGACTAGAAGGACGTGATTTTCCTTTACAGGAGCCATGCTTGTTTCTCTCTCATATGACTTTAGATGATGATGATGATGATGATTATTATTATTATTAGTAATAATAATAATAATAATAATAATAATAATAATAATAATAATAATATTTATTATAGCAAAACCTTGAGTCCCTGGAAGAGAATAGGGCTTCAAAGAACTAGACTAAAAAACTAGCGACATCTCAAAGATAAAAGAAGACAATTAAAATTGGGAGGGGAATAGAGGCATGGACAGGGGAAGTTCACACAGGCATGTGAGTGGAACAGCTAGTGAGAGGGTCCAAGTCTTCAGTGCCCGATCGTCTCAACTATGCTGCTGCTAAAATCTTTGTTTTCAACGTGGCACTTCAATGCTTTAGCAAACCAAGGCTGGTTGAAATAAAATCTCCATAAGACCCCAGGGACCATCCAAAACCTAAAGATTGCTATCAGGGCTTACATTCTCATAAGAGTATGCTCACACCTCTCAGCAATATGCTATGAAAACTCCAGGGGAGTTGAAAATCTTTACTGGGAGCTCTGGCTGATTGTTTTAAGTAGAGAAGAGAAACTCTCTCTGTGGAGGATGCTTTCCCATGTTGGGCTGTAAAATAGGGCTTTTCTGGCAGCTCATGGGCAGGCTCCATAACCCTCTTTCTTCCTTCTCTATCCTTCATGTGCAGCACTTGATCTTCCTGTACCAGCCTATGTCGCTTCTCCATTATCAGTGTGGTGTCTTTTGATGGCTCTGCACTTTTGTTTCCATGGCTGCCTACGGGGCAGTTTTTGCATTTGTTTGGTTTGTGTTTTTGTTTTTAAGCCGTGCTGCTTCTCCATGGCCTGAGCTGTGGCTGCTGCATTTTTCTCTTTTAATCTTCAGTTTAATTGCTAGCAAACTCTGAGAACTGAAGATGAACGTGTCAATGATTTAGTAGCAGTCGCAGGGTGGGGAAGATGAAGGGCACAATCCAACATGAAAAGGGCCTTTGTCTGACCATAACAAATCACGTCCCTTGTTTAATAGCTTGTACAACAAAGCAATGCTCAGAGCAAGAAGAGACCCCCAAGTGCTCAATCCAGGCACTTGATTCCCAGAAGCACCCGTTACAAGGATTGCCCTTGAATTAAATAGGGGAGCAGCTTACTGTGTCATTGAATGGAAGAGTGTGCCTTTTTATTTGTAATTCAGAGTTAGGATGCAGATTTTCTGTCTCCCCTGTCTCCCCCCGGCAATCTGCTCCCCATTGCTTTTGCAGCTCCACTCCACAGTTCAGACCTGCTATGAAACATCACAGAAGCTCCCCTGCTGTCCCCTCTCCCTCTTCTACCTCCCAGCTCACAACAGAAAATATTTGGTAAATTGAGCTTAGGAAATGAAATCCTCCTGCTCTACTTCTGCCTTCCAAGAAACCAGCAAAAGAAGTCCAGGTGCCTGGCCTATGATGCTGCTATATGTTATCATACCAAAAGAGAGAATCATCTGGGAAGAAGTCATGCCTTAGTTCAGAGACCTTTCAGAGACGTTAACAGTCCATTTGCAAGCTGGTATGGTTTACACTCGTCCAGTGGTTTTCAAGATGAGGCCTGTAGGCTGCTTAGGGCCCAATCAGTGCACAGCTGAAGCTCATGTGACATCTTCAGGGCCATACAGCAGAGACGGGCACCCTAGGCTAGGGAGTGAGCTGCATGAGTGGCCCTCCTACACCTCAGTGGGCTGCAAGATTGTCCTCACCAAGAAGGGTAGTTTTACTAATTGAGCTTGCGTACCTAGAATTTGCTGTGTGCTGATTGAACTGCAGCAGCACTTTGATTGGCTGCAGAGGGAGTGCACGGCTCTTACAGTCAATATTGTATGCAACCAGCACGCATCTCATGGCACTTGCCCCTGCTTTGTGTGCATGTCACTTTAGTAATACCAGTAAGAAAAAACCCTGTGCGAGGGCAATGACGATCAAAATATCTTGCGGTTATCCACCTCTGCCCTACAGGAAGCACATATATTGTGTGGATGCATCCCACTTAGCCCTGGTCTACACTAGAGAGTTATTTCAAAATAACTAGTAGCGCGTCCACACTACCAAGTCCGTTACTTCAAAATAATGGGCTGGTTATTTCGAAATAATGCCTGCTTTCCCCAAGGAATAACACTTATTTCAAAATAGTTATTTTGGGAGTTATTCAAAATAAGTTATGTCAAAATAATTTCCTGGTGTAGACATGCCCATGTGAGAGCTGCGTGCATGGCCCACAATGTTAAATAGGATAAACTTAAAAAACAACAGATGGTCTGGTGTCTAAACTTTTGTTAGTCTATAACAAATGGTCTGGTGTCTAAACTTTTGTTAGTCTTTAAAGTGCTACCAGACCATTTGTTGTTTTTAAAGTTTATCCTGTACAGACTAACTTGGCTACCCCATGAAGCTAATGATAAATTGGTTGAGAAACACGGTGCCAGTTGTCTGAAGATCCGCTGCTTTGTCCTGCAAAACACTTCCAAGATTTCGCCTTTCTTTCTCATCTTACTGTTAAAACACCCATTCCAATTCTGCTCATCTCCCATTCTGCTTTTTGTAATCTCTCTATGTTGCCCCGATTGGGTCCACAGACAGTCCAGTACCATTGTAGACTCGATATCCTGTTTCAGAGCTTTTCCAGGGGCCTTTGTTCTGTAGAACAAGGAGAAACTTGAAATCCTCCCCTCCCATTTGTTTTCTTTTTTGCGGCGTGTCCACTTTTGCAAATTTAGCCATGGCAGTTAGGGACCCAGCCAAACTAATTTTCACTTGTGAGTTAATTGGTCTTTGAGGAAAGGTTTCTATAGGTGAAAAACCAGCATCCCCGCTCCACCACTGCTCTCCTACCAGTCATCAAGTCTAACACAGTCATTGTGCTTGTATTATTCAGCATGGAACTCTGGCAGGATGTTATTCCAAGATGATGAAGGAACAAACTGCAGCAAAGTTTAGGCAGCCCCCAGATTATTAAAACCCTTCACTTCTGGCAATGAAAATGCCCATCGATGCCTGGAATTGTGCTTTGATCAGAGCTGTGAGAGCATCCTAAAATGTGCCCTGTGCAAGTTCTGTTACTGGAGAAAGGGGATGGGAGTCAATAAGCTGGTAAAGCCAATTAAAACATTAGGGCTGCATCTAGACTGGCATGATTTTGCAGAAATACTTTTAATGGAAAAGTTTTTCCGTTAAAAGTATTTCTGCAAAAGTGCATCTAGATTGGCACGGATGCTTTTGCGCAAAAAGTGCTTTTGCTCAAAAGCATCCGTGGCCAGTCTAGATGCGATTTTGCGCAAGAAAGCCCCGATTGCCATTTTAGCCTTTGGGGCTTTTTGCGCAAAACAATTCTTCCCTGTCTACACTCGCCCTCTTGAGCAAGTATTCTGGCACAAGAGGGCTTTTTCTCGAGTGGGAGCATGAAAGAATTTGCGCAAGCAGCACTGATTTTGTACATTACAAAGTCAGTGCTCTTGCGCAAATTCAAGCGGCCAGTGTAGACAGCTGGCAAGTTTTTGCACAAAATTTTGCCAGTTTAGACGCACCTGTACTAGTTTCACATTTTTCCCTTGAAAAATACTGACTTTTTTAAGTGAATTTTTTGGGGTGGGTCAGAAAAATTTCAAATTCTGTTTTGATGAAAAACATTCATCATTTTCAACCAGCTTTATGTGCTGGAAAACTAGCAATTAACATTTACTATATAGAAGCTTCAGGGGGTAGCCGAGTTAGTCTATAAAGTGCTACCAGACCATTTGTTGTTTTTATATTTTATCCTGTACAGACTAACAAAACATATAAATGGTATGAGCTTTTGTGGGCACAGCCCACTTCAGATGACCACAGTTTTGAGTTTAGGATGTGCAGACCCACAATAAATAGGGGGGAAGTGAGATGGGGGAAGGAGAAAAAAAAGAGGGGGTGGGTGGGAAACAGGGAACAGAGGGTATGAAAATATCAAAGGGAAAAACAAGTAGGCAGAACTTTTGATTGCAAGTTCTGCCTACTTGTTTTTCCCTTTGATATTTTCATATCCTCTGCTCCTTGTTTCCCGCCCCCTCTCTTTTTTTCCTCCTTTCCCCATCTCTCTTCTCCCCTATTTAGTTTGGGTCTGCACATCCTAAACTCAAAACCCTGGTCATCTAAAGAAGAGGGCTGTGCCCACAAAAGCTCATAATACCATCTGTATATTTTGTTAGTCTATAAAGTGCTACCAGACCATTTGTTGTTTTTTAAATTTAGTATATACATCAGACTGACAATGTAGGGTCCAGGGCATGGGCTATCAGGTCTCATAGCTAGAGTCACAAGCCTAGAATCATAGCTGCTATCAGAAGCACAGTCAGAGTCAAGCCAAAGATCAGAGTCGGGAGCCAAGCCCAAGTCAGAACTGAAGACAAAGTCAGCTAACAAGTCAGGGTTGAAGCCAGAGTCCATGTCAGGGTATAGGAGCAGATATCTGAAGCAATGCAGGAAAGCAGAAACCAGATGAGGGCTTGGGAGAAGAGGGGCAAGAACTGGGAACAGATGAGAAGATGGGCTTCTGGGGCAGATTAGTAGCCAGGCAGAGTCATATACTTGCTCAGACAACTTCCTGGTCTCCTTTCTGGTTTAACAATGTGTTCTCTAATCAGGGGGCTTCATCTGTCTGGCGCTTTGTGAGCTAGAGGTTTGTTAGCCTTCTCCATAACTTCAGGATTGCTAGTGGGTGGCAGCTACAGTCTGAGTACTGCTGTGGGACCCACAGGTCTGCATTCAAGGTCTGTGCCCCCTGCCAGACAATACAAGGCCATGGAAGGTTAGCTCTCTTGTTGCAATGGTGATGAATGGACTAGCAGGATTGTAAGCCAGGTGCATTTCGTGCCAAGTTTACAAAGCAGTTGCTTTTTAAAAAGTGCTCCTTTCTTCCACCCCCCTCCCCAATATTACACCTACTCGGATTGGCATATGTTCATGAACTGCTGCATCCGAGCCAAATGAAGCTCTGCCACTTACTTATAAATAGCTCCCCATTAAACACTCAACATTAACGACTGCCAAAGACAATGGGCCCTGGGTGACTCTCTCTCTCACAACAGTTCATGGGCTTCGCTGCAATTATTCCCAGAGATAATTGTAAAGATAACACCGTTTAAAATATCTTATGTTTTATTCAATATTTCGGTGAGTTTCAATTACTCCCAATTATAATTCAACAGCTTTCTATTTAAAACAATTATTGTCCTTTACAACATGTTTCAAGTCAAATAAATTGTTTGCCGTTATTCGTCATTGGTTTCTTCTGTAGGCTTTTGTTTCTCCTCCCTCTTTGGTTTTTCAGTTTCCTATTAACACATATAGCCTTTCATTAACCCATTAGGTGCCCTCAGAATACACAGTACAATGAGCTTCTTACAGAAAGCTGCCACAGCAGCCCCCAAGACAATCAGAATCAATTAAACTCATTAAAAATCAATCCAATTCAATTACAGGAAGCACAATGCCATTTAAAAGTGATTGAACAATGGTGAGATGCTCTCAGACAAACATAGGCTACGGTGGGGGATGGTGGAGAGAGCGTTTTCCATATGCTACCAAGAAGTGGGGTTGCCATTCTTATATGGAAATGAGCACAACACACCCAGTGAAAACATAGATTCATAGAATTGTAGAAACATAAAATTGGAAGGGGTCTCAAGAGGTCAATCCCCTCACTCATGGCAAGAGTATTATCTAGACCACCCCAAGATTGGCATGGCCAATCTAAAAAGTGTGTTCAATGGGTCTCTTTCATTCTTTGGTGTATTGAGTGGGGGTGGGTAAATACTTCAGCAAATGAAAGATACTTGTGAGCATACTTACACAAACCAATAACTGAATCCCCCTTTACTTTATAGACTAAAACATGATCTTTTTGACATGATGATAGGCATTCAAATTTCCCCAGTGTCCCTGGATCTTGAGCCCATTCAGGTAAAAGAAAAACTCCCATTGACTTCAACAATGTTTCATCAAAGACAGTTTGCAAACAGGTCTGTCTTTTTGAATGCCAGTTTCCTCTTCATGTGCTTAGCATCCTTGAATGAACTGGATGAAAAAAGAAAAACATAACATTGCATAACATTTTGAAGGAAACGATTCCCCCCCCATTTCATTCAAAATCTTTCATAGATATTTATAAATACTCATGAAATATTTCAGTTTTTTAATTCATTTTTGTTAAATTCTTTTCATTCCAATGAGAGAAAAACTCACCTTCTCTCAGATTGAAAAACCTCTCACCTTTTTCTTTTAAAGTGGGAGTTTCCCTTCAAAAAGGGAAAGAAAATAATTAGTTTTTTAAAAAATCAGAAAGTGCCAAAAGTTCTCATTTGTAATCTTCGTTGAAAATGGAAAATTTAAGTGAAAGTGGCACATTTAAGCTAATTTATTTTTTATCAGAATTCCTCCTCCCTCCCAACCATTGTTTTGTAATCACTATTAATCATTACAGAGTATTTTTAAAAATTCTATGCATACTTTCAGTGGCATGCCCAGTTGTACCTATGAATGGACACGGGTGAACCACCAGTGACCAGCCAATCACTTTAATGATTTTTTCAATGTGTCTTTGTTGAGTGCCTTTTAGCATCTTATCAACTTCTTGGTGGACACCTCTCTATCCCACTGAGATGTTTACACAGCAACTATCACTGGGGTATCTAAGGCCCCAATCCAGCAAAACAGTTAGGAATGTTCTTAACTTTAAGTAAATGTTCTGAACATTAAGTAAGTAAATAGTCCACTGGAAGTTTATGGGATATTCAAATATTTAATGTTAAAATCAAGATTCTATGAATATTGGATGAGTCCTAAATGCTGGATATCAGAGAGACTGGGAACAACTCTGTGAATGTGTCTACCCACAAAAGTTAAATTATTTTAGAACTTGATGGAGTTCAATTTACACAATGCTTTGTTGAGAGTACTCTGAAGTTGACTCAAACTAATTCAATAAAGGGTACTTGCAAAGTGATTTCAGAATAAGATTGCTTTGATTTACACCATCAGCTTTTTTTAAAAAAAATTACTTAAATCCTGTGTATGCAGACAACATCATAATCAATGGAACAGCAACTGTAGGAGCAGCCTTGATAGGATACACATAACTCTCCACTGTAGTGAAGACAAAATTAAATCCAACAAAGTCAAGTTTCTTGCTTTGGATAAATGGAACATTTTAAAGTTAATGTACATTAAAGGGACCCCACTGCCCTGTCTTCTTTAATTAGGGGTCCATTTAAGGATACATGCCCTAGAAATTACTATAATGCACTACTGTAGTGTTTCTTATATTTCAAAGGGGAAATAAATATCTGGGGGTGGGAGAGATCTTTCCACCTCTTTTGCACACTGTTGATTCAGATTCTCAGAGATATTTGGAAAATAAACAGAGTTAGGCACTGTGACAGACCGGGCCGTGTCTGGGCACAGCTGAGGGCATCCGCTCAGGGCGAATTGCTTAAATCCGGGGCTCCTTACAGCCCCCAGACTGGTAACCTCTCCAAACAGGCCACAAACCAGTCCCACAGAGTGCTCCAGCAGCCTGCCTGAAGCCTCACGAGTAAAACCCCTCCGACAGCCCAGCAATATCCGTGCCCCAGATAGCCCCGGGGCTCATACACAGGTGGGGGGTCCTAGCACCCAATCCCACCTACCCCGAACAAGTCCTGTCCGGTTCCAAGAAACCAGCCACAGATCCCTGGTCAATTTACCCTTTGGACCATACCCACAAATCACGCTGGGCCAATCCTTTAGCATCTAACAACTAAAGGTTATTATTACAATAAAGAAAAGCATGAGAGTAAGGTTGTTAAAGGAATAGTACGTTACACGCACCGAATCTCCCAGTTCTCGATGAAGGCTCTAGCAGAGATGTCACAGCTGCTGGTTTAAAAGTTCTTGTTGCACATCCTAGGATCAGGATGGGTTCACAGGTCTTCCGGGCTCTTCGATCCCTGCAATGCTGCCTCTGGGATGAAGTGCTGAGCTGAGAACAGGATGGAGACCACCACATGGCCTATTTATCCCTCCTTCCTCATCTCTTCTTGGCTATCGCAGGTCACCTGGTCCCCGGCTTATTCCTGTGTTCACCGCTGGTAGCCTTTAGGTGTCAGTCACCACCCATTGAGTGCCATTGTCCCACAGGGCCTTGCTGATTAGCATGTCCATAGGCCCGGCCCTGCCCAATGCTCAACCACATGCAGGGAAATATTCAGTGTCCATACAAGTACATGCTTATAATTGCACACACAGACATTATACAAACACATAAACAGCATACATAGGATTAGCAGACAGTGAGCTTCTATTCAACACTCCACATGGCCCCCCTTTATACCATTTTCTGGGGCCAACACCCCCACCTATGGGTGCAGCAGCAATCTGGCTGCTCCCCTCAAAATCCAGTAACGTGACAGGCACTTAAATACCTTTGAGGTTCTGGACCTCGTGGGATGAGGTTTACCGGGGCTGCCGACAAAGGGCTTTGATGTCGGCAGGGGAGCGTCCAGACTAGTGCGCTGAGCGGACAAACAGCTGATCAGATGTTTGTCGGCTCAGCGCAGCACCCATGTAAATGTAAATGAAGCCGCGATCATTTAAATCGTGGCTACATTTGCCTTTGCCAAAAAAACAAATCTACATGCCTCTGCCTCCCCTCTGAGTACTGCCCTGCCACAGGGCCCTCACACTCGGGAGTCATCCCCCTCAGGAAACCCTGAAGCTCCTAAACCCACCGTGCCTCAGTGACTCCACTGCCAGTCATCATCTAGCCCCTGCCTCAGGGGCAAACTGCAGTCTGAAATGGCCACTCATCATAGGCAAGGGATGGGAACTTGCAGCCTTCTGCTGCCCTGGCTGCCTCCCTGCAGCCCTAGTAGCTACTCAGACCTCAGTCTGGGAACTTGCCTGGCCAGAATTCCCCAGCCCTACCTGCCTTTCCCCAGCCATGTTCTGCTCTGCTCTGTGTCAAGAAGCTTCTAGCTACCCTGGCAGCCAGGTCCCTCCTACTCCATAGCTGGAGCAAGAGTGAGTGAGTGTTTCCTCCCCACCAGGAGACCTCATTTATACAGCCCTCAGATGGGCCCTAATTGGTTGATAGATGCCACATCTGCTTGCTCCACTGCCCCAGGGCTGGATTTAACCTTTCTTTAGCCAGGGTGAGGTAGACTCCCCATCAAAGTATCCCCCAACTTTATTTGACCTCTGAGTTTAGGTGGGGGAGGGGTCTTCAGAGGCCCCCTTATCTCGGACACTCCAACCGAACGTTAGCAGTGCTAGTGTTCAATCCAGCTCTGCTCAGTGTACCTCAGTCCTGCCACGTCATGCTGCTCTGGCTGACAGCCTTAGCATCAGGCACCAGTAAGCGGGGCAAATGGTGTTTTGCTTTTGTAATCGGGACAGATAGGCAGTGTCTGTTCATCTGAGAGGTGCACGGAGGCAGGCTTGCTGCCGAGGTGAAATGATTAGTGTATTAAATGCTGCAATATCTATCCATCCCACTCGTCTCCATCAAAAGCAATTAATATGGATTATATATATTTTGTAAGGAGACTATCATTCATTTCCAACCTTGGAGTCACTCCGCAGAGGATTAGGTAGAATACGGAATGAGCTAATTTGCATAAATTAGGTAAAATGTGAATAATAATTTGCATTCAGAAGGCTCTCTCAGAGTCTTTACACTATACTGATGCCATATGGAGCACCCGGTTAACACACAGCCATGGGTTTGCCTCCCCATCCCCCCCGTTCATTCCAAAAAGCCTGATAGTGCTCAGAGATATCCCCCTACAATGGTCTGCAAAGGGCACGAAGGCTTTTTTTTTTTGGTAGGGCAGAAGGGTAAGGGAGACAAGCAGCCTTCTTTTGCTTGTGATTGTCCTGGTTAAAGAGGGGGAATCATTCTGCATGACAAAGAAAAAGGAAAAGCAAAACATGGAAAACGTGCGGGTTGGTGATTGCATCGGAAGGAAATTCTCTGAAGGAACATGATGTTGAAGGCACTGTGTTAATGGGGCACTGACAGAACATAATGAGGAAGTGGTTAGACGGGACTCTTCAGTCACTCTTTAGCTGCTGAGTTGTTTTGTAAGGAGGAAGTCAGAGTTCTGGTGGCTGCATGACATTGGCCCCTCGTGTTCCACATCCATTATGGTTGCTTTTTTATCTTCTTGGGAATGTCATGGAATTCTATTGAGTTAAAATATTTCCACCCCACCATTCTATTTTGTGTTTTACAAGGCAAGCTGACAATGTCTCTGGTGCTACTTTATGTACAATCTCTGTGGCTTTCATGGAGCACAGCGAGCGCAGCTGCTGTGGAAGCCAGCAATGATACTTTGAATGCCTACAGCACCTCCCTCAGTATGTATTGCAAAACCAATTCATTTGCCACCCTCCATCCACCAGGGAATTAAATGATTCTCTTTCCAGGAACTGAGGCACTGAAAGATGAATGTTGGTATTGTGTATATGGAACTACTGTCATTCACACATGTAAACAAGCTACCTAGTAGTAATGCAGAACTACTTAGTAGTTCTACACTAGGGATGTTAAATGGTTAACTAGTAAGCATACTGGTAAGCATGAGGCTTATTAATACACTTACTGGTTAACCTGACCTTTCTATGAACACTGGTGGCAGCAAGTCCAAAGCAGCCCTAGTCACGGAAATGGCTAATTAGGCATTGGTACCCCACAGCTATGGCCGTGGATTAAAAATTTAAATGAACTCATTAACCCTTTTAATATCCCTGCTCTACAATCAAATCAGTGACAAAGCCCAAGATGAGGTTTTAAGAGCTCTTGGCTTCTACACTTGTGTTCTGTCCACAAAGCCCAGACTGACACATGACATGATGAAAAGAGACAAGTGAGTGTTGCTTTTATTTACATGCAGGACTTGGTAATTATTTTCATATGAATATAATGATCAACAAAAAGGCTCCAGCCTTTATCTCTTTCCACACTCCTTCCATCAAGCCCTGCCCCATCTCTGCTCCATAATTCCGCAATAAGCCAAGAGGACAATGTGGGAAAGGACTCCACCCTGTGGTTGTCAGAGCTAGGCAGATACCACCCCAGGATGGCTGAATCCCAGAGATCCAGGGAGGGAGATTCAGAGTGGTAGCTGTGTTAGTGTATTTCAGCAAAACAAGGAGTCCTATGGCACATTAAATACAAACTTATGTATTAGGGCATAAGCTTTCATGGTTTGCAGCTCACTCCGTCAGATGCATGAAGCAAAAGCTTCAGTTGGCAAGGATTTACACATACATACAGAGATGGGAGTTTTACATCAGTTCTCATGAGGCTAATTCAGTCAGAGCCCACTTCCAACAGTGATAAAAAGATGGGAACAGCTAAAGGGGAAAATTACTTATTGTAATGAGAAAGCCATTGCCAGTCCTATTCAGACCCATTCTGATGGTATCAAATAAGCATATGAATTCCAGCTCAGCAGTTTCACGCTACAGTCTGTTTTTGAAGGGTTTTTTTTTTTGCACAAGTATGGCAACTTTCGAAGTCTATCACTGTGTGTCCAGGGAGGTAGAAGTGCACTCGTACTGGTTTTTGAATGTTACCAATCTTTTTGTCTGATTTGTGTCCATTTATTGTTTTGTATAGATACAGTCCAGTTTGGCCAATGTACATGTCAGAGGGGCATTGCTGGCACATGTCACATTAGTAGATGTGTAACCCTTCTGCCAGGTAGCACCAGCAGGAGCTGGAGCCAGGTTCAATATCAAGGGGTCCCTTTTCATCCATCTCACACACAACCGGCTCGAGCCCCCACCCAATAGCCTGGGAAATTCACACACCCCTGGGTGCCTCTGAGAGGCAATGCTTCTCCACTCACAAGCACAGAGTCTGAGCATAGAAAAGAACTTTTAATGAGAGAGAGAGAAAAGTCACATGGCATTAGCTTGGGAAAATACCATAACCAGAGTTCATAACCAACCCATGAGTAACCATGCTAGCTCAAATAGATTGAGCAGTGTCCCTTGCCTCTCAGGCTCACCAGTCCAACAATGGAAGGGTCTTATTCACATATGCAAACTTTCTCCATACCCCACTTCAAACGCCCCAGACACAGACACATCATCCTGACGACTTCCCTCATACAGCCTGATGTGATGCCACCAGTGTGCTGCCCCTGCTGGCTGGTCGCTCCTGCCAGCTCCCTGCTGGCCGCCTGCTGCTTCCCCTACCAGCCACCTGCCAGCCGCTCTGCTGGCCGCCTGCCGCTGCTCCTACTGGCCGCCCACCAGTCGTTCCCATCAACCGCTCTGCTGGCTGTCCGCCAGTTGTTCCCACCAGCCACTCTTCTGGCTATCTGCCACAGCTCCTACTGGCCGCCCATTCCCATCAGCCACTGCTCCTACCAGCTGCCCGCCAGTCATTCCTGCCAGCCACTCTGCTGGCTGTCTGCTGCTGCTCCTACCAGCCACCTGTTTCCGCCAGCCACTCTGCGGCTGGCTCCAAACTAGTGATTTCAACTCTTAGTGATTTCAACTCTTTAGCCACCACCTAAGCTGGCAAAAGATTGCAGCTTCCACAGGAATAGCAAAAAGACTCCTAATGGAGTCTATTTCAGGTTTATCCTTAGGACAAGGCTGGGGAGAGGGAGGGGTGAAAGGTAGGTTGAACCAGTCTTACAGCTCATACCTGGCAGGCATGAAGCAATCTGGCTCAAGCCCTTTCCCCCGAAATCAGTTCACTCAACTCAGGAAGGGGGAGGCTTGTTTATCTGAGATCCCTTACAATGATGGTGTCTCTCCTGCAAGTACTAGCGTCATATTTTACAATTCCCACATTTAGGGGTAGCATGGTTTGTGACCCCACAACAGCCAAAATTAGCTACAATAAACCACATTCCAGTCTAACAACTGATCCTCCATCAGTCCTGGCTGGATTGGATTTATATAACCATACCTTGGATTCCTTCCCATCCGGGCATGAGCTGTATTTACGTGTCAACAGTTAATTATCTTGCAGGACTAAACAATTTGAGTAAGCATACCCCAGGGCTGCTTTGGCTGGCTGATTGCAAGCAGTAGTTCAGCCTCTGCTTACAGATGTGCAGATGGATGAGCCCTTGATGGTATGGCTGATGTGATTAGGTCCTGTGATTGTATCACTAGAATAGATATGTAGACAAAGTTGGCAAGGAGATTTGTTGCAGAGCTGGTTCATGGTATTTCTATTATGGTGTTTCTACTATGTGGTGTGTATTTGTTTCAGGTTGGGGGACTATCTATACATGAGGACTGGCCTGACTCCCAAGGTCTGGGAGAATGATAGAGGGAGGAAAATGTTACTGGTGAGTCAGCAGGACAATAAGAGTCTATATTTCTCATAGGAGGATCAGAGAGCAAGGCAGGGAGGTGTCTGCTCTGGGGTTGGGTAACTCATATTAATACCATTGTGAAGAGCTGTCCAACAATTTTCCCACCAAAATTGAGTTTAGTCAAAAAAAAAATTGTTTTGGTGGGAAAATTCCTGTTGTGGAGGAATTGCTGTAGTTTTCCAAGGGGAGAACTTAAAATGCAATGAAACTAAATGAAAATTTGTGTTTCTGATTTTTTTTTTCCACTGGAAAGGGGAGGTAGAGAGAAAAAAAAAGTGAGGAAACACTTTTTCAGTTTGAAATAGATAGGGTTTTCGGGTTGGGGCGACTTTTTTTTTTTTTTTTGCTTTTTCAATGTGTTTGTTTTGAAAAGATCAAAAACAATCTTTTCCCTCCAAAAACTAAACTGAAATAATTTTGCTTTAAAATAAACAGACACTTTTCAATCAAAAATTTTCATGGGGAAGAAAAATGTCAGGTTTTCATTCAGCAGCCCCAATGCTCCACCTTTAGTACTAGGACCATGTCGTGCTATCTACTACCATTGCATTCACACAGGGTGTCCATCTCAGGTAGTAGAAATACAGCCTTTAGACCCAGTTGTCCTGCATTTCATCCTCACAGACCCCAGCAGTCTACACTGGCCTTTTCTTCTTAAAACTACTCAATGAGAGAAGCTCTAGTTACATAGGATGTGCTGGTGATGTCATGCATTTTAACCGCCTTGTTGCTTAGACCAGGTCAGGGTAGAGTTAGGTGGCAAAGCTTAAAGTGTGAGTGCCCTGCCTGTGGTAGGCAGCACTCCCACAATGTCCAGGGGGGAGGAGCTGTGACTAAGTGCAATGCTGGGAGATTTTAGGGCCAAGAAGGCCAAGGAGAGCACACGGATTTGTGGGGCTGATTTTACCACTCAAAGAAAGTAAGTAAAGCTTTCAGAGAGTTCCTCCTGTTTCCAGGGTGATTCTCTGTTCCACACTCACAACCACAGGCAGACCCTGCCTGCTGGTCGTGGCTGCAGGAGCAGAGGAAGGACAGAAAAGAGTTCTTTCCAAATACAAAAAGGAGAGTGAGGGAAAGAATTTACCACAGGCATCCTTAAATCTCCTGGGCTAATAAACACTTTTTAAAATGATGGCCTATCTCCTGCCCCTTCCAGCTGTCAAATGCTGCCTGGAGCTGTCATAATACGCTCACGCAACAGCTCTATGGATATTTCTACAAGTGGCTCTCTGGCTAGCTTCCCATCCTCTCCCCAGCCCCATTCCTTCTCACAGCAATGACCTGCTTACCCCATGCTTCCTGGCTGTACATGGGAGTAATAATTTATCTGCAGAAAGTGCCGGAAAATCCGAAGTAATGTTAGCATCAATGGGGAGACTCCAGCTGAAAGCAGTGAAGGTCCTCCATACCCCACACACTCCATGTTAAAAAGGAAAGCCCAAAGTCACTGAAGATGTCAAGGTTGAGGTACAAGGAGGGACTGTCTTTCATCAAGCCCCATTGAAAGGAAAAGAAAACCCAAAGATAATTGGTATCAGGACCAGTGTTCCCTCTAAGTTTTCCCATCCATTTTCAGAATAATTTTTGTTATGTGCACCAAGACATGTGTGGATATGTACCACCAGTAGAAACACATGTGCCAGCTGTGGCTGAGAGGGAGCACATGGCTCCATCTTCAACCCACCCTCGCTTGCAGGCACTGCCCCATAACTCTCATTGGCTGCAATTCCCAGCCAATAGGAGCTGTGAGGGTGGAGCTTCCGGGCGAGGGTAGTGCAGGGACTTGCAGCAATGTGGCTCCTGTTGGGGAGGAGGAAGAGGAATGGCAGCACATGAAGTCAGCTCTCCCAAGTTGGCCCAGAACACAAGAGCTTTAGTGGCTACAAGAAATGCCAAAGAATCAAAGCTGAAGCCTGGATAGATGCATAGATGTAAAGTCCATAATATAAACAATATTTGTCCTTCACAGGCATCCAAGAGAAAAACTGTCAAAGATGGAGCCGTGATTATTTGGATTAGGACAGGAGACCCTTCCTTTCCAGTCCTGGCTTCTCCTAGCTCCAGTACAAGCAGTCAGCCCTTTTCTTCTGGCCTGCAGAGCCCTGAATGGCTTCCACTTTCTTCCACAACAGACAGATATTTTGAAATAATGTCAAAATACTGTCAAGCTGGAGGACTTCTTACTCTGACTCCTATAACCCTCAATGTACGAGGAGTAAGGGAATTCGGAGGATTAGTGCTATGTAGATGCTCCCAATTTCAAAATAACCTATTCAGAAATAAGCTACACAATTGATGTTGCTCAATTTGCATATCTTATTTCGAGTTAAGCCTTGCTGTATAGATGCACCCTAAGGGTACATTTACACTGCACACTTATTTTGAAATAAGCCATTCCAGAAGAAATACTCTGAAATAGCTTATTTCGAAATAGCACGTCTACATTACAGGGAATCCTCAAAATTAGTCCGAGGCATGTTTCCCTAATGTGGATGCGCTACCCCAATTTAGAGCCCCAGTGGCACTGGAGAGTAATTATTTGAATGGCCCTGGGGGAACTATTTTAAAATAGCAGTAGTAGAGCATCCATACTACAGCTATTTCAAAATAGCTATTTCAGAATAGGTGTTATTCCTCATGGAATGAGGTTTTCAGAAGTCAGAATAAGTCGTCCGTTATTTTGAATTTATTTTGAAATACAGGCAGTCCCCGACTTACGTGGATCCGACTTACGTCGGATCCCTAGATACGAACAGGGTGAGGCAACTCCCGCACATGCGCAGCAGCATTCCCGGGGCTCGCTCACCTGGGTCCTAGGATCCTCCTCCTCCTCGGGCCGGCTCCGACTGGGGTCCCACAGAGCTGCCGGGCAGAGGAAAAGTGCCTCCCCACGCCCGCTGCCCCCCCCCCCTGCCAGCAACAGGCTGCCCCCTCCCCTGAGCAACAGGCTGCAGAACAGACAAAAGCAGCCTCTCTGCCTCTCCTCCCCTCTATACATGCTGGGCTCCTGGAGCGCAGCAGCGTCCCCGGGGCTCGCTCACCTGGGTCCTAGAATCCACCTTCTCCTCCTCTTCGGCCCGCTCCAACTGGCCTCTGCCTGCAGCAGCTGGCCACAGGGACAGGGATCCCGCAGAGCTGCCGGGCAGAGGAAAAGTGCCTCCCCACGCACGCTGCCCCCCCCTGCGGCCTCGCATCCTGCACGCCTCCCCCCTCCCCCCCTGCCAGCAACAGGCTGCCCCCTCCCCTGAGCAACAGGCTGCGGAACAGCAGACAAAAGCAGCCTCTCCGCCCCTCCTCCCCCTATACATGCTGGGCTCCCTGGGCAAACAAAGACTCCACCAAAACAAACAAAGTGCTGGCCTCATTGTGTTAGCAAAAAAAGGACCCTCCTCCTAGAACCCTGGGTGGTGTGTGGAAATAAAGCTATTAGCTCAAAGCATGGTGCAGAGCTGTTTGGTATTTGATGAGTTACTCCTTTAGTCCTGAGTTTGTCACAGGGACAGAAATAGATGTGAAATCTTCTGAACAGGGGAACAGACAGCAAAACAAACATTAGAGGGGAGTTAACCTTTCCCTATGCTATACAAAACTAAAAAAAATGTTTGGCTAGAGTTTCCCCTACAATTTGTACCAGTTCTGACTTACATACAAATTCAACTTAAGAACAAACCTACAGTCCCGGGGACTGCCTGTAACAGAATTGCTGTGTAAACACTTGCATTTTTATTTTGGAATAACTAGCACTACTGTGCAGAGCATCCACGCTACGGCTAAGTCTAGATTGCAAGCCTCTTTCGAAAGAGGCTTTTTTGAAAGACACTTTTGAAAAAGCCTCTTTCGAAAAAGAGCATCTAGACTACAATTAGTACGTTCAAAAAAGTGGCTCGCAGTCTGGATGCTCTCGTTCGAAAAAGCACAGTTTGCATTACATAACGCCTTTTTTCAAAAGAGTACTTTTGAAAAAAGGCATTCTTCCCCATAAAATGAGGTTTTCCACGGTTGAAAAAACTGCCGCGCTCTTTCGATTTACTTTCGAAAGAACATGGCAGCAGTCTAAACGCAGAGGAAGATTTTTTGAAAAAAGGCCACTTTTTTCGAAAAAACCCTCTAGTCTAGACACACCCTACTAAGCCTGTTATTTCGAAATAGGGGGCTGATTAGTTCTAAATAATATCTCCTGCTTGTGAAGAGGAATAAGTTTATTTCAAAATAGTTATTTTGGGAGTTATTATTTGAAATCTGGTAGTGTAGACATAGACTAAGGTGCTACAGGACCATTCATTTTACAGTTTTTTAAAGTTACACATGACTCTAAGACTTCTTAGGATAGCATTTCTCAAGGCAGCTGGTACATACCATCACAAAAGTCTTCAAGATTTCAAATTTTTATCCGTCAGATCTCAAAAAGTTCTCATTGGTCAGGAAAACCTCCAATTCTAATAATAAATCTCCAACTCTAAGGATATGTCTACATAGCAGATTTTTTCTGGAAAAACTACACTTACATCCACACTTGTTATTGTATTCTTTCGACAGAAAATGGAAAGAACGGAAGGGGTTTTCTGGCAGCAGTAAACCTATTTCTACGAGGAAGAAGCCTTTTTCTGAAAAAGCTTTTTTAGAAAACGCCGTGCGTGGATGTGGAAGACAGTGTTTTTTCGAAAGAAGAGGCCTCCAGGAAAAAGCACAGGTACCCTGGAGGCCACTCTGTCCACAGTAATCACAACTGAAATGCAAGATAACGTCCAATCAATGTGGACGCTATCTTTTGAAAAAGCACATCGCTTTTTCGTTGCCCTTTTGCTGTGTAGACGCTCTCTTTCCGGAAGATCTCTTCTGGAAAAGCTTCTTCCAAAAGAAGCTTGCAGTTTAGACATGCCTAAGGGTACAGCTAGACTTCATTGCTCTTTTAGGGTACTGGAAGTATCCCAGAATAGCAACACTGCGTTTTTAAAAGCACCCACTATTTCTTGAAATAACAGCATGCTATTCTGGCGTCCTTGTAACATTAAGGGATTTGCCGGAATAGTGCCTTATTTTGAAATTTGGTGCTGTTTAGACAGTGCCAAATTTCAAACTAAGCTCTTTCAGCTTAGACTTGGAATAAGCTACACAATTTGCATAGTGCAAATTGTGTAGCTTATTCCAACAGAAGGGTGCTGTGTAGACGCACCATAATAATTCTTACAATGACGATGATTATTGGCAACTTAAACTGAATATCTTCTTGAAAGACTTCTCAGAAAACTGGGAGGACAGAGAGTGTTAGGAAGGTGGTATTGATTAGGAGTTGTTTATTGGTTATCTTGTATATAGATAAACTCTGACAGCTAATCAGGGTAAGCAAGAGGATATAATTTCTTCTGGCTTTTATTGGTTAAAGGTTTGTAATTGATTTTACTGTACATGTACTTAGACATAGACATCCATAAATATATGGATTAGACACATTTCAAACAATGAACTAAACAACAAAATTATATATCTATATCTAAATCTATAGATATATTCATTTTCATATTTCCTGCTTTGGGCCAGCACTGGGAAGTTTGTCCTTCAGGCATTTTGGGTCCAGTCACAAATGGGAAGCAGAAGAAATCTCCCACTAAAAACCATGCTGTCTGAGACTCCAAGCTCCTTTTCCAGATGAAAGATGTTCAGATGGATAGTTCATCCAAATAAGTTGAAAGCTCGCTGTGACAGATATGGCAATTTCCTTCAGCATCCTTGAAAGACCTTATTGTATTAAGTTAATGTGTTACTGAAGGCTGGGATTGTATGTTCTGCTTCTAGGGGGGAGATGTGACAGATATGGCAAACTTACGCAGCATCTTTGGGGTCCATCATTTTAAATGTATGGCTTATGTATGACCATGTTCTACTCCAGGGGAGCGAGCTATTGCAGCTCTTCCTGTTCTAAAAACTGTGGGTGATGGTTAAGGCAAATCAGGCGGTTTATAACTCCCGTCCCACTGCCTTGGAAGGCTTCTGTGTTCTGATTGAAACTTCATTTTCCTGGGACCAGGTGGGCCTCTAGATTTGTTGGGCCTCTGGACAAGATGGTGAGGGGCTCCACACTCCCACAAGGGGTATGGCCTCAGACGGAAGGGGCGGGGCTGAGGCCAACAGCTCTCTGTAGTGGCCAGAGAGCCACTCCACATCAGCCCTGTACTGGCACCCCTCCACATCAGCCCTGAGAGATGCCCGGAGCACATTGCATGGCACTCCAAGCAGTGATTTATAGGCCCCAACGCAGTAGTGGCAGCAGGGAGACCTGGGACCTTTTGAATTGCTGGGCGCTGACAATAGACAAAGAGAGGACTTTTGTACGAGTAGCCTTGAGTTTCAATTGATTCAGGGTCTTCTTTCTGATCCAGCAAATGAACAAATCTTCCTGTTCGGGAATGGGGCCCAATTCTTGAGCAAGCGTTGGAAGGACCTGACCTATTAGCATAGCTGCTGACTCCGTGGGTGCTCCCCTTCTGCCTTCCTTCCCCATGCACCTCTCGCCATTGATGGCCCCACTGACCAGTTCCTCTCCCACTCTCCCAGTGCTTCCTGAGTGCAGTGAACAGCTGATTTGCAGTATTCAGAAGCTCCCAAAGGGAGAGGAGAGGAGCCAGGAAGTGGCTTGAGAGAGAGTTCAGTGGGGGGGAGGACTGGAATGGGGACAGGGTGGGGGTGGAGCAGGGGTGGGCATGGGGGGAAGGGATGGGATGAGGGCAGGGCCTGCTGTTGGGAAGGAGGGGTCAAATATCTATGCCTACCAGGGACCCACAAGACTGATGGGTGACCTCTGGGAAGATTTTTAACATGCATATAAGGTTCTTTTCTTGTTTTTGTTTTGTTTGTTTTGCTGTTGCCTTAAGAATAAATGTGGTTACTTATAAGCAGTGGTGTGGAAACTTACAGCAGAGGTCACTTATGGGCTGTGTCTAGACTGGCAAGTTTTTCCGCAAAAGCAAGAGCTTTTGCGGAAAAACTTGCCAGCTGTCTACACTGGCCGCTTGATTTTGCGCAAAAGTACTGACTTCCTACTGTCTGAACTCAGTGCTTCTTGCACAAATACTATGCTGCTCCCGTTCGGGCAAAAGCCCTTTTCCGGAAATGCTTTTGCACAAAAGGGCCAGTGTAGACAGCTGAAAACTGTTTTGCGCAAAAAAGCCCCGATAGTGAAAATGGCTATCGGGGCTTTCTTGCACAAAACTGCGTCTAGATTGGCACAGACGCTTTTCCGCAGAAAGTGCTTTTGCGGAAAAGCATCCATGTCAATCTAGACGCTCTTTTGCGCAAATGCTTTTAACGGAAAAACTTTTCCGTTAAAAGCATTTGCGGAAAATCATGCCAGTCTAGACGTAGCCATGCCGTTTATAGCCTTTGTTGATAAAGCAAAGTGCAGATGCCAGCCTTGCTGCAGATATCAGAGTAGGCAGAGAGCTGTGCCAGCCTACAGGGAGTGCGACAGAGATCAATGGGAGCACCAAACCTCACTGGCTTCAGGGCTGAGAGGAATACGTTTATGGAAGGGACGGTATGAGACTCCCTACAATGGCATGTATCCCACCTGCAACTGCTAGTGGCAAATCTCTCCAATGGGGGGAGATGGGACAGTGGATGGGGAGGGCTCTGATTTTCTACTGAGAATTCTTTCCCAGGTGGCTAACTGGAGGGTCTAGCCCACATGCTCAGGGTCTAACAGCCTTAGTTGGGGTCAGGAAGGAATTTTCCCTGGGTCAGATGGGCAGAGATCCTAAGGATAAGTGAATCATGTTTATATACTTAGTGCTTAAAATAAATGGGGAGCTAACGGGGAGTGCAGCTTCTCTTGATCTGCTAAAAGCAGGGGGAATTTACTAGCGGAATGAAAGCCTCTCCTTCTGTCTCATTCTATTTTAATCCCTGTATATATTTAATAAAACTGGTTGGTATCCTTCATCACCCAGATGAAAGGTGCTATCTCACTGTAAGATATGATTCATTATTATTATGGTTGCTGGTACATAGATCCTAATCTAAGCCCTCTGAACCGTAGATCTTGGAACTACTGAGCTAGTGGAAGGTTGTCCTCGGGGAAAAATTTTCTCCCACCAATTGTCGTAAAACTCACCATGGACACAATTTTTATGTTATCTCATTAAAAATGTTGATTATAGCTGAAGTATTTTTACAACCCATTTAATTTTCCAAAAAGGGGGGAAAATCTCCTGATCGATCCAACATTGGGTTCATCTGTGACCATGGAACAAAAGAATTCACTGTGCTATGAAGATGAGGGATCAGCTGGAGAACAAATACACGTAATAAATATTTCCGCCTCCTCCTGCATTTGTTGAAACAGGACTGTCTCTCAGATTTTGATTTAATTTTCTTTATGGCAGAGTGTTCTTGTTGAAACATGAATTTGGAAACACACCTATATCTATCTCCAGGATTCTGCTGGTTTTCTGGCTCTGAAGAGATCATTCTTACCAACTGTCTCTATTTAACAGGGACAGTCTATATTTTACAAGGAAAACACACACCATTTTTCCCACTCTGTTCCTCCAAATAGCTCTCTAAAGACAATGCATTTCTGTGGAGTTAAAAAAACATCTCCCTATCTGTCTTAACTTAGCAGGTACGAGAAATTCAACAGTGTGCTTTTCCCCTCCTTTCCTCATGTTCCGGGGTTTTATTTGGAGGGTTCAGAGTAGGATCAAAATGTTATAGGAGGGCTCTTGGGAGCTGTGCTCTAGTTTTCCTGGTTAACACAGTGCATCCGGGGTCTATTATACTGTGAGAGAAGATGCTCTCTAAGGAATGGAGAGCCCTTGTAAATATCAATGCATTGTACTCTAACAAATCCTGATCTACCAAGAATTTCTTAGCAGCATCAGTGCTTCACTGTAGCAGGGAGGCTATAACTCTGGTCCTTCTGCTCCAGAATCACAAGCTCCTTCAACAGAAGCTAGAAGAGAGCCTTCAACGATGGTCGTGTAAGGCTCATTACAGACAGCTGAGCAGTCCTTTCCAAGAGATGGCAGAAGTAACACATACACCCGAAGCCGGGCATTAAAAAGCTAAGAAATGAGGCTTCTCTTATATAACCCAGAGGCACGGAGAAAGGGAGAGTGACGTCTGTTTTATAACATCAACTAAGAAGCAGTTGGCTTTTAGCTCATGCAGTAGAGGTCTGTGCTGACAACTAAGGTCCATTGGCTTTACACTTATATACTATAGTGCCTTTAATCTCAAGGCCCCTGTGAGGTAGGTAAAAAACATACCACAGGGTAGGGCCAAGTTACAGATTTGAGATGCAGGTTTCCAATCCTCACAACATTTGGAGACTGTGTGGATCTTGGCTGTTACAAAGAGATGGCTCCGCTGGGAAAGGGAGGCTAGATTCTAAATTCACAAACACAAGGAATTCCCCGGGGTTAAGTGGCCCCCAAATTGCAGCAGACTGAGGCACTGTCTTCACAAAGTAGCTTCTCCCCAGACTCTGAAAACTAGCAAGCCAGGAAAACGCAAGACATTTGTGTTTAGCTGGGAGCTTTGGGTTTGGGGCTGAAAAAAAAAGTGTAAAGAGGAAAATCAATGTGTAAATGAGCTAATTAAGGCAGCAGTCATCTCAACAGAGAGCCAAGGCCCTCAGCACTCCATTTGTGCATTGCCAGTGTTTAGCTGGTTCCGGTTGTGGTTGCTCTAATTTTCCCCAGAAGGGCCCGTACGTTTCATAGCTGGGAGGCTGCTGCTGCTGACTGGAAAGAATGATGGGAGTACATTAGGTAAAGGGAAGAAAGGAGAAGGGTGCCTGAATGGTGTCTGGGCATTAAAGACATTGAGGAGAGCTGGAAATTAGGTTTAGGATTAATGAGAATTAACTTGAAAAGACACAGACGGGTCCTCCCCCACATCTCCGCTCCAGGCCTGCTTCTGTCATGATGCTTATAGGAATTTGCCATCTAGGTTGTTATTGGGCAGAGGCCATGTAAAAGCTGTTTTGGATACTGGTTTTAGAGGGATGCTCCCAGCTCCTCCCCACTCTAGTTGGGGGTCATGTTCAAGGAGTTGCCACGTTCCCTTTTAAAGGTTCTCCCTGCACCAGCAGACAGGAGCAGACACAACAGCTCAGCTCCAGCCTGGTTGACCTTCCCTTTGTAGCTCTGAGGAGAGGGGGATCACATCTCTATAGATGCCCTTCCCCTCTCTTCTCTGTACCTGCTGCAGGGACTGGGAGCCAGGGCTAGGGGCTGGTGTGCTAGAAGGCCTCCTGCCCACCCCTTCACTGCCAAAGTAGGGGTGTGTGTGTGAGGGGAATATGTAGGGTGGACACATTGCCAGCATTGGTGTGAGTTGGCAGCTGACAACGGCTAAGTGAGGATATTCACTCTATTTGTGTATGACATAACCAATAAAAGATCGGACAAGAAGCCCCAACTCAAAACCCATCTCACCTTTATCAACGGCATGTTCATTATTTATGTTTCCCGCCCTCTCACAGCCCTTTCTATTGCTTTTTTTCCATCCACTTGTTGTTTCATGCCTGGAGTAATTCTGGAATGCCTCCCACATGGACAAAATACTATTCAGATCAGCTCCTGATTTACTTGCTGCATCTACAGGTTGAACCTCTCTAATCCTGCATCCTCAGGCCCTGACCGGCACCGAACCAGAGAATTTGCCTAATCACAGGAGGTCAATATTGTCTAACAGCATTACCAACACTTCCACTGTTTACTGGGTTTTGGATGACATTTAGGGGGTAAATTAGAGCTAAATAACAGCACAGCACAGTGAGAGCCAGGACTGGTGGCTGTAAACAAACTTTATGGGACTGCGGGAAACTTGGCCACACCCATGATAAGTGGACATCTGGCCAACTAAAATCATGGAGGACCACAGATATTGCCAGACCAGAGAGTGCCGGATTAGGGAGGATCAACCTGTACAACTCTTTGGCTTGGGAAAGGGGATGGGGCATCACAGTGGTGAACAGAATAGAACTGAAGGGGATCTGCAAACTCCTACTAAAATTCAATTTCCAGTTTAGCAACAGCTTGAATTGAGCAGCTATGTTGAGAGGTTCAGGTGGTCTGGATAGGATGCCTTTTAGATCTGCGGACAGCCTGGCCTTTCAAAGCCTCTAATTCCTATGTCTGTGATATCTCAAACCCTTTCTCTCATCTCCTGCTTGAGTTCATCTCCCCTGCTCGCTGTGGTTCTCTTTTGCATTGCCAAACCCTGACAGGCTTTTCAGCAACAGGCAAATGGATCATATGAGTGAAATCCAAGCATATCAGTAAATCATTAGCAGACTTAACAGACACCACACATGATCTTCTGCTCTGGAACAGGAATTTGTGTGTGAATGTTTTCCGTTATGGAGCTGGGCTTTGTGTGCATGTGATGCCTTTGTGTACGCATTTGCAAAAAAAAAAAAAAAAAAATCTGTTTCTTTACTCTAGGGAGAACTTTCAGTTCATCGCCCATAGCAATATCTGAGCTGAGAGGGTGGAGGGGGAGAAAAAGAGCTGAATATAGGACATGGTTTCCGCAATGTTCAGTAAGACAAATATAAAATCAAATGTAACTTTTTCCATAGAGCAGCAGGATCTGTAGAAGGGGGGAAGGGAAGTAGCAACATTGCACTGATGGAACATGTAGAAAAAAAGAAAGCCTAGTTGTACTGAACCTGTCATTCCTTCACACCTCTGCTGTGTCATGTGAAATACCCTCCTTTGTGAATGTGTGTGTGTGTGTCTGGGGTACGGAAACAGGAATCCTAAAATAAATGACCCCTGCAACATAAACTCAGTTGGCAGTCACTATTCACAATAGGCTGAGGGTTAAAATCATGTGAGTTATCTTTTCTTATCCCTAACACAGGGCAGCTCCAGCAGGGAAAGAGACACATGCTTCATTGTGCATTAGAGCCAGGAAATGTTAATGCACAGAGCTTGTAGGCAGACAACTCAAATCCTTGGCACAGAACTAAACTCTGGAGTCTCCACAACACCTGCAGGAGCGTTCTGCTTAACCTACTTGCGTTTTATTTCACTAGTCATGTGATACATTACACTTGTGTGGCACTGGAATCCTGATTCTGTGAAATGGCCTCTCTGGGCTTTAGAACTTCATTAATTAGCATCTTTTAAATGTTTGGGTAATATTCGTTTCTCCTTTTCCAAGCCATTTCCCCAAGCCCTCATTTTAATAAAGTTGGTGCTCATGAACATTTGAATATGAAAGCCCTTGGTTACAGAGAGACGAAAGATGAATTTTAAAAGACAGCAGATCAAGGATTACTTAAATGGCTAGCGTAACAGTTATTTTTTTTTTAATGAATCTACAGTATTTTTAAGATAAAATATTGTCTTAAAGGTATTTTGTGTTTGTGCATGGTGGGGCGGGGGTGGCTGGAATAAGCATTACTGAGGAGGCTGCTGTGTCTATCAGCCTAGCAGTGACATCCAACAGACCTCTGGGAAAGTCAACATAGCAAAAGAAGTTTAACTGTGGGTGGCGACCAATTTCAAAATACAGTAGTGAGAAATCTGTTTTTTATAATTGCATGCACTGTATTTCAAGTGTTAAAAGTGTGCTGGATTGAAGCACTTAGGCACTATGGCAGTGGTAAGCAACCTACGGACCAAGGGCTTCATGCAGCCCAGGGTGATTCTGTGTGTGGCTCATGAGACATTTTGTTTATCGATGCCTATGTGCACAGTTGCCAGAGTCTGCTGGGGTTTGCTCATGGAGTTTTTTTCCTACTGATATTACATGTGACCCGCACATAAAGCAAGGGCATGTAAAGTGGGCAATCAGCATCCACCTCACAACATTGTGAGAGCCATGTGCTCCCTGTGCACCCAATCAAAGCGCTGCTACAGCTCAGTCGGCACTCCCCACAAATTCTAGGCATGCAAGCACAGTGAGCAAACTACCCCAGTCCTGGAGAACATTTTGGTGAGGACAGTCTTGCCGCCCAGTGAGATGAAGGAGGGCCACTCATGTAGCCCACTCACTGTACTAAGATGATATTGCTGTTAAAAATCTGCTAGCTAGATAGCTAGCTAGACACACCACTATCCTAGACACTATGCTCAGGAAAGGTCCAGCATGGGTAGCAGAAAGCTTCTTCCTCATTTCCCTGTCAGTGTTTCTGAGTCTGTCTTGCAGGAGCAACAACACCATGATTTGCATTTTCCATCCAGTCTTTGGCTTCTCTGCTGAGGCAGACAACAAAAGGCACTAGTTTGATGGTGTTTTTTTTTTTTTTGCCATGTTGACATATTTTGTCTAGTAGAAACTAGGCATAGACCTACCAATTCTTATCAGATGGGCTCTAGGAGAGGCATTAGCTCAGGGGCAGGCAATAAAACAGTGGCGGTTCACCAGCGTTAGCCCCTGGTGAGCTTCCACGGCTATATTCACCTGTGCCTCCACAGGTACTGGTGATTGCAGCTCCTGTTGGTCGCAGATCACCATTCCCGGCCAAATGGGAACTGTGGAAAGTGGTATCCTGGTCTGCACCACTTCCTGCAGCTCCCATTGGCCAGGAATGGTGATCTGCATCCACTGGGAGCTGCAATTATCTGTACCTGCAGAGGTACAGGTAAATATAGTGGCACGTTTGGGTCTGTTTTAGTGCCTGCCTCTGAGCTAATGCCTTCCCTACCACCTATGTGATAAGAACTGGCGGGTCTATATTAGGGGTGGGAAAAATCAGGCTCAGGGGCCTGATCCCGGCCTGCCCAGCTGATTAGCAGACTTACAGCCAGCACAGTGCGTTCAGGTGCTCCTTCCTCCACCTTGCTCCATTCTGCAGCCAAGCTGCTCCCGTGGTTCTCCTGTTAGCTGTGCAGAGTGGGGGAGGAGAGAGGAGCGCTGAAGTCTGCAGAGCAGGGGTCCAGGAGTGGGAGACACATAGCAGAGCTGTTCCAATCTGAAGCATGGATGGTCAGTAACTCAGGAGTACAGAACAGAAAAGGGAGGAGATGACAGAGCAGGGCAGATTTCCCTTAAAGAGACAGAGCATGGATCCTCTCAGCAACTTACCCAGCAGCAAACAGCACACTAACTCTATGTCACTGTCACACACCCCCAGTCTATGCCACACTGTCTCTGTGACACACACACTGTCACATATACACTGCCGCACACACCCCTAATCTGTGTCACAATGTCTGTCTCTCATACACCAAGCGCCTCTTTCATACTCACAAATTCTCTCAGGCTACGTCTACACTGCAGGCTTCTTGCACAAGAAGCTTTTTGTGGGAGAGATCTTCCACAAAAACTTCTTGTGCATGAGCGCATCCACACTGCAAAAGCGCATCAAAAAAGCGATACGCTTTTGCACAAGAGAGCGTCCAGACTGCATGGATGCTCTCTCGAAAGGAAACTCTGATTTCTAATTACAGAATGGCCACCAGGACACCTGGGCTTTTTTTGATTGACTCTTTTTGAGCAAAAAATCCCCCCGTTCCCTGTCCACACACACCTTTTTATGAAAAAGCTCTAGTGCAAAAAGGAATTATTCCTCGAAGAAAGAGGAATACAGACATCAGAAAAACCCCTCTGTTTTTTCATTTTACTTGTGCGAAAACATGCTTGAGGTGTGGACGCTCCACAAGTTTTGTGGAAAAATGTCTGTTTTTGCATAAAAACGCTGTAGTGTAGACCTAGCCACACTCTCACAGCCTCCACCTCTTCTGCTAGAGACCCCACCCCTTCTGGGGCAGGAGGAGGAACAGGGATCTGGCTCATGACTATGTACCAAAATTCATGAAGTGGCCCTCCAGTGAAAATTATTGCCTACCCTGGTCTATATCCTGCTCCAAATGGACAAGCTGTGTCAACATGACAAAAAACACCATCAGACTAGTGCCTTTTGTTGGCAGCCTCAGCAGAGCGTCTTTTACGTAGGTGCCCTCTCATAAAAGGCTGTACATTCCATCCTCAATAGCTTGAGTCAGAAAGATACCCCTAAATTTATATTCTTAAAATGTAGTTGAGAATCCGTTCCTCCTTCGTAAACCTACCAAGACCTGAGCTCAAGGTTCTCTGTGTCCATTGGGTAGACATGATAACATCACTAAACCTGAAAGCAGCACTGGGAATTATTGGAATGTACGTTCCCTCTCTAGTCCATTTCATACTCTGGTGATGTCATCAGCTCTGAACCTGGGACTGAGAAGAACTCACGTCAACTCCTGTAAAATTTTCCAGCAGCTCCTTTGTGCATGTATAAATCAGTGACAGATTCTGTTAATGATTCTGAGTCTTACCGGTATTTGCTGCAAGCTGAGCACTTGAGCGACCACCCAAAAGAGATTTGAATGCTGCCCAGCTGATTAGCAGAGTGCCATCACATGTTTTGGTGCACATAACAAAATTTATTCTGCACATGGATGGAAAAAAATGTAGCGGGAATACTGTTTCTTAAACTGTTTGCTTTTCTTTTTAAGAAAAGATCAGTCATTTTAGGAACACTGAAATGCTGCAGTTGTGAAGATGGAGGTCTCTCATGCGAAGGTGTGGCACTGCTGTGTAATGGGAAGTCACATTGTGTGAAAATGGACGAAGTCACTGAGATATATGACATACAGGGCAATGGGTCTGGAACTTAACCCCAACCTCTTCAATTAAAATGTCAGCCTCTGCCATTTGAATTAAAGGAGGATTTCTTTAGGTAATGCTAGTAGCCTCCTTTTGAGACTGGGGTGGGCAAATACCTGCCCACAGGCCAGGGCTGGTTCCCTACGTTAGCCCCTGGTGGGCCGCCGCTATGTTACCCGTGTCTGTAGGTGCGGGTGATTGTGACTCCTGTTGGCTGCGTATTGTCGTTCTCCAGGGCCGTCCCACAACATTTTGGCACCTGAGGCGGGGAGCTCAAATGACGCCCTCGTGTCCCCTCACTTGGACCAAAACTTTGAAAGGTCTCAATTCTCTGGGCCCCTCCCCCCTAGTCTGGCACCTGAGGTGGCCGCCTCAGTTCGCCTCATGGTAAGGCCAGCCCTGCTGGTCTCAGTCAATGGAGCTGCAGGAAGTAGTGTTCCAGTCCGCACTCACCCCTGTTTAGGATATGCCTCATTTGGTCCTATATTCAAGTCCAGCGCACAGCAGCTGAGAGAACCTCAGCAAAAAGAAATGCATGTGACTTTAGCTCTTGATCCTACAATGGGATCCATGCAGGAGGATGCCTGTGTCTGTGTGGAGTCCCACTAGTCACTGGAGATCTGTATGGAGTCAAGGGTCTGTGTGTGTGGATGCAATTACAAGATTGGTCCTTAAATTAGTATTCAACATGGCCAGAATTACAATGTTCAGATCCGGCTTTGAATTTTCCCTAGTTGTGGGGGTGATCTGGGCTTCTCTCTACTAAAGACAGTGGCATCAGTCTAAACTCTCTGATGTAGAAGACAGTTCAGCCTTGGTGTAAGTGGAAAGCAATTGAAGCCACTGGAGCTGTAATTGTCCGGAAGAAGTGTGAAATTGTATCAGTATTATTTTGCAAAAGTCTGCTTCATAGAAGGGCAAACCTGGCCAATGTGATGACAGCTTATCAACACAAGCACTACACTATGTTGAAGGGACAGCAAGGAGGAAGTGAATTGTGATACACTGACTGTCTGCACTCTCCCCACCTCCCCATTTCATATCAATCTTTGTACCACCTTCCCTTTCTCATCATTCTTTCTGTTGTGGGTGATTTGCAAGACATGTTCACACCTGATCTTCAGCATCGGATAGTATTTAATGCTCTCTTTCTTCATTTGTGATTAGAGATGAAAAAGCCTTTATTTTGTTTTCAGTCCTGCAAATCTCTGCCCTCTCTACACCTATTTTGCATTGGCAATTTTGTTGTTTTGTGAGGGGAGGTAGAGAAAGCTTAGTGACTGTAAACACTTAACTCCAAATATTTGGCATTTTCTGCTCCAGTATCTCATTTCTCTGGCATCCAGTAAAATAGTTTCTTAAGAGTGGGTCCCTACTCTAGATGAGAGGGATAAGAGTATTTTTCATCTGGCAAATGCATAATGGGTGAAAAAGATGGGCTATAAAGGCAGAATAAAACTCAGCATGGAGGAGAGTGAGCCTTTTTCTTATAGTAATTGCCTTTTTAGTCACAATTGCCTGTTATCTCTGCATTTCCCACAGGTGGGGATATTGGATTCCACTGAGGGCTTGATGTAGTTGTTCAGCTTTCAGATCCCTTTGTGATATTAAATGCCAGTTTGCCTTGTAATCAACATGTTTTTCTAATGATCACACACACCCACACGGCGAGATGTTTACTCCATTTTGGGGGCAGTTTTGGAATTTACGTTAAATGGGAACAACAGAAATTTTAAAGGGACCCTGCTAAGATAAAAATTATCAAAAAAAATTCTCTTCTCCGTTACTCCCTTGGACACTGAACCAAAGGCCGTTCAATCAACAGGAGTGTTTTCACTTTGCTCAGCAGGCTTTGGATCAGGCCTTTTGAATCCATTTGGCTTCCTACAGGTTAAATAAATTTTAACATCTCTTTTCATGAGGAGGGAAATTATCAACTGATTCTAATATCAACTCATTTATTTTTTTCTGATAGATTCTCTTCACTCTGCTTTGATGGTGAAACAGAATCAGTTAGTTTTATTTCGTTTATAAGATGTGCCATTGGATGGCCACCTCTTCCCCTCATGGCCTTGTAAGGGGCTTTGGAAGGCCTTGTAAGGGGCCCTTGCCTTCCCCATTAAGGGGCTTCTTCAATACCTGACAGATGCCGTTGTCTATCCACAGTCCTTCTCATATTCAGGTTTATTAAATTAACAAACATTCAAAATAAAAATTCTCAAATCCAGCTGTTTACCCTTCATTTCACGGCCTGTCTTCCCTGTTTTCTCACTCACCTATAGTCTTACCCTCACATCCTAAGTTTTTTTACAGTAGCTATCCAGTAGCTTCTGTACTCCACTCTGGTCTTCCTGATTCTCTTCCTACCCCTCACAGCCACCTGCAGCCTTTAATAAGGAGGCACTCAGCAGCCACTCTATTAACTTTCTGAATTGTGGTCATGTGCTAAGGTGGTTGGGAGTTTCTGTGCCCCTCTTTGCCTCTTGTTACACTCATCTGTAGAAGTAGGTTGTGCCCACAAAAGCTCATAATACTCTATATTTTTTGTTAGTCCCTCAGGTGCTATCGGACCACTTGTTTTTTAAAGATTTTTTATGGTTCGCAGCTGTGATAGATGGTTGCAATCAAAACATTTTGCTAAAACCATTTCTACTCATGTTATATTTTGTAATGCCTCCTTTTTCATTTTCTTTTCTGCAGAGTCTAACGGTGGTTACCAGCATCCATTTAAAAACAGATTAAGTGTTTTAGATCCTAATCAAGAGACAGTGTCTGGGGCAGCCTTAAGCATATGAAACACATTTTACATCCTAATACAAAATAGATGATGCCTTTCTTCTTTCATTTACCCAACAAACCTTGGGTTGATGAGCATCACACCACCTTATGGAAGACGGGAGGATTCCAGCTTGGCTGGAGAGAAAGACATCCCACTTCTCTTTCTCACTTTGGACTTAGTCTTTTGGATGAGGGGGTGAGTGGATAGGAGTCCAGTACAGGGTGGCTATTTCTAACCACTGCATAGTACTTGCAGGGTCACATCCACTGGAAACTGTGATAAGTGCATTGAATTACTACTATTTTAACCATGTGATCACCCTGCTAAACTCTACTTTCGGCACTTTCTTCTTTAGACCCTATAGTGAAAAGGTCAAAGGGGCAAGGAGGCATCATGAGGCAGATTTCACTGGTCCAGATCTCCAGAACTAGAAATTGGGCAAAAAGGGAACCATTCATTCAGGCTCCCCTGAACATTGGGGGAGCTGATAAAATGTGTCACATACCCAAGTTTCCCCAAGATTAAGTTCTACAGAACCCCAAACACCCCTTGCTCTACCTACCCCTCCCCTGAGTTGATTTCAATAACTTAAGGGCACACGAAATTGATGGCTCTGCCATTGAGTGGTGTTTCACTAAATAAACACAGTGAGGTCCCAAGACGTCACAAAGCTCTTCTCCATTGGTGAGAGTGAAAAGAAGAGGTAAGACAGTAGGTACTGCATGTTTCTCCTTCAGACAGTCCTTCGAGAAGGAAGGAGCAGTGATGCTGAAGCCTTCATTTCTTCAGAGCAGAGACTAATCTTGTCAAGATTCTTAACCTGATGTGTTTTCAATGCAGTTATTGGTGATGGATGCTTGAGCCCACTACCATTTACCTGCCAAAAGTTAATGTCAATGCTCCAGCAGTTTGGAGAGGAAATGAAACCCTGAGATGTTTCTGAAATCTAGGAGAAAATTAACGTGATTTACATCTCCGGCATTATGAGGAACTAAAATTTCATATGCTCCTTTGAAACATTATTGTGGGGTGAGGGTTGGAAAAAACTGCATTACCTTAGTGAAATATATCAGCCAGGCTGTTTATAAATGACACAGCCACTAACAAGGATGGAAAGCCAATAACTGAATGAAAGGATATTGGATTGCACTGCAACAGAACACATTTTTGCAGATGCTCCAGTCACTGAGCCAAATGCTTTTTGTTTGAAAATTGCTACTTTGCAATCCACTATCATGTTGACAAAGCGGCTTTCTTTGTCGACAGAACTGGATGTAGTCTAGACGCTCTTTGTAGACAGAAGCCTGTAATCTAGACATACCCTAGGGGTTCCAGCTGCCTGGATTGCCAGTAAACGACAAGCCTGGGAATTTTGGCGGGCTCCTAGAAGACCTAGTTCCCAAGAGCTGGGTAGGTGAGCTAGAGGGGACCAAGTTACTTCCTGGTGGATTTTTATAGAATTTGGTTCTGTTTTGATGAATCAGCAAATTATGACACAAAATGTTTTGTCAACATTTTTCTGACCAGTCCAAAAATGATGTGTTGGTCACTCCTCTGAAAATTCATTCCTCCACCTCACAGAACCACTGTGCATGCAGTTCAACAAGGGCTGCTGCCCATCAAGGAGGAATGATGTGCACTTGGTAAAGGGTATCTCAGGACTGGTACTGTGTGGCTACGTCTATACTACGCTCTCTTGTGCAAGATAATATGCAAATGAGGCAAAGCGGTGAATATCACCGCACCTCATTTGCTTACTTAAAGAGCCGCCATTTTTCTGCAAGGTGCTTTTGCGCAAAAAGGAGCCATCTACACAGCTCCTTTTTGCACAAACCACTCTCTTGCACAAGAGCCGTTCTGCCGCTTTTTTTCAGGAAGAACAGCTCTTGCACAAGAGGGTTTTTTTGCGAAAAAAGGAGCTGTGTAGATGGCTCCTTTTTGCACAAAAGGTCCTTGTGCAAATGGCGACTCATTAAGTATGCAAATGAGGCATGGCACTATTCACCACTTTGCCTCATTTGCATATTCTCTTGCGCAAGAGAGTGCAATATAGACGTAGCCCCCATGTGTGTGTGACTGTCGTGTGTGTGTGTGAGATTGTCTGTCTGTGGGGCTATAGGGTGAAACAGCACTGTGGTTAGAGGATCAGGACTGGAGAAACATGGGGTAATGGATGTCAGAAATAAGCAGTATTTCCAACTCCAAATGTTCAAAAACCCTGAGTCAGGCTCACCAAAAATCATTATGTTGGCTTTAAAAACTATGAGATGATATAATAATGATAGATTTGGTATTCTTTTTATTTGCCTTTATTTTCTTTTTAAGCCTTTTGGGTGCACTGGGGTCACACTTTGAAGCTTTCTTCACAGTCACAAGCACTAGAAACTCTTTTTTTTTTTTTTAAGAATGAAGGCTGAAAACATCCCCTGTCCAAGAGCTGGGGCATTAAGGAAAACAATAATTTTCATGAGACTCATGACAAAATCATGAGAATTGCCAGCCCCGAACCGGGGCCATTGAGGACTTTCACAGCTATCCATAGTATTCATGGCTCTAGCCAGTATTACGGCTCTTTTACTTACATCTTTATGATGTTTACCCGTAATTTTTTACAATGAAATTTAACATCAAATATATTTACATTGTGAAACTCCCTTTCTTGAAAAGGCAACATTTCAGTTCCCACTGTGAGTCACCATGGAGACTTTATCCATGTGATATCAAGTCATGACTCAATGTTGCTAGAGCCTCAGAACTTAATTATTTATTAATAGGCTTTTACCAGGGCAGCCTCAAGAGATGCAACTTCTTGTTACCAACGTTGGGAGAGAAGTAAAAACCGAGAGAAAAAAAATACCCATGTAATTGCAAATAATTAATTAGAATCACTATAAACATACCAGCAAATGTAACAAAAGCAGCAGCTGCACTTATAAACCTGGCGGTCGATAATGTTTAGCTGAGGGAAGAGCTGGTAGAATAGGGAAATGAATCCTCAAGTATTTTCTTAACTTAAAAGAGCAAGTTTGCAGAATCTTTATTTGTAAGATCATGTTATTGGTTGTGCACCATGGAGCAACAGAATGACCATGCCCTGCAATATCTGGGACAAGCCTTATGGAATTAAGATAAACTTTATTGAATTAAGTTAAACCTTATTGAATTAGCTTAATGCCTTTGGGGGTCCATGGTATTAAAAATGCAATTGTCTATGTGTTATTGTGGAATTGTATGGAACTCCTTTAGGAGGAGAAGGGGTTGCTAATGTAATTCTTCTAGTTATCAGCCCTTTGAAGCCATGCCTGGGAGAGGTTCCAATCTGCTAGTTCAAACTGGCCTCTCCAGGGACCAACACACAAAGAAAGGATTTTTGGGTAAGGAGACTGGTTTTAAATAGGCTCAGTTCTTTCCTGATCCAGCAAACGAATGGGGCTGTTGGTGTATGGAGGGCCCCAATCCTTAGACTCTCATAAGACTGTGTTAGTTCTGAGTTGAAGCTGTGATGACCTTTAAACTACAAGAAAACCCCCTGGGAGAGTTTTTGAATGGCTACTCCTGCTAGAGCCAGTGTTAGGGTTAGGGGGATGTCTGCTAAAGCTTATTAGCACGGGGTAGGTTCTTTTATTGTTTCCAATATATTGTCTCTGTAGTGCTTTTAACTTTAAGAATAAAACAGGCTTGTGTAGGAAGCGGCATGTGGTACCTTATCACTGGGGGCAGTTATTCTGTGATTAGCCTCTAAAGAGAAGGAAAGAAGGCCTGCTTAGGGAGGGAGGGAAACAAGGTCTCCGCTCAAGACAGGTCATGGGCAGAGAAGCCTGAAGCTGAGATTGGGTGGCCTTGCTGGATCATAGAGGGAACCAAAGTGGTGCGTCTACACTGCACCCAGAGTTCAAAATAAGCTACGCAATTTGGGTTCCATGATTCAAAATTCATGAAAAAATGTAAAAAAACACACATCTGGAGCACTATTCCGAAACATCCCTTACTCCTTGTGGATCAAAGTTTACAGGGATGTCAGAATAGTGAGTCTGTTACATTTCAGAATAATGGGCTTGCTCTAAAGACGTGGAATAGCTATTTCAGGATACTCCTGGTATCTCGGAATAGCTCTGCAATGTAGACGTAGCCTTCCTGAGCTGACATAGAGCTTTTGAACTGTTTGAAGATCCCTGCCATTTTATGAATGATTTCTCAGCCAAAAATCCAGACCAGGAATGTTGAGATTAGCTATTGGCTATTCATTATTTTCCTGCTTTTTAATGTTTCAAACATCCCCTCAGAAAGACACGAGGGCTGTGTCTAGACAGGCCAGTTTATCCGGAAAATCAGTCGCTTTTCTGGAAAAACTTGCCAGCTGTCTACACTGGCCGCTTGAATTTCTGCAAAAGCACTGACTTCCTACTGTAAGAAATCAGTGCTTTTTGCGAAAATACTATGCTGCTCCCGTTCAGGCAAAAGTCCCTTTTGCGCAAAACTTTTGCGCAAAAGGGCCAGTGTAGACAGCTCAGATTTGTTTTGCGCAAAAAAGCGCCGATCGCGAAAATGGCAATCAGGGCTTTTTTTGTGCAAAAGCGCATCTAGATTGGCCACGGACGCTTTTCCGCAAAAAGTGGTTTTGCAGAAAAGCGTCCGTGTCAATCTAGATGCTCTTTTCTGAAAATGCTTTTAACTGAAAACTTTTCCGTTAAAAGCATTCCCGGAAAATCATGCCAGTCTAGACACAGCCTATGTGAATCAGGAGGTGACCCATTGCACTCCTAAACAGAAAAGAATCCAAGGGGTGTGTTTACACTGCAGTTCCACGGTATAACTACAGCTCATGATGGCACATTTGACCGAAATTTAATCTAACTAGCTCATGTAGCTTCTGAGTAATTATCCCAAGTTCCAGGGAGGCTGCTACCACTCACCCTGAAGTCTTTGCTGCCATAGCTTCTCATTGCAGTGCAACTCTATCCATAGTCAAACATTCACACAAACCCCATCAGCTGACATTTGTTCACAGACACCATTTGGCAAATGCTACGAATAGCCACATGATTCACAGAAATCACCCATTTGCAGACAGCATCATCTTCTTAATGAATAACCATTTTTGCAGCCCTGAATTCAGCCAGCAATAATGGCAAGTTAAGGACAGGACCAAATGCACATGTGTGTCCCAAACAGGTACAAGGCTGATGCCGCTGTGTTGATACTGGATTGTGTCTTGCCATGAGAACTTTTCACTAAAGTCTCCTGCCCTTTCTGATGAGAATATGTGACATTCATGAAGTATGATGCTGCTGTGGTGCCAGCCTATTCTAGAAGGCCACGAGATACATGGTTGGAGCCTTTCTGAGCAGAAGATGCCTTTTTTAGAGGGCATGTCAGAGGAAGCTCATGTCTTCTGGATAGATATTAGATTCCTTGAGCTGATGAGCCGTGGAACCAAGTACACAAGTACAATGAAAACTGTTTTACAAAATGTCATCAAAAAGCAAAAAATAATAATAAAAAAATCCCCTTGATTCCACACACAATATAAAGTGAATCTGCAGCAAGTGAGTGGCAAGGAGCCAAGAAAATTTAAGGAACAAATCTAGCAAACAATGAAAAGTAACAGCTCTGACCAAAAACAACCATTAAATGTTAAATGCTGCTCTTGTAACTGACGCCACCAGCAACTTTACAGGGTTGTTTTACTAGCCTACATGCGCCTGTGTGGGAAATTGTTAGGTTCTCAGATGGACAAGTGTAAATGTTTATGTATATTTTAGCATGTTTTCCCCCTCTCTCATTTCTGCACAACTCTGTGGTGACTGGAAGAGGATATCTAGGCACAAATTAAATCAAGTCAGTGAAGTTGCACCCATTTGCATTGGATCTGAATTTGGCCCTTAGTGACTGAAGAGAAATTGATTAGCAGGTACTGTGTGAATTAAATTCTATTTGGATGGGCATAAAGGGTGCTGAGTAAAGCAACTTGGAGCTGCAAATGCCATACACAAAACCTCTTTTTTTCCCTCTTTATTGTTTTAATGGCTGGCACTGTTCAGTTTTCCCCTCGGTCCCCCAGAGCCATACGGTCAGAGTAGCTGAAGCCAATGGAATGGCACCTCCTTACACTGGGCCTGAATTTGGCTCCTCACTCATCACAGCTGGCTCCCGCTGAAATTACAGAGAGTGAATGGTAACCGGAGGAGGGCGAATTGTGCTGGGAAAGATTCACTAATAGCTGTGAATTCTGAATGGTATTTCAATTTGTTCCCCATCACACTCTCTATAATTCACTTTGCAGAAACATGATGTACTATTACTCACGTACGTAGAGACACAACTGTCACCAGTTGGGGTCAATATCTATCTATCTTAGGTATGTCTGTGCCCCCCATTACCAGGGCATCCAGATACCTCACAGCCATTATTGTTTATCCTCATACACGTAGGTAATCCCCATTTTACAGATTGGGAACTGAGGAATAAAGAAATGAAATGTCTTACCCAAGGTATATAACATCATTGTGGTGACTCCCGTAAATTCAAGGGCTGCTTCTCTACTGCTCTGCATCTTGTTGGGGTATTGTGTCCTGTTCTGGGCATCACATTTCAAGAAAGATGTGGAGAAATTGGAGAGGGTTCGAAGAAGAGCAACAAAAATGATTAAAGGTCTAGAAAACATGAGCTATGAGGGAAGACTGAAAGAACTGGACTTGTTTATTTTGAAAAGGTGAAGGTCGAGAGGGGGCATGATAGTAGCTTTTAAGTACGTAAAAGGGTGTTACAAGGAGGAGGGAGAAAAATTATCCTCCTTGACCTCAGATGATAGGACAAAAAGCAATGGGCTTAAATTGCAGCAAGGGAGATTAAGGTTGGACAGTAGGCAAAGCTTCCTAACTGTCAGGGTGGTTAAACACTGGAATAAATTGCCCAGGGTGGTTGTGGAATCTCCAACACTGGAGCTATTTAAGAGCTGGTAAGATAAACATCTATCAGGGGTGATCTAGACCCGTGGTCCCCAACCCGGTGCCCGCGGGTGCCATGGCGCCCGCCGGGCCCTTTACATGCGCCCGCAGAGCAATCTGGGCTGGCCCTGCCCCCGGGCGTGTGGCAGGTGCCAGCCCCGGGCGTGTGGCAGGTGCCAGCCCCGGGCGCATGGCCGGCGCCGGCCCCGGGTGCGCCGCGCGTGCCAGTGCCAACCCTGACCCCCGCCCCCGGGTGTGCCGCGCCAGCCCTGGCCCTGGCCCTGGCCCTGGCCCCAGCCCCGGCCCCGGCCCCGGCCCCAGCCCCAGCCCCGGCCCCGGCCCCGGCCCCAGCCCCAGCCCCGGGGGTGCCGCGCAGAACCTGGGCACCCCTGCCCGGGATCACGGCACATGCCGGTGCCGACCTCGGGCATGCGGCACATGCTTGGCCCTGCCTCCAGTCACGTGGCCTGTGAGTGGCCCCGCCCCCATACGCGCAGCACGTGAGCGGCCCCGCCCCCCAGGCGCCCGGCAGCCCCAAAACGTTGGGAACCACTGATCTAGACGGTATTTGGTCCTGCTGTGCAGGTAGGGGATGACGGGACTTGATGACCTCTAAAGTCCCTTCCAATTTTATTGTTCTATGATCCTATGATTCTATAATCCTTCCACTTTCATTGCAGGTACTCAGGAAGAGGCCATGCCGTAATGTAAAAACGTGCAAAACCTTGAGCTATGTGAATATCCTCTATTGCTCAAAATCAACTGAAATGAGACAGGTTTAGGCATCAAGCCACCTGTGTGTGTGTGTCTCTCTCTCCCTTCTTCACAGTACTTTACCACAACAGCTCCAAAATCCTTGCCCTTTTGTCTCCTTAGTAGCCATGGCTGACTCATGTGTTAGTGTTTGCTCAGACTTTCCCCTTTTGTAAGGGCTTTGCAGGAATGGCTTCTGGCACCTCCTGCCTTCCTCTACCAGTTCAGCTGTCTTCTAATCATATTTAGTGCAGCAAGATTAACCTGTCATTAAAAATATAATTGTTCTTCAATTTTCACTTGTTCCTTAAACGGATGTTGAGCAGAGCTCCCAAGCCTCTCTGGAACTCTCTTGCAAAGCCTCTGGCAGCACAAAGCTTATTATTTTCAAAAGAGGGGATCCTAATTGGAAAATGCGATGGAGAGAAAATGGCGAATCCCCAGTAATCTCCTTCCGAAACGATAGCACATGCGGCATAATGAATATGAATGTGGCATATTTATGAAATGGGGAAGGTTGAATGGGCAAAATAAGCTGTCTTTCCACACGTGCAGTACTGGAGCAAATGCACTCATGCTCACCCAGTCAGATGCTCCTGGCATATTCCTCTCTCTAAGTACAGCCACAGATGTACCACTAGTAATCTGTCATGCCTGCCACACACAAAACCACCTTTACTACTGGCTCACCTTCATGCCACACAGAAATACACACCTGCTGCTTACCATGCACTGTAGATGAACATTATGACCATTTGCCACTCACATCTGCACTTTCACTCACACCCACATGTTGGGTCATATTCGAGCCCCATAGAAGTGGGGATAGCTCACAGTGCTGGAGTTAAAGAAATGTTATGAGCTTCCAGTGGGCATGAATTTGGGACTCTGTCCGGAGGGACAAGAGAGGAGAGTTATTTCATCCCTCTTAGTATTATCGTTTGGCTACACTTCCTGATAGTTTTAGGCTGGATTATTAACCCCCCACAGAGCAGTTAGTTACTCAGTTCCCACTGAAGACAATAGAACTACTTGTGTGAGTAACAGCAAAGAAATTGGTGCCAAGAACTCAAAATCTGGTCCTTAAGTTTTAAGTATTAATAACCCAGAAGTGTCAGCATTCTCCAGGGAAGATGCTCTTACCTGCAGATCCCACTTATAATTTAGATACTTGTTCCCGGTGCTGTAACTACAGTGCATAAGATTTTGTAGGAAAATTACCTGTCCCTTAAGTAGAGCCATTACCCACTCCTACAGATTACTTGGTAATTTAACTTCATAGAGTTTTAAAAGAATTACCATGGACTCTTCACCCAGGTTTAATGGGCAGAAGCATTCTTGTATTTACTGGATCATTATCATGTTAATACCTTGCTGCCATACACTCATTTTGGAATTAAACTGTTAACACAGTTAGCAGGTGGAAGTGGTGATTTCCCATGGTACTACAGGTTGGATCTCCCTCTTCCAGCACCCTCGGGATCTGACCAGTTCTGAACAAGGAGATTTGCCGGACCAGGGGAGCTCCCTTCCAACATGGCCCATGCTGAACTCCTGCCCCCTGCTAGGGCTCCAGCCTGGCACTGCTGCTGCCTGCCCAGCTGTGGCTTCCTAGGCTGAAGCTCTGCAACCGCTGCCAGACCCGAGGTCCGTGGCCACTGCCAACTCCTGAAATCTCCTATTGACCACCCCTCCACATTCCCCCGCCCCTCCACATGGAGTTCCCAGCTGAGTCTCCGTTCCCCCCACCGCATTTCTCCCCCACGGCCCAATCTCCTTTTGCCTGGGCTCTATGGTCCAGGAAGATCTATGGTATTGCCAGACCACAGATGTTGCTGGACCAGAGAATCCCGGTTAAGGGAGATACAAGCTGTACCTAGAGTGAAAAAGGGATACATTCCGGTATTTTCTCCTTTAAGTAAAGCATCGACCACTTCTTTCTACAGAGAGAAGTTGGACTGGCTGCCTTAGTGAAATGGAGAGAGAGAGGGAAGGGAATAGAAAGCCACAGGACTGGGCCTAGGACAGCAGCAGTCAGTTCTTGTCACATATTCGCTGTGTGACCTTAAGCAATCACTTAATCTCCCTGTGCTTCAGTTTGCTCTTTGTAGTGTATGTATAATAATTCTTTTCTCCTACCCTTCTTCTGTCTTGTCTATTTAGATCTCGTACTCCCAGGAAAAGCCACTTCCTTGTCCTTGTACAGCACTTAGTACAGTGAAGGTAAGTCAGGAGCAAATGGTTTGTTAGCAGTAGGATATGGCACTCTGGAGGCTTTCCATGCAGACTGCTAGCACGACTCGGTTGCACTCCTTAGCAATAGGTACAAGCAGCTGGTGCAGCCATATTAGAAAGTATCATTCAATAGTTTTGTGGGTTCCTGGCAGATTCAGACACTCAGCTATTTCTGGGGTTTCAGCCTGGGGGAACTGTCCTGCGAGTGGGAAAGAAAATAGCTTTCTTGGAAGGTACTTGCCACTTTTGTGCTGGGCAAGTGTGCAGTCTCTAATTAAACATCCATAGGTGAAAGACCACATTTATTTGGTTTATAAAACAAGTGCAGAAGCTCACCTCTTCTTTCCTATTCCTGAATCAAAGAGCTGCTGAAACAAAGCCCAAGCCTCTACAGCAGTGTTTCTCAATCAGTGGTATGAATACCCTTAGGGGTACTAAAGAGAAATCTGGGGGGTACGTCAACACAACTGAAATTTGGAGAAAAATTATTTTGTTGTTTTAAATTTTACAGTGCTTTATTATTTTTGTACTTTTTACACCCAAAGTTTAATTGTCCACCCAGACAAAAGTGTTACAATGGTAGAAAAATATGTTGTGTGTCTGAAAACTGTAGGTACTGGGGGTACTTAGAATTTTTTTTTAAAAAAAGGGGGTATTTTATTTAAAAAAATGTTGAGAAACACTGCTCTACAGCACCGGGCAGGGGCTGTCCAGGGGTGCAGAGCAGCAGTGTCCAGCAGTTCAGTGTGAGACATGAAGCATGTCGTATCAACTGGAAATGGTAATGGAGAACTGAGTGAAGCAGAATGCACTTACCCAGCATGCAGTTCAACCAGGATGTTGGCATTAACATCACAGCTGCTGGGAACAGGTGCCAGGAGACCGTCAACAACAGAAGGGTCAAGCTTTTAAGCTTCCTCTGAAAGACGCTTTGAATGCCTCCTGCACCTTTCAAGCTTCACTCCCGTTAATCCTGTTTCCAAAGCGCAAGGCTGGGTACTTGTACCACAGAGGAGCATGTCAGAGGACACTAGCAGGGATTGTTTTGTAATGTCACAGCCAAGGAGATAGCCTGAAACTTTTAGCCTCCTTCTTGTCAGCTCTCTAGAACTGCTTCATGCAGATGCTCCAGGGTGGACAGATTTGTTCCCAATGTAACCGGATTTGCCTTGTTGATGTGGTTTCCATAGACACCGCTTCTGGAAAGTATTGTTCTGCAAGGTCAGGCAGCAAGCTGGCTTTACAGCCCTCTTTCTGCATAATGCCTGCACCCAAGCCTTGACAGACTGCTATTAAGACAGAGAAATTAAAGGGAAGGGGTGCAATGCGGTTATTTTCACAGCAACTGTAATACAGCGGGTCGATAGCGCGCTGCTTGTTTTTACACCAATCTTTATTGTTTTTGACAGATCTCCTACTGCATTAAGTACTGTGTATTTCAGTGTTATCTGTGCAGCCTGTGACAGGCCAGCTGGTTTCAGGGGGATTATTTCAGGGTGAGTTGGAGGCATAATGGTTCATTTTGGGCACATTGAAGCACAGGATTTGTGGCAACCCATGGGTCCTGTAATTCACCACTGAGGGTCGGGTAAGGTAAGGATTCCTTAAGGGGCACATTCCGAATGTTACAAGATAAACTAGTTTCATTGTTCACATTGCGTATTTGTTTGTGTATTCATTTTCTTCTTCTTTGGTTTGCGGGGATAAAGGAAGTGACATGCTGGGGACAGAGGAGACTCTAGCAGCCCTAAAGACTGGAGCCTTCTCTCCGGACCGGTACAATACAGACTGTTGCAGTCCAAGCTTCCTACATACTGTCTCCAACTCTGGCAACTTTCTTTATAGCTGACCTACGTGACCGCTTGTACGAGTAAGGGTATGTCTACACTACCCCACTAGTTCGAACTAGCGGGGTAATGTATGCATACCGCACTTGCTAATGAAGCCCGGGATTTGAATTTCCCGGGCTTCATTAGCATAAGCGGGGAGCCGCCATTTTTAAATCCCCGCTGCTTCGAACCCCGTGCAGCGCGGCTACACGGGGCTCGAACTAGGTAGTTCGGACGAGGTTCCTATTCCGAACTACCGTTACTCCTCGTGAAATGAGGTGTACCAGTAGTTCGAAATAGGCACCCTAGTCCGAACTACCTAGTTCGAGCCCCGTGTAGCCGCGCTGCACAGGGTTCGAAGCAGCGGGGATTTAAAAATGGCGGCTCCCCGCTTATGCTAATGAAGCCCGGGAAATTCAAATCCCGGGCTTCATTATCAAGTGCGGTATGCCTACATTACTACCCTAGTTCGAACTAGGAGGGTAGTGTAGACATACCCTGAGAGAGTTGTTCCCTCATGGGTCTTTGCAAAGACAACCAGCCCAAGAACAGGAATTGTAGCGATGGTTGATTTTTAGGGCTGTCAATTAACACGCGTTAACGCCTACGATTAATGCAGGGGAGAACGAACGTGTTAATTTTTGCAATGCACATTAATCGCAGGCATTTCTGCAGTGCTGTGGGAGCCCGGGAACATCTGGAGTCCCCAGCTGACCCCAGGCTCCCTGCACCGCTGCCCCTTTGAAACGCGGAGCCCGGGGTCAGCTGGAGCCTCATCATTGTTTATCAGCGCAATTAATCATGTGATTAATCCTGATTAATTTTTTTAATCACTTGACAGCCCTGTTGTTTTTTGTCACTCAGACTCCTGTCCACCAGGGACAGGGCAGAGCCCCTGCAGTAGCCACTGTGGGCACTGAGCCTCGCACACTGCTGACCTCAGCTAAGTCTCAACTGATGAATAGAGAGCTAAACCCAGTCCTTTCGATGATTTTGTAAGTCTTATTGGTTACTCTTTGTTTGGGGGTAGTTCCTAGGAGCCCCAGAAAAGGCAGAGGACCTCACTTGCTAGGCAGGCCCATCAATGGGGGAGGAGAGGGTAGAAAGGGCAGTTACCCCAGGGACCAGCAATTCAAAAAGCCTGGAATCCCAGGAGTTGTAAATTGCTGCCAGCGTCCCACACAGCATGCTCTGGGTGGCTCTAAGGGCTGGGGGTGGGGGCGGAATGGCATGATCCCAGCCTCCCCTTTTCCACCCAAGAGCACAGAGCTGGGCCTCTCTCTACCTTATCCGGGCTCATGGTTACTGTCCATGACCCAGGGCAGTTTCTGGAGAAGCTTGGGGCAAGTCATGGCTGACTCCTGAAATTTCATTTGCTCCTTCAAAGCCAGCTGTGGGGATGCCTTTTATGAAGGTAAGTTAGGAGCAAATGGGACCCAGCATGGCTGTTGGCTCCCCTGGTGCTAGGCCCTGTACAAACACACAAGAAAAAGGTGGGCAAAAAATACTACATCGTAAGCCAGATGAAAGCTTCAGCTCTAGACCTGTTCCATATTTTAAAAATCCTTTTGTTTAAAAAAAAAAAAAAAGCTAATTTTTGGGCCTACCACAAACTGAAAGGGCCTCTTGGGCTATAAGTGCTTTTTATGATTATGTTCCCCTGAAATAATTTTGTGTTGAGTTCTTGGTGTTTAAGGTTTTCGCTGAAAGCATTCCTGGAATAACCACTTTTAGCCTGCTTTCTAAACATAGTTATGAGAATTAAAAATAACCCTAGCGCAGACCTTGGTGATTCAGCAAAGGCTTTCGGATGCCCTTATTTTCTCGTTGCACCAACATTTCAACAGATTGAGGCACTGAGCCCTGTGAAGATGAACTTGGACTTGAAACAATCCTGTTAGGGCACCGTTGTTGCTAGCAGAGTTATAGCTCAGTTTCCTTTGAAGTTAATGGAGCTTGCCAATTTATGCTGGCAGAGGAGCTAATCCCATGTGCAAAACAGTCAAGGAAACGGTGCTATGCCTCTGCTAGTGAAAAATGTGCCTCCCCATGATTGTTGCAAGCACAGGGATCCCCCTTCCAGGGGGCAGGGGCCTAACTCGGTGGAAGTGTTTAAGAAACTGGAGAATACATGACCCTGAGAGCTCCTGTCACATAATTTGAGGAGCTTGGCAAGATGACTTTGAAAGAACTGCTTAACAGGCAATTGGAGTCACAGGCTGAGTGCCTTCATGTTCATTAAGTGGATTATAAAAACATCTGCCATTTGGGTTTGAGTGAGCATACTTGCAGGGATGGAGATTGCCGGGGCTGTAAAGCGACTGGGAATTGAAACAATGTGGGTCAATGTCATGTACTGATTCAGCGTCTTAAAATGCAGAGACCAGAATTCTGGTATGTGATGATGGAGCTCTTTCCCTAGCACCTCCTAGCCCAGGGAATTTACATGATGTGCACAAGTGCTGCTGAGCAGTGCATCGTGGCAAAGAGGCTGCTACCGTTCAATAAGCCTTTGGATGATGCAGCTGATGCTAGACTTTGTGCAAAATACTGGTGGTTATTCTGCCATAAGATATATCAAGATACACAAACCTTCTGTATCACCACACTGGCTAACCAAAGGTCACAAAAGCAGTTTCCTGAGGCATTCCATTCGGTGTCACCCCCCAAAATCACTGGATTCAGAGATGTGGGATTCTTTACAACCAGCCTCGTCCAACAAAAGGTTTCTTCTGAACCTCAAGGGATCAGCCACACACCCAGGTCAATATATAATTTAGATCTTACCCAAAATCACACTGTTGTCAATCCTTTAGTATCAAAAATCTAGAGGAGAAAGAAAGAAAGAAAGAAAGAAAGAAAGAAAGAAAGAAAGAAAGAAAGAAAGAAAGAAAGAAAGAAAGAAAGAAAGAAAGAAAGAAAGAAAGAAAGAAAGAAAGAAAGAAAGAAAGAAAGAAAGAAAGAAAGAGGGTATGTCTACACTACAGCACTATTTCAAATTAACTCAATTTGAAATAGTTAATTCGAATTAAGCTAATTCGAAATAACGCATCTATACACAAAAGTATTTCGAAATATTGTTTTGCTATTTCGAAATAGCGCATCCACACTCGGTGTACCCTGAACCGAAGTTAAGGCTGGCCAGAACCAGTGCTGGCAGAGCATCAGGTTAGGACTTTAGTGTGTAGGGCTGCTGCCTGAGGCTAAGTGAGCTCCATGCTTAAAGGGACCCTACCCCCACCCCGGACAGACAGTTCTCAGGGTTCCCTGCTTGCTTGTCTACCTCAATGAGAGACACCACAGCACTCAGCCACATGGAGCCAGAGCTGTCCCTGGGCATGCCGGTGTGTCTCATGGGGTTGTTGCCATCAGCCCGACTGTAATTGCTGCAGGCTGCCATCCGGGGGATCCATCAGGGGGCTGTCAGGATCCAGGAGGCCCTGAGGGGAGAGCTTCCAACCCGAGGAGCCCTCAGAACCTCCCCGGTCCTCCCCACCGGAGGCTCGTGCCCCATTCCTCCCTCACGTCCTTCCACTTACCCCTTCCTAGCCCCCCTTCCTGATGTCAAATAAAAGACACGTATATTCAAAAATACAAACTGGGTTTATTGAACAAAACGGGGAGGGGAAATGAACCTCTGGGGAGACTGGAAAAATGAGGTGGGAGAGAGGAAAAGAGAGGGTTGGAGAGGGGAGGGGGAAACCTGGGAGGAGGGAGCTGGAATGGGGAAGCAAGGGGGAGAAGGAGAAGGAGAAGGAGAAGCTCAGGGCTCAGGGTTGGGGGTCTCGCCTGACCAACTTGATTTTCATGCGAACCTGCTCCTGGGTTCGCATGTGGCCTTTGGCTGGCAGCTATCCTAACACGGATGGCCTCATTCCTCCGTCTATTGCAGAGATCATGGACGTTGGGGGCATCCCCCCCAAACGTGAATAAGATCCATGATCTCCACCCTGGACCAGGAAGGTGCCCGCTTTCTCCAGCCCCTGTCAGGCTCCTGGGAGCTGGCAGACTGCTCCTGGGGAGCAGTGGAGGGCTGGCTACCAGTAGCTTGCTGGCTCATGTTTTGGGGCCACTGGGTCAGGGGCCCCGGTGGCCACTGCTGGCCCTGGGCTGGCAGGCTTGGAGCTGGCACAGGCACTGTGGCCAAGGTCTACCCCTTTAATGGCTCCCGGGCTGGGGGAGAGGAGAGTAAGTTTTCCTGGTTGTGCCCAGAGTGGCCACCAGGGCTCCCTGGGAAGGGCTGGAGGCCCCCTATTTCGAATTAAGTGTCTACACAGCACATAATTCAAAATAGCTATTTCGAAGTTGGTGTTACTCCTCGTATAATGAGGTTTACCAAATTCGAAATAAGGGCTCCACTATTTCAAATTTATTTCGAATTTATTTTGAAATAGCAGTTTGCCTGTGTAGATGCTATTAAAGTTAATTCGAAATAACTGCTGTTATTTTGAATTAACTTTGTAGTGTATACATACCCAGAAAGAAAAAGTTAAAAATAGTATCAAATCAAAGAATCAAATAGATACAATAATTGCAAAGTTCTGGGTTCAGGCTTGTAGCAGTGATGGAATAAACTGCCATCTTAGAACCTCAGTCCCTTTGATAGAGTGCTCCCATTAGTAGAAGTCCATAATCCAGATGCTGGAGCAGGAAAGAGGCAAAATGGAGCTATTTCCTTGGCCTTTTATAGCCTCTGCCATGTGGAAGACATTACAGGTAAAGATGGCATAGAGAGTCACATGAGAAATCACATGTCCATGTACAGATTTGCTGAGTCACAACAGAAGCCATTACCCACACTCTAGTCTGAAAGTTCACAGGAAAGTCTCTTAGATCATAATAGACCATGGAAGAGGCCTGCCCATCTGCACCTAAGTGTTTCTTGATGGGCCATTCAACTTGAATAGTCCCTTCACAATATGCTCTCTAAGTACCAGGCCTCATCATTTGAAATATAGTACACAGCTGATATTCATAATGTCAAATTCAAAAATGATACATGCTTATGTAAGGCCAAGGGACCCTGGTTGTTGACCGGAGGGATTGAACCTGTAACCTTGTGGAGGGGGAGGGGGAAGGCGAATAAAGCCATGTGCCGCTACCACATGAACCAAAATCTAAGGCTATAGAGCAGACTTCCCTCTGCCTTGTCAGTGGCCTCAGTCCCTCTGGGTTACACATACAAATAGCATAATCATATTCAGCAAAGCATAACTTTTTCTTAGGCGCCTCTATATGCACCTTTTGTACAAGATTTGTTGCAAATATAAAACAGTGGTTGCAACAATGAGCGATATTTTAATCAGATAATGTCACAGATTGTCACAAGAAAACTGAAACATACACTACACTTAGGGCTCTCTCCCTCCTCCCCATGCTTAACTTAAGATAGCAAAGAACAAGTGCATTGGCAAGTCAGCAAGTTGCTCAGGTGACTGGCAGCTGCAGGGCGGGCACCAAACACACTTTGATTGTCATCAGTGGCAAAGAAAATTAACTGCAACGTCAATTACTTCACCATTGGTGTTGGGATATTTCCGATGGTTCTTGGCAAACCTGGCATGACCTCGTGCAGTGAACGCAAAGCCAGCATGCCTGCTGCTGTTTTGCTGCAGGGTCAGGCCGGGGTCTCCATCCGGCTAGTCTAGTACCTGAGAGTTACTGTCAACTCAAACTTATCTACAGTGTCAGGCTTTTGGTGTCATCTCTGTCATTCACCACAGCAACGCTGCTGAAAGCAGCAGGCCTGATCTCCTCACGCCTCTCTCCAAAGGCACCAGCGCTTCACTGATTGACAACTCAGAGGAGGGAGCATTGCTAATAGGCAAGAGTTGTCGCTGAAGCATGATTCCTTTCCCGGTGGCAGCTGTGACCCATATCTTAGGGTTGGACCGAGGCACTAGCTTCTGATGGTTGCTGACACTTCAAGGATGCTTCTTAGCCAGCTTTTCCTATTGTCTCTGCTGCATTGGTTTAAGCTCACTAGCCCCGCCGCCTTTTAATTCCTCATCTTGAATGTAAAGCAGTTTCTGAGGCTGTTGGACTGATCCAGCCAGCAAGCACAAGCAAGCACAACAAGCACAAGTAAGTCTAGCCAGAATCCCAGAATGAATGGGAGTGCTGTAGTTCACTCACCACCCAAATAAAGCTGCCCTAGATCCTTAGCATCCAAGGCACAATTCTGTCTTTGCTGAGCCTTGAGCAAGTACTGAGAGAAAAATGGACATACAAAGACAATAGACACACTTCAGTGTTCCCTGAAGCTACATCTTCACTGCAGGCTTTTTGCTCAAGAACGCCTGTTCTTGTGCAAAAACTTGCAGAGCATCTACACTGCATGTGCTTTCTTGTGCAAGTAAATTTACAGTAAGGCTTTGGAACAGAGGACTTCTTGTGTAAGAGTTATTCTTCTCCCCATGAGGAATAAGCCCTCTTGCGCAAGAAGGCAGTGTGGATGGGCAACGGGGGTTTCTTGCACAAGAAACCCTATGGCTAAAATGGCCATCAGAGCTTTCTTGTGCAAGAGCGCATCTACACTGCCATGGATGCTCTTGCACAAAAGCACATTTCTTGCGCAAAACCACATGGCAGTGTGGATGCGCTCTTGCGCAAGACCTTTTGCACAAAAACTCTTGTGGAAAACAGTTCTTGTGCAAAAAGCCTGCAGTGTAGATGTAGCCTGAGTGTTTCAAAATATTCGCAGCATGGGAGGCTGGAATATTCCTCCCACAAGTTAGGTCCAGGGTGCTGTTTCTCTGTGCCTATTAGGAAGCACGACTTTAGTGATAAAACCAACTGTCTTCTCCCTCTGGCAATACCTTTGGTTACAGGAGAAAATGTGAATCTGGGGCATGATTTTCCAGTCAGGAAGAATTTGCTAATCACAGGGCCGGGGCTCTAGTAACAGGGGGTGTTGCAGACCCTCACTCTAGCAAAGTTCATGAGGACAGAGAAGAGGACCTTGTCCATGCTCCTTTTGCTGCAGTTGGCAACAACATTGCCTTTCTACAGCCACGGACTCTTTTCTACCTTTGCCCACTCCCCAAACTTGACTTTTTATAACAGGCTTTGTCTCATGTCCCATTCTTCAAACTGCTACCATGGGGGTACTGGGGGATTCAAGGGGTCAGTGATAAAAAATGGAGCCTTTTACCGCTAAATCACCAGTCCTAGCTGCAGACTGAAAGTTGCTACCATCGCACGGCTGTTCAGTTGAGATGTATGTAAGGTCTGGAGCCTCAGTCCATTATCTAGCAAAGCTGGTATCCTCCCCTCCTCTTGCTTGCAAGGCAAGGCTGTATTGGTGCATAGAAAATTTGTGTTGCTACTGCCTATCTTATAGGCAGTGGCAGTGGATAAACAAAATACTTTGGTCTCCAGTACTATCAAGCCATCACCATCCATGAGCTTACTCTAAAATAAATGCAGTAAGGTTAATAAGACAATCACAGCCCTTTTTCTGGGTATTTGTATTAAAATTGGGCAACACAATTCTTGCCAATGACATAAAAGAAACTCATGCCAGGTCTCACTATGATCCTTTCTCAAATGCAAAAGACAGATTTAACTGGCAAAAAGTAGCATTTGACCTTTTAAAAAAGTTGGTTTTGCAGCTAAAGTGGTAAGATTTTGCAGCAAAAAGTGCTGGCACACAAGCAAATGCATAGATCTGTTTAGAGTTGAACTGCTTGAGTTTTCTTCATAGAAATCTGTGTTGAAGCGGCTGTGTGGGTAAAATTGGCACAACTCGCTGTTATGTACCAGTGTGTATGTGCACCACTTCCCCCACTGGCTGGAGGCCTGTGGATAATTAAGGCAGTCTCATTACTGACAGTTTCCTTATTGTGTGTCCCTTCCCATGGTTTTGTGAGACGAAGATGCTGAGATAATTTTCTCCATTTGTAGCCCCTTTATAAGGATTCTAGCTCCTCGTCATAATGTTCCACTCCCCGTCTTCTCATTCCTTGTCCCATTTTAAACAGTGTCCATGAGCCACAAGTGGGAATTTTCTGTAATATTTTGCATAACTAGTGTGTGTATCTGTTACCCCATATGCTGCGATGTTAACTTGGAAGTGGGAAAAGGTTGTTTACTCTCTGCAGAGACCCAGAGACACTGAAGTGACTGATGCAAGATTGTCTTGGGTCTGGCTCCCACAGCCACAGAGAGTCTGAGAAGACAATCGCCACTCCAGTTGTCCAGGTATTTGGTACATAGCAATTAACAATCATGAATGGCCCATTCCTCCATGGCAAGCCAGCTGTGTTGGACCAGCGGGAGACCATAGGGCTGAGGAGGAGGGCCAGGTGATAATGTTTTCCTGGGACCGAGAACAAAGACAGAGTGAGGCCAAGTAGGAGGTTAAGGATGGGCTGCTGGAAACTGGAGATTCCCCTGAAATGGGTGTACAAGTCTCTTTCACGTATCCAAATCAAATGGACTCGCAGAACCAAGCCCATGGACTGAAGAAGATCTGAAGGCTCTAAGGTTTGGTCCAAGGAGGTGAGGAAGACAAATGGCTTACCCTCAGGAAAAAGGGAGACCCTTAGCAGGGCCTGGCACACTGAAAGGGGTCTACCACGCACTGTTCCAGAACATCACACCTGTGTATCTGTGACATCATCTGAGAAGCAGAGGAGACAACCAGAAGATCTGGCCTGATGCAGGAACGAGGGTGAAATTCTCTAATCTGTGTTATGCAGATGCTCAGACTAGATCACTGTTATGGTCCCTCCTGGCCTTAAAGTCTTCAGCTTTTCCCAATGCTACTCTATGTCTGGTGTGGCTGACGACTGTGGTCTCTGTGGCTGTGTCCAGACTCAGGGGTTTTTTCGGGAAAAGTAGCCTTTTTCCGAAAAAACTTCACCTGCGTCTAGACTGCAGCCGCGTTCTTTCGAAATTAAATCGAAAGAACGCGGCTTTTCTTTCGACGGCGGTAAACCTCATTGCACGAGGAAGAACGCCTTTTTTCGAAAGTGCTCTTTCGAAAAAAGGCGTTCTTGAATGCAAACAGGGGTTTTTCAAAAGAGAGCATCCAGACTGCCTTTCGAAAAAGCGGCTTGCTTTTTCGAAAGTTCCGCTTGCAGTCTAGACGCTCTCTTTCGAAAGAGGCTTGCAGTCTAGACATAGCCTGTGTGTTCAGGCTCATATTATGCAGTTACAGACTCACTGAATTGCAATCAAGATCAGCTTGTGCACAGGAATATGTTTCATAATAACTTCATAGTTCGCTTGCATTGGTGGAGGAAACTGCCACAAGGAGACTGGTGCCATACTCACTGGCACCAGCCAAAAACTCATGGTAGCAGCCTTGTAGTTAAGCAGTATGTGTAGCTGGCAAGTGCTAAATACACGTAGACATGATTTATGGGAACGTTTGCGTAAACTATTTTGTTAAATGACAGCAGATTTGGAGCTTTGTTTATTATAAATGGTTTTCATTTAGACTTTATATGTCCCCTAGCTTCTGCACAAAGCTCTCATTTGCTGCCTGCCATTGTTTATTATACAGTGGCTGGACTTAATACAACAAATAGAACAAATGAACAGTTAAAGGTGGGAGAAAGAGAAGCACAAGAGAAAGAAGTGGAGTGGTCAAGGTGAATGAGAATTAATGAATGAATCCCAGCAAGACCCGGATCCTCCACAGAACACATGAACAACCCAACTCATGACGGGTGAAGTGGTGCAAAGGTGGTGTGAAGCCTGTCAGTTTGGGAAGGGCTGTGCTGTTGCTGTCTCCCTTGCAACAGAGAAGCCTGAAGATTGATCTAACTTGCACCACCTGTCAATGGCTCCAAGGGGCTGATACTGAAGCTGGGTACCATTGCAGTGCAGGAAAGCCCAGCAGTAAAGCTCTTTCCCCTAGCCATGTCCCTACACCTAGGAACATAAGAACATAAGAATGGCCATACTGGGTCAGACCAAAGGTCCATGTTGCCCTGTAGCCTCTCTTCCGACACTGGTCAATACTAGGTGCCTCCAGGTCTACGTGTGGCATAAATAAGCGATCCTGGCACTGTGCCACTTAGGTGATCCACCCATGGCCAGACCAGCTGGCTTCACGACAGCTTTGCTTGGATGCGCAGCATAAAGCAGTCCAAGTGCAGCAGAGAAGCAGGGCCCAGATCTGATAATCATTTAAAATACTCGTGTGACAGAATATGGTTCCCCATGATTCATACATTCCTATATTCATCCTTCCCAAATATTCACATGGCTACCAGCTATTCTTCCAAATTACTCACCGATACTGGGCTTTGCATACGTTTTAGTTCACATAATTATTCATACCAACAACTGTGTTGTTTGCTATTGGTTTCCTGCCATTCTTTAGGCTGTTATTTACAACATGTCATCCAGCCAATCAGGAAACAGAAACAAAACCATGTGGCCAACCCACACAATACTAAAAGCCAACAGTCCAAAGGGAACAATTGGACTATTGAACCTGAAAATTATTGTTCTAAACTATTCAGCAAACACAGCACTTAAGAGCAACGAAGCTGTTTACAGAGAAATGGGACAGGCTGGAGAGCTAGCTGCTAACCATATAGTAGCGGAAATTCATAGCAAAACACTAGGCCTGATTCACTGCTCTGTTACACTAGTTTTTACCCCAAGGTAACTCTGCTGACTTCAGCAGAAAAGTGGTGTTGCAGAGGCATAAATCAGGTTTGCTCTTCCCAATGCATGTTCCTGCAACTCACATTCCAGCCTGTCCATTCCTATTTACAAAGGCCTGGCAGAACTAAGCAGAATGTCATGCAAAATTTAGAAGGTTTGGTTAGACTTCAACTGGTGAGAAATGTTTTATGTGGGGAGCTAGGTGCAAAGTCAGGACTCACTGCCTCTCAGCCTTTGGCCCAGTTTTACACCAGAGAGCTCTTCTGTGGCTGCCGACATGCTGCAGGGTACAATTCAAGGTAGAGGATCCCATCCTAACATCTCAATCACCCCAGAGGCAGCTTCTTCCTTAAGTGTCCCCTCAACACTGTTTGGATGTTATTGGTGATCATTCCCTGCAGGTTTGTGAGTTGAGACTGGCCCATGAGCATTTTCAGCTAAGGGTCCCGGTGTGTGCAGTAACTCCTGCAACCTGGTGGTCTCCCACAGCAAGCAGTATTTGTTATAGAGGCTTTAAGTACGGCAGTACTTCAGTTTACTCACTGACACTGGTTTTCTCCGGCTGCCATTGTTTAAAGTTCAGTTTGTTTCTACTGTTGTAATAGCGGCCAGAGGCCAGAGCAAGGAAAACAGAGCATAAGAACTCAGAAATTACCTGACTCTCCCCATCCCTGCTGTAGACTTTGGTGGGGTGGATAAAATGGAGCCCGGATCCGAACTGCAGAGCTGGTGTTGTGCAGTTCAAATCCAACACTGTTGGAGCATCTCTAACACGAGGAATCCATTCCACTAAGTTTGCTAAGGGGAGTTGTTATTATTCATTTGCCTGTGGTTCAGCAAGTGCAGGGGAAGTTAGGTGTTTCAAACCTGTCCCCTGCAGTGAACCCAGCATGGCAATTCATTTAAGCTGCGCCAGTGATACTCTGCAATCTACGACATAAAGTCTGCAGGAAGCCTGGAAAAAGGCAGACACCTCAGGGCCAAGGGAAAGCATTGCGTCTTTACCGCTGGTCTCATTGGGAGGGGTGGGGACTGACTGGGCTCCCATTTTTCATGCGTCAAGGCTCTGCTCCCTGCAATAAACATCTATAGGTCCAGAGTTGGGGAAGTGTGAGGTAGAAGGATTTATATCCTCTTGCCTGGAACTCTATTTTCTGATAATCTGGCTGAGTGTGACAGATAGGCCCTATGAACAGGAGGCCTGCCAGCTCTCACCATGCACTTTCCTTGGAAGAGCTCCAGTTCTTGAGTTCCTTAGGTTTTGGCTCTCTTCCCAGTGCTTTTCCCCACCCTCAGCTCTCCAGGGAGGTTTATCTTTTCAGTCTCTTCTCAGACAGTTACCCTGACATACCTGGCATGAGGTGTTCTCAAGAGGCCTCTTAGCAATGTGCTACAATCCCACAATGATACCAGTGGAAAGTTAGGATGCTGTTAAATAAACCAGCCCCGAGTGCAGATGAATATACTCTGCTTTCCTCCACCAACTCCTCCCTCCCTGCTGCTTCCCCAAAAGGAGGTTTGGCTAGAGCAGCAGACAGCTGCCCAGTGGTTATAGCAACAGAGTGGGAGACCAGACTCTTCAGTTCTCCTCCCTACCTCTGCCCTCCACTTGCTGTGCAATTATTTGTGGCTACGTTGTTTCACTTTCCCCTGACTCAGTTTCCCCTGAAGTTATTTGCTTACCTAATAGAGCATTCGTTGGCTTGATTCGCTCATGTTTTTAAAGCAAGCCTTGCGAGAAAGATTTGATGAGATGTGGGCTCTGCACCATCCCAAGGCTCACACTGCTCTAAAGCCAGCTTTGCTGGTTTGTGGATATTTCACTCTGTAGAGGGGAATCCTTGGCTGGGGGTAGGGAGCCATAGTGGGATATTGGCCACCTCTCTGCTGGCTCTCGGTGCTCACGGCATGCTCAGGCATCCTCTATGCTCTGGTCATCTCCAGTGACCAGAGTGATCCCTTGGGGGCAGTCATTGGAATATGAAGTAACTAAAAAATGGCAGAAAATTATGCCAGGGGTTGAGGCTGGCACCAATTGACCTCAGGACCAGAGAGCTGCAGAGGGGACTCAAAGCCATTTATACACTGCCACTCCTGGGCTGTACCAAGTACAACTCAGGGACAAGCTCTGAGAATGCAAAGTATTATGAGACATATGATGCATCTTTATAAAGAGCTTCTTATACTTGAGGCAATAGCATTTGTGGATGAGACTACGGCCCCTGCGGGAGAGAAGGTGTGTTTTTCAGGGTCCATGACATTTTTCTCTGATATTCTGCGCAGTCCATGGTAGGTATTTGGGTGTGTAAGCAAGTGTAATAGCCGTTTGACAGGTTGGGAAGTTGGGGGTATCTAGTGCACATATAGAGATGTCTCAGGTACACACACAAAGAGGTTATCACGAGGCATCTGTTTTATCTAGTGACTGAGATGTTTCAAAGGCTATGGCTGAATGTTTAGCAATACATTCTCAATCATAGAATCATAGAACCATAGAGCTGGAAGAGACCTCAGAAGGTCATCAAGTCCAGTCCCCTGCTCTAGGCAGGACCAATCCCAACTTCTTTCTTTCAAGAGAAAGAAGCCTTTTCCTATGGAAATGTCTCCTTTTTACAGCAGATGAAGCAGTGTGCTCACTGAGCTGCAATTACTCTACTAGAATAAGGTCTACTGTAGTCCTAAATCATACAGAATGGCAACACTGTTTGCTTTAATAAATGCCCCTTGGGTATTTCAGATCCAATGATCTTGTTTTCAGCTTCTTTACCTGGCAATCCCTCTTAAATGATCCCGGGTTCCTCTGGATGATTTGTTTGGGGAATTTTGCTGGGACATCCAAATGAGGTCACTTTGAATCACGTGTGTGAGGAACTAAAGATGCTTTGCTTTTTAGTTTTAAAAAGATTTCTCATTTTATGTTGGCGCAACTATCTATTAGGGTAAAATCAATAGCAGCTCCCAGAACAGAGAGTAAATGCCCCAGAGTTAATACACTTCACACAGCCACCATAGCTGGATGTCTACGCTTTGAAGGATTACATTTTTACTGATAAACATCAATAAACGTTGATTTCACCATACATACACAAACCGACAAAATGTTTCCATCTATAATAATCAAACTTAATAAATAGGCAAATAAAAATGCTCCTTAGGAACTTTATGAGAGTTTGATGTAAGGTTATTTACATGGTATATTTTGACATGTAGTGTTAACACTTTGTTTTAATGCTTATAAGCTTTAAAGTTTGTATCTCATTGAATATTTATTGGCTGATCCTAACCCAATCATCCATTGTCTGACCCCCGCCAATCCCATAATCTCCCACAACTGTGAATATTTAAATTGACAAAAATTGAAAAAAATCTGAAAACACATAATTATGCATAACTGTGAAAATGTAAATGAACAAAAATGAAAAACGAAAAAAAGAACATTATATTCCCTATTTAAAATGATACAACAATTGAATTCTGCCAGGCCGACTTATTTTTAAAGAGATACTAATAGCGTGACTAGTACTATACATTATTGGTGTTTGGAATAAGCTTGTTGCTAAAAAGTTTATGGGCAATGTAATCATTAGCACTACAGGTAATGCAGGGCTCCTACCTGCCTGACTTAAGAGCATCAAATCCATGTCTCCATCTCTCTCTCAATCTCTTTGGGTGTGTCTAGACTACAGGGTTTTTTTGAAAAAACTGCCCCTGCGTCTAGACTGCTGCCATGTTCTTTCAAAAGTAAATCGAAAGAACGCAGCAGTTTTTTCTACCACGGAAAACCTCGGTTTACGAGGAATAACGCCTTTTTTTGAAAGTGCTCTTTCGAAAAAAGGTGCTATGTAATGCAAACTGCGCTTTTTCGAAAGAGAGCATCCAGACTGCCCGGGAGCTCTATTTCGAAAAAGCGGCTTGCTTTATCGAAAGTACTGGTTGAAGTCCAGATGCGCTTTTTTGAAAGTATCTTTCGAAAGAGGCTTGCAGTCTAGACGTAGCCTCTGTCATGCCCCATTACCGAATAACTCAGCACCTCCTCACAAGTGTTAAAATAGAACAAAAACGATCTTTCTCGCTCCTCTTTTCCTCATCCCTGCGAAGGACCTCAGGAAAATGTGACAAGCTAGTGGCGTTGTGTGTGTGTGTGTGTGTGTGTGTGTGTGTGTGTGTGTGTGTGTGTGTGTGTGAGGGAATGCTAAGTCAGGGGGTTTTGTATTTAATGTGATTGTGGTGTGGTTATTAGTGCTGACCGTTTCTGGTAACAAGTCTGTTTTTTGGCTAACAGCTGAATAGCTGATTGGAAAGAGATGCTTACTAAAGGGCCTTGTTCAAGTGAAGGGGGAAGCAAACTGTACCTTCATATGCTAGAGGCTGGTGTGCCAGGGTGCTTGGGAGGGAGAATTAGGGGAGGCATATCCCTCTAGGAAAGGTGGGCAGAGTGTGTGCCATCATCCTCTCCCATGATAGTTCAGCCAGAGTAGTGGTAAAGTAAGACTGGAAACTTTGCCAGTGGGCATTGCCCGGAGACAGTGGAGCTGACAGTTGGCACAAGTCCTGAGGCAAGGCATAGGCAGGGGGTGACTCCATGCTTAAGAAGGGGCGGGGCCTCAGACAGAAGGGACAGTGCCAAGGGCAGTCAGCCCTTAGAGCCATCCAGACGGTCGCATGGCCCCGTCCCCTCAGCGCCACATGGCATGGCTTTCCAACAGCAATTCAAATGGGCCCAGGACTCTGGTGGTGGTGGTGGCCAGGAGCTCCGGGCTCCTTTGAATCTCCGGGTGCTGGGGCCATTGCCCCCAATATTCCTTCTTATTGGTGGGCTTACCCGGGGATGTTCTGGCTCCTATCAGTACTGCCACAATGACCCTGCCCGGGCTTGCTGCTGCTGGGGCTCTCCACTGTCAATTAAGTCTGTCAAAACAAACTAACCCAGCTGTGACTCAGGTCCACACTCTTCAAAAAGGGAATGGCTGGGAATACAGCTACACATCCGACATGCAAGTCTCAACAGCCACCCTTTCTCAGTGTTCATGTCAGACATTTAATACGTATTGGACCAAAACAGTTTTGAATTTGCCCCTGTGCTCTTTGTCGTCTACAGAAATTGCTTGAGTTTTTTAGCATTTACATGACCCCATCCTGACACCTTAGAAATAAGCAAAAGAGAATTTTGTATAGTTATTTTATATGACATCCCAATCATTTTAGACACATAGGCCAAGAATTACAGGCAGTGCCACTTATAAAGTTGCCCGACACGTTCCATTATAACACTTTCTTGTTTTCAGTTGCTTATAACTGTGCCAAACTTTAAACTATTTGGGCTAAAATAGGCTCTCGTTAAAAGCATTCTTGCAACCTTTTTCATTCAGAAGTGCTAAGATGAGAGCACCATAGAAAAGCACAGCGGGAAATTAATAATTCTGTATTCAGTGCAGGTTTTGGAAAGTGTGCAATAAATAATGCATGGGGCTATTGAATTAGGAGAAAAAGAAATATCAACAAGCTACTCCGTCAGGGAGCACCATCCGCCCTGTGAACTGAATGAGGACAGTGTCCTGTGGAAAAAAGACACGTAATTAATGACTGTATCAAAATGCATACACATAAGGGGGGGTGAATTAAGGTTGAATGGGCAACCTTACTTCTGACATTTCCTATCTTTTGAGTGCTTGACATTGCAACCTTATCATTCTTTCAATATAATATTTTGGCATCTGACTTTATCAAAATTATGGGAATTCAAGCAATCATTTCCCCCTCCATGGATTACAGTCTGTTGGCTGTTGAGGCAAGAACTGAAGAGCAGGTCAGCCAGCAACCTCCTATCCTTTCGATTTTATTTACTTATTTCTGGGAGAATTGTGGCTCCATTCTCTTCCTCCCCTTTTTTATGAAGCAGCCAGTAATTTGGCAAGAATCCATTGGCTGACATGACTTGTTATCTAAAGTGGAATTATTCATGCATGTGTTAGATTTCACCCGGGACCTTCTGAGCAATGGCTAAGGAACAGAACTTATGCAAATGTGACCTTTGCTCTCTAGGACTCTCTAAGTCAGGCATTCATGGTTCACAGTGACTTTATGATGAGTATCTCCATGGAAAGCAGGGCACTGCAGGATTAAGCAGCAGCATATCAATCAGGAAACTCAATGTTTCTTCTGTTCCTCTTACATCTTGTGGTGGGATCTCCATATAGAATATAAAATCTCAGGTGTTCGAGAGGAAACAGCAACTAACATAAATAGCACAGCTACAGAAACATGTAGATGGACAAAACAGTGACAGTATTATATACATTTCAAGAGCATTAAAGAAAATATACTGCTTGCTGGAAAGCTTTGTGCTGCTTTCCATCTGCCTTATCGCTGGATTCCAATGGTTGGGTGCCCACAGACCTTTTGCATTAAATTTTACATTGATTTTTATGACCAGTTATTACATGTAATATCTGAGCAGTCCAAATGCTCTCTCTCCTCCCTGGTGTGGGATGAAATAAAGTTCATGGCAGCAGTATAATGGATGGCTCGGACCACATCCAAAAGCGGGGGTTTATTGTGAAATTATTTGAGGGGACTCGAGAAATGTAGGCTTTTATGTCCATGTATAAAAACTACATTAAGTTTGGAAGAAGCCAAAACATGTCATAACTTGGGTTTCCAATGCTTTATTGCCACATCCTCCCATTGCCTCTGTGCCTCCATCAGAATGTGTTGCTAAAGCGCAAAGCGATTCTCAACCACTTCTGGATTCATGTAAAATGCTCAAAGCCAAGTTCCTTCCACCCTCAGATTAAGCACAGGCGAAGAAAATGGGTGCTCTGGTATAATGTGTCCCATGACACACGTGTATCCTGAGTTGGGTGCTTGCAGAGCATACATTTTCCAGAGGTATCCAAATCCCACACCTGTCTCTGATTAAAACCCTATCTTGATCATGTGCACCTCTGTTTATAAGCTGTCAAGGGGATTTTAAAACTGTAAGAGCAAATGCAGCCATAATATAGCATCTAGCAAAGATGTGCTAATACTTCCATGCCTTCCCCAGGATGGGCGTTTTTTGGCACTGTCTCTTCAGATAGTCAAAACTGCAACTTGTCCAAAAGGATTCAGTAGGCAATTTGTATGCAATGCATGCGTGTGCTTGTGCACGCAGTGCAGGAGACTGATGTTTTAATCCCCCCCATTTTTTTTTAGTTCATTATTTAGCTGGGGAAGTCCTGCATTAAAAGGCTTCCACAACTACAGTCCTCTGCTATCAAAAATGCAACTGAAAGCAATGGCAGTACAAGCAGCTCTTTCTTTCTCAGACACATACCTCTGGCCCCTGTAAAGCAACTCACTCCCCACTTGGAAGTCTGGAAGTTGAGTGTCCTCTTTGGACGTGGGATCTAGAGGCAATAGCATTTGCCTTTCTTTGTGCTAGAGGACGTGAAACCTTTTTAAACACATTTCGACTTTTTCTATCTAAGAGGAATGCGGCCCATTGTCTGTGAATTGCTTTGGAATTGCACAGGGAGGGCGGGGCTGGTGAAATATAAGCTATTATAGCTCTCAGGAAATGTGATGTTAGGCAGTATCGTGTGTCACTCTGTCTCCTTTCCAGTCGTAAACCTGGATTATCAGAGATAAATATCAAAAATCATATACAAATCTTGTTTAGGGTTTTTGATATTTATCTCGGCTGAAAATTTCAGCTCCTGGGGCCACCTCCCTGGCTGCTGCTAGGTTCAGGGACTTTACTGGAGATACCCACATTTGCACCAGCTTTGTTTTAGGGTTTTGTTTTGTTTTTGAGAGAGAGAGAGATCCCAGACTGTGGATGCACCTCTGGATGAATCACTGTGTTATGGGCATTTTGCAGGTTGTGGTAATTTCCGCCCCTCCCCCCCAAATGCAAACAGGGGCTGGTGTCAGGAATCACATATTTTGACCATGTTATATTAGCTTTCCAAGGAGTTCCCCCTCACCAAAGGCAGGGGAGTAGGAGGGTTTTGTCAATGAAACCCCAGGGGTTGGAAGTTATCTGTTCTTCCAGCAGAATGACATAGTCCAACCAATCCCGGACCAGTGAAGCTGTGGTGTTTTCTGAGTCATAGTCCTGGGGTTCATGTCACCCACGCTGTTGCAAAATGCCTTTGGACCAGCTGCTGAGCTTTATCTATCTCCTGCTTCTAACCCTCTCATTTCCAAACCACTTTGTGAAGCTGATTGCTGAAAACTCTGTCATTAACACCAAGTATTTAGATTTGCCTGTTAAATCGGTGTCCGCTTTTTCAACTCAGAATAAAACATCGTCTCTGTTGTTATTAATTGCTGGTTTTAAGGCATTCAAATAATGATCAGAGACAAATATCTAGATTCAATTAGTGGGAGGGCTATGTATGGTATGCGCAGATAAAAGCCAGGGAAGTCAAAGGAATTGGAGATGTATCCTGTTCAGTCTGCATTCTTTCACATCAGATCAGACTATTCAGTCTGATAATCTATTTCTTGCCAGACTAAGGGTACATTTAGATGAGTACGCAATGGCACCATCTCATCTAAATAATACTAACATGCACTTACATAGAAAGTTAACATCAATTTAACATTTTCCTCTCTGGCTTACAAAGTGCCTCGCGAAAGGGAAAGCCTGCCATTTTGAATGTAAAGATAAAGAGAAGGAGTCATGGAGAGGTGAAGACTGACATTTCTACAGGTATTTATGCATCCCTGTGCTCATCCTCGCAGCGCCTAATGGATGGAAAAGAGGAAGTTTCAGTTTCAAACAGATTCAGGCATTTAACTCACAGGGAAGCTGGCCGCCTCCGTGGGCCCCTGAGGAATGTGTGGATGGCTCTTGGCTCCGCACTCTCAGAAGGGGCGGAACCAAGGGCGGAAGGGGTGGGGTGGGGCATCTGGCCTTCAGCGCTGCCCGGAGCATGGCACACCTCCTTTCCCCAGCCTTTAGCACTGCCCAGAGCACATGGACCAGTGCTCCATCACTTGCTCCGGTGGGGATTTAAAGGTCTCAGAGTTCCAGCCACTGGCACTGCTGCAGTAGCAGCGACCACAGTCCCGGACCTCTTTGAATCGCTGATTCCCCCCTTTACTTCTCCATCGGCAGGCCTGCTTACATACCAAAATCCCATAGGCAGTGAATGGGATGGAGGCTTCCAAGAGCCAGAATCACTTTTAAAATGAGATGCAGGCTTCACAACCAGTCAGGCATTGTAATGCTCAGAGCAGCGAAACCTAAATACCTTTGAAAACTGGTGCCCAGGTGACTTGCTCAGTGATGCACAGTGACAGTAGCTGCTCTGGGACTAAATTAAGGCCGATTGACTCTTCAGTCTCTGCCTTCACTATGCTACCTTTTGTCCAACCAAGTCTGAGCATTTGATCCGATATCCCGTTTGCGGGAGCGTCCATTACCTGAGGGCCTAGAGGAGTGTAAAATAAGGTCCACACTGCATGTGACAGAATTTACAAGACTGTGGGGAATGAGGGAGAAGACCTTCCTCCAAGACCCTGCAAGTGATCAGCTTACACTGGGAGAAAGGCACTTTGATTACTCTTACTGTACCTTAACAAGAACGCAGTTTTCTCTTTTGGCCAGCACTCTATCAGGCCTGTCCGTCTCAGTCCTCAAGTTGTGCGTCTTTCTTGCCTGAAACTAGAGGCAGAAGTGTCAGTTTTTGCTTTGTGGAAAAATTAATTAAAAAAAAGTGAGTTTATATTGGGATCTATTTTCTGGCGGGTGCTAAGGCTGCAGAAGTAGCAGTAGCAACATCAGCTGTATCATTGCGTTCCTTTCCCACTCAGCTAAGCCACTGTCCCACCCTAATCCTTTTCTGAGTTGTTTGACAGCTTCACCAGCTCTACTTGTCCACCAGCAAGAGAATGTGTGTTTATAGTGTTCTTACTAGCATCAGGGACGCCATTGGTGTAGCTGGATGACCTGCGCATGCTGTAATGGGGGGGGGGGAGGGGTTTGAGTATGGGGAAGGGGCAGACTGAGGACAGTGGCTTCAGCAGTGTTACTGAGCATGCTCTGTACAAGCCAAGCAGCAAACTGGGGCATGTGTGGGGGTGACCCCATCCCTCCCACCCACACACTTCACCTCTTTCCAGGACTTTAGTTTTTTGGCAGATAATTTAGCAATTATCTGACAGGAGCACTGTATCTAATTCCTATATGAAAGAAAGGAAATTAAGTAAAATATTAGACCCATTCAGCTCTACTATTAATATATTTTGACACATTGTCACTTAAGGTACACTGCTTACCCTTAACATGTATATATATATATTCTTACTTTGTTAGTAACTCTGCAGAGAGAACGCGCTGGGAGGGGAATGAAGTTTAACAGTAGTGACCCAAATGCAGATCCCCAAAGCACACCACTATTTATTCCTACTCTTTTTCCCCTATCTTTTAAGTGGGGTGCCCAGCAATGCTTTCATAGGGATGCTTTCAAGGATCTAACCATCCTTCAGTAGGATGACAAGCCCTTTGTTATCACAATCCCTCTGTTTATAAACAAACTCCCTGTCCCAAAGGCAAAGCTGGAAGCAACACAAACTCTGCTGCAGTTAAGAACAACCTCTGGAGCTAAGGCATGCTCTTTAAGTGGACCTCAAGTATTACGTCCAGTGGTTCAAACTTTAGGGAGGGCTACTGACCTCATAACCCCGCATATATGGCACCCTTGACTAGAGTAGTGGGGAGTCTGCAGAAGCAGCTGAGGATGTGCTGTGACTTCATTGTGGGTAGGGTTGCCAACTGTCTAGGATTGTTGTTGATTCTCCTGCAGTTATAGATTAATCTTTTTAAAGGCAATGGGTCATTCAAAAGTTCTCTATTTATTTCTTATAGCTGGTATCACCACCTGGTAGCTGGCACTTCCCATTATAAGACCCCACATTTGCAGATGGCTTACTTTAACTATTTAGTCTAGATGCATCTTTCATCCCAAAATTGATTTTATATTTTATATTAACCAAAACTAGCTCAGCCACTTCCAAAACAGGATTAGAGAAAAATAATACCTTAACCTATGCAACAACAACAACAAAATCTTTTGGCCATTTCAATGTGACACAATCTAGTGCCCCCATGCATGGGAGCAGAGACTTACTTGGTAGGTTTCACCGCTGCTATCAGGGATTTGCTTTTCCCAATTATAGCGAAAAGAAGAAAATCCAAATTTGGCCAAGTTCAAAAATAGTGGGGAAAAATAGCACAAGGGATAATGTGATTAAAGATTGTGGCACAATGCATAGGCATCAATGGGATGCATTAGGGTTGCATAGCAACTTTAATTCTGGCATTTCCTAAATGCTGAGGGCTTGATTTTGCAACCTTAACATTATTTTAATGCATAATGTTCTATGCAGGTACTTATACCTCATTCATCACTCCGGTATCTTCTAGTCATGGATTATGTGAAGCGACTAACATCTGTTACAGGTGTGTCATTCTTGCTCTCATCCTCTCTCCAGAGCTGGAATAGCAGTGGCTGCTGGCAGTCAAGGTATGGGAAACCAGATGTGACAGAGCTGTGACTGCTACAAGTTATAATGAAGATGCACTGGATGCAATAGCTGCAGGACCCAGGGCTGGAGTCAAAGTTACGCAGCAAGTGAGGATTAAGATGCACTAGCAGAACTGTGGGAGTTTGATGAAACTGGGAGAGCATCTTCCCACACGATGCTTGGCTCTACTTAGCATTATCAGCACACATACAAAAGGATATGTGTTTTTTAGTAGAAAAAAATGTAAAAAGAGAAAATTATGCCCTGAGTGATAAACTGTTTATTATAAACTTGCCGTTTTGGAGGGAGAGAATGTAGCATTTTGCAGTTTCTAAGAGAGCATCAGCAGAATAGGACAGAGAGAATATTATCTCTAAAAGCTTATGCATCATCCTCTTAAAATGTTAATGTCCCATTTCCAGCTGAACAAATAAACCTCTACAAGTTGGAGGCGACTACCGTTAATGAATCTGAGTGCAGGCTGGGAAAATAAAGAACCTGCTTCTGATCACAAAAAGGCATCTTTCAAGGAAAAAAAATTAAGTCATTATTTAAAAATTGCTCCATTAATTGCTGTGAACAAAGGATCATTAGTGTGAAAGGACCAAACTGTTTTAATTCTGAGTACTTTATTTTCTGCAGGATTATAAACCAGATCCTCAGCAAGCCCTTCAAACAGAGTGTGTGGGATGAAAAATTCAGGAGCCTTTAGCCCATTTACCATCTTCCCAGAGATGTTTTTGTTTTGTCTCCTTAATGGACTTGTGATGATCATGCACGTGTGTGTTTTAACAACAACAAAAAATCAAAGTTCTGTCTGGATTAGGCTAGAATGTTTCATATATCTTTGTTTTATGGTTTCCCTGGGATTTTTAGAGCCACAAGAATCCTATGATAGATAAAATGCCCTGGTATTGAGTGCAGCATAGATACGTATATAGATTTCTCTGCTACTTCCACAATCCAGATACTGACATTATTTTTTGTCACATGTTTCACTGTAGCATCTTCGCTCCAACCAAAATCAGGTTCCCATGGAGCTAGGTCAGTACAGACATGTGGAAGGCGTTCTTGCCATAAAGAGCTGACAATTGAAACACAGTGTGGATTAGGAAGCAGAGGAGAAGTGATTTGTGCAAAGTCATGCAGCAGGTCAGCAGTAGGGTCAGGACTAAACCCCAGATTTTGTACCTCCTAATCCACCCTCTTAACTACTTGAGCTCACAGAGCTAGCATTACCATAGTGCCAAGATATTAAAGTTGATGAAAAACACTAACCCGAAAAAAATACATACATGTGGATCCTGTGTTGGGCTGTGCTGAGTCCCTTTCATCTCCTCTCTTAATCTGGTGTTGTGTTACTGTTGGTGTCACACAAGCACAGTCACCCTAGTGACTGTCTATGAAATCACTTGCTCCTGGCTAGAGCTGGTCAAACCTGGGAATTCCCATTTCATGCAGAATTCTGACCGTTCAGAACATATTTCTGTCTTCAACTAAGGGGGGAAAGTTGAAATTTTTAAAATTCCATCAAAACAAACATTCCAAAAATCTTTGTTTTGGAAATATTGAAATGACCCTATTGAAACATGTCTATGATGTCATGTTTAATATAAATGACAAAACAGTAGTAAAAACAAATGTGCTTTAACCACTTTAACCTTATCTAAAGCAAACATTCCGATGATCTGTCATCAGAAAAGTGGATGCCAAACATTTCTGTTTCACTGAATCAGCTCTACACATGGCAGGAGGCACAGACATGCTAACTGTTGTTGAAAAGTCTTCCCACTGTGCACTGGTGTTGGAAAACACAGATGCTGGTCTATCAGATTATTTTTGTTATACTAGTGAAAAATGTACGTCAGTGGAGCTGTTCTACATTCACACCATCATAAAAAAAAATCAGCCTGTCATAGGATACGTACACCCCATCCCAGGTGCTGGATCACATATAGTGAAAGGAAGGGTAAAAAATGGCATTGCAGCCAGTTAGGTTCAGTGATTGCAACTCCAGCTATGAAATATGATAGTACACCCTAGTGGCTGAAGTCAATAAAGCAGCCCTTCCTCTCCTTCCAGGGTAGCCTAATGGCTGGAGTCCACAAAGAAGCCCTTTCACTTAGGGCAGCATGGCCCAATGGTTGGAGTCAATGAAGTCACCCACCTTTGAGCGATGACGTGGCCAATTGGTCCACTGGGGAAGTGGAACACTACTTAGGGCAGTGTGGCACTTAGAGGGGAACTCAGGCCTTTCTAGCTCTTCCAAGCCCCAGCCCAGGATCACTTTATTTTAGCTATTAGGCCATGTTGCCCTCAGTAGAAGGGCTGCCCTTCTTGACTCTGGCATGGAAAAGTTGCTTTATGGACCCTAGCCATTAAGCTTCACTGCCCTGAGTGGAAGGACTATGTTGTGGACTCTGTACCACCATGTTTTATAGTCAAGGTTGCAAACATAGGACTTAACTGACTGCTGTGCAGTTTTTTTCCTTCTTCTCACCATACGTGACCTGGCACCCCTGATGGGAAGTTCCTACCCCAGGACATAGCCCTTGATGAGACATTTGAGTTGCTCTTTGACTTCAACATAAACATAAATATAAATAGTGAGATAATCTGTGTTATCTGGACACATTTCTGTGAGCTGGGACAGTATTAAAATTCCTTACTGCTTAAAGTCTGTTTGATTGTTTTCACCATTATTTTCCCCTGCATTGAAACCAGGTCAGTACAGTTTTCCTAGAGGGAGATGTCTCTCAGTGGAGACTAGCTCAGATCAGGCCCTATCAGCGAGGTCAGGTGGACTCATTCATCCAATAGAACTACACAATGGGAGGATCCATCTTTAAATCATGGCTTTAGCGCTATGAGGTGTTCAGATACTAGGGTGGTGGTACAGTGATAGAAACCAAGATGAGGGTTGATAGGTCTCCCCCTTATCTCCATCCCTCTCACACATGCACACGCACCCACCACAAGTCTGCCTCTTTGATGGGCAACTCCATTATATGGTTCAATTCAGACAGTGGACACATCTAGAATCATAGAACACTAGAACTTGAAAGGATCTTGAGAAGTCATAGAGTCCAATCCCCTGCCCTCATGGCAGGACCCAGTATTGTCTAGACTATCCCAGATAGATGTCTGTCTAACCTGCTCTAAAAATATTTCCAGAGTTGGAGATTCCACAACCTCCCTAGGAAACTTATTGCCTAAGAGTGGAATGAGAAATAAGTCTGGAATGAGTTTGGTCTGTCGTTTTTTAGCCATTTGGACTGGACTCTACCTTCTGCAGCAGGAGTTTTAGCACAGCACAGGCAAAGGGGCACAATACCTGATATTTGCCCAACCCTCCTCTTGTGCCAACAGTATCATGTCCATCCTTGAGGAATTCACCGCAACCGCTTAACCCACAGGTGGTCACAAAGCTGCCATTTCCTTTGCATGTCACCAAGTCCTCAAATGCTGTCTGTAAATGTATTTCCACTCAGGCAGGGTTATCTGTTCACATGGTCACCACATATCCTCCCACACTAAACTCCTCATGCATGAAATGCATCCTCTTCCCCGTTAGGGAGTTTACTGCCTCGGTGACCTTTATCTTCTCCAAAGAGGCATTTTAATCTTCCATACTACTGCTCCGCTAAGTGGTTTCTCATTTGATTGGCACTACGGAATGGTCTTTCTGTGCTGATGGGCTCTATTAAGACACTGGGAATTGGATTTAAATGCTCTTCCCTCAGCTCTTCCTTACTTTATTGTTATTTCCATTAATGATGCACTAAGTTCAGCATGGGTTTGTTTCACAATTTGAGGAGTTTAGGGACTGCCATATGGGAGGAAACTTGGAAACACAAACCCTTATTAATACAAAAGATCCCTATGGGGGAAAAGGTGATTCATCCCTTGCTTACCCATTGATTAATCTGTTCTTTTAGCCTCAGGTTGAACTCTTGCAAGTCTTGTGCCTTTTTGGCAAATCTAACAAATCCCAGAGGCCTCTCCATCTTCATTAAAGTTTTAATTTCCATGCAAAACTGATGCTTCAGGCAAAATCAAATGGATAGCAAACAGGAAGAATCCACCCAGGCAATACATTTGGTTCACTAGCTCAACTGGTAAACTCTACTATTGATCCTACTGTGGGCACTGTTAAAACTAAGATGTTCCCTGAACCAGGATATTTACTTGGTACTCTCTATACTGAGAATGGGAAAGGTGGCTGTACATATCACTGTGGCAGTGGTGAATGTCCACTTTTATACAGCACTCTCTCAGCCAGGAGGATCTTTAAATCATGCATGTTCTGTTTTTGTTCTTGGTATGGCATTTTCCACATACATCCTCATTGCACAGACATTACAGTTAGGAATGACTTATTTTATATTAAAAGAACGAGGAAACAAGAAAGAGTCCATGCTATGTCTCCATGAATAGCACACATGCATTTGCTAATAGTCTATGCTCAACTGAATAGCAAATGGCCATCTGTGTCTGCAAGCCACAGAATCCTGAGTGATTCATTAGATGGAACCAGTTCTGTAACACTAGCATAGCCCTACAGCTGGTTTGATTACCCTGAATGTGTAGATGGGAGAACCGGGTTGGAATATCAAGGATGTTTCCTGACCACAAAATCTGCCCCAGCAAATGACATGAAACTTTTCTACACGTCTACTCTGTCCCCTTATTCAGCTGGTGAATGAATGGCTGGTGAGGCAGAGAGGTGCCATGAGTGGCCAGCAGAATGGCTGATGGAGAGATGCAGCAAGAGCAGCTGGCAAGTGAATGCAATGAAGCAAGTAAGCTACCTCTTCACCCCCGCCCCTCCCCTCCACACAGCGTGAACCCTGAGGATGCACCTCTGAACTCTGGGTCTGCCCTGACCAAAGGCAGCAATTGTGAATGGGGTACAGAAAAGGGTCTGGCACGTGAAAGGAACTTTTGGGTTGCTGGACTTCAGAATCTGAGAGGAAAAGGACACTGCCCAGCTACTCGGGAGTGGGTCTTTTACTCATGGTTTGTGTGTATGAACCATTTGCAATATTTTCTCAAATTAGCTCTGAGTTATTTCCCTCCTTGTATTAAAAGTTTCTTTCCTACGTGCAGATTCTGTGCTTGCAAATGGGGAAGTGTTTCCCCTCAAAGGTGCCCAGAGGTGGTGTGTGAATTTCCCAGATTACTTAGTACGGGCTTGAGCCAGTTATATGTTGTCTCACTGGAAAGGAATCCTTCCATATTGGACCAGCACAGGTTGCTGTTGGCTGCACCTGGCAGAAAGGTTACAGTGAGTATGACCACTGTGACTCTGCACTTAACTTTGTCCCTCTCTCTTCCCCAAATTTGCCTCTGGTGCATCTTGTCTATATCCCCTATTATGGCCTCAGAGGCAGGGACTGTCTTTGCATTAGTTTTCTGTAGTATGAACCCACATGGTCCCTGTTTGGGGTTCTCCAGAACAACAAAAGCTATCATAGTAATAATTACTAGTTACAGGTCATCCTCACTATACATCCCAGATACATTCCAAAAAACCTTGGATTTATAGCGAAACAACTTAAACCGGGGAAATTTTTTCCCATGGCTGACTTCCATTCGCACATTTTTTTTTGAGTGGGAATGGGAGGACTTATCATGGATCAGCTCCTACAAGTGTCAACGACTTTAGTGTGGAACAAATATATATTGGGGTGACTTATAGCAGGGATGCCCTATACCCAATTTTATGGATGCTTTTCCATGCCGGAAAGTTGAACCTTGTGGGGGTCCTTGAATCCCCAGTTACAATAACCAACTCTGGAGTGGACCACTGAGACTGCTATTCCTGCAGGAAGAAGAAAGTCTAATGACCAGGCAGCTGCTTTCAGATGATGTACTTAGACACCTGCTGACAGAGCATATGTGTAGGCAAAAGATTGTTGGAGCCAGACATCCCCAGCTAAAGGAACAAGACAAGACACTGACAAATAACTGGAAGCATTTTGGAGGCTTTTGGAGCAGGGAGGCGGGAGTCGCACGGCTCTCATTATCGTCTATGCCAGTCATATTCAGACCTGAGTGGTTCAGGAGGAAAATTAGTGATTAGCATAACCCACAAGAGCCCATAGCAGAATGCATTCATTGTTTTATTTACTATAAAGCCATCCTGTCCCTAGGATGATTCAGGGAGGCCCACCCAGGGGGTCCCCCATTGTGGTCACTTCAACCGTCCTATGGTTGGGTCCCAAGGCAGCCTGGGAGATTATCTGTGGGGGAAGGTGACTGGCATGAGGTGGCAGCAGGGGTCACTCCCCTCCCCTCTCAGCATGGTGGTGGGAACTATAGCAGCCCAGTAGCCTGCTCCACACCATCCTGCCAACCTCTCCCATCCCGCTGTGCTCAGCTTCACCATGGCAATGGAAAACAGAGAGCCCCAGCCCAAAGATTCTCTGTTCCCTACCACGGAGGAGAATCAGGGTGCAATGGACTGGGAGAGGTTATATCTAGACTACGGAGTTCTTCCAGGATAGGTATCCTGGAAAAACTCTTCCGACATTTTTTGCAGAAGAGCAGATGTGCTCGTTCAGAAGCCCTGTCTTCCTCATGCCACGAGGAAGAAGGGCTCTTCTGAAAGAGGAGGTTTTTCCAAAATTTGGTCCAGTGTAGATGGGCCAAATTTCGGAAAAAAACCTCTTCCCACAAAACTATTGGGAAAAGGTATGCACATTGTAACTTTGTGAAAATGACGATCAGGGCTTTTTTGCGGAAAAGTACATCTAGATTGGCCACGGACGCTTTTCCGGAAAAAGTGCTTTTCCGGAAAAGCGTCCTGCCAATCTAGACGCGCTTTTCTGGAAATACTTTTAATGGAAAACCTTTTCCGTTAAAAGCATTTCCGGAAAATCATGCCAGTGTAGACGTAGCCACAGTGTTTTAATATTGTGCAAAGAGCCACAGGAGACCTATTAAAGAGCCATTTGGAACACAGGAGTCTCATTCCGAGCATCGCTGATCTGTGCAGTGGTTTAAAAAAGACTTCTTTCCTCACTGGCACAAGCAGCATGAGGCAAAAGTCATGAGAGCAGGAACCATTTGTGTGGCTGACTTAGACCTTGTCAGACCTTCCCATTTTCTGGAGTGCGTCCTTTAATTTTGCAGCTCCAGTTTCTGTGGTTAACTTCCCTAGCCGGTGCAATCCTATTAGAATCCCAGACCCGGAAACATACACAGCTTGTTTGAGTCCTGCATGTGGTCGATTCTAACCCCTGGTCTCTCTGGCCATAGGAGAAAAACTGTGGCACCTACAGGTGTGAGTAATAATTGAGCCCTGTTCATCCTCTTGCTGTCTGAATGCAGCAGCTATAGCTGGATGCACAGTAGCAACTTGTAGCACAGTTAATACGTAAAAGGATCAGTGCTCCTCGCGTCTGCAGATTTCAAATGCATCTGTTGGATGAGATTTTGCTCATTATTTCATGAGCTAGCAATGGTGACTATATATGATAATAATAATAATAATATCACCATGATAATGAAAGGGGAAATGATCAAAAATGTTGGCATTATCAAAAAAATTATGTCTTTTAACAGCGAATTGTAACTAATTAGACTTTGAATGGGAAATCAAATGAAAGTGCATGAAGGCTCAATTTTCCATACAGCTGACAATCTGACCTTTTTAGGAGTGGGGAAAAAATTATTTTTAATTAACATGACTAATCATTTTCCATCATTTCCAGATAATTGGCTTTGTTGAAAAACAAGCTTGTTTGGGGGGGGGGGGGGAAGGGGAGGATGCTGAGGGAAAGACAGTGGCAACTTCATCAGTGTGTTTAACCTCTTAAAGCCTGGGAGTGTTGCTGCTTGGAAACGGCATTTCACTTCCCTTTGTAGTGTGTGGCAGAGAGTTTGTGAGGCAATGGGGATGAAGTTTTCTTTCTTCCCTTTCCAAACGGCTCAGAGAATTTACCATCTAGGAAAAAGCTTTCGTTCCCTTGGAGACCCCCTTTCATTTTGCAACCAATAGCTCTAAAACCAACATTGAGGAGACAGGGTAACTAACAGACACCCAGTTATCTGGTGAGCATCGAAGAAAGGCCATTGAGGCTCTCTCTACACAGCAGTGTTATTTTGGAATAACTGACATTATTCCTAAATAACAAAGAGCGTGTCTACTTGACAATCTATTATTTCGAAATAATGGTGAGCTGGAGGACTCCTTATTCCTACTCCTGTAACCCTCATTTTATGAGGCGTAAAGGAAGTCGAAGGAAGAGTGTTCTTCTTTCGACTTCCTGCTGCATAGAGAGCGCCAAAAGCCAAATTAAGTTATTTCCACTTCATCTACGAAATTGACGTAGCTCAAGTTGCGTAGCTTAATTCAACTTTTGCTCTGCTGTATAGACATGCCCTGGGTGATCGTGGATCCATGAGCTAATGCTGAAATCCTTCCTCAGTCACGTCATCCATTCAAGCTAAATGGGAGTTCTGCTGGAGAAAGGACAACTGGATTTGAACCCAACTGAAAAGGAGGCATTTGAATCTGGCCAGATAAACAATGTGGTGGAGATTATTTCAGTGTGTTTGCTTGTCTAAGATGTTGGCAGCCTAAGAAGACAAGTCCTAAACTTTGAGGTGTTCCTCCCTTCTCCTTGCAAATGGCAACACATACTGATCTACTGGAGGAAAAATGCAGGCCTAATCCAGCCCCCATTTACGTTAGTGGAGATAATTCTGTTGAAGTCAGTGAGCATTGGACTTAGCCCTAAAACCACACTGATTTTATGACTCATTATACTGATTTGTAATACCCTAGTGCCTGCTAAACCTCCATTGCCCTATGACTGGAGAGGTGTTACCACTTCAAGTGGTCTCCTACAGCATGGTCAACAATTTGCCTCACCTCATATCTAGCATGGATACTCAGGTTATCTTATCACCCCAAAGCTGAGGAAGTACTCAGGGGCTACGTCTACACTGTAGGCTTTTTGAGCAAGAACAACTGTTCTTGAGCAAAAACTTGCAGAGCGTCTACACTGCAAACGTGTTCTTGCACAAGGAACTTTACAGTAAAGCATCAGAAGGAATAATCCCTCTTGTGCAAGAAGGCAGTGTGGATGGGCAACAGGGGTTTCTTGCGCAAGAAACCCCTATGGATAAAATGGCCATCAGAGCTTTATTGTGCAAGACAGCATCTACACTGCCATGGACGCTCTTGCACAAAAGCACATGGCAGTGTGGACGTGCTCTTGCGTGAGACCTTTTGTGCAAGAACTCTTGCGCAAAACAGTTCTTGTGCAAGAAGCCTGCAGTGTAGACATAGCCAAAAAGTGTTTGCTCCCTCCAATAGGAGTTGGTCCAATAGAAGATATTATCTCATCTATCTTATCCCTCTAAAATCAAGCAGGTTTTAAAATGGTTCCATGAAGGAAGATGCAAGAACAGGTGATGATCACAGCTGTGTGCATTCAAGTTTGCTTGTACAAGCTGGTGTACACATAAATAACAGCACAGGAAGACACTCGACACTTGCAGTCCATTTTACCCAGGCAGGGAACGGTGGACCTCACTAGGACTCGCTGGCAGGGAAAGGGTCTGAATGAACAGTCACGCATGGGATCAGAGCACTGGCTTAGCTTTCAGTCTCCTGCAGGGTGGCCATTGCAGCTCCCAACATCACAAAGTGTAATGGATTTGACACAACTGATGGTGTTTGGTTACTCGCTGTATTTTTCTCAGCAAGGTGAAAGGAGGGATGTAAAATCCCGTTTAATGAGTTAACCAGTTAACCGGTAAATTTAACCAGTTGACTGACTAAATGCGGGTGGGTGTGGGAGCTGTCTGCAGAACTGGTGTGGTCTCCCTGCCCGCCACGGCTGGGTTGGACCCTGTGCTGCAGGCAGGGGCTGCTCCAGAATGGCCACTTCCAGCCCCATGCTGAGCTGCTAGGTACCAGCCCGAGCAGGGTCAGAAGCGGCAGCCAGAGGAAGAGGGGACTGCGAGCTCCCAGCCTGCACAGGGCCAGAACCAGCAGGGGAGCCCAAGGAGGGGGCCTGCCAACCTCCAGCCTGCATGGGGCCGAAAGCACCCCTGCCCCACACTTCTGCTTCCAGCCCTGTGTGAGCCTTGCGGGACTGGAGCAGCCCTGCAGCTGCAGCAGGTTGGGGGCAGGTGGCTGCTCCCCAATTACAGTGAACAGTTACTTGGTAAGCATCATCCATTAATGATAAGGCTTACTGGGTGGTCTCATCGCTCGGTGAAACCAGACTGGTTTGAGGGTCTCATGAAATAGTGTTTGGGGTCTCAGCTTCAGAGAGCCTACCCCCTCCAAAAAGAAAGAAAAACGGAAAAAGCCTTTTCTGCATGAGAACACCACTCACAGCATGGGCAACTCTGGCTGCTGCTAAACCTCTCCCAACCAAAACTAATAAGCAAGCAAGTAAGCAAGTCAATTTTTAACCCCAGAAGTGAGAACTGTCACAATTCTTGTGAGGACCACTAGGAACTTGGCTGCAGCTACTGATTTTATGTGGAAAGTGCCCAGATACCACCAAGGTAAGAAAGATGCACACACACAAACCTACTAAGATGGATAGAAAGAAAAGAATAAAACCTGTTTTATTGGCTCTCCTCAAAACCATGCAGTCCTTTCTACTTCCCACACAGAACTGAACTAAGTTCTACTAATGGCTTTGTGCTGTGGAGTGAAATATTTTGAATTAGTGAAGGAGCAATCAAGCACCATTTAAAAAAAATAAAGATACTGCATTAGATAACATACTTTGTTCATTTATTTGAGTAGGTCTCATTCATTTTCAATTGTTTATGGCACTGTTTAGTAGCCTCATAAACGTACTGTAGCATATTGTGTTAAAAGTAATGGAGTTTTAGTAATGTGAAACCTAAGTACAGCACTCTGTTATTAAAGCTTTGTTGAAAAATGGGGAGGAAAAAACAGGGTGTGTTTTTGTAGGAAGATAATAGACTCTGCAGGTTAAGCAAAGTGACAATTAGCAAGGTTCTCACTGTAAAAGGTTTTATAAATTCTTACCTCCCACTCAATATAGTCCATCTCCCTTCTTCTCAACAAAACCAGCATTCTGGGCCTAATTGAACCCGATAATGTCCTTTTAACTTTGAATTCTCTGACTGTCTTCAGCTGCTCATCATTTAAATATAGTTATTTTCTGGCATTTCATTTCCTGCATTTCTCCCCTCCTCTTTGCATTTTTATAGGTAGTTATAAACATGAATAACAACACTCGCAGTGCGAAACGCACAATATAAAACCCAATCGCATTAGATTTCTCTTTTATTCTAACTTTAAGCCTCAGATTTATCCATGTCTCACACCATTGGACCTGTCACCTGAATTAACTAGAGACTCTTAAACTGATTGCTGCCAGGAGATCGAAACAACAACGTAACGCCGCACTTTAAAACAAAATTTCCTAATAAGTGTTGAATCTCATTTAAATTTTATTTTCCACACACATGGGATGTGGCATGAGTCCATTACTTATAAGAGGGAGAGAAATTACCTTAATTTTGAATGATCTCCTTTGAAAAGACTGCTGAAGGCAGAAAAATATATTGGTAAAGTACACATTAAATTCAGCTTCTTGTAGCATATGAGAGCTGTTGTGAGAATGAAAATATTGTAGCATTGCTGGCCAATGTGCATGTGACACTTCTGACACCTACTGGGTGGAATCAGAATTGCCTAATTGTGTGTCATAGGCCCTCTCTTGCTAACAGCTAGAGGAGGTTCTCTATGAGGCCTGTGCTTTTGCAACAAGAGGATCAGAGTTTTGCTTCTGTTCTTACTGTGAAGTTCCCAATGTGCAGCACAATGACAGGCAGCAGGTTCCAGGTGGTCATGGATTCATTTCAGTACATGCAGGGTGTTTGCATTCAGGCGGATATTTGGCATCTTTGCACCCTGAACATTTTTACCATCTCCATCCCTGAACGGAATGTGGCTCATTGTGTGACCTGCTCAAGAGGTAAGAAATCTTCAACAGCCCTGGCATGTGATGAAGTGGAACAAGTGCTTGGCTGAGGCCTTCAGAACACGTGTTAAGCGCTAGCAGTGCTTTGCATTTCTCTAGCCCCTTCCACCTGAGCCTGTCAATGCACTTTGCAAAGATCAATGAACCAGGCCCCCAAAAGATGACCAGCAATCTGTGGAAGGCACATGCTGCTATATCGCCCTGTCCTCCCATCTGTAAAATGGGGATAATAATACCTATCTACCACCCAGTAAGTGCTCATAAATTAAGGACTTTCCTTTAATGAAAGGCTGCCCAATAATGGGCAGTGCACAACATGATCATTGATGTGCACAGTAAGCATTGGGATCAAATTACACCCACCTGGCAATTCAAGCAAGAAATCTGATCGACAGCTTGTATTAACATCACATTGCATGGGGGAAATAGCGCCCCTTAAATAGATGCTTGATAAAAGAACAGAGGCAGGCAATGGATAGATTTGCTCTGTTAAGGAGCTATCCGTAGTATTTGCATTTTATAATTGTTTCCGCAAAGGGCGGTGTGAGCTGAATCACAGTGCAGGTCTTGCTCGCTCGCTCTCATCTCTTCCCGGGTAGAATGGCAGAATGTTAAATAGCTTCATTTCCATCAGGCAAGAGGTGGCAGTGTGGTCTCCAATCACTCCTCTAGTTAGAATACCAAATCAAGTGTCAGCCCATCTCTACCTTGCTCTCTGCTTTCTCAGGACAGAAGCACCCCAACATGCTTAACAACTGGTGGGTGTTTCTCAGAGGGAACAGGTGCGGGGCAGGAGGGAGGGACGGTGCACTGCAATTACAACCAAGCTCCTCTTCTCCCCACAAATAAAACAGAACAAAAACGATAGCACGTTGCTCCCAATTATTAATCCCCCTGTGATTCTCAATGTTGGGCTATTACTGTACACACAAAGATACTTGAAGGTTTTCTGATTTCAATTAAGATTATTATCTCCTCTGAGAGATGGTTTTTGGGAAATCTCTTTAGCTGATCTGTTCTGAAATGACATCAGTCAGTGGTAAATAGGCCTATTTGTATTACGGCTGCATTCCCGTAGGATCCTCCTCACTATTGAGGCCCTAGCTTTGTCCCCCTGTATCTGAGGCTATGTCTACACTACAGAATTTTTTTCAGAAAAACAGCAGTTTTTCTGAAAAAACTTCACTTATGTCCACACTGCAATCACATTCTTTCAAAAAAAAAATCGAAAGAATGGAGGGGTTTTTCTGACATTGGTAAACCTCTTTCTACGAGGAAGAAGCCTTTTTCCGAAAGAGCTCTTTTGCAAAAAGGAGTGTGTGGCTGGGAAAGAGGGAGATCTTTTGAAAGAAGAGGAAAGAAGAAAAAGCACAGGTGCCCTGGTGGCCACTCCATCCATAGTAATCACACTTACATGTGAGATAGCGTCCATTCAGTGTGGTTTTTAGGAAATCTTTTTCCCAGAGCAGTGGCTTTGGCAGTGTGGATGCTCTCTTTTGGAAGAAGTTTTTCCAGAAGATCTCTTCTGGAAAAGCTTCTTCCGGAAGAAGCCTGCAGTCTAGATGTAGCCTGAGAGGGTTAGAAGCAGCTTAGAGCTGGTGTAGGACGCAGATGACTGTGATCAGAAGAGCACATCCCCTGAACTACATGGCTACGTCTAGACTGGCACGATTTTCCACAAATGCTTTTAACGGAAAAGTTTTCCCTTAAAAGCATTTGCGGAAAAGAGCGTCTAGATTGGCACAGACGCTTTTCCGCAAAAGCACTTTTTGCGGAAAAGCGTCCGTGACAATCTAGACGTGCTTTTGCGCAAAAAAGCCCCGATCGCCATTTTTGCGCAAAACAAAACAAAAAGGACTTTTGCCTGAATGGGAGCAGAATAATATTTCCGCAAGAAGCACTGATTTCTTACATGAGATCGTCAGTGCTCTTGCGGAAACAGTCCATAGGAACAGCATCTGTGGTAGGGAATGGACAGACTGCGGAGATATAGCCAATCAGCGGACTCTGGTCAGAACTGCTGCATGTTTGGAAATCCTTCCACTCACCACAGACAAGACTTAAACCAGGGCAGTTCTGGCCAGCAGGGAAATGGAGACCCATGGCCATAGAGCTGGACATGAATTAACCTTCCTCAGCTGAGCTTTCAGTGGAGGAAGTGTAACACCAAGGGGATGAGTCTCAGAGGGGTAGCTGTGTTAGTCTGTACAGGTTGCACCTCTCTAATCCGGCACTCTGATCCAGCAACTTCTGCAGTCTGGCATGATTTTAGTTAGCTGGACGTCCACTTATCATGGGTGTGGCCAACTTTCTCACAGTCCCATAAAGTTTGTTTACAGCCACCAGTCCTGACTCTCAGTGTTCTGTGCTGCTATTTATGTCTTCTTAGAGCCCACTAAGCAGTGGAAATGTTGGTAATGCTGCTAGACAATATTGAACTCCCATGGTCTGGCAAATTCTCTAGTTCAGCACCAGTCCAGTCCTGTGGATGTTGGACTAGATAGGTTCAAACTGTATGGCTGTGTCTAGACTGTCTACACTGGCCGTTTGAATTTCCAGAAAAGCACTGACCATCTCATGTAAGATCGTCAGTGCTTTTCCGGAAAAACTATGCTGCTCCCATTTGGGCAAAAGTCTTTTTCCAAAAGACTTTTGCCCAAAAGGGCCACTGTAGACAGCATAGTAAAATGGCAAAAATGGCAATCGGGGCTTTTTTGTGGAAAACTGCGTCTAGATTGGCCACGGACACTTTTCCGCAAAAAGTGCTTTTGCGGAAAAGCATGCTGCCAATCTAGATGTGCTTTTCTGAAAATGCTTTTAACAGAAAACTTTTCCGTTAAAAGCATTTTCGGCTATTCATGCCAGTCTAGACGTAGCCCTCCTGTAAAATAATGAGGAGTTCTGTGGCACCTTAGAGATTAACGGATTTATTGGGGCATAAGCTTTTGTGGGTAAAACCCACTCCATCAGATGAATTGGAGTGGAAGTTACAGAAGCAGGCATATATATAAGGAAGAAGTTGCTTCTGGTTCTTGCTAGATTCCTGACCAAGCCTTTTGCACACATGGGATGTGTCTAGACTTCAGGGTTTTGTCGACAAAAGTGGACTTTTGTCGACAAAACTATACCTGCGTCTACACTACCGCTGAGTTCTGTCGACATAACGTCGACAGAACTCAGCAGTTTTGTCGACGCTGGTAAACCTCATTTCACAAGGCATAACGCCTTCTGTCGACAGAGTTTCTGTCGACAGAAAGTGTTATTGCATGTAAACTGTCCTTTGCGTCCACACTACCATGTCGACAAAGCAGCTTGCTTTGTCGACAGAACTCAATGTAGTCTAGACGCTCTTTGTCGACAAAACTTCTGTCGACAGAAGCCTGTAGTCTAGACGTACCCCTAGGGTTGCCAAAGTTATTTGCACATATTCCTGGAGATTTCATCACATGATATCATCTTTAATTGCAGTTTAATCTTTCATTCCTGGATATTCCAGAACAATCCTGGAGGTTTGGCAACCCTAAGCACAACTGTAGAAGTGGCTGTGCCCATTTCACCTAGAATCTAGCCCATGTTTTGCACTGAACCTAGTGCATGTGGCAAAAAGACTGTGAGTGTTCGTAGAAGCAGGTGGCTGCCCAGCCAGCCAGAGGTATAGTCAGTGCTCACTGCCATGTTCCTCACAGCTGAGTCTTGATTGATAGAATCCTCTCATCTTTAGAGAAAGCAGTGAGTCCATGTATGTATGTAGTGTGGGAGATGGGTGCATCCATCAGACCCTCAAGGGTAGGGGACAGATCATACCTTTACACACTGACATTTGCTTCTTAGCATATCTGGAATAAATCAATCCCCAAACAAGGACTCATGACATTGCTCTATTGGAAGAGTCTGATTGGATATTAAGATGCCATTCCAAATAATGGGACCTCAAGCCATTCCTGTCCTTGCAAGTCTTGGACATACCGAAGTCATCCATGTGCAAATGTAGGCATAGTTTTCTTTCACATTTAAATTTACTGTAGCTTTTAAAGTAGCAATGGAGATGGTTTGAAAGGTTGTGGGTGAGTGAAGATAAACTAACATTCTGAATATAAAGCACATTTACTAAACATGGAAATAGATGAATAAATCTGTCCTGGTTTAATCACATCACACCCCAAATATTAAATCTGAGCAGACAGCAAACATGAGGAGCATTACAAGTTGCTATGGGAGTTCATGCAAGTGATAATGCACTCCACACAGTAGAGTGTGCAGCTGGAATTGCAGCCGGGGTCTGGTGATATCATCAAGCTCTAAGCCTACAGTTGCTAGAACCACCCCTTGACTCCGAACTGGAATTACTGCCTTAATTTATGTGTACTCTGCTGGGAATGTTATTTAGCATGATACATACCAGAGTACTAGTAGCTCGGAGTGTGACCATCGTTGACTGTGAGTGGACCATGTGAATGGTTTGATAGTCTCACTCCAGTTTCCAGTGTACAAGTGACCATGTCATAAAACTGCCAATACCACCCTTTTTGGCAGTCTCTGCATGGAGGCCAAGAACTAATTAGCTCATGGAGACTGAACCTCTTGTATCTGTAGGTGGACCTTGCATGGCAAGAAAGATGCAAAATGTCCAACGAATGTTTGCAGCGAGATTCAATCTACCCAGTGGCTCTCTTCAGTCAGTCTGAATCTGGCTGCAGGTTTGCCTGGCTGGCATCTTTCACCAGCACTCAGTTCAATTATTTAAGCTTGTTTTCAGGGCCACAGAGAGGAGGGCAAAGGGAGCAGCTGCCTCAGCACCTGGCGATTTAGAAAAGCCCAGGGCTTCTGGCTACCACTGCTGCTACCTTGGCGCTGGCAGCAGTCCCTGGCCCTTTAAATTGCCAGCAGCACCCCACTCCCCCCCATGATGCTGAAGAACTGACTGGGAGAGTCCACTCTCCTCTGAGCCTGGCACAGTCTCTTGTCAACCCTGCTTGTTTTAAATCTCAGTGTGGTAAGTTACAAAGCTTGTGCCAACATAACCCCATCACCTCCCCCTCGCCATGCTTATTCATCTTTTCTTCTACTTCTGCATGTTGGCTGCTCTTCCTCCTATCTGCACCTTTGCTTTTCACCTGGTTCCCCGCCCACACAGCATGAATAATAAAACCATTCATTTCAAAGAGGCTTTTTATTCATTTTTTCTCAAACACCACATTCTCAATGAGGATGAAGAGCCTTCTTCTTTCCAAGCCTATCACCGGCTGCCATTTGTTCTGAATGTTTTACTGAGCTTACCAGATGCAGATTAAGCCTGATGTAGACTTTCTAAATCTCAGGAACATTTAATAATGGAGTATTACTCTGGCTAAGTCATACCGGAGATGAATTCCTTACATCGATACAATCTCCAATGAGCACTTCACTTCATTTAATAAATGTATTTATTAAACACATAAAAGATTTGTAAATGGAGCTCTTGTGTTTCTGAACCTTATTAGCTTCATCCTGATTTAACATTTATTTTCTTGAGATGAGACAATATTTGTTAAATCTCAAACACGTCATTGCATAAATCTGCCTGTCGTTTATTCAGTCTGACTCTAAATATTAAATTTCAACATTTGCTAGACCTAGCTTTTTGTTTAATCTACAAAGATCTCTAAGAAGTGCAAAGGAAGGTTTGCTAACTCAAAAATAACTGTTATTGAATATGTAGTAGGTTTGCAAAAATCTATATAATATTTAATAAATCTGGCCTACAATTTGCTTAAATCTATTTACCCTCTATTAAAACCAAACAGGAATATGTTAAAGAGCCTTGTCAGATTCATGTAAACTTTGAAAGAATATCAGATGCTAGAAAAATACTATTAAACTGTCATGTATGTATTCTGTATTTCATTTTCCATCATTGCTGATTACCAATGTATTTGTGCATAGATAGCAGCTTTCTCCTTTGCGCAGTGCCCCCTCCTCCTGCCCTGCTCACTCAGTAGTGCCATAATTTATATGCAGGCAAATTACAATTTGCTACCTGGTCTGATGACAGTGTAGTCCTACTTTCCTGTGTTTTCGATCACCTGCCATCATTTTGGAACTCTTCATCTGGGTGAACAATTTATTTATGTCATTTTTATAGATATCGTTCCAAAAAGACATATACCAAGAGGGGGAAAAAGCCCATTATCCATAGGAAAATAATCCTTACCTGATTTATTAGCCCAACACCGTACCTGATTAAAACAGAAATAATTTTAAACATTGTATTTACTTTCCTCCCATTGTTTGTTTATTTATTACTCTATCTGCCTGCGTATGATATCTCAGCAGCATCAAGGGCAGAGCACCGCAGATTCTCAGGGAAATTAATCTAGTTAGTTTAACTTTGGATTTCTAGTCAGTTTCATTTTCTGATTGTCCTACTGTCACCCAGTGGTGTTGATATTTGGGTTCCCAGCATTGAAAGGGAATCTTTAACACTTGCAACAGCAAACCAAGCCCTTTAGGAAGGATTAGACATTTGTATGAATAATGAGACCATTCAGAGTAATAATCAAAACATTTTTTTCTAAAAATCCCAAGAGTTTGGGAAGGGATAGAACTATCATGCTTCATATCTTCCATTTACCAGTGGGGTGAGGAAGAGACTTTCCTTAGAAACAGGTTATCCTATTAAAACTTACAACAGCGTTTCTTGCATTTTTTTCTGAAGCAATCAGACAGGATACTACTAGATACCAGTCTGGTCATTCTATGTACCTGTGCTGTGACTGAATTTTTAGAAGAATCAGGACATTTGTATTTGTATTAGATCTTCTAAAATTCTTCCTTTAAAAAAAATAAAAAATGGGGAGCCACAAAGTTCTCTAGAAGACTGTCACTTTAAGTTTTGGGAGGAAAAAAATGGTTACCTCAAAAATCATCTCTTGTCCAGTGAGACTAACCTCAATTTTTTTCCTCAGGTTTGTTTGACCTTGGCTTGGTTAGTGAAGGGCAAGTGATAATGTGTTAGCTTCCTGCCACTGGAGATGTAAGTTCGATTCCTGCTTAGGGCAAAAGTGGAAATGAGTTTAATGGTCTCACTCTTGTCCTCATTTGTCAGCATCCCAAAATGTCACACAATTTGTCCTGATTGACAGCTCCTTCATAGGAGATGACAGGGAGTGCTGTGGCTCAGGATTGAGGTGCACGGGTAAGGGATCATCATCTGAATAGCAGGTGATGCTGCAGATCAGTGTTGAAAAAGCAGAGTGACGGAGAAGCCCAGGACTGGAATATCCAGAAGGAGCAATAGTGTAGGACGCCATTGCATTGGCAGAGCTGTGTGTGAGGCATCTTGAACAGCCTCTTCCTTTTCTATCCCAGAATCCAGGCAGTGCTATCAGGCTCTCGTGTACCTCAAAATCCAGTAATAAAACATGCTGGTACTAGATTATTTTAATTGGGAGGCACTCAGATGCTACAGCAAGTAGCGAGAGATAGATAGATTAAATAATGTGGGTATGCTAACACTTGGTAGCTAATTGTTAGCTGTTCTGATTGCAGTGAGACATAAAGAAATTGATTTATTACAGGGTTTCAAAGAAAGGTTCTGCTTTCCAGCTGAGCTCCCATGCAGAGACTGATGTGTTAAGCATTTGAGGCCTTTAATATCAGATAAAACATATAAGTACCTATAACATTTTAGGGTTTGCCATTAAATCCAGATATTGTCCTAGTGATTTGAGGGTTGAGATGTACTAAAGAAATATTTATTTCTAGGATTTTGGAGTTAACTTTCAACAATTGCTGTCACAGCAGGTACAAGCTTTGTTTATTTTGGAGTTTTTTACAGTTTACTTTTCTAGAAACAGTCCCTACTGTTCCCTTAGTTGACACTCTCAGCAGATAACCCCAGAGGAAGGTCTGCACTTGTCACCACTAGAGATGGTCCTCTCAGGACAGGATCTAGGGACACTGGCAAACAGCAATATGGGGAGGCTAGCACTGGTGCTGTGTGCTACATTTGTTCCATGGGTAAATCAGGGCATTAATCTCCAGAGCCATCGATCCAATGCCTTTTCGCTGCACTAAATTCACAGGCAAATGTGCTAAGAGGCCCACAGGGGTCTGATGTTTGCCCGCTGTGTCAGATCCATGGCAGTAGGTGTGAGATAGGTGGTGAAAGGGGCAATAGGGCAGAATTGACTGGTCTGACCTGCTGCACAGAGCTGCAGAGATCAAACGTAACATGAGCGACTAATTCTCTCTGAAGCACAGGTTAGTTAGTGCATGAAAACATTCCCCATGCCTCTCATCTCCATCAATAAATTATTACTAATTCATTTTCCAGGCCTTTGGAAACAGAGCTTCCAGGCCCAGACAGTATCTTCGGAGAGTGACAAATAGGTAACACCGAGGAAACCTGGAAGTATCACACCATTCTTATCATAGTTAATCTTCCGGGCCAGTTAATCATACAGTCCTTCTAGTTATTAAGGTCCTTTTTAATTTAGAGTGAGAGTGTGTAGTAATTAGCCTTAACCAGGTCATTGATCTTAGGGGAATATACACTCCAAGTACTTACATCCATCTTGTACATTTCCAGAAGGGCGAGCCTCTTGCTTCATATCTCCTCTCTCATCTTCAGCACACCGTAGAATCAAGTAAGGTTGATACTACTGTAATCCAAGAAGGGCTTTTGCATTAAATCAGGTACGACAATAAGAGGTTTACTCACATCAGGAGTAATTCTCCAATTCCCTCTCATAATACTGGTATAACTGCATTGACTTCCGGTTTACATCACTGTGGGTATGTCTACACTAGCTCGTTAATTCGAGCTAGGTAGGTAAATCAGGCAACCGGAGTTGCAAATGAAGCCCGGGATTTAAATATCCCGGGCTTTATTTCCATGTTCCCATCTGGCTGCCATTTTTAAATCCCCTTAGTTCGAACTAACTGCCTGCGGCTACGCACAGCAGTTTAAAGTTAATCCCAACTAAGTCCTTAGTTTGGATTAACAGTTACTCCTCGTGGAATGAGGTGTAACAGTTAATCCGAACTAAGGATTTAGTTCAGATTAACTTTGAACTGCCGCGTGTAGCTGCGGGCAGTTCGTTCGAACTAAGGGGATTTAAAAATGGCAGCCGGGCGGGATATTTAAATCCCGGTCTTCATTTGCAACTCCGGTTGCCTGATTTGCCTACCTAGCTCGAATTAACGAGCTAGTGTAGACATACCCAGTGAGAGGAGTTTCAGCCCACTAAGTATATGTGGCTGCTGTTTTGCCAGTCGGTGTTCCCTTTATGACCATTACAGTTCTTTGTAGGTGTTTTAAGTAAAAGGTTATTTTTCCCCCTCCCAGCTTCTGCTTGACCCTGCAAACAAGTTCTAATCATTTGTCACAACCAGCTGCCATGGAAACACATGCGATGTCATAGTTTATGTGCTGCCACTTTTAGTGAGCCTCTGTGCATTAAATCAAAGGGGTTCTTAGGTGGTAGCAAGGGCGGGAGGTGAAAATCACACGGGAGATGGGTGGATTTATATGAGGCGCTCATGTGTTATAAGGACACAGCTGTCAAAAGAAAGACCCAAAGTTCACACTTGCACTTTTGCACTTACATTTGTGCATGCAGCCTCTGCAGTGGCAGAACACAACAGCTGATTGCACATGAACCTGGCCAGCCAGCTTGCTGTTGCCCTACACAAAGTGCACACACACTCACAGGAAATGTCAACATTATATAGAGGTTCGAGTCACAACAGCCATTTGGTTCCACATGCTAACCCAAGACAGATGCCTACTCACTTTTACTTCTGTAAATGCTCTTCTTCGCTTTGTATGATGGAACGTCTACTTGGGAAGCATGTCTTTTGGTTTTTGGAACCTTTCTTTTGCTTTTTTGCAATATCAGCTCTTTTAGAAGAATTACTTTTATAAAGAATGAAGAATACATGCAGAAAGAATGAGTTTGCTCTACAGCCTTACCTGTTGGCTTTCTAGGTTGGATATCAGAAAAAAAACAAAAAACATTTCCCTAGCACGGTGGTGAAGCATTGGAATGGTTTATGTAAGGAGGGTGGTGGATTCCCTAGAGATTTGACAAAACCCCTTGATGGGATGATTTCATTGGGATTGGTCCTGCTTTAAGCAGGGAGTTGGACTTGATGACCTCCTGAGGTCTCTTTCCACCCTAGGATCGCACCCATGCCAGATGAAGCTGATAGCTACCAGGGCCAGCTTCAATATCTAGGAGGTTCCTTTTCAAGAATACAACACAGAACTGGCTTAAACTCCCACCCAGTAACCTGAGAAAATGACTCAGCACCCTGTGGTACCTCTGAGAAGCAATACTTCCCCACTCGCAAGCAGCATCAGAGTGTAGAAAAGAAACTTTGAATGAAAATAGGAGAGTCACCTGACATTTATTAAGGAAAATGCCACAATCAGGCTTCACAATCATAAAATTATGAGCAGGACATCGACCCCAGGGCATGCGGGGACAGCCTTCCACTTCATGTTCTTGAGTTCTACAACCAAAAGTTCCTTTCCCATGGCCCTCTCTGCTTCCCCACCATACCCCATTCCCAGTGCCCTCTCTGCTCCCCCACCATGCCCCATTCCCAGTGGTCATTCTTGTCATCGAAGACCCAGGGCTCAGAAGTTGTTTGTAGCATTGAATGAACTGGGAGGACGAGTGTTCATTGTTCGGTGACTAGTCGATGACATTAGTTATGTCAGTTGGATAGTGCTGGTAGCAGAAATCCAAGAAACATGTAACAGTAGCACCACGGGAAGGCTGTCATCATTCTACCGGTTCAGAAGAGCCTCTGTGTGAGTTCACAGGCCCACCTTCCCCAATGCCTGCCTTGGGGAAGAGGGCACCTTGCTTGCTCCACCATCTGAACACTTGCTGTGGCTGGCCCCTCCACCAGCTCTGGTTCCTCTGCTGAACACCCAGCCAGTTGCTTGCTCTACTCATACTGTCCAATGGTCATTTGCCTTCTGCTGCCACCTGCCTCTGCTGTGATCTGTGCAAGAGAGTCTCTTATTGCTTGCCAAATCTTAGTGATTTTCAGCTTTTAGCAGGCTGGGCAGAAATGCTGTCCCGCCACAAGTGATTTCAGCTTGTATATAAGCATTTAAAATAACAAAGGCTCTTAATGAAGCTTATTTATCTCTTCCTTTGAACAATGGAAAAGAACAGGTTAAACTGGATGGGGGACCCATAGGGAATGGCTACACCTCCTGGCTGGGACACCTGTCCCCACCTCCTTTTACTTTCACAGAACTCTGGCATTTGAGCCCCTCGATTAATAAGGCCTTTTCAGTTGAGAGCGACCCCTCATTTGAGACAGAGTAAGCCCAATTCTGCTGCCCTTTATTCATACAATAAAAGACATCAACATTGATAAGAGCATTTCACTAACCCTGCATTAAGTGCTAAAGTGATTTGTGATCCAATGCCAGTCAAAGTTAATCACTTAGGGTATGTCTACACTACCCCGCTAGTTCGAACTAGCAGGGTAATGTAGGCATACCGCACTTGCAAATGAAGCCCGGGATTTGAATTTCCCGGGCTTCATTTGCATAAGCGGGGAGCCGCCATTTTTAAATCCCCGCTGCTTCGAACCCCGTGCAGCGCGGCTACACGGGGCTCGAACTAGGTAGTTCGGACTAGGTTCCTATTCCGAACTACCGGTACACCTCATGGAACTCAGGAATCCTAGCTCCTACTCATGTGGAACGAGGTGTACCGGTAGTTCGGAATAGGAATCCTAGTCCGAACTACCTAGTTCGAGCCCCGTGTAGCCGCGCTACACGGGGTTCGAAGCAGCGGGGATTTAAAAATGGCGGCTCCCCGCTTATGCAAATGAAGCCCGGGAAATTCAAATCCCGGGCTTCATTTGCAAGTGCGGTATGCCTACATTACCCCCCTAGTTCGAACTAGGAGGGTAGTGTAGACATACCCTTAGATACCCAACAAACAGTGTTGCTCAAAGCAGAGCAGGTGTCTTCTTGTAAATAGTTTACTCCTGAAGTCTCCCCTCCAAGCTAGCTGTCAGGGGGAGAGTTCATGCAAACCCTGCTTCCACATTATCTCACTTTGCCCTTTGAGAGTTTTGTAAAAGACGGTGGAGATGTAGCCTGGGTCCCTCCTCTAACTAGATTTGCCAGTCCTTGGTGCTAGTAGTGTTACTACCACTTTCCTCCCTTTTCTAGTTCCCTGCCAAATATTTGTCTGCTGTATCAATTCCCCCTCCTCCGCCCCCCCGGAAAAATGCCGGTTTAATCTTAGCAAATGCTTTTCCCACTTCAGTAGCCTCAGCATTTTCCTTAGAGAGCTGAAAGCCCTTGAAATGTACTTAGGATGCCAGGTTTCTTATGTTCTCTTTCCAGGAAACCAGTTTTGCTCCTAAGCTCTTGAGAAAGGGCAAGACTCATCTTTTCTAGCACTTTGAAGTCATTCTACAACACCTGGCTTCCTTCTCCTCCTCTCTCCTCCATCTCCTTAGGGTGTTAACACTCATCCGTAGGGTAATGTAGAAGTTAGGCCTGAGTTAAGCTTCTTATCCTCCAGTTCTTTCATCCTGCATCCATCATGGACTGTGATGGTGTTTTATGCCTACTATTCCTATAAGTATTGTTTATTCCAAGCTGGAGAACCTGAACAGGGTTAAATGTGTCCATGGCTCTATGCCCTTTTCCAAGTCAGAAGCATCTTGCTGTAATACTGTATTTAGAAATACTGGAATAAAATGAAATGCTTGGACTTAGCTAGTTACATATTACAGAGTTCTCTTCTAGTTAAAGGGCTATCTTATTTTATTTCAGTACAGTCTGAACATGCTCTGATGAAGAGACAGTGTCTTACCAGGTTTGTGGGGCCAGCCCTGATTTAGTTAGAAAAATAAACTGATTCCAATGTGTAAATATGTAGACAAGACTGTCTACGGTGTTTGTTATAGAATCAGCAAATGAATTACATAGTACACAGTATCTGGGACGAATTAAGTTTCTCTTCTTCATATGCTGGAAGGTTGATAAGCAATGTAGAAGATCTTTTTGTGGTGAGCTGCAGAGGTAAAAAGGTTACATTGAGGAACAGCTGGATGTGTGGGGAGTTTACAACGGACTATGTAGTGTGTCTACCGACTTCACAGAGGGGCAATGGTCACTTTATAAAAATGGGGCTTTTTCTATAAGCCAGCAACTCTTGGAGCATATAACTATCTGGTTCCTAGGCTTATGAATTATTTGTGGAGTCAATAAAATGTGAGCATTATTTGGCTTGGCTAGTATTGAGTACATTTATACATTAAATGTATAGATAAAATCTTTTATACCACAATCCCAAAGCTGTTTTTGAAAGTTATTACATATGTCTCTTAAGATCCTTATTACTTCAGGACAACATATTATTAAATGCATAGTAGAGCTGGTGAGCCTGAGACACAATGATCTGAGTAAAGAATGGAGCTGGGAATGGAACACAGGAATCCTAGCTCCTACTCATGTTTCCTAACTACTAAAGCATTTATTTCTCTATAAAAGGTACGCAGAACCTATTGTACTTAGACTAATGCTCTTCTACCAAGCCTATGTACAGCCGGTCCCCGAGTTGTGAATGGCCGAGTTACGACTGTTTGTATTTACAACCAAATCTCCCATGGAGCAGTCATAAAGGTGGTCTCCAAGTTACGAACGCGACCTGCACTTACAAACAGCACAGTCGCTATGTAACTCAATGGGGTCCGAGTTTCGAGCAGATTGAGTTACAGCCAAGTGTTTGGTCCGTAACTCATTCGTAACTCAGGGAGAGGCTGTCCCAAGCAGGCACAACCTTTACATAATTATAGCAGATTAAAATAGGGAACTTCTACCCGAGGGCAAATTTCAATATTTTACAATATGGTTTCATCCCAAATCACGATGAAAAAATCAAAAATTGCAGCATTTAAAATGAAAAAAAAAGATTCTATTCTTAGTTAATTGAAACATCTTATCTTATCTTATCTTATCTTATCTTATATTTATTATACACAAAATACAAGAACTGTTAACAACCCAGATATCTCTTGGAAAAGTAATGCAGCAAAGCACACAATTTCCAGTAAGTTCTTGGAATGTCTTGGGGACAATATTATATTTCAGAAAATAGATAAAATAACCAGGGCAACAGCCATTGTAGTCTTTATTCAAACCAACAGGAAAGAATTAGTTGTGAATCTGAAGGGGGTAGGCAATTTGGTGAAAATGATCATGAAATGATGATTTCATGATTCAAAGTAAACATAGCACAGGTTGAACCTCTCTAAATCAGGACTTTCTGGTCTGGCAGACCACAGATGTTCTTGGGCCAGAGAGTCTCTGTGGAAGGCTGACAGCAGGGGTGTGTCTAAACTACATGGCTCCATCGATGGAGCCATGTAGATTAGGCTGATTGGAAAAGGGAAATAAAGCCGCGATTTAAATAATCACGGCTTCATTTAAATTTAAATAGCTGCCGCGCTGAGCCAACAAACAGCTGATCAGCTGTTTGTCAGCTCAGCGCGCTAGTCTGGATGCTCCTGTGCCGACCTGAAAGCCCTTTATCGACCTTCCCGTTATGCCTTGTAGGATGAGGTTTACCAGGGAGGTCGATAAAGGGCTTTCAAGTTGTCTGGGGAGCGTCCAGACTAGCGCGCTGAGCTGACAAACAGCTGATCAGCTGTTTGTCGGCTCAGCGCGGTAGCCATTTAAATTTAAATGAAGCCACGATTATTTAAATCGCGTCTTCATTTCCCTTTCCAAACAAACAAATCTACATGGCTCCGTCGATGGAGCCATGTAGTTTAGACATACCCCAGGAGTCCTGTGGGGATCAGAAAAGCTAAGGCACTAAATAAGTTACAGCCAGCAAGGGACATAACAGACAATAAGATGAAGTGAAAAAAAAAAGTGAAGGAAAGTATAGGTATGCTACTTAGCGGTGAAAAACAGCTAATAACTCATGACATCAGAAGCCTGAGTGTTTAATGCCTATTTTGCTCCAGTCTTCACTAAAAAGGTTAATGATGAGAAGATACTCAATACAAGTAATAGAAGCAAGCGGGGAAAGGAGCACAAGTTAAATGGGAAGAACTGGTTAAAGATTATTGAGATAAGTTAGATATATTCAATTCAGTTTGGTCTGACTAAGTTCAACCTGGGGAAAATAAGGAAACAGCTGAAGAAATTTCAGAACTCTTAGCAATTATCTTTGAGAACTCACGAAAGACAGGTGAAGTCCCACAAGACTAGAGAAAAGTAAACATAACATTTATCTTTAAAAAGGGGAACAGAGGGGACTTAGGGAATTATAGACCAATCAGTATAACTTTGATACTTCGAAAGATACTGGAACAAATTATTAAACAATCAGTTGGTAAGCACCTAGAGGGTAATAGGATTATAAGGAATGGGTCTGTCAAGAACAAACTATGTTTGTTTGGCATGGATTCCTTCTTTGACAGGATGAACGGCTTAGTAGATAGAGATGAAGCAATAAATGTAATATATCTTGATTTTACTAAAGGTTTGTGACTCAGGATGTGTCTACACTGCACCGTTTTTCTGGAATAATGGCCGTTATTCTGGAAAAACAATACTAGCATCTACGCAGCAATTGTGTTATTTCAAAAGAAAATTGAAACAGAGAGTTTTTTCTGACATTGGTAAACCTCATTCCATGAGGAATAAGGCCTCTTCCAAAAAAGCTTTTTTGGAAGAAGAGGTGTGTGGATGCTCCACTGCTGCTATGTCGAAATAGCTCCTTACCAGGGCCATTCTAAAATTATTCCTCCCTAGTGCCTCCTGAGGCTCTAAATCGAGATAGTGCATCCACATTAGGGGAGCCTGCCTCAGACTAATTTTGAGGCTTCCCCGTAGTGTGGACGCTCTATTTCGAAATAAGCTTTTCCAGAAGATATCTTCTGGAATAGCTCATTCTGAAAGAAGCTTGCCATGTAGACATACCCTCAGTCCCCACATACATTCTCATAAGCAGACTAAGGACAAGCGGTCTTAGTGAAATTACTATAAAGTGGATACATAGCAGGTTGAAAGCCCATGCTCATACAGTAGTCATCAATGGTTCACTTTAAAACTGGGAAGGCATATCTAGAGGAACCCTGCAATAGTTCTTGGGTCCAGTACTGTTCAATATTTTTATGAATAACTTGGATAACATAGCACAGAGTAAATTTACAAAATTAGTGGATGACACACCAATGGGTGGTTGCAAACACTCTTGATGATAGCAGGAGAAATTAACACTTAATTAATTAGAGAACGGGTCTGAAGTCAACAAGATGAAATTCAATAAAGACAAGTGTAAATTAAGACAAGAGTAAAGGACTATACGTAGGAAGGAAAAATTAAATGCACAACAAAATGGGGAATAACTGGCAAGGTGGTAGTACTATGGAAAAGTATCTGAGGGTTATAGTATATCACGCATTGAACATGAGTCAAAAAATGTGAAAAAGGCTGGTAGCATTCAGGGATATATTAATAGCAGTTGTGTATGTGAGACTATACTTAACACGGGGGAGACCTCATCTGGAGTATTGTGTTCAGTTCATGGTGCTACATTAGGAAATAATTGGATAAATTGGAAGGCATCCAGAAAAGAGCAACAAAATAACAAAAGGTTTGGAAAGTCTGACCTGTTAGAAACATTTAAAAAAATGGGGCCTGTTTAGTGCTGAGAAATGAGGAGGTAACCTACTAACAGTCTCCAAACCTATTAAGGACTACTCTAAAGAGGATGGTGCTCAATTGTTCTCTTTGTCCCTAGAAGGTAGGACAAGAATAATTAATTTAATCTGCAGCAAGGGAGATTAAGGTTAGATATTAGCAAAAACTTTCTACCTACAAGTATAGTTAAGTTCTGGAATGGGCTACCGAGAGAGGTATTGAAACACCTTTCAGGGGTTATATAGAATTACTTGATCTTATCTCAGCACAGGGGGAAGGTCCCTTCCTGCCCAATGTGTCTATGATACTATATTCATGGTACTGTGTTCTGTTACAGAAAAGTGGAAACAATAACTGACTCCTTTGTGTTTGACATCGAGTTGGGGCTGAGGAGATGACCTTCTCTACACAAAAAGGACAAGGCCCTTCTCAGAGCCCTTGGACTCGGAGCATCAAGAGAGAGCCATCTAGACCAGTCTCATAAATCCTGCCAGGCAGCTTTCAGTTCATTCTCTGTGGGGCTGCTGCGAGATAACCCATATAGCAGTGATGATGAGAAAGGGAGACTCATGACAATTTAATAAATAAATCATCATCATCTTTATGTTTAAGCCATTGGCTTGTACTCAAGTAAGCGTTGATTTCCCATTCTGTGTAAACTGTTTTAATGGCATTATCACTTCTGTGATAACAATGTCCAGGTGATCTGAAAGCATGTGCTGTATCCTCAGCTTCCCAGGGTATTTTAAGTCTTGTATTACTTTTATCTTGAGGAAGGGGCACCAAGGTAGGGAGAGAAAGCTCCTCCTGAGAATTCACTAGCTTAGACCCTTGAGTTGCTAGAGTGTATGGTTGCTCAGGTGCTCTCGCTCGCTCCCACAGAATCAATTCCCATGCAAACCATGTGCACAAGGCGCAGCAGTCTTGTGAGTGCTAGTGTGGATGGCCCTGCTGTGGCCATTTTTAACACTGTGTTAAATAGAGCGGGGTACAATTTTCAAGTGTCTAAGGGTATGTCTAGACTTCATCCCTCTGTCGGCAGAGGGATGCAAATTAGGCAGGTCAACATTGCAAATGAGGTAGGGATTTAAATATCCCATGCCTAATTTGTATAAAAATGGCCACTGCATTTGCAGACTCAGCACTTTGTTGGCAAAAAGTGGCACTCTAGAGGGGGATCTGTCGAGAAAGAAAGCCTCTCTTGACAGATCCTGTAAACCTCCTTGCAGAAGGCATAAGGGATCTGTCAAAAAAAGGCTTTCTTTTCAAAAGATTCCCCTCTAGACTGCCGCTTTTTGCCGACAAACTGCTGAGTCTGCAAAATGCGGTGGCCATTTTTATGCAAATTAGGCATGGGATATTTAAATCCCTGCCTCATTTGCAATGTCGACCTGCCTAATCTGCATCCCTCTGCCAACAGAGGGATACAGTCTAGACATACCAAAGTGATTAGGTGCCTATAACCTGTGAGGCACTTAAGAGCATCACTAAAGTGCCATTTTTGAAAAATAGGATTTTTGGTTCCTAAATCATGTATATGCTTTGGAAAATTGTATCCCTCAGCTGGACTTTTAATCTTTCCCTAGGGACTTTCCCAATGTGAATCAAACAGTTGTCTCATTTTAGGCTATTATTCTTCACTGCTATAAGTATTTCTAAAAAATAACAATTATATGGAGTCTGTATGTAAATCAAGAGGAATTTTGCACTGCCTAGTTATCTTGACACCTTACGACCTCAGCCCCTGTACTTTAAACTGCTTATTAAGAACAAAAGAGTAAAATACAGGTTTAGTTATAGCAGGCATCTGATTATTGGAAAACACTCAGCAAAACACAGAAATGATCAGCTTCCATGAAAAGTCGATGGTGGTTGTGTAATTTAAAAAAGGATTCTTAAGCTCATCAGCATCATTCTTTGTTTCTGCCTCCACTCCTGGCATTTCAGACCACAGGAAAGCTACTGTTGTTCTGCTGCCAGCCCCAATCACCTTCGGTCAGATTTAAGAGAAAGTGGCTGTCGGAAATGAAGATTAATTCTTCAGAGACAGGTGAGATTATCTTGGTGAAGGTTATTGTAGTTTGCATAAAATTGAATATATGTATCTATATACACAACTAGCATGTAGCAGATCTATAGCACAATGGATGGGTGGAATGCTAGGGGAATTAGTTAATTACAGGGTCTTCTCTGTGTCTACAAGTGCAGTGGCGTTCTGAATAAATGGAGATGCTTAGGAAAGTCATAGGAAAGGATTAGTTATTGCAGAGCTTAAACTAATGAAAAAAAAGTGTGTGCATGTGCACAAGAGAGAAAAAGACAGAGATACACACACACTGGGAGTGTGCAGCTGTGCATTGAATAGAACAAAAACAGCAAAAATCCCCAAAATGTCATCAGCTAGCAAATTTTCATGGACAAAAACATGGTCCAACAATTCTCATATTTGGGATGTTTGAAATCCAAATCCAATTTCTGTGTCCATAACTCATCTCTGACTTGGAGATATCATTTTTCTGTTTCAAATGTTCAAATGTATTGACTCATGCTTGGGCAGCACATTGAGCTCCTTGGGTGTAAGGCACAGTTTGTGTACTCATCAGTAGTACTTTCCTTGGAGAAAAGTATCACACATGTTTACATGACAAGATGCCTAAAGATTAATAATCATGGAGTAACTGGAGCAGTCCAATGTAGATCCAGATCTCAAATTCCTAAGAATGGGTTAGGAAGATGGATCAAATCTAAGGGTTTGATTGACCCAATGTTGAGATGGGCTAGTGCTAAGCATATGCCTAAACAGCCCAAGATTTCGGTTAGTATCCACCTATACAGAACAAAATGTACCTGTTTCAGTCCAATTGGCTCAGTGATCTCTGCTGTTACAATCACACAGCTTGTCCCTGAACTGCTCCATTATTTCATGGACTCAAATAGTAGTGTCAAGGGAGATGTAGGGAACAGAGAATACATGGTTCGTTTCTGTAAAAGCGAGATATTGTGTCTGAATTAAATGGGAAAAAGTGGTTTTTGTGACAAATCTGTTGCTAGCCTTCAAATATCCAAAACCAACATGACACAGCCACGCTGTAACTTCGGCTCTGCACATGTCTCACGTTCCAGAGTTCTGAAAACAATGCAAACTGCTTTAATTTTGCTTTCACAGTTACCATATCTGCATATGCCTGGGTAGGATTATACAATAGCTCACTGTTTGCTCTCACGGTTACCATATCTGCATATGCCTGGGTAGGATTAAACAATAGCTCACAGTTAACCAGGCAATACTGTGTGTGCAATAAGCAGTCAGTCACTTCTTTCTGTATCAGCCTCAACAAAACAGCTGCTGATTGTATTTGGGTTGCAAGGAGTCATTACCTTGCACCTGGCTTTGATTAACTGAAAGGCTGAATTTAATTGTGCTAATCTCCTCCTCTGAAGAGAATCACCTTCATGCCCACAAGGGGTCCTTTCTAAATGGGGTGGTGCATGAGTGCTACAGTAGTCATTCTTCATTAGTCTAGGACACGTCTGGCACACCGGTTGAGAACGGACCACATCACTTAATTTTTCAGGACCACGGACACCTATTTTTTCTTTAATAACAACTTCAGGCAACTGTGAAATTCTTAGGCTCATAAAAAGCTCCAAGAACAGTAGCTTAAATATGTTCTCTCTGTTCAAAGCCAATAAAAGCTTTGGGCTGGCTGTGTCAGGCCCACAGTGACAAGAGAATTATACAAAGCTTTTAAGCCACAAACCCTGGTTTGAGCTGCACAATAGATCATCGGAAAATGGGACACAGAACCTTGCATGGTCTTGGGCATATCTCTGCCATTGAATGAAGATGTGTACCATGAATAATTATGAATTGCCTCAGGTAATCATTTGAGTCATGGTACATTGATCTCATTGGCATGAAACAAAGACATCCTTCATTTTCCTCCCTCTGTCATATACTCTGTTAAATATGTTGGTAGTGAACAGTGAATAATTCGGATGTGTCTATTACAACCTCTGAGAGTGGATCACAGAATCAGAGATAACAGAGGTGGAAATACAATAACACTCATTTTTACTTGGCACCTACCATCCATCACATCACATACCCCATCGTAGGAAGTCATAATGACCTAGAGGGCTGATTTTCAGACGTGATCCCATAGAAATGTGCAGGTGTAGCGAATCTCAACTTTTCCTCTTGAAAAGACAGATTTAGGGGTAGATGGGCTCCAAATAGATCATCTCTTGATTCTTCCATTGTTTCCCCGTGTGCCAGGGTCCACCTGGGCACTGCCAGAGGAAAACATCTTAGAAAAAGTTCAAAACTGGATATTAGTTTGGATAAGAGTGCTAGTAAAAACTGGGATTGGATTCTGTTAGGCTCTCCTAATGAGACACAGACGTTCCCCACAGAGATTACAACCTAAATAGGATAGACAGATAATGGGTAGCAAAAAGGAATATGATCCCTGTTTTATAGATGGGGAACTGGAGCAGAGTGAAACTAAGGTCCAGATTTTTAAAGGTGCACTCAGACACACATCTACTGTACTCAGAACCCCCAGATGGGAGGCTCATAGAGAAGAGATGTAGAGTGTTGGTGGTTGAGGACTCCCTTCTGAGAGGAACAGGGGCATACATCTGCTGGCCTGACCAGATGTCCTGGGAGGTGTGTTGCCTGCCTGGAGACCCAGACATAGATACTGCGGGATGGTTGCAGAAATTCATGCATCACTCTGAGCAGTACACCATGCTGCTTATCCACATGGGCAGTAATGATACCAGCAGGTCTGCCTCTGAGCAGATGAGCATTGACTACAGGCTTTGGGAGCTAGGTGAAAGGGCCACAGTTTATGTTCTCCTCCAGCCTCTCAACTGAGGGTAAGGCTCTTACTTCAGGGCGGGGACATGTGAATGCTAGAGATGAATTTGTGATTGTGCAGATGATGTTAATGGCAGGGCCACCCCGAACCACTTCAGCCAGAGCTTTAGGTCACCAGTTGCTTCCCAGTGCTGGTGCCGGAGCCTTGCAGAGACACGCACTTAAAGGGACCCCCCCCCCCTCCCCCTGACAGCCATTTCTCTGCTTCTGCTGCACACTTGCCTACCTCGTCGAGGGGGGCAAAGCTCTCGCAGTGCCTGCTATGCCCTGTTCTTGTTTGGATGCCCCAGCTTTGTTCTTTGAGCAATGGAGCCTGAGCTGCCCCGGGGCATGCAATGGCACTACACGGCCATGCTGCAATTTTGGCAGCACTTTGTGCCAGCTGCCTTCCTCGTCCTGCACAAGCTGGACCCCCAGTTCATTTGGGGGATCCTCTCCCTGGAGGTACAACACCCTTGCAACTGCACCCCACTCTGAGAGGCATTTTTGGAGGCTTGACACCAGTTTGGACTGGTGGGACCAGCTGGTCATGGAGCGGTGGGATGACCAGTAGTGGCTCCAAAACTTCCACATGCGGAAGGCCGCCTTTTTGGAGCTGTTTACCTGGTTCACCCCCACTCTCTGGAGATGCAACACCCGCCTGCAGCCCGCCGTCCCCCTGGAGAAGCGAGTCACAATCACCCACTGGAAGCTCATCACCCCAGACAGCTACCAGTTGGTGGGCAACCAGTTTGGTATGGGGAGGTCCACTGTCGGGGGCCTTCTCATGGAGGTAAGGCACTCTGGGGCTGCAGTCCCTGCTGGGGGGGGGGCAGTCCTGGATAAGGGGGACCCTTTGGAAATGGGGGTTGGGGGTTGGTGTGGGGGTGGGAGAAGCCCTGCCCACAGGGGTTTGTGCTGTCCCACCCTCACACAGTCCTGCTGCTGGGGGGCGGCCTCACATGGGGTGGCTCCTGAGATGTTTGAGGGGGGCCAGGGGAGGGGAGCAGGGCAGGCACCTCCCAAAGGTTCAGGCACTCTCCCTCTCAGTCTCCTCAGTCCATGTGGGGTCATGCCTGCGCTCTTGTGGCTAGCCTTCTTCCAGCTGTGGCAGCCCCCCCCATGGCAGGACATGTGTGGCCTCCCCTGAGCCTGGCAGCAGGATCCTGGGTGTGCTCTGGGGCTGCCTGCAGTGTCTGCATGCCGCACACTAATGCTGCACGTGGTTGCATGTGCACAGACCGTGGCATGATGTCCAGCCCAAGCAGCTTGAGCAACACTGGCCCCCCACTCCCTGTGCGCCCGCCTCCCCCATCTTGTGTGTGTGAAAGGGAGAGCACTCACCTGAAAATCTGAGGAGGCCTGGGAGACATCCTGGCTCAATGGCACCAGCTCCAGAGAGAGGGTCACGGCCTCCAGCTGGCCTTGGCCCTCCTGTTCTTTTTCTGCAGAAACCTCCAGCTGGATGATTACGGGGGTCTCCAGACCACAGTACACCAGAACGGGTGGGGAAGATGTTTTCCCACCCCCCAGGATCTAGTGCACCTCCTGGTAATAGGGGCAGGTGTGGGGTCCTGCCCCGAGTGCGAGGTGTGCTCTATGGCCCAGACATATCCCTGGCTGAGCTCTTTGACTGTACTCCGGGCCTCTTCCAAGGTCCAGGGTGGGTGTCCATGCGCCTCCAGGCACTCAGCCATCCGGCCATGAATGTCCGCATTGCGGTGCTTGGCCTGGAGATCCTGCAAGGTCTCCTCCTCGCCCCACTGCTTGAGGAGGGACAGGATCTCCGGGCTGGACCAGGAGGGTGTCTACCTCTTGGTCCCTCTGGGTGAGTCCTGGGACCCCTGGGGCTGCTCCCTGCAAGAGCCAGCAAGGTCGCAGGGGGCTTGAGGCTGTGCTATCACTCTGCAGGCCTATGGCAGGGAGAGCCGCGAAATGAGATGCTGCTCCACGGCCAGCTTCCTGCCACAAGGCTTGTCCAGGGTGCCTGCAGCTTTAAGAGGGGCCAGGAGACAGGAACTATATAGAGTCCCGATTACTTTGTATGGAGTGGCCACCAGGGCACCTGTGCTATTTCCTGGAGGCCTCTTTTTAAAAAAAAAAAAACCCTCCTTCCCATCCACACATGCCTTTTTTCGAAAGAGCTCTTTTGGAAAAAGGCCTCTTCCTCATAGAATGAGGATTACCAACATCAGAAAAACCCCTCTGTTTTGATTTACTTTCAAAAGAACGCGATTGCTGTGTGGACATTCCGCAAGTTTTGTTGGAAAAACCGCCATTTTTCCAACAAATCTCTGTAGTGTAGACATAACCTCAAACTCACACACACAGAGCAGGCAAGGTATCTATATACAATTCAAATTTCAGCACTGTATCCCATTGGGTTCCCCTGCCAACACCCTTAGCTGCCTGAGTTTAAACCTTTAATCACCAGGTGCTGGCCAGCACTCCACCTATATATTACACACTGATTCACCAACCTAACGAGGAGAGCTTTAAACTCAGTTCACAGGGGGCAGATGACAAAAGCCCACAGGTAAGCATAGAACAAGGTAACCTTAACGGAAGGTTAGCTGATGGGTGGGACATGAATTTTATAGTAGGATCATAGGAGCATCAAGGGGGAGATCCGTGGGGGCATCTGCTCCACATCTCACATGTCTATGTTCCAATGCAAAACGTATGGGGAATAAACAGGAAGAACAGGAAGTATTTGCTAAATAAGCTAAATTATTACTTATTTGCCATCACAGCAGCTTGGTGGGTTAAGTCTCATGACCAGAACATTGTTATACAGGGGGTATTGTTTGTTTAGGAAGGGTAGTCATGGTAAAAAGGAAGAGAAGTTCCATGAAACATCAAGAATACATAACACTTGTTCTAAAGTGCAGAACCAGAAGAGAGTTTCTGGATAAAGATAAAAAGGGGTAAAATTAGCACTGTCATTGTGGTAGACATCTTCTACAGACCACCAACTCAGGAAGAGGAGGTGGACGAGGCATTTCTAGAACTAATAACAGGAAGATCCGAAGCACAATACCTGGAGGTAAAAGGAGTATCTTTTGAAAAAGTAGTATGACAAAACACAAAAGTTCCAGTAAGTGTGTGGAATGTATTGGAACAACTTTTTTGTTTCAGAAGTGGGAGTGTTAATCAGGCGACAGACATTTTAAACTTGATTCTGCCCAATGAGGAGGAGGTGGTGAATCTGAAGGTAGAAGGCAATTTGGATGAAATTGATCATGAAATGATAGCTTTCATGACTGTAAGGAAAAGCAGGAGCCAGAGCAGCAGAATAAGGACAATGGACTTCAAAAAGAAAAAAAAATCAAACTGAGAGGGCATATCTAGTCAGGTTCTGCAAAGTTCATTTTTTAGTTCAGAGCAATTTAGTATTTTCATTAATGACTTAGAAAGTGGAGCAAAGTATGCTTATAAAATTTCTAGTGATATCAAGCTGGGAGAGGTTGGAAATCCTTCAAAAACTGACTTTCATGAAATTTCAGAATCTGCCACTGGTTAACCTGCCTACAATACATGGAAGAAGGCATGTGGATGATATTTTAGCACTGCCAAACTAGCCAGAAATGCACGTACACAACAATACTAACTGGCTATTTTTAAAAACTCAGTTTTAGGAGTGACCCATTTGGTTTGGGCCTTGTTTTATCTGAACCTGACTTCCAGTCCATACAGAGTAGGCAGATTATTCTCTTTCATTAATGAGAAAATAATCTATAGTTAACCAGTAGATGAATTGGCCTCTTGACGTGGAAATCAAAGTAATGAACAGAGCAACTTCAAAATACAAACTGTTATTAGGACTCAACCACTTAAAAGCTCTTAATGCTACTTCCAGATGTCAAATATTGAGAGAGATCATCAAGGAAGGCTGCAATTAAAATAAGACTGAAAGCTGCAGTTCTGTCTTTACTTTCTTCATGTGGAAAGAGGAAGATTCTTATTTGAGTAACATGGAGACCACAGGTGTTTCAGGACCTTGGGTGAACTCAGGTAAGCCTCGAGAAATTCAGATTTTTAACCAACATTTTGATTGTTTCAGTCTCTTAAGGTTTGCAAACTTGGGCTGGATTCATCACAGGGAAACATAGTCTCTTGTTATTCTTGTAATTCAAAAGGTCTTGGCTGGAATATCATGGAAATAGCCTTTGGCTTGGCATTCTGGCAATTAAGCTCCTGGTCCAGAAAGCACAGAGGCAACAGCAAAAATGAACAATAGTTCAATAAAAAAGCTATCCAAACGTTTCTGAAACAGAAACAAGATTTGCTTCCAAGCTGAGTTACAAGTGTGGAGAAAAGTTTGAGGAAGTTTCATATTTCATCCCATCCTTAACTGTCACATCTCAGAATGGCAAAAAGTGGAATGGAGTCTGAATTGGGAAGATAGTACAGAAACAAACAGATGAAAAAACTGTTCACAGAAGCAAAGTGACTCTAAACTATCTGCAAGAGCATCTCCAAAGTATCAACCTGATCTCAAAAGCATCAGGCTCCCCTTTTTAGCTCAGTGGTTTTGCATTGATGCAGTTCCATGACTGCAGTGGAGTTATTCCTGATTTACACCTGAGTGCAAGTGAGAGTCAAGTCAGGAGCAAGATCTACAACTATTTCTGAATGAAAACATTGGGCTTGATCATGACCACTGCAATGTCGCTCCTGGGGCACTGATGCATTTCCAGAGCCCTGCTGGTGTGCTCTGAGGACCCTGTGAAGCAAGATGTGATTTAATGTTAATCAATGCAGCAGGAGACACACCTTGTGGAGAGACAACACACACTTCACAGAGGAGCACCTGGCTCCACAGCAGTGCAGGGAGGGGGATTCTGTTTTGGGTCGCCTCTTCAGAGGACTCCATGGGCTGGTCAGGCCCATGTCAGGCATGTCCTTTCTCCAACAAAGCCATTTGTGTTTAGGGCAATAGTACTCAAGACACAGCTGGTGGGTCTCTGCAGGACCGTGACCATGTGGACAGCCCTCAGTATGCATGCACTCAGTAGGCATAAGGGATTTTTTTGGGAAGAGAGGTTTTCACGTGAACTCTTTGCCTCCTGGATCATGCATTCACAAGGGAGCAACATCATGCCTCAGCCCTATCCGTCTCCATCACTTCTGCTCCCCACACATTCCTGCAGAGTACAATGTGTATGGATCACTTGTGCTATGTGATGGCCATGTGTGCATAGACAGAATACCAGGCACAGCTGGGAATTTGCAGCGGCAGGGTTAGTATGCAGTGCTCTGTGCTGTTTCAGATCCCAACCCTCTATGCCACCATGACTCAAGCCCATGTTGGGTGGAACCCCAAGCCCACTGAAGACAATGGCAAAACTCCCAATGGTTGCAGTGGGGCCAGGATTTCGCTCATTGAGTTAACTCCTGCAAGGTGCTGACTTTCTCAGCACCTGGCAATTTCATTCCCAATATGAAAAGTGTCTCTTTGTTTTGGTCAAAGGATGGTCTCCTGATGCTCTGACTGCTGAAGCAGAATCAGAAATTTGGGTTCCTATCAGCAGCAGTTTGCCCAGAGGCTGAAAAAGGACTCCTGCAAAAATAGGGTGCAGAATGCACTCTGGTCTTTACTCCATTTTATTTCATTTTTCTTAGAAGCCTGCTAATTAGAATAAAACCACCTAACAAGTTTCATAAGAGCAAACTGGAAAAGCATTCATGAATTCAGCATTAGTAACAGGTTTCCAAGCAACAGAACATTTTGGCTGAGTGTTAACCCTAGTTGCAAGGAGGAAAAAAAAATCAGCCTCAAGAATAACCTCCATGCTAGTGAACTAATATTATACCCCTTCTGGATAGGCAGGCTTTTGATAATGTCTCAAGCTTGCGATTCTTTGGATAAGGTTAAAGGAGGTTTTTTTTGTATTATCTGATCACCAATCTGTTTGGAATAAATCCTCTCTATTTTATTACTATAATTAATCATTAGAAGTATGTGCAATACAGCTTCTGACAAGAGCATTGGCTTTACAAGAAAATGACCCAGCTTCAACTGTCATGAACACTACATGTATTCTCAGTAGTATACAGTTCCTGCCCCTAGAGAACTGACACAGATGGGAAGGGGACAGTTTCTGCAAGGCCCAGTGATTCAAAGGGGCCTGGGACTCCCATCCAGCAGTGGCTGGAGTCCCAAGCCCTTTATACGCCACCAGAATGCCATGTGCTCTGGGCAGCTCTGAAGGCAGAGACATGCTGTGCTCCAGCAACTCTCAAGGCTGTTTGGGGCCCAGCATGGTGTGCTGCAGGTGACTACCTCTGCCCCGCCCTTTCTGCCTGAGGCCGCACCCCTTCCCGGAGTGCAGAGCTATTCCCTCCCCTGTACATAACTTGCCCAGGGGCACGCAGAGACGGTCAAACTCCCCTGTTTGTGAGTACAGCAAATCTACAGGGAACACAGAGGGATAAGAGGCTGGGATTATTAGGGAGTTTGAGAATAACAATAAAAAGACTGAGGTTACTAGGCTAGCTAGTGCATAACTTGATGGATTTCAATCATTCCAAATGTATAGTGATGAGCTATTGATTCCCCACCATTTTCCCACTTGCCTTTAATTTCTCTAATCTTGTTTCTTCAGGTGTTTGTTGTTTTTGATATGTGCCACAAAAAGTGCATGTTGGGAATATTGCAGTTAACATATGGCAATCGAAAAGTCGTGTCAATGTTTTGATCTTGTTGGACTGTATAGCACTTGTTCTATAGGTCGGTAATCTAGAATTTGTTTTTGTTTGTTATAAGGAAAATTTTTAAAAAGTTATATACATAGTGTTAAAAAGAAAAAGTGTGATTAAAATATTTGAACACAATTCAGCAGCTACCTGTTCTGATTTAAGGTGCACTGCTAACAGACCTCAAATGAGACCTGTCTGATACTGTTGGCTGGAGAGGATGTGCTTAAGATTCAATGTGAGACTGTCAAATTGGGGTGCTATGGAATATATGCAGAGGTTTAAAAAATATAAACAAGTTGTGGGAGGGAGGAGTTTGAGAAAGGTGATATACGAAGGAGTTCAGCTACAAGGGGAGGCAAAAAGTGTTCCAATCATAGAACATTTTGGGTCATTTTGAATACTTATTTTTATTGGATCACTGATGGGCTTTATACAACAGTGTACATCCAGAACACACACAATTCCCGATATGAATTCTTGTTCAACCTTGTTGAGTCTTCACAGTAAACAGAGGCACCTCCTAGCTTTACAGCCCAGTCACAATTGCCATGTGACCCCTTTGTGTAAGATATGCCAGCACAAAGGCCTGCCCTGCTGTCACTATAAACACTTCCTGCTAAGTGTAGAGCCAGTTCAGCACTTGGGACTTTCATAGGCCAGAGTTAAGGTTTAGGGTTTTTTTTTTTTTTTTTTTTTTTTAAGACCAGAGATTCAACTTCTTAGTTAAACTCTCAGCTAATTTCTGAAACATACACCCTATGTGCAAGATTTTGATTAATTCTGTCAATATGAAAAATTTGAAGCATCTATGTTTATTCAATTTTTACGATCATTTGGGATAAAGAGAAGACTGATAGAGGTTACGTTGCCCAAGGACCTAGTTTTTAACTAATTTTAACTCATAATGTTTGTTCACTGATTTACTTGTAAATTGTCAGAAAATTGTCAGGCTATAGGCCTGTGGAGGGTACACTCTATTCTTTATATGTAACAAAGTCATTAATGACAGTTGTAGCAAATTGTTATGAATATACAGGTTACAGAGAGGCACAAGTCAAGAGCTCAGGTAACTCTTGTGTAAGGGCATTGTGACATGTGAGGTAACCCAGACAACCATATCCCTTTTCAAGGCTAATTCATATGCAGTAATTTCATTGGTTGTAACAAGGTAGTGGTGTGAGAAAGACTGGGCACAAGGGTCAAGAATTCTTATTAATCAATTAACTAGACGGTTACTGTTCGATGTCTGTATAGTTACTCAGGCATCAGTGACTCCATAGGTGCCAATAGAACAAGCAGCATGGTTTCTGAATGTGTGTTCACTGGTGGCATCAATCATCCCCTCATCAAATTTACTCTGTGTAGCAATCAAGGGAAAGCATTGACTGTATCCAATTGGCAGGCTGTAATTCTCAGCCTGTGTTCTGTTGCATATTAGAGTAGGCCATTATACCAGACAGGAAGCACCTTCTGCATTGTTTGCAAACAGCAAAAATAGTAACAGTGGTGGAGAACAACAAGAAAGGGAAGCAAGTGAAAGGGGGCTGCAGATTCAGCTGCTAAACAGCTTTCTCTGGTGAGCCATAAGGAAAACAGATGGATGCAGAAATTTACAAGACTGCTTTAATACTAGATTAAGCAGATCTTCATCAAAAATGTCGAGGAGACAAATTATATACGTAAATGGCAGCTCTTTGGGAGAGGGACAGTCTTGGTATAGCACCTAACATAATAGGTGGCTGGTCCCTGAGTAGGTGCTACCACAATATAAATAAATACTAATGAATAATAAATAGTAATAATGGCTGGCCCTTGGTGGATGTGGCAGAAGGGGTGGTCAGAGTGGCTGAAAAGAGCAAATTCATATGGACGTTTTATGAATAGATTTCAGAGCATCCATATCCACACAGGAACAAGAAGGTTCATGTGTGAACAAGAGAGTGGGTTATTTATTATTTATTCTTCCGGGCTGTGTCTACACTGCACCCCTTTTCCGGAAAAGGGATGCAGATGAGACAAGTCGGAATTGCAAATGAAGCGGGGGATTTAAATATCCTCCACTTCATTTGTATAAACATGGCTGCCGCTTTTTTCCGGCTCGGGGCTTTGCCGGAGAAAAGCGCCAGTCTAGACGGGATCTTTCGGAAAATAAACCCTTTTCCAAAAGATCCCTTATTCCTGATTTTAAGAAGAATAAGGGATCTTTCGGAAAAGGGTTTATTTTCCGAAAGATCCCGTCTAGACTGGCGCTTTTCTCCGGCAAAGCCCCAAGCCGGAAAAAAGCGGCAGCCATGTTTATACAAATGAAGCGGGGGATATTTAAATCCCCCGCTTCATTTGCAATTCCGACTTGTCTCATCTGCATCCCTTTTCCGGAAAAGGGATGCAGTGTAGACACAGCCCAGATGTTTCAGATTCCCAGTCAGGAAGCAGAAATATGACCCTGTGACTTGAACGACCAATCTCACATCACAAATAATAAATTGTGAAGAACTAGTGGTCAAAGTGAACAGAACACACAAACCAATAAATGGCTGGGATTTATTCCTGTTAACTGTACTCTGACTAACTAGCAATGATTACCCATGAACTATTTGTGAAAAGAAAAAGGGCCAGATTTACAGCTACTCTTCTTCACATGGAATAATTCCACTAACTGAACTAAGAGCCCAAGAGTTCAGAGCTAAATTTGAGTTCTCGACTTTGTGTTTGATTGCATGGCAGAAAGATGGGAGGTGAAATGGCCCTTTTCTCTTGCATTATGTATGCATTATAATCTCTGTTCACTAGTCTAGGTGGAAGTGAGTAACTTCTCTGCAGATGTCTCTTTTTAAATAGGATTAATTAATATTTCTGCCTGTGTTGAGCAGCTTATAAGAATTAAAAAATAGAAGATTGTGGGCCTCAGACATGGATTATGGCTGCAAACACAAAAAAGAGAAAAGGGCCCGTGCTACTTTAACACTGACAACAAAAGTCACCCTTAGATGAATTAGCAATAAACTCCTGGGGAACACTCTAGTTCCATATGGTGATATTTAATTTCAGTCACGTAGAGTTGGCCAAATCAACTCAACATTCTGCCGTATCTATGGGACTCAACGTTCCCTATTTAGCATTCCTCTATGATGTCCATGAAACATTGCAACTGTCTCTCCTGATATAAATAAATAACCTGAGATTGCCAAACGAGGGGGGGGGAGCGATAAATTCTTAAGCAGCGCCAGTCACAGGAGCAATAGAGTAACTGAGCTGTGGTTGTGATTTAGAAGTACTAATGAGCCTAGACAGAGTCTCCTATAGGCACAGATCAGTAGCCTCAGTCCCAGCTGACAAAACATGTGTTCCAAGAGGCTGCAGAAATTTAGGCTACATCTACACGGCAGCACTATTTTGGGATACCAAAGTATCCCAAAATAGCTATCCCGTGTTTTAACAGCAAGCCCGTTATTTTGGGCTCACTATTCTGATGTCCCTGTAAACCTCATTCCACAAGGAGTAAGAGACATTTTGGAATTGTGCTTTATTTCAAAATTTGGTCCTGTATAGACAGCACCAAATTACAAAATAAGCTATTTTGAAATAATATCAAAATAAGATATGCAATTTGCATAGCTCAAATTGCATGTCTTATTTTGAGCTAGGGTTCAATGTAGATGCACCCTTAGGGTACATCTACACAGCAACATTTTTTCAAAATAACTTCGTCTGCATCTACACAGCAAGCAGTTATTTCAAAATAATGTCGAAATACTGTCAAGCTAGAGGACTTCTTACTCCAACTCCTGTAACCCGCATTGTATAAGGAGTCAGGGAAGTTGGAGGAATAGTGTTCTATTTCGAAATAAGTGCTGTGTAGACACTCCCAATTTCAAAATAAGTTTTTTTGAAATAAGCTACACAATCGATGCAGCTCAATTTGCGTAGCTTATTTCCAGTTAAGCCCTGCTGTGTGTAGACACACTGTCGGAATCCCAGTGTCTCCCTCACTCATTTATATATTAGCAGTTTGTGCTCAAAGCACAATTCCAAGAAGAGATGTGTCACTTCCTTCAAGCTAGGTCTAGCACTGAGCCTCCAAGTTAGGGCCTGGATCCAGAACTGATGGTCACCACAGCTCACGGTGTTTGGATCGAAGATTTGGGGTTCAGGCTAATATCTATTCAGGGAAGTCATTTTTTGGAGGTTATCCTATTCTGTAGATCAGAATCTGCATCCTTCCTGTGAAATCCACTGCCACTTAGAGCATGAACCAGACTGTACCAGCTCTGTTTATCATGCTGTTTGCCGGAATAGAGACCTGGTTGTGTTTGTATAGTGTAAATTGTGTACCAGGTCAATTTTTTGTCCTGTCCATTAACTCCCACCCTGGAGGATACATGGGCTGCTTTTGGTCTGGTCCCTACCCTCTGAGCAATCTGGCTTGGGTGGCTGTACTAGTAATTTAAACAGCCATGGCATAGCTATCTAGATCCTTGGACACAGAAGCCAGCCCACACATCAAAATGTAGTCTCTAGGGCCGTGTTCAGACTCAGGGGTTCTTTCGAAAAAAGTAGCCTTTTGCCATTTTAGCCATCGGGCTTTCTTGCGCAAAACATTAAGGTGCCTGTCTACACTGGACCTCTTGCGCACGTATTCTTGCACAAGAGGGCTTATCCCGGAGCGGGAGTGGGAAAGTATTTGCACAAGAAGTACTGATTTTGTACATTACAAAGTCAGTGCTCTTGTACAAAGTCAGTGCTCTTGCGCAAATTCAAGCGGCCAGTGTAGACAGCTGGCAAGTTTTTGTACAAAATCTTGCCAGTCTAGATGCACCCATTGTGTTTGGAGAATCATCTGGAAGCCTGGAACAGTGATGGCCAGTGTAGACTCTTAAGCATCCTTCCCCAATCAAAAGTGGCTGGAATTATCCCACTGACTGATGGAGTTGCCCATCCCATCTCCAGTGACTGCTGAACCATCCCTACCAGAGATGTTTGACCTTCACAGGCTCATGAAAACCTTTCCAAGGAGTCACTTTTGGTTACTGGAATAAACTGGATGAGTCAATTGTTTTCAGAAGCGGAGCCCTGGGAAAGGCTATCCAGGTGCCATGGAAGCTCTTCACTCCACCTCCCACGTCGCAAAATATTCAAGCTGAACCCTGTGTTTTGCTAACAGCATAATGCTCAGGAACAAAATAGAAACTCTACCAAAGGAGCATATTTCATCTACACTTGTTTGCCAGACCGTGTTGCTTCCATCCCCTACATGTAGTTCTGATGGGAAAACAAAGCTGAGAAACAAGCCCCTTCCCCCGCTTTCTCTGTATGCAAATGCATCCTGGCACAGCAGGTTTATCACAAGCGCATGAAGGACATATTTGTGGGATCCCTTGTTAAAATCCTGGCAGTACCTCTGCTTTGCACTCTCCAAACCTTGAGTCTACAAAATTGGCCTGGCAATTCACCAGGACAGACTTTCCTGTGAAATTTTCAGCCCCAGCCCGGAGCCCAGACAGGCTGGAAACTCTTGAGAACAGCTTTTCTTGTGGTGTTAAAACATTCATGCCTCTGGGTGACTGGATCCAAGCAGTGCAGAGACAGCAGCCTGAAGGAAACAAAAGTTATCAGGATATTTCTGCACCACAAGAAAGCTTCAGTCTATTTCAGTCTCCATTTTGGGGACAAGGTTCTAGTCACTTTCTATTTTATTACCCCTATATACAGACGCACACACGCACAAATACTCACATGCACAACACACACACAGTATTCATAACCACAGCTTTCCCTTGCCTCAATCAACTTCTCCTTTAGATTAATACTGCAACACCATCGATCAAAGTTTGTTGTCATGACAATGATTGAGCTGTGCAGTGTAACATCCTGATTCTGTATTGGTGGGGAATGTTTGACCCTGTCAGCTTAGGATGGGAGATCTTCTCTTCTGGTCTGGAATCCCACAAAGCTACAAACCCTATTACTGCTACGGCTAAGAGAGAATCCCCATTAGTTCAAGTCACTGGGGTGTAGAGTTTCAGATCTAACTTCTGTTTCCTCATAATCATGTATGCAGCTTGGAAAGTCCGGTGATGTTGAAAGTCAGTCATGAGTTGGTTACAACAGGCCTATCATTATATGAAATATCACATGGCTGGATCAAATGATAAACTAATAAAGGACTGAAAGAGAGGAGCAACAACACAAAGGAGCAATAGGAAAAAGCTGACAGAGAAAACTATGGAAAACTTGCGGGGAAAGTGAGATAAATACATGCCTGTTTCAGCAGAGGAACTACTAAAGTGCTGTCTTGCTGCAAGATACAGGATAAAATATAAATGAGGTGAAATATCAGGGTGCATCTAGACTACATGGCTCCATTGACGGAGATGTGTAAAGTAGTTTACTCGACATAGGCTTCCCTTGTCGACCGCGCCGCGTCTAGACTGCTATGCTGTGCCAGATCAGCTAATTGTCGGCACAGTGCGGTGGCCATTTTTATTTTAATGAAATGGGGATTATTTAAATCCCCACTTCATTGACTATGTCAAGTAAACTACTTTACATGGCTCTGTTGATGGAGCCATGTAGTCTAGACACACCCTCCAAGTCCTCACATAGGGTGCATCTACACTGCACCTGTTATGTCATGTAGAGTTTCACAATATAGGAAGAAATCAGTGGAAATACAGAGAGCTTGAGTAGTTGCACATGTCCATTTTATTGCATAGCACAGAACTAACTAGAACACACCCAAACCAGCTGGGCTGACCCCAGTGATCTAACTCAGTTACTATAACAAGATCTATATTTATAACCCAATACACAACATATTCCTCCCCCCTTAATATAAATATCCCTTTAAGAGAACAAAAACTAACTATGAAATGAGGGTAGACCGCCTCAAGCTTGCATCTAACCTTGGGGATTATTCTGCCCCATCTATGAGTTAATCTCAACTAAAGGACCAGCCGTTGAGGAGGCCTCCTTTCTCTAGGTGGATTACGGTGGACGTCTGGCATTTTTGCACCCGAAGGTGTTATGGGTGCAGGCCTGACACTGGGCTGGGAACCTGAAGTGTGAACAGGTGAAGCTGTCAGATCAGCCTGCTCAGGGAGAGAGTTTATGTTCACTGCAGGTGGTGATAGAGGAGGAGAGTCGGGAGCAGTTGATTCTTGACATGGTAGCTCACCAGCAGTGGGAAGGATGGGCAACTCAACTGGAGATGTATCTTGGAGGCAGGCATAAGCTGTCAATACTGATCTACATGCCACAGCCAGATGAGATCCTTCGCAGTCCGGACAGTATAAGAAACAGGTCCTGTTTGAGCAATAATAGTGGCAGGGACTCATTTAGCTCCAGGAGCATAGTTCCGAGCCAAAACTGTCTGTCCAGGACTAAATGTTCAATCTTTTGCTCTGGATGCATGCCTGATGACTTGACCTTGCTGCTGATGTTGCACAATTTGTTGTGGTTCCGAGGGTTTCAGCAAATCAAAGCACATGGGCAGCTGACGTCCCATCATTAGAAAAGCTGGGGACATTTTAGTTGTAGCATGAGGAGTGTATCTATAGGATAGTAAGAAGGTGTCCAGACTCTTTTGTATGAGTCAATTTCCTCTAGACAATTTCAAAGCTTGTTTCACTGTCTGGACAAACCTTTTAGCCAATCCATTCGTGGCTGGGTGATATGGTGCTGAAGTGATGTGATAGATCCCATTTGCTTTCTTAAAATTTCCAAACTCCTGAGAGGGTATGTCTACACTGCCACCCTAGTTCGAACTAGGGTAGCTAATGTAGGCATTCGAACTTGTAAATGAAGCCCAGGATTTAAATATCCCGGGCTTCATGTGCATGTTCCCGGGCGCCGCCATATTTAAATGCCCCGTAGTCCAGACTAATTGCAGGAAGAATAACAGTAGTTCGAATTAGGAGCTTTAATTCGAACTACCTAGTCCGTGCCATGTGTAGCCATGGGCAGGTAGTTCAAACTAGGGGGCATTTAAAAATGGCAGTGCCTGGCAACATGCAAATGAAGCCCGGGATATTTAAATACCAGGCTTCATTTGCAAGTTCGAATGCCTACATTAGCCATCCTAGTTTGAACTAGGGTGGTAGTGTAGACATACCCAGAGAGAAACTGTGAACCTTTGTAACTCACAAGTTGTTCTAGAAGACCAAAAAGACAAAAGGTTCCCTGTAGTTTTTGGATAGTACTCTCAGCAGTAGTGGAAGGCATTATACAGACTTCTGGCCATTTGGAATGAGCATCTACGACCACCAATAACATGCAGTCTTCAAATAGGCCAGCAAAATCAACATGAATACATTGCCATGGTTTTGCAGGCCAGTCCCATGGGTGTAGAGGTGCCAATTGAGGTGCATTCCTCACACCCTGGCAAGAAATACAAGCTCTACTTCTTTTGTTGCTGGAGGCAGCACAGGTATCCCATCCTCTTCACCACTTGTTATGTCATGTGGAGTTTCACAGTATAGGAAGAAATCAGTGGCAATACAGAGAGCTTGAGTAGTTGCACGTGTCCATTTTATTGCATAGCACAGAACTAACTAGAACACACCCAAACCAGCTGGGCTGACCCTAGTGATCTAACTCAGTTACTATAACAACAAGATCTATATCGACAACCCAATACACAACAGCACCCATAGGTCGAAATGAGTTACACAATTTGAACTACACAAATTGTGTATCTTATTTTGATCTAATTTTGAAATAACTTATTTCAAAATAGTCTACGCAGCACCAAATTTTGAAATTAACCACTCTTCCAAAACTTCCCTTAACCCTTGTGGAACCCCTCGAGGTTTACAGGGCCATTGGAATAGCAAGCCCATTATTTCAAAATCTATTTTGAAATAACAGGCTGGGTCGAAAGACATGGAGGTATCCCAGGGCTGTCCCGAGCCATTCGTGCGCTCCGGGCCCCGGGAGCAGGGTGCTGCCCCCAGGTGCCTGGTGCATGCACGGCCCCACCCCCGCCTGGTCCGGCAGCCCCGCACAGTGCCCCCTACAATGGGGCTCCCCGGGCAGTAGCCCGGTCAGCCTGTAGTTTGGGCTAGCTCTGAGGTATCCTGAAACAGTGCTGCAAGCTAGACGTACCCTTAGACAAAACTTCCATTAATTATGCTGGGAGAACGTTACCAGAGTAATGATGTAAATAAACTTCAGAGAAGAGAGGACACTTTCTGGGTTTTCATTTGCAGAGTTTCCTTAAAATTTGTCTGTGAGCAGAAAATGCTTTGCTGATTTCCAACCAGTCCCTAAAGTTCCAGAGCTAAGTATTATTGTGACTGATTCATTATTATTATTATTCCTTTAAACCCTGGATCTTGGGGAGAGCAGCAGAGGGAGTGGTCAAATGACCCAAAGACACAACAGTTTCTGCAGGAACCTTGTTTCTAAGTTTTCCCCTACTGAACTGCTCCCAGAAACCCCACTTCCAAAGGTGAGTTACACAACTTGGAGGGCAAGTCCAGTGAATAGTCATGTTCTGGATCATCTTAAGCTATATTCCCCCATATTAGGAGTGAAAAAGACAATTCCCTCTGCCTGTCTTCCCCTCCCTTTTCCAATGCTCTGACCCAGAAACCCATTTATTTGACACAGAGAGGCTTTACTTTCAGCAATGAAGTCGTATGCAACAAAGGTGCACTTTCTTCTGGGCCCCTCTTGACAAGCCTGAGCTCAGAGTCCCCTCCACTCAAGTGGCCCATATTAAGGGCTTCAGGATCTGACTCGTAATTAGTACAATTATGGTCTGAATGGAGAAGTGAAATACAATTCCTCTGGCTGTTGTGAGGCCATGATCACTGGAAGCAGCAAGCTGAGCTACTTCTGCTTTGTAGAGTCTCGAACAATGAAGCACAACATGGCCCAGTAAACATTTCATGTTTTTATTCTCTGCCATGGGCTGAGACCCTAGTCTTCACTCCCAGCAGCGGTAACATATTAAGGGCAGCCATCAAGATGTTGCTTGCATCTCCCTTCTGCTTCCTCCAGCTCATGCTAATTGCTATCTCTCAGCAGAGTCTGTCTGGGCCTTTTTACTTAAGGGGGAAAAAAAATCCAACCAGCTCCCAGAGTTTTATAACAATATTGCCTTCTGGGGGGTTGTTTTTTAACCATGTTAGCTTCAGAAATTCAAGGCTGTATATATAAAAGCTGCCTCCGATCTATGTACAAACTATTAAAAGAAAACTTTTCTGTCCCCAGCCCTGGGTAATAAACTGCTCACAGACACAATTACGAGGAACCTTTGGCTGCTTCCATATCATTGTGGTTTTTGTTTTATTTTATGAAAAGGAGTAAATAAAAAAAAGAATTTGTCACAGATAATTTAGGAGGGAAACATACCAACTAGATGTAGCAAAAGCAGGGTGGAGGCGGACAGGGTTGTGGGTGGTGGTGTCTTAAAATTGCAAGGAAGAACAAAGTTGACAATGTATATACCCTCTCGCTCCCATCATGGTTCACTAATAACAACTGGCACAAAATAATCAGAGACATGGCCCAAACATAGCCAACAAGGGAGCCCTGGTAAATTCACAATAGCTACACAGGCCTTTTTCAACACCCATTGTAGTTAAGTGGAGTCTTTCCTTTGCCTTCATCAGATCAGGCCCATGAAGTCCAGCTGTGGGGTCAAATGTACAATGAATACGTGTATCATTAAATCTGCTGCTTATGAGCATGCACATCAAATGTCAGGAAATTAAATGAACATTGAAATGCAGAGGCTGCTGATCTTTAATTCTGATATCTGTTTTTTGACAGCACCCGTCACAAGCAAAGCCAATATCCGTCTTAGTAATTAAGAATAGACACGCTGGGGCAAAGCCTGGATACCAACATTCCTAAACCTGGGAGCCTAAAATTAGGCTCATTAATCCTCATGTAGGCACCTGAAATAAAAGCAGCCTGGTATTCAGAGAGCCTGAGGACTCACCAAACCTACTCCTGCCCTGGTCAACCCAAATTCTCCACCTTTCCTGTGTGGATGGCTCTGTGACGTCTAGAAAAGAGGAAGATGTTGCCTTAGAAGAGTCTGCTCACCAGAAAGAGGAGTCCATAAGTCTGCAGATCTGAGGCAATGGGGGACATCTAGGACTGCAGTTCTCAAACTTGGGCCACTGGCAGGCCTGCAACACTTTGTTTATTCACATATCTATAGCCACAGAGCCTTGCAGCTCCTATTGGCTGGTATCAGTGAACTGCAGCCAATGGGAGCTGAGAGGCTCCATGGCTACAGACCCTTGAATAAAGAAAGCATAGCAGGTCTGCCAGCGCTTACCCAGGCAGGCCTGCATCCCAAGTTTGAAAACTGGTGATCTAGGCAACTGACAATTCTTGTGAACTGGTATTACTGAGATTGGCACAGGAGGGACAAAGTGAGGAAGAAGTTAGCCCAGGGCAAGGTAGTGACATCAATGAGATAAGCCACACCTTTCTGGCAAGCTCTTTGGAGGCTTGGCTTCCATTACAATCTGTCCCATCAAAAGGCAAGGAACAGTTTAATAGAAGGATGCCAAGGCTTAACCAACCTCAGCATGCTCATGGGAGGCACTAAGCATCTTTTTGCTGGTAGCCAAGCACTGCTGAGGGCCATTGACATCCAGGGGAGCTGAAAGCACTTAGTACCCTGCAGGATCAGGCCTATATTTCTTCTCCAAGTGAACTCCATCGCCAACTAAAAACTCAAAGCCTTCCCAGCTCTGTGCCAGTGAAACCCAGAAGTACTTGCTGCACTTTGGTAAATCACTGTCCAGAAACCTGGAAAGCATCCAGCAACAGCTAGCCGGTGAGATGCCTTGTGTAAACCATATTTGCATTCTAGCTCTGTTTCAGCTCTGCCATTGGTTTGCTTATTGGAGATGAGAAGCAGTCCGGGTGCCCTGAGAACAAGTGTGAAAAATTAGGACAGAGGTGGGGGCGGCTAATAGGCGCTTGCATTATAAAATGCACCAAATATCAGGACTGTCCCTATAAAATCAGGACATCTGGTCACTCCGGAGAAGTAGTTCTCAAATACTGTGCCCTTTTCCAGAGTCCGATTTGTATTGTCTGCTCCAGTTACCTCACTTTAAAACTGCTCATTTGCACTATCAGACACAAAAATATAAAAGCGTTACAGCACACCAGCCCTGAAAAAATGCTTTCTCATTTGTCTGTATGGAACTGCGGTTTGCACGGACTTTGCTCTTGCTTTTAATGTAGCCTGTTGTGAAACTTGGCAAATAGCTAGATAGGCTGATGTGCCTCAGGAAGACCTCTGCATACCAGAACCAGGCCCATTGGGGCAGCTCTCATGTGAAGTTCCATTTGGCTCTCAGGCCACTCAATATGCCACCATCACTCCTCCCTCCCTCGCCGCCCAGCCCGCCCCATGGTTCTTCCACACAGCCCCTCTTCCCCCCAGTCTTTTGTCTTTTATGTCTTCATTAGCAGCACAAAACAGGCACTGGAAGTGTTTTTCCTTTTCATTAAGATGAGAGCTGAACAACAGCAGCAGCAGCGACGACACAATGCGTTTAATCTGGTAACATTTTTAATTGTCCCCTGAGGAAAGATTTCAACTGAAGTTTGGTCCCTTTGGGATGAATTAAGAGCAGAGCCACATGGGAAGGAGAGCCACAGAGACAACTAGTGCATATGGCAGTAACTTCTTAAGGACTGGGAGAGGTTGTGTTGTTTTAGGGGTGAGCGTTAAACTAAAGGGAAATGGCTTTGAAGCTCCTACACTGTTGAAGATGCAGCGGGCTCACTCTTAGCAGAGAGGCAGGCATCCCTGCCTTGCTTTTCAGTGACTCTTCTGCATTGGTGCCCATCGTGGTGCTGAAGGGACCAAAGTAGGTCACGCCACACCTCATCATGAAAAAGAGCTTCTGAGGGCGATAGCTGAAAATAACAAGTCCCCATTTAGAAACAGAATCACACTCAACTGCAGGCAGAGAGGGAGGGGAAACTGGAGGATCCAGAAGAACTCACCCAACTGGGACAATTGACCTCTCACACCTTTTTTTTTTGGATCAGCTCATTAATGAGACCATGGTAAAGGACAGAGCAAGAAACTTGCCTCTCCCTCCATGTCCTTAAAGAACAAACATGTGTGTCAAAGTACACATAGAATTGTATATAGTTGATTGTATCCCTCTTTGCCTCAGCACATCACTTGCCTTCTACACAGTCAGCTTTTGGGATCATGCCTGTATATAGGAGTGTCCAGCACCTAGCACTGTGGGATCTGGATCCTGACTGGAGCCACAGGATGCTACTGAAGCATAAATATTAAATAACTGCACTTGTGGGATTGTGGAACATATGTACAGAGCATACCTTCTGTCTGCACCCTACCACCTCCAGCCCTTGCTGTATGCTAGGTGCATCATGTTTTCTTGTGGTGCCTTCTAGGCACTTAATTGCATCTCCCTGTTGTTTCTCATTTTAGGTTGAGATTATCAGATTCATGGGTGGGGCAGAGGCTTGTCCCTTTATTCTGTGTTTGTACAGTGCTTAGCTCCATAGGGTCTGCAGCTGGGGTTCCTAGGAGCTGCATAGGAAATAAATAGCAATAATCATGATAGGATATATCTGTAACATAGGCAATGTACAAGACTCCTGCTGATGTCTCTGCTCGGCAGAGATGAGCGTCTTGTCCATCTCTGACCCAAGAAGAAATAATTATTTCTCCCATTACTGTGGTGGGTGCCAGAATGGGGGCGGGAGGGGGAGAAGAGAGACAGGAGGTATGATCCCATCACTTCTTATTGGCAGAAAGGCAATCGATTGGGGGAGAGGAAGGGGAAAGGAGAGAGTGGGAGCAGGGTGTAGAGGGGAAGGGGTGAAGTGAGAGCGGGGCCAAAGTTCAGAGGCCAGTGGTCCCCCATTTTGAGAGAGCTTCTGTTGCTCCTGATTCAGCCTTACACAGCCCTGTAGGCTGAAAAGTGGTTCACTGGTCCATTCTGGTGCAGACTAAGGCTGGATAAGATGCAGATGGTACTAGTAGTGTTTGCACTACTGGGCAGTGACTAGCTATGTAGTGAAGGATTTCGTGCTTTGGCTAAATGGGCCTCAGCCATCGTCTTTATTTTCTTTTGTAGTGATAGGCTGTCCTCTGCCTGAAGGAGCTGAACAGAGCCGTTGGTTGCTAGGCAGTGAAGCAGCTAGGCCGGAGTCCTTGTTCAGCTTCTTAATTAGCAGACATTATCTTAATCCCAACCCACAGAAAAATGGCACTTTCTGATAGGGGACGAGATGAGATACTGGATGAAATGGAACATTGGGCTGCTCTGAGATAGGGAGCCATACCAGATGGCTCAGTGGGGAGTTTTTACAGGCACAAAAATAAATTGTTATAGGCCTCTCTACCTTTGAGCAGATTTGCAAACTTTCTTTTTGATAATTCAGATGAATAATATCAATGTTTATTTTAAAGCTTTTTTCAGTTTACAATTTCACAGCTGTACAAAATTATGGGTTGTAAGATTTTTTTCCCTATTTTTATCAATTTACATTTTCACAGTTACAGGAAATTATGGTGGAGTCAGACAAAAGGGAAGAACAATTACTTAATGACAGTAGACTTTAAGAGTCATGTAATTAAAGCTTTAAAACTGTGAAAAACAAAAATCGTCAACATCAGATGTGAAAATATACAAAGTGATGTAGCGGGCTCACTCTTCGCACGGCTTCTCACTTTTTTGCCCGGATGACTCCCTCAGGGTGGCTTATGAGGAAGTCACCCGCCGCTCCGATGCCGACACACCCCCTTTGGGTGAGGTGTTCTCTTCAGGTCACTGCCCTCTGGCAGTGACCACTCCGCTGTTCATCCACATCCCCTTTTGGGTGGGAGTCACTGTTCTTCCAGGGCTCCCAGGGTCCTTCCTACTCCCGGGGACCCCTAGCTCTTCCCAGGAGCACTCAACTCCTTCCTGGAACCCCCAGTTCCTCAGTCTGCCCTGTTCCCTCCTGCACCTCTGCCTTTGTGCCTTCTGGCCTAGGGCTTCCCTGGCTCGAGCACCCCCAGCCTACCACAGCGGCCTCCATGCGAGCCACGGCTGCCTTCCTGCAGCCCAGCCTTTTAGGGTTGCCTCCGTGCAAGCCCCTGCCCTTCATGACTGCCTCCATGCAGCACTGGGCCTCAGGCCGGGTAGTCTGGGTTCGCTGGGCACAAAGCCTGTGACCCTGTGGTGGCAGAGAGGCAGAACCCTCTCCTCCTCCCAGGAGCTGCTCTTATAAGCTCCAGCTGGGCCCTCCTTAATTGCCCTCAGCTGGGCTTCTCCCTGACTCCAGGTCTCCCAGCCCCATAAAGGGCCAGTGCAGGGCAACACCCTGCCACAGTAAATAGACCTAAAACAAGCTAAGAAGTTCTCAAGCAGCATTTTTTGTACTTTACCTATCTCTAAATTTTGATAGATATCAAGGGAAATATTTTTGGTTTGTTTATGTGTGTATGGTGCAATCAATATTAACTGATATTTACTGATTAACATCCCTGCCTTCCAAACCTACCGATTAGGCTATGTCTAGACTATGCTGAAGTTCCGAAAGAGGATTTGCAAATTCCGCAGGAATTTGCATATCTTCTTCCGATCTCACTTTCAAAATCAGAGCTTTCGAAAGTGAAAGTAGTTTGGACGTTGTTTTTTTCAGCAATTCCCTCCCCTTTTTCAAAAAGTTGCTCTTCCTAAAAAAATGAGGTTTATGCTGATTTTCAAAAAAAAAAAACCAGCATCCCAACTACTTTCACTTTCGAAATCAGAAAGTTCTTTCAGAACTTTGGCATAGTTTAGATGAGCCCTTAGCACTGTCTGGAAAGGACTAGCTCTGGCCCCACCTCTTTTGCTCAAAGCCACGCCCCTTCTAGGCACACACAGTTGCCCCCTCTCTCCTTGCACCATGCCAGGGGCCCAGTGAGTCTGTCTTGTCACCCTCACTACCAATTAGCAGAAAAGCTAATCAAGAGTAAGATTAACCATTTGAGGGAGAGACGGTTCGGGGTGGGGGCAGGAGGGGAACAAAACAAACCAATCCAGCATTTGATTTTGTTAAAAAGAATGAGTAAGATTTACCCCAACATGACGCACTAGATGAAAAATTCACTCTTTATTGAAGCACAGATTTTAAAGCTAAGTCTGTTTCAGAGAATCTAATGTTTAGAGAGTCTTCTGTGCCCAGCTAAGTTTACTGCAGCTAGGAGTGATGCTCTGAAGGTAAGACCCAGATTTGTTTCCTGTGTTTTCCCATTGAGAAAGTCATTAATGGACACTGTATGGTCCTGGACTATGTGTTCTTCCTAGCTAGTGAAGGGTTTGTTTGTTTAATCAGGCACCTCAGCTCCACAGAACACATGTGTAGTGTCAATATCACATGGTAGGTGCAACATGTATCATTACCAATTTGCCACTTGTGGTTGCCATAGCATATGTATACATCCCAGTGCTGCAGGCTGTAGTCATACGGCATACTGAATGCTCACTATGTCTCACCCCAAGGGAGTACAAAACACCTGCCTCAACCTGTTAGTTCAGAGAGAACACTGTGTCATAGAAACTAGAATGGAAAAGACATAGTAAATCATCCAGTCTATCTGCCCATCAAACAGATAATTTAGGCCTCAGATTTTACCCATTTTTACATATATAATTTTAATGTTAAAATGAATTTTAGTGCTGGAGAAAGATGCCAGACAGACAGCCCTGAGCAGCAAAGTTCTGGACCGTTGTTATTAACTATATTACAGTAATGCCAAGAAATGCCAGCTGAGAATGGAAACCACCCCCCTTGCACTGTGTAAACACATAGCAAGCAAAAAAGACTCCTCTACAGAGTTTGCAATTGAAATAAGCATGAGGCACAATGAGTGGGTGAAAGGAAGGTTTATTATTTCTGTTTTTCAAATGGGAAACTGAGGCACAAAGAGCGGAAGTTTTCCAAGGAATTTGATAATTTTACAAATGGGATTATATGATGGGCTTGCCTGTAATAGTAGAGGGCTGGCCTGAGTGTCCAAGGATGTCTCTTCTAGTCCTACATTCAACGCTCCTATGAAATGACTTTCTCGGGCTCACACAGCTAGTTAGTACAAAAGCTAGGAATAAAACCCAGGTGCCCCGTTGAGTGTTCTTTTCACTAGGTTGCATTGCCTGCTAGGCATAGCAGCTTCAGGGCTATTCCCATCACCAGCTCCACAGAGCTGCAAATGAGGACAAGTCATGGTGAAAAAAGCACAGGCCTGCAGAACGTGAGTCAGTTACTGCTCTACCTTTCACTTGTCAATTCTCATCCAGATGATGAGATAATATGATTAGGTGAGTTGGGAATTATCAAGATTCATTCACCATCCATATTTTCATATCCCAGCCCGAGATTGTCGGCAATCAGCAAAGTGCATGCAGAGTGGCGGATTCAATTCCCCAGGCCCCATTTTTAATTCTCAAATTGAAAAATCTGATCCTTCCTTTCCTCACTCTTTCAAAAGGCTTCCCATAGAACAGTTTCCTTGAGATTTCTCTTGCTCCACACTTCCCTGTGAGATGACCATCCAATACCCCTTTAACACATATGATATGCCTAGGTCTTACCTCTTGCTGTTCCCTGTTAAATTTAAAAAATTGAATCAGTGGGAGTTTCTACACCTGAGGAAAGTGGAAAAGGAGGAGAATGCACCCAAAATGTAGGGGCAGCTATCCCTCAGTGCTGCCTGGGGTGCACCACACCTGTCCCCACACAGCCCTCAAGCTCCGTCTACACTGCAGGTATGTGTTGGCAGAGAGTATGCTAATGAAGCTCTCATTAGCATTTGTCATGCTATCATTTGCATATTCTCTGCCAATGCCTTTTGTGCAAGAGCTCTTTGTGAAAAAACAAGCAGTGTAGATGGATCTGTTTTGCGCAAAAAAACCCTTTTGCGCAAGATCCTTATGCCTCAAAAAAGGAGGTGTACAGCATACTCTCTGCCGTCAAAAAGCTGCAGTGCAGACGTAGCCTCAGAGTTACCCAGGATGCACTATGCTGCACTCCAGCTGCAATGTAAAGGGCCTCAGGCTTTGGCTGCTGCCACTGTTGCAGTAGCAGTGGTGGTGGCCAGGAGCCCTGGGCTCTTTCAAATCACTTGGCCCTGAGGCAACTGCCCCTTTTGCCCCCCTGTCAGCAGGCCTGCACACACACACGCACGCATGCACACACAAGTGCTAGCAGCGTTTAATCATGACCCATTGAAAGGATGCTGAATCCAATCTGTCCCTTTCTACACTGGCTGCAAATTCAAGTCATGTGGGCTAACTCAGTTATTAAAGATCATGTGTATCCCAATGAAAACAAGTGCAAGGAGTACAGCTGGGCATACACAGCCTGCAATGTGCTCTTGCAGGTTAGAGCTGACACCAACCACCTGAAAACGATGACCAAACCCCAACCAGCCAAACCAACCCTAACACCCCCCAAAGGACAACGGTACAACTTCATAAACTGTTTCCAGTGAGTTCCAGTTGGGTGTTTATATACAAAAGAGAAATGAAGTGGGATGCGGGGCAGCAAGGAGGGCTGTAGGTAGCAGAGGATGTGGCTTCCTGCTCAATCATGGCAATCAATTTCCACCCTAATAATGAAAATAAAATAACGAAGTGACAATACGGCAGTGAAGCCTCATCACCGCACTGAAGAGGAGACTGCTGATGCTGCTTTGTTATGTCAACCACTTCGTGCCAGCCAAGTGTTTACCACTTGCGTCGGGGGGGGGGGGGAACAAATCAGGTAACAGTGATTGGATTTGAAGCAGCAAAGTACAAACACAGGCTGATTGATAAAATCACAGGTGCTCAGCATCCTCTCCCCTCAACCCCCACCCTTCCTTTCTCCCATCAGGAGGAGGGCAGAATGTGGATGGCCCGAGTTTCAACCAGAGCAAATCTGTGTTGTAAGGAGAGATTTATTTTGTTGTTGAATCCTCAGAGAGGAAGGAAAATCTGTGAAGTCTGGACGGAGGCTGGTGTTACAGGAAGTGAACAGGCCTGCCAATGGGGGAGGGCAAAGGGCCCAGTGATTTAAAGATGCCTCAGGGCCCAGTGATTTAAAGGTGTCAGGGTTCTCCCACCCACCACCGCTGCTACTGTGGCAGTGATGGTGGCTGGAAACCTGAGCCCTTTAAATCGCTGCTGGAGCTCTGAGTACGGCTCTGAGGGCTGGCGGGAGGAGCAGTCCAAGCTCCAGATGGCATGGAATACTGGCTACCTCAGAGCACGCCCCTTCTGCTCACGGCTCTGCCTTTTCTGGGAGTGTGGAGTCGGTCTCCACACCTTGCCCTGAGACCCACACTGGCTGTTAGCTCCCCTGCCACTGGAGATATCGAGAGAGCACAAAGAACATGGCTATGGAGAGCTAGCAGCACAAGTGCAGACACTGAAAGAGAGCATTCTTTCAAGGCTGTTACAAGGGAGAGGGAGAACAATTATTCTCCTCAACATCTGATGATAGAACAAGCAGCAATGGACTTAAATTGAACATGGGAGGGTTGGTCTAGATGGTGCTTGGTCCTGCAATGAGTGCGGGGGACTTGACTTGATGACCTCACCAGGTTCCTTCCCGATCAATGATTGTATGATTCTATTTCCCTTGCAGAATGAGGTGGAGGAGGAGCTGGGTTAGAGAAGAAATTTTAACCAACTGGATCTCACAAAATGAGAGGAGATTTACTGGGGGAGACTGATTTGCATAGGGGTGATAGGGAAAAGGTTATTCTCCAACCAGCTACAAAGGGATTCAGATACACGGTGATGAGTGAGGCACAAGAATATAGATAGATACTTTTATTATTCATTAGGGCTGAGCAGATAATGTATTCAGCAAGTTTAGCTTCTTTTCCTGCTCTCCACATATCCCCAAAGAGAACACATTCAGGGTATGTCTACACTACCACCCTAGTTCAAACTAGGGTGGTTAATTTAGGCAATCGAAGTTGCAAATGAAGCCCGGGATTTAAATATCCCAGGCTTCATTTGCATCTTGCCAGGCGCCGCCATTTTTAAAGCCCTGGTAGTTCGGACTCCGTGCCCACGGCTACACGCGGCACGGAGTAGGTAGTTCGGATTAGGCTCTCTAATCCGAACTACCGGTACACCTCGTTCCACAAGGAGAATATTTAAATCCCGGGCTTCATTTGCAACTTTGGTTGCCTACATTAACCACCCTAGTTCGAACTAGGGTGGTAGTGTAGACATACCCTCATAGAGATAGGCAGCAAGGGGCTGGCAAAACAGACTGGGATGCTGGAGACCTCTATTCTCATCCAGAGACTGAGTGGCTGTGTTTGGAGATTCCATCACCTCTCTAGGTAACCCATTCCAGTGCTTCACCACCCTACTAGTAAAATAAGTTGCAGTAGGGGAGGTTTAGGTTGGATATTAGGAAAAACTGAAAACATTGCTCCTCATTCTGTCATCTGTCACCACTAAGAACAGCCTCTCTCCATCCTCTTTGGAACCCCTCTTCAGGAAGTTAAAGGTTACTGTCAAATCCCCCGTCTTTCTTCTGTAGACTAGATAAGCCCAAGTCCCTCAGCCTCAACTTGTAAGTCACGTGCTCCAGCCCCTTAATCATTTTCATTGCTCTCTGCTGGACTTTCTCCAATGCATCCATTCTTTCTGTAATGAGGGCCCCAGAATTGGATGAAATACTCTTGGATTCTCCATTGACGTGGGGCCCAGACCCCAGACAGATTTGCCTCAGTAATACCTATATATCTGGGTCTCTATGGGTATGTCTACACAGCAAAGTTATTTTGGAATAACCGCCATTATTCCAAAATAACTACGCAAGTGTCTACACAGCAATTCCATCATTTCAAAATTATTTTGAAATAACAGACAGCTTATTCCAACTTCTGTAAATCTCATTCTATGCAGAATAATTCCTATTCCAAAATAGCTATTTCAAAATAAGGTGTGTGTAGACGTTCCACTTCTGCTATTTCGAAATAGCCCCTCACCAGGGCCATTCTAAGTTATTCCTCCAGGGCTCTAAATCGAGATAGCACGTCTACATTAGAGAAGCCTGCTTCAGATTAATTTTGAGGTTTCCCTGTAGTGTAGACATGCTATTTTGAAATAAGCTATTTCGGAATAACTATTCTGGAATAGCTTATTCCAAAATAACTGTGAAGTGTAGACATAGCCTTTAAGGGTTCTTAACCTTTTCTCACCACCTAGTTAACCATTCAGCACATAGGAGAAACTGAGGCACACACAGCATTCATACAAAATATTACACACAGATCCACTCCATCAAGTAATCATGAATCCAAATGTAAAATGTGGTTTCTACGCATAATCATTTAGGTGACTCTGAAATTAGCTCTCCATGATCTTTCTTGCCAATAAAACCCATTCACACAACTGCCTGTGGAAAAGGAAAACGCAAAAGCAGGGAGAAGAAAATTTGTCTAAACATTAGAATAAATATTCACAGAGAAGAAATTGTACTTCTTTCTTAGCTCTAATATCCATTTACTAATTTCTTGATTAAAATGAAAATGGAAAGTTCCTCAGCAGGTCCTTCATCTCTTGCCAATTTAATGTCAGGGATGCCATTACACAGCAAATGATACATTTGCTGCAGGAAATTTGATGTGTTTAAAGTCATTTGTACATTGAGTGGAGCTTATTCATGTTCCACTTGGTCAGACCTAACTTCCTGTGCTCAAGAGATGCAATCTTAAAGGAGGCAGAAATATCTTCTTACTAGTGAGAGTACCTCCAACATGAAGATACAGGAAATCCGTGAAAGAGAGTCATTGTTGGTGTACAGTGCCATAGCCATTCCACAGCATTCTTGCTATGCAATAGTGTCCCACATAGGGGCCAGAGAGGAAATGAGAAACTGAAATGATCAGGAGCAGTGGCATCTGCAACTCCCAAAAGTGAGACATGCCAAAACAAGCAAGAAGATGGATATACTGATCAAAACTGCGCAGAGTCTAATTGTTGAGATGAGCTGTTGGGCCCATGGATAAGGATATCAAGTCTTGTGAATAAGGGAGAAGCGGAGGACGTGGTATACCTAGACTTTAGTAAGGCATTTGACATGGTCTTGCATGACCTTCTTATCAATAAACTAGGGAAATACATCCTGGATGGGGATACTATAAGGTGGGTGCATAACCGGCTGAATAACTGGTTTTAGAGAGTAGTTCTTAACAGTTTACAATCATGCTGTAAGGGCATTACAAATGGAGTTCCACAGGGGTATGTTTTGGGACCAGTTCTGCTCAATATCTTCATCAACGATTTAGATATTGGCATAGACAGTACGTTTCTTAAGTTTGCAGATGATACTAAGCTGGGAGGGGTTGCAAGTGTTTTGGAGGATATGGTCATAACTTAAAATTATCTGGACAAACTAGAGAAATTGTCTGAGGTAAACAGCATGAAGTTTAATAAGGACAAATGCAAAATACTCCACTTAGGAAGGAACAATCAGTTTCACATATACAGAATGGGAAATGATTGTCTAGGAAGGAATACTGCCAAAAAAGCAGACATGATTCTAGGATGCATTAACAGTAGGGTTATGAGCAAGACACAAGAAGTCATTCTTCCACTCTACTTTGCACTGATTAGGCCCCATTTGGAGTATTATGTCCAGTTCTGGGCACCACGTTTCAAGAAACATGTGGAGAAATTGGAGAAGGTCTAGAGAAGAACAACAAAAATGATTAAAGGTCTAGAAAACATGACCTATGAGAGAAGACTGAAAGAACTGAGCTTGATTAGTTTAGAAAAGAGAAGACTGAGAGGGGTCATGATAGCAGGGGATTGGATTAATGAACTCTCAAGGCTCCTTCCAGTTCTAGGATTCTACTAATCTATGATTCTGTGATAAGGATATAGGCTTCAGAAGAAAATCATGGTTACAGCTGGGTGGGAATTCTGTGAAAATTTTCAAGATTTCAGAATTTTTCTCTTTTCGCAGCAGGATGAAACTTGTACTTTCTGAAAAAATGATTTGAGAAGAAAAAAAAAGGACAGAGAGTAAGCGAGCATATAACCTATTGCTGATATAGGCCTCTGTACCAGGTGACTGGAATGTAGCTAATGTTTTAAAGATTTTTTAATCTTGGCAATTACAGGCTGGTAAATGAAATTTCAGTAACAGGGCAAATTGGCAGAAACGATATTAAGAAATAGAATGAACAGATGCATAAATACAATTTGTTGGAGAAGAGTCAACATAGTTTTTGTAAAGAGAAGTCAGGCCTTACCAGTCTATTAGAATTCTGGACTGTCTCTAATTTGTCCACGTCTTTCCTGAAATGTGGTACCCAGAACTAGACACAGTACTTTGGTTGAGGCAGTACTTTCTAGAATGGAAAATTACTTCTTCTGTCTTGCATACAATACTCCTGCCAATGCATCCCAGAATGATCTTTTTGTTTCCCAATATCTCACTGTTGACTCATATTTAGTTTGTGGTACACTATGACTTTCAGGGTATGTCTAGACTACACCCCTCTGTCAACAGAGAGATGTAGATTAGGCACATTGAAATTGCTAATGAAGCAGGGATTTAAATATCCGGAACTTCATTAGCATAAACATGGCTGCTGCTTTTTTTTCCAAATGGAGGTTTTTTGTTTTTTGTTTTTCTCAAAAAAACGGCAGTCTAGATGCAGATCTGTTAAAAATAAACCCTTTTTCAACAGATCCTGTAAACCTCATTTTTGAGGAATACAGGATCTGTCGAAAAAAGGTTTATTTTCAACAGATCTGTGTCTAGACTGGTTTTTTTTTTCGAAAAAGCTCTGTTTCGAAAAAAGTGGCAGCCATCTTTATGCTAATGAAGCATGGGATATTTAAATCCCTGCTTCATTAGCAATTTCGATGTGCTTGATTTGCATCCCTCTGTTGACAGAGGGATGCAGTCTAGACGTAGCCTTAGATACATAGTCATTTCCCAATTTATGTGTGTGCAATTGACGGTTTCTTCAAAGTACTCTTTTTAAGTAGAGTACTTTGCATTTGTCCTTATTGAATTTCATCCTATTTACCTCAGACATTTTTTTTCTAATTTGTCTAGATTATTCTGAATTATAATCCTATCCTCTAAAGTGCTAGAAACTCCTCCCATCTTAGGATCCTGAATAGCTGGGATCCTCGAGTATTATAATGCCACTTATAAATCCATGATGAATCCACAACTTCAATAATGGATCGAGTTCTGGATACCCCATTTTTTAAAAAAGAGTGGAAGACATTCAAAGAAGGAAAACAAAGATGATAAGAGTATGGAATGGCATCCATAGGAGGAGAAACTAAAAAGATTAGGACTGTTTATCTTAGAAAAGAAATTATTGAGGAGAGATATAATGGTAGTCTAGAAAATCATGAATAGCATTGGAAAAAGTGAATAATGAAGGATTATTTCTCTTCCCCATGATACAAAAACCAGATAAATTAATAGACAGTAAAACAAGGACTTTTCTGCACATAACTGAACTGTGGACTACAGTTGTGCATGGTAGTTCTTATGCTCAAGAGAAATAGACTGACTTCAGAAAGCCTGGCTGTTGCAGATTCACCTGGGATGGGGGACACCCTGATTCAAATCACTGATTTGATCAGGGAAAACAGAGCTTTGAACCGAAGCCTATCAGAGCCTCTGTGAGTGATTCAACCACCAGGCTGTTGTCTCATCTGCTCGGGGGCTCTTTCTTGTTCTTATGCCCAGAAATTCCATCCTGCACGTGAGAACCCTTCCCAATGAAGGTTCAGGTGAAACAGACCCAGTCCAATGAAAAATATTGCAGCTAATGCCAAAACTCGAGGGCTACGTCTACACTGGCACCTTTTTCCGGAAATGCTTAAAACGGAATACTATTCCGTTTTCAGTTTTTCTGGAAAAGGAGCGTCTACATTGGCAGGCTGCTTTTCCAGAAAAGCCCCTTTTCCGGAAAAGCGTCTGTGGCCAATGTAGACACGCTTTTCTGGAAGAGAGCCCCGAGCGTCATTTTCGCGATCGGGGCTTTTTTCCGGAAAAGATTACTGGGCTGTCTACACTGGCCCTTTTCCAGAACAGTGTTCCGGAATAAGGACTTATGCCCGAGTGGGAGCAGAATAGTTTTTCCGGAATAGCGGCTGATTTTGTACAGTAGATCGTCGTTGCTTTTCCGGAAAAGCAAGCGGCCAATGTAGACATCTCGCAGCTTATTCCGGAAAAGCGGCTGCTTTTCCAGAATAAGTGGCCCAGTGTAGACACAGCCCCCAGGTATGTCCACACCACACACTTACTTCGGAATAAGCTATTCTGGAAGAAATAGCTTATTTCGAAATTGCATGTCTACACTACAGGGAAGCCTTCAAATTAGTCTGAGGCAGGCTCCCCTAATGTGGACACACTACCTCGATTTAGAATCCCAGGATACACTAGGGAGTAATAACTTTGTATGGCCTGGGGAAGAGCTATTTCAAAATAGGAGCAGTGGAGCATCCACACTACAGCCATTTTGAAATAGCTACTTCAGAATAGGTGTTAGTCCTCGTGGAATGAGCTTTACAGAAGTCGGAATGAGCCGTCCATTATGTTGAATTTATTCGTAAACCTATTTCATATAACAGACAGTCCTGTATCATGAGCTTTCGTAAGTAAAACCCACTTCATCTGATGCATTGGAGAAGATATACGAAGAGGTGAAAGAAAAAAGTGAGATCACGGCTGTTATTCTGAAATAATGCGACTATAGAGATGCACCCCAATTGACTTTGCAGGGGTCAGTCTAGCACTGCAGGTAATTATAGGCCTGATCTTGTGGGGTATTATTCTGCTCGTGAGAGGTGCTAGGCACTCTCTGTATTCCTATCAAAGTTAGCAGCAGCTGACAGCACCCACAGATTTGGGCCCTTAGTGAAGATCTGGCAATGTTTTCATTTATTCTGACAGTTTTCCGTTCCCCCCCGGTCTTAGTTAGTTGAAATAAGCTCTTGTTGATGAAGCCAAGATTTTCTTCTCAGTCACTTTATAAATCTATTTCAATCAATTAGTAAATGCAATTTTAAAAAACCCAAAAAACCACTGACACCAGCTTTAAATGCTGGCTCAATCATCTTAGCTTCCAGACGCAGCTCAGATTTCATCGAGCACCTAAATTCCACACATGGGTGATCTCACTTGCTTCTTTCCTTACCTCCCCTCTTCCTATAGCTTCTCCAACTCATCAGATACAGTGGGTTTTACCCATGAAAGCACATGATATATTTGTTACAGGAGTGTGTGTTATATGAAATTGAGTACTCCTTGCTTTTTGTAAATCTATGTAACAGAGGAAGCATTTGGGCTCATAGGGTATGTCTATACTACCACCCTAGTTCAAACTAGGGTGGTTAATGTAGGCATCCAAAGTTGCAAATGAAGCCCGGGATTTAAATATCCCGGGCTTCATTTGCATCTTGCCGGGCGCTGCCATTTTTAAATGCCCGTTAGTGCAGACTCCATGCCCGTGGCTACACGCGGCACGGAGTAGGTAGTTCAGATTAGGCTCTCTATTCCGAACTACCGGTACACCTCGTTCCATGAGGAGTAACGGTAGTTTGGAATGGAGAGCCTAATCCGAACTACCTACTCAGTGCCGCGTGTAGCCGCAGGCACGGAGTCTGCACTAATGGGCATTTAAAAATGGCGGCACCCGGCAAGATGCAAATGAGGCCCGGGATACTTAAATCCCGGGCTTCATTTGCAACTTCGGATGCCTACATTAACCACCCTAGTTCGAACTAGGGTGGTAGTGTAGACATACCCATAGGCATTCAACAAAAGAGGGTCAGAGCCACACCTGGCACAAATCATTGCAGCTCCTTTGAGGTCACTGAATCAGTAACAAAACGTAGGTTTCCCTTAGAGAGCTCCTATCAAAACACTGATGGAGTTCCACCATGCTTAATTTAGGAGATTTGATGAGATCATAGTCCAAAGCAGGGTTGGCTGCAGCATCCTTCTGGGTTCCCAACCCTTTCCTTTCACAGAAAGACATATTCTATAGGTCCAAAGATTTGGGGGAAGGGATGAAAGAGGTGTAAGCATCACTCAGTGTATGTTGCTATGGTACTACTAAGCCCTTGACTGGCTGGGGTTCTGTACTGCTGACAAATATGCAAATAAGTTATGTTATATTGGTACTAAAAAAATACAATCATTGTGTAGATAACCAGCCAGGAACGTGAGCGACTGCACATGGCAACAGTCAATAAAAAAAAAGAGATCCTCCCCAAGAAGCGTATTTTTACATCTATCACCCATGCTGGCAACCCAACTGAGCCAAATATGGAGAGCTAAAGGAAAAGTTGAATAGCAGGCCCCCTTCTCCCACCAGAGCAGGAGCAGCTGCTGAATCCTGAACAGTGCTGGGAACCACAAAAAAAAATTTCAAGAGGAAATATATATGAAGCAGAACAGAAGTTTGGGCCTCTTCCCACCTGCTTGCTGGCTGATGTGGAGCTGCCACGAAATACTACAAATTGGGCAAGCTGGTAGGTGATGCTAGGCAATGTGAGAGAGCATGTGGGATTTAAATCTTTGGTGGTCCTGCGCCCACACTATTCAATGGTAAAACTCCCACTGATTTCAATGGGGCTCCTACTGCATGACTGTGGATAACCTCAGAATCTGTGTACTCTATGCCTACTTGAATATTTTTGATACCATAAATGTTACCTCCTGACCCCTAAATTTTCCTGGGCAAAATAACCCTGACTTGCTTACAAATAAGTATGAAATTATTCTCCAAGAACTGTGTCAAAACACAACCACTTACAAAAGCATTACGGAGGTGTTTGTGTCTGCGGCTATAGAATTCTGTAATGCTTCTTTAAAGCAGGGGTATGTTCAACTGAAGAAGACACTGCAACACAGTTATGACTGCTACTGCTGATCCAGCACAGCAAACATCTAAGGAACCAGTAGCATGTCAGACGTACTGCAGCTTGGAGTCAAGTGAAGCCATGTCAGATGCTAGGCTGTCTAGGCACAAGCCTAGTGGGTCCTCACAAGGGCACAGACATGGGGATCAACTAGAAGCTATTTCACTAGGGGTGGCAGAAAGGGGAAGGCTGGAATAGCTGTAATTCATCATAAAAAAACTGTCCCAGTCTTGGCCCAGGGGAGGCAGTTTCCTAGAGGTCAGGGCTCCTCTGGTGCCTCTCCATTCCAGTATCTGCTAGAGGCAAATCGCAGCTAGGTTTCCAAGTTGGGATCGGATACTGGTGTGTCTCATTGAATCTCTTGCACTGGCTCTCTGTTTCGTCTGTGTTGCTTCCCCTCAAACCCTTCCCAGACCTGAACCAGGCTGCAATGCCCAATGGTCACACCTTGTTCCACATGTGTGTCACCGCCCACCCCTCCCCTTCGCCCTGTTGCAGCTTTGCTCGGTGCTCTCCTCTGCATTCAGCTTCCCTGCTGTTCCACTTGCCATGTGGCTGCCTCCTTCCCAAGTGCAAGGTTACTTCCTGGATCAGGGTCTTTCCTTAGGGTATGTCTACACATCAAAGTTACTTCAAAATAACAGCCATTATTTCGAAATAACTTTACTAGCATCTACACAAGCCGACCGCTATTTTGAAATTAATTCGAAATAGCAGAAGGCTTATTTTGAAATTGATAAACCTCATTCCATGAGGAATAGTGCCAATTTTGAAATTGCTATTTCCAAATAAGTGCTGTGTAGATGCTTATTTTGAAATAGGGAGCCTACAGCCCTTCCCAGGGTGCCCTGCTGGCCACTGTGGCCTCAACCAAGAAAACTCCTCTCCCTCCTCCTCTCCCCAGAGCCCTTAAAAGGGTAGAGTCTGGCCACAGTGCCTGTGCCAACTCCAAGCCTGCCAGCCCAAGACAGTATTCACAGCCCCTGACCCAGTGGTCCCAACATGAGCCAGCAAGCTACTGGCAGCCAGCCCTCCACTGGTCCCCAGGACCAGTTCCCCAGCTCCCAGGAGCCTGCCAGGGGCTGGAAAAGGCAGGCGCCTTCTTGGTCCAGGGCAGAGATCATGGATCTCATTCAGGTTAGGAAGGATGCCCCCAATGTCCATGATCTCCGCACTAGATGGAGAAATGCATCGGTCTATGGCAGGATAGCTGCCAGCATGGCCAGCAAAGGCCACATCCACACCCAGGAGCAGTGCAGATGAAAATAAAAGAGCTTCGGCAGGCATATGTCAGGGCCACAGGGGGCAGGTACCAACCAGGGGCACGCACACCAAGCTGCCCCGATTTCAACACCCTGGACTGCATCATTGCGGGGAGGGACGGTCCGTGCTCCCCAGGTGGTCGACAGCCCTGGGGCAGAGGGACCTGACTAGGGCATCGAGAAGGAAGAGAGCCAGGAGCCACAGCAGACCAGGTGGAGCATGCTGAGCAGCCAGAACCCCTGAGCTGCCCCAACGGACCTGTCGCCAGTGTCATCCGAGGTCGGGGAGGCAACAACAGGTAAGTGCCATCACTGTCCCCTTATGCAGGGGGGAGAGGGACAGAAACCAGGGACTGCGCGTGTGGGCCTTGCTGTCCACGGATCACGCAGCAACCTGTGCATGTGCGAGCATGTGCCATGCCACCCCTGGGCATGTGGCCCCAGCTGGCTGCCACACAGGGGCCTTACCCTGTTAGCCACATGTGTGTGTGAAGAGGCATGACATTCTCCTGACTTCGAGGTGGGACACAGCAGGACGCCCTCTCTCCACAAGGCCACTCTACACAGAGGTAGGGGACATCTCTCCCTGCCACACACACACTATATACAGCACAGGGGCATGGGTGTGGTCTCGGGGCAGCTCCCACTCCCGGGGATAGCAGGTCATTCCAAACATGGCCTCTGTGCGAGCACATCAGCTCTGATGGTGCAGGGAATGGTCATCCTCACCTTGCAGAGCGGGGCTGGGCTTCACCCACTGTTTCCCCAGGGATAACTGACCACTTCTCTTGTTTATTCACAGCCACACCAGCTGCTATTTCGAAAGGCATTTTGTGTGTATACACGTTATTTCAAAATATCTAATTAGATATTTCGAAATAGCACTGTAGTGTAGACGTACCCTTAGAGATCTTCCCCCGCCCTTTACTGTTTAAAGCATGTTTCTCAAAGTGGTCCACTCTGAGACACCTGCTAACGGGCCACTGTGGTTTGTTTATTTGCCGGCTCCCATTGGCTCTGGTTCACTGTTTGCAGCCAATGGGACTGCTTTGAGAAACACTGGTCTAAAGGAAGAGGATGTGCCTGCCTGCCCACCCTGCAGGGGAAGAGGGGCTTGGTGAGAATGATAGATTCCTGCTTAGCAGTCATCAGAGTTAAGGAGAAAAATCTTCCTAGGAAGAAAACTTGGTCTCTGGCCCAAGAACTTTGAGGCTAAAGATCTGATCCTGCACCACCTAACTCAATGTGAGCTTTGCCTAAGCAGCCAGTCCTGCAAAGTGTTGATTGCTCAACTCCTGAAAATGCAGAGCCTGCAGCTTCCAGGGGCTCTGCACCCGATAAGATCACGCTCTTGGGCTATGTCTATACTACGCCCTCTTCCGAAAGAGGAGGCTTTTCCGAAATTTGGCCCAATGTAAATGGGCCACATTTTGGAAAAGCCACTTCTGAGAAAACTATCGGAAAAAGATACTCAAATTGCAGAGTGCAATTTGCGTACCTTTTTCTGATAGATCAGTGTTGTCTAGACATAGCCCCAGTAAGAAAGTCTTCACTGTTTAGATACCCAGGAGCTCACCTTGCTGCAAGCAGACTGCCCCTTCTCAAAAAGTTGCTGATCCGTGAATGATGAAAGACTTTGTGAGAAAGCCTCTATTGCATGTGAAAAATATTGTGGAAACAGGCACCAGAAGCCACAATTGTAAGCAAAGTCCAAAGAGACATGGCTTATGAGTCTCTTAGGGTAGGCCAATGCACCAAAGACAGACCTTAGGCTTGCCCCTCCGGCTCAGGCTACAAGGTTGTTTCATTGGTGTGCAGGCTTCCAGGCTTGGTCTGGAGTCGGAGCTCTGGGACATTCCCACTGTATAGGGTCCTAGAGGCCAGGCTCCATCTAAACCTGAACATCTACACAGCATTGAAACAGCTCCACAGCCTGAGTCCTGCAAGCGCAAGATGGCTGCCATGGGCCAGCTGCTGGTTCTTTGCTGTGTAGACATATCCTCAGACTCATTGAAAAATTAACCCTATCTCAGGTTACACTCCAGCCATGCCTGCCACCACGTGGTTCTCCTCTCATTTCTGGCTGCATGCTCTCCTTTCATAGAGGGACAATTTAATGGTCTGCTGTTTCTTGGAAAAGGGACTTCACTTGAATGTTCAGACTAGAATCTTAGACTTACTGGAGGTTTTCTTTTTTATGAGGTGATTAGCCTATGAATGAGACAGGAAGGGTTTCTGGTCTTGTGACTTCTTTTGCCAAACGGCTTTTGCATATTAGCTCCTAACGCCTGCATTGACTGAGGGGTGGATGGATTTATCGGTGAGTCTTCAAACCTCCCCTCCCACTCCATTAGCATGCCTAGTCTCTTTCTAAGCCTAGTCCTCTGGAAGAGTGGAATTAGGACCTCTGGTCTGTTTTCTTCCATGACATTTCATGAGTGAGTTCAGAGCCCTCTCTAATGGAACAGGAACAGCCAGCGGAGTAGTGAACCTCACTACACTATCTGACCAATGCACTGCAGCCAAAATCTGGCCATATCTCCTCTGGAAATGAGTAGGTGCCTATTCCATTTGATCCTAACAACCTAAACAATCTTACAGGAGAAGGGGTTCTCACTCTTTCTCTCACCCTTCCACATTTCCACAGCTATCAGAATAAGCCACACATCCTGCTAGCCCAAAGGTGAGCAATAAAATAGTAGCAGTTCACCAGAGTTAGTCCCGGTGGGCCACTGCTGCTATATTTACCTGCACCCTCTGCATCTCCCATTGGCTGGGAATGGCGATACACAGCCAATGGGAGCTGTGTTTCCCCATAGCTGCAGAGGTACAGATAAATATGGCAGAGTGGGGCCAGCCAGGGGCTAACCTTGGCAGACTGATCTGGCCCGCAGGCCAGTATTTACTCATCCCTGTGCTAGACAGAAGGCCCTTACAATGTGGGGTGAGGTTCAGCATGCAGAGCTCTGAATCACCTGCCTTTAATGAACTGAATGCCTTTGCAAGAGCCACGGCTTCAAGCTGGATTTCTGCAATGATGACATTTGCATTTACTACACAATTACTTGTCTTCTTGAGGAACAAAAGGATCATTGGATTCCTTGGGGGAAAACAGCTCGACCAGTATGTCCATGGAGCAGGGAATACTCCCTGCTCCAAGAGCTGGATTTATCTCCTCTTTACAGCTGGCCATTGCTTGAATGTCAAATATTTATTGAATCCACGTTTTTCACTGGAATTAAGAATTTCCCCAGAGAAAATGTTTGTTGTAGGGAACATGTAGGCAGTGCAATTTCGCCCATTCTGTGCCGATTGTTCATGTTTTTCACTGGTGCTGCTGCTGTTCCTTGGAAATCAATATCGTATTACATTATGCCTGGGGCATTCAGCTGTGTTCCGTGCATTTAGTGAGTTACCTCCTGGTGAATGGATCCCATGGGAGCTTCCAGGACCAACGCAGTAGTAAACATGCAACTGCCACCAACACAGCACATGGATATCACCCAATGGCTCAGATACCGGAAGAAAAAGATTTCATAGACAACAGCTCATTGTATGCTTTTGTTTGTGTTTCAACATTGAGTCGATCACGTTCTTTCAGTACCGCCCTTGGATGACTCAATGCATGGCTCAAGAAGATACAAGATGACAAGGCACATTTGTATTTCCTGCTCTTAGATGCAGTGAGGTGAAGCGTTAGCATGTTTGGTTCCGGACAAAGGGAGCAGAAATAACACTAGTACTTAGCACTTGTACCAGACTTCACCTGTTCAAGGCTTTAACCATTAGTTAGCATATTACTGATGGTATGAATATGGCAGCATTTTCTCCCAGAGTTGGGCAAAATGATCCTGTGTATTTAAGTCACTCAAACACAGCTCTTATTGAAAGAGGTGGTAGCTCATGGGAACAGAGGGTATGTCTACACTACAGCACTATTTCGAATTAACTTAATTCAAAATAGTTAATCCAAATTAAGCTAATTTGAAATAATGCATCTATACACAAAAACCATTTCGAAATAGCGTTTTGCTATTTCGAAATAGCGCGTCCACACTGAGTGGACCCTGAACTGAAGTTAAGGCTGGCCGGAACAAGTGCCAGCAGGGCATCAGGTTAGGACTTAATGTGTGGGGCTGCTGCCTGAGGCTAACTGAGCTCCAGGCTTAAAGGGACCCTACCCCCACCCCAGACAGACAGTTCTTAGGGTTCTTCCCTTGTTTGTCTATTTCGATGAGGGACAGCAAAGCAATCCTGTCTTGGAGTGCCCTGAGTGCCCACACTCAGGACACCACAGCACTTGGCCACATGGGCACGCCGAATAACTGCTGTTATTTCGAAATAACTTTGTAGTGTAGACATACCCAGAGCAATCTTCACCTATAAGTCACCAGTTCAAATTGAGCCCAGGTCTGTAATGATTCTAAGTTCTTATAATACGACAGCTGGGTAGTACCCTATGTGAAGTGACTGAATAGGGATCAGCCCTGTTCCTAGCTAACAGGTCTCCCTTTGCATTTAGTGGTACTTCTTGGCACTCTAGTGAGAGACAGCAAGTATCTGAAGGGTCCATGAAGACACAGCTTCAGCATGCCCCATTAGCTGAGCACTTGGGTGGCCACCCAGGAGAGATTCAAATGACACCCAGCTGATTAGTATAGTGCCCACAGCTGGCAGCATGTATTTCTACTGGTGGTGCACATCTGCACATGAATAGAAAAATTAGAGGGAACACTGCTCAGCTCTGTGCTCAATTCTGAAGTGGGGGTCCCTGCTAGATGAAATGGTGTCCTCTGTCTATGTTGCACCTATACACTGGGGATATGGAGAGAATATGTCAATCTGATGCCTTTCTTTTGCATTTAATCCACAAAGAAAATGAAATGAGGAAGATTGTTTCCAAATTAAAACCTTTACATTAACCTGGTTTGGAGACCATCCTTAGGACCATAGACTGAGCTGAGATAATTGATAGAATGACAGACTGTAGAGTAAAAACCAGACTTACGTCAAAGAAATGACACCATTCAGCTGGAAAAGCTGCTCTCTCCCATCCTGGAACTTAGGCCAGGCTTCAGTATGCAATCACATCCAAATCTGTCTGGGTTGGCCTTAGTTTTACCCTATCAGAGACGAGAAGCAACCCAGTGGAACACTTAGCCATTGTAAGTAGAGTTTTGGGAGCCAAAGTTGATGGAGGGAAGCTGCTTGCTCAACTTAATGCAGAGCTGGGAGGTGAAAGCTGATTCAGAAGAGCATGTGAAACTGTCAGTCTGGTGCAAACACTTTCTGCTGATTGTGTCACACTCAGCTTCCTAAACAGGGAGCTCAGAAGCTGGGTCCTATTTGCATGAATTTCACATCCCTCTCTTTGGCTGAGAACACACTCTGCTGCTCGACGGACAGCTCCTTTCTGACTCAGTGCTCTAATTATATTTTACAGCTGAAATATGGCACTTATGTCAAAGCTGATGGGTAAAAGTCTACAAAAAGCAGCTGCTTTTCAGTAGTTTTCCTCTTCATTCATTTCCATGACTTTCCCCTCATGCTCCTCCTTCTCCCCCTCTCCCCTCCTCCATCCTAGTTCAATTTTCCAGGTTCTAGTAACTCTGGAGAGAGAGAGAGAGAAAGAGAGAGAGTTTCAGAGGAGTAGCCATGTTACTCTGTAACTGAAAAAACTTAAAACGGTAAATACTCCCACAGCACCTTAGAGACTAACAAAAAACGTAGATGGTATCATGAGCTTTCATGGACACAATGGGCTACCACTGTTTTTTAATTTTTTTCTGGAGAGAGAGAGAGATTCAGAAACTCCATACTGCCTCCTTTTGACTAATGGTCATTCTCTTAATGTATTCATTTATTTTGCATTTCCAGACAGCACTCCTTAGGCCAGGGTGGAAAACCTATTTTGGGTCAGGGGCTGCTGACCCACAGAAAAATCAGTCAGGAGCTGCACTCAAATGAGAAGCAAAAGAATCAAATAAACCTTCACTGATGTGGCCCATGAATGAGGAGAAATACACTCCCCATATTCCCCTCACACACCAGAGCCTGTGGGGGGGGGGGGGGGTGGCTGGTATATTTTGTCTGCTGCAGCCCCACAGTGAGTTGATGGTGGGAGGAAGGTGAGGACTGAAACGCCAGTGCAGGCTCTCCATTGTTGGGGGGGTAGGGAGCTCCAAGCCTTGGGGGCCAGATCCAGGCAAGCCAGGGGTTACATCCAGCCCCTGGGCCTTAGGTTCCCCACCCTGCCTTGGGCCCTGGTCAGCAAGTAGTAGAGAGACGAACGACTCTGGGAGGGGGGTAGTTTGTGGCTTGCACCCACCACAGTGCCTGTTGGAGGTGTTTTTCCTTATAGGCTGGTAGCCAGTGTGATACTGGTTCCTCAGCACAGAAATGAGGGGGAGAATGTCTGGAAGTTAGTTATAGCACCTTGATTCTGAGGACCAGATGTTACTAGGAGCTGTGGCTGGGCTGCTCTACATTGCATCATTGGTACAAAGTCTTTAATGCCCCCTACATCAGTGGAGGATAGACTTAGTAGAGGTCCAGTCAGACACACCCTCTCTCTTCCAGTCATACATACCCTCTCTCTTCTGGCTGAGGCTGATTGGGCCAGAGTTTTGAGAGAGCTGCAACACATCTGAGCATCTTAGAGGGGGCAAGGGGACCATAATTTGGCCACAAATGTAAGCTAAATGACCAGTGACACCCTGGGGAATTTAGCTTACATTTGTGGCCAAATTATGGCCCCTTTACCCCCTCTAAGATGCTCGGATGTGTTGCAGCTCTCTCAAAACTCTGGCCCAATCAGGCTCAGTCCCAGAGCAGTGCCAAACAAACAGCCTCACAGTCATCCCTCAGAGGGAGTGGTGAGTGTCTCACCCTTTTACAGATAACACACACAGTACGGTGAAGTTAGTGTCACAGTGATGTTAGAGCTTAGGAATGCCTGGACAGCCAGCCTCATCCTCACACCAGCCTGATTCTCTCCTATGACTTTATTCACCTCACTGGATGTTGGAGCTTTTCCTGCGGGACGGTTACTCTCTGGGCATCCCTAGGTATAAACTGCAACACCCTTTCTGCTGCTCCTTACAGCCAGACAGATGTAGTGGAGGGTTAAAAGCAGGAGGGAAGCTGGCCTGCAGCAGCAGGACCACAGCATGGCTATCAGAAGGACATGATCTCTCATTTAGCTGCAGTAAATGACAAATTGTGTCCAGGCAAGCCTGCCTCCTTTGGAGACCACAAAAGTGATGGTTTCTCATTTCCGAGGGTGTGTCTAGACTACAGGGTTTTGTAGACAAAAGCGGACTTTTGTTGACAAAACTATACCTGTGTGTCTACACTACCGCCGAGTTCTGTTGACAGTAAGTTGACAGAACGCAGCAGTTTTGTTAACGGCGGTGAACCTCATTCTACGAGGAGTAATGCCTTTTTTCGACAGTTATGTTGAAAAAGGGCGCTATTGCATCCACACTGTGCTTTTTCAAAAGAGAGAATCTAGACTTTGTTGAAGAAGCAGCTTACTTTGTCAACAGAACTGGGTGTAGTCTAGATGCTCTTTTCAACAGAGGCTTTGTCGACAGTATCTGTCGACAAAAGCCTGTAGTCTAGACATACCCCTAGAGTCTGACTGAAGGACGAAGGGGGACAGGGTACGTTCAAGATGCTGTTCAAGTGCTTTGCAGGACTGGACAGTAGCTATTTTCTCCATTTCCACATGAACATTCAATGTAATGTTATTCGGAGTCCTCAGCAAAATTAAAATGGAAGAGGAAAGATCAGGAGTTTGAGAGGCAAATGCAGTTTCCTTTCATTGGTTCAATTTGAACACTCAGAGGAGAATTTAAAGGTGACTTCGATGTCCCAATGGCATTTCCATTTTTTTAAATTAAACAAATGAGCCCATTCAGTATAATTTTTTGAAATATTTTGTTTGACCCAGATCTGCATTTTTCCATGAAAAAGTTTCATTTAATCAGTTTCATCCCCTCCACTGACCCAGGCTGGATTTGAATGAATGACACAAAAGCTGAACAAATCTGAACCTTTTCATCACCTTGTCATTCTCCTCTCATTGTACATTTAAGATAGCACCATTCCTGTGGCTACTGCTGGGAAACAGAAGTTATCCAAAGAGAACTGATTCTGAGAAAAGTTTGCCCTCCTATAATGAAATATTTTTGAAGCAGTTAATTAAATTACTTGCAAAATTTCCTTATTCCTTATTTTCAGGCAAGGCCACATTTTAGGCCACATGTCTTGTTAATGCCTTTAATTGATTCTTATTCATATCAAAGGTGCTTTTATTTATATGGTTTGTTATTTACCTATTACACTACCAATAAACAAAAATCATACATTATCCTCTTAGTCAAATTATGTCTGTAAACAGGCAGGCATGTGCCCATTTTGTATACGAGTATGAGCTTTAGGCAATCTTTCAGATATCAGGGGCCCAGCATATTGAGTGCCTTGAAGAAAAGGACCAAGATTTGATAACTTCCACTATTAATATGGAGTTTGCATATGGCGAAAGATACCTACCGCTTTTGCAGACAGAATCAGGTATAGGGAAGGCACAAAATCAGAGGTTGGTTTGAGATTTTCTGAAAACATTCCCTTAAATTGTACTAACGAGTCAAAGTACTGACCCTTTGGTCCACTTTATACTTCAATGCAGGTGGGAGGTAAGAAGATCCTAGTTCATGTTCCATTGATTTAGTTGGGATTGGTCCTGCCTTGGGGAGGGGCCTGGACTTGATGACCTCCTGAGGTCTCTTTGGGTATGTCTACACTACCTCGTTAATTCGAGCTAGGTAGGCAAATCAGGGAACCTGAGTTGCAAATGAAGCCCGGGATTTAAATATCCTGGGCTTTATTTGCATGTTCCCGTACGGCCGCCATTTTTAAATCCCCCTTATTCCGAACGAACTGCCCGCGGCTACACGTGGCAGTTTAAAATTAATCCGAACTAAGTTCTTAGTTCGGATTAACTGTTACGCCTCGTGGAATGAGGCAGTTCGTGTAGCTGTGGGCAGTTCTAATCGGACTAAGGGGGATTTAAAAATGGCGGCCAGATGGGAATATGCAAATAAAGCCTGGGATATTTAAATCCCGGGCTTCATTTGCAACTCTGGTTCCCTGATTTGCCTACCTAGCTCGAATTAATGAGCTAGTGTAGACATATCCTTCCAGATCTATGATTCTATGATTGAAAATGGAAAAAAAAATCCTGTAAATGTTTTGATAAACGTTGACAACGAATTTCAGTTCAGTCTGTCTGCATCCAGTTTGCAGTCATGCTCTGCAAACATAGTATTAGCCAGGATGGTACTTTCTATCTCTTTCCGTTGAGCCAGAGATGCCAGGCAGCTATAGGGAGGGATTGATTGGATCTTCTCCTGAGAGTGAACTGAATTGTCCTAAAATGCCTCAGGGTATGTCTACACTACCCTCCTAGATCGAACTAGGAGATCTAGTTCCCAGGCTTCATTTGCATAAACTGGGTGCCGCCATTTTTAAATCCCTGCTCGTTCGCACCCCGTGCCGCGCGGCTACACGCGGCACGAACTAGGTAGTTCGGACTAGGCTTCGTAGTCCGAACTACCGTTACTCCTCATGGAATGACATACCCACAGAGAGTCTCAGCGTTTACTGGAAGAAGCCAGAGAGGGGAGTTCCAGATTGTAATGCCAGGTTTTCCATTGCCCATTCTCACCTAAATAATTTCTACTTCTTCCAACAGAAAGCATGCTGAGCTGACTATAAATCACAAAGGACACGACCATCTCTTCCATTCACAATGAAGGGGAACAGCATTCCTGGCTTAGACTGACAAGAAATAAATACTCCTTTGTTAGCTGAACTTACATTTTCCTCTCAGACCATCAACGTCTATTTATTTACTGCTCTTAATGCAATGTTCCAGATGGGGTATTCTTTGCTTATTTTCCTCAGTCAGTCAATTCCTTCCCTCTGACTTGAGCATGGCTCTCTAATGGAAGATCTGAAGATATCTTCCTGGAAAGGTCCAGAGGTTACAATATTTCGTGACTGTTTCTTTCTGTGCAGGGTGTAGACAAGAGGGTTTTAAATAACTCTAAGCTGATGGATTGAGGTACTAGGCACATTTTCACCAGACATTTTTACCCTGGAGGGTATTGCCTGGCACAGTCAGAACTGTCCTATCCAGTGTGGATAGCCAAATAACAAAAGGAATCCCCATACGTGGCTCCTACCCAAGAATAAGGACGATATTTGCTCTATGTATTAACTGAGACTCAAGCATATCCTTGTGAGGTGATAAACCAATTTTTCAGATAAACTGAGAGATTAATCTGCTTAAAGGTTACAGGGTAACACAAATATCCCCTGCTCTCAATGCCAAAATAAAATGACTTTATGTTTCCATAGCTGGGCACCTTTCACTTGCTTCCCCCCCCCCCCCCCCCGAAAACGAACAAAAAGCAAATTGCACCTAATGGAATTTTGGAGCTTCCTTTTGATTATCTACCCTGATGTAAGTGTGTGTGGTGGAAGGAAGGAGAGGTGGTGGTAAGTGAATGAGCTGTCAGACTTGCTCCTAAGCTACAGTCCTTTGGCCTTGCTTCACTGATTTATTGATTAAAACACTTGCTTTGTGGAAAGACTTTTCATGGTGTTCCATCTTATTTTCATAATAATAACAGAGAAAGGCCCCAGGGGCAGGGACAAAAATTAGAAACATTCACACATTCGAAATGGTACGAAAATAATTGCTGTCATTTTTAAAAAGCATAGGAACACACGATGCTGCTACAGTGGAAGCCCCACCAGCCAATCAACAAGCCCCCAGACACTCTGGGTTCTGCAAGAGCACAAGGGTGAAAATCAACTCAAGTCACATTCTGGCAATCAATATTTCATTATCAATCTGTTATTGTTTCAATGAGTTTCCACTTCAGATTCTTAGCCGCAGATAGTGAATCTTGCAAATCAGCAGGAGTTTTTGGATGAGAAAACAATTTTTGCCCCTCATCTTCTCTCAAATATGGGCTACTGGGGAAGCCTACTCCTTCCCAAGTCCTTAGGCCATACAGTATGTTACAAATCCGCTTTCAACTGCGCCAAGTCATTCCATGCTGGGCGAGACAGGAGCCTGTTAACATTTCTGAGCACTGGGAACAGAGCAGGCGCCCCTTTCAGTGGGAGTCACTTAAATGGACAGGTAGCATGCAGCAGCGACAGCTTCCATTATACAAGCATTGGGCAGAGTGGACACTAAAGAAGGACAATTTGTTTTGCTTTTACACTCGGACTAGTGAGATTAGAGACGTTATCACAGTTAGAGACTAGTGAGATTAGAGACGTTATCACAGAACACCAAGCGGTGAGGTGATCCCACATGGAAGAGGAGGAAAGCACATCTCACTAACATGCAGTAGACACATGAGGCCTGAAAAGCATCCGAGATGCACACACTATACCCACATCCCATTCAGAAATCTCACAATATACAAGTCAAGTGTTGCCCAAGGGCTAGTGCACTAAATGGGGACTCAGATTTCCTGGAGTTCTATTCTCTGCTCAGCCACTGGTATGTTGGGTGAGATTGGGCAAGCCGCAGCATTGCTCCATGCCTCAGTTTCCCCCTCTGTAAAACAGAAATAATGATGCTAACTGCCTTGGTAAAGCATGTTGAGAACTACTAATGCCAAATATTATATTATTATATACACAAATATAATCAAATAAGTCATCTTGCCTTCTGCAGTTGGGTCAGCTCCTCGGATTTATTTTCTAAGCAAAACCAGTTGATGCAGAGAGGTGAAAGTATCAACTATCTAGTTTAAGGCTGCATGTTTGGGAAGGGTTTCAGCTGGAAATATAAACTATAAGGGAGAGCATGCATAATGGGGGTGTGCTTTATAATATTTGAGGTCCATTAATACACACACACACACACACACACACACACACACACACACACACACACACACATCTAGGGCTGTATTTTAAAGATTGCACTCTAGACAAAGTATGAAGCTTGGAGTCTGCCCCAGTTCCCACCCCCCATGCTTGACTTCCTTGACTTGACACTCCAGAGCGACCTATATGTCTGGAATGGCAAACACATATGATATAAACTGATCAGCCAGCCAGAGCCCATCCGAGACCTGACAATCCTGCTGGTGAAGACTTCGTAAAGGTAAGGAAGGATGGGGTGAATGGGAAAAGAGGAGGGGATAAAAGAACATTGGGTCCTGAATGGCCCTACATTTGGATTAGCCAGGGTCCCTAGTCAGTTTTCAAAGCAACAACCATGAGGGTTTACCTGCCTAGACAGATTACAGTCATAGATGGATTAAAAAGATCCCAGCTTTCTAGCCATTAAAAGCAAGAACTTCCTTTGATTTGCAGTGTATCCCTTTTTAATGAGTGCTTTTTACCAAATCATTTTTGAAGCTCAGTGCCAGGTGAGAATCTAACCAACTCCCTGTATACCTTTGCTGTTGAACCTAATTTAAGACATCACCTCCATCAATTGCATGCAGTCCATTTGGAAAACTGATTAAGTGAGTCAGAATAGTTTTGTGAGCCACAAAAATAACCTTGGCTTTTGGAGGAGGAAAGCTCACTGCACACACATTTCTGCCTTTGTTCTGTATTTTCGCCTTTGTCTTTTGAAATCCAACAATCAGAGGAATTAAAAGGATTAAAAAGCATGCATGCTAAAAGTGGTGACATCATACATCAAAGCAGGTGTTATGCCAAGAGGAATGGGAGCCAAGGAAAGTGACAGCTTCAAAGTAAAGCTCCAAAGCAAATATGTGGACTTGGCAACAAGTGGATCCCTGGGAAAACAACAGCAATTCGGGACACAAGGGAAACAAAATGCCCAAGTCAATTCCTTATAGGCATCACCTTCAAAATCACTGCCTGTTACAGAGCCATTTCACCAACGTGTGGCCTCTCAGGGTATGTCTACACTAAAGCACTAATTCGAACTAACTTAATTTGAATTAGTGTAGCCAGACACAAACCCCATCTTGTTTTTCCACGAACCCCATCTCGTTTTTCTCCCCCCCCCCCCAAAGAGCAAGAGAAAGGCAGTCAGCCTTTGATGCCCTGGGAACGCAGGTGTGGTGCCTGTCCCTGACTCTACCATAAACAGAAACCAGACAGTAAATGGGCTAGCTGACGACTGGGAGGCCTCCCGTCGCCGTGATGGCTAGTATCAGTGATTGACACACCTACACTGTCTCGGGAGAGGAATCTTCGCCCATCACATACCAGAGGTGCCCATTGTCTGCATCTTCCCAGGTATGAATTATGCTTTGCACCCTTCGTGGGAAACTTGGCATTCAAAGCCATTTTTCCTAATTGGCCACTTGAGACCAGGAAGAAGCCTGTGTGACCCAAGGGGTATAAAGAGGGTTGAGTTGCCCGTCCAATTCTGGGCACCACCAGGAAAACTCGTCTGCCCCCCTCCCGGCCCCGGAGCCCTTAAAGGGGCACGGTCTGGCTACGGTGCCCGTGCCAGGTGCAAGCCACCTGGCATGGCTCGAGCCAGCCACCCGTTGCCACCCAGACCTCCCCCTCTTCCCGGGACCAGGCTAGCGGCTCCCGGGAGCCTGCCCGGGGCCGCAAGAGGCGGGCACCCGCCTGGTATAGTGAGGAGATCATGGACCTCATCCAGGTTTGGGGAGAGGCCTCTAACGGCCATGACTTCCGCACTAGGCACAGGAAAGTGGCCATCTAGCGCAGGATAGCTGCCAGCCTGGCCACCCAGGAGCAGGTGTGCATGAAAATCAAGGTGGTTGAGTGAGACCCCGATCCTGAACCCTGATCTTAGAACATAAAAACATAAGAATGGCCGTACTGGGTCAGACCAAAGGTCCATCTAGCCCAGTCTGCCGACAGCGGCCAACACTAGGTATCCTGGAGGGGATGGACCGAAGACAACGACCAAGCCATTTGTCTCGTGCCATCCATCTCCAGCCTTCCACAAACAGAGGCCAGGGACACCATTCCTACCCCATGGCTAATAGCACTCCATGGATCCAACCTCCATGACTTTATCTAACTTCTCTTTAAACTCTGTTATAGTTCTAGCCTTCAGAGCCTCCTGTGGCAAGGAGTTCCACAGGTTGACTCTTTGCTTTGTGAAGAACAACTTTCTGTTACTAGTTTGAAGCCTGCTACCCATTCCTTTCCTTTGGTGTCCTCTAGTCCTTCTATTATGGGGACTAATGCTTTTATGGACCTCTATCATATCCCCCCTCAGTCTCCTCTTTTCTAAGCTGAAAAGTCCCAGTCTCTTTAGCCTCTCATCATATGGGACCTGTTCCCAACCCCTGATCATTTTAGTTGCCCTCCCCTCTCCCAGCCTCTCTCTTCCCCTCTCCCACCTCCTTTTCCCAGTCTCCCCCAGTTTTGTTCAATAAAGACAGATTCCATTTTGGAAGACACGTTATCTTTATTTTGTACATCAAGAAGAGGGGCTAGGGAAGGGTAAGTGGAAGGAGGTGAGGGAGGAATGGGGCATGAGCCCCCGATGGGGAGGACTGGGCTGGCTCTGCGGGCTTCTGGGGGTGGAAGCTTTCCTGCAGCCCCCCAATTGTCCCCTCTCCCCAGATGGCAGCCTGCGGCAAGTGCAGCCGGGCTGATGGCCGAGTGCTGTGATGTGCCCAGTGTGGGCACTCAGGGCACTCCAAGCCATGACTGCTTTGCAAGCGGGGCACCCCTGAGAACTGTCTGTCCGGGGTGGGGGTCGGGACCCTTTAAGCACAGCCCTCGGCTAGCCTGAGAAAGCATCTCCACGCTCTAAATACTCCTCTGATGCCCTGCCGGCACTGCTTCCAGCCATCCTTAACCCCGCTTCAGGGTCCACTTAATGTGGACGCGCTAGTTCGAATTAGCAAAACACTAATTCGAACTAGTTTTTAGTTCTAGCTGCGTTAGTTCGAATTAGCTTAGTTCAAATTAACTAATTCGAACTAAGTTAGTTCGAATTAGCGCTGTAGTGTAGACATACCCTAACTCTTTTTGTTGCAATATGAAATGTGTCCTGACTCTATAGTAACACTCCCGTGCACTGAGGTCCCCTCTCAGCTAATGGGCTTCTTGTTCTCTCATTTCATTTGGCACAAATTCAAGACCTTCACTCTTCACTTTATTCTTATAAACTCCCCTTGGAGATTAGCTTTGCAAAAGAAATCCCACCATCACAGGATTAGCATTCATCTACACATCTCAGAGGCCAATAGCGCCTTTCTCTCTCCCATACAATGTACAAAGTACATTGACTTTGGGGTTTGCCATGTGACCTCTTGTGGCTTAGTTGGAATCAATCAATTGAAAGTTACACTGTAGTGTTTCTGTGCCCTAATCTGATGAAGATACCAGTGGTGGTTTTTTTTAATCTAGTAATTCTGCACCTGAATAAGGTGAGACGGAGGGAAGAACATTGTTGTCTCTCTTGTATGGCTATACTCTAAAGTGTACTGTTCTGGAAATAATCTCTTCCAGAGACATGACCAGGCATTTGGAACCATCAGAGGAAATCGGTCTTGACTTTTACACTGAGCCCATTGCGTGACAGGACAGAATTTTGGGTGACCGTTTGTATGGCACAGACCACAACAGTGTAAACAATGCAAATATGTTTGTGTGAATATTAATTTTAATTTTTAAATAAATTCTCTCCAGCCATATCCATTTGCCTTTTGTCTTTGCTTTCCATGAATTATAGTGCAGTCAAGTTTGGCTATCAGAAAATGAATATTATTCTTGCAGGCCTGAATGCCTGTGGTATGCAAATATTTAATAATTTTCTGAGAGTATTTGCACCAGTCAGTTGAAAGAGATGCAGGCAACTTAAGTAAATCAGCAAACACAAATAATATCACGTGACTTTTGTGCCCAATCAAACGCAGTTAATCCCCAGAAGCTCAAGAGTGAGCCAGAAAGTACCGTATATTCCGGCGTATAAGATGACTTTTGATGTTAAAAAACATCCCCCCAAAATTGGGGGTCGTCTTATACGCCGGGTATGCGGCTTTGCAAAGCCTCGGGGGAAGCCGGCGGCGGGGCATACCAGGGCGCCTGAGCTGCCCCGCCGCCGGAGCCCCTCTGCGGCTTTGCAAAGCCTCGGGGGAAGCCGGCGGCGGGGCATCCCAGGCGCGCCTGAGCTGCCCCGCCGCCGGCTTACCCCGAGGCTTTGCAAAGCCGCGGAGGGGCTCCGGTGGCGGGGCAGCTCAGGCGCACCTGGGATGCCCCACCGCCAGCTTCCCCCGAGGCTTTGCAAAGCTGCTGCGGCTTTGCTCCCGGTGCCTCTGGTCTGCTGGGGACCGTCTCCAGCAGACCAGGGACACTGGGAGCAAAGGAGGCGGAGGGGCGCTGGGGTATAAGACGAAACCCTATCTTTTAACTAAAAAATTAGGGGGTCGTCTTATACGCCCAGTCGCCTTATACCCCGGAAAATACGGTAAATGGAATATATGAACAATTAAAAAAAATATTTTCTAATAATAAATATATTAAATAAAATCATGATTTGCTTTTAGGATTCCAGAAAGGGAAAAGAGAAAACGTATTAAATAAATTATTTGTTATGAATTATTGGCTCCGCTCAGGACCCTACTTAAGTGTGTTCAAGGGACCCTTTGGGTGCTTATAGTTATACACATGCTTAAATACTTTGCTGTGTGGAGGCCTCCGGTCAGACAGGATCAGTAAGTTTCATAGTTATGAACCACAATATTGAATTTCAGTGCCTTGATTTAAACAGATTCTAATCACCTGGGACATTGCAATAGGTTGATTACATGACGATGGAACATCATATTGTTACTCAGCATTATCTACCCACATGGTACTGGGATGTTAAATTGGATGGTTGGTTTCTTGCCCGTACATCTGGCAATGCATCTCCTCAGGAGTGTCAGGGTATAGCGTAACAGAACATCATCATTGTTGGACAGTTGTGCAATACAATAAAACTAGGAGCAATACATTCTACCAGACACTTAATAAATCTATGGAAAATCCATAGTGTAGTTGTTGCCCAAGAACATACTTCACTCCAGTTGATATCTTGGAAATCTGAACAGACTGGTGGAAGGGAACAGGTGACTTGGGTGAGTGACATGTTACCCAGCAAGTCATGTTGGCCTGTTAGCAAGAAGCTAGACTCTCAATTAACTCAATTAGCTCAGATAGCACTCCTATTTGCAGTATTTCAAAAAGTCCCAAGAAACAGCAGAACACGCTCATCAAAGAGAGGTTTGCAGCATCAAACAAGCACTGAGCCTAAATTGGATCTTGATTAGAAGACTACTAAAAGGTTACAAATTTTCATATCTGGGCAACAGATATTTTTAAAGAGACATCTCTATGCCTGCAAGGGATGGGAATGTCATACTGGTGGAAAGTCACCAGGTTTTCATCCCTAAAGATGGGAGTTCTCTGTTCAGCCATAGAATAAGATCATTGTGGATTATAAAGGGCAGGGTAGCTGCTGTATTAAGATATTCTCTTCTCAACAGAGTCACAGAATACTAGAATTGGAAGGGACCTCGAGAGGTCATCAGTCCCATCCCTTGCACTTATGGCAAGGCCAAGCACTATCTGCATGGTATATATGTCCCTTTCCTGTTTGTGCCCCTTGAAGGATTGCATGGCCAGCCATCTGCATGCTCTGTTCTAGCTACTGGGAATAATTGAGAGACGATTCAGAGAGAGCATTCAAGGTACAGGAGGACGAGTTGTCTTCCTAGTACCACAGGACAGCTTGAGTGATTGCCAGCCCATCTGTGACACTCGGAGACACCAGTCAATCACCTGTGTCCATTCAGCAATCATTCAAACAAAAGCAAGATTGAGATGGATTGCCAGTCCCTGCTCTTGCAGAGAATATTGGATTGGCATTATAGTGACGCTGCTATTATAGTCAGATGCTGGCATTATATTCAGATGCTGCCACCCTTATGTCCACTGAGATATAAATACCTTACTTACCAGGAGTCCCTTTGCAAGCAAAGGGATAGCTCATGGATTGCAGTATTGCTCAACGGGCCATACTTTCATGTCCTTCCTTTGGTGGGACCACTTGTGGAGTGAGGTAGCCTCCACCACGAGGAAGAATCTTAGAATCTGGCAGAATGTGGATTAGCATGGAAGAATCTGTTCCATGGATGATAAGGTGTGGAGAAGGAGCCATGACCTCCCTTTTATTGTATGTATTTGTACAGCATTAAGTCACCAGCACACAATAACTCCCGCCTTACAGACTGGTTCTTAAAATCTGGACTGATTGGGGGACATCCCCCCCCCCCCACTGCTCACAATTACATCCTACCGCACCAGACAGATGTGCTCCAACAGACTCACATCAAGCTTTAAGTGGCAAAGGGAACATCTGGAGCCAGGTGGTGCCCTACCATAGATTTCTAGCAGCTCTGTATGCAGGAGGGCTTATCAGACACCTTTGAGCCACGCCACAGTAACATGGAGTTCGCTGCTGCAACAGAAAATCTTGTGAGATTGTAACAGGGAAAACAGATACTAGATCAAAAAAGTCTGCTTAAAGACAGTACATATGCCAGCTACAGGGGATTTCAAATATTTATAGTATGCTACATTTTTAATCTTTAAGACTTCCAGGGACTCTGTGCTTGGAATCTGATGCAAAGATACTCTGCGTTGCACAAGATACAAGTCTTGCAAGAAGCGACAGCAACTGTAGCAGGGGGAAAAGGAAGACTAGAGTCTGATTAGTGATTAGTAAGTTCATCCTGCTGCATGTCCAATGGGGAGCTTTCCTATCTCTGTACACTGACCAGAAGAATCTGAAATACATAATCCCACTCTGACTCAAACACTTAATTTTCCATTTCTATCCCTACCTCCTCCCTCTTCTGTTTTATGTGGGGATATGTGTAATGCCTTCCAACATAGCTGAATGCAAGGGGGAGATGGAATACAGGGGGTTTTCAGTTTCTTAGCAACTTCGATAACAGCTTTGTTAGCAGACGAAGAAAATTTCCACTTCGTTACATGGCCTACATAGGTTTCTGCCTTCCAGATGATTAAAAACCTGAAGCAGATTAATATTTAAAATTGCAGTGGAAAGTAATGCGCAAGATAGTATGAAAGGTGGAATGTCTGATTCCAGCAGTCCTGAACCCTGGACTGAGATGTCTTAGCAGGAACGTGGTATGTGTCTAGAAAACCATACCCACGCATTTAACACAGGTGTTTGAATTTGCAATTACTTTTGCTTGTGTCAACTTCTATTAGATCAGATTTCAGCCATCCTTGCTGCTATTTCCTTCCCCTTCTCCTTATGCCTCTTTAAAAGCACCATCACCCAAACCTGATACAGTATTTTAAGGCCTAAGCATCTAATACTTAGTGTAGGCATGGGCAATAAAATAGTGGTGGTTTGCCAGGGTTAGCCCGGGCCACCGCTGCTGTATTTACCTGCACCTCTGCAGGTACCAGCAATTGCAGCTCCCATTGGCCATGGATCACCTTTCCCAGGCAATGGGACCTGCAATCACTCATGCAGTCAGAGGTGCAGATAAATGTAGTGGTGGTGGCCCGCCAGGAGCTAACCATGGCACACCGGATTTGGCTGCAGGTCAGTATTTGCCTGCTGATATTTCTCTGCTAATTTGGTGTGGAGCGGCATAAAATACTAAAGTTCTCTTATTTATCTGCCAAAGCTCTAAGCCATTTTGCCAGCTAATGTGCAAAGGGGGACGGGGAGGAGGGGAAGAACTGAAAATATTTTCCTGAACATGGGAATGTTAACACCCACCAAGGGAGTGTAGCACATAGGTAAAAAGCAATCTGCTCTCCTGCAGCATTTGTTTTCCTAGAAGGGCAGCAGTTATTTTAGCACTGCTCAGGCTGTAAAACCATGTCACATCAGCTGTATTATGAGGGCCACAGCTCAGGGATGTTCACTGCAATGGTTCCCCCCCTCCCCCCCTCGCCCAGTCAAAAAGCTTCTGAGGGGAACAGGAAGTAGCAGGCGTTCTTTGAAACGCTAGCTGCTGTGATGCTATTCAATTGCTTTCCCATTCATTCCATGCCAGCATGCAGCAAGAATATGGCCTTGATCTCTGTGCCATACCCATTCATTTGTTCTATTTGGGGATTGTAGCTGTTGCAGCAGGAGGAAAAGGTAAGAATAAGTAGCCATATCTCCCTTTCCAAACAGGTGTGTAAAAACCCTTTTGAGAGAGAAGAACTGGAATCGCCTGCGGGCATGTAAATAAGAATACATAGCATGCACCTCCCCACAGGGCATTTACAGGGTTATTATTACCCTGGCCTCTTCCTGCCTGCCATAATTTAGAATCATTAGATGGCTCATTTAAATGGCAATTAAGGGATTGCAATTGGATTGCGTCTCACTGTGTTTTCTTTCTTTGGACAATGACTGGATCAAAGCTAGGTCAGGGACACTCTTGTTCAGAGATCTGTTAGCTTTCCAGCTCTTGCATTTATGTAGCCAGTTTCCAAACTTTACGGGCTTTAGGGCTGGCTGAACTTTGACTTCCAAGTAGGATACCCACGCAGCAGAGTTGCTGGGCACACCTGATGGTGAGGTTTTACTACTAAGGTACGAAGGATTATGGACACTGGTTTTCCAATAAAAGCCTGAAAATTTGTTCTGCTGGATAATACACCAGTCTCGCTTCTGAGTATCAACGTAATAATGCAGAAAGAGCAGAAATATTAATTTATTTATTGGGTAAAATAGTGGTGAAAACACTCTTTCCATTCCACTGGTACCTTGGGACGATGGTGAACAGCAGCTGCTCAAGTAATATTTGTATAACAGCAGGCAGTGGTGATGGAATGAGTTTTATAGTGCTGGTGCCCCGAGAGAAACCATATATGTGGGCTGTTATTACTACTACAAGCAGTGGAATCTGGCAACATCCCCCAGGACCTAGTTCCAGCACCTATGTCACTAGGCCCTGATAACTTGCATCCAAGAGTTTGAAAAGAGCTGGCTGGTGAGCTCACTAATATTGATGTTCTATAAATCTTGGAACACTGAAGACATATGTAGTGGGATGACTACCCCACTCCAGCAAGAAAAAGGTTAAAAGAAGGTTGAGAGAGCTATCATAAATCTAGCCAATCAAAGGTAGGGAAAACTCAGCCAATTAGGGCCAGGCGGGGCTCTATAAAAGGCTGTAGGACTGACAGGAGCTCACTCTTGCTCTGGCCAGGAATGGTGGGCTCTCACAGAAGGAGGGCCACACCTGACATGAAGCAGTGCAGGGCAGTGAGAGGTCTGGCTAACCACCATCAGGCTGCAGGCCTTGAGATAAGGGCTAAGTGGGTGCAAGGGTCAAGGGAAAGTGGCCGAGGGAATGTGAGCAGTAAAGGGGAGAGAAGGCGGGCAGTATATGGTTGCTGCCAGAAGATCCCTGTGTCAGGGCCCAGAGTTCTGGGTGGGCCTGGGTCCCCTCACTTTGCCACACCAGATCATGGCCAATGCAAACTGCAGCTTGCCCCTGAGATGAGGGGACAGACTTTGGGTTTGCAATTGGCCATGGTGACAGGTGCATAGACTGAGGACTGCCAACACCCCCTGGGAGCGAATGGAGTGTTGGGCACTGCCAGAAGGCAGTGTCCTGAAGAGGATACCACAGTCCAGGGAACAACATGGAACCAGAGACACATGGTGGAGAACGCAGAGCAGACAATGGGAAGGACACAGCCAGAAGAGGGCCTCCTGCTGATGAACCAAGCTATACTGTGGACTGACCAGCAGAAGGAGCCATGGTGTGAAGTCTGATCTGCTACAACATTCCAGAAGACTGGCTGAACGCTAACGTTGTACCAATAATTACAGAGAAACAGTATCATTAATTATATGCTTGTCATCTGATATCACTGGATAATGAGCTGAACATGAACTCCTAGTGTGACACTATGGGTGAAAGAGCTGCAAACTTTGGATGCATAAACAGGGGAATCTGAATTAGGAGCAGAGAGGTTATTTTACCTCTGTATTTAGTACTGGTGTGATGGCTGCTGGAATGAGGTTCAAGAGGAGGATTAATTGGCTAAATCATCCTCATGGAGATTACTAACAACTGGATCAGTCTGGGTGAGCTTATATACAAAAATTTTATCTAAAAGACTGAATTAAGTTAAAATTTGTAGTAGACAAAAGGGTTTTCTCTCTGCTCCAGGAAGCAAAGAAATTATTTTGATATTAGAAAAGCTAAATGTAGTGGAGAGGAATTATCTATTGTTTTTGAAGATTTGGCTAAATCCTTTGAAGAAGTGGGCTGTGCCATCTATATGTTTCGTTAGTCTATAAAGTGCTACCAGACCATTTGTTGTTTTTTAAGTTTATCCTGTATAGGATACCCCCTGCAACATCCTTTGATTCAGTTGGGCATGGCCATATTATATCTGGCTTTAGATTTAGATTGCCAATGGTTTATAGATATTGTTTGGGACCTTTATAGTAAGTGCACTACTATGGTAGATGATAAATGTACTGACTTTATCAATATACAGAGTGGGATTAAACAAGGTGATTCCTTATCTCAAATATTAGTTAATATAGCTATTGATCCTTTGTTAGGTCTGAGGGTTCAGGATTTTATGTTCGGGGAAGAGTATTATGTCACTGGCTTTTGCTGATGATGTGGCAATTAAGTGGCAGTTACCAGGGAATGACTGGAAACCTGGAGATTGCTTTTGTAGAATCACCAGTTTAAGAGTTAATATTAGAAAGACTCAAGGGTTTTGCATGATGTCTAAGACTGATGTGATTAACCCTAGGGAGAAGTGGAAATTGGGGGATGAGAATATAGCATGTATGCAACCTAGTCAATTTGAGAAGTATTTAGGAGTGAGACTAAATAGGGGTTGGTAGTTATCTTTCCAGGATAAACTGATAGGGTGGTGCAATAGTTTGTGTGCCACACCTTTCTTTGAAAGCTGCCCCAAAATTGATTAGACATTTTATCCAGACCACTCTATAATTTGCTTTCAGTTGACCCACCATATATGTTAAGCCAGCTTGATGATTTGATTAGGAAAGTTGTCAAGACAATTTTATGTCTTTCACAAATTACAACAGATGGATTATTTTAGGCTAGGGAAGAGATGGAAATCTTGCACAAAATGTAGTGTTCAAATTCTAAATACATTGATTTGGAAATGAAGGAGGCATATTATCACTAAGGATTATGGGATTGATTGATTTTATATCTATGCTGAAGAAAATTTAGTGGACAAGATTATGATGGGTGACCATTCCAAACTCAAAGAAGTGGAGGGAGAAGGAATTTAATAGATGGTGTAATCTGTGATGTCAGAGTACTGGGATTAAGTACTTCAAGAATGATTCAAATTAGTTATTGAAAAGATCTTATATGACTAAATATTCCTTGTTAATTGCTACATTGTAGTTAAAAGCAATTGTATTTCCAACTAGAGAGATGTTAGGTAGAGGGAGGAACAGAATACATGCTACGTGTAGACAGGTGATGGAAACAATTCCACATATACCCAGGCAATGATATAAAGCCAAAGATGCATGGATTAGAAGACATAATAGAATAGTGGTGCGGCAATTGATAAAGTGAGTAAATTTGGATGGAAAGTGGGAGTTGAACCTCATTTGAGGAGTAGGAGGCAATGTGTGAAATCCAGATATGTTTTTGTTAAGGGGATTCTGCAGTGGTTGTCAATGTTACTATCTATTGGGAAGATAATTATGAAAGCTTGGCGAAAGGCCACCTTTTCTCTATTGTCGATTATTCAGAGTTGGAGGAAGACATCAGGAAGTTAGTTATCTGGGAGTAAAAGTGTCCATTTTTTTGGCCTTGTTACTGGGGCTGGAGGCAAATGGAGCAGACAGTGATTTGTTAGGGCTCTTAGAATTATAGAATCATAGAAGCATAGAGCTGGAAGAGACCTCAGAAGGTCATCAAATCCAGCCTCCTGCTCTAGGCAGGACCAATCCCAACTAAATCAACCCGGCCAAGGCTTTGTCAAGCCGAGACTTAAACACCTCTAGGGATGGACACTCCATTACTTCCCTAGGTAACCCATTCCAGTGCTTCACTACCCTCCTAGTGAAATAGATTTTCCTAATATCCAACCTGGACCTCTCCCACCACAACTTGAGACCATTGCTCCTTGTTCTGCCATCTGTCACTACTGAGAACAGCCTCTCTCCATCCTCTTTGGAACCTCCCTTCAGGAAGTTGAAGGTTGCTATCAAATCCCCCCTCACTCTTCGCTTCTGCAGACTAAACAGACCCAACTCCCTCAGCCTCTCCTCATAAGTCATATGCTCCAGCCCCCTAATCATTTTGGTTGCCCTCCGCTGGACCCTTTCCAATGCGTCCACATCCTTTTTGTAGTGAGGGGCCCAGAACTGGACACAATACTCCAGATGTGGCCTCACCAAAGCCGAATAAAGGGGAATAATGACATCTCTGGATCTGCTGGCAATGCTCTACTTAATGCAACCTAATATGCCATTAGCCTTCTTGGCTACAAGGGCACACTGTTGACTCATATCTAGCTTCTCATCCACTGTGACCCCCAGGTCCTTTTCTGTAGAACTACTATTTAACTAGTTGGTCTCCAGCTTGTAACTATGCTTGGGATTCTTCCATCCCAAGTGCAGGACTCTGCATTTGTCCTTGTTGAACCTCATCAGATTCTTAGGAACTGAAAGTGATAAAAACTTTAAAGAAAGTATTTGTAGACTCATGATATGATACTGCTGATAGGATGGCTATGGTCAGTGACAAGTAGTGATGTCATGTATCCTACAAATATATACATTTCTCCATATTTTAATTTTCATGGATTATTGGTTCCATCCACAATACCTTTATTTCCATAGATATATATTTGCCTGTCCTTAAATATGATGGGTTTTCATTTACATGAATAAATACTAATTACTTTGGATTATTATCCTATTTTAAATTATATATTTTAACTGGATTTGTCTGTGGATTGACTGCATAAGGCAACCAGGAAAGGCAGGTAGTAACACCTGTGCAAACACAGCCAAAATGGGTTTTTTTGTCCACAGTTTAACAAGGAAGTTGATAAACTGGAGAAGTTTTAGAGAAGAGCCACAAGAATGATTAAAGGATTAGATAACATGCCTCCTCATGATAGACTCATTATTCATCTTAATAAAAAAAGGACTGACTTAATTACAGCCCATAAGTACTTACATGGGAAACAAATATTTGATAATGGGCTCTTAAATCTAGCAGAGAAAGGTATAATCTAATCCAAAGACTGGAAGCCAAAGCTAGACAAATTCAGTCTAGAAATACAGTGTAGATTTTTAACAGTGAGAATAATTCAACTTTGGAACAGTTTGCTAAGGGTCATGCTGGAGTCTTCATGGGCAATTTTTAAGCCAAGACTGGACGCTTTTCTACAAGAACTGTTCTAGGAATGATTTTGGGGAAGGTCTTTGCTATACAGCTGGGTAGACTAGGTGATGATAATTATATTTTCTGGCCTTAGAATCTACGAATCTGAGCTCAGTCCTGCAAATGGCTGAGTGTTCTGGCCCTAATCCAGCAAAGCACTTAAAAATATGTGCTTCAGTTTAATCCATATACAGCAAAAGTATTTAAACATGTGCTTAGCTTTAAGCCCATGCGGAAGTCCCCCTGATTTCATTGTGCTAAGCTAAATGGAGATGCTTTCTTGAATTGGGGCCTTGTGCAAATACATAACTTTAAGCAAACTCTGAAATCTATGAAAGCACTTACAAGCTTAAAATTCATCACATGCTTTAAGTACTTTGCTTAACTGGGGCCTTCGGCACATATTTACCTTAAGGATGTGAGGAATCCTATTGACTCAGAGGCTTAAAGGTGACCAACTCTTATAGCAAGAGACATCTCCCATCGCTCTAGGGATGCACCAACCAATTCAGTCAGAATGACTGCTTGTTAAGAGAAACAAGGTGGATGAGATAGCATTGTATTGGACCAATTTTGCTGGTGAGTGGGACAAACATGCATGCTCCTTGATAGGCCTGTCCTTAGAATTTATGAGGCCCTACACCCGGGTGGGCAATAATTTTTGATGGGGGGCCACTCCCAATATTTTGGAAAGTGGTCAAGGGCACACACTTCCATGGTATTAATGGAGGAGATGCAAAGTCTAGGAGTGCAGAAGGGAGCTTGGGGTAAAGGATTGGGGTGCAGGAGGGAGAACGGCATCTGGGAGGGAGTTTTGGTGAAGGAGGAGGTTGTGACCTAGGACAGGGAACTGGGGTGCAGGGTTTTGGGATGTGATCTGGGGTAGGAAAGGATTTTGATCTCCAGGAGGAGATGGGGTGCCAGATCTGGGAGGGGGTATGGCGGTATGTGGAATAGTGAAGCAGGAGTGTGGGGCAGAGGGTTGGGGAGGAGAGGGTCTGAGGTGCTGGAGGTAGGTTCTGGCCAGGAGACTTACCAGCCTGCCAGCCTACAGAGCTAAGAACTTGCAGAGCTTAAAATGTTTCTGCCTGCTCGGCCATGTGCTTGAATGAGTGAGCAGAAGGGTTGTGCTTTGTGGCTGCCTGTTATTCAAACAGGCAGCTCCCATTGGCCAGTGTCTGCCCAAAACCAGACCAATGGGATTGTTCCGGGGGTGGGAGCAGTGTGTGAATCTTCCCCTCTTCTCTCCAGACTCAAAGAGAAAGTGCCCTGCAGCTGCATTTCTCAGTGGTGTGCAGGGCTGCAGGACAAACAGGGGAGCCAGCCTCTTCCCACTGCCTCCATGGGCCAGATCTGGTGGCTTGGTGGGCTGGATTCGGCCCACGGGATGTATTTTGCCCAGGCCTACCCTATACAGTGCTGTTAAACTGGTGCCCTGATGCCTGATGGCAGCCAGGGCTGACAATTTTTTAGAGATATGATTTTATAATCTTTAGCAACACACTAAAGAAATAGTTTTAAAGATTTTAAACTTAAGTCCTGTAGACTAACCCAGTAAATTCTGAAACTGACAGTAGATACCTGGGCTTGGCAAATGCCTGCTAAATGACTTCAGTGCCATTTAAATGGCTCTCTTTCTCGAGTTGGGTGTTCTGAGAATAGCTCTGGCAGGTTTTTCTACTTTTCAATTAGTTAGATCCTCTCTGGAGGAAGCAGAGCCACAGAAAAGGAACAGGAAGAGGTAAGTGGTTGGATATTAAGACCCCAATTTTGGAGGTGCCCTATGAAACATTCTGCATATGGGTAAGGACGCCCTGTTCCTTCGAGCTCCACTGCAGGTCTGAGGAAGGAAGCAGAGAGTCTGAGCTAAATTTTTTAAAAAAAGCAGCTGAGACTTTGCTTTCTTCCCCAGACCTAGCATACCTTCCACATAGGCTCTCTGATGGGGGGACAGCAGCCACCTTTTCCCCAGAGGCTGGCAGGGCTGCAGGTTGTTGGCAACAGGGCTGCCCGACAGGGGTGGGAATCCAGAGCACTGGAAGCTGGGCTGGCTGAGTCTGGAGCACTAGGAACTGAGCTGCATGGTGTGGCAGGGACGAGCATGGCAGCAGGGCAGCCAGTCCAAGGCTGGGGGGGGCCGTCAGGAGGAGGGGCAGATATGGCCTTTCCTGGTCTGGCAAAATCTCTCATCCGGGACTGGTCAGATCCTGAGAGTTCGGGACCAGGGAGGTCTATCTTGCACTATTGTTCTTCCCTATGGGAAAATATTACACTTGCTGTACACACACACACACACACACACACAAATGTGTGTGCTTTGCCGTGTTCCATAAGGTTGTTTAATAACTATTTGCTAAGGCTTTAAAAGCTCTGAACTACACAGCATAGCACCATCTTTTAAACATTCACACACATGGTAGGACTAAATAATAGTCTTGCCGTATTTTCTGAAAACTGTTTAAGAAAATCTTTGCCATGCAGTTTTAGATGATTGGCTGGTTTTGAAATATGCTGAGGAAATTTGATGTAGTGTTAAATGTAATTTTTCCTTTTATGTCCAATTCATTTTTTTCTTTGGAAAAAATGAAACATTATATCAGTGGGTGGAAAATACATGTTTTTTCTTCATAGGAGACCACCCTTTGAGAGCTGGACTATAAATTCACTAGCTTGGAAGAGAGACGATAGAAAGATTACCCATCTATCTTGCTATTTATCTGCAGATGTACGGGTATCATCTACCTCTCTGAAAAAAGTCCCCAGGAGACAAACGCTAGGCTTATCATAACTGGCAGCAGGTGAAATATCAGATGGGGAGATGATAAATAATAAATGAGCCTACATTTTTAAATCTGATGTAGGGAAATGTTAAATGTTACTAGAAATAATGGAGAAACTGCCTCCTACATTTTCCCATTGGTGAACTTCAGTCAGACTTCCTCAGCTCCCTTTTGCTCTGCCTTTTTCCCGAAATCAGGCATCTGAGAGCCATCAGTATTTCTTCATGGTTTTCCGAGAGGCGGGTACCATTTCATATTAAATGGGATCATTTGCTTGGGTCTGATACGGAGCACTCCTCAGGGTAAGTTAAGTGAATGCCTATTACACCCACTGGCGTGTAGGGCAGCAACGAAGGTTCTCCATTTTTGTCTGTCTTTGGCCATTTTCTCCAGGGTGTCCCAGTTGTTATTCATTCTCTTCGTGTCTGCCTCAACAATTCGCCTCAACAGGTTAGGGTGACCAGATGTCCCCTTTTTAAAGGGACAGTCCTGTATTTAAGCCCTCCTGCCTGTGTCCATACTGGTGAGTCCTGCTGCTGGATGGATACTTTCTTGCCATCTGACCACCCTCAGTGGTGAGTGGGGGGTTCCAGTGGCTGACAATGGGGGTGAATAGGGGCTGTTGGTCGGGCAAAGCTGATGCATGCAGGGCTGGGTGATCCCCCTGCTGTGCTGTCAATGCAGTCCCTGCTCCATGCCAGCTCTCTTCCCTTCATCTCATTTCCAGCCAGCACTGGTTGCTTGCTGCCTGGTGAGTGTGGGCAGACAGTGGCTGGTGACAGGTCACTTCTGCCCACCCATCAGCCCTTTATATACTTCCCCTCTCACTGTTCTCTCCCTGCTGTGTCCATTCCCTCTCCCCACCCCGCTGCTTCTCCATATCCCTCTGGACAGGGCTCCCAGCGCTTTGCGGAGAACCAAAACCCTGCTCAAATCGTTCAGCTCACCAACAGCCTGGCTGGCAGGTTCCTTCCTTCCCCTGCTGCCTCTGGCTGGGCTGGCACCCAGGAAAACCTCAAGCAGCAAGGTTCTCTTTTGCTCAATGCATCCTTAGGGATTAACCCCTACCTGCTTAGGTAGGGGACAGGAAGTGGTTGGGTTGTTGGTAGTCAGCAGCAATTTGGAGGTGTTTGTTGCCTTTCTACACTGGGCAGGAAAGGAAAAGCTGCTCCTAGCCATAGAGGACTGAAGAGATGACTTTTGGAAAAACATGGGCCAGGTTATCCCTACCCCGACCTTAACCTCCTTCAGCTGGAAGCAGCTGCCATCCCTTCCCTCCTGTCATGTTGTGGTGTGAACTCTGACAGAAACGTGGGGAGGAGGGTCTGTGGCCCTGTATGCCCATCATATGTTGCCTTAAGAAGATGTGGCATCAAGTGCCAGGAGAGGTGGGTCCTTCCTGGGGGCCCAACCACGTATGGAGGGTGCAGAGCACTGGGCCAGGATGATTGGGTCAGGTCAGTCAGTTACCCCCATCCCCATGTAAGAGGTATATGGCAATGTGTATGTGTCACTTCTCCCTGTGCAAACTTTAAAGATAAGAAGGTGAGTAAAAAAGACCCCAGCTATATGGTATTTCTTTTTAACAGGGGTTCGGTCAACTTGATGTTAAATTTGAATGTTTGTCTTGTGTCCCATATTCATCATAGGGAAATATGGTCACCCTACCTCAGTTACATGTAACACCTCAGAAAGGAACTCATAAGACCAAGAATGTCCATACTGCATTAGGCCAGTCTAGCCCAGGACTGTCTTCCAAGAGCATCCAGGCCTAGATGCTTCAGAAGGAATGAACAGAACAGATCGTATGCTTTGAAGCACGTCAAGCAACACTACGAATGATCTTTTGTCAAACTTTTTCCTGAACATAAGCTTTATGCCAGGGTTTGTTGGTCCATTCAGCCTGCTGACAGATTCCTGAAAGGCCAGGGCCTTGCTTCTAAGAATCAACACCTTCCCCATCTGTACTTAGGCAGATGACTAAGATTTGAAAGCAAGGGGCCATGAGCTCATAGGTGACGTGTGGTAGATGGGCTTGATTCATTCCATAGATATTCCTATGGAAGAGGGATTTGGGAGCTTCTGAGGAGACCAGCCAGGCCCAAGGAACTGTTACTAGGATACAGAATTATTCCTAGTCACTGGTTCAAAACATGTAGTGCCTGGAAGTTATTACAATCTGCTATCTATGTTGTGGCCCCCGTGACATAAATTTGCAGGTTCCAGCCAGACGAGTCTGCAAATCACAGTGGAAGAAAACAACCCCTACGTAATTTAGAATTGAATTGACAGCTTTACTGGAAACTTCAGCAGAGAAAACGAAGACTGAAAGTCAGATTCCAACTCATTTTCCTGTTCCTGAACTGAAGGCAGAGGGGAACACAAATGTGGCGTTAGGCCTTCCATGTTCTGGCATATCGGGGGTCAGGTGTGCTCCCAATGGGTGTCTGGGGAAGGGACAGAAGCATGGCTGGACTTGTCACCAATGTGTTTCTGTCCTGGGTGCAGTGAGGAGGGCAACGTAGAACAACATTGCTGCAGTTCATTGCCACCTAGGGCAATTTACACAAGGGTGTTCCCTGCCATCTGGCTCCATCCCCCTCTACACTACTTCAGAGGCATAAAGAGGCCAGGAAGTTCTGTTCCACAGTATGCCCATGGACCATCTATTGCCTTCTTGTTCCTGATCTGAGTAGAACCACATGGACCTATTCTCCCTGACCTTGTACTGTATCTCCTCTGAGAATTTACAGACACTGTCAGGCTCCAGGGCTGTCATGTTGCTCCCAGTTTTCACCAGCATTGCATTCATTTTGGCATGGGACCAGAGAGGAAGAATACGAACTTGAGCTCTAGGATCTTTACATGTGTATCCAGGAGCAGCGGCTCCCTGATTGGGGAAGGGGGGATGCAAAGAAGGCTGCTTTTGCTACCTGTATTACCAAAGTATAACAGCTACCTTATTTACTGCTGTCACTGGCCAATGTAGTCTGATGTAATCTCTGAAGAAACGTTCGTATTCCAGGCAGCAACGTACCACTTACAGGATGAAATTGTTTGCTGCTTAAACACTGCCAGTCAAGGACATTAATTGCTCTAGGTTAAATTAAACTAAATGGCACAGCGGTAAGACTCAAGGCCCAGAGGAAGGGGAAAAGGGGAAGGAACAATCTTATCTCATAAATAATGAGTTCTGAAAAGAACCCTTACTAGGACAGACTAATCTGCAAAGAGCCAAGTTCAACTCCAGTTCAAGTCCTAGGAGTGTCCCAGTCAGCCCTGGGTAAGGCATACAACACACTGACATTTTCAAAAGGAAACATTTCAGAGAGTTCAAGCTCCCATCAGGGCATTTCATCCAAAGATCCTAGAGGATGCAACTGGCATAGAGGAGCAGGGTTTACCTTGCTAATGCCAAGTGGAGATAAGGTGGCACCCAGAAAAGGATACGTCTTTCATCCACTTTCAAAATCAAATGACAGTAGCAGATGGCGGCACATGGAGGTGGGGGAGAGATCACAGTGTTATTGAGCATTACGTATTTTGTACTAGTTCTTTGGAAATCTCTCTCTTCCCCCACCCTCTGCCCATGCTGCATTATGTATCAACCTGCCCTGAGCCTTCAGTGCCATCAACAAGAGCCTGTGCTCCCACAGGGTCACACCCTGAGTCTTTCACAGTCCACATGATGGGTATTTATTTATTCACTCTTGTAAGAATACAATCAGGCTCTCATCCCAGACGCTGGATTCCCTTGGGATTTCTTTAAAAACACAAATCGAAACAGAATGGCAACACCAGCAGACTCTGCTATCGACCTCCACGATTAACAGGAGAGCCTTACAGCTGTTGAATTAAAGTACATCCCATCCAAGTCCAATATTGCCTCCTCCATTCCTCCCCCCACGCACCCAGCATCAATCTCTGCCCCAAGAAAAAATATGATCTGAAGATGATCAGCAAATCAGGGACTAGTTTGGATCAAAGCGGGAAAGGATCAACCAGCCCTCTCTCTATAAACAGCCCTTTCACTTGGGACTCCATCTTGTGCAGTGACTTCAATGCTGCATGTGTCCAAGGAAGGCATAACTCTCCATTAATGGCCCTGATTGTGCCACTCCATGTGGGAAGGGAATTTCTTCATCCCCACCTGGCGATCTACTGATCAACTAAGCCTGAGGAGGAGCCAAAGTTCTTCTAATCTCCTCCAAGCAAGTGTAAGATGCTATTATTTATTTATAGCATTGGCCATATTACATGCAGGGAGCTTGCTATGATTTGAGTTAGGACCTTTTGGATTGAGGCACGTAAATGGGTTTTTTGGGGGGAGTTCTTACGTGCTTTTTTGCAGTGAGACCCCCCAGATTAAGTATATGTTGAGTAAAGAGAATGGCCTGCTTTTCCTCCTTTTTAGGTCAGCTTTACTCTGGTGCAATACTATTGATTCTAATTTACTATGGTGTAAATGAGTGAACAGTTAGACCCTAGTTGCTATAATTAGTCACCCATGGATGCAGCATTTACCATGTTCAGCACACACATCATTCCATGCTTGCCTAATGAAAACAGTGGCCAGTCAGGTGTACATAGCATATCTCCATCCACTGTATATTTTAGGGTGTAACATAATAAGCCTCACCACCATCAGTGCCTGCTGCTGGAAACTGTAGACTACAGGGTTCCCCCCCCCCCCCCAAAGTGGCTTTTTTTTCCAAAAAAAAAAAATCAGCTGAGTATAGACTGCCACCCTGTACTTTCAAAATTAATAAAAATGCAGAGGATTTTTTTTGACAGCAGTAAACCTCATTTTACAAGGAAGAACACCATTTTCCAAGAGAGTTCTTAAAAAAAAATAAAGGTGTTCTTGACCACAAACAGGACTTTTTCGAAAGAGAGCATCCAGATTACCTGGGTGCTCTTTTTGAAAAAGTTGTGGCTGTCTAGACAATCTCTTTCAAAAGAAGTGTGTAGTCTAGACGTATCCTCTGAGAATTAGCTTTCGTGCTGGAGCGCCCCCTTTTGGCTGGGTCCCACCCACTGTTACTTGTTCTTCTCCATTCTATGTCAGATCCCACTTTCCCCTCAGACTGTGGCACCCTCCTACCTGGGCACTGCCCTACCACAGTTCCCCCACACTCTAGGGTCCTCCCCCCAGAAGCCTCCAAATCCCTGTACCCACCTTGCCTCAGTCACCATTGTTAGTCTTCATCTAGCCCCTGCCACAAGGGTAACCTATATTCTGAAATGGCCTCTTATCAGCAAGGGTTGTGGACCTGCTGCCCTTGCCTACCCTGGCTGCTTCTCTGCAGCCCTAGTACTCGGAGGCCTTGCTTCAGGCCCTGCAGCCTGGGAACATACCTGGCCAGAGCTCCCCCAGGTCTGCCTACCTGTCCCCAGCCCCACTCTAGATTAAGAAGCCCCTCTCTTCCCTGGTAGCCAGATCCATCCTGCTCTGCAGTAAGAGTGAGTCTGAGTCCTCCCCCAGGAGCCTGTATTTATACAGCCCTCAGCTGGGCCCTAATTGTCTCTTACCAACTACAGCTGCTGGCTCCACAGCTCCAGCCTGCCAGCTCTCTCCCCCAGCTGGGTTTTAACCCTTAAAGGGCCAATGCAGGGCAGATGCCCCATCGCATAGGGCCACATAAGAGCCCCCTTACCAGGACTTGGGCCATGAATTTGAGGGGCATTGACCTTTAAAGTCTAGGGATTGGAGCCATTTTCTGATCATAAAGCGCCCACAGCATCACTTAAATTGTATGTTACATAAATACCAGTGATTAGTAGTAGCATTTCTTTAGGATGTACCACCAAGTACCTGCTAGCTTTCCTATTCCAAAACTCTGTAAATCTCAGGAGTGATGTTCTTAATAATTATTTGGCATTAATTTGTCATGCAATAATTATCCTATTAAATCTAAATTAAACCCTCCACTCAGGCACTTCATCTAAAGTGTGAACATAACAATTAAAAGAGAGAAAAGAAGATACAATTTCTGGCGGCAAAGTTTCTTGTCATAAGAGCAGATATTTTGCACTGGCAGCAGCAACAGAAAGAACAACAAAGAAAATACTGAATTTTGGGGATCAAGGGTTGCATTTTTTTTAATCTGAACCAAAATACTTATGTAAAGAATAAAAACCAGCCACCTAAAGAATTTGTATGGCCACTATCATCACACGTTCTTTAGTGTAGTGTCCTACAACGTTCCCCCACCATAAGGCTATTATCCCTTGTTTTTTCAGAGGGGAAACTGAGGCACAGAAACAGTTAGGCTGTGTCTAGACTGGCAAGTTTTTCCGGAAAATCAGCCATTTTTCCGGAAAAACTTGCCAGCTGTCTACACTGGCCGCTTGATTTTCCGCAAAAGCAATGACGATCTACTGTGCGAAATCAGCAGGTTTTCAGGAAAAGCTTTGCCACTCCCGTTCGGCCAAAAGTCCTTTTTGCGAAAAACTGTTGCTCAAAAGGGCCAGTGTAGACAACTAGCTAACGCTTTTGCGCAAAAGCAGGATAAACGGAAAAAAGTGGTTTGGATGCTTGGAGACCCCGTAGACGCCTCGGACTTCCTGGTAACCCGAGCTCTTAAAGAACACGCAGGCTGCTGAGCACACGTGGCAGGAGCATGCCACAGAGCTCTTTGCCCTGAGGTCTGCCACAGCGCCCCTGTCCTGCCCAGCAGCCATCAAAGCCAGCCATGGCAGCTCCGGGCGGTGAGCCACCTGCACCCCCAGCGCAGGAGGCCCCCAGGGGCCGCAAAAGACGGGCTCCCTCGTGGTCCCCCAGGGAGCTGGAGACCCTCCTGGAGCTCTGGCAGGAGGAGGAGGGCCTCCAAGACACAAGGTCCTGGCGCTGCAATGCCGATATCTTCGGCTGCATGGCTGAGGCGCTGGCCCAACACGGACACCCTGCCCGGAACATCGACCAGGTCCGGGCGAAGGTGAAGGAGCTGCACCTGGGCTACGTGCAGGCCAGCGAGGGCAGGGGAGCAGGACCAGACACCTGCCCCCACTACGACCAGCTGCACGCCATCTTTGGCCAGCCAGCAACGCAAGCCCCAGACGTGCCCATGAACACCTGCCAGTGCCCCCCTGCCACCCGGACCACCGAGGCGAGGGAAGGAGATGAAAGCAGCGCTTCGGAGGAGGAGGCCAGCGTTGCCACCCAGCAGGCCCCCTCCAGCAGCCCCTCCGAGGCCGGGGAAGGATCCACCGGTGAGTCTTGCACTTTGCACTCACAAGGGCGGGGGGCGGAGGGAGAAGCCAGGCGCCCGGAGGCGGGAGAGGGACAGCATGTCACTCAGGCCACATGAGCTGCACGCTGTGTAGCATTAGGCAGCAAGCAGCACGTGCAACCACATGCAGCCTGGTGACCGAGCGGGGGGAAGGGGAAGGGGAAGGGTGGATGCCGGCTGGAACCGGCCAGGGCCCAAGTGACTCAGCCCAGAGCCCGCACCTCCGCCAAGGGGGCAGCACGGAGAATGGCACACTGTCCCATGCCTGGCAGTGAGGCACAGCCAGCTGCTCTTGGGTAAACTGCAGCATCACAGCCCTGTGATCGTGGCCTCCACTGAGCCCCTCGCCTGCTCCTGGTGCCTTGGCTGGCTCCCAGAGGGAAGTCCCCACTGTGGTCACACATGTCCCTGGGCTACCGGGGTTGTGTGAGGGATAGTGGGAGGGAGAAGGGGGGGAAGCGCTCGGGCCGCCTTTAGGGCCACCTGAGTTTTGCTTCAAGGATGGGACACCTCCCCCCCAGTCAGTCTTCTGGTTCCGTCTAGGAGATATCCCACGCGATGGAGATCTGAGAGCCCAGACCACCTCTGCCAGATGTGCTCCCAGACAACTGTGTGGGGATGCATCTCACTCCCTGTCAAAACCAGTGATTAGCCCAAAGCCTTCACAGTCTCCACCGGCAGGGAGTTCCACAGGTGAACGCAACACAAGCGCCCTCCCGCCCTCCACGGGGCCAGAACACAGACCGGGGGTTACAATACATGGAGGAGGACCCTACTCCAGGGGGGGTCCTCCTTGCAAACATATAACATGGGGCCGGGGGGGAACCGAGTGGGCACAAGCCACACAACTGTGGGGTCACCTGGGCTCAGGGGTGAAGGGCATGAGGTGTGGGGACAGTGGCCAGCCTGCCTGACTGACCCATCCTTTCTTCTCTTCCCTGCAGAGGGACTGAGCACAAGCCGGGGACCCTCCAGTCCGGCAGCAGCGGCACCCCCAGCTGCCCAACCACGCAGGCACAGGCTCCACCACCGTGACCAGCTCCTTCGCCGGCACGTGCAGGCGGTCGAGAGAATAGAGGGCTCCATTCGCGAGCGCATCCAGGGGGACCTGAAATGGTGCCAGGAGGCCTGGGCCGCTTTCCAGGCCCAGTGCACCAGGATAGCTGACTCCATGGCCATCCTCACAGCACACATAGCGCACACAATCCATTACGGCATGGCCGTACCCCATGCCCCTGCCATCCCTCCCGGAGCACTGCCCATGCCCCCTCCTGCCCCTACAATGCCCCCTGCTCCAATGCCCTCTCTTATCCTTGCAATACCCCCTGCTCCTGCCACCCCTTCAATGCCCTCTGCTATGCCCCCTGCTCTTGCCGCCCCTCCAATGTCCCCTGCTCCTGTCACTCCTCCAATGCCCCTGCTCCTGACCACCTCCCCATGCAGCCTGCCCCGCATGTGCAGGTCCGCCCCTGCAGGAGCACTCGCAGGGGCCACCCCTCCCAGTAGCTCCTCCCCCTCCCCGTCCCAGTTGAAGGTCTCCTCCCCCTCCTCCTTGTAAATAAAAAGACAATTTTTCAGTTGATTATTGTGTGGTTATTGTGTTACTTGAGGTAACTGTAATTAATGATTTGAGATGCCAATTAGCCACCTAAATTTAAAAGGATTACAAAATGTGGACACCAAATTCCATATCTATCACCAGTGGTCCCTTTAAGTGGTCATTGGTTTGTGGCGCATAAATAAATACTGACAAGTTTTAAGTAAAATGTAAACCACAACTATATTAACATAGATAACAAACAAGCAAGAAAGGATAAAAGACGCACAGGAATATGTAACATAGTCTAGACGCAGGGGACGATTATAGTGTTGCTGGCAACCTCAATCCTTTGGTCCTTCCGGGCCTCGGGAGAGGAACAGCCAGGAGATCCCTCGAAGATGACTGGAATCGGGTACGCTGACTCGAGCCTTCCGCACGAACCACGAATCCTCTTCCTGTTCTTCAGGAGAGCTCGGACAGGCGATGGTGGCCTAAACCCTAGCCTAAACTAAAAGAAAAACCGTAACTACATCCGATGCACCTGACGAACATTCACGATGACGGCCGATGTGCTTGGAACCGACGCTTTACAACTGTGGGGAGGTAAGGGGAGGGGGTGGGGAAGGTTAGGAGATGGGAGGGAGTCGTATGGGGAGACCCAGGCGACCCTACTATAGGGCTTGTGAGAACATGTCCGTCAGGGCCTCTCTGATGCGCACCCCATCCTGGCGCGCCTGGCGGACGGCAGCTGTGTGGGGCTGTTCGAATGTCTGTGCCTCGGCTGCCATCCATGCAGGGAGGAAGGCCTCCCCACTCTGCTCCACAATGTTGTGGAGCACGCAGCACGCAGCCAGTACCTCCATTGCATTCTGCTCACCCATCTCGAGACAGGTGAGCAAACAACGGAAGCGGGCTTTCAAGCGTCCGAAGGCGAGCTCCACCTGATTTTGGGCCCAGTTGAGGCGGTCATTGAACCAGGCCCGGTTCTGGTCCAGCCGCCCCGTGTAGGGCCGCATTAGCCAGGGCAGCAGGGGGTAGGCCGCGTCCCCGATGACGCAGATGGGCATAGGCACATCCCCGACAGTCAAGTCCAGCCGGGGGAAGTAAGTGCCCACCTCCAGCCTGTGAAAGAGTCCGGAGTTGCAGAGGATGCGGGCGTCGTGTGCCCTGCCAGACCAGCCCCCGTAGATGTCCAGGAAGTGGCCCCGGTGGTCCACGAGGGCCTGGAGAACAATAGAGCAGTACCCCTTCCTGTTCGTGAAATGGGCTGCTCGATGCTCCGGAGCCCGGACGGGGATGTGGGTTGCGTTCAGGGCTCCCCCGCAGTTGGGGAACCCGAGGGCAGCGAAGCTGGCCATGGTAGCATCCACATCGCGCAGGTGGATGACTCTGGGGAGCAGGACGTCGTTGATGGCGTGGACGACCTGCAGAAGAGTGCAGAAAAACACAAGGGAACACATCACATAAGGCAGGGGTGAGTGTGCGCTCCCTTGGCCCCCCCGTGATTCCCTCTATCCTCACGTGCGCACACACACACACACACACACAGACACCAGGGCCCCCCTCGCCCCATGCCCCCCCCACCAGCAGGCCTGTGCAAGGGAGGGACGGCCCAAACCCCTGGGTGACCCAGCCTGGAGTCTTGGCTACCCCTGGGCATGGAGTGCAGCACCCTCCCCACATCCCACTCTCCCTGGGACTTACCTCCATCACGACGACACCGACGGTGGATCTTCCTACCCCAAATTGCTGTGCCATCGAGCGGTAGCTGTCTGGGGTGGCCAGCTTCCACAGCACGATGGCGACCCTCTTGTCGACGGGGATGGGTGCACGCAGCTGGGTGGTGGCTCTCTGTAGCGGGGGGTGAGCCAGGTGCACAGCTCCAGGAACGTCCGCTTTCACATGCGGAAATTCCGGAGCCATTGCTGGTCGTCCCATTGCCCGAGGACCAGCCAGTCCCACCAGTCTGTACTGGTGTCCAATCTCCAGAGTGGCCTCTCCACGGTGGGGTGCTGATGCCACTGGTGAGGGAGTTGAAGGCGATCTCTGCCTCCTGGTCCTGGAACACCAGGGCACCGACCTGGAGCATGAGCTGCAGGCACTTGAAAATGGCTGACAGGTTCCAGAGCAGGCACATGGCCACCCACGGGTTCATGGCAGACAGAGCAGGGCACAAGAAAGAAAAATCAGGAAAAAGCAGTTGGGGCAAAAGGGTGGTGTCTCCAAAAGTCAGAGGGCAACCACCAAACCTGCTATGGCTGTCAGTCCCTGCCAGAGGTCCCAACGCATGGAGCAGGAGACAAACGGCTGTCCGGCGAGACCCCTTTAAGCACGTGTCTGAACGGAGCTCCAGCCCTGCCCCCGGAAAGGTCTGGTGGCCTTTTGCCCTCTTCAAAATGGTTCTGGGCTTCTGCTTTTGTGCAAAAGCGTGCCGCCAATCTAGACGCGCTTTTCCACAAAAGCGCATCGTTATAACGATAACTCCAGGACCAATCTAGACGCTCTTTTCCGGAAATACTTTTAACGGAAAACCTTTTCCGTTAAAAGTATTTCCGGAAAATCATGCCAGTCTAGACGTAGCCTAAGTGACTTGCCCAAAGTTACACCAGAAGTCTGACAGAACAGGGAATTGTGTATCCTAGGTTAGCATCTTTTCCACTGCACTGTCCTGCCTTCTCTGAGTACCAGAGTGTTATAGCCCCAAGTGCAGATGAGCAAGACTCAGCACAGCTGAAGTGCATCTTACACTTGGTGTAAAGGTGGCTTTCTGCCAACTTTCAGACCCCTCCAGATCCTGGGAGTAGAGAAATGATTCAAGGCTTCTCTAACTTGTAATGTCTAGAACAGCTACATAGAGGACAGGGAAAGCCAAACCACAGTACACTTTGGTTACATAGGTTCTGGAACTAGGGGTGAGGGAGGTGCTACAGCACTCCCTGGTTGGAAGTGGTTTCTATTATATGCAGGGCTTACAGTTGAGTTCAGTGGCTCTCAGCACCCCCAGGATAAAAATTGTTCCAGCCCCTGTTTGGTCCTGCTTCCTTGAGAGAACCACATGTGATAGCTCCTACTCATTTCACTCAATGCGCTGTGGACAGGTGCTCAGAGACCACAGTGATGGGCCTGGTGTGAGAATCAGAACACAATACAAGGCAATATGAGGCAGCAAAGGAAATAACAGAAGCGTGAGGTTTAGGCTAGCAGGGCCTCTGTAAGGGTATGTCTACACTACAGTGCTAATTTGAACTAACGGATCCAGACTAAAAAACTAGTTCGAATTAGCGTTTTGCTAATTCGAACTAGCATGTCAACATTAAGTGGACCCTGAAGCGGGGTTAAGAATGGCCGGAAGCAGTGCCAGCAGGGCATCAGAGGAGGACTTAGAGCGTGGAGTTACTGCCTCAGGCTAGCCGAGGGCTGCGCTTAAAGGGACCCAACCCCCACCCCGGACAGACAGTTCTCAGGGGTGCCCCGCTTGCAAAGTAGTCCTGGCTTGGAGTGCCCTGAGTGCTCACACTGGGCACATCACAGCACTCGGCCATCAGCCCGGCTGCACTTGCTGCAGGCTGCCATCTGGGGAGAGGGGGCAATTGGGGGCTGCAGGAGAGCTTCCACCCCCAGAAGCCCGCAGAGCCAGCCCAGTCCTCCCCATCGGGGGAACGTACCCCATTCCTCCCTCACTTCCTTACACTTACCCTTGCCTAGCCCCCCTTCCTGATGTACAAAAGAAAGAAAACGTGTGGTCAAAAATAGAATCTCTCTTTATTGAACAAAACTCGGGGAGACTGGGAAAAGGAGGTGGGAGAGGGGAAGAGAGAAGGTGGGAGAGGGGAGGGCAACTAAAATGATCAGGGGTTTGGAACAGGTCCCATATGAAGAGAGGCTAAAGAGACTGGGACTTTTCAGTTTAGAAAAGAGGAGACTGAGGGGGGATAGGATAGAGGTCTATAAAAGCATGAGTGGGGTGGAGAGGGTGCATCAAGAAAAGTTCTTCATTAGTTCCCATAATAGAAGGACTAGAGGATACCAATGGAAAGGAATGGGTAGCAGGCTTCAAACTAGTAACAGAAAGTTGTTCTTCACAAAGCAAAGAGTCAACCTGTGGAACTCCTCGCTGCAGGAGGCTGTGAAGGCTACAACTAGAACAGAGTTTAAAGGGAAGTGAGATCAAGTCATGGAGGCTGGGTCCATGGAGTGGTATTAGCCAGGGGGAGGAGTGGTGTCCCTGCCCAAAGTTTGTGGAAGGCTGGAGAGGGATGGCATGAGACAAATGGCTTGGTCACTGTCTTTGTTCCATCCCCTCCAGGGTCCCTAGGATAGGCCGCTGTTGGCAGACAGGCTACTGGGCTAGATGGACCTTTGGTCTGACCCAGTACGGCCATTGTAAGCTCAGGGCTCAGGGTCGGGGGTCTCAGTGGACCACCTTGATTTTCTTGCACACCTGCTCCTGGGTGGCCAGGCTGGCAGCTCTCCTGCCCTAGACGGCCCCTTTCCTGTGCCTAGTGCGGAGGTCGTGGACGAGGTCCACGATGTCCTCACTAGACCAGGCGGGTGCCCGCCTCTTGCGGTCCCGGGCAAGCTCCCGGGAGCCGCCAGCCTGGTCCCGGGAAGAGGGGGAGAGCTGGGGGGCATCGGGTGGGTGGCTCGAACCATGCCAGGTGCAGGGTCTGCTAGCTGGGTGCTGGCAGGCTTGCACCTGGCACGGGCACCTTAGCCAGCCAGTGCCCCTTTAAGGGGTCCGGGGCCGGGAGGGGGGCAGACGAGTTTCCCTGGTGTTGGCCAGAGTGGCCACCAGGGAAAGCTGGGGAGGGCTAGCCTCCCACTAGTTCGAGTTAAGGGGCTACACACCCCTTAATTTGAACTAGTAAGTTCGAACTGGGCTTAGTCCTCGTGGAATGAGGTTTACCTAGTTCGAACTAAGTGCTCTGCTAGTTCGAATTAAGTTCGAACTAGCGGAGCGCTAGTGTAGCGCCTATCAAAGTTAATTCGAACTAATGTCCATTAGTTTGAATTAATTTTATAGTGTAGACATACCCTAAATGAAATAGTCATGCCATTGCGTCAGTGTTCATGCACCTCCAGTTATTTGAGGGTTTTGTTACTCTGTGACTCATACTGAGGTCACTTTGTACATCCTCCCTCTGTGCGGGCTGTAGTAGGGTCAGGATTTACTGCTATGGTGTGCAGACAGGCCTCCTGCTCCATCAGTGATGATAACCAGAAGGCTGCATGTGTGGGTGCTCAGTCCTGTGTGCCGTGTTGACTTGCGTGATTAGTTAACACAGCAGACTTTGAGAGAGCCCCCAAAGACCACAAATCAGATAAGGACAAAGGCGCCTGGCCAGGTTGATTGTTAAATGAAGTACAGCAATAGTTGTCAGTAGACTCTACCAAACCACTTCTCATTTGTACTCGTAACAATGGACCAGCTCAATCAGTGGAAAGTCTCACTGCCCCCTCGGCTGGACAGAGACTGTTCCCCCATGACACCACTTCAAACAAGTTACACATCATTCCTGATGTGTCAGGTTGTCACCCTCTGATGCTACTTAGATACCTCTCATCACCCTTCACCTCGTGGTTTGATTAGAACATCTCTATCCATCATGCTGTCAGTCTAGTCCCTTTCCTGAACCTGGGTTGGTATACATGGGGAAAGTGGGTATCAAGGTCTTTTCTAATGAGCTGTGGTACCATCCTTTTGGAATGTTCTTTCAACTTATGACCAGTACCAGTTCCTGGGCCTGTTACTAATTAGTGTTTTACACTCTCAGCACTATTTGTGCCAAGTTCTGTGAGAAGGGTCCTTCCTCTTGCTCACAGCTTAACTTTGCTTTATATTAGCCAAGTTTTGTCCATTGTTCGCTAGGCCTCAAACCAGACCTGTGCTACATGGGCTTTTGTAGGCACAGCTCATGACATGCAAGTGTGAGGCATAGGAACACTGTGGGTATGTCTACACTACCCCCCTAGTTCGAACTAGGGGGGTAATGTATGCATACAGAACTTGCTAATGAAGCCCGGGATTTGAATTTCCCGGGCTTCATTAGCATAAAGCCGGCTCCGCCATTTTTAAAAGCCAGCTTGTTCGAACCCCATGCCGCACGGCTACACGCGGCACGGGCTAGATAGTTTGAACTATGTAGTTATTCCGAACTATCTGTACGCCTCGTGGAATGAGGTGTACAGATAGATCGGAATGGCTACATAGTTCGAACTATCTAGCCCGTGCCGCGTGTAGCCACGCGGCACAGGGTTCGAACAAGCCGGCTTTTAAAAATGGCGGAGCCGGCTTTATGCTAATGAAGCCCGGGAAATTCAAATCCCGGGCTTCATTAGCAAGTTCGGTATGCATACATTACCCCCCTAGTTCGAACTAGGGGGGTAGTGTAGACATACCCTGTGGTATTTGCATTGCAGCATGGTAAGGCAGATTCCATGGCATCATACCTATCAGACATTTGCTGACACGGAGCCATTTGTATAAAGAGCAAGAGGAAAAGGTTGCTCTGATCAAGGGCCGAGGACACAGAGAGCTAGTTCCTTCCTTTCTGACAAACTCCCAAGAGAAGTGATGGGTTCTTCATTTTTAGAAGTCTTTAGATCAAGGCTGGTTGTCTTTCTGGAAGGTACCATTTAGTCAACCCAAAGTTACTGAGCATGCCACAGGAGTAGCGGGATGAAATATTATGTCGTGTCATCTAGCAGGCAGAGCTGAGGAGAGCTTTTGCCAGGCCCTAGAGGGGGTCACAGAAGGGGCAGAGCTTGGGGCTTGCCTCTGCTAGCCAGCCTATCAGTGCCACTGGGGCCACAGAGTGCACATCTGGCAGTGATTTAAAGGGCCCAGAACTCTGGCCACTGCTGCTGCTGAGGTAGCAGGGGCAGTGGCACCTGGGAGTTCCAGGCTCTTTTAAATCTCCGAGACCCTGGGGCAGCTGCCTCTTTGCTTCCCACCCCCCTTTTGGCAGCCTTTTCAGCAGGCAGACTACATGATCCAGTGGTCCCTTCTGGCCATAAAACCTATGAACCATTCTTGGTAGGAGGTAAGACTCTAGGTCATTTTAGTTAAGGTATCCATCTATTTATCTGGCCCCATTTAAAGAAGTATGGCATCACCTCATGTTCTCAGAACACAACACTTAGGGGTGTAGTGAAGTGCTCTGATCCCTATTACTAGAGGGGAAACCGAGGCACGGAAAGACTAAGTGACTTGCCTAAAGTTCCATAGGAAGCCTTGGGGGACTGAAATGTGATCTCCTGAGTCCCAGGCAAGTACCTTAAATCATTGGAGCATCCTTTCTCCCTGAACTGTCCACCTGCGGACCAAGGCCTGACCCAGCAACCAGCATGTTGGCAGGCTCCTGAGCCCGTGTGGGCACCCTGTGGACAAAAGGGTCTGCCCACATGGATCAGATTTACATTTAAAAGGCAAGAAGCAAAGCACACAAGGTAGAAGTCAGCTGCTGGTGAGGAAGGGAAATCTGAGAGGAGCGGCGAGGTATTGTAAGTGAGGCTTTCAGACGCAGCGAGAGCAGTAACTAACATGATCTCTGAAAAGCCTATTTGTAATATTCAAACATGGATTAAACTGGGAAGGCAACTCACACATCCAAAGACGTCTTCCAATAATAGACTGAGAGAAGCAGTGCAAACAAGGTCTGCTCAGGCAATCATAAGCGAATGTAATTCAAAGCAGATGAAATGAGATTTCCTGTTCATCGTGAATGGCACCCACCCCCACACACGCAGTATATTTAGGAGTGTTTTCTTTTAAGTGAATTTAGTGCCAGTGAAAGGTGCCTGATTGACAGCTCTCGGGACAGCAGGCTTTCGGTTTCTATTCACAGCACAGGCAGCAGCAATGGGAATGGTCCTTTCTCCCCACTCTTGTGGGCACTTAGTACCCCACGCAGCCATCTGCAAGGCAGAATGCAGCTCTCCCAGCACCTTTCACGCAAAGGTGAAGCATAGGGATGTCGGTGGTGCCGCCTGCTCAGCCTTGTAGCCTGCTGCTTCCAGCCGTGGCCTACATCCGAGAAAGATGCAGACATCCAAGTCATGGACAATTGTGAGATAACCTGCCCAGAGGGGAAGTGCCTTCCTAACTTCCGTCAGTAAAACCTTGGTTTATATCCTGAAGTTTGAGGGTGGGTAGAGAAGCCTGAGGGCTTCCTAACTTGTGCTGGCTCACAATGACTCCGAGAGGTCAATCGGCCCATTTAGATTGCAGGAGCTCACTGCCTTCTGGCCCCCCTATGCTGGGCTGGCATGGAGCCAGCTACACCACAGTGATGAAATTGTGGGCTCCTCCACACCAGGGCAGACCTCAGCTGCTCAGCCAGGGCCGGCCTGACCATACAGGGCACCAGGCTTTAGGGGGAATCAAAAACCCAGCTAATGGGAGCAGCAAGGAAAAGCCTCCAGGCGAACACTTCCCTGTGCTGCTGTTTCCCCAGTTGTGGGGAAGTGGGAAGAGGGAGAACAGCAGCAAGCAGAGCCTCTTCCTCCCCCTGCCAGGCAGAGCTGGCCACACAGGGGTTTTTAGCACCAGCTTCCCCCAAATGATTGAATGTGCGGGGGGACAAAATCATAGTTTCCCTAGGGTGCCGAAAAACCTTTGGTCTGGTCCTGTGTCCAGCTATCACAATTTTACTAGCACATCAGAAAAGGGCACTAGCAGGTCTAGAAGCTGGCTCTCAGGACTACCTCTTAGAAAGATCATGACTGATAAGGGGGTTGGATTCATTTCTGCTACTGCCTATTCCAAGCTAGCCCCATTAATCCCCTTTCTTGAGCAGAACCACAGGGTGTGCTGCTAATGGCTTGCAGGTTGCTTTTTGGCTGGTGTGAAATCTATTTAATAATTAGCTAGCTAAATGAGTCCTGTTTGCACTGTAATTTTTTCTTTCCCCCTAAATGGCTTAATGTAGCTAGTTTTCTATAATCATTTCTTGTCTAATTTCTCATTATCACCACTAGAATCAAACTGATAACGTTTATCTCACCTTTTTCTACAGTTTTCCCCTCTGTTTGCTGTCGCTGTTTGCGTACGTTGCATTGATCACATGAGCCTTTCTAACTGTGTTACTCTGTGTGGACTTATGAATATATGGAGTGTTCTTAGAGGGTTTTTTAAAATTTATTACTGACTGTGTCTCTGTAGGTCTCTTCTTGGGAAGCTCAGGGAAGAACAATTGTTTTATCTTTCCTAATAACACCTACACTACTGCTTAGTCCAGTTATTTCCCAAGACCCCCGAGATCTTTTATAACATCCTACTCTGTCACTGCTGTGCTGTTAAATCTTCATGAATGCAACAATGAATTAATAACGTAGTTATACGCCATAAACTATTCCCTGCTCACACTTAACAGTAATACTCCCCCAGCCTGGTGATAGTCAAAGACTTGGACGGCACTTTCTCATGCCTTTTATTCAACCTGGTTAGAATACACTTACCAGCTTTTTATAAATGGAAAACAGGACCTTAAAACAAAGCCAGAGATAAACTAGGCCTCTTAATGCCTTGTTAAAGCTTGTTCTTTTACTGATATTTTTAAGCCCAAAACAAACCGTCAATGGTCAGGCTGCTTGTAAAAATACATTTTTTTTTGTTATTTATTCATTTGCTACAATTTGTAGGGGATACCAGCTAAGATAAGCTCCCTGCCATTCTAGGAGTGTACATACACAGAACAGATTGTCTGTCTCCATCCATTTAGTCTGTAAATGCTTTGGAGCAAGGATGGAAGAAAAGGAGCAGTTATACTCCGGAGAACCAAGGGAGACTAATAAGTTGCCCAAAGGCACATAAGCAACCTGTGACAAACCCTGGAATTAAAGCCAGATCTTTGGAGTCCTAATTTTGAACCTGAAGTTTCTAGCTGCCTTAGCCACCATACCATCTATTGCTTATTTTTGGCAGAGAGTTAAGATGGAGTCAGCAGAATGTTTTAATGCCAGGCTCTGGAATCAGAGTGGATACTAAAATAAAAGGGCCTGATTTTGTCAGTCGAGGAGCACAGTTAGTTTGAAATGAGCTAGTTGGAGATTGACTAGATATGGCCCCGCAGGGTAATTCAGGAGAATCGCGTCTGATTCTCCCCTGGTTGATAAATGGCCGTACTGCCCTATTTGAGAGGTCCAATAACAGAACAAATCCATGAGATTCGCTTCCAACAGTATAGGATGCTCCAGTCTCTCTGTTGATCTCTATGCCTTGGGCAGCTATGTAATGTAACGTTATGTACTGAAAAGAGCAGATATGGACCTTGTGATGTGAATGACCAATAGCACTTCTCGTTTTGCCAGCTGTGGGAGTGGAGCAATGCGGCTAGGATGATGCAGCCATGTCACTGCCCTTTGCCACTAACCAGTCTCCCTCAGAGGCTATGTCTACACTGTCGGCTTATTGCGCAAGAGCATTTTGTGCAAGGGTTCTTGTGCAAAAACTCTTGCCCAAGAAAACGTCCACACTGCCATGTGTGATCTGTGCTTTTGCACAAGAGCGCCCATGGCAGTGTCAACGCTCTCTTGCGGAAGAAAGCTCTGATGGACAGTTTAGCCATAGGGCTTTCTTGTGCAAGAAATCCCTGCTGAGTGTCCACACTGCCCTCTTGCTCAAGAGTTCCTGTGCAAGAGGGCTTACACCTGTTAAAAAAAGAGCTTAGCTCTTGTGCAAGAAGCCCTCTCTTACCATGCAGTACTGTACATTTCCTTGCGCAAGAGCGGGTGGGCAGTGTGGACGCTCTGGGGATTCTTGGGCAAGAACGGCCATACTTGCACAAGAAGCTGCGAGTGTAGACATAGCCAGAGAGTCCTCCTTGCTTTCGTCCAGATCTATGACCCTGTACGACCCAGCCTGCTTTAAGCCTTGGGCAAAATCAATAACCAACAGCTGCAAAGCAAAGCACAAAGGAACCAAGCCTAACATGTCCAACTAAGTTAGGGGGAATTTGGTTTTAAATTGCAGCTTGTTGACCTGATGAGCTGTAATAGCTGGGAAAACTCTGGATCAGCTTGTCACACACAGACATGCCCATAAACATAGACAGCGCCTTCATTTACTGACCTTTGGCATAGCATGATCCATACTCATATTTACAGACTTTCAGAATTGCAGAGCCTGAAAACACATTTAGGAGGAGCTGTTACAACCTGGCTTAGGGAGTTCAGATAAGCTTCATGCAATGGGTAAGTGGGGACTTTTCAGTGTCAGTATTAACAGTCTTTGTCATGCCCAGGGGGTTGAGGCTCATGAACAGTGACTGAAATACATGCATAATGTGTTTGATTGCTCCTATTTATCAGAGGTGCATACAGAATAGCGTCATGTATTTAAGGTACATGCTTAGCTGTTTCAACTGGGACAGCCAAACCTCTGTGGGGCAGAGGCTCATGTTACACTATTGTACTGCATTCTGTATTAGGATGTGCCTGGAAAGGGAGGTTAGTATAGAATGTGAAAGAGCAGCTGTTCAACAGCATGCCTGCCCAGGAGCAATGTGCCCACTACTCCTGTCCATCCAAATGCAGAATAATTTTTATCTGCGAATATGCACTACAAGTAGAAACACAAAACCTACATGCAGGAGCTCTGCTGATCAGTGGGGCAGCATTTGAATTACTCCTGAGCAGCTGCACAAGTGCACAACTCACAGGGAACACTGCCCTGGGACACATTACACCTGAAGACACACACCAGTGGCTCAAAGAGCACCATGTAGTTTTAGGTGCTTCTATTAACCTATAAAGCCCTAGGTGGCCTGGGACCTGACAACTTGAGAAATGCCCAATTCCTCCAAATCATAGTCAAATTAGAGGAGGCATTCAAGTAGCCCCCCACTTGGTGCAAGAGGTAGCAAGACATTCCCTTGGAAGGTCCTTTTGCTCTACCCGTTGGATGACAGTGTTCAGTGCAAAGCCCATGTGCTTTCTCAGGCTTTTGAGGCAGGCAGAAAAAGATTCTGGGGGTGAAGCATTATGTTTTGCTGTAAGTAGGGCCACCTACAGGCTGGGAGGTGAAGGGGGCAATTGCCCCAGGGCCCAGGGATTCGATGCAGCCTGGGGCTCCTGGCTGTCACCGCTGCTAGTGTGGCAGCGGCCGGGGCCCCGGGCCCTTTAATTGCTGCTCTGGGCAGCTCTTAGGATTAAATTGAGAGATGGGGGTGATGGCTGCGGGGGAGGAGTGTGCCACACTTTGGGTGGCACTGAAGGCTGCCTGCCTCAGCCACACCCGTCCTACCCAAGGCACTGCCCCATCTGGGGCATGAAGCCAGCCCCCTCCCCAACACACACACCTTGCCCAGGGGTCCGCGGAGGCTGTCGGCCCCCTGGCTGAAAGCATGCATATGTAGGGACTGACAGGAATATGCTGCTGGGTTTGTATCATGCGCATTCCTCGTAAAAGCACCAGAGCATGGGACGGATTCCCTTCAGCATTGTTTATTCACCAAAATAAACCTCAGTTCCCAGCACATTTGCAGGCATCTGTCCAGCCATCACAAATCTCCCTATAGCAACATAGAAGCTCCTAGGTAACTGCTCCAGCTATGACCATGAGAGCAAGACACACATGAAATGGTGCTGCTTTAAGCCCATTTATCCGCAGCTCATGCAGAATGGCTCTGAGGGTGCCTGCAAGACTAAGCCTGAGGCATGTAGTGGAGCCCATCCTGTTGGCCTACCCATCTGCAGCGTGTTCCAATGATTGCGTGAAAGAACCTACCACATACCTCTTTGAGCAGTCTTTAGTTCATAAATTAACTTGGCTGTTCCCCCATCCCCCCTCCACCTTTCCCGGATTGCTGAAGGCTCAGTCCACATGGCAGCATTAATGGCCTGTAACACTGCAGGTTGAGAAACAAAGCCATCCTGAGCAAGAGGCGTGCAAAAATGCATTGGAAACCTCTAATGGTCAGATCAATTTGTAAAGATCATTGCTCCCGTATGGAGAACTATGAGTGCCAAGAGTGAGCGCAGGAGCATAACTTTCCTTAAGTGGCAGGAGTGTTCACAAAACAAGGCTTTGCTAATAAAGCCTGGACACCACATAGCTGCCCTGCTCTGTTATTTTATAATATTATTATTATTAACAACAATAATAAAAATAATAGCTAACCACTTGGGGATGGGAGAGACCATAGTCCTTTATGAGGCGCATAGCGCAGGGGAACAGCTGGTTATGGCACTGAACCGATCTTGGGATAGAGGAAACTTGACTAATACATCCACTGTGCAATTGTCATTTTCACACTGCATCTCTCTGACCTTGTTTATTGGGCAGTGAGCGTAAGAATTTAACTGCATCTTTTTCTCATTGACTTGGAAGACATGGGGGGGGGGGCGGTGTTTTTTTGTTTTCCTGTTTAATGTCCCATGGAGACTTCAAGACAATTTACTGTGGTTGTTCTGAACTGACAGTGGATGAAGATTCTATTATGACTCTTTAATAATTGGACATAGTGGTGGAAAAGTACCATGTTTACCTTTCCTTCACTTGTGGCTAAGCTGTTTCCAGTCAAGGAATACTCCCCTACCCCCATTTTGCCTGTAAACTTGAAGGGCGACTGAAGGTCAGATTGAGATGAAGATGATAACAGATGTGACCTTGACAACCTTGGTTGAGCAAATGGTTTCTGGATAAATTAGATTATAGGCTTTAATTTGTTACCTATTCGCCAGCTCGCTTTGGTGCAGCTCCAGCTCCAGCTCCAGCTCCAGCTCCAGCTCCAGCTCCAGCTCCAGCTCCAGCATAGTCAGACATTACCAGAGTTACCTGCTTCTGGAACTTCCACTACATGCATCTGACGAAGTGGGTCTTTGCCCATGAAAGCTTATGCTCCAATAAATCTGCTGGTCTATAAGGTACCACAGGACTTCTTGTTTTTTATGCAGATTCAGACTAACACGGCTACCCCCTGATACGTAACATCACACCTGGCTCTCTCATTGTACTCCCTTTGCCTACTTAATAAAAGAAAGTTATTGAGCCTCAGCAGGACCTTGCAGTGACTGTTGATGGAAATGTTTTGGTTACAGATTATGCATTTATTGCTCAGCAGTTTCATGTACAACGAGTATGATAATTCTGATGGAAAAGAAGCTCCCAAGCTTCATTATCACTTCTGTCAGTCTCTCCAAAGCCTCTGCTGTAACTTCTTACAGGAAAAATTTTCAGTTGTCCTCAGATGTCCCTGTATCTTTTGAGCAACGTTCTCTGGGATTCCCTAGCTGCTGGATTTCTGTCTCCGCCTATTTTTCCTGTTGTACCTTAGCAGATGAGGCCCGTGGGTTCAAAATGCTTTGTGGGGTTCACTGGCTATACTAGAGCAACAGCAGTGTAAGAAGAAAGGAAGTAAGGTAGCACAAGTTAACTAGGAGTGGAAGAGCCACTTGGGATAAAATTTTATTGATCTATTTTCCTCTGCGAGGAATGGTGGGAATTGCAGCCTATTAGCAAGATGGTTTGCAAGGTCTCATGTGACTGAATAGTCCAATCAGAAATTTACATGATCCTTGGCAATTGTTTTGGTTGGGAGCTGCTTGCTTCCTATGGGTTCTTTCTTCAGAAAGAAAAGAGTTATAGGAGCCAGCTTCTGTCATGGACTTTGATGCCCTGATGGGGATGATGACACCACACATTACAATCACTTGCCAAGGTTTCCCATGGGTCAGAATAAATTCCAAATTACTTCATTTCTTGCTTGCATGTGTCTTTATAGCAAAGCTTGGGACATCCTGTTCTTCTGTCTTCTGACAGCTCCCTATAGATCATGTCCCTGGGTATGCATCCATCTCCCAACCTAGTCAGAGGGCCCGGCCAGAACAGTCATCTTTGCTTGAGCAGAGCTATCATATTTGGTAAATTTGCCCTTTATACAACTTCTGCGTTGGTGAATTTATCTTCCCACTAGGGCTGTGTCCAGACTCAGGGTTTTTTTCGAAAAGAGTAGCCTTTTTTCGAAAAAACTTCACCTGCATCTAGACTGCAGCCGAGTTCTTTCGAAATTAAATCGAAAGAACGTGGCTTTTCTTTCGACGGCGGTAAACCTAATTTCACAAGGAAGAACGCCTTTTTTCGAAAGTTCTCTTTCGAAAAAAGGCGTTCTTGAATGCAAACAGGGGTTTTTCGAAAGAGAGCATCCAGACTGCCTGGGTGCTCTCTTTCGAAAAAGCGGCTTGCTTTTTCAAAAGTTCCGCTTGCAGTCTAGACGCTCTTTTTCGAAAGAGGCTTTTTCGAAAGTATCTTTCGAAAAAGCCTCTTTCGAAAGAGGCTTGCAGTCTAGACATAGCCTTAGTGTTGAATATGCAGCGTAGTCTTATGATCATTGGGAGAAAAAGATAAAGTAAAAATGAGCTAAAAGTTTTGCCCCAGATTTTTTGAGAGTCAAAAGGCCAGAGTCTGCCATACATTCATATTCATAGATGGGCCATTTGATCATCTCAGCTGATCTCCTTTGCAACACAGGCCATAGACCTTCATCCAGTTACTCGTATATTTAACCCAATGACTTGACTCAAGCGTAGATGTTCAGCCATGACTTGAAGTCTTTAAGAGATGGAGAATCCACCATTTATCTTTGTAATTTCTTCTAGTGGTTAATCAGTCTCAAGCATAAAATATGTGGCTTATATTGAGTAGTACTGCACTCTGAGTAGTCTGACTGCACTCTGAGTAGTCTGGATCCTTATTCAGTATGGTACAACTCAGTATGACTAAGGGTTGCATTATCTGCTCACAAAACATTTGTGCAACTGTTTGGGGAAAATAATTTTTGCTTAGCTCCCTATAAATGTATATTTGGCCTGAACTTGATACGGAAAAACCTCAAGAAAGGCTGTTTTCATGCTGTTCCTGACTTGGCTAGAACTAGGGAAGAATCATAAATACTGCTAAGAAGCTTGTTCTGATGAATTTTCCAGCTCACATTGTAAACTAAAATTCGGGGAAGCTTCCAAATAAGAATTCAAAACTTATCTGAACCAAACCATATTTCTGAATCCCATTATATTTTTATGAATAATCATAAATTAAATAATAGGCACCCTGGAGAATTTTCTATCTTCAGAATGTATAAACATTAGGGCACGATTGTGTTGCTCAGACCAATCGAGTCACATCATGGGGGAGGGAGATTTGGTCTATTAACTAATTATGCTTCAGCATGTTTGAAACAAAAATGCATTACTAGCCCTGTTTTCCTGAGAGCCCCATTACAAACATTCATTCTAAGGATGTGAAGCACTCATCATTATCTAAGGCCCTGACCCAGTAGAGGAATATGCTGAAGAAGACCCTGCTACCCATAATGAGTGCCTCTGAAGTCAATGGACTTTATCATAGGCCATTGGGTCCATCAGTGGCTATTAGCCAGAATGGGCAGGGAGGAGGTCACTGGCCTCTATTTGCCTGATGATGATCTGTTCTGTTTATTTCCTATGGGGCATTTGGCATTGGCCACTTTTGGAAAACAGGATACTGGGCTAGATGAACCTTTGCTTTTACCCAATAGGCCCTTCTTAGGGTTTTATTTTAGGCCTGGATTATTGTGCCTTAGAACTGTAATGAACCCAAACACATTCCATCCCTTTGGGCCCACTCAGTTGAAAGTGCTCATGAGATTTAATTTTGGCTGGCAAAAACAGAGTGGCTATGTCTACACTGGCACCCTTTTCCAGAAATGCTTAAAACGGAACAGTTTTCCATTAAAGTATTTCCGGAAAAAGCACGTCTACATTGGCAGGATGCTTTTCCGGAAAAGCACTTTTTCCGGAAAAGCATCCTTGGCCAATGTAGACGCGCTTTTCCTGAAAAAAGCCCCGATCGTCATTTTCGTGATCGGGGCTTTTTTGCGGGAAAGACTACTGTGCTGTCTACACTGGCCCTTTTCCAGAACATTTTTTCCGGAAAAGGACTTTTGCTCGAACAAGAGCAGCATAGTTTTTCCGGAAAAACACTGACAATTTTACAGTAGATCGTCATTGCTTTTCCAGAAAAGCAAGCGGCCAGTGTAGACAGCTGGCAAGTTATTCCGGAAAAGCAATCCTCTGGAATAGGGCTTTATTCCGGAGGATCGCGCCAGTCTGGACGCTTTTTTTCCGGCTTTTCCCCAAGCCGGAAAAAAAGCGGCGGCCATGTTTATTTAAATCCCGTGGGGGATATTTAAATCCCCCGCGCATTTCCCTATTCCAAAGTTCTAAATTAGCATGGCTATTCTGAAGAAGGGGCCAGTGTAGACGTAGCCCCAGTTTGTTTGTACATGCTGTAACTGGGAGGAATTCAGTCTGGCCTCCTGGCCATACATGCACATCCTCCTCTGCCTAGGAAAAGAAAGCATGTACCCAGCAGCACACAATACATATCAAAACCAAACCAATGTTCTAAAGCACAGACAAACAGAACAGACCAAAAGCTCAATAAACTCATATTTCCTCCTCACCCGCCAGCCCCAGTCATACAGTGTTCTGTAGGGGTACAGCAATATTATTTCAAAATAACTAGCGGTATTTCGAAATAACTTAGTTCGTGTCTAAACAGCAGGCACTTTTTTTCAAAATAATGTCGAAATGCTGTCAAGATAGAGGACTTCCTACTCCAACTCTTGTAACCCTCATTGTACGAGGAGTAAAGAGTGCTCTACGTCAAAATGAGTGCTATGTAGACTCTCCCAATTTTGAAATAAGCTACGCAATTGATATAGCTTATTTTGAGTTAAGCCCTGCTGTGTAGATACATCCTAAGCTACTTATCCAAACGTCAGTTATACATGGGAAAGGCATTTCATGTTTCCCTTATTCTGCCCACTCAGCCAGTACTGTGCTCCACCTTTGATCTGGAGCAGCGCCTTGTATAGGTGAAAGAGAATTGCTGAGTCCAATTGATTCCATTTTGGATGCAGCTGACAAGAGATTTACCTGTCCATCAAGTACCTGAGTGACATTCCCAACTCATTTTATATTGGTCTCCAAATAGCTATCTGATGGCAATGCTCCTTTGCTACCACCCCAGAAATTCAGTAACAAATAAATACTGGCAGTAGATAAGCTTCAAAAGCACATAATGTGAGAACACCACATTTTATTCATTAGCTTTTCCTGTGATCAGTCTGATTTGATATATTTTGAATACAACAGACCATATTCCAAATGTTGAGTCATCCATACAAGTATCCACCATAATTTTTAAATAACACAGAAAATGACCAGTTTTGGAATGTTTTAAGAGTTGTTTTTTATTATATTGCCACATATACACAGATGTTTGATACATTTTGCAAAGTATATAATATATCCTCCATATTTGTGTATTGTACTGGCTAGATTCATGTTCTAAGTAAAAAAAAAACCTAAGGATGAAGATATTCATGGCAAGGTCACTGGAAGTCATTATGTTTAAGAGTGGATGAGGTCTAATATTTTGTAGGCCTATCAAACTAACTTCACCACTGGTAGCAAATTGGCTCAGACAATGCTATTGTTTATTTGTCTCTCGCTGGAAACTGCTCTTCTTAGTGGACTGAAAAACAAAATAATGAGCCTGCATCAGGTATGAATGCAAAAAAGTTGCTTGAGTCCCAGTATCTCTTTTATTACAAATTAAGCACTGTTGACAGGGTCTGGGTAGCAAGTCAGGAGGCCTGGGTTCTGTTTTCAATTCCATTGTTCAACTGCTGCACAAGCGAATGTGGGCAAATCATTTCACTTATCTGGGAGGTGGAAGGAATCACACAACAGACATACACAAACGGTGAATGGAATCCTTCCTCCTCACCCCAAAGAAACAATGACCTGAAAACTTGACATCTGCCAATGGAAACGGGAACATTTTGCTCTTGAACACACTCACAAAATCTGGAAAACCTGAGTTTCTGAAAGAAATAAACAGATTAGTCAAAGCGGATGCAGCAGGAATTCTGAGTGAGCCACTTGTCTCCCTGAAAGCAACTGAGTACTGTTAAGGTCATAAGGCAGGAGATGGTGACTCCAAAGATAATCAAAGCCAGTGAAAAGACCCCCATTGACTTGAAAAGGTAATGGGCGAGGACAAGGGTAAATGGAGCAGCTGCATTTTTTTTTCCTGCAATGGCCATAGGTACCTCATTCTAGCTTTGCACTGGCAATGTAAAATATGAGTGGAAAGATTTCTGGCTAAGATCAGCTCAGCACAGATGTTCCCTTTTGGTTCATCATTTAGACAGAGTCTATAGATCATGAGGCTCTCAGTACAAGACTCAACCTTGCTGATGTGCAAGACACAGACATGAGTCCAAACACCAGATGGGCAGCACTGTCAGTTGGTAAACGTACTCACAGCATCTGGCCCCCAGGGGCCAGACACAAGAGGAAAGAGTAAATTGCAGAACTGGTACTGACTGGCTGTGTGAATTCTACAGATGGAGAAGAGCAAATGCCACTGCATCAAGGCAGCAAACAGAAGGAATGAAAGAAAAGCACATAAAAGAAACTTCAAATAGTAACATAAGAAGAAAACTTTTCTCTGCTGTTGTAAGAAATAAATATTGCCATTTACACTGAAAACCAGGTTTCCTGTTTACACTTTCCATGGCTCTTTTCTTGTCAAAGTACAGTAGAAATTAATCATGGGAGGGAACATGCTATCTTGTTGTACCCCACAGTAGGTTTCTCATGGAGGGTTCTCTTGCCATCACATTAATGGATTCCCCTTTTGCAGCTTCGTCTGTGGACAGTCACAGCCTGTTCTCTTGGATATTTCAGAATCCAGTCAAACAAAGTAACTGCTTTGTGAGAAACAAAACATATCTATCAACTAACAAACAAAAGAAAACCAAGGGAGGCTTAGTTGGAGAAAAACAAATCAAGTGCAGAAGTGACAGTTGCAATCCTGCTTTCTTCATTTACACATGTCGATAAGATACTGAAATACAGGATTTCTTTTGGCTTAGATGAAGTTAAAAGGGTTTATGCTAAAAGAAGGAATAGAAAAATAGATTTGCCAGAAAATGAAAAATCTTTTCTTTAAGGAGCAAATATTTACCATTTAACCATCATGCTTCCCAGGCAAAGTGGTAGTACTGGAAGTACTAAGACAAAATCTATTAATGTCATTCTTAGTCACGTTCAATTTCTTCAACCAATGACAATAAAAACCAGCAGCTGAATTGTCAGAGTTCCATGGAGATTTGGGGTAGGCAAGAAACAACTCAAGTGAGCTATGGAGAATGAAATAAAGTCCTTTGTGAATGGAAAACAGGGACATTTATTTCAAGAGGAAAATGAAATTCAAAGGTGTATATATGTGGGGTGGGGGTGAGGGGAGGGAAGGTAGATCTATCTCACATTGCTTTCTTGGGCCAAAGTCCAGTGGTAATTTTTTTTAGGAAGATATGAAAAAGGACCTCAAGATTTGGACCCTGGATTACAGACCCTTTTGAGTGGAGGGTCTGTGTGCTAGATTACAATCCCATTTATTCCAGTTTAAACTGGAAGTAACTGCACTGAAGACATTGACCAACTATTTTGGTATAAATATGCGTCATGCATGTGCTAAATGTTATATGCATTTTCAGTATTATTAAATGGACAAGTTTTGTAGTATGTATTGTATTTAGAAATGTATTCTAAATATTGAAAACATAGATTTTGTACATATAAAAGTGACATTATAAATCTGTGGGGTTTAATTCACTATTGTTGTACTCTAGCGTAACTCCCCTGAAATTACTGGCATCATGCAAAAATAAAATTGGATTGAAGTAATACAGTATTGGGTGTCATGTTTCTTCTACATTGGTGGAGAAGGATCTACTAGGTTTTGATGGTTCCAAAAACATTCCCAGATAAGTGGATGGAATTTTTTTCCAGAACACTTGAGTGGAAAACAAAACCATTATTGATTATTGTTATTTATATTGTTATGAAACCAACCTTCTCAAACACAGAAGTGTAACAATTTTCACAGGAACAACAAGGAGTCCTGTGGCACCTTAAAGACTAACTCATTTATTTGGGCATCAGCTTTTGTGGGTAAAAACTCAGATGCATCTGACAAAGTGGTTTTTGCAGGTACAGACTAACACAGTTACCCCTCTCTGAATCTTCACAGAGCACCCAAGCAATGAGAATGGGTGCAGCTACCCTACAGTGAGAATACTGATGCTGCTGCACAGAATTCCCTGGCAGGGATGCTCTATGGGTTCTCTCTAGGTCAGGAATGGGCAAGACAGCCTTTGTGTGCCAGATCTGGCCTGCCAAACTGGTGGTTTCACCCTGTGGCTGCACTGCTGCTCCCTGTCCCCAGGCCAATTGAGACCTGGAGATGGGGAACTGCGCAAAGTCTCTTCCCCCGCCAGGGACACGCTGCACCAGAGGAAACAGCCACCTATTTTAATACAGCCGGCACTTCTCTCCAGCTGCCACGCACCTCTGGTAGGGTGTGGGCAGGGGGCAAGATGCTTCGTGTGCTCCTCCCACCTCCAAGCCCTGATTGGCCCAGGGGTGGGGGGAATGTGCAAAGTGTCCTCCTCCTACCAGGGGTTGTGACAGCACGTTGGGTACCCCCCCGATTTTGCACCCAGTCTGCAGCAAGATGAGACTCTACCAACCAGTAGTATAGGAAGGGTTTATTGCTCTTCCAGGATACAGTACAGCATAGACGTGATGTGGTTTCAGGAGTCACGGCCAGGATGCCTCAGACCCCTTAGATTAGGGGGTCTGTTGTCATCACTAGACCCTCAGCCTCAGCTAAGGCTGCTTCCTTCCTGTTCCCAGCCAGCAACTGCCCCTTCCCCTGAAACCTGGTGTGGATCTCCGCCTCTCTTCCTTTGTCTCTACCCCTGGGACTCCCCTGTTATCTCCTCACCTTGAGCCTAGGTGTCTGGGTTAATACACATTTGGGCAAGTCAGTGGGAATCACACATCACAGCGCAGGGGGACCCCCGGTTACAGAGCAGACAGCACCCCCACTACATCACAGTGAGTGCACAGCATCAGAGGGAATCGCCAGCTGTTTTAAAACAGACAGCAGTTCTCTCTAGCTGCTGAGTGCCCCAGGCAGGGCAGAGGGTGAGGGAGTTTGCATGCACTTCTCCCGCTGCAGCACTTAGAGCATTGTTTTAAAACAGCTGGTGATTCTCTCTAGTCACTGGGGGCAAGAAGCAAAGATTTCACACACTCCCCACCCCCAGGACAATGGGTGTCTGCAGGCAAGGGAGCATGAGAAGTCTTCTGGCCCTGCCCCTTCCACCCAAGACCCCACCCCTTCCAGGGCAGCCCGGGGTAACTAAGAAATTTATGAATTGGCCCCCTTTTAAAAATCATTGCCCTCTCATAGACTCATAGACTTTAAGGTCAGAAGGGACCATTATGATCATCTAGTCTGACCCCCTGCACAGTGCAGGCCACAAAATCTCACCCACCCCTCCTAGAATAATCCTCTCACCTATATCTCAGATATTGAAGCCTTCAAATACTTTGAAGACCCCAAGATGCAGAGAATCCTCCAGCTGTGATCTGTACCCCATGCTACAGAGGAAGGCGAAAAACCTCCAGGGCCTCTGCCAATCTACCCTGGAGGAAAATTCCTTCCCGACCCCAAATATGGCGATCAGCTAAACCCTGAGCATGTGGGCAAGACTCACCAGCCAGACACCCAGAAAGTTCTCTGTAGTAACTCCTATCATCCCTCCATTGACCTATTTCCCACTGATAATGAATGGTCAATTAGTTACCAAGATCATGTTATCTCATCAAACCATCCCCTTCATAAACCCATCTAGTTTAATCTTGAAACCAGATAGATCTTTTGCCCCCACTACTTCCCTTGGAAGGCCGTTCCAGAACTTCACTCCTCTAATGGTTAAAAACCTTTGTCTAATCTCAAGTCTAAACTTCCTACTAGCCAACTTATATCCATTTGTTCTTGTGTCCACATTGGTATTAAACTTAAATAATTCCTCTCCCTCCCTAGTATTTATCCCTCTAATATATTTAAACAGTGCAATCATGTCCCCCCTCAGCCTTCTTTTGGTTAAAGTAAACAAGCCAAGCTCCTTGAGTCTCCTTTCATAAGACAGGTTTTCCATTCCTCGGATCATCCTAGTGGCCCTTCTTTGTACCTGTTCCAGTTTGAATTCATCCTTCTTAAACATGGGAGACCAGAACTGCACACAGTATTCCAAATGGGGTCTCACCAATGCCTTGTATAATGGCACTAACACCTCCTTATCCCTACTGGAAATACCTCGCCTAATACATCCCAAGATCGTATTAGCCTTTTTCACGGCCATGTCACAATGGCAGCTCATAGTCATTCTATAATCAACCAGGACTCCGAGGTCCTTCTCCTCCTCCGTTACTTCCAACTGATGTGTCCCCAGCTTATAACTAAAATTCTTGTTATTAATCCCTAAATGCATAACCTTACACTTCTCACTATTAAATTTCATCCTATTGCTATCACTCCAATTTACAAGATCATCCAGATCTTCCTGAATGATATCCCGATCCTTTTCTGAATTGGCAATAGCTCCCAACTTTGTGTCATCTTCAAATTTTATTAGGACACTTCCACTTTTGGTGCCAAGATCAGCAATAAAAAGATTAAATAAAATTGGCCCGAAAACTGATCCCTGAGGAACTCCGCTAGCAACCTTCCTCCAACCTGACAGTTCACCTTTCAGTATGACCCGCTGTAGTCTCCCCTTTAACCAGTTGCTTATCCACCTCTCAACTTTCATATTAATCCCTATCTTTTCCAATTTAACCAATAATTCCCCATGTGGTACTGTATCAAATGCCTTACTAAAGTCGAGGTAGATTAGATCCACTGCATTTCCTTTATCTAAAAAATCTGTTACTTTCTCAAAAAAGGAGATCAGGTTGGTTTGGCACGATCTACCTTTTGTAAAACCATGTTGTAATTTGTCCCAATTGCCATTAGCCTCAATGTCTCTAACTACTTTCTCCTTCAAATTTTTTTCCAGGATCTTACATACTACAGATGTCAAACTAACAGGCCTATGGTTACCCGGGTCGCTTTTTTTCCCTTTCTTAACAATCGGAACTATATTAGCAATTCTCCAGTCAAATGGTACAACTCCTGAGTTTAGAGATTTATTAAAAAATTTTGCTAATGGACTTGCAAGTTCATGTGCCAGTTCCTTTAATATTCTTGGATGAAGACCATCTGGGCCCCCCGATTTACTCCCATTAAGCTGTTCAAGTTTTGCTTTCACCTCGGATATGGTAATATCTATCTCCTTATCCTCAGTCCCATTTGTTAACTTACCATTATCCCTAAGATCTTCATTAGCCTCATTAAAGACTGAAGCAAAGTATTTGTTCAAATATTGGGCCATTCCTAGATTATCCTTAACTTCTACTCCATCCTTAGTAATTAGTGGTCCTACTTCTTCTTTTTTGTTTTTTTTTCCTATTTATATGGCTATAAAATCTTTTACTATTGGTTTTAATTCCCTTTGCAAGGTCCAACTCTACCTGACTTTTAGCCTTTCTCACTTTATCCCTACATGCTCAAACCTCAATAAGGTAGCTTTCTTTACTGATCCCTCCCATTTTCCACTCTTTATATGCTTTCTGCTTTTTCTTAATCACCTCTCTGAGATGCTTGCTCATCCAGTGCTACCATACTTATAGGCTGTGTCTCTCCTGCTCTCAGTCCTAGCAGCAGCCTTGGGGATAGTGCATTTGAGAGGCTAGAAAGAACTATTTCCCTGGCTTTGTCTCAAGGAACATTTCTTTCCTAGGGCTTTTATCCCATAAACACGATATGCATAGTTAATATGAAATGTTTTTACTCGATAATTATTTAATAAAATAGGGATTGAGAGCACTAATAATGGCTAGAGAAGTAATGTTTAATTTCCAAGAGTGTCCTGGGAAATGCTTCATGAAGGCAAGCCACGGCAATTACTTGAAATTCAGTGTTGGACACATTTAAACACACAGGATCCAGGAAAACAATGTGCAGCAACAATAGAATGATTTTAGGTAGCATCAAAAAGATAATAAACATCACAGTAGTGAAGCAACAGGCAGAAATCACACAGCTACCTCCATAAGATGTAAAATGCAAATTATTTTGCAAAGATGCCAGGTGCCTTAGGGTTTTTTGGTTTTTTTTACAGCTTTCAAACCAGTGTTTTGGGGATCACGTTTCATTTAACTCCTGACCATCAATGAAGGTTTATATTAGCTTCAGTGATGAGAATTATCTCATGCAGGTGAAGGTATGTTGTAACATGCCAATGAGTTAGAGTGGAAGAATCAAAGATCAAAGTTCAGAATGAGCTGGAGCAATACTACTCTTTTCTTAGCCTTAGACTGAAAGCTCCATGTCTTTGTTTTGGTTTGTATAGCACCTAGAACAATAGGTCTTTGTTCATGATTAGGGTTCCTCAGTGCTACCATACTTATAGGCTGTGTCTACACTGCATCCCTTTTTCGTAAAAGGGATGCAAATTAGACATATCACAATTGCAAATGAAGCAGGGATTTAAATCTCCCCTGCTTCATTAGCATAAACATGTCTGCCACTTTTTTCCAGTTCGGGGCTTTGCCGGAAAAAAGCACCAGTCTAGATGGGGATCTTTCGGAAAATAAAGCATTTTCCAAAAGGTCCCTTATTCCTGATTTTAAGAGGAATAAGGGACCTTTCAGAAAAGGCTTTATTTTCCGAAAGATCTCCGTCTAGACTGGCGCTTTTCTCCGGCAAAGCCCCGAGCCGGAAAAAAGCGGCAGCCATGTTTATACAAATGAAGCGGGGGATATTTAAATCCCCCGCTTCTTTTGCAATTCCGACTTGTCTCATCTGCATCCCTTTTCCGGAAAAGGGGTGCAGTGTAGACACAACCATTGAGTATTCCTAATGAAATGACTGAGCTCTTTTTACAAAGCGAGAGTCAAACTGGCATAATCTGGCCCTTACAGCTGCTCAGTTAATGTGAGTACTATGTACATGTCACTATAGCATGGTTGTACATGGAGCAGGGGAATGGGACTGCCCAACTTTATTTGGTTTTCATCTGATGCAAAGGCCAGGAAAAAAAATAGAAACATCTCCTGTCCCGCCCCTTGACACACAGGAAGGATTTAGTCAAACTGTCTCCCGTTCAGAAAACAATTACTACAGAGTCCACCTTCTCTCTCTCTGTGGCTTTCCTCATTTTGTTTCTTTATAGTTCCAAGGCTGCATTACACCCTTTATGATCTGTAGCCTTCATAGCCTTTCTGATCCTAAGAAACTCATGACCTTGTCTCAAACACCCAAACACTAAATCTAAAATTCAACACCCCTTGCTTCTAACCACTGTATTCCTCTTCCTGACTCTCCTGCAGTCCTACAGCATGAATCTATCCTTAGCCTTATTTTTTTTATGAATAGAATTTTTCATTTGCTGAGAGATGCTATGGTATTATAGTCAATTCATCTCCACCCCTCAACAGAGTGCAGTGCAGCGGGAGCCTACAGTGGTAGACACCTTGGAAACATGATAGATAGATTCTCTATCTCACAGGGGAGTTTTATGGCTTTATCAGTTAATATTTGTGAAGTCCCTAGATGTCCTGGAATGAAAGCAGTTAAAGAAATGCGGAAGATTTTTGCTGTATCCCAGTGCACGAATGCAGAAGAAAGGAGAGTCATGGAGGGAGGTCAAACAGTATAGCAGGTCTTAGAGAATCTGCTGCTTTAATCCATGGTTTTCCAGAACTGCTCCACCTGGATTGGCACTTGCAGAACTGAGACGTCATTCATTCCTCTGAGATCTTCCTTTTTTTAAAAAAAAAAAGAAAGAAAGAAAATGATCTGAATAGAGCTGGAGATTTCTATAGAGCTCAGGTAATTAGTGGTGGAGGACTGATTATCTCTTTATACCACTCCTCACCGTTTGACACAATTCAGCATAATAAGCCTCCTCTCAAACAATCCCAGGTCTGAGTCAGTATCTCCTCAGAGGCTAATTTATGATGTGGGGAGGAGAGCTCCAACATTCCATCATCTGCAGACACAGGGTCCCTTTTCTTCTTCACCTCTCATTAATGCTTATCTGAAAGTGGAGGAATAATATATTGAATTAAAAGAGGAAATCCCCATCCCTTATCACTCCTTGCCGGTAGGAGCTATGGGTTGACCAAGTGATCCTCTTACCATTCTAATTTCCTTTTCTCAGTTTGTCTTGTTTGAATTAAAGGAAGATGAATGGTCAGCAAGGAAATAAGTCCATGGAAGCTAGACTGAATATTCATCTGCATTTGATGGCAATAAAAACCTGTCAGTGAGGAAGTTAAATAAAATTAAACAATTCCTTCGGGGAGGAATAAGAGACAAATAAAAAAACAGCAACACAAAAAAAGATTGTGCTTAATTAAACAATGAGTATATCATTTTTAGTTTTCCGCGTATAAATTGGTACCCAAAGAGATCACTGAGTGGAAGATATGGGGTAGGGAGAAATAACCAACAAAGTCAGAAAGCCTAGACTGGCACTAGCAAAAGACCTTGGGGAACACAAGACTCTAATTAGAGAAGTTGGCCATGTGTTTCTTTATCTTTCCATTAGAATGAAAGGAAATGAGTGAAGGGGTTGCAGGAACACCTTCGGATCAGTGGAAATCTGATTACAAATCATTTAAGCTCAGAAGGGTAGCTAATAAGGGGCTGGGTTCAGAGGGAAATAAATAATAGAACAAACAAGGATCAGAAATGGCAGCTAAAGAGAGGTAGGGACCCCCCCGCCCAGACATTTTCATGACATTTTTAATAGTGTGGAGGAGTGTAAGCAGGGAGCATGGAGTAGAAAGAGAAATGTATTGAACACCACGGATACTTAGGCCCACTTAGTTTGGACATGTTTTTGTAGGAACAGCCAGAAAGGTAAGGCTGCAATGGTTCTAAGCTGCTAGTGTAAAGATGTTTAGATGTTTCTACCACCATTCTCACATCGTCTTAAGGTCATGTGGGTAAAAATGCCCAACCCCTTTTATTCATTAATGTTTACAGCATTAGTATAGATTCACCATAGCTGGCAGAGCCTTTAGTACAAACATTCGTATTTCTACTATAGACAATGCCTTAGTGGTTACCACTTCTGAAAACTAATGTTATGAGGACTTCAAGGATGAAAAAGAAACCTGCAAGTCACAGCAGATAAATTCTCTCTCAAATATCCACTGTGTATTTCTGGAGTGTATTCTTCAGGATATGTGTTCCCCCTCTGTACCTCAGTCTCCAGATCTTCTATAGCTGGCAGCTATAGAATACAATCCTTCAGCTCAAACAATAAAGGATTTTGCTTTTAGCTGTGAAGGTCACAGGTTCAATCCCCAGTGGTGACCAAAATAAAAGTCATTACAATTCCACCTTCTGACTGCCTACTTTTCTCATGATTCAGCCAAATACAAGACAATTTCTGCAATGACAAGTCTGTTTTCTTGGGAGGAAGGTGGGAAAGAAGGATGGAAAACAGATGCAAAACTACAAGTTTAGATTTTGTTGGAACTCACAGGTAAAAATGAAGTTGTTTTTGCATGTTCAAAGTTGATCCACAGTGCAACTGCAGAAAGAAGTTCCAGGCATGCCCTAGAGGGGGAAAATGCCATTTTTACAGGTAAATACAAAAAAAAAAATTCAAATGGTTTAAAAATGCCATATATTTTAAAGAACTTGCTGTGGATGAATAGAAAGACTCCACATTTATTTATTTTTTGCAAAAATGTATATTTTTTCTATAGCTATATCAAAGCATATAGAAAGTGTTCAAATTTGGTTCTAGCAGTCTTGATGCTGTCACATTAACAATAAGAAGCAGGCCTTTGGTTGGTCACTAGGTACTGTGTGACTGTATGCAGGAGGGGAATATTAAAGTGCCACGCTCTAGCTTCAGGGACAGCAGTGCAGGAGTTTGCTCTAGTTACAGGGGAAGCAGTCAGAGTTCCATAGCTTCCGTCACTTTCTATTATGCTCACCCCATGTAGTCTTAGATGTCAGCTAAACGCCACCACTGGGTTCTGCACAAGACAAGGAAAGCGTACCAGGTCTCTGGTGCATCCCTCTGAGATGTAGACTTAGTTACTGAGGCTCTAGCTAAAGAAAGAATTTCCTAAGTGGGGAGGGGAGTCTTCAGGGCTATGGGTTCAGCGGGGATCCTAGAAAAGACCCCATCAGCATGCACAGCACACACAGCCCTGGAAGTAGCAGACACAATCTAAGACCAAAGGGGAAAAACCTTTGGAGGATGAAACAAGGTGGGCTGCTTCCTCACTGACCCTTTTGTATCACCTGTTCCAGAGCTTAAAGACAAGGAGTTTGAGGACTGAGACACTCAGCTAAGTGAAGAATCAGAGAGTTGTAACCCCCTGCCTTTCCCTCACACCCCAGACCTCCCCCACTCTCTGTTGTATTCCCCCGCCCCAAAAGCACCTCTACTGTCACGAGCCACTAGAACAGTGTCGCTCAGCCTTAGGAGACAAGCAGAGAGAAACTGAATGAAAGATAAATGAGAGGAGAGAAATTTGCCTGGCGCATGGATGAGAGAAATCTGCCTGGCTAAGGGGGTAGGCTGTAGAAGTGCACTGAAAGAAACAAAACATGAGGTGCTCTTTTCCCTTGCTGATATTTTGGGAGGAAGGCTGCATGAGGAGGTAGCACAAGATTTGACCGATGCCATCGATGGTGCTTGAGGAGCCCAGGTGCAGCCTGCGCTGAGAGCCCTGTGGTACCACCCACCTACTAACACATTCCCTTCAGGTTGTAGCCAGATGCTCTTCAGGAAGTTTCCCTCCCTTAATTAGTGTCCGCAGGCACATGCACACGTGTGTATTAAATATACAGAATGAGAAGCACATTAAGCAAATTGGAGAGAAATTGGAGAGAATTCAAAGAAGATCAAGGAGAAATGAATTACAGATACTGGAGCAGCTGACTTCACGAGGAAACATTCAAAATACTACATGGCTACGGCTAGACTGGCATGATTTTCCGCAAATGCTTTTAACGGAAAAGTTTTCCGTTAAAAGCATTTGCGGAAAAGAGAGTCTATATTGGCATGGATGCTTTTCCGCAAAAGCACTTTTGTGCAAAAGCATCCGTGGCGAATCTAGACGCGCTTTTGCGCAAAAAAGCCCCCATCACCATTTTTGTGATCGGGGCTTTTTTGCGCAAAACAAATCTGAGCTGTCTACACTGGCCCATTTGCACAAAAGCTTTTGCACAAAAGGACTTTTGCCCCAAAGGCAGCAGTATAGTATTTCCGCAAGAAGCACTGACAACCTTACGAGATCGTCAGTGTTCTTGCGGAAATTCAACAGGCCAGTGTACACAGCTGGCAAGTTTTTCCGCAAAAGCAGCTGCTTTAGCGGAAAAACTTGCCAGTCTAGACACAGCCCATGTGTCTAGCTTGGTGGAGAGATGACTAAGGGAATAATGATACATTTCTATAAATATTTGAAGTGGCAGAGGGACTACTGAGAACTGTACGAGGTGGAGGAACTAAAGCAAGGGGATGAAATCAAGAAAAGGAAAGGAAAACAAAAACTAAACTGAACAGCAGGGGAAAAAGTCCCCTATCAATGAGATGATTAAATTCTGTCTCCAAATGGAAGACATAGAAGACCCATCATGCAGGACATTTAGAGCAAGTTTGACCCACCGCTCAGCCACATACGGAACTTGTCCAGGAGAGACAGGGTTGAGTACAGATGTTTAATGGGAGCTTGATAAATGCCAGAGACAGATTAGAGAGAGAGTTTGGGACAGAAAATTAAGAAGATTGTTGTAGTCAATTGAGACTGCAGGGAGAGTTTTGCTTCAGAGAGTTTCTTAACCTAGATTTTGGCCAGAACAACAGAGCTGCATCTAGACTGCCAAGTTTTTCCGCAAAAGCGGCCGCTTTTGCGGAAAAACTTGCCAGCTGTCTACACTGGCCGCTTGAATTTCCACAAGAACACTGACTTCCTACTGTCTGAAATCAGTGCTTCTTGCGGAAATACTATGCTGCTCCCGTTTGCGCAAAAGGGCCAGTGTACACTGCTCAGATTTGTTTTGCGCAAAAAAGCCATGATTGTGAAAATGGCGATGGGAGCTTTTTTGCGCAAAAGCATCCGTGCCATACTAGACGCTATTTTCCGTAAATGCTTTTAACGGAAAACTTTAAAAGCATTTGCGGAAAATCATGCCAGTCTAGACGTAGTCCAGGGGTAATGCCTCTACTCTTGGTAGGGCAAGAAAACGCTTAATATCCAGCAGTGCTTTCATTTTCCACATTATATCCAGTTCCTCACCTCCTAAAAGAAGGACTGTTTCCAGTGGACCCAATCTACCCTTGCCCTGTGACCCCTTTTCATTAGACTAACTGGCAGACAGGGGCCACATGACAAGATTAAGGCCTCCTGGAAATACTTTAGGCTCCAGAGACCTCTTGACTGCCAGGAGCAGAGCTAATTGAATAGGCTTGCCAACTTTAAGGCAGAATAAACTTGAACAGCTTTGCCCCACTACACCAGCTCACTCCATCCTCCCTCCCTCTATTGTCCACTCTTCCCCAACCCTTACTCACTCACTCACTTTCACCAGGCTGGGGAGGATCCCTTTTGACTGGGTGTTCAATTGAAAACTGGACACCAGGTGAATTTATTTCCTGCAGTGCTGGGTTATTCTGGGGTGGGCTGGGGCAGGTGAGAGGAGGAAGGCATGCAGGGTGACCGTGCACATTGGTGATTCATCTTCCCTGCAAAAACCCCATTGGCGGCCACTGATAAGAACATAAGAACGGCCGTACTAAAGGTCCATTTAGCCCAGTAGCCTGTCTGCCGACAGTGGCCAGCACCAGGTGCCCCAGAGAGGGTGGACTGAAGACAATGATGAAGCAATTTGTCTCCTGCCATCCTTCTCCATCCTCTGACAAACAGAGGCCAGGGACACCATTTCTATCCCCTGGCTAATAGCCTTTTATGGACCTAACCTCCATGAAATTATCTAGCTTCTCTTTAAACTCTGTTATAGTCCTAGCCTTCACATCCTCCTTTGGCAAGGAGTTCCACAGGTTGACTACTCACTGTGTGAAGAAGAACTTTCTTTTATTAGTTTTAAACCTGCTACCCATTAATTTCATTTGATGTCCTCTAGTTCTTCTATTATGGAAACTAATAAATAACTTTTCTTTATCTGCCCTCTCCACACCATTCATGATTTTATATACCTCTATCATATCCCCCCTCAGTCTCCTCTTTTCTAAACTGAAAAGTCCCAGTCGCTTTAAACTCTCTTCATATGGGACCCGTTCCAAACCCCTAATCATTTTAGTTGCCCTTTTCTGAACCCTTTCCAAGGCCAAAATATCTTTTTTGAGGGGAGGAGACCACATCTGTACACAGTATTCAAGACGTGGGCGTACCATAGTTTTATACAGGGGCAGTAAGATATTCTGTGTCTTATTTTCTATCCCTTTCTTAATAATTTCTAGCATCCTATTTGTCTTTTTGACCGCCGCTGCACACTGTGTGGAAGTTTTCAGAGAACTGTCCACGATAACTCCAAGATCTCTTTCCTGATTTGTCATAGCCACATTAGCCCCCATCATACTGTACGTATAGTTGAGGTTATTTTTCCCGATGTGCTTTACTTTACACTTATCCACATTAAATTTAATTTGCCATTTTGTTGCCCAATCACTCAATTTGGTGAGATCTTTTTGGAGTCCCTCACAGACAACTGATGCAGGTTCCTATAGCTTGAGCCAAGAACTGATCACACTGACTCTTGGCAACCCAGAATGGAAGTGCACACTGCTTCCCTTCTGCCTCTACACCATGCCTAGTACCTGCCCAGGGCTCCCTCTGAACCATCATGCTCAGTGTGCTGTCTGTGAGATCCCTGGGAGTGTTACATTCACATAGGTGCCTCCCCATTTCTTCTAACAGCGGAGCTACCTTTAGGGGATGAGGAGAGCTGAGTTCGTGGGTGAGGTGGTGCTTGGGCACTTCCAGCACGGCAGCATTTAAACCTCAGATCCAAAGTCAGCAACTGCTTTCTGCAGCGCTCCCCAGAAAGACAAGCCCCTAAATCAAATGGGCTGTTAATTACAGTTCAGTACAGCAATAATGTTTCTGAGCCAGCTTGAGCTTCCACATGGGGCCACTGCCTAATAAACAGATTGTTAACTTCTAGTAACAAGTAATTCCACAAAGATCCTTGGTTAACACTGCCTCCCCCCGCCCTCTTGGTGCAGTGACTAGGTGGCTTTTCCATTTCTACACTAGCGTGAGAACCCTCTGAGGCAAGTTTAGGGAAAGGAGCACGGAACAGAGACCTCTCCTTGGCACCCATCCCACCAAGGCACTTCTCAGCCTCCTCATTAACAGCATAGCAAGGGACAGGAGACGCCTGAGGAGCTATTACACTGCTCTTCCCCTTCCCACACTAGACAACAGTGATGTACCCAGGACAGAATAGAAGCATTGGGTGAAATATGGGGAGCACTCAGTACCATGGCATTTAACGGCTCATCAGCAAAGACTAGCACTTAGCTGGTAGATTTTAAAGAAAAAGAAGAGCAGGGACTGCAAGTAGCATGGCGTGAATTCAGTACATGATTTAAGGCAGAACCCAACGTTCCAGTGTGGTGCTAAAGCATATAGCAGTGCTAGAGCTATTGTTGTTAACAAGAAGCTTAACTCCAGTGCCCCAGCTCAAATCCACTGTGGGCTAGTGTTTCCTTTAAACTAAGCCTATGGGCAGCCACCCATCAGAGATTGAAATATGGCCCAGTTGATTAGCAGAGCACCCATAGCATGTGTTTCTACTGGTGGTGCACAGCCATACAGGCCTTGGTGCTCATAATAAAATGTATTCTGCACACTGGAAAACTAGAGACCCTTGCTGTGGGTAACTGGATTTCTTGTACTACTTAAATTTCACCCAGTAGCTTCAGCCGCTAAAATGAATCATCACATCTGCTCTTGCAAGAGCAGGACAGCTATTCCATTCCACCCCAGAGTGGGCTGCATTTCAATCACAGGCAAGTAGCCCATCTTTAGTGCAAACAGCATGAAGATGTGTGGGTTCCTGCTGTGTAAGTGTGAGGGAACCTTATCCCCACTCTCCCTGTGGAAGCACTTCATGGAATTTATTATGATAATTTGGAACTCAAAGGCTACATCTAGACTGGCATGATTTTCCGCAAATGCTTTTAACTGAAAAGTTTTCTGTTAAAAGCATTTGTGGAAAAGAGCATCCAGATTGACATGGACGCTTTTCCGCAAAAGCACTTTGCGATCTTTTTCACGATCGGGGCTTTTTTGTGCAAAACAAATCTGAGCTGTCTACACTGACCCTTTTTCGCAAAAGGGACATTTTCCCGAACAGGAGCAGGATAGTATTTCCACAAGAAGCACTGATTTCAGACAGTAGGAAGTCAGTGTTCTTGCAGAAATTCAAGCGGCCAGTGTAGACAGCTAGCAAGTTTTTCCACAAAAGCAGCTGCTTTTGTGGAAAAACTTGCCAGTCTAAACACAGCCAAACTGTTCCTATGCAGCTAGCAGGTTTCAATAAACCTGTGGAGGAAACTGGAGGGGGATGCAGGATGCAGACTAGCCAGTGAAGAAGCAATGATTTCTAAGAGACAGCAGAGACATGTACGTTTCTAACATCCCACTTTGCATTCCTAATACATTTCTATTGTCCTGCTACTCTCCACCAAAGCTTTGACAGGTCTCAGAGCCTAGTACTAACTCGGGTACAAGCTATTCATCTAAACTTTATTTTACCATAAGTTATAACTACCTGTCTGCTTTCCTTATTTCTTGCCCCTAAAAACACTACCTCTGCCTGAAGCTCCTTGCTGCAAACCTCCCCCTCGCTTTTTTTTTTTAAAGGCCCCTGCTCTTCCCTTTGTACCTCTCCTTTGAGAGACCCTCCCTTCATGGGAGCCAATCAAATTGGAACATCTATCAACCAGACTGACAGCAGCTTCAACCCATATTGCAATCAGGGCTGCAACTGCTGACTCCCCAGCACCCTCAGCACTATAGCCAAAGCTACCTGGACAAACCTAAAATCTCTGTCCTGGGCTCAATGCCATTAGAAGCAGATTCAAATCTTGCCAATGGTGGCAAGGTGCTGTTCTCAAGTGGTCTTATTGAAGGGTCCAGTAGATTTGCTAATGTCACGGCTAGGCAGCTGTAACTCAGGTGCATAAGTGGAGCTGAGGTGGGTACAAAGAGAGCCTGCCAATCAGAAGTGAAGCACATGAGCACGACTGGGAGCTGAGTACAAGGAGGCACTGTAGATCAGGTTCGACAGCATTGGCAAAATTGTGTGAGGTGCCAACAATGTCAAATCTTCCCTCTGGCTTGGCTCCTTGGAGCCACTGTAAGAGCACAAAATAGCTGAGCACTCAATTTAACCAGCTTTCTGGGATTCACCTTGGAACCCAGGTAATCTTCATCAGGATTTCTAAGTAGTTTTCCCCCCAGCGCCGTGTAGTTGCCCTTTAAGCTTTCAAGCACATTTTTCAATGGGACTGTGTACCTGTCCTGCCCCACATCCTGCTAATTCCATGGTCTTTACTTGCTCCCTCGGACTCCAAAACCCTGAGTATTGAGATGTTAAAAATCTTGATGTGCAGCTTGAGCCTGTCTCTAGTACCAGGGGTGCCCAGCATTTGCAGGAGGTGGCCTCGCTAGCACAAAATCTATTCTATGTCCCCATGGCAACCACAGCTTCATGTGCAACACAGTCTGGCTCCTGAAAGACAAGGTTATGGGCCTGACTGCAATTCCCAAAGTAACATCCTGGCGGCAGAGAGACAAGGAGGGTAGGAGGAGAGCTGGCACGTTACTGGTGCTAGACACACTGTGCCGTTGCTAGTGGCATAATCGCCAGTAAGCTATTGCTTTTCATTAGGGGGTGACTAGGCCTTGGGTGCAGTATGTTGCCTCAGATAGCACATGTGGTTGACTGGCAGGCTACCTTGCATTATGAATATGTCCTATTCTGTTCTGAGTTCAAGTCTCCCCCCACCTGTGTAAGAATCATATGCTGGGTTAGTAATTTCTGGTTGAATTTAGGACCATCTGACTCCACAGATCCTGTAAATCCTTCTGTTCATTGGATGTGTGCAGCCTGGCTACACTTCATTATTTGTTTTATGGTTGTACCTCAGACCTCATTGCAGACCTGACCCCTTGTACCAGGTGCTGTAAAAACACAGAGCAAAAAGATGGTCACTGCCCCCAGCCTCCTCCTGTAGTTTATTCTCATTTTGAAACTGAGCAACCCAAGGTGACAGCCCTGGTGGGTTCGAGGGACGTTAAGGGCTATTTGACTAGCCGCTTCCCATCCTGCTTTGCTGCCTCTATCAGATAGCGATACTTCAAAGTGGCAGCACCACATGGAGCCTGGGTGCGGCACTGCTGCTTTGCAATGCTGTGGCAGCATTTCAAAGGGGCAGCACTGCATGGAGTCCAGGGTCAGCTGGGGAGTCCCCAGCTGATCCCAGGCTCCAAGTGGCACTGCTGCTTTGAAATGCCATGCGGAGCCCGACGCTGGGCTCAGTTTCTGTGCCTATGATTATTAGCTAGTCAAGTAGTGATGTGACTAGTTGCTTCCCCCACCCCCACTGCCTCTATCAGCTATCCCTGCTGCAGCTCTGCAGTTTCTCCCCTTATTGATTAATCAAGTAGTTGATGGAAATTCCATCAACTACTTGATTAGCTGATTAAACACAATTTAACATCCCTACTTTAGAGACCAGGATGTTACCAGTTGAATTATGGTGACACATCTCTAAGCAACCATTAGCACCGCTAGCTTGAAATACTAACAGATCTAACGATGGAGGATTCATTTCAATCTCTTTATGAACAGTTCTCCCAATTAGTCTCTGAGGGTATGTCTATACTACAGCGCTAATTCGAACTAACTTAGTTCCAATGAGTTAATTTGAACTAAGCTAATTCGAATTAGCACAGCTAGACTTAAAAACTAGTTCGAATTAGCGTTTTGCTAATTCGAACTAGCATGTCCACACAGAGTGGACCCTGAACCGAGGTTAAGGATGGCCGGAAGCAGTGCCGGCAGGGCATCAGATGAGGACTTAGAGCGTGGAGCTGCTGTCTCAGGCTAGCCGAGGACTGTGCTTAAACGGACCCGACCCCCACCCCGGACAGACAGTTCTCAGGGTGCCCCGCTTGCAAAGCAGTCCTGGCTTGGAGTGCCCTGAGTGCCCACATGCGGAACATCACAGCACTCGGCCATCACCCCGGCTGCACTTGCCGCAGGCTGCCATCCGGGAGGAGGAGGTAATCGGGGGGCTGCAGGAGAGCTTCCACCCCAAGAAGCCCGCAGAGCCAGCCCAGTCCTCCCCATCGGGGGCACGTACCCCATTCCTCCCTCACCTCCTTCCACTTACCCTTGCCTAGCCCCCCTTCCTGATGTACAAAATAAAGAAAATGTGTGGTCAAAAATAGACTCTCTCTTTATTGAACAAAACTCGGGAGACTGGGAAAAAGAGGTGGGAGAGGGGAAGAGAGAGGCTGGGAGAGGGGAGGGCAACTAAAATGATCAGTGGTTTGGAACAGGTCCCATATGAAGAGAGGCTAAAGAGACAGGGGGTATGTCTACACTACAAAGTTAGTTCGAACTAACGGACGTTAGTTCGAACTAACTTTAATAGGTGCTACACTAGCGCTCCGCTAGTTCGAATTTGAATCGAACTAGCGGAGCGCTTAGTTCGAACTAGGTAAACCTCATTTTACGAGGACTAACGCCTAGTTCGAACTAGCTAGTTCGAACTAAGGGCTGTGTAGCCCTTTAGTTCGAACTAGTGGGAGGCTAGCCCTTCCCAGGTTCCCCCTGGTGGCCACTCTGGCCAACACCAGGGAAACTCTATGCCCCCCTCCCGGCCCCGGACCCCTTAAAGGGGCACGGGCTGGCTACGGTGCCCGTGCCGGGTGCAAGCCTGCCAGCACCCAGCTAGCAGACCCTGCACCTGGCACGGCACAGAGCCACCCACCCGATGCCCCCCAGCCCACCCCCTCTTGCCGGGACCAGGCTGGCGGCTCCCGGGAGCTTGCCCTGGACCGCAAGAGGCGGGCACCTTCCTGGGCTAGTGCGGACATCGTGGACCTCGTCCACGATCTCCGCACTAGGCACAGGAAAGTGGCCGTCTAGGGCAGGAGAGCTGCCAGCCTGGCCACCCAGGACCAGGTGTGCATGAAAATCAAGGGGGTCCACTGAGACCCCCGACACTGAGCCCTGAGCTTACAATGGCCGTCCTGGGTCAGACCAAAGGTCCATCTAGCCCCGTAGCCTGTCTGCCGACAGCGGCCAACCCTAGGGACCCTGGAGGGGATGGACCGAAGACAGTGACCAAGCCATTTGTCTCGTGCCATCCCTCTCCAGCCTTCCACGAACTTTGGGCAGGGACACCACTCCTACCCTCTGGCTAATAGGATTCCATGGACCCAACCTCCATGACTTGATCTCACTTCCCTTTAAACTCTGTTCTAGTTGTAGCCTTCACAGCCTCCTGCAGCAAGGAGTTCCACAGGTTAACTATTTGCTTTGTCAAGAACAACTTTCTCTTACTAGTTTCAAGCCTGCTACCCATTCCTTTCCTTTGGTGTCCTCTAGTCCTTCTTTATGGGAACTCAGGAAGAACTTTTCTGAATGCACCCTCTCCACCCAACCCCTTCTTTTAGAGACCTCTATCCTGTCCCCTCTCCGTCTCCTCTTTTCTAAGCTGAACAGTCCCAGTCTCTGTAGCCTTTCTTCATCTGGGACCTGTTCCCAACCCCTGATCATGTTAGTTGCCCTCCCCTCTCCCAGCCTTTCTCTTCCCCTCTCCCACCTCCTTTTCCCAGTCTCCCCCAGTTTTTTTCAATAAAGACAGAGTCAATGTTGGAAGAAACGTTATCTTTATTTTGTACATCAATAAGAAGGGGGGCTAGGGAAGGGTAAGTGGAAGGAGGTGAGGGAGGAATGGGGTACGAGCCCCCGATGGGGAGGACTGGGCTGGCTCTGCGGGCTTCTGGGGGTGGAAGCTCTCCTGCAGCCCCCCAATTACTCCCTCTCCCCAGATGGCAGCCTGCGGCAAGTGCAGCCGGGCTGATGGCCGAGTGGTGTGATGTGCCCAGTGTGGGCACTCAGGGCACTCCAAGCCAGAACTTCTTTGCAAGCGGGGCACCCCTTAGAACTGTGTGTCCGGGGTGGGGGTCGGGACCCTTTAAGCGCAGCCCTCGGCTAGCCTGAAACAGCATCTCCATGCTCTAAGTCCTCCTTTTATGCCCTGCCGGCACTGCTTCCGGCCATCCTTAAGCCCTGTTCAGAGTCCACTCAATGTGGACTCACTAGTTCGAACTAGCAAAACGCTAGTTCGAACTAGTTTTTAGTTCTAGATGCGTTAGTTCGAACTAGCTTAGTTCGAATTAACTAATTCGAACTAAGTTAGTTCGAACTAGCGCTGTAGTGTAGACGTACCCTGGGACTTTTCAGCTTAGAGAACAGGAGACGGAGGGGGGATATGATAGAGGTCTATAAAAGCAAGAGTGGTGTGGAGAGGGTGCATAAAGAAAAGTTCTCCATTAGTTCCCATAATAGAAGGACTAGAGAACACCAAAGGAAAGGTATGGGTAGCAGGCTTCAAACTAGTAACAGAAAGTTGTTCTTCACAAAGCAAAGAGTCAACCTGTGGAACTCCTTGCTGCAGGAGGCTGTGAAGGCTACAACTAGAACAGAGTTTAAAGAGAAGTTAGATCAAGTCATGGAGGTTGGGTCCATGGAGTGGTATTAGCCAGGGGGTAGAAATGGTGTCCCTGCCCATAGTTTGTGGAAGGCTGGAGAGGGATGGCACGAGACAAATGGCTTGGTCACTGTCTTTGGTCCATCCCCTCCAGGGTACCTAGGGTTGGCTGCTGTCGGTAGACAGGCTACTGCACTAGATGGACCTTTGGTCTGACCCAGTACGGCCATTGTAAGCTCAGGGCTCAGGGTCGAGGGTCTCAGTGGATCACTTTGATTTTCATGCACACCTGCCCCTGGGTGGGCAGGCTGGAAGCTCTCCTGCCCTAGACGGCCTCTTTCCTGTGCCTAGTGTGGAGTTCGTGGATGAGGTCCACGATGTCTGCACTAGACCAGGCGGGTGCCCGCCTCTTGCGGTCCTGGCCAGGCTCCCGAGAGCCGCCAGCCTGGTCCCGGGAAGAGGCAGAGGGCTGGGGGGCATCGGGTGGCTGGCTCATGGCGTGCCAGGTGCAGGGTCTGCTGGCTGGGTGCTGGCAGGCTTGCATCTGACACGGCACCGTAGCCAGCCCGTGGCCCTTTAAGGGCTCCGGGGCCGGGAGTGGGGCAGACGAGTTTCCCTGGTGGTGCCCAGAGTGGCCACCAGGGCAAGCTGCGGAGGGCTAGCCTCCCACTGGTTCAAATTAAGGGGCTACACACCCCTTAATTCGAACTAGTAAGTTCGAACTAGGCTTAGTCCTCGTGCAATGAGGTTTACCTAGTTCGAACTAAGCGCTCCGCTAGTTCGAATTAAGTTCGAACTAGCGGAGCGCTAGTGTAGCGTCTATGAAAGTTAATTCGAACTAACGTCCATTAGTTTGAATTAACTTCGTAGTGTAGACATACTCTGAGTTCCCTTTTGTGTGAAAAATGAAACCAGGGTGTTCCAGCCCCAAGAACTGAAGTGTTAAAATAAAGCTTGGGAGAAAAATATTCTTCTCTGTGGGTTGCTGATTGCCTCTCTCCAAGGGTGAAAACAGTTTTATGAAGAAGGTCACTGGTATAAGAGATCTCAACATTCTAGTGTCCAATACACCATAAGCCCAACCCATGCCCTCTCCAGCAAACTACGGTTCTTCAGAGACTTGGTATCATTACATTGTCTTGTAAATCAGCACAGAGCAAGAGGAAAATCTCCTTTCATAGATAAAAGCCACTCTGGAGGGCACTGGAATATCCCACAATGCAAAACACTTAGGATCATGCTATTAGCCTTCATGTTTTTCATCCTGCATATTTTAACTGGCCTTGCAATGTGTTTGGGGTGTTCAAATTACATCACCTTTGCCAACTAATCCCTTAATGGTGACATAGAAAGCTTACACAGATGGCTTTGGGGTGGCATTCCCAGTTAGGAACGAGTTGTAGTGGGGATAAAGGAAAGCCCTGTATCCACATACTGTACGTCAGAAATAATGAAAGATGAGGAGTGGGAAAAGTCCATCTTTCCATTGTGGACTGCTATAAGTCCATGGTGTAGTAGGCTATAAAAACAGGTTAGTGGGAAGGTCAACCACCTCGTGGTACATGGGGCTATGACATCTTTTGTGAAAAGCCTAGTATAAAAAGAGCAAAGCCATTCATTGAGCAAGGCCCTGGGCTGTCAGGTAGGAGAGCTTGGGTATCATCCTAGCTCTTCTGTTGATTTGTTGTACGAATATGCTCAAGTCACTTAACTATTTTAGGCTGCTATTGTGTCACATGGATAACAGTGCTCATCTGCTTTTGCAAAGCTTTCTGAGTTCAGCATCTGAAACTCCCTAGCTATGTGTTCATTGCAGGCACCATGTGGCACTTCACAGAGAGTGGATATACCCCTTATCTCATTGCTAGGCATCTAGCCCAAGAATTGACTATGCAGCTTAATACGGGAGATGGTACCTGATGTCCATATAAGAGTCTCCAATGTGCCCAAGCTGCTACTAGATTAATATGGGCTGGAAGAGGAGAACTAGCCCGAAGCCTTTACAAAGGGGAGAGCTACACAGGATGCAGTTAGGTAAAACGGGGATCCATTAACCAATAGAGATCTGTATTGAGTTCATCACTGAAGCAGGTTTGGATGGTCTTAGGTAGATACTCCTGTATGTTTACTCATGGCACCAAATCGTTGTGCCCCACACTTTAGCACTGAATTGTGTGGCAGTCTGGAATTTCCTCCACGTAAGGGATGGTAAGATGGAAGGCTGGGGCAGGTCATGAGAGGGACTCTATCGGTGTTTGCTCTCAAGGCTGGATCACCATTCACAGGTCACCAGGCAGACCGGTGTATGTGTAGCAGGTTTTGCATGGACCGAGAAATTAACAAATTTTACTCGTAGCTGGAAAGGGCAGATAATTGGAACGGGGAGTTGGAAAAAAGCAAGCAGATGAGTCAAAAGGAAAGACATCAAAAGGTCCGTACCCTACAGCCCTCATTAACAACAACAAAAAAGATGATGTCCTTACATTTTAATCAAAGGCAATTATTTTATGAAAAGATATTATCTGAGCACATGAGTAGGCCCTATTATGGACTGAGATGTCACCCCAGCTTGCTAAGAGACAAAAACAACATTTTCTTAGGCCTGGTTGGCTTCCTCCTGCCTGTGTAATGCAAGAAAAACACACTGGAGTAATGTTAGTCAGAATCAGTGGTAAGATGAGGGGTTCAGCCATAGAGCTGCAACCAAAACCCCAAACTCTGCCGAGCTCAGGCAGTGCATTACATTGCCTTTACATGTCCAGGCTTCAGAATGTTAATTTTTGCCAATCAGCCAGAAGTAGAGGGCACTGGATGTATAATCAGTCTGCAGTGAGGTGTAGTCATGAGAGGGTCACTGAGCTAGCATTGGGAAGTGGGCTGAGTCAAAAGGGGCAATCAGCAAATGCTTGGGATGAGTGTGCGAGGCGCAGTGAGGCCAGACGGGGCATGGGGAAGGTGAAAATCACAAGAAGACAGCCACTTGTGCAAAGGAAAGCAGGCAAGGCAGAATATCTGTTCATCTGTGATGACTGGATGGTCCATCTTTGGCCTGTTTAAAAAGGTCTTTCATTCATATCAGGGCCATGGGCCTGTAGTTTTGGACCCAAGTGGGTCCATGAAAGGTGTATGAGACTTTGGGAAGTGGCTCTGCCTCTCATTTTCTCTCTCATCTTCTTCCTTTTACTAAAAGCACTAACACTGAATTCTCAATCTCCATCACTGCAATGATGCCAGATGTCCACCAGCTGTCAGGGGATAGAAGGGGATGGATTGTGAATCTCTCACCCGAAGACCTAGAAGGCTGATTGAGAGGCCAACCTGACAGTCTCCCTGACAGATCATCTTTCTGGTCTGTGTTTCTCTTTGAGGACAAGATGGTTTCTGTAAAAGCAAACAGAAGTAGAGAAAGGGGACAAAAAAGAGTAGACAGGAGACACTTGGCCCAATTGTGTCCTATCTCAATCTGTTGCAAGGCAAGAGTAATTCCAGTGAGATATCTGTCATGAGACCAGCATAAAACCTGACTGAGCAAGAGCAAAATGGCCCCTGCCTGTCACACAGTAAAGAAACCCCCCTCAGGAAATGCTGTTTAATTGTTTCAATTAGTGTAAAGAGACAGTGATGGTGAAAGGAGGGGAAAGAGTTTACAAAAGCAAAGTGTCAATTAAAAATATAAAGAAACGATATGAGAATTATTAATGAAACACATTGGTTTATTTACACAAGAAGAAGAACAAAGGGAATGCATTTATGTGTAGACATAGCAGGGAGTTTTACAGAGATTTTTCAAAGTGGTTCCACAGATAACAAACTTGAATGACTCAGGAACATTTCCATAATGGCTTAATGTGCTCTCAAACAGGGTGCTGGACTTCCCATGACCCAGGTGTAAGTTGCACAGTGTGAGGGTATGTCTACACTACAGCGCTAATTCGAACTAACTTAGTTCGAATTAGTTAATTCGAACTAAGCTAATTCGAACTAATGCAGCTAGACTTAAAAACTAGTTTGAATTAGCGTTTTGCTAATTCGAACTAGCATGTCCACACAGAGTGGACCCTGAACCGGGGTTAAGGATGGCCGGAAGCAGTGCCGGCCGGGCATCAGATGAGGACTTAGAGCGTGGAGATGCTGTCTCAGGCTAGCCGAGGACTGTGCTTAAAGGGACACGACCCCCACCCCGGGCAGACAGTTCTCAGGGGTGCCCCGCTTGCAAAGCAGTCCTGGCTTGGATTGCCCGGAGTACCCACACTGGGCACATCACAGCACTCGGCCATCAGACCGGCTGCACTTGCCACAGGCTACCATCTGGGGAGAGGGGGCAATTGGGGGGCTGCAGGAGAGGTTCCACCCCCAGAAGCCCACAGAGCCAGCCCAGTCCTCCCCATCAGGAGCTCGTACCCCATTCCTCCCTCACCTCTTTCCACTTACCCCTCCCTAGCCCCCCTTCCTGATGTACAAAATAAAGGACAATTGTTTTCAAAAATAGAATCTCTCTTTATTGAACAAAACTGCGGGAGACTGGGAAAAGGAGGTGGGAGAGGGGAAGAGAGAGGGTGCGAGAGGGGAGGGCAACTACAATGATGAGGGGTTTGGAACAGGTCCCATATGAAGAGAGGCTAAAGAGACTGGGACTTTTCAGCTTAGAAAAGAGGAGATGGAGGAGGGATATGATAGAGGTCTATAAAAGCATGAGTGGGGTGGAGAGGGTGCATCAAGAAAAGTTCTCCATTAGTTCCCATAATAGAAGGACTAGAGGACACCAAAGGAAAGGTATGGGTAGCAGGCTTCAAACTAGTAACAGAAAGTTGTTCTTCACAAAGCAAAGAGTCAACCTGTGGAACTCCTTGCTGTAGGAGGCTGTGAAGGCTAGAACTAGAACAGAGTTTAAAGAGAAGTGAGATAAAGTGATAGAGGTTGGGTCCATAGAGTGGTATTAGCCAGGGGGTAGGAGTGGTGTCCCTGCCCAAAGTTTGTGGAAGGCTGGAGAGGGATGGCACGAGATAAATGGCTTGGTCACTGTCTTCGGTCCATCCCCTCCAGGGTCCCTAGGGTTGGCCGCTGTCGGCAGACAGGCTACTGGGCTAGATGGACCTTTGGTCTGACCCAGTACAGCCATTGTAAGCTCAGGGCTCAGGGTCGGGGGTCTCAGTGGACCACCTTGATTTTCATGCACACCTGCTCCTGGGTGGCCAGGCTGGCAGCTCTCCTGCCCTAGACGGCCACTTTCCTGTGCCTATTGCAGAGATCGTGGACGAGGTCCACGATGTCCGCACTAGACCAGGCAGGTGCCCGCCTCTTGCAGTCCCGGGCAAGCTCCCGGGAGCCGCCAGCCTGGTCCCGGGAAGAGGGGGAGAGCTGGGAGGGCATCGGGTGGGTGGCTCGAGCCGTGCCAGGTGCAGGTTCTGCTAGCTGGGTGCTGGCAGGCTTACACCTGGCACGGGCACCGTTGCCAGCCCGTGCCCCTTTAAGGGCTCTGGGGCCGGGAGGGGGGCAATAGAGTTTCCCTGGTGTTGGCCAGAGTGGCCACCAGGGAAAACTGGGGAGGGCTAGCCTCCCACTAGTTCAAATTAAGGGGTTACACACCCCTTAATTCAAACTAGTAAGTTCGAACTAGGTTTAGTCCTCGTACAATGAGGTTTACCTAGTTCGAACTAAGCACTCCGCTAGTTCGAATTAACTTTGTAGTGTAGACATACCCTGAGAGACTCCAAGTGAAGGATATGATAGTGTAGCAAATGTCAGGTACTGAGATATTCCTTCCTTTTATGCAAATATGACTGTCTTCTGGGATTGAACTGGGGCTCTTGAGTGCTAAAAGAACTGCTGTAGCTTCAGGTGTCTTCTCAGGGAGCAGTTTGAGACATGTACCATCACTGAATTGCATAGTGCTGGGCTTCCATTTAAGATACACTAAGGGTGTGTGTGTTGCACAATTAATTCTTTCAATGATCTCAGCTGAGTCTGTGATTGGGATGGGACAAATTTTCATGACTGAAAGTCATGGGACACCGCAATTGTGCAAAACAGAAGTAACTTTGGGAGCACAGGGAGAAAGCTTTCAAAGCAAGGATCACCTGCGAGGGGATTCAGGAAGCAACTCAGAAAGCAGCCATAGCCAATTCCTTCTTAGTTTCTGTCATTTAGAACTTGCACAGCTCCTGGCCACCACACAACTTCCCAGCGCTGGTAGAAAATGCTGGGGAGTAGTGGTAGAGCTCTTCCCTTTGAGCCCACTCCTAGGGGATGCAGAAGCGCACACCATATAGTTGGTTGGGCTTGGGTTATCAAAGTGAGGTTTGTCTACATTAGTAACCGCCATGCTGATCAATGAGAATTTCTTTGCATCCAGGACTTTCCTTCTTATTTCTTGAGTACAGAATCGATTTACCCAGAACTCCCTATATCAGTGTTAGAGCTCTCCTAAGCTTTCTTAGCACTATAAGCTAATGATGATAATTCTTTAACTCGGGCTCTCAAGGTTCATGCTTTTACAGTGGAAGGCTCTGGGTCCAAACCCCACTTTTGGCCTAACGGATATGAGTTGATGACTGATTAATTAGCTGGTCATTGCCAGGACCAGGACTTTAACATCACGGGAAGACCTTTTCCTGGCATTGCACAGGAATGGCATCCCAAACCCAGACTTGCTTGTTGCCCAGAGAGCTTACTTATGATCCCTTGATGCCTTAGTCCCCAGACACTAGTGAGTCCCTTGGCCTGAGGTGCCAGTTGTATTTTGAGTGTGCACATAGTAGGACTTTGTCCTCATGATGTTAGGGGTCCTCTAGGAAGAAGGCTAGAAAATAATGAGAAATCTGGCAAAACACATCAATCTAACAGGAATGTAGGTTTTACCCTGCCGTGTCAATCTGTCAGGCTATTTATTCCTAGCATCTCACCTATAGCCATGACAAGACTTGTTACTTCAGAAGAAGGCAGCTAGCAAATGGTGCAGTGCTGTACATGACAGTAAATTCCTTCCTGGCGCCTGATGTTTATCTGAACAGCACCTTTGAGCCATTTAAGGTTTGCCCATTGCCAGGTGATTTCAAGCAGGATTCAGTGACCTTCAGAACATGAATAGCAGCTCCAGACTGTCTTTGTATTTAGAGGGGTGGGAAGGTGACATATTACCATTTGTGAGCGGCAACTATTTTCCTGTTCATCACAAAGGACTTTGTTGGCCAGAATCGACAGCAATTACTAAGATGTGTGCTGTGTCGCTTATAACGGGGCCAGACAGGAGAGAGTTTCCTTGTGTGACACTGTCTCTCGCTCGCTCTTTAGATCCGCAGCCTTTGACAGCCTTCCCTTGACTGGCTTGGTGTTTCTAGGCAACATTTATACTGCCCCTCAAGTGGGCCGTTGGCTTCTGCCCCATGACAACTGAGACTTTGAAGACAAATGTTTGTCAGGATGAACAAAATAACTTTCTATCTATTCCCCTCTTCTCCCTTTCTGTTTGCTGAGGTGAAAGATGAATCATTCTATATGCCACAGGCCAAACTCTGCTTGGTGACTCTGAAGTAAAGCAGGTTGAAGTCAGGCTTTGAAGGGAAAGTTCCTTGCTAGATGCTCAGGACCGGATCCTGTACATCTGCCGTGTGAGAGCAGGATCTACCTAATGTTCTTTAGTCATGCACATTAGAAGAAGTAACTAGAGCTGGTCAAATCATGAATAAAATTACTGGTAAATACTTTGTTCAGCCACAGACACAAGCCAATATGGTTAATCCATTATTTTCAAATACGTCTCAGCCGAGTCTGGAAATAATGTCGCGACAGACCCTTGCGCTGAGCTGAGAACCCTAATATTTAAATTCTTATTTAATTCTATCTATTCCTCTTGTTATTATGTTCAGCAGCGAGCTGCTGCTGCAACTCGTGTGCCAGACATACAAGGTTACAAGGCTGAGACGGTTCAAAATGTTCTCTCTGCATCAGTAAAGCCAGGAAGTACAAAGCGGCTCTTGCAACTGAGAGCAGGCAAGCCAGCTGGCATCGTGGCTTCAGCGCACTCTCACCTTTCAGAGGCTGTTGGCTTCAAACCTGGCTCCAGCATTCAGGGGAAATGCATTTGGTGATCTCATCCTCGTCCCATGAGGGATATTTGTCCACCTCCCAAAAATCACCAGTCAGCTTAATATGTTTGGCAGGCTGTGATCTGGAGAGGTATGGCTGACAATGATGTTACAGGTCAGGATTGAGGTCTATTGGGAAATCCATGGATGTGAAGCCTGGATTAGAAATAACAGGATCCATGGTAGATCCGGACTGAGATGCAACAGCTGCATGGGGGTCCAGGACTGGAAGAGCAGAGACTATTGTTGGTCAGGACTGAGGTACATTTGTAAAGCTCCAAATGGAGCAGGCTGAAAATTTTCTGTCAAAACATGTTTTTGTTTTTGAGGTTCGTTTTTTTTTTTTTTTTTTTTTTTTGACAGCAAAGCGGGACTGGTTTTGCAGATAGTGTCTGATTTCCTAAAATAATGTTTGATTTTTTTATTGGAAAACCACAAAACCCTCACATTGACTATGTTTGGCTGAAATCCATTAAATATGGAGTTTTGAGTAGGTTTCTGTCCCCCCCCCCATTGGGTTTTGGCTCCTCAACAAAAAGTCAAAAATGTCTCCTCAACCTGCCCCCATTTTCCATCCAGTGTTAGTTGTCCAGGTACTCAGTACAGCTGTCCACAGCATACTGGACTGCTGCTGTCTGCCAGTCAATTCAACTTCCTCCTCTTCACATGAGACTTTGCATCTTTTTCCATTATTCATTCATTCCTTTTTGAACATTCACTTTTTCCAAAATAAACAGGCAGAAAGACAACCCCTTGAAAAACATTAACTAATCTGCAGCACAATCCATGTAACCTTCTCCCTGGATTAGAAACGGGGTTGTGGTTGGAGCAGGAATCAGGTGTAGCAATTAAAAGCTGATGTTGGGAAGTGGATCCAATCTTAGGACCACAGTGGGAGTCAAGCTTCAAGAGTCACAGCCAGCACTAGGAAGTAATTGCCAGGCCATAGATCAGTAATTGTACACAAGGTCAGAACCAAAGTCAGGGGGAGCAAAGAGGAGCCAGGAGCAAGTTGCAGTAGTAAGGCATGAGCAGAAACAAGGTTAAAGAACAAGACAGGAAGAGGACTAGGAGCAGGGCTGGAATAGGAGAGGAACAGCAGAAAAGAGAGAGCACAGCTGCACATAGGAATGCCCTGAGCAGCTAGAAAGCTGGTGCTGCTGGTGCTAAAAGCTGCCCTTCTCAACTAATCAGGTGATGCAGGCAATCAAGTAGCCTGCTGCAGACCAGCTGCCCTTACTGGGTTTCCAAGAGACTGACTCAGTTGCAAGTCCTGATCCCTGACAATATACTATGGAAGTGTGCTCAGTACTGTACAGACTATAGAGGAGTTGTGGGGTCATTATACTCCCAGCCTGCCAGACCAATAGAATTGCACAAAGTTCCACACATCTAGCAAGTGGGTTTATCACATCATGCTGTTGGGTATTTGTCTTAAATACTTTCAATAAATAAAAAACAAACAAAGAAACCCTGGGGTTCCGTGGAAACTCCATGGCTCACAAACTCCAGGAGACTCAGAAGGAAGAGTTGGCAAATACCTAGCACAGGATGAGCCTCAGGGAGTTCCAGAGTAGCAGGGAGAGAAGCACAGTGATGAAAGCAGAGGCAAGGGGTGAGCTGAAGGGCGGGTGCGGGAGAACAGGTGGAGATGGAGCACAATGTATGCAGAAAGCCTTGTGGAGGAGGGTGAGGTGCTTAAACTTGGAGTGGAAGGAGAGAGAGAGTCCACAGGGGGGCCTCAACTTGGTAATCATGATCAGAGTATTTGTCTAAGTTGCACTGGTGGTAGATGCACATTGTTACCTCCTTGGTGCAAGGAATGAATCACTCTTTGTATGTACAGTAATAAGCACACAATGGGTATGTCTAGATTACATGCCTCTGTGGACAGAGGCATGTAAATTAGGCTACCCAACATAGTCAATGAAGTGGTGATTTAAATATCCCCGGCTTCATTAAAATAAAAATGGCCGCCACATTGTGCCGGCATAAGAGGGGCATAAGAGGGGCATAAGGGAGCGGTCGACAAAGGCTTTTCTTGTTGACCGATCTGTGTCTTGACTTGCCCGCTGTGCTGACGATCAGCTGAGCCGGCACAGCACGGCAGACATTTTTATTTTAATGAAGCCAGGAATATTTAAATCTCTGCTTCATTGACTATGTCGGGTAGCCTATTTTACATGCCTCTGTCCGCAGAGGCATGTAATCTAGGCATACCCAATAAGCCCACCTAATAGATAATAACCGATACACTTTGCTCAAATCCTCCATGGACCTCAAATATCTTTATAAACATTAATGAGTTAAGTCCCACAATCTCTCCCTCCACGAGGTAGATAATATTTTTTATCCTCATTCTACAATTTTGGGAACAGCCAGCCTCTCCTGCTCGCATATCTTGTGTGCACATCTGCATCTCACCTCTGTAGGAACCTGCTTGTCTGGAAGATCACTGCCGAAGCCAGGAATTGGCACATCAGGGGTCCAATCCTGACTCAAAAGAGTTTATAAAACTTCCACTGTCTGGAGTGGAGCAGGCTTGGGCCTCAGGAGAGAAATAGCTGTTAGAGATTAACCTGGAAGTGGGATTCAAAACTTGCCCTTTGCTATTTACAATGACCAAACCCTCCTGGTCACTGCACACAGTCAGAGTGTGCTGTTAAAAGAGGCAACTGGCTCACAAATACCAGTATTTTATCCTTCTCTAGCAACTTTCATCCAAGGATCTCAAAGCATTCAAGTCTTGCAACACAAAATAATTGCACCCCTGCTCAGTGCTTTTATCCCCATTTCACAGATAAAGAACTGAGGCACAGAGAGCTTTATTGAGTTGTCCAAGGGATTTGTATCTCCCTAGTCCCAAGTTGGCACCCAAACCATAGGCCATCTATTCTCTTGCTGAGTCAGGGTGTGAGGTCTGTGAAGGGCCTTGCTCTAGGATAGAGAGCAGAAAATAGAGCCCAGAATCTCTGTGTCTGAGTCCTGTGCCAGCCACAGTAGAGCAGTAGGGGGTAGGAACTGCTGTTTTCTCCCTCCCGCTGCTCTGCTCCTGGCTCATTCGCTTCATAAATAACTCTCTGCCATATTTATCATTATAATCATTATTTTTCAGAGTGCTTTAAAAGCAGGGGATAAAGCAGCCCAACATCCCAATAACAAACGGAAGATAAACCTAATTACATTTTGTTTCTTCCTTTAGCTTTCTGATTTCATTCTTTGTATTTTTATTGTTGTAATTGTTTATTTTTAGCCCTGACTTCAGAGGTGCTTTTTATTTCATCTTATTTTATTTTATTCCCCAGGCTCTGCTCTGGCAAGGAGCATTGCAGATGTGCAAAGGTCATTGTGGAGAAAGGAGAGGCTGAGAAGACAGAGGGTCCAGTGTGAGAGCTGCCCAACGCTGCATCTTTTGAGAGCTTCGTGTTGGGGAGGGGGAGTCATTGAAATTGGCTGGGAGACATTAATACACCCTTGGCAGGGACACAAAAGAGTGTTTTAAAGGGGCTATCTGGCCACCAAGTTCTCTCCCCTCTTCTAGCTGTTATGGAAATATTTGGCTTGCATCTCTATCTGACAGCTTTGCTGATTCCTGAAGAATGGAAACCATGGGGAGCTGGGAGATTTTCCTCTCCTCGCTTTCTTTCCTGATGGTTTAAAAATTCTTGGTAATAGGCCGCCACAGTGAGACAAGGTCCTTCCGACAGCGCTCCACGGGCTACAGTGAGGTGACGCAATCCAGTGCTGTGGACAACGGTCCCATTCACTGTGGAAATACCGCAGCAGAATCACAAGTGCACGAGAATAAACAAGGCTGGAGTTAATCTGAAGTTGTTTTACACTCTGTTTTATTAAAGTCAATGCATTTCCGTTCCTCTGTGTGGAGCCTAGTACCGCTTAATTACCATGACTCAGGGAGAATGTTAATCACAGGGAGTGTGCCGGCTGAGCTACAATGGAGGCCCTCTCCTGACCTCTAGAGGCTGGTTGGGGAAAGGAGGGACAGCTTCCAATGAAAGTCAAAAGCTGGAGTCATGCATGAGGGGGAAATGGAGCAGAAAGGGCAGTGTTTTCTTTTATGGGAGGCTTTCAGGCAACATTCCCTGCTGATTAGCCACTGGACCAATTCACTAGCTCTTCTGACATCACTTCCTGCCAACAAAATGCCACTCTTGTTGTGCTTTATTTTCTTCTCTTCCCTGCTCATCGCCTGCTACAGACATCTAACCACATGCTGAGAATTCCTCGGCACACGGGAAGGAGTTGGACATAAGCCTCAGCTTATCTTTTTATACCCACAGCATTCCAGGTACAATGATACACTTTAGAGAACTCACTGTCAGCTTTGTTTGTGCAGTCTGGGAGTCAGACAATTAAGTGACCTCAACTGCATTGGCAAAATTGCCTTCTCTACTTTGGGCATCTGCATAATGCAAAGCATGGAATGAGGCTGCTTCTAGCAATCCAGCACCATACCTATATATAGGGCCAAATTATGCCTCTTTTTACATCTGGGCAAGGCTACGGAAGTCCACGGCATTGGTACAGAATGGATGAGTGTAACTGAGGGCAGAATTTTGCCCACCAGGATGTGTTCAGCCTGGGTGTAACTCAATTGACTTTAATAGATTTATTTCAGGAACAAATCTGGCCCATAGTGTTTATAAACTTCATGAAATTAACAGTGCCAGATGATCAAGAGCACTGGAAATGTTCTGATGAAGAAAATTTCTCCCTTACATTAGAAACCCACAAAACCAACATGTCCTGATACCTCGGTACATTGCAACGTGGGGTGGTACAGTATATAGTCTGCACTACAGAAAGAGCACGTGTATGTGTGGTGGCGAGTCCCTGGTGAAGCATATACTGATTAGCATGGGTGTGTGTGGACAGGGGTCCTGTGTGGTGGTGTGTACTCTGGCATGTCTGCATTGCATTGTGGGGTTGTGTGGCAGCTTTTCTGAACATCCCATAGCACGGGTTGTACTGTGCGTTTGTGCTGCAGTGCGGGCAAGGCACACTGTGCGTGCTCTAAACTGCCAGCTTTGTCATGCATATGAGCATTGGATTTTGAGGTTAACTATATTCATATCTTTCTTATTAATAAGCTTTGAAGCAATGTTATACATCCTATTATAATGTGAACACGTGTTTTACTTCCTTTGTGTCCATTCTTATGAGCCATCCTTTTATCAAAAATCAGTATTGTGTGCAACTAGACGCATGCGGAAGTAAGCTGAACAGGACATCTGTAGAGTGATAGCAGACATCCCACCTAATGAATTAGCTCTGTGTTAGAAGCTCATCTTCTGAGGTCCCAGGCAGTCTGTCTTTTGAGAGGTATTAGAATGAGAGACTGAGACTCACAGGGCTGTGGATACAGCTGGCTGGATACTGGAACATCAGTAATAATAGGAAAGAGCTGTGTTTCTGACTTCAGTCCAAACAGGGAAGCTTCCATTGAGCAGGTCCAGGACCTGACTGCGAGGAAGAAAGTCATTCAGCAATGTACCATAAAATAGCCCCAACCCACCCCGGGAAGTTTCTTTGCAGGCAATGTATCGAATATGGTACAGGTAGGACTTTTAGCTATCAAGAAATTATACCAAAAATTCACTGGAAGCCCATACATAGCTCTGCTACATACCATGAGACCATCTGGAAATTAAGAGAGAGAGCAGGGTCAGGACTCGGAGCCTCTTGACACAGGCTTATGCCATTTAAACTGCAGGAGAATCTCCATTAGAAGTGTAGAGCCCGTGACACACAACTGAGCCACTGGAGGGAGCAATGCAGGTGCACACCAATCAGTTCATCACAATGCTTAGCTACCTCAGAAAGGATGCTATGAGGCCTAATTCACGAAGGGTTGTTAAAGTCTGGAAATCTTTGAATGAAAGGTGCCAGAGAGAAAAGTGCTAACTATTATCATTCTTATCCTTGGATAGTTTTATAGCAGTTAATTTTACAGTGGTTCATTTCCCTGTATTCCATTTTTATAAAGGGTGGTGGGCGTCTATGGCAAAGCCCAAGCCTGTTTAGCATCTATTGTGGCTGCCTCTGACTGAAATTGCCTGGCAGGTAGAGTTATAAAATAAATAATAACGACTATTACTACTAAATTCAAGCACCTTATACTCTGCAGAGTTTACAGCACTGACTGTGACCTGAGAAACATCAGAAAGAGCAGGAGCTACACATTCATTGCTGGTGGTACTCTTGTACTGTTACCATTTTTTCTTTTTTTATTATTACTTTATTACATATTAAATGTTTCCGTGACGCAGGAAGAAATAGCAATCCTTGTCTCTGCAAAGCCTGAGGTGCAGAGGTGAACACTGAATTCTAATGTGTAGCAAAGGATTAGATTCAGAGTCAGGGCCATGTTGTGCTTTTCTTAATTTCTTCTATAATAAATGAGGATTTGCTACAAAATAAGCACCTGCTTTTGCAGGAAATACTAAAACTGAGCTATGTGTTCCCTCTAACTTTTTCCATCCATGAGCAGAATAAATGCTGTTATGTACATGGAGGCATGTGCATATGTGCACCACCAGTGGAAACACATGCTGCCAGCTGTGGGCAGCTGTGGGTGCTCTGCTAATCAGCCTGGCAGCATTTGTAAGTAAGGGTTATTTCGAGGGAAGGGTTTTATCTCGGAATAACCCTGTTTTTTTCTCTCGAAATAGCGCTATTTCGAAATAGCACCATAACATGATTATGCAAATGAAGAGCGGGATAGTTAAATCTCCGCTTCATTTGCAGTTTCGTGTGTCTGCATTTGCATTCCTCTCTCTTTCGAGAGAGGAATGAAATGTAGACATACCCGAAGAGATACATTCCCTCATTCTGGAAGGTACCACTACAGTGGTCCACCAAGAGAGTCCTCACCCTAAGAAAAGTCCTGAATATTACCTTTAGTCCCCTATACAATCAGCAATATCTGTAGTTTCTGAATGCATGCTTCTGGAAAGACAGTGTACAAAGTGTTTCACCTCCAGTATACTCAGTGGGACAAAGGCAATGTCTTGACAGCAAGCTTCTTTCAGAATAAGCTTTTCCGGAATAGATCTTCCAGAAAAGCTTATTTTGAAAAAGAGCATCCACATACAAAAAGCACAACAAAATAGCAATGTGCTATTTGGAAAGATAGCGTCCACACAAATTGGATGCTATCTCATATTTAAGGCCACCTGGAACCAGTTCAGGCATGGCATTAGGTCAGCAATTGCTTCTGGGTGCTGTTGACTAAGGCTATCTGAGATGCATACTTAAAGGGACCCCCTTGGACAGACATTTCTCAGGTTCTTCTGCTTCCTTGCCTACTCTCCGAGGGACAGCAAAGCATTTGCAGTGCGTGCTCTGGTTGTCCTGCTTCAGGACACAACAGCACTATTTGCCATGGAGCCGGAGCTGCCTCTGGGCATGTGATGGCTCCAAACCTCAGAGAGATACAATGAAACAAATATCTCAACTCTGGCCAAAAATCTTCAGAAAAAAAGCTCTTCTGAGATTGTCTAAGTCATGACAGTAAGGGAAGGAATTGGGGAAGGACTCTTTCCCTTATATTAGGCTACAGCCATCATGACAACCTGCATGAAGCCATAGATAACTAAACTAGAGAAAATACACTGGGGACCATGTATAAGAATGTCCTGAGTCCCCAAGTTGCACCATCTGGATAAGTGTCTGATTACTCTTCCCTATATGCACAAGAAAAGAAAACTTCTCTCTATATCTATCTATCTAATCTATCTATTTCTATACTTTGGAATGTGTTGTGTGTCTGTCTGTTTATTCAAGAAATCCTAAACCGTAAGAGCTAGGACCACCAAGTTTGGTATGCAGCTTCCTGTTATACTAACTTAAACCAAGGTCAGGGTTTGGTTGTGCACAGACAATGGGAAGTGCCAAGAATGGGACTATTTACCATTACATGGAAAAGGAGGGGACAGAGGGAGGAGGAATGTGAAAGGGAGGGGCACCGAGAGAAGGGAAGTGATAATGAGAGTGGCCCCGGGATAGGGGGGCAGTTGCAGTGCCAAGCGAGTGGCCAGCACAGCTGGGGCTCTGCCCTCTTGCCTGCCAGCACACTGGTAAAGACCACTCCTCCCCACATCCAAACCTAGAGCCTACTCCTCCCACTGACAGCCTGCAAGCCGTGCGGGGAGCGCATTGTGTATTGGGTTGTTGTAGATATAGATCTTTTCGTTATAATAACTGAGTTAGGTCACTAGGGGGTCAGCCCGGCTGTTTTAGGCTGGTTCTAGTTAGTTCTGTGTTATGGAATAAATGGACACTTGCAACTGCTCAAGATTTCTGTGTTTCCAGGGATTTCCTTCCAAACCGTGGAATGCCAAATGATATAACAGGGGACTAGTGGGGACAACTGAAGGAAGAAAAGCCCACGGAGCCTCACCTCCCAACAGCCTGCAGGTAGAAGAAGGGCCTGCTGGACGAGGGGGGGCAGCTGAAGGGGGGAACCTCCAGACAGCCTGCAGGAGAGCTGCTCAGGGGCAGCCCCCAGAGCTTTGCTCTCCCCCCTCAGACAGCCTGCAGGCCATGGAGGAGGGCAAGTGAGGGTGCCTGCTGGCAGGGGAGCGCTGCCTGGCCCCTTGAGGGCGTATCTAGACTACACGGAACGGTCGAAAGAGGATATGCAAATTCTGTGGGAATTTGCATATCTTCTTCCGATCTCACTTTCAAAAGCGGAGCTTTCAAAAGTGAAAGTAATTAAGATGCAGATTTTTTGGCGAACTGTCCCCTTCATCGAAAACCCGCTTTTCCTCAAAAAAGGTTCATGCAGCTTTTCGATAAAGGGGGGGGTAATCTTCTTTCGACCATTCCCTCTAGTCTAGATGAGCCCTGAGAGGAGTCGCTGCTGAAGCAGACCCATCCTTGCTGTCAGGGGCAGCCCCGGTAAACACTCCACCACCTCCCAGCCCCCTGTCCTGAGCCCCCTGCCCTGAGTCCTGCACCTCCCACCTGCCTTAACTTCAGCATCTCCTCCCCCTGCTCTGAGCCTCCTACTTCCTTCCCCCTGCTGTAAGCCCCCCTCCACACCTCCCAAACCTCTGCCCTAAGCCACCTACTCCCTGCCCCTCCTCTCTCCCAAGCTCTCACTCCAGCCTTAATTTTCCTTCATTTAAAAAAAATACAATCATTGAAATAATGCAGGTATATTTTTCATTTATTCTTTTAGTTACTGACCCGCACAAAGCCAGGCACCTCTACTAGTATATATATATTACACAAACGGAGTCAGTTTTCCATGCAAAACTGGGGCAACACATTTGGGAATGAAGCTGAAGCTAGCAAATGGCTAAAGAGGAGCAGTGATCCATTTGCTTATTGCTTGGTAAGTCAGAGCTCTGTTCATGCAGGGCTGCTTTCACACCCGGCAAACACTCCAAGTGGCGTTGATGGTAGAGGGAGAGCTTTGCTATTGGCTGCTTGGTGGCTGGAAATGTAAAACCCTCCAAAAACACTGGAACAGAAGGTCTGTCCCTCGCTGGCCCCTTCTTCTTCTCTCTCTCCTTCTGCCCTTAAGGAGATCTCCTGGATCTCTTCATCTAGCCCAGAGAAGTCCGCCTCCTGGTCAGAGCAGCTATCAGTATGGTAATCTACATCTTCCACACAAGGAGGTTCATCATCAGTCTCCAGGCTGCTGGTGCTGCTGCTCCTGCCAAGGAACCATACAACAGACAGAATGTCAACAAAGTGAGGTGGTGGTGGCTAGTGGTTAGAGCATAGACCAGCGCATGGTCCAGAGCCTGGGTTTTATTCCTGACTGTGCCAATGTGGCACTCTATGCTATCAGGCAAGTCATATCACCTCTTTATCCTGTTTTCCCATCTGTAAAATGAAGAGAATGATATTTACATGTCCCCAGGGACCAGCTCCCTACCTGCTGCCAGTGCCGCTGCTTTGCCGACCCCGCTGGGCAGCTTCTGCTGCAGCAGCTCCTGGCTCCGCTGGGCGGCCACACGCTGGGGCTCCTGGCCCACCAGGCAGCTGCATACCACAGCTCTGAGCCCCACTGGGCAGCCAGGTGCCACAGCTACTGGCCACACTGGGCCACTGCCACTGCTGCAGTGGTGGCTCCCAACCCCACCAGGCAGTCACATGACAGGTCTCCCAGCCCTGCTGTCATGCTCTGAGTGACCCCACTAGCAACTTACTATGGGCAGCCTGCTGCCCTGCCGACCCTGCAGAGCTCCCTGCTGCTGGACCTCCACTGGGACTCTCTGGTCCTACAACATCCATGCTGGAGCACAGATGCTGCCAGAACAGAGAGTCTCGGTTTAGAAAGTTTCAACCTGTACAGCATTAATGTGAGTGGTGCTTTGCAAGCAGGCAACATAGTGCCCGCCTTGAGGCACTTACACGGTTAAGTAAACCATGTTAAGACACAGGGAGAGGAGACAGGTAAACAGTTAAAAAGGAGTTTTTGGCTGAACCTTCATCCTCATCCTGTTTGTTCCCCATTTCATGTGAGACCTCATGAATCCAGGTGGGTTAATGTGCGATGAGCAGAGCGCATATTAAAGCTATGTATTGTCCAACTTTGCATGCTGCTCTCTGTCAAGGCAGAGTGTTATGTACAAGAAGAGAAGCAGAAAGTAAAGGCTCCAGGAGCATTGATCACAGCTATGCCAAGACCAAGGAGGGTTACAGCACCTGAATCTCTGTCGTTTCGAAAGGAACAGAACTTTTATTCACAAGTCTTGGGTGGTTTAGGGACCAGAGAGCTTCCCCTCCTGTGCACACATCAGTTAACCATCACTGTGCTGGGAGTCTAAGGGAAATCACACACAATGTAATCTGGTGTCATTTACATCTTTTGGCTCTCTGAAAGTAAGTGTCACACCACCTGAGGCTCCTTCATGATCTCTTTAGGCTTATTTAGCAATGTTCATTCAAGAATGGCCATGACTGTTCTATCCATCCACTTGAATTCACAAAGCTCATTTCAATATGTTCTGTATTAAAAATGCCCACATTAAATATTTCTCAATGAATTATAACCACTAGACAGATGGCTCAGGGGATAAGACACTTTTCCCATTTCATCCAATCTGGCCCTTGTTCTGGAAAGAGGACTGGATAGCTTGTGGGGGCTAGAAAACAGGATACAGTCCTTCATCTCTAGGTCAGCAGTTTCAATCTGGCCCAGGTCAGGAACATGGATGCATCAGGGGAACTGGGACACAGTCATTTACTTCTAGGTCATTGGTTTCGATCTGACTCAGGGTAGGAGAGCGGATTGCTTTGGGAGACTGGGAAAGGAATAACAATCTTGCACACTAGGTCAGTGTTCATAATCTGTCCCAGGTTGGGAGCAATGAATAGCTTGGCAGATGGACAATACATAGCTTTAATATGCGCTCTGCTCATTTGCATGTCAGATACCACAATACTTTTCCAGCTCTCAGCCTTCTCATATCAGTTCTGACATCTGAGGTTTTAGAACGTGCTGAAGGTTTAGAGCGTTGTTGGGGTATCAATCTCTTTTCTCACTGCTCTGCACTCCAGAACAATGTAAGGTTTTCCTCACGTCGAGCATCCAGATCTTTACTGTGTACGAGCTGCTTTGCAAACAGAAACAAACACTATCGAGAGGTGCCCACTCCTTCTTCCCCTGCTGATCTTTGGCTTGGTTCAATTCAACATTGTGCCATACAGGGATTCTCTGCATGCTTAATAGGTCTGTGTATCTTAAAAATAAATATATGTGTAACTATGCACTTCTATAGTTTCTGGCTTTCCTCCAACCTTCCCTGAAATCTGGGTCAAAAGGAGCTCAAAAGTGAAAGTGTGTACGTGACATGGAAAAAGAAAACCCACAACATTTTTTGTAACACACGACTTAAAAACCATCTCAGCTTTCTGCGTGGAGGACGGCCAGAGGACTTTGATTTTTTTTGAAGTGCACAGGAATGGCACAAATTACCCAGTCTACCATGACAATATTCAAAAAGGAGTGATACTCAGGGGAAATCAAACCCTTTCATTTTTAAACTATGCTGCTACTTCTTTGTGATGGTTAAAATAAAGAAATAGAAAGAAAAGGAAAAAGAAAAAAAAGATTAAAGATGTTATTTATCTAGTTTCAGTATGTCTCTTGGATACACTGGAATTCAGTCACCTAGTGAGGGAGTATAGCGGCCACCAAAGTGATTCTGTGTTCTAGAGCAGTGGTTCCCAACCTTTTTTATACCGTGGACTGGTGAACTCATTAAAAACTTTAGGCAGATCAGCAGACACATTTGCATATTCATTACAGCAAATAATGAATTTGCATATTTGCATATTCATTGTGGCAAGTAATTTTAAGCTGTCACATGTTATTTTACCGCCCTCCCGCCATGCGGTTCCTCCAGCCCTGAGCAGCCACCTGCCCTCCAGCCATGTGTTTCTTCCAGTCCCAGCTAGCCAGAGTAGCTGCCCCCGCTTCTGTCCACACTGTTCCTCCGGTCCAGGCCAGCCAGAGTAACTGCCCCTACTCCCCCCTGCCCCATGGTTCCTGCGGCCCCAGCCCGATGGAACAGCCACCCTCCTGCTCGCCATGTGGTTCCTCAGGGCAGAGCAGCTGCCCACCCGCCAGCCAGCCATGCAGTTCCTCCAGCCCTGGCAGCCCAAGCATATCTCCCATCAAGCTACTGTGCAGCTCTGACTAGGAGGTGGGCAGGGTAGACGTTTCCTTTGCGTGCACAAGCACGTAGCTTAGAGAGAACTGTGGAACCTGGCATGTGGCCCCACATTGCCACTTACTGGCCTGGGCGGCCAGGTGCTCTGAGCCCCACTGGAAGGGGAAGTAGAAGAGCAGCTTGTTGCCGTGGCTGCCCAAGCTCACCAGGATCACTGATGGGGCTGGTGCTCTCGCCCATCCCCCACTCCTCCCCTGCAGGTGGAGGTGCTACTACCACCACCGCTCCCCCTTGCCTTACAGCTCCCCGCATGAGCTACATGAGGCCATAGAGATGCCTGAGCTTAGGGGCCTAGAAATGCCCCTAAGAAGCAAAGACTGGCAGATTTCCTGTTGCGTGCATGTGCTCTATGGCTGGATAGCGCTGCTGTTCTGGATCCCCGAGAGAGGCCTGTGCTGCATCGGGATCAGCTTTGCTGCACTGCCCCTTTCAAACACAGAAGTGGCATTCAAAGGCAGTGCCACACGGAGCCCGGGGTCAGCTGGGGACTCAGCTGATCCTGGGCTCCGTGCGGCATTTCTGCAGAACCCGGGATCAGCTGACCCCGGATTGTGGGGAAATGCTGCGCGGAACCTGCAGTCAGCTGACCCCGGACGCCGCATGGCATTTCAAATGCAGCACAGCATGGAGCCCCTGCTGTTGACTCTTGTACATTTCAAAGCTGGCATGCCGCCTACAGCCTGGAGTCAGCAGGACTTCCGACTGGCCCCGGGCTGCTCGCAGAGTTCTGCATTCCTCCTTTGAAATGTACAACAGTCCCAGCGGGGGGGCTCTTGTACTTTTCAAAGGAGGAATGCTGAAGTGCCTATTGACTAGTCGAGTAGTCAATGGATGTTCCATCGACTACTCGACTAATAAAATAACCGATAGTTAACATCCCTAGTACAGACCCCCAAACAACCTGCCTGCTGTGCTACTCACTGCACACTTCTCCAGCATGCAGGTCCAGGTCCATGGTCCGGCAAGGAGCAGTGCATGGCTCACTGATGGTCTGTGGACCGGAGGTTGGGAACCGCTGTCCTAGGCTATATCTAGACTGCAGGCTTCTTTCGGAAGAACCTTTTTTCGGAAGGGATCTTCCAAAAAAAATCTTCCGAAAGAGAGCATCCTCACACGAAAGCGCATTGAAAAAGCGATCTGCTTTTTAGAAAGATACCCTCCGCACTGAATGGACACTCTCTCACATTTAAGCTGTGATTACTATGGACGGAGTAGCCACTAGGGCACCTGTGCTTCTTCCTCTTTCCTCTTCTTTTGAAAGAACTCCCTCTTCTCCATCCACACACGCCTTTTTCTGAAAGAGCTCTTTCGGAAAAAGGCTTCTTCCTCATAGAAAAAGGATTACCAATGCTAGAAAAACCTCTCTGTTCTTTCAATTTACTTTCAGAAGAATGCAATTGCAGTGTGGACATAACTCAGGTATGTAGTGTAGACATACCCCTAGCTACATCTACACTGGAAGCTTCTTGTGCAAGAACTGTTTTGCGGAAGAGTTCTTGCGCAAAATGTCTTCCACAAGAGCGCATCTACACTGGCATGTGCTTTTGTGCAAGAGATGTGCTTTTGCACAAGAGCATCCATGGCAGTGTGGACGCTCTCTTGTACAAGAAAGCTCTGATGGCCATTTTAATCATAGGGGCTTCTTGCGCAGGAAATTCATGTTGCCTGTCTACACTGCCTTCTTGTGGAAGAGCTCTTGCTCGTGCAGTGTAGACAGAAGGCAAATTTTTGCACAAGAATGGCTGTTCTTGCGCAAGAAGCTGCCAGTGTAGACTTAGCCCTAGTGAAGAGAATCAGACTTATCCACAGTACCTGTGTATCCAAGAACAACTTCCCCTCAACAATTCTGTGATCTATTTTTACATATTCTTATTGTTTTATGCATTTTTCAGATTATTAAAAACAGCCACCAATAAGAGGTAAGAGCACTATTCAAACTATCTGTATATAAAACATACAAACCAATAGCAACAGTGAAGATGGTTTCCCTAATGCAAAATCCAATATTATGTCCCCTTCAAATAAGCAAAAGCCCATTTAAGTCAATGGAAAGCTCTCCTTGACTGCAGCATGCTTTATCAGGCTCTACATGAGTAGCTAGCAATCTCTCACATCAAAGCAAAGCATCCACAGCAGTGGGGGAAAACTGTGGCTTCAGCCTGTGGCCTGTAGATACCCTATCTGCCCCTTTCCCCATGTCTCTCGTGCACTGGGACATTGGGAGTCACACACGTCCTACTCTTGCCCCTCCTGCCCAGCACTTTTGATGTACGTGAATCCACTGATTTGCGCTACATCCCTGCACCTCTCCCTCTCTCCCACAGTTGGAATGCTGCAAATCAGCTGTTTGTGTCTGTTCAAACTTTTGGAGGGAGGAGGAGGAAGTGTGGGATTCCACTGTTCTAGTGTGGGAGAGATGGTGGAGGGGGGCAGACTGGGAGCCATGCTCACCCATTATTCTTGGTTGCCCATTGCTGATCCAACGCCTTAGAGAAGCATATCAGTGATTTGATTTGCACCTAGGATCAAATGTGAAATGCAGTTTGGGGGATAATTGGTAAAATATGCTGCTTGCAGCCCAAGCCACCAAGTGGCTGCTGCTTCTGAATAATCTTCCATGGTGTTTTTCGTAGGCCCTTTCCCATCAGTCAGGCAAATGAAGGTTTTGCTAGTTGCACCAACTGAGAACGAGTGCATAAGGGCACAGTGACTTGTCAGAAAGGAAACAGAGCTTGGAGACACAGGATCAAATGCTCATTCAGGTACATGAGTACTGATCTGGAATAATTTTTCTCAGATTTGCAAGTCTACACACTAGGGGTAAATTCGAAATAAGCTACGCAACTTGAGCTATGCTACTTGTGTAGCTTACGTTGAAATAGCTTATTTCATCTTTTGTAGCTGTCTACACAGCAGTTGTTCTGAGCTAGAGCACCCTTCCCCCAACTTCCCTTACTCCTCATAGAATGAGGGTTACAGGAGTCAGAGTAAGCAGTCCTCCAGCACAACATTATTTTGACATTATGTCAAAATTACTGCTTGTGTGTAGACGTGCACTATGTTATTTCGGAATAATGTGAGTTATTCCAAAATAACATTGCTGTGCAGACGTAGCCAGATGAGTGCAGTTGCTTTAGGTTGGTAGCCAGGTAGCATGGGAACAGATGCAGTACCCATGGGTACTGGTTTTGGTTACTTCAGAATGTACATCTTCCAGCCTTTATTTCCTGGAAATTTTAGTGCAGGTGAAAGGAGACAGATTGACAGCCCTGAAGACAGTATTTCCCTTCTCTATCCACACAGCAGTGAAAGCAAAGTTAGCTGCAGTAAAAGCTCCCTCACACTATTGCCACTGATGTGTTCTAGTTAGTCAGTCTCTGAGGCTCTGAGAAGTGTTCTATCTCCATCGGTCATTCAGTTCTTAGCTTATTTGCTTGGCCAACTAGCATGAGAGTGGTAGTAGCTATCATGATTTGTGCACATGCTCACAAGGGAACGGACTGATACCACCAGCTCATTTCACATAAAGAGCTACCAAATATCAGTTAGATGCTATCAACTCCTTATCACTCCCAGTGCAAGTGATAATCACACCTGTAACTTTGGCCCTGAATTGCTGTTGGCCACATTACCAATGTCCCCAAATCACCAAATTCCCTCTCACATATCTCTGCTATGCAGAATTTCTCATCCCAATAATTCAAGCCCATACAAGAAAGCAAGGCACAAGGGTCAGTTCAAACAAGCAGGATAGAGATTCTCCTAAAAAAAGGCAACATGACAACATGTAGCATACTGGGGAGCAAGTTATAATCCTATTATTGAAGCTGCCAAAATCATCAGGAGATGTCTGCTTTCCATATCACACAGGCCCACTCCCTTAGGAGAGAATGCAAATAGTGAAACATGGTAATGAACGACCCTGGCAGCATGTATATTAGAGCAGAGAGCATTGTTGGTTTTTTTCCCCATCCCAGGGTTTGGTTTTTTGGGTGTGTTTGTTTGTTTGTTTTTAGGACTGGAAAAAGCAAGAGATGAGAGACAGATATACAAAAGAGTAATGATATTGTCTTACGGAAGGTAAATAAAAGGGAAAGCCAAAGACATGATATTAGCAAACTTGAAGGCAAATATCATTTATTAACAACTCCGAATGCTGACACGATACAGAGGAAGGTGGTATAACTATAGTGAGTGAGTTCCCAGCAGCTACTAGAATTAAAACACGCGCACGTGGTTGCTGGCCCACTAATATAAAACCAGTAGTCCTGTCACCTCATCTATTGCAGCCTGCAGGATCCTCAACAGCAATTTGCAACTTTATGATGTGATAAATAGAATTTCTTTGTTTTGATTTTTAATTTGCATATTTATTGAGATATGACTTGATCTTAATTAGCTCTGCTTTTGTATGTGTGCATGTTTGTTTATTTTCTGTGAAAAGGGAGCTTTTGCGTTGCGTGAAAGAATTCTGCATGTTCACTGACTTAACAAGAAGATGATGGAGGAAAAAAGGCCATTGCTTCCCTTCAAGCCAACTGTTAGGGCTGATCCCCACTCTGGCACTCCAAGTACAGAAGGTGGGGGCTCGCAAAGATCTTAAATACCTTTACATCTAGGCTCTGCTTCTAAAAACTCCCAGAGTCGCAGATACCCTGGCTCTGAGAAAAAACAAAAGCTGTCACCATCAACTGATTTATCCTAAAAAAACCCAGGGGGGAACACTTGAATTCCTCCCCCAGGGGTAGAGGTACCCCAAGCTATTTTGCCACAAAGAGCTTGAAAAAAAGAAAAGAAAAAAACAAGCTGACATCTCTGGTAGCTAACCGCCCAGTCTCAGGCAGGCAAATACACACATAGACCCATGTTACTTTCCAGGACGCAGGAATCGAATCATCACCTTAAAAAAGAGATTTTTAAAACAAAACAAAAGATATACTTGATAAAGCATACTTGGTTGCTAGATGTTACAGAGCAACTGGGAAAGAACAAATCAAAACACAAAGAACCACAGTCCTTTGGGCAGTAACTTAAATGGTGAATGGGGGAGGGAAGGCATGGATTCACACAGAGAAGTTTAAACCAAACAATCCAAAATTAAAAAAAAAAATACCCTGATGACGACTAGATTCACATTTTTCTCTTTATTTACTCACAATCCCTTCCTGGTTCAGTCCAGTCACATGCCCCAAATTCTTTGGAGGCATGGTAGTTCTTCCTGGGTTTAAATCATTCCGTGTCTCTCAACTCTGGCCTAATTCTTCCATACAAAGAGAGCAGGCAAGATATCTTATACAATTCAAATTTCAGCACCATGTCCCCATTGGTTCTTCCTGCCCCCTGCCAACACCCTTGCTAGCTACCTGAGTTTAGCTCCTTAGTCACAGGATGCTGGCCAGCATTCCTGCTATCCATCACACCAATGCTCGCAGGCTTTTTGGTTTTACTCTAGATTATTTCTTGCAGTTGCCTCCCACTCTTCATTTAAAACTGCTCTTCTCATTACATCATAGCTGGGCACCAAACCTCAGAAGTCTGCTGCCCTGCAAATTCCACAAAAGAAAATATGACTTGTTCCTGTTGATAAAATACAGCCACATATTGTAGAAGGATGTGACAGCTGATCTATGCTCTGCAAACAGTTACTCTTTACCTGCATGTATACATGCAGGCAGAGGGAGAAAAGAGAGCTCCCCGGGGCATTTCTAGGGATGTTTCAGTCACATTTTACTTTTCTGGCAGGTCATCCAGTCATCCATATTTTACTGACTGGATCAAAAGCAAAGCATGTTTTATTGTCTGCTGCTTGAGAGAACTGGCTCCTTGGCAGATGTCCCTTCTAGGCATTTGGTGACTTTCATTTATGGTTGCTACCAGACTCTGATTTTGACAGGACATTCAGGGAAATTACTCTAGTGAATCAAAAGTAGCATTTTTCCCAATCCGTCAGTAGGGCCTGACTAGTGAAATAAATGGAAGTTTCCCCACTGACTTCAAAGAAGTAGATGAACCATAAGGGCTAGCCACCATGACCAAGAAGGGAGACTATTAGGAGGAGTAGGATTCATGCTGCTGCTGCTTACATTCAGGCCTGCCAAGAAGGAAGGGGCAGCAGAAAGGGGCAGGAAAGGGGTCAACTACCTCAGGACCCGGCAATTCTAAAGGGCCCAGGGCTCCTGGCTGCCGATGCCACTACTGCAGAAGCAGCCAGGAGATCTGGGCCCTTTAAATTGCCACCAGAGCACCGTGCAGCGCACTCTGAGCAACTCTATGGGCAGGGGGGTGGCATAGCACCAGGCAGCTCTAAGGGCTGGGGGTGGGGAGCAGGTGCTCTGGGTAACACAGGGCTGGGTGCCTACTCCTTCTTCCTGAGGCCACACTCCTACCAGGAACATGGAGCCAACCTCCCTCCGCCCCACACATACCCCTTTCCCAGTGGTCCGGTGAATCTGTCAGCTTCCCTGCTCAGATTAATAGTTCCCTGTGGGGAAGTGCCAAACAACATATAATTTCTGCACTCTTCAAGATGAATGCAATAGCTTCTCTGTGATCACTCAGCCTTTGCCCTCATCCTCCCTATTCCTCCAAACTTTCCTTCTGGGGTCATTTGTTCCACTCCTGGCGGATACTACAAGCATCTCATGGCAGGACAAAGCCATTATCTGTTCTGTAAGGAGCCTGCACATCCAGGACACAATATATATCAGACATAGATGAAACCTACATCTAATATAATTATTCTTCAGACATGAGTGTGGCTATCCAAGAGCAGAAAATGGCTCTTCTAACATTTTCATGTAGTTTATGTTAGGGTGTAAAGGGGCACGCTTGCATCCAACAGTGTGTTTAACTAAATGCCGTACTCTCCCGAAGAAATACAATGCCAGAATTAGACTCTGACAGTTTCTAAATCAACTCTACCCTTTGGGGATTGACTATCAGTCTCATATGTTCAGTGTCAACTATGGAGTTCATTTTTAAGCTCATCCCATTCCTTCCCTTCAATTTCTCTGATTCCCACAGCTGTGGGTCCGGCTGCTCCATCCATCTTTCCACAGAGGACTGTTTAAATCCTCACATCACTGAATGACAGTGTCAGCTGGACAGCAATACAAGCTGTCTCTAGCAGAGAGACCCATCTAGTGAGCCCACTTTGTTGCCATGGAGTAGATGAAAATGATAGATTCCGGCTGGTTCCCATTGGATCTTCATGCCAGTGGGACACTTTTCCAGGGCTTTTTACATCTTACAACACCTACTTAAAATGCTGAGCTGAGCCCCGGGCAAGCCAGGTGCTCTGGCTTTCAGCCCAGTGCAGCCCATCCTTTGCAAGCACACTGTGGCCTGGGAACGTAATTCAGAGCTGCCTCAATAGTCTATTTGCTAGGCCTGAGCACAGATTTTCTGCCACAGAAAGCCAACGGAAAGGTGTAATTCATCGTTAGGACTTGTACTAATTAGTTTTTCAGGCGTTCCCAAGGTAATTGCAGCCTGTAATGTTTGTAATTGATTTAGCAAGATTAAAAATGGAAGCATGGTTCAGTGGTTAGATCAGTGTGGAACATGTTAGGGTTCACTGTTTAGAGGGGAGACAGGATTGTTCAGACGAGGGACACTGTGACTTCAGGGATAGCATGAAGACTCCTAGCCTACACTGTCCCTAATGCTCATGAAAGTGTGGGAAGCGTTGTATTACCACGTGTAAACACTTGTGCCCGTCTTCTAAAAATGGCCTGTTTCTATCCTTCTTATGAGTGGGCACTTGGCCGGTCACTGTTATTGAGGCAGCAGGAACGTAGAGTCTCCAATTTCATTACATCCACTTTGGGATGTTAAATAGCTTGAAAGTCAAAAGGGGAATGAGAATGAAGATGAATTGGGATGAAAATTCACACAGGGAATGAAAGATATAGGCCAGCACAGAATCAGTTGACACAGAAGAAGATAATAGCTACACTAGTGAGGCACTAAATGCTGAAGGGTAAGAAAAAAAGATGAGGGGGGATGACTATTTTTAAACTGTACATAATCTACTACATATTTTGAAGAGTTTGTTTGTTGACTTGTTTGTGCAAAATAAAGTCATAATTCATGATTACCTACAGATACCAAATTTTGCATAAACAAGCTGAATGCCATACTTCTTACACCAGAATATGCTAGGTGAAATATTTAAATAATTATTTGTGTTTTTCCATAATCATTAAGTCATGACTATTATGATTAGAGTCCATAAAAATATTTGCTAACAAAATTACAACCAAGTCACCTATTCAACTGTCATTTTAGTGCAAAGAAAATTTTTACTGTTACAAATCACAAAATAATTCAAATTAGTTACGGAAAGAGTAATGGAAGCTTTACGAGTTTGATTCAAATTTACAGTGTATGGTAATTATTCAATAAAATGAGTAATGTTTGAAGTTGAAATCCTACAAATTTAAAACTGTTCTTTTACTTCCCTTTTGCAAGCACATTAAATACATGTAATATATTTTTTTATTAATTTATTGAACTTTCCTATAAGTGTAATCTACGCAAAATTACTTTGTCTGGTCAACAATAGGCCTCACCCCCTAGTATTAAATAAAGTCTTGCCCCACCCAAAGGTATATATAAATTCAACTCAGAGGTTCCAGTGACTTGAGCAACACTCTTATGTACTACTACAGTGTTGTTAGAATCCTCTGGCAGTAGGATTACAGCTACATTCTGGACAGGGAGGAAAACAGAAAAGGATATTAAGGGTGATTTAAAATAATTAATTTATTATTTTTCTAATATATTTATTACACTACGTGATGACCCAAGAAGTTAGCAGCGGGATTGTAACACCCACCTAAATCATTAAGGAAAAGAAAATGTTCAAATCTGCATAACATTCCCCCTTCTCACTCCCTTAGGACAGATAATTTAGACGTAGTGGCAATGGAGGAGAGAGGGAAGTGAATTGGTAAGGGGATAATGGAAAATTCCTCTCATGGTTCAGAGGATAGGTGCCTGACAGTTCTGGTATTTCTCCAAGCCACTGGGTTTGCAAATATAGAAATGAAGTCTCCCAATGATAGCTTTTCCCATGAGTTTTTCCAGCACAGTTCCTGTCCTGGATGGACCCAGAAAGTTCAGGCAGTGCAGCAAAAATGTGAAAGAAAGAAAAAAAAGTTAAATGCACATTTGTGAATAGAAAAAAAGTTCAGAGTCAGGATTCTGATGTTGTTTGGCAGGGAAAAGGTTGAAGGTGTGTGTAATTTCCCTTCCCTTTCCTATCCTATTAACCCATCCTACTTGTAACTTTTACTCATACCCATGATCTTAAACTCTCAAACAAGGAGACAGGTGGAAGGCATCCAGTGTACAGGTATTTTTGCACAGAGGAATGATACTTTAGTGTTTTGACTGGAAGATTCCCTGCCTCTGCACATTTACCAAGATAAATGTCAAACACAAAGGCCATGTCTACACGAGAAGATTAGTCCAAGTTTACTAAGTTCGACTTCTGAGCACGCGATTTTACAAATTCAAAGTTCCATATTCTCACTATGGGAAATAATCAAATGTAGTCTGAGGCAGGTTCCATTAATGTGGACACACTACCTCAGACTCAGGGCCTCAGGAGGCATTCTGGAGAGCTGCAGGAGACCTCCCGGAGGCCAATAAGTTCAAGTTAGTAGCACCGGAGCATCCACACTAATGTTATTTTGGACTTACAAGTTCAGGAAGAGCATTATTTCCTCACGAAAAGCAGGACTACAGAGTTTGAATTCCGTGCCCCCTTATTCCAGAATAACAAGCTTGGTAGTGTTGATGCATCACTTACAAATTTCGGACTAAGATCCTAATGTAGATCAGGCCAAAAACAGTGAGATGTAATAGCAGTTCAGGAAGTGACTGCCAGCATAGCAATGCTTAATTGATTTGAGCACAAGAAGGAAGCTCTCTGCTCCCTAAATCATGAGCCTGCCACCAAGGTTACGGAAACTCTTCTCTGAAGTGCAGGTCTGGGGAGGAGGGAAAGACGAATTATTCATTCAGATGAAGGCCACTGGCTTGATGTTAGCCAACCTTTCTGCCTGCCAAAGCTCTCCACCCTGTTCTAGGCTGATAGCACAGACCAATAAATCCACAGGTATCCTGCTGCGCCTCTGAGCCAATCCTTAAGTTGGGAGGACAGAAAAGCCAAGGGCTCTGGGTTCAATCTTATGTGTGACTGTTAATTTCTTTCTCACAGAAAACAAATCTCTATGTCAGTGTGGTGCTAACACTGAATCTTTAACATCACTCTCATAGCTTTAGGCCAGTGCACATTAATAAAACAAACAACCTGAGCAGATGCAAGTCAGCCGCTAAACAAAGAGCTACGAGGCTTGGTGCTGATCCCCACAGCTAAGTCATTTTCTTTCTCTCTTTTCCGTGCTTCCCTTTTTTCCCCTCCCATTACATTTCAGCACAAACACCTGAAAGACTACACTAAAGTAGCTATAGGAATCATGTGTGTGTCTCGCATAGTGATGTGAACTCAGGCTTTGCTCTGCCATCACTCTTTGATATCCTCTTCCCACCTCATGATGGCTGGGCTGGGTGAGTTAGCTTTGAAACACAGAGGACATGACGGCTGTGTCCCCTATAAGCTATGTGCTTGTGCAGCCACTCAGGAGATTCCAGTGCCACTCCACTGATTAGCAGAGCTCTCCCCGGTAGATGCTTTTTTTTAAATGGTGGTGCACATTCACATGAGTCTTGATGCACATAAAATTTATTCTGCACGTGGATGGAAAAATCCACACAAGGATGGAAAAGATTAGAAGGAACATTGCCTGACGGTAAACTTGTCAGCCTGGCAATGTGCACCTGACTGATGGCACCAGCATCTCTATCAGTATGGCAGTGTGAGCTAAATAGTGGATTCTGAAGGCAGTATGGATCTCACTTGCCAGGGTGCAATGAATTTTGTTCCTTTCAGATCACATTGTGCTAAATCTAAATATATAAGTTAATGGAGCTATGCTCCATAAAGTTTACACCAGTTGAGGAGCTGGCCTATTGTGCAGAATGAGATGTCTATACCCTCTGAATACCCAAACCCTTCTGGAGAGAACTAACAAAAGCTTAATTTACCCACTCTGCTGCCACTGAGCGAGATTCTGATACCTTCACTCAGCTGAATAGTACCTTAATTCCATGGTTAGCCCCAGTGAAGTCAATAGGATCAGAATCTGGCTCATTACAAACTTGCTATATTCAGTAAAAATAATCACTAAAGACAGCACTCGGATAATGGGGGGGCGAGGGGAGAGCAAATAAGGAGCATGTGACAGCATGGCATCAGCAAATCAGAAATGTACATGCTATGATGTAGTCTTTCTGAGGCTGTGCTTTCTGAACCAATGCCATTTCCAATTTGTATGGACAGAATTGCTTGCAAAAACATGAGAAGTCAAGTACCCATCTGAGTTTAATGTCTTTATTAAAAATATTGAAAACCATTAAGCCATTGAATCATGCTAGGGCTATGGAAAATATGATTTGAAGCTTGTATCCAACACTTTTTACAATGTCTAGTTCCAAAACAGATTATTTAAGAAATGATGATCATATTATTGATATCACATATCAATCAAACAGACTGGTATAGTAAGATTATTAGATTTCTCATAATTGCTGATGGGTGCGTTTAGTAATTGAATCAGTGGCTCCGTGAAGGTAGGGGAGGGTAGAGGAGGGAGGATATAAGAACTTTGAGGATTTTTACTTTGATGCTTCACTTCCATGCTTTTTAGAATAAATAATGAAAATCATCCAAGTTGTTCTGAGCTAGAGAGCTTCATCTGGTGCAAATCCATGTGGTTTCATTGTCATCACCTTCTCTAAGATTTGGCCTGATATATTTAATTTCAAAATTCTACCCACAGATCTCATATCTCTCTGAGTGGCTTAAAGGCTTTTTGGGGTTTTGAATGCAAAGTGTTTTAGGATGGAGAAGACATTTATGGACTGAATTTTAGAAGCTGCATCCCTATTTTATGCCCAGAGTTTTGTAGGAGGGCAACTAAAATGATTAGGGGTTTGAAACAGGTCCCATATGAGGAGAGGTTAAAGTGACTGGGACTTTTCAGTTTAGAAAAGAGAAGACTGAGGGGGGATATGATAGAGGTATATAAAATCATGAGTGGTGTGGAGAGGGCCGAAAAAGAAAAGTTATTTATTAGTTCCCTAAATAGAAGAACTAGAGGACACCAAATGAAATTAATGGGGAGCAGGTTTAAAATTTATAAAAGAAAGTTCTTCTTCACACAGCGTGTAGTCAACCTGTGGAACTCCTTGCCAGAGGAGGCTGTGAAGGTTAGGACTATAATAGAGTTTAAAGAGAAGCTGGATAATTTCATGGAGGTTAGGTCCATAAAAGGCTATTAGCCAGGGGATAAAATGGTGTCCTTGGCCTCTGTCTGTCAGAGGCTGGAGAGGGATGGCAGGAGACAAATCGCTTGATCATTGTCTTTGGTCCACCCTCTCTGGGGCACCTGGTGCTGGCCACTGTCGGTAGACAGGATACTGGGCTAGATGGATCTTTGGTCTGACCCAGTACGGCCGTTCTTATGTAGGAGCAAATAACTGCATATGCAAATATTTACTGATGAAACTGATGCCATGCAGATGTCTCACTATAAGATTGCACTAGCAGCTAAGGTAAAATACATCCATTGTACCTACAAATATTTGCACTACAAATACTTGAATTACAGATGCAGAACAAATGGGAAGCTGCTTTGAGGCCCCTTTCAAAATCAGATCCTTAAAGTTAAGAAAGCAGCTCTATGGATACTAGTTTCTCTCTTTGAGAGAATCTTTTATGTGATAACCACATTTCCTCTTAAAAGGCCTCATGTTTCCACAGTGTTCTCAGGATGAATAAACAACAAAGCTGCCAGAAATGTCGTCCGAGAAGACATTCTATTTTATTCTGTTCTCTACAGGTTCTTATATTGTGCTCATCATTGTAGTGCCTGAGTATTGCCCAGCAATGCATTAAACAACATAACTAACATCTGTCATGTTTTTTCTTCTCACATTTTCTCCCAGCGGTAAGAAGTGCATACAATGGAGCAATTTACACACACACACACACACACACACACACACACACACACACACACACACACACGTTGCATGCTATGTTAATGAACACAAGATCAAAGAAATGTGCCTTGCACTCAGAACAAGAAGGTGGTGAAAAGGCAGGAAGTCTCTGTGATCACAGACAACTTTAGAATTAAGGATGCAAATATTTAATTTTCAAGAATAAAAAAACCTGTTAGTTAAAAAAATGGATCAGGCTGAAACTTCTGCCCACAATCTGACCCTAAATTTTCTTTCAGGATATCAACCAAATCTAAAGCAAATAAAACCTGAAATGCCACCCATAATCTCAATGCATTCCAAGTGATTCAACCTGATTTTTTTGCCACATTGGAACTGAACCAAAGAAGTTGCTTAACTTGATGTTTGTGTGCAGTTGATTTGCTTGCCTCTGCACTTCATCTTGGTTCACAGGAAATCTTCTGAAATGCTATAAAAAAGGCAATTTTCTTGCCTTGCCTGATCCTGCCAAAAAACCAGAATATACAAGAAATCCCATGACCTACCCTGTTCTAATACAATTTCTAGGCAGTTTTAGAAAAACTTTAGGTAAATATCTCAATATGCTCTCAGTACCTTTTGATGTTTGCCTGTCACTAATTACAATGGATGAAAATCACCCCGTGTAGAAGGTTAGCACAGGGGTGAAATACACCCTATCTCCTACTTTATCATTATGGCTTTTTTGAGTAAATATAATTTGTTATCATTGTTTTAAAAACTGTTTACTTTGGATTATATACAGCATTGAAATTCGTCATTCTTGGGAATAAGTTTCCAGCAATTGGGAAAGAATGTTAGGGTATGTCTAGACTACAAAGGGATGTAAATTAGACATACCAAAATTGCTAATGAAGCAGAGATTTAAATATCCCGCGCTTCACTAGAATAAAAATGACTGTCGCTTTTTGCTGATGTGGCAATTTGCCGGCAAAAAGCGGCAGTCTAGCCAGGGATCGGTCGACAAGAAAAGCATTTTCCGACTGATCTTGTAAACCTCGTTACATGAGGCATAAGGGATCGGTCAGAAAAGGCTTTCCTTTTCAACCGATCCCTGTCTAGACTGCCACTTTTTGCCAGCAAATTGCCACGTCGGCAAAAAGTGGCAATTCCTGGGGGGAAAAAAGATGGGTTTATTTCAGTGTGTATCTTAGAAACACTATTCTTGAATTTTTACTTTATTGGGGCTCTATCAGTCATAACTTAAAATTCCAATTACATTAAACCATTAATTCTTGCTATAAAAATGGAATCTAAACACTTACTAAAATCTTGTTGGAAGAATGTTAACACAATCACAAATAAAAGGAAACTGAGTTAATGCAGCGGCAACACAAATTGACAGAGAACTTGAAAAGTATTCATTTAATCAAAATGGGCTCTGTGCTTGGATAGATGGAGCTAATTAGAGCACAGCTTATGTAGCAGTGAAACAATCATTCTGGAGAGAACCACCATAGGCATTTATTGTCACCCTCTGATTTAGAGACACAGGTGCCGAGAGGCCAGTTCTTACTAAGGAATTATTATTTCGATGGAAAGAGGTGTCTATTTATGCACCAAGAGAAAGGTTAGTCTCATGATTAATTCATTAAATAGGAATTCAAGAAATTGTGGTCTAGTTCCTGAGTGTGTGCAGGTCACCTGACGCTATGTGTTCGGGCCTCAGTTATCCATTAACATGGGAATATTTATTGTCTCCCACCCTTTGTCTGGCTTCTCTGTTTAGACTGTAAGTTCTTTGGGGCAGCAACAAGCTCTTCCTAGGTGTGTATAATACAGCACATGGCACAATGGGGCCATAACGATATATACAAATGTGATTGAAGGTAGGAAAGGAATATGGCAGAGGCCCTAAAGCCCCATGTCTGAGGCTATAGCTCTAAGGCTACGTGTACACTACGAGTTTTCTCAGCAAAAAAATATGCTAATGAGGGACTTGTCGGCATGAGTCGCGATCTCATTTGTATATTTTCTGCCAATCCATTTTTGCGCTAGGGGTTTTTGCACAAAAACAAGCAGAGTGGACGTTTTCTTTTCGCACCCCCCCCCTTTTTTAAGAAGATCGGTATACCTCCTTTTTTGGGACATAAGGATCTTTTGGAAAAAGGGGGGTTTGCACATCCACAGAGCTTGTTTTTGTGCAAAAACCCCAGAGCAAAAATGGATAGGCAGAAAATATGCAAATGAGACTGTGATTTATGCAAATGAGTCCCTCATTAGCATATCTTTTGCTGAGAAAACTTGTAGTGTAGACGTAGCCTAAAAGTCATTTGGTTACCTCATAAGAATCTACACTTTCCTTTTACATAAAAACATCGCCCTCATAGGTATACATAAAACCTTGAAAAGGTGACTGAGTGTAACAAATGCAGAATCATCTGCATGAGTCTGCGGACAGACAGAAACAACAGCTACGAGAGCGGTGCACTACCCCATGCATCTTAAAAGGGTAGCAACTCCATGACCCACTATTCTGAGAACCTTGCCAAGACCACCCCAAAGAGGCGTGTGGTAGGACATACACCTCTTTGGAGGGCTATAGACAAGGCTTTCTCCCTAAAGAGATACAGTCCAATTACTGGGGTAAATACTCAGAGTTCCCTGTATGCTGCCACCCTTGCGGCTCTGAGGAAAAATACCCCAAACAATTTCTACTGTCACTCTTGCTGGTCCTTATGAGAGGGGGTAGCACCTGGTGCTCATTCCTTGTGGGTTAAGAGGGCCCTCGTGCCTCTGGGAAGGATGCAGGGGAGGAAAGGAGACCGGCCACTACCACTCCATGTAGACTGCAGGGCCATGGTATGGGAGGTGAGTTGCAGGCCAGCCTCAATCTGGTCTGAGGACAAAATGTCCCATCAGCCAAGAGACAGTTTAGTACAGAATGAAGGAAACATGCAGCTCCATTAGGGAAACTGAGGAATTTCCTTGACTTTGCCAGAGACAGAAATGTAGGATCTGAGTGTGAGAAGTGATGGGCACCCAGAAATCTCAACTGGTATAAACGGTAGAGAAAGGGGCTCAGAGACTCAAGAGAATTAGCCTCCCTTCCTCTCCTGGGTTGTACTTCAAAGGGAAATACTGTAATCCCTTTGAAGCATTAGAACATAAGAACGGCCATACTGGGTCGGATCAAAGGTCCATCTAGCCCACTATCCTGTCTTCCAACAGTGGCCAATGCCAGATGCCCCAGAGGGAGTAAACAGAACAGGGAATCATCACGTAATCCCTCTTCTATCACCCATTTCCAGCCTCTGACAGAGGCCTGGGACGCCATTCCTACCCATCCTGGCTAATAGTCATTGAAGGACCTAACCTCCATGAATTTATCTAGTTCTTTTTTTAAACCTGCTAAAGGCCTTGTCTTCACAACATCTTCTGGCAAGGAGTTCCACAGGTTCATCCTCAACAATGATGAAAATGTCTGACTGCATAAAGTGAGGGGAAGAACATTCAGTCCACAGAAAACCCCTTTGGTTTTAAGAAACAGTTTGAGATAGCCCAAAAGAGTAGTGAGATGCCAGTCTCTGTGGCCAGCTTGCCCTGTGAATTTGAATTCACTAAGTGGTCTGTATGTAAATGTTCCATAGTATCAAAACTAGAGATCCATTTTGGTGTTACTAGGAATACAGAGAGTGGTGTTGGATAGAAGAATCCCAAGCACTGTTATAAGCTGGGGACTGACTGTCTAGGTAGCAGTCTGGCAAAAAAAGACCTGGGGATTACAGCTGATGAGAAGCTGGATATGAGTCAACAATGTGGCCAAGAAGGCTAATGGCATATTAGCCTGCATTAGGAAGAGATTTAGAGAAGAGATTATTCCCTTTTATTCGGCACTGGTGAGGCCGAATAAAAGGTGAGGCCACATCTAGAATATTGTGTCCAATTCTGGGCCCTGCATTACAGATGCACCGGAGAAAGTCCAGCAGAGGTCAAAGAAAATTATTAGCGGGCTGGAGCACATGACTTATTAGGAGAGGCTGAGGGATTTGGTCTACAGAAGAGAAGAGTGAGTGGGGATATGACAGCAGCCTTTAGCTACCTGAAGGGAGGTTCCAAAGAGGATGGAGAGAGCCTGTTCTCAGTGGTAACAGATGACAGAACAATGAGCAATGCTCTCAAGTTGCAGCTGGGGAGTTCTAGGTTGGATATTAGGAAAAACTATTATACTAGGAGGGTGGTGAAGCACTGGAATGAGTTACCTAGGGAGGGTGTGGAATCTCCATCCCTAGAGGTTTTTAAGTCCCAGCTTGACAAAGCCCTGGCTGGAATGATTTAGTCGGGGTTTGTCCTGTTTTGGGCAGGGGGTTGGACTTGATGACCTCCTGAGGTCTCTTCCAACCCTATGATTCTATGATTCTAACAGTTTGGAGTTATGCATTTCAGTGCCAGCAAAAACTCAATACCTCCTCATTTGGAGAAACCTGAATTTCTTGGCAATTGCTTTTATGTTTATGTTTTGCTACATCTTCATTTCTTTCCTTTGCTTCAGGGAGCCTTTTATGGCACCCAAATAAAGTGACATCTGCTCTTCTCATGGTGGTTTCTGTCATCCAGGAGCTGAAACACTAGGAGGGGAGCAGATCTTGAATTATTCTGGCCCATAAATTGTTCCCCCAAGCATTGACAAACCCCAGGAAAATCATAAATACAAACACAAATAGTTGGAATGCAAATATAAATGCTAGAACTTATGCACGCACTTAGAGAAGAGATATCTGTTGTGAAGATTACACCCATTCCTGACAATCAGTACAAACAAGCACTGCTGCAGTTCATGCACTAGGATGGAGTATGTGAGCTGTTTCTTTTCAGTATAAAATCACTGGTATGTGGTTTTCTTTTGAGATTCTTTTAGTTGTATCATTTTTGTCTTGGTGACACACCTGTGGATGTAGCCTGAAGCCATTGGAGAGCTATGGCTGTTCCTAGGGGCTGCATCTAGACTGGCATGATTTTGCGGAAATACTTGTAATGGAAAAGTATTTCCATTAAAAGTATTTCTGCAAAAGCGCATCTAGATTGGCACGGATGCTTTTGCGCAAAAAGTGCTTTTGCGCAAAAGCATCCTTGGCTAGTCTCGACGCGATTATGTGCAAGAAAGCCACAATTGCCATTTTAGCCATCGGAGCTTTTTTGCGCAAAACAGTTCTTCCCTGTCTACACTGGCCCTCTTGCGCAAGTATTCTTGCGCAAGAGGGCTTTTTCCCGAGTGGGAGCATGAAAGTATTTGCGCAAGAAGCACTGATTTTGTACATTACAAAGTCAGTGCTCTTGCGCAAATTCAAGCGGCCAGTGTAGACAGCTGGCAAGTCTTGCTGGTCTAGATGCACGCAGGGAGAAGACCAATTCTGGGTTTGTTCTGGTAGTGATGGGGAGCCCCGAACTGGACTTTCCCCTTTTCTGTATGGCCAACCTGCAGATAGACTATATCAGATTTAATAATACGTGATACAGGCAGTTCAGGATCAAGGAGAAAAAGCATCTCTGAGGCAAGATGGATAATCAGCTTAGCTCCAAAAGCAGCCTGTCAAGAAACACTGCCAAAGCAATCTCTAAAATCTATATTTCAGATGTTACTTTAAGCCTTAAACTTTGTTTGAAAAGTTCATACATCTCTCCAGCAGCAGGCTAGCAAAATCCACTAAGATCAGATCCGATCAGACCAGATATCAGTCTACATGAAAAAGTAACATACTTCATATATATGAAGTGTTGTGCACACAGAAGGGACAGAGAGGATGATGTTTTATCCTGCAAGGAATCAAAGATGATATTACCGGGCAGTTTTATTAGGGCTGTCATAGCCCATTACCTCCCTACAAGCAAATTCCTTCTGGATTCCCAAAAGCACTTTTATATACAATATAATAATAAATTTATTGTACAGCAGACCCTTGCAGTTTGAGGAATTCCAAAGTGTTTTATAACCTGTGGGACTGATCCTTAGCTGGTATCAAATTGAAGATGCTCTCCTGAAGTTAATAGAGCCACATTGATTTATGCCATTTGAGGGTCTACCCGCCAATGAATTTGTAGCTTTGTCTATGATAGGATGCAGCAGCTCTTTGAAAGTCATTGCAACAGTATATAACAGGTTAGGACAGGAAGGTAAAATGTCCATATCCAAATGTAACAGCCAGGGGGATGTAAGGGAAGCAGAATGTAATTGCCTGGGATGAAATTGGGGAGGACACATGGTCTGACACTCTTACTCTGAACCCTTGATCAGACAATAAGGAGTGTTGCATCATCATCAATCAATCAGCAGCAGCAGCAGGATATCTATGGTGCCTTACATGCCAGCATCTCAAAGCAGTGTATAGATATTTGGGCTTGAGTGCCTGCCTGGATTCCACTGATGGAAACTGCCTGCAGAGCGGTATCAGTGAAGCAAAGCATTTTGCTTTGCTCGCGATTTTACTGTTGCAATATAGGTTGGACCTCCCTGGTCCAGCATTGTCGGGACCTAACTGGTCCTGAACGAGAGAATTTGCAGGATCAGAGGAGTTCTCCTACCACCAGGCCCCAAGCCTGTCACCTCCTGCTGACAGGCTGCCGCAGAAGGCAACCCTGCCTTGCCCTCTCCCCGCAACCTGGCTGGGTTGCTTGCACAGATACTGCTGGCTCTGTGGGTGGCCCAAGCTCCAGCTCCTGCTGTAGGGCTCTAGCTCCCCACAGCCAGCCTCGGCCCCACACAGTCAAGGGAAGCTGGAGGGCTCCAACCCCAGCCCCTATGTAGCCCCAGCCCCAGTCCCGAGCAGAAGGGGGAAGCAGCAGGGCTCTCACCCTAGCCCCGTGCAGCCCCAGCCTCAAGCCCACACAGCCAGGAGATTCTGATTCCATGTTCCTACATGGCTCCAGCCTCAACCCCACACTCCTGGGGGGCTGCTGGAGGCTACTGGGCTCCAGCCCCAGTCCCATGCTACCCCCAGCTGGGCTGCTGTCCCTGATACCCAGCCTGACTGGCCCTCCTGCCCATAGGTTCCAGGCTCTATAGTCCAGGAGCATCCATGGTCCTGCCAGACCAGGGATGTTGCCAGACCAGAGAGTGCTGGATTTTGGAGGTACAACCTGTACAGAAAAATACCACTGCTGGCAGGAGGGCAAGCAAAGGCACATGAGAAAGATGTTGGTTCAATGCATCTCCCAGGCAGCCCTACTCATGCCCTTCAGAATGGCTCTCAAAAAGAGGACAGAAGAGTTACTTTGACAACCTTTTCATGATGTCAGAATGTATCCCTGACCTTTCCCAGGTGCTGTCTCCCTCCCACTGGTCCAGAGATTCATACCCCTTAATTAAGCATCCCAACACCGCTGCAATGTAGAGGAATATTGTCCTTGTGTTCTATGTAAGAGGTGAATCCACTTTAAAGACAGAAGGCAACGAACTTGTGCAAGGGCAGAAATGGAGCCAGGAGCCATTGATTCCAGATGTCTGCTCTAAAGACTAGAGAGCACCGACTTCTTCTATTCCTTGAGATCCTCAGAGAGACAACCAAGGAAGAGGATTGAGATATTTCATGAGCAAAATCAAAGTTTTCCAAGTGGATTCTTCCCTCACAATTTCCAAGCTCTGCTTCCCTCAGAATCTTGGGTTGCTGTTCCCCATGGTCAGGAAACACTTAAACACTTCATACAACATTATACAACTGAGGCTCTTCTGAGATGGATTAGCTCAGTGCTCTTTAAACTCAAACCTATCCAATTCCTCTGCTCAAGACTACGGCTTCGGATATCTTTACATCCTGGAAAAGGTCCACTAATAACTAGAGCCCTGCACAGATAAAGAATTTGTATCTGTATCAGCATCCGCAAAAATGATCAGTTGATATCCACATCTGCATCCACAGATGCAGATACCCATGATATAAAGTGGATAATTGAAAATTTGCAGGGTTCTTGATCAAAATTAGTATTGGCAACCACATCCCGATCTGCAAAAATGAGCGACAGATATCCACATTGACATCCACAGGGAGGCATTATCTGCTTAGGTTTAAGTACCCATTCTCCAGATACTTAATGATCCTCTGTCTCCCACCCCCTCCCTTTTTTCCTCTTCCCCTCCCCTTCCCCTCTCCTATTTATTTTGAGTTTTCATATCCCCGACTCATAACTCCCGACATCTGAAGAAGTGGGCTGGGCCCACAAAAGCTCATGGTACCATCTACAGTTTTCGTTAGCCTATAAAGTGTTACCAGACCATTTGTTGTTTGCTTCCTAAAAAGGACTCATTTGGCACCGCCCATGCAAAGTACTCGATTTTCTCATCACAACCTTAAGTATAATGACTGGAAAGAGACTGAAGAATTCAGTGCTAATTTCACATTTAATTTGGTGTTTGACTCCAGATAGCTAGATGGATGAGATTAGATTTGAGATTAGATCTTAGATGAGATTTTAATCTTTCTCCTCACAAACAGGTACTGGACCATGGAGGCAACATTAGAACAGTACTGAGCAAACAGAGCAGCAGAATGTGCAGTTGTTTCTGTGAGACTTTACAGGGACACATTAGAAGGAATGATTTATAAAACATATAAGTTAATATACTGCCTGTTACAGGAAGAGTGAAAATTGAACTACTCCTGGTTAGAGACTGCTTTGAAGAAGTAATTATGCTGAGGGTGGTTGCTGTTGGAGATGCACTGAGGTTAATTCACTTCTCCTTTCATCTCTAGGGACCTGTGTTCCAAGCCTGCTCAGGTCACAAACAGAATTCATTGAGTGGCCCATCCCTGCCCCTGCCAAATGGACTTCAGTGTGTGTTACTAACTCTTTATGTGGTTCAGAATGATTGGCAGGCTCTGCTCAGGAAGGGGTGTAGGACTGTCACAGAGCAAACCCAGCAGGGCCCTAAGAACGAATGTCTCCTCAAAGCTATAAGTGCACACACACCACAGAGCACTATGTCTCCACAACCACTTCTAGGAAATGAGGATGGGTTGTTAAGGAGTTCCATGGTGCACAGAGGAGGAGTGCTGAGGTGCTGCCAGAGCAGCTGGTGGAAATGTTACTGTGGAAAAAAGCACGAAGCCTAACACTGTGGTCACTGGGGATACCACAGAGCTGAACAGCAGCCATGGAGAGGAGCCCGTGACAGCGAATACCACAGTGCAATAAACAGGAACAAGTTGTCCACACAGTAAAGCTGAAGAAATGCCAGAAGAGAGATAAGTACAAGCAAGGTGTGAGTGAACAGAAGATGCCCTGGCCTCTTGAACATCCACCCACGCAGTCACAATATACCTCTAAGCTCTTGGGAAGGCAAATCAGAACAGCCCTATGTCAATTTGGGTAGCATGCACAAAGCACAGAGGGGACAGAGCACTCATGTAACTGTGAATTTGGCCTGGTGTATTTTAAAATAGATCTAAAAGGATTTGTGCACCTGCCAGGACCTGAATTCAAAATTCTGCATTTCTCCTGTTGCCACTGATAGTCAGTAATGAAAGGAATTGAATCCCTTCCACATCCAGGCACTAGCTAAGTGACAGCAGTAGCAGGGGGTAGAGAACATCTAAATTCAGGACCAGGCAGGTCGTGTTGGCTGAAGTAACTTGGAAATATGTCACATGCAGGTGTGCTAGCTTACCCCATTTTAAGTTCCCACTTAGACGGTTTTCCGTTTCTGACTGAACTCAGTTTCCAGTTAAGTTTTCCAGTTTTGTTTCAATTCCCAAACAGCAGATAATTTACTTTGTAACAGAGTGGCTCTGACATCCCTTCCATACTGTTAAAGTTGTGCATGCTAACAGACTCCATATGGCAAGCTTTCAGCAAACCTTCATGTATGTAACTCCTTGCTATGTTGCCACTGACATATCCATCAGGACTGAAGCACTTGGAACCAGATATTTAATTGATGATTTTGCTGCAGTTACTAGGTCTTAAATGTTTAACTGCATGATCAGATGCATCTATTGGCTGCTTCATTATTTTGGATGAGGCAGTGTGCAGTTCCTTAGTAGTGTGTGTCAAATATTCATAAACAGCAGGATGAAATAGCTATTGGCAGTATTTATTCTTAGTATTTATTTATTTATCAATAGTCTCTGTCTTTGTTTACATAGCCACAAAATTATCTGTTGCCTTATCCATTTTTCCACAATCTATCTAACAGTATCCTTCTCTCTGTAATTTCCATCCACTGTGTTTGTCCAATGTATCTTTTTATGTATATTAACAGTAACTGTCTCTATATCCAAGCTCTTTAATGGACTACAATTCTCTACAGCAATTTACTGCATCTCTCCACAGCATCTAACTAACCCTGTAGTCTCTCTCTCAGTCACACAGCACAATTGCTTAGCCAGGGATTTTGGATCCGAACCTTTCCACTGAACTCTAGCCATGTCTTGTTCCAGAAAGTCACCAATTAATTTATCTGTCTTGCTGGGAAGAGCAGCTGTGAGAAAGGAATTCTGTGAAGGGACAAGTACTTAGGGTTAAAGTCTGTTTCTAAGGTTGAATACCTCCTGCTGCTTGTGCTATTGAGAGGGAAGGTTAGTGTACACTCTCTAATTGATGGAGTTAACTGCATCAAGGGAAAAGCTGCTATAGCAGTGCTCAGCAACCTTTCAGAGGTGGAGTGCTGAGATTCGACTTATTTGCCTCTGTGTACAGGTCCGAGTGCTGGCGATACTTTTTAAAGTCAATAATAGTCCTGCTTACAGCAGCTTCATTAATAAATAAATAAAGATGCAGATCTTACCTTTTAGTGAAGGGGTCAGCAACCTTTCAGAAGTGGCATCCCAAGATTTAACTTATTCACGGATCTGTGTGCTGGGAGAAGGAGTGGGGAGGGGAGGCAAGGGCAGGTTGGGTATGGTGACCTTATTTTCTGAACCAGCTGCAGCTAGGGAGAACAGTTTAATTATGAAACTGATTAAGCGTTTTAACTTTCTCATGTTAGTTTATCAAACTTCATTTTAAATAAAGTAAAAGATTATGTCCAATATAAAAGGTTTCAATGTTTTCTGTATTTATGGCAGAGGTGGGGAATCTTTTTTGGGTCAGTGACCCACAGAAACATCAGTTGGGGACCACACAAGTGAAAAGCAAAAAATCTATGCCAAAAAACCCCAATGCTCACTGATGTGGCCCCAAATGAGACACCTCACTCCTCTGGTGCCCCAGCCTCACGTGGTGAGGGGAAGGAAAGGAGTGACTGAGCTTCAGGGCTTCCCATAGACCAGATGTACTTTTCTGGGGTTCTGGAGTTAGTGGATTTTATGGACCTCCTTAGGCTCTGGGGCAGGGACAAAAATGAGGGGTACAGTGTGTGAGACAGGGCAGCCAGCAAGTAGGATAGGGATGGGGTGCAGGATCTGGGTGGGAAGTAGGATGCAGAAGGGGGAGAAGTTATGAGGTCTGGGTGGTGGGGAGGATGAGTAGACTGGGAGTAGAGTTTTCTGGCCAGGCAGAGAGAGAAGGAGCAAGGGAGGGTGTCAGAGCAAGCTGGGGGAGTCGGGTCTTGGGGAGTGGAATGAGGGTTTGCAGCATGGGGGGGGGGTCTGGGCATGACAGGGGATCTTACCTGGTTTCGTGCCCCCTTGCAGAAATGGCTGCTGCCACGCTGTCCCTAGAAGCCCTGCTGCTGCAGCCCACATGGTCCAGGGCTGGTCCCAGAGGCCAAGGTGCCATTGCTGCTGCCACACAGTCCTGGGTTGGCCCCGAACTGCATAAGCCATGACAGCGGCTCCTGTGGGGCTGGCACCAGACCACATGGCTGCAGCAGGAGTGCCTCTGGTCCAGGCCGAGGTGCTGCTGAGGAGTCTCAGCTCCAGCACTTCCTCCTCCCACCACAGCCCAACCTGCTGCAGGGAGGAGGAAGCACTCTTCAGTGGCTGTACAGGGGAAGAGGGGTGGGCTGAGTTCCCTCCCGCATGCCACTGAAAATCGGCTTGTGTGCCATAAGTGGCATAAGTGGCCTGCTGACTCCTGTGGTATACGATATTGAATTCTTGTCTTCAAGCAAAGAAAAAAGAATCATAGAATACTAGGACCAGAAGGGACCTTGTGAGGTCATCGATTCCAGTCCTCTGCCCTCTCAGCAGGACCAAGCCCTGTCTAGATCATCCCTGGTAGATGTCTATCCAACCTACTCTTAAATATCTCCACAGATGGAGATTTCACAACCTCCCTAGATATTTATTCCAGTGTTTACCCACCCTGACAGTTAGGGAGTTTTTTCCTAATGTCCAACCTAAACCTCCCTTTCTGCAATTTAAGCCCATTGCTTCTTGTCCTATTATCAGAGGCCAAGGAGAACAATTTTTCTCCCTCCTTCTTGTGACACCCTTTTAGTTACTTGAAAACTGCTATCATGTCTCCTCTCAGTCTTCTCTCTTCTAAACTAAACAAGCTCAGTTCTGTCAGTCTTCCCTCATAAGTCATGTTTTCTAGACCTTTAATCATTTTTGTTACTCTTCTCTGGATCTGCTCCTATAACTGCCCCCTAACTCTCCTTCTCTCCCCCTGTCTGTCCCTCTCCTTCTTCCACACTCTTGAATTCTTAAGATGACAAGGCACGCCCTTATTAAAAATTCACTGTCCAATAAATATTAGAAGGGGAAAATGCATTTAGCAATTCATGTTTTACTGTGATCAGACACCGTCTGAGCATACTTCCACCATGCAGGGTTAAATCAGTGATCCACTTCATAGCTTTACGCTGGGCTAGATGACCTTCAGCCCCTAAAGAGCCTCTGAATAGATGAAAAACTCCTCTGGTCTGATTGCTACACCTAATAGTCTCATTGATTGACATGGGGATGGACTTACCAGGGTCAGGAAGGCAAGGAAAACTACCATTAATTTTGTTTTCCTCTCTACCTTTTCTCATCCAGATGAGTCATAACAAGAACTGCACAGAAGAGGTGTAGGTCACCTGGAACTGATCATAGAGCCTGTTAAAAACACCACGAGTGTCTGGAGGAAAGAAAACAAGAAGAAAAACACCACAAAGAAGAGGGGGAGGGAAAAATCCCACATCTCCCTGAGTTTGGATCTTAAACATAGACTCCTGCAGCAGCTTGGTAACAGTCCATAATTTGCAGTCATGAAGCACTAGCCTGGCTAGATGGCAGCGTAAAAGATTTATAAATCAATCTCTAATGAACAGCCTCAGTGTTTTATGACCACATGTAACTGTTTAGAGCTGCTGGAGCTCGTGGAAGAAAGTATGAGATGGAGAGGGTGAGAGAATGCAAGCTAAGCAGCACTGTTACAGAAGGGGTAAATGCTGCTTTTACTGAGGGAGAACTCACTACTGTTCCTACAGTGTGTTTTCCACTCCTGTGTTCAGTCTAGCTCCAGCAATGGGGTTTCCATCACATTCCGTGTAATTTCAGAGATAGGAGATCACTTGTGATATTCAAACTAAATCTTCCTGTGCTTCCTCCCACTCCACTCTTCCTAGAGGTATGTCCCTCCATGGCATTGTCAACAATCCCCATCCTTCTTTGGCGCTTGTATCCTTCACATTCGTTGTGACAGCTCTCATGCCACCCCACTCACTCTGTCACTATCGCTTAGCCAGCCTGCTCACATTTACTTTTTACATTTTTTTTCTCATAGGTCAAACCTTCAGCTTCCCCAATCACTCTGCTCTGAATTTCCATCAATTAGCTGGAAATATCTATATCTATAAATATCTATAGGCAAGCAAGCAAAGCAGGTTAGCCCTATAGGCTATATGATCCATGCCATGAAGTGACCACATTCAAATGCAATACAGCCCCAGGTGTGATCTGAGCATTGAAAAAAATCCCCCCACAAAACCCCATCAACTCTTATTTCTCTAACATATGATGCTTTGGTATATGCAACTTCAGTTCATTCTTGTGCTTGTACAGTATCTAGCACAATGGGGCCCCAACCCTGCTTAGAATGTTCTGTAGGCCAGCCAGAGTGGTCCAGGTGCCATTGTATTGGTCTAGAAGCCAGGAACTCTTATTTGTTCTAATCCCAGCAGAGCTGTTGACTTGCTGTGTGACTGGAAAAATCTCTGTGCCTCTGCTTTTCTGCCCTCCTTTGACGGTCATCTCTGTTTAGACTAGAAACTTCTAGACCACTCAGTGCATTACTTCCTCCATCTCTAAAATGGGACTAATTGTACTTGCTCACCTGTTTTACAAGGTAGGTTTTGAAGGCGAATTACTTAGGATCAGATTGTGGAGGAGTGGATGACCTTCAATCCTGCACACCTCATACAGGAGTATCTTACAGCTGCAGTCTATACTCAGGAGGGTGCAGACTGGTTTCTCTATGCATCCTCCGTGCTTCACATTGCCTCATACAGGTAAGCAGAGAATACACAGTCTGCCTTAGCATCAAAACAGGAAAATGTTCATGTCCTAATAACAGGAATGCTGCTGCTTGTAACACCATGGCTATTGATTCCCACGGAAGCCAAGTGAGCAAGCTGCTGCCATGCCAAGGTCAGAGCAATAGCAAGGAAAATAAGCAGAGGTTGTAAAATGGTAAATGATGGGGCCTGCGGTCAGCTGTTCAAGAGGTTTCACCCATGCACCACCCCTCTGCGTTCATATAGATCACAAAATGAAGACAAAGCGAGCCCTGATTGGAACAGGATGTGGAGTCTCTCCAAAGGTAGATCATAAGGCACAATCCATCTCTTATGACTGGGCCTATATAATTTACTCATTGTGAGCTGCTGGGTTACGAGGTCTGCCAGCAGTGATGGATTATATTTCTGATAAGTCATTCAAAGCTAATGAGGATCCATTATCATTAGCTGCTAAAGAAGAGTAACAGCTCATCAGGAGAGAGTGGGGGGTTTCACAATTTCCAAGGAGAGAATTCTGGGCCAGCAGCCACTATGCTATTGAACCTTCTGCTTCCTTCCAGGGTTGGTGTTTAATCTGCTAGGGCAAGATGGGGAGGGAGAAGGAGAAAGAGACTGTAAGAAAGAGGTGAAGAAGGAAGTGAGAGAAAAGGTGGTAACCATGTCTGATAAGGCTGTGATTAAATCAAGGTCTCACTCTAATTACACTGCATTTAAATAAACTTAGCCTAGTAAGTAATTGTAATTAAACCACAATTAAACATGTATTTATATCACCATTTCCTTCCCTGCACAGCTGGCTGGATCTGCCTCCTGTTGTTGCTCTCTACCTGCCAAAGCCTGAATCTGGCACATGGGACTCCATGTTTTCTTGGTCTTCTCAGCTGGAGGAGGAAAGGGTGGAGAAATGGTCCTTCCTGGTACAATCAGCTAAGGGGATTTATGATTCCAAGGTGGGAAAGGCTGTGGCCTTTTCCTGAGTGCTGAATTGGATGCACTGAGATGTGGAAACATAAAGGAAATAAAGGGGAAATATCTCTTCTCATAGGAAACTGGGAACAGATTTGATGAGCTTTCCACTTTTCACATCTGCCCAATATTAAAAGCAATACTAAAATGCAACAGACTGCAGAAGAGTGTTGCCTAGTGGCTAGAGCACATGAATGTGAGTGAGGAGTCCTGGGTTTTATTCCCAGCTCCCCCTCTTTTTAAGGAGGGTCCTCAGTTTGACGTGCCTTAGTTTCCCCAGGGGATAATGCTAATTACTTCCTTTACAAATGTGCTGTCAAACATATTGAGACCCTTAGTTGAAACGCATTACAGCAGGGCAGATGATTTGCAAGAGACATTAGAAATGACTTATTTAAGTCTGACGCTATCTTCCCATTATGACCCTGGAGGCTATACAGGAAGGGAATGGAAAGCAGGAAAACATAGGACTGAAACAGGGAGCACAGACAACTGAAAGCAGAAGGTGAACAAAAATCCCAGAGAATGGTGCATGGGATAGTGAGTGTTAATGCAACTCCAATGCCTCGCAGCCGCCCTCTGCAACAGCGATGATGGAAGATGTCTCCATGTGTACCTCTCCTATACCAAAGCTCTAATTAAGGGCTCAGAGAAATACCACCATCACCCTCATCTGTTTGTGTTCGGCTGTCGAAAGGACACCGTGAATCTCCCTGACAGCTAGTCATTAGAGCCTCATATGAGCACCCCACCTTCTTCCAGCAGTATTGAGCTGTCTGTTACATGCCCAAGCTGAGCCCCACACTGCACATTTCTTACATCTAGGGCCAGGGAGCTGTGAAGTGTTACAATCCAGGTGACCTAGCTGCTGAGTAATTTTCTCCAGGCAAACCACTGGGATGGAGAAGGGAACTCATGGGCTGTCGGAATCAGTTTGAATTGTTACCATTTAAATCACTGTAGATCAGGGTTTCCCAACCCATGGGTCAGGACCTAAATATGGGTCGCCATTACATTTCAAAAGGGTCACCAGGTGTCTCTCCAGGAGGCTCTTCAGGAGCCATTCACACATTTTTTTGAATTGCCCTGGGTCACCAAATCTTCCTGAATTGTCAAAATGGTTCCCCATCTGGAATAGGTTGGGAACTGCTGCTGTAGATGAAGAATCAGGAGGTGTTGGGGGAGTTTACAGGTATCCCAATACTGGAAAAAGAGTAAATGGAAGTAAATATTTCCTTTCTGGCAGCAAGTCTATTGCATAGGATTCAGTACAGTAATATTTGCCTGGGTCTCACCATGGGATTGTAAGCCTCTCCTCAAAGTGCCCCCAAGACAATGGCTCATCAGGCTCATGCAGTGACAGCATCTTCAGTTTCATAGCTACTAACCCATAAGACAATAACATGGCCGGCATCATGGCCAGCTATCTCTACCGAACGGATCAGGAACTAGCGCTGTTCTTTCAGTGTGAGATCACATAGATTTGAACCAACAACACCCTTCAGCATAACAGTCAAGCACCTCAGCCACTAAGAAACTGCATTCTATAATACACCACTCTTGAAGAAACCCCGGCATTGAACGAGATGGCATGCTGCAGGACATGTTAGAGGGGCTTTGGCAGAGCTGCACGGGCAACCTAGGACTGGAAGAGAAGGCCATGTTGCAGGTAAGGACTAATGTTCGTGGGCAGAGTAATGTGCAGATTCAGGACTCAATCAAATGCATAAGCTGGGATATATCTACAAGGGTGCAAGTATGAGTGTGTCGGGGTTGAAAGAACAGGACTAGAATAGATAGGGACATGTTAGGCATAGGCACCGACTTTCCCTCCAGCCATGGGGTGCTCAATCTTCCCCTCTGCCCCAGGCCTCACCCTCACTCCACCACTTGTCCCAAGATCCTGACCCTGACCTCCCTCTTCCCGCTCTTTCCCTCTGAACATTCTTCCTCTAAACCCCTGCATCTGCTCCACTCCATTACACTCTTCCCCCAAACCTCAACCCCACCCCATCTTTTCCCATGCCCATCCTGCCCCATCCCTGCCTGCTCCCCAAGCATATCTCATGGCAACTGCTGCCCGCCCTCTCAGAGCTTCCTGGAAGCCACAAATCAGCTGTCCACAATGTTCCAGAAGCTCTGGGAAAGTGAGGGAGGAGGGGAGGATTTGGTCAGTGGGTTCACCAATAGGTGAGAAGATTGGGGGTGGAGGGAGAGGTTGGCTGCCAATGGGTGCTCATCACCCACTTATTTTTCCCTGTGGGTGCTCCAACCTTGGAACACCCATGGAGTCAGTGCTTATGGTGTTAGGTCAAGCTAGAAGTTCTACAAATACCCGGCGGGGAGGAGGGGGAGGAGTGATGGATCTTGCATATGACTTTATAGTATTATACCTCTGATTCATTGCTGAGTTTTCAATAAGACCGGTACATTTATCCTGATGTAACAGGACCTCAATCCTAAGTCTTTTCTATTTATATCCTATTAAAGGTCAAAAGGGATTTAAAGTCCATCATTTCTTATTATAACTGTAATTGTATTTAGTGTGGTAAATATATATGGTGCTTTACAACAGACCAAACACAGCAGAAAATCCCTGCTCATAGTGCAAAATACAGAAAGGCCTGCACAAGGATGGGATGCTGCAATATACACAAAAGCGCTGTTTGTTATAACAGCCTCCAGAAGTGGCTATTAAAGCTAGCAGGGCTGATCTCACCATGTCGTATGTGACCATTACCAATCACAGTTTGTGCAAATATACTTTCTCTCTCCAGCCCTCACTCACACATTTTCTATTTTCCCCATGAACAACTTGTCTCAGCTAGGGCTCTACAGCAGGTATTAGTGCAAGGTAACAGAACAGTCATCTTAAGCTTGGTTTTGTGATATGATAGTAGTTGATCTGATCTTGTGTGATTTGTCTTGTCAAAGAATATAGATCCCATGTCTGTGGTGCTCAATTTCCTTCCAATCCTTTCATTGACATATAAACCTTAGCTCCTTTTCCAGAAATAGGAGACAAGAGCAATATAATTGGAGTGGCATTCATCAGCAGGAGAACTGGATATTCCTTTCCCTAGAACCTCTTGCTTCAGAATACTGATTATTCATTCTCATTGGCAAATTCAGCAACATGGGTCACCCATAGTCAGTCATGACTCACATCTCTACCATACCCCAAATCCTTACCACATAAATCTAGGAAGAAATAAGCTGAAATCTATCATACAGGGTCTTTACTAAGGATGTTAACTAACGATTAATTTACCAGTCAACTACTTGACAAGTTGATAAGCTCTTCCGCATTCTGCCTTTGAAATTTACAAGAGCCCCACTTGTGCATCTCAAAGTTGGAATGCTGCGTGGAGCCCAGGGCCAGCAGGAAGTCCTGCTGACTCCGGGCTCCATGTAGGTGCTTCCGCTTTGAAATACAGAAGAGCCCCCAGCTGATCCTGGGCTCCAAGCCACTTTGAAATGCTGCACGAAGCCTAGAGTCAGCTGGGGAGTCCCCAGCTGACCCGTGCTCCATCCGGCATTTCAAAGCGGCAGTGCCACACAGAGCCCGGGGTCAGCTGGGTGGTTCCCAGCTGACCCCATCTGTATGGCATTTCGAAGAAGCTTGGAGCCCATGATCAGCTGGGAACTCCCCAGCTGACCCCAGACTCCATGGCGCTGTCGCTTTTAAGTATCCCCCTCTTCTCCCCCCCTTGCTGCCTCTATCTGATAGACGCAGCAAGGGGTGGGGAGCAACTAATTGACTATCCTGTCGACTATCCAATAAGCATTTGCTTATCGGATAGCTGACTAATCCTTTACCTCCCTAGTCTTTTCAGAGTCCCTGGCTTCCCTCACAATCTTCTGTTGCTTAAGAGCTTTTTTCTCAGGATCCACAGAAAGAAAATCCATTTGAGTGTAAGGCACCCAAATCGCAGCCCCAGGGCTATCTACTGTCCACTGAGAGCTTAGACCACCTGTGACCACCTTCCACTTTGTTGAATATTAGACATGGAGGTGTAGCTAGCGAAGGCTAATGATTCTGACTTGTCAATGTCCAAGCCCGCTCTTTCTCTTTAAATGACTCTGTGAATGCCTTGGGCATTTGCTTTCATTGGTAGTAAATGCAGGTCAGCAAATGATTTCCTGCAGCTATTAAAACAGATATAAAATACAAGTGATTATCGGTCTTATGTGCCTCCATCTTCTATTCCTAAAATGTGAATATATTTATTGGTAAATCAGAGGTGGTCTCCAAATCCCTTGTAAGCTGCCAAAGGTGAACCTTGTTTGTTGCAAAGCTTGGCCACCCCAATGTATTACATACTCAGGCCTAGATTTCCAGGAGCGTGTGCTTCACTTGTTCAACTTGATTGAGTCACTGCACACAAAATCACACTGTGCAAACAGCCAGGTAGACACATGACAGATCATCTGCACTCAGAATTGTTGCCACTGGGCATGAGCTCACAGGAGCAGCACCCACAACTGCAACCACACACTTATGAAAATCTGGCCATTCATTAATACTCTGCTCTTGCATTGATGTTTGTTGGCCTTTGAGTTAAAAGGAGCCATCAGAGAGACCAAAGAAATAAATGCACAGCCCCTCTTCCTGTCCACATGTATATCCCATTTAATTAGTTAACCAGTTAAACTACATGTTCCAGCCCCCACTGGTTAACCATAAAGGTGAGGCTTATCGGTTAACTGGTTAACCATTCATGCCCCTAGTTTATAATGCACCATCCTTTAATGACAGTGTTGCAGTAAAGGGGACCCTTCACTTCTCCACTAGCCTCCCTTTGAAGACCCATCACTTTTTTCTTCTATTGCAATTTTCATGCTCGTAGTGCTTGGTCCTGTCCCACTGTGCCAAGGGAGGTTTTTCCAATGACTTAAATGGGAGAAGGACCAGGGATGTAGAAACTGTCCAGGAGATGAGCCCCAGAACACAGAAGAAGCTGCTGTGAAGAGAGCTGTAAGGCACACAAAGAACATGAAGATGGAGGCAAAGAGGTACGAGGTATAATCCTTCATCCAGGATGCAGATGAGTTCTCTGAGCAAGAAAGTAAATGGAAAAAGTGGCCTGATGCATCACATGTCATCTTTGCTGTCACTCACATGCTTTAATTACCCTTAAATCAAGAGCAATAGCTTCCCTGGCTCTGGAATATGTGCTGTCTGTTGCCTTATACATATAATAAGGCCTACAGGGAATTCAGAGCCTTGCATATCTCACTGGTCTGATCCTTAGGTTTCTTTTTGCATAAAATCAGCTGAAAATCATTGAAAGGCACAACCTTATTTTCATAGATCTCTATTCTACTTTACCAAGCCCCTTCTGAGTCAAAGAATGTCCGAGACTGCTTTTTGGATTCCCTTGTACAGCATATATTTGTATATAGCTTTTTCTATAGGTGATGCAACTTGCTATTTGTTCTCCATTAATATATAGCTATAGAAGCAGCAACAACCTTGCCATATTTAGAATGTACGCATAATTTCTATAGATGGGAGAATTGGTACGGGAAGAAATAAAACAGCACCAATCTCAGCCTAAGTTTCAAATCTAAATCAACGAATCTTAGTGGGTTTTATGGACTGACAAAGTTTGTGTGAGCTTCTCACTTCCCTTTTGAAGGAAGCATTTTTTATTGATATAACCCCGCATGGACCACATTTGTTTTCTCAAAATACGCTATTTCGGAAAAGCGGCTATCCGCGATTATGCAAATGAAGCATGGGAAATTCAAATCCACGCTTCATTTGCAATATCACTTGTCTGCATTTGCATTCCTCTCTTGAAGGAAGAATGCAATCTAAACATACCGTATGATACTTCCCAAGAGGATCTTGCATGCTGATGTTGAACAGTTGTAAAGCATCTGGAGGAAGGGGGGCTTTAAATGGTCTTGCAAGTCCTCACTGAAGAAGACTGATGCATCCCAATGAAGTCTATGTGTTCCTGCAAAGTTCAGAAAGAGTGGCAACCCAGTGGAGAGGCCAAATTAGGTGAATTTGATGCTATGGAAAACGGAGAGTCAGTCAAAGGATTCAGACAGAAGTGTGGCATGGTCTGATCTATGAGTCAGGGAGAAATAACTTTAGAAGCAACATTTGGGATTGACTGAGAGAAGGAGGTATCAATAATCAAGAAGGCAGTGATCAGGGCAGAGGTAAATCCCTTATATGTCAGAAAGATGGGATGAGGTTTAGAGACGGTAAACAGCCAGTGAAATCTCAGCAAAAAAAGCCATGGACAACTGTATTCCTATGTGGTGTTGCAAAAAGGAAAGGCTCCCAAAGGGGTTGGTTGGAGCTAGCTGGGAAAGAGAATTTGGTGGAGTCAAGGTTCTGAAAAGTCAGTTGGAGTCAAAATGGGCACAGAGGGTTTGGGCAAAAGGAAGGATGGAGTTTGGCGTAAGGCACCTATTTGGACTGGAAAGGAGAAGGACTTAGATAAGCCTTGGCACTTGTCTGAATGCTCACCTGGAGGTTCCCCCATCTCAGATAGCATCAGCATTCTGATTCATTGGTCACAGGGTTATTAAAGCAGCCTTTCTTTGCTGAAGAAAAGGGATTGAACCCTTGAGTAGATCACTAAGGAGAGTGGTAAGGGTGGTCTGGAAACACTCCCTGACAGATGTCTGTCCGCATCACAAAACCAGCAAACAGTGTGACTTGTCAGTCTCTGCTTAAGGGTTAGTACAGAACTGACAGTGGAAATGGCTGTAGGGCCAAACTAAGGTCCTCTGTCAGAGCTGTGTGTGTGGGCTTCAGACTGGAAGAGCAAGTGTTGGTGACCTAAAGATGGAGGTGCATTAGCAGAGCTATGTGGGGAAGCTCATAGATCATCTGTGCACAACCTCTTACCTAGTAATACTATTGACCTCACAGTTTGAGTTCTAAACTAACACTCAGATTAATAAGAATAAACCACGGTCTATTTATATGCTGGGAGTGGGCTAAGATGATTGACCTCATATGTTTATAATGACTGGGAGTGTTGCATAATTTCCTTAAAGCTTTGTCTCCTTTGACTTAGGGTCCCTACCTGCTCCCCATATGAGGGAAGGGGTGTGTGTTTTGTGTGTATGGTTTTTTCAAACTTGGGTGCCTAACATTAGACAATCAAATTCCTGTTTGGCTTGATTGTCCCAGAACTCATAAACTCCATTGAAAGCTGTAAGAGCAGCAGGCACTCAGAACTTCTGACAAACAGGTCACTGATAAGGTCTCTGGTGCCTTCCTTCAGGCCCCTCCCGCCCCCCCTTTGCGTATTGTGGCTTATTTTTTGTACATGCTGTAACTACTGTTGATCCCTTCTCTGTGTGTCACAGAAGCCTCCTGTTTTCCATCTATGCTTCATTTCTGAATAATTTCATGAAAGGCAAACAGCAGGTTTTCAATTTCACACACTTGTCAGGTATCACTGGGCACTTCATCTTTTGGAGGGAATCCTTCCCCACTTGATCCAGTCTCCTCTTTCTTGCCCTCATATGCAAAGCTGTTGTCCCTGTATTCTGACCCCTCACTACTAGTAAGTCCTTTTAAGTGGGGGAGACCCAAGCTTTGGCTTTGTGCTTGATGCATTTTGTTTCAGTTGCACGTGCTGTTCCAACATCTGTCATATCCTCCACAGCAGTGCAATCAAACTGTCAGGGTTGACTGAAGTTTTGCTGATCCAATCTGCTCTTTCTGTGATTCCTGTCAAAAGCATCATGATTGGAAGAGTACAGCTGTATGCTCTTTAAACAACAGATCTTATTTTTGCACATTAGGGGAGCTGTTATTGTCCTTTTCTTTTAAGCTTGCAAAAAGCCCACTTTGCTTGCAAGAAGTGCTCAAATATGGTTGCAATCACAGGCAACACTGCTCTTCTCTGACTCTCCGGCTCTCAAAAGGCTTTTTTGGTTTTAGAGTCGATCTTTCCTTGTGAAGCCAAAACACATAAATATTTCTCAGTCTTGCCTGTGACTGTAATTCCACCACATATCTTTGAAGCACCCACGAGGAAGTAATTTTTTGGATCCTGCATTATCACTAATGAGGCAATTAAGACAAAGGGTGAATGTGGGGGAGTCTTGTTTTAATAAGCTCCCTTTAGGATACTGTACTGAAAATTGCCAGATGAATGTTAGTCACTGTTAACGATACCAAGAGAATCACTATTGATACTAATATCACTAATCACCTCTAGTAAAAGGAGGTGATCGACAGTCATCATTTAATGTGCTACATTGTCCTGCATTTTGCTTCATCATTTAATAGGTAAGTACTTTTCATGTCACCTTACATCTTAATAACTGAATAACTCAAGGAAAAAAATTATTCCATTTGTGCGCTGTTAATACACGGCATGTATTTTTAATCAGCTTGCCAGCATGATGCACCTCCTCTCTCTTAACTGAATCCTTAAGCTCTGACTGTGTAATGAAATATTATGATTTCTTCATTTACTAGAAGGAATCTGAACCCAAGGTGAATAGCACAGTTGTGCCCCACTTCTGTGTTGGCCCTGCAGCCTATGGCACCACCAAAAAGGCAGAAAGCCTTCTAATTACAGCAAAGTACCAATGAAAATGGACCCGAGCTTGCTATTTGCCCCTTTCTTCTGATATTTATATCGGCCAGTGATTCCTGCAGAGCCAGGAAAGCAAGGTCAGAAAGGCTTTGATTCATTTTAAAAAATCCTAAAATAATAGAACTAGATCCCTAACGGCCTACAGTGCATTTGCTTCTTCTACAGTGCATTTGCTCTGTCCCTAGCCTGCATGAAAGCACATTCCTACCAACTTTCTGTGATCTGATTTTTCTGTTCTCCAAAGCAGCCCAGCTGGTCAATGCAGTGTGTTTCCCCCGGGACAAAGTAGAGCCTCTAAAGTGCAGCTAGAGGGGAATCAAAGGCCTATAGAAAAATAAAAGTTCTTGGTTAAAATTCCCAATTTGAGTGAGTTTAAAAAAATGAATATTTTAAAACAGAGGAGTTAAAAGTAACTCTGCTTTACTAAGCCCCTGGAGTCTTAGATCATGACTTCCAAGTGGTGGGTGATGACATCATTATGTTACGAGTTAAATTACGTGCTGAATGCAGCTTTCTGATTCATATTCTTGTACTATCACTGACTGTTACAAGAGAAACAGAGAACATAGGGTCTTGGCAGGGAATGAGGTTTTCAGCTCAACAGTTGAGAATGGCTAGTACCACAAAAGATGGCTTTGTTGGTGACCTCTGGTTTAAGCCCTTTGAGAAAGAGGGCTGTTGTGGGGTATCCTTGAAATGCCAGTGGTCACTGGAATACTCTCATATCAAACGCCACCAGAGTGATTCTGTATGGAACTAAAACAGATGCTGAATGATGGTTTCCCTTTCTTTTGGCTTATAACGTGTCTGCTCTGCAGCCCATTCTTCAGCTATTAATGTTCACTGTAGTAGTTCAAGACAGCGATACAATAAATTCAGGATTCACTGGTGTGGCATCCTGACAGATCTCCTGCTTCGTCAGTGATGATAAACGTTGGGCTGCATGCGTTTTTGTATGCTTCCTCAGTATATGCACAGGTTGCTAGCACAACAGACTTCATGAGAGCTCCCAAAGACCACAGACTCAGATAAGAAGGCACCTGAGTCTGGTTGATTGTCAGACAAAGTACATTAATAGTTGGCGGTAGCCAGAGGGCCTCCGAGCCCCTACATTCTTATACCAGGGACAATGGACTTGGCTCAGTCAATAGTATGGATTTCACTAATGTCCCCAAGGCTGGCCAAAGAGTTAAGTGAGGTACCCCAACATTTATACACAGAAATGAACAATCTATGATATACACTGTATGTATCATCGTATGCATTAATGACACATTTGGTATCACCCCCTGTGTTTTCCTCCAAAGCATTCACTATCCGTTGTTATGCTTTCACTCTTGTTGTTTCAAACTATTTTATCATGTGCTCAGCTGGGTGTCCCAGTACTATCCTGATGGAAAGTATTTACATATTTCATGTACTTTTATCCGTGCTAGCAGTTCTGGTGCCAAGAGACACTGACTTGCAGACAAACATCTGCTTTTGACATGGCCTATCTGTTACTCATAGTACAACTCTTGCTTACTTTGGTTCAAGCACCAGGCCCATGCTTCAGGCTCTTTCTTTCTCCTACATTCCCCCACTTTTTGTTTTTTTCTGGGGAGCATGTTTACCCATCGTCCCGGAAAAGCGTAGTCTGAAGGTGACCCAGTGAGCTAAACACTGTTATGTGGCCATTTTGCTTTGCCATCCACACATTTATGCCCCATCTGTCCCTTAGTTTGCACATTCCCTTGTACAACTGATAGACAGATTTTATTTGCCAACTGTGTTAAGTCCCATATGTTGGGTCTGGGAGTGCTAGGCCCAGGACTTTGGTTGAGGAATGTAGTTTTATGATTGAACCTTGACGCATTGCCAGATAAGATATATGGATAATGTGGATATGGTGTGTATATATGTAGAGTATGTGGACATATCGGTACGTGTACCTATGATACCACCATATACCTAATCATATATATGTGTGTGTGTGCATATTTTTAATATGATGTGGTAGCCTAGCCCTTTTAAATGTAGTGCTACAGATAGGAACACACTCCTATTAGGGCTGTTACAGCTACCATTATTGGTTATAGGCTGAGTGTTTTGCAATCCTGGGATAAGCGTTGTTACAACGTGTCCCACAAGACCATGTGTATGGGAAGTAAAATAGAAATTTGGAGTAGTGACATTACAAATGAGACTTTTATATAAAATTGTTTTTTAATTGGTTACTACCCAGTACTGCTTATTTATGTTATAGGTTACTTTTACTGCTAGTTGGTGATTTCTGGTATAAGATTTGCTGGATAAGAAACAGGAATAGCCAATTTTTTTGTTCCATTGGCAACACTGCTTTGCGATACACCCGTAGATGACACAGGGCCAGTTGTTTCTCTTAGATGCTGTCTTTGGCTATATCTACACTGCGGATGTTTTGTGGAAGAGGAAATGCAAATGCAGCGCTTATTTGTATATCTCACACCCTCATTTGCATATCTTCTTCCAATCCTTTTTGTGGAAGAGGTTTTTGCGATAAAAGCCCTATGAAGACGGGGCCATTTGTTGGAAAAAAAAAAAAAACCTTTTGCACAAGAGCCTGTAAACCTCATTTTTTGAGGAATAAAGGATCTTGTGCAAAACGGGTTTTTTTTGACAAATGGACATCTACACAGGACTTTCTATCACAAAAACCTCTTTCGCAAAAAGGATTGGAAGAAGATATGCAAATGAGTATGTGAGATATGCAAATGAGTGTCCATTTGCATTTCCTCTTCTGCAAAACACCCGCAATGTAGACATAGCCTTTTACACAACCTACTGAATGGATAATAACCAATTTATCAAATGTTGTGTTAAGATTTAGCGTTGGTGCCCAGACACTGAACAAGATTCTTTTGAATAACATTTGCCTTAGTTAGGATGCAGTATCACTGACTTTAAATTGTGACTTATGCTAACAATGAATTTGTTTATTTAATGTATAATTACTGTACAACTTTTTGTTTAGCGCATTGTTTTGTTGTTGTTGTTGTTGGCTGTTGTTTGTTTTTTGCTTTTGTAATGTCTAAACAATTTAGCAATGTTATGCATATTATAAATGATGTACACCAATAACACAATACAGCAATAACAGTGATACAGCAGTACCACTGTTCACTTTACACAGTAGCCAATTTTAAGTTAATTAACAGTGATTTTAGCTGATTGCCAATTTAAATGTTCATATATGGTAGACTGAGGTGCATTTGACCAGTTTTTTATTTATAACATATTTCTATATATTTGAGCTTTTTTAAAAACTGTTTACCATTATTTTCTGGTGTTTTTGTGGTGAGATGTGCTGTGGTGTATGCTTCAGGCTCTTTATTTCTCCTACATTCACAAGGCCACCTCATTAGAAGAACCACATTTAAATACCTGTGCCGGTGAAACAAAAGGAAAGGATAGTCCTGGTGGACAAGCACATTTCTAAACAGCTGTTTTAAGTGACCAAAACACATAATCCAAAGCACCACAGAAAAAGCAATGGGACTTCTCAAAGGGAAACTTGGATGATCTGTGAAATGTGGAGGCAACATACTACTGGGACCTGGGAATGCTGCAGGAACTACTGCTTTTGTACTTCCTCACACTGTGCCAACTTCTGGATCTAACTTCACTTGATGCTGAAACTGGTTTTGAAACCTGTGTTGTACAGACTGAACCTCTCTAGTCTGGCACCCGTGGGATATGACCGGTCCCAAACCAGCACATTTGCTGGACCATGGAGGTCAATATTGTCTAGCAGCATTAACATGATTTCCACTGCATACTGGGCTCATAGAACACTTTTAGGGGTAAATTAGAGCTAAATAACGTCATAGAACACTGAGAGCCAGGACTGGTGGTTGAAAACAAACTTTATGGGACTGTGGGAAACTTGCCCACACCCATGTTAAGTGGACATCATCTAACTAAAATCATGCCGGACCACGAAAGTTGCCAGATCAGAGAGAGCCAGACTAGAGAAGTTCAACCTGTACAATGAGATCCAATTGTGAAGTTTTAGCAGATGTAGAGAGTATTAAGTGATGAGTAAACCTGAATTATTTTGAATGTACATCCTTGGGGAACTTTAATGTCTATACATCTCTGAATAAAAGTACGTTTGCTTTCCAGCTCTGTGCATATGACAGACATGAAGTGAAAGGTGACTTATACCAAAAGTGGAGCATGGGATTCCTAGTGGAGTCTGCTATTACAAAGGGCACCCACTGGTCCAACATCAGTGAAAAAGTAGCTAAACAAGAAGAGACAAATGGCACCTCTGAGGGGTGACTCTCCTCAGAAGAATAATGCTGTTTACCTGAACACTACTCAAAGAGCTGGGTCCCAGTTGGCATCTCAACTGAACTTTCAGCACAGCATACTTGTTCCATTTCAAAGGAAAAGAAATTGGGAGAGAGAAATAGAAAACAGGAACCTTTGTATGGTTGAGGCTGGAAAATGAATTTTTTTCAGACTGGGGAAAAAACAAGGAAATTAGATCTGAGTTGGCCAATTAGCCCCAAAAATCCTCATTGGCAAGACAAGATCTTTTTGCGGGAATGTCTTGAGGTGAAGCCAATTCAATTAGTTTCCACAGCATAACTGCCAAGACCCCAAAACTAGGTGGAACAATGAACTGATTAAAACCGGTAATTGCAATTCAATGGAGGAAACCATTCATCATGGCAATGGCAGTGTTCCTCGGATTCCAGATTGCACTGAAATGAGTTGCCAATGAAGGGATTGGTAGGAGTACAGGATTAATGTGAACTAGAGGAGTGAAAGCATTGCATGGTTAGCAAAATATGAGTATCCATGACTGGGCTGGGTTAGGAGGAGAATGCTTTCCATACAATGAAATGTTGAAGTAGACTATAGAGCAGTATTTTTCTTTCTTATTTTTCTTTCTTTAATTTTCAGAAAAATTGCATGTATCTCCACTGAAAAGATGACTAGCTTAATACAATCAAATATACCTTGGAATCTCCTCTTTCATCTTTTTTTAAAATATATTGTTGTTTTTAAAGCTGGCCAAAAAGCATGGGGGAAATTATGACAACTCATCATTTCCTTTTACCATAAAGGGAAATGAAGTTGAACTTCAAAATTTCCTACAAAATGAAATTTACCCAAAATGTTGTGTTTGAAACATGGAAACAATCTTAGCAAAACATTTTGTTTTAACTTTAATTTCAACTTCATCATTTCAAATATTGTTATTAGATTATGTCAAAATGAAACATTTTGATAATTTCCTGTTGAAAATTTTGATAAAATGGAAGCATTCCTGAAAAATTATTCAATTTTGTCAAATCAGCATTTCTAACAGAAAATGGTCCCATCAGAGTATTTTACCACTCTTGTCATTTTCTCTTCACCTCTTTTCCCTTTCCCCCACCTAATCTGTCTTCCACAAGCTTTTCCAATCTCATCATCACAGTGGCACTCATTTGCAATCAAATTAACTGTGATGGTCTCATAAAGTTTAATGTACTACAGGATACAAACAGCTGGCATGTGAACTAATGATTCTTACTGAAATGCATACATTCCACCTGTGCCCATACCTTCTGCTGATGTGGACAGCTCACTCACTTCTCAGATGCTAGGGTGTTCATAATAATGAGGAAAGCTAATTCTTAGTGGGAGCTAATAACAGGGAATCACCAAACATTACATTCGAACTTGTAACTACTTTCAACCAAAGTTTCTCCAGATCTTTGCAAACAGTTTCACCTTTTATCCAGACCTCATAGACCTTCCTCTATTTATCTTCCAGCTCTCTCCCCTTTCTGCAGTCCCTTCAATATGATTCTCTTATGTCTGAAGTCCATGAGGCCCTGAAGTTCTGTCACTCTCGCTGCTGTTTATTTCAAATGTCCTAGCAGTCTAGGTCTCCCTGAGTGACCTGCAGACTTCTTATAACATGAGCTCGTGGACTAGGCAGACAGCAAAGGTTTGGAGCAGGTTCTTTTTCAGGACAAATCTTCCTGCCTCTAAATCTTTCTATGACTGGGGGTATTGTCCATTTCAAAACCTAATGGCTGTGTCTAGACTGGCAAGTTTTTCCGGAAAATCAGCTGCTTTTCCGGAAAAACTTGCCAGCTGTCTACACTGGCCGCTTGATTTTCCGCAAAAGCAATGACGATCTACTATGCGAAATCAGCCGCTTTTCCGGAAAAGCTTTGCCGCTCCCGTTCGGGCAAAAGTCTTTTTCCAAAAAACTGTTGCGCAAAAGGGCCAGTGTAGACAGCAGAGATTTGTTTTCCGCAAAAAAGCCCCGATTGCGAAAATGGCGATCGGGGCTTTTTTGCGGAAAAGCGTGTCTAGATTGGCCACGGATGCTTTTCCGCAAAAAGTGCTTTTGCGGAAAAGCATCCTGCCAATCTAGACGCGCTTTTCCAAAAATGCTTTGAACGGAAAACTTTTCCATTAAAAGCATTTCCAGAAAATCATGCCAGTGTAGACGTAGCCAATGTGTTAACATGGTGGCAATATAATTCAGAACTCTACTAACTGGGGGGAAGGTTCTTCCAAAAGACGGGCAGAGCTCAAAGCATATGTGGCAGACCAGTGGAAAGAAGCAAAATTGTCTACCCAATAAAAGGGAATAGGAAACAATGAGAGGGAGTGAGGAAAAGCATCTTTCAGGGTAGGGAATGCTTGTCTTGAGAGTTCTTAAAATGTTTAATTATTGGTAGCATCATCAAAGTTCTGCATGGAAAAGACCTATTAAATCACAAGAGAATTCTCTACATTAGAGTCTCCAGGGCTTTCAGATACACTAACACATCAAAGTTATGTATACAAGGCCACAAAGGAGATTGGGAGTTGATAGCCTCTGTGAGGGAAAGGAAAGAGACAACAGCTGATTTTGTGGTTGGTGGGATCATTTCCAAGGATCGGTCTTTGTGATGGGTCCTTTAAAGGAAAAATGGAACGGAAAAGCAGCACATTCACTGTCCTGTCCAAAACACACTTATTTGGAATACTTGGAAGATCCGTGATTTCATTGGTGTGAATAGTCTCACCACCAATGCAGACTGCAATTTTTCCATGCCCCTTCCTGTTTTATGCAGTTCTCATCCATGTCCTTCCATAAAGGATCCATCCAACATGTTGGAGGCCTTCCTCATGTTCTTTTTACGTCTCGGGGAGACCAATGGAGTACACGCGTCGTCCATCTGTTGTTTCTTAGTCTTGCTACATGGGCAGCCCATCTCCTTTTCCAATCGTACATAGCTTGGATGATATCATTGACACCACTTCTTGCTTGCAAATCATCGATAGTAATGTGCTGTAGCCTACTTACACCCACCATGCATCTTTCCATTGCTCTTTGGGTGATTTGCTGCTTCATTTCTTCTGTAAGCATTGTGTTTCAGGTTTCACAGCTATACAGCATTACTGGAAGAATACTAGTGTTAAAGAGATGGGCTTTTGCGGTGGTGGAAAGTTTGGGATCAACAAAAACACTGCGCAGACTCCCAAAGGCAATCCATCCTAACAGCCTCCTCCTGCTTAACTCGGGGCCCAACTCGTTGTCCATCTGCAACGCTTGTCCAAGAATACATATTGATCCACTAGCTCGACAGTCTGTCCATCCAACTCCATGACATACTCCGAACAATGTGTGTTTTTCATCCACTTCATCTTTCCAGTGTGGATGGTCAGGTCAATCTCCTCCACGTTCTTACCAATGTCATTGAGGGGGGTTTGCAATGTTGCAGATTTCAAAGCAATTAGGACAATGTCATCTGTGAAAAGGACCATCTGAAGAACCTCACCATCAATCAGAAAGCCATCTTTCGCTGTGATCTTCCGCAGGACACCTTCCAGAATGCTGTCAAACAACTTTGGTGAACAAATGTCCCCCTGCTTTATGCCTTGCTTCACTCTGATGATCAAAGGATCATCAAAAAGCGTGATTTCCATAATTACGTCCATCATGGAGTCTTGTACGATTCTAACATACACGGGGGAAACACCCTGCGAAAGGAGAGCACTTAAAACTGAATTATGTTCCACCGAATCAAAAGCTTTTTTAAAGTTAATGAATAACAAACATAGTGGGATCTTGTACTCTCTACACCTTTTGGTCATCTGTGTGACCAAAAAATATGGTCCACTGTGGAGAAAGCCTGCTTATTCCCTTCTCATGTTTTTCTCTAGGACACCCTCAATACCGACATGGATCGTTCTCATAGAGACCTTATTAATATGAGAAAGCAGACAGATGGCCAAAACACATGGTCCTGATAAAAAGATGGGTCTCCCACCCTCAATCCCCATCTAAGATATAAGAATTGTATGTTGTAGACAGTATCTTTTGCCCTCTGCACCTCTCCCCTGATGCAGCAGAACAGAAAACAAGCTAGTTACAGGAAGAGTGGAGCAGGCATGTTTTTTCAGAACCTACATGCTTTTGACCTCATTTCAGACATATTGAACAGCACAGCTAAGTCTCTTACTTTAAGATGGAATGAGTGCAGCACTGAATTAATGTGGTGCTTTAATGGGCTTGCTTTGTACGTCTGGAGCCTGGCTTCACTTTCAAATTCTTGCTCTTCAGATGCATATATGTATTTATTTATTTTTAACTCTTAGGTGTGAGGGACAGTCTTCCCAGCAAAATAATCACCATCAGGAAAGATGAAGCCTGCTTTAAAAAGTCAGAGTTATTGCCTGCAGCTTTAAGGCTATGATAGCTGGGAACCAGAGATACCTGACTAGATTAAGAGACAGTCGACAATGATGGAGGGTATATAGAACTGTAGTTAGTGGAAAGGACCTTTTTTGTTACTGAGAACAAGGAAGTTGTAAAATAGTGAAAGCCATGTCTTAGAGGCTGTTGATTTTGTGGATGTCAGTAGTGTTCCCCGGGGGCCATCATGATGCACCAAAAACATGGACACAACACTGGGGATTAGGGTGAGAATGGAGAGAGGGGCTTGCTTCCCTCAGCCTGGAAATACCTACATGAGTTCTTTCATGGACTGGCATAACCTTTGTCTCCAGTTAGCCTTGATAGGGCATATTTTAAGGGCTCCCTGGATTCTGAGCTCTGTTATTCCCATTAATGGAAGCTGGAAACTCTCAAGGCAAAAACCTGCTGCAATTCTTCTGAATTCCCCTCCTGACTCTTCATACTTGGTATATGAAGGGGATAGAGTGCAAGGAGGTGAAAACTTGTGTGGAAGCCACAATAGCTTGACACAAGCTGAGGAAGTATATCTTGGTCAGTAATGGGTAAAACTCCAGCACGACTCAGATCGCTGGTGTTCTGACCTTTTTACATTCCGACGTGTGCCTCGCATCTCTATTTCTGGGTCCTGAGGGAGCATTCGGGGAGAGCCTTTTTGGAGTGTTTGAGCACTGCTGCTGCTTTCTAAGAGCCTTTCTGGCATCTCTGATTTCTTGTTGCTTTCTCAGTGACCTCACAAGTCTGCTTAAAATCCCTAGCATCCCTTTGTGTCCCCAGGAGATCTCACTGGGATATGTTTACCCTTCTGTTCACTTTTGTTTTCAAGACCTTGGCCATATTCATTGATTTATGCTTTGCTTCACAGGACTGAATCTCTGTTTAAGGTGACCCCATTGCCTCTTAGGACCTTAGTACTACGCCTCTGAGTTTCTGCTCTAATGCCTGCTTGGCTTCTGCAAAACATCACTCTATTAACTGCTCCCGATAGAATGTTTTAACCATGAATTCTGACTACAAAATGTCAAATACTGTTTGGAAATCAGCAGAGACTGTGCATGGTGTTGAAGACTGGCAGCATGATCTGAAGTAAATTGGATGAAGTTCAATAAGGAACAAATGCAAAGTACTCTACTTAGGAAGGAACAATCAGCTGTACAAATAAATAAATGGGAAATGGCTATATAAAAAGGAGCACTATGGAAGGGGATCTAGGAGTCATAGTGGACCACAAGTTAAATATGAGTCAACATCATTCTGGGATGTATTAGCAGGAGTGTTGTAAGTAAGATATGAGAAGTAATTCTTCTCTGCTCTACCCTGATTAGGCCTCCACTGGAGTATTGCATCCAGTTCTGGGCAACATATTTCAGGAAAGGTGTGGACAAATTATAAAAGTTCTAGAGAAGATCAGCAAAAATTATTAAAGATCTAAAAAACCAGGACCCATGAGGAAAGATTGAAAATAATTGGGTTTGTTTAGTCTGGAAAAGAGAATACTGATACATAGAATACAAGAGAATACAAATATATATAAGGGAGTTACAAGGAAGGAAGGGAGAAAATGGTTATTCTTAATCTCTGATGATAGGACAAAAAGCAATGTGAGGTTTACATGGACATTAGGAAAAATTTCTTAATTGTCAGAGTGGTTAGGCACTGGAATAAATTGCCTAGGGAAGTTATAGAATTTCCATCTCTGGAGATTTTTTAAGAGCAGGTTAGATAAACATCTGGCAGGGATGTTCTAGATGGTGCTTAGTACTGCCATGAATTGCAGAAGCCTGGACTACATGAGCACTCAAGGTCCTTTCAGCTCTATGATTGTTTCAAATTTCTTAGAGTTTTAAAGCTCAATGCGTCAGCCTCTCCAAACATGTTTCTATATCTTTACACACAACTCCTTTGAAATAATGACCAGGGGGATCACACAGCCCACTTAACTGTTATTAGTACTTGGCATTTCATGGCACATTTCACTAGAAAAAAACAGGTCAGGCTATTATACGTCTAGACAGCGGTGCTATTTTGGTATCCCGAAATGGCTATTCTGCGTCATTAAACATGCCCGTTATTTCAAAATATATTTTGAAATAACGGGGTGCGCTATTTTGGCATCCCTGTATCCCTTGTTAAGGGATTTGTTGAAATAGCGCTTTATTCTGAGGTAAGAGTGCTGTGTAGACACACCCTTAGTGATCAAATGCCATTGCCATCTCTCAGCACTTCAGCAGCCTATGAGAAATAAGTAGTTGATTTCCATCATACCCAGGCATTTCCTTGAGACAGGTTCATAAATCCGTATTTAGACATCTACAGATGTAGCCTGATTTTCAAAATTACCAAGCACCATGAAGGCCTCTCTGGCTATGTCTACACTCTAGAGTTTTTGCAGAAAAGCAGCCGTTTTCCTGCAAAAAGTTGCGGCGCATCCACAACTCAACCACGTTTTTACGCAAAAAAATGGAAAGAGCAGAGGGTTTTGGTGCAATAGGTATTCCTCTTTCTATGAGGAATAATTCCTTTTTGTGCAAGAGCTCTTGCGCAAAAAGGTGTGTGGACAGGGAACAGGAGTTTTTTTGTGCAGAAAGAGGCAATCGAAAAAAGCCCAGGTGCCCTGTTGGCCATTCTATAAATAGCAGTCAGAGTTTCTTTTCGAGAAAAAAACGTTTTCAGTGCGTTTTTATAGTGTGGATGTGCAAGAAGTCGTCCTGAAAAAGCTTCTTGCACAAGAAACTTGCAGTCTAGACTTAACCTTTGAGGCTAATGGAAGCACCTATGGAAATTGTAACTTTCACTGAAATGCCTAAAAATGGATTTAGGAGCCTAACTCTATGCATGTGGGTTTCAAATTTTTGGCCCTAGTAGCCAGAGCACAAATATCCATAGTGCAAACACATCCACCCCCACAGTATCCCTTAAATGTGATACTTTTCAGAGCAATCACTGCCCAACTGCTGCAATTGTTAAGAACTGTTTCAAACTATTTTACTTAAACTTTTCCTTCCTTCACTTCAGCCCATTGCTGCTTGTCCTACCAAAATAAGAGACTGTAATTCCTTTCCTTTATTCACATGGCTCTCTAGAAGGTACTTATAGACTATGATCACACACCCACTGGGATTTCTCTTATCTAGGCTACATAAATTTAGCTCCCTTGGTGTCTCCTCATACCATATGTCTTATCCCCCTGGGGCATTGCTTTATAGATTTCTTTTTCTAGTTTTTCTAAATCTCTCAGAAACTGTGGAGAACCAGACCTCCACACAAGATTACCATGTGTTGTAAAACAAAACCGAGTAGCCCACAACTCCCCTGCTTTTGCTAGACTGAAGAACAGTAAGCCAAATCCTCTGCTAGTGGAACCGGGAGTGGTTCCCCTGAACAACATGCAGCCCTCTGATATAGTGAGGAATAGGTACAATGTACATAGACTCACACAATTTCTGCATATTCTCTGGCAAAAGTCAAGGGAAATCCATGAAAAATCATAAATTCTGGGTTAAAAATGAGGGAAGGTTACCCAATCGTGATTACCGAATGGGACAAAACAAATACATTGAAATATAATGGAGTCTGGGGGGTTGAATCTCTCTGCACATCATAATCAGGGCCGCTGATAGGGGTCAAAGCAGACAGTTGCCCTGTGGCCTGGCAATTCATCTCTGCTAGTGTGCCTTGGAGATGGCCAGAGCCCTGGGCCCTTTAAATCACTGCCAGAGCACCATATGCTCCAGGAGGCTCTAAGGGTTGGGGGGGGGGGGGCAGCGTGGCACTCTCCAAGTGGTACTCAGGGCTGACTGCCCTCAGCCCCAGCCATTCTGCGTGAGATCCCGCCCCTTCCAGGAGTGTGGAGCCAGCCCCCTCCTCCATCCCCCGCCTTTCTTGCCTGTGGGCCCATGGAGTCTGTCACTGCCCCTGATCATAACGCTGTATAACTGTATTATGGTGTTGTGTCAATACATAACATCAACCGGAACTGATTCAAGCCCATCAAACAGGGATCCTGGGCCCCTGGTGTAACAGTGATTAAGGTACATACAGGTGCTTTGCTGGCAAGCTGTGGGACAGATGCAGGAAAACAGGGACTGCTTCCTGGATCTGAGGACAGTCTTCATTCAACGTCACCAAGATTTTTTTCCCCCTCCTATCTGCTGGAGAATGGATTGAGGGACTCAGGCGATGAGCATGGATCTGGGATGATAGAGGTGACGTGGCCCCACTAAACGTAGTCCACTGCTTTCATTCTTAGGCACATTTAGTTCTCCTCATAAAAGGAGTCAGCAAATTTAAATCCCTTGTTATCATCTAAAATGTTTTCAGGATTTATTTCTACAGGCTAGAGAGCTGTTTAATCTCCAAAGAAGATAAAGTTTAATTCTTTCCTAAGTTTAATAACATCCATAAGCTGTTGGCAGGTTCTTGGAGTTTAGCATAAACTGACCATATTTGGACTCTCATGAGCTGTGACAGCAACTCAGAGCCTTACAAGGTTTTCATCACTGCAGATTTATTTCCAGCATCTTCGGGTGTCCCTTGAAAATGTACCTAGAGAATCCCTGGAAGATTCATGGTATTTGGGACTCCAATTAAATGGGTCATTGAATGTTACTATATGTCTCATGCCTCAGGGAATGTCAAACCCTTTCAATATCCAATGGTTCTTTTAGGATTTCTCTTGAGGTTTGGGGAGGTCCTGGTGTTTTTGTATTTCAGGGTGTTTGAAGATTTTCATCCTCCCAAGAAGGTAACTTTTTCTTGTGGATTATAAAACCAAACAAAAGCAAATACAATATTAAACTGGATTAAGAAGAGAACATAATTCTGACCTTTTGTAAATCTATGGTGCATCTTCAGTTTGAATAAACATCTTCAGATTTAGTCATCTCGGTTTAAAAAAGGCGGAGTAGAAAGAGAAAAGGTCACTCATGGGCATGCCCACTAAGGGGCAGGGACAAAGGGGGCAGTAGCCCAGGGGTTTGGGTGATTTCAAAGGGCCTAGAGGGACCCTGCCTCACAGGGGAGATTCATGTACCTCCTAGGTGAGAGGCAGCAGATGCCCCTTGCCCCAATATTGCTCTGACCTTCTGAAGTTCAGTGCTCCTGGGACCCCACACTGTGTAATGCAGGGGATAATGGGCGCTGATGTTACAGTCATAGTGTCCTCCTGCCTCTGTAGCCTCTTTCTGCAGAGCAGGAAGCAGGGACACAGGAGGCTCTGGCTCTGGAGTTCTCAGGTCGGAGATGCTGCATTCAACTCTGAATGGTGAATGTGTGACTGAAGCAATTTCCTCCTTCCCTGTCTCTTCCTTGTCCCCTCTGCCCTCGCCCCCACCTTCTGTTCTATGTAACTGATTCGTTAGTGTGTAATTTGTTTACTTTTTTCATTGTATCCCTCGGTTATATAATGGTCATGCCAATTCACTTTCAGAATATGATCTGAAGAAGTGGGTCTGCCTCATGAAAGCTCATCACCTAATAAACCATCTTGTTAGTCTTTAAAGTGCTACATGACTGCTTTTTTTTGCTTTTCTTAAAGAGGTAGTGCACTGTTTCTGAGATTTCCCCAGCAGCCAGATCACACAGTTCTCACACTCCCTCCCCCTACCCATGTACCCCATCTCCACAGAGCAGGGGAAGGGAGACAGAGCTCAGGGAGAGAGGAGAGCTTTCAGTGAGTGTCTTAACGAGACAGCTCAGGCATCACTCAAATTTCCCTAGCAGTCACCACAAACACTACCCCTGTCACACACACACACACACACACCTCACCTGTCTCTGTCACGCTCTCACAAACATGTTCTGTTTCTGTATCTGTCTCACACACATGTGCACACTGTTCTGCCTCTGTGTTACACCTCCCAACACATACTTGTGTTATTGCTGTTGTTGCAACTTAGCACATCATGCAATGTGCACATATATTCTCTGTAAATTTATTTTTCGGCATGTATTATTTTAGTGTTTTGACTATTCTGTGCATTTCATAATTTTTATTTCTCTTCCACTTACATTTAATTCTTGAATAGCAAGTTCCAAAATGTCTAACTTGTCCTGGCTGGCATAATTATCCCTATATATATATCGGCGAGGCACATCTGCACATGCCTGAGTGCACATAATAACATGTATTGCTCACATGGAAGAAAAAAGTAAGAGGGATCATGCACAGCATCACCCAAATGTCAGGTAGAGCTGGTCATAGGGAGGCTCATTGTGTATTCTGCCCTGGGGCCCAGAATGGCTTTCAGCAGGCCTGCTGACCCAGCAACAAACAATGATTAGTGATACTTAGGTGGAGTGGCGACAATTCATAAGAAAAACAATTTAAAGGTCTAGGACCATTTAGAGTAGAAGGAGAAAGAAGAAGAGGCAATCTGACGGGAGTGCACACATAAGCCTAATTGGTTGCTCCTCTTTTTTTAAGTCTTTCGTGTAATACAAGAGCAAGAGGGCACTTAGATAAAAGCTAACCGATTTTAAAAAGATTAAAGATAATATTTTGAAGCATATCACTATCCTGTGGAACTCTGGAATGATATTGCTGAGACCAACGCCTTAGTAAGAGTCCAAAAAGGCTGAGACTAGACCCCTTCCTTACCTGAGCAAGGCCTTGTCTACACTAACCCCTGCTGTCGATGCAATCTATGTTACTTCAGCTATGCAAATAGCGTAGCTGAGGTCAACATACTTACCGCAGTAACTCATGTGCAGTAAGGTTGGGGGCAGCTGCTCTCTGGTTGGTGATAGCTACTCTTCTCATCATGGAATACGAGGAAACACTCGGAGATCAATGTATCAATGTATCGCATCTAAGCAGATGTGATAAATTGATGGCTGGTGGATTGACTGATGCAGCATCGAATCCTGGCATAGTAGAGACAAGCTCTAAGAACAGTATCTCTGGTTACGCTAGCCAGGATAAAATAGTATAGGGGCTACCAAGCTTCATGCTTTGGGGCACAAGTTGTTCATGGTGATCAACAGCAGGCAAAGCATAGCAGAATGCTAAAGAAACAGCTCTGCCAATGTAAGTTTCGCATACCAGCCCTCCATGCTGCTTCTAGATCAGGATGGGCAAATTATGGCCCAGGGGCTGCATCTGGCCCACCAGCTGTTTTAATTCAGTCCTCAAACTCCTGCTGGGAAGTGGGGTCGGGGTATTACCCTGCTCTGCACATGCTGTGTTTCCATGCAGCTCCTGGAATCAGCAAAATATCCTCCTTCTGGCTCCTACGCATAGGGGCAGCCAGACTCTGCACACTGCCCCCTGCCCTAAGGACCATCCCCAGCAAATGGGAGCTATGGGGGTGATGGCTGCAGAAGAGGTAGTACAGAGCCACCTGCCAGCACCTCCCGGTAGCAGCTGCAGGGGATGTGCCACTGCTTCCAGGAACTGCTTAAGGTAAGCACCAGGGGCAGACTGGCCCGGCGGGACACTGGGGACACCGGAAATTTCCCAGTAGGCTGTCTTCCGAAGGGCCGGCTGCTGGGGGATTGTGACGGGGCGCCGCAGTCCCACATTTTAAATTCCCTGGCACCGCGTACCGGCCATGTACACACCGTGCTCAAACGCTGTGCAACAGGTAGAGGGGAGACACCCGGGCGTGACATGACATCACGGCCCGGGACTTTAAAAGCGCTCAGGCCAGAGTTGCACCGTGCAGTCCAGCTCGAGGCCTGGCACATGGTCTGGAGACCCGGAAGCAGCTGAGGCCCAATCAAAGACTCCAGCCCCGCAAACTGGAAGGCAGAAGGTAAGCGGGGGGGGGGGGGGGGGGAAGAGAATAGGAGGAAGGGGTGGGAGAGGAAGGGGCTTGTGCTGAGGGGAAGGGGGCAGGTCAGGAGAAGAAAGGCGAAGGCACCAAGGGACAGGGTGAAGGAGAGACAAATGCCAGGGGGCCAAGTGGAGACAATGAGGAAAAGGGCAGGAGGGGAGGTGTCAGTGGGAGGGGGGACAGGGTAATGCTGGGAGAGGAGAGGGTAAGGGCATTGGAGGCTGGAGGGGGAGGTGCTGGGATAAGGCTTGAAAGAGGAGGTGAGCATGAGGAAGGCGGAGATGGAGCAAGTAATGTGTGAGGGCACAGGGGCATGAGGGGAACAGGGGGCAGAGGGTGGTGAGGGGGTGGGCATCAGGGAAAAAGAGGGCAAAGGGGGCAGGGGCAGTGAGGGAAGGGGGAGGCACTAGGAGGATGCAAGGGTAAGGGAAGGTACAGGTGCCAGGGGATTCTGGGGGTGAAGCAGAAAGGCAGACACCTGCAGGGGAGGGACCAGCGCCAGAGGAGAGAGGTAGGGTAGGTGAATAGAGGAAGGTGTTAGGAGAGGGGATGAGGAGGGGTAACTCACATGATCAGAGTGGGGCTACTGGAGGAGTGGGCACAAGGGGGAGAGAAGGGCTAGTGGAGGGGGGCAGGTCTCAGGAGGGCTGAGGGCAGTGAGAAGGGCAGAAGTCCGAGTCAGGACAGCAGAGAAGGGTGAGGGGTTGGGGGGCAGCAGACACCAGAGGAATTGATGGAGCAAGGGGAGGAGACATGGCAGCAGAGGGAAAAGGTAGATGTTTATAAGGTATTTATTAATAACTTGGGGTATGTCTACACTACCACCCTAGTTCGAACTAGGGTGGTAATGTAGGCAACCGGAGTTGCAAATGAAGCCTGGGATTTGAATTTCCCGGGCTTCATTTGCATAAAGCCGGGCCCCGCCATTTTTAAATGTCCGCTAGTGCGGACTCCGCACTAGCGGACATTTAAAAATGGCGGGGCCCGGCTTTATGCAAATGAAGCCCGGGAAATTCAAATCCCGGGCTTCATTTGCAACTCCGGTTGCCTACATTACCACCCTAGTTCGAACTAGGGTGGTAGTGTAGACATACCCTTGGGTGCCACAGTGGCACATCCAAACAAGCCACATGAACTCAGTACTGGTGCACATCACAAAATTCATTCTGCTTATGGGAGGAAATTCTTAGAGGGAACACTTCCCTCAGCCTCTCTGCCCCTGAGTTAATGTCACACACATTGGGTTAATGCAATTGCAGGATAGTTGCATGAGGGGGGTTTCGTGGGGGCCAAACTAGTCCCTATTGGTAGGAGGATGGTGGGAAAAGTCCTTAGAGGGGTCAGATGACACTTTTTACTTCTGGTCATGTGTCCATCTTGCCCTGAGAATGTTACCTCCAGAGGCCCGGCTAATGGGAGTCAGAGGGTATGGCTAATAGGAGTTGGAGGCATTGTTAACAGGGGACAGGGGTGTGGCTAATGGGGGTTAAAGAGTAAATTTTTAAAAAATTCTTTGATGTGAAAAAGTGGGCCATTCTCAACCCATTTCCCGGGCCTATTTTGATTGCCAGTCCACCCCTGTAAGCACCACCCAGAACCTGCATCCCTAAGTCCCCCTGCACCACAAGACCCTGCCCTAGCCTTGATCCCCCTCCTGTGCTCCAAATCCATTCACCCCAGCCCACAGCAACCTCCTGCACCCCAAACCCCTCATCTCCCGCCCCACTCCAGAGCCCATACCACTAGCTGGAGCCCTCATAGCCCCGTGCACCCAACCCCCTGCCCCAGCCCTAATTCCCCCTCCCATCCTCTGAACCCCTCAGTTCCAGCTCAACACCCTCTCCTGCACTCCAAGCCCCTCATCTCCAGCCCCACCCCAGAGCCCACACCACTAGCTGGAGCCTTCATCCCATCCCACATCACAACCCCAATTTTGTGAATATTCATAGCCCTCTGTACAATTTTCATACCCTGATAGGGTTCTGGATCCAAAAAGCAGGCTCATCCCTGTTTGAGATACTTGTCTTAGACTCCTGAACACTTCTTGTTGCCTCAGTATCTGAACACTGAACAACTGTTAACATATTTATCCTCATAGCATCCATGGGAAGCAGAAAAGTGTTATTATCCCCAGTTTAAAGAAGGGGAACTGTGAGACTGAGTGACTCACCCATGGTCATACAGGAAGCCTGTGGCAAAGCAAGGAGCTTAACACTGGTCTCCTGAGTCCCATGTTACCATCCTATCGCACTGTTTCTCAGATCTGACTTAGAAGGAAACTACTAGAGGTAAGAGAATAGTTCTATCCTCATGACGATCCAAAATTCAGTCCCTTTGCTGAGACTGCCAAGGTAAGGGTGAAGGTGGTAGTTTTGTGAAGCAGGTGCACGTCTACCAGGAACTGGGCTGAGAAATCAACTTAGTTTATATCAGCCAAGGAGCAGTAATCAGCTGGAAAACAGCTTAAATGATTAACTTGAGACCTGAGTCTGCAACCAATAGATCAGAGGTGAGCTTCTGGGTCCACATAGACCATTGGTGGTCAGGGTAGCTCTGTGTAAGCACAGCAGTCCACTCACACCCTATGAATAGCAGGATCCAAGTCTTGAACAATATTCAGACCCACAGAATAGCAGGTCAGAGGTGCTCTCACTCATTACAATTTCCCGTACCATCTAATGCCTGACATATTGTGTGTGAGTGTGTGTGTGTGTGTGTTTGTGCAGTTGATGAGCATTTACTTCTACAAGTAGCCCCTCTGACTCCAATGGAAATATTCCCATGAGTTGCAAAACCTGGCATGCTTTTAAAATGACAAATGTATAGAAGCTATAAATTTCCCCGTGTGAATATGAGTCACACATATCATTTTCACAAGGTCCTGCCTATACTGTACTTTCTGTGTCTTTTCTTTTTTTATATGAATACTGACTCAATAGATATTTAACTAACAGGGGGATTTATCAGTCCATCTCTGATGATAAGGAAACCTCAGCACTTCTTTAATGTTCTCGTTTGCTCACTTCTTTTTTTTTTCCTGTACCATTTATAAGAGCAGTTTTAGCCCCAGATGGAAACTTAAAAGCTCCATCATGATCTTTCCAGGAGAAGAGAGTCCACTTTGAAGCTGTGATATGGTGAGTGCACAGGTCATTTTGAAAATAAAACATAAAGAGACACTAAACATGAAAGTTTTATTTTGTTCTCTAATGATAAGCATACACTGTGGAAGGTTGGGTATTGTTTTCTTTCTTTTTTGTTTGTTTTTTCTTTTGCGACTCATAGCTCCTTGTAGAACACATTTCTTTAAAAATGGTCTCTATGCTAAACTTCCACTGGTCTTGTTTACCTTGAACTCTGAAAAGTTGCCTGCCCTAACTTGTTGCTGCAATGAGACCCATTTGCTATCTCTATAAAAGAAAGAGCTTTTTTTGAAAATCAAATCCATTCCTTCCTTTACGTCCTTCTTCTATCAGTGCTTTTTTGCTTTGAAATTGATTTCTAATATATGTATATATATTATAAATTATCCAGGACAAGACAGTTCACAAATCAGCTTACCACAGTTGGCCTACCAAATTAATCCCCTTTCAATTCAACACAACACAATTACTAATCGAACTCAGTCTTCAGCCATGTCCTTTTCTCAGCATTGCACATGTCCAGGATTTCCACTTTGATTAGCTGTGGCTGAACAAATGGCCTAGTATACCTGCAACCCATATACAAGGGAAGCACATCTCCAGAAATCCAAGGGACATTGGGTATGTCATAGGATGTGGTGGGGAGAGGAGAAAGTCCAACAAAGGTTAGCACTAGATGTTCTCTTTTTTATGACAATAAGAGAAAGGCAATATCACTGACGTAACTGCGCTTTTACCTTTATATCAGTGTCACAAGTCTGCAACTATATTTACATCTACTGAATAACATTTTATTTTCACAAGACCCCCTTGATATCTGTGACTCTGTCTTGGACTGCTATATTAAATTAGATAACTTGCATCTCTTATTTCTGCAGTTCACAAACAAGCATTATCTCTTAGGTACCTGCTTCAATACACAAATAAAACGCCCTCCAGCCACATTCCCTCCCTCCTGGTTGTCACCTATCACCATGCACTGGAATCCATACATGGTATTGTGATGGGGCGGATAGGCCCCGTACTGATGAACAGAGGGTAGCCCAGGCCCAGCTGGCGGAGGAAGCCCCGCCCCTCCGACCCTGCTGGGCATGCTCCCAACAGCGGCCGGGTATAAAGGCAGAAGGAGCCCTGCAGTCAAGGAGGCTGCAGGGTGAGGGAGGAGACCAGGCCGGACCCTGACATGGAGAATGCAGCCGCCGACCCAGGGCGGCAGGAGCTCGCCCGCAGCCCCGGCAGGTACCGACTCGGAGGCGAATGGGCCCCAGGGGAACCAGGGCGCGGTAGGGAGCAGCCCAGGGCAAAGGACCAATAGCGCGGCTCGGTGTGTATCGGCCGGATCCCCCGCCGAGCGGGCAGGAGCCATAGGCCCTGCCTAAAGGGCCCTGGGCTGGGACCCGGTGGAGAGGGAGGGCCCGGGTCCCCCTACAACCCGTTTTCCCTTCCCTGGATAAACAAACCCCGGGCCAAGGGAGGCTTCTCAGAGCAGCTAGGCCTCTAATGCCGTATATGCCCTGATAGAGGGGCCTGGACTTTTACGTTGGGACTTTGGGTACTGTATAGGCCCGGTAGGAGGGGGCCAAAACCCCAGACAGGGGCGTACCCCCTGACAGGTAGCAAATAATTGCAAACCATACACTTTGTGGAGCTCATCCTTAAATAAAGCTTTCCTGAACCCCTTTCTCTGGCCTTCGAGCAACCCTCTAAATCTTCTAAGCTCACCATCAGAAGCAAGCTCCCTGCGGACCAGGATACACCAACACAAAGCGGCTCCAAACCTTGCTTGAACAACTGATGCAAGATCTGCAGACATACAATCATCAACATCCTCCACAGTGCACCTTTAAATAGCCATTGGTCCTATGCATGCGTATCACAACATGTGGTGTACCTCATCCTATGTACTAAATGCCCCAATAACAACTATATGCATGAAACCAGACAATCACTATGCTCTCAGATGAACTCATGTATGGGTGATCGGGGAAGGCTGGGCTGGAGGAGGCAAGCTCCCAGCCCCTCCCCTTTGGCTGAGGCTCCGCCTCCTGTAGGAGCCAAGCTGCCTCCCTGCCTCCCCCCACAATAGGGAGAGGAGGAGGGTGAATGGGCGCACACACCCCAGCCTCTCTGGCCCCGGAACATAGGGAAGGAGGAGGGTGCGTGCCCCCAGCTCTCCAGCCCCCGAGCACAGGGAGGGCAGGCAGAGCGGTTCCTGTGTCAAGCTGGAGCTCTTGGAGCACTCTGCCCCGGAACACTTAAAATGTGGGCAGGGCCAGGCTGGCCATTTGGGAAGGCAATGCCTTTCCCCACCTATGAGACCCAACACCCATGAACTCACACAATGAAAAGAGACACAAACAACACATTAGTTGTAGATGGACAATTTTCACAAAGCCAGCACTCTATATCTGAACTATCAGATTTTGTCCTTATTGGAAACTGTCACAAAACTTTCAAAAGATGAGCTTACAAGCTTCATTAGTCACTTTGTAGACACTAATAATCATGGACTGAACAGACGTACTGGATATATGGCTTATAGCAATAATCTATAATACACTAACAATTCCCCCCGCAACTGCTTTCCCCTCCTGTTTCCTTCCGTGACTGGGAGGGTTGCCAGGTGTCCGGTATTCTACCAGACAGTCCGGTATTTGCACTTTTTGTCCAGTAAAAAAACAAATCAGAGAATACCAGACATGTGCAATGTCCGGTGTTCTCTGATTTTTCTGGCTGCGCATTGGACGGAAGCCTGGTGTGGGCAGGGGGAGCGGCTGGAAGGCAGGGCTATGATTGGCACTAGGAGCCTGTGATTGCACAGAAGACTGGCGGAGGTGGGGGAAGTGGCTGGGACTCCCAGCCACTCCCCCCGTCCCCGCAAGGCTTCTGCGCAATCACAGGCTCCCAGCGCCTATTGTGGCCCCACCTCCCAGCCTGGGAGTCCCAGCTGGGAGGCGGGGTTGCAATCGCCACTCTGGGTGCCCCAGAACGGGGTGGGGGAGCTTATTAACCCGCATTCTTTTTTTTTTTTTTTGCTCGAGCAAAAAATACCACGTGGCCGGTATTTTTTGAGAGACCATCTGGCAACCCTAGTGACTGGAATGATGTTAATGGGTCACTTCACTTTGAATGACCTCTTTAAATATGTGACCTGGCCTGCTGACAGAGAGGGGCAAAAGGGGCAACTGTCCCAGGGCCTGAAGATGGCTGCGGCAGAGGTCAGAACCTTCACTGCTGGAACCCTGTGAGATGCACTGCAGAGCCTCAGGCAGTGCACTCTGGACAGAGCTGGCAGCAGGGAGGAGGGGAGAGCATGGTCCGAGCAGAGCTGAGGGTCAGCTGCCTTGACTCCACCACTTTGCCCAAGGGCCTGGAGAGGCCTCACCTGTATGTGTCAATTACTTAGGCTGAACAATCTGTTCCCCCTTTTAGTGAGTTGTGGTAGGCTATGTCTACACCACCTCCTCTGTGGGTATAACTTAAATCACTCATGGGTGTGAAAAAAACCACTCCCCTGAGCAATGTAAATTACAGATATAAGTGTCCACTGTCAATATGGGCAGTGCTGTCAGCAGGAGAACTTCTGCTGCTGACATAGCTACTGCCATTCATCAGGGGTGAATTAATTATGTTGACAGGAAAGATCTCTCCTGTTGGCATAGAGCAAATACACTAGAGATCTTACATTGGTACCTCTGTGCTGCTATAAGCTCTCTTGTGTAGATGTAGCCTTCATTAGTTTTCCAGACCTGAAGAGCTCTGTGTAAGCTCACAAGCTTTTTTTTCTCATCAACAGAAGTTTGTCCAATAAAAGATATTGCCTCATCCACCTTGTCTCTCTAATACGCCGGGCTCAACACAGCTACACCACCCTTATCCACAGTTATATTAACACTCCTGCTTGGGAAAGGAATGACACAAATGCCATACTTGTCAGGAGAGTCAATAGTCATGAGTGTTCCATTTTATCTTTCAACCAGCATCATAATAAGATAATTATCTCTGAAGATCACTTTTTGAAAAAGTAATCCGGTATTTTAACGTTTTGTCTAGCTATAGTGACAGTGAGCAAGTGTATTATAGGAAGCTAATTACATGGGCAGTTCTCTCCTTTATATGAGAGCTTTATCCTTTAGATCTAAATAATGAACATACCTTCTACAGTGTCACTCATTTCGGTATATCAAAGTGCTTCTTGGACACTCTATAAGTAATTACTAGCTGGCACGTGAATAATTCATAGGATAGAAGAAGTGGCGCTACCACTTCTCCCCTTCATCCCACCTTGTCTCTCTTCTCTCTCCCACCTTTTTTCCTTCTTCTTCTTCTTCTTCTTCTTCGGCTAAGACTACACTACAAAGAAGTCGGAAAATAATACGCAAATTGTGAACCACAATTTGCATATCGTTTTCCGCTTTTCTTCTGAAAGAGGCTTTTCTGATATTTGGCCCATGTACAAGGGGCCAAATGTCAGAACAAAACCCTCTTTTGGAACAACCCTTTTTTCCTTGTGAAATGAGGTTTACAGGGATGTTGACAAAATGTGTCTGCTTTTCCGACATTTTTTTTTTTTTGAAACGCGGACGCATTCTTTGGACGTGGCAAAGCTTTCCCGGGATATCGGAGATATCCCAGAAAAGCTCCGTAGTCAAGACATACCCTTCCTCTTCCTCTTCTTCTCTTTTTATTTGTCCCTCTTAACTCTCAAAAGAGAGCGGGGGAAGTGCCTCAGGGCTTTTGAAAATCTCACGAGGAGCCCATATGCCTGCGTTTTTTTTAAGCCTGGCCATAAATTCAGAGGCAAATCTAGAGCTGACAATGTTGATGCCAACAACACGTTCTCCAAGTCTTCTCTAGTTACACTAACTTAGACCTCTTTTGACTCTCCCAGCCAAATTAAATAGTGACGTGTAAGAAGATGTATGTTATACATCAATGAGTGTATATGAGTCTAACTGAATCTAAATTACACATTACTTATATGCTGACAAGGCCAGAAGAAGAAGTAAATTACAGCAGTTTAGACTCCATTACTTTCACCTAAACACACTTATGAATTTGGCTAAGTGGGTCAAAATCAGTCCTGCTTTAAATGGGTTAATTATAGTCAATGGAATTCCAATGAATAAAAAAACTTACTGAAACCTTCCCAAGATGTCATGAACACTGTAAAATCACCTTCATTCTATGAGTTGTACAATTCAAATATATTTTTGAAAATGTCTGCAGAATTTGGTATTGTATTTTTTCACGTTTTCATTGTTTTGCTTTCAAAATAAATCTTTTTTTAAAAAGTGTTTTGATTTTGACGTAGAAAATTTCCAGTTTTGAAAAAGAAAGGAATGATGACCAACAATGCAAAAGAATAAAACAGAGATGTGGCAGCCAAAAATATGAACAAACGAAGAAAAGTACATTGATCAAACACAGACATATAAAGAAAGGTCTAGCAGCTGGCTATGAAACAAACACAAAAAGGAAATGTTCAGTAACTAAACAAAAAAAAGAGAAATGTTCTGAGGATCAACCACAGGAAAAGGAGAAAGAAATCAGAAGTTCAATGACAAAATACATGAATGCAGAAAAGGGAGAAAAAGAAGAGGCGCCCACTGATGGAATATGCAAACAGAAAGAAGACTTATAACCACAAACTAAAGAATAAACAAGAAGCTTAAAAGTGAACAAAGAACATGAAAGCTGAGAAACCAACATGGTACATTTTCCATTTAAATTCTCCTTGGAACATTTTTAAATCCCACATATTTTGAAAACAAAACCATTTTTTAGTTTGAGGAACATTTTCATTTAAAAAAGAATTCCAACACAGTTTTCCCATTTAAAACATTTCAACCAGCTCTAATTCGACATCCCAACACCAAAGAAAAAAAATAATGTATTCGTCTTTGAAATGGGAACATCTTCATCTGAATCATAGACTAACAACAAGAGAAGGACCCATCAGCATTACCGAGTACAGCAACAGGAAAAGATTAGTAAGATAATATTCCTATAGGCCTCTACTATTAGCTAGTAGCCCCTTAGTAATGATGCCTAAGCTTTTTGGGTAATGTTTTACAGCCACTGCGTTGCTTAATATACATGATATATAATAACACCTTCAGAAGAATGCTATGCAACTCATTCCACACTAGGGAAGCGGTGGAGTGAGTGGATGGATGGAATTCCATTTAGAGAGCCATGGAAGAGACTTTTCCTGGTGTTCTGCTAGAATCCACTGGGCTCACTTCCTGTTCTCCATAAGTCTTAGAGGGGTAGCGGAGTTAGTCTGTAACTTAAAAAAAAAGAGAGAAAGTGGTCCTGTAGCACCTTAGGGTGTGTCTAAACTCTATCCCTCTGCCGACAGAGGGATGTGGATTAGGGACATCACTATTGCAAATGAAGCGGGAATTTAAATATCCTGAGCTTCATTTGAATAGAAATGGCCGCCGCCTTTTGCCGAAGAGACACTTTGCCAGCAAAAACCAGTAGTCTAGATGGGGATTGGTCGACAAGGAAAGCCTTTTCCGACTGATCACTTATGCCTCGTGCAAAGTGGTTTACAGAATTGGTCGGAAAAGGCTTTCCTTGTCGACTGATCTCCATCTAGACTGCTGCTTTTTGCCGGCAAAGTGCCACGTTGGTAAAAAGCGGCAGACATTTCTATTCAAATGAAGCGCGGGATATTTAAATCCCTGCTTTATTTACAATAGTGATGTGCCTAATCTACATCCCTCTGTCGGCAGAGGGGTGTAGTTTAGACGCACCCTTTGAGACTAACCAAAAAATTACATGGTATCATGAGCTTTCGTGAGCACAACCCACATCTTCATCTCCGCTCATCTGAAGAAGTGAGCTGTTCTCCATAAGGGATTTCTGTCATTTCCCATCACCAATTTCAAGGCCCTTTTCAGAGTAGTGATGCGAGGTTTGCCTCTGTGACCTTCTAACAAGGGATGGGCAAAACAGCAGGCACTTGAAAGAGGCTCCTCAGTTTAGCCCTGCTTTGGCAGAATTAAATTAAGAGTGGCTTGGATCTGCATGTCATTTATCTCAAATCCCTGAGTGTGTGGTATTCAGACAAATGGTTCTGGCCTACTTGTATGTCTGAGCTAGAGAAAAGTCCTAATAACTGAGTCATGAACATCAATAGAGCAATTACATGAAGATGCTACAGCAAGATAGTGGGCCAAGAGAGTCCCACATGCGCAGATCCCCTCAAGCCACCACTATCTTTGTAACCAAAAGGAAACGAAGAGCATAAATGCAAGATCCTCATACAGAGGATGCCTCCCATGTAGGGAAGGACAGTGAAAGGTGTCCTGATATGCATCCTTTTTCTGCTATTTGCAATAGCCACACTGGCACAGTTAGGTTTCATCAGCCTTACTCTCTTTCCTTGAGGAGCCTGCCTCTGAAATGTAATGCAAAATTCCCTCATTGCCACCAAGGTGCTCACTTCTGAGAATTAATAGAAACCCCAAAGACACTGCACCATTGGAAAGAAATGAAAGAAGATCTTGTTGTTCTGGGCTGTTGCAGCTGTGAGTAGAGGGAAGTATCACTCTGTAATCAGAGACATTATACCCAAATGGAAGGATTAATAGGGAGCTATCAGCAATTAGTACCGTTGTTATTGCCTGGCACATTTTTTTATTTATTGAAGTGGGCAAGTCATGATACCTGAGGGATCGGAGGCCCAAGTACATGAAAACATACAGAGGAAGGGAGTGGAGAGACAGTACTATTCATTTTGGAAATTACCTTTTTTTTCCCCTGTTGGATTATAACAGCTTGGAGGCATATGGCCCTATGTGCATTATACATCCCAAGATCATTACAAACGCCTCTGATTTATGGCAGGGGCCAGGTGGTACAGCAGGCTACTGCGCTATCCTTTTACCTGTGGAATCATGAATCAGGGCACAAGTAGAATAAGTTTGCTGGTTTTAGTGTACTCTCTAGTGGAACTTTATTTTCATAAAACTAAAGCTGAGCAATTTTTTTTGTGGGGAGGGGGTCAATTAGTCCAAAACTGCACTTTCAAAACTGTGCATTTGGGTCAAATTCAGAAAACAATCCCTCCCCTCCAAAAAACAAAAAGTAGATTTCTGAAAAAGTCAAAATGTTTTGTTTTTACATTTTGTACATGAAAAAAATTGGCTTTTCCTTTCAAAATTACATTTTATTTCAAAATTTAACTAGATATACTTTTATAAAAGAGTAATAACAGCCTAAGTAATTGTTATTTTTATTTCATTTTGGTGAGAAGAAAAAGAGAAAAAAATGTTATTGCAGGTCAATACAAAATGATTTTTTTTTAATTTTTTAGTTTGGCCATGCAACCAAAGAACCAATTTCCCAGCCCTATCTAAGACCCATATTGGCCAAGGCTGCTCAAACTGACCTTCACCACTCACAGGGGACTCTTAGCTGGAAATAGCTGACATTGTTGCAGACTAGAGTGAAGTTGCATTGGCAGAACTGTTGTAGGGCAAATATACTAGAAGAGCAGGGATAGATCAAGGACTGAGACACCTTTGCAGAGCTGGGATGAGCATAGCTGGAAATATGCAGATTGGGAGTGAGGTGAGAAAAGGAGGAGTTTGGGAGCCCAGAACTGGAACAGGACGTTGCAGTTCAGAGTTGAGTGATGGAAACTCGCTCAGCTCTCTCATTGGCAACCTCTTATTCTTCCTTCACTGACCACACCCCAACATTTCATAACAAAACCAACACCCCTCTTATTATGTACTGATTTTCAAAATACTGTGTCAGCTGGAAGACCTAACTCAGATGCTTTTGCTCTATTGGTATTCTCTCCTTTGAGGGAAGATTGCTTGCAGTTTTGGTAAGCATTAGTGTTCATTTGAGATTTGGCGAAGTCTACAGGGTGGATAGGATGGTTTTTTAATTACCACCTGGTCCTAGTGTTCTCTCTCCAATGCACATGCACCCTCCCTCTCTTCTTCTGCAAGCCTCTCTCTGTCTGTCCCTTACCTCCCAGTACTTATTTCTTCCATGTCATTTGGGGTATGTCCACACTACAGAGGTTTTTTTCCAAAAGAACACCAATTACGTCCACACTGCAATCACGTTCTTTCAAAAAAAATCGAAAGAACTGAGGATTTTTTCCGACATTGGTAAACCTCTTTCTACGAGGAAGAGGCCTTTTTCCAAAAGAGCTCTTTCGGAAAAAGGCGTGTGTGGATGGGGAAGAGGGAGTTCTTTCGAAAGAAGAGGAAAGAGGAAAAAGCACAAGTGCCCTGGTGGCCACTCCACCCATAGTAATTACAGTTTACATGCGAGATAGCGTCCACTCAGTGGGGACGCTATCTGTCCAAAAAGCAGATTGCTTCTTCGATGCACTTTCACAGTGTGGATGCTCTCTTTCAGAAGAAGTTTTTTCAGAAGATCTCTTTTGGAAAAGCTTCCAAAAGAAGCCTGCAGTCTAGACATAGCCCCACACATCAACCACAAGTTCAGTAATTAACTTTCTCCCTGAAGGGCAGCAATGTCTAGTATCATACGACTTATCTAGCAGCACTAGTTCAATCTCCAGAGGAAGCATTAGGACCCAATTGACATTCCAGCTGCCACTGCCTGCATGTGTGCTACTTAACCCCTCCTGAAGAGGTTGGGCTTTACTGTCCTATGACTGAATTAACCTGAGTTCAAGCAAGCACATTATGAGGCTACTCAGTGCAGATGCTAAGATCAGAAGGGCTCATTTAGGAACAGATGCTTTCATTACCAAAATACATAGACCTTTGTATGTTTGGGGAAATTTCAGCTCTTTCTCCTTAGCCATTAAAGAATTTATTGTGCACTGGCTCACAGGAACTGCAGCAGAACCCTTCAGGTCAATCTCAGCTGAGTCAGATATCTTCTCCACCTCCTCCCTTGTTGTTTACACCCAACCACTGAGCTCTGGAAGTCAATGATCATTGACAATGTGACACAGAGATCTACAGACCTAGCAAGTCTAATGTCAGCTGAACTGACAATACTGGATCCTGGGCATCATGAGAGGAGATGCAAAAGTTCCATCTGTCAATAGCTGTGCCCTTCCACTGACTTTTGGATGTCTAACCATGACTTCAGGAGCAGAAGAAATTAATATTTGGGATGAAGAGTTGTCATATCCTTTAGCCTCTCAGTCTCCTTTTCTGGCAGGCTGTTTGCTACATGCGGCCAATTAATTAGAAACCTTTTAGATGTGCTTATATAGCGAAGAACTAAAGCTTAAGGAATTAGCAGTTGGGTATTTTTTTGTTCTGATAGAAACAGAGATCTCATTTTTTCTTCAATATCTGAAGGGCTAGATACTGGAAATCTCATAGTTGCACAGTTTCTTTTTTCACTTTTGTTTGCAAAAGGATCTTAAAATCTCTGTTATTTAGGGGAGAGAAAGTTGGAATGTCAAATTTTTTTTCTGTGAGCATCCAGCTACATCCATGACTTTCTCGCAGGGAACTGCATTTGCAGCAGAGGTCTGACAACCTCCAAAATGTGTATCTTCAGGAAACTTCTGAGAATTTGAGAGGGACACAGACTCAGCATGACAGTACAGACTGAAATAGGTAGCATGCCAGCAATCCTGGACAGGTAGAATAGTGACTTGTTCAGAGTTATAAACATGTCAGAGCTATGTGCTTTAACATTCTTGGAAATACCAAGGTTCAGTACTGTGTTAAACAAACTATTAAAAAAATAAAGGGGAAGTAGCATTTTTCCTTTGCATAGTAAATTTCAAAGCTGCAATAAGTCAGTTCAGCTGTAAACTTTTTGAAGAACAACCACAATGTTTTATTCAGAGTTACAAACATGTCAGAGCTATGAACAACCTCCCTTCTCCACGTGGTTCGTAACTCTGAGGTTCTACTGTATTTGATTACTGTGGTACTAGACTGAAGTTGAAACAGTGACCTAGAGAAGAAAGAGTTCAATTCCCATTCCCAACCCTCTGCACCATCCAGCATCCCTTCATTGATCCTGCAAGATGCTGAGGATCTTCACCCCTCATTGATTTCCAAGGACTAGGTGCTGGAAGAGCCAGCAAGAAAAATCTGAACATGGATTTGGCCATGGGAGAAAATGCAGAGTGAGAGAAAACGCCAAGAAACCAGCTGAAAATAAACATGAAAACAATCCACACTCTTGCTCTGTCTATGCAGCCGGTGATATCAATAAACAATGTCAGCATCTCATTCTCTCAAATTACAACATTGTCCAGACACTTGGATGCAATAACAGCTTCTTTATGAGGTACTGATGTAGATTAGGGTTAAAATAATTCTTAATGGCAAGATTCATGCCTGAGTGCCCTCTCCTAAAATATGCCATTCCTGAAACATTGGCACAGAGAGATGATGAGAACCTGGCTCAGCCCTTCAGTGTACTCAGAAAAGCTGCCACTACTGGTTAAATGGGTCGTACAGTTTGATGTTCGGGTCCTTAGCTTAAAAGAGGAAAAATACCCCTGAGTACCAGAATAGCTTGTTTCTTCATTAGAGGCCATTAGACCTGTCACTGTAGTGGTTGCTATATGAGACCTGGAACTAATGACTCCTCCAGACCCGCAAGAGACACAAGGAAGATCTGTTCTTTCACATTACTACACCTGCTGCTAGAGAAGCGATTATCTTGTCGCTCAAGCACTGCCTTCTCTGAGGAGGAGACAGGGAGGCTGTTAAGTTATCCAGAGATTGCCCAAAATTTTCATATTTTTGAAAGGGAACGATGAGATGATGGATTATGGGAAACTGTCAAAAGAGGCATTGCAGCCTTTGAAGCTGACTGGGGCTTGATTGCAGTTTTGCATAGAATAGGGGCACTTTTGAAGACGTGTAATTTAAAGGCTCATTGCTTGCTTCCTACCTGGCATTGTGCGAGCAGGAAAAAATGCTGGAGTCTAGTCTATTTGCAATCAGCTGTTTGTGTTCTACTACAGAATAGTCTACGAAATCTCATGAAATAGTAGGTAATGAAAACGCATGGCTTATTCTGAATTGCTTTAAAGTGATCAGCCAGTGACTGGAAAACTAGAGATGAAATTGATGGAACAGTCTCCGATATTTGCTTTATGTAACTCCCCCTGACGTTGGAAGCCTGCATTTTGTTACATTCACATTGCCTGGGAGAATTATTGGCTTTCCTATGCATTTACCTCTGTCAGTCATTCTCCATCTTGTGATGCTACTGCTGGCATGTATATGACTTGCAAAGCAGCATCCCAATAAATCAAGGTTTGGATGAAGAGGACAAACATCATTCTCTTCCAGTATGAGATACCAGTTTCAGTGAACACTTTTCATTTCCATAATGCCTCTTGTTTGTGGCCCTGCTCTAATTCTTAGCAGCAAACTCACTCAGACACCGCAGTTAGGACTGGCAGATCATGGAGTTTATCTTCTTAAACTAGATGCTGGTGTGATTCAGATCCAGAGAGAAGGATGAATGGTTGATTTGGACTTCCTGAGTTTTCACATGCGATGGCCAGTTGGGAACCCGCCTTTGTTTTAGCAAATCATGTTGTGGTAAGAAAGAAAAATGCCTCCCCTCCCTGAAAGTGCAATTTCCCATCAGTTTTGTTGATAAAGATTTTTTTTTGCACAGTTCTAGTTAATGAGATGCACAGCTTTAATTTTGACATTGAGGCCAACTTCCCCATAGAATTGCCAGACAACATCCCTTTGATTCTACCTCCTTTCTTTATACTACAGGGATCAGCTATGCCACCAGATACCATCCATGTTACTCAGTTCCTTTCATCATGCCTATGTTTATGTCACTGTTTCATCAATCCTTGAGTCCTTCTTTCACTGCTACTGTGAACTTCAAGTGGAAAACTATGATATACCTTGTATACTGACTCCTGGCCCCTACACACAGACACCAGGGTTTCAGCAGGGTAAAACATGGCATCATCCTTCAACACCTAAATCACCATTTTCTACCATTTCAGATACAAGTGAAAATCTTTTATAGCAGGCTGCTCGAGGGACTAGGACCAGCCCTTAGGAAGAGTCAGTACTGTAAGCTAGTGGTCACTTGCATATACTCAGTTCTTCTGCCATGGAAAGTCAAGGCAAGTCGAAACTCCAAACACGTGATCTGACCACTCCTGAATTCTGGGAATGGTTGGAATCTGCTTTTGAATACTGAATATCCCATAACCCCAGGGAAACTCATAACATCCTGTCCCAGAATGCACTGGGCTCAGTACAAAGCCTCAGGTGTATTCTCTAGGCAGAGCTACTCTTTAGTTATTCTAAACTCCAGATATTGCCAGAGGGGATACTGCCAGAGCTTTACAGGGCTCATTTTGAATGCTTGCACCATAAAGCATGTACCATTCCTAGCATCAGTTTAGCACAGAGGTCTTGATTGCTTGGGCCATGTCTGAATATTCTTCCTCTAATGCCTAGACATGGCCCCTACAAGTCAATATTGAGAGGCTGTGGCATGAGCACAGTGGGGAAGCTTGTCCGATCACTGTCCTTGCTGTACCTATTTTATGAATATAAAGAGACTTTCAGTTTTCAGGTCTGTCAATCTATGCCTTCCACCAGAATGATACTCACAAACAATCATAAAGGAAAGGGGCAAAAAAGGCATTTTTTGCCTGAAGTGGTGGATTTTCTTTTTCCTCTGAGCTCTGGATCTTTTGAATGCTGTAGGAGGTGACTGACTTTCACACAGAAAGAGAGAGAGAAAACATGGATTTAAGGGAGAAATTAAGAAAAAAAATCTAAAAATATAGCATAGTTGGGATCACAGGAGTCCCATGGAGGCAGAATGGAACATGCATCTGAGGTGGTTACTTGAAGGAGACAAGGGGAAAAGGGAAAATAAAAGTAATTTTAAATAGAGGAAAATCTTTCTTCCCTTAAAACAATCTGAAAGGCCAGGAACCATAGAGAAAACCAGGCAATTTCACAGCAATTCCTGTGGGAGATAGCTGTTTTCCTGAATCTCCTAATTAATTATACATGCTACTGAAGAGATGTAATGCCGCTTCAAATAATAATAATAATAAATTAAAATAAAAGACAGGGAGGGAGAGGGGAGACAAAATGGTTTTGTTAATCTGAGTTAGAGCTAATTTCACTTTAATCAAAGCTGACAGGAAATGGCAAGCTCTGGAACTTGTCACAGTAAGCAGTTATAAGAACATAAGAACGGCCGTACTGGGTCAGATCAAAGGTCCATCTAGCCCAGTATCCTGTCTACCGACAGTGGCCAGCACCAGGTGCCCCAGAGAGGGTGGACCGAAGACAATGATCAAGCGATTTGTCTCCTGACATCCCTCTCCAGCCTCTGACAAACAGAGGCCAAGGACACCATTTTATCCCCTGGCTAGTAGCTTTTTATGGACCTAACCTCCATGAAATTATCTAGCTTCTCTTTAAACTTTATTATAGTCCTAACCTTCACAGCCTCCTCTGGCAAGGAGTTCCACAGGTTGACTACACGCCGTGTGAAGAAGAACTTTCTTTTATAAATTTTAAACCTGCTCCCCATTAATTTCATTTGGTGTCCTCTAGTTCTTCTATTTAGGGAACTAATAAATAACTTTTCTTTATCGGCCCTCTCCACACCACTCATGATTTTATATACCTCTATCATATCCCCCCTCAGTCTCCTCTTTTCTAAACTGAAAAGTCCCAGTCACTTTAACCTCTCCTCATATGGGACCCATTCCAAACCCCTAATCATTTTAGTTGCCCTTTTCTGAACCCTTTCCAAGGCCAAAATATCTTTATTAAGGTGAGGAGACCACATCTGTACACAGTATTCAAGATGTGGGTGTACCATAGTTTTATACAGGGGCAGTAAGATATTCTGGGTCTTATTTTCTATCCCTTTCTTAATAATTCCTAGCATCCTATTTGCCTTTTTGACCGCCGCTGCACACTGTGTGCAAGTTTTCAGAGAACTGTCCACGATAACTCCAAGATCTCTTTCCTGATTTGTCGTAGCCAAATTAGCCCCCATCATACTGTACGTATAGTTGGGGTTATTTTTCCCGATGTGCATTACTTTACACTTATCCACATTAAATTTCATTTGCCATTTTGTTCCCCAATCACTCAGTTTGGTGAGATCTTCTTGGAGTCCCTCACAGTCCGCTTCTGTCTTGACTATCCTAAACAGTTTGGTATCATCTGCAAACTTTACTACCTCACTTCTTACCCCTTTCTCCAGATCATTTATGAATAAGTTGAAAAGGATTGGTTCCAGGACTGACTCGTGGGGTACACCACTAGTTACCCCTCTCCAATCTGAAAATGTACCATTTATTCCTACCCTTTGTTTCCTGTCTTTTAACCAGTTCTCAATCCAAGAAAGGACCTTCCCTCTTATCCCATGGCCATGTAATTTACACAAGAGCCTTTGGTGAGGGACCTTGTCAAAGGCTTTCTGAAAATCCAAGTATACTATATCTACTGGATCCCCCTTGTCCGCATGTTTGTTAACCCCTTCAAAGAACTCTAACAGATTAGTAAGACAGGATTTCCCTTTACAGAAACCATGTTGACTTTTGTCCAATAAATTATGTTCTTCTACATGCTTCACAATTTTATTCTTTACTATTGTTTCGACTAATTTGCCCGGTACTGAAGTTAGACTTACCGGTCTGTAATAGCCAGGATCGCCTCTAGAGCCCTTTTTAAATATTGGTGTCACGTTGGCTACCTTCCAGTCATTAGGTACGGAAGCCGATTTAAAGGATAGGTTACAAACCACAGATAATAACTCAGCAGTTTCCCATTTTAGTTCTTTTAGAACCCTTGGATGAATGCCATCCGGTCCCGGAGATTTGTCAACATTAAGTTTTTCTATTTGTTCCAAAACCTCCTCTAATGACACTTCAATCCGGGACAGTTCCTCAGATTCATCACCCACAAAGGATGGTGCAGATTCAGGAATCTCCCCAACATCCTCAGCCGTGAAGACTGAAGCAAAGAAATCATTTAGTTTCTCCGCAATGGCTTTATCGTCCTTGATTGCTCGTTTTATAGCTCGATCATCTAGGGGACCCACAGGTTTTTTAGCTGGCTTCCTGCTTCTAATGTACTTAAAAAGCATTTTGTTATTTCTTTTTGAGTTTTTGGCTAGCTGTTCCTCAAAATCTTTTTTTGCTTTTCTTATTACATTTTTACACTTGATTTGACAGTGTTTATGTTCCTTTCTATTTATCTCACGAGGATTGGACTTCCACTTCTTAAAAGATACCTTTTTGTCCCTCACTGCTTCTTTTACATGGTGGTTAAGCCACGGTGACTCTTTTTTAGGTCTCTTGCTATGTTTTTTAATTTGGGGTATACATTTAAGTTGGGCCTCTATTATGGTGTCTTTAAAAAGTTTCCATGCAGCTTTCAGGGATTTGGCTGTAGTCACTGTGCCTTTTAATTTCTGTTTAACTAACCTCCTCATTTTTGTGTAATTCCCCTTTTTAAAATTAAATGCCAGGATGCTGGACTGCTGAGGTGTTCTTCCCATCACAGGAATGTTGAATGTTATTATATTATGGTCACTATTCCCAAGCGGTCCGGTAACGGTTATATCCTGGACCTGATCCTGCACTCCACTCAGGACTAAATCGAGAATTGCCTCTCCCCTTGTGGGTTCCTGCACTAGCTGCTCCAAGAAGCAGTCATTTAAGCCATTGAGAAATTTTATCTCCGCTTCTCTTCCTGAGGTGACATGTATCCAGTCAATATGGGGGTAATTAAAATCCCCCATTATTATAGAGTTCTTTATTTTAGTAGTTTCTCTAATCTCCCTCAGCATTTCAATGTCAGTATCGCTGTCCTGGTCAGGTGGTCGGTAATATATCCCTACTGCTAATTTCTTATTATTGGAGCATGGAATTACTATCCATAGCAATTCTATTGAACATGTTGATTCACTTAATATTTTTATTTCATTTGATTCTACATTATCTTTCACATACAGTGCCACTCCGCCACCCACCCGGTCTGCTCTGTCTTTTCTATATATTTTATATCCCGGTATGATTGTGTCCCACAGATTTTCCTCATTCCACCAGGTTTCAGTGATGCCTATTATGTCAATCTCCTCATTTAATACGAGGTACTCTAGTTCACCCATCTTATTAGTCAGACTCCTAGCATTTGAGTACAAGCACTTTAGAAATTTACCACTGGTTATTTGTCTGCCCTTCCCTGATGCATTGGATTCCTTTGTATGCAGTTGTTTGTCTGCTCTGGCCCATGGTTTGCCCTCTCCTGTCCTCTCTTTCTGACTACAGCTTAGAGAATCTCTATCAATGGATTCTCCTCTAAGAGAAGTCTCCCTCCGATTTACGTGCATCTCCGCACCAGTCGGCTTTCCCCCATCTCTTAGTTTAAAAACTGCTCTACGGCCTTTTTAATGTTTAGTGCCAGCAGTCTGGTTCCACCCTGGTTTAGGTGGAGCCCATCCTTCCTGTATAGGCTCCCCCTCTCCCAAAAGTGTCCCCAGTTCCTAATAAATCCAAACCTCTCTTCCCTACACCATCATCTCATCCATGCATTGAGACTCTGAAGCTGTGCCTGCCTACCTGGCCCTGCGCGTGGAACTGGAAGCATTTCCGAGAATGCCACCATAGAGGTCCTGGATTTCAGTCTCTTTCCTAGCAGCCTAAATTTGGCCTCCAGGACATCTTCCTACCCTTCCCTACGTCATCGGTACCTACATGTACCATGATCACCGGCTCCTCCCCAGCACTACACATAAGTCTATCTAGGTGCCTCGAGAGATCCGCAACCTTTGCACCAGGCAGGCAAGTGACCATACGGTTCTCCCAGTCATTACAAACCCAACTATCTATGTTTCTAACGATCGAATCACCCACTGCTAACACCTGCCTCTTCCTAACTGGCATTCCCTCCCCCTCAGAGGTATCCTCAGTGCGAGAGGATACCGCAACATCCTCTGGGAGGAGGGTCCCAACTACGGGATGGTTTCCCTCTGCTCCCATTAAATGCTCTGTTCCCTTGAGACTTTCATCCTCCTTAAGAACACTGGGGCTCTCAGACTGGAGGTGGGACAGTACTACAGTGTCCCGGAAAGTCTCATCAACATAGCTCTCTACCTCCCTTAGCTCATCCAATTCAGCCACCCTGTCCTCCAAAGCCCGAACTCGGTCTCTGAGGGTCAGGAGCTCCTTGCAACGGGTACATACATACGCCACCCGCCCACAGGGCAGGTAATCATACATGTTACACTCGAAGCAAAAAACAGGATAGCCCCCACTCTGCTGCTGGGCTTCTGTCTCCATTTTTCGAATGAATAAGTTTAAGTATAAACTGGGATTCTTTTTAAACCTCTGGAGTATAGATTATTCTAAGAGTTATGTTTTAAAGAAAGTCACAAGTGCCCTCTAAACTCCCCCTCTAAACTCCCTCTCCAAACTCTCCTGTTAGCTGTTCCTGGTCGCTGAGTCACAGTTTTATATAGCTCTGGTAGCCCCTCCCCCTGACTGAGGCTCAGCCAATGAATAGAGGCTTCTAGATTTCAAACCTTTTAGAAGCTCCTTCAAACAGACAAACCAAACAAACAAACAATCCAGACAAACACAAGCTCAGCACACTGCAAATAACTCCCCCACACACAAACACACACTCTAGACAGCCACTTACCACAAGGGTCCCATTTTTACTCCTCTTTTACCTGGAGAACTCCCTCTCCAAACTCTCCTGTTAGCTGTTCATGGTCACACTCCCTGTCTTTAACTGATCAAACATTTCACGGATGACCATCAGGGTGAAGTGAAGGTTTCCTTAGGCTTCACATAAGCATAGTGTCAACAGATCCCAGTGTTTCTTACCAATTACTACCTGGCCATTGCTCCTTCAGTCTGAACAAATGGGGCTCATATATCTAAATCCACTTACACACCCATATTCATTTTTATAACAAGGGGGAATATTTAGCCTGCAAGCTTGGTAAAGACCAACTCCCCTAGCTCAGGCTCATCTAGGGCAAAGGGTGGGTTTTGACTCACCTTGGAGGTATGCTTAAGGGATAGGTCCTCAGTTGTTGGAAAGAGTGATAGCTCCACTCACATCACACTAATTTAGAACAGGTCAGGATTTCACCTTTGTCCACACACCATAAGATTCCTGGTTGGAGGCTCAGGGTAATGTGGGATTCACAAAAAAATAAGTTCAGCTCCTGGATGATGAATTCTGCCACTTGTTTAAGTCTTTTACAGAGCCTGGCCTGCAGTTAGAATTTATTTATAGTGTTTATTGGATTTCTCCAATATGAAAAAGCTTCCATTGCAAAAACAAAATTAAACAGCAGATTTCCACAACAGCCAAGAGAACTAAGCCCCCTATGGAAAACAAAACTCCTTTTCCTCAGACAGAACTCATCCTATCAAACCGCTCCCATACATAGATGCACCTTGCCCAGAAGGTCAACACAGGGAGGCTGTTTCAGACCATTGTCAGGAACTTTTTGCATAGCTGATGGCCTCTCTGAAGAATGCTCTTCCACAGGTACAGGAGAGGTGGTGCAACATGGCATGGCTAAGCCCATTTAATCTTCATTATATATAAGCAATATCACCATGCTTTAAAGTTCTTGGAACTATCACTTAACTTCCTAAATGTCTTGGCTACTGTTGATAAACAAAGCCTTCTAGGATTACATTAATTGTCCTAGTAAAGACAAATGAATTTGGGTCTTTCAAGCTGATCTATCCCACATTCCTGGTGATATCGAGGTAGTGGATGTCACAATTGCTTCTATGTCCACAGTACATGCAGGGGTGATGGAACAATTTGTATAGTAGGAATGCTGAGAGCCATTTACAGTGTAAACCCTGCATGTGCTGAAAGCCACTGCAAACCAGGGGGTGTGGCAGCATTCCCAGCATGCCTAGTTCCAGTACTTATGAGTACTCCTTCCTTCTCCTACAGGAAAGTCTATTTCCAGCTAACTCTTTCCTTCTTTTTCTGGAGTGTTTCCTTCATCAGTGATGCATCCCCATCCTTTGGATGTTCCTAAAGCACTGTTTGCCCCAAGCTAGGACTGGATGACAGAGGATGGATTGCTCAATCACTGTCCTGTTCTGTTCATTCCCTCTAACGCACCTAGTATCAGCCACTGTCAGAAGACACGATACTGGTATAGAATGACTATTGGTCTGACCCAATATAGTTGTTCTTATGACCATTCAGCTGAGGGGATGTTTCTGTTAGTAGACAACTGTCCACTTTTAAAAACACTTTTCTCTTAATTCCTTCTCGTTTGTTCACTATGGCTACGTCTAGATTGCATCCCTTTGTTGACAGAGGGATGCAAATCAAGCACATCGAAATTGCTAATGAAGCAAGGATTTAAATATCCCATGCTTCATTAGCATAAACATGGCCACTACTTTTTTCAAAACAGAGCTTTTTCGAAAAATCCCCCAGCAGTCTAGATGTGGATCTGTTGAAAATAAAGCCTTTTTCGACAGATCCTGTATTCCTCAAAAAAAGAGGTTTACAGAATCCGTCGAAAAAGGGTTTATTTTCAAAAGATCCACATCTAGACTGCTGGTTTTTTTTTGAAAAAGCTCTGTTTAGAAAAAAAGCGGCAACCATGTTTATGCTAATGAAGCATAGGATATTTAAATCCCTGCCTCATTAGCAATTTTGACATGCCTAATCTACATCTCTCTGTCAACTGAGAGGTGTAGTCTAGACACAGCCTTGGTGGTTGTAAGTGTATTGCCATGAAAGTCTATAGGATGGACTGTGTCTACTTGGGAATGCCAGTTGTGTCACATCACACCTATTCGTATGTACACAGGCATGTATGGAAAACAAGGGTTATTCCTTTTTCTGCCAACTCTCCTGCCGAGCAAATTACTGGCTTTAATTTTATCAGTGAGAGCCACAGTTTGCTCCTTGCAGTCTCCCATCAGTCCAAGCTCTAACACACACTGCAGGGACATTCCTGTTGAGTCATACAGTACATGCCACGCATTCTTTTTCTTTCACTAAAGGAAGACAAAGAAAATAAGTGTATTGCATTATATCTAAACAGTAATGTGGTCCTGTCTCATTTCCTCCCGCAAATCAATATGCCTCTCACTTATAGGGCTGGTTAGAAGCAGTAAAGGATTGCACCGAACAAGAGGGAAGAATGCACGTACCGCCACAAAGAAGGAATCTAAGACGACAGAGTGACTGAAGATGAAAGGCTCTGGAGGTTAATGGAGAGGAGGACAAAAGTCAGTCTAAAGGTGAGGAATCTTAGAGCTCCACTAAGGAGACAAGGATCAATCTTTACAAAGACTAAAAAAGCAATTGGTGACGGGAAATAAACAAGGACTACGGGAGAGAGAGCAAAGAGAAGTCCAAGAAACAGCACCACCAAAGGCCAGATTCTGATACTTTTCCTTAGGCTGATTAGTACTTCAGCGCACCTGGTATACTATTGAAGTCACTTGTGCCCAGCATGAGAAGGTCCTCTTCAACACGAATAAAGACATCTATGTCAGGTTCCCAAGATCCACAAGAATAGCCACACTGGGTCCAATGAAAGGTCCTTTCAGTGCAGTATCCTGTCTTCCAATAGTGGACGAAGCCAGATGGCCCAGAGGGGATGAACAGAATGGGAAATTATCACGTGATCTCTCCCCCAATGCCCATTCCCAGCTTCTGGCATAATTCTAAGGTGTGTGTTCTTTGTGGATTCCTGCAATGTATTCTGGGACTGCGCACAATGCGGGAGAGGATGGAGCGATCAGGATCCATCCCTGCTGTGCATATGTAGAACAGCTATTTTTGTTTCTGCTTTCACAACTGGGCTATTCATGCCCATAACAATAAAAAACAACAAAGAACAGAAGACAGAGTTGATCTTGAAACATTCTGATTCCGTTTAGAAATGACCTCAATAGAACACAGACTTGTTCAGTCGGAAGAGAACATTTCCTACCTTCCCCCACTGCAATTGGGTGGAATATATAATGGGGCATATAGTTCTATTCCCGGAACTGGCAAGGAAGCTCTGCAGCCACTAACTCAGTCAAACTATGCCCATTAGTCTCTCCTTCTGCATCAAGAGAGGAATTCTAGCGGAAAGTACTCACTCCAATTGCATCAGAGTGGGCACGCTAAGGAAGTATGTCAATTCCTATTGTTGCTGGCGCTAACAGTGCTAAGAAAGTTTAAGAAAAAGCCTTGTGTAGATACAACTTGTATGGTAGCCTGAGAAACTGTAAGGATGTGTTTCTTCTTTTTTCCCTGGGTGCTTCCGGTTTTCTCTGCCTGCCAGTCAGAAACATTGTCTGCTGTGTCAGTGAACTGGCCTCCAGGCCTATCAAGTCTGCTTGTACAATCCTCCTACCCTGCCAGTCCCACCATTCAGGAAATTATACCTGTCTGGGTTTGCACGTAATGCTGAAGATAGGTCAGCCAGAGCAAGGGAAGGTCTCTGTGCATTTAGATGGAAAATACAGGGTGGGCTGTTGCTTCAAAACTGAAATATCAATGTAAGGCACATCCTGCATGTTCAAGAGGCAAACACAAATACAAGTGGGCTTCCCTCAGCCAAAATCAAGGTATAAATCATAGGTGGCTTCAACATAGGATAAAGTAAAGTCTGAAAAACAACCCACTCTCATCAATGCCTACAGCACTTCCCTCTTACAATGTGTGGTGGGTAAGCAGGGGAATTAACTAATCCCCACAGCTGGCCCAGCCCTATATATTCATAGCAAGTTACTTCCTCACTCCAGATGGAGAGGGTTTAACCCAGAGATAGGCAATAACCAGCCTGCAGACCAGACACAGTTCACTAGAGTTTGCTCCTGGCAGGCCATTGCCATTTTATTTACCGCCACTTGAAACTCCCATTGGCTGTGGATTGCTGTTCCCAGCCAATGAGAGTTGTGGGAAGTGATGTTCCAGTCCATGCCACTTCCAGAAGCTCCTATTGGCTGGAAACGATGATTGTGGCCAACAAAAGCTTCAAGCAGCTGTATCTATGAAAGATCAGGTAAATAAAGTGGCAGGCCATGAGCTCACCCTGGTGAACCACCCCGGGCTTATTGTCCACCCCTGATTCAACCCCTCCTTTGCTGAACAAGGTCCCCAGATTCTGTCATACCGCCCCACAAATTCCCAACTTAGGCTTACACCCGGGAGAACCAACAAGGCACACTGGCTTAACTCACCCCCCTTTTCACCTGCATTTCTGAGGCTGGCTTATTGTTCCCTTGTGGCTTTGAACATGTCCAAAAGGTTTGTTGTTTTTGCTTCCAATGCATGTAAGTGTAACACCTTCAGACCTGGGGCATCAGCAAGCAGGACTGAATCTGGGACCTTTGGGGCTAAAGCCATGAGCCTATTTCCCCTTCACTATGGCTGTAGAGCAGACTTGACTCTCCCTCTCAATGGTTTCAGCGTTGCATAAGCAATACCTCTTGTACCCTTAGCTGGCTGACTGCCTGACAGCTGGGTCATGTGTCTCATCTCCTCGATGCACACAGCTAATGCTCCATACCTGACGAGGGGAAATGATTCATACCATAACTCAGCTCTTCAAATACTGGCCTATCTAGGAGTGGTTCTGTGATGTGGAGGATCAACCACTAGAGACTGGACTAAGTCCACTAGTTAGCCATTCTCCCACACTACTCTTTACCTGGGCTGGCTCTTACACCATCCTTATGGGGCAAAAGGGGTTTTGAGATGAGGGGAAGAGAAAGATCCTCCTTAGAATAACCAGGCTGTGTCTATACTCACGGCTTCTTGCGCGAGTAATATGCAAATGAGGCTAAGCATGGAATATCGCTGAGCCTCATTTGCATACCTAACGAGCCACCACTTTTTTCAGAAGAGGCTCTTGCACAAGAAGGAGCATCTACACTGCCCCTTCTTGCGCAAGTAAAACCCTCCTGCGCAATGCCGTTACACCTATTACTTGAGAGGAAGAATGGCATTGCGCAAGAGAGTTTTTCTTGCGCAAGAAGGGGCAGTGTAGACACTCCTCCTTGCGCAAGAGCCTCTTCTGAAAAAAATGGCTCGTTAGGTATGCAAATGAGGCTCGGCAATATTCAACGCTTAGCCTCATTTGCATATTACTCGCGCAAGAAGCCGCGAGTGTAGACATAGCCCCACTGTGCAGGGGGCCTCTCCAGCATGCACTCCACTGTTGTAAGTACTCTGTGCCAACCATAAGCCCAGTGCCCATTGCAGCAGTACACTAAACCTCCGTACTCCGGGTAGTCATAATCTGGGAACACCCAAGGTACAGAGGAGGAAGCAGCTCCGCACGCTGCCATTGCCTCTCCCTCCCAGCTGGGGGAATAGTGTCCAGTGTCCAGCTCTGCTTCCCCTGAAGCTTTTCCCTGCCACTCCCATAGGAGCAAGGGGCAGTTCCTGGGAGAGGCAGTGAGTGTGGAACCACATGTGCCCAGGGAGCAGGGCAGCAGATAAGTGCTCCTCTGCACCCCTCATGACCAAACCCTGTTGTGTCCCCCCAGCCCGGAAAATTCTTTCCCAGGGTTGCTGTATTAAAGAGAATGTATATAGGTAGCAGGCTGAGGTGTTAAGAGGGAAGGAGAGCCTAAGCCGAGGACTGGGAGAGATCATGGCCAGAATACATTGCCCTATAGCCACCCTCTGCTTCCCAGAAGCCATGAGAAACAGACTGTAAGTTACAGCAGCCCTGAGGCTATTCTGGTGTTATGGTCTAGTTAGGGCCCTAGCTGCCCCAGAATTCATGGAAGGCAAACATGGTGTAAAATCACTTAACTCCACATAGCACAAAGGAAAAGTAACTATGAATCGAGCTCCCAGTGACCAAGAAGTTGTCAGGAGTGGGAACAAGTTCTTTTCCCAGCAACTGGTAAAAGCTGGGTGTGTGCCCTCAGTCCATCCCCTTGTTTTATGTTCCTCTTTCAGTTCACTGAAGCAAAAAACATCAGGAACATGGGATGTAGACACACTTTGATTGTTCTGTTCCATATTTCTCTCATTGTCTGACAAGTGAGATACTACTTCTTAAACTGGATTTTTTTATGTATCAGCTCTGCTCCCCATTTCACATTGCATTTTGCAGAGAGAACACTGTAAGTGGTTGTGTATTGTGAAGCCCTGGCAAATGCTCTGATAAAAGAGTCTCCGAATTCTATAGAAGAAAAGAAGGAAAAGGAGAAGCAGCATCTTATACACAGTTGTCAGACAATGCCCTCAAAGTGCCTAACTTCCTCTCAAGGAGTAACTACATTCCATTCAGTGAGTCTGTGATTTTTCAGCAGGAAAGTGATTATGCTAAGATGTGTCTTAGACATGGAGTCTTAGGCTGTGATCCTGTCAGATAAGAGAGGAAGGGCTGAGTCTGGTCAGTGGTGGGATAGGAGACTGCCAAGGAAAACTTGTCATGATACAAAAAATGGGATTAGAAGCATCATGCTTCCTGCTGAGTAAAGATTGAATCAGTCCTCTGGCATCATGAAATGATGACTGAACTAATCCTTTGGCATTATGGAGTACAGACTGAACCAATCTTCTAACACAGGGGTAGATCAGACATAAACCTCATATACCGACCTGTTGTTGCATAAAGTTCTGTTTTCAAGGGGTAGATGCATTTACCAGGTAGATGCATTTACCTTGATATCAATTTTCAATATTTCAATGTGCTGCCTGGCCACATTCCCACTGCATTTTTGACTGGATCGGTTTATGCCTCAGCATTTCTCTTTAGAAGCGTTGCTATACAGTTAGGCAGCTGATGTATTCTATCCAGAGATGGCTCCACTGATCTTCAGTGAGGGAGGCAATGGTTAATTTTATAGATGAAAAAAGCATGTAAAGATGCTATGGTTATAAAGGCTTGAGGCACAGGAGTTAGAGGTGGGTGCAATACTTACAAACTGCAACTTCACAAATGAATTAGGCAGATAATCTTACACAAATATTAGTAAAAAGTTGTATGCCGTACCACACTGATAACTGAGGCTGTGGAAACCACAGATGGTACAGAAAAACATTAGAGATGTTAGAATAGCAGCTGTGAGAAGCAGCTCAGAGACTTGGACTGTAACTTGGACACAGTTATAAAAGAGAGATTGGTGTGCAAAGGGCAGGTGAACTGGTTAAAAGTTCATGGAAATTCATCACATGGCTCTGCAAGTCATCACATGGATATCACCTTTTCATATGCTCATACACAATCTGTATACAGGCACTCCCCAAGTTACACACTTTCAATTTACGACTGTTCACACACACAACTCAAAGCTCACCTGCATCTTCAGGGGAGCCGGAAAGAGGCATAGGTGGTGGTAAGCAGAGCAAGTGCTGACCAGAGGACTCGGGAGGAGCAGCAGATGGTAGCACAGCCAGCAGCTGGAGAAAAGCAGCGTTTTGAAGGGGAAACTGCTACTTCTCTCCACCTCCTGGCTGCACGGCTGCCCCCTGCTTTTCAAGAGCCCTCCGGCCCACACTTGCACCACTTGTCATTTCCTGCTGAGTGGGGACTGGGTGCAGCCTGCAGGAGGGTGGAGGAAGAAAGATAGCTGGGGCCAGGGGCATGCCCAGAAGCCCCCTTCAAAATCTCCACCTACCCCATCAACCTCCTCTAATTAAATCTGCCTTTCTTCAAGTACCAGCATCCAAGGTTAAATTAAGAAAAAAAACATATATACTATTTTTCATTGCAGATATGCAGTATTTTAGGTACATTATGGGTTAAATAGGCTTTTGTGGGCTAGCTTGGGACCCTAACTAACATTTATAACATTGTTTCTATGAGAAACGTGTTCTGGGTCCAGAAAACCGACTTACAAATGAACTTTTGGAACACAACCCATATGTAAGTTGGGGATTTCCGTGATCTGTATATGAGTGTGTATCAAAGTATATACCCATTTCTATTTCTATATACACACATGCCTACACAGCAGTATAATAAAATGGTATTAGAAATCTTAGTCCCACAAAAGTCCCATTGAGTTCACTGGGGCTGGGATTTCACCCCTGAAGTCTGAAATATTTTCTTTCTATTCCAGGTAACACTCAGGCAATGAAAGTGGAAGTTTTGAAATTATCTCTGCAAAGAAGCTTCAACCCTTCTTGAGGACTGTGGCTCTAGAAATGAGGCAGTTTAGTCTCCATGGCACATTCAATCATGGGTCTCCCTATGAAAAAGCCTTACAAGAACATGGTCCACACCTGTCAGTCACCTGCAAATGGCTCTGAAAATGGTAAAAGGGTATGCCATTGGGTTTTTCTATTTGTCTTTATTTTTAACTTGACTTCGTTTAAATCCCTTTCAGCCAGAGAAAGGTTACAAAAATACAGTATGATACACAAAGGTGATAAAGAGATATGGAGCTCCATCCTGCAAATACATTGGGGTATGTCTACACTGCCACCCTAGTTCGAACTAGGGTGGCTAATGTAGGCATTTGAAGTTGCAAATGAAGCCCGGGATTTAAATATCCCGGGCTTCATTTGCATCTTGTCGGGCGCCGCCATTTTTAAATCCTCCTTAGTGCGGACTCCGTGCCCGCGGCTACACGCGACACGGAGTAGGTAGTTCGAATTAGGCTCTCTAATTCGAACTACCGGTATTTCTCGTGGGCACGGAGTCCGCACTAAGGAGGATTTAAAAATGGCGGTGCCCGACAAGATGCAAATGAAGCCCGGGATATTTAAATCCCGGGCTTCATTTGCAACTTCGAATGCCTACATTAGCCACCCTAGTTCAAACTAGGGTGGCAGTGTAAACATACCCTTAGTAAGTTAAAAGAATTCACACATGTAATTAATTGCAGGATTGGACCTACCATGACTATTATAAATACAGTGAGATACAAATTCTGTTTTCAAATTCACAGGTACAACTCCATCAATCTCAATGGGAAATGTATCCAAGTAACTGAGAACAGAATTTTGCCCATAGCCCTGACTCCACAACATAGAAATGGGAAAATAAAGGTTCATATAAAATAAACCATATGTTTGCATGGAACAACAAGCCTATTAAAAACGTACCCATAAGTACAATCAATTAGCTCAGTGTAGAGGCCAGACCATCCTTATCTCAATCAATCATGTGCACAATGAACATTACAAATACATACACATACTTAAAATAATCATTAGAGGGGTAGCCGAGTTAGTCTGTAAGAGGGAAAAAACCCCACGAATAGTCTAGTAGCACCTTAAAGACTAACAAAACATGTAGATGGTATCACGAGCTTTCGTGAGCATGAAAGTTCATGATACTATCTACATGTTTTGTTAGTCTTTAAGGTGCTACTAGACTATTCATTTTTTTTAAGTAAGTAATTATTGCAAGAAAAATAAAGGGAGACTTTTACATGTTTTTCATGTGTAATCTCCTTTTTTCTCCTGCAATATGAGACTGCCAACAGAGGAGTAGAGTCACTTAGTAGAGGTAGTAGCACCTCCTGTGATGGGAGGTTTTGTGACATAGACACCAGTGTAGGGACTAGATTGGCATACAATGGTTCCATTCACATGGCTCACCTATCAGCAATGAGAAGACAAAGGTTATCAGTAAATTTCCACATGGGATGAATAAGAACAAGTGACCTTTAATGTGAAAACCTCAAACCAAACTCTGCTCCCTTTTTCAGAGATCAGATAGCAACGGCAGATTGTACAGTCATTAAATTTACAAAACAATATGCAAAGGTATTGGGCTATTATTAAATCATGTGTGTTATTTATTTGTCAGAAGAGAGAGACATGGCTTCCCAGGCTATCATCACTTCTCTCCCCGTTAAGTACATTTCTATTCCAAGGAGAGAGCGAGGGAGAAAAAGCAGCAGATGCATCGTTCAGCCTTGTGTTTCCATAACGTCCATTGATACTTCACCCCATCTGTGGTGTTTTTGCTGCATTTAGAAAGTCATTGAAAAATATTAATGGTCTGGTGGCAAAGCAGCATTTGGGAATGACAAATGAGCTAGTGGCGAATTGAGGGTGTGCAGCTAATGATTTCCTACTAGTGCTGATTAAACATCATCCTTCCCCCTCCTGCCATCTAATTCTCCCCATTGCTGATTTATGGGAAAACCCACCATGCAAGGTGCTTGCCGTTTTATTAGTCAGTAACAATTTAGCAGAGCAAGAGGCTTTTTTTTTGTGGCTTCTAATTTTCTTCTACTGAAGAAAAAAGTGGAAAAATGTTAAATTGTCTTTCTAATAAATAATAATAATAATAAAATACTATTACTACTGCTACTACTACTAATGATGATGATGTAATTGGGACTAAGTCAAAATAGCCCAATATACATACCAAGGAGGGGAGGGGACTACAAGCCTCACTCAGGATCCTGTTTATGATGAGATGATTGTTACTTCATAGAAATCATTATCCTTTTCCAGGCACAGGAGAAGACGAGCACAAGTTCCTATAAGTGGAAACCGTCTGGTGCTATTTCAGTATGTTTAAAAATAGCTCAACACCTCATTTTTCCTAATGCAGTGGTGCCTGCCACTCGTCTTTTTCCAGTAAAAGTTACAGGTTTCAAGTCAGCTCTTGAGAAATTAGGACAAAGAATTTGTGAGATTTTGCTTCTTCTTTTTTTTTAAGAGTTTTACAAAGTCAGGCCCCAATTCTGCAAAGAGAAATGTGTGGACAGAATTCTTTAGAGCCCATTGAACCAACACTGCTCCATAAACGAGCAGAAATCCAGCAGTACAGTTTCTTTTGAGGGACTGGACCTTCGAGATGTTCAATTGTCCTCATATTTTTGAAAACATCCCAGGCACCATTAGGTGAGACGGACAAGCTGCAGTCAAAAGACTTTCTGATTTCTCAGAGAATCCAAGTCAGATTCCCGATGAGATGAACTCAGTGATGGATTAGCGAAAAAGGAGATTTCACAGCCTCCCCTCTACTGGAAGAAGTGACAACTGAACAGTAATCAGTTTCCAGCACTGTGTTACTTGATTAGCAACAAATTTGGTCAACCACTGTTTTTTGTCCGTGTTTGTGTAGCTCAGAGATGAGCAAACTAGGCTAGTGAGTGGGCCACATGAGTGGCCCTTCTACATCTCTGTGGGCTGCAAGATTATTAACCAAGACGATAGGGTCCTGGGATAGGGTCATTTTGCTAACTGCACTTGTGTACCTAGAATTTGTGGGGTGCGGCGACTGAACCACTGCAGCCATTTGATTAGATGCAGGGGGTGCACTTGGCTCTCAGAGCCAAAGTTGTGTGCAATCAGCACACACCTCACTTCACGTGTCCTTGCTTTATGTGCGTGTCCCTTTAGTAATAGTGGTAGGGAAAGTACCATGTGAACAGATACCAGTGGAATGTAGCAACGTTGTGCCTGGACAACAGTAAACAAAATATCTTATGGGCCACGCATACAACCCTGATGGGCCACATGCAGCCCATGGGCTGCAAATTGTCCACCACTGATATAGCTCCTAGTGCAGGGGTCAATAAGAAGACCATTGACTGGACTCGGTTCACAGGGTTAGCCCCTGGCAGACAACCAGATGCTTTGTTTACCTGCACATCCACAGCCCTGGCCACTCCTAGCTCCCGTTGGTTGTAGTTCACCATTCCCAGCCAATGGGAACTGCAGGAAGCTGTGGTCAGCATGCGCTACTTTCTACAGCTCCCTTTGGCCAGGAATGATGAATCACGGCCAATGGGAGCTAAGAGAGGCTGTATGGGCCAATGCACAAGTAAGCAAAGTGTCTTGCAGCCTGCCAGGGGTTAACCTGGCAAATTGCTTTCAGGACACTTACTGCCCACCCCTATCCTAGTGCAATGTTGTCCTGGTCCATAACTGGGGTCCTACAAACTATGGTAATGCAAATAATAATCTCTACTCACATCAACAGCACAGCAGAGGCAAGGTAAATTAGACTGTGCCTTATTTCATTTGACAATAGGAAGAATGTCTTGAAAATGCACAGTGATTTTTATTTTGAAACAATAATCAATGATTGGCACTCAACCATGGCATGGCTGGGACTCCTCAAACCCATAGGAGGACTGCAGACAAAATTGTGGTTTATGTAAAAGTCAATTTAGTGCTAGTGATAGCCCTGGAGAATGAAGTTCAGTATATCCAGAGTAGAAACAGCATGAAGGAAGCTGGGAAACTTGCTCCAACCAACCAAACTAATGTGCTTCACCTTGACCCTCTAGGAACATCTCTCAGGCTAGGAAGGGAGTTTGGTCTTTGTGCCTTTAGGGTATGTCTACACTACATGGCTCCGTCGATGGAGCCATGTAGATGAGCTTTCTAGACATAGGGAAATGAAGCGGCAATTTAAATAATCGCTGCTTCATTTACATCAAAATGTGCCGATTAGCTGTTTGGCGGCACAGCGCGATAGTCTAGACGCTCCGCGGTTGACAAGGGAAGCCCTTGTTGACCGCCCCATTATGCCTCGTGGAATAACTTCCCTTGTTGACCGCGGAGTGTCCAGACTACCGCGCTGTGATGCCAAACAGCTGATCAGCACAGCGCGATGGCCATTTTGATGTAAATGAAGCGGCGATTATTTAAATTGCCGCTTCATGTCCCTATGTCTAGAAAGCTCATCTACATGGCTTCATCAATGGAGCCATGTAGTCTAGACATACCCTTAATGTCTTTGTACTCTGAGCTGAAATTGCTAACATGGCTTTTCATTACAGCTCGTTAAAATATGGCAAGTTCTTTTTTTTTCATGAACCATTTTAGCAGGAAACATCCCAAAAGTATGTGAGGAAAAATTTCTGATTTTGAAATGAGCAAGTATTGAAACCAAAATGTTTCTGGTTTTCAGGGGTTTGGGTTTTTTTTCATTTTTTCTCCTTTTTTACTCCCCCTTTTTTATGGCAAAATGGAAAAAATAGTGAAAAGAGGCAAATAAGGAAAAAGGAAGAGAAAGAAAAACCAATTTTTTTGGTTTTTCATTTTCAAATTTGCTAAAAAAAATCTAAAACTCTCTCTATATAATAAAGATTTTCCTGACGCACTACAGACGGACATCATCAGGCTCTCTGGCCATGAAAGTGAAAACATCCAGAGAAAAGGGGCTTGGGAAGTGTAGCAAGCAGGGGATGCATCCCCTAGTTTTTATAAATCTGTAAAAATGATTATTTTAAAAGGACTTTTTAGTAAAAAAAAAATGTTGTAGCTCATGATAGTCTTGCTATCCATATAACTGTCTTCTAGATGTTCATGAAAGCTGCTTATAGAACTAGTTTGAGAAAAAGGGGGGAAAGATCACCAAATAGCCATTGGATGGAAGCAACTTCACTCATGTATCTCAGTCAGAGTGGACTCAAACAGCTAGAGATCCATATTTAATTTCTAAGCTTGTGAAACATCCATGCTCACCAAATATTCAATTTAAAAGAACAGCTCCTTACTCTGCAGAAACTATGGCTCTTTGAAATGTAGTCATTGAGAATCTCATTGTAAGGGTGCCCGTACCCCACAGACATGAGCTCAAAATCTTTTTTTAAAAAATAGCAATGTCTATCGGGGCTGCACACATACCCTGTTCCTCTTCGTGGTCCGATGTCAGGGGATACATAGTGGATTGGGGGTTGGATTAGATGACCTCCTGAGGTTTCTTCCAACCCTATGAGTCTATGACTACAATTTTCCCTAATTTCCCTCACAATTCAAAGCTTATGTCAATTACAGTCTCTGAAACAGCAAAGGAGGGAGGCTCATGGGCTCCATAGTGATTGCAAGATGTTGAATAACTGTTATGGTAGGGAAAATAGTCAATCTTCCCTCCAAGAATGCACCAGAACGGATTCCACTGTAGGTGACTGGTGAGGAATAGTCACACTCTCAGGATGGGTGGATGAGGAATATCAGGTGCATCAGTTGAATAGAAATTAAGAGTACTTGGTATCTGATCTGGTAACTAAGTCGAAAGCATACTGTTGGAATGATGAGAAATGATGTTCTATGTTCCATGTAGCTACTTTGTAGATTTCACTTACCGGCACAATTGAGAAGCAGGCCAAGACTTAGACTCTGTTAGTGTGAACCCTGATAATCAATAAGGCTGTGAATCTGTCATGGAGGACATGCATTCTATGGCTTTCCAGGATCTCTGGGACATCCACAGTGGCAGGCTTGACTGACCCCAGGCAACCCTAGTAATTCATGGGGCCTTCAGGCCAGCCACAGTGGCTTCTCATGCCACCACATGATCCACCCCCAGCAACCGTGGTGCTCTCAAGCCACATGCTACCACAGCTCCCCATCCACAAACACCAGCAGTGGTCCTGGGCCACTATCCTCTGTCCCAGAGCGCTCACTGTGCTACAAAGCCCCCTTCCACAGCATCCAAAACTTAGAGAGATATAGTACAAGTTATGGACAGGTCACGGGCTGTGAAAATTTTATTGCCTGTGACCTGTCTATGACTTTTACTAAAAATACCCATGACTAATTTTAAACCTTAAAAATTTGCGAGGAAGGAACACCAGCCAGTTGGTAAAGCAATGAAATACAATGTGTTATCTATTTAAATGGTCTTTGTGATGAAACAGTCTGACCTTTTGAATAGAGCTATCGTTATGAATAGAGGGGTGAGATATTTAGTCCTGTCATCGAAATACCAAAGTGTACTGGATACGTTGAGAGCACATAGCCTTTTGTTGGGTAGAATGTGATTTTGGGAAGAATGTGGGTTAAATTAATAGATGGGTTTATGTGGATCTCCAATACCACACTTGAGATAAACCTTAAATGAAGTGTCAATGCTGTGCTGTCCTCTGTGATGGGGTCTCAGTCATGAGTTCTTTAAGCTTACTCACTCTTCTGGTAGAGGTGGTAGCCATCAGGAAGGCCTTCTTATGGGTCAGATAGTGGATAGAGCAGTACAACTGGGGCTCGAATGGAGGCGCCATAAGCTTAAAGAAGATGATGCTAAAGTTGCATGCCAGATCAGATTCAGTGAAAAATGGGGAGGTTTGCATTATGCTAGATACTGTCAGATGAGAGAGGACTAAGTGTGATAGTATCAGTGGTTGTTACATCAATACTGCAGCTAGGTAGACTTTTAACTGATCACACAGAAAGGTTAAGAGTGTTTTAACTGTGGCAATCAGCCAATGATCTTTCATAGAAGATCTGCATTAGGTCTAAGCCATTTTGGGCTGCCCATATTGAGAAACATTTCCATTTGGTGGAGCAGGTTCTTCTGGCAAAAGTTTCCTACTCTGTACTGTATTGAGATTTAGACTTAGACTTTAAAGTCAGACTAGACCATCTTGATCATCTAGTCTGACCTCCTGCACATTGCAGCCCACAGAGCATAGGTGACTTGTGGTAACCCTCAGGAGGTGCGCTGACCCTCTGTGCCTCTGCCAAAACTTTACTTGCTAAGTGGAGTACCTCCACATGCCTCTCTCTATTCCTCTGAGTGCCCCTCTCTGCCCCTCTCTCTCATAAACCCCTGTGATAGATACCTAACCTCTGGCTCAGTTACAGAAGATTTCAAAGTACAGAGAATCCACAATTTACACTGATTTAAACCTGCATGTGACCCACACTCCTGTGATTCAAAGAAAGATTTCTTGAACTTATAGGAAGCAATTTCTTTCCATGATGTTTAACCATCCAGGATCAAAGCCATCTTGACCCTGATCTTATGACAAGAAGAGGGAGGTCTGGGAGCTGGACAGGTATTTGCGTGGCTATCGCTAGCTGGTTTGTAAGCCAGAAAAGCATTGGATAGTAGAAAGTCTGGTCATTGATGTTACTGGCTACTGAGACCTCTTTCTCCAGGCATGTGGGTGCGGGTGGGGGGGATATGCATACCTAACTATGTGTGAGGGTGGATCCCAATAAGGCCAAGTAGGCAAGTTATAAGGATAATGGCCAGATTGTGGTTGGTCAGCCCATTGTCAATTGCACACTGGTATTAGGCGCAAAACATCTAGAGAATGCTTGCCATGGTCCCCTGCTGACCTAATGGAGAGGGCTCCCTTCTCAGTACAGGACGGAGAGAATAGTCAAGAAATGATGATAAGTACATCTCCTGATGGATGCAGCCCACTATTAGGGTATGTCCACACTAGCCCCCAGTTCGAACTAGGTGTACCGATAGTACGAATTAGAGATCCTAATTCGGACTACCTACTCCGTGCCGCGTGTAGCCGCGGGCACAGAGTTCGGACTAAGGGACATTTAAAAATGGCAGCGCCTGGGAAGATGCAAATGAAGCCCGGGATATTTAAATCCCGGGCTTCATTTGCAACTTCGAATGCCTATATTAGCCTCCTTAGTTCGAACTAGGGGGCTAGTGTAGACATACCCTTAGAGACTCCAGTGCCAGTGCCAGTTTTGGTGCTGAAACGGGAGGAGATGGCAGTTCCATTCTCATGTGTCTTGGTATAGGGATGGCCTCACTTATTGCTGACTGTGCTGGTACCAGCATGCCTCTTATTTCAAGTGGGAATAAGGGATCCTCCGGAAAAGGGCTTATTTTCCGGAAAATCGCGTCCAGACTGGCGCTTTTCTCCAGCAAAAACCCCGAGCCGGAAAAAAGCGGCAGCCATGTAAATGCAAATGCCGCAGAGGATATTTAAATCCTCCGTGGATTTGTAATTCCGAAGTGTCTAATCTGCATCCCTTTTCCGGAAAAGGGGTGCAGTGTAGACACAGCCTGAGGGTTTGGGATCTGCCATGATAATGGCAGCACAAAAGCACTCACCCTACTATACAGGAGGTTGTCAGGTGTGTGTGTGTGTGTATGTACACACTAAATTAGGGTTGTTTTTTTAAAATATCCATTTAAATAGAAAGGTGGTGGAAAGAAGACAATTTTTCACAGAAGCTGGCAAACACTGAGCTAGCATCTCCGAATGAGCAGCATGTGAAGCGCTATCCAAGTTCCATCCCACACCATGGACAGTAAGAGGGAACTGAGGGAACTGCTGATCTGCTCTTGGTGCCCATCACAGAGGCAGGAGGAGGGATGGGGAGTGTGTCTAGCCACTCAACAATTCAGAAAAGTTTCCAAGCCAGCACCACCTGAGGCCTGTGTATTGCTACCCTGGTATCCACACTGACACCTACATGAAGAAGAGCAGATGTTTTGTAAGTATTCGGTGTCTGCAAAACACCCTGAAATCAATAAATATTTCTGTTGCATTTCTGTAACATAAAGAACACTACACTTCAAATTTTACAAACACACACAATTCTGCAAGGGGCACTACTGGTCTCTGCCAGACATGGTCATAAATTAACCAGTTCTTCCGGTCTTGGTGGTCCCACTTAAGGGCCTTCTTTCTTTTCATATTTCAGGCCTGTCAAGGAAGGACCATGTTTGCTTTTGTATTTGTGCAACAACCAGCACAATGGGGTCTTATTTCTTATTGGGGCTTTTGGTGCCATGGCAACATAAATAGTAAATGACAATAGTAATAGGCCAGATCTTCAGTTTGTGTAAATTGGCAAAACTTCATTTACTTCCATACAGCTACACTGATTTACACTGTCTGAGATCCTAGCCCAATGCTACATGATACAGCTGGAATTGCAGCTTTGGTAAGAGCTGTTAAAGGAAACCAGTGACAAAACCGAGGGCATAATCACTCTGATTTCCCACCTGAGACATAGTGAATGTTTCTATTTTAATTTTAAACAGGGACAGGACAAAGCTGGACTAGTCTTTCTCTCTAGTAAAAGCAGCCAAAAAGCATTAGATCATTTCTCCCCAGCTTCATTTTTCCTTCTTCTCCCTTTTCTTAATCCTTCCATGAAACAGATACCAAAATCAGAGTTCATCATTCTATAGAAATATGTTCCCGTCTGTTTTCTCTTCCCCAGACACATATTTTGATGCTGCAATTTCCCACATCATTATTTTGGAATGAAAAGCTTTTGATAAATCTCAAATTGCAGGTTGTCCATCCCCCTCATTCCTTCTGGTGTGTGCACTTGGAACATGCTATAGAGAAATGAAATCCAGAGAGGAAAGGGGAGACAGAGACGGTATGATTTGAACAACAAAAAAGGCAGGGCTAGATTTCTCTAGAGCTCAGAAATGTATGTTGACCAAAAGGTCAATGTGGCACACAAGGAAAATAAAATAAATTTGAATAAGAAGGAAACAAAGGACTCACTTTGACCAGGGATGCTAGCACTATTAGGGGTCATTCAACTAATCACTTATATTGAAATAAATGTGGCATAGTCAGTGGGTGCAACTAATTCAAGAAATGAATGCTTATATTTCTAGTGCTGTGATAATTCTGTATTGACATAGCATCCTTACCAGTGAGAGCCTGATCCTAACTAGGACCACTATGCAGAATAATAGTAATAAAAGTGGATGCTTGAGCATTTGCAAATAATGTATGTTGATATGTGCATATGGCTCAAATAGTAACTCTGCTGTTCTTCATCAGGAACCTTAGAACCATAGAGTTCTAGAACTGGAAGGGACCTCAAGAGATCATCGAGTCCAGTCCCTTGCCCTCATGGCAGGACCAAGCACTGTCTAGATCATCCCTGACAGGTGTCTGTCCAATTGGCTCTTAAATATCTCCAGGGATGGAGATTCCACAACCTCCCTAGGCAATTTATTCCAGTGTTTAACCACCCTGACAGGAAGTTTTTCCTAATGAACAAACTAAACCTCCCTTGCTGCAATTTAAGCCCATTGCTTCTTTTCTTGTAGAAGGAGCACTGCACATAGAACTGGGTGTTTGTGAAGTACTGGGTCATCTAATCCTGGCAGAGTACAGTTAAGGGACACGATAGTAAAAATACAAGGCATGTGCCTTGCCCACACTCTAGGCCCACTGGTGGAACTGTGTAAGTGTTTTCCTCACAACCAGGTTTGCCTCCTTTAAGGCTGGAATCAGGCTTGATCCTTCTAAGGAAGTTTGCCCGTGAAGTCCAACTTGCTGTACATAAGAAAATGTTATTTCCATACAGAGCCAGCTAATCTGAAATACAAAACTGAAAACTTGCAGAGGAAACATCATTGCAACGCAGAGGGTCCAGGCATTTGCTGTCTTCATCTGGCAGGGTGGAAAGCTGGTGTTTCAAAGTAGGAATAAGATCCTCCGGAAAAGGGCTTTTTTTCCGGAGGATCGGGGCCAGTGTAGACGCTCTTTTCCGGCTTTTCTAAAAGCCGGAAAAAAGCGGCGGACATTTTTATTTAAATGCCGCGGGGGATATTTAAATCCCCCGCGGATTTCCCTATTACGACCTGTGAAATTAACATGCCCCTTTCGGAAAAGGGGCCAGTGTAGACGAGCCCAGTGTGTTCTGTAGCTGAGTGTGTCAATGTTCCCATGTTTGCCTACACAGCCAACATCTCGCGGCACAGCATACCAGGGCCCAGACAGCTGAGAAGTGACAAATGAACACTAGTTTATACTTACAACTAGTGTCTTATTAGAACACATTTCAAATATATGTCTGTTTTGCTTCATCACTCCAGCATGCAGCACACAGACTGTCAACACTGGTTCAAACCAGATTGCTAAATTGTAAAAGTGAAAACCCGGAATGGTGGAGACTACAAACATTAATGGAGCTGAAATCAAGGCTCTATGTAAACCATGGACTAGATTTATAATCACAGTGACTGCATCATTAAATCTGAGCATTTAGGACACTACATATATCCCAGTTGGTTCAATAAGAAATATTGAGCTACAACTTTGCTATCACCTGTGATTCCGTCTCAGTAAGCAGAAGATCCATTCAAACATTCAGTACTGCCTAAGACTGGAGTCCTAGTGCAAATTGAAAAATGGTCTCAGAATATTTTGTACCACAAATTCCTTCCTCGGCCAATATTTCCATGAGGAACTGCAATGACACTGATTTTTTCATAACAAGTAATAAGTTGTTGTTACCTTACTCAAAGGTAACTATAGACCATGTATTTACATGAATCACCAGCAGGCTATTAATTAAAGGTAATTATTGCAATTGGTGTTTTTCAGAAAAACAAGACTGTTTGGGACATTGATGATCAGGTGGGAATGACATTGACAGGTATGTAGAGAGCCTACAACTGGGACAGTGGAGGTACTGCAAGTCAGCAATGAAGTGCAGACACACCTCCACAGCAAAAATCCTAACCTATCTCCTTATAGTCTGCCTTAGTCGAAGTAGAGCCACTAGCCTTTCTGTTCTAGGAAAGAGAGATTCTACAAACTCCAATGTTACATATCTATCTATCTATGTTATACAGTCTATGGATGTAACTGGAACTGATTTTTCTTCTCCCAAAGCTCAGAGTGGCCCATCTTTCCTACTTTATTCAAATCCAGAGCAGCTGGTCTTAGATTGTGTGGCTTTGAAACAGGAGCTGCTTAAAGTTTCAGATCAGCTTTGTACAGTGCCAAGCCAGCTTACAGGGATGAAGCTCAGCTCAGATTGACAGCACCCTCTGCTGCTCATTCACAGAAGGGAGAGGACAGGGCCTTCACTGACAATGTGCTCAACAGAGTATATTTTGGATTAGGTATGCAGGGGTTTGGCCATGCCACTTCCAGTAGTGTTAAATCCCCACAGAGCTCAGATACTGCACAAATGTGTGCCCTGAACCCACTGCTACCTAAAATTGCGTATGTGTGAGAAAAAGGCAAGTGGGAGTGGGGAGCCACTGAGGGAATGTCTACACAGCAACGTTATTCTGAAATAACATAGTCAGCATCTACACTGCAAGCAGTTATTTCAGCATAATGTCAATATAATCTCACGCTGGAGGACTTCTTATTCTGACTCCTGTAACCCTCATTTTATGAGGAGTAAGGGAAATTGGAGGAAGAGTGCTCTTTCTTGGACTCTCTGCTGTATAGACAACACCAAAAGCCAATATAAGCTATTTCGACTTAAGCTACGCAATTGACATAGCTCAAGTTGCATAGCTTATTTTGGCTTTAGCCCTGCTATGTAGACATACCCTGAAAGTCCTCATCTGTTTCAAGAAAGAGGAGGAAAATTAGTAGAGAATGAGGCATCCTTTGCTTTGGTAATTCAGGTGTAAACAGTGTGGTTGTGTCTACAAAATCTTGCCACCTGTCTACACTGGCCGTGAGTATTTGATGTTCTATTGTATGAAATCAGTGCTTCTTGCGCAAATACACTGACGCTCCCACTCAGGGATAAGTCCTTTTGCGCAAGTGTTCTTGCGCAAGAGGCCAGTGTATACAGGTAACATCAATTTCTTGCGCGAGAAAGCCTGATGGCTAAAATGGCCATCAGAGCTTTCTTGCACAAGAGAGCGTCTACACTGGCACGGATGCTTTTTGCGCAAAAGCACATCTTTTGCGCAAAGGCACATGCCAGTATAGACGCTTTCTTGCACAAATACTTTTAACCGAAAAACTTTTCCGTTAAAAGTATTTGCGCAAAATCATGCCAGTGTAGACGCAGCCTGTGTCTTTCCTCACATGGGTATCTGGAATCCTCTTTGCCACCAGGCATAAGCACAGCCCATGTCTTTCACTGCCTATGTTGTACAAATAAATATATGGAGGAAATAGAAATGGAGCCTTTCTGCTGTAGAACACTAGTTATAATCCAGCCCAAGCTGGTGGTAACTACAAATACTTAACAGTAGTTCACAGAGTTCTACAAAGCACTTTGCAGATATTACCTAATTAGTTCTCATAGCACCTGTGAGGTTGGTCAGCAATTATTTTTCCCATTTTGCACACGGGGAAACCAATACAAAGAGAGACGAAAGATCAGCTTTTTCAAATGGACACACCCAAACCCATAAGTACATGGAGATAAATAGCAGAATTGTAGCTCCTGCTCATTGGAACAGCAGGCAGCTCAGTCTAATAACCCCCTTTGTTTTTAATTTACTGCCATTTAGGGGTTTCTGAGCCATTCCTTGGGGGCAGGTATCCATACATTAAAAAACAGCATGATACTGATCAGTACTCCTGGTGGCCATCTCAGTGGAGAAGCCTAGAAGACAGTGGACAACAGAATTATCTTCTGACCTGTGGAGCTGGCCTTTCCAAGTGGCATTTGAACGGTTTGGGTAGTGGGGGAAGGGAGAGAGATGGGAACTATAGGAGGTGAGGCTGCTCTGTTATGCCCCCTACAGGGATTTGTGTTTTATTGCAGGGTCGCCTGTGCTGTAAGTGCGGTATCAGTCTCAAAACAATCAAATGGAAAAAACAGCAACTCAGGATTTGGCTACCTGAAGAAGAGACGAAGTAAAGAGGAATAAAACCCTTCACACACGAGGCCTGACCTGCAGGGCTGGCTCTAGGCACCAGCAAATCAAGCACATGCTTGGGGCGGCGCATTTCCAGGGGCGGCATTTCCAGGTAAGCAGCCGCCCATGGCAATGCCTGGTCCCGCCCCGCCCCGCCCCCCCAATTTTGAAGGGCCATAGGAGCTCAGCTCTGGCTGCAGGTCCCCGGGAGCTGGCTGCGGACCATGGCGCAGCCAGGCTCCACCCCGCTCCGCCGGCTCCAGTCCTGCCACAGCCTCCGCCCCTTCGCCAGTGAGAGACTGCTCCTTGCCGGCCGCCCAGCTCACTGTGCCCGCCTCACGCTCCTCTGGCTCCGCACCGCCCATTCCCCATGCCACACCTGTTCCCCGTACCCTGCTCCCCTGCACTCCTGTCCCCCTGCTCTCCCTGGGTATGTCTACACTACAAAGTTAGTTCGAACTAACAGACATTAGTTCGAACTAACTTTCATAGGCGCTACACTAGTGCTCCGTTAGTTCGAATTTAATTCGAACTAGCGGAGCGCTTAGTTCGAACTAGGTAATCCTCATTCCACGAGGATTAAGCCTAGTTCGAACTAGCTAGTTCGAATAAAGGGGTGTGTAGCCCCTTAATTCGAACTAGTGGGAGGCTAGCCCTCCCCAGCTTTCCCTGGTGGCCACTCTGGCCAACACCAGGGAAACTCTATTGCCCTCCTCCCAGCCCCGGACCCCTTAAAGGGCCAAGGGCTGGCTACGGTGCCCGTGCCAGGTGCAAGCCTGCCAGCACCCAGCCAGCAGACCTTGCACCTGGCACGCCATGAGCCACCCACCCGATGCCCCCCAGCCCTCCCCCTCTTCCCGGGACCAGGCTGGCGGCTCCCGGGAGCTTGCCCAGGACTGCAAGAGGCGGGCACCCGCCTGGGCTAGTGCGGACATCGTGGACCTCGTCCACGATCTCCGCACTAGGCACAGGAAAGTGGCCGGCTTGGGCAGGATAGCTGCCAGCCTGGCCACCCAGGAGCAGGTGTGCAAGAGAATCAAGGGGGTCCACTGAGACCCCCGACCCTGAGCCCTAAGCTTACAATGGCCGTCCTGGGTCAGACCAAAGGTCCATCTAGCCCAGTAGCCTGTCTGCCAACAGCGGCCAACCCTAGGGACCCTGGAGGGGATGGACCGAAGACAGTGACCAAGCCATTTGTCTCGTGCTATCTCTCTCCAGCCTTCCACAAACTTTGGGCAGGGACACCACTCCTACCCCCTGGCTAATACCACTCCATGGACCCAGCCTCCATGACTTTATCTCACTTCCCTTTCAACTCTGTTCTAGTTCCAGCCTTCACAGCCTCCTGCAGCAAGGAGTTCCACAGGTTGACTCTTTGCTTTGTGAAGAACAACTTTCTGTTACTAGTTTGAAGCCTGCTACCCATTCCTTTCCTTTGGTGTCCTCTAGTCCTTCTTTATGGGAACTAATGAAGAACTTTTTTGTATACACCGACTCCACCCAACTCCTGCTTTTAGAGACCTCTATCCTGTCCCCCCTCCGTCTCCTCTTTTCTAAGCTGAAAAGTCCCAGTCTCTTTAGCCTCTCTTCATATGGGACCTGTTCCCAACCCCTGATCATTTTAGTTGCCCTCCCCTCTCCCAGCCTCTCTCTTCCCCTCTCCCAGCTCCTTTTTCCAGTCTCCCCCAGTTTTGTTCAATAAAGACAGATTCCATTTTGGAAGACACATTATCTTTATTTTGTACATCAAGAAGAGGGGCTAGGGAAGGGTAAGTGGAAGGAGGTGAGGGAGAAATGGGGCACGAGTCCCCGATGGGGAGGACTGGGCTGGCTCTGCGGGCTTCTGGGGGTGGAAGCTCTCCTGCAGCCCCCCAATTGCCCCCTCTCCCCAGATGGCAGCCTGCGGCAAGTGCAGCCGGGCTGATGGCTGAGTGCTGTGATGTGCCCAATGTGGGTACTCCGGGCAATCCAAGCCAGGACTGCTTTGCAAGCGGGGCACCCCTGAGAACTGTCTGTCCGGGGTGGGGGTCGGGTCCCTTTAAGCACAGCCCTCGGCTAGCCTGAGGCAGCAGCTCTACGCTCTAAGTCCTCCTCTGATGCCCTGCCGGCACTACTTCCGGCCATCCTTAACCCCGCTTCAGGGTCCACTTAATGTGGACGCGCTAGTTCAAATTAGCAAAACGCTAATTCAAACTAGTTTTTAGTTCTAGATTCGTTAGTTCAAATTAGCTTAGTTCGAATTAGCGCTGTAGTGTAGACATACCCCCTGTTCCCTGCGACTCTCTGGCTCTGTGCTGCCCTTGCACCCTGCACCCTGCTCCCCCCGATCCCTTCGCCCCTCTCGCTCTGTGCCGCCCGTTCCCTGTGCTGCTCCTGCACCCCGGTCCTCATGCCCCTCTGGCTCTGTGACCCCTCTGCACCCTGCAGCTCCTTTTCCCTGCGCCCCTCTGGGTCTGTGCCCCCCATTCTCTGCACTGCCCCTGAACACCAATCCCTCTGCCCTTCCCATTCCCTGAGTCCCATTCCCTTTGCCTCCCCTGCACCCTGCACCCTGTTCCCCCCAATCCCTGCATCCCCCTGGCTCTGCGCCTGCCATTTTCTGCACCACCCCTGTATTCCCCACACTGTTCCCTGCACCCCTCTGGCTCTGCGCACCCCAGTACCCCAGTACCCCTGCTTCCCCCGGTTCCCATGCCCCTCTGGCTCTGCGCCTCCCATTCGCCACAGTGAATCCTGCTCTCTGTGTTCCCCATGCCCCTCTGGCTCTGTGCTGTCCCTGCACTCTGCTCCCCCTTTGGGTCAGGAGTGAGGGGTGCTTGTCCATAGGGAGGGGCTGGACAGGTCAGGGAAAACGCTGTTGTGACCCAGCAATGAATGAAAGGGGAGAGGGAGTTTACTTGAAGCGCCTTTGCCTTTATGGAAAAGAAATTATTAAAATTATATTTGCTATTTATAGGGCTAAAATGCTGGGACAAAAACAAAAACGAAAACAAAAAAAAATTGCAAAGTGCAAACATGTGTAAAAGACAACAAAAAGGGGGGTGGGGGGGCAAAAAACCTAGAGCCGGCCCTGCTGACCTGAGTGTGACGTTCTGGATTGGTCCTAAGGAGCTTCTCCTCTGTCCCAGTCTCATGCACCTCTGCCCCTGAGCAAAAGCAAGTGAGCCTTGAATTGGCCCTCTGGTTCTTAATTAGTCAGTATTCCATTCTGGCCCTTCTAGGTCTCTGAAGGACTATCTTCTTGGTTGGTGGTCTGAGTGGACTTTCCTTGGATGGGGATTGCCAGGCCACTGTTGACTCCGGCCCAGGGCAGAAAAGGCCTAATATACCCCCCTCACAGGAAGGTGGTACTGCCTTGTACTGCCCTATCTCCTCTGTGCATATAGAACTTCCTCCTCTTGTACCTTTAATCTGCCCTTTAAGCTACCAGCTATATATATGAACATTTTTTAACCTATAAAAAACATGCATATTCCAAAATTACTGGCTTTCCTATTTGGAAAGAAAATAACAAACTCATCTGCCCGTCAGAATGTGTTTAAAGGGTTCTACCTAACATAGAGCTAGCTCAGAGACCAACCTTATTCCCTTTGGATCACGTACCTGATGCCCCTTGTCTCCAGCTGAACTTGGCCTATAGCTCGAGCTACACCTACACTTTGTTTTAAAGATTGATGCTCTTGTGTGATAGATACTAATATTTCGCTGTTCAGAGTCCCTTGCTTTATCCATTCTGTGCTAATGATCCTCCTCTTCTCATTAACAAGGAAGGTTCCCCAGAAAGGAGATATGTCTACAAGCCCAAATAGAACATCATCCATCCATGTCTCTTCGTTCTCTGCACTGTCAGTGCCCAGAAAGAAAAAAAAAAGCCTACGCTGGACTGAAGCACAAAGTCATCTAACCCTGGAATTAATGGAAAGAGACAAGAACGTTTGTGGAATGGTATTGACAGTGGGGCCAACAGCTTCGTTGGGTCCCTGGGAAAGATGGGAGGGAGCCCAGCTCTGTGATCCTGGAAGGGGCAGGGCCTTGGGTGGAAGGCACAGGCTCGGGCAGCCCATAGCATGCCACATTACCCTCCAGGCAGCCCTTAAAGCCATAAAAGTGCACCGTGATGCTGCTCCAGCAGCAATTTAAAGGGCCCGGGGCTCTGGCCACTGCTGCTGCTGTGGTAACGGAGGCAGCGGTGGGTGGTGGCTAGATCTTTTGAATTGCTGGGCATTAGGACAATTGCCCGCTTTGGTTCCTTGTCAGTGGTTCTGGGTATTGAGGAGGAGGATACAATAGAATCGAGCTACCCAAGTAAGGATTGGAACCTCAGGGTACTCCCGTGAAGTATTAGAAGCTAAGAATAAAAAACACTAAGGCTGACTTGATATGTGCAAGGGAAGTCCAGCACTGATTAAGAGTGATGCAGTTACATGCTGTCACTGTCAGCTCTCTGCAGTGTGAACTCCTAAATTCTCCCACACTAAGCAAGTTTGGACTAGATGAGGAACCTCCAGCAAGTAACAAGATATTTCAAGGAAGTCATGTTGGTCATTCATAGAAGGTGCTTTTCCCTATGCATCTGATCTCACTCAACACCCCAATCTCACTCTATACCCCTATCACAGACCTGATGTAAAATCAAGGTCTCGATGTTCCTCTGTCCTTTTCCCAAGACTACGACTTGTTAAATCTGGTAGACTGGCTAAATTCCAGTTCAGATGATTAGATTTTGCCTACATACAATCTCACTGTAGTTCAAACTGGGGTTATTCTTCCCTTCCCTTATAAATAAAAACTTGATGTTGTTTTTGCTGATATAGAATGGGGGTTGGATTCCACCCCAGAAGTGTTGCATTTCAGCAGCGAGTGAGCAATCCCTTAGAATGCCATGAGTAAAGCCCTGTGGGATTCTCTGTAATAAAAGGAGCTATATAAATCTCGGTTATTGCTATTATTACTTTCTCCTGCATTATCCATAAACTAAATGGCTAGGTAAGTTGATTTTCAGGCTGCTTTTCATTATTCGCTGAACAAAGCTACCTGAAAGTTCCTGACTATTACTTATGTGAAATTTAATTTGGTGTCTAATAGACCCCAGCATTGAAAGCAGGCAGTAGTCTGTAATCATCATAAAGAGACCTATATTTACTAGGTAGTAACTGGGGACTCTCATGGACATTGTGGTGTTCTCACCCTCTGATTATTTATTCTAGTTTTGTAAAGTTCTTATAATTCACTTTAATGCACAAACCTTTTCTTCCTCTGTAATTAAAACTCACATGCCCAGATCATGTTTCCCTCTCCAGCTGCTTTTTATTATAGGGGGAAATCAATTAGCAGTATCAGGCCATTGTAGCATCTATCTGATCATCCTTTCTGGAGCCCCCCATATGAAGAGGGCACATTCAAGGGAAAGGGTGTCTGTGCCCAGGCTATTCATAGTCCCTTCTAATCCATGGTCACTGGTAGCTGACACAGAACTAGCCCACTCTACTTTACATAAGAAGCCAGCCTGATCCATTCCTCACTGCACATTTTCCACTGGACTTGCTTAGCCACCCCACCTCATTATTACTTTCTCAAAGCCTGGGGTGTGAACCTCCCATAAATACCAAGGGTATATCTAAACTATATCCCTCTTTCGACATTTCAAAATTGCAAATGAAGCCAGGATCTGAATTCCCCAAGCTTCATTTGCATAATCACCATTTCAAAAGTGAAATCGCGGCCTAGGTGTGGTTCTTTTGAAAAGAAAAGCCTTTTTTTGAAAGATCCTGTACTCCTCAAAAAATGAGTTTTACAGGATCTTTCAAAAAAGGCTTTTCTTTTCAAAAGAACTGCGTCTAGACTGTGGTTTCACTTTCAAAATAGCGTTTTTCAAAAAAACGCCGTGATGCAATTATGCAAATGAAACACGGGAAATTTAAATCCCGGCTTCATTTGCAATTTCGATATGTCTAATTTACATTCCTCTTTTTAAAGATGGATGTAGTCTAGACTTAGCCCAAGTCAAACTCTGGAACTCTAGTGTTTGAGTGGGTCCAAAATCAAGTAAAATGTGAGTTTTTTCATTGCTAGTGATGAGCAATGCTTTAGGAGAGAAACTAAGGGTATGTCTACACATCAAAATTAATTAGAAATAACAGCCATTATTTTGAATTAACTTTCCTAGCATCTATACAGGCAAACCGCTATTTCAAAATAAAATTGAAATAGCAGGGAGCTTATTTTGAATTTGGTAAACCTCATTCTACGAGGAACAACACCAAATTCAAAATAGCTAATTCGAAATAAGCCTGTGTAGACACTTATTCCAAAATAGGGGGCCTCCAGCCCTTCCCAGTTTCCCCGGTGGCCACTCTGGGCCAAAGCAGGAAAACTCTTCTCCTCTCCCCCGGGCTCGGAGCCCTTAAAGGGGTAGAATCTGGCCACACTGTATGCCAGAGCCAGGCCTGCCAGCAGTCGCTGCCCCTCACCCAGTGGCCAGAGAATGAGCTGGGCAGCCAGCTGTCCCCCTGCCAGTCCCCCAGCTCCCAGGAGCCAGTCAGGGGCCAGAGACAGCGGGCACCCTCCTGGACTAGTGTGGAGATCATGGACCTCATTGAGGTTTAGGGGGAGGCCTCCAATGTCCATGATCTCTGCACTAGATGGAGGAACGCTGCTGTCTACGGACGCATAGCTGGCATCATGGCCACCAAAGGCCACATGCGCACACAAGAATAGGTGCGCATGAAGATCAAGAAGCTGCGGCAGGCATACACCAGGGCCACTCAGGGCAGCTACTCAGCAGGGGCAGAGACCTGCCCCTAATTCGATGCCCTGGACCACATCATGGAGGGCAGGATGGTCCATGCCACCCCAGAAGGCAGTGATCCTGGACCGGAGGGCCCTGACCAGGGCGCAGAGGAGGAGCCTCCATGGAGGGTGCCATGCTGGCCAGACCCCCGAGCTGTCCCAGCAGCGGAGTCACCAGGGTCATCCAGGGAGGCCACACATGCAAGTGCCATCACTGTCCCCTGGGGTGGCATGGACCGTCCCGCCCTCCATGATGCAGTCCATATCCGGGGGATATGATGGGTGGGGAGGGAGACCAGGGATCGCGCGCATGGGCCTTGCTTACCACGGATCACGCAGCAACCTGTACATGTGCAAGCATGTGCCGTGCCATCCCTGGGCAGGTGGCTCCAGCTGCCTGCCACACAGGGGCCGTGGCCTGATAGCCAGACGAATGTGTGAAGAGATCTGACATGCTCCTGACTATGGGGTGAGACACAGCAGGATGCCCTTCCTTCACAAGCCCCCTCTACACAGAGGCAGGGGACATCTCCCCCCACCTCAGCCACACTATATACAGCACAGTGGCATGGGTGCGGTCCTGGGGCAGCTCCCACTCCCGGGGATAGCCGGACATTCTGACCATGGCCTCTGTGCAAGCACAGTGGCTCTGGCGGTGCAGGGCACGGTCATCCTCACCTTGCAGAGGGGGACTGGGATTCACCCACTGTGTCCCCAGAGAGAACTGACCACTTCTCTTCTATCTCCACAGCCGCACCAGCTGCACGTGCAGGGCGCACCACCCCGCTTGGGACATCCTCCCGCACCTGAGGGCTCTGCAGGTCCACCATTACACTGCAGGGGTACTGACAGCAGCACCTGGGGGCCTTGTGAGCCCTGCACCGTACTGTGGAGCAGTGGGTGCAGGACGAATGGGAGTTCTGGTGGGAGCTGCTTGCCCAGAGTTGGGCCATCTGTGCCCATCTTCAGACCCTGGTGCAGAGCATGTTGCCTCGTGCTGTTCCAGGGCCTGCTGCCTCCCCAAGCTGCCACTCCTCCTCCCACTCCCTCTTCCCCTCCCGCCTCTCCCTCCTCAACCTCCACACCCTCCACCCCATCCCACCGGGGACGCCGAGGCCCCTGCACCCGCTGTACTGAGAGACAGTTGGCCCGGCAAGACCTCCACCAATGAGTCCTGAGCTTCCCCTCCCCCTTCTTCCCCTTGCTTCCCCCTTCCAGCTCCCTCCTCCCAGTTTCCACCCTCCCCTCTCCCTCCTCCTCATCGAGGTAGACAAGCAAGCAGGGAAACATGAGAACTGGCTGGCCAGGGGGGTCCCTTTAAGCACAGAGCTCAGATAGGCTCAGGCAGCAGCCCCACACAGTGGGTATATGTCTAGACTACATGGCTTTGTCGACAGAGCCATGTAGATGAGTTTACTAGACATAGGAAAATGAAGTGGCAATTTAAATAATCGCCACCTCATTTACATCAAAAATGGCCACCGCGCTGTGCCGATCAGTTGTTTAGTGGCACAGCGGGGCAGTCTGGACGTGCCGCGGTCGACAAGAGAAACCTTTGTTGACCGCTCCATTATGCCTCGTGAAATGAGGTTTACCAGAGCAGTCGACAAAGGCTTCAGTTGTCAACTGCGGAGTGTCCAAACTGCCCCGCTGTGCCGCCAAACAGCTGATTGGCACAGCGCAGCGGCCATTTTGATGTAAACGAAGTGGCGATTATTTAAATCGCTGGTTCATTTTCCTATGTCTAGTAAACTCATCTACATGGTTTCGTCGATGGAGCCATATAGTCTAGACATAGCCAGTAAGTCCTGACCTGGTGCCCTGCCAGAACTGGTTCCGGCCAGCCTTAAATGAGATTCAGAGTCCACTCAGTGTGGATGCGCTATCTCAAAATAGCAAAATGCTATTTCGAAATGCATTTTGTATGTAGCCGCGTTATTTTGAAATAAGCTCTTTTGAAATAACACTGTAGTATAGACATACCCTAAGAGAACAACAGTTCAGTTTCCTGAGGGCTGTAATACTTTTGACTAATTCCAGTTTTTAAGCTTGCTATGAGGGTGGCTGGGTTCTGTTTAGTGCCCAGTAATATCCTTGCAGGTCAGATTAGATGATCTAGTGATCCTTTCCAGCCTAAAAACTCTATGGCCCTATAACACTAGGAAAGATCACATCTCCACCATGTTTCTAGCCCTGCCATGGCCAAATCTATAACAGAAACAAATGCCAGGGCCACTTCATACAGATAATTGAGCCAGATCATTGGGAGTGGGATCAGGTTACTAGGGAGTCAACTGGCTTCTGCCAGACCAGAGGTAGTCATCCTTTCCCAGCTGTGCCAAGTTCAGCCTCCATACTCTTTCTTTACAGTTTGACTTAAAGAAAACACGATCAGCATTTCCTGCCTGCATGGTTATATGTGGGTAGGGACACTTATCACAGGACAGCAGTAACAGATAGCTGGGAAAATGGCAATCCTTTTGTAGGAACTTCTTTAAATGACTTGGGTTATGTCTATTCATGGAGACATACTCCTGCTTGCTTTGCTCAAGCTAACATGCTAAGAATAGAGTGTAGCTGCAGCAACACGGGCAGTGGGAGGCATGAGCCACACCAACAACATACTCAAGTGCATATCTGAGATCCTACACATATACTCGTGATGGCTAGACCCTTCCATTGTTCAGGCCACCATGGCCACATTCTATTTTTAGCACAGTAACCCCACTGGAACTAACATAGATATGTCTTCTTGAGTGGAGAATCACCCCCCATCCTCCCCCAGTGGTGGAACAGGTTTGGTATACCCGGGCATTGCTTTTTGCCTTTCTGATTAACTCTGACCATAAAAGAAATATGCTAGCCATAGCTCACTCTATAAAGGGCCATTCTAAAGTCCAATAAAAGATTTAGGTCAAATAGTTATTGACTGATTATATAGTGATCCAGTCCATGCAAGCTCACTAATTAATTTTCATAATTAGCTGTTAGCGCTCGAATGTTTGTGTTACTTTTACAAAGACACATGTCTCCAAGCAGTAAAAGGAGCTGAGTATAGAAAGCTTTTGAGGTAAAAAGAGCTGTTTAAAAGCCTTATCTAGACGAACCAGCTGGAAACATAGACACTATCGGAAACCTGTAAACTATCCCCTTAATGGGACACTAAATTGTGTGTGCTTTCAATCCCTTTTGTCATGGAGGTGACCATAAAGCTTTGTACTACAAAACACTGGAAACATTCACTTTTTACCTCCATGGGCCTTGGATCACTGCACAGTTGAGCAATTAGAAGGCAATATCCCTCTACCTCAGCCACAGGCTAACTGATATCCAGTTGGTCAGAGGATTTCAGCTCTTTGTACCAGGGAACTCCCCAAATCTAAGTAGGAGCAGCTCGAGTCCTTCGGCAGCAAGAGATTCTGAGCCAAGAGAGGAAGATTGGCAGACTGCACTCATAGCCACTTGCCTATATCTTTCAGGGGCGCATAATAAATATCATGTAGGGTGTTACAGCTGCAGCACATGCCACAGAAACACAAATACGTAAGGGGTTTCTGGGGTTTAAACATAGCCAGATGGGTGGAGAACAGAACACACAATATTAACCACCTCGCTTGGAGTTTTCAAGTGTGAACCTGAAAAGTCTGAGCAAAGAGTGAAGAGACACCACAACTAGCACAATATTCAAAGTGATATGGAAGTTGAGGAAGCCATTATCAACAGGTCTATTCTTCCTACGTAACACAGAGGTGATATCTGTTGCAGTCTCTGAGCTGTTGCATTTATCATGCACCTCTGTCCCTCTTCACCTGTATTGTGCCCACTAATCTACCTCTGCCAGGATTAGTTTCAACATTCCAAACCCACGGAGCTTCAAACTGTTGTCACTTTTTGTTAAAATCATCAAGCTGCCACAATTATGTCTCCTTTTCTCTGATGTGTAAAATTTTCCTATTAAAATGACATTAGTCCATAATGGGCAAGCCTTGCTCCTGAGAGAAGTTTAAGGTCAAATATCTCAGAACTCCTTGAGATCAGCTACTCCTGCCCTGCAGAGTCTGTGTCGGCATTGCTAAGCTAGCACAGGCCCTTAGTGTAGAAGTGGGATACGCTGACCAAAGGAAGAGCTCTGCCAGTCCAGGAATACCTCCTCCCCAAATGACAGCTATTTCTAGACTAGGGGGTTATGTCACTAGAGTGTGTCGTTTTTCTACAGCTCAGACAGAGATAGAAGTGCTGGTTAAGTTTTAAGTGTAGGCCAAACTTTAGAAATAGGAACTTCATAGCACTGGAAAAGGGAGAGTCCCATATTTCCATTGTGACAGGCTGCTTTTGTTTCAGCCTTGGAAGGGCTCAAGAATGGAAGTTTCAAAGCAAGGATGCTCATATAGAAAAAGCTATTTGAGAGAATCCTTAAAGGGTTTATTAGCTATTATTGTCTCTAGCCCACCGTCCTGTACAATTTGGACCAAAATCACCTGTCTTTGCAATTTACATGATGACCAATATTAGGGCACTTGTGAGGGTTAACTTTAATAATTCACTTGTGTCTTTGCCACATACAACGAAGCAGCCATCTCAAAAGCAAAAAGTCACTGACACTTCAGCTAATTAAGCCATTAGCTTCAAGCAAGATAGGGTCAATGATACCAAGAGAAGAAAGTTCTGATTCTGCCCACACAGGGTATGGGTGCCATATACATAATGGCCACTCCATTTATCCCCAGTGCTGAAGCAATAAATCCCATCATCTTCTCCAAAATGAACCCAGTGGTTAGGCACAATTCCAGACCACAGAGGTCCTACACTGAACCTGGTCAATGCTGGAACCAGGTGGTGAGCTGCCTCTCTTCTCTTATGGCTCCAGTCATGCTTCATCAAAGTGATAGGAACATCACCCTCTGAGGTACCAAAATGCAGGATTCATCAAATGTCAATAACTTTCCTGAAAACTAAAGTTTCATGTCAGGCCTTGTAGTCTGGTGGGGCCAGGAACTGAAGCCAAAATCTTGGTATACCCATGGTGCGGTAAGATTTACCCCTTGTTCTTGGAAGTCAAGCATATCGAGTGGGCTTAAATGGCATCATTTCAGACCTATTATGTGCTTCTCACCCCAGCTCTATTTTGTTATGGGTTTTTCTCCCCATCCCTAATACTTGTGTGTTTGTCCTTTTTGCCTGTTGATCCACCTTAGAGGACTTTAGAAAGGCTGTTTTGCAAGGGAGTTTTAATCTAATTAGAAGCCAAGGTACAATAGCCTCATTTCACAGAAAGTTCAGCATCAATAGGATCAGTGTGTGAGCAAAATGCAAAGCTGGAGAAGTGCTCAGTTAGAACAGAAAAGTGCTGGGTAACATGAATACAGCTGGCCTCTCTGTCTTTGCTTCTGTTTTCATGGTTTTGTTATCCTTCCCAGAAAAGTGCTATCTCCCTTTGTGTCCTGTGGAGAAGAATGGCACAAAGGAGAGAAAACAGCCTCTTGCCTTATTTTTATTATTCTTTAATAAAAACAGTAAATGATAGGAACTATAAAGCGTGAGCAAAGCTGATTGCCAACAAGATGCATCAAGTCTTTGCTGCTTCCTAGTGAAAGACATTCTGTGGCTCTTTATCATTTTTTTTCCTCACGTTTCTCCTATGGAAAAAAGCTTTTTTGATGTCTTTTGCTCTTTTTATATCTTTGCTTGAAGGAGAGGACTGAGAGGCAAAATGGACAGTAGGACTGAGAGAATGAATCATTCAGGTGTGTCTGCTTTAGCTGGTGCACCAGCTCTTCATTTTTACAGAGTTGTGTAGAAACTGCCACATGCAGCCTTCAGGATCCCATCGAATCCATATTGCATTGAACTCTACAGGAACACTTGCCTTCACTGGGAGATGGGCTGAGCCCCATGGGTTAGTTTAAACACAAACTAGTATCCTTAACTAAATCAGTTTCCTAAAACCTTGTTAATGATTTCTATGCATGTTTGTGTGTGAACACACTTCTTTTGAACTAAAAGAGGCTAAAGCCAACTCATTAAGGGTGGGGGAGGAAGAGGGGGGACAAACAGAACTGTAGTTACACTGACTTTTGCCATTTTTATTCTGGATTGCAAATAGCCCTATGTGGACTTGTGCCAAAATGACCACAAGAGAGAGACAGTGTAGGTGAAGTCATATCTTGTATTGGGCCAACTCCCTCCCATACCTAGAGACAGGTTAGTGGAAAGGTCATGGATGTTGAAATGGGTTTTATCTCACTCCTTTTGTCTCTCCTTTTGGAAGCCTATGTGCAGAGATGACGTGTAAGTACAAGTTCTGCATTTGCTTCCCAAGAATATTGTGGAATCTATAATTCCAGTTCCCTGTTACTCTGAAATTCCCAGTGTGAAAATGAATGTCAGGGGCAACTTTTCTGTTTTTATTATTAAATTGTCCTCTAGCTAGAATGTTAGTGGAAATTCCACACAAAAAGGATACAATCAAGACCAGCTTGGCTTAACAAGGAGATCTTGCATGATCTCAAAATAAAAAAGGAGTCATATAAAAAATGGAAACTAGGACAAATATCAAAGGATGAATATAGGCAAGCAACACGGGAATGCAGGGGCAAGATTAGAAAGGCAAAGGCACAAAATGAGATCAAACTAGCTACAGGCATAAAGGGAAACAAGAAGACCTTTTATAAATACATTAGAAGCAAGAGGAAGACCAAGGACAGGGTAGGCCCACTGCTTAGTGAGGAGGGAGAAGCAGTAACAGGAAACTTGGAAATGGCAGAGCTGCTCAATGACTTCTTTGTTTCGGTCTTCACCGAGAAGTCTGGAGGTATGCCTAACGTAGTGAATACAAGCAGAGAGAGGGTAAGTTTAGAAGATAGGATACACAAAGAACAAGTTAAAAATCACTTAGGAAAGTTAGATGTCAGCAAGTCACCAGGTCCTGATGAAATGCATCCCAGGATACTCAAGGAGCTGATAGAGGAGGTATCTGAGCCTTTAGCTATGATTTTTGAAAAATCATGGCAGACAGGGGAGATTCCAGAAGACTGGAAAAGGGCAAATATTGTGCCCATCTATAAAAAGGGGAATAAGAACAACCCAGGAAACTACAGACCGGTCAGTTTAACATCTGTCCCAGGGAAGATAATGGAGCAGGTAATTAAGGAAATCATATGCAAACACTTGGAAGGTAATAAAGTGACAGGGAGTAGCCAGCATGGGTTTGTGAAGAACAAGTCATGCCAAACTAATCTGATAGCTTTCTTTGATAGGATAACGAGCCTTGTGGATAAGGGAGAAGCGGTGGATGTCATATACCTAGACTTTAGTAAGGCATTTGATACGGTCTTGCATGATATTCTTATTGATAAACTAGGCAAATATAACTTAGATAGGGCCACGATAAGGTGGGTGCATAATTGGCTGGATAACTGTAGTCAGAGAGTTGTTGTTAACGGTGCTAAATCCTGCTGGAAGAAGAGCGACAAGAATGATTAAAGGTTTAGAGAACATGACCTATGAAGCCAGGCTTCATGAACTGGGCTTGTTTAGTTTGGAAAAAAGAAGATTAAGGGGGGACATGATAGCGGTTTTCAAATATCTAAAAGGGTGTCACAAGGAGGAAGGAGAAAATTTGTTCCTCTTGGTTTCTGAGGACAGGACAAGGAGTAATGGGCTTAAAGTGCAGCAGGGGAGGTTTAGATTGGACATTAGGAAAAAATTCCTAACTGTCAGGGTGGTCAAATATTGGAATAAATTGCCATGGGAGGTGGTGGAATCTCCCTCTCTGGAGATATTTAAGAACAGGTTAGATAGACATCTGTCAGGGATGGTGTAGACGGAGCTTGGTCCTGCCTTGAGGGCGGGGGGCTGGACTCGATGACCTCTTGAGGTCCCATCCAGTCCTATGATTCTATGATTCTATGTTCAAAATAAATGTGTGAAAATTCTAACTCATATTTGCAGGAAATGTTTGTCACTGTTTGCCAAAGTCTGTCATGACAGTCACAGAAAGAGTATATCAAACATCAAGCAGGCAATGAAAATTATATGGATTCTGTAGTTTGTCTCCAGCATAACAAAGTTATGGAGCATATAACAATTAAGGTAGGAAGAACTAATTAAAACCACTGAATTTTGGTGCAACTACCACAAATAAAAAAAAACCAATAGTAATTCTGTTACACAAGCAAAAACATTGCTTCTCAAGAACTACAGTGAAATACTGTGCTCAGATGCTACTGTTTTTATTATTTATTGTGTACTGGTGATGATATGGGAGGCAGAAAATAGTTTGATAGCAAGACCTGAGGTGGAGCACACGGTGCTGGAGCTAGACGTGAAAAAAAATCATCCTTTGACTTTTAAAGTGAGCAAATTGAATCTGAGTGTTATTGACAAAGATTGAAAATGACACCAGACAAGATAATCTTTACTGCCACTTTTCTGAACTATAACTGTATTTTAATGGTAGGGGTAAAAGTCAAGCAGAATTCAGTGTAATAACCAAGACTCTCTAAAGATCAGCACTGTTCTGGCTTTGTCTCAGGCTTATCTGAGTGAGCCAGGTAATATTTTCTACTCTCTTTTCCAACCTAATCTCCTCTTTTATATGTATTACAGAACACGGTTTGGAAGAGCTTGGAGTCCCATGATATGGAGAGAGTACAGGGAAAAGAACAACCAAGTGTTACACAGCATTTCTTTTGGTTGAAAAAGACGGCTGGTGACATGGCATAATGAAGGGAACAGAACACTGAGACAAACACTCCGGAGCTTCAGAATCAAATTCTCAAGAAGCCTCCAAAAAATAAATCAGCTGCAGAGCTTGTGAACATCCCTGTTTGGGCCTTCAAAGAATAAATTTGCACACGCAACACTACAAGTCTGAAAGCAAAAGCAGGCTTGCCTGTGAATGCAGATTCTTGCACATGTGATTATTCATCTGAGCACAATGATGGGCTTATTGTTTCTTATTCCCATTGTCTCTTTTCTTTATTCTGACATTTAATGTTTTTTGGAATCCAGTCTTTGGGAATGTGTGGAAGTGCCAGCCAGAGTATAACAAACTGATGTGTAAGTTTTGCCCGTCCCTCAGAGTTCTGATGTGCAGAACCTCCCGTGCTTCCAGGCTTCGGCTCACACACAAACAGTGAACATACTTGAGTGTGAACTTGAAGCCTGACTCCAACTCTAATCTTGAGTCTGCAAATAACTCTGCCAATGCACTTCACATCTCACTGCAGTATTGCTTTGCTTTTCCAGTCTTACTCCAGTTCTGCTGATGCACCTCATTTCCAAAGTGCAGCCCCTATGCTATTTTAGTCCTGGGTTCCCAAGCAGCTCTGCCACTATGTATATATACAGTGATGGTACCCATAAAGCTACCGCTCTGAATTGGCTTTGAATACTAGAGATACAGCAGTCATGTGAAATAAAACAAGCTCTTCTCCCAGAGCATCTGAAGTACTTTGCAATTAAGGGCAGTAATTTCAAACTCCACATTACACTTGATATCCAGTTTGAACCCAAAGTAATGGGCATAGCTTAGACAAATTATTGTGAAGGCACAAGGAGCAATGGCAGAGAGAGCAACAGAAGCTCATAACAAAGTTCCTTCCTTTCTTCCTTCCTTCCTTCCAGTGCTCACAGTCTCTTTCCTGCTGATAGTCTTTGCTTTTGTAACACATTGACCTTACAAATGTGTCTACTGCTTTCCTGGAGAACGAGATCTCAAGAAAATTACTTCTTTCTTTCCAGTTATCTTTTCCTCCCTCTTAACATTCAGCTAACAGACTGCATCTCAGAATTAATTATTATTCTCCAGATTGCAGTCAAGACTTCAGAGCATGTTTCATGCCAAAAAAAAAGAGATAGAAAACATGATTAGAGACAAATATGGTGAAAAATAAAATATGAAAGGATTGAAATCTTCTTGTTCGGCACTGCAGTCTTTTATCCACCATGCTTCTGCGGGTCTGATCCAAACGTCACTGACGTCAATAGAGAGACTCCCATTGTATTCAATGGGCTTTGGATCAGGCTCCTGATTAAGTTTTCTTTCTGCTTCTTCACATGAGTGTAGATTTGATTGAATGAGTGATTTTTTTACCTCTTCTTTTAGATATTTAACAATTGGTGTTTCAGGGTGGTTGGAAATCCTATTATTTCTCATTTGTATATTATAGTAGCAGGTACCCTGTACATACACATAATAAGGGCTGATCCTTGCCCCCAAAGACCTTATAATTGAAGAAATAACACAAATGGCAGAGGATAGTATATAGTTTTATCCAAATTTGAATGGGGAACTCAGACACAGAGATTTAGGACTTGTGTCTTATTCAGAAATAAAGAAAAATGATACTCTGGGTGACAACGGAGAGATTTTTCAGCCAGTCCTTTGTGCACCAATGTTCCCTATGAGCTGTGAACTTGTGCAGCCACTCAGAAGAAATTCAAAAGTGCCCACAGCTAGGTTTTCTAAAAAATTCTACTAGTGGTGCACATTCAGACATGGCTCACTGGACATAAAATTATTCTACACACGGATGGAAAAATATGCATATGGATGGAAAAGATTAGAGAGAATATTGTTGTGCACCTCCTAAAACTTCCACTGTTTGGGCAAGTAAGGTCAAGAATGAGGAAAGGACAATGTGCAATTTTGATTGACAATACCACAGCACTCCCAGATTTCCCTTGACTGAAACACAAATTCATATTGTTAATGGATGAGATATAAATATAATTACTAGTGAACAGCAAATTATTCACAGCAAATAACTAATTAGACAATTTTTCTTGTTTTCTGTTTGCCAATTACCAGGAAACAGGTTTTGTAATTCTCAGATATGGGATAGCTCACAAATCATTTGTTACAAACGTTCAAGATTCAAATTTCAAAACTGAGGCTGTGTTGGTTAATTACATGTTCTGTGATAGTTTCCATGGCTCAACTCTTTGTCAAATATAGCTAAACACTGTCTCATTTCCATGCTAGCTTATTATTTCTTCTATTTGAGCCAAATACCCAAGGTGCTGAGGATCTGCAGCTTCCATTGTATTTAATGAGACTCACCAATGCTCAGCTGGTGCTTCACGCCTCTCAAGATTTGACCACCATGAAACTGCTATATGGAGAAGGGTGCTATATAAAACAGGGATGGCCAAAACTGTTACATATAGAAGACCTGATCCTATTGGATGCTGACCGCCTTAGTAGAAGGATGAACTTAGATGAGGGTTGAGACACTGAGCAACAGCTGCTCAGACCTGGGCTTAAAGTTTTACGGCTGCAAAAAGTAACATATACCTTTCTGTACAGAAATGTCCACAGGACTCAGCAAGTACTTCTACTTGTGCTGCAGAATATCACATGAACAGTTTTGGTCCAAGCCACAGGACTCAGATGTAAAATGCAGATAAATACTACTGTTACACACTCCAGTGCTTCCCTTTCCCTTCACTTCTCTTCTTTTGTTTCCCTCTTGCTGCTTATGCTTTCTGCCTATCACTGTCTGCCATTTCCCAAGCCCAAATGAGATTGGTTGGTGTCTGTATTTCCATATAAAACTGCACCTAGTGTTTTCTACCCTATAGGACCCTTCTTTTTCAGCAGGCTATAAATCAAAATGAGCAGGAAGTGACAGCGATTACAGAAAAGACAGATTCTAAAACAGCCAGCTACAGATTGCAATCTTCAGACAATAAACACTGCTGATAATAGTAATAACAAACCTATGTGCACTCACAGGCACACAGACAAACATGCACAAAAAAGCTCTCCTCCCCACCATAACATTTTGTTTAATAGATTATCATGGGTGTCTGAGGAGCCATTTTAGCAACTATTGTACAGCACTCATAAGACTGTCCTTCAGCTTCAGGCCCGACTGGCTAGCAGCACAGAGGCTTGGCAATGAGATAGCAGGGGTGTTACCGGTCAGGACTGACTTCATTTACAAGAGTTGAGTGTGGGCTGTGCATACTCCAGACCCAGGTTCCCTCTCATTTTTTCCATCCATGGGTATGTCTAGACTACATGGCTCCGTCGACAGAGCCATGTAAACTAGTTTACCCGACATAGTCAATGAAGCGGGAATTTAAATAATCCCCGCTTCATTAAAATAAAAATGGCCGCCATGCTGTGCCGACAATCAGCTGATCCGGCACAGCGCGGCAGTCTAGATGCGGATCGGTCGACAAGGGAAGCCTTTGTCAACTGTTCCTGTAAACCTCATTTCACAAGGCATAAGGACGCGGATGACAAAGGCTTCCCTTGTTGACTGATCCACGTCTAGACTGCCGCGCTGTGCCGGATCAGCTGATTGTCGGCACAGCGTGGCGGCCATTTTTATTTTAATGAAGCGGGGATTATTTAAATTCCCGCTTCATTGACTATGTCGGGTAAACTAGTTTACATGGCTCTGTCGACGGAACTATGTATCTCGACATACCCTACATTTGGAATAAAAATTATGTGCACTGAGGCATGTGGAGAAGTGCACCACCAGTGGAAGCACATGCTGCCAGCTGTGGGCACTCTGCTAATTAGCTGGCTGGCATTTAATCTCTCCTGGGTGGCTGCCCAAGTGCTCAACTTGCAGGAAATACTACTCCAGACCACAGTAGCAGGGGATACTGCAGATCAGAAGTGAGGCGAATTGGCAGAGCTAAATAAGGGGCCCAGGAGTGAAATGGCAGTGGTTGAAAGCCAGGACTGACAACTAATAGAACCATGTGGGATTACATGGAGTTGCTTGTCAGGGCTGGAGTACACTGCCTGATCTGGGGTTTTGTGGGGAGAGGAAAGCTTGCTCATGCTGCCTGCTGAACATAGCTAGTGCTATGGGTCCATGCTTTTCACACACCCCTCTCCCCTCACAAAATGCTCAAAAAGGTTGAAAGGAAAGGAATCAGGAGAAGCTTTTATTGAGGAGCTGTTAGTCAGAGATCGATTAATGACTGCCTGTGAACAATTGCCTCAGCAACAACTGGCACTGGCAGGGTTGCTACCAGTGAATATTCATTTATAACAGTAGAGATGCAAAAGGCCTCCATTAGCAGAGTGTTTTAGTAAATGGTGATGGGTTGGGGAAAAGTTTCCTTTTTTTTTCCACTCAAGATCATCTCATCTGAAGAAGTGGGTTTTGCCCATGAAAGCTCATCTCTCTATATATACAAAAACAATTTTTCCTGCGGGATGACAGAATGACATCATCACATCATCTGCATCCACAGGCCGGGGGGGAGGGGGGGGGGCAAGCATGGGCTATGAAAGCGCAGCTGGGGAAGGCAAGCCCCAGACATAGTCCCACCCATTTCACCTCTCTGGAGCCAAGCCTCACCCACTCCCAGCATAGTCCTTCCCAGAGGCTATGTGGAGAGCTGGGGGGTGGAAGGGGAAAGCTGCTTACTCCCAGAGAGAGAGGAGTTGGCAAGCAAAGCGGGCAGGAGGCACAGCTCCCAAGTGATTATTAGGGTTGCCAGATGGTTGAACCAAAAAAAAAAAAAATAAAAAAAACACTGAGGAAAAAATTCTGTTGAGGAAAAAAAACTCGGGGGGTTTATTTATTTTATTAAGCAAAATAAATCAATAAATCAATAATAAAACAGCATTAAAACAGCATGGCCCCTTTCAGAGTGAGCACAGAGATAGGAATAGGGGAGCGGTTGAGCACTAAGACTGACGTAGCAATTTGCTGGCAAAAAGCAGCAGTCTAGACGGGGATCGGTCGGCAATGAAAGCCTTTTCTGACCGATCCTGTAAACCTCGTTGCCTCTTGGCTGGGAAAAAAAAATCAGAAAATACCGGACATTTTAGGTGTCTAGTATTTTCTGAATTTTTTTTTTTACCAGACAGGAGGTGGAAATACAGGACACCTGGCAACCCTAGCAATTATCTACATATATATACAGAGAGAGAGAGAGAAAGAGAGAGAGAGAGTATTACTAGGGAGCTGCACCTGCTCCTTGCTAAAGACTTAAGACTATACATAGTTAGTCTCTTTAAGGCTGTGTCCAGACTCACGGTTTTTTTCGGGAAAAGTAGCCTTTTCCCGAAAAAACTTCCCCTGCGTCCAGACTCAAGCCGCGTTCTTTCGAAATTAATTCGAAAGAACGCGGCTTTTCTTTCGATGGCGGTAAACCTCAATTTACGAGGAAGAACGCCTTCTTTCAAAAGTTCTTCTTTCGAAAGAAGGCGTTCTTCAATATAAATAGGGCGTCTTCGAAAGAGAGCATCCAGACTCACTGGATGCTTTCTTTCGAGAAAGCAAGCCGCTTTTTCGAAATTTCTCCGTGCAGTCTAGACGCTCTCTTTCGAAAGAGGCTCTTTCGAAAGATGCTTTCGAAAGAGCCTCTTTCGAAAGAAGCCTGCAGTCTAGACATAGCCTTAGTGTATGTCTAGACTACATCCCTCTGTAGCCAGAGGGATGTAAATTAGACATACCGAAATTGCTAATGAAGCAGGGATTTAAATATCCCGCATTTCATTAGAATAAAAATGGCCACCGCTTTTTGCTGACACAGTTGGCAAGGAAAGCCTTTTCCGACCGATCCCTTATTCCTCGTGCAACAAGGTTTACAGGATCAGTCAGAAAAGGCTTTCCCTACTGACCGATCCCCGTCTAGACTGCCACTTTTTGCCAGCAAATTGCCATGTTGGCAAAAAGCGGTGGCCATTTTTATTTTAATGAAGCATGGGATATTTAAATCCCCGCTTCATTAGCAATTTCAGTATGTCTAATTTACATGCCTCTGGCGACAGAGAGATGCAGTCTAGACAGATCCTAAGGTGCCACCGTTTATTACTTGGTTTTTTTTTAAATCATAGAATCATAGAATACTAGAACCTGAAGGGACCTCAAAAGGTCATCAAGTCCAGTCCCCTACCCTTACAGCAGGATCAAGTACCAAGCTAGATCATTCCTGGCAGGTGTCTATCCAACCTGCTTTTAAATATCTCCAGTGATGGAAATTCCACAACCTAGGCAATTTATTCTGGTGTTTAACTACCCTGACAGGTAGGAAATTTTTCCTAATGTCCAACATAAACCTCCCTTGCTGCAATTTAAGCCCATTGCTTCTTGTCCTATCATCAGAGGCCAAGGAGAACAATTTTTTTCTCCCTCTTCCTTGTAACACCCTTTCAGAGACTTGAAAACCGCTATCATATTCCCTCTCAGTCTTCTCTTTTCTAAACTAAACAAGTCCAGTTCATTCAGTCTTTCCTCACGGGTCATGTTCTCTAGACCTTTAATCCTTTTTGTTGCTCTTCTCTAGTCCTTCTCCAATTTCTCCACATCTTTCTTGAAATATGGTGCCCAGAACTGGACACAATACTCCAATTGAGGCCTAATCAACACAGAGTAAAGAGGAAGAATGACTTCTTGTGTCTTGCTCACAACACTTCTGTTAATGCATCCCAGAATCATGTATGATTTTTTTGCAACAGTGTCCACTATGACCCCTAGATCCCTTTTAGCAGTACTGCTTCCTAGAAGAGTTGCTTCCCATTCTGTATGTGTGAAACTGGTTGTTCCTTCCTAAGTGGAGTACTTTGCATTTGTCCTTACTAAACTTCATCTTATTTACCTCAGACCATTTCTCCAGTTTGTCCAGATCATTTTGAATTATGCACTTATCCTCCAAAGCACTTGCAACCCTTCCCAGCTTGGTATATTGGCAAACTTAATAATCATACTCTCTATGCCATCATCTAAATTGTTGATAAAGATATTGAACAGAACTGGTCCCAAAACAGACTTTTGTGGAACCCCACTTGTTATGCCCTTCCAGCATGACTGTGAACCATTAGTAACTACTCTCTGAGAATGGTGCATAACTGGCTGGATAGTCAATCTTAAAGTAGCCCCATCTAGGTTGTGTTTAGTTGTTTTTAAAGTTACAGACTAACAGAGCTACCCCTTTGAGACTCGGAAAAAGTGAGTTTCCTGACAGCAGGCTGAGCTGGGTTCATAGCACTGAGAGCCCTTTCCCTCATGGCTCCCATTTAATCTCCCTCTCCGTCACTGTAAAACTCTCACCAGTCTTTATTTCCCTTCAATTATGTGTAAGGCTCCTTTGTTGTGAGTTGTGACTGAAGGTGCATCTACACAGCAGTGTTGTTTCAGAATAACTGACATTATTCTGAAATAACTTAGTCCGCGTCTACACAACAAACAGTTATTTCAACATAATGTCAAAATAATGTCGAGCTGGAGGACTGCTTCCTCCAACTCCTGTAACCCTCATTTTACAAGGAGTAAGGGAAATCGGAGAAATAATGGTCTTTCTTTGACTTCCTGCTGCGTAGACAGCGCCAAAAACCAAAATAATCAATTTTGACTTAAGATAGTTTATTTTGGTTTTATTTGCTACTAACACTCTTGGGCAGACTACATAGTTCACTGAATTACCCAGGCACAAACTCTGGAATGTACTTTAGAGCCCATGGAACCAGAGTTCCCACCTTTCCCTACCATTCCATATGTTGTTAAAAAGTGTCATTAAACTGTGACAGAAAAGGGTGACATTCAAAGAAGGAGGGAGAGAAGAGATTACAGCTGTAGACAGTGTCTTCACTGCCAGAAAAGATATGCTTTGACAGCAAGACAGCTATTTCAAGTTAGCTATCTCACTGTAAGATCACAATGGAGACAAGGGGCTATATCTTTTACCTCATTGTAGCTAGTTGAAGGAAATCTCAGATCAAGGACATGACTAACTACATTGAGATAAAAATTACTTGTACCTTGTTTTCACTAGGAATTTACACAGAAAGAGAGAGCTAACAAGTTAGCTATGTTGCTATTCTCATGCTGATTTGTTAAAACCATCAAAGGTCATGTCTATAGAATCTGACACGCAAGAGAAGAATCTGATTTCTTTGATTATTGCCTCTTGCAACATCAAAAAACACCCTCTTTGAATTAGCCTTCCCATTCACAGGCCAGAGTGTATCAGGGAGAGATGCAACCCAATATTTAAAAAGTCAGAGGCTGAGAGTCTCTCTAATCAGCCTGATGATTTTGTGGGGCAGTAAGTATTTATTGAAGGTGAAAGATGCCCATTGGAACACTTGACTTCACTCAAACAACTTCAAAATTTTGATATCCAGAAAGTCCTAAGTGGTGAGTATGGCGCTTGAAATGTTTCTGAGTGTAGTTTGATTGCATTCATGCTGGGATATATTGAAAAGCGAGGGCAGGAAAAGAGTACCACTGAGAGCAGGGGGCCTTTCTCTCAAGGATTTGCTCTTGTTTCTACTGGTACTTACCTTTGGTTTATTAGTCCATTAAGGGTGTATTATAAAATATGTTCTCCAGATTCATCACCAGCTCTTTTGTGTTTCAGTGTGTTGGTTTGCTATAGATCACACCCAAATAGACAGGACCATGTTACACTCAAAACATGGTGGAACAGGGCAGCAACCAAATCCATGAAGTACTGCTACAGCACACTAGATGCCAGGATCCTGCACAAATGAGATCTTTAATAGTTTTTTCTACGCTCCCATCACCATAACATCTAGCAAATTACAAAAATGGAGGGTGTGAGGGAGTGAAGAGAGGAGGGCCTGGCATTACAGGAGTTACATAAAGCCTTTTGGTTCAGCTAGCCCCGCCCCACTTTACCTGTAACCAATGCCAAGCCTGGAGAGAGGATAAAAGGAAGGAGCCTGGCTCAGACAGCTGCTGGCCAGCAAGGAGACAGGAGTTTGGTTGTCCACTTGGCCAGCCACAGGAGAACATAAGCCTCCAATCCCACCCCTCTTGCAACAAAGGGAGAAACCTGTTAGAACCCTAGCTAAGGGGAAAGCCTGGACTCTTCGGGACATACCCCGAATTCGAGGACTATACTCATATGGTTGGCTGAAGTTTCTAGGCTGGGACACCAGTGGCAGAGTTCTGCAACCCTTTTCTTCTAGTTGATTCTGGGACCTAACCACTAGGTCACCCCACTGCCAAGGAAACCCGGCCACAGAGGATGGTGTCTTCCACAAGTTCTGCATAACAGCACTGAAGCACACAGGAAAATATGATGGACCGGAACAGAGAATGCACAAGAACCTAATCCCGCTTTACTGTGTGTCTGCCAAACTAATCCTGCCTGCTAGTTGGCATAAGGCCAAAAGAGGAGCATGTAGCTAAGTGTCTCATTAGCATGATGAGGATTGCACTTAAACCCACATCTCCTCGGAAACACATTCTGACTTGCCTGCATCCTCACTCATTTTTATCTTACAGGAATGAGGGTGCATGTACAGAGACTGAGAAATACAGCATAGCAGACAATACACCTTGCCTTATCTGTATCTGGATTAGCTTCCACACCCCTTGCACAGGACACAACTTCTCACACACTGCTGCTTCCCACTCAAGAATATGCAACATTAAGGCTTAACACGATGTCAAGGCTGATTCCCCACTCTGGCATGATGAATGCAGAAGTGGGGGCCTGTAAAAGTACCCCAAAATCTTATCTTTCCAGGCTTTGGTATAAAACTTCCCCCCAAAATCCTAAAAACCTAGATTTTGGGGATAAAAATCCACTGACACCATCAAGTGCTTTTGAACCCATAAACAGGGGTGGACACTTGAAACCAACCCCAGGGCACCCCAAGCTCTTTTCTCCAAAGAGCTTGAAAAACGAAAGAGAAAATATAAACTGCAGTCTGTGGTAGCTGCCCTCTAGTCAAAGGCATGCACATCCCACAGACAGATTTTCCAGGATACAAAGCGAACCAATACCAGGTTAATAAAAAAAAAGAACTTTTATTATCATAACAATACTTCTGTTCCAAGCATAGTTGGATTGGCTAGAACAGTGGTTCTCAACTCGTTTCAGTCCACAGACCACCAGGCCAATCAAAAAATTTTCATGGGCCACCTCCAGCACATGTAGCACAGGATGAATGACACAGCAACTGCTCAGCATGACGGCAACAGCTACACTGATGCTCAGGGACTCAGACGGAAGTTACTGGCAACACAATGTGGTTGTGTCCTAGGTGACGCTATGGATGACGCTCCGCATGCTTGTGAACATGGCGTAAAACAACCTAATGGCGGCGCCTGCTCATGCCGTGTGACTTTGGACAATGTTCCTGTGGACCACCGAAAAAGTCACCATGAACCACCAGTGGTCCATGGACCACCAGTTGAGAATCACAGGGCTAGATGGTGAGAGCCACCAACTAATAAATTCATGGGGAATTTTCCCATGGGCTTCAAACTTAGTTAAAAAAGGGAGAAAACCCCATTTCTAACAGCACAGACATCAGATCCAAAGTCCCACAACAGAAAACAATAAAACCTAATGGATTTGTCTAAACTTTACCCTACTTACACATTTTGAAGAGTCTTTTTCTTGGAGAGAGACATGTCTTCTGTCTCCCTCAGTATCTAGAGTTCAAACTGGCCCAGAGACAAAGGAGGGAAAACCCCCAAATCCCTTTGTCCCAGTTTGAAATTCCTACCTGCATTTCTATTGGCTGACTGCTACCTGGCTAGGTACAGTTAACCCCTTAGTCCCCAGGCTGCTGGCCATCCCTCATGACCATGACACCTGCGTACAGTGGAAAGAGTTCCCATCCTTGGGTTAGCTCCCACCCCCCAATTTTGTCTTGATGATGCAACTAGGAAAGGAACCACTTTCAGCGTTAGGTATGAAGTGGTAGACACTGCAAGCTGTGGTGCCAGTTCTACCAGCCTTTTGGGCACATCACTAATTCCAGATAAATCCAGGACTGATGGGAAACCCACTGAAGTTAGGGAACGGAACTGCATGCCCCCTCCCCCCCCTCGTCCTCCCCCGGAGCAGCTCATACCAATCTTGACTTCAATAGTTATCTCAGTGGAAGCTCTCTTTGTGAACTTGGGTATGAGCCTAATTAATGAGTTAATTCCCTATTAATCTAGTCTCTTCTTTGTGTCTGTGTCATGATTAATTTAGTTCCAGTGAATTTCCTTTACTGGCTACAGAGGTGAAACATATTTCTTATCCTACTAAACTCCACTTTTGACCCACTTGCTGGGGGCTAAATGAAGGTGAATTCAACCATGCACTCAGTTCCAAAGCCGTTACAGCACACAGGGCATTTCTGGAGGACAGGAGTGAGCTTGGGATACTTGCACTCCCAGGATTCATTTGTAGCATCACAAACTTCTTCTACAGATACTGCAAATAGCATCGTAAACAAAAGAGATGATTGCAACAATAGGATCTTCTGCTGGAGTTTAGGTATCATATTTCCCTGTCCATTTCAGGACAGTATGTATCATAGTGAAGGAGCAAAGAATAATTGAATGCTGAATTATACATCCTAAAAGAGGCTTACAGGATGAGATAGACACTGGTGTTATATTGACCTCAGCTGGATTAAAAATGTGTCAGACCTTCCAGAGGGATATATCTCTACAAGCAGACTTATTTGTCAAATACTCAGTTGTGTATATGGGCCGCAATGATGACAGATCGCTCTCCTACACACAGGGCTTCCTTCATTCTGCATTCTGCTCCCCCAAAAAATCTTTTAGGTTAAAAAAAAAGACAGCATCTCCACACTCAGTTCTGCGGAGGTAGGAGAAGGAAAGAAGGGTAACTTATCACTCACATTCAAGGCTGCTTACTCTCTGGAACCAACCAAGCAATTTTTGATTGTGGGAGTATGGATGATGTCCCTTTGGATCCTTGCTTTCTACCCCTTTCTAAGTCATAGATGAACAAGCCTTCCTGAGAGAGGGTTTCTGAAGGCCAGATTGGCTTTGTAGAAGAGAACAGTCTTTCAAAAGAAGCACGTGGAAGTGTGCACTACATTCTTCCCTCCCCCATGAACCTGGAATTGACATGGAGTAATTCACTTCATTATGCCTTGCACTGTAGAGATGCAAGTGGTGGTTTTGCTAGATGTCCCTGAACACAAGCTGCATGAATATTCTCCTTTTACTGTTCCAATGGAATACAATAGTCCTCACTTGCTGTCCCAATTCTTGTGCAATGCTGCCTTGTGCTGTTGTGTCCCTCCCCAGAAATGACTGCACTTCAGCAATGTGTGAAATGATTCATATTCATCTCTGTGTGTATGTATATAGGTGTGTGGGTGTGTCTGTACGCACACATACAGAAATCCTGACAAGTGCTGAGCACCTGCTGTGAACCCCCAACTCCATTTAAGAATCTCTTTCAAGTCAGTGGCAAAACTTCCACTGGGTGAAATAGGACAAGCTTCATCCCACTGACCTTAGTGGGAACTCCAGATGCTGCTTCAGACTTGGCCAATCCTTTGTAGAGTTCGGATCTGAGATTCCGTGAAGTGCTGAATATCTCTTTGAGCACTTCCATCTCCTGTGGCTTTTGAGACACTTTGGAATCCTTTGGACTCTATATGAATGTTCTTAGGACTTCTCCTTCATTCTAGAATTAGTTTGCAGGAATTCAGCCTGTGTTTGGAAATATAGGGTTCTTAGGTGGTATAAACTGCTGTAATTCCCATGACATCAATGGATGTATGCCCATTTACATTAGCTGAAGGCCTGGCCCATAATTCTGAAGTGAGCAGGGCAGCACGGCATTGTTGCATACTGCCAAGGGATGCCTGTCAGAGACAAAGGAGTAAGATATCCTTTCCCTTTGGGTTTCACCACAGTGTTGGGTTTTTATGGCTCCCTTAAATGCTTCCAGAATTATTTTCCTTAACCACTTTTGGGAGAGAGGGGGAAAGGTGTACAGAAATGATCATGACACACATCAGAATGATTCCATTCTCCCACCTTCTATCACAAACAAAAAGAAACTTGGTCTCCCCCCCCCCCCCCCATATCTGGTGAAAGTTACTCTCCCTCTGCATTTAAAAATGCTGAAACAGAAACCTTGCTGCAGAAAAAGTCATCGTGTGCTTTTCAAAGGGAAAAAAAATCAAACAGCATTGTGAGTACTAGTATGCAAATGAGGAAGAAGGTGGCAGTAAGGCTGACATCTTCTTAAGAATGCTAAACTGTTAATAAGCACCTGGAATAAATGTTGGGAATGAGCACAAGGCTGCAGCCTTATAAATCTGGATCCTGATCCTGGCTAGGCTGTTCTTTTCTTCTGTGCTTGACATTTGCTAATGTTTTGATCTTCTAAAGGCAGCAATCTCTGTGAAGGTAAGCAATCTCCTGGGACACTTTACGGCTGGGAAGACTATTTTCCCTAGGATTCTCCCACCCCACTCCAGGCATCCCCAACATCTCCTACCCCAGGGAAATCATAAAAAACAATCCAGAAACAAAAACGATCAGGGCCTTCTATTTGACATCCAAGATACAACAGGGATGCCAGTGATTAGCATCACAAGCCCTGCAGCTGATGGCACCATGTGGCAAGGGCATTTTTAATGAGGGATCAAGGACACTGCTTGCTGTTTGTGAGGTAACTTGATAAAACAGTGTTAACACCAGTCTTCTTTGCACACAAATCCAGCATCTCACAAGGGAGAGAGGAAAGGGAGGCAGGCACAAGGGATTTCTATGCAAGCAGGTACCGTGCTTTTATGGCTAGTACGTTCATACCTTCAGGGGAAAACATCCCTGAAGTTTCAATATGCATCTTTGTCTATGGTACCTTCTCACTGGGATATGTTGCATGCATATGGAGGTGCCTGAAATGGGAAAGGTGATATTCCTCCTTGCAGGAGGAATAACAGGTAGTTCGATTTAGGGCTTTAATTCGAAATACTGGGTCCCTGCCGCATGTAGACGCGGGCAGTTAGTCAGGACTTGTACATTTCAAAAATGGCGACCGGCCGGGAAGATGCAAATCAAGTGCAGGATATTTAAATCCTGGGCTTGATTTGCAACTTTGAATGCCTACATTAGCCTCCCTAGTTCGAACTAGGGGGCTAGTGTAGACATACCCTAGGAGACAAATTTCATAGGCTTCCCTTGGAGTGTAGACTCACTATTTCGAAATAAGATATTTTGGAGTATTTCTTCTGGAATAGCTTATTCCAAAATAAGTGTGCAGTGTAGACATACCCTAAAAGTCAGTGGCACAGCACTGGGCTGAGCCAGGCTGCCTGCATGCTATGGCTTCACACCACTCCTGGAAGCAGCTGGCTGCTGGCACATCTTTCCTGCTGCTAACAGGAGTGGGAGAGGTGGCTCCGAGCAATGCTGTTCCCCATGCTCAGCTGCTCATGGTGATCAAAGGAGCCCCAAACACTGTCCTCACATGGAGGTGCCACTCCTGCAGCTCCCATTGGTTGAGAATCACAGCCAGTGGGAACTGGGGGAGGGCAATATCTGCAGTTAAGGTCAGTGTGCGGACCCTCTGCCCTCCTCCTCCCTCTCTCCCAGACATGTAGGCAGCTTCTGGGAGCAGCATAGTCCCAGGGCAGGCAGCAAATCTGACTCAGATTTGCGGTGCCACCAAATGGAAGTCCTGCACCCAACCCCCTGCCACAGCCCTGAGTCCCTTCGTGCACCTTAACTCCAACCCAAACCCCACAATCCCTTCTATCCTGAGCCCCCTTCTGCACTCCAAATGCCTTAGCCCCTTGGCCCATCCCAGAGGTCCCTTCTGCACCCCAAACACATCAGCTCCAGCCCCAGCCCAGAATCCGCATCCCCAGTCAGAGCCCTCACCCCCTCCTGCACTCCTACCCTCTGCTCCAGCCTGGAGCCCTCTCCCACACTCTTAGCCCCTCATTTTTGGCTTCGCCCCAGAGCCTAAACAAAGCCCAGAGCCTCTGCCCTGCCCCACATGTGATCACAGGAAAAAGACGTATATACTTGTATACAGGTGGCCCACAAAATCTAATAGGCCTGGTCCCACAGGAGAGTTAATCCAGCCCTGTTCACAGGACAGAGACACTGAAAAGAATATTTTCAACTATGTTGGCTGTCTGTAAAGACTGCAAGTTGGCATAGATCTGGAAAATCATATTTAGCCATTAGCACCTGGTAATTGCCTATCCTGAACTGGAAGCTGGAATATGAGAAGACCTTTCTCCCCAGCAGATGAAGCTGTTTCCCCTTGTTAGCAGCAGGAGTAGACTGGGGGTGTTCTCTCTCTAGCCATTTTAGAAGCAACATGAACAGCTAGTGAATTGGGGATGGAGTAAGAAACAAAAATTCTGCTCCTTTGGCTGCATGTTATAATGCTTCTTTGCACAGGTGGCAGGGGGGCACCAAACTGTCCTAGCACTCCAAGGAGGCATACCTGGGAGGACGACAAATGCATTTGATGTCGACTGCGGAATCTCTAGACTGCCGCGCTGAGCCGACAAACAGCTGATTGGCTCAGCGCGGCAGCCATGTAAATTTAAATGAAGTGGCGATTATTTAAATCGCCGCTTCATTTTCCTATGCTGGGTAGTCTAATCTACATGCCTCTGTCGCCAGATGCATGTAGTCTAGACGTACCCTTAGGGTGTATCTAAACTACAGGGTTTTGTCGACAAAAGCGGACTTTTGTTGACAAAACTATATCTGCGTCTACACTGCCACTGAGTTCTGTCAACAGTAAGTTGACAGGACACAGCAGTTTTGTCGACGGCAGTAAACCTCATTCTACGAGGAATAATGCCTTTTTTGGACAGAGTTATGTCGAAAAAAAGTGCTATTGCATCCACACTGCTTTTTCAAAAGAGAGCATCTAGACTCTGTCGAAAAAGCAGCTTGCTTTGTCGACAGAACTGGCTGTAGTCTAGATGCTCTTTTTCGACAGAGGCTTTGTCGACAGTATCTGTCAACAAAGTCTCTGTCAACAAAAGCCTGTAGTCTAGATATACCCATAAGATAGAGAAAGAAAGGGTCATTAGGTGAGTCAGAATTTGCCAGTGAAGAGAAGGCTGACTCCATTTCCACTGGCAGTACCATCAGTGCGTAGTCTGTCTATGGAAAGGGGTTAAACTCCTTCCAGTGGTTACTGATTCTCTCAGGGGTGATATTATCACCCTGGAAATGGAGGGCTCCAATGGAGGAGGGGATTTTGGATCCAGGACCATTAAAACTTCCTTTGGGGGCAGCAGTGTAATCAACTTTCTCCTGTGTGAGAGGAGTTTTGCTTCTTGGAGCTATAAGAGCCAGCAAGATGGGTGGTACCTGAAGTTGATGCTGACTGGAATTTGCTGGTGCCACTAGATCCTGCAGTTTGGAAGGAGTCAGGCATGACAATACCAACAGAACACAGTCCAGTACTCATGGATCCCAAAGCTTACAGTTTCTTGTCATGCCTCTTAGTCTTCGGATGTACTAAATCCTCGTAGGCTGAACTTCTGGCTTTATTCAGAGCTGAATCCAACTTCTCTGAAGGGGATCAGGAGGAAGATTTATTTTCCTGCTTGTAAGAGTGCTTCCTGGATTCCCAAAAAGACCCGCACCAGAGTTGGATTTCACAGCAGGGGGTGGACTCTTTGCTGAATCAGGCTGGCTTACTGGGATGGGGGAACGTGTCCCAATTTAGGCCTCATGGCATTTTCCATCAGGTATGTGCAAACTCAAGGTTCTCACCAGTGTTCCCTCTAAGCTGCAGAGCAGTACAGCTTCACAGGCCACCCAGTCAGAGGCTCAGGGCCCTGTGCACGGGGCTTAGAGGGAGCACTGGTTCCCACCATTCTCAGATATAGCTGGGGAACAATCTGTACATATTGCACCTTACCAATGTGGGCTTCCCTCAGGCACTACAGGGCAGTGCTGGTGGTTGTTGGTAACCATGAAGGATCACGGGCAGGAAGTCTTGAATCTGAAGCAGGAATCCTGGGCATAGTCCAGGATCTAAATAAAGTGGAAGGGCATGTTCCCTGAGAGACACAAAACACTAACCTGTAAAACTATTAACACGATGAAGACAGTTCAAACAGTTAAACAATTTACAAACTACATGATTCTTATTTTGTAAAATGAAGCTGAAGCTGGGGACACTGGAGGCTATCCTGGACCATGCAGTGGTGAGAAGGAACTGGAGAGATGGTCCATCCACCATTCTACATTTTACCACCTCGGATGGAGGCACAAGATGAACCAGGGTGCATGCATGGACCAACAGACACTACTTTTAAATTTGCCATCTCTAGATGGATGGCATGCGTGCACAACCCACAGCAAAGCAATAGGATCCATCACTCAGAAAACAGCATCTACAGTTTCATTATTAAGGTTATTTTGAAAGGTTATAAGCCCTCATGTTTCTGGGAATTAACCAACCGCTGAGTGACAGAGGATAAGAAAAAATTTCCCACAGGGACAGGTCATTCTAGAGCTGTCCACTATGGCAATTTCTTGCACTTTCCTGTGCAGCCTCTGGTACTGATCTCTGTCAGAGATAAAGACACTACCCCAGATGAACTACTGCACTGATTCTCTATGGCAATTCCTATTGTTATGATTCATTTATTCACAGCTAAAAAATAACAATCATGTGTGAAAATGAGAAATAAGATTAAATGCTAGGGAAGGCCTGACAAAAATACATCCAGATGCCAATGCTTTACCCAAATTATTGAGTGCCCCCTGCAGTTAAAAGGAGGATGCAGCAACTCAACTTCACACTTTGACCTAAAACAGTCTGCTGTCTTTTAAAGAGCTGTGGATACTTTACTGAGACGGTTATAGTACTGCCTCTTTAGAGAGAACCCCAAACTCGTGTAAGACATCACAGTGATGGGTGTCATATACAAATTTATTGGATAGGTTTGACAGATGAAACAGACAGATTAGACAGACAAATAGATATAGAAGCGATGCTCTGTATTCTTCCACCTCATTCCTTATGACTGAAGATATTAGCCTGAAAGCATAATCTGTCTTTTCCTGGCATTCAGCTGCTTCTAGTGCTTATTCTTCCTTTAAAGCCCAAATCCTCACATTGTGACTCACACTGAGATAGGGATTTAAGACAGTAACACCCTGTTAACACCTAAGGAAAAGCTGTTACGGTCTAATAGGTGTATAATATGTATTAAATAAAACCACTGATTATGCATTGTAAAAATGGCTAAAGCACATATTTGAAAGGCTGACCATAAAACAGACATCTGTTGCTTAAGACTGCAATTTAGCCTTCTAGGAATTAAGGTTCTTTTATCAGTTTGCATTCAAGAGTTATAACTGGAATAAATGGAATCAGGACTGGGGGATGGAGCCATGTAGTAGTGAATTCTCATTGCTATAGGGTGGATATTCAGGCTTGTGCATCTCCAGTAGCCATAATGGACAAGAACTGTCACTTTCCTTCCTGACAATGGCCTTGCACTTTGGCTTGTTCATTTTTCAGCACCCATGTTCTGGACAGCTCTGCATTCTCACCAATATGTGGGTTTGTCACCCCAGGGGCGTAGGAGTCCTATGTGAAGAGGATTGGGAGAAGGGGGCTGCTAGAACATGAAACAAATTGTTTTCTCCTCTAACAGGTAAGGTCACATATGATGCTATTCTCCAGAGTGTGATATAGCCAGGCTAGAGAGCAGTAGAAGAGTGGTAGATGGGGGAGATAAAGGAGCCTTGGGATGAGCAAGGCCTTGTTCCTTGTGGACTAGGGAAAGGTTACTACGGAGTAGTTGGAGCACTTGGAACTAATTAAGGACCCATCCAAGACCTAATAAGGCCCCATCCAAGACCTACTTCAATCAGACAGAGGGAAGAAGGAGAGCTGACTAGAGTTAGGAGGAATATTGCTGCTAGCCATCGTACCTGGAGAGGGGAAATCCTACCCAAGCAGAGCAAAGGATCTTCCCAGCACAGAGGACCAAGGGAAACCCTACCTAACGGGAAAGAGGCTAAGAAGCCTGCAACGGTAAGAAGGGGCTGGAACCCAGACTAGGTGGGTGGACCTGGGTCCTTTCTCTGCTTCCCTTCTCTTCTCTACTGGGGCTTTAGGGGAGCCCTCAGCACCCAGGAATGGGGACAAAGGGCAGCACCCTGACCAAGGAAAAGTGCAGGATCCACTACTGTAGCATCAGCTATATGCCACACAGGGAAATGTGAAGATATCACCGTTTTCTTTCTTTAAAATGCTTGGTTTTTATGGGTTTGTGGTGAACCTGATGCTCAGACAAAAGAGCAGGTTTAGCAAGAGGTACGGTGGAGGCAGTGACCTTCCATATGTCTGATGTGCAGCTCTGCCAATGCCCTGCAGTCCTGATGGGCAGTCCCCTTTGCTGTTCCAGTTCCAGGTCCTTTCACAGAGTTCTGCCAACGGACCTTAGCCTGCATCATCCTCTCCCATCTCACTCTTAGCTCCACCACACACAGCTGTGCCAATACACCTTAGTCATGTCCTGTGGTACTGCCATTCTGGTGCAGGGTGTCTCTCACATAGCTCTGCCAGTGCACTTTGATGCTAACCTGAAGCACCACTACTCTGCTCTCAGACCTCTCTTGGCTGGACACCCACATTCGTGATGAATTGGTCGGTGCTACAGATGAGCTTGGGCCACAAAGCGAAGAGCCTTGTCTGGATCTGGAGCTGAGGTTTCCTTGGGTCACAGAGTTTGGATCTGCAGACTGATTTGAGCCCATTTCGACTGGGAGGCAGACCAATACAAACTGGAACACAAGACTAACATACTCATTTCACTTGTGCCTTTTCATCTCTACCACACCCCAGCTCTATTTAAACCAATGTATCCTAATAAATCCCAAAGGCTTGGGACAGGATGATAAGTATTTTCAGTGAGTGTGTAAGCCAGCTTACATGTGTGCACGTGTGTGCATGTGTGTGTGCATGCATGTGTGCGTGCACTCATATACATGTGTATGCATGTGCGGGACACTGATCAATCTGCTCATATTTCTTCCCTGTCTCAGGCTATATCTCCAGCAAGTCTCTCCCTTAACAATACCTAGAATGGCAGCAAGAGTCAGGGTCTGTGTGTGAGTCAGAGTTACAATACACTGAGCAGCTGGAGCCTCTGACAGAATATACAATACAGCCAAGATGTCAGCAGAGGTGGCTTTGGAGTGCTTTAAAATGCTCTTTCAATGCCAGCTTTCAACTCCAAATATGACACTGTGTTCAGCCACCCCCTTTCCTTCCAGGCAATAACCTCCTTTAGATGCAACTCACCGGCTTACATTATGAATCTTCTTTCTTCCTCTCTCCTTTGATCACCTACTCTCCCATTTGCTTGGTTCAGTTCTCTTGAGTCTCTTTCCCCCCTCCCCTCCAACCTCCCTGCATAACTAATTACCCATGTAGCAGTATTCTTCTCTCACAAAGGCACCAGAGGCTTGGTCATCCTCACATTTGCATGCCAGGCACCAGCCCAAAAGGGGCTGTAGTAAACTGATCACCCCAAAAACACTTATGGCTGTCTTTTCTGCGGTTGTACACCCACCACATAGAGAGGCAGTGGAGGTGGGGATACTCTGTGATTGGGAGGATTGTAACAGAATGCTCTTTGGTGCACCCTTAAGGTTGCTGCCTGCAGAACTTGCACAGACTGCATCCTTTCAGTCCTGGGGCAGTCTGGGACCACAGCATTGTTTTCACAGGGCAGCAGACAGGATGCCTTGGGCCATGAGCCCAATGTCAGGTGAGACAGCCCTAAGTAGCAAACAGAAGAATCCAAAGAATCCATGAAGCCAGAGTGAGAGGCCATGTGGATTGTATTTCCATGGACAAAGAGTAGGGCTAAAAGGAGCCAACACTCCTTTGAGCCTTCGCTACTATCAGTATATGTACTGCTGCTGCTGTACAGGACAAGAGTGACAAGATCCGCTGCCACTGGCAGATCGGGGAGAGATTCTGATCCATATGGCCTCTCACTCTGGCTTCATGGATTCTTGGGAGTCTTCTGTTTGCTACTTACGGCTGTCTCACCTGACACTGGGCTCGTGGCCCAAGCATCCTGTCTGCGGCACTGTCTGACATCCAGATCAGAAGGTTGTGCCTTAGTCCCATCTCTAACGTTCCATGTTTACCTCTTGAGTCCACAGTCCAGGACTGAGGAGTGGTTGGACTTTTGGCTAATCTACTGTTCTTTACATGACTGTCTTTCTCAGGAAACCCCATTGAAACCTATGGATAAATTAAAGATCAGTCTGTATGACAATGACAATAAATAGAACCACCTACTGGGGGATATGGAAGGTAAGCCTTTTGATCTCATAAAAATGTCATTCCTTCTGAAGGGACGGGAATGTGTTTCCTCTCAGCACTTTCCTATCTAAACCTCCCCTCACTGCAGCATTTCTAGTGCCCACAGGGGAACTATTCCAAAGCACATCAGTGTGATGAGTCTGCCAATCCTCTACCTCATGCCTCTGGAATTCATCTTGGCATCCATTTTCAATTGTACCCTGTGCAAACAGATGTGCACCAAGACCTTGTGGTCTGTCACGGGTAGTTATTCAGGCTGGTGGTTAACCATGTCCAATCATCCAGAACATGGCAACTTTACAAAATCTGGGAGGATTTCCTTCTCCATTCCACCATCCACTTCTCCTCATGACACCTTCCTCTGAGCACGGTTATAGCAGCTGAAAAGAAAGGGCACAGACTGGGAGGTTTCAAACTTGAGTAGCAGACCCACCAGGGAAATCCCCCGGCAGGCCCACAATGCTTTGTTTACTTTAAAGATCCACAGCCACAGAGCCTTGCAGATCCCATTGGCTGTGGTTTGCCGTTTACAGCCAAGTGTTGCTGCGGGAAGCACTGTGGAACAGGACCCAAGTTTGAAAACCCCTGGCATAGACAATAACAGGTATATTGTTGATAAAGTGGTTTCCTGCCTCCTACAATACTGCAAGACTCTAATAGTCCATCTAGTCTGCTATGTCAATTCTTGCTGCACCAGAATACACCAACAGCCAACATAACCTGATCTCCTGCCTCTTGCTCCACCAGGAACGGTAGACAGAGAGACAACCTAGTCCTTTATCCTGCCTCCTTCCACAGCAGAAAAGAAAAATAGTATATTTGGTCTGAAACCCGACTGCCTGCTGCACTGAAACATATCAATAGCCCATCTATCCATTATCCCTCACCCGCCCTGATTGAAAAAGACCTCCCACTCCATTCCTTCTCGAGCATTAGCCTAGCCTAGGAAGGATGCTTCAGAAGACAGAGTATATCCCCCATTATGCACTTCATTGGGTAATGCTCCTTCACGAGGGTGACATCTTCCTGACCCCCGCTAGCAATCAGCTTTTATTATCTTTTATTATCAGTATGGTCCCTATAGCTGTGATATCATATCTGATGCCTTAAAGCATGAAGGTCCAGAACTCTAGTCATTGCTACACTAGTTAGTGCAGACACAGATACAAGTGGCTGATATGGAAATGTTTATTAATAGATAAGATCCTACCAAAGTGCCTCGCAGCAGGACCCCCATAAGAAAGGTGATGTGGAGTCCACATTTCTGTTGGAAATATCTTTATTTCATTATCTGTAGCCCAGTCAAGTCTGTACACATGGGTTGTTTGAACAATTGCCTCAAGACACCATCTGCAAGCAGTGATTCCATGTGAGTTTGAAATCCCTAGCTTTGATTGCTTCCATTTCCTTCCTTTTCTTTTTCCTTTTTGTTGTTGGAAGTTATTTGATAAATTAATTACCTCTCGGGCAGGTGTGCACAATCTGAACCCTCCCTGTCTCCTCTAGGGAGGTGTTTGATAACAACCAGCAAGGGCACACAGCTGGCAGGCATTTCCTAATCTAAAAAAACAACAGGATGACATGAAAATGAGCAAAGGGAGGGAGACAGGGATAGCCCCAGAACGTGTTAATGGAAAGCTGCTGTATTACAATGGCCCACCTGCGGAAGCCTCCGTGAAGCCTGTTGGAATACCGAATGGATTAATTACAGGCAGTGCTGCTTGGCTGACCTTCCAAAGAATTCAAGGAGCTGGGACACTTGTAATACAAAAAGAGGTATGTTGCAGTTTGAAGGGTGAGCAGGAGGAAGGGGTGGGAGAAAAGAGGTACAGCATTGCATTGCCATACAAGCATATAATCCAGCCGGCAGCCTTGCTTCCTTGGATGCTGGGGAGCAGCAGTGTGGCAGATACCAAATATCTTCAGATCCAGAAGGACAAGAGTGTATTATTCTCCTGTTCAGGAGGCAGGTCAATGGAGAGTGATGCAAGACCTTCACAAGCTTTCCAAGTGCTCCCAGCACATCTGGCCAGGTAGTGAGGGACCAACTCATATATTCAGATCAACTCACACAGCAAAGCACTGTGCCAGTGTTTTTAAATAAGACACTACTCTTCACAACAAATCCCGCGCTAGCTACATAGCACAACAATTCACACAGAGTTTAATTAAAGATGCTAGCAATTGTATTGCACTCATCGACCAAACATCTGAGCAATGAAGGGAAATGTCTCTATTTATAGAGATGTTCAGGGGATGGGAGGAGTCTGAATGTATTTAGCCACAGTGGAATTTGTCAAAAAAAAAAAAAACACCACCACCCAGAGTCAACTAGTCTCATGGAACATGTCAGAGGGTCTCTAATGCCCATGACTGGTCAGGGCCTAAGTTTTATGTCTCAGTAAAAAGATGGTGCCTCCCCCCAGCACCCATTCTCATCCTACTGATGCATTAATTCAGTACGAGTCAAAGGAAGGAGCTTTCCCTACTAAATCACAAATAGCTTCCCACAGCACTCTAGATTTTCTTTGGGTCAGGAGCAGTGTTCCTTCTAATTTTTTCATCCATGAGTGGAATAAATGTACTGTGCATCGAGGCATGTGTGGATGTGAACCACCATTAGAAACACACGCTGCCAGTTGCAGGCACTCTACCAATCAGCTGGGCAACATTTGAAACCCTCCTGGTGGGGAGTTGCAGGAAAAGTGTTTGTGCTGCCAGTATAACCAGGCCAATCCTTGCTTAGCATGTGGGAGCAGAGAAAATCACAGTTTGGAAGTGGACTGGGGACAAGTGCAGGTATTAAGCTTTCTATTTTCCATTAACAGCAGAGACTGGGGTATTTGCCATTCAGGGAGGTAGATACAAGAGTTGCTTCACGGTAGAAAGGTAAGAGACAATGGAGGCACATGACCTGAACCTCTGCTAACCCAGCAAAAATGCTCAGTAACTCTGCAAATACCAACCTCAACGTATTAGAGACGTCTTCCAAAAATAACTTTGCATGCCTGCGGTTCATACGCAGCACTTGCAAGTATGAACTGGAGAGAGGAGGAGAAGGGAAGGGAGAGAGGAATGGAGATAAGCACCATCCATCCAGAGTAGAACATAAGAACATAAACATAAGAACATAAGAACGGCCTTACTGGGTCAGAACAAAGGTCCATCTAGCCCAGTAGCCTGTCTGCTGACAGTGGCCAGCACCAGGTAGCCCAGAGAGAGTGGACCAAAGACAATGATCAAGCAATTTGTCTCCTGACATCCTTCTCCAGCCTCTGACAAACAGAGGCCAGGGACACCATTTTATCCCCTGGCTAATAGCCTTTTCTGGACCTAACCTCCATGAAATTATCTAGCTTCTCTTTAAACTCTGTTATAGTCCTAGCCTTCACAGCATCCTCTGGCAAGGAGTTCCACAGGTTGACTAAACGCTGTGTGAAGAAGAAATTTTTAATAAGTTTTAAACTTGCTACCCATTAACGCCATTTGGTGTCCTCTACTTCTTCTATTATGAAAACTAATAAATAACTTTTCTTTATTCACCCTCTCTACACCACTCATGATTTTATATACCTCTATCACATCCCCCTCAGTCTTCTCTTTTCTAAACTGAAAAGTCCCAGTCGCTTTAACCTCTCTTCATATGGGACCCATTCCAAACCCCTAATCATTTTAGTTGCCCTTTTCTGAACCCTTTCCAAGGCCAAAATATCTTTTTTGAGGTGAGGAGACCACATCTGTACACAGTGTTCGAGATGTGGGCGTACCATAGTTTTATACAGGGGCAGATATTCTGTGTCTTATTTTCTATCCCTTTCTTAATAATTCCTAACGTTTTATTTGCCTTTTTGACCGCCGTTGCACACCGTGTGGAAGTTTCCAGAGAACTATCCACGATAACTTCAAGATCTCTTTCCTGATTGGTCATAGCCAAATTAGCCCCCATCATACTGTACGTATAGTTGGGGTTATTTTCCTGATGTACATTATTTTACACTTATCCACATTAAATTTCATTTGCCATTTTGTTGCCCAATCACTCAGAGTATGTCTACACTACAGCACTAATTCGAACTAACTTAGTTCGAATTAGTTAATTCGAACTAAGTTAATTTGAATTAGCGCATCTAGACTTAAAAACTAGTTCAAATTAGCGTTTTGCTAATTCGAACTAGCATGTCCACACTGAGTGGACCCTGAACCGAGGTTAAGGATGGCTGGAAGCAGTGCCGGCAGGGCATCAGATTAGGACTTAGAGCGTGGAGCTGCTGCCTCAGGCTAGCCAAGGGCTGTGCTTAAAGGGACCCGACCCCCACCCCAGACAGACAGTTCTCAGGGGTGCCCCGCTTGCAAAGCAGTCCTGGCTTGGAGTGCCCTGAGTGCCCACACTCTGCACATCACAGCACTCGGCCATCTGCCCGGCTGCACTTGCCGCAGGCTGCCATCCGGAGGGGGGGGGGGGGTCAATCAAGGGGCTCCAGCAGAGTTTCCACCCCGAGGAGCCCACAGAGCCAGCCCAGTCCTCCCCATCAGGGGCTCGTGCCCCATTCCTCCCTCACCTCCTTCCACTTACCCCTTCCTAGCCCCCCTTCCTGATGTACAAAATAAAGGACACGTGTGTTCAAAAATAGAAACTCTCTTTATTGAACAAAACTGGGGGAGACTGGGAAAAGAAGGTGGGAGAGGGGAAGAGAGAGGGTGGGAGAGGGGAGGGCAACTAAAATGATCAGGGGTTTGGAACAGGTCCCATATGAAGAGAGGCTAAAGAGACTGGGACTTCTCAGCGTAGAAAATAGGAGACTGAGGGGGGATATGATAGAGGTCTATAAAAGCATGAGTGGTGTGGAGAGGGTGCATAAAGAAAAGTTCTTCATTAGTTACTATAATAGAAGGACTAGAGGACACCAAAGGAAAGGAATGGGTAGCAGGCTTCAAACTAACAACAGAAAGTTCTTCTTCACAAAGCAAATAGTCAACCTGTGGAACTCCTTGCTGCAGGAGGCTGTGAAGGCTACAACTAGAACAGAGTTTAAAGATAAGTGAGATAAAGTCATGGTGGTTGGGTCCAGGGAGTGCTATTAGCCAGGGGGTAGAAATGGTGTCCCTGGCCTCTGTTTGTAGAAGGCTGGAGATGGATGGCACAAGACAAATGGCTTGGTCATTGTCTTCAGTCCATCCCCTTCAGGGTACCTAGTGTTGGCCGCTGTCGGCAGACAGGCTACTGGGCTAGATGGACCTTTGGTCTGACCCAGTATGGCCATTGTAAGCTCAGGGCTCAGGGTTGGGGGTCTCAGTGGACCACCTTGATTTTCATGCCAACCTGCTCCTGGGTGGCCAGGCTGGCAGCTATCCTGCCTTAGACGGCCTCTTTCCTGTGCCTAGTGCGGAGGTTGTGGATGAGGTCCACGATGTCTGCACTAGACCAGGCGGGCCTGGTCCTGGGAAGAGGCGGAGGGCTGGGTAGCAACGGGTGGCCGGCTCGATCCGTGCCAGGTGCAGGGTCTGCTGGCTGGGTGCTGGCAGGCTTGCACCTGGCACGGGCACTGTAGCCAGCCTGTGTCCCTTTAAGGGCTCCGGGGCCGGGAGGGGGGCAGAAGAGTTTCCCTGGTGTTGCCCAGAGTGGCCATCAGGGAAAGCTGGGGAGGGCTAGCCTCCCACTAGTTCGAATTAAGTGGCTACACAGCCCTTAATTCGAACTAGTTGATTCGAACTAGGTTTAGTCCTCGTGGAATGAGGTTTACCTAGTTCGAATTAAGCGCACCGCTTGTTCGAATTAAGTTCGAACTAGCGGTTTGCATGGGTAGCACCTATCACAGTTAATTCGAACTAACGTCTGTTAGTTCGAATTAACTTTGTAGTGTAGACATACCCTCAGTTTGGTGAGATCTTTTTGGAGTCCCTCACAGTCTGCTTCTGTCTTGACTATCTTAAACAGTTTGGCATCATCCGCAAACTTTACCACCTCACTGCTTACCCCTTTCTCCAGATCATTTATGAATAAGTTGAACAGGACTGGTCCCAGGACTGACCCTTGGAGGACACCACTAGTTACCCCTCTCCATTCTGAAAATTTATCATTTATTCCTACCCTTTGTTTCCTGTCTTTTAACCAGTTCTCAATCCATTAAAGGACCTTCCCTCTTATCCCATGGCAATGTAATTTACACAAGAGCCTTTGGTGTGGGACCTTGTCAAACGCTTTCTGAAAATGTAAGTATACTATATCTACTGGATCCCCCATGTTTGTTAACCTCTTCAAAGAACTCTAATAGATTAGTAAGACATGATTTCCCTTTACAGAAACCATGTTGACTTTTGTTCAACAAATTATGTTCTTCTACATGCCTCACAATTTTATTCTTTACTATTGTTTCGACTAATTTGCCCGGTACTGAAGTTAGACTTACCGGTCTGTAAGTGCCAGGATCGCCTCTAGAACCCTTTTTAAATATTGGTGTCACGTTAGCTACCTTCCAGTCATTAGGTACGGAAGCCGATTTAAAGGATATGTTACAAATCACAGATAATAGTTCAGCAATTTCCCATTTGAGTTCTTTTAGAACCCTTGGATGAATGCCATCCAGTCCCAGAGATTTGTTAACATCAAGTTTTTCTATTTGTTCCAAAACCTCCTCTAATGACACTTCAGTCTGGGACAGTTCCTCAGATTCATCACCCACAAAGGACGGTGCAGATTTGGGAATCTCCCCAACGTCCTCAGCTGTGAAGACTGATGAAAAGAAATCATTTAGTTTCTCTGCAATGGCTTTATCATCCTTGATTGCTCCTTTTATATCTCGATAGTCTTGGGGACCCACAGGTTTTTTTAGCAGGCTTCCTGCTTCTAATGTACTTAAAAACATTTTGTTATTTCTTTTTGAGTTTTTGGCTAGCTGTTCCTCAAAATCTTTTTTTTGCTTTTCTTATTACATTTTTACACTTGATTTGACAGTGTTTATGTTCTTTTCTATTTATCTCACTAGGATTGGACTTCCACTTCTTAAAAAATGCCCTTTTTGTCCCTCACTGCTTCTTTTACATGGTAGTTAAGCCATGGTGACTCTTTTTTAGGTCTCTTGCTATGTTTTTTAATTTGGGGTATATATTTAAGTTGGGCCTCTATTATGGTGTCTTTAAAAAGTTTCCATGCAGCTTGCAGGGATTTGGCTCTAGTCACTGTGCCTTTTAATTTCTGTTTAACTAACCTCCTCATTTTTGTGTAATTCCCCTTTTTAAAATTAAATGCCAGAGTGCTGGACTGCTGAGGTGTTCTTCCCACCACAGGAATGTTAAATGTTATTATATTATGGTCACTATTCCCAAGTGGTCCTATAACGGTTATCTCCTGGACCTGATCCACTCAGGAATAAATCAAGAATTTCCTCTCCCCTTGTGGGTTCCTGTACCAGCTGCTCCAACAAGCAGTCATTTAAGCTATTGAGAAATTTTATCTCTGCTTCTCTTCCTAAGGTGACATGTATCCAGTCAATATGGGGATAATTAAAATCCCCCATTATTATACAGTTCTTTATTTTGGTAGCCTCTCTAATCTCCCTCAGCATTTCAATGTCAGTATTGCTGTCCTGGTCAGGTGGTTGATAATATATCCCTACTGCTAATTTCTTATTATTGGAGCATGGAATTACTATCCATAGCGATTCTATTGAACATGTTGATTCTTTTAATATTTTTATTTCATTTGATTCTACATTATCTTTCACATAAAGTGCCGCTCCGCCACCCACTTGGCCTGATCTATCCTTCCGATATATTTTAGTAGAGGAAAGGTGAAGCTGGAAAATAATTAAAAAGAGTATTTTTTACTCTCTTGAACTTGTGGCAAGTGAGCAAATAGTCACAATTTCCATCACCTTTCTGGCCATGACAAATGTGAAGCTACTCGAAGAGCGTTGACTAAAACCTAATCGCTTTTATGGCAAATGAGGTGTGAAACCTATTGTAAAAAAACCATGATGTCCAAAGTACGTGTTGGCACTTCATCTTCCCAGCTGAGAGCTCCTGAAGGTCTGAGCTAACTACAGGGCATGGGGACTCTGGAAAGGGGCAGCGTTGCTGTGTGGTTTTGCGCCAGGCAAGGTGGGAATTGCTGTGTTGGGATAATCACTGGCTACTGTAACAGGGTAACTGACCAGCTGATTTGTGCTGCTGATGGCAGAGGTGTGAGGTAGGGAGGAGGATGCTGTACCATGTATTTACAAGGCACCCGCTTCGTATTAATTTTGTCACAACACGGGACTTGCCTTTAGCTACTCTGCTACTGCATGTGAATTCTTTCACTGAATCTTACCAAAGCTCATGCTTTAGGCAGAGCATGATATCTGATCATATATACACAGAGCCAAATCTCAAGGCTGTTACTCAGTTTTCCCTTAGTCCTTAAACAAATATAACACAGAGAGATGTCAGTGGGAGGTTTCTCTGGGGAAGGGCTGAGTAAAGCCTGGGTAAGGAACCCTGAAGTTAGTCTGGAAAGCTGACAGGGTAAGCACTATACATACAGGTATCTACAAATGGCCTATGTACTACACCAAACTATTGACTAGGTCCAGAATCGATTTTTTCCATCTTTCCCTGTAGCCAGGGCTGCTGATGAGAGGGAGCAAAGGAGGCACTTGCTCTGAGGCCAAGCAATTTGAAAGAACCCAAGACTTTGGGCCACTGTTTCTAGTGTTCCCTGTAAGCTAAGCACTTGGGTGGTCATTCAAGTGCCACCTAGCTGATTAGCAGAGCACCCATAGCTGCATGGAGCTGGTAAAATGTGTTTCTATTGGTGGTGCACATCTGCACTTGCCCCAGTGCACATACAATTTATTCCACACATGTACGAAAAAATTAGAGAGAACACTGGCTGCTACCACAGAGGTGACCGGAGCCCTGGGCCCTTTAATCAGTGCTGGAGCTCCACATGACACATTCTGGGTGGCACTGAGGGCTAGGAGGGGAGGTGCAGTATGGTCCAGGCAGCACTGAAGACTGGCAGCCCATCTCCAGCCCCTCCCCTTCCACCCAAGGCCCCACTCCTTCTGGGGGTCTAGAGCTGAGTCTCCAGTACATTGCCCAGGGCCCAGTGAAGTCTGTCGCCAGCCCTGTTCAAGGCCCTGTTTCTTGGCTACCAAGCAGGCGCTACACTTGATGCAAAGGACCAACATTCTAATCTGGTGTGACAAATTCCATGTTCATACAGCAATCTTCCAACAGAAAACTTGCTTACTGGACTGCTATGGCTTGTGTCAATTTACTGACCACTGATTCTGACAGAGCTGGATCAAGTGCATAAAAACAGTCTATTTCCTCCCAGTCATCCCCTTCTGAGCAGTGGGGAAAGAAAGAGACAGCTCCGAGAAGGGGAGGATTAAAAGACATGTATAGATATAAGCCTTGACAGGTGGAAATGTTTGCTGTCAGAGGCTGATGTGCCAAGTCAATGCCAAGCACGCCAGACACCCAGGGCAAAGGCAAATGTGCAGGAGACAAACAAACTCCAGGAATTACAAAAAAAAAAATGGACAGAGATGTCTGTGAGGACTAAGAGACCTGAGTCCACTAACTGGTTCCTACAGGATTTTCAGATGACCCATTTAGTTAATAGGTCAAAATTTGCTTAGTGCTGGACTATTTTCTTGTTTCATGATTTGCCCTCTCATTGTAAGTACAGTGATGACATTTGCTTTAGGAATGTGTAGACAGGAGACAGACTAGATTAACTTAGACAGACAGATAGATTTCATTGATGTACCTCTTTGATGTGCCACTGCTGAGGGAACACAACCCAAACTCAATTTTAGCTAACTCCTTTTGTACCAACAAAATCTGATCTGATCTTCATTACCCCAGAGTAAATCAGGAGTGGCTACGCTAATGCCCAAGGAATCACACCGGTAACTGATCCAAGTTGGTGCACATGCAATTAGCCCATAATAAACAAGGGGATTTGTGCAGGAACATAAAATGTAACACTCTGCTGGTGCTACGATTAGTTTATTCACCAGTTGCTAACGAGTCTGTGCTGAATGCCGTTATAGAGGCTCTATGCTTCTTTCCAGCTCTTTGGAACAAATTAAGGAGACATAGGCCCTGAATAATCCATTCTTTGTTTTATGCAAGACACAAAGCTAAAACACAACATTCTGAGATTGCTTAGCTACTCCAGAGAAACCACCAGAAAAGCAAGAACTATTAAATGAAGGTTGCTAAGACTTTACTTTAAGTCTTACTGTAATTCAGTGTTTCCAGTGACACAGATGTAACCCCTTGGTCACTAAGGGGTACATCTAGACTACAGGCTTTTGTCAACAGAGGCTTTGTTGACAGATACTGTCAACAAAGCCTCTGTCGACAAAGAGCATCTAGATTACAGCCAGTTCTGTTGACAAAGCAAGCCGCTTTTTCTACAGTCTAGACGCTCGCTTTTGAAAAAGCACAGTGTGGATGCAATAGCGCCTTTTGTCGACAGAACTCTGTTGACAAAAGGCAATATTCCTCATAGAATAAGGTTTACCACCGTCGACAAAACTGCCGCATTCTGTCGACTTACTGTCGACAGAACACGGCAGTAGTGTAGAAGCAGGTATAGTTTTGTCGACAAAAGTCCACTTTTGTTGACAAAACCCTGTAGTCTAGACATACCCTGAATGGTCAGTCATATTTGTTACAGGTATATTCCTGTACACATGTAAGTATACATGTGTCTATATATACAAACTTAGAACTTGACTGTGGAACCCTCCCTCCGGTAGTAGTAGCAAGGATTTAAAAAATGGACCCATGCATGTGAATAAGTGACCACTGTTGCACAGTCAGTGTTTATTTTTCCTTTGGAGTGTATTTGGCTGTGTCTAGACTACAGGGTTTTTTCAAAAAAAGTGGGGGGGGGGGTTCGAAAAAACTGTACCTGCGTCTAGACTACCGCCGCGTTCTGTCGACAGTAAATCAAAAGTATGCGGCAGTTTTGTAGACAGTGGTAAACCTCATTCTACAAGGAATAACGCCTTTTTTTTCAAAAGTCATCTTTCGAAAAAAGGCGCTATTGCATGAAAACAGGGCTTTTTCGAAAGAGAGCATCTAGACTCTCGAAAAAATGAGCTGCTTTTTCGAAAAATCTTCTTTTCTAGATGCTCTTTTTCAAAAAAGCGTCTTTTGAAAGAGGCTTGCAGTCTAGTCGTAGCCTTTATGTCCTGAAAGAGGGTGTGATCATGTACAATGTTATCACAGAACTTACTTTGACGTCTCACAAAATTTGGTAGACTAATATTGAAGTTTTGGATTTTTCTAGTGAAAATAAAAGGTAAGGAATAAATCCCTCTGTCTTTATAAACAGGAAAAAAAAAGCCATAGAACAAATTGGGAACAGAAATTTTCATTCAGCTCAGGATGCAATGTCACCTTATTGGCAGCAAAAAGTTTTGTCAAAGAAAATGGGTTGTTTTCACCAAGGTTGAATCCATTAGTTCCCAAAAATGCTTGAAAATTCTCCAGTGTCACAGGCGGAAGCTCTTTCAGCAGGAATCACCAGAGGGTACTGTTACACGTACATTTACAAACACATTTCATAGCTGCAATTTTCTACCAGTGTAGTTCCGAAGCTACTAGAAACACCAGAAACTGTAGTTTAATCAAGTCTCCAGTGTTCTTAACACGGTCATCTAACCCTGCATTGAGTAAGACTTGATTACAGGAGCAGTAAAAAAAACCAAACAAGCACTCCCCAAAAAACAAAAAATAAACAAACAAAATACCCTGCACACTAACTACGCTGCAGCTTCCTGTATTGCTGCTACTGCTGAAGTTGCTCTGGTGGGAAATCATTCCTGCAGTCTTTGCTGATGTCTATCAGGTCCAAGAAGCACTATTTTCCTGCCCCTATCCTTATGGGACTATCCGTATTCTTTATGGAAATACGCTTATGAATATGCATAACTGGAAGATGCTTTATGCAAAATACTTCTTGTAAGGTATCATTTGAAAAGTTACAGTCTGCTGAATGTGTATATTCTATTTGTATCATGCCTATATTTGAAGTTAGAAGTATAAAGAATAAACCTGTTTTATTAATATACACATACTAAGTGAGAGCCATTAAGCATATTTCAGTAACTTGATGTTTCATTGATAAGAACAATGATCTGTAAATGGGTTTATTTTTCTTATGTATCAGTCCCTAGGAGGGGCTGAGAATCCCCAGAAGAACATGAGTTTAAGACATCTGATGCTGGGACCCATCCTGGACATTGTACTTTTCCATCAAAAGTGAGAAAAAGTTTAAACTGAACACAAAGGATTCCCACCTTTGGCAAAATCTATATAAAAGTGGGGAAGCCAAACAATAGAGGCTGCTGCCAGATGCCAGAACACCCCAGTTTATCACCCAAGATGACTGCTGGAAACACGTAAAATTGAACAGGGGGAGGATCAAGCCCAGTTTTGGTGGCTTTCCAGTTTGTGAAAAAACATAATTACAGGCAGTCCCCGACTTACGCGGATCCGACTTACGTCGGATCTGCACTTACGAATGGGGCTCTCTCGCCCCGGAGGTCGAGGTGGCGGATTGCTACCTGAGAGCTCCGGGGCGAGAGAGCCCGGTTCGTAAGCTGCTCTGGTGCCCCTGGTCTGCTGGAGACCGTCTCCAGCAGACCAGGGGCACCGGGCGGGTTCCCGCGCTTCTGAGGCTTTGCTAGAGCAAAGCCTCAGAAGCGCGGGGAACCGCCGCTGCTGCCGCTTCAGTCCCCGGTGCCTGTGGTCTGCTGGGGACCGTCCCCAGCAGACCACAGGCACCGGGACTGAAGCTGCAGCCGCGGCGGGGTCCCGCGCCTCTGAGGCTTTGCCAGAGCAAAGCCTCAGAGGCGCGGCACCCCGCTGCCGCTGCGGCTCTGCTCCCCGTGTCCCTGGTCTGCTGGGGGGGGGGCGCAGCTAGTGTGCCCCCCCCCCAGCAGACCAGGCTTTTGTTTTGGACCCTGGGGCAGAGCAGCTGGGGCGCTGCCGATTGGTCCTGCAGCGCCGCTCTGGGCACTACTGGACCAACCCGGCAGCACCCCAGCTGCTCTGCCCCAGGTCCTGATTCAGCCGCTGCTGGTCAGTTTCAGCAGCGGCTGAATCAGGACGCCTGGGGCAGAGCAGATGGGGTGCTGCTGGGTTGGTCCAGTAGCACCGAGGAGCGGCGCTACTGGAGCAACCCAGCAGAACCCCAGCTGCTCTGCCCCAGGCGTCCCCAAGTCAGCTTCTGCTGAAACTGACCAGCGCTGACTACAGGAAGCCCGAGGCAGAGTTGCTCTGCCCCGGGCTTCCTGGAATCAGCTGCTGATCAGTTTCAGCAGCAGCTGACTTGGGGACGCCTGGGGTTCTTAAGTTGATTCTGTATGTAAGTCAGAACTGGCGGTCAGTTTCAGCAGCGGCTGAATCTGGACGCCAGTTCCGACTTACATACAGATTCAACTTAAGAACAAACCTACAGTCCCTATCTTGTACGTAACCCGGGGACTGCCTGTAGAATTATTGTAAGGGTAAAGTATTGCATGCAACAAGTTTCTTAGTTTATTAGGCTTGGTTGATATGTTTTGTTTTATTGTACTTAGTAACTTACTTTGTTCTGTGTGCTATTACTTTCAACCACTTAAATTCTACTCTTTATATTTAAAAAGCATATTAGTTTATTAATAAACCCAATGTAAGTAATTGTTACTGGGGGAGGAGGGGGAAAGAGATGACAAGCAGCTATACATCTCTCTTTACATGAGAAAGTTGGCAGACAACACAAACTTCCTCTGTATAAAACTTTATATAAAATAAGAGGGATTTATCTGGAGATCAGGTGCCATTGGTGCCGAGAAACATTCCCTCTAATCTTTTCCATCCGCGTGCAGGTTTTTTCCATCCATGTACATAACAAATATTGTTATGTGCACCAAGGCGTGGGGAATGTGTACCTCTAAGAGAAACACAAATCTAGCTGTGGGCGCTCTGCTCATCAGCTGGGTGTCATCGTAATCTCTCCCAAGTGGCTGAACAAGAACACTGCTTACAGTGTGAACGATGGTGCTGAGGTGAGTCCCTTTGAGCTTTTCCAGAGCTGAGTTGATTTCACCATCTATATTGTCCTCCTGTGTGCCCATCTCTGTGCCAGTGCTAGAGGAGGCTGGAGGGTCTGACTCAGTAGGACAGAGGGTTGAGGAGCACCAATGAGGGCAGGAAGGTTGGCTCAGTGGTATTTCAGCACATCAAGTGACCATCACAAGGTGATCTCTCGACCAATCCATCCACACTGCATTATTACAGCACTTTTAGTAAAATTCCTATTCATATTTTGGAGTGCACTAGACAGTTCACTCAACTAGACAAGTCTGCAGTAGAGTACTGATGTGCTGAACTGAAATCACTACATTGCACAGCCATCTTCATTTGTTCATTCATTAAGAATGCTATGTGTTATTAAACTTCCTATTTCATGTATTCCTTCTCAACACTCCTACATCAATCTCTTGCAATGGCATATCCAGGGCCCGACAATTAAGGCAATCTACTCACCTGTGGCGAGTAGATTTTAGCCCAGAGTGGCCGCGCAGTGCGGTCTGAGCATGTGCAGCGTGTGGTTCTGCACAGCTGGCGAGCGGGGCTCACCACCGCTTGGCAAGCCCTGGGCATATCACTAGATTGAATTCAAAATTCAGTGACTTACCTGATCTGGAAACAGATGTTTAGTAAACAAATCCACTAAGCCAGTATCTCTGCCCACCCAAACCCAAAGATAATTCCTGTGAGTACTTGCAGGTGTAATTCTGCCTAATGCTCAGCCCTGGTCTATAGTAGGGAGTTATTTCGAAATAATCCCCCTTATTTCAAAATAATAAGCGTAGCGTCCACACCACCTAGCCTGTTATTTTGAAATAACTGATTGGTTATTTTGAAATCTGTACTCCTGCTTTCCTCGGGGAATAACGCTTATTTTGAAATAGTTGTTTTGAAATAGTGGTAGTGTGAACACTCTGCTGCTGCTATTTTGAAATAACTACTCCCCATAATAATTCAAAGTAATTACTCCCCAGTGCTTCCTGGGGATCTAAGTCAAGGTAGCATGTCCACAATAACAGAGCCTGCCTTGGACTAATTTCGAGGCTCCCCATAGTGTGGTCTTGCTATTTCAATGTTGTTACTTTGGGAGTTATTATTTTGAATTTAGTTATTTTGAAATATTTTCCTAGTGTAAACATGCCCTCAGACAGTGACATTGTGCCAGCAGATGATGGTGAGAAGCTAACTAAAGCCAGACAAATTGTCAAGAACTACTAGTTCTACTTGGGTTAACTCCTACCAGTTTATGTCCTAACTCCACATGGATCTAGATTCCTGTGTTATGGAGATCTTGCAAGATCAGCTGACATTTTCAGAACAAGTTAGTTTCAACTCATGGACTCATAGACATTAAAGCCAGAAGGGAGCATCATGATCATCGAGTATGATCCCCTACACGTCGCTAAACAAGAAATAACAGTGTATGAATGAGTTTCTTGGTATTATTTTCATATACCCAGTTCCATTTTCATCCAAGATTGTAAAAGACTAAAGTAAATGAACATTACAATAAAACCAAGCAAGTAAAATGATACCAGAATTTTAAATCGTTTCATCTAAAAAAAGATTCCTCTTAGGTAGCTGGCAAATGCAGGATTAGTTCTAGCTGGACCAATTCTACTTGACTGCTGGCTTTATTTCATTGCCCAGCTTCAGTAGGTGTTTGGATGTCTTTTTCTCACCATGTGAGAAGTTATTTTAACTCAAAGGCTTATGCAGCTCCAGTTCCCAAGTCAGAGTTTGATTTATACCCGGAATATGTCTGTCTGGCCAGGCTTGAGTGGTTCTCTCTAATGACACGCTGATTGCTTGTCAGAGGGCTGTTTGCGGCACAGTCAGTGTTTGGGATACACAGTAATTGCTTCATGTTCACATGTACAAGTGAGCATGACTAATCCAAAGGAGCATCTCTATTTTTTAGACTTTTTCATTCCTCCCTCCATAAACATTAAAAATGATGAACAAGGTTGTAAATACAGTCTCTGGCATGGAGAACAGGTGGTACTAATGGCTCTTAAGTATCCCTGAAGGGGAAGACTGGAAACCCACTATAAATTACTGGAATATTTCCGCTACACAACTTGCCTTTTTTGTTGGTGAGAGTGAGAATCTGCTGATGAAAGACCTGTAGAGGGAGCATCAACTCATATCAGTTCAATGGTTTTTTTACACCCCCATTACTTTTTGAAGAACTTGAGTTTGATGCATTCACATGTCACTGGCAAGTGAGAATAGTGATGTTGCATAGAGACCTCCCTATCTCCTCAGACACCTGAGTTTATCTTCTTTATAAGCCTGACGTACCACCAGCCCAAACTCTCATCTTATTCACACTGATGTAACCCCACTGACATCAAACTCTTTGAGTGCAGTGGAAATGCACCCTGGATACTCGGAGCAAAATTTAGCACTTTATAAAGAAAGACTCTCCAACATAATCAGTAAGGCCTTGTACATTTCAAAGGAGGAATGCGGAACTCCATGTAGAGCCTGGGGCCAGCGGAAAGTCCCGCTGACTCGGAGCTGCACACGGGCGTGCCTGCTTTGAAATGTACAAGAGTCCCCAGCACGGGATCTTGTGCATTTCAAAGCCATAGAGCCCGAAGTCAGCGGGGGACTCAGAATCGGCCGCTGACCCCGGGTTCCATGCTGCACTGCATGCCATGTGGAGTCCAGGGTCAGCTGGGGATTCACCAGCTGACCCCGGGGTTCTGCGCAGCATCTTCCCAGAACCCGAGGTCAGCTGGAGACTCCCCAGTTGATCCCAGGTTCTGGGGAAATGCTGCATGGAGCCTGGGATCAGCTGGGGAGTCCCCAGCTGACCCCAGGCTTCTCGGTGTTGCCCCTTTGGAACACCAAGTCAGCGTTTCAAAGGGGCAGCACCGCACAGCTGAGCCCAGGATCAGCTGCACAGCTGTCCCTTTGAAGCACTGAAGTGGTGTTCAAAAGGGCAGCGTTGCACAACTGATCCCTGGCTCACCTGTACGGCACTTCCTCTATAAAATGCTGCCTTGGCGTTTCAAAAGGGCAGTGCCGTGGAGCCCGGGATCAGCTGAGGACTTCCCCAGAAATGCTGCTCGGAACCCAGGGTTTGCTGGGGAGTCCCCAGCTGACCCTGGGCTCCATGGCGCTTCAGCATTTTAAAAGGGCAGCCCTGCACAGCTGAGCCACAAATCAGCTGTGTGGCAGCTGTCCCTTTGAAACGCCGCCTTGGGGTTTCAAAGCGGAAGCACCGCACAATTGATCCCCATCTCATCTGTGCAGCACTGCTGCTTTGAAGTACCCCTTCTTCCCCCCTTTGCTGCCTCTATTTGATAGAGACAGCAAGAGGGGAGGGAGTCGACTAGTCGACTGACTATCCGATAAGCATAAACATCTTTACCACAGACAGATAATCCTTCTGGGTAATGCCATTCCAACCCGGAGGACAGATGGGCAAGTGAGTGGAAAATCTGAGTGAACCCTTTCCTTCTCTCCCTGATTTATCCAGTTGTAGCTGTAAAAAGTCAGCGCAAGTACTCACATGAACTGCCGTCTCCATCATGGGCTTCTTTAGGAAGCAGTTGCCTCCTCATTTCTCGCTGTGCTCCTGTCCCTGACAACAGCTGAGGCTGGTGCTGTGACTATGGAACCAAGACCATTCCTGGCCAACCCACCTCCTGTGTAGGACCCTTTGAGTAGTGCTCTCAGGCTGACCTTTGTGACCAACGGTTTGCAATCTCCTCCTCTGGATCCAGCAGGGCTGCTGCCTGAGCCATCAGCTTCTTGCTGCAGGACAATGATTTGAGCTGCAGGATGAGGAGTCCCAGGCAGAATTTGGCTCCCATTTCCTCCAGCTCTTGTGTTCCAATCTGCAGGCCCTGTAGGTGACAAACAGACACCTGGAATGATAAGCCTAGAATCCGCCAGCTCAGAGGAGGAGGAAAAGGTACCACTCAATAGAAGCTACAGCTCTCTGGGGTATTCCTCCAGGTAGGAAAGTCTGGAATCAGGTCAGAGAAAAAAAACCAGACAACACCCCAAAAAGTTTAGCCAACATGCTCACTCCACTGGCCAAAGACTACAAACATCTATACAGATCTTTTCATCTGCCAAGAGAGATAAAATGGTCCCTGGCCTCTATTTTACAGATGGGGAAACTGAGGCAGAGAGTTCAAATGACTCAATGATGGCTGCAAAGCGAGTGACTGTAAGGGCAAGTATCAGGTGCTATGAGTTTCAGTCTGCACGCCCAGCCCTGTACTCAGAACATTTGACCACACTCCTCTCTGTTACGGCAAGAGTTGTCTCCTTGCGCCATGGGAATGCTAATGAGCTGTGCCACTGTACGCTGTCAGAAGTGTTAGAGATAAAAGGAAAGAGGTGGGAAAAGATCTTTAACCACTTAAGAATAGTTTACACAAATCAATAATGAGGAAATTGCAAAATAAAAAACACCTCAGAGAAACTTCCCCCTTTACTAAATGCTGGTGTCTCCCTGGCAGAAAAGGGCTGCTGTTGCAAGAGGGGGAACTGGATTATCAACACGTCGCAATTCAGCGGAGCTCTGCTGGTTATGAAATATGGAGATGTGGTTCCCAGTTTGGATTGCAAACCTCTCCAAGCTCTGGATCTGATTTGATCAGCTGTGTAGATCAGGGTTTGGGTCAAACCCATCTCTAGTCTGGTACAGCGTCAAGTCTCCCTGACATCGAATGAGACGGAACCGCTCCTCTTGGGCAAGCCTAGCTGATAGTCCAGTATTTAAGAAGTCCTGGTCAAGACTGCATATAAAGGCCAATTCGCAAGGTACATCTCTGATGCTTGGTAAGGCACATGCTGAAGTACCTTGCTGAATCAGGGCCTAAATAGGATTTTATAGATTCACAGACTTAAAAGCCAGAAAGGCTCATCATCATTATCTAGTTAGACCTCCTGAAATTGCAGGCCACAGAACTTGCTCACCCACTCCTGAAATAGATCACTAACCTCTGGCTGAATTACTGAGTCCTCAAATCTTGATGGCAGAAAATCCACCATTTCTTTTAGTTCAAACCAGCAAGAGGCCAACTCATGCTTCAGAGGAAGGTGAACCCTCCCCCAGAGTCTCTAACAATCTGATCTGGAGAAAAAATCCTTCTTCACCCCAAATACAGTGTTTAGTTAGACCAGTAGTTTTCAAACACTGGGTTATGGCTTGTAAGGGCAAACCACTAGCTGGTTGTGGGATGCTTTGTTTACCTGAGTGTTCATGGGCATGGCCGCTTCCAGCTCCCAGAAGGTATGGTTCACCATTCCTGGCCAATGGGAGCCTCAGGAAGTGGTGGCCCAGCTCACCTACAAATGGCCATATCTGCGGGGACTCAGGTAAACAAAGCATATCACAAGCCAGCAAGCAGCTTACCCGTACAAGCAGTGACCCATCATTTGAAAACCCCTGAGTTAGACCATAAGCATGTGGGCTAGATTTGCCAGCTAGACAGCTGGGAAAGAATTCTCTGTAGTAATTTAGGCTGTGTCAAGACTACAAAGATCAATCGGAAAAAGATACGCAAATTGTGAACTGCAATTTGCGTATCTTTTCCTGCTTTTCTTCCAAAAGAAGCTTTTCCAACAATTGGCCCATCTACACTGGGCCAATTGGCAGAAAAAAAAGCCTCTTTTGGAATATCCTTTCTTCCTCGTAAAACAAGGCTTAGAGGGATGCTGTAAAAACACGTCTGCTTTTCTGAATTTTCTTTGGAAAAGCAGACATGTTCCTTGGACACGGCAGAGCTTTTCTGTGATACTTCCAGATGTAGTCTAGACCTTAGAGCTCTCCCCATCTACTGTCCCATCACCAGTAATTGGAGAGATTTGCTAATATCAATTGCAGATGTGCCCTATGCCACTGTCGGCAACTTCATCATACCATCCCTCCATAAACTTATCAAGCTCAGTCTAAAAACAAGTTAGATTTTTTTGTTTCCACTACTCCCCTTGGAAAGCCAGTGATCAGACAGAACTAGAACTGACTTATATTAACCTTGAAATGAACCATTAAGATGACTCATCCCTTCCCCATGCCTTGTATTTTTCATTTTAAGCAGCATCATTGTGCTTATAGCTCTCAGGAAGGCTGTCATGAGCTCCCCAACCCAACCAGAAGCAGGAAAGGCCAAAAGCCTCAAAAGAAAGCCAGCTCCAGTGACATTCACATTGCAGATGTAGGGGTCTAAATGGAGTGTACTGGTGAAAAGAGCATGCATACTTTTAGGCACTGATTCCAGAAGAAACCAAACATTGAACTGTTTTGTTTTGTTTTGTTCCCTTCAAAAAATGTGCAACAAGTAAAATAACAGAAATTCGGGGAGGGGGGAGGGGGGTAAGTGATTCTTCTGCTGCATGTAATTCTTACTGAAATCAATGGGGTTTGTAAGGGCTGGACAGGATCAAGTCCAGATACATAAGAGTGAAAAAGTATCGGTAAACTCTCCCACAGCTTTGGAATGTATTGACACCATCCAAAATGTTCTCTAATGCCATCACAGAGGGGGCAGAATCAATCACTGAACATATGCAATATCAACGCTATGGACTACCTTAGCACAAAACCTCTCTGTAACCCCCATCTAATATGATCTCCCAACTCCATTACCAAAGATTGTTTCCTTAGTAACGGTCAAAAGCCCCCACTTAAATTCCTGGGAACAGCAATATGGATGGTGTGAGCTCCATTTCAATATGGCCTTTATTTCTGGGCTCAGATGTTTACTACGTATTATTACTGAATGTCTTAGGGGTAACAGAGCTGCAAAAGTTCCATTAATCCATTAGAGGAGGCAGAGTTCTGGGTTTTCTCCCTGTAGAGATTATGCGAGATTTGTAAAGCATTTCAGGACCCCTGGGGACTGAGCAGCCTTCTGTAAGTGTGAGCTGTGATTATTTCTGAACTGAGAGTGCCTGCTAGATGGAAGAAAGGAGAGATTACTCACATAAACTACAGCACTTCTCCTTGCAAACCATTTTGCCAGGTCTGTCAGGCCCACAAGGCCAGTCAGGACTATAAGAAAAGCACCACTTACGGTTTGGCAGATAACAATATGTGCAAATATCACCTGGGGTTAAAGCTGCTCTGGCAAACTCAGCTTTTCACAGTAAATATGTTGAAATTCTTGCTCTTTCCCCAGCTTCGGGGAGACAAAACTATGAATTTGCAATTATTATAGTCAATAATAAAATAAATAATACAGCACTCAAAAATATACCAGGCACGAGAGACAGAAAAAAAAGAACCTGCCCAATTGAAATAAAGCAGTGATGTGATCAATACAAAACAGCATGTTGGCTAGTGAATAGAGCACTAAACTGGGAGTCTGGCAAACTGGGTTTGACTTCCCATATTTCACTGGCCTGCTATAAAACCTTGGGCAAATCTCTTTGACTATCAGTTCTTCACGGCAGGGACTAAATATGTAATATAATGAGCTATGGCAGTACAAATCATTAATAATAGTAAGAAACCAGAGAGAGAAGGCACAGGAAACAAGGGCTATAAATACACAGCAGGGATAGTACTTGGCAGCTCTGAAGAAGTTTTTTAATTGATTATTTATTTTAGTAAAAATAACTGTATTTTGTCAGTTTTGGGTTATGTCCAACTACAGTGTGTAAAGGGGTGGGGTGGGGGAAAGAGGGTATGCATGCCTCAAGCAGAGAGAGCAGAGGCAAACATGTCCCATTTATACAGTGACAAGGGCTTCTCTTGGGTGCCAAATATAGAGAGGACGTCTTGAGGGCTTCCTCTGGTGTGTATTGCAGGGCCCTGCTTCCACGATCGAGACAACATACTAAACACTTATCAATCCAGGAGATGGCAAGCAGCAACTGTGCTAAAGCCGTGCCTGTGGCTTTATGATTCCCTTGGGCTTTATTCGGGATATGAAGAGGCCTTAAGAAACTCTGAGCGGAGAAATAATAATAATAAAACCATAATATACCTGAGAAACATAAGGCTGTAATTGCTCATGCACTGAAGTTAGCTGCTGTACCATAGTCCCATATTGCTTTGATATCAGACAGCTCAGGAGTAACAGCTGGAAATCTCAGCTAGAGGATTACTTGTTAACACACTTTATTCACTTCAAATGCAGACAGACTTTTATTTTTTAACTCAGCTAGATCAGATAATTCTCTCTCACACTTTCCCCTCCCTCCCTTCTCCCCCACTTTCAGCAGTGGGTGGGGTTGGAAGGTATGTGCCATGACTGAAGTGAGAAGCAGAGTCCTTGACAGAACTGAAATATAAAACTATGTCCTTGCTGGCTCCTGTCAGCAGTGCCAGGAGCTGCTGATGTTAGATCTCTGCATCCATTCACACACCCACAGAGGGAACCAACAGATTTTCTGGGCTCCTGAGCAAGGTTGGGGGGGGGGCAGAGGTGTAGTGAGGGTGTTATGCACCTTGGGGCAAAAGCAAAATTTGCATCCCCCCCACCACTGTGTGACAGGGCCTTGAACCTGGTGCACATCTGAGCCTGAACGTGGGAGGAAGGGGTAGCTTGTACTGCATCTTCCCCCACCCTCTCCAATCTCCAATTTGTGGTGGGCACTATCCTGCTGTTGAAGAGGGAGGAGGATGGGACTAGGGGTACAGAGGCAAGGAGGAGGCTTCAGCAGGCGGTGTGGGCAGAGGAGGAGCAGGCAAGCCAAGATATGATAGCGGGAGCAGAGGGGCAATTACCCCCGACCCACCTCCTTTTCTACAACAGTGAATGTAAGAGATTAACTTACCTATTAAAACAGCACTCAGAAAAAAAACCTCTTAAATAAAACTAACACACAATACAAAAATCACCCACACTTTCTTGAAGGCACTTGAAGTGATAACTAGCCTAAGGCTGAGGATAAACTGCAAGTGTGGATTTCTGTCTGCACGAGGACTTTTTCCTTCAGGCTGCCATGAGATTCTATCCTTAAGTAAAGGAGAGAGGTCTTCACACAAGCCATTCAACTGAAGCCATAGATATCAAGATTCAAGTCCAGCCTTGCCTTTGGCAGACTACCTCGCCACATATTCACAATCACAATGTCCGAACATGTAGAAGACGTTTAGTTAAGAAAGCCATATTTAATCCCACATCTCTGCTATGACTAGGAGATGTGGGTGACCTATAGAAAACACCAGCATTTTCTTTGGAAAATCCACAACAAAATGTGGGGGGACTGATCACTTCAGTAATGCCAACTTCTTTGGAATTGAGGCTCTGATTATCCAGCACCTGCTGAGGTACAGAGGGCACTGTGTGCACATGTCTGATATATTTTTACCAAAACTGCTTACCTGCCAATTTGTCAAAGGAGAAGGGAAACAGGGAGGCCAAAAGAATGGTTTAGAGCAGTGTTTATCAACCTTTTTTTTTTATAAAGTACCCCTTTTAAAAAAGAATATAAGCACTCCCAGTACCTACAGTTTTCAGACGCACAATTTTTTTCTACTATTGCAACATATTTGTTTAAACAACTTCATCATATCCCTATCACTCCTTACAAGATACACTGCCCATGGAGGTAAATGTACAGGTACTGAGAAATGTATATGTCAATACCATGATGGCAATGTGTATATTATGTAAATAATACTGAATAATAATTGCCAAATGAGACCACTTCCCAACCTGCTTACAAAGGGCCTGATACAATTTAAATTATAAGCTAGGATTGAGCCCAAAACAATCTGTTCATATGACCCAAAAAGATCCAGATAACATTTAGTCACCCTTCAAACATATAAGGGACCAATCAGTAAAAGCCCCATTGCCTGGTAGAGGTGATGTTTGAAGAAAATTGGAGAGACTTTGAATTTACTTTTTCTGACAGCAGCGCTTTCTCTCACTGAATGTGGGGTCTTCAGCACAGGTTTCACTTTAAGTGTCAGAATAACACAGAAATTTGTTGTCACAGCTAACTCCATTCAGGTCAAAGCAATGTGCACCCCAAAGACAGAAGAACAAATCCCTTGAACCTGGAAATCAAAACATCTCACTTCCTCAGAGAGCTCACAAAGGGTCTTGTCCACCCAGAGACATGAGTCATGACAACTCTCTCTGGAGAGAGACAAAACATCCTGTCTCTCAGTGGATGTACCAACTGTTCTCATGTGGCATCTTATCATGCTGTTTAAATGGACTGCTTGGATGAGGAAGACTCACAAAGAGTCTGTCCATCATCCACACTGGAGCAACATGGGGATTTACCACTGTGGTAACAGGCCTGATCTCTCTGTGGGCTCTTGTGGAGCAGCAGGGAGCCTCCAGCGGTCTCTTGCAGGGAGAGGGCAGGGGTGCCTCTATTGCTGTGGTTCTCAAGCTTTTTGGCCCGTGGACCACGTGTCTCAATGTAAACCTTTCCACAGACTGCCAGTTGCTAATGGAAACACATTTAATTACACAATTATGCCCAAGCCATTTTGCTAGTACTGCAGCTGGGGAGAATGGTTTAATTTCAATTATTAAACAGATTAAATGTTTCACTTTCTCATGTTAGTTTATCAAACTTCATTTTAAATAAAGTAAAATATTCATTTATGTCCACTACAAAAGGTTTCAATGTTTTCTTTACTTATGGCAGGGGTAGGCAACCTTTTCGGAATCAGGGGCCACTGACCCAAAGAAAAATCAGATGGGGACCACACAAGTGAGAAACAAAAACCTCCTCCCAAAACCTCAACCCTCACTTAGGTGGCCCCCAACTGAGACACCTCACTCCTCTGGCATTCCAGCCCCAAGGAGCGAGGGGAAAGGATGGGGAGAACTGAGGTTCAGGGCTTTCCAAAGACTAGGGGGTTCAGTGTGTGAGAGAGGGCTGCGATGGGGTGCAGGATCTGGGAAGGAGGTGGGGGGGTGGAAGAGGGCAAGGTTGAGAGGTCTGGGTGGGAGGTAAGGTGCAGAAGCAGACTGGGGTGTCTGGCCAGGGGGAGGGAGCAGGAGCAGATTGTGGGTAGGGTGTCTGGCTAGGAGGGAGGGTGCAAGGAGGGGACTTGGGTAGGAGTTGGACCTCCCTGGTCTGGCACCCTCTGGACCTGACTGGTCCCAGATGAGGGATTTTTTGGACCATGGGAGGTCATTTCAGGGCTCCTGGTGCCCTCCCCCAGTAGGCTTCTTTGCACCTCTATCCCCTGCAACCTAGCTGAGCTGCCCACCCCTGTTGATTCCCTGCGCCTCCCCCAAAACCATCCCTCACAATCCAAGGGAGCACAGCACCAGTTCCCTGCACCCCCTCGCAGCCCAGCTGAGCTGACCGTCTGTTCCCTATGCCTCCCCTCATCCACTGCAGCCTCGTTGAACCCCACACTGGTTCCCTGCATGCCTCCCACACAGCACAATTGAGCCCCATTTCCCTGCACCTCCCTCCAAGCCCCACAGACCTGCTGAGCCCAGCACTGGTTTCCTGCCCCTTCCTCCCTCTCTCCCTCCCCTTGAGTCCAGCCCCGGGTTCCCAGTATCTCCCTCCTCCTGCAGACAAGCTCAGCTCCATGCCCCACACCTCCCCACTCCCGCAGCCCAGATCAGCCCAGCACCCCTGCACCTCTTCACTCCCGCAGCCCAGCTGAACTCTGTTTCTCTGCACCTCCTCCCAAACCACACAGACCTGCTGAGTCCAGCGCTGATTCCCTGCCCCTCCCTCTCGCCCCTTGAGTCCAGCCCCGGGGGTTCCCAGCACCTCTCTCCTCCTGCAGCCCAGCTGAGCCCAGGGCCCCGCACCTTCCCTCCCCCCCGCAGCCCAGCCCGGCACCCCCCTTGCGTGGCACCCAGGAGCAACTGAACCCCCTTCTCTCCTCGCTACACCTCTCAGGGGGGGCAGCTTCATGCTCCCAATTGGAGCAGGGCCTTGGGTAGAAGAGACAGGGCCTCAAGCAGTCATCCCTCAGCGACACCCACAGCACACCATGCTGACCCCCCCATCCCTCCGCCAGCCCTGAGAGCTGCCCAAAGCATACTGTGTACTCCAGCAGCAATTTAAAGGGCCCAGGGCTCTGCCACCACTGAACGTGATAGCAGCAGCAGCATCCAAGAGTCCCAGGTCCTTTTGAAATGCCCCCTTTGCTCCCCCATGTGGGTAGGCCTGTGCGCATTCCAGCTGTATGAAATGTAGGAGGCAGAGGAAGAATGCAGTAACCGTGCCAATAAGCGTCTGTGTTTGGTAAGTGGCTGGCAAGAGACACTGGACAAACTGCATTGAAGTGTGTTGGTTCTGGACCCAGTGACAGACTGTGGTCTGGTTACCACAGCATTCCAGGTCAGCGGACTGTATTTTTGTTCCAGGTGTCCTTCAGTCTGTGTCTTCCAAGACTGTACCTTTCTGACTAGTACACAGCACTGAACCTCCTCAGACTTCCTAGGCTCACACGGACCCTTGCCAGCATTTTGCTTCCTGTAAATATCCTGCTATGGGATGGCTGGGGATCTGTCTCTTGGCCCCTGGGGGGCAAGCAGAGCTGCACATATTTTGCCAGCCCGTCTCATGTGATTCTTTGACTCTCTTTTCCAAATTCTCCTATCATTGTCATAGACTGCACTGAGTCTGCACCTGAGGTTCCACATCAAGTGTTGGGCCAATGTTCTTAGATAAGAACAAATAAGTTCTCAAAATCCATGCACTTGGCCAGAGATACAGCGGGTCTGCATCTACACTGCCGCTGAGTTCTTTCGACATAATGTTGACAGAACTCGGCAATTTTGTCGACGGCTGCAAACCTCATTCTATGAGGAATAATGCCTTTTGTCGACAGAGTTCTGTCGACAGAAGGTGTTATTGCATCTACACTGTCCTTTGCATCTGCACTCTCATGTCGACAAAGTGGCTTGCTTTGTCGACAGAACTGGATGTAGTCTAGACGCTCTTTGTCGACAGAAGCTTTGTCGACAGATACTGTTGGCAAAACTTCTGTTGACAAAAGCCTGTAGTCTAGATGTATCCCCTGGGTGTGTCTAAACTACATGCCTCCGTCGACGGAGGCATGTAGATTAGCCAGATCGGCAGAGGGAAATGAAGCCGCGATTAAAATAATCGCGGCTTCATTTAAATTTAAATGGCTGCCCCGCTCTGCCGATCAGCTGTTTGTCGGCAGATCGGGGCAGTCTGGACGCGACGCGCCGACAAAGAAGCCTTTCTTGATCGGCACAGGTATGCCTTGTGAAACCACAGATAAATGTTTCCATCATTAGACAAACTGCCCACAGATTGTTCCACAGGATTAAAGGTAGTTATGGCAGTGGAGGCAAAAAGATGAAATTAAACACTTGCGCAGCTGTAAGCAACGTTGCTTTGCAATATTCTCCTGATATCACAGAGGATCACGGGACCTTAAGAGTTAAACTGGAGATGACGCAGCATAGGAAAACTAAAGGTGCAGCAAATTAAAAGCTAAAAACATACATAAATATAGGTAGACTGGAGATTTTAGGGAAATGAGTTGGAGAAAAGGACCTTTTGGTGGGTGATAATGCCATCAAGATGCTCTTGCCTGCTATTGGCCTCTTCTTCAACCCTTGGAGCAGTAGCTTTCACCTATAAACTCACTTCCAATCAATACATACATACACACACATGGTATTCTCTGCATCTCAATGGCTTTACACATGCACAGTGGTTATGCCCTGAGGCTGGGTATAAATAAATTGACAGTCTGGTTTCCCACTAATTCCATCAGTGAGCTTTCAGTCAGAATACTAATAGAAATCATCCAAAGGCTGCAGTAGATAAAGCAGAGAGCTGAATGAAACATTCACTGTCTGATGTCTGTTGCCATAACGTTAGCCAGGACTGTACCGTCCTGAGCACCATCATCTACACACACAAACACACCCTGCCCAAAAGAAAACACACTTGTGCAGGAATTTGATGCTTATAGACTGAGGGGTAGTGAAGGCAAAGCTAAGGTTTTATATGTGCCATAGCCCCTTACACAGCTACAATACTGTATTTAGTGGCAGAGACATCATGCAAAATGGAAAGAAATTACAATAAAGCAACAAGTTTGGCCCAAAAGTCTTCAACAATAAATATACAGATTAAGTGAGCAGGATGGGCCCATGACACAGGAAGAAAGTGTGCAAGAGAGGATCAGAGGAATTTCTAGAATGAACCTTGTCTGTGTAGCCTACAGTTATATGAGTGTGTCCAGTTCTGAATGTCTGTCTAGTTCTGAATGCTTGTTGTTGTGGTCTAGGACATTGGCCTCAAAGTGAGGTAATATCATTGCTGGTCTCTCTGGCATTGAACTCTATGGTCCGTACTTAGGCAAACTCCCTACTGAAGTCAACGGGAGTACTGCCTGCATTAGAACTGAGCAAGGACATTGGGATTTGGCCAGTAGCTATGGATACATAACGAGACAGCGAAAAACGTGAAGAGCTTCAGGGGGAAGCTTTTATTCTGAGACATTTTTCTGTGATTAAATGAATGCTTCTGTAGTTAAACACATGTACTTTACAGTCAGGATTTTTCAGGAAGTGGAGAGAGGAAAGCCAACAAGGAGGGACAACCTAAGACTCACTAAGGGCAGCTGTCTTCAAAATCTGTTCAGCACAAGCCTGGGAACGCAGCAGGGACAATATTCTAGCCAGACATTCAAATAAGTTGAATTTTGTAGGGAAAAGGCTAACCTAAGATTTCCTGATGTCACTTCCTCCTCCACTCTTCTATGCCCACTTGCTATTTGGTCCAGATTCCCATCCCCACAACCACTCCATAGCAGCCTTGCTCCTGCAGACCTCTATGATAATCTCCAACTTTCCTTCCTTCCTCAAATTTTCCTTTCTTTATTCCCCATTCTCTCCTCCTCCGTCAATATCCTGCACCTCTTCTTCCTCCACCTTTTCCCAGGTGGCACCCCACCCTTGCAATCCTGATACATAAGAACAAACTGACAAATGACACAGAACCAATATTACCTTTGCCAACTGTAAAGGCTACGTCTATACTGCATAGTTATTTCGGAATAAGCTATTCCAGAATTGTCATTCCAAAATAGCTTATTTCAAAATAGCACGTCAACACTGCAGGGAAGCCTCAAAATTAGTATGAAGCAGGCTTCCCTCCCCAGGAGGAATAACTTAGAATGGCCATGGTGAGGGACAAATCGGAACAAGTCATCCATTATTTCAAAATTATTACAAAATAACAGAATTGCTGAGTAAACACTCGCATAGTTATTTCAGAATAACCGCCATTATTCTGAAATAACGTTGCTATGTAGACACACCCTAAATGACCACATTGCCTGGATGGTTCACTCTCTTCCTCTGTCTGTCCCTTGTCCTTGGGCTGTAAACTCTCCAGGGCAGGGATGTAGGATCCAATTTACCATTGCCCTTCCATCTTGTGCCATCATTTACACCAACTTGGGGTGGGTATAAAATGTTTCTATTTTGATCCAGTAGCATTTTCTGCCCATTTGCCACTACAGTGAATGACTGCACCTATACAGGGCATTAGGGAACTCAGATCCACAAGGCCCCTTCCTGATACGGGCCAGGAAGGAGTAGGTTTCTTTATGGGAGGGAGAATCCCATAGTGAGGATCTATTCAGATGCTTACTAACAAGACAAAAGAGAGATAAGACTAGAGCAGTAAGCACTGCATTAATTTGTTTTCCCATTCATTTAAATAGCATGTATCATGCCAATGAACTGGTTTTAGAATGTGTGATTTTGTCCATCTACTGCCTGGAATGGCACCTCAACTAACACTGATATAGATAGATAGATAGATAGATAGATAGATAGATAGATAGATAGATAGATAGATAGATAGATAGATATTAGCATGTCTGTCTGTCTGTCTGTGCGTCTGTGAGTCCATTTGTTCAAGAACTCCTCCCAAACTGTAAGAGCTAGGACCACCGAAATTGATATGCAGTTTCCTTTTGCCCTAACATAAACCAAGGTCAGGATTTGGTTGTGTCTGGAAAATTGGAAGTGCCAGGAATGGGACTGTTTTCCATAACACAGAAAGTGAGGGGACAGAGAGATGAGGAATGTGAAGGGGGGAGGCACAGAGAGGAGGGATGTGATACTGAGAGTGGTCACTATGGGCAGCTGCAGCACCAAGAGCATGACCAGCAGGGCTGGGGCTCCACCATCTTGCCTGCCTCCAGATTGGGTAAGTAGCCCCCCTGCCCCAAACCCAGAGCTTGCCCCCCCATGGAGAGCTTGCACCCCATGGGGGGGAGCTCTGGAAGGAGGACAGCTGGAGGAAAGGGCAGCCCCTGGAGTCTGGCTCCCCAGCCGCAGACAGCCCCAGACAGACTGCAGGCCATGGAGGAGAGGCTTGAAGCTGGGGGCAGCACCCAGTGCCTCCCCCCGACCTCAACAGACTGCAGGCCATGGCAGGGATGGAGTGTTGTAGCTGGGGGCAGCCCCAGGAACCTCACCCACTCTAGACAGCCTGCAGGCTGGGGGGGACAGGGGAGCTGGAGGGGGTGATAGCTCTCCGAGCCTGGCCCTCCTCAGATCCTGCAGACCACGAGGGGAGTGCTGGAAGCTAGAGCCAGTCCCAGGAGCCTTGGCCTCCCCCCCAAACAGCCCACACCTCGTGTAACCATGTAACTGTAAGGGTTTTTAGTGATTACGCGGTTAAGTTTTTACATGACTTTTTCCATCCCTACCATACCCTAACAGTTCTTCCCTCCTCCCTCTCCCACTTTGCTTCTCACTTAAGCAGCTGCTCTGTTTCCAATGCAGTGAAACAGGTTGAATGGGTGCTATGCCAGCCCAGAACTGAGTACTCTGTACGAGTTACACTGTTTCAACCTGACAGAGCCTGGAGCAGCATCAAGCTCCTATTTGATTCTGAATGCCATCGACATTTCCAGCAGAAGGAAGCTTCCGTGCAACCTCTGTACATGGTGGCTGGTTAACTCTCTGGTACTATTTGCACAGGAAGGCCGCCTATTACTGAAGAGTGTGTTTCTCTGTGTACTCAGAAAGAGGGGAGGTGAACACACCAGCTTTTCTACCCTTTGTAGAGAGACGGGAAGGGGAAGACTCCAAAAATGAAAGTGAACAAATAGCTGGATATTTCCAATGCATTCTTAAAGAAAAAACCCTGCCAACTACAGACACCTGTGCTTCTTGGGTTCAAATACGTCAACCTATTTATCTAGGTACTGCTGCAGACCCCATTGCCAGAGTAAGCAGAGCCTCACAAACTTTAATGAATGTATCCTCACACTGAGGCAGGGAAGTATTTTCATTTTACAGATGGGACCTGAGACACACTAAGGCAAGTCTATGATAGTCCCAAATGGAGTTCAGGCCTCCTACATTCTACCCGGTGCCTTATCCAAAAGTCCATCCTTCCTCCCTAAAAACCCCAAATAAGGACTAAGCAAACTAGTACAACTCCTGCATGAGGAGACTGGAAAACTCACAGGCATTCATATGGGCCGCATTAATATGTTATTTGAGTGCCCCATATAATCATATTTATCTTCATGCCACTCAGGGTATGTCTACACTACAATGTTAGTTCGAACTAACGGACGTTAGTTCGAACTAACATTCATAGCCGCTACACTAGCGCTCCGCTAGTTCGAATTTGAATCGAACTAGCGGAGCGCTTAGTTCGAACTAGGAAAACCTCATTATACGAGGATTAAGCCTAGTTCGAACTTACTAGTTCGAATTAAGGGGTGTGTAGCCCCTTAATTCGAACTAGTGGGAGGCTAGCCCTCCCCAGGTTTCCCTGGTGGCCACTCTGGCCAACACCAGGGAAACTCTATGCCCCCCTCCCGGCCCCAGAGCCCTTAAAGGGGCACGGGCTGGCTACGGTGCCCGTGCCAGGTGCAAGCCTGCCAGCACCCAGCCAGCAGACCCTGCACCTGGCACGGCACAGAGCCACCCACCCGATGCCCCCCAGCCCACCCCCTCTTCCCGGGACCAGGCTGGCGGCTCCCGGGAGCTTTCCCTGGACCGCAAGAGGCAGGCACCTTCCTGGGCTAGTGCGGACATCGTGGACCTCGTCCACGATCTCTGCACTAGGCACAGGAAAGTGGCCGTCTAGGGCAGGAGAGCTGCCAGCCTGGCCACCCAGGAGCAGGTGTGCATGAAAATCAAGGGGGTCCACTGAGACCCCCGACCCTGAGCCCTGAGCTTACAATGGCCGTCCTGGGTCAGACCAAAGGTCCATCTAGCCCAGTAGCCTGTCTGCCAACAGCGGCCAACCCTAGGGACCCTGGAGGGGATGGACCGAAGACAGTGACCAAGCCATTTGTCTCGTGCCATCCTTCTCCAGCCTTCCACAAATTTTGGGCAGGGACACCGCTCCTACCCCCTGGCTAAGACTACTCCATGGACCCAACCTCCATGACTTGATCTCACTTCCCTTTAAACTCTGTTCTAGTTGTAGCCTTCACAGCCTCCTGCAGCAAGGAGTTCCACAGTTTAACTATTTGCTTTATGAAGAACAACTTTCTCTTACTAGTTTGAAGCCTGCTACCCATTCCTTTCCTTTGGTGTCCTCTAGTCCTTCTTTATGGGAACTCATGAAGAACTTTTCTGAATGCACCCTCTCCACCCAACCCCTGCTTTTAGAGACCTCTATCCTGTCCCCGCTCCATCTCCTCTTTTCTAAGCTGAACAGTCCCAGTCCCTGTAGCCTCTCTTCATCTGGGACCTGTTCCCAACCCCTGATCATGTTAGTTGCCCTCCCCTCTCCCAGCCTTTCTCTTCCCCTCTCCCACCTCCTTTTCCCAGTCTCCCCCAGTTTTGTTCAATAAAGACAGAGTCAATGTTGGAAGAAACATTATCTTTATTTTGTACATCAATAAGAAGGGGGGCTAGGGAAGGGTAAGTGGAAGGAGGTGAGGGAGGAATGGGGTACGAGCCCCCGATGGGGAGGACTGCGCTGGCTCTGCGGGCTTCTGGGGGTGGAAGCTCTCCTGCAGCCCCCCAATTGCCCCCTCTCCCCAGATGGCAGCCTGCGGCAAGTGCAGCCGGGCTGATGGCCGAGTGGTGTGATGTGCCCAGTGTGGGTACTCCAGGCAATCCAAGCCAGGACTGCTTTGCAAGCAGGGCACCCCTTAGAACTGTCTGTCTGGGGTGGGGGTTGGGACCCTTTAAGCGCAGCCCTCGGCTAGCCTGAGACAGCATCTCCATGCTCTAAGTCCTCCTCTGATGCCCTGCCGGCACTGCTTCCGGCTATCCTTAAGCCCTGTTCAGGGTCCACTCAATGTGGACTTGCTAGTTCGAATTAGCAAAACGCTAATTCAAACTAGTTTTTAGTTCTAGACGCGTTAGTTCGAATTAGCTTAGTTCGAATTAACTAATTCGAACTAAGTTAGTTCGAATTAACGTTGTAGTGTAGACGTACCCTCTGTGAGGTAGGGCAGGGCTGTTATTCAAATGTGTTACATCAGAATAATCAGACCAATACATAGGCATAAGAACTAGGTGGGGGGGACTGCTCCAGCACCCCCCAGGCTCCTGGCCGAGTGCCCAGTGTCCTGGATGCCTCCCCACGTGTTGCGGGCTCTGCTGCTGACTCAACCCAGCTGCTGCCCCACACTCTGGGCCTCTTTAGCTGGATCTGTATGCAAGGTCCCACTGTTGGCCCACATGCCCAGGGCTTTGCTGCCAGCCCTGTGTAAAGGGAGCTCTGCTGCTGGCTCCAGCCCTGGGACCCTGGCTGGCCCTGGCACTGGGGGGGAGGAGTGTCTCTGCTTCAGTCCTGTGCGCTGGAGGCTCTGCTGCCAGCCCTGTGTCCTGGGTCCCGACTGTTGACTCCGCATGCCAGGACTTTGCTCCTAGCCTTAGCAGGGGAGGAAGGGGGGAAGAGGACAGTGGTAAGCAAGGGGGTGTCAGCACCCCCACTCTTTAAAATGTTCCCACACCACTGGACCAATAGTCCATATAGTCCAATGGAACTTCTGAGGAAGATGTAAAATGTACTAACTCAGCAATATTACACCATGGGAGTGAAACATTTTTCTGACCCCACATGGGTATCACCATATGCCTTGAAACTTACTGTCCTTGCAATTTTCTTCCAGCTAATGTAAATTTGTGTTAATCTTGAAGAGCGAGTTGTCTTTATAATGCCATCCACTACTGAATTCCACAGGGTAATTATTCCATGGAGTGCCCTCTTATCCTTGTATTGCAGTAAAGGGAAAGCACCTTCATCCCCTTCTACAAGACACTCAACCGCTTTGCAACAACAGGCCCCAGCACCTTTCATTGCAGGATCTCAAAGGATTTTACAAACACTAACTGGTGACAACTCACAATCCTCATCTTGAGTGTTTACTATTATCCCCACTTTCTAGGTCGGGTCAATGAGACATGAAGAAAGGAAGTTGCTCGCCCGAGGTTACAGAGCAAGTATGCTGCTTGTAGGAATAAAACCCAAGAGTCATGACTCCTGCTCTAAACCCTAGAACTGCACCACAGGGTTGGAAAAGTCATTGTTCCATCAGCCCAGAGTCTGAGGGGAGATCCCTCTTCATCATCTGCAGGAGCTAGTTCACCCTCTGGCTCAAGCCAGGGAAGCCCACGACGACCCTATACTGTGTTCATACTACCATAGCTCTTTGGCAGTGAGGAATCGGCATGGTACAGGTCCATCCCAGGACACACACTTCCTCTTATCTGCTCCAGCCTGGCAAATGTGCCCCAGCTTCCCACAACACAACTTTTGTCCCCAGTGAAGAGATGGGAAAAAACTGGTGGAATTCACTCAGCCCTGGGGAACCCCTCCTGTGCCAAGCTACGTTAGTGAAAAGCGTGCAGAGCATACCGATAAATCCCCTCGGGGAGGGATCAGTGTTACTTCCACACACTGTAAAACCCCTTTTCATATTGTCTTTTACTCTTTCCCTTTTCAAACTACACTGTCCCAATTTTCCTAATCTCTCCTCATACTGAAGCTCCTTCCAGGCCACTAAGCATTTTCTTTGGCTTTCTTTATCTTTGTCTTTTTTCCAGATGAACCGATCCAGTCCAAATCTAGTATTCTAGGATAGGCACTAATATTAATGTCCATAACAACATTATAATATTTGCTGTGTTATTCTCTACCCCAATCTTCATATAGTCTAGTATCTAATTCACTTTTTTAATCTTCTGCTGCTGCAGCACACTGAACAGATACCTTCATCTCGCTTCCTAGGTGATGGCTACTTATTTTTGCTAAGTGGTTAGAACTAATTCAAAATCCATCCACATGTCTGGGTGCTTTAAATTGGCCCATCCAATGTGCCTTTGTCTACATTTCATCAGCCATCGTATTACTGAAATTCATCATTTCTTTAGACCCTTATAATCTTCCCCATTACTGTATAATTCAGTAGTAGCAACAGCAGCAGCAAATTTTGCTACCTCATTCTCCTCCCTATCATTCGGATCATGAATAAATATAGTGACCAGCTCCAGTCTTAGCACTGACGTGAGGGGTCACTTCACTTTCAACTTGTTACCATGCCAAGAATTTCCCATTTATTCCTGTTTTTTATTCCTCTTTTAGCTAGAATTTGAATACATGAAAGATACTTTACCTCTCACCTCAGGGTTCCCAAATTTCCTTAATGGTCTTTAGTGAGGGGTTATATCAAAAGCCTTATGAAAGTCTAATTAAATTTCAATCACCACTTCTATTTCAGTCACTGAGTTCCTTGCCTTTTTCAAGGAATTCTAACATATTAATAGAGAAGCAAAATTCACCTCACAGACTATGTTGCCTTGTCGCTAAGTTATTATACTCACCTGAAACTCTGTTTTCAATGGTTTTCTCAGCCTCTGAAGTAAGTTCATCAATTTCAAGAATCATACTTAGCACCTTGTTAAACAAGGTTATGACACTGCTTGCCACCTTAGTTCTCTGGCTGTTTTAATGATACATTGCATATTTTTGTTAATAGTTCTTCTCCTTTGTTCATTAGTTCCCCAGAATTTCTAGAGGAATGTCATCTGGCCCTGGACGTTAATAAATAGTGATAGCTTGAGTGTAAAATAACAGATGCAGGCAGAGTACAGGCTTTTGCTCCTGCTATATAATTTTGCCAATGCGTCCTGATTCACAGCACTCCCTGCTATTCCAGTCCTGCTTCTCTACCAGCTCTGCCAACATATCCAAGTCCTGATTTTTTTCTTAAGATTCATGTAAATTTGAGCCCTCAACATCCCTTACCATTCTTGTCTTCTACCTGCTCTGCCAAAGCACCTCAATCCTGACCTATAACATCCTTTTCTATTGTAATCCTCTTCCAAGAGCTACACCAATAGAAAATCAATTTGGACCAGTATGTGCCTCCCATAGTCCGTTCCTAAAACCAGAGTTCTCCAACCTGCTGGCAACTACTGGCAACCATGTCACACACTGTGGTGATTTTGAAAAGTGCACAAGTGTTCAGAGAAGATTAGACCAAGATTTTTATCCACACAATTTCACAAATTAATTTAAAATATAACCTGAACACAGTTCTCCATCTGTGCTGAGCCACCTAGAGCTCTAACTTTCAGCCACTAATTACATCTCTCATTACTTTACACTTTCATGCATCACAAGTCTATCTCTTCACCCTGATGCAATACCCCAAGAGCTACTTGGTTCCTTCCTCCTGAATTACATATGACTGCTCAGCCTGCAGCAGAAACACTAATGTTGGTTAGTCCTCTTCAACTTACATCATGAAAGATCATTTCTCAATCTATTGCTCACAACCAACTAAGGTTCACAATCAAGAAGCTACTATGACTCTGTGACCTGTTGTACTAATGCATATGAAACAACAGACACATTCATTTTTCAAGCAAAAGGCAGGTGGGAAAACCAAGCACAGCTACTCCCCAGCTCAGATAAGAAGGAAAAGAGATCTAAAGAAGAATGGGCTTCTCCCTATCATTCTAGCTATTCCCTTTGAAGCTGGGTGGAATCATAAGCAAGGAATGTGTTGTCTTATTTCCTTACAAGTGTTGGAGTTGTTATTCTGTCTCCCGTTCATCCCTCTTGCTGCTTGTTATGTTTAACAGAAAAACAAGAGTAATAGTGGAGATCTTTTTCTCCCTTTCAATGTCTTCCTCGTGCCAACTACCATTGCACTCAGAGCATGGTTCAGAAAGGCTCTCACACTGGATGAAAATGCACTTCTGTAGAGGTAATTCATACCAAAGCATCCTACAGACCATCAGTGGTGTGCGATGCGTACATGTAAATACAAGTGACCCATGTGAGCTACAGTAATGCAATACACTTTAACAACCTTGTTCATAGATGATGTTAGGGTATATTTGATAGAGAGGGCAGTGGCCAGATTTTAGGGAGGATTAGTTCAGGAGGTGGGCTCAAGTAGAAGACATATTTTTAGATGGCTCATGGCAATGGGATTAGCGGAGTCAAGAAGCAAGAGTTACAGATGAGGAGAAGGGAGCTGAATAAAATCTGCCGTTCTCTAGGGTTTATGAAATGGAATTCTGTAGCTCGTGGGGACCAACTTAACACTGCCCTGCATCTCATGTAACACTGCCATTCTGATCTGGCAGTCTAACACACACTATGTAGGGTATGTCTACACTACAAAGTTAATTCGAACTAACGGTAGTTAGTTCGAATTAACTTTGATAGGCGCTACACTAGCGCTCCGCTAGTTCGAACTTAATTCGAACTAGCGGAGCGCTTAGTTCGAACTAGGTAAACCTCATTCTACGAGGACTAAGCCTAGTTCGAACTTACTAGTTCGAATTAAGGGGTGTGTAGCCCCTTAATTCGAACTAGTGGGAGGCTAGCCCTCCCCAGCTTTCCCTGGTGGCCATTCTGGCTAACACCAGGGAAATTCTATTGCCTCCCTCCCGGCCCCGGACCCCTTAAAGGGGCACGGGCTGGCTACGATGCCTGTGCCAGGTGCAAGCCTGCCAGCACCCAGCTAGCAGACCCTGCATCTGGCATGGCTCGAGCCAGCCACCCGATGCCCCCCAGCCCTCCCCCTCTTCCTGGGACCAGGCTGGCGGCTCCCGGGAGCTTGCCCGGGACCGCAAGAGGCGGGTACCCGCCTGGTCTAGTGCGGACATCGTGGACCTCATTCACGAGCTCCACACTAGGCACAGGAAAGTGGCCATCTAGGGCAGGAGAGCTGCCAGCCTGGCCACCCAGGAGCAGGTGTGCATGAAAATCAAGGTGGTCCACTGAGACCCCCGACTCTGAGCCCTGAGCTTACAATGGCCGTCCTGGGTCAGACCAAAGGTCCATCTAGCCCAGTAGCCTGTCTGCCGACAGCGGCCAACCCTATGGACCCTGAAGGGGATGGACCAAAGACAGTGACCAAGCCATTTGTCTCGTGCCATCCCTCTCCAGCCTTCCACAAACTTTGGGCAGGGACACCACTCCTACCCCCGGCTAATACCACTCCATGGATCCAACCTCCATTACTTTATCTCACTTCTCTTTAAACTCTGTTTTAGTTCTAGCCTTCACAGCCTCCTGCAGCAAGGAGTTCCACAGGTTGACTCTTTGCTTTGTGAAGAACAACTTTATGTTACTAGTTTGAAGCCAGCTACCCATTCCTTTCCTTTGGTGTCCTCTAGTCCTTTTATTATGGGAACTAATGAAGAACTTTTCTTGATGCACCCTCTCCACCCCACTCATGCTTTTATAGACCTCTATCCTATCCCCCCTTCAGTCTCCTCTTTTCTAAACTGAAAAGTCCCAGTCCCTTTAGCCTCTCTTCATATGAGACCTCTTCCAAACCTCTGATCATTCTAGTTGCCCTCCCCTCTCCCACCCTCTCTCTTCCCCTCTCCCACCTCCTTTTCCCAGTCTCCCCCAGTTTTGTTCAATAAAGAGAGATTCTATTTTTGACCACACGTTTTCCTTATTTTGTACATCTGGAAGGGGGGCTTGAATAGGGTAAGTGGAAGGAGGTGAGGGAGGAATGGGCTACGAGCCCCCGATGGGGAGGACTGGGCTGGCTCTGCGGGCTTCTGGGGGTGGAAGCTCTCCTGCAGCCCCCCAATTGCCCCCTCTCCTCAGATGGCAGCCTGTGGCAAGTGCAGTCGGTCTGATGGCCGAGTGCTGTGATGTGCCCAGTGTGGGCACTCAGGGCACTCCAAGCCAGGACTGCTTTGCAAGCGGGGCACCCCTGAGAATTGTCTGTCTGGGGTGGGGGTCGGGTCCCTTTAAGCAGAGCCCTTGGCTAGCCTGAGGCAGCAGCTCCACGCTCTAAGTCCTCATCTGATGCCCTGCCGGCACTGCTTCCGGCCATCCTTAACCCCGGTTCAGGGTCCACTTAATATGGACATGCTAGTTCGAATTAGCAAAACGCTAATTCGAACTAGTTTTTTAGTCTGGATGCGTTAGTTCGAATTAGCTTAGTTCGAATTAGCGCTGTAGTGTAGACATACCCACAGTTACCTCCTGTTGCTAGACAATGTGCAAGGCCACAGCAAGCCAGACAGCAGGTATCTGAATGTGCCTTATAAAGTAGTGTGTTACAGTTATACAGGTTGCATAGGGCCTGATTAACCCCCCAGTTGTTCAGACGCAGACTTAGAGAAGTGGACTTATTTAATGGAGAGGGGGAATCTGAGAAGGATGCTGGGGTTAGACCCAATCTTTTGCAAACTACCCAGGGTCCTCACATTCCATTTGTACAATCATACCAGAATGGACCTTATTCTCAGGTACTCACCTTATGAGCTTCTGAAAAGAGAGACACAGAAAGTGTCTGCACGTTGAAGAGGGACAGGGTCGGGGGAGTGGGAGACAGCTATCCACAACTAGAATAACTAAGGGGAAACACAAGCTAAAGCAGCCAACAACTCCCTTATTCTGCATTAGATATTTCCACTTTGGATTTTTCATAGAGAGAGGCCAGCAGGAGGCAGACACAAGCCAGTTGACCAGTTCAGTGCCTTCTGAAGCAAGAGGTGAGAAAGACACATGTCTTCCCACAGTACAAATTGCAAGCCTGTGTGTCTCTGACTGACTATTCCTAATAAACTAGGTGGAAATAGAGCATTGCTGACTCCAGATGACACACTTCCTGGATTTTGTATCTAGCACAATTACTAGCAAGGACATTTGCATGAAAACAAGCTACTTCTTCCTCAGAAGGCCATGTCAACCTACTGCTTATTCTTTCCCCCTAAATCTCTAATCCTCTGTTAGTGACATTGCAATCATTTCCACAGCAATCAAGTGTTATGTCCTGCAAAGAGGATTACTGTTTCAGGTTGGGAAGCTGAACGAACTCAGGAGGAACAAAGGACAAGCTTTTGTGTAAATGTCTTTGGAAAACAAGGAGAGAGAGAAATACAGAACTACATGACATATGATCAGATCTGTCACTTCCAGTAGTCATCAGATGCTCTTTAAGTTCATAAAAATGGATGTTTCCTGGAGAGATTTACAGCGTGATGTTGAGAAAACTAGCAATAGGTGGTATCCTTCCCCCCCCTTTTTCCCCTCTTTGACAAACTAGCAATATTTTCAAGATGAAATATCAAAGACAAATAAAAAACTCCTCATGCATAACTCCATCCTTTGGCACAGGATTCAATGAGGGGAAATACCACTGAAGAGAGCTGCTCATGTTTGTGAATGTCAAACAACTGGTTTAAACCTTCGCCTGTGGCGGATGCTCTGAAATCCATGGAACAAACGGTTAAAAAAGACCTTTGTTTTGCCTCCCCAACCCCTAGAACATAATTCAGCATGACTCTCCATAGAACAATTTGCATGGGATTACCCATAATACACTGCATTATGGTAATACACTTCAACTCCTCATGAATATTAGACTGACAGTGTTAAAAATCTGTCAAAGGAAAAATAAATGATACAGCAAAATGATGATGTAAGACAAGACTATAAACATTCAGCACTTTTGTAATCTGCCAAAATGCTCTTTGAAATTGGTCTGGGAAAAGAGAACAAGGGGACTGAGAGCTCAGAAGAGCTTAAGGGAATGTTCCCAACTCAAGCAGAAAACAATTCCTGACTGATATGCAGACACAATCACATGAAAACTGAAAACACAACAAAGCAGAACCGAAAGCCGGAAAGGAAACAAGGTATGATTTTCCCATGTGGTGAACTATAGGGAATCTGCTTGCTCACTTTTCCATGAATGGATCTTCAGGTTTCAACACACACAAATGTACTCACCTCCTACTCTCACAGGGTATGTCTACACTACCCCGCTAGTTCGAACTAGCGGGGGTAATGTAGTCATCCGCAATTGCAAATGAAGCCGGCCGGCACCATTTTTAAATGCCGGCTAGTTCGAACCCCGTGCCGCGCGGCTACACGCGGCACGGAGTAGCTAGTTCGGATTAGGCTTCTAATCCGAACTAGCTGTACTTCTCGTGGAATGAGTACAGCTAGTTCGGATTAGGAAACCTAATCCGAACTAGCTACTCCGTGCCGCGTGTAGCCGCACGGCACGGGGTTCGAACTAGCCGGCATTTAAAAATGGCGCCAGCCAGCTTTATGCAAATGAAGCCCAGGAAATTCAAATCCCTGGCTTCATTTGCAATTGCGGATGACTACATTACCCCCGCTAGTTCGAACTAGCGGGGTAGTGTAGACATACCCCCAGTGGTGAATTTGGACACAATCTCTGGAGCACTAGAATCCACTCCCTGCATCCAGTGTCTGGGAGCATCGAACACAGGGCTCCAAAGGTCCTTCTGCCTCAGAGTAGGAGAAGGAGTTCATATAACAGGTCTTTCCCTTTGCCTTAATCATAGATTGGTGCTCATCTCCCTCAGCCTAAGAGCAGGTATAGGGAGCTTGAAGACAGTCGCATTTTCAAGTCTTTTGGCCTGGTACCATTTCTATGTAGAAAGCCACAGGAAAGTGCTACCAAGATACACCTTACCAATGATCAAGGGCGTGCCCAGCAGTATCAGCATCCAGTATATTTAGAGAAACAAGTGAAAGGGGGATGGTGCCATTTGATTTAAACCATCCCTGCTGTCTCTCACATCCATGCACTCTCTAACATCCATTTGCTTTTCAATTTGCCAGACTAAAATAAAATGGATGAAGGGAGAAGGATATCAGCCTTTAAAAAGTTGGCGTATGGAATAGAGAGTTCTGATTTGTACCCAGCTCCTGTAGCATTGGAAGCACCATGGAACATAAAGGATCATTTTCTTAGGAGGGTGCACCTACCCTACAAACAAATGGAAAACTCCAAGCCCCAAAACCAATTCACATCACTTTTGGGCTGCAGAAGAGAGTAGTGCTTTTTCTCACAATTCTTCTCTCTTTGTGCCCAGTCACTGAACAATGAATGAAACAAGGAACAAGGGAGCTGTAAAGATTAGTGTAGTAATTAGTCAGGACAACCTTGGCAGCAAGCTCTTGACCTTTATTCTTAGCCTAATAACAGCACCTTCCCACATGTCTTTCATCCCAGAACATAAAGCCTTTTACAGTCTCCCTAGAGGATGCACACAACCAGCTCCTGGAAGGTAGGAGAGAATTACTACAAGTGATGTCACACAAAGGGGGAGAAACCTAGGTAAGGGCACGTAACTGGTCAACAGGACAGCTGGGACTAGGACCCTGTGGTCTCTCTTTCTCGCATACCTCAATGATACCGTTGGAGCTGTAGCATTGAGGGCCATTCCTTTGGAGTGCTGGGTTACTTTTCTTATACCATAGGGCTGTGTCTACACTGGCATGAATTTCCGGAAATGCTTAAAACGGAATACTATTCTGTTTTCAGTTTTTCCGGAAAAGGAGCGTCTACATTGGCAGGCTGCTTTTCCGGAAAAGCCCTTTTTCCAGAAAAGCGTCTGTGGCCAATGTAGACGCACTTTTCCGGAAAAGACTACTGGGCTGTCTACACTGGCCCTTTTCCGGAACAGTGTTCCGGAATAAGGACTTATGCCCGAGCGGGAGCAGAATAGTTTTTCCGGAATAGCGGCTGATTTTGTACAGTAGAGCATCGTTGCTTTTCCGGAAATTCAAGGGCCAGTGTAGACAGCTCGCAGCTTATTCCAGAAAAGCGGCTGATTTTCCAGAATAAGTGGCCCAGTGTAGACACAGCCTAGGAGTCACTGGAAATAATGGCAGAGTTTCAAGAAAAAAATCAAGTAGTACTCATAAAAATACTAGGTAATGCTATTCCATAATAACCCCAAGGCTCTCTCCGGTGGGACCTAAAATGGTCTCCCTTAAAAAATCCCCCCAGTAGCACCACCAGGAGACTCAGTCAGAGAAAACGATGGCTGCTTAGGAGACGAAGACAGCGTCTAACCCCAAAGTTGCCAACCTCTTTGTCCTTGTGTGCTAACCCTGGGGTATGTCTACATTGCTAAGTTTTATTGCCCCAAATGGCCTTTTGGTGACAAAAGAGTGAAAGCATTCACACCACAAAGTTATTTTGTCATGAAAAACACTTTCCAGGACAAAAAAACTTCCACCCCTGCCAGAGAAGGTTTTTCTTTCCCCTTCCCTTCATTATTGACAAAGAGCCAGTGTAGACTCTCCTGTTTGTTTTGTCCACTGAACTGACTTCCACCAGTATTCCACAATACCTGCTTTGACAGCTCTGCTCAGTGTTTTGATCTCTGCTGCCCTTGAGGCATGTGCCCCTCCCCTTTCAAAGATCTGGGAATTATCTGACAATTGATCACTCTGGCTACATCTACACTGCCTCTTTTCTGCAGAAGAGGCAATGAAAATGAAGTGGCTCATTAGCAACTTCTTGCACTTCAGTTGCATATTCTCTTCTGATGCTTTTTGCAGAAGAGATTTTTGCGCAAAAAAAAGTAGTGTAGACAGGTCCGTTTCATGCAAACACCCCCCCCCCTTTTGCGCAAGAACCTGTAAATGTCATTTTTGGTGGAATAAGGGCATGAGGAGGTCATGATAGCTGTATTCAAGTATCTAAAAGGGTGCTATAAGGAGGAAGGAGAAAATCTGTTCGTCTTGGCCTCTGAGGATAGGACAAGAAGCAATGTGCTTTAAATCACAGAAAGAGAGGTTTAGGTTGGACTTTAGGAAAAACTTCCTGTCTGGGGGTATGTCTACACTACCCCGCTAGTTCGAACTAGCGGGGGTAATGTAGTCATCCGCAGTTGCAAATGAAGCCCGGGATTTGAATTTCCCGGGCTTCATTTGCATGAAGCCGGCCGGCGCCATTTTTAAATGCTGGCTAGTTCGAACCCCGTGCTGCGCGGCTATACGAGGCACGGAGTAGCTAGTTCTGATTAGGCTTCCTAATCCGAACTAGCTGTACTCCTCGTTCCACGAGCTACTCCATGCCGCATGTAGGGAAATTCAAATCCCGGGCTTCATTTGCAACTGCGGATGACTACATTACCCCCGCTAGTTCGAACTAGCAGGGTAGTGTAGACATACCCTGGGTGATTAAACACTGGAATAAATTATCTAAGGGAGTTGTGGAATCTCCATTACTGGAGATATTTAAGAGCAGGTTAGACAGACAACTGTCAGGGATGAGCTAGACAGTGCTTGGTCCTGCCGTGAGGGCAGAGTACTGGACTTGATCGAGGTCCCTTCCAGTTCTATGATTCTGTTTCGAAGGTTCATGTTGCTATGTAGACATATACAATGTGAACATGATCTGTTGACAGAGGGAGCAAGTGTAAACATTCCCCTGGTGGTTTTTGTTGACTTTTGGATGTCAACATAAGTTTTGTCAACAAAACTTGGTAGTGTAGAGATACCCTGAGATAGAGTCTTTCCCCCTTCTCCCAGATAAATCTACATTGCACCCCCAGTCCCCACTGAGACAGAGCCCCTTGTTGTGTTCCCATATTATTCTGTACCATGGTCATTTCCAGCTGCTCGCGTGCCTGCCATGGGACTGCCAGCCTCAGAGCGCTTTGTGTACCACTTCCATGGCGAGTGAGAGAATCAAAGCCTTCTGAGGTATTGCTGGCAGGCAGAATGTAAATGAGCTATGGAGCTGTGTTGCTGGCCCTATGAGGCTGGTGGCAACTGATAGAATTTGAACAGGCTCAGAGCCCTAGGTAAAGCAGTAGGGTTGCAGCAGGGCAGAATACAAATAAACATAGGAGCTCAAGGGATAATAAATGGGGCAGAGAGCAGCGGCAATGTTGGAAGGTGGTAAACTCTGTCAGGACAGTTGTTATTACAGCAGCTGAGCACCTAGATATTTTTCCCCTCCAGAAAGAGGAAACTCAAGGCATTTTCTTGAGAAGGCCTGGAGGAGAATGTGAAGCAGTGGCTTAGATTAGTGCACTAGCTTCTAGCTGCAGGGATGCTGACTTAAAAGATGTTAACAAGTTACTGTATGCCAGAAGCTTGAAATTAATGCATTAAGATGCAATATTAAGGTAAATATCCAGCAACTTTATTGAGCATATCCAGCTGGAGTAGAGGTCTGCAGAGAATTAACTAATATCCCCAAATATCCCATCCCAAGCACAAAGAGAGTGCTATTTAAATTCTGGGATGGATTCTCCAGGGCAGACCCTTCTTCAGTTGTTCCAAAGGCCTGCTGTGCAATACTGTACAAAGAGTGCTTATCCCTGGACATGACATCGATCAAAACTGAAATGAGTCTGGTGAGTCTTAGCATACTGCCAATACAGATTCAGACCCTAGCGATGCAGCTTCTAACATTGACTAGTGTGTGACTTACAGTTTACCAGCCCTCATGATTGGCTCCCCAGCTGTTGTCAAAGGTTTTTGGAGTTTGCATGGTGGTGTCAAGATGCTATCCCATCACAGCTGGATGATCACATGTGGATAGTCACATGGGATACAAGGCAGACAGTATGAAGACTGGTGCTTTTCCATAAAAATCAAGGCAAATGTTGGTGCCCCTAGTTACCTACCCAGGTTTCACAAGGTCTCCAGAGCTAAGAGGCCAGCTCACCTCCATTCCCTCCCCCCTCTGACCTCCGTCCTCCACTGCCATCCTTTAGCCTAACATCAAAACAGAGATCTCAAAATTCTGCCATTGTCTCAGGTGTGCAGTGGTGCCATATGTTCCAGTATGCATCTCTCTGCAGCTGTTGATGGTACTCAAAGTAAAAGCTTGACTTAGCCTCAGATACAAGAGGTCAAATTCAGAGGTAAATCTAAGAGATCTTGAGAAATACTAGACTGGCATAAATCACACTTTCTTCTAACCCCACGTTTGTGTAGGTTACACTAACTCTGATTTCCCTCTCATCATCATCATCAAAAACCATGAGCTCAATGCCCATCGATGCCTGATGCCTCCCTCACTATTTCCTTCCATCTTTCCCTGTCCAGTGCAAAGTGGCTTAGTTTCTGTAGACTAGCTCTTCACCAATCTACTATATCATCTACCGATTCTCTGAAGGGTCTGCTTCTCCGATTCGGACCATCCATTATGCTGAATGCCAGGGTCTTAACTTTTCACTCATCATTCATTCTGCAGATATGCCCGAATAGCTGTAACTTCCGATTTCCCTCTAGGCTCCCTTAAAGCCACTGAAACTCACTTGGACACTCACCCATTTGCCAACAGATAATGCTAACAGTCTCCTCTCCTCACACGTCACTGCTGAATTTGGCCCTAACATATTCCCCATCCTAACATTTCACACTCCAGGGACAAAAACCATCCCATATATAATAATTCCTTTGAGGTCACTGGAGTTACTTCAAGTCAGAATCCAGACCCATAAGTGATTTCCCCTCCCCTTCCGCAGTCGACAAACTGTGACTCTAGTAACAGAAGCTATTTCTGGGCCTTTATGGGCAATTCCTATATTCAGAAAGCAGAGGAAGGAATGGCCACCAGGAGAAAATGCTAGGGATGTTGTTCAAGAAATGCTTTTCCAGTCCTGTGCTTCTGCACGTTCTGTAAATGAACCCTCTGAAAAGACAAAAAGTTCCTTAGTGGGAGTCACATCTGTGAAAATCAATGGGAGAATGAGGGAGAGGTGGAAAGTTCCCAATCTCAAAATAAGTCTCCTTCACTGTCCCAGCATCAGTGCTACCCCCACATGTTTGGCCAACATATGCCTCTTGTTTCCCAGCAGAAAAACTCCTGACCTTACCAGCAAAATAACTGTGTGGCTTAAATAGACAGAGTAAGGTGGATTTCACAGCAGCGTTCAGTTTCTCACCTTAGAGCTCTCTCTTTTGGAATCTCTGCCACATACTCTTACCTCATACACATACACACACCAACACACCAAGCACACTCAAATGGACACATAGCTAAATAAACACACCAATGCACAGATTCACACACACACTCTATGGGTACGTCTAAACTACATCCCTTTTTCGATAAAGGAATGTAAATTAGACCTTTTGAAATTGTAAATGAAGCTGAGATTTGAATTTCCCACACTTCATTTGCATAGTGGCGGCCATGGCTTTTTTTCGAAAAGCTGCTTTTCAGGAAAAAAAACATGGTAAGATGGGGATCTTTCAACAGAAATGCCGCATTTCAAAAGATTCTGTAACCCTCAAAAAATAAGGTTTACAGGATCTTTTGAAATGGGGCATTTCTGTCAAAAGAGCCCTGCCTTGACTGCGGGTTTTTTGTTTTTTTTTTCGAAAAGCAGCTTTTTGAAAAAAAGCTGTGGCTGCCATTATGCAAATAAAGCATGGGAAATCCAAATCCCAGCTTCATTTACAATTTCTATATGTCTAATTTACATCCCTTTATCGAAAAAGGGATGTAATTTAGACATACCCTATGTAGGTACATTTCTAAATACATAAACACATCAACACACACACACTCCTAACAAACACACATACATCTCCATACACATTTCCACATGGCCAAAATCTCAGCATTTGTATACATCATAGGCCATATCTACACTACGGAGTTTTTCTGGGAGGTATCCCGGAAAAACTCCGTTGCGTCCAGGGAACACGTCTGGTCTTCCAAATTTTTATTTTTTTTTCAGAAGAACAGATGTGCTCTTTCGGAAGTCCTCTAAACCTCTTTTCACAAAGAAGAAGGGCTCTTCCAAAAGAGAAGGTTTTTCTGAAATTTGGCCCAGAGTAGACGGGCCAAATTTTAGAAAAGCCTCTTCCAAAAAAAGAATTGTAAAAAGGTACGCAAATTGCAGCGGGGTGGGGGGCACATCTCTCTGTTCCACACACAGCGACATGCACAGACCCATCCAAAAGAGATACTGTGCACTTTCACCAGCAATTGCACTCAGGGGTGGCCCGCGGCAGCTGGCACCCCAGGCAGAATGCACAATTGGCACCCCCACCTGCACGGCCGTCAATGGCGCCATCAATTATGTGACATCATCATTGGGCGCCCTGGGCGCCCCACTGAAGGCAGTGCCCTAGGTGATGGCCGACTTGGCCTATACTCACGGGCCGCCCCGATTGCACTACTTCACACGCACAAATACCTCAGGGCCTGAGTGCATCCCAACAGCACATTCATGCTTACACATAAAATGTGATTCACTGAAGAATAGAAGGAGGGGTTCAGAAGGCCGCAGATTAACAGCAAATGGAGTCACAAACAGATCAGATATCTGTGTCTCTTAACCTGGCCACCTGGTGTTCTTACATTAACAAAATGATAATTAGTGTTAGTAATTAGAATAATAACAGGAAGGTAATATCCAGAAGCATAATGCAAATCTCTGCTTTTGGAAGTGAATTTATTGTGCCCTGTCACTAAGCCAATGCTGTATTTGTCAGCCCACAAATAAATACTGAGGAGATAGCAAAGGATTGTTTTCCTATTTCCTGAGCATTTGCTTCAGAATAGCATGGATTTATTCAGCAAGGAGATGGGAAACAGTACAATAAAAATGACGAAATGGAAACATAAAAATTAAACCCTTTTACACGGAGCCAGGCTGCAACAGCTATACCCGCTAGCCTCTTCCAGACTCCTAATGAAAACAAACAATGATTTGCAAATGATTTGGAAAATAGATACCTCATTCTTTTCCCTTTCCTTATGTGCATGAGAATGTGGAGCTCAAGACAGTGAGGGATTGATAGCGCCGGCTACAGTCATGCATTGCCACAAAACTGTGCAGCACCTCCTGTTACTCCATTACATCCACAGAGCTCAGCCAATAGTCCTCAATCCCTCTCTACAACACCGGTCTTGGCCCCTCCTTCCCCGCTCCCAGCTCTGCCAATGCATCTGAATGAAGCCTGATTTACAGCAGCCCCTGCTATCCAAATTATGGGCTCCACCACAAAGCTCTGTCAATGCACCTCAGTCTCTCTTGCAGCACCCTGTTAATTCAATATGTAATTTATCATGGAGTTCAAAGCTCCGACAATATGCCATGGTTCTGATCTGTATCACTCACTGTTTTGCCAGTCCTAGACTGCTACACCAACTGTGCCAATGGTCCTCAAGCTCAACCTGCAGTATTCTCTACAATTCCATTCTCCAGTTTCCCTTTCCCATGCATCCAGAGTTGTGCCAGAACAACCCAGTCCTGAAATAGTGCTACACCAAAGAAAAGAAATATTTAGCATCTGCAAACATTTGAATACAGTTATGCCTGCACTTCTTTCATCGCAGACACTTTAACCTAGTAAAAACAATGAGCAGTCCTATGGTTCCTGAGAGACTAACAAATACATTATATCATAGAATCATAGAATACTGGAACTGCAAGGAATGTCAACAGGTCATGGAGTCCAGTCCCCTGCCCTCACGGCAGGACCAAGCACGGTCTAGATCATCCCTGACAGGTGTCTGTCTAACCTGCTCTTACATATCTCCAGTGATAAAGATTCCACAACTCCCCTAGGCAATTTATTCCAGTGTTTAACCACCCTGACAGTTGGGAAGTTTTTCCTAATGTCCAACATAAACCTCCCTTGTTGCAGTTTAAGCCCAATGGTTCTTGTCCTATCCTCAGAGGCCAAGACGAACAATTTTTCTCCCTCCTCCTTATAACACCCTTTAAGATACTTGAAAACAGCTATCATGTTCCCTCTCAGTCTTCTCTTTTCTAAACTAAACTTGTGCTGGACAGGGCCTCTGGGGATGCAATTCTACAGCCCAGTTATTCTCCACAACTCCAGGAAAACCATCACCAAAACTCAGCACTATGGTCTCCTTTGATACTGAGCTCTTTAACCAACCCACATCTTGGCTCAAAAGTCATCCATGCCAGAAATGACCCTCAGGCTTGCACTAGGTAGCCTGAGCCCAGTGCAAAAAGAAGCGGGTATTTCCGAAAAAAATGTGCAGAACCCTGGGAGAAAGAAGAGCAGAAATGGCATTGTGCTGCGTAGTCCCTGCCACAAAATTAGGAATGAACAATAATGACACAAGGACCCAGGGGCTCAAACCCCTGACAGAAAAGTGATAAGCCTGCCTTTTTGTTTCACTTTGGCAACAGCTGTGTAGCTTGTTACACCAATAAAGTCTTTTGGAATCAAATTGGATGGATGAGGAAGCTGTCCTCCCCTGCCTCCCCTGAGCAGAGAGCGGGGAGAAGGCAAGAAGTGGTCACAACATGCAAAACCTGGTCACCCATCTCCTCCACAGTCGCTGCACACATGCACACGCCATGTCAGGTGCAAGGACTTACAGTTGTGCCTCCCCAGTTACCAGGTGGCCTATGAGCATAGTTGACACAGCAGGGTCATCTGATTAACCACTCGCCTATGGGCTGACCAAGTCAGAAAGGCTGTTCTTGACAAAACAGCAACAACTGAGCTCTGGCTGCTGCTCAACTCCTGTTCACAACAGTGATTGCTCTTGTGCCTATATTGTTTCAGCTTTGCTCCAGTTGTGCTCCTGCCTTGTTCCCAGCCATTCTCCTGCCTTGGTCCTGCCTTGTCGCTCTCTGCTTCAGCCTTGGTTCCTTACTGAATTCTTGGCTCCAGCTTTGGTTCCTCTCTCTGGCTCTGATCCCTTGGCTTTGGTTACTGGCTTCAGGACTCCAGCTCCTGATTTCTGCTCTAACCACTAGGCCTGACCACTCACATCCCAGTTTGTGACATGCCATGTGGTGCACTGCACTCCAGCAGACTATGAAGAGTACAGCACTGTACCTTCCACTCTAATTAGTTGCAAATGGAAAAAAAGCTGAAGGACATATTTCCCCCCAGCTCTGCATTTGCTAAAAGGTCACCAGGAAAGCGTGATTTTTTTCCCAGTGAACAGAGATATCAAGCAGCTAATCAAATCTGAACTTTATCATTACAAGTTGCCCTTCCTTTCCTGTTTCCATTTAGAAATTATCTTTCTTCCCCAGCACATATCTATGCAGACACCACACACTTGCACATGCAAACTGCATATGCACACATCCATATGTCCCGTTACACACATGCACCTTATGCATATATGTGTGTGTGAATATAAATACAAAACATATGTAATGCTGCACATACACAACAGCCTGACACACACCCTTGCATGCACACACACCTTCCTGCCAGCAAACCTTCATGCACTCACAGAAGTACACTCGTATACACTACTGAACACAGACACAGGAGAACACTCACAGGCATGCACATCCCCTTACACACCCACACAGACATTCACACCAGCTCCCTTATGCACTTACACACACATGTGGAGTCATATCCTCAAAAGTAATCGCACACTCGCAGCCACGCCCTTACTCACCCCAGCCTCCAGGAAAATAAGGAGCCTGGGATCGATAACCACTTACAGTCCTTCAATCCAACACTGCCCACTTCATTCTTCCCTCTTTATGGTGACAGACAAGCTGACTACAGATGGGGGCCATCAGTATGCAGGGGAGGAGAGGTGGACACTGTGTTAGCATAAAAAAGAGACAGATACTAGGGAGTCCAGCGGAGTCTGGCGCTGCAGTCCTGTGATCAAATGAACAGAGCTCCCTGTGTTCCAGAAGCCCTGCTTTATTCACAGAACACCAACACCACAGCACCAAACAAGGAAGGGCAATGACAGACTGTTTTCCTGAGGTAGCACACTTGGCCAAGGGATGGCGGGAACAAACATGCCATTCCCCTGAATCCGTGCATAGATCTTGCCCACATGGGTTGTAGACATGCAATTTGTTCAGTTCTGCACAAAAGTTACTTGATTTCATATCACCGGGTATGTCTACTCTACAATGTTAGTTCGAACTAATGGACGTTAATTCGAACTAACTTTCATAGGCGCTACACTAGCGCTCCGTTAGTTCGAATTTAAATCGAACTAACGGAGCGCTTAGTTCGAACTAGGTAAACCTCATTGCATGAGGACTAAGCCTAGTTCGAACTTACTAGTTCGAATTAAGGGCTGTGTAGACCCTTAATTCGAACTAGTGGGAGGCTAGCCCTCCCCAGCTTTCCCTGGTGGCCACTCTGGCCAACACCAGGGAAACTCTATTGCCCCCCTCCCGGACCCGGACCCCTTAAAGGGGCACGAGCTGGCTATGGTGCCCGTGCCAGGTGCAAGCCTGCCAGCACCCAGCCAGCAGACCCTGCACCTGGCACGGATCGAGCCACCCACCCGATGCCCCCAAGCCCTCCCCTTCTTCCCGGGACCAGGCTGGCGGCTCCCGGGAGCTTGCCCGGCACCGCAAGAGGCGGGCACCCGCCTGGTCTAGTGCGGACATCCTGGACCTCGTCCACGATCTCCGCACTAGGCACAGGAAGGTGGCCGGCTAGGGCAGGAGAGCTGCCAGCCTGGCCACCCAGGAGCAGGAGTGCATGAAAATCAAGGTAGTCCACTGAGACCCCTGACCCTGAGCCCAGAGCTTACAATGGCCGTCCTGGGTCAGACCAAAGGTCCATCTAGCCCAGTAGCCTGTCTGCCGACAGCAGCCAACCCTAGGGACCCTGGAGGGGATGGACCGAAGACAGTGACCAAGCCATTTGTCTCGTGCCATCCCTCTCCAGCCTTCCACAAACCTTGGGCAGGGACACCACTCCTACCCCCTGGCTAATACCACTCCATGGACCCAACCTCCATGACTTGATCTCACGTCCCTTTAAACTCTGTTCTAGTTCTAGCCTTCACATCCTCCTGCAGCAAGGAGTTCCACAGGCTGACTCTGTGCTTTGTGAAGAACAACTTTCTGTTACTAGTTTGAAGCCTGTTACCCATTCCTTTCCTTTGGTGTCCTCTAGTCCTTCTCTATGGGAACTAATGAAGAACTTTTCTGTATGCACCCTCTCCACCCAACTCCTGCTTTTAGAGACCTCTATCCTGTCCCCCCTCCGTCTCCTCTTTTCTAAGCTGAAAAGTCCCAGTCTCTTTAGCCTCTCTTCATATGGGACCTGTTCCCAACCCCTGATCATTTTAGTTGCCCTCCCCTCTCCCAGCCTCTATCTTCCCCTCTCACACCTCCTTTTCCCAGTCTCCCCCAGTTTTGTTCAATAAAGACAGATTCCATTTTGGAAGACACGTTATCTTTATTTTGTACATCAAGAAAAGGGGCTTGGGAAGGGTAAGTGGAAGGAGGTGAGGCAGGAATGGGGTACCCGCCCCCAATGGGGAGGACTGGGCTGGCTCTACGGGCTTTTGGGATGGAACCTCTCCTGGAGCACCCCGATTGCCCCCTCTCCCCAGATGGCAGCCTGCGGCAAGTGCAGCTGGGCTGATGGCCGAGTGGTGTGATGTGCCCAGTGTGGGTACTCCAGGCACTCCAAGCCAGGACTGCTTTTCAAGCGGGGCACCCCTGAGAACTGTCTGTCCGGGGTGGGGGTCGGGTCCCTTTAAGCACAGTCCTCGGCTAGCCTGAGACAGCATCTCCACACTCTAAGTCCTCCTCTGATGCCCTGCCGGCACTGCTTCCGGCCATCCTTAACCCCGCTTCAGGGTCCACTTAATGTGGACATGCTAGTTCGAATTAGCAAAACACTAATTCGAACTAGTTTTTTAGTCTAGATCCGTTAGTTCGAATTAGCTTAGTTCGAATTAACTAATTCGAACTAAGTTAGTTCGAATTAACGTTGTAGTGTAGACGTACCCACCAAGACTACATGGCAAGAAACTAACCAAATGGCAGACACCTCACCATTCGCATTGGGCTGGGTTTTAAAGTCATTGGTGTGCTTTATTGGCATTATAATTAGTCACAAAAATGTACATTTAGTGCTTGTTGTCCCTGCTGATGCACCTCAAATCTGCCTTGCACCCCCTGGTATTCCAGCACTGGGGTTAATCCAGGCTCAACCAATGCACCTGAGTTCTGACCTGCAGCACCCCCTTCTATTACAATCCCAGGCTGTCCTCTCCCTAGCTCTGAGGATGCATCTCAATCTCAGCCCACAGTGCCTCCTGCTAGTCCAGTCGTGTACCCTCCGCCATTCAATTTTGCCAGAGCCGTTCAGTCTAGGCCTGCAGCAATGCTCATTCTTGGCCCTCCACACAGAGCCTCTGCCCAGGAACCTCAATAAGGCATTGCCAACACTTTCAAGCATGAACCTACCCTGGGCAGAGACGAGGAATAATATAAATAGGCTTATTTAATATACGCATTGTTTGTCTTTCTCTCTATCTAGTTTATTTAGCAAACGTAGCAAATTTTGCATTAATCAAGGATGCATTTTTAAAAGCAGACTTTTAGTATCAGTTTCCTGCACAAACCCTCCCTTCACGTCTATAGTAGGGATGTGAAGGACTAGTCGCTTCCCCCCCTTGCTGCCTCTTATCAAAAAGAGGCAGTAAGGGGCGGGGGGGAGTGAAAGGGGTATTTCAAAGCAGCAGCACTGTATGGAGCCTGGGGACAGACCCTGGGCTCCATGCAACTCAACTGCTTTGAAACACTGTGTGCAGCCCAGGACCAGCTGGGGTGTTCTCCGGCTGCATGTGGTGTTTTAAAGCGGCAGCACCATGTGGAGCCTGGGATCAGCTGGGGACTCCCACATTGACCCCGGGCTCTGTACAGCATTGCCGCTTTGAAATACCGTGAGGAGCCTGACGCCAGGCTCCCTGCGGCATTTCAAAGTGGCAGCACTGCAGGGAGCCTGAGGTTAGCAGGGGAATCCTCAGCTGACCCCGAGCTCCACGTGGCACTTTCACCTTTGAAATGTAGTAACAGCCCTAAAAGGTCACTGTGAAATCAGTGTCCAGCAGTTGGCTCTGAAATCCATATGGCCATCAGATTGCAAGGAACATCAGTTCCATCAAATTGCCTCTTTGCATCACCTTCATCTCCAGGGTCATTTGAACAATCCAAGCAAGCAAGTTCACTCCTAGATGCTATTTACCTGGCCACAGTGCCATTTTACTAGGCTGGTTCAAAGGTCACATGTGATATACCATGTTGCTTGTAAGGCCCAAGAAGAAACAGCCAAGGAAGGAAACAGAAGATGGGCTCAAAAAGACAACAGATCAGAAAAATGGAATGAGAAAGTAAACATGCTAGGAAGTTCCAGATTATCGTGCCTAAGTTTGTCTTTGTGTTGAGCTAGCATTTCAAACCAAATGTTCTCCTCACTCAGCTTTCATTTACCTTATAAGATGAAATCATTTTATAAACCACTGGCTTCCTCTGCAAAAGAGAACAAACCTCGTCGGCTGCAGCCTGCTGAATGTCAGCCTTTAAAAAAAATCCTCCACTGAAATGTAAATTGGCTTTCTGATGAGATTGCTTTAACAAAAAAGCTAGCAGAAAAGGCTATTGCAAATCAGACAAAAGTTCTTTGGGCTCCCATCCCTCGCTGCACATGGCAGAATCTTGCTCAGAGTCACTGGCATCATCTTCATCCCAAGTAGCTTCACTTTTATTTTTTTCATGTTATTTTCTTAAATCTTTGGTGTGATTTTCCTTTCAAGGTCAGTCATTAATCCCAGCCCCCAAAGGCAAATTTCTGCCTCAGCTAACATGTAAAGAAAGGTCAGGGGCTTAGCAGCACTTTGAATTCCTCATATGGAAGGTGCTATATAAGTGCTAATTATTATTATTATTGCTCCAACAGGAAAACTGTAATGGGGATTGGGCCTTGGGGACATGCATGAGCCACAGTGTGTCCATTCTGGCTCATTAAAACTAGCAGCTATAGTCAGAGGGCAGGTGACTAGGAGTAAACCTGTGACCTCCAGGAACCCGGGCATAAGAGTCCCTGCCTGTCAGGTAGGGACAGAAAAAAGGAAAGAGCCAAGCTCAGGGAAATGCAAGTGTGTGGGGGTGTTTCTCCACAGCACTCAGGAAGAGCTATGAAAGGGGTAGGTGCTGGGAAAATCAGGCATTCAAAATTTAGGAAATGCCAGAATTAAGGTTGACTATGGACACAGGAGCAAGAAATAGGGATACAGGGGTGGGGGAGGATGCTGCAGCACCCTCAGTCTTTCTGCCCAGCATGGTCCTGCACCCGGGTCCCAGCCACAAGTCTGCACCTGGGTGCCCCCCTGCCACCTGTGGTTCAGGCCGCTGGCCCAGTGCCTGGGGGCTCTACCATGTCCCAGGCCACTGGGCACCTCTCCTGGCCACAGGCCAGGGATCCACAGCTGCACCCAGTGCTGCAGACAGAGGAAAGGGGGGACGCAACTCAGCACCCCACCCTAAACATTGTTCCAGCACCAATGCCTGTGGAATCTCCAGCTGGGCCTCTTGTGCATGTGTTGTGATAATCACACATTTTGTTCCACAGGACCCATGTTATTCAGCGCTCAGCAGAGATGATTAATCGGTAAGCATCACCCTTAATGGGTGAGACTTACCAGCTGGGGAGGGGCCTGCTCCAGCTTTGCGGGGGCCTGCCCCAGGAGTGGGATGCTCCATCCCAGCTGGAACAGTGGGGCTGGGCCACCCGCCCTGTTTAGTTAACCAGTGAAACTTAACATTTAATCAGTTAACTAATTAAATGAGATTTTACATCCCTACAGGGAACTTCAGGAGCAGAGAGGATGGTCTTATTACTAAGGGAGCTGAATACTGCCTTTGAGGATTAGAATCTATTGCCTCTGCCCCAGGGTTCTGCTATGCAAGCCACATAAACCAGACTTTTCACAGGTGGTCACCTTGTTTTCTGGGGCCTGACTTCAGACCCTGGGGTCTGATTTACAGAAGTGCTGAGCATGCATAGCTTCAGCTAAAATCAATGAGAGCAGTGCTTTGACACTGTACAAAGTGTGACAGAATGCTAAGGATTCTGAAAAACCAAGTCCTAAGTGTCTCAAATTCAGCATCCAAAATTAGTGGATACTTTAGCCTTTAATTGTTCTGTGTCTCAGTTCCTCATTTGTAAAATGGGAATAATGCACTTTTATCTCATGGAAATGCTGTTACAATTACATTCATTGTTTGTGAAATACTATAATGATGAGCACCACAGAAAAGCCCATATGAAAATTAAAATTCTGTCTTGAGAGTAGGGTGCAGTAAATAATGAGCTTACCTAATGAGCAATGAGGAGAAAATGAAATTAAATAGTTGCTCATTCCATGAGAACCATCCATTCTGTGCACTGAATGAGGCAGAGGAAAATAGGATGTGATCATGTAACTAAAGGCCTCATGATAATTCATAAGCACAAGGGGGCTTAATTAAGGTTACATGGACAATCTTAATTCTGCAATTTCTTAACTTTTAAGGTCTTGACTTTGCAACCTTACTAACGTTCTTTTAATGTATTTCATTATGTGTCGTTTAAAAAGAAACTGACAGGAAGAATGCATGTCAGAAGACCCAGTGCAGTAAAATAAGGTAATATGGAAGAAGTTTCTTCTGCAGAGTTGAGAATGCCAACCTGGAAAGAATGGCTGGGTATTTAACTCAAAGGAGAAATCATGCCCCACAAATGGATATGAATCAGGCACAAGATCCCCCCAGTTTTCTGATCAGAAGTCACATAAGATAGAATATCACTCACACTCTAATTTCCCTTCCCCTCCTCCCTTTTGCTCAAGTCGGAGAAAGCTGGAGCTGGAGAAAGCTGTGAAACTGTCATCAGTGAAAGTTATCACAAACTGAACTTTGCCTCAGCTATTCCATGGACCAACCTCTCTGAGGGGCAGAGAGGAATTCAGTATTCAGGCAGGAGAGAGTTGAGGAGGCACCTACATTGCCAGGGCCCTTGCTCCACCCTATGCAGCTAGAGAATTTTCATCTCCGCCACTGTCAGTGCAGCCTGTATCATCCCAGTGAATATTCAGGAGGAAGTAAAGTAATTTCTGAGTTCCACCAAGTTTATCTTTTAAGCAAAGGAACCAAGTCGATGGAAGGGAAGAAATGGTTATGTTGGTGCTGAAATGGTGACTGTTCACACAGCAGAATCACAGTAGAGAATTTTGATGTGTTTTAGAGAAACATCCATCAGCAGAAACAATGACATTTCACCTCAGATCTAATCCCAAAACATCCCTAAGAACTCCGTATTTACTCACACAGAGGAAATGCTGGAAATTTACTACTCAGTGTGTTCAGGCTAGGAGTAAAAATAAAAGTTAACTGCATGAAAATTAACAACCTGTGGAATTCACTGCTGCAGGAGGCTACAGAGTCAATCCTCTTAAAGAATTATAAAAAGTGTGATAATTGCACAGCCACTAACACTGAATGTAATTTATTAGTCCACATTTGTGATAGTGATGATCAAAACTCACACTGAAGGGCACAAAGTGGAGGGGAAGGACAGGAAGGATTATTCCCCTCTCATGACTTTGCATAATTAATCAGCTGTATTATGGACAGTTTTTACTTGATCTGAACTGTCAGGTATTGGCCTGTGGAAGAAGCAGGATACCTAGACAGAAGGACTAGTGGTATGATCCAGCATGGTACATTTTAAGATCTCTAAGAGGAAGGGAATCAATCCTTTCTGAAAATCATATGTAGGCAATGCTTTGAAATTTAGAACCCTATAAAATCCAAGCAGAGTGAAACACAAATGCTGTTCTTTTAGTCCCTGCTTTCGCCACCTCCCCATTCTTATTTCCCATGCCTGAGGAGTTCATGATTAGACTATGAGCTTCATCAAAGGGCAATTTTCAGCTGCCAAATGGATTTGTACAATAAATCCACACGGGGCCAGATTAACGAGCAAGAGAGACGTCAGAAATCAAAAAGCTAGCTGCTGTAATTCTACGGGAAAACTGAAAGGATGAGAGAAATGATATTTGGCCATTTAAAGGGACACTATCAAAATAAAGCAGTTAATTTTTCATTAGAATTTATTTGTCCCCTCTCTGTGCTTTACACTTTCCCAATAGACTCTTCTAGGTAGAATGTAAACACAAAGACAGTCAAGGTCATGCCATTCAGACCAATCTAGTGGGCTTGAAAACAATTTCTCTAACATGAATAATATATGTGCATGCGCACACAGACACAAATTACTTGTGTTACTGCTAACATATTGCATTAGTAAAACTGAAGTAATATTTAAACATCTAAATTGTTCCATTTATGCTGTTGGTTTTCCATTTGTTTGAACAGTTTGGACAGTGAATTAGATTGAATTATAGTCAGTTTTCCATTTGGAGCCAAATTCTGCCCTGGGTTACATCCAAGCAAGCCCAATGAGCCAATGACAGTCAGTTTCACTTTTTGTTTTTTACATACTAATTCTGATAAGTCTGGTCTCCCAGCACTGCAGGGAAATAATTTTTAACTCTAAGAGCAAAGGACGATGTTCTTCCTTCATATGCATGCTAAACTTTATCCCCTTAATCATGTCGGTGTGACAGTGCTTATTGATTGTGTATGACTGCACTTGCAATTGTTGGTTATAAGTAATTAATAAACGCCTAAGGTAGCAACACCTAGCTGGTAAATAGACAGTATGATAATAGACAGAAGTATGAACTCTTGTATTCTTCCCCAGCAAAATACAATCTCTATTCTCCTAATTCACATATTTAGTCATCTACATAACCATGAATTCATGTTCTCCTGGATCCTCTGCTTTAAGTCACCCCTTTTACCCAAGTAACCAAGATTTACTTCATATACTTCTTTTGGGAATGGAAGTATCCAAATGCTTGGAGGTTGGTGGTGCTGCAAATCTGGCTTTGCTCTCTGACTCCTGGTGTCTCATATTGGTTAGGTTGGGAGATAGGGTGCTAAGGAATCTTTTGTTTTGATCAACAAACTGGTCCTCTTGCTCCTTATCAGTAGAACATATTAAACATTGGCACTTTTGACTCACTTCAGCCTCTCTCCTTATGTCTTTTAGGTACTACCTTCTAGGGATCCAGTTCCATGCTCTGCCCTAAAACCATCCCTGCTGCACTCTTCTCAGAGATCAGCTTGTCTCGTCAAAAGGGAGAAGAGCCCTTGAAGTACATGACCAGCTAGGACAGGAAGGAGGAGCCTGAGAGAAGAGACCCTTACAGTGATGTAAAGATGTTATTGTATACCATATATTTCAAAATAAGGGAAACCCTAATATCGGATATTCCTAAACCAGGAAGGGAGGTCACACTATATTCCAATTACAAGCCAATTTATTGATTTCAAAAGACAGCAAAAATTCTAGTAATGAGATTGGTGAAGGCTTGGGATACTATCACACACCCAAATCAACTCCCATTCGTCAGAGGCTGTCATGGCTCTTTCATCCCCTCACAACTTTTTGATGTAATAGGAATGAAATATGGCAACCCCGCTCCACAAGCTCTATTAGCCTTACATGCCCCAAAGCCTTTTGATAGAGTGGGCTGGAAATATAAGTTTTAGTCTTCTATTTGGATTTGGACCAGCAGTGATAGTCTCACCAAACCTCTGTGAATCACTAATGTTACCTCAGATATGTTCAGCTTCTTCTAGGGCTTTAGGCGAGGGTGCCTGCTGTCTCCACCCCCCTTTTGATATGGGTCTTGAGCCCCTGGCAATATCTGAGGCACACAATTTGATTCCATGCAATATTAACTGATGTTATTATAAATCGACAATTCCCCTTTGTTTACCTCCAAAGCAGAAACCACTATACCAACCTTCCTATCACTAATTCAAAAACTCAGAGTAACATCTGATACAAAATTAATTGGGGAAAATCAGAACTATTGGAAATTTCCCGGTTGTCATGTAGTGGGGCTTAGAATTTTCACAGGCAAACATTTATATTGAGATATAAATGTACCAAGAAACATTAACAAACTAGTAAAAATATAGATACTCTACTTTCTCAAATAACTAGTAACATGAATAGATGGCATCCTCTCTCCTTGAGCTTGAGCAGAAGGGTTAATGCTGTACAATAAAAAATAATATTCTGCCTACGCTCCTCCATTTTGTAAGCAATCCACCTCTATAAATCTATCTGTTTTATTTTAGGAACTGTAATAACATTCTTAGAGCCTTTCTATGCTGCCTTAGTCAATGCTCATGGCTATCATTTAAAAACCTTCAGAAGCTAAAAGCTACCAATTTCATCCTTGCAGTCATGAAAACCATCAGTCTGGGGTAACCCAGTCTCACAAATTGAGAGTAAAAAAATTGGAAAAACTGGCCAAGGAAGGGCATCATTTTGATTTCCTAATTAGTTTAGGATGTAGGCTTTGTCTCTTTTCTAACACAACAGCAATACACCTTCAGTATTTACAACTGGCTTTTGCTAATGTGCCCATTTGATCCAGATGCCCTTTGACTACCAGAGACCACAGAGCTACTGGGAACCTTGGAAATGCATTCTACAATTCTCTGGCTCATGTCCCCTATGGATGGTTAGGTCCCCAAAAGGAACAATGTTGGTCTGGAGTTTTTTGTGAAAATGTGTGAAGGGAAGTTAGTGCTTGTCTTCAGCAACCAAATCTCAGGTGAAAATTATATCCTAAGTTATGCATCTACTAGGTTGGGTTTAACTTTGCCACAAAGACTTTGGTTGATGAGGGCCACAATGATTACCAAGTACATGATTTTATGAAAATGGAGGAGCAGACTTAAGCTCAGACTAGTCTGATTTAGCAGTGCCAGAAAGAATAGATGAACAACAACAAAAGAGCAATTACATGAATTTGAGGAAATTTGAGCCCTTTTTTTTATACATCTGGATAAAGACTGCTGAGTTAGCTCAGATAATGCCAAACTTCCATTCCTCCTGTCCTCTTCACTTTATCCTCTCTCTTTCTGTCTACACCCTCACTCAGCCCCCTCCGTCCCTTTTCTGCCTATTTGTATATGTCCATTTTGTTTTGTTATCCCCGTTCTAATAATCCCTATTCTATAATGTCTGCATAATAGTGTCAGGTTTCCTATTGTCTACTCTTGCAGCTTTGACAATGTGTAAGTGTGCATAATTGCATGACTTGCTATCCCTGTGAAACGGGCAGCATTTGGTCACATAGAGAAGCTGTGAGTCAGGGCTAATCAGCTTTGGAAGCCCCGGGGGCCACAATGATACTCACAGCACATGCCACCGGCTGCAACCTAAGTGTGGTTGCATATACATGCAAATATACATGCAAATATACATGCAAATAGTTTCTTTCACACTGACAGGCATGAATACAAAGATTAAGCCATAAACCGCGGCGCCAGACCCAAGCGTGGCCAGTGTGAGCCAGTCAGCACCTCTCAGACTCTGCCCACAAGGCTAAGCAGCCAGCGCTTCCCACAATGCCCTGGCGCTCCCAGCACCTCCTTCCAAGGGGCTAGAAATGCTGACACCCTGTACCCGTCTGTTCCTGCCAGCCTGTCTGCTTGTGTCTTTCAGTTCTCACCCTACCTGGGAGACACCCCGCTGTTGTGGAGTGTATTCCCCATGGAGACCATGTTCAAAGGATCCCAACCATAGCCCACATATTGAACCCCGCATAAATCCAAACCACACCACAAGCTGCAAACAACCAGGCAGTGGGCCGCATGCGGCCCGCGATTAGCCCCGCTGTAGGTCATTTAGCTTTTTGTATTAGTACTGTTTGTTTCAATATGAAAGTTAACCAAAACATACCATTCTTCCACCCCCCCCCCCCCCAGAAAAAAATCTTCCAGGATGCAGGGGTAGGAAGGAAAGGGGACAATGCCCTTCTCCCACCTCTCTGCCCATAAGATGCTCACTGTGTTCTGTAGTCTAAGGCCTATGGGTCTGGCCACTAGCGAATGGCGACTACAGCTTTAACTGGGCAAAGGGGAGCAGCTTGAAGGGATTTTCTGGAATGAAAGCTCAGAGGTTGATTCCAAAAGAGGAGGGGCTGCAGCATTGCTGAGAAAATGGATCCAAGCAGTGAAGGGGAAGAGTGCTGCTTCTGAATCCAGCCATGCATGCAGGGACCCCAGCAGCACTGGAGGCTTCCCGGTGCCACAGATTCAGATCTCTCATGATCCCATCCCTAAAGTCATTGCTTATTGTGCTGTAATTTAACCATATGGTGTGTGATTCACTTGACACCCAAGAACACATCAGCAGTGGAGATGAAGGAACTGATTTAAGACAAGCTGCTCCCCCCACAGGGGTCTCTGGTGGGTCAAGCCTTTTGCTTAGCAAGCAGGGGGAGGAGAATTCCTGAGATTACATTTAGTGAGAGCTTTCAAGTCGGTGCCAAAAGGCAAAGGAGGCAACTTTGTGGTTCAGAATCATTCATTTCCCTTTTCGTAACATATTTTTATCAAGGAAAGCGGGGCTGAGATACAGCATCCATTTCTCAGCCAAGCCCTGATTTGTATCCTATTTCCCAGCTTGACAGATTAAGTAGAAGAGGCATAGAAAGGTCAAGTGGCTGACTTAAGGCCCCACAATGAGCCCTGGCAAGAATCCAGCATGCTTCCAAGCTTTTGTCTGACTCTGTACTACTCTACCTCACTGCCACCTTCAGACACTTCCCTCCCCACTCCATCCACATTTATAATGAGCATCTTTGTTCAAAAATAGCAGGAAACCATAGGGCTGTAGTGTGTTGCAAGGAATGGCATGAGAACATCCCCTTCCCTTCCTTGGGCTTTACATGTAGGATACGGTCTATGATTGCTTTAAATTGTCCCTGACATGAGACTGCGCTTTGCTATTGCAGATGCAAATTCCCTCTCTGAACTTAGATCCATTCGGTAACCTGGTTTTATTTTGTATCACCCCAGGGTAATACAGTGATCAAAGAGTGGCTATTTCACTTCTCACCATCTTTGGTATTACTGGAGTATGAATATGCTTTGTCAAACCTCACCACCAAGCACCTTCATTCGTGTTGAATGCTGACCTTGCACACACTGCTTATGTAACCCATACATCTACGGTACGTCTAGACTACATGGCTCCGGCGACGTAAAATTGGCCACCGTGCTGTGCCAACGATCAGCTGATCATCGACACAGCGCGGCCGCCATTTTTATTTTAATGAAGCGGGGATTATTTAAATCCCCACTTTTTTGACTATGCTGAGTAAACTATTTTACATGGCTCTGTGTAGTCTAGACAGAGTGGTCACTTAGCAATGCAAGTGGTACCGAGACCACAGCAACAGTTAAAATCAAGCAACCTCTTCAGCAGAGGCTGGGAGACAGCTGGCTTTTAGCTCAGAAGGTAGCGGATCCTAATCTCTGCTTCGGAGGTCCCAGGTTCAAATCCACTCCATGGTGATTACACTTACAGTCCACATCAGCTCTGTCCAAAGACGCGTACTGTCCACATTGGCTCTTACAGGAACCACCCTTTAAAAACATTCCATTTGAAAGAGAGAGGAAGCCTTCTGCAAACCAAGTATAAGGTGTCGAGATCTCAGATGCTATCAACTCACAGCCTTGAACCTTCACCACCTTTACCCAGTGCTATGTCAGGATGTGAGCAGAGAGCCCTGCTCTCTTACTTGCCAGCTGCTCTTCGGATGAAATTCCAATGCAATGCACAAGGAGTAACAGTTAAATCGAGGGAAGGGTTTTGGATCAGACTACTGCATCTACATGCGGCAAGTTAAACCGGGCGACTGGGATTTTAAAATGGCGACTGGCTGTGAATATGTTAATCAAGCGCGGGATATTTAAATCCCGCACTTCATTAGCATCTTCGGTATGCTTCATTTGCCTCCCTAGTCCGAACTAGGGGGCAAGTGTAAACAAACCCTGTGCTACTTGTCAATAACAGAAACCACCATTTGATGATGACTTCACATCTCTGTTCAGGAAAGCATGGACACTCCACACAGGAATGCAGCAGCTAAAGACTCAGCTGCACTGGCAGAAATGAGTTTGGGCCTGGAATACCAGAGAGGATGAGAGACATGGGGTATGAAGTACACTGGTAAATCTTTGCAGGTAGCCCAGTATAGGAGCGTGTTTCAGGCTATATTTAGGCAGAGTGGTAGTACTGTGTATAGGAAGCCTGCCTGGAGACTATTCACACTGTATTTGGCTCTAACCAGAGCTCGCTCTCTCTGTTTGATAATCACTAAATCTACCCCTTCTCTTTCACAGTTTTCTCCATGCTATTTAACTGAGTATGGATTACTGGAACCTCTTCTGGTAGTATAGGACTAGGGATAAAATCTAGCATCTCTCCCAGCAATTTAGTCATCAGTCAGGCTCTAAGAACTGAAGTTCCTATTCCCTTCCATACCAGTTCTATACAAAGACACATCTAGTCCCTGTTCCTTGATTGCTTGAAGACCTTTTCCTGACCTTCCTCATGCACCATTCTAGGAAGATGGGAAGGTTTCTGGAGCATGTTCCTAAAGCTATAGGACCATATTCAGCCTGGCTGTAACCCCACTGAAGTCCACAAATGAAATCGGGAATGAATTTCACTCCACATCTCAGAGGAAATAAACAAAATATAACTGGACAAATTTTCAACTATTCAAATGAAGTTTAAAATAAATATCCTCAGCCATGATTCAATTTGCGTCAAGTTTCCTTTGGTTTACATAAATGTCTAGAACTTTTATGCCCTGTTTTTGGGACACTGCTACTGATAGAGATTCAAACACTTTTGCCCTATGTTTTCTCACAGTTACAGTGTTTAGTTCTAATTTGTTTCCGGGCTGTGTTGGGGAAAGGGAGAGAAAGGAAGACTAAGAGGCCACCCCTCTCTTTGCGGTATCATTCTACTCCCCATCCAATGACAGTGAGTTCAAACTCAAGGGTGCGTCCCTCTGGTCCCTCAGTGCTTGAATCATTCACAGTGGAAATAGGAAGCAGATGGATTAAGTGACAGCTGAATTTCACCACAGCAGGTGCCAAGGGAGGACTTTCTCCAAAATGCATTTCAGGGAGGCATCCCTGGGGCACTAGAACAGATGGGCCACTGCTTGGCAATTGACAGGCAACTACCCCGTGTACTAATTTCCTGAAAGAAATCAGGAATATTTGGCATCCCTGGGAAAATGACCATTTGTTTGCACAGTGGCAAATGTAGACTAAGAGAGAGCTGTTGTTTTCAGGTTCATTCACAGAACTATTAGGCTTGCAGGGGGCAGCTAAGGTGGATGGAGCATTTTCCAGGTCATGGGGATGGGGCAGAGTATTCTCAGCGGTAGGCCTGGGCAGGTGGCATACACAAATGTCGTACACTAATGTTCATGTAGGATGCAATGTAATGCAATACTCTTTATTTTTTTCTGTGAGCCTTCTCCTAAAATAGCAAAGTAGATCCAGGGGAGACCTTGAAGAAACAAAACATGCCATTCTGGTTTCTCCTAATTAACAGGTTATCTGCAGAGAGATGGGGCTTGGGGGAGTGTAGACAGTCTTGTTTCTTTGTCTTGAAATATACAGACTTTTAAATATACCTTAATGGTGCTCGAATTTAAGAGTGATGTGTATCTTAGAAATACATATAGTTTATATTACTGGAAAAACCATATAAGGCCTATGTAGTTTGATTCATGACGCCTACTGACACCTCTCCTTATTCACTAAAATAGGAGGTCAGATCATCTGCTGGCTAACTCCAGATTTTCTGGGGTTGTTAGGGTCAGGACAATCTCTGTGAAGTTCCATGACTCTTGGATTTTCTGGAGAACCTTTTGGTAAGAAAGAGCCCCAAAGTTATCAGACCTTCCAGGTCTAGTTTGCCCCTAAGGTTTTTTTCTGTAGAGGATTGCATTTTTTAGTTGACATTTTGTCAGTTTAAGTTTCAACTATGCCTTTCTGAGTCATCCATACTATAAATACAGGATTTTGGGGGACAAAAGTAAACTGTGAGTTGAACTGAGGTACAGTCACAGACAAAGCTGTGATATTGCCATCATTTTCCACCAATGTACACTTGAATTTTTAAAGATTTCAAGCCCATCCACTTTACGTCCATTCCCACTGGTGGTCAGAAATGGTGTTTATTTTGCAAGAATATTGCTGCTATAATTATTTTTAAGAAAACATTGTACTATACTGCCAAAAAAATTAATAAATCAAGTTTCTGCACCCAAAAACCTAGAGCAATGTTCGTCCTATCAGGGAACATAAAGAAGGCCATGTGATCTATGTGCACCGTTGAAACAACTTACATTTTGAATATCAAATACCCATAATAAACAGCTTGTGAATGACCTGCAGACTAAAAACGACGCCCATAAATTATTCAGTAAGTAATTTCAAACAATCAGTACACTTTGTGAGCTGCCCACAGATGACACCATACTTTCTTAAAAAAATGTGGTTGACACAAATAACAGAATAGGCTGGATGGGCCACTGATTGGGAAGTCCCCGCCCCATGGCAGTGGAAAGGAGAAGTAGCACTGGCTGCCCACTAACATTTGGCCCTGAAATCCCTCCCTCATGATGAGTCAGGGCCATGAAGGCAAAACTGAGTGAATGGCAGTTACTCAAGTTTCACCTGATGGCATCCCATCATGAAAAAAGGACTGTGGAGCTAAATTTGAGTGAAAAGGAAGTTGCCAGTACTGCCCCTCCTCAGTACAGCCAGAAGGCCGGCTCCTGAACCAGACCAACCAGAGCTCAGGTTGATCCTCCTCTTGAACAGGGCCTTTGGCATGTACCTAGGTTTCCTATGCCTTAATTCAGCCCTGGTAACACTACACACAGTACGCAATGTATATGTGACTCCTGGCATCACTGCAACGGTTGCCATTTGTAATGTCTAAAGGTTCTTGAGGGTTAACCAAGGTATGCTGGGCTTTCCATTTGCTTTTCCTGTTGGCATATTATTGTAACTAGATTCTATATTGGCCAGCACCTTGGGTGGTTATTTACAATAATGCAAAGCACGGGTAAACTTTTTCTGATTTAGCAGCCTTTTACACCCACTTTGCACCTGTGTAAATTATTTACTGGTTCAGAGAAGTGGAAAATCAGATATTAGTCTTTTAAGCCTCTTTTTACCCGTCAAACTTTCCTTGCAGTTCACCCATCATAGTTGGCTTCAAGACTTCACCCAGTGAGCTGAGCAATTGACATTATTATAGTGAAAGACTGTCTGATGGAAATGTTGGGTCTCTGAAGGATCTTAGTGTGACACAGAATTTTTGGAGGATGGTCAACAACATTTTGAGCCCCTGTTTGTAGCACTTTGCCCGACACTGTTATCCCTGAACCCAAAGTCAGACAAGAAGTAGTGGTTATTCCCTCTTCCACTAGAGTATGATGAGAAAAATCAATTTTTCTGAGTTAGAAGCATTGGGTTGGGCAACAAAACCCTTTCTCTCTGCACTCCCAATGGCTCTCTTCAAAGAGGGATCTATATCACTAGTAAAATCCACTTCAAAGGGCACTGTCAAGGTATCTGTAATCATTTTACAACTCATTTGTGTTACTCCCTGTTGTTTATAAGAAGCCCTTTGTAGCATGAGGCTAAAATCTATTTCCTTACTGATTTTATTTCCTCCATCGTGCACACATGCTGGGCAAAATTCTGTACCAATACAGTGTGGTACTGGACGTATGGTGCAGTAGTAAGTCAAGATATAGCATAGGTTCGAGCTGAAAAATATAGGGCAAAATACAGCTGAATAGTATGGTATGGTATAGTAAGGTACTGAATAATATAATGCAGGACAGGCACAGAGAAGGCTACTAGCATAACCAGAAAAATAGAGAACTTATCTGATGAAAAGAGACTAAAAGGTTTGTAGACACTATCACTTATGTCAGTATAATTTATGTCATTCAGGAGTGACAATAAGTCACCTGCCTCAAGTGACATAAGTTACACCGACCTCAGCATCATTGTGGACCACACTTTGTCAGTGGGAGAGCACCTCCTGCCGACGTAGCTATTGCCTCTCATGGGGGTGGTTTTATTATGCCAATGGGAGAGCTCTCTCATTGGCAAAGCTTCTTTACCAGACGTGCTGCAGCTGTGCGGCTGTAACACTTCCACCATACACTAGCCCTAAGGCTCCTGCTACGTTGTACACCACTTGTGGCAATATGTAGGCTATGTCTTGTGGCATCATGAGGATTCTGTGTCTTTGCTATGGAGCGTAGCTACACATGTCAGTGAAAGGCTCTGGTGGGGGGGAAGCAGAAGAGACAGGTTCAGCGGCTGTCAGTTGTTGGAGCATTTCCTCATGTAGACAGCCCTGTAGGGTACATACCCCATGGGTTCAGGAGTTCCTTTACTGATCTAAACAGTTCCTCACCACCTACACTGCTATTTCCACTCATGCTGGGAGAAGGAGGAGGATATGCAGTGCTTTCTACCTGCTGCCAAAAAGAGCGTGCAGTGAAGATTTACCTTAAAACAGCATAGCTTGTTTAGCCTTGCAAAATGAAGGGTTAGTGTGGATATGTCTGCTCTCTATAAATATATCACAGGGCTGAAATCTAGGGATGGAGTAGAGTTATTTAAGCTAAAGAACAATGCTGGAATGAGAACAAATAAGTATAAACTGACTATGAGTAAATTTAGGCTGGAAATTAGAAGAAAGCTTCCTAACATCAGAAAAATGAGGTTCTGTGACTACCTTCCAATAGAAATGGAACAAAGAACCATATTAGTTTTAACATGAAGCTTGATAGGTAAGAGCATTGCCTGCAATATCAGAGAACTGGATTCAGTGACCCAGAAGGTCTCTTCCAGTCCTATGATGGGAAATGAAAGCCATGAGTAACCAACCCATGTATATATCAAAAGATAACTCACCGGAGACTAATTTACCTGACTCCTCTTAGATTATGACTTATGGTCAGAATGGATAAAACAGAATTCATTTTCACACAGAATTCATTTTCACACAAACCAAAACTTGTCTCCACAAACTGAATATCTAAAAGGTTTTTGCAATAAAATCCAGGTGTTGAGCTGGAAGACTGATTGATGGGCTGGTGGACTAAACCAAACACAGCCTTCGCAGAGGCAATGAACTTATGAGCTGCTTCAACTTTCTGACTGTTTTTCTTCTTTTGACCGTAGTGTTTGTAAACAGGTAGGAGAGGGAGGTAGAATTCCCCACTGAAATCCATTGCTTCTTTTTTAGCAACACTTTCAAATAGAGACACTGTTCCTGTAAGACTCTATCAGGCAATCTAGACAAAATGAGAAAGAACTGAAAGTTTGGTTTTTTCCTCTTCTTCCTCAGGTAGAATGAAATCTCAGATAAAATCAATAGTTTCTTTGGTTTTATGTTTCTCTTCCTTAAGGGCGACTGGATTATTGCATTTCCATTGATCATAAAGGTAGGGTGATTCGACGGAGATAAACTATCTTTTATATTCCCAGCTTTTGAAGTCAAATGACTTTTAAATGAGGTTGGGGTGGGTCACTCTTGATTCTTATTAGACTATCACAAGTGCCAAACACCTTTCTTATTTTTGACACAATGAACCATTTCTAGAATGGGGGCGGGCTGTAAATTTCAATGCAAAATATTCCCTGAAAACTCTTTCTGGCAGCACTTACTACCAGGAAGCACTTGGTTTTATTTTAATTCAGCTCCTCCTCCTCTTTGATGTCACAGGGCACACCTACCACTGGCAGTCAGCTTAGGGTAGCTTTTTTTAAATGGCATTGGGAAGGGCTTTTTTATTCTTGCCAAACCCTTTATTAATTCCACAGTAGCTCTCTATGTAACTACACATCCTACACATCCCATGTTGGGCAACAAAATGGGAAATGAAATTTAATGTGGATAAGTGTAAAGTAATGCACATTGGAAAAAATAACCCCAACTATACATATAGTATGACGGGAGCAAATTTGGCTATGACAGATCAGGAAAGAGATCTTGGAGTTATGGTGGATAATTCTCTGAAAATGTCCACACAGTGTGCTGCGGCGGTCAAAAAGGCAAATAAAATGTTAGGAATTATTAAGAAAGGGATAGAAAATAAGACACAGAATATCTTATTGCCCCTATATAAAACTCTGGTATTCCCACATCTTGAGTACTGTGTACAGATGTGGTCTCCTCACCTCAAAAAAGATATTTTGGCCTTGGAAAGGGTTAAGAAAAGGGCAACTAAAATGATTAGGGGTTTGGAACAGGTCCCATATGAAGAGAAGCTAAAGCGACTGGGAGTTTTCAGTTTGGAAAAGAGGAGACTGAGGGAGGATATGATAGAGGTCTATAAAATCATGAGTGGTGTAGAGAGGGTGAATAAAGAAAAGTTTTTCATTAGTTCCCATAATATAAGGACTAGAGGACTCCAAATGAAATTAATGGGTAGCAGGTTTAAAACTAATAAGCAAAAGTTCTTCTTCACACAGTGCATAGTCAACCTGTGGAACTCCTTGCCAGAGGAGGCTGTGAAGGCTAGAACTATAACAGAGTTTAAAGAGAAGCTAGATAATTTCAAGGAGGTTAGGTCCATAAAAAGCTATTAGCCAGGGGGTAGGAATGGTGTCCCTGGCCTCTATTTGTCAGAGACTGGAGATGGATGGCATGAGACAAATCTCTTGATCATTGTCTTCGGTCTACCCCCTCCAGGGCACTTGGCACTGGCCACTATTGGAAGACAGGCTATTGGGCTAGATGGACCTTTGTTCTGACCCAGTATGGCCATTCTTATGTTTTTATGTTATGTTAGTGGTTGCAGTGACCAAAGAGATTAGTTGCATGAACAAGAAGAGCAGAATGTGCTTCCCTATTGTTTGCAACTGGGAAGGAGCATGGATTATTGATTAGATGGGGAGACTGATAGCCAAGATTTACTGATATAGCCAGAGGCAAGTATTTCGGTCATCCGAGCCTCAGTTTCCTTTTTCCCTCTTGGTAAAGTGCTGGAAGGATTAGGTGCTCTTTGTAAACTGCATTAAGAGGCTGTATAAGTCAAAGCATAAGTGAAAGCATTTTAAAAAAAATACAAGGGCCTGTTTGTCCAGGTAAGTTTATGACTAGAATTTTAAGAGATCATGTGGTTTTAAAAACAGAGTCTAATTATGACCAAATGTGGGTGCAAAACTGCAGATAAAGTTAATTAAGAGCTGAGGTCACAAGGGCTATGTCCACACAGCAACATTATTTCTAAATAACTAGCATTATTTCAAAATAGCATAGTCTGCGCCTACACAGCCAGCAGTTATTGTGACACAATGTCGAAATACTGTCAAGCTGGAGGATTTCTTACTCCAACCCCTCCTGTAACCCTCATTTTATGAGGAGTAAGGGAGTCGGAGGTAGAGTGCTCTATTTCGAAATTAGTGCTGTGTAGACAGCACCAACACCCAAAATAAGCTATTTCGAAATAAGCTAAGCAATTGCCGTAGCTCAATTTGAGTAGCTTATTTCAAGTTAAGCCCTGCCGTTTAGATGCATGCTGGATGAAGATATCTAACTGACAGATTACACCTGCAAATCAGGCCCCTCTCTAAATTGTGAAATTTTCACACATGGCAGGTGGAGGCTCCAAAATTGCAGCCTCATACCCAGAATCTAAATTGACAGCTCTTGACAATTGTGGCCCTATACATTATTTCTATTTAGTCTGTGCCAAGATCTTCAGGACTGTCCGATTCTAATGAGAGAGAATCTGTAGTGGAAAGGACTTGGGAAACTCTGCTATGAAATCTTAGGTTCACCACGTTGAAACTATTGTCCTAGGAACCCAAGTCAAAAAGAAGAAACAAACAAATAAAAATGTACCCTAGTTAAAGATCATAAATAGAAGGGGAAATAGCCTACTGATATTGATTATTTGAAGGTACTAGCTTATGATCTTTTATGCAACTCCAAAATAAATGTCAGTGTAAGGAATGATATATCATTTCAATTCTCACAAATCAGGTGCTTAGTTTACTGGGAGAGAAATGATTGACCTATCTATACTTTAAAGCTACCTTAACTGGAAAAACTGCAAAAATATTTATATTCATATGATGGAAGGAAGAAATGCCCCTATGGGCATATTTAAGTGTCCTCTGTCTTTCAAATAAATGGGAACGATAAACAAAAAATGGAAAGATGACCTTAGAATAATAACCTCATGATCCAACTGGGACTGAGCTTTCCAAGATACAGAAATCATCTACATGATGTTAAGAACAGAAATTTGTATCCTGCTTTCACAAAAAAAAGCAGATTTGAGTCTTTGTCCTGCAACAAACATCCATATGTAAAATTACTCCTATTCCCATGTTTGATACCTGCAGTTCTCAGTTTCTTGGGGATGAAGGGGAAAACAAAGGGAAAAAAACAAAAGGAAAAATAGAGATGCATTTCATATAGTTCAAAGGATGATTAAAGAAAACCCAGGTCCTGCAATGCCAGGTATTTCTGTGTACCCTTTAGAGGTAGGGAACCTCTGGCCTATAGGCCAGACACGGTTCCTCAGGGTTAGCTGCTGGCAGGCCACCAGATGGTTTGTTCACTTGAGCATCCACAGGCACACCCACTCTCAATAATTCAATGTTTTTGGCCAATGGGAGCTGAGGGAATGGCAAACTCTGACCACTGGGAGCTACAAGTGGCTGTGCCCACAGACACTAAGATAAACACAGCTGTCCTCCAGCAGCTAACCCTGACAAGCTGCATCCATCCAGCATGTAGGAGGTTCCTCAACAATGCCTTCAGACCTCCAAAATGAAGAAGAGGCATTAAAAGACAAACAGAACTGCACTGAAGCTATTCCGTGTATGAAACTTTCGTATAGAGCTTTTCACTTAGGGTATGTCTAGACTACATGCATCTGGTGACAGAAGCATGTAGAGTAGGCTACCCAGCATAGGAAAATGAAGCGGCGATTTAAATAATCGCCACTTCATTTAAGTTAAAATGGCTGCCGCGCTGTGCCGATCAGCTGTTTGTTGGTTCAGTGCGCTTGTCTGGACGCTCCGCGGTCAACATCAAAGGCATTTGTCGACCTCCCCGGTAAACCTCATCCCACGAGACAAAGTGGGGAGGTCGACAAGTGTCTTTGATGTCGACCGCGGCGCGTCCAGACTAGTGCACTGAGCCAACAAACAGCTGATCGGCACAGCGCAGCAGCCATTTTAATTTAAATGAAGCGGCGATTATTTAAATTGCCGCTTCATTTTAGTATGCCGGGTAGCCTAACCTACATGCCTCTGTCGCCAAAGGCATGTAGTCTAGACATACTCTTACTGTCCTATCACCTCAAGTTGAGATTACATCAGACCTCACAAACTAAACACTGTTGGGTCATGGACCACCTGGGTGATACAGCTAGTATGGATAGTGATTCAGCAGAAAATGATCTTGACTTTGGTGTCCCAGCCTGGTGTTAGGGTACACTGAGGGTATGTCTACACTATCCTCCTAGTTCGAACTAGGGAGGCTAATGTAGGCATTCGAAGTTGCAAATTAAGCCTGGGATTTAAATATCATGGAATGAGGTATAACAGTTAATTCGAACTAAGGACTTAGTTCGAATTACCATTTCACCGCCGCATGTAGCTGAGGGCAGTTACCTTGGACTAGTGGAATTTAAAAATGGTGACCGGATGGGACCATGCAAATAAAGCCCGGGATATTTAAATCGCAGGCTTCATTTGCAACTTCAAATGCCTACATTAGCCTCCCTAGTTTGAAGTAGGGGGTTAGTATAGACAAACTGAATTACTATAGATATTTGGGTGAAATCCTGGCCATACTGAATGGAAAGATCAAATCAGCAGAATATAATTACTGGAGTTAATAAAGTTACTCTTGTTAAAAATTCCTCAAGATTGTTAATAGCCATGAGCAATCAGAGCATTTGTGTTTCATTGAATACTCACAGTGCCTCTATCAGGAGTACCCCCTGAACGTTGATGGGGGCTACAGTCAGCACTGACTGAGAAGGAAAAGTGTCCCTAGTAAATCAATAACAATTCTTCCTTTGGCATAGCATTCCTTTAAGCTCCAGGTTATAATATTAGAGCAAAACGGATTTGGAGAGAAAAGCACCCCTGACAGATCCCATCCCACCACTTCCTGCCAGGCCTGCAGCAAGCTGTGTTTTTCTTGGAGGTAGCCTGCACAAAATATCTTTCTGAGTAGAGCCCTGCAAATCTGTGGGGATCTGCTATATAACCATGGGTATTTGCATCCACAGATGTGGATATCCACAGCTCATTTTTGCTGCTACAGATGTGGACACAAAATTCTGTATCTGCACAGGGTCCCTTTTATAAGACCAAGCCCTGGGTACTTGCATTGGGCCTGACAAGATCAGGACAGGTTTGCTACAGTATGTCAAACTGTAAAAAACAGTTTTAAAAACCTATTGATAAAAAACAATGGCTCCACGTGGTCATGAACAAGATCAGTGTTCTCATTTCCATAACATTACCCAGAATGCTCTTTCATCTTATCATTATTTGATAGTGGATGCTGATGTCTGTATGTTAGGAACAAACTCAAAGATTCTAGGTTTTACTTTGGATGCAGATAATTTCTTTAGCAAGTACAAGGAGAGACATTATAGACTGTGACAGGGGAAACAGTTGATGTTCCCTGTGTTAGGGAGGCTCAGAGTAAACTAAAACAATCAACCCATCATCTTTCCTTTAAAAAATAAGACCGAGCTTGACAGAGCCCAATGTCACAGGCTCTTTTATGTAGGCTACACCTGCAGGATGTAAGCACAGAGCAAGGAGAGAGCACACATTTTTCCCTGTCACTGTGGGCGTCATTAGTAATATAGTTAGGAATGTTATACAATTTATATGATGGCTTTATTTCCCACTGGTTCGGTGGGAATCCCTTGCCAACAATAAGATTATAATACACAGCACAGAGATGTCAAATCATTCCAGTCACATCATGCTAACCACTCGTGCCACAACACCTGATTCACAACTCCATTATACCAGTCTCATGCCATCAGTGAAGTTATGCAGGCTTCCAGCTGCTGTTACAGGAGTTTTGGATGAGGGCACAAAGTTTAATAAAGAGAGGCAACATATATCTCTCTGGAACACCTGATTGCCTTTAATATAGATTCTGAATTTGTGTAGCTGAATTCGATTGATGGTGCAGGTAAGTTCAGGTAAGGCCTAAGTAAGCTTCATAAAAGAAGCAAGAATAGGAATGGGTTCCCAGACAGGGGTACTGACCTTGTAGAGCCCATGGTTGCAGCCACAGTAGGTGTTCTCCATTGTGTAGCTCCTCAACACACCAATCTCCCGCCACACTACTACCCGTGCTGTCGATTCACGTGACTTCTCCACCAGGAAGCTGCAACTGCTCATGACAAATGCAGGTGCCACTTTATCCAGGATTTTTGGGAGGGCCTGCAAAGCAAGAATCACACAAGAATAAGAACATGAATTAGACAAAGAGTTATGTAATTATTATTTAGAGAGCACCAATAGAGTTGAACAAAATTTAGAATTTCCATCCCCTGGGAAATTAAAAAATTTCACTGTTTGTTTTTATCCTGTATAGGAAATGAAAGTTGAAACACTGAATTGAAAGATTTTCAATTCAAATGAAACAGTTCAACATCTGTGACTCAAAAGGGTGAGTTTCTGTTTGTTGAACTGACCTGAAACAATTCATCTGGTGACCTGATGTGCCACGCTCCCCTCTGAGCCTATATTCCACGGTTAGCTAAATCTCCCATGATGTATCTGTAATCATGTAACCCTCATGATGCTTGGTTGGAGAAGGATGTGTTGCATCCTGAGAAATATAATCCCTCAGGATTCCCAGCCCATATGAGAAAAAGGGGGATGAAAAACAACTCACATGTACACTACAATTAAGCCTTTAGATAGTCATTTAATTCTCCCCTTTCCCCCCCAAAAATAAAGAGTGTTTAAATGAGGACCATCAAGTCTGAAATTATGGTGCGAATTCTATGCTAATATAAATGAGTACTATGTATAGCAGGATTATATTTCACTCTTTCAGTGTTAAAATTAGGGGCACATTTTCTTTGCCTGTGTAACTATCACCACTTTAGACTATCAAACTGAACAGATTCCTACAGAATGGGCTCTCTCCTTTGATGCCATTTACTTTTCATTTTATTCCTTTGAGGTGGTGAAATCTGATCCATCCATTTCACTTTCTGTTTAGAAGTCAGTTGAGCTTGGATTCACAATACTGAAGGGGGATATTTGGCTTAACTGGGATTGAAAAAAGATTAATATTAGGTTTTCTAGAACATTTTTAGATAAACCATAAACTTTTTTGGCCTAAATATTTGGATCATATCCCCTTTAACAACATTAATTCTGTATATCATCAACATCATCACTTTCCTAGCATCTCTTAAATGAAGTGCTCAATGGGCTGTATAGCTATTAATGAAGTAACACTCACAAGTCCCCTGTGAATTTAAAAGTGGGGAAACTGAGGCATGGAGTGATGCAAGGTTTTATGGCCAATCAGTGGAAGAGCCAGGAATAGAGCTCAAAATTTAAGATAATCTACTTTAGCTACAAGACTGCTCTTCTGATAATCACACACAGTAAATGAACACATAAAATTCAGCATCCGAAAATTCAGATGAGCTTTCAGAATTAGGAATTAAAATATACCCCAACCAAATGTATAAACTTCAGCAAAACTATGTGAAAATTACTCAGCAACAGTATGAATGTTTGAGCTAGTTCTCACCTTGCCCTTATCTGAACCAACACACAGTTTTATAGGCTTGTATATATGAACCGTAATAAACTGATTTCCAATCCAATTTAATTTCTTAAAACAATGGACACTGTAGGTATAATCAATCTTTTTCGTTTAATTAAATAGTCTGGCAGGCGACAATAATGTCAGCATGTCTAGGACTCGTTTGTGAAAATTAGCAAAGCTGAATTTAATATTCTCATTACTTTAGCAGCAACTTTGGATGTCACAGTAAGGGGTCTTTTTTCTCTATTTAGGTTTCTTGTTAATTGACATTTAATTTACATTTTAAAACAAACCATAAGAGACCTCTTTATGACAAGGCAGAAATCTAACTGTGAGGTCTCCTTTTCATTCACGAGGCAGCACAAACTGCCCCCTCCATCCAGCCTGGCAGAAAGGAGAGTTAGGTTCAATGATCTATTCATTCACAGACCTCTCTGCCGAAGAGTACCATCAAGGGGGCTAATTAAGACACGAATTTTGGAACTGGACAGAGAGCATCAGCTAGTGTCCCACTGGCCACCAAAATGCCATCAGATGGCTATTTAGGGTCTGTCTGCATAGCAAGCAGGATCCCACAGCAAGTCTCAGAACCCAGGTCTTGGGATCAAGCTACAGTACTAAAAGTAGCTGTATCAGGTTCAGGCTAAATGCTCAAAGGCTGTTTCCTAGGGAAGAGGTGTGAGCTTCAGAGCCCGAGCCCAAACATCTACACACCTATTTAAATACATTAGCACAAGCCCCAGGCCCTGAGACTTGCCGCAGTGGGATCCTGCTTGACAAGTAGACGCACCCAAAGACTCTTGGTCATGAGTACTGTTTACAATGCAGCAGTGTCAAAAGACATCTATCCTCTGTCTTTTTACCACACTGTCTCTGCTACTTGTCTGGCCTTGGGGCTTTGTGCAGCTCCATCAACTCATGCTAATTATTCTATACAAAAGGAGGGTAAGATTTTTTCAGCCAACTACAAATTCATAGAAAAATTCCTTTTTCAGGGCACCCAAACTATCAGTGGATAGTTTCACGTGAAAACAAAACCCTACAAATAAAAATTTTGGAAATATTAAAACAATTAATGTTGATGTTTTCTAAATGAACCATTTCAACATGTCATTTTGAATTGCCACTCACCACAGTTCATCTGACCCAAATGAACTTTTTTGTTTGGTCCAGAAATAAAAAACTTCAGTTTCGGTTTGAAATGCACAGAATTTTTTGATGCAGTTACTGAACTGAAAAAATGATTTGTTCAGCTCCACACACCTGACCCTTGTGTGGATCTAAGCCTAGCTTTCTCAAATTCTGAGTGGGAAATCCAATGCTGATGAACATTTTGATTTAGTTTTCAGTGAAGTCTTAAGTGAATTATATCTCAGATGGGAAGACAGACATGAAATGGTGAAGTGGCTTTCCAAAAATCACACAAATCAGTGGCAGACCTGGGAAAAGAATCTATTAGATCTGTGTTCCATTCTCCTATTTTAACCACTAGACAACCCTCCTTCCCTAATACAAACAGAATTATTTTTAAGACAACTTTTTAAAAGTTTCATTGAAAACAGGAAGATTTTAAAATATTATGCATTCCTTTGAATTGTCAAACTACAAACCAACAGAGAGATGCTGGTGCCTGAAAAATAGACAGTGAGGCTAACTCAGGCCTCGGGCAAATACAGCACATGGGCTGTATTTGGTTCGCCAGGGTTAGCTCTTGACAGGCCACTGATGCTGAATTTATCTGCGCCTCCACAGGTATGGGTGCCTGAAGCTCCCATTGGCCACGGATCACTGTTCCTGGCCAATAGGAGCTTCGGGAGGTGCCATCATTTTATTGTCCACCCCAGGCTAACTAAACACAGAGAGCAAAAATACAATGTCTGGTTTCACTCTCTAATAGTGAATATAATGGAGTATGAATAGGAAATAAATGGTCCATTTAAAAGAGCAGAAGTTTTCAGTGGGTTCTATTTTAAGAATCCTGTCACAGGAAAGATGTAAGGGGAACTGTATTGTAATATTAACTTACAGAATCACAGATTTATTGGAACACTGTAAGTATCAACTCTAGCACATATACGTAGGACTGAACTTCCTGCTAAAACCCCAGGTCAGATCAATAACAAAGATATCAGATGCTAAGTTAATACTAAGATAGGGTATGTCTACACTACCCCGCTAGTTCGAACTAGCGGGGTAATGTATGCATACCGCACTTGCTAATGAAGCCCGGGATTTGAATTTCCCGGGCTTCATTAGCATAAGCGGGGAGCCGCCATTTTAAAATCCCCGCTGTTTCGAACCCCGTGCAGCGCGGCTACACGGGGCTCGAACTAGGTAGTTCGGACTAGGGTGCCTATTCCGAACTACCGGTACACCTCGTTTCACAAGGAGTAACGGTAGTTCGGAATAGGAACCTAGTCCGAACTACCTAGTTCGAGCCCCGTGTAGCCGCGCTGCACAGGGTTCGAAACAGCGGGGATTTAAAAATGGCGGCTCCCCGCTTATGCTAATGAAGCCCGGGAAATTCAAATCCCGGGCTTCATTAGCAAGTGCGGTATGCATACATTACCCCGCTAGTTCGAACTAGCGGGGTAGTGTAGACATACCCATAAAGACATAGTACATATACTTATGAAAGTGATTTCTACACTAGCCATTACAGGGTCTAATACAATGCTACTTTACTCCAGTTTGACACCAGTGTATCTACATGGCTTTCAATGAAGCCATGCTGGATAAAACTGAAGTAGCATAGTGATGAATCAAGCTCTTGATTTTTATTTTGACCTGACACTTTTAAAAACAAGGCAAGAGAATTATTGGACAACATCAGCAGTGTTATCTAGTACATAAAGGGTTAAATGAATGAAGTTATGAAAGTGTGTGGTTTACTCACAAGAAAAAAGGGCTGCCCATGTAGGCAAATATCTGTGGCCATTTATTAGGGGGCATGTTCACTAATATTTGACTAATATTTGGTGCACCTACATTTTAGAGATGGGTGCATCCTCCCAGGTCTGCTTTCCTCTGAAGTCTGGGGAAGTTAACACCCAGCTCCAAACATTGTTGATTGGACCCCTCCCTAATCATAAAAATGTAACACGAGAGGAACCTCATGGCCTTGCAGGACTTTGCAGCCCCCTCTACTGAAGCAGGACCAAGTTAATCTAGACAATGCCTGACAGGTGTTTGTCCAACCTGCTCTGAAAAACCTCCAACAATGGAGATTCCACAACCTGTCTTGGAATCCTCTTCCAGACCTTCATTCCCCATATAGTTACAAAGATTTTTTAATATCTAACCTGAATCTCTCTGGCTGTAGATTAAACACATTATTTCTTGCCATACTTTCACTAGACATGGGGAGCAATTTAACACCATCCTCTTTATAACAGCTGTTAACTTATTTAAAGACTGTTATTAGGTCTCCCCTCAGTCTTTATTCAAGACTAAATATGCCCATGTTTTTTATCTTTCCTCCGAAATCAGATGGATCATTTATGTGGCTTTCCTCTGTAACGTCCAATTTGTCTGTATCTTTCTTAAAGTCTCATGCACAGAACCAAACAGTGCTCCACCTGAAGCCTCAGCAGTGCTGAATAGAACGAGACAATTCCCTTTTGTGTCTTATGCACAACATTCCTGTTCATACACCCTAGAATGACGTTGGCCTCTTTTGCAACAGTTGACTCATATTCAATTTGTGATCTGCTATAACAACCAGCTCTTTTTCCCTAGTTATTCCCTGGTTTGTAGCTGTGCATTTGATTTGTTTTCTTTTTAAGTGTCATACTTTGCACCACCTGCCTTTATTGAATATCACCTTGTTGATTTCAGATCATTTTCCAAGGTCATTTTAAATTCAAAATCCTGTCCTGAAGAGTTCTAGCAACCACTCACTTTGATGCCACCTGAAATTTCATAAGCAGGTCTGGCAACAGACTTCTCCAGCAACAGACTTCGCTGAGCCTTGGGAAATGGGGGGCAGACCGAATGGGACTTGGACTGAAGGGGCAGATTTAGGAGCAGCCAGCCCTCAGAGCAGCGTGGGGCTCCAGCAGCACTTTTTAAAGGGGCTGGGTCTCGAGCTGTCACTGCTGCTGTGGTAGAGGCAATTGTGGTCCACAGCCCCAGACCGTTTTAAATTGCAGGGACCAAGGGCAACTGCCCCCTTAGATCCCTGTGAGCATACTTTCCACTGCATTATCCAAATCATTAATGCAAATATTAACCATACCAGACCTAGGACAGCCCCCGATGGAATCCCACTAGATACAGTCTGACAGCAAACCCTTGATAACAACTCTAAGAACAGCCTTTCAGAGTGATTGATTGTGTACATGTGGGCACAGTAGCTGTGTACTATAATGTGAAGTCTCACCCTGTAGCCAACGTCTTCTGTGACAGTGGCTGTGTTGATGGTGCAGCCTGCCTGCCACAAGGTTTCCTTGATGCTGCAGCCATAGAGGAACACATTCTTCTTCTGGGAATGGCCATGATAGTCGCAGAATACCTGGAGATCAGAAAAGAAGGGGGGGAAGGGGGAAACCTGAGCACAATACAGGAAGGATTCTAGTCTTTTAAATGGCAATATGCAACAGAGGTGGACTGGCCAATTGCTAAAGAAACATCCTTTTCACGACTTCTCAGAGTTTCTCGGGCTATAGGGCATGCCCATAATGAATGCCAAACCCTGTTGATCAGTTGTGATCCTTCTTAGGCTCTGTCATTCCAACTGATCCTGGAGGATTCAGAGAAGAGAGGGAGGTTACTGTGGCTTTGTTTGCAGAATGAAGAACTTCATGCCACCTCTGAATGATGCTATGGCAGCTCAGGATCCTACTTGCATCTTACAATGTAATCGATGACCTCCTGAGGTCTCTTTCAACCCTATGATTCTATGATTAATCATAGGGCACTTTGTCAGTTTTCTTTACTTCTACACTTCAGCATTATCCTCTGAGATCTAAAACCTGAACCTTACCAAGCAATTCATCTTTGTTTCTTTAATCTTGAAGTCTGTACTATGTAATTTTCAGAAAAACATAACCATGCTATGACACTAGTAGTTACTGCACATCGTTATGACATTGCATATATCCCCATAAAATGAAATATTGTAAATAACCTATTCACATAGTCTAATCCGCCAAGTTAATCCATCTCTTTAGCATCATGTAAGAGGTGCTAAGTATATCCCCATTTTCCATGGAACATTAGATTGCTTTTACAAGCACACATCAAGTCCTTTACAAATGAAAATCAGGGTTATTGACCGATGAGGTAAATATTGACCCAGGCCTCGAAAAATAATCAATCTTGATACTCAGTGAGATATGCATTACTGTTGTATTCTCCATGTCTTCATCAGAAATACTGGTAAATCCAATAAGGAAAGGAGTTTCAAAAGAAGAGTGATTGCTCCTTTTAAGTCAACATTCAAAAGGGTCAGAAGAAGATAGTGCTTCAGCAAAATTATATTCGCGTTTCATACGCCAATCAGAAAGCAAAGAGGAGCACCCAGACACCATTAGAAGAGGATCAAGGTGCAATTATTTGCACACTAGGCTGTTAGTGATGCCAGCCAGCCCAGGTTTGGCTGCCCATGTCCGCTTCTCTCATGATCACCTCCACACTTCCTCCCATGCATGAGAAACCTTCTCATCACACTTCATAAACTCACCACCTTATCCTCTTTCAAATCTCTCCTTAACACCAACTTCTGCCTCAAAGCTTAGAGGTTGCTACCGGTAGCACCGATTAAGTAAGCAGCCAGCTGCAACTTCGGCTTTTCAGCTAAACTCTTATTGTTACCTAACCCTCATCAACATCTTTGTTTCATACAATTGTTGCCTCCGCTTTAATACCTAGACTGTAAGCAATCTGGAGCACAGACTTTGTTAAATGTCCGTACAGCACCTAACTTAATAGGGACCCGATCCTTGATTAGGATCGTGTGGCTGTGCTGGAATAAATTATTATTGTTACTGTTATTGTTGATTGGTTCTATTTCAGACCACAGCATTGCCCATAACTAATGGCATGTTTATATTTAAACAGCTACAAGCAGCATAGCTGGAGCTGCACTGCTGAAGCACTTCCATGTAGATTTACAACTCTTCTGACAAAAGGAACCAAGTATCAGAGGGGTAGCCGTGTCAGTCTGAATCTGCAAAAGCGGCGAGGAGTCCTGTGGCACCTTATAGACTAACTGAAGTGTTGGAGCATAAGCTTTCATGGGCAAAGACCCACTTCGTCAGATGCATGGCTCTGACAAAAGGAGTTCTCCTATCAGCATGCATACCCAGAGCCTCAAGAGGAGATAGCTAAGTTGACAGGAGAAATCTTCCATTCACGTCACACTATCTATACTGGGGGTTATGCCAGCATGGACATGTGTGTCAGGGGGATGAGTTTGACCAGCGCAAGTTCCCAGTATAGACTAAATCTAAGAAAGTTGCTTGTGCAGGACATACCAATCTATAAGCATATTCTCAGATCTATAATGAAATAGAAATAGTGCTGACACCTGGTGCACACAAGTGCAATAGCAGGGAATTAATGGACAGGAGTATTTCCCCAGTTTAGAACACTCATCATACATGGCATATTTGCATGTACTGCTGTCTGGATGGAATTAGCCCACTGATATGTCTCATTCCAGGTATGTTTTCAGCCAGTGATGAGCCAGGATTTAACAATATGTTAAACAAAGACAAAATATTAATGTTTACCTGCCTCCTCCCCTAACAGAGTTTTATGCAGTTGCCCTTGCAATATCATCAGGCCACCAGACCCAGGTCCTCTAGCCGTGCAGCTGATCCCATCACTCTAAGCCAGGCTGCCAGCTGTGTTCCTCCTTCCAGCGTCCAGCATGAGTTACTATTATGATTTCTAATAAGGTGTTGTCCAGGCTACCAAACTCCATTATACTAAATTATACAGTGCCATGGAACTGCTCACATGGTTAAGGGCTTTGGTGGATCAGGGCTAGAATGTTCAGCACCTGTCAGGATTGAGCCCTACGACAACATGCAACCTACAAAGGGGCAGGCAGTGAGAATACAAACAAAGAATGACCAATTTTTATAATGCAGTGTGCAAACGAGCCTCCTTTTCAAAGGAGACTTGTTCAGTAGTACAGTATTTGGGAACCTCATTCTCATAGGACCCTGAATGGAGACTCTCCCCCTGGTGGCATGTGGCAGCACTGCCATTGCATATTTCTGTGAGTGAGGATTTTAGTGAGGCTTCTATGTTGAACAGCACCCCTATGGGTCTAGTTCATTCAACTTCAAAGGTAGAACATCACACAAACAGTTCACTCTCTCTCTCTTTCTCTCTCTCTAGCTGGAGGAAGATGGGGCTGAGTCAGCCTTAATCTGTCAGCCCAGTTATGTCCAAGATCCCTTTACACTGAGGGATACACTGGAGCCAGGACAATCATTTGGAGCCAGGAACTTCTTGTGACAAGCAGGGGAAGGGCCTATAGAGGCAAGGTATTTAAGGTCTTTGCAGACCCCCAGCTTCTGTACTTTGAGTGCCCTGACAAGCTCCCTGGAGAGATACAGATGCACTAGCTCTGAGAAAATAAAAACCCAAAAAGCTGCCACCATCAAGTGTTCTCACCCAAAAAACAGGCAGGAACACTTGAATTCCTTCCCCAGAGGTACCCCATGCTCTTTTGCCTCAAAAGAGCTTGAAAAAAGAAAAGAGAGAAACAAGCTGCAGTCTCTGGTAGCTGACTGCCCGGTTTTAGATAGGCAAATACACACCCTGCTGTGTCTACATTGGCATCCCTTTCCGGAAAAGGGATGCTAATGAGACACATCGCAATTGCAAATCCGCGGGGGATTTAAATATCCCCCGCGGCATTTGCATTTACATGGCTGCCACTTTTTTCCGGCTTGGGGATAAGCCAGAGAAAAGCGCCAGTCTAGACGTGATTCTCCGGAAAATAAGCCCTTTTCCGGAGGATCTCTTTCAAGTAGGAATAAGAGATCCTCCGGAAAAGGGCTTATTTTCCGGAGAATCACGTCTAGACTGGCGCTTTTCTCCGGCTTATCCCCAAGCCGGAAAAAAGTGGCAGCCATGTAAATGCAAATGCTGCGGGGGATATTTAAATCCCCCGCGGATTTACAATTGCTATGTGTCTCATTAGCATCCCTTTTCCGGAAAGGGATGCCAATGTAGACACAGCCACAGACTCCCTGTTACTTTCCAGGACACAAGAATCAAATCACCTTAAAAAGTAATTTTTATTAACAAACAAAAATATACTTGATAAAACATACGTGGTTGCTACGTATTACAGAGCAACTAAGTAAAATTAAAACACAGAGGCTGTGTCTAGACTGGCCAGCTTTTCTGGAAAATCAGCCGCTTTTCCAGAAAAACTTGCCAACTGTCTACACTGGCTGCTTGAATTTCCGCAAAAGCACTGACTTCCTAGTGTTAGATATCAGTGCTTTTTGCGGAAATACTATGCTGCTCCCATTCGGGCAAAAAGTCCCTGTCGGGGGACTTTTCCGCAAAAGGGCCAGTGTAGACAGCTGAGATTTGTTTTCCGCAAAAAAGCCCCGATCGCGAAAATGGTGATTGGGGCTTTTTTGCGGAAAAGCGCGTCTAGATTGGCCACTGACGCTTTTCCGCAAAAAGTGCTTTTGCAGAAAAGCATCCGTGCCAATCTAGATGCTCTGTTCCGAAAATGCTTTTAACAAAAAACGTTTCCGTTAAAAGCATTTCCGGAAAATCATGCCAGTCTAGATGTAGCCAGAGAACATCTCTGGGTATGCTCTTAGACAGTGAATGGCGGAGAGAAGACATAGATTCACATAGGGAAGTTTAACCAAACAATCAAAACAAAGAAAAATGCCCTGATCGCGACTAAATATATATTTTCCCTTTATTTACTCACAGTCCCTTCCTGGTTCAGTCCACTTCCATGTCCCAAATTCCTTGGATGCATGGTAGTCCTGACTGCATTTAAATCATTCTGTTCCTCTCAACTCCTGGCTTAACTTCCCACACACACAAAGAGCAGGCAAGGTATATTATACAATTCAAACTTCAGCACTGTATCCCCATTGGTTCCTCTGGCTCCCTCCCAACTCCCTTGACAGCCACCTGAACTTAACCTCCTCACTAGGTGCTGGCCATTACTCCTCCTATCTATCACAGAGCCATATCCCCTTCAGTTACCATTCACTTACAATTGTAGCAGGGTCATAAATAGCACTGTGGCTATTTATGGGCAGTTCCATTTTATAGAGCTCTATAAAATTATGAATGGTGTAGAAAAAGTTAATAAAGAAGAGCTATTTACTCCTTCCCATAACACAAGAACTAGGACTCACTAAATGAAATTAACAGGTAGCAGATTTAAAACAAACAAAAGGAAGTTTTTCTTCAAACAACACACAGTCAACCTGTGGAACTCCTTGTCAGAGGTTGTTATGAACTCCAAGACAACAAAGGGCTCAAAAAACAGCTAGATAAATTCATGGAGGATAGATCTATCAATGGCTATTCGCCCAGATGGGCAGGAATGGTGTCCCTAGCTTCTTTGTCAGACACTGGGAATGGAAGACAGGCAATGGATAACTTGATGATTACCTGTACTGTTCACTCTCTCTGGGGCATCTGGCATCGGCTGCTGTCAGAAGATAGGACACTGGGCTATATGGACCATTGGTCTGACCCAGTATTACTGTTCTCATGTTCTTATGCTCTGAAAGTTGTACAGCAGGCATTGAAAACTGACTTTATAATTATGCTTCCCTCTCATCTCCTGAGTCTCCCACTTTTTCTGTCACAGGGTTTTCCTTCACAGTTCAGCCAGCATTGATGCCAGGCATGCACTCTGTAGCCTGACAGCTGAGCTTTAACTGAAGCATCTGAGAGTGGATATAGAATGAACCTGGGAGGATGAGGCAGCCAGTCTTTGCTGTATCCGGAACAGTATAACTCATGCAGCATACAATGACTCCGAGACACACCACCCTTTTCACAGACGCACCCCCCAAAATTATCCGTGTCTAAGGCAAGAATTTGCAGTATGTCTCTTTTACCAACTCTCACACTTTAATCACAAGTCTCATTGTATTTTTATTACAACTCTGTCTGCCAAAGTTATTCCCTGAGACTCTCAGCCTTCATTAAAAAAAGAAAGAGGGAGATGAAAAAAAGTTTCTAGCCCTCATGGCCCTAGAGAAAATCTTGAAAATGGGAGGCCAGAAGGAAAATAAAAAGACAATCTCTAAATATTGTCATGGTTTGAGGGGGGGTTGACTCACAGCACTTAGTTTGGCAATACTGCATTTCAATCAACTTCAGACAGAGCCCAGTGGCTTCAAAGAATGATAAAGACTCAGACTGTGGCTTTAGGACTTTTGCTGCAATTGGTGGTAGGAGCCATGAAGCAGCAGGGCTAGAGGGTGAGGTAAGAGTGTCTCTTAGGCTATGTCTATACTGTAGCCTTCTTGCGGAAAAGCATATGCAAATGAAGTGTGGCGTGGAATATTGCCGCACTTCATTTGCATAAATAACGAGCAGCCATTTTTGCGCAAGAGGCTTTTGTGCAAAAACAAGCAGTGTAGACGGCTCCTTTTAGCGCAAAAAAACCCTCTTGCGCAAGAGACGTTCTTCCTGAAAAAATGTGCAAAAACGGTTGCTCGTTACTTATGCAAATGAAGTGCGGCGATATTCCACATCACGCTTCATTTGCATATGCTTTTCCGCAAGAATATAGACGTACTTAGTCATCCATAATTCCTTTGGGGGGTTCAGAAAGGAGGCACAGCAGTGCAGCATCTCTGTCTTCTGCAGTCTTTTCTCATGGCTCTACTTTTATCCCAGCTCTCCTATTCTTAGCCTCTCATTCAGGTGTCTGGCTGTTTGTTCAAAGGGAAAGCCAACTGACTGCTCAGTACATCTGCTCAGAATATGGAAATCAACTTTCACAACATTTTCAAGATGGCTTTTTTCAAAGGGGCTATTTCTTTGTTTTTCAGATGTTTTCTGCAGGATCTACTGTTATCCAATTTTTGGTAAACATTCTCAAAGATCAGAATTTTCAAAAAGATATTTTTTCTATCCCTGAAGTTTTGGTTTTGATTTTGACCCCTTGGTGATTAAAAGAACCAATGAAATTTCTCCCTGTATTTTTTTTAAATAAAGGAAAATGGAAACAAAAATGTTAAACTAGCAATTTTATCAAAACATTAAAAAATTAGAAAATCAAAGACACAAGATGAGTGAGGTAATAGCTTTTATTGGACCAACTTCTGTTAGTAGAAGGCACAAACTTTAGAGCTTCACAGAGTTTTTTTCCCGGTCTAGGATAGATAACCATAATGTCTGAGATAAGTACAAGTTGCAACAAACTGTTAAGCATGAAGGGCTCAAATATGCTGTAGGAAACCACTTAAAATGAAGAGAGTAATTGAAGGTTTGCAGGCAACAGAACATGTCACAAACTGTTATGAATCATAAAAGCAATATTTCTGTTTAGACCAGTTATTAAGCTCCCAAACTCATCATTTGAAGGTGTGCAGGTTTCCTTAGAGGAGGAGGACTGAGAGGTCAGATATGGAGTAACTTCTTTGTGAAAAGCATTCATCCAATCTGACCTAAAGAAGAGCTCTGTGAAGCTTAAAGCTTGTCCCTTCCACCTACAGAAGATGGTCCAATAAAAGATAATTCCTCACTTGCCTTCTCTCTTCTCCACCCTGGGACTAATATGGCTACAGTGACACTGCAAACAAGAAAAAAAATCAAAATCATTTTCACAAAAAGGCCATTTTTGTATATACATTTGAAAAATGATGCGTAGCTCTAGAGTAGAGCTCCTTCAGGGCACTCTGAGGCCTTGCACAGAGCACACTGAGGCAATGCCAGTGTGGTGTTTACTGCTCAGACTCCAGTGCCATATTGTTATTATTTCAAAGCCGCAGCTGAGACCACAATCACATTGAGCAAACTCATTGTAAGAGATGGTCCCTGTCCTGAGATACTTAACATCTAAAGAGCCAAGACAGGTACTGAGCAGGAGAGAGGAACATAAAAACATAAGAATGGCTGTACTGGGTCAGACCAAAGGTCCATCTAGCCCAGTAGCCTGTCTGCCGACAGTGGCCAATGCCAGGTGCCCCAGAGGGGGTGGACCGAAGACAATGATCAAGTGATTTGTCTCCTGCCATCCTTCTCCTGCCTCTGACAAACAGAGGCCAGGAACACCATTTCTATCCCCTGGCTAATAGCTTTTTATGGACCTAACCTCCATGAAATTATCTAGCTTCTCTTTAAACTCTGTTACAGTCCTAGCCTTCACAGACTCCTCTGGCAAGGAGTTCCATAGGTTGACTACGCGCTGTGTGAAGAACTTTCTTTTATTAGTTTTAAACCTGCTACCCATTAACTTCATTTGGTGTCCTCTAGTTCTTCTATTATGGGAACTAATAAATAAGTTTTCTTTATTCACCCTCTCCACACCACTCATGATTTTATATACCTCTATCATATCCCCCCTCAGTCTCCTCTTTTCTAAACTGAAAAGCCCCAGTCGCTTTAACCGCTCTTCATATGGGACCCATTCCAAACACCTAATCATTTTAGTTGCCCTTTTCTGAACCCTTTCTAAGGCCAAAATATCTTTTTTGAGGTGAGGAGACCACATCTGTACACAGTATTCAAGATGTGGGCGTAACATAGGGGCAGTAAGATATTCTGTATCTTATTTTCTATCCCTTTCTTAATAATTCCTAGCATCCTATTTGCCTTTTTGACCGCCGCTGCACACTGTGTGGAAGTTTTCAGAGAACTTTCCAGGATAACTCCAAGATCTCTTTCCTGATTTGTCGTAGCCAAAATAGCCCCCATCATACTGTACATATAGTTGGGGTTATTTTTTCCAACGTGCATTACTGTATACTTATCCACATTAAATTCCATTTGCCATTTTGTTGCTCAATCACTCAGTTTGGTGAGATCTTCTTGGAGTCCCTCACAGTCTGCTTCTGTCTTCTCTATCTTAAACTGTTTAGTATCATTCCCATCTAATGGATTGAAAATCAAGGTCCAGAGAGAGTAAGGGACTGATATCCTAAGGAGTTAGGTGACATATACATATACATTTACCACTAGGGCAGGTCTCTGATTCTTCATGAAGCAACCCATGATGAGCATATGAGCCTGAGGGCTTCTTGGAGGCTAACTTGAGGAGTCAGAGCCCTGCCTTAGTGGGAGCCCATCAAACCTTATGGTAAGTGTACAGCTGGAGGGGCTGATTTAGTAGTGTGAGCCCCCAAGCTTTCAATATCCAGATTCTTGGGTTGAACCCTCTGGAGTTGACTTGATTCTAAATCAAATTATTAGGGATCTTTCACATGAGATTTAAATGCATGGACATTAAAATCCAGGGGGACCTCTCCTTAGAGATGACATTGGCATTGACTTGCTTGTTACAGATTTGTCCTTCCGTTTTCCAATCTGCTCCTGCCCCTTGGCTTCAGCATATACAGCTGTAGCATCTAATCTGGGCATGAATTTACTACAGTATTTTTTATTGCAAGTGATTCGAACCATCAGTCCCAAAGGATCCCAAAGCACTTTTGAACCTATAAACACGCAAGTCCTATTGGAATCCAGCCCCCTTTCCTCTTGAACTTCACAGTGAAAGCATGGATATGATGCAGACTCTGTTACTCCAAAACCACAGAGCCATGCCACTGAGCTAAAGTAAAGTCTCCCACTGCTGTTAGCAGTAGTTGGCTTAAGACACACAGCTGAATTATTTAAATTCCATACAATAGAGGGCAGAGGACTCCACTAGGCTGTTCTTTGTGCTAGTGAGATTCTTCTAGCTGAAGAAGGAAGAGAAAGAAGCAGTTCACGTTCTGTTTTCTACCAGAAAAGCAGTTGCTAATTAAACTGGCCTGGTCTGAAATGTTGTTAGCTGTAAAGCTCGGCCCCTTTCTCCTTCAAGATGTCACACTACTCTTTGAAAAATCTGTTCGCACATCACCAGGAAAAATGAAACCAAATCACTCCACAGAAATCATTTGGTTTATCAGCTAACTTGGCTCCACAGTTTATTTTCAGAGCAGGAAAAGTTATTTTTGAATGTGTGTAAACTAAAATCAATGTACTCTTCAAAGACAGAAAAATCAGTTTACCAACAGCTTGCCACATACTTGAGGCTGAGAGCAAGAGAGAAGAGGGAATCAATAACCTCTCCTAACTCAAGAAAACTGATAACTCACAGTGCATTTGGGCCCAACCTCAGGATCCTAATGTATTGATGGGCACACAAAAACACAAAGAGGTGAAAGAAAGAAAGAAAGAAAGAAAGAAAGAAAGAAAGAAAGAAAGAAAGAAAGAAAGAAAGAAAGAAAGAAAGAAAGAAAGAAAGAAAGAAAGAAAGAAAGAAAGAAAGATATGATTGGGAATGAGAAAGAGAAAATATATTAGGTTAGATTAGATGTAGATAGCCCATTGCCACGCCACAATACAGAAAATGTTTGCGAGTTAACTAAAAATGAGCTTCTAGGAGTTGGGCATTTTTCAGCTCTCCCAGGTGTCTATGGGTGTGTCTAGACTACATGCCTCTGTCGTCAGAGGCATGTAGATTAGACACATAGGCAAAGGCAAATGAAGCCGCGATTTAAATGATCGCGGATTCATTTAAATTTACATGGCTGCCGCGCTGAGCCGACAAACAGTTGATCAGCTGTTTGTCCACTCAGCGCGCTAGTCTGGACGCTCCCCTGCCGACATCAAAGCCCTTTGTCGGCAGCCCCGTTATTCCTCGTGGGATGAGGTTTATCGGGGCTGCCGACAAAGGGCTTTGATGTCGGCAGGGGAGCGTCCAGACTAGCGCGCTCAGCAGACAAACAGCTGATCAGCTGTTTGTCGGCTCAGCGCGGCAGCCATGTAAATTTAAATGAAGCCGCGATCATTTAAATCGCGGCTTCATTTGCCTTTGCCTATGTGTCTAATTTACATGCCTCTGACGACAGAAGCATGTAGTCTAGACACACCCTAAATCTCCAGCAGCTGAACTCTGGCCTGTGCTGGAAACCACACACTTGCAGGAAGTTTCACTGGCAGAACAATTGTAGATTTTTTTCACATTTACTTGTTGATAAACTGTGAGCCTCCTCAGTTGGACTCTTCTCATAAAGCACAGGGAAAATCTTCCACCCTGTGACTCCCTGCTCATCAGGTTGTTTGTCCCTATCCATCAGGCTGCTGCAGACTGAGGATCAGTCTGGAATTTCCAGTCAATCTGCTCAGTAGTATTTGAACCATTTTGCATTTATCGCTCAAGTTCTTGGACCCATCTCCACATTCTCCTAGTGAATGACAAGGGCACAGTAACAACTCATCCCAGCCCTGCAGTGGACTTGAAATTCTTTTGGGCTGCAGCAGTCTCATGAGATTTTGCCACCCACCGGATTTTTTTTCTACCAAAAGTAAAAAATCAATTTTCACCAAAATAGTTTGACTGACAAATGTGCAGAAAAGGAATTCCACAGTGCAAAATAATTAGGCTTTTTCCCAGAGGCTCTGGAAGCCATCAATTAGATTTGAATCTCTCGCGACTGGAGTATTACGCTTTAAGAAAAGCAGTGCAAAACCCTTACATATGAATTAAATTGAGAGCCTGAACTGCAGGAGAAATCAGGAATTAGAACTAGTCAACCTTTCTTCCTCCTTCATCCCACCCCTCCCCCAATAGTGCAGATTCAGGTTGACCAAAACATTTAGTGAACTCGGATCAAAATCACCAAACTTTTTCAGTTAAAACTGAAAATATATGTAAAAAAATAGAAACGTGTTGGCATTTTCTAAGCAAAATATTTAGATTTTTCAGGTTGAAACACCTTTTTGTTCAAATTTTACTGCAATTTTATTTTTAAAGCTTAAAAACATTTTGTTTGTCCCACAATAAAATATTGTGGGTTATCCACTAAACTGAAAAATCAGTTATTAGCACATTTCTACCAGGGATTTTAAGAAAATCAGGCACTTAGACTAAGGCTTGCCATTCACTGTCATTTGAAAATTTACATGTAGTTACCATGACTACCTACGCAAATGCCCAATTAGATGATTAACTGGGGATACACATGTGCAGTGCTATTGTGAGGACTGCTGTATCTAGCTTGCAAAGTCAGCCACTATTCTCCTCCATAAAGTCATCACAGGGGAGTTTCTCCACTCATCTAGATAGCTCTTATTAGATATAAGGCTTGGGAAGAGCTGCTTAACTCTCTGATTAATAGATGAGGTTTCAGTTAACCGTACCTTTCCAGGAACCCAAAGCTACTGGCTAGTTGCTAACTATGAAACATCCTGCTCCCATTGAAATGAATGGCAAAAATTATCATTGACTTCATTTGGAGTGGGAAGATTCATTTGGCCCTGATTCAGCAAAGCGCTGAAACGAATGGGACTTAAGCTTGAGCATAAAATTATGCACATGATAAAATAATTTATTGAAATGGGGACTACATCAAATGAGGTATGTGAAAGATAACAGAGTATCTGGTGACACTGGCCAGATTGACTATCTAGTACCAAACTAGATACACAACAAGTAGGTGACATGCATGACTCTGTTAATCTGTGCGTAACATTGAATATTCAAGAATGCGGTGACACTTAAAAGACTAACACATTTATTAGGGTATTAGAGAATAAGCTTTCGTGACCTACAACTCAATTCCTCAGCTGCTGAAGAGAAAAAGAAAGATGGGGGAGTGGGGGAGACAGAATGTAGAGAAGGGCTAAGATATCAGTGATAATTAAATCAGAACATATGTGGCTCATCTCCAATACTGGTGAGAACCTGAGGGTATGGAGATGGGAAACTACCTATTGTAATGAGAGAACCACTCAATGTTTGTTTAGATCTTGGTTCAGGGTGTCAAATTTACATATGAATTCCAGTTTAGTAGTTTGTTCCACTTTCTCAGCAGCTCATCTGAAGAAGAGGGGTTTTCCCACAAAAGCTCCTGTTACTACATATTTTTTTTTAGTCTCTAAGGTGCCACAGGATGACTCTCACCACCATTGGAGATGAGCCACATCCATTCTGATTTAATTAGCACTGATGTCACAGTCCCATCTCGATATTCTCTTTTTTTCTGTCTTTCGTTTTCTTTTCAGCATCTGATGAAATGAGTTGTAGCTCACGAAAGCTTATGCTCTAATACCCTAACAAACGTGTTAGTCTTTGAAGTGCCATCAGACTCCTTGTTTTCATGAAACAGACTAACACAACTACCCCTCTGAAACCTATTGAATATTCAGCTATTCCTCAGCTGCCTTTCAGATGGTCCCAGCTGGAAACAGGAACACACTGTCATGCTTATGGCTAATTAATGTTTATTTAAATTTTAAACAATATATTGTTATATTTTCACATAAATCTTTCGCTTTTCCACCAGGGACTGTTGGTGCATGAGACAGAATCCTTGATTTGCTCACCACAAGCCTCGACTGAGCACCGTCTAGTGGAGATTTCTTCTCTACTCTTTGCTGCCTTTCATGCTGAGGCCTTTCAGCCAAAGGAGAGAAGAGGAGACTCCCTTCACTGACAGAGAAGCACAGAACTTCATCCCCTTTTGGGATGGTTACTGTGCTGCCATCCATATTCATGTTGTTCTGATATGGGCTGGAGATGTCTAAATAGGGACCAAACTGTGCTCAGCTCTCTTCCACTGGATTGAGATCTTTGCAAACTCTCTCCCCTCTCGACCAGAAATGATCTGAAGGGAACACTAATGATGGATAATACTTCACACTGATCTGCACTTTTCTCATCTGAAGAATCTGAAGCTTTATGAAATGTGGGCACAGCAATCCCCACAAAGAATAACACCTTGCACAGAGAGGAAAGGCTATTTGCCCAAGATCACTCAGGGCACGTCTACACAGCAGGGCTGCGTCTAGATTGGCATGATTTTCCGGAAATGCTTTTAACGGAAAAGTTTTCTGTTAAAAGCATTTTCAGAACAGAGCGTCTAGATTGGCATGGACGCTTTTCCGTAAAAGCACTTTTTGCGGAAAAGCGTCCATTCCAATCTAGTCATGCTTTTCCGCAAAAAAGCCTTGATCGCCATTTTCACAATTGGGGCTTTTTGGCGGAAAACAAATCTGAGCTGTCTACACTGAGCAAAAGGGACTTTTGCCTGAACGGGAGCAGAATAGTATTTCCGCAAGAAGCACTGATTCCTTACAGTAGGAAGTCAGTGCTTTTGCAGAAATTCAAGCGGCCAGTGTAGACAGCTGGCAAGTTTTTCCGGCAAAGCGGCTGATTTTCCAGAAAAACTGTCCAGTCTAGACACAGCCCAGGGGTAAAGCCAAAATAAGATATTCAACTTGAGCTTCATCAATTGCGTAGCTGAAGTCAAAATAGTTTATTTCAGCTTTTGGCGCTGTCTACACAGCAGGAAGTCTGAGAAAAAGCATTCTTCCTCCAACTTCCATTACTCCTCCTACAATGAGCATTACAGGAGTCAAAGTAAGAAGTCCTCCAGCTCGATATTATTTTGACATTATGTCGAAATAACTGCTTGTAGTATATAAGTGGACTATGTTATTTTGGAATAACATTGCTGTGCAGACACACTATTAGGGAGTCAGTGGCATGCTCAGAAAGCAAATCAACATTTCCTGACTCCCAGTCCACAGCTCTAACTACTGCCTGCCTGCACAGCAAACACTGCAAGAAACCTCTAAAATATTTAGGGGATCCCCATTCCAAGTAGTTACCACATGGTATCCTGTCTTCGGGCAATTTGTTACTTCTATGCTCTGCTTTCTCAGATAGCATGGATTTTAGGCACAGAACTTCCAGAATCTACATGTTAACTTCAGCTCTCCCAACCTTAAACTCTCCCCAGCAACAAATGTGCTCTCTAGACTGGCGAGGACATCAGAATGTAGGGTTGTTGCTTAGAAGGGACAATAGGCAGTACAATATCCAAACTCCTCCCCACTCCCAGATCTCCCAAGGCCTCTTCTCTCTTAGACCTGGACTGTACAACACCGGAGTATTTTGGGAAGGCTGTAACAACTGAATCATGGAGGGTTATTAATATAAGGGAAGATGGAAATGACTCACCAATGGAGCCCGGCCAATGCTGCACAGATAGTAGAGGAGGCCCTTGGTGTGGTAAATGGTTGGATGGAGCTGGCAGCTGGGAGCCAGCCACTGTCTATTCAGATCATCCCCACTCAAGGAGCACCGGTGGCTGGAATCACAAAACAAAACACACCGCAATTAAAGTAACAAAAACAATTCAGTGGTTTCAAAATAACAGCTGTTTCTGGAAAGGTCCTGTACTAGGACAGGCTCAGTTTGTGAGGCTAAGTCACAGATAAATATCTGAATTTCAGATATGGGCTTGAATGAACTGAAACTCCACTGGAGCTTATTTTAAATAATTCTGCAATTTATGAATGATCAATTTCCTTTTCCTACGAGTCCTGCATAGTTAGATTCTAGGTCACTAATGCAGTTTTGATTTACTCACGGACTCATGTTAAACAGGACTAATACTCTTTTTCTTAAACTCTAAAATATCGCTAAAGTCTGTGGCGGTAAAAAGGGTTGGTTTTTCAAAGCCAACATTGGACATAAGGATGCCCAATTATCGGTTGTTATAATTGGAAAATCAGTCAAGTCCCTTTGAAAATCTATAGGCACTTGTATGGGCTGAGCAGAATATCTCTTGCATGGTTTTTCACTCAGGAGAAATTCAACCATCGCAAGCACATACCAATAAGATCTTTATGATATACATCCCTGGTATAGAAAACAATTGGCTGTAGTGGGAGTTTAACTTCACTGTAAAAGCTGACTAAAACCTAAGTAAGGACCTCAGTTTTTGGACCAAAGACTTTTACCTTAACTCAATCAAACCTTCCTTTCTGGTTCTTTTTCACTGGCTAATACACTGTGCTAGATGTTTGACTGCATGGAGGAGAGGTTATATATTTTAGTGCAATTATGCAGATCTGAGTGATCTCTTTTATAATGACTTTGTTTTAGTTCCAAGCATCCTTACTCTATGCAAAGGGTTCATTCTAACTGGAACTGCAATTTGCAAATTGTGATGCACGGATGAAGCTTAGGCCGCCGTTGGATGGGAATTCATGATAAGTCCTACCATTTTAAAATCAACCATATCTACTGAAGAAGATTTGCTGTTAGTTTAATAAACTGGAGTTGGAATTTCCTTGAAGATGTATTCTAAACATCCACAGCTCCACAATTATTTTAATAGGGGAGATACCATGTTCTGTCACTTCTCCCACTGTAATGAATGTTCCAGCTCTCTAACAACTCAGCAGCAACAACCTGCTATCATGTGTGCATGAGTGAGATCTCAATTCACAAGCAAAACTTTTACACTGGTAAATTTCACAATTTAGGTTGCATTGCACACACCTTCAGCACCATCAATAGCTGATTTAAGATGCTTGGAGGGAAACAGCTGTAAGACTATTCAGAACCTTTAGAGAGGAATAGAAGCACAGGAAGTCTGACAGGAGGAAAGAAGGAGTAGAAAGAAATAGGATACACACTATAGAGAGTATTATATTTCACATACACACACACACAATGTAAAATCACAATGTTCTGATGCCATCTTGGGTTCCTAGTGACATCAAAACATCCATTCCAGTTTACTTATTGTCACCTGAATTTCCTTTTCTCTTTAATTCACAGTTCCCTTGCTATACATTCTGCAATTTACAAAGCATTTACAATAGCTAACACCCTGGAAGCCAGAATTTGCAGGTAAGATCATTGCTGTTTAAAAACTTGCCAATTTACTGTAGTGTTTATGAGTGGCCTTTCACACAAAGTTAACCCTAACCTCACCCTTTCTCATTTTCTTGCTAGTCATATTTGGGCCCCTAGGTGTTTTAATGCATTGCTACCCAACTACCTCTGAAGAATGATATCTCCATGCAAAAAACACCTGTTGCACTGAATGGCATTCACCTCACTTATAAGTGACTGTGGAGAAAATAAGATCCAGACTCTTCTCTGAGCAGCGTGTCCTCCCATGACCACTTAAGTCAATGAGAAGTACTGATAAAAATATAGAATGGGCATCCCATGGGAAAGAGCAATATTTTGGACATTTATTTTTATTCTGAAACAACTTTTGACCTTCACCCTTGGCTGATTTCCAAAGGAACTGAATTTAGAAATACAGAAATATGTTGTTTCAAAATTTTCAGTCTAAACAAAATGTTACAATGTTTTCAAAGTCAGGGCTTTCCTTAGAGCCAAGTTCGGGATTATTTGGGTTCTCCATATTTACAACCCTCGTGTTGAATGCTTATTATTAGCTCATTTTATTTACTCCATCTGCTTTTTTAAAAAAATCCAGAAGCCCTTGTTTAATATAATTCTTCTCAGTGGGTACAATGTCTCTCCATGGTAGTTAGTTACAGACTGATGGTTATGTCATGAGTTTATAAAACAACACATGGCCAAACAGTAGGGGCCTGTGCATGGGAGGGGAGCACGAGAGAGACAGCATAATTCATTCCCTCTTTTCAATCATTACCATCATTTAAATCATCTTTAAATATTAGCACTATTGCCTATTAGTCCATATTGATGGTCCTTGGGTTGTTGCAGAGCTTTAATTAAAGTATGATACATTGATTCTTTTTTTTCCATTAAAGCCCGTCTACTTCAACGACTGCTTCATGCCATCCCTGTTCCCTATTTTCTTCCTTTCTTCTCTCCCTTTCCTAATACCGATGACATTTGCAGATAAGGGTATTGTCTGCTATGCCTGGCAGCCAAGGATGAAGGTAAAATATTAAGCTGATCTCAAGCACTGATACCAAATAATAGGAGTGGGAAGCCAAGACTGGCTTTTGTGTGTTTGCCAGGATACAATGAAATTCACTTTCCAGATCAAGGCTGTTCATTACCTGGCATCTCCAACCTAGTAGATTTGCTGTAAATGTGTGGTGTCTGCCTTCTTTAGCAAGACTCCTTGCCACCTTTGCTAGGACTAGCTGGAACTCAACAAAAACAATGAAAGTGTTTGCTTCTGAAAGATTTCCAATGCTCCAAAAAATGAGTCTGCTTTATGTGTCTTTGTGCAGATTATTTGTAATTCATCTATTTGTTAGCATTTCAATCAGATGTGTTATCCATTCATTAAATCCTTGTTAAATGCGCTTTTATTGTTCACGTGCCTGATGCTGAGCATTGGCCTCAGATCCATGTTCTATTAACTCTTCGACCTTTACACACTGGGAATCATTATGGTCTAGAGAGAGCCTTTGGACAAGGAGCAGTGTAGAGCTGCTGGAAGCAACTCTAGGAAAGAAGAGGCAATTTTTTCCTTTGCTCCCCTTTTGGTAATTGTGTGCTCATGACACTGGTGAAGGAAAAAAATACTCCTCACCCTCTCCAATGTACAATGAGGCTGTCAGAGGAGTAGAGGTATCTTTGTGACTCATTAGAAAGCACAGGTGAAAACTTACACAACAGGGAGGCATTTGAAGATGAGCGAGCCTCTGTTCCTACTATGGAGGTGTCTGCAAATCTCTATAATGCAGATATGTTTGTGCAATGACACAGGACATGAGAAAGTTTCCAGTAACCATAACTTCCTACATTCACTTCTGCTCTCTTAGATATGCTGTGTCACAGTGTAGCACTAAAATAGCTCTTGTCTCCTTGATAAATAAGATGGGGCCATGCACTGTGGGAAAAGGTGGATCTGAACAAGATTATTCTCTGTCTTTGCAACACACTAATTACAGGGTTTGCTATTGGGTAGAGCCTTCAGATTTTGTTCCTTAGGCATCCTAAATATTCAAGCGGATAAGCAGCCTGAAAAATGAAAGCCGGGAGTAGGAAGTGATATGGTCACAGGTGCTAACTATACTCATGCTGAGCACAAGAGCAACTACTTCTGAGAAATGAGGCCCTACTTCTAGGGCATAAAGACCATATCATACTGGTTATACATTTAGAAGTCAACATGGTCCTTGCATGGCTGGACACACAGTATGCAGGATGGGCAAATCCAGAAATCAACATATTATCAAGCCTTCTTCTACACATCCAATATGCAAATGTACTTAATGTCTGTTGTACTGGTTTAAACCCTGTTTCTCTTTAAGAAAGCTATCAAATACCTGGGCTTCTAACTGCAGTATATTCTCTGCATGGAAAGGACTGATGGTGAGATAAGCAGAGGGATATACAGGTTCCAATCCTAAACTCACTGAAGTTAATGGCAGTCTTTCCACCCACTTTAATGGGCCTTTGGATCAGGCCTATAGATAGAAAGGGACAAACAAAGAGAGCACTGGAGAAGGACAGAGGTGAAGAGAGGAAAAGAACAAAAATACAGAAAGTATGATATAAACAGACACACAAAAGAAAGAGATGCACGAGGATAAACAAAAAGTGAAAGTTATTATTTGAGTGAGAGGGGAAGAAATGGAGAGGAAGAAAGAAACAAATTCACTTTTTAAATAAAAAATGTTTGCTGACTCAAAATCTCCTGTCCATTACAGATAAATGGAGAAATAGGATCCAGCATATTGAGTGAATGAAGTCAGGACTGATGGTAACAAGACCTGGGGCCCAGTGTGCATTGTGTTTGATATTTAAAAAAGCAGCATCACCATTCACTGCACATCCGAATAACAGAAGGCAATGCTGATGCAGGGTAAACTAATCTATAAAGCGAAGTAGATGCACATAAGCATCAGGAGAGAGATGCTTGGGAGAATCTCAGACAGGCACAGGATCTTGGACTTTGAAAATAACTACTGCCAAAAAGGAAGAAAAAAACAGAACTTGTGTTATGGTAGTTTGATAGCATAATAATCCATCATTTCACCTGACTGATTTTCACATTGTATTTTCAGTGTGAGGAAGATCCCAAGAGGTCAGATGAAAGGGGCATCTCCAATAAGACTGCTGCTCCTGATCTTAGAATCATAGAATCATAGAATAATAGGACTGGAAGGGACCTCAAGAGGTCATCGAGTCCAGCCCCCCGCCCTCAAGGCAGGACCAAGCTCCGTCTACACCATCCCTGACAGATGTCTATCTAACCTGTTCTTAAATATCTCCAGAGAGGGAGATTCCACCACCTCCCTTGGCAATTTATTCCAATATTTGACCACCCTGACAATATTTGACCACCCTGAGGAAGATATTAAAAGAACATAATTTTCTCTTGCTTTAATTCCCAGCCCTCTGGACCAGCTCAACTTTCTTCAATATTTGTGCATCCCCATGGTAATGATGTATCATGGTGTTGCAAGGAGATGTCCTCACCAGAACATTATCATGATGCAACATCCCCAGGTAATTGTAGGGCTCTTTCATTAACCTGAAAGATGGTACAGACTGAGGAAATGAGAACAAATCCTCACATTTTCAGGACGGCTGTCATTCAAAGGTCAGTCAGTGTTATTTGACTTGACTATGACTGGTGTTCAGGTGGTATGGCCTACCCAAATATGCAGAGGTATTCTGTTGGCACCCAGGAAGCCCAGACTATTTGATCCTATTAATGCCAACTTAAAGAATACAAAATGGTTTCTCTGAAACAAAAAGAACTAGGGACAAAGAAGAAAAACTCCAGACATACCCATGCTTAGGAAGATTATATGCAGTTTGTTTGCTATGAACAACAAAGAAAAATATTGACCAGGGACTGAGTTTGGACCAGACCCCAAGTGTTTATGGTGAGTTAGAAGCAGGGTGGGAATGACACTCCCTTCCATACTCTGGGACTATGTCTACACTGCAATTAAAAAACAGTGGCTGGCCCATACCAGCTGACTTGGTCTCACAAGGGTCAGGCTGCAGGGCTGTTTGACTGCAGCGTCCTTAGTGTTTTCTACTTCCTCTGATGGCATACATCAATAGTCTACAAGGAAACCTCAGTTTCTTTTAGTTACAATGGATTCACACAGAGTTCAGAGTGGCTGTTGCTTCTCAGCTGGTTCTGAGACCAACCTCCTGGTGCCATACTGGTTTACTGCTAGGCCTTTAGGATGGAGATTTCCAATGCTCCCTTCTCCTTGGTATTATGTGACACATGTACAAAGCTGTACTTATCTTCCTGAATGACACTTATGCCAACCATTTATTGATGCCATTGAAGGTCTCCTTCCCAGTTAGCATGGCGGCAACAGCAGCAGCAGCATGATTTTACCCTTTCGGCACACACTAATGAATTCACAATGCATAATGCTTCCTCTTGGGCAAATGCTGTTCTAAAGCATCACTCTGCCAGCTTCCACTTGCCTCCTTATAGCAGAGAACTGCCACTAATTAACTTAATGAGCCTTCAGTGTTTCATCTTCTACATCTGAGTGATTTTGTCACAATGGACAATCCTTTCTTCTTAAGATAAATGATAGAGAATTTGTGCTTTCTCAGCTTCGTGCATGTAAGGATGTCATGATCCTTGTTCAGCTCTCTATCATGAATCCTCCTTTTGACTTGATGGACACATTTTGTTAAATCAGATTTTGTTACAAACCAGTTAGAGACACAGAATGAAATCTGCTTTATCCCCAGCTAATGTTATCAAAGTCAAAATCAAATGAGACAACTGTATAAATGATTGGCTGAAAAGGCGAGTTGACAAAATTAATACAGAGTGGTACTGCTACATCATAGTCACATACAAATGTCACAAGATTTGTCCATGAAACTCACATTTATATTTCAGTGAATGTTGGACAACAGCCTTGAGCATTAAACACTGTAGGGCTGATTCACTCATTTAACCTAGTACATTGGGCAAAGAGTTTGCAAATCATTACCAGAAGCAGGTGGTAAGATGTAATAGCTACTGAACACTTACTTTACCTGGGTGAAAATGAGAATATAAAGTGTAGGATAATGGTGAATCAAGATGCCTACATGCATTTCTTGTACTTCCGATGCAGCAATAACAATTCACAACAATAATAAGAACTGTAACTTGCACTCCTTCACTGACTCTCCTCTCATGTTTGTAAAATGCTTATTGTGTCATGACAGGAAAAGACTTATAACAAAATGGTAGATGAAAACTGCTTTTTGACAGAAAACTTGATTTGCAATATATATATATATATATGTTTTTCATGAAAAGTGATTTCTGATTTCTGCAGAAAATTCTAACTTTTAATTGAAAACAGAACATCTGAAAGCCAAAATATTTGTTTTGGGCTTTGGTCCACCCCCTCACCTCCACATTTCAGCAGCTGAAAAACAAACAAAGAAAATTAATCTGGAAATGCTGCCATGGTGTATGATGGGAGTTGTAGTTAGGGTACTTCATGCTCCTGTTTTCTCTGAGCTGAGTCCCTGGCTGGGCTATATCTCCTATGATGCATCACACAGTGAGGGACCCCTATGATTATGGCTCAGTAGGTCAGGAGCCTGAATTGCATCATCACAGATGGAGTCTGGTTCAGGAGCCCGGCCCAGGAAAATGGAGTCATGAGGCACCGGAACTACAACTCCCATGAGGCATGCTAGAGGAATTTCTGAATATAAACTTTTTAATTTAAAGCAAATGTTTTTGGCTAAAAGTTTTCAGTTTTCAATTTTTCACTGAAAAGTTAAAATTTTCCATGAAAAAAACCAAAACAGGTTCTAACCAGCTCTACTTATAATGGAATATGCAGTATAACTGTAGTCATATTGTTCCCAGGATATTAGAGAGACAAGGAAGGTGAAGTGATATCTTTTATTGGACTAACTACTGTTGGTGAGAGAGACAAGCTTTCAAGCCACACAGAGCTCCTTCTCTTGAGCTTGAAGGTTTGTATCGCTCTCCAAGAGAATTTGGTCCAATACAAGATACTACTTCACCCCTCTTGTATCTGTAACCCTCATGGAAAACAGGCAAACAAATCCCAGTTTTGCAGCTTGAGGGAGTGAGAGATGAAATGACACACCTAAAGTTTCAGAAGTCAATCAGTGATAGAACTAGGAACAGCCTTTTAAAAACAGACTTTCTTAAACCTGTGCAAACTCCTGTGTGGATACTCTTAAACTGATTTATACCTGCTTTATATTCATTTATCCTGAAGTGATGCCTAACCAGCTTAAACTAAATTGTCCATAGATAGGTTTGTACCAATTTAACTGAGTTGATTTAAAAACCAGTTGGTTGAATCAGTTTAATTTAATCCTAGTCCACACTATATAACAAAGAAGAGCAAAGCAGCCCATCAAACGTATAAAGGAGATTAAAGGGATAGGGCTACAATCTAAAATCATGCACAAAAAAAGAGAATTTGATGACAGCTCTTCTGGGATTGCCTTGTTTCAGTCCGCCAAAATTTCAAACCAGCCAAGAAGCCCCAGGGCATGACTCCCTCTGGAGTACCTGATCACTGATCCTCCTTGCTGAGTTTCACAGATCACTGGAAGAGAAACAAAACTCTCCCAGCAGCTACTAGGAACCACAAAGCTTAATCTCAGATCTCTAAAGATGTGTTACCACTAAGCCACAGGGTCAAATCATACCAGCACAGCTGTGGGTCAACACCAGTCAAAACACATTTTTGGTTCAAATGAGATGGGTATGACACCACACAGAACGCAACAGTGAGGAAACCATCATGCTAAGGGTAAGTCCTTCATGGACTTCTGCTGAGAGGAACAAGGCACGCCTTTGCATGTTTTTGTCCAACCTCTAAGTTGGTTTTGTCCAACCTAAGTAGGTTTTGTCCAACCTTGTATAAGCCAGTAGAGGCTAAGCATATCACCATCCAGTAAGAGAGCAGACTGGAAACCTGCAGTTCTCATTAGGTGCCTCTAGGGTACGCACTGCAACCTGACAAAGTATCAGTGGGTTACAAGAGATGGCATCCCACAACAGAGCAGGGCAGTGAACTGGGACTGAAAACATTATACAGAACCTGATAAGAGGGGACCAGAGAGAGACAAGGAAGGAGGAGGAGACAGAAGTGGAAGAGGCCAGAGTCACCACTTGTCAATGGGGCATGCGTTGTGATAAACGTTCCCAGTATATCGCTCCAAGTCACCACGTTCACCCCCACACTCACCCCGCCCACCCACCCCCATTCTCAGAACTTCCGTTGGCAACTATTCTTGATTAGGTAACAGAGAGGAAATAATCTCACACACAGGGAGTGCCAACCTTTGTCCAGCCCAGTGTACACTGTCAACTTGCAGGCCAGATGCTGCTCTGGAACACTGCATGCTGGGACATTTACTTTCCTGGTGCGGGCAAGCTATTGTCTCTTTCCCCTTTCCCAAGTGCTCTTCCTCAGTAAAAAGGAGCGATGAGGAGGAGTTTCTTCCAGTCACATCTCTATAATAATCAAGACAGTGGAATTGCAGAATTACATCAGTGAGGTCACTTTTAGCTGCCCCAGCACTGTTTTAAAGCTTCAAAGCTCAGGGGAGGGGGAGATAATGATAGACAGAGAGAGAGAGAGAATTATTATCCCTTTACAATGCTGTCTACAATTCATTTTTATATCAATGCCCATGAGTCAAATCAGATTCCTTCTACTTTCCCAGAGCAGGAATAAGCACGCAGTGTTTTGGGTCTGTGGTTGTGGTAATTGTATTTTTGCTGGTCAGTTGTCCAGATTAGTAATGGAGTGAAAAAAGGGACTCTGTTCTTCCCAATGCAATGTATGTAGGGACATGATGTGATTTATAGCAGAATTAGCCACTGGCTGACAAATGAGAAGACACAGCACACTACCCCGTAAGTAAATTATAGCTTTGACAAGGTAGCATTAACTGAAATATGCTGAGAGGTAGCCTACAAAAGAACAAGAAACAATGAAATGCATCATATGCCAACTCTCTTCTTCTGCAAGGAAAGCAGGTAGGCTACATAAAGTATGGTTTTTCATCCCCCATTAGGTGAAATTAATATTATAATGATTGTTAATTTATTACTAATATCTACTCTATAGCATCACTAGACATTCTCACTCCCAGTTCGGCATCCAACTTTACTAAAGCAAATCCTGTTGTTAATCTCACATGACATCTAAAGGCTCTTTCAGTGGCAAATACTCTTGCTCCACAGATTAATGATACTTTTCCACAGTTTATTGGATGAAATCTGGCTAGTAATCCACCTAGTAATTCTGGTTTGCTATTATTGCACTGGTCCAGCAGGGCACTTCCACTTCAGCAGGGTGAATTCCAATAAATAACCGTGAGTTCCTGAAATAAAACTCCAATGGGTATTTCTTTTTTCCCCCCAACAGACTCCCTTCTGTGGGAGATGAGCAATATCATAGAACCAGACCTCTGTGTAACATAGCCTGTGTTCCAGAAAACAGGAAGGCCAATTCTGTTCTATGTGATATCAGCAGAAGTTACAAACGCATAATGGAGACCAAATATGGGATGTATGTCTTTTCCATTCAGTTACATGCTTTTCCCTCTGTGGGCTCCTTGCTAGTACAAGGTAATTCATATGTAGACATACCACCCATATATAATACTTCAGACATTGGCAGGGTTTACCCTACTAAAATATCATACTTGTGTTATTCAGAAAGATCTGTAAAAAGTGCGGATGACTCAGGCAAGGCTATCATTTATGAGAGTTAGGGGGGCACTAGTCCCCCTACCAAAGTTGGAACCCCTGGATTTCATGCTTAAGATGCATGCCCTAACTCCAGAGGTAGCTCTTAATTGCAACAGAGTTTGAGCTGCTTCAGCTTTGCCTTTGAGGCAGGGAGTTTGTTATAAAAAGAGTGAGACAGGTGATTAAGAATGAGAAAAGCCTGTGCATTCAAGTAATTGAATGATCATTAGATCACCATGAAAACATTGTTGGTTACTCCACTTAAAAGATAGGAGGAAAAAATAGGAATGAGTGTTGTGCTGCTGGGATTTGCTATTTGGACCACTGCTGTTAATGTTCTTGAAAATGGGGTGAACAGTGACTAATCCAAAGCTGACTGCAAAGAGTTACAAAGGATCTCACAAAACTGGGTGATTGGGCAACACAAGGGCAGATGGAATTCAGTGTTGATAAGTGCAAAATAATGCACATGCAAAAATATAATCCTAGCAATACATACAAATATGATGGGGTCTGACATGCCTGTTACCACTCAAGAAAGAGATCTTGGAACCATTGTAGATAGTTCCCTAAAAACATCTTCTCAATTTGCAGTGGCAGTCTAAAAACTAAAAAGCTAACAGAATATTGGGAATCATTAGGAAAGGAATAGATAAGACAAATACCATATTGCCTCTGTATAAAGTCATGGTATGCCCACATCTTGAATACTGTATACAGATATGGTCATCCCATCTAAAAAAAGATATATTGGATTTGGAAGAGTTACAGAAAGGACAACAGAAATGACTAGGGGTAAAAAACAGTTTCCATATGAGAAGAGATTAACAAGACTGGGACTTTTTAGCTTGGAAAAGAAATGACTAAAGGGTGGGAGAATATGTTAGAGGCCTAGAAAATCATGAATGGTATAGAAAAAATAGAATAAGGAAATGTTATTCATTCCTTCACCAACATAAGACAAGAAGCTGACCGAATTAAATTTATAAGCAGAAGATTTAAAACAAACAAAATAAATTATTTTGTCACAGTCAGCTTGTGGCACTCTGTCAGGAGATGGTGGAAAGGCTCAAACCATAACAGGGTTCCAATAAGAACAAAATAAGTTCAAGGAGGATAGGCCCATCCATGGCTACTAGCCAGAATGGGAAGAGATGGTGTCCCTAGCCTCTGTTTGCCAGAAGCTAGGAATGGGAGACAGGGGAAGGATCATGATGACATGATGATTACCTCTTCTGTTTATTCCTTCTGAAGCACCTGGCATTGGCCACTGTTGGGAGACAGTATACAAGGTTTGAAGGACCATTGGTCTGACCCAGTATGGTCATTCTGATGTTCCTATATAGAGCTGAAATGTATCTGCTGTCTGCCGTAACCCATTAGACCTCTCTCCCCTTCCAGAGCTGAGATAGAGCCCAGGAGTCCTGACAGGGTGGGTGTGTCTAGACTGCATGCCTCCGTCAATGGAGGCATGTAGATTAGACAGATCGGCAAAGGGAAATGAAGCCGCGATTTAAATAATCGCGGCTTCATTTAAATTTACATGGCTGCCGCGCTGAGCCAACAAACAGCTGATCAGCTGTTTGTCGGCTCAGCACGCTAGTCTGGATGCTCCGCACCAACCTGAAAGCCTTTTATCAACATCCCCGTTATGCCTCGTAGGATGAGGTTTGCCGAGGATGTCGATAAAAGGCTTTCATTTCGACAGGGGAGCATCCAGACTAGCGCGCTGAGCCGACAAACAGCTGATCAGCTGTTTGTCGGCTCAGTGCGGCAGCCATGTAAATTTAAATGAAGCTGCGATTATTTAAATCGCGGCTTCATTTCCCTTTGCCAAACAAACAAATCTACATGGCTCCGTCGACGGAGCCATGTAGTTTAGACGTACCCGGTCTGTCTCTCTCCACAGAGTTAGTCACAAAGTAAGAATATACATTAATTTTTTAAGGCTAACCAGTGTCCCTTAAGTGACTTGCCACAAGGTGTCAGAATGTGTTAGTGTTAGAGCTGAGTGGGTCTAATATTTATTTAATTTTCTTTCTTTTATACAGGAATTGGATAAAGTGTTCCTGTTCGCTAACTGCTAAGTTGTCTGCCAAAAAAAAGTGGAGTTTTCCAGTGCCGTGGTAGCCCCTGGATAGAAACGATGTGTGTGTGGGAAAGGGTGGAAGGGGTTGGTTCCCACTCCCCGTTTGGTGCTTGGCTTGTACTGAGCAGGCTCAGTAACACTACTGAAGCCTCTGTCCTCAGTCCGGCTCCCCATGCTCTCACTCTCTTCTCCCTCCCCCATCACAGCCTGCACAGGTCACCCCTCCCTTACCAAAATCCAAAATGGCACCCCTGAACTCAGGTGATGGGATAGAGGCTCTTTCACATCTAGTTTAGTGGCCAGGTAGTGACTAAAAGTCAACGTTACCGGATAGTCATTAAGTGGTCAATACCAAACAAGTTTACACTGTCAGTCCAGTTGCTAAGCAATAGAATACTAATACTACATACAAAAAGTATAAAAGCCTAGGACTGTGGAACTCTTGTGTCCCCTCACCTCTCTAACCTGGGCTGTCTCTCACCATGCTTTGTTAATAACAAGCAACAAATCCCTCCAGGTGCTGTGATCACTCAACACAACAGCTTGTGGAGCTCCACACCGAGCTAGATTGATGAGATGCTCAAGAATGAGTCGGAGAAAGGCACCAGCCAAATCCCTCCAACTCCCAGCCATTCTACTTAAGGAATATACTGGCTTGAACTGCTGAAGGTGAGCAGAGCAAATTTATTAATTGGTTCATCACTTACTCAATGGAAAGTAGACATACACACGCCTTTATAAAACCCAAGCAAATTACCCAAGTAAATGACACTTCAGGCAAACTCACTAGTAAAGATAAAGAGTTTTATTTTTAATTTATTTACTTTGAAAGTGACTGTGATAGGCAGAAAGTCAGAATTAGTTACCAAAAGAAATAAAATGAAAGTACACAGTCTAAACTCTGAACCCTATTAGAGAATTTAGTTGTTCCCCCAGTTGGGCAACAACTAAATCAAGCATTTTTTCTCACCCCCCTGGATACTCCAATCATTAATATAGAAGTTTGTTCCTTAAATCCGGGCCAGTCTCCTCGGGTGGAATCTGTCATTTTCTCAGGATATTTCTACACTACAGGGGAAAACGCCACCGCATCCAGGGAATGCATCTGCTCGTCCGCGGAAGAGCAGACGCGCTCTTTCGGAAGCCCTGTCTTCCTCCTTCCATGAGGAAGAAGGCCTCTTCCAAAACTGGAGGCTTTTCCAAAATTTGGCCAAGTGTAGATGGGCTAAATTTCAGAAAAGCCCAGGTTTCCAGGGCTGCCAACTGGGCACTGTTCACCAGTACATTCATTTAAAATGACAATTAATTAAAACCAATGTTAAACCCTCGCCATAGAAGTAAAGAGAGAGAAGTTCTGCATTCTGTAATTTCAAACACACTAAACTAGCAGGCCATCCACTTGCATGGCCCAAAGCTTTCAGTGTGTCGTCAGAGTTTAGACACCAGGAGTCAGCCAGGAGTTGCTGGAAGGGCATTCAGGAGACTGAGCAACAAGTGAGTAAAGCCAGCTGCTGGGAATAAGCCGAAATATCTAGGTAATGCTTGAGGATGTACTAAGCTTGCTTTCATTTGTTCGCTTCCCCCTCCCCCTCCACACACATGCACTGTGAGCCTCTGAACCTTGGCTGAATGCTAATTCTGATACTAAAAAATGACAACAAATTGCACTTACATAACTGCTCATCCAAGCACAGTATCTCTGGGCACTTCACCATAGTAAAGTTAAATGAAGCATTCAATACACATTTATTAAAACAAAGTATCTGCTAGAGAAACCTGATGGGTTCGTTGAGCTGTGCAAAACATTTGTCATAAATAAAATGTCATGAACAGGCAAAATCATTGCAATCCTGAAACTTGAATTCCCCCAAGGGGCTCACAACCTTAGCACAAACCTCAGCCAAGTTTTGAGAAAGCTTGTGGCAAAGTGTTGAGTGAAGCCATGACTGAGATTCACAGGCTAGGGAGAGATTTATGGTTTCTGATAGGAACCACTTGAAACTCAGTGGCACTGTATAACTTCTCCCAGAAATCAGGCCAAGCTCAGTGATTTTAGTGGTCTTGCTTTGAGTTTTGGGTTTGCATGATTCAAAACAGAATTATAGCAATGAAATCTTACGCTAATGGAAGCAAAAATAAGAAGGTGGTTCACAGATGCCTGTCTGAGTAAGACGTCGCTGGTTTTGCACAATTATTAGCACCAATGTTCAAACCAGGTATCTACATTATTTAAATACTTAAATCAGTGGCCTATTTTTTTTCAAACTATGGAGTTACCCAGTAGCTCCCACTAAAGTTCAATGACTGTGTCCAATGATCAGAACGTTTGACAATTAGACCACTCTTATCTTGCTGCCTCAAAATGAACTTCTAATCTATGCACCAATGTGTGAGTATTTTGGCTTTCATCTCTACGCTGTCTTAAAGGGAACCAGGGAATCTGAAGAGTGGAGAGAATTGTGGCAGAGTTCCAAATGGCAGGAGCACAGTCAGGGCCAAAGTTTCTCCAGATTTGAAAGGTATATTTATGTACAAGATAGGTAAGCTACAGTTTAGGGCCTCAGATTATGAGGGGTCTCTAAATACCAAAAATTCTGGGTATTTTTGTTGCATCCTCACCTATGTGCTAGTATGTATAAAATGTTGTTATTTCTATTGTCATTGTTTTTTCTGTTAGAATACTACACTTTTTCTGGTAACATTATGGGGCCTCAAACTAAACATGGTTTAGAGCCTCAACATATCTTATTCTGGCACTGATTCAGGAGACATATATCAGAGGAGAAAGGATGGTGTATGTGTGTTGTGATCAGTGGTGAAAGGTCAAGGAGATTTTGCAGAAAGTTCGATAACCTGCACAGAGTCATGAGAACAAGGAGTCTGAGGAGCTTGACGCTACGAGACAGTGCCCTGCTCTGCTCCCTTAAAAACATTAGGTGCAGGGCTGGTCATGAAGAGGTTCATGGGAGAATCCTATATAACAGAATCAGGCAAATGCCACCTGCTCTTGGACTGCTCTAGCTTGTGGGAAAGATGTATGGAAAAGAATGTTACTCAAAATTTGCATAAACTTTCCCCCTTGTTTTCTGGTGACTTCTATAAGAGCTCTAACTTACACCTCTGAGAAAGAAGTAAAAACAGAAGAACTATTTGCTACAACCAAGCAGTAAGTTCAGGGCCAATATCAGGGCATAATCCTTTCCTGCCCTCTAGCACCACAGAGGATACTCAGATGCCACCAGTAAGTACAGTATTTTAGTTCTCACCACCAACACCTCTAGAGTTTCATGCCGGATCCTATTTTCAGAGTCCCTTATATTATCAGCCTTTTTCCCAGGGCCCAAGAGAAGATGATGTCTCCCCTCCGTGAGATCACACTCTGACCCCTGCTCTTCCCTCTTGCACTTCTTGCCTGTACCTTTTTATCAATCCTCAGGCTAATTAATCCATTACCCAGCCTAATGGCCTGATGAGATCATTCCATTCCATTCCTCACCCAGACCTCTGGAGAAATTAATTAGTGCCAGAGTGATCAGGGTGCTGGTATTTGAAGAGAGCGAGGAACCCCAGGGAGACAGCCTGTATGTCCCACAAACCAGTGGGGATATCAGAGGGCTGCTCTTATATGGAGCCATCAACACAGGTGCCCACTCTTGTCCCTTCTGTGGTGGCAAAGAGACCCTGGCACACCTCTGTCTGGAATGATCCAGATTGCAACCCCTTTTCTGGCTTCTCCAGTACTCTCTCCTCAGGTTCTGGTTGTACTTCTGCCAACACCTCCTGATATACACTCACCCTACCTGTGGCCCCACAAAGTCACGTGACCTCTTCAACAACCTCTTCCTGATGTTGTCCAAGGTGGGCATCTATAAAACCAGGAGGAGGATGCTGGAAGGGGAGAGCCTCTGCAACTGTGGGGCCTATTTCCATTCCTTCCTTGGTTTATGTATCTGGGCAGAGTTCCTCTGTGCTGCACCTGCTGGCTCCCAGGATACCTTGGAAGAACAGTAAGTGCTGCATGGGGTTCTCTGCTTGGTGTCCCCTTCTAGATACCTGTGCCCTCACTCTTGTCCCTGTTTTTCCTATTAGTTGCTTGAGCCCTAGATTCAATAGCTCCTTCTCTTCAGCTGAGGGAGGAGCCTTCAGCTTCTCTTTCCTAATACTTCAATAGGTGCTAGCTCTCCGCACTCTGTCACAGCTCCAAATTGTCACTCTCCCTCACTTACTGGTTCGGAGGAGGGGGAGAAGTGCACACACACAGCCTCTCTACCACAACCTGCAAGACCCTGTAAGGACTAGCCACAGCTGTATTCTCATCCTGAGAGGGCCTGCTCTTCAGTGGGTAGAATTTAGTTGGCATAGTTCCATTGAACTTAATGTACACCAGGTGAGGACTTAGTGTTGAAACCCAGTGGAGTTGCATGTCCCTGCCTGTCTTTACACAAATCAGTGATTAATTACCACAATTGGCCCCTTTCTATACACTCTTTGGATAGGGGATGTACTTATTTGTCTCTCTTAGGGAACCAGACACATTATAACACTTAAACACAGGAATAAATAATAGTAATAAAATGCTGCAAGCAGAGTCATGGGCATTGGGAGTTATACCACATGGCTCAGAGGAGATGTTGTGTAAAGGTCTGCACTCGCCACAAGGATGCTTTCAGCAAGTCAACTGTCCAAAGAGAAAGCAGTCTTCAGACACTCTGCTAGCTAACTATGTTTCTTTCAATGGAGTTTTATCCTTTATGTCACCACAAGTGTAAAAATGACAAGCCAGAAAAATATGGAAGACTGAAACTCTCATGGCTCAGAGAAATACCCATTTTGACGCCCAAGAATAACTCCATTTCCTGAGTGGAATCACAAGAAAGCTTAAGGGAAGGTAGATCAGCCCCTGGACCATCTCCTACCATTGTGCAGAAGGCTCTCTCATTTTGCAGAGAAATCCTCATTTTGCAGAGAATCCTCATTCTTCAGGATTCTGCACCTTTGTAGGTAACCGGTCCCCTAAAGGCTTCAGAGCCATTAAGGGCTAGAGCTAAACAAATCAGATCAGGGACTGAATTTAAGCATTTTTTTAAATAGGGGGGGTGTAGAATTGGACCAAAACCATTTAAAACAAAAGGTATCAGATCAAAACTCAAAAATGTTTCATTTTTAATTGGCCAAAATGTTTCTTGTTGACTCAAATGATTTTTTGGGGAGATTTTTGTTTTGACTCAGCCATAGTCTACTCTTTTTAACCATTTGGTACGTGTATGTGTTTCAGTTAAGTACATCTGAATTCAAAACACTATTTCAAAACAAAAAGTTGACACAAACAAGTCAAAATAAAATATTTTCAAATGGGAAAAAATAATAAATCTTTCAGCTACTTCATTTTTTTTCCAGATTTTTTTTTTTTGGCTGCAGCTATGCATCAACCTCTGGTCTTACAATGATCAACATCCCCCTCAACACACCTTTCAAGACCTACACATGCCTATCACAACATGTGATGTACCTCATCCAGTGCACTAAACATCCCAATATTTCTCATGTGGTGAAACCAAACAATAACTAAATTTTCCAATCAACTTGCACAAGAAAAAGACAAAAGACAAAAACATCAGGCTACTTATAGGTGAACACTTTTTACAAATCCATCTATCTACATCTGATCTACCAGTTCACATCCTCAAGTAAGCCTGCACAACACTTTCAGAAGACAAACCTGGAAGCTTAATTCATAACTTTGCTAGACACTAAAAATCATCAACTGAACCGAGACCCTGGATTTATGACTTATTACAACATCTGATAGTAGGGGTGAGTAATAAGATAGTGGTAGTATGCCAGGGTTAGCCCCTGCAGGGCCACCATCACTTTATTTACCACAGGTACAAGGAATTGCAGCTACTGTTGGCTACAGATCACTGTTCCCAGCCAATGGGATTTGGGGAAAGCAACTCGGACCAGAACACCACTTCCTGCAGTTCCGATTGGTGGGGAATGGCGATCCCTGACTTACTGGTGCTGAAAGTGGCCATACCTGGGGAGGGGCAGGTAAATATGATAGCAGCAGCTCAGCAGGGGATAATCCTATTGAACCGCATCTGGCCCACAGGCCAATTATTGCCTGCTTCTGACCCACAGCCAGAGTTATAGGGGGGAAGAGAAGAGTGGGGGGAAGACAGCTGAGGGGGGTGGGAGTGTTGTCATCAGTTGCTGGCTTAATACAACAACTTATAACCCATCATCAAAACTCCACCAGCTACCATCCCCACATCGCCTTCCTCATCCCCCTCCAATAACTGGAGAGGTTTGAACGGGCTACTTCACCTTGAATAATCCCTTGAAATATGTGTTAATTACTTATGCTAAACAATCTGTTCCACCATGTATGTAGCTGTGATACTCTTAATACGTTTTCACAGACCTAAAGGAGAGTTGTGAGTAGCTCAAAGTTTGTCTCTCTCACCAACAAGTGTTGGTCTAATAAAATATATTAGCTTACCCATCTTTTTGATTTGGTGGCAGTTGCCAAAAATCAGAAAAAAAATCAGTTTGGTTTGAAGTGAATCTGATTTGTTTGGGAATTTTTGGTAAATCAAAAAGATATTTTGGATATGGTAGCATCAGTCTCTTCTTCCCCCTGGTATGGCTGTTTGGTGAATGTCCAAAATTATTCTTATTAGAAATCATTTTAGGTGGATGGAGACTGTTTTTTTCATAGAATAAAGTTTTCATTTGAATGATTTTGTCCAACTTTAATAAGAAATAAATTGTGTGAATTGTGAGTTAGTTCCTCACTTTTCTTCCTCCCCAATATGGCAGCGTGAATTAAAGGCCACATTCTCCATTTACTTCATTACTGCATCTACATGCTTAGCATAACAACGCCCCTTTTCTATTAAGAATAAATATAAAGAAGTTAGAAATCTCCTGTTGCCCAGCAGACACCTACATAGCCAACAACTTCAACTTAATAATTACATTTTGCCTGTTCTTCTAAAACCTGCCATTGTGGAGCTCTGAGAATTAATTTGAGCTGTTTGGATAACAGTCTGTTTCCTCTTCCCCCTGCAAAAAAATTGAACCTAAATTTTAAACAAGCGGATTTTCTCCTAGAAAACTAAACAATTCCAATTTTCTTTTGTTTTGGGCAACCAAAAACTGGAAAAAAAATTACCAATCTGCCAAACATTTTGGTTTAACTGATTTTTTCCCAAAAGGTTGAAATTTCAGGTAGTGGTTGTCAAAAATAGAATAAATATTTCTGGGAATCCATTTTTTTTTAACTAAAATCTTCAAAGATGGTTAAAAACGGTCATTTACAAGGAATTCTCAATTCTAAGAATATTTTATATGAAACATTTTGACAAGCTTTAGTATTAATGAATTAAGTCCTACAATGTCCCTGAAATGTAGACAAGGATTACTATCCTCATTTTACAGATGGGAAAAGTAAGACAGTTTGAGTATATGGCAGAAGCATGAACAGTCTCTCAGTTTCATGCTTTAAACATAGGTCCTTTCTATCTAAAATTAATAGGAATGTGGCTAAGGAAGCCAATTCCAATGATCTCACGATTTTCCAGAGAGTTTCAAACCAAGCTGCATCAAGGTCAGGCTTCTACAATTACCAATACAAGATGCTACAGAGGAAGGTGTGAAGCTCTCAGAGTAATTTAATTGGTCAACTTTCTGGTGCTGTAAATAGGAAGGAAAGGATTACTGCCTGAACATCAAAGGTTTATGCCATGAAACACGTGTATGTCTATTTCTTAGCATGCAGGCCACAAGCTAGTTACAACAAAAACCACCCATTTCTCATGATGGTTGTTGCCAGGGTTCCAATGGAAGGTGACATGGAGTCTGTAAGGGTTGCTTTGGTTTTATTCACATATTTATTTCTCCAGTTCAAGGAGCAGCTTTGTTGGTCTGAAAGGCTTCCTTGAACTGCAGCACTGAATATATTTCTTAGCCAAGCCAAATCCAAGCTGCAATTAGGAGCATAGGTCTGGACATTTTATCATTTTTTCTACATATAGGCAACTCTAGTGCTCAGTGTGGAAGACTGCAGTTAGCCACCCAGGAGCAGCGCTTAGCAGAAATGCAGCAACTACAGCTGTGCATAAATTTTAGTAAAACACAAACGTTGTGATTACTGAAAAGGTTTGAAATTGCTCAGCGAGCATTTGCACTATTATTGTTCAAGTCAGCCAGGTGAACAGGGCTTGCTCAGATGAAACCAACAAGCAGAATTTATATAAGCATATGATGTGCCATTATTACCCTGCTAAACACTAGGTTTGGAGACAGTCCTTGAGCCAACTGGATACAAAACAAGAACATGTGGAAAGGTTATAAAATCTCAAGGTTCAGGGTTTCAACTAATCTCTCACTATAAGGCTTTAGGAAAGGATACCTTTAGAGGTAGCGGGTCATCTCATATCTGCCAACTATGGGGTTTCTTGTATCACCCCTTGAAGCATCTGGTCACTGTTAGGGACTATATTTATACTGTGATCACAGATTGTGATTGCAGCTTGAACAAACATACCTGAGCCAGCTTTTTAATCAAGTTAGTACATATCTTGGGGCAGTCAAGCAGTAGCACTATGAACTGTACAAGCCCACTCAGAACTCTGGGTAATTATTCACAGGGCTAGCCTGCACAGAAGCACCTGCCACCACAACCTGACTGCTCCAAAGCCTGACACAGATTAATTAAAGCTAGCTCAAATATGTCTACCTGAGCTGCACATCCACTTGGTAACTGCTATATAGAAATATCTAGAGACAGAAAACTGCACTATGTGGCCCATTGATCTGATGTAGTATGGCAATTCTTACTGTTCTATGCTCCAACACAATTCATGCTCTCCTTACAGGAGAGTTTCATGCTGGTGGATATTTTCAAATATCAGTGTCATAGCAAGGGGTGGAGCAGGGCGTAGAGGGGCAGTTGCCCCAAAGTGCCACACTGGGGGGGGGGAGCACCAATTTAGCTACCAAAAGTTATGTGAGCGAGGGAGCAAAGAGCGGAGAGCCCGAAAGCAGGACGCGGGTGAAGGGGCGCCCAGTAGGAAGAAGGGGCCGTGGAGAAAGCAGCCCATGGAAATGTCCCAGGCTGCTGGCTGGGCTGGAGTGGGAGCGTACAGCCCCACATGGTGAGCCTGGCACTGGCAGGCCATTTGCTCCTTGCAGACATGCTGCCAAGGCCAGGCTGGGCGGTGGGAGTGGGCACTCCAAAGGCCTGCCTGGGAGCCCAGCACCTCTGGCCTGGGAGCCACTGCCGCCCCCATTGCACTGTTCAGTGCCTGGACTGGACAGGTTCCAGGGGCGGAGGGCAGGATGGGGGCTAGCTGGCTGCTGCTTTACTCAGTGCCCCCCAGTAGACTCCCCATGCCCCTCTGTGGTATGTGTGGTGCATGGTTTGGCGGGTGGTTTGGGACAGGAAGGCAAGTTCATGTACCAAGAAAAGTCAAGTGTCCCTGAAGAGCCTGGGCACCAGCCGCCAGCCCCTCCCCACTAAGCCCAGGCTCTGTCCTTGCCGCTCATTGGAACAGGCCCAGGCCAGGGACCCCATCTCCAGCCAGCACTGGGGGAACAGCCCGCAAAGCACTGCCCGCCCCTGGGACAAATGATTGGGGGGCACAATTGTTGCCTTTGCCCCCAAGCGCATAACACCCTCGCTATGACACTGTTAAATGTATCAAGCTTCCAAATGAAGAGAGACAAATTCTGATCTCACTCAAAGTAGAGTAAATCTTGGGACACTCTGTTAAAGTGGATTTGCTCCAGAGTAACTGAGTTATTGCAGCAACAGCAGGAGGGGGAGGAAGAAGGCTTTGCTGGATGAGGGGGAAAGGCCCCTGCTGGCCAGTGGGAGAGAAAAGGCCCCTGCCAGCGAGGACGCCTGAAGGAGAGAAAAGGTCCCTGCTGGCCGGGGGCAGGGAATGGGGGGGAAAGAGAAGGTCCCTGCCAGCTTGGAGATCTGAGAGGGGTGGGGAGAGTAAAGGCCTCATGGAGGCAAGGAAGCTAGATGGAGAGAAAAGACCCCTGCCAGCTGAGGGAGCTGAGGGGAGAGAAGGCCCCTGCTGGCCAGGGAGTTGTAGGAGACAGTAAGCCCCACCAGATGGGATCCCCCACCCCAACTCTCACTCTTGCATCTCCCATATCCTAAGTACCCTTCTTTGAAGAACCAAGGCAATGTAGGGTAAGTCTCTAGTCATTTTATATGCTTCTCACAGATGTTATCTCCAGGGAAGCCATCTGCCCATTGAAGCCAAAGGGCTCTCTACTAAGGGTACATCTAGACTGCGGGGGCCAGTTCTGGGATACCAGAGGTATCCTGGAAAAACTCTGCCACCACAGGGAACACATTGGCTCTTGCACTTCTTTGGCGGAAGAGCAAATGAGCTCTTTCGGGGAGCCCTGTATACCTCATTCTACAAGGAATAAGGGCTCCTCTGAAAGAGGAGGCTTTTCCACCATTTGGCCCCATCTAAATGGGGCCAAATGGCTGAAAAGCCTCTTCCAGAAAAGCAATCGGAAAAAATTATGCAAATTGCATAGCTTTTTCCGAAAAAAAAGGCTATAGTGTAGACCTAGCCTGAGATTCTTGTATTGATGGTTGAAGAGACTGTCCTTGGGCCCAGGAGTGATTTGGGAGAAGCTATTTGAATGCTGAAATAATAGGAGCTGATTCAACTAAATCATCTCCCTTGGTTGTCAGTAAATCTTCCCAAGCTGAGCAGCAACAGCACTAAAGCTCAGGACAGACAGAGGGACATATTTTTATTTTCTTTCCTATAAAGTAACTTAAGATTGACTTCCTTAATCGTATTCAGAAAAGAGGATGTTGATCTTATTTTGGTTTCATATTCTGTTTTATTTTTTTATTGTACCTGGAAGTGTCTCCTCAGAGATTTTTAGAACCACTCCTGTTGTGTTTGCTGTTTGGTTGTCCAGCTGTTCTCAGGTTCTAGCTATTTATCTATCTGCTTTGTATGTTTGTGTGTCTTTATCTGCCTCTTTCTCTTATAATTCCTGCAGTTCCTAGTGATTCCCGGCCATTACAGTCTGTCAATTACACAGGTTTGCTACTTGCTTGAGGGAATGCAAAGTGTGTTTCCTCTGTTGGCAGCTGTTTAATCCAGATGTTGTACTGGCGGGTTCTGATTGGCTGATAGATGATGCTGAACGCTTCCTCTTAGGAAGAGTAAAGTAAGAAAAACACAGCAATTTATAAATTAAAGATCAGATTCAGCTCTCATTACACCAGTGTAAATGCAGAGTAATTTCAATGGCATTTGCAGCAGTGGAACTGAAATCAGAATTTGGCTCTCAAGCAGGGTGGCTTCTTTAACCAAATTGACCTTTAAGCTGAAAGGTGTAGAGCTGTTTCACAGAGTATTACTCAGCTGGCCAGCTGGGATCCTATGTATTGATTCTCATAACACAGGAACAAGAAAATACACAATGAAATGAAAATGCATCCAATTTAGAAAAGACACAAGGAAATATTGTTTTCAATGGATAGAATCATTAATCTACAGAATTTGCAGCTTCAGTATATTTATAGTCAGAGATTTTAAGGCCAGAAGACACTGCTGTCATCATTGCACTATTTAATGGAAAATTCTGCAAATGTTTTAAAAAAAAAAGCTATTTGTATTAGTAAAGGTAAGCAATATAATTAAGTTATCTATGGCAGAAATTACAAGGATTCCCAATTTTCATATCTCAAAATGATTTCAATAGATGGGTCAAAAATGAATTTTCTTCCTTCCCACCAACCCCAGTCAAAATGGAATAGTATTGCCCAGTGGTATTATGGTACAATATCAACCTTCAAGGCTGGTATTGGCCAATGTCAGAGACAGGATACTTGGATATATGGATCTTTGGCTTGTTTGGGGAGGACAGTTATAATGCGATATTTATCTAGAGTTAGTTAACTATATTTTCTACCTTTATTTTGACATTTAACTATATTCTCTCCTCCCAGTTAAAACTTACGATTCTACCAACTGCAGAAAGTCCCAGGGAAAATACACAAACCATGACTCAAACACGTCACATCACCAAATGATGTTAGTTTCATCACATAGCTCTTATTTGTTCATCCATCAAAAACAATGCTGACAAATGGGAAAGGGTTGACAAAAAATGAGCTGTAAGATTTAGTTGAGATCTGGAAAACATGTCAGATTGTGAGAGACGAAATGTGATCAATCTATTTAGTTTATTCAAGAGAACATTAAAAGGTGGCTTGTTCACGGTCTTCAAGTACCTGTATGGGGAAGAAACTTCTGAAAGTGAATGGCTCTTTACATAAGCAGAAAAAGGCATTATGAGAGGCAATGGTTTGAAGCTGAAGCTAGACTAATTCAGGTTCAGTCAACAGTGCCACATACGATGATATAACATATATGATTCAGGGATAGAAATAAGCCACCCTCCTGAGAAATGTAAGTCACATAAACCTAAACAATAGTGTGGACAGCACTATGCCTGTGGGGTTTGCACCTACCAACATAGCTGCCACTTCTCATGGAGGTGGACTTATTATCCTGACAGGCAAGCTCTCTCCCAGACTATGTCTAATCAATGAGCGCTATTTCGGGATACCGGAAGTAACCCAAAATAGCTAGTCCGCATCTTTAAACACACCTGTTATTTCAAAATAGATTTTGGAATAATGGGAGCGCTGTTCCGGTCTCCCTGTAGCCCTCGTTTCATGGGGGTTAAGGGATGTTTTGGAATAGCACTTTATTTCTAAATAGCTCAAATTCCATATCTTATTTCGACTTATGAGTGCAGTGTAGAAGCACCCCCACTGACAGAGAGAGTTTTCACCAGACATGCTACAGTGGCATAGATGCATTGGTGAAGCTTCCGTATTGTAGCATTTCTAGTGTAGACAAAGCCTCAGACTAGAAATGTGATCCACATTTTTTAAAAGTGAGGGTACTTAATCATTGGAATAACTTATTTGTACATGCAGTGGATCCTCCATCACTACAAGTCTTTTAAAACAAGGCTGGATAGCTTTCTAAAATACATGCTATAGTTCATACAGATGTTATGGGCTTTATGAAGGAATTATTTGGTGAGATCCTCTGCTGCAGAAGCTTAGTCTAGCTGATCATAATGCTCCCTTCTGTCCTGACAATCTATGACCCCATTAATCAGACCGCACATTACCCACAGTTTACAGGGAAGAGAAACATAAATAGCCAGTAAAACTGAAAAATATAGAAACATGATATGTTAAAGACGGAGAAAACTATTGCTCCCCAAAATCTATACTACCCATGGTCGGTTAATTTATCTACCAGCTACGTACACTTGAACATAACACGAGATGTATTGTTATATATCACAGAAGCGAGAACTGAGAAATCCTATTAGATCATCAGGCAAACATCAGTCTTTTCTTTTCAAGTATATGTATTACCATGCCTTTGGCAGAATATCCCCAATGTCCAATAACCCTACAGGAAAGAAAGCTCTTCTGATATCCCAGCTGGCCCTTTCCTTCTGTAACCTCCAGACCTGACCACCCATAACAGTGTCCTCCTTCCTGGAGCCTGAATATAAACAATAGGAAGCATTACAAACAGCTGCACACAAGCACAACGTTTTATTCATATAACACCACTTTGGAGGGAAAAAAAGCCTCCTGCACGTGTTATTTTTATCTAAATAAAATGCACAGAGTAGCTTTTAAATGATTTCAAGTTATTTTTCCATCCTGCTGAGGCACCTTTTTCCTTGCTGGGATGATGGCAGCAAATGCAGATGCTGTGAGTGAAACTGCCGAGATGTTTACAGTGAGTCGTGGAATCCAGGATCTCCTCCTTGTATCCCGCAGACAAATGGAGCATTAGTAACATGATTTTTTAAATGAGTAAAATGAACCCAATCTGTCTTCCCCACTTCACTTAGCCAAATGAGTTTCAAGGAGGAGAAACAAAGAAATCTGCTCCCATTTTCAAGATTGATAATTCTTCTCTTCTAGTTCCTTTCCCCCCATCTGTTTTGCACAATATGCCGTTAATATCGTAATCACTGAATTATTAGCTAAAGAATTTACAAACCCTGCTCATTATTTCTTGTTGATGAAGGGAAACTGCCATGGAAATGAAAGCTATGGCTTGGAAGATATAAACTCAGAAAGATTATTAATGGGATTTTTGCTTCTTTCAGAGCTCAGCAGAGTCTAAGCTACACTAAAGATATTCTCAATGCTGGTAATGAGACCATTTAACATTCTTTATTATGCAGTATAAAGCAGCTGGTTCCACATAACCCACAGGAAAAATATAAGGTAAGAGCACAGAACAACCGGGGCTAATAGATGTTGTTTGGCTGATGCTATGGAACACTTTACCAAACAAGGGAAGAACTATCCAGGCAAGATACTAGAGTGGGGTTGGTGAAGTGACACAGTAGTGGAGCGCATCAGCTTTTAACTCCTTCAGACAGAGGAGGTATCTGTAGGACAATACTGAGGTGTATTGGCAGAGCAATGTGCAGTTAGGAAGATACTGCAGGTCAGGACTAAAATACATTGGCACAGATACAGCGAATCTTTGATAGTTTGAAACTGAGGCACACTGACAGAACTGGAGTCAGGGCACCTGGTCTGATTACACCTGTCTGTAACCGATGCTACAATTCATTAACATTCATGCATTCCAGAATTACTACTAAGTCTTGGGAAACAAAGACATACACTGGGCTTTCTAGGTCTGTTTGTAGACTATAATGCAGGAATTTAAAAAACTTGTTCTACCTCCTCAGTAGGAGCCAGGCTCTCTAAACTACAACATTTTGTTATAGTCTCCACAGACCTCATCTGCGGAAATCTACCATCTTTATACTGGCTCTTTTTTAATGGGGAACATCATTAGGTACAGGACCGAGTGATCTCCACAAGTTCTAACATAGGACTTTGAAGCCTCCACACTCCTTGATCCATGTTCCACTGCACAGGGACTTTGTGAAGAGAAAAAGAGAGAAAGTGAAAGAGAAAATAGTGAAATAAGAGTCACAGAGAAAGACAAAATGCACCAAAGCGGAAATGAAGAAAAAGGGGGGAGGATATGAAAATGAAAGACGTGTACAGAGATTCTGAACTGAACAAAAGCCAGGATCGAAATCTCAATTTGGCTGCAGGAGGGGAAATCTGTGTTTCTCAGTAGCAAAGGCTAAACACCCAAACTAATAGGGGAACTATTTACATTTTTTATTCATGTAACTGATAAGAAAAAAAAATAAAAAGTCAAAAAATTCCCCTGGAGGGTTTGCCAGGATTGTTTTTGCTGCAGTTAATTTAGCCATAAATATTGAGAATGTTGCCTAAAGCCTTTTCATTAGCTCCCCTGCTGAGACAGTAAACAGAAGAATTAGTTATTTTAGGGCCAGACACTGGAAAAGATGTTAGTAAAATAAATTGACCAGTTTCTCATGCATGAGAAAACTCAAACATGATGGCTTCAGCTGATAGTCCCTGCAGTAAATACAGGCAGTACTGGCTGAGTGTGTGTGTGTACTATTGGGGAAAATGTCACAATCACATTCACTTCAAAAAGAAAAAAGAGAAGAACATAAGAATGGCCATACTGGGTCAGACCAAAGGTCCAATCTAGCCCAATATCCTGTCTGCAGACACTGGCCAATGCCAGATGCCCCAGAGGGAGGGAACACAGCAGGTAATTCTCACGTGATCCCTCTCCTGTCACCCATTTCCAGAAAAACAGAAGCTAGGGACACTACTCCTACCCATCCAGGCTAATAGCGGAATTAACCTCTATGAATCTATCTAGCTCTTTTTTAACCCTGTTAAAGACCTAACAGGGCTTCACACATCCTCTGACAAGGAGTTCCACAGGTTGATTATTCACTAAGGGTACTTCTACACTACAGAGTTAATTCAAGTTAACTGGGGCTGGGGGAGAGGAGAGTAAGTTTTCCTGGTTCTGCCCAAAGTGGTCACTAGGGCTCCCTGGGAACGGCTGGAGGCCCCCTACTTCGAATTAAGTGTCTACACATACTTAATTCAAAATAGCTATTTCGAATTTAGTGTTACTCCTCATAGAATGAGGTTTACCAAATTTGAATTAAGCACTCCGCTATTTCGCATTCATTTCAAAATAGCGGTTTGCATGTATAGATGCTATTAAAGTTAATTCAAAACAACGGCTGTTATTTCAAATTAACTTTGCAGTGTAGACATACCCTGAGTGAAGAAAAACTTCCTTTTGTTTTAAACCTGCTGCCTATTAATTTCATTTGGTGACCCCTAGTTCTTTTATTGTGGGAATAAGTAAATAACTTTTCCTTATTCACTTTTTCCATACCAGTCATGACTTTATTGACCTCTACTGCATTCCCCCTTAGTCTCCTCTTTTCTAAGATGAAAAGTCCAAGTCTTTTTAATCTCTCTTCATATGGGACCTGTTCCAAATCCCAATCGGGTTTTTTTGCCCTTTTCAGAACCTTTTCCAATGCCAATTTATCTTTTTTAAGATGAGGCAACCACATCTGTACAGAGAATTCAAGATGTGGGCATGCCATGGGTTTATATAAAGGCAATAAGATATTCTCTGTCTTATTCTCTACCCTTTTTAAATTATTCCTAACATTTTATTTCCTTTTTTGGCTGCCATTGCACATTGAGTGGATGTTTTCAGAGACTCCAAGATCTCTCCCTTGAACAGCTGTAGCTAAATTAGTCCCCATCATATTTTATGTATAATTGGGATTATTCTTTCCTATGTGCACTACTTTACATTTATCAACATTAAATTTCTTTTACCATTTTGTTGCCCAATCAGTTCATTCGGTGAGATCTTTTTGAAGCTCTTCATAGTCTGCTTTGGTCTTAACTATCTTGAGCAGAGTGGTATCATTTGCAAATTTTGCCCCCTCTCTTTTTACCCCTTTCTCTAGATCATTTATAAATAAGTTGAATAGGATTGGTCCCAGGACAGATCCTTGGGAGACCCCACTAGTTACTTCTCTCCACTCTGAAAACTTACCATTTATTCCTGCCCTTTGTTTCTTATCTTTTAACAAGCTATCAATCCATGAAAGGACCTTCTTTCTTATCCCATGACAACTTACTTTACTTAAAAACCTTTGGTGAGGGACCTTTTCAAAGGCTTTCTGGAAGTCTAAGTATACTATATCCACTAGATCACCCTTATCCACATGTTTGTTGACCCATTCAAAGAACTCTAGTAGATTCGTAAGGCATGATTTCCCTTTACAGAAACCATGTTGACTTTCCCCCAACAAATTATGTTCATCTATGTGTCTGACAATGTTATTCTTTACTATAGTTTCAACTAATTTGCCCGGTGTCACATTACCAAATTGGAGGGAAGCAGCCAGATCGCTGCTGCACCCCTAGGTGGGGGTGTTGGCCCCAGAAATTGATATGGGGGGAGCCATGTGGGGTATTGAATGGGAGCTTATTGTTTGTTAATCTTATGTACACTATTTATGTGAGTGTATAATGTCTGTGTGTGTAGGTAGGAATCTGTAATCTGTGTGGAAGCTGAATATTTCTGTGAATGTGGTTGAGCATTGCTATGGACAGGCTGGGTAGCAAAGCCCTGTGGAACAATGGCCCTTGATGGCCCAAAGACACACCTAAAGCAGGAGGGCGGAGACCCAAGGGCTGCCAGCAGAGATTGGCCTCTGACCAGGTGACTTGCTGCAGACTAGAAGAGGCCAGGAAGGAGGTATAAAGAGGCCATGTGGTCGATGCCATTTTGTTCTCAGCTCAGCACTTCATCCCAGAGGCAGCACTGCAGGGATTGAAGAGCCCGGAAGACCTGTGAACCCATCCTGATCGTAGGATGTGCAATAAGGACTTTTAACCAGCAGCTGCAACATCTCTGCTAGAGCCTGCATCGAGGACTGGGAGATTCGGTGCATGTAACGTACTGTACTTTAATAACCTTACTCTCAGGCTTTTCTTTCTTGTAATAATAAACCTTTAGATATAGATTCTAAAGGATTGGCCCAGCGTGATTTGTGGGTAAGGTCCAGAGGGTAAATTGACCAGGGATCTGTGGCTGGTTTCTTGGAACCGGACAGAACTTGTTCGGGGTAGGTGGGATTGGGTGCTAGGACCCCCCACCCGTGTATAGGCCCGGGGCCATCTGGGGCACGGATATTGCTGGGGTGTCAGAGGGGTTTTGCTCGGGAGGCTTCAGGCAGGCAGCTGAAGCGCTCTGTGAGACTGGTTTGTGGCCTGTGTGGAGAGGTCGCCAGTCAGGGGGACTGTAAAGAGCCCCGGATTTGAGCAATTCGCCCTGAGCGGACGCCCTAAGCTGTGCCCAGACACGGCCCGGTCCACCACACCCGGTACTGACATTAGACTTACCCATCTGTAAATGTCAGGACTATGTCTAGAGCCCTTTTTAAATATTGGCGTCACATTAGCTATCTTCCAGTCATTAGGTATGGAAGCTGATGATAAAGGACAAGTTACAAACCACAGTTAATAGTTCCGCAATTTCACATTTGAGTTCTTTCAGAACTTTTAGGTGAATGCCATCTGGTCCCGGTGAGATGAGATGAAGACCAAGAGAGGCAGGGGAACAGTGCAAAGAGATACAAGGACTGATAAGAGTATCCTTTATGTGCAGAATACTCCTCACTCTCCCAAGGATCCAAAAGCATTTTATGAACCACATTCCAGAATACAGATATATAGATCCATTCAGGAAATAAAGGAGACACTGATCTGAAGTCCAGGACATGTTAAGTCTTTATACCAATCCAAAGAGCAATTTGAGTTAAAGGCACTTTAAGATCAGACAACTAAAGAACCAGTAAGACTATGAAGAAATGCTGGGTCCTAATGGCAAGCTGAGGTTGCCAGCCTTTTACAACAATCAATTCCAGCCTTGCAATTGGTAGCATACTAGATTCACCTTGGGATTCACCTTGACCACTAATGAATGCAGCTGTTTCTGGGTTAGAACATGATACATAGCAACATATCTCTATATCTAGAACAGGAAGTGATGATTGTTGTATCCAACTGAAACTGAAGTGCTAATTCAAGGAATGACACTGGAAATTTGACCATATCATCAAGATTAACCACCTGTTAAAAAAACCCTCTGAAAAATGAATAGTGAGAGATACTCATATTCTCGCCTCTAAGTCTCAGCCAAATGACTGCACTTCCAGAAGCACCAGACTTTCTATCGCACTAATCTTTGTACAAAACTGACCAAGAACAGATTGGTTCCGTTAAAAGTAAAAGAGATTTTGTGTGATGTGTGTTTGTTGGATGCTGTTTAATTTCCTTGTTTATATGCACCAAATCTAAGTAAATAATAATAATAATATAAACTTTCCTGTTGCTCCTTTAACTTCTCTTCATACCACCAACATAAAAGGATGTTAGTCATTTGCCTGTTTTATGGGGAATATATGATGTCAATAAGGTTTAATATCATGGGAACGCTCCCTACTGGATTTTTGAGCAACCAAAGCAGAAATTTCCTTGTGACGACCCATCCCAAGTTTTGCCCTCAGCCCAATTCACACTGGCTCATGGCTTTGGGCATTTAGTGAGTGCTGGGTAGGTATGCACATAGGGCAGAAATAGTTAACAGAGCTCATATTTGGACAAAACATTCACTTTTCTTCAGAGGCGTAGCGAAGGAGCGGTGGAGAGGGGGCATTTGTCCCGGGCGCCACGCCAGGGGGGCGCCAGGCTGGGCTGGGAGCAAAACGCATGCTGCTCTGGTCTACATGATGCTTTCGAACAGAGACCAGGAGTTGGATCAGTGCTCCCAGCTCTCTAAATGCTGCGAGCTGAGGCAGCAGGGCTGGGTGGCAGCAGCGGCCACTTTAAGGGTTAGAATCCCTAACCTGGCTCTTCCGTTCCTCTCGTGCCTGGCTCGGGGGGAGAGGATTTGATGGGGGGCACTCCCGCTGCTGGGGGGGTCTGCCCCGGGGGAAGGGGTGAATGCTTTGGGATGGGTCACTGCAGCCAGCTGTGAGCAGGCACTTGATGCCTATCCAGAGCAGCCCAGCCAGCTGTGATCTGCACTTGTCCACGTGCACCAAGCGGTCAGTGGTCCACACTTTATTCTTTTATAAAATGTTGTGGCAAGCCACAAAAAATTTCGATTGGGCCACATGCAGCCTGCCAGAAGCCTGTTTGACATGCCTGATGTAGATGGTATCATGAGCTTTTGTGGGCACAACCCACTTTCATCCACGAAAGCTCATGATACCATCTACATAAAGGGTGGGCAATAATTTTTGCCTGGGGGCCACTTCAAAAATTTTTGAAGTAGCCCTGGGTCACCACGGAAAGGGCGGGGACTAAACAGGAAGAGGTGAGGCTACCCAGACCATAATTGGTCTGGGGTGGGGGAGCCCCTTTGCCTCCTCCTTCCCACTAGGCACCCATGTCTCTGGTTGGGCAGGAGGGAGCTTTGTGCGCTCCCCCACCCCCAGGCCAATCAAGGCTTGAGGGCGGGGGAGCGTGGGAAGCCTCCTCCTGCCTTGCAAGGAGTACGTGGTGCTTGGAAGTGCCATGTGCTGCTCGCTGGGTGGGGGCAGAGCAGAGAAAGCTCACGTGCTCTCCCACCCCAAGCCCTAATTGGCCTGAGAGCAGGAAAGCAGCAGGGCCTCCGCAGACTGGATCCGACCCATGGAGGCCCTTTTGCCTACCTCTGATCTACATGTTTTGTTAGTCTTTAAAGTATTACTAGACTGTTTTGTTATTTTTAAGTGTTTCCTGTTACAGACTAACTCAGCTACCCCTCTGAAGCTTATAAAAAAGTTTCTATACTATTCCATTCCTTTTTGCCTCCCTGTTTCCTTTCTCTTTTGGTGAGTTGGGCAGGCAGGAGTTTTGGTAAAAACGTATCAGACATATACACAGTGCCCGCTCTAGCTCAGCTGGTGCTGGATAATCAGAGCCTCAATTCTAAAGGAGTTGGCATTACTGACGTGATAGATCACCCCATGTTTTGTTGACAATTTTCCATCTCCCAGTGATAGCAGAGACTTGGGATTAACGTGGCTTTCTCAACTAAAAGTCTTATACATGTTCGGATGTTGTGATTGTGATTACCTGGAGAGGCAGTCTGCTCAAGGAAAAGTTGGCCTTGAATCTTGATATCTATGGCTTCAGTTGAATGGCTTGTGTGAAATTTGGAAGAGCATCTCAGAGACCTCTCTCCTTTACTTAAGGATAGAATCTCATGGCAGCGTGAAGGAAAAAGTCCTCATGGCAGACAGAAAGCCACGCTTGCACGGTACTCTCAGCCTTAGGCTACTTATTGCTTCAAGTGTCTTCAAGAAAGCGAGAGCGTGTGTTGTGTGTTAGTTTTATTTAAAAGTTTTTTGGAGTGTTATTTTAACAGGTAAATTATTCTCTTACATTGATAACTCTCGTGTAGTTTTTTGCTGTGCAAAAATGTGAAAAACAATTAGGTTAACTAGGTAAGTAAATGGGCAGTTAGGAAACATTATAGATTGTTAGTTATGTTGCACTTTAAAGACTTTTTTCTTTTTGTTTTACCAAGATTCGACTAACACATCTACCTCTCTATTACAATAAATTTGATATGCTCAAAATCTTTTTTTAATTTTATTCATTAAAGCAATGCGTTATTCATTTGCTATAACAATGGTATTAAATGCTTGAATGAAATTAGTGATGAAATTCATATTTAGGTTTATAATATTAACTTTTCTGATGTTTTATAAAACTTACATATTTAAGAATTTGACATTTTTTATGTAAAAGACATGAACCTAATGAGAATGGGATATGAACAAATTAAAGAGAAAAAAATATGTAACAGAATGTAAACCACAAAACTATATAATGTATATGTCTGTAGTTAGTAAAATAAGTAATTCATTAAACAATAAATATCCTGAGAGGTGGATTGTTTACAGTGGTGTAGTGAGGAGGGCGCGGGAGAGAGGAGAGGGGAAGTGGCCCTTGGGTGCCACACTAGTGAGGTGTCAGTATAGTCCACCTACACTCCCCCTGTCATCCCTCTGCTCACCTGCTCCTCCTCTGCCTGCCACCAGCAGCTGGAGCTACCTCCTCCCCACCCTTTCTGTCCCCAGCCTGACTCTCTCCACCTCTGCCAAAGGGTTTGGGGCTGGGTCCCGCATGCACTAACTGGAGGGGGTCGGGTGAGATGCAGTACAAGCTCCCCCCACTCCTCCCAGGGTCTAGCTCAGCTATGCGCCAGGTTTGGGGCCCCACCATTTGGTGGGGGGGGGGGCAATTTTACCTTCACCCCTGGGTGCATAACACCCTCGCTACGCCTCTGCTTTTCTTTCATCAGGTCTGATAACATTTCTTGTGTTCAAAGTCTTTTGGGCATGTCTTGTCTGTCCAGGCCTTAATTCAGGTGCTGAGTGCAACGCAAGAGCTTTCCTGAGTACAAACTTAGCTGTGACCGAAGCACATTTAATAGAAGAGGGGATGGTAAAAGGAGAAAGGGGAGATATACACTGAGGTAGTGAAGGATTGAAACTAGATGTGAGTTCAATGGAAGCTAATGTTCTGACAGGTGAGGGGGATGTTGACTCAATTTTACTGCCCCTGTTATTGGTTGTGCATCTAGAATTTCATTTCCCATTGATTTACCTGCTCATTTTCCTCTCAGACTGACACGTTCACTGTTTTACCACCAGGTTTCCTCACCCTGTGGCTCTGCTATTCCTAGCACCTCTCTGAACTCTGAAGGGTCTCCTTCTCCATGACCTCAACTGAAGGTGTTCGTGGAATTGGCTGCTTTGATCAGAAATGCATGACTGGAAGGCAGATAATAGTCTGGTTCTCCACATCTGATCTCTCAATGAGGGGTCAGTGATGGGGGTCAACTGTTGAAGTAAGTGTCTCATCATATGAGGAGTTTGTGAAGAAAAAAAACTGTGCTGCCTAATAAAGTGGAACAGAGTGCAGAGGGTGGAAGGAAGGAGCTGAGTTTTCTATAAATATCTTTGTTGGTTTGTGTTTAGTGAATTTCATGCTGGTGGAGGCTGCCAGATTGACAGCCCCAGAGCCTGAAGACTTCCATTTAACTGCAGAACAGGTGACAGTGCAGACAGCTGCAATGCAAACTTCCGGCCACATCCATGTGCTTTAGTATTGATCTGTAGGGCCTCATTTTAGATCTCTCTCTCAGAACATGATGGCCCATTCATTTCTGAGCTCTGATTGAATTACCAACAAGGAAAGCAATTTGTGCCAATTGTGATGCTGTAAAATGGCCCTCCAGTCCATTTCATACCAAACAAACAGTCACCAACCAGCCTTGACTTTCAACATTACTGATAAGAATCAGTGACCAGAAGGCGACATTGATATTTGATATTGACTGGCTATTAGTGCACATACTTATGCACATTTCTTGAGAAAAATCAGAGCCAGTCTGGATGAGTCCTGAGAATATGGAAGTCAGATCTCTATTCTCTAACCAGGCTGATAAGCTCTGCCGCTATTGAGTATCCAATAATTCAGTGCAAGAAGGCAGCAAAAGTATTGTCATTGTGGTACTGAGAAGAAGGGCAGATTGAATCAGGTTCACAGGAAAATATCTCCATTCTGTGCTGCTCTGAGGTTTCCTCTTGCCTCCCCTCCAAATACCCATGGGTATGCAAATAATTTCGAATAAAATTAAAGAGCTAGAAGTATATGTCATTTGGCCAGAAGATAACATAGGAGAGAATGCATAATGGAGAGGGAAGAATGTCAGGGAAAACGTCAAGTCAGTGAGATGTGTTAAACTATGAAATACTCTCCCATCATTTTTTACTTTCATAAATAGGTTGGGCAAAATGCTACAAAATTACCTGTAGAGAGCACCCTGGGAGAATAGTCTAATAGTTAAAAGTACATGCTCTGCTCTGAAGAGCTGATCAACTTAAGAGTTATTTTTCTCACTAACATTTATAATTCTCCTCTTGACAAAGGCAGTTCCATCCCTGCATTGTGTTTGCCCATTCCCTGCATAACTTTATGTGCATCAAGGTTCCATAATAATGGGGGAAGGATGGCAACATTTAATAGCATAAATCCAAGTGCTTTCCTTCTTGAACTACACTGATGCACCCAGTTCAATGAAAGGCTGGAAATGATGAAAGAGAAGAGGATGGAGACAAGTAAGTGGGTAAAACTGTGCCTTTCATTCCAAACCTTCAAGCCAGGAAAAAATCACTTGGCATCATTTTGAATAAGCAACTTAGTATTGAGGAATTTAGCGTCGCTAAAAAGTATGCTGATGTTCAATACACTTTCAAATTATCTCAGAGCCAGCTTCTAGAGAACCTGGGGCTAGTTTACAGTGTTGATATAATCCAGGCACAACACAGAGGATGTGGCTAGGTTTAATTTAGGACTTTGGGTACAAAACTCAAGGGACATCAAATCTCAAGTGAATCTGAAATTTTCAGTTCTTGTGCTCTACTGTGGATAGTGATGACTTTATGCACTGTGCTGGATGTTTGTGTGGCTGCTCCCCTTCTTAGTTACTCTCTAGTCCCTGTGTTCAAAGCAAGCCAGCATGATGGATAACAGAAGTTCTTTGACATATTGTGTCATTTATCACACAACAGCCTCAATCCCACTAACAGGGCCTTCTCCATATGTCACTGTCGGCTCCTGTGCTGCCCCAATGCATCAAAAAGAAACGTCTGAATATGAAGCACTGTAATTCCTAAATCACAGCTCGTCACAGGTTTCCACACATCAAGTTCTCTTCTATCTGCCCACTTATTTAATTTTCACCTTGTCTTACACTCACATTAAATGAACTCATCAGTGAGGCCAGGACAGAAGGAAATAAGTGAAAAGTCACAGGTATCGGAGAAGAGAGATATAGATATTACTGAACTAATAATTCTGAGAATCAAATGTGGCATCTCAGAAGGGAGCTGGAGAACACAGCCCACAATCATCGTCAAATGCCATGGGTTGATTACAGGCAACCCTACCACATCACATTTCTGTGCCAGTCTGACATAGGCAGGGAGTTCTATTATGGGCTGATGATGGAGCAGTTTGGAGACAATGCCAATAAGCTTCCTAAAGAACTGAAATTTAACCCAACTCTACAAACCTATCAAGGGTGCAAAATGAAAATTCTGGTTGGAAAAGAATTACCAGGAAGCTGTCTTTATTGCAGTATTTTGGCAATTCTGCTTCCATGGGGAACTTGAAACTGAAGCCAAAAGAGGACTGCTCAGGCCTAGTTTTGTTTTCAGTTACACCAATGATATTTCACCTAAATCACTATGTGGTGTGTCCTACCAATTAGCACAGATGCAAATCAAACTGGGGTCTTAATACAACAGCCATAATAGGTGAACCAATACAGAGCCTGACTCTGGCAAGCTGGTGTTCACTAAGGGTCTCTATCCACAATATTGCACTTACTACACTCGGACGATCTGAGAGTAGGTCTATGCTTCCACATAGGATGGATAACAACTGATTTTTTAAAAACAAAATTGGATTTTTTACTTTGTCTTTTTATGCAAAAATAAACCTATTAAAATTAATGTTGAAATGGACAACCTATGTTAAGGCCTAAACTTATTATAATCCATGAAAATACTTTATACTAAATAGAAAATATTATATTACGCAGTATATGTTTGTTGCAAAGTTTTAAAGGCAGTCAAACCACAGAATTGATGGAAGTCACCAGCTAATCACCTGGAACCAGAATATGATGATGTGCTACACCAGCTTTTGGCAGCACTAGCCTTTCCTGCAAGTGCCAAGAGAATATTGGTCTCATTTTAGTTTATTTAGCTAGTTCAGGTCAATGACTAGTTTATTCACAATTTTTAAAAAATCAATAGGATGTTGAAAAAGCCAAAAAGGTTGTTTTCAGCTTCAAAACTATGACTAAAAAGTAGGTTATAAGGTGAGATCTACTTGGTTTAAAACCACGATGTACATGATAACCAGAAACAATCAATTTAACTCATTAAATACAAATAACTATTCTGTGGTGTATTAAATCAATTAGTTGTAAAAGTAAAGCATTTTAAAAAAGGTTTTATGCATTCAGAATTTTTAAGATAGTTTTAATACAAAAATTAAAATGCTGTTTTGTGCATTTTAATTAAATTTAAATTTCTACTCGAGACTTTGATGCAACTCATAAGTAATCATTTAATAAATCATCATACGCCATCTTCTAAAGTAATACAAAATGTAAAAATTAAGAATCTGAATAAATGGAAGTTAAGCTACATGAATGCTTAAATAAATGTGCATCGGGAGAGTGTGTCCAGGTTAGCAAAAAGAGGTACCAAATTTAGCATAAAGGCTATAATTTAGTAGCAAGTCAACATGTTTTAATGGTTACCAACTAATAAGATTCAATCTTTTCTAAGAAAAACAACTAAGGTGCAAATGCAAAACATAAATACAATTGATGATTAATACAAGGTCTCTTGCTTGCTGATTTATAGTAGGATTAAAATGAGTGATTTAAATTGCTTTGGTTTAAATCAGTCCATCCTCTGTGCAAAAAAAAAAAAAAAGTTCATTCTTAACTCAGGCTTACTGACTCTGGTTAAAATGACAGCAAAGACATGGGAGCTCAGCTACTAATTCCGATCAGAACCTCAACTTCACCCTAGGCTTCCTTATAGGCTTTAACTGAAGCTGAAACCCAGGGTAAGAGCCAAGTTACTGTATCTTCACAGTTATATCAATCCAAGTTTGTCACCTTGAGTCAAGAACACATCTTTTTTTTTTTTTTTTTGCAATGTACACATACCTAGAATGTTAAGATTTTGCCTTACTGCACTACACTGCTTAGCTTGTTTGCTACATTGTGACCCAAACTATATGTCAATTGAAAGAGGGCAGTAGGCATGTAGGGATATACAGAACCCCTGAATTCACCAAAAGAACTTTATGCAAATTCTCTAATGAAAGCCTTTATCACACTTATCTTAGTTATTGAGAGATGTATTTACAGAAAATTTATGAGAAGTTTTTTATATTTATGCACAGACACGCAGAAAATTATATTCTGTAGGTCAGGGGTGGGGAACCTCAGGCCCGAGGGCCAGTTGCAGCCCCCGCCTTGCCTGATGTAGCCGTGTTAGTCTGGTGTAGCTGAAACAAAAAAAACAGGATTATGTATTACTTAAAAGACTAACAAGATAGTTTATTAGGTGATGAGCTTTCGTGGGCCAGACCCACTTCCTCAGATCAAATAGTGGAAGAAAATTGGCACAACCATATTTTCATTTGACTCTCTATTCCTTCTTTAACAAATGTCCTTTTGTTTTATGAATGAACTAGAGTTCCAAGCATAATACAGGAGCTGTGGTCTAAGGTAAAAATGGAGAACACTGCCTTTAGGAAGAGAGGATCTTAGTGATTGTCCAGCATCTAGGGCTTGATGTCACAGTGGGATACTTTGAAGTGACTCAGAGGCTGAGGTAATTCCACTATGGAACTATAAGGCAAAGGGAGCCTTGGTATAGCTCAAAGAAGAGTGCTAGTTGTATTCTCTCATGCTGGAGGCAAGTGATAAGATGATTAGAGCCCTGCAAATCTGCAGATATCCATTTTATATCCATGGGTATCCGCATCCATGGATGTGGATATGGATGCAGATATCCACGGCTCATTTTTGCGTATATCAATACAGATGTGGATACAAAGCTTGTATTTAGAACCTTACACATTCGTGGCTATCTGCTTTATATCCACAGATATCCACATCTGCTGATGTCAGTGCAGATATTTGCTGTTCATTTTTACAGCTACAGAAGCAGATGTGGATACAAATTTTGTAAGTGCACACGGCTCTGAAGATGATTCTCAGCCCTGAGTAGCACCATATGCACCATGCATGCTCTTCCTTTTTCAAATGATGAAAGGGCAAGAGCCGTAACTCTCTCAGCCCTTGCTTTTGGATCTTTCCTCTGACAGTGCATTTAGAGTCCCACCTTGCATGGCTCACTCAGAGTCCCAAGCTCTGTTCAGTATGCATGGAATAGCCACTGCCCGTGCCCCTCTGCTGAACATTCTTCCTACTTCTGATAGCCCACACTTACATCCTGATGTTCCTGAACAATCACATAATAAACTGCAGGCTACAGCATCCACCACCAACCAGGGGAGGTGGCCACATTGCCCATTGCTCTGTACCCATGAAATATCTCTAGAGAAGCCAAGATTTAGCCTCTGTTGAGGCTATGTAAACAGCAGGTTATGCGTAGCTTCCCAACAGTATTACAGACCAACATTTACAGGAGCTATTTCATGGACTTATTTCTTATTTATTAGAATTTCCCAAGTTGGACAGATGTTACTTTAAATCATTCAAGGTAGAAATGTGTTAAGTTCCAAGCACTGAAATGCCTTTTGGCTCTCAAGAAATTATTTTAAAAATATGATTTGCTACTTTATTATGTCATTATTATGAAACTAAGTACACAGAGTTTCCATTTAATAAAAGTATAAAATAGCTGCTAAGGAATCACAGGAAAATTACAGCTGGAAAATTAGTCAATAAAACTTTATTATACTACTCTTTAACACTGTTATTAAGAGCATAAAACTGTCACATTGGGTCAGACCAATGGCCCATCTAGACCTGAATCCCCTCTCCAATAAAGTCTAGTACCAAAGCTTCAAGGAAAGTGTACAGAATAGGGTTCCACTCCAGCCTTCCCCATCCCAGTCTCTAGCAATCAAAGCTTATATGTCACAGGAGCATGCAGTTATATACTTGACCATCTTAACTAATAACTATTGATGGACCTTGCCTCCATAAATCTTTTTAACCCTATCATAGTTTTGGCTGTCACAATATCCCACGGCTATGAGTTCCACAGATTAATGAATATGGAGAAACTTAACATTAATTTCTTCCCAGACAAAGATTACTGAAAAAATTCCATGGCTTTGAGGTGCTGGCTCATATTAGTCCTCTTCCTAGTTGGAACCTCCTGCTCATAGGGATTCAAACAGGACACCTTTACTAGGTGTTGTATCTTCAGGGCTGGACTCTTGATGTAGCTTTTTAAAAATGTTTTTAATTTCTGCTGCAAGTTTTAGCATATTCTGAGCCTCAGAACAACAGATTAGCATCAGTAAGAATGGTTTGTCAACCAGGTTCTCTTTGTACCCTCTGCTGAGGATGTGTAATGAGTGCATTGTGCAGAGATGCTACAGAAAGATACAAGTGACATTAGCTGGCTAGTCTCCAGGGAATCTGCAGGCCAAGTCACAAACAAGCCCTTCATTGGCTATACCTCGCTCTCTGACATTGTCAAGCTGGAGCTCTGAGACAGCACTATCATTTCTGCTTTCCTTTGCAATTGCTGCAAGTTTGACATTGAATTAAAGCTTATCTGTATGGGTATGTCTACACTGCAGAGTTTTTCCAAAAAATTTTCTGGAAAAACTACACTTATGTCCACACTGCAGTTGCGTGCAGTTGACAGAAAGTCAAAAGAACACAGGGGTTTTTCCGACAGCGGTAAACCTCTTTCTATGATGAAGAAGCCTTTTTCTGAAAGAGCTCTTCTGGAAAAAGGCATGTGTGGATGAAGAAGAGGATTTTTTTTTCAAAAGAAGAAGCCTCCAGAAAAAATCACAGGTGCCTTGGTGACCACTCCATCTATAGTAATCCATAGTAATCACAGTAATCCATAGTAATCACAACTTAAATATGAGATAGCGTCCGATCACTGTGGATGCTATCTTTCGAAAAAGAAGATTGCTTTTTCGATGCTCTTTTGCTGTGTGGACGCTCTCTTTCGAAAGAAGTTTTTCTGGAAGATCTTTTTCCAAAAAGCTTCTTCCGAAAGAATCCTGCAGTCTAGACATAGCCTATGTATATAGGCAAAGAGGGCAGTTTAGAATGGCAACTCAGTTAAAGGCATATCACGGTCTTCATTCAGACTCCTAGGCCCCTGGGTTGACAGGTGACTGGCAAGGCCAATGACCCAAAAAATGATTAGCCAGAGACATTAGCTTACATTAAAGAAACAAGCATGAGAGTAACCCATATGAAAAAAGAATATACATGCAGTGAGATAGAATAGATCATATTTCTTGGATTGCTAGACCAGATACTTTGGATGTGCCTGTCAAATAGAAATTTCAGAACAAATCAATCCAATTTCATAAATACATGAAGGTAACACATTTTCACAAGAGGCCACAACAAAATGCAATCACATTTGTGTGTCTAATTTGAACAATCAATTCCCACCTTGATGAGCATAAGCAAATGAAATGAATACATCAATGACCACCTAGACATCTAACACTTAACTAGTGTAATTGTGCTTCCAAATGTACACACATTTTTCAAAACACATGCGTACAATTCTAAAAATAGGGACCAAATATCTGATAATAGCAGTTATATTATAAAGATTGGACCCCATGGTCCGGCATCCTCAGGACCTGACCTATTCCAATCCAGGGATTTTGTTGGACCAGGGGAGATCAATGCCAGCCCCTCTGCTACCAGCCTCCAGCCTCTGCTCCCGGGCACTAGGCTCTGCCTCACCAGCCCCAGCTGAGTTCTGGCCCCTGGTTCTGGCCCTCAGCCTTGGACACTATGCCCCGCTCCCAGCTGATAGACTCTGGTCCCCAACCCTCATCCTGGGCTGATGAGTTCCAGCTCCAGCAATCAGCCCCAGAGCTCCACTTCCAGCCTGGCTCTCTGGTCCAGCAGCATCCACGATCCTGCTGCACTGGATTTTCCGCATGAGTGCTCCAACCCCAGAGCACCAAAGGAGTCCCAGACTATGCTGCACCATGAATGTTACCAGACCAGAAAGTCCCAGACTAGAGAGGTTCAACCTGTCCATGTATATGGACAAGGAACACTGTTCCACATTTATGGCTCAACTGAACACAAGCACCTGATTTGTCTGATCATAGAAAAGCTCAAGAAGAGTTAGCGACTAGAGAATTGTACATGCATCTCAGTTAGTTCATGCAAATCAAGTGCCTACCAGATGTGCATACAATCTGGTGAGTGGTAACATATGCACAATTTTTGTGGGCCCAGAATCAGAAGATACCACTGAAAAGATATTTTCTATAATATTACTTTCTAATATGAAATCTAAATACATTTTCATGCTCATTGCATAAGTTTTTAAGAGATAGTCAAAATGATTAGAGAAACAAATGGGACAAAGGGACTTTGATTGCATTCAGGTAATATTTCTGAATTTCTGGTGCACATGATTCACTATCTACCTCACAAACTCTGCTTATCTATCTTGTTTAGGCTGTTACCTGAGGGCTCTATAACAAACTAGTTCAGCCCAGAGAGACAACTGTTAAGTGTTCGTGTGGACAGCAAACAGCTGCCATATACCACCTCAGGGTGGATGCATTTAAGCACTTTACTAATTGATACCTGTATACATACAATAAATAAAGCTAGTACAGCACTTTGTGATCCTTTGGGATGAGGTGCCATATACTAATTACTATTATTAAGTCTACAGAATCAGGCCTGACACATTCCTTTCTGTAAAGGGAAAGAGTATGCGTACAGACAAAGCTAGTTCATTGCAAATACTAGCTATGAGACAGACTTCTGTGTAACTAAGAGACCGTGTAATGGAGGGATGCACTTAATTCAGATAATTTCCGCTACTTACAGCAACATGGGCTTTTTCTCAATATTATTTTTATTTACATAAAGCATTGTGAGTGTTGAAAGCTCACAGACATTGATAAAGACTATTTGTTTTTGTCAAGAACATATGCTAGATGGGATTACATGCTGCTCAAATCTGTATAGAGTGAGATGGAGAAATCACACTGTTCAAGAGTGCCCTCACCTGCATTTTAGGGAAAAAGTCAGGTACTTTTAGGACTTAAAAGTATCAGGTGGAACACTTCACCAATACTCATCCCATGATGATCTAGAGTTAATATATGCAGGGGAGACAACAGGTTTGCCCATCTGCTGAGCAAGGTGGTAAGGGTGAGGGGGAACAGCACCAGGCTCTCAGAAGGGGTGAGGCCTCAGGTGGAAGGGGCAAGGTTGTGAGCAGCCAGCTCTTAGCATTGCATGGAGCCTGCTATGCTGGTCCCCTCCCCTTTCCCCCTCTGCCACGCAGTGCTCTGGTAGGGCCCAGGGCTCCAGCCACTGCCACTCCTGTGGTAGTGGTGGTGGCGGTCAGGAGTCATAAGAACATAACATAAGAACGGCCGTACTGGGTCAGACCAAAGGTCCATCTAGCCCAGTATCCTGTCTACCGACAGTGGCCAACACCAGGTGCCCCACAGAGGGTGGACTGAAGACAATGATCAAGCGATTTGTCTCCTGACATCCCTCTCCAGCCTCTGACAAACAGAGGCCAAGGACACCATTTTATCCCCTGGCTAATAGCCTTTTATGGACCTAACCTCCATGAAATTATCTAGCTTCTCTTTAAACTCTATTATAGTCCTAGCCTTCACAGCCTCCTCTGGCAAGGAGTTCCACAGGTTGACTACACGCTGTGTGAAGAAGAACTTTCTTTTATTAGTTTTAAACCTGCTCCCCATTAATTTCATTTGGTGTCCTCTAGTTCTTCTATTTAGGGAACTAATAAATAACTTTTCTTTATCAGCCCTCTCCACACCACTCATGATTTTATAGACCTCTATCATATCCCCCCTCAGTCTCCTCTTTTCTAAACTGAAAAGTCCCAGTCGCTTAAACCTCTCCTCATATGGGACCCGTTCCAAACCCCTAATCATTTTAGTTGCCCTTTTCTGAACCCTTTCCAAGGCCAAAATATCTTTTTTGAGGTGAGGAGACCACATCTGTGCACAGTATTCAAGATGTGGGCGTACCATAGTTTTATACAGGGGCAGTAAGATATTCTGTGTCTTATATTCTATCCCTTTCCTAATAATTCCTAGCATCCTATTTGCCTTTTTGACCGCCGCTGCACACTGTGTGGAAGTTTTCAGAGAACTGTCCACGATAACTCCAAGATCTCTTTCCTGATTTGTCGTAGCCAAATTAGCCCCTTTTGAATTACTGGGCCATGAGGCAACTATTCCTTTTCCCACCCTTCGTGATCGGGCCCCAAATATATGTAATAAAGTTTTGGTCATGATGTTCTCCAAACACAGCATTATTTCAAAGCAAAATCCCTTTAAATAAGAAGTGATTTTCTTTTTGAACAGGAGGTGAGCCCCTAAACTTCCCATGACGGGAAGTAAAGCCAAACAAAATACCTGTTGCAAATTCTGCAGCTGAATCGACAGAGGTGAATTTTGCACCCAGGTGGAGCCCCATGATAGCCTAACAATGGCAGGTGAGGAAGAAAAAGTTGAAAAGATTGTAAAATAAACAAAGAAGTAAATAAATCTACTATATATTTGAGAGTCTGCCTGTCCATCCACATGTCTGTCCATCTGTCATTCAAGAACTCCTCCTAGATGGTAAGAGCTAAGACCACCAAATTTAGTATAAAGCTTCCTCTTACCATAACTTCAAGAAAAGGTCAGGGTTTGGTTGTGCCAGGAAAATGGGATGTGCCTGGAATGCGACTGTTGGGGGTGAACAACATTGTTATTTGTTTGTAAGTTATAATTGATGTAAAGTTAGTGGCAGGCCATGAAAAGTCTGTTGGCAAAAGATGTGGACATGCTGAAGGAAAAACAACGCCAACTTGAGAAAGAGTGAAATATGTGGAAAGTCCAGGAACTGACAGCCAGCACCCAGGCCTCCTCTCTCTCGGTGGCAGCCGTTCAAGTGGCAGTAGCAGAGGAAGAGTGAGAGTGGGTGCAGGTAGACAGTGTCACCCTTAGTCAGGCAGTGATGTGTTTAAAGGACATAGTTTTACAGGGAACTATGCGGGAGGTAGAGGGTGAGAGCCGCCCAGCCCCCATCATGAGTGTCTGTAAGGGAAGGGTGCCCCAGGGTCTGGGGATTGAAGACAAATTGAATGGGGATGTTTGGTATGACCTTGACCACCCGGATCCAGGGGGCCTCTACCACCCTGAGGCCCCGGACTCTGGGGGCCCATGGCAGACATCCCACCACTCAGTAGCGGCCTTACAACGGGAGGTTCAAAATTTGGGGACAGTCCCTGCAGATGGAGAAGAAAGGCCCCATCTAGGACACGCTGTCTATGAGGCAGAAATAACCCCTGCCCAAGTGGTCAAACTAGCAAAAACATTGAGCAGGCCAACCACTCAGGCTTCAGTGGGTGGGCAAGGGATTTAGTTACCCTGTGTCTCGACCAGCGATTAAATGTTGTGGAAGTATGCCACCGGGTGCTTAGAGCAGCATCCGAATTGGGTGGTGACTTAGCGGGAGCAGCTCGGCACCACGCCGGGTTTGTCGCACATGCCAGTATTTTTTATATGCTACTAGGGATGGCCCCAGAGGTAGGGCCACGTGCCCTACTGGCTGAATTTGTATAGCTGACAGCTGCCCCCAGGGAAGACCTCGTGCATTTTGTAGAAAGATGGTTTTATTGGCCTGTCTGTGCAGCTGAATGGCAGCCCTCAAGGTGGGCAGACAACCTTCCCCCCCCCCCCGAACATTGACAGAGATTAATTTGCCCTCAGAGGAATTGCAGCTGATTGTCCAGGGACTTCCCACCCCAATCCAACAGGCGATAGGGTGGTGGAGACCAGGAGAACTCACAAATATAGACGCCCTGCTGGACGTAGTCCAACAGGTGGCCCTCATTAGCCCCCAAGAATCACTCTCTGCTGGGGGTCAGCCGAAGGTAGCAGCCGTAGGAATCAGCGGATTCCCCTTAGGGAAGGCAGGAGGGGCTGAAGCCACTGCTCTCCGATTCATATAGGAACACTACTGGTTGTTCCCTTTCATCAGGAAGTGAGGGGAAAGTACAGTTTGCTGCATTTCTTCACTCTGGCTGGGGAATCACAGAGGGCAGCGGAACTTAGACTTGCCCCTTCCAGAGGACTAACAATTCTTCACAGGCTGCAACCGTTGGAGCTTCAGTGACCACAGAGGGGCACTTTTCACCTGGCTCCAAGCTGTTTTGGAGAGAGAGAACCGGATAGTCCTCTCTCCCTGTGGCAGCCGGCATACCTCCCACCCCACAGGCATCCTTTAGGAAGGGCAAGGAACATCACTGTCTGTTCCCCTTCATGAGGAAGTGAGGGGAAAATGCAGAATTTGCTTTATTCCTCACTCTGGCTGGGGAATGTAAGGGGCAAACGAACCTGAACCTGTCCCAGTCAGAGGACATGCACCCCTCCCCCCAGCTGTGCCTGCTGGAGCTGCAGAGGCCATATGTGTGTGTGGGCGGGGGGAGCGCTTCTCACCTGGTACACCAAGCTGCTATGGTGAGAGAGGGCTGGGGTAATGCTCTCTCCCTGGGGCAGCTTGCATACTGAAGCCCTCCCCAGCCCCACTCCAGCGCAATAATTTAAAAGAAGCTTGCACGTTTTCATTTTATTTTCCAAAAACCAAAACGTATGTTCGGGACTTGAGTAACACCAGATAAATCTCCTAGTAATAGATATCTGGGTTTTTTGTCTCTATGTATGTCTACACTACAAAGTTAATTTGAACTAACATACGTTAGTTTGAATTAACTTTGATAGGCACTACACATGCAAACCGCTAGTTAGAACTTAATTCGAACTAGCGGTGCATTTAATTCGAACTAGGTAAACCTCATTCCACGAGGACTAATGCCTAGTTCGAATTAACTAGTTCGAATTAAGGGCCATGTAGCCACTTAATTCGAACTAGTGGGAGGCTAGCCCTCCCCAGCTTTCCCTGGTGGCCACTCAGGGAAATTCGTCTGCCCCCCTCCCGGCCCCGGTCCCCTTAAAGGGGCATGGGCTGGCTACGGTGCCCGTGCCAGGTGCAAGCCTGCCAGCACCCAGCCAGCAGACCCTGAACCTGGCACGGTTCGAGCCAGCCACCCGCTGCCACCCAGCCCTCCGCCTCTTCCCGGGACCAGGCTGGCGGCTCCCAGGAGCCTGCCCGGGGCCGCAAGAGGTGGGCGCCCACCTGGTCTAGTGCGGAGATCGTGGACCTCATCCACGACCTCCGCACTAGGCCCAGGAAAGTGGCCGTCTAGGGCAGGATAGCTGCCAGCCTGGCCACCCAGGAGCAGGTTGGCATGAAAATCAAGGTGGTCCACTGAGACCTCTGACCCTGAGCTTAGAATGGCCGTACTGGGTCAGACCAAAGGTCCATCTAGCCCAGTAGCCAGTCTGCCGACAGTGGCCAACACTAGGGACCCTGGAGGGGATGGACCGAAGACAATAACCAAGCCATTTGTCTCATTCCATCCATCTCCAGCCTTCCACAAACAGAGGCCAGGGACACCATTCCTACCCCCTGGCTAATAGCACTCCATGGACCCAACCTCCATGACTTGATCTCACTTCTCTTTAAACTCTGTTCTAGTTCTAGCCTTCACAGCCTCCTACAGTCAGGAGTTCCACAGGTTGACTCTTCGCTTTGTGAAGAAGAACTTTCTGTTGTTAGTTTGAAGCCTGCTACCCATTCCTTTCATCTGGTGTCCTCTAGTCCTTCTATTATGGGAACTAATGAAGAACTTTTCTTGATGCACCCTCTCCACACCACTCATGCTTTTATAGACCTCTGTCATATACCCCCTCAGTCTCCTCTTTTCTAAGCTGAGAAGTCCCAGTCTCTTTAGCCTCTCTTCATATGGGACCTGTTCCAAACCCCTCATCATTTTAGTTGCCCTCCCCTCTCCCACCCTCTCTCTTCCCCTCTCCCACCTTCTTTTCCCAGTCTCCCCCAGTTTTGTTCAATAAAGAGAGTTTCTATTTTTGAACACACGTGTCCTTTATTTTGTACATCAGGAAGGGGGCTAGGGAGGCGTAAGTGGAAGGACGTGAGGGAGGAATGGGGCACGAACCCCCGATGGGGAGGACTGGGCTGGCTCTGCGGGCTTCTAGGGGTGGAAACTCTCCTGAAGCCCCTTGATTGACCCCCCCTCCGGATGGCAGCCTACGGCAAGTGCAGCCGGGCTCATGGCCGAGTGCTGTGATGTGCCCAGTGTGGGCACTCAGGGCACTCCAAGCCAGGACTGCTTTGCAAGCGGGGAACCCCTGAGAACTGTCTGTCCGGGGTGGGAGTCGGGTCCCTTTAAGCACAGCCCTCGGCTAGCCTGAGGCAGCAGCTCCACACTAAGTCCTAATCTGATGCCCTGCCGGCACTGCTTCCGGCCATCCGTAACCTCGGTTCAGGGTCCACTCAGTGTGGACATGCTAGTTCGAATTAGCAAAACGCTAATTCGAACTAGTTTTTAAGTCTAGATGTGCTAATTCGAATTAGCTTAGTTCGAATTAACTAAATTAGTTTGAATTAGTGCTGTAGTGTAGACATACCTTTAGGGTGGTGCACATCTGCACATGCTTTGGTGCACATAACAAAATGTATTGCTCAGATAGATGAAAAAAGTAAAAGGGAACATGAGGTGCCACACCATCCAAATGTCAGGTGGACCACATCACATGGCGGCCCATTGCTAGTCTGCCCCTGAGCCCAGAATTGCTATCAGCAGGCCTGGCTATAAGGGTATATCCATGCAAGCTCCCTGTCTTTCCTTTTCCTAGTCCATTCTGATTCTCAGCTCAGACTCACACATCTTTACAGGAGTTCCTCCACTTTCTCAACTCAGCACTGCACCCCTGCCCAGCCTGGGCTCAGACCTGCCCTGTAGCATTACAACTGCACTTCCATATTTCTTTCTTTTCGGAGCACAGCCAGTTAAAAACTGCTGCTGTTTACTGATTCCACATCACCTCAATTATTCCCACACTGGTTCACTTTATTTCATGTTTTAATTCTTGCTGTTTGTTTGGAACACTCCACTATTCCTTTAAATTAGATTATTTGCTAAAATTGTGGTAGCAAAATTTGCCCATGTAATTATAACAATTGCATGGACAATCAAGCTCGCAGTGTATATACTTTGATCTCTAGTTGATCACTTGCATGATCATTTTTGCACAGCAATTTTGGACCAATGACTATAGTATGTTTTTCAGAGAAGCCTCCCTCACCCCAGACACTGTTTTAGTTTCTCAGCCTTTTTTTCCCTTTTTTGTTTATTTTTTACCATATTTAGCATTGCTTACTCTTCTCCATCATAGAATTTTTCCTTCCTCCAATTTCCTAGATCCACAAAGAGAAAGGAGGAAGGATGAGAAAGATGTACTATCTAAAATAAATAAATAAATATTTTTAAAAACCCCAAACAGCCAACCCTTCACAAAATTCACTACTGCTGCACTCAAATAAAGAGGTAATCCAAATCTGGGCTAGGAGAGCTAACAGCCAATAAGTCTTCTCTCTCTCTCTCTTTTTCTTTTACAGTGTACATGTAAATCCCTGTGCATATATTACAACAAGTGATGTGTTTTAATACTTAAAAGGGACTGAATGGTCTTATAAAACTGGAAATGTCACAATAAACTCTAGGGATGCCCAGCTCTCAAAGTGATAGAAATGTTGCCTAATTTATGACACAGTTTAATATAGTAAGATGTATTATGGAAGACAATAACCTTTAATTCCCTTCCAATTTCAGCTTTCTGGGTAGTGTGGATATTGCAGTAAAGTCATGGACATTCTTCATCACATCTATTAAAGTGCAGTTTTTGCCGTTTCATTTTGTGAACTTTCATTTTCCTATGCAATGAATAAAAGACTTCAGCTCCAGAATTATAGCTATGCCCTGGCATGGACTTTGACATGTGACTTGGAATGGCAATGAGAGAATAAAGCAGCCAGTTATCTCATGAGCCAGTATGTTATTGACTGTTATCCGAGAGACCTGACAGACTAGGCTCTGAAGGAAGCCAGCTACGTGCCTCAGTGTCTGAGAGAATCTGCCATACTGAGTCTCGTGGACTACAATACACAGGTTAGTGCTGATGACTATGATGAGTTGGGCATTAATTCTTCAACGAGCAGTCGGCTGAGGTCCATGTGTAGCCCCGGCAGTCACAAGAGACACGATATTATTTAAGACAATGCTTTGATTTACAGTGTCATTTGCCTCCCATGGGTCTTTCATTGCAGCTGTTTGATGACTTGAATGAAGATATAGGGATTGGAGAAGTTGATTTTTTTTCATCTTTAGATGAAGTGGATGGGCAATACTTAAAATTTCAGCCCAGGGCAACAAACTTGCTAATGGGATATAGTAATACACAAAGATGGCTGCATTAGCACTGTAGATTGGGTGGAGTAAAATTAGAACAACTAGCCAAGAAATTCTGGCCTCCCTGGTATGATATGGACTTGTGCCACTGCATGAAACCCTAGCAAATAAGAATCTACCATGCAATGAGTTGGATCACAACAACAACATACAAAAAATGGCTGAGATACAATGAATTGGACATACAAACTGCCATGATAGAGCTTTATGACCTACAGAGGCCCATATTAATATCCAAAAGGCATTATCCAGCCTGACCTATCAGCTGTGGTTAACAGATACACACACCTAGCTATGGTCTGACTTCCTATCCAAAACAGTTAACAGTCTAGCCCAGAGGATACAAAGGAGACAGTTCAAAGCACACTCAACAGAGATGCAGCAGACGGTCATAGCTGATTGTTGATGCAAGGCCAGAAGAAAGAAGCAGGATAGCAATGAGGTGCTTTGAGAGAGGATAGCATGGCTAAAGGCTCAGATTTGGAAGGAGAGAAGTGGATGCAAGGAGTGCTGAGGACAGATGAATGGGTAGGGTCTGAGTAAGGATCCACAAGACTGCCTTGACCAAGAGGCAGGACCAGAAGTGAAGATTTTAAAGGGAACAGTGAAAAATTTCAACTTGATGGATCTGGTCAACAATAAGATACAACGGCCAATGCCCCTCTCAATGTGATCAACTATTGTGCATTAAACTAACGTGTAGATTTACAAAAAGAGATCTGTTTCTTGCTAGTTTGACGAGCTTGCTGAATGCCAAATGACTAATAAATAAATACACATCATGAGATTTCAATAACTGTAACAAACATTGGGATGATCTAGTGAGACCTTTTGTAAAGCACAGACCACAGAACTTCTTAAAAATAATTCCTAGGGCAGATATTTTAGAAAACTATCCAATCTTGATTTAAAATGATCAGCAATGGAGAAACCACCATGACCCTTGCTAAATTAAGCCAATGGTTAAGTATCCCCACTGTCAAAAATTTACACCCTAATTCCTCTCTGAATTTTTCTCACTTCAACTTCCAGCCATTGGATCGGGTTACACCTTTCTCTGCTAGACTGCAGAGCCCATTATTAAATGTTCGTTCCCCAGGTAGATATTTACAGACTGTGATCACATCACCCCTTAATTGTCTCATTGTTAAGCTACACAGACGGAGCTCTTTGCATGTTTTCTAATCTTTAATCATTCTCATGGCTCTTCTCTGAACCTTCTCCAATTTGTTAACATCCTTCTTGAATTGTCAGCCTGAGAACCAGTCACCATATTCCAGCAGCAGTCATATCAGAACCAAATACAGAGGTCTTAAAAATGGTTATTTACCTTCTCGTAACTATTGCTCTTTGAGATGTGTTGCTCATGTCCTTCCATGTACGTATGTGTGCACCATGTGCATGGAAGATCAGAAAGTTTTTCCCTCAGATTTTTGCTCTAACAAAATCCGCATCATCTCTGGCCTGCTATGCTATGGCACAGTGTATAGTAAAAGTGTGAACCAAGGACCAGGTGGTCACCCTGAAAATGTCCAGGATGGTCACCTGAGCAACAAAGGCTGTAGATGAGGCCTGAGCTCTAGTACAGTGGGCCGTATGCAGGGGAGCTGGTAATTAGACCCATTCATAGCAAACTTTAATACAGGAAGTGATCCAAGAGGTGATATGGTGGGCAGAAACTGAGAGGCCCTTCATTCCATTGGCTACTGAGATAAAAATCCGTGGAGATTTACGGAAGTGCTTTGTTAAGTCTAAATAAAAAGCTAAGGCACGTTGTACATCTAAAGTATGTAGATCCTGTTATTTCCCTGAAGTATGCAGTTTAGAATCATAGAATAGTAGAACTGGACGGGACCTTGAGAGATCTACAAGTCCAGTCCCCTGCCCTCATGGCAGGACCAAGAACCATCTAGACCATCCCTGATAGATGTCTGTCTAACTTGCTCTTAAATATCTCCAATGATGAAGATTCCACAACCCCCCTAGGCAATTTATTCCAGTGTTTAGCCACCATGACAGTTAGGAAGTTTTTCCTAATGTCCAACATAAGCCGCCCTCACTGCAATTTAAACCCATTGCTTTTTGTCCTATCATGAGATGCCAAGGAGAACAATTTTTCTCCCTCCCCTTGTAACACCCTTTTAGATTCTTGAAAACTATTATCATGTCCCCTCTCGGTCTTCTCTCTTCTAGACTAAACAAGCCCATTTCTTTCAGTCTTCCCTCATAGGTCATGTTTTCTAGACCTTTAGTCATTTTTGTTGCCCTTCTCTGGGGCTTCTCCAGTTTCTCCACATCTTTCTTGAAATGTGGCACCCAGAACTGGACACAATACTCCAACTGAGGCCTAATCAGTGCACAGTAGAGTGGAAGAATTACTTCTTGTGTCTCTCACAACCTCCTGTTAATGCATCCCAGAACCATGTTATCGTGTTTGCTTTTTTTGCAACTTTGTTACACTGTTGGCTCATATCTAGCTTGCGGTCTACTATGACCCTCTAGATTCCTTCCTGCAGTACTCCTTCCTAGACCATCGCTTCCCATTCTGTATGTGTAAAACTGATTGTTCCCTTCTAAGTGGAGTACTTTGCATTTGTCCTTATTAAACTTCATCCAGTTTACCTCAGATGAATTTTTGAGTTTGTCCAGATCATTTTGAATTTTGAACATATCCTCCAAAGCACTTGCAAACCCCTCCCAGCTTGGTACCATCTGAAAATTTCATAAATGTATTCTCTATGCCATCATTTAAAACATTGATGAAGATATTGAACAGAGCCAGTCCCAAAACAGATCCCTGCGGAACTCCACTTGTTATGCCCTTCCAGTATGACTGTGAACCATTAATAACTACTGACTGAGAATGGTTATCCAGCCAGTTATGCACCCACCTTATAGTAGCCCCATCTAGGTTGTATTTCCATAGTTTATTGATAAAAAGGTTATATGAAATCATATCAAATACCTTACTACAGTCTAGGTATACCACATCCACTGCTTCTCCCTTATCTACAAGACTTGTTATCCTATCAAAGACAGCTATGAGATTGGTTTGACATGATTTGTTCTTTACAAATCCATGCTGGCTGTTAACTATCACCTTATCTTGCAGATGAATTCCTTAATTACTTGCTCCATTATCTTCCCGGCACTGAAGTTAAACTGACTGGTCTGTAGTTTTCTGGATAGTTCTTATTTCCCTTTTTATAAATGGGCACTATATTTGCTCTTTTCCAGTCTTCCGGAATCTCTCCTGACTTGCATGACTTTTCAAAGATGATTGTTAAAAGACCCAGATGCCTCCTCTATCAGCTATGTGAGTATTCTATTTTAGGACAGAACACGGGCAAAAATATATCTTTGTTAACATGGAATTAGGACACTGCCTTGGGCAGGAACGCGGGATGTGGGCAAAGCCTGACCTTATCTTTAAAGAAAATAGTAGTGGATGGATTGGAGGTGAGAGCTTAAAGCTCAGATATTCATCTGGTGGATGTGATCACCACCAAAAAGGAAACCTTGCATGAGAGGTGTAGCAGTGAGCACATCACCAATGGCTCGAAGGGAGCTTTTCAAGGACCAGATTAAGGTCCCATGGGGGAAGAGGTTGGCGGACATGTGGGTATAGCCTGTTCAGACCCTTGAGGAAACAGTGAACCATGGGGTTTGCGAAAACTGACTTGTACTAGGAACCCAAGTGGAAGATGGAGATGGCTGCAGGGCACACATTGACTGATGAAGATAACCCCTGAGTTCTAAGGGCCAAAACATAGTGGAGGACAGAGGGAATAGGAGCATCCATAGCGGGGATGCCCTGCTAGGCAGTCCAGATGGAAAACCGTTTCCATTTTGCCAGGTATGTAGCTCTAGTAAAGCGTTTTCTACTCCCCAAGAGAACCCTCTGAACCTGCTCCAAGCACTAATGCTCTCGGCCTTTCAGATGATCGAAAAGAGATGGTTCACAATGGCGACTGGTACTCTGTCCCTGGGCATCCCTTCAAAGTCCCAACCTCAGGCCCAGGGATTTGCTGGAAGGCCCAGCCCCTTGGGCAGATGACGACTGGGAATGGTGCCCGCCAGTCCTGCTACCAGAATTTCTGCCTCTCCATCTGTGGAAATTGGGCCTAGAAACCTGCTGGAAAGGGACGTGATGGAGGCCGGGGATTAAGGGAGCATCTCTGGGGGGCGGGACTATGGATCCCCAGGGATTTTAGCATGGTCCTAAAATCCTTCAATCTATGCAAAGAGTTATCTGTCTGCTCTGAGAAAAGGCCCACCCCCTTAAAGGGCAGGTCCTGAATCATGTCTACACCTCTGTTGGGATGCCGGAGACCTGGAGCCAGGAGGTCCATCTTCTTAGCCTCCTTATTTTGGGGGGTTGGGCCTGGTTGCCCCTGGCACTCTCTATGGTTAGTGACCTGCACCATGTGAGGGACAGGAGAACAGGTGCTTATGGCCTACTTGGGGACCACTCACTTGCCAGTCGGTGGAATCAAGGCAGGAGTCTACCATAAAGATTTGGTTATCTTGCTCACCATCTTATTCAGGGAGAGCATCACCCTGGTCAGGGTCTCAGCATTAAGAACATTCACTGTAGGGTCAGAGTCCTCAGATACCAGTTCCATCTGAACCCCCCAGACTCTGGGCCAAGTGTTTCAAGAGGTCCTGGTGGGCCCATGAGTCCATGGAGGGCATCGATGGTGCAGACCCTGCGAATGCCTCATTGGGGAATGAAGAGGAGGACATCTAAGGGTATGCTCCTCCAGTTCCTGGTGCTCCAAGTCCTGTGAGGCCAGTAACTGGTCCTGACCCACCTCAGGAGGTTGGTTCTGCTACCCCTTCCAGAGCTGGTCTGTGCAAAACCTTGCAGACAGCATGTGACCGATCAGACAGTGGGAATAGGGAAGTTGGGTTGCAGGTGGGGGAACCTGAGGACCCAAATAGGCAGAGCTTGGATGAGAGGGACCACATCCCTGGGCCTGGTGATATGCCCAAGGGATCCAGGAAGGCCACTGGACAGGGCCTGCCCTTGGGGAGGCCAGTATGGCTGGGAACGGTGTTGAGAGAAGGAGTGGTGCTGGGAGCAAGTTCTCAAGGCCATGCCCTGGAGATAAGTGACTTGACATCAAAGTCAGAGGAGTACTCTGAGGTGGACCAGAGTGGTGCAGAGCCAGGGAGCAATGCTGGGGAACATGCCTAACCGTAAACTCGTGTTTGCCCCAGTGCCAGACCAGAGGAGGAGGCATCATCTGCTTTGGAGCAACATCTAGTGATGGGACAATCGAAGTGGTCAGTATGGTGGATCCAGCCATAGCAGGCGGTGCCAGAGCCAGTCCAGAAGGGCCAGTGCTGAGGTCCTTCTATGGCTGTACCAAGTTCTGTCCGTTGGTGCCAGGGCTTTGGTTTGGGTCACACGAGAGTCCTGATGGCACCCTGGGCCCGGGAGAGAGGCTGGTGAGGAAATCCATTCAATGAACTTCCCAGCAGCCTTGAAAGTATCCGGGGTCACGGGCTGGTCTACTTCGGCCAAATCATCCTCTGGCCTTGGGTCTCGAGCTGTGCTCGACTGGTGTCAAGAGGACACAGGAACTGAGGGCCTTAGCACCATGGCTTCAGTGGCAGAGTGTCCCACCTGGGGACAGTCTGGGCACATGACATGACAGAGCTCTGCCCCTGCTGGATCTCCGTTTCTTCTGCAGCACCAGAGATTGAGAATGGTGCCAAGCAGCAGTGCGTCACAGTACTGTGGAGGCCCTGGACAGGCGGGGGATCTTCCGTACCGATGCCAGCATGCCCTGGATCACTGGTGCAGAGTCAGCACCTGGTGCTGAACAGAGAGATGACTCCATCAAGAGAATCTGAAGGCACGAGTCCCTCTCCCTCTTGATACAGGGTATGAAACCGCAGCAGATCGTACAGTTGACCAAAAGGTGCACTCCTCCCAGGCGCTTAAGGCACTCATCATGCTGGTCACCACAGGCCATGGCTTAAGGCAATAAAAGCAAGACTTAAAGCCCAATGCGAAGGACAAAGGGACATGAGAGTGAACCCTTAACTATTTACACTGCTAACACGTGACTGACTACTTAAGAGTAAGGCTAAAATGACAACGACATTTGAACTATGAAGACTGCTAAGGCTCACTTGCAGAGCAAGCAAGAAATGTTCCAACGCCTGTGGTGGGCAGTAAGAAGGAACTGAGGGGGCAGTGAGCCACCAGCGGGGGTATATATACATGCACATGCAGGTGCCACTCTAGGGGGCTCTCCTGCCGGCGCAAAAGGTACCGCTGAAAGAAAAGCCTTCCAACAGTCCATGCACGTGGTGCACACACACCTACATGGAATGCACATGAGCAATCACTCGAAGAAAAACCCCTTTATACTGTAATAATAAACAAATGTAATGATATTTTTCCATTTACTTTTTAGAATTACTAAGCTACAACTGCATGCACCAGACTCCTAGCTCCCAGAACTGTCTTCCAAGAAGCGTGGAAACTGGATTGTAAATTACTGCCAGTTGGGAGTATAGGCACTGAAGTATAGAAAAATACTCCTCTTCTGAGATCATGGAACAAAGTCCAATCTTCTTTCTTCACACCTCATCACACTGATGGTAACTTGAAGGTATTTCCCATTTACAAATTAATACTATATCTTAGACTAAACAAACTCCAAGCATTTAGTAGATCCAAATGTTATTACTGAGCTTATAGGAGTCAGCATCCACACTATTTACCAAACACTTTGCAGCTTCCCATAGCTTTACAAACACTGTGATCCCTAGTCTACACGAGGGAGTTATTTCGAAATAAGTCCCCTTATTTCAAAATAACAAGTGGAGCGTCCACATTACCAAGCCCATTATTTCAAAATAATAGGATGGTTATTTCAAAATAACAACACCTGCTTCCCTTGAGGAATAAAGCTTATTTCAAAATAATTATTTTGAAATAGTGGTAGTGTGGATACTCCAGTGACACTATTTCGAAATAACGACTCCCCAGAGTAATTCAAACTAATTACTCCCCAGTGCTTCCTGGGGCCCTAAGTCAAGGTAGTGCATCCACATTAACGGAGCCTGCCTCGGACCAATTTCGAGGCTTCCCTGGAGTGTGGATGCACTATTTCAAAATTATCATCTTGGGAATTTTTATTTTGAAATAAGTTATTTCAAAATAATTTCCTAATGTAGACATGCCTGACCGACTTGGTTGTAAGCCAGTGTAAGTCTTTTGAAACAATGAGGGAAGTGCTGGATCACATCAGGTCTTGATCTGGTCCATTAACTAATTAATCTTCCCAACCTTCTATGAGGTACGGTAGTATAGTCATCACCACAGTACAGATGGGAAAAATTGAGGCAGAGAGGTTTATTGATCTGACCAAGGACAGAAAAGGAGGGTCAGTTTCAGAAGAGGCATTAGAACACAATTGCTCCTGGCTCTCATTCCCATGAGCTCCTAGGGGGAAAAATCCCTCAGATCATGGAAATTCACAGCCCTAGAATAGAAAAGGCAGAATGGCCAACTCCCCAAAACCTCTGACTCAGGCACCCAGCTAAAAGGAAACAACAGCACCAGGCAGTAAAACAAACTGCTGACATGTAACTAGTGCAAATACATAGACACGCTACTGTTTAAAGACACAGCAGACAAATAAATAAGCGAGGGTCTGTTACAAAAGCAGCAACAACTGGCTGCTAATTAGTCACATTCCCCCTCAACAGGGCATCACTAGCATGGCAGAGAACATCTCATGGAAATTAAATTCTTAAAAAATCCTACTGCAATCCGTCCCTCAACAGCCCCTTCTTTCCTCTCCCCTCTTGGTTTTTTATTTATTGTAATTACTTTAGTAATAAGATTTGTTTCCTTGTTATTATATATATTACTGTTCACAGCAACCACAACAAAAAAATAATAGCTGGGAAGAGTTATGTTGTTTATTTATCTCCTTTGCTGTTACTGGGCTGCCAGGAAAGGGGAGAAGGGTGCTTGGGGGAGGGAGTATTCAGGAAAAGCAGTAAATAGAGGAAAGCATGTTCCTGAGAAGCAAAGATATATGGGAGCACACTGACAGAGGAGGAGACACTGGTAATAAGTGAATAAAGCAAATAATTCAAGGGGCAAGGCGGTGCCAGCAGATAGAGAACAGAATAAATAACACCTGGCTGGAAGTATAGGTAGAAGGCAGTATCATGGCTCTAGTATCTTTGGCCCAAAGCCATCGACTACACAGGGATTCTTACTTGGGGGATGCTGTGGGAGGACTGTGACCTCAGCACAGTGCAAAGGGATAGGTTTAAGCTGGGATGTTCCCCATGACTTGCTGGCTATTGCTCCACACAAACAGGCCTCTATTAGTGATCTAATGGGGAATCCTTCTTAGCTCTCAGTAGCAATACCAGGGTCCATTTCACTCCACAGGAAACAGGCACAGATGAGCAAGCTGCCCCAAATCCCTATTCCACCAGGTGAAGTGGTACTGACTGGTACAGTCCCCCAAAATGAGTGGAAACAGCATGGAAGTGGTCAAGGTCAGTCTGCCTAGGAAATATGTTGATTCAAGTGCCTCTGCTGGGTAGCTTCAACTGGAGGAGAGCCCATAGCCTCTAGATGGCCTTTAAAGCTGCCTTGCCATGGTAGAATCCCTGGGGAAAGGCAGCAGTCATATCATTACCCATGCCGAATCTCCCCTCCACAGGAGAATCTCTGTAGAGTTTACACCTGCTTTTCATGCCTCCTGCCAAAGCACTGTATCTCAGATATTTTCCATGCTGGACACATTCCCACTAGCAGAGGCGAATACACACATAACCTAACGTCACCCTTAGTCCTCCAGTAAGCGAGCACCTTAATCCATACTCTCAAACACCTAAAGTAGCCTTCTAAGTGACAACGTGCAAGGTGAGGGGGAATAATCCTGCTGTATGCTCCTTTCTTCATCCCCTACCTGCTGATCTCCTGTAAGAGAAACCTTCTCACTGTACCAATTAATGACACTACTCTTAAACAGCCCCTTGTGATCCAGAACTACAGAAACCTTGCAGCTCACCCACTCCATACTGCATCACATACCCATTTACACTCATGGGGTATGTCTACACTACAGCGCTAATTCGAACTAACTTAGTTCGAATTAGTTAATTCGAACTAAGCTAATTCGAACTAACGCATCCAGACTAAAAAACTAGTTCGAATTAGCATTTTGCTAATTCGAACTAGCTTGTCCACACAGAGTGGACCCTGAACCGGGGTTAAGGATGGCAGGAAGCAGTGCCGGCAGGGTATCAGATGAGGACTTAGAGCGTGGAGCTGCTGTCTCAGGCTAGCCGAGGGCTGTGCTTAAAGGGTCCCGACCCACACCCCAGACAGACAGTTCTCAGGGGTGCCCTGCTTGCAAAGCAGTCCTGGCTTGGATTGCCCGGAGTACCCACACTGGGCACATCACAGCACTCGGCCATCAACCCGGCTGCACTTGCCGCAGGCTGCCATCTCGGGAGAGGGGACAATCGGGGAGCTGCAGAAGAGCTTCCACCCCCAGAAGCCTGCAGAGCCAGCCCAGTCCTCCCCATCGGGGGCTCATACCCCATTCCTCCCTCACCTCCTTCCACTTACCACTCCCTAGCCCTCCCCCCCTTCCTGATGTACAAAATAAAGGACAATTGTGTTCAAAAATAGAATCTCTCTTTATTGAACAAAACTGGGGGAGACTGGGAAAAGGAGGTGGGAGAGGGGAAGAGAGAGGGTGGGAGAGGGGAGGGCAACTACAATGATCAGGGGTTTGGAACAGGTCCCATATGAAGAGAGGCTAAAGAGACTGGGACTTTTCAGCTTAGAAAAGAGGAGATGGAGGGGGGATATGATAGAGGTCTATAAAAGCATGAGTGGGGGTGGAAATGGTGCATACAAAAAGTTCTTCATTAGTTCCAATAATAGAAGGACTAGAGGACATCAAAGGAAAGGAATGGGTAGCAGGCTTCAAACTAGTAACAGAAAGTTGTTCTTCACAAAGCGAAGAGTCAACCTGTGGAACTCCTTGCTGCAGGAGGCTGTGAAGGCTAGAACTAGAACAGAGTTTAAAGAGAAGTGAGATAAAGTCATGGAGGTTGGGTCCATGGAGTGCTATTAGCCAGGGGGTAGGAGTGGTGTCCCCGCCCAAAGTTTGTGGCAGGCTGGAGAGGGATGGCACGAGACAAATGGGCTTGGTCACTGTCTTCGGTCCATCCCCTCCAGAGTCCCTAGGGTTGGCCGCTGTCGGCAGACAGGCTCCTGGGCTAGATGGATCTTTGGTCTGACCCAGTACGGCCATTGTAAGCTCAGGGCTGAGGGTCGGGGGTCTCAGTGGACCACCTTGATTTTCATGCACACCTGCTCCTGGGTGGCCAGGCTGGCAGCTCTCCTGCCCTAGACGGCCACTTTCCTGTGCCTAGTGCGGAGGTCGGGGACGAGGTCCACGATGTCCGCACTAGACCAGGCGTGTGCCCGCCTCTTGCCCCGGGAGCCTCCAGCCTTGTCCCGGGAAGAGGGGGAGGGTTAGGGTTAGGGTTAGGCTGGGTGCTGGCAGGCTTGCACCTGGCACGGGCACCATAGCCAGCCCGTGCCCCTTTAAGGGCTCCGGGGCTGGGAGGGGGGCATACGAGTTTCCCTGGTGTTGGCCAAAGTGGCCACCAGGGAAAGCTGGGGAGGGCTAGCCTCCCACTAGTTCGAATTAAGGGTCTACACACCCCTTAATTCGAACTAGTAAGTTCGAACTAGGCTTAGTCCTCGTAGAATGAGGTTTACCTAGTTCGAACTAAGCGCTCCGCTAGTTCGAATTAAGTTCGAATTAGCGGAGCGCTTGTGTAACGCCTATCAAAGTTAATTTGAACTAACGTCCGTTAGTTCGAATTAACTTTGTAGTATAGACATACCCATGTACATGTAACATAGCTGGACTGCTGAAAGCCTTCACTGTATATTTGCAGAGTGCTTGTCACATATTGGTGCACACAATATTTTATTAAGAGAAATAAATTCCCATTCAATTCCCCTGCCAGGAGAGGAGTCACTGGGGATGAGAAGAAAGACGTGCTTTTGTTATCCCTTTCTGAGCAGAAAGCGGTAAAGGGGTAAGCAGTGAGGTACTAAAGTTTGCAGATGATACCAAAGTGTTTAGGACAGTCAAGACAGAAGCAGACTGTGAGGGACTCCAAGAAGATCTCACCAAACTGAGTGATTGAGTAACAAAATGGCAAATGAAATTTAATGTGGATAAGTGTAAAGTAATGCACATCAGGAAAAATAACCCCAACTATACGTACAGTATGATGGGGTATGTCTACACTACAAAGTTAGTTCGAACTAACGGACGTTAGTTCGAACTAACTTTAATAGGTGCTACACTAGCGCTCCGCTAGTTCGAATTTGAATCGAACTAGCGGAGCGCTTAGTTCGAACTAGGTAAACCTCATTTTACGAGGACTAACGCCTAGTTCGAACTAGCTAGTTCGAACTAAGGGCTGTGTAGCCCTTTAGTTCGAACTAGTGGGAGGCTAGCCCTCCCCAGGTTTCCCTGGTGGCCACTCTGGCCAACACCAGGGAAACTCTATGCCCCCCTCCCGGCCCCGGACCCCTTAAAGGGGCACGGGCTGGCTACGGTGCCCGTGCCAGGTGCAAGCCTGCCAGCACCCAGCTAGCAGACCCTGCACCTGGCACGGCACAGAGCCACCCACCCGATGCCCCCCAGCCCACCCCCTCTTGCCGGGACCAGGCTGGCGGCTCCCGGGAGCTTGCCCTGGACCGCAAGAGGCGGGCACCTTCCTGGGCTAGTGCGGACATCGTGGACCTCGTCCACGATCTCCGCACTAGGCACAGGAAAGTGGCTGTCTAGGGCAGGAGAGCTGCCAGCCTGGCCACCCAGGACCAGGTGTGCATGAAAATCAAGGGGGTCCACTGAGACCCCCGACACTGAGCCCTGAGCTTACAATGGCCGTCCTGGGTCAGACCAAAGGTCCATCTAGCCCAGTAGCCTGTCTGCCAACAGCGGCCAACCCTAGGGACCCTGGAGGGGATGGACTGAAGACAATGACCAAGCCATTTGTCTCGTGCCATCCCTCTCCAGCCTTCCACAAACTTTGGGCAGGGACACCACTCCTACCCTCTGGCTAATAGGACTCCATGGACCCAACCTCCATCACTTTATCTCACTTCCCTTTAAACTCTGTTCTAGTTGTAGCCTTCACAGCCTCCTGCAGCAAGGAGTTCCACAGGTTAACTATTTGCTTTGTCAAGAACAACAACTTTCTCTTACTAGTTTCAAGCCTGCTACCCATTCCTTTCCTTTGGTGTCCTCTAGTCCTTCTTTATGGGAACTCAGGAAGAACTTTTCTGAATGCACCCTCTCCACCCAACCCCTGCTTTTAGAGACCTCTATCCTGTCCCCCCTCCGTCTCCTCTTTTCTAAGCTGAACAGTCCCAGTCTCTGTAGCCTTTCTTCATCTGGGACCTGTTCCCAACCCCTGATCATGTTAGTTGCCCTCCCCTCTCCCAGCCTTTCTCTTCCCCTCTCCCACCTCCTTTTCCCAGTCTCCCCCAGTTTTTTTCAATAAAGACAGAGTCAATGTTGGAAGAAACGTTATCTTTATTTTGTACATCAATAAGAAGAGGGGCTAGGGAAGGGTAAGTGGAAGGAGGTGAGGGAGGAATGGGGTACGAGCCCCCGATGGGGAGGACTGGGCTGGCTCTGCGGGCTTCTGGGGGTGGAAGCTCTCCTGCAGCCCCCCAATTACTCCCTCTCCCCAGATGGCAGCCTGCAGCAAGTGCAGCCGGGCTGATGGCCGAGTGGTGTGATGTGCCCAGTGTGGGCACTCCAAGCCAGAACTTCTTTGGAAGCGGGGCACCCCTTAGAACTGTGTGTCCGGGGTGGGGGTCGGGACCCTTTAAGCGCAGCCCTCGGCTAGCCTGAGACAGCATCTCCATGCTCTAAGTCCTCCTTTTATGCCCTGCCGGCACTGCTTCCAGCCATCCTTAAGCCCTGTTCAGAGTCCACTCAATGTGGACTTACTAGTTCGAACTAGCAAAACGCTAGTTCGAACTAGTTTTTAGTTCTAGACGCGTTAGTTCGAACTAGCTTAGTTCGAATTAACTAATTCGAACTAAGTTAGTTCGAACTAGCGCTGTAGTGTAGACGTACCCTCGGGGGCTAATTTGGCTATGACAAATCAGGAAAGAGATCTTGGAGTTATCGTGGACAGTTCTCTGAAAACCTCCACACAGTGTGCAGCGGCGGTCAAAAAGGTAAATAGGATGCTAGGAATTATTAGGAAAGGGATAGAAAATAAGACCCAGAATATCTTACTGCCCCTGTATAAAACTATGGTACACCCACGTCTTGAATACTGTGTACAGATGTGGTCTCCTCACCTCAAAAAAGATATTTTAGCTTTGGAAAGGGTTCAGAAAAGGGCAACTAAAATGATTAGGGGTTTGGAACGGGTCCCATATGAGGAGAGGTTAAAGCAACTGGGACTTTTCAGTTTAGAAAAGAGGAGACTGAGGGGGGATATAACAGAGGTCTATAAAATCATGAGTGGTGTGGAGAGGGCTGATAAAGAAAAGTTATTTATTAGTTCCCTAAATAGAAGAACTAGAGGACACCAAATGAAATTAATGGGGAGCAGGTTTAAAACTAATAAAAGAAAGTTCTTCTTCACACAGTGTGTAGTCAACCTGTGGAACTCCTTGCCAGAGGAGGCTGTGAAGAATAGGACTATAACAGAGTTTAAAGAGAAGCTAGATAATTTCATGGAGGTTAGGTCCATAAAAGGCTATTAGCCAGGGGATAAAATGGTGTCCTTGGCCTCTGTCTGTCAGAGGCTGGAGAGGGATGGCAGGAGACAAGTCGCTTGATGATTGTCTTTGGTCCACCCTCTCTGGGGCACCTGGTGCTGGCCACTGTCAGCAGACAGGATACTGGGCTAAATGGACCTTTGATCTGACCCAGTACGGCCGTTCTTATGTTCTTATATTCTAGCACCCTGCTATGAAATCAAGGCATAGGCTTCCAAAGGAAGTTAGAAACCCCATCATATGGGATATTTAGAGATCCAGTAAATGTGCGGTAGGATACAGTCCTGCACTAGCCATGGAAGTGACCTAACAAGGCTTTTCTCTTTCTACCTTTCTATGATTATCTAGGATCTCAAACCCTGACACTTTAGCTTCAGTGACACATGGGGTTGCCAATTCTCCCAGACCAGACACACCAAACACCGTTTGCAGCAAAGGCATCTGATCCATCCAGTCTAATCAAGTTGAGAACCATATTGATGCAATCAGTGAAGAGCCATAACTCAGCTGGGATGGAGAAAGCAGCCTGGATAAAATAGGACCCAATCAGTGATGGGGGGGGGGGAGAGGGAGGGGGAGGGGGAGGGGGAGGGGAAAGGACAGAGACAGAGACAGAGACAGAGACAGAGAGTGTGTGTGTGTGTAAAACAGAAGCAGGACAATCTGTGGCTAAAAACCAAAAGAGCAAATCAGAACTCCTGGGCCTCATTCCTATCTCAGTCACTGACTTATTCATGTAACTTCTCCATGTTTCACTTTTGCTACTGCTAAAACATGAGTTAATACTGAGTTAATACTGGCTCACACAGTTAGGAAGGCTTCCTTGTCTAAACAATGTTTCGAGTTCCTAAAATGGATAATGTCTCTGAAAAGCCAACTGTTCGTATGCTTCTTTAGTTCAAGACCCGGAGAGAGAACAATGGGAAAGAGAGAGGCAGGTGTTAGAGAAGAGAGAGGGGTAGTACAGACGGAGGAAAGGAAAAGAAAGAAGTTAGAAATGCTGGACATTGGCAGGGTCTGGTCACACACTGGTAATAGTGGCCACATTTGTGAGTATGTCTACGCAGCAGGGCTAAAGTCTAAATAAGCTACACAACTTGAGCTACGTCAGTTGTGTAGCTTGAGTTGAAATAGCTTATTTTGGCTTTTGGCGCTGTCTACACAGCAGGAAATCCAAATTCAAGAAAGAGCACTTTTCATCAAGCTTCCTTTATTCCTCATAAAATGAGGGTTATGGGAGTCAGAGTAAGCAGTTCGACATTATTTTGACAATATGTTGAAATAACTGCGTTTAGTGTAGACATGGACTATGTTATTTCAGAATAACATCAGTTATTCCAAAATAACACTGCTGTGTGTACGTACCCTGAGGGGCAGAGATGGGAAGGGGAAATGAGGGGATGAAACATGAACAAAGAATCCACAGGTTTTTTTGTGCTGGTTTCATGTGGAGTATTTTTAAAACTAGCGCATTTCCCTGGAAGTTCCCACCTATAGCTTGATCTATGATCCTGCAATGCTGAATCATTTTTAATTTAATGCTTCTGGGAAGTGGGGAGGAAAAAAACCCATCAAGCACAGGCACAGTTGGCAAGCACTGGGTATTAACATTTGGCAGCATTTATTATTGCTGTTTATGGTGATATAAATTAGGTTTATACTGATATAATTAATAACCCTAAATTTAAGTATAATAAATAGCAATATTTATCTACAACTGCAGTGTCTGGAGAAGCCCTGCAAGAACACAAAATGCTGACTACTTCTTTGTGAGTGTGAGCACATGAAGGCAGTGAGCGAGAATGTGAGCGTGTGTTAGGGAAGCAGATGTGTGCGACTGTACATGAGTTGTGGGTGTGGACTATTTATGAGAGTAACACAAGCTCATATGCAAGATAGTACAGGTTGAACCTGTCTGGTCCAGCACTCTCAGGATCTGACTGGTGCCGAATCAAAGAATTTGCTGGACCACGGGAGGTCAATATTCTCTAGCAGCATTATCAACACTTCCATGGCTTGCTGGGCCCTTAGAAGACACGTGGGGTAAATTAGAGCTAAATAACAGCACAGTACATTGACAGTCAGGATTGGTGGCTATAAACAAGCTTTATGGGACTGTGAGAAATTTAGCCACAATCATGGTAAGTGGACATCCAGCTAACAAAATTCATGCCAGACTACAGGTGTTGCCAGACCAGAATGTGCTGGATTAGAGAGATTCAACTTGTAGAGTGTCACACAAGATGTCAACATAGCATGCAACTGTATGTCAGCACGTGTCCCTGGGAAGGAGCTTATGAGTGGCTGTGTGTAAATGAAATTCCATGTACCAGTCCACAGTCTGAGTCTCTTAGGATATGTCTACACTAGCCCCCTAGTTCGAACTAGGGAGGCTAATGTAGGCATTCAAAGTGGCAAATGAAGCCTGGGATTTAAATATCCCGGGCTTCATTTGCATCTTCCCGGGTGCCACCATTTTTAAATGTCCCTTAGTCCGAACTCCGTGCCCGCGGCTACACACGGCATGGAGTAGGTAGTTCGAATTAGGACCTCGTTCCACTAATGTGGCCATAATTAAGTCTATTCCAATTTCCCTTGAAGGCCCTGATTCAGGACATATTGCGCAGCTCTGACAGTAGTAAGTCTAGTTTGAGACTACAGCACAGATTTCAGCCCAAGTGACAGATGAAAGGATTTTTTTTAGCAATTTTGAGACATTTCAGTTAGCCTATTTTAAGTTACACAACTGTAAATCTAGCATGTTTCTTAGCTGGTTTTGTGTGGGAGTGTGGCTTGTTGCCTTTGAACAAGTCAAACTACTGCAAACTATTTACAACATTGAGTTTAGGCAGTTTTGAAGAGACATTATACAAATCTCCAAGCAGTGTTACAGAATTTTCATCCACAGATTTCAAATGCTTTGTAGAGGTGGGAGCATTAGCATCCCCATTCTGGGGAGGGAGAGTGAAGCTAAAGTGCAGAGAGGTCACAGAGCAAATTAGTAGGGGTACGTCTGGACTACAGGCTTTTGTTGACAGAAGTTTTGTCGACAGATACCGTCAACAAAGCTTCTGTCGACAAAGAGCGTCTAGATTATATCCAGTTCTGTCGACAAAGCAAGCTGCTTTGTCAACATGACAGTGTAGATGCAATAACGCCTTCTGTCGACAGAACTGTCGACAAAAGGCGTTATTCCTCGTAGAATGAGGTTTATAGCCGTCGACAAAACTGCCGAGTTTTGTCGACGTTATGTCAACAGAACTCAGCGGCAGTGTAGACGCAGGTATAGCTTTGTCGACAAAAGTCCACTTTTGTCGACAAAACCCTATAGTCTAGACACACCCTAGGAGAGCCACAAGTAAAACCCAGGTATCTAGACCCAGATTTTACAATAAAGGGTGTACACTGCCTTCCTACAAGGTCACTCTCTGCCAGCCAATTCAAGATGGATGCTATTGCAGAATGAGTCTCACACGGTGCTCTCATTCTCTCTCCAATAGAGCCTTTATATTAGTTCTTTATTACTTTTGTTCATTTTTAGCTCAAATAATTTTTTAAAAAGCCATTCAAGACAGCTCCCCGGGCATGGAACGACCTACTGCCCACTTCTTGCCAAGAGCACTGATAAAGAATGTTTATTACTTTTCTTAAAAGATAACGCCAAATTAATCAGAGCTATCATTTGATTGGCTACATGCCTGGCTGCTGTTCTCTGGGAAAGGGTATAGAACAGTGCACTCAGACAAACACAACAAACAACACATAGTCATAGTCACATTTTCTTTCGGGTTTGAACAAAGCCAAGCTCAGCTGTGATGACTGTTGACACGCTATGTTTTTATACAAAGAGCATCCCCCTACACACAGACTTCATTTACAGTCAGTTCCAGAGCTGTGATTCCTTCTATTGCTCAAGGATGGGGCTAGATTGTAAAAACACTGAAAAGAATGAAGAACTGGGGAGGAGAGATGTTTCCCATCTCAGCCTCGTGCTGCCGGAGTGTAATCACATTACTGCATTCATGTCTGTGTTAGAGGAATATTTGCCACGTGTAACTTTCAGATCACATTAGCCAAAGCAAACAGCGAGGCCCTGCTTGTCTTGTTACTGCATGAGGCTTCTGGAGTGTGATTTTGCAGGGCCCTGCTGGGATGAGAGTGCTCTTCCATTGGGCTGGGTATGGCAGGGAGCCACGGGGGTGACAGTGCTGCTAGCAGGAGCCTTTTTTAAGTGCCACGCATTGGCATCCATCTCTATGACTGGCGATGAAGTATTATGCACGCTCTGATACCAAGGGAAGATGGGGGGAGGGGAGGAGGAGCTTCAAAGCACTGCAACAAAGAAAAAATAATCCTCTTTTAAATAAGGAAAGATGCTGAGATATGGGGACTAGAGCAGCATTAATCCATGGCACAGATTGTGGGGAGAAGGAGAGATGGATAGAAGTCTGTGCTTCCGAGGGGGGAAAATTTCCAATCACTCTGCTCATTAAAAAGCCACATCCAGGCAGGGATGCTCAAGGTAATCATCTCAATCAAATTGTCCTGGCTGGCACTTTCAAGAGCCTTCCAAAGAGCAGAGGAGAGCATTATTTCCTCCTGACCCTTTGGGTATAGGGCTGAGAGAGGAGGCAATGAAATGTGCGTGGGGGTGGAAGGGAGAATCCTGGCCCAGGAGAGGCAGGGAGTAGGGTATCAGACATGGAGGCATGTTTCAGAACCCTGTGATGGTGGAGAACAATGGAGGCTCAGGAGATGGGGTGGAGGTCCTGGAACAGACTGGTGATGCTTAGCTACCACAGACACTGTTGTACTGTCTGCAGAGCACCCATGATGGCATGAGAGCAGGGGAATGAAGGGAATAGTGGGGAAGCCATGGCAAAAGAAGCAGACAAGCTGAGAGAAATGCAAGATCCAAGAGCAGTTAGATTGGATTATCTTTGCGTTTTGTGTTTGTAACGCGCCTAGCACAATGAGGTCCAGCTCCATGATCAGGTTTCTAGGCACTGCCACACTATAAATAATACTAATTTGGCATTTGGGTCTAGAAGTCAATAGGCCTGGCTCCTAGTCCCACCTCTGCCACTAACCTGCTGTGTGACCCTGGTGTCACGTTACCGGATTTTGAGGGGAGCAGACAGATCACTGCTGCACCCATGGGGGGGGGGGATGTTGGCCCCAAAAGTGGCACAGAGGGGGGCCATGTGAGGTGTCAAATAGAAGCCTACTTTCTTCTGATTCCATATATGCTATTCATGTGATTGTGTAATGTCAGTATGTGAAGTTATAAGCATGTATTTTTGTGTGGATACCAAATGTTTCTCTATATGTGGTTGAACTATGGGCAAAGCAGCTCAGCCTATGGACATGCTAACAAGCAAAGGTCTGGAACAATAGCCCTCTATAGGCCAAGGACACACCTCAAGAGTGGTGACTCATCCCTAGGGGCTACCAGCAGGGAATACAGGGATAGGCCATGGGCCAGGTGACCTACTGTAGCCAAGAAGAGACCAAGAAGGAGGGATAAATAGGCCATGCGGCTGACTCCATCTTGGTACTCAGCTCAGCACTTCATCCCAGAGGCAGCAGTGCAGGGATCGAAGAGCTGGAAAGAACTGTGGACCCATCCTGATCCTAGGATGCGCAACAAGGACTTTTAAGCCAGCAGCTGTAACATCTCTGCTAGAGCCTGCATCAAGAACTGGGAGATTCGATGCATGTAATGTACTATCCTTTAACAACCTTACTCTCATGCTTTTCTTTATGGTAGTAATAAACCTTTAGATGTTAGATGCTAAAGGATTGGCTCAGTGTGATTTGTGGGTAAGATCCAGAGAGTAAATTGACCAGGGATCTGTGGCTGGTTTCTTGGAACCGGACAGAACTTGTTTGGGGTAGGTGGGAAGGGGTGTTAAGACCCCCAACATGTGCATGAGGCCCAGGGCCATCTGGGGCACAGATATTGCGGGGTTGTTGGAGGGGTTTTGCTCGTGAGGCTTCAGGCAGGCAGCTGAAGCGCTCTGTGGGACTGATTTGTGGCCTGTTTGGAGAGGTCACCAGTCTGGGGACTGTAAGGAGCCCTGAAGTTGAGCAATTCGCCCTAAGCGGACGCCCTCAGCTGTGCCCAGACACGGCCCGGTCCATCACACCTGGGCAAACTTTACTGCTGTGCCTTTGTTTCTCCTCTTACTCTTTGCCTGGCTTGTCTATTTAAATTGTGAGCCCTTCAGGGCAGATTCCACTTCTGATAATGTGCATGTGCAAGACTTCACACCATTGGGGCCTCTACACATGACTAATTCAAATTAAACACAACCCCAAGTACAATGCTTTCTTGGCTCATTTATGGCTCCCAAGAGGAGGCTGACACAGAAGTATCTCACTGATATGAAAACTTGGAACCACTCAAATCTCCAGTTATTATTTCTGATAGAATTGCAAGAGAGGAGTGAGCCTGGAGGGGAGATCTCACCCCAGAAGTAGGGGGCACAGTAGGGGGCACAGCCATTTAAGGATGGAAGTGACATCTTATTTTCCCCTAACACTTGCTTCTCCATTTTCTCCCTATGTAGTAATTTGGAAGCTACAAAAGTAGGTGACTGGATACAATTAGGCATTTACCTTATCCCTGTTCCTGAAGATGTCAAAGCATGTTGCACACTTTAACTAATTAAGCTTCACAACATAATTATAAAGGGTGTCACCAGGAATGCAGGGGGGAATGAAATTAAGAGATGAAAAAATATATACTCAGTATCAGAAACACTTCCTGTGCGTGCTATACTGTGTGCTGTGTGTTAGGTTGTGGAATAACCAGTGTAGCATTTGAAATGAACAGGTAAAATACTCGTAAATATACAACTGGCAGCAATTCTGTATTTGCAGGGAGACAAACTAGATATAGCCCTTTTCCATCTCTAACCTCTACAACTACCCCCATTTTTGCAGCTGGGAAAATAGAGGTACAAAAGGAAAAACTGTGCCCTACTACCACACACTAGAAGTTCCCTACTGTGCACTTAGGGTGCATCTACACAATACCCTTACCTCGAAATAAGCTACGCAATTTGTGCTCTGCAAATCACATAGCTTATTTTGATCTTATTTTGAAATAGCATATTTGGAAATTTGGCACTGTCTACATAGCGCCAAATTTTGAAATAAAGCACTATTCCAAAACGCCCCTTATCCCCCGTACACCTTATCCATCCTTACAAGGATGTCGGAATAGCAGGCCCGTTATATTTTGGTATAACAGGATCTCTCTTAAGACACGAAATAGCTATTTCAGGATACCTCCGGTATAACTCCACAGTGTAGACATAGCCTTACCGACCCTCATTCCAAGATAGAGGAGATCAAAGCACAGCAGGCAACATCTAGTATATGATAGTGTGTAGCAAGCTGGGGTGCAAATCTATGACACATTAGCCTAACTGGTCATCTAGACAAGCCTTGACTTGCCCAGGGCTATGCAGTCAGAGGAGGCACCAAGAACAGAGCCAGGATTTCCAGGTTCATCTCTCAAGCAAGAGGTGCTCCCATCACCAGAGTCAGGTTCGAGCTCCCTCTATGTCAGGCAAGGTAGAGTTCCTCCTGGGTGGTCTGAGCTCAGGAAGTGACACTTCATCAAAGTGCCATGCAGAGCTCTTTCCTCTCCACTGAGGTCTGACCCTTAATGAGTCACCTCCTGAAAGCAAGAAAGGTCAGGCATTCCCTCCAGTCCTCCATCTGCTACAGACTTTAAGTGCAGTGAAAGGGAAAAACAAAACAAAAGAAAAGAAATAAGAAACAAACAAACGAAAAACCATCCATTTTCCATTTGCTTGTGCTGCCTGAAAGGATTAGGGGAGTCAGTGCCTCCAGAGACCTAGGACACTCAGGGGTTACGTCTTACTCCATTGAATAGAGCTGCCAAGCTGCTGTTGTGCCATCTTCCTTGGAGATGATATATCATTAATGACATGTTGGTTCATCGCACCGTGACGGGCTGGAGAATATCAGCGCAATCCCCAGCACCTGCCCATTGGAGCTTTTGCACAAACTCAGAATGAATTGATTTGGGAAGTTTGATAAAGTTATTTTTATTTTCTTTTGTTGTTTTACATTTGTTGCTACTGTCTCTGCACCTGTGGGTCCACCCAGCTTGTACAAAAATCAGAAGGGTGCAAATGCTTCAAGGAAGGGTGTTCCCAGAAGATCCCAACACAGGTTTACAGACTCAAAAGGTCTGAAGGAGCAGCCATAGTTCAAGTACTTATCTGCACCTATCTCCCAGACCTTTGAGCTGTGGCCACAGACATGCATGAAACACAGTTACCAGTGATGATCAAAAACATAGTACCTTCAACACCAAAAAAGCAAGCCCTTACTACTGACCAAAAGGAGTAACTCCTCTAGCTGTAATCAGTGAGCAGTTATAATCCCTGAAGCCTGACACCAACAGAAGACATAAGAACAAAAGAACATAAGAACGGCAGTACTGGGTCAGACCAAAGGTCCATCTAGCCCAGTAGCCTGTCTGCCAACAGTGGCCAGCACCAGGTGCCCCGGAGAGGGTGGACAGAAGACAATGATCAAGCGATTTGTCTCCTGCCATCCCTCTCCAGCCTCTGACAAACAGAGACCCAAGACATCATTTTATCCCCTGGCTAATAGCCTTTTATAGACCTAACTTCCATGAAATTATCTAGCTTCTCTTTAAACTCTATTATAGTACTAGCCTTCACATGATCACCCTAAAAAGAACATGGTGAATATATTTTACTACCCCTACCAAGTGGTCAGACTCCATGTTCAGCAACATTTGGGGTCTCCCAAATGTCACATAAGCCCACCTCATCTACCCCAGTTCTAAAATAGTGTTTCTCTCCAATTCACTGGCTGTATTTCAAGTTCTCTGTCAGAAGTAGGATAGTTCTTTCTTCAATTCAGTGAAAAGAGTGAGTGACCATTGTGTTGTGGTAGAAAAGGAGGGAACATGCAAAGAAGACTCCAAGAGTATGTCTGCCCAGTGACAACTGTATAGAACTACCCTACCTGAGCTCCTTTGAATCCAGCTAACAAGCGTAATAGCAACAAAGACAACCCAGCACAGATTGCAGAAGCTGCAGCATGGGTAATACACACCCAGCAGAGATCTGGGGTCTATACTCAGCTTACTATCTACCACTCTAGTCCTCATGGCACTGTCTTCACTGCTACTGTTACCCACGCTAGCTCAAGTAAGCTAGCCATGCACAGCTTTTGCTGTGCAGACATTTCCCACAGGAATTCAGAGCAGATAAGCATTCCGTAGGCCCAGGAGAAATCAAAATCTATCAAGAAATCTTGAGTGGGGAGGAAATGAAGGGAGCGTCACTGGGTGGAAGTATTGAACTGAAAATATAAAATAAATCCCTTATTCCGCTTCCCTTATCCCCCTTGCAGGCTATCCAAAACATCAATTAAAGCATGTTATTCCCAAGCACTGCTACCTTGCAGGTGAAGTGTGCGCTGAATGATTTAGTAGAGACAGATGGACCTCTGTTTAGCCAGCTAGAGCCAAGTTAGGCCATGTGGTTGTGGTACAGCTCTGTCCTGGCAGCAGGGAGATATTATTGCTTCTCACAATTGTGAAATCAGACACCAAATGAGTGGCTTTCATGTGGAGACTGCTCACGACATGTGACTAACACAGGAATGCCAGGATCCACAGGAAGGATGGTCTCCTGCTGAAGGCTCATAAGGTTTGCTGCCCAGACTTAGGTAAAATTTGCCATGCAGGCCCAGGTAAGGGTTCTCAGACAGTCCCAAGATAAATAACAATTGACACAACTCACTTGCCATTAATGACTCCATCGGGATTGAGCATGGGGATGATTTTGAAAATGAAACATTTCCTCAGGAGCTCAGCAATAGGGTCGCTGCCCATGAGAAAGTCCATGGTCCCCTTCATTACCCAGCTTGCATTGCTTTCTCCAGGGTGAACACGTGCCATGAGCACCACATAAGGACGATGGCCTATAAAACAAAAAGTAAGACTTAGGTTGTTGTTTTGTATTTTCTCTTTGTGGGTGGCATTTTGCCTTTAATCCCTGGAGAGAATAATATGACAATTGCCTAACAGAGAAGCCCTCCCTGGTTTTGACATTTCCTAATTCTAAAGGCCATATTTTCCAATTGGCTTCCAAAAAGCACCCACGATTTTCCACAGGGAACCTGACCATCCCTGAAGTTGCCTGCACAGACAACTGTATGCACAGTTATAGGGTTTCTGAATGTGCAGATAACTGTACCCATGAAACTGGAGCTTCAGATTTCAAGTCCATTTATGAAAGTTTGATCCTGTACATTAATGTTGAATTGCAGTGGCGCTCAAAGGTGACCAGACAGGATTCCATTTGCAAACTCAGAGCTGGAATTAATGTCCCTCTTTCCTTCCACTTCCTTAAGCCCCTCTCTTCCTGCCAAAGAGTAAGTGGGTTTAAAATAATGTAAGTTGTACATGTGATCTGAGAATTCACAGAGTGCTATATCTTGAGTCCAGTAAAAGAACATGAACTAGAACTCAGTTTTCCAATAACCTTATTTCCATATTGTTTGCATAACTTCCTATGGATTATGCTGATTAAAATACAGTAAATGTCTTGTACATTTAAAAACTGCAAGAAAGGATCACACTGTCCTTTGCAAAGCCACTAGCAGTATTTTGCCAGTTTCAGAGAGTGAGGCTTCTACTCCATTACAGCCTATGCACCGTCTGTCAGTAGTGCTTTGAAGTAGCAACCAGCAAAAACTTCAGCCTTTGCAAAGACATCAGCTGTACTTTCCCATTTCTAGACATTTTCTTCTCTCCCCCATCACCATGATTTAGTGCTGTTTTTCAGTCTCACTGCTGAGTGAAACTTATGGGACTGTGCAGTTGTAGCGGAGAATGGGGCTCCTGAGAACTCGGAATGGACAACAGCTGTAAATAGCACAAAGCAAAATAAAACGTGTTCTCTTTGGCAATTGATGACTACAGCTTTAACAACTCTTATCTCTTCTCTGTGTGGGAGCAAGTGCAGCATGTTAATTGAGGGGCCTCACTCCAGTATATGTATTTCTGCCCTCAGCCGACAGAAAAACTGAAAGCAGGGTCAGTGTGCTAGCCACAAAAGCCAAGGACAGTTTACCATAATTTTGCCAGTGGTGTAAGAGGCGTGAATCCTGCTCATCTGAGGAGGGTGACCAGTGTGCACTTTTGTCTCAGCTGGACCAAATGCTACAAAAGTGGCTGGAATGTGTCCAGAATGTCTTTCCAGAGACCCAGTGGAAGATATTTGAGATACCTTCACCTGCCTGGGTTCTGCACCTTCTGAGGACTCCTGCAAGCTGCTGAGTGACCTCATCCCTCCACTGAAGACAATAGGTTGTTGAGGACACCCAACACCTTGCAAGACTGAGCCTTTTGGTTCTAGTAAAGTCACATGGGGTTCTTCCCCTGGCTTCACACATGGATGCTACTGAAATTTAATTGGCTAACATTACATATAGGCTGTGTCTAGACTGCATCCCTTTTCCGTAAAAGCGATGCAAATTAGACACATCGCAATTGCAAATGAAGCGGGGATTTAAATCCCCCCTGCTTCATTTGCATAAACATGGCTGCCGCTTTTTTCCAGCTCGGAGCTTTGCCGGAAAAAAGCGCCAGTCTAGACGAGAATCTTTTGGAAAATAAAGCCTTTTCCAAAAGAGCCTTTATTCCTTATTTTAAGAGGAATAAAGGGATCTTTCAGAAAAGGCTTTATTTTCCGAAAGATCCGCGTCTAGATGGCGCTTTTCTCCGGCAAAGCTCCGAGCCGGAAAAAAGTGGTAGCCATGTTTATGCAAATGAAGCGGGGGGGATTTTAATCCCCGCTTCATTTGCAATTACGATGTGTCTAATTTGCATCCCTTTTACAGAAAAGGGATGCAGTCTTGACACAGCCATATGGTCTGGTTGGAGTGGAATAGATTACCTTAAGCTCCACAGAAGGAGATTGCTGGTACATGAGCTGAAGCTTCTTTTTAAAACATGCAGACCCTATAGAGTGAGTTCCTTACAAACACACGGGCAATTCTGACCTTCCATCCACAAGAGGATTGCAATACAGGTGCATGCCAGCGGGTGCACTGCATGCTACCGTAGACCTCCTTAGGCCTCTCTATAAGGAGTCACTTATAAATCCATGCTGGATTGCTTTTCTTCCCTGGATTGCACCCTACACGAAGACTAATGAAGCAGTAAATAGAACAAAGCACTGATGACACAGCCATAAAACTACCTTTTACTGAAACATTCCAGAAACGTAAATTCAGTTCTGTGGTAAGTAGGGGCCTAGGAGTGAGCTGATTTTGCACTTTAAGCAACTTGGCCACTTATCTGCATTAATATTGCTTCAGTAAAGACAATGAATATTATTGCTCATGAAAGTACTGGAAAGAGGCTCTGGCCAGTTATGTCAAGCATAGACAGGCCCTGTGTGAGTTTCATGGACCCAAATCACTGGATGCAGCTCAGTTATGACATCAACTCCCCCCAGCTATTGCTAGCTCCATACAAAGTTCTGCTGAAGCATCACATAGAATCATAGAATCATAGAACTGGAAGGGACCTCAAGAGATCGAGTCCAGTCCCACCCTGCAGGACCAAGCACTGTCTAGATCATCCCTGACAAGTGTCTATCTAACTTGCTCTTTAATATCTCTTGTGATGGAGATCCCACAACCTCCCTAGGCAATTTATTCCAGTGTTTAACCACTCTGACAATTAGGAATTTTTTCCTAATGTCCAACCTAAACCTCTCTTGCTGCATTCAAGCCCATTGCTTCTTGACCTATCCTCAGAGGCCAAGGAAAACAATTTTTCGCCCTCTTCCACTCTTTTAGATACTTGAAAACTGCCATCATGTCCCCTCTCAGTCTTCTCTTTTCTAAACAAGCCCAGTTCTTTCAGTCTTCCTTCTTAGGTCATGTTTTCTGGATCCTTAATAATTTTTGTTCCTCTTCTCTGGACCTCTGCAACTGGACACAATACTCCAGTTGAGGCCTAATCAGTGCAGAGTAGAGTGGAAGAATGACTTCTCATGTCTTGCTCACAACGCTCCTGTTCATGCAACCCAGAATCACGTTTGCTTTTTTGCAACAATGTCACACTGTTGACTCATGTTTAACTTGCCCTCCACCATGACCATTAATAACTATTCTCTGAGAATGGATGCACTCACCTTGTAATAGCCCCATCTAGGTTGCATTTCCCTAGTTTGATAAGGTCATGTGAGACCATGTCAAATGTCTTACTAAAGTATAAGTATACCACGTCCACTGCTTCTCCCTTGGCCACATGACTTGATATCCTTATCCATGGGACCAACAGCTCATCTCAACAATTAGGCTGTGCACAGTTTTGGCCAGAATATCCATCTTCTTGCTTGTTTAGGTGTGGCTCACTTTCTGGAGTTGCAGATTTCACTTTTCCCGGTCATTTTCCCTCTGGCCCTTATCAGGACACTATTGCATAGCAAGATTGCTGCAGAGAGCTTTCTGATTGGTTTGACATGATTTGTTATTTACAATTCCATGCTGGCTGTTACCTATCACCTTATTATCTTCCAGATATTTGCAGATGGATTCTTTAATTACTTGCTCCATTATCTTCCCTGGCACAGAAGTTAAATTGTCTGGTCTCAAATTTTCTGGGTTGTTCTTATTTCCCTTTTTCTAGATGGGAACTACATTTGCCCTTTTTCCAGTCTTCTGGAATCTCTCCTGACATCCACGACTTTTCAAAGATGATAGCTAAAGGCTCAGATACTTCCGCTACCAGCTCCTTGAGTATTCTATGATGCATTTAATCATTGCTGACTCAATTCATTCCTTGCTATTCCAGTGCTGGGCTACACATAGCAAGGCCACTGCATTTGACATCTGTCCTGCTGTGATAGTCTGGAGTGCCACCTAATTGTCAGTGGTACCCACTTGCAAGTGGTTTCATGATCTGCACAGTCACTAGGGATCGCTCTCTCACATGGTTCCTTCAAGGCTAAAATTTGAGACCAGATGTCCAAAATATTAGGCCAGTTCTTAGACAGAATCCTTGCTGAGTTCTGAGGAAGCTGCCAGAAAGCTCAAGTTAGCCATTTATCTCTGCAAAGCCCACATGGCACATAACCTTCTCAGGGAATGTAAATAATAAGAAGAGAAAGCACAGAAACCTTTTCATGCTACATAAAGCCTCATCCAACTGATCATGTCTTGTTACACGGTGTTACATTTCGACATGCCCAGAATATAACACAGCACCAATAGACGCCAAGAATCCTGAGGTGAGGGATTAAAGAGACACCGACGCCTCCTGGGAAACTTTGAAAAATGTCCTTTGAAGTTAGAATTCTGCTAACATATCACACGTTTCCCATCTTTCTTTCTCCCTTCATTCATTATGACTCCAGCCCTGGTATTTGCATGAAAAGAGGAGCTTTGTGCCTTCAGTACAGCTTGCCTGCACCTGCTGCTTAATCTTGTACCCATTGTCAGGCTCCTCTGGCTATAACATCATCAAGGCTTGATGAAAGGCATTGCTGAAAATTATGACATCAAGGTGGGGAGCCAGTAACAGAGGCATAGAAAAAATGTGAGGGGCAAACAAAATCCCATTGTCCTTCAGCATACAGGCAAAATGGAGCACCATTCCAACTGGGCGTGTTCCAGATGGGGATTCTGAGCTTCTCAAATTTCAAGGCCCTTTGGATCTGGCTCCACCCACTGTAAAGATAAGTGTCATCTATATCATATAGGACTGGGATTTTCAAGGGAATCTATAGGGGTTACATATCTAACTCCCATTGAATTCAGACTAGGTCAGGATTCAGGTTTGAATTTTCCCCATCTGCTAACACACTATCTCTCTCTCTTTGTCTCTCTCTCTCTCGGCAACCCAAGTTTTTTTTTCATGCCATCCGTAAGCATGATAGGTCTTCATTTTTTGCAACACTTAATACTTGTGCATTCAGCATCCCAAAGCCTGATAGCTACAGAAAGCCAGAAAGCAGACAACATGTGGTGTGAAGCAGTCACAACAGGGCTCCAAGAATACTGTATGGGATTAATATATAAAAGCAGCTGGCCATGAAACCACTGATTACAGATATCACAGGAGACACTGATACAGAGTTTTCAGTCTCTTTTGGTTGCCTCAAGACCTGGTAATCTCCTTCATCCTCTGTCTATTGCGTCCCTACATTATTCAGGTTTTTTTTTTAAGTACATAATACATGTATTATTATTGTTCTGAATGGCAAAAAGAGAACATTACAAGTGTAAATTGCCTTGGCCATGAACCGCCTGTTCTCTGCTTTCATATCCTGGTGGGGGTATTTCAGGCTCCAAGTTGCTTGGCAACCTCCTTTTGTGAGTGTGTCATTTGAATTCATTCACCTTTGAATCAGAGATGTTCAGAGACGACTGGCCGGTCAGAACACAGGCACAGGCTGCTCAGAGTGGGTGCAGCTTCACATTGTGTCACTGCTGGTCTTTACACTTAAGGAGCTGTCAGGTAGGGTTTTAAATCTCTTTTGAGGCATTTGAAAACCATGGGAAGACACTGCCACCACGTTATTTCTCCATGGACATGGTGCCCTGCCTACAGAGCATGGAGGATGGCTTGCCACTTCCTCCTTCCCACAGTCTCTATGCTGCTGTTAGCCATAACACTGACCTCCCAGTTTGCCCTTCCAACAGATTATCTAGCTGTCTGATGTAGCTAGCACTGGATTAAGGTTAAAATAACATGCGTATCTATCATTCACACCTCATTTTAGATGAGCCTGTATTTGAGTTGCTCCCAAGTATTTTGTACTGCCTCATCACTGATTTTCATTCTGTGTGTTTTGAAGGTCAGGCCTTGGATTGAAAGCAACACAGACTGCCTTGTTGTATTGAGGCAATCTATCTGAAGCAAGGCAAGTAGAAGGGGGATAAAGAAGCTATTACAGGTTGAACCTCTCTAGTCCGGCACATTCAGGACCTGACTGGTGCCAAACCAGAGAATTTGCCAAACCATGGGAGGTCAATATTGTCTAGCAGCATTACCTATATTTCCACTGCTCACTGGCCTCTTGGAAGACATTTGAGGGTAAATTAGAGCTAAATAACAGCACAGAACACAAAGCCAGGACTGATGTCTGTAAACAAACTTTATGAGACCACAGGAAACTTGGCCACATAAGTGGACATCTGGCTAACTAGAATCATGCTGGACCATGGATGTTATTGGACCAGAGTGTGCCAGACAGGAGGCATTCAACCTGTACTTTGTAGGATTGCCACCTCTTAAGTATATTATATAAGAAAGACCTCAGGGATGATCCTGATACCATAAATTGGACAGCTGGCATTGTGTATGGAGTACCTTCACAGATTTCCTGGGACAGCTACCTCAACACAGGGGGATGATCCTGCAAAATCTTGTACAAGTGGCAACCCTAATTCATGGAGGGATACATTTGGGAATAAGTCCTGTTGTGATGGTACTGTACACCCAGGTGTAAGAGTAACTATCAATTGCAATTATTGGATGCCAGGAAGAGCAAGGGGCATGGAAGCAAGAGCACAGATGGAACCAGTCTGAATGTTGACTATGGACAATGGGACCACAAACCCCCAGAGCACTCTCACAGGTACCCCAGACGTGGGTAGCTAAAGTGTCGAGTCTGGTGCAGAGATCTGAAGAGAGAATTGCTGAATCTTTGGGCAGATTTCCCCAAGGAAGGGGATTTCACCAGAAATGAATCAAGCAGGAAAAATTGGCTGAAACAGCTTCTTTTGTCATAAAAATGTCTCCCCTGGCAATTTATAAAGCTGGGAAAAGGAAACTCTGATAATTTATGTGACAGTGTAATGGGCTTGGGGTGACATATGATACTTATAAAAAGTGAACCCGAGTGAGACAGAACTTTAATAGGTTTCCAACTCCAAAATGGTAAGGTTGCAATTTATTGCATCAACATTTCATGTTGCATATTCACTGTTCATATCCACAAATACCTATGTTTACCTATCTAATTTGAAGTGCAGACTTCAACCAAGAGTAAAGACTTGGAAACCATTCATTGGTTTCTCTGGTCAGTCACATATGCAAGAGAACAAATGCACCACTAGCCTATTACAGAGCACATCCATTGATAACCACAGAGTTGTGCTTGCATATGCCAGCAAATAATTTACCCAAGGACTTTCTCTGAACTCAAAGCTACATACACCCCCTCAGATTACAGCTGTCAACCCCACTGACACAGCTGTGGCTTCTTTTCATGTTTAAAAAGGGGGTATATGACCCAATGGGAAAGATAGCAAATGGGATCAATGCAGAAAAGATCCTCCAGGTTACTCACAGAGAATCGCTGCATTGAAAATTGCTGTTCCTACGCTGTGTAATGCTCCACTTGGTGCCGGGTACTTTTCTCCATCTGAAATCCACAGCTCATCCCCAGTGCAATTCCACTGTCTCTTGTGCTGACACTGCCTGCTCTCTGAACATAACAGCAAGGAGGAGGAAAAACTGCTTAGAGTGCTACACAGGGGTAAAATCAGGATTAATGGGATGAGACTTAGCAAAAGAACATTTAAGCTGAATATCAGTGAGATCTGTCAGACTGAATAGGAGTCTCCCTTGGGAATGGCAGAAGTTTGTGTATAACTAGAGTGTTTGAACACCAGAAGCTGTTCTGTACAGAACACGCCTATACAAGCCCAGACAATAGAGGAGGTGATTTAACAGGTATTTCCTTCATTCATTTCTATGGACCAGTTCCTGAAGTCTTTACTCTGACAGAACTCCCACTGAGAGTCTGGACAATGAAGGATTAAAAAAAATCCATGAATGCAGACTCAGTATTCTACCACAGCAAGTTGAAATAAAGTTGGGTCCCCCCAGTTTCGATCCTACTTTCCTGGGGTGACATATAAAATGGAGAATGGAATAGTGTTCCAGTCAGAGCTAGGAATAAGCATCATCAAATGAAGCAAGAAGACATAATATCCAGGAAAACATTCAACAATTTGTAGGGGACAAGCATTCAAGTTGCTGTCTGAAGGGCCAGCTCTGAAGCCAGGAGAGCATTCTGCTCACAAATATTGTTTCTATGGAACGGAGATACATTTCCTGCTGAATCCCACCTAAAGTAAGTAAATGTTCATTCTTAAAAATATCTTGTGTCTTTACAAGAGGCAATGGCCTATCTCTGCCTGTGATTTGAGATTCCCTTGAGGGGATGAATTTTAAACAAACACAAATTATGAGGCAGCAGTACAATTGATCTCCCATTATCAGAGGGTTAAAATGCCAATTTTTATCAAGAGATAAATCATCACAGATTGGCTCCAATAGGAAAAATGAAATTCCTGGTCTTCACTTGATTTGATTTTTATCACTCCTTTGCCCCAGAAATGTTCAGTCAGAGAATGTTTAAAATAAATTTTCATTCATCACACACTAAACCAAACTGGAAGGGTTTCTAAATGTGTGTGTACATGTGCATGCAAGATACAGAGAAAGAGAGAGGGGAGAAAGGACAGAGAGGAAACCAATTTTTGAACAGCAGCTTCTAACACTTCAGAGTAGCAAAGCCTTCACACAGCAAAGATCTTTTGTAGGTTTATCTCCTTGGTGACATCATTGTCCGTATTCCTACCATCTCGCTCTCCCATTCTGCTCCTAGTCATTAGAACAGTATCTCCCAGAGGCGGGCACAGACAAAACTTCCTCATTTCACCGAAGAATTTGGCAAGGTAGGACCATCTCCAACTTTCAGTAATAAAGCTTGCCTTGATGGCTCAGTAGAGAGCTCCATATAGCTATGGGCAAGGCCATCAGATAAGGAAGCAACCCATAGGGACTTCTGACTTTGAGCAGAAGGCTGGCTGCTTCATGGGAGTGAAGCTGCTGTTGGCCAAGGGAAGGAAGTGAACTGCGCGATAAAGAAGTACTTCATCCTCTAGAGGACTGTGCAATAAGGAGCAGGAAGAGGGGATTAGAAGAAGACTCTGAATAAAGGGGGAAATCCTAACATGCCTCCTGGGCATCTATAATATACTTCTGTCCCAGCAAGGGACTGTTCCACACATAAATAATATTGTTTAATACATGGTTTGGGTTGATGCAGATAACAATGAGGTAATCAGACTGGAAAGGGTGGTTTCATTTCTCTGTGATGCTTATTGAGTGATCCGTATGGCTAGTGATTGTTATCCATTTGGAACTCATTTTTTATGTAGCCATCTGAACACATCTCTTCAAAGAACAGCTGTCTCCGTATTTCATCTGAGCAGCAAACATGCAATGAAGTGCCCAAATTTTGCTTTCTGTGACACCAAACTAAGACACATCGATTTCCTGAAGTAGTTCAGAATGGCTCTGGCTCATAGCCACCATTACTACCAACATGCCTCAGTTTAAGGTGGTAGCTCAAGGCAGGAGAGAAAAGGATGTTGGAAATCTTCATAGATGGGAAAGTCTAGGTCTTGTTTTCTCAGCAGCTGAATATTGTGTGCCAATGCAGGCTGGTAGCATGCATACAAAACTTGTCATCATGCAATAGAAAACTTATGAGAATTGTCACCAGAGTTCTAACATCAAGAGCCAGAGTCTGGCTTTCCATCCTTATGCCTATCTTACCACCATCCCTTCAACAAGCAGCAGCAATAATATAAGAATATAACCCCACAATAGTCAATCTAGACTTGCCCATCAACAAAAATCTTCAAAACACCCCACCACTAGGATACTGACTTAATTCAAGGACCCACTTCCTGGTAGTGGCCAAAGCTCTTAAAACCTCAGGACTGTCACCAGAAGACAAGTGGTGGAGTCTGTGAAAATAGCTGAGTCAAGAATCGACACCTGATTCTCCTACAGACCAACCACCTCATTTCACCTTGCCATGTAAGATGTGAATCATAACAACATATCAGAATCTCACATGGAATTATAACTACCAACCACACACACAAAAAATGAAAGACTTCCGTGTACGCGTGTATGGCGAAGACTTCCAAACCATGAAACCCTAGTGAACTATCCTCTTTAAAATTTCTCCTCAGAAGGACAGCCTAGAGTCACTCCATGTCGCTGGAAGCCACAGAGTGAATGAGAAACTTGGACCTCAACTTTGGTGTTGTTTTTCAAATTGCCATACAAAAAAAGAAGTGCATGTCTATGCACTGCTGTCTTATGTTGTGTATGGAGCTGCAGGATTCTGGTTGGCTCATCATAACCCAGGGTATGTCTACACTACCACCCTAGTTCGAACTAGGGTGGTAATGTACGCAACTGGAGTTGCAAATGAAGCTCAAGATTTGAATTTCCCAGGCTTCATTTGCATCTTGTCAGGCGCCGCCATTTTTAAATGTCCGCTAGTGCGGACTCCGTGCCGCACAGCTACACGCGGCAAGGACTAGGTAGTTCAGACTAGGCAGTTCAGACTAGGCTTCCTATTCCGAACTACCGTTACTCCTCGTTACTTCCTAGTCCGAACTACCTAGTCTGTGCCGCGTGTAGCTGCGCGGCATGGAGTCTGCACTAGGGGACATTTAAAAATGGCGGCACCCAGCAAGAAGCAAATGAAGCCCAGGAAATTCAAATCCCGGGCTTCATTTGCAACTCCGGTTGCCTACATTACCACCCTAGTTCGAACTAGGGTGGTAGTGTAGACATACCCCCACTGGCTTATATGGGTTCTGGGTATTGGAAGGGAGGTAGTTTCTGGGGTGGCTGCAGAATTGATGAGTGAGTGTAGATGCTATTACTATTGATAAACATATTATTACTGATACCTCTAAGAGCCTGTCAGGGTGCAAGCCCCCACCGTGCCTCAGTGCCCCCTGACTGTCCTCATCTAGCCCCTCTCAGGGCAAGTCACAGTCTGTATGGGTTGCTTATCATTGGCAATTATCTCAACGGCTCGGCTTACCTAGTCAGCCTCATGATCTGCCCACAAGCCAAGGGCTTTGTTTCCAGCCCCTAGCCAGGGGAAGTCTTGGCTGGTCATCCCCAGCTTGTCTCCCTCCAAGGAGCTCCTGCTTCCTCTGCAGTCAGCCCTCCACTGGCTCTCCCCTCAAGCAAACTGTGCTTCTCCATTTATAGCTACCAGCTGGGCTCTCCCTAGCCCAAACAGCTTCAGCTGGCCTCTCTGTTCCTAGCCCTGGCTCGGGGCTTGAGTCCTGGTCTAAAAGGGCCAGTGCAGGGCAGGCGCCCTGTCACAGAGCCCTATCAGGATTCAGGCCCTGTTGTGCCTTTTAACACAGAGCTATAGAGAGGGTGTTGAATGAATTCACTCCTCTTTTTTTGCTCTTTTGAAGTTTTCTTTGGTGGGTTGTGAAATTTAGCTCAAAAGAAATGATGTTTTGGAGACGTAGGAATACATTCCCACTACTTGCATACTTTGTGATGCCTGGTGTAAAACAACTAGTCCTTTGAGCTACCAAAAGAGGCGGGTTCTTTAACTTTGCTTATTCAAGGATTTTCTTGGGTTTATAGCTTTTGACCACTCTAGCAACATTTTCTTAATGATCCCTGGGTTATACACACAACTGGGAACCATGCCCATCAAGTTCTTTCATTCATGCCACTATATAAATGTAAGGATGTGCATACATACTGAAATTCCAGTTTTATTATGACTTTGCCACGATAGTAACACACATCAGAGAGGCTGCATAGCACAAAAAAATTCAACTGTGTTTTTCCTGTAATGATTAAATATTCAGCAAGTGGTTCCTTGGTTCCTGGAACCAGCTAAATATGACATCTGAGGAGAGGCCAGCTGAAGTACAATAAACTGTTATATTTCCTCCTACAGCATCTGACGAAACAGTAAGAAAGATAAATACCAGCAAGGCTCTCAACCTTCATGATTCAAGACATTAACTGATCTCCAGCTGGGGTCAGGAAGAATTTTTCCCATATGTAATAAGGTTGCACAGCAAGTTATGCTTTGATGGTTTTATGCCATCTTCCAACAGTCACTCTTGAAGACAAGAAAGAGCATAAGAATAGCTTTGCTGCATCAGACCAAAGGTCTATCTAGCCCAATATCCTATCTTGTGACAGTGCCAATGCCAAGTATCCCAGAGGGAATGATCCCAGAACAGGTGATCCATGCTTGTCACTCATTCCCAACATTTGCTGGACATCCTGGCTAATAGCCACTGATGGACTTGTCCTTGGGGAATTTATCTAGTTTGGTTTGTCTTTGAACTCTGTTATAGACGGACAATTAGTTTGTTCATGAATCTATTCTTACAAATCAGATGCCAGGAAAGTGTAGGGGAGAATTGTTCTCTTTCTGAAAACTGTTGACCAAGCACTTCAACAAGACTGAGGAAACTCTGAGTGGAGCAAACAAGTTGTTCTGCAGTGATGTGGCAGTTCCACAGAGAAAAGGGAAACTGGGTTGCTTGCTATAAATTCACATATTACCTACTCTTCTCCCTTTTCTTCCATCTTCTTGGAGTAGAAGTGCACGTTCCAGTGTCTCAGAGCAACATTTCCAGGGTTCATTTACTATAGTTTCCTAAATGATTTTTAAGTTATTTATTTAACATAAAATCAGTTCTGGCTGGAAGATTCTATTTGTCAAATAATTTGACAATGCAAATGATGGTTGCTGTTCAGCTTCAATTTCTGGCATATTTAGTACATCCATCAATTTTGTGGAGCTGACTATTGTGCCACGCTTTGCTAATGGGATCCCAGCACCTTCCTGCATCTTTAACCCAACATTTCACTGGCACAACTTTGAATATTTCCAACAAATGCTGCCTGTCACTCTGCATGGCATAAGAAGAGCTAGCTCTGGTTTTTGCCTATTTGCATTTGGAGGGGCCCTGGCCCCCAGAGCATTCTTGTATCGCAAAGCATTTGCAGCCACTTCAGCCTCAGGTGGGTAAACTATGAAAGCGCTTTAAAAATATAGAACATTTACTTAAATAAAACGCAATCCTTGTAAATTATTGTCTTGACAAGCTGATGACTAATACTGCATTGTATGATTTATTTCCCCATTTTGCTACCAAAAAGCTTTTCATGACAGTACCTTGTTTAGAAGGGATAAAAGGACATCCATCTTTCTAACATTCTTTAACCACTTAAAGAGTAAGATTGACAAGGTGGATGAGCCAATATCTTTTATCAGACTAACTTCTCTTGGTGTCTGGGACAAAACATTCAAGCTTCTTAGAGCTAATCAGTGTCTGACTAAAATATAAGTTTGTTCAAATTGTTAAGAGGTTCAAACATTCTGTGGGAGGCCAATTAAAATGAAGTGAGCAATTAAGGGTGAGCAGGCAGTAGGGTGTGTTACAATTTGTTGTAATGAGCCATAAAACCAGCATCTCTGTTTAAAGTACATACTAAAACCATACACTGGTTAAAAAAACCAAACAAACCATCTTGCCAGCTATTCTAATAACACCTTCAGATATTAAAATGGAAATATGTTTGGAAGTTTAATGCACTTTTCATTTCTACTTGGGCTGTTTGTTTCCTCTGTGCATTTCACTGAGTTTGGATGTTGAAAGCAAGCTAGTCAGTTTCTCAGTTCATAGACCAGTTTCTCTTTCAGGTTCTCATATATTAATGTTGAAATAACTTTTGGGGCACAGTGGCAAAGCATGTCATAGGAAGTTTTTGTAAGTGCTCCCTTGTATATAGATGAGCTCAGTTTCCTTGAATGCTAAAAATGTTTGAGCTGTTTGGTGGTAAATACGCTCTGTTTCCTATGACTGAGCACAGTTTTTAATTTCAAGTTGTGCCTAGGCCTATGACATTACAAGCTAGTAAATAAGTTAGTGGGATCTGCATTGAAAGGGCTAGTTGAACTGGGGATAAAACTGGTTGAAGATGAGGAAGTGGATCTCATACTAGAAAAGAGACAAATCCACAAGTGTGGGTAATAGTAACAGAGCAACTGGTCAGTAATTTAGTCCATGTGAAGGACAGTTTTGCTTTATTAAGCACATCATTACACGTATGCTACATATACATGTGCACCTGCCAGCTCACAGCCACCGCATACTTTTCTGCATGTACACATAAATATGGACTGGGCATGTTTCATCTTTGATGGTCTGGGTCTAGCAAACCCCAGCCACGGGGAAATTAGGAAAGCAGTATTATGACCCTTACAGCCTAAATACTGGTGACAGCATGCACCCACAGAAGGCAACTCATGAAATTCCAGAATTGTGCAGACACCCTTCTGCTGCCTCTTGCTTATTCACCTGCTGCTCTCACTTCTCCCTCCGTTTGAAGCCCAGTTCCTGAAGTCAGATTGTGCTTCATTGTGACCCCATGGCTGTTGATTTTCTTGCCTTTTAAAATACTTGACAAAGTTGCCACATGAAGAATTTGGCATCTGGAAGCTGTGACAGACACAACATGATCTGATTTATGAAACATAGCTAAACAGCTAGGGCTGCCAAAGGCCAGGATTTACACTACTGTGTTCCTAGAGTGGCCTTCAATTCCAGTTCTACTAAATGCACTTTCCTACCCCATTGCAATACAAATTCCCTGAGTTATGGAATGACCTGCAATATCTTGAAATGCTGATTTATCAGGGCAGCCTTAGTGCCAGTCCTATGAAATAGCAGCCAGCGTCCTGAGGAAAGGAATGGCAAAGAGCCTGATTTTCTGCAGACCTGGATCTTGGAAGACTACCATTTTAAAGAGGGTAGCATTCCTCCTCACGTTGCATGGATATAGGTGACAACACAAAAAGAAAAGCAGTGAAGGGTCAGAGCACCTGTTAGGCAGGAAAACAGGTTGAGTGGACCACAGGAAGTCAGTGAAGACAGTTGAGAACTGAAGATAGACCTCCTGAGTTACAGGTCCAGTGTGTTATTGACAAGACATCTACAAGTCAAGCTGGAATCTGAGTATCTACGGGGACAATGGTTTCATGCTTGTTACCATAGCCCCTTAGTTCAAGCTCAAGGGGAGGACACCAAAGTGCTGTGCTGTACTTCCCTTGTTATAGGCTGTGGAATCCAACTAAAAGTTTCCTAGCATTAATGCAATCCACTATGAACTGGATTACATTACAGGTTGGACCTCCCTGGTCCGGCACCCTTGGGACCACTTTGCCAGACGTGGGGAGGTCATTTCTGCCCCCCCTGCCACCAGGCCCCCAGCCTGGCTCTGCTCCTGGCATGTGCGACTGCCCCGCTGCCCTGCCACGGCAGCCCATGGTCCCACTGCTAGGGCTCTTAGCTTCACTTCAGCAAACCACTACCCTGCCACTGGTGCTCCCTGTCCCACCAGCCCTGCCATGGCAGCACTGGCCCCATCAGCCCCCAGTCCTGCCACCAGGACTTCCAGTCCCCCCATAGCAGACCACTCTTCAGCTGCTAGGGTTCCCAATCCTGCCAGCACCAGCCCTGCTGCTGGTACTCCTGGTCCTGCCAGCCCTACTGCGGCAGCCCCGCCGTCCTGCTTTGGGGGGGGGGCTGGCCCCACCACAGCAGACTCCTGTCCCACCGGAGACCACAGGCATTCCAGTGCCTGTCATCAGCTCAGCCAGATTCCTGCAGCAGGGCTCCCAGCCACTGGCCTCCTTGCAGCAAGCCTATCTGGGTTCCCAGCCCCTACACCAGGTCTGCCCGACCACAGATATTGCTGGACCAGGGAGTCCCAGCTGAGAGAGGTTCAACCAGTGCTACCTTTTACAGTGAGCCCAGAATGTCCACATTAGGGAAGCTACAGTACAGTGCTTTGGCATAGCTAACCATACCCCTGTAGTCCAAACAGAGGGGCAGTGTACACATAGCTTTAGGGGCTCCATCCTTATTGTACAAGAATGATGCACTTCAGTCCCCATCAGCAACCACCAAACAGTAGTGCAATATCTCTGGAGTACACTTAAGTGTGTTAGATAATTGCTATAGACTAGAGCAGTGCCAGTTGTGTTTGTTGCAGGGGCAGACTTGGAAAACTTCTTACTCTCACATACATACAGTCACACCCTACTCCTCATTTTTACAATGAAACCCACACAGCCAGTTTATCACACATTCCTCCACCAGGTGCCACAATCCAGAGGCCTGCAACCACCCCTGCCTATCCCAGTTGTTTTGGGCATCAAAGCCTAGAGAGTAGAAGAGAGGCCTCTAGATCAGAGCTAGAGGAAAAGGTGGGAGGCTGGGGGGAAGAGAAGAAAGGTTGCAGGTGATCTTTTCAGTCTTCCTGTTAAAAAAAAATGACAAGATCATAGACAGTGGACAGGGGAAGGAAACTAAAGGTAGAAAAGATGCAATCCACACACCTTCTCATGCTTTCACCCCATGCATACCTCCTCCCTCATGTTCAGGTGCACAGACATTTGTCATGCAAAACATACCCTCCACCTCATACCCTTTCACACACTCACCTTTCTACACACCCACTGATCTTTAGCAAAAGGTTAGAACCTCTTTGCTCTGGCTAATTCACTGTCTGCTTCAAAGAGCTTGAACAGCATGAGAACTAACTTGGAAACCTCTCACAACAGCTTGTTAAATGAATTTAGTGGAGACAGAAAAGAAAGACTTATAAAAAAGAATTACAAAGAAGCAGAGAAATTACATTTTTCCCATAGCTAAGTAGCATGACAATTGCAACTGATAGAGCAAATTAAATTCTAAATGCACCAATGATTTGATAGATATCATTTTACTAAGTGTTACTGAGAAAATGCCTTCCTTGGGAAACAGAGTTAAGATCCGGAAAAAGGCCTGTTGGTTCTGGGACCTGATTTGATTATGTGGAGTTTATTAACATAAATTTAAAAAGTGAAAGGGATTGCACATAACTGTTCAGAGATTCAGTGTTCCTTTTAAAAATACAAAGATAACCCTAGCAAAGCAAATGCTAAAAGTGTTGTGGGGGAAGCAGGTAGCTGATGGCCTGAAAAAAAAAAACATATAAATCTGGGAAGGGGAGGAATGGACTGTTAATCTGCAGAGTCCTGCAAATCTGCAGATATTTGCTTTATATTAGTGGGTATCCCCAACCGCCCGGATGTGGATAAAGATATCCACAGCTCCTTTTTTTGTGTATATATATATGGATACGGATACGGATACAACATTTTGTTTCTGTGCAGGGCTCAAGTAAACTGAAATGACAACTACTCTTAACTCTGGAAGTCACTCTGGTTTGGAAGATGAGAAATGGGACACAGGGCTTTTCCTGAGGTACATGAGGCTTTGAATAAAGTCCCAGCCAACAGAAATGGATTCCTGTGAGGAACTAAGAGCTTTGTGGTAGATCTTGTAAATTCGGCAGTATGAATCCAGCTCCTAGTGGATCCGCATCCACAACACAACATCCAGTGCAGCACTTGGTCTCCATGCTGCTAATCTCAGTAGAGGGGCCACACACTGAACATGGAAATTATCTCCAAGTTCTCTCTCAACCACAGAGAACTCTTTTCCTGCATCTCAGCCAAGGGCGTGAGCGCAGAGAACTTCCAAGTGTCTCTTGATTGTCAAAGACAAACCTGCCTCTTTTGCAAAGCACAATTTCAACTAAGTTATCTAATGGTTTTAGTCCTTGTTTTTGTTTATAAGTTGTTATAACTGCTGTATAACTGCTACTGCATCTGACAAGCCTGCTCATGAAAACTTATGCATAAATAAATGTGTTAGTCTTTAAAGTGCCACAGGACTTCTTGTTTTTACTATTGCTTAGTTGATCACTAGTTCTGGTTTCTGAGAATGAGTCCATTACTCACAATAAACTGCAATATTTATGAGCAAATGTCAATCAGTAGGGTGTTTGCAAAATGTTCACCACAGCTACCTGCTGTACATTATTTCTGGTGCGGGATTGGTCAGCTAAGTCTTATGGAACATCTGCTAAGAGGGACTTGCTCCAGAACAGCCCATTGGTTAGAACACTCACTGGAGAGGGTGAAATGTGGGTTCAATCTCTTGTTCCACATAAGGCAGAGAGGAGACATTAACCCAGATCTCCCACTTCCTTGGGTGGTGCTCTAAAGTTATAAGGAGGAGGGACTCCCCAACCCAAAGAAGAGCTTAGGTTTCCAACTCCAGAACAGGGTTTAGGCCAGTGAATCCTGAGCGGAAGGAGATGCCTTCCTCCAACCTGGAGTTAGTCACCTACATCCATTTAGAGATCTGCAGTTTAAGCTATACCCCTCTTCTTGAAATTTCCTATGGGTTATCTTAGATAGTTTCTTAATCAGTTTGCTGTGTTTTGTAGATCCCATTCTTAGGCATCAAATCTCCCCCATCCATCGAACAGAGAACCTGGGCATCTAACTCGGGGCAGTGGATTCTATCACATGGAAGGGTGCCTAAACACTAGTTGTTGCAACACTGAGCCTCTGTCTCCTTTGTAGATCTAGCCCCAAGGGCTCTGCACTTCAGACCGAGCTCAGAAAACAGGAAAATAACAAATGCAAATACTGAATAGCCAATACATTTATTTGCCTGTTATCACTCTTAGTAATGTGCACACAGAGCATTCACAAAGGCCATCTCCATTTGAACAAAGATCCAAATAATGAGTCAGAGGTAGGAATATAGTTGAACCAAAAAGTTGTTTGTAATACCAACAAATGTGCAATAACACAGTTCTACACTGCTTAGCCAGTATCTCTCATTAATATGTATAGCTGGCTATCTTAGCCTGGATAAGACAGTACTGAAGTATAATAACAAATCTAGTAACTGAGGACTCCCCTTTTCAAGCCAGCCATTGGGTCTTTTGCTACCAAATTCTTTAAGGCTCCAGAAGGAAACCAGATTACATAACTGAGATTGAAGAGGTCAGTTTTTCATAACCCTGAAAGTTCATCCAAGAGGAGGGAACACCAGGAAATTCCCCAGTCCAGAAAAGGCAACATGTCTAGCTCTCAGAAAGGGCAGGGAACACTTTGCATTGCTCTATAACAGCTTCTTTTCTATCTCACAAACTCACTGAAATTTATTGATTTAAACTATGTATAGAGTGCCCATCTATCTACCTATGCAGGTGCTTATATGAGGCCCATCACTGTAAAATCTGACTACTTCACAGTCATGAAAGAATTGATCCTCCCAATACCAGAAACAAGCTTGGACCGATCAGCTGTTCTCTATACAGCTTGAAACTTTCTTCTTCGCCTTCTGTTCTAGGTAATCAGCAGACAAAGATCCTCTCCATCAGGTCATAGCTTTAAAAAAGGGGAGGGGGAGTAAAAGGGGGGGGTTGCATAACTGGAGTGGGGAAATTTGTGTTGATTTCTCACTAGGGATTCCACAGGAAATCCTCAGAACCTATTGCTCCAACAGTCCAGAATTGCCTGGCACATTCTCAATATAATCTTTGGAACACCGAAGTCTCAGGTCTTCCATATCTCCCCCTCCCCTAGAGAGGTTATATACAATCTCGGCTTACAATATTAGATAAACTTAATATGGTAAAGGCATTGCAGCACATTGCCATATCTGTTGCAATACTCACCCTAGCTCTCATTGAGCTACCATTCTAAGAACAGTAGAGTACCTGTGGTAGCATGGGCTACAGTGAGCAATAACTTGGGCTGTGTGTGCTGAGTACATACTTCTAGTGTAGGTGGGGGAAGGGCTTTTCACGGGGCAGCCAGCCTGTGCTGCAGCCCATGCTGCCATGATTACTATTTTTCTTGAGGAGATTCCTCAGGGGGCTAACGATTCACAGCTGGTTATACTGCCAACTCTTGATGAGGTACAAAAAGCTGTCAAGCAGATGAAATTGCAAAGCCACCTGGCAGCAATGCAATCCCACCAGAGATTTATAAAGCTGGTGATGGCCAGCTGATATGCTGTCTCACCTGTTTACCACCATTTGGGAGAAAGAGCAAGTCTCCCAGGTCTTCAAAGATGCCCTGACCGTACACATATACAAGAGAAAAAGGTGACCATGCATGTTATGATGACCACTGGGGTATCTGAATGCTGTCTGTAGCTGATAAGAGCCGGCATCCTCTACAACCAGCTGTTATTACATGTGTTCAAAAACTACATCAATTCCTGAAAGTCAGTGTGGATTTTGTGCCAGTCAAGGCACTACTGACATGCTATTCACAGCCAGGTATATCAAAGAAAAATGTAGCGAGTAACATCAGGATCTCTACATGATTTTTCATCGACCTCAACAAGGCATTCAATGCAGTGAACAGAAATGGGCTTTGGAATATACTTGGGTGAATTGGCTGTCCTGAAAAAATGATCATGATGGCGCACTTGTATAACTGCCACTAGGCAGATTTGAACTAGGGTCTTTGGAGCTTAGTGTAGGAGCAGCTACAGTTTGAACTATAAAGTTAGCTGGCTTGCAGCTCAGGATGTAAGCTCCCTTGTTCTTATCTATTGCTGTAAGTGGTCTAAGTGCCACTGCTTGGGGCTACATCTACACTGCATACCTCTTGTACAAAAGCCTATGCAAACGAAGCACAGATTAGTATATCACCATGCTTCATTTGCATAATTAGTTAGGGGCCTTTTGCTCAAAAAGGAGCTGTCTGCCCAACTCCTTTTTGTGCAAAAACACCCTCTTGCATAAGAGCCGTTCTTCCTCATTTTTTCAGGAAGAACGGCTTCTGCACAAGAAGGGGGTTTTGCACAAGAAGGGGGTTTTGCACAAAAAGGAGCTGTGTAGATGGCTCCTTTTTGCACAAAAGCCTCTTGTGCAAAAAAATGACCCCTAATTAATTATGCAACTGAAGTGTGGTGATATGCTAATCTGTGCTTCATTTGCATAAGCTTTTGTGCAAGAGGGACGCAGCATAGATGTAGCCTAGGTGTATGGGTTACTCATCCTTGATTGTACCATTTGATACTTCAAAAGGTGCTGCTGTCTCTCCATTGCTAAGGATGTGACAGTGTATTTGCACCTCTCCTGTTTAGCATCTACTTTTGGATGATGCTGTTAGTTGTTTTCAGTGATTGTGCATTAGCCATACCTATTCAGTTCTGAACTGATGATAGCATTTTCAGCCTTCAAAGACTCCAGGCTCTCACCAAAGTGTTTATTACAATTATCCATGACCTCTATCCACGGCCTCCTGTTTGCTGATTACCTTGCATTGTTGGCTCATTCAGTTGAAGATACACAGGAGCTTTCTGATCATTTTGCTACTTCTGCTCACTGTTTTGGACTCACTGTGAGCCTCAAGAAGAGAGAGGTTATGTCTCAGTCTGTTTGTAAAGAGCCTAGCACTCCAGTGATCATTGAAGATGATATTGTCTTTATGTGCTATTGATACCTTTCACTACCTTGGAAGTGTATTTTCTTCCAGCATAAATGCTGCTGATGATGAATTTATTCAACTAGCCACAGCCAGCTCTACCTTCAGAAGAATGAGCAAGCACTTATGGAATGTCCATGTTGTTAAACTTCATACAAGGTAACCGTTTATCAGGCAGTTGTCCTGAATATCCTGCTTTATGGCTTAGAGTCACGGATTGTCATGTTTTGAAACTCGATCAATTCCATATGAGCTGCCTTGGGAAGACTGCTCATGTGAATTGGTGGGACAAAATTCCTAGCCTGGAGGTCCTTAAGCTGTGTGGTGTCACAGAAGCAATGCTTATGAACAAACACTTTTGCTGGATTGGTCATGTTACGAGGATGGATGATACACAGATATGGAAGACAGTTTTCTACAGCAACTTTGTTCATGGAAAGCTCTCTATTGGTGTCAGTATAAGCATTATAAAGGTATCTTAAAGGCTAAGGTGAAGTCATGCAACATATCTCCCAGTAACCTGGAAATCATAGTTCAGGACAGATTGTTCTAGCAGCAAACTACTGTACAAATGCTTTTAGAGTAAACATATTCAGACATTACAAGAAAAGCACAGGATCCAAAATGAGTGTACAATACCTACTGATGGTGGATTTTTACATGACATCTGTAATTGGATTTGCTGATTGAATATTGCCTTAGTCACTCACCAATGATATCATAGATGAGATCCATCGATAACAGCTGTGTCCATAATATACATACTACTTTTGGCATGTTAGCCTGATGAGAGCTAGTGCAAGTATGCCTACTCAAGCGGGGAATCACACCCCGACACACAAACACCTCACTACAAAAGTACGGTAGACATAACCTAAGACACTTGCCCAGGGTCACACAGGGAGCCTGTGGCAGATAAGAAAGCTGAAGCAAGGCCTCATGTGTCCCTAATCATCTTAAGCACATGACCATGTCTTCGAAATCTTTAGGAGTTTTGTATGGTACTTGGTACAATTGGGTCTTGATCCCTGACTGTCTCTCCTAGTGCTTACTGTAATCTCTCATGCCGGACCATTCTCATCATCATGCATTCCTGTTCATGGCTTGATCTTCTCTAATGTCTTTGTATACAATGTCCTGCCATCTGGTTGGACTGACCTTGGTGGTACTTGGAGAATTATTTCCTTTCTTTGGCATCCTAGCATCTGTTCATCTTCTGCACTGTTATAATCTTTACTATTGCATCCAGTCTTGAACCCTGTTTTCACATCCTACTTTCCTTTAATTTCATTTGTCTTAAAATCATTCCACTTGACATCTGTCATCTTTCTACTGCCTCCATCCTTCTGATCTCTGTTTTACTTAAGGCTGTTGCTTCCAGACCATAGAATGATACTGTTAGTCCACTGGTTGGATTTTTTTTTTTACTTTGGTACCAAACAGTGTTTTTAATCAGTTCATAATTGTGTCAGTTGGCACATCTCCTTTTAACTTCATCCTTGATGGCATTGATAAAACTTCCTAGTTACATACAAGATTTGACTTGCTCTGCAACTTTGTCACTACTACATTTCAACATTGTCCATTTTCCAAGATGCAACCACTTTGTCTTCTTGGCATTTATCATAAGCCCAAATTGACTACACCAATTTACCAAAGGTAGTGAAGAGTATCATCTTTAATTCAAATATGTCTGCCAGATGTACAACGTCATCTGCATAAGATACAGAGTTTAACTCTAGATCATCCAATGACACACCCTCCAATTTTTTTTAAGAACATGATGAAAAGTGACAGTGACTCCATCCCCTTTGCCTCATATCAGACTTTGACTTGAGTCAGTTGCTTAATTTTCCACCGATGCCTATGGCACTGCAGGAATTTTTGCAAAGAGCATTTATAACTGCAATTTTGTTATTTTCCATAATGCTTCCCTACAAACTGAATCAAATGGCTTCATGAAGTCGATAAAGACAGCCAACCTCTTTAATTCCCATTCTCCAAACCACAGTACAAAACAATTATTATAGGTAAAGAGCTTTTTGGCAGTGGGGGAAACAAAAGGAAGAAAAAGATGATGAAGATTCTCTCCCTCCCACCACAAACTGGCAATTTATTAGAACATAAGCATGAGCCATCACCCTGCTTTTTACCTGCCTTGTCCTTCCATTCCCCTCAGGTGGTCAAGGATAATTTACTTCAGTGCGATAATAAGATATTAAGACCTGACAAATGTCCAGGTCACTTTTTGGTGACCACGATTTGCAGTGGGGAGGCAGTGCTATGATTAGAACACAGGGGGAGTAACTACTGGACCAGAGACAGAAACTGCTTTCATAGCAGTAAAGGCCTTCATTTGGTTTCTACAACAGCCAACATAGACAGATTCACTCCTCCCCCCTGAAACCTGCCAGCCACACTGTGCATCAGTTCATGAAGAAAACTTGCCAGCTGTGACGATTCTTCCCTGGCCACCTTTCTCCTGCTAGCAGGCACCAGAGAGGGTATAGAACCCACTAGGAACTGAAGAGGATTGGTTCCTGTGACAGCAAAAGATTAGATTCCATTTTAGCCATGGAGCAGGAAATCTTTCTTCACTGCCTTGGAGATGGTAAACAACAAAGAAGGAAGTAGACACAAAGACAGAGAGGAAGTCAGGAAAACTAGTTAGAAAATCAATTATTCCTTCTAGGTTAGAGGTATTAAATATTGGTTAATTGAATAGTCAATTAACTTCGTGCATGCTTATTGGTTACTCAACTATTCTATAGTGCAGGGGAGTGAGTGGGGCAGCCAGTGCACTCTGGCCCAACTCCCAAGAGTCCCCTGCCACTCCATGCTGCTGCCTCTGTATCAGAGGCAATCGTGTGGGGTGTCAGGCAGGAGCTGGTCCACAAAAACCAGCTCCCCTTGCAAACTGGTTGTCTGCCGCCCCGTGCCACTGCCTCTAATACAGAGGCAGCGACACGGGGTGGCAACAGCCCACTCCAAGCTCCCAGACTGAGTGCAAGTTGAAACTGAGCTGGGCTGCCTTTTCACCTGGCTCCGAATACACTTTAAATGAAGAGCCGCAGCAGGGATAGGTCCCAGGCCTGGAGTAAGCCAGGACTCAGCTGGGCTGCTGGCTCACCCGCCGAAAAATTTACTGACAAGGTGGGGGGAAGGGAGAGACATGTAGTCTATAGCAGGGGTGGGGAACCTTTTTTGGGTCAGGCCTGCCCACCCAGAGAAAAATCAGTTGGGGGCAGAACACACATGTGGGAAACAAAAAAACAAGAACAAGCCCTCATTGATGTGAAGAAGACTGAGAGAAGAAAGACACTCCCCACATTCCCCTCACACACCAGAGCCTAGGGGTCCCAGCCTAATAGATTTTGCGTGCTCCATCCTCATGGTGAGGTAGCGGGAGGGGGAGGGAGGCTGGAGCACCAGTAGGGGCTCCCCAATGCTATGGGTGGCCATGGGCCTCTGGAGCCAGATCCAGGCAAGACAGGGACCCTGGGCCTGAGGTTCCCCCCTACTGTTCTATAGCATTAACCTATACGCTTTTGCTTATCGGTTAGTTGGTAAATCGACTACACTCTTACATCCCTCCAGTCATTCATCCACTCTGCTCTGCACTCATTTGGAGTACTGTGTCCAGTTCTGGGTGCCACATTTGGAGAAATTGGAGAAGGTCCAGAGAAGAGCAACAAAAATGATAAAAGGTCTAAGAAACTAGACCTATGAGGGAAGACTGAAAGAATTGGGCTTTTTTTAGTTTAGAAAAGAGAAGTCTGAGGGGACATGATAGCAGTTTTCATGTATCTAAAGGGTGTTACAAGGAGGAGGGAGACAAATTGTTTTTCTTGATCTCTGAGGATAAGACAAGAAGCAATGGGCTTAAACTGCAGCAAGGGAGGTTTAGGTTGGACATTAGGAAAATCTTCCTAACTGTCAGAGTGGTTAAACACTGGAACAAATTGCCTAGGAGGGTTGTGGAATCTCCATCCCTGGAGATATTTAAGAGCAGGTTAGCCAGATAACTGTCAGGGATGATCTAGACAGTGGTTGGTCCTGCCTCTTCCTCTACTGCTGAGGACATTTGCATTCAAGTAAGGACTGGACTCAATGACCTCTTGAGGTCCCTTCCAGTTCTGGTAGGATTCTATCCCTACTTCTAGCAGCATCAGGGTTGCAGTCCCTTTTCCTAAAATTTTAGTTTTATTTCTCCAAAGCAGTACCAAACAAACCAGGTCCTTTGCCCTGCCTCAGGTGTTCTATAGTAGCCTGTCTGCTCCCTGCAGGTCTGGGTGGGTCTTGGTGGTTTTCTTCTCTCTCTCTCTCTCTCTCTCTCCCCTTCCCCTCAATTCAGCTGCTTATTAGTCTTTTATCTCAGGCCCAGGAGGCCTGCAGGTTATCACTTGATCCCCAGTCTCCAACCTATCACCTGGGAGGCAGATAATTAGTCACAACTGAGGGCTAAGTCTAATTCCTTTAAAGGGACAACTTAGCCTCTGACAGTGGCCAACAACTTGCATTTCAGAGGAAGCAAAAGTCTCCCTAATAATGCACCTGGCCAATTGAGTAATGATGTACCAGGTGGAAGGAATTCCTTCCTGACCTCCATTTTGTCAGTTTACACCCTAGGGTATGACCTTTGATTATCCCTATCTCAGCAATCAGGTTATTATTACTCATGAAATTATTCAACTTCTGCAATCGCGCTTGCCCTAAAGGGTGCCCTCCCTTGCTAAGCCTGCCTTTGTCACAGGGAGAGTAGATTTAGCTCAATCTGAATCTCTCTCTGGCTAATTTATACAGTACCACATTGACCTTTTAGAGTATGCCCCACAGCAGCATGAGGAACTGGAATTTACTGCCAGACATGGGAAATGTGTTACTCAGTGAAATAATGGCTTTTTCAGGCTGTGATTTGAGCTTGATAGCAGAAACCTAGTAGCAGTGCAATGCTCATTCACCAGTTGAGGAAGCAAAATCAGGTTGGAGGCTCTCCTGGGCTATCTTTCGTGGCTCTGCAAGCAGGTAGGTGATTGGAAATGCAGCAAGTTACTCTGAAGCTTCTCAAGTGCTTCCCATCCCTCCCTCCAAGAAAAGAAAAAGTTTAGGTAACCAATCGGTACCACACAAGGCCTAGAGTGCAATGCAGTGTGCCCAGAGTAATGCTTTTTAAGAGAGGTGTTTTACAAAGAGCAGGCTGTAAATTTCCGCAGTAGTGTGAGTAATGCACATTGCACTCCACTGAACAAATTTCAGTTTCATTCATAATTTTTAATGATTTATAAATACACTTATAAATAGTGCCCTGGAACCTCTGAGGCACTTACAATGAAAGCTTGCATGGTAAAAAGCAAGCACAAAATAAATAATAATAAAAGTAATAAGTTATATGATGTTTTACATCTTCAAGACCCTTAATTAATTAACCTGCCAGGAGAAGTGACAAGATTTTTGGAAACTTTTAGTATGCACAGCATTAAGAAGGTACCACCACTACTTTGTCAGAAGAAGGCACCACCAATGCACAGTGTTAGAGAGAAATATTATTATCCAAACCCTTTAAAATAAAGTACATAATCTCCAAAAAGGAAATGGAAAAGCTTTTCCAGAATATGCAAAAGACAGAAGTCTCTCGGACTGTGAGCTTTAACGGGTAAGTAGAGGCAGACTGCAGGAGGACAGCCACTATAGTACACAAACAGCTTACCTCCTGTTGGCAGCAGTATCTGCTAATGTGTCCTGTAAGACAACTTAGGCACCTTTACCATCAGCAAAGAATTCCACTCGTTCTACTTACTCCAAAGCCTATTTGTCAGGCAGCTCCAGATCCTAACTCAGTTTCCTCCCTCCATTGCTGGCTGCCTTAACTAATTGGATTTGGTGTTTTAGTATGTGTTTTGCCAGACTGCAGGCTGGCTGCATCCTCACTGCTCTGCAGGCTGAGTCAACTCCCCCCACAAAGCACTGGGATTCAAAGAGCAGCTGATGCATTATGGAAAGCTTCAGGGAGCACTGGGTTTGTAGGCAGCCCTGCTTTGTTGTCAGATTTCTGTCCTACTACACCAGCCTCCTCCTCAATTGCTGAGGACATTTGCACTCAAGCATGGAATGTACCTTTTTAGGAGTGTGTCTGCTTCTTCTGAAAGCAACAAACTACAGTTTGAAGCGGTGCAATGGGCTGCTGTGGGGAAGAGTGGGATGTTGCCAGCAGAGGACAAGGGCTGGAGATGTACATACCATGGAGTTTCCGGAGACATTTTGAATACACTCTGCCAACTTCCATTTAGGATCCTCTTTGTGCCCCTGAGCTTTAAGTATTTGATGACCTAACTATTTGTGCAAAGAAACACCAGGCTCTGGATTCTGTAACAACCTACCACCTTGGGATGAGCCCAAGTTTTATGCAGAAACAGGCTCTTTTTCACTAAGACCAGCTGCATGAAAACTGGATTGGGTTTTCACACCAGCTTGTCTTTTCCTGTCATCCAAGGCCAGGGGCCTGAGTTTTGTCCAAAATAAGGGCTACAGTTTCCTGCCACCTAGTGTGTCATTAGTGGCAGCTTCAGTGGGCAATGGAATTATAGTGGAGCAAAATCCAGTATAAGGCAAGGGAGGAGCAGGCCCAGAATGTTTATGGAAAAGTAGGAAGACACACAGTCTCTCTTTTTCCATGCAAATATCTTCAAAAATAAAGAACAATGGAAGAGGAAAGAGATGAAGGATAGAAGCAGAACAAGTTCGCTACAAAAACATTTCTAAGGAAATGTAGTGGAGGTGAAAGGTTCAGAAATACTATCATGATGAGGGTCCCATGTAAGTACCTCAACAGCTAGACAGACAATCAGTACCGGAAACCAAAATTCTTTGTTTTCTTACAGAATAGTCGCAACATGGACAATGGTTATGCTCTGCCAATGTGCCCCATTTCTGATGTAGGAGGGACCTCTTCTGGGGGTAAGGGAAGCATTCACTCATTCAGTCCTTGATCTCTCTCCCTAAGTGGGTTGTGCCCACAATGATACTATACAGGATCACTCACTCTCTTTTAAGTTATAGACTAATACGACTACCTCTCAGAGACTTTTGCCATATAGTGTGTTGGTACTTGCAGTGGTCTCAGTGGTATGGATTTATGTCTGCTAGGCATCAGATTATCAGACCATCAGCACATTAAACACTGGCCAGTGAATTTCCCAAAGGAATTTCTGGAAATTGGATTGTTTTCAATATAAACATTAGGCACATGGAATGTGTTGGATCCTACTAGATTAGCAGTATTGGCTATACTGCACATCTTTGTGGAAGATGAGATAATTTAGTGCATGGATATCATTAGCAGGATGATAGGCATGCTGAGAATTGTTACTGTTTCAGAACAGTACACCACTGTGCCCTCAAGTCAGAGCTCCAGCAGGACTGCTACAGCAAAATCCTCCAGCCACTGGAAGGATCTTCGGCAATACCTCTCTATTAATGCTGTCAGATTACAGCCCTATTTGGGGAGTACATTTTCCTTTGGGGTGGGCTAATCCGAGCAAAGCTGTGATCTAATTTGAGCCCTCGTTTATTAGGCGACACATCATCTCCAGCTTTGAACAAGTTATTCAAAAGCAATGTGCATCAGCCTTTCATAATTAACATGCAGTGCCGGTTGCCACACAGAGAACAGGCACAGTTATAATAACTTGGGAGTCAATAATTCATAAACTATAATGCATTATTAATCAATTATTGAGGCCTGAATTACATTTAATGAGATTAAACTGATTGGAGCACTAAGCTGTTTGAATCATATTGATTTAATCAATGTGCTTAATTAAACTGTGTACATTTTCCACACAATCATTATTTCCCACTATTCTGTACAAGTGGTCTCTTTGCTGTTCTTCACTCAGGACTTGTTCTTGAAAATTAGTTGAAAATTAGTGCTTAAAGATAAAGTGTCTTGTTTTCTTTTTATTAAAAAAAATTGAACTAGCTTATGTGCTATCTCGCTTGTGTCTGCACGTAAGGAAGTGCAGCAATGGTGATCCAAAAGTTTTGTAGATACCTGAACAAGCCTGTATTCTAAGAAGAAGAGGTCAAGTAAGCGGAGTCCATCAGTCTCCATTTATTCCATTTGAAGAGCATACAAAAACCCTGAAGGTAATAGGCATCTTTATATACCTACCCTGTAAGTCACCCTATACCTGTACAAGTTGGACCGCCCTGATGTGGCACCCTGAGGACCTGACCTGTCCCAAATGAGGGAATTTGTCAGACCAGGGGAGTCCCCTGCCACCGGTCCCCCAGTCCACCACTGGCTCCTCTTCTGGACCCTGCCAGCCCCCCTGTCTCCAGCTGGCTCCTACTGCTGGAACCCTTTCTGCTGCAGGGCGCCCCAGGCTACCAGAACCCTCCCTCCCCCCGCCACAGGATTCTCAGCCATAGTTCTGCTTTGCACACCTTGAGGGTCTCGGCCCCACTGCTGCCCCCTTCCCCCGGTCGCTCTGGGGCTCTCTGGTGCAGGAACATCTGTGGTCTGTTTGCCAGACCAGAGATTTGTGGTTTAGGGAGGTAAAACCTGTAGTAGTCCTTCCAGCCTTGTAAAACAAGAGTGCCTCTAACCCCATCAAATGGCTTACACACAAGCCGATGCTGCTGCCTTTTTTTTACTAACAATCTCAATGTCATTTCTAGTCTTCTTCTGGGGAGTGGGGGAGAATGTCTACTAAATATATCCGCTATTATAGACACGCATCCATTAGCTTCTCATGTACTTGCCCATTTCCCTTGCCACTACTACTATCATGGGACGTGTGTATAGGGATGTGAATGTTTAACTGGTTAACCGGTGGGGGCTGAAGTAGCTACCCACCTGCAGCAGAGGGGGCTGTTCCAGCCAAGTGGCAGACTGGGGGGCCATTCCAGTGGCAGGTGCGGGGACTGCTCCAGCTGGGCGGGGGTGCCCCCCATCCATGCCCCATCCATATTGTTTAACAAGTTCAATAAATTAAATGGGATTTTACATTCCTTTTTTGGATTTAATTTTAAACCACCCCAGCTGCAATTCAATATCTTGATTATAAGGCAGTCACCATTCACAAGTGGGGGGGAGGGCACTAGAAACTGACTGTGTAATGAGCATTAACAGCAGCCAGAAGTCCATGTCCAACCTCCTGGATATTTACCATGCAATACCACAAGCAACCGGTAGTGAAGGGGTGGGCAATAAGACAGCTGCTATATTTACCTGCACCTTCACAAGTACTGGTGCTTGCAGCTAACCATGGAAAACTGGATCCAGCCCACTAGTGGCTCATATCAATCTTTATTCTATTCATGTTGAAGACAAAAGCAAATCTCCCATTAAATTAAATGGGTAGAGGATTAAGCCCTGGGACATAGCAATGTGTAGTATTCCCAGCACTGAATAGAAGTGCAAGGCAAATGAGCTAAGGAGGAGGACAGAATTATGGTAGAAATAGAGCCAAGTCTGTGAAGATACTGTTGCAGTCAGAAAATTCCTGTGACTTTTTTTTTTTTTTTTTTTTTTTAACAGTTTTGTGTACTTCAATTTCTCCATTTGTAAAATGGGAATAAATAATTCTTACCTACCTCAGAGGGGGCTAGTGAGGCTAAATACATTAGCTCCTCAGATGGAAAGCATTATAAAAGGCTACAGTACAGGCAGTCCCCGGGTTACGTCAGTCCGACTTAAGTCGGACCCCTAGATACGAACGGGGGGAAGGGGGGCCCCCGCTAGTGTGGGGTACCTCCCCCTCTGTCGCCGGCCCCTGGCGGCGCGGGGGGCGCTTCCCCCCCAGCAGACCAGGGAGACGCGGAGCTAGCGCCCCGCACCCCCCCCCCCCAGCAGACCAGGGAGACGCGGAGCGGCTTTTCTCGCTGTGGAGGACGCGGGACCGCCGAGACACGCCGCGGTCCCGCCGCCCGTGTCCTCCGCAGTGAGAAAACCCGCTCCACGTCTCCCTGGTTGCTGGGGGAGGGGGCGCAGCTAGTGCGCCCCCCCGCCCCAGCAGACCAGGCTTTTCTTGCCGACGCCTGGGGTAGAGCAGCTGGGGGGCTGCCGGGTTGGTCCCACAGCGCCGAGGTGCAGCGCTGCAGGGACCAACCCAGCAGCACCCCAGCTGCTCTGCCCCAGGCGTCCCCAAGTCAGCCGCTGCTGAAACTGACCAGCGGCTGACTACAGGAAGCCCGAGGCAGAGCAGCTCTGCCCTGGGCTTCCTGTAGTCAGCCGCTGGTCAGTTTCAGCAGTGGCTGACTTGGGGACACCTGGGGTAGAGCAGCTGGGGTGCTGGCGGGTTGGTCCCCGCAGTGCTGAGGTGCGGCGCTGCGGGGACCTACCCGGCAGAGCCCCAGCAGCTCTGCCTCGGGCTTCCTGTAGTCAGCCGCTGGTCAGTTTCAGCAGCGGCTGACTTGGGAACACCTGGGGCAGAGCAGTTGGGGTGCTGCCGGGTTGGTCCAGTAGCGCCGAGGAGCAGTGCTACGGGACCAACCCAGCAGCACCCCAGCTGCTCTGCCCCAGGCGTGTCCGATTCAGCCGCTGCTGGTCAGTTTCAACAGCGGCTGAATCTGGACGCCAGTTCCGACTTACATACAAATTCAGCTTAAGAACAAACCTACAGTCCTTATCTTGTACGTAACCCGGGGACTGCCTGTATTATTATTACTCACACCTTCCGAGAATTAATGCATACATTCATTATAGCTCAGATTCAAAGGATCAGTAAAATAATAGGTTATCATAACTAGAAGAGATCTACTGTACCAATTCAAAACATAGCAAATAGGGATGTTTTTAATTTATCAGTGTTTTTATTTAAATGTAATTTTTGTCTAAACCAAAAGCTTTAAAAAATGTGATCAGATTTTGACACAGACCTCAAAAAAAAAAAAAACCATTTTAAAAATATCAAAACATCCATTTTCAGGGATTTTCAGAAAGAAATATTTTTTATCTTTCATTTTTAAAAAAAATCACCAAAATTCATTCTTTATCATATAAAAATCTCTCTCTCTCTCTCTCTCTCTATATGTATATATATAAAGAAGTTTTTCCTAAAAAAAACACCAGAATGTTCCTACTGGGCGACAGAATGACATCATCACATCAGCAGCAGCAAGAGGCACTGCCCCCTTCAACTAATCTTTGTCCCTGCTGTGGAGAGGAAAGTTTGAAGGAGTCTGGAGTGGTGGACACAGGAAGCTCCAGCCGGGAGGGGAGCTCACAAGCGGGAAAGGGAGCCATGGACTCCTGCTGCAGCCCACAGGAGTGGGGAAAGGAGCAAGGGAGGGTACTGTTGTCCCACGAGAGCGCGGCAGCTGCATGGCCAGAGAGTGTGCCAGAGTTGCTGTGTGCAGCATGGGGCTGGAGCCACTACTGAGCGCAGAGTCACAGCCCTGGAATGAGGGCCCAGAGATGTCAGGGACTGACATGGGATTTTTCATTTTGTTTTTATTTTGCACTAGAGGAGGAGAGAAGCCTGTTCTAGGGAGGAAGAGGCGGAACAGGCTCCTGCCAATGCCACCTGCTGCCTCAAGCTGCCACGGTTGGGGCAGCAGGAGCATGGGACGGGGTTTTCACAGATTTCTCCTCAGAGCCCCCACCTCCTGCAGTCCCACCACACCCCTTTGGCTGTGCGACCACCTCACAAGTTGTGTAGTCAGGCCTGGGGTTTGGGGGCAAGGAGCAAGGGGCGGCTGGGGGGCTGAACAGGCAGGGCAGGGCTGGGCCAATATGGCAGGCGACAGAGTGTTCATGTTGGATGACAGAATGACATCCTCAGCGTCAACTGGCTCTCTCAGCGAAGTGAAAGCGGCCAGAGGGGGGTTGGTGAGCAGAGGGTGCAGCCCCCTAACATTTGTAAAAGTTTTAAAAGGTCAAAATCAGAGATACATAAGAATGGTCACACTGAGTCAGACCAATGGTCCTCCTGGCCAAGTATTTGGTCTTCTGACAGAGGCCAGTGCCACACGCCTCACAAGCAATTAACAGAACAGGGAATTATCAACTGATCCATTACCCAACATCTAGCCCGAACAATTGGCAAAGAAAAACCACATTTTCCCCTGTCAGCAGATTCAGGCTCAGGCTTCAGGGCTGTTTCATTGTTGTGTACGCTTCTGGGTTGGAGCTTGAACTCCAGGACCTCTGCAGTGTCCTAAAGCCAGGGTGCCAGCCCAAACCCAGAAGTCTACAAAGCAATTAAACAATCCCAAATCCTGAGCCCTGTGAGCCTAAGGCAGCTGGCACAGGCTGTGGGCTTTACCATAACTTCTCTATTCACATACCATCAGAGGCTTAGGGCACGTCTAGATTTGCTTTCACTTTCGAAAGAAGATATGCAAATTCAGTGCGAATTTGCATGTCTTCTTCTGATTCCTTTTTGGAAGGAAAGTAGTCTAGACGTGGTTCTTTCAAGAAAAACCCCTTTTTCAAAAGAACCGTGTAAACCTCTTTTTTTTTAATGAAGAACGGTTCTTTCAAAAAAGGGTTTTTTTCCTTGAAAGAACCACATCTAGACTACTTTCTTTTTTGAAAGAACCTCTTTAGAAAAAGCGATCGGAAGACGATATGTAAATTTGTGCTGAATTTGCATATCTTCTTTTGAAAGTGAAAGCAAATCTAGACATGCCCTTAGGGACTCCCAGAGCATGGGTTTATGTCCCTGACCATCTTGGCCAATAGTCATTAGTGGACTTATCCTCCAGGAAAAAGGTTTAGATTTTATTAAATCAAAATATTGTGACTGACCCCAAACTAGTTTGGTTTCACAGGACACTATGTGTGTTCATTTCATTCTGGAAAGAAAAAACAATTTAAACTGCACAAAATATTGCTCCTGTCCAGCTCTAACGGTGAGCCAATTAAATCCACTGGAAGAAAGGCTCAGCTACCACAACACAACCTAAGGTGCCATTAATTCATCAGCCTCCTTAAGTTTCTAGATTTTAATTTAGTCATCTGTTATGGTGACAAGGCACTGACATGCTTGCTCTCGGTTAGAGGGAAAAGTTTCATCATTACCTTGGTGTAACTGAATGGATCGTTTAATTATAGATCTTTGGATGGCTGATCCATCCATTCAATCTGCTATTTACCATAACTTCCAGTGGGCCAATCAGCTGGTGTTCCACCTGAACGTTCCTTCATGATGTCACCGGGTGCTTCTTATAGTAACATGCCTGACAAAAAATTTTCAGCTTTGCCTGGAAAAACAATTAATTTGAACTAGAAGCACTCACTGGTAGATTATGACAAATACTGTGTGCATGTCTCTTTCCCAAAATTTCTTCAGATGAATGTTGCCTGAAGCGGGATTACTTGAGATTTTTCTTCCCTTTCTACCATTACTTATTACTAACTGAACAAGAGAGATAAAGAGATGGTGGGAAGAAATATTCATTCCAGCACCCCTGTGCATATCTCTTATATAAGAAATTCTGCATGTTACATGCTCCAAGCCAAGGAAGAACATAAGAACGGCCATACTGGGCCAGACCAAAGGTTCATCCAGCCCAGTACCCTATCTGCCGACAGTGGCCAATACCAGTTGCCACAGAGGGAGGGAACACAACAGGTAATCCTCATGTGATCCCTTCCCTATAACCCATTTCCAGACAAACAGAAGCTAGGGACACCACTCCTAACCATCCTGGGTAATAGCCATTGATGGAACTAACGTCCATGAATCTATCTAGCTCTTTTTTGAACCCTGTTAAAGTCCTAGCCTTCACCACATCCTCCGGCAAGGAGTTCAGGAGGTTGACTGTACATGGAGTGAAGAAAAACTTCCTTTTGTTTGTTTTAAACCTGCTGCCTATTAATTTCATTTGGTGACCCCTAGTTCTTATATTGTGGGAATAAGTAAATAATGTTTCCTTCTTCATTTTTTCTACACCAGTCATGATTTTATAGACTTCTATCATGTCCCCACTTAGTCTCCTCTTTTCTAAGATGAAAAGTCCCAGTCTTTTTAATCTCTCTTCATATGGGACCCTTTCCAAGCCCCTGATCATTTTTGTTGCCCTTTCCACTGCCAAGATGTCTTTTTTGAGACGAAGCGACCACGTCTGTACACATCCTGCAATGTCCATCCTGCAATTTTTAGCAGGTTACTTCAAGCCCCACTAGCACAAATCTGTCTATCCACAGGGCTAGGAATTTGGCCATCTGCTGTTGTGGATGCAGCTTCTGTTATTTGAGATTCTGTCCCCCACCACTCTGCCCAGAAGACACTCTTCCATCCTCCACTCAGTAAGGCAAAAGACTAGGGCTAGAACAGTTGGGATCAAAGCCTCCAAAGGGGAGACTCTTTCAGAAGCATTATATTTCTTCCCCTCCCTGCCGTTAATTTTAAAACCACTCAAAAGTGACAACTTCAAACCCACGGCAGGTGCAGCGTAGCAGCTCATCACACCCATGGGAGTTTACAGAAACTTGCTTTTTTATTTTATTCTAAGAACTCTTACTGTCTTCCAAGGAAAAGCTTTTAGCATAATTTGGCAGGCTGAGTCTGTACGGAACAATTCTTTGTGAGAGGCAAAAAAGGGGAGTACAAGGGGGAAATGAATAGAAGGAGAGAAGCAAGGCAGAGAATCCTCATGCTCTTCAAATCAACATCCCACATGCTGGCACTGGAGGGGGGGAGAGGGGAGAAATTGGTTTTCTTTTGGCAGAAGGCAAGAAGCGGGGGGCTTATAACGGGGGGTAAGGGGCAAAGATGTTCTACTTCCCGGTGTGCTTGGACTCTAGAAAGGGGAACAAATTATAAATGGCAAAGCAAAAGGTACCGAAAGCACAGCACTTTGCCCCTGCCACTCAGCAGCCTGTGGTTTTCTGATAATCAAACTTGCCCAACCTCTCCTGTACTTTCTATTCTAATATGGCAGTAATGATAATAATACAAGAGGAAAACTGCATGATAGCAAAAGCAGGCAAGAGGAAGGTGGAGGGGCATAGGTAACACTGCTGATATAAGCCTTGGGGTCCTTCTAAACTGAGCAGGAGGGGGAAGACTTGATCTAAAAACCCCACAATTTTCTTTAGCATGCTGTGAATGTGCAACTTCTGCAAACATGCACAGCTAGTGCTTCTCATTAACAAGCTGCACATTAATACATTTAACTCAGACAAATGTAACCATCCTTGGACCACATTAATCAAAAGCCTGACAAGACTGAGCTAAAGAGATGAGGAAGGAAAACAAAGCATAGTCAACACAGAGGGTGCCATGCACTCATTTTCCATATCTCTCCCCACACACCCTACCTACATTTTGTGAGTTCAGAGTAACTCCTCCCCATCAAATCTATTCTTCCATACAGATGTCTCTGTCCCTCCCAGCATGCTGCTATGGTTGCCCAGTTCACTCATGTGAAATGATCTATTTTGTCTCCACCCCATGTCGCTAATAAAGAAAACAGAGAGTACTTAATGGCTGTGTCTACACTGGCATGAATTTCCGGAAATGCTTAAAACAGAATACTATTCCGTTTTCAGTTTTTCCGGAAAAGGAGCATCTACACTGGCAGGCTGCTTTTCCGAAAAAGCCCTTTTTCCGGAAAAGCGCGTCTACATTGGCCACAGACGCTTTTCTGGAAAAGAGCCCCGATCGCCATTTTCGTGATCAGGGCTTTTTTCCGGAAAAGACTACTGGGCTGTCTACACTGGCCCTTTTCCGGAACAGTGTTCCGGAATAAGGACTTATGCCCGAGCGGAAACAGAATAGTTTTTCCGGAATAGTGGCTGATTTTGTACAGTAGAGCATCGTTGCTTTTCTGGAAATTCAAGGGCCAGTGTAGACAGCTCGCAGCTTATTCCGGAAAAGCGGCTGATTTTCTGGAATAAGTGGCCCAGTGTAGACACAGCCAATGGGTATAAAAGCAAGACCAAGCCCAACAATAACTCAGTTCTGGAAAACTGCGTATGTTATCAATGTTGTTGAAAAATCTCTCAAGAAAAATCATATATATAGGGAGAAACAAATTTGAAAAGCAATCTAAAGCACTAAGGTTTCTTGAAGACATGAATAGCTCAGAGATCTAGAAAGGAAAAGAAAAGAACAAAGTCTATGAACAATCTCTTGTCATTCTGCCCTGGGTTGAGTCATCCCAGGATACAGCTTCATGCCACCTCCTGAGCTGGAAAGTACCGTATTTTCCGGCATAGAAGGCGACAGGGCGTAGAAGACGACCCCCTAATTTTCTAGTTAAAAGATGGGTTTTCGTCTTATACTCGCCGTATAAGACTACCCCCCCTTAAGAGGCCAACCGGCAGCGCCCCAGCACCCCTCCGCCTCCCCGGCTTTGCTCCCGGTGTCCCTGGTCTGCTGGAGACGGTCCCCAGCAGACCAGAGGCACTGGGAGCAAAGCCAAAGCGGCGGCGGGGTCCGCGCCTCTGAGGCTTTGCTCTGGCAAAGCCTCAGAGGCGCGGGACCCCGCCACGGCTGCAGGTTCGAACGGGGCTTTTCGCGCCCCGGAGGACACAGACTGCGGGATCTCGCGGTCCCGCCGCCCGTGTACTCCGGGGCGAGAAAAGCTGCTCCGTGTCTCCCTGGTCTGCAGACCAGGAAGACGCGGAGCAAAGCCTCTGAGGACGCCGGCAGCGGGACAGCCGCGGCGCATCTGGGCTGCCCCGCTGCCGGCTTCCCCCGAGGCTTTGCAAAGCCGCGGAAGGGCTCGGGCAGCAGGGCAGCCCAGGTGCATCTGGGCTGCCCCGCTGCCGGAGCCCCTCCGCGGCTTTGCTCCGCGTCTTCCTGGTCTGCAGACCATGGAGACACGGAGCAGCTTTTCTCACCCCGGAGTACACGGGCGGCGGGATCGCAAGGTCCCGCAGTCTGTGTCCTCCGGGGCGAGAAAAGCCCCGTTCGAACCTGCAAGTCGGGGACTGCCTGTATACCCAGCGTATAAGATGACCCCCGATTTTTGGGAGATGTTTTTTAGCATAAAATGTCGTCTCATACGCCGGAAAATACGGTATGTTTGCAGGATCTACACCAAACAATGCGAGTAATTCTGATGAAGTCATCTCCCCTGGATCTTGCAGGATTCGGCTCTTTGTCATTTGCTTTTCTCCAGCTGGGTATTTAGAATGGCAAAATAGTGGGATTTTACCATCAGCCAAAATAGGGAGGGACTCACACACAAACCAAGTGGACTGAGGAACAACTGCCAATTAAAGCAACACAAAGCAACAAAAATTAAGTTCAACGCACCCTCAAAAGCCATTAGTAACCACGCTGTTTAAATGCAATAAGCACACACATGAGTAATTCAGTCTTGTCGGGAGTCCAGGGCACAAAACATAGTATGGTGGGTTTTTGCGCTTTCATTTGATAAAACAAATAAGTTCAGTCACATAACACTGTCATTATTCTCATTCATAGATTCTGCTATAGATGCCCATGACATAAGAAAAATTATTAAGGCAGTGTCTGTATTAAGCAAGAAGGCTGTGCCGACACAAAAAGTTGGCGCGTGCGAATGATTTTTGTGGACATTTTTGCCAACAAAATATGTCTACCCCCAACAAGCAGGTTTTGCTTTGTTGGCAAGAGAATGGTCCTGTTGACAAAACAGCATTCACATGTGCACATGCCATGGATGGTAAAACCTTGTAATTTACTGGGGGGGAAAAGGAAGCACCTGTCAAGCAAGTGTAAGTGTAGACATCATATATACTGTAGCCCAATGGCTGTGACTCTGTAACGCTGAAATAGCTGTTCCTTCTGGGCAGCACTGTTGCCTCCCTGGCTGTTCCAGGCGACACTATTGCCTGAGTTACGTCCTTCGCCTCCCTCTGAGGTTCTCAGCTGACTTCTGCACCACTCAGCCACGCTGCCACAGGGGAGTAAGTGGCACAAGCAGCCGTTTGGGGGCCGCAGACCCCATGCAGCACGGAGGTGCTGCATGGGGAGCGTGGGGCCCAAACGGCCGTTTGTGCTGCTTGCTCCCTCGCGGCAGCCCAGCTGAATAGCGCAGAAGTCAGTCGAGTGCCACGGAGGGAGGGGAAGGGGGGGGCGGAGTGGTGACATACATGGCCAGGGGGCAGGGCCTGGCCACGTACGTTACCGCCCCTCCCCCCTTTGCACTCCCCTTCGCCTCCCGCTATGGCGCTTGGCTGACTTCTGCGCTGCTCAGCCGAGCCATTGAGGGGGAGCCCAAACAGCCGCTTGTGCAGCTTGCTTCCCCACAGCAGCCCAGCTGAGCGGTGCAGAAGTCAGCCGAGCACCATGGCACGAGACGAAGGGAGGCAGGACGGTGACGTGCGGCGTGACAGCGGCTCCAGGCCCCGCCCCCTGGCCATGACCATCACCACCCCGCCTCCCTTTGCCTCCCGCAGTGGTGCTCAGCTGACTTCTGCGCCGCTCAGCTGGGCCGCCGCGTGGGAGCAAGTGGCGCAAGCGACCATTTGGGCTCCGCAGTCGCCCTAGTGAGAGGCAGGAGCGGGAGGAGAAGAGAAAGACAGAGACAGAGAGAGAGGCAGGAGGTAGAGAAGAGCTAAGAGAGAGTGAGGGGGAAGCAGGAGGAGGAGGAGAGACACGGAGCGAGAGACACGGAGCGAGAGACCGGAGGCTCAGGAGAGAAGACCGACGTGAAGGAGAGACCTGAAAATCCCATCTTATGATGGGCTAATTGGCTAGTAACCTTAGACTTTCCCTATCACCCTTGCCCAAAACAGCTTCCAAATGAGTTCAGAGAATTTGGATCATTCAAATAGTCCATTACTAGAGTTGGGGTGAGATTTTTCAGCCACATTTTTTTTTTCCAGTGAAACATTAATAAATTGGAATAAAATGGAATAAATTACCTAGAGAGTTTGTGGAATTTCCATTATTAGAGATATTTAAGAACAGGTTAGACAAATATCTATCAGGGATGATCTAGATAGTGCCTGGACCTGCTGTGAAGGCAGGGACTGGACTTGATGGCCTCTTGAGATCCCTTCTAGTTCTAGTATTCTATGATTAAACTGTTTTGGGCATACTGAAATGCTTTATGAATGTGTGCCAGTTTCATCAAATTGTTTGTTTTGATGAGAAACCAAAAATTCAGAATAAAAACAGAGCTTTTTGGTTTGATGTTTTTGTAGTGTTGTTACCCTGGAAGAAGTTAATGTCGTGCAGCTCTTTTAGATAATCACAGTTCTCATTAATGTTGATGGAAGTGCTAGATCACCCTTCATTTCAGGCTAAAGAGATGACACAATTAAATACCCCTTTATGAATGGATAATTGGACACAACAGGAAATCACCACTCATTGCACAAGACCACATGGCAAAGCTTACCCAGACATAAACTATGTTTGGGGGGATTTCCCTGGGACTGATTGCAAATGCAAGAACTACGAGATTGACAACTGAGCTGTATACATCTGCATGTGAAAGGGCCAGAGATCCCCGGGACACAGGACTGGCTGGAAAGGCAGGCTTGGAAACTGACTGCTGTGTGTTTCTATCCTGTTCATGGAAAGTTTCTTCCTTGTAAATAAACAGGATTGTACCAAATAAACACCTGACTCAAATGGTATAGTGACAAATTACTCAAACCAAAGTAGCAACAATAAAAACAACAACAGCCATGGCAACCAGCAAGTTCTAGCCCTTTTCAACAATGCCTCCAGTTTCTAATGGATAAAGTAGTTTAATTGCAAGGTTGAACTTGGCAACACACTGGTTTTGCTTGAAAATTTCACCTTGATATGAATGCTGCATTCCTGATGAGAAGTGGTGATAATTCTTTGCAACAGGAAAACATAACTGCAGTGTAATTACACTGTAATGTTAATGTAACTACCGTCACTATGTTATGAACTGGAACCAAAATGGAAACCAGTAACTTTCACCCTCACTAGAAGGGAAGCAAGCAGAAAGGCAAAATCCTCTTCTCCAATCCACATAGTAATACTCAACTCTAATATTTCTGTGTTCCTTTTATGTACCCATGTATTGCTGAAGTCAGATAGGGTGCAAATTCAGAAACCAAAACTTCTAGGCTGTGTCTACACTGGGCCACTTATTCCGGAAAAGCAGCCGCTACACTGGCCGCTTGCTTTTCCAGAAAAGCAATGACGATCTACTGTAAAATTGTCAGTGTTTTTCCGGAAAAACTATGCTGCTCCCATTCAGGCAAAAGTCCTTTTCCAGAAAAACTGTTCCGGAAAAGGGCCAGTGTAGACAGTACAGTAGTCTTTTCCGCAAAAAAGCCCCGATCGCGAAAATGACAATCGGGGCTTTTTCCGGAAAAGCACATCTACATTTGCCACGGACGTTTTTCCGGAAAATGTGCTTTTCCAGAAAAGCATCTTGCCAATGTAGACGTGCTTTTTCCGGAAATACTTATAACGGAAAACTGTTCCGTTTTAAGCATTTCCGGAAAAGGGTGCCAGTGTAGACGTAGCCCTATAGTATTGTATTGCTGGATCTCAATGATGCAGAGGCATACCTTTCTGTTACACATTGCATCTTTAGGGATTCCAAAGCAATTTATGAAGTTCACTAATCTTACACAGAAATACTTTCACTCTACATCCGCCACCTCTGGCGTTGAACATAGCAGCTTAAATATTTCATAGCATGAAGTATGCAAACATGACTCCATAAGTTATTACTGAAAGTGAGGAGGACAGAATGGAATTACAATAGTTGGAATCTGGTCCAAGGGAACATGGTCTACACCCCTCTTTCCTATGGAAAGCGTCATATGACGCCCACAAGTAGCCAATACCTTAGTTATCTCACTTTAATGATTTTAGGTAGGTACTTACTGAACTGCTCTAGGTCAATACTGCTGTTGGACTCTGGCATAGCAGTGATGGTGAGCAGTGGGCATGGGTTTCCTCCCAGAGTCTGGCACAGGGTCTGCTGCCTGTAGTAGACCTTCTTGGGGTCCCTGGTTTCTTCCACGATATCAAGGTAGGACTGAGAAAAAAGCAAGGAACCAGCTTTACAAATGATCTCATACTGTGAGCTTTCAAACTTTATTTTAGTCTCAGATATTTAAACTGTACCCTTCTCTTAGAACCTGGGTGGTCATTTCCTGTATTATTATCCTCTTCTTTCTTTCATCAGTCAGAAGTGTCTCACTCCAGATGTCTGATATGAATGCCCTAATAGGTTAGTTACAATATGGACACCTGTTGCACAGGGAACCATCGCTAAAACTCATCAACTCAGTTCGCACAGAAAACCACACAGTCACCAGAAGGTACAATTTCTGGTATCTACCAATCTGGGTGAATTTCAGCCACTGATCTAGAGACAAAAGACTCCAAATCTTACCACCAGGCCTTTAATCCATCTTTTCATTGAACCTCAATTATCTAGCGTATAGCTCAACACATGCACTGGATACCTATGATGATCTATTTCATAAACCATTTTGCTATATTGCGTAAATGCAATTATTACACCTATTTAATGATCTTGCACAGATACAGAGGACGTGTTACAATAAGTTACTTATATGCTATGGTAATCACTGAAATTTCATGGAACCTTTGCTAATATGGATACCACATGCCATACTGTTGCATTATAGCAGTGTTTCTCAAAGTGGGCCAAGAAACCTCTTTGAGACAAATGCTAATTGGTTCTGCCAGTTTCTTTACTTACTGGTGCCGCAGCCATGGAGCTTTGTGGCTTCCATTGGCTCTGGTTCACCATTTGCAGCCAAAGAGAAGCACATGAAATGGCGTGGGCTGGGCCACTGCTTCCTGCAGATTCTATTGGCTGCAAACGGTGAACCGGAGCCAATGGGATCTGCAAGGCTCCATGATCATGGCACCAGTAAGTAAAGAAACTGGCTCAGCTGGTTAGCATGTTTCTCAAAGAGGTTTCATGGACCACTTTGAGAAACACTGAATTATAGCTTCACATGCAAACATTGAGGTTTTTTAAAAAAAAAAATGAATTACTTCTCATCAAATACACTTGATAGTACTGGTCAAAAGCAGTGCACTAGTGAGTGCATCCACTGAAAATGAAATTCCTCTGTACATATGCTGTAAATATGTCTTAAATTATTAAAAATATATGGTGTTATTAAAAATGTGCTCAAATCACTAACTCCACATAGAAGTTTATCATCTTCCCAAATGCCCTTGGATTGCTAATCACATTTACTTTATTACTTGTCTGTAGTTAAAGACATATTTCACACACAGGCACATGCTCTAAAATAAAAGCTATCGGTGCACAGACCTGAGCTAGAATTTGTTCTTCATGCAAATTACAGTAGTATAATAATCTTCCAAAGGGAAATGTGCAAGTCCCATCACTCACATCATTTTAAATTAGCCTAGGCAAAGCTACTCTGGAGAATATATTGTAGGCAACAATCTTACTTTGGCCACCAACTGGACATAACTATCAGTTCTTTTCCATTGCTAATACCCACTGTCCAAACACTGCTGTCCTCGACTCAGTTTTAATTAATTCAATCCTTGCTGAGGCAAAATTCTCATCAACTTCAAGGAGCATTTTACCAGAGTAAGCCATGAGTAAGAAATGAGTAAGTACTGCAGGATTTGTCCCTATTAATTTAATAACAACCTTTCATCTCAATTCTATTCATTCAGGTGAGATACTCAGGGTGTCCCACAGGCTACAAATTCCATACCAACAGAAGGAATCAATACATACTGAAATCATGACAAGGTACTGTAGCTCATTAATAAAGAATTCGGTAGGCCCACTCTTCACATCCATCCATCTCCCAGTCCCCTATTCTCCTGCTTCTGTGGCATACGCCTGCCTTTTCATTAACTGCTTAAATATATGCCACATTCAACTTCTGGAGCTCTCTCTTGATTCCACATTAGCTTATGGAAATAATTGGTCCCCATGGGTCTGGTGCAGATGTTTTGGACAGCCAGGGCTTGACCTGATTGATCTCTGGTACTGAATCTAGCTTTTGGAACATCTGTAGTGGGATGTGAAGCAGTCAACTTTGTGTTGAGATTCAGAATGGGAATGAATCTCTCATGGACTACATTGCTGTGCTGGACTATTCACATGGCTACTGTTACCTAAGAAAAGAGATTCTGTTTCACTTGAAGATTTGCTCCTCCATTCTTGGGCAAGGGCAAAATGGTACATTTCATAAGGTTTAAGCTTTAAAAAAAGTCAGTAGGGGATCCAAAATAGCTCCATTTATCCATCTATTGCAATAGGGATTGGGTAGATGACATTAATGGCAAGAAAATTACAAACAATAAGGAGTCCTGTGGCACCTTAGAGACTAATAGATTTATTAGGGCATAAGCTTTTATGGGTAGAACCCACTTCATTAGATGAATTGGAGTGAAGGTTACAGAGTCAGGTATATATATTGTGTTAATGAGGTAGACCTCTGCCTCTGTAACTTCCACTCCAACTCATCTGATGAAGTGGGTTTTACGTGCAAAAGCTTATGCCCTAATGAATCTCTAAAGTGCCACAGGACTCCTCATTGTTTTTGCAAATACAGACTAACATTTTTACCCCTGCGAGATTTTTCACAATGCAAGACAATTAAAGGTGGCAGGGGCAGCTTGAAAGCCCAATATCTTAATTTTCAGAAAGGTTTCTCTCTCATGATTAAGGGAGAAGTGAAGTGGGACTCGGGAACTTCCATTTATTGTACCCCCCCCTTATTTAACAGGGTTCAGAAAAAAAAAAAAAGCTAGAAAAATTCATGGAAGTTAGGTCCATCAATGGCCATTAGCCAGGATGTGTGGGAATGGTGTCATTAGCTGATGTTTGTCTGGAAATGGATGATAGGAGAGGGATCATGTGAGGATTACATTTTGTGTTCACTGCCTCTGGGGCATCTGGCACTGGCCACTGTCAGCAGACAGGATACTGGGCTTTGGTCTAACCCAGTTATGTTCTTATACTTCCCTTCTTTATGCTTTGTCTACACTGCAGGCTTCTTGCGCAAGAAGCTTTTTGTGAAAAAGATCTTCCGGAAAAACTTCTTGCACAAGAGTACGTCCACACTCCAAAAGCGCATCGGAAAAGCAAAGCACTTTTGCGCAAGAGAGCATCCAGACTGCATGGATGCTCAATTGCAAGAAAGCTCTGATTGCCATTAAGAGAATGGCCACCAGGGCACCTGTGATTGTTTCAATAGGCTGTTTTTGCACACAAAAAACCCTGCTGCCTGTCCACACCCATCTTTTTGCACAATAACTCTTGCACAAAAAGGAGTTATTCCTCATAGAAAGAGGAATACCTATAATTGCAAACTCCCCCACCCCCTCTGTTCTGTCAATTCATTGTAAGTTTTCTTGTGCAAAAACACACTTGAGGTATGGACATTCTGTGAGTTTTTGCGCAAAAACTCTGCAGCGTAGACATAGCCTTAGAAGCCTTGCCCTGGATTTTCCCACTATTTATAGCTCAGAAGGTGAGCTGGACACACTGTTTCTCCCTTAACCCTCTCCCAGCACCATTCACCTATGGAAACAAAGGAGCACCCTGAGTGAAATCTCCTCTCCTTAGGAGGGCAATCATTAATTTCCATTTCAACACAGCTTTGAGACAGTAATAACTTACGCTTTGGGTTGTGATTTCCCCTCCACCCCACATGTGTACATTCAGAGCACAGCTGGGAGTCAAGGGGAGGAGGGTACCTAACTGGAAGTATGTCTAGACTGCATCCCTCTGTCGGCAGAGGGATACAGATTAGGCAGGTCAACATTGCAAATGAGGCAGGGATTTAAATATCCCGTGCCTAATTTGCATAAAAATGGCCGCCATGTTTTGCTGACTCAGCACTTTGTCAGCAAAAAGCGGCAGTCTAGAGGGGGATCTGTCGAGAAAGAAAGCCATTTTCGACAGATCCCTTATGCCTCCCTCAAGGAGGTTTAAAGGATCTGTCGAAAAAGGCTTTCTTTTTCTGTTGGCAGAGGGATGCAGTCTAGACGTACCCTGGGACAAAGTACACACCTAATGGTAAATCTGAAATAGGTCCTGGTCCTCCACATAACATGGAACAGCTAAGGATTAGCCACATAGGAGAAGCCATCGGCCTTTTCCATCTAGCTTTCCATTTGCCCAGAGCAGCCCACATCTCTCAGAATGAGATGCTGGGGCACAGAATGAATGGTGACATGTTTGGGTTGCTTGATAAATACTAAAAATCACAGCTTGTTCCATGCAATTAAGACTCATGGCTATCTTTTGACTTTAGCCTGATCTCCAGACTGGACAGGGGCTATGATGTGGACCAGGCAGTAAAAGCATTATGAAAAAATAGCTAGCATCCTGTGAGTAATGCCACAAAGGCCACATCAAATAATAGATGATTAAGTTAGTTCCCCTCCCTTGTTCCCATTAGTCTCCTCCTGGACAGGCCAACATTACCATCAGTGCAGAGTACGTGTAAGGGTAATGGTAGGCCAGATAACAGACATCCTCCCCATGAGGGAATTTGATCGTAAAGGTGAGTGTGTAGTAGGATTTCCCTCGTGCGCCTCCTGCTGCAGCTGCACTACGTTGGTAATGGTTTCTAGAGGATGAGAAAGAAGAGGAATAGATTTTAGTCAGTTTTGGGGTCCTCATCTTGTGTATTCATACAAGAGTTGAAAGATTAGAGAGGTCTCCGTTGTAAATGAGCTGTGGCAGAGCTTCAAGCTCAACCGTGCATGGTGCAAACTGTAAGTGATCCAAATTGAGATCAAGTTGACCAGTTCCATGACAGACAGAATGCAGCATGCAACACAGTGCCACAGAACAGTCTCCAGCATACATTAATAGGTCATGTTATAGAAGGTAGGTAGGTAGGAGGAAGCAGCAGACATGGAGACACAGATAGCATGGTGATGGTTAGTGACAACATCCACAGCTGGATTCTAGCAAGTTAGAATACAATGGTCAGAGAGGGCTGAGGGCAATGAGTTAGAGACAGAACAGCTGGTGGCAGCATGAGGCATAATTCGACTCTGTCAGTCCTGGGCCTGTGGGGCTCAGCTGGACTGCCTTGTGGGAAGATAACAGTTCATCTCGTGTGGGGAGGTGGAGCTATCAGAGAATGGGTGGGTGGGAAGAGGCTAAGACTCCTTGACAATTAAGGAGGAGTAGACATTGTAGGGGTTAGCGTCCAGTCAGTGCACTCTAAGGGTGTGTCTAGACTACTGAGTTTTGTCGACAAAAGTGGACTTTTGTCGACAACACTATACCTGCGTCTACACTACCGCTGACTTCTGTCGACATAACGTCGACAGAACTCAGCAGTTTTGTCGACGCTGGTAAACCTCATTTTACAAGGCATAACACCTTCTGTCGACAGAAGGTGTTATTGCCTGTAGGGTTGCGTCTAGACTACAGGGTTTTGTCGACAAAGCAGCTTGCTTTGTTGACAGAACTGAATGTGTCTAGACGCTCTATGTCGACAGAAGTTTTGTCGACAGTATCTGTCGACAAAACTTCCGTTGACAAAACCCTGTAGTCTAGACGTACCCTCAGAAAGATGGAACTGGAACAGCACATAAAAGGATAGGGAAAAAGCGAGGTGAAGGAACATGGGCAAAATACTCCATGTGTCATCAGGCACAACTCCTGACTGAGCACAGAGAGGAGCTGGGATTGAGCGAAGTCCACCACTGAGGAAGTGGAGATGATTTCATGAAGAAACTCTTGGCCAACCCAATCTCTCCCATCAGATCCTCCCCACTTTCAGTAACAGGAGCACCTGAGTCTTCAACACTTCATAAATCTCCCTTCACATTTTTGGCACAGGTTCTCTTGCAGGGGATTAATTCTAATATAGATGTGACTTCTTGATGAGAAGGGCCATTTTCCTTCAGCACAGATGAAGAACCTATTCATACACTTTAGAGAGAAATATCAAAACAAATTGCACCCAGACGTATATTTCAAACAATATTTTTCCTACATTGCACCAATTATGCCATTGCCAAACCACCTGATTCTGAAGGACTGTGAGGCTTTCTGACAAATGTTATCATCAGTGTTGCATTAAAATGCAAAATACTGCAGGAGACCAAAAGATGCAATTTCAGCTCCTGAAATTTACAATCCCAGTTTATTTCTCTGTTGTTTTTATTCAAGAGGGTGAAGAGAGGAGATAATTATTCTTCTCAAATCCTCCAGAATAATCAGCTCTTCATCATAAGAAACACACAGCACAATAGCATGTTTCTTTTGAAAGCATATGGATTTAGTGTACAAACACGTGAGCGGAATGGCACTGGCAACAATATGAAACCTTATAGGCAGCATTTTTGCATTAATGGCACAATGGAAACAAAAAAAACAATGGTGTAATGCTCAGCTGATGTCCACACCTAGATGTTGCCCCCTGCTATTTAAAAACACTAAGTAATAAATAAATTTAAATATTAGACTGAAAAACCTAACTCCATTCAAGTCAATGGATTTGATTTCGGTGGGACAGGATTTCATCCACTTTTCTTAAAGATCAAGACAACAATGTATCATTTTCTTCCAGTGCACCCGAATAATGGGGTATAGGGGTCAGGAGCCTTCATTTGTGTGATTTACGTGGATAGGGCATAGCCTCCCAATCTCTATTCTATTCATTTCACTTTTGTGGTTGTGATAACCTCAGACTCCAGATGCTATAATAAGCCCTGAGATTTTCTGAGACAGTCCTGAGACATCCCCAGCAGGTTGCTGGTGAGAGGATTGAGAGACGGGTATGGCAGGCAGGTGCTATCCACTGTTCATCCATATAGTTCAGCCAATGCATTTCCAGACTGGTCCTAATGCTCCAGTCCTGAGTTTCCCCCTCCACCAACTCCCATAGCTTGACCTCTACAGTTCAGTCTTAACCAAAACATCTTTTGTATCCTATTGGGGCCTCTCCAGCACATAGCTCTGACACTAGCACAATCCTGGTATTCAGCCCACTTGCTATCCCAGTTCTGGGATTCTCGTCGCCCTCCTCCCAGCTCTGCTGACAAACCTCAATGCTGATTTGCAATGCCCACTGCTATAGCAGCACAGGACACACATACATGCCCTTCCTCCCCCAAACAGGGCTTTCTAATCTGTCCTCTTTCAAATCACCTCAAGATTCATCTTGGCTGTGCTGTCTACTGCAAACAACCTAGTGATAATGACAGGTCTTCCTGTTTAGTGACATCTTGGGGTTTTGTTCATCATTACTGATTCATAAAAGAAGAAACCTAGACCGGTAGCTAACTGACACAGCTCTATGATCCTATTACTGATAGTTCTGGCAGCTTGCACACCCACATGTTGTTTCCAGGCCTTATTTAGTTTGTAAATATCTTTGGGTTATGACTGTCGAGTCTGTATATTTATACAGCTCCCAGCCCAATCCTGGTGAAGGTCCCTGAATGCTACATGAATCCAAACAATACATCATAATCCTTCTAAGTTATGCCCAAATGTGATGTGCAATGTGATATTAGGATGGGTCATGGAATAAGTCCATTAAATATATTTTCACATTTGATTTCTCAGATCTGGTTGGTCTGCAGAGGTGAGAAAGGTCACACAATTCACCCACAGTAACCTCTGGTTCCTACTACCTATTTTATCCTTCCTTCCCAAAATGCACCAGAGCTCTGCATTCTTTCCAGAAGCTAGTACACTGTTTCTTAGAAAAAATATTCAAGGCCCAAGGATGGCTTTATGAGCATGAAAGCTATATCTTCTGTGCTTTTGAGTAATTATATAACAGTCAAATCATAAAGCTCACTGCTGTCCCTCAAAGCATACTGTGTACAAGAAATTTACTTCTAACAGCAGCTACTGAAAAAAAATTAATTATAGTAATGCACATCACTTACTGTGTATAGCACTTGTCATGTTCAAAGCCCTTTACAAATATTAGTTAATTAACCCTCAAACTGCTTGCCTGTTAATAATTTTTGGGTGGTATTATAATTATCTCCATTTAACAGCTGGGGAAACAAACAGAGGTGAAGAGAATTGTCTAAAGCCACAGAGTAAGTCAGTAGCAGAGCTGAGATGAGAACTCAGGAGCTGAAAAACTCCAAGCCAGGCAGCAGCAGTCTGACTCACTCAAGAGGCCCTTTGACACCCTCAATCACCTGCAGCATGTGGCCAATAGAAAGCTTCACTGGCACTGGGTGAAGGGGTAAATGAAATATAGTTGGGTATCAGCTTAGACTAAAGTGGCAAAGTAAAATGCATATATTGTGATATCTGTATGTGACATACCCTTTCAGAAAGTGCAGAAAACAAGGTGCCCAATAGGGCAGGATATCATGGAAAAAACAGTAACAAAAACCAACTATCAGGAAATGGCTGGTATTAAAGGTCTGGTATATGGCCACTGGAGCCTGGAGTTCCCTTTCCAAGGGGCAGACCCTTTTTCAGTGTTCTAATTTTTGGATATCCAGTAAAAGTCTGTTGAAAGCAGTAGCACCCACCTAGGCTGTGTCTAGACTGCAGGCTTCTTTCGAAAGAGCCTCTTTCGAAAGATCGCGTCTAGACTGCAGGCGGATCTTTCGATAGAGGAAATCCGCTTTTTCAAAAGAGAGCACCCAGCGAGTCTGGATGCTCTCTTTCGAAGACGGCCTCTTTACATTGAAGAACGCCTTCCTTCGAAAGAGGAACTTTCGAAGGAAGGCGTTCTTCCTCGTGAAACGAGGTTTACCGCCATCGAAAGAAAAGCCACGTTCTTTCGAAATAATTTCGAAAGAACACGGCTTGAGTCTGGATGCAGGGGAAGTTCTTTCGAAAAAAGGGTACTTTTTTCGAAAGAACCCCTGAGTGTGGACACGGCCCTAGTGACCTGAAAAGGACAATTCTTGTGGCTAAATGGTAAATATGGGCCCAAGCCCACTGTCTAAACCCTGGGTAGCCAAGACCAGCTCTTGAGATTGAAAGGGAAGATACCATTCCATAGCATATTTCATAGCATATTTAAGCATTGACTTCTCCCCTAGAAACGAATAGAACCAGGTAGTACTGACTGTAATAGTGATTTTTAGAGTGTGAACATAAGACTTCTGGATAGAGTGGTGAAATCATTGTTCTGACATCACAAAGGCCAGCAAAATCACCTATTGGGGGGAATAAGTCAGTCATTAATGACCTGGGTAGGATTCCAGTTGGTGAACTAGATACCAATGCTTCACAAAATCAAAGGGCTGGAAGAGACCTCAGGAGGTTATCAAGTCCAACCTCTTATCCAAAAGCAGGACCAACCCCAGCTAAATCATCCTAGCCAGGGCTTTGTCAAGCCAGGACTTCAAAACCTCTAGGGATGGAGAGTCCACCACTTCCCTAGGTAACCCATTCCCAGTGCTTCACCATCCTCCTAGTAAAATAGTTTTCCCCCACCCCAATATCCAACCTAGACCTCCCCCACTGCAACCATTGCTCCTCATGCTGTCATCTGTCACTACTGAGAACAGCCTCTCTCCATCCTCTTCAGAACCCTCATTAGGTAGTTGGAGGAGGCTATCAAATACCCCCTCACTCTTCTGTAGACTAAATAAGCCCAAATCCCTCAGCATCTCCTCATAAATCATGTGCTCCAGCCCCCTAATATTTTTTGTTGCTTCAGAGCCCATTACCAACCCTTTGAGCCATCCAATGACCAGAACAGTTGGGGGTTAGACAATGAGTTGAAAACAAACCGTGAAACCAATGCCCAAGAGTATTTTCCCCAATTTGATATGCTGACATGTTCCTTAAATAATTTGATGAAAAGGAATATTATTTTCTGTGTTAGCATAAACAGCTGCCAAGACAAGTGAATTAGACAATTTCATAATAACTGGGACTATTTATCATGGGTGTATCCTGGCACTTCACACAGTGAAGCAATAAAACTCAGCAGCAGTATCATCAAGATGCCTTTTGACAGCTGAGTTGCTAATATTCTCCATAACATAAAATCTCTCACGAGATGTATGGGAAAGGTATATGATGGCAGAGCAGAGGTAATACATCCATCTTCATGAGTGAGCTCTCTCATCTCCCCTCACCAGTGAAGATGAATGTCAGTAAAGATCAGCCAGAGTGTATTACACAGACAACCCATATATATGCCTCATACCACTGTCCTTCAGCACAGGGGCTACTTCAAATCAGAGCTATGGGACATGAGAAATGATGGGAGTTTGTGGGAGAATGGGCATGTTAGCATCTCTGAATTTCCCCTTACTTATTCATTCAAGGTCTGGGTTCACAGATAACCTTCTTCTAGTCAAGGAGAGTGGGATGAGGCTTCCTCCAGAACCCAACACTCATTAGGGATGTTAAATACCAGCTAAATGAATAGTCGAATAACCTCATGAATTCTTATTGGTGACTTGACTATTTGATAGTCCCCGGAAGCAGAGCCAGTAGCCAGTGCACTCCAGCCCTACTCCTGGCAAGCCCCTGCCATTCCACGCTGCTGCTTCTGTATCAGAGGCAGCAGCACAGGGTGCCAGGCAGGAGCCTGGCCATGAGGGGAGCCAGTTTAAAAACCAGCTCTCTGCACAGACTGGCAGACAGCAGCATGGGGCTGTAGGCACCAATACAGAGGCAGCAGCCCCTGTCTGTGGATGGCGGGGGGGTCCAAGCTCCCCATGGACAGAGCCTGCTGCCGGGAGTGGGGGGTGGAGGCTGCTGCAAAACAGCCTCTGTTCAAGGTGGCCTGGGCTGGCTGCAGACAGAGGCTGGTCCAGCAGCAGTCCCTGTCCGCGGGGGAGTCCCAGCTCTTCGCCGACAGCAGTTCCTTCAGCCTCTGTTCACGGGGAGCTTGGACTTCGCAGACAGCGGCTGCTTCCACAAAGCAGCTTCTGCCCACAGTGGGCTCAGGCTTGCCACAGATAGAGGCTGTTCTTCAGCAGCCTCCCCCTCCACATATACCCCCGCCCTGCTGCCTCTGATAGGGAATATGAGTAGTCAACGAGATTAACCGATAAGCCTCGGTTTATCAGTTAATTGTATAGTCAGCTACTTGTTTCCATCCCTATCCCACATGAGCAGAGTGCTGTGGGAATACACAGGTCTCTTCTGCCACAACACACTGAGCATGCTGCCTTCAAGTGTTCCCATCGCCGACTGGTGTGAGGAGCCACAGACTCGGATTGCTATTAGATTTGCTGCCTACAGACTGGTAAACTATAAGCTTCCGTGATTGGGCTGTTGCTGTGTGATTGATGAAAGAAGAAGGGTTGTGTGTACACATGTTAACCTACAAATAACAGATTGATAAATGACAATATACAAATATATTAATGTGTAATTGAATGTACAATTGAAAGATACTACATATGCCAAAACAAAACAATCCTATGCTAATGCCTCAACTTTATCGTTGGCCATGATATGATTAAGAATGTAATTGCATATTCATAGCTTAAATTTACCAGTCAGCTGCTGTTTAATCACCACCCAATAACTGCCTTGTTAATGACATTAGGAGCCATCTCCATTGGAATCAGCATGTAAACAAGCATTGCATGTCCTACATCTGTTGGTGCTTCTTCTGCCTGCAGTCATGAGCCCATACACAGAAGCCAAAGGCTACAGGCTTGGTGCAACATCTAGAACAATGGGGGTCACTCTTGGCTGGCCCTTACTCACTACATACAAAATATGATTAATAAAGTTATGTAGGGACCAGCTGTCCAACAGCAGCACGTAACTGCCACTTTTGTGAAAAAACTTGCCAGCTGTCTACACTGTCAGCTTGATTTTGCACAAAAGCACTGACGTTCTACTGTCTGAAATCAGTGCTTCTTGCGGAAATGCTTTGACGTTCCCGTTCGGGCAAAAGCCCTTTTCCGGAAATGTTTTTGCGCAAGTGGGCCAGTATAGACAACTAAAAACTGTTTTGCGCAAAAAAGCCCCAATGGTGAAAATGGCGATCGGGGCTTTCTTGCTCAAAACCGCGTCTAGATTGGCATGGATGCTTTTCCGCAAAAAGTGCTTTTGCGGAAAAGTGTCCGTGCCAATCTAGATGCTCTTTTCCGCAAATGCTTTTAACGGAAAAAACTTTTCTATTAAAAGCATTTGCGGAAAATCATGTCAGTCTAGACGTAGCCAGATGAGTATGGGGGCATTATTTGAGCAAGATAATTGGTTATTTTAACTGTTACTGACAAAGCACCCATTGGAGGTAAAAGAATCATCATGCTTGACCCCCAAGAGAGCTTTATTTGGGGACTTTGGGCTTGTTTTCACAGGGAACTAGAAGGGTTTTTCCCCCCCTCTTGTCATGACATTAGTTTGGAGCTCTGTGCTTCTCCTGAAAGGCAATAATATTGCAGTAAATACACCCAGCAGTTTTTGGATTGCCCATAATGCCATGCATGCAAGTGAGAACAATGACATTTAAACCTCAAGGCCAAATGTATAAACACAAGTAAAAAGCAAGACAAAACCTTATTTTGCATGGAGAAAAGCATTCATTCCATCTGGGGTTATACAAGTCCCTAAGCCACACAAGACTATGTGTGGATGAGATTACCCTAAACATGACACATGTGGTCCAGTAACAGAGAGTGAAATAGAATACAGTTTAATTTGAACAAGTGGATCATTAAACCCTGTGCATACAATCTGGAAGGAATTCAGCCACATGGACAAACTCCCTGTACACCCCATCAGTAATAGTCCCTCCAGGGAACACAGACCTGCTCCATCATCCTTTTAAAAGAAAATCCTAACATTTTAATATCAGCATTAAAAACATTGTAATTAATGCCCAGACCTCCCATCATGACTTTTCTTTGTCCAGAGGTTGCCATAGGATTGCCAATTTCTGTTGGACACACTTCTGGAGGTTTTATCACACGACATAAAAATTAATATTTAATTAAAGATTAACCTAACTCCCGCAGATACTGGACAACCCTAGAGGGTTGGCAACCTTAGGTTGCTAGTCCATAGCAGAGTTGGAGTCTTATCTTTAGCACAGACTCAGCTGGTATCATAGTCTTTAAAATAGTTTGGTCTCCTCTGTGGATGAACACAATAGGAGTGATCTCTCATTCTCCAAGCCAGCTGACTCCAAATCTAGAAAAACAATCTTTGTGTGGAGCCGGCCTGCAAATGGTTCTCTGTCTATCTCTGTAGGTTCTATCTAGATTGTGTCTGTTTGCTTGTTAAGTGTCTCCTGGTCTTTCAGATCACTTTCTTCTTGCATAGTCTTCTTCTATAGTCCCCTTCTATGAGCTGAGTGCCAGTGCAGCCCTCATAGCTCCTTTAGTTTCCTCCTTCTGGTATCTTTCTAATGGCTGCAGTCTCACAGGAAGAAGCACCCGTCTTCAGGACCAGTAGTTTCACCAGTAGTGACCTGCTGCAATCTATGTGTGCTTTCTCTGATTGTTGGCCCTGTTTTTTCTACTTATAAAGCAGAGCATAAAGGACTGAGTTTCACCCATACAGTACATTAATTTCTGGAGAAAACACTCAGATGAATCTATCTTCAAAACACCCACTTTGAAACACCCAGATGAATCTAATCTGAAATCAGAGTTCATCCTTTGGCAAGGAGAATGGGTGGCAAAGTCTGTTGAGACTTTGTGTTTTGTATTGAATTTGTCACACTAATGACACAAGTTAGAGATGAAAAAGAAAAACAGATAGGCATCCCAGACCACCTTTCTGCCAATCACTGCAGCAGGACCTGGAAGCTACGTAGGTACCACTCTTTTATGCTTCTGTGTACACCTGAAGAAGGCTTCATGTTGCCACCATGTGGTTCTCCCCTCCCTTCTCCACTTCCACTTTACTCCAGAAGAGAAAATTCTGCATGTACCCTCCCTCTTCCATGCATGCCAAATAACAGCATCTTGCTCACATCTGACCCCTGCTGTCGGAAGTGCAGAATGTGAGAAGCTGACAAACAGTGTCTGAGAACTGGGGCACTGGTGTCTGAAAGTTAATGACATGAATATCGTTAGCAGCAGGAGAAGGGAAGCCAAAAGAAACACAACAATTAAACACTTACTTGTAATAACAGATATCATAGCCCACTCGAATCCAGTGAGGCTTGCCCTGGAGAGCTTCCTTTACTGAATACATGACCGGCTGCATGCCTACATAAAACAAAGGAAGTTTCAGATTATAAGACTTCTTCTGCATGTGTATATGCTCCTTGAAGCTCTTTTACCAAAAGCAAATACACCTTTCCCTCATCCCTGTCTTGATTTCAAAACAGCCAGCTCTCTATTGAAAATTATAGAGAGAAGAAGCCAGCTACAGGCAGAGTAGAAAATGGATCAGACCTACAGGGTTTTCTGAGGGGAGAGATTCCAAGCAACTCTGCTCGTGCAGGGACTGAAGAAGGGAAAGGGGGGGGGGGAGAATGAGTACACTGGACAGACTAGTGACCTGGTTAACAAGTCTTTGATTCTCCAACCCACTAGAATGCATCAATAATAAGTCTAGTAGGCTGGAAATCCACCTCCTGCCATAATGGAAGAGTCCCAAGGGACCAGGTATCTTTTCCAATACCTTTTGCTAACCTCAGCTAATACTGGATGCTTCAGAAGTATTAAACGTTCTGTCATAAACAGAAAGAGTGCTGACTAGCACCTGGTGGCTAAGGGGTTAACTCACGTACCTAACAAAGGTGTCGGCCAGGGGGTGTTTCAGACAGTCAGCCAATAAAAATGCAGATAGGAATTTCAAACTGGGACAGAGGGTTTTTCTCTCTCTTCTTTGTTTTGAGAGCACAGCAGTTTCCCTCAGGTATTGAGGGAGATGCACTCTCTCTCCAAGAACAGACTTATTGAAATGTGTAAGTAGGGAAAAGTTTAGATAGTAAGGGTTTATTGTTTTCCTTGTTTGGAAATCATGTCTGAGCTGGCTAATTGTTTTTCTCTTTTGTAACTAAGGATTACAGCCCAGGGACTTTCCCTGAGTCTAAGTTAATTCATGGTTATTCCCACCTAGTCGATTTACTATGTTTGCAAAATTAGTTTTGTTTTGATAATATAAGAGTTTTCCTTTTTTTAATTTTGATTAACCGGTATTGGTTAATTGTTGTGTCTTTAGGATTAAGTGCCTAGTTACCTGGGTAGAGTCCATTGCTCTCTACATATTCCCTCTGTTTGTTTCCCCAACTCCAAGAAAAATGGAGTTTGGATGCAGGGGGGAGAGCTTTCCCTTAGGGAGGAAATTCCAAATTGATCTCTTCCCTGGAAAAGGGTTTTTATTTTATATTTTCTTTTAATCACTTGGGTGGTAGCAGGACGGAACCAGTCTTGGGTTTTTTTGGATCTGAGGGACTGAGATTGAATAAGTTTGTCTCTGGGAATCAGAGAGACAGGTTTTGCAGTGTTTATCCAGCCTCCTTCCCCCCCCCCATTTCTGCACATAGAGTGTCAAGTTGGGGGATTGAGCCATGACACCTCCCATAAGAACATACAGAGCTGGGTGCCCTAGAAAGCACTCATGTCGTGGACTGTATGATACCATGGGGGCCACCTTCTTCCTGACGTGCACCACATTATCACAATATGCGCTGAAGAGGAACTATGCAAATATCATCCATACTTCTTGTCCTCCTCTTTGATGGTCTCCATAGCTTCTTCCCCATCTATTTCTTTTCTTTTATCTTCCTGCTGCTTTTGTCTTCTTCATGAAGTCCAGTTTATTGGCTTTCTTTAGGCTGCTCGTTAAATCTATTCCATTATACCTATGTACGCAGGCATACCAAGATGTACAAGATACAAGTTGGTGTCATTAATGCTGGGGGCTTTCTTGTGTTACAAAAAAAGGAGGGGGGGGTCATAAAATTCCTGCATTTTGCCTCCTCCCTTTGGATTTATTTTGTGTAACTCACCAACACTAACAGCTGTGAGATATCTCTTAGCATGCACACGATTGTCCCATACCTCAACAGGAAAGTAATGTGGAAAGAAACTTGAAATATAATTCAACCACATCTAGGACTGACCTTTCCATTTTTGCTTCATGTGTCCATGCAGTGCTTTTGCATGGACCAGCAACCAGAGGGACACCATGTTGCATCATGGGAGATATACCACTCGAGGAGACTAGCTTTTTTGGGGGGAAAATGAAAAGATAAGGTACCAGAACGACAACTCCCAGGAGTCATCATAGCAGGACAGAGTTTACTGTCAGATTACATCAAAACAAAACTTTATAACTGATTTAGACCAACGAAAATATTTTTGTTTTCATTTTCTCAATAGAAAAGTTTAGTTTCTAGTCAAGCAGTTCAGTTTTCATGTTTTTATCAAAAATTCAAAATTTTCTGTCACGTGAAAAAAAATCAATTTTCTGTCCCTCTCTGTTGCTGAGTTCCAGTGCTCCTTGAGATGTCTTTTCACTGATACGAAAATTACACAGCATCATCTATCTGACAGGCAGAACAGAAGGACAGCCACAGTACAAAGCCAACTCATGTTATAGTCCATTGCCACCCATACTACTTTTGTACAGGAGCTGGACTTTCATGAGCCCCACTCTGTAAATCCCATACCAATGCATTTTTGAAGAATGAGAAGCAATAGACAAGAATTTTCCCAACAGGCCATCACACACATACTGATCACAGACCACACAACTGCTAGCCCTGGGTCTAGCTCCTAACACAGGATATTTTCACATTTTTCTTCCAAATAGAATTTTAATTACACATTTTATAAAGCAACTCCTGTCCCTTCACAAAAAAGAGAGAGGCCAATAAGAGTTGGCTACAATCTGAGAAGCAGATGTTGGGGAACCTTCCACCAGAAGGGGCCTGAGTCTACCATACTGAAGCAACATCATAGGGCATACCTTTGAGAGCTATGCCATAGGTTTCAAGAGGTACTCTACCAGCCCCTTTTCCATCCTCCCTCAGTGCACTTCACTCTCAAACAATTGAGAGAACTACCCAGTCATGTCAAACTGTTTGGTGATTCAAAAAAGTGGAATAGCATGGTATGGCAAAGTTCTGGCTCTGCCCCATGGATCCTATACTCTTAGGGGGTTATTATGTGCTTTAGTGGCTTGCTGTGACCCTCCACGCTGCCTCTTATGTTTTTCTAGAGGTCAGGATTACATCTTACAGAGCCACTTCAATCACTGGCAAAGTCAATGATTGGGGAAGGGGAGATCCCTCTCACTCTGGGCCTTCTTTTCCCAGAATCTGGTCTTTCTATGGTGCTGGAAGGTTGCAGGGAACCCAAGCCCAGTCTGTACTCCAGGTTCCAGCCCAGGGACCCTAGGCAGCAGCAACTGCTCAGGTTTTTACTCTAGCCCCAAGACAGCAGCCTTTTCCCTGGGCCACTTCCGCAAATGCTCCTCTAGTGCCTTTTCTCTGGTACCTGAATGAATCTTTCCCTTCTCAGCTCTCTGCAAACACACTTCCTCCTCTCGGTCCGTCCCTTTTCTCCTTTCCCCTTTATTCCCTGGGGAAACCTTTTAAAGTAGCACCCCTAGCTTTAATAAACTGCAGGTGTCTGATTGGCATGCTCCTTCAGGCCAGCAATTAACTAGCCTCAGGTGTTTGCCTGCCTTAATTATGTGGCAGCAGACTGAGGCTATGTCTACACTTCTGCCCTCTTTAGAGTGCAACATGGGCTGTGTCTAGACTGGCCAGTTTTTCCACAAAATCAGCCGCTTTTCCAGAAAAACTTGCCAGCTGTCTACACTGGCCACTTGAATTTCCGCAAAAGCACTGACGATCTCATGGAGGATTGTCAGTGTTCTTGTGGAAATACTATGCTGCTCCAATTCGGGCAAAAGTCCTTTTGCACAAAACTTTTGCACAAAAGGGCCAGTGTAGACAGCTGAGATTTGTTTTGCGCAAAAAAGCCCCGATCACGAAAATGGTGATCGGGGCTTTTTTACGGAAAAGCGCGTCTAGATTGGCACGGACGCTTTTCCACAAAAAGTGCTTTTGCGGAAAAGCGTCCATGTCAACCTAGACGCTCTGTTCTGAAAATGCTTTTAACAGAAAACTTTTCCATTAAAAGCATTTCCGGAAAATCGTGCCAGTCTAGACGTAGCCTTGGTGTCCCCATTCGGTTTCCTCATTTTAGCCATTTGACCTCCACACCTGTCCTTGTTTTTTTCTTAATTTGCCCCCTGTAATCACTTGGTGCTTTGAGTTCTGTGGACCCTCCCCTTAGGCTGGGGGGAGATCCTTTAGATGTGGGCAGGCACACATCCCCCCAAAAACTTATAGCATGACAGCCAGTTGGTCTGGATCTGTCACACATGGCCATACAAATTCATTTGGGATCTATTTCAGTACTTGAATTCTGGTCCTTAGGCCTAAAGGGCAAGTGATTTATAATAAACTTCACCACTCAGCAAGCGATTCTAGGAGCAAGCTATTCTAGGGGTATTGACAAAGCTGCACCACTGTAGCACTTCAGTGAAGACACTCCATGCTGACAGGAGACAGTGTTCACAATTGTGTATCTAATCCACCTCTGTGAGAGATGGTAGCTATGTTGGCAGGAAAAACTCTGGTTCGTATAGATCATTATATATTCCTTGAGGGTGTGCATTTTCCACATCCCTGAGCAACATCATTATATTGAAGTAATTCTGTACTGTAGACCTTCCCTAAGACCTTTTGCTATTTGTTGTGAGTACATTGGTCCAGCGATAGAGCCCTTGTTGATTTGTGTGGATGCATCCAAAAGGCGATGGAGCGAAGTAATGTTTGAAACTGGGCACTTATTAAAACATTCTGGGCCAAACCCTCAGCTGGTATAAATTAACACGGCTTCATAGAAAGCAATGGTGCTAATGCCAAGCTATGCCAGCTGAGGATTTGAAACACAAGGTCTGCATGTTAAATAAATAATTTCTCTTCTAAAATGGGCACAGAAAGCTCTGATTTGCCTGCCTGTTTTATGGGATCACATCCTTCCTCCTGAACCACAGACTGCAAATAGAACTCAAAAACGGAGACAGAATCTTTTATTATTAATGTTGGCAGAAACCTCAGAAGGTCTGGATGTGTATTTTAATTTCTCAATAAGCTTCCTAAACTGTGATGTTTATTTGAAGTTTAGCCAAATGTATTCAAACCTTATGAGATTTCCCCACTTCTGATCACTCATTCAGTCCAAATAGATACTCCTCCTTTTCCCCACAGTCCCATTTTTAAATATCCTAGACTCTAAACTCCTGCCTTTCAGTTCCAAGATTATTACCCTGACGTCCAAAATTCTTCTCCCCAGCCCTAAGTGCCCTTGAGGAGAGAGAACTCTTTTTGAGGCCTTGTTATGACCCTTACTGGCTGATTTCAAAACAACTAGTGAGCAGCAAAAAAGGATCTCACCCAGCTCTACTAACTCAGAAGGTTGACATAGCAGCAGAGGATGGATGACCTTAGCTGCTATGAAATGGGTAGTAGTAGTGGAAGTTGGGAATTTAACCCATTTTAGTAACATACATGGGAAGGAAAAGGAGTAAGAAGGTAGCTTAACATCCTTGCTCCAAGGGTCAGATTGCACACCATGACTAAGCAAGTAAACATGACCTATGGAACTTTAAGGCTAGGTCTACACTGCACAGTTATTTCAGAATACGTTATTCTGGAATAGTTATTCCAAAATAGCTTATTTCAAAATAGCATATCTACACTGCAGGGAAGCCTCAAAATTAATCCGAGGCAGGTTTCCGTAATGTAGACCTGCTATCTCGATTTAGAACCCCAGAAGGAATAACTTAAAATGGCCCCGGTGAGGGACTATTTCAAAACAGCAGAAGAGGAGCATCTACACATGCCTTATTTCAAAATACCTATTTCAGAATAGGCATTATTCCTCATAGAATGAGATTTACAGAAGTCAGAATATCCTGTCTATTATTTCAAAATTATTTCAAAACAACAGAATTGCAATGTAGATGCTCGCATAGTCATTCCGAAATAACTTTGCTGTGTAGACACACCCTAACAGATACAAGAAGGTTGAAGGCCCTAAGGGAATCAGCAGTGTATCTCCGTGCATGGGAGGGAACCCCAGCCCACTCAAAGGGTCATACCATAATTAAACTGGCTGTTGACCTTCTCACAGTTGATGATGTTAAAGCGGTAGGGAACGACTGGCTTCATGGCACTGACCTCGAAGTAAAACCACTGGTGGTGCTGGATGGTGTTCACATCGGCATTCAGAATCAAATCATATTCAAATCTGGAGAGCAAGCCATATGAGATGGTGTCACTGTGGGCCAGACAAAACGATGGGGTGGGATTGTAATGAACCCACAGCAGCAGATGCCTCATACAAATACCACAGCTGTCAGGCACTGGCAACTATGGGGCAGAGTGTCACTGACATCGCCAGTGGTAGGGGGATGTCATCAAAGTCAATAGCATCCAAGTGTGCCATTGGCCTCAAGTCCTACCCTAGCACAGCATCATGTTTTTCTGCACCTTGGTTTCTCACTTCCTTTAACTTCATGCCACCTAACACCTCTGATTCATAAACTCTACTCCCCTTGCTAAGGGTTATAAAGTCCAGAGTACTTCATCTTTTCACATAAGAGATATTATAAGTGTGGCCAGATATGACACAGGCACTCTTGGGATCAAAGTTACTTACTTGCGCACTTGGATAGCTTTGCGGAGGTTTCCTGACTCAAATTTAGAGAAGAATCTAAGACAATCCGGAGCATCTGTGTCTGAGGGGCTGCAGCAAAACAGAGATGTGTGTACCACCAAACATTACTTTAAGGAGCAGTAACCATTAAAATATAGTTTATATAGTGATTTATACTTACAAACAGATGATGTATAAGAGCAACAATTGCCCTGCCATGCAGTTCAAAGCACTAGCCTTCATGGAATGATTCTACATCCTGCTCCCCCACTTCAATTTTTCCATCTTCAACAACAGATCCATATACTCCTTGATCTCATTTAGGTTCTTTGCACCAATCACCTTCCCCACTAACTTATTCCACAGGTTTATTATCCTTTGCTTGAAGTGACTCTGCCCAAGTTCTTTATGCCCTCCGCTCAATTCTAGAGCCTTTAAATTTATCTTGAGCAAATTTAAAATTCTCTCCTCTTCTTAAAAATCTCTGCCCAGTCACCTCAAACTTTTCTGTGCACTGTGTTGCTAAGAGAACAATCTCAGACCCACTGGTGTTTTCCTCAGAATTTACTTTCTTCACAAACCTCTCCATTGCGCTGTGCTGCTGCTGCTTCCCAAGGGCAATAATGATGGGGCCCAGCCTGGTTCAGAGAACCTAAGATGGGTCTCACAGCTGCCTTATTGCACAGAGCCATGGTTCCACCCCTTTTACTTTTAGGTTCCATTGCTTTGCTAAAACCACCCAGTATCTGTTTTGTTTTTCCTGCTGCTGTGCCCTGGGCTGGTGGTTTCAATGTCTCTTCCACAATAACCTACATATCTTTTCCTGGAGCCATGTGCTGAGAGACAGACTGTGAAGGGATGTTTACCTCACACTTGCCCAAAAAAGATTCATGTGGATTGAAAAGGGGCCTAATTAACAAGTGACAGCTGAGGGGAGTCAGGTGGCTAGCTAATCCCCTGACTCAGCGAGGGAGCTCAGCTGAGGGGGGGGGGCAATCAGGACTGGGGTTTATAAAGACAGGAATTTGGAAGCTGAGGGAGCTGTTAAAAATAGATTGTGGTCATTTCCCAGGAGATGGCAGGGATGTTTGGAAGTAGCAGACAGCAGAGATATGTAGCTTGTTGTTTCCCCCTGGGAAGAGGGAATGGTGACCCTGACAAGCCTTAAGGAGTGGAGGGAAGTAGAGTAGCAGATGGCAAGGAAAGGGCTTAGGGAAAGGCCGCAAGATCCAAGAGGCTGGGATGGCTGTTAGCTAGAGGACCTGTGCCAGAACCAGGAGTAGATGGCAGGCCCAGTTTCCCCTGCCAGCCACTAAGAGAATGACTAAGAAGACTCTGGTACCACAGAAGGGCAAATGCATAGTGTGACCTGGCTGAGTCATAAAGGGGCAGCAGCAGCTCATTGTATGAGATAGGGTGACCAGACAGCAGGTGTGAAAATTAGAATGGCGGTGCCCTCAATCCCAGTACACTACTAGGAATACCTACCTGCACCCATCTACATCAAAGACAACTTTGTCTATCACATCACCTGGCTGGATTAGACGACAAACATCCTCAAATATTTTGTCCCTGGAAAAGAAAAACAAACTGTGAGTCTGTCTGTGGCTACTGGAAGACACACACCTCTGGCTTGGAGGATCCTTGCTGAAGAAGTGAACTGAGGCGTATTATATTCTTTCCAAAGGATGGGGGAGAAAGGATATCCCTGTGTAGATTTACACACCTGTACTCACTTTAAACAAAAATATCCCTTAACACTTTTTGCAGTTTGGCTTTTGCATGGCTCTCACAATTGGAAAACACTTTTAAATGACTGTCATTCACAGTCTGCAGGATTTATTTCCATTTATTCTCATTCAGTCTCAGTGAATGAGTTATGTACACTTAGCAATGGGGAATTTGTCACAAGGGATCAGACTATTGACCTATCTAGGAGCCACCTGGCTCCAACAGTGGCTAATGAGCCCATCCAACCTCCCCCCATAACAATCAATTGTACAATGCCAAATGTGTTCTTGAGATTTCCTTCCTGACCTCAGCTTAAACACTGAAGAACGACACGATTATCCCTTTCTTAGTTGTAGAGTTACATATATTGTTATGATCATAAAATCAGGGTTTTCAGAACATTAGTGCAGGGAAAAGGAGCGAATGACTGCCTCTGGGAGCAAGATTCCTGGCATTTAGTGGCTGCAGGAAGAGTTCCCATCTCTACAGGGTGCTGAGGTTCAAGAAAGCTCAGAAACTGATGGCGTTGGTAAATGCCATGTTATTAGTATTGTTCAGTCCTAGAGCTTAGTTGAAGGGAAAGTACAATCATGCAGCCTGTTTAGGGTTTGGTCAGAGTCCCTTTGGCTACTCAGAACAACTGCCCCTCTTAAGTAACGGAAGAGGAATATGCTTGGGGAAGGGGAAGGAGAAGGATGGGTAGTCATGAGAAGAATCCTGTCTTCCAAGTTTCCCCCTCAGATCATTAATGTTACTTGTCAGGTGCACAGTTCCTTCCATGGAAGGATCCCAGCACACTTTAGAAATGTAATTACTTTAGCAGGTGAGGCAGAGAACTATTTATTCACTGATACTTTCCAAAAAAGGAAAGTGAGGCCAAGAGAGGTGACATGACTTGGCCACTGGCAGAGGCAAAAATTAGGCCTCCTAACTCCGCATGTGTGCCAAGAGCCCCATAGATGCCAGTCTCTTCAATCTAAGAGAAAAATCTAAATAATATAAGCCTGTAGCTTGGTTCCCCTTATTGTTATAAACCATTGTGTGGGTTCTGCAGAGACCTACGAAACTTCATACAAAAGTGATAATTAATACCTATCAGGAGCCAACCAGTAAGATGTGAAAGTCCCCAAGACTGTAAGAGGTGAGTCTTTATTTAGCCAGCTTCAGAGAGCTACCTGTAGGATGGCAATAAAGCAGAATCACCTTTGTACTCCATATTTCCGTTCCAGCAGGGATTGGTAATGAGGAGGGGGCTGGTGACCCCAGAAATCAGGGAACGCCAAAACTCTGTAATCCAAAATGGACTTGGTGCTTCCAGCCCTGGCCATGTAGAAGTGAGGGCTGTGCGATGGGATATCCCCTTGGTGTCTCTCCAGAAGCTTTTTCACAATGTCTGAGGCTCCCACTCCCCTCACGGGGCTGGGGCTGAAATAGCTTCCACAGTGAGTGCGAAATGTTCTTGGGTCCCAAGAGGCTTCTTTTAGGAGAGGATGCAGAGTGGATGCATGACTCCTGCATAGATCGTCTCTTTCACCAAGAGTGTCTGCATCTTGGACTGATTCTCCCATCGCTCGCTTTTCAAGGCCTGGAGACGTGCAGTTCCCCTTCTTTTCCCAGTTCTGCATTGGAGTCTTGAAAGCTGTTTCCCTTGTGTCTGGCCCCATGGCACTTTGGTCTATGTGTCTGCAATGCTGCTCCTTCCTAAAAGCAGCATTTGGAATGACTTGGGGGTAAGGGCCCAGCAGGTTCCCAGGCACATCTTCAGAGCCGTTCTTATCTTCAGACTCTGTTTCCAGTTCCTTTAGATTTAAAGGATAAAAGAAAGAAAATAAATAAAGACAGATGGTGTCTCTTTCCACAGAAAATGCCACAAGGAAGAAAAGGGAAAATATTTCATTTACAGGGCTCTCAAAATTCTGCTCACCTCAGTGACCCAGAGAGACAGAAATCCACAGCCTACCTGCCACCATTCCTAGTCATACAAGCTGATCTTTCATCAGTTCCTAGAAGCTAAACAAGGTCAGTTTAGATCAGCTGTTGGATGGGTAACCCCTAAGCAAACCTGGAGCATTACAGGAAATTGCATGAGGCACCCTGCTGTACTTCTCTTTGAACTGATGGTCCCATGTAATACAATGGGGCCACTTTGCCAGGCAAAGTTCCACCTGACTAAAATACAGAACTGCAACATTAATCCAAGTTCCTGGCCAGGTGCAGTCATTACAAATACCACAGCACTTTGTATGATAGGAGAGGCATGATGTCTTGTTTAAATTGAACAATTATACTCTGCCTCCCTCGATTTCTCTCTGTTCAGTACTGAGTACAATATTCTTCTTCACTTCCTGTCCCAAACTATTAAACAGATGGTTTGATAAACTGTGGAACTCTCTGAATTTTAAGCAGTGGTAATGTCAGCTTCCTCATCACTGTTCTTCTACCCTAACCTTGACTGACCACCTCTAGAGTAGACAAACAAGTTAATTTCCATTATCCATTTAGTTCTTGGATCTCTGTTAAAATTACCAACAAGGATACAACTTAATGCCCATAAGTGGATATTTAATAGGTAATGTCCACCTGGATATTTATTTATCCATTTACTCCCTAGTGATCTGATACCCAGGCTTTCAGTTAAATGCCCTCAGATGTTAATATCTTTCACATGCTATCAACTGGGGCTGCAGTCAACCCAACAAGTTCCAGATGAATTTACATCTTGGATCCTCTGATATCTTGAGTCATCCAGAGCTCCCCTTTGCAGTATATCTGTCAGCCCACCTCCTCTAAGTCAACATCTCCAGTACTGCACATTCCTACATGCATTCACAGATAAAGGAAGCCACAATGTTATCCCACCTGGAGGGTAAGGGAAAGTTCAGGACACATTGTCTCATACTGCTCAAGCTCCTCTTCTGGCCTGTCAAGACCTGGCTTTGAGTTCAGTTTGCTCACATCTGTCTCCAAATCATCGTCCTTCAAAAGTCAGAATAGGAAAGGAAATAAATGAAATGTGCTATCAAACCACATGGGATTGTCCCTGACTGGCTAGTTATAAGATGGTACCAGGAATCATTAAGCACAAGCTGCCCCTGACTACTAGATGAGAGCAATTAAATTCATTTTATGGAAGGGCAAATAGACACACAAGAAGTCAGATCACTTGCCCAAGGCCATAGAATGATCCAGCGGCATTTATATATCAGAAGTCCTGAACAAGATTTTTAAAAATGACTAGTGGTTTGGACACTATTTGAGTGTCCCAGCTGCGACATCTTATAGGAGCCTGATTTTCAGAAGGTGCTGAGATCCACCCTCTGAAAAATTGACCATTTAAATGTGTCAACTTGGACAACCAAAAATTGGAGCTCCCAAAGCCACTGGCCAGTATCCTGACATAACCAGCTGATGTGCCACCTCAGGTGTTGAATGAAGGGCAGTGAGAAAACAGCTTTGATTCAGAGACCCAACAATCAGACAATTTAGATTGAACAAGAAAATCCCACCGTATGTCACAGGCAAAATGTGTTTTGTTGGTTACCAGCAAAACTAGCAACTTCTAGTATTCTTACCTCTCCAAACTAAGATTACCTTGTTCTCCACTACTGCTCATCAAGATCCTCTCCCCTCTCCCCCAGTATCGCACACATCATTGAACCCTGAAGCACCGATTTCTCATCTGTTACTTTATTTATAGCTTTCTACACTGGTGATAAATAGCTTTTAGTCTCTTGCCCAATCCGTCTTCTGTTCATTTGAAAAAAACCCACACATTCTTTTGGGTTTGCAGTTATCTATAAAGCAAGGACAAGGATTATGTCTGAAACTTTCACATCCAAAGCAACCATGCATTGACATGCATACCTTCTGTATCAGATACAAGAGTCAAAGACATGCAGTGTCAAGTGTTCAGTCATCGAATAAGAGAATGGAAGGGGGGGTAGGGTGGCTAACTGGCATTGATGAATGGCTGCGACATGACAGCATTATTCAAATAATTCAGCATACAGTTAGCAAGCATTCACCACCAAACCGCAGCAAAGAAGCAATTTGCTCTTGATAATAACTTCAGAAATGATTCAATTTATCACCAAATTCCCATGAACACCATGGTGTCAACAGCAGTTCCAACCCTGAGCCATAGCTGGACTGAAAGGCTGGGCTGTTTCTACCAAGCGTTACTTGTGTTGATTTGAGGGGGTGATTGGGATTGGTTGACAGGGGAGTCAGTAGTTGGTGTTGGAGTTTTTCTGAGCCCTTGAAGATTGCTTTGGAGGAAGTGACAGTTTGGAGAATTATGTGGGATGTGTACGTATAGGTTTTAATGATTTTCAGGGGAGGGATGGATGGGCTTCATGATAAAACTGGATGTGAGATTGATGCATGGGGACTCCAATTTTGGTAGAGCTGATCAAATAAATAAAAGTGTTGTGCTCTGTTCACTGTGATTAGTATTAGACATTATTCATGAATATTTAGACACCACCAAATAGCTGTGGGAAAAGTTTTTGAATCACAAAAGTATTAAGAACTTGAGTGTAAATGTTTCTTTGCCCAAAAATTTGGATCAAAAGTTCACTATTCATCCCCCATTATCATTCTGTGTAAAAGTTTAGTCACAAGGTGGGGTAATATGAAGGTTACAGTAGCAATCATACAAGGCAAATGAATAAAATTCAAGTCATAGGGTGTGTCTAGACTACATGCCTCCTTCGACGGAGGCATGTAGATTAGCCAGATCGGAAGAGGGAAATGAAGCCGCGATTAAAATAATCGCGGCTTCATTTAAATTTAAATGGCTGCCCCGATCTGCCGATCAGCTGTTTGTCGGCAGATCGGGGGAGTCTGGACGCGATGCGCCGACAAAGAAGCCTTTCTTCATCGGCACAGGTAAGCCTCGTGAAACCAGGTTTACCTGTGCCGATGAAGAAAGGCTTCTTTGTCGGCGCATCGCGTCCAGACTCCCCCGATCTGCCGACAAACAGCTGATCGGCAGATCGGGGCAGCCATTTAAATTTAAATGAAGCCGCGATTATTTTAATCGCGGCTTCATTTCCCTCTTCCGATCTGGCTAATCTACATGCCTCCGTCGAAGGAGGCATGTAGTCTAGACACACCCATAGTGTTGTCAAACAGCCAATAAACTTAAAACTGTTCACAAGTACTTATGGTCATTATTCATAAGTATTCACTAATTACAAACATTAGGATGTGATTGGGAACAAATGACAAAACAAAAACATTATTCCTAATGAACAGTTTGACCAGTTTTCTGATGAAAATAGTCACTAATGGGCAGGTCAGGACACTGTGTCCATTTTAATGTTCAGATAGGCAGAGCAGGCAAATAGTGAAAAGAACACTCAACAGAAATCTAAACTGGATCAGATCACACACTGTTTGTGCCCTTTTTCATTCGATTACCATAAATATTTGTGCAAACAAGGTTTTGTTTGTACAGATGTTTGAGAGAGCAAAAGCTCATTCATGCATGAATGTATGTGTAGAAAGATGCATTTTCACCAGAGAAACATTGGCATGCATCCTAGATTTGTACCTTTCACAGCAGGGTGTGGCAGGGAAAAAGAGTGAGGACAGAAAGCAAACAATGTTCCAAATAATTAGTTAAATTATTTGTTCATGAACAGGAATAGGTAAAAGAAAGAGGCTAAAAATTAGTGCTCTAACTGTGGCTTAAAGACCCAAGCTGTTTTAAAGACTGGAGTCCAGGTACATAGCAAAAATATAATGTTATTGTGATGGGGGAAAAAAAGAAAAAAGATATCACTCCCTAAAATCTACAAGGCCTCCTATCACTTTCTCCTTAATCTACCTCCCATGGCCTCTGCCTGGAAGAATCAAATCTCCATTGAGACTTATTCTTGGCTCTAATTGTAAAAGGTAAAATCAAATAGGGAATGGAAAAAAAATACTATGTGACGTATATACCCAATCACACAGATCAAACTGGGATTATGAAATACATGAAGTGACAGTTTGTGAAAAAACAATGAGCTGAGATTATTATACTTTTATTCCTGAAGTCATGTGAACAAGGAAGAATTTTGGGGCGATTCAACTGAGAATCTATTCAGAAACAGAAACAAGGGACTTGTTCCCAGGAAGAGATTGGCCAGCTTTCTCTATAATAGTGGGCAAATCACATAGGTTACCTACACAAAGCTGAAGTCTTCCAGCTTCTCAGGCAAGATCCCAGACACAACTGCATACCAACCTGTCTAAATATTTATATGCACCATTTAACTGCATGTTCAAAAGATCCCGACCCCACTCCATGGAAGATGACTGCTCTTCCATTTTCTGTGGCCAAGCAGCCCTATATTATTATATATCTGCTCTGAAGCCACAAACAAATCAACTTTCATTCTGTGACTGAAGTCCAGGTACATAGCAAAAATATAATGTTATTGTGATGAGGGAAAAAAAGAAAAAAGATATCACTCCCTAAAATCTACTAGGCCTCTTATCACTTTCTCCTTAATGTGCCTCTCATGGCCTCTGCCTGGAAGAATCAAATCTCCATTGAGACTTATTCTTGGCTCTAATTGTAAAAGGTAAAATCAAATAGGGAATGGAAATAAGGTCCAAATAAGGGGGAAAACCCCCCATTTTCCCCTCATAGAGCATGCAGGGTTTTAAAGGAAGCTGTGACTAATAGACATACTTCCTCTTTGTGCTCCAGATCATCACTATGCAGGTCTTTTTCCACTTCCTCTACATCATCGTCATAGTCATCTGCAAAAGTAGAAAACATATGGAGCAGGTGTCTTCCATCATCATATCCTTCTCCCTGACCCCCTTCAGAAAGTCAAGCCACCTTTGTGCTCAACACATGTGTCTTCTCCCTATAAACGACCACAGCAGAGCCTAAGACTTAGATCCCATGTGTTGTTCCATCAGATATAGCTGCATATGGGATAGAGGGCATCTACACTGATTTTTCTGTAGGCCCAGCCAAAGAGTATGTGGGCCCAAGGCAGCACGCTGACCTGCATGACCGCATGGCTCCTGGCAGGGTGGGTGGGGCTGGAAGCTGGGTAGCACAGGGCCCTGAATGTGTGGGGCCCAAGTCAACCGCCTCTTGCCCAAAGGCTGGGCCTGTTCTCCTGGATGAAATCACAGTATTTCCACACCTTGACAATCACCACCCTGATGTGGCACCATGTTCTGTAACAAAGTAATGTGATGATTTTTTGTTTTATTGCAAAGATATTATAGGATGCTGTTAATCTATATACAGTACCTACCTAAGGATTTTATCCTGACCATACTATTGTGGAATCTATCTTCCACATAAAAGTTAATAGGTATAATGTATTTGCATGGTAGCCCTAGTGGACATCACTATATCTCTAGCTCTTCTCATTTTGGGGGGTAAAAATTCTCTTGGACATAGATTTTATTGCTTTAGTTTTGCAGGAGGTGGGGCAGAAAAGTAGGGTGGCAAGTTTCATCCTTGCTATGGTATGTCCCACATGCCTAGACTACAGGAAACAGGATCATCCAGAGGAAATCAGAAACATCCCATGAAAACAAAAGAAAATCTTAAAGATCAATAAAGAGGTGAGCCAGAAATTTGGAGATACAGAGTAGAAGCTTCACAGTCTTTGCTGAAAATGTTTTCACAGGTAAAACAGTAGTCAGAATATTGTTTGGGCTGTACCGTACAGGTGCTGGTTTGGAGTGTGAAGACTGGCAGCAGGAAGGTTTCACTCTAGCTGAGACAGCTATGCAGAAGGTAATATTTGTTTCATTCCTGGGCATGCCTTTTACATGCATGATGCTCACCTGCCTTTGCACACATCTCGCTGGCCTGCAAGTGCTCACAACCTCCATTCACGTAGCATAACCACAACTGGATTATTTGAGAAGGAAAAAAAGGCGTCTGGCTGGCAGCATCCGTTTACTGATAAATTTGCAAGGCAGACTGTACACATATGCATACTCCCTTCCTAGTTTCCACGAAGCAACAGTAGTTCCAGATTCTGTCAAGGCCATTCCTTCAGGTCACTTTAAAGCAATACGGATTGAATTTCATTTCCCCTTCTCTTCACTATCTCACATCTCCATTCTCCACACAGTACCTGCTGGCCTGGACAGAAACACCCAAAATGAGGGATTCATACCCAGTTTGATAGCATGACCGTTTGGGACACCATCCAAGTTTTAAATGCAAAGCTCAGGATCAGATTCCTCTCTCTCCTGACCCCCATCTTCCATTTTCCCATCAGTCACAGTCACACATACTTCAGTCAATAATTTACCTTCAGGCAGTATTTGTGAAGGTTCAGAGCTGACACTTCCGGGAAGAGAGAAGGAATAGGAACTGCGTAATGTAGCCAGAGGCAGAGGCCTCTTGGGGTAGCACTTCCTCAGGATCTGGGCCACTGTAGTTACTATTGGATCCAGGGGCTTGCTATCCAGGCAATCCTAAGCACCAATGAAGAATATTCAATTATGTTTGCCATTCAGAAGCATCTTTCCTTTTTGCACAGATCCACTAGACATTAAAATAGCTGCTTCCCTGAAAACCTCAAAGAGCAGCATTTGAATAATACTCAAACAGTTCTGCTTCAACCTCATATATTTCCTGTGTTTCTCTTTCATCCTTTTCCTACCTTATCACAGCAGGGAAGTCTGCATGGGAGCATAGAATCTTGGTTTTTAAATAGTTTATCTGCTTCTAAAGCTCATTCCCCATCTGCTGGCATATCCATCTAAAGGGCACAGGGTCCCCTAGCACCATCGAAGGTGCTGGGGTCAGTACTGTCTCCAGAAAAAAAGAATGCCTGTTTCTGAATTATCCACTGACTTCCCTACAGCTACAGAGGGGCAAAATTCTTCATCTGGAGCTATTGGGAGGTATGAAATGCTGGTTCAGTGACTGAAACAGTTTGTGAATTTATGTCAGCTTCACCAAACTATTTTAAAAAAATGCCAAAAGCCAAAATGTTTTGATTTTTCAGTTTGAAATGACCTTTTACTCACCAATTTCCTTCACATTTAAAAATACGTTATTAAAAATGTATTTCTAAATCCAAATAAAATGGTTCTGAAAATGCATTTTTCTTCTCTTTTTGACTTCTGAAAGTTGAAATACTGAAGGACTTTTATTTTAAATTAAGGGAAACAAGATAATCAAAAATAAAAATGAAATCTCCTTGGGAGAGTGTAGTGGATGCATGTCTCTTCCATAACAAAGGACAGCAGCTCTGAAAACAAAATGGTTGCTGCCTCTGCACAAAGACAGAATTCCTAGAAATTTAAATGTGCAAAACTAAGGAATCGCAGTTTTGTAGCTACAGAGCACATACACCACAGCCTTCTTAGGGGAGAAGAGAATTTCAAAGCTGATATGGCTATCATCTGTCTATGTAGGTTCTTGTGCTGTACCAAGCAGAGGCAGATATAGGGCAGGGCGAGCGGAGCAGTGGGCCCCATGCTTAAATAGGCCCTGCACCAGCGCCAGGGGTTGACTGGCCCGACGGGATACCGGGAATTTCCTGGTGGGCCATCCGCTGAAGGGCCGGCTGGCAGCTACTGGAGGAGGAGGGGGATTGTGACGGGGTGCCGCAGCCCCGCACTTTAAATTCCCCGGCGCCCGCCAGTACAGGTTATGTGGGGCCGAGGGAGTGTATGCGCAGCATGCTGAAATGCCACACAACAGCTGAGAGGGGAGACGCCTGGGCGTGGTGTGACGTCACGGCCCGGGACTTTAAAACCACATGGCCCAGTGTTGCACTGCTCGGTTTGGCACGTGGTCTGGAGCCTGGGCCAGGGTCGCGGCTGCCCTGAAAACTGGAAGGCAGAAGGTGGATGGCAGAGGAAGGGGCTTGTGCTGAGGGGAGGGGGTCAAGTCAGGAGAAGAAAGGGGAAGGCACCAAGGGACAGTGTGGAGGAGAAACAAATACCAGAGGGCCAAGTGCAGACAATGAGGAAAAGGGCAGGAGGAGAGGTGTCAATGGGAGGGGGGACAGGGTGATGCTGGGAGAGGAGAGGGTAAGGGCATTGGGGACTAAAGGGAGGATGGGGAGGTGCTGGGAGAAGGCTTGAAAGGAGGGGTGGGTAGGAGGAAGGTAGGGATGGAGCAAGGCATGTGTGAGGGCACAGGGGCATGAGGGGAATGGGGGCAGAAGGTGGTGAGGGGATGGACATTAGGGTAAAAGAGGGCAAAGGACGCAGGGGCAGTGAGGGAAGGGGGAGGCACCAGGAGGGTGTAGGGGTAAGGGAAGGTGCAGGTGCCAGGGGATTCTGGGGGAGAAGCAGAAGGGCAGACACCTGCAGGGGAGGGACTAGCACCAGAGGAGAGAGGCAGAGCAGGTGTGTAGAGGGAAGTGTTAGGAGAGGGGATGAGGATGGGTAGCTCACATGATCAGCGTGGGGCTACTGGAGGAGTGGGCACAGGAGGGATGCCTTTTTTCTATTTTTTCTCCAAAGGGGGGCCCCGCAAAACTCTCATCTGCCCCTGGTACCAAGTCTGCTGCCAGCATAGTTGGTGTCTGCATCCTTGGTGACTTGGAATGGATCCTTCAAACACCAGAATATCAGCTGAGGCCCCAAAAAACACCACAAAGACACCAATACATGTAAGAACAACATCAAGATGATTTTTTATTACTATTTTCAGAATAATTATACTCTTTCAGTGGAAAGAAGACAGAGTAAGTGGTTAGCACCACTGACTTAGCATCCCACAATGAGAGAGGTGCAGGGCTTAGGCTACTCAGCCAGTCCAGCAGGGTGATTGGTGAACAAACTGAAGTGCTTTGTAATACATAATAAAAGAAAAACTGCTGCTTTTTATACAGACACCTGTTCCGCTTCCATCCATATGAATGAAGGGCATTGCAAAATTCTGTGGAATTAGGCAGGATTCCTAAAAATCTAAAAATATCATGTAAGCTGACTTGCTTACAAGACTCAGCTACCAGAACCTTAATATGTATTTTAGATCTCTGGATGGTAAGAACAAGAGCGGGGGACAATTCTGAATTTACCTCTGAGGAATCAAACAGCAAAAGGCCAGAAGAAATGGTTTCTATTCACAGCTTTGCCACTAAGTCAATGTACAATATTGGGCAAGTCACTTGGCTTCTCTATGCTACAGATGGAACAAACTCAATTCATAGTTCAGAAACCCAAAGTAAAGTTGACCTGAACTCAACTCATCTATGCTTCAGTCACTATACTCAGTGCAATTGTGGGTTATTTGATGCCAGTGCAAGAAAGGTTGATACTATGACAATATTAACTGAGAGGCGAGACTAAGGCATAGGTATTGCAGAGATACCAGCTGAGCCTAAATAAAGAAATGAATTGTGAAAATAATAAAGAAGAGAAAGTGCCTCATTAAATTCTCTCCAGCACACTCTCACAGGGCAGAGAACAACAGCCTCTATTCCTCCCAGGCCTGTGAGCTCTGTCTGTGACCTCAGCTAGATTAGGCCAATAGATCATATTTAAAGATGTGTTCTTTAAACATGTTTTGACTGGCACATTTTAAACATGGTCATAGACAGGATGTATGGGTGGAGGAAAGTATTTTCTGTTTCAGAAATTTACAATATTTCAACTTTTGTTTATATGCGGAGTCAAAATGAAATGCACAATTTTTTTAATTTGTGGGGCAGGGCATCTGATGAGCTGCTACAGAGCAGGGGGACCCAAGAAACCCAAGCTGCTGAAGATACCTGAGCCTCAGAGCCAGAACTCCCAAGGCTTCCAGGCTCTCAGCTACCTGTCTGCATGCCTGGCAGGCTGCTGAGGATGCAAGGTGATCGAGCTAACAGGAAAGCTGGCAGGGTTCTGACCAAAAGCTATCCAACACACAGGATTCACTGGGGCCTTTCCTCAGTTCTGCCAGAATTAGTCCCCTAAAAACATTTCAATTTCAACAAATAAACAAATGCAGCAAATTCCAATGAAAGAATATCTTGTCACAATTTTTCAAACCAGCTCAATTTAACATGGCTAAAACCATGTTAGCTGGTCATAGCATGAATTGCCACAAGCGAATACATTTGTAGCCAAAACTCCACCTAGACAGGGACTCTCGGTCACTTTTGTCTCCAAGAGGCACAAGCTTTCTCCCTGCAGCCAGCACACTCTCCCAAGCTCTCTCTCTCACACAAGGATGCTGAAGAGTCCCTGCAGCAGCAGCAGTGTGATATGCATTCACTAATCTGCAGTTTCTAATTGTGAGTAAGGAATTATGTAGGCTCTTTACAGGATTGTACCCAGGGGCAGATGACCGTTTTGCGGGGCCCCGGGCAGCATAATTCCGCGGGGCCCCCCCTTTGCCACGGCGCATGCGCAGGGCTTTTTGAAGCACGGGGCCCGGGGCGGCCGCCCCGTTCACCCTGCTCTATATCTGCCCCAAGTTGTACCTTTCCCCCAGGAGCTTGGGAGAACATCATTTGATTTCTCAGGGAGACAATGTAAGATGAAAAATGTACTTTTTAGTGTTCTGGGAATGTGATAGGTTGGACTTATTAACCTCAATGATTCCGCTACTAACAGATCTCCCATGGCATATGGTAGGGAAAGCAAACTGGAACCCCCCGAAGCTGTCATTTCTGCTCCACTTCTGACCTTTGAAAGGATTAGCATTCTCTTCACAGGATTCTTGGTGTGTCGTATCTTGTTTATTCACCCAAGGTGACCCAGTGTTTGCACTTTTCAGGGTGCTGCTCCCAGGCTGAGCTATCAGGAGATGTTAGCTCAGAAGGAACCATAGATAGTTTCAGGTTCATAGAGGCAACAATCCATAGTCGGCTGTCACAGACTTTGCTCTCACTCAGCTGTTGCCATCCTCCATGTGAATTGGGGACTTACTGTTATAAGAGCCATATCTGATAGAAATCTTGCCACATCTGTTCCCTAGCCCCATCTGAAGTAGTGGCCAATTCCTCATGCCCCAGACAAGGGAACAATCACCCCATCCATATAGTACCTACAATAGGGGGACGGGTAGCTTTCTGTGGCAGCAGTAGTTGTTGGTCTTGGGGTTTGGAAAGTAGAAGATCTGGGCCACTGCATATATTGTATGCCATGAAGAATTTGGGGGTCTGGATTGTTCACCACTAGAAGGTTGGTTTAGGACAGAAGGCAGGGCACATGCCAGTTATAATCCTAAGAGAAAACATTGCTTGTTGAATCCCACTGGCCAGGTATTAAATAGGCCACAGTGGTCCCTTCATTTCATGACTAAAGAAGCACATTGATGGATGGTCATGAGAAGAAATTGCTGCCTGTCCTGTACTTGCCCTCCCTCCAGCCACAAGGACCCCATCTTCAGGGCAGCTGTTGTCTCACTAGCACTACACTTACTTTTCAAAAACTAAAACTGAGCCCAGCTGAAAAATTTTGAGCAAAACATATTCCTGCCAGGACAGAAAGGTTTTGCCAAAATTAAAATTTTCTGTCAGGAAAAGAAAAGTATTGGTAGAATTTTCCATTTAAAAATTAAAATGAAACATCCCATGAGATGCTGTTCAGCCACAGAGAGGGATGGTGGAGTATCCTGGGAAATGCCAGCTGACCAGGGAGTGGGATCCATAGAAAAGAATAAGGGCATGAGGGAGGTGGACCTACAATTCCCATGAGGCAGTGCAGAGACACAGATAGACAGAGAGTAACATTAAAGATGAAATATTCCAACATTTCTGAACTGATTGTTCTGAGAAATTGCCACATTTTGAATTTTTGTCTGATTTGCAACAAACACAATAGTCAAAGTAACGCATAGAAAAAGCAAGATGGGAATTTCATTTTTCAATTCGTTCTGCTTAAAACATAAGAAGAATGCTACACTCTGAGGGTAGAACAAGCTAGGAGCAGCTGCTCAGTCAAATCCCCTGATTGTGTTTACCTGTGCAGTGGTGAAGAGGATCTCCATGCCATGGGCACTTAGGAAAATCTCCCTGGCAGACTGAATGTTGGTGATGTGTTTGAGGCAGAGCAGAAGACCCCTGCGGACATGGATGCACCTATTGGAGGTGTCGCAGCGATGCCAGTCCTGGTACAGTCTGAGCAATTCACACAGATAGCCTCTGTTGACTGCTCGTCGGCTGTTAGACTCTGAAACCAAAGGGGAACAGCTGAGTTACAGAGTCCCCCTATTAGCATTGTTTAATGATTGTGCATACATATACACAATGCTCACACACTCACAGACATGTTTATTAACTTAATTTTAATAATTTGCATTTGTGACCTTTATTTGTTAAGCGAAGGTGTGTGTTTGGCATGGCCCCAAGTAAAGCAAAAACTGAGGTGCTTGGCACCAGTGGGAGATGCTGGATTGACAGTTCTGAAGATGTATGTATTTTATCTAACCCCGCTATGGTGGCAGCAGCAGTAGTTGTGACGATCTCCATCTGCCAATGCACCTTAATCCTGACCCACTGCACCCCCAGGCTACGTCTAGACTGGCATGATTTTCCGGAAATGCTTTTAACGGAAAAGTTTTCCGTTAAAAGCATTTGCAGAAAAGAGCATCTAGATTGGCACTGACGCTTTTCCACAAAAGCACTTTTTGTGGAAAAGCGTCCGTGCCAATCTAGACACGCTTTTCCGCAAAAAAGCCCCGATTGCCATTTTCGCGATCAGGGCTTTTTTGCACAAAACAAATCTGAGCTGTCTACACTGGCCCTTTTGCACAAAAGCTTTGCGCAAAAGGACTTTTGCCCGAATGGGAGCAGCATAGTATTTCCACAAGAAGCACTGATTTCAGACAGTAGGAAGTCAGTGTTCTTGCAGAAATTCAAGCGGCCAGTGTAGACAGCTGGCAAGTTTTTCCGCAAAAGCAGCTGCTTTTGCGGAAAAACTTCCCAGTCTAGACACAGCCCATATGTTTTTCAAAATCAATATGAAAGTGGGAGGAGCAACTGAGAGGGGAAAAGACACAATATGATTGGTTGAAAGAGGATCATATGCCCCTCATACAGTAATACAGATACCATAGGAGATTGACATAGGGTGGGCATCAAAGCCAACCATCTTGTCACATGACCCTGCCTCAGCCACTCAGGTCTTGTTTGACTACTGAAAGGTGTGATGCCAACTCATAGTGCACACTCCTTTGTAATTAAAGTCATTGCACAACAGATACTATAAAATTACAGTCCATTTTGCCTTCTCAGGGCTGCCAACCTAAGATACTCAAAAACCACAAATCAGGCTTAAAAGATCAAGATTAACTTTAAAATCACGAGGGTTATTTTTAAATAAAATACCACCTTTGATTTCTTTTACTTTTCTCTCTAGTTTCTTAGCCTTTGCATGTGCTCAGGTCACATGTACAAGTTTTACTCCAAAGCCATAAGGGTCTTCGTAAAGTTCCTTACAAAAAATGAATACTGATACTCTCATAATCATATACCACCAGATGATCAGTTTTTAAGACAAATACCAAATATCACAAGACTTGCAGTAATATTGCAAGGCTATTCAATATTTCTGAAGCACCTTTCCCCTGCATTTCTTACCCTTCTCAAAAGCATGCACATATAGTCCTATCAAGCTCCAAAATATTCTTCCCCCCTTTAAACCAGCTCTTGATTGAATGTATTTTTCCTGACTGGTCCACAACATGCCTCTTTCCAACACACTTTCGGAGCTCTGAAGAACATGTTCGTCTATCCATGAGGCTTGGAAGCATGTGGTGAGTCCCCTAAATCCTGATTACCATATGCACTTTGCTACAGCAAGCTCTTGATACAGATTTTCCAGAGCAAGTAGGCACCAATCTATTGCTGTTCCATTAAACAAAGAATCAGAACTACTCACATCTACAGCATTAAAATAATTAAAATCAGCAGAGATTTACAGGGAGGAGAAGAAGAAGAGAGACAGAGGTTAAGACAGAGAGAGAATGGCAGTGAGGTTGGGGTCAAGGGAAGTCAGCAAACAGGAGTGAATGGAGAGTCAATGAGGAAGGTGCAGAGGTTGCAGGTGAAGGGCAGACAGCAATCCTCAGAGGCCTCAGTGATGAAAAAGAGAGGCTCTTGGGAAGGGTGGAGCAAGGACCCTGTGGCAAGTCTTCTCTATTCTTTGAGAGCACCATGGAAATACTACATAAAGAGGGAGGATGGATGGAAACAGAGAGCTCCACTCAAAGCTTTGCCAATGTGTTTTAGTGCTGACCTGCAACATCCCTGTCATTCCATTCCTGGGAAGCCAATGCTAATCAATCCTTTCCTGCAACCTGATTGCTATACAGACCTGGGCCCCCACATTAATCTTCTGAAGCACCTCAACCTTGATCTGCAGTGTGTTATTGCCATCCTAAACCCTTCAGGGTATGTCTACACTACAAAGTTAGTTCGAACTAACGGACGTTAGTTCGAACTAACTTTAATAGGTGCTACACTAGCGCTCCGCTAGTTCGAATTTGAATCGAACTAGCGGAGCGCTTAGTTCGAACTAGGTAAACCTCATTTTACGAGGACTAACGCCTAGTTCGAACTAGCTAGTTCGAACTAAGGGCTGTGTAGCCCTTTAGTTCGAACTAGTGGGAGGCTAGCCCTCCCCAGGTTTCCCTGGTGGCCACTCTGGCCAACACCAGGGAAACTCTATGTCCCCCTCCCAGCCCCGGACCCCTTAAAGGGGCACGGGCTGGCTACGGTGCCCGTGCCAGGTGCAAGCCTGCCAGCACCCAGCTAGCAGACCCTGCACCTGGCACGGCACAGAGCCACCCACCCGATGCCCCCCAGCCCACCCCCTCTTGCCGGGACCAGGCTGGCGGCTCCCGGGAGCTTGCCCTGGACCGCAAGAGGCGGGCACCTTCCTGGGCTAGTGCGGACATCGTGGACCTCGTCCACGATCTCCGCACTAGGCACAGGAAAGTGGCCGTCTAGGGCAGGAGAGCTGCCAGCCTGGCCACCCAGGACCAGGTGTGCATGAAAATCAAGGGGGTCCACTGAGACCCCCGACACTGAGCCCTGAGCTTACAATGGCCGTACTGGGTCAGACCAAAGGTCCATCTAGCCCAGTAGCCTGTCTGCCGACAGCGGCCAACCCTAGGGACCCTGGAGGGGATGGACCGAAGACAATGACCAAGCCATTTGTCTCGTGCCATCCCTCTCCAGCCTTCCACAAACTTTGGGCAGGGACACCACTCCTACCCTCTGGCTAATAGGACTCCATTGACCCAACCTCCATCACTTTATCTCACTTCCCTTTAAACTCTGTTCTAGTTCTAGCCTTCACAGCCTCCTGCAGCAAGGAGTTCCACAGGTTAACTATTTGCTTTGTCAAGAACAACAACTTTCTCTTACTAGTTTCAAGCCTGCTACCCATTCCTTTCCTTTGGTGTCCTCTAGTCCTTCTTTATGGGAACTCAGGAAGAACTTTTCTGAATGCACACTCTCCACCCAACCCCTGCTTTTAGAGACCTCTATCCTGTCCCCCCTCCGTCTCCTCTTTTCTAAGCTGAACAGTCCCAGTCTCTGTAGCCTTTCTTCATCTGGGACCTGTTCCCAACCCCTGATCATGTTAGTTGCCCTCCCCTCTCCCAGCCTTTCTCTTCCCCTCTCCCACCTCCTTTTCCCAGTCTCCCCCAGTTTTTTTCAATAAAGACAGAGTCAATGTTGGAAGAAACGTTATCTTTATTTTGTACATCAATAAGAAGGGGGGCTAGGGAAGGGTAAGTGGAAGGAGGTGAGGGAGGAATGGGGTACGAGCCCCCAATGGGGAGGACTGGGCTGGCTCTGTGGGCTTCTGAGGGTGGAAGCTCTCCTGCAGCCCCCCAATTACTCCCTCTCCCCAGATGGCAGCCTGCGGCAAGTGCAGCCGGGCTGATGGCCGAGTGGTGTGATGTGCCCAGTGTGGGCACTCAGGGCACTCCAAGCCAGAACTTCTTTGCAAGCGGGGCACCCCTGAGAACTGTGTGTCCAGGGTGGGGGTCGGGACCCTTTAAGCGCAGCCCTCGGCTAGCCTGAGACAGCATCTCCATGCTCTAAGTCCTCCTTTTATGCCCTGCCAGCACTGCTTCCGGCCATCCTTAAGCCCTGTTCAGAGTCCACTCAATGTGGACTTACTAGTTCGAACTAGCAAAACGCTAGTTCGAACTAGTTTTTAGTTCTAGATGCGTTAGTTCGAACTAGCTTAGTTCGAATTAACTAATTCGAACTAAGTTAGTTCGAACTAACTTTGTAGTGTAGACATACCCTCAGACAGCTCTGCCAATACACTTCAGTCCAGGCCTGCAGCAGCTTCAGCTTTCCTGCTTCTTGGCCCTCATACAACTCTGACAACATCTCTCATGTTTTCAGTTCCAGCAATTGTGAGTGTGCATAAGACCCCAGGGATGTTACTCCTCTGACCTTCATTCAGCATTGGTGTGCACACATGTACTAAAAACCTGAATGGCTTGAAGATCCCTTATCAATCCCAATGGTTTGACTCACAATTTCCTGTTGATCCTCAACCACATGTCATATGTGCTAACCTCAAGGTGATTAACCACTCGCTCAAATCAGTCAGGGTTCCTTGGAGAATTACTCAAGGGGCTACGTCTACACTGGCGTGATCTTGCACAAAAACTCTTTAGCGCAAGAATTCTTGCATTAAAGTAGTTACGCAAGAGAGTGTCTACACTGGCATGTGCTTTTGCACAAGAGCATCCTTGCCAGTGTAGATGCTCTCTTGCGCAAGAAAGTTCTGATGGCCATTTTAACCATAGGGCTTTCTTGCGCAAGAAATTATATTGCCTGTCTACACATCAGTTTACTTGCGCAAGAACACGCAGCCAATGTAGACAGGCAGCAAGTTTTTGCGCAAGATAGGCCACTTTTGCACAAGATCACGCCAGTGTAGACACAGCCAAGGAGTTCTGCAAATTCATGTAAACCTGACAAGAGGCAGAACTGAGTTGGGGGGTCTGGGGTGTAGGCTGCCTGAATGAGACTCAGGAGTGTCTGCCTTGTACAGAGGTTACTGAAATCAGTATGGATGCAGAGCCACAACATTTAGCTCTCCAACCCACTGATCAGAACCCATGTGGCACAGTGGCTGTGGAAAGGACGTGGAGTGGAGCTGGTTAGGAAAGCTAGAAATTTCAACCAAAGTAAAATTCCCATAAAATATTTTTTGAAAAATGGGAGAAAAAAATCTTCAACCAGCTCAGGACATCAGAACCCCTGGCTTCTGTTCCTGACTCTGGCAGTTTCTCACACACATGGCCTTGTGCAATATACTTGATTGCTCTATGCCTCAGTTTTCTAATGTTTCCATTGTGTGTTGTGGATTAAAAAAGCACTATATAGTCTAAGGACTACGTCAATTTATTATTTATTTCTTGTTGGTTTCCTGTAGCACTTACCAATGTAGCATCCAAATATCTGTGCTATGACCTACAGTAGGAAAGTTTGTTCTAGGAGAAAGGAAGGTTACTAGGGTGGGACAGGAAGGAATTTTTCTGAGTCAATATCCCCAATTCTTTGATTACCAGAGATTATAATTAGGTTCTGCTGGACCATCCCATCAGCTCTCTCCTGCTCTTCTCCAATTAGCAGATCTCTCTCATTTCATTCTTTAATTCCTTTTCAGTTTTATAGTCATCAAAGCAAGGGAAGAACAAAGGAGTAGGAATGCCCAGAAGGCAGGAAGGAAAACAGAAACCTCCCCACCTGTCTATCTGTTGGTCTTTCCATCTGCAATGCAGCTGAGTACATCTGGATTTTGGCTAAAATACAGGTGGTGGGTATGAGTCAGACATACAAGCAGCAATATGCACATTTGCAGGCAGCAAGAAGTCAGCTCCTCCTGCAGTGGATTTGCATAACCCATGTGGTAAGTGGCAGAAAGCTGTTTGCTTCTCAACCTTTTTGCTGTTGCTCCCCCTGAACTAATATTCCACTGCAGCCATGTTTCTCTGCCTGGACATACCAAGTGAGTTTGATGGTACAACAGACATGCTTTGCCTTGATGTACCCAGCACAGCTGGTACATTCATTCCAGATGTTCCACAGCCATTGAAGATGCATCTAAAGCCAGAGAGGGGCTCACACAAAAGAGAAGTCTCCAATTTCAAGGGAACCCTGATTTGTTCACTGAGTGGCAGATGGGGGTTTAAGGATAGCAGATAATCACCAATCTGCAGGCATTATGGCCTGAGCACTGTTGCTGTATCTGAAGAAACTCCCAATCCCCTCCTTTTCACTTCTGCCTCCTCTAGAGTCGCACACATGGGACTGCTAGAGATCACCTGGTTTATACAATCACGTAAATGGATTATAGTCAATCTGAAATATGATGAGCAAGCCACTGCTTACCAGAGAGAACAAAGATATTTATCTTTATGTCTAGCTATTTAAATCTCTTTGGTGCTCTCTTTGTTGATCTGAGTCAGCCAATTCATTATGCCAAGGACATGGTTTGAAGCTAAGATGCTCTGCTAAATTAACCCTGCAGCTTCCAAGAGACTGGAAGGGGTAAAACAACCTCCATTATAAACTACAAAAGCGACGAGGAGTCCTGTGGCACCTTATAGACTAACTGAAGTGTAGGAGCATAAGCTTTGTGGGCAAAGACCCACTTCGTCAGATGCATGTAGTGGAAATTTCCAGAGGCAGGAATAAATATGCAGGCCAGGATCAGGCTGGAGATGACGAGGTGGATCCAATCAAGGAGGATGAGGCCCACTTCTAGCAGCTGATCCAGATCTGGATCAGCTGCTAGAAGTGGGCCTCATCCTCCTTGATTGGATCCACCTCGTCATCTCCAGCCTGATCCTGGCCTGCATATTTATTCCTGCCTCTGGAAATTTCCACTACATGCATCTGACGAAGTGGGTCTTTGCCCACGAAAGCTTATGCTCCTACACTTCAGTTAGTCTATAAGGTGCCACAGGACTCCTCATCGCTTTTGCAGATTCTGACTAACACGGCTACCCCTCTGATACTTGACATTATAAACTAGTGTTTGCTCCTGAGAAAAAGGCACCTTCTAAAGGGAAGACCAGACAACCACTGGGAGCCGATTCCTGCTCCAGAGATTCACCCAGATTCCCTATGGAAATTGGATCAATCTCCAGTGAACAATGGGATGAGCCCAGGTCTAGTGGTTTCAATGGTTTCAGCAAGAAGCAGGGAATCCCAATGGATATTTTACCTCACTGGACACACAATCCTCATGCTTTCATGCAAGGAAAAGCGTTGGTGGCTGAATAAAGGAGGAGGAAGGAAGCTGAGGGAAGGACCAGGGAAGGAGAAGTATGGCTGGGAGGAAATAGGGAAATAGGTTAGGCAAGAGGGTGAGGGGAGAGAAAAGGGAGGCAGCAAAGAGGTCATTTGCAATAACTGTTGCCAGCACCAGAGAATCCTCTTGATAAAAGAGACATACTCAGAAGGTCACCACAGCCTGTCTCTTTAAATTGATTATTACAATTTCAGTAAGCAAGCAATGCAACAAGGTCTCTCTGTTTCCCTAACCCTCTCCCTTCAATAACCACTGAGCAAATGCCTCCAAGATTGGCTCCAGCTAATTTCCTTAAAGACACGCAAGCTGCTAACACTGGGAAGTACAGATAGTCGAGTATAACAAATATGACCAAAATTAGATTAAAATAACCTGCTGATAAACAAATTACTCACCAAAAATAAATATTGGATTAAGCATTGGAATAGCTATAATAACAGTGCCATCATGTGGTGCTGGGGTGAAGCAGTTGGCTTCTGCCATGGGGGTGGAGGAGAAAAGGAATGTTCAGAATTACCCAATTTAACCCTACAAGCCCTGTTTTTCTAGACTGACTATTTTCCTTACCCTTGGAAAACTGAATTGTGCTACTTTATTTTTGGAAGGAATTTGGTGCTAACAAAAGCAAAAGAGCACACAGGATACATTCATATACAGCGCCGACAAATTGTACAAGCTTCCCTTACTCCTCCCTCTTTTACAGCTCTGCCAATGCACATCAGCACTGGGCCAGAAAGTCAGAGTTCTGTCTCTACCATTTCCACTGGCTTGCTGCATGATTATGGGTGCAATATTTTTCCTCATTGTCCCTCAGTTCCTCCTCCTGTATAAAAGGGATGATACTCATCTCACCAGGGCTTGTGAGTTTAATTCATAAATGTTGTGAAGCATGCTGACGTACTCAGACACAAGGCCTGAAAGAAGGATTATGAATGCTCTATGTCACTCGGTCTCCCAACTGTTGTTATTTGCTAAGATGTGACAATATGCACTGTCCATAACAGACCCAAATAAAAGAGGGGCACTTCCCTGCAGAGCTTATAGTCTATAAGGCAGACAGTCATAGAAGATGCACTGGAAATAAATAAAAAAAAACAGAGGAAGAAAATACTACAGGCTTTTTTTTCTTTTTCTGTTTGTGGACACTGAAGACATGGTGAATCGTTAGGAGGCATCAGAATGAGAAGAAAATGGGAGCCTGGCATGAAGGGAGTGGGAGCTGATTCTGGGTAAAGGGTCTGCATAAAAGAAAACATGAATACAAGTGTGGATGCCAGTGCTACCATCTATCATGTTTTATCTTGCAGTATTTCAAACTCCTCTAAAAACACCAGCTCTTGCAGTTAGGTGTTCATAGAAGAATCTCAGCTTTCATATTAAAAAGTAAACGTGTAGCCCTTATAATTGTGGAGTCGCATATAAAAAATTGCATTGAGTGGTGCCAAAAAGCTTAGAAACCAGAAAACAAATTAAAATTGCCCACTTTTAGAATGTTTAAAATTATGATTTTTAAACTGATCTCATGATTTTCTGGAGCCAGACTCATGATTTTTGAATGTTTGACATTGGCAACATTGAGATTTCAAAGGCAGAGTGAGGCGGTCTAATTGTCAGGCAAGGGGAGTCTATTTGATATAAGTAAGCTATAATCAATGTTCCCTCTAATTTTTTCCATCCATGTCCAGTATATCGATTGTTATGTGCGCTAAGGCATGTGCACGACCAATAGAAATACATGCTGCCAGCTGTGGGCTGCTAATCAGCTGTACAGCACATGAATCTTTCCTGGATGGCTGCTCAAGTGCTCATCTATGAGGGGAACATTGCCTACAGTCCTAATAATTAAAGGATGTAGTTCTCATTGCATTAGAAGTAGTACATGCTTTCCATTCATATTTTCAAGGAGAAAAGCATCAGACTCCCTCTGGCCATGTTCTGGGGCTGCAGGCCTTGTCTTCCCAGTTGTGCATGAAGCACCCATTACAAGAAACATTTCCTGCCTGAGCTGTGCTCTTTACGGGAGGCCTAAGCAGACTGGAGAAGGGAGACAGTTATGAAAATAACAAGCAGAATGTTCTCACCTCCAGAATCCCTCAGGCTGAGCATGTCCCTTTGCAAATACGTTGGAGAAACATGGTCATGTTCAAGAGGCATGTGAAAAGAACCATGAGTTGCAGGATTGGTGGCAATAATCAGACCTGCAAGCAGATGTTCCCCAGGAGATATACCAACAGCCATTTCTCTAGCAAATCTGGTATTTTCACTGATAAGATAGCTACCAGTCAAAACAGTTTCCCACCTACAAACAGACTGGTAATTTTCCAATACGGTGTTGCCTTCTGTGGCTCCCAGATAGATCCTGCTCTCTCAATCCCTCAAGACCTTCAGTGTTAAGCAGCTTCAGGTGAGCAGTTCCCATTTGAGTCTGGGCAGAGGGAGGCAAGATTGCAGCCACAGATTGAAGCTTAGAGGTAGTCCTTTGCTTAGTAGGTGGCCAAAGTATCAGCGAAGAATAGAGGAAGCCCATGGGGCAGAGAGATTATTGCCATGAGAACATTAGGGAGAGGCACCGCCATCTGCATGTTCCTATTTAACTTGTATGGTACTCTTCTCATTCTGACTTCCTGCCAAAAGCAGGAGAGGGGCTGCCTCCCTCAGAGATCCTTACAAAGATGCCTGTGAGGCCTACAGGTCTCAAACTTCAGGCCCACAGGCCATCCCCAGCCAGAGCAATTGCGCAACCTAGCCCAGGACTCCCAGAGAGCATCTGTTAAAATTCCCCAAGTCCTGCCCCTTCCTGCCATCGGCCCACCTCCTCCCTCCTCCCATGATACCCTGCCCCTCAGGGATTCAGCTCCAGGGATCATTGGGGTGGGGGGAGCTATCACATGGCAGCAGCAGTGATCACCCCTCCCCCGCACTCCGGTGGCAGCAGTAACTGTGGGGAAGCGGAGTACACTCAGCGGGCTCAGTTGCTCTGCTGCGCTCCACTTCTCTGCAGCAGCGTGGGGTGTGACCAGTGCTGCCACCCCACACCTCCTTCCGGTGATCCGCAAAGCCACATCCTCGGGGGATGGGGTGCCATTGGGGAAGAGGGCAGAGCAATGGTGGGAAAGGGCGGGACTCGGGGAATGGTAAAAGACACCCACCCCAACCCCCACGAATCCGGGGCTAGATTGCACAATTGAGGCTGGGGATGGCCGCTGGGCCAAGAGGTTGAGACTCCTGGTGCAATCCGTGGTGTAGCATCATTCCATCTGGAGACACTGAGTGCAATCCTGAGGGTGGACCATGGTGAATTCTTCCAGAGAGAATTCTGTGTCCTGGTACAATGAAGAATTTTACAGAAATGAACATTATACATGCAGCATTTCCTGCTTTCCCCACAGAAATGGGATGCAGAGATGCTGGTTGCCACTAGGAGATGCTGAACCCAGAAGAGTCCAGTTCACAAATAGAAGACAAGGTCAGAGTGAGGGGGAGGGAACTGGCAGGTTCCCAACAGCTGCAGTTTTCTTGCATGCCCTAACAGAAGGAGGCGGTTGCATGCAGGAAATTCAGTGCAAGTCAAGGACCCAACATCAGGCTGTTTTTCCAGCAGGATGCTTGGGCTTCTAGGAGGGTAGGGTTGGAGAGTGTCTAAGCCCGGAGGAGGGGACAGCTGAGCTCTCAGGGATAGAGGATGTAAGTATCTGGGCTAGGGTGGGACCCACACCTGGTCTCTGGCAGGTAGCAGGAGGGGGTGTGAGTGTCTGAGCTGGGAGAGATGTTAGTGTTTGGAGAGGGCATTGCTAGGCTCTGGGCGAGAAGAGAGCAGAAAACCAGGAAATAGTTTTCACGGAGGTTTCTTTCCTTCTCTGCTGCTAGGGAAATTTTCGTTACATACATTCCTGTTGACAGCTGTTTTGAAATAAATTACCAAAACAATTGAAACTGGCATGATGATATAGTTTTATTTTGACAAATAAAATTCACAGAATTTGGCAGATTTGTGCAAGCAAAATAAATTTTTGGTGCAGAATTTCCCCTGATGTATAGAATGGATGTGTTCTTGATTTCATGTGTAGCAAGACTGAATCCCACTTTGTTGGCACAACCAGGTCACTTTTCCAGGTCCCCATGAGATTCAGAATAACCAGACTGATATACTGATACACACAATGATTTTATTGTTGCAGCTATCATCAGGGTTTCCCTCTCCTATTCAGCTCAAAGCCCACAGCTTTCACATCTGGGAATCATACCAGATTTGCTTTCAGACTGTGTCTTTACAAGCAATTCTCATACACCACAATACCTAATGCTTGCAGATATTTACTTTCTTCTAATAGCCTCCAAAGACACTAAGGGTACATGTACACTGCAGAGCTTAACTCGAAATAAGCTATGCAAATTGAGCTACATCAATTGCATTATCTTATTTCAAAATAGATTATTTCAAAATAGGGAGTGTCTACGCAGCACATATTCCGAAATAGAACACTCTTCTTCTGACTGCCTTTATTCCTCATACAGGGTATGTCTACATTACAGAGTTTTTCCAGAAAAACGGCCGATTTTCCGGAAAAACTATACTTACGTCCACACTGCTATTGCGTTCTTTCAATAGAAAGTCGAAAGAATGGAAGGGGTTTTGCAACAGCAGTATATCTCTTTCTATGAGGAAAAAGCCTTTGTCCAAAAAATCTTTTTTGGAAAAACGTATTTGTGGATGCAGAAGAGTGGGTTTTTTTCAAAAGAAGAGGCCTCCAGGAAAAATCACAGGTGCCCTGGTGGCCACTCCGTCCACAGTAATCACTGCTGAAATGCGAGATAGCGTCCAATCAATGTGGACACTATCTTTCAAAAAAGCACATCGCTTTTTCATTGCACTTTTGCTGTGGATGCTCTCTTTTGAAAAAAGTTTTTCATCTCTTCTGGAAAAGCTTCTTCCAAAAGAAGCTTGCAGTCTAGATGTAGCCACATTGAGGTTTACAGGAGTTGGAGTAAGAACTCCTCCAACTTGACACTATTTCAAAATAACTGCCTCTTGTGTAGATATTGACAAAGTTATTTTGGAATAGTGCTAGTTATTTTGAAATAGTGTTGCAGTGTAGATATACCTTAAGAGTGAGAAGAAACCCAAATCATAGTCTAGACCTGTAACCCTCTTATGTATGGACTACTGGGGAACCACAGAGCCACTGATGGTGATGTGGGCAGAGCTGATCACATGGTGTTGGCTCAGTCTCCATGGTTCCAGTTATGTCACATTTTTTTTAAAACAGTTAAAATACCACGCTTACTTTCCTAATGTCACTTTTCTACTAAGCGATTGCTGTAGCTGTCAATCAACCATTGTGCAATTGCAAATAGGCTGTGGGGTTGTCCACATGATAATAAAACAGTAGCTTTCTGCAGACAAACAAAACACTAATTTTCCGATATGAGCCACGTTGTGGAAGCATTTGAGAATCCTAATAAAGAACTTGTGTGGATCATCCAAATAGAAGGGATTGTAGGAAACTACAGGTTGAACCTCCCTAGTCCTACACTCTCTGGTCTGGCAACATCAATTGTCCAGCATGATTTTAGTTAGCAGGATGTTCTCTCATCATGGGTGTGGCCACGTTTCCCACAAACCCCATAAAGTTGGTTTACAGCCACCAGCATGGGTGGCAGGTGAACCCCTGCCCTGCCCCTGCCATCTAGCACCCTGTGGAAGACAAGCACCCCCCTCACTGTAGGAGGAGGCCACCCTTCCTCCTGTAGGCAGTGGGCGACCCCAGCCTTCCCCCTCACCCAAGGGTATGGATGGGAGGGGTGGCGTACAGCTCCAGCATTCCCCAGCCGTGGACAGAGCACAGGGGAGGGAGAGCAGGGATCATACTCCTGCTGCCCCTGGCCTGAGCATGGGGGGAGAGAGAGTAGGGGACATGGCATAGCCCCAGCCCTCCCCAGCCAGGGAACAGGGGAGGGAGAGTGGGTGGAGCTGAGCTCCAGAATTCCCCCAGCCCAGCTTGGACATAGGGGAGGGAGAGTAGGCAGCACATGGCCCCAGCCTTCTGCAGCTGGAACACAGGAGGAGGAGAGCACATGGTCCCACCCTTCTTCGGCCCCAGCCAGAGTGCAGAGGAGGGGAAAAGAGGAGATAGATGGCACATGGCCACAGGCTTCCTTGGCCCCAGCTGGAGCACTGGGTAGAAGGGGGGGGGCGCACCCAGCCCTTGAAGAACTGGTGGCACAGCCACAGCCTCAGTGGGGCTGTAGTCCAGACAGCGTGGTGAAAACACACTGAAGAGGGGTGGACGCTGGGGGCAGAGTGTGGGTGGGGCCAGGCTGGCAGTTTGGGAAGGCATTGCCTTCCCTTGCGCATTACACCTGCTACTTATGGCAACCAATTCTAGCTCTCAGTGTTCTGGGCTGTTATTTAGCTCTAGTTTACCCCTAAATATCTCCCAAGAGCCCAAAAAAGCAGTGGAACTGTTGGTAATGCAGCTAGACAGTATTGACTTCCTAGGGTTCAGCAAATTCTCTGCTTCAGCACTTATCGGGTCCCGAGGATGCCGGACTAGAGAGGTTCAATCCGTATAACTGCCATTGATCATTTTGCCCAATAGATCGCAAGCATTATGTTTCATTTGGGGGTTATATTTTCTTTGGAAGCATCTCATATTGGTAACTGGAATGGGCGGCTCCAGCATTGCAACCCCTATATGCCCATATTTCTCATGACAAAGGATGTTGGTGGGAGCAGCAACAACAAAGAGGCCACCACCATATCAGGGTGGGCCAAAAAGAACTGAACATGAAATGAAACAACACTGAATTTCTTCTACTGAGAAGCTAGCGTAGAATGACTGAAAAGCTGAAGTAGAGCAACTGTATCCTCTGGGGCTAGAAATCAGAACAGGAAAGGTCTTGCCCATCCCCAGCCAGCATAAGGGTTGTTCCTTCCTGAATATTTGATAGTAATCTGTCCCAGCTGGTTTCAAAACTCCCCAAGCAATTCAGGTCCATCATCTCCTATGGGAAACAATTCTCCACACTCCTAGTAGCTCCCAGATGCAGGGAGAGTCGGAACAGGAAGACTGATCCCAGCAACACCACTGACACAGGAGACTCTCACTTCACAGCACCAGACCATAAAGCAGGATTACCGTAGAAGGATTGTGCTTCCTACTGAGCTTTCCACTCCCCGTCTCTGCCGCACCCCTCCTCTCTGCAAATTCTTCCTTCTCTAAATGCTAATTTTGCTTTTAAATTGAAGGCAGCTCTGGAGTGGCCCCATCACCCCCTTATTAAGATTTACTATCTGAACCAGAAGGTGTTTCCTTGTTGCAATAATGTGACCTTTAAAACTAAGCAGCAAGGTTAATACCGGAGCATTATTTGAAAATTCATCACTTGAGCTGGTGCACCTCAGACATGATCCCATTGCCGCATGCTCATTTAAGCACTGCTTCCAGGCCTACAATTTTTCACAAATGCATTTATTCCTAATGCTCATGAAAAGGACAGAGAAGGGAAAGAGTAAAGGGGGCGGGGAGGAGTGAAGAGGGAAAGGACAATACGCCATTGTGATTTATTGGAGAGGAGATTGTCTGCAATAGTAGAGCACTCTTTCTTAATCAAAGCTTTATTAAATCCTGGTAATAAAAAACTAAGTGTTTTTGGATGAGATAAAGGCAAGAAAGGGTAACACGTTCACTTCAGGAACATTCAAGCCCAGAGTACATGCAGAGAGACCCAAGCTAAAAGCCCCTAACACCTACAAACATACACTACCAGTGTTGGGGTATGTCTACACTGTAACACTATTTTGAAATAACTAGCACAATTCTGAAATAATTTAGTCTGCTTCTACACAGCAGGCAGTTATTTTGAAATAGTGTCAGAGGACAAGCTGGAGGACTTCTTACTCCGACTCCTGTAACCCTCATTGTACGAGGAATAAGGGAAGTCAGAAGAAGAGTGCTCTATTTTGAAATAAGTACTGTGTAGATGCTCCCTATTTTGAAATAAGCTGTTTTGAAATAAGATACGCAATTGACATAGCTCATTTTGCATAGCTTATTTTGAGTTAAGCCCAGCAGTGTACCCTTAGATACTCACTGCCAGAGCCTGGCTACGCAAAGGCAATCATTAAGGCTGCGTCCACACTACATGCTTTGTGTGCAAGAAGCCTTTTGCGTAAGTGTTTTTGCACAAAAACTTATTGAGCAAGAGCATGTCCACATCTCAAAGCACATCGCAAAAGCCATGTGCTTTTGTGCAAGAGAGTGTCCACACCGCATGGATGTTCTTGCGCAAGAAAGCTCCGATTGCCATTCACAGAATGGCCATCAGAGCACCTGTGCTTTTTCCCATAGGGGTTTCTTGCTCTGGAGCATCCACACTTGCCTTCTTGTGCAATAGCTGTAGCACTAAAAGCAGTTATGCCTCAGAAAAGGAGGTTTATCTATGGCAGAAAAAGCCCTCTGTTCTGCTGTTTAACTGCCCATTTAATTGCACAATAGCTCATTTGAGGTGTGGATGCTCTGCAGGTTTTTGCGCAAAAACAGCTCTGTTTGCGCAAAAACCTTGTAGTGTAGACATAGCCTAAGTGCCAGGGCTAGCTTGCAAATCTGCAGGACTCCAAGGACAGGTGGAGACCTAAGAGGCTAGCAGGGAAGAATAAAGTGAAAGTGTTGTCATCACAACAGTCTGCAGACCTCTTCTAAGCCCTTCCAAAAAAATTAAGACCAAGTAACCACCTTGGTCATTTCATTTAAGGAGCTCATACCATAGGGTATGTCTAGACTACATCTATGGAGCCATGTAGATGAGTTTACTAGACATAGGAAAATGAAGCGGCAATTTAAATAATCGCCACTTCATTTACATCAAAATGGCCACTGCGCTGTGCTGATCAGCTGTTTGGCGGCACAGCGGGGCAGTCTGGACACGCCACAGTCGACAAGGGAAGTCTTTGTCAACCGCTCCGGTATGCCTTGTGAAATTAGGTTTACCGGAGTGGTCTACAAAGGCTTCCCTTGTCGACCGCGGTACATCCAAACTGCCCCGCTGTGCCACCAAACAGCTGATCGGCACAGCGCGGCGGCAATTTTCATGTAAATGAAGCAGCGATTATTTAAATCACCGCTTCATTTTCCTATGTCTAGTAAACTCATCTACATGGCTCTGTCAATGGAGCCATGTAGTTTAGACATACCCATAACGTCTAGGTACGATCTTAGGATCTCCCACCTTCATCATCACAGAAACACAGGGGGAAACATGGCAAGACATGCAATAAATAATGCATATTATTCCCTCTCATTTCTCAACACAGATTACTTTGGTCTACCGCATTTCAGAGGTGGAAGGTGAAGTTGATTTGGAGAAGAATGCAATCCATCGCTGTAGGACATGTTTATCCAAGTGCACAGACAGAAAGTTGTCAGCAAGAATATAAACAGAAGGTGCTTACTTGATTTCAGCAAAGCTGCTAGAACCTCAATGGCAGCCCTGGGGGAAGAAAAACAATGGAGAAATAATGTCAATTTCTTCAATAATTTTTTTAGCCTTAGTCTTGCTAGTCTAGGAGTGGGCAATAAGCAGCCCATGGGCTGGACTTGGTTCACCAAGGTTAGTTCCTGGCAGGCCACTTGATCCTTTATTTACCTGTGTGCTTTCTGCAGCTCCCAGTGGCTGGAAAGGGCGAACCACAACTAATGGGAATTGAGAGCAGCCATACCTGCAGACGCACAGGTAAATAAAGTGTCTGGTGGCCCACAAGGGGCTAGCCCTGGAGATTGCCCACCCCGTCCTAGTTTCTGGATCAGGTCCCCAGTTGGTATAAATTGGCCTGGCGTTGTTCACTTGGATGGAGCTACACTTAGGGTGTGTCTAGACTACATGCCTCCTTCGACGGAGGCATGTAGATTAGCCAGATCGGAAGAGGGAAATGAAGCCGCGATTAAAATAATCGCGGCTTCATTTAAATTTAAATGGCTGCCCCGATCTCCCGATCAGCTGTTTGTCAGCAGATCGGGGCAGTCTGGACGCGACGCGCCGACAAAGAAGCCTTTCTTCATCGGCACAGGTAAACCTGGTTTCACGAGGCTTACCTGTGCCGATGAAGAAAGGCTTCTTTGTCGGCGCGTCGCGTCCAGACTGCCCCGATCTGCCAACAAACAGCTGATCGGCAGATCGGGGCAGCCATTTAAATTTAAATGAAGCCGCGATTATTTTAACCGCGGCTTCATTTCCCTCTTCCGATCTGGCTAATCTACATGCCTCCGTCGAAGGAGGCATGTAGTCTAGACACACCCTTAGTAACACCAACTGAGGATTGGGCCCACTGTGTTGGATTCTGTGATCCAACAAGACCAGTGTTAGCCCTCTAGCCTCCATATTACACTGATCTGTACTGACCATTATAAATAAACAAACACCCACATCTCAAAAGAAATGAGACAAGTCTTCAGTCTTTGAACGGTTTCCCTTGAGCTCTCTGTCTGCATCACAGACTCGGAACAAATCCAGACCAGACATGGGAATATATTTCTGCCACCTGGGTCATCAGACACATATACATCATGAGATGTGTCAGCTCCAGGGTGCTGGCCAAAATCCAACTCAAGACATTTCATTTTGCCAAACTAAACATTCCCTCCTGTAGCAGCAATTTAAAAAGAATAACAGTCTCTCCCTTTATCATCATCAATCACTAGTATTGCAGTAGTGCTTAGAGGCCACAGCTGAGATCAGTGCCCCATTGCGGTAGGCATGGTAAAAACATACATTAAGAGACAACACCTGCCCCAAAGTGTTTACAATCCAGATAGGCAAAGTAGTTGAATGTGAAATGACTTCTGCAAGGTCATACAGCTCTATCAGTTGCAGAGCTGGCATCCCAGGCCTGCTGTGGCCTAGATGCATGCTTTATCCACTAGACAATACTACCTCTCAAACTTTCCCTTGCTAGAAATTGTGTAACTTTGATGTTGCTGGTGCACCTCCTTCAGAGACAGCTGTATTTCAGTGGGTGAGCAATCCCACTCTGCTCAGGATTCAATAGGCAGCAGATATCAAACAGTAACAAAATATAGTTGTAAAATCAAATCTTTGACATGCTGACATTGGCTGAGGGCTCTTGACACTGACTTTCATGCCTCACAAGGGGCCAGCAGTGAAACTGCACACTCAGATGTGTTTTCTTGCTCAGCTAAATAAATACAGGTGGAAGGAGGAGATGAAGTCAGAGGTTCCTGATCTTTCCCTCTAACCATTTCCTTCTCGTTAGGAAAATGACAAAATGCACATAGACAGAGTGCACTGCTCAAAGGGCTAAATATGCCAATGTAGTCAAGCCAGCTTTCCTGCAACTGTCCATATGGGGAGCACATGCGAACATCTCTCAGTCCTCTCATGTCCTCACATTTCTGACTGGTCTCTGATCTCCCCCCACTACTGTAGCTTCCAGCAGCTAGTCTTTGACAGCTCTATCATTCAAAAGAAAGAATGGGACATTTCACCTGAAGAGTGTCACTGATAGGAGAGCCCCACATACTACATTCACAATGCAAAAATGGCACAATGGACTTAACTTCTATCAGAGTTTACTCTCCACTGGGAGGCCCAAATGCCACCTCCACCCTTTCTAATGCCACCTCCACCCTTTCTCTCCCCTGTTCTGATTGCTGTGTCTCTTCCTAGCAATGGATCTGACTTGCCTTCACTAAAACACACTCTTTATTAGTAAGCACTGGCACCTCTCTACAGGGCAAAATCATCTAGTGGTTTCCACAAGCTTGCAGGACGGACAGTTCTTTAGGTGAAGGGAGGAAGCAATTAGGTAGGGAGTCTCACAAGGTTTCAGAACTAGATGTTCTTCAGTGCCCAGGTGAACTATGTAAAGAGTCTGAGCAATTCTCTGACCCAGCATGGCTGCCAGGTCAAAACAGGACAATGGATCTGGATTTAAATGGGAGCTGAATCAATTTGTACCCACGCTGAAAGCCCTCCTATGGACAATCAAATGCTTCATTGTGCCACTCATTTCATATTGTGGTGCCATGGTTGGAAGATATGTGCTCTGAACTGGACGGAATTAAAGCTGCTTCTCTATGTGGCATAGGCCCCATACAGCTAGCAGCAGAAGAGAGTCTCGTATATGGGCCTGTCTTTTTAGAACAAAAGGATTAGAGTTCCAACCCCACTGTTGCTGTGAATTTCTAAGTGCCCACAGCATGTGAGTTAACTACATCTACAGGGCCCTTCATGCCCATGGATTCATTACATCCTAATCTCTTTATTAACTAATCCCCAAATAAATCATATTAACTTCCACACTGAGCCAATTATCATCCTGAAGCAGGAAATAAAGCATTTTCTTGTCACCAAACTACTATTTATCTGTGTCCATTCAGCAGCTGAGAAGGTGAAAGCTCCCAGACCCGACTCCTGCCAGCACCTGATGTTCTAAGCCAGCTTCTCACACAAACATACCTCTCCCAGAATTGTGAGATACACAAATAGCAAACTGTGCAAAAAAGCCAATGCAGCAGCATTTCAGCAACTAATGTTTCACCAATTAAAAAACAGGAATGTCATCATCACCATGTGGACAGGATTTAGACAACAGCAAACATGTTCCATCCCTGTCAGCAGATGAAAGGTGCTCAGTGTGACATGCAACCACAGTTAGAGGCATAAAACCATTCAGTGTGTTAGACTGCCACCTGCTGGAATGGGTTATACTGCACTCACAAATTAGTCTTTCCACCAGGTTTTTAACTGGGGACTAGGGAAATAACTTCCAAGCAAATCTCAGCAGAGCTCAAACCATTGTCCAGAACTCAGATCCAAATATGAGTCACTAGCTGAACTTACCAGGCGTTGCTCGGGAAACCGAAGGAACAAAATTTAGAAAATTTAGAAAAGGAGGGGACCCTGAGCCAGGGGACCCCAGAGTCACAGACCCTGGGGGCTGATGGCTCCTGGCCCACACCTGACACTGTGAGAGCAGCAGGACCCTCCTCCCCACAGAACTGAGGGGCGCTGTCTATGTGGGCACAGGGTGGCAGCTAGGGAGGTGGGGGGTGGGTTGGGAGGAGTGGGGCACTGTCTGTGGGGAGCACAGGCCAGCAGTTAGGGAGGTGGCGGGGAAGCAGGGGTGGTAACGTGCAAAAGACCCCGTTCCTCCTTCCTCCTTCTCTTTCTCCCCCCTCTCCCCTTGTGTCTGGCCCGGCGTTGGTTTTAACCATCAGCGCCCTTTTCCACGCCGGCGTCCCTGCTCTCCCCGGGTCCACCTGCCTGCCAGTTTGCACACCAGCTGAGGTGTGCCTGCACTGTGAGGGTGGTCCTCCGTGTGCCGCCTCTGCACAAGCGCCACAGGTTCAGAACAGCGGTGGCCTGGGATCGCATTGCGCCAGCGGAGCTAGTGCGGGGGGGGGGGAGGTGTCACACCTTCCCACAGTACTTTAAAACTTTTACCTGGAGAAAAGGTTATCCTATGCACAGTTTGGTTGCAGTAGATCTTATAGTGTCCAAGTTATTAGAGCACAAACATACAAACATTCTCCTTTATATATTAGATTAATGGGGTGTGATAGTACATCTATACATATATCGAACATTGGTTTTTGCATTTCTTGGGTGATTCCTGAACCAGATGCTGAAGCCCTGAATATCATGAGAAAGGTTGTGACCACAGTGTTTCTGGCTCCATTCGGTGGACCAAAGAGGTCAGCATAGTTTGGCATTGGATGTGCATACTTTTGGGGGCTTATTCAAAATGAAGCATCCAGTATTCACAACGTGTCTTCACAGACCTACACCACTGCAATGTCAGACACAGAAAGAGCCAAACTCCCCTCTGCCATAGAAGCAGCAATGACATGATTTGCATGCTTTTGAGAGCAGCAAATCACCAGTTAAACCCACACCTCACTTGGGCCCAGAATCCAGTTCCTCCCAATAATAGGAATAATCACATTGCGCAGATGATCATCTGTTTCTGAGAGGGCCTCGTAGGCCAATGAGTGCTACCAGCTGAGAACAGGGCTACCAACACAGTATACTCCCTCTCCCCTTTTCCCCAGAGAAGCCAGCCTTTCCCTCTAGAAGAAACTAGGGAAATACTGACAGCCATCTGACCATGCCCCTCCTTTTTGGTAAAAGAGAGAAGAAAATACTCAGGGCTTTGACTAATACAGATGGTCAGCACTTACGACGGGCAAAACAACATGGAAATCGATTGCTCAGTTCTGGAGACTTTGCAAACTGCCACACAGAGTCTGATCTCTTTTCCAAGTAAAGCCAATCAAGAATCTAGTGAGGGTCCAGCACTGTCTGAAAGTTGGGCAAATTCACTACATGTCAAGGTGGGCTTTCCAAATCACTATCAGTTTTGATAACTAAGGCCCATATTTCTTTGCCTAGAGCTATTTTGGAACAGGCATTATTCCTCGTTGAATGAGGTTTACAGATTTCAGAATAAGCCGTCTGTTATTTCGAAATTATTTCCAAGTAACAGAATGGCTATGTAGATCTCTCACTGTTATTTCGAAATAATGCTAGTTCTCTCAAAATAATGGTGCAGTGCAGATGCATCCCAAGGCAGTTAATACCTCAGTGTTGGCCATAGACGTCAAATCTGAGACATTTCTCCAAATCTAGGCAAAAATTACTTCTGCAGTGATAAAAAGGACATCTTCGTATTCAATATCCAGGAGGAGTTTCCATTTCACAATCACCAGAATAAACATTATGATGTTAGCTCCCTTCCCCTCCCTAACTGTCTTTTTAAAATATTAGCTCCCTCTTCAGGGCAGGAAATGTCTCTTAATACATGTCTGTACAGTGCCTTTTAGCTAAGGTGCTAATACAACTGCCATTGCAGTAGTATCCAGTTATTTGCAATACTTTAAACATTTACTCTCCCAATACCCTTTTGAATCAGGGCAGTTTTATTTTCCCCTTAGGCAAATGAAGTACAATGAGACTGAGGGACTTACTCAAGGTCACAGAGGAAATTGGTGACAGAGCACAGATTTGAACGTGGGTCTCTGGAGTGCCAAACTGGCACCCTAATCAGACTTAAACTCAGTTGGTGCCTGTGTGTGCATGACTGTAATTATACTTAAATAGAATTAAACATGCCAATTTCCCTTCTGAAAATACCATAATCAAAAGGATTTTAGAAAATGAGGTATAGTATTCTCTGTTATGTGTTGTATCGTGTGTACTGCATAGGTACTCCATATAGGAGGCACACACTTTAAATCTAGTAGAGCACCAGCAAAGTGAAGAAAAGACCTTTGGAAAATAAATATATTGGTCCAGATCCTCAGCTTGTGTTATTCAGCTCAGATAAATTGAAGTAAATGGAGCAACACTGATTTATGCCAATGGAGGATCAAGTCCAGTATTTCCCATGAGGCTGTAACCCAGTAAAAGAGACAAGAGGATCTCAAAGCTTATGGCTGGTGAAGCTTTCCCAGAATATAATCAATATCCGGAATAAATTCAAACATCCAGACATTATAATGGGAAAGAACAAACATACCAAAAGTTGTTTAGGGAAGGGAGAGAATGACATTCAGGGCATGTCTACACTAGGACATTGTTTCAAAATAACTTATTTTGAAATAATAACTCCTGAAATAACTATTTCAAAATAGTGTGTCCACACTACAGGGATGCCTTGAAATTAGTCCAAGGCAGGCTCCCTGAAGGTATGTCTACACAGCAGCGTTATTTTGGTATAACTGACATTCCAAAATAACGAAGAGCACATCTACACAGCAAGCCATTATTTTGAAAGCTGATGGACTTCTTACTCTGACTTCTCATTTCATGAGGAGTAAGGGAAGTCGAAGGAAGAGTGGTCTTCCTACAACTTCCTGCTGGGTAGACAGCGCCAAAAGCCGAATTAAGCTATTTTGACTTCAACTATACAATTGACGTAGCAGAAGTTGCGTAGCTTAATTCGACTTTTGCCCTGCTGTGTAGATGTGCCCTTAATATGAATGCACAACCTCAAATTAGAGCCCCAGGAATACTGGGGAGTAATTACTTTGAATGACTCTGGGGAATAGCGTCCACACTACTGCTATTTTGAAATAATTATTTTGAAATAAGCATTATTCCTTGTGGAAAGCAGGAGTTTTAATTTCAAAATAACCAGCCCATTATTTTGAAATAACGGGCTTGGTAGTATGAATGCTCCGCCTGTTATTTTGAAATAACGGAATTTATTTTGAAATAACTTCCTAGTAGAGACCAGGGCTCAGTGAGGGAGACAGCAAGTTGACTGATGCACTGATAGAACATTAGCAAGCAAGACAACCTGTGTTGGTACCACATGGTCACCTAGTAACACCATATGGTAAAACAACAGCCCTTTTTCTGGCATCTGAAGAAATAATGAGATTAAAAACATGGGACAAGGGATAATGAAAAATAAACCGTGCATGAGCAGGAGAAGAAAAAAAAAGAAGGAACAGGAGGGAAAGGCTGCAAAGCTTAAGAAAGATGAAAACGTGAGCATATGCTACACCAGAGAACTTGATAGTGTGCCCAGTGCAAAACTTTACATTTATCTCAGGAAAGAACAGATTTAAAAAAAAAAAAGCCCTACAGACCTGTCCAGATGCTGTCGACTGATTCTCTGTGCTTTGCAGCAATAAATCACTAAGATCATACGCTGGAATCTAAACAACAAACCTCCCAAAGGGGTCTCATTTATACCTTTCAGTAAAAACATATAAATAAAGTTACCCTATCTTAAAAGGCATAATAATAAATGCTGCGCTGTAATCAGAAAACATTAAAAAAAGCTCTGCAATAGCTTCAGAGACAGACACTCTGAAGAATAAAGGGCTTTGAAGTGCTTCCAAATCATTAGGTTGGAAAACAGGGCAGGAGCACAACTAAAACATAGACAAACGCTTCTTGCAAATTCAGTGTGTAGGAACCTTAAACAACAACAAAGAAAAATGTCACTGTTCTCTGCCAAATAAAAATTGGATTATCCAACAAAACTGGACCCTTCAAAAGATGAGTAATAAGAAAAGGAGTCTTATTTCAATATCACCGATGCAGTTCCAGGCCACCAGGTTGGCATTGTCAGGAAGCTGCTGAAAAGATGAAACCGAGTTTAGGGGAAGGAGCACAGTAGTGGGAACCTGAACTGCCTGGGTCCATCACTAACTGTGACTTTTGGCAAGTTGTTAATTGTGCACCTCAGTCCCTCTATCTTTAAAATAAAGGTAATTTATCTGCAGTTCATATCAGTGTCTTTAGGAATGATAAGTAAAGTGGAAAATGGGAATTTACTTCCTTTTAGTGCCTCCAGAACACAAACCTGGCTACCTGTGCTTGACTCTGGGTGGAACCACATGGTCAACCCTCTCTTAAACTCATTTTCAGGACCACAGCCCCCTTATTTACCTATGGTGTTAATGCCACAAGCCCAGCTTGGTTTGGCATTCATAAGGCTTTTCCCTTTGGCAACCTGTGATCAATCATGGCAAGTGACTCAGCAGCAGCTTCTTCAAAACAAGAGTTATGTATTCATTCACCCAAAAGTGAGAAGCACATAGAATGAAAAAAAAAGTCCACATGAATATTTCCTTCTGTGCAATTCTTAACCTTTCCTTGCGAGCTTTGGTGCAGGTAAGCCAAAACAATGAAGAATCCAGTGGCACCTTAATGACTAACAAATGTATTTGGTTATAAACTTTCAGAGGCTGGAGCCCATTTTGTTACATGCATGAACTGGAATCCTCAGTTTGCAAAGGATATATACATGTGCAAAGATGGTTGTGCTACATTACTGTGCAGAGGGCCCATGCTATTGAGGCCAATTCAGTGAGGGTGGATGTGGCTAACTCTCATCAGCTGATGAGAAGGTGAGAATGCCCAAAGTGGGAAAATTACTTTTTGGAGTGAGCTAGCCACTTTATTCAGACCCAGTCTGATAGGGTGCGTCAACACTGCACCCATAACTCAAAGTAAGTTATGCAATTTGAGCTACACAAATTGCATCACTTCTTTTGAGTTAATTTCAAAATTTGGTGCTGTCTACAGAGCACTTATTTCGAAATAAATTGCTATTCTGAAATGTCCCTTACTACTTGTAGAATGAGGTTTACAGGGAAGTTGGAATAGCGAGCCCATTATATTTCGAAATAATGGGCGCGCTCAAAAGACATGGAATAGCTATTTCAGGATTATTCTGGTGTTCCGAAATAGGACTACAGTGGAGATGTAGCCATAGTGTCAAGTGTGCGTATGAATTCCAGCTCTGCAGTTTTACACTGTTGGTTTTTTACCTTTTTCCTCTCAGGTATGGCAACTTTCATGTCTGTCACTAATTGTCCATGTAGGTTGAAGTGCTCTCCTACTGGTTTTTTAATATTACCATTTTTTATGTCTGATTTGTGTCCATTTATTCTTTTGCATAGATGCAGTCCAGTTTGGCCAATGTACATGGCAGAGAGGTGTTGCTGGCACATGATGGCAAATGTCACATTAGTCGATATGAAGATGAACAAGCCCTTGATGTTATCACTGACGTAGTTAGGTCCTAAGAAGGTGTCACTTTAAGTCTCTGGGTTGTGAGAAGAAACCTCTGCTGCTGTTTCTGCCTCTCTCTCTCTCTCTTTCACTTTTTTTTCTTTATCACCTTGCTAGCCTGTTAGTTTTTGCTGATTCTCTGACAACACTCTCAACTTTCCATCTTTTAGGTCAAGGATCCTCTAATGCAGGGCTACTCAATATGTGGCCCACGGCCCATTTGAGGCCCAAGGTGCAGTTTGGGTTTACATGGGGCTCAATATGTGGCCTGCAGGTGGGATCCTTTGAACATGGCCTCCACTGGGAACACACTTCACAATGGTGAGGTGTCTCCCAGGAGGGGTGAGCACTGAAAGACGCAAGCGGATAGGTTGGCTGGAACAGACGGGTACAGGGTATCGGCATTTCTAGCCCCCAGGAAGGAGGTGCCAGGCCATTCTGGGAAGTGCTGGTTGCTTAGTCTTGGGGGTAGAGCTTGAGAGGTACTGATTGGCTCACACTGGCCACATATGGGTCCAGCACCACAGCTTAAGGCTTAATCTTTATATTCATACCCATCAATGTGAAAGAAGCTATTTGCATATATATTTGCATGTACATTCAACCACACTTAAATTGCAGCCCTCAGCATGTGCTGTGAGTATCATTTGGCCCCCCCCCCCGGGCTTCCAAAGTTGAGTAGCCCTCCTCTAATGCTTTGGATCCTAAGCTTTAGCCTGGATAAGAAATCTGAGTGGAGCTAGGTAGGGTATTCCCTGATAAACAGCTTCCCTATTGATTTCTCAAGGATTCTTATCTGTGTCATTGTTTTATCATTCCTGTCTGGCTCCTTTAAGATCCCCTTTCAATCTAGCTCAATATCAAGTAACCCCTCATAATCAAACATAGAGATTTGCACAATATTCCCAAACAAACTATGTGAATAGCTTGGGTGAAATGAGTTGAAAGTTCATAGTCCAGTTCTAGTGTGTACGTACCCACATCTCCCAGCTACCTTCCAATTGGCCTGAGACAGCAGGGAGGATAAAGTTTAGATAAGCAGGGAACTATCTCTGCAACTCCAACTCCTTCACTTTAATAACCTACTTGTCCATCTCTCCCTTTTTCCATGTTTACAAATGGGACACCCTCCTCAAATTATTGTATAAAACGTCTACCTTTTGGTAGATCAAATGCCTCATTGAGGCTCCCTTCTGCCATAATGCCTAGAGAAAAGTCCACACTGATAATGGCTAAGTAGCACATTAATGCAGATTTCTAGGATTTATTAAAGGAAAAAAAGTAATATTCAGAAAGTCTTTGACAAGGTCCCTCACCAAAGGCTCTTAAGTAAAGTAAGCTGTCGTGGAATAAGAGGGAAGATCCTCTGGGTTCATGACTGGTTAAAATATAGGAAACAAAGGGTAGGAATAAATGGTCAGTTTTCAGAATGAAAAGAGGTAACTAGTGGTGTGCATCAGAGATCTTTACTGGGATCAATTCTATTCAACATATTCATAAGTGATCTGGAGAAAGGGGCAAAATTTGCAGATGATATAAAATTCCTCGAAATAGTTAAGTCCACAGCAGACTGCTAATGGCTTCAAAAGTATCTCAGAAAATTGGGTAATTGGGCAACAAAATAGCAGATGAAATTTAATAATTTGTGATAAATGCAAAGCAATGCATATTGGAAAACATAATCACACGTACATAAATAAAATGATATAGTCTAAATTAGCTGTTACTGCTCAAGAAAGAGGTCTTGGGGTCATTGTCAATCGTTCTCTGAAAACTTCTTTATAAATCCATGATATGCCCACATCTTGAATACAGTATGCAGACTTTAACAGGGCTCAAAAAGGAGCTAGATACATGCTTGGAGGATAGATCCATCAATGGCTATTAGCCAGGACAAGCAGGAATGGAGACCCTAGCTTCCGTTTGTCAGACGCTGGGAATGGAAGACATGGGGATGGATCACTTGATGATTTCCTGTTGGGTTCTTTCACTCTGGGGAACCTGGCATTGGCCACTGTCAAAAACAGTGATGGACCTTTGGTCTCACCCAGTATGTCCATTCTTATGTTTTTAGGATTGTGAACCATGAGGTTCTGCCCATAGCTAGCATGCAGAATATTCTTATCACAGTCCCCCTCCTTCTCTGTCCCCCTCCAGTGCTATTGCTCAATACACTCACTTGTTGCTTCTTGTTTTTGTAGATTGCAAACTCTTCAGGAAGGGATAACCCATTCTGTGTGTTTATACAGCACCTAGCACAATGTTTTGTCTCAAGACAGAGTGAAGTGGAGGAGACTTGTAGATGACCTACTCTCCACTTGGAGTGCAAGGGTTTAGTAGCAGTAGTAGCACAGTAAGTTCCTGAACCTCATTGAGCTCTATGGGTGCTGCCACAAACAATAATCTGGTTCATAGTCTATTTCTCAGAGCTGCAAAGGGAATAAACTACACTCATTCTATATCTATTGTCAGGGTGTATTTTATCTTCAACCCTCGGGACTCATGCTTCACTCTCAGGGTTCATATAGTCAGCAGAACATCCTGCTAAAAATACAGTTTCACAGTTGACAACTAAGGGTCATTTAGATACATGGCACTTAGCTACAAGGGTTGCTCAGACACCATGGTGACAGGTGCTTTGTAAATCCTAACAGGAGGTAGATTTCATCTGAAATACATACCTTGAATAATCGTCTCCTTGGTGGCCCAACAGTACTGAACATAAACGTGCAGTCACTTGCATAGACACTTGGCTTAAAGATTTAAAAACAGTGATTCACAGATCCTGAAATGTGGTTGAGGACTGCTGCAGCTGCTGTTGGCATTTTCATACCAGTGCTAGTCCAAGACTGGCACATAAACATTCATCACCTCTTTAATTCCCACTGGTTAAAATAGGCATTAGCACAGGGGTGGGTAATAAAACAGTTGGTTCACCAGAGTTAGACCCCAAGATCTCTTTTTTGAGTAGTAACAGCTAATTTAGACTCCATCATTTCATCTGTATTCTTGTGATTAAATACGCTTTGCTTTCCAATATGCTTTGCTTTGCAATTATCAGCATTAAATTTCATCTGCTATTTTGTTGCCCAATCATCCAGAAGTTCATCAGGGTTACCCCCATCAGGCCGCTGCTGCTATATTTACCTATGCCTCCACAGGTACAGGTAATTGCAGCTCCTGTTGGACATGGATCGCTGTTCCCGGCTAATGGGAGGAGCGGGAAGTGGCATCCAGGTCTGCACCACTTCCTACAGCTTCCATTAATTGGGAACTGTGATCCACGACCAACAGGAGCTGCAATTGCCTGTACCTGCAGAGATGCAGCAGCCCACCAGAGGCTAACCCTGGAGAACCAGATCTGACCCACCGCCCGGTATCTGCGCACCTCTGTATTAGCAGTTACATTAAGCCAGAGGCTGCTTACAGTTTGCAATAAGCCCCTCAACATCAACAGGTGGCGCTCCAGCTGTTCCACATGGATCTGGGTTTGGTGGAATGCTGAAGGATAGCAAAGAGGCCCTGAACATTACATTTTCTCCCCATTCCAGCCCCAAGCTCTTTCCTAATATTTGCTTCAGTTCAAGATACCAGGATTTTTTTTTATAAAGGGAGCCCTATATTTCATTTTAAAAAGTCACCTCTTTGATAGAACCCATTTTCTGTGACTCTAGCCATTGTGCTGAATGTAATTAGTGAGCAAGAGAGCCCACATACAAATAAGTAATATAGAAATTAAGCCCATTTAAAGAATAATATTTCTTTGCAGTTTTATGGGTGTCCACGGATTTTAACAATCAGGGATAAAAGGATGAAGACAGAAGATAGATGGAGGCCAAGTCACTGCTAACAGCAGAGAGCATCCATTACTGCCGAAAATATACTGCTCTTTAAATACCTTCAGCAGACAGCAGGCCTGAGTTTCCTCTCATTTGCACTCGGTGAATTAAAGTCAGTAAGTATTTTCTAAAAGATACGCTCTGGCTCACACAGACACAATAGTCGTGATGCAGATGTCACTAAGAGTATGTCTACACTACAGTGTTAATTCGAGTTAACTTAATTCAAAATAGTTAATTCGAATTAAGCTCATTCGAAATAACGCATCTATACACAAAACATATTTCGAAATAGCATTTTGCTATTTTGAAATAGTGTGTACACACTGAGTGGACCCTGAACCGAAGTTAAGACTGGCCAGAACCAGTGTCGGCAGGGTATCAGGTTAGGACTTTGTGTGTGGGGCTGCTGCCTGAGGCTAACTGAGCTCCGTGCTTAAAGGGACCCAACCCCCACTCCAGTCAGACAGTTCTCAGGGTTCCCCGCTTGCTTGTCTACCTCAATGAGGGACAGCAAAGCAGTCCTGTCTTGGAGTGCCCTGAGTGCCCGCACTCGGGACACCAGAGCACTCAGCCACATGGAGCCAGAGCTGCCCCTGGGTACGTCGGTGCGTCTTGTGGGGTCGTTTCCATCAGCCCGGCTGCACTTGCTGCAGGCTGCTATCCGGGGGGGTCCATCGGGGGGCTGTCAGGATCCAAGAGGCCCTGTGGAAGAGCGTCCACCCCGAGAAGCCCTCAGAGCCACCCCGGTCTTCCCCACTGGGGGCTCGTGCCCCATTCCTCCCTCATGTCCTTCCACTTACCCCTCCCTAGCCCCCCTTCCTGATGTCAAACAAAAGAGATGTATGTTCAAAAATAGAAACTGGGTTGAACAAAACTGGGGGGGGGGGGAAATGAACCTCTGAGGAGACTGGGAAAAGGAAGTGGAAGAGGGGAAGAGAGAGGGTGGGAGAGGGGAGGGGGAAACCTGGGAGGAAGGAGCTGGAAGGGGGAAGTAAGGGGAAGAAGGGGAGGGAAAGCTCAGGGCTCAGGGTTGGGAGTCTCGCCTGACCAACTTGATTTTCATGCAAACCTGCTCCTGGGTTTGCATGTGGCCTTTGGTGGCCAGGCTGGCAGCTATCCTGCCATAGATGACCGCATTCCTCTGGCTAGTGCGGTGATCATGGACGTTGGGGGCCATTCCCCCCAAACCTGAATAAGGTCCATGATCTCCACCCTGGACCAGGAAGGCGCCCACATTCTCTGACCCATCAGGCTCCTGGGAGCTGGCAGACTGCTCTTGGGGAGCAGTGGAGGGCTGGCTGCCAGTGGCTTGCTGGCTCATGTTTTGGGGCCCCTGGGTCAGGAGCCCCGGTGGCCACTGCTGGCTCTGGGCTGGCAGGCTTGGAGCTGGCACAGGCACTGTGGCCAGGGTCTACCCCTTTAATGGCTCCTGGGCTGGAGGAGAGGAGAGTAAGTTTTCCTGATTGTGTCCAGAGTGGCCACCAGGGAAGGGATGGAGGTCCCCTATTTCAAATTAAGTGTCTACACAGCACTTAATTCAAAATAGCTATTTCGAATTTGGCATTACTCCTCATAGAGTAATGAGGTTCACCAAATTCGAATTAAGAGAGTTCCGAATTAATTTCGAAATAGCGGTTTTGTATAGACGCTATTAAAGTTAATTTGAAATAACGGCTGTTATTTCGAATTAACTTTGCAGTGTAGACATACCCTAAGGGTACATCTACATAGCAGCATTATTTCATAATAATTGACGATATTCCAAAATAACATTGTTCACATCTACACTACAAGCCTTTATTTCGAAATAATATCGAGCTGGAGGACTTTTTACTCTGACTCATGGTGATCCTCATTTCACGAGGAGTAAGGGAAGTTGAGGGAAGAGTCCTCTTCCTCCAACTTCCTGCTGTGTAGACAGGGCCTAAAGCTGAATTCAGCTATTTCGACTTAAGCTACGCAATTGACGTAGCTGAAGTTGGGTAGCTTAATTTCACTTTAGCCCTGCTGTGAAGATGTACCCTAAGTGAGGATCTCTGTCCTGTGCTATGCAGGAGGTTAGACTGTTATATTTATAACTAATAATAATAATTATAACTGTTCCTTCTGGTCTTATGAACTATGCCAGTGTAAAACCAGTACCAGAGAAGAGACCCAAAAAGCAGGGATGCTCATTCTCCCTCTTTCCATGCCTTTCTGTAGTAGGAGAATAAAGGGAAATGGGAAACTGTCAGGGATAAATCCTGCATCTTGCCCCACCCTCATTGGGACATATTATAGTGTCACCATGACTTTGTATTTTGCAAAAGACAAGAATCTCTTGAGCGTAGGCTGCTTCAAAGGGTTACAGTGAAAGCATCTCTCTCTGTCTCTTTCATATCCACATAATCCCACTACACCTGCATGGGTGATACAAAGCACAAGGACATCAAGTGGTCTCTGAGCCACGCAGCCCCTGAGTTCCCGGACTACATCTCTCAAAAGAGCAGAGGCTGATTTTACTCATAGCTGAGGAAATACACTTTAATTCATGTTCAAACAAAGCACTGGTGGCTTTTTTTTTTCATGGCAGCACAGAAGTAGCACCAGTTCCAAAGGCTGAAATCAGATCCCAGAAAGATATTTTCCCTTCTTATCAGCTCCCTCTCTGGGGTCAAGTGTCGCCAGTATAGCTGAGGCAGGCTACGACAGCTTGTCACTCACATGAAGATGAAAGGACTGGAAAGATCACAATCAAATAGAATTCTTAACCGATTAATTCAGTGGCTTCAATATGATGGTGTGAGAACTCAAATTTCCCCACCCAAACAGCATTGACTTTATCCCTTATAAACCTATAAAGGAGGGGAATAGGAATGCTCTTCTTAGGCTGGTTGGTTAACATATGATTGTAGAACCATATGCAAACAAAGCCAATACAGAAAACTAGCATAACGTGAACCCAACTCATCCAATATGTAATTAAAACGTGATAATCATAGGGGTTCAACCTGTCCTTTTCCCACTGGAGAGCTCCCTTTAAGTCTCATTTAAGTCATCAGGGGACATGAGGCTAGTGGTTTCTAAGCCAAATCCTTAGCTGATACCTATTCACATCACATGAGTTTACTAGGACCAGCAGCCTACGCTCAAGAGATCTCCCCAGATAGGCAGATACGTCAGTAATGTGCTGCACAGCAAGACTGAGGTGAATCAGCAAAGCAGTGAGGGTGAAAAGATCCAGCCCCACTCATGTCTGAATTATGCTTATTTCTAGTCAGTTCTCTGACTCACACTTTTATAAGGACTAAACTCCCTAAAGTACACACAGGAAAGGGGGACAATTTTTATTTGCCAAGTAAAACTTGTATATTATGTTACCAACGTAGCTGAAGGGCACGGCTTAGAGACCTATGCCAAATTGCCTGTGCTATGGAGGATAGAAATATCATTCAAAATGATCTAGACAAACTGGAAAGGTGGTGTGAGGTAAATAGGATGAAATTGAAGAAGGACAAATGCAAAGTATTCCACATAGGAAGGAACAATCCGTTTCACACATACAAAATGGGAAATGACTGCCCTGAAAGAGTACGGCAAAAAAGGATCCAGGGGTCATAATGGATCTCAAGCTAAATATGAGTCAACAGTGCGGCTACATCTAGACTGCTGCTTTTTTTCGGAAAAAGGTATGGAAATTGCTCTCTGCAATTTGTGTACCTTTTTCCAACTGTTTTTTCGGAAGAGGCTTTTCTGAAATTTGGCCCATCTACACGAGACCAAATTTTGGAAAAGCCTCCTCATTCGGAAAAGCCCTTATTCCTCATAAAAGGAGCAATACAGGACTTCCGAAAGAGTGCAATTGCTCTTCTGCAAGAAATGTCGAAAAAGCAGATGCGTTCCCTGGACGCAGTGGAGTTTTTCTGGGATACCTCCAGTATCCCGGAAAAACTCTGTAGTCTAGACATATGTGACTGTTGGAGAGGGGGAAGAAGGCAGCAAGGGAATTAATGGGTTACAGACTGTTGTAATAAGCCATAAATCCAGTGTCTCTATTCAGTCCATGATTTTTAGTGTCCAGCAAAGTTATGTTTTAAGCTTCTAGGGATTAATGTTCCAATAACAATTAAATGGGTGAAACTAGACAATAACTGCACTCTCAAATGAACTCACACAGAAAAATGATAAAAGACAAAAACACCACGTTACCCATGGGAGAACCCCTTTCACATGATCACTCTATATCTGATATATCAGTCCTCATCCACAAAGGCAACCTGAACAGCACTTTCAAAAGATAGTTCTGGGAGCTTACATTCATAACTTTTCTAGACGCTAAAAGTCATGGATGGAGTAGAGACACTGGATTTATGGCTTAATAAAACAATCTACAATCCATGAAAAAAACCTCTTTAACTGCCCCCATAACAGAAGGGTTGTTAACAGCTTCACTTTGAATGATCCCTTGAAATATATGTTACCTATTTATGCTAAACAATCTACTCCATCTTGTATTTAGCTGTGGAAAATCTGAATACATTTCCCTGACCCAAAGAAGAGCTCTATGAAAGCTTGAAAGCTTCTCTCTCTCCCCAACAGAAGTTGGTTCAATGAAAGAGATACCTCACTCACATCGATTATACCCACAGTTATTTGTGAGTACGAAAAGGGAGTTCACTGTCATTGAGTTCCATAGCTAAAGCTCTCCTAGGGTATGTCTACATACAAAGTTAGTTTGAACTAACAGACGTTAGTTCGAACTAACTTTCATAGGCGCTACACTAGCGCTCCGTTAGTTCGAATTTAATTCAAACTAACGGAGCGCTTAGTTCGAACTAGGTAATCCTCATTCCACGAGGATTAAGCCTAGTTCGAACTAGCTAGTTCGAATTAAGGGGCGTGTAGCCCCTTAATTCGAACTAGTGGGAGGCTAGCCCTCCCCAGCTTTCCCTGGTGGCCACTCTGGCCAACACCAGGGAAACTCTACTGCCCCCCTCCCGGCCCCGGACCCCTTAAAGGGGCACGGGCTGGCTACGGTGCCCGTGCCAGGTGCAAGTCTTCCAGCACCCAGCCAGCAGACCCTGCACCTGGCACGGATCGAGCCACCCACCCGATGCCCCCCAGCCCTCCCCCTCTTCCCGGGACCAGGCTGGCGGCTCCCGGGAGCTTGCCCGGGACCGCAAGAGGCGGGCACCCGCCTGTGCTAGTGCGGACATCGTGGACCTCGTCCATGATCTCCGCACTAGGCACAGGAAAGTGGCCGGCTTGGGCAGGATAGCTGCCAGCCTGGCCACCCAGGAGCAGGTGTGCAAGAGAATCAAGGGGGTCCACTGAGACCCCCGACCCTGAGCTTACAATGGCCATACTGGGTCAGACCAAAGGTCCGTCTAGCCCAGTAGCCTGTCTGCTGACAGCGGCCAACCCTAGGGACCCTGGAGGGGATGGACCGAAGACAGTGACCAAGCCATTTGTCTTGTGCCATCCCTCTCCAGCCTTCCACAAACCTTGGGCAGGGACACCACTCCTACCCCCTGGCTAATACCACTCCATGGACCCAACCTCCATGACTTGATCTCACTTCCCTTTAAACTCTGTTCCAGTTCTAGCCTTCACAGCCTCCTGCAGCAAGAAGTTCCACAGGTTGACTCTTTGCTTTGTGAAGAACAACTTTCTGTTACTAGTTTGAAGCCTGCTACCCATTCCTTTCCTTTGGTGTCCTCTAGTCCTTCTTTATGGGAACTAATGAAGAACTTTTCTGTATGCACCCTCTCCACCCAACTCCTGCTTTTAGAGACCTCTATCATATCCCCCCTCCGTCTCCTGTTCTCTAAGCTGAAAAGTCCCAGTCTCTTTAGCCTCTCTTCATATGGGACCTGTTCCCAACCCCTGATCATTTTAGTTGCCCTCCCCTCTCCCAGCCTCTCTCTTCCCCTCTCCCACCTCCTTTTCCCAGTCTCCCCCAGTTTTGTTCAATAAAGACAGATTCCATTTTGGAAGACATGTTATCTTTATTTTGTACATCAAGAAGAGGGGCTAGGGAACGGTAAGTGGAAGGAGGTGAGGGAGGAATGGGGCACGAGCCCCCGATGGGGAGGACTGGGCTGGCTCTGCGGGCTTCTGGGGGTGGAAGCTCTCCTGCAGCCCCCCAATTGTCCCCTTTCCCCAGATGGCAGCCTGCGGCAAGTGCAGCCGGGCTGATGGCCGAGTGGTGTGATGTGCCCAGTGTGGGCACTCAGGGCACTCCAAGCCAGGACTGCTTTGCAAGCGGGGCACCCTTGAGAACTGTCTGTCCGGGGTGGGGGTCGGGACCCTTTAAGCACAGCCCTCGGCTAGCCTGAGACAGCATCTCCATGCTCTAAGTCCTCCTCTGATGCCCTGCTGGCACTGCTTCCGGCCATCCTTAACCCCGCTTCAGGGTCCACTTAATGTGGACGCGCTAGTTCGAATTAGCAAAACGCTAATTCGAACTAGTTTTTAGTTCTAGATGCGCTAGTTCGAATTAGCTTAGTTCGAATTAACTAATTCGAACTAAGTTAGTTCGAATTAGCACTGTAGTGTAGACATACCCCTACAGCATAATGCATTGACTAGCATCCTCCACACTTGAGACAGCAGCATTTCCAAAGCACTGTATGTTGGTAAAGTACTTTTGGATGCTCTAAAAAAGGGGTTCTCAAACTTTCCGGCCCACAGCCCACACCGCCCTATGCAGACCTTTCTGCAGAACACTAGCCAAACACCCATGATAACAAAATGGTGCAGGGGGGCAGAGATGCGGAGTGTGGGTGGGAGATTGGGTGCAGGAGCAGGCTGAGGGTGAGGGAGAGTGCAGGAGTAGACTGAGCCAATGGGAGCATTGGGAGAAACTTCCAGGTGAGCAGTTTCCTGCACTGCCATCCCCTTTCCCACCCCCACCCCCACCCCCACCCCCCAGCCACTTTCTTCCCCCAGGAGCCAAATTCAGCCTGCAAGGCTCATCCCCTACTACCACCAGTGGGAAACCAGTGCTGACACACCAACCTCACATTGGGGTGGAGGACAGCAGGCTGAAGTCCCTTCAGGGGAGCAAGTCCCAAGCCAGCAAGATAGTCGGGGACCCCTAGTGCGCCAGGGACCACACTTTAAAAACCACTGCTCTAAAGATGTAAAGTATTATTCACTGAAAACTACCCTATATTGGGCCTAACCAGGCTGCAATAATGAATGTGAGAAATGTCTTTCATTTCAATCAGACCTGCAAAGTATTTTTAAACAGAAAAATTGTAAAAAGTATTTTAAATCTGCAGAAATTAAGAGGTATATAAAGAATTAGAAGTGTGAAGGTGCAAAATGGATGGGGGGGGGGTGTATTATATAGCACTGAGCCCTGCGCTCCTGGAAAAAGAGTTACTTGTGTAAACCTTTTTTTGAAGACAGTCTAGCTATCTCCAAAGAAAAAAAAAAGAAGATACTGGCACTAAAAAGAAAAAAGTTTGTTCTTTTTAATCTAATAGAATCATGAAAAAAAAAAGTTGCCATTATACTAGTCTCAGATACATCAGTTTAATAGCTTTATATAGCACTTCACTTTCCCCTCTGGTTCTGTTCAGATGAAGCCCATCTATAAAGTCCAGCTAAAGGAAACTGTTCAAGATAATGATTTAAAGAGAACTAGCTTGCAGGCTTTTCTAGAATACACCACTGCTGTTAGAAGTGACATGCAAACATGGCTAATAGAGGATATATCTCAGGAATGGAGGGTTGTTCATAACTCTGAAATATATGTAACACTGAGATTGTTTTTTCCAAAGTTTACATCTGAACACAGACTTAGTGCAGCTTTGAAACTTTACTACGCAGAAGAAAAATGCTGCTTTCCCTTTAATAGTTTACATTTAACACAGTACTGTACTGTACCATATTTTCTCTTTTTTTTCTTTTTCTTTTTCTTTTTCCCTCTTTTTTTGTTTTTTTGTTTTTTTTTTGTGTCTCTGCTGCTGCCTGATTGCATACTTCTGGTTCCACATGAGCTGTGTGATTGACTGATCAATTCATAAATCTGGTGTTAAGAATTCTGAGGTTCTACTGTGCTGCAGTTAAAAGCCCACAGCTTGCCGGTGATAGCTGACCTGGGCTAAGAGGCAGTTTAATTGCACTGGGAAAAATTAAGGTTCAGACTGCAGCCAGAACTCTGGGACCCTTCCACCTTGCAGGGTCCTAGATCCCAGACTACACCAGAAAAACTACTCCACAACCTGAGCCCCACTCAGCTGGCAACAGCCAGCCACAGGTTTTTAATTGCAGTCTAGACATACTCAGGATCACGCCTCCTGTACTATATGAAGAAATGTATGTGTGTAAACAAGAAGTAATTCCATGTGATGTGAAGTTCAAAGCAAATTGAATAGCTTATTCAAATTACTGCAGAAGTAATTCTGGTATCACGGAAAAGCTCTGCAGTCTAGACATAGCCCGAGTGATCCATTCCCTGTCCCCCATTCCCAGCTTCTGGCAAACAGAGGTTACAGACACCATTCCTGCCCATCCTGACTAATTCCCATTGATGGACCTATCCTTCATGAATTTATCTAGCTCTTTTTTTTAATCCTGTTATAGTCTAGGACTTCACAACATCCTCTGGCAAGGAGTTCCACAGATCGATGTGTGTTTAGGGTTGCCAGGTGTCCGGTATTGACCCGAACAATCCTGTATTTTAGCTTCCTGTCTGGTAAAAAAAATTCAGAAAATACCGGACACCTAAAATGTCCAGTATTTTCTGATTTCTTTCCTGGACAGGAGGCAAAAATACCAGATACCTAGCAACCCTACGACACACTTAGCAACTGGGCCCAGCCCCTGGCTTCACCCCCTTCCAGGCCCATGACACCTCCAGCCCTCCACCCCCGGATCCCCTGCCTACTGGGTTCCACAGGGAAGCTGTGTTCTGGCTTGATCAAGAAAACAAAATGGATGCTGGCAAAAAGCCTAAAGACCAAGGGGAAGCAATGCCTTCCCTGGTCTTAGTGCTCAACTACTCCCCTGTTCCTATCTCTATTCTGACTCTGCATGCACTCTGAAAGGGGCCATGCTGTTTTAATGCTGTTTTATTATTTACATATTTTTTTTGCTTAATAAGTTTTCCCCTGGTGGGTTTTTGGGGAGGGGTGTTAGGTATTTTTGATTAAACCATCTGGAACCCTATGTGTGTTGTATGAAGAAATACTTCCTTTTCTTTGTTTTAAACCTGGTACCCATTAATTTGGTCACCCCTAGTTCTTCCATTATGGGAAGGAGTAATAACTCTTCCTCGTTCACTTTTCCACACTAGTCATGATTTTATAGACCTCTGTCATATCCTCTCTTATTCATCTCTTTTCCAAGTTGAAAAGTCCTAATTGTATTAATCTCTCCTCGTATGGTAGTCATTCCATACCCCTAATCATTTTTGTTGCCCTTTTCTCAACTTTTTCCAGTGCCAATATATTTTCTGAGATAAGGCAACTACTTCTGCACACACTACTTATTCAAGATGTGGGCATTCCATTGATTTATAGAGAGAAAATAAGATATACTCTATGGCTATGTCTACACTGGCATGAATTTCCGAAAATGATTTTAATGGAAAAGTTTTCCGTTAAAAGCATTTTCGGAAAACCGCGTCTAGATTGGCCACGGACGCGTTTCCGCAAAAAAGCCCCGATCGTCTTTTTCACAATCTGGGCTATTTTGCAGAAAACAGTACTATGCTGCCTACACTGGCCCTTTTGCGCAAAAGTCTTTTGGAAAAAGACTTTTGCCCAAACGGGAGCAGCATAGTTTTTCCGGAAAAGCACTGATGATTTTACATGAGATCATCAGTGCTTTTCCAGAAATTCAAGCGGCCAGTGTAGACAGCTGGCAAGTTTTTCCGGAAAAGCAGATGATTTTCCGGAAAAACTTGCCAGTCTAGACACAGCCTATGGGTACATCTAAACAGCAGTGTTATTTTGGAATAAGGGCCATTATTCTGAAATAACACTGTGAATGTCTACACAGCACTTCCATTATTTCAAAATAATTTCAAAATAACGAATGGCTTATTCTAACTTCTGTAAACCTTATTCCAGGAAGAATAATGCCTATTCCAAAATAGCTATTTCAGAATAGCAGTAGTGTGGATGCTCCACTTCTGCTATTTCGAAATAGTTCCTCCCCAGGGCCATTCATACTAATTACTCCCCAGTGCCACCTGGAGTTCTAAATCAAGGTAGCACGTCCATATTAGGGAAACCTGCCTTGCATTAATTTTGAGGTGTCCCTGTAGTGTAGACGTTCTATTTCAAAATAAGCTATTCTGGAGTATTTCTTCCAGAATAGCTTATTCCAAAATAATCTTGTAGTGTGGCTGTAACCTGTCTTATTCTCTCTCCTTTTCTTAATAATTCCTAACTGCTGCACATTGAGTAGATGTTTTCAGAGAACTAATCTACAATGTCTCCAAGATCACTCTCTCAAATTGTAACATCTAATTTAGCCATTTCCTTGCCCAGTCACCTAGGCTGTGTCTAGACTACATGCCTCTGTCGGCAGAGGCATGTAGATTAGACAGATCAGAAAAGGCAAATGAAGCCGCGATTTGAATGATCGCGGCTTCATTTACATTTACATGGCTGCCGCGCTGACCCGACAAACAGCTGATGAGCTGTTTGTCGGCTCGCCGCTAGTCTGGACATTCCCCCTGTCGACATCAAAGCCCTTCGTCGGCAGCCCCGTTATTCCTCGTGGAATGAGGTTTACCGGGGCTGCCGACAAAGGGCTTTGATGTCGACAGGGGGAACATCCAGACTAGCGGCGAGCCCACAAACAGCTGATCAGCTGTTTGTCGGCTCAGCGCGGCAGCCATGTAAATGTAAATGAAGCCGCGATCATTTAAATCACGGCTTCATTTACCTTTGCTGAACAAACAAATCTACATGCCTCTGCCGACAGAGGCAGGTAGTGTAGACGTACCCCTAGTTTTGTGAGATTCTTTTGAAGCTCTTCACAGTCTGCTTTGAACTTAACTATCTTGAGCGATATTTAATTATCTGCAAATGTTGCAACCTCACTGTTTTCCACTGTCTCCAGATTTATTTATTAATATGTTCAATAGAATTGGTCTCAGTCAGGAGCCCTAGAGAACACCACCTCTCTCCATTCTGAAAACTGACCATTTATTCCTAACCTTTGTTATCTTTTGACCAGTTATCAATCCATCAGGAGACCTTCCCTCTTATCCCATGACAGGTTTCCTTGCTTAAAAACCTTTGGTGAGGGACCTTTTCAAGGCTTTCTAGAAAGCTAATAACACTATACTGACTGGATCCCCCTTATCCACATGCTTATTGACCCCTGAAGTATAATTTCCCTTTACAAAAACTATATTGACTTTTCCCAAAATATTATGTTCATCTGTGTGTCTGACAATTCTGTTATTTACTCTAGTTTCAACCAATTTGTCTGGTACTGAAGTTAGACTTATCAGCCTATAATTACCAGGATTACTTCTAGATTCTTTTTTAAAAAATTGGTGTCATATTAACTATCCTCTGCTCATTTTGGTACAGAAAATGATTTAAAGGATAAGTTGCAAAGCACAGTTAGTAGTTCCACAATTTCACATTTAAGTTCTTTTAGAATTCTTGGATGAATGCCTTCTGGTCTTGAATGGCTCAGGTTTGAGAATCTCTCTCACTTCCTTTGCCATGAAGACCAATGCAAAGAATCCATTTAGTGTCTCTGCCACGACCTTATTATCCTTGAGTTCTGCTTTAGCATCTCAATCATCCAGTGACCCCACTATTTGTTTAGCAGGCTTCCTGCTTTTTAAGTATCTAAAACAATTTTGCTATTTCTTTTTGAGTTTTTGGCTAGATGTTCTCCAAATTGCTTTTTGGCTTTCCTAATTATATTTTTACACTTCATTTGACAGAGTTTATTTCCTCACTAGGATTTAACTTCCACTTTTTAAACAAGGCCTTTTATCTCTCATCATTTCTTTTGGCGTGGTTGTTAAGCTATGGTGGCACTATTTTTGGTTCTCTTACTATGTTTTTTAATTCAGTGTATACATTTAAGTTAAGCCTCTTTTATGGTATCTTTGAAAAGTTTCCATGCAGCTTGCAGGGTTTCACTTTTGGCACTGTACCTTTTAATTTCTATAAAATTAAGCTAATTTTTGTGTGATTGCCCTTTCTAAAATTAAATACCATAATGTTTGAGATGTTGTGGGGTTTTTTCCCCGCCACGGGAATATTAAATTGAATTATATTATGGTCACACATGATTACACTTAGCGAACTTCAGCTGGAAACTTCAGAACGTCAAAGCTAAAAGAAGGTAGTAATAGAACTACACTTGACAGAGAGAGGAGTGCCTAGAAAAATTGGCACATACCCAGCTAAGTGAAGGTCAACAAGGCACATAAGGCTAAATTTTTAAAGGCATGTCAACACCTAAAGATGTAGAAAGGTGTCTAGTATGATTTTCGACAGACTGGGGTACCTAATTACCCTTAAACATCTGGTCTATAGTGTCTCAACAAGGGAGGCTCCCTTTTGGCTCACATGGTAAAATGATGCCTTTGTTCTATAGGAGGATCTCAGGCAGCATTATGCAGGATGCACTAACAGGTGTTCTGACCACCACTAATCACTTTTATCTGCACAGAAGGGAAGTAGGGAGACTGTCACATCATAAGCATGGTAGGAAACATTTCCACGGGGAAGTCAACAGTCTCATCAGGCCCCTGGACAAGGAGGGGGTCAGCTATGTGCTCCCAGAAGGAGCAGGGCCTCAGATGGAAGGGGTAGGCCTGGGGCACATCACGCTCCTGACCCCCAGACCTCAGTGCTGCCTGAAACATACCACATGGTGCACCAGCAGTGATTTAAAGGGCCCAGGAGTCCTGGGCCCTTTTCAATTGCTGGACTCCAGGACAGTTGTCCCCTTCCCACCACTGGCGGCCCTGCATCTCCAGTGTAAAGCAGAGTGTAATTTTTATTTTTGTTGATGATTGAATCTACCTGCTCGTTTCTCCTTGCACCTTGGCTCTTCCAAAAGTGTCAATGCACAGCATGAATAGGCAAGAAATATTATCATTTTAGATCAAGGGGAGGCTTCATACTTCTTCAGAGTGAGGGCCATATCTTAACACCTCCCCTTTCATACTGGCTCCTATCGTCCCATTTAAAACCCAGAACCCCCTTTGGCTTCAACAGGAATTGCTTACTTGGGGAATGATATGTTAGGAAAGTGTTTAAGCTCCTTTAAATACAATTTAGTGGGTGTAAAAATGAGAAGCCACCTCCCTTTTCTCTGCAGAGCATTGTCAAATGAATACACAGAATACAACTGGGAATCTATTGGACTTCAAGTTCTAAATAATAGATATAGGGACAGTGGAACAGCTACCCCAAGAAATGCACCAACTCTTTAGAGAATGAAGAATGGGTCATTTAAGATGTCAGTGGGGATTACACAGACAGGAGTCCTGCAGAATCAAATTTGTCATTTCTCTAGCACCACAATGAGACAGTTAGTTCTACAGTCAGAAAAAAGGAGTGTTCCCTATTAACTCACCAAAGCCTCTTCCTGAATTAATCAGAAAAGCCAAATTCTTCTCAGTTATGCCAATATAACTATGTGGGAATCAACTGACTGGTTACATCTCAACAGCTAGGTAGCACTAGGCCTGATCAGTATAGTACTTGAATGGGAGAGTTAGAAGCAAAATTATTAATCCAGAACTCACGTCAAATTCTCGTCTTGGTTACACTGCACAGTTGCCACTTGAGATTAGTGGGGATACAATAGCAGAATTAAGGGGATATTTTTTGACCAGTATTTGTAGAAACCTAAGTTATAACTTCTTAGTTGTATATTATTGTTTTTCTTGAAGAATTCCTCCTTATCCAGCCAAACTCTGCAGAGTACGTCAGAACAAACTAGATCACAGCTCTGGGTGGCAGGGTCTACTGCAGATATAAAAATAAACTGATAGAGCTCAATCAAAATGTAAGTGTTATCAGCCTGGTTCAATCATGTGCTCTTGTTTTTGTGCATAGAAAGATTTGGAAAGCAGTGAAAGTTGGCTTGACTGCAGGCATGCAAGCAAGATTTTAAACAAACACGCACACACAAAATCCACAAACCACCACTCCTAACAAGATAGTGGGAGCTGAACTGAACTGATGTTGCCTTGTTATTGTACTATATAACATATGGCTTGCACAAAATCCAAACAACATTGTTCCATTTAACAGAAGGGGAAAGAACCGTGTTCACTGCATACGCCAAAGTCATCTGATGATTTTTTTTAAAGCTTCCTTAATGGTCCAGCTATTGCTGCAGCCTGCTGTAAAGCCCAATCTCTGAGCCATGACAGATGCAAGGTTTATACTTCAGGAATAGAGGAAGCCTCCATTGCCAAAGCTGCTGTCTCTTTCATATTTGGAGTCAGTGAAGAACTGGTCTTCCTCACAAGCCATTTCCTCAAGTTTTCAGGTTGTCCTCCGTGCGTTCCAGCCCACTTCTCTAAACACAGCCTAGGGATGCACAGTTACAAGGTTATTTACAGGTTTTGCTCTCATAGCTGCCATCCCAGCAGTGTTGTCCTGCAGACAATGTTGCTAAGAAGAGCACTGACAGCATTATCAAGCCACAGACCCATACGGTGTCTACAGCAGCATCCATCAGAAAACCCTCTTCCTCACCTACCTCACTATATATCATGTATGCTTGGGACTGAACATTATTGTGTTTAAGCTGCTCCTTTATTCATCACTTCCATCCGACTCCCACGCTCATCAGGTTAACTGTGCAAACAATATTGGGAACCTGGCCTTAGGTCATTCGGTGACTCCTGAACACTCTGCGTCAATCACACCCACAGCCCATCAGGAGTGAGCCAGGAAACCTTATTAATCCTTTGTATACATGAAACCAAACAGCATATCTACAGCAGGGAAATGGTCTCATAAGCAGCCCCCATGACACTTGTTCAGCTCTAACAGCACCAACAGCATGAGGATTCCTAGGGCTGCTACTGAGGACTTTGACACAGTGTCACATAAATCTGCACACAGCAAATGTAATCAAGACCATGGTTGAAACTGGTGATAGTTCCTAATGTCCTGGTGACACGTTCTCAGCCAGGCAGAACTAACTGGACATAGCAGCAAAAGGAAGATCTTTAGATACATTTCCTAGTGTAAAACGGATTTGCTTTAAATGAGTAATGGTGGGATCTTATTGCTATAACCACAGTGTTGCCTCTGGCCCTCCTCTCTCTATCACTTGTTGATATGTTCATCTGTATTTGGACTGTAAGCTCTTTGTGGCAGGGACTATGCTTCCCTTAATTCTGTGAAGTACCTGGCACACTTTGGTGCCATACAAGTGAAAATCGAAAACACATTTTTTACCCTGGTTGCAGATTATTGGCCCAATGTCGATGTGCTGACACCAAAGTGTGTGGTCTGAGTTTTATCTGCTGACTCTTCCCCCTCCCGCCCTCCCTTATCAGGAAATACTTATCACCATACAGCTTAGCACTTTCCAAGGGGGAGTCTTCCTTTGTCTCATTGACACATGGGAATGGAGCCAAGCAAACAGGCAGGGGAAGTACGTGCTTATCTACTTGGCGAGGAGAAGTCAGATAGGGTTCACATAGAAACTTCCTCCATCCAGTCACAACAAGGGGAAGGGGGAGCATTCAGTTAGATCATAAACAAAACAAAGGGCTGCTGGCCTATGGTTTCTTTTGGTGTAAGTATCACAGCCACTATAGCTAGCCAGTAGGTTTCCCAAACAACTGCTGCTAAACAATATTTCTGCTTTTCTAAAGCTTTGCTTGATGCACAGAGACTAAGGGTTCAATTTTCAAAAGAGCTCAACATAGCAGATGCAAGGGGCTCTTTTGAAAATCATGGCCTTTTTTGATACCAAAATGGGCTCTAAGATAATTTGGAAACCAGGCCCCTTTTGTATATATGAACCTCCGGCTCCACATGACTTGTCCAAAGTCACCCAGCAAGTTTATTGTTCACTGTGAACTGAACCTATGCCTTCTAATTCCTTTTCTCGTCTGGCTTCAGACTCTTGACTTCCACCTCTTACAGCCTCTCTACTATGGTGGGAGAGCCATCTCCTCCACAGATCCACCTCATCCATAATCCGTCTGTTTTCATAATTACCCCCAGGCTTCTTTCTCCTTTACTATGGAGTACCTCCTAATCCTGCTCCCTCTGATCTTTGTTATTTCACCTTATTGCTTATGTATTGTTTTACTCTGGGAACTCTCTGGTACTCAGCTAAAATGAAAGATCCTATCTGAAATCAAGTTGTACAGCTAATTAAACTGGGAAAATAATGTTTGTGGTTGGATTGAAGATATGCTTCAAAGACATTATACAAGGTCAACTGTGAATTACAACAGCTACAGCCATTGGTTGTGAATGTAAAAACACAGACAACAGCAAGATTTTGCTCTGATGCCATCTTTCTATTGCCATAACCCAATAGCCCAGTAAAGGAGATGATATGGGAAAGCAAAGAAAACCTTTGACTAGGACACATCAGTTCTTTCTAACTCCAACCATTCCATTTCTGGAATGGAAATGAAATGGCCATTGATCTATATGAGCTAAATCAACAATGAACTTATCTCCTCTGGAATAACACTATTGATGAAGTGAGTCAATCAACACTTGTTTTTTCCCATATTTTTTATAGAAATTAAGCTAAATGGGGAAGTGGATTTCTATCTGTTTGTCAAATATTGTATACAATAGTTTTTGAGAGCTGTTTATCTGTTCTAATTGCATAATACTAGCAGCTACCAATAGATGGCATTTATTTGCTTCTGCCATCTGGAACAACTTTCCTGTGCAGTATTTCTCTCAGCCTCATTGACTCTCCATGCATTTCAAATCTCATCAGAAAGAATCTCTTTTCTCCCTTGACTCTGCCTCTTAATTTTTCAATTTCTCTCTCCTTCTGTTATTAACAGTACACCGCCAATAATAGATAATTCTTCAGTGTAACTATATTTGCAAAGAATTTATATTTCTGAGTTACCACTGATATGAAATAAGATTTTACTACTTATTATCAAAGCAAGTTATTCAGGGATGTGATATAGACCGTACAATGAGAGCCTAGGATGAGGAACTGCATAAACGAAGACTCCTCTGGCTCAGACTTCATTTGTCCTATTACAATGGCTCATTACATTATATTCAAATGCTGAATTTTATTTACTTATCCCCATGATGTATTCATCTCTGTTCCATGTCATCTAAGATATTAACCAAAATGAATAGCCACTTGATATAAAAGAGAATCTTGAATGGACCATTTCCCCCTCTCCTGCTGACACCCTCCATTCCTTCTCCATCAAAACAAAATGTACCAGTTTATTCAGTGGGAAGTTCATTCAGTAGATCAGATCTGGAAAGAAAGCATGTAATTCTACCAGTGACATAGTCCAGGAGATATATTTCAGCCCCTCCTCTGAGTTTTCAACAGGGATCAAGTAGCCAAATAGCAACTTCCAAATAAGCAGTAATTAACCAATGATTAATTCTGACCACATTCCAGTGGAATTATGTGTTATCCTCCAGTTAAATAGCCAAACAGCTCAACATGATTAACAAGAAATCAGAGACTAACAAGGGGAATTAAGGATGATTTGCCACCGATCTCCTATCAAAAACTGTTGCCAGATAAACACATGCATAAAGCTGTCTGCTGGCTATTCCTCACCACACACAAATCATGGCAGCCGCTGTATCAGATTGCCGAGGAACTAATCAACATGTTGGTTTTCTGAGTTAATTTCTCACGCTCAAAATATTGGCTGGCAGTGGCCAAAGAGAGGGGGCAGGCATGAGCTTCTCACTTCTGTTCAACCAGGGCATGCAGTTTCAGAACAAGTGGGAAGTGGAGTGTGCTGCTAATATACACAGCAGTCAGCCAGTCATAAAGCAGAGTTCCTATTATTAGCAGATTTAAAGGAGCTCAAACTAGGTCAACTGCCCAGAGCAGGCGGGGGCACTTGAATGGCTTCCACTCCTGTTGAAGTGGCCAAAGCACCTCCTCCTTTGGTTAGGTGGCTTTCATGTATCTTTCTGCTGGTCATAACAAAAACTTTGCCCAAAGTTCCCTGGCACCATTCCAATACTATAATCAACCCTCTCTGCTCTACCCGAATGATCCCACAACTCTTCTCCTTATATCCAAAGTGGACATTGATCTTATACCGCTATGACCTCTCCTTTCCTTATTAAAGTAGGGACCCAATCACTTTTTAACCAGATCATCCTTTGGAGAACTCAGTACCTCAGTGATATCTTGCCTAAAGAAGTGTGCTTTGATATAGGATATAGGATCCAGAAGGGTCCTTTGTTTTCCCCACACACCTGTTCCAAAGTCACTGTGGGTGCGTCTACACAGTACCCTAAATTCAAAATAAGACATGCAATTTGTGTGACACAAATTGTGTATATTATTTCGATTATATTTTGAAATAGCTTATTTTGAAATTTGGTGCATCTTCACGTATCAAATTTCAAATAAATGTGCTACAGTAAAACTCCAATAGTCCAGCATCCAATAGTCCGGCACTCCTGATAGTCCGGCATCAAAATGGCAAGAGCCTAGTGAGTGAGCTTCGGCAAAAAATGAGTCACAAGGTAACAGCGGCAGCAGCTGAACTGAGCAAAAAGGGTAAAAAAGGCTTAAAAAAACTAAAACATTACAGTATACTGTATACAGTATGTACAATAAAAAGGGTTAAGAACACTTTATATACAGTATATAATGTATACAGTATATATATAACCATCTTATAGTACCTCCTGATAGTTTGGCATATCTGATAATCCGGCACCACCTAGGTCCCATAGGTTCCGGATTATCGGAAGTCTACTGTATTTTGAGACATCCCTTAACCCTCATGGAATGAGGGTTACAGGGATGCCAGAATAGCACGCACATTCTTTCAAAAAGTATTTTGAAATAATGAGTGTGTTTCAAAGATGTGGGCTAGCTATTTCGGGATACCAGAGTTATCCCGAAATAGCTCCACTTTTTAGACGTACCCAGAGATGTGTGCAAGCAAAATATCTCTGCTAGAAAAATACTGTTCTCTGGCTATTTCAAGACTATTGTAAAGCTACCATCAGTGTTTGCATTTACATGTGTCAGCAGCACTTCATGTATTTCGCTCCCACTGTGTCATTCATGAATGGTCAGTCACACATAGGGATCACAGAACACAGACTCAATAGAGGAAATTGCAGCATTTGATTTGTAGTTTTAATTTCTGTTTAGCTTGACAATTCACAGATTCCAAGACCAGCAAACACCTTAGTGATAGTCCAGTCTGACTAGTATAAGAATAAGTATAAACCACAACTTGTAGAAAAACATTTGATCTTCACTTAGAAATTGTCAGTGATCAAGAAATCACCACACTCTTTGTAAGTTGTTCCAATGATTAACCCTCCCTGTTAAAAATGTGCACCTTATTTCCAGTCTGAATTTGTGTAGTTTCAACTTCCAGCCATTGGCTTGTCACATGCCTTTCTCTGAAGAGCCCATTATTAGTTATTATTAATTATTTGTTCCCCCAGATGCATACTTACAGACTGTAATCAAATTGCACCTTTAACCTAGACTTTATTAAGGGAACTAGGTGGAGCTGCTTCAGTCCATCACTATAAGATATGGTTTTTAATCCTTCAGTCATTATTGTGGCTCTTTTCTGAAGCCTCTGCAATTTATGAACATTCCTTTTGAATTATGAGCAACAAAACTGGACACAGTATTATTGCAGGAGCACTCCCACTAGTGCCAAATATAGAGGTACAATAGGAGTAGGAGTAGGAATGGAGTATTTATGCATCCAGGATAGCCTTTGCTCTTTTGGCCACAGCCTGACAATGGGAGCTCATGTTCAGCTGCTTCATCAAGACTCCCAATCTTTTTCATGACCTCCAAATCATTTTGAGTGTCACTGATTGCCAGCATAGAAAGCCCATATATGTTCTTTGTTCCTAGAGGCCTACATTTACATTTAGCCTATTAAAAAGCATACAAGAGACCCTCTCAATCTCCTCCTTAACTTAAGCAGCTCTGGCTATAGACCTCCAGTAAAGATTTTCCACTACTCTCACGTTTGGACATGAATCACTTTCCAGCACTCAATATTGCCAAAACCAAGCTTTAAAAAACATGAGTCGATCTCCAAAGATTCATGAGCTTTTTAAAAAATGTTTCTTCTGGTTTTAAGCTCTGGGAGAAGGGATCGTGACATTTTCAAGTCTCCATCAGCAACCATGTGGGTCGAAAACTTTAATTAAAAAAACCCCCATAATCTAAGGTTCTTCGAAACATGTTTCCAGGATAGGGTTGCCAGATGGTTGAAAAAAAAATACCGAACACCCGCCCCCCCTCCAAAAAAAAAAAAAAAAAACACCAGGAAAAAATTATGTCAAAGAAAAAAATGTGGGGGGGAGACCAAGACCAAAGTTGTTGAGCAAAAAAAAAGGGGGGGGGACTCCAAGACTTATTAAGCAAAAAAATATTAAAATAAAACAGCATTAAAACCTTGTGGAACCAGGTAAGCAGGGTTTTTGGGGTCGAGGGCCTGGGGGTGTTGGGAGTTTGGGGGCGGGAGGCCGGGCACTGAGTGTTTGTAGGGTTGCCAGGTGCCTGTCATTTTCACCTCCTGGCCGGGAAAAAAATCAGAAAATACCAGACATCTTAGGGGTCTGGTATTTTCTGAATATTTTTACCAGAAAGGAGCCGAAAATACCGGACTGTCCAGGTGAATACCGGTCACCTGGTAACCCTATTCCAGGAGCTGGGGCTTTAAGATAAACAGTAAACATCAAACAACTTATGATAAAAATCACAAGAGTTGGCAACAGCAACAGGCAAATGCTACTCAAAAAATTTTTATAAATAAAAATTTGTAACTGAATTAGCTGTGGCAAGGCTGACTACCAAGTAAATGCCTCCTTGTGGCCCTGCTGTGCTGTTTTCCCTTCAACAGCTCTACCCCATCTCTTTCAGTCTTAGTTCTTCTGACGTGCCTAGACTACTTAGGTCTATGTGGCATCATTTTTTATCATTTGGTAGGCAGCTAGTCCTTCCATCATGGAAGAAGCCTATAGAATTTTAAAGAAAATGAGAACCACTCTATAGGGTTTTTAAAAAATCCCATAAAAACGTACAGAGAAGATTTTTTACCATAGAACTCGACAGGATGGGTAAGACAGCCTATTGAGAAGGGTTCAGTTTCACCTAAATTGTATGGAGCCTAAGTAAAGTTCTATTGAACCCTCTGGATTTCAACTTGATTGAATGCTATGACACTTTTTTTTTTATAAAACTTTGCCATTTCTTTCAAATATGGCTACTTTGGGGCAAACCAACACAATCATGGCATAATAATGTGAGTACTTTACACCCCTAATTGAAACCAATAACATCTAAAGGGGAATTAAAGCCACTTGGCATATACCCCAGTCAAGGTCAGCTAGGGCATGAAAGAGTCCATGATTAAATAACCCAGGGCTTTGCCACTGTGAAAAATAAATAGCACTATGTATCTTGTTTCCACATCTTTGCTGGCTTAATAAATAGCTCTGATCCTAGTGCTCTACAGGCCAGACTCTTAAAATGACCTTGGTGTCTCTTCTGCCTGGGCCAGTAGAATCAGCATATATCTAAGAGAGAGGACATAGTAACTGGAGTGGGTGTATTTTCCATAATGCATTCCTGGCAGTTGAACAAAGAGCAAAGGTATCATCAGCCCCCAGGGATAACAGCTGTCCCTTCCACCCAGCAGCACGGCAAATCCTGGTTGCATGTAGCTATAAAATGGAAAGAAAATGTCAAAGTCAGGGGAAAAGGGAGAATCTGGGGCTTTGGGGAAATAACACATTGAGCAAGACCTCCCCTTACTAGCCCAGGCCAGCTCCTTTGTCTGTCCTCAGGTACCAAACATGAGCTGGACAAACCCAAATCCAAACCTACGCTCTCTTGCTCAGCTAGTTCTACAACAACCGTGATCTACACGAGGGAGGGTATGTCTACACTACCCCGCTAGTTCGAACTAGCAGGGTAATGTAGGCATACCGCAATTGCAAATGAAGCCCGGGATTTGAATTTCCCGGGCTTCATTTGCATAAGCGGGGCGCCGCATTTTTAAATCCCCGCTCGTTCGAACCCCGTGCAGCGCGGCTACACGGGGCACGAACTAGGTAGTTCGAACTAGGCTTCCTAGTTCGAACTACCGTTACTCCTCGTGGAATGAGGAGTAACGGTAGTTTGAACTAGGAAGCCTAGTTCGAACTACCTAGTTCGTGCCCCGTGTAGCCGCGCTGCACGGGGTTCGAACCAGCGGGGATTTAAAAATGGCGGCGCCCCGCTTATGCAAATGAAGCCCGGGAAATTCAAATCCCGGGCTTCATTTGCAAGTGCGGTATGCCTACATTACTCTCCTAGTTCGAACTAGGAGGGTAGTGTAGACATACCCGGAGTTATTTTGAAATAACTCCCCTTATTTCGAAATAACAAGCGGAGTATCCACACTACCAAGCCCATTATTTTGAAAGAATAACTCCTGCTTTCCATGAGGAGTAACACTTATTTAGAAATAGCTATTTCAAAATAGCAGTAGTGTGGACGCTCCACAACCACTATTTCAAAATAAGTACTCCCCAGAGTCATTCAAAGTAATTACTCCCCAGTGCTTCCTAGGGCTCTAAATTGAGGTCGTGCATCCACATTAATGGAGCCTGCCTCAGACTAATTTCAAGGGTTCCCAGTAGTGTGGACACACTGTTTTGAAATTATTATTTCAGGAGTTATTATTTCAAAATAAGTTATTCTGAAATAATTTCATGGTGTAGGCATGCCCACAGAAATATACTCTTTGTTTGCCTCACTAGAGATTTCTAGCTAAAGCAGTTCAGAACACAGAAGAATATTTTCACACTCTTCTCCCCACCCCCAATCTCTGATGAAATGTAAAGATGCCTGAGATTTTCAGACCATCACTATCCCAGGAGTCCCTTAGAGCCAAGGGAAGAGGGAATCTTCAATCTGCCTTATGCCCTGGAGTTCCAATTTTTGACACCGGTAGACTGAGCGCTGCTCACTAAACCAAATCTAACACTCTAAACAGAGTGAGTGCAATGCCTTAATTTGGACTGAAAACAAGTGCAGCTTCTCTCTTTTTCTTCTAAGCAAAGAGAAAAGAAAGCCTTTGAACAGGCTGTGAACAAACATACTATTTAAACCAAAAGAGACCTATGCCAAGGTTAGCAGCATTTCCTCTGGTGAAGAGCAAGCTGTCTCCAATCCAGCCATGAAGATGCTTAACCATTCCTAATCCCTTGCCTTAAAATGTAATAAAAAGGATGTGTTCCAGGCTGGCTCCCTGCAAGGCTAAAAGGCTTCTGCTGATTCAGGTCCTGCTGATTAACCCTTGTCTTTCCACAAGGACCCTGGGCTGGAGCATCAGGCTTTCCCCTTGCAGGACCTAACTGTGTGGGACACTATGCCATATTCACTTGTCATCACAGGATGACTACAACTTCCTTGAGGTACTATGGCAGCTCAGGCAGACACAGATTAATGTTCAAATGACTCAGAATGAAACATTTTGATTAGGCTCAATTCAAACCAAACCTAATTTTTTTTTCTAACAGAAAAAAAAATTACAACATTTCAGCACAAAGCAAAACTGCATTTTCTGTCAATAAACACTGATGGAAAAGTTCCCAGCCAACATTAGTGAGCAGAAAAAAGGGAAACAAAATGAAAATATTGCCGGTGACAAACTAAAATAAGCAATGTCAGAAAGAAATGCCATGTTTATTAGCAGATCTTCAGCTTGCCCTTCTTCTGCTAAAATGAAGTCTTAGACCACTTTATAGTGCACTTCACAAAAACCACCAATGTGTATAAATCATTGTAAGCAGCTTTTAGCAGAGAGCCGATAACTAAACAGGGCCATGGAGACTGAACTCCCCCTGCAGTTCAAGGAAGGTAGAGGACAGAGGGTTGCCTCTCTCTGTGCTGTGTCTGTGCAGTGAGTAAATAGAGGAGATAGTTTTCAGGAGAGCTTTTATAGGTACAAAAATTCAGCCAGCCACACTTCATCATACTGAACTGATACTGATATTACACTTGCATTCTGAGCAGAGTTAGACAATTGTGCTACTACAGCTAACATTATTCTAATCACAAACAGCAATTCTATGGGAAAGAATGGGTGAGGTTAGGGGAGATTTCCTTATTTGCTTGAACACATCAATCACTTTCAATTGCTCTAGATTGAATATATTCTAGGTGCCACAGCTGCATGTAAATAAATTCCCCGGTGATGTTGAGTCTTAAAGATAATGAATGCAAGGCCTGAGAGAAATCTTGGAGTGGGCTTGGAATCTAGGAGACAGTATTCTAAGAGTGGGTGATATCAGAACCATGCCAAGGGAATGCCCTGCATAAACAGAGGATTCATGGAGATTACAGATGCTCTAGCAAGAGATGAGCAGAAGCTTCAAGGCAACTACAGGTATGTAGCACACTGTTGGAAGCCACAGCAGAAGTTAATTGAGTCTTACTAACAAGGCAGCTGCAGAAAGTTGTACAACTGCGGGGCCTGCTTGGTCTTAAGAACCAAGCTGCTAGCAAGGCATGGGTCCCGAGCAGCCTGACAAATCCGGGACAAGGAGCAATGTGTGCAGTTACCGTTATTCTTTAAATAGAAAGTATCAGGAGTCAAGGTGTAAGCTGATCACCTACGGGTGACTGGACATGATTCAAATCCCTTCCTCGTGAGAAGTGTTGTATAATTGGCCAGGTGCATTACTAGGGACTTGGTGTGGTGGTTAAGTCACCTTTTCCTGGAACATCAGGAACTAGCTCTTCAGAGAGACAGTACGCTGGATATGGCTGATCAATGGTCTCACTCGGCATGGTAAACTTATGACCCAGTAGGCTGAGCAAGTATCGGAGCTGCTAGCCCATGCATATCCATCTGCTCTTCCTCCCTTCAAGATCTTTTGGTCTATAACTAGGGCCCAGCCTGTACCCACCCTACATGCCAACAACGGGGCAACTAACAGCACCCACACAAGGGCCATCCCCTCCCTCTTACTCTCTTGTCTGCCTTTCTCTCTTTCATGACCTCTGCTGAGACATGTCAGAGTATGCTTAGGCAGCCAACTCTGTGGGAACTCCAGCTCTGAAACACCCTCAGGAGAAAAATAGTGGCTGCTCAGCACATACCAGCAGCCCCACCATCCAGCTTTCCCCTCTTCTCCCAGCGTCTCCTGCCTGTTGTGATCAGCTGTTCAGTGGTGTGTAAAAAATGCTGGGGGAAGGGGCAGAGCATGTTTGGTGAGGAGAGAGCCATGAGGGAAGGGTTGGAATAGGCACAGGGCCAGGGGCAGAATGGAACCTGAACACATACACACACTGGGAAAATGAAGATGGTGGCACCGGTGAGAGCGAGTGCACACTGTATGTTCAACGAGCATTTGAACATGCTGTGCACAGTGGGTACTTCATGAGCAAGCACATGGCTGTGTGAGCTGTGCACACCAGGCCCTGCACAGGAACGTATCGTGAATATTGCAAGAGCAGGCTCATGACGGTTTGCCTGACTGTGAGCCGTGAGTGTAGGGCCCTGTGCAAAATGCACAGTAGCCAGCGTTCTCTCTCTATTGTTTGTAGCAGGCTGGGCTGGTGTAAAGCCACTGGTGTTTGTTACCCTCACTCACCCTGTGCTCCTTCCCTGTTACAGGCATGCAGGCCTCATAAATCTTGCCCTGAGAACTGGCTGGGGACAGGGTTGGAGCAGACAGCTGCATGGCTAATTTTAGTTCAATCTGCAGAAGCCAGGCTAGTTTACTCTTGATAGAAAAAGTCACTTTGAAATAACATTTGCCATGTGCTTTAAAACAGACTCAGACATTAGAATTTTATTGGGGGTGACGGGGTTCCAGCCCATTAAAAGCCCCACATTGGGCCAATCACAACTCTCCATCTGAGAAGGGCTGGGCAAAGCTCTGCTTTAAATCAATCACTTCGTCTTTCAGGTCAAATGGGGCGGAAACCTGCTGCAGAATGACACAAAGGGCTTGTTACCATCAGTTGTTGAGAGGGGCTGTCTCCAGCATGTTCCTAATTCCTCATCATGCTGGGGAGGGAGGGACTGATGTTGGGACCTGAATTCCATTCCCCAGCATGGCCGTGTGATGCACCAGGAATGCCCAGGGCTCAGTAACAATACAGTCGTACAATTCACTGAATGTTTTTATACTTCTAAAAATGTTGATTTCACTTTTTCAAGAAAGTCTTGGGTCAGTTCTCATTTGATTTTCTTTACAGGTAGCACCAAACTCTTGGAGCCGGGCACCACTAGAATTTTAGAAACACTTTGGCTCCTGGACTGGTTCTGACCAGTGTACAGGTTAATCTCCCTGATCTGACAACCATGGGACCTGATCGGTCCTGAAGGAGGGAGTTTGTTGAACCAGAGGAGGTCAACACCAGCTCTCTGCCTCCAGTCAACATGGGCTCCTGCCCCAGCAGCCCCATTGCCATCAACCCCACTGTTGCTTCCCTGGCAAGACTCCTGGCCCTGCTGTCACTGGCCCTGCTGTCACCACCACGGCAGAGCTCCTGGCCAGTGAGGCATTCTGGTTCAGGAACATCAATGGTCTGGCATTTCCAGACCAGAGACTCCCGGTTTACAGAGATTCAACCTGTAGCTCAGTTGTAGCTCTGATCTAAACTTGTTCATTCATCCCTATATTTGGCATATTAACTACACTCGGACAGTTCCAAATGAACTCGCTTGTAGCCACTCCCTACCTGACTGTTCTGGTGTGTTTCTTGGTGTACGGAGTGATGACTTTGAAAAGCAACTCCATGGCTCCATTAATGCCCAGCTTGGTTCCCGCAGAAACTGTGACAACAAAAGACAGGCAGTTAGATCCTGAGCAGCAAGCTTGGGTTGCTGGAATTACAGGTAGATCAGTGAAGAGAGGAGAAGCTTCTGGGATTATTAGGAGATTCTCTGGGCTTCCAAAGGGGACTTTTTAACCATTTTACAGATGTAGGTACAGAGGTACATAGAGATCAAAAGTCACTGACTCAAGGGCAGAGCCAAGACTAGAACCCTGGTATTCTAACGCTTAGGCCTCTGGTCATTTGAATACTTCAGAGCTAACCCCTCATTTATAGAAGATATTTCACTTTCTAGAGACAGATTAGGGTTAAATGGAGTCAACCAATCCGCACGTTCGCAGTCAAATGCAGTGACCTATCTGGGAAAGGCTGGCTTTAAAGTTCATCTACAACAATCCCTCGTCAAACCTCCAGTCTCACACAGAATGGGGAGAGCAGGGGAGGTCAGAGCTAAGGGGAGTGAGGGGTTGGAGCAACCCCTCCGTTGCACACCTCACCCTGCTCCCCACTCCACCCCTTCCCAAAGCCCTGACCCTGTTCCATCCTGCATCTTGACCCCTTTTCCCTTCCCCTGAGCAATGCAGTCTGGATTTCAGGGGGCCTGGTGTGGTGGCAACAGGGATTCTCCTGGCCACGTGTGTGATGGGAGCCATAGTGGCCTGGCAACCTGTTCTGCTCCAACTCGCTGTGCCAACCTTCCAGCCCACTGTGCTGCACTTCTCCGTGGCACAGGGAAATAGAGCGCTCTGGGGCTGGAGTGCTCTGCTTCCCACTGCCACTGAGATGCTGCACACAGCCGGCCAGAAAGGTGGCATGGGGGAGGGGAATGGAGCGGAGCAGGCTGCTGGGCTGCTCCAGCTCCCGCTGCTCTCACAGTGAATATGGGGGGGGGGGGGCAACCCCTGCTGTCATTGCACCAGGCCCTGTAATCCCCCGGATCCCTCCCATACATAGAAAGGTTAAAGCAGCTGCCACAGGGCCCCCAAAAGTGCAGGACCAGGGGCAGCCACCCCGATTCATCCTATGGACAGGATGGCTCTGGGGAAAGTTCAGGGGCTGGAGTGAGTGAAGTGGATAGCAGGGGCTCTCTAGGTGAATAGGGATGGCACACAGCCCAAAACAGTTAGGTGCCTCGATAAAGGACAGTTTATTGTCCTAAGCAGGAGGGTGTGGGGCAGGGGAATGAGAAATCTACATCCCATCAGCAGCCAGAGGGAGTCCTGGATGCCTGCCCAAGGCTAGGTTTTTTGGCTGCTTTGTCACTAACTATCCCCCCTCCTTGCCAGAAAGCTGCCAAAGGACCCATCAGTTTATACGGGTCTCAACCAAGTCATCCGGCAGATAGAGAGTATTGGAAGGCTCACTGGCTACTTTCACAATAGCAATCTATTCATCAGGGATAGTGCAGTGTCCACGGCTACTCCCTGCAGACTGGGGGAGGGAGGATACTGCACACAGGGCTAGCAGCACACTCTGGGAAAGGTGCAACCCAGGACAATACGCAGCTACAGTGAGATCTTAACAAGGCTGGGCTGGCTACTTAGACTCCTACCCCCAGGGAGCGTTCAGGGTGTTATATGTTCTTGGGTTCTTTATGGTGCTCCAGTCAAGTAGATGACTTGGGGTATGTCTACACTACCCCGCTAGTTCGAACTAGCGGGGTAATGTATGCATACCGCACTTGCTAATGAAGCCCGGGATTTGAATTTCCCGGGCTTCATTAGCATAAGCGGGGAGTCGCCATTTTTAAATCCCCGCTGCTTCGAACCCCGTGCAGTGCGGCTACACGGGGCTCCATCTAGGTAGTTCGGACTAGGTTCCTATTCCGAACTACCGTTACTCCTCGTGAAACGAGGTGTACCGGTAGTTCAGAATAGGCACCCTAGTCCGAACTACCTAGTTCGAGCCCCGTGTAGCCGCGCTGCACGGGGTTCGAAGCAGCGGGGATTTAAAAATGGCGGCTCCCCGCTTATGCTAATGAAGCCCGGGAAATTCAAATCCCGGGCTTCATTTGCAAGTGCGGTATGCATACATTACCCTCCTAGTTCGAACTAGGAGGGTAGTGTAGACATACCCTTGGAGGGAGGGAAATTCTCCAGTTCTCCACCACGTATGTAAAAGTCTCGGCCTATCTGGGAACAATGCTTGTGTTCTGGCTTCTGCAGATGTGGCACTGAACTAGCAGAGCCAGTGCTGATGTGGGTGGAGCAGGTAGGACACTTTAAGGCACTTGGGTGGGGTTCACCAGGGGAAGTTGTGCAGATCCTAATGATTAGGCCTATGTGGAACAGCACAGTGATGAATTCCCCCTCAGGCTCATTTTTTGAGGTTTACAGGATCTTTCGAAAAAGCCTGCCATTTTCGAAAGAACTGCGTCTAGACCTTTTTTCCAAAAAGCGCCATGATGCGATTATACAAATGAAGTGCAGGATATTTAAATCCCTGCTTCATTTTCACTTTCGAAGTGCCTCGTTTACATCCCTCTGTCGACAGAGGGATGTAGTCAAACATGCCCTAAGGGAAAGGGTTAAAGGCTATAGTGCAGTGGGCTAAAGCCTTTTAATAGGAAAACAGGTGCACTTAATGAGGGCAGAAGGGGCATGGAAAGGGGCTGAGTGTGAAAAACTGCTCTGTAACCTGAAGACACATTTTAACTGCTTGTCTGTGCTTCTGTCTCCATTACACTCACCCCTTCAACACCAGTTTTCACAGGCAGAGGGACTGAATGCTGGGAGCTGGATGCCTTCCTGAGAAATCCCAATTCATGAGGCCAGCTCCTGTGTAAATCTAAGACCTAGAGGGATGTCAGCCAGTAATGTTAAATCTTAGGAGGAAAGATTTGGAAACCTGGATATAAACAGTTTGGCCAGAAGGTGATGTGAGTATATGGTAGGGGTTCAGGGAATATGAAAACCATCTAGAATTATCTGCAGGGGGTAAGTAGCCAGGAGGGAGAGGATACGGTTACGTGAAGCAAAAGGATATAATAGGATTAAAGGAAAATGTGTGCTGCCTCTAAGGAAACATTTCCCCATGAGAAAAAATATCTGAATGCACGGTGGTCTCGTCAGGGAAGAATTAGGAATCCCAGTGCTTGAGTCCCTGAACACTGAAGACTACAAGGGGGAGGATGATCTGGTGGGTACGGCTTCAGGGTTCACTCTGTCACAGGTTCCCCGCATGATCATTTGTCTCTGTGTGCCTGAGTTGCCAGTCTTCATAATGAGGATAGCAACACTGCCCTAACTCACATGGGTGTTGTGAGCATAAATACAGTAAGCTCATATTCTGTAGGAATAGGGGCCATGTGAGTACTCAAGACATCTGGAATAGACTGAAAGGAATGATCTTGCATCATCTGTACTAAATAGTTTTTCCATGGCTATTTTCTATTATAGTATTTATATCTTCTATAGCAGGGCTGGGCAAAACGTGATCTGCGGGAGAGATCCGGCCCGCCAAGCCATCGCATCCAGCCCGCGAGGGCCTCAGCCAGCTCCCGGCCTGCCCTGTCCCCACTCGGCACTCGGTGAAGCCGGCTGCTGCAGGGCCATGTGCTTCTGTGAATGCTGAGAGCCCAGAGGGAAGGGGCAGAGGCTTCTTACACTACTCCTGCCCCCAGTAGCTCCTATTGGACAGTTTCTGACCAGTAGCAGCTGCCTGTTTTCTGGAGAGGCAGCATGTGAAGTGCCTCTCCTTTCTCTTCCCCAGGGCTCACATGGCCCCTGTAGCTGCTATGAGCAGTATAGGGGCATGGAAGGCAGGGACCCTGGTTAAGGAACCTGATAGACTGATGGCTGGGAGCCACCCTGGCAAGGTCTCCCAGCTAGAGCCAGCCTCTGGCACCCCAGGTCCTCCCTCCCCCAACCCTTTTCCCCTCCTACCTCATGTAACCCAAACCTTCTGCACCCCTGCTCCAGCTCCCATACACCTTCCCAGACACTGTATCCCCTCCTACACCCCTCCTCAGGACACAAACCCCTCCCAGACCCTGCACCCCAACCATGGGTGGGCAGGATAGCCTCCATAGGTTGGATCCGGCCTGCCTACCCCTTTGATCTAGAAGGTGGCCACTCTACCATTCCCCTGACCCAAGGCCAATTGAGACTTGGGGACAGGGGAGTGCATGGAGCCTCCTCCCCCCTACCGGGCGTGCGGCACCAGAGGGAACTTCCAGCTGTTTTGAACCCTGGCAGGGTGGGGACGAGGTGCAAAGACTCCACATGCTCCCCTGCCCTCAGGCCAATCAGGGTCTGTGGGTAAGGAATCACGTAAAGTCTCCTGCCCTGCCCCATCTGCCCGAGTCCCCGCCCCTTCTGGGGCAGCCTGTGACCACTCTCTTCTACAGGCTTTGGATGAGAAGGTTCATTGAACCTTATAGGGAAAGATCCCTCTGAGCATTACCCTTCTGTGACGGTGTACCTTGAGCAGAGATCCTATCTAAATGTAGATGCCAATAGACCTGCTTATACATCAGTGGTGGGCAATAACCACCTCACGGGCTATCTTGATTCACCAGGGTTAGCCCCTGATGGGCCACTGCCATTGTATTTACCTGCATCTCCGCATGTATGGGTACTTGCAGCTTCTGTTGGCTACAGATCACTGTTCCTGGCCCAGTCTGTGCCACTTCACACACCACCCAGGAATAGCGATTTACAGCCATTGGGAGCTGGAAGCACCTGTACCTGTGGAGGCACAGGTAAATGAAGCAGTGGTGGCCCACCATTAACCCTGGTGAACCGCTGCTGTCTTATTGCCTACCCCTGTTATCCATGCATGTCCCTATAGCCAATTGGCCATTAACTTGCATTGTAGCAACTGCAAAAAGTGCTCCCACACTTACCAGGATGAGAAATGAAAGGGGGCACTTACTAGTAGAAGCGTAAACCCGCAGGACCCAGAGACAGTGAATGAGATTCAGATGGTGAGTCAGATTTTTCCTCGCCAAGCTCAGTGTCACATCAATGGCCTCCAGATTCTGCACTTTCTGCCCAAACTTCCTGTCTGTGAAAGTAAACAGGAACAAAATGGTGATGGTAAATAAAGTATGGCTTTCAGCAGTGCCTCAGAAATGCTGCATATTGTGGTGTAATCATGCCACATCCTTCAGCAAGATATTTTATATGAAGATAGCAAAGCATTTACAAACAACATTTATTACTAAGGCTTTATAATACACCTGTCAGGGAAATAAATTATTTTTCCTTGTCCGTTTACAGATAGGTAAGATGAGGCACAGAGGCTGGTGATTAGTTCAGCGTCACAGTCTCCATATGCAAAAAACAGCCATGTAATTTTAAATTGAGAGAAACAAGACAGAACTACAGTAAAGTCTCTATAAAAAGAGCTCTCTGTGCATATGTCCTTTATAACATGTGGCATAAAAACTGACTCACAAAATGGCATCTCTTTTTGCAAAAATTGCCAGAAATGGAGAGGTGCAGAACACAGAAAACAAAACCATGAAAATTATATAGCCGCACACATCAGGCCCAAAGTTCAATGAAAGATTCAACAGCAAAGCCTTGACATCCTAGCTGTGTTCCAAATACTGAGACACTGATGACAGATATAACAACGAGTGAAATATGTTTTTGAATGTGAGTTTGGGACACAGAATCCAAGTCACAAGGGAAAGAGCCTTTGTATGTTTCCATATTTTGTATGGGAATCACTGTCCAACTGTATTTTATGAGTAACACAAAATGCTATTCAGGAGCTCAGAATGAACTTCACATACAATCTTTCCAACCTGTCCCTTCTGTCAGAGACACAGGATCCAAAAAGCAGTATACCTATTGCTTGAGCTAAACAATGATCTCCATCATTCTGTCATCAGAAGAATTGCTTTAAAACTGCAGAAATTTGACTTGTTTCAGGAATAATCAGCCTGGGTTTGTTGGGTCTTTTTTTCCCCTATTGGCTCCCTGCAAGCAAGGGCAAAGATGGGCAAGCAGGAGGAAAGAGTTCGGGGGTGCACTGCAGGCCCACCACAGTCCCAGACTGCGCACTGCGGGGGGATCTAGTCGCAGAGTGTTAGCGTTCGTTTAGGGATTGACTTGTTTTTTACTTATTTTAAAGTGGGATTATCTTGATTTGGGGTTTATTGTGACTAAATTGGGGTGATTATTTAGAGGATGAAAGTTAGCAATAATCAACTTGTTAAAATATTTTCACGTTATGTCTACACTGAGAAGGTTTGGCGACCAAGTGCTGATGACATGCAAAAGCAGTCAAAAGTGATAACCGGTCAAACCCAGTGTTCTGCTTCCCATTGTCGACATTACATGGCCACATTGCTAGCTCCCCTCTTGACAGACAGAGCAAAGCAATGTGGGTAAGCATTCCATAGTGCAATGTTGTGGGAAGGCAGTGGCTGATCACTGTGCTTCTTGGGATTCCCTTGTAGTTCGCAGAGCTCTCCGTGCTAAGGAATGTCAAAGAAGCACAGCAATCTCTCCAGCCCTCCCACGGCAGCAGCAGAACAGAAGCATTCTAATGATTTGTTCTTTGTTTTTTTCCCCAAACAGAGCAGCTCACTCAGCTGTCAGATATTTCCTTGAGCTTTGAAAGCGGAGGGACAAATGCCTGGAGGGCAGCAGAGACCACAAAACACTGAGCACAGCCATCAGGGCAGGCATTGTGGGATACTGGAGGTAGCCAATTCTCTCAACAAAACAAACATCAGAGTCCACACTGGCATTTTGTGAAAATAAAAGAACAGGAAAAGACAAAATCTCTTGCAGAGGTAGACATTTTTTATCGCCAAAACTGATTGTTTTTCCCAACAAAAGTCGCATAGTAGTGTCGCACTCTTTCATTGTTTTCTTGACAAAAGGTAGGTTTTGGCTACAAAACATGTCAGTGTAAACAAAGCCTCAGATTACAGACCTGATCTTTACTGTGATCTCTGGCTTTCTATACCCTCCTCCCAATCCCTTTAAGCAGCAATGGCACATCAATACCTCTTTGGCCTACTTTAGCCAATAGGCGAAGCAGAGGTAAAAGAATGCTGTAGTCTGGCTGAGCTGTCTCTGCAGCATTCATCAGAGCCTGCAACAAAGCTTCACTCCCCCCTTTGCTGATCATGTAGTGAATTCGTCGGTCTGTTCCTAAGCACAGAAAATTAAAAAGGAGGGATAGTCAAGAACTTTCCTGTCACAGTGCTTTAAACATAGCAATAAGTGAACATTATATGATTCAGAGGATGCTTATCAAGCCAAAAGAAGCGCAATAAATGACCATTCTCTGTGTTTTTCTTTTCCAAACAATTATAAATATAAAGGCATTTGCAATATTTACATCTGGACTTGGATTTTAACTGTCCCGAGGGTTTGGAGCTGTGGCTCAGGCCAATCTCTGTTCCATATCAAAACCATGTGTGGTGTTGTCTCTTGCTCCAGCTGCTATTATCTATATAAGCCACCACCTGCTGGACCTTTCAGTTTGCATTGAAATAGGCTAGAGAAGAATCAGAAGAGACACTGACAGATTTCAAAGGAGTGTAATGGTGGATGATCTTTCCCTGAATATTGAAATTAAAATAAGTGAAGAAAAGAGTTTCAACAGTGCCTAGGGTAGAGGGATGAATCCTAGGAAAGCCTCCAAACAAAGTAGGTCTCCAGTGAAACCAAATGCTAACTCTCTAGGTCCTATTGTGTCAACAGCTCATAATCCACAGACTTCTTAGGCCAGCTGTGAAGTTTTCGACTGGAAATCAAGGCTGGGAATATTATGGACATCTGTCCATGGAGGGAGAAAGAACTCAAATAATCTATAGTGAATCCATCTGTTTTAGGGTTTCTCAAAGTGACCCACAGACCTGCTTTGAGAGAGCTGCTAGTGGGCCCATGCCACCTTGTTTACCTAAAGGTTCTGTAGCCACAGAGCCTTGTGGTTCCCATTGGCTCTGCATTGCCGTTTCCAGCCAAGGGTAGCTAAGGGAAGTGCCGGCCCAGGCCAGGCTTAAAGGCTTTTTTCACAAACTAGGCAGAATTGATTTAGCAAACACCAGAGAGAGATCTGTGGTCTGTACCCTATTTTAAGGCCACCTACCTTCATTCTACAAGACAGGAAGGATGGTTCAATGGCAGGCGTGTTGTCTGGGGCTCAGGAGACCTTGACTCAATTTCCAGCTCCACTCCAGATTTCCTGCATGCTCTTGGGCAAGTCACTTAGGGTACATCTAGACTGGACAGTTTTTCCGGGATTCCAGAGGTATCCCAGAAAAACTCTGCCACATCCAGGGAACACGTTTGCTCTTCTGCTTTTCTTGCAGAAGAGCAAACATGCTCTTTCGGGGAGCCCTGTATACCTCATTCTACAAGGAATAAGAGCTCAGCTGAAAGAGGAGGCTTTTCCCCCATTTGGCTCCATCTAGATGGGACCAAATGGTAGTAAAGCCTCTTCGGGAAAAGAAATCGGAAAAAATTACACAAATTGTGAAGTGTATTTTGCATAGCTTTTTCTGAAAAAAAAAAACCCCTATAGTGTAGACCTAGCATCAGTCTCTGCGTTTCAGTCCCCCATCTGTAAAATGGGGATAATAGCTCTGCCCTATGTCATAGGGTGTGGGGATTGTAAAGACATTTCAAAGGTTGTGAGGTACTTAGATTCCAAGAAGACCCTACAAGTATCTAAGACAGAGACATTAAGACTTCAGTACTTACCAATGGAGAGAAGGCCTGTGAGAATGCTGAGAACATTAAGGATCATCTCCTTGTCCTGGGAGCTCTGCAAGAGGAACACATTTTCCCATCTTGGTAAATGAACTCAAAATAAAGAGTCAAGGGCTTTACTTTCCAAGACACTCAATGCTATCCAGGGCTGGATATGAATGCAGATGTCTTTGAGGACCAGAGGCATTGCTGTGACGCTTTGATAAAAGGGTACACTTACACTCATATGGGCACTGGGGGTAGCAGGCCTCATGCTAATAATGGGTTTTAATTGCCACTTGGTGTCATAGTAATCATACCAAATACAAAGTGGTGTTTAAAATATGAGGGGTAGGAGTGGGAATGCAGAAACCATTGAGAAACCTCTCCATTTGAGCCAGTCTGCCCAACACTAATTTGCATATTTCCTTACTGCTTTAATTTCGTTCTGTCTATATACTCTTCGACTACATTCTCAAAGCTGATATCATCCCTAACACACAACTTAGTTTAGCATAAACATCGAACCAGCATCTGCAGTATATGAATGACAGCTTTCACAAAGGGAAAAATCCAGGAAGAGGTGAAATTTAGAACTTCAGTCCCTGTGTAACACTTTGGGAATGCTCAGAGATACCACCATTTGCTGCGGATGGAGATGAGGTTGTGTGTTGTTTTTCTAAATTACATTTCTGCATGACCTGGCCACTTTTTCTTTTTCAATTCATGCTTAAAATTCTCAAAGTTGCACAGGATATCATTTTGCTACTGTCAATAGACATTTGAGTATTCTGTATCCAGGGCATCCCTTACCATCATTTGAAGTCCCAGTCCCATCTTTAAATGTTGCTTTGCACCTGTAATGGAATCCCAGAGCCTGGTAACCGGAATTTTGACAATATGAGAGGTTCTTTTGTCATACTTGTAGTGAAAACTAAATTAACATTATCTGGAGTAGATAATACAGATTGCTAATGTAACATGATCCCAAAACAAATCTTGTATTTAAGAGAATGGGATAAATTAACCTGTATATGGGGAGTGGGAAACCAGTGTTTAGGCTAACTCTTACAGTTAGTGGGTGGTGGTATAGCAGACACCCATCTGAATCCTCCTTATGCCAATATATTTCACTACTGAAGAGTGGAGGAGGAATGATTTAGAGGTTATAGTCTGCATTACCATGTATTTATGTTCACTATTATTTTTAACAGGAATTCCTAATGCAATATAAACCTTACTTCATATATCTATCTATATCTGTCTATATCTATCTATAGATATATATATCGCCTATCATTGCTAAGAAACTTCAAGTTCTTTGTGCAAGCCACATATATGTAAAGGAGTCACTCTGTCTCCCACCAAAATCATAATGATATTTTAAAAATATACCTTTCCTCCTGGTAGTTATAGAAACATATCCTACTGTTACACAGGCTTGCTATGGCCATGTGGTTCCATAGCTCAGGGGATTAGGGCATTGGTCTTGTAAACTAGTGGTTGTGAGCACAAATCTCATTGGGGCTTAAGTGGCATTGTTTGACTGGGTCTCTGCCTGGGAGACTCTTGCTTCCATGTCACTTTCTTCTATTTACTCCTTCTGGGGCATCTGGCATTGGCCACTGTCGTAAGACAGGATACTGGGCTAGATGGACCTTTGATCTGACTCACTATGGCCTCTCTTATGTTCTTATCTCTTCAACAACCACTGAAGAGCCTGACATGCTTAATATTTTAGAGCTGCACCGCCCAATAGTTGAAGACAGGAAGAGAATTCCTTATCTAACTAAAACTGCAGTGGAAAAGCTAGCAATCCCAAAGGCAACCTTATATTTGGCCTCTTTGGGAGTTTTATACAGTCTTTAATTACATGATCATCCACTACTTTTTCCACAGGTCCCCTGCTTCATTCAGTGCAGTGGATGATGTCCAGGGAATATATGAGGGTTGTGTGATTAATTATTATAAAACCACTTCATTGGTTGTAGAAGTGGAAGAGTAGTGAATGAGTTGGGGAAAACTGAATTCTATCCTTGCTTCCTCCATACAGATCTTATGTAATGTGGGACAAGTCACTTATTCACAGGGGGCTACTAATAATGTGTACTTCATATTTAGGAGCATTAGCAAGCTTACTTTCCTGGCATTTCCTAACTTTTGAGTGTTTAACTTTGCTGCAACATTAAGAATGATGTTTTAACATAGGGTTTTTTGCATTTAAAAACTGAAAACACATAAAATCCAGCCTATGGAAGGACATTGCCATTGACATTACGGTTGGTCAATAGGATTGGAACATTAAGTAGATTCACCTGACAGTCCTCTGCTATATCCCTTCAACTTTCACTGATCTGAAAGGCCAAAGAAAGGTATCAAACTCAAAGGACTTTATGTCCTGTCCTTCAGGGTGATGAACATCCACAAACTCATGGGTTCCAACTAGAGATGTCAATTCTCATCACCTTTGAAAAAAATCAAACTATACTCTCTGGTTTTGACTTGCTGTCTCTCAGTATCCCTTTACCCTGTAGGTGAATGGACTTCACATTTAGGTTTCAGCAGTGAATTCTTCATTGATTTATGTTCCTATTACACTGGGTTGTTTATTTTAGCTGATTGCATTGTGAGTTTCCTAAGCCATTAACACAAATAGTGATGACACAAGATAGTTTCAACAGGTGTGTGCTTTATCGAGGGACTCAAATGGACAAGAACATGAGGGGCTGGCGGGATAGACATTAAAAATATTGAAATAAGAGCCAGCAGAAACTGCCACACATTATCTGAACATTTATTCTGAATATTTAAACTTGGTTACTGTGTCTATGCTCCTTCTATTTGCTTGCCATCGCTGTTCTAGTAATGGAGTTTTCTGGTTTCTTTTACCACTGGATGACAAATGGAGTCTAACAAAAGTCACCTATTGACCTGAGCTGCTAGTCATAAATTCAGGGTCTTAAGGGTTGTTCCAATTAGGAGGAGAAAGTGGTGAGAGTCAGGTGTCTCTTTGATGCAATTTTGTTTATTTACAAAGAATGCCTTGCTTCTTGGAACATAGGAGGAATCAAATAGTAGAAGACAGTGGCCTTGTTCATAGGTCCAAGACTCCTTCCGCTGGCACCCCAAACCAAAACCACCTGCCTCGAGGCTTCTCTCAGGATCCTTTCCAGACTATGTCTCCTTGACTATGTCTCTCTCTACTCTTTCAGATGCACACATCAAAGCAGTTCCACTGAGCCAAGCCCTAGACCCTGCATTTGAAATCACCTGGGCAACATGACTCAGCGTCTAGTCAAGCTTTTTCACATGCCTGTGTTTTAGGTGCTACTGTTATCCTTTCAGACACTTTAAAATAACTTCTTTACATTCATCTTGAAGGTAATGTGGCAGCCACATCAGCCCCATGACAAGAACATTTAGCCAAATCCATAGCAATAGCAAAACACTCCTTGACTTCACTGGTATCCACACGGCAAACAGTAAGGGTACATCTAGACTGTGGTGCTATTTTGCGATACCAGAAGTATCCCGAAATAGCAATGCCACGTCTTTAAAAGCGCTATTCCAGCATCCCTGTAACCCTCGTTCCACGAGGGTTAAGGGATTAGTAGGAATAGTGCCTTATTTTGAAATTTGGCACTGTCTACACAGCGCCACATTTCAAGATAAGCTCTTTGGATCTATATTCGGAAATTTACGTAGCGCAAATTGCGTAGCTTATTCCAACAGAAGGGTGCTGTCTAGACACACCCTAAAAGTATTGAAGAATATTTGCAAAAAGTAAATATTAAATTCATAATAGTGAGTATTTATGCAAGAAATTGATGTAAAAAGGTTATGTTTATACAATAAGAAAACAAACTATCGCGATTTGTGTCTGATGGAGACAGAAAAAAAATGGTATATTTAGGCTTAGGTTTTCAAAGCTGTCAAAGGCTTTTAATTCCCATTAAAATAAATTCAATTTAATTAATTAGTACTTGCCACAAGCTGTTTGTGAGTAAAGTGCCACCAAACAATTCATTCAAAGAATAGTACTTAGCAAATAATTTTAAATAACAAATACACTTGTGAAAAACACAATCTGTGCCAGGACCATAAAAGATATATAACATAAATTATTCAATACTAATTACTTGCCCAACTCTGGGCAAAATAACGATTATTTTAAAGCAATATGTGATGGCAAGAAAAGGATTCAGATACAGAAAGCAGATAGGACAATTCCTCTCGTTAAATTTGCTGTTCCTCCTGCAACATTTATAGGTGTTTGGTATAACAGATTCACAAAAAATAACCCTTCCCATATGGGATTTTACTGACAGGATTTTGGGTTTAAGCCAAATTCACCCACTGACAACAATCTCTTGCTGTGCTTCATGCCATGCAGATATATGAGGTCTAAATTTAACAAATAAAAAAGTATAATCCTAAACTACTCAGCAACACCCTTACATTTTCAAAGAGTTTTTCATCCTGGTTTCTGCTCAGCACAGCCCCATCTGTCCCTATGAACTATGAGTAGAATACAGTTAAATTCAGGTCCTCCATGAGCATCATCTAACATCAGTTTGGGAATCAACCTCTGAAACCCTATGGCTTTTGTCAGACCCACCAATGGGAAGAAGAGGGCAGCCAAGGGAGCAATCAATCCAGGATTGGGTGATTAAAGGGGTTTGGGGCTCCCAGCTGCTGCTGTTGCTACTACAACCGCAGCAGCAGCCAGAGCCCTGGGCACTTTCAATCTCTGTCAAAGTGCCACTGACACACTCCACACAGGTCTGAGGGCTGGGGTGCACTGCACTCCAGGTAACGTGCAGAACTGGCTGCCTCTGGCCCCACCCTTTCTACCCAAGGCCCTGCCCCTACCACAAGCACAGAGCCACCTCCCACATGTTGGCCAGGGGCCCATGGAAGCCGTTGGCACCCCTGGCTTTTGGTAGCTTTGCAGACGTATGCCACTTGGCCAGGAATAAGCAGGCATAAAAAATACCCCATCATACAGCTGCTGATTTAGGAACAATGAAAAACCATCAGCTACTGACATCAGCTACATAGGACAAATCCAAGAGCTTGTTGCAAATGTTCTGATGGACAGTTCCATTTCTTTGCTCATTTGGTAGTAGCTTAGAACAGGGGTGGGCAATAACCTGCCTGTGGGCTGGAGGCAACTCACCAGGCCTAGCTCATGGCACGCCACCACTGCTTGCAGCACCCATTGACCATGGATCGCCATTCTCAGCCAATGGGACCTGCAGGAATTGGTATTCCAGTTCACACCTCATCCCACAACTCCCATTGGCCAGGAACAGTGATTTGTGGCCAAAGAGAGGTGCAAGCACCAATCCCTGCAGAGGTACAGGTAAATAAAGCAGCAGCAGCCTGCCAGGGGTTAACCCTATTGAACCACTTCCATCTTATTGCCCACCCCATCAACACCCCATAATGGTTGCCTGTTTTGCAACAGTGTCACACTGCTGACTCACATTTAGCTTGTGATTCACTATGAGAACCAGATACTTTTCTGCAGTATTCCTTCCTTGGCAGACATTCCCCATTTTGTATGTGGCCAGTTGATTGTCAGTTCCTAAGTGGAATATTTTGCATTTATCCTTATTGAATTTCATCCTATTTTTGTTAGACCATTTCTCCTGTTCATCCAGATCATTTTGAGTTTTAATCCTATCCCATGAAGCACTTACTACTCCTCCCAGCTTGATATCATCCACAAACTTTATAAGTGTGTTCTCTATTGGCACGTCTACACAGCAGAGCTAAAGCCAAAATAAGCTACATAACTTTAGTTTAATCAATTGCATAGCTTATTTTGGCTTTTGGCGCTGTGTACACAGCAGGAAGTCCAAGTTAAAGCATTCTTCTTCTGACTTCCCTTAGTCCTTGTTAAATTAGGGTTACAGGAGTCAGAGTAAGAAGGCCTCCAGCTCACCATTATTTTGACCTTATGTCAAAATAACCAATTGCTGTGTAGATGTGGACTGTTATTCTGAAATAACATTTCTGTGTAGATATAGCCTATATGATTATCTCAAACACTAAGGGAGATACTGAATAGAACCAACATTGAACTCTATGTAATTTCAATATGCCCTTTCAGATTGACTATGAACCACTGATAACTACTCTTTGGGAACCATTTTCCAACTAGTTATGCACTCACCTTACAATATCTCCATATGGGTTGCATTTTCCTAGTTTGTTTATGTTCTGTTCATGCAAAACAGAATCAAAAGTCTTGCTAAAATCATGATCTACCACATCTACCACTTTTCCTCATGCTTAATTATTTGCTCCATTATTTTTCCAGGTACTGAAGTTAAGGTCATTTTCCTCGGGTTGCTCTTTTCCCCCTTCTATAGAGGGGCACTATATTTTCCTTTTTACCAGTTCTCTGTAATCTCTCCAGTTTTCCATGTCATTTCAAAGATAATCAATAATGAATCAGATATTGCCTCACTCAGATTCTTAAGTATTCTAGGGTAGATTTTACCCAAGCAATTTTTAACTTGTTCATTCCCTATTTTGGCCTCTGATCCTCATTTTCACTAGCATTCACTATGTTAATGTCCAATCATTACTAATGTTTCCTGTCCCCATATTCAGTTCCAGGGATTGTGCAAGAACATAGTGTGTGTTATTCAGGAAGACTGTATGATTATGGTCTAACTTTTGGAGAAGGAATATTGGCCACAGCATCAGGTTATCTCCCATGCCTTCCAAAAAGTGTCATGAGACTTTCAACATCACCTTTGAGAAGCCACCAGAGATGGGATGGTAATCCATCCCACCTGATGGACAGCAGTGAACCAGGCATCCCTCATTTTAGAGCTGAAACAGATTTTGCATGAACTCATCCCTCATGCTGCTCTAGAACCCTCACCACATTTATCCCAAGGGAAGCATTTCACCAAATGAGCCACACTAACACTTGAGAGCATTCATTGTGAGCATGTAAGCATAATAGCTGGAAGAGATGCCCAAAAATAAATCAAGCAGCAGTAATTTATTCTGTATTATATTTACCAATACATATTTTATTTGGAAGAAGAAATACAAAACTGTTTTGTCATTCACAGTAATAATAAACGAATAATGAAAGAAGTCACAATTGCAGGATTGTGAGTGTCTGAATTTCTTTTATTCTCTGATTAAATTAATCAGTAAGCCTAAAGTTGTAAAGCACTAGCACATGCCACAGTTGTACCATCCAAACCCAGATGTGAACATGTCTGAACTCATATCTAGGCAAAATTACTTTTACAAAAATTAACACTATGGAACTGGTGGAAATCATGTGTGTCTGGGAATATGATAAATGTACAAGGAACTGTACCATATAAAATACAATAGATTGCACAAATAGATCACCTTTTACATGAAAGTCACAAAGCCCTTCACAAACATTAAGCCTCATAACCCACACCCTACATCATGAAGTAGGTCACCATCATTACCCTAATTTTACAGATAGGGAAAGGAAGATGAAACAAAAGTCACACAGGCTATGTCTATACAGCAGCAATACTTCAGAATAACTGATGTTATTCTGAAATAACAAAGACCTCATCTGCACAGCAGCCATTATTTTGAAATAATGTTGACCTGGAGGACTTCTTACTCCAACTCCAGTAAAACTCATTTTATGGGGAATAAGGGAAGTCAAAGGAAGAGTATTCTTCCTTTGAATTCATGGTGTGTAGATAACTCCAAAAGACAAATTAAGCTATTTCAACTTCAGCTACACAATTGACATAGCTGAAATTGTGTAGCTTAATTCGACTTTTGCCCTGTAGTGAAGACGTGCTCACGGTGAACTAGTGGACAACCCAGGAAGAGGCTGAGATATATGTTGCAATAAGATGTTGTAAAAGACATTTTATGGTGAAGGAATCCCTAATCTTAATCAAAAACATCTGTTTCACTAGCAGGATTATGGATCATTGCATGTCCCCTTCACTCTTTACTTATTTTTTAAGTACTAATAAAATGCAAAAAGCTAATTGTGTTTTAACAGGGACTTCCTCTCCTGGGATCCATCATTCCTAATCATGAAGTCATGTAGCAGAATGTCACATCTGAAGAGAATCCACATCATGATGCACCATGGTGTGAGCAATGAAGCATTCATTTATTAGTATGATTCAGTATGGCGCTGATTCTGCCATCCTCACTTATATTGAGTAAAACCTTACCCTCCAAGAGGCTCCGTGGCGTCAGTGGGACCCCTCACAGAGTAAGAGCACTACTCAGCATGAGGAAGGATAGTAGAATCCAGCCCTTGTTTCTGGAAAATGACATTCATTCCCACATACAAGGACTATTCACCACTGAATCCACCAACATAGGATATAAATGGTGCACAGACCTTGCTCTGGCCCACTGCATAGCTGTGAATTTCATCTACACCGCTTGAAAGGGTATAGGGGTATTTTACATGTGCAACCCAGAAGCACTATGCCTTGGAGTTGCACTTAACTGCAGTGTTAGGCTGTGTACTAGAATAATTCTGCAGGCTGTCAGTGAAGAGAGGCATTTATTTAAATCCAGATATCTGGAGCAATTAGAACCTGATGCCCTGCAAGTTCCTTGTTTCTTTTTTCCCCTCCTTTTTATAAACAGATGTGTCCTTGTGTAAAAGTTCCTCCTGACACAAGGTTCTTTTGTGTCACTTCCTCCTTCTATTGCTAATGCATCTCTAATAGAGCAATTATTGTATTATGCAGAAGTAGGGGCAAAACACATTATTATATAACCTTAAAATGCTTCTATCAAAGTGGAAGTGGTTTTAAAAAAATCAAAAAACTTTAACATAAATCAAAACACCTGATATTTTGCAAGGGACTTTTAGACTTCTCGTTTATGTTTTTAATGATCTTTCAGTAATTAGTACAGATAATTTCCTCTCAGGGTTAATTTCTAATTCACAATGAGTTGCTTGTGATATTTAAAGACTATGGACGGATTTAATGTTATCATCATTCAGCTCTTCCTTTTCTAATCTATTTTTTACATTTATGCAGAATTATCTTTGTTTAGTGTCATTATTCTGTCTTCACTATTTCATAATAATGTTTTATATGGCTTTGGAGATTCTTGCATAATGATTTATAAGTATATGTGAACTCCTACTGTTTATTTATATTTATTTGATTTATACATGTACGATTACTGTATTTTTAATTATAAAAACTACAGAAATTTTTTTAAAAACTCTTTGGTTCAAATATTAAGTCTTCCCATGACACACTAAGAACTAAGCTCAATAATGGCAGAAAACACAGATATATGGCTGTTGATTTTAATGGTACTGATGAGAAAATAGAAAGAGAAATGCTACTATCTGTGTTCAGAACACTTTATTGAGATTACTCCAGAGAATACACAGTCTTCAAAAAATGGATTTGTGAATTAAAGAAATCTTTGCAAGACATAGTATTTGTCAGAATCCAAGTGGTCCTTGGGATCCATGTAATATTTCCAGGTGTACTTGTTAATAAAACCATAAGACTCAGAGATAACAGCAGTCTATAGCATGGGGCATTTTTAGCCCTCTGGAGACAACCACACAGCAAGTGCCAGTATGTGCTAGTGGAAATAAGCTAGCCATAATGAATAGAAATGAAGCAGTCACTGCAAGGCCTACTGCTGTTTGACTAGATGAGTCAAGGTAAAAGAACAACTATATGCCTTTTCTTGGTTGGTGTTATAATGGTGCTGGCCCTGGATGTGTTCCAAGGGGCAGCCGAAAACTATACCCCTATGGAAATATTCCTTTGCTACATGTTAATCCATTTATCCTTTGCATGCTAGAATAATGATGTGGAGTAAGGAACTTCCTAATAAAGTTCAGCACCCATTCTTTTCTATTGCTTGGTGCCCCGCCATCTGCTCTTATCTAGCCCAGGGTCATTAATGCTTTGTGGAACAACAATGGCAATGTTTGAGGCAGTCAACATTAGCTGCCCCAAACGCCTACCACTTCCAGGGTTAGGACTAGGGGAGACAAATGGTTGCCAACTATCAACAGCATGTCAATTTCCTAGTGCAGATAGACCCTGAAAATGACTAGTCTAATTTTCCTATCCACCCTGAGTAGGGGAAAAAACAAAACCAAATACCATCAATAGATAAAAAGCATTATCATTATATGACCTGAAAGCTAGGTTTCATTGACTTGGAAATCAGATGGGACCACCATTGGTCAAGCACAAATCATGTCAAACCAACCTGATAGCTTTCTTTGATAGGGTAACAAGCTTTATGGATGCAGGTGGGGGAGGAAGTAGTAGATGTGGTATATCTTGAGCTCAGTAAAGAATTTGAAAATGTCTCACATGACCTTCTCATAAACAAACTAAAGAAATGCAACCTAGATGGAGCTGCTATAAGATGAGTGAAAACTGGTTGGAACAGGTCCATTGATGGGGGAGAGGGCAAAGGTGGCAATTGCCCCAGGGACTGGTGATTTTAAAGGGCCTGGGACATAGTTCCCGGTAAGATGCACACCTGCGCGTCCGCACTCAAAAAATTCTTCTCCTGCCCACCTCCTCAGGAGAGCCACACAGCAGCACTCGTGTGGCAGGTGGCTGCTCCAGCAGGCAGGGCTGGCTGAGATGGCGAGGTGAGGGAGCTGCTGAGGTGGGGGTCCGGGATCTGCCACAGCTGCGTGGCAGGGAGGCCTGCTCCACTGGCTGGGACTGCCACATGGCAGGGGTGCGGCTGGGGCCCGCTCTGGTGTGTGGGGCAGGGAATGGGGTGGCCCGGAACAGAACATGCCGCATGGCTGGGGGTGGGGAGGTGGGGTCTGCTCCAGCGGCTGGGAATGGGACATGGTTGCATGGCAGAGAAGGTAGGGGGGTTTCTGCTCCAGAGGCTGGGGAAGTGTGTTGATAAATTGGGTGCCACGATGGCACACATCCAAACCAGCACACATGACCTCAATATTGATGCACAAGCCAAAACTCACTCTGCTCATGGTTGATAAATCTTAGAGGGAACACTGGCCCAGAACTCCGAGCCACCTCTGCTGAGAACAGCCAGAGCTAAAGGGGTTTATTTAGTCTGGAAAAGAGAAGACTAAGATGGGACATGAGAACAATTTTCAAATACATAAAACATTGTTACAGGAGGGAAGGGAGAAAAATTCATCTCCTTAGTCTCTGAGAATAGCATAAGAAGCAATGGGCTTAAATTGAAGTAAGGTAGGTTTAGGCTGGACATTAGGAAAAACTTCCTAAGGGCATGTCTATACTTATTGGAAAATCGACACTCTAGAGGTTGATCTTCTGGCGTTCGATTTAGCGGGTCTCATATAAACCCACTAAATCAAATGCTGCGAGCAGCCCCCAGCGGTGTCTAGTACTCCTCTGTTTGCTCCTATTGGCCTCCTGCAGTGTGGACACCACCAAGGCTCAGTTTAATGTAAGCCAGTTCCAGCTACACATTATTGTAGCTGCAATTGCGTATCTTAAGCTGACCTTCCTGATCTAGTGTAGACCAAGTCTAGCTGTCAAGATAGGTAAACACTAGAATAAATTGACTAGTGAGATTGTGGAATCCCCATCTAGTATTTTTTAAGAGCAGGTAAAACAAGCATGATTCTATGATTATGATCATCTCTAGTCTGACTGTCCTCTACATTACAAACCACAGAACCTCACTTACTGCTGAACTCAGTCCTTATCCTTTCCAAATCATAATGAAGAATACATTCTATTTTGAGGCTGTTTGTGATCTAACAGGTATGACTAGTGATACAAGAAGGGACAATATATATCTGCATTGTTTAAAAACCATTTTTATACAGATTTTGGCAGTGTCTCTTTAAGATCAAACCCTAGTCTCCCTAAGTAGTAAGCCAAGTTGTGGAAGGGTATGAGCTGGATACGTATCTTTGGGACCACTCTATAACAACATCTTTAAAAAATATCTGTGACTCATGCATGAGACATATAGCAACAGAATGCAGACTCCTCCATATAAAAGGGAGAAGGAATTTTTCTGAGCCATTGACACACCAGGTTGGCTATTCACAATAAGCACATTTGCCCTCAGCCCGCACATGTCTGTTCAGCTGGTATTTTATTAGCCTTGTATAAGTGAATGAGATCACCACCAAACTTACACTGGGAAAATGTGAGAGGAGTTAAACTTAGAAATGCCAGCTTGCCTCGCTAGACTAGTTAATACACCCCAAAGATGAGATCTCTGGGTAGTGTGGCTCAGCGGGAACAGCAAAGAAAGAAATGAAAGACAGAATTAAGCTAAGAAGCCACTCTCCTTGGCCTATTGCTGCCTCTCCCTTTGCATGCTTCTGCAAGTAAGGCCTGTACCCAGAGAAAATTGAGGGACAGCATTGGCCTAATATGAACAGACCTAACAAGGCAATGAGCACGAAGTCACTTAACACACCACTCCTCCATCACACTCTCATTCTGTTCATAACCGTACACTTGGGGTGGCTCTGATTGAATTCAGTTCTCTGGACTGAGGATTTACATATGCTCCTAAAACGTGTGAGAATGTGACAGGGTAACAGAAACTGAACTGTGCATCCATCAGCTTCTAAGGAAACACTGCAAAGAGATGTCGCCTATGTGCTGCTCTTACCCCAGTTTATGTCATTTATTGATAGAGTTTCTTCCTACCCACAGTGTGACAGGCTACAGTGGTCCACAATGTAATGCTGTGAGAAGGTAAAAGGGATCCTTGTGCAGAGAATGGATTATCTGCAGAATCCAGAATCCATCTATTGCTCAGCCAATCAGGTCTAATAGAGGATCAGAGATCAACCAATGTCTCTCTGCCCTAGCGCTGAGCAAACACAGTCTTGGTAGGATGACCTGGTCTCTGAGAGGTCTATATTCCAGAGAAAAATTGACAGTGGTTTTTGGCTAATGCTAGAAGCTGGTCCCTGCTGGAGCAGAACTTACTATCTGAATGGAGATACCAGTATAAGGGCAAAGTATTATTCCCTCTCATTTTATCCAGGTCTGTTCTCACTTAAAATTATAAATGGGCATGCCCAGTGTAACAGTGTCCTGAACACTATCGTGACAAGACCAGGACCAATCTTGCCAGTCTCCGCTAGAGATGTGGCCACCCATTTTGCTCAGCCAAGCACTGACAGCCTTCTTTTCAGATGCCCATACTGTATTACCAAATTTACACATAAAGTTGTTCCCCATAGTGGGTGTTTTCAGAACAACTTGCTAGGCAACATTTTCCTTTTTTTAAAGCATACATCTTGTTAATGCACCTGTTCCAGCAGTTGCTCTTGAAAAACCTTTCCATTGGGAGGGAGACAAGCTTCCTAAACCCATTTCAGGGGAGACTATCCCAGATGAACATAGATCAGGTCACATGACCAGTGTCCCCTCTAAGATTTTTCAACCAGGAGCGGAGTGAGTTTTGGCTTGTGCACCAATATTGAGGTCATGTGCGCTGGTTTGGATGTGTGCCACCATAGAACTCAATTTATTAACACACACATGCTCCCAGACACTGGAGCAGTCCCCACCCCACCCCTTCCACTGCCATTCCAGACCACCAGAGCAGACCCCCCCACGGCAGATCCCAGCCCCAGTCACCAGAACAGGCCCCAGCCCCTCCTGCCACAAGGCAGCCCCAGCCACTGAAGTAAGCCTGCCCCCTTGCCATGCAGCTGCAGCAGGTCCTGGACCCCCACCCCAGCGGTTCCCTCACCATGCCATCTCATCCGGCCTCACCCACCAGAGCAGCTGTCTGCCGCGCAGCTCTCCAAAGGAGTTGGGCAGGGGAAGATTTTTGTGTATGGCTGCTCAGGCGAGCATCTTACCAGGAACTACGGTTACATGCATTCCTTATTTTCCATCTCAAACACTGATGCACACTTTTGGAACTTAGCTCCAGGCAAGGACACCCTCAAAATACACAAAAAAAACCCAAAAGGGAATGCTAACCAATACAGAAAAATCTCAGGAGAGTATCTCTCCACAATTCCCTCCAGAAACTGTTCCCATTTGGGTTTATGCTGCTGGTTTATTCCTGGAGGAGCAGAGTCAGTTGGTTCCTGTGACTTCATGAGCTCAGCATTTTAATCACAGGGAAAGGTCAGGTGAACCATTGCCCCTCCTCCCCTTGATCTGCAGCATAGATGAGGGTAGCACTCAGTATGCCAAACAAGCTGCTTAATGGAAGGAAATCTCTCTCATGCTTCCCAGGTTAATCATGAAGGAAAAGAATGGATATAGCTCTATCTTCATTATACTATTAGTGCTGGCTTGCCCTTCTACAGAGAATCTTATGCAGAGATTTTAAAGCATTTTATAGATGTTGAGCCAATATAAATTGTGCTCTGAGTAGAGCTGATAAAAGGTGACTTATCAATATGATTTAGGGTGACAGTCCATATCATTCTCATGAACTAACCTTCCAATCTCTCAGCAAGGCAGATGAGTCCCAGCTTCCTTTGTTGTCCTGATGGGGAAGTGGAAGCATGCAGGTTCAAAAGTTACAGTAGGACTAATAGAAAGGCAAGGCAGGTGGGGTTATATCTTTTATTGGACAAATGTCTGTCTCTGGGGGTACGTCTAGACTACTGGGTTTTGTCGACAGAAGTTTTGTCGACAGTATCTGTCGACAAAACTTCTGTCGACAAAGAGCGTCCAGACACATTGAGTTCTGTCGACAAAGCAAGCTGCTTTGTCGACAGAACCCTGTAGTCTAGACGCAACCCTACAGGCAATAACACCTTCTGTCGACAGAACTCTGTCGACAGAAGGTGTTATGCCTCGTAAAATGAGGTATACCAGCGTCGACAAAACTGCTGAGTTCTGTCGACGTTATGTCGACAGAACTCAGCGGTAGTGTAGACGCTGGTATAGTTTTGTCGACAAAAGTCCACTTTTGTCGACAAAACTCAGTAGTCTAGACACACCCTGGAAGACCTGAGAATGAATCTCAGGACATCTGATTCTCAGTCTCAGGCCTTAGCCAAAAATACATCCTTGTCTTCATTATTCCAAGAATGAGAAAAAAGAGCAAGCCTGGATACAGGAAATAGGGTGAGATTTACCTCCACTTATCCCAGAGATCAAATTTGCACCAAGTTCATTTGAGAACCAGCACCAGTTCTGAAAACTGACAATTAATGGATATGAAAGACCCCTTACAGTAACGACTTGTAGTAAAACACAGCTGTACAGCATCCTCCTTAAGGTTGGTGTTTCAGCAAAAACACACGTTTTGCTGTCAAAGTATCCCTCTGTTGGAAGGGGAGAAACATAGCAAGAGCAGTTATTTCCCTGCAGGACCACATCCGGATTGCCCAGTTTTTCAATTATATTAATCATAAAGGCTTTCCTACCATCATTAATTCCATTTCAACCTACAACACCTCTTTAAAAACCAAGCAGTGCTCTTCCTAAAGAATAGTCTGTGAAGAGAAAACACAGCCAAACCCACTCCCACCCCCACCCCGAAAAGATTAAGGGTTAGCTTTGCCCTCTGAATTTCTTCTCGTGCAGATGCTATTCCATGAATCACTAGCAGGTCTAGAAATGAATGAGTCCATTCTCTTCTCTGCGATATGGCAGTGCCCTTCAGAAGGAGATTCTCCATTATGTCATTCATTCTCTGTCCTCTTTGGGAAACATGGAAGGAGGAGTTAAATGCACTTTATTATAAAACCCAAGAACAAATCTTTGGCTTCCAAGGACACCTTAATTGCCATAAAAGATGGTTACTCTCCTCCAAACAAAGTAGTTCAGAGTAAAGGAATATGGAGCTGCAGAGAACTGTAGGGTGACTAGTTTTCCCTTAATTTAAGTAACATCCTTCATTGTACTAGATCTTTATCACAAAAGCTACAGCTTGACTAACAAGGAATGCCTTCTGCCTTGCTCTTGTACAGATGGGAAATAAGGCCACTCTGCAAGAGGAAAACCTGGCTCCAGACTTCCCCAAAGTTCTGGGTTGTTCAATATTCTGGTTCAGCCCCTTGTAAAGATGGGTTCAGCCTCGAAAATTGGGAAAAAAGATGATGCCAAATTTCCCAAACGGTTCCTGGTACAACAGAGAGGGGAACCCCAACGTTGAAGCCTGCTGCTGGAGAGCTGAAAATGGCAAGGAGGACTCTGAGGCAGAGGGTGATAAGGGCTGGACTTCCCTTAAGCAAGGATCCCCCATCCAGTGCTGGGAGAGGAGAGAAATGGCAGTGGAAGGGGGAGGTGTAGGACACTGTGGGGACACCAGTACTTGGCAATGAGTGAAAGATGCAGATAGATACTGGGTGGCACTCACCTGTGCCAGAAGGGGGCCCCTGTGCAGCAGGGTTGTTCTGGTAGAGGATTCCACCCCCAGAAAAGGGAAGGTCCTGTCTGTCCCTGTGAGGCAGAAGCCTGAGAGGGAAGGGTCAGGGTCAGCCTGCTAGAGTGGCACTAATAGATGGGCTAATGGGGAATACTAGGTCTCAGAAGCCAGTAGGGCTGACAGCCACCACGGGCCTTGGGGCATGGTGTGGGGGAGCCTGGCTCTGTGCCCCCAGAAGAGGCAGGGGCAAGGGCAGAAGGGGTGAGGCTGAAGGCTGTCAGCCCTTAGTGCTGCCCAGACTGCAGTGTGGGCCTCTCCACCCCAACCCTCAGAGCCACACGGAGCATCGCTCCCACAGCAATCCAAAAGGCCTGGGGCTTCGAATACTGCTGCCACCACTGTAGTGGCTGCACCAAGGCCCTTTGAATCTCCAGGCCCCAGAGCAATTGCTCCATTTGCCCCTCCCACCCTCCTAGCAGGCCTGTCTACAGCAGCCAGCAGGCAAGTCTGGGGTATGTGTACACTGCAAAAAATTTTCGGAATAAGCTTTTCCACACACACCAATAAGGGTGTCCACACACACCTTTTTCTGAAAAAGCTTTTTCAGAAAAAGGCTGATTCTTCGTGGAATGAGGTTCACCGCCGTCAGAAAAAGCCCTCCGTTATTTTGACTTTCTGTTGAAATAACTCAATTGCGGTGTGGACGCTAGTATTGTTTTTCTGGAATAACAGCTGTCATTCCGGAAAATCGATGCAGTGTAGATGCACCCTGGGAGCTGGTAAAGTGGAGCAGTGCAGCTGGGTCACCTGCTGCAGGGACTGAGCAGCCCAAGCCCAGAAGGGCTGCAGGAAAGAAAAAGAAGTAAACACACATCCCAAAGGGGCCGGGAGGGGGTGGGTCCAACCTCTCCTGCCAGTTCCAGGCCTCCTGTGTGCCCTTGAAGTACTGGACTCCCCAAACCATGGGGCCTACAGTGGCTGATCCAGTCCGTCCTATGGACAGAATAGCTCAGTCTCCAGTAACTATACTCTCCCACAGAATAAGAACACAGTTGTGCACCTAGTTTACATACACAGTTACCATAAAGTTCTGCGCAAATGCAGCTATCTGCGGATAGCAATTTGTATCCACACACGGCTCTAGTTTACCCAGAGCTGTAGGCAGAGTTAATGCATTTGTATGCACAATTGCATTGACCGTGTCAGGAAATCAGCGTGTCCCATACCTCCCTCAGCCATCCATACCCTCTGGGATAGATTCTGCTTTCATGGCAAGAAGGGGATATAACTCAATCTTGTCTGCTTGAAATTCACATTCCCCCTCATCCCTCTCCACTGGAGGGAATGATGTGTCTGTCATACAAGATGGCTTTGGGCCATGGCTGGAAGCTTTGCTCTACAGCTCATCAAGCTTTTTGTGTAAACAGGTGCACATAGATTATCCATGAGACACACACTTATTAAGAGAAAAGAGATAGGCAGCAGGGAATTGTTGTCTCTCCTGCCGTGGTGAGAAGAATGCAGTCAGGGGATAGAGTCTGGCAAAATGCCCAGGTCCCAAGGCAGCTCCTAGACAAGTAAATACAGCAGAGGATTTTAGACTGGAATTTTGAAAAGGATCCTGAAGGCTGTAAAGACCCTAAACCCCACATACCAACACTTACACCTAGAGGAAGGGGTGTCCCTCTTCTGTGATACATCAGTGAAACTCTGTTCCAGGCAGCAGGTTCTCCTCAGAGTTAGCCATGACCTGCTAACTGTTTAAAAATGGCTGCCTTTGTTTGCATTATGTACTAAGTGGTATTTAACAATTAAAACTCGTCAACACATTTTCTAACATTGCCCAAATCCTCAGTGTAGACAAAGCCAATGAGGTTGGACCAATGTAAGTAACAGAGTTTGGCTAAAGAAACTTAAAAAATGGCAACAAAATATTGGAATACGAATAAGATCACATTATATATAAATGCAGGCAAGATGGTCTACCCAGTCACATATAGTTTTGCATGCTGTTTTATCCATCCTACGATGCTCCACAGAGTTAAATGATAAGCAACGCCTGTGGGGGAAAGAAAATACGAAGCAGAGGGAAAAATTAGAGGTTTTCAGAAGACATGTGACAGTGGAACTGATGTGATTGATGAATATATGTGCTTCTACATATAAGTATACATTACTGTTCCATGCTTCCAGGTGGCTTTAATGTGCCTTTTTATACTATAGACTGATGGAAACTTCAAGCATTGAAATGTTAGCCAATGCTAGAATTAAGGTTGTCCATGCAACTTTAACCAGCCCCCTTGTGTATCTGCATTATGATACATTCTTTTTCCACGGGAATTCTGCCTCATTCCATGCACAGAGTGGATGGTGCTCAGTGAATGAGTAAGCTCTTCAATATTTCATTTTAGTCTCATTGTTCACTGTGGGCCCCATGCAGTATTCATTGTATACATCCAAACCTGGCACTCAATACAGGATTATTAATTTACTCCTGGGCTTTTTAACGGTGCTTTCACTGTAATATTTTAGATCTTTACAGACAATAATGAACTGATCTTACAACTATCTTGGGAGTTAAGATGCTATTGTCTTCCTTATTTTACATATGGGGAACAAAACCACAGAGATTAAAACTAAAAGTGTCAGATAACTCGGGTGATTCAATTCAAGAAGTGTAGGATATAATTTTTCAGAGAATTTAACATGTTAAGAGCACAGCTCTCACTGACCTCAGCTGCAGTCATGAAATCTCAGGAAATCTGCAAATCAAACTGCAGGCTTCTTGGGTTACACAACCAGAAAATGTGGGGAGCACACAATTGGTGAACACGTATGAAATGTCCAATATTAAGGACTTACCCAGAATCCCATTGGAAGTCTATGGCAGAGGCAAGGACAAACAGATTCTACAGGGTAGCATTCAGCTATCTTAACAAAAAGACTGTCCTCTCTCTTCTTTCCATCTTCTGCAACAAGTGAGACAGTGTCGGACAGACAACAGCCTGTTAACTATACAGTCATAATGCATTCCCAAAGCAGAGCCTGTCCTGTGCACTGAATGAGGAACATGTCTCCATGGAAAAAATGGGTCACATAAATGAAGACTGTATCATAACACTTATGCATAAGGGAGGACTGAATTACTTTGCAATTACTTTAATTCTAGCACTCCCTCACTTTTAAGTGTTTGACTTTTCAAGTTTAACATTCTTTTAAGGTAGTAGGGTTTTAAAATATAATCCTTAAATAAGTGTTTTAGGTTCAACAAGTTTGGAAATACTCAGGGCCCAAACTTTCAACTTTACACAAGAAATGGCACCTGCTTCTGATGATGCATCTACACTGCACCGTTATTTTGAGATAATTAGCATTATTTCGAAATAACAATGCGAGTTAATTTTGAAATAATGGTCGGCTTATTCCAACATTTGTAAACCTCATTCTACGACGAATAATGCCTATTGCTACTTCGGAATAACTATTCCAGAATAGTTTATTTTGAAATAAGCATGCAGTGTAGATGTGCCCTGAGCTATGCTTTTCCTTTCCTATGAGGAAGCTTAAATATATCCTTCCTGCAAAGCCTGGTTCTCTTCCATAACACATAGATCTAAACCCTAAGATCTGCAGCTTGCACTGAAGACAGTGGGAGTTGCAGTTGCTCAGGTCTTCTCAGGACTTAGCCCATAGTCAGTACAAAGCCCAGGAACCCCTATTCTTTTCCAACTTGATAAGTCCCGGGAAGATGGAACGGAGAAAAAGCATTCTGCAAAATCCACTGACATTCCTTTTCACTCAAGCAGCAAAGACCTTCCCACTTGATTTAAGGATAACAACACAATTGGCTTGTCAGCCTAACAGCAAAATCGTTCTAAAAAGTCTGCCGTAGGAGTAGGGAGTTTCGAGTATGCAATCAGTGGATCCTATATCTGTTTTCTGCTGGGCAGCACAGTGTCATTTAGACAGGAATCCATCCGCCTGGACACATGCCCAGTGAAATGCTAAATTTTCAACCCCTTTCTTTTTTTAAGTGTAGGAGTTGTGAACCCTGCAATACAGCACAGTGGGGGAGAGTTCAAGCCCAGAGATCTGCCAGCAGCCCCAGCAAGTGCCAGCTGAGCAGGAAATGTGCACTGTGACTGTAACCTTGGGAGGCACGTGAGCACTGTTCTCAGCTGACCTGAGAGAGGGCAGACAGACAATCTGGAATACCTCATGTGACATCCTGCACTGTAACCTAAGCAGGGTGTCACTGCTGAGCCTGACAAGGAGGGAAGAGATGTGAAAGGAGCATCATTTCCTTTCTTGGATAACTAGGTGATAAGAAGGGAAGAGGAGGACGGGCAAGACATGGGGCTGTCGCAGCCTTGAAGATGGAACACAGAACCATTTGCTGCCAATCAGTTCTCCATAGCAGTTTCCCAGTCCTATGGTCTATAAACCCTGGGGGTTCAATGGTTAGAGACCAGGATAACTCCTCAATTTTGTATTGCTCTGGTGAGCTATTTTAATGACCTGTGTGGTTTTTTAGTAAGTCCCCAGACAACCCACCCTGATAATAAGTAAGAGATGGGACTGACTCATTCTCCTAGGAGATTTGGCACTGGTAAATAGCTATAGTATCAAACTTCCCAGCCTGTTTTAGGCAGTACATATATAAGGAAATGTTTATTTAAAGTGTCAGACCACATATAAATAATATGGCAAGGAGCACTAAATAAATCCACTCTTGCTCTCAATACTTCACTGTTTGCAAGAGACAGGATCAGGATGCAGGAAAGGACAAGAAGCCAATGATCAGAGCAGGAAGTGAGAGTCAGCTCTAACAACATCATTTTGAAAGAGCAGAGGCCAGAGAAGGCAGCAGAAGCAGATAGGGATGCAGGCAAGAGATGGTGGAGGAGTAAGAGTCACCGGCAAGGCTAAGCTGAATTCTTAAGAGCTTTGCTTTGCCGTGCAAATGAGGCCTGTAGAGCAGGGTCAGAGGTTTTTTTTTTTTTTTTTTAATCTAATCCTGAAGATGAAGCCTACAAGCAAGCAAAGTTCACATATGACATGGATGCAGGCTGAAACGCATGTCTATTCTGCCATGAGGTTTTCATGACAAAACATAGCTTTACTCCAAAGCTGCTTTAGCTTTAAGCATTGGTACTTTTTATTGCATTTATAACATGCCACATTTCAATGGGCTTTGGCTGTCCTTAGGGGATCATGTTCCCTAATTGCACTGAGAAGGCTTTTTGAAGAGCCCAGCACACATCCTCACCTCTAGTATATCCCATTGTGCCCAGATGCAACATTGCAGTGACTTTGTTTCTCAGATCTCAGAAATGGCCATTTCCTTGGCTCCACCATGGCCAGTCCCAATCAGCATTTTCTCCTGATAACTTCTCGGAGGGTATGTCTACACTACCCTCCTAGTTCGAACTAGGAGGGTAATGTAGGCATACCGCACTTGCTAATGAAGCCCGGGATTTGAATTTCACGAGGAGTAACGGTAGTTCGGAATAGGCACCCTAGTCCGAACTACCTAGTTCGAGCCCCGTGTAGCCGCGCTACACGGGGTTCGAAGCAGCGGGGATTTAAAAATGGCGGCTCCCCGCTTATGCTAATGAAGCCCGGGAAATTCAAATCCCGGGCTTCATTAGCAAGTGCGGTATGCCTACATTACCCCGCTAGTTTGAACTAGCGGGGTAGTGTAGACATACCCTGAGTCATTTCAACCACCACTCTCCTACCAAGCCACATAACAGTTTTTTCCCTTCATGAGGTAACTAAAGATCCAACATAAAGTTCACACATCAGCCCCCTTAGGATTGACTGAAATCCTCTGCTTCCTGGGCCCTGCAGGCATTCTCTTGTTCTGCTTCTTCGCCAGCAGGATCCCTCCACTGCTTCCCTTCACAAAGGACTCACAGGTTACGTCTACACTGCGGTGCTATTTCGGGATACCGGAAGTATCCTGAAATAGCTATTTTGCGCCTTTTGAGCACGCCCATTATTTTGAAATATAACAGGCTTGCTATTCTGACGTCCCTGTAAATCTCATTCCATGAGGGTTAAGGGATATTTCAGATATTGCATAGCACAAATTGCATAGTTTATTTCAAGGTAAGGGTATAGTGTAGAAGCACACATGGGCTATGTCTACATTGGCGGGTTCTTGTGCAAGAACATCTTGTACAAGGGTTCTTGTGCAAGAACTCTTGCGCAAGAACACATCCACACTGCCATATGCTTTTGCACAAAACATCCATGGCTGTGTGGACACTCTCTTATACAAGAAAGCTCTGATGGACATTTTAGCCAGAGGGCTTTCTTGCACAAGAAACCCCTGCCGCGCGTCCACGCTGCCCTCTTGGACAAGAGCTCTTGTACAAGAAAGCTTACACTTGTTAGAAAAGACCATACCTCTTGTGCAAGAATCACTCTCTTACCACGCTTTACTGTAAACCTTCTTGCACAAGAACGGGTGGGCAGTGTGGATGCTCTGCGAAAGAACGGCCATTCTTGCTCAAGAACCCACCAGTGTAGACATAGCATGGAGTATGTCTACACTACCACCCTAGTTCGAACTAGGGTGGTTAATGTAGGCAACCGAAGTTGCAAATGAAGCCCGGGATTTGAATTTCCCGGGCTTCATTTGCATCTTGCCGGGCGCCGCCATTTTTAAATGTCCGCTAGTTCGGACTCCGTGCCCGTGGCTACGCGCGCACAGACTAGGTAGTTCGGATTAGGCTTCCTATTCCGAACTACCGTTACTCCTCGTGGAACAAGGTGTACCAGTAGTTCGGAATAGGAAGCCTAATCCAAACTAACTACTCCATGCCGCGTGTAGACATTTAAAAATGGCGGCGCCCGGAAAGATGCAAATGAAGCCCGGGAAATTCAAATCCTGGGCTTCATTTGCAACTTCGGTTGCCTACATTAACCACCCTAGTTCGACCTAGGGTGGTAGTGTAGACATACCCATGGAGTTTATCTCTGGGGAATCTCCCTGCTCCTTATAGGTACTAAGTGAAGCCACTCCCAATAAACTACTCTTCTCCTTCTAGGTACCTGACTTTCCCAGACTCTTTCTAAAGAGAAATCCCCCTTCTTTACTCCACTTCTGTTCAAATTATGCTTTCCCTGCTTCACCACCGCAGCTGGAATCAGTCTAATTAAGCCCCATTAAACCCAGCTGGAGTGACTAATTAACCTTTGGATTGCCTGCTCAGTGAGGTTGAAGGGTTGTTGCCAAGTTTGAAAGGGTATGTCTACACAGCAAAGTTATTTCAAAATAACAGCAGTTATTACGAAATAACTTTATTAGCATCTACACAGCCAAACCGCTATTTCGAAATTAATTCAAAATAGCGGAGCACTTATTTTGAATTTGGTAAATCTAATTCCATGAGGAATAATGCCAAATTCAAAATAGCTATTTCGAAATAAGTGCTGTGTAGACACTTATATCAAAATAGGGGGCCTTCAGAGTTCCCAGGGTGCCCTGGTGGCCACTCCAGCCTCAACCAAGAACAGTCCTCTCCCTCTCTGGAGCCCTTAAAGGAGTTGACTCGGCCACAGTGCCTGTGCCAGTTCCAAGCCTGCCAGCCCAGAGCCAGCAGTCACTGCCCCTGACCCAGTGGCCCCAAAACATGAGCCAGCAAGCCACTGGCAGCCAGCCCTCCACTGTACCCCAGGATCATGGTCCAGGGTGGAGATCATGGACCTTATTCAGATTTGGGGGGGATGCCCCTAACGTCCATGATCTCCGCACTAGATGGAGGAACGCGGCCGTCTATGGCTTGATAGCTGCCAGCCTGGCCACCAAAGGTCACATGCAAACCAAGGAGCAGTTTTTCATGAAAATCAAGTTCATCCAGCGGGACTCCCCAACCCTGAGCCCTGAGCTTCCCCTCCCCCTTCTTCCCCTTACTTCCCTCTTCCAACTCCCTCCTCCCAGGTTTCCCCCTCCCCCTCCCACCTTCTCTTCTCCCCCTCCCACCTCCTTTCCCCAGTCTCACCAGCATTTCATTCCCCCACCCCCAGTTTTGTTAAATAAAGAGAGTTTGTGGTCATGAAAATACGTGTATTTTATTTGACATCAGGAAGGGGGGTTGGGAGGGTAAATGGAAGGACACGAAGGAGGAATGAGGCACAAGCCCCCAGTGGGGCAGACCAGGGAGGCTCTTAGTTCTCCCCAGAGTGGAAGCTCTCCCTCAGGGCCTCCTGGATACTGACAGCCCCTCAATGGACCTCCCGGATGTCAGCCTGCAGAAAGTGCAGCCAGGCTTGTAGCAACGCATCCATGAGAAGCACCAGAGTGCCCAGGGGCAGCTCTGGCTCCATGTTGCAGAGTGCTGTGGTGTCCCGAGTGAGGGCAACCAGAGCACACAGAGATAAAATGCTCTGCTGTCCCTCATTGAGGTAGGCAAGCAAGCAGGAAAAGCTGAGAACCAGCTGTCCGGGGGGAGGGGGGGTCCCTTTAAGCACAAGCCTCAGATAGCCTCAGGCAGCAGCCACACAAAGTAACTCCAGACCTGATGCTCTGCCAGACCTGGTTCCAGCCGGCCTTAAATGCCATTCATCATCCACTCGGTGTAGACGCGCTATTTTGAAATAGCAAAATGCTATTTCAAAAGGCATTTTGTGTGTAGACGCGTTATTTCAAAATTAACTAATTTCAAATTAACTATTTCGAAATAAGATATTTCGAAATAACGCTGTAGTGTAGACATACCCAAACTGAAGTTAAGTCCAGCTTGCCGCAAAGGACCAGCTAGCCTTTGCCACACAGAAATTAAATTGGTCCCTGGTGAATTTTCTTACAAAGAGTATCTTGCTTCTGTTTTGGTCTGTGATATGATTACATTTTCATGCTCTATGCCATATTATGCTCTGGGGAAAGGGCTCCCTCAGGCTAGGGGTAATGGAGTCTGGGTCAATGTCAGATGAAGAGAGGATTACCTCAGGTTTGGGGGCAAGGATACCTGTGGCCAGTTCCAGATGCAGAAAGAGTATTCTTCACTGGAGCTGGAAATATGCAATCTGTGTCACTGTGAGAGACAGAATGAGAGGACTCCCTCCTTCAAGCTGAAGCTAATAGAACCTGTGTCCATATGGAAAGGTGAGAGGTTTCTCTCCATCTGGGAGTAATGAGGTCAAGAGCTTGTGTTGAATGGGGAAAAGGCTCCCTGGATCTGCCATTAATAAAGTCTGGCCTAGTGCTAGATAATGGAAAGCTCTCTAATTCCTGGGATAAAGATGTCTGTGGAAAAAGACAGTTTTATGGTTTAAAAACAACCAGAACAATACACAATGACTAAAACCTCCTGTGAAACAGCTTTCTGTACATAACAAGCAATTTTTAGTGCCCACTAAAAGAAAAGGAACAGCTATTGACAATTAAGCAGGACACAAAAACAAAGAGACTAGTCTGTGGGAGCTATTCTAGAGAATAACTAAGTGCACAGAGATACCATCAAGAAATGCAAACATCAACACAAGCCATCATTTCTCAGCCCAGTGCTGCCAAAGTAGAGAAATATTTATAGCTATTTTAAGTTCCAGCAATGGTCTTTTTATCACTGGATTCTTGGAGCAGTGCTAGGTGATAGTGTCATTGAGCTACACTGGGGATCATTCCTGGGAGAAAATAAGAACATGCTAGTATTGTAATTCTCATCATGAACTCGTTAGGCTTGTCTTACAGCACCAAATCACAAAATCGTGGAAATGCTGGGCTGCAAGGGACTTTGAGAGGTCATCTAGTCTTGCTCTCTGCACTAAGGCAAGAACAAGTATAGCTAGACCATCCCCGACGTGTTTGTCAAATCCAAGGGTTTTCAAAGTTGGGCCATGGGCCTACCCAGGAGCAGCCTGAGGCCGGCTGCGGCAGCTGGCGCCCCAGGCAGAGCGCGCAATCGGCACCCCCGCCTCCAGGGCCGTCAATGGCCTGACATCATCGGCGGGCACCCCATGAGCCCCCGTGACGTCATCATCGGGTGACCCGGGCAGCGGTGCCCTAGGCGGCAGCCGAGTCCTCCTATAGCCACGGGCCACCCCTGGGCCTACTCAGGTAAGCTGCTGGCAGGCCATGAGATGCTTTATTTAAGCATCCATAGGCATGGAGCCTCACAGCAGCCTGGCCCACACCACTTCCTCCAAGACCTCACCAGTGCCAAACAGAGAGGGACAATTACCTCTTGTGTCTTACATAGGATACTCCTGTTAAAATACCTTAATGATAGAAGCGTTTTTATCAAATGCATCACATTGTTGACTCATATTCAAATTATGATCCCACTATCAGCCACAGACCCTTTTCAGCAGTATTACTGCCTAGCTAATTATTCCCCATTTTGTAAATGTGCCTTTCATTTTTTCTTTCTAAATGAAGTACTTTTGCACTGGTCTGTATGGACTTTCATCTTATTGTTTTCAGACCAATTCTCCAATTTATTCAGATCTCTTTGAATTCTAATCCTGTCTTCCAGAGTGCTTGCAACTCCTTCCCAGGTTGGGATCATCCACAAGTTTAATAAACATACTTTCCATTCAATTATCAACATCATTAATACAAATTTTGAATAGTGCCAGATCAGGACAGACCCTTGTGGGATTTCATTGAATATGCCCTCCCAGACTGGCAGGAAACCATGGATGGCTACACTTTGGGCATGTTTACACAGCAGAGCTAAAGCTGAAATAAGCTACGCAACTTAAGCTACATCAATTGTGTAACTTAAGTCAGAATAGCTTATTTCAGCTTTTGGTGCTGTCTACACCTCAGGAAATCCGACAAAGAGCACATATTAATGTCAGTTATTCCAAAATAACACTGCTGTGCAGATGTACCCTTTGAGTACAGTCCGTCAATCAACTGCGCATCCACCATATAGTAATTTGATCTAGACCGGTGGAGCCCAACTTTTTTTATACCATGGACCGGCAAATATATTCACAGACTTTTGGCGGACCGGTAACATTTTATTTGCACATTTGCATATCTTTATGCAAAAGCATTTGCATAAAATCATTAAGATCAGAGTCTGCAGATACCTATAACACTAAAAATATCTGTTAAAAGAATCCTTTCCTTTCTTTTCTTAAGCTATTAACACCATTTGCATGACTGAAAATATACAATGTAGTATTATTGATAATTGATATGATGATTAATAATAGCATAAATTAAACATTATACTCACACACTTTATTTAATGGGACTTCTGCTGCTGCATCATTTCACACACTTCTTTGAAGTTTACATCATAACTGGTCAAATCCCGCTTCATACGCGTGCACACACGACTGGCTAGGGTGATCTCTCTCTCTCTCTCTCTCTCTCTCTCTCTCTCTCTCTCTCTCACATGCACACAAACACACACACACACACTCACACACACACACACAGATTCGCTGGGAGCTGAGCTCTGCCTTCCGGGGCCACCCCACATGCTGAGGTCTGGCAGGCAGCGGGGGGGTCCAGCTGGTAGAATGCAGGCATCCCTCCCTGCTCTAACCACTAGCCTGCACTTCCCTCCTCTTTGCATAGAGAATGTAGGCAGCTACTGTGCGGCAGCTCAGGGGGCTGGGATCTACCCCAGTCCCAGCCCCCAGAATTGCCGTGAACAAACAGATTCAGCTGGAGAAAGGGGCCTTGAAGAGACATATGACCATATCACCTGATGCTGGCATCCATCTTGGATGCTGCATTTTTCCACAAGAGTAGAGGGGAAGATTATTATTCCCATTATTATTATTCCCATTTTTCCTTCACACTGGGATAGTTTGCTCTTATATGTTTAATAATGTCTCTTTGAAAAACTAACAGCTCTTCTGAACTCTTTTTTTCTGTAGATTTTTTTGCATGGGACCTACAAGTTCTTTGAGTTTGTTAAAGTCTGTTTGTTGTTGAAGTCCGTTGTCCTATTCTGCTGCACTATTTACAGTCATGATGTTTATCATTTAATAATTGTTTACACCCCAGACTAGGGTTGCCAGGTGCCCGATTTTGAACCGGACAGTCCAGTATTTGAGCTTTCTGTTCAGGAAACAAATTGAGAAAATATAAAAGACAAAATATAAATGTCCGATATTTTCTAAATAAGATGTAATGGAGATCGTGATATTATGCCAAGTGTGTTTGGTATTTTTGTTGAAACCATCTGGCAACCCTACCCCAGACCTCGTCCACATTCACAGCTGCAACCAGCTCCTCACTGTCAGTCAAAATCTAGTCCAAAATGGCTGAGCCCAGCCATTGCTTCCTCCACTCACCCATAATGCCAAAATGATGGGCGACCGCAACAAGACTGCTCTTTGCTTTGGTAAGTGAGTTTACAGAACTGAGAACCAATAGCACTGTTTGAGTTTGGGGTATTATGGACAGTCACTGTACTAGTTTTCCATTCACACAGCTCTGTCTTTCTCTGTAGTCCTGACCCACAGCTTTCCATACTATACCCAACCCAGGCCTACACACAACTTTGCCAGAGAACTTCAATTCTGATTTCAGGTAATATCTTTTGTTTTTAATCCAGGACCCATGCTTATTTCCCTTACACCCCTCGATCCTGAGAAGTCACAGAGAATATTAGGACAGTGTCCTTTAGCGAGAATAACAAGAAGAAGGGACATAGTAGAGGTCCAGAAAAAAATGAATGCCACGGGGAAAATAAATTGGGTGTTTCTATTTGTACTTCTTCATAATAAAAGAATGAGGGACATCTATTGGAATTAAAATGAAGACAAGAATTTTTAAATACAGTACATGATTAACCTGTGGAACTCTTTGCCACAAGATACCAAGATGAGACATCGGTGTGATTCATCAAAATATTCATAGTTATATCAGCTTGGATAACACATGTCAACCCTCAAGCTGAAGTATAAATACTAACCATTATAAAGTGTAATTTCAAAAAAACCTGTCTGAAAAGCCTCTGCTGTCCTGTCCTTAGGAGTTTGTACAGCCACTTCTCTAAGGATCGAAGAGCACAGATGATACTGGAATAGATAAACCATTGATCTTATCCCATAAGGAAATTCTTGTGTTTTTAATACAGCACTCTTGCTATTCTAGTTCTGGGACTTGTCTTTGTGCAGGGTTCTGACTCACATAACTAACAAAGGTAGTCTACTTCACAGGTTGCTATTGCCTTCAAAGGTGTTGGGATGTGAGTGAAACAGGCTGCTTACTTGCATCTCATGCATGTTTAAGTATCTTGTTAGTCTGTGACTTGCTTCTATTCAGCTAGTCAGCGAATCACAAAAAAAAGGAATTTTTAAAACTTTGAAAAGTAATTTTTTTGTAGAATTTTTTCTGAATGAAGCACAAAATCTCACCTTACAAAACAGCAAATAGTCCAGCAGCACCTTAGAGACTAATAAACATTATAGATGGCATCATTAGCTTTTGTGAGCACAACCCACTTCTTCAGATTAAATTACAGACTAACCACAGGCTATCCCTCTGAAACTCTCACCTGACCCTCATGATAATGGATGTTTTAGGTTCAACCACTGCACCTAAACTATGTTTGTGAAAAACAAGAGCACAGATTCCCCTGACCAGACCATGCATCGTATCACAGGAATGCCCATGGGTGGAACATTCTGTCCACCTGGGCTGGTGACTCACTCATGCAAATGGTGCAACATCACACAAATATGATAGCAAGTGCTATAAGGTCAAAGAGGTGTGTGTGCCTCTTCCTCCACATTAATCTCTGGTGGAGCCTGACCACAAATGCCAGAAAAAGAAGCACCAAAATCTGCCATTGGCTGAGGCTCCCTACAGTTGTAGGGAGCTGTTTGTATGAGACATCCCCAACCTACTCATGATTCTGCCTGAGGATCTCACACCAACCCCTCTCTCAGTTCTTTTGGGCTCTCTTCTATTATGTACATGCAGCGGACACCAAAACCTGTCTGAAAAGCCTCTGCTGTCCTGTCCTTAGGAGTTTGTACAGCCACTTCTCTAAGGATCGAAGAGCACAGCGTGGACTTGCCCATCTCAGAAAGATCTGCTGTTGCCTTCCCAGCCTGACTCATAGGCGGACAGCTCAGATAGGTCCCATTCTCTTTCTCTTTCTCACACCTTCCTATCCCTGTCGCACACTGGCAGATCCAGGGTCTGAGATGCTGCACTCAAACTAAACTCAGTAATTGATGCAACGCAGCAATCACCAGCATTAATCTCTGGACAGAGTACGTTCATTTTGTGAAAGCTTGCCAGGGCGGGGGAAAGATCAGGGCAGGACTCCTGTGTTCAGATGCCTTTGAAAGAAGGCAGCAGGGAGCTGATCAGCAGCCTCACCCCAGCCAGTCATTGCTTGTCGATTGCAAAGGAAACAAGCTTGACTGTCTGTACCATTAGCTCAAGCTCATCTTACCTGGAGGGTGGAGAGAAGGAGTTGCAAGCCACTGGCTTCTTGTTCTGCCATGCTGATTTCCACTCACAATCTCTGCCTCTCAGCAGCAGACACAATGCAGCTGGAACACAGAGCTGCCAAGCTGCTTTTCTGTGGCCCCAGTCCTGTTTAAGAAACGAAGACGCTAAACACAGATCCCAGATACATGCATGCTGCTACCACTAATAATGACAGCAATGCAACTCTAGACCTCAGCGGGAGAGATAAATGTACCCCCACCCCGCCCCCACCCACCTCCAGACTCTCACATACACTGTGACAGGGAGATTAATTCCTATATAAAGAGTCCTAGGGATTACGCAAAGTGTTCAGAAAAGGTCGGGGTGTTTGGTGTGTGGCAGGGGGAGTCGGGAGGGTGGCAATGACAACAAGAGAAAGGAGAGCCACAAACCTCACAGAAGTGCAGGGAGACGGGAGGGAGTGCTATAGCCCTGGCTTCCTGACAGACATTCCCAGCTGATCTGCTGATCAGTTCCAGAAGGCCCTAAGTGGACACTTGTCTGCCTCTGTCCTAATGAAATTGGAGACACACATACACAGAGATACATTCAGCATTAGCTAGTGCTGACAATGAACTGAAGTGTGGAGATAGTCAAAGGGACAGGGAGAGTGGAATCAGAGGAGCCTCTCTGACATTCTAGGCTTACTCACCAGATCCCTTATCCAGTACATCAAGCAGTCTAGGACACAGAATGTGGTAAGTCTCAAGAATTAAACAGGATTAGTGGACCTTGAGCATCCAGCTCAAACTCGCTATGAGGACTGGTTTGTCCTTTAAATGATCAAACACTCCCTCATATATTGCATACACAACAACAATGCAAACATTAGGGTTGCAACTCCAGCTCTCAAAAGTTAGGAAATTCCAGAAGTAAGGACGGGTTTGCATCTTTATTTTGTCCCCCTTGTGCATATGCCTAATGACAGTCTTTAATTACATGATCACCTTTGCCCCACACAGGATCCCACCCTCATTTGGTGCACAAAAAAGATGGACCTCATTACTACATATGCATATACTGTGATTTTTTTCAAAGGCTTATAAATTGGCCAAATTTGGGCACTTTTTCAAGTGGATGGCTTTGGCAAATTCCCTTGAGTAATTGTTACTCCCTGTGACATTTTCTTTATATGCCCAAGTTTTGCTTCAAAACATGCAATCATTCTTGTTCTCCTAACTTTAATTGCAAAAATTAATCTTTGTCAGCACAAAATGTAAAATTTTGCTTCCTTGAATGTCTGGAGGTTCTCATTCAAAAACTGGGCCAATTCCTGGGGGTTAAACCTGCAAACTTTCTCTGAGTTCATTCTAAAATGGGAACTTTTTTTTGCAATTGTGCAATGTAATGACAAACTTCAAAGTTTGCAATTTTCAGTTCAAATACTGGACGTGCCTTCTGGTATTTATTAAGTCAGACTTGCTTAATCTAAAATACTGTAACATTGATGCACTATTTATATTTTCACTGCATTGAGTCATAGAGTTCTTTATGTATGTAACTTTCATAACATTGGGTTTAATTCTTTTTCTGGTTTGTAAACTTTGCTGAAGTGCAATATGACAATGCTAAGATACAATGTGAATTGTATCTTAAATGGAATTATATCTGTGAATTTATTCCCATACTTGTTAGCGAAGAAACAAGTCAGGACCTTTTTCACTGAATGCCAGCTCTGTGCCATTGACACCCGAGGGAAATATCTATTAGTTATATCATATTAGGGTTCTGATCTTCTGTGTGCTTTCTTTGCTTTCTTCACTTTGGCTATGTCTAGACTGCAAGCCTCTTTCGAAAGAAGCTCTTTCGAAAGATACTTTCGAAAGAGCCTCTTTCGAAAGAAAGCGTCTAGACTGCACGCAGAATTTCGAAAAAGCAAGCCGCTTTTTCGAAAGAAAGCACCCAGGCTGTGTCCAGACTCAGGGGTTTTTTCGAAAAAAGTAGCCTTTTTTCTAAAAAAACCTCACCTGCGTCTAGACTGCAGCCGCGTTCTTTCGAAATTAAATCGAAAGAACGCGGCTTTTCTTTCGATGGCGGTAAACCTCATTTCACGAGGAAGAACGCCTTCTTTCGAAAGTTCCTCTTTCGAAAGAAGGCGTTCTTCAATGTAAATAGGGCTTCTTCGAAAGAGAGCATCCAGACTCACTGGATGCTTTCTTTCGAAAAAGCAAGCCGCTTTTTCGAAAGTTCAACGTGCAGTCTAGACGCTCTCTTTCGAAAGAGGCTTGCAGTCTAGACATAGCCCCAGTGAGTCTGGATGCTCTCTTTCTAAAAAGCCTGTTTGCTTTCAAGAATGCCTTCTTTCGAAAGAGCACTTTCGAAAAAAGGCGTTCTTCCTCGTGGAATTAGGTTTACCACCGTCGAAAGAAAAGCCACATTCTTTTGATTTAATTTCGAAAGAACGCGGCTGCAGTCTAGACGCAGGTGAAGTTTTTTCGAAAAAAGGCTACTTTTTTCGAAAAAACCCCTGAGTCTGGGCACAGCCTTAGAGGTCTTGATGTGCCATCCAGAAGAGGGCAGAAATGATACATACTTTGTGAACCAGTATGATAAATAGGGAGGAACGGTAAAATGGGAAGAGATCCTAGGGAACAGCAATCCCTTCCCCCAATTTAAATTTTTAAGAAACTTTTCTTTATGCCTCTAATCATCTGTATATTGGAACTGGATCAGAAATTTTTAGTCAAAACATTTTTGTCATTTTTGTCAAAACATCTGCGTAGACATGCCAAATTTCAAAATATTCAATTTTGAAATTCAATCAAAATAAGATACGCAATTTGTGTATCGCAAATTGTGTATCTTATTTCGAGTTTAGGGTGCCGTGTAAGTTCACCCTCAGGGTACAGGACATGTAACCACTGAATGACAGTCTGAGGTCATCTCCTTTGCTAAGGCAAAACTCGTGTCTGGCTGAGCTGCACTGACCAGGAACTGCCTACACCTATCCTACAGGCAAACACTTAGCCTAATCCACAAAAACAATACTGCATTTGCTAAATTTTACTGCCCCCTTTTGCAGCCCCTTTGTGCTCATGCACAGGAAGCCATCTAATATGATGCATTCACTTATGTATCATTACACCCACATACTACTTTCACATACCTCTTTATTGTTAATAATTCCCAGGAGAAAAGGTCCCTCAAACCAATAATGACATAACCTACAGAACTCAGCACTGAAAAAAACATACTCGAAGTACACAAGTATCTTTTTCCTTGGGTCATGTTTATATGGGCAGTGGGAAACAGGACTGGAGACATGGATTGAAATCCTACTGTAGCCTTCAGATAAGCAGAACGGTGTCGTGACAGAGTCGCGTGGGTACTCATGGCAGGAACAGCAAGGGTCCTGTAAGCCCATTGACAGCATGAAGACTGAAGGCTACAATGTTGGAGGTGCTGCCATTTGTATTGGAAAGGTGAAATGACAGAGCTCCACCTGTGTGGTAACTGTGCTCTGCCAGTCGGCACTGTACTCCACTCCTTTCATTTCTCTTGATCCCTCACTTTCCCAAGCACAAAGATTTGCACATATCATCCTAAAAAAATGCACTTAGATGCTGCACATCCCAAAGGAATTTGTCTCTGAGAATTAACACTTCTGTCAATTGACTCTCAGAGCCAGATCATGGAGCTTTGTCTCACATCAACAGGGTCCAATAAAATCTAATAACATAATTTTATGCAAGAAACGAGGGGAAAGCAGTGTTCTCAGATGAGTGGAAAGAAATTCAAAAATATTTTTATGAGCACTGCTAGCAGTTCGTGCCATAGAATGATTAATCCATCATCGGGAAATGACTTACGTTCTAATTAAAAACAGCTTAAGGAAGCTGTTTTGCATTGTCTCCTGTTCTGTTCCTAGTGACAATGGGTACCTGTCAGTTGAGCTATGTGAAACTGCTGCGTGAATTTTTAAAAGAAGATGAGAGTGAAGTAGAAAAGTACATCAATGGTCCAGATTCCCTGGGAGCTCCTATTTCCTATTGCACCATATAGACCAAAGGCCCAGGTAGCCTGCGTCCCAGCTCCTCTAGCATCATGTAAATCAGTGTCACAGTAGCCTGGTTTTCTACCTCTTGATGTATTAGAAAAGCCAAGTAGCATTTATTGGCCAATATCCCATCTTACACCAGAGGCCCAGTTCAGCAAAATACTTAAGCACATGTTTATCTTTGATGTCAATAGGACTTAATTAAGTGCTTATAGTTAAGCAGATACATAAGTGTTTGCTGAACCAGGGATATAAAAAGAAGTTGATTAATGGTTTACATAGTCCAATATCAGTCTGGTTTCTGTAATATGCAGGAACAGAAAAAGGCTCTATCTAGGTCACTATCCCATCTCCAAATGCATGAAAGAAAGCAATGCTCCTTCTAATCTGGTATCACACCAAAGGTCATGCAGAACAGACATGTCATGACTCATCTAACTCAGTATGCTATCTTTGGGGTCTACTACCTCTGCCTGACAGTTGTCTTGTCCTCCCTTACAGTATAAAGGAGCTTTAGAAACATTTTCCAAATATGCATTCAAAATCTGTTGTGCTATTGGGGAAGATAGCACCAATGGCAAACTGGAAAATCTTCTCTTCTTTTTAAAATATAATCATGAACTGTTGTTGTTGTTGTTGTTGTTGTTTTCTTATTTCATTTGTATATCATTTGCATCCAGAAGTTCCAAACATAAAAGGCTGCCCTTACTCCAAAGAGCTCTCAGTCAAACTTTAAGACACATGAATATTATGAATAGCAAAAATGTGGAAGGAAAGTTGAAAGTGACAAATCAAACAAACCAAAGGAGTGAATAGGCTAACATTTCTCAGCAGCCCCTACATAGTAGCTTCCTGCCTAACCAGGTCCAGGACATGCATATTTCTGTTTGTACTTCCCACTTCCAGACATTGTACAGACCCTAACTCACCACAAGAGGCCTGAATTAACAGGAAAACCTAGAGACAGGCAAAAGCTGGAGGAGATGTAAACTAGTGGGCAGCTTCTCACACTCATGCTGTGCTTACAAATCACTGTGTATGGGAACCAGATTGCTAAAATTTGCATTGGCATCACTGATGGGTGTTTTGTTTTGAGCCATTTTGGGTTTCAGTGTTAATTTGAGTAAATGAAAATCAAACTCACTACTAGTTTCTTTTCTTAGTTATTAAAATTATTTTAGGAGGATGTATGGAGCAACTTTGAAGCAAAGGGCTAGAAGCTGGGACAGCTGGATTCTCTCTTTGGATTGCCTTTGGTCTCTGTGTGATTCTGGATAAGTCATTTCCTTTTCTGTGTTTCAGTTTCTCCACCTGTCAAATGGGGATAATGAAGCATCCTTCACAGGAGCTTTCTGAAGCTTTAACTAATGCATGTAAAGTGCTTTGAGACGCTCATGCAGAGGGACTATCCAGAAGCCAAGTATTATTGGCAGTAGTACTGCAGTACAATGATACACATTTAAAAATCTCTCTTCGAATTAGAACCTGTGGGAAGTGTTGTGAAGAAAACGACTAGATTTGAGAAAGAATTCCCATGCTGCCTAGAAAGGAACTTAGCGTCTGCTGATTTTTTTTTTTATTAAAGCTGGGAAAATAATACAAAAATATTATATATTTTGTGTGACTTTAAATATAAAAATTTACTTCTGTTATAATCACACCCTCTTGGTGTTTGCTCTCTCAGGGTACATCTACACAGCAAAATTATTTCAAAATAATTTAGTCTGCGCCTACACAGCAGGCAGTTATTTCGAAATAATGTCGAAATACTGTCAAGCTGGAGGACTTCTTACTCCGACTCCTATAACCTTCATTGTACGAGGAGTAAAGGAAGTCAGAGGAAGAGTACTCTATTTCAAAATAAGTGCCGTGTAGACACTCCCAAATTCAAAATAAGCTATTTCAAAATAAGCTACGCAATTGATGTACCTCAATTTGCATAGTTTATTTCAAGTTGAGCCCTGCTGTGTAGACGTACCTATAGTCTTCTATTCAGTATAGTTTTATTATCTTCACAAGAATGGTTTGATAAGATAATTCATACAATTGCATCTAAGAGTATAGCTACACTATAATTAGACACTTCTGGCTGCAGTGTAGACTTCCAGGCTTAAGTTGAAACTCAAGCTTTGGAACCATTTAATGCTCCAGGATCCTAGAGAAGTGTTTCCTGTAAGATGAGTGCTTAGTCAACCACCCAGGAGAGATTCAAATGCTACCCAGCTGATTGGCAGAGTTCATACAGACTTCCACAGCCAGCAGCTTTTGTTTATATTGGTGGTGCACATCTGCACGTGCCTTGGTGCACAAAACACAATTTATTCCACACACGGATGGAAAAAAATATGGAAGGAACATTGTCCTAGAGCCAAGGCTCTAGTATGAGCCCAGACATCTATACTACAATTAAACAGCACCACAGCCCAAACCCTGCAAGCCCAAGTCAACTGACATGGGTCAGCATGTGTTTTTTTATTTCAGTGTAGAAATACCCTAGGAGGTAATTAGCACCTTAAGAGTTAAACACAACCAGTCAGAAAAGACACAATGTCATGCGATTCATATAACCAATGACAACTAAACTTCACATTTCAATTGTATTATATAAAATGCTCACTTCCAGAATTATGAAATATTTAATCAAACAAAGTAAAAATAATGCAAACATCTGAGAAAACCATGATCACCCTCAGGATTCTTTGGGGTGGATCGCCTACTACTTACATCAGTTTTCCTCAAGTGTATCACTTTTGGCTTCAGTGGAGTTACTCCTGATTTACCCTAGCATAAGTGAGAAAAGAATCAGGTTACAAAAAAAATTAAAAGAAAAGTACATTGAATGTAATAAATTATTCCCTCCAAAGTTCTGCCTGAGCTGGTATAAATGTATTTGAAAAAGCTCCATGCTTAAAACACCTTATTATCTGTTCAAGTTTCATGTCAATTAGGCACCCACTTTCCTGTCAGAATTATGTGAATCCAAGATAACAATAGGGATATTATTTCGTTTTCCTCTAAAGTTTCTTCATTACTTACAATTTGTTTTCATTCTTCCTAGCAAGTGTTGTGCAGTAACATATAAAGTAAAATGAAAAGAAAATCTGCTCACCCATGGAGACATAGTTAGAGTCTTATCCCTTTGCATCAATCTCCTGCCGGAAAATGCTGCCACATTGCTGTAGTGAAAGGATGAAAATGAAAATAAAATCACTCCCAGGGACAAGTCATGATGTTGACTCTGATTTTCAAATGTTGATTGAAGTGGGATCTGTAGCAACTGTAAGGGAAAAGTAACATCTGGCTTTGAGACAGACACATTCTGGGTTCCTTGTGCTACCACTACTTAATAATAAGCTGTTGTTATATCAACCATCAGCCCAGGATGGAGAAACCTGCCTTAGCCTAGAGTTGTTTCCCTTCAGAGGTCACTATAATATCTGCCTTGCTGTGTGTTGTTGTTGTATTATGTTCTGTGGAGGAGTAACTGGGGGGGGCATACTTAGATGGCTCATCTTTATGAGATTGACTGGCAAAGCTCTGTGTCTGTGTCTAAACTGCAGGGGTTTTTCGAAAAAAAGTAGCCTTTTTTCGAAAAAACTTCACCTGCATCTAGAGTACAGCTGCGTTCTTTCGAAATTAAATCAAAAGAATGAGGCTTTTCTTTCGATGGTGGTAATCCTCATTTCACAAAGAATAACACCTTTTTTCAAAAGTGTTCTTTCAAAAAAAGGCATTCTTGAATGCAAACAGGGCTTTTTTGAAACAGAGCATCCAGACTGCCTGGGTGCTCTCTTTCGAAAAAGTGGCTCGCTTTGTCAAAAGAAGAGGTTGCAGTCTAGACGCTGTCTTTCGAAAGAGGCTTGTAGTCTAGACATACCCTGTGACAGTACAGGACTGGCACAACAAGGGGTATTGCAGATCAAGACTGCCTTGTATTGGCAAAGCAGGGTATGGACTCAGGACAGGGAGACCAGGGGTATTTTTGTACAGAACCTCTATATCATATGCCTAGCTGTTTTCAGTTTTCCCCTGTGATGCTGCCTGTCCCTTGTTTTCCTGATCATCAAATTCACACTTTTTAAAAACAAATGTTAATAGACTTTAAAAGAGCCCTCATTTTTCCTCCCATCAAGAGACTTGCTAACCCAGAGATTCCTGGACAGCAACAGGAATGATAATAATTGATTTTGCATATGGTACCTGACTACACTCACAAATTTTCATGTGGTCCCTCCAGTCTCTGGAGCCCTTTTGAAATACATATTTGGCAATGTCTTGGAAAATTACAGTTGAGCTGCTGTATCAAATTTGTTTTCCCATTGAAAGAGGCATGTAGGTTCATCCCAACCAGAAACTGGAGAGAAAAGCACTGGGTAGATTTCACACTATTGTGTTTATTCAAAATCAACCTTTTTGTTTCAATAAGCATGTGCTTCCCCAACCTTGACATTTTGTCAAATGATTCTGCAATATATTTTGTTATGATCATGTTCACCTCTGGTTTATGATAAGCCCATTTTAAAAAAAAAAAGCATGTACTGAAATAAGATTTATTTAACCACTTGACTGCTGTCAGATGTTTCCAGAATCCCTCAGATACATACAGATAAATAATACCTGCTCTGTTTAATTCTGCATATGCATGAAAGTCAAATACACTTATCATGTTACTGATTTGTCCAGGTACAGTCAGATAGGAGTCAACTGCTCTACTAATTAATGCTCCATATCCATTCATGTGGGGTACACCTATAGAATCACACTGCTGAATATTCAAGGTGTAGCCAGGTAGGAGGCACCTGCAGAATTCTTGGAATATAGAACCCACATGCTTTGAGGCTCAACATTCCACCTATATCCTAATAGTCCATGATTCAGTGAAATATCCTAACATTCCGTGAAATATTAATGGACAAAAGTAGGTGCAATGTGAAGCGGGCAATTGAATAGTTAAGATTGCAATTCCAAATCATTTATTTTGTCATTTCTACAGACAAAACAAAGGGACTCCTTGTTCCTCCTTTTATGGCTCACCAAATGTTTCTAACACAAATATCACCCATCCCCCCTTATTTCCATAAATTATAGCACTATTTTTCATGTGTTTAAACAACACTCGGAATTCTTCTGCCCTTAATCTCTAGTCCCTTGAACTTTGTGTCATCAGTTGCACTTGTGCAAGGTGCAAAATGCTACCATTCCAATTTAGTTGTATTTTGCATGGGTATAAATGTCAATATAAAATGCAAGACAGTGAAGAATCAGGTTAATTGCGTGTTTTAGGAAATAGACCACACTCTGTCCAGACAAATGCCATGCATGTAACTCTGACTTGCCCATTAACAGGAAGAGACTGCATTGCGTCTGTTTTTCAGTAGTATCCTTTTTTTTACCACACAGACAGATGCACATATATTATGCACAGAAGGCAACGTAAAAACAATTTCTGAAAAGTGAGAAATGTGGGGAAAGGAGAGTGAGAACTCAACCTAAACAGGCAAAGCATTAAGATGCATTATGGGGGTTCACTGATCTCTGTGGGGCTATGTCTAGACTACAAAGTCTTATCAGAAAAACAGCTGTTTTTCAGATAAAACTTGAGTTACATCCACAATGGAAGTGCATTCTTTCAACAGTAAATTGAAAGAACAGAGGAAGTTTTCCAGCATTGGTAATCCTCATTCTGTGAGGAAGAAGCTTTTTTACGAAAAAGCTCTTTCGCAAAAAGGTGTGTGTGGACGCAGAAGAGGGAATTTTTTCAGAAGAAGAGGGAAGAAGAAAAAGCACAGGTACCCTGGTAGCCATTCTGTCCATAGCAATCACTGCTTACATGTGAGATAGCGTCCAGGCAGTCTGGACACTACCTTTCTTGCACAAGAAGCCTGTAGTCTAGACATAGCCTGAGGGAAAAGGTATTGACCACCATCAGAAACCAGATAATGAACTAACTCGTAGAATGCCTGCCAGTTCTGATATGGCATCTTTCAGGTCATAATGCTATTTTTCATTAACATCCCTTTCTCCAAGCACAGTCAGGTTAGCAATCTCTCCTTCTTCCTATGGTTCTTCTGTGATTGCTGTACTCAAGAAAATGAATGAATGGTGTTGGTTTTGTTCTAGTTCACTGCAGAAGGTGAAACTGTGGATACGTCTAGACTACATGCCTCTGTCGCCAGAGGCATGTAGATTAGGCTACCAGACATAGGAAAATGAAGCGGCGATTTAAATAATCACCGCTTCATTTAAATTTACATGGCTGCTGCGCTGAGCCGACAAACAGCTGATTAGCTGTTTGTCAGCTCAGCGCGATAGTCTGGATGCACAGGTGGCGACATCAAAGGTATTTGTCAACCACTCAGGTAAACCTCATCCCAGGATCAGCTGTTTGTCGGCTCAGTGCGGCAGCCATGTAAATTTAAATGAAGCGGCGATTATTTAAATCACCGCTTCATTTTCCTATGTCTGGTAGCCTAATCTACATGCCTCTGGCGACAGAGGCATGGGCTGTGTCTAGACTACATGCCTCTGTCGGCAGAGGCATGTAGATTAGACAGATAGGCAAAGGCAAATGAAGCCGCGATTTAAATGATCGCGGCTTCATTTACATTTACATGGCTGCCGTGCTGAGCCGACAAACAGCTGATCAGCTGTTTGTCGGCTCGCGCACTAGTCTGGACGTTCCCCCTGACGACATCAAAGCCCTTTGTCGGCAGCCCCGGTAAACCTCATTCCATGAGTCTAGACGTACCCTACGTCTCTAGGATCTTCTTGAATTACAATAGAACCATCACACACATTGTCTCCACAGCTCCCTGTCAATGAGCTATGATATGGTTAGTGCAGAGGGGACTGATTTGGATTAATCACTGAGGCTGCAAGTGTCAGTCCTTTTCATATATTCTTTTTTAGTGTTATGCAGAGTAACTCATTAGGGAAAGTGCTCAAGGGATTCTTCAAGGAAATTAGAGGTAAAGAACTTCTAGGCAAACAGGAAACCACTTTAGATCACCAGATGTGTAATCTTGGCCATCACTCTGGTAACACAGCCTGTCCATTGCACTCTGTCCTCAAGCACTTTACCCAATCCAGTTGATGACTCCACCAATGTAAGTCTATTGAATTTTAACAATTGTGTCTCTTTTTAGAGAGTTTGCCTTGGCTGGCTTAGTGCACATCACCCAGATTAATCCTGAGTGCCCTTGACTATCTTCTTGATATATCACAAGCCATGAAAATACCTCCTTCCTGTTTTGATGTAACTGAATTTTTCCAATGAAATCCAAGAGGATTAGAGTAACTTCCTCCTTCACAACGTGGTGTGAGACCGGAAGTGGAGAGTTGATCCTGTCACACTCTCCTTGAACTCTTGCTCTCCCCATATCTCTGTCTCTGTCAGGGCATGTCTACACAATAGAGCTAAACCCGAAATAAGCTACTCAATTTGAGCTATGTCAACTGCATAGCTTAAGTTGAAATAGCTTATTTTGATTTTGGTCATGTCCACATAGCACTTACTTTGAAAGAGAGCACTTTTCCTGAACTTCCGTTACTCCTCATACAATGAGGTTTACAGAAGTCAGGGTAAGAGCCCATTATTTCAAATTTATTTTGAAATAACAGTCTTGCTGTATAGACATGCATTACCTTATTTCAGAATAGCGCAACACTGCTGCATAGACGTGCCCTCAAGGACAACAAAGCTTTCCTGGGTACAAGATCATTTTTTTCCTGTCTTCTGCTGGGCCCACTAGCTTGGATTTCTATGAAGACATCCTGAAGTCTATGATATATTTTTCAGGTCTGGTGGAAGCTCGGAATGCAAGCTCAGAACTGGCTGAGGCTGAGGCTGAGGCTGAATGTTAGTTTATGACCTACTAAATTCAGCAGTTCTACCGATAATGAGGAAGAAGAGAGCATCTCTGAGGATGAAGTAGGAAATGCAATGGGTGGCCAGGTATTTATAATATTAAGCCTTTAAAATTCCACCCATCCTCAGTGGAAGAATGGGGGGTTTCTTTTTGTTTTCTGCATAAAGGAACTCACTGTCATCTAGTGGAATTAACACTTCAGAGAATGAGCTCCTCTCCAGAACAAGACGGAAATTTTAAGGCTGAAGGATTGTACTTGTCCACATTGTGGCTCAACTGAGTGGGAGCAGACAGTGTTCCTAGAGCTTTGGCTTTGGAAACAAAGCAAAAGGACCTCTTATAATGAGGTGTCCTGACTTTCATCTACTCTTTATTTCTCTGAATTACACTCCATATCTTGGTCCAACTATTGTGCAAATAAGTAATTTCTTGAAAACACTCTGGAAGCTGTCCAAAAGAGCTAGTATGTTCTTCCATTTATGCTAACACATAAATACAATAATTAGAGTCATAATAAGTAATAGGACTTGCAGCTCCTACCTCCATCTCAAGAATCCACTTCTCTTACCTTCTCTTAATCTCATCCCTGGACCCCCTTATTTTGAGCGGATTGAAGCATCTCTCAATGCTTGGGGAAGATGACTGACCAAATGCAATCTCATAGGAATTCTTGTGTCAAAGTGCAACCCTGTGAAAAACGGTGTAAGAAAACTGCTCTTAAAAATTAGTGATTCAGTTCCATTTTCATAAGAAAATCCATCAAAGAATATGAATAATGCTTGACATTTGCATAGAACTTGATATTTGCAAAACACTGTGTAAACCGTAATCAACTGAGCCACAAAGCTTGATCTACATGGCTTAGGTAAGTATTATTTTCCCTATCTTATGCTTGGGGAGATTGAGGCAGAGATATTAAGTGACTTGCTAAAGAAACCACAGAAAGTCAATGGAAGACCCTTGAACAGAATTCAGGAGTTCTCCATTCTCAGTACTCTATTTTATGCTGCATGATAGGGGGCGGGCTCCCCCTCAGGCTTACAGCCCTATCATCATCGGGGTTGCTGGCCCCTAGTTAACCCTTAACCACCCGTGCTCTTAGGTCTCTGTGTCCCCAATACAGCCAGTCAATACTCCGGAGCGGCCCGCTGCCGCCCGGGGAGGTCGGACCGCTTGCCCAGTGGTCCGGCCAGAGGGGAAGACAGCCACACCCCATTCCCGGAGTCCCGACTCCGGACCCTGATGCCGCCGGGCGGGTGTCTTCCCCCGACGCTCACCAGCTCTGGCCGCTCACTCGCCGCTCCCCAGCTCCCAAATAGGCCTCCTCCCAGGTCGGCTGTTCCAGCCCTTTTGATTCCCCCGCCGGTCCTGTCTCCGCCTCCTCCAGTCGTGGGGCGATGACGTCACTCCGCGTCTTGCCCTGGTTGGCTCTCTCTTGGGGCTGGCTCCCTCATAATCTCTCCGGCCCCTGGAGATGCGGATCTAGCCAGGGTTGATCGGGCGCCTCTGCCCCCACCTGTCTGGTCGCCTTGGCGGCAGGGTTGGGACTCCCGGCACCTATAAGAGCATGCGGAGTGCGGGGGGTCGGGGCCTCTGTGCCTGCGGAGCCCCGCGCCCCATCACACATCCCCCCTTTAAGTTACTTACAGTCCCGCTGCTCAGCCCTTCCCCTTCTTTCATAACCCTGGAAAAGAAGTCTGTGTTTCCGTGCTTTAGTCTCGGACGATGTTGTATTTCGAATTTCTATGCCTGTAAGGCAAGGTACCAACTCATAACCAGGGGGATGCTTTCTTTCATCGCCTGGCTCCACCGTAAAGGGGCATGGTCGGTCACCAATTTGAAGTAAATAATATCTCAGGGTATGTCTAGTTCGAAGTAGAGTGGTTAATGTAGGCAACCGAAGTTGCAAATGAAGCCTGGGATTTGAATTTCCCGGGTTTCATTTGCATCTTGCCAGGCACCGCCATTTTTAAATGTCCGCTAGTTCGGACTCCGTGCCCGCGGCTACATGCGGCACGGACTAGGTAGTTCGTATTAGGCTTCCTATTCCGAACTACCGTTACTCCTCGTGGAACATACCCCCAGAGTCTCCACTGCCCATTTTGCCGCCAGGGCTTCTTTCTCAATCGTGGCATACCGTTGTTCGCAAGGGAATAGCTTGCGACTTACTGGGTGTTCTTTTCCCTCTAACTGTTGAGTCAGCACCGCTCCAAGGCCCACGGTGGATGCATCAGTCTGTAAGGTAAATTCTTTTGTGAAATCTGGTTGTACTAGGACGGGGGCCTTCATTAAAATTGTCTTCAATCGCTGGAACTCGCGCGCGCACCATCCTGTCCATACTATTTGCTTCGGGTTGCTCTTCTTTGTGAGATCTGTCAATGGAGCGGCCTCTGACGTGAACCTCGGAATAAACTGCCTGTAGTACCCAGCTAGGCCCAAGAATAGCCGGACCTGTTTTTTCATCCGGGGGGGGGGGGGAGATAGTTGGCTAGGGCCTATACCTTACTGGCTAGGGGTCTCAATTGTCCCCTCCCTACCATGAACCCCAGGTAGATCACCTCCCGTTGCCCTATGTGGCATTTTTCCGGGTTCGCTGTCAACCTGGCATGCTGCAGTGCCTCCAGGAATGCTCACAGGTGTTGGAGGTGGTCTTCCCATGATCTACTATACACTATTATATCATCTATGTATGCAGCCGCGTACTGCTGGTGTCCCCTTAGCACGCGGTCAATGAGTCTCTGGAAAGTAGCAGCTGCTCCGTGGAGCCCAAAGGGCATGGTTTTAAAGTGGTAGAGGTCGAAAGGGGTGGAGAAGGCGGTCCTCTCTTGGGAGGCGGGTGTCAGCGGGATTTGCCAATACCCCTTTGTGAGATCTAGCGTGGAAATGTATTGGGCCTGGCCTAGCCGTTCTAAGAGCTCATCCACACGGGGCATGGGATAAGCATCGAACCAGGAATTCGCATTAACTTTTCAGAAGTCGACGCAAAATCGTATGGTCCTGTCTGGTTTTGGGACCAGCACAATGGCACTGCGCCATTCGCTATGCGATTCTTCTATCACCCCTAACCGCAGCATCTTCTGGACCTCCTCCCACATTTTCCTAGGAAGAGGGCGTACTGGTTCCCTCACCCTACATCCGGGTTTGATGGCCACATGGTGGTTAATCAGGTACACCCTGGCACGGCGTTAACCACTGACCTCAACTCCTGGAGTAGGTCTCGTATCTCCTCCCTTTGAGTCGCTGTCAATTCTGGGCCTATATCTACGTCGCAAGTTGATTTCACGTCTCCGGCCCATGGCTCCAGCTCGGTGAGCTGGGACTGAGGATCCAAGAAGAGGCCCTCCCTCGGGTTCCATTTCTTCAGCAGGTTGACATGATAAACCTGAGTGCCCTTTCGCTTCCCCACCAAGCGCACCTCATAGTCCACCGCCCCTACTTTACAAACAACTTCAAAAGGCCCCTGCCACTTAGCCAGTAATTTAGATTTGCAGAACGGGAGAAGGAGGAGGACCCTATCTCCTGGCTTAAACTCCCGGGCCCGCGCATCCCGGTTATAGTAAAAAGTATGCTTGTCCTGTGCCTGCATTAAGTTAACCTTTGCAAACTCCACCAGCTGATGCAGTCTTTCCCTCAAGAGAAGAACATAGGAAACCGTTCCCTGGACTCGGGTTCCCTGGTCCTCCCAGGTTTCCCTTAACAGGTCCAAGATCCCCCGGGGCTGACGTCCATAGAGGAGCTCAAACAGGGAATACCCGGTTGAGGCCTGGGGTACCTCGCGGACAGCAAACAGCAGTGCTGGCAACAACTTATCCCACTCGTGCGGGTCACTCGCCGTGAACCGAAGCATGGCTTTTAGCGTGCGGTTAAAACGCTCCACTAACCCGTCAGTCTGAGGTGATAAACAGGTGCGCAGAGTTTTAATCTGTAATAGGCGGCATAGTTCTGCCATTGGCTTAGAAGAGACATTCGTCCCTTGGTCCGTGAGTATTTCTCGGGGTATCCCTAACTGAGAAAAAATTTTCACTAACTCTCCTGTGAGGGTCTGCGACGTGGTGTTTTTCAAGGGCACCGCCTCGGGATATCAGGTGGCATAGTCTATTAGAACCAATATATGCTGGTGCCCGGCCTTTGACCTCTCGACCGGTCCAACGAGGTAAAATGCGACCCAGTCAAAGGGCACCCCTATCACCGGGAGGGGGACCAGAGGAGCCTTGTTTATCTCCCGCGGTTGGGTGAGCTGGCACTCGGGGCAGGAGTTGCAAAAATCCCTCACTTGCTTATGTATCCTGGGCCAAAAAAATTTGTGGGTTATGCTCTGCAGCGTTTTCTCCCTCCCGAGATGACCCACCCACGGGTTCGAGTGAGCCAGCTCCAATACCTTCCGGCGTCCCACCGCCAGTACTAACAACTGCCTGAGGATACCCCTGCCCTCCGCTGCCTTGGTTACCTGGTAGAGACAGTCCACATGTACCTCGAAAAAGGGCCTTTGTTTTAGCCTTGCGTCTTCATCCCCCCTCGTTGGTCGTCCTGCCGGCTTGCTCCCAGGCCCGTTGTAAGGACGGGTCATTATGCTGTTCCTGGACGAAGTCCCCTTCGGCATCACCCTCTAAGGTCTGGCTCCAGTCCTGTGAGGCATCCGGGCCCATCCCTACATCTCCCGTTTGTTCAGGACTCCTATCTCGGGCCTGCCCAACCTGATGGGCCGCTAGCGCACTCTCCAACCGGTCGGCCTCCTGCTCGTCGGCTGGCCTAGGAGTCCACCCTTCCATTAGTCGCTTGAAGCCCGGCCAATCTCGCCCCAGGAGTACTGGGTATTCTAAATTTTCAGACACGGCCACCTGGCACATCACCTCATCCTGTCCATCAGACAATTTTACCCACGCCGTGGGATAGGGTTTCACGTCCCCATGGATGCACTTCAACCATATAGGTGTTCCTGTTGGCCCTGGGTGAGGGACCAGGGAGGCCAGGATCATGGTTTTCCCACAGCTGGTATCAGCTAGGGCCCAAACCTCCTGCCCTTATACCTTCAGCTGGGCCAGCACTTTCTCATTTTTCCTAGGATGAGCCCTAGGGCCTAGGGCCACCACCCATCCGAATGAACAGTCCATGAATGGGCAGTCCCGGCGGAAATTGCCTTCTTGGCCACACTCATAACATGCACCTCAGCTACCGGTTCCTGACCCCGAAAGGCGTATAGGTTGCTCCTCTCTCGAGGCCTTAACCCCCTTCGCTCCTTCTCCAGGGGGACTATCTAGGGTGGTGGGTCTATAGTCGGGGACCCCCCTTTCGTGCCCTCCATAGGTCTGCCCCCAGCCGCCTCGGGGAACCCGGGCCCGGCCTACTGGTGAGCGTTGTCCTCGCCCTTCCCCTGTCATCTCCCCTGCACCCTCCACGGCCATATAGGCTTCCATTAGGGTGACCACATCCGCTACAGTTGTGGCCTGCTGCCACCTTACCCATTTTCGGGCGTCTGTCGGCAGAATCTGCAGGAATTGTTCTAGCACAATGACATCGACCAACTGACCACTAGTCCGTTTTTCGGGTTTCAGCCATCTCCTACATGCTTCCCGCAACCTCAGGGTGACCGCCCTAGGGCACACCCAGGTGGGGTACCGTTCTTGGCAAAATCTTTGCCTAAATGTCTCGGGGTTCAACCCGATTTGATCTAGGATCGCCTCTTTTACCTTTTAATAATTGAGAACTTCTCACGGATCCAGACTCCTATAGGCTAATTGGGCTGGCCCCGACAAATAGGAGGCCAACAAAGTGGCCCAATGGTCTCCTGGCCAACGGGCTGCCATGGCGATCCTCTCGAATGTCTTGAGGAAGGCCTCCAGGTCATCTTGAGGTCCCATTTTGGTTAGGTGGATAGGTAACTGGGGTACCCCTCCTGTGTTCCCGTCAGCCCCTGGAGCTGCCCTGGCTAATGCAGCCCCTTGTTGGAGCCACATCTCTCTCTGTGCCTGTTGTTGATTGGTCAGTTCTCTAACGAGCTTCCTGCTCCAGCTTCCTGGAGCTTCCAGCCTGCTGCTGAGCAGCCAACTGCTGTAACAGTTGGGTCTGCTGTTGTTGTTGCTGGCGTTGCTGCTCTGCCAGCCACTGCCAGACTTCCTTCATCTACTTTTTTTTTAAACCACCCTTAACCCCAGTGTTTAGGATTACATGCCCACATTCTCCACCATCTGTCAGGGTGCGGGCTCCCCCTCAGGATTACAGCCCTATCAACATTGGGGTTGCCGGCCCCTAGTTAACCCTTTACAACCCATGCTCTTAGGTCTCTGTGCCCCCAATACAGCCAGTCAATACTCCAGAGCGGCCCGCTGCCGCCCGGAGAAGGGGGCGGTCAGACCGCTTGCCCAGTGGTCCGGCTGGAGGGGAGGACAGCCACACCCTGTTCCTGGAGTCCTGACTCCGGACCCTGATGCCGCTGGGCGGGTATCTTCCCCCGACACTCACCGGCTCTGGCCTCTCACTCACCGCTCCCCAGCTCCCAAACAGGCCTCCTCCCACGTCGGCCATTCCAGCCCTTTTGATTCCCCCACCGGTCCTGTCTCCGCCTCCTCCGGTCGCGGGGCGATGAAGTCACTCTGCGTCTCGCCCCAGTTGGCTCTCTCTTGGGGCCGGCTCCCTCGTAATCTCTCCGGCCCCCGGAGACATGGATCTAGCCGGGGTTGATCGGGCGCCTCTGCCCCCACCTGTGTGGCCGCCTTGGCTGCGGGGTTGGGACTCCCAGCACCTATAAGAGTGCATGGAGTGTGGGGGGTCGGGGCCTCCGTGCCTGCGGACCCCCCTCCCCCGATCACACTGCCTCACAAGCAAAGTAAAACCTCAGGAAACCTCTCAATGGTAGTTTGAGTTGGAAGACATGGGAAATCAGTTCCTTCATTTCACTTCTGGGTTTTTCTCACTAGACCTAAAGAGACAGATACAGATTGTGCATTTATCCAATTTTTAGACAACCTGTTTTAATTTATGATGCCTTGACTTTTTATTTAGATATTCCCATCCCTTTATCTTTTGTGGCCAGATATGGAGACAGCCATCATTTTTGAAGACACATTTTTATACCTACACCTGACTGGGTATGAAGTTGGAAGGGGAGGGTAGCTAGATCCAGGGCTTTAGACCCATTTCTTATGGAAATATGACCCACTAGAAATATTTTCTTAAGATTTATCATAAAATGAAGTGTCTAAGTAGTCCAAGGGAAACAATATCTATTTTCCCCTAAGCAGCTGAGGTCAGGAATATCTCCTAAGGCATGCTGTCTACTTCTATTAGGAAAGGGGATGGCCATTTCATATCTGAATTCATCTAGCAAGAAAATTAGGAAGTGTGCACTGCTGTTCTATCAGAAACTCCTGGCCCTTTGCTATGTTAAAGTCAAGCTGTGTAATGCTGCTTCCTTGGAGTGAAAGAGATGGAAGCTGTGTTCATACTGAGTAATAAAGGAAATTGAGAGATTAGTGGAGAGGTCCATGATTCTATTCCCAGAGCTTTATGGAGCAGAGTTGATGTCTTTATATAGGTACCTGTGGCTTAGATATAGCCTCCCTGAGGCCCAGGTGCGAGTCAAGGAACATGAAAGACCAATGGCTCTGCAGTGAAGGAATAAGGAATAGGAATTTACCAATAAGCTGTCTTCCACTTCCACCCCCACCCTGGAAATGGCTGTTTCTCTGCTCTAGTCATTAACCTGAGGACATGAGGGTCCACTCAACTATTTTACTTTTGCTTGGGGTGATTGGGGAAAGTGGTGACATGATCCAAAACATATTCTTCCTCCTACCTTGATTAGAAAAAAAATGCATGTGCTGGCTCTTTATAAAGGAAGCCTTCATTTCATTAAAATTTAATTATTGGTTTAATTAAAATGGGAGCACAGCAGTCTGAGATGTGTACATTTTTTTATGGCTGAAGGAGATTGTAAAGTCCTCATTCATTTCACATTGTAGTTTCTGAGACAAATTGGGCTGCCTTTTTTATAGACCAATTCTCAGGGCTGCTTTGAAATGGATCCCAGAGCCATTCATACAGATTAATTCAAGCAATGAATCAGATCCTGTTCATTGGCTGCCTTTCAGGACATAGAGCGGATGCACTGGATGCCCTGTGGAATGGGTTTGAGCACTGGCAGGACTCTCTGAATGAGTAATTAATCCTTATCCAGGCTTTTTTTTTTTAATTTTGCTTTATTCTATTTACATTGCAAAGTGAAGTTAGTCTTAGTGAAAAGCGTCACGCTGACAGCCCCAGAGAGACTGATGATTGGTCTGCTATGCCCAGGGAAATGTAGAGACCAGGAAAACTGCCCCCGCACTGACCTTCCAATAGGATTGAGAAATCAGTCCAGTCTCCAAGGCCTGTTCCATGTTTGACTTCTTACCAGTATGGGGAAAATTTGTGCTACAGGTGGAAATGGTTTTGGTGATGTGAACACACCCACCTGCAGGAACCAGGCTGAGACACAGACCACCAGTCATTTCACATGGGAGCCACAGCTATTAGATAGCTATGATATGCAGGCCTTGACCCAGGCTGGATTTCACCTGACTCTGAGGTATGAAGTTCAGTACTCTGTCACAATCCCTGAACCATCCATTCCTAGATCTTTCTGTGTCATCCACTTTCCTCTTTGTGCCAGTGAAGAGAGAGCCAATGCCCTATATTTTGAAGTTTCTGGTTCCTTTGATCAATATGGTTCACACAATCCTCTGGATGATCAACACCTTGGGGATCCCCATATTGACCCATAAAAGCCCCTTCTCTTTGGGGAAGTAAATGCACCCTGAGGTGCTTTTGGGATGCCGACTTCTAGATAGTACAATGGTAGGCACCTCAGAATAAAGTCTCAGGGTATGTCTACACTGCCTCCTCGTGAGGTGTAACGGTAGTTCGAATTAGAGAGCCTAATTAGAACTACCTACTCCGTGCTGCGTGTAGCCGCGGGCAGAGTCCGCACTAACGGGGATTTAAAAATGGCGGCGCCCAGCAAGATGCAAATGAAGCCCGGGATATTTAAATCCCAGGCTTCATTTGCAACGTTTGAACTACGGTGGCAGTGTAGACATACCCTTAAATAGCTAAACTGATGGCTCCTGCCAGCCAGGTGTTCAGAATTTATGAGCTGCACAACACAAAGCAAGGCTGGCACAGAAAGCAAAGGAGAACTTTTGAGAACTAAAAAAGAGCAAATATTTTAAAACTAGTAGTTCCAGGTGAATTTATTCTGTCTCCTTCATTTGCAATCAGATCCTAGACAACCACTTACATCCCTATAGAGTTCTGAGATCAGAGTCCAGAGAAAGTGAAGTGAAACAGACTCTCAGATGAGAGAGTGACCTTCCAAACCTTGATGTGAACACCTACACTGACCTTCTGTCATCCTTCCAGTCCCAGCCGCTGACACTAAAAAGTGGATGGAGGCAAAGGGCAGGGCTGGAGAAAGAGCATAACATGTTCAAAGTCGATTTCCACTGGGAATCTTTAATTTTCAGGCATGCTGTATGCACTACTTTTTACAGCACATCTCTCCCTCACTCTCTCTGAAGTAGAACCTGCATGTTGGCCATTTAATGAGTGACTTTCACCTTTTAATGTGGAAATTTTACATTGGGAGTGGCTTCATTTTCAGAGCTCCCATCGACTTCCATGGGAGTTCTGGTGCTCAGGTCCTTTGTAATATCAGATGCTCTGTTCTGTTCTTATGCTATCACATGTACTCCTTGGAGTGAGCATTACCAGCAGGTGAGAGAAGAGAAAGAAAGACTCCTGCATTCTGTCTTTGTCTCTTCCACTTACTCACTATGGGTGCATCTACACTTCACCCTTACCTCGAAATAAGTGCTATTCTGAAATGTTCCTTTGCCCTCGTGGGATGCCAGAATAGTGTACTGGTTATTTCAAAATCTATTTCAAAATAACAGGGTGCTTTAAAGATGTGGAATAGCTATTTCGGAATACTTCTGGTATGATGTTGCCTCTGTGTAGATGTTGCCTCTGTGGCCTTGGATTAGGAGTATCAATTGCCTGTGCCTTTGTTTCCCCATCTGGAACACTAAGAGGAAATTATGAAACTTGGCCACTTTGAACTCCTCAGATAAAAGGTGTCCTGTAAGTAGAAACATACTTATATATTACTGGGAAATGCAGCTATAATAAAAAGTGCCCATTACTTACTGTTTAGCTGCAGTATTTGTGTTTATGTCAGCAGTTTAAAATCAATGATCAACTCTAATCAGAGAACAAGAGAAAGACTCTGATCTGAGCAAGAAAACCAAATATACCCATCATAGCCTGACTGAGTGAGAGTGTAAAGCTGCTGCAAACATCCCCAGCTGTTCATTCAGGGTGTATCTACACTGCACTCAGAGCTTGAAATAAGCTATGCAATTTGAGCTATGCAAATTGTGTGGCTTATTTTGAGTTAATTTTGAAATGGAATATTTTGAAATTTGGCACTGTCTACATACCACTTATTTCAAAATAAATTGCTATTCTCAAACATTCCTTACTCCTTGTGGAAGAGGTTTACAGAGATGTCAGAATAGCGAACCCGTTATATTTTGAAATAACTGGAATGCTCAAAAGACGTAGAATAGCTCTTTCGGAATACCGGAGGTATCCCGATATAGTGCTGCAGTGTAGACGTTGCCTCATGGAGGAAAATCCAGGCTGCAAAAAACATTTTTGCCTCTCCTTCCCTTGTGTCCAACAGACTAGCAACTAGCACCCTGGGAAGTGACCAGAGAGCAGAAAAGCTTGCAGTGATACTCCTGCTGCAAGACTAATCTGCAGAGAGCTGTCAGACTTCCCAGCTGCAGGTAGCCACCCATTACGGTGAGCTGCTGTGCCAAGCCTCCCCAACTGCTTTTCAAAGTCAGATAAAGCCTCCGTGTATTGTGTGTGACAGCAGCACAGCCCGGAGAATTTCTCTGAACACATGGAGTTTTTGAAGTGAGACCTGTCTTGTTTCATTTGATCTGGAAGCATAGAAGTTAGTGAACAACGGGCATGTGGAGAAGTAATTATCTATCTATCTATCTATCTATCTATCTATCTATCTATCTATCTATCTATCTATCTATCTATCCACCTTGAGATACCTCTCAATTTGGTATCTGATCTCTTGACTAGAGTACACCTTCTCACTCTCTCTCCAAAACAGACCAACCCAATATTTTGTAATATGTATAGGAGGTGGGAATGAAGGTGCAAGTTATACGCATTGGAGGAAAGGATGCAGTGGGAAGATGAACTATCTCTCCAGGGATGATCTTACATTTCTTTTCAGAGCCTTTGATTCTCAAGCATGCCAAAGTGCTTTTCAGTACAGGAATTGTACACTACTTGCTGAAATGCCTCTGGAATGGAACACAGAAGTACTTAACAGTGCTGAAAAATTACACAACTAGTTGTAAGGCAAGAAGTGAAGGAGAAGAGAATTGAAACCACAGAAGGAATTTTAGGTAGACAGAATGTAATTATCCACATTCAGATTTAGTGTCCTGTTTAACTCATGAGGACTGACAATATCACAGACAGTGGTGGTTTAGGCTCTGTGTCTACTCTAATACCTATACACTTGTCCATACATGTAGTTGTGCCATAACTCCTAGGGTATGTCTAGACTACATGCCTCTGCCGACAGAGGCAAGTAAAATGGGATACCGGACATAGTCAATGAAGCGGGGATTTAAATATCCCCAGCTTCATTAAAATAAAAATGGCTGCCACGCTATGCCAGCTCAGCTGATCGTTGGCTCCTGTAAACTTCATTTCACGAGGCATAAGGGAGCAGTCGACAAAGGCTTCCCTTGTCGACCGATCCACATCTTGACTCTCGCGCTGTGCCAACCGTCAGCTGAGCCAGCACAGCGCGGTGGCCGTTTTTATTTTAATGAAGCCAGGGATATTTAAATCCCCGCTTCATTGACTATGTCGGGTAGCCTATTTTACATACCTCTGTCAGCAGAAGCATGTAGTCTAGAAATACCCCTAGATACAGGAAAGAGGCAGTAAAAAGTCATCAGAGCCATATTTTTTGTTGTTTCCCAGTTATACTGAGCATAATAGAATCAAGGATCTGTAAACAGCTCCCTGTTTTTTGTTCAGTGCTGTATATCTGAGTCATCTGAGAATCCTAAAGAAAGAAGAGCAGAACAAGAATATGCCCCACAATCTCAATAGGGAGAGCTGTGGCTTAGTTCTGAATACCAGAGCTTGAGTCTAGTCAGTTGACAGGCTTAGTAGATTGAGCCAATATCCCTCTCAATCAGGCTGGAGAAGCAAACAAGCCTCTTAACGTTAACATTATCATTTGCATGCACTAGAGTGGATGCTTCATTTTGCTGTGCTGCTGCCTGCCACTATACTTGGCAGAACTTGTCGAAGAATTTCTGCCAAAACTGTTATGCTGGAAAATGGTTTGGGATTTTTTTTTCCAAAAAAGGTTTTCACAGAAAGTGCTTTGGGTGGAAATGTTAAATTTTTGTGAAAAAAATAAATGCTCCAAACCAAAAATATTTGGATTCAGCCATTCTGCCATGGTGCCTCATGGGAATTATAGTTTAGTTTCTTCACCTCAATATTCTCTTTGGATGGGGTTTCTTGACTACAGCTCTGAAGACACAACACAGACAATGATTCCCAAGATGCAACCATCTCTCCTCACTGAGATAGTGGTGCATTATGGGAGCTGAAGTCCAGCAAGTGATTCCAGCCTATAAAGAAGAGCATGAAGCACCCAAATGGCAACTCCAATGATTCATCCTACCAGCACTGAAATATTTGAAGGGGGGGGTTAATTTTATTTTTTTCCCAACAAATGTCAAAATTTTCCCATCTGGTTTAGTGGTCACCAAAATTCAATTTCAGACTGTTTCTCGATAGCAGTTTACAGCCACACTGAGATTAGATTGTCACCCCTGAGGTACAAAAAATGGGACATCTAGGATGATCCTGAGACCATCAAACTGGATAGCTTGCGGTATGTACTCAGCACTTTTACAGATTTCTCAGGACAACTCCCTCAAAAGAAGGGCTATCCTGGGAAAAGCTGGGTACTTGGCAATTCTAGCTGGGTTGACTATGTGTCAAAACTGTCCTTAAGCATATCAAGTTAGAGAAGGAAAGAGACATCCTGAGAATGAGAAATTCAACTGCAGGCCACAGACCTATACATTGTGCAAAAGGGGTGGAACTTCTATAAGATCTGGTAGCCATGTGCTAGAGCTAAGAAACAGGGCTGGGCCAAAATCCCTTCTCAATTACATTGGTGTAGCCTCATAAATCAGGGGTGGGGCACCTCTGGCCCATGAGCCAGATCTGGATCCCTGCTTAATTTCATCTGGCCCATGGCAAGTCTCTGCACAGTAGTGCAGAAACTCTAATCCTTGGCTCCCCCCACTTGGCTGATGCTGCAAGCTCTGGCTTGCGGGATCAGAGAAGTTCTGCATGCTACAACTTGCTGTCCTCACTTGCAAGCACTGCTCTACAGGCCAGGCACTGCAACCTGTGGGAGCTTCAGGGGTGGTGCCTGCAGGCGAGGACAGCACACGGAGCCACCTGCCCACGGTCACAGGGACATACTAGCTGCTTCTGGTAGTGACGCAGGTGTTACCTAAAGTATAATGTGCAGAAATAATCAGAGAGATGGGGAAAAGAAGAAAGCTAAAAAATATGAAACCCCTTTCCCAGAAATGCAGACATTTATCAGGTATCTATTCACTCTGTGGACTAGACCCCATTTTAATGTGGCACAACATGAAATAAAGAGGAAACAGGTAAGAATGGTGAAAACAAGGACATCTGTATTGAGGGATAAGATTCAATAAAAGGAATGGAGTGAAACCACATAAAAAAATCAATAGCTCCTACAATAACCAGTTAACTAACAACAATAAAACGACACCATGTGGGGCTTGAAGCCAGGCCCACATCTATATTTCCCTTGGCCAGGACCCAATAAAGAATTGCTTTTCCTATCTCAGTACTAGATCTGTGTGTGCCGACAATGCTCAGGACCTTGACTATTAGGCTACTGACAGCCATCAAGGAGGATCTCGGAGGTGTCCGACAGAGATGACATAACTGTGGAGCAAAGCCCGTCAAAGACAGACATGCAGGCTGAGGAGAGTACTGGAGGTCGTCTGTAGTCATCACAGCACAGATGATGCTCTGTTCAATCTGGATGGAACCACGAGGAGGATCCAAGACGCATGCGGGCTGCCGCTCAGGTGGACAGCACTGCCCATGGATTGAAAGTGGCCTTTTATAGACAGTTAGGCGGGAAAGCCAGAACATTCCATTCTGGCAGTTTGAGGTAAATGGAATTCTCAGGGCTGTTGGAGGGAAACCAGTGGCATGTCCCAGGTCTAGGAAGTGGGAAAATCTCATCTAGACCAGTCGAAAGTCAGTGTTTTATGTAAACAACAAGATGGATTCCACGGTTACATGTTATCAAAGACCCTGCCCAGCTGCACTGCCAACCAGGAGCCGCTAAGGTAAGTGCTCCATGCCTGCTCCTACACGCTAACTCCCTGCCCTAGCCTCTGAGCCCCCTCCCAAGCCGCTATCCCAGCCCGAAGCCACACTCTAACTCCCTCCCAAAACTTGCATCCTCCATCTCTGTCCCAGAACCTCCTCCTGCACCTACCCCCTCATCCCCTGCCCCACCCCAGAGCCCAACCCCCTGCCTTGAGCCCACTCCTGCACTCAAAACCTCTTAGCCCTGGACTGGAGCCCCCTCCTACCCCCAAAGTCTTAATCCCCAGGCCCATCCCACAGCCCCAGCCAGAGCCCCACCCTGTCCAGAACCCCAACCCTTTACCCTAGTCTGGCACCCCCTCCCACCTCCTAAACCCCACATTTTTGTCCCCATGCTGGAGCCTATAGACTCTGCATCCTCCCATCCTCTGTCAAGCTGTGTGTGGCCAGTAACTGTTTTTTCTGGGGATCAGTGGCCTGTTATAGAAAAAGGGTTCTGCACCCCTGTCATAAACTAAGGCCTAGTGAAGTTAGTGATTAGAGGTGTCCAGATGCTCTGGTGAAGGAGACCACTAAGATATCTAGATGTGTAGAGAGAGGAGAGTGGGAGTTGTGATCAGTGTTCCCTCTAATTTTTCGCACCCTGAGCAAAATGAATTTTCTTATGTGCACCAGTGTGGAGGTGATGTGTGATACGGAGGTGATGTGCCATACATCACATTCATCTTGGTGCACATAATACATTTCATGTGGCAGGAGTGGGGCCAAGAGGTTCTGAGTGTATGGGGGGGCTCAGACTTGCAGCAGAGGGTTTGGGGTGCAGGAGAGCGAGGGCTCCACCTGGAAATGTGGGCTCTAGGGTGAGGCTGGGATTGAGGGGCTCGGGGCTGGAAAAGAGGGTTGGGGAGCATGGGCTCTGGATGGGGATGCAAGCTCTGGGGTGGGACTGGGGATGAGGGGTTTCAGGTGCAGAGCCTGTGCTCTGAACTGTGGGTTGGGGACTGTGTGGGACTGGTTCTGAAGACTTAAAAGTGGAGTATTTACTAAAATGAATAAAGCAGATAGATAACATCCCCTCTCTGGGAATCAGAGTTTGAGGCAAAGCAGGGACAGATGTGAAAGGCAGAAGGGTGATGCAGGTCAGAAATGGCGGTAATAAGATGTTACGGTATAGTTTCTTATGATAGGTTACTATTAATATTGTATTATGATACAATATTTCCATGATTCTCCCTTTTACATGTCTATATCTCCTCAAATGGGGACCACCTGTCCCTTCTAGTTACTTTCCAGCATGCATCTCCCTTCCCTAGAACCAAATAGTGTGATCAGATTAAAGTCAATTTCATGTTCTCTTCATTTTGGTCTTTCTCCCACTTCCTGCCAGTCCCTGACGTTCACACACAATCGACTGACTCATTTCCACATAAAGAGCTGACATTTTCTTCTCAAATTCATGGACGGGTCACCAGTTGTCACATTAAAGGGAAAAACTACAATGAAGTGATTTTCTAATCATTGCATCAGGTTACAAAGGAATGTAAATCACTGAGCAGTGTTTCTGTTAAAAGAGAGAGTGAAGCTGTGTCATGTAGTTCTAAAAGGCATTTTGAAATTTCACATTATACACTCCTCACACACACACAAATGCAAAGACAACCACCTTGTGTACGGCAGTGTCTAAGCATATCACACACACAAATGTATATACACACACCCAAAGTGTGGTTGTCTTTGAAAATGCCTTGGCAAATACTCACTTTAATGAGTAGGTTTCACTATGTCAAGTATTAAGAGGAAGGTAGTTCTGTGGTTATGTGGAAGCTGGGGACCTAGGTTCAGTCCCTTGATTTTCCGCAGACTTCCAGTGCAGCCTTGAGCTAGCCACTTAGTCTATGTTTACACTGCAAAGAAAAACTCACAGCCTTGAGTCTCAGAGCTTGAGTCAATTGACTCAGGCTCATGGGGCTCTGGCTGCAGGGCTAAAATTAGTGATATAGACGTTCTAGCTCAGCCTGGAGCCTAGGCGCTGAAAACCCAGTGAAGGAGGAAAGTCTCAGAGCCCGGGCTCCAGCCTGATCAAGAATGTCTACGCTGCTATTTTTAGCCCCACAACTTGAGTTCCACCAGTCTATGTCAATTGACCTGAGCTCTGAGACTTGTCACTCATCCTTGGTTTCCCTGTGTTTCGGTTCCCATTCTGTAAAAGGGCAAACTGGGGCAGATTTTAATTGCAACAATTGGCTGGGGGAGAGGGGGAATGGAATATTGGATATGCTTATACACACATATATATCTCCACACACACACATTTCTAAGAGTCTATATTGTTAATACATACTTGTTCTGCCAGACGGTGACCAGCCTAACACAATTGTGCAGAGTATACATTCCCCCCTACTACAAGAATGGTTGCATTAGTTCACGCTGCATAGTGGCTGTCAAACGGGGAGAGAGCAGGTGATGCAGACTCAGTACTCCCTCCTGCACAGGTCGTTGGAGAATGAGCACAGTATTGGCTCTGTTCCCTTTACCCCCACCACAGCATGGAGCTGAGCCTACACAAGAAGGGACAGTACACCCAGATTTGCTGAGAAGTTCCTTCTGGTCTGGAGCCTGGGAGAGCAAAGAATCGTGTCCCTGTGAGGCACTGAATCTCTCTATTTTGTGTTTGTGATACTTGAAACTCATCTCTGAAAAGCAAATGTAGACTCCTGCTTCTGAAGCAGGACTATAAAAATAAGAAGAGGTTATGTGTGAAGCCCACTCAAGTCATTGGGAGTCTTTCCACTGACTCCAGCGGGCACTAGATCAGACTTGTTGTGCTTCCCACTAAGCTATTCCAAAGCCAAAGAAAGTGAGTGCAGATGTGAACAGCTCCCCTCTGGCCACGAGCTGTCATCCATATCAGAAAGTCAAGTAAGGGGAAAAAACTGGAGCCCATAATCATTTTATTATTCTAATTTAACTTTTACGAACATGTTTTGAGCTCCTCTAGTCACACTCTGGTATTGATCTTTCCAGTACTGTTAACTCATAACTAGACCATATTTGAAGACATAAACTTTAAGAGGGACAATAAAAAAGAGACAGACAGCACCGGCTGTGTTCCTCTCAGTATGAGGAGCAGAATGCATAAATCCTGCATGGTTCAGGTAAAGTTATGCAAGTGGATATTAACTCCTAGCTGTTTGAGATTCAGAGGCACCAAGCACCCGTTATTTCATTCTTCATTTCTTAACAAAAAATGGAGCAAATCTGGGGGGTTAATCCAGGGCTGTGTAGGTTGACAGTGTGGACTAGTGCACAGACTGGGGGGGAAAAACATGTAAAGCTGCTAGTCTCTCCCTCCCACCTGTCTTTATTCTGGAGAGGGGCTTGAAGTGCATCATTCTTCCTAGAAGTGGATTCAGGCCCCAAATCTCTCAGAGCTCCATGAATCTCAGATTTGAGGTGCTCAGTCAGGTCTGTTACAGAGACTGACCTAAGCAGAGACTTGGGTCTTATGCATTGTGTTGTTCTTAATAGAGAACACTGACCCTGAGTTAGTGCCCAGGGCAGGATGTTTTCTAGCTGTGCTACAATGACAGTGTGCCTGACAAGAGCGTGATGATACCCCAGGTCAGGGAAGTTCATACAGCTTGGTCTTTATTTCTGGCTGATGAATAACTTGAGAAGCCTGAAAAGGAAAGGTTTGAGGGATTTATTCTTTCCACAGTAAAAATACAAAAAGGGCTGTTCTTCATCCTCCAGCTTTTTAAGGAAAAAAGGCAGATAAAAAATATGCAGCAGATTGTATTTATTAAATTGACCCAAATCCAATGGACTGAGGTTGGGGAGGAGGGTGGAGCAGAGTCTGCTCTAGAATTGGATGACTGACGTGTATGGTATTTTTGTTTTGAAGGGGTCCTGTTGAGATTCACTTAGATTCACTTTTGGTGTTAGAAATCTCAAAGCAAAATTTGTACAGGATTGCTGAGTTTTACCTGAAGTTTGAGTGAAAACTAAAGACAGACCTAGGTAAGCTATAACGTTCAGGCTTGGATCTGAACTTCCCCCAAAGCTAATTGCCACTGGGTTTGCTATGATTGTTCAGATGTAGTTGCTATGCTTGTTCATATGCAGTTGTGAATTTCACACACATCAGTTTCACATTATTTTAGAGCAAATCCATAAACTAGCCAAAGTTCATTTGAAAGTTTCATGAACATTGGCAAGCCTTTTTGCTGAATGGAGTCTGTTGATCTCATGTTAGAATTTTTAACAATGCCCAAAATTGGGTGATTTTTGTGTGGCTTTGGGTTATGTTTAAAACATTAAGAGCAGTGCCATTATCTTGCTACACAGTGGGAAGCTGCTTTCTTTGATCCCTTTGATGCTAACAGGGTTATATGTCTAAATTGCCCTGAGCATTGGGAGGATGGATTACACCCCCGGGTTCTGCATTCATACATCTGAATGATTCACTAGCCCTGTCTATCCATCACTACCATGATCTCTCTTGCCACTTGCAATTAAAACATAAAAGTGTGTTCTTAAAAATATAAAAAGACATTCTGAGGACAATTTATGGGGAGCTCTGAGAAAATCAACAAATGATAAGGGAGCTAGAAGGAGTGTGATTTATGAGGAAAGATTACAACTGCTAAAAATACCCAGCATGGCTAATCAATGCTAATGGGGGGAACATAAAAATAGTCTTCAAATATCAGAAGAGGTGTTATAATACCAGTGATGAAGATAAATTATTTAGAGTGGCCAAAAGATAACTAGGAGGAATAGGATTACATTAATAAAAAAGCAAATATGGGATGTGTATCAGGAAGTAAGCTATAGACTGATCCAAAACCTGTTGAATTCAATGGAATGAGTCCCAATGATTTCTGTGGGCTTTAGAACAGGCCTCTTAGGATATGTCTTCCCAGCATTTGAACACTTGCAGCTAGCCCAGGTCACTTGACTTGGGCTTGCAGGGCTTAAGCTATGGGGCTGTAAAATGCAAGGTACACTTCTGTGTTCATACTGGAACCTGGGTCTTGGAGCCAGTGAGGGGAGAGGCTCCCCATGCCCAGGCTCCAGACCAAGTCCAAAATGTCTACAGAGCCCTATACCCAACCCCCCAAAGCCCAACTAAGCTGCTCCAGTCTAGACACGGACTGAGTCTTTTATCCAGTATAGATGTATCCTATAAAATAGTGGTTCCACCCTTTCCTGTGGCAAGCTATTGTTTGGGGCATATAAAATTATAGCCAGGAGAAGCAACCATTAAATAAATTTCCTGAACTAGAAGAGTGGGTAGTGGGAGGATGAAATAGATCAGGGCTACTCAACTTTGGAAGCCCCAGGGGACCACAATGATACTCATAGCACATGCCAAGGGCCACAACTTAAGTGTGGTTGCATATATGTGCAAATATATGCAAATAGCTTCTTTCACACTGACGGACATGAATACAAAGATTAAACCTAAGGGCTGCGTCTAGATTGGCATGATTTTCCGGAAATACTTTTAACGGAAAAGTTTTCTGTTAAAAGCATTTTTGGAACAGAGCATCTAGACTGGCACGGACACTTTTCCGCAAAAGCACTTTGAAGTAGGAATAAGAGCCTCCGGAAAAGGGCACTTTTTCCGGAGGATCGGGGCCAGTGTAGACGCTCTTTTCCGGCTTTTTTAAAAGCCGGAAAAAAGCGGCGGACATTTTTATTTAAATGCCGCGGGGGATATTTAAATCCCCCGCGGATTTCCCTACTACGACTCATGAAATTTACATGCCCCTTCCGGAAAAGGGGCCAGTGTAGACGAGCCCATTAAGTTTGCAGATGATACCAAGCTGGGAGGGGCTGCAACTGCTTTGGAGGATAAGGTCATAATTCAAAATGATCTGAACAAACTGGAGAAATGGTCTGAGGTAAATAGGATGAAGTTTAGTAAGGACAAATGCAAAGTTCTCCACTTAGGAAGGAACAATCAATTTTTCACATATAGAAGGGGAAGTGACTGTCTAAGAAGAAGTACTGCAGAAAGGGATCTAGGGGTCATAGTGGACCACAAGCTAAATATGAATCAACAGTGTGACACTGTTCCAAAAAAAGCAAACATTATTCTGGGATGCATTAACAGGAGTGTTGTGAGCAAGACACAAGAAGTCATTCTTCCACTCTACTCTATGATGATTAGGCCTCAGATGAAATATTGTGTCCAGTTCTGGGCACCACATTTCAAGAAAGATGGAGAAGGTCCAGAAAAGAGCAACAAGAATGATTAGAGGTCTAGAAAACATGAGCTATGAGGGAAAGCTGAAGGAATTGGGCTTGTTCAGTTTGGAAATGAGAAGAATGAGAAGGGATGAGTTAGCAGTTTTCAAGTATCTAAGGTTATGTCTACACTAGTCCCCTAGTTCGAACTAGGGAGGCTAATGTAGGCATTCTAAGTTGCTTTATTTGCATGTTCCCATCCAGTCGCCATTTTGAAATTCCACTAGTCTGAAGTAACTGCCCGCAGCTACATGTGGCAGTGAAACGGTAATTCAAACTAAGTCCTACACCTGAGGTGTAACAGTTATTTCGAACTAAGGACTTAGTTCGAATTACCTTTTCACTGCCGTGTGTAGCCGCGGGCAGTTACTTTGGACTAGTGGAATTTCAAAATGGCGACCGGATGGGAACATGCAAATAAAGCCCGGGATATTTAGATCCCGGGTTTCATTTGCAACTTCAAATGCCTACATTAGCCTCCCTAGTTCAAACTAGGGGGCTAGTGTAGACATACCCTAAAAGATTGTCACAAGGAGGAAGGGGGAAATTGTTCTCCTTGGCCTCTGAGGATAGAACAAGAAGCAATGGGCTTAAACTACAGCAAGAGAGGTTTAGGTTGGACATTAGGAAAAACTTCTTAACTGTCAGGGTTGTTAAACACTGGAATAAATTGTCTAGGGAGATTGTGGAATCTCCATCACTGGAGATATTTAAGAGAAGGTTAGACAGACATATATCAGGGATGGTCTAAACAATGTTTGGTCCTGCTGTGAGGGCAGGGGACTGGACTTGATGATCACTTGAGGTCCCTTCCAATTCTAGTATTCTATGATTCTATGATTCCACAATGTTAGTTGACCATCAGTTAGAAAGAGATTTTATATATGTATCTTCTTTGTGCATACACATACATCCCCTTTTTTTCTGGAAACCTGGCTCTAGATTTTATCCTCTATATATTCAGAGTAATTAAATGTAAATCAGCAGAGATATAGTGGCAGTGAGACTAGAATTTGTCCTAGAGTCATCAATGCAAACTCCTGAAGCCAAGAAGGATAAAACTAAAAGGATATGAAGTGACCACCATCATGTGGCTATAAATTACCAACCTACTTGTCCAAGGACACTGTAGGAGGTGGAGTCACAGGTGCTTAAATAAAGTCCTTCAGATAGGATGATCTGTTATGTTGTCTTTGCTGTTGCTGCTGCTTGCAGCTTTTGACACTTTAATATTCTAAATAGCAGTTACCTGGAAGCAACTTTAATCACCACTTGAGTGCCACACATGGGTTCTTCAAACTCAGTTTATCCAGAAGTCTTCTTAGTGCTCAGAGTCCAGAATCATAAGGATTCTGTTGTTTATTTCCTATGACAGCTGTTTTAGACCATTTCACTCTCTATTGGAAGTCTGATAAGGACTGAAATGAAGGTTGTAAATAGCTGTACAAGTTGCACAGTAAAGTCTAATTTAAGGGTAGCATGTTTTATTAATGTTGCAACATTTATTGTGTATTTTAAGTCACCATTGATTTTTATTAAAAAAGGCGTTTTTATTACAAGTACACAATGCCAACAAAATAAAATACTCTGTTATGCTTCCCTCCCCCCTCCTCCTGCCAATGTGAATTCTAATTAATTTTCTGTAGGTGGCTAAGAAAGTCAGAGACAGATCCTGAAGCTAGAACTAGGCTTGGTGCCTGAAATTGTTGTCTGAGCCTTTTCTGTTGCAGATCAATCCTGAGGGATTGACAAAGGTTGTTTCATTGTATGGAGTAGTGTGCATTAGACAGGGGCTAAGAAAATCAAACTTTCTTTTGCAGGCTATTAAATCTCTGGCTGATTAACTGAAGCTCTTATTTAATGAATATTCAGAGGAAGGGGAAGAAAACCCAGCACTGACAAACTAAAGTCTGGTGATTTGTGTGCATGTAGCTCAAAGGCATGTGTGAGGGCAGAGATTGGAAGTAAAGTGGAATCCTGCAAGTGTTCCATACTCAGGAAACATCTACACTGCATGCTTATTTCAGAATAAGCTATTTCAGGAGAAATACACCAAAATAGCTTATTTCGAAATCGAGCATCTACACAGCAAATGCCCATCGAAATAGCATTGAGCTTTTTTGAAACAGAGCATCCACACTCACTGGATGCTGAATCACATTTAAGGCCACCCAGAAGCACTTCAGGCAGGGCATCCGGACAGCTGGCTTTGCTGCCATCGACTTCCCCAACTCTGGCACACCTGTAGGTCCTCCTCCAGTCTCCAGTCCTGCTGGTCCAGGGAGCACTGCAGGCCTACTGATGGCACTCATATCCCCATCTGGGCCCCCAACCACTAGGCATCCAAATACATCAACTGCAAAGGTTACTTTTTGATGGTCATGCAGGCTTTCATGGCCCACTGTGGCCAATTCACGGACATCTATGTTGGGTAGTCAGGGAAGGTGCACAATGGACATGTCCTCCAAAACTCTGACCTCTTCCAAAAGCTGCATGCTGGCACTTTTTTCCCACATCTTCAGGGTTGGGGATGTGGACATGCTGATGTGCACTGTAGGGAATGCAGCCTACCCTCTGCTCCCCTGGCTGATGAAGCCCTACACCAGACACCTTGACCCCACCAAGGAACACTTTAATACCAGGCTTAGCAGGGCCTGCATTTTTGTGGAGGACGCCTTTGGTTGTCTGAAAGGGACGTTCCATTGCCTTCTCACCCAGCTGGAGCTCAGTGAGTGGAACATCCCCCAACCGGTGGCTATGTGCTGTGTCTTCCACAATCTTTGTAAACATTAATGGGAGATATTCCTGCCAAGGAAGGGGCTGAGGTCAAGTGGCTCAGCAGGACCTCTGAGCAGCCGCGCATGGCTTCCATCCAGTAGGCCCTGTGTTGCATCCAGGAGGCCCAGACGGAGAGTTTCAGCAAGGGCCAGCTGTGAGATTCTCGCCTGGGCCTCCCCACAAGGGGCCTCTGCAGTAGCCCAATGTACTCCTCCCTTCCCTTGCCCTCCCTTCCCATCTTCCCCTCCCCTCCCCCATCCCTGCAGACACAATAAACCACACTTTTTGTTTTGAAAGAATAAATTGGTTTTGTTTAACTGGGGTTAATGTAACTGGGAAGGGACTGGGAAAAGAACCTGGGAGGGAGAGGGAGAGGGAGATGGAAGGATAAAGAGGAGGGGCAGGAGAGGCTCAGGGATGGGGATGGGACTGGTGCATGCCTCAGGTGGTCCCACCTCCTCTTGTGCAAGGCCATGGGGGGGACTAGGGAGAGAAGGTAGGGGGGGCAGGCAGAAGCAGGAATGGGAGCAGGATTAGGAGTGGCAGCAAGAGTGGCCACCAGTCTGTCGAGGATGGCACTGAAAGCTGCACACATAGTCCAGCCCTGCTGCAGCAGCTCCTGCCAGGTGTCGTGGCACACCTGTAGGTCCTCCTCCAGTCTCCAGTCCTGCTGGTCCAGGGAGCACTCCAGGGCTCACAGGGCAGGTAAGTGCTCTCTTTGAGGGTATGTCTACACTACCCCCCTAGTTCGAACTAGGGGGGGTAATGTAGTCATACGGAGTTGCAAATGAAGCCCGGGATTTGAATTTCCCGGGCTTCATTTGCATGAAGCCGGCCGGCGCCATTTTTAAATGCCGGCTAGTTCGGACTCCGTGCCGCGCGGCTACACATGGCACGGACTAGCTAGTTCGGATTAGGATTCCTATCCTGTGGGGAGGTCTGGAGGCCTCTTATTTCGAAATAACTCCAGCTGCCCTGTCTACACATGCTCTATTCCAAAGGAGCTATTTCAGAATAGGCATTATTCCTCATAAATGAGGCTTACAGAATCCAGAAGAAAATGTTTATTATTTTGAATATATTGCAAAATAACGAGCTTGCTGTGTAGACACCCACATAGTTATTTCAGAATAACATCCATTATTCCAAAATAACACTTCTGTGTAGACATGCTCTGAGTGACTAGATACTTGGTTAGAGCTAAGTTTTATCACGTCAGCCTGTAACCGCTTTGTGTGCCCCCTTGATCACATGGGAAATTCTAGCAAATGTATTGGAAGTGAGGTGATAATAAATAAGGAAAAACACAGAGATGGGAAAAGATGAAAATTGCAAGAAGCCTCTCTGTCAGTGGGAATATGCTCTCTGTGCAGAATCCTAGGTATCAGAGAACACTGCCATGAACTCCACATATCCCCCTGCCTCCTGAACTCCCCACCATGGCAGTGAGATTAGAAATGACATCATCTCTGTCATTTTCACAGGAGAATGACTTTGAATGGGATCCAGTGAGAAAACTCTCCCAAAACCATTCCCAGGGAAGTTGGTATTTTCTGAAATGAAGTTTCCCTCCGCAGATAGGGAGAGTGCATTCTGAGTGTGAGCCATTTATCCCAATGCCGACAAACTCTCCATGGGAGCCAGGCTCATTTTTCCCATGGGTCTAAGGCTCTAAGCATCTTTAGTCTTTCACTAGACTTTGCAATTAGCCTCCTGTAATCAACCCTGGTAATCAAACTCCTACCTCTGGCCAAGATAATTAATGGGGAGGCAACACAGACTCAAGAGACAGCAATGTAATTTTTTTAGAAAAGGAAAAAAGCAATTATCTTCCCTTACTTCCTATGGTAGCTCATGAAGCTAGAGAAATTATCTGATTTCTGGCTTCCGAGCTGGTCTAAATTTAAGGTGCTCACTGGATTCAAGGAGCATGTGGGTTGCAACTAGCAAGGGATATCATAGAATCATAGAATCATAGAATAATAGGACTGGAAGGGACCTCGAGAGGTCATCGAGTCCAGCCCCCCGCCCTCAAGGCAGGATCAAGCTCCGTCTACACCATCCCTGACAGATGTCTATCTAACCTGTTCTTAAATATCTCCAGAGAGGGAGATTCCACCACCTCCCTTGGCAATTTATTCCAATATTTGACCACCCTGACAGTTAGGAATTTTTTCCTAATGTCCAATCTAAACCTCCCCTGCTGCACTTTAAGCCCATTACTCCTTGTCCTGTCCTCAGAAACCAAGAGGAACAAATTTTCGCCTTCCTCCTTGTGACACCCTTTTAGATATTTGAAAACCGCTATCATGTCCCCCCTTAATCTTCTTTTTTCCAAACTAAACAAGCCCAGTTCATGAAGCCTGGCTTCATAGGTCATGTTCTCTAAACCTTTAATCATTCTTGTCGCTCTTCTCTGTACCCTTTCCAATTTCTCCACATCTTTCTTGAAATGTGGCGCCCAGAACTGGACACAGTACTCCAGCTGAGGCCTAACTAGTGCAGAATAGAGCGGCAGAATGACTTCACGAGTTTTGCTTACAACACACCTGTTGATACAACCTAGAATCATATTTGCTTTTTTTGCAACAGCATCACACTGTTGACTCATATTCAACTTGTGGTCCACTATGACCCCTAGATCCCTTTCCGCCATGCTCCTTCCTAGACAGTCGCTTCCCATCTTGTATGTATGGAACTGATTGTTCCTTCCTAAGTGGAGCACTCTGCATTTCTCCTTCTTAAACCTCATCCTGTTTACCTCTGACCATTTCTCTAGCTTGCTAAGGTCATTTTGAATTATGTCCCTATCCTCCAAAGAAGTTGCAACCCCACCCAGTTTGGTATCATCTGCAAACTTAATAAGAGTACTCTCTATCCCAATATCTACATCATTGATGAAGATATTGAATAGTACGGGTCCCAAAACAGACCCTTGAGGAACTCCACTTGTTATCCCTTTCCAGCAGGATTTAGAACCGTTAACAACAACTCTCTGACTACGGTTATCCAGCCAATTATGCACCCACCTTATCGTGGCCCTATCTAAGTTATATTTGCCTAGTTTATCAATAAGAATATCATGCGAGACCGTATCAAATGCCTTACTAAAGTCTAGGTATATGACATCCACCGCTTCTCCCTTATCCACAAGGCTCGTTATCTTTTCAAAGAAAGCTATCAGATTAGTTTGGCATGACTTGTTCTTCACAAACCCATGCTGGCTATTCCCTATCACTTTATTACTTTCCAAGTGTTTGCATACGATTTCCTTAATTACCTGCTCCATTATCTTCCCTGGGACAGACGTTAAACTGACCGGTCTATAATTTCCTGGGTTGTTCTTATTCCCCTTTTTATAGATGGGCACAATATTTGCCCTTTTCCAGTCTTCTGGAATCTCCCCTGTCTGCCATGATTTTTCAAAGATCATAGCTAAAGGCTCAGATACCTCCTCTATCAGCTCCTTGAGTATCCTGGGATGCATTTCATCAGGACCTGGTGACTTGCTGACATCTAACTTTCCTAAGTGATTTTTAACTTGTTCTTTGTGTATCCTATCTTCTAAACTTACCCTCTCTCTGCTTGTATTCACTACGTTAGGCACACCTCCAGACTTCTCGGTGAAGACCGAAACAAAGAAGTCATTGAGCATCTCCGCCATTTCCAAGTTCCCTGTTACTGCTTCTCCCTCCTCGCTAAGCAGTGGGCCTACCCTGTCCTTGGTCTTCCTCTTGCTTTTAATGTATTTATAAAAGGTCTTCTTGTTTCCCTTTATGCCTGTAGCTAGTTTGATCTCATTTTGTGCCTTTGCCTTTCTAATCTTGCCCCTGCATTCCCGTGTTGCTTGCCTATATTCATCCTTTGTTAGTTGTCCTAGTTTCCATTTTTTATATGACTCCTTTTTTATTTTGAGATCATGCAAGATCTCCTTGTTAAGCCAAGCTGGTCTTTTGCCATATTTTCTATCTTTCCTACACAGCGGAATTGTTTGCTTTTGGGCCCTTAACAACGTCCCTTTGAAATACTTCCAACTCTCCTCAGTTGTTTTTCCCTTCAGTCTTGCTTCCCATGGGACCTTACCTACAAGTTCTCTGAGCTTATCAAAATCTGCCTTCCTGAAATCCATAACCTCAATTGTGGTGGTCTCCCTTCTACCTTTCCTTAAGATCATGAACTCTATTATTTCGTGATCACTGTCCCCTATACTGTCTTCCACTTTCAAGTTCTCAACTAGTTCCTCCCTATTTGTTAAAACCAAATCCAGAACAGCTTCTCCTCTGGTAGCTTTTTCAACCTTCTGAAACAGAAAGTTGTCTCCAATGCAGTCCAGAAACTTATTGGATAGCCTGTGCCTCGCTGTGTTAGTTTCCCAACATATGTCTGGATAGTTGAAGTCCCCCATCACCACCAAATCTTGGGCTTTGGATAGTTTTGTTAATTGTTTAAAAAAGGCCTCATCCACCTCTTCCACCTGGCTAGGTGGCCTGTAGTAGACTCCTAGCATGATATCACCCTCGTTTTTTACCCCTTTTAGCTTAACCCAGAGACTCTCTACACAGCTATCTCCTACGTTCATCTCCACTTCAGTCCAAGTGTGTACATTTTTAATATACAAGGCAACCCCTCCTCCCTTTTTTCCCTGTCTGTCCTTCCTGAGCATATGAAGTGCCAGGACTCAACATGTCTGACCTTTGGAGTCTGTTATGTTCTGTGTGCCTGGAGTTTCTGCGAAACAGGTCACACTTGACATTTAGTAAAGATCACTAACAGAAGCTCTTCCCCTCGTGGGCTGACAATGACTGACACATGCTCACTTTGGCTATGTCTACACTACACTTCTTTTTTGGAAAAAAAAATCTAAAAAATCTACACTGGGCCAAATTACAGAAAACCTCCTCTTTCGAAAGAGCCCTTCTTCCTTGTGAAACAAGGTTTACAGGGCTTCTGAAAGAGCGTGTTTGCTCTTCTTCAAAAATTTTTGGAAGAGCAGATGCGTTCCCTGGACGTGGCAGAGTTTTTCCAGGATACCGCCAGTATCCCGGAAAAAAACTCTGTAGTGTAGACATAGCCTTTGATGGCATTCACCACAGTGGAATCAGGACCATAGCTGGTGAAGAAGAATCTACCAGGCAGGAATTTATCCCTACTCAGGGAAGGGGCATGAATCAGCACTTTGATCGATACAGAGCTGTTCAGATGAAACAGAGCCTCACATCTGCTACCCCAAAGGCTCCAGTTAAAGAGCAGAACTGCATCCAAAGCAATGAGGTTTTCAGTGGGATCTCAGTTACTCTGTGATACTTGGGGTGTAAAGAGAACAAGAAAGATTTCTCACTATCTGTCCCGTGCATAGAGTGAAATTTCTTTTTCAGAGAGCCACTGGCTTGTAGAATAAAGAAAGGACAGAAAAGTGCCAGTTTTGGAAAATAGGGGTTACATAAGGAAAGGTGATATTGAAATAGCTGTCACAGCATTACAAACCCTTGTGCAGAATTGAGCACCTTGATTGCAAAGATTTACATTCAGATTCAAAAGCTTCATGGGCATGACAGGCTACGTAAGTGTTGCCAAATATGTACCAGACAGTAGCACGGAATATCCACAAAAGGAATCAGTGCATAGTTTGCAGGTGTCCTGGAGTTTGATCCTTGTGTCTGCTTTGCATTGTAGCTCATTTCTAATTGGTAGCAGGTTATTTCACAGCTTGATGCTATTTCCTGACATTCCTTTCCTTCCCTCTAAAGTGATGCAGAGATTTTCTTCCTCCCTTAGGATGGCAACTCCTTAATCACTTGAGGGAGCATTTTACTCATACTTGTTGTTTCTGATAATGGAGTAGTAACTATCTCTCCATTTCTATTACAATGGCTGTACAGTTCTAGCTGTCCACTACTCTTTTGTGTCAGCCCACTTTTTAAGTTTAACTGCAGAGCTAATAAAGCTATGTGAGTAGATGGAAAAAGCAGGTGGATCATTCTTTCTCAGTGCTCCATGAAACGCATGGATAAATTGCTGGGGTCATGCAGCATTCCCTTCCTGTTGTTCTCACTATTTCTGCCCTCCAAGCCTGTGAAAGGGAAAAGGTCTCACAACTTAGGGGCTGTGTCTACACTGGGCCACTTATTCCGGAAAATCAGCCGCTTTTCCAGAATAAGCTGCGAGCTGTCTACACTGGCCCTTGAATTTCCGGAAAAGCAACGATGCTCTACTGTACAAAATCAGCCGCTATTCCGGAAAAACTATTCTGCTCCCGCTCGGGCATAAGTCCTTATTCTGAAACACTGTTCCGGAAAAGGACCAGTGTAGACAGCCCAGTAGTCTTTTCTGGAAAAGCGCGTCTACATTGGCCACAGACGTTTTTCCGGAAAAAGGGCTTTTCCGGAAATCAGCCTGCCAATGTAGACGCTCCTTTTCCGGAAAAACTGAAAACGGAATAGTATTCCGTTTTAAGCAGTTCCGGAAATTCATGCCAGTGTAGACACAGCCAGGGAGTGTGAATACAAGGCCAGAAATCTTAAAATTTTAATCAGATGCTCCTTGTCAGGAGAGGAGCAGCCTTCAGTAGCTTAATGAGACCCAACTGAGCTGAGGAAAAGATACTCTGGAGTTCAGTATTGCAACATATGTCATGATGCTTCAACATTATTTCTGGAAGTCTAATTGTGTTGGCTCTCAAGAAGGAGCAAAAGAAGGGATTGATGAGATCAGACTTGTGTGTATTAAGTGAATGACTAATAAACTGAAAGATATTTCTGCTAGCAGTTACTTGAACACCATGTGCGCATATTTCCAAAGAAATGTATACATTGGCTATCACTAGTCAGAAAGACTCCACTCCACGTGGCTTATGCACATTCATCTCATCACACTGTGCTCCAGCAGCAGTTACCTGCACTGCAAGAATGAGCCTGAGGAACTGAGGGTATGTCTACATTACAGCACTAATTCGAACAAACTTAATTACTTAGAGCTAGGAGAACCTGGGAGGGGAAAGAACTTATGTGTTAATTGTCTGCTTTAAATGTTGTTTTGATTTTAGTCCTAGTTCACTTCCTCAGTCTGTGGGATTCTTCAGCTCCTCTGTAAGGGTATGTCTACACTACAGCACACATTCGAAATAACTTAGTTCGAATTAGTTAATTTGAACTAAGCTAATTCGAACTAGTGCATCCAGACTTAAAAACTAGTTCGAATTAGCGTTTTGCTAATCTGAACTAGCATGTCCACACTGAGTGGACCCTGAACCGAGGTTAAGGATGGCCGGAAGCAGTGCCAGCAGGGCATCAGATGAGGACTTAGAGCATGGAGCTGCTGTCTCAAGCTAGCCGAGGGCTGTGCTTAAAGGGACCCGACTCCCACCCCGGACAGACAGTTCTCAGGGGTTCCCCGCTCGCTTGTCTACCTCGATGAGGGACAACAAAGCAGTCCTGGCTTGGAGTTCCCTGAATGCCCACACTCGGCACATCACAGGACTTGGCCATCAGCCTGGCTGCATTTGCTGCAGGCTGCCATCCAGGGGAGGGTCAATCGGGGGGCTGCAGGAGAGCTTCCACCCCGAGGAGCCCGCAGAGCCACCCCAGTCCTCCCCTCTGGGGGCTCGCACCCCATTCCTCCCTCACCTCCTTCCACTTACCCCTCCCTAGCCCCCCTTCCTGATGTACAAAATAAAGGACACATGTTCAAAAATAGAAACTCTCTTTATTTAACAATACTCAAGGTGGGGGTAGGGTTAACCTCTGGGGAGACTGGGAAAAGGAGGTGAAAGAGGGGAAGAGAAAGGGTGGGAGAGGGGAGGGCAACTAAAATGATCAGGGGTTTGGAACAGGTCCCATATGAAGAAAGGCTAAAGAGACTGGGACTTCTCAGCTTAGAAAGGAGGAGACTGAAGGGAGATATGATAGAGGTCTATAAAAGCATGAGTGGTGTGGAGAGGGTGCATAAAGAAAAGTTCTTCATTAGTTCCCATAATAGAAGGACTAGAGGACACCAAAGGAAAGGAATGGGTAGCAGGCTTCAAACTAATAACAGAAAGTTCTTCTTCACAAAGCAAATAGTCAACCTGTGGAACTCCTTGCTGCAGGAGGCTGTGAAGGCTACAACTAGAACAGAGTTTAAAGAGAAGTGAGATAAAGTCATGGAGGTTGGGTCCATGGAGTGCTATTAGCCAGGGGGTAGAAATGGTGTCCCTGGCCTCTGTTTGTGGAAGGCTGGAGATGGATGGCACAAGATAAATGGCTTGGTCATTGTCTTCGGTCCATCCACTCCAGGGTCCCTAGTGTTGGCCGCTGTTGGCAGACAGGCTATTGGGCTAGATGGACCTTTGGTCTGACCCAGTACTGCCATTCTAAGCTCAGGGCTCAGGGTCGGGGGTCTCACTGGACCACCTTGATTTTCATGCAGACCTGCTCCTGGGTGGCCAGGCTGGCAGCTCTCCTGCGCTAGAGGGCCACTTTCCTGTGCCTAGTGCGGAGGTCTTGGATGAGGTCCATGATGTCTGCACTAGACCAGGCAGGCGCCAGCCTCTTGCGGATCTGGGCAGGCTCCTGGGAGCCGCCAGCCTGGTCCCGGGAAGAGGCGGAGGGCTGGGTGGCAGCGGGTGGCTGGCTCGAGCCGTGCCAGGTGCAGGGTCTGCTGGCTGGGTGCTGGCAGGCTTGCACCTGGCACGGGCACCGTAGCCAGACTGTGCCCCTTTAAGAGCTCTGGGGCCGGGAGGGGGGCAGAAGAGTTTCCCTGGTGGTGCCCAGAGGGGCCACCAGGGCAAGCTGGGAAGGGCTAGCCTCCCACTATTTCGATTTAAGTGGCTACACAGCCCTTAATTCGAACTACTTAATTCGAACTAGGCTTTAGTCCTCGTGGAATGAGGTTTACCTAGTTCAAATTAAGCGCTCCGCTAGTTGGAATTAAGTTCGAACTAGCGGTTTGCTAGTGTAGCGCCTATCAAAGTTAATTCGAACTAACGTCTGTTAGTTCGAATTAACTTTGTAGTGTAGACATACCCTGAGGGAATACAATGAGGTTCTTCCTTTCCCTCTGGAGTCCAGGGTTGATATAAGAACATAAGAACGGCCATTCTGGGTCAGACCAAAGGTCCATCTAGCCCAATATCCTGTCTTCTGACAGTGGCCAATGCCAGATGCCCCAGAGAGAGGCAGAACAGAACAGGGAATCATCAAATTATCTCTCTCCTGTCATCCATTTCCAGCCTCTGACAAACAGAGACTAGGGACACCATTCCTAACTATCCTGGCTAATAAGTATTGATGGACCTAACCTCCATGATTTTATCTAGTTCTTTATTGAACCCTGTTAAAGTCCTGGTATTCACAACATCATCTAGCAAGGAGTTCCACAGGTTGACAATATGCTACATAAAGAAAAACTTCCTTTTGTATGTTTTAAACCCTGCTACCTATTAATTTCATTTGGTGATCCCTAGTCCTTATGTTTTGGGAACAAGTAAATAACTTTTCCTTATTCACTTTTTCCACACCAGTCATTATTTAATAAACCTCTATAATATCTCCCCCCCCCCTTAATGTCCTCTTGTCTAAGATGAAAAGTCCCTGTCTTTTTAATCTCTCTTCATATGGGACCTGTTCCAAACCCCCAAAAAATTTTGTTGCCCTTTCCTGAACATTTTCCAACATCTTTTTTGACATGAGATGACCACATCTGTACACAGTATTCAAGATATGAGCATACCATAGTTTTATATTGAGACAAGAAGATATTCTCTGTCTTTTCTGGAATAAATTGCCTAGGGAGGTTGTGGAATCCCCATCTCTGGAGATATTTAAGAGTAGGTTAGATAAATGTCTATCAGGGATGGTTTAGACAGTATTTGGTCCTGCCATGGGGGCAGGGGACTGGACTCGACGACCTCTTGAGGTCCCTTCCAGTCCTAGTATTCTATGATTCTATGATTTTCTATCCCTTTTTTAATGATTCCTAAATTCTATTTGCTTTTTTGACTGCTGCTTCACATTGATGCTATGTCTTCACTGCAACGCTATTTCGGGATACCAGAGTATCCCGAAATAGCTATCCCATGTCTTTTAACAGCAAGCCCGTTATTTTGGGTTTGCTATTCCAACATCCCTGTAAACCTCATTCTACAAGGAGTAAGAGACGTTTCAGAATAGTGCTTTATTTCAAAATTTGGCAATGTGTAGACAGCACCAAATGACAAAATAAGGTATTTCAAAATAGCATTGAAATAAGATACGCAATTTGCGTAGCTCAAATTGCATATCTTATTTTAAGTTACCGTGCAGTGTAGATGAACCCTGAATGGATGTTTTTAGAGAACTATACACAATGACTCCAAGATCTCTCTCTCGAGTAGTTCCCATCATTTTGTATGTATAGCTGGGATTATTTTTTCCAATGTGCATTACTTTACATTTACAACATTAAATTTCTTTTGCCATTTTGTTGCTCAACCACTTAGTTTTGTGAGATCTTTTTGAAGCTCTTCCCAGTCTGCTTTGGTCTTAACTATCTTGAGCAGTTTAGTATCGTCTGCAAATTTTGCCACCTCTCTGTTTACCCCTTTCTACAGATCAGTTATAAATAGAGGTATCTAGTGGTGTCCCCTAAGAGTCCATAGGATTGGTCCCAGTATGGACTCTTGGAGGACACCACTAGATACCTCTCTCCATTCTGAAAACTTATAATGTATTCCTTCCTTTTGTTTCCTGTCTTTTAACCAGTTATCAATTATGAGACCTTCTCTCTTATCCTATGACAACTTAATTTACTTAAGAGCCTTTGGTGGGGGACCTTGTCAAAGGCTTTCTGGAAATCTAAGTACACTATATCTACTGGATCCCCCTTGTCCACATGTTTCTTGACCCCCTCAAAGAAATGTAGTATATTAGTAAGGCATAATTCCCCTGTACAGAAACCATGTTGACTTTTCCCAAACAAATTATGTTCATCTATGTGTCTGACAATTTTATTCTTTAGTGTAGTTTCAACTAATTTGCCTTCTACTGACATTAGACTTACTGATCTGTATTTATCAGGATCACCTCTAGAGCCCTTTTTAAATATGAGAATATGAGAAGCTTACAAGTATTTGAGTTTCCCAGACTACTATTATTATGTATATACATATATATAGAAATTATTATGAGTTTCCCAAACTATTATAATTAGTTCATAGCTTGATGCTTTTTCCTGACATCCTGAGTTCAGTATTGCAACATATTCCGTGTCACTTTGATGTTATACCATAATTTGCGAGTGTGTGTGTATTCATATATGTAAACTCATAATAATCTATGTATAAACATACATAATATACATATAAAATATGTACATGTAAACTCATGATAATTTGTATATATTCATGATAATATACATATATAATATGTATATGTATATACATAATAATAATGGGCTGACAAACTCAAACTACTTGTAAGCTTTTCATGTGAAGCCAGGCCTCCAGAGGGAAAGGAAGAATTGGGCAGCCCTCATTGTATTCCCGAGGCTCCTCAGAATCATTCTTGCAGTGCTGGTAGCAGCTGCTGGAGTTACAGAATGTGCATAAGCCACTTACAGCAGAGTTTTTCAACTAGTGATATGTAGTAGACACATTTCTTTGGAAAGATGCTCACATGGTGTTGAAATAACTTCTAGCAGAGATATCTTTCAATTAATTAATCATTCACTTAATACACACAATCCTGGTCTCATTTGTCTCTTCTTCAGAGGCAACAAAATTAGACTTCCAGAAATAACTTTAAAGTTGCATGGAATATATACATATTGGTACTGCTGTAGTGCCTAGGAATCACAGACATGGACCAGAATTCCATTGTGTTAGGCATCGTAAAAACACAGAACAAAATCAATTCTCATCCTGAAGAGCACACAGTCTAAGTAGTTTCCATTGTAACCCTGTAGCAATATGGATGCAATTCAGCCCCATTGGCAGTTTCTCTGCCTGACATCCCTCAGCTGTAATAGGTGAGAAGCAGCTGAAAGTACCTGGCAAACTTTCTGCTAATCCTGTCCAGGGCATGCATCAAACTTAGCAAGATTCCTGCATGTGAAATCATCTCAACACAGGGAGTCATCATTGAAAAACACTTACTTGTTCCTTGTGTCTCAATCTATATGCCTAGTTCTGGTTATTGATCCATTAATTATCAGTCTGTGTCTTTTAACGGTTACGGTACAGTAGAATGCTGTAGGTGATATGTCCAACGTGACATTCTTGGAAGGTGGAAATAGAAAAACTGTCCAGCCCTAGTGTGAGGCAAGCAGTGTAACAGGGTTATAATGTAAAGCACTGAGCAATTAGCTGGGAGATTTACCTCCCTGTCTTAAAAGCATTTTTATTACTTAATCAATCACAAGCAATTTATAAACAAGGCTTGGGTTTTACGGGGAGTTATAAATCTGTCTTATTTGCTTCCCAGATAGAGCAAGAAAAACAGAACCGAAGTTCCAGAAGACATTTGGTCAATTAAAAGGAAAAAAGGTAACTCAAAAGAAGAGAAATAATTTCTCAAAGAGAGGAAGCAGCCTTGGGAGAGGGAATGGTCTGGGGTTGGGGGTTGGCTATCCATTTGTCTATATTATCAGTTACTCCAAGAGATTTAATGTGGAAATGTTAAACTTAACTTGCATTATAAACTCTTTTGGGCAGGGCCTCTGTGTATATCACAATGAGTCTGGATTGCAGCATTTGGGCACTAGTACAATCTGGGTATGTCTACACTACAAAGTTAGTTCGAAATAACGAACGTTAGTTCGAACTAACTTTCATAGGCGCTACACTAGCGCTCCGTTAGTTCGAATTTAATTCGAACTAACGGAGCGCTTAGTTCGAACTAGGTAAACCTCATTTTACGAGGATTAAGCCTAGTTCGAACTAGCTAGTTCGAATTAAGGGCTGTGTAGACCCTTAATTCGAACTAGTGGGAGGCTAGCCCTTCCCAGCTTGCCCTGGTGGCCACTCTGGCCAACACCAGGCAAACTCTATTGCCCCCCTCCCGGCCCCAGAGCCCTTAAAGGGCCATGGGCTGGCTACACAGTTTGTGCCAGTTGCAAGGCTGCCAGCACCCAGCCAGCAGACCCTGCACCTGCCACAACATGAGCCAGCCACCCGAGGACACCCAGCCCTCCACTACTCCCCAGGACCAGCCTGGCGGCTCCCAGGAGCCTGCCTGGGGACGCAAGAGGCGGGCACCCGCTTGGTCAAGTGCGGAGATCGTGGACCTCATTGAGGTTTGGGGGGAAGCCTCCAATGTCCACGATCTCCGCACTAGCCACAGGAACGCGGCTGTCTACGGCCGCATGGCTGCCAGCCTGGCCGCCAGGGGCCACCAGCGCAGCCGGGAGCAGGTGCACTGCAAGATCAAAGACCTGCGGCAGTCCTACTCCCGGGCCTGCCTGCCAGGGGCCGACCCGGAGGAGTGCCCCCACTTCCACGCCCTGGACCACCTCCTGGGGGCTCATGCCGTCCCTGCCCCCCGGGACGTGATAGACCCCGGGGCAGAGGGACCGCTCCAGGAGACGGAGGAAGGCTCCGAGGGCCAGGAGCCTGCCAGCAGCCTGCCCAGGACCTGGGACCCTCGAGGCACCCCACAGAGCCGCTCGCCTGTGTCGTCCGAGGCCGGGGAGGCGTCCACCTTTGAGTACCATCGTGCTCCCCTTATGTGTACGGGGGGCTGGGGTGAGAGGGAGAACGGGACCGTGCGCCTGGGCCTTGCCCACCACGGAGCAGCAGCTGGGGATCCTGCAGGGGCCCTGGCCTTGCAGAGGGGAGCTGGGTTTCACACACCTGGGCCCATGGGGTAACTGACTGCTGGTCTTGTTGCACCACGGCCACAGCACCTGGGCCTGCAGGGCGCACCACCCCGCCTGCAGCAGCTGCCTGTGCCCAGGCCAGCAGGAGAGCCAGGAACCAGGAGGACTACCAGAGGCGGCACCTCCAATTCCTGGAGCAACAGCTCCGTCTCTAGGACCACTGGGTCCAGGAGGACCTGAGGCTGCGCTAGAGGAGTTTGGAGGCCCTGGAGGAGCAGGGCTGTGCCCTGCGAGGCCACCTCCAGAGCCTGCTGGACCGCTTCCCAATTCCTCCTGCTCCTGCTCCTGCTCCTGCTCTCCCTGCTCCCCCTGCTGCTCCCCCTGCTGCTCCCCCTGCTCCCCCTGCTCCCCCAGCTACCCCTCCTGCTCCTGCTTCCTCCACACCCCCCGTCCCTCCTGCCCCACCCTCCACAACCATTCCCCACCGACACCCCCGGACCCGCAGTGTGGCGAGACGGGAGAGGCAGCCAGACTCCCACCCCTGAGCTTTCCTTTCCCTTCCTCCCTTCCCTCCCCTTCCAGCTCCCTCGTCCCAGGTTTCCCCCTCCCTTCTCTCACCCTCCTTCCTCCCTCCCCCCACCCCAGTTATGTGAAATAAACAGACGTTTTTGGTTGAAAAACAGGTGTCTTTATTTTACAGTAGGTAGGGAGGGGAAAGGGGAAGGGGGGTAGGGTGGAAGAAGGCCCCAGTGGGGCATGCAAGGGAGAGGTCAGTCCTCCTCCTCCACCTGGAAGCTCTCTTGCAGGGCTTCCCGGATCCGGACGGCCCTCCGCTGGGCTTCCCGGATGGCGGCGGTGCGGGGCTGACCGTAGTGTCCAGCCATGCGGTCAGCCTCAGCCATCCAGGCTGGCAGGAAAGCCTCCCCGTTTCTCTCACACAAATTGTGGAGCACACAACATGCTGCCACCACGGGAGGGATGTTGTGCTCGGCCAGGTCCAGACAGGTGAGGAGGCATCGAAAGCGGGCTTTCAATCGCCCGAAGGCCCCCTCCACCACGATGCGGGCCCTGGTCAGCCTGGCATTGAAGGCCTGGCGGGAGGGATTGAGGTGCCCCGTGTAGGGCTTCATCAGCCACGGCTGCAGTGGGTAGGTGGCATCCCCCACCAGGCACACGGGCATGTCCATGTCCCCGACCCTGATGTGGCGGTCGGGGAAGAAGGTCCCGTCCTGCAGCCACTGGCACACGGAGGAGTTGCGGTACACCCGGGCATCGTGTGCTTTGCCGGACCAGCCCACATTAATGTCCGTGAACTGGCCCCGGTGGTCACACACGGCCTGCAGGATCACAGAGAAGTACCCCTTGCGGTTGACGTACCGGGACGCCTGGTGTTCCGGGGCACGGATGGGGATGTGCGTCCCGTCGATGGCCCCCCCACAGTTGGGGAAGCCGAGGGTGCCGAAACCCCGGATGACGGCGTCCAGGTCGGCGAGGTGGACCACCCTGCGGAGCAGCACCTGGTTGATGGCCTTGACCACCTGCGGAGAGATACACAGCAAAGCGCCAATCAGTGGGGCGCCCGGGTGGCTGGGAGCGTTCGTGCCCTGGCAGTGCGCCGCGCCCCACTCCCGGAAGCAACCCCCTGGCGGCGTGTAGTATGGCTGGGACAGACCGACCCCTCCGGTGCGGGGTGCGTTCGCCTCTTCCCGCCCCCCCTTTGTCCCTGGGGTGGCCCATCCCCTCCTCGCAGCCCCCCTCCTCCCCTGGCGCAGTGGCCGACGAGTTCCATACCTGCATGAGCACCGCTCCGACGGTGGATCTCCCCACGCCGAACTGGTTCCCGATGGATCGGTAGCTGTCCGGCGTGGAGAGCTTCCAGAGGGCGATGACCACCCGCTTCTGGAGGGGGATGGCGGGCCTCATGCGAGTGTCCCTTCTGCGCAGGGCAGGGGCGAGCCACTCGCAGAGCTCCAGGAAGGTGTCCCTCCTCATCCTGAAGTTCTGGGTCCACTGTCGGTCCTCCCAGCGCTCCAGGATGATGCGGTCCCACCAGTCGGTGCTGGTGTCCAGACGCCAGATGTGGCGGGGCACGCCGGTGCCGGGGCACTGCCGCGGCTCCTCCACGGCCCCCAGGGTGGCCAGGCGGAGATGCAGGGGGCTGACATGCACCAGGAGGTGCCAGGCAGCCTCGAGCCATTGGTGGCAGGCTTGCAGCAGCAAGTCCAGAAAGTTCACCAGAAGGTGCAGGGCGAGCTCTGGCTTCATGTTGCCACCTGCGGCGGCCCCCCCGAAGGGAAGCACCGACACAGACGGGCACAAAGACCAATGCTTTGCTGTCCCTCGGCGAGGTTGGCAAGGAAGCAGGAAAAGCTGAGAACCGGCTGTCCGGGGGGGGGTCCCTTTAAGCACGAGCCTCAGATAGCCACAGACAGCAGCCACACAAAGCAACTACTGACCTGATGCCCTGCCAGAACCGGTTTCAGCCGCCCTTAAATGCCCCCCTGCATCCAATCAGTGTGGACGCGCTAGTTCGAATTAGCAAAACGCTAATTCGAACTAGTTTTTAGTTCTAGACGCGTTACTTCGAATTAGCTTAGTTCGAATTTACTAATTCGAACTAACTTAGTTCGAATTAGCGCTGTAGTGTAGACATACCCTCTCCCAGTTAAATAAAACATAATAGTAACAAAACCATCCATAGATAAGCACTGTAGATTCCTGTCCCTTTTTCAGATTACAGTGCTGTTGATACACTGCTGAAACAGTTAAAGATGGGGATATTAGTGTGATACCAGCAGCATCCAACCGGGTCTTTGGAAATTACAGCAATGCATATAACAATGCCTACCTGACCATGTACCATCTGGACAGACACCCTAGGAATGGGTACAAGAATGCATGCCATTGTGCACATGAATTCACTCTGCCCAGGGAGTTGCAGACTGCTTCCATAAATGTCATCATACCTAAGAACAGCACTTTGTATTCACAGAACAGCCATCCCAGGCATTTGATAAGCATTGATTGTCCTGGTTGGTTTCAGCATCTGAGGTTTTTAGCTTAGCACACACTAAAATAGTGCTTGCCACCTAGTTTTGTCAAGAAGGCATAGAGGTCTGGCAGATGGCCTAATATAGCTGGCCTTCTCCATCTGACTGTGTCTCTTGGAAAACCACTCCAATGTATTTACTTCAAGGAAAACTGCTGTCCACTCTGGGGCTGGTGTGTCAGTCTCTATGGGCTACTAAATGCATAAAATACTACTGGCTCAGATCGGTGTTATTTGTACATCCACTTTGCCCAACAACTACACAAAAGGCAGGTCAGTTAACACAATTACACATGACTCATTACACATCATCCTGCTGTTTTCAATCATCCAGTGTTCTGAGGCCAACCAGGATAATAGATTTTGCACACATATTGTCCATGTGCACACAGAAAAAACAGTGAAAGTACATGCACTCCAACCTGAAGCCATTTCACAGTGTCAGTCAAGTTAATTTATTCTAGCTAAAGATTGATTGTGATGCAAAATGTTCTTCTGCGCTTCCGCTTGTTTTGCTTCCAGTACGATAGAATCAGTACTGAGGTGGGTCATGCCTGAAGGAATTCAGTTCAGAAAGACTGCTCATTGAGAACTGTTTCAATTTGTTATTTGTGATAACACTGGCAGAGCTCACAAATGTTGAAAAGGGCAATGAGATTAAAGAGCCCTACCTGAAACATCCATAGAAGGGTCTGCTCCATGCAGCTGTCATGGAAAATATAACTTCATTTGCATGAGTCATTTTCCCCTATGAGGGAGCTTGCATATGCCATGGCTGCTATGTTCTGTCACTGGAACTCCCTTCCAATTAATCACACGTCTGCCTGACAACTGTTGATCAGCATCAAAGCATCAAACGTTGCACACACATATAAATGTGCTAGAAAACAGCCTGCCATGATGGGGAGTATCAGCCTGTGGCCTTGCTGGCTTCACGTCCAAAAAGGTTTGGCCTGTGACTAAGCATTTATTGTAATATCCTGGAATGATCCTTTCTGTGTGCCTCATCTGGACTTTGGAACAATGAAAGTAGAGTAGATCCCTTAAGAATCCATCTCCAGCCCAATGGTGCTAAGACCTGTGCAAACACACAGGAAGGCACAGTTTCTGCCCCTAAACTGGTTTAGCACTTTTTAAGTTTTTCTAAAGGTTAAAAATAAGTGGTCAAAAAGTTTAAGCAGTTGGGGGGAAGGTTGAAAGAAGGGGAACCATTGGGGGAATGCAGGAATAACTTTGAAAAATATAAAATGGTTGAAAAAGTTGGGAGCAAAAAGAAAAAAGTAAACTGCAGGTGAAATGGAGAGAAAGTAAATGAAAAAAAAATGAAACTAAAAGAGGTAGAAAGGGGAAATTTTCAGGCCCAGAATTGGAGTGGGGGAGTCTTCAAACCATTCATGTCCCTTGTGTATGTGTGTGTTGTGGGCAAATCAGGGCACAGACCCACACCATTGCAAATGGCAACGATATCTCTACAATTTGGATGGACACAGAAGAATGATGTGGCTACTGACCTTAAATCAAATTTCTCCTATGAAGGATGGCCCTGTGGATGAGACACTGGACTGTGACTCAAAAGACTGGGATTCACTGTCCAGCACAGCCATAGACTTTCTTGGGTTTAGTTACATACTTACCCTGTCTCTGTTCCCATCTGTACAATGGGGATAACAGCACTTCTTCTTCAAGGATGTCCCCATGGGTGCTCTACTATTGGTGCTGGGCTTGCCCCGGTGCCAAGCCCAGCACCAACAGTGGAGCACCCACGGGGACACCATCTTGAAGAACAACAGTTATCTCACCAAGGTGAGTAACTTCGCTTTCTTTACCATACCAAGGTATTGGGATGATAATTCCAGGAATGATTGAGAGGTGTTCAGATATGACAGTGGTGGGGCCATATGATATATATATATATTGAAAGTGTTACCCTCAAAATGACAGTGCTATATAATATGTACTGGTGCTGCTAAGAGTTCAGGATGACTATGAGAATGAACTATGTACTACACAGTTACTACACATACGATTCTCACATTTCAAGACCTAATGGGAACAAATGTGTAATTGCATAGTTCACTGATTTAACAACTCTTACCTTTTTTGATGAACAGCCCCTTTATATTTTCAATTCATAGACTTTTACAGCAAATAATGAAAGTCAGAAATTCATTGGGTTGTATCTGTGAACTTGCTGAATGAGATGCAGCCTGTTTGCTTGGGATCATGGGCAGAATCAAAACTAGGGACCTACCCCTGCATTCACTGGGGCATCATGTGCATGAGAGGAAAAAACGATCTCATCCCCAAGAGTAAAAACAGTTATAGGGTTTCGAATTCAAAACAGACCTTGACTATCATAAAACACAACTAAAATATAATAATAACTGGTTTAAAAGGAGAAAAGGCTGACCCATGTCAGCCTTTTCATGTCAATATCTGCGATACAGAGACACAGATAACAGATACACATTATCTGTTCAGGTAAATATAATATGGATACAAATGAGGGGTCCTGTGGCTCTTTAAAGATTAGCACATTTAACTGGGCATAAGCTTTCATGGGCTGGAATCTACTTTGTCAGATGCATTACATCATACATCTGATGAATTGAGCTCTAGATCTTGAAAGCTTATGTCCAAATACATTTGATAGTCTTTAACATCCCACAGGAGTCCCCACTGTTTTTATTGAAAAAGACTAACACAGCTACCTCTCTGAAATTTGATAATACAGATACATAAATGCCATCCTATCACACTACACTTTCACCAGGGGAATGCCTGTGCCTTACTGCTCAGCAACAGAATTGCAGGGACAGTTCCATCATATTCTGACACTTATTATTAAGACTGACACCAGAATAAATGGATATAAGCTGCCCATCAGCAAATTTAGGCCTGAAATTAGACTAAAGTTTCTAACCATCAGAGGAGTGACGTTCTGGAACAACCTTCCAAAGGAAGCAGTGGGGCAAAAACCCAACTGGCTCCAAGGCTGATAAATGTATAAAAGGGATGTGATCTTGAGGCTGTCTGTAATGGCATGTCAACCAACTATGATGGCTAGTAGCAAATATTCCAATGGCCAGTGATGAGACAATAGATGCGGAGGGCTCAGAGGGTGTGTCCAGACTCCATGCCTCCGTCGACGGAGGCATGTAGATTAGCCAGATCGGAAGAGGGAAATGAAGCCGCGATTAAAATAATCGCGGCTTCATTTAAATTTAAATGGCTGCCCCGATCTGCCGATCAGCTGTTTGTCGGCAGATCGGGAGAGTCTGGACGCGATGCCCCGACAAAGAATCCTTTCTTCATCGACACAGGTAAGCCTCGTGAAACCAGGTTTACCTGTGTCGATGAAGAAAGGCTTCTTTGTCGGGGCATCGCGTCCAGACTCTCCCGATCTGCCGACAAACAGCTGATCGGCAGATCGGGGCAGCCATTTAAATTTAAATGAAGCCGCGATTATTTTAATCGCGGCTTCATTTCCCTCTTCCGATCTGGCTAATCTACATGCCTCCGTCGACAGAGGCATGGAGTCTGGACACAGCCAGAGTTACTTCAGAGAATTCTCTATAAGGTGCCCAGCTGCTGGGTCTTGCTGAAATGCTCAGGATCCAACTGACCAACTATATTAATGGATGGGAAGGAATTCTCCTCTTTGTCAAATTGCCATATACCTTGGGAGGAGGGGGCTGTTTTCTGCCCCAGGGAGCACATATTATATAAAAGTTTAGTCTAGAATAAATGGTGGATTCTCTGTAACTTGAAATCTTTAAATCATGCTTTGAGGACTTCAGTAACTCAGCCAGGCCATGTCTAGACTGCAGCTCTTTTCTGGGATACCAGAGGTATCCCAGAAAAGCTATGCCACGTCTAAGGAAAGCCTCCGCTTTTTCAGAAAAATTTCCAAAAAAGTAGACGCGTTCTTTCGCCATCCCTGTAAACCCAGTTCATAAGGAAGAAGGGATGGCTTGAAAGAGAAGGATCTACTCTTGTGCACCCTGTGTCCCCTGGGCACAATAAAGGTGAAGGGATACAAAATGGGATGGAGGTTGTTCCTCAAACGTTTACACCAGTTAAACCCAGCAGCTGCTGCAAACTACCCTCAATTGCATAGATCCCCAAAAGTCTGCTAGCCAGGGACAGCTCTGGCCATGCTTCCAACCATTCCTGACACACTCACACTCTCTCTTGCTGTTTGGGAGCAAGTTGGCATAGAGCCTATGCCAGGGAATGCCAGTTGACTGTTTAAGTTTACTATATGAGAAGTGTTCCCTCTAAACTGAGTGTTTGAGTGGCCATTCATGAGAGAGTTAAATGCCACCCAGCTGATAAGCAGAGTGTATATGTTTCCACTGGTGGTGCACATCTGCATATGCCTCAGTGCACATAGCAAAATTTATTCTGCACAAAGATGGAAAAAATACAGGGAACATTGTATATGACCCCTTTGTGCCAAAGGATATAATCAGGGCTTGAAAAATAATACAATCTACTCGCCACAGGCGAGTAGATTGTAACCCAGAAAAGCCGGGTTCAGGCGATCTGAGCATGTGCAGAACGATCTGTGCATGCGCAGATTGCCGGACAGCGCGGCTGGCGAGTGGGGCTCACCACGGTTCAGCAAGCCCTGGATATAATTATACATAGTCCCACCTCTTCATCCAAGGGTGGAAGCAAGGCATAAACTCGAATATTGGGTGATTAAATCCACAAATGTTCCATCACTCGCTGCCTCTATCTGGGAGGACATTTTGTTCCATATGCTTGCTATATCAGAGAGAAATGACACAGGAGGGCAGGGATAGGGTCCAGAGTGACCTACACAGATTAGAGGATTGGGCTAAAAGAAATCTGATGATATAAAGTTCTGCACTTGGGATGAAAGAATCCCAAGCATTGTTACAGGCTAGGGACCAAATGGCTAAGTAGCAGTTCGGCAGAAAAGGACCTGGGGGTTACAGTGGATGAGAAGCTGGATATGGGTCAACAGTGTGCCCTTGTAGCCAAGAAGGCTAATGGAATATTAGGTTACATTAGGAGGAACATTGCCAGCAAAGCTAGAGAAGTGATTATTCCCCTTTATTCGGCTCTGGTGAGGCCACATCTGGAGTATTGCATCCAGTTCTGGGCCCCCCACTATAGAAAGGATGTGGACGCAATAGAGAGGGTCTAGCGGAGGGCAACCAAAATGATTAGGGGGCTGGAGCACATGACCTATGAGGAGAGACTGAGGGATTTGAGTTTATTTAGTCTGCAGAACAGAAGAGCAAGGGGGGATTTGATAGCAGCCTTGAACTTCCTGAAGGGAGGTTCCAAAGAGAATGGAGACAGGCTGTTCTTGGTAGTGACAGATGGCAGAACAAGAAGCAATGGTCTCAAGTTACAGTGGGAAAGGTCTATGTTGGATGTTAGAAAAACTATTTCACTAGGAGGGTGGTGAAGCACTAGAATGGGTTACTTAGGGAGGTGGTGAAATCTCCATCCCTTGAGGATTTAAAGTCTCAGCTTGACAAAGTCCTGGCTGGATTGATTTAGTTGGGATTGGTCCTGCTTTGGGCAGGGGGCTGGACTTGATGACCTCCTGAGGTCTCTTCCAGCCCTGTGATTCTATAATTCTATGATTCTAGGTAGAGGCAGATTACCTAGATTGCACACACATATTTCTACACACTACTAATACATGTTGTCAGATGCCTGCTGTACTTGTGGAAATTTGCATATACTGCTGGCTAGTTTGGCATCCAGATGCCCAAGGGCTAGCACAAATGCTTAGGGTACAGGCACACACTGAATATTATCACCCAGAGAATAGGTATATGCATCTTTGAGACTCTGGCATTTGGTATCTTATGTGATGTTTACTTTCCACTCCATTATTGTCAACCACAAATTGCTAGGGTGGTTGCTGATGTGGGCAGCATTTCAAAGGGCTTTGTTGACTAGATTAAAATGAGCGCCACTATGAGGGTATGTCTACACTAGAAAGTTAGTTCGAACTAACGGACGTTAGTTCGAACTAACTTTCCTATGCGCTACACTAGCGCTTCGCTAGTTCGAATTTGAATCGAACTAGCGGAGCGCTTAGTTCGAACTAGGTAAACCTCATTTTACGAGGACTAACGCCTAGTTCGAACTAGCTAGTTCGAACTAAGGGCTGTGTAGCCCTTTAGTTCGAACTAGTGGGAGGCTAGCCCTCCCCAGGTTTCCCTGGTGGCCACTCTGGCCAACACCAGGGAAACTCTATGCCCCCCTCCCGGGCCCGGACCCCTTAAAGGGGCACGGGCTGGCTACGGTGCCCGTGCCAGGTGCAAGCCTGCCAGCACCCAGCTAGCAGACCCTGCACCTGGCACGGCACAGAGCCACCCACCCGATGCCCCCCAGCCCACCCCCTCTTCCCGGGAACAGGCTGGCGCCTCCCGGGAGCTTGCCCTGGACTGCAAGAGGCGGGCACCTTCCTGGGCTAGTGCGGACAACGTGGACCTCGTCCACGATCTCCGCACTAGGCACAGGAAAGTGGCCGTCTAGGGCAGGAGAGCTGCCAGCCTGGCCACCCAGGACCAGGTGTGCATGAAAATCAAGGGGGTCCACTGAGACCCCCGACACTGAGCCCTGAGCTTACAATGGCCGTCCTGGGTCAGACCAAAGGTCCATCTAGCCCAGTAGCCTGTCTGCCCACAGCGGCCAACCCTAGGGACCCTGGAGGGGATGGACCGAAGACAATGACCAAGCCATTTGTCTCGTGCCATCCCTCTCCAGCCTTCCACAAACTTTGGGCAGGGACACCACTCCTACCCTCTGGCTAATAGGACTCCATGGACCCAACCTCCATGACTTGATCTCACTTCCCTTTAAACTCTGTTCTAGTTGTAGCCTTCACAGCCTCCTGCAGCAAGGAGTTCCACAGATTAACTATTTGCTTTGTCAAGAACAACTTTCTCTTACTAGTTTCAAGCCTGCTACCCATTCCTTTCCTTTGGTGTCCTCTAGTCCTTCTTTATGGGAACTCAGGAAGAACTTTTCTGAATGCACCCTCTCCACCCAACCCCTGCTTTTAGAGACCTCTATCCTGTCCCCCCTCCGTCTCCTCTTTTCTAAGCTGAACAGTCCCAGTCTCTGTAGCCTCTCTTCATCTGGGACCTGTTCCCAACCCCTGATCATGTTAGTTGCCCTCCCCTCTCCCAGCCTTTCTCTTCCCCTCTCCCACCTCCTTTTCCCAGTCTCCCCCAGTTTTTTTCAATAAAGACAGAGTCAATGTTGGAAGAAACGTTATCTTTATTTTGTACATCAATAAGAAGGGGGGCTAGGGAAGGGCAAGTGGAAGGAGGTGAGGGAGGAATGGGGTACGAGCCCCCGATGGGGAGGACTGGGCTGGCTCTGCGGGCTTCTGGGGGTGGAAGCTCTCCTGCAGCCCCCCAATTACTCCCTCTCCCCAGATGGCAGCCTGCGGCAAGTGCAGCCGGGCTGATGGCCGAGTGGTGTGATGTGCCCAGTGTGGGCACTCAGGGCACTCCAAGCCAGAACTTCTTTGCAAGCGGGGCACCCCTTAGAACTGTGTGTCCGGGGTGGGGGTCGGGACCCTTTAAGCGCAGCCCTCGGCTAGCCTGAGACAGTATCTCCATGCTCTAAGTCCTCCTTTTATGCCCTGCCGGCACTGCTTCCGGCCATCATTAAGCCCTGTTCAGAGTCCACTCAATGTGGACTTACTAGTTCGAACTAGCAAAACGCTAGTTCGAACTAGTTTTTAGTTCTAGATGCGTTAGTTCGAACTAGCTTAGTTCGAATTAACTAATTCGAACTAAATTAGTTCGAACTAGCGCTGTAGTGTAGACGTACCCTGACTGTCTTAAATATCTGGGAACTTCATCAGTAGGAACATACTACACCCAATCTCATGGGTCTTGTCTCTTACTATTCCCTTCACCCGTCTAGAGTTTCTTCCTCTCTTGTCTTCTTCACACATCCTCCCTCCCCCTTCCCCCACCCCGTGTCAGAGCAAGAGCCCTACTTATTTGTAGCTTCTGCCATCTATAATGAACAGTTTCTTGTATCTCTCCGCCTCATCAACTTTCCATTTCTTTTCAATTCTCATTTTAAAATGTATATTTCCTGTTCTCCCTTGACTTTACCTCTTAATTTGACTCATCCTCTGCGATCAATCTTCTAACTACTTAAATTTATTCACCATACAATGTCTTTATGACCACTGTTTTTTTGTAATTTATGCCACCTATTGTGTGGCATTAATTTAATTCTAGAGAATGTTTTGTGATCCAGCTTACATAAAAGGTGCTTTACAATAAAAGTTTTATCGTACGCAACAGACAAAATCTGCAGTGTCTATCACTGCATCTTGCTGCATCCTGAATGTCAATTCTAGTGTATCAATATCCCCCTTTTTATTGGAATTGGCTTAATAAAGTTAATAAAGCAGTTTTTTTAGAAAGAAAGAAAGAAAGAAAGAAAGAAAGAAAGAAAGAAAGAAAGAAAGAAAGAAAGAAAGAAAGAAAGAAAGAAAGAAAGAAAGAAAGAAAGAAAGAAAGAAAGAAAGAAAGAAAGAAAGAAAGAAAGAATTAAACTCTTCTACACTTCTATCTGGCTTCTTCACCCATATCATGGCAGTTCTCTTAACGTTGCCATGTGAGATAAGCCAGAGAGGCCTCACATTGACAATAAGGGGGTTAAGATATGCCTGTGGATCCATCTGCTACACCTACATCCAATGTCAGAGATGGAGAAAAGATCTAAAAAGGAGAGAACAAGACTTGACAGAGCTGAACTTGTCTTGTTGGGAGAGAAGCCAGATTACAGCCCTGAGAAGGAGCTTTCTAGCCAGCTGGATCAACTGCCCTAGAGGGGGAAATCAGACCCTGGAAGGAAACCTGTGGAAGCCTGGATTGTTTGGGAGACAAGCCCTGAATAGAAGGGTGGGACCTCATTGAAAGTTTGAGGGATGACTCTGTTTCTGAGTTGTGTTTTGTTTCCTTCCATGTTACCTCTCAAAGGGTATGTCTACACTACAATGTTAGTTCGAACTAACGGACGTTAGTTCGAACTAACATTCATAGGCGCTACACTAGCGCTCCGTTAGTTCGAATTTAAATCAAACTAGCGGAGCGCTTAGTTCGAACTAGGAAAACCTCATTTTACGAGGATTAACCCTAGTTCGAACTTACTAGTTCGAATTAAGGGCTGTGTAGACCCTTAATTCGAACTAGTGGGAGGCTAGCCCTCCCCAGGTTTCCCTGGTGGCCACTCTGGCCAACACCAGGGAAACTCGTCTGCCCCCCTCCCGGCCCCGGACCCCTTAAAGGGGCACGGGCTGGCTACGGTGCCTGTGCCAGGTGCAAGCCTGCCAGCACCCAGCCAGCAGACCCTGCACCTGACACGGCACAGAGCCACCCACCCGATGTCCCCCAGCCCAACCCCTCTTCCCGGGACCAGGCTGGCGGCTCCCGGGAGCTTCCCTGGGACCACAAGAGGCGGGCACCTTCCTGGGCTAGTGCAGACATCGTGGACCTTGTCCACGATCTCCGCACTAGGCACAGGAAAGTGGCCGTCTAGGGCAGGAGAGCTGCCAGCCTGGTCACCCAGGAGCAGGTGTGCATGAAAATCAAGGGGGTCCACTGAGACCCCCGACCCTGAGCCCTGAGCTTACAATGGCCGTACTGGGTCAGACCAAAGGCCCATCTAGTCCAGTAGCCTGTCTGCCGACAGTGGCCAACACTAGGGACCCTGGAGGGGATGGACCAAAGACAGTGACCAAGCCATTTGTCTCGTGCCATCCCTCTCCAGCCTTCCACAAACTTTGGGCAGGGACACCACTCCTACCCCCTGGCTAAGACTACTCCATGCACGCAACCTCCATGACTTGATCTCACTTCCCTTTAAACTCTGTTCTAATTGTAGCCTTCACAGCCTCCTGCAGTAAGGAGTTCCACAGGTTAACTATTTGCTTTGTCAAGAACAACTTTCTCTTACTAGTTTGAAGCCTGCTACCCATTCCTTTCCTTTGGTGTCCTCTAGTCCTTCTTTATGGGAACTCATGAAGAACTTTTCTGAATGCACCCTCTCCACCCAACCCCTGCTTTTAGAGACCTCTATCCTGTCCCCGCTCCATCTCCTCTTTTCTAAGCTGAACAGTCCCAGTCTCTGTAGCCTCTCTTCATCTGGGACCTGTTCCCAACCCCTGATCATTGTAGTTGCCCTCCCCTCTCCCAGCCTTTCTCTTCCCCTCTCCCACCTCCTTTTCCCAGTCTCCCCCAGTTTTGTTCAATAAAGACAGAGTCAATGTTGGAAGAAACGTTATCTTTATTTTGTACATCAGGAAGGGGGGCTAGGGAAGGGTAAGTGGAAGGAGGTGAGGGAGGAATGGGTCACGAGCCCCCTATGGGGAGCACTGGGCTGGCTCTGTGGGCTTCTGGGGGTGGAAGCTCTCCTGCAGCCCCCCAATTGACCCCTCTCCCCAGATGGCAGCCTGCGGCAAGTGCAGCCGGGCTGATGGCCGAGTGCTGTGATGTGCCCAGTGTGGGCACTCTGGGCACTCCAAGCAAGGACTGGTTTTCAAGCGGGGCACCCCTGAGAACTGTCTGTCCGGGGTGGGGGTCGGGTCCCTTTAAGCGCAGCCCTCGGCTAGCCTGAGGCAGCATCTCCACGCTCTAAGTCCTCCTCTGATGCCCTGCCGGCACTGCTTCCGGCCATCCTTAACCCCGGTTCAGGGTCCACTCAATGTGGACATGCTAGTTCGAATTAGCAAAACGCTAATTCGAACTAGTTTTTAGTTCTAGACGTGTTAGTTCGAATTAGCTTAGTTCGAATTAACTAATTCGAACTAAGTTAGTTCGAACTAACTCTGTAGTGTAGACATACCCAAACTTAGTGGCCTGGAAAGGGAGAACTGAAGGGTGCTATGACCAGAAAGACCTCTGGACCTCACAGAGGCCCATAGCTGAGTAAGTTGTGACCTGAATGGTAACACAAAACAGCTGTCCCAGCAACATGATTATACCATTATTATTTTATTTTCTTGTCTTGGTCTGATTTGTTTGCACTTACATTTGAATCTTCTGGGTACACAGCAGGGAATCTATTGAATGATATACATGGAATTATCATTTTTCTGTACTTGTTTGTATCTCTGCTCTGAAATAGTCCAACACTGAGAAACTTGATGGGTCTGAGGATTGAGAATGAGATAAAGGAGTCTGTTACTTCTGGATCATTGTGTGACCTGAGTCAATGCAGATAGAATAGCATTGCTATCTGATGGCTATCATGACTCAGGCTATTCTGATAGTTCTTTTTCCCCAGTTTGGTAACCAGTTGTATGCATCTTGAATTTCACCAACACAAAGTCAGCAAAGAAGTCAAGGGTTAAATGGAGCATTGAATTTCCCTTGATCCTTGGAGTTAGTCTTGCCAAAGGAATGTTGAAAAACATTGCCTGAGGTCTGTGTGTGGAAGAAGTTTATGCTGCTGGCATTGGTGCAGACCTCTATTGCAATACAGAAGTTGACTTTAGAAAAAAAACTCAGGTCATAAAGTTTGGATCCAGATCTGGATTCAAAGTTCCCCACAGTCTAGGGCTACATCTATACCGCAGGCTTTTTGCGTAAGAACTGTTTTGCGCAAGAGTTCTTGTGAAAAAGTTCTTGTTCAAGAGTGCATCCACACTGCCATGTGCTTTTGTGCAAGAGATGTGCTTTGGGCAAGAGCATCCATGGCAGTGTGGATGCGCTCTTGCGCAAGAAACTCTGTGGCCATTTTAGCCATAGGGCTTTCTTGTGCAAGAAATCCCTCTTGCCTGTCCACACTGCCTTCTTATGGAAGAGCACAAGAGGGCTTATTCCTCGTGGGAAGATGAATAACTCTTGCACAAGAAGCCCTGTTTTCCAACACTTTACTGTAAATTTACTTGTGCAAGAACATGCGTGCAGTGTAGACGCTCCGCAAGTTTTTGCACAAGAACAGCTGATCTTGCGCAAAAAGCCTAGAGTGTAGACGTAGCCTAAGTGTAGAGTTCTGATCTATAGAAGGATAAGCCTAACACCAACACCAGCAGAGCTGAGCTAACTACATAGATGTTACACAAAAAAATATGGGACGGAGGCATGTATTTATAGACAGCTCTGCACCTGGCAAGTTGCAGATTTTAACTATGATCAATGGCCCTTTATTCTGCAGTGTATTTGGGCACCTGCATAAATTGTTGTGTTGATTGAGGTTAAGCAATCAAACTTTCTGGGGGTAGCAGGCTTGTTGTCCAGGGCTCTCAGGGCCCATCTAAAGAAGCTTTGAATTCTCTTTTACATTTCAAGACCAAGAGGTGAAGAACTGCAAATGTGATTCTGAATGCTAAACATAGACTAATAATTTATCACATGCTGACAGGTTTGAATATCATGAATGAGCCTCCCAGACGGTCCTTCGAAATCTCCTCACTCTAGCTTATGTGAACTAGGTGGAAAAGGTCTCTCTGAATAGCAAGTTGAAGTCAGTAGTTTTTCTCACTATACGGGCTAATCCATCTCTCCATTCCCTTTAGGATTAACCAGATGAGCACAACAGTCCCTCTTCCTGTCAGATAGGAGTAATTTCCATTGGCATATCTTGTTCAGAGAGACTCAGAGCCTCCTGCCAGGGAGTTGAATCTTGTATCTTTCTTTTGTCTCTACAGCAATAATAAGTCTGGTGCCTGCCTTACGTAAACTCTACCTTGTGGAACAACCAGCAATGTTGCAATAATAGCTCGTTTATTAGTCTCTGTGCCCCAAGCATGTCAGCCTACAGATTTTCTGTTTATTCTTAACAATTCACTATTCCTTAGCAGCGTCTCCACCACAAAGTTTGCTCTCTCACTTCTCCTCCTTCCCAATGCTTTGCTCTTTAGATTCCTGGCTCCACAAATAACTTGAGTCTGCACATGAATGTGTGATCTTAGGTATTTTGCAAATGGTTTTTCACTCCAGGGACTGGGATTGCTACCTAGCCAGGATGGAAAAACATATACCCATGAACAGACAATTTAGCAAAATAACTGTAAGCGTCAGTTATGCCTGAACAAAAACAGCAAATGGTCCTGTAATGTGCTTTATACTCTCTTATTTACTAAGATTGCATTGCAGGTTATTTACATTTCAGAATTCATGTATCCCTGCGTCCGTAAATGTCTTTCTTTCTCACTTTCTTCTTGATTAAGTGGCAGAGCCTAATCTCAGCCCAGTACCAACATTCACAGCAAACACAAATCTTCCCAGAGATAATAAAAATAGTGCTTTTATTTATTTTTATTCTTTTGCAAATGCAGTAATTTACATATTAAAGTGGTTATTAAGGGAAAAAAGTCACTGATGCAAATTTGACATTCAGATGTCAGCTCCTCCATAAATAAGGTCAACTATGATAAGAACATGTTAGTCTCCAATTATAGGTCTCTTAATGCTTAAATAAAGCTGATGTGTGGCATTTGCCATCAGTGCACAGGCTCACAAAAAGATGTTCACCAGAGTCACTCTGGTTGAAATTTTCTCCTCTTGTTGTTTAATTGCTTTTTGGCTAGTATGAGACTCAGATGCTGACCTGAAAGCCTTCCTGATCAGCAGGGGCAGACGGCTGGGTTCTACAGGACAGACTCCTTGATCAGACTATATACAGTCTCACCTTTGCATTCCAACTTCTAAGAAACAAGTAGCCTAATTCTCTGCAGTAAAAGGAACTCGGCTTTGGCCTGGATTACAGAATAGTCGCTGCCACCTATCACTCAATCCTAATGGAAAAAGCAGTTTGGAAAGGCAACTACTAATGTGGGGAGGCATGCTCCTGGTCCATCATCAGGAGCTGGAGTGATACTTGATATTGTATGAGAGGCTTAGCATGGCCAAGGAGACTGAAATAGTCAGTACTGGAGTCCTGCTACGATCCCAGTGGTTGACCTCATGCTATATTTTCTCAGTCAAATAGTGCCTTGCATAGCAGTATGTTTCCTATTACATAACACTGGTAGCCAGAGCTAATTGATGACTCCTTTTTAACATCTCTCAAGTATCAGATGGATAAACTGCTTCTATCGTTATACAGTAATACTAATGCAAGGTGTAGGGTGACAGAGGCTTATGATAAGAGCCCAGGACCTACTGCCAAATGCCAGTGGGATTTTTATGTGTGCCTTTTGCTTGCTTGCTAATAAATTCACCCCCATAAATCTTTGCTTGCAGAAACTTCATATGTCTTGCTTTCTTATGCAAGCTCAATGTCAACTCCCCTTTCAGTGGCAACTCCCCAAGTCTGGATGCAGTAGCTGTAGCTACAAACAGAAAGCGAAAGAAGGCTTTTAGGATTTGAGGAGGCAGGGTGGCCACTTGCTAGGACATGGACTAGACAGATTCAGAAGACCTGTGGTCTATTGCCACTGACCTGAAAGGTAACCCATTCAAACTTTGTGTCTTAGAAATGGAAATGTTCGCAGCCATCTTTACAAAGTGCTTGTAGAGATCTATAGATGAAAAGTGTTACAGGCCAGCCTCACTATAAGCCCAAGATACATTCAAAAAAACTTGGACTTATAGCGAAACAACTTAAAGTGGGGAATATTTTTCCCACAGCTGACTTCCATTTGCGCAAAGTGAGGGTTTGGGATTTTTTTTTTTTTTTTTTTTTTTTTTGCATGACTTAAGAGCAAGGAATGGGAAGACTTATAATGCATAAGTTCCTACAAGCATCAATGACTTTAGTGTGGAACAGATGCATACCGGTGTGACTTATAGCAGGGATGCCCTGTACACAAAATCAAATTATTAATATTAGGCTTGAGTGAAGAAACACTTCCTTTTGTTTGTTTTAAACCTGCTGCCTGTTAATTTCATTTGATAATCCCTAGTTCTTGTGTTATTAGAAGGAGTAAATAACACTTCCTTATTTACTTTCTCCTCACCAGTCATGATTTCATAGACCTTTATCATAGTCTTCCACAGTCATCTCTTTTCCAAGCTGAAAAGCCCCAGTCCTATTAATCACTCCTCATATGGAAGCCATTCCATACCCCTAATCATTTTGTTGCTCTTTTCTGAACCTTTTCCAACTCCAATATATCTTTTTGAGATGACGTGACCACATCTGCATGCAGTATTCAAAATGTGGGCTTACTATCTTATTGTCTACCTCTTTCTTAATGACCAACCAATTAGCTCGTCAGGTCTCTCCTCCACGTCGGTCTTCTCTCCTGAGCCTCCAGTCTCTCACTCCATCTCTCTCTCTCTCTCTCTGTCCTCCTCCTACTGCCTCCTCCTCCCCTCAGCTCTCCTCCACCTTCTGACTCTCTCTGTCTCTCTATTTCTCTTCTCCTCCCCCTCCTGCCTCTCACTCGGGGAACCGCGGAGCCCAAATGGCTGTTTGGGCTCCACACTCCCCGTGCAGCATGGGGGGGACGTGGAGCCCAAACGGTCGCTTGCGCCACTTGCTTCCACGTGGCGGCCCAACTGAGCGGAGCAGAAGTCAGCCGAACGCCATGGCGGGAGGCGAAGGGGGAAAAACAGGAAAAAAACAAGGTTGTTCACAGAGCCTTGTATTGATCACCAGGCCATAAAGTTCATTAGGTATCACTAATGACTTTCACTAGAAGACCTATATTAATAAATAAGTTTACTCTTTATATTTTTAACTTTGCATTTTTTTCTCCTTCTCATTTAGGGGGCAAGTCAGTGGGTGGGGAGTTGTTGGTTTTTGTTTGTTTGTTTGTTTGTTTGTTTGTTTGTTTGTTTGTTTGTGGGGGGTTCTCACTTGTGTGTGGCTCCCAGATGATTTTTTCTGTGAGTCAGTGGCCCTTGACCCCAAAAAGCTTTCCCCACCCCTGCTGTAAAGGGCAAACAGTTGTATCTCAGGAGATCTTACACAGCTGCCTATACCTCGAGGCCAGGGAAGACTCTGACTTCCATGACTAGGCCACGAAGTATCTCAGCTGCCAATATTACTTGAGATGCCATATGTCCTGTGTTTCTGTAAAGATGATGAGGTTGGGCACCTCCAAGTGAGTTTATTTGCAGTCTTCTTGAGGTCTGGAGAAGTCTTTCTCAAACCTCACTGATACACAGCTATATGAGTTTTAGGTTCCTTCCTGGTTTACAACTGTCCTCCTCACAAGCATCAGAGCAATTAATGAAATCTTTGTGGATATTGTAGATTACCATAATGCCTAGCAGCCGTAGTCATGGAACAGGAATCCATTGTACTAGTTGCTGCCCAAACAGAGAATACAAAGATGATCCATCCTTTAGGAACGTATAATCTAAGTATAAAACAAGAGACAACAAGTGGCTACAGACAGGGGAGCACAAGGAAACAATGAGACAACACTGAGTTGCATGATAAGTAGTGGTCTCAGCACACCAGGGTGTGTCTAAACTACATGGCTCCGTCGATGGAACCATGTAGATGAGGTTGATAGGCAGAGAGAAATGAAGCCGCGATTTAAATAATCACGGCTTCATTTAAATTTAAATGGCTGCTGCGCTCTGCTGACCAGCTGATGATCAGCTGTTTGTCGGCAGATGGGGCAGTCTGGACGCGCCGCGGTCGACAAGGAAGCCTTTGTTGACCGGCACAGGTAAACCTGGTTTCACGAGGCATACCTGCGCGGTCGACAAAGGCTTCCTTGTCAACCGCGGCACATCCAGACTGCCCAGATCTGCCGACAAACAGCTGATCATCAGCTGGTCGGCAGAGCGCGGCAGCCATTTGAATTTAAATGAAGCCGCGATTATTTAAATCGCGGCTTCATTTCCCTCTGCCTATCATCCTCATCTATATGGCTCCATCAACAGAGCCATGTAGTTTAGACACACCCCAGTGCCTAGTTGTTATGTTTTTTGTAGGAATCACAGAAAAGGAGATTTTTGAGCCTGGATCTGAACAAAGCTTGGTGGATATTTATGAGGAGCACCAGCCAAGCATGAGGCAGCATGGGAAAAAGCATAATGAGTTTTTTTTTAATATTAGATATTGAATAACTCATGAAAACATTTCGTTTGATCCTCCAGAAAAACCATGGTGCCCTCAATTCATAGTGGGATGGGGTGGAGCAACTTACACTGTTTCTATCTATGATGTATTCTCCCCATATTCCAGCAGCCCCCAAACTTTTGAGGGTTGTGGCATCCCTACCCTGTCCATCCCTTCTTCCTTCTTTCCCCCTGCAACCAGAGCCAGGAGTGGGGCTGTGGCTTCAGTATGGGGGGAGACATTTTGAGGGTCATGGCTTACTCATTCTGTCTGTACCCTGTTTTCCCCTGCCCCCCAAAGCCATGGCTGGGAGTGGGGCCATGACTCCAGTAGCAGGGAGACATGGACAGGGGAAAGGGGTCACAGCTAAGGTTGCAGTTAGGGCTGGGGCTGGGGCCTGGAGCCATGGGCGGAGATGCAAGCAGAGAGGCAGCTGGGCCCTCAACCAGGTGCAGCTCTACTATTGCAGAGCTGAGCCAAGATTGGGGACGGGGCCAGGTGTGGAACTGGGACCTGGGATGTAGGTGGGGCAAAACCAGAGCAGAGCCGATGGCAGGGAAGGGCTGGGTGGCACTCCCTCCCCACCTTTACGTAGTCTAGCCTAGGCTCCACCAGGGTATGTCTACACTACCCTCCTAATTCGAAATAGGAGGGTAATGTAGGCATACCGCAATTGCAAATGAAGCCCGGGATTTGAATGAGGCATTGAATGAGGAGTACAGCTAGTTCGGATTAGAAGCCTAATCCGAACTAGCTACTCCGTGCCGCGTGTAGCCGCGCGGCACGGGGTTCGAACTGCCGGCATTTAAAAACGGCGCCGGCCGGCTTTATGCAAATGAAGCCCAAGAAATTCAAATCCCGGGCTTCATTTGCAATTGCGGTATGCCTACATTACCCTCCTATTTCGAATCAGGAGGGTAGTGTAGACATACCCCCACACACCTCCAGACATTCCTCTATGCCCTCCTATGGGGTCATGCCCCACGCTTTGAGGATCTATGCTATCAACAGACAGACAGACAAATTGATAGAGGACTTCAGTCTCCAAGACCTTCCTCCAGCATGACTAAGATCACATTAAATTATTTTTAAATGTAACCCCTGTGTATAAAAAAATACCCTTCAACAGCAGATAAAGCAATAAATCAACATGACTCATTCTCAGACAGTGAAGGGAGATGCTGGAGGTTGTGTATGAATTGAAAATCTCTTGTTTTATTCTAGCAACTTTCATTTTACCAAGAACTCACCAGTATAAAAGAAGCCATTAGCAACTTTTTTATCACAAGTTCTGTATTAAATTTATCCCAGACAATGGGGAAAGTCAGTCATACAATACAAAATGTGCTAATTCTCTACAACCCACCCGTACATAATAAGGCTTGCCTATTGCTCTGATAACTGAGCTATTTTAGTATGCAAGGTGCTGAGTGCTGTGCGTGCCTTAAAATTGACCGAGTGCAATTATTGTATTGATTTGATGTGGCATTAGCTCTGTGTTTAAGCTGGTTTATGTTTTTTAATTTGCAATTAAATAAAATGATGCCTATTCCCTAAGATGGCTGATGGTTGTTTATACTCTGCAATGGTTGATGAAGCAACTTTTATTTGGGCTTCATAAAACGCAATTGTTCAGCAGCTCTGAAGTATAGTAGATAGATTTCTCAGAGAGGTTTCTAACCCAGAAAAAGATAAAACTAAACTCCAATCTATTTTAAAATGGACCAAGTAGCAATGGCTGTGTTGCAATGGGACTATAATGAAGTAAGTGAGAGAGCATTATTGTACTACTGATAAAAGTAACGATGGAAATATCTTACATTTCTATAGACCCTTTCATACTGCAAGATTAAAAGTGCTCTAAGAGAATATGTACACATACACACACACACAGAAGTAATGTCACTTAGCCACCTCCATCAACACCACTTATATCCAGCCAGTTTTGGAAGGGAATGTGGCAGCTGTTTAACAGCACACACCACACAACAGGCTTGCTACAGCTCTATGACTCAGATTACTCCATTGTCTGACTCTAATCAAACAAACCTTTTAAAAAAGCTTGCTGTGCAGCACAGAAACAGGCATCTGTTCATGCTCCTAGGCTCCCTGAATCGCGGTGTTAGATGGGTGAGAAAAATGGAAAAATAAGATCAGAACCCACACAGATTTCTCCTCTGAGGATCTACATTGTTGCTTTTACATTTTGGTATGAAAGAAGCGATAGTGAAAAGTGGTTGGAGACTGAGCTCTAGGTGTGTATCTAGACTACAGGGTTTTTTAAAAAAAAGTGGCCTTTTTTCAAAAAAACCTCACCTGGGTCTAGGCTGCTGCCACATTCTTTCGAAATTAAATCAAAAGAACACGGCAGTTTTTTTGATCGCAGAAAACCTCATTTTACGAGGAATAACACCTTTTTCGAAAGTGCTCTTTCGAAAAAAGGTGTTATTGAATGCAAACAGTGCTTTTTCAAAAAAGAGCATCCAGACTGCCTGGGTGCTCTCTTTCGAAAAAGCAGCTCTCTTTTTAGAAAATACTGGTTGCTGTCTAGATGCTCCCTTTTGAAAGAGGCTTTTTCAAAAGATTCGAAAAAGCCTCTTTTGAAAGAGGCTTGTAGTCTAGATGTACCCTACGTGTTGAAATCCAGTCCCTGCAGAACAAATCTAAAACAGGAACAGGAAAAACAGTCTTCACACACAGCATTAGAATCAGCTTGCTACTAAGCCTGGCTCCTTATCTCAAATAAGGACCATCTCTAAAAGTTGAAAGTTTCAGGGCTGACAACAAGGGACAAGCTTAATGCCAAAATGGTACCACAAAACTTAGTCTGTAATGTTCCCTCTAAATTTTCCATCCATGTGCAGAATACATTTTGTTATGTGAACTGAGGCATGTGCGGATGTGTACCACCAGTAGAAACACATGCTGCTGGCTGAGGGCACTCTGCTAATCAGATGGGCGGCATTTGAATCTCTCCAGGGTATCCGCCCAAGCGCTCATCCTACAAGGAACACTGGAGTCTGGTTCAACTCATATTAAAGTCCGTGGGAGAGTTTTCACCAGCTTCAGTGGGCTTTGGATTAGGTCCTCCGTTACATACAAAGGAAGTGGATGTTTGCCAGGACACCAATGCTACACAGACTTGGTGGGTTTCAATCCTTGTTCAACTGTTGTTCTGGATTGGAGGGTTAAACTCATAAAGGACTGACTTAATGCATTAAATGTTCCAAGTACAGATAAAGCCAGGTCTTGCTGATCAGTTTCCACTCGGCATGGCCCCAAGGCTCAAAGTTCCAAGTTAAATGATTGATGTCTCTCAGTTACTGTCTCTATTCCATAGATTCCTTCTCTCATGAGTGTGGAATGCAAGAACAGAGAACGCTAGGAGGGTTATGTGTCTTAAAATTATGTGTAACATGTCTCTCTAGCCCATGATTGACCTTCAGAAATTCCATAGATTCTGTGCTATCCATTCATCAACCTAAATTGAATTCTTGTGTCTATTGTCCTATTTGAAACAAGTTTATCACTGGATAACATACCACAGTGTGCATATCAATGGACAGCATTTCTGTATCACATTGGGCTCATTCTGATGGCAGCTAAGTAGAAAATTTTCTATGGATAGGTTTTCTACTGGGTTTGTTTTAATTGTGCTGATGTCTTCTTTGCTATTGCTTTCCACAATATCTTGGCAAACAAATGTACCAGCAGGAATAAAGTGAGTATTGTAGAATATTCCCACAAGTGGGGGTTGAATTTCTTGTGATGAGTATTCACTTCAAAAATCTAACTTTGTTAGGATCATCCAGTAAAGAACTGATATGTACAATGTGAATGCTGAGCACTATAACTAATCCAAACAACCCAAACAGTAAATTATAATTATCAAAACAATATCCACTGTAAACAGTTCACAAGCAACCCAGAGGCTGAAATATATTTGTGCTGAACATTTACAGAATAATCACAATCACAATCACAATCAATGATTTATGAAATACAGTTGGTTTGTAGATCATTCAAGAGAAAGAACTGAATTAAATATATTTTTTCTATTGTGAACTATTCACTCAGTTTCAGTGGGGTAGGTGAGTTAGTCTGTAACAAAAAAACTTAAAAAACAACGAATACTCTATAGCACCTTGAAGACTTAACAAAATATGTAGATGGTATCATGAGCTTTCATGGGCACAACCCACTTCTTCAGATGGTAATACTGTCATCTGAAGAAGTGGGTTGTGCCCACGAAAGCTCATCATACCATTTACATGTTTTGTTAGTCTTTAAGGTGCTACTGGACTATTTGTTGTTTTTTAAGTTATTCACTCACACTATGTCTAAACAACATCCCTCTTTTGAAAGCAGGGTGTAAATTAGGCAGATCAAAAGTGCAAATGAAGCGGGGATTTAAATATCCTGTACTTCATTTGCATAATTGCATGACAGCATTCTTCCAAAAAACGGTATTTTGAAAGTGAAACCACTGTCTAGATGCAGTTCTTTCGGGGGAAAAAACCCTTTTTTGAAAGATCCTGTACTTCCTTTCAAAATAGGGATTTTTTTTCAAAAGAACAGTGGTTTCACTTTCAAAATACCCTTTTTCAACACGATTATGCAAATGAAGCACTGAATATTTAAATTCCTGCTTCATTTGCACTTTCAATTTGCCTAATTTACATCCTTCTTTCAAAAGAGGGATGTAGTTTAGACATGCTCTCAGTGTTAGCTGTGCTGGGTTTTGGTTTTTTTTTTTTTTTCATATATACATAGATTTTAAGGTCAACAGGAACTACTGGATTATCTAGTCAGACTTTCTATAAAACATAGGCCAGAGAATTTCACCTATGAATTTTAAATAAACACCCAATTAGTCTACCACCTAGAGATTCGTGAATAGACGTCTTTAATGTTATTCAGGCTGCAGCCTTTTGCAATCATTGCTTCATGTATCATCGCCATGAAACATCTTCATGTTTTCTCACACAGCAAAAAAAATCATATTGTGATGCCAGCATTTCTTGATGTCATAATGCACAATGTTACCGCATCACAATACAGTGTCATGATGTCACAATTTTGCACAACTCCCAAAGCAATTTGGAGGCAGCTGAATCAAGATGCAAGTCCTACTTACAATAATTGGGATAATCTTTCTAATAACTAACGCCACCTTGGGAGAAAGATGAAAACATATCAACTGGATTCAGTAACAGAGATAGAGCTAATGACTTCCAGGAGCCAAGAGAGATACAAAAGTCTTAAGAATGGTAGGCAAGTATTCCATGCTTAAAACATTCTGCAGACTAACTGCCCAATCCTGAATTGCTTGTTTGTTGCAAGTTCTCACTGATTTCATCAGGAATTTGACATGCACATGGAAATCAACTTTGAGGATTAATGATGGGATATACAATAATACATAGAAAGAGATTTAGCAAGCTAAGCTTCTCTTGGCTCATAGACTTTATATAGAGCCCTTCTTCCATAACTAAATTGACTCCACTTGTAAAAAGAACACTTCCACTAGTTATTCATTTGCAATATAATAACTGTATCACAGATTTTAGAGATACCCATTTTCCAAATCTTTCATACAGCACAGTTTTAAAGACATTTACATTTAAATTGTCAAGTGGTTTAAACCCACAATTTAAGTTTTGTATATATTAAAAAGCAGTTTCACAAAACCTAACTTGAAGAGAAATTATATGCATCATCCATAAATATTGCAATAAGGGCTAGTGTCCTTTGACCATGTTCCCACTCCATAGTCAAGAAGGCTTGATTATTTGAATATTTTTGAATGAATTTGGTGCTAGATTGTCAGTCCTGGAAGTTGAACTCTTTCGCTGTTTATTCACAGAAAATATGTTGTATTAGTGCAGGCTTCCCATAAACCCTTCTTTCTGCTAATGTGCTTCTGACTTGAAAAGGACCTCTTGGAGGACTGAGAGGGCAGTTGAGCTCATGCGCACCTTAGTCCCTCGGCTGAGATTGCCTGAAGGGGGGCACTTAATATCAGTGGTGATGATGCTTTTTATGATATGAGCAGGAACCCACAACTAACTCAACAGAAAACCCTTAATTCTCTCAGCAGAGGGCCATCCGAATGTAATAACTTTTGCTCATTACCAACCTGAAATTACTTTTGAACTGATCATCTAGAGATGGAAGTTTCATAGGTACTTTAGATGTAAGTAGGATCTGAAGGAATACTAGTTGGAATGAGAGAGAAATCCTGTGTAGGTCTACATAAATAAGGTTTATTCCTGCTTTGCTTAGATGTGTTAGATATTCAGCAAATGGAGTGGTATTTTGCTCATTGTAATCAATTTAATTTGTGACCCAACACCGACTACGTTTGCATTAAATCCAGCGGTAGTGTGACGGGGCGGCCCCGCCCCGCACTCAAGCCCAGGGAAACCACCTGGTGCCGGGGGCAGAGAGAGCCCCACCCACACAGCCCTACTGGGCATGCTCCGAGGGGAGCAGAGGTATAAAAGGCTGCTGGCCTGTTCAGACGGGGCGGCCCGAGCTGGAGCTAGCGCTCAACTACCAGAGAGGGAGTCGCCAGGACTGCTGAACATGCTGCTGCCAGGCCCAAGCCGGGCTTGCCCCCAAGGTCAGAGCCGCCTACCGACCCCCCGTGACCCAGGCACCGGACCGGACACTGCCAACCCCGACGTTGACTGGGGAAGTGCCAGGACAGCCACCCGACCAACATCAATAGGTGGGACCGCGACGGGCCAGGGGCAGGGGGTAGGAAGCGACCCAGGGCAGGGAGCTGGAAAGGCCCCTGAGGGCTCGGTGCGTTGCGGGGAGGAACCCCCGCCAACCCAGTGGTGGGAGCCACCCGCCACTAATAGGGCCCTGGGTCGGGGCCCAGTGGAGAGGGAGGGCCTGGGACCCCCTACCCCTGCTGCCCGAGGCCCCAGCGAGTGGGGGGCTGGGATAAAGAACTTTGGAACTTTGGAACGAGGAAGCCTAATCCGAACTACCTAGTTCATGCCGCGTGTAGCCGCGGGCATGGAGTCCGAACTAGCGGACATTTAAAAATGGCGGCGCCTGGCAATATGCAAATGAAGCCCAGGAAATTCAAATCCCGGGCTTCATTTGCAACTCCAGTTGCCTACATTAACCACCCTAGTTTGAACTAGGGTGGTAATGTAGACATACCCTTTGGGACTCTGGGCCTGCGTATTGAGGACTAGGCTGTGAGGCCGTATTTCCCCTACTGCAGGGGCAGTGAACTTTGGGACTAGGCCTCCAGGCCTGCGTGTTGAGGACTAGGCCGTGAGGCCGTATTTCCCCTACTGCAGGGGCAGTGGACATTGAGAATAGGCCAGTGGGCCATATTTCCCCTAAAAAGGGGCATCATGCTTCAGGCCGAGGCCCAAGAGGGCTGGATGATGCCCCAGATGAGGGCAGCAACACTGAGCATGAGGGGTGACCCCCGACAGGTAGCTAAAATATGGTTACCGATTTTTGTAATTTTGTGGGAATACAGAGAAGTAGAACTGTGCTTGTTCCAAAGGAGAACGCTCACAGTCAGCAGAAAGAAGCTTGCTAAGTAGAGGCTCAACTTTCAGAGCTCTAGGAGTGCGTCTAGACTGTGGTTTCTTTCAGAAAAACTGACCTTTTTTTTGAAAAAACTGGACAGGGAAGAAAGAGTTCCAGGTGTCCTGGTGGCCACTCCATCCATAGTAGTCACAAGGGGACAGTCCATTGGGATATAGCAGTCACAAGGAATCCATGAAACAGTGGGAGCATATAGAATGGGACCAACATCTAAGCTAATGGAAATCCAACTTTTCTCATGATTTTGTTTGCACTCAGCAAGCAGAGCTTGTAGGTATATTGTTGTCACTGTCTTTAAGGGTATGTCTAGACTACATGGCTCCATCAACGGAGTCATGTAAATGAGTTTACTAGACATAGGAAAATGAAGCGGTGATTTAAATAATCGCCGCTTCATTTACATCAAAATGGCCACCACACTGTGCCAATCAGCTGTCTAGCTGCACAGCAGGGCAGTCTGGACGCACCACGGTCAACAAGGGAAGCCCTTGTCAACCGCTCTGGTAAACCTCATTTCACAAGGCATACTGGAGCGGTCGACAAAGGCTTCCCTTGTCGACCGTGGCGCGTCCCGACTGCCACGCTGTGCCGCCAAACAGCTGATCGGCACAGCGCGGTGGCCATTTTCATGTAAATGAAGCAGCGATTATTTAAATCGCTGCTTCATTTTCCTATGTCTAGTAAACTCATCTACACGGTAGTCTAGACATACCCTAACAGTTGTGTCAAAATGTGAGCAAGATCAGATCCCACAGCTTTAGAAACAAGGCATGATGAAGGCATCTTGGGCACAAACTCCTCCTCCTCCATGAGCGCGTTAGAGTCGGGTCCTTCTACGGTCTTGCAGATTTAGACCCTTCCAGCAAGAGATGATATAACTATAAATATATTAGTGCTGCATGCCCCAGGATGCCAGCTAATATTCTATTACCCGTCTGCTCTTTGCACATTATTCAGTTTCAGAACTAAAGTAACTCATTACCCACTGACATCGAGAGGCTGCTCGGAGCAAAGCCAAGCTGATGTTATTCTGATGGTTTTCTTCTCAAAACGGAGGACTTCCATGTTGTGTCTGCTATGCCCCAGTCTTCCAGAACATTTGTTGAGCCATTAATACACAGAATGCCAGGTTTCTCTCCCTATTGAACAGCAGGACATACTTTAGTAGAGCAATAAATTAGATTCAAAGAGAAAGGGAAAGGGTAAGCCGGGAAAGAGCAGCCGAGTTGGGGGGGGAGTAATGAAGAATTCGCGCTGTTCCACTCGACAGTGCTCACAGCTTCAGCACACCTCTCTATCCCCTTGCCCTGATGTGCTGTGCTCCATGCTGCAAAAAATGAGAAAGGAACATTTTTATTTGCTTTGCTCGTTCCCCGTCAGCATCAGTTGGCTTTGCAGAATTAGTTCTTAACCCTTTGGTCAACCTAGAAAGATGAGGAAAACCAAACCAAAACCACTTATCTCAGTCCCAGTCTGAAGTGTCTCTATGGAAAGGATAGGATTAAAGGCCCAAATCCATTCCTGTTGCAGTCACAGGGTGTTTTCCCTTTGACTATAATGACACCAGGTGTGGACTCTAAGGATATGTCTACACTGCATTAAGAAGTGTGATTGCTGTGTGGTGTGGCATATCCTTGCTATCTTTAATTCAACTAGTGTAACCCACACGCCTACTGGGTGTGGTTCCATGTCCCATGTAGTGGCACTCAGACCACTTACAGTGAGAGATAAGAATGAGTGAGCTCTACAGCATAAGCAAAGAGCCAGCTGGCTTTATAGCTCAAGCTGGAGAGGTTCCTGCACTAAGCTCTAGATAGTCCAGGTTTGAATCCACCTGTTAGCACTTACATTAGCATGTCTAAAAATAACAAGGAAGAAATGGCAGGATAGGTTGCAGTGCAGGCTAATAATATGAGTATGTACCCAGAGTCCCTGATGGGTTCATATAGTTAATGCTGACACACTTGCTGCTGCATCTTCACTGCTATTTTTAAATGTGCTAGCTAGATTAAAGCTAGCACAGGTCCATCTACTCAAGTTGCAAATAGACCTTTAACTGGAGTGTAGCAAAAGAGAGGACTTGACAATTACAGAACAAAGGAACTGTACACAGAATATGGTCCTAGAGATCCTCTTCTGTTCCGATAATGAAGAGAGCATTTGATGAAAGTGAAAGATACATCATTTAGAACAAACAAGAATGTTATTTTCTAACAATGCAGTCATCTATGGAGCCACAGCAGATTAACAAATCAAATAGTTTGTAAATAATCAAAAAGAGTTAGCTAGCTAGATTTATGCACTTGAATAATATTTTCAGTGACTTGACCCAAAGCAAAAGGATAATTGGGAAAATCGAGCCTTGTGCTTTAAGCCCAGAGGACCAGTTGATTTAGCCTGCAACAGTTAATAAGGAATGTCTCCAATTCTTTATGTAGTACAATGCCATTACTTGAGTCCTCATAAAGGAATGCTATGTGTGCATAAAGTACTACTGAATTTCATTTACTGTGAGTTAATTCTCTTCTCCCCCAACCGGTGCCAGTATATGACCTTCCAGAAATATTTTGCTCTAGATCAGTGTTTCTTAAACTGTGTTCCGCAGCACACTGGTGTGCCAAGAGGCAGTCAGAGGTGTGCTGCGGAGAACAAAAGAGTTCAAAATGGCTGCCCTTAAAGGAGCAGATGACTTTTTTTCCCCTCAATAATTCCCCTCCCCCGCTCCCTTTTTTTTTTTCTCTCAACAAAAAATCCTTGGTGTTCCTCATAAAAAAAATGTTGTTTGGTGTTCCTCGGTCTTAAAAAGTTTAAGAAACACTGTTCTAGATAAAGCCAGTCAAGAATCATAGAATCATAGAATACTAGAACTTGAAAGGACCTTGAAAGGTCATTGATTCCAGTCCCCTGCCCTCTTGGCAGGACCAAGCACTGTCTAGACCATCCCTGATAGATGTCTATCTAATCTGCTCTTAAATATCTCCAGAGATGGAGATTCCATAACCTACCCAGGCAATTTATTCCAGTGTTTAACCACCCTGACAGTTAGGAAGTTTTTCCTAGGCTATGTCTAGACTACAGGATTTTTCTGGGATACGGTATCCTGGAAAATCTCCGCTGCGTCTAGGGAACACATATGCTCTTCCACTTTTTTTGCAGAAGAGCAGATGTGCTATTTCGGAAGCCCTGTCTTCCTCCTCCCATGAGGATGAAGGGCATTTCTGAAAGAGGGTTTTCTTTTCCAAAATTTGGCCCAGGGTATACGGGCCAAATTTCGGAAAAGACTCTTCTGAAAAAAAATCAGAAAAAAGTACACAAATTGAGGAGCGTAATTAACGTACCTTTTTCTGAAAAAGCTTTATACTGTAGACATAGCCATAATGTCCAACCTAAACCTCCCTTGCTTCTTGTCCTAACATCAGAGGCAAAGGAGAACAATTTTTCTCCCTCCTCTTTGTGACACCCTTTTAGATACCTGAAAACCACTCTCTGTCTTCTCCTTTCCAAACTAAACAAGTCCAATTCTTTCAGTCTTCCCTCACAGCTCATGTTCTCTAGACCTTTAATCATTCTTGTTGCTCTTCTCTGGACCCTCTGTAATTTTTCCACATATTTCTTGAAATGTGGAGCCCAGAACAGCACACAATACTCCAACTGAGAACTAATCAATGAAGAGTAGCATGGAAGAATGACTTCTTGTGTCTTGCTCACAACACTGTTATGCATCCCAGAATCACGTTTGCTTTTTTTTGCAGCAGTGTCACATAGTTGACTCATATTTAGCTAGTGGTCCACTATGACCCCTAGATCACTTTCTGCAGAAGTAGAATTTTAAACTACTGATGAATTTCAATAATTTAACATAGTTACATACCAAACCAGAATGAAGACTTGAACTATCAACATTATTTTAATGAACTGAAAAGTTCAGAAAATTTCCGATTTCCTACCACACAGGAATTTAACTCTAACAATCCCTTTTGAAGTCAGTGGTACCTACAGCTATATGAACTTTATGCATGTGAGTACCATTGGCAGGGACAAAGCTGCAGGGGGCTAAATGGAAACGATTGCCCATGTGGACAAGGGCCCAAAGCTCCCAGCGTGGGGCTGTCTGGCTCTCACTGACTTATGGCCTGACTGATAATGCCACCCACTCAAGCCCTCTAAGGAACAAGAAAAACCAGTCTGTTTTGTTATTATTGAAACTCTCAGGCCTAAGCCCTGGCCTTCAGCCACACAGAAGAGTCAATGCCAAGACTTCCTTGGGTCAGACATCTTCCATCTCCCTTTCCAAGGAAGAGGGCTGAGTTTCTTCAGGACCATGAAAGGATTTCCCTTTTGTTTGCTTTATAATGCCGTCAGAGGGAAGTGGACTTACTAAGGGTACGCCTAGACTGCACACTTATTTCAAAATAAGCTATTCCAGAAGAAATATTCCGAAATAGTTTATTTCAAAATAGCACTTCTACACTACAGGAAAGCCTCAAAATTAGTCTGAGGCAGGATTCCCTAATGTAGATGTGCTACCTCGATTTAGAGCCCCAGAAGGCACTAAAGAGTAATTACTTTGAATGGCCCTGGGGAGGAGCTATTTCAAAATAGCAGCAGTGGAGCATCCACACTACTGCTATTCTGAAACAGCTATATCGGAATAGGCATTATTCCTCATGGAATGAGGTTTACAGAAGTCAGAATAAGCCATCTGTTATTTCAAATTTATTTTGAAATAACAGAATTGCTGTGTAGATGCTTGTATTTTTATTTCTGTATAGTGGCCGTTATTCTGAAATAACGCTGCTGTACAGAAGCACCCTAAGTGTCCCAGGCAGAGGGCTGTTCCCCACACCTAGAACCAGACCATAGGTCTGCTGTAACCCAGATGAGCATATAAGATGTAAGCAAGGTGCCCAAACTCATACCAAAGGGTAAGCGAGGTGTGACCTGGACACATAATGTTTTACTGCCTTTTAAAAAGAGCAGACTGAGTTAATGCTCAAGAGACATTTGCAGATTAACTGAGATATTTCTTATGTCAGATGGATGTATCTAAGCTTTCACTCCTGAGTCCCTATGTTTACATTACAGTTTTCAAAGAAAAGATAAAAGGCAGAAGTTTAAAAAAATCCAGCTGATAACTAAATTTTAGTGTTAAATTACATTTCTGCCTCAGTCAGGTCCTTCTGACTTCTTTAACCCTATTTATCCTCCAGTTCCTTGAAGAGTCACTTGGGCCCAGAGCCTCAAAGGTATTTATGTTCCTAACTCTATAGATTTCAGTGGAAGTTAGGAGCCCAAAGATCTTCAAAGATCTGGGCCTGAGCTCCTAAACCTTTCTTTTTCATAGAATTTAAACATTTCCATCAATATGAATTAGTGATATAATTAATAAGAGTAAGAACATAATGGGGAACGAGTACTTAATAATGGGCACTTCAATCTGCAGAGAAAAGTATAACATGATCTAATGGCTGGAAATTGAAGCTAGCCCAATTCAGACTGGAACTAAGGCATAAATGTTTAACAGTGACAGTAATGAACCACTAGAACAAATTGCCAATGATTGTGGTGGATTCTCCATCACTGGTAATTTTAAAATCATGGGTGGAAGTTTTTCTAAAAGATCTGTTCTAGGAATTATTTTGGGGAAGTTCTATGGCCCGTGTTACATAGGAGGTCAGACTAGATTATTACAGTGGTCCCTTTTGGTCCTGTAATCTATGAAGAGGAGGGTGGAGAGGGGAGTTAAAGAGAGAGAAACTTGAACTGGAAAATATGTCCCTTATCAGTTCAGATCTTACAAGGAACCAAAACTATGGAGAAGGATTCACATCCGTAATTCACGGTGGTTCAGATTTGTAGATCCAAATTGTCTCGTTGAAATGCTTGGGCTGACCTCCATCTCAGATTATCACTGGGACGTGATACATCAGAAATAAAACTTCCAGACACAGTGCTGCTGAAAGTTTGTAATTCTGGGGGTAGAAAAAAGCCAGAAAAATGGATATGAATTAGTATTTAGGTTTGGAAAAAGTCCCGTGTTGTCATTTGAGTGAACTTCAAATATTAAGACCCTATGAAGAGGTGTAGATATGTCCTGCTTATTCATCTTAGCAACCAGAGCAGGCTGGTCTAATTAGCATCAACTCAAAACTCTAAACACCTTAGAACTCTAAACATCTGTCCAAAATGAAACATACTGATGATCCAGTGGGGAGAGCGGGGGGATTGCCCTGTCACTGCCCACCTTATACTCAGTACAGGTTAACATGAGGCAACGATTTCCAGTGCTGTCAATAGGGCACCTTTCTTCTCTTTTCCCTTTTAATTCTACTCCCAACTGGTCTCTATAAGCTAGTACCTTTCCCCAGCATTAATTTCACTCAATTTTTTCCTTGAAGTGTGCAGTATCTTAAAGTGCATTCTAACAGCAGCTAAATCAGTTTTACATAGCATGGAAGTGGGTCACTTCTAGAGAGCTTTATGCCCCTTCTTAATCATTAGTCACTGGGAGTGCGTGGTGCAGTGTATTGTGTCTGTAACAAATCTCCTCTGTTATTTTCTCCATTCTCTGGGGGAATAAGAAGAGGGGTATTTTTCCTCCTCAAGTTTTATGCCAACACTGAACCTGAATTGACTGGGCTTTAATGCACTTCCTACAAGGCATGGCCACTGAACATCTACTATGCTTCCTAGGAGTAGCCAACTACACAGGGATATAAAGTGCTTTAATTCTAGGTGATGCAATTACCCATTTAGACTGGAAGTCTTGTCTATAGAACTCATTATAACCTCATCTAGCATTGCTGTCCCTGACAGTGAAGGACCCAGGAACAACTATCCATCTTCTTGGTTCCTGTTAATAAAAACTGGAGAATGCTACCCAGCTACCAGTCAAGCTATTGCCTCACTTGGTACAAGTTTCAAGCAAGGGATAATTCATACTAGCAGACTGCACAGCAAGTATATCCGTTGTAGAGCAGAGCACAAGTCAATAGAAAGGGCTCCATCCATGTGGGATCTTTACAGTCTTCTGTCCCCAGACTCCAGAAATAAACAATTTAAGCAAAAGATACTTCATGGACCATGGAAGGAGGGCAGAAACTTTCATTACCTTCTCCCCTCAGAAGTCCTGGACTCAAATCAGGCAACTCAGATGTTATTTTGTCATATTACATGATTGAGCACAGCTCAGTTTATATCTATTTCTGCACGAGACAGAGGATTCAACTAGCAGAGGGTGATGACAGCCTGGTGCATTGGGAGTATGAAGCTAGAAAAAAAGGGGGGTTCTGAAGGTGAAAGTTACACTGGCATTGGCACAACAGTGTGTAGGGACTGGTGTGGAATAGCAAGGAGTGCTTGAAGGCCATGTTTGAAGTCAAATGGCAGAGCCATTTGGTTCAGCACTGGAATAACAGGAGGTGTGTAGAGGGTTTGCACATTATCAGAGTTGTATAGAGCAGCGGGTGGTTCCAAACGCCATCGATATCTCCCTTTCATGTGCAAAAAGTCACCAAATGCACCCCAAAATTAATGTTTGTCAGTTATATATATGTGCATGTGCATAATATGAGAGAGAAAGAGAGAAGCTGTTTTGATTTTTTACACTTAAAAAATAATTGAAGCAGCCACTTCGAACATTTCTGATTATTTCAGGTGATCAGGAGCAATGGAGGAGCTGTAATTTCTTCCATGGTGTTTGCCTGATACCTCCTCAGCAGAAACAAGCTTCACAGAGCACTGAACCCTTACACTATATCTGCCAAGACTTATTTTCCGCCAGCTGCCTAGTAATTGCACTAGGGGCTGAGTTCAATATCCTTAAAATCCCGTCACTTCACACTGAAAACCCATGGTACAAATGATTCTGTAGGTTATTTAGTCTCAGATTACTGACTTGGAGTGAGAAACTCCAAGCACCAGCTTTCCCTGACCTCCAATGCGGTGCAAATCACCCTTCCACTCCCATGGGGAGCCAGCTTTCCCATTACTTGGAATAACAGGCTAGATCCTGTTCCCTCTTCCTTCTTTACTCACAGTATTTAGTTCCAGACATGGTGCACCCTTCCGTGTCCTTTATGCTGTGGAGTTTTCCACTCTTCTTCAATAGCCTGGATCACTGTTTGTCTCACTCTCACTTTAGGGTACTCAGTAGGGCCACACACACCCTTAAATGCTGGGAATATTTGAACCATTCTTGAACTTCAGAGCTAGTTCCATTCCCATAAAAAGTCAAACCAAAGCCTCCACATCTCAGTATCCCCACACACTGGGAAAACTTGCACCCAGTTCTGAACTTTTCTGCATGAGTTGGACTTATGTCTGTGTGTGTGCGTAGTTAAAACCCCTATTTTTGTTCCAAAGTTCACGCACACACGCACACACTCACACACAAAGTCCATGAGCCAGAAAAGGACTGTGAGGTCTGCAAGAAGTGCTGGCTTAACTAACTAGTGGTGGTGTTTGTATTGTGGACAATTTGCCCTATAACCACTCCAATGTTTCTCAAAGTGGTCCACGAACCCACTTTGAGAAACCTGTTAACTGGCCCACGCCAATTTGTTTACTCACCAGCACCGCGGCCATGGAGCCTCGCAGCTCCTATTTGCTCTGGTTCACTATTTGCAGCTACGAGGAAATGAGGAAAGCAGCATAGGCTGGGGCATTGCCTTTGAACCAAATCAAAATCCCAACCTCCTGAACGTCCCATTCCCTGCAACTCTGGGTTGTTTTGATCACAGCCCATTTTGATTTTGCGTCACTAGTACCACTTGTAAGATCTGGGTGGATTCATTTTATCAGCTAAGACTTGTTTAGCCTGATGGTCACATGGTGGCATTTTCCCAACTCCCGCAGGCTTGTTTGCAGTGATGGGCAATGCCATGGATCAAAGACAGATTAATGTAGAATGTTTGCGATCCACACCTTGTGGTCCAAGAGGAACAAAGGTCAAGGCAGGACAGTAATCAGTACATTGCTGGACTGAACTGGCTACCTTATGGAAGGAAACTCACAAAGGCAGGAGATGAAGGAAGACTACACTGCATGTTGGTTAACTGGGCAGCAGAGTCCATCTTTGGGGGCATATACTGGTGTGAGAGGAGCTTGGGGGAGGAGGCACTGCAAAAAAAGAGTGGTGGGCTGAATCCCAAACATTGCTTCTCTGCCTGCCTGTGATGTGCATTCCATGTGCCTATCGTTCCAAACACAGACCCTTTTGGAGGGGTTCAGAAAAGTCCCAATAACTTATCATCATTATACTAAAAGCTCAGGTCTGCCTCAAGGTGGGCCCAGAAGCGGGAGGCCTGAAGCGCTGGTCTATTCCCATGAGATTTCCAGGATTGCTGATGAAATAGGAGAGAAGGCCACGTGAAACAGTACAAATAAGTAGCCAGATTTTCAGATCTTTATCCTCTTGGCTGCTCTCCTCTCTATTTGTTGATGATACTGATCTGCCTCTTTGTCCCACCCACCCATAAGGTGTAGATGGGGTGAATCCAAATCCCAGACAAATCTTTTCTGAGAGAGACCTATGGGGAAATCTTCAATGTTGAAGCAATCATGATACAAGCTTTTCTGATGAATAAGTCAGCAGACAGATTCAGATCTATTAATTCACTGCAATTCAACAGCTTGTTATGCTTTTGCAGTGCCGGCCCCTTGGGTTTTCCCCATGCCAAAGCACACCACCCTGCACAGAACTACATTACTCACCAGCTGCTGCTCTGCATACATTAAGGTCTCTTTTTCATTAAGCAAAGATCAAGAGGACAAACATGTATTAATACTGGAGAGAGCTGCCTGGAACATTGTTGGCTGTCATATTGCCATGCCAAATGCTGGTGCAAGCTATAACCTTGCTATGCTAAGAGTGGATTCTCCAAGGACTACTGCTTGGGAGCTTATCTTTAGAACTACTCTAGGCTGCCTGAACATGTTTTCATTCACAACCCTAAGAGCCTGATCCTGCCTCTACTGAAATCAAAGGAAGCTTTGCCACTAAATGCAAGAAGAGCAGGCCTTTCACATTTTCCAGCTTCCTTCCAATCTACCACAAATAATGGATCAAATTCAGCATTGGACACCACTTTGTTGAAGCCAATGGACCTGTACTTCCTTACAGTGGGGTTGAAATAGCTCAGCAGCTATTGGATACTCCACTTTTCTGCCCACTCCAATGCACAGATTAATGGTGTTCATGCCATGATGCCATTTGCCTAGCTGGGAAAATAGCTATTAAATCACAACACTGCCAAACCTGAAATTCTGCTGTCAAGAGCTAGTGTGGTACCCACAGGGCTTGTCTGCACTTGCTGGGAGATTGATGCTCTGAAGATCAATCACCTGGGAGCTGATTTAGCGGGTCTAGTAAGGACGCGCTAAATCAATCACTGATCATGCTCCCATTAACTCCAGTACTCCACTAGGTCACAAGAAGTAAAGGAAGTCAATGGGAGAGTTCCTCCTGTTGACCTGCCCCTTCTCCTCCCCTCCCCCCCACACACCATACTTACTTAAGTTAATTCCACCTATGCTATTCAAATCACTGGAGTTGCATATCTTAGTTTGACTTTGCCCCCTAGTGTAGACCTGGTCATGGTAACAAAACCCCCAGGTTGGAAAAATCCTCATCCTCAATTGCTGGGCTGGCAAAGGCAGTCTGCTCTAACCACTATGCACTTCTAGCTATAGCTGTTTCACATTTAAGGGAGATTTTTCACCTGAGGACCTCTGTTCTGTATGCTTGACATAGCCAGATGGTTTGCTCTCTGAACAACTCCATTTGTTTCCCCCTGTTAAGATTAGCTGATGAATTTCTGACAGTGAAGTTTCCATGGGATGTTTGTTTGCAGAAAGCTTTTGTGTAACTCACAGCTTGTGATGACTCCACAAGATTCCTTCTCCAACCATGCAAATTCATCTATTGCCCAGCATGCTAGCACATGCTTCTAGCCCATAGTTCAGACAAACAATTTGCTACTCGTACTATGCTCTGTTATTTGTGGGCAAAATGATTCAAGTGGGGCTGTACTTCTGTATCCCTTGCAAGCACCCCAAGCCTAAAGATGAAGAGGGCACTGTATTTGGGGATAAATAACCAGTTACAAGAAATTATTATGCAAAATGGTGACTGGGCTCAAAGGGAAATAACATCTCTTTCACGGAGAACTATTTACAAATAGAATCCAGTCCAGAAAAATCCAGTCACTGTGTGGGAGCAAGAGCCTTCTCCTCTGCAACTCCTACCATCTAGAACGATCTCCTTGTGTCTCCCCATCACATTGACTTTGTACTCTTTTCAAATACCAGTGGAGGACACATCAGGCTTTTCTACAGTCAGGAGTTATTCTGAAATAACTCCTATTATTTCAAAATAACAAGGTGAGTGTCCACTCTACTAAGTCCATTAATTCAAAATAAAGGGCTTATTATTTTGAAATAATAACTCCAGCTTGTGAAAAGGAATAGCACTATTTTGAATTTGTTATTTTGGGAGCTATTAGTTTGAAATAACTTATTTTGAAATAACTCTCTAGTGTAGACATGCCCATCCTTCCTTCCTTGTCTCTGCTTCTTAATTTTTCTCTCCCCCTGTTAATTACTCAGCCCTACAAAGCATTGAGAGATGCTAAAGTACAATTTGTACAGAGGAGGGTATATAAAACACCTGTAGTAATAGGCTGTATTCTATCAATTAGCATTGTAAGATTTACGGTTTGAGAGGGTCTTGGTGAATATGATGAAGGAGCAGAAACGATATAATCCATATTAAAAAAAATAGCACCTACAACTCCCCACCAGAACGTCAGGTCAGCTTTCTGAGGGAAGACCGTTGATGGTCTAGTCATGTGCATTAAAGCTTCCACTGAGGCTTTGAGAGTGGTAGGATCACGTTCTGGTGTGTCTCCCTGTGTAACGTCAGGTAAAGTTACTTAGCCTCTCTGTTCAATCGGGTAATAACACTACCTAGTCCATAGGTGGAAAAATCATTAAAGAGCAAGAAGTACTCAGGTAAGTGGAGCTAGATAAGTGCCTATATAACTAGGTAAGTTCTGGATGTGCTTATATACTTTTAAGAGGCACAACCATAGATTCTCATTAGATCTGGAGAATAAACTGTGCAAAAAATATTGCTAAGATCCTTTATAAGTCAGTTAAATATATCCCAGCAAAAATATTCTTCTTTTTCTGTATGTAACCTTTCTTCCAGGTGGAGCCAGCAGCAGCCAGGGCCAGGTTCAATATCTAGGGGTTCCTCTCCATCCATCCAACACAGAACTGGCTCAAGACCCAACCCAATAACCTGAAAAATTCACACACCACCCTTGGGTGCCTCTGAGAGGCAATGCTTCCCCACCCGCAAGCACAGAGTCTGAGCATAGAAAAGAAACATTCAATAAAAGAGAGAGAAGTAAGTTGGCATTAATTTGAGAAAATATATAAACAAAAACCATGAGTAAACATTTCACCCCAAGTAGATTGGGAAGTGTCCTTTTCCTCTCAGGTTCTTTTGTCAACAACCTAAATGTCCCTTTTCGTGCCCAACCCTTCTCTGCACCCCATTCACAGTTGCTGAGCTTGGTCAGATCAGACCCAGAGTATAGTTAGACTGTGTGTGGGGGACGGGGGTTCGGGATAAAACTATGCTGCGTCCAGGGAACATGTTTGCTCTTCCGCTTTTTTCTGTGGAAGAGCAAACGCGCTCTTTCAAAAGCCCCTGCATTCCTCGTTGCACAAGAGAGAAGGGGGCTTTCAAAGGAGGGGTTTTTTTTTCCAAAATTTGGCCCAGTCCAAATGGGCCAAATTTCAGAAAAGCCTCTTTCGACAAAAGTATAGGAAAAAGATACACAAAATGCGCTCTGCATTTTGCGTATCTTTTTCCGATAGATCCTCGCAGTCTAGACGTATCCCCAGAGTTAAGAGGTGCAGCCACAGAGTTCACCTCCTATCCTGCATGGGGGGGGGAGTAAAGAGGCATCTTTCTCACTCCGCTGGTCACTCACCATCTGCCTTCTCAGTGCTCTCTGCACAGCCCAGCTGGCTAGTCAATATGTCTCACTGCCATTGCCCTACTGGCCACTCATTGTGCCTCCACCGCTCTGCTGGCCGCTCATCACATCTTTCTGCCACGACCCTGCTGTCTTACAATTCATCTGCTGTCATCCACTTCTTGGCTGTGATTTTTGCCTGTCAGTCTCAAATGATTTCAGTTCCCATTGATTTCAACTCTTAGCAAGCAGGGTAGAAGTAAAACAACTTCAATACAATTAACATTATTAAAAGAGGCACCTAATGATGCTTATTTAGCTCCATTCTTTGAACAATGGGGGGTAAAACCAGTCAAACCAATCCAGGCAGGGACTTCATATAGAGACTCCTAACCAGAATAATCTTCCCTTACACTTCATGGGGCTCTGAAAGTCAAGGCCCTGCATTAGCAAGATTATTTCTGCTAACGGTGAGCCCTTCCATTAGGAACGAGTTAGCACGGTCCTATTTTTCTTTATTCCCACAAAATTACAAACATTGGTAATCATGTAGTAGCTATCCCTGCCTTTAATATAAATATAGCTGGTGTTGGGTCACAAATTAATTTGATTACAATGAGCAAAATACCACTCCATCTGCTGAGTATCTAACAAATCTAAACAAAGCCGGAGCAAATTGTATTTACATAGACACACCCAGGATCTCTCTCCACTTCCAGCTAACTCTAAGAGACACATTCCTTCAGATCCTGCTTACATCTACAGCAAATCATCCAAGCATAGTTTGAATGCTCATTATAACACAAACTTGAACCTGGGACCACAGGCACAAAAACAAAAGCCTGTACCAATTAAAATAAAGGAAGAACTCTAGTAGCCAGCAGCATTAGTAAGCTGTTATCCTTCATGGAGGATTAGCAGTTAAAGGGGACAATAACACATCTTTGACAAATATGTATGTGTGCTACGCACAATTCCTGTAGCTGCTCCATGCACAGAGAAAATCTAGTATTCAAAAAAGAGAATTGCTGTTTGGAAACTGAAAGAGGAGAATTTTGGTCTTAAAGTACAAAATGAAAGAAAGCAGCTCTGCTCCTCATACTGGCGACCAAACACAAGCTTGTTCAAAAAAATTTCTTTGGCTTGGTTTAGTTTTTGTTCTAAAGCACTAGTATGTTTCTAAATTATGGTGAATTCAGCTTCTCTCCAGATATGAAACCTTACAACAGATGGGAACAAAGGAACCTAGACTGTATAGTGCAGTTCCTTTTTATGACTTCTTTTTTATTAGGTTTTGAAATATATGCAGTACAACAAAAGCATTTAGTTAAAGTAAAACAGTAGTTAGTGTTAAAATAGGCCATAAAACATGCTATAAGGCTCACATTTCATTTAAGATTTAATAAACATACAGGCAATGCAAAGCTTTGGAGGGTTTTCTATTAATATGAACTATTATTTATTGTTTGTCAAGGGAGAATTCTTCACTGAGTGTTTCAGAACATATCCTCCATCAAAAAAGCAAGAAAAATTCCAAGTTTTTGTTTTCAAAAGACACAGTCTAGTAGTTTAATATGATACATTTTTTAAAAAATAATTAAAATTTAAAGTTGCACAAAGCCTATAATAACTTGAATAGAAATGCTATGAAATATACTTTAAAAATAAGTACATATACGCAATTTCCTCATTCTCCACAGCATTTAAATATTCACCTGCAGTGATCGAAGCTCAAATACAAAATTTTTGTCATGGGGCATGAAGAGCAGAAAATAAATTTGACTAGAAACAGAAACTGGCACAGACTAGTCTATTTCACGGTCCAAGCTAAGTGAAATGAATAGCATAAAGGAACATGGTGATAAATAAATCAGAGTTTTAAAATTATTTTAGTTCTATTACTCTAAGAAAGGATTTTGTTTAATTTATTATTTTATTCTTGATGCCGTCACTTTAATGTTTCATTGCAAGGTCTAATTCTCAGGGTGCCTTCTTAATCTTGGTGCAGTAAAATGTGCTCTCACACCCATGCAAACACACACTGACCCCATCTATGAAATCACTGATTAGCATTTGGGTACTAACCACCAGATTTACAGACCCCCCCAGGTGAATCAGTTACTTCAGGTGTGCATATATAAATTCTGGGTATGCACATGCACAAAGAGACACGTTAGGACTATGCCCAGCAAATCTAATCCATGAACTATTGTAGCTGGGGAGACAGAGAAACAAAATAACATGGGATTCCTCTTTTGTTAAGCCACATGCAGACTTCACAACATGTATGTTTTAACATCAGGACCAATATTCTTATTAATCAACCTATTGTCACCAGCAACTTCTCATGAGGACTTAACAAGGTTTGAAAGCTACTACTAAGCATCTCAGAGGGGTAGCCCTGTTAGTCTGTAACTTTAAAAACGGTGAGTAGTCCTGTGGTACCTTAGGGCATGTCTACACTACCTACAGAGGGTACATCTAGACTGCAGAGTTTTTCCAGGATACTGGAGGTATTCCGGAAAATCTCTGCCACGTCCAAGGAACACATCTGCTCTTCCAAAAAAAATTTTGGAAGAGCAGCCGTGGATTTTTTAGCATCTCTGTAAACCTTGTTTTACAAGGGAGAAGGGATGTTCCGAAAAAGGGGTTTTTTCCGACATTTGGCCCAGTGTAGATGGGCCAAATGTCGGAAAAACCTCTTCTGAATAAAGAAGCAGTTTGCAATTTGCGTATCTTTTTCTGGAAGAACTGTTAGTCTAGACACAAAATAACTCCTGTTATTTTGAAATAACAAGGTGAATGTCCACACAGCAAGCCTGTTATTTTGAAATTATTTTGTAGTAATGGGCTTGTTATTTCAAAATAATAACCCATCATTCTATAAGGAATAATACCTATTTTGAAATTGTTCTTGCAAAATAGGGTTAGTGTGGATGTTCAGCTGCTGTTAATTCAAAATAACTACTCCCCAGAGTAATTCAAAGTAATTACTCCCCAGTGCTTCCTGGAGCTCTAAATTGAGATAGCACATCCACATTAGGGGAGTCTGCCTCAGACTAATTTCGAGGCTTCCCTGTAGCGTAGATGCGCTATTTTGAAATAGTTACTTCAGGAGTTATTATTTCAAAATAACTTATTTTGAAAAAACCTGTCAGTGTAGACATAGCCTTAAGTGACTAACAAGTATACATATATAGTATCATGAGCTTTCATGGGCAAAATCTGCTTCTTCAGATGAGACGATTTTGAGTGGAGAAAAAAAAGGGGGACTCTCAGAATAAGAAGGGAAAGAAAGAAAGAAAAAAACCCTGTCATTATAATCCCGGTGCTAATGAGGCTAATTGAGTGGGCTGTAAGTGTCCCATACTTACCTTTTGATGTCAATAGGATGTTGAATATAAGGAAAGATGGTTTTATATGTTAACCAGTTCAAGTCTTTGTTCAGCCAAGGAAGACAGTGTCAAATTTGCATATGAAGGTAAATTCTGCACTCTCTCTCTCTGTAGTTGGCTTGTGAAATTCCTTTGTAGAAGAACGGCTACTTTTAAGTCCATAAATGAGTGCCCAGGCAGGTTAAAATGTTCCCCTACAGGACTCTGTGTATTACCATTTCTAATATCTGTTTTGTGTCCATTAATCCTTTGTCACAAAGACTGTCCAGTTTGGCCAAAATACATGGAAGAGGGGCATTGCTGGCACTTGATGGCAATATCACAGTGTGCAGTTGTGTGAGCTTATGTGGTTAGGTCCTGTGATGGTGTCGCTAATATACATGGGTACGTCTACACTAGCCCCCTAGTTCGGACTAGGGAGGCTAATAAGGGCAACCGAAATTGCTAATGAAGCACGGGATTTAAATATCCCACGCTTGATTAGCATATTCCTGGCCAGTCGCCATTTTGGAAACTGACTAGCCCAAAGTAACTGACCGCGTCTACACACGGCAGAGAAGCGGGATTCCAAGATAAACCCCTTAGTTAGAATTAACTGTTACTCCTCGTGGAATGAGGTTTAACAGTTAATTCAAAGTAAGGGGTTTATCTTGGAATCCCGCTTCTCTGCCGCATGTAGACGCGGGCAGTTACTTCGGGCTAGTCAGTTTCCAAAATGGCGACCGGCCGGGAATATGCTAATCAAGCGCGGGATATTTAAATCCCGTGCTTCATTAGCAATTTCAGTTGCCCTCATTAGCCTCCCTAGTTCGAACTAGGGGGCTAGTGTAGACATACCCCATGAGTGGATAGAGTTGGTAACGGTGTTTATTGCAGAGGTAAATTGCTCGGTGAGTATATTTGAGGTGTTATGTGTGGCTGCTAGAAAGAATTTGCTTCAGGTTTGCAGCTTGTAGAGGCATGTTTACACTACAGAGTTATTTCAAAATAACTCCTATTACTTTGAAATAACAAGGTGAGCATCCACACAGCAAGCCTGTTATTTTGAAATTGTTTTGTTATATAGCACTTTTTATTTCAAAATAATAGCCCCTCATTCTACAAGGAATAACGCCTATTTTGAAGTATCAGAGGGGTAGCCGTGTTAGTCTGGATCTGCAAAAGCGACAAGGAGTCCTGTGGCACCTTATAGACCAATAGATGTAGTCTGTAGTCTACATCTGTTAGTCTATAAGGTGCCACAGGACTCTTTGTCGCCTATTTTGAAACTGCTATTTCGAAATAGGGTTAGTGTGGTTGCTCAGCTGCTGTTATTTTGAAACAACTACTCCTCAGAGTCATTCAAAGTAATGACTCCCCAGTGCTTCCTGGGGCTCTGCATTGAGGTAGTATATCCACATTTAGGGTATGCCTACACTGCGGGCTAAAGTAGATTTAATATATGCAACTTCAGCTATGTTAATTGAGTAGCTGAAGTCAAAGTACCTTAACTCAGCTTTTGGCACTATCTACGCAGCAGGAAGTTGAAGGGTGAACACTCTTCCTTCAACTTCCCTTCTTCTTTGTGAAATGAGGATGGTTACAGAAGTTGGAGTAAGAAGCCCATTATTTTGAAATTATTTTGAAATAATGGGCTTGCTGTGTAGACGCTCACTGTTATTTTAAAATAACATGAGTTATTTCAAAATAAGCGTTCAGTGTAGACATAGCCTGCGTCAGACTAATTTTGAGGCTTCACTGTAGTGTGGACGTGCTATTTTGAAATAGTTATTTCTGGAGTTATTATTTTAAAATAACTTATTTCAAAATAACCTAGTAGTGTAGACATCGCCTAGGGGAGGATTGGCCTGTCTCCCAAGGCCTGTGAGATTGAGGGATTGTTTTCCAGGACAGGTTGTAGATGGTCAATGATGCGCTGGAGGGGTTTAAGATGGGAGCTGTAGGTGATGGCTAGTGGTGTTCTGTTATTTTCCTTGCTGGGCCTGTCTTGAAGAAGGAAATTCCTGGGCATTCAGAGCTTCAGCATTGGCAAATTTTAATGTTCACACACTTAAAGGAAATAAAGACATAAACTAATTACATCTTGCAGGTGCCAATGGACACTGCCTGAAGAATATCAAACCCAGGTAACAAGAGATGCTCTTGCTTAGAGTTAACAGTATACTCAAATGTATATATCTAATAGAATCTGCAGAAAAACACAAGTCTCTGCCCTATGAAATAAAGGACAAACTCCAATAGCCAGTAGTATTAGTTGGTTGTTACCCTCTGATGGCCATTTCTCCTCCCTTTTCCACAAACCGTTCTGGTGAGAAGGATGTGGGCTCCTGAGGGAAGGACAAGAGAGCTCTGCTTGTTTCCTGTAGCAGTTCTAACTGGTTGTTTACACCCCAGGAGGTTAGAGGTGGAAGAGCGGACAGCAAACACTCAAAGCTTTTTTTGTCAGGATTGCTTCTGCTTTCGACCAGATGTGCTGTAGGCCCTGGTCATCTCTTCTAGCACTTTGTAGAGCTGGGCTAAATCCTTACACAAGGAAGAGTTGTTTTTCATCCTGAACAGCATATTTGTGTTCTAATGTCAAACATACTTTGTCATTTCTTTATTGGGACAGTATTCCCCAACACCATTTGGCTTAAACTGAATGTAAGAGCAGGACAGAGAAACTCACAGAATTGAAGCCAGGAGGGACATTAGATCATGTAACCCGAGTGCCAGTTCATTACATTTCATACAGTTATGGAGCCCTACAGCTTGGATTTGACTAAAGCATACCATACAGAAAAGCAAGATGGAGAATCCACCACTTCCCTTGGTGGTTTATTCCAATGGTTAATCAGCTTCACTGCTAACTAATTGTGTCTAATTTTATAATTAAAATTTGTCTGGATTCAGCTTCCAATCCTTGGTTTTATTCTCCCAGACCTTTCTCTGCTAAATTGAATAGCCCATTCATGCATGGCCATTTTCTGTCCATGCTTACACACTGTGATCAACTCACCTTTTAGTTTCCTTTTAAATAAGATAAAGTTCTTTGAGGCCTTCACTGTAAGGCATTTACTCCAGCCCTGGAATCATTTTGGTGAGTCTTTTCTGCCCTCTCTCCAATTTTTCAACATCCCTTTATAAATGTGGACACCAGAACTGGATGCTGTATTTTGGTTTCAGTCTTTCAATGGCATACAAAGGTAAAATCGCCTGGCTCCTATTTGCCATTTCCTGCTTATACACATCTGGATTGCATTTGCCATTTTGTATTATATATGCATAAGCATTGCATTGGAAGCAATGGTCAGGGGCTTATCCATTGTAACTTAGAGACTTTAAGGTCCCAGAGGACCACCATTACCATTGAATCTTTTTCTTGGTCACCACTTCCCAGGATAGAGCCTCTCATTCTGTGTCTAGGACTATGCCTACACTGGCGGGTTCTTGCACAAGAACACGTTCACACTGCCATGTCCAAGATGTGCTTTTGTGCAAGAGCGCCCATGGCAGTGTGGACGTTCTCTTGCGCAAGAAAGCTATGATGGCCATTTTAGCCATAGGGCTTTCTTGCACAAGAAACCCCTGCTGAGGGTCCACACTGACCTCTTGTGCAACAGCTCTTGTGCAAGAGGGCTTACACCTGTTAGAAAAGAGAATAGCTCTTTCACAAGAAGCCCTCTCTTACCGCACTGAACTGTAAATCTTCTTGCGCAAGAGCAGGTAGGCAGTGTGGATGTTTTCAAGAAGAACCGCCATTATTCCTCAATAACCCACCAGTGTAGACGTAGCCCTGATGTTTAACTATACCTTTAGCTCTGCTCAAAGGAGAGTGATACATATCCAGACTAGAGAGGAGTGATAGAGATGGAAAAGAGAATAGTAGAGACACACATCACAGCTGATTGCAGGAAAGTCAAAGTACAGATGAGGGGCAATTGTCTGGATGCTTCAGCAGCTGAGTTTTCAGGCAGGGTGCATTCCTGGCACACTCAGGGCTCTATCTCATGGGGAATCTGGCATGTTCAAAGGCATAGGACAGGCCTGACAATCTTCCTTCTCCCATTATCTACAATCTACCAATGAGACCCAGACCAGCTGTTCTCTGGTTGTCAAGACCAAATGTAGAAATCGAAGAGAAACATACTCTTCTCCCTATCCTTGATTCCAGAGGGTTTAGAAAATGCAAACACTCTGAATGCATACCTGCTTAAACCAACACTCTGAATCACTTTTCTACTGAATATATATTGTTAATTAGAATGCTGGCATATTCCTGACTACAGGTCAAATGAATGCATAAGAGGATCTATGCACTCTTAGTGCTTGGGAATTTCTGCTTGCCTAAATGCAGCCTGTAAAGAGTTAACTAGCTCTATGAGTCCTTCACACCCCCTGAACAGAATTCATTTGTCAAAAAGAAAACAGACTAAGAAACTATTTTAGATTTCCTCTGATACCCATTTAATTCTTGGGGTTTTTTTCTCTGACACTTGCAGCCCGCTGGTGCCAATTATGTAGGTTATATTTCTGCCAGCTTTGCTGTGATATTGTCTTTAATAATTCATATGAACATGTTTAATATGCTTATGTGATGCTGTGTGTGCATGTGTGTGTTGTGTCTTTCCCATTTTAGAGGCCATCTAGGCATGGAGATCCTTTATAAGATGCTTCAGCTGGGAGATGAAGTTGTCATTGCAAGTTTAATGAAGAAGGGGAAATTTAACCCAGAGAGAGTCCGCAGTAATATGATTTGCTTAAATATCCGTATCGAGAAAGGTGTCATTTCTTGGCAGGGTGAACAGAAGTTTCAGTGAAGCAAATTTGGGTCCATTGAACCAAACTCCTGCTTTGTGAGTTACAGCAGAGCAGAAAAGAAGAGTACCTACAGAGGGGAAAACACATATGCATGACTTGCATTTGTCTCAGAAGATTGTGAAGGGGATGTGTCTCAGGTCAGTCTAATAGTCAGCTGGCCTACTGGTCAGGCAGAGACTTCACTGTTCTTTTCAGTCTGCCCATCTTAAAGGGGCCCTGCCAGGCCAAATGAGACAGGCCTCCATCGCTGCTGTGGGTACTATGCCATGAAGAAAACAAAATCCTCTTCCCTACCTCTTGGGATTTTGTCACAACAAAGAGTAGGGGAAACAAAGGAGAGGATTGCAAGCTCTCCCTCTCTATCAGGTCCCAAAAGTGGTGTTGGAACATTTTTAAGAGTGGGGGTGCTGACATAGCCCCCTTTCCTCTGTCCTACCCTCCCCCAGCCTGGCAACAGAGCCCCTAGTGCATGGGGCTGAAGCAGAGACCACATCCCATGTGCACATTTGGCAGCCAGGACTCTAGGCCCAGAGCCAGCAGCAGAGCCCCCAGCACACATGGCCAGCAGCAGAGCCCCAGGAGTGCAGGGCGACCTCTGGATCCCTGGGAGCAGGGCCGGCAGCAGAGCCTGCAGCTGCAGGGAGGCCACTGGGACCCTGGGTGCTAGGTTGGGATCCCAGACATGCTGTAGCACCCATCTCACCCCTAATTCCTGCACTTGTGGGTCCCAAGCCCAGGCTATAAAGTGATGTTACAGTGTCTGGATTAATCATTGGTCAACCCCAATTTACAATCCCCACCAGCTGTTTCCTACCAGGCTGTGGCTCCTGCATTTCAAATGGAGTCTAAGGAGGCAACACAGTGAAAATAAGAATGACCATTCCTCAGTAGTGATGCTGTATGTGTTGTGTCTTTCCCATTTAAGAGGCCATCTTAAACACAATACAACACAATACAACAGTTCAAGGGAGAAAGTGAAGAAGATTGCATCCAGTAGAAATTGAAGAGGCGGGAGAGAATAGATAAGTAGAAATTAATTATCTGAATTGGAAGATAGCCAGGAGAGTTAACACCCCTGCTTTTACGTAAAGAGCACTGGGATCTTTAATCACCAAGTCATCAGGATCCTGCTTTTACATATTATCCTAAAGACAGCACCTCCAGCAACACAGCATCCCCAACAAAATGCCAGGTCACAGGTTTAGCAATGATTTCCACAGAAGAATGACCCTCACTAAGTCACCAGCAACACTTCTGGAAGTCTATTGACTTTTCCTTAGGTCTCTCATACTGAGGCCCCACTGAGCTGTTGAGATCTAACACAGTTAGACTATGTCTACACTGCAGGCTTTTTGCGCAAGAACACTTGCACAAAAACTTGCAGAGTGTCTACACTGCACACACGTTCTTGAGCAAATAAATTTACAGTAAAGCATCGGAAAATAGAGCTTCTTGCGCAAGTTATTCCTCTCCCCATGAGGAATAAGCCCTCTTGTGCAAGAGCCCTTCCACAAGAAGGCAGTGTAGACGGGCAACAGGTGTTTCTTGTGCAAGAAAGCCCTATGGCCAAAATGGCTATCAGAGCTTTCTTGCGCAAGAGAGCGTCCACACTGCCATGGATGCTCTTGCGCAAAAGCACATCTCTTCCACAAAAGCACATGGCAGTGTGGACGCACTCTTGTGGAAGACCTTTTGCACAAGAACTCTTGTGTAAAACAGTTCTTGCGCAAGAAGCCTGCTGTGGAGATGTAGCCTTAAGGTATGTCTATGCTGCAATGCTATTTTGGGTTTCCAGAGGTATCCTGAAATAACTACCCCGCGTCTTTAGAATGCGTCTGCTATTTCGCAATATAGGGGACACACTGTTCCGCCATCCCTGAAACCTCATTCTACGAGGAGTAAAGGATGGCTCAAAATAGCGTTTTATTTTGAAATTTGGTGCTGTGTAGACAATGCAAAATTTTGAAATATCCTATTTTGAAATAGACTCGAAATAAGCAAATTGCATATATTATTTCGAATTTTGGGTGCTGTGTAAACACACCCTTACAGTCCAAGATGGTAGAAGCAGACTCAGCAGCTTTCACACTATCCCCTCAATGTGCCACAGCATTTTAGTAAATCAAAATGAAATGTGCGTTTAGGAACCTAAAGAATCAAGTTGCCAAAAATGGGACTCAACTCTGCAATACCCCTTCCTTGCTCAAGTAATTCTCATTCATCCATCTGAATTAGGCCTTTGATCTTGCTGGCCTCAACAGCTGATAAAACTAGGACTCAGAATTCATCATCTCTGTCATGTGTCTCTCTTCATCCATCGTAAGGATTATTTTTAGACTTTTTCTCTGAGCCAAAAGGTAAGGAGACAATAATTTCCTTTGAGGCTGTAGCCAGCTGGCCTAATACAAAACCATTTAGTGGTCATTTCAAAAGAGGTAAAGAAAAGAGACTATCCTAAAAAGCTTCCTTGACAAGAGATATTTGGGAGTAAGAGCGGGCATGGATGTGCCACTATCAGATAAAAATTAAGAGCCATATATTATATAGCTGGCGATAAAATCCATGATATGCTCCTACTTCACCTCCAGTGTATTTGATTCTTCTCTAAGGCACAAAGTTACTCTCACAAAGAATCACTTTCATGGCAGGAGAAGGGCGAGAAAGAGATTTTTTTTGTCTTCAGAAAGAAGCTGTCTCTGCTTTTGAACTACTTCTCTCAACACTGATAAAATAGACCTTTCATCCACCTTTAAGTGTATCCATTTTAAGATAGAGTCAGTCAACTTTTCAAACTTAACACAACTCCATCAAAACTGTGTTGGCCTTGAAAATTGCATACAACCAGGATTTGAGCTAAGATTTGAAAGAATAAAAAATATGAAAAAAGTTCTCCAGCTCTTTATATATCCCTCGTAGCAAGTGTTCAGGCACCACCCTAACCCTAAGTCTAATCCTTTCTGGGAAAGACAATACAGCATGCCTAATCATTCAGGGCTTCTCTGTTTGGGGACATGAAGGAAAGTTAATCCAAATTAACTAATGGTGTGATATGGAGTGGGTTAAAACACATTACACCTCTGTGTGAACAACCTCATTCAGAATTAAAGTAACTTTAATTCGGTTATCTTTATTTGCTTCCAAAGTGAATTCATTTTAACTGAATTAAGGCCATTTTAGATCTAAATAATAGCATTCACACGGGGATTTGGCGAGTTTGAACTAATGCACTTTAAAAAGTAATTTGGTTAATTTTCTTGACTGCCCCTGTGTAGGCAAACTATCAGACTAGTGGTACTAGGGAAAGACTACATAAACCCTCATTCATACAAGTAGCCCTGATACAAAGAGTCTTATTGACTTAAATGGGACTCCTTGCATGAGTAAAGACCAATGGTGAAAGGTGTTGGATAGCAAATGGGGTCAAAGACTTCTGTTTTCCCCAGATCCGGACATTGAGAGTGTAAATTGTCCTGAAGGGACCCCAGTATAAAGAAATCAGTTTTAGCAGGAGAGAAGCAGAGTTTGGTCTCTATCTAATCAGTCTTTGGCCTATTAGTTGAGAAATGTCAATGGTGCAAATTTAAATGATATATTTTGGGCATGGAAACTGTCACTTAGAAGCTGGACTGGAGCCCCATCCCTGTCACATAGGTTACCAAAACACAACTCAGTGAATCCTGGATACGTTCAACTTGATTCTTCTCTCTAATTCTAGTTTTATACCAGTTTAACTAAATGGCATCTATGGCATTTCTCCTATTTTACATTAATGCAAGAAAAGACTCAGGATCATTAAGTCTTTGCACTGCTACTTCATCCCATTTTCCAACACTGATCTCCTGAGACATCCACTCCCAACATGCTGGGCCACAAATCAAATTCGTCCTAATCTTTTTTCTCTTTTGTAATGAGCATTTTATAGGAAAGAAAAGAAAAATATTATAGGCATGCATAGTGACTGAGCTGCACAACCACATGTAACTTTGAGATGTAATGTTGCAATATCAGATTATGAATATAATAGCCCAGGATATCTCATCTCATAAAGTCATTTCTTGATGGTACTCTGGAGAGACAGTAGAGACATATGTTCTCTTGGAGGGTTTGGAGATATTGCTGCTGAAAGTGGATACAGCTTTCAGCCCTTCATAACTCTTCTGAGCCCAGTATTTTCTGATGTGTAGGCTACAGCATGCTTTCATGTGAGGAGAACTGTCACCAGAAAAACAAATAAATAAACAAAAAAACATGTTAAGGTACAGAAAGTGGGGAGAGATAAAAGATCTATCCAATTTTGGGGTGTTGTCATCTCTCCTGTCCCAGTTAGAACAGGGGTGGGCAAAAGAGCCTCTTCGGGCTGGATCCAGCCCGCCAAGTGAGTGAATTTGGTCCGCAGAGGCCCTGCAGCTCCCCTGCCCCCAGTCCAATTAGGGCACCTAACGGTAACACAGTGGATGTGGGGAGGCAAAGGCACTGCCTCACCCCCAGACCAATCATTATCTGGGGTTGGGAAACATGAAAGTATCTTGACCCCACCCCTTCTGCTTTATGCCCCACCCCTTCCTGTGTGGCCTGGGGACACTTAAAAAAATTCCAAATTGGCCCCTGGCGCAAAATTATTGCCCATCACTGAGTTAGAAAGATCTAATTTGAGGGGACACTTAAGGAATGAAGTTTGAAATCTAAGTCAAAGACAGCCTTTGGAGTTGCTTGGTGTCTGTTAGTCAAATGAACCTAAATTCCAGCTAGTCATTTTGTGCACAACTGTGACTGAACTAAATGGTTGTAAACAGCCAGATGCCAACAGGACTGCTACATTAGCATCTACTGCCATCTAGCAGTAGATCAAAATAGATATCTACATAAATGTAATTAAAACTATTCAAAAGCATAAGAAAGGAAAACAATATACCAGTGGGCCATTTCCTCAGCTCTGTTAAGCTATGTGCTGCTCTGATAATGCAAAGCAGGTGAGATTTCTTTTAGTGCAGATTAATCCTTTAGTGGTGGAAAGCTGGCTTGGCCAACTCATTCCACACCCCTTCATAGCATCCCCCACCCAGCAGAGGTGTTGTGGCTGAGGAAAAGTGGGCATATGCCCTTGCACTTTAGTGATCTCCAACTTTCAGAACTGTGCATAAATGCTGTATATCACAAAGCATCCCTAAAGCTGTCCTATTCTCTCTCACTTTTGGGGGCCCAGGTACCCAAACATCAGGGAGCAAGAAGTCACCTTTGCAACATTCCCATAGAGGCTGCACAGGTTGTCAAATGTCCAGTTCTGGGGATCTGACTCGTATCTCGCTCCATACTATTGCTTGCTTGGCTGAGAGAACAGAACATGTGAGTTTAATTTGTTCACTTCGAATTCTAATATCAATAACAATTAAACAAAGATGATTACTGATCACCATTGCACCCTGGAGGCCTCAATCAGTATCAGGCCCTCACTGTGTCAGAGTCCCTACCCCTTGCAATAGATGCAAAATCTTACACAGTGTATTGTGTGCAATCCTGTTGAAGTCAATGAGACATCTCACAGTGCATAACATTAAACATATGAATAAGTCTTCGCAGGACTGAGGCTAAAGAAGACTATCATGCCAATTTTTTAATTTTGCTTTCTATAACATTACAGAATTTCCCCTATGTTTCAAAATGATTTCACTGAGTGGAGCTGAGTTAAGTAATTTAGTGATATTTTATGATTTACACATTGACTTTGTAAATTTTCATTTGTTCCTAATGATTATTATGAATGCTTTGCATATATACCATGCCCAAGTAGCTTTGCAAGCATTAATTAATTCTCATAATACTCATGTGAGCTAGTAAGCTTGATTAAGCACAGATGAGCAAACTGAAACGCAGGAGAAATTAAAGAGCATGACCAAAGTCATGCAGTGAGTCAGTAGCAGAGTGAATATCCACAAGTCTTGACTCACAGTCCCTTGCCATCATCATTTCCTTTTATTCTCCTTACTACTCCAGATCAAATTCTGCCATCAATTATATTTATGCAACTTCATTAAAGCCAATGGGATTTTAGGGATGTAAATGAAAACAGTTTTTGGCCAGTTAAATCTCTGCAGTATTTGTATGCCTCTTTTTATAGACTGTTAAGTTGCAATTACCTTCGTGTTTCAAGCCAAATGTACATCTGATAAAAGCCACTCTGGGTAACATCCATAAGTATGACAAAAATGTTCAACATTAAAAGGTTTTTCAAAATGTGTTTTTAAATCTTCAACCAAAAAGAGCTGCACCATGATGTTATCTTCATAGATTTTCTGTGAGGTTTCTCTCCACATTGGTCTCAAAGAGCTGAAATATTGCTTGTTTTTCGAAAGGCTCTTCAGGCCTCAGTAAGTTGATTCACTCTTTATATCTATATATTACAGTTGCCATCTAGCTGTGTCTGACTTCTCAGTCACACAATCATCTTGAGCATGTCTCCTGTCATCTTTCTGTAGCTCCAGGCCCTTGATTTCCTCTCCCATTTTCCTTCATTTGTGGACAAATTCAACCCTACCTAAAGGTAGGCAAATATCCATCACCTTCAATAGAGCACAGTCTACTTCTATCAGCGCTGAATCTGATCTGTATTCTTCAACATAATTCTGACCAACAAGCCTTTCCTGTCTTCCCTACACATTGGGCGAACTCCTTGCCCCACTGATGTCAATGGCAAAGCTCCCATTGACTTCAAAGGGCAGGATCCAACTCATTGAATTTGATATGTCCTTGGGTTCTGGATGTAGATTGCCAGGGTTGCTGTGATCTATTTACATATCTTTATCTGTCAATCTCATCCACTATCTGTCTTGGCTTCTGTCCTGCTGTGCAGAGAGATAATGGGGACAGATTATGTTTCTTCATTCCAATTTCTTCTTAGGAAGGCTTCCTGCCCACAGACTCAGCTTCTTCAGCTTTTTCAAACGCAACTTTGTGGAAATGCTTGCTGCTCTTAGTGCTTTCCCTATGCAGAACGGAGTAGGCTTTCTGTAGGTGCACTAGTGATTTCCATAGGTACAGGGGGTCATTTCAATAATTCCTCTATGCTTACACTCTGCACAGCTGTTTGTGAACCTTAGGGAGCTAAGGCACTAAATAAAGGTGAGATCACATAAAAAAGGAGTTTTGAAAATTCCCTCTGCCCTTCCACAATAAGGAAAGTTAGCTTGAAAGGGCACAAAATGTAATGGAGGAATAGAATGTTTCCCAGTGCATGACAGGAATAAAGAGGGATGACACACAGTTATCTTTGTGTTGCATTCTGATCAGTCAGACAGCAGAGATAGCATGCTTTCCTTAGCCCTTTTGCACTCAGCATGCGACAAATATGAAGAGGTGCATAAAGGGGGAAGAGAGAATGCTGCTTTTCTGGTCAAAAGACCCCTTTGTATAAACTAGCAGAGGGAGCCTGCATGGAAACCCAAATGAGCCTGAGGAATATTCATACGCTGGTAATGTACCATGACTACTGCCTCCCAGCTCTAGATAAGTTGAATTAATAAACTGCCTTTCGTTGGTGACACCTCAGCATGAATTTTGCATTAGACTCAATTCAGTAAAGTTCACAACTGACATGGTTCCCTTTATGACGATCCTTTTCAATTGTTTTTTGTGCTGGGATGTCATAAAGATGTTTGAGTTGCTTCTGGCAGGGAGCTGTCTTTTATCTTGAGAAAGAGCTTTGGTAACCCACTCATGCCTACAGCACTCTTGAATTAAGTCTGCAGGCAAAGCTTCTAGTCCGTTTACAATATTAACAAGGCAGGCATTTTTTCATGTCAATGAAAATCTCAACGCTGGGCTTGTCACAGTGGAAAATTTCAGTTGTGGCGGGCAAAGGGAGATTAATGAAGGGAGCAGACATGATGTGATAACATCAGTGGACACCTTGTGCTGTTATTAAAACAATGTGAGTGGCTCGCCTCTGCCACTTAGAACTCTGGAGGCACTTGCCAAGTTTATCAGACCATGAATCTTCTCTTCCTTAATTGATAGGCAGGTGGCATGGCAGAGCAGTGTCCAGATTGTACAGGGAAAGATAAAAGCATCTTCAGATAGATAGACAACCTGATTATGAGATTTGTTTATCTCCTGATAATCACCATGTTAGCTGTATCAGTCAGTGAGCTATTTCCTTCTGTTGATATGTAATCAGGAGATGGCTTGGCTGAAGGATATATTTGGATTAAGTTTAGGTGAGGATCTGAGCTTTGAGTTAGGAGCTAGCCTGGGTCACCTCTGGCATTTAGAATTCACTTCAATCCAGCTGTTCTGGTGCGAGCTTGGCCAAAATGGTGGAAAATTTAGGCAGTAGCTGTTCTTCTGAGCTTTACTTAATTTAAGATTCTGGCTCCCAAGCCATCAGATAAATAGAGCCTGTCCCCAAAAATCCTTGTGCATCCCCATTAAAGTCAGACATACACCACACTATCTACAAATAGGAATAAAAATATACCTTTCTCCCACCCTCAGGCTATGTCTAGACCACAGGCTTTTTGTGCAAGAAGCTTTTGTAGGAAGAGATCTTCCATAAAAACTTCTTGTGCAAGAGCACGTCCACACTGCAAAAGTGCATCGAAAAAGCGATGTGCTTTTGCAAAAGAGAGCGTCCAGACTGCATAGATGCTCTCTTGAAAGTAAGTACTGATTGGTATGCACAGAATGGCCACCAGGTCACCTATCCTTTTTCCTCTTTCCTCTTTTTGTGCAAAAACCTCCTCTTCCCCATCCACACACAGCTTTTTGCGAAAAACTCTGTCTCAAAAAGGCTACTTCCTCAAAGACAGAGGAATACCAATTGCACAAAAACCCTTCTGATCTTTCGATTCTCTTGCACAAAAATGCGCTTGAGTTATGGATGCTCTGTGAGTTTTTATGGAAAAACGCCTGTTTTTCCACAAAAATTCTGTAGTGCAGACAGCCTCAGTATGTTATATCTACTTAGTTGGTAAACTGTCCAGAGCAGGACTGTGTTTATGGATATATACAATGCCTAGCATAATGGGGCCCTGATCTCAGTTAGTCACATCCCCATGTGTTGAGATATTCAAAACTGCCTACAAGATTTAGATACATACTGTTTGTTAAAAGTAATGGTCTAAACCCCTAATCTGCTGTGAAAAGCTCAATACATGAATACATATGATATGATATATGATTTGTTATATAATACGATCAGCAGATTTCATCAGCATGAACTTTGGATGACTTTGTCATTGCTCAGAATGATAAAGATACTACAGGTTGAACCTCTCTGGTCCGACACATTCAGGACCTGATCGTTGCCATATCAAAGAATTTGCCAAACCATGGGAGGTCACTATTGGGCATCACCGACACTTCCACTTCTTAGTGGGCTGTTAGAAAACATTTAGCACAGAACACTGATAGCAAGGACTGGTGTCTGTAAACAAACTTTATGGGACCACAGGAAACTTAGCCACAACCATGATATGTGGACATTTGGCTAACTGAAATCATGCCAGATTACGGATGGTACTGGACTAGACAGAGAGTACTGGATTAAACTGTAGTTGGTTATGCAGCTCATCCCATAGGGGTCATCAAAACCTGTATATCAACTTATCCCATCACAGAGTCTGTAGATGCCTGACCAGAAAAGTTACTTCAGAGAGCTTTTAAAAAAGTGTATTTCGATTATTTTTCATTCTCTTCTTGCAAAGCCAGGTGCCTTACTTACCCTGAGTCCCACTCAGAGAGGGGAAAAATACAGCACATTTTAAAAATATCTAAAAATGACCAAAAGCAGCTTTTCTATCCATAATACCGTAGGAAGAGTGGAGCATAAGAGAGGGGTAGGTGCTCCAATTTCTAGCAAGAATGGGAGACAGCAGAGTTTAAAGTCCTATTTATGTTCAGTCTAGTACTTGTGCAGGACTGAAACATACCCCTCATGGGTCTCACGCAAGGTTACCTGAGTGGATTTCCCCCCATTTGGAGAGCAGACAGAGGAAACATCTTTCTGGTGGATTGATTGATAAAAGGACAAGCTGCTTAGATGTCTGGAATGATGCAATAAATCTGGAGGTGGTAGATTAGTGGGCATAGTACAGCTGAGATTTGTCAAAGGTAAATGACTAATGAAATGATATGACACATCTCTGAAGGATATCACATGGCTCCACAAGATAGCATGTGAATATCAGCTCCCATATATATGACGTGTCCACGTATAATTTATTAATATTACAGAATCCTTGTGACAGCAAATGCCTTTGTTAAGGTTGGAAAAGAAGATGCCTATAGCTTTCTGTCTATGGGCCTGATCCTGCAAACTCTTAATTGTGAGACCAGTCTTTTAATCTGTACTCCTAGGAGATCTTCCCTCTCCCTCGGCACTCTTACCTTAAGACTGAGCATGCTGCCTCCACAGGAGCTTCTAATTAATTTAACCCCAAGTGCAATACTGGCAAAATTTCCTACTAGCAATTAACAAGAAATAAAAGTCAGCACTGAGACAGGAATAGGGTTCCTCCAATCTCTGATGATCTTGGAACGTGGGAGTTATGTGCATGCATTGTGAGAGGAACAGACACCTCTGCTTTTAATTAAGCATAAAGTATGATACAGATAATAAAGGAACAGAGGACGGAGGAATCTGAGATATTAACTGTCTGATCAACAATGCAGCAAATACATCTGAGATTGGGAAGGAGAGGTGTTTGCATAATTCAGCATCCCTTAAATGTCCCTAATGATTTCCCAATATTTCCCTTTTTATAGCAATTATAAGATCAGAATCTAGACCCTGTCTCTGTTTGCTTTAAGAGCCTGTCTGCCCTTCGGACAGATTCAGACTTGATCTCCAGTCCATCCTTGTCCCTAGGAGAATCAGGCTCAGAATATCTTTGATTATCACACCAGATACCAAAATAACTACGACAGCCTCCTCCTCCTTTTCACTCATGGGCTCCCAGTGATTCTTCAGGGGTGCAACTGATATCCGTGCAGGACACCAAAGGGATTTGCATCCCTTTGCCTCCTGGAAATACACTAGTTAGGTTCAGGCCCTCTCAGAGAATAACAGAGACCTAGGCCACTTTGAGTTTAGAGGCCCCAGCCCAGTCCAAGCCCCAGCTCCCCAGCGTATCTAACTTCTCATCCACAGGGTCATACTAAAACCAAAAGAATATATGAAAATGAACACTTGAGTCATTATACCAATAGCATGTATATTAAAAATGTAACTTTAATTGTGAGTTTCCACTGCAAGCAAAACTCTTCATTTTAGTATCAGAGGGGTAGCTGTGTTAGTCTGAATCTGCAGAAGCGGCGAGGAGTCCTGTGCCACCTTATAGACTAACTGAAGTGTCTTTGCCCACGAAAGCTTATGTTCCAACAGTTCAGTTAGTCTATAAGGTGCCACAGGACTCCTCGCCGCTTCTTCATTTTAGAAATGCTTTTCTGAAATGCTTTTCTGGCTCTAAATCAAGCAGAGATTCTCCCTCTTTTGCTGCTGTTGGCATTTCTGTGTCTTGACTAATGACCTCCTCATTTTGAGGCAGTGGCATTAAAATGTCATTTATGGGTACAAAGTTTTCATCATCAAAACTGAAAGTGTCACTGTCAGTATGATGACCATCTAATGGCTGTGGTGTCTTTTTTACAAGAAATGATGTTATAGGCTTTAAACTCTTAACTGCTGCTTCACTCTGCTGCTTTCGCCATCTCTTACTTGCACCACTTTCAAATTTTTTGCTTCATTTTTATAAAGGGGTTCTTTTAAAACACTGTAACACACAATAAATTAATTTGCTAAAGGCTATTGGTTATACAAAATTTTAATTGTATATACTTTTCAATGAATATTATATAAGGATAGTTTGGGGTTGTTATTTATTATGGCCCTTATAACCAGAGCTCAACTAATTAGGCAATCTACTCACCAGTGGCGAGTAGATTTTAGCCCAGTGGGGCCGCACAGCGTGGTCAGCGCATGCACAGCATGTGCTTCCATACGGCTGGCAAGCAGGGCTCGCCGCTGCTTGGCGAGCCCTGCTTATAACCATATTTCAAAGTCTTGAAATTTTGTCTGCTAAATGTTCCCGTTATTAAATTCCTTTAAAAACTGGTACGTTATTATGAATATGAACATGGGGCGATTGCCAGATTAGATATAAAGTTTATTAAACGACTAGAATTAAAAGTTTATTATCACAAAAAAAAAAAGCCTTTAAAGGTGAATCTAAAACCGGACAAAGAGGTAACTTACAGCTGAGCCTGATACAGTTATTGTATATGAAGATACATAAGAAAAAACAGGAATACAAAAATCTCCTATGCAAAGATAAACATCTGATTTAAAAGCTAAACTCATCCTCAGACCAAGCAAAATCACTTTATAGTAACAGAATTAATTACGACTTTCAAAACATCTAAACTATGCAAAGACTGTAAACAGTGTTTCATAATGCAGAATCACTAATCACAAAGAAGCTACTCCAGTCTCCAGTCACGCAGATGAAAACTCTGATGTGACCAAAAAATTGGTGAAAGCCCAAGGTCCCACAATGATTTGAATCAATTTTTTGCAGGTATATATAGCTTCGTTTGTTGTCTCAGCTATAACTCCAAGGGCTACGTCTAGACTGGCATGATTTTCCGCAAATGCTTTTAACGGAAAAGTTTTTCCGTTAAAAGCATTTGCGGAAAAGAGCTTCTAGATTGGCAGGACGCTTTTCCGCAAAAGCACTTTTTGCGGAAATGCGTCCGTGCCAAACTAGACGCGGTTTTGCACAAGAAAGCCCCAATCTCCATTTTCGCCATCGGGGCTTTTTTGCGCGAAACAGTTTTTAGTTGTCTACACTGGCCCTCTTGCGCAAAAACATTTTCGGAAAAGGGCTTTTGCCCAAACGGGAACGTCAAAGCATTTGCACAAGAAGCACTGATTACGGACAGTAGAATGTCAGTGCTTTAGCACAAAATCAAACGGTCAGTGTAGATAGCTAGTTTTTGCACAAAAGCGGCCGCTTTACAGAAAAACTTGTCAGTCTAGATGCAGCCAAGGTGTATAATAAAGGGAAATGACTTGGTAGAAAAATGTCAAAATTTGAGGCCCCTTTGTCTCCTGCGGCCCAGCCCAAATGGCCCTCCTGGCCTCCCCTCTGATAGGGCCTGGTTGGACTACTCTGAATACTCAGCAGTCAGACTATCACTTGACATTTAATGGTGGTGCTTGTCACGGTGTGAAAAGCTGCGATTTCTGATGTTTGAAGTTTCTTATTTCCTAGCACACGGTGTGATTATGTCTGGGTGATTCGCTCAATCTCTCTTTGACAGTTGTATATCAACGGATCCAGTTTCAAGGAGCAGACATTCCTTGACTCATGAAAGAAGGGACAAAATAAAAATAAAGCCTCTGCCTGCCTCAATAAACTTGTTGCCATAGGAACAGTTACATACTAGCTCTCCCAAATGTGGGTCAGCAGTGACACCTAGAGGCCACAGACAGAATATCTTGTGTTCCTAAGGGAATACTCACACTCAACCTGATTTTTTTCTGGCAATAAACGTTGCCAAACCCAGAATGTAAGAAGCTTACATTTTCAACACACATACACAACCCGATTCTTCTCTCAATAGAGTGTATGGCTCCCACCAACTGAAATGGAATCACATGCATGCATCAAAGGACAGAATTTGGCCCAGAATATATACAGGCAGTCCCCAGGTTACGTACAAGATAGGGACTGTAGATTTGTTCTTAAGTTGAATTTGTATGTAAGTCGGAACTGGTACATATTGTAGGGGAAACTCTAGCCAAACATTTCTCCAGAGCTCAGTTTTATTCTCCCACACCTCACTTCCCTCAGTCCTTTATTCTCAAGCTGAGGTGTCTGCTGAGAAAAGCCGCTCCACGTCTCCCTGGTCGGCTGGGGGGGGGGGGGGGGGGGGGAGGCGTGTGGCACTAGCTTCGCGTCTCCCTAGTCTGCTGGGGGGAAGCAGCTAGTGTGGGGTTGCCTCACCCCGTTTGTAAGTAGGGATCCGATGCAAGTCGGATCCATGTAACCCGGGGACTGCCTGTACACGAACTGCATGATGTGCCGTATATGATAAAGCTGAATTTGATTTTGTTTACATCACTGTAAATCAGGAGTAATGCCATGAAAGTCAGCTAAGTTCCAGCCTAACCTGGATGTGAGTGAGGTTAGGCTCATGCCCAATACTTCATTATGTGATTCAATTATCTCCTACCTTAATGATTGCAAACTCTTACTTTAGGATATTTTGCTCACTTAACTTCAATTCATCTAAAAAAAATTATCCCTAGAATTAGAGGCAAGATGAGTGAGGTAATATTTGTTATTGGACGAACTTCTGTTGCTGAGAGAGAAAGAAGCTCTTTCAAAATTGTATTTCTCACTCATGGATTTGACTACATTACTACCCACATCCAGTGCCATTTCAATTACAGTTCAGTGCTTAGATTTGAGATGGGACCACCGTTACAGTCCAGGTTCTAACTCAGTAGTGCCAAAACCTTTTGAACTGTTTTCACAAGATTTCAGCCTGTAAAATAGAGATAACTCACATAACAATGCAGAACTACTTAATATTTGTAAAGCATGTAGGGATCCACAGATGTATGGTGCTAGATATATGCCAAGTATTCATACCGTTTAGTATTAAAAATATAGTACTAATTTATTCAAGTTCCACAATTTTTATAAATCTCACATGCACCAAGATTATTGCTTCTGATATGAAGCAGGCTCTATTGCAAATGTATTGAACACCTGATATTATTGATGAATGAAACTTTTTTTTTTTTTTTGAAAAATAAATACAGGAAGTGTTCCAACAATGCTATCATAAATATTATCCCCTTTTTTTCTCATCAGTTCAAGAGCTGATCAAAATGTACTAAATTTCAAAAAGTTGAATTTGGAGATTTTAAAAAAGGAGTCATGTTTCCAAATAAACTATAAACCTGTGCAATTTCTCTCTTTTTTTTTTTTTTTTTTTTTGCACCAGCTGCATGACATGAAATTAAATGAAAAAATGAAAACAACAAAAACCCAGAGCCTAAATAAATAATTGAAAAGTAGGATTAAAAAATTAAAAGATGGCATCAGGCTAGTTCTTACGAGTCAACAATCTATCTATGAGGCATTTAGCCCACTGGAGCTGATTTTCAGAAGTGCTGATTACTCACAACTCAGTTGAACTCAGCAGGAGCTTTGGAGTCCCATGCACATTGGGTATAACCTGTGCAGCATATATACCGCCAGGGAGAATGCCTCTCAGCAATAAGGGCTGCTTTATCATGAGGTTGCAGGAAATTTCTGCTTCTCCCATCACAAAACTACAAACAATAAAACTGGAGATATTTTGGAAAACAAACTCCCTAAATCCTGCTAATGTAACTCTGGGATTCTTTCCCCCAAACTCTTTCTGCTTTGTACCCAAAAACACTGACTGTGATCAGAACATTTCTTTGCTCAGAGATAAGGCATCCTTGCCAGTATCAGCATTCCTAAATGCCGTGTTACTTTAACACTTCCTTTGTGTTTAATAACTGTGGCATAATAAAGGACCCACTGTGCCTGCAAAGAGCTAATGTGTAAACATGTAAATCAAGAATACTGAGGGCTCATTATCTTCCTGCCCTCTACTGCTGTGCTGTGTGGACAACAAGATAGGGAGGAGGATGTGCTTCCTAATTAATCATAAGCCATGGTGATAAATTAGAGATTTGGAAAAAAAAAGTGTATTATGATAACTGTTCATGAAAATCCATAGAGAAGTGCTAAGAATGGAAATGAGGATGATAACAGCACCTAGGTACAACAGAGATAGATAGATAGATAGATAGATAGATAGATAGATAGATAGATAGATAGATAGATAGATAGATAGATAGATAGATAGATAGATAGATTCTGCATAGAATGGATACACACACTTCTGATTATTATTGAAACAATTAATAATGAACATCCTGGGCCCAGAGCATCATAACACTGAGGCCCCAATATGGAAAGGGGATGTAGACCTGCCATAAATCCCACCTGGGATGCTGGAATGAGTTGGGGGCAGACTGTGGGCCAGGTAAAAAGAAAAAGGGGTGTTGGTAGCAAAAGGAAGTGTGGTCTATTCAGATTTGTGCCACAGCTATTCTACACCCTTGCACAGTATCATAGGGGCCAGCGAAGCAGGAGTGTGATCTACAGCAGCCATCAGGATGCCTTGGCAGGGGCCCTGAAGCCCCTGAACATGGGAGATACAAGTAACCACTCCTCTGTCCCTGCACTGGTGCCTGGAAAGCAGACCATTCCAAGCCAAACTCCTTTTGGAGTCAATGAAACATCCCCCACCACCATCACCCCTGCAGTAGGAGTTCAAGGGATCTCAGAGAAGCCACATCTGAGTCTATATGGCCTGTCTGGGGAAATTACCTATCAGGTGATGTACGGTGTAACCATCCATTCCTAGGAGCCTTGTAGTTATTCCAGTCAGATATGCAGGAAAGACGTTTACAGCATGAGGATGCAAAAGGGGTGTGGCCAGTAACAGCTTTGCAAAGTGGGAAGAGCATGCTTTGCCAACCGGGTCTTCAATAAGACATGCTATGAGTACTGGCTCTGAGCAGCCCTGTGTGTGCTAGGTTTGTTCACCTATCGTGAGATATCACCAGGCTATACTAAATTCAGTAATCAAGACCGTGACTTAAAATCTTATCCCCAACAGTCAATGTGTAGTGAGGGGGGGGAAGGATGGGGAGTTCTGCTCTATTTTTCCTTTCTGTCTCATCAGGGGGCTGGGCCAGGAAGATGAGAGTCAAAAACTGTTATAACCCAGGGCAAAATGTTTAAGAGGAGAAGTGTGCTACTTCTAGAAGGAAGGAAGTGAAGGCAGCAGCTCTACCATGCTCCCCTGAGGAAAGGCCTTGCTGAGACATGCTCAAAAGGTCATGGATTTAACAACTACCTTAGCTAATGCCTTCAAAAAGAAAATATAAGAAAGTTAGGGAACTGCATTGTCTTTCTCGTCCTTGTAAAGGGAAATCTCTTTGGTCCACATCCCCTAGGAAACAGACTTTCCAGTTTCTTTCTTGGGTCGTGTAAGAACCAGATGTAAGAAGCCAGGAACTGGAAGTGATACCAACCACTGTTTTGCCTCCATTATGTAGTGTTTTCAGAACTATGATTTTCTCTTTGGTTTGGGATTTGTTGGGAATGATGCAGCTTACTATGGAGGAAGTGAGGTCTCAATAGTAGTCAGAATCTGAGTTTTACGCCAGGTCTATACTGATATTTATGGAGGCACCACTTTTGCCACTCAGGGATGTGAAAAGAACATTTCCCTGAAGCTACATCTACACTATGGCAGTTTTGCAGAAGAGGAAATGCAAATGAAGCGCTCATTTGCAAATCTTGTGGTCTCATTTCCATACTCTCTTCCAATCCTTTTTGCAGAAGAGGTTTTGCAAAAAAAACTGCAGTGTAGACGGGGCCATTTTTCAGAAAAAAAACCTTTTGCGCAAGATACTGTAAACTTCATTTTTTGAGGAATAAGGGATTTTGTGCAAAAGTGGTTTTTTTTCCGAAAAATGGCTCTGTCTACACTGCAGTTTTTTTTGCAAAAACCTCTTCCGCAAAAAGGATCGGAAGAGAAAATGCAAATGAGAGTGTGAGATTTTCAAATGAGTGCTTCATTTGCATTTCCTCTTCTGCAAAACTGCCATAGTGTAGACATAGCCTGAGTGTCATAACTTTTGCCTGCATAGGCACTTACATACACAGCGCTGTATCAGAAAGAGACACTTTCCAGTCAACATAGCTACCACTGCTCATTCAGCTGATTTTATTATGTAAAGGGGAAATCTCTCTCAAGTCAGCATAATGCAGCTATATAATCTGTATTGGTACAGTTGTGCTACTGTGAACTTGTAAATGTAGACATGGCTTTAGTCTAGACCAGGAGTTGGCAACGTATGGCACACGTGCCATAAATGGTACGCAAGATAATGGCACTTGAGCCCCCCCTCCTGATCTGCCATGCAAGGAACACTAGCCCCCCCAGCTCCATGCATTGCTTTTTCCCTTCCCTAGCTGGAACAGGGTCATGCTAGTGTGGTGAAGCAGCAACGGCCTCCCTACCTCCCCTGCCTAAAAAAAGAGAATGTAGGCGCTCTGGGCACTTTGCTTGTGAGCAGCCAAGGCAGCTTCCAGCGGCATGTGGTTTCCAGAGTCTGGAGCATTTTTCAAGTCCCAGCAAGTCCCTGCCACTCACTGCAACTGCCCCACCACCACATGCCACGTGGGCCCCTCTCTGCCCCTGCGGGACTGCCTCTGCCATGCAGGGCCCCAGTCCAGTCCTACTACCTCGTCCTCCATTACCAGGTGGCTGCTTATGTAACCCACATACGTAGTGTGGTTACTGAGCAATGCAAGTGGTACCTAGACCACAGCAACAGTTAAGATCAAGAGACCTCTACAGCATGGGGTGGGGGCCAGCCAGCATTTAGCTCAGTGGCTCCTATACTCAGCTCCAGAGGTCCCAGGTTCAAATCTGCCTGGTGGTGGTTATACTTGTTACAGCAGCCACCATTATCACAGCCAGAGGAAGGAGGGTGGCTGGGTCTGAGAAAAAACCCATCGGAACTGCTCCCAGACCTCAGCACCTTGCAGCTGCCATTTCAGTCCTGGGAGGGGCCGCTCAGAGCCTGGCTGGGGCGCTGCAAGGTGGGGCATGCTCAGGCTTGGCAGATGCACTCCATGTGCTGCCGCTCTCTCCCACCCCTCCCCACTCCACCAGGGGAGCAGCAGTGTATGGAGCCATTTGCTCTGCCACTCTCCGCCATAAGCCGGGTCTGGAGGGGAAGATCGGGGCTTTCTTCACACACACACCCCACACATACCCTCCAGTGGGAAGTCAGAGCTGGTGCTGCAGCCTTGCGGCTGTGTGGGCTCCCCACTGCATGGGGGTGGAGGCTGAGCTCCCTCCACCTCCTCACCCTACTGGGGGAATGGCAGTGCAGTGATGCATGAGGCTTTCCCCACTGCAAGGAGGCATGAAGCCAGGTAAGCAGTCCCATTCATGACAAGACCCCCACACCTCAAACCCTCCTCCCGCCAAGACCCTGCACCCACAGCTTGCTCCAACACCCTCCCTTGGTCTTGCACCCTCCCTCCTGGCCAGACACCCTACTCCCAGATTGCTTCTGCACCCTACCTCCCACACAGACCTCACAACCTTTCCCCCTTCTGCATCCTACCTCCCTCCCAGATCCTGCACCCCATTCCTATCCCACTCGCTGGCTGCTCTGTCTCACACACTGAACCCCTCATTTTTGTCCCTACCCCAGAGCCTAAGGGGGTCCATAAAATCCACAAACTCTGGAACCTCAGAAAAGTAAATCTGGCCTATGGGAAACCCCGAATTTCAGTCCTCTCTGTCCTTTCCCATAACCCCATGACGCTGGAGTGCCAGAGAAGTGAGGTGTCTCCGTTGGGGGCCAAATGAGTGAGGGTTGGAGGTTTGGGGAGATTTTTTTGCTTCTCACCTGTGTGGCCCCCAACTGATTGTTCTGTGGGTCAATGGCCGCTCACATAAAAAAGGTTCCCCACCCGTGCCATAAATAAACAAAAAAATGAAACTTTTTGTGTTCAACATAAATTAATATTTTACTTTATTTCAAATGAAGTTTGATAAACTAACATAAGAAAGTTAAAACCCTTAATATATTTAATAATTTAAATCAAACCATTATCCCTAGCTGCAGCTCGTTCAGAAAATATGGTCACCTTACTCAGCCAGCTCCTACCCCCACTTCCTCCCCTTTTCTCCTTGAGATGCAGATCCATAAATAGAAGTGAATAAGTTAAATCTTGGCACACCACTTCTGAAAGGTTGCCGATCCCTGGTCTAGACTCTATCAGGAAATTCCCATGTGACCACAGGCATTCTATTCTATTCTATTCTATTCTTACTAGCCAATAGCCCTCCACATCCATCTCTCTCTCTCTCCTTCTCCGTCTGCCTCCCCCCTCTCTCTCAGCTCTCCTACGCTTCCTGCCTCTCTCCATCTCTCTCTTTCTCTTCTCCTCCCCGTCCTGCCTCTCATTCAGGGGACCACAGAGCCCAAATGGCCATTTGGGCTCCACGCTCCCTGTGCAGGACCAAGCGGCACAAGCAGCCATTTGGGCACCCCGCTCCCCGTGCTGCATGGGGAGTGTGGCACCCAAACAGCCGCTTGCGCCTTTTGCTCCCACGTGGCAGCCCGGCGGCCCGGTTGAGCGGCGCAGAAGTCACCCGAGCACCACAGCGGGAGGCGAAGGGGGGCGAGGCGGTGACATTCACAGCAAGGTGCAAGTAGTGCCATGTGCATGCAGTGCTCCAGGGCACTGCAGCCTGCTGAAGTGGGGGAAGCAGCAGTGCAGGAGGCGCTGTCCCAACCTCTCCCCCTGTGCAGTCACTCCTGCATTGCTCACTGCCCCAGCTCTGCCCGCAGCTGCCCCAGCTCTGGCAGCTGTGGTAAGTCAAGCACCATGTTCTGGCTCCCCAAGAACTTGACAGTGGGGAGCCCCCAAGAGCCTACTGCTGGCACATGAGCCCAGCTGGGACCCCTACTCCTAACGCCTGTCCCCAGGCTGCTGTCCCAAGCACCGCAACCTCCCTCCCACCCCAGGTTGTCATGCCTGCAATGTGGGGTCTGCCAGCTACTGTGCCACATTTCTTCACATTGAAAGCCCTGTGGGGTGGGAGTGGAGGAAGGGGAGTAAGAAGTTGGTTTAGAAGCAGTAAGATCAGGCTCGAGCTGGGAGAAGGAGGACGGGGGACAGAGAGGAGGTAGGTGGGATGTAGAATGACATGATGATGTCACTCTGTTGTCCCACAGAATTTTTTTTTTAATGTATAGAGTGATGGTCTGATTCCTGTGTCCTAGAAAGCAGGAGGTTCTGTGTGCATGTGCCAAAGACTAAATGGTTCGCTATTAAGAAATTACCATTTGTTTTCAAGCTCTCTCCAGAAGGAGAGTTAAAGAGCTTGAGGATACCTCACAGGAAGAAACTCCCAAGTATATCATCCTGGAGTCTCCAAGGGGTTTTTGCATTTGGGTGGTATCAGCAATCCAAATCCAAAGTCAGGGAATCTGTGACCTTGGGGAGTTTTTAAACAAAAGCTTCTAGTGGCAGGGTATTTTAAAGTCTCTTGCGGGCCCCCACCTTCTGCACTTGAAGTGCCAGAGTGAGGAACAGCCATGACACAGTTCTTGTCAAACATCTTCAGGGTTTTTTGTGCGTAAACACTGAAAACCCCACAACCAAAAGTATGCTGGTATTCAAGAGAGAATCAAAGAAATAATTTTGTTTAAAATTGCTACTTAAAAACTTGAAAATTTGAAAAACTTGCTAGTCAAAAACTTGAAAATTTTCAGTTCTCAACAAAGCTCCAACTAAATCATTAAAAAAAGATTTCAATGAAAAGTAAAATGAATTCAGTGGTGTCAAACTTTTCCAAGAGGGAAAATCTATTTCCTTATCAACTGTAATAATCTCTGCTTTTCAGGGCCCTTCTGGAGGTAAATTTTTCAATTCTCTAATAGAAAGGCATTTTGAAAGTATTTTGAAATCCTTCTCTGAGACGCAACAACCACAGATATTAGCCAAAGGAGCAAACTCCTGGGGCTCAGTTCCATGGCAGAAATAACAATCTCTCTAACATCAGTTTTCTGAAGCTGTTATTACTATTACTGATCATCATTCATTTGGACATGGCCAAGAAATATATATTGATCCTGCCAGTCAGGATTGATACAGGGCTCGCAGGCTGGTTTATATTTGCAATAAACACTTCCCAAGTTTAATTAACAATGATATTCCGAATGTATCCACATCTTGGACAGCGTTTAGCAGGGATGGGGCTAAAGCCCACGCTCTCAGCAAAAGTATTTACTGCTAAGTTACCAGGCCTGAAGAGAACGGGGTTAAGTTCAGCTGGACCTGACTTTCTTATTAGGGAGGGGGAAATGACCTATACCACTGGGGACATGGAAGGTATCACTTCCTCTAGAAGTTAGAACCAATCTAGGCACTAGGTTTTCCCTGACATATGTGTTCAAATTTCTATGAGTTTCCTTTCCCTCTATACTTTGCATGGTCTCCGAATTGTGTGAGGCCTTATCCTTGCACTAGTTGAAAAACTGGACAGAAATAAAGTTGGATGGACAAAAAAAGAGGGGGGGGGGAATGAAAATGTTACATAAGAACATGAGAACAGCCATACTGGGTCAGACCAAAGGTCCATCTAAACCAATATCCTGTCGGCCGACAGTGGCCAATACCAGATGCCCCAGAGGGAGGGATCACAACAGATAATTGTCACATAATCCCTCCCCTATCACCCACCTCCAGAGAAATAGAAGCTAGGGATACCATTCCCTACCCATCCTGGCTAATAGCCATTGATGGAACTAACCTCCATGAATCTATCTAGCTATTCTTTGAACCCTGTTAAAGTTCTAGCCTTTACTGTATCCTCTGTCACGGAGTTCCACAGGTTGACTGTGCGCTGAATGAAGAAAAACTTCCTTTTGTTTGTTTTAAACTTGCTGTCAATTAATTTCATTTGGTGACCCCTAATTCTTTTATTGCGGGAATAAGTAAATAACTTTTTCTTATTCACTTTTTTCATACCAGTCATGATTTTATAGACCTCTATCATATCCCCCCCCTTAATCTCTGCTTTTCTAAGATGAAAAGTCCATGTCTTTTTAATCTCTCTTCGACTACATCTACACTGTAGCCTTCTTGTGAAAAAGCTTATGCAAATGAAACTCGGCATGGAATATAGCCATGCTTCATTTGCATAATTAATAAACAGCTGTTTTTGTGAAAGAGTCTTTTGCGCAAAAAAGAGCAGTGTAGACGGCTCCTTTTTGCGCAAAAACCCCGTCTTGCACAAGAGCCGTTCTTCCTCATTTTTTCAAAATAAGCGTGAAGTGTAGACGTACCCTAAAAGAGTAACTGCTCTGTTTTTCCATTCACAAATCTAATGTATGTTTCACTTTTTATATAGATTATATAGTTTGTTCCTTTACTTCTTCCTTAGCTGGGACAACAAAAACAGACTAGTCAATTTCATTTTGAGTTCCAGATTGGTTTCTTGCTCAGATTCTCATGCACTAGATAGAAAGAAGCAAGGGATGTTTCTTGGATGCGTGGTTGAATTTTCAGTGCTATTCTTTGCTATTAAATTTTTTATGATAAAATGAATTATATTAGCCCCGAGGTTTGTAAAAGTTTATATTTTTTAATAAAACCTAAATTTGTGGGTAAGTTTGACCTGAGAGCAGTACCCTGAAACTAAGTCTGCTTGGCTTTAAATCATAAGTGAATCAAATTTGCCACTGGAGGGCTCTGTGGCCATGGTTAATAGAGAGAAGGAGCAGGAGTATGGCAGCACTTATTCTGATGCAGATGTCCCTAGGGTTAAGATGACAGTATAATAGATTGAGATGTTTGTTTGTTTGTTTGTTTGTTTGTTTGTTTGTTTGTTTGTTTGTTATCTTCCCCCTCTGCACAGTTTGTGAGGGCTTCCAAAGACTCTGGCTCAGGACACACTAGAGTCATTGTCCTCCATTTTCAGGCACCTTGCTGGCTTCCTCTCCCCTCTGTTCCTGTTAGTGGAGGGAAAGGAAAAAGTCTATAACAGAGAAAAAACTCTTTGGGGGATCCAAACAGCAGCTGCACATGGTCTAGAAGTCTGGGTAGTGCGCTGGACAGAATAAGCCAGGATCTTTAAATTCTTCCCTCCTTTAAGGCCGCATTCTGTAAGGTGAACAGGTAAGATAGAACCACAACATGTAGGTGACCTTGAGACATGAGCACCTTTGCCTTTCTCTAGCTCTAGGGCAGAAGGCTGCCTGCTTTGATCTGGAACTGGACTACGAAAAGCTCAGTGGTTGGGAACAATTTAGGGTCGTGGCTAGATCTTATCTCTTGTCATAAATATGAAAAGCTCTGTCTTATTATGCCTCCCCAGGTCATCTAGTCCCACTCCTAGCCTGTGTGCCCTGTGTCACCATGGCTATGTCTGCACAGCATAACTGACATTATTCCAAAGTAACACAGTCCACGTCTACACTACAAGCAGTTATTTCGACGCAATGTCAAAATAATGTTGAGCTAGAGGACTTCTTATGCCAACTCCTGTGACTCTCATTATACAAGGAGTAAAGGAAGTGAAAGGAAGAGTGCTCCTTCTTGGACTTCCAGCTGTGTACACAGTGCCAAAAGCTGAAATAAGCTATTTCAACTTAAGCTGTGCAGTTGACATAGCTCAAGTTGCATAGCTCATTTTGGCTTTAGCCCTGCTGTGTGGACACGCCCCATTAGTGGTAGTGATACAGACAGTAAGATCCAAATTACTGCAGTGTTGGACCCCTTGTCACTTTTTTATGTCTAATAATTCACTAGATGGCAGGAAACGTGGCCCCTCTGTGCACAGAAAGCCAAGCCACAATACGGTTACTGTGAGTGAAGGAGACAGTTACTTCATTCAAAGTTCTGTTCACATGAATCCCCAGCCTTGCTAGAATCATTCGATAGAAACCCGCTAAGCTTCATCGAGTCTCTTGGAGATAAGCAAATGCCCCTGCTATGTATCTGCAGATCACTTTGCCTGGCTTCCATTCTCACTTGTGCAGAGCATGAAGACCTGCATGTGCTTCCCTTGCCATGGAAATACAGAGCATGGGAAAAGGCCAGAGCTGATGATACCAATCAGACTGCATGCTCAAGGATTCCACTGACATGATCCACAATGGAGGAAAGTCTTCCTCCAGGCAGGGGGGGCAATAAGTCAGCTGCCAATGGATCACAAGGAAGTCAGAGAAGGTGCCATAGGGACACAGTGTAAGTAATGTTATTTGGTGGTGCATTGAATCTGCTTTTCTAAAGCACCTTCCACACTCACAGCACATTACAAGCCACCCTCTAAGCACATTACAGAGCAATATATAACAGCTTCACAGTGACCAGCCAACTCAATGAGCCCAGATCCCACACTGACTGAAATAGATGGCAGATCTTTGTAGTTTTTCTACCAAGACACCAACATTTTCCTCTTTTGTGTTCTCAAAATACCATGTTCTATAATTTGTTGCAGACCTTGGTTTAACATCCCAATGAGAGTAGCCTGTACTGCACATGAGAATGCTATAAATTACAGGCCTTCACCCTGTCACCTTCTGAAGTTGCAGGCGGTTGCCTGCATGATTTCAAAGGAGGCCTTACTTTAATGTCACTCTGAGTCAGTTGCCCTGACCTTTCTTACCTCTCAAGACTTTTCTTGTCCTCTCATAAAGTGTCAAAGTGGACAAGAGGCCTCACTTTTGGATGCCCTTCAAGCACCCAGGGCCTTGTTTCTAAATAGTATATGCAGCTGTGCTCTCAGTGTGTTACCAGATCTATTAGAAAATGCCTCCATAATCAGCACCTAGCAGATGCTTCTATGACTCATGGCAGCAAATCCAGCTAGAAGAGGAGGAAACAGTTAATTTTGGGGATGATCCTAACCCCAGATCTCAAATGGGAAGCTTCTGAGGTTTGTAGCTATTCTGATGTGGAACTGAATTTCACAGTTCAGACCCCACTCTTCATCAAACATTGGGCATGTTTCATAGATGCTTTTGTTATTGTAGACCATGGCTGCTGTTCCTTGGGTACCACTGAAATATTCAGGAAGGGCACCATTGTCTATCCGATCACCCATGTCTCCAAGGTATATTATCAAAGCAAAGCTTTCCTAAGAGAGGGAATAAGAGCTTTCTATAGTCTGCTTCATTCTTTGCCCTTCTTGGAGAACCATTTTGTGGCTAACTGCTGTCTGCTGAGGGAAGCTACTCCCGAATCCTCTTTCTTCTTCACCTTGCTCCCTAATGTCATCTTCACTCTTGCTGAAGGCTCTTTTTCACATTACTCTGTTTTCTGTTCAATCACCTCATCTCCAGAAATCCCTAGAAAGGTCTCAACTGTCCTGCCAGTCTCCAGCACACATCACAGAGACAAAGAGGAGGTGGATGGTGATCTGCTTTAGAGTTAACACTAGAATCTTTTCCTTTGAATGGAGCAACTCAGATGCTGGCCCCTTGAAAACAAAATAAAGGAAGCCTCAGCGAATTTAATTTGTATTGCAGGGAGACTGGGAGGCTTTCAAAGGGAGGACATTCTGAATGTGGTGCTTTCCCTTTATCCACTTCATTTGGACTGATCCCAACTAGGATCTTTGATGACTTTCTACATCCTTCCTGGTGTTTGTCAGGATCATGTACACATGGCCATTGTCCCAAGGACTGGGGAACGGTTCCTTCTGAATGCCTAATTAACTTCCCATTAGCATTTCTTATAGAGAGCAGATGCAGCCTTTCCATCCCAGCAAACAATGCCATCTGTTGTTCCCCTGCTGCAATTTCCATCTGAAAGTCTGCTCTGGGTTCTATATTTAATAGCAGATGTTTGGAACTGCCAGAAAAAGTAACATTTAAATTTGGCATGGGGAAGGGTTTCTCCTCCCTTTGAAGGAAACAGGAGGATGTTTTGTTTCTCTTTTATCAAAGGCCAATTTAATGTGAGTGAAGGATGCAAGACTGACAGCTCCAGAATCTGCAACTTCTCTCCACAGCATAGGTACAGCATACGCTATGACGATATAAGCTTCCACCCCAGCTCCCTTTGCCAATCAGCCTCCACTCTGCACTAAGAATTGTGGCTGTGCAACAATTTTTCTGCACAATTTTCCTACCATTGCTAATAGCAGTGCAGCTCTCCAGGGATAGCAATGCCGGGAATGCTAACACAGAGAGAACTCCCACAGCTACTGCTGTTTGCATTACTGTGCTGTTACCTTCTCTCAGTACTGGAACTCCCTGGTGTTAGCAGCAGTAGAAAATATTCACCAAATACTCAAGTGCAGACGTGGCTCCTAAGAATTTATTTTCCATGGCCTCTTCAGTCCCTAAGTTATGCGCTGTGGTTGCCAACAAGGAGGCTTTTTTGTGGTAGGAGCTGGACTAGGACCTACTAATGAATTTCACACAAACCACTAAAAGAGCCATTAGCTGGCTCATTACTGGCCTGAATGAAGTCGCCTGAGATCAGTGACCTAGAGGAAAAAGGCATTGAATCCCATTACTTAGTCCCTGTAGCAGTTGAGTTTCCCAGGATATAAATGCTGAGTGAAAAACAGAAGCAGGAAAACCAAAAACATATAAAGAAGCCAACAAAGGTTCTGGGCCATTTTTAAACTCTCCTGTTACTTCTGAAAACATTAGCAATGTAGCCTACTTCCTCGGTAATGAGATCCAGTTAAATGGGTGACAAGAATTGGTGAATATGGGGAATGGACTAGAAGAAAATTCTAGCTCTGAACATCACCAGAACTTGGGGAAGTTAGGATCTAGACTGGAAGCCAGTAACTGTGGCCAATTTCCATAACAGGCCAGATCAAAACCCTCAAAGTTTGGGGACCTTTTCAACTGACTCCAAAATCTGTGACTTGGGCCCATCTCAAGTAAACATCAAACTGAACAATAGTGGTGACAACTAGAGTTGCTTAAGGAACAGGCAACAACATTTCACAAATGTTTATATTTTTAATCTGGTGTCTTGTCATTTGAATTCTGAAAAACAACAACACTTCAATTCATTAACTAGCTGTTCAAAAACAGTGGTGTGGGGGAGAGGGTCAACTTTACACGTTTTCAAGTGTCTACATTTTAATCATATTTTTATATGCCAGTTTGGTTTTTGAATGCTGACCATACGATAGGCAATTCAAAGGAAGGCCATGGCAGGTATGATGTTGTAGTAGTGCAGAAGAATATTCCCCACCTGTTTGGATTCTCTACTCTAGATCAGTGTTTCTCAACCAGTGGTACAAGTACCCTTATGGGTACTCGAGAGAAGTCTGGGGGATACATCAACACAACTGAAATTTGGAGAAAACTGAGTTTTTGTTTTAAGTTTAATCAGCTTTATGTTTAATTAGCTATGATTAAGTTGTTTATAAACAAATGTGTTGCAATGGTAGAAAAAAATGTATGTCTCTAAAAACTGTAGGTATTGAGGGTACTTATAATTTTTTAAAGGGGTACTTTATAAAAAAAAAGGTTGAGAAACACTGCTCTAGATCACTGGAAGGTGCTTGTTTTAAACTATGGAATGGTTATAGCCATCTCAAGCAGCGTCCCATTCTTCCCTTAGTGATGAACTGCTCTTGTTTTCCTCTTCAATTGAGTCCTTAGAAAATCCTCCGTAGGGCAAGAGATGGATTGTTTTTCCATTTGGTTCCTCCCATTGCTGCCCTCCTCACTGTCTCCTGTACTGTCAGGTGCCCCCAGGTGCAGCTCTCTCTGTCAGATTCACTCCAGCAGTTTGCTTCACTGTCAGGCTTTCTGCTTCTCTGTGTGCTTGTGTTGTGCCCATCACCACACTGCCTAGGCCTGCTGCCTGCTGTCCTCATGCTCCCTTCATTACCACTAAAGATATAAACAGGTTCCTCCCCATCACGATAAGGAGTCTATCGGTTTTCAGGGCTATTACTCCTGTTCTGTAGCCCCATCCTCTCAGGACTCCACATTGACAGCTGCTATGAATCACTCCTCCCCATTCTCTCAGTTACAAAAGGATGGATGTCAGTCTGGGTTCACACACAGCTTGAGGAGATAAGGACTTTGCCAGCTAGAGTAGGCAGCAGTTGGAAATTGCGCTGAGAATTAACAATTACTACATTACATTCCTTGATGGTTCTTTTATAGTCTGGAGCAGCTGGACAAGACTCAATTGCAAAGGGAAATATCAGTTTCATTTTGTCTTTAAATGTTGCATTGTGCCATTGTTAAACAGATGTTTTCTGGGTGCAACAGCAGTCACCCTGCTCGAGATTCTGCTTGAGATCCACAGCAGCTCATTAACCTAATTAACAGGGTATTTCACCCATTGGAACACACAGACCTCTGAAGCAGCAGCTTTTCTGGGAAATGACAGAGTTTTAGTTAATTTCACCAATCTTGTATAGCCTGGGCAAACGCAGGGAGCAAGGATTTAAAACAGTTTGGCTACGTCTATAGTGCAAGCCTCTTTCGAAATAGAGCATCTAGACTACAATGCAGCAAGCCGCTTTTTTGAAAGAGATCACCCAGGCAGTTTGGATGCTCTCTTTCGAAAAAGCAGTTTGCATTACATAGCGCCTTTTTTCAAAAGAGCACTTTCCAAAAAAGGCATTATTCCTCGTAAAACGAGGTTTTCCGTGGTTAAAAAAACTGCCGCGTTCTTTCAATTTACTTTCACGCACACCCTTTGATGGGCTATAGCTGTTATTTATTGCACATAGTCCCTTCTAACTGTAGCTACATGTTATCCCATTTCTACCCAGGAGGAAATATGGGACTGTATTTTATCATATAGCTTTTTATTGGGGTGTTGCTTCAATTAATCCTCTTATCAGTCATCTCTTCCTCTTCCCACTCTCTTCAGAATGGGCCCTGCAGGCAGTATCTTTTTGCGACACACCAGGGGTACGTCTAAACTACATGCCTCCGTCGACGGAGGCATGTAGATTAGCCAGATCGGAAGAGGGAAATGAAGCCGCGATTAAAATAATCGCGGCTTCATTTAAATTTAAATGGCTGCCCCGCTCTGCCGATCAGCTGTTTGTCGGCAGATTGGGGCAGTCTGGACGCGACGCGCCGACAAAGAAGCCTTTCTTGATCGGCACAGGTAAACCTGGTTTCACGAGGCATACCTGTGCCGATCAAGAAAGGCTTCTTTGTCGGCGCGTCGCGTCCAGACTGCCCCGATCTGCCGACAAACAGCTGATTGGCAGAGCGGGGCAGCCATTTAAATTTAAATGAAGCCGCAATTATTTTAATCGCGGCTTCATTTCCCTCTGCCGATCTGGCTAATCTACATGCCTCCGTCGACGGAGGCATGTAGTTTAGACACACCCCAGCAAAAAACAGGGACAAGCAGAGGCATAAGTAACTATGACAGGAAACTCTCAGGGCATGTCTACACTGCCACCCTAGTTCAAACTAGGGTGGCTAATGTAGGCATTCGAACTTGCAAATGAAGCCCGGGATTTAAATATCCCAGGCTTTATTTGCATGTTCCTGGGCGCCGCCATTTTGAAATGCCCCATAGTTCGAACTCCTTGCCAGCAGCTACATGCAGCACGGACTAGGTAGTTCAAATTAAAGCTCCTAACTAGAACTACCGTTGCTCCTCATTGCAGGAGCGATCACATTGCGGAGCAATCACACCTCACGTGCATTTTTGCACAAAAATATCGAAAGAGCAGAGGGATTTTTCCAGTGTAGGTATTCCTCTTACTATGAAGAATACTCCTTTTTGTGCAAGAACTCTTGAGCAAAAAAGTGTGTGTGGATGGGAAACGGGGTTTTTTGCACAAAAAGAGGCAATCGAAAAAAGCACAGGTGCCCTGGTGGCCATTCTGTAAATAGCAATCTGAGTTTCCTTTAGAGAGAGCATCCTTGGAGTCTGGATGCTCTCTTGCCAAAAGCGCATCACTTTTTCAATGCACTTTTGCAGTGTGGATGCGCTCTTCTGCAAGAAGCCTGTAGTGTGGATATAGCCTGAGACAGGAATAGAGCCCAGCATCCCAGGCCTATTTTTGAAGCAGATGTGGCCCTCTAAATTTCGAAAGTGAAACCACCTCGGGGTACAGGATCTTTAGAAAAAGGGAGTTTTTTTGAAAGACCAGTGTCAGATGGCAGTTTCACTTTCGAAATAGACTTTTCGAAAGAACGCTGTGATGCAATTATGCAAATGAAGCGTGTGATATTTAAATCTCCACTTCATTTGCACTTTGGATCTGACTAATTTACATCCCACTTTTGAAAGAGGGATGTAGTTTAGACATAGCTTTTATGTCCATGCACCAGCCTCTTCTTATCTCTCTTCTGCGCCTCTGCATCCTCCAGAGACGCTCTAGTTCAGGAATGGGGCCCCTTGAGGTTTGGGGTTCCATTCAACTGCAGCAGGGTGAGCTGGCACTCCACCCACCCAGCAAGTCTATGAGCCTCAGTGCCCCCCTGCACGGCTGGAATGCCAAAACTAGCTCCCCAATGTAGTCAGGGGGAGTCTCAAGCCTTCTGGGTTGGAACAAGGCACAGCTGCATCTGGCCCACAGGCTCTGCCTGATGAGTGGGAGGAAGCAGCTCAGCATCGCAGTGCAGGGAAGCTCTGTCCCTGCGCTTGCTTGCAGGCTCCACCCCCATCAAGCCCACTGACCGGGAATATTCCTGCAAGTGTAGGTGGTACACAGCCACATGTGCCCCTGCCCCCTCCTGCACAGACCTCTGCACCTTCACTCCCAGACCCCTTCTGCACACTAAATCCTTCATTTTAGGCCCCACCCCAAAGCTTGGGGGGAGGTCTCACAGAATCTACTATCCTCTGGACCTAGGGGAAAATCCTGAGCTTTGGCTCTCCCTTTCCTCCCTCTCCCCCCAGTGGAGTTGGAATGAAGTATCTTTTCTGCATGGTCAGTGAGGGTATTTTTCTCCTTCTCACTGGGGGACCAGGTCTGTGAGGATTTCCTCCCTCCTCCTCCCCCCCCCCCCCCACTTTTCACTTTCATGTGGCTCCAAACTGGTTTTTCTGTAGGTCAGTGGCCTTCCACACAAAAAAGGGTCCTCGCCCCTGCTCTAGCTAAGTTCAAAGTGACAAAGCCTGCCAGCCTGACCTATTAGCACAACATGGAACCTGTGAAAGAGCCATTCAAGTGGCAAGGAAGCCATTTAACAAGCATTGGCCAAGGCCAGGGATATCCGGCCAGTTTCTGAATTTACTGTGTTAATGGACAGGCCCTTCGTTTAACATTTTTTAAAAAAAATATTTCTTTCTTGTGTGGCTGAAGGTTATAAAATCACAGCTCTTAAACTGTTGTCCCGTCCCCAACGGGCTGTCGGGCATAGGGAGACCAGTTGAATAGCCCTGCCTAGGGCCCCAGAATTCCTAAGGCTGTGATGGAGGCAGCACAGGGGGCTGATGGAGAGTGTTACAACAGGTGCAATCGCAGAAGGGGCTGCAGAGCCTGATGAAAGCGCTGCCCAGCACTGAGAAAGCCGGAGGAAGGAGGCGGGGGGGGGGTTAACAGGTCAGACTCAGGCGCGCTGGCAGAGCTGCGCTGGAGGACAAGCTGGAATTAGGAAGCGCTGAAGTCCAGCTGCTCTTGCACCATATGCTAAAGCTCCCTCGGCTGCCCGTGCTGTGTCCGCTGGCCTCGCACCTTCAAGGCTGTTTCAAAGGCTCCTCTACCTTTAAGAATCACGGGGGAGGGAGGGGTTAGGGTCCAGCTGCTTCAGCCCCACCCTATTCCTTAACTCCGCCCGTCACCAGTTTCCTCTAATCCAATTGGTGGATTCCGCTGTCACTCACCCTCTCTCTTCTACGAGTCGCACCTATGGCCGACGCTCCTATCTGTCACAATACAGGGCGGCGCTGATTGGTCGCCCTCTCTCTCTCTGCTGGATGATGTCTCCTCCTCCAGCTGGGAAAGTAGTTCTTGTCAAGCCTCTGGTTACATTGTATCCAGTGAGTGAAAGTTACCTGGGGAGGCGGAATGGGCCCGAGCCCGGCGGAGGAGCGAGCGTGACCTGGGGACACGCTCGGAGCCCTGGAGCAGATTCCTGACCTGTGAGTATCTGTGCAGACCCGGCTCCCCCGAGTGGCAGCGAAGCAGCATGATGCGTGCGGAGAGAGGTGAACACAGGCTCCTGGCTCTTGGAGCGAGTTCCCAGCGCCTGGGATAGCGCAGGACAGGGAGCAACAAACTGTGCAGTTGCTAACCATGTCATTTGCAGAGTGCTTCGGAAAGGGGGAGTGGGAAATCAGCGAGGCAGATCTCAGCTAGGAAGGAGGGGAGAGAATGGGGCAGTCCTCCATATATTGGATGCCGCGTGTGGTTGATGGCAAAGTGACACTTGAGGGAAGGGGAGGATGGTTTGCTAGCTTTTTCTCGTAATCAGTAAGTCATTTAAAGAGGCTTTGAGAAAGAAGTAGCTGCAGTTAATGCAGAAAGCCAGAGAGAGATTAGTTGATATCTTTTCCCTCTTTCAGGAGTGTTTGGAAAAGCTTGGAAGAACACTTCCAAGGGGAGGAAGGGTGAGTAGGCTGGTGTTTTTTATTGAGCATCGATGGAGATTTATTTTACAAATTGGAGTTTAAGGTTGGGGGGAGGTTTAGGAAGAAAAATCCGTTTGCTCTGACTTAACCCTCGTGCTCAAGATGCGCTATAATAACTGCTCAGTGTACTACAAATATTTGTGTCTGAGCACCTGAATAGTCAGACGTTGTCTGTCAAGTCCAGATCGTCACTGTTTAATCATTCTCTCTTACAAGTTTATTAAAATGTGCAGCGAGAAGTTGGAAAGACTCAACAATATGGTGTCAGACAATTAGGTGATAGTGTGAACCCAGCATGTTGTCGGGATAACTGGGTGCATTGTTCTCATAATCCTGGAGCTCTGTACAGTTTGTATACACTTAGAATGTTAGCAGTGAAATATTTAACAAATGCTTGGGGCACTGGGCTTTTTTTAAACAAAGTGACTGTTCACACCTAGAATACAGTGTTTATTCATTTTTTGTTTGCCTCTAAATATTTCTCTGGATCCTTCTCCAGTGATCTTCCTGATAAAATAATGAACTGCAGAAATAGCAGCAGCAACACAATTCTGAAAGTTTGCAATTTTGTGTAAATGGTTGATTCAAATGGACTGATTGTTATGTCCTGTTCTGTTATGACAGCGTCTGCCATGTCACATTGCCCTTCCTTGGGTCTCTCTAGGAATTAAACAGTTACAGCTCTATTTTTCATAAGCCCATTAATACTGTTTGAGTTCAGACTTCTTTACACCAAAGAAAACAGCTTCATACAATCACTCCTTTCAGGAGGAGCCATCTGATCGTCAGGGATACCTCTCCATATGGAGACAGCCCGCTTGTTTAATCTCTCTTCTTCCTTTGCTGTGGTCTCCTTTCGAAATAACAAGCAGAGCATCCACACTACCAAGCCCGTTACTTCGAAATAATGGGCTGGTTATTTTGATATAATAACTCCTGCTTTCCACAAGGAATAACGCTAATATCAAAATAGTTACAGTAGAGTCTCGATTATCCAACCTAAACGGGACCAAAGGATGGTCGGATAATCGAAATGTCGGATAATACGGAAAATACCTTGCGGGGGTCCAAGGTATTTTCCCCGTCAGCTGCCACTTTGCAGACGCTTGGCTGCTTTATGGGGAGTCGCGCTGCCCCCGACCTCCCCTGTCTCCCCCAGCCAGTTGCGCTGCCCCCGACCTCCCTTATCTCTCCCAGCTTGTCATGCTGCCCCTAGTCCGTCTGTAAAGCACCAAGCACAGTGTTATGCAAATAATAATATGGAACCCCTGCAAATGCTAGTGATTTCCATTCTATTGGTGGTATCTTCAGGGCAGGCACAAAGTATGATGAGGGGACATGTGGGAGAATCTTGTACTGACTATTTGTAGAGCTTTGTGTGGATACAAAATTTCCATCCATATCCGCATCTGCAAAAGTGATCAACGGATATCCACATATGTGGATGTCTATACCTGCAGATATAAAGTGGATAGCCATAAATTTGTCCTATATACAAAATTTGTATCCACGTTCATATTGGTAAAAATAAGCTATGGATATCTGCGAATTTGCAGGTCTCTACCTATTCTCCTTGCCCCTCTAATTTTCCCTTTCCAACTCATGTTAACCCATCCTGGTCTCTTTTCTCCAGAATCTGGCTCCTGTTGATATAGGAACATTTTGTTCTTCTTCAGGTGATATCCCCATGGATGCTCCTCTGTTGGTGTTGAGTGGTCCCCGGAGCCGCAGATCAGAATTTTTCTTAGCAGTTGACGGTTGGGCAGCTCACACACAAAAGGTGCCTCACACCACTTGACCATTAGGTGCCTCCTGTGACAGCCCTGATTCTCTTCCCCTCCGCTCCCCTCAGTTCCTCTTCAACTGCCCTCGGCCACAGACGGACTTCTAACCTCTCTCGCCTCCTTCATTTTCTCTCTTCACAGATCTTTGCTACTTAATTACCTTCTACCCCGGGCTATTTCCCTTAATTGATCAGTTTTTACAACTTCAAAGTAAAAACAGCAAGTGAAAGAACAGGCTGTCCCAGCCTCAGTTCTCATGGACCACCGCAGAGGCGGCAGCTTTAATCTCTCAGTTTCTCCGTCACACTCTTGGACGTAGTTCCAAAAAAAAAAAAAAAAAAAGAAACCAACAACAACAAACAAGGGATCGGGATCGGAGGGGAAAGGACAATAGGGCAGCCTGAGACCAAAAATCACTCTGCATGCCCCCCCTCCCCCAGTGAGCCCTTGCCAGCATCTGATGGGCATGCGGAGTGTATGAGATGCTTGGGGGGGGGGAAGCCAGAAAGGACCATGAAATGTGGCTACAAATGCTGCTGTTTGAAAAAGCTCTGCAGCCCTCCAGCGAGCCTGAGACATCGGCAAGCCATGGACAGTTGACGCGCAGGTCTGTGTCTCCGGTGCCCCTCAAACAGAACAGAGCAAGGCTTTCCCTGCCGGCAAAGCCTTCCCCCAGTCTATCCACCAAGGAAGCCCTACACCCAGCACTGTCGCCTGCAGCCACAGCCCGAAATAGCTCAGAGCTGGAGCATGAGTGCCGCTTGTCAATTTCAACAATACCATGAAAGACCTCATTATCCTTACTAGTACCCAGACTGGCAATACCCTCCTCCCAATTCCCTTCAAGGTAGACACCGTGGGACTATTGGGAGCCATGCAGACACGGCCCACAGGGTCAATGGTCTCAGCTAGGGGTCTCCCACCAGCCTCTCCACCTCCCACCCTCCCACTTTCGATGGATTCGGAGGAGGAGGAGGAGTGCCAAATCATCAACAGGGAGAGTGTCATACAAGACCAGCCACCATTGGAGGATAATTCGTCACCATTCTCTGATGACACTGTCGTACCCGAAACATCAAGCTCTGAAGATGACCTCAGCCAATTCCAGGACCTTGTTAAAAGAGTAGCCATGAGTCAGAAGGTGCATCTCCAAGAAGTGAAGGAGAAACAACATCGCCTCTTGAAGAACATTCGGCCATCATCTCAGGGAAAGATAGCTCTTCCCATTGATGAGGCAATAATGGAGGTATCAGATGACATTTGGAGGACACCTGCCTCCATCCAACCAACCTGCAAGAAATCGGACAGAAAGTACTTTGTCCCCCCCTAAGGACACGGAGTTTCTTTATCACACCCCCAGCCTAACTCATTGGTGTTGGATTCAGAGAACCAATGCTCCAAGGCTCCATGGACTAAATCTGCGACTAATGACAAAGTATACAAAAAATTAGACACCTACGGCAGGAAGACCTACTCATCAGCCACACTACAGCTTAGACTAGCTAACTACTCAGCACTGCTAGCCAACCATGACTTTGACAACTGCTCGAAGTTGGCTGAACTCATGGAACACACCTGATTCCAAGAGGCACATTCTCTATTCTTCATCCATGAAGTTCATACTATCTCCTGTACTGCTGTACTAGTAGCCATTGATGTTGCTGATACAGCGAGTAGAACAACAGCCACAGCGGTAGTGATGAGAAGAACCTCATGGTTACTTGTAGCAGGGTACCGAAAGAACTGCAGTTGAAAGTGGAGGACCTTTCCTTTCGATAAACATAAGCTGTTTGCAGCAAACACAGATGCGATGTTACACAGTAGCAAAGACTCTCGCACTATGCTGCACACCCTAGGCATGTACACACCACTGTACCGGCAAAAGAAATATACTCCTTACAACAGAAATAGAGACAATTATAATTGCCCTCTGCAAAGACCATACAATTACAACTGATCCAGACAACAACCCCAAAGGAAGTGCCCATCTCAAGCACACTCCTCGGGATCCCAGAACACGAAACAGCAGATTTGAGGAATTGGTTGAGGGTCTGCCCGACCTCCCCAACCATCCAGTGACAAGAAGCCAAGAACGTACCTTTACCCATAGTTTACGTCCCTTCTTCTGACACGGGCTCAATAACATCGGATCGGTGGGTTCTAGAGATTATCAACAAGGGATTCTCCATACCCTTCATGTCTCTCCCCCCACATCCCTCTCTTCCACCTCCCTCTTCAGGGACCCCTCTCACGAGACTCTTCTCAGGCAGGAAATTGACCGCCTCCTTCAAACAGGCGCAGTTGAGCAGGTACCCGAATCCTACAAAGAAAGAGGTTTCTATTCGGCCCACTTTCTTATCCAGAAGCATCTGGGGGGATGGAGGCGGATTTTGTACCTTCACAAGCTGAACAGGTTCCTACGCAAACAGCATTTCAAGATGGTCACACTGGCTTCAATAATCCCAGCACTGGACAAAGGGTTCGCAGCCCTCGACAAGATGCCTATTTCCACGTCACGATACATCCCTCTCTGGTTCAAGATTGGGGACAACCACTTTCAGTACACAGTCCTCCTCTTTGTACTGTCTTCAGCCCCCCATGTTTTTTCGAAGATCCTCGCAGCTGTGGCAGCCTGTCTTCGACAACAGGGGGGTCATCATCTCCCTATACTTCAACGATTGCCTCATCAGGGGTCGATCATGATCAAAGACATACGAAATGGTCTCCAAGACCAGACACCTTTTCAGTTACCTTGGCCTCATTATAAATGAGCAGAAGTCGAAATGCAAACTGACTCAAGACACAGAGCTCATTGGAACTCGCCTCAATTCCATATCAACACAGGCATTTTTACCAAACCAATAATTTAATATACTCCGGGACTTAGCAACTGCTCTAACTACGAACCCATCATCCACCATGCATACCTACCTCCAACTGCTGGGCCATATGGCAGCCACTATGTATGTTGTCCAGTATGCACATTTCCATTTCCGAGCTATGCAACACTGGCTAGCTTCGGTCTACAAGCCATCTCGACACCCTCTTGGAAAGAACATCACTGTCCCAGGCAGGTATTGGACTCTCTCAAGTGGTGGACTTCACACCACAACCTCCTTGCGGGCGTTCCTTTCCTGCAGCCCGAGTCATCAGTACAAATCACCACAGATGCCTCACTAATAGGGTGGGGAGTACACATGCAACAACATACAGTACAGGGAACATGGTCACTGCACAAAGCCATGTTGCACATCAACCTTCTTGAACTTCGAGCAGTCAGGAATGTATGTAGGCACTTTGCTCCTGCCATTACAAACCGTATGGTATGGATCCTAACAGACAACACAACAACCATGTTCTATATAAAACAGACAAGGCAGTGCACGCTCTTGATCCCTGTGCACAGAAGCCATTCGACTCTGGAACTGGTGCATCCAACATGGCATTGTCTTCAAAGCATCGTACCTACCTGTAGTCAACAATGTCATGGTTGATACTTTGAGTTGCATATTTACCACTGACCAGGAGTGGGAACTACACTCTGTGGTTACAGAGTCTGTCTTCCGTAGATGGGGCTACCCAACAATAGATCTTTTCGTAACCGAGAACAATTCCAGGTGTCACCATTTTTGTTCTCGGGTAGGACAGGGTGAGGAATCCATGGGTGATATAGCAAATCTCTCCACTATTAGTTTCCCCCAGTCCTGCAGATACCCAGGATCCTGTGCAAAATTCGATGAGACAGGGCTCGGGTCATCCTGATAGCTCCATCATGATCCAGACAGAATTGGTTCCTATACCTGAAGAGCCTGGCAGTCAAGCCACCTATCTCACTGCCATCCCAACGCAATCTTCTGTCTCAAAACGGGGGCAAGGTACTGCACCCCCAACCACACACGTTGCATCTCCACGCCTGGCTTCTCTGTGGTTTCAGGGGGTAGAATCCCAATGCTCAGAACAGGTGAGAAACATCCTCCCCCATAGTAGGAGGCTATCCACTTGGAAGACTTACCTGCACAAATGGAAACAATTTACAGCCTGGTGCCACCAGACACAAGCCAATTCTGGTGCAGCCCCTTTCCATGTAATCCTGGACTATCTCAAGAATGAAGGCCTATCCATTGCATCCATCAAGGCGCACTTGGCAGCGATCGCAGCATTCCATGAGTGTATTGACAGGGCATCCGTGTTTGCCCACCCAATTACAAGGCGATTCTCAAAGGCCTCCACAACCTATATCCCCCCTTGCAGAGCCCCAGCACCTTCCTGGGAGCTCAACATAGCTCTAGACTGCCTCATGAGGCCCCCATTCAAGCTTATGGCCACTTGCCCACTTCTATTCCTGACCATGAAGATGCTGTTCCTAGTGGCCATCACCTCTGTGAGGAGGGCTAGTGAGATAGGGGCCCTCATAGTGGGTCCACCATATACTATATTCACGAAGGACAGGGTCACTTTAAGGCCACACCCATCATTTGTGCCCAAGGTCAGCACCTTGTTCCATATCAATGAACCCATAGTCCTACCTATTTTTTTTATCCAAAGCCTCATGCATCCCAGAGAGACTCTATCCTTCACAATTTAGATGTTCGGCAGGCACTAGCCTTCTACATCAGCAGAACACAACAATTCCATAAATCTCTACGTCTTTTCTTGTCCCTTGCAAACCACTCCAAGGGCACCCCGATTTCAGCGCAGCGTATCTCTAAGCTGATAGTAGCCTGTATAATACAGCGTTACTCCCTTCAGAACAAGCATCTACCAGCCCCACCCAGAGCACATTCCACTTGGATTGCTGAGACATCAACCGCCTTTCTGAACAATGTTCCGCTGAAGGATATATAACCGTGTGGCCACCAGCAGTGCTTTTTTTGTTTAAAAAAAAAAAAAGATGCCGGTGCTCCAGGGGAAAAGTTGTTGAGCTCTGACTGGAGGTGCTGGTACTGTATCTGGAAGTGCCAGTATTGCATACCAGGCAATACCATCACAAAAAAAGCACTGGTCATCAGACCACTCCTTCACCAGACATTACGCTATCATGCCTCAAATAAAAGCAGTGGCTATGGCAGTACTATCTTCCGCCGCTAAGCAGTCACTCCAAGTCCCACCATCCTCATGGGGTACTGCTCGGTAGTCACCAACAGTGGAGACCCCACAGAGACATCACCCAAAGAAGAAAAGGAAGTTACTCTGTTCTTCAAGGTGTGTGCTCCCATGGGTGCTCCACCACCCTCCCTTCCTCCCCTCTACTCGGAGTTGGTTTATCAGCTTGGGCATAGATGAGGAACTGAAGGGGGTGGAGGGTCGGGCTGTCGCACGAGACGCCCAACTGTCAACTCCTAAGAAAAATTCGAATCTGCAGCTCCGGGGACCACTCGTCACCAACAGTGGTACACCCACGGAGACACACACCTCGAAGAACAGTCATTACTGCACAAGGTGAGTAACTTCCTTTTTTGGGGGCAGCTCTGGAAGAGCCTCCCAGTATCTGTTCTCCTCTATTTTCTGGCTCAAATCTAATCTTATCTGAAAACAAATCTTGTCTGCTTCGCCTGTTTGATTCCTCTTGCCTTTTGCTATGGCTGTAATAGGATTGAAGTTGATGAGGTGTGTTGGGATAAAGTTTGTATACAGGTTTGCTGTGTGCAATAAAGGTGGGTGGGGTAGTGACAGCTTGCAGCATTCCTCTCTAGTGTTATCTCTTTGCCTCATTATTTATATTATTGAAGTGCCAGGGAGCCCCAATCATGGATTGGGATCCAATTGCACAAACACAGAATAAAAAGTTAGTCCTTGCCCCCGAAGAAACAAGATGCTTGTGTCTAAAGCCATCACTAAATTCACTCAAAAAGGCTAACAGCCGAACTATAGTATAAATGTACAAGACTTGAACCAGTGCCACTGAAGAACTAGCTCTTTCTATCCTTCTATTGCTTAGATATAGGGTAGAGAAGAAAAGAGCTATTAGAGCTAATAGCCAAACCACATCTCACCCATGATGTATGCAATTTAATACCATACAAGTGAAGGAGCAGGGTAGTTAAGTGTATGAAGAAGATAGCTATAGGACAAATTAACTCTGTGTCCTGTGTGTACCATGTATATGCTATATGATTTCATGATGCTGGAGGGACCACTGTAGATTTGCTATCTAGAGTCAAGGCCAAGAAATAGTATCACTTATCACTGTGTTACTATCTCTGCAAGGAAAATTGCCTCCCACACAAACTGAGGATTTGTCTACACTTACAGGAGGGTCAGTGTGGTGGTGCTCAATCCCCCAAGGCTTGATTTAGGGGGTCTAGTGAAGAACCACTAAATCGACCACCAATCACTTTCTCAGGGTATGTCTACAGTAGCCCCCTAGTTCAAACTAGGGAGGCTAATGTAGGCATTCGAAATTGAAAATGAAGCCCAGGATTTAAATATCCCAGGATTTATTTGCATGTTCTCGTCTGGCTGCCATTTTGAAATTCCACTAGCCCGAAGTAACTGCCCGCGGCTACATGCGGCAGTGAAACAGTAATTCGAACTAAGTCCTTAGTTCGAATTAACTGTTACACCTCATTCCAGGAGGAGTAACAGTTAATTTGAATTAAGGACTTAGTTCAAATTACCGTTTCACTGCCGCATGTAGCTGCGGGCAGTTACTTTGGGCTAGTGGAATTTCAAAATGGCGACCAGACAGGAACATGCAAATAAAGCCCGGGATATTTAAATCCCAGGCTTCATTTGCAATTTCGAATGCCTACATTAACCTTGATTCTGGTACTCCACTGAAAAGAGCGACAGGGAGAGTTTCTCATGTAGACCTCCTGCAGTGGAGATCGTGACATAACTTAAGATATATTGATAGAGTGATGCTAACAGCCATAGGGATGTGAATATTGATGAAGAAAGACACAGTAGTCACATGGCTGGAGTTGCATAAATTAGGTAGACCTGCCCTCAGTGGGACTCAAAGTAGCCTTGCTGGAGGGCCAGTAATGTTTTCAGGAACATTTACTGGTTGATGTGATGAAACAAGAGAGGCAGGATATGATGGCAACTTGTCTGTGGGGTATGGAACAGAACAGGGGTAAAGGGAGGTGGGAACAGGACATAAGGATATAGGTGAGTAGAGCCCTGCAAATCAGTGGATATCCTCTTTATATCCACAGGTATATGTATCCATGTGTATCTGCAGCTCATTTTTGTGGAGATGGATTCAGATATGGATACAAATGTTGTGTTTAGAACCCTGCAAATTTCTGGATATCCGCTTTATATCCATGGATATCTGCATCTGCAGATGTCAGCGTGGATATCCGTGCTTCATCTATGTAGATACAGTTGCAGATGCAGATACTAATTTTGTATCCACACAGGGCTCTACAGGTCAGGAAGGTCCTGGACACTGGCGTGCGTACGGGGTGTGCCAGGTGTGCTCAGGCACATCCTAATGTCTTAGGGTTGCCAGGTGTCCGGTTTTCTACCAGACAGTCCAGTTTTGGGGGGCTCTGTCCGATTAAAAAAAATCCAGAAAATACCAGACATGTGCAATGTCCAGTATTTTCTGGTTTTCCGACTGGGCGCCTGGGAGCCTGGCGGGGGGGAGTGGCTGGGTGCTGGGAGCCCTGGTTGCCTGTGAGGAGGAGGGGCAGCCCAGTCTGTGCTCCTGCGCGTTGGTCAAGTGCGTGGTGGAGCCGCAGCCAGACTGACTCGCAATTCTCCTGGACTGTGCAGGGGGCAGGAGCGCCCTGGGATCTACACTGCCCAGGTCAGTCCCACTCCCCACCGGCTAATACGCTCCTCCTCCCCTGCCCCCTCCTGGCTGGCTGGTTGGTTCTCCCCCACTTCTCCTCCCGATCTTCCCCGGCCAGCCCTGCTTCTGGCGGCCAGTTCTCCCCTCTCTCTCGATCTCCCCCAGCCAGCCCCACTGTACCCAACCCTTGACCCTGCCACCAGCTCGACCTCCCACTGGCTGGTTCCTCCTCCCGATCTTCCCTGTCCAGCCCTGCTGCACCCCCTGCCAGCACTGCTTCCGGCGGCCAATTCTCCCCTCCTCCTCCTGAGCTCCCCTGGCCAGCCCCGCTTTGCCTGACCCCCTCCCCCCACTGACCAGCTCTGCTTCCCGTCGGCTGCCTCCCCCTCCTCCGCCGCCTCCCCCTCCTCCGCCTCGCTTCCTCCCAGCCAGCCCTGCTCCCCTCCTGGCCAGTCCCTCCCCGCCGCCATGAAGTGTGTCCGGTATTTTTTTTAAAGACTACCTGGTAACCCTATAATGTCTCAAAAAAAAAAGTAGCTTTGTGTTTTAGTTTAATCGCATGATACGCTCTTTTAGTTTTAAAGTATGGATTGCTGTATTATGCAATAAGCGCCGAACTGCACATGTAAAAAACAAACTAAGAAGTACAATGTCCCATACTTGAGTGTATTTTTTAAGTAAAGTTTAGTTGTTAATTTTAAAAAAATTAAGTTTAGTTAAGTTTTAGTTTCTTTAAGTTTGTTTGATGAATAAAAATAATGTCCTTTATGATTGAGTATTCAATAAATGTTCACCTTAAAAAATAAATAAATAAATAAAATTCCCTGGGTGCACACCCTTATGAAATGTGCTACGCAAGCCTATGGTCCTGGAGTAAATGGAACAGGATGGGGCAGACCCGGCCGCGGGGTCTGTGCTGTTGACATTGCTCACTGAGCAGATGGATTGCTGAAAGGGTCAGGTTAGAAATACAAATGTCACAGATTGTTACCAAGAGCCAGATTTATTCTCATTCTTTATAGATTGTAATTGAATTGGGGCAAATATAGTCAGCAAACTCTGGCTGCTAGAGAGCCTGCTAGCATGTGTTCATCGGTAACAAGCTGCATCAGACCCTATGTGTGACCTTCAACCGCCATCAATGTGTCTTTGTTCATCAACATTCACATCCTCATGGCTGTTCGCACCACTCTAGCAAACAAGGGTTGCTGAATCATCACTTGCATCAGAGCATGGGTACGTTGCTTCCCTGGTCCTAGGACACTGTGACTGAGCCATCCCAACTTGCAGGCTTGCAAAAAAGCGCTGTGTAGACAGCTCCATTTTGCGCAAAACCCCCCTTTTGCGCAAGAGCCGTTCTTCCTCATTTTTTGAAGAATGGCTCTTCTGTTCTTCCTCATTTTTTGAGGAAGAACGGCTCTTGCGCAAAAGGGGTTTTTGCGCAAAAAGGAGCCGTCTACACAGCGCTTTTTTTTCGCAAAAACCTCTTGCAGAAAAGGGATCCGAGGAGGAAATGCAAATGAGAGTGTGACGTATGCAAATGAGCACTCCATTTGCATTTCCTCTTGTGAAAGAAGCTTGTAGTGTAGACGTAGCGTTGGACTCAGTAGGCATCACCAGTTTTAACTGATGGCCTGTTAGCCTGAAGACAGGCAAGCTTCAGATTGAAGCCCGTTGGAAATCCCTTTGATTTACTGTTTGTTGGTGCAGAGGCGAGGGTAAAACACCATGTAAGGTAACAAGAATGGCTGCGCTTCTGCTGACCCAGTAACTCCTGGGTTAAGTCATGTGGTTCAAGGCTACATGTAGCCCTGAATAGTAAGGGATAAGAACTGTGTATCTCTCAGGCTGTGTCTAGACTGCATCCCTTTTACGGAAAAGGGATGCAAATTAGACATATCACAATTGCAAATGAAGCGGGGATTTAAATCCCCCCGCTTAATTAGCATAAAAATGGCTGCCGCTTTTTTCCGGCTCGGAGCTTTGCCAGAAAAAAGAGCCAGTCTAGATGCGGATCTTTTGGAAAATAAAGCATTTTCTGAAAGATCCCTTATCCCTCATTTTGGGATAAGGGATCTTTCGGAAAAGTCTTTATTTTCCAAAAGATCCGCATCTAGACTGGCGTTTTTTTCCGGCAAAGCTCCGAGCTGGAAAAAAGCGGCAGCCATTTTTATGCTAATTAAGCGGGAGGGAATTTAAATCCCCGCTTCATTTGCAATTGCGATATGTCTAATTTGCATCCCTTTTATGGAAAAGGGATGCAGTCTAGACACAGCCTTAGAGTAACACTCCAATCTTTTTCTTGCTAAGAATGTTTCTTAATTTCTGAATCTTTTCTTTTGGCTCGAAGTTGATTCTTGTTCTTCTCAGGGCCTTTAATCACCTTCAGGGATTGACATTCCTGCTGGCCAAGGCTAAACTCCCTCCAGTGCCCATCAACACCAGTGCATAATAATCTGTGAAGACACAAGGTCCGCCCATCTTAGCATGAAGTGCTGAACAATGTTGCCTCTAATCTTTTCCATCCAGTGCAAAATAAATGTTTATGTGCACAAAGGCATGTGCAAATGTGCACCACTAGTAGAAACAAAAAATGGTGCTGTGGGAGCTCTACTAATCAGCCGGGTGGCATCTGAAACCTTCCTGAATGGCCACTAAAGTGCACGGGTTACAGGGAACACTGGTGCTGAACTCCTGCCAGTATCTGGAAATTGCACCAGAATCTCCTGGCAGGGCAATACAGAGCATCAGGTTATCTGGCTGGAAGCTGAATTTAAATTCTGGATTGAAAGCTATAAGGAGAAGTGGGTCATGCTGATAAAGTATGGGGTAGAGCCTCTGATTGACCCTGCCAGCCAAGCGCCTACTTTGTCAACTAGTTTGCTTGTGTTCGTAGTCAGGAATGGCATTTGAGCAGAGGGCAGGAAAATCTGTCTGCCCCCTAAAGGCATGTCTACACAGCAGCGTTATTTTGATGCTATTCCAAATAACATGGTGTGTGTCTACACAGCAAGCCATTATTCTGAAATAATGTCGAGCTGGAGGACTTCTTACTCCAAATCCTGTAACCCTTGTTTCACAAGGAGTAAGGGCAGTCGAAGGGAGAGTGTTCTGTTTTTAACATCCTGCTATGTAGACAGCATCAAAAGTCAGGTTAAGCTTCGATTTCAGCAATGCAGTTAATGTAGCTGAAGTTGCATAACTTAATTTGACTTTGTCCAGTAGTGTAGATGTACCCTCTGATTGTAGCATCTTCAGCAGTTACTCTGCCATGATGTAATGGACTGCTTCTTGCCTAGTGCATATCCACGGCTGCATAGCTCAGTACGATGTGTGGGCATTTGAAGTAGAGATGTTAAATATCAGTTAATTGAATAGTTGAGTAACCTCATGAATTCTTATCGGTTAGTCAACTATTCTATAGCCCCTAAGGGTGGGGCCGGCAGCAGTGCGAGGTGCCAGGTGGGAGCTAGTCCGCAAGGGGAACCAGTTTAAAAACCAGTTCCCCTTGTGGATCCGCTGCTTGTCGCTCTGTGCTGCTGCCTCTGATAAAGAGGCAGCAGTGCTGGATAGCATCAGCCCCTGTCTGGACCCAGAACTGAGCCAGGTTGCTTGCCTGCCTGGCTCGTAATGCACTTTAAATGCAGAGCCACAGTGGAGGGAGGTCCCGGACCCGGAATGAGCCAGAACTGAGCCGGGCTGCAGACCAGCCTGCAAAAAAATTTACTGGGGGGAGGGCAGAAATGCGTGTAGTCTACAGCATTAACCTATAAGCTTTTGCTAATCGGTTAATCAACTACACTATTACATCCCTAATTTGAAGTAGACAACTCTCCTTTCAAGTGTAGTAGCAGCTTGGGTCTTTCTTAGGCGACTCTCTCCTGGAGATACACCATGGTTCAGTCTTTTCCATCCCTGTGAGCTTCATTAGGGAAGTGGCAGGGAGGTGGGGGGCGAAGACATTCTCTAGCTTCCTCTGAAACTCTGCATCCGTTTCACAAACCAATTGTGATGGATCTAGTTGAATGGAATTCATTCACTCATTGAGCTGGAGGGCAGGTTGAGGGGAGAAAAGCCCACAGCAGCTCCTAAAACAAATTCCAGGCTTTGAAAAGATCCCCTGGGCTGAGACATTACAAAGCTTTTGTCCACAGCCCTAACATGATTTCTCTTAGTTGGATAATGGTAAAAGTGTGGGGGAGGGGTATTCCCAGGACTGCAAGCCAGAGTTTAATAATGAGCATGGAATAACCCGCCTTTATTGCCTCTGGAGGTAGTTTAATAATAAGACTTACAAAGCATTCAGTGTGTGGCGTGGGGGTGGGGATAGTATTTGTCTATACACCAGCTTGCACCAGTTTAACTGAAGACATATTCCTAAACCAAGATTGTCTACAAACACTATTGTGGTCTGAGGGGGGCTTTTCTTGGTTTAGCATAATCCATTTTATAGGCAACACCAGAATCCCCCTTTTCCTCTTCCCTTATCAAATGCAGTAAAATTTCTCCTTTTTACGTAGCACAACATAAAACAGGAGTAGAAAATAAACAGCCGGCAGCCCAGATGCAGTTCATCAGGGTTAGCCCCTGGTGGGCTGCCAGATGCTTCATTTACCTGAATATCCACAGGGACAGTAGTTCACAGCTCCTGTGAACCGCGGTTTGCTGTTCCCAGACATAGAGAACTGCAGAAAGTGGTTTGGGCTCACCCCTGGCATAAAACATAGCTCGTAATTTTTAATACCCAAGCATTTAACAAGCCATTACAATAACCTTGGAACTGAAGTCACCGTAGAACATAAGGGAAGGATGGCAGAAGATGGTGCATGTGTCTGGACAGCCTGGAATATAAAGAAGTGATGCACATGCCAGTTTCTGAGTTTAGATGTATATGAATAAGCACACAGAAGTTCAGATGCTTTCCCAGTTCACCTCTAGATGATCCAGTCTCCTGGATCCTGCACATTTATGTTTGGAAAACAGTGTGATTGCTGTTTGAGTCGAATCAGTAGAAGTAAAACTACATTTTGCATGGTATTTCTGCCCCCCACACAGGAAGTGCCAGGCTCCCTGTGAAAGAAGGAAGAAAAAAATGTCCGTGTGGGATCTTTCAGATGGCAAAAATTTGGGTTGAGTTAGTGCTTCCATGTTTTCAGTCCGATCCTTCATCCCTGCTTCAGGTGCCTATTTTTGAGTGCGGTGTGTTAATAAAAGAAAGGTACTGTAGCATGCCAGCAAGACAGATTCTGCTGTTACACAGATGTGAATCCTAAGGGCTTGTCTTCACTACTGGCTAAATATGCACAGCTGCAATTGATGTGGCAGCATTGATTTAGTGGATCTAGTGAAGACATGATCAATCAATCAATAGACGAACACTCTCCCATGGACTTCAGTACGTCACCTCCCCAAGAAGCAGTTGCATCTCCCATTGACAGTGCAGCATAGACACTGATGTAAGTGCTGTGTCAATTTAAGTAATATAACTTAAGTAGCTTAACTTATATTGTCTTATCACGTTAGTGTAGACCAGGCCCAAGTAACTTCATTGACTGCAAGGAAGTGACATTGCCTGAATTAGAAGGTGCAAAATGACAATTGCATGTTTGCTGCATTAGTCACTTTCTTAGGCCAGAGAAGAGGGTGGGAACGAAATTTACAGATATGACCAGATTCCTGACATTAGTGGAGTTACTCCAGATTTACCCAGCTGCAGCTGGGTACAGAGTGTGACCTCCTAGCGTGTAGCATCCAATAAATCAGTGGTTGTGAATTGGAAGTCCATGGCTGAAAGTAGGTATAAAGCAGGTACAGTGTCTATTAGACTGGGCAGAAGTGTTCTGCCAGGTTAATCTGGCATCTGACCAGGTTTCACTCTCAACATTTTCTGTATTGCACTAAGTGTGGGTTGCTATTTTTACTCCTCCCATCTCAGTACTGTTTACTGGAAAATGTAATTCGTAACAAGTGTATTTGTTTGGAGCCAGTCTAGGAGACAGGAACAGAGGGAGCTGTGAAAGTTTGGCACTGAAGGCAGATCACCTAGTATGTGCCAGTACACAGACCAGTGTCTCCTAAATAGTACAAGTGGGGTTGCAGGTCTGGATCCTGCCAAGAGGAGTATATATTCCAGAGATTTCAGGCTGTTTATGTGAAGTGACTTGAAAGTAGCATATATGCACCAAATCTTTAAGACAACAATTAGAGCTGCTTCTGGCATCTCCAAAAGGGAGGATTTATTCCCCTATCTTGTCTATTTGCTATCTCCTGTTTGTCTTTCCTGGCAAGATTTCCTCATTGTGTCTGTCATTTTTATTCCTATTCAAATGTTTGATCCAGGTCTCTGAGCAATGTGGATTATGTGAATAATTGTAGCTCACATTTATAGGGTGCACATCATTCTAAAACATTTTACAGGCTGTGTGTTTTCAAGTTTCCATAATGTGGAAATGCAGCCATATCTGATGAGAAGCTCTTTTAATAGAGCAACCGTTCAGGACAGGAAGCAAAGAACACACTATCCAAACGAAACTATGGGTAAATATTAAATTCCTACACTGTTATTCTCTGAGTAAGGTTGCCAGATGGTTTCAACAAAAATACTGGACACACTTGACATTACATCTTATTTAGAAAATACCGGACATTTCTATTTTCTCATTTCTATTTTCTCAATTTGTTTCCCAAACAGAAAGCTTAAATACTGAACTATCCGGTTCAAAACTGGACACCTGGCAACCCTATCTCTGAGTCCAGTACATTAATGCTGTGGATGGGAGTGCAAAAAAGCAGGGTGCAACTTAGATAACATTTTTTAAAGTACTTTGTGATAAAGGATTCTTAATTGCCAGAAAATTTCTCCTCTTGCTTCAGGGGAGAGAATGATCTTTGGCCGAGGTCAGGAAGAAATATTCCCCCGAGGGTTTATATTGCAAAATTTGGGTGACTATCAGGTGAGTTCTGCCTTTCTCTGACATATCCAGCACTGGCCCATCAGGCAGGCTTGTTCAGATGTGGAAAGAAACGCTCATTGGCGTATCCTGGTCCTGTACAAAGTAGTAGGAGTGTGGTTGAGTTCTGCGGGAGCAGGTTTTGGTACTGCGTGGGTGAGCTTTGTGTCACTCTAGCCTGGATGTTGAAATTCTGCTCTCCTGCTTTCGTTCTTAAGTGACAATGCTGCTCCAAGAGAGCCCACTGGATATAGAGGGGAAGGTCCAATCTCTTTGCAGTTCTACTGCTGTGACTCTCTTGATTAAACTACAGACCTACAGGCAGAGCCAAGAAGAGCACTGAATGCAGTAATTGATCTGAAACTGTGGTGCCTGAAGCCAGACACTTGCAGCATTTTTTTAGGACTATATAATTCTGCCCCGGCCCATATGGCTATGGTCATTTACCACTGCTCTGCCCATTTGTAGTTTTACACTGGTGACTGAATTTCCCTATTCTTCCTTATGGCTTTCCCCAGGTTTGTGAGATGTGGGATGATTGTTGCTATTGGTTCAGAGATGAGAGTGAAACACCATGTAGGATACTATTGTGGCCTGACTTTGGGTTTCCCAGAAAATTTCCCAGGAGTACTAGTGATGTTCTGCTACTGGTGCCAGTGCCTTGCCTTTACGGATCATGTTTCCTTCCAGTCTGCATTTCTGCTTACATTGCTCCCCTACCCAGAAATATGCATGCTAGAGACCCTGTCCTTGTTTCTCTGAATGTTTTAAAGTTAGAACATTTGTCATAGGCCATGTGAAAAGAGACAAAATAGGTGACACGAATAGCAGAGGCAGCAAAAACCAAATAGAATAAATTAAAAGGGAAATTGAGCTGTTCTAAGCCAATGCCTTTAATCCCAAAACTTCATGGTTAGCATTTAAATGTTAATGAAAGTTCTGCCTGAAGCTAGGAAGAGCCGGATTCCTGCAATGAGAACATTGGTTTTCTAGCTTCCAATGCTGCATGGGCATTTTCTCCCAGGCATTGTGAACTGGGGGCATGTCAGACCTCAGTGAAAATGTTTTAGGTAGTTTTTTAGCAGCAATGGTCTAAGAAAGAGCCACCCTTAAACAGCGCCTCCAAGTGCTGTATTGAGATTATACGCAGTGTTTGGTTCACAGTGGTTCATAGGACCAAGGTTGCTCATGCATGTTCAGGTAACTGTCGAAATTTGGCGAAAACAATTCTGAATGACAGTTTAAAACTTTTTAGCAATTGTTGGACCAGAAATTCGTAGCAAGAAACTTGTTACTTTGTGTTATATTTAACAGGAGAATACTGAATAAACAAACTTGGTTACCCAATCAGGGGGCAGAAACTATATCATGTGATTTAGTAATCCAACCATGTACTGTGAATTGTGAAATCAAACCGTGAACAGCTCTCAGGCTGTAAAGTTATTTGTCCAAACTGCTTGGTGAATTCTTATGGATATTAGTAGGGTCGCCAGGTGTCCAGTTTTGAACCTGACAGCCCAGTATTTGAGCTTTCTCTCTAGGAAACAAATTGAGAAAATACCGGACATATAAATGTCCTGTATTTTCTAATTAAGTTTTTATTATGATCGTGCGTATCAGTACGTAGTTGCACTGCGAGAGCGTGTCTGCCAGCTAGGCAGTATGCAACTATGCAGTAGAGAGCAGGGGGGCAGGGGCAGGCTGGCAGGATGGAATCCCCGGGGCCAGACTCGCCCGTGTGCCCCGCCAGAACTGTGCGCAGGACGGGCAGCACCTGGGATCTGCATGTGCCTGGGCCAGCCCCGCTCCCCGACGGCCAGTTTCCCCCCGGGCAGCCCATTTCCCCCCTACCGCCTCCTGGCCAGCCCTACTTCCCAGCAGCCCCCCCTCCCCCCATGCTTCTGAGCTGGCCATTCAGAATACAGAGCTTGAAGAGGTGTGGAAGGCAAAGATAACTCTGAGGAAATGTTGTGCCTACTGGTTTCTTGGTTCTACCCAGAAACTTCCAGCCCAACTTAGTGCAAACTCAGGAGTAGGGATGTTAAATATTGGTTAATTGAATAGTCGAATAACCTCGTGAATAGTTATCGAGTAGTCAACTATTCTGTAGTCCCCGGACTGCCTCTTTTTGTTTATCGGTTAATCAACTATACTATTACATCCCTACTCACGAGACGTTCTAAATTATAGAGGCTTCCCTCAATGCCTTTAGGTTGTATGGTCAGCCCAAAATACCTGATACTCTGCAAGTTTCAGTCATTGTATCAGGGGTTGCAAGGTGAGATGTGGGGGTGCGCCTTTATCCCTATACCACCAAGGAAGTTTCTTTACACGATAGTTGTTCTTCTTTCTTGATTGCAGCATAGTGTGGCCACAGTAGGTGAGAGGAGAGTTCAGCAATCTCTGTCTCACCTTTCTCCCTGGTTCTCTGCACTGGCTTTATCCCCTCTAGAGGCTATTGTGATATTTTTAGTTGTTCTGTGGAATCAGAGGAGCTTGCCCTTCCCATGAGTCAGGGAACTTACATCTTTGTCTTGGGCTACTTATTGTCATGGTTGCTTTCCTGCCTAAATGAGTATATGGAAGATGTCCAACCACCACCCATGCTGCTGTGTTGTAAGAACTCTGTCTCCCCTAGTGTGCTGGGACTGACTAGACCCCGGGGAAATATTCTAGCCTGCAGACATCCTTGGCTATCTGGCAAAAAAGGCTGATGGTCCCAGACCCTCATCAATATGGAAGAGGGGCTGTTGTTTGCCTCCACCTGCCCTGAGATCCTGTGAAGACAATGGAACAAAATGACTGCACCAAAAGAATCCATCTCAGACCCACTTTGCTCAGTCAGGCCCTCTGTTATTTGAGCTGGAGCTTCTATATTAAGACTGTCTCTGTCCTACCTTGAGGACTTTTGTGTGCTCTTAAATAAACCTTTTGTGTTCTGCATAGTGGGTAGTAACTAGAAAAGGTATATAGGGATAGTTCTGTGTGCAAAATATTCCTAATCTGGATTGCCCCACATTATTTTAGTAACTCTATAGGATCATCAGGAAAGCCATTTAAATGTTCTGTCATAATTTAGGACCAAATGCTGCTCTAAGTTTCTACATTAGCAAAGCTCTTAAGGATGTAAGCATATGCTTACATTTAACTCAATTCAGTAATGCATTTAAACATGTACTCGAAGATAAGCACATGCGTAAGTGCTTTGCTGAATCCGTCCTGGGGACTAGCTCTGGGCATGTTTTGAGTAAGCAGCAGAGGGGGTCACCTCACTTAGGCTACAGCTACACTACAGAGTTTTTCAAAAAAACTTAATTATATCCACACTGCAACTGTGTTCTTTCGAAAGAAAATTGAAAGAACAGAGGGGTTTTTCCAGCATTGATAAACCTTTTTCTACAAGAAAGAAGCCTTTTTCCAAAAGAGTTCTTTCAGAAAAAGGTGTATAGTGGACGGGGAAAGAGGGATTTCTTTTGAAATAAGAGGAAAGAGGAAAACGCACAGGTGGCCCTGGTGGCTGCTCTGTCCATAGTAATTACAGCTGAAATGCGAGATAGAGTTCACACTGAATGGACGCTATATTTTGAAAAAAGCAGATTGCTTTTCTGATGTGCTTTGGTAGTGTAGACGTGCTATTTCAGAAAAAGTTTTTTTGGAAGATCTCTTGCGGAAAAGCTTCTTCCAAAAGAAACCTGCTGTCTAGACATAGCCTTACAGATTTTGAAAGTTTTGTAGGACTTCAGAATTTGGGAAGCAACTAATCGAGAAAATTGCCTTTGTCTGTGATTTCTGTTCCTGTGATGTGCCCGTGCAGCTATCCCACGCTACTGGGGTGCTAGGGAATGTCCTGGGAAAGCAGGAGTTGTCCATTGTGCCACAATTGTCCATTGTGCCACAATTTGTGGTAGTCTGAGTTACACCCAGCCCAAGAGCAAGGAGAATCTACCACATTTCTACTCTTATCCAGCCATAGTAGGAGTCAATCTTAGGTGCTTTCCCATTTAAAAGGAGGACATGTAAGTAGCCCCCACAGTAACACTTGCCTCCTAAAAACTTCTACATACAATATAAAAGCTGCACCAGGCCACAGGCTTTTTTAAAATCCCAGTGTATGGCAGTTTGATGCTTCTGAGGGATGTAGGATGCCCATCACTAGTTCTGCACTAATTCTGTGGGTGTTACTAATTTATAAACGAGCTACCTCTTCTGAGTGGTGCTTTTTCCTCCTCCAAGCTCACAAAAAGCTAATCCTGTTTTTCTCCCTTCCTGGACTCTTCTGTTTATTTCTATGGCTATTTGTGTGTACTGTTTAACATTAGGTTTGATTATCCCCAGAAAATTAATCCATTCACTTACTGTTCAGGTCTTGTCTTCAAAGGAAGCCGTAGACTGGGAGGGTATTTTCTGAGATCAGAGGAATGGGAGCTGGAATCAATAGCTTTTAACAGACTCATAAATGTTTCATTTGTATTACTCAGTTTGGTCAGGGTGCTGGAACAATTTGTATTTTGTGGGTGCTGAGAGAATTTGAACCAAACTATAAATCCTATACTAATGAAATCTCTTCAAACACACTAGTTCCAGCCCCTGAAAGTGGTGCTATAAAATTGTGACACCAGAATCCACATCAGTCCTTAGAAATTTGTACTAGCCCTGAGCTTTGGTGTAGAATTAGCATCCCGATGATGCTAGAAACATTTCCCCTCGCAGTTCAGCTTCAACCACTGAATCGTGGAATTTGTTGCCCAATTCTGGAGCCCTGCATTGAAAATTGCCTCGGATCACAACTGAAATGAGTGTTGCAGTCGCAGCCTGGCACCCAGGGGATGTTTGCTAGGAATCTTAAAATGTCAAGTAGTTGAATAAATATAATCACTAGCAGCATGAGATGGGTCAAAGATCACTCAGCCACAGTGACTCTCCATTATTTATGCTATACTATTGGGCCTGGGAAGGCTAGAGAGACTTCCCCAAAGCCTAAGTTTCTATTAATGGAGGCTAGCTCCCTGCCCTGCCTCTTCCACCCACAGCCCTGCCCACACACTGCCTCTGCTCTGCCCCAAGCCCTGCCCCCCCCTTCCTGTTCCCTCACACCCTTCCTCCTCTGAGACCCTCCTGCTCGCTGTATCCCTCCTCACCTCTCCACCCTGTGAAACCTTACTGCGTTCCTCCGCTGTGAGACCCCGCTGCTTGCTGTGTCCCTCCTCTGCCTCCTCCCTGTGAGACTCCCCTGCCTTCAGCCTGCTGCACCCCCGCAAAATCCCACCAGCCAGCTGCTCCCCACATCTTTCCTCACTCTCCAGGGGGGTGGAGGAGAGGAGGGACCCAGCGAGCAGTGGGGCCCTCTGGAGGGGGACGGGGTTAGGTGGACGAGAGGCAGAAAGCAGGGTGAGCTGTGCGTGAGGGGCGGACAAAGGGTGGGGAAAGACAGAGTGCAGGCAGGGCTACCGCAGCTCTGGTGTCCAGCAGCAGGTCACAGCAGCTACACCAGGGGAGGCTCAGCCATCCCTGACCTGTTACACCCACCACCTATGACATGGCCCATATACGTCTGCCCCACAGAAAGGCTGTAAAGGAAGCAGAGAGAGTCAGAAAACATGCAACTCATTATTATTCCTGTTGATTAGAATCTACTTACGTTTGCTATGATCAGCTTGTGGTTCAGCCCATCTGTGGCTTCTCTGCAGCAGGGCTCTGTGAAACATAGCAGGGTTGGACTCCTTCAGATTTCTGGGACGTCACCGTCTCAGCTCTGTGTCCTGTGGGGCTTCTAACCTGTCATTGGCCTCTGAGTCTCTAAGAGGTTGATTATTCAGAATTCCTTGCTTGACTCCTGCCCTGTAAATCACTCTGTGTGCTATGCCTCTCCCTCTTGTGAAGCTTGCAAAGCATGAGTGCACTACCCAGTTGTCGTCCAGGGCCTGTTGATTTAACCATCTGCCTGAGTTGGGTGCCTCCGAACATAGCAGCTATCTAGGAACTGTGAGTTCCATTAGTAGTGTTGAGACGATTCCCTGACCTAGCTGATTTGTGAGCATAGGGTCCTGCTGGCTTCATGATGATCAGGGGATTTTTGTTAATTCAGTGTTTTTCCAACTATTGCAATACTTAGTTAGGTGTCCGGTTTTTAACCGAACGGTCCAGTATTTGAGCTATCTGTTCGGGAAAAAAATTGAGAACATATAAATGTCCGGTATTTTCTGAATAAGATGTAATGTAGATTATGATGTAATGTCAAGTGTGTCCAAGTATTTTTGTTGAAACCATCTGGCAACCCTATTTTTAGTGCCTTTTTTTAAAATGTCCCACCTGCTGGGATTGAGAGGGTGGCATGAGAATTACTTTTTTCTCCCTTGCCCCCCATGAAAGCTAAGGTTTTAATCCTTGTGATGATAGGGAAAAGCTTGGACATGTGAGCAGAGTGCATGCACGAGGCTTATAAAACAGAAGGCAAATAAGAAGCCTCCCTCCCTCAATCATTATTTTAAAACAATTTTTTAAGTTTCAGGAATTGTTAAAGAATCTCATGATTTTGGAGCCTGACTTAGGATGGTTTTTGTTGATGCCGTGTCCCCTGCTAAAAAAAAAACCCAGAATAATAATTAATTATAGGGAGAGGTTTTTCAGGAGGAAGAGATAGAAGAGGGAAGAGCAGGTCTGGTATTAGAGTGGGGGAGATCATAGTTAAACACTACTTCCCAAAATCCTAACACTTGCCCGGCTTATTTCTGTTTTCACTCCTAGCAAAGTCTAACTGAAGAAGAGCAATCCATTTGCACCATGTGCAGTCTTTACAGCCCTAACCTACTGTCAGAAAGCCATTCTCAGCTGCAGCCTGCATTTAAAGAGCAAATATCCATGAACTTTGGAGCAGTTTGAATCCAGATCTGAATCTGACCTTTGCAGCTTGGCCCCATCTCTCTATCTAGCATGTTTTGACTGTTTCCCAAACCCAGACTCTAGTTCTGTGTGTATGTGTTTTCCTTTTTGCAAAATGAAATGTGGAAGTTTGGTTTGGTTTGGGTTGTTTTTTGTTTTGTTTTGGGTTTTCTGCAAAATGAAATGAAACAATGCTTCGCTTTCTGGTAAGACAGCTTCATCTCTTTCTGTGTGTTACAAGCCCTTTGTAACAGACAGTGTGTGGGTGCTGAAACAGGATGTTTGTAACAGAATGACATCAGGACAGCATTGGGGTGTTGACCTTAAGAGCTGGTTGCCCAATGAGATACAGGGATGTGTGGTTTGTCAGAATGAAGCTGCATCTCTGTGGTTGCAGTCTTGTCTGTGTGTCTCTTTCTAAATCTCTTTTCCAAAGTGCCTTTAGTTCTCCTTGTATTTGCAACTGACAATTGGCTTGCAGTTTCTCTCTTAAACATGTTATTTTCTAGCAGCACTGATGGACGTGCTGTTTGCATAAACTTTGTAAATTATGGACTCAATTTTCTAGTCTTAGCCACTGTCTTTTGTATGTTTACAAAATACAAATCAATCAATCAGGCCAACAATTACTGGATTTGCACATGAAAACTGAGATCACTTGCATATTTGTGGCTGTGCATAGGATGCAGGTGGAAAAATGTAAACTGACTGAAAATGCAGCCTTGGATAGTTTAGGCCTAGCAACTTATTAACTTCCATCATCTAAGTTTAATTTCTCTCCCTCAACAACCACTGACAGCGGCAGCAAGTCTTCAAATATAGATCAACTGACTTGGGTATGCATGGGGCTAAAAAGAGTAGTGTAGATATTTTCATAGACTGGAGTCTAGGCTTTGAGACCCATTCCCCTGACCAGGTCTCAGAGCCCAGTTCTCAGCCCAAGCAGGAATATCTACACTGAGCTTTGTTATATTGCCTGATGCCTACCTTTTAATGTGAAAGGGATTCATCAGCCAGAAAACTAGAATTAGAAGGTTTTTTGCAAAGTCTGTTGAAATCTTTAGTTCCCTCTAATAGCTAGATACCCCATAAATAAATACAGTTGCAATTGCCTTTCCTAAACCTGTAATAATCTCCCCACCAGAAGCCAAAATGACATGAACTGAGCCAAGATCACGCAAGAGCCCTTTACCCTAAATAGACTGTTCTCTTTAGCTAGGAAAAATAAACATTGGATAGTTTCTGTGTTTACCCTTCAGGGGCTGTTGAGAAAATTTGCCATTTAGTTTGGGGCTTTGGTTGCTTCATTTTGCTTGTTTGTTGAAGAAGCTAAATGCAGAAATTTGTGTCTACATTGACTATTAGAAGAACAAGCAGTAAGTTACAAGGTGCTCTGTGCCTGGCTACGTCTAGACTGCAAGCGTCTTTTGAAAGAGGCTTTTTCTAAAGATACTTTTGAAAAAGCCTCTTTCGAAAAAGAGCGTCTTGACTACAACCAGTACTTTCGAAAAAGCGAGCCACATTTTTGAAAGAGAGCACCCAGGCAGTCTGGATGTTCTCTTCCGAAAAAGCACAGTTTGAATTACATAGCGCCTTTTTTCGAAAGAGCACTTTCCAAAAAAAGGCGTTCTTCCTCGTAAAACAAGGTTTTCCATGGCCGAAAAAACTGCCACATTCTTTCGATTTACTTTTGAAAGGAAACGGCAGCAGTCTAGACGCAGAGGAAGTTTTTTCGAAAAAAGGCCACTTTTTTGGAAAAAACCTTGTAGTCTAGACACACCCAGGGGATGCTATAGGTAAGGACTAAGGAGCACTGGCAGAACCGGGAAGAACCTAGTGTGGTGTAAGGTTGGGTGTGGTGGGCTTCTTTGCCCTTCTCTAGTGTCTTTAAAAAAAAAACCCACTCCCACAGCAGTACTGAAGACACAGAAGTTCAGTCTGTAAGGAATTTCAGCATGCATTGCCCAGTGTCAGACTGCCTAGCTTCAAGTTCCAAAAGAAATAAATCAATGATTGTAATTAAATTGTATAAAATCTTATGAAGAAACAAATAATCTAATTCTTACAACAGAACACAGCTATTTTATAACCCACAAATAGTATCTATAGTACAGTAAACATAAGTAAAGAGAAAACTAAAAGTGAAATTTGAACAGTTCAGTCCACACAAACACAGTAAGAAAAGACTGAGAGGTCCCAAAAGCGTAGATTTAGTTCACCAAAAGTAGTCTCTGTTTGTGCCTCTGATATCAAATCTGCACCATATGTTGAGTCTGAATTCTCTCTCCACTTGCTTGTAGGGATCCTCTTCCTCTGCTATGGTCACTGCTAAGCAGCCAGCTCATTGATTAACTAGTCAGTTAGCTCACAAGTGAACAGACTTAAAGAAACCCTGTTACAAGAAAATACAAAAACTGAAAATAACAAACTAGAAATGACTCTTTCCCCATTGCTACATTTAGGGTATGTCTACACTACAAAGTTAATTCGAACTAACAGACGTTAGTTCGAATTAACTTTGATAGGCGCTACACAGGAAAACCGCTAGTTCGAACTTAATTAGAACTAGAGGAGCGCTTCATTCGAACTAGGTAAACCTCATTCCACGAGGACTAACGCCTAGTTCGAATTAAGTAGTTCGAATTAAGGGCTGTGTAGCCACTTAATTCGAACTAGTGGGAGGCTAGCCCTCCCCAGCTTTCCCTGGTGGCCACTCTGGGCACCACCAGGGAAACTCTTCTGCCCCCCCACCCGGCCCTGGAGCCATTAAAGGGGCACAGTCTGGCTATGGTGCCCGTGCCAGGTGCAAGCCTGCCAGCACCCAGCCAACAGACCCTGCACCTGGCACGGCTCGAGCCAGCCACCCGCTGCCACCCAGCCCTCCGCCTCTTCCCGGGACCAGGCTGGCGGCTCCCGGGAGCCTGCACAGGTCCACAAGAGGCGGGCGCCCACCTGGTCTAGTGCGGACATCATGGACCTCATCCACGACCTCCGCACTAGGCACAGGAAAGTGGCCATCTAGGACAGGATAGCTGCCAGCCTGGCCACCTAGGAGCAGGTGTGCATGAAAATCAAGGTGGTCCAGTGAGACCCCCGACCCTGAGCCCTGAGCTTAGAATGGCCGTACTGGGTCAGACCAAAGGTCCATCTAGCCCAATAGCCTGTCTGCCGACAGTAGCCAACACTAGGGACCCTGGAGGGGATGGACCGAAACAATGACCAAGCCATTTCTCTCGTGCCATCCATCTCCAGCCTTCCACAAACAGAGGCCAGGGACACCATTTCTACCCCCTGGCTAATACCACTCCATGGACCCAACCTCCATGACTTTATCTCACTTCTCTTTAAACTCTGTTCTAGTTCTAGCCTTCATAGCCTCCTGCAGCAAGGAGTTCCACAGGTTGACTATTTGCTTTGTGAAGAAGAACTTTATGTTATTAGTTTGAAGCCTGCTACCCATTCATTTCATTTGGGGCTCGTCTACACTGGCCCCTTTTCCGGAAGGGGCATGTTAATTTCAGCCATCGTAGTAGGGAAATGCGCGGGGGATTTAAATATCCCCCGCGGCATTTAAATAAAAATGTCCGCCGCTTTTTTCCGGCTTTTAGAAAAGCCGGAAAAGAGCGTCTACACTGGCCCCGATCCTCCGGAAAAAGCGCCCTTTTCCGGAGGCTCTTATTCCTACTTTGAAGTAGGAAGGGCGCTTTTTCCGGAGGATCGGGGCCAGTGTAGACGCTCTTTTCCGGCTTTTCTAAAAGCCGGAAAAAAGCGGCGGACATTTTTATTTAAATGCCGCGGGGGATATTTAAATCCCCCGCGCATTTCCCTACTACGATGGCTGAAATTAACATGCCCCTTCCGGAAAAGGGGCCAGTGTAGACGTAGCCTATGTGTCCTCTAGTCCTTCTATTATGGGAACGAATGAAGAACTTTTCTTTATGCACCCTCTCCACATCACTAGTGCTTTTATAGACCTCTATCATATCCCCCTCGGTCTCCTCTTTTCTAAGCTGAAAAGTCCCAGTCTCTTTAGCCTCTCTTCATATGGGACCTGTTCCAAACCCCTGATCATTTTAGTTGCCCTCCCCTCTCCCACCCTCTCCCACCTCCTTTTCCCAGTCTCCCTGAGTTTTGTTCAATAAAGAGAGTTTCTATTTTTGAACACATATGTCCTTTATTTTGTACATCAGGAAGGGGGGCTAGGGAGGGGTAAGTGGAAGGGGGTGAGGGAGGAATGGGGTACGAGCCCCCGATGGGGAGGACTGGGCTGGCTCTGCGGGCTCCTCGGGGTGGAAGCTCTCCTGAAGCCCCTTGATTGACCCCCCCCCCCCCCCCCCCCCTCCGGATGGCAGCCTGCGGCAAGTGCAGCCGGGCTGATGGCTGAGTGCTGTGATGTGCCGAGTGTGGGCACTCAGAGCACTCCAAGCCAGGACTGCTTTGCAAGCGGGGAACCCCTGAGAACTGTCTGTCCGGGGTGGGAGTCGGGTCCCTTTAAGCACAGTCCTCGGCTAGCCTGAGACAGCAGCTCCACGCTCTAAGTCCTACTCTTATGCCCTGCCGGCACTGCTTCCGGCCATCTTTAACCTCGGTTCAGGGTCCACTCAGTGTGGACATGCTAGTTCGAATTAGCAAAACGCTAATTCAAACTAGTTTTTAAGTCTGGATGCACTAGTTTGAATTAGCTTAGTTCGAATTAACTAGTTCGAATTAGCGCTGTAGTGTAGACATACCCTTACAGAGGAGCTGAAGAATCCCACAGACAGAGGAAGTGAAATAGGACTAAAATCAAAACAACATTTAAAGCAGACAATTCACACACAAGTTCTTTCCCCTCCCAGGATCTCCTAGCTCTAAGTAGCATTGCCAGTGATCCCTCATAGAGGGTTAACAACATCCCTACCTGCGGCAAAGTACTGCAGAGTGAGGAACAGCAGCCAGTTCTCTGCTCCTGGCTTAGCTTCTTCCAGCTCACATAGGCCTTAAAAAAAAAAGCATCTGCTCTGCCTGCTTGCTCATGCAGTCTGACCCCAAACTACCACCCCCAACTCCAGAAGCTTCTGAGTGGAGGGCTGAATCAGCCCAGTAACACTCAACTCACTCCTACCTCCCCCACAGGGGTCTCTTAAAGAGATCGCTCCCTATTAAGTGCATGGGTTACACTGGGACACCAGTAGGTGTTTAATCTGCCAACACACCTCAAACCTGGTATCAGTAGGGAGAGGGAATTTAACACAGCAGATACCCAAGGTCTACTGCTGGTTTTTAGCTAGTGCTGTCCATTTATCTCATCTATTAGCACCACTAATTAGTTTATTTTCTGTTCACTCCTCAGCAAACCATACCTCTGTCATCATGTCGGTCAGCGTCCACGAGAACCGTAAATCCCGAACGAGCACCGGCTCGATGAATATCTTGCTTTTCCACAAAACCTCCCACCCAGATTGTGTCCTGTCCCATCTCAACACCTTCCGGAAGTGCTGTATGTTCACCGACGTCACCCTCTGGGCTGGGAACAGATCCTTCTCATGCCATCGGGCTGTGCTGGCCGCCTCCAGCAGATATTTCGAGGCCATGTTCAGCAACGGCCTGCGGGAGAGCCTTGATGATGAGGTGAATTTCCATGACAGCCTCCACCCAGAGGTCCTGGAGCTGCTGCTGGACTTTGCGTACTCCTCCCAGATCATCATCAATGAGGAGAATGCAGAATCCCTGCTGGAGGCTGGGGACATGCTGCAGTTCCATGATGTCCGAGATGCAGCAGCTGAGTTCCTCGAAAAGAACCTCTACCCTTCCAATTGCCTGGGCATGATGCTTCTCTCGGACGTTCATCAGTGCCGGAGACTCTACGAGCTGTCCTGGAGGATGTGCCTGGTCAACTTTGAAACAGTGCACAAGAGCGAGGACTTCAACAATCTCTCCAAGGACACTCTGCTGGACCTGATCTCCAGTGATGAGCTGGAGATAGAGGATGAAGAGAAAGTCTTCAGAGCTATCGTTCAGTGGGTGAAGTATGACTTGGATAAGCGGAAGTCACATCTCCCTGAGTTGCTGCGAAATGTGCGTTTGGCCTTATTACCTTCTGAGTGCCTCAAAGAAGCCATGGCATGTGAGGACCTGATCATGGCAGATGAGAGGAACAAGCTCATCATGGATGAGGCCATGCACTGCAAGAAGAAGATCCTCCAGAATGATGGGGTGGTCACCAGCCCTTGTGCCAGGCCCCGCAAAGCTGGGCACACCTTGCTGATCCTGGGCGGGCAGACCTTCATGTGTGATAAGATCTACCAGGTCGATCAAAAGGCAAAAGAGATCATCCCCAAAGCAGATCTGCCAAGCCCCAGGAAAGAATTTAGTGCCTGTGCCATTGGCTGCAAAGTGTATGTCACTGGGGGGAGGGGCTCGGAGAATGGGGTCTCCAAAGACGTCTGGGTGTATGACACTGTTCACGAGGAATGGTCCAAAGCTGCCCCCATGCTGATAGCTCGTTTTGGGCATGGCTCTGCTGAACTGGAGAACTGCCTCTATGTAGTCGGTGGGCACACTGCGGTGGCTGGTGTCTTTCCAGCATCTCCCTCTGTTTCCTTGAAGCAAGTAGAAAAGTACGACCCTGCTTCCAACAAATGGACCATGGTGGCCCCTCTAAGAGATGGAGTCAGCAACGCTGCAGTAGTAAGCGCTAGGCTGAAGCTTTTTGTCTTTGGCGGGACCAGCATCCACCGGGACATGGTGTCCAAGGTCCAGTGTTACGATCCTGTCGTAAACCGGTGGGCAATCAAAGCGGAATGCCCCCAACCTTGGCGCTACACAGCTGCCGCTGTTCTCGGTAGCCAGATTTTCATTATGGGCGGGGACACTGAATTCACAGCTGCGTCCGCCTACCGCTTCGACTGTGAAACGGACCAGTGGACACGTATTGGAGACATGACTGCCAAGCGCATGTCATGTCACGCGTTGGCCTCGGGGAATAAGCTTTATGTGGTGGGGGGGTACTTTGGGACGCAGAGGTGTAAAACACTGGATTGTTATGACCCTACATCAGACACGTGGAACTGTATTACCACAGTGCCGTACTCACTCATTCCCACAGCTTTCGTCAGCACATGGAAGCACTTGCCAGCGTGAGCAGCACTGGCTTGGGCCCAGATTTCAGGCATTTAACCAGGTAAGATTTTATGTATTTTTAACCTAATCCATCACCTCAACCACCTAAAATCTGCATCCATGCTCCATGTGAAGACCGGTGGATCTAGATTTGCCCCTGGGAACATCATTTCCCTGCCTTTACATTCGAAACAGAAGTGTAACCAGATAGAAGGCTAAGCAGGCCCCGGCTGTTGTATATTGATACTCTCAGCTTTTATACCATAATTATTTCAAGGTGGCCCCTTCAGTCTGTTGGAGGCTGGGTGTGCAATCCACCCGCTTGTGTCCCAGAGCGAGACAGAGAATACGTTCCAATTATGACTCTAATAGTGCTTGAATTCAACACCTTCTGGTGGACTAGATGTCACCAATGGGTGGATTACAATCAACTGATCGACCCTGAGGACCCCAATTGACTGTGAGGGGCTTGCCCCAGCCCCATGCCACTGGCCATTCCCAGGAGCAGCCAGCACAGCAGGGGGGGGCAGAGAGTGTGTGTGCAGAGAGGGGGGGGCAGGAATCTCTGGTCGCAGCTCCTGCCAGCAAGCACTACCTCCCTCGCAGCTCTGATTGGCCAGGAAAAGGAAACTCTGGCCAATGGGCACTGAGGGGGCGGTGCCAGCAGAGAGGGGCAGCGCGAAGCCATGTCATGTGTTCCCCTTGTCCTCCGCCGCCCCGAGGGGTGCATTGACCTCTTCTGTGAGTGATGTGGGGCTGGGACAGGCAGGAAGCTTTCCTCAGCCTTCCTGCACTACTGACTGGAAGCTGCCAACGGTAAGTACTGCCTGGCTAGAGGCTGCACATTAACATCTAGCCCCCTCCCATAGCCAGCATCCCATGCCCCCTCCTGAACAGCATTCCTTACCCCAGCAATCCATATCTCTTCCTGAACACCAACCTCTTGCCCCAGCCCTGAGTCCCTCCGAGAGCCAGTACCCATACCCCCTCATGCACCACAGTCTCCTACCCCAGCCCTGACTCTCCCCCAAGCCAGCACCCATATCCCCTCCCATATTCCACTCCCTCTCCTGAATACCAGCCTCCCATCCTAGCCTGGTGACAGTGAGTGAGGGTGGGCGGAGAGAGCACAATGGAGATGAGGGGATGTAGTGAGCAGGGTGGGGCTTTGGGGAAGGGGCAAAGCCTTGGGGAAAGGGCAGGACAGATCTTGGACTGCCCCTAAATTCAGAGACTGACCTTGGACATAGAAAGGTTGGGAACCACCATGGTAGACACTGAAAGGCATAGATCACACTGAAGAAAAGCATAGTCTATGCCCCGTGCTGGACATCTGGGTAATTATTTGATGCTGATAGGTATTAAAGTAACTTATCCTTTGGCATGCTGGGAAGGAGGGCATGAAATGTCAGTGAAGGTAAAAGAATTCTGTTGTGTGTATCGCTCAATGGGTGGAGAGGAGAAGCACAGATGCCATGACACATTTCCAGAGGCCAGATGTAACTTTGACACCCAAATTGTTCCCTGTCAAATCAAAAGCCACCTGATGCCTGTGTGAAACCTGAGTGGGAGGGAAAGGGATGTAATAACCCAAGGAAAAATCCATTTGCTGGGCTTCTGTGTGGGTGCAGGGATGAATGGGCAGGGGACAGGAGATGGATACTCAACATAAATGAAAATGCGGGTTTTTTGGTAAACGTGTCACTGCTGAAATTTTCAATGGTTGCACATTTACACATGGGGGGAGAGTTGGTCGCGGGCATCCTGCTTAAACACCCGCTCCCTGCGAGCACCGGCTCCTCCCTGTTCCCCGCCTCTCCCCCCACTCTGCTGTCTCTAATACAGATTCAGAGGCAGCACTGTGGCAGGGTGGGATCTTGCGTGTAACCATGAAGGTTAACTGGCTCATTGGTTAATCGTTTAAATGTGTCCACTACTGCATCCCTAATTCAGCTCCCAGTACCTAAATTCTGAGGCTGTTTTTCCCCAGATGGTCAGAGTAACAGGGAAAGCACTGTTTGAAATGAGGAGCAGTGGAAACTTGGCCAGGAAACCTGGCATCTGGCTCCCACCCACTCATCTGCAGTGGGCCATTTGGCTAATGTGTCAGCTGCAAAATTTGGCCAATTATTTAACCTTAAAATCACCTACCCTGTGGATATCAACATTTGCTCAATCTGTGCGAGGAGGCGGCTGACTGGTGGAAGGTCAAATCCCTCCCAGTGCATGTGATGAACCACGTATTGGTCTAGACACCTCTCCCTGGGGAATAACATTGACTTTGCACGAAATCTAGCACTACCTCTGCAACTGAACACACAGATTCCTCTACCACTGGGATGCATGCGACCTTGCACATGAGGCTGGAAGCTTGCTAAGAGCCACACGAAAGAACTGGGCAGCATCCCCTGGGGCGGGTGGGAGATTGGCAAGCTTCCACTATAGGATTTTCAGCCCAAGGAGGTGGATGCACTGAAAGCCACCTTTTATTTTAAAGTCCATTTTACATCTGGAGGAAAGAATGATGCCCAAGTCTGTAATGCCTTCTTGCCTCCCTGCTCCCAAGTGTCACAGATGTGTCAGGAAGAAAATGCAACAGGATAGTATTACAGCAGCCTTCCAATGTTTTTCCTTCAACTTTCTCTGCCTGTGCAGGTGGCATCAAAGGAGGAGCTGCTGGCACTTTCCTGTACATTTTTCCGAACTTGCCTGCTTCCTGCTTTTCACAGACATTTGGTGCATGATAGAAAAAGCATCCAGAACACTGGGCTGCTGTAGGATTTTGAGATGGGTCTGGCTTTGACATGGCTGCACTGTTTGTAAGGCACAGCAAGGATGTGAGGGGTTAACATGGGATTGTACTGTGTATTCCCTGCACTGAATGATAATGGCTTTCCAAATACCCTCGCCTCCCCTCCCCACTCCTCTTCATGGGTTGCCTAGCATCTGTTGTGGTGGCTCAGTAATCTAATTAACTTCCACTCGGCTATTAAATATTGCAGCAAAGAGTAGGAAGACTCCATCATTTTGAGCTCGGGGCAATGGGGCCTCCCCTCTCGACCCATCCTAGAGCTGAAAATTAATTTTCTCGGTGAGCTGGTGAACAATAAATCTGCACGCCAGCTATTCAAGGGAGAACGGGGCTGGAGATTCTCAGGGGTGGAGTCTGATGCTTTGACTACTGAATTCTATTTTGCTCACATTTAAAGTTCCCTGGATCTCTGCAAGGGATGCGAATTTATACCCTGCATATCCCAGAACCGCTAAAGAGGACGGTGTTCTTTGTGATTTTTTTTAAAAGTTAAATTTAAAACTTTCTAGACAAAACATTTTATGGTTTAAACATTCCCCAATTGTCCGCAATCTCAAACTAATCCATGAAAACTAGGAAATTGAAATTGACTAGCTTGGCCATACTAGTCAAGATGAATGATTTGTAAAGTTAATGTAGAGAATTAAATGTTTTTGGCTTTGTGACGTCTGATGGATTATTAGTCACCAAAAGAAATAAGACATTCAAATGTGCAGGCGTGCTCACCAGATAGTGTCTTTTCCCTGATGTATTTTATCTTTTTCTATCCCATTTTTTTAAACTAATTTGTCCTGGGTTTCTGGCAGCTCCTTAACGAAAAGCACTGAGATTTGAGAGTAAAGCCCATCCTGGAGCAGGTTTGCCCTGCATGTGTCCCTCGCCATGCATCAGTTGCACAGCTTGCCCTGATCTGTATTGGGCCCTCAATAAAAGTTGGGAAAGATGCTCTGGGAGTGGATCTCAACGTAATTGGATCTAGAATGCTGATTAAAAATCTGGAGAGGCTCTCTCCAGGAGATTACATGCATTGCTCCATATTCCCGCTGAGAGTGTAGAGGGAGGCTGTCAGAGGAGTCAGTTGCAGCTTCCAGAATTGGGGATTCTTTGTTGCCCCCTGCCCCAATGTAGTTTAGGACAGTTGGGGTGGAGAGTGGGGGTTGCTGTAAAATAAGCCAGCTGCCTGTGGCCCCTAAGAACCATCCACCAAGCGGGGTAGCCAGAATTCAGCCTCCTTCTTTTGCACCGCCTCTGAATTCTGAGTCTCCCTAATGCTTTCTACACTGCAGGGAGCAGGGTGTGGCTGTAGGGGGTGAGGGGCTGGCTTTGCTGGCTCACTGGGAAGTACAAGGGACCTCCAGCTGCGTCTCATTCCCTTTGCTCTGCATGGGCAGGGCAGGCTGGATCATCTGACCCATTCTCTCCTGAGAGCTGTGTTCAGAGTCACTTTCTGATTTTCCATAGTGGGGAGAACCAGACACCCACTAGGGTGGCCAGGTGTCCGGTTTTGAACCGGACAGTCCGAAATTTGAGCTTTCTGTCCAGGAAACAAATTGAGAAAATACCAGACATATAAATGTCTGGTATTTTCTAATTAAGTAAGTTTTATTATTATTATGAGTATCAGTATGTAGTTCCATGCTGCCTGGCTCTTAGACACGCTCACACTGCGTGAGTGTGTCTATCAATCAGCCATGTAGTATGCAACTACATAGTAGAGAGGAGGGGGGCGGGGATGGAATCCCCAGGGCCAGATGCGCCCATGCATCCCGCTGGGACCATGCGTGGGACAGGAAGCACCTCAGGATCTGCATGCTCCCAGGCCAGCCTCGCTCCCCACCAGCTGGTTCCTCCCTGGCTAGCCCCACTCTCCCTACCCCCCTCCCGGCCAGCCCCACTCCCCTCCCGGACAATCTCCCCTCCCCCATCTGAGATCAGGTGTGTCCAGTATTTTTTTGAAACCAGCTGGTAACCCTAACACTCACAGACATAATCCTTTTGAATTTCTGGGGCGTTTTGGCTCTGTCACCTCTCTGTAGCAAGAAGTGCATGAGTACCTTGCCTTGTTCATCTAGATGGGTAGTTGTTAGTGATCCTCTGGGCGCGCAATGTGCTTCCTCCACTGTCAAACACAGTTGATCTAGGGGAGTAAAACCAAGCCCAGACATCAAACCATTGCCAGCGTGGGGGCATGAGCAGTTAGTTCACCCGCACATGGGCACCACTCCAGATCTAGTCTCATGTACTAGAGATTTAGACAATTTATTTTATTGCATATTGAAATAATAATGATTAAAAGTTCAAATTATATTAAAAATGCCTATGTACATATTTTTTTTGTAGAAGTAATAATGAAATCTGTAATGAGTGCACTTCAGTGTAAAATATAGAGCTATACATATATAGGCTCCACTCCTGCTCCATTTATTTGAAGTAGGTGCTGCAAATAATCACGCCAGCCCTGCATCAAACCCATAGCTCTTGCATGGGTTTTTAAAGCATGAGCACCAGGCTTTTTAAGCACATGTCAAAACAGGAGCTGGAATGTGCTGACACACGAATGGGAGCTTTTCAAAGGCAAAAATGGAAGTTCGGGGCCTAACTATGATTTTCAGTGGGACTTGAGTACTTAATGGCTGTTTATACCTTTGAAAAGCTACTCAAAAAAGCCTGATCCAAAGAAGCTCCAACCCCACATTAATTTAAAACCCAGCAACAACAAATGAAACCATTTGTTTCCTGCAGAAGGGCTGGCCTCCGATATGGCCATGTTTAAGCCCGGGGTGGTTTGCATTAGCTCGCCTTTCAACGAGCATCTCCCTGCCCCCTCCAAGAATACAGTGTGACATTAATTCAGTGCTGAGCACATGAAGTAATTCCAGGGATCAACCATGATTAGCAGCTTTAAAAGCAAAAGCCTAATCTCTCCCACTGCACAGCCCTACAGCTGATTTGTGTGCCTCCTGTGTCAGTGACCCATGAAATAATAGGCTTTTGTCAGTGCCATGGGGAGAAGGGCTATGTAGACATGGGAGCTGCCCCCATCCTGTTTGGTCTTTCTTCAATAAGATTTAATCAAGTACTTTACTTCTTCTCAGACAAAACTCTCACCTTTCCTCTTCCCCTCTCCGCCTCTTCCTACGCTTATGGAAACTTTCATATTAAACACATCAAATAAGGCAACATAAAAATGGCTTAGCCAATTTTTGGCACTTCTACAGGAATCCTATCATGACTAGCAGAATCAATGCAAAGAGACAAATGCAAACTCCAAAAACTTCCACTAATAAGGCAGTATAAATGCAAATCAGTAGCTGGGTTAACTGCTTAGGACAGTGGGCTAGACTGGAAACAGAGATCAAGCTGAGCCGCCAACATTAAACAAAAGCAACCACAAACCAGGATAGCTCTGCACCGCTATCGACAGGTAACGCCGAAAGGAGAGAATGTGTAAGAACAGGAGTCTCTCCAATCTTCTCTGTCTTTTTGGAGGCACCCTCCTGGTGGTATCTAAGTACCAGTTCAAAATCTATGCTAAAATGTAATGAATCTCACTCATAATGAGATTCATCTCTTTAATAATTCCTTCCCTAGACAATTGAATTCTAACTTAAATTATAGGATTTATTAAAATATAAGGTACTGTTCATCCCTTCTGCTCTCTCTCTGCTGGGGGCAGTGAACCAGCATATACTATTTCACTTTATAATGAGGTGGGTTGTAGTTCTTTATCCATGGACAGTGTTTGCATGCTGGATATTCTAGACTGACCTATTTGAACTCTTTGAGCCTCTAAAATCAATAGCTAAGGGTATGTCTACACTACCCTCCTATTTCGAAATAGGAGGGTAATGTAGGCATACCGCAATTGCAAATGAAGTTCGAACTAGCGGGGTAGTGTAGACATACCCTAAATGAACTTACTAAAAGTAGTTTAGCTACATATGGTCAATTTGGAAAAACTGGACCATACCTAAAATATTTATCCAACGCTCTCTCTGGACAAGGCCTTAATGTATCTTTAGACCAGTTCAGCAGCTTGAACTAAAGTTAACGAAGGCACAGAAAGATTTGCCAGTGACTCGTGGGGAAGCTCATTTGCATTCACTGAATTGCAAAGGCAGGATAAGCAGTAGCTGCAGCTGGCTGCTGCTTTACAAGCAGATGTTTGTCTCTGAAGCCTGTTTATCTGGCAGAGTCAGAAGGGAGTGGTTGGCCTGCAGAGCCAGGTATACGAAAATCAAGCTTTTCCTAAGCCTGGGTAGTCAAAAACCTGGTCTGTTCATTCTGTGCAGAACCTGAGAGCTGGCCTCAGGCTCTATGTATGAGCCCCTTGGAAATTGTGTGGTTGGTATTTCAAGAGCTGGCTAGGGAATTATTTCCCCTCTCCCCAGAAAGTGCCCAGGCTTCTGCGCAATCACAGGCTCCCAGCGGCGTTCGTGGCCCCGAGCCTCAGAGTACGTCAGAATCACAGGCTCCCAGCGCCTTTTTTTTTTTTTTTTTGCTTGACCAAAAAATCCCGGGTGTCTGATATTTTTTGGGAGACCATCTGGCAACCCTAGCTGTGAGCTGAACTTGAAGTCTTTTGGGAACACAGAGCCGCTACTTCCAAGGCAGAATCCAGCCGAATGAGTAGCTGTGCCACCTCCACTGTCGAATTGGCTTTGCTACTGTAGCCTCCAGCCAGAACGACTCACAACCAAAGTCAAATGCACAGGTGTGACGCATGTGACCCCCCCCCCCAAATGCCGTGGGCCGGAGGGGCAAGGAGCAGGCCTCTGGGCAGCCTAGGACGCTGGCAGGGAGGTCTGGTGCCTGCACAGGGGTCATGGTACCCCTCAGTCACCAGCAGCAGTGGGGTGAAGCAGAGCAACATGGCTCCGCTCCCCAGGCTCCCAGCATCACTTGGGGGAGCAGTAGGACTGCCCCCCACACACACACAATCTCCAGTGGGATGTGGAGTGGCGTGGCCAGCAGCTGGGGGCATGTCATGGGCTGTAGCCACATCACTGCGCTTCACTCACTGCCAGTGAGTGTGAGAGGGTCCCATCGTCCCACCTCTGCTGCTGGCACCAATTAGTTCCTCAAGGGGCAACACTGGGAAGGAGATGGGGGGAAGCAGCGGGGTGGGGATAGAGCAAGGGTGGGAAGAGGCCGGGGAGAGAGTGAAGTAAGGGTGGAAAAGAGGTGGGGAGCAGGTGGAGCAGGGGTGGGGCCTGGGCTGGAGAGGGGGTTGTCCAAGGCCTCCCCCAGGCTAGGAGTGGTGTGGGGAGGAGTCACGTGGGGGGCAATCATGTGACCGGTGCTCCCGGTGCCCTTCCTCACCAGTCACCCCTGAGAATGCAAGTCACTCCCCCGCAGGGCTGGCCTTCCCATGAGTAGGGTTGCCAGATGGTTTCAACAAAAATACCGACCTCTCTCTCCCTCCCCCCCCCCCCCCAAAAAAAAACCACCAGGGAAAAAATTCTGTTGAGTGGGGGGGGAAAAGTGGGGGGGGGGGAGAGACCAAAGTTGTTGCGGGGAAAAAAAGGTTATTAAGTAAAAAATAAATAAATACAGTAGAGTCTGGATTAACCGACACCCAGAAATCCGATGCTCCATTTTATCCAACCCTGCAGCTCCCGGGGACTTTGTCCCCGGGAGCTTCAGGGTCGGATACAGCATGGGCCACGGGCTGAGAACACAGCCCGCTTGCTGCCCCATCAGCTGTTCCCTTGCTTCTTAGGAGAAGCTGCTTCCAGGCAAGAGCGGCAGCAGCAGCAGCTTCTCCTAGCAAGCAAGTGAACAGCTGCTGCCGCCTAGAAGCATGCAGGCAGGAGCAGCAGCAGCTGCTCCTAGAGAGCAATGGAACAACTGATGCTGCTCTGCGGGGACTTCGTCCCCGGCAGGAGCGGCATCATCTGTTCCGTTGCTCTCTACAGTAGAGTCTGTATCATCTGACATTCGGTACTCTGACCCGTTTAGATCGGATGATAGGGACTCTAGTGTAAATAAATAACATAAAACAGCATTAAAACAGTATGGCCCCTTTAATTGCGTGCAGAGTCAGAATAGGGATAGGAAGAGAAGCGGTTGAGCACTAAGACCCAGGGAAGGCATTGCTTCCCCTTGCTCGGGTCTTTAGGTTTTTTGCTGGCGACTATCTTGTTTTCTTAGTCGAGCCAGAAGGGAGCTCCCCTGCAGAACCAGGTAAGCAGGGAGTCCGGGGCCGTGGGGGGAGGGGCTGGGGGCTGGGCCCGGTTGCTGAGTGTGTCATAGGGTTGCCAGGTGTCCAGTATTTTCACCTCCTGGCAGGGAAAAACCCAGAAAATACTGGACATTTTAGGTGTCCAGTATTTTCTGAATTTTTTTACCAGCCAGGAGGCGAAAATACCGGACTGTCCGGGTCAATACCGGACACCTGGCAACCCTAACCATGAGGCGAACTGAAGTGGCCGCCTCACGTGCCAGACTGTGGAGGGAGGGGGGGCACTAGGCTGCAGAGTGTAGAAAATTGTGTCTGCTGCTGGTGCAGCTGTATTCTCGCTGCTCTAAATGCACAGAGATGGCGGAGTGCTGTGCTGGAGGAAGGTGGGCAAAAGAGCCATAACAGGCAGGCAGGAGAAAAGGGGGCATGGGGACATCATTTGAGTTCCGCAGCTTGGGTGCAAAAATGTTGTGGGCCGTCCTCCCCGCAGAGTCTGTTCTGCAGCCCGCCAGCCACAACTTCACATTCACCAGCCCTGCTTAGACCACAGTGTGACCCCGGCACACTCCCAGCTTTAGAGTCCCCCAGCAATGTATGTCCTGCATGCCAGCCCCTTCCCATCCCTGCTCCACTCTTGCTCCTCCACTCCACCCCTTCCTCCAGCCTCCACCCCTGCGCCAACCCTTTCCTCAAGCACCCTCGCCTGACCAACGCAGCTCGGGAGATTAGCCTGGGGAAGGGGGACAGGATGGTGCTAGCAACAGGGGTCAGTCTTGCCCGTGCACTCATTGCTGACAGCGGGAAGCAGAGCAACCCAGACCCAGCCTGCTCCGCCGGCTCCCAGCCATGTTGCTCCACTTCCTACCACCAGTGAGTGCCAAGGGCAGTTCCACCTCTTCCCCCAAGCAGGGCTGGAGGAGCAGAGTAGGCTGGAGGGGACAGGTTGCTCTGTTTCATGCTGTCACCAGTGCATGAGGGGACAGGCCCAATCCCTGCTGCCAGTGCCAGGTCCCCCGGGTTGCTGTGGGCCCTGCAGAACTTCCCAAAGGGCAGGACTTGGGGGGGGGGGGGGGGGGGCGAGAGGGACTGCCCAGGACTGCCCAGTGGATGGGACAGCTCTGCCTGCATTACCCAGCCCTTTCTTGGCCAATACACATGTATATACGTTACGTGTGGATAGTATTTCTATTAAAACAACGATAACTTGCCATCCCGAATGGAGGGTCCCAAACACTTCAATTTAGTCATGCTGGATTTGATAAAACAATAAAATGAGATTGTTACTTGTCTAAAATCTCTGTGTCGTTAATAATTAATGAGGCATGGAAAAATGGTTATAAGAAAATCAAGTTAAAACACAACTGGTACCTAACTTAAGTATCTCAGATTTGGGCAATTTCTCACCATATGATTTCGTCAGGTTTGCTGACCAAACTTCTTAGGTTGGCATCCCTTTCTCTTACAGTGCGTTGCATGTTTCTTTAGTGACACTTCTGGCACTATGACTGTGATGGACAGGAGAGAGGGAGGGGTTTCTCAGGGTGATTTTTATAGTATCAACACCCCCTTGAAAAATATTTCCAGCTGAGACTCAGAAGACAGTGTCTCTATGGAAGGATGTTCCCTGCTGTTTTTTTCCTAACCTAGTTGCGCCTTCTTTGTTTCCCTTGCTGCACGATTACTCTCTTTATTGCTTACATGCTATTTTAGCTGAGCACACGTTTGTCTGAGACAGGCCCATCTGCCGTCCTCAGTGTGGCATGGGTGACCCGCACCGTGCAGTGGAGTCTTGTAACTGCACAGACACTGTTACCCTACACATTTTATCAGGACAAGCAAATGATGAGTTTCAGATGACGCTGCACAAGGCATACACTGTACAGAGATTATTGCAGTGGTCAGGGTGTGGACACGGGTACATTTCCCTTCCCCATTTTCTTCAACAGCAGGCTTGTCATTACATCAGTTGCCCCATTGGTGTGTGCAGTGAAGCAGGTGTTATAAGGGCTGACAATACAAAGCCTTCTGAGAGTCTCCAGACAAGTGAGCGAGCGGAGCCAGTTGTGTCCCGTGAGGGTTCATTAGCCCCCGACGTGCTCCCTATGAATGGGAGGGACGTGTTCTCAGCTGCTGGACCGGAGCCATGGTAGATGAGTGACCTAGGTATTAATGAGCTTTCTCTTTCTTTTTGCCTCCCTAGGTGCCACTGTGGAATTCATCTCTCTTTTTCCCTGCTGGAGCCTGGCCGAATGTTACCAGCCTCGCGCCTTACTGCCCCCACTCAAAGCTCGCAAAGGGTATTGTGCAGCCCTTCCCTGGCATGGGGAAGCTGACCCGAGAATGAAGCTGCACCGTTTGGGCTGGGAGGGGTGCTGCAAGGTGCTGTAGTCGAGCAGCTGGGCAGTCGAGCAACTGAAGGAGAAAAGAGACAAGTGTGTGTGGAGGAAGCCTTTTGTGTCAGGTTCTCATTTGTGCAAGTGGGGAGGGAAGGGGACTGGTTTGAATATGAGACGTATCCATAGACTCCGCATTAAACCTATTGAGAAGCTGGAGCTGGAAGCTGCTGCCTCTGCGTACATGGGCACCTGCTTGAATTACAAAGCACACTGGGAGTGGTAGGCCTGTAGTGCCACGGGAGTCCTCTGTGGTTTTCTCAAGAATCCCAGCCTGGTTTTTCAGCGGTCCTAGGAGCACACAGCACAGTAACCCTACTAGGTGCTTTTCGTACTGGGGAAAGAGGGAGGTTTTACATGTTTTTAAAGCGGTTAATTTTGCAGCATGTTTTAGGTTGGGGACGCCTTCTGTGTGGATCATTTTGAAGGGTTTGCTGGGCCTGGTGGGTGGAAGATGGATGGCTTTTGCTATAGGGGCAGGGACTGGAGAAACCAACTCAGGGGCCTGCATGGGTTGGAAACCTAGCAGATCAGACCCGCAGCGATCCAGCACAGTGCATAGATATTCCTAGCTGAGCGATCCAAGCACCTGCTACTGTTGCTGGACAGAGACGGTGGCTGCTGAATCATAAACTGGCAGCCCTTCAATGTTGCTAAAAAAAATCCAAGGAAGCAGACACCCCAGACAGCCAGGTTACTTGCTGGAAGGAGGCAGGGACCCGTTTTGCACATCAGAAATTTTTCCTTAGCCATTCTACTGTTATCTGCCGGAGGCCCGGCTGCAGCCCTGTGGCAGCTGGGGAGAGGCGTCGCACACCTGCCAATATGTCAGGATCTCACTTAATTATGCTGCGGAAGACTGGCGCAAAGCTGAGTTGACTGCATGTTCAGAGTATGTTTCTGAGTCTCCTCTCTGCACTATTGTATCCCCCAAATACTGGGTGTGCAGAAGGGAAGGCAAATGAACAGGAACGTAAGATTTACCCTACCATGTCGGATCTTCAGTCCATTGAGCGGGGTGTCGTGCCTCTAGCAGGGCCGAGACTATGATGTGTCAGAGGAAAGCAAAGAGAAAGTATCACACAATAGGGCAAGTGAGTTATATTTACAGGAGGGGTGCAGGGAAGAATCCTTTCCACACACCGATGCTGATACCCTTTGCTGCTTGAGGTTGCTGTTCCCTGATCCCAGCCCATGGAGCTGCAACTACTGGCCATAAATTACCCATAAGCAGTTGCTAAATTTCAGTGGCTGATCTCTACAGGATGGGAGTGTCATAGCCGGGCTAGGTGCTCTGACTACTGCCTGGATTGTAAGTACTCTTAATTCTGAGTGACCCCTTGTTCTTATCATGGATTAGGGCTCTTGGATAACAACTGTTTACAGCCTGGAATACAACTTCTTCCACATCTCACCAGACCACTGCTCTACACAGGCATGGCTGCTTTGACATGCCTTTGCACACTCTTGAGTTTTCAGTGGATTAGCTTACGCTGTAGCCTAGCCAGCCGAATAATGCAATGTGCTGAAAACCCTTCACATGGCCTCAAACACAGAAGCCTTTCAGGAGGAAAGAGTTCCCTTCTCTGGCAAGATGAGCACAAACACTTTTTACACAGCTGCCTCGGGAACAGATTGAGTTGTTGATTTATTTAAAGTGTATAGTATCTCCCCCGATGTCTGAGAACTTTAATAAAACTGTCTGAGGGGAATGTGTGAGTTTTCTTTCCCAGCCATACCAGGACTCTAATATAGTTGGCACCGAGTGGTGCCTCAGCGTTGCCTTCTTCCACAGTTCAACTAGCCTCACAACTAGCAATTGTGATGAGCTGTAATTATTGCTGATGGGGAAACTGAGGCACCATGTTACGTGACTTGTCCCAGGTCAAGGCAGAAATGGCAATAAAGGCCCATGATCTGGGGCTGCTTTGACCTCCCAAGAGTCTAAAATGAGCACGTCCTGAAGGCTTCTCAAACAGCTCACCTGCTGCCATCTGTGTCTGCATTTCAGAGCTCTGTGAGAGCAATATGCAACAACCTTCGAGGCCTACTCTGCTCTTAAAGAACTAACGCATCCAGTGAGCTTTGATGGCCCAACCCCTCCCTGTAAGCGCAAGTCTGGGGGAATCGGCTGGTAATGAGAAAAATGTTGTCATGGGCAAAGGTTAATGATGCTACTCTGGAATAGCTTTCCTGGTTTTCTCTGTAGGTTCTTAGCCAGGCTGCATCTCTAGATGGTGTCAGGTTCTGTTCACGTCCCGCACTCTCCAGGTTTGGGATTGCACTGAGCAGCTTGCTATAGTTCAGGGTTTCCCACCCTATGGGTCGGGACCCAAAGATGGGTTGCCATTACATTTCAAAAGGGTCGCCAAGTGTCTACTGAGGTGGCTCTGCCCATGCGCCTCCCCCCATGTTTGAATTGCCTTGGGTCACCAAGTCTTCCTGCGTTGTCAAAATGGCTCCCCATCTGGAAAAGATTGGGAAACGCTGCAGTTGAAGCATTTGTGGGGCTAGTTTCTATTACTGGAGCAGCCGACTGTGTGTACAGTTGCTGTGATACCATGGCTAGCGAGCGAGTTAGGTGAGGGGGAAAGTGGTTAAAACACTAAACTGAGACTCAAGAGACCTGAGCTCAGTTCCTGACTCAACTACAGAGTCTGTGTGTGATGCTGAACAAGTCTGTGGGCAATATCTTTGAGAAGCTGGGCCTGAGTGTCTCTGTGTCTTAGTGTCCCATTGGTGGGATGGGACTGCCCTACTTTACAGAGTTGTGAGGATAAACACTTTCATACTTGTGAGATGCTCACATACTGGGGCCACAGCAGGGTCCAGAGAACTAGCTAATAAAAGATCCCCTTGGAACTCTGCTCACTGTGGGGCTATACCATTCCCATTAAACGATAGTGTAGAAATACCCATTCATATTTGTGAACTCAAATGTTACACTTGGCTCCCGCAGTTTAAAAACAGGAGTGGGGGTGAATTTGAGAGCTGAGCGTTTTGATCAAAGCAAGACAAAAGACGCTCCCTTTTGTCTTTATTCTTGCTCTCTGCTCTCCCATGAAAGGCCATTCAGAAGTGATCGCCAGTGGCTGTGACAGCTGCAACCTGTTGCTAGGGGACTATGTGTGATGCTAGACACAAAAGCTCCTTAGTTAAAAGGAGGACCAGTAAGTAAAAGAGGGGGGTGGTTAACCCCTTAGAAAAACTATAGCGAATGCTACAATGACACTGAAATGGGGTGGGAGGAAGAGAATAAAAGTGATGTTTTTTGTAACAAGTCTTTCCTCTCCAGGTCACCAAATGACCGGGCTTTTCAGACGTCAAAACCAAACCCGCCATCCCCGACTGGTATTCCCATGGCATTTCTGTGCTCACGGGCATTTTCGTAGCTAAGTACAACTACCGCCAGCCTAGGCAACAGTGATGGCACCTGAAGCGAGTGGATTCTGGTGCCATTGCTTAGACAAAACTGTACTCTCCTTTGTCACACAGGATTGGAAGGGATTGGTGCTACCATCACACAACTGCCTGGGGAATGTTTGAACAGGGCCTCAAATCCCTCTTTGCCCTGGTATATTCACATACATCCTCGTCACCCTCCTCCCCCAAAAGGCTGGTTTGGACTAAATGCTGAGTCAGGAGGGAACGCTATTGACAGTAGGCTCCTGGGGTAGTGAATTGTATCAAGGAGTCAGCTTGACTTCTCTCCTGACTGTCTCGCTTTTCTGTCTACAGGTTGCACTTCCATGGTCCAGCACCTGACCTGTTCCGATCCAGGGAATTTGCTGAACCAAGGAAGTCAATGCCTGCCCCATGCTGCTGCTGGTTGAGGGGCTCCTCAGAGGAGCCAGCATTGAGTAGTGCAGGGACTGGGGGCAGGCACTTGGGGGACAAGGCAGAGTGGCTGCCCCTAAGGGAGCATACTGTCATGGCAGCCATGCTGCACTCCTGAACCCCGCCACCAGCTGCAGGGCTCTACAGGCACCCTGCCTCTTCCCCAGAGTGTCCCCTGTCCCCACTTCTCCCCTTCACCTCCCGCCTCCTTCCCTGAGCTTGCAGCGCACCGGAAGTTCTGGGAGGGCGAGGGAGGAGGTGCTGAGCAGAGGGACAGCTTTTCCCTGTGAGAGCTCCGGCCCAAGAGCACCCACAGGAATGCTGGTCCAAGATGGTCCCGAACCCTAAAGATTAAACCTCTTAATGTAACATCATTGTCTGTTGTGCAAACCCAGCATCCCTAGCCCAGTAAAGGGCAACCTCCTTCATAATTTCTTGCTGCCTCCCTATTTCAGATCAGAGACCAGCAAATCCATTTGGAGTTTCTCAACTGAATAACAAATCTGATTAGATGGAAGAATACTTGGCTTTCTCTCAACACATGTGAATGCCTCACTTCCTTCCCCCAGTGCATGCAACAGCCCCAGCTACCTGCTTTTGTACAACATCATGCCTAAAGAGCGTGTCTTGAGATTTCCCCAGGAATTGTTGCCAGGGAAGGAGATGTTTCTCTGGAAGGTACGGCTATTTTTGTATTGGCTTCCTGCCATTACACCACCTCCTGGCAGGTCTGACTTCCTGTTGAATCGCTGAGTTTAATTGTGGTAGCTTAAAATTCTGCCTCAGACCCATCCTGGGGCTGAAGGAACAACCCCCTAGGGAGTGTGTGCATTGGGCCAGGTCTGCATCTCCCCCTCCCAAATTCAGCTTTCGATCTAGTCACATTCTAAGTCTCTGACCTGGGTCACTAGGGCTACGTCTACACTCACAGCTTCTTGTGCAAGTACAGCCGTTCTTGTGCAAGAATCTGCAGAGCATCCACACTGCCCGCCCGCTCTTGCGCAAGGAAATTTACAGTACGGCGTGGTAAGAGAGGGCTTCTTGTGCAAGAGCGACGCTCTTTTGTTATCAGGTGTAAGCTCTCTTGAGCTAGAGCTCTTGCGCAGGAGGGCAGTGTGGATGCGCTGCAGGGGTTTCTTGCGCAAGAAAGCCCTATGGCTAAAGTGGCCATCAGAGCTTTCTTGTGCAAAAGCGTGTCCACACTGCCATGGATGCTCTTGCGCAAAAGCACAGCTCGCACATGGCAGTGTGGCCGTGTTCTTGCGGAAGACTTCTTGCACAAGAACCCTTGCGCACGATGTTCTTGCGCAAGAAGCCGCCAGTGTAGACATAGCCTAAGAGGCTGAGAGATGCCAAACAGAAGGGTTAGTCATTTGCAGGCCGTACTGAATGAATGCCACAGTGCACTACCGGGGCCACCGCGCTGCTGGCAGTGGTGGCCTTCAGATGAACTGCCCTGTGTCATGACCATTGGTGTTCTTTAAAAGTCCTGTGATACTTTAGCCAGGCCACTGGTGCTAACACAGCAGCAGAGATGCCAATGATTAGGTGACTACATTCTACCACCTCACAATTTGCCAGCATTCGTAGCTTGATTTTTGCCTCTCCTAAAATGACTGTGCAGCATTACTGCCGCCTTCCACCTCAGACAGGGCTCCACTGCGCTGGTGAATGAACACGCCCCGGGTGTCCATACTCCGCGCCATTGGGCTGGACAGCGCTCTAGTAAACAGCTGGTTTTCTCTAGTATTCTTTTGGTCTCGCTGGTTAACACACAGATCTGACACACAAAATGGCAGCAGGCCCTGCAGCAAGCCAAGAGAGTCCTTTTGATTTACAGATGCTGGACACAGACAGCAATGCCGTCCTGTCACAGAGCTATCGAGGATGAAATGCGGCACATGAATGGGGGCTTTGAGGGTGTTTGCAGGAGTAGCTGGGATGCCAAGTGAGCCGTTAGTTTCCCTTTGAAGAGCAGCTCCATTTGTAAAGGGACCATTGCAGGTTGGGGATGCAGCAGCTTTAGAAGCAGAGTGGGGGATTGGCCCTTCAGCAAAGACACTGAGCTGGACCTAGCCCCAAAATATGACTCACATACGTGTTTGCAAAAATTAGGAGAAAGAAACATGGTGGGTGAGAGGCCAGTGTATGACTTGGGTGCCATGGCTAAGCTTGCGCATCTCAACCCTTGCTGTCACATCAAACTAGGCCCTTCAGGCAGCCTGACGCGCTTCCTCCAGTTCCACGCACACTGTACTGACAGGGGTGAAGGGAGACAAAAATTACCAGGACAAGCTCTCTAGCTTCTGAAGAGCTGAAGCCTGACTTGCTCAGAAACGCTTGGGCAGCATGTTTCTCAGATGTCATTTGCTAGGCATTCGATTTGCACATGGCTGTGCCCTCTGTGCAGATCTATCATATGGTAATCCTGTGTGATCGGCACCCATATGCCAGTGTTACATGGAAAACTGACATCCTGACAGGAAGCTGCAGGTATGAATTAGTCTCGTTCAATTTCTAGGGTTTGCACTAAGTTCACCTCTGTGCCTCCTGGGCACCCAGTGCCTACTCCAGTGAGGCTAAATTCACCTGGTGCATCCTAGTCACTCTATGGGTGACAGGCTGTCAGCAGAGAGCCAGAACACCCCAAAAGCTCAGGCAGGCCCCAGGCTGTGCGGGTGCTCTCTGACAGATTTCTGCTCAGGTTGGCTTGCATCCTGGGCCAGGAGCGATGCAATGAGTCATTTCACAGGCCCTTCTTAATCCATAGCGCACTGGTTGGCCACGCAGGCCAATGTAGCACTGTGTTCAGAACACCACAGGCCCTCTGCATGCCCACATAATCCTTGGTTTGGTGTCACCTTGACATCAGCCCTTCTCAGCATTTGCCATTGCTCTCCTTCCCCTCAAATAGTTGTGCAGCTGTCAGAGCAGTACCCTGCCGCATACAAAAGCTGCCTTACTTCAACAACAACAAAACAAAACCAAACCTTCCAAAACAGACTCTGGGGTGAAAGTGCTGAGCTGGGATTCATATGCAAAATTGCCGCTATCAGAGTGGGGCTGCAGGGAGACTGGGAGCTGCTCTCTCACTCATGGAAAATAATTTTCCTTCTTCTGGTTTTCACATCTTGTTATTTATGGTTTGAAATGGGCCATATCCATGCTGACTGAATTCACCGTGTTAGCACTGGGCCTCTGTAACACTCCCCTTTGTGCAGATGTATATAGCCCTGCCAAACTGCAATTTCCACTTCATGCATCTGAAGACGTGGGCTGCAGTCCACAAAAGCTTATGCCCAGAGACATGTGTTAGGCTTTAAGGTGCCACGAGGCTCAGTCTTTTTCAATAAAAACAATGAGCACATGGCTCCCTCTCTGATAATGGGCTAAGTTCTCCACTGCAGTGCCCTGGCCTCCCTTGAGGACCTGCTCATGCCTCAGCTCTCACGCTGCAATTAGGGACTTGCAGCTAATTGGACTCAGCAGCCGGGCTGCAAAGATGTGACCAGTATGACCCAGCTCCTGGAGAAACAGCAGGGGGAGGCATGTCTGGAGTCGAGATGCCAGGATACAGCCAGGAGGTCAGGGAATAGCAGGCGCTCCAATTTCAGAAGCAAGCAAGCTCCAGCCTGTAAACATATTACAAACCTCCACAGGCAGCCTCAGTGCCATTGGGATTGCAGGAAACAAGCCCTGGATTGGTCCTCTTTAGGGAGCGCCTGTGTGAGGCACCAGAATGACACCACAGCTATGAGCGAAGACGGGTTTCTCTGTGTAGTCACACTGAACAAGCCATTGCTTTAGGAAAGCAGGCAGGAGCATCCCCCCCCTTCACCCCCCATATAAAAAGGGCAAGGGCTGTGGCTATGCAAGGAGCCCAGGGTGGCACAGCATAGAAGCAGCCACAGGCAAAGCAGCAGGTACGTGAAATGAAGGGCAGAAAATAGTGTGTAGCTGTTCTTTTAAGTGACATCTGGGTACCATGGTGATGGGAGCCAGAAAAACACTTAGTTCGGAGGGGAATGTTCGGTGAGAGCATGGGCAGCCAGTGAAGATAGGGCTGGGGAAGGCAAGCTCCAACCCCCAGTCCTTCGGCTGAGGCCCTGCTGCCACCCCTCTCCGCCCACCGCAGGGAGTGGAGGAGGGCGGGTGGGCGCACAACCTCTCAGCCTCCCCGGCCAGGAGCACAGGAAGGGAGGAGGACGTGCAGCTCCAGCCTCTCTGGCCCCAGGGCACGGAGGAGGAGCAGGGCAGGTTATAATAATAATCATATCTATAGTAGCCCAATGTCTGTGACTCTGTAATGCTGAAATGCTGGCTGTTCCCTCTGGGCGGCGCTGTTGCCTGAGTCACATCCTTTGCTTCCCGCCGTGGCGCTCGGCTGACTTCTGCGCCGCTCAGCTGGGCCGCCACGTGGGAGCAAGTGGCGCAAGCGACCGTTTGGGCTCCACGGTCCCCCCCAGTGAGAGGCAGGAGGGAGAGGAGAAGAGAAAGAGAGAGACAAAGAGAGAGGCAGGAGGTGGAGGAGAGCTGAGAGAGAGAGGAGGAGGAGGAGGCAGGAGGGGGGGAGAGAGAGAGATGGAGCAAAGACCGGAGGCTCAGGAGAGAAGACCGACGTGGAGGAGAGACCTGAAAATCCCGTCTTATGACGGGCTAATTGGCCAGTAATATAATAAAATATATGGAGATATATCTATCTCATAGAACTGGAAGGGACCTTGAGAGGTCATCGAGTCCAGTCCCCTGCCCTCACAGCAGGACCAAGTACCATCCCTGACAGATTTGCCCCAGATTCCTAAATGAGCAGCTCCAGCACCCTGGGCCGGAGCACTGGGGAGAGAGGAGGGCTCATGGCTCCGGCTTCCCCGGGCAAGGAGCACTGGGAGGGCGGGCACTGTGGACAGCAACACTCCGCCCGCAGCAGGCATTCTAGGGGCAGAGTGTGGGTGGGACCAGGCCGGCCGTTTGGAAAGCCAGAGCCTTCCTGCGCCTATGATACCTGGCGCCCCTGGGTCTGAGCCTTTGCAGGCCGGGCGTGGCACAATCCTAATTATTTCCCCTGCTTTCCCCCTAGCCCTCTCTCATTTAACTCTCAATTCCTCCCTTTGTAGGAACACAGCATAGGATGACCAACCGAATGTTACCACGTGGTTCTCCTATAGGAGCCACCTCAGTACACTCCATCGCTCTTTTAGGGACCTTGCCAATCACTGTAAATCCCTCCTGGGAGGCCGGGTAACCTGTACGTGAAGGGACAAATCCAAAACCAGTCAGTTCCAAATGCGTTCAGACAACTGGAGAACATCCCTCTGCTGGGCCGTGCTAGGATCACACGATATTTTCACTGCCACAAGCTCCCCCAAAATTAATGCACCAAACACCTCACCTCTGTTTGGAAGGATTCCTGATGCAAAGGGGACTTACTGGCCTGTAGAAGCAACTGATCCGTGTGCCGTTGACTGGGCCTCCAGCCTACTCATTTCATGTGTTTCCTCCCGAGCGACCAGGTAGTATAAATGAACGGATTCATCGTGGTGGGCGATCCCTCTCACATCACATCCACCCTCCACAGTATAGTCGTGGCTGCAGCAAATACCACTTTTCCTGGGTGCTTTCTGTTCTGCAGGGGTAACCCTTGTGTCACACTAAGTCCCTTGTGTCGCGCTATATCTAGACTACAGCGTTTTTCCAGATACCAGAGGTATCCCAGAAAAACTCCACCGCATCCAGGTCACGCTCTGCTCTTCCGACATTTATTGCGAAAGAGCAACCGTGCTGTTTTGGAAGCCCCATTTTCCTTGTTTTACGAGGAAGAAGGGCTCTTCCGAAAGAGAAGGAGTTTCCAAAATTTGGCCCAGTGTAGATGGGCCAAATTTCAGAAAAACTTCTTCCGAAAAAACAATCCGAAAAAGGTATGCAAATTGTGGAGCGCAAATTTATGTACCTTTCCCCCCCACCAAAAAAAGTGGCAGTCTAGACATAGCCTGGGAAAACAAGCATCACCTCCCTTCCAGCAGAGGCAGGTGGGATGGCGTTGGATGCTGCATCATAGCAAAGTGTGAGCAGAGCTGCTCCTAGGCTCCCCTCCTGGCCTCCTCACCAGCCCACACCATATTCGCCGAGGATTTTGTTTACTACCATAAGAAAAAATAGCCAGACAACTGTCTCTCACCCCCCGAATTGCTGATGCTTCTTGTTTTGCAGCAGCAGCCGCCTCAGTAAATACCTCCCTCAGGCCTGTGTTTCTGCCCTTGTCAGCAACTGCTCCTGTTCCCAGAGGCAGCAGATTGCATTGTTTTTGGACCACAAGACCAGGACTTGGAAAATTCCCCAGCCCTGCTACAGTTGCTGTTGTGAAAGGGGATCCCATAGCCACAGCTGAGTGAAGAGAGGCTTCTAGTATCCAGGCGAGCTGCTGAGCTGGTGCCTTTGTTCAGCGGTTTGCATTCCATACCCACAGTCATAGACTGGCAGCTGCGGTGATTTTTCCTAGAGGGATAAGATGAGCTTCTTCCTTTTGGCCGGTTCATAGACTCCAAGACCAGAGCACAGGAGGTGCTAGAACTAGGGATGTGCGGCATCCCCCGACTTGAAGGGGTCCCCATTACATACAAGATTTAGAGTTTGATTCCATGGATCAGAGCCAGGTCTGCTGATGGTGGTGTGGGGACAAACAGGGCAATTGCCTCAGGGTCTGGTGATTCAAAATGGCTCAGTCTACCACTTTGTAACAGCGGCAGCAACCAGCGCTCCAGGCCCTTTAAATCACAGCCAGAGTGCTAACGGCTGGGGGGGAGGGGTACTGAGCTCCATACGGCTCTGAGGGCTGGCTGCCCTCGGCCCCTCCCCTTCCGGGAACACAGAGTCGGCTTCCCTACCTTGCCCAGGGGCCCACAGGTTGTCCGCTCCGCTGATCATAGCTCCCTCAGTATTCAAATTGTTCCAGTGTCCCTGGACCAAAGGGACCATCTAATCTGACCTCCTATGTAGCAATGGCCGTATAACTTACTCAAATCATTCCTCCAGCAGATCTTTTAGAAAAAACATCCAGTGCGGATTTAAAATTTGTCAATTGTGGAAAAGCCATCATGCCCTCTGGCCAATTATTCTGTTGCTTAATTGTGCACTCGGTTGAAAATGTAGACTTTATTTCCTCCGAATTTGTGTAGCATTGGTTTCTAGCCCTTGGCTCATGTTACACATTATCTGCTAGATTTTTGAGCCCATTATTAACTATTTGGTTGCTCGTGTAGATACTTGTAAACTGGAATCAAGTCATTGCTTTAGCTTTGCTTTGTTAAGCTAAAGCAATTGAGCTTTTTGAGTCATTCTCTATAAGGCAGGTTCTCTAACCCTTTTATTATTCCTGTAGCTCTTCTCTGAACCTTCTCCAATTTATCAAGTCCTCTTGAATTGTGGGCACCAGACCCGGATGCAGTATTCCAGCTGCAGTCGCCCCAGAGCCAAATGCAGAAAGGTAAAAAAACTTCTCTAGCCCTCCTCGTGAGTCCCCTATTTGTACATCCCAGCATTGCCTTAACTCTTTTGGACACACTGAGAGCTCATGTTTAGCTGATCACCACCACACACCCAAATCTTCTCTCTGGGCTTATGTTCCCCATCTTGTAAGTATGGCCTATACATTCTTTGTTCCTAGCCATTTAGTCATATTCATACAGATTGTTGCTTATAAAGCTCAGTTTACCACCAATCCAAATCATACTGTAAGTTACCTGTCCTCTTCAGTACATACCACACCCCCAATCTGTGTGTCACCTACAGACTTTATCACTGATGATTTTATATTTTCTACCTAGTCACTGATAAAAAGTTAACCAACGTAGAGCCAAGGACAGATCCCAAACCTCACTAGCAACGGACCTGCTCCGTGGAGCTTTCTTGTTTACAAATACATGTTAAGAATGATCAGTCATCTTTTAATTCATTTAATATTTGCTCTGTTTGTTTTGCATCATTATAATATTTACTGTGTTCATTATATATCATTGTATCTTTTAAATCAACATTTTGTGTGATATCAAGGCAAATGCCTTATAGAAATCTAAGAATATTGCATCAATACTATTATCTTTATCAACCAAATTAATCACATTAGGAAAAGATATCAAGTTAGTTTGACAGAATCTCTTAATTATATTACTTTCCTTTGTTTCTTTATTGAGTCCCATAGCTATTGCTCCATTATCTCGCCTGAAGTGTTACTGACAGGCCTATAATTACCCATGTCGTCTTGTTGACACTCGCAAAATATTTGCACAATGTTGTCTTTCTTCTGGAACTTCCTCATTGTGCCAAGACTTATTGGAAATTAACATCAATGGCTCAATGAGCTCTTCAGCCAGCTCTTTTAAAACTCTTGGCTAGAAGTTATCAGGGCATACAGATTTAAAAATATCTAACTTTAGTTGATACTGTTTAATAGCCTCCTGAGATACTAATGCAATAGAAAGAGAGTTGTGAGGCTACGCCATCTGTTTCCCCTCCCCCCAAATACACAGCAGAAATGTTTGTTGAATATTTTTGTCTTTTAGAATCACAGAAGAGTAGTTTTGGAAGGCTACCTCAGGTCGTCACCTGGTCCAACCTGCTGCTCAAAGCAGGACCAACCCCAACTAAACCATTCCAGCCAGGGCTTTCCCAAACCTGGCCTTAAAAACCTCTAAAGATGGACATTCCACCTTTTCTGAATTATTATTGATAATTCTACCATTTCCAGCTAGTAATGGACCAACTACCATTTTAGGAATCTTTCTGTTCTCTGTATACTTGAAAGATTCCTTCTGATTGTCCTTCATTCTGCAGGCCATAGATTTCTCTCTCTATCAATTTTCTACAATTCTTAGCTCCTGATCTATATTCATTATGATCAACTTCCCCTTTCTTCTATTTGTTTTATATAATCACTTCCTCTTTAAACAAGTATTTTTTTAACCAATAGGCATTCTACCTCAGTTTTGGCATTTGGGAAATATAGTAAATAGCTCTTAAACATTCCCCATTATTATTTTTCTCATTAAATAGCTCCACCCAGCTGATTGGATTCATAATTGTTTTTGGCTTTGTGAAACTGTTTTTTTTAAAGCACCAAATCATTTGTATGTATTTTACGGGTCTGGACTTTACTTTGTTTGCACACTGTAAACTTGATCAACTAGGTCTAATAGCTCTGGTCTATAGTAGGGAGTTATTTCAAAATTAGGGGAGTTAGTCTGAAATAACAAGTGGAGCATCCCCACTACTAAGCTCGTTATTTCAAAATAATGGGCTGGTTATTTCAAAATAACTACTCCTGCTTTCCATGGGGAATAACACTTATTTCAAAATAGTTATTTTAAAATAGCAGTAGAGTGGACACTCTACTGCACTTATTTCAAAGTAACTACTCCCCAGAGTCATGCAAAGTAATTACTCTCCAGTGCTTACTGTGGCTCTAAGGTGAGATAGCACATCTACATTAAGGGAGCCTGCTTCGGACTAATTTTGAGGCTTCTTTGTAGTGTGGACATGCTATTCAAAATAGTTATTTCGGGAGTTATTTCAAAATAGATTATTTTGAAATAATTTCCCAGTGGAGACATGCCCATACAGAACTCTCCATGTTGGTTGCAATCCTTTTTGAGTTAAGAAATTGTCATCTATAGTATGTAGAAAAATCCAAGGATTTTTAGTACCAGTCTTCCAGCATATTTCAATCAAATGGAAGCCCCCTCTGGATGATGCAATTTTTCTTTACACATTCTAGATAGCTGATTATTTTCTTCCTCAGTGTGGCTTAGTGATCTGTAGAAGACCCCATCAAAGGCCCCATGCTAGCTATATCCATCAGAACATCAGGCCATAAACATTCAAGATAATTTTTGTCCCAGTTATCAGTGACTCAGAATTTGGAAATGCTATTTGTGACCTCGCATGCCCACTCCATCTTTCTTAACTATGGTTATAACCATTGATGGTGACATCGTAGGTATGTGAATCACCCTGCCAGATTTCTGTAACATCAACAAGCAAATCCAATTCCTCGTTGGTTACCTGGGCTCCTACTTGGTTGGTGTGGACAGGCCTGGACAAAGGGTTTGTGAGGCCCAAGGCAGGAGGCTGGGAGCGGGCCCCAGGGCCCGGCTGGTGGATGGTGAGTACTCAGCAATGTGGGGCCCCAAAAACGTGGGGCCCAAGGCATTTGCCTTTATTGCCTTGCCCAAAGGCCAAGCCTGGATGTCGTGTAAACATAAAGAATCTCTTAATGGTCTTAAACTGCATCAAGGGAGGTTTAGGTTGGACATTAGGAAAAAGTTCCTAACTGTCAGGGTGGTTAAACACTGGAACAAATTGCCCAGGGAGGTTGTGGAATCCTCATCTCTGGAGCTATTTAAGAATAGGTTAGATAAATGTCTATCAGGGATGGTCTAGACAGTATTTGGTCCTGCCATGAGGGCAGGGGACTGGACTCGATGACCTCTAGAGGTCCCTTCCAGTCCTTGTATTCTATGATTCTCTTCATGTCCTTTAGCGCCTTGATTTTGTTCTCAGCATTGTGTGTGCTAAATGAGTGCGCTTATCTTCCCTCTTCTTATACTTCCCTTGTGTTTTACACCCTCTCAACTACTCCAGCCAGCCTGTCCCCATGGAGATGGTCTCCGCTTCTACTAAGGTGAAGACCATCCAAACTATTCAGCCCTCTCTCCCCAGAGACAGAGGACCAATGCTTCACCCCCTGCACAAGTGCTCTGTAAATGCTAAATATTGGAGTGATGCCATTGGACAAAAAGCTTTTATTTGGGTTGGTAAATAGGGTGGGAGGGAGGCCAGGACACTGAAGATGAAACAAAGGGGGTGTGGAGATCAACAAGCTCTTTCTAATCTAATGCACCACATTCGCATTCCCTCGCTCTTCCACACACACACACACACACACACACACACAACCAGCCATTTCATTTGGTGTAAGCCCTCCACTCCACAACAATGGGATCAGTTCAGAAAAAGCTAATGCCCTGATATAACATGGCCTTTGGGGAAAACACTGTACTTCTGATATAGAAGGGGGGGGAAATCCTCAAGTAGTCCCTGTTGTGCGCAGTTGGTGTAGGGGGCACTGAGAGACCCAATGGGATTCCCTGTGATTCTCAGAAACCACTAACAAGCAGAGTATATTGATCAAAGCCTCCATAGCTCCCTGGTGAAGGCAGGTAAAATAACATATTGAATAAAAGCAATTAATCTGCATCCACAATCAGAAAATAAATGGACAGTCCGTGCGGGCTCTGTTGTCCTTATACTTGGGGGAAAAGGAGGTTAAAGTCCAGTTTGTGGAGTAAACAAAAGGCTGGGGGCAGCACTAATGTTCTCAGACTGCTAAAAACAACGTGGCCATAGAGGCAATGCCAGCTCTGTCTCTGCTATAGGCTACAGATGTTACAAGCCATAGTTCAGCTACCTCAGCTAACAGCATGTATCTTCAGCGTAAAAGCACAAGGCCGTGCTTCTGGAGTTTAAGGTGCTGAGGTTATGGTAATGGTCCTCATCTTCATTGTAAAGAGTGGAGCTCTATGGGTGAAAAGCTGTATCAAACAGTCAAATATCATTATACCCATTTTCTAGATGGGGAAGCTGAGGCATTCAGAAGGAAGATTACCTGCTCTCGGTCACACAGCTAGTCATTGCCTGAGGTAGGAAAAGAATCCAACTCCCCTGCCTTCCTTTCCACTACATCAAACCACCTCCCGATTCAGTTTCTCAAGACCAGCATGGCCGTGGAATCATTACAAACACACATACAGCTTCATGGCCCCACTTGCGGCTAGGAGATTGACACCCATCACCAACACCACGCTATGTCTACATTGCCCCCGTTCGGCACAAAAAATATGCAAACAAGGCAAAGCGTGGAATAGTGCCACACCTCATTTGCATAATTAATAAGGCTCTGTTTTTGCACAAACCCCCCATCTTGTGCAAAAGCTGTTCTTCCTGGAAAAAATGCGGAAGAATGGCTCTTGCACAAGGGGGGTTTTTGCACAAAAAGGAGCCATGTAGACGGCTCTTTTTTGCACAAAAGCCTCTTTCACAAAAATGGAGCCTTGTTAATTATGCAAATGAGGCATGGTGATATTCCACTTTGCCTCATTTGCATATTTTTTGTGCAAAACGGGGACAGTGTAGACATAGCACCAGTGATTTCAGTCCCACTGTTCCTGGTACTTTCTAAATCGAGCCCATAAGTAAGGGAACCAGCCAACAGTACTGGGTAAGAAATAGAGCAAAAGTGTTCAGTCCTGGCTCTTCCACTGACCTACGCTATCATCTTGCAAGTCTAACTTCCTCTGTTTCCCATCTGTAACATGATCAATCAACCCCTCCTCTCTTTGACTTTTTGGGTAGTCTGTAATCTCTTACTGTGTGTGTACAGGGTCTGGGACGGTCTTGGCTGGGGCCTGGACGCATTACCCTCATAAATAGCAGTGGTAGCACAAGGATACTCTAGTGGTAATTACTACATCAGTGCCTAGCCGATGCATACTTCAAGGATACAACTGTGCCTATTTTCAGTGCTGATGACCCCCGCAGGATAGGGTAGTCATAGGAGTACAGGCAGACCCTGGGTTACGTACAAGATAGGGGCTGTAGGTTTGTTCTTAAGTTGAATCTGTATGTAAGTCGGAACTGGCGTCCAGATTCAGCCGCTGCTGAAACTGATCAGTTTCAACCGCGGCTGAATCTGGACGCCAGTTCTGACTTACATACAGATTCAACTTAAGAACCCCAGGCCAGAACTTCCTGTAGTCAGCCGCTGGTCAGTTTCAGCAGCGGCAGACTTGGGGATGCCTGGGGCAGAGCAGCTGGGGTGCTGCTGGGTTGCTCCAGAAGCACAGCTCCTCGGCGCTACTGGAGCAACCCAGCAGCACCCCAGCTGCACTGCCCCAGGCGTCCTGATTCAGCCGCTGCTGAAACTGACCAGCAGTGGCTGAATCAGGACACCTGGGGCAGAGCAGCTGGGGTGCTGCCGGGTTGGTCCGGAGCGGCGCTGTGGGACCAACCCGGCAGCCCCCAGCTGCTCTACCCCAGGGGTAGGCAAGAAAAGCCTGGTCTGCTGGGGGGGCACTAGCTGCACCCCCCGCCCCCAGCAGACCAGGGAGACGGGGGTGGCGGGACCGCCCAAGTCCTCCACAGCTTTGCTCTGTCTCCCTGGTCTGACCTGGGAGACGCGGAGCAAAGCCGCAGAGTACGCGGGCAGCGGGACAGTCCAGGCACGCTTGGGCTGTCCCGCTGTGGGCGTGCTCCGCGGCTTTGCTCCCCGTCTCCCTGGTCTGCTGGTCAGGAGACGGGGAGCAAAGCCGCGGAGCACGCCCGCAGCGGGACAGCCCAAGTGCGCCCGGGCTGTCCCGCTGCGGGCGTGCTCCAAGGCTTTGCTCCCCGTCTCCCTGCAGACCAGGGAGACGGGGAGCAGCTTTTCTCGCCCCGGAGGACGGGGGTGGTGGACTGTGGCGCATCTGGGCGTCCCGCCGCGCCTGTCCTCCGGGGCGAGATAAGCCCCGTTCGTAACTGCGGAAAGTCGGATCCGCGTAACTTGGGGACTGCCTGTATAGCCAATTGCCTGACTGAATCAGGCCAACGGTCCATCTCATCCTGTCTCTGGGCTGGGCTACCTCACTGTGGGCGATCGATCTACAGCATGCAACTTGCAGCTACATGGATAACGTGAATGGTGCCTTCACTGCAGTGTATTGACTGGTGATGCTTTCCCATTGACTCCCCTTGTGCTTCTTGTTGAGGTGGGAGTACCGGAGTCAATCCTATTGGTGCGGCCTATAGTGAAGACATGCTGTCACGGAGGCCAGCACCAGATGCTATAGCGGAAAGAGCAAGAAGCCTGAAGCAGGCAAAAATGGGGTAATCTGCCTCATACATTAGGTGTCAGCCCAATCAAGACAAATCCTTTTTCTCTAGAAAATTTAAACTTTACAGAGGGGAAAATAAATGTTACCGGTAAGGTCACTTCTATTTCTTCCCCATTCATTCACCTTCATTGCCATAAATCCTGTCAATAAAAGGAAAACTACAGGGATAGCCGTACATCAGACACAGAGTTCAGACTTAAAATCAAATTTATTTAGAGGAAAAATGACTTTACAAGAGGGTGCTGCTGCTAACTAGAAAGGAAGATAAATAAAAGCTTGTTACAAAACCTGATGTTTTCAGGAAACTTACAGAAAAATTGAAGAATTTTACAGTCAATAACCTGCTCACTTTTTACATAATTACAAATTAACAGACAGCAAATGTTTTACCCTCGTTTTAAATTTTATTTTTTAACATTTAACTTTTTTTTATCTTACAGATTCAACATGAAACAATGCAAAGCATTTAAAAAAACCCGAGAACTGGCGGCAGAGGTATTGAGTGTTAACACACACCCTCAACATTCTCTGGATTGCGCTAGTGCATTCCATATTAGTACAAAATAAACGCGAGGCTAAACTTTAACCATAGGCAACTTGAACTGGACATCGATGTTCTGAGTCAGTGTTCATCATCAATAAAGTTAAAAATACATAAGCGTGTGGATGTGTTCGATAGCTGTAGATGCTTAAAAATACATCCAAAGCTTACTGCTGAATGCAAAGCAGCGAACAACATCCTCTTTTCCTTCCAGGCAATGGAAGCAGAATATTTTAGGGTATAGCTTCAATATCGGTGAAGTGCAAGTGCAGGGGAAAGGCAATGAGACCCTAAAAGGTATAGCGATAGTGGTCTTCCGATTACTCAAGAGCATGAGAAGTAAAAGACTAAACCAGTTCAGCTTGCCTATCTTTAAAACTTAGCGTGATCACTGGATAAAAGGACTAATCAAGGATTGCTGCCACTTCTGACAAATGAATGATGAGCACTTCAGGATGATGTATTTCATAGGTTAATTTAAATTATTGTAAGTTACAAACCTGGCCAGCAGGTAGAGTAGTTTCCAGAGTTCTGGTTAACAAGGAATGTTATGCTAAGTTTAAACAGGTCATCAAATCCTTTGTTGCCGCCTTTGACCAGTCTTTCCTTGTCCTGCTCTCCTTAGATATCTAGCTAATCCAGACAACTGCCATAGATTAGGCACCCACCACACTCTCCCTAACCTGATGCCTTCACAGATCTCTAGCATAGTGGACCAGATCAGTAAAAGCTTTGGGGTGTTTTGGGAACACTAAGAAGTTGTGGAGATTACAAGACTCTACAAATACCCGTGAAAGAAAATATAAATCAGTCCCATCTAAATTTAGACCTGTGGTCAGACTTCAAGCGCTATCTGTAGTGAAGAGCTCCGGCCATCGCAACTGAAAGCAAGTGGTCCCCTCCCAGAGACATAGCCAGAAAGGACCATGGTTGTATTGTATAGTAAGTAGCCTAGCATATGCAAATAGCCTCACTGCCCGGCACTCATTGGCTACAGCCATCACTCCTTTTTCCAACTTTCAACCTCCTTTTGCTCTATGAGGACATCAATGGACTGTCACTCTTTACTCAGCATTCTCTCTTTTTGCCAGGGAGGGGATATCAATGCTGATGCTAAGTCTCCGGTTACCCAGGAGCAAGCGAATCCCTCAGGCCCTTACCCCAGCCCGCACTGCTACTCTTGATTTTCCTCTAGCATCACAGGTAAGATGAGTCTTCCAGGCTGGGGAGATGGGCTAGATTTCAGAAGGGACTGACCGAAAGGCTGAGTAACAGATGAATCTCATAAGGAGAGGAAGGTGGAGGACTCTGCGCTTGCTACATTTACAGTGGTAAAATTCATACTTTCTGAACTTTGGGCTAAAAAAATAATAATATGGAAACTTCCTGCCACATCATGACCCCTAAATCTCTTCAAAGACCTCGTACTGAAATATTTTGTAACTTCTAAGCCCCTCCCCAGATTGTATCGGAGATGGGGAGGGGAAACAATTATCAGTCTGATTGTCTCAATATAACCAAAAAGCAGCAAGGAAATGATGAGACGGATTCCATTTAAAGCACTTTTAGGCACTGAACACAGGAAATGATATCCTGAGATAATCACTTAATTTAAAACATGGTGACATCAAATCCCACTCAATCCCTTTGATTCTAGAGAACACTGACTAGATCTGCAGTCTGATCACCTATTGCGTGTGTGACCAGAAGTGAAAGTCATCCTTCACTATGCTGTTCACTAGCGCTCCTTCTACTGTGCAGTAAGTGACCATGCCAAGGCCTGCCAGAGGCGTAAGATGGGACACTCCCACCAATGATGACTAGCAAAGGCAGCACATCCACAGCAGCTCCTTGCTAATTCCTCTTCTCCCTGCCTCACAGAATAGAATCAACGCAGTTCCCCCCAAACCTGGCTGTCCTGCACAGCAGAAGCACAATGCTTAGCAGGTGACTTCTGATAGGACCCATACCCCAGAAATCCAGTGGGATGTCAGGTTCTCTCTAAGAAATAAAGTGCACTCTACAAACAGCGTTAGATGCCACACATGGAAGTGAAACCAACATCATTCATTCATGAAGACCAGGAAAGGAAAAAAAAATGGTGTCACAAAACTTAAGACAAGTAACAGACCCACTTAACACTATCCCTGGGATTATGCACCCTCTGGGTAATACTAGATAATCTGCATATCTGAGAGTGGGAGTCCATCTCTAGGGTTCAATTCCAACCTTTCAAGGAAAACTGAGCAAAATGGCTACAAAAATAAACCTTCCATTTCCTAAAATGAAAGAAAATGGAGGAAAGAAGAGGATGGGACTATAGGGTTCAATCTAAAATAATCAAATCAGGCAGCAGTTTACATCCACCAATGAGAAAGGGTTTCTGTTCACCACAAAACCAACACAAACCATTTTGGTAAGTGATGCCCTTGGCAAGGGACAACTGGGAACATGGGCAGCTAGTTGCTTGGTGCAATACAGTCTAGCTTAGCCAGTGTATTGAATGCAGTTCTATTTACAGTAGAGTTAGAGAAGACCAGTTCAGCCAATGTTTCATCCCCACTGCCCTCAGCAGATGTGCCTTGATTCACATGAGCTATTTTGTAAGTTCATGAAGTGCTGATTCTGGGGACAGGAGATGTATCACTTGAGCAGAAGAAAGGACTCATGTGGGAAAACGCTCCTACAAGCTAAATGGGATCCTTCAAAAATACTAGTGGGGAAAGACTGTCGCCATGCCATATACTGGATTGGTTTCACACGCAGGCAACGATCAGGGCTAACTGTGGCTCTTTTTTCCTATTTCTTAGTAGGAACGAATGCTGACTGAAGTCAATGGAAAGATGTACATTGATTTTAGAGGGCAGGGAATCTGGTCCTTGCATCAAGGGCAAAATTTACTTTGCCCCAAAAAGGGGTGGGAATACACAACACAAATCTATTTAAACAAGGAAACAAAAGGCCAGCAAGGCTCCTGAGTGAAACCACTGCTTCTCTTCCTGATTTTTTTTTATCTGGCCTGGAGATAACTTTGCCTCAAAGATAGATGGAATTCCTTGTATTTTTCCGATTTTCAAGCAGGACACAGGCTGCCATGCAGCACTGAACACACCCTGGTTTTGTACGAAGCCACGACAAAATAAAACTGTTGGGCTATCAAGCTCATCTTTAAAAAAAAAAGATACAAATAAAAAAATAAAACAAAATAATTTTTTAAACCAGACCTCTTTCAAATAAACAGAAAGATAAATATTCTGCAAGCCCAGCTTGCAACAAACAAGCACCAGATACTATTTTAAAAACAAAACAAAAATATAACCTCAGAATGCAGCTTACTTGTTTTTGTTTTGTTTTTGAGTATGAATTGTTTAGAGAGCTTCAAAAGCAAGCAGGCTATTCAGGAATCCCCCGCTGATTGAGACAGAGCGATCTAAGCACCCATATTGCCGTCATTGCTACTGCTGCTCATTATTAAAAATGTTAGCACTAATTCTGAAATCTACTGCATGGAACTAGCTCGTGGAGGGATACAAAGCAAATAAGAATCAAAACATAGTGCAAAAAAATTCTAAAAAAGGAGTATCTGAGGGAAAAGAAATGAATATGACAGCTTGAAACAGCTCAAGGGACTGAAGTGGAGAGTCTCATGACATTTACACATCAGCTTACAGGCAAATCTCCTGAGGTGTGTGGAAAGACCAATGAATTCAGAAACACTGCAGCTCTGCACAACTATCACCCTTGCTCTTCACACTTTACCACCATACTTAGCAGGTGTATAACATGCCGCACTGGGGCACAACCGCTAATTCTCACAGGGAACTAAGACGACTGCGACTTTCCAGATGGAGAAACGGAGACGGAGAGGCACGCAGTGAACCCATGAGGGTACGGAGACCAGGACTCTGGAACTCCTGACCTGCAATACAACGATCAGCCCACTAGGACACACAGCAATGTACAGGCATAAATACTGGACTCTATGTTCCTTCCAGTTCATCTGCTCACACAAGTTATTCCCCTCCTCAGGTTACAAACCCTCTGCCATCTTGTCTGAGAGCTCTGGGATTTTCTATGACATTGCTTCGGGTTAGGAATGAGCTACAGGAGCTGATGGAATCTGGAGAAACAGAAGCCCAGTGATCATGCAAATGACATGGCTAAAAAACACCAGGGAAAGAAAATGACAGGAAGTGGATTAAAAAACTTGACCCCCAAATGGAAGGTTCTCAAATGTTCTTAGGATGGGTCAGTGAATTTGTAACAAAACAGTGTTCATCCCAAATGACGTTGTGCTGGAGAAATGTAACGTGACAAAGAAAGGCTTGCTCAGAAAGAGGAGGGAATAAGCAGTAACCCATAGACACACTGAAAATGAGATGTCACTTTAACACAGTCTGTCCTGGCTCCCTGGGATTACTTCTCAAGTACTTTTCTCCTTGTGGAACATGTTTTTAACACAAAGACTTTATGGTTAGTGCTGGAAACCGATTAAGTTTTAATTTCTTTGCCCTACAGAAATCCTTGATAAATTCAGATTGATTTTTTTTTTTAACACTGCCTAGTGTTTGGTACCTTTCTGAAACAAAGCATGTACCATACAATGTGACTGAAAGGGGCATATAGGCCAATAAAGATACACTCTGAGCATTAAGGCCAAGATATTTAATATCTACAGGCTCCCTGAAAGTTATCAGGTATCCTTGGGCAGAGCTAAACTAACCCAGACTATATAGACTGTAAGCATATCCCAGTGGATACATAAACCGTAGAGTTGTCTATTTATATATGCCAGTGTGTATGCACCATTTGCAGAGTCCTGGCTTTTTTCTAAATGCTTGGTTTTGGTTGTATCCCCCCGAAAAGGAGAATCTAGAGGCACAGACCCCATGGGCCATATTTGCTCATCCTTTGGCAGTATGAAGAGATCGGGAACATCTATTCCTACTTTAAACCAAGATTTGCACCCGGAGTGGGTTCTTTTTGCAATGTGGTCAGCCTCTGCAGCCAGAACGGATGCAAAACGAAAGGACAGAGCCCCTTTCCTACCCCATGCAGCCTTTACTAATGTTTTATTGAATAGATTGCCGGTCGGGTGCAGAAGCCAGGAGTGCGCCACAAAGTGTGGGAGGGAAGGGTTCCACTGTACAAAGGCTGGAAGAATCACTGTGCAGAGGGAGAGTTGCTTGTGTGCTGGCCCCATCAGATGCCTGTACAGTTTCTAACACAGTACAGCGAGGGCGGAGGCTTTCTCCCCGCCGAATTAAGAGCAGCCTTTCAGCAGAAGATCTCTTCGCCCTCTGGTGGTGCTTCTGATGAATGAGCATCTGGGAAAGGAAAGACAGCCATAAATCACCACCAGAAGGAACAGGCAAGGAAAGGGCCTATTAAAACAACCACTGCCCTACCACTCGCTCTCTCATTCCCAAAGCACCCTACAACCTGTCTGGGTGGCTGACATTTAAAATACACCTTTTAGTTGCTAGACCCATCAATCCCAGGCACTTGCACCTGGCAAGCAGCAAAAGTCCTGTGAGTAGCCCCCAACAGCCTTTCATCCAGTAGTGCTGGGTTCCAATTGGCCCTGGGTCACAAGTACCGATAGCTTTGAGGCTCAAAAGCAACTCTCCACTTGAGATAAATCTCTGGTGGAATCTACTGTATCCCTTCATGCTGGCAGGTCAGGAGGGAGGTGCAGCAGCTCCAAAGGGGAGGAGAGGCCACCAGACTAGCCATGGTGAACAGGTCAGGAATGAGGTGCCCTGACAGAATATGGGGGGAAGGCTGAGGAGAAAAGACTTTAATAGCCGAGGACGCTGCAGGTGAAGAGCTCAATGGCACACGTCTGGAAAGTTGTCCTAAGACCTAGCCCTGGCTCTAGGTAGTTTTTATCAGCATCTCCCTCGCATAAATATGGACACTGCATGGATGAAGTGGGGAAAAAAAAGGGAGAGCTATGAAGCCATCCAGGGTAAGCTGGGAGAAAGGAAGGAAAAAGAGCACTGGGTACCCCCTTGACATCTGCTGACAGGATGCAACCCATGAGGCTGGGGATCAGTGTAGTCACCATGGCTGCAGACATGGTGTTCCCATGAGAGCAGCAGCAATGTCTCACGGGGAGGAAGGAATCAGAGAACATCATCACGTCTGGTCTCTGCATGCATGGGCAATGAATGGGACCCCCTCCCACACATGCAAACTCACTTTCTGCTGGAAATTCCACTCACCACCTCTTTCTCTCCACTGCGTGCTCAGATATAATCTGCTCCTTGGCTCCCCAAGGTTAAACAGCCCTAGAGAGCTGCTAACCCCTAAACATCTTCTTTGGCCTCATCAGATACTCACCAGCAGGTTGGGAGCGCTGTCCTTTGCCCTTTTTCTTCTTTTCCTTCTTCTCCTTTGGTTTGGCTAAACTGAAGAGGCGGGCGGGCTGTTGTCCCTCGGCCGCCTTGTTAGTCTGGTTCGTTGTGCTAAGCAAGTGGAAAGTGCCCTTTTCTTTGTGTGTCCTTGAGAGACTGTTCCTTTTGGGTGACACAGACAATCCTGCATCTAAGTGCCCCTGTTTGGAAAGGGAAAAACTGTGCTGCTTGGAGTCCTCAGCCGTGGGCAGGGAGGGAATCCGCACCGTTTTATCTGGGAGATTTGAAGCCTGCAAAGAGGTGAACACAAGTGTTTTACTGGCAGAAGCAGGCAAGGATCGCAATCAGAGACAGGGTGATCTTAACGCAACCACTGCGAGAGATGGCCTGCAGGACAACAGGCTACCTATAACCACCACCCAACTGTCATCTCCCAGTTACATGAGCATTTTCTCCTAACAGAAGCTGATCACAGACAGCCCTCTCTGTCCAACAGGAAAGAGACAAAGATTTTAAACATGAATCCTCCCTAATGATGTTAAATATCAACTAACTAACTAATCGAATAATTGATGCATTTTGCATCAACTATTCGATTAGTCGATAGGGCGATTCCGCCTTTCAAGTGTACAACAGCTTTAGGGCTGTTGGTACACTTCAAAGGAAAAAGTGCCGTGTGCAGCCTGGGATCAGCTGGGAACCCCAGCTGATCCCGAGCTCCACGTAGTTCTGCTGCTTTGAAATGCCGCATGCAGCTTGGGGATACCCTAGCTGGTCCTGAGCTGCACGTGGTGTTTCAAAGCGGCAGTGCTGAGTGGAGCTCGGGGTCTGGTCCCAGGTTCCGTGCAGTGCTGCCACTTTGAAGTACTTCCTCCACTTCTCCCCCAAGGGGAGGGGGAGCGACTAGTCCTTCACATCCCTAATCCTCCCACTTCTGCCTAGATACAGATGGGGGCACAACCTCCATTGTGGAAGTCCTTTTTAAAAAGCTAGGAAACCCAGGGACCCAGCTGCAGAAGGTGCCAGAAGCTATGAGAGCCTCCTAGGGAAGAAAATGTTGTTGGGTGTACACAGTGATGCATGGCCACAAGTGGAAACTTCCTAAGTAGAAAGGACAAGGTAAAATATTGTTCTGCTTTTCTAATGCAACATAACACAATGTATGTAAAGGGGAGAAGGGTTAAGACATGAATTCCAGTCCTTACAAATGCCATCAAATGTCTCTAATAATAGCTCTGACATCTTTGGTATGATTCCTGCCTCCTTGCTACCTTTTGATGACCCTGGCATCTTGTTGGTCTTCAGCACTATTGTCTCATAGGTGTTCCTACAGCACCCCCTGCCAGATTCTCTTAGCTTCATGAAAGTAACCTGGATCGGCACGATAATGTACACAACTTCCTGGCAGAACGTGGCATGCTGATCTGCTCTCAAATAAATCCCAATCAGAGGGCCTGGCTCATGATACAGAGATGTATGAAGAAACATCATTCCCTGGGCTGCTCAGGAAATAGGGTGCAGCAAATATTCTTCTGATGATCTGCAATTCAGCATTTAGTGCTTGAGAGACATGACTGGTCTATTAAGTCACGTGGCACAGTTTCCATTCCCTGAATGCATGACACTGCTTCTGCTTCATCCCAAAACAAATTACCTTTTTGTTACGGAATTAATTCTGCGTCTTAATTAAATACCTGCTCCAGGCATGAAATCAGATTTCTGCACGTCTGTATGAACTAGGCCATTCTTCCCTTACCCAATCTCCTGCTAATGACTTAGTTCCCTTCTTGTATGCTTGGCAGCAGAACAACTTCAAAGGGAAACCAAACCCCAGGTCACTATAAAGTGTTGGCAGTCCCTGCACGGTCTGCTCTTCGCCCATCGGCACAGATCTATGGCGAGCGCCTCTGCTCTGTTCCCACCCTCGCTTGCTGTGTTGTACCTACACACTAGACTGGGAGATCCTGACAGCAGGGACCGTGTAAAGCTAGTTGTTTGTTAGGCGCCTTATTTTTTCCAGGAATTGAAATTAGACAGGCTGTTCCATTCTCTAGGGGTGGCGGGGTAGGAAACAATTCAACTGGCATCATTTATGGGGGGGAGGTATAGAGAAATCACGCTTTTAGGGGCTAGGTCATACATATACATACTAAATAGCAAGGCCTAGCTGTCTAGTTGCAAGGTTTGTACTGGGAGATCTGTTCAGCACCAAACCTGTCACCCCCAAGCTGCTTCTGTGACTGCTGAGAGGTGGGGTCTGCCCAGCAGTGTGTCCCAAATGAATGGGCTGACTGCCTGAGGAACACATCTGTGCTTGCCTGTATGTTTTGAACAAGTGAACAAAAAAGGCGTGAAAAGGCCAAAGGGAAATGCACCAGTGATTTTCCCACCACGTCTCTGTAGCTGCTCTTCCCTGCCATTTGCTGTCAAGCCACTGAGGAACGTCTCAAAACAAGTTGGCAAAACACATATGCATTCACAGGTGAGCCCCACTGGAAAGACAAAAGACTCACTATGACTTCACAGAACCCTCAGCACCTGCTAGGAATCTTGATTCCTCAACACTCTGAAGAGCACCTTTGGCCAGACATCTCGCCTGCCGCCTTCCAAGACACAACAGGCAAAACACAGCCCCAAACATCAGGTACAAGAAGAGGTGCCACTGTTAGGTGTCAGGCTCCACGTATGAGTCACAGCTTCTTGATTTCACATCTAGTCTGACCTCCTGCATCCCAAATGGGCCACAGAACCTCCCCTGCTAATTCCAATATGCAGCCAATGGATTGTGACCGAAGTAGATCATCTCAGCCTGGCCTGAGAACTCAACAGGGAGCAGAGTGATTACCTGACGGAGGTCAGGCTCCATCTGCACTGGGGGTAATCGCTCCACTTCTCTCTTGAATTGCTCCTTCTCCTTCTCTAGTTGTTTCTGTGCTGTGCGGAGTCGCTCCAGATCCAGCTGGTAGGCTTCCTTCTTCAGCTTCAACTCCTCTCTCCCCTTCTCCAGCTCCTGGTGCCCCTTCTGTGCCTGCTCCTCTCGCTGGCCCAGCCCTGTCTCTCGCTCAGTCAGCTCCTTCTCTCGTGCCTCCCACTCCTTCTCTCTCCTCCGCTTCTCCTCCTGGTGCTGGGCCTGCTGCTTCTGCAGGTTGGCCAGCTCCTGGCGCTGCTTCTCCAGGCTCCGCTGCTTCTCCTGTTCGATCAAAGAGTTTGGCCTGGAGGAGCTCCGCATCAGTGCTCTCTCGCTTAGCATCACCTTCTGATCCTCAATATAGGTGTCCTGCTGCAACACGACAGCCTGAGAGGAGAGGCAAGGACAAAGTCAGCGCAGAACTCCCCTTCACTGAATGCATACACATGCAGTAACTCTAACGTCACAAGGCAGCTTGCTATTGTAGTAAGGGGGGAGCGAGGGCTTCACTAATCGCTGTTAACCCTTCTCTGAGACCAGAACCTTAAAACATTGATTGATTTGCCCTGAGGAATTAGAGGATCCAGTAAGACTGCTTGATGTGAGGTACTTACTGGTAAGACACACAGCAGGCCTGCCTTGCAGAGCACTCTCAGCCCCCTGCTGGCCTGGGCAGCAAGAGACCAGGAGACAGTGCTCCCACATTTGAGCCTAAGGAATGGCAATACAAAAGGGAAGGGATGGGGCAGAAATGCTGACCTCCATACAGGTCGACATGCTGAGGGGACTGGCTGCTCAGGGAAGCAGCACGTCAAAGCGGGGCACCACGCTTCAGACTGACCTACCTGCAAAGTGCTGAGTAGGCTGTGGAGATAGGTAATGCTTTCGAGAACCTGCTGAAAGGAAACAAAAGCACAAGAGCATTCCCGTTATACCTCATCTTACAGTCTGACCACAGGCAACGCCCTTTCCTTCTCCATTCTAAGTCCTGCAATGAGGCTTACAAAGCCATACTGTTTTATTGAAAGCCACACAAACATCCTTCTCCTTGCCCCCCAGCCTTGCCATGCTCTCTTCTCTGTAATTACTTACCCCAAACAGACGTACTACTCACAGGTATCTACTTATCCATTTATCTCAGAGACATCTCAGATAATCTCACCCAGCCTCCCTCAGCAATCATGCCACTGCCAATCTTTGAAAGAAGCTGACCGTGGCTTTTTCTTGGCGCGTATTCTCATGACACCGTGCGTGCAGAGAATCATTGGGGTTGTTTATACCTCACAGGAATTTGCAGGTTGTTCTGTTAAATTAGTTCTTGCTGTCCCAGCTGGTGGAAGAACTAACGACATTAAGAGAATGGCTACTGGGAGGGAAAGGAACTGGCATAAGCCAGTTTTCAAATGTTTTCAAATTTGCAAGGATATAACTATTAGGGTAAAAATCACAAAAAGGTCCAGAGTATGTGTCTGTAGTGCGTGCAGGCACCACTGTTCACAACTACAAATTCCTGCATTCATGGCTCAAGGAGACTGCAAAATGACCACTCACATGCTGCATGAGTGTTATTGGGGGGCCCATTGAAAATACAGTCCTTAAAGACAAGCGCGCCAGTATAATTTACTAGTATATTGCCAACAGAATGCCTGATGCTTTGGGTGACTTCCCATATCTCAAAACATTGGCTAAGTCCTTCTTTGAATCCTGCTGAACACACTGTAATTACTCGTTTAATACAAAAATTCAATTGACAATAACTGCTGTATTTCCAATACTTGTGTAATAAATGTCATTAAGGGGAACCTTTGCTCACTGTGATACTTAGCTGCCATTAAATTTAATTGGGAGTTATGGATGCGTATCAAAGGGAGAATAGAAACCTAATTGCCCCAACTCACTGCACCTGCATATTACAATTATGCTCATTCTATCGCAGATGCATGTTAAATACAGTCATGTGCTCTCTAACTGTAATTAAACCTTGATGACTATAATCAATGTGTATCCTACGGCTGGCAATTAGATGCCAGTCAGCAAATCCTTAGTCTGAGCAGCCAAGCCCAAGTGCACACATAACACAGTGGGTTTAGTTCTCAGTGTACTGTATTTAAGAGACTTGTTACACTTTAACCTCACCCACTGAAAACAAATTGGGTACCTAAACTGAAGGCAAAAAACCCCCAAACCCAAAGCAAACAAACAAAAACCCCCCACACACATGAAGCTGTTGAGATTGTACTTACCTCACTGTTTCTTTTCAACACGTACATTAAATTAGCATTCCCCCCCTGTAAAAAGATCACACGGATTTAATAAAAAAACAAATGAGAAATCACAATAAATGTTTTTCTTGGTAGGCCTAATCATAAACATGCACTCCCATTTCTTTCTTGGAAGGGCAGAACTCTCATAGCTTAGAGTGAGTGAAAAATCATACAATAAAATATTAATTAGTGATCATTCTGTAGTGATTAAATAAATTCATCCACAGTGAGAACGGGTATGAGGTTATGTTTGGCCTTGGTATTTCAATAATGATGCATAATTAGACACATTTTACTGGATTTGCAGACAGATGGCAGATAACCATTGCCACAGAAAAGTTTATTACCCAGCAAAATTGTTTTGAAGAAGGAATCTGCGTTACAGCAAAATGGGTTTGGAGCCTGTGCCCTCATTTTTTCAAGTGGGGTGAATTTTGGCTCGTTATAATATGTCCAGAAGAATATGTCTTTTCATATTTAAAAAAAAGTTACAATTAAAGTGTTAAAAGAGTCACAAGCTAAGAGATGACATTTGACACCACATACAACAATGGTACCTTTTTCAAAATGCTGTCTGATTCCGTTCTCCGAAGATCCTGAGCATCATCGCCTTCATCCTTCTCTCCACCTAAAAGAAACACACCAGTTGGCACAGGACACTTAGCTTTCCAAATTCCTCAGTCATTAGAAACAGTACAATGGGAAGAAAAGACTTTAAAAGTAGATGCACAAAGCTGAGCCATGCTAGTCACATATAAGAGGGGTAGCCGTATTAGTCTGAATCTGCAAAAGCAGCGAGGAGTCCTGTGGCATCTTATAGACTAACCAAAGTGTTGGAGCATACGCTTTCATGGGCAAAGACAAAGTGGGTCTTTGCCCACGAAAGCTTATGCTGCAACACGTCGGTTAGTCTATGAGGTGCCACAGGACTCCTGGCCGCTAGTCACATATGTATGTTTGCTTCCTATTATACCAATAAATATCAGCCATTGCTAAGAGGCAATGGAGAAGAATACAGGTTAGGGACCGGCTTTAGTTTCAAATAGTGTGTTGAACATTTAGCCAGTTGACTTCTGACCCACCTGTTAAAAATCTCTCCGTTCCCATAAACTGTTTCCATGTCAGTAGCATACTTGATCTGGTCTCCAAGACAAGTTGTTTTAGAACACATAATGTGAACGACAACTTTATCAGGTCAGATCTTATTACATCGAGCTACGTTTCAATGCTACCCGTCAACTGGACTCGGAAGACTTAGACCTTCGCAGCGCAGTGTATGTGTGCAAAGAGGTAAGCTGTTTTTTGTGAGCAGTTCATCCACAGCCTCAGGCATTAGAGCCCTGGAATTTTGATCAGGAAACTCGATTTATCTACTAGTATTTTTAATCTCTAGCTGGACAGCTCACACAATGCTTCCAATTGAGTCATACCACATAAAAGAGCCACCTGTGGCTGTGCTTCCCTCGAGCACTTTTCTTTCATTGCTTTCAAGGTGCTTTACCAACACGGTGTAAGCATTCTACCCTGCTTTAAACAGCCTACAGCATTCCATATGCAGTGCAATTGTATCCCCATCCTGGGGTCTGGCTTCCCTGGTAACTCAAACAATACCAAACTCTAAAACACAGCCTACGTCATCTATCCAAGCAGCCTTGCATTCCTTTGCAGGGTCCTAGAACCTGCCACTCTCTTCCATGTAGATAAGTAAAGGATCCTTAACTACTATTTTAGAGATAGGAAAATGAAGTTATGAGACTTACCCAAGGTCATGCAAGGTGTAAGTGGCGGAGTTGAGAACAGAACCTTGGTTTCCAAACATACATGTGATTAGCATGGCACAGCTGTGTGCGTTCACTTCTACAGTCTTCCCTGCCACATGTTATTGTTTCATTAAGGAAAAACTTTCTAACTGTCAGGGTGGTTAAACACTGGAATAAACTGCATAGGGAGGCTGTGGAAACTCCATCATTGGAGATGTTTAAGAGCAGGTTAGACAAACACCAGGCAGGAATGGTCTAGCTGGTGTTTGCTCTTGCCATGAGGGCATGAGACTGGGCTCAATGACCTCTTGAGGTTCCTTCCGCTTCTACAATTCCTGACACCCATTCCTGCACCTTCACAAAGTAGGCCCAACAGCCTCCTCCCAAAACCTCTTCAAGAGCTCTCATTATCTATCTAATTCATGTGAACATCTCTATACAAAAGCCCAGCTGACTAAATGCTGGACTACACATGAATAATCTCACCAGTCCAGCCTGATGCTGTTCAAATTACTGTGGCACTGAAAAGAAAGAAAGTACAACCTAAATAAAACCCCTAGGTTCCCTGAGCCTTTTCCATTGCTAGGACAAGACAGGCTGGGAACTTTGTGACCTTCCAATGACTAAGAAAATCTTACGTTCTTCACACAGCAGGTTGCTTGGAGTGCAGAAGCAGCAAGGCAGGAAAGGAGGCCTGGGAGCCTGGTGCTGAGACATAGACGGCACAGCTTACCCCAGGAGCGGTGAGAGGATAGGAGAGAGTGCATAGGGATGAGTTCTGGGCGGGGACTGGAAATCTCTGGAGCCTGACAGGGAGTTGGGAAGCAGCGAACTGTGCTGCCAACCTAAAGGCTCATTAATTTGGCTTTGGGAGGCTAAATTCACTGTGGGGTTGACATGATCGATTGTATTTGGAGCATGCGTGCGTGGAGAGCATAGGAAGGGAAGGTGGTGTCAGACCCCAGCGAGGACCTCAGTTTGATCTCAGGCTGGGAGATGGTAGTGAAGAGGAGATGAGGAAAGAGGGCTGCATATACTGAAGTGGAAGTGAAAGAAACAAATAAGTGAGGCAAAAGGGTACAAGTCCTTTGTGTGTAAAGAAGGAAGGATGGTTTGATGGGAAAGCACATGACTACAATTCAAAAGAGCTTGCTTCAGGATCCACAGACATTCACTAAACCGAGACAAGTTATTCCACCATTATATTCTGCACCTTCCACAGCTATCAAATGAGTTCAGTGATACTTACTAATGTCACAGGGGACGTGGAAGCTAACCAGGCACAAGGTGTTATTACTACATACACACCTGCAATGCACAATGCACCAAAATACTTACACTTGGATGCATTCATCTGATGACTGTCAAATCCTCCAAAAGTTTCTGCTCTTCTAGGAAGGGAGATGGGGCCAACTCCCCCTTCTTGCTCAGAGTTTGGCAGCAGGTCAGCAGCCACAAGTGCACTCCCTAGATTCCTACTGATCAAGCTTTGCAAATATTCAACTGCGAGGATAGAAAGTCACAGGAAAAAAGATCAATTACAGAACATCCTCAGTATTTACTGATTAGCATGTTTTTGTTTTTTCTAGGTTAGAGATGTTAGGTCACTAACTTTATACACTTTTTGGTACAAAGATTTCATGGGTATATAGGAGGAGGATGATGCAACGAGAGAGGTGCAAAAATATAATGGTAAGTCAGGCCATTAACACACTGAGTTTTACTTGTGCTCTCCATTGTCTCATCCCCTTTCCACCCTTAGTAAATATCCTTGGTGTAATCTTGCACAAAGGCAGGTGTTCTAAATTCAGCCTGTTGTGCAATGTACCAAGGGAAAATGGGCCACATTAATTTGTGGTTTTTCCAAAAGACTACAGACCCATCAACGCTTGCTGTGTGCGCAAACCTGGCTGTCATTTCCATTATGTAGCAGGAGGGAAGTCTAACCAAAGAGAGCATGACCCGTGTTCCCAACAAAGGACCAGAACTAGGCATGCGACTGAGCTGCACAGAATACAGACCAGTGAATGATGGGTAAAGGGATGAAAGTTCATTTGTGCACTCCCTTGACACAGCCCAAAATCTATGCATGGCTGGCTCTCCTCTGTGCTGGGTTAGCAGCTTGAAGACTCCCAGTTACCTCTACTGCCTTCTTCTCAGCAATAATTATCATCCCCTTAATATGCTTTACTCTTTGAGGATGGAACTGCATCTTTATTTATGATCCATATTACTACTACTGTTTGTTCATCATCAAAGACAGAAGAACCATTCTCTTGGACACTGTAATAAATGGGACAGATTGGTTTGTTTACCCTCATTTATTGCATGCTTCATAACGGTCATCCCTTTCTGCACCCCCTCTGTATTGGACCTGAACAGTACTCTGGAGACTGAGCTATCCTCTTGCATGCTACAGTCAGTCATATCCCGGAAAATCTTCTCCTTTTCCTCCAGCAGCGCTAGGATTTGCTGATCTTTCTGCTGAAGCTGTTCTGTGGGTGAACAGAAAAACACACATTTAAAAGAGAAAACAATGCTACCCTAAGGAAACTGAATAATTCCTGTGACACATGCCCCATCGTGTGGTAAATCAAAGAACAGCAGGAATTGTGTGCGGCTTACAATCGGAATAGCTACATTTAGGCCTTGCAAAGTTGTTGTGATCATGTTGGTCCCAAGGTATTAGACTGCATACAGAGTCTATAAGCAGGCTGGGAAGACTTTGATTTTTATTTTTTATCATTTTGATGGATAACAGCAATATTTATTTTTAAGCATTTTTTCTATGTTCCTCAATTTAAATTTGTACAGTTGCAGGAAATTAGGAGTTTTATGCATTTCCCCCCATTTTTATTGATTTTCACTGTTATAGAAAATTACTGAAGGGCTGCGCGTCAGATAGTAGAGAGTGTCACAGAATTTGACACTAAGGGTGTGTCTAGACTACAGGGTTTTGTCAACAAAACTATATCAGCATCTACACTACCGCTGCGTTCTGACGCCTGCAATGCGACAGAACACGGCAGTTTTGTCGACAGCGGTAAAGCTTGTTTTATGAAGAACAACACCTTTTTTTGACAGAGTTCTGTCGAAAAAAGGCGCTATTGCATCCACACTGTGCTTTTTCAAAAGAGAGCGTCTGCACTCTCTTTCAAAAAAGCGGCTTACTTTTTTGACAGAAGTGGTTGTAGTCCAGACGCTCTTTTTCGACAGAGGCTTTGTCTACAGTATCTGTCGACAAAGCCTCTGTTGAAAAAAGCCTGTAGTCTAGACGTACCCTAAATGATGAGATTCTAAACACTGACGCTTTATACCTATTGAAGCACAAATTTTCAGCATCACATGTCAAAAATATGCAAAGTAAGTATCTTCATATCCAATTCTAAGTTCACAAGCAGCACTTTTCTTACTTCACCTACCTGCAGACTTAGATTATTATTGATTGAGACTTTTTTGGTGCGCATACAGTGAAATTGACATTCATCAACATGTACTGACAAAAAGAAATAGCCCTTGCAAGCCTAGACATATGCTGTCATAAAGAACTGGCTCCTGGAGTCAAACTTTGTTTCTCCAAATGAAGTTGGGGGCATAAAAGTAATGCAGATTGATGAGGTGTCACTCACAGAGATGCATTTGAAACACATTAGGGGATAGTGGGATCATAACCTCATTTCAGACCTTTCAGATTTAGACAAAGTGTAACTTATTGGTATCTCTAAGCAGTAAATACTAGAGTCAATCACCAGTTAAATATAACATTGAAAACTGTTTAGAGCTAATGCTCTTAATGAAATATTTCAGAGTCTCCCAAGAGCTAGGGTTCTCCATAGTATTGCATTCCTAGTACACAGGCTTCTCAAGGCTCCTTAGTTTTCAATACAAATCATAGACACGAGGGTGCACAGACTGTAGGATAAAAGTCTTAGAAGATCACAGCACTTCCCAGGTAATCGTAAGTCACTTGGCCTGTGAGCTTTTTAACATCTCAGACCTGAGGGGAGGCTACATGAAGGTGAAAACTTAGGGAGGCAGTAGGCACAGTCCTCCTCTTTGTGGTAGCAAGGCACTCACTTCCACTCACAGGCAGGAGGAGTACTCGCATTAATCCAGGGTGGGGCTCCCAGATTCTCTCTGCCCTGCTTGTTGCCTTTACTTTGCATTTAAATACACACCACAGCGCCTGGGCTGCTATTCCAACCAGCAAGCAGAGTTTCCATAGCTACATTGGGGCACTGGGTATCTCAGAAGTAAGGTCAGCCCAACAGAGCTCTGTCCCAGACTCAAGGCTCCTGCTTCAAAACCACCTCCCTCATCCTGGGGCAATATGTGTCGAGTAGCAGGAAACAGCTATCCCGTAACAGTGCTCTCACTTCAATGGCACCTTCCCTTTTACAGTGCAGGAGAGTAACTGTGCTAGGGATACTTGCAAAGCCACATATCTTCTTGATCCCGGACGCAGCAGAGAAAACAGTCCTTGATGGCAAGGGCACTGTCTCGGGAGAGCAGGGGTGAGGAGGCAGGAGCCGTGCTTGCTTTTCTACCCATTCCTCTGACGATAAGGGAGTGAGGGGAAAGTACTTGGATTCCATGAATTACTCCTCTGCTCCCCACCCCACCCCAGCCAGGAGAGGCATGCATGGAATTCAAGTACTTTCCCCTTATCGTCAGAGGGACAGGAAGAAATGCAAGCCGCATCCCGGTATGCACAGCTGCTATCCCCCATGCTCTCCTGAAACAGTGCCCTTGCTTAATGACTGTATTTACTCCCCCTACCACAATCAGAACATCCTGCATGTGGGGGCCAGTCTTCTAGTGAGGAGGACTCTTTGAAGAAACAATGAACCTAGCCCCAAGTCCTGGCTGGTGGGGATTTCAACAGCAGCAATCTCAGCTGGGTTGTAAATGTAGGGGTTAAGAGATTGGGACCTGAACCCTAATCCTCTCCCAAATATCTTGTCACTTCTAGACCATGCGGGCCCAGACCCAAATTTAATTTTCTTCACAGCTGAATGTCACTAGTAAAAAAACTCCCAAGAACTATTAAAGGCAAAAGAGAAATAGGGTGCCTGACCTATCAATTATCGGCCCGTGCCTCACATGTACTCTACCAGTGTTACAAGACAACCTTTTTTGGAGGCACTATTGGAGGCCATTGCCCCATGAGAAGTCATCTCCCTGTACAAAAGGAAGGGGTGTTGTTTCACTTCATGTGCAGTTCTGTTTTAGTTCCAGTGAGGAGAGGTGAACTCATTGTGACAAATTTCAAGCCTAGCTGAAAATTGAGGGTTCTAGATTTGGACTTTGGAGGTTCCAAGCTCTCATCGTTACTGGTACCTGCTAGCTTTACAACCCACAACACACTGACTTGCAAACAAAGATTATGTTTGCTAAGTACAGGCCTCTATCTTCATTGAAAAATCATAGTGCAAGTCAGGCATGAAAAAGTTTGACAAGACAGTATTACATTTTCAAAACTTCACCCAACTATTCTGAGTCTGAGCAACCTTACCTTTTAATTCTCTGGCTTTGGTGTCCAACACTCTCTTTTCTAGTTCTGATTCACTAGGGATTCCTTCATCTTCATCTTTGTCCCTGCATGAGACACACGCCTCAATTACTACCACAAATGAGTATGAAAAAAACACCTAACCCACACAAATAGTACCTTAACTTACATGGTGTTAATTGTGTCTTGAATTATTTGTATCCAGCTATTACGCTCTTCCTTGGAGCTGGCATGGATTTCTACCATCTCTGGATCTTTCACTACTGTGGTGATGAGGAATAAACCCTTCTCCTCATGGGCCACTTCTCGTACTATCAGTTTCTTCAGAGAGATTACAGTGGATCTCTGGTCCTTCAGATGAGAAGAGATTGGAGAAAGAACAGACAAAATGATCCAGTGCTTAAAGATGGCAATAAGAAGTTCAAAAGCTTCTAATACCTGCAGTCACAACTCTTTCCAAACTTGGGAGCGCCGTCAGCAACTACAGGCTAAAAAGTAGTGCTAGCCTCACCCAACATGTATTTTCTAAGAATAATTTATTTCACTGTGCCCAGAATGCTGGTGTCACCTTCCACTATAAATTCAGGAAGAACTGTCTTTAGCTGTCCCTAAATACAATTCAAAATTGCCTTTGTGGTTTTCTTGACTGTCCACTGATCTCACATCCTGATGTTTATGCTGCCTGTTCCTGGACTCCTTATCTTCTCAGTATGGCTTGCTGGTCCCTGTTTCACTGGCATTGCCTTTGCTTTCCCTCCCTGGGAATCCTTGAATCACATCCTCTCCTCAGTTCCCACCAAAATCCTTCCTGTTCACTGTAGCTTAAAGCTGACTCCTGCTACAAAGGTTTGCTGAGACTGTACATCAAGGATTCCACAGAGGATTACATGTAGTGTGCTGTTAGAGCCCTTATAATATCTCTCTGTAATCTTTCCTGTAGCTTTAAAAGCTTTTCTTCCCACCTGTGGCATGCATAGTTCAATAGGCTCATGTGTAGCTGTCACAGAATCACAGGGTTTGGTTTCTGTACTTTTTTTGGGGGGAGGGGGGGAGCGGGAGTGCTTCAGCAGAGGTTTGCCAACATGACCAGTATGTGTGCCACCGCCAGCTGAAGGAGGAGGGAATGTCCTTCATTGGCAGCAGGGGGGCTGGAAACAAGACTAACAGAGAAAGTCTCCTTCCCAAAGCATGCATGAAAGATGCATCCCTGCCAGGCTTGTGGCTATTAACTGGTTTGGGGGCACTGGCTTTATTTTTTTTCCAACAGGTCAGCAAGTCTTAGTGACTATCGCTTTCATCTAGAACATGCTCCGAAAGCTCCTATTTGTGTTTACACTAACTGGCTCATGACAAACATGCTTCTGTAGCAGGGATGTAAAATCCCAATTTACCAGTTAACTGGTTAAACATTATGTTTAACCGGTCAACTGCTTAAACGAGGGGGGGGCCTGCTCCCTCCTGCCTGCTGTGGCTGGGCTGGAGTGGCCCCCCTGCCCACAGGTAGGGTCTGTTCCGTCCAAGGTGGAGTGCCCTCCTGCCCACAGCAAGCCTCACTGGACTGGAGCAGTCCCCTGCCCACAGTGGGCAAGGGACTGCTCCAGCCCCTGCTGGTTCACCGTAACCAGTAAACATCACCTAACGAGAGTGATGCTCACCGGTTAACCATTTGCATCCCTATTCTATAGCATACTGCATTATGAGCTCTTCGAACTTTATTGCAGCAGGAGGCTTTTGTTCCTCTGCTTTTTAGATTGATATATTAGGTCTGTTATTTCTGCTGGAATTCATTTGTACACAGTTCACGTTTTTCCCTCCTAAGCGAGCAGGATTTGCAGAGGCTGATGAAAAATAAATGTATCCAATGACAGGCTTATTTTCAGAGCCAATTACCAAATGTTCCAAATCACTGTAGAAATAGCAAGTCGGGAGGAGGATATAAGACATGTTTCCAATAGAAAATAATGGAGTCTGCTGCAGAAACAAAACTGTTACATGCAAAGTGATCTGTCCAATAAAAACGAAGGAATGTGGCAGGCAGTGACATGCTTTCATTGCTAAATTCACACCAAGGATTGCATATGTAAAAGAAAGGAAGAGAAAACACCAAAGCCTTACCAGTGATGCAAAGACATACTTCTGGTCCTTCTCCTGAAGGAATACCAGCGTGTCTGAGAGGAGGACAGCCAGGACCTCTATAACAGAGAAAAAACACCTAGGTTTTACATCAAATATATGTCTATGTCAATCACTGCTTTCAGTACTTATCAATACCTTTTATTTACAAATGAGCTCCAGGTGAGCATCAGAGGGATATTCAGGCTACTGAGGAACCTGCTGGGCTGCTGGCTGGGAGCTGCCCAGGTGAGCACTTCCAGGTTCTTCCCCATCCTGCACCCTTACCCCATGTAACCCAAACCCTCTGCACTCTCGCTCCTGCACCCATACTCTCTCCCAGGTCACAACCCCCTCCCAGACCTTGCAACCAAATCCCCTAGGCCCAGTCACAAGCCACATCTCTGCATCCCCTCCTACCCCCCCCCCCCCCGGACACAACCCATCCCAGATCCTGCACTTATCCTACAGATCAGAATCCTCTCCTGCACCCATACCCCCACCCAAACCCTGCACCCCCTTCTGCACTCCTATCTCTTTCCCCCAGTCACAATCCCTTCTTTCACCTAAACTACCTCCCAGATTCCTCCTCCCAGATTCCCCCACCTGTACCTCAATCCCTTAACCCAAGGTCCTTTCTGCACTCAACTTCCATCATAGACCCTGCACCTCCTCCATTAATATAATGGAAGAGGGTGGCCCTTGCTCACCAGTCTTGGAATGCCCCCCTATCAAAATTATTGCCCACCAGGTTAACCAGTGACATCCCTAATATACATATAGGCATCTCTGCCAAACTAAAGTTTCCACTTCATGCACCTGATGAAGTGCGCTCCAGCCCTCAAAAGCTTATGCTGAAATAAAATGGTTCATTTTTAAGGTGCCATAGTATTCTTCATACCTCAATAGCGACTCCTCCAGGCAAAGTAAAATCAGCTCTTAAAGGAGTCAGATGGGCTCATATCTAGACCCTCTGCTGGAATGTTCTTATCCAAACTACAAGCCCTCTAAAAGTCATGGAAGACTGGGGAAGTGGAAGCAATGAATGTTGGCTGAACATACACCCTATTCATTCTCACAATATTTCTATCCTCAGGCAAAATATCAGATTGGTTTTATTGCTCTCCTCTCATGAGTGGTGCAATTTATCTTGTAACAACATTTGTCAGCTGCAATTTCTTCCCCAGGCATTTTAACTGCAACAGCTGATGTTGATTCTGCCCACAGATGTATATGGCTCTCTCCGAATTCCCTTGGAAACCAAATGGGTGTGCTTCAGAGGGGAGACGGACTCAAGTAGAAGAAAAGAAAGAAATGCAAAGAAGATGAATATAGAGAATTCTGAATCAGAGCAGGGATATTCCCCCAAAATACACATGCCACCTTCTAAGTTGCCGCATGATATATCACAAGGTTCTTCGTAAGTAATCAGCGAGATGCCCCACCCAAGCCCCACTGCACAATGAGTTTCTGTGTATATACTACGAGGCCTCATGACTTGCAGATGAGGTAAACTCAAAAGTTAACTGATCCCCTGTGTAATTCCTTCCATTCGTTTTGGAGGAACAAAATCCCTTTCAGATCAAATACGAACCAAGCTTTTGCCATAGCCTCAAACCAAATTCAAACCGCGTTTGAGGTTTGTAAAATGTCCTGGTGAGATTTATTTTACTTTGGCTTGTTTTTGTTTCCAACAGCAACTTCTGCTTTTGGAGCAAAGGAGGAAAGACCAAAATACTTCAAGGAAAGCTATTCCTGTGTTACTCCTGGCTCCAGTTCCAAATCTCAGAAGTTAGGAAAAGCAGGTTCTAAATTTTTGGATGGTTTCCCATCTGGAAATTCTGACTCATCTTTACTGTAGCGTTCTAGCTATGGGCTCCAGTCGTGGGACCCATTATTTCTCTAGGAAATGCAGAATATAACCTATACTAACAGAGAGATTCCCATGATAGTGCAACCCACCTGCCTAACAGGGAGCTAAATCTTTAAGGACAGGTCTACACTAGAGCTGTCAGCTCTGCTTAAGGTACTCAACCCCAGCTATGCAAAATATGTAGATGGAGTCAGCTTACCTTAAGCTGAGCCTTAGTGATGTCCACACTGCAGGAAGCTGATAGAAGCAAATGCCCCCATCGGCTTCCCTGACTCTTTGAAAAGGAGGCGTACCAGAAGTTGGTGGGAGCTGCCTCAGTGTTTGATTTACAGGTCTATACTAGACCTGCTAAATCAAATGCCAGAAGGTAGACCTCTAGAGCGTCAATCTTCCAGTAAGTTTAGATGTGCCCTAAGACATCTATTGGGGGTTGGTAGGAACGAGTTGCCTCTGGGTCACCGCTGCTAAGCAGATGCACAATTAGCTGCTCTCCAGATTCGGAAGTTTCTGGAATTGGATGTGGTGGTTTTGAGTTTGCTCAATAGGTTTCCTGATGCTGGATTTGGCTTTTTGCAAAGCAGCTACCCTGACTACATGCCCTCATAAAGCCCACGTGTACTGTGTAGGTTGAGAAGCTGAGCCCCATGAGCAGAAAGCAGGCTGTTTTTTCTCACTCTGAAACATCTTGCAAAAGATTGGTGGCATTGTTCGCCCATCAGGGAAGCTCTGGCAGCATTAAATATAGAGGGAGGAAAATGGGAGGGAAACTGTATACTCGGAATGCTGTTTAAACTAAAACAGTTTGGCTAAAATTAAACTGTATCAAAACAGTATGATTCACCAACTTTTATTTAAATGTGATGAGGAAAGAGTTATTTATATTTACTAAACTCTGGACACGTATATACTACGCAGAAGATCAATTCTGCTGCAGTCAGTCTTCTGGGGTTCGATTTAGCAGGTCTAATATAGACCTGCTAAATCGAACTCAGAGGGTGCCCCCACTGGCACTGGTATTCCTGCTCCTCTCAAGGAGTAAGGGCAGCCAATGGGAGCATTTGCTGCTATCAGCCTCCTGCTGTGTGAATGGTGCAGAAACACGATGTAAGAAATGACGACTCCAGCTACGTCATTTACATAGCTGGAGTTAAATATCTTACTTGGATCTTCCGATGTAGTATAGACCAGGCCTCGGTTTTGTGTTATCTTGTAACAGGATTTTTTTTTAAATCTATAAACAGAACTGATTGGTGAATTGGTTAGCTGACTAGGAGAGGGATTTCGGCAGAGGAGGAGGAACAGCAGACAAGTCTGCCTAGCTAGCTTCTGAAGATAATAGTATGCAGCTTGGAGAGTCAGTAAGTTTGGCCCACCCATTGACCATAATGTGCGTGTTACAGAGAATATAGCACTTGCAGGGACTTCAGGGAAACAGACAAGGCAATAATGGTTTGGAGTAGTGGCCTCAGAAATCTCAGAGCAAAAGACTGCGGACAACCAATGTGAAGACTTACTTCAGTGTAATAGACAATGCAATGCTGGGTCTGCTTAGCAACTCCAGGGAACTTTCAAGTCATAGAAACATAGTGCTGCTACTAGGCAGCAAAACCGGGAAGTGCAATGGCTGCAATTCAGAGTGTGTATTTCACAGAGTCTATGGATGTGTATAAAACCACAGTGTACAAACATGAATCCCAGATCTCTGTGTTCATTCACATGGCCAAGCGATTCAGATGGCTAATCAGATTTCTGAGTTAGCTATGGTGCCACCCCTCTGCAAACCCTCAGTGCACGCCCACCGACAGGTGTGTGAGGGCAAAAGGGGCAGTTGCCCTGGGGCCTGGTGATTCAAAAGGGCCCGGGGCTTCTGGTAATTCCTACCACTACTGCAGGAGCAATGGCACCTGGAGCCCCGGTCCTTTAAATCACCACCAGAGTGCAGCAGATCCCTCTCAAGGCTGGCTGGGGACAGTGCAGCACGCTCCAGGTAGCGTTGAGGACCGGTTGCACCACATCTGCCCCTTCTGTCCTAGGCCCCACCCCTTCCAGGAGTAGGGAGCTCCCCCAAAGGGCCTGGCAAGTCTGTAGGCCCCCCCTACCTCAGTGTACAACTGTGGATCACTGTTCACACCAGCAATAGCACTATCGTGTTCTGCTGCTTTCTTCATTTTACTCTTCATGGCCAATTATTTTCGTCTGGATCCCAAGTCTCCTGAGAAGGTGCCCATTGGAAAAATGGGGTTGGCTCTATCATGAGTTGAGGAGTCAGTGGAGCCCAGAAGACAGTGAGCAAGGTTTCCCTTCCCTGGGGGGTGGGGGGAATTCACCATCAAACCCTGACTCAGCTCGCTGGGCAAAGTCTGGAAGGTAAGTAAGCAAGCAGAGTCATGGTGAGCAGTAAGGGAATATGAGAAATATTTGTGGCAATAACCTATGGTGTTATTAGGTGCACAGGTTTTCATGATTTTTACTTTGACTGCTCCTTTCCCAAAACAGAAAAATCAATGACATAATATGAATAATACATGGGCCAGCCTTTTCAGAAGAAACTCCATGTGAGGGGCAGAGCAACACCAAGCCACAGTAAAGAGAATGAGGTTGCAGGTCCATGATGGATGAGCCTGGCATCATCCAGAGACAGAGGGTACATCTTTTAGGTGCATGGTCTGTTGGATTTGCTCACCTTTCAGTCTCCCAGCTGTGTTTTTCAGTGACACAGGCCCATCTCGGATGAGTTTCCTTCGTCTCAAGTCCTCTCTGGCAAACATCTGTCCACTCTTCATCCTCATGATGGACTTGCTGTCCGTCCGCGTATAAATCTCAGAAAGGCGTGTTTTCTTTTCATAGTTGCTGACCTTGCTATTGACCGCAGCAATCACGTCTTTCACCAGGTTTAGTGACTGGGTCAAGTCTTGATGTTCCACTTCATTTTCTTAAGGAGTGAGAAAGAGATTTCAGTTGCAGCGCAAGCGCACCCTTTATTTGTGAATATGCAGAGCCTAAAGTTTTACGTCTCCCCTTTCCAGTCCTGCAAGTGGGGCCGGGATGCCATCCCGGAAAGACATTTATAGCCAGGACGGTGAACTGCCTGACGGCCATCCCCACTGACTACCGCGTTTTTGTGAACAGGCCTGGGAGCCCTACGGTAGCTACAGGAGCTGTTGGGAAAGGAGAACTGCCAGCCCTGCTGCCCCAGCCCAGTACACGCAGGCATGGTAGCTCCGTGGAGGGGCAGGGGCCATGGCCGGAAGCTCTGCTCCTTTCCCTGCAGAGAAGGGCAGTGAGAAAAGGAGCAGAATTCCCAGCCCCGCCCCCAGCATGTGTGTGTGGCAGGTTGGGGCTCCTGGCGGTTCTGCTCCTTTCCCTAATGGGGGGAGGGCGGAAATGGAGAAACGTGCAGAACTTCGCCCTCCCTCCCCAGCCCTGTACACAGATGGGACAGCTCGCTGGAGGGCTAGGGAATGGGGCTGGCAGTTCTGCTTTCCCTGCTAGGAGCCGCAGTGGGGTACCGGTAAGATATTTTGTGTACTTGCACCACTGCCTCTTTGCCTTACCACTGAGTCATCAAACACGACCGCATGCTGATGCACTAACGCTAAATACCTTCCTACGACAAGTTTCATTTAGAAGAAATGAAGTTTGTCACAAGCTTTAAATACACACCTATAGATTAAAGGGGAACCAAAGGAAATCCACTCTGCACAAGCTATAGTAGGGTAAATAAAGACCACATTTTCAGCTTCTGCAAGTGCATGTCTACCTGACTGCATGTAAAAAAAAAATTGGAATGCATCCATCTGGCATGTGTCCACAGCTGTTTATATGGGCAAATCAGGTACAGCCATTTTTGAATACCAGACTCAATAAGGAACAATCAGTGAAGTTGCAATGAACATTTTAAGAGTCTGGATTAATGGTCCACCCTGGTAGTGGCAAAATTCCCATCTGCTTGGCTCCTGATGAAGTGACACATTTGTGAAATTGTCAGATCCAGAAGCCTTCAGTCACACGTCTCTAAACCACGCTAATGGGACAGACAACTATGTATGAGGACCATAATGGCCAACAAGATAGTCCCCTGTGAACTTTTTACTTTGTAAAAAAATTTTAAAAAAGGGAAAACTTAAAAAAAAAAGGTATGAATTACAGGACTTGATGATGATAAAGACACAGTGGATGGTCTCTGTCATTCCTTGGCTAATCTGGAATGTCAGCTGTTGTATCTTTAGGATTCACATCTGCTGATAAACTGAAACAGAAACCTCTACATCACTCTCCAGAGGTTTTCGTGGGTGAAATAATAAAGAAACTACTGGTCGAGCTTACGATATCTTAAATGGGATGACACAGATAAACCATTCCTCATCCTCACCTAATAAAGGGCTTCCACAGAGATTAAACATAGTGCACTATAGCAGAAAGCAGGCTAGATTAAACTGTAAACTGAGCCTTTTTGCTCTCTAAGTGAGAGACTGAGAGAAACCAGGAGCACAGCTGACATATCCTATGCAAGCCCTTCTCACGTGTTTCTGCAATTCCTAACTTCTGATCCCTTCTGGCGCTAAGATTCTGTGGCCACTCCTGATGGGTTAATCGTGCAGGCTCAGAAAGGTGTTTATGTGACACAGAGAAATAAGCCAGAGAGTTGATTGAAGACCTATCACCTCCAACCACTTAATCATAAATCACCTATGAAGAGCATATTCAAAGCCAAGTTCTCTGAATACCGTATGTAAAGTATGGTAATGTAGGATTCCTGGGATGGAAGAAAGGTTCAAAGGAAGAACGTGAATCTTCTTGGAGCTCTGAGAATCTTATTTTTCCTTATTTTGCAATACCCTTTCCCCTAGGCTTGGTATTGCAGTCATGAGCCAAAGTGGACAAAGTAGAGACTTTGGAGTCTGTGCATGTTGCTCCATAACTAGCTAGAGATTGCTGAAGTGATGAGACGTCACTTGGTGTGTCACTTCTACAGGGGCTACGTGCTGTATCTTTGCAGCACCCTCAAGCCTATGCAGCTTGAGGATGGAAACCCTGAAAGAAGGTATGAAACCCAGGTCCCTACTTATGGCAGTGGTGGCTTTAAGAACTGGGTTGGCTGGCTGGTTCTGAGTTGGGCTGTTTAAAGTCCCGGAGAAAGATACAGAGGAAACAAACATGCTTAGGAAAAGGAACAGGCACTACCTTTGGTATACTGTAAGATTCTTTGCAATAGCACGGGATATTTGGTGATCCTTTGAGTTACTAGTAAGATGCACTCAGGAATCCCCAGGCGCCTCACCACTGCACTGCTCATTTTTTTCTTAAAAAAAAAAGACAAGACATAAGTTAAAATGCTGCCAATGAAGCGCTCTCTGAGACATGCCAATGTATAGCAACAAGTCCTCCACCAATTCCAACCTTGATGAATGCCTGAAACCGCTTCTCTTTTGACTGCAGGTCTTTGAAATAATTTACAGCCTCGTTGTGGTGCCCACAGAATTTGCCGTAAGTTTTCTTCATTCGCTCCCCGTTCTCACCGGAAAACTGCAAGACATGAACAAGCTCATAAGCCCCCGCTGAGTGTTTAGAATCAATCACTTTTGGGATCACCCACCATCAGACACTGAAAAGGACGCAACACAGTCAGTTCAAACGTTGCCCAAAAGGTAGCTTTCAAAAAATGTGAAGCTATGGAATTTTAAGGATGGAGACTAGGCATTGTACAGGGTGAGACACCCTTCCACAAAGAGCTTGGAGCCACAGAGGTGTAAAGTGGCTTCCCCAGGTCACAGAGCAGCAAAGCCAGGATACAGAATCCAGATTCCCTGTTTTCCTGCTCAGTGTTCTACCTTACAGGTCATACTGTAACCAGTGCTGATACTTTTCTGCCCATGCAGCATAAAAAACCAAAACTGACATCAAACCTTCTTCCTGAAAATCTTAAAGTACTGTACAAAGATGGACAGCCATCTCTAAGGCACAAAGAATATATCTATGCAGGGAAGAAATACCTGTGGATGGTCCCATGCCATCCAACTGGCTTGTGGTACTGTCTCATTGCCGTGTTGATTTCTGGGCTTGGGCAGGAGTACAAATTCTGCCCCCCCCCCACACTTTCCCCACAGTATCCTAGAACCTGGATTTGGGCTGGAGCCCAGAAGTCTACACGGCAATGAAACAACCCCGCAGCCTGAGCCTCATGAGTTGGAGTCAGCTGGCACAGGCCAGACATGGGTGATGCATCTCACTTTAGGTCACCAATAGGATAGTGTAAGAGCAGGTCTGCACTACAGAATGACTTCAGTAGAAATAACTATGTCTCTCAGGGGTGTGAAAAATCCATACCCCAGAATAGTGTAGTTAGATTGACGTAAGCACTGATGCAGAAAGCATTATGTCAGTGGGAGAGCATCTCCTACTAGTGCAGCTATCGCCTCTTTGCTCTGGTGAATTAACATAGAGCATCTTCGTTAAAGCAGCACACCTGCACCAACGCAGCATTTTAAGTGTAGACTGGCCCTAGGAGAGGTCATTGCAATTCAGGAGTCCCTGGCTTGCAGTCTTGTGCTCAGAACATACCACTCACCTGATTCACCAAGATGTCTCCTATCCGTCTGATAACAAAGTTCTTCTCACTCTTGTTCACCAGGGACTCTTTCTTCCTCTCCAGAATCCGCTGGTAGAACTGGCTGTGGATGTTCAGCAAGTCATCCAGGCAAGGAAAGACCTTTTCCACCATTTGCTGTTCGAACTGCAGTTCCTGCATCATCCCCCTGCTGTATACATCACTCATGATCTTCAGAGTGCGGACGTGATGCATCTCTGTCTGCATCAACTCTGTATGAGACAAGGACAGATCCAACTCAGGAAGCATATGGTTCATTATTACTATCCTCCAGGACAGAGCGCTGTATCAACCCAGAGTACTCGGCATTGCTAAGCCAAGGACAGGCACTCAACAAATCTAGTTAGCAGGGCTCATAGGAGCTAACTTAGACCACGTCTCCTCTTGCTGCTCCAGAGACTGATCTTCAGGCAATCGATTTAGCGGGTCTAGTGAAGACCCACCAAAATGAATGCTGAAGGCACCACCATTCGGTGTCACTACGCCTCCCAGTTGTGAGGAGTTAGGGAAGCAGATGGAAGCATTTGCTCCTGTCGACCTCCCACTGTGAAGATGGCGCCAAGCTCAGCTTAAGATATGTTGACTTCAGTTACGTTATTTACATAGATGGAGCTATGTACCTTAATCTGACCTATATTAGACCTGGCCTTAACGTAATGAATTACTGTGGGCTTGTAATTCCCCATTCTGACGTACGTGTGTGTGTGTGTGTGTGTGTGTTATGTGCACTAATGTCACTGGGATATATCCACCATTTTGAGCTCCCTAATACCATGTGCACTGGTTTCATTCTTTTCTTACCTCTTCATAGTTAGTAGTTTGATTATCAATGGGAAAACAATTTATTTCTTTTCAAAGTGCGTGTTAGGGCACGGCCTGGGGGTGGCTCATCCTCCCCATACTGTTGTTTCGGCCTGCTGTTACTGCGAGAATACTGGTCTCTAAATTGTGGCGCTTGCTCACTAACAAGGTGTGGAATGTTAGGGAGGAGGCGAAGTGGTTCCTGGGTCAGCCCCATGGGGGGGTGGGAATGGGTGAATGCTATCCCATCCTGCTCCGGCCCCAGTTCCAGCTGCAGCCCTACTCTTAGCTCCAGCCCTGGCGTTGGCCCAGCCACAACTCCACTCAACTTGGCTGTGGCTCTGCTCACAACCACACACCTGACCCCAGCCTCAGCTCCTCCCAATGGCAGGTGTGTAGGGTGAAGGGGGGCAGAAGTATGTGTGAGGTAAAACATTTGCAGACCAACATGCTGGAGTCTGAGGCTATGTCTACACTCGCGGCTTCTTGCGCAAGAACATCTTGTGCAAGTGTTCTTGTGCAAGAACTCTTGCGTAAGAAAACGTCCACACTGCCATGTGTACGCTGTGCTTTTGCGCAAGAGCACCCATGGCAGTGTGGACGCTTTCTTGCGCAAGAAAGCTCTGATGGCCATTTTAGCCATAGGGATTTCTTGTGCAAGAAATCCCTGCTGAGCATCCACACTGCCCTCTTGCGCAAGAGCTCCTGCGCAAGAGGGCTTACACCTGTCAAAAAAGAGCATAGCTCTTACGCAAGGAGCCCCCTCTTACCACACCGCACTGTAAATTTACTTGCGCAAGAGCAGGCGGGCAGTGTGGATGCTCTGCAGATTCTTGCGCAAGAACAGCTGTACTTGTGCAAGAAGCCGCGAATGTAGACATAGCCTTAGTGTAGGAGGACAGATACCAATACCAAAACACTATGGGTGTGTCTAGACTACATGCCTCCTTCGACGGAGGCATGTAGATTAGCCAGATCGGAAGAGGGAAATGAAGCCGCGATTAAAATAATCGCGGCTTCATTTAAATTTAAATGGCTGCCCCGATCTGCCGATCAGCTGTTTGTCGGCAGATCGGGGCAGTCTGGACGCGACGCGCCGACAAAGAAGCCTTTCTTCATCGGCACAGGTAAGCCTCGTGAAACCAGGTTTACCTGTGCTGATGAAGAAAGGCTTCTTTGTCGGCGCATCGCGTCCAGGCTGCCCCGATCTGCCGACAAACAGCTGATCGGCAGATCGGGGCAGCCATTTAAATTTAAATGAAGCCGCGATTATTTTAATCGCGGCTTCATTTCCCTCTTCCGATCTGGCTAATCTACATGCCTCCGTCGAAGGAGGCATGTAGTCTAGACACACCCTATGCTGCTCCTTCTCAATGTGGTGATTTTGTGTAGCACAAGAGACCTCTTGTATCAAGGGGCAGAAGATGCGAATACAAGTAATTTACACTGTACTCATGGATAGCTGCATATAAACGTCATCACGAGACAAAATAGGAGAGACAGTTTTTTTTTAATGGTGTACGGTTAAGTGAAATCCAGGATTCCAAAGATTACTATGATGGCAGCGGGGGTCTTCAATTCCAGCAAACACTAAGAGTGAAATTCTGGCCTCAGTGAAGTCAGTGACAAGCTATTTTTGAACAAGTTTCCAAATTAGTCACCAACAAAATAGATGAACAGACAGACCATCCAAAGCTAGAGGTTTCTAGAAATGAAACTGGATCACTTTAACCAAAAAACATCTCACCATATAGGACATCCTGCCGTTTGACAACATTTTCCTTTTGCTGCCGCAAAAACTTGCTGTCTACTACTTGACTCCAGGATTCTGCCTCCAGCTGCTTGGAGTCCATCTCAAAGTCCCCCATGAGCTGTCCTTCATTCATATCTGCACCTGCATAAAAGCAGCGTAAACAAATATCTGTTCCCATTTGAAATTCCCATTGCTATTCTACACATTTGGGCTTTGTTCTGAATGTCCCAAACATCATATCTGCTTTCTTTTATTGACATGGACGTGATTGTATGGAATTTTTATGGGTTAAGTACCAAACGATGCAAGCTTTTATAGGTTATTTACTAGTTGCACTAAAGTCCAAAATTACCATGTAATCTGAACTCTGGCTTACAAAACAAGCAAGAACATGGTAACAGTATGGTAATTAATATGCAATTTGTTCTTCTTTGTTTACTTCAATAAATTAACAGAAATGTTACATAGAGCTTTGCAAAAGCTATTTTCAAGTTTAGAAAACAATAGCTTGACATGCCTGGAACTGAAGATTATGTATAGCAGCAGCACTTTTTAGGCAGAAATTGTTCATTTGTTGCCTCTACCCAACATGTGAAAATTCATGGCTGTTGGGAAATTTCTCTCTCGCCATGTTCCCTATTCAGTTCCTAATGCATTAAAATCATTTTCTACTTTTCAGGTCAGTGTCGGCTAAGATACAAAATGTTTAAGGAATATATTTATCTCAGAGCACCCCTTGATTAAAAAATAACATTGCTGTACCTGCAATTGTGAATTTAACCAAAACATTAAAAAATATTTTGAACCTGCCAATATCGAAAAAGTAAAATGTATAGGGATGTGCAGATGAACAAATAGATTACAAAATAGACAAAGGATCAAAGACGGGGAGGAAGAGTGTACCTCTGAGCTTTAAACACAGCCCACATAACTCAAATGTAAATGAAACCCTTCATGCATTTTCTCTTACTCAAAATATGCTAAAATGCTCTAGCCTATAAAGAAATAGGGCCCTTGCTTTCTTGTCTTTCTTTATACTTTCTCTTATCTAAATAAGCTGAAATTCTCCAGTAAAGAAAACAAATCTGATGTCAAAACACTTTTAAAGGATTTAGTGTTTCTAAAAATCAATGTTGAGACCATCCATTTGCTGGGGATGTTTCTGTGTTTGTACAAATACATTGGGATCTCTTACCCTCATCAGTTAGCGACTCCGTGGATTCATTCACCCGGCTGATTTTATGTAAAGAGTCAGTTGACTGTGAGAGGAATTTCCAAGTATGTATTATATTTTCATCGACAACTCTGCAGAAAAAAGGAAATGCTGAACCCTACTCAAGATTCCAACACTCAAACCAATCACTTTCTCAAATACACATAACAAATACAGGTTGGACCTCCTTGGTCTGGCTCCCTCGGGATCTGAGTGGCCCCAAAAGAGGGAGATTGCCAGACCAGGCGAGGTCAAGACTTCAGCTCTTCCTGGGCTCCTCTCCTGACCACCGGCCCGGCCAGTGCACTGCCCCTAGCTGTTGGCAGGGATCCACTCCAGGCTGCTGCCCCGCTCCAGTCTGTGGAGTTCCTTTCCCTCGGCTGGTGGGGTTTCCTGCCCTCAGATGGCAGCAGCTTCACTCTTTGGGCCATAGGGTCTCTCTGCCTGCACGGGCTACCTAACCCCAGCCACAGGGGCCTCCCTGCCCATGCCCAACAGTAGATCCATGCCCCCAGCTGGCAAGGGCTATGTGTCCCCAGCCAATGGCAGCTCCGTGTCCCTGGCCAATGGCAGCTCCGTGTCCCTGGCCAGCAGGGGCTCTGTTCTCGGCTGGCAGGACTCCCTGCCCAGCCCTGTAATGGATGCCGACTGCTCGCTGCATTTCCTGCCACTAGGACACTGACCCTCCAGGCTGCCTGCCTGACTTAGCTCCTAACCGCTGGCAACCTCTTCGGCTGGGGCTCTCTGGTCTGGCGACATCCATGGTCCTGCCGGACCAGAGAATCCCGGATAACAGAGGTTCGACCTGTATAATTTTAAATAAAACTGAAAGTTGCACTAAATGTTGCTGATTATACACAGGAACTGTGTGACTGTATTTATGTATTTTTATAGCGTGCCAACAGCTACAAATTAGAGTCGAACAAATTGGATCTTCTAAATTTCTAGCTAAAATAGACATTTTGCTAAAACCCACACATAGGCTTACCCTGCAATGTTCTGTATTGAGACACTTTTTGAAAGTGTTGTGCTCTGCTGTGATCTCCTGTGATTGAGCACTGAGGTTATGGTGCTTTCATCAGGGGCAAGTATTGCAGACCGGGGGCGCTCCTTAGGTTGTGAGGCTGGAAAAAAAATGCCAGAGGTCTGTTAAGAAACAGCATCCAAACTCGTTGCTACAAATATTATGATAATTCAACCAAACATGGTTCTAACAACTAATTTTCTCTTTCTTTGGAAATAATCAGGGACAGATGTTCAGCAGGTATGAACAGTCATAGCTCCATTGAAATCTAATCTCATTCTGCCTTTCCTGGCTTGTTAACACAAGGCACATTCCTGAAATCCCTGCTCAGGACAACGCTCCCATGCACTCTAGCAGTTCTGCCTGAGTAAGACTTCAGAAGTAGTCCCCAGATACATCTGGAGCCTACACTGAACATGAACACAATTTATATTTGTTTGACCTGTCTGGTCAGTTTCAAACTCTTAAGACACAATATGTACAAATAACTTCTGCAGCAATCCATGAAAAAATGAACAAGATAAATGATCAGTCGTTACCTTCCGTGAGACTGTTCCGTTGTTCACTTGTGTTCCCGTGCAGGGGAAGGGTGACCCCAGCACCAAATGGAACAATGGGCTTTCCTAATGAAGGAAAGACCTTTGACCCCTCATTGTACTACCTGCTGGAATTGAGGTTTTGGGGGGATACACAAGCCCCAAAACACTCATGTAAATTTTATTACAGAATGACCAAAACAGTCGCTTACAGCAACTGGTCTAGGTGCTTTTAACACCTCCTTCAAGCTCTTGTCAACCTCAATTTTCCCTGGCCCCTTTAGGACTAAGTTTCTGACTATCCATCAGATCAGACAATGCAGAGAGAAAGACCCTCCAGTTACGTAGAAGGGCTTGGTCATCTCCACATCATCGCTAGCCCCTGCATCTCTCCCTCTTTTTTCCTTCCCTTGGTCAGCCTTCTTGAAAACATGGCCTCTTTCTTCCACAGCTTCTATCTATATCAGTGTTTCCCAAATGGTGTTCCGGGGAACCCTGGGGTTCCGCAAAATAAAAATAGGGGTTCCGCAAGAAAATTCCATTACAATAACATTTTATAATTTAAAAAATAATAATATTTAAGCATTTATGAATTTTATTGCAAACAATTTTCATTTGTAAAAGCGACGAGGAGTCCTGTGGCACCTTATAGACTAACTGAAGTGTAGGAGCATAAGCTTTCGTGGGCAAAGACCCACTTCGTCAGACCTGCATCTGACGAAGTGGGTCTTTGCCCACGAAAGCTTATGCTCCTACACTTCAGTTAGTCTATAAGGTGCCACAGGACTCCTCGTCGCTTTTGCAGACTCAGACTAACACGGCTACCCTTCTGATAATTTTCATTTGTGTTGATCTCATGACCTTGTTTAGCATTCGTTTATTATTATCCTTATTTGTGGTCTACTTTTTCAGTTCCATATATAAGACTCTTATTAGAGGCGCCACAAAATTCTTTCAAGTTTAAAAGGGTTCCATGGCTAACTAAAATTGGGAAACACTGATCTATATAAAGTTTTACTGATAGTATAGCACTGTACCAACCATTTGCACAACATGAGCAAAGCCTCTAAAATCCCAAACATTGCTCATCACATGCAATAGAATCACTTTATTCCTGTTTTCTAGAATGTTTATCTTTCACCATATTGAAATGTCAAACAGTTGAACACAATGATTAAAGATTATACTGAATACAATGAAAAATAGTAACTATTTGGGAACTACAACAGAAAAGAGGGAAGGGAAAGCTTCTTACTCTTGCTTCTCATAATTACTGTGGGTAATGAAGAGGTATCGTGTGCCTGAAGCATTCCTTTTTGTTGCTGAAAGAAAAAAAATAGGTTTAATTTTTTTTCTACTCTGACATAAAGGGCCGTGTTCATCCACTTATATTGTCTGACTGCAATTACTCAGTACCAACATTTTGAGTTCTTTCAGAACAGCTTATATCCCAGATACAGTGCTGAGGGGAATTTATAAGCAGCATTATCTTCAGCATGATGATAGAGAGAGAGCCATGTGGAGAAATATTTGCACCAAGTAGTAAAATAGGGAGTGAACCATCATCCTGATATTGCTAGATAGCTAATGTACTAAAACCAGAAGGATCACTGAGGGAACAGTATCCATAATTGTAGTGATTCTTTGTTAAATGTAACAATGTGCTCGGCATGGTGAACACAGTCCTGGCCTCAAATAGCTTCTGATTTAAAGACCAATGTGAAAGACTCGAATAACAAGAGCATGATGGCTTAGTAAACCAGGATGGGAAGGGGGCTCCCCAGGTATGGAGCAACCATGAATTCCAAGCAGAGGTGCTTTTCTATATTAACATACAACACCTGCATTAAAAGAATATTATGGTTGCAAAGTCTAGACCTTAAAAGAAATGCCAAAATTAAGGTTACCCTTGTGCCCCTGATTTGCCTCCATGGCACAAACGCATTATGCTGTAGTCTAATTACATGATCAGGTGAGGTTTTTTCTATAGGATCCATGCCTCATTCAGTGCACAGGACGGACAGTGCTCTAAGATGGGAAAACTATTTAGTATTTCATGGCAACCTCAGCCCTAACTCCCTGCTCCCACCACATCCAGGCCCAGCTCCTCTCCCTGCTGTACTCTGATGGGCCTCTTTTCCCTGCTGCCAGGGGAGTACAGGGAGCACAGGAGAGAGCATCTTCATGCTCTTGCTTCCTGTGCCCATTGCTGCAGCAGCCCCTGGCACCAGGAGGAGCAATAGCAGGGGAAGTCCAGTGCAGTTTTGGGCTGCAGAATGCTCAGCTGCTTAGTGAGGATGTTACATACTCTGGTCTCACAGAGGTACACAGGTCAAGGGGTGCTCCATTAATGAACCACTATTGAATATTTGGTTTATCCTCATGGTTCAGAGCATGGCTCCATGTTGCATTTGCTCCACACTGTTCAAACCCTTCTCTGTATACAGAATTAATCTCCTGACAGCCTCTTCAATGGTGCTCATTGCTGTAGCACCAGAGTGTTTCACAAATGTTAATTAGTTGACCTTTGCACACCCATGTGCTAATGTATTATTACTCTCAGCAGTGTGGTCGAGGGTAAATATGGGTAAACACCTCTGATTCGGGGAATATAGAGTGTTGGTTAGATTAGTTCACTCAATTCTATAATACTTTAAAGTGGGGATGAGGAATCTAAGGTCCAGAGTCCAGATATGGCCCCCGGCTTGTCTGGATCCAGCCCCCGAGACTCAAGGCTGGCTTTCCAGCCATCCCCATACAGCGATGGAGCACACAAAAGCTACTAGCCTTGGCCTCCCCTTGGCGCTGGTGTGCAAAGAGAATGTGGGGAGTGCCTTTTTCCTGCTCAGTCGGAAGCCACGTCAGAGAGGTTTTGTTTTTTGGGCGTTACAAGGAGAAGGGAGACAAAAATTATTCACTTGAACCTCTGATGATAAGACAAGAGGCAAGGAGCTTAAATTGCAGGAAGGGAAGTATAGGTTGGATCCAGAGCACAGACCTATCATTGGACTCACATGGTAATGCATAGCAGTAGCATGTTGGCATTCTTTATATAGGCCAGTTACTAACTGAAGAGGAGCAACCTCCTTCCCCTCTCCGTGTTCAGCTACAAGCCCTAGTCTTTGCTTCCCCCTTCCTCCACCACTTGTCCCTATCCCTGTCTTCGCTTGGCTATAAACAGACAGAACTGCATTTTACAAAACTTAGAATAGGATTTTTCCTATTCACATCAGCCTAGAGAAGCAGAATTAAGCTTCAATTTAGAGAAGTATCACAAATCTTAGGAAAGCTTAGGAAAATGATCCACCATAACATGGGATTCTGAAGTTCTGCACACCAGACTGGAAATTCCATTCCTGCACATATTGCAAAAGGTGTCTGCATGCTAAAATGCTTTAAAATAAACATCATGTCCAGCAGGCAACATGAAATCTCTCACCTTCATTTTGACTTTTGCACAGGATGCCAGACTCTCCTTACAGCCTTTGTGAACAATTGCATTGCAGTCTGTAAAGGGAAAAAACACATGAAAAGCCAGGTCAGAACTGCTCTTTGATTTCCTTTTACATTTCTTTGAGAGACCTTGGGGTAATTAGGGATTTTCACTTCCACTAATATACTAGAAGAGCAGGTCAAGATACTGCCAAATGTGATGCTTTCCATGATAACTCGACAGTGCAGGCAGTCCCCGGGTTACGTACAAGATAGGAACTGTAGGTTTGTTCTTAAGTTGAATTTGTATGCAAGTCGGAACTGGCATCCAGATTCAGCAGCTGCTGAAACTGACCAGCGGCTGACTACAGAAAGCCCAAGACAGAGTTGCTCTGCCCTGGGCTTCCTGGAATCAGCCGCTGATCAGTTTCAACAGCAGCTGAATTTGGACACCTGGGACAGAACAGCTGGGGCGCTGCTGGGTAGGTCCCCACAGCGCCGCACCTCAGCGCTGCGGGGACCAACTCGGCAGCACCCCAGCTGCTCTACCCCAGGTGTCCCCAAGTCAGCCGCTGCTGAAACTAATCAGCGGCTGATTCCAGGAAGCCTGGGGCAGAGCAACTCTGCCTCGGGCTTCCTGTAGTCAGCCGTTGGTCAGTTTCAGCAGTGGCTGACTTGGGGACGCCTGGGGCAGAGCAGCTGGGGTGCTGCCGGGTTGGTCCAATAGTGCCGAGGAGTGGTGCTGTGGGACCAACCCGGCAGCGCCCCAGCTGCTCTACCCCAGGCGTCATCAGCGAGAAAAGCCTGGTCTGCTGGGGGAGAGGGGGTGCACTAGCTGTGCCCCCCCCAGCAGACCAGGGAGACGGGGAGCAAAGCCTCGGAGAACTCTGGCAGTGGGACAGCCACGGTGCGTCTGGGCTGTCCTGCTGCCTGCGTGCTCCGCGGCTTTGCTCTGCGTCTCCCTGGTCTGCTGGGGGGAGCCCCCCCACAGCAGACCAGGGAGACGCGGAGCAGCTTTTCTCGCCCTGGAGGACGCGGGCGACGGGACCGCAGCGCATCTGGGCATCCCGCCGCTCGCATCCTCCGGGGCGAGAAAAGCCCCGTTCGTAATTGCGGATCCGACATAAGTCGGATCCGCGTAACTCGGGGACTGCCTGTATAATGAATATTAATAAGATTTCCCCGCAGCTTCAACTGATTAGGACTTCTGCTTAAACATCAATGGCCCCAAATTCCACAAAGATGTTTGTTATTCTTTAGATGAGACATAACGGGGTGAGAACAGGACCCACTTAACAACCAGGGACATGATTTAAGGTGTATGGCTTTACAGGCAGGCAGAAATAGGGGGATTGGTTATAACAGCAAAAGGTTCTCCTTCAACACAAATATCTTCTTAATTAGACCAAGAATAATGGGAAACCAGACGCATGAAATAACAGGGAAATAAATTTTGCCCAAGTGTGAAAAAGGATCATTCCTATATTTAATATCTTCCATCACTGTCACAGAGTCACCGAAGAAGGTACAGTAATAGGAATGTGAGTTAGGATACTGTATATGTGATTTAGATTCTTGTCCACTGAGACTGAACTCATCAGATCATTTCTTATTGGCTATTCCTGCATTCCAAGAGTAATAACCCTCAACTCACTGCTTAATACCAACTCGGCTTGCAGATGACCCAGCGACCTGGAGGTGAAAAAGCTCCACATCCCAGTCCGAATGCCTTGAGTCAGCCAATAACTCAGTGCATCAGATTTTGTCCTAATCATCCTAGAGATAAGCTGTCCATTATGACCAAGCTGTACTAAGGGGGCGCAAAAGGAGTTACGTGCCCATCACACACTGATTTATAATGGGATTTGGGATACTGATTCCCTGAAAATCCCCAGCCTAAAATTATTCAGGTGAAATTCAATTTAACTAGATCCAGCAAATATATTAGGTCACTTTTGCCTATTCAGAAAAATCCATTTTAAATAATTTAGTTTGCAAATATTTTAAAAGGCTTCTAATAAAGCCAGAAATAGAAAAACCCCTGAGTGAACAAATAAAAAACCCCAAATCATCATTAAATTCAGATATGTGGCTGTTAGATGAAAGGATGTGCATGAACGTTAAATGTGTCTTAGAGCGGTAATGGGCGTAACATTTTTGTTGACTTCCCACAATTTCCTGTGCATATGAAAGAGAAAGACAAAAGCCTGCCATGCTGTATGAAAAGCATTAACACTATCATGTTTTGGAACAAGGGACCTATAGAAATTGTCTCCTTCCTACTTCTGAAACCCTCTCCCTCCTATTTGATACATCCCTTTTTCATTGCTTGTGATTGTAGTAACTTCTTTTGTGATCCTCACAGGCACAAGAGGACTGGCCAAGGATCCCTAATCTTGCTGCTCAATTACGCTCTTGAATGGAGTGAGGGGGTACCACTGGGGAGCGTCGAGACTTTCTCTGCCCGGACCCAGTTGGAAAGCATTGCCACCACAGCAATACTGCTAAGCTGCCAGTACATGCAAAGTCAGAACTTGTCTGAGATTGAACACACACATGTTTTCCTATACATCGGGGTGGCCAGCCCATTCTGGGCAAAGAGCCAAGACAGCAGTGGATCCAGCGTGAAGGGATGGGGGAAAGTTGTCGAGCAAAAACAAACAAACAAACAAACAAACAAACAAACAAACAAACAAACAAACAAACAAAAAGCCCTGCCCCTTTAAGAAACCGCAGTTAAACGTGTTCGCTTTTTGGCCACAGCAGACTCCCACCACTTGCCACCATCTTTATTTCTGCAGCTTTCATGGCTGCACTGGATGGCTCCCAGCCCAGGTCCAGAGGGAGGGAGGAGGGGGGCTTTCGAGCCACAGGAGGGGCTTCGCGAGCTGCACCCGGGAGTGAGTCAAACCTGCCCCGTCAATTCTGGTTTGGGGCCTAGCGCTGATGGAGCTAAAATCTCTCATCAACAAATAATACTGTGATTCTCCCACCACACACGGTGGCAGAAAAGTCTCAAGAATGATCAGACAAATCCACATGATTTCTGCTGTGCTACAATGGAAATCCTGTTAGAACAGCTTATGAGATTTCAATGTTGTCAAACTCAAAAACAGGCCCGGATTTGGGCCTGAAACTGTATTTCAAACCGTAGCTCGGGGTGGACAATAATTTTAGAAGAGGGGCCATTTCTCGTGCTCCCCTACCCACAGGCCCTGATTGGCCTGGGTGCGGGGGGAGCGTGTGAAGTCTTAGCTCCCTGCCCCTCCCCACATACCTAGAGAGAACCACCAGCTGCTCTGAACTGCTGGTGGTTCCCTCTAGGCGTGGTACACCCCTGGCGGCAGGAGGAGACTCCGTGTGCTCCATCCCACCTCTAGGCCTATCAGAGTCTGGGGGGCAAGGGAGCATGCAAAGTCTCTCACCCCTGCCCCTGTGCTGCCAGGGGCACGAGGCGTCTAGAATGAACTGCCAGCTCTTCTGAAGAGCTAGCGGTTCAAAGTGCTGCGCGCCCCTGGCAGGGGGAAGAGACTTCGCATTCTCCCCTATCCCCACATCTTGATTGGCCTGGGGGCAGGGAGTGGCAGGGTGTCAGCAGGCTGGATCAACCAGGGTGGGCCGGATCTGGCCCGTGGAGGCTCTCTTGCACAACCCTGCCTCAGCCTAAATCAAATCCACACCAAAATTCTACTTCCTTTGTAATCTCTACTATAAAAAGCCAAGCACTTAGGACAAGATATAAGCTGAGAGCTGGCTAGGCAGCAGTTATTCACTATAACCGGTGCAACGGTTACTGGTCACTTTTATATGGAAATTCTGGACCAGCAATATTGCTTCCAAAATCAGTTCAAATTTCAAGCCATGTAGAAAGATTCTTTAGCTTGCCTCAACCTCCAATTACAAAACCATTAACCATTACAGAAGGGAAAATCTGCTTTGCCCCAGCTGGCATTTAATATTTAAAAAAAAGAAACAAAAGAAAAAATACCACAATTATTCAAAAATTGACCTTTAGAAACACCTATAATTTTTTAAGTCAATACTTTCCATATTTAATAGTTTGGAGCCATCAGCTGGAGAAACAATTTGAATAGTTCACAGGAACATTGATTGACGATAGGCCAAAGCTCTGCACATTTCTTTTAAGTCTACTCTCTTAAGAATTACCGCAATAAATATTGGCCCCCAGTGTCGAAAATTAGAAGAGTCTGAAGAAATAAGTGCCACGTAAACAACTGAACTTCAGACCATTGTTGCTGAATGTTAGTCATTTTGAAAGGCAGTCAGTCAGCAAAATATCATCTTTGTGATCAGGAATTACTTTAATTTTGTGAGAGATGAGATTTGGTTGATGTCCTCAGTTATAACACAGTTTGTAATACATGCGTGGCAATCATCCCCAACTGAAATATGAATCTAATATTCCTTCTATGCACAATCCAAAGGTCTCCATTAACAAAGAGGAACAAAATGAGAGAAAAGCCACAAAAAACAGCCAACTCATTCTACTAAAAATTCAAACAGCAACAGTTTGACAGAGAATGTACGGAAGTGAAAATATGCAACAGAAGAGGTTGAATCTCTGCTTTATGTGCAAAAATCAACACAACCTGAACTATGAACTTGCCACTGGCACCTCTACAATGATGAGTTCTTTATTTGTTTAACAAAAGCACCCTTTGCTTGAAAGTTTCTCACACTGACTGGTGAGCTGTATCCTCTTTCCATAAAACAAATGAAGCCAATACTGCAAACCAACAAGGCTGTTAAAACCAATGTAGCTTTAACCTGACGCACGCACACAAAAAATGTGACAGAACATTTGATTTCAGAAGCTTCATCTGGCCCATGTAATATTCCATGTGTTCTACAGTGAGCTAATGAACACTGTATACTACTATAATTTTGGCAGATGCTGTTGGCTACACCTGCACTGCACATCACCAGGGGTGGCAGGTAGCGTGTGTGCAGCTACACACTGCAATGAAAAGCAGGCTGTCTTCACTTGGTGTTGTGTAGCCATACTTGGCAGTGAAAGGTTATGGTGAGGAGAGGGCAGCAGGGGTGCAGGGAAAGGCTGAACCACTGCCAGTGTCTTTCCCTGCAGCTCCCCGCTCCTCTCCCCTCCATGTTGAGTCTTTCCCGTTCTGCAGCAGGAAGCTACCCAAGCTTTCTTCCACTACTTCCTGTCACCAGAGCCTTCCTTTGCTGGGGGAATCACTTCAAGGCACAGACGAGGAGGCATGACCTGGGTTAGTGGAGAGCATGTAGGGTACATATTCACATACATACATACATACTACTTGCCATAGCCATGCTTTGCCAGTTTTAATGCAATTTGTTTACACCTGTGCTAGGGAAGTTCTGTGTGCACTGTAAATGTGTCTATGTGCTGTAGTACAGACTATGGTGGGTGACCATAGCAGTGCACACCCAAATACTACACTGTAATGCCCCTGTGCAGACACTGTGGGTATAAAGTAAAACTCCCATTTGAAGAGAACTATGTTAACATGCACTTGGAACATTTTAGTTCATTCCTGCAGTGTCACACGACCCGGTAACAACGCAGCACGTTGCATGAACGGCTATTCACACTCCCGTAGTCCAACTTTTCAGGCAATATAGACTAAGGACGTTAACTAATATGTATTTAAGTAAATGTGTAACTGCTGAATTTTCAGTGGTCACACATTCACAAATGGGGGGAGGAGCGCGGAGTGGTGGGAACTTGTGCTTGCAGGGAGCTGGTCCTTAAACCAGCTCCCTGCAAGCACCAGCTCCTGCTTGCCCTTCCTTACTAGGGACGTTAAATGCCGAGTAATTGACTATTTGATTAGTCGACAGAGTGCCTCTGCCTTTGAAGAATAACAGCCGCCCTAAGGATGTTGCTACACTTCAAAAGTGAAAGTGCTGTGGGGAGCCCAGGATCAGCTGGGGACTCCCCAGCACTGACCCCGGGCTCCATGGAGCACTGCCACTTTGAAATGCCACGGGGAGCCCAGCACCAGGCAACCGGCAGCATTTCAAAGCGGCAGCACCGCAGAGAGCCCAGGGTCATCGGGGGAGTCCCCAGCTGTGATCCCAGGCTCCATGTGGCGCTGCCACTTTGAAACGCCACAAGGAGCCTGACGCTGGGCTCCCCATGGCATTTCAAAGTGGCAGCGCTGTGTGGAGCCCGGGGGTCTGGCCCCAGGCTCCACGCGGCGCTGCTGCTTTGAAGTACTCTCTCCTCTCCCCCCCCCTTTACTGCCTTGCATTTGCTTATCTGACAGTTGACCAGTTGTTCATATCCCTACTCCTCACCCCTGCTACCTCTGATAAAGAGGCATTAACGCAGGGGGCAGGTGGTTCCACAGGAGCCAATAAGTACAGGGAGCCAGCTTGAAAGCCACTTCTCATGTGTACCATCCCCTGTCTGGCCTCTCCACCTCCTGTGATGCTGCCTCTGTGAGAGGCAGTGTTTGTGTGTGGGGAGGGGGGCGGTGAGGGGGAGAAGGAAGCGGCTCTACGGACCCAGAATACAAGGAGAGCCGGATTAAAAGATGGCTCCCCACGGGCACCGGTTCCTGCCCTCTGATACAAAGGTAGCAAGTATATGGGGTGCGTGCAGTTGTTAGGATTAACGGTTAATTGTGTTAACGACTGTATGCCAACATCCCTACTATAAACAAGCCCTAAATCAACTAGGGATTACTTACACCCACTGAAGCCAAAAATAAATCACAATCACAAAACGTATGCCCAAACTATAAGGATATGTCTACATTAGCCCCCTAGTTCGAACTAGGGAGGCTAATGTAGGCATTCAAAGTTGCAAATCAAGCCCGGAATTTAAATATTCCCACGCTTCATTTGCATCTTCCCAGCCGGTCGCCATTTTTGAAATTTACAAGTCCGGACTAACCGCCCACGTCTACATGCAGCAGGGACCCGGTAGTTCAAATTAAAGCCCCTAGTTCGAACTACCCGTTAAACCTCATTCCAGGAGGAATAACAGGTAGTTCGAACTAGGGGCTTTAATTTGAACTACTGGGTCCCTGCCGCGTATAGACGCGCGCGGGCAGTTAGTCCGGACTTGTAATTTTATAATTCTATGAGTTTATGTCTACGACTCCTGGCTATAACCCATTATGCCTATTTTTCCTGAAATGTATATTTAGTCACAAAGTTTAGGTGAGAGAGATTTCACACGTGCATATGCAGGAGGAGATTTTGGCAGGCACAAAGAACAGACACACAACTCAACTTCCACAGAAAATAAATGCAAGTTGGGCACCTGAGACCCATTTGTATCTTTGTAAATCTTGCCCTTAGGTCTCTGGATGCCATGACTGACTGACTGACTGCAGAGATGCAGCTACTGTCATTGTGTAGCAGAGATGTTTTATACATTTGTTTGATAGAGATAATCATCTTACTCTTCTGTGTCTCTGTTTGTTTGGTGAGGGCAGGACCCTAGTCAATTTTCATTGTGCTCCAGAGCCTAAACTGTGTGCATGCATTTTAACTTATGAGACACGTATCCCTATCTGCACAGGTCCACAGTAGGGATTCAAAATATCGTTTTATCACTAGTATACATCACCATCAGTTAACTGGTTAAATGTTATTTTTAACTGGTTAACTGCTTAAACAGGGTGGGAAGTGGGTCACTCCAGCTTGACGGGGCTGGAGGGGCCCCCACCTGTGGCATGGTAGACCAGCTGGGATGAAGCAGCCTTCTGATGCGGGCAGGGGCTGCTCTGGGGCTGGGCTGGAGTGCCAGCGGTTAACTGTAACCAGTAAGCATCACCCAAGTAAAGGTGATGCTTACCGGTTAACCATTCACCTCCCTGGAATCTATCAACAGCAACCTTTTAAAGCAACTTAAGCTCACCAGTTAAATCAGGTGATGTTTTGTATCCTAAACACATTGGGAAGATTTAAAAAATAAGCACAGGAGGGGGAAAGGATGGATTTCAGCAGACATAATTGCTAACATTTTCCACTTCCCGGGTAGGTTAACAGGGACCAGGCTTCATACAATCCTGCTGCTGTCCCTTTTCCTCCAGGAAACTCCAAAGCTGCCTCTGACTAGAGATACAACTTGTTATTGTTCCCTTCCCTGCCCCCAAGATTTTGAGACACTGGTCATCTACTGCAGTCGAGTGTCCTTGTGCTGCCTGCCAAATGGATGAATGCTGCAGTCTGCATCCTCAAGGAGAACAGGCCATTCACAGCTTCCTATTTTGGGGCCACAACCTTTCTCCTACTGGAAAGGCAGCACATGCTGAACAGTTCTCAGATCAGCAGCCAAGCACTAGACTGAGAGCCAGTGGCCTTTGCTTCCAAGCTGGAGAGGTAAATACATGTAAATACTTTGTATTGTCTCTAAACATGAGGACAGAAATTTGCACTGATTAAATAGCAAGGGATCAACAGCATAGGGCAGCTCTCTAAATACCCTGTAGCTTTCAACTGTAAACTGAAGGAACGACTGGTTCTGGTCTTGGTTAAACTAAGTCTGACCACCTTACTGAATTACACGTGGAGCTAGAACAAAACTATCAAGCCAATTTAAAACAGAAGCCCGTATCTCCCACGTGCTGCCTATGCTCCAGTTATGTTTGGCACAATTCAATTTTTTCCCCTAAATTTGATTATTTTTTAAATCAATTTTTAGTTTTAAGAGTCCCCGCCCCAATTGTTAATAGTTTTTCTATTTGTAACTACTTTTTTTTAAAAAAACAGATGTAGGGTTGGAGTTAGGAGGATGCTAACAGCCTGAAGCAATGTCCCTGTGAAACTGGAGGACTGAAACCATTTTACGGTAAGGTACAGGGAATGATTGGGTCCTGGTGCAGAGGAAAGAGATCCCAGCTGGGACTGGAGGACAAGATGTCAGCTGCAGGGGAAGCCACCTTAGTCTATAAAGTGCTACCAAACCATTTGTTGTTTTTTTCTGTAACAGACTAACTCAGCTACCCCCTGAAGCTGTTGCTGAACAGTTACTGACCTGAGACAGCTTCCACAGTCATAGCTAGAGAGTGAGCAAGTGGGGACCATTACAGTGGAGCTGTAGTGGGCTCGCCTGGCCACTGAGAGTGGATCCCTGAGCAACATGGTGGAGGGTAGGCTGGGGTTTCAGTGGGGGAACAATGGACACCCCGCCACCCCATCAGGACCACAAGAAGGCTGCAGGGACAACAGGGCAGCTGCCTCTGCAACCAGCCTCCTCCTTGCAGTCCTGGCCAGGGGTATCTGCTTTGCCCTGTGAGGACTGTGGCTTCCCCACTACACCTGCAGGGATCATGTGCAGGACAGCTTTACTATCATGGATGCGCGCACACGTGCACCCACACACCCCTCCCCCGCCGCAGATTGTTTCCTATGTGGTAGCTTAACCCGATGTTTACCTACAGTTACCGATTAAACTCAGTGTGGTCAAGCCTCTGTACGTCACACCTACAGAGTGCTGATCACACATTCCACAACACAAATGCTTTTATACACATATGCCTCCCATCACTAATCCTCGCCATATGCAGGCATCAACTAATAGCTGTTCATACAGTGTTTCTAACATTATAGTACAATCCTGGGTGGAGACTAGATAAACCACCTGGTATTTAAAGACAGGTTTTGCAACTTGGTATTGGCCATCAATGTTTATAACCTACTCATCAAAAAAGTAAGCACATCTCAGGGACCTGGAAATTCCCCTTACCAAAAGCACCTGAATGCGTGGTATGGCATAACAATGAGTAGAGCAACTTCCCTTGCCCTTTACAGCACAGGATTTACTCAGGTCTGAAAGCTGTTTAAACATAATTGCTACACCTGGCTAAGCCTGCAAAGAAAAGCAGAAGTCCTTTCATCTGAGACAAAACCTCATGCACACATGAGAGGGAGAAAGTGTCAGTGCATTCTAATTTCATAATGTGTTGCTGTCATCGAGAATTCACTGGAATACCGAATCAGTACTTTCTGCAGCTGAAGCAGAAGGTAGGCTAGAACAGTGTTTCTCAACCAGTGGTACGAGTACCCTTATGGGTACTCGAGAGAAGTCTGGGGGGTACATCGACATAACTGAAATTTGGAGAAAACTGATTTTTTAAGTTTTCCAGCACTTTATTATTTTTGTACGTTTACACCAAAAATTGTATTGCCTGCTCAGCTACTATTAAGTTGTTTAAACAAATGTGTCCAATGGTAAAAAAATGGTGTGTCTGAAAACTGTAGGTATTGGGGGTACTTTTTTTTAAGGGGGTACTTTATAAAAAAAAAAAGGTTGAAAAACACTGGGCTAGAGAGATTTTCCCCTCCCCCGAAGTTAAAATTGAGGATGAAACAGAAATGATCCAGGCCTGCTTTCCCTACTACCCCCACAACTTATCGCAGTCCCAAGCAGTTGCGTAAAGCACCACAGTTCTGATCTGCTACATCTAAACTGACCCAGGTGACAATGCTGAACAGCATCATACATCAGCTATGAACTAGATTGAAATGGAGCCTGATTTTCACTCTTGCTATAGGAGGTGAAAGGCTGATGCATTAATCATGCCCGGTTCCCCTTCCCCCTGATCAAAATTCTCAAACTTGTGACAATAAAACAAAACAGTCACAACCACCATCCTGATTCTGGTTGACAGGCTTTCCATCCACAATGGAACACACTGAAAAAACTACTTACTTGCACAGAGGTGTGAATCCTTGTTGAAAGGTTTCATACAATGGTAACAGCTGATTGGACCTACAGTAGGGGTTGGGCTGAAGAGATGTCCATTTAACATCTTCTTGTCTTTTTCCTTCTCCTTGGAATCTTTGTCTTTCTCTTTAGTCTTCTCCTTATCTTTCTCTTTTTCCTACAAAGGGAAATAGAACAAGTAGTCTTGTGACAAATCCCTTCATGACGGTTTGCCTTTGGAGCTACGACTACATTGAGCCATACGCATGTTACCAACAGCCCATGTATCTTCACAGATTTTAGTTAGGGTAGCAAACTTCTAGCCTTCGCAGAAAGGGATTAACACTATAGATTTCCTGTGTAGTCTCTCTCTACACAGGCATTTTACTAGTACAGTAGCTCAAAAATTAGATCAATTCTCATCAAAGCATCTGTGTCTCTTCTCGTCTTTCTCTTTAGACATATGCCTTGGTTCCACCCTAAATGGCACCATGAGAAATCGCAATGTTTTCAGCACTTAGAATGGATTGTAGCAGTACTAAAATAGCATGTTTTGAGTAGGCCAAACTTTCAATGTGAAGCTAATTTTTATGGCCAATGTAAAAGGGCATTTTTAAAGGAGAAAGATGGGGTGCACTGATAGAATTCTGTTCCTAATTTTTCTCCACTAGTTTGGCCTGCCTTCTCCAATTTCATGCAATCGAACTGTAAATTATCTCCTTTTGGAAAAAAATTTTCACATACTTTATATTCATAGCACAACAGGTAGGTTGATTTACTGCACTATGGTTAAACAGGACTCCAGGTTAACCAGTACTGTCTTGTTCCCTGCATGCTGTCTTTCTTAACAGCAGAGACCAGTGAAGGCAGCTGATGGTTGCTTTGCTAACCCTAGGTGCTAAGTTCTCCATGTCTCAACAGCAGAGGAGATAAGATTGGTCAGATAGACAGATTAGCATTGAAGATTATATATAGTGTTAAAGAGGCCACTATGGTTATTCTCTGCATCAAAAATTCAGCACACACAGGCATTTGGCAAGCTGACTAGAGCAAAGCCCATCCATTCTTGTTTGTGGCCTGCGTCACTGCCACCTTCGTGGGAACTGCATATGCAGAATATAAGTAAACTATATGTGCATATATACCGGGAAAAAAATTCAACTGCTCATTGTACAATGCAACCTCATCATCTTCTCAATGATAATAATTTCTACCTCAGTGGAATATCGAGACCATCTGTTGGATTCTGTAAAGTTTTTTTGTGGATTTATAAGTTGTTAAAAAATATGTAACATGCCTTGAGTTAAACATTTTTTCTAATAGAGGTCTAAATAATCAAATAAAAGAGTCCTCCACAGGACTGAGGAACAGCAACAAAGCAGTTAATACCAGAAGAGCAAATACAAGCTCTGCAGTCACCATGAGAAGAGTGTCGAGTCTCTGATGTCACTTGCAAATAATTAGTAACGAGTATAACATCTGTGTGTCTATGAATTCAAAACTGAGTTCCTCCCTACAGGGGCTTTAAACTAACGTTCTGACTAATCTCAGTTCTGGGCCAACTGTCCCTTTCAGTATTACATCCAGGCAAAGTAAAGGCAATCCTAACTGGGGAAAACAAACCCGAAACTACCAACAGTTCCCTAAACCATCTAATGCCTAGATCTAGATTTCATTCGAACCCTGTACCCACAGATGAAAGACTTAATGTCCCATTCATAATCTGCTGAATTGTGCAAATCCAGCAGAATTCACTTCAGAAGAGTCTCAGGATTTATACTCTGCAGGGCTGCTAGCATATCAAGACCAAAAGTTTTGCTTGAATGTCAGAAACAAAGAACTCAGTCCCCCAAGGGAAGTACCTTATTCTCAGCTAGACCCTATGCCCCTGTGAACACAAACACTCCTACTAATGCTGAAAAAAGGAGATTAACTTTAAAAACTGCGAACGGAGTGCAGCTGGTATTTAAAGACAGGTTTTGCAACTTGGTAATTTTGGGGTCTGGGACGTGAATCATATTTTATGATTTTATAAATAAAGAAAAACATTTCAAAAAGAGAAGATTTCAGTTAGCCACAAGAAATACTGCCCCACATATAGTGAACAAAAAGCCAACTTTCATATGCTGGGTGTCACTGTAGTGAACACCATATAACAAAACATTGCCTTAAAATCAAATGTTCTTTTTACACTACACATTACTGAAACATCTTCCAAATAATAGCATGAAAATAGAAACCCTTTTCTTCCATACCCAAAACACATCAGCATAGTTGAAGGGAACCAGTTCATTGGGCAACCTACATAAGCATCAGATTTCAGTGTGAAACAACAAGCTTAAGTTCTTACCTCCCAATGCTTAAGTCCTACAAGTCTCACTGTTATTTCAGGTAATTCACTAAATCTATACCGTTTTATCGACATGCTTTCCCAGGGGCAGGAGGGCTGTTCTCCATGCGTATTACTCCATAGTGACAGCAAACTGATCTGTTCTGTCTGCCATGACAGACTACTGGGAGAGGAAGTCAGAATGCTTGGGCAAGGGAGAGAGGGAGGTCTCTTTGCTGCTGACTTCCTTGCAGATCACCTTAACTATTTTGCTGCTGTTTGTATCGTGTTTTCTCCTAGCTAGCTTACAAAAATCAGAGGGGCAGGGAAGACAGGAAATGAATTTTAAAAGGAAAGTGTTACTTAAATTTAACTCCAGAGCTTTAAAAGAGATTTAATTAAAAAACTCAAAACCCTATGTGATGTGTAGGGCAATTGTGAAAAGAAAATTGTATTTGGATAGAAATAGCTGCACATTAAGTATACTTCAACATTATTTAGTACTTTTGCAATACTCCGTTTATCAAAACACTTCTCATATAGATGGCTAGAGAGGCTGCTTTTGTTGTTTCTATAGCTACTGATTCTTTTTTAATTCACAGATGTTTATAACCTCCCAGTTCTTTGAAATGCCATATTGAGAAGCTGGTGGTATTTAAAATTCTCTGGATGCAAACACCTACTCTAACAGCACAGGTGAATGACAGGAGAAATTACTCACCCTGCATCTCTTAAATTTGATTTAATATTTGCTGTCATTCCCCAGAAATTCATTTTGAAAATGGGAGAATCTCTGAATGTTTTTCTTGCTGCGAGCAATATCACCCGGTAGAGATTGTGTGTATATGAGCCATTATTTGTAATTTGACTTGAATGGAGTTACTTCTATATAAAACTGAAGTAATATGATGTTGTATATTAGAGACAGTGGTAAAATTACCCATTTATTTATTTCCCCTTCCATGTTTATTTTTTCTCGTGCCTGTATGTCTTCTTTGCATTGTTATTAAGATATATAGAGATCGTGGTCTTCTTCAGAAATTTTATATTTACAACTAATCTTAGAAAACTGTATTATCAAAAACCACATTCTGAGCAGAGCAAAATCTGTTAGGAACGTCTGCATATGTTTATGCCTCTTGCTCTACTAGAAACAGTTAGAAAAAAAAAACCCCACCAAATCTTCCTGTTCCACTTCCTCTTTCAAGAGTTGTTTTTTTCTTGCATGTTTTAATCTAAAACACTGTTCTTCTCTGCGACGATCCTGTGCTCCTAGGAACTTTCTCAGGCATACCATTTAAAAGTGCAATAACTAGCACAAAAAATAACTAAGAAAGAAGAAACAAAGGAGGGAACTTGACTTGCATGTCACTCTGCATTGCCACTTAGTAAAAGTATCAAAACTGCTAGCTGTTGTTAATTTACAAAAAACAAACTAAGTTTACCTTCTTCTTGGAGGGCACTCTTGATTTATCAGAAATTTTTAAAATAATAAAAAGTCAGATGTGGCAGTCTCTATGACTTTTGTTTTAACAGACAAAGGTACAAGAAGTATTGCAGTGTGCATTCTCTACATACTGTCTTATCCCTCATCCTAACAAATTCTTAAAATCTTTCTCTCTATACACCTCTGATCTGCCATGAACTATCAGTTCTTGCCTTATGGCCAGGACTATTAGAAAATTCCCTAACTGCACATGTTATTTCACAAATTCTCACAAGTGGCTTGCAAGAAGAGTTCTACAGAAATGCATTCTCTCACATTGCACTCTGCACTGGGGGGCAGGGATTGTTGCCATATTATTTTGAACTTCCCATGATTAGATGTGGCTCTGAGGTTGTCAATGACCACAGCGGGTATCCTGTAGACAGAGATCAACAAAAGGGAACTGGTTTCCCTTGCGTAAGGCTTAAAAGGTGTCACAATCTCCAGATGATGCACCAGAGATGACTCCACTTTTGTACATTTATTGTATTACCACATAAAGACTTATGTTAAATTTGTAAAATCAAGCACTCAGAAACTAGGGAATGAGAGAATTAAAGCAGTCTATGCTGCTTTATTTGGGCTCCATTGTGCATATACATTATGATATAGTCTTCTTATATATCATATACTATACTGTTTCCCAGAGAACTCTTTGCTGCACAGGATGGATGATGCACATTGAACAAGCTGTTATTCAATATTTTGCTTTATCCCCCATTGGTCAGTGTGTGGTCCCACACCTCATTTACGGTACTTTATTAAAAAGCTGCACTGAATGAAGAATTATGAATTTCCTTTTTAGTTTTTGAACGGCACTCATGACAGTACCTGAGTGCTTCACAAACATTAATCATTTTATTTTCACAGCACTTTACAAGGTGATGTGGTATTATGCTTCTTATTTTACACACAGGAACAGAAGCACAGACAGGTTGAAGTAGATTTCACTACTTTTGGGTGTCCACTCTGACATAGCTACAGCCTGATTTTTCAGAGTAGTTAGTATTCTATAGCAAGTGATATGTTTGATGCACAGTTCCCAGTCATTTCAGCTGCACTTGAAGAGCTCAGCACTTTTGCAAATTACAGCCTAGGCCCTAGGGTTTCAAGATAGGCATCCAGTTAATGAGGAACACATTGAGTAGCTGCCTGTGTAAAGTTTGGTTTAAGTGACAAGTCCAGCCTCCTGTAGGAACTCTGGTAGAGGCAAGGAGAGAGGCCAAATTCTCCAAGACAGCATTCAATTGCCTTAACCATGAGCCTCTTTTTTTCTCCTCCTGCGTCATTTTACCACACACTTTCCAGTTCTTGCAACATGAGACAAGGATCCTACAGTCAACGTTCTCACTCACTATAAAACCATAATTCATCCCTAGAGCACACTCTATACGTAGAATAGTGCTAGAATCCTATGGTAAAAATAGTACTTGATCCTGTTATTAAAGAACATAAGAATGGCCATACTGGGTCAGACCAAAGGTCCATCTAGCCCAGTATCCTGTCTGCTGACAGTAGCCAATGCCATTTATCCCAGAGGGAATGAACAGAACAGGTAATAATCAAGTGATCCCTCCCCTGTCACCCATTTCCAGCCTCTGACGAACAGAGTTAGGGACACCATTTAATCCCAATGCATGCACACAAGGGAACTGAATTAAGGTGCACATGCAATCTTAATTCTGGCATCCTTAACTGTTGAATACTTGACGCAGCAACCTTAACGTTTTTCAATGTCATTTTTCATGTGCCATTCGCTATGTATTTAATAAAAGCAAATAGGAAAAATAAAAATCCCATCAAATGGAACCAAACTGACACTTAGCACAGATCTAATTGAACTAATTAATGGGGTAACTGATAAAAGTAGAACGTCGTCATCATCTATGAGAACCAGATGGTAGAGACGGGATATGGCGGTTACTCATCTCCTCGTAACGGTTGTTCTTTGAGACGCGCTACTCAGATCCATTCCAGTCAGGTGCACGTGCGACACAGGCACAGTCACTAGAAAGGTTTTCCGCTAGTAGCACCCCTTGGGTTGGCTGTGGAGGATCCTGGAGTGCTCTGTGGCGCTCAATAGCTGACCCTGCTGACCTGGTGCCTTTTCAGTTCCTTCTTGCCAGCTATTCTGACAGAGGGGAAGATGGTGGGTCAGGAATGGATGTGAGCAGCACAACTCGAAGAACAGTTATGAGAAAGTGAGCAACCGTTTTTTCTTCTTTGGAGCGATTGCTATATCAATTCCAGATAGGGGACTTCCAAGCCCTAACACGGAGTTGGAGTTGAACCTGTGGAACAACAGACTGGGGCACTGCTCTGTCAAGGCCACATCATCTCTAGCATATGGGGTAATGGTGTAGCGAGCAGCCAAGGTGTGCACCAAGGACCACATCCCCACCCTGCAGATCTGTTGAACTGGCACCTGGGACAGGAGCACCATTGATGAGGGCTGCGCTTTTGTGGAACGAGTCGTTAGAGCAGGACTAGAACTCTGGCTAATTCCTAGCAGCGGCAGGTGCAAGAGGTAATCCATGACGAGATCCTCTGTGACGAGACCAGGAGAACTTTCATATGGTTTGCCACTGCCACAAATAGCTGGTTCATGCATCCGTTACCAGGGTGAGGGAGGCTGGGGCCTGTAGACAGATACCCCTTTGCACACCTCCTGCTGATTGAACCACTAGTCAAAAGTCTGGCTGACTGGCATGGTGACCATTGAATCCAGGCTGTCATATCCTGGGTGAGAAGCTGAAGCAAGCCAGGCCTGTAGCAATCTGAGTCACATCCTGGTTGTTGCACCATGTACTTGAAAGACACCATATGGCCAAGTAGCCTCATACAGCCCCTTGCGATGGTGGTGGGTACTATCTACAGCTGTGCATAATGCCCATGATTCTCTGAAACTGGGCCTCTAGCAGGACTGCCATAACCCAAGTCAAGTCCAACACTGTCCCAATAAACACTGTTCTTTGAGTTGGTATCAGGGTTGACTTACTCTCATTGAGGAGGAAGGCGATTTGTCAAAGGTGGATTTCACAAGTGAAATATGCAGTTCCACCTCGTAGTGGTCAATTGCGGAACACCCCCCGAAGCAGCCAGTCGTTGAGGTACAACCGACGTTCACTTGATGAACACTCGGGGGGGCTGCTGACAGGGAAAAGGGGACGACAGTGAACTGACTCCACAAACCTGAGGAAGCCTCTGTGTGCTGGACATATGGATATGTGAAAGTACGTGCCCTTGATGATGACATACCAGTCTCCTGGACCCAGAGATGGAACGATGGCATTCAGGGAAACCATGCAAAACTTCAGCTTCTTCATGAAGTGACTAAAGCCTCGCAGGTTGAGAATGGGTCTTAGACTCCCTTTGGCTTTAGGGATTAGGAAACAGGGGGAATGGAACCTTTTGCCTCTTAGCTCCTGAGGAATTTCCTCCATTGCTCCTGTGGCGAGGAACATATGCACCTACTGGATAAGGAGTTGCTTGTCAGGAAGGTCCCTAAAGTGAGAGGGGGAGAATGGGGTGGGAGGCAGGGAAGGAGCAGAACTGGAGAGAATAGCCAACCGTTACTCTACGAAGGACCCGGCGGTCCAATGTTATTTGGGACTGCACTGTAGAAGTGGGACAGGTGACTGACAACAGGCATGAGAATCCAGTCCATGTTCTGGTACAACATCCCCAAGTGCACCAAGTACATCAAAAGGCCTTCTTGGAACCCAAGGAGATGTGCACCTGGCCCTGAGAGGACAAGGGCTGAGACAGCTTGTGCCTGCCATTACTAATGTGCTTCATAGAATAGTTCTGTCTCGGACATGGCCAGTAGGAGCACTGGAAAAGCAGGGGTTTAACATGTTTCCGCTGAGTAGCTGGGGTGGGTACCACAAGCGACTACAATGTAGCCCTTGAATCTTTTAGGCTATGCAACCTGAAGTCAGTTTGCTCTGAAATAGCCCTGTCCTGTCAAAGGGCAGGTCCTGGAGAGCCTGCTGACTAGAGGTCTGCACCTTTTAACCTCTCCTCATGGCTATGCCAGAGAACAACTGAGTCTTCCTTGCCCTCCTCACCAGTCGCCCGAAGCTCCTCCCTGTACTCCCAGGGTAACTACTCACTCAATTTTAACACTGCATTCCAGGAGGTGAAACTGTCTGCTCAGGACTGTGTGCTAGTTAGCAATCCTGAGTTGCAAGCCCAGCATGGAATAGACCTTCCTGCCAAAAAGACTGAGTTTTTTTAGAGCCCTTGGACTTAGGAGTGGGTCCTTGTTTTCCCGTCTCTCACGTTTCACGGGGAGTAGCAGCACTGAGACTGCTCTCGGAGTCATGGTGTTGCTTCTGTTGCAGATGCCGAAGCACTGTGCACTAATTAACTCAGTGCTGGGTTTTGCTGCACTGAGGCATGTTGTGGTTCCACAGCTGCCTCTATAATGAGCTGCTTTAAACTGAAATCCTGCTCCTTATTTGTTCTGGGATCAAACCTTTTACAATCCTGTACCTTTTGGCTTGGTGTGCCTTGCCCAGACACTTTAAACAAGAGTTGTGGAGGTTGCCTGTTGGTATGGGCTTGTTCCAGGACTTGCATGGTTTGAACCTTTGGGACTTAGGCATGGCCTGAGTCCCAAAGGGGACTAAGATATTGGAATGAAGGGGAAACCCCTGACTCTCAACAGCTAACGCTAATAACTACTAAAACTAATTTTAAAATTTTATTAAAGCTAATATTAAAAATTTGCATAATACACAGGTTAAGAGAAGAGCGTGTCTGTACATCTGTCATGTATCAGAGGGGTAGCCATGTTAGTCTGAATCTGCAAAAGCGGCAAGTCCTGTGGCACCTCATAGACTAACTGAAGTGTAGAAGCATAAGCTTTCGTGGGCAAAGACCCACTTCGTCAGATGCATGAGTTAGCAATTTGTACATCTGAGTATAGCGTTTAGATTAAAACAAACTTTGTATGTTTGGGTAAAGTCAAAGAAATAAATCAACAATAACCCAAATTTAGAGGTCTAAATTTAACAATACAGTTTAGATATTAGCATTCAAGTATTCGGGTACACAACTTATGAAAAGTTAGATAGAGCATTGGTTGGTGAAAGCAAATACATCAATGAGCTGAGACTGTTCCTCAGGGATTGAGAATTTAGGGCAAGTTGCCTATTAGAAAATATAGTCCATAAGGAATGTATTTGAGTTACTTTCCCAACTATGCATCTCATCGGCACTCCAGCTCATCCCTCCTGCCTTTTTACAACTTAACTGAACGACTAAGGAAGTGAGGGGAACTCGTTAAGCAAGCCACAACAGTTCCAACGACTGTCACTGGTGGTAAGAAGGACCTGAGGAGGCACCAGATCAGCAGAATCATACACTGAGCACCATAGATGCGCCACTCCAGGGTGTTCCACAGCCAACCCCACGGGAAATGCTACGGAAAAAACTTCTGAACTGTGCATGTGATGCCCACACTCCTAACTGGAATCAATATGAGCAATCACCCTAAGAAGAAGGAACATTGACTTTGCCAGTGGGTTTCACAGCTATTTGACAGCAGTGGAATGGACACTCATGAATGCGAGGGTTACGTTTCAGGTGAGATTGAGTGTGCTCTAGTTGTCATAGACCTTTCTGCCCCTGTAGCTCTCCACCCCCACAAACTTGGCACTTTTTGCACCATCCCTTTCCCAATCCTGTGTTTTCTCCTCTGTACTCCCATACTCATTCTCATCTGATCTCATCTCCTGAGCTCATCCTTGCACAGCCAGTCCATATCTGTGTACCATTTCTTCATCCAGATGGCTCCCAGTGTCAGTCTTTGTCCAGCTAGTGCCAATCTTCCCCATCCAGTTTTCCCCCCAAGTTTTCCAGTTTCTTTGCCCAGACAGTCCCAGTTCTGCTCCTCATCCGATCTCTCTCTCCAAACCCACTAACTGCCAATCTCTTTGACCAGTTAGTACCAGCTTCTCCCAAGCTCCTAGTCTGATGCAAGTTCCCTGCCCTTCCACTTACCTCTCCCCACAAGGCTTCTTGTCCTAATCTGCTCCTTTTGCCCTCGAGATATTGCTCTTGCTCCCTCAGCAATTGAATCGGGGTGCTTCCTTCTTTAAGCCGTGTGGTCCCAGCAGTGAAAACACAAGCAAGAAAGTCTCCCTGCTCTTATTTCCAGGGTCTGTCCTCAATCTAGGACCAACTGCAGCAAAAGTCTGGCTTGCCCTTCTGCAGTCTTTGTACTGTAGCATTCTCAGTGCAGATGGAATCTTCGCTGAAATTAGCTGTCAAATACTATCACGCCCCTTTTGAGCACATGCAAATTGATCATCTTCAAAAGCTTTGCTTGCCATAATATGGGCATTTATTCCCCCACAAGAAAATCAAGAGATAATATTCCTGACACAAAGGCAATCTTTGCTCCAAAGCATGGAGATGCTGAAGCTTGTCAATGAACCAGCTTTAAGAATGTTTTCAACATGGGCAAAGCAAAGTATTTCCCCTAATCTTGTTCTTGTAAAAGACTGCACTGTATTTCTGAAATGTAAAAAATTCCAAATGAGGGGAGAGACCCCTCAACAAACAAACAAACAACCCCCTCCCTGCATACACACAGGGCAGGCACTCAACACAGGATTTCAATGCAATCAGTTCTAGTTTGGCAAAGTTATTAGCAAGTGACAACAGGATCTTAATAATGGGAAGTGCCAGTCAAGCTTACGTATATGTGGTGCTACCAGCACCATCTCTAATAGTTTTACTTTTTTGCCAACTATAGCACATTCTTTGTCACTGTTTATTAATCACATGCAAGTTGTGACAAGGTCTCTAGTATTATTAAAGATCCATGTCCTCCTCAAGATCAGAGGAGACCTAAAGAACGTGAAGTTCTGTTTTGCCTGAACTGAAAATACATCAGCACACTTGTATAGCAAGAGTCATTGCTGGCTACAGAGATTCAAATTTAAAGGCGCCCATGAAAGTTACATACTTTCAACTAAACCTTCACCCAACCCCCCAGAAAATGCAAAAAATATAATTGTAAAAACTTCCTTCAGTCAATAATAAGGGAGAAATTATTCTTATTCATGAAGCAGTATGTTTTTAAAACAAAAAGACTTTGGGGAATATTTCAGACAGTTGAGCTATGACATTGGCTGAATGTCAATGACACTGGCTCAACATAATGTCTGAGGTAGAATCTGATGGTACCAGCACCCCCACTGAAAGCAAAGGCATATGCATTAATGTAATTTTACACATACCCTTCTTCTCTTGCTATTTTGTATTGATTGTTTCAGTTTGCTTTTACAGTGATTTCACCCATGCGACTGAATGTTTTAATAGGGCAACAGCCCTGCATTGGCAGGAGCACAGAATAAACAGGAAAAAAAAGGCCTTTCCCGCCTCTAATGTGTGTGATTCTGTTCAAGAGGAAGCTATTTTGTTATATTTCTAGCACAAGAATACATCAAACAATCTAAGGAAATCAATTCCCAAGTTCCTCAGAGGCTGTTATAGACATGACAAAGATTTTGAAGTATTTGCAATATCTTGAAAGAGTGTCTTTCAGAATGAGTCCATTGCCTTTTACCAGAAGTACCTTGTTTTATCAGAATAAGCATCATTTCCAGATATCAGATTTACATTTGCTTTCATTACATTTATGTCTCTGTGTTACTCATTTTCTAGGCCACATCTTAATAATTTGGTAGTAATCCCGGGTGCTCACTATATTAGGCTGACCACATTACTTTGAGACCTGACAGGATCCATTCAGGAGCTCACAACAGTATACTAAAGAAGTCTTATTCACAGAGAGGTGAACATCAGACACAGGCACTAGCATAAAAAAAAACTATGCTTAATTATATCTGCTGGGTACCAGCTGCCACTTACTTTGCTCTTCTTGCTGCTGGACATTTTATTCCTGAGGTAGCTGAAGGTGCGACTGACTTTTGTTCCACTTTTCCCTTCTAAATCTTTCCTGGAGGGGCTGGGAGGCAGAACATTGCCACTCTCTTCAGACACACTAAAAGCAAAAGACAGAGACTCTGGGTTTTCTTCTTTTAATTCCCCCTGCCGGAGATCATATAGAACAGGGGAAAAGACTCTGAAAGAAACACTTTTTTTGTTTGTTAAGAGCAAATGTATTTTTTCATCCAGCTATTGCAACTAACCCACAGATTCATTGGCCAGTTTAATTTGTATATGAAATACAAGCAGCTGAAAAGAAAGCACTCATTAGCCACTTAGTCACATGTTACAGGAATCTGTTCCTTTGGCAATATTTCTGTATTTCAATGTCTCAAGTGATGACATTGTGCCCTCTGCTGCTTTACTGGAGAAACAGATTTTCATTAACACAATAGTCAGCAATTTCCTATGGTGTATGGCTAAACATATTCACTCAATCTTAATTTACTGGCCTAAACCACCAACGTCCCTCACAACCCACACAAGCAGTGAAATCTACAGTGAAGTCTCCACAGGGAAACACAATATCTATAATGTACCCCCATTATTTCCAATACAATTTAATTAGAGATTTGGTTAAAAAAATATTTTTCAAGACTCCTAACTTTTCCTGATCTCTTAAAACCGAGCAAATAGGACTCCATTAATGTTTATTTGTTAATCTATAGGTTCATTTTAGAGATGTTAAATATTGGTTAACTCAATAGTCAATTAACCACATGAATTTTTATCAGTCAACTATTCTATAGTCCCCGAAGGAGGAACTGGCAGCCAGTGCACTCTGGCCCCACTCCTGGGGAGCTCCCTGCCACCTTGTGCTGCTGCCTCTGCATCAGAGGCAGCAGCGTGGGGTGCCCGTCGGGAGCTGTTCCGCGAGGGGAGCCAATTTAAAAACCAGCTCCTCTCGCAGACTGGCTGCCTACCACCCCTGCACTGTTGCCTTTGATACAGACGCAGCACCAGGGGATGGCAGCAGCCCCAGTCCAGGGGGAAGAGGAATCTGAGCTCCCAGACCCAGCGTGAGCCAAAATTGAGCCGGGCTGCATGCGTGCTTGGCTCCTAATAACTTTAAATACAGAGCAACAGCACGGATAGGTCCCAGACCTGGTGCAAGCTGGGACTGAGCCAGGCTGCTGGCCAGCCTGCTAAAAAATTTACTGGCAGGGGTAGGGAGGAAATGCATGTAGTCTATAATATTAACCTATAAACTTTTGCTTATTGGTTAATCAACTATACTATTACATCCCTAGTTCATTCCATACCAAACTTTGAGCTATCAATTTCAGAAGGGGCTGGTGAAATGGGGAGAAAAAGCCAAAAGAAAAGCCATATTTTGTCAGTGATAGTGGACAAACCAATTGTCTGCCACTCAGCAAATAGATATGAGAGAGATTTCAGAAGATAACAGACTGCTGTGCACTAAAGAACATTTTACAAGGCTGCTATACTGTAAGCTTAGTGGTGTAAGAGCTATTTCTTTGTTATATCTATATAGTGCCTAGTACAATGCAGTCTGGGTCCTTCACTGTGGCTCCTAAGTGCTACCACAGTACAAATAAAGAAGAGCATTTTTATTATGCTATGGAAATAGGAAGCACTAGATCCTATAAAAACATGTACCATTTCCTGTCCAAATCCCCAGCATGCACTGTAAGAATTAAGTTCCTCAGGGGACAACTAAAATACCTCTTCCCCTTAATTTGTTCACTTCCTGACTTCCAAAAGGGAAGGAAATGCTGTAGGGACGTACATAAAAGAGGCATATTCCATATAAAATGCACAATCTTTCCCAGACATGCAAAATACAAAAGTGAAACAATCAGCTGAAGAAATCAAAGGGAGAGGAAAACAGCAAGTAAGATGCTGAAGAGCCTCCTCGCAAATCAGACATTCCTGAAATGTCAGGGGAAGTAGCACAAAGTATGAAACAGTGATCAAAGACCCAGCCACAAATGATACCTTGCCCCATGCAGAAAGGGGCTATTAAAGCAAGCATCCAGTCAGAACAAATGACCTCTCCTTACAGCCATGCAAGGATGAATAAAGTATATATAAAAACCATGGGAATCTCTGGCACCATAAAAAGACATACAAAAGGAAAGGAAAATAGTGAGAATAGCATTTGGATCTTGCATAACTATGTTGATTAATAATAAAATAATATTCTAAACTTTTATTATTTATAAATAAACATTAAATATCCACAATTACCACTGTTCAGGAAAAGGCTGTTGGGAGGATGGACATCTCCAAAGTGATCATTTTAAAAAGTGTTTTTGATTCTAAACTATTTTTCAATGCACAGAAATATTAGCCTGGTTCTCAGAGGTCTGCACACTAGCAGATCCCATTCAAGTCAATAGGGGCTACGACCAGTCAATACCTCTAAAAAACCAAATCTATATTTTGGACATTTCAATAGAGAAAAGATCAGATCATCCCAGTACTGTACCTCTGAGACAATGAGCTACTGGTGCTGTTGAACAATCGTGTGCCTGGAAAAGATGAAAAGAAAATATTAGACTGTGAAGTCAGCCACAGTAGTGCTGAAAATACAACTCCTAGATTCAGGTAGTTTACAAAAAAGAGGGGACTGCTTAGAAATTAAGGATTCAGATACGATTTTTCATGTGCACAAGGGAAAGAATGTTCGTCACAGCCCGTGGGATTCCAAGTTAGTGATAGAAGCGGATAAAGAGTTAGGTTGCTTAGCAGTTTTATCATACACCAGCTGTAAGACAAAGGATGTAAAGCCATGATTTTCACTGGTACATTAAGGGTGCACAATTCCAAACTGCTAATTAAGTTACAATAGGTGAAAATGAGATACTTTGCCTCAGTGCTTTTATTTATGCTTCATCAGAATGAACCTATTGTAAGATATGCCCTTGTTTCAGGTACAAAGCAGAATTCTCTGTGATAAAATTATAGTTAATTTGTTCATCACACCCCTTAAGCATGTCATAAAAGAATAAAGGAAACAAGAGAAACCTTATTAATTTTTCCATTGAAATGTCTAGAGAGGCAGAACTTGGTCGCACAAAATTGTGGTTTAGGAAAAAATGATGTATACCATGCCACTGAAGTCCTCCAGTGACACAAATTCCCCTTGTTCACCAAGAAACCCACCTACAGCAGCTCCTTGGAGAAAATTATATAGGTGATGCTAGATGTTATTAAATAGTTGCTTAGTATTTGGGAGTGTTGAAATAAATCAATTCATATGAAAAAAATGCTTGATTCTTCCCTCAGAAACTATGTATGGCAGGATTCTAAAGGACCCCTTTAAAGTATTTTCAAACATGCTAGAAAGAAGCAATCTACGTAGCTGGCCTTATTATGAGAATTTTGTAATTTTAACAGCAACAATGGTACTTTGGCTTCAAACACTGTTAACAGAAGTTAGAACTAAGAGCTAATGCAAAGAAACTTCACACTCGGCATCTGAAGCAAAGGGCAGGTCAGTACCAAGAGGCTATAGGCTAATTAAAGCATCACATTTATTCAGGATTGTCCCATCCCCACTTATTAAATAAAATAAAGTAATATAGCCTTTACTACTGACTACAGTTTCTAAAATAGCATGAGAGCAGACTATTTTTTTATCTTTAATTCTTGGATATTTATTAATTAAATAGTGGCCTAAGTTTGTCCCCAATCCTGGTTTAGTTTTGTGTGTCCCTGTTGACCCTTTAGTTGACTCCAAGTCTGGAAGTCAGACAGTGTAATTATATTTGTTTGGTCACACTTCAAATCATTTGCCATCTCTCTCAGGTTTTTGAAGAGTGTCCATTACCTGAGTATCTAAGTGCTGAATGAGTAACTTAAAGGCTCAAACTCTTATCCATTGAACTTCAATGCAGGCTCTCCACATCAACTTCCATTTGCTCTTCAACATAGGTTAAGCCTCTTTGTTGGCTCACTCTATATTTAACAATCATCTTCCTTGACTGAATTTAAACATTCCATATAAAACTTATGCAGTATTTTAACATCCAACACCATCACCAGACTAAGTGGGATGAAGAAGCATTTAATCAAGAGTTACAATAATTTATTTTTCATGATCCAGTTTTCAACATCTCTGAGAAATCCTGACATGCATAGCATTTCAACTATGCAGTTGTATTGTAAGACAATAACTTTACTTTGAACAGAATCATCGATAGTGATGTGCAACCAATCCAGATGAAATAAGCACCCATCCAAATTCTGAATTCAACTGCTTTTTACCAAACCTAAAACTAAACTATTTTTCAAAAAGGACTGCATGACCAGCATGCAGATACCTGTTACTTAAGGAGGACAAACAATTCCAAAAGCCTGCTTACAACCAACTAACCTTTCTGTAAAACTTACAGATCAGCTCAGGTAATAATTTACCTGTCCGAAATCTGCAACTCATAAAAAAAAAAACCAATCTAAGTACACGATTGTGTCAAATTAATTGTAGCTCGTTCCGAAGGAAAGAAGGGTATGGAGAGGTTAGAAGAAGAAAATTAAAATGCACATTAGATATGTAAGCAAATACATCCATCTCTTCTGTCAGCAATGAGCTCTGGAAAGGTGGAAAAAATACATCCATTCCAGAGTTATTGTATCTAAAAATACCTTTGGCTAAAGAAACGTTTATATAAAGCCATCACAGAACTGTTTGAATGAGAGGGATTACAGCAAACACCAAGGACATAGGAGACTGAACTCAGTGACCTGTTATTATGTGCAATTCCATCATATAATCAGATTAAAAATGTGTTAAGTTCCATCTTCAAAGCAGCGGCACTTTGCCCCATGCTCCTGCTGTTCCAAAGCCTAACACCTCTGATGGTTCGAAGCCTTCTCATATCCAGCTAAACTTATTTCATGGCCAATTTATGCCCTTTTACTCTTGTTTAAGATATTGTCCTTTATCTTAAATTGCTTTTCACCACTCTTCAGTATTTCCCCCCATTGTATTCAGAGAAAGCAATCATATCTCTTTCAGCCTTTGTTTTGCTAGGCTAAACAAGCCAATATCTTGTTAGTCTTGTCTTGTAAGATTGACACTCCATTCCCCCGATCACCTTAGTAGCCCTTTTCTCTGCTCCTGTTCCAGTCTGAATTCATGATTCATAAACATGATAACCAGAACTGTACACAGTATTGCAGGTGAGCACTTCCATATCTCTACTGGAAATATCACTTGCTACATCCTGGGATCGAGTTCATTTTTTCTATGGCTGAATGACATTAGCGGCTCACAGTTATTGTACAGTTAATAAATACAACCAGCTCTTTCTCCTCTCTTATTTCCAACTGATGAGGCCCCAGTTTATGGAACTGGAGGTATTTAAGAACAGGGTGGACAGACATCTATCCGGGATGATCTAGACCAGGGGTGGGCAAAAGGGCCTCCATGGACCAATCCGACCTGCCAAGCGGGTGGATCCGGCCCGCAGAGGCCCTGCTGCACCCCTTCCCCCAGACCAATTAGGATCTGGGGGCGGGAGAGCACCCAAAGCCTTTTCTTCTTTGCCTCTGGCCTGCTTGCAAAGCCTCCTCCCACCCTGCCAGGAACACGTGGTGCTTTGAAGCACCATGTGCTACTTGCAGCATGGGGGGGAAGGGGAAGAGCGAAGGAGGCTTCACGTGCTCCCCCACCCCCAGGCCAATCCGGGCCTAACAGCGGGGGAACTGCATGAAACTGCTTTCACCCTGCCCCAGCCCTGTGAGGAGCCCGCGGCACTTCGAAGTGCCACATGCTCCTCACAGGACGGGAGGAGGCTTCCCGCGCCCCCCCGGCCCCAGGCCCTGATTGGCCTGGGCTAGGAGAGCGTGCCAAGCCTCTTTCCTGGGTGCCTAGTGAGAAGGAGGGACAAAGGGGCCCAGACCAATCATGATCTGGGGTGGGGAAGCCCTGCTCCTTCCCGTGTAGGCCCTGCCCCTTCCTGTTTAGGCCACGCCCCTTCCGGGGTGGCCCAGAGCTATTTTAAAAATTTTTGAAGTGGCCCCCGGGCAAAAATTATTGCCCACCCCTAACCTACACAGTGTTTGGTCCTGCAGTGAGGGCAGGGAACTGGACTTGATAACCTCTCAAGGCTCCTTCCAGTTCTAGGATTTTAGGATTCTATGTTCTAGGGCAGTAATAAACTCAATGTTTAAAGCTCACTGGTCACAACGGGATGGTTGAGGAAAAGATCATAACACAAGCTGGACTATTCTGATTTAAAATGGTCCTTCTGCGCTCTGGCAAGATGATTTATTTTATTTTAAAGTCTGACTGGGGGGAAGTCCCTTTTACTGTAAAGAGTGGGTACGGCATAACAAAACCCCCAGATCAATCAAAAATCAAAATCATCACATGAACATCTTTGTTCTGCAGGAGGAAAAACCCTGAAAGTGTGCTCTCAACCAGACAATCTGAACTCAGATTTTAAAAACCCCAAGCTAGAGCGTGTTTGGCTCAGAGGGTATACTTTTAATTTACTGGACAACTGGGGAAGCGGTGACATTCTAATCTGAGTCAATGCTCAGACTGCAAATGACCCTAATGGGTACACTCTCACTCATGCGGATTATGAGCATTCAGATCCACACACATGATTTGGGGTCCCATCTCTACTGATAATCCCAGGTTGCTGGAATAGCCACAATGGTATCTTCCATGCCCATAGCAGTAGATACAACACATTCACTGACCTGATAAAAATCAATCTTTATAACACCTTTTTGATGTGTCAGAAAGGAAGAATACTATGAACACATCAAAAACTGATCCGCTGAGAAAGTCAAGTTAGAATATTAAAATTTCTGGATAAGAATCCTATCCTTCTGCCGCTAGTGAAGCATTCAGACACAATGATCAAGGTTATATGGTTAGGCATCATGCAATGGAAAGACTAGTTTAATGCTCACGAGTTAAACAGCAAGATCTAAAAAGCAGAAATACCTTCCCTTTATCTCCACCCCAAATGGCTGCAGTTCACGTAAAATGATTACTTACTATTCAACTCCTCCTCCTCATCACTGGAAGAAGAGCCAATAGAAAAGAGAGTTTTAGACTTAGGAATGAGCGGAGAGATGTTGAAGGAGAAGGAGATTCGTCTGGATGGTCGAGTCCGTCTCTGGGCTGAGAAGTGGGTTAACAGCAGACATTAGAGCATGCATGAAAATGGATTTAATAATAAAAGGGAGACGAATGCAGCCAAAAGCAAACTAAGTATAAAGCAAAATAAATGTCGGCAGAGCAGCTGGCTTCAGAAAGAGCATACAGAGCAAAGAATTCAGTGTGTTTTCATTTTTATTGTAAAAGGTGCAAGTGTACTTCAAGTCATAATGTTGAGATCCAGGTTTCTTTTATTTTCAATGGCAGCTTTTTTTTAACAGCGCTCAATAGAATATTATGTCTGAACAATTATGTTTCCAAACACAGAAGAATTCATCAGACAGATCCCTGAATAACCAGCACCTACTGAATTGATCAATTGTGAAGGAACCAATTCAGTGCACTCCATTTCTATGTTTCAAAATGTGGATTAAGAGGCACAAATTCTTCATTTAAATGGCATACCAGGTGCTACTGCAGTCACACAATTTTGCTGAACCGTTAGCTCTATTTATTTAGTGTTCTTGCAACCATCACCACTCAAAAAATCCAGTTACTTTTAAGCTGGATTGATAGCACAGCACCGGAGAGCTAAATTCTCTTGTTTATCTTTCAAACAAATATAGCATTCACAGCAGCAGCTTTCCTCTTACGATTCTCTTTCAATGTGCATCATTCTTGTTCTAAGGGAACTACTTGTAGGGAGGATGAATCCCCATGGCTTATTCGGTTCAACTTTAATGAGGTCTGCCAACTAGGATGACAAATTATTTTGTGGTGTGGACCCTGTAACAGGATTAAAGCTACCAAAAACTTGTAAGGATAATTATGTTAAATACTTCAGCCCTTTGCATTTCCTTATTTTAATGCAATTTGTGAAATGACAAGATTTATCATAGGGCTGCGTGTTCTAGCAACCAGGGCCAATACCTCCTGGCATTTTTCAGTACTAACTCTCTTAAATCTACACAAATGAAGAGGATTCTATTCTGCTGGCTTTTTAAAATGAATTTATTTTAAAATAAGCGAATCAATAGCAGTAGACACTCTAACTTTAACCATAGTGTTCTAACAACAACTCTTATAGAAAAGTACTATGGACTTTAATACAGATAAAATCAATATATATTTAGAAGCATCCTACAAAGTTACTCTTAACGAACATACAGAATGGCGAGGAATTTCTATTAGACGTTTAGCCATAGCACAGAATTCTACAGCACAGATATGATGATTCCCTATTAAGTTCTATAGGGTGGGCATTATTTTCTATTAAACACTACAAGGATTTTCCGTATGATAAAATACAAGAAAAAAAGGAGAAAGAGGGAAAACTGATATTCTTAACTTGAAATGAGCATAGTTTCAAGAATTTATGAGGACTAGATGCAATTTCCTTTCAGTGCAATTTAGAGACATGCAAAAGTGGCCCTTCCTTCAAAGAGCAACCAAGCAGAAATAAGATAGCACATATATTTGGAATACTGCTGTTAGCTGCACTATAGAAAAGGGAATGATAACTTTGGTAGCTACCTATAGGGACAATTAGTGGGTCAAAAATGTAACCTATCTTTTAAAAACCTGTCTTCAAGATCAATGTAATGCTTTAGTGCTCATGCCTTTTACCCCATAATACTTACAAAATGCTGTAATGCTTTATTTTCTTAAGCATTCTAGTAATGCCTACAAAACACAACTCAGCCCTTGTGAGCAAGGCCATGATAACAAATCAGTGCATATATCCTAGAGCTCGTGAGCAGTCCTCTCTCAGATGCATGCACAATAGAGGAAAAATACCAACAAACCAAATTTCAGTTTTCAAGAAACAAATGAAAAGGAGTTTTAAAAAACAAACATCTTTTTGACCACTTATAAAGAGTTTTCAGTACTTTAAGACAAAAATGAAATTCAGAACGCAAAAATAAGCAACATGATGAAAAATTGCCTCTGCTCATGCATTGGAAGGACTGGCCAAGGTCATGTGACACATTCAAGAACCAAATGCACTACTTAACATAAAACATTCTGAGAAGCGTTTCCCAGTGGAACGCATTTAACTGGGACATTTGCAGGCAAAGCTAAGTTTTAGTTTTATTCATATACCCTATTAAACTTGCTGATAGACAAACAAATCACTCAAGTTCCCTGAATCCTGGCTCTGAATACCATAACCGCAAAGAATTATTTGTTCTTCTTTTTAAATTACTATTTTGTCAGACTGTTCTCAAAGAGCAAAAAAAGAGTAGCAGCAATATTTTAAACAGAGAGAAAATGTTCCACAGGCATAGCTTAGTTCTTACTTCAGTTTAGTTATTTTTATTTTTAGCAGTTCCTGACTTTAAAACAGTTCTCATTAGAAATGTGATATTCCGAAGTTGAGAGCAGCTTTCTGCATATTCCAGCCAACCACTCTTGTGAACTCTCAGATTACAGGCAGTCCCCGACTTACGCGGATCCGACTTATGTCGGATCCGCAGTTACAAACGGGGCTGCCCCAGAGTACACGGACTGCGGGACCTCGTGGTCCTGCCGCCCATGTACTCTGGGGCTTTGCTCTGCGTCTCCCTGGTCTGCAGACCAGGAAGACGCAGAGCAAAGCCGTGGAGGGGCTCGGGCAGCGGGGCAGCCCAAGCCGCCTGGACTGCTCCGCTGCCGGCTTTCCCGAGGCTTTGCAAAGCCGCGGGGGAAGCCGGCAGCAGGACAGCCCAGACGCCCCGCGGCTGTCCCGCTGCCGGCGTCCTCAGAGGCTTTGCTCCCCGTCTCCCTGGTCTGCTGGTCTCCAGCAGACCAGGGAGACGGGGAGCAAAGCTGCAGAGGACCCAGGCGGCAGGACCGCGGTGCATCTCGGTCCGCCGCCCTTGTCTTCCTGGTCTGCTGGGGTGGTGGGGGCGCAGCTAGTATGCCCCCCCCCCCCCCAGCAGACTAGACTTTTCTCCGGACACCTTTGGCAGAGCAGCTGGGGCGCTGCTGGTTGGTCCCGCAGCGCCGCTCTGGGCACTACTGGTCCAACCCAGCAGCACCCCAGCTGCTCTGGTCCTGATTCAGCCGCTGCTGGTCAGTTTCAGCAGCGGCTGAATCAGGACGCCTGGGGCAGAGCAGATGGGGTGCTGCTGGGTTGGTCCTGATTTAGCCGCTGCTGAAACTGACCAGCGCTGACTACAGGAAGCCCGAGGCAGAGTTGGTCTGCCTCAGGCTTCCTGGAATCAGCTGCTGATCAGTTTCAGCAGCAGCTGACTTGGGGAGGCTTGGGGTTCTTAAGTTGATTCTGTATGTAAGTCAGAACTGGCGGTCAGTTTCAGCAGCGGCTGAATCTGGACGCCAGTTCCGACTTACATACAGATTCAACTTAAGAACAAACCTACAGTCCCTATCTTGTACGTAACCTGGGGACTGCCTGTATATAAAATGCTGTAGCATTAACATTTCTGAATATTAAGAGCATCACCACCAGCCAACTCCTTCTGGATAGCCTGGATGCGGTGGGACAACAGATCTGAAGGGTTTAGATGAAGTGCAATTCTACAAATGGCTCCCAAACCAACACATGACAATGCACGTACAGAGACCAAGATAAGGCCAAAAATCCTCTAAGCATTTATCTAGCTGGATTTTATTTTTAAATCTTTTGTGCAGAACAAAGTGTTTTCTTCCCTTGCAGTATTTGGGATAAACTTTATTTCATAGCATGTGGCATAACACAAGAACTAAGGGTCACCAAATAAAATGAATCGGTAACAGGTTTAAAACAAAGCAAAGGAAATATTTCTTCACACAATGCATAAAAAGCATGTGGAACTCTTTGCCAAAGGATGTTTTGAAGGCTGAGACTATAAGAAGAATCAAAAAAGAACTATATAATTTCATGGAAGATAGGTCCCTCAATAGCTGCTAGTCAGGATGGGCAGGGATGGTGTGTCTAATCCGTTTGCCAGAAGCTGAGAATGGACAACAGGTGTTGAGTCACTTGACAATTATCTGCTCTGTTCATTCCCTCTGGGTCACCTGGCATTGGACACTGTTGGACGACAAGACTGTGGGCTAGATGGACCTTTGGTCTGACCTAGCAGGGCTGTTTTTATGCTCTTCTAAAATTATTCAAGTAGACAGAATATCACGGACAATTAACAGTTGTTCTAGATTTTATTTACTTTTGGAAGTCACTGAAATTTATTCTTGTATATCTAAGTATGCTGTAATGAAGATATTAATGTTCAGTTTTGGAAATACAATAAAAGTAATATATTATACCATGAGACCCTACAACAAAGAGGAGAAAAGCACTTCACCAACATTAAGTTTCAACACCATTTGGCTGGTAAGAATGATCATCATTCTCGTTTAAAGATGACTGTGATGGAGACTGATCTGAGTGACTTGTTCCACAAGGAGCCTACATCCCTTTGGGATTTGTGGTGATGATGATGATGATGAAGATGAAATGGAGACAGTGAAGGGTGAAGTGTTTTACCCAAGTTTCCACACTCAGTAAGTGGCAGAGCTGGGAACAGATCTTATCATGAAAATTGTCAAAATGACTTAAGTTTGGATGCCTTACTGTTTAACTGTCTTGCTTCAAACATTTTAAAGGGACCTGATTTTCAGAATGCTCCAAGCACTTGCTCTGTAATAATTAGGCTTCTAATCAGCCAATCAGAAAGTTCTGAATTTTGAAAATTGTCAGTTTTTAAAATGTAGGCCCTAAATTTGGCCCAGCTCTAGCCACCAGACTGACCTTACTATTCTACCCCTGAACAGGAACAATTTTCCATTTCCCCAGCTTTCTGTTTGAGTTCCCACTTTCATTCGGTGGCTGCATCTAGACTGGCATGATTTTGTGGAAATACTTTTAACAGAAAAGTTTTTCAGTTAAAAGTATTTCCGCAAAGAACATCTCGATTGGCACGGATGCTTTTGCACAAAGCACTTTTTGTGCAAAAGCATCCGTGCCCAGTATAGACGCGCTTTTGCACAAGAAAGCTCTGATGGCCATTTTAGCCATCGGGCTTTCTTGAGCAAAAAATTAAGGTGCCCATCTACACTGGTCCTCTTGTGCAAGTATTCTTGCGCAAGAGGGCTTATCCCTGAGAGGGAGCGTCAAAGTATCTGTGCATGAAGCACTGAATTCTTACATTAGAACGTCAGTGCTCTTGCGCAAATTCAAGCGGCCAGTGTAGAGAGCTGGCAAGTTTTTGCACAAAAGCAATTGCTTTTGCGCAAAATCTTGCCAATCTAGACGCACCCCTTGTGTATAGAGAATGGGCTGACATTATTTAGCCAAAACAAATATATAAAAGGAAGGTATCTGTAAACAAGTTTATCTGCTCCCAATTCAGGTCTTGCTGGTACCTATAATGTGCATTATGAGGAAAATCTCTTTGTAAAATGGGTTACAGTTTACTTGAAAATGCAGTGGTGCATGTCTACTACTGATGCAATCTCCTCAGGGAGCCTGACAGAAAGTTTCCAAGTAATGAGGAAAAAAGTATTAGGTTGCCAAGCTTTCTGGTCCCCTAAACAGCTTGGCTTTTCTGAGACTCTGTAATTTATAGAGCTTGGTTAGCAACTGGAAATGGTGCCAACAAAATGTTTGCTTAAAAAAAATAAAGGGCTTGAGCAAAAGGCGGAAAGAGGGTGTGACATAATATAGAGTAAGATGTATTTTTTTATTGGATGGATTTAGTGGTATTTTGGTTACTGTTGCTATGGGACATATACTTTAGACCACATGCTTATTAATCATGGAAGAATGAGGGCAATGAACTAAAAAGTGTCACAAGGCACCCTCTCTGTATGGTTTTTCCAACAAGCTTCCAAACGAAATAAAACTCTCTTCTTTAAGCATGTCTTCTCACTAGGAACAGGTCCCTTTGGGTCTGATGCCTTACTGAGCAACTGTTTTTTCACTGAGTTCAGGAGAGGAGTACCAGGTTGAATTTATGTGAAACAGAATTGTTTTTTATAAGGTCAAATACATTTCTTGCGTAATTCTATTAATTTTATTTGGATGATTTTGACCAATGGGCCAAAACCGGATTGGTTATTTTTAGTACAATGTAATCCACAATACGTAAAGATCAACTACAGACCGTATGCATTTCAGTAATAAGAAATAGCTCAGAGCTGGTTTCAGAAAGCCAATAGGAAATTGTACAGAAGCAGACCAAATACACCCTCTGGCCAAGAATGAGTGAGCAGACGTGCGTAATCTTCTCAAGCACTCCTGGAATAAAGACGATTTTGCAAACTACTTATTCTTTCACAGACACTAATTTAAGAAAAGCACCCCGGACTTTTGAAATTTCACCTCTGCATCTGTTCCTTCTCCTCAAAGCTTGCAGCTTAAAGTTATGCCAGTCAGCCTACAGAAAGGTTGATCAGGATAATACGTAAATTCCTTTAGAGAACAAATATCAGGAAGGCCATTCTCTCTCCGATCTAAACACTAGCCTTATGGCTTTTCTCATGAGGATGCAGAAGATTCAGATTTCATGTCTATACATTTCTAAACTTTCGAAGATACAGAAGGTACAGAAGTAATACCTCAAATGAGGAAATATATTAGCAGCAGAGGAAGAAATTAAAAAAGGATAGAAAAGTTATTATGAACATAACAGGCTTTTACAATACACTCAAGAAACATTGGTTCTGATACCAATAATTTATGTTAACAGAGAAAAATAACTGTACGTATGCCAGGGGTTACATTTGGGTCTAAAAATGAGAGATGCCCATCCTCTGTAATTAAATACAGTAAAAAAAAGTACTTCAACCTCAAGTAACATTGGAAAGAAAGAAAAGGTATTTGAGGGACTCTATTTTGGGGTGTTAGCAAGGGTACATAAATACTGTGCATGGGATGATAAAGAAGATGGTAAGTTATGTTTACTCACTGTCCAGTCCTGGCTGAATGATTGTCATTAGCGAAATGGATTTGGTCAGCGGTGAGGAAGTGGGAGAAGCACAGAAACTAAATCCATGTGGCTGCGATCTTTGGCGTATCTGTGGAATGGAAAACAATTATACTAAGCAGATATGCCAAGCAATACCCTCACCCCAACTGCAGATTACTGTCTAATGTTTAAATGTTTCAGTTGCCCATCCCTTTAAATACTGGGGCATTAAAACACCCAAGCTTATCTTCCCCAAATGAGTGGGCCCAAGTACGGTAGTAAAGCACAAATGTGGGGAAATGTAACATGACAAGCACATGGAGGAATTGTAAAAGTGAAATGCAACATCTTTAAAAATGTGAAACAATGTTAAGTATGTAACAAAAATAAAGGCAAGCACAGGTTATTTCCCTCGCTGGCCAGCCATTAAAATGTATGTTGTTTATTGTCTGATAATCAATGAAAATACTGCAGTGATTTCAACCCCTCCAGCTGTAATCTATGGAGACAATATTTGCTTTTGTTAAACAGAACTGTGCTGAAATGTAAGTAGAAAATATGATTTGAGGCCTTAAATTTGGGCTTGATAAGGCCTAATAAAATATGAGTAAAGTGAGAGAATATAGAGGCAAGTTAAAGATAAATTCGAACACAATCCTAGGTCATATGGTAAACAGGTTTTGGTTTTAATTAGTTATAAAAAGTATTTTAGACAAAATATGAACGTTTTGAAAGAATGCTATCTGTATTGATAGCTACTGGAATGATATTTATGTAGACATTACATAAGATTATGTGTAATATTAAACAGCCAATGAGAAAATAAAAAATATTTAATTATGGTAAATGGTAGGCCTAGTACTAATTAATTAAGGCATGTTATTATAACTGATTATATAAAAGGTAGTAAGCTAGTTTTAGCTTAGCAAGCTCATCCTCCATTTGGGTACCATCAAAGTAAGGATTTTCCTCATCCAGGGACTGACCACTTTGGATGCACCATTTTATCCTGTAATATGGATCTAAAAGCAGTGGATGGTTATACTGCAATGTCTGTTTTCTTCAATTATTTTATTTTAAATAAAGTCTTGAATGAATGCTGTCCTTCACTATGTCACTGGCACTCTTCCATTACATTATCTGTTATTGCCCCAAAAGCTCAAACTTTAAACAATGCAGTTTGATTCTATTCCTTATCCTTAAATTATTAATTGGGAACTCATGAATCAAGGTTACAGACTGGCGAATGGTACAAAATGGCAAAAGTACAACACTAAGGATTTGTAACTGTAACAATGGGCCTTCAAGGAACAGCATTTATCAAAGCAATCGTTAATACCTACAATCCCACATTGTAATGTCAGCGCTCTCAGATCATTTCTTGTGAGCCCTTGTTACTCCCTTCTCCTTGGAAAGCAACGGTTTACTTAGACTATAACTCAAACACCACTTTCAACACCACTTTGAAGCTCAAGTGTCAGTTGTACCATTTCCTCTGTGTGCGACTCATGAAGGTACCAGAGAAAATCAATATGCCAGGATCAATCAATCAAAGGCGATCTCTGGCAGCTAAGTGGGCATCTATATAATCACCAGTTCTTTTGTGTCTGCTCAGAGGAGTGTTATGGTGGAAGTGTGGCTTTCAAATATTCAGCCCATTTAATATATTTCCCTTGTTGATAAAGTTTGAAGATACATGTCTTCAGAACACAGGCCCATCTTTCCTGATTAAATCATCATCATTTATCTCCTCTCTACGCAGGTGAACCAAAATTTGCATAATTCCACATGTATGACATTGCATGTTGTTGCTGCTTTTAACAGTAGGATGAGACCACTAAAATCAGAATATAGGTTATTAGGAAAGAGGAAGGTTCTCAATTTCTTGTACATTATGGCTGTGTTTAGACTGGCAAGTTTTTCCGCAAAAGCAGTCGCTTTTGCGGAAAAACTTCCCAGCTGTCTACACTGGCCAATTGAATTTCCGCAAGAACACTGACTTCCTACTGTCTGAAATCAGTGCTTCTTGCGGAAATATTATGCTGCTCCCATTCGCGCAAAAGGGCCAGTGTACACAGCTCAGATTTGTTTTGCGCAAAAAAGCCCCAGTGGCGAAAATGGCGATCGGGGCTTTTTTGCACAAAAGCGTGCCTAGATTGGCACAGACGCTGTTCCTCAAAAAGTGCTTTTGCGGAAAAGCGTCCGTGCCAATCTAGACGCTCTTTTCCGCAAATGCTTTTAACGGAAAACTTTTCCGTTAAAAGCATTTCCGGAAAATCATGCCAGTCTAGACATAGCCCATGAGTATAAACCTTAAAAACTTACCAGATAAAACAGTACTTAAATATGCTTCATATCCTCAAACTGCCTCACAAATATTATTTTTTAAACCTCATAACACTTCGATGGGAGAAGTGTTATTAACTCCATTATATAGAAGCAAAGTGACTTTTCGAAGACCACCCAATCAGTGGCATGAACTCAGGGTTTAACCATGCAGCCTCCATGGCTGAGAAGCAAAGCTGCTTCAATCAAGTGGGAGTGATGCATGCAAGGTCTCTTAGCCTCTGTCAGGCACATCTCTATATTAAAGATGAGAACATTAGGGATGTAAAAGAGAAGTCGAATAGCCAACTATCCAATAAGCCTAGGTTTATTGGGTAGTCGAGTCAACTACTTGCATTTCCACTCCCGTTGCTGCCTCTATATGAGAGGCAGCAAGGTTGGGGGGGGGGGGGCAGGGGAGGGAGAACAGGAGCTGGTGCTGAGAGGAGCTGGCTTAAAAGCCAGTTCCCCCGAGCACCGTCTCCGCAGTGCAGGAGGGGGGACAGGGGACGCAGAGCTGCAGTGCTTGCGCGGGGTCCCGATTGCTGAGCCTCTGCCTTTTAAATGTAGCAAGAACAATGCATCACTTACTACATTTAAATGGCAGAGGGTCAGCAGTCAGGACCCAGCACTCCGCTTCACCTTCCCCACTTACTGACTAATTGAGTAGTCAATGGAAATTCCATTGACTACTTGATTAGCTGATGAATCAATATTTAACATCCCTATTGAACATCACTGCATTATGCATGCAAAAAGGACATTCACTCAGGCAAAGTTTGGGAGTCTTTGTTCAAGCATTTTATGAAAACCCAACAATAATAAAAGAACAGCTTTACCTGACGGTCAAACCCTCTGCTTTCCCCCTGCTCAGATTCGACTTCTTCTTCAGTGAGCGAGACCAAGGAGCCACGGTCATCGCTAGCAAGTGGACTTGGCCTAAGGTCTTTGCAACTCAAAGAGGAAGTCTCTAAATTTGAGGAGGGCTTCTTGTTATCATTGGAGTCTCCTGCTAGGCCTTCTAGGCTGTAACTGAAATAAAATCAGAGAGGTTAGACCCTGAAAATTCTTAAGGCTTTAAAACACACTGTGGTACGTGAATTGTGTGCACGAGCCATGTTCTAATTCAAAGAAGATGCCACCTCTCCATTAACAGTGGAGTGAGACATATTATTCCCTCAGTCTCTGTTGCTTCCTGTGACCTACTTCAGGTAGCAACTTAGGGTGTGTTTTAATAATTATATTTAATTCAATGTCGCTGGCAGGATCTTGGTACACTCAGAGAAATGGTTGCCTGAGAATAATGGACCAGTGCATTTCTGTGTTACTGGACTCTGTCTCACACTCTAGTTTTCATTTGCATCCATTCTATTTTCTCATTTTTACATGATATATTGTATGTGGCTCAATTTAAGCTAGACATAGCTGGTATATCTCGTGCTATTTGAACCTGAATAGATGTTCTATACCAAAACGTTCTACACCCACCAACAGCTATGATGCTATTGGTTTATAGACATCAAGATACTGAATGTGGAAAACTCTTCTTTGCAGAGCTGTTCTTTGACACTGCTTAGAATTCGATGCTGTGCACAGCATTGGCAGAAAGCAGGGCATTAGTGCCAAAATCTAAGTATTAAATAAGTGCTGTCTCCATCAGCCACTGAATCACATTTCAGTTTTTGTCTCTGCAGCTAGGTGATCCAACTCAGCCAAACACGATCACTTAAAACTAAACAAAATAAAAAGCATTTGTCTGCAACACTGGTGCTTCTGAAAGAGTTGGCCACACACAGCCACAGTGACAGCTGCTGATATGCAAGTTTCCCCTATGAAGAGCTATGCTAATGCTATGAGCTAACAATTCTCACCTGCAATCTTCCCTCCTCTATCCTCCACATATTACATTACTGTCCCACCCGCACAATTCTATCAAAAGCTCTGTATCCAACACCTCAATCCTGACCTGCAGCATCCCTTGCAATTCCGGACTTGGGTCACCTGACGGGTCAGAGAGTCACCTCATTCCTGACCTGCAGTGCCTTCAACTATGCCAGTCTTAGATCCCCCACATAGCTTGATCACTGTAGCTCGTCTCACGTGCAGCAAACTCTACCATTCTTATCCAGAGCCTTCTTTGAGAAAGCGGAGTTATGTTATGGGCCAATATACTGTAGAAACTAAAGACAACACTAATACACGAATGAAGATTTCTGCCTCGGTTCCTTAAGATGAAAGAACACATTAGTTCCAGTGCATCTCTTGATATCTTTTGGATAGGACCCTGCCATCCAACCATAGCATTTAAAATCCTACTTTTTTCAAATGTTGAAGCAGGATCAATTGCTTGTTAGTGACCCATGAGTGCATGAAGACAAAATGACAATTACAGTGACATTTTGGGTTCTTTTGATTGCCCACTCTGCGTATCATGTATTATATGAACATTTGCTGTGGCGGGATGAAGGGCAAGTGTTGTATAGAAAACATGGAATATGTACAACCCACATGGACTCGTGGTTAATCACAAAATTTAACTTGCTATTGAGTTAATATTCAAAATGTGTCAACATTTTTTAAAAATTGCAATGTACAGATTATTTGCACATTTAGTGGAGCTTTATACCCTTGTAGTCACTACATGAATACTAGTATTCTACATACCACTAGAGGTATTGCTGAGTGACAAACGTATCACTGTGAAAGCAAAAGCTGAACTAAATCTTAAATCAGAAGACTCAAGACATCTGGCTTCTAAAGATTTTTTCAGGTTAGTAAATCAAAGGGGCAGACAAACCACGGAATTTGCAACATTATCAATTTACAAAAGCCTTTAATTACATTGGTTTAGCTATAGCATGCATTGTACATTTTGCTCCCAAACATCTGCAAGAAAAAAATCTGTCCCACTGCTAATATCCAAAGAGGCAAGGCTTTTATTCTTCCAGTGCAAAAATCTTGCTGGTAGTTTGCTGTGATCTTGACATCTGTTTTTTCCATAACTGGACTCAGAACAACAACTTACTTCAGACATACCATCAAATAGTCATGAGCTGATAATGATCTTTGTTTTCTATCTACTGTATTTGGGGGCAGCACTCAAAGAACAAAATAGTTAGGAATTCTATCCTTTAAGCAGTGAAGAAAAAAATAAATCTGGGTCTAGATCTTCAACTCTGTCAGTTTACCTCCCCTGAGAATCTGACCTGTGATAATTAATTCTGCCCCTGCACTTTCTGTATGACATGCACATTTTAAGTGCCTGGGAAAACCAAAATCTGTGTTTATCAGATTGTTTTGTTCTAGGCTGGTTGAAATGATTAACTTCTTTACTCAAGAGAGAGCAATTTAAATGCGTATAAAATATCAGTCTGTATGGAAAATATAACTAAAGACCATTAACTCTGACTGATTCTTTACCTGTCACTTTACCTTAAATGTCATCACAGAAAAAAAAAGTAACTTCAGTTGAATCATGCAGCTCCTCTCCACACACAAAACTAGCAGAGACTAACCAGCACTTTCACCAGCACCCCACTCTCTAAAGGACCCAACACCAAATGTGTCTGAGCAGAAACAGACAAAGCAAACAGACACAAGCACATTCCAGCCACAGCCACAGAGAAACAAACTACCACACAAAAAGCTGACAGCACTGCATTGGCAGTGCCTCTTTGCTGCTGCACATTTATTTATACCATACCTTCTACAATTAAAGTCAGCGCCCATGGTAATGTACTGTACGCCAGAGGGACACCAGCTCAAACTGGAGATATCAAAGGCAGAGAAAGTAAAAGGGTGGCAGTTATTGGATTGTCACAAAAAGAAAATGTTTAAGGACTTGGTTCAACTTATTTAATGTTAGAAAGATTTTTACATTAATGGTAACAAAATGGGGAGGTTGCAGGTAGTGGAACAGCACAAGCATCTCTTGAACTGCTCCCACCAATGTGTACCAACACTGAACTGGTGCAAACACCTCTAGAGGTGAAAGGGGAGCTAACTATTCAAGTCCGACAGGTGAAAATCTGTGTCAGATGTGAGGGCACTTTTCATATGTTTGTTTGTTTTATTTGGCATATGCAATTCAGTCAAGCCATAGCATTTTATATAGAGAGAAGATAAATGAGACCCATGCAGGCCAATTCACTTAAACCAAATGATCATGAGCTAACAAGTCTATTAACAGCAATAATAATTAGCATACCGAGGCCCCTTCCATCCAAGAATCTGAAAAATGAATCACAACTATCTAATGAATTAAGTTCCTTCCACATCAATTAAACATTATTAACATCATTTTATAGATGGGGAAGAATGAGGCAAGTGAATAAGTGATCTGATTAAGGTTATACAGCAAGTCATTATCAGATTCTGAACAGAAACTAGGCTGTCTCCAAGTTCTGTGCTTTAACAACTAGGCAATGGTTCTTCCTTTTTATTTCACAAGGAAACTAGGATTAATCCAAATCAAAGACCCCAAAATGAAAGTTTCTCTTGCCAAAATGCCAGCGCCGAGAACCAGTCTTCCATCTTACATTACAAAACAGTCAGAAATTCTAAACCAAGTGACAATTGCACAGTTCTCATTTTAAACAATGGTTTCAATTAGTATTTCTTTGTGAGTTAGCGTTTGCACTGTTAAATTTGGCACTAAAATATGCTCAACAGAGCCCAATTGCAGACTCTTCAAGCATAGAGGAACCGATTTTCTGTTCGGCTATGGTGTTCAAAGGGGGCACACACCTCCCCAAGAAATACCCTTATGCAACACAGGGCCACAAAGGTAACCTTACATTGGTCATGCTCCTAACTTCAGGGGTAGAAAACATGGCCAGAAAGCACTGTGCTCTGGCCTAGGGGGCTATCAGAAACAGCACAAAAATTTGAGCAGACCCAAAGCTGCTCTGACATCAAGGGCTGGGCAGGATAAAAATTGCCCCAGAATGCAGGGAATGAAGGAGGCATAAAGCCATCTTTTCTTCAGCCTTCTTTGGTTCCAGCACTCATTGTAAAACTGGAAATACTCAGAAATTGGGCCAAGGAACCTAAATGAATTAAAAAGTAAAGACCATTAACTGAAGGACCCATGGTATTCAGTCTGAGGCAATCCAGTAGCAGTTTGTCTTGGAATTAAAGGTGGTTTTATATAGAGCCTGCTGATTGGGCCACGGTGTATATTTGAAGTTCCTGTGCTCTGTAGGTAGTCAGATATATTCCAAATCTTTTCTGACAGCTTCCAGAATGTGCCCTAAATATTCATTTTGAACAATCACTTTGCTGTAACATGCATAACCTTTAAAGAGCATTACAATCATCAGCTAACTGAACCAAAACAGGATAAGGATGCATCTCCACTTTAGAGATGGAGAATCTGAAACAAAGGATAACACACTTGCTCAAAGTCACAAGGGAAGTGAGTGTACTGCTAACTATGAATAACTCACATCATTTACACTTCCACAGCAACCCCCTAACCTTCAGTCTGCTGACACCCTTAAATGACCTATGTATACCCTAAGACAAAAGTTTAACATACTCATGTAGTTGTGTGTGTATTGACAGAGGGAGGTGGGGGAGGAGAGTGTATCCAATTACTTTAACAATGAAAATTGATCGACAGCAGACAATTCTGTATATCTGCATATATACACAAAATCTCTCTCTCTCTCAATATAATTTCTTAACTATATTAATTTTATAGTGTGACTAGCAAACTGCAGGATAGAAACTATAATTGAGAGATGAAAGAGTAGTAGGATTGGAGGAAATGGCAGAAGGTCCCAGAGAGGAATAAAAATTCTTGGCAAGAGCTGTGGAAAACACAGACATATAGAATTATAATAATGCTGGTGAGCCACCCACAGTCTATTGGCAACACCATGCAGAATATGAAAGCTCATCATACAATATATGTACAAACCCTTGGCAGAAGATGTAGGGAAGGTGGCGGAGTGAGAAGAGGGAAAATCCATTTGTCTGAGAGACTACAATTAGAATTAGTTTGTCTTCTCTCCAGTACTAGCTTGTAGGGTATCAAAATGACTGGGAGGCTGGGGCTGCAGTAAAAAGAGAGAATGAGGCTGTGTCTACATTGGCACCCTTTTCTGGAAACGGGATGCTAATGAGACAAGTCGGAATTGCAAATGCTGCGGGGGATTTAAATATCCCCCGCGGCATTTGCATGAACATGGCTGCCGCTTTTTTCTGGCTCGGGGCTTTGCCGGAGAAAAGCGCCAGTCTAGACGGGATCTTTTGGAAAATAATGCCTTTTAAAATCAGGAATAAGGGATCTTCCAGAAAAGGCATTATTTTCCAAAAGATCCCGTCTAGACTGGCGCTTTTCTCCGGCAAAGCCCCGAGCCAGAAAAAAGCGGCAGCCATGTTCATGCAAATGCCGCGGGGGATATTTAAATCCCCCGCGGCATTTGCAATTCCGACTTGTCTCATTAGCATCCCTTTTCCAGAAAAGGGTGCCAATGTAGACACAGCCTGAAAGTATATTTACTAAAGTATGTGACGATCTGTATGTAAAGTATGTAATGATTTGCTGAATGTGTATATTCTATTTTTGTACATGTATCAGTCTTGTATGTGAAATTAGAAATATGAAGTGTTGATCAGTTTATAGTGCTAAATGTGCTCATGAAGGCTAGAGACATAATGGCCCGGTGCTCAAGACAATGATCTATAAATGGGTTTCTTTGTGTTATAAGCCCACACTGTAATCGGTCCTGTAAAGACAAGTGGCCGGACCACCTATTGCTGAAGCCCATTTTTGTTCTTGTATTTTTCTACACAAAGTGAGGAAAGTTTGAACAGAAAACAAAGAATGCATGCACTGGGCAAAAGGGATATAAAAGGGGGAAAACAAACAATGGGTGTAGTGGCCAGACACCAGGAGACCCCCCAATTACCACCCAAGAAGGCTGCTAAGACTGAACAGGAGGAAGGACTGGGTCAAGCTAGGAGGCTGTCTAGCTTGTGAGAGAGATGATTAGAACAACTATTAGGGTAAGAATTTGAATGTAACAAGCTCCTTAGATGGCGTGTTTTGATTTATTTTGGCTTAATAACTTACTGTGATCTGCCTGTTTTCACTTGTAGTCACTTATAGCCTACTTTTAATACTTAATACAACATTTAGGTTTATTATCAAGCCCAGTATAAACAATTGTTAGCTGGGGTGGAGCAACTACTGTGCATCTCTCTCTCTCATTTATAAAGGGGGCTGAACTTATTAGCTTTCTCTATGTAAAACTTTTATATAGTGTAAAATGGATTTATTTGATGTTTTGGAGCTATGTTCCTTGGTGCTGTCAATGGTCTTAAAGCTGAGCCCTCACATTGTCAAAATTGCTCTACCGGGGAACTGTTACCCCAACTCTCTGCCGTGGCTGGGGAAGACCAGAGTTTCTGACCCAGCAGTGCAGGGTTGTAGGGAGCCCCAGAGGACAGACAGGCAGGGTCAGTGGCATGATCAACACACTGGGTAACAGCACCAAGGGGATGACAGAACAAGACACTCATTGCATGCCACCTTACAAAGTACAGAGCAGTGTGGAATCTAACTTGAATAGAGTCCACAGAGTTTCATTAATGGTGGGTTTAACAATAACCTGAAGTATAATATCTTAATGATGATAATAAGGATAACAGTAGGTGTGAGCAAGCATGACTAACTACTAGACTGACAGCCTCAAGGGGAAGCACAGAAAAATTTCACCTTCACATACTCTTCTTGAGTAATTCACTGAGGTCTGTGCAGTCTGTGCTGCACTGTAACAGGAAGCTACTATAGAAGGCACATATAGCACTCGTTCCTTGAGACAAAACTGGCATATTAGGCTTTTGCATGTTACAGCAAGGTGTGAGAGCAAGTGCTTCTGTGGAGTTGAGAGTCAAGGTCAAAGATCATGTCAAATGCTTGGCTCTACAGAACTAAGAAGATTCTGTAGAACCAGCACTATTAAAAAAAAAGTTTGCCTGATTGCCTGAGCTGTAAACATTGCTGCTCACATAGGTCAATCATGCTGATGCTTCCCACAATAAAAAGGGGTAAGATTGCCTTATATGATATACATAGACATATATACATACATATACACACACAGAGGAAGGATAAGAATTCATAAAATGTTGTCCAGACAGAAAGGGACAAAAACTGGTTTGGAAACCTAGTTTATTTTCTAGCTTTTAAGAGGCAGAGTTAAACCCAAAAAGTTAAAATTAAAGCAAATCAGCAGTTGCAGGTGTATCATGTATCCTACTATTCTCAAATATGTTTCTACCAGCCTATCCTTTAAAAAAAAAACACACCCCCTAGGGATTTTGATATAGTTTAAACAATAATAAAGGCTAACAAACAAATAAACAATTACTTGTCCATTTGCAGTTAAAGCCCAGTTCCAAATATGTTATTTTGTTGGATGTTTCCAATCTGCAATATCCAATATCCTTCAAACTACCCTATCAACTATAAGACTTAGGAAGAATGGCTTTGAAATGTGCACAGAAGGTTGACTGAAGATTGTAAACACTGGGCTGTGTCAGGCTAGGGATGAGAGCAATTAAACTGGCTCTGTGTGTGCATGGAAGACACAAATGTTCTGAGAAGTACTGAATCAAAACTGGACTAACATACATAAGAGTATGAAGTTAGTAGACATTCAAATGCAAAATGGTTAGTCAAGTTAGTTGGCTCTGTACCTTCTCCTATGAATGGGAGGCTTCCTTATACCATCCCCCAGAACTCGCATTGAACTGAAAATGAATCATGGAAAGTGATCAGAGATGAGAATGGAACAAAATGAACAAATGACAACTAAAGAGAAAACACCCATTTCCTCCTTTTCCACCCTCCCCGAAAACCCAAACAGCAGAAGGAATGAATGAAAAGGGGAGTATAGAAATTACAGTATTCAAGGGAGCAATGCATCTCCCATGACATTATCTTTCTTCCTCTATTTCACAGTAAAGCTTTATTTACAAAACAAAGTATAATGGTCACTGACAATGGTTGCATCTAAGCTGATGCCAATCAAGGGTCAGCTGTATATGTAGACAAGGACAAACTAGTTCAACAGCAGGCATTGTTAGCAATCCTCACCAGCAACAGCTCTATTTGGAATTGTAGACAAAATCTCTAGGACCATTAGTGAAAAATCTAATTTTTCTTTCCTTCAAAAGGGCATTAAACCACAGCAATTAGTGGCAATTGGAAGATACGTCAATACTGCAAACATGGTGTGTGATTGCAGCTCATAGAGACATAGCTAAGGCAGCTATTAGCCAGCTAGCTTGGCTACTAAAACAGCAATGCTGCAGTAGCATGATTTCAGAGTGGGCTAGACATTGAGGCCAGCAGTTGGGGTGTTGGGTGGGGCAAAGTGGGTAACTGTCCCAAGGTCTGGCAATTCTAAAGGGCGCAGGGCTCTGACCACTGCTACTGTGGCAGCAGTGGCACACACAGCTCTGGGACCTTTAAATTGCTGGCTGAGTGCTGTGTGGCGTGCTCCGGGCAATTCTAAGGGCTGGGCATGGCCTTTCCGGGAGTTCAGGAATGCCCCTACCTTGCTCAGGGGCCCAGTATGGCTGTTCGCTCCCCTGAAGACACCTGAGTAATTGCCCTGGGTTCCAAGTGGGCTTGTACAGTCTGCTGTGAATCTTGGAGTGCTCCAATACCCGTACATGAGCAAAGCAGGTAAGTTAGCTGGCTCTGTCTGTGTGAGCTGCAATCTGCCTCATATGAGATATATGAAGCTCAGTAAAAACTAAGAATTACCAAAGATGAAAATGCTTCATTGGAGTCTTGTAAATACTCATGAGATTTATTAATTAAAAAATGTTTTAAAACCCATATTTAGAAAGATATTTTGTTTTTTCTTCTTCTTTTAATAAAGATTATCCTCAATTTTTTTTCTTTTTACCACAGAAATATAGAGGCAATTCCCTGCTTTTGCTAGAGGATGCATGGAGGATTGGGGGAGTCTCATGTGGACAGCTCTCTCAGATCTGATCCTGCTTCCATTTTAGTCAATGGAAAAGCGACCTTTGATATGAATGGAATTGGATCAGGCCCTCAGCCATTAACTGAAGGCTGGAGGAGTTAAATCCCAGCAAAAGTATTCTAATTAAACAGTTATTAGCAAAAACCAACCCAACCAACCAGAGATTTAGATTGTATAATGCACAAATTTCCAGGCTTTCATACATTATAACTAAGCAAAAGGGTGCAAAATCCCAACTGGCTTTTCCTTTGCAAGTCACATCTCAGCCAGACATCCATCCACCTTGTCTACTGGTGGCTGTGTACATGAACATGTGAAAATAATTCCTCTGTTTCTTTACTTAAAAAAGAATTATCAATGATTTACAGTAAGAATATTTTCCTATATCAAACATATTCATTCAACCTCTGATTCAGAAGTTTTTAATTCCATCTGCCTAGCATTAGCTGTAACTGTCAACTATGCAGTTTATTACCCTTATAAATCCTTACTTAATAAGTTCAGTACATAAAAATATATATATTTTCTAAATGAATTTGAGCTTTATACTCAGTCTGTCATAAACCATCTTTTATCTCCGAAGTTCCCTCTCTTTCTGTTTTAAAGTATTTGTGTTATTTTATTTATTTGTGTCATCCTGGGATTGTGAAAAGTCCAGAAAGGGTTGATGAAGTCATGTAACAAAAGAAACAATGCTTGTGACTTTCAGAGTACTGAATTGTTTCTCAAGTTTAGATCAAATCTGTAAATTAAGGGTCTATAATTTCTCTTCAAATAACCTCTAGCAATATCAAGAAGATGTATGCCTAAACATTAAATGGTAACTAATCTCTCTAAACCAAACTTTGCCCCTTGGCAACTTAGCAGGAACCAAAGGAGAAGGATTGATTTTAATACAATGCACACTTGACTGTGGCAATGTTACTTGTTAATATAGGGCTGTGACCCATGAAAACAACTCCCAGCAATCAACTAGATGATTTCCACTTTGAACTCCTGGTGGACTTGCAGTCTACAACAAGCCACACATTCATATTACAAATGAGACTGCTGTTATGCAATATATGTAACTTACAGAATAAACTTTGACCACCTTGCTTCTAAAGCAATGTTGGTCCTATTTAAGTCAATGACCAAACTCACTTGGCTTCAACAGGACCAAGATCTTGAATGACTACAACAAATTAGAGTAACTTTTGTGCAGTACAAATGAAGAAAGACTAATGCAAGTTAAGAACATGGTAGGTACAGGAAGTCAGAGAACTTGATAGTTACTCAGAATGTGGAGGGCTTACACGTAATCAATTACTTTATGGGTGGAATTTTTCTATAACCAGAGATCAAGGGAAGAGTGGTTCTGGAAAAGAACATTATTTCTTTTTCACAGTAGTAGATACAAAGACACACACAGCAAGCATTGTCTTTATGGCTTTCAATAGTCTTTTCTGAAGGAGGGAGAGCAGAAGGGTAAACTGGAGAACACCCGAGGCATAGCATGTTTAGGGGTAGTCCACTTAATTCAACTCTGCAGTTCTATCAGGAGTCAAATTGGAGCCCATCCACCTCAGTCCCAAAACTGAAGGCCTCTACTTTTCTACTATAGTCTTACAGCCCATACAATACCTTAATGCGAGTACCCTACTGATTAATATTGGCCGTGTTTATTCTGTGGTCACCTAGATTTAACAACGCAGATAACTTTTCCTTTAACAAAATCCTGTACATACAAACAGGTGGGGATAATACACATGAAGGACAGGTCCAAGGTATTTCCAGTCACTTCAATGGGCTTTAGATCAGGACCTAAATCCTCTGGAAAGCTAAAATATATTGTAGACAAAAAGTACTTTTAATTCAACCTAATTTAATTTAATTTAATTAAAACCAAGGATATTAGTATGCTTGGGTTTTTTAGGCTGGGAAGTTGTGGTAGATGGTTCTCTCTCTCCCCAGAGCTCATGAAATAAATTAAGCAGGACCTCACTTTTCTTTATTTTTGCACATTTATAGACTCATAGAATATCAGAACTAGAATGGATCATGAAAGGTCATCAAGTGCAGTCCCAAGCCCTTGTAGCAGGACCAACCACCATCTAAAGCATCCCTGATAGATGTCTGTCTAACCTGCTCTTACATATCCCCAAGGATGGAGATTCCACAACCTCCCTAGGCAATTTATTCCAATGCTTAACCACCCCAACAGTTAGATTCTTCAGATGCAAACTGCAAAGCCCACATTCATATGCCTGTGTGTATGTTTGCAAACAGCCTTAGGCAGCCCTTCACTCACCTTCTGTGATTCATTTCTGCCTCGTTGGCAGCATTCTTTCCTGGCCCCCAGCTGTGCCGTCGGAAGGGTGACAGTGGTCGCATGGAGTTTCTTAAGACAGAGGAGTGGGGAGGCACTTCTGTAATACTGTCCATCTCTTCTTCCATCTCACATGAACCACCAAGTTCACTCTCCTGTCCCCCTCCAGCTGCCATGTTAATGCAACTTCCATCCAGAGTATGCCTCTCCTTAGGCCTGTTGAAGTTTAGAGCCTGTGGAAGGGATATGTCACTTCCAAGGGAAGAATTCCTCTCCAAGGACATGGTATCATCTGCCGATGAGCTGGAACTGGTGATATCACAAGTAGACTGTTCCTCTTCAGGCTGTAACAGCAAAAGTAAAAACATCAACCATAGCTAAGACAATTCTCAACTGATAGCTCTGGCCAGAGCCAGTCATCATAAAAGCTAGGTCTGTTCCTTCTTTGTTGTGTCAGCTGCACTCTAAAACTTTGCTCCCATGTATCATCCTACCCTATAATTCATCCTTCTGCCATAAAAGTTAGACTTCCCATTCACTTCTGCCAATGCAATGCAACCCTGACACTCCAGCACTTCCTGCTATTCTATTAATGTCCTTCTCGCAAATCTGTCAATGTACCTTAATCTATGCAGTTTCTCCTTCAATTCTAGCCCTTAAGCCTTTTACCAGGCAAAGGTTTGTAAGACTACCAAATATTTCTGTAGTTTTAACGATTGGCACAGATGATTGCTACGTCATACGACTTCAGACAGCAAACTCAGTCTTCTTTGTGGGATCTGAACCAGATTTGTAGCTTCTAGTCATTACGGCTGAACGGCTAACATACTGTTCCACTCCATCTTATGGCACAACTAGAACATTATTCAGTAGTATAACACACACACAAGGATGACACCCCTCCCCCAAACACCTTCCATTTATCAAAAATGGAATGCCAGGATTTTCAGCACGTGCTAACTCCAACTATAACGGAAAAGTACTGTTCCACAGAATTGGCTTCCTTGCGGAATGGGTCTTTATTCATACTGTAATCTTAGGGTTAGTTTGTTCCAAAAGCAGTAAGTGGGAGAACCCAAGCTAGTTCTATTCTGTCATTGCCTACATACTGACAATATATACTAAAGCAAGTCTATGATTATCCTGTTCTCGGTGGCTAATATAGAAAACACAAGCATGTTGATATCACTTTCAGACTGAAATGATGTCTGCCCTTGAAGGCCAATGTGGGAAGTTACAATGTATTATACTCCTGAAGAACCCTGCATTGCATCATTTACAATAATAATATTCAGAAGGACCCACCCAGAGTAATATATTTAAAAATCAGCAAATTAGACCATTCAAGCATCTGCATGTGTCTGTTCTGTGTTTATACTAGAACAAAAATATTAGCTAAAAGCTGATATTTCAATTAGAAAGGTAACATGAGGCATCTGAAAACAGTCACAGGTTTAAAAAAAACTTCATAATTTTAAAGAGAAATATGGATTGTGTAACAATGACAATTGGGTGAATATTTGGATGACTACCAGACAACAGCCCATCAGCCTTGATGGGCCATTAGAAAAAGAAACAGCAAGACTGTGAAGTTTGGAAAACAAAAGATACCTGCTTTATGTAAATCGTATTTAAGTATACGACATTATATTGTAACTTGTTTCTTGAGTGCATTAAGCTTAGTCTGCATATTTTGTTTTGGTGGCTCAGTAATCTGCTTTGTTCTTTTTGATATCTCCTATCTCTTAAAATCTACTCCATTTAATAAACGCATTCTTTGTTTATTTTGAAACCCAATTTGTGCAATTCATAACTGAGGGAGTATATCAGATGAGACCATCAAGGCAGGAGACCCGTCACAATAGCTTGGCACTTGCATGTCATGATGATAGTTTACTGAACTGCCTAAATCCAGACAAATTACTTAGTAGTCATAATGAGAACAATACTTTAGCAGAGAAGGAAATAGTCTCTTTCCTGGGTCCCAGGAAGCTATTGTCATAATTAGGGCAGTGTCCCTGATGGGAAGGAAGACTGCATTCTGGCTGACCCCAAAAGATGCAGTTAGATGACATTAATCCTGGATGCAAAGTGCCCAAATTAATGTGTTTTATACCTACCTCCACAATAAGCAAAAGGATTTTTATTTTCCAAATGGAAACAATGTATTAAAACAAAACATCCCTACTTTAAACAAAAAATCAGACTTACTTCTCTCATCTGTGCGCTTGCTTGTTTCTTAAATTACAGCTGGATAGAATCAAAGTGTAATTAAAAATGTGAAATACATTTGGCTAATTTATGGTTTTGCCTTAATCTCTTGGATTGGTTTAGTAAAAAAAAACAGGTGCAAGCTGTTTGAGTCTGCAGTGTACAATTATAACTCTGACACAGGCCTGGGCAAAATAGGGCTGGCGGGTCGGGTCGGGCCCACCAAGCCACCAGATCTGGCCTGCAAATGCAGCAGAAAGGCTCAGACAGCCTCCCTGCTTGCCCTGCCCCAGGCCACCACTGAGAAAAGCGGCTGCTAGGCTCTGGGGGAGAAAGAGGCTTCATGCACTGTCCTCTGTTTGGAGAACAGGCAACACACAAAGCACCACTCCTCATTCTGCTCAGGCTCTTATTCACTGATGCACATGATTCCACAGCCTAGGGTTGCCAGGTGTCCAGTATTCTACCAGACAGTCCAGTTTTTGCGCCCTCTGTCTGGTAAAAAAAAATTCAGAAAATACCGGACACGTGCAACGTCTGGTATTTTCTGTTTTTCCGGCTGGGCGTCGGACAGAAGCCTGGCAGGGACAGGGAGCGTGGCCACAATTGGCGCTGGGAGCCTCTGGTTGTGTGCAGAAGCTGAGCGGGGATGGGGGAAGAGGCTGAGAGGTGGGGTGCAATCGGCACTGGGAGCCCTCAGCTGATTGCGTCTGAGGAGGAGTGATGCCCTGGGGAGGAAGAGAAGCCCTGTCCCTGCTCCTGAGTGCTTTTCAAGCGCGTGATGGCGCTGTAGTCCAGGAGAGAAGCCCGCAGGTGCTTTGTAGTTGCATTTAGGTGCCTTCCGATGGGCTCTCAGCCAAAACTGACTGGGGTGGAATTTCTGCTTCTTTCCACTGGGACACCCGAAGACCTGGCTATGGTGGAGTTACCTTCCTACCCATGGTCCCCCCCCCCGCCATTTTGTTGCCTCGGGGTCTTACTCCCTCTGCTTTGGGTAGCAGGCGGCTGCTTTGCAGAGCAGGCTCTGCTGCCTCCCCCTTTGTTCTCTTGGTAGTAGCCACACAGGATGTGCGTTCGGTGTGTGTATGGGGGGGGTGGGTTTGGCTTGACAAATGTTTAGCCCGTGTGTTCAGTATTTTTTGGGAGACAATCTGGCAACCTTATCACAACCTCCTGAACTCATAACTCCTCCCAGATTCATAATTCCCTTCCAGACCCCACAAGCCCTCCTGCACTACAATCCCTTACCCCAAGCTTCCTTCTGCACTCAACCTCCATCCCAGACCCTGCACCTCCTCCATTAATATCTGAAAGAGTGCAGTCCTTGACCACATTCCAAAATCTTGGAGTGGCCCCCCATCAGAAATTATTGACTACCCCTCCTCTAATATTCCTCTTGTTCTTCAGGAAAAGTTCCCCTAAACAACACTGATCTCTTATTTTTTAAAAAGACACTCCCTTCCTGGGAGACAAACCATTTTAAGGGTCAAGACTAAGGATGTAGGCGAGTAGTTAGTCGACTACTTAATGGGACCCTCCTGTGGACAGGGGCTGCTGCTGGCTGGGCAGTCCGGCTCAGTCCTGGCTCACGTCGGGTTGGGACCAAACGCCGCTATGGCTCTGCAATTTAAAACGCAGTAGGAGCCAGGTGGGTAGGCTGCCCAGCTCCTATCACCTTTTAAATTGCAACGCTGCAGCGGGGTTTGGTCCCAGTGCGAGCCTGGACTGAACTGTCTGCCTTCCCCTATTGAGTAGTCCATAAAAATTCTATCGACTACTCGATTAGTAAAATAACTTCATTTTAACATTCTTAGGCAAAGCCAATAGGGACATAGTGGGGCCTAGAGTATACCACCACCAAACTGGAACTCAGAAATCTAGATTCTACTCCCAGCTCTGCCAATGGGTAGTTTTGAACAAGACATTGCTCTGAGCCTCAGTTTCTCCATCTGTAAAATGGTGATAATGATACTGACCCTCTTTTGTAAAATATTTTGAAATTTATAAATGAAAATTATTGTACAACTAAGCATTATTATTAATAATAATAATTAAATGTGAAATAAACGGTAAGCTATCTAAGCCATTAGTAGGTCAGATGTGAGTCCAATTCCTTTCTAGATGGGTTCAGTGCAAATAACACTATTCCCAGGGGTCTCTTGTCCTGGCCTGGATGGAGGGCGGGCAGTGGGAGCTGGGAGGAACTCATCATAACTTACAGCACCCATACGGAGTTCCCCATGGCTGCCGAGAGCAGTGGGAAACTCATTGCAGTTGCCAGGAGCAGTGATGCGTGCCCTGCACCTCCTGGCAGCCACGCTGAGGTCCGGAGTCACGGAGAGCTCAATGCAAGAGCCAGGAGCGGCAGCTCCGTGTATTTGTGAATTGTGCCTTTCATGGTAGTGCCAGAAATGCATCAACTGCAAATGGCGAGGGTTTCCTGTACATCCCACGATTCTTTACAATGTATACACATGCAGTGCCACTGAAATGGCGGCAAATGACATTCAAAGCATAACACAGCACTTTGAGGAAGGGAGCTTTTGAGTGACGGTGCTGTGAAAAAACCCCTATTCTGATAAAAAAAATTATGTCTTTAATATCCATACACAGCACACAAAAGTAAGCTTTAAAGGAAAAAACAAAGCAACTTTTCAGCTTCAATGAAAATTAGCAGAGGAACTAAACAACAATAGCTGGGTCACCTTTTTATTCAGTAATTTGGTTTTACAGCTTTCGACTACCTAAAAATTAACCTCTTTATTTAAATTTGTAACAGCAACAATTTTGCTGTTGGAATGGGCTGTTGCTTCAGTAATGAAGAAATAATCTGCCAGCCAGAAAGGTTTACTGCTCAAACTTATTCTTGAAATTTTGAGTTTTACATAACACACAGACACACACGCAGTTTTACATAAACTAAGAACAATACAGACAATAAACTGTTGGTTCCTGGCTTCTCAAGCACCTTCCTTTCCTTTAACTAGCTGTTCTTAAAGTGTGAAAGCTTGATTGGACCTTCCTTCCTAAACCCAGTCTGTAATTCCATGTGCGATCTACAGAAGTTAACTCCTTGCTTGTTCAAAAGTGACCAGGGTCCCTGGACCCTACCACAGACACTATGAAGGTATTTTTCATAATTTCTAGGGTGTGTCATTATGTGAAAGATGGAAGAATAAAATCTGCATTCTTAGCCAGTATTCCCTTTCTACCATGGAAGTTCCGGTTTGTTAGCATGAGGTTGCTCAAGAGCTCTAGTCTGCACATACTGATCTGCAATTACAGAATTATTCAAGCACTGAATTATACACACTAGTTTTTATTTCAGGATTCCTAATCAATGTAAAAAGGCATCTCCGATTCACAGAGACAGTATAGGTTGGCACCTGTGTTTTTCAATCAAATATTATAATAGAGATGTAAAAAGTTAAGTAAATAAGATATTAAATCTCTCAGAAAGCATTGCATATTTCAAGCTACAGTTAGACCCATCATGTGTGCTCTCTCTAATTTGCACAGCTAATTAGAAAACCATTAAAAATGGCATTAAGAATAAAAATGATAACTGAGTGCTTAAAAACTAAAATGGTACAGCCTAGGAGAGTGTATCTGTAGATGTTGAAAAACCAATATACGATTTCAAACTTAAAATACAGAAAATGTCCCTCCACCCCATTAACAAAATATTGTCTTTTAGCCTCACTTATTGGTTGCATGTAAATTCCCCAGATAATGATGCAATTCAGAACTCAAAACCCATAACACCAGACTGGAATCTCTCAATGTCACAAGGCCTGATAGTCATAAGCTGTTCATCACCACCGCTATTCAGAATTATTTTTAAGTATAGCAATTTACCATTATAATAGATTTTAAAAATCTGTGTTAATGGAACTTATAAACTTCGTTATGTAGCAGGTCCACAGACCACAGCTGCTTACTATTTCTTCCAGCTAATGAATTTAGGTTTTCAATTTTAACCCTGCAGATGATCCAGAGTTGGTGGTGATTACTAAAATAGGTATAACCTTGTCTCCCCCAGGCGTTAGCTAATTCAGTTAAAAACAAACACACACCCACACAACCTTCAAAATAACCCTAACTTCTGGGAACTTTAAGGAAGGCAGATTAATCAAGGTGATGGGTATTTTAAAACTACACAATCTCACAAAGTCTTACTATGTGCCAAAAAGTGGGAGGATTTTAACATTAAAATTAGAAACAGTTTCCTTTGTTTCTTTTATGCTGGTGTTCAGGACAGCATAGAAGCTTCTGGGGAAAAGAGCAAGCTCATAGATGAAAGTAAAAAATACAAGTGTGAGGGGGCCATCACCCATGAAGAAGTCTTTGGGAGAATCCTAAATTGTATTAGCATATTGGGAAGTGAAGGCCAAACTGTCTACCCATGAAAACAACTGTACATTTCTACATATCACCAACTCTCTATCCGCTGCTCAACTGAACACAATCTCAGGTATGACCTCTGGTTCACAGGGTAATTTACCTAATAATATCTGGAAGAGCAGATTCACAAGCTGCATGACAACTCTGAGTGTCAATAGCAGCTTAAAAGTGAAGATGAGCAAGCAATACTAGTTCTGCCCCAGGAAGACAGAGTTACACAGATGACAGGAAATGACCTTAGACTGCATTAATCATTCACAGAAGAGAATGTTGCAATATCGGCCTGCTGCACAGACAGCTCTTTAGAGAAGAAGGATGACAAGGCTCTGGGAATAAATACTGGAATCAAGCCTGACATTTTGCTGGAGTCTTAGGACTCATTGTGTAAATGACTCTTGGTTGCCAGCAACTGCTAATAATCTGAAGGAAAGCGTCACGCTTTGAAGATAGGGCCTCTAACGGAGGAGCTCTTGTTTCTCTGGCACGTGGTCCTCAACGCTGCGTGGGCCAGTCAGGACAATATGGGAGACAGGCAAAGCACATAGTAATGAGAACATATGTATATACACCTATAGTCAGGTACAGGCTGAGGCATCTTGCACAGATTTACAGCTCAGAAGACTACAGCTCTAGAGCCCCCGCAGAGAAGCAAGGCTTAAAATAGGGGAAATGTTAACAACCTTGTGGAGGCTACAAGAATTTCTGATGTTCAGAGTTGTGGGCATGCTCTGCCTACAGTTTCTTAACTATATTAAACAACGAATATTGGATTTACAGACAGACAGTGCCATCGTTCACTTCACTGAGTATTAGTACAGTAACTCTTGCTACAAGGAGTGGATGTTTCATGCAGCAAACAGCTGCTGCAGCGAACAGTTCCAGTGTATCTCCATCCAAAGGAGAAACTGGAACTTTGGAGCAATAATCATCAGGAATCGGCAAAATCAAAATGCTCAAGGTTTTGAGAACCCCCATGTGTTTTTTTGTTGTTGCTGTTGTGCACAGAAGTAGACCAAACTTTTTTTCTTCTGAAGTATCAATGTATTTGTCTCCCCACTGCCCCAAGCCACCATAATTCAATTAAAGCAACGTTTACCTGGATAAAGGGAAGCCTGCACCAACTCCTACGCACAGAACTACCTTACCATCTCCCCCCAAAAGACAGGCTAGTATAAGTGCTTGTTCATTAGGATTTCTCTCTCCTTTTTGCTACTTTTGAAGTTAACTTGGTATTTATTTTTGTCTGTCCACTTTCCACTATTTTTCACTCCCAATACATTCATGCTTAAATTTGACACTGTACGTATGGGTCTTAACAAAGATGCTAATTATCTCACCCATTACAAAGATAGCTTCCCCAATTATCACCCCTAATATCATTACTTCACAGACATTAACCTTCCCCCCTCACCTCTTCTCTGCTCTTAAATCTGATTAGTCAATTTTATATACGTTCCCTTTTTTTTTTTTTTTGATTGTATCACTTTGGTATATATGGTCGTGCCAATTTTCTTCCACATATTGATGTGAGGAAGTGGGTCTGGCCCACGAAAGCTCATCACCTAATAAACCATCTTGTTAGTCTTTACAGTGCTGCATAGTCCTGTCTTTTATTTAGCAACATCGACACTGACACAAAAGGACAGGTATGCACATCTAACAGAATTTCTACTCCAATTTGTCTGTATTTTGATAGTGTCTCTCTCCTGCACAAATTAGTCTTCAATTTCCTAAACTGGAACTCATCGACATATGCGACTAGGATTGAGAGAGTTGCTTATTATATATTAATACATTTAAAGCATTGCAATTCATGAACAAATCTGGTAAGCAGCAGCACAATGGGCAGATTCTAATTTTTATAAACATGTCTGTAATTCAGAATCATTTGATGAATGGATTGCATGAACATTACGGGTCATTCATAAGCTATTTGCTGTGACTACCACTCTGCATATACTATGAATAGTTCTCCATTTATGCTGTGTCTTTGGTCGCTTAAAGTTTCATGATCCTGGCTGTGCTCCAGAGCTGGACTACTCCCAAACCCATGAACAGAACCCATTCTGTCCATAGGACAATTCAGGGCGGTTGCCCTGGGCCTTGTGTTTCAGGGGGATCTGGGCGGAGCAGGGGCTGGCAGTAGTGCCACTGGCCCCACTCTTCTCCGCCCCTGCTTCAGGGGGACGTGGGGCCTGGGAGTCATGGGGCCCATCAGCAATGGTACCAGCCCCACTCCCACTCCCCTCTGCTTTGCTGGCTCTCAGCATTGGAGGAGGGGGTTAAGGATGGTGGCAGGTTGTCCCAGACATCTCACACTCCTGGGGATGACCCTACCAATAAACACTTTCAAGACGGCCATTCAAACAGCAATAGTGTGTAAGATATACATTTTCACCATCATTTTCACACATTTTCACCATCATTTCTCTGAAATGTGTGTCTGTTCACAGCACTTTGCATTTTGAAAACTTACTGATAGACAGAACATGGTTATGCTAATCTTTCTGAAAAGTGAGCAAACAGGACCACAGATACTATCTGATTGCATTCAGTACTCGTTCAACTGAATGTTCAAAAACACTTTCCTCTGAAAACCAAATTCACCCCTCTCTAATTGGGACCCCAGAAAAAAAAAAAGGAAAACGAAAACAAGAAAAAGCTACTGAAAGCTGAATGGTATTGATGAAAGCGTCGGGACTTTATAAACATACAGTGGATGGAGTCACAACTGTAGTAAAGAGGTGCCAGACATACAGGTAGAAGAGAGAGAGGGAAAAGGGAACCCTTCTGATTAGATTTGTAGAGCCCTGTACAGATACAAAATTTATATTCGCATCTATATCAACAAAAATGAGCTGTGGGTATCCGGACTGACATCCATGGAGCCGGACACTCATGGATATAAAGCAGATATCTGCAAATTTGCAGGGTTCTAGATGTGAAGTTGTATCCGCAGACGCATCCACAGCTGCAAAAATGAGCTGCAGATATTGCCATCCACATATATGGATGCAGATACCTGCAGATATAAAGCAGATATTCTCAGATTTGCAGGATTCTATAGATTTGGAAGGTTAGTAACGGGGAGACAAAAGTCCTTGTAAGGCAGAGGCCAGCTAATCATTTCAGATTTAAATAAGTTGCTAAAAGTTTTCAGTTTTACCCATCTGTAGATGCAATCCACTGCATAATGGGAAACACTCAAGAACACTGATTTGGCTTAACATTCTGCAATTGAAATTTCCTCAGTACTTGCCCTGTCACTGTAAGGGAGCCATCAAAGAACCATGCACCCCATATGCACACTTCCCTCACTCCTGCAGCTTGATGTTTCTTTTCCTTGTGACACTGCTGGCATTTTAGACTACTATGTTCTGTAAGCATACATTTTTATGCACTATATTTTGGGAAGCACACCCTATGTGGCAAAAATGTAAAATATGTTGCCATTAAATAATATAACTCCCCTCCACCACCTCCACAAACACCTTTACTAGGAGCAGACTCAAATAATGAGCAAAGCTGAGCTCTTCAGCTCATACAACTCCCCGAATAAGATAATGGAAGACAATTCACTGCTCTGCCAGGAGGAAAGCTGTGTATTCTCAAAGGTAAGCTCCCTCCATCTTTTAGCGAGCAAGATGGGAAAGGGCGAGGCTGGTGAGCTTCGTGCCCTGCCAGATTCATTAAGGGTGACTTTCCAGGATATTTATAGCACATGAGATCACTTAGGCTGAGGTCTTTCCCATCCTGCTGGAAAATGTCCGCTGTCATCTGATCTGATTTAACCAGATAAATTTAGTTTGTTAAATGCATTTCTCTGAAAGTTTGCATGAAAATCACCCCAACTTCCAGTTGCTCAAAACACAAAATGCATGCCTGCACAGCAGGTACGCCTGGATGGCTACAAATGATAAATAACTTGTGCAGGATTCTAAGCTCCAGCAGATACAAATAGCTAGTGCCAAGGTTTCAGTGCGGGCTCTCCAAAGCACTCTAGTGAGCCTTCTCATTCTGCAGCACCAGTTTTTCTCAAGGTGCCCTTTCTGCCACCTGCTATACTTGTTCTTTCACCAATCAGAGTAGGTGATGACAAGCAGCTTAACATTATAAAGTGGTCAGCTAGAAGTATAGGAGGGTGGTTGGTTTCTGCCTCTCAAGACATACCAAGATGCCCTGGTCTAGGAAATAGTAGACCCAAGGCAAATTCTGAAACAAGTTAACTCATATTTAAGAGTCTGTTCTTGTATCTTGGTTTTCACCCTTCCCCTCATCATCAGGCTAATGATGACTCAAGACTTTTGGTCCCCATAACAAGCCAGAAGCAGAGTCACTCAAAAACATCCAAGAACTAGAGCTACTACTGTCATTTACATGTAACCATTACACTCTGCACTGTAAAACTGGTCCTAAGTATCCAGAGTGTGTTTTCTGCCTTTTAACACAACAACATTGAAGTGATGGAATCACACTGGCTCTCCAACAAACCACAGTCTGCAGTGCAGAGTTGGTCAATGGAAAGTTCAGTGCTTTGGAGGAGGACTCTTTGCAGGAGAAAATGCAATGTTTGTAACACTGGATTTCACGGCCTCTATGAAACCCTTATTAGAGGCCTGGAAAGAAAGTGTATTTTCCAGCTCTTCCCTTTGCATTTGATCTATCTGCAGACAGTTATAAATTAAATTATCCCCTTTAATGCACAGGGGATTGTAGGATCTCTTGAACCCTGCTGGAAATCAACATTTTGCAAAACCATACCAAACATGTCCCTCTTGATCACCATAGCTACACAAGGGGCCTGATCCTTCTTATCTCTGCATCTATTTCCAATTACCTATCACTGGTCACTACACAGGCAGAACTCCTCCCAAAATTGATGGGAATTTTGCCAGGGTAGGTCATTAGAATCAAGTCATCTTACTGCTATGGGGGTCTTGAGATAGCTCTACCTTTCCAAAGATGATGTCATCCATCCCATCACCAGGCAAGGAGAAGAATTCAGACTCGCTTCCGGTTTCTCCTTTCAGGACACTCTGTGATGAGGCACAGTCTCCACTCAGTCCATCCTCCAGGAAATTTTCACATTCTAGAAAAACCAAATAGAAAACCCAAATGAGTTTCATCCTGGCCTTTTCTTTTGCAGTTACATGCATCCAATTTTCATTTGTGCTGCACAACAATGTACAAAAACAAATTCAACACCCGCATTAAAGAGAGTATGGCACCTGCAATTGATTGTGCACATCAGCACTGGACATGTCAGCCAATTGCTTTTGACTTATTTACACATGTGTAACCCGTTTTACACACAAGTGTTTGTGTCACATCTGGATGCCCCTCCCAGAAAATCAGAGTAGATTTTTAACATTTTATTCAACAATTCAAAATTTCTTCTTAAGACCTCTTTGGATATGTCAACATAGTAGATGGGAAAGTGAATTCTAGTGCAGGCAGACACTCACACCAGGTCTGTCTGAGCTAATGCACTAAAATTAGCTGTGTGGCTGCAACATCACAGGCAGCAGCTTGGGCTAGTACAATCCCATCCGAACTCCTGGGTACATACTCAAGTGCCTAGCCCAAGCCACTGCTCATGACTGTGTGGCCACATTGTTATTTTTAGCACACTAGCTCAAGCAGACCTACTGCATGTGTGCGTATGTATATATCTCCAAACTGGGAATTACCCTACCAGCTTCTCTACAGATATTATTTAAAAGGCATCAAGTGTACAATCTGTGTAAAACAGACATGCCATGTAAAATATACATCTGTATCTGTAGTCTGAGCTGCCAGTACATATATAGTGCACAGAGACCAATTCTGACCCCACTGAACTCAATAAGGGGCTTGCCACTGACTTAAATAAGAGCAAAATTTGGCCCATATTCAGTAGGCTAAAGCACATGTAATTGAAATGTGTGCTCCTCTCTCTCAGTATCAGAGAAAGTCAATTCAATTTAATCCTTTAAAGCCAAGGTTAGGATGTCTTTAGTTCTTAGCAGGACAATCTGAGGATGAGTTTCCCACGCCCTCTTCCAGGATGAGAGAATTCTGCTTGGTTTTGGAGAAAGGTCGATTCTCTTAGGAAATTAAGTTATTTAGAATTCATGTATTTTTAAAATTTTGTGCACCTGGAACTTTGACAGAGACATTTTATAAATTAAAAATAAATTCATTTTAATCTAATGCATGTTTCCTGTGCTCATAAATTGCCCCTACCTTTCATTATCCTGGGATTGAGCAGAGACAGCACGAACAGCTAGGCTACGTCTACACTGGCCCCAAATTCCGGAAAAGGCATGCAAAGCAGGTAAGTCAGAATAGGGAAATCCGCAGGGGATTTAAATATCCCCTGCGGATTTAAATAAACATGTCCGCCACTTTTTTCCTACTTTCAGGTAGGAATAAGAGATCCTCCGGAAAAGGGCTTTATTCCGGAGGATCGCGCCAGTCTAGACGCTTTTTTCCGGCTTTTCCCCAAGCCGGAAAAAAAGCGGCGGACATGTTTATTTAAATCCGCGGGGGATATTTAAATCCCCCGCGGATTTCCCTATTCTGACTTACCTGCTTTGCATGCCTTTTCCGGAATTTGGGGCCAGTGTAGACGTAGCCCTAGAATACATACAGCTAGTTGGAAAGGGACCGCCTCCCCACATACATTTTTTCAAAACTGACAAAAATTAGTTTTTGTTGAAAAATGTCAACATTTTCACAGAAATACTGCAAATCTGAAAAAATCAAATATCTTCAGCCTTTGGCAATCCAAAAATGTTTAGTCAAAAACCCTGTTATTTTATTTGATTTTTTTAATGGAAAAAAACTGAAAATAATTGAGGAAAGCAGGCACTTTATGAACATTTTCATTTTTACAAAAAACCAACTTGCCATCAAAATAATTTTTTAATAAATTATCTTCATCCTGGCCTAACTTGGGCAGATAAGCACTTTGACGGTATCTGCTTGAATTAAATGTTTATTCACTTTTAAATTACATCTAGTCTGCTCAACCCTCAGCTGCGTCATACTTACACTCTGTGTAGCTGAGGTAGCTTTGGGGTGTGGAGAGTCACCATAAGCCACCTTTTTCTCTCTTAGGCCTGCCTGATGCTCTACTTCAACTGTAAGGCTCTTGGGCCATAGACCAGCACCTAGCACAATGGGGTCTTGAACCGTAAGCAGGTGGCCTACGTGCTACAGTAATGTAAACAATATTATACTAGTTATAGCTGGGTCAAAACTCAGCTCAAGGAATAAGGAATGAGCCCACTCTCAGGGGAAACTACTTCCAAGTAGGCTGCCCTACAAAGGCCTCCTATGAGCCCATCCTCACACTGTCTTAAGTCAAAATTCAACTCTATTCTTAGCTGAGTTAGGGTACGTCTAGTCTGCGGGGTTTACCGGAGGTATCCCGGAAAAACTCTGCCGTGTCCAGAGAACGCGTTTGCTCTTCTGCTTTTTTTTTTTTTTTTTGCAGAAGAGCAAACATGCTCTTTCGGGGAGCCCTGTATACCTCGTTCTACAAGGAATAATGGCTCCTCCGAAATAGGAGGCTTTTCAGCTATTTGGCCCCATCCTAGAAAAGCAATCGGAAAAAGCTATGCACATTGTGGAGCGCAATTTACGTAGCTTTTTCCGAAAAAAGGCTCTAGTGTAGTCCTAGCCTTAGGGGAGTACATTCAGTGAGTATGTGACAGGAGACATGACATCAAAATGAAGGCTGGCTGCACTGTAGAATCTACTGAGTCACTGAGGGATGACTACATTGTGGTACTGGCATGTTTGGCCTTGGGTGGTGGTTGGAAGAGTGCATCAAAAATCCAACAATCCACTCCTGGCACCAGCATGGAGCCATTGCATACAGGAACAGCATGGTTCCACCTATTTCCATCTGTGTCTCTTGGCTACTGCGGATGAAGAGATCTTGATAGTTTCCGGGCAAAAGAAGAATAGTGGAAAGTTCAAAGAGAATGGGGAAAAAAACCCACCTCTTCTGAAAGCACTCAGATGCAATGAATGCTTCCCTAGAAAACAGCTTTCCACTAGTGGTACTTAATTACACTTGAGAAAGAAAGTAGGACTGGAAACACCAATATTCCAGAGAAGAGTTTCCAAACCACAGAGAAGAGGAAAAGTACTTATTATACTAGGTGTGGCTGTTCCCCACTCCTTCTCCCCTTTCAGTAACCTGGAAAATGTGAAACTCTTTTCTACAACTTTGTAAGGGAAAGGAGGGAAGAAAAGGAAAAGGAAAAAAAAAAAAGAGAGAAGCTATAACTGATTGTGAGCCAGCAGCCCAGACAATCCAGCTGGCAGTTTAACAGAGCATGTCCACATTCCAGACGGAAAAACAAACAGACTCAGCGACATTCTGATGGAAATTTCACAGGGAAGATCCAGATTCGCCAATGGACGGATACCTCGCCCAGAAAATAAATCAGAACAGGCACTAAAAGGGATTGCAGGGCCAACAGAGGGGCATGAGAGGGTGGAAAAGGAAGGAGTTCCTTTCTTTCAAGAAACAATGAGGGGAGGGGCAGGAGGAACTTGACACATACCTCATCCCAGCTGTGCTGAGAACTTTGCGAATCCAAAGGCAGTGTGGAATAATTTTATCTCCTTTTCAGGGGCAATTTATTGATTAAAATAAACTGCACACATGTTGCACAATTTGGGACTCCACATTCCTACACCAATGATCTGATAAGCCCTGGTGATGACGATATGGCAATGTCTTAACAGAACTAGACTGATGACTCTCATCACGTATGTATGCACAGAAGGTACATGACGTATGATTTAGAGTTTAAACTCTGCTCATACGTGTGTGTATCTCTATGGAGATAAAAATAAAATGATACTAGGTTCATTTTTATGTGAAATACAAATCAAACCAAAAACCCACAGGAAGGGAAAACTCCAAGCAGTTCAACTGCACGGAATTACCACAACATCATCACCCTCAAAGAGGGGGAAAAGTTAAAGGAGGGCGAAGGTATAGCTCTTTAACTGAATGCTTGCACTGACATCCATGGGAAAAACCATAAATTTCAATGCATTCAAGCAGCCTCTATGGCTTTATAAGAATTAGTATTAAATGAGAACCTTCCTACAGGTGTTGTTTTTAATCTACTATATATTTGCGAGAGAGTTTGTGAGCAAGCAAGCAAGTCTGTCTGTCTGTTCAAGAACTCCTCCTAAACAGTAAGCTCTAGAATGACCAAATCTGTTGTATAGCTTTCTCTTATCATAACTTCAAGCAAGGTGAGGATTTGACTGTTCAATTCCCCCACCCCATGAGTAAGGGGACACATAAAACCATACAGAAAAGAGGCAGAATCACCAGGCAGGTGAAAGGGGATGGCTGGGGTACTCCCCTCCAAGACTATCTGAGCCCTGAGACTCCTAGCCCCCAGGGGTCCTTTAGAGAAGGAAACACTGTTGGCTGCTCCCCTTCATCAGAGTGCAAGGGGACAGTGCACAATTTGCTCCATTCCTCAATCTGGCTGGGAAATGCAGGGGGTAGATGAACCTGAACCTGTCCTAGCTGGGGACATGCACCCCTCTTCCAGCTGTGCCCGCTGGAGCTGCGCCAACCATGGAAAGGTGCTTCTCACCTGGCCCCAAAATGCTGTGGTGAGAGGCTGGGGTAGTCCTCTCTCCCCAGGGCAACCTCCATACAGAATCCCTCATCCCCAGTCCCACCCTGGAACAATGATTCATGTGAGGAAAAACAAAAATTAATTGAGTTAATGATGTGAGCAAGACCAGGTAAATCTTCCAGTGATCCTATACATTTTAAGCAAGCTCTGTCTCTATCATAAATTTGATAGGACTCAATTCCATAATGAATTCTAAAAGTTGCTAAATTAATGTCTGCAGAACTCTACTGGTTTCATCTCCATCCCATTGTGTCAAGACCTTTGCCTAAAGGGGAGTGAAACACTTGGATTCTTTCCTATTCCTCCTTCCACCCCACTGCATTGCTGCTGAATCAGAGGCTACGTTGCTACTGTGATCCTGGAAGTTTTTGCACAGGAATCACAGTGATTCAGAAAGGGGTGGAAGTGGAAGAGCTGGAGTACATACGCTGGCTTCAAGGTGGTAGCACTAACACTCCCAGAGTCCCATCAACAGCAGATTTGGTGTGCCCTGTTTTCATTATTTATGGAGTGTGATATGTGTCAAGGCATTTAACGAACACCTGGAACATGCAGGCTGTGCCCTGAGGAGCTGAAAATCATTTTCATGGAGGCAAACACAATACACAGGGAAACCACATATGCAGAAGATGGCAAACCACGTTGGAAGGTCTCATGAAAGGACTGCAATTGAAAGAGAAGGCTGAGTGTGTCTTTGGAGTGTTAGGATGTTCTAAGAATAGGGGGACACATGAAAGAAAATGAAGCTGAGGGTGATTAAAAGGAGACAAGAGAAGCAACTAGGAGACAGGATTATCAGAAGAGATGTGAGGGTGAAATTGAGATGGATTTTGAAAATGCACGTAAGGAGCTTAAACTGATGTAATAAGAGTCAGAAGGCAGTGAAAGGACTGGTGTAGAGCCCTATATAGATACAAAATTTTGTATCCACATCTGTAGCCACAAAAATGAGCCACAGATATTCACATCCACAGATTCGGATATCCATGGACGTAAAGGAGACATCCGCAGATTTGCAGGGCTCTAGATTGGTGCTTGCTACTGCCCAGCTATCTGGGGCCACTCAGAAATGGAATGATTGACTGTTTAAATTATGATTATCTCACTGATAAAGTGGATTACTCTCAAGTGTTACCTTAGAGAAAGTCCAGTTTAAGAAGGGCTTTATTTTATCTACTAGGGACCGGGACCAGAACCAGAACAGAGACAGACTCTTGTCACATAATTGTGAGAAGTCCTTTTGTGTGCGTCTTGCAGAGAGAGTGAGACTCAAGGTTATATCCTCAGTGAATAACACAACAACTAGTTTTACGTAAGCCTCTCCAATTTTTAAGGCAGATGATGAAATGCTGCATGAATGAATGCATGAGTTTGGGCAGACACTAGCCTGTTGTCACAATTCATCTGGACAGTTAGGCTACATCTACACTGCACCCGCAGCTTGAAATAAGCTGCACAATTTGAGCTATGCAAATTGTGCAGCTTATTTCGAGTCAATTTTGAAATAGCTTCTTTCATAATCTGGTGCTGTCCACACAGCACTTAATGTGAAATAATCGCTATTCCAAAATGTCCCTTACTCCTTGTGGAAGGACGTTTACAGGGACGTCAGAATAGCGAGCCTATTATATTTCAAAATAATGGGAGTGCTCAAAAGACATGGAAGTGCTATTTTGGGACACCTCCAGAATCCTGAAACAGTGCAGCAGTATAAACATAGCCTTACACTGTCATCTCATGAAACTGCAGACCTAGAGTTAAGGGCTGCAGGTTTGTCATGTGACTGAAAAAGTCACAGATACTTCAACTTCTGTGTTTGACTTCCATCTGGGAAGGTTCTAGGTGGGTCATGAGAGAAGAGTGGCAGGGCCAAACTGAGCGGCTCTATATGCCAAACTGTAACACCCACAGCGAGGAGCTGGGCTCAGACCCATAGGACACAGGGGCCACTGCTGCTCGGGGAGAGTTTAGGGTGAGCTTGCTCTCCCATGCTTCCCCCACCTCCACGATCTTCCTCCCCTCACCTGGTCCAAAATGGGGTTGCAGTACAGGGGCAATTCATTTGAAAGATTTGGGTTTTTTTAATATATAAAACATAATGGAGCAGTGACTAAATTTTACTAGCTTTGTCATGACTGTTCTATGTTTGCTGGTAAGAAGAAATGCTGTGACAAATCTTCAGACATGCATATAATACTCATCTGCAATGGACATTTTGCTCAATGTAGTCAGCATACCCATAGAACAACCAGACAACTCGCTGCTTCACTCCAGGATCTGATGCGAGACTTGTCATGACTCAACAGTGCATGGCTTTCTGCATTATTCAGCAGGAAGTACAGGCAGCATTCTGATGCACTAACTAGTAACGCTGTTAGACAATAATGTAACTCAGGAGAGTTAAACTTTAACTTCCAACTCATCACTGAAAATAAGGTAATACCTGTCCTTCTCTACATCTTAACCCCATCCCTCAAGTGTAATTTCTTTAATGAAAACAAAGGAAGAAATGGCCACTGCAAGAAAAGCCCAGTTCAAAGCTGCTGTTCAGGGACCAGACACACTCCTCCAAGTTATGCTGTTTTAAATGCACATTAAAAGACAGGTAATGTTCCCTCTTATCTGGAATATAAACGTGCCCTGAAACAGGCAAGGCTAGTTTTTCCATCCATATGGAAGGAAGGGCAAATATTAAACAGCATAAATAGACATAAATGTAGCAGAGATAAGGGGTGAGGGCAAGGGAAGGATGGCTTTTAACCATCTTTCTTATCCCTGATTCCTGGGAATCCATGGAGGCTGCTGGGAGCTCAGTACATTTGAAAGTTCAAGCCTCTTAGGGTATGTCTACACTACAAAGTTAATTCGAACTAACGGACGTTAGTTCGAATTAACTTTGATAGGTGCTACACTAGCGGAGCGCTTAGTTCGAACTAGGTAAACCTCATTCTACGAGGACTCAGCCTAGTTCGAACTTACTAGTTCGAATTAAGGGGTGTGTAGCCCCTTAATTCGAACTAGTGGGAGGCTAGCCCTCCCCAGCTTTCCCTGGTGGCCACTCTGGCCAACACCAGGGAAACTCTATTGCACCCCTCCCGGCCCCAGACCCCTTAAAGGGGTACGGGCTGGCTATGGTGCCCGTGCCAGGTGCAAGCCTGCCAGCACCCAGCTAGCAGACCCTGCACCTGGCACGGCTCGAGCCAGCCACCCGATGCCCTCCAGCCCTCCCCCTCTTCCCGGGACCAGGCTGGCGGCTCCCGGGAGCTTGCCTGGGACTGCAAGAGGCGGGCACCCGCCAGGTCTAGTGCGGACATCGTGAACCTCGTCTATGACCTCCGCACTAGGTACAGGAAAGCGGCCGTCTAGGGCAGAAGAGCTGCCAGCCTGACCACCCAGGAGCAGGTGTGCATGAAAATCAAGGTGGTCCACTGAGACCCCCGACCCTGAGCCCTGAGCTTACAATGGCCGTACTGGGTCAGACCAAAGGTCCATCTAGCCCAGTAGCCTGTCTGCCGACAGCAGCCAACCCTAGGGACCCTGGAGGGGATGGACCGAAGACAGTGACCAAGCCATTTGTCTCGTGCCATCCCTCTCCAGGCTTCCACAAACTTTGGGCAGGGACACCACTCCTACTCCCGGCTAATACCACTCCATGGACCCAACCTCCATGACTTGATCTCATTTCTCTTTAAACTCTGTTCTAGTTCTAGCCTTCACAGCCTCCTGCAGCAAGGAGTTCCACAGGTTGACTCTTTGCTTTGTGAAGAACAACTTTCTGTTACTAGTTTGAAGCCTGCTACCCATTCCTTTCCTTTGGTGTCCTCTAGTCCTTCTATTATGGGAACTAATGAAGAACTTTTCTTGATGCACCCTCTCCACCCCACTCATGCTTTTATAGACCTCTATCCTGTCCCCCCTCCGTCTCCTCTTTTCTAAGCTGAAAAGTCCCAGTCTCTTTAGCCTCTCTTCATATGGGACCTCTTCCAGACCCCTGGTCATTGTAGTTGCCCTCCCCTCTCCCACCCTCTCTCTTTCCCTCTCCCACCTCCTTTTCCCAGTCTCCCCGCGTTTTCTTCAATAAAGAGAGATTCTATTTTTGAACACAATTGTCCTTTATTTTGTACATCAGGAAGGGGGGCTAGGGAAGGGTAAATGGAAGGAGGTGAGGGAGGAATGGGGTACGAGCCCCTGATGGAGAGAACTGGGCTGGCTCTATGGGCTTCTGGGGGTGGAAGCTCTCCTGCAGCCCCCCAATTGCCCCCTCTCCCCAGATGGCAGCCTGCGGCAAGTGCAGCCGGTCTGATGGCCGAGTGCTGTGATGTGCCCAGTGTGGGCACTCAGGGCACTCCAAGCCAGGACTGCTTTGCAAGCGGGGCACCCCTGAGAACTGTCTGTCCGGGGTGGGGGTCGGGTCCCTTTAAGCGCAGCCCTCGGCTAGCCTGAGGCAGCAGCTCCATGCTCTAAGTCCTCATCTGATGCCCTGCCGGCACTGCTTCCGGCCATCCTTAACCCCGGTTCTGGGTCCACTTAATGTGGACATGCTAGTTCGAATTAGCAAAACGCTAATTCAAACCAGTTTTTTAGTCTGGATCCGTTAGTTCGAATTAGCGCTGTAGTGTAGACATATCCTCATTTACAGATTTAGGAGCCTAATTTGAGGCATTTATTTTAAAGTCTCAGCTATAATCTGTATACCCATGCACCTCTCTATTTTATTTATGAATCAAATTAGCAACATTTATACAACATTTAAACAACATTTTAACCTGGAATTGCATCATGAGAAGATGGGCTATGTGGCTGAATGTGTTCAGTACCAGTCATATAACACTGGACCAAAGCCTAATACTTTCATGTGCTCTTTTCTCCCATTTATGCATGTCATTTTTATGGGGATGGGAAAAGACAAGAGGGAAAAGGATAATCCCATGGTAGAAGGTGGAAAGAGACTGGGGTGTCAGTTCCTTGAATGAAGGGTTTGGGTGCACAGCATTCTACTTACCTCTAGATTCATGAGCTTGCGTCGGCTCCAGCAGTGAAGGATCTGAACATGGCTCTATAGAGCACCAGCTTTCTCGGTTTATCTGAAAAAGTATAAAGTACAAAGTAAATGTCAACAGTGAGGCCATTTTTGGGAGTACACTGCTCCTGTTTTAAGGGCATCGTGCTCTTGCTGCCTAGAGACATGTCTGGACTTTCCCATCATTGGCACTGTGCTGACTTAAAGACTGAGCATCCCGGCTGGGCCCACTGTGCTGCACTACGGATAGGCAGCCTCCTGTCTGCAGCGTGACACAGCGGGCTGGTTAACCACTTAAACATACACGTTAGCCAGTTAACATTTTTAATGGGATTTTACAACCTTAGTCCACAGCTCCATTATCACGGGTATTTTGGCCTGCTTGAGGTTTGGGGGCAGAATAAGACTTGTCAGACCCTAGCTACAGGGGAATTCTCTCCCTCCCTGCCCACCCCCGAAGTTTCCACCATTGAGGGAGCTCCCTCAACCTGACTAATTTAATTCTACTTCCCTGAGTTAGAGATGTAAAAGAGTAGTCGATTAGTCAACTACCTGATAAGCCTGTGCTGGCTCTTACTACATTTAAACTGCAGAGCGGCAGCAGGGGTAGCTCCTTTGGAGCGCCTTCCCTTACTGACCAATCGTAGTAGTCAAACTGTATCGACTACACAATTACCCAGTTACCCGCCTCTTAACATCCTTACCCTGAATAACAGATTATGTTAACTAGACTGTGAGGAAAAAGCACCATGATTTCTCCAGCTGCAGGAGAGGAGACCTTCTCTTTAGCGGGACAACCCCTCTTCTTTGGATGCCAATGTCCACCTCTGTTTGCTTTCGCCTTTGGCTTTTCCTGGTTTAGCTCTGGGGAGCCATCTCAGAAGTTGGCAGGGCCTCAGCTGCAGCAAACACTTCACAAGTGAAGCTGAGGGGAACAAATCTCCCTAAAAGTCAAATGCAGTCCTGGGATCTGGCTGGCAAGGAGACATGGCTGAGCCAAACTCTGTCACTGAAATAAAAGATTGACTTTCTCTTTGGAAAGTTCTGCAGCACAAATGGCTGGGGGAGCCGCCAGGGAGGCAGTCACAACTGCAGGGAGCTCCTGGGGGCAGGGCATTACATCGCTGCCAGTGACTGACACCAGAGGTCTGGTTCTGCCCCCACGCTGCAAGCAGACCAAAATATCCATTGTAATGGACCCGCGGACCTCAGCAGACAAAAGAAAGAAAAGGTGCAAAGTTTTATCACACTTCAGTGTTCTTGGTCACTGTACGTGGAACTAGGCTATGACATCTGCCACCTCTCAGCCAGCCAGTGCTACAGCAGAGCCGGCTGGGTAAGTGACAGAAGTAAAAACAATCAGCTGCCTGGAAAAGCATTAGTCACCCTGCTCTGATGTCCTGCCTACATCTTACTACAATACAGTTCCATCCAACAAACAGCTCTCATATTATACAGCTTTCCCATTGCCTCCTGTGTGCCAAGCATATCTCAAAATGAACTTTCAAAGGAATAGGATGTGTATCTGTTTTAAGTAGCAAAGAAATGACCAAATGTACTACATCATCATTTTCCAAGCTCAGTGGGATATCCTGCTGGTGTGACCAGGAAGCATGACACAGTGTTTACAGGGCTAGTCTTGGATTCGGGAGAACCAGGTTCAAGTTAGAGCTTCATTTCCTGTGATACCTTGGGCAAGTTATTTGTCAGTCAGTGCCTCAGGTCCCCATCTACTGAATGAGCACATCACTGCTGCCCTGCCTCAGGGGGGCACTGTGAGGAGATACAATGAAGATGCTCAGGTACTATGATATTGAGGGGCCCAGAAGAACTCAAGGTCAGGTCTACACTTACTCAGGAGATTGATCTCCCACGGTTTGATTTACCAGGTCTAGTAAGGTCCTGTGGGTCATGAGGAATAAGGAAAGTTGATCGGGATGCCACAGAAATTCAACTTAAGGTATATCAGCTCCAGCTACGCTATTCTCATAGCTGGAGTTGTGTATCTGACGTCCACCTTTTCCCCCAGTGTAGACCTGGTCCAAGACAGAGTGGGAACCAGAAAGCCTTATAATTATTTCAAATTTTACATGCCTACAACCAGTTTAAGTGACAGCTATGATGAAAAAGATGAGTGGTTTAATATTAAATATACTAGCTAAGAAGAAGTATAAAAATGCATGAAGAGTGAGGAATGGCAGATGCAGGGAAAGAACTGGTACTGTCCCATTCATATATATTGAATAATACCTGGGAAACACTCATGCACAGCATATAACTAAATAGTTTGGTAAAGTCTGTTGACATTATATAAACCTAGTTTAAATATGTAGGGCTCGTCTACATTGGCCCCTTTTCCGGAAGGGGCATGTTAATTTCAGAGATCGCAATAGGGAAATCCACGGGGGATTTAAATATCCCCCGCGGCATTTAAATAAAAATGTCCGCCGCTTTTTTCCGGCTTTTAGAAAAGCCGGAAAAGAGCGTCTACACTGGCCCCGATCCTCCGGAAAAAGCGCCCTTTTCCAGAGGATCTTATTCCTACTTTGAATCCCCCGCGGATTTCTCTATTGCGATCTCTGAAATTAACATGCCCCTTCCGGAAAAGGGGCCAGTGTAGACGTAGCCGTACTGTTTAGAAACTGGGTTTTTTGAGTTTCAGATTCAACTCTTCAGGAAATGGGGCAGCAAGACTGATAGGATATGTCTAATACAGAGAAGTTGCAGCTCTCCGTCCCTTGGTTTACATGCAAGTCGTTCATACTTGAGAGCATGACAGTAGGGACAAGCAAATACCATAGAAAAATTCTTCCACCACTCCAAGTCAAACCAGAAACTCTTTGGAACAGATACTCTGGCTTTCACTGACAAATCTAGAGGAATGATCTGCAAACACATAGCAACATAAATCCAAGTTTGCCCAAGATCATGCCCCTGAAGAGAATCTAGGATGGCCATTTATTTGTGGCATGGGGCCAACATTCTCCCCATTCAATACCTGCTTGCACCAAACCTCCTCTTGCAAATGTCAGACCTGATTCTCCTCTCACAACTATTTTACACCGGAATAGCCCCATAGTATCAAGGGAATTACACCCATTTTACATCACAGGAAGGGAGAAGAGAATAATACCTAATGCTGTCCTGTCCTACGAATATTGCTTGGAAAAAAGATAGGCCATATGCAACTGACTAAGAAACTTTATATAACAAATTGCATTCTTTTTTTTCTATCATAAATACTTGAATTCACTGAAAATTCAGTACAGATTTTGACAGTCTTTTCAACGGATAATTATTTGTGATTTTCCCCCCATAAGCCAGCCAGCTCCACTCTTTCTAACCTGTGACTTAACCAAATATATAAACTGCTGTACAGGCAGTCCCCGACTTACGCAGTTACGAACGGGGCTGCCCCGGAGTACACGGACTGCGGGACCTTGTGGTCCCGCCGGCCGTGTACTCCGGGCGAGAAAAGCTGCTCCGCGTCTCCCTGGTCTGCAGACCAGGAAGACGCGGAGCAAAGCCGCTGACCGCCCCGCCCTCCCCCCCCCCCCCCCGCGGCTTTGCAAAGCCTCGGGGGGGCTCGGGCAGCGATGCAGCCCAGGCGCGCCTGGGCTGCTCCGCTGCCGACTTCCCCGAGGCTTTGCAAAGCCGCGGTGAAAGCCGGCAGCGGGACAGCCCAGACGCCCTGCGGCTGTCCCGCTGCCGGCGTCCTCAGAGGCTTTGCTCCCCGTCCAGGGAGACTGGGAGCAAAGGCGCGGAGGACCCAGGCGGCGGGACCGCGGTGCGTCTCGGTCCACCGCCCACGTCTTCCTGGTTTGCTGGGGTGGGGGGGGGCGCAGCTAGTATCCCCCCCCCCAGCAGACTAGGCTTTTCTCCGGACGCCTGTGACAGAGCAGCTGGGGCGCTGCCGGTTGGTCCCGCAGCGCCGCTCTGGGCGGTACTGGACCAACCCAGCAGCACCCCAGCTGCTCTGGTCCTGATTCAGCTGCTGCTGGTCAGTTTCAGCAGCGGCTGAATCAGGACGCCTGGGGCAGAGCAGATGGGGTGCTGCTGGGTTGGTCCAGTAGCGCCGAGGAGCTGCTTTGCCCCAGGTGTCCTGATTTAGCCGCTGCTGAAACTGACCAGCGCTGACTATAGGAAGCCCGAGGCAGAGTTGGTCTGCCTCGGGCTTCCTGGAATCAGCTGCTGATCAGTTTCAGCAGCAGCTGACTTGGGGACGCTTGGGGTTCTTAAGTTGATTCTGTATGTAAGTCAGAACTGGCGGTCAGTTTCAGCAGCGGCTGTATCTGGACGCCAGTTCCGACTTACATACAGATTCAACTTAAGAACAAACCTACAGTCCCTATCTTGTACGTAACCCGGGGACTGCCTGTATTCTAAACTAATTAACAGAGGTAATGAAAGGCTACTACTGAAGAGAGCTCTTAACAAGCCTACTTTTAGACATAAATTATTTTGGATTCCCTATTTTGAATCAATACAAAGTCTGCTTTTAATAATACACTCCAGGATTCATTTAACACCACTAATGCAGGAAGAATATATATTATACACCAATATAAAAACCAATAAAAGTACTTGTGTAAATGAATGATGTCTGCATGACAGAAAGCCAAAACAGCTGCATTTCAGAGACGATTACTCAATAACAGAAAAATTGGGCGACCTAAACATACCTAAACTAAAGGCCATCCACTTAAACTTCCTTACCAAAACCCTGCTTCATCCTCCTCATCCCATCCCAAATCAACAAGTAGTCCTGCAGCACCTCAGGCCTGGTCTATACTAAAGGGGAAAGTTGACTTAAGACAATGCAACTCAGCTACGTTAATTACGTAGCTGGAGTCCAAGTATCTTAAATCGTGTTTTGGTGCTGTCCACACAGCGGGAGGTCAATGGGAGCACATGCTCTCGACTTCCCTTGCTCCTCATGAGTAGCAGGACTACCGGTGCCAATGGGGGGTGCCCTCTCAGTTCAAATTAGTGGGTCTTCACTAGACCCACTAATTTGATCCCTGGAAGACTGACTGCGGGAGCACTGATCTTCTCCGTATTGCAGACAAGTCCTTAGAGACTAACAAAAAATATTGTATCATGTGCTTCTGTGGGCAAAACCCACTTCTTCAGATAGTTTACACTCGACAGCGACAGAATATTGAAGCAGGGGGCAGACAAGTGAGACTGATCACAAAAAATCAGCCTCAGTTCCATCTTCTACTGGCCTCTGTCACAACCTAGAGATTTTATCATGGACACAGAACCATTATCAATCACTAAAACTAGTTCCCACAGTCTTTCTGCTTCTTTAAAAGGGATGTTAGTAAGAGAAAGACAGACTGATTGCTTACAAAACATTCAAAGCCCTTCTTTCCCTCTGCACCCACACTGATTGTGAGCTGCCAAAGGCTTGGATCTTGATTTGCTAGTGTTGCAGCAGAGATAATATGGCACCATATAAATGGCAGCAGGAAATCTGCAGCATTCTCGATGGACAGAGCTTCTGTATGCAGACTTTTGGAAAAAGGTCAGCAGGAAGCCATGTAGTTTCACATGCACAGGACTGAAACTGCTGAAGACAACAAACAGATCAAAGACGCATCTCCACAACACTCAAAAACAGTATTCCTGAGGTCTGTGTTTGTTTAAGAGCTGTATTTAATGGACCAGAGTATAAGCAGGGCAGACAAGCCGCCAGCTCAGTACCAACGTGGATTCAACTGGGCCAGCACTGCTATAGCTGTGCAAACTTGTGGCTTCCAGAAACTCAAGAGCCAGCCTACTGAAGACATTTACTTTAAAATGCAAAGCAACTTACTAGAGAAACCTCTGTGCAGAGTAAAAGAAAGAGGAGACATAAGACAGTCTGCTAGACAAAAGGGGCAGTTAAGTTACATTCTGCATCATGTGGGAACAATTAGTGACCACCAGCTCTTATTTCCTTCAGTTAAACACAGAGATCTTTCATTTTAAAGATCCACAATGGCATCCCCCCCCGGCCTTTTCCTGTGCTCAACAATGTATCTCAGTGGAGTTCTCCAACATACTTCTAGAAAATACTGTACTCATTAATATTCCATTTCACTGGCTCAGTTGCCTCTTCTCAGATAACTTCTTAAACTTTCACTTTCCTCTTCTTTCCATGCTATGTCTAGACTGTCGCTTTCCCCAACCCCCCCCACCCCCCCCCCCCACCCAAAAAGGGTACGCAAATTGTGCTCTGCAATTTGTGTACCTTTTTCTGATTATTTTTGCAGAAGAGGCTTTTCTGAAATTTGGCATGTCTACAGTGGGCCAAATTTGGGAAAAGCCTCCTCTTTCGGAAGAGCCCTTCTTCCCCATAAAATGAGGAATACAGGGTTTCCGAAAGAGAGCGTCTGCTCTTCTGCAAAAAATGTTGGAAGAGCAGATGAGTTCCCTGGATGCGGCAGAGTATTTCCAGGATACACTCTGTATCCCGGAAACACTCCGTAGTCTAGACATAGCCCCAGAGGGCTCACATTTAACATTTGGTTCAAAGTCAGTGCCTCAGCAATAGATGATCTGGCGCATCTTCATCTCTCATTCACAACTATAGTCTCACCAGAGATTTTACTAGTATGAGACCTGAACGTGGGCCCTAGTGTTTCCTTTCCAAGAGAAGTGTTATATTAAGTCTCATTAACATCAGCGGCTGTCATAACAAATGCCATCAAAAGCAGGATTCTTTTACAAGACTCATGCTAGTTTGAACTGTGTAACACGGCTCTGCTGGTACTGCATTATAGTACTGGCCGCATAATAAGAGAGCTTACTCATAACTTGAAATTTCCAAAAGGAGTGACAGATAAGACAGGGTACTTGTGGACACTAAGATGTTTTAACAGAAGGCAGCCTCATTTCCATTCTATTCTCAAAGTGTTCTCCTCCACTTCACATATTATCTCAACATGAAGAAGTCTTCCACTATTTAAACGGTTTGCAATTTTCAACCTTTTGATGGCAGTATGATAAATTAAATTGAAGTATCTCAAAAAGAGGAACCAGATAGTTTTAGATTTACTTGCCTTAAAAATCTCTACTGATTTGTTTCCTTCTTTGTTATTTTAAATAAGTCTGAAATGAATATGTGAAGTTAAGCTTGTGCATAAATCCTTGCCAGATTAGGGATATTAAAGACTAGTTGATTATCCGAGAAGCATTTGCTTATCGGATAGTCTGTTGACCAATCGACTAGTCGATTTCTCCGCCCCGCCCCCCCTTGCTGCCTCTATAATATAGAGGCAGCAAAGGGGGAGGAAAGGGGTACTTCAAAATGGCAGTGCCACACAGCTGTGCGGCGGTGCCACTTTGAAACCCCAAGGTGGCGTTTCAAAGGGGCAGTCCCCAGCTGACCTCGGGCTCCATGGTTTTCAAATGCACAAGAGCCGCCGCTGGGGACTCTTGTACATTTCAAAGGACGCACCCGTGTGTAGCCCGGAATAAGCAGGACTTCCTGCTGGCCCCAGGCTGTATGCAGAGTTCCGCATCCCTCCTTTGAAATGTACAAGAACCCCAGTAAGTGCCTATTGCCTAGTCAAGCAGTCGATTGAAATTCTATCGACTAGTCAATTAACCACATTTTAACATCCCTAGTGAATACTGACATATCTCCAAGTCTCCAGGGGCACAAGTATTCAGAAAAGGTCCCTTGGGTCATATTAATAAGTAAGTGGAACAAATGGGATAGGGCTAACAACAGCTATGGGTTATAGAGGGAGTAGAGAAGAGGATCCTATAACCACAAGACCTGTTGAATTGCTAGATAAATTGTTGCTGTGTAGTCTAAGAACACCAGGAGCTACTCAGACTGCAGCATTTCTTTTGGCAATCTTCCAAACAAGAAAGTGGATGAATGTCCCAAGAACATGATTTAACATTTGACAGCAGTGAGGTCCCTTCCCCATCAGCTGGGACTAAATTGCTGCTGAAAATCATGCTAGTGCACATGCATATTAGCTGCAAAGAATGTACTTGAAATGTTTATATTTCCTGCACACACATCCCTTTCCAAATTCCAGGTAGCTGAAATTTACAGACAATCTTAAAATGTCCTGTTATCTCAAATGAATCTGAGTGATCCCTTCCACTTCTCCCTTGAGAAACAAGCCATGTCAAAACAAGTTAAACCTACAGCGTATTAAATGTATCTCCTTTCCCCTCAAAACTGAAACAGAACACACATCCCTCCCCCAAAAAATGCTGGCATGAGTTCAACATTACAGCTGCGAAATCAAAGTAACACCCAAAAGTTTAAGGCTTGCTTCCCACAAGAGGCATTGTATAGCTTATATATTTGATTGGAATGCACAAAAACCAAACAAACGTGAATGTTTTTATTTAGTGAACAAACAGGACAGTAAACTAAATGCACAGAGGTAAGATAAAAATTATATAAGTTAACACTTGGAGAAACCGAGGGTTTAATTATAAGGTTAAACCTGAGTTTAATAGTCTGCAGCATATTGAGTTTAGAAAAAATGTTGCTCCAAGTTTTGCTGGCTACAAGAGTCCTATAACGACGACTGCACTGACAGTTTATCACACATAATATCATCTGCCAAAACCCATTACAGTCTTATACATAGAACAGAGCAATCTATCTGAACCACAGGTTGAAATTCTGGTCAATTCACTTTCAAAATTTCTTTAAGTGCTTATTTCCACCCTTTCAGATTGTGTGAATGCATTTATGGTCGGATGCGTAGCACCTAGATACCACAGTGATTGTCACCTTACATGTCGGTCTGTCTAGGTATTTCTATATAAGTAGCCCTTGACTGCCAGTATTGCTTTGCTGAGTTTTAAAACATGAGAATTGTAAATATTTAAAAATTCAGGGCTGAGCATCTGCAGTGAAAACTGCAGTAAATAGCTCACTGTACATTTCACAGCATCTTTGCTGTTTCATGCTTATGAAATTATTAGCTATAGGTCAGAGAACTCAAATCTTCCTTGCAGAATTTATAAACTGAATGAATCCAATCGTTTGGGAATTTTTTCCTCTGCTCATTTCTTCTCGGTTAGGGAAACTGAGGGTTAGATCTCCTATTGAGAAACCATTGATTTTAGTAGAGAACTAGGTTGTATTATATCAGGCCTGCACAACTCGGAAAGCAACGAGGGCCACATTACTACAGTAAACTACTGATAATCCGGCACCTTTAGGACCCAGGGGGTGCCGGATTATCAGATATGCCGGACTATCAGAAGGGGGGGCTATGAGGGGTCTGGAGTGGGGTGGGAGGGGATGCCACCCCAGACCCCTCATAGCCCCCCCTTACGATAGTCCGGCTCTGCCCCAGGCGTCCCTGATTCAGCTGTTGCTGGTCAGTTTCAGCAGCAGCTGAATCGGAGATGCCTGCAATAGAGCAGCTGGGGTGCTGCCGGGTTGGTCCCGCAGCGTCAAAGGACGGCGCTGCGGGACCAACCCGGCAGCACCCCAGCTGCTCTGCCCCAGGGGTCCCCGATTCAGCCGCTGCTGAAACAGATCAGTGGCTGATTCCAGGAAGCCCGGGGCAGAACTGCTCTGCCCCGGGCTTCCTGGAATCAGCCGCTGATCTGTTTCAGCAGCGGCTGACTTGGGGACCCTGGGGCAGAGCAGCTGGGGTCCTGCCGGGTTGGTCCCGCAGCGCTGAGGGGCGGCGCTACGAGACCAACCCAGCAGCACCCCAGCTGCTCTGCCCCAGGCTTCCGGATTCAGCCTGCTGGTGAAACTGACGCTGCTGGTCAGTTTCAGCAGCGGCTGAATCCCCACGCCTGGGGCAAAGCAGCTGAGTGCTGCCAGGTTGGTCCCGTAGTGCCGCCCCTCGGCACTGCGGGACCAACCCAGCAGCACCCCAGCAACTCTGCCCCAGGGGTCCCCAAGTCAGCCGCTGCTGTGTGTCTCCACTTGTGTGTCTCCACTTGGCCTCCTGGCATTTGTCTCTCCTTCACCCTGCCCCTTGGTGTCTTCCCCTTTCTCCTGACCTGCCCCCCTCTCCTCAGCACAAGCCCCTTCCCCTACCCTACCAAGATTCTGCCTTTTTGAATCCAGCAGTCGCTGGCATCTGCCGGCGTCCTGCCCTCTGGCTCACGCCCCGCCTTCTCGTGCCAGAGCTGCATGCAGGCAGCCTGGTGGCGAGAATCGCCACACTTACCCCTCCCTGGCAGCGCTCTGCTCCTCCGCCCGGCCAGCAGATCAGATGGGGCCGCGCTGCCCATAGTTATCATGGGCCGCACAGTGAGCTCTTGTGGGCCACATGTTGTGCAGGCCTGATTTATATCAATACATTTGTAAGACACCCCTACACAATGATGATGAGTACAGCATAGGAACCCAAACAGCACAGTTACCAATACCGTAAGGTTCTCTAGTTTCATGGCGCTACACAAATTCAGTATCTTATTTTGAATCTATTTTGAAATGGCTTATTTTGAAATTTGGCACATCTACACAGCACCAAATTTTGAAATAATGCGCTATTTTGAGCCATCCCTTATCCCTCATGCAATGAGGTATACTGGGATGGCAAAACAGCACACCCATTATTTCGAAAAATATTTTAAAACAACAGGAAGCTTCTGTAGATGCGGAGTAGCTACTTCGGGATACCAGAGATATCCTGAAATACCTGTGAAGTGTAGACGTACCCTTAGAGGTGGATCAGAGCATCCTGAATTTATACTTGGCTGCCTAGAACTATAGTAAGCCATGCAGCAGGTGGAGATTGGGTACTGTAGAGATACTGCTTCCCTTCCCCCACATCTCCTAGACTGGTGTGCAGGAAAGAAGAGTGGCACAAAATCACTTTATCAGCTTCATGACATCCAGTGTCAGAATTCCCTAGTAGACCGTTAAACCAACTTTATGATCTTTGTGCTATACAGTGACACAGCAAGGCCAGATAGCAGGGGGGCAGTTCTGCTCCCAAAATGTCAGGAATTTGAGTTGTCCCCACGAACAGGAGAGCAGATTATTTTTTAAATCAGCGGAGGGAAATTATTTTTATCCTCTCAACCCCAAAATGACTGAGTATTGTTTCAAACTGTACAAAAAATAAGCTTCAGGCAGTCTAAAAATAGAAAAATTCAGCCCCAAAGTCTAATACTTAAGAAAGTTATGAGCACCTAAAAATAATTAGTTAGAACTGAATTTTTTTTGCAACTTTACCTACAAGTAGCTGTAACCAAAGCAAGTGCAACCTCACTTACATACCGTAGCTGAAACAGAACTAGTTCTTCTGTGTTCAATGCTTATCCCAAAGATCTTCTCAATCAGCCTATTTTTTAACTTCAGATGTCACTGAGATCATCTGTTTAAAAAAGCAGGGTAGTGCGCACCAATGCATTACTGGCAACACTTGATTCAAGAGTCCTTTGAGAATCAGGTCAATGAGCCTATGTGAAAGCTACTTGCTGTGCTGTCTTATTTTCACCATAATTTCAAAGGCAGACTTACTAGTAAAGGGCATTTTTGTTTGTTTGAACTGATGTACTGATAACTGACATTTGGACACTTGAGGCTAAGGAAACAGTATCCCACTCAAACCAAAACAACGACCTGGGACAATCCTCCTACCTTCTATAAATAGTTTAATTAAAAAAAAAAATCTTTCCTTGCCTAAGGGTCTGATCCAGATGTCATTGACATCAACAAATGATTGGTCATAGAGTTTGCCTGGTGTTGCTCCGATATCTCTAAAATTAGCCCATGCTGTGTTGTAGATGGCAGATTAAAACATGAAGCAGTAAAAAAACACGATAAATGTTACTGTAATTCCTGACTGTTTGGGTCTCTATGTTCCATGAGTTAGCATGGTATGCATGCAAACACTGAATAACTTTCAGGAACAGTATCACCCACTGTGTTGGAAGCTGACTGGAAAAATATTCAGGTGATTTCGTAAGACCCATATTTTGTTATAAATTCTAAGTTTTACTTAACAAAACTCAAGTTAGGAAACTGAGGACTTCAGAAATGCAAGTAACAGTTGAGTCTAGATCATAGCAAGTAACAGTTTAGTCTAGGCAGTCAAACTCAGCTTCCCAAAAGTGTGCTTTTTATGTAAACAGTTGGATGTCAGGGGATAACAATGCTTCCTATCTATTGTAGAAGACCATTCAACACCACCGCTAACACTGTTTGTACAATGTGTCTGCACATTTATTTTGTCTATGACTCAGAGTGATGTCTAGAGATTGCTTCCAGTTTCTTGTAATCAGCATAATTAGAAAACTTAATTAGAGATAATATTAGAAAACAAGTCATCAAATCCAATATGGCCAGAAAACCAGAAAAGGTTTCTAGGAGCAGGAGAGGAATGCATAAAATGGGAGCCAAACATAATCATCCAATCTCTAGGTGAATGTGAGTTGGCAAGTGCCAGGCTTACGTTAGTGAAGGTAGAATAGGTCAGGGAATCAATTAAGAAAACGTATCATGGAAAAAATAACTACACTGCTTATAATTCTGTATTTAAAAAAAAAATGATAGCTTTTCCACCTTCACCTCTGACAGAAAGAATGGAAAAAGACTTTAGGAGCCATAACGTTCGACTAACAAAAATGATCCATGCAGCCAGAGCCACCTATCCATACAGCCCCCCAAGCCCTCCAGTTTCAAAAGGGTGACTGTCCTCATGAGTTAAGATATCAAAGTCAGGCTGTGTTATGAAGTTACTTGGGCTGCCTTCCCATTTCCAACCGCTGTGCCAGGAAACTGTTCAAGCTCCAAGCAGAGCTGTTACAGTGACAGAACATTCCCAGACTGCCACCATACTGTTTGGTGGAGTACTAATTTTAGATTGGAGGAGAGTGCCCTGGACAGTTAGCCAAGAGGCATTTCTGGTTCTAGCTTCCACCCTTTTAAGACAAAACATTTGAACAAACAAAAACAACCCCTCTGCCCCAAAATAGAAAAGCTTTATACAGAACAAACAGACAGAGAACACTGACAAAAAAACTATCATGCCTTTTTGGGTTGAACACACAGTCCTCAGGGGAAAGTGCAGAAGACCAGTGGGTAAAATGTCTTTAGTTCGAAAACAACTTAATACGGGAAGGCTCAATACATCTTTTAGGGAAGTTTACAAAATATCTGCAGTGCCACTGATGATTTTGATGGAAAAGAAAAGAGCTAAGTCAAGCACTTGAAAAAGATACATTGAACAGTATGTTTCTATCACCTCTCAAAGCATGTCATAGCAATAGTAAAATCACTTGATGTTTTATCATTTTAATAAATACTCAGGATCTAAAAACTGCACAGTAACCTCCTGCTCCCCTTTCAAAGGAAGCACACGAAATCTGGCTGTCTGTGGTGCATTTAAAGCAGAGAGTAGATTCATGTATCCAAGATGAGTAAGTAGCACTAAAGAATAGGAAGTGTAAACAAACAATACTGTACCTTTAACAACACAACATCTACAGTCCTGTCCACCTTGGAAATGTCACACAGGCTGTACCGCCTCTTGTGTCGTTCATACATTTTGTCCAAAAAAAGAAAAAGAGAGGCAAAACGCAAGGAGCAGAGCCCACCATTAACTCCAGGATAAACTCGGCAAGGCAAATCGTCCAAATCTCTCACATATGCGCTGAGAGAAGTCTCTGCATCTCAGTGTTCCTTGAATCACATCAGCTGCTCCAATTCTCTTAACAGGAGAAAAGAAAATCCCAGAGCTGACACTGTTTGATTAAAGTCTTCTTAGAACACCAGGTCACTTATGCAAGTAACGTAGGAATTTATAGCAAACAAGACAGATATGTTCAGAGAGATTACTGTAAATATGAAATTTAAAATAATATTAGGTGATGAGGATGGCACCAGCATTCCTGTTACAGTTGATAAAAAAAAAAAGCCATGAGTTTTCTAGCCAATGTTAATGGCAGAAAAGCACCAAAATTAAATACTGGAAAGCGAGAGTGAGAACAAAAGCCAGATGTATGCAACTGGAACTGTGTAACCTATAAAAAAAAACAGAAAAAAAACACCCTAGGCTAGACTCAAACACAACGTGTCTAATTCAAAGAAGAAAAGACTATCCAATCCAAAGAAAATATTGTTGCTGATAGACTTTCATTCACTGTTCAAAGATGTAAAAGAAAAAAACAACATTCACTGTTCAAAGATGTAAAAGAAAAAAACAACAAAATATACACTTTCTTTCTTTCAAGTAAGTCCACCGTTAACAACGCCAAAGGGATTGGTCTTGAATAAGTTTAAATTTCTAATGGTAGCTCAGGGTAAACGGGGAAAAATAAATAAAATAAAGCCACTCCCTCTTGATTTCAGCTGGAACGTCACTGCTTGCCTTTTTAGTGCTGCACCAGCGTTCTTTGAGTCTTGAAAACTTAATTGCAGTTGTGGGGAAATGATTCATCTTTTTTGGAGAGCAATAAAGAAGGGAGACAACAGGGTTTTCGTTTTTACCCCATTTCTCTCATCTCAAGACGAAGACTCTCGGTGGCTGCGGTTAATGGATAGAGCTGAAGCAGAGTAAAAATGTGTATCTTAAAGAAAAGGACCAGGAGAAAAGACAGCCCTTCTCCCCACCTTTGCCTAAGGTAAATTAAGAGAGACAGTCACAGGCTTATAGCTTCTCCAGAATAGGAATAGAAACTTGTGATTAAATATGTGGCGGTGGGGGGGAGAGAAGGAGGAAGGAAACCAGCCATTTCAGTGTCTGCTCTGTCTTCCCTGCACAGCAGAAGCAAAAGGCTTCAAGGCTTGTTATAATATTTATTAGATTAAAAAAAACCGATCATTCCCTCTTGTCTGTTTTAATCTGAAAAGCAGTGTGTTTAAGCAAAGATTTTAGTTCTCTTTAATGCTGGTCTAGCCTGCAAGTCTCCTTCTCTCTCAATGGCTCATTCACATCAGCTGGGCCCTCAATTCACACTGCCACATGGTTTCCTGTTTTCAAACTGATTCAGCCTTCTCTAAGCCCCCTTCAGCTTCCACCCCACCCTGATCTCTCATGGGAGCAAATGTTTCCATACTTCCCTGGCTTTAGACATTCTCTCACTCACTGCTGAAAAGGGAACAAGAACAGAGAGAAAGAGAAAAGCTTTTTTCACGTTAAGTTGCAAAATGCCGAGATTTTTACAGAATAGAAGAACCCACTGCTGTTGATAGAGAGGAAGAGGGGAATCAGGGGAGCTTTTAAGTCTGTGTCACAAAGGGAAAAATAAAAATGTTATATAGTAACAATATCAACCTTTCCTTACAGATATGGAAAGATGTTCTACATGAGGCCCAGGGAACTGGCCAATCCCTAGGATAGAGATTCAATCTATTAACGAGTATGGTTGAGGACTTTTGGGGCCCCAGACGAAATGACTCAGTGGTCTACGTCCCATTAGTTGTCCTATTTGTATCTCTGTATCCTCAAGGACTTCTCAATCCTGCATCCTTCCAAACAGATAAAAGGTGAGCTTCACACATGACAACGCATGAGGATTTGTTAGAAACAATGCTTTTTTTTTTTTTTTTTTTTTTTTTTAAACACAAAGAAAAAGTGCCGGTACTCCAGGAAAAAAGTTGCTAAGCTCTGACTGGAGGTGCTGGAACTGAGTCTGGAGGTACCGGTACCACGTACTGGGCAGTACCATCACAAAAAAAGTGCTGGTTGAAAACATCTTCAAAATCAGAAGTCCCGTATGCTCTGAGCTGACATGGGACAGCTCTCTGCACTCTTCTGCAAGTGCAGGAGTCCGTGGCAACTCAAGTTTCTTTCTTCTGACTGTCGTCAAGTCTGCTGGGACATGTCCTGGCTTCTGCCCCAGAGAAGCTGCTTTTCACTGGTGGGCAAATTGGTTCACAGATATAAATGATTTGGAAACATTGAGATGAAAGATGGTCCCAAAAGGTAAATTATTATTTTGAACTGCCTTGCAAATACCACCCAAATGTGGCTTCCCAGAACCATCACAATCAGCATACACTCACAGTGCAAACTCAGAAGACCAGCAGTTGCATTCAACATGGAAGAGTGGCTCAGTAACCAGCTACTACTAGAAAAGGAAAGTATCTGAGCTCTTTTGAAATCTCCAACACCCACCTCTTGTTTCAGCTTTCCATAGCCAGGAGCAGTTCCAATCTCTCCCTCACAAATGGTAATATCGCCTCCACAACTCAGCGTACTGAATTAAGGTAGTTCCCATACCTGAATCTTTCACGTAGCACCATCCACTGGCTCATGAGATCAGTCCTGGTGTGTTTTCTCAGCTAGCAAATGCAGGTTCTGCTTTCAGTATTAGGACATACCCCAAATGTGACTATAGAGTAACTGGGGACTTTCAGGAGTCATTGGTTTCATCCAATGACAAATTCCCAGCAATCATGCAGTCAGAGATAAGAAATCACAAATATCTATGACAGCTCTCCAGACTCTGCCTTATAAGGCAGGGATTTCCTCAAACTCAGATGTCCCCAGACAGTTACTTGTAAACAAATTCTGAAGTTAAGTCAGGTAAGGAAAGCTATAGTAAGCAGTGTAAAGCAGATGTTCTAATGCAATGGAGTGTTGCAACCGATACTGTCAACTAATACATTTGGCATTTTTTGTCAATTGTTCTCAAGTGAATTTAGTGATTTCTTTAAACAAATTTCCCTGTGACAGCTTCTTGAGACACAAAAGTCTTCTCTTCCTTTACAGAGCATGACTGACCCATGAATCAGCTGTCCAAGCTCCTACAGACTGCCTCTGATAATGCATCTCACTTTTGAGTTGATGAACATAACAACATAAGACGACCATGCAGGGTCAGACCAAAGGTCCATCCAACCCAGTGCCCTGCTGTCTGACAGAGCCCAACACCAGGTGTTCCAGAAGAAATGATGAACCTATCCACCATAAATCTATCTAGGTTTTTTTACAGTGTTGGCACCTTCTTTTAATGATGAGAAAGAATTTTAGTGATCGTGGCTAACTTGGCCCTTGGCATCTAACTGAGACAGCTGAACAGGTCAATCTGTGTAAATTATGGTGGTGGATTGTGGGAAGAAATATGTAATAAGACAACCTTTCAACGATGGCAACTCCATCCATAGCATAGGCTAAAAACAACGACTTCACTCTTTCTAAAGGCTACCAAGTAATTGGGAACAAAAAGGTTTTCTGGGCAGGAACTTTCTGCACTAGAAGACAAGCAAGGAAAGGATCAATATGTATTTATCTCCTCGGATCTGTGAAGTGAGATGACTACTGGAACTCCATTCAGGGTTAACATTCTTTGATGCAACAGAGCCTGGAATTCATGTCATGGTCACCAGCTTCACGCACAGTGAAGTGACCAACTCTTTTACTGACTTTTTTTTTTTAATTGAAACTCCTTAATTTGCTCCAGATGTTTTCTTGTGTTTTGCTCCTAGTACCCAGGCCTGGGCTCCAGTCCTAAGACTGGTGATGGCTACAAGCACCCATGTCTCGCTCCAGGTTTTTCCCTCCCAGGTTTTGTCGTCAACAAATTTTACTCTGTTAACAACACAAAAAAAGGTATCTCCTATGTGCACTCCCAGCTGGGAGACTGTCAGTCTTCTTCCTTTGGGGAGGGGGAAATTTTCCTGCATAGCCACAGGCTGGAAACCTCATCTCCCAGGCATCTCAACCCTCTTACATACACACTCAGAAAGAAGATGCAGAAAACAAGACTCCTGCTGAGTTTAAAAAAAAAAAAAAAAAAAGCAATGGTATCCTGGTATTTTGTTTGTTTGTTTGAACCCATATAGAGAGTCCCTGGACACACACAGTCACATATGGATACCCATACATACAGTTCACTGCATACATGCTCAGGAATATAACGTCAGATGTATTGCATTCAGTGGAAAAGACAAAGAGAAAACAAACGACCTAATGTCTCTATTGTGCTCTCCTTTCATGAGAGTTACTCAAAATGGAGAACAGAAACAATCAGCAACTCTACTCCATCCATTGGCTACAGATTCAACAATTCATTAAAAACATCTGGAAATGCTGAAGAGTTTGAAACTAACCAATCATTTCATATGCAAACCAAAAACCAGTGCTGCAGATTTCAAGTGAAGAAAAAAAGATCTTGTTCAACTGCATCATATGATCTCTAACTACCTCCAGATAAAACCCCTCCCCCCCCACAAGCTAACAGACCGCTTAATGACAAGGAAATCATGGTCAGCCTGAAACAGACAGCATTATTGTTATCTGTATCAAATTACCGTTATGAAACACTGAAAATAATCCAATATATAAAAATATGGCAGAATACTAATATTTTAAACTCTGGTTCTGATGTGAATTAACTGAATAGAACATAAGAAAGATCCTGTTCCTTTTAATCAAATAAAAAACCACTTCTGGTCACTACAAGCAGGAGTTATTAAATATATCAGAAAGAGAAAGGAAAACAAGGAAAAGGCTAAGTTTTAAACTATCCTTTTAAAAACATACAACTTTTTTAAAAAACAGTGTTAGGATTTCTGCCCAAATGAGATGCAAAACACTATTTCCTAAAACCAAAGAAGGAGAAGGAAATCTGCCCCAGAACATTACAAAGCCAATAAAGAATTTACATCCAAGTTCGGAAGAAGTGCACATGTGTTTATTTAGAAAATGGCAAGTCAGCAATGGAAAGAGACAAAAACATGAGAAGACAGGGAACCTAAGGCATATTTTTAAGAGAATTAGCCAATTTCTCTGCATCAGCATCACAACCCAGCTCAGTCCTAAAGAGACAGGCATTTTACAGTCCATCTGTCATAACACATTTTGCATTCTCACACTATCTTTATAAAAAACAAAGCCGGGTTTTAAAACTGAACCCCTCTGTGGGGGCAAGTGAAGTCTGGAAAACGTTTTGTTTGTAGTTGTGCTCCTTCCTCTTCCACCTAATGAATGTTACAGCTGAACCAGCCTGTGCGCCACCTGGTGGCTACAATTTATTTAACTATATTAAACTGAAACAACTGCCCCCTCCCCCCAGTAAATGAAAGCTCTTGCACTTCAGCAAAAATTGAGGCAAGTTTGCAACAAATAGAAAGTTAACAGCTTGAAGAGTTATTACCTTGACATCCCCCATAACATACTGTATAGAAAATAAATAGGACAATTTGGAAGAATGGGGGCCTAAAGGAAAACAATTGAGAGGCAAATGATTAGCTGATTCTAAGGCAGGGGCGGGGAATCCCTGACCCATGGGCTGCAGTTTGTCAGGATTTGCTGTTGGTGGGTTGTCAGATGGTTATTTACCTGAGTGTCTGCAGGCACGGAGCTCCGCAGCTCCTCACAGCTGTATGCTGTTCCCGGCCAACGGGAGCTGCAAGAAGTGGTAGCCCAGTTTGTGTCACTTCCCGCAGCTCCCATTGGCTGTAAATGGTGAACTCTGGCCACTGGGAGTGATGAACACCGAGGCCTGCTTTTGCCTAGATAAACAAACCATCTCGTAGTCGGCAGAAACTAACCCTGGCAAAAGGCATGTGGCCAGCATGCTAGAGGTTCCACACTCCTTTTGTAAGGAATAAACTTTGCTCAACAATAGAGAAGACACAAGAGCACCAAGATCCTGCTTACGTGCCCCAGAACAAATTCCTTCCTGGCCCTCACATTTGCCCAAATCAGTTACACTGAACTCACTGTTGGGCAGATTCAAATGAAAAGCCTGAACCTATAACTGTTACTCATGTAAATAAGCCTCACTTAAATGAGTAGGATATTTAGGCTTGCCAGATACCTTCACAAAAAATCCTGAACACGGCAATGGAAAAAACTAGTTGAGGGGAAAAAAAAGGGGGGGAGGGGAGAAGAGGGAGAGGACCAACCATTGGCATTTTACATATCTGCTATTTTCTGTTTGTTTGGGGTTTTTTTGTACTAGACAGAAGACACAATTTCTGGACTGTCCGGGCAAAAACCGGACACCTGGCAACCCTAAGGATTTTCATTCAATGGCATTAGAATCAGGCCCACCTCCTCACAGTTAGACTGTAACAGAAATACATTGGGATAACATTTCAGTACTTGTAAATCCAAACAGACAACACTTTACACCATTGTACAGCTTACACAAACTGTAAAATAAAACAATTCTGAAACAGTGGAAAATGAGAGAGAATGGGGAAGTTCCTCTAAATATAGTAACATGGAGTGCATATTTAAAAAATAAAAATAAAGTCAACTTTACAGACCCTTTAACTACTTACAAGCTTTCTTTCCTTAATGCCTCTTCAGTATAAACCTTTTGTGAATTTCAGTACCAAATTTGAAAACTGTGGCTTTATTTTAAAAAAGAATAAATGCTGATACTTAAGAGTTCATTGCATGTCTCAATATCTTTTTTAGAGGAAGTAAACTGCACATTCTACAACTCCCATAGAGATTAGCAACCTCTCATCTGATTTTACATCAGTTTGCAACATACATGTCTGACCATACCAAAAAATAGCTGCAAATGGAGATGCCTGGCTGCCTCACGTACAGGGGAACTTTGTCAACAACAGGGGTGAATCTTCCAAACACTGTGGGACTGTTAGAAGAAATTGTCTCCTCACTGCCATGAATTCTGACCATTTTGAACCAAGAAGTGGAGTCAGTGCTTTGAAAACGACAAGAGAAAATTTCATAGTTTATATCTCAGTTGATGATCTTCTAAGCTTATTGCAAGCTCCACAGGATACTGAAAGTAACTCTTGATAGCAGTGTATTTTGCTTGCGTGCTGTTTAAATTGTGTTTATTTAGAGCTCACAAACGTAAGAAAAGAAACAGCTAAAACCAGAAACATTGCCAACAATCAGTCACCTGTAGCACTACAGTAATATTCCAGAATTGGGATTCAGAACACAGCTCTCCCCATGCACCTACCTCCTCAGGTACCCCCGTTATTTGAGTCCCCAAACACTTTTATGCAGGGCAGGATGTTTGGTGATATGGACACTAGGGAATATAATGAAAAATCCAGAGTTGTGGAAAACAGAACCTTAAGCCCATTTTGAAACACCTTGATATGAAATTCAGATGCATTAAACTTTTATAAAGCATCTGGTCTCCAGTTTTCCTTCTATCTATTATGGTAATAACGGTGTATCATAGGGCTTGTCTTCATTATACCAGAGATAGACGTGGCAGTGACTGATCCATCGGCTGTCAATTTATCTCTGCTGCTTAGATGCAATAAATAGATCTCTGAACGTTCTCCCCTTGATGCCATTACTCCACTGGCATAAGAAGAGTAGTTGGTATTGACAGGAGAGCAGCCCCTGCATACAACTGACCTTACTGCACACAAGACACCATGGTAAGTATGTCCATTTCAGCTATGTTATTTGCGTAGCTGAAATGATCTACATTAGATCGATGGTGGGGGTTAGCATACACAAGGCTTTACTTGATTATTACTAATAATTCCTCTACTGAAAAGTCATTTTTTGCTGGAACATGGAAAATCTGCAACCAGAAGTGTTTGCTTTTTACATTTGTTTGAACAACGAGGTGCCCACATGAGGCTGGAGGAAGTTTTACTTTGTTTATGATTTTAAGATGCTGGGAAGTTGTGCACTATGTTTTATGATTACACGCATGTTTAAGGGCCAAGTGAAAAATTCCTCGTAGAGATGTTTCTTACATTCCCCCTATTTGGGGAGAAAGTGGTTTGCAATCCTTCCTGTGCAGGTTATGAGCAAGGGTGGCAAATGATCGTGGTTTTGGTTCTGCCCCAGAAATGTGCACAGATGAGCTGGTGTAGAGGGAGAAGTAGTTAGCTGCTGAAGAAGATCTGCAGGTGTATTGCTTCCCCCCTTGGAGCAAGAGGGAAGCCAGGGAAAGCAGATACTTACCGGTAGTCCTGATCTACTCTTATAAGTTAGGTTGACAGCCCTTGCACTGACAGGTATGAACAATTCACACCTGAGAGCGACCGCTATGCTGACCTAATCCCCAACCAAGTCGATGGAAGCTGTCTTCCAATGACCTAGCTACTGCCATATGGGAGGCAGAATTCCTCCAATGAGAGAAAATCTTTCCATCAATTTAGGAAGCACAGGTAAAATCGACATGGCCTTAGACTCCCAGTTTTCTCTCTGGTCTACTCCTTATTAACAAGTGGAGGATGTGCAATGGTTAACTCCTCCATCTGAAATAGTCTGTATACTAGAGTCCCTGCCACATATGATGTAATGCTCAAGGCTTGCTGATCAGCAGAGTAAAAGGGAAACTTTTCTAACGCCTGCGGCCATCAAATGAACATTTACAGAGACATTGTAAAATAATGAAAACTGGCTACTTATGGACTCAGTCCTGCCCCTCCACTCCTACTGATGTCAATACCTCTCCTCATCCCCGTCAACTGCAGCATCTCATTGGACATCCTTCTGCAGAAGCATTTACACACTGGTCACTGAGGGCATATCTACGTTGCCCCACACACCGTTCAGACTAGGCGACTGTGAAGAGCCATGCATGCTAAAAAGGGCTGTGCTGCAAGTCGCCTATGTGGATGCTGTGGGCGCAAAGGCACAGGTCTGTCGTGCTATCATATATTCCCAGGCCAAACTGTGGAGCAGTGTAGACTTGCCCTTAGAAATGTTTAAAGAGGCAGAAATGAGGTGAGGTTATGTATAGACAGGCAAATTAAAAGGGCCCAAAGCTCTGGGCCACCACCACTGCTACCGTAGCAGCAGCACTTGGAGCCCTGGGTCTTTTAAATTGATGCTGGAGCTCCACACAGCGCTGACTGGGGTAGGCTAGCCCATAGCCTTGCTCCTTCCACTTGAGGTCTCACCTCTTCCAGGGAACCCAGAACGAACCCCCCTCTCCCATTTCTCAGGGCCTGGTGAAGTCTGTCACCATCCCTGTATATAGAGGGGAAACACTGGACTTATTTAGCTTACAAGGAGAAGAGTGAGTCAGAATTTAAGTGAGGCATAGACAGCAAAGTGTGTTTCACTCAAGTGATCCAAGGGGAAGGAGGGAGCTTTTTCCAATCTTTTCATAGGGTAAGTAATACAAAGACTAGTTGAGACTACAAATCCTAAAGGCCGCAAATGGAAAACAAAGATGAAAAGGATTATTTATGGAACACAAAATTGACCTACGGAATAAACTCCCACAAGAAGTCACATGTATTCACAATAGAGCATTTTATAGGATTTTAAAGAGGACTATATATTATTATAAGCATTGAACATACTGCTGTCTATGTAAACTCAAAAAAAATCAACCCTAATTTTCCAGAAAAGAAAATGGTGATGTGTGGGGTAGGAAGGAATACTCCCATGTCATGTAAAAATATACTGAAAAGATTAAATTGTTTACCTCAGAAAGGGGATTAATAAAAGGGGACATTATTGAAGTACATAAAGTAATGAATAGTATAGAGGAGTATCAGAGGGGTAGCCGTGTTAGTCTGAATCTGCAAAAGCAGCGAGGAGTCCTGTGGTACCTTATACACTAACCGAAGTGTTAGAGCATAAGCTTTCGTGGGCAAAGACCCACTTCGTCAGATGCATTAGTCTATAAGGAGCCACAGGACTCTTCGCCGCTAGTATAGAGGAGGTAGATTGCAAACGTCTGCTTTCCTCGAAGCATAACTCAAGATCAAAGGGACAGTCAGTGAAATCAAAAGGTGGCAAATACAATACTGGTAAGTACTTTTTACACAATGTGCAGCTAGACTATGGAACTCGTTGCCACTGGATGACATTAAGGCCATAAAATTAGAGACACAGAAAAAGACTGGACGTTTATCAGAAAAAATAGAACTCCCAGAGTTGTACCAGTTAATGCTAATAAGTTCTGAAAGAGATTATTCCACACAATGCTTCAGAGTTTAAATTTAGAATTTCAGCTCTGATGTAGCGGAGAGATTATCTCACATCTGTCTACTCTGAAGCATCTTCCACTTGCCAGTCTTGGAGTCAGACTACAGGATCAGACAGACCACTGGTTCAATCCATATGCCAATTCCTATGTTCCTATTGTAGCACACATCTATCTGAAAGGACTTAGGAAAGGTGTATGCTTTCCCCAGGAAACATTATGCGTTTAGCTAATAAGGGAGACAGGATAGCAGATGAGACAGACCAACTGGCTGAAAAGATCCAATAAAAACCTACATATAAAAACAATGAGGTAAATTACTAGACAACGTAAAATGGCACACATTAGATGGGGAAGTATTCCTATTAGGGATGTAACAGTGTAGTCGATTAACCGATAAGCAAAAGCTTATCGGTTAATGCTATAAAATACACACATTTCCTCCCCCCCCCCCCGGCCAGTACATTTTTTAGCAGGCTGGCCAGTAGCCAGGCTCAGTCCTGGCTTACGATGGGTCTGGGAACTACCCCTGTTGCGGCTCTTCATTTAAAGAGTATTAGGAGCTGGGCATGCAGGCAGCCTGGCTCAGTCCTGGCTCATGCTGGGTCCAGGAGCTCAGACTCCCCCCAAACAGGGGCTACTGCCACTCCACAGCACTCTGCATCGGGCAACAGGTAGCCCGTCTACAAAGGGAGCGCTTTTTTTTTTTTTTTTTTTTTGTTTAGAAGTGGCTCCCCTCACGGACCAGCTCCCACCTGGCACCCCTCAATGCTGCTTCTGATACAGAGGCAGCAGCACCCGAGTGGCAGAGCAGGGCCAGAGCGCACTGGCTGTGGGCCGCACCCCTGGAAACTATAGAATAGTCGAGTAACCAATAAGAGTTCATGAGTTTACTCGACTATTCAATTAAACGATATTTAACATCTCTAATTCAAATTCTACCCTTCTTCTAAGCTTTTAGTTTAAAGTGCTTTAGTCAAACTGATCAACACAGAAAGATAATTCAAATACAGAGCTCAGACCAGAAAATGATCCCCTGTGCTATGGGACTTTTCTTCTCTTTAACTGTCTAGGATTCACACACTTTGGATTAGACTGGGAATTACATAGAATCTAGGCTATGGTCCCTGCTAGGCATTTTGTTAAAAAGAAAAAAAAAATCTGCTCTTTCATCAAGCAGTTTAGAAAATTAAAAGGAGAAAGGCTGGGAAAGTAGAAGACTGGTATACAAAAGCATACACCATTAGACTGCATTTCCAGGTCAATTTTTTGCTTGGCTGCTACTGAAGAAGGAAGGGAAGAGAAGACACTGTATTATTTGTTTTGGGAGGGGGAGGAGGGGTACATCTCAGACTCCAATGATAATTGCAGTAGAGTTGGTGACTGCAGCAATCTAAGACAGGCTCCCCTCTTCTAAACAGATGCCAGTGAACAGTAGGTATGATTCCAATTAAACCTTGTACCTCAGTTTTGGGATTGGTTCTGTTCAGTACCTTCATTAAGGAGTTAGATAATGGCATAGAGAATACACTAGTGTGTGGATGATACCAAGATGGGAGGGGCTGCAAGTGCTTGGGAGAACAGAATTATAATTCAAAATAATCTAGACAATACTGTAGAAATGGTCTGGGGTAAATAGGATGAAATTCAATAAGGACAAATCCAAAGTATTCCATTAGGATGAAACAGTCAGTTGTACACGTACAAAATAGGAAATTACTACCTAAGAACGAGTACTGCAGAAAGGGATCTAAGAGTCTTAGCAGACCATTAGGTAAATACAAGTAAACAGTGTGATACTGTTGCAAAAAAGCAACCATTATGGGATGTATTAACAGGAGTCTTGTAAGCAAGACTGAGAAGTAATTCTTCCCCTCTACTCTGCACTGATTAGGCTTCAAATGGATTATTGTGTCCAGTTATGGGCACAGGATTTCAGTAAACATGTGGACAAACTGGAGAAGGTCCAGAGAAGAGCAATAAAAAAAATGATTTAAAGGCCTAGAAAACACAAAAATATGAGGGAAGACTGAAATAACTGGGATTGTTTTTAGTCTGAAAAAGAGAAGACAGGGAGGGGACATGACAACAGCTTTCAAGTACCTAAAACAGGGGTGGGCAATAATTTTTGATGGGGGGACCACTACAAGAATTTGGAAAGTGGTCAAGGGCCACACTCTTCCATATTCATGGAGGTAGTGCAGGATCTGGGATGGAGGCTGGGTGCAGAACGGAACTTGGGGTAAGAGACGGGGGTACAGAAGGTGGTGTGGGGTTTGGGAGTTTGGGTGAAGGAGGTGGTTGTGACTTGGAGCAAAGCTCTGGGTTGCAGGGGTTTGGGTGGTGACCAAGGTTTGGAAGGAGTTGTGACCTGGGACAGGGGACTACGGTGCAGAGTCTCGGAGTGGGTGCAGGGGGTTTGTTTGTAACCTAGGGCAGGAGAGGGCTATGACCTGGGGCAGGGGATTGGAGTGCAGGGTCTGAGAAGGGGTATGGGTACAGGGGTGGGGTGGGGAGGCAGAGAGTTTAGGTTATATGGGATAAGGGGGCAGAGAGCTGGTGGGAGGGAGGGTCTGGGGTGCCAGAGGCAGGCTCTGGCCAGAAGACTTACCTGGCTGACTCCCGGCAAGCAGCCCAGCACATTTCTCAGGCAGTTTTTCTGCCTGCACAGACACAGCAGGGGCCATATAGGTCTGTGAATAGCTACGAGTCTGAGGGGAGTGAGAAGGATACTTCACGTGCTGCTTGTTCCTCGAACAAGTAGCTTTCATTGGCTGGAAACTGGCCAATGGGATTGTTCTGGGGGCAGGGGAAGGCTCTCCCTTCTCCCCCTGGGCTTACAGTTGTTCACAGACAAAGAGTTCCTGGCAGCTCCTTTTCTAAGCATTCTGCGGGGAAGGCAGGTAGCCTGCCTGAGGCTCCCCGCTGTGTCTTTGGGCCGGATATGGCCTACAGGCCATATTTTGCCCAGCCCTGACCTAAAGCGTTGTTGCAAGGAGGAGGGAGAAAAAAATATTGTCCCTGACCTCTGATGACAGGACAAGAAGCAATGGGCTTAAATTGCAGCAAGGGGGGTTTCAGTTGAACATTAGGAAAAACTTTATAACTGTCATGGTGATTAAACACTGGAATAAATTGCCCAGGGAGGCTGTGGAATCTCCATCAATTGAGATTTTAAAGAGCAGGTTGGTCTAACTGGTGCTTGGGCCTGCCATGAGAGAGGGGACTGGACTTGATGATCTCTTGAGTTTCCTTCTGGTTCTATGATTCTATACCCAGGATATCTCATCTTCACAGCTTTATATAATACTATAAGCAGCAGTTCAGGAGATAAAAAACACCTATTTAACAGCCAGACATCATGGCATAAGCCTTATTGTTGACATTTTTATAGAAAAGAAAAATAATATTTATTTTTATTATTATAGAATAACACATGCTGCAGCTATTCAGCAAGAATTTTTGGCTCTTAATATGGAACATGAAGGATGTCATTCCTTACAGTTTATCACAGAAACCCACTGGAATTAATTTGTTCCTGCTGGCAGAACATCTCAGTGGAATAGTGCCCTCTTTGCTTCTAACAATGTCAGTCCTAGCTTGGAAGCTGTGTGAAGCACAAGCCACTGAGTGTGGTGAGGAGGTTTGTGGGCATGAAAATGGAATAGACAAAGACTGTCCAAAACACTGTTACCTTATTCTTGCTGAAACCTCAGCCCCTCAAGGCTACAGAAGTGTAAACTTGGTGGTACTGCAGTAAACCCCACCCAATGGGCACATAACGTACTAGGGGGAAAATGCCCCACAGAAGCATTAAAAATGGTTGAAACTTTTTGAAGTTCCCTGAGGTACTGGAGAGACTCTGGGGGGCTGACAGAATTGCTGGGCCTCCGAGCAAGATGGGAGGCATGGCATCGGGCAGAACAGGGGGCTAACTTCACTTAGCCAGCCCTTCAGCTTGGTGGCAGCAGCCAGAGACCTGGGGTCTTCTGTACTGCCTGGTTCTGGGGCAGTTGCCCCATTGTTTGCCCTGTCAGAGGGCATGGCGAGTCTAAAATAGGGTCTTCCTTCCTCAGTCAAAACTATTGATGTCACAGGTGACACTGCAGTCTGTTCTTGAGTACAAAGAAAGATCTCAAGCCTCCTGCGAACAGCTCCAAGGAAGGAGATTTAAAAACTAATAAATAAATATAGATTAAATTAATTAAATTAAATGAGGGGCGAAGGGAAGGTTTCCTGAAGTTGTCATAGGCCTAACAGCACAAACATTTATAAGACTCAGAAGCATGAAAACCTTCACATAATCAGCGTCCGAAGTCCCAATGAAATCAATTAAAAGTAAAACAAAAGGATTTGGAGGATACAAGAATTACAAGAGATTATTTTGTAAAGCAATAAATGAATTCCTTGCCATTATGGAGCGGTTAATTAATCTGTCTTCAAAGCTGGAACAGCCGTTGACTCAGTTAGCCCTTAGGCTGTTATGCCACATTATTGTCTAAAATTTTTGATGCTAGCAAAAAGACTACCGTATATACTTGTTCATAAGATGAATTATTTTTGCAGGGTGTGCGTGTGTGTAACGAAGTGATGCATTAAAGAGTGGGGATCGGCTTATCGATGGGCCTACATTGTCATTGTAGATCAGGGGTTGGCAAACTTCAGTACTCAGCCCATAAGGGAGCCATGGATGTGTCGTATACCTGGAGAATCCAAAGGTATAGAGTCCTCAGCTTCCAGTGACTGTGATTCACCATTCTACCAGCCAATCAGAGTTGTGGGAAGCAGCATGGGCCAAGGGACGAGCTGGCAGCCTCTTGCAACAATTCCTGTTGGCCAAGAATGGCAAATCGCAAACACTGGGAGTTGCAGGGCTCCATGAGTGCGAATGCTCCAAGTAAACAAAATGTCCTGACATGCCAGCAGCTTATCCTGACAAGCTGGGAACTGAAGTTTGCCAACCACTGAAATACAGGATTAGCTTCTGAAAGGGTCATAGCAGTTTGCCATTTTTATCTATTCGTCTTGCACGGGGGTTGAGGGGATGTTGGCTTATAAACAAACGGGCTAATGAACAAGTATATACGGTACTTCACAACATGCAAAAAGCTAATGAATCCCATATGTGGGATACTGTCATTATTCCATGTTTATAAGAAGATCGGGTTTTGTTAAATGGGCTTATTTAACAGACGCTAAAGGGGGTGGTGGGGAAGAGAGTCAGCAAAAGATCCAAAAGTTGTTGAAAGAAAAACATTTTCTCTCTTAACCAAAGCAGTCAGTAATAGGGGAGTAGACAGAATTTAAGCTAAAATTAGAAATGTTTCAAGAAATACAATATACTTTAGTATATTTCTGTTTGCAGCTTTTCTGACAGATAGTGATGTCTTTTGGCCAACACCAAACCTTTTTTAAAGTGATTAATAGGGCTGTCAAGCGATTAAAAAATTTAATCGTGATTAATCACGTGCACCCTCCTCCCTTTGAAACGCTGCCGGGCTCTTCGCAATGCTGCCCCTTTGAAGCGCCAGGGCAGCGTTTAGCACAAGGCAGAGCTCGGGATCAGCTCAAGTCCCCAGCTGACCCCGGGCTCCATGCAGTACAGCCCCTTTGAGTGCCCAGCTGATCCTGGGCTCCTTGTTGCGCTGCCCATTGGAAACGCCTTATATAGATGATCTTCCTTCATTCCCTGCCTCTTCCCTCACTGTGTTGGGGATGGGAGAATGTATATGTTTTATGGGAACTCCTGCTGATATAGTCAAACAATTATGGCTTTTTCAACAGCTGTTGCTATTTTGTGCTCTCTCGGCTAGGTCAACTTCAGAGAAATATGGAAAAAAAATATTAGTTGCGTGCTTTTCCCCATGCTCATCCCTACCCCATCACTAAAGACAGTCTCCTCAAAGAGCATGGTAAAGAGGCAGATAGAACCACGCTCCTCGCACTAAAGCTCAAAGGGTGACGGCCAGACAACGTGTGCTTAAATTGAGAAGCTCCTTTTCCCTTTTCAATTATGCACCACTGGCATTAGATAAGAAACAAAGAAAATGCAATGCTCAAGCGGGTGTCTACACTGCACTGTTCAGGTACCTTAACCCTGACTTGTTGCACTCCCTGTGACTCTAGTTCTGGTTCCAATATACAGTATTGTTAATGCACCAAAATTCTGATCTGCAGCATTCTCTGATATTTCACACATGGCCCCCCTCATCCCACATCCTTCTCACAGCTTTCATTATAACCACAGTCTCAGCCAGCTGCCCCCCTGCTGTTTCAGTCCTGCAATTCCAGACATTTACCAATGTATTCTCCAGAAAAGGCGATGCACAATAGATGTAAAAAGCAGACCTGTCAAAGATAGCCAGCCCACCAGACAGCATTACTTGCCAGTTGAGGAACAGTAGTTACTCATCATGATATACACATTTCATTTTTGTCCTTTTCAGAGAAACCTGAAATTCAATTAGAAAGTATTCTAGATGAAACCAAATACCTGAGTTTTCAAAGAGAAACTTAGCTCAGCTACTGGGTGGAAGTTTGTCTGTGAGCTTTAGACTCTTAACAAAAAAAGGAATCAGAATGGGATGTGTAAGCTCCTGCATTGTAATCTCAGTGGGTACTTTATGAAGACCTTTTCGTTACACTCTTATTTAGACAGGGCGAAAAGACAATTCTCACAGCATACATTGCTCCGAGAGATTTCCTAGCACCTCTTTTGCCTGAACGCAACAGACTGATTTTTCCTTTAAAACTCCTTTGTGAGCATGTGTTACTAAAATTTGACTGAATATTTGTTTATTTGCAGCAGCACTGTCCCAAAAGAATGGTAACCACAAAAAAAGCTAATGAAAGTAGAGGTCACTTATCTGAAACAAGCAGAGCCCTGCTCTTGAATTAAGACAGGTTTCTGTGTCCAAGGAGCCACACAGCAAAGAGGCAACACTGGCACCTGAAGCACAATTAAGACTAATACCATGAAGGAAGGATCAGACTAGAAAATCCCAAAAGCAAAGTCTAAATTAGAAGAAAGTCGGATGTACTGAGAAGGACTGGGCAGACCATTCTCTCAGTATTGGGATCCCTCCTAGCAGAACAGTTATTCAATCAATCTATTTATTTAAAGATATAGCAAAAAGCAAGAGGAAAAGTGCCTCCTCTGGAACCCAGATGCCTCTGACATACATTTAAAAATACAAGACACAACACAGCAGCTTCCCCAAAGGGTAAGCATTTACCAGAACTGACAATCAAGCCAACCAACACTTCAGTGATATTGCTCCACGATTGCAAAGCCCTGTCCTCACTATTTCCTTCTCCCTCTTCTTCCCCAAAACCTTGGGCAGAGAAATGGAACATGCAGATGGCCCTACAGGTTATTTCAGACTGAGGGAACACTAGGGAGTAAAGAAGTGAAACCCAGAGTTAAGTTCTACCTTGAGCATCTCTGTTGGTGCAGCAGTCTGGCATAGAGAGAGAGGAAAGCAGATCCCAGGTCATTTCATTGTTCGTTCAGTTGCCCCCCCCCCTCCTTAAACCACTCCAACAAACCAGCAGGTGCAGATGCAGAGCACAGGTGGTGACGTGCTAGCTCCAAGATATGCCACTTAATAAACAGGCTGCAGCATTCTGCTCCTAGTTTATATTTCAAGGCTCTGGTTTCGGCACTACCTTATTTTTCCCATGTCGGTCTCCTATTTACTACTGCAGGGATTTAGGGACCCAAACCTTGCAACCATATCTCCAGCTCAGCATCTACATTTCTAGTGTACCGTAGTAGCTTTATTCAACCGTCTCAACCACCCTAAGGTAACAGTGAAACGCTGCAGATGAGAGTCCAAATAAAGACTCTAGTAGAGGTGGTAAGCATAGGTGTCTCTCTTACCAAAAAGATATACTGCCTCCCCCAAAATATAATCCATTCCATAAAACCCAACTCTGCTCAACCTCTGGGGTTTACCACTCCACAAGGTACTCACCCCTTTCTGGTCATCCCCAGACAGACAACACTCTCACCTCCCAACACAGGGATCTCAACTTTTTACAAAAGGAGAGGCAGCAACCCAACTCACAACAGTTCCCTATTACTTACTAAGGGTTGGCAGTTGGTGTGATCCCTGAATCCTGCCATTTAAAGAAGAGTACAATATTTCTTCCACCCTAATCACATGGCACTTAACACTTTCCACTATAAGGTATCTTTCTATTAAAATTGGCTCCTGCTGGCGGGAAGTTATTCCAATCCCCCTGCAGCACCTATGGCCTTGTCTACACTAAATGGAAGATCACTTCTGCCACAGTCGATCTTCCGGAATTTGATTTAGCAAGTTTAGTTAAGAGTCCCTAAATTAAACTCAGAAGGCGTCCCTGCCTGTGTTTGGTCCCATCAGCTTCCCACTCTGGGGTCGCCGCCGAGCTCAGCTTAAGGTAAGTAGACTCCAGCTATGTATTCTATGTAACTGCAATTGCGTACCTTAAGCTGAGCTGCCAGGACTGGTGTAGACCTGGTCGATTAACCTGTCCCTTTGGCTGCACCTCAGAGCAAAGTAAGGAAGTTAAAATATCAACTAATAGACTAATCGAATAATCGATGCATTTTGCATCGACTATTCGATTAATCAATAGGGCGCCTCTGACTTTGAAGTGTAGCAACAGCCCTAGGGCTCCATGTGGTGCTGCCACTTTGAAATGCCTCAAGGAGCCTGATGCCAGGCTCCCCATGTTGTTTCAAAAGTGGCAGTGCTGCATGAAGCCCAGGATCAGTGGGGGGTTCCCCTACTGATCCTGGACTCCACAGGCCTCCTGCAGTGTAGGGACACTCCAGCTGGCCCCGTGCAGCATGCAGTGTTTCAAAGCTGCAGCACCACTTGGAGCTCGGGATCTGGCCCTAGGCTTCTATCAGCACTGCTGCCTTGAAGCACCTCCTCCACCCCACTCCCCTTTTGCTGCCTCTCCGACAGAGGCAGCAAGGGAGAGGGCGCAACTAGGCGATTAAGCAGATCTGCATTTGCTTATCAGATAGTTGACTAGTCCTTCACATCCCTAGAGTGAAGTGATGGGTGCCAAGTATCACAGAATGCTCAAGCACAAGTGTGATGACTGCGGGAGATGTAATACCCTTTTCTGGACATTCCAACCATTCAGTTAAGGAAAGTCTTTCACAGTAGTTCGCTCTTGGGACCTAGCCCTAATTGTCTTGCCTGTTGGGATTTAAATCATAGATAATGGTTCCTAGAGAGTCCTCAGGAATGCCAGGAAAGCAGGAAGTCAGTTGACAGTAGGCCAGGAGAGCCAATTGAAACAGAATGTGGGTTTCTGAATTGACATCAGTGGCATATCTGTTCCTGATGTTGTGTAACCAGAGCAGAGCTGGAAGGACATGAAGTGAGCCAGGCACGGAGACATCCATGCTTAGGAAAGAACTAAATCTTGAAACAACAGATATAGGAGTAGAACAGGGAATGTTTAGTCAGATGCAATCAGGTTATTTTCATTTATATTTGTGTTTATTGGACTTCTCTGTGCTAAGCACCCTCTTACACTGTAACTTTCCAAACTGAACCACAGGGAAGCAATTTTCTGTGTTTTAATTCTTTAATTTTTAGTTGCAATGCTTAGCAACCAAATAATGTTTCCTTTGTTTTGTTAATGAAAATCACCCTTTTAAGACAATAATTTGATTCCTATGTCCTAGAACGTGGGAGGTTCTGTGTGCATGTGCCTAAGGCTGCAAAGACAAACACTAAGAAAAATTAAAGTTTTCAAGAAACACTAAGTCAAAAGAGGAAAAAAGAAAAAAAGGAGAATAGGGGGGAAAATGACTGAGAAATACTTGGATGGGAACAGACTCCAATTATCCACATCCATCAATGTGTTGGTGCTTAATAAGCCTCACTAAGAACTGTGCTGCAGCATTTAGAAGAGATTGAAGAAACTGCTAAACTCCTGGGTGCTAGATCTCAGACCGAAAATTGAAACAGGAGCTTATCACCTACCTTTCCACAATTGCATCATATACCAATCTGAAATAGCGATATCCTTCCTCGGTGCTTTTAGGTATTCTCTTTAATGTGTCCAATTGCATGGGGAGGCTGAGCTAAACTTGAACGTCAAATAAATTAGGATTTAGGCTCTCATTCTAATTTAAGGAGGCAAGTACATTCTCAGACACAGGAAAACAAGTCACCCTGCTTGATGTTGAGCAGACTCAACAGCAGGTCTTAGAACTAATGAGTTAGAAAGGGCAGGGCTTACATTTCTTGCGTATCTCACCAGCAAGGACAGGGGTGGGCAATAATTTTTGATTGGGGGAGGGGTGTCAAGATTTTGGAAAGTGGTCAAAGACCGCACTCTTCCATTATATTAATGGAGGGGGTGCAGGGTCTGGGATGGAAGTTGGGTGCAGAAGGGAACTTGGGGTAAGGTATTGGGGTGCAGGACATCCTGTGAAGTCTGGGAGGGAGTTTGGGTGAAGGAGGCAGTTATGACTTGGGGCACGAGATTGGTGTGCAGGGGTTTGGGCTGTGACCTAAGGCAGGAGGGGGTTGTGACCTACAGCAGGGAACTAGGATGCAGGAGAGGGTGCAGGAATTTGGGTTCTGACCTAAGGCAGGAAGGCATTGTGACCTAGGGTAGGGGATATGGTTGCAAGGGTTTGGGTTGTGACCTAGGGCAAGGTGTCACGTTATTGGATTTTAAAGTAAGCAGACAGATCACTTTTGCACCCACTGGTGGCATCTGCCCCAAATTCTGTACAAAGTGGGCCATGTGAGGTGTCAAATGAAAGCTTATACTCTGCTAATTCTATGTATGATACTCATATACTTGTATGATTTCTGTATGTGGAGTTACGAATATGGGCTCTGTTCTTGTATTGAAAATATTCTCTGTCTGCTAGGGAGCAATGGGCGTGGACTGCCTATTGTGAGGAAGGATTATTCAGTGAATAGCTGGGCTAACTAGCACAGCTCCGTGGACAATGGCTCTCGAGAGTGGCCCATTGCATGTGAAACACAGATAGGTCACTTAATCATGTGACCAGCTCCGGTTTGGGAGACACCAGGAATATAAAAATCTCATGAGGCCGTCTCCATCTTCTCTTCAATCTTGCTCCTGATTCCAGATGCATCTTTGCTAGGGAAAGAGAGCCGGGAAGGATTTGCTGACCCGTCATGATACAGGATGTACACCAGAGACTTCTAAGCTAGCAGTTTGTAATATCTCTGCTAAGAGCCTGTATCAAGAACTTGGTGATTGATGTATGTAATGTATTCTCCTTAATCTTACTCTCCACCTTTTCTATTATTAATAAACCTTTAGATTTTAGATTCTAAAGGATTGGCCCAGCGTGCTCTTGTGGGTTTGCTCTAAAGTGTAAATTGACCTGGGACTGTGGCTGTTTTCTTTGGGACCAGGAGGATCTGTTCGGAGTAGGTGAGATCGGGTTTTATAACCTCTCAGTTGTGTGCAAGGTCCAGGGCTGATTGTGGCACAGGGAGAGCTGGGCTGTCTGAGGGGTTTTGCATGTGAGGCTTCCTGCTGGCCAGATTGGCAGCTGAAGTGCTCTGTGCGACTAGTTTGTGGCCTATTTGAGAAAGGTCTCCAGGCGAGGGCTATAGGTAGCCCTGGTTTTGAGCAACTCGCTCGGAGCGGACACCCTCAGCGGTGCTCAGACCTGGCCTAGTCCATCACACAGGGGATTGGGAGAAGGTATGGGCTTAGGAGGGAGGCAGAGGGTTTGTCTTATGTGGCGCAGGGGAGCAGGAGTTGGGAGGCAGAGGGCTGCGGGAAGGGAGGGGCTGGGGTGCCAGAGGCAGGCTCTCGCCGGGAGATGTACCTGAGACACTTCTAGCCAGCAGCCCAACTTCTCAGGCAGTAACCTGCCCTGCCCCCGCACAGGCTGCAGAGTCAGAGGGGAGAGGGGAAGTTTACACACTGACTGTTCTTGTGCTGGGGGAGGGAGCAGCCATGAAGCACCACTCTCTCCTCCCTTCTGCTCACAGTTTGTGAAACACAAGAGGTCCAGGAGCTGATTTTCTGAGTGGCGTGTGGGGGTGGGGCAAGCAGGGGAGTCTGCCTGAGGCTCCTTGCTGCGTCCATGGATTGGATCCAGTGGCTTGGCGGGCCGGATCCAGCCCAAGGAAGGTGTCTGCCCAGGCCTGAGCAAGGATAACCAGTACACAAAAGGGGAATATACAGCTTTGTGTATATAGTGAAATGCTAGTAAGGACACAAATAGATCATTGTCACAACTCTGGTCAAAGCAACTCTGTTGCTGTACAATCAGAAAAGCACACAAAAGGGCATCCCCTGCAGGAGAGGGAAGCACACAGAACTGAAAGAAAGTTACACACATGTATAAAATGCACAAAGGTAATAGGGATATTAAAATTAGGTTATTTTAGTAATTGAATAGTTGATAGAATTGTTATCGACTACTTGATTACCTACAGGTGAAGGCAGCCAGCTCATTCCCAGCTTGCTCCAGAACGAAACCCCACTGTAGCTCTGCAATTTAAAAGGCAGTCTGCCCCCCAGCTCCTACTCCATTTTAAATTGCAGAGCCGCAGTGGCGTTTGGTCCCAGCCCAAGCCAGGACTGAGCTGGAATGCCTGCCCAGCTGGAAGCAGCCCCTGTCCACAGAGGACGTGTGTGGGTATGGGGTGTGTCCATTCCAGCTACTCACTGGGACTCCTGCGGCCAGGGGCTGTTGCTCTCAAAGCAGCCCATCTGTGACACCTGGCAAGGGACTGCTGCCTGAGCATTCTCCCCTGCCCTCTCCCTCACCCGCTGCTGCCTCTGAAAGAAGGGGGCAGTGCTGAGGGAACAGGTTTTTAAGAGGACTCTCCTCAGCACGAGCTCCTACACGCCTCCCCTCCTCCATGCTGCCTCTGATATAGAGGCAGCAAGCAGTGGGAGGAAGTCCATATTACTACTTGATAAACTTAGGCTTATTGGATAGTTGATTTATCAACTACTCTCTTACATCCCTGATAGTTACCTTCCTGCATTACTGTATTAAAGGAACAGAGAAGATATCCAAGATAAAACCTTTTCTTAGGATGATTTTAGCTGCACCATGACTATTTACTTCAGGCTCAATTTTGCAATTATTGCAAGAATTTGCCCCCAAAGTTGTTTCTTTTTTTTAAAAAAAAAAAACCACACACACACAGCAAGCAAAACAAAATGCCTTCCCAAGAAGCTTCTTTCCCCCTCCCCCTGAGAAGCAAAACTGATTCTCCATGCATTCTTTATACAGTAAATATTTTGACATAAAAACTGCTATCACTTTTGTACAGCATTGAGCACACTGTGGGCATTTACAAGATAAACAAGAAGAGGAGAGAACCGTTCCTATACTCTAATCTCATTGTAGCACTAATTTTGTTTTTCATTATAAACACCTACATACAAAAAAGACTAAAAAACCCAAGCAAGCAGAGAGGTGAGGGGAAATAAAACAACAACTACAAGAAGACTAAATATATTCAATGAAAAAAAGAGACGTCTTAAAATACCTGGTTCTTCTATCTGCTGGTTCCAATGCAACATCTCTTGCTATCTCACTGCTGCTATGATGTACTTCACTAAACCACTGCAAAAACTGAGTTACATATCTGGTTACAGGCTCCAGGGTATGTTTTTTCTAAAACAGCAGGCCAAACACAAACCACAGGAACAACAACAAACTGGTGAAGGAAATGACCTAAATGATGGTAAAAAGAAAAAATGTTCTGGTGTCCCACTCATACTTTTGCATTCTCCTTCAACAGAAAAGTCAGCATCATCCATGCACTGCAGGAGTATCTGCAACTGAAGATATGATGTGGCTTCTTGTACAAATGAAGGTGAATTCAGAAATTCTACATAACCCCCAATGGTGAGTTACTTTATGGCAAGCCAGGGTGTACACCAGCCTGCCATGTAATAATTTCTCATGTAGACTCCGCTACAATGAGGTGAGAGTCCTGGAGTGTAGCTTGGCATATTTCAACTTCCATTACTAGTAAACCCTATCACTGTACTGTAGCATTGTCCACATGGCAAGCTGGTGGGCTGTAGATACACACCTGGCCTTGACATGCAGTAATTCACCACAAAGGCTAGGTCTACTCTACAGAGTTTTTGTGCAAAAACAGCCATTTTTCCGCAAAAACTCAGAGCGTCCACACCTCAAGCGCATTTATATGCAAGTAAAACCAAAGAACAGAGGGTTTTTTCTGGTGTAGGTATTCTTTCTTCCACAAGGAACAATTCCTTTTTGCACAAGAGCTCTAGCGCAAAAGGTATGTGTGGATGGGAAACGGGGTTTTTGCACAAAAAGAGGCAATTAAAAAAGCACAGGCCTAGTGGCCATTCTGTAAATAGCATTCTGTAAATGGCCTGGTGGCCATTCTGTAAATAGCAATCAGAGTTTCCTTTCAAGAGTGCGTCCATGCAGCCTGGACGCTCTCTCGAAAGTGAGACAGACTAAACTCTTGCAGTGTGCACATGCTCTTGTACAAGAAGTTTTTGAGGAAGATCTCTTCCACAAAAAGCTTCTTGCGCAAGAAGCCTGTAGTGCAGACATAGCCAAAGATATGACCTTAATTTGAGAGTGTTTTGGAGCACTGAATGGCTATGAAAGTGCAGGGCTGCTAGCGCTGGCTATAGTCAGGCATAACAAGGGTTTCTCATCACAGTAACGTAAGTGCATTTCAAATTGTGATAAGCAGCAACTTCTGTTTTACCAGACTGGGGTCCTCCCACAACTTGGATGATGTTCTTTAAATACCAAACACTTAGGGTATGTCTATACTACCTCCCTAGCTCGAACTAGGGTGGTAATGTAGGCAACCGGAGTTGCAAATGAAGCCCTGAATTTGAATTTCCCAGGCTTCATTTGCATATTGCCGGGCGCCGCCATTTTTAAATGTCCGCTAGTGCGGACATTTAAAAATGGCGGCACCCGGCAATATGCAAATGAAGCCCGGGAAATTCAAATCCCGGGCTTCATTTGCAACTCCGGTTGCCTACATTACCACCCTAGTTCAAACTAGGGTGGTAGTGTAGACATACCCTTAGATACCAATGTAACAGGTGTGACCAAAATTGCAGCCCTGGGATTATTTTGGGGGCCATTCTATTTAATTGATGAATGGTTTATGTATATATTTTACTCAATGGGAGGAGGTTACCACAGCTCCTCTGAGATGTAAAATCAGTGAGAGAGAGTGGAAGTGAGACAGACTAAACTCTAGCACCTGGAGAACTTTACATATACTGTTTTTTCCTCCTCCAGAGACTTAAACATAGAAAGAGTTTTTGAATTTGAACTAAGAACGTAAGAACGGAAGTACTGGGTCAGAGCAAAGATCCATCTAGCTCAGTATCCTGTCCTCTAACAGTGGCTAATGTCAGGTGCCCCAGAGGGAATGTACAGAACAGGAAATCAGCAAGTGATCCATCCCCTGTTGCCCATTCTCAGCTTCTGACAAACAGAAGCTAGGGACATCATTCCTGCTCATCCTGGCTAACAGCCATTGATGGATGTATCCTCCAGCTCTTTTTTGAACCCTGTTAAAAGACTTGACCTGCACAAAAGCCTCTAGCAAGGAGTTCCACAGGTTGACTGTGCATTATGTGAAGAAAAACTCCTTTTATTTGTTCATGAGAGACCTAATTTCTTGATACAGGAAGTGAATAGGCCCTTATATCGAAAGTGATGGGGGCAGGAGGCAACACGTGCAGAAGGGCTGGAAAAACTTGTCACCTAACAATAAATGTATTTTGCTTTTTTTGAAGGATGGTGTATATTGCTGTAGCCACTGGAGAAACGTTAACCATAGCTGCTGGACCCTGGCTGGACCTATTGGGGAACTCACCATGAAAGAGAGAGAAAGAGACAGAGAGAGACAGAGATTCATGACAGCCTACAACCTCAAGTGATTGCTCTCAAGGGTTTGAGAGTGTGCATGTGTTTGTGTGTGTGTGTGGGGGGGGGGGTGTTTGAGTGTCAAAGGTACTGTTAAACCTGATAATCTGACAACAGCACCTTAAATAGTCCTAAAATAAATAGATTTTTAATTCTGGACTGCAACTCCATCCCCTCACCCCTATCTGTGCAGCTCCAGGCTGGAGACTTCTCAGTCACTGCCAACTATACCAAATGTTGTGATTGTAGAGACATGACAGAAGCCACCAAGAATCAAGTCACCTATATTTTCAGCTATATCTGAATCTGGGTTCATGCAAGTGAGAACAGAACAGTGCACTGAATTAATCCTCTGCGAATAGGAAAAGAGAGGAATGACAACATCTGAGCTGTTATTTAACCGGGTATTTTGAAATTCCTTTAATTCTAGGAACATTTTGAAAAACCAAAAATAGGTTCTCTGAGGTTTCTGACCTGTGTTCACAACCGATTGTCAGGTTTGGTCACGCAAATGGATAAAAGCCATCAGGCAGCAACAGAGAAGCTTCCCTTTCTCCTCATGAGTACAAGTAGAGGAGGCACCGGCAGGAGCTGTCCTCAGCATTCGATTTATGGGTCTTAACAAGACCTGATAAATCAAATACCAAAACAATGATCTCCAGCCAAGTAAGTGAGGCTGTGCCCATAGACTTTAAGATCAGAAGAGACCTCTGATCATCTAGTCTGACCTTCTGACCTCCTGCACTTTGCAGGCCACAGAAGAACAGGACTTAGTATTTTCAGCTTGGCATGAAAAGATATTGCAGAAATTAGTGTTACAGTCTACAAAAGAAAGTGGAGGGGGAGAGGGAGGGAGAGAGAGAGAGAAAACAAAAACTACACAGATTCTATGAAGGAACTATGACGCTAAGTTCAGCTTTCAATTCCATAATTTCAGGTAAAGTGTTTCAATAATGGCACTGGATAAAATGCCAAGTAGATTTTCATAACAATTCACACTGCGTGAATTGAAATACTTAACAGAAGAACTGTTTTCTAATCTACACTCTAGCTTTAAATAAAATGATTTCTCTCTCTTGCCCTCCCTCTTCCTTTCTCATTTTTTTTGTATTTTCTTCTGATGCACAACCCTTTTCAACCTCTTTGCCTTCAAGTGCCATTCCTAGATATTACTACCAGTCTCTAACTCTGCATTAACTGCCACAACACTAATTCCAGCTCATTTCTTGGATAATCACTCACATCCATATCTGGGTTCCCTAAAATTCCATCACTGTGTCTGACCTTCTAACACAGAAAGTGTACTCATCTATATTAAATACTTTATTTCCAACAGCAGCAGCACCAATCATAGCGCAGGCCTGGGAATGTATTGCTGCTGTAAAATATTTGCTTCTACACAACAAAATAACAACATTCTTCTTTTGGTGGAGCCCTGGGAACCACTTGTGATGAATGACTGTGAGAGAGAACTAGCATGCTGGATAAGTGTCAAGAAGTCTGCAAACATCTTCCCAGGATGGTGAGAGAGCTAGAGACCAGTTTAATGTTGTCATATTTTAAGACGAAGTGGGGAAAAACCCAAAATCAAAAGGTAAATGTATAGCAATACAATTAAAAATCTACCACTAGTGTAAAATTCTTGGCTATAAGATTCCTTTCTAAACCTTTCTAATAACCAATTAGTCTTAGCCTATATAGCAACAAGCCATTACTTATTCAGGTTACGGTGTTCCAATTTCAAATTCCAAAGTACCAGAATGTAAATACATTTAAAAAGTAAACATTCTACTATGACTTCCAAAAATACCTACTTCTCATAATATATGTTTCCACTGAAAATCAGCATTTGGTCTCTGAGTTCAGTAACAGCTTTTCTCCATATTTAGAACCAGAGTTAACTATGTGGCAATTGTTTGCTGTTTTTCCACCTATAACAAGAAAAGACTGAAAGTGTTAAAGTAGAACTGAAAGTCAAATTGGGTAGGTTCTCCTAAGCATTTAAGTACAACTCAGTATTTCTTCAAAAGACGTCAAACTGACTCAAAGACCAGGTCTACACTAGACCTGGAAGATTGGGTTATGGCACACAATTCCAGCCACATAAAATTCGTAGCTGGAGTCAGCTTACTGTAACCCAAGGTTGGTACCATTTTCACAGTGGGAAACGGTCAGGAGCAAATGCTCCCGTCAGCTTCCCTTTCTCCTCATGAGTACAAGTAGTACAGGCACCGACAGGAGCTGTCCTCAGCATTCGATTTATGGGTCTTAACAAGACCTGATAAATCAAATACCAAAACAATGATCTCCAGCCAGGTAAGTGAGGATGTGCCCATAGACTTTAAGATCAGAAGAGACCTCTGACCATCTAGTCTGACCTTCTGACCTCCTGCACTTTGCAGGCCACAGAACTTGACCCACTTCTTGAAATAGACCCCTACTCTCCAAACAAATTACATGCCATGGTAATGGACACCTTCGATTATAAAGCTATAAAATGTTAATATAGGAATCAATTATAAAAAACCCCACCACCCGGTAATATATTAACCACAGAAAAAGAAAGTAATACATTATTTACAAGAGGTGAGATGTTCAACAAAGATTGCTAGACTAGAAGCCCTTTGCAGTTGAGAATCTGTCTCCATATATGTTTGTAAAAGCTTCTATCAAAACGGGGCCCTGATACTGATTGGCGTATCAGGGCACTTTTGTATGACACATATTAACAAGAGCTAATCTCTTCTATTTAATATCCAACAGTATTACAGAACGATTCAAATATTATGCCCATATTCCATCTCAACTTGGGCAGACAGCCTAAGAGGTTTTGTTCAGCAGAACAGCATCTGCAGAATGCAATGGGAACTCCATGTACATACAATATGAAGCTTCAGCACTCAGGGTGAAAAAAAGCTAACATATTAATATCCTTTGTGACTGGTACTGGCAGGACACTTGGACCAAAGGGGTAATAGCTCCCATAGACGAGCTAACACTGCCTTGTGTCTGATGAGAATCTTGTGGCAGTGGAACCAAAACAGTTCTGGCACCTTTCACCCAGAACACCCAGTGTACCAAGAGGGGCTTGGGGAAGGCATGAACTCAGCTTTGAAAAGGAGCCTTCGCAGTCAATCTGCAGGAGTTGAAGGTGTAAAGATGACAGAAATTCTGAACCCCATGCAACAGGCTTTGGAATCTGTAGAGCCCAGCTCTGAGGTGACAAGTATCAGAGGGGGTAGACGTCTTAGTCTGAGTCTGTATAAACATGCATCTGACAGGCTTCTCCTGTCGACCGATCCGCATCTTGACTCACATGCTGTGCCAACGATCAGCTGAGCTGGCACAGCGTGGTGCCATTTTTAATTTAATGAAACCAGGGATATTTAAATCCGCGCTTCATTGACTATGTCGGGTAGCCTATTTTACATGCCTCTGTCGGCAAAGGCATATAGTCTAGACATACCCTTACTGATTTCCAGGAATTCTGTGATCTGAATTTGGACATTATTTTATTAAAGTGAAAATTACTGGGTGTAGGCATGAAGGAAATCTGAATTATGACATCATAGAAGAATAGTGGGCAGGAGGGAAAAAAAGAGTATCGTGAATCCTTTCCTGTCATAGATTTATAGAAAAGAGTTCTGGTGATACTTGTTCAGGATCATCTCAGGCTAGGTACTATTTTAGTTTCCTTATATTTGATAGTTAGTCTGACTAGAAAGTACACACTGTGGAATATGCTGCTTTGGCAAATATCTGAGCTTGATAAATTTATGGACAGGATCGTATGATCAGAGTGCTTACAATGGCACATGGCCCATTGGTGACTGCCACTAGCAAAACTCTCCAACAGATGGAGATAGGACAGCTGATGGGGAAAGCTCTGAATTGCTACAGAGTATTCGCTCTCAGGGGAGCGTTAACTGTGAAAATGGCCTTTGTATAGTTCAGCAGAGAGGGGGAAACTGAAATGAGAACAAATTTACCTTGTAAAGCTAACAAACATTAAAGGGAATGTTATGCGGTAAAATTCTGAGATTACAAGTAAGAAGAAAAAAAAAGTTTGACTATCTGACGTAATTTCCCCCCAGACCATAGGAGCCTCTACTCCGTCCATGACCCAGCTAGAGACAGGATGTTAGTGGGTGTGAGAAAGGTCTGTGCCGATGACTAGACTGAAGTTCTGCCCCAATGTGTCACTCTTACTAGAAAAAGTAGAACCACGGAACCGGAAAGACAGACAAACCACCCTATATCTTTGGCTCATTTCTTCCACTCCATTCCTCTCCTTTTCAGCTCTGGAAGGGTGGAGGGGATTGATCCTCATTGCATAACTCCCAGAAAAGCAATGTGGTCTTCATGAACTGCAAGTTATTTCCACAGGGTCAGCTCTCCTGCGTGACTTCCTTTCACAGTTACAATTGTTACAAATGCAATAAAACATTTTATGAAGGCAAATGGTACAAAGGATCCAATAGACAGAGATTATAGCACCACCTATAGTTAAGACTGTCCAATACTTCCCATTATCAGATGCTGCCCTCAGTTGCTTGTTAGTGCAAAAGCTTCAGACATTCAATTGAAGTTTTCAACACTGCAAAAAAGTGAAAACTATGTGTTCATACCATTATAGATTAATAAGAGGGCCAAATTAGGATTGTATGGACAACCCTTAATTTTGGCATCTCCTAACTTTTATGTAGTTGACATTAAGTTGCAATATCTGTTTTTGTTTGCTTGTTCAAAGTAATTTCCTAATTACAAAATATATAAAGCAGAAATTCTATCATATGGAAGTGTACTGGAGATATTTAAGAGCAGGTCTGACAGACATCTTATCAGGGATGGTCTGACACTGCTTGGTCCTGCCTTGAGGGCAGGGCATTGGACTTGATCTCTCGAGGTTCCTTCCAGTTCTAGTATATTGACATCTTGCCTTGAAACAACAAACATTTTAATCTTTAGATCTACAGGTCCAGACCTCTATCACTTGAGTTGACAGAAGAACTGGTATCCAACATTCCCCACAAACCAGCTCTTGCACCTCCCTTCTGCTCCTATTCATACTCTTCATAGCCCTCTACTCCTGCCCCCAATGGTTCCCACCTTCAGCTCCTATTATCGTGCCCATCTTGTGTCCTCCCTCTGCTCCCTTCATCCTCCAACTCCTGTTCCCCATCCACCAGGGCTTTTGCAAGTAAGTAAGGACCCTTCTACCTCCCCAATTCCTCACCCCTCTGTATTCTGAAAGAAAAAGACAGTGTTCTAGTGCTCACTTCTAGTACTGGATACCACACCAGTCCCTGGCTGCCAGAAGATGCAGGTATAATGAAAATGTTTACCCAGTCCTTGACATCTGGTCTGAAGCAGGCTCAGGACAGTCTTAATCTTTGGAGAATTTAGCTGCAAAACTAACCTTCTACTGAACATGTTCATATCTTGGCCAAATTTGGGCAAATTTTCACAGGAACGTAAAAAGGCACATCCTTGTCATCAGGGTAACTAACCTCCATGCCAAATCTCTTTCCCTGCTACAAGGCAGAGGGGCATTAGAGTTTCTCAGTTAAATGGTTGTAAACATTTTTGTAACTTGGTCAAAAGGTGTTTCTCTTTAATTTTAGAAGCACGCAGACCATTGTAACTGAAACCTCCCCCCAACATTTCTGATTGATGCTGATATCTGGCCTGGAAAATTCCAGCCTCAATGGTTTCAGTTTGTCAAAGTTATAAGCAACTTTGAATAGGGTTTTAAGATGGGAAGTATTGGGCTACCTTAACTTAAGACAGTGCTACCAGGAACACCTGCAATTAGCTAAATCTTTAACATAATCTTTGTCTTTACTGCCCCACTATAAATTCTGAGTTTTGGTCATTTACATAATTCCAAATGTCCAGGTCAATATTTTAAGTAGAGACTATAACACACTTCTGCTATCCAGCATCTTCATCAACAATTTAGGTAATGGTATAGAGAGTATACTTATAAAGTCTGTGGATGATACCAAGTTGGGAGGGACTGCAAAGTGCTTTGGAGGATTAAAATTCAAAATGATCTGGACAAAAGGGAGAAATGGTCTGAAGTAAAAATGATGAAATTCAATAAGGACAAATGTGAAGTACTCCATATAGGAAGGAACAATCAGTTGCACATATACAAAATAGGAAATGACTGTCTAAGAAGAAGTACTGCAAGAAAGCATGTGGGGATCATAACGGACCACAAACTAAATAAGAGTCAACAGTGTAACACTTCTGCAAAAAAAAGCTAACATATTAGCAGGAATGTTGCAAATGAGACATAAGTAGTATTTCCTCAACACTGATTAGGCCTTTCTGTGTTCAGTTCTGGGTAGAGATGTTAGCATATAGTTGTTTAAACTATTAACCGATAAACCTGGGCTTATCTATTAATCCAAACTAGGGATCTTAGATGTTGATGAATTGAATAATCATGTAGTCGCATCAAATTTTAGCAGTTACACAACTATTTGATAGCCCCTGGGTAGCCCCCTGCAACCCACGCTGCTCTATATCAAAGGCAGCAATGTAGGATAACAGGTGGAGCCAGTCTGTGTGGGGAGCCAATTTTTAAACCATCTCCCCTCACAGACTGGTCCCTGCTTGCCACCCTGCACTGCTGCCTCTGATACAGAGGCAGCAGCATAGGCTGGCAAAGGTCTCTGTACGTGGGAAGCCTTTGCTCTCTGGGGACAGGAGCTGCTCCAGCATCCCACGGGGAAGCTTCTGTCCATGGCAAGCCTGGACTCACCACAGATAGAGACTGCTCTGTGGCAGCCTCCCTTACCTCCCCCCATGCTGCTGCCTCTGACAGCTTAAAAGCAGCCTCTCCTGGCCCCCCCTTGCTGCCTCTAATACAAGGGAGGATGCATGTAGTCAATAGGATTGATAAGACCATGGTTATCAGTTAATCATTTAGTCGACATCCCTAATCCAAACAACTACATGCGCACACACACACCTTGGCAGCAAAGCAGAGGAGAGGAGGAGGTAGTGTCCGTGGAGAGACGGCTATTAAGCCAGCTCCCTGCACATGCCAGTTCCCATGGAGCCTCCTGCACCCCCGCTGCCTCCTCAAGATCCCACAGAATTTTGCATTTCAATAGAACCCAGGAGACACGTGATGGACCAGAACTCTTATGACATGCATTGTACAAAAAGGGCATATAAGCAGCATTATCTAGTATATTCTATTCAAGCCATCTACTGCATTCATCCCCAAGGTACCTGAACACCAACCAATTAAGTAAATGATGTGGCTAGTACCTGTCATTTTTGTTTCCTTCCTGCAGAAGCTGGACTGGCAGACAAGTGGAAAAATGCAAATGGCTTACTTAGTTTAGTTTCCCTCCACATAAAGATCATTACCAATTCTTCTTTTACCAACAATGTATCTTTTGTTGAAATTACACACAGTCCTTTACAAGCTTCCAGCCTTTCAGGGAGGACACACTTGCACTCAACCATTTAGGGTGAATACACAAAATAATAAGCAAAGAGGAGAAGAAATCATGTGTTCTCACTGGCCAACTGTTACTCTCAGCATTGGACCCAAGAAATGCAATTTCTTCCATTGTGTCACAGCTACACAAAGTGATTCAATGAATAAACAGCTGCAATTCATTTCTGGGGCCAACAAAAGGGAAAATGTGCATCAGAAAACAGTAAGTGTTATTTGACTCCTGTAGCTACCAGACTCCGTTTCTAAATTACAATCACAAAACCATGCTCATGGAACTCTTAAAAAAGTAGAGATTTACTGAAATTAAGTCATGTCTCCTAAACTTGGACATAATCATCAAAACAAGGACTGATTTTCCACCAGTATGTCTTGACCCCTTGACAAAGAGCCTAAAGTCATTCAGTTTTAGAAGTGAAAGTTTAACCTGAATTGATCATATCCTGTTATCATCCCCAACTTCACTTCTGTTCAGCAAATAAAATACAAAATGTGACACAGAAAAGTGCTAATTAAATCTTAGCCATAATCACAGTTTATAGTACATACTGCTAAATTCACGAAAGAACAAATTGAGAAGTTCTTGCTACAAAACTGGATCTAAAACAAAACACACAATCGCAAAGGAAGCAGTTTGAAGATGTCTGAGAAATGCCCACTGTAAAGCCCACTTATATTGAAGAAAGCTTACAGGGAGGAGGATGGAAGAGCAAACAATTTCATCCTCAAATAATTGCTGGAAGATGAAGGTGGATAGGTACTTTTGAACACCCAGCATTGGATCTTCCCAGGTTGCATTTAACAGTATTTATAACAACTGTAGCTTCTTATGTCAATGAACTGAAAGACAGTGCATGGTTCTGTGTACAGAGAAACCAAATCCAAATGTTGATTGCTACATTCCAATGTTTCCACTCAGAACTACCTTCTCAAATACTCTTTTTCTGTTATATTCTTAATATTTGCAACTCTCAAAGCCACCCTTTTCCTAAATCCTTTTCAGTTGCAGCTTTTCCATCACAGGTAGAAATGTCATATTCAAGCAACATTTTCTGGGACAAGATAAGTACTTGTACAGAGAACGCTCAGATGAGTATAATCGCTGGACACCAGCTATCCAGTTGCTCTTCTGGCTAGGAAATTAAACCTTAAGAAAAGGTACAGTAGACTTCCAATAATCCGGAACCTCTGGGACCTATGTGGTGACGGATTATTGGATATGCCAGACTAACAGGAGGTATTATAAGATGGGGATACTATGTACAGTAGTGTGCAGCACTGGCTAATCACTTAAACTGTTAATCATTTAAACTATTAATACAATAACTTAAAACACTTAATATAGCACTTTATTCACAAACACAAAAATTATACACTTCAACACTAATACAGTCTGTAAATGATTTACTTAAACACTCACTAGGCTCTTGCCATTTTGATGCCGGACTATCTGGAGTGCCGTACAATTGGATGACGGACTATTGAAGTTTTACTGTATATAGAATTCTACCAACCCACATCATCAAATATATAATGCAACAGGTTCAGGAGGACAATGAAGCATCTCTCTTTTAGGAACTGAAAATTCAATGCTTGTTCCTCTCTGCACTTAAATTCATTTCAGAATTATGAATATGCAAATATTACTATGCAAATTTCAGATGTGAAAAATGTGGTTACTACTAGGGAAGCCTATCGGGTAGTCAAGTCAACTACTTGCATTTCCCCCTCCCCTTGTTGCCTCTATATCAGAGGCAGCAATAGACGGTGTTGCCTCTATCAGGGGCAGCAAGGAGAGGCAGGACACAGAGGCCACTCCAGCAGCAGCTCCTGTCTGCAGGGGTGGGCGGGTCCTAGCGGCAAGTCGAGACTCCCCCCATAGACAAGAGCTGATACAAATTCTATCGACTACTTAATTATTATAATAAACTAATTTTAACCTCCCTAGTTACTTCCACTTTGCTTCCTAGTAACATTAGTAAAGAAGCTTTGATAAACAAAACTCATGAGTAGGTGCAAGTAATCAACTATTCCCTGTTTGAAGCAAGCTAAGAAACCACTTTTATTAATCACAAAATATCCCACTAATGAGAAGGCAGCGAGCACCTGAAAAAACTCCTGGCTATGTGAAATTACCAATAAATAAAGTAGTAGCAGAAAGCACAGAGAAAAGTGCATTTATATTTTATTATTCTTCTGTCCCCTCCCACACCCAACTGTAAATCTAGACACTAACAGAATCTACTTGTGTGAATTGTTCTATTTATAAACCTTCAGCTGTTTTTTTTTTTTAAATGGCCTTAATATAGTACTGTTGTTATGTTGTTTTTGTTGAACTTAGCAACAGGAAACTCTGTCACTCCTTCTGCAGCAAACTTTCCATTCTCTTGCCGCTCCCAGTCCTACACCAGAAAAGCCAGATTTAAAAGGTGCTGGGGAGGTTGGCTAATCTGACCATGCGCCTTCCCTCTACAAGGAGCAAAGGATAGGACCAGGCTGCAGCCAGATTTATGTTAAAGAATCATATCCCCTACATAATAACTCACATAAAACAAAAATTAAATTCACCTCCTTTCTTTTTGTTCCTCTTTTGAGATGCATGTTGCTTGAAATAAATGAAATATGGGGTGTGTTCTTTCGTGTATTTGTCTGAATATATCCTGCTACACAAGCAGACATCCAGGGCTTAGTCATGAAAATTATCTGTCATTAAGGGCGGGTTAAGAACAATCAGCATCTTTATACTAGTATTATGATAATGAAAGACGTTTATCAAAATGCACACACTTTAGATTTCAAGGTTACTAGCAGTATTCCTTAGATGGCTTACTGAATTAACAATGACAAACAGCCTTTATTTGTTAAAAACATACAAAATAAGCCTGGTTTTATTGTCTGCTTTGGTAAGATTATTTTCCTGCCCAAAGAGCTTTCACTAATGTGCAGTACAGAGAAGAATTCTCTGGGCTCCACCCTGTAATGTTACTTCATCTCCATACTGTTTACTATTATACCATTAGCTTCTTAATTATAAACTAAACACACAAACACAGCTGCTTTAGAGAGTGTGCAGGCACACTACTGAAAATGCCTTGGACAGTTGGGACAGATAACATCAAGAAGGACAGCTCTTAACAGAGCTAAATGCATAAATATTATTTTAAGCCATTGCTCACCTCTACCACAAACTAATGTGGAAACCTTTATTATTGAAATTTATCCTGAAAAATGGTGACAGCTGAAGGTGACATTTCAAATTTCCTGCGTGGTCTTTTTCCTGAAGTTTCCTATTGTATGCGCCCCCTGGTATTTGTGCTTATAAATATTCTTTATTTTATTACTATAATACTTATAATTTTCAACCAAGATTGAGGTGTCACTGTGCTATGCACTGGGCAAACACACAAATTATGATATCCACACAAGATATTACACAACAGCAGCACAGCACTTATATCACTGCAGCATAAACACTACAGGGATGGAAGTGTAGTAAATCCACCTCTCCAAGAGATGGTAGAAGAATTTGTTGTCCGACCTAGCACTGTCCACACTGGGGCTTAGGCTGGCTTTACTATGTCTTTCAGAAATGCAAACAAATAATACCCTAGAGTGATGTAGCTGGGTCAACTTCACTTTCTAGCATAGACCAGCCTGTACATAACAGTCCCTTGCCCTGAAGAATTCACAAATTAAACAGATACTTGGAGCACAGAGATGAAGTGATAGAGCAGAATCACATACACTACCAGGTCTCCTGGCCTCAAGCGCAGCAACTGATCCACAGGACCATGCTCTGTCTCTCTGTACACATTAGGGATGTAAGCGAGTAGTCAACTACTTGGTAAGTCTAGGCTTATCAGGTAGTCAAGTCAACTACTTGCTTTCCCCCATCCCTTGCTGCCTCTTTATTAGAGGCAGCAAGGGGGGAAGGGAGCAGGAGCAGGTTTTTAATCGACTCCCTCCAGCACCATCTCCACAGTGCCCCTGCCCCCACTCAGCACTGCCGCCTCTAGCAGTCATGCAACAGGGGCTGCTGGATCTGGCGTGAGCAAGGATTGAGAAATTCTGGCTCAGTCCAGGTCGTGCTGAGTCCAGAAGCTACCCCTGCTGCAGCTCTTCAGTTTAAATGTAGTACGAGCCAGGCTGCCTGTGCGCCCAGCTCTTACTACATTTAAACTGCATAGCCACAGTGGTGGGTAGCTCCCAGACTCAGCGCAATTTGGGACTGAGGAAGCCTTTCCTTATTGACTAATCATGTAGTTGATAAAAATGTTATTGACTACATGATTAGTGGATTACCTGCCTCTTAACATCTTTAGTACACATTTATGAACAATCATTTTGTGTTAACTACACCATGAGCTACGACAATACTGTAGGGGAGAGGTAGGAATCCTTCACCTCTCCAACTTTGGACTACTTCATACTGTGCGGAATCAACAGACCTGAGTTATCTATTATATAGAGACTGAAAACTCCCATTTCAAAAACAAAAAAGGACTAAAAGACAATGTCATTTTCAGAAGGTTAAAAAGAAAAACCACAATTTACAACCTAGGTTTACCCTCACAGCAAGGAAATGAGCAACTCATCTGATCATCAACAACTGTACAGATCTTTCTTTTTAAAGCCTTGTAACATGTAAGTTAAAAATGCATCAACGATACTCACAGTTTCTTCGGAAACTGCATGCGCGCTGGGGTCTTTCAAAAAATCCACCTCATCTTCAGTTTTCATCTCCAACTTTTCTGCAAAGACAGAAGGTTTGCAAAGTAGATTTAAGAAACTTCCTCCATGGCTGCTGCTGTTCTGTTTATTCAAATAACTGTAAAAAACTCAACAAGCCTTATTTTTCTTGCAATAGGTGCTGTTTCATTCCTCACTTTCCTGCTTGTTAGTTAGTAATTTTATCACTACAGTGTCTGTGAAGTTAACTATAAAACAGCAGCACATGATTAGACTTTTACAGATGCCTCTATACAACGCTTGAGATCTAGGTTATATTTGCATATGTGCTTACACCAGGGATGAGCAACCATGAATAGTGGGTGGGCTGCATGAGAAACCCTCCTTCACCTCAGTGGGCCACAGCAGCCCATAGCCCACTGACCCCCTGCCTATCCCCCTATCACATGAGCCTCTTGCCCACTGGGGTACCAGAGCCCTGCACTTACTTGCTCTCCTCCCCTAACTCCCAGCACTTTCAGCACACACAAATCACCTGATTCGCATACTGTTCCAGCTTCTCTCCCTCCCTCGGTCCCAGAGCTGGAATGCCACAAACCTTAATGCAATTCAGCTTCACAACACATGAACCTGAAGTGGAGGATCTGGTCCCAGAAGGCAGTAAGGCAAGTCAGTCTCCATGCAAATTTTAGAACTCTCTGGACAATATTATTTTTCTGGTGATGATGTGGGTGAAGCATAAGAGAAACGTGGTGTCTTCACTGTCCTCACTTCCCAACAAATTAGCATGCAAACTTAATCAATGGCCATTTACACCTGGGTTTTTCATTCTCTGCACCCCTCCTACTTCAAAATAAACATTTATGTCGGTGATACCTGGTGAATAAAGCATCACTATTCACCTCCTTGACAGACCTGTGAATATTCTACAGAATACTCTGTAGCATATAATATTGTTATTCAAAGTAGGAATAAGATCCTCCGGAGAAGGACAAGGTGTGAGGGTCAAAGGAGGGAACCAGATGGGGACACCGAGCAGAGAACCACGGACAGTGCCCACAGCCCCTCGAAGGTCAAGAGAGAGCCAGCAGACGCCGCCCAGTGGAACTCCGCCCAGATGCAGGAACAGAAATAGGCCGCACAGTTGCAGGCCCCTTCCTCAGCCAACCTCCTCTCCCTGGTTTTATAAACTGCCATCTTGGCGATAGCCAGGAGGAGGTTAACGAGGAGGTCCTGCAACTCTGTGGGGCCACGGCTGGGGTGTGCATAAATTATTAGGTGAGGGGAGAAGTGCAGCTAGAGCATCAATAAGAGGTTCTGGAGGAGCCGAAAGAGGAGCTGTAACCTGGCTCACTTGAGGTAAAACTGTGCTAGGTCTCCCTCTCGCCACGGAAGGGGCAAGTGTTAGGGACAGGGGTAAACCACGCCAAGCACACACCCATGCTCACAGTGCCATGAAGGATTCTCCAGCTGATGTCCCTAGCGGGCCGTGGAACCAAGGTGGAGTTGGGGCAGGCTCACCAGGGCTCTCCACCCTCTATTGGTGGTAGAGGACCCGTCATTTGGTATCTGGGCAGGACACAAGGGTGGGGAATTGAAGAGTGTGAAGCATGAGCGTGTACAGATGACTCTTTGGAGCGGTTTGAAAAGGGACTGGATGCAATGCGTGCAGCTGGCTCGGGTGATGAGGGGGAGGCAGTCAGGAAGGTACACAGAGCCGGGAGAGAGATCAGGAAGTACACCCCGAGGAGTACATAGGGTGGAGAGCCGCATGTACTGGGTGAACACCAAAGGATCCACCTATTCTTCCCGGGCGTAGTCCAGGAGGTCTCTGATCCTGGTGACTGCTGCCAGGACCAACCTCTGGGGCACGTAGGGGGACTCCACCACCTGCACATGAAGATAGGGACTGTGTAGCAGGGGTTCTGCAAGGAAGTCTGCCCCCCACCCCCAGTGACTCCCAAGGGCCTGGTTGCTGCAAGCCGCTTCCAGGTCCAGAGGAGGTCCTGGTAGAAGGCTGGCAGCTTGGAGAGGTCTCGTGGAAGAGAAGACCTCTCAAATAAAGGAGCTGTCAGTCATATCAGAGCCCTCAAAAGTGCGGAAGGAAGGATGCGCCAGTGTGCTCCATGCCGGGACTATTCACCTCTGCAGGGCCTGGAGGCAAAGGACATGGACCCGCATGTGCAAACACATCAGGCCCTGCCCTCCCTCCTCCAGAGGAAGATGGAGAATCCCCTCAGAGACCCAATGCAGTCCTGCCCAGAAGAACTGCAGCATTAGCTGCTGGATGTGGGCCAGGAAATCTGGGGTTGGGACCAACATGTTGAGACGGTGCCAGAGCATGGACAGGACCAATAGCAACCTATTAATGCTAGGAATGTAAGCAACTAGTCAAATAGATGAGTACCCAATAAGCCTCTGCGTATCAGGTAGTCGAGTTACTACTCAACTAGATGTTTCTCCCTCCTCCCCTTGCTGCCTCTATCGGAGGCAGCAAGGCAGGGAGCAGGAGCCAGTGCTAGGGGAAGCTGCCTTAAAAGCCAGTTCCCCCCAGCACTGTCTCCGTTGGGGGCAGGGGAAGCAGAGGTGCAGAGGGGGACCGGGTGTGAACTGGGACTCAGCTGTTCTGCCTCATGCCTGGTCCCCCGCTGTGCCTCTGCCTTTTAAATGTAGTAAGAGCCAAGTGGCAGAGCCTCAGCAGGATTAGCTCCCGGAGCTGGGAGCTAACTCTGATGTGGTGCTGCAGTCTCCCTCTTCATCAACGAATTGAGAAATTAATGGAAATTCCAGCAACTGCTTGATTAGCTGATTAAACGCAATTTAACATCCTTAATTAATGCCTGCATGTGCATTCTAACCTCCCTAGTGCACAGAGGGGAAAGAAGAGCCACCACAGGGTGCCTGGCTGCATGTACCCACAAGGAACTATGTTTGTGTAGGGGGAGCAGACAGGCTTGCTCTCGTGAAGGTTCCCCTTAAGTATACGGGTGGACAGAATATTTTGTTGCTAAACTATAGCACCGGGCACGAGGACTCTCTTCCTGACTCTGCCACAAATGTCCTCCTTGGACTTGGACAAGTCACCTAAATGGACCGTGCCTCAGCTTCCCCATCTGAGAAACAGGGATGATGAGGATTCTTCCCTCCTTCACAGTGTGCTGTCAAGATAAATTCATTCATGTCTGTAGAGTGTTTTCAGATTCTGAAGTGAGGGCAAAGGGCACACCTAATTCTACGTCCATTAAAGTCAACAATTGAATGCCCATTGATTTCGATGTGAGCAAGAACAGGGTCTTATTTGTGTTGTTAACTTACACAACGATTGGCTAGACATACAATTTCAAGAGTCTGTCTTTTCAAATCATTGGCTGAGCTCTGTTTACATGTAAGGATTTAACTCAGCCAAATCTGACTTCAGTGTTTTGTTCTTTGTGAGCTTTCACATCATCACGTGGACTGGTCCAGCATGTGATTCAAAAGAGCCATGTTGTGTGCACATTACCTCTGGAACACAAACACTGCTACTAAAAATGAGTATCCCAAACCCACAAACGGGTGTTGAAATACATCACAAGGAGTAACTTATGTAATATTATTAAAGCTTGTCTCCAGTGGAACCTGCCACAATAGCTGCTTCAATAAATGCTAGGTGAAACCTTTGTGGACAGCTACAGTGGGATGTCCCTTTGGTGAGGATGAGGTTAGGAACTGGAGGTTAGAAAAGGTAAAATTTTACTCATGGAAATTAAGCATATACCAACCAATTAACATTTACCTAAATGTCAAGGCCTGCATGGAGATCCATTATGGCATTTGTTCAGGGAGAATCTCTAGAGAACAAGGCATACTTTTTGTGATTTAGTTACCATAGAAATCCAGTGTCTTACTATGTGTTGGGTGCTTACTAACCCAAATGTGAGCCAGGCCCAATATGCACAATTGATTTGCATGGAAAATCCCATCTCACAGGTGTAATTCAGCGCTGAATAAAAAAGGCCATACTCTAAGTATTGCATGAGGTCTGTAAGGCTTTCTACAAAAGAGTCATGAGAGTCTCCCCTTGACTTCACTGCATTTTGGGACAAGGCCATGGATATTTATTTGGATAAAGACTTTCCTTTGATTGCATATCACAAACGGTGACAATTTAGCAACAGCAATATAAAAATTCCCAGTGTTGTGTATTTCTATAAAGCACCCACCTGACCTCTCTTCTAAGAAGGGCTGCCGCCCCAAGTCTGTCAAAAAAGGATTTGGGTTCTTCTGAGCAGCAGTTACATCTTCAACCACAAAATAAATATATACATGTTCTTACCTGCCAAGACAAGTTCTGACTCAGAACACAGTGAACTTGTAATAGGGTTTGAAAAACCTCAAAATACTTATTAGTTTGCTTCTCTGAAAAGACTAGTTATCCAGGTAGGGCAGTCACCATACAAAGTTTAAATGCTGTATCTTCTCTTTTGCTGCACACACAGAGCACAATAAAACTAATAGAAAAACAACAGATCTCCCTGTCTTTGCTTTAAATTCACATTTTGTCTGTGCCCACATGGCAATATTCGGTAGGTTTTTCCAGTAATCCCCAGGAGAAGCCATTTTCCCTAATTTGTGCTTTGTGCAGCTTCAGTTTGTGATCACGGTCTCTGTTATGGGTAGAAGAGATCAACAGATGCTGGGTTCTTCTTGTATGTTATGAACGTGCTTTGTACATTTTTTAAACCTGTAACAATCACCTCCCAGTTTTCTTTCCCCTATTCTAGGTTAGTATGAGGTTTTAATGTTTTTTATAAAACACAAGTTGCATTTTCCATTATTGGCTCTAATTTACTGCACTGTAATTCCTTGTCTCTTCAATTTTCATATATCATCTTGCATGAAAAGCCTGTGTTTCCAGCAGCAGGTGTAGAATTAAACCTTGGCTACTGAGATTTAGACAGCAGCAGACAAAAAAAAACCAAGGAGCTCCCAGAAGAAATTAGCACTCCCAGGTATCGACTTACAGCCACTCCCATTCTATTGAAATATCAACTTGCCATTATACAAAAATAGATGTTTCTTTTTAAAGGGGGCTTTCTGATTCATGTAAACAACCTATTACATAGCGGCTGATAACTTTCCATGACTAATAAACCTCTTTAAAATCTCCAGATCACCAAAACTTACAAAATAGCCACCATTTCCCAAAGAATAGGCACTCACCACTGTGCTGCCAGTTAATGCTTAAGTAAATCACCTTCCACAACTCTGACAAAAATCTCTTCTCTTTGAGCAGTAAAAAGCAGTCACCTATTTCTGTGAGTTCACAGCTCTAGCCTCTAAACTGCTGTGGCTGGTGGACATCTATTTTGAGTATTTTCTAAAGAATTCCAAACTATCTTTTCATTTTGAGTCAGAGGAAAGATATAAAGAATCTATAGCAAGACATAACTAAATGTGACACAGAGATAGGTCAGCTGTGTACAGTTAACAACTCCCTGAACAGGTAGAGTATAAAAGCCTGAATCAAACTAGTTTGCGCGTCAGTGGACATTTCACCTGTGATTTCACTCCAGACTGGCAGACTCCGAAAGTCAGTTATTTTTTCTTGTATTTATCAGAGGAAGGGTTGTTTGTTTGTTGTTGTTGTTACCTTCTTACGATTCCCCTTAGTTCTTGCTGCATACAGACTGACTCTGCCAAAGCTCTCCTGATGTAGTCACTTATCTCCTATGACATCACTTATCCTCATCGATACTTCGTTCTTGCTTGTTGTACTGAACAAGTAATGAGCATATAAATTCCAGCATGGCTCAAATACACTAGAAAAGACTGCAGCTTGGCTCCAGGACAGATTCACACTCAGGAAAAGTGGGTGGAGGGATGTATTTTGTCTCCCTCCTTTTAAAATGACTCAATACCACCAATTAGGAAGCGTCTTTGCCCAGTTCAGAAGGACACTCACAGCTGTTCCAGCTCACCAGAAAGGAAACTTTAGTGCATCACTGTTATATTCACTAACTTTAGATTCACTGAGAATCAGAGGCAGAATTGAAGGAAAGAGTCAAGTGAACACTAAACAAATGAACCCTAAAGTACCTGGCCCAGAAGGAAACGTGCCATTCAAACATACAGCAAATTTCAGCGTCCCATTGAACTCTTTTCTTTCCTACTAGGGAACATAATTTACATGGTAAAGATTCCTCTAAAATATTTTGGCATCAATATGAGACTGTTTCCTAACCATGATGCAACCCTAGAAAAATGGACTTGTAGTGTAAACCTTTAATATCTATTTCAGATTTCTGGTCTGCAGGAAAAGAATGTGCACTTGACAAGGGCAGGATTCCCCTCCCAGGACTGGCCTTTGACACCATTTCTCTACCCACTATGGACTGATTTTCATTCTTCAATAGAAGGAAATATTATCTCATTTAAGTTGGAAGCTCTTTCTGGCAGAGAGCTTCTTCCTTTAGTTGCCTGTGAATGCCATATACATGTATAGTGCTGTATAAAATAAATGCACAATTTGGCTTACCTGTAATGGGCTCAGATCCTAGTGCTTCTGGGCTTGCATCCCCGTTCCTCGTTAGTTCAAACTGCAAACTTAAATCCATTTCTCCATTAAGGATGGCTCCCGTAACCACTCCAGCTTCTGGAGAGGATGTGGGCAGAACCCCAACAGGTACACTCTCTAGTTTCTCAACTGCAGATTCAGGGACAGAAGGCGTTTCTAACATAGAAACAAATGCAACAGGACTGTTGGCAACATTATCCAGCTGCAAGCAATCAGCTTCTGGAATCAAGCTCTTTGCCTCCACATCCTCTGAAGGCTCAGTAGCAGCATTTATATTGCATAGAACTGACTGTGAGAAACATGCTTCCAGCACGGGATTGCTTTGCTCCTCTGGGTCTTTGCTGGACAAATCCAAGACCTCTTGCTGGGTTTCTTTCACTTCAGACCCAGCTTCTCTCTCACTGGTCAAACAGATGGTGTCAGTGCTGGAGTCACTGTCACAGGGGGGTTCTTCTGCTATAGGCTGAAGCGATGCTCTGGAGAGTACATTGTTCACTTCCTCCTCCTTTTCTCGATCATCTGTTACAGTGGATGTCACAGCTACACCTAGAGGCTCAAAGGGAACAGAAGGTGCTTCCATAGCAAAGACCTCCTTTAAGTCCAGTGCTCTGCTTTGCAGGGTGTCTCCCTCTATGCCCTCACTGAGATCATGCTCTTGGTTCAACATTGCGTTGGGAGAAGGCTCATTCTTTGTGTGCAGCAATTTGTACTCTGATTCAGACCCTGGTACAATACCTTCTTCTGCATCCACTGCTGCATTGTCATCTGCTTCCTGGCAGGAGATTTCCCCTTTCTGCCCAATAGCTGCATTACTGTCATTCACTGCAGTCTCCTCGCCCTGAGAGCAAACAGAGGATTTCACAACAGCAGCAAGCTCCTCAGACAACCCCTTCTCCTTGCCAAGTGTCCCACTTTCACGCAGCTCCTGACTGGATTCCGCTTTGTTCTCTTCATCCGTCTGTGACGGATTTTGCCCGTCTTTTTCCTCACTGTCTAGAGGCAAACTAGTTTCTGCTGTTACCTTTCCATGCACAGAATTGTCCTGTTCAGCAAGCACTGCTCTTTCTGCGGCTGTGGCAGCTGCTACTTCCTGGTTTTGTTTAGGTTCTTTATTATGATTTGCAGAGGGTGTGTCCATTAAATTATCCTGTACACACTCTGTGCCCATGGCACATGAAGGGAAGACAGGATCATTGCTATGCACAGACACCACTTGTCCTGGAGGTGCCACTGCTGCATCTCTCTCCTGACCGATTGCCTCTTCTTGTTGTACATTTCCTTTAAACAAGGAAGACGAGAATGATTTTATTTGCTTGTCAACCCCCTCCTGCTCTGAAATGCTTTCTGATATCACTAATTGGTTTTGTAGAGGCACTTTTTCTGCTGAGGACAAGTCTTTATCAAGTGGAAGGTGTGGCCCAGACTCACATTTGCTAGCTGAAGCAGTGTCTGGCTTTAAGCTGTCACACATTTCCTCACCTTTTAAAACAGCTTTGTTCTCAGCGTGGCAATTGCCAGCAGACCCCAGGCCTCCCTCTGCAGAATCAATGCTTCCTCCATCCATAGTTTCAGTTTCCTGTGGCATTCTTTTAAGGGCTTGGCTGTCACCTTCACTTTCAACGCTAAGTGCAACAGTCTTACTGCTTTCAGGGCAACTCATAGATTCCACATCACTCGGACCAGGCCTGTCCAGGGGCTTGTTTTTCATTTCAGCATTAGAGTCATTGGGCATATTGTCGCTCAAACCCAGTTCATTCAGTCCAATGTCTCCATTTACATTTTCCACTCCCAGCTTGCCACTCTTACTATTGTTATTCACCTCCAAACCAACAGGATCCTGTTTCAGTGCATTCTCTGAAACTTTTATTTGAGTCACCAGCAGCTCCTCTTCAGTGTTGGCAATCACATTCTGCCTCTCCTTTACAATGGGTTCTTCTTGGACCAAATCTTTTGACAAACTCATCTTCGAAATTTCACTGTTTGAGTCTGGTCCATTCCGTTTGCTGTCACTTGTCGCCCCACAGCCAACAGGAACAGCATCACTGTTGACATGTGTACTTACACTATCCTGCGCCTGTATCCCTTGTGCACCCTCACATTCTTCACCATCACAAACAGTGTCACCAAAATCTCCAAGCAAGGGCACAACTGCATGGATCAGCTTCCCACTTACTGGGGGAGGTTCTTTCAGACATGTGGTTTTGGAGCCCCTTGTCTCATCCCCTCCATTCTCCTCATGCTGCTGGACTGAAGAAGCATCCACCATCCCTGTACAGTTCTTGCATTCTGTCTGGCCCATAGCCACATCCACCCCCTCCCAGGGTGTTGGGGCTTTGCCTGCAGTTTCAGCCGCTGCAATAGTACTTTGAGTTGTGTGCTCTTCAATTATTCGCACTTCCTGTTGAGTATTATCTCTGCAGCACAGGCTTGCTTGATTCAAAATAACTCCAGTGGATGTCATTCCAGTTTCCTCACTTGTATTTCCACAGCATGAGAGGCTAGCAGCACCATTTACTACAGCATTGGAGCTCAGTCTGCCGTCCTTTTTATCTGATACAGTCCCAGAGTCTACAATAGCCGCTGGCCCCTCCTCTTCCTTCTTTCTCAACATAGCACTATTTTGACGTTCACAGGAAAACCCTGGGTTCTTTGTACTCGTTAGGCTCAACAAATCATCAGATGTATCATTACCACTGTCGCACTGGCTTTCCTTGTGGCATGTTGGGGCTGAGAGTTGCTTAGCATCAAAGTTAACTAATGCAGACGTGCTTTCTTCTGTTGGCATTTCTTCTGAGGGGGGAGCTGCAGCAGCCGGATAACCCTTCAACTCTGTTCCTGTATTGCAGTTGTCCTCTGAAGTGCTCAGCTCAGGCTCCGGCTGTTCTGTTGCATTCTGAAAAGAAGGAAATAACGACTATGAGTGTTTAACTTGCGGCATGGCACACCCTTTAGGTGCACACACTGATTTCTGTCACTTGTGCATGTATTCAATCTGTAACGTTAACTTGAGTGCATGCAAAATGAGACAAGTCTATCCCTCCATTTCTGCGTGTATAGCTGCTTGAAGCACGTTTACAAAATGTACTGGAACAGTAAATTGATTTTTTAAGTCATGCCAGAGGACTACTTTTGAAGACTACTGCTTGAATGGATTTACATTTAAACTCAGTGAAGAGCAAGATCCAATTGTAATTTGCAGTATTAAGTAAACATGCATTCAAATGTACAATCCAGCTCCAAAATGGTACATACAGTTCTCTTCAAGATTGGCTCTGAGCTGAACTGCTCCCCTGTAGGAGGATTACAGATACTCTATCTTTGGAAACACTATAGTAATCCACCCCAAAAGCTGAAAGCAGACATTTGCCACCCTCCCACAGGGGCTAATAAAACAAATCCTCCTCCCCCCCCGCCTTCCCCCTTGACCTATCCAGGCAAATAAAGCAGCTCCACAGAAAACTTCTCACTTTTCTCCCTTTACTGGTGCCTGGAGAACTGCAAACAGATGTGCCTATTCTTAAATACCATTCACAACTGGGCAACTGGGATCCCCTCAGGATTTAACAGGTGCCGTGCACTACCTGGGGTAACATGTGATAGACAGAGACCATTTTGTTCCTCTTCAGAACAATTGTTTGACTTCTAATACAGAGCCAAAAAAAAAAACCCAAAAAACAAAAACACCCACACAAAAACTTTTTGAAAATGGCTAATTATTAGGGCTGTGGGGGAAGCTGTCTCTCTAGAACTCCTGACTGAAAGGACCTCAGATAGGGATCACGCACTTCACTCTGCACTCCCAAAAGCTGGGAGAGGTTGTAAGTGCTTTGGAGAATAGGATCATAATTCAAAATGGTCTAGACAAACTAGAGAAACGGCCTGAGCTAAACAGTATCAAATTTAATAAGGACAAATACAAAGTACTCCACTTAGTTTTAGGTTGGACATTAGGAAAAACTTCTAACTTTCACAGTGGTTAAACACTAGATAAATAACACTAAATACTAGGATAAACTTAAAAAACAACAAATAGTCTTGTAGCAAAAAACTAGGTTTTTTTTATGTTTATCCTGTACAGACTAACTTGGCTACCCCTGAAACTAAATACTAGAACTGGAAAGGCCCTCAAGAGTTAGAATCATAGAATACTAGGACTGGAAGGGACCTCGAGAGGTCATCGAGTCCAGTCTCCTACCCCCATGGCAGGACCAAATACTGTCTAGACCATCCCCGATAGACATTTATCTAACCTACTCTTAAATATCTCCAGAGATGGAGATTCCACAACCTCCCTGGGCAATTTATTCCAGTGTTTGACCACCCTGACAGTTAGGAACTTTTTCCTAATGTCCAACTTAAAGCTCCCTTGCTGCAGTTTAATCACATTGCTTCTTGTTCTATCCTCAGAGGCCAAGATAAACAAGTTTTCTCCCTCCTCCTTATGACACCCTTTTAGATACCTGAAAACTGCTATCATGTCCCTGCTCAACCTTCTCTTTTCTAAAGAAACCCAATTCTTTCAGCCTTCCTTCATAGGTCATGTTCTCTAGACCTTTAATCATTCTTGTTGCTCTTCTCTGGATCCTCTCCAATTTCTCCACACCCTTCTTGAAATGCAGTGCCCAGAATTTCAAATGCAGTGAAAGGTGGTGCAAGACACAATACTCCACCTGAGGCCTAACCAGCACAGAGTAAAGCGGAAGAATGACCTCTCGCGTCTTACTCACAACACACCTGTTAATGCATCCCAGAATCATGTTTGCTTTTTTTGCATCACCACCACACTGCTGACTCATATTCAGCTTGTGGTCCACTATAACCCGTAGATTCCTTTCTGCCGTACTCCTTCCTAGACAGTCACTTCCCATTCTGTATGTGTGAAACTGATTGTTCCTTAAGTTCATCAAGTCCAGTCCCCTGCCCTCACGGTAGGACCAAGAACTATCTAGATCATCTCTGATAGATGTCTATCCAACCTGCTCTTAACTATCTTCAGTGATGGAGATTCCACAACCTCCCTAGGCAATTTATTCCAGTGTTTAACCACCCTGACAGTATAGCTACCTTGACAGAGGCCAAGGAGAACAATTTTTCTTCCTCTTCCTTGTAACGCCCTTTTAGATACTTGAAAGCAGCTGTCATGTCCCCTCTCCGTCATCTCTTTTCTAAACTAAACAAACCCAGTTCTTTCAGTCTTCCCTCACAGCTCATGTTTTCTAGACCTTTACTCATTTTTGTTGCTCTTCTTTGGACGTTCTCTAATTTCTCCACATCTTTCTTAAAATGTGGTGCCCAGAACTGGACACAATACTCCAACTGAGGCCTAATCAGCACAGAGTAGAGCGGAAGAATGACTTCTCTTGTCTTGCTCATAATACTCCTGTTAATGCATCCCAAAATCATGTTTGCTTTTTTTGCAACCGTGTCACACTGTTGACTCTTTATTTAGCTTGCGACCTACTATGATCCCTAGATCCCTTTCTACAGTATTCCTTCCTAGGCAGTCGCTTCCCATTCTGTTTCCTAAGTGGAGTACTTTCCTAGGTGGAGTCCTAATTAAACTTTATCCTATTTACTTCATACCATTTCTTTAGTTTGTCCAGACCATTTTGAATTATGACCCTATCTTTCAAAGCACTTGCAACCCCTCCCAGCTTGGTATCATCTGCAAACTTAGCAAGTGTCCTCTCCATGCCAATATCTAAATAGTTGATGAAGATATTGAACAGAACCAGTCCCAAAAGAGACCCCACTTGTTATGCCCTTCCAGCATGACTGTGAACCATTAATAGCTACTCCCTGAGAATGGTTATCCAGCCAGTTATGCATTCACTTTATAGTTGCCCCATCTAGACTGTATTTCCCTAGTTTATTTCCATATCCTTGAGTGCAGATACCCATGGATATAAAGTGGATAACCACAGATTTGCAGAGCTCTACCTTTCCCCAGTTCAGTCTTAAGATGTTTCTAGCTGTCATCTTCGGTGGAGAAGCCAGGGAGAACAGATTGCCAAAATTATCTCACTCTCTACCCCACGGTGGGAGACCTTTGTTTCAGTTTGATTCCCTCCCAGCTTCTCATGGAGTTTAAGTTTAAGATGGATTCCAGTATCAAATGATAGGGTCACATGTCTCTGTAAAGCCTCTGTCTCCCTACTTCATGAGCTGAGCCACAGGCCTTTAGCTCAGTTTCTGGCTTCTTCACTGTTGCACCCAATGGGTCGTTAATGCTCCCAACATGAACATATAAATAATAAATCCACAGTCAATATTCTTAACTTCAGATACAGAAGTGATACAGGCATACCAACAGGATAATCATATTTGGTAAATTACAACCTTTTGAATGACATCTCACATGAAGTGTCTTGCATAAAGCATACTCCAGTGTATGGCTAATTCATAGGCATATTCCCGTAAAGAATACGGAATGCCCCATCACACCCACAAACTCAAATTGCCAATCACGGCCCACCAATTATAACAACTGGTTTGCAATTAACATCTCATTTGGTTACGTTAATGACAGGATGAGTTCACAGCCATCAAGACGTCTCTGACTGATCAGCCATTAGCAAGACTAAGATTTTACCATAGTAAAAGTCATGAGAAGGTCATGGGCAATAAGCAAAAAAATCATGAAACAAAAAACAGGACTGTGTAGCACTTTAAAGACTAACAATGGGTCTGGCCCACGAAAGCTCATCACCTATTAAACCATCTTGTTAGTCTTTAAAGCAGTGGTCTCCAACCATTGGAGGTTGCTGGGCGCCAGGGGGCGGGGCCGTTCGCCCGGGGGTGGGGACACTTGCATGCCCGGGGGCGCTCCCCCAAGTGCTGCGCGCCCGGGGCCAGCGTCCCCCTCACCCCCAAGCGCCGAGTGCCCAGAGCGCGGGCGGCCAATCCAAAGCGCTCCCGGGGCCGGCGCTCACCGTGCGCCATGTGCCCGGGGCCGGCTCCGACATCATACATGCGCCACGTGCCTGGGGCCAGGCCAGCCCCGAGCACTTGGCAGGCGCACACAAATGCCCCCGCAGGCGCCGTGTTGGGGACCACTGCTTTAAAGTGCTACACAGTCCTGTTTTTTGTTTCAGCTGCACCAGACTAACACGGCTACATTTCTACCAAAAAAATCATGGAAGCCTGTGTCCTGCGCAAGACTTATTAAAAACAGCCCTGATTAAATGGGGGAGAAGAGAAGGGCCCAGTACTCTCTTCTGGTTCCGCTCACTGCCTGGGGAACCTCAAAGTTCCAGGAAGGGCAGCAGGGAATTTACGGGGGTAATAACCTCAGCACAGAACTCAGCCCTCACCCCACCCCAGCCACCCTGGTGGCAGCAGGGGCCACCCACCACCTACTGAACTCCAGCAGACCCTGCTGCTGGGAGTTCCAAAGCTGCCTGCTCCTGCTACATCTGTGAGCTCTAATGCCCTCACTGGCTGACAACTCCAGCCCTGTGTCTCCAAGGCTGAAGCAGAAAATGTCCCAGAAACCTCTGGAAGCCCTGGATTCCATAACATAGTCAGCCTTAGTCATTAGTACCTCTCAGCTTAATCGTACAAGGCAGCAAAAGGAAGCTGATTTTTTGACAAAAGGGGCTGTAACTCAGGGGCTATAACGCAGTAACTCCCGAGGTCAAAGTCTGGACAACTAATGCTACCCTGTGACTCCAAGAGGCACACCAAATTTCAAAGCTATCCAATTAAATAGTTGAGTTTTAGAGCATGCACAAGAGTTAAGCTTTAAAGCATGGGTGGGGAAATTAAGGTCAAGTACTCGGATATGGCCCCCAGCTTGACTGGATCTGGCCCCCGAGGCTCAGCCCCCTCCTGCCAGCACTGGGAAGCCAGCACTGGTGCTCTGGTGCCCCCACTATCCCATTGTGGGGCTGGAGCACACAAAATCTACTAGGCTGAGCCCACATAAGCTGTGGTGTACAAAGGGAATGTGGGGAGTGTCTTTCTTCTTCTCAATGGGGGGCCACATGAGTGAAGGATTGTATGTTTTGGGTTTTTTTCTCCCTTGCATGTGGCCCCCGATTGATTTTTCTGTGGGCCAGTGGCCCTCAACCCAAAACAGGTTCCTCAGCCCTGCTTTAAAGCATATAAAATGACTGGAAGCCATCTAGCCATTTTTCTCTATCTGTGAAGGAACAGTATAAATATGTAAATTTCCTTAAATACCATTCTCAATTTGGATCACCCAAAAATTTAGTAGATGCCATACACTACTCTAGATAAAACTCAACAAATGGAGGCCATTTTGACTTGCATCATATCAACAGACTGATTTTTAGTTCTGGGGGGGGGGGAACCCCACACCCACCTAGAAACTTTGTAATTTTTTTTGGGGGGGGGGGGCTTGCATCTCCAGAACCCCATGCTCATGACTCTACATTTGAGTCTCTAATCCCTCAATGCACCCTCCTGAGGCACATCAAACTGGAGGACTTAGAAATAACCTGAAAATAGACATCATGATACAACCTTAACCAGGCTCGCCGACACCGGGGACAGGGGGGAGCAGAAGAGGAGGGGCAAAACTGCCCCAGACCCCAGAAGCTCAAAGAGACCCAGGGTTCCCAGCTGCTGCCACTGCAATTGCACTCTGAATGGTGCTGAGGGCTAGTTGGGGTGGGGCGGGGTGGTGCGAGCAGCACTGAGGTTTGCTGTTCCCGGTCCTGCCTGGTCTGCCTCAAGCCCCACCCCTTCCTGGAGCACAGAGTTGGGACCACCTGACCTTGCCCAGGGGTCCAGCAAAACTGACGGCCCCCCTGTCCTTAATTAAAGAGGTGCTCCCTTGCCACTACCGATAGACTGCAGTTCTAATGCTGTCCAGACTCCATGGCAGGTTAGGAGGCGCAAAAATGACTGGAAGACAGTGAGCATTGTTTGGAAGAGCTGGCATCTTAGTCTGATACAGTAGCCTAGAGTGACTGGAACTACTATTCTACATAAAGCAAGAACGTATGATAGATCGATTTGTGTGGGTGCATGTCGGAACAATTTAAAATGGAGTATTAGCTGTCTGGTGGCACAGGGAATGCTCTCCTGGTTTCTAGCCAGTACAGATACACACAAACAAAAGTGACACTTGTTGTGAAACAAGCAAGGTTTTCAAAGTCAGGGGATAGTGGGAGCCCTCTCAATCTCGCAATGAAGTCACTGTGCTGATCAACTGAAAAATAGAGCTTTCTCCAGAGAAAGCCAACTAGCTTTCAGCTGACCCTAAATGAGCCTAAATGAAGTAATTGCAGGGCTGCTTTCCAAATTCAAATCAGATTAGATCTGAAGTGAAACAGGGCTGGAAAAAAAATCTAAACATAGCTTTTCTGATTTCATTGTCAGACAAAATGTACCCGTCAGGCATCTGCACTATCAAAAAGAAATGTGCTTGGTACATTAAACATATTTTACTGTCATCTGGTGGTAAGTGGAGGCAAAATGAGGCGATTTCAATGCTCACTTTAGTTGGCCACTTATATCAACTGTAACTGTTGAAACCCAGAGTTATTACCATTCAGCATGCAGACTACGGTGAGGACTTTTGTTCAGAATGGTCTGTGCGCTAAAACTTCAACTAGTAAAAATTTTAAAAAAATTTCTCCTCCTGCCTCCTTTTTATCTCTAAAAGAAAAGGAGTAGTAGTCTTCTTACTATATATTTTAGAAATCTGCATCTGTCTGCATGTCTGTTTGTTCAAGAACTCCTAAATTGTAAGAGTTAGGACCACCAAATTTGGTATACAGCTTCCTCTTATCATAACTTAAAGCAAGGTCAGGGCTTGCTTGCGCCAGGATAATAGGATGTGGGTGGATTGTGACTGTTTTGTATCCAACAGGAAGTGATAGCAGAGGCATTTATACTCGTGCATGATAACAGGCGGCAGGAAGCATGGGGGGGGGGGACAGTTATACACATGAATGACCACAGGGGGTAGCAAGCACTGCAATGAGCAGCTGCTAGCCAGCAGCATGGCCCCCACCATCCCAACCTACCTCAAGCAGCAGCTGCCAGCTGCCTTGAGGCCTCTGCTGCCCCCAGGCCAGCCCCAGAGAGAAGCCGGTGGGTGTGTGTGCAGCTCCTCTCTGTCCTGGGCCAGCCCCAGCGAGAAGGTGGAGGGTGGGGTGCGCAGCCTCCCTCTCTACTCCAGGGAGAAGCTGATTGGCAGGGTGCATGACCTCCATTGCCCTGAGGAGAAGCTGGCAGCCACCTACTCCACATGAGCCCCTCTCCTCCCAACCCCCTACTCTGATTCCTGCACCCCATCCCCTGCTTTGACTCCTGCACCTCCCACTGCCTACCCTTAGGCCATCCTTACCCCCCAAACCCTGAGTCCTGCACCCCCACACGCCTAGCCTCCTGCCCTGAGTCCCCCACATCCCAAGCCCCTGCCCTGACTCTTGCGTCCATCAAACCACTAGTCCACCGTCCTGAAGGGCCGAGCAATGCCAGGTAACTCTTCTAGCATTGAAATATCACAACTCTAAGAGGTGCAACTCTTCAGTGTAGACTCTACCTATGCCAAGATGAGGGCTTCTCTCATTGGTGTAGTGTAGGTAAACCACTACCCAGACAAGTAGCTAGGTCGATGGACGAATTCTTCCATCAACCTAGTGCTGATCCATATCAGGGGATAGGCTAGTAGAGCTACCTCTCTCAGGAGATTGATATCTCATACTCCTAAGAGATGTAACTATATCAAAGTACATTCCTCATGTAGACCAGGCCTGAGATGGTGGAATTAAACCCAAATGTACAGACATCTGAAAGGAATGGTGGGCACACAAGGGAAACTGCAAAGTTCTTCAGGAACTATCAATTTCTGACCACAGTTTTGCTTATTATCCTCTCTGGTAGCCTCTTTCAAGCACCGAGATTGGAATTTTCCACACCCTTCAGTCTTGAGCTAATGTAGCTCCCCTGGTCATGATCCCAATAGCTCCAACAAGAGCTAAATCAGGCCAATGCCAAGTGCTTCTGAAATCTCCACTGTGAACTCCTACAGCATTTAACTGGAGTGGATTCATAGTCAGAATCCTGCACTGAGGTATTACAGAAGAGTGTACAGTGATCTAACTATGTACAATGATCTCACTACCTCTCCACTGGCTCTTCCTCTCAACCAGAGTGCTAATTCCTGACAGATCTATACTTGTCGTCTTCCATACAAAAACATTCCCACCTCCATAGTTCTCAGATAAACGCAGCCAGCACCAGAACCCTTCTCACACTGCCTGCTCACGGACCCAACCACCCTGCAGGAAGCTACTCTGTGCTCCAAGTAATTTCTTCTGTCCTCAAGATGTAACTCGCCTCCTTACAGGGTTGGGTCAGGATCTGGAAGCAAAGAGAGGCAGGGCACATGAGGAAGGAGGTGCAGGACAAGATTTGCTTCTCCTTAGGGAAACCTGACCAGCTCCACCTGCCAGAGATTTTTAGTAGACATCCCACTCCCAAATCAGAGCAAAGTAGACATCCCATTGGGAATGAATTAGTTATATCTAAGTTAAACAGTTTCTTACTCTGTGATTCTTTGAGATGTGATGGTCTGGTGTCATTTGTAAATCCCTATGCGAGCATTGCTCTAGGTGCAAAGTTCCTTATAAGACACCTGGATGCTCGCAACAACAGCAGTGGGCATCCCAGGTGCATTTACACATTTACAATCACTGTATTGCCCTGTCCCTTTCTCACCCCGTGCTGGTGGCTTGCTATGTATTTCTGGAGCTGCTCTATGTCATGCTCCATGCTGGCCTTTGCTTCCTCCTTGGCTTCAGTCGTTAGCGTATAAACATTCAGGCCACGGTGGTGTTTCACACAGTAGTCCCCCGAATGCACGGTATGGGACAAAGTGCTCCAAGAGTCAGGTTCACCAGCTTCCTCTCTGAAATAAAACAAACCCAGGTTAAAACATTAACTAGGCTGAAATACTGTGATGCAGTGACACACATACCATTCCTTGCTCTGGAGACTCATCTAGTTAATGGCCCAAACAGAAGAGATTACAGGGCAGTTTATTCTGCAGGCTAGACGGTCAGGCCTAGAAACACATACTTCCCTGTCTTGGCAGAGGGACATGAACTGGAGTTTAGTTAGAGTCAATGAAAAGCTCCATCCCCCAAAGTCCTGCCAAGTCTTATCGACCTGCGGTTTCCAAGTTGTCAGAAGGGCAAAGTGATTGCTTTCTAAAGTGAATTTAATGCAGATCAAGGCAGCCAGATTGACAACCCTGGAGTGGGAAACAGTCTCCTGATCTTTCGAATATAGAAGGCAATGGGCAAGCAGTATGACAACTTCTATGACAGAAACTTGGACTGAGACAATAAACTCACTTCACAGAGTGCAAGCAGCTATCACGTGGTAACTATTTCCATTCACTGTTAAACTGGACTTAATTTGAACAGCTGGCCGAGTAGGGGACGATTCTGTCAGACCATTCTTACATTACAGTGAGGTCACCAATATCCTAAGACAAAGTCCCTCTGCAATGGGATTATTAAATTAGAGTTTCCCATTTTGCCTATTAAAAGTAACAAAAATCTTTTTAAAACACTAGTACTAGGGGAAAGAAAAAAAACCTGCCATTGTCTTCGCTAGCACAAAACTTTAAAGTTATAACTAAATTACATTCTTATATAAAATGAACAGAGTAATGGTCAAAATACGGCCACCTCACTAGAAACTAACAGAAGAATAGAGGCACACCCATATGGAACTTTTCCTGTCCTTGTTATGAAAACTGTTATGACACTAACTGCTAACATGAGCTCAGATACATAGTAAATGGCACAGTTTAAGAACTGGAACAAACTAGAGTCAAGTAGAATTTCCATTACAGTTACAAGCCAAATTCAGGCCTAGCTGAAGGTTCCATCTGAGTGATGCCTGTAATAAGGACTGAATTTGAATCTAAAAGCATAAGTCAAAGCCAGGTGCAGTGTTAAAGGGAGATGGACCCAGCCTCAGGTGTGATGGATCAGCTACCTTCCAGCTGAGGCTGATCAACTGAATTAGAACCCAGATTTTTAAAGGCATTTAGACATTACTGTGCTCAGTGTTCCAATGTATAACAGATTTAGGAGCCTAAATCCCATGAACTATCGATGAGATTTTGATTCTAATGTGCTGAAAAATCTTTTTCTAAAATGAGATTTCGGCTATGTCTACAGTGCATTTTTGTCACTCGGAGATGAGGAAAAAACCACAGCTCTAAATGACAAAAACTTTTGCGACAAAAAGCACCAGTGTGGACAGTGATCCCAGTGACAAAGCTACTGCCCCTCACTGGAAGTGATTTTATTTTGTTGATGGGAGAACTCTCTCCTAGTGACAGAGAGCAGCTACACTGTGCACCATGCAGCGTTGTGGCCACAGGAGCAAAGCTGCGTCATTAAAAGATGTATCGCATAGATATAGCGTTAGGCTCATAAATCAGCGAAGCAAATGTTCAATCCGCATTTGCTCTGTGGGAAAGTGCTGGAGAACGATGGGAGAATGGTTCATGCCTTTGTGGATTTTGCTAAGGCATTTATAGCATACAACAGCAGTTCCCAGTCGCCAGGCTGTCATGACCCGCTGGCTGCCGGGCTGCGGCAACTGCCGAAGCTCAAGAAGGCTGTTCGTGGCGGCTCAGCTCCAGTGGCCATGGTGCCTATGGCATGGCAGGAGGAGGCGGAGCAGGAAGCGCCTTCCTCCCACCTTCATTCTTCGCACTTGGGGAGAGAGAGGGATTGAAGGAGAAGGAAGCACACACGCCGCCCCCCATACCCACACGGCCGCTTTTGCCGTAGGTGGTGCTAGGGCTAAGGTGGCAGCAGGAGGCAGCGTCTCCCTCCCTTCTCGGTAATGGCAGCCAGCCAGGGCTTTATGCTTTGCCCATGTGGCCACTTTTGCCAGCGGCAGCACTGAGGTAGCAGCGGAGGAAGAGACGCCTCCCACCCTCCTCGTCAATGGCAGCCCGGCTGAGGCTCTGCACTTCCCCCCACCCCAACATGGGGGTAGAAGATGCGCTTGGGAAGGGAGCGGGCGCACTGCTAGCAGCTGCTCCCCCTTTCCACATGGCAGTAACAGCCATGCTCCCTGAGGAGCATAAGTACGGGACTGAGGTGGGGGCAAAGGGGTGTTGGGTGAGGCCATGGTGAGGTCACAGACAAAAGGGTGTTGGGTGAGCTATAGGGGTCAGAAGTTAAAGGGTCAAAGGTCATAAGGTGCAGGGGTAGGGATCAAAGGGTGTAAGGCACTGGAAAGGAAAGGGCTGGGTTAGGGCGAGGCAGCCAAGCAACACTGTATTTACATATTCATTATTTGCATAATGAATACGCAAATATTCAAATAAAATGTTACTGGTCCACCAAAGGTTTGTGAATGGGTCTGCCGGTCTTCAGCATAAAAAAGGTTGGGACCCACTGGCATACAACACAAATGTCTTTGGGCAAACCTGTGGTTGGACAGAGTTGGGATAAATGTAATAACAAATGTCTATGGAAACAAAATGGCTTCAGAGTTTGTGGGGCAGAAGCAATATAGTTGGCTTGATTTGCGGATAGATATCAGACAAGGCTGCATGCTCTCACCGACCCTCTTTAACTATTACTTAAAAGTAATTTTTAAAAGATCCAATAATGAAAGCTTACAAATTATCGTGTCAGTGGCTAAAATATTAGTTATTGGGTTAATCAGATGTTAATCAGATCGGACCATTGCAAGAAGAGGGAGACAAATTGTTGGAAAGGGTAGCAGTGGAAGTAGAAATGTTAAGTCTAAATATCTCTCACAAAAAGACAAAATGGTAACATCTAAATCTGCTGGAAAAGTGTGATATTTCTATCCAAATCTGAAGCGGCATTAGAGTGTGGCAAGCCTAGAAAGTCTGACTGCAAGAGACTTCAACCATCATTTAAAGATTCAACACAGAACTGAACTCATGACTACTGCCCTAGCAACACAAGGTCACATTTGAAGAAGTAAACATTACCATGAAACATTAAAAAAAAAACCCAAACCCTGCAGTTTCTTGCTTTGCTCTGTGCATACAAGAGACAATCTCTAAGGCAGGGGTGGGGAACCTCTTTTGGGTCGGTGGCCACTAACCCACAGAAAAGTCCACCAGGGACCACACACAAGTGAGAAGCAAAGTGAGAAGCCCTTTACTGAGAAGGAGAAAGACACTCCGCACACTCCCCTTGCACACCAGAGCCTAGTAGACGGTGTGTGCTCCAGCCCTGAGGGTGGGTGGCAGGAGGGCTGAAGCTCCAGCACAGGCTCCCCAATGCTGAGCCTCGGGGGCCAGATCCCAGCAAGTCAGGGGCCGCATCCTGCCCCTGGGCCTGAGATTCCCAACCCCTGTTCTAAAGGCTTGTCTCCACAACGCTGGGGACTGACGCTGCAGCAATCGATCCACTGGCCATTGATTTATCATATCTGCTGAAATGTGATAAATCTACCTCTGAGCGCTCTCCTGTCGGAGCTGGTATTCAAATGGGATGAAAAGAGTAGCTGGCGATGTTGGGAGAGCAGCCTCCGCCAACATTACCACACATAAGACGCCACGGAAAGTATGCGAACTTCATGTGTGCTATTGGCATAGCTGACGTCACGTAGATTAGATCAACAGTGGGGGTTAGTGTAGAGTAGGCCTAAAAAAACAGAAGCGTGTGAAGCTTTCTGCTTTTCAATGGAAATGCTGCAGGCTATTGCTGTGCAGGTCTAAAGAAGACATAATCACTCAATTTTACAACATAACTGGAGTAATTCCATATAGTAAGACAATCAAACAAAGAACACTTGAATCTGCACAGATGAATGGACGACGAAGGCCAAAGAAAGTTTTGCAGGTACTGATGCAAGGTGTCCAAGGGGCACCCCTGGAGAATGTGGATTGTTGTCATGGTTGATTGTATGCGAGTACAGTGTGCTTCTCAGAGCTAAAGTAACAATTGTGAAATGTAGAGGAAGACTGCATGCCAGTGACCCCCATATACTATGGTTACTATTTATTGCTGTTTGACTCCATGCACTTTGCACTGTAGGAGAATGTGTGTCTGCTGTATATCAGTTAGATGTGCAATGCCATTCAGCTGCCCCTGAAACTGCTCCCAGGAGTTTTCTGTTCGCTTGGAAAGGGAGAGGAGGGAGGAACTGATGTCCGGGTGTCCCCTGCTCCCTCCCCCACCCCATGAACCACTCTGCAGAATAGTGTGTGTGTGTGGGGACAGAACACACCAAGGGAGAGACTGAGCTGCTGGCGGCTGCTGCTGTGCCCGAAGGAGAATTCCTTTGGGCCGGTGCCAATCTCTTATAGGGGCAGCACACAGTCTCTTACATTCCTCAGTTGGGTTTTTATAAAGAGAAGATTCTGCAACAGTTCAAGTGGAGCTCTCTCTTCTTGGGAGATACATTTCAATAAAATATTTTTAAAGCAAGGGGACCAGACTTTGATCTGATTTTCCTCCATTAACTTCAGGGGAGTTGCTCCCAGTTTTGCACCAATGCAAGGAAGCTCAGGGTCTCAGGATGATTTAGGAGATGCAGAAGTGCCAAACATCATGGACCCTATTCTCCAGTACCTCACACTTGACACCAGTTTAAGTGAGAGCAAACCATTTACTAACTATGCTGGAGCCAGATTACATATCTGTTGTGCCACGGTTAATCCAGAGTTAACCATGCAATTTAAGAGAAACATCCACATTCTTGAAGTGGAGCAGTAATGAAGAAATGGATCTCTATCAAAACTGGCAGCATATAGTGGGCGCCATCATGTGGGGCTACCCTGAGACAGTTTTATACTCTATATATATTGCAAGGAACAATTCTGTAGTAATAGTGGCTGATGGAGTAGGTGCCCTAATAGATTTTCTCTAATTTCTATGACTCACTTCAAATGTATCTATGATTTATCCAAATCAAGTGCAATCTAAATGGACCTGATTCTCCTCCCTATTTCCATAAAGTAACTCAATTGACTTCAATGGAATTACTCTGGATTTATTCAGCATCAAAATCAATATTTCAGTAAAGAAACAGAAGGTAATAAACAGTTTACTATAATAAATGGCTATTTAAACTTCTGTAAAACTCACCAAACCCCTGCAATTCAAGTTAACTGAGATATTAAAAGCATAAAGTAACTGAATAAATGGCCTTTCTTTATCAATGAAACACAGACATTTCTGTCTGGAGCTATTTTTCTTTTCGGCTGTCATATATGAGAAATCACTATACTTAGAGCCGCTTTCTCAACACAATAAAGCACTCATTGTGAAAAGCCCATTCACCAATTCATGAGAGCAACATCAGGAGATTAAAGAACACTAAGCATAGCAGCCTTTGTCAATTTTCCATCAGCTTCAAGTATATTTGTGAGATTCTTCAAACAGGCATCCATAAAGCAATCTGCAGAATTCAGGATTATAAATGATCCTGAAGGACTTCACGAGCATCCAAATTCAGAGATGAATTACCTACTAACTACGCTTACCTGTTTGCCGCTAATGGAGTTTGCCATCTTCACAGAAGCATGCCAGACTGAACAATGACTTCTACATACAAAGAAAATAATATCTTTCATATACAAATTCCAGGCTGCATGCTAAACGGAACTAGGGATGTAAAGGGAAGCATTCCTTTCCAGCAGGCTTACTGGGATAACTGGTTTATCCCTGGCTAGAGCAGCCCCCTGCCTGCAGCGTGATGTGGCGGGTCCTGCCCAGTTTGGCTGGAGCAGCCTCCTACTTATGGCATTGTTCAGTGGGCCATCCCCAACTGAAGCAGCTCCCTGCCTGCAGCGCAGCAGGCTCATCGTGCCGCAGGCTGGGGGCTGCTCTAATGGCCCTTTACCTACGGCACAATGCAGCAGGTCAGTTAACCATATAGTTTAACTGGTTAACTTTTAAACGAACCTTTCCATAATAGTGCATATATCTTAAGTAACAAATTACATCTCAGATACAGACAGTTGCAAGGGACTCTAGACTTGGTATGCAACAACAGTCATCTGTGCCATGTACAAATGAAACAGAGATATCTTGAGGGCTCGCATCTACCACCCTTACTCCAAGAGTTGTCCTACTGACAATCATGATGAGTCTTCAGATAGTGGAATTACTCCCAGAGGGTATGTCTACACAACAGAGGTTTTTTTGGAAAAATGGCTCTTTTTCTGAGAAAACTTCAATTACGTCCACTCTGCAATCACGTTCTTTCGAAAGACAATCAAAAGAACAGAGGGATTTTTCCAACATTGGTAAACCTCTTTCTATGAGGAAGAAGCTGTTTTCCGAAAGAGCTTTCGGAAAAAGGCGTGTGTGGACAGAGAAGAGGGAGTTCTTTCAAAAGAATAGTGAAGAGGAAGAAGCACAGGTGCCCTGGTGGCCACTCCATCCATAGCAATCACAGCTTAAATGTGAGATAGTGTCCATTCATTGTGGACGCTATCTTTTGAAAAAGCAGATCACTTTTTCGATGTGCTTTTGATGTGTAGACGCTCTCTTTCAGAAGTAGTTTTTTTGGAAGATCTTTTCCGGACATGCTTCCTCTGAAAGAAGCCTGCAGCCTAGACATAGCCAGAAGAAGGTACTGCAAACAGTTTAGGGGAACTTGTTGCTCCTCGCATGCCAGGAAGAAGTAAAACTGATTATATATTTGCTCTGCAAATCTTCATGGAGAAGTAAACAAAAAAATTGCAATTGAACATATTCTTTGTGGACTTTGGAGCAGGCATATGATTGTATAGCAAGATAATTAGCGTTTATGAAAACAGGTGTGCTCCAAGACTATGTCCATTGTATCTGGGCTAGGTATGATGGTATGACTACTGTAGTCAAAACCAAATGAGCCTACACAAAGAACTTCCAGTAAATGTTGACCTGCACCAGGAGTCAGTATTTTTTGTTTATAGTGGTCTCAGATGTGATAAACGAGACTATACAAAAGGAGACACATTGGAATATCATGTTTGTTGATGGCTTGGTGGCATGCATGGAAGATTGAGTCCCTGCAGACCAGTTTTGAACACTGTCAGTTCTCCCTGATAAAAAGATGGTGATAAAGTTAAAAGCAAAATAAAATCACCATCATGAGGGCCTGAGTCTCTGGTACCTCATATCTAAAGAAGAGCTCTCTGTGGCTTAAAATATTCTCTCTGTCATCAACAGAATTTGTTCTAATACAAAGATAATTTTTCACCCATTTTGTCATAGAATCATAGAAGATTAGGGTTGGAAGAGACTTCATGAGATCATCTGGTCCAACTCCCTACACCAAGCAGGGCCAACCCCAACTAAATCAATTATTTTATAGCCTGTATTTATTTACACCTGTAAAAAGCGAGTGCAGAGTGGTCAGATAACATACTGAATCAGGAGAGGAGCATTTTATGGCATTTTGCACTCAGCTTGCACAGGAATGTGATGACACAAGATGGAAAACAGTGGAGAATAGATCAAAAGACTTTTACAAACTCATTTTTGGGGTTTGGTTAACCCGGAAATGTCCTTTCAATGGTATTTGTGAGCACTTAGATGCTTATTTCTATGGAAGCAATATTGCTGGTGTCCTCCATCTGAATATTTGTTAACAGCTTAAAATGATAAGGAAGTTTTGCATAAGTCAAAGTGGAAAACGCTACACCTAGCCTGTGAAATTTCTAGAACAGTATGAAAACTTAAAGAAGAGTGACAATCAAAGCCATTAAACAGTGGAGTGACAGCAGGTATTCAAGAGGTGGCCTACAGACAAAATGCAGCTTTCAACAGAATTCTAACATATCCTGCAGTGACATTCATATTCACTAGGTAGGTATGTCCTGCAGCGAGGTTTCCAAGTATGCAGTGTTCATCATGATCAGAAAACTTTGTTTGGGTACAGGTAGAACATAGCAAATCAAGGTAGTTTAGTTTCCATTGGCCACACCTGTGTATTAAAGATGAAGGTTGGTGAATCTACCCTGTTCTGTTCCAAGTACTGTACATGGAACTCCCAGACTTATCCTAAATTTCTAATGATACCATTAGCTGTTCAGATTCTGACCATCTTTTTTCTTCACTAGTTATCTATAATAGGCTATTTTGGCTCCTTCAGTAACACTGAGTGCAATAGTACTGGATCTGTAGAGGTGAATGCCACGAGGCACCAATCTTTTTGAATTCCTAATAGTTGGTGTAAATAAAAAACAAAAGGAAGAATTAATTTAATAATAGGAAGTTATTTCGTATGGAATTTACAGCATGTGAACTGTTTTGCCAGCAATTTATATAATATCAGTGTTGCTGTTTCGATTTCTTATTTTACAGCACTCATTTAAGTCTAAAAATGCTTGGCTTAAAAGAGTATATTCCCTTTCTGGAAAAAAGATAGCTTGAATTGCACTGAGAATAATTTTGTATGCTATGCGAGGACATGAAAGTCTCTGAACATTTATTAAAGAAAGGATGCAAAACAAATCTTTCTGTCAGGAATTTTATATTGTCTGGTGTTTGATCAGTAGGCTGGACATTTCCCAAATTAGAAGGCATTTTGAAACCATTTTTTGAACATTTCACCTTTCACTAAGGGTTACTGGTTGCACAACCCAGAATTATTAATGGCCTAATCTTCTACCCAGCTTCTGTTCACTTCCATATGCAGTATGGTAAGGAAGTAGTCACTATTACACAAGTAACTCTCAGAAGGCATTTAAAACAGCGAGCAATCCATAAAATAATCTCAGGGTGCTAACAAAGGTATTTGTTGCTGCTTTCCTGCATATTTTTTGAGATAGCTAAAATGTGAATTTCTCTCACACACCCCACACCAAGTCAGGAGTGGTAGCTGGGGAAAAGTTAATCAACTGAGCATGTTATAGTAAGTCCCTTAACCTATACAACTTCTTTGAAAATGTCACTCGTGCATATTAAACTTATGTTTATTTTAGTTGTGAGAGGCTATATTTTTAGATTACTTCACATTGCCTCTGTGCAGTAGTAGTGGATACTAGGGAGATAAAATCCTGTTTAATTGTTTAATCGGTTAAATGTGATGTTTGACTGGTTAACCGATGAAAGAATGCACATGTGGTTGGGGGGCTGTTCCAGCCCTCATGGGCTGGACTGACCCCCACACTCCAAGGCTGGGCTGGAGCACAACTATAAAGACTAGCAATTTACTGAAAAAACCCTATTAGATTATCTCAATCACATGAATCTAGGATCTGGGGATTTCAGAATAATAGATATCATAACACTTGCAGTTAAATTATAAGATTGGCAAAACTATGTAATCTTTGCCTTGTTGTAGCCAAAGTCCAGACCCAAAATAAGAAGGTCTGAAGTGGCTATCCCCAGGAAATTACATATTGAATTCCAGCACAATTTTTTCTTGGCTTGTTTTTAAAAGATGCTTGATCATTTCTTTCCTAACACAAGTTTCTATTTAACTTACCAATATATTCATTTTCTCCCCCCCCCCATTGTGTAAAATCTTTATACTTCAGCATTACTCAGATGATGCATACACTCCATCTGATTTTCAAAGCTGTGCAAATCAATATCTAAAACTTGCTCTTACGATCCCAGAGCCCAATTGTAAATTCTCTGTATAGACAGAGTTGTTGGTGCACATTTTGTTTTCTCCTTCTTGCTCTTCTTTCCTCTTTTTAAAAATATCTCATCAATAGTTGCAGGAAGTATAAGACTTACTATATAACTGAGACTTCTATCTCTTTCCGGTGCAAGATACTGGCACAGAGCCATTCTATTTGCTCTGGTGGGTTAAATCTGTTATTTTGTTACTGAAGTGCAACAAAAGTCACCAGGGAAAAACAAATGATCTACCTAGGCAGCTTTTCAAGATAAAAATATATTGTGCTGTTTTACATTTCAAAAGTACTAATGCCATTAGGATAGGACCAGTCTAATTAGCTGCCTGGATTCAGTAGGGCATAGTCTGATTTACTGTAGTGATAACAATGATTTGGACTGATTGCTTTGCTTCCCATTCCTTTTTGGGTTTGCATTCTAATCTGAGATGTGTTTCCAGAGGTGCAGGATGGACTAATAAGCATTTTTCCTTCTTGGGTGAAACACTGTTCATCCCTAAAGGGAGAAATTTCTTCCATCTAGGAATATATTTTATCTGACTAGGATTTTGGAACAATCAAAACAGGGACAGAGCAGAGAATTCATCCCAGGTTTTATGCTGGAACTTTATTCAGTGCTGTGTGGATATTCTCACAGCACAGACCTGATCAACAGATAAACAAAAATAAAATTCTTCAATAAAAACCTTAAAATTCTGTGTTTTTCTGTAATTAAAATGAAACTCTGAAATTCACTTTTCCTATTCACAGTATGTAGGTATCAGTTAAACACAATGCATTACTGACTATTGATCTGCTTACAATTTTTAAACAAGTTGAAAGCTTACCCGTGCCATCAATCATTATAATAAAATAAAATAAATGAATTGTCATTTGTATTTGTCTGCCTTTGAATGTAATCTGCAATCTTGCTACCTAGAGTACTGAATAGCACATTACTGTCAATATGAAATGTGTCCTCAAACTCAGTGATACAGTCTTAGGAGTGATTTTTAAAGTTTTTGGCATCATTTCATAACATTAATTACTCCTATCTGGATTAATTTCTGGTGCATTAAAACACAAACCCCTATATGCTGTTGAATAACCTTTATACACCAGAAGCAGTGTACTGGAGTATTTTTGGCAATGCAAATTTAAACATTCAGATATTCACCACAGGAGAGGAAGGTTGTGCACACTGAATAAGTGACACTGGTACTTTCAGTAAAACGTATTTAATAGTTAATATATATATTTTTCACAAAATGTAAAAACTATAGATTCTATCTGAACATGCATATTCCAAGTTTTTTCTGTGGAAATGGATTTCTAGGATTCCTTGTGATCAATAAAGCTTGTAGTTTGTCCTGTGGTATCAACTTTTAGTGTTCCAAATTAATCACCTCAAATAAATGTTTTCTAATTTCTATACAAAAGTTTGATACAACAATGACAATCTCTTTAAACACTTCCCTATAAACCTAAAAATATGAGGAAGGGACTAGAACAATACATTTTAACTATTTTCCCCATTGCTAGTATTGTCTACTGGGTAGCTAGACACTGAGTGGAAAGAGTGGATTATGTTTTTATTTGAAGCAATGTGCTGGACAAAAGATGAGCTTTCAAAGGTAAATTAGCTTCCCAGAAAATCTGTGGAGGAGAGGTGGGGAAGGTGTGCAACTGTGGATTAGGCATGAAATCAGCCTTTTGAAGCTTTGCCCTTCAAAGGGGAAGGGGAACATTTATAATCTTACTACCTGTTACATGAGGACAAGATAAGAGGCCCAAACTATATAAAAGCATGATCCTCAGATTCATACGTGTTCTGCTTCTGAGCAAAAGTCTTATGCACTTGCAAACACAGAAAAACCCTTTGTGGGGGGTAACAGGACTGACTCCTCCCAGAGCTCTTATCAGAATAGGGGTGATCTCTGGTAAACCTCTTAGCAAGTAAATAGTTAGTTTGTTTTTGTTGGAGCAGGGGGTTGTTTTCTCTGTAATGCTTTCACCTTGAGAATAAATTAGTTTGCTTAGGAAAAGATATGGCTACCTTTATATCTATAGGCAGTTACCCTATTTATAGCCTCTAAGGAGAAAGAAAAGCAGGCCTGTTTAAGCAGTCTGACTTACTGTAGAACTTTCAGAGCATGTGTCATCAGCTGAATCGAGTAATAATTAGAATATAGTGTAATATCTCCTTTATGTTTGAAAATGTGCACCATGAAGCTTTTACACCTTTTATTAAATATTTTCTTCTTTCTTATGAATATAATTGAATAGACCTGTAAACTACATGTCTCCTTGCTTTCAATTACTTCAGCCCATCCTCCAGTACTACTTTTGGCCCATCTTTCTTTCTTCATTTTCCTATACGCCTCTCAAGCCTCTTCCCCCTGCAGGTCATCTTTCATGCCATAGTTTGACTTACGAGATTTTAGTGCCTTTTTTAGGTTCTCTTCATTCACTCCAGAATTTATTGATTAATTCACTATTTGTTTGCAGTATATCATGTTCATTTCTAATATACACAAGCTGGTTCACATCCCTCCTCATTTTCTCTCTTGCCTTAACGAGTTTTCAGATGGTATTTTCTCCACCATATTCTTCTAGCCAGTAATATAGTTTGTGTCAGGTCAAAATTTTAGCTGTCACAACTCTGCCTTTAGTGATCTTTTTTGCCTCCATATACACCATCTTATCACTCTTCAAGCCACTGGTCTTCTATTTTTACATTTATATATTACCTCTCTCTCAGATTTTTGCATTCCTAAATTTCCACAATTTAGGCCTGACCAGGACTGTGTTGGTTCACAATGCATTAGCTGGGCATCACTACACAATTAATTGTTCATGATCTATTGCTGCTTCTTGTCAAAAATCAATTTGGGACTTGTGCCTAGTCCTGGCATTCTTTAGGACATGGTTTTCTCTCTTCTGAAAAGTGTTTTAGCAATAACCATGTCTAGTCCCAGACAAGTAAGTCTGTATGGCCATTTTCTCCTGGGATTTCTCATTCAAATGCTCTGGCCCCCGTGAACTATTTCATATTTATAACGTGTGCAGTTAGATCTGCTTGACAATTATCTTCTCATTGGGTGGTATGTTTCTACAAAGGCATAATAATTGATCCCAAACCAACTCTTTATCTTTTTATCCTCTCCTAACTGTTGTGCATGCCTACTTACTATATGGACAGCTATGTCTTCCCCGCTCAGTTTAATACTCATCAGTTAGTCTGACATTATGGGTGTGTCTAGACTACATGGCTCCGTCAATTGAGCCATGTAGATTAGGCAGGACTGCAAAGGAAAATTAAGCCACGATTTAAATAATCGCCACTTCATTTAAATAAAAATGGCCACCGCGCTGTGCCGATCAGCTGATTGTCAGCACAGCGCGGCAGTCTAGACGGGGATCTGCGGCCCCCAGAACCCTTCATCGGCAGATCCTTTATGCCTCATGAAACAAGGAGTAACGGTAGTTCGGACTAGGAAGCCTAGTCCGAACTACCTAGTCCATGCCGCGTGTAGCCGCGCGGCACGGAGTCCGCACTAGCGGACATTTAAAAATGGCGGTGCCCGGCGAGATGCAAATGAAACCCGGGAAATTCAAATCCCGGGCTTCATTTGCAACTCCGGTTGCCTACATTACCACCCTAGTTCGAACTAGGGTGGTAGTGTAGACATACCCTAAGTTATCAGTTCACATCTGACTGAGGCAGACAAGCACGTAGGTAAAATTATTTCAACCATTCAGAGAAGCAGTACTGGCTTATATGCAACAGCCACAAATCTGGAGCTGTTATGAGGTCAGATACTTACATGGGTACATGCATATAAGTGGTGATTCTTGGATTGCATTCTGGGAATCCTGTTCCTTGCAGGAAAATTGCTTACGTTTAATAAAACAACCTGCCCATTAAAATAAATGAAAATGTCAAGTGACTTATCCTTATTTTTTGTTGTTAAAATATTTGGAGATGAGAGAGGGCAAGAGAGTCTTCAGCTTTCACACTGGCCCTTATTCAGCAATGCATTTAAACGCATGCCTATCTTTAAGCCCACATTTAAATCCTTTGCTAAATAGGACTGGGATTACTCACATTTAAAATAAAGCATGCACTCAAGTGACTACAGTGACAGTTACCTAGAAGAGTACCAATCTCAGAGGTGCTACAGAAAGCGTCTCAATGGGACAACCACACAGACCTCATTAAGAATGCATTTTAGATCAAGGATTGCAAAATGCTCACAAAACGTCCTGTTATCTTGTGTGATTTTTCTCTTTTTTTGTTAGTTGGGTCTGGGTCAGTTTGAACTTGGCTCTTGATTCTCTGATAAGAACCACACTTTGTCCTGTTTCTCCATGCACTGATTTACATTTTCACATGCTGAGCCACCTGTTTATTGTTATACTCTCCCTAGAATCCCTTAGCTGCACTGACAACTTTGTTCATAATAGAGAAGGGAAGAAACCCACCAGCAGAACTAACAAATACAAATCCTGTGAAGTTTTCTAGGAGAAATTAGTGACTGCTTAAGCTTTGACTCTCCTCTTCCTCTCATAAGCATCCAAAAATAAGACCTAGATAGAAAAATAAGTTTATTCCTTGTGGGTCTTGATATAATTTTCACCTACTTCTTTCTTTATGGTCCCACACTCATGATTTCAGCTACTAAATTTGAAACAACTTTATATATTTTCTTTCCCAATACCCTGCCCCCACAAAAAGGAGTTTTTAGTCAACCAGGAAAATGAATAGCGGATAGCCCTTGGAATCTCCTCCTATATCTGCTTCACAAAGCAAGGAAGAACTTCCACCTCATAGCCTATACTACACTGCGTTTTATTTGGAAACAACAGAAAGAGTATCAATGAAGTAGCACAAAATGAAGGGGTCCTCTTACTTATCCAAGTTAGTCCTAGGAAGAAGGTTACCCCTAGGTTCCAATGAGCTGTCTCTTAGAGTACATCTGCACAGCAACTAGGATCGTGCTGTTGTCAGGTCACTGATTTACTGCCGTGGGGTCTGGACAGTTCTCTGGCTCCATCGATGATGATAACCAGAAGGCTGCTTAAGTGTATGCTCAATGATGTGGGCCCAATTATCACAGCAGACCCCAGGAGAGCCCCCAAAGGCCACAAATAAGATAAGGGTTGAAGGTGCCCAGCCAGGTTTATTGTTTAACCAAGTACAATAATAGTGGTCAGTAGACTCTACCGAATCACTATATTATGCACCCATGACAATGGACTCAGCTCAACTAGTGGGAAACTCCTACTGGCTGGCCCCCAGCTGGCCAAAGACTGTCCCCTCACCAAAACACCACTTTTTATACAGGCACAAACAAGTTACACGTCACTCCTGACATGTCAGGTTGCCACCCTCTGACGCTGTTGCTACTTCGATACCACCTATCACCCCACACTTCATGATCTGATTAGATCAGCTCTATCCATCATACTCTCATTTTAGACCCTTTCCTGAACCTGAGTCTGTACCTGTGGGGAGTGTGTGGGTACCAAGGTCTTTTTTAATGAGTTGGTTTTACCGTGTGCTTTCAAGTTATGCCCAGTACCAATTACTGTTTTACAGTGGGTACCTAGCACCAATTACTATTCTACACTTGGGCCTATTACCAATTAGTGTTTTGCTTTCAGCCCTGTTCCTACCAAGTCCTGTGAGCAGGGGCCTGTCTCTTGCTCACAGCTGAGCTTTGCTTTAAGTTAGCCATGTTTTGTCCACTGTTAGCTAGGCTTCAGGGCTGAGACCAGGCCTGTGCTACATGGGCTTTTGTTTTAGGCCCTCATATTACTATACATGCCTCCTAGCAGGGTTAGACAAACACATGCTAGCTGTTCTCAAGTTAACATGCTAAAAACAGCAGTATGGATGTGATGGCTATCCACCTACCTACATACGCAGAAGTTTGGGCAGATTCATACTCTGCCAGCTGGCCCAAGGAACTGCCTGTGCCACTGCAGCCATATGGCTATTTTCAGTACACTAGCTTGAGCAAAGCTAGCATGTGTGTTTACCCATACTGGGAAGCACATACCTTAGAGGTCATCTCTCTCTTTGCCTGATAACATAGCCATTAAATTTAGTTGGGGCCCTCAAGCTAAACAGTGGCCAGAATTAAATACAAAGGAGCTACTGGCAAACCACTCTCAATGAAAAGAGCTCAAATCGGGAATTCACTCAAACCACAGCTCTATGAGACAGTGGACTTTCAAGGCCTGCCTGTTTTCAGAAGAGGATGGAACATTATTTGGTCAGGGTATGTCTACACTACCCCGCTAATTCGAACTAGCTGGGTAATGTAGGCATACCGCAATTGCAAATGAAGCCCGGGATTTGAATTTCCCGGGCTTCATTTGCATAAGCCGGGCGCCGCCATTTTTAAATCCCGGCTGGTTCGAACCCCGTGCCGCGCGGCTACACGCGGCACGAACCCGGCTTCCTAGTTCGAACTACCTAGTTTGTGCCGCGTGTAGCCGCGCGGCACGGGGTTCGAACCAGCCGGGATTTAAAAATGGCAGCGCCCGGCTTATGCAAATGAAGCCCGGGAAATTCAAATCCCGGGCTTCATTTGCAATTGCGGTATGCCTACATTACCCTGCTAGTTCGAATTAGCGGGGTAGTGTAGACATACCCTCAGTGATTTGTAGCCTGCAAGTTGGAAAGATACATTTTAAATGCCTAATAAATAAATAAATAAATAGATGCTTAGCAAATGAGGATATGTTCCAGTAATGAAGGATCTTGATGAGATGTTTTGGAAAATATTACTGATTCAGGCAACATATTTTTCCATTTTCACTAGGAGAGAGGCAAGGTTTATTTTGCAAATTTCATTTATAGATAAAACAAAGGTTCACAGGGGTGATTTATGACTTATTCATCACACTTCCAGTCAGATCCAACTTCATTTTAGTGTGCTGTGTGTTCAAATCCAGTTTTGTCTTTCACTTTTCAAGAAACTGTGCACACCCTTCTCATATCAAGAGATGATGATATAGGGACCAGTTAACATAAGGGCTTGCAACAGAAAGCAACAAATCTCCAGGAGTCCAGGGGTTATAAGAAAGAAAATATAAAGGCTGATTTAATGAAGAACTGCAACAGTTTAAAATAGGAAAATACTTTTTCGTAAACTGAGGTTTAAACATCTAATTAGTTCTCTTGAAAAATTAAATTTAATTTCAGCTGAAACAACATTTGCTTTGCAGCTGAACAGTCAAACTTGCAAAAACTGTGACCTCTGCACGGTTGCCTTTTTAATAATTGTAACCGTTCTAATTACAATAGAACCTCACTAATTCACAGCCATGACAGGGAGAATCATTGCAAGTTACAGAGTTCTGCAAATTAGCAAATGAACAATAAAAGCCCATGGTTAATGCATCATAAAATGTCCTATGCTATAGTTTATAACGTAGGTAATTATTTATAAAAATAAAGTAGTCTTTGTCTAACCACTCGTTTTAGTGCATTGCTATTCTGCATTTTGCTGAGAGGTACAAAATGTGTGCTAATTAGCATGTGCAGATTAAATTGTGAAGATGAGCACAGTACAGATGAGCGGTTCCACAGTATTTGATTGCCTTTTGACAATATACCGTGATACATATTCTTTACACAAAACCTGGCGGCAGTCTATATTTTGAAACTCAATAGGGATTTTTAGGGAGAAATCCTGCCCCCAAGTCCATTGGCAAGTGAGGTCCTAACTATAACAGATTCACAACAGTGAGAACAAGCTGCACACCCACTTCACCATCATACTCCTTCAGATCACGAGGGCTCCCTCCCCACCATAGGAGGAACTGAGTAACAGTGAACGGCATGTGAATTCACAACTACACAATCGAAACACCATTGTGGAGTACCAGTGTTGCTCCAGCTCTTAACTGATCCAGGACCCCTAACAGCAACCTACACCACTTCCCCATCCATTCTGAAAGAATTGTATCCTCCCAATCCTCCACAGACACCTCTTTCAAGGCTTGTTTAGAGTTTTCTCAAGAATATGAGCTTTAGTGCCTAGAGCTGGGTGTTCAGAGCTTATCTGTGCAGGGGGCTTAGTCTGGACTAACTGGAGTTATTCTGGTCTGAAAACACCTGTTTATGTTAGGGATGTAATAGTGTAGTTGGTCAACCGATAAGCAAAAGCTTTTAGGTTAATGCTATAAATTACACACATTTCTGCCCCCCCCCCAGTAAATTTTTTAGCAGCCCAGCTCAGTCCTGGTTGAACCAGGTCCGGGACCTACCCCCACTGCAGCTCTGCATTTAAAGTGTATTAGGAGCCAAGCAGGCAGGGTGACAGACAGCCAGTCCAGGAGGGGAGCCGGTTTTTAAACTGGCTCCCCTCTCGGACTGGCTCTCACCTGGCAACAGAGTGGCAGGGGGCCCCCCAGGAGTGGGGTCAGAGCGCACTGGCTGCCAGCCCGGCCCCAGGGACTATAGAATAGTTGACTAACCGATAAGAATTCATGAGGTTAATTGATTATTCAGTTAACCAATATTTAACATCCCTAATGTACGCCTGACACTATTCTTCGGCATGTATTAACTCTATGTTTATAGCGAACTCAGAATTCTCTTTCAAAATGTACCAATTCTAACGCCAATTGAGTTACTGAAGTCTACTGTTCAGTGCATATATATATGGCGGTATACTTGAATCCAGGTTAAACAGGTCAACTCTGTTGGTGTGCCAGTTTTTCAACAGCATGCATGGAGGGTGTGGCTGTCTGATTAACCTGACTCAAGAACAGTAGAGGACACACAAATGAACAAACAGGTCAATAACGAATGCCTGCAAAGTAGTGCGGGACTGCTAAATTAATTAGACCCGCTAAATCAGTGGTCCCCAACCTATAGAGGCTCCCGGGTGCCTGGGGGCAGGGCCACTCATGCGCCGGGCACCCGGGGGGTGGGGCCACGCGTCCTGGGGCACGCCAGGGGCGGGGATGCCCTTGCACCCAGCGCCAGCATGTGCCCCAGGGCCGGGGCCTGGGCCGCCCGAGCGCCATGTGCCCTGGGGCTGGGGCTGGGGCCGCCAGAGCACCGCGGTGCACCCGTGGGCACCGCATTGGGGACCACTGCGCTAAATTGAACATCAGAAGAGCTATCTCTGGCACGGCAAATGAAAATGTGGCCTAAGTGTTGCATGACAAGTATCAGAGGGTAGCCTTGTTAGTCTGTATCTGCAAAAACAATGAACAGTCCTGTGGCACCTTAAAGACTAACAGATTTATTTGGGCATCAGCTTTCATGGGCAAAAGTCTGCTGGCATCTGATGAAGTGGGATTTTTGCCCATGAAATCTTATGCCCAAATAAATCTGTTAGTCTTTAAGGTGCCCCAGGACTGTTCATTGTTTTTGCAGATACAGACTAACATGGCTACCCCTCCGATACTTCTCACAGCAACAGTAAGGGGATACTGACAGAAATCCAAGGACTCACAACTTTTAGTTTTCACTCCATTGCTTGAACCAATTGTAAAATATTCCTCACGTACATTGAGCAGCAGATGTAATAGCCTTATTTCCCCAATTTTACTAAATTACCAATTGTGTTCCTACTTGGGTAATAACAGTATTTACAGTGTTTGCTGCAAGCTGTATAATCAAGTTTTGACTCATGGTATTTTCTTGACTGCATACCTATCCTGTTATGTTGCTAACAATCTACACACTTAGGAGAATTTAACTTTATTTCAGGGTTACCTAACCACATTATATGATCAATCCATTTATTTCAACTTTAATACAGTACACATACAGGAGGTATGTGGCTATCAAAATATCATGGGGAATGAACATTGTTCCAGAATGGTTTGTGTATTAAAAGATTACTTGAGAAAGTAGCATAAAACTCACCATCATGACCCTATATTATTCCCAACTGATGGGTGAGAAATGAAAGCTTAATGCAGAGCTTCTTACCCCCTCTCTACTTTAACATGATGTTGACAGAAAATTTTGAAACTTGTGAAATGGAAGATTAAGTTCAACTACTTCAGCAGTATATAGCACAAGACTGAATTTCGGCTTTAAGAATTCTTTACTCGCATCTCCTAAAATAATACCAAGGAGCAAAGAAATAACAACCCAGTAACATGCACTGGTGTTTAATTTTATTAACAGAATGCATGACATTGGGCAACAGAATGCAGATTTAAAAGGAATCTAAAAATTCAGAGAAGAAAAAGGAAAGATAATGAAAAAAAGCTTAAGATGACATGATATCAAGGTAATAAAAATACACAACAGTACTGACTAGTGCAACTGATTAAAACGTCTTCTACTGTTTTGACACACATTCTGCGCAAAGTAAACAGATGAAATACACTGTTATCCACCTTGACTTTCAAAAACTAGATCTCAAATAAAAGTAATTTCTAGTCCTCCAAACCACTTCAGTAAAGAATGTGAAAATGATCATGTGGGACTAGTCAGTATCTCTTCATAAACCTCTAATTTTGTTTTAAACACACAAGTTAATTTAAACCTAACCCATCATGGTTACACAGGTTGAACCTCTAAAATCCAGGACTCTCTGGTCCGGCAACATCTGTGGGCCAGCAGGGCAACAGGTATTGCTGAACCAACAAGACCCGGCTGGCCAGGTTCAGAAGCGCAGCCCGGGCCAAGCTATCAGTAGCAAGCGCAGACCCAGTGGGACTGTGTGACGGGGTGGACAGGCCCCGCACTGATGGACAGGGGGTAGCCCAGGCCCAACTGGCGGAGGAAGCCCCGCCCCTCCAGCCCTGCTGGGCATGCTCCCAGCAGCGGCCGGGTATAAAAGCAGAGGGAGCCGTGCAGCCAGGGGGACGGCAGGAGGAGGGAGTAGACCAGGCCGGGCCAGTGTTTCTGCAGCAGCTGAGACCAGAGTCGCTGCCCGTGCCTGACCCGGAGGCAGAGCCAGCAGCCGCTGACCCAGGGCGGGAGGAGCGCGCCCGCAGCCCCGGCAGGTACCGACTCGGAGGCGACTGGGCCCCAGGGGAACCAGGGCGCGGTAGGGAGCAGCCCAGGGCAAAGGACCAATAGCGCGGCTCGGTGTGTATCGGCCGGATCCCCCGCCGAGCGGGCAGGAGCCATAGGCCCTGCCTAAAGGGCCCTGGGCTGGGACCCGGTGGAGAGGGAGGGCCCAGGTCCCTCTACCACCCGTTTTCCCTTCCCTGGATAAACAAACCCCGGGCCAGGAGAGGCTTCTCGGAGCAGCTAGGCCTCTAATGCCGTATGTACCCTGGTAGGGGGGCATGGACTTTACAGTGAGACTGGTAAGGTCGTATTTACCCTGATAGAGGGACCTGGACTTTTGTGTTGGGACTACTAGGGTTGTATTCACCCTGAGAGAGCGGGCAACGGGCCCGTAAGGGAGGGGGCACACCCCACGCCAGGGGCGTACCCCGTGACAGGCTGGCGCAGTGGAGAGCCCAGTTCTGGCCAGACTGGCACAGCAGAGCGCACAGCCTTGGCCAGGCCTGGAAGCAGAGGGGCCGACCCCGAACCAGGGCTGTCATGGTTGGGGGCTGTAGGCAGCGGGGCTGCTCCCTGCCGGGCCAGGAGCAGAGCCCAGTAGTCAGGGCTGGCACCTGGGAGCAGGGCTAACAGCTGGTTGGGGAGCCTTTATCTCCCCTGGTCCAGACAACTCCATAGTTCAGGACCACTCAGGTCCTGAAGGTGCTGGACTAGGGAGGTCCCACCTGTATATCTTTTCCATAAATGATGTTTTTTTACTCTATAGAATCAGCATGGTTTATCTGAAGCAAAAACTGGTAGAGAATATTATTTACTATAAAGAAAAACAAAACAACATAAAAAACACCAAACCACCCAACACGTTTCCATTGGGGATCTGGCATTTGTGCAAGGAAAAACTTCTTTGCTTATGTTTGCATAAGGTTAAATTCTAATGCTACAGAAATGCCTTTAAAGAGACAGAAAACAGAAACATATAAAGGAAATGAGAACATAACATCACTATTGTATTTCCCATAAACCTTGAGGTCCTACCCAATCCTTACCAGCAACCAAGCCAAAAATAAAGAGTGAACAACAAAACCTTTAGCACCTCATTGCAAAACACAATACTTGAATTGGGGTCATTCAAATAACTATGCACAATACAGGCAAGCATGCTGTAGGGTACTGAAAGATAACACAGGAACTCAGAAAAATCATTCTTACTCTGTCAACAGCTGATACAGCTTCTGATAACCCCGCTCCAAGGCCAAACTCACAGGCGTAGCCCCTTCCTTGTTGTGGATGCAAAGAGCTCCTCTTCCACCTGGCTGCTGTAGCAGAAACCATGTCAATCTCAGCAGGCCCAGCCTCACTGCAAAATGCATCAATGTCTCCCGGGGGCTACTCTCTGTGAAGAAAGAAAAAGAAAAAGAAACATGTAGACTATAAAAACCACTTCCCCACATCCCGGCTACTGGAGTTGAGCCATCCTCACACAAAATACAGTACAATGGTTGGCACATATCTAGTGGTTGCTCAGAGCCAGAAAGCTAGGCAACATAAACACTGAAGCACCTGGAAAAACATATGCAAAGGATGGCTTGTTCGAATCCCGACGCAGCTGGCACTTCAGAAGAAGGGGATCACCACACTGACTTTAAGAGTGCTCAGACCTATCAGGATCAGGCCTACTGCAGAAACCCAATGAAAAAAGGAGTAGTCCTAAAAAGGCTTGATATTTAAAGTATTAACTACCTATAAACAGAGGTCAGTAAATTCTAGTTGGCTATGTCTGTCTGCACGTGCTGGTACTTTTCTCATACATAATACTGAATCGAGATTTTGGCAAAGTCAAATTTGGTGTTTAAAGACATATTCCTCACTGGACACAGGAAAAATGCTACACTGCAGGCATAAATCTGGAGCAGCTATAAAAAAAGAGCAGCCTACACTTTCTCAAAGAAAGTAAAAAGTGAGGACTTTCTTAAAGCAGCTTTACCATGCACATCTCAGCGGATACAGAATTAGTCAGAAGTTGTATAATTCTAAGTAGGAGCATTTGTTAGCTGAGCATTCTCCTCCCCTTTTACATTTAAACATCTATGGTCTTATTAAGTTGATTAAAATATCACTGGGCCTAAGCTTTCATCTACGAAAAATAAACTTATTTTTTCCTCATTCAAATAGCTGAAGTCCTAAAAGAACCTTGCTCTGAACAGCAATAGTTAGAAATGAGCTCCAGATGCACTGCTGAAATATAGTATATGGAGATCAAAGCTTTGGGGTTTCTGTACCCAGAACATGGACATTTGCATTTTTAAATCTGCAAGAAGATATACAAAAACCTAAAGATTCAGTTTTACAAATTAATAAAGAGTTTCAGCATTGACTGGTGTAGCTTTAAAAGGCAACCTTTCCACTATTGTAAACCAAATGAGTAAATAGATTCAGTTAAATATTCTGAATATTATAACAATTTATAGGCTTATTAATTTGGTCAACAGCCAAACCAATAAAATCACATTATAATTTTCAGAGGGACAGCAATGTTAGTCTACCTGAAAAAACTTAAAATAACGAATAGTCTTGCAGCACCTTAGAGACTAACAAAATTTGTAAATGGTATCATGAGCTTTCATGGCCACAGCCCACTTCTTCAGATGAAGCGCACTATAATGTGAGTGCAAAATACTTCTACGATTTAATCAGGTAATTTCTCAAGCACATTCTCAAACAGTACAAACTGCTAGCTCCTTTGCTCAGCTGGGATTTAAGGGATATCATTAAGGCCTTTAGTCAAAAAACAAGAACGAAACAGTGATGTCTCTCCTTTTTGCCATGTAGCTTTTGCTGAGCTTCTTAGCTGGCTCAGCTCCTGCAGAGCCTAATTTGTATTCAAGAATCAAAAGCTTCCTGACAGTCTCTACCATACAACTCCAAATTAGGGCTTAGACAACTTGCTTCCCCCACCCCACCAACACACAAACACACACCACTCCAATCCCAGCCTCCTCCTGATGGAAGAAAACATGATATATGTGAGCACGTGATGCTGCTATACAAGGTTCTGACTGGTTACAGAGAAAGGATATTCTTCAGACATTTGAAGCCTGTGAAAGTGCAAAGAGAGGAACGTTCTATAGCATGGTACTTTACAGATGAATGAGGAGACAATGTACCTAATCAGAGGACATTAAATAAGAAATAAAAAAGATGGTCAACTATGAGAGAAGCAAAATGGGGGCTGAGAAGACACTAAAAAAGTTGCTGTGGGAGGAACTCTTCCAGATTGGAAAACAGCAGATTCCAAAAAGATTTTCCTAGGAACTTGTCTACACATAAACATTGTACCATTTTATCTGTATTAGTACAGTTAAAGTAATATGACTCTCCTACCATGGATATAGTTGCACAAATCCAAGATCTTTTGTTTCCTGTTTTTGCATACTACCTTTACATGCAAGGATTCATATATGTTACACTAATGCCTCTGAATACCCGTCTACTGATTGGTGACCACTGTTTTACACTAATGCCTCTGAGTACCAATGTGAGAGAGTGCAGTCTTCTACGAGAAGAGACGGCACTTGCTGTGTAGAGCACATTAAATGTAAAAACTCGCCACCCAGCCAGGATCTGACTACCGTGTGAACTGGCATCAAGCCATCCTAAAAGAGACAAGCACGAATGATGGCAGCCAAGAGACAAAGTCCAGTACATGCAACAACTGGTAGTGCTCAGGGCAAGAGTCTTAGATGAACAAATTTCCAGCAACAGACGGTGCAGAACTCATGGCTAGTGTTAAAAGGGATGCGCCATCTGTGAACTGGATTAACTTTCCAAAATAAAAATGCATCTGTCACTCTGATGGCTGCTCAAAGCAAGTTTACACACTGCTTGCATCAGGCCTTGTGAGGAATGTGGGAAAAATGAGGAAGGCAAAGGAATTAAGTTATTTCAATTTTATTTATTTATTTATTGCCTATCAACAGGGGAATCGGGGCATTGGACTTAAGAAATTCAGGCAGAGGTTTGCTTGAAAAGATTGGCACAGAGAAGAATGCCCATCCCAAGCATGGAAAGCATAGAAATTACGTAACCATTAGCGGGGATTAGCTGTAGCTGTTCATCATAAATGGCTGAAAGTGGAAATTTAGCAGGGGTCTGCAGAATCACCAGGCAGCCCTTAAAGTGGTAACACAAAGCCCTTTCCAATTAGAGAATTAGAGAAAAAAAGTACATGTAATACTGGGGAAGTTAAGGCTATTTTGTTCTTTCTATGTCTCCTTATAATAGGCAAGGCTTAAAACATATGATTAGTGCCCCATAATGAAAGAGTACTCTAATCCAGCTGGCTAGGAATGCACGATTTTTAGAGCATGGTTTTTTGGATAGGTTTTGTTTTGTTTTTTTGGTTTGAGTTTTTTCCCCCCTTTTGTTTTGTTTTTTGTGGCAGTCAAAGCAGATAAATAAGCAGGCAGTTTAGCTGGGTAACTTAAGGATCAACTTTCAATTGAAAAATGTCAAACTCACTTTGTTAACTGACAGGAATAAGGTTTAAGGTGCTTTTAAGCCAAAAGAAACAGCCTCCTAGGAAAAAAACTTCAGTATGACTGAATTGAGAACATACAGTGTTCCCTGAACCAGGGGCTTCATTTTAATGAACTTGAATGACAAAAAAAACATGCTTCCCATGAAGAGATACAGAGTTAGTGACTGTAGAAGTCCCACATGGAATCTGGCACCTGTCCCTTGCAGCCCTCCCTCTGTGAGAAACTGTCCTCTGTCTCACTTAACTCAATCCTCGCAAGTAAGTGGGGCAGGGAAGTAGAAACATGCCATATCACAGATCATGTGGCCATCTGGGACTTAACTAAACAGGCAACATTAGAAAAGGAGACTAAAGACAGAGGGACATTGTGCTTCAAAGCACTGAGATGAAACACCAACTCAACTGAAAATAATTGATTTGTGGACAATTCTTTAAAAAAATCTTATAAGCTGTGATTTTCAAAGCAGTGTCAGGGACTGAAATGCTGCAATTCCGGCTAATTTTAAAGGGAATCATTACTGGTTTTGATATCTCAGTCACAAAATCTCTTAGGGCATGTCTACACATCGAAGTTAATTCGAAATAACAGCCGTTATTTCGAATGAACTTTAATAGCATCTACACAGGCAAAGAGCTATTTTGAAATAAATTCGAAATAGTAGGACGCTTAATTTGAGTTTGGTAAACCTCATTCTATAAGGAGTAATACCAAACTTGAATTAGCTAATTCGAAATAAATGCTGAGTAGACACTTATTTCAAAATAGGGTGCCTCCAGCCTTCCCAGTGTGCCCTGGTGGCCACTCCAGCCTCAACCAAGAACACTCCACTCCCTCCCCCCTCCCCCGAGCCCTTAGAGGGGTAGACTCTGACCAGTGTCTGTGCCAGCTCCAAGCCTGCCAGCCCAGCGCCAGCAGTCACTGCCCTGACCCAGTGGCCCCAAATCATGAGCCAGCAAGCCACTGGCAGCCAGCCCTCCACCGCTCCCCAGGAGCAGTCTGCCAGCTCCCAGGAGCCTGCCAGGGCCTGGAGAAGGCAGGAGCCTTCCTGGTCCAGGGTGGAGATCAGGGTGGACCTTACTCAGGTTTGGGGGGGGGATGCCCCCAAAATCTATGATCTCCGTACGAGACGGAGGAACGCGGCCATCTATGGCAGGATAGCTGCCAGCCTGGCCACCAAAGGCCATACGCGATCCAAGGGGCAGGTTCGCATGAAAATCAAGGTGGTCTGGCGAGACCCCCAACCCTGAGCCCTGAGCTTCCCTTCCCTTCCCTTCCCTCTTCTTCCCCTTGCTTCCCCCTTCCAGCTCCCTCATACCAAGTTTCCCCCTCCCCAATCCCACCCTCTCTCCTCCCCTCTCCCGCCCCCATTCCCCAGTCTCACCATAGTTATATCCCCCCCCCCCCCCCCCCGCAGTTTTGTTAAAGAGAGTTTGTGTTCATGAAAATACATGTATTTTATTTGACATCAGGAAGCGGGGTTGCGGGAGGGGTAAGTGGAAGGACGTGAGAGAGGAATGAGGCACAAGCCTCCAGTGGGGCAGACCAGGGAGGCTCTGAGTGCTCCTCAGGGTGGAAGTTCTCCTTCATGGCCTCCTGGATACTGACAGCCCCCCGATAGACCAGACTCGCAGCAACACGTTCATGAGAAGCAGAGTGCCTGGGGCAGCTCTGGCTGCATGTTGCAGAGTGCTGTGGTGTCCCGAGTGAGGGCAACCAGAGCACTCTGAGACACAAATGCTTTGATGTCCCTCAGCGAGGCAGGCAGGCAAGCAAGGACACCTGGGAACCAGCCCCCCCCCGTGTGTGTGTGTGTGAGTGTGAGTGTGAGTGTGAGAGAGAGAGAGAGAGAGAGCGCGCGCGCCTCAGGCAACAGCCACACAAAAGACACTCCTGACCTGATGCCCTACCCCTGACCTGGTCCCAGCTGGCCTTAAATCTGAATCAATGTCCACTCAGTGTGGACGCAGTATTTCAAATTACCAAAATGCTAATCCGAACTGCATTTTGTGTGTAAACGCGTTCATTCGAATTAGCTTAATTCGGATTAACTATTTTGCATTAAGATAACTCGAATTAATGCTGTAGTGTAGACATACCCTTATTGAGCAGTAGATTTGGGGTAGATGGACTAGAGGGCAGAGACCACTTGTAAAACAAGTTTATTTTCCATCCCCTTTTCTCCTCCCATTGTTGAATATATCTTGCATTTTGTTCTGAAAAAAAAGTTTACGTCATTGTTAGGTTTTCACTGGTTTTTAGTTGCAGTGAAATGATTTTAAGACTAGCTAAATTATTTTAAAACTTCTAGCTACATTGGTCACAGACTGAGTGGGCCAGTGGATTGGATGTAGGTCTGGAAACTCAGGAAAAAACCACCCTCACCCTATCATCCCCAGTTCTACTACTAATGTGCTGTGTGGCCTTTGGTGAGTTTTTTCACTTTTTTGCAGCCTGATTCCCCCTGGGTTGTATAATGATGGTGACGATACCATCTTTTGTAAGATGCTTTTAGATCTTAAGATAAACGGATGTTTTATGGAGGATTTTTCAGCAGGAACATAGGGATTTTTTATAAGTCAATATTCACCATTTTATTTTCACCTATTAGTGTCTAGAGTTGTTTTTTTTCGTGAACTGGACATGACACATTAGATACTACAAACTAATTGTTTGAGTCACTATGTAGGCGTCAAATGCAACAAAAAAAGTTACATTTAGTTTTTCCCACAGTGGTTCTTCCCCAATTTAGTGTTATTTGTCAAGGCACCTAAACTACTCAAAAAAAGCATATACCACCAATGTCTTTAGGTCAGATTTTTCTCAAGACTTTTGCAATGAGACACTGGTAAGCATGGTATTGCCCAGAGAGGGCATATGATCCAACAGGCAGCGTTTTTGCACGTCAATGGGATGCATTCTTCACTTTTGGTATAAACTACAGTAATCTGTAAGAAAAGCCAGCAGAAAGAGGAGAATTTACTTATCAGAAACTTTGCAAATGTGAAAACCCCAAATGAATGTAATGACATATCTGAAAGTGAGCGAATTTAAAATTTCATTTATCTGATAGAAACAAGAATCAAACACACTAGGTTGCACCTGCAATACTTGTAATCCTCGTAGATTAAGATGAGTGCAGAGGGAAAGGGAGAAAATCAATTCATTTATTGACCTATTCAATACGAGAAGGTCTGATTGTGACTCTGTTCCTTCTCTCTTCCTTCATTATCAGAGAGCAAGCTGTCTAGTGCTTACACAGCTATTGCCAATTCCTAACTAGCAATGTGAATGTCAAGATAACAGTTTGCATTCCGAGACGGAAGCCTAGTTGGTAGGGACAGAAATATAACTGTGAATGTAAAAGTATACCAGGTTTGCATGAACAAAACCATTTCATGCTCAAAACTTCAACAGGATTGTACATTAACAATCCCTCTCCTCTGCATTCTAGTTGGTTCTGCAGGCTCCAGCCTAGTGGCATGTTATTTGTGCTTCCTCTTCACAAGAATTCAGTACTGACTTGAAGAGCATTGAAATATAATTACACCTTTTAAAAGCATTTGTCATGAGCAAAGGCTAGAGACTAAGGATTTTTTATAAATGCGAGAGAGAAAAATATTTTGCAGGTGCTCGAACCATAGCTGAAAGGATTATTACTAAATGTCTCATTCTGGTGAATCAAATTAGAAATCAGAGGCAGCAAGAGGGTGGGAGGTGAGAAGAACAGGTGCTTCAAAGAAGCAGCACTGCCTGGAGCCCAGGGCCTGCTGCTCTGAAATGCCACATGCAACCTGGGTCCCCACCTGGCCCCAGGCTGCATGCAGCATTTCAAAGTAGAATTGCCAGTTGGTTTCAACAAAAATACCCCTCCCCCCAAAAAAAAAACCACCAGGGGGAAAAAAGGGACCCCAATCAAGAGTTATTATGCAATAAATAAATACATACATAAATAAATACAATAAAATAAAACATTAAAACAGTATGGCCCCTTTAATTGTGTGCAGAGTCAGAATAGGGATAGGAAGAGAAGAGGTTGAGCACTAAGACCCAGGGAAGGCATTGCTTCCCCTTGCTCAGGTCTTTTTGCCGGGGGCCATCTTGTTTTCTTGGTCGAGCCAGAAGGGGGCTTCCCTGTGGAACCAAGTAAGCGGGAGGTCGGAGGGGGAGGGGGGCTGAGCCCAGTTGCTGAGTGTATCGTAGGGTTGCCAAGTGTCTGGTATTTTCTGAATTTTTTTTTTTACCAGACAGAAGGTGAAAATACCGGACTTGTCCGGGTCAATACCGGACACCTGGCAACCTTATTTCAAAGTGGTAGCACCAGGTGGCGCCCGGGGTCAGCTGGGGACTTCCCCACTAACCCTCTGCTCCATGCGGCACTGCCACTTTGTAACGAGCTGCCTGCCTGTTTCAAAGAGGCAGTGCCGCATGGCACCCAGGGACTCAGAGTCCCCAGCTGACAGCAGGTGCCATGAGGCACTGCCACTTTGAAACAGCATGGGGAAGCACAGGGCCAGCAGGGGACTGCTTGAGTCTCCCGCTGGCCTCGTGCTCCCACAGCACTTTCACCTTTGAAATGTAGCAGCAGCCCCAGGCGCCCTCTTCAACTAATCAAACAGTCAATGCAAATTGCATCAACTATTTGATTAGCCCATTAATCCCCATCTCCTGCAATTGCTTTGAGATAACGGACTATACGGAGGCCTAGTCTACACTAAGGATGTTACATGTAGATTAATCAACTAATCAAATAGTCAATTTAATTGGCATCGACTATTTGATTAGTCAATAAAGGCACCTCCGCCTTTGAAATGTAGCAAGAGCTGCAGGGCTGTTGCTACACTTCAAAAGTGAAAGCACAGCGGGAGCACATGTCAAAGGTGAAAGTGCCGTGAGGAGCACAGCCAGAGGGGTACTCAGGCAGTCCCCCCAGGAAGGCTCTTGTACATTTCAAAAGCAGGGAGCGCAGGGCCAGTGGGGGACTGCTTGGTCCCCAGCTTGCCTCAGGCTCCCCGCAGCACTTCTGCTTTTGAAATGAAGTCCTGCTTTTGTTACATTTCAAAGGCGGAAGTGCCACCAGTTCCCCACTGCACCCCTGTCCCTTCTCCCCACGGAGACGGTGCTGGAGGGAACCAGCTTTTAAGCAGGCTCCCCCCAGCATTGGATCCTGCTCCTCTCCCCTTGCTGCCTCTCTCATATAGAGGCAGCAAGAGGGGGAGGAGTGACTAGTTGAGTCACTAGTCAACTATCCAATAGTTATCAGATAGTCGACTAGTCGCTTCCATCCCTAGTCTACACTACACTCCTCATTAATCAACACTACACAACTTCGCATAGCTGAAGTCAACATAGTTACTGCAGCGTTAAGGCTGAAACAGGGACGGCAGGGCAGGGGGGAAGCAAGTAGTTGACTTGACTACTTGCTTACATCCCTAGTATCTTCCATGTGGTAAGGTCAGCAGGGACTGCTCTCCCATAGACTCCGGCTACTCTTCTAGTCTTGGTGGAGTACCTGCGTCAACGGGAGAGCACTCGGAGGTTGACTTATCACATCTAAGCAAATGAGATAAACTAGCCACCGGAGGGTTGATCGCTGCAGCACTGAGTCACCATATAGTGAAGATAACCGTTCAGTTATACTGAAGTATCTACAGTTCACAATCAGGTTCCATGGTCCACTGTGCTAGATGCTGAACAAACATACGGAAATATAATCCCTGTCCCCTAAATTTTACAACTGAAAGCCTTAATCTTGCAAAATCTTAGCACTCACAGTCTGTAAAGCTTAATATGTGCAGGATCAGGAACTAATGGGCTGATGCATAGCCTACTGAAGACAAAGGCAATCTTCTAAATCACTTCAGTGAGCATGGTATCAAGGCCTAAGAGAGTTGTAATTGCAGGTAAAGTTTTCGGGTATCAGCAGGGCTCGACAAATACAATCTACTCACCCATGGCGAGTAGACTGTAACCCGGAAGAGCTGGGTTCAGGCGATCTGCACATACGCAAATCGCCGGATGGCGCAGCTGGCAAGCGGGGCTCACCGTGGTTCGGCGAGCCCTGGGTATCAGTAATATACTAATGCCATGTAACATTAAAATGCAATAGACTTTCTTTTACCTAAAGTCTGCATAATTCACACTTTAAATAATCCTCTCAGAGGTGTGTGTTACCTGCAGCAGAGAAAAAAAGAACTAAGATCTGGTTTTATGAGAAAGCACACCTTTGACTTTGAATAACAAGAAGCTCCCAGGGAAAGAACAACCTAATTTTGCAAAAACAGAAGACGAGTGGGAAAACCATTAACCCTAACCCTGAAAAAGCCCCAGGGTGTGCAGTCTTTCTTTCTCATATGTAAGTAGTCAAACACAAAGGCTGTGTCTACACTGCACCCCTTTTCCAGAAAAGGGATGCAGACGAGACAAGTCGGAATTGCAAATGAAGCGGGGATTTACATCTCCCCCGCTCCATTTGCATGAACATGGCTGCCACTTTTTTCCGGCCCGGGGCTTTGCCGGAAAAAAGCGCCAGTCTAGACGGGGATCTTTCGGAAAATAAAGCCTTTTCTGAAAGGTCCCTTATTCCTGATTTTAAGAGGAATAAGGGACCTTTTGGAAAAGGCTTTATTTTCCGAAAGATCCCCGTCTAAACTGGCGCTTTTTTCCGGCAAAGCCCCGGGCCGGAAAAAAACGGCAGCCATGTTCATGCAAATGAAGCGGGGGAGATGTAAATCCCCGCTTCATTTGCAATTCCGACTTGTCTCGTCTGCATCCTTTTTCCGGAAAAGGGGTGCAGTGTAGACACAGCCAGACAGATCAGGGGAAGAAAAGAAACCATCAGAATACAAGAAGGAAAAACAAAATAAGATTATGAAGCATTTTAGAATGTTTACATAATTATTGATCAGTTTCTTGAATGTGCATATGCTTCTTCAGGATCACCTACAACATAAATGCTAGGCTTCAGAGAGTAGCCGTGTTTTAGCAAAATAGCAAGGAGTCCGGTGGCACTTTAAAGACTAACAAATTTATTCGGATATTAGAGCATAAGCTTTTGTGAGCTACAGCTCACTTCCTCAGATGCTGAAGAGAAAAGAAAGACAGAAAAAAAGAGGACATAGAGATGGGACTGTGACATCCATGCCACAATTCCATGTTTGTTTATGTCTAAACAAATACATGGAGTGGTTCTCGCATTACAAGTAATTTCCCATCCAAGTACTCTCAATTTCTCACCACTGATGCAGATGAGCCACATCCATTCTGATTTAAGTAACATGGATGTTACAGCCCTAGCTTTAGATTTTCTTTTCTTTTCTTTTTTTTCCCCTGTCTCACTGACTTGGCCCCTGACTGAGGAGAAAGACACTCCCCACATTCCACTCCCATACCAGAGCATAGGGAGGCCCTGGCTAGTAGATTCTATGTGCTCCAGCTCCTATGGGGGAGGGGGCAGAGCAACAACACAGGCTCCCCAATGCTGGGAGGGGAGTTCTGAGCCTTGGGGGCTAGCTAGGAGCTGCATCTGGCTCCTGGGCCTTAGGTTCCCCACCCCTAAAATAGGGGATTCTCCCTAGACAACCCTATCATTTAAAAACAAGCAAAGAACTTTACTGGATTGTGAGGACAATAGCAAAATCCTACTTCTACAAAATGCAGAGTTACTGCAACACTTCCTTAGCTGCTCTTATTAGGAAGCATGATTCATTTCATTTTCCTGTCTATCTTTAAACACAGTCAGGAATAGTCAGACTATAGAATCATTTCTGAATTGTAGTCATATATATATCTCAAATAGCTACAGTTAAGAGCTGGCTGATGCTGTTTTTCACAGGCTTAAACTAAAAACAAAAACCCAACAATTCAGATAGCAATGACAACAACTAGTCAATATTCACATAAAAATCCTTTTTCCTTTGTACTGTATTTATATTAAAGGCACAGCTTCTTAGAAAAAGGCTAAATTATGGAAGGATCAAGACAGGCAAGACAGGAATTAACTGCCTGTCAACAGTTAATTGCAGGTAGGTAAGGGAATGCTTGTGTGAATCAATATAGGTGCAGTCATCTATTTTTGACTGCTAAACACATTTAATCCCATTACACACAACATCAATCTATATTATCTCAGGTTAACAAACATCATTCCTACCCACATCCCAGCAGACACTTCTCAAAATGATCCCATTACACTGAGGGCCACAAAGAGCTCCTCTCCTTTTAGTCGAGATTGTAATAGATACTCCACAGGTGCCATTTGTCCTCGAATATACGTGACTTTCAGACACAACTGGTTTTTGTCCTCAACAGAACAATTTAAATGCCCAGGCCTGATTTTCAGAAGTGCTGCAGTTCAGGAACACAAGTGAAGTCAAAGGGAGAGGAGAACAGGCCATGTCTACAGTGGCAGATATAAAGCATTGGTAGTTACAGGGCTGTTCACAAAGTGCTTCAGGGAAACTGCTGTTGTGTTATTCCCTCCTTAGGGGGGAGCATGCCCACATTAGCAGCTCTTGCAGTGCCAGAGATAGCAGTGCATTGTCATAGCTAGCCCACTGTGCAACTGGCTGCAAGATGCTTTAGGAAGGTTTTGCAATGCCACATGAGGTGATCAGTATCACGATAGAGGTTTCCAAATCCCATTGCTCCATTGTCATCTTGTTACAATGACAGCTGCTTTTCAACAGAAGTCTGAGAAAGGGGGGAAAGTGTGACAGGGAACATGTGTGTGTGTGTGTATGCAGGGCAGAGAGCAGACTGTGTTTTGGGGGATGTCAGCATGATGTCTTGTAAGTTTAGACAGTGGCAGGAAACAACCTCTCCTAAGGCAAGAGGAGGGGCTGGGAGAAATACCGATATCTCAGCCCCTAGCCTGCCTCTCTCTCGCCACGCCTACCCGTATTCAACTGCACAAACATTTCATCTGAATGGTTTGCTCCGCAGCATGCACACTGTCAGAAATGGAGCACTGAAAGGAGGTATGTGTATACCTGTAGGGCAGACAGATGAGTTCCGAGCAAAGGAAACTTGAAGGATTATGGGCCATTTCCGAATGCCAGTCACAATACAGCAAACAATATTAGGGATGTAATAATGTAGTCAATTAAACAATAAGCAAAAGCATATAGGTTAATGCTATAGACTACATGCATTTTCCCCTCCTCCGCCAGTAAATTTTTTAGTAGGCTGGCCAGCAGCCCAGCTCAGCCCTGGCTCACACTGGGTCCGAGACCTACCCCCACTGTGGCTCTGCATTTAAAGTGTATTAGGACCCAAGTGGGCAGGCAGCTCGGCTCAGTTCCAGCTCACACCAGGTCCAGGAGCTCAGATCCCACCCTAGACAGGAGCTAATGCCACTCCGCACTACCACCTCTATTAGAGGTAGCAGTGTGGGGCAACAGGCAGCCAGTCTGCGAGGAGAGCTCTTTTTTAAACTGGTTCCCTTCACAGACCAGCTCCCACCTGGCACCCTGATACAGAGGCAGCAGCGCAGAGTGGAAGGGGGCTCCTCGGGAGTAAGGCCAGAGTGCACTGGCTGCTGCGCCTGCTCCCGGGGACTATAGAATAATTGATTAACCAATAAGAATTCATGAGGTTACTCAACTATTCAATTAATCAATATTTAACATCCCTAAACAATACAAGTGTCTACAATGGCCCCCCAGCTCTGTATCCAGGGTGCAGCAAACTCTACACTAGGGATGTAAGCGACTAATCAACTATCCGATAAGCAATAGCATATCAGATAGTTGACACACTAGTCAACTAGTTGCTTCTCCCGCCCCCCCTACCCCCGTTTGTTGCCTCTATCAGAAAGAGGCAGCAAAGGGGGGGGGGTGGGAGAGGAGAGAGGTCTGGGGGGTAGCCGGTTCACCCCAGCTCCAGCTCCGTAGGAGAGGGCAGAGGCGCAACTACGGAGTTCCATCTTTGAAATATACAAAAGTCCCCATCGGACTGCATGAAGTGCTGCATGAAGCTTCGGGTCAGCGGGGAAGTCAGGGTTCCCCGCTGGCCCCAGGCTCCATGCCGCGTTTCAATCTTTGAAATGCACAAGAGCCTCTGCTGAGTTTCTTGTACATTTCAAAGCGGAAGCGCCCTTATCGACTACTCAAATAGTCAATGGAAATTCCATCGACTATTCGATTAGTTAATTAATCTAATTTTAACGTCCCTACTCTACATGACTCATTGAGGTGGTTTACCTAGAGTGGAACAACTGCAGAGTTAGCGTGTGCTAAGGCCTGGTCTACACTATATTGGAAGGTCAAAGTAAGAAACACAACTCCAGCTACGTAAATTATGTAGCTGAGGACGTCACTGATCTATCTCAGTGGTGGACAACCAGCAGCCTGCAGGCCTCATGCAGCCCACTGGGGCTCCATCTGCAGCCCGCGGACTCTCTGGCTGCCCTCTTCCCCCACTCGCACACACTGGAGTACCGGGACCTCACATTCCCAGCTGAACACAGCATTCCAATTCTGAAAGGGCGGAGGAAGGGGTGGGAACAGAGCACAAATCAGGCAATTTGCATGCTCCAAAAGTGCTGGAAGACAGTGGGAGGAGCAGGTAAGCGTGGGGCTCCGGTGCACCAGTGTGCGAGAAGCACGTGGGGGAGAGGAGGGCTGAAAGAAGGACTGTGGAGCTACAGGTGGAGCCCCAGTGGGCCACAGGCTGCTATTTGTGGTAGCCCTAATCTAACTGCTGGTCAACAGGAGAATCCCCTCATACACCAGAGGAACTCTCCACAACAGAGCAATTGCTAGAGAGGAAGTGAGCATCTCTCTCTCTCATATGCATAACATGTTACTCAGCTGCTACTAGTTCTCACCATTCAGTGTCTGGTCTGTTCCCAATACATTCCATTCTGCTGGCAGTTTCAGATGCCGAAATGCCAAAGCCACTTTCTCATCCAGAAAATCCACATCCCCAGAGGGGAGTCTTGACCGGTCTAGGAATCTTGTGAAGTTCAGTGCTTGCTGGTTTCCAGCACAGGTTGCTAGGAACTGAGCTGCATCATAGGCCTCATCCTGAATGAACTGAAAACTTTCCTCTCCCAGCACTAGAGCAGGGAGCCCTTCCTTGGAAGCGCAAAGTGCCACCTTCACTGTCTCACAGCAGTCATGGCCTGTAAAATAAAACCAAGGAAAATGAATGAACATAACTGTAATGGAGAAGAGAGACAACTAGGTTAAAGTAACATGGGTCTAAACATTGGTCACTTCTGTTAGCAGATGCATACTTGGACATATCCTCACTGGACATATTGGTCTTTGCATATAAAAGAAAAAAAACATACTAAAATGTTCTCAGTGGTGCCTCCTGCTCGAGATCCCTGCTCACTCTTCTAGTGATCACATCACAGCTTTCTTGTTAATGGGTGAACTTCAGACAGTGATAGACACATTCAGGGCTGCTAACAGATTCAGGGGAAGGTTTTCAAAGCTACACAGGGGAGTTAGGCTTGACTCCCACAAAGTCACTTACCTCCCAAGTGACTTTTGAAACACCCCTTTCCCCCAGTTTTACAGAGCCGTATTTTAAAGAATTTTGTGAGTCCACTGCAGCCCATCAGAAATAAAGCATAGGTGCCAGCATTCGGAGCATCTAGCAAGTGAAGATGATGAACTAATTGCACTTAACTGTAAAGCGTCAATTAATACTAGAACATAACATGCTTCAAACATGTTCTATGTGGGTGTGGCCATATCTCTTTTGTTCCACGCTTCACCTGCCATTTGGATTTGCTTTCACTTGACAGAACAAAGCTTGCTGCATTCCAGAGAACAGGGAAATTGCTGCTTTTTATATTTATCTCCCCCCCCACACACACACAAAAGAGAGAACTCGAAACTTATTTTCACAGCTCTACTGACATTTAATTTACTTATCTTAATGAAAGACCAATGTATCAGGACAGCAGTTCCATAGACCCAGAAAATGCATGATAAACTCCACTGCAATTTAAAAGGTGGGAAAAAAAATCTTATCTTCTTAGCATGACCAATACTTAAAATTGTCTGACAAACCCCTTTAATAATAAGTTTTATGTTTCAAGTTCACTATTCTCTGCAGTCTCTGTGTCTCATGCCAATGGTAGAAGGATGTCATTGCTGTTTTTGCCAGAACAAGCACAGATCCTTCATTAATTACTGGAAATGTTGCTCTCTCTACCCATGACCTCAGCATTTGACTACGTTGGTCAAGCCCTGTTTATTTATTTATTTATTTAAATAAAAGAGAAAGGATTTTTCAGAATTGGGCTTGAAAAATCCATTCACCCACATGCGGACAAGGAGTGAAAAGCCATCCCTTATGTTTAGAAGTTATTTACATTTACTTTAAAAAAGTTTGCAAGTTGTTATGGTCAGGAAGAAAACCTTCCAGATACAACCAAATGCAGGTATGCCTTCCCAGTCTGAAGACACACTGCTTCAATGCTCCTGCTGTTGTTCCCAGCTTTGTCTAGCATGAGCAGAAAGGTCAGTTTTACCCTTGTGATTCAGGACTATGAAGACAACTGTCTAGTACCAGGTTAATGTCATGCTGCTTCTGGACGAAAACATGTCATGCTAGGAGTCTACTACAGGCCACCTACCCAGGTGGAGGAATTGGATGAGGCTTTTTTTGAACAACTAACAATATCATCCAAAGCCCAAGATTTGGTGGTGATGGGGGACTTCAACTATCCAGATATATGTTGGGAAGATAACATAGCAGGGCACAGACTATCCAATAAGTCTTGGACTGCATTGGAGACAACTTTTTATTTCAGAAGGTTGAAAAAGCTTCCGGGGGGGGGGGGGGGGGGGAAGCTGTTCTAGACTTGATCCTAACAAATAAGGAGGAACTGGTTGAGAATTTGAAAGTAGAAGGCAGCTTGGGTGAAAGTGATCATGAAATCATAGAATTCATAATTCTAAGGAAGGGTAGAAGGGAGAACAGCAAAATAGAGACAATGGATTCCTGGAAGGCAGATTTTGGTAAGCTCAGAGAGCTGATAGGTAAGGTCCCATGGGAATCAAGACTTCGGGGAAAAACAACTGAGGAGAGTTGGCAGTTTTTCAAAGGGACATTATTAAGGGCCCAAAAGCAAGCTATTCCGCTGCGTCGGAAAGATAGAAAATATGGCAAAAGACCGCTTTGGCTTAACCACGAGATCTTGCATGATCTAAAAATAAAATAGGAGTCATATAAGAAATGGAAAGTAGGACAAATTACAAAGAATGAATATAGGCAAACAACACAGGAATGCAGGGGCAAGATTAGAAAGGCAAATGCACAAAATGAGCTCAAACTAGCTACAGGAATAAAGGGAAACAAGAAGACTTTTTATAAATACATTAGAAGCAAGAAGAAGAACAAGGAGAAGGTAGGCCCACTGATCAGTGAGGAGGGAGAAACAGTAACAAGAAACTTAGAAATGGCAGAGATTCTCAATGACTTCTTTGTTTCAGTCTTCACCGAGAAGTCTGAAGGAATGCCTAACATAGCGAATGCTAGTGGGAAGGGGGGAGGTTTAGAAGATAAAATAAAAAAAGAACAAGTTAAAAATCACCTAAAAAAGTTAGATGCCCGCAAGTCACCAGGGTCTGATGAAATACATCCTAGAATACTCAAGGAGCTGATAGAGGAGGTATCTGAGCCTCTAGCTATCATCTTTGGAAAATCGTGGGAGACAGAAGAGATTCCAGAAGACTGGAAAAGGGCAAATATAGTGCCCATTTATAAAAAGGGAAATAAGAACGACCCAGGAAACTACAGACCAGTTAGTTTAACTTCTGTGCCAGGGAAGATAATGGAGCAAGTAATTAAGGAAATCATCTGTAAACACTGGGAAGGTGGGGGAAGGTGGCAAGGTGATAGGGAACAGCCAGCATGGATTTGTAAAGAAAAAATCATGTCAAACCAATTTGATAGCTTTCTTTGATAGAATAACAAGTCTTGTGGATAAGGGGGAAGCGGTGGATGTGGTATACCTAGACTTTAGTAAGGCATTTGATATGGTCTCGCATTATATTCTTATCAATAAACTAGGCAAATACAACTTAGATGGGGCTACTATAAGGTGGGTGCATAACTGGCTGGATAACCGTACTCTGAGAGTAGTTATTAATGGCTCACAATCCTGCTGGAAAGGTATAACAAGTAGGGTTCCGCAGGGTCTGTTTTCGGACCGGCTCTGTTCAATATCTTCATCAATGATTTAGATATTGGCATAGAGAGTACGCTTATTAAGTTTGCAGATGATACCAAGTTGGGAGGGGTTGTGGCTGTTCTGGAGGTTAGGGTCATATTTCAAAATGATCTGGACAAATTGGAGAAATGGTCTGAGGTAAACAGGATGAAGTTTAATAAAGACAAATGCAAAGTGCTCCACTTAGGAAGGAACAATCAGTTTCGCACATACAGAATGAGAAGCGACTGTCTGGGAAGGAGTATGGCAGAAAGGGATCTAGGGGTTACAGTGTACCAAAAGCTGAATATGAGTCAGAAGTGTGATGCTGCTGCAAAAAAAGCAAACATGATTCTGAAATGCATTAACAGGTGTGTTGTGAGCAAGACACGAGAAGTCATTCTTCTGCTCTACTCTGCACTGGTTAGGCCTCAGTTGGAGTATTGTGTCCAGTTCTGGGCACCGCATTTCAAGAAAGATGTGGAGAAATAGGAGAGGGTCCAGAGAAGAGCAACGCTAATGATTAAAGGTCTAGAGAATATGACCTATGAAGGAAGACTGAAAGAATTGGGTTTGTTTAGTTTAGAAAAGAGGGGGAACATGAGAGCCATTTTCAGGTATCTAAAAGAGTGTCATAAGGAGGAGGAAGAAAACTTGTACATCTTGGCCTCTGAGGATAGAACAAGAAGCAATGGGCTTAAACTGAAGCAAGGGAGGTTTAGGTTGGACATTAGGAAAAAGTTCCTAACTGTCAGGGTAGTTAAACACTGGAATACATTGCCCAGGGAGGTTGTGGAATCCTCATCTCTGGAGACATTTAAGAGTAGGTTAGATAAATGTCTATCAGGGACGGTCTAGACAGTATTTGGTCCTGCCATGGGGGTAGGGGATTTTAATCAATGACCTCTCGAGGTCCCTTCCAGTCCTAGTATTCTATGATTCTATGTGCAACAGGGCCAGGCAACAGAGGCTTCCACAGGAGAGGACTTAAAAACACAGAGAGGCTCGGGAAGAAAGAGTATCTGAGACTCTCACTGAAACGGAGGCTCTGTCTGGGAGATGACACACAAAACTCCTTCTTCCTTCCAGCAGCTAGAAAAGAGGGGAGATTCAAATTTATCCAGCCAGCTAAAGGCTGGTGTAAAAGACAAGGCAGTGTGTGTGGCAGAAGCCAGTACTAAAACTGCTTAATTGCAAGAGAAGACAAAAACAATTTCAACACCATTTCACGAACTTGTGGCTGAGCCCTGCTCAGATGAAGGTATGGATTATGGTTTTGTGAAATGATGCAAATCCTGGATTTACAATGTAACCATTCTTGCTACCAGATTGTCAGCAATAAATACATTACTACGACAGAAAAGCCTTAATTAAGATCCAAGAAAACCCAATAGATATCCCAGCAACTCAGGGCTACAGAGGTAGATGTGTTTCTCAGTAGGACCTGGTCTACACTTGGGAGTTATTTTGAAATAACTCCAAATATTTTGAAACAACAAGCAGAGTGTCCACACTACCAACCATGTTATTTCAAAATAACAGGCTGGTTATTTTGAAATCTGTACTCCTGCTTTGCACGAGGAATAATGCTTATTTCAAAATAGTTATTTTGGGAGTTCTTTTGAAATACATTATTTTGAAATACATTATTTTGAAATTATTTCCTAGTGCAGGCATGTGCCAAGTTACCACTTGTGGACTTTGCCAGTGGGGTGTCTCACCCTGACTTTCATTTATTCCTCAGGCTACAGAATTAGTCCTTTTTACAGCAGGCGTCTTGTAATCCTTTTCAATCCCCATTTCACAAAAATACCAATAAAATGTACATAATGCAGTAATGGTATGGCGTTATCCCATGCAAACCAGCTACGGCGCCATACATTTTGTTTTCACCAACACAGACAATGTTAGCAACCTGCAATGGCTGTTTACTAGGCTGTAAAGTTAAAAATAAGTCATAATGAAAGGCTCTCCATGACATACAGGACAAGTCTAGCTTTTGCTGATGCTATTTTATAAACTTTAATTGTCTCTCTATTTCCAGAAGTGTTCCATTTGCAAAATATGACTATAATACGCAGTGATGCTGACAGGTCAGAGCAATAGGTCAATTCACTTGTATGTGAATATCAAAGAAATGTTAAGTGGACTAATTCACACATGTAACTGAATAATCCTAGCATAGTGTGTGTGTGTGAATGCTAGGATGAGAATATATTTGAGCGTAAACTGCATAAAAACTAATGAAACATTACTGATATTGTTTTCACTTATCTATCCCCATTATAATTGAATTATGTATATTACTAATACTGTGAATGCAATGGAATTAATACGCTAACTTCAAAACAAGGGTTGTATTCAACAATGGAAATTCACAATCGATAACTGCTACTCATCAAAATCCACACGGGTGCAATTGTCTTCTGTGAGAAGGATCTCTCAGAATGTCTAAAGGAATGATCCTGAATCTCTGAACTTTTTGGACACTTACAGGAAAGTGTTTCAGATGCAAGAAAGTGATCCCCAAAGTAACTATGAGCAATCAAGAGAGACTTATGCTAAGTAGCAGACTACTACATTTCTGTTATAATTTTGGACTTACAAATGTTGACACACCTATGAATGTAGTTTGCCTACTTCAACCTCTCAATAACTCATTTATTTTTCTTACCCAATAAAACTTAAATAATTTACTAGAGAAATCAGCTGCTTGCTTTTGAGATCAAGAGTATCCATTGACCTGGGATAGGCAACTGACCCTTCAGTGCTGAAAGTAACCAGAAGTGGTTGATTTTTTTTTAATGTAATAACCTTTAACCACTAATTCAGTTTGTCTGCATGACAACACAGGCTGGAGAGTGTAAGGAAATCACTTATGACGTAATATTGATATAGTAATCTACCTTCCACTATTTATAGTAGGCTTGGTGGTCTGACCTCTTTTCTGAGAGTATGATTTGAGTTCAGCACTTGTGAGCCTTTCCAAACAGTGTGACAATCCCTATTTATTTGGACCCTTTACTCCATTCATCTGAAGACGTGGTTTGTGCCCATGAAAGCTCATGATACCATCTACATGTTTTGTTAGTCTCTAAGGTGCTGCAGAACTATTTGTTGTTTTTTAAATCCCTACTCTGACAGCCTGCTGTGATGCAGAATTCAGATTGAACTTCTCCGAGCAATAGTTAAAGGAGCATGGTAGTGCACAGACAAATAGTTCCCTTCTAATACCTCTTCAACAAAACACTGGTACAGGCCTTTCAGTGAGGAGAGTAGCATGAGAAATCCCAGGTGTGATTAGCTGACAAACTGGCACTGCACTCATGTTCTCATAGCAGACATCCATTAGCCATGCTGAACAAGGTTCCCATGACCAGCGGAGAGAGACATAAACCCCAAACATCAATGTTACTGCACTCAATTTAAAACAAAACCAGATGGCTGTTCAGTGCAGCTTAATGGGAGGAGATACTGTATGCACTGGTCTGCAGCCAGTAAAAGTCTCTCATATAAAATAGCCAGTACAGCTTTTAGAGAACCAGGGGGACCGAAAATGAATTTATATCTAATGGGATCAAATGTGTTCTGCTAACCAAAGGGCACGTTCTCCTAAAGGATAACGTATTCTACCCCCTCAAATGCTTTGATGTTCTTCTTCCCTTCATCTGAAAAAATGACAGATTCATGAGTGAGTGTCTGAGGCAGGTTCTGACTTTGGCAATCAGTTCAAAAGAAAGAGGAGCAATTATGCAACAAGTATGACGAATGCTAAGATTGCTCAAGAGGACCCTGCCCCCTGCTCTGAAATGTCTTCAGGAACGATGCATGTGAGTACACTTCAAAACATGAATGCACACGTACAGCCTTCTGAAGGGAACCATCTCCCATAGGATAGCATTTCTCTCAGCTTAAAAGACCCCCCTATTCCCATAACAACAACTAACTGGGCTGCAACAATTCTTTTCAAAGAGCATGTCAAACACCATTAGAAATGCTATCTGAGATTCCCCACACTTCTACCAAATAAGTGTTAGATAACACTATTATGCTCATTTTACTTTAAAGCAAAAAGTTATGGGATTTGACCAAGATTAGACCATCAGTGACACTGACAGAATGAATTCCTGTTCTCTGCTCTAATGACTACACTACAGAGATTTCCTTTAGATATAATAAATATCAACTCATTTACTCTAAAAACAAAAACAAAAAACAACAATCATGGACATGCTTGGTGTATGAAATGGTTCCCTTAATCTTACTACAGAGAATATCTGCAACACCACAGCAGTGTTTTTCAATCTTTCTAGGTTTCTTATCTCCATCGGCCAGCATGTGTAGTCTATTGACTCCCTAAACAAGCCAGTATCCGCACTTCAATTCTTCACAATGGCTTATGAACAGCATAAGTGACAGAAGATAGCGGATCAGCCAAAGTTGCCCAAAAGTACTCCTGGCCACCGAGGAAATCAGGTTCTCAAATGTTAAGAAAAGGTCCAGGACTCCCCACAAGCTGCATACATGTTCTTTCAGGGAAAGTATAACCCCATCTGTTATGGGAGACCAGATCCCCGTACTAGAAGTCGCCTGGCCATGGCTGCCGGAGGCGTGCTGAGCGGTGAACAGCGAGCCGGCCGCACAAGTGCAGAGGAGCCCCAGCCCAAATCTGCGGGCGTTAGGACCCCGCGGCTACCGGCCATCCCCTACGCAGGGATGCTGCATAGCGTAACACAGGGAATACAAAAGGGAGGGCGGACAGCAGGAGAGGGGGGAGAGCAGGAGCTGGTTGTGCTCTCAACCCCAGCAGGCGGAGTAAACTCAACCCCAGCAAGCAGGGCAAAGGTATCCCCGGGGATGGAGCGGACGACAGGAAACAGGGATCTTCCCAGCTGGATGAGCAACCAACAGGCGAGGCAGTGGACATGGAAGAAGCTAGAAAAGGGGACCTCCCCCATGACTGTGAGGGGAGTGGCTCGATAGGGGCCACAAGGGGATAGAGGCGGAGAGAGGGTAGGGGGCTCAGAGACGCTCTGACCCGATCACTGCTACACCATCCAGAACTGGTAACACACCACATCCCCGAACAGATGGCTTCCTTATTCACAGGACCCCAGTCTTATCTGGATTCAGCTTCAGCTTATTAAACTTCATCCAGTCCATCACCCCCTCCAGGCACTGGTTCAGACGGGTCGCTGCCATACCTGGATCCAATGTCACAGAGAAAAAGAGTTGGGTGTCATCTGCATATTGATGGCACTGTCCTCTAAATCTCTTTATGACCTCTGCCAGAAGTTGCATGAATATGTTAGTAGAGCGGACAAGATGGAACCTTGCCACGGGGTTGAGCAGCAGCCAACTAGCTCCACCCTCTGAAAGCATCCCAACAGGTAAGACCATAACCACTGGAAAACACTTCCTCTGATACCCAACTCTACCAGGCAGTCCAGAAGGATACCGTGGTCAATGGTATGGAAAGCCATCAAGAGGTCCAAGAGAATTAACAGGGATGAACTCCCCCTGTCTATCTCCCAGCATAGGTTATCTATCAGGGCAACCAAGGTGGTTTCTGTTGCAAAATCAGGTCTGAACCCAGACTGACATGTATCTAGATAACACATAGACCATTGTAAGCATGTGCATTCTAATAACTTACCAGAGGTTATCTATCAGTTTTACAGTAGGCCAAAGTCCTTCCAACCATTTCCCAAGGACTAGGGTCCCCTCGGACCAGGGATGTAAGTGAGTAGTCAAGTAGTTGACAGCTCATGCCCCCCCTTTCTGCCTCAGGCAGCAAGGGTGGGGTAGGAAGGGGAGAACAGGAGCCAGTGCTGGGGGAGCCAGTGCTGGGGGAGCCAGCTTAAAAGCTGGTTCCTCTTAGCACTGTATCTGCTGTGCCCCCACTCCTATGCTGGTGACTATCGGAAACCCCCAGAAAAGTAAATCTGACTTATAGGAAGCCCTGAACCTTAGTCCTCCCTGTCCCTTGCCCTTGCCCCGTGGGTCTGGAGTGTCAAAGGAGTGAGGTTTTCAGGAGGTTTTTTGCTTCTCACTTGTTTGGTTCTCAACTATTTTTCTGTAGGTCCCCACCCCTGCCAAAAATAAAGAAAACATTGAAACCTTTTGTGTTTAACATAAATTAATATTTACTTTATTTAAAATGAAGTTTGATAAACAGTAGAAAGTTAAAATGCTTAATCTGTTTAATAATTTAAATTAAACCAAGCTGCAGCTGGTTCAGAAAATACGATCACCATACTCAGCTAGCTCCCCCTCCTCTGGCACACAGATCCATAAATAAAAGTGAATAAGTTAGATCTTGGCATGCCACTTCTGAAAGGTTGCTGACCCCAGGACTACACGATTAGTCAGTTACCCGCCTCTTAACATCCTTAACTTGGACATAAGCATCTAACTATCTGCAGGATGAGAAAGGCACCCTTGAGCCCGTTTAAAAGAGGAATTATTTACCCAGAAAGCCTTTCTTTGTCTGTTAGTCTCTGGAGAATTCAGTTTGAACTAATGTGTGCCCCTCCAGGTGGTGATACTTCTCTGGAGGTATCACAACCTCAGTCAATTTGCCTAATTTTAGTTCCTGGAAGAGCTGTGGTCACCCTACCCCATGGAATGACACACAGTTCCTAGCTCCTAATCTATTATACATTTTAGAGAGTTTGTCTGTTTGATCAAGAACACCTCCTAAATGGTAAACCTAGGATAACCAAAATCCATATACAGCTTTTTCTTATTAGGGATATTAAAGAATAGTCGACTAGTCGATTCCCCTCTATGAGACAGAGGCAGCAAGGGGGTGAGGAGGAAGGGGTACTTTAAAGTGGTGGCGTTTCAAAGGGGCAGCTGTCGCACTGCTGATCCTCAACTCAGCTGTGCAGTGGCTGCCCCTTTAAAACACCACCTCTGGCATTTCAAAGGGGCAGCTGCCAAGGAACCAGGGGTCAGCTGGGCACTCCCCAGTTGATCTGGGTTCTGAGAGGCATTTCCACAGAACCCGGGGTCTCTCCCCAGATGACCCCAGATTCTGAGGAAATGCTGCGTAGAACTCGGGGTCAGTTAGGGAAACCCGAGCTGACTCCGGGTTCTGCTGCTGCGTGGAGCCCAGAATTAGCTGGGAGTCCCCAGCGGACCCCGGGTTCCAAGCAGCATTTCCCCAGAACCCGGGGACAGCTGGGGAGTGCTCAGCTGATCCCGGGCTCCATGGCAGCTGCCCCTTTGAAATGCCAGAAGCTGACCCCGGGTTCCATGGCTTTGAAATGCACAAGCACCCCTGTTGGGGACTCTTGTACATTTCAAAGCAGACACGCCACATGCAGCCAGGAGTCAGCGGGACTTCCCGCTGGCCCCGGGCTGCAGGCAGAGTTCCGCATTCCTCCTTTAAACGTAGAAGAGCCCCAGTGTACATTTCTGCAATTAACCACAATTTAACATCCCTACTTCTTATTGCTTTAAAACTTAAGTAATGTAGGGGTTGGGTTGCACCAGAAAAATAGGATGTGCCTAGAATGAGATTGGTTTTATGAGAGGCAAACAGAAAAGAAAATCACCCAATAAAGTACAATCCTCCCACAAGTCACTCTCCTGTATCTTGTTAGCTTTGATTTAGTTTATATGCTGGCCAGTGAGCATGTCTGCCTTCTCTTTTGAGAGGTACCAAGCATATCAGTAGGCATATTATAAATACATGAAAAGCAGGTATTGGTGCAGATAGGCTCAGACTGAATTTGAGCTATGGCAAGCTTCTACACAATGCCCTCTCTTTGTAAACAAATAGCAAAATCTACAGCATTAAAAAAAGAGCATGTAAGGTGAAGCAAGGAAACAACTTTCTCCTCTGAAGAATCTTTTACTGAGCCATAAACCACCCTAACAACTTGAACTCCGCCCACCTGCCATTCAATGTTGGCTGGTACATTTCTTCCCCAGCGTCCGGACACACTCTGTGTTGAGAGGTTCAGTGCTGATAAGAAACCAATGTTTGCTCACAAACAGGCCAGTGTTAAGAACATTTTTAGAAAGTGAAATGCCATCCATTTTCCCAAGTTTCATAACAAATTTGGCTTGTCTCATTAACCTCCAGCTTAACACACACACACACACACACACACACACACACACACACACACAAACTTCTGCTTCTCCAGGTAGGGGATCAAAATGAAAAAAATTACACAGAAACCAGGTTTTTTTGTTTTTTTGTTTTTTAAGAAACAGACATTGGAAGTGAAGCCAAAAGTCATCTTACAATGAAAGAGTCCTACAACTTGAACTATGGAGTCACTTAATCCCCCACATTTGTAAAAAGACAAGTCTAGTTATGGTTACCAGTCTGACCTGTACTAGCTGTAATGCTGCATTACATACACTCTCCTATCTAGAAGCTGAATTTGCTTCAGGAAACAGCATGACATATAAACACAACAAATTAAAATAGGCTTCTCACCCACCTGTACTTACTTATGCATGGACACACCACAAAAATACACAGGAAAAAAAAGTCGAAGTTACAAAAAGTTAATTGCCAATGGTTAACTTACAGGATACAACAGGCCTGGGCAAAACACCCTCTGTGGGCCAGATCCGGCCTACCAAGCCACCAGATCTGACCCACGGACGTAGCAGGGAGTCACAGGCAGATACCCCTGCTTCTCCACCCCCACACGCCACTCAGAAAAGCGGCTACTGGAGAGTTTGTGGTCCACCACAAACCGTGAGCAGGGGGGAGAGGGGAGTAGTGTTTCACATGCTTCTCCCACCTCTAGCACCAGCCAATGGGAGCTGCCTGTTTGAACACTAACAGGCAGCGAGTAGGGTTGCCAGATGGTTTAACTAAAAATACTGAACACCTCCCTCTGCTTCTCCCCCCCCCAAAAAAAGACCACTGGGGAAAAAAGGAGGGAGACCAAGGTTGTTGAGGGGGGGAAAAAAGAGGGACTTTGAGAGTTAAGCCAATAAAATAAAATAAAATAAAATAAAATAGCATGGCCCCTTCAGAGTACATGCAGAGTCAGATTAGGGATAGGAACAGGGGAGGGGTTGAGCACTAAGACCCAGGAAAGGCATTGCTTCCCCATGGTCTTTAGGCTTTTTGCCAGCAGCCATTTTGTTTTCTTGATCAAGCCAGAACACAGCTTCCCCACAAAACCAGATAAGCAGTGGGTCCGGGGGTAGGGAGTGTTGGGGGCTTGGAGGGAGGCTGGGGGCTGGGCCCAGTTGCTAAGTGTGTCGTCATATTGCCAGGTGTCTGGTATTTTCACCTCCTGGCCAGGAAAAAAAAATCAGAAAATACCAGACATTTTCGGTATACCGGACACCTGGCAACCCCAACAGTGAGTGAAGCACCACTCCTCCATCCCCTCAGGCTCTTATTCAAGAGCAATTGGCCCCTGGCATCTGGCAGGGGTGGGGCAGGCAGGGAGGCTGCCTGAGAAATGTGCTGGGCTGCTGGTTGGGAGTCTTATAGGTAAGTCTCCAGGCCAGAGCCTGCCTCTTCCCCCCCCCCCTCCCCAGCCCTCTGGTTCCTCCACTCCTACTCCCTTACCCCACATCTGCCCCCCTCCTGAGCCCATACCCCCATCCAGACCCTGCAACCCCAATCCCCTGCTCCAGATCACAAACTCCTCCTGTCCTAGGTCACAACCCAAACCCCGGCATCCCAGTCCTCTGCCCTAGGTCACAAACAAACCCTGCACCCCAATCCTGTGCCCCAAGCCGCATCTGCCTCCTTCACCAACACTCTCTCCCAGACCTCACAGGCCCTCCTTGCACCTGAATCCCTACCATGCTGGTTGATCTGGCCTGCAACCACCCTGCTACTATCCTGCCCCCAGGCCAATCGAGACCTGGGGATGGGGAAACATGTGAAGTGTCCTCTCCCCTGCCATGGGCACGTGGCACCAGAGGGAACACCAGCTCTTCAAAACACCTGGAAGTTCTCTCTAGGCACTGGGAGGCCGGGCTCAAAGACTTTACATGCTCCCTCCACCCCAGGCCAATCAGGGTCTGTGGGCAGGGGAGCACAGGAAGCCTCCTGGTTCCACCCCTTCCACTCGGGGCAGCTCATGACCACTTCAGAAATTTGTGAAGTGGCCCCTCTTCAAAAACGATTGCCCACTCCAGATATACAGCCAGGCTGGGTCTAATTTATAAAAGTATCGTACATTTTCTTGCTTAAAACTAAGGGTGCATTAAGAAGGATGGTATTTCTCTGGAGGCTTCTTATCATTAAACAAAGCACACACGGAGACAAAACACTGTTCTAGCTAAACAAAGACAATGAATGCCTTAAAACATGATTTCACTTCCTACCCAGCTGACAGTGGAAATCCTGTCCAAACCTCTATTTTCAGAATTCATATTTAATACAACAAACAATAGGTTCTTGGCCTCAGCAGCTATTTAAAGTTATGTTGGAAGAACATGGTGGGTTTGCTTTACTAGGTGACTCATGATTCCTGTGCTAATTGTATCCTCTACCATGTCTCTGTCATGGTGATTTGAACTTTTTCTACAAAAGGATTTAAACTGGAAAAGATGCCTAGTATAAACAATTACCTATTTTGTACGCAATGTATTGGCTTTGTGTCAGTGGCATTGCCCCTTAGTGGCTAGTAACACAAAGGTTAAGAGATCTAACTGCTGCTGCCAGTTTATTCTTTTGCTTAGGGTATCTAGCACTGAGCATTTGTAATTTAAGAGTGTGTATGTGTGATTTATATATTATTAATGTGCCCACCGTTTGCAGCACATGGATTTAATACATGGTGACTGACGCAAATAGATATTGCAACAACAATGGAGAAATGGCCACATTCAGCATTTTAAACCTTCAACACTAAAATCTATTCCCTACCGTAAATCTTTCCACCTCTTCCACACATACTTAATGGTTTGTAGGATTGTCATAAAAACTTTGGCATTATATAGCTTGCAAACACTCAGTCATAGATACTCTCCATATAGTATTCACCAGCTTTTTCCTATGACATATGTCATTTAGTTGGTTTCATGTCTTTAAGTCTGCATAACGCACCACAGTATACCAGAGAGACTGCAATGTGGAAATGTTTTGGTTACATCATCTCTCTCTATTTTAGCTTTGTAGAGGTTTCATTATTAAGAATATTCTAATACAAGTCCACATGATATTATTGCCAAGACATTACTTGTTACACAACTTGTTTATTCTTTTGGTCTTCCAGTACAAAATTATTAAATAAAGTAGTGAGGGCAGGCTTTTATTTTAACAGTAGTTTCCTAGATGGGAAACATTCAGAGTTGGAGGAGAATAAGCTTGGACATATGCTTTTAAAAAATGCAAACACAAGTATATATTTTAAATTAAGATATTCGTCGTGTGGTTGCAATTTATTTCACTTTAAACAGCAGCAGTAAAATAGAAAAAAGTCCAAAGATTAAAGGAATTACAAAAAATGTAAGCAAGACCTACTCTTAACGAATAATTAAGGACAAATATAGTGAACACTATTAAAAATTCAACATTTTTTGAAAGTTATGGAACTATGCAGTAGTAAGGGAAATATAGTATTTCCACATATTCAAAAGAGAAAATAATCAGGGTACTCTAAATGCATGGTAACTGTTGGCAAACAGCAACCAACATAGAGAGACACAAATGATATTTAAGAGCCTAATTATGCTACTATTGAAACCACTACAAAACTCCCCCATTAGACAGGACAACTTCTGAAAGTGATATGTTCTAAAATACTACAGTGAACATGGAGTCAATGGTATGGCATTTTTCTTTATTAAAATGGCATGGTTCACAGATATGACATTTCTTAACCCACCAGTATGATAATAGTCAAGTTTTGTTTGCTTGCAGACAAATACTGTTAATGCGACTAAACAATAAAGGGCTTGGTTCCTGCTCTCATTTCAGTACTAACTTCCTATACTACTGTTAAATGGAAAGCCTTAAAATAGATTAATAAAAATGTTAAATAAGGTAACTCACTTAAAATGAGCTCGCACATAGCAGTCCAGGGCCCTGTCCGCAGATCCCCCACCTCATAACCTTAAACAATGGGCACTAAATGGGACTTAGGAGACTCAGGTTCAATTTCATAGTCTATCAAATTTCCTATGTGACTTTGTGCAAATCAATTAGCCTCTCTGGGATGCAGTTCACAATCTGTAAAATGGGGATACGAGTGTAACTCACATACCATCTGGATATGATGTATTGTTCCTGAGCTCGCATATGAAGACAAGAAATATAATCTACAGCCTCAACTAGTAGCTTTTAGCTCATGAAGTAGAAGCTCCAGGGATCCCAGGTTTCATACCGCCTGCAGACAGTCTCTTGGCCTTACCCAACCACCGTCTTGTTTCACAGGAGCAGTGTTAAGATCAATTCAGTAAACCTACGAGGCTCTCAAATACTGTGAAAATAAAGACTAAATAAAAACCTAAGATAGATAAATATCACCACAAAGTACCAAACAAGATGTAAAGCTCAAACTATTCTGCAGCATCAGCATTTCCTTCTAGCATAAATGAACACACTACAAATTATGGTTTATAAATATGAGCTCAAACAGGAAAACAAATAGCCAGCAATTTGGTGAAATGATTCATTTCAGAAAGAGAAAGGAAAATGGTAACGCAAAATCAATGTCCCATGCCACTATAGTGGAGCTAACAGAATGGTTTAACTGCATTATACCACTTGATGTGCACTTAGGTTGGTAAAAAGAGCTACTGAAAGTAACTAACTAGATAGTCTTCATGATCATCTAGTTCATATTTAATATTGTATTAGCAAATATTAGCTTTGCCATGGATTTGATTTGAGTAGCTGAAAGTTGGACAGTGTAACCACGATTTTCAACCCCAAACAACAGTATATTTTTAAAAATAAGTCTCTAGTCATACATTCTACATTCTTCAGTTTTACAATGGTTCTTTGTCCTAAATTTAGCTACAACTTTTTAACTCCAGTGAAGCTTCTGCTTTAATTTTTAGGTCCATTATATCCCCTTAAAAAGCGACAAGGAGTCCTGTGGCACCTTAGGGTATGTCTACACTACCCCCCTAGTTCGAACTAGCGGGGTAATGTATGCATACCGAACTTGCTAATGAAGCCCGGGATTTGAACTTCCCGGGCTTCATTAGCATAAAGCCGGCGCCGCCATTTTTAAAAGCCGGCTAGTGCGAACCCCGTGCCGCGCGGCTACACGTGGCACGGGCTAGATAGTTCGAACTACGTAGCCATTCCGAACTATCTGTACTCCTCGTGGAACGAGATGCATGCGTCTGACGAAGTGGGTCTTTGCCCACGAAAGCTTATGCTCCTACACTTCAGTTAGTCTATAAGGTGCCACAGGACTCCTCGTCGCTTTTGCAGATTCAGACTAACACGGCTACCCCTCTGATACTATATATATCCCCTTACAATTCCATAACATCTTTAGAGAGGCATTAGCAGTAATAATTTAATTTTCCAATAAGGGACCAATAGTCTGTGTTATACTCTTCTGAAACTTCTTTTACTGAGACCTGCTTATTTCTAGGCTGCATAAGTCCCTTTTAACATACTTGTTGGATCCCCACCTGCTGTTGGATTATAATCATACTTCCTTTTAAATTGCATTTAAACAGCTAACTGAGTACAGGCAGTCCCCGATTTACACGGATCCAACTTATGTCGGATCTGCACTTACGAACGGGGCTTTTCTCGCCCCGGAGCTCGCAGGCGGTGGGACCGCCCAGAGCGCAGCGGTCCCGCCACCGCGTCCTCCGGGACGAGAAAAGCTGCTCCGGGTCTCCCTGGTGTGCTGGGGGGAACTCCCCAGCACAGCAGGGAGACCCGAGAAAAGCCGCAGAGGCGGAGCGACCCCGCTGCCCGTGCGGCTTTGCTCCTTTGCCCCGGAGCAAAGCCACAGAGGCGGGGAACCCCGCCGCCTGTGCAGCTTTGCTCGGGTCTCCCTGCTGTGCTGGGGGGAACTCCCCCAGCACAGCAGGGAGACCGGAGCAAAGCCGCAGAGGCGCTAGTGGCTCCCCCCCCCCCAGCAGACCAGGCTTTTGTTGCGGGACGCCTGGGGTAGAGCAGCTGGGGTGCTGCCCGGTTGGTCCTGCGGGGACCTACCCGGCAGCGCCCCAGCTGTTCTGTCCCAGGAGTCCAGATTCAGCCACTGTTGAAACTGATCAGCGGCTGATTCCAGGAAGCCGGGAGCAGAGCCACTCTGCCTAGGGCTTCCTGTAGTCAGCCGCTGATCAGTTTCAGCAGCGGCTGAAACTGGAGCCAGTTCCGACTTAAGTTGAATTTGTATGTAAGAACAAACCTATAGTCCCTATCTTGTACGTAACCCAGGGACTGCCTGTAATCGATGGAAATTCCAGACTACTTGATTAGTCGATAAGGGGAGGAACTGCAGAGCCACAGCGGGGTTAGCTCCCGGCCCGGGAGCTAACCCCACTGCAGCTCTGCCTTTTAAATGTAATAAGAGCCTTGCGGCAATTTAATAAATTTAAAAAGCTGAGGTGCAGCGTTTGGGACCAGGACCTGGAAAGCTGATTCCCAGCTCGCGCCTTGTCCCCCTGCCGAGATAAAAGCTGGTGCCCCCTTGCACTAAGCCCCTACCGCTGCCCCGGCCAAGCAGCCACTGGCTAGGCAGCGCAGACTCCGCCGCCCTGGGGAGCCCTGGAGTTCAGCCTGTCTCCTGCACTCCCCATCCCACACCATGAGCCTCCACACACTTCCCAATCCCTGCATTGACTCTTGCACCCCCAACCCTGAGCCTCTCGCCACTACATCCCTGAGTTCTGCACCCCCCACATTCTCAGCCCCCTGTAAAGAGTCCCTCCTCACCCTCAATTCTGAGTTCTCCACCCTCCACAGCCCCAGTCGCCTGCTCTGAGACCCCACATCTAAGCCCCTGTTCTGATTTCCATCCTGAACCCCTTCTTAATGACCAGAGCAATACCAGGTATGTGTTAGCAGCAAATAATTGGTATATTGTAGAATAGCCAGGGCAACAAGTATGTAGCTAAGAAAGAAAAGTCAGTAAAAGGCTGCCAGAGAAGAGATGAAATGGAGCATGGTCAACAAAATGGCAAAACAGAGTCCTACCGCGATAACTTTATAAAAATATCTGGTTATTTCACAGCAGTGTAAACATTATTAGTCATTATCATTATTATTTTAACAGTTCTAAGTAACTGGCAGGTTTCTGAGCTGCACGTTTGAGAAACATCCTCTAGGAACTGCAAGGACGAGGGATGTAAAATTCCTTGTTAAAAAGTTAACAAAGCATATAACTGGTTTAAAAAGTTAGATCTAGAACAGCTCCCACCACACTTGCAGCTGGAGCCGCCCCCTGCCCATGGCACAACCGGAGGCTGCTCCAGCCAGGACAGACAGGGCCTGCCCTGACCAAACCGAGCCGCCAACTAACCAATTAGTGGGTAAGCATGCTGATAAGGCTAATGCTTACTGGGTAACCGATTAATCCTTTACCTCCCTAGCAAGGACCAACAAGAGCATTACCACCCAAAAGACCTTCAGATTGTAAACTAAGTGATAATTATAATTGCCCGGATGTGCTATTAAGTCCAAGACAGTGTTTAACCTTGAAGCATGGGAACTATCCTGCACTGGTAGGAGAAGGAAGAGGACAGACCCTGTTACATTCATTCTAACTTATAAAAGGTGTTTGTGTTGAAAATGTGCTGTCTCTTAAGTTATCCTTTGCTGTAGCTTTTGCGTTTTAGGCACAGGCACATCCTGTCTCGGACAACTATATGTGGTTTGTAATCCAAAGGGGTAACAAACAGTTTCTATATGTGCATGGAGATCAAAAGGTAAAAGATGTGCTGATTCTCCTTTGCATCTCAAAACTAAAAAGTTCGCCAAAGTACAAATTCTTACTAATCTTCTCAGCAATAAGTAAAGGAAAGAAAGCCTTGTATGAAAACAACCCTGACTGCCATCCCCCAACCTTGAGACAAGTGTATTCTATTTACATTTGTTGCAGAAGTGCAGCGTAATTGACAGTGATTTCTCCCACCTTTGTTCCTCTTCTTAGCTGATGCGATCATTACTTCAGAATGAAATTTGCAATGGGAATGCAAGATTTAACAATTTTATAATCTTACTTTTAACAAATTGCCGCTTCCACCATGCAACACATTGTGGGAACTTTTCAGATCTAATCAACCAACAAATCCTTTATAAAAACCTCAGATGTTTCACTGTAATACATTCCACAACTGTACTATAGATCTGATCATACATATGGGTTTAAAGGAGCCTGTGGTCTAAAGGAGCCTAAGCTACTCCTTCTGTGAACCCATAACAAGTGAAATGACCCACAAGAAAAAAGAAGCCGGATCCGTTTTGGCTTACACATTTGTATGATAATTTTATCGAGTTATTGAATATTTCCACTGTTTCATCCTGGGAGGACTGTCAAGTCCTGAACATTTGCAAGACATCACATTTGGTAACCTAATTTAATATACAATACAACCAAGTAATGTAGAATCTAATATTTTGATTTAAAATGATCTCTCTGTAAGATACAGCCTTGCCCTATCTCTAACCTCTGGTTATGCATTTAAATCAGGGGTGGGGAACTATTTTTGGGTCGGAGGCCACTGATCCACAGAAAAATCTGTCGGGCTGCATACAAGTGAGGGAAAAAAACCACTCCTCGCCATCATGGGCTCTCAAATGCTGGGGGGAGCCCTGAGCCTTCGTAGCCAGACCAGGCAGGCCAGAGGCTGCATCTGGCCCCCGGGCCTTCGGTTCCCCACCCCGATTTAAATCCTCTCTTCAGTTTTGTCATGTACAGAAGTAAAGGCTTCTATTTGAATAGTCAAAAGATTTCTTTTAAAGATTAGTTATCATATGACCAACAATGAAAACACACTGTAAAAGAACAGATTACTCAGAGCAAGATGAAATGTAGCAGGCCTTGGACTCTGCCCTTAACAACTTTTAGTTAAAGAAAGACTTTTCAGACCATGAAATATTTTGCTGTATAATGAGATATGAAAGGGACACTAGCAGTTAAAGTCACATGTTTCAAAAAATAGTTGCCTAACGCTATTCAGTCTAATCAAATGCTCTTCCTTTATGGGAGTTTGTTTACTTTTAAATACTTCCAGCCTATCAGTTCCCCTTTCATGGCTTGCATGTGCAGCAGATAGACAGGTGGAACCAAACTTGAAACCTCTGGAGCTTAGTTCATGAGCCTCTACAGCTCGAGTTAAAAGCCAGCTGCTCTACAGCCTTAACTGAGAGCCATTCAGAACTCATTCTCTCTCTCTAAAAGTGGTCTAAGTGCCAATTAATTGATTGGGGGGGGAAGGGCAACACCACTGTGCTGGAACGCTCCTCTCCTCTCCCGCAGCAGGCAGGAACTGCACTGGCTGGGACACTGGAACAGCCCCTGCCTGCAGTGGGCCAAGGCACCCTGCAAGGAGGGGATGCTCTGATATCCCAACTGGAGCAGCCTCTGCCTGTGGAGCGCCCAGGCCTGCCGCAGAGAGGGGCTGCACTGGAGCAGTCCCCCTATGGGGCTGGAGCAGTCCCTTGCCTGTGGCAAGCAGGGAAGCTGCTCCAGTCCCATCGGTTAACCAGTTAAACCTTCACATCCATACTTTAAACCCTTTTCTCTTTAAACTTACTTCTTCTCTCCCTCCTCCCGCCCCCCCGCAAAAGCAAAAAACAACTACTCATCCTGTGCCTACATTATCTGATCTGGCAACATGAAATCTGGCAAAGATGAGGGAATTATGAGAGAGGAGCTGGTTGGTCTGGGTGCACAAGCACAATCCTCTGGGCAGGGTGGACAATGAGTTAGCAAAGGAATATACCTCTAAATATGACTGTATGCTGCATGCTATAACGTGTTAGCTGGCTGTGGCACTAACCACACTCTAGCTTACAAATCAGGCCCTTATGGGCTTGGAAAACACTAGCCACTGTGAAAGCTGGTCCACTCCAAAGGCTCTTTTTTATGTATGGTGATCAGATACCAAGTATGAAAAATGGTGATACTTTTTTTTTGCGGGAGGAGGGGCTTTGGGGCAAGCATAGTTGCATATATAAGCTCCTAATATTGAGAAGGTGCCAATAATATCAGGAGCTCTCACCCTACCTTTTATGCTTAGCAGATAATATGCCCTCCTACTTCTGTCATGTGGGGATTAGGCAAAAGCCATTCAATTTTGTTCATAATTTTTGTAATAAAAAAGGACTTATTAATTACCTATTACCTCAGCTATGATGTTTCAACAAGGGCTGGTCTCCCACACTCTGAGTCTTCCTCATAATTAATCCTGCAGTGAAGTCAAATAATACTTGGCTACGAGTCATCATAATTATTTCCAACGTAACTGGCTGTATACACAAGGTAAGCACATGATTACAGATTCAGTGTAGAGTTCAGCTGGAGGAGAAGCTGAGTTAAGAGAGATCATTCTCTTAGAATCAGTATCTTCAAGCAGAGAGACTGAACCATGGAACAATACCGGCTAAATAGATTTCTTTCTAGATTCAAGTATGATAAAAAGACAGACTCTTCAACGCATCTCCTCTCCCGTCACACACACACTACTGCCCCTCACCAAAATCGTCCCTTCTGTGACAGAATCATTGAAAATGAAATGTACACATTAAAAACAAGTTTCCAGCAGCATTGCAAATACAATCATTAATGTCAAACAGAAGCCCAAATGGTGTCCTTTGTTGCAATACAGGGATGTTAGGATCATAAGAACAGAAATGGATTGCTTTTGTAATGAAATACTGTATTCTGGCTACTTTTCAGGCTGAAAATGAACATAGAATTGTTTCAGTTCCTTTCTGGGCAATTCAGCTATTTGGATCCCAAGGGAGATGAGATCATGGCACCCAAAGCTGTCTCAGAGATATTGTATGACTTGTTACACACAACACAAAAACAGTCAAAGAGTTACCAGTTCTATATTACTTCAGTGAGAAAATTAAATCAGTCTCATTGATTGCACTGGGTGCTAGTAATCAATATTTGTACTAGATTGCGCTTATCAAAGTAACTTTAATTACCCTGACAGTGCAAGCAGTTACTGTAAGGAATGAATGATAGGCCAACTTTGCTTTAATCTTACAGTTACCTGGATGAAACAAATAACAGTAACCTTCAGAACCATGTTGTCATTAGGAAATTCCAGTCAAAAATGCATGTCTCCTATAACATTACTTACCAGACAGATAAAAAGCAGGAAATACACTAAATTATATAAAGCTATATTTTTTATGTAGTTCAAAATATTAGATTAATTTTTCCTCACACTAGTGTCAATATGCTGTACAGAAACAGCCAGAATAAAAGGTCAATAGTAAGGAATGCCATTTGGAAATTTTTCATTCCTATGGTATTGAAGCCACTGAAAAAGTGCGGAACTTCTTTACTTACTTGACGTCTGGATCAAAGAGGATCCAACAATGACTCTTCCTGGGCAGTACATACCACAGGAGTGGGAAAAAAATTAGTGGATGCTTAGTGCCCCCCAGCAGTCAACACCTTCCCCTCTTTTACCTAGTGGCTCCAACTCACCCGCAGCCCTGCCAATCAATTCCACTCCCTCCCTCCCACCCTGTGGCTCCCACACACTGCAACCATCTGTTCTGTGGTATCAAGTCAAGCCACGATTTAAAAAATGATTATTCCAAAATAACCTTTTTTTCCTTTTACACTAGAAGTTTGTGCAAGTAGGGGAAAATAATAAAGATTCTCAATATTATACAAGGTTTGAATAAAACATTGATGCATCAGTTTTCACAATGTTTTTAGGCTGCGTTTTGCCAAGAACATAGATCACATACCAGGAGCAATGGTTTCCAATGTCCCAGGATTAATTTTTCTAGTGCTTGTGCAGTGTTGGACAGTGGAGCCAGTAAACACCAAGTAAAAAGTTACATCATCTTCAAGTACATCTTCAGGCAGCTGTACTGTAATAATACTGTCACCCTACGTAAAAGACAAAAAAAAGCCAGAGGTCAATTTCTCATTCTCATTAATTTTACTATAAAAAGATCCACTCGGTCCTCCAAGTCTCCTGTTTTTTCTGTCTGTCCTTTTTAACATAACTGTTTTGGTTTCAACCATGCACTATTTCCTGATGAAAAATTGCTTATATTAAAAAATTCCCAATCAGCTCTAATGGTGATAGGAGGTGAAGACATTTGGAAATATCGGTGCAAGATCAAAATCCTGCCCCTCATAGCACCGTCATATCGTTATAGTAACATAACACGTCACTAGTGTTTGACACACACAAGGAAGCATGGAGAGCAACCAATGTAACAGCTCAAGTACCCTGAAACGCCTCTGTTCCTAGGTAATTACCTACCAGCAAGACAACTAACCCAGTGGTCCCCAATGCGGTGCCCACGGGCGCCATGGTGCCCACCGGGCCATTTCTGTGCGCCCGCCAAGTGATCGGGGCCGACCCCGCCCCCGGGCGCACAGCGTATGGGCGGCCCCCCCCGGGTGCATGGCGCAAGGGCTATGCTGGCTCCGGGCGCGTGGCACAGGGGTGGCGCCGGCCCTGGACTTGTGGCTTATGGGCTGTGCCAGCTCCTGGGCACACGGCACAGGAGCGGCGCTAGCCCTAGGTGCGCGGCACATGGGTACTGCCAGCTCCTGGGCGTGCGGTGTATGGGCGTCCCCGCCCCGGGCTCGCAGCACAGGAGCAGCACTGGCCCCAGGCATGCAGCGCATGGGCTGTTCCGGCCCCAGGTGCGGAGCACAGAAGCAGCACAGAAGCAGCACCAGCCCTGGCAGTATGGCATGTGGGTGGTGCCAGCACCAGGCACGCAGCATATGGGTGGCCCTGTCCCTGGGCACATGCGCGGCCCCGCCCCTGGGCGTGTGCACAGCCCCGCCCCTGGGTGTCCGGCGTATGAGTGGCCCCGCCTCCAGCAGCCCCAAAAGGTTGGGGACCACTGAACTAACCCAAGCACATACATAGAAACCTAAGGAAGCGTCAAATTCAATAGGGTTTTCTCCTGCTACAAAGAGAGGGGGACAGAAACAACCAATAAGGACAGTGAAACTGCAATATTATACTCATGAGACCAACCCTTCCTGGAACAGCAGCTAAAGACAAGAGAATAGGCTTTATATTATCAGGAATCAAATGTGAATCCCTTTGCAATCCAATAACTGTGTGCTGGTATATAGCAATATTGCCTAGAAGTAAGATTTACGGTCATACCTTCATTGTCATGTGCCATCACACTTTTACTGAACTGTAGCAATTTGAAAATATCCACTGCCTTGTTGCAAGATATGAATTATTACTTCCTCATTTGCCACATTTTCAAGCAGATTATGGTTTGATAAGACTGAAAAACCTTACTTATATCAAATACAGTAGTCCAAAAAACCAGGAGACAATCTGAATAAGTGACAGATTTCCTCCTCATCTCCTGTCACCTCAGGTCATACTCCTACACTCAGTCTACACAACCTAGATTTTTAGAACTAGTGCTTGCAAAAATGAATTCATAAATTAGATATGTATAGTGTAGTTATAGCTGTGTTGATCCCAAGATATTAGGGAGATGAGGTGGGGGATGTAATAAAAGATTTTATTGAACCAACTTCTTTTGGTAAAACAGGCTTTTAAGACCTTTCTATATCTGCATAAATGATAATGCAGTTATCACAAGTTCATATGTAACAAGTAAATATACATGCAAATTGTACACATTCTTTTGCACATACAACTCTAAAAATCTGGCTTTAAGGTATATAAATACCTGTGATACATTTAAAATCCAATCTCATGCAGCTTCTGACATACATTCATTGCAAGGATACATATATTCATTGAAAGCACATACAAAAATAACAAGGGTGAAGTTGTTTTGTATGACTTTGCTATCCTTCATAATTTGCCTACAATTAACTGCTTAAGATACAGATCATTGGGAACAATAGGCTAAAATATCTGGTCTGTTTCTTGACCACTAATCTACACAGACCAAAACCAGCTTTAAAACTAAAGCCTTATTAATTAGCTTGTGTCACTATTCCACTTAACATACATTCATGTTGCAAGTGTGGAGAAGGCTCCATGCAGATTAAGCAAAATCTAATTTGCATATTCAATTGATAAGCGTGTTCTCATTATATAACCATAACGGTAAAATCCTTCACTTCATTGCTCCTCCTCCCCCCTTTCAAGCCAATACTTCCTCCCAAACAAATCCATCAGTTTCCTGTTGATCCATTCTCTTTTGTACTCACCCACTCTGAGTTCTCTGCCCCCACTCCATCTTCTCTCTCTGGACCCCCCACAGCTCCTCCACCTACTGCTTCAGGTTCTGGCTCCCTCACTTGAATTTGTCTCATTCCTCCTGCCAAAACAGTACTCCTCCAACGTACCCTTCAACTCAGTACAACCCGCTACTTCACTCCACCCACTATTACTCTAGCTATCTCTGTCTCTTCAGCTGTGTGGATTTTCCATAGTTATAGACTCCCTATGGCCTCCTTGGAGGACTTTAACCACAGAGATGTTGCTGTAGAGGAGATTAACTGAACAGAGACTGGCCCGAATAACTCACTCTCCAGTCTTCCACTCCAACCCCTTTTACTTTTCATAAGCCTCCACAGTAATGCTACACCATTGAAAACCAGGCCTATGTTTCAGCCCAGCTTTGCTGCTGACCTCAGGCAAAATTTTGCTTTGATTTGTTTCTATATCCTTGCTCATATTGTTCCACCCACAACATTTATGAGCAAATACTTAAATGGACCTGTAGTCCAGCTGTAGTTTAAGATAACTTATTAACAGACCTGACTATTTAAACAAACATCTGCAGAGATGGATATTTTTAAATCCAGATCCTGAAATATGGCTGATCACTTTCCTTTGGAACAAAAGTGAGCAGCACAGACTATATGTGAGAAGTATTGATATGTTTACACACACATGAACAATATAAAGGCCTTCACTGTAATGCTTTATTTTAACAAGCTGAGGAGAGAGAATTTAACTCACAAATGCTAGAGCAAAAACTATATATGCACACACCTAATTGTTGTAAAAGAAAACTGGATAGGTGGCTAACATGGAACAGGTTGCAGATGTGGACAAATACTAGAATCCCTTAGGCCAGTGGTTTTCAAACTACAGCTCACAACCCAGTATTGGGTGATGGAACGTCAGGCACTGGGGCTCATTGCTGCAGGTGATCAGTGGGGGTGCGGGCAGACAGAGACTCACTGCTCTGTCCTCAGCAGGGATCCGCTGCTATCACTGAGGAAGTGCCCCTTCCCCAGCCAGGAAACTCCATGCAAAAGTCCTGAGCCCCTGGCTGGGCAGGGCTCATTAAGCAACTGTGGGGCTGTGCTGCCATGCAGCATAGAGGAAACACTGTCCTACAGCCCAAAGTTCTCATCCTCTGCCCTATCCAGCAACCCACACTCTAGTCAAAATATGTTGGGCCACAGGCATCAATTAATCTCTTCAAATGCATCATGAGAAAAAAAAAGTTTTAAAATAATTGCCTTAGCTCTTCTCTATGAATTTGTCTATATTAGGATTAAAGGTGTAACGAAAGATCAAGTTACTTAATTCTACTTTACATCTTCTAAAATTTTAGTTAACACAAAGCAACTCCACAGGGTACTTCAGAATGTGCTAAGCTGTTTGAGTTAATGTCTAGAAGGAAGTCCAGGTTATGACAAAATGAGTTACTAGCCTTGTATAGCCTAGAAAAAAGTGTTTTTAATCAAATTAGCTCAATCAAGTTTGGCTGAAACCCCCACTTAACTACAGGTCTACCCTGTAGACCTAACCAGACCTACCCTGTAGGTCTAACCACTCTATTTCAAATTAAGGGTGCTAAACCACGTCTACTCTGTTGTTTAGAAGGATTTGCAATTGAGTTAAGACCGCTTAACTGAGCTAATTCTGTTAAAAAAAAAAAAGTACCTTTTTACCTAAACAAGGCCTAGGAATAAGCATCTCCTGCCACTTCAATTAGCAATCTAGAAGCTGCAGTTTAGGTGTCAACTTCATGTGACATTCCCATCCAGATCCCACCAAACCCTGCCAAAGTCTTTCAGTAAAGAATGGTATCCAATATTCTAAATGCAAAAAACAAGCATGGCTTTTTAAAAAAAATCTTAAATAAAAACACTGACATTCTCCTTGTGCATCATTAGCAAGATGGAATGGGTACCACTTGTTTATTTATGATGCATTGCAATTCACCTTTGTGCATGCCTTCTGAACTGCTCTCTGCTGTTGTATACAGCATAATCAGTGGTTTATCATCTACTTTGAGACCTCTAGATGAAAAAGATATACAAATTCTATTTATCATCATAAAGAAAGTGGATGAACTTTAATATCTCTCATTAAAATTGGTAACACCAAAACTCTGTCATAAAAAAAATCCATATCCAAAAGTGACTTTATTTTTTTTAAAACATGAATTAACAGCATACAGTACAAAGTTCTCTCTTCCCAACAACTTCATTGTTAATGTTAATAAGTTACAAATGTGGCCAAATTCCTCAAATCCTCATAGAAGAGTTTCCAAAAGCACTATTGCACTCAGCCTGCAAAAATATGTTATTGAAGCATGTTTAGTTTTATTCATTTGATATTACCTAAATAATATCATCTGTTCAATAGCACAGCCACACAAGGTGGCTGTTATAAACCCCTTTCATCCTGAATGTCTACAAATGGAAAGTCAGACTGCCCTTTGGTGAAAGTACAGATAGATCAAAGCAGTTCTCCAGCACATGCCAACAAATAAAAATAATTTATTTCAAACCTAGTTTGGATTGACTAATATTGACTTAGCTTAAAGCCCATTGGAAAGGAAAACATTCCATTTTATGTCCATTCACATAAAAGGTCACCATTTCTTTCAACTCCCAAATTTTGATCCAAGATGTATGAAATAAACATTTAAGAGATGTGATCTGTATGAATTAAGCCTATTATTGAAAAGTACATTCACTATCTCCAGCTGGGGAGGGAACTGGTCATACACAGGACTACAGATACAGACACAGATTCATTGAGGGCTGATTTATGCACATTTTTTGTACCACTCTAAAAGTTTAGAAAATAATTTTAACTGACACGCAGTACAATCTCTAATGTTGACACAGTTACATTAGTATAAAGGTGGCTATATCAATATAAGAACCATTACATCAATATAACTGTGTCAACACCAGGGCATGGTACCCCTTTGTATCAATTTACAAATCATTACTGTTCTAGGAGTACAAAAACTGCATGTAGATGAGACCTGAATGATCATGGCTAAATTACTTCCTCTGAGTGAAAGTTGCACTTTCGCCACCTGTAAACGGGGAATTACCTGCCTTGGAAGAGTTTGTAAATGTCTATGATGTCATTACACAAGTCACTTGTCATTACACAAGTCACTTGAATATTACTATTTCATGCTATTTATTACTAAATGTATCGGCATTCTAAGAGACTCCCTGGATCTCTTCAATGTTTGCACAATTTAATTGTATAGCAAAAACTTCAATTTCCAATTCAGTTATTGACAATCCTTGTCGCCTTCTGTAAGTGCTGGGGAACCATCAATCGTGTCTGACCTTATACTGCAAATCACACAGGATCATAAGGATTTTCCTGTAACATCCATCATTTGGTATCACATGAAGACTCAGTGAGAAATGGCAGAAGCAGGATGCACAATAATCTATCCATTTCCAAAGCAAAACTATATAATTTTATAAGATTCCTATACACTTGTAAGAGTATGTCCAGACTGGGGGAAGGGGAAAAGATGTATTTTTAAATATGCTAAATGATATATTTTAATACTTCTCCATAAACAGGGCAAATTGTATTTTAATGTGAACTGTATTCACCTCAACCAGTGAGTATATTTTAAAATACCACTTGTCCTGTTCACACTGTGTCACTTTAAAGTATGTTGGCTAATATATTAAAAGCCCATCTTTTTTCCCCAACCCAAACAAAGCCTAAGATTATTTAAATAAATGTAAACTCCAATAGGATGTGTTAAAAGATAAAAGTGAAGGACTCGTGAATTTTATTAAAAGCAGAATGGTAAATAGACATAAAATATCAGCATATGGCAATCCTGCATTTGTTTCTCATACAAGTATGAGATTGCTGATGTTAACCAGTACAATCTCTGGTTACATTTTTCATCAAGGTAGCACCTACTCCAGTACACGAGTGCTGCGCACAAAATTATGCATTAAATGACTAGGAAAAATTTACCAAGTGGGTGCAAAAAATAGATCTGACACCTTTCAGCACTTTTCTTTCCATACAGCTGATTGCCAAGAAGAGTTCTGCTGTTTTATTAGAGTCTGGCTTGGTGTGTTAGATTAGACAAGTGAGAATAATGTGCCCTTTTAACAGGTTTAATTCTGTTTCCACTCATAACAGAACTGACTTGTAGCTGGGTCAACTTCTTGTTGCATTATGCCTTTTGGTGTCCTAGAAATATATACTTTCAAAGTGATAAATCCTTTATTAATGGAAAGTTGTTCACATAGTTTCACTTTGGATCTACTTTTTATGGTAAAGAAGTCCTTTGATTGTTTTCCTCCTTGAACTGATTCAGGCTTAAATCCATTTTATTTTAATGCAATAGGCATGCTGTCGTTAACCTCCAAGACAGGAGTGTTACCTGGTGCTATGGAGGACACAAGCAGGAGACAGATTTCACTCCAGAGTCACTGTGGGTATGTCTACCCGGTGAGTCATTGTAGTGCAGCTTCAGTATAGACATATCCTATAAGACTGTGGCTAAGTCTAATGGGTTCATAAACTCCACATGAGCACAGGCAGAATGGAGAAGAGAATCTTTCTGGCTTACAGGCAACCAGGGCAATCATAACCCAGCACAGTTGCCAGAACTGCCAATCATGGAGGCATCCACCCATAGCTGGGACCAACAAGGAAAACAAGCCCAGCTATAAAGAAAGGAGAGCAATGAGGAGAGGGAAAGACCTAGGATAGCAAAGTACCAATAGCCCCATGTGACACGGCCTCTTGAAAACTAAAGGAGACAAAGGAAGACTGCAAATTCTGGAGTTTAAGGCTTGATTGACTTATGTTACATTAAGTTGATGGAGTGAGCTAATTCGAGATGAATACAGGGAAACCAGTTTGGAGCGAGCTGGAACTGCCCTCAGAACAGTTCTCAGCAAGTCACATCCCTTCTCTGTGCCTCAAGTTTTCTCATCTGTAATATGGAAATAGTATTTAGGAATGGATCAAAATTTTCTATCAAAACTATTTTGGGGGGGTTGCAATCAATGGAATTTTCCCAGAAAAGCATCTGACAGAGAGAACAAATGTTCAAAACCAGTACAAAACCCAACAATCCTATTCAAAATACCATGATGTTCATTAGTGACTCACCCTCTAATTCATCGTTTAGGGAATCTGTTTTAAAAGAATGAGGCTAGAAGGGGACAGGTCAGAGGACCATAGATACAACTCATAACTGAAGCAACCCCAGACTCTGCCATTTTATGATTAAGTACCACCCCAGGAACAAGATCATCTCAACTCATGTCACACTGCAGATAATCAGACCTGGAAGCATTGAGGTGGTGGTAATAAATATGAGGTTTTGACTTGAGTAGCACTAAAATCCCTGCTCATGTGGCGATACCCATGATAACAGTGTTGACCTAGGCCAGTCATGCAAAGAATGATGGATATCATACTGCTTCTGTGTTGAAGCTTGTTGTGGAGAAAGCCATCAAGAGTTGACTCCTCCAATGAGTGGAATGGAAATTTGTCAGAGCTGCAGTGAGGTTGGATCCAGTCTCATGGTGAATGACTACTCTTGATCTTTGAGGAATCTGAAGCTACTATATTTGTTTTTTAAATGACACACAGCAAGTCAACATAAGGATACCGCATCAGACTCTCTCAGAATCCCTGGATTGACTTACTTGTTTTGTCTCTTTCTTTTTATTATTTTAAATGTTAATTTAAGTGCCGATAAAGGATGTCAGATTAGACATCAGGGCTGAGCCCCAATCTCAGGCAAGCAAGAGTGTTAGGTAAAACAGAGCCTAATTTTGCAATACAAACTACTCACTAGAATAAAATTGGAGATCCCAACTCATTTCACAACAGGCCGAATAGATGATGGTATACGTTTTTTAATTCACTCTACAATCATGACTGAACCAGGCACCTAGAGAAGGCACACATCCCCATATCTCAGTGCACTGAGCCCGCCAGTCTACTGTTTCAGTGTTAGAAGAGGACTACAAAGCCAAAACTGAAACAGATGCATATAACTCCCATTGCCAAGTCTGTGAGGAAGTATTTGTTTTTATAAATATATGTTTTTAACTGACCGTTTTGAGGGAGGAAGGATAGCGGTGTGGTGAAAGCATGGGACACAGAGTCAGATGATCTTAGAGTCAAGAGTCCTATGGCAATAAAGACACGTGAGAAACTTAAGGGAACTATAGTAATTACAGTGAAGTTATATATATTCAAACTAGTGTGATCAATATTGAAACACCCATACCAATATTATCGATACGCTCAGGAAGATACTTGGTAATGGATTATGCATCTTGCAGGACTAGTGAAGCCTACACTGTTTAGAATGTACAAAATAGCTATGGTGTGAAATGCACTTCTCCGAGCTACTATAGACAATATGAATGGAAGATACTCACAGGGGAAATCAGCAAAAGTACCCGTGTCTCAGCAATGAGAAAAGAAAGACACAAATTATGACTTGATATGATAATGGCCAAGAGCTGTTCTATTTAACTCCCAATACCTAAGAGTACGTCAGAATTAACACTGAAATAGCAAATTTAAACCCAAGTAATAAAAATAAAAATAAAAAAGAAGAGACCTTCAAACGTAGATTTTATACACAATATCTATAGAGAACTGCTGAGATTATAATCAGAAAAGTAGCTCAGACTATTACCTAACAATATAATAGTCAATTTACTATTAGATTAGACTAGATTATTTAACTGTGTAATAATCTAATAGTCAAATAATCAAATAGTATATATTGTGTCTGCATGCTACTGTAGTTGTACGCAAGACACAATATAATAGCCCCAAGTAAGCAACTTCAGCCCCCCCGTTAGCGGGGATGTGTAGACATGTGGGTGGGGGGCAAATCTCTATACATGGCCTCAAATGTCAGACCCCAAAGCCTATATCTTTGCCACTTATGCTATCCAGTAGCTCATGGTAATTATACCATGCTGGGGACCACAGAACTCCTGAAAGCTATTGTGATGGAATTATCTTCCAAGCCAACTTTAACTTACCCAGGGTTCCTTGTCTCCACCCCTTTCGCCAAGGTTTTGGCCAAGATCCTCAAAGGTATTTAGGTTCTTAACTTCCACTGAGTTCAACGGAAGCTAGGAACCCAAATGCCTTTGAAGTTCTGAGCCTTTTTGGCTACACTGATAAAGTAGTCAACCATATAATTTTATTAGTAGCTGCCTGAGTGAGCAACATCACTTCCAACTGATTACAAGCAAAAAAAATGCACCCTTTTCTTAAAATACAGGAATGAGAAAATAGCCGACTGTGTTTCTGCATCTGTTGCCTGAGAAATGGAAAGCCAGCCCTAGCTCCATGGAGTTAAAGGAAGAGATTTAGAATTCCTGGCAACTAAGTATGCATGACCATACTTTTTATTAGACTGGTTTCTATCAATGGCATAATTTCTAAATTAGAGCAGCTGTATCTAAAATCATAAGTCTTAAGTCTTTCCCATTTAAAGGCACATGGCAGCAGAAGAGCCCTCTTCTTCTCTCCCCAGTAACACCCTCCAAAACATGCATCTCTGTACTTTGATGTGTCAATTTCCCTACCAGCTGCTAAACAGCCTCTCCCACTTACAAATATTTCACCACTACTGTACTTAAAGCCACAGTAATAATCATGCCAATTTTCAAAGTAACATTGTGCTTTTTTGCAAGTAGGAATACAATATATTCTATCTATATTTTACTAAGGCCATGTTTTTTTCCTCTAGCCCTACATAACTAGTTCTTTTGCTCCTTAAAAAACAATCATTTGAAACAAGTAACACTGACAGGGAAAGCAGAACCTCATTACTGAAGTCTTTGTTCTATAACACTGCTGCCACTTGGTGGCAGTGCACAGCGCTGATCTCAAAAAAGCCTAATTAATAATTGCTTCTCTATTTTCCTTTTATAAATAAAAACATATTAGTTGGTTTATTTAGACAGCTATATGTCACATAGCATCTTTCCTACAACCTATGTCCCAATACACTTTACAGAGCCAGTAAGATAACACAACAGAATGAGGGGCGAGCTAGAAAAAGATGACAAGCAAAAGAGAGAGCGAGTATGTTTTTCTGATGAGACCTAAAGGCTTACAGTGATTTGAGAATGTACACTGGCATGATTTCTCTCCCAGCTTCAGGCCTGTCAGCATCATCAAACTGCACCAAATAGCTCTGCTCTAGCCAAGTTCCAGCAAGGTTTTAACTAGGTTGTAAAAACCAGCTCCCAGCAAAGGAAGCCAAAGGGCTGAGGGATGGGGGGAGGGGAAAGGACTTAATCAGCTCATTTTTAAAGGTGAACTAAAAAAAAATTCCCAAGTTATTTAAGAGCCCCAAGGAGCTGCGGATTTAATTGTACATAAATAATAATGTCTCAATAAATAATAATATCTCAATCTTATATAGTGATTTTCATGATTACATCACAAAGCACTTCACAACCTTTTTAAAATACATTTATCCTCAACACTTCTGAGAGTTGGGGAAGTGATATATTATCCCCATTTACAGATGGGAAACTAAGGTGCAAAGAATTTGTGTCTTTGCCCAAGATCACACAAGAAGTCATGGATTCACTATCTTGGGTTGGTTTGTGTGCAAAGTAAGGGAGGAAGGCTGAGAAGTAAAATACCAACTGTAACTGACCAGTCTGGAAGGCGTATGGTCTTTAAGCAGGAAAGCTCTCCATTCACGGTCATTTTATTTCATGAGGCTGCTCTAGATAAGGCAGCTTTAAATACGCGAATAAACACTATATTGAATACATGATTGATGTGTGAAGGTGATTACACTGGACTTCAGCAGGGCTCATAGATTGAAGCAATTCTTAGTGGCTCTTAAGGTGACTTGTGAGATCTGACCTAAGAGGCAGTAATACATTACAAGCCCAGGATTCATCAGTACAGCTAAGCAGCAGCATATTGATTGATTTGCAGGAACTTCCTCAGGAGTGGTGGATTTTACAGTTGAGGAGAGGAGAGGAGAGGAGAGGAGAGGAGAGGAGAGGAGAGGAGAGGAGAGGAGACTATCCTTGCATGACAAGGACAAGTACTTGTGGAGTTGGTGCATAGTTTACTAAAGAACAATGATGCAGGAAAGTCTATATAAGGATACCCTGCATTTCCATCTGTGAGGCAAAAAATAAAGATACAGAGGGAAAGCTGAACATTGTTCTTTAGAGCTGCCAAATGCAACATGTTACTCTGAAAGGTTGGAATGTACCCAAGTATGATGCTTTCTGTAAGACCTCCTAAAAGTCTCCTTAGATTGTCAGGTCCCCCTTTAAATAACTCTGACTAATATGTTCTTTGTTCCTCATATAAAAGACCTTCTTCTATTGTGGAATTCAAAGGCTTCAGGGGTGGAGAAACAGAAAATCACTTTGTCATTAAGGAAAAACTCAAGTGCCCAATACATGACAGGAAAGATTATCTGATTCTCCTGCCTTAACTACAAAATCAAGATCAAAGCTTCTTTTCTTCTTGCCTGAGGATCTCAAGAGAAAGTCACACAAAGCTACTATGTTGCTCACAATAATACCCATGGAATATTCCCATGTTACAGGAAGATCAAGATGCATTCTGCTTTCTGCCTGTCATTATCAGATACCCACAAATCTGCAGTAGCCTGTATCACCCAAGTTTAGTCCGAGGAAGCAGATCACTGCTTAGAGGTAAGTGATTAAAACTTAGCTGTCCATTGAATGGCTTCTGGGACAAACTTCACTCACAGGTAGCATCACACGCAGCAAAGGCATTTAACTTGGAGCTCATCCCTCTTGTATATATTTTAAAAGATAATTATAGTACACAATTCTGCACTAGTTGCACACTTTGAGACGCAGTTTCAAGCATGGTAATCATTATGCTGTCAAATACGGACCACTTTCGCTCCTCTGTGTTTTCTCTCATCACAAGATCTTTAAGTTTGGACTTTAAGCAACCATTGTTCACATCCCCAGCAGCAAGTAATTACTTTCTAAACTATTTCATCCACCCTGACAACTTTGGTACCTCACCAGCTCTCATAACTGCTGTTATTGTTTAAATGCAGACAATGTGCTCCAGACTGTACCAAACACCAAGAAGAAGACAGTTTCTGCTCTGAGCAGATTATAATTTAAACGGGAGACATGAAAAAGGCAGGACATTCTGAGCATCCTGAGAGAGTTTGCTTGGTTTTATTAATGCCTCTCTTTTCCCTTTATACACAATGTTGTGATGTTGAAGGCAGTAGGGGAGTTGTGAGCCTTATACACAGTCTCAGAATAAATAATTTTATAAATTCTATGGTGATATGTTTCCGAAGGGGTAGAGCATATAAACATGGGTCGAGCACCATAAATTAAGCTTAATCTGTCTGCTAGGAAATCAAATGTTGCTCTCAACATGCGAAGGAAAGATACGAAGAAGCAGATATGGTTCCACGATGAGCTCTTTAATGACATGAATAGCAAAAAGAAATCCTACAAAAAAAGGAAACAGGCAAATTGCTAAGGAGAAGTACAAAAGAATATCATAACCACACGGGGACAAAATCAGAAAAGCGAAGGCAGTAAATGAGTTATGCCTAGAAAGGGACATAAAAGACAGTAAGAGGTTCTTTAAACAGATTAGGAGCCAGGAGAATAAAGATACCCTACTTCATGGAAAAGGAAAACATACCTGACAACATCAAGAAGGATGAGGTGTTTAATGCCGATTTTGCTTCAGTCTTCATTTAAAAGGTGAATGGTAAGCAAACACTCAATACAATATTAGCAACAAAGGAGAAGGAACCCAAGCCAGAATAGGGAAAGACCAGGTTAAAGAACATACAGATAAATGGGATGCATTCAAGTTGGGAGAGCCTGGTCAAGGGCTCTTAAGGCACTAGCTGAAACAATCTTGGAACATTAGCAAATGTTTTTGAGAGCTCACAGGGGATGAGTAAGGTACCAGAGAACTAGAAAAGGCCAAACATAGTACAGTAAAAGTTTTGTTAACCAGCACTCTGTTAACTGGCATTGTCCCCAGCCACTATACTAGTGGGTCTTTAGGCACGCACTCCTGATTCCTGCCTGTCCAGCTAGCCGTTGCAGGGCTTCTGGCAGCCGGCACTGCTGGTTGACATCATTGGCTGGCACCTCCTTCCCCCTCAGCCTTCTTCAAACTGCCAGGGGCCAGATCTGCCAGTAGGGGATGGGGGGCAAAGCAATAAGCTTTGTTATCCAGCCCATTCAATTGACTGGCAATCCCTATTCCCCATGAGTGCCGGATAACAAAGCTTCCACTGAACTGATCTTCAAAAAGTTTCTCAGATACTACAGACCAGGCAGCTTAAGTTTGACACCAGGAAAGACTCTGGAACAAAGCCAGCAAGGATTTGCCAAAAACAAATAATTCCTAAAAAATCTAATTCCTCCTTTGACAGTATCACTGGCCTGAGAATAAGGGGTGAGCGTAGCAACAAATAGAACATACCTTGTTTTTACTAATGCTCTGATATAGTCCCACATAACATTCTCATAAACAAACTAGGACAACTCAATATAAATGAAATTACTACAAAGTAGGTGTACGACTGGATGAAATACTGTACTCGCAGAGTAGTTATCAATGGTTCCCTATCAAACTGAGAGGTTGTCAGGCCCAGCCCTGGATCAAGGCAAGCAAGGCAGTTGCCTTAGGCCCTGTGCTGCCTGGCATCTCACTGCCCTGGACAAGACCGGCTGCTAGCATGCCACCCCATCTGCCTGCTTGCTGCCTGGCCAGGCCCCACACTCAGCATGCCACCTTGAGCCCTGCAAGCTCTTTGGCCACATCTGGAGGGTGTATCAAGTGGGATCCCACAGGAGTACGTTCTGACTCTTGTACTGTACAATATTTTCATTAGTAACTTGGATAATGGAGTGGAGATATGCTTATAAAATATGCAGAAGATATCAATCTGGCAGGAGTTACAAGCTCTTTAGAGGACAGGATCAGAATTCAACATGACCCTGACAAACTGAATAACTGTTCTGAATTCATCAAGAATAATTTCAATTAAGATAAGTTCAAAGTACTTCACTTAGGAAGGAAAAATGAAATGCACAATTGGAAAACTTAAAGTAATAAGTTTTATTACTGTAGAAAAGGATGGGGGGGTTAATAGATCACAAATAGATAGCACTGCCTGATGGTTTAACCAAAAATACTGAACCCCCCCCCAAAAACACACACTGTTGAGAAAAAAAAAAGAAAAAGAAAAAGGGGAGACCAAAATTGCTGAGAAAAAAAAAAAAAAAAGGACCCTGACAACTAAGCAAAAAAAAAAAAAAAACATACAAAAAAACCAGCATAGCCCCTTTAAGACCTTTAGGGCTTTTTTTTGCTGTTGGCCATCTTGTTTTCTTCCTTAATGCCAGAAGATAGCTTCCCTGCAAAACCAGGTAAGCAGAAGGGAGGAGGGAACCTGGGGAGGTCTGGGAGGAGTCCTGGGGGGCGGAGGGTGCCAGGGGCTGGGCCCAGTTGCTGAGTGTCGTAGGGTTGATAAGTGTCTGGTATTTTCGCCTCCTGAAGGGAAAAATAATCTGAACATACAGGACATTTTAGATGTCGGATATTTTCTGATTTTTTTATGGGACAGGAGGTGAAAATACCGGACTGCCCGGGTCAATACCAGACACCTGGCAACCCTACAAATAGAATAGGAGTCGACAATATGAAGCAGATGCAGAAAAGGTTGATATTCTGGGATATATTAACAGGAGTGTCATATGCAAAGCATGAGAATTAATTATCCTGCTATACTCAGTACTGGTAAGGCCTCAGCTGGAGTATTGCGTATAGCTGGAGTATTGTGTATAGTGTCTCTCTTTAGGAAAGATGTGGACGAAGTCCTGGAGAGAGCAACAAAATTAGAGAAGGTTTAGAAAACCTGATATCTAAGAAAAGATTACAGAAATGGGCCTTTTTTAGTATTGAAAAGACGACTGAAGGGGGACCTGAAAACAGTCTTCAAAGATATTGAGAGGTTTTATAAAGAAAATGGTGAACAATTATGTTCCCTATCCACTGAAGGTAGATATGAACTTAATAGTCAGCAAGGGAAAATTTGGTTAAATATTAAGAGAAACTTCCTAATTATAAGAGTAGTTAAGCACTGGAATGGACTTGGTAGGAAGAAGGTAAAATATCCATCACTGGATGTTTTTAAGAACAGGTTGGACAAAGACCTGTCCAGGAATAGCTCTAGGGTTACTTGGTCCTGGGCAGCACAGGGAGCTAGACATTATGAATTCTTGAGGTTCCTAAATTTTTATGAGTCTAAGAAACAGCCCAACCCTCTCCCCATTCAATTAACTTTGACCCCAATGGACATGATTATTCATTGGAAAACTTCCCTTTTTCATCTATGCAATATGCATATGTTCAATTATACAAATAAAGACTTTCACCTACTTTCTATTAGCTAGCATGATCTAAGACCAAACTTAGAACTGGAATATTCCACAATCAAAGTCCTCAAATGCAATGCTGGCAATAAGTACAGCACCTCCTGATAGTCAAGGTCTATTTGCAAATTTTGTGAGTGAAAAAATGTCTGAAGTAGTTCAGATGAGAGATTTCTTTGTAAGATTTCAAAAACCTAAGTCTGATGTTGCTCATATCTCTTCCTTCATTTTTTTCATTAATAAAATGTGTTTGTCACCTCCCAACTCCACTCCCATCTTTGCACACATCAATGGAAGGGACAAAATCACTTGTAAAGTTTGATTCGAACATACAAAATCAAACACAGTCAGAGCTGAGACTGAAATTCCATTCTCAATCAACTTCACTGTGCTTGGAAGGTCCCTGAAATAAGAGAAATGGTGATGCATATTAAACAACAATGGAAGGGAGTTAAAGGTCATTTCCAGGTTTATTTTTGTGACTTTGCTTTAGCACTGGGCTTACCAGTTGGACTGAAACTGATGATCAATCCACTTGGCATCAATTTAGCAGCTCTGGTGAAGACCGACAAAATCAACTGCCGAGCACTCTCCTTTCAACTATGGTACTCCATCAGAAAAAGAAGAGTAAGGAGAGGAATCAAAGAAACTCTCCTAATGCAATGTGGACCCTACTATAAGTAGAGCTGAGCTACATCAACCTGAGTTACACTACTACATAACTCACATTTCCCCACAGAGTGACAGAAGTTTCCATATGGCGAGGTGTGGTAGATAACTGGATAACGATGGTGATCTACTGAGAATTGTTTGGTCACACTGTACTGGTTCCTCTTTCATATATTCAGCTTCTAAAATCCACTTGAAGGCCAATAGATCACATGGAATATTTTCCTAATGCCATTTTCCATGTAAGTAATTGCTGTAGAGGTTTCAGACAGATTATGCAATTGTGAACGAGAGGAGAGATGGCCCTTACAACTGCAAATCATAGGAGAAGAGATCCATTATAGCAGTACACACAGAAGACCCTGGATACCGGTCCCAGCTATGTGACCCTGACATGTCCTATGATTGTGGCCAGTACACACAAAGTACATTCTCTAACTAGCACTATTGCATCCCACAAAGCTTGACTGCAATGCACAAGATAATTTCTGTATTCAAGTGTGGTCCATAACATTAAAAAAAACTCAACCCCTAGTTAGTAGTAGTAATTCATATCTGTTATGGGCATTTAGGTAATCCTTGTCAATGACTTCTCAACTCTACCAGCCCTGTTCTGAGAGTTTCTTGTTGTAAATAAGATTGCAGTGAATATTACAGAACCCTAGTGTGGCATGTTAGGGCGCAGGGAAAGAGGGTTTAAACATCATCATCTCAAATTCACACTATACCAACACATTAGACTTTAAAATAGAATACCATCTTTTATAAAGTAATTAAGTATTGACGGTTACACCAAGCTGATAGCTGCTTGAACTGCAGCATGATTAAATATTGCCATTAATTATATCACGCTCTGGTGATGTTTCGCTGTGCTGTGTGGAAGAACACTTGACTGCCCTGTCTCTTCTGACATAAGCTGCAAGGCCTTGAGACTAAATCAGCACATATACCGGGAGCCAAGCCAAACCAAGGAGTGAAGAGAGAACATGGTATAAAGCATTGCTACAAAGAGTAGGTAACTTACCTAGAGATTAAAGGAGAGATACAATTGTGATAAACAAGGACTAGTTTGTTTTCAGCATGAAGTGCGAGTTCACATTAACACAGATGCTGAAAGAATAGACTGACTTCATTGCTACCTGGTGATTTCGCACGCGCACATGCGTGTACACTCCCCCCCCCCCCCACACACACACCCTCCAGAGCAGTAGCATTATACTGGCAGTTTACAGTTCCTGGCTTTAATTTTCACTCACCAGAAAATGCTGAAATAGAACACTGATATTTAATTTTAAAAAAGGATTCTAACTTCTCTCTTCTGGACTTCAAATGAGCTCCCTCAAAGGCCTGTAACCATACCATCTCAGGCTATGACCTCACCAGCTCTCACAAACTAAGCAGACATAGCTCTTCTAGAACTGGAGAATGAAAATCCAGGTGATTTAGGCAGTAGTAGTAGTAGTAGTAGTAGTAGTGCTGATTCAGTAGGTGGCTCTCTTTTCCTTAAAGTCAGAGTAATGCATCAAAGGCCCAGTATATAGCTAAAGCATATTGTTTTATTGGAAATACTTTCTTTTCTATCCTATACAAATTCTAGGTCCTGAATACATGTAACCTCTCAGTTTCCCACAATACTTTTCATGAGTTTAATAGCGGTAACCTAGTTGTCCCAGCCAAGTGTCAACTAGGGTAAATTGTACTCTGCCTCTCTAACTAGCCCATAACATTCAACTGAATATGTAATTTTTCACTTTCTCCTTCTAAGAAGTGGCAGGATAGTGCTATTGGTGCAGAGTTGCTGTCAAAAAAAAGAGGCGGCTTGGTATATGGCATATATCCCTAAATATATTTTCACTTACACACACCCCCGCCCACCCTCCTTCAGGATGGAAGTTGCTAGAGAAATAGCAATGGCTACTCACATTTAAAACTTAATTTTTTTAGTTACAAAATAGCCACACTCTAAAGACTTCCTAAAAACCACACTTAACACAAAACAAAAAAGCTCTTCCTGGAAGAATCACTAGTGTATGTGGCTCCCTATAGATAATCACTACTTTTATGTCCAATAATTTACTTTGTAGATGGCATATTCCTTATTAACAAAATGAATGACTTGTTTTGAACACAATTCTTAGCTTTTTGAAATGCAGCCCAAAACCAAGTTTGACATTCATTAGATAGTCCATACAATCTGAAAAGGAACTCAAATTCCAAGAACTTCTAGTGCTATACGATAGTAATGTCGACTGCTGACTGGTCCTGAAAATTGTTCTCTAGCTCCGTTTTGAGGGGGAAAAAACCAGAAAGTGGCAGATATGTTTTTGATATTAATCTTTTTTCTCTTCCTCTCACATGTAACAATTCACTCAAGTGATAGAGAGATACCAGTTATAGTAAAACTCCATTAGTCCGGCATCCAATGCTCCGGGACTCCTGATGGTCCGGCACCATCAGGAACCCGGAAGTGCTGGGGCAGCCGGACAGGCTTCCCCCATTCAGCTGCTGCTGAAACTGACCAGCAGCTGAATCGGGGAAGCCGGGAGCAGAGCAGCTGGGGTGCTGCCGGGTTGGTCTGGTAGCACTGCCCCTCGGGGCTGCGGGACCAACCCAGCAGCACCCCAGCTGCTCTTGGGGACGCCTGGGGCAGAGCAGCTGGAGTGCTGCCGGGTTGGTCCCGCAGCGCCAAAGGACGGCGCTGCGGGACCAACCCAGCAGGACCCCAGCTGCTCTGCCCCAGGGGTCCCCGATTCAGCCGCTGCTGAAACTGACCAGCAGCGGCTGAATCAGGGACTCCTGGGGCAGAGCCTGACTATCGTAAGGGGGAGCTATGAGGGGTCTGGGGTGGCATCCCCTCCCACTCCACTCCAGACCCCTCATAGCCCTCCCTTCTGATAGTCCGGCATATCTGATAATCCGGCACCCCCTGGGTCCTAAAGGTGCCGGATTATCAGAAGTTTACTGTATTAATTAGCAGTACATGGAACTGAGAAACTGATCCAAAAAATTATAGTAAATAAATTGGAAGCAAAAATACTTATTTTTCTGGACTGTCTGCATCTACTAAAAGTGGCTCTTTATTTCAGTAGAAATAGATTCACTTTTATAACTACTGGAGGGGGGAGGAGAGGAATTCACCAGAGCAGTAACAGTCAAGTCATGGTCAAATCAGCAGCACACACAGAGAAAACCTATACAGAGTGCTATTATCATTATTTTTTTCACCACTGTGCTAAACTAAACTTTCATTTAATCCTTCCTGACGCCACACATGGAAATAGAGACCTTATAAATATGTCCAATGCATAATTTATTATCTATACAACATAAAATGATCAAAATGATGGGAAAAATATACTTAGCTTGAGAACAACAAACAGTAAGACTGAGAAATCAAGTGCTCAAGGAACAGGAAATTCATAAAGTGAAACATTCAAATTTAATTTTGTCTGCCCATATACCTTATAATACATGTTTACATCAAATATATACACAATCTGCAATTTCTTGTAATCACTCTCTAGGGATTCCTACTTTTAAAACTAAATTTATTTTAAATTGACATGGCTATAATCCACCTGTGATTTACCAACTTTTATGTTAAAACGTGGTGCAAGATTATACACAATGCAGCGGAGGATTTCAATAAGCCATTTTACAGTCACTTTTCAGACGACAATCACGTTCTAGTGGTAATTTTTTGTGTCAGCCTGGACATAAAAAATTAAGCCATTGATAAAACAAAGGCAACAGAATTGAATTGCAAGAGACTAAAGGCCAATATAGTCCACTATGTCAAACACCCAGTGCTTCACAAAAAACTGTAGGACATCTCCCAATCACCCCTGCCCACCTAGCTCTTACTTCTACCTGCTGTGGCTGCCGGCACAATCATTTTTCTTCTACTAGACCAAGTAGAGCTCTCTCAGTAGTAGCAACAGTGAGACTATAAAGTGACCACTAGAGTTTTACCCATCCAGTTGGCTAACTCTGTTCAGAGCAAGCCTAGACAACATGGAGGCTAAAATACTCCTGACTGCTAGAAGTCTCCCTACACTAGAATGCCTACTATGGCTACGAATGGAAGGTGTCAGTGGAGCTGTATTCAGAAGTACCAAGTGACAGATTTTCCAAAACAGCTGAGCATAAATAAGACCTCTGAAGACAATCCTACAGTGGCTGAAGTCCCATCCACTTCAACAGAACAGGATCAGATGTTGTGTTATTAGAAGACTCTTTCCCATACCATTATTTTACCATGAGAAAAGGATGAGGTGATTGAAATCAGACAATCTCCAGAGTAACAGCTAAGGAATCTCTGTTTTGAAACAGATTGAAGTCTATTTATGGGGTTTCAGAATGGAAAAGCAGATGAGAGGAATCTTCTAAAATACACATTGTTAATTGTTCAGTGCACGTGCCAAAGGTCCCTAAGACATCATTGCTTTAAAAAAAAGTAGTTTACCTAGAGTAGGACAGTGGTTACTTCTTTTTAAAACTGGCATGGTACATGTACGTTCCCTTCCAAACAGGGAATACATTTAGAACACCACAAGGATTCCACGAGCAAACCGCTAACATGATGCACTTGTGCAGTGCTAGCTACAGTAAAACAGTTATGCTGCCTGTCACTGATTCCAAAACATATCTGAACAATTTATATACACGTGTGTCCAGCTCTTTTTTGGCAGTTCCTATCATGCTGCAACAGGGCATCTATTGAGACGAAAAAGCTAGCTTGTTCTTTATTATCTTGGTCATCCATATCTCCAGCTTCTAGAGAGAGCTAAAACATACCATACTATAGAAATCTTAGCAAGCTCTCCTGCCGTTTCCTGATGACCCAGCTCCATTTCTATCCTGTGTGAGGTCTGACAAAAAATAAGGAAGAGGTGGGCAAAAAGCGGTCAATGGCCCAGATGTTGTTTTCCAGGTTAACGCCTGGCAGGCTGCCGGAGCTTTATTTACCTGCGCAGCCACAAGTAGGGACGCTTGCAATTCCCATTGGCCACAGATTGACCAGGACACAGCTATCTGCAGGGGAACAGCAATCCATGGCCACTAGGAGCTGCAAGTGACTGTACCTGAAGATGTGCAGGTAAATAAAGTGGCAGTAGCCTGCCATGGCCTACGCCTGGTGAACCACATCCAGCCCACAGGCCACTTATTATACACCCCTAAACATTAAGGTTTCTTGTTTTGCACACAAACTACAACTTGTGAAACCTCTCAACCCTCCTTGAATTCCAATAGCACTGACATTCAATCAGAAATGTTCTCCAAAAAGGAAGGGGGTATTTTCATGCTCTTAAGCTTATGCACAGTACAGAGCAATATTACACATTACAGCATTCCCCAAGTTAGATCCTTAAGCTTTCTACCCTAAAGGTATTATCCAGATGAGCTAAAAAGTTCTCTTTTATTGAAATATTATACTTCAAATTTATTTGGGGAGCTAAAAATAAAATAAGGTAAACAAGATCCTTGGAAAAGAGTAAAACAGGATCAAATAGGTAGAATTTGACAGACAAAAAAGAAAAAAAACAAGGAATTTAAATATTGATCTACTCACATATAACGGTGCTTGCTGTGGAATAAGTTTCATGACCCAAACACTGGAATGGAAGAAGAAAGAGATATTAATATAATTTATCATAGAAAAAAAATTGTTTAGTAAACTGCAAACTCTTAAATAAGTGTGCCTTAGCATGAGTAAAGGTAGCAGCATCTGGCCTAAATGGAACAGCTAGTGGACATCCATGATGTCACATGTCACTGCCTATTTCAGGCTAGACTTTACAACCTTTCCTGAATGAGGAGTGGCCTGAAACTGCACCAGCCTAAAAGCAGTACAGGGACCGAATTGTGACTCAATCACAATCAAATCCCTGGTTCCATTTTGCTCTGAGGGAAGGGGTGGTTATTTTACCCATTTCAGACAGAAGTTTACTCCTTTCCTCTGCACCCAACCAGCTGCTTTGGCCAGGGAGTAGACAAGGCAGTGCTAGTGTAACCCACATACACTTCCAGGTATAGCACATTGTGCCATCTAGTGGCTCCGAGACCACTTACAGAAAGAATGAGGAGTCTGCTCTACAGCCTTAGCTAAGAGCCAACTGGCTTTTAGCTCATGAGGTACAAACTCGTACACTAAGCTCCAGAGGCAGTGTTGCCTGTAAGCGAAGCGCTTGGGCAGCTACCCAGGAGAGATTGAAAAGCTCCCCTGCTTACAAGCAGAGGGCTTACAGCCAGCAGCATGTGTTTCTGCTGGTGGTGCACATCCACACATGCCTCAGTGCACATAACAAAATTTATTCTAGACACAGATTGAAAAATTTAGAGGGAACCTTGTACAGAGGTCCTAGGTTTGATTCCACCACAGATGACAGGGTTTCTATCAGCCTTATACCAGGATTGCTCATACTTCTGGGAAAATGTCACAGCTAACTCCCTGACAGTTGTTCGTGGAGATGAAACTTTCTTCCTTTTGCCTTCATGTCAGTTCACCTCTCTTCACTGAAAACTCATCTTAAAATCTGTCTCCAAATGTGTTCTCTAGTGTAACAACTGTTGTAACCATCCCACATATCTAACACCCCACCCATATTTGCCCTCTTCTCTTGTTCTTGTTTGAAGCTCTTTAGGGTGGTCTTTTTAATCTCCATGAGCTCTTTGCAATGGTGCAGAATGCCTTGAAGCTTTCTGTAGGTTGCATGGTACTAATAATTATTATTCCACTATACTTTGCCAATAATTTCCCCCCTTTTAACACAGTACTGTTTTATTTATTGTAGATCTCCCTCAAGTCACAATTACAGTACGGATAGCTTGTTCCAGAATGAAGTGGTGAAACCCATTAGTCTGGCAAATGCATTTTCCAAAGGAATCTGGTCACTGTGTTTGCGGGAGTGTTGTCTTTCAGGAAATATTCCAAGAAACTACAGTACACTAAAAAAAAAAAAAATCACTCTTAAGACATTCAGGAATGTTCTTCAGTGAAAGCAGCATACAGTGCCTAAGCATTTCTTCAGTGATAGCCTAGCCAGGAAACTTCAGTCTTTGCCCCAGTGATTTCCATTTCTATTCTAGCAACCCTTACAGGGCAAACCACATATAAGTGAAAAAGTTTTTGAAACATTTAGCTACTGTTAGAGGTCGGTGCAGTTGTAATTCTTTGCTGTGACAATGCATCCTGCATTCTACGGCCTTTAAACTAAGGTTCTGTTCATTCTAATACTTAACAAAAGGAAAAAATTAAATATTAAAATACTTTTGGGTCAATGTAGCACTGATGAAATATATGCCCGATTGCCCATCCTGGAGATTAAAATCCCTGGCGCACCCACAGGGCTGGTGCAACATGGGCACAGGCAATGCAAGCCCTCCTTTCACAGCTCCTCTGAAGACATGCCTCAAGCTTGACATGGAAACATCAACTATTTGAGAGGCAAGAAGGAAATTCAAGCTCTCTGCCAAAAGTTCTCAACATGTGGCCCACAGGCAGCTCAGTTAGCGCACAGCTGCAGCCCAGCTGTGTGCTAAAAAAAAAAATTGCAGGTCTGGTCTGAATGTGGGCTGGGCTGGGGGGGGGGGGCACAATGGGCAGGAGAGTGGGTCTCTGGGCAGGTTCGTAGGGAGGTGGGACACCCGGAGAAGGGAAGGGAAGGGGAGCACGGGGAACTAAGGGTTTGTGAGGGTGCTGCAGCAGCCTCCAGCTGTTAGGCTATCTGATCCTGAGCTGAGAGCATCACTCCAGGCCCCATTGTATAGAGGGGTCTCTGGATGGGAGCACTGAGGATAGGAAAGAGTGAACGATCTGGGGGGGGGGGGCGCAATGGTGTGGTTCTCAACCTGTGACACAATAATAAACAGATTGAGAACCACTGTTCTATATCCACACAATCCTTGGGTTCTCTGCTTACCTCGCCAGCAAAGGGATCATCTAGTTCCTCTGTCAAACTTTTTAAGACAGAGGAACACCAAACAATATTTTTTTTATGCGGGCCAAAGATTTTTTTGAGCACAAAAAAGTCACCTGCTCCTCTATGGGCGGCCATTTTGAACTCTGTTACTCTCCGTGGTACACCTCCAACTGCCTCGCAGCACACCGGTATGCCATGGAACACAGTTTAAGAAACACTGAGCTAGTGAAAATGACACTGATAGCTCCCTCTATCCACTAACACAGGGGTTCTCAACATTATTCTCTCTCACTATTCCCACCCCTCCACTCCTCAATGTGCTACAAGAACTCCACAGCCCTCTTGTGCCACAACAGTTATTTTCTCCACGTAAAAACCAAGGCTGGCATTAGGGGATAGCAAGGAGAGCAATTATCAGGCGGTCGCATGTACCTAAGTCTCTCAGGCTTTGATTTCAGACACAGGTAGCAGGGCTAACCCTAACCCATTCCTGTAGTGGTTGTGTCCCATACATTTCCCCACAGAGAACTGCTTTTCTTTCAACATAACTTCCATTTCCTTTTTGTCTAGCATTGAGAAAATAGAAAGCACATCTGTAAAAGACAAGCTAACAGTAGGAGAATTGTACTGTGGGTATGTCACGTGTATGTGCTCATCCTACTTGGAGGTTGTGAGCTGAACTGTATTAATAACCAGAACATGGTTTAAGATCCACAGATGGAGGTGAGCACAGTTTTAGTCTTATAACGGGCCCTTTCAATTATTCTCATTTCCTGAAATAGTAGTGATATGAGCATCTCTCTAAATACTAAGTAGTTAAGGCCCCTAGTAAGCAGGATGAAAACGTCACCTGCACCTAACACCCAGAGGCTACGTCTACACTGGCCCCTCTTCCGGAAGGGGCATGTAAATTTCACGAGTCGTCGTAGGGAAATCCGCGGGGGATTTAAATATCCCCCGCGGCATTTAAATAAAAATGTCCGCCGCTTTTTTCCGGCTTTTAAAAAAGCCGGAAAAGAGCGTCTAGACTGGCCCCGATCCTCCGGAAAAAGTGCCCTTTTCCGGAGGCTCTTATTCCTACTTTGAAGTAGGAATAAGACCCTCCGGAAAAGGGCACTTTTTCCGGAGGATCGGGGCCAGTCTAGACGCTCTTTTCCGGCTTTTTTAAAAGCCGGAAAAAAGCGGCGGACATTTTTATTTAAATGCCGCGGGGGATATTTAAATCCCCCGCGGATTTCCCTACGACGACTCGTGAAATTTACATGCCCCTTCCGGAAGAGGGGCCAGTGTAGACGTAGCCAGAGTGTGTCTAGACTACCGGGTTTTGTCGACAAAAGTGGACTTTTGTCGACAAAACTATACCTGCGTCTACACTGCCGCTGAGGTCTGTTGAAGTAACATCGACAGAACTCAACAGTTTTGTCGATGGCTGTAAACCTCATTCTACGAGGAATAATACCTTTTGTCGACAGAGTTCTGTCGACAGGTGTTATGGCATCTACACTGTCCTTTGCGTCTACAATAAAGCTGCTTTGTCAACAGAACTGGATGTAGTCTAGATGCTCTTTGTCAACAGAAGCTTTGACGACTGTGTCTTGTCGACAGAAGTTTTGTCGACAAAGCCTGTAGTCAAGCTGTACCCCCATACCTCCAAACCTACCACTCCCTGGGCTTTGCCTTCTTTGTTAACTTAAACAGCAAACCAAAATAAACCTCAGCCTAAACTTTCTGTTGAGGTTAACAATTCTTGCGCTTTAACCCTCTACTTCCCTTGTGCCTTACAGTAAAACCTTTTTCTACAATAGTAGAACTAATTACTTAGGACATGCCTGGTCTGGCTACAAGGAGGAATCAGCAAAATAGTTTTGTATATCTGTGCAGGTTCCTAGAACCTGACATATACACCTTTATTCTGGTCATATACACCTTTATTCTGGTCATAACACCATGCCCAGATTCAATCGCAGCACTCTCTTCCAAGGGTCAGAATAAAAGTTTTACAAAATAGCTGTGTTCGAAAGACTTGTTTAGCTTTTTCCCCTGCTTTTCAGCTTGTCAATATATTACTTTTGAAATTGAGGGATCAATAATATTGGCTAGAGCATGTCATGCTTTTGTGGGGAGTAGAGCAAGCTTCTTCATTCACACAGCTCTGCCAATGAACCTCACTCCTGATACACACCTGCCCCTGCTCCTCTTGTCCTGCTGCCCACTCAAATCATACACCTCTGCCAATTCTCCTGAGCATAAGCTATAAGAGACAGATATTCTGGAGATGGGTCCCTTGAATATACACAAAGAGTGCTGCCCAACAAGGTGCCTTTTCATGTGAGTCATGAAAAGTAGGTTGAGACCTTTTTCATTTTGATACAGACCACTGTTTCAACCTACCTTCTACAAGAAGCGCTAACTAACCATTCAGAGTTTCACTAGAGAGGCCTATTTCTGCTGGACTTCTCCCATATTCTGGAATTAAATCCTGAAATTTGCATAGTATAACATCATAATGCAAACATTATGACATCAAGCTACCACACTTCTGTCTCAAATCAGGGAATTTAAAGGAAGCAAGAACTCTGTCTCAGACTAGACTCTTCCTTAATATTCAGTTATTTCATGGCCATAGAAATGTTCTGCACCAGAAAGGAAAACATCTTTTTCTTGATTATAAACTAAAATGGCTAACCTGTATTTTGATAGCATTTAAATCAGCTGAACACAAAATCACATATTATGCTCATGAACTAAAGATAAAACTTGCATAATAATCTCATTTGTATAGTGTATCTTTTATGCTAAGGAAGCTAAAAATGTTTTATATACTAACAGAGATCACTTCACCTTGGCTCTGAAATTCCACCACACAGATGCCATTCCGTCTATACCAACAACATTATACAATTATTGCAAACAAAAGTACAATTACTTAATTCAAGGGATGTTACATGAGGAATTTAAAAAATGACCATATTTTCAATCTGAGTAAGACAACACAATTAACCCCCTTACTCCTGCTCTTCAGGTTTTTTTCTGAAGATTTTTTCTTTATTACATTTTGAAGAGCTTTTTCGTTTCTTTTTAGTTTTCACAGGGTGTTTAGTTTAGTTTCAAGAGCTCTGCTGAGAAGGAACCTTAATCAGTGCATTCCCACTCCTCCCCCCCATTTCAAAAAAAGGATTTCTCTTTCTTGCAGGAAACTCCCAGTAAGTGCGTGTTTGAAATCACCCTACTTACATCATTGTTTGACTTCTATGTTTTGAAGGTGGATTCCATTCACATGCATTCAGAATCCAAAAGGTACATAAACACAAACACGCTTAATGAGGTTACGCCTAGATTTCCGAGTTCCAGTTGGCTTGTTTGTGCACACAAAGCTAGAGAGAATTTGTAGCTCGTTAGCTTTGCCTCTTTCCTGAAGAGGCTGAGTAGGCTCCCTTCTTAAAACTCCATGTCCCACCTAGCCCAAGGTCATTTTAGTTTCCCCTCCCATGGCAGCCACCTGTCATCTCTTGGCAGGAAAAGGTCTGATCCAAAGCCCACAGAAGTCAATGACCATTCCCATTGACTTCAATGAGTTTCAGATTAGCTCTAAGAGTGCAAACATTCTAGGGCAGGGACTGCTTTATTATATGTAAGTAAAGCACCTAGCACAGTTGGGCTCTATCCTTAACTGGGCCCCTAGGCATTATGTAACACAGGTATTGCAACAATAGATGGTTCTAGTTTATTTGCAGCAGCTGTGGATGCTGGGGAAGGAGAAAGAGGGAGAGCACCAGAGAGGTATTGGCAGTAATATCAAGCATGGAAGCAAAACAGCTCCTTTCCCTCGTGCATGTTTCATAGACTCCTTTACCTTCTCCAAAAGATGGATTTCAAGAGGAAGGCTTTGTCAAATGGGAACAATGGCGGTCTTTAAACAGCCCCAGAGCAAGCATTCTCCAGTCTTAACTCCCTCTTTCTAAGCCAGCACCTGCCTGTGATCTGCAGCACCCTGTGACACACTGCGGTTCAATTCCTGGGTCCCCACTTGGGTTAGGTGGGAGAGGGAATTTTAAGAAGGGAGACCACTCAGTCTCTGCAGGAAAGAGGCAAAGCCAATGAGTGCCAGACTACACTGAGCAACAATCTCTCTCAACAATTAAATAACATCGGCTGACTTCTAGGAGCAATCCTGGCTGCAAGACAAGGAAAACCTGGGGTGTGGGAGCCCCTGCAAACAGCAACACAGAGATGTCGTAAATCTCTCCAGCAATGAAATATTGCTCTCCGATTTTCACAAAATAGTCTACATATGCTTAGTGTTTGTGCTAACCTGAAGGCTGCCTTATCATTATTGCGTGTCGCCAATAAAAACTAAAAGCAACATATTTCTTGAATTCCTGGGATTTCACACTGCCTGCAAGCATTCTGCAGAAACTCAGTCAGCTCCCACAAGGAATGAAGATGATTTGAGAAGACAAGCCTTCTTTATGGAGCTGTGGGAGAACAGGGTGGGCTGCCCAACTCTGATCAGCTAGGAACAGGTTACTCTTCAAAACTAAAATTAGTGCTTTGTGAGACTCATGGATGGATATGCTAGGGCCATGACAGCCTTGCCAAACTAGAGTTTTTTGCCACTAGTCCTGCTCATCCAGAAGTCGATCCTGAAAGCTTAGCTTAAGTGATGGCAGCTTAATTTAGGGCTTGTCTATACTTACCAGCGCACAGCAAGCTCTATGCTTCTTACCAAGGTGGTTTACCTAGAGCGCACTAACGGCCTTGCTAGTGTGGACATCTCAAAAGTAACAGCTCTAGGGGCTAATTCACTGCACAGTAACTTGCCAGTGGACACCTGACCTAACACATAAGTACACTCTCAAGGAAGATATTAAAACAGGTTTTCTATAAAGAGCAAAACCTATTTTATGTAGCAGACTACATACATGTAACAAAAATCTTCCTCTTGGCATGACTACAAGAGAGTGGACTGAAATTTCCTGTGTTGCCTGGTATTACACAGAGAGCAGAGTTGTAGATGGCAAAGATTTAGGCAATATAGTACAGACTGAACCTCCCTGGTTTGGCAAGCGTAAGATCTGACTGGTCCCAAATGGGGGATTTTGCCAGACCAGGGGAGGTCCTTTGGACACTTGCTATTGGCCCCCACTGGCCCGGCTGCTGGCTTCCTCCCTATCTCCTGCTGGCCTCTCTGCCCTGCCCACCTTGCTGGTCAACCATCGCTGCCCTAGCTCCAGGCCCCATGGGACAGCCACAAGCCACAGCTCCCTACCCCACCAAGCTACCGTGGTGCCCAGCCCCACTCGGCAGCAATGCACCAGGTCAGCCAACGCCACTGAGCAGCCCTGCTACCATGTGCTGGATGGCCCCACCATCAACTTGCTGCGGGCAACCCACAGCGCTCCTGCCTCCACAGGGATCCTTGCCACTGGCCTTCCACCAGGACTCTCTGGTCCGGCAACATCCGTGCCAGACCATGGATGTTGCCGGATCAGAAAATTACGGTTAAGAGAATTTCAATCTGTACATCAGAATGATACCCAATTGGTAGAGTGTTTGGGTCTTTGTGATCTAAATAACAAGGTCGAGCGGAATCTTCTCTCTCCTTTATCCCAGCTGTGATCCATGTCACAAGAAGGCTGACACAATGCTCTCCTTGCCCTTCTCCTACCTCCACCGGTTACAATGGACCACACTGATAACAGGGGCGGCCTGAGGTGAGCTGCCAGCAGCTGGCACCCCCGGGCGGCATGGGCGATCGGCGCCCCCACCTCCACAGCCCTCAATGGCATAACATCATCATAGGGAGCCCCGTTTAACATGGCGCCCTAGGCAACGGCCTAGTCGGCCCAAATGCACAGCCCACTCCTGACTGATAATAATGGGAAGCAAGGGTAACACCTAGCTCCTCTAGTAGTTTCACTGACTACAGAGTGAATAAGCATTAGAAACTGAACCCACATCAACATCCTATCTTCCTTCCCCGTGATGCACCACTCCTGATGCTCACCCAGAAGCAACGTGAATGCATCGTATTGCACCATAGAGTATTTCCTTGCTCCACCTTCAACCCATTACTCTAACAGAGCCCTGCACAAACTGAGTAGAGGTCTCTGTTGCAACCAGTACACACATGCCCATCACTTGAGAACATGGCACCTGGCACCCCACCCAGCTCCATGCAATGGAATCAAAATTGTCTTCTGTGCCTTTATCACAACACAAGTGTAATAAACTGTGCTAGTATCTGTGATTAGGCCTCACAAAGAGCTAGCTTACTCAAAGCCAGACACTCACTGACACTTCACAAGTGCACTCCTTTAGCTCAGAGATGGGCTATATTTGTATCTATTTTTATCTCGAAGGATCTGTTGTCTGCATTGTAAAATTAGATATAGTGATTTTATATAAGCTAAAAGAATTGCAGCCTATTAAGAGAAGTCAGCCTTTGAAAAGGAAAGTCTGGGTTCAGTCCCTATTTAAAATGCCTAAATCTCAAATTCATATATGACTTGGGTGCTTTGAATAAGCATGTTACCTACACCCTCAATACCACTGTTCAGAGTGTGACCACTCAAACTCATCACCTCTTCTGTGGACCTCTACGAGACTTCATATTTGGGGCCAGGTCATTTATGTTAACAGAAATAAACAACGTGCTCAGATTAAATAAAAAGAAGTTGAGAACCTGAAGAACATTTCAAGCATCAGTAACAGAATACCTACCTGCTTTTTGCATAACCCTCTGACAAAGGGCATAGTTCAGATAACTGCAGCCAGAACATTCAATTCACATCACATTGTTTACTTCTCCATTGTATCAGAGGCAGCAAGGGGGAAGAGGAAGGCAGGAGGCAGTGCACGTGGGGAGCTGGCTTTTAAGCCAGCTCTCCACACGTCAGAGGCAGCGGGAGGGTGGGAAAGCCAGCTTAAAAGCTGGCTCCCTACAAGCACCAACTCCAGAGGCGCTGCCTGCTCCCTCGCCCATGCTGCTGCCTCTAATAGAGGTGCAGCTGCATGGAGGTTGTGCTTAAAAGCCAGCTCCCTATGAGCACCAGCTCCCGCAGAGCCACCTGCATCCCGCAGGTAAATGTGTAACCACTAAAAAATCCAGCAGTTACACATTTAAACAAATACACATTAGTTAACATCCCTATTCTCCATCAGCATTCAACACTTACTAAGCTACTTTTTCACCTTTTCAGATGAAAATTCCAGAGGGCAAACATTTGAGTATGAATATTTTCATTACGTTGTCCTACCAAGTTGTGTGTGTTAACCTTTGTAGTTATTTGTCATCCATTGAGATCTGTCTCCATACATTTCCTCAGGTTGCTCTTTGCAAATCTGTTGTCTACGTTGTAAAATTAGCTTTTAGAATTGCTGCCTATTCCGAGAAGCCAGCCAGTTACTCTTCTATTGGAATTCAGGATGTGTGCACAGAGAATAGAGTGTTTTAAAAAGACTGTGTTTTGTTGAATGTGCCCCCTGCCACTCCAAACACACTCTTCACATTTTGAATGACTAAATGGAACAGAAACACGACAAAGCTGATGATGCCTGCAACATGCACTAATTAAAAGGGGGCCCACTGCAAAGCAGGTGGTCTTAAAATCAGAATCTCAGTATTGTATGTTTGGTTCACAAGTATATTTGCACCCTTTGCTCGATTCAGGTAAGCAGAATATTGAGTCTTACACACCCTCTTGGCACTGTGTTCTGGCCACATCTATGGGGAGTCTGATATGTGCTATGTGGGATCACAGCTGTGTCCTATTTTCTGGGCACATGCTCAAATACTAACTTTGATTAAAATCGCCATTTCCTTTAGCACTATGTAGGTACTTCTCTGTGCCCCCGTCGCAGCAAACAAGTAGTAACAGTCCCTATTGTAAACGTATACACTAGAATATTCATAGAAAATGAACATAAGACATGCATGCAGCTGAAGCAAATTTAATTTATTTTTTATTTGAGCAAATATTCATGCACACATTTTGCATGTCTTTAGCTTTATGGTATACTCATTTCCTTCTTCCACTGCAGCACTCTGTGTCAAATTGTTTCTTTTAAATAGATGAACTGCCTGATATTCATGTTTGGTTTGTCACACATTTTGTAACAATTCAGAAGACTCAGCTTGTGATTTTTTTGGAGTTCTATTTTATCGCTCCCCTTAAAATAAAACAGTAAAATCCCCTGCCTTTACAAATTTGAAAATAGGACATGAAGTAATAATTCCAGGTTCAAGCTCTTTAAAATGCAGCAGTTGCTTCAAATCATGCAAAGAACAGGAAGGGGTAGAAAAAGCAAAAATCTATCTCAAACCACAGTTTCCTCATATAAAAAAAAATCCTTTCTGCCCCCTTAAACATTAATATGGTGTATCTGTTATTGAAATCTGCTCAGGATTCTTTTATGTGCTATTTTACATTTAGTATCATACACCCCATGGATGTGTACTAACCAAGAAGCTGGGAGGATCAACTGAGAAACCAGAGGCCTGAGAACCACAGGGAAGCCCTCTTGTGCCACAACAACTATTTTCTCCATATAAAAGCCAAGGTTGGCATTAGGGGATAGCAAGCAGGGTAATTATCAGGGGGCCCCCATGTACCTAAGTTGCTCAGGCTTTGATTTCAGCCACAGACAACAGGGTTTAGGGTCCCAGGCTTCAGCCCAAAGCAGTGGGGAGAGAAGCGACTAGTCAAGCAGTCCCTCAACTACTTGACTAGTCGCTTACATCCCTAGTTCATGAATAAAGGGCAGTGCGGATAAACAGCTGTCTATCCTGTTCCGATGGGGCCTGCTGATTTGGATAAATGGCTCTTAGGAACTCACAACACCATTCTAACTATATCAAATCTTCTCTTTTAGAAGCGCAAGTGTTAATTAAATGCCGCTGAATCTGTACCAATTATCTGGATCCTTCTTGGTGGCCATGAATGTTCTGGAGACATAAAGCAGCGTAAGGATGAAGAACCATCCTTCTCTGAGGCACCTGTACTGGACAGTAGCCCTTTAGTTTAGAGCAGGGGTCTCCAAACTTTTCAGTCCGAGGGCCGCATTAACTATCAAACAGCAGTTCGGGGGCCGCTTTCACGACGGGGAATTTCAGTTGCCTATTGCGCCCTCTGTCGCAGCGCGGCCGGTACTCTGACCATGCACTCCCTCCAGTGCTGAAGGGGAGGGAAAGGGGGGCCCGGGCCCACCCTCACTCACGGGCCCCAGCCCAGGGCCCTAAGGACACGGAACCAGCTGGCTCCGGTCCGGCTGACGGGGCTCCTGCCGTAACTTGTCAGCCCGCCAACTCTAACGAGTTCTGCCCTGGGCTGCTTCCTTTCCCTCCTCGTGTGACCCTCTACCTCCCCCCACCGTGGGGTGGTCACCTTTGATTCGTCCGTCAGGCTGACGGTCGTATATCCAGACGCCCACCCCTCCCGCCGGGGCTGGTCCTGCCGTCTGGGTGGCCGTCGGGTCTGGACTCCTGAGAAGGGGGGGGGGGCTTTTCCCCCTGCTCTCCCCTTCCTCTGCCCCCTGTCCTCCCCTCCTGCTTGCCACCGCTCGCTCCTTCCCCCCCCCCGGGCGGAAGGGGTCACCTTTTTAAAGTTCCCGCCGGGGTTCACGTTCCCCCGCACGTCGCCGGGCGGGCGTTACCACCACCGCCCATCCTGCCCCCTGATTGGCCGGCTGCCCTGTCAGTCTGGGCGGGGGAACGCCGCCCGTGCTAACCCCCGCCCCCTGCGCCGTTTGCCGCCGCACGGCCGCTTGTCAGCGGAGCAGCCCGCTTCTCTTGCCCCGGCGCGGCGTGAGTACACGCCGCACACCCCTGACAGGGCCCCCCCCCCCCCCGCGGCAAGAAGGGCCCGTTCGGCGGCGCCCCAGGGACGGGCGGGGGTCGCCTCGTCACACCGGCACGCGGAAGGCGGGGCCAGACAAAAAGGTCTCCACGGGCCGGATGAGAGGGCCTCGCGGGCCGCAGTTTGGAGACCCCTGGTTTAGAGAAATGTCTTAGGGTGCTTCTGAGGTGAAAACAATGGCTACAGGATTTTTTAGAAACAGGAAAATGCCAATGGTTAGCTCCAGCTGCTTATAGCATCTATGTGAATTAGGAGGAATACTGGTATTTGAACATATACCATCCCCACTAAAACTCTGCAAACACTATACATTGCATGAGGGGATGCTTTAGGTGTACCCTGCTTCAAACTTAGCTACTCATAAAAAGACAGAGGTGGATCTAAACACTTGGAATTTCAGCATAGATTTTCCTGTTTATGTTTTTGGCTACGTCTACACTGCAGGCTTTTTGCTCAAGAACGGCCATAGCATCTACACTGCACTTGAGTGTTCTTGCACAAGTAACTTTACAGTAAAGCACAGAGGGCTTCTTGCACAAGAGTTATTCGTCTCCTCATGAGGAATAAGCCCTCTTAAAAGACAGTGTGGGCGGCCAACGGGTTTCTTGCACAACAAACCCCTATAGCTAAAATGGCCATGAGAGCTCTCTTGCGCAAGAGAGTGACATTCTGCCCACACTGCCATGGACGCTCTTGCACAAAAGCACTTCTCTAGCGCAAAAGCACATGGCAGTGTGAACGCACTCTTGCACAAGACGTTTTGAGCAAGAACTCTTGCACAAGAAGCCTGCAGTGTAGACGGAGCATTGGAATTTCAGCATAGATTTCCCTGTTTATGTTTTTGGGAGTAATGGTTGTCAGGATTTATTCAGCGCTAAGCAAGGTGCTTAGTGCTGTACAAGACATTTCGCTATCATGAGCAGATCATGGTCTAAAAAGGACAAAAATCAGAACACAAGGGAATCCAGCAAGAGGTTTTGTAGGACTCCTGGAAGGTGCTTTAAACCATGGGTATGAATGAAGAGAGAACAGGAGAGAGTTCTAACTGTAAGGGGCAACCCATGCACGCATCACAAAGGTACAAAGCAGCCAGTGGAAGAAGGAATTGAATGGTTATTTGAATACAAGGTAATGTGGGGTGATTTACATAAAGCTGATCTGGAAAATGGGAGACTGATGTGGGCAACCACAGGAATTGGCTGGCATGCCTTTCAAGGGTTAAGCCTTTTGTTGCTTCACAAGATTTTATCAACAATATTTCAAAGCTCTCTATTCTTCCTTCTCAATTAGAATTGTTCCACCTGTACTAACTACCTGACAGATGTGAAATTAAAGACTGACCTCCTTCATATTGTAAGAGAGAGTTTGGATAATGTGCTTAGAACACCCAAGTAAAGTCTTCCACAGCAAATTGTCTCTAGTAATTCTTCAGCCTTAGGCAAATGAACTATAATCCCCCCTCCTCCCCTCCAGAAAAGTTTAAACAAATTCAGGGACTAACAGAACACAAAGTTGGGACTCCTTGGGTATGTGAGACAGCCACTGAAGTGGAGTCCTTCTATTGACTGGAATGAGCACTGAATTTGATCCCCTCAAAATTCTTAAAAGGTAGTCAAAGGATGTATAGGATGGGAGCTAAATCTACCTGCCTTAACTAGCTGGCATGATCTGACTTTGCATTACCCACATTCTAAAAGGGAATCAAGCTTCCAAAAAACACAATCTCCTCATTCATCAAAATATAGAAGGTGGCCCTGTGGGCACACCCACATTAACATATCATAATACAACTCCGACAATCTATGCATAATTACAAAAAATTGGTAAGACAGGTTCCCTGCCCCTACGTACTTGTGCTCTAAACTACCCAAGATAAACATAGGACAGTAGTGGAGGGCAGGGAGGGTGTGAGCTCGTGAGAGGGACAACAGACTGGACATTTGGAACTTAAGTCCCTTTTTGGAAAATTGCAACATCAAAATTTATTTCTTTTAAATAAACCACAGTGGCATGAGAAATAACAAGTTGAAGCTTTGTCTACTTTCCTTTTGAGCTGTGAATGATGTTTTTCAAAAAACTAAGGTAGGAAAATTCAGCTTATCAATCAATACTGTTATGAAAAACAGAATAAAATCTTTGTAGTAACTCATCTTGAAAGCAAAATAGTAATTAAACAGAATTTAACTTGATGATTCCAGCAGACTGAAACTCTAAGCTCCCGAAGAAGAAAGGCTGCAACGCAAAAGGCAATATCCATCTCAGTTTTAATTCTGAAAGTCAATTTATTTTCACCGTGTGTGACTGGGTTTAGGAGGGATTTGGCTGATCTTTAGGCTTTGGGTTGACCCCTCCATGCTTTGAATGTCACCCATACTGAATAAATAGCAGAAATAATAATGTAATGAACCAGCACAAGGTGTTCATCAATGCCCTCTACTGGATTGCCACGAGAGGAGATTTAAAAGACCAGTACCATTTACTTCAGAAAAGAGACAGAACTACAGAAATGATGAGTATGTGCACTTAGAAACTCAATCCAATACTATTTACTCTCTCATGTCAGAAAGGGAATAAAATTTAATTAAATTAGAAGAGAGCAAAGTAAACAACAAGAAATTATCCAGTCCAGTCCCCTGCACTCATGGCAGGACTTATGTAGGCCTCACTGACAAAATACACTATACAGCAAAAAGTTTAGCAGCATTCTGAAAAAGGATTAGATGTTTCTATGAATAAGAGAGCTGCATTTATATCATTTCAGGATAAATATCTATCTAGAAGATCAACCCACCTACTTTAAGAGTACAGAATACAACCCCAACTGCAAAAAGTTAGAAAGAGTCTTCTTTCCCACTCTCTCCCAGTCATGTAAATACATAACTGCCCAGGGGTTAAACCCTCTTCTCCCCATTGGGTGGGAACAGGATGTTGGAGGACAGATGATGTGGCAAAAAGAGCCACCACCAGACAAGATTTTTGCAAACAAAAAAAGGACATGTCACCATCATTAAAAATCATTGACCACAGTGGGAAAGAACTAAAGGAGAGGAAACTAAGACCGGCACTTTAAAAATAACATGGCAGAACCACTTTAAGCTATAATAATGCAGATAACAACAAGGCTGAGTTGCCAAGTACAGAAGTTTAAGGCACTGTGTTTCTGAATTTCAATGTTTAAGCAACTTACTGAGGTTTGCAGTTTCCTGCTAAAATAACCACTTTTAAAAAAAAGGTTTGATGTGCAGCATTTCCTCAGGTGATGTTTGCTTCCCAGCTGTATCCGGTCTCAGGCAAAACAGAACCACATGCTGCCACTTGAATGCAAACACTGGGTCATTCATTCAGCAGCACCAGCCATGAGACCTTTTTTACACTAAGAGCAGATTCAGAATATGAATGTTTTTGGGGGATTTTCAAAAACATTCAGTCTGGGTCTACTCCTATTTCCACTGACATGAGCAACCTCTGAGGCCTAGTCTCCACTAGATGGTGTATCGATACTGCAGTGATCATTCCACCTACAGTGAATTTATCGCATCTACTTAGACATGATAAATCAATCTTTCAGTACACTCCCATTGACTCAGGTATTCCACCAGGATGAGAAGAGTAGCTAGAGTCCATGGGTAGCCAGAAGACCCTGATGACAATGCAGCAAGAATTTCGATTTTTGCATAGGACAGATCAATGACAGGAAAGGGAGGGTAGTGTAGACAAGGCCTGAGTGTAAAAGAGAGAATTTAAAATTATAATAAGCATAAACACAATGGAGATGACAAAAACCGATGGAGTTTTACCTTTTTTTCCCCACCCTATGGGGAAAAATGTCAAAATAGTTAACTTGAAAATGACCTTAAAAAGCAAACTGCTTCTTGATTTTAAAAAAACCACACAACTTCAGATCTCTCAGCCCTTAGGCACAACAGTCCCACAAATGGGATCCAAGCAGTTGCTACAGCAACAATCTTAAAAAGATCAGGTTATCCTGCTCATTGCCCTGCACCAATGGGGGGAGAGGAAACACTGGGTGATGAAAGCCAACAAAGTGTTATTGATTTCACTGGCTAATAACTGAATAACATGATCTAGATACAGATTAACTTGCTTTGTTTCATATTAATTATTTTACTTCCCTGGAACGGGGAAAGTACTTTGTTAAATAGACTGAAATTTGGTTTAGGTATGTGAAGCCCTAGCTGGTTAGCCCAGCAGTTCCTGATCGGTGCTGGGCTGCAAATAGCTGGCTGGCAGGCCATGGCAGCTCTGGGGGCCGGGGTTCGGCTATACAGCCCAGCACCTCCCCTTCCACTGCGGCTGTTGGGAGAGGCATGTCCTGCCCCGCCTCTCAGACAACCAGCACCATGCAGGGGTGGAGTGTGCTCCCAACCACAGAAGAGCGGTCACGCAGAGCCCAGCATGGCAGCCTTAGAGCTGTCGAAACCCAGGCAGTAGCGCTCAGCTGGTGGCTGGGAAGCAGTGCAGGGTTATGTGAGGGGGAAGGGGCAGGCACTGGGGGTTCTGGGGGCGGGGCTAGTGCTGGGGAGCTCTAGGGGTGGAGGGCTGACACTGGGGGGCACTGGGCATCCAGAGTGGGGAGCTGGCACTGTGGAGGCTCTAGGGGCGGGGCTAGCAGTGACAGGTTATGGGGGCAAAGCTGGCACTCGGGAGGTACTGGGGGACAGGGCTAATATTGAGGACCGAAGATGGCACAGGGGGGTTGGCTGCAGTGGGGCTGTGGAAACAGGAGGCTGGCACTGGGGGGGAGGTCTGGGGTGGGGGCTCTAAGGGGTGGGGGGCTAGCACTGCGGCATTTGGAAGAAAAGCTGGCACTGGGAGACTGAGAGTGGGAGGCTGGCACTGGGGGGGTGGGTACAGGGGACTCTGGGATCAGTGGAGGGGTGAGGGGCTCTAGGGGTTAGGGTTGGCACTGGGGAGGCTCTGGGGGGCCAGGGCTTTCTATACCACTGACCGGCAAACCCATTCACAAGCTTTTGGTAGACCAGTAACATTTTATTTGCATATCTGAATATGTGCATAATGAATATGCAAATGTGCAAATAAAGTGTTGACGGTCCACCCAAAGTTTGTGAATGGTTTGCTGGTCCGTGGTATAAAAAAAGGTTGGGGACCGTGGGTTAGCCTCACCATTAACACGTGAGGCTTAAGAGTTGCGGTTAACCAGTGGGGGCTGAAGCAGCTCCCCACCTTCTGTGGTCTGCTCCCCACCTGGAGGAGTGGGAGAGGGGGAGAAGGCGGGGAGAGAGACGCTCTGCTCTGGGCAGCGCCTGCTCTGGTTGTCCAGAGCAGCCCATGCCTACAACACACCCAGGCCCACACCTATGACATGTCCGGGCCCACCACAGACATAATGTTTAACCAGTTAACCAATTAAACAGGATTCTACATCCCTACATTTTGGTATAGGTTCACAGGATTTTTCCATAAGTGCCCCTACTGAAGTGCAGAGCTCTGAAGAATCAACCAGTTTCAGTTCATTTAACTTTCAACCAACTATGTCAGCTGGCTCTGTTTCCATGGGTTATGCATCTCCAAGTTTCCACTTCACCTCACAGAACACTGGGGGAAAGGGGGAAGAGAAAGATGAAATTCACTCTATTCCCTTCCTGCTGCTACAGAGCCATATTCCATGTAGAGTCCTGTAAACCCGCAGATTTCTGCTTTATATCCTGGGGACCCGCATCCGCGGATTATTTTTGCAGATGCAGATACCAGTTTTTGTAACGGCACAGGGCTCTAACTTTGGTGTTTTAAGGGGGTCTTCTGGTTCTTCAGAAAGGGTGAAAACCAGTTCCAGTCTTCCAATCCTGAGTCTTTGAAGGGTAATCACTGACAAGGCTAATGCACTAGTATCTTCTGCGTGATACTATACATTCCCTATTAACGCTGTCCTCACAACACCCCTGCGAGTTACGCCATTGCTATTACACCACTTTACGGACAGGGAACTGAGGCACAGATAAACTAAATGACTGTCCCCAAAAGAGGAGGAGCAGAGAACTGAGCTTAGATCTCCTGAGTTCTGGGCTACCACCATAATCAGTGGACCATCCTTCCTTTCTGGGCTTTCTGTAGGTCCAGGAATTGCATAGCCCAAGTTACACAGTCTCCATTGGCATGTGGCATATTCATCAGCTCCTTCTTTTAACCTGCAGTACATTAGTGAGAGTGCCAGGCTGCCCACATTGCCGGGAGGCTGAGGTGAATTTAGTCCACTACACTGATGCAGGAAACAAGCTACATGATAAGGCAGCCAAACTTCAGCTTGAGAGCCACATGCTGCTCTTTGGCAACCAATGCACAGAGCCCCGCCCCCATGCCTTATCTCAACCCATTCCCCACCACCATACCAGACTAGGGGAGAGGAAAATGAGGATTCTGCCTTGCTGTGAGGTGATTTGGTGGTAGGGCTAAGAGCTTCAGCCCAACCGGGGTGGGGAGGGGGGCCGGGGGGGGGGGGGAGGGAGGTTCTCAGCACTTCTGCCTGGCAGGAAGTGACTGCCAGGACTCGAGGCAGAACTCCCTAGCCCCACCACCGGGCCAGGAACCCAGGCACATGTACCCCCCAAGTCTGAAGCCTTGAGTACTGGCAGGCACTCCTAAGTCTTGAAATTCTGAAAATTACTGTATGCAGCTCAGAGGATCAGTAAGTTTGGCAGCTCCTGCTGTATGACCAAAGCAGGAAAACCCTCAACCACTGGATCTGCCTGGCTACTGAAAACCAAGCTAATCACTTTGCTCTAGAAGGTAGATACCCCCTACTCTCTTCCCAAGTACCTTTGCCTTCCTGTTGGACCAATAAGGTTTGTCTGGGGACACGCACCAGTGTTCCTGTTTCAACAGTGTCCTAGATCAGCAGGGGACTGAGGGCTCGTGGACACTTTGCAGCTGGGCGGACTATGGGAGTGTGAACAGTCACATGTGCCCCACATGGACCCTGCCAACAGCAACTAGCTTTGATGAATTCTGCAATTCATCTCTCTTTCATCCACGTTGTGGCACAGAATAGTACAGGAATCACACAATGAGGCATTTCCCAGTACCTAAGACAGGTCTGAAGAAAAGTTCATGAGATTTTAGGATATTCTTCAGGATGTTCTTAGGAGAGAACTGTTTACGCAACAACAATTCCCTGAAAAAACAACAGCAGCACTGTTATGACAAGCAACATCCTAAAAAGCATCTTTCCCTATCCCATTTTTAAATTCTTCTTTCTGTAACATTCCCAGTCAAAAGTGCTAAAATTGTCAACTGATTCTGCATTACCCAATCAAAATGCTGGAGTGAGACTAATGACTGATTAATAAAGCCAACAATACTCCCTACACCTCTCTCTTTAAAATGGCTGGTTGGGGGCTCCTCTGCCACCTCTATCCATCCATCTCCAATACATTGGATTCTGGCCCTTTTCTCCCTGTAAAGAAACAAACAGGCGCTGCTCTGCAGCCCACGTGCCCAGTTTTAAATAAATAAAAGTACTGTAAATGTTGAAATGAGAGAGAGTAAAAGGATTATCAGCTGGCTCTAATTATACCAACTGATCTCATCCTCTTGCCATAAGCCTCTTTCACATGTCCGGAATCTATTTGTGTAACACAAAGACGAGCTTCTTTTAATGTACGCTGCATATAACGAGAAGGGGTGTGCAGAATCACTGGCTCAGTCTTAGCATACTTAATGTTTTATATCATCATCTACTACTGATGGACTCACTTGCATCAAGCTATTATCTCAACCCTCATCTGCCTATATTTATTTTTAAATATCCACCCCCACTGATGGCAAATGTTTTTAAAATATTTTACTAACTTTAATTACTAACTAGCTCTCTGAATGGTATCCTTCCTGTCTTAGGAATCTATCTATTGACTTTGATTTTTATCTGCTTAGGTGTAAGTACCCATTCTCCAGATACTTAATGATGCTCTGTCTCCCACACCCCTCCATTTTTCTTTCTCTCCTCTTCCCCTCTCCTCCTATTTATTTCGAGTTTTCATATCCCCAACTCATAACTCTGAAGAAGTGGGCTGTGCCCACGAAAGCTCATGATACCATCTACAGGTTTTGTTAGTCTATAAAGTGCTACCAGACCATTTGTTGTTTTTTTCTGTAACAGACTAACTCAGCTACTCCCTGAAGCTCCTTTATTTTATCTAATACAGACACAAGTATCAAATCACCAAAAATTGGCATCTGGAGAAACTATGAAAAATCTATTTGCAGAATGCACCAATTAACAACAGAAGAGCTATGATGCCATTAAAGAACAAACAGAAATAATTTCGGAGTTTTTAGGTTTAGGTTAGGGATTCAGCCATAAAGTTAATATCTTGCACTTGGCTGAACGAAAGGAAGGGTCCCCCAGCAAGTACAGCAAATGACACTATGTGCTTATGAAAGTATGTTTGTGCATGCATTCAAATTAAGCCTTCCAACAGGTTCTGGGACAGCTGTTGTTTCTTCCCCAAATGTGCAAGGCAGCTATCCACAGGCTGAAATGCCATTTTTGGAAGGCGTCGGCAGCCAGCCAGTCTAGTCCTCTGAAGATTTTGGATAAAGATTTAAAATTAAATTTTTGTTTAAACAAAATTTGTCTTTTGGCATCAAATTCTTGAAAACTGTGTAAGAACTGTTGTCCTGAAATTGCAAGACAGACTAGTAATTTTGGGTGCCCAACCTGAGATTTCTTAAAGGGCCCAGAAAGTAAAACTGGAACTTTCTGAATAACCAGTCTCTTTACTAGGGATGTTAGATATCGTGTTATTGAATAATCATGTAACCGCATCAAAATTTAGCAGGTACATGACTATTCAGAGTCCCTGGGGGCCAGGCCAGCAGCCAATGCATTCCTGGCCCCACACCCAGGGAGCCCCTCTGCTACCCCATGCAGCAGTGCGGGGTGACTGACAGAAGCCGGTGCATGAGAGGAGCCACACAGAGGTCGCAGTGGCCTCTGTCCACGACTGGCCCAAGCACTCCAGCTCTCTGTCCCAACCCTGATCCCTCTCCTGCACTTTAAACCTCTTGTCCCTGGCCCTACACCAGAGTCTGTACCCCCACTGGAGCCCACACAGCCTGCTGCACCCCAATCCCCACCCCAACCCAGTGAAAATGAGCATGTACACAAGGGTGAGGGTGAGTGAGAGGGGAGGGAGGGTGCAGGGCCCCAAAGAAGGAGCAAAGGTGCTCAGTTTTCTGCAATTAGAAACAACTCAAATTGGCAACGCTAGCCCCACCCACTACCTACTTTCCCCCGCCCTCATTCACTTCAAGGTGCAAATGAACAGTAAATTTGGAGTGGAGTTCAAGCTTGTTTTGCTTTTCAGATTCCCATGAAGTAACATATGCCTCAGAAACAGCATCATAATTTGACAAGGTAATCATTTGTTGGGGTTTGCTGGTATGCACATATGCAAATCAGGTGATTAACAAAGCAACACATGCATACAAATACATATTCCAACAAATAAATACACCAAATTTGCATATGCAGCTAGAGGAAGTCCTCCAGTCCCCACTGTTTAACCAGCGACTGTTAAAGTTAACCATTCACATCCTTACCATCCACATGCTCACTTCTTTCCAGCTCAAGCTAACTCCATTAAGGCGGAGTCCTTAACTTCTGTGAGCACCTCCCTTCTCTCAGCATAAACATGTCCAAAAGGTCATGTCCACTCCTTGCAGAAACTGAAAACCTTCCACTCTCCAAAACCCTATTTTTTCAGTATTTGTGAACAGAGGGAGCATTCAGGGAAAATGTGGCCTTACTCAGGAACTCTCTCAGGTTCCCTCTAGGGATGTTAAAGTGTCCATTAATTGGCTAATAGAATAGATGATGCAATTTTGCATCGACTATTTCATTAGTTGATAGGGCGCCTCCACCTTTGAAGTACAGCAACAGCACCAAGGTGAAAGTGCTGCGAGGAGCACAGGGCCAGCGTGGGACTCAAGCCATCCCTGACTAGTCCAGTGCTCCCTGAGGCGCTGCCACTTTGAAACACCACGTGGAGCCTGGTGTCAAGCTCCATGCAGCGTTTCCAAGTGGCAGTGCCTCATGGAGCCCAGAGTCAGTGGGGGAGTCCCCAACTGACCCCAGGCTGCACGCAGAAGTTCAAAGGATGGTATTAATTCAATTTTCCATCTTTCCTTCAATTGATAGTTTACAAATTAACATCTTATCTCAGTATGTGCCAATGGCATGTGTGTGAAAGAGTTTGGTACCGGGAGCCAACTTTTTCCTTTCTGGAAATTGTTTTATTTTTATTACAGCAGCATTTAGGCTACATCTGCACTGGAAAAACAGATCTGCAGAATGGCCAGAGCTGCCAGTGTCACTTGACTGGAGCTTGGGCTATGAGGCTAACAAAAAAGCTGGGCATCAGTTTTCCCTGTAAGCTGTGCGCTTGGGCGGCCACCCAGGAGAAAATCAAATGCAGCCCAGCTGATTAGCAGAGCGTACTCCGTACCTGCTGCCAGCAGCATGTATTTCTATTGGTGGTGCCTTTCTATACATGCCTTGGTGCACATAAAATGTATTCCACACATGGATAGAAAAAATTAGAGGTAACATTGGTTGGCATGATGAATGGGAAAAAACTGGTCAGGAAATGCAAATGGCAGCAGGCAACTGATTGGGATGTAGTGGTTTTATATTCCTGTAACAAAACCGGGGTTTAATAATTACCACCTGGTACTCTGTGTGGTCATTTACAAAGAGAAAGTAAACAGTGTGTAAAGTGCTCAGACAGCAGCACGTCGGGAGGCGGTGGAAGAATCGAGCCGTTTTGTCATTTTGAAGGTTCACCATGGCCTTCTTGAGTCACTCTCCCAGTTTGTGTGTCTCGGTCAAGACAGAGGAGATAAAGCAGTCTAGGGATAAGTGAAAAAGAGTTTCTGTCTCATTCCTGGAAGCAAGAGGGATGATTTTCAGAAGGTGGGAAGTGGAATCCATTCACCATATATCGAACACCCCAAGGTGCTTTCTACCACACTTCTGAAGGAGAAATTAACATGAACTAAAAGCAATGGGATAAATGTAATACTTGAGGCCAGATGAAGAAAACTCCTCCACATCCCAGCCTCCTTGTTTTCCAGATTTGCTGAGTTCCCTCAAAAACATACATTGTGTCTGCTGTTTGCAAGAGGTCCTCTTGGACAAATTACAGTTGGGGTGGTGTGGAGGAGTGATAATAATACATCATTTTTAACTGTAAGAGGTCTGGATGATCTTTGAATCGTGGCCCTGGACTGAAAGACAGGACATCTGGGATCAGTGTCCAGTTCTCCCAAACTCGCTTTGGTCAAATCATTTAATCTCTCTGATTTCAATTCAAGGACCAATGCAAACATTCCCATGGCTTCTGTGTCATAGAATCATAGAACACTAGAACTGGAAGGGACCTTGAGAGATCAAGTCCAGTCCCCTGCCCTCACAGCAGGACCAAGTACCATCTAGAACAGGGTTTCCCCAACCTATGGGTCGCGACCCAAATATGAGTCACCATTACATTTCAAAAGGGTCACCAAGTGTCTCCCCAGGTAGCTCTGCACAGGAGACCGGGGGCTGTTTGTAGGAGCGCATGGGGCAGCTTCTAGAGCCGCACTTTCAGGGGTGAAAAGCCACATGCCCTAGGCAATTCCAGTGCTTAACCACCTTGACAGTTAGCAAGTTTTTCCTAATGTCCAACCTAAGCCTTCCTTGCTACAATTTAAGCCCATTGCTCCTTGTCCTATCCTCAGAGGCCGAGAACAACAATTTCTCCCTCCTCCTTGTAGCGCCCTTTTACATACTTGAAAATCACTGTCATGTCCCCTCTTTTCTAAACTAAGCTTTTGCTTATCAGTTAATCAACTACACTATTACATACCCCTTTTTGGAACAATGCCAACCACCCGTTTTCTCATTATTTTGTCTCAAAACAGATCTCTTTCTCATTTGGTAGTGACTGGCTAATTTTGCTAACACTGGTAGGGCAAAAACCACATGGATGGAATCTGGCAACCATGCATGTGGGCAACAGGAAACAAAACGTCTTATGTGCCAACACAGAACCCCAATGGGCTGCATACAGCCTGCGGGCCATAGTTTACCCACCACTGCTCTACCCTGAGTATAACTATCTATACAGATTTTGCTAATGCTGATAGAGGCAGCAAGGGGGGCGGTGGGGAAGTGACTAGTCGACTAGAGAGATGATGTTCCGATAAGCATTGGCTTATTGGATTGTTGACTAGTCATTCACATCCCTAGTCCCCTCTCTGGAACAGTCCTGTTAGGTCCATTCCCTGGTACCTGACAGCACGAACAATCCCAAGCCTCAAAAGAAGTAAATGGTCCATCTGTAAAGCTCCCCTATTGCAAAATTGTTCTCAGACCACAGACCACCAGAAAGCCACGGAAATATGCTCACAGATAAATGGTAGAGATTCTTCAGCAAAAAGCTTTTGTTACAGGGTACCTGGAAGGTTAGAACTTGAGCAGGAATGTAGCAATAGTGATCTTTCCCCAGGGCAAGTTCCAAACCCTCCATATCTCTCACATCAACTCATCTTAAAGCAAGTTTGGCCAAATTTCTTGCAGCCCCTAACACGCATCTTCTGGGATTTGTATGTTGAACAAGTAAGTAGATTTAAAGACACATGCCTCTACATTATCAAAAGCTTCAGGGGGTTGCCGAGTTAGTCTGTACAGGATAAACTTAAAAAACAACAAATAGTCTGGTAGCACTTTAAAGACTAACCAAACATTTAGATGGTGTCATGAGCTTTTGTGGGCACAGCCCATTTCTTCAGATGACTGGTCATCTGAAGAAGTAGGCTGTGCACATCAAAGTTCATGATACCTTCTCTACATTATCAGTAAGACATCTTCTTTTCAGAGGCAGAAGAGTAAGTAAAGCAACTTTGCATCAACCTTCAATTGTCTATAAAGAGCTCCACTCAAGTTGAACAGCTAGTGTCTCCATGCGAAAAGATCAAGAAACAAAGAATCAAAGAAATCTGAAAAAATACAAGACATTCCATTCATCATCCATATAAATAGAAACACCCTTTAGATCACCGCATGAAGATCAGTATTAGGATATCCAGGAAGGAACGTGTCTCACTATTCTCTGATTTACTTACAATATGAGCAGAAAGGAGAACAACAATGTAGGACATCCAGCCAAATAAAAAGGGAAACAGGGGAAGGCAAGTTACCTGGAAACCGGATATAATCCTGATCCTTTGGGATGCAGAGGGGGAGGGGGGCATGGTTATATTAGAACTGGAATTTCCTGAAGAAGTGACATTTATTATTGAAAGACCACATAGACACAGAAAACGGGAAGAACATTCTGAAGAGACTACAGGGCCCACATCTCATTTAACCAAGCTATAGCAAGCACTTTTTTTTGCAGGGACATCCCTATTGTGGCCAGGCTTGCTGACAGGGTGTGAAAAAGGGACAACTGTCCTGGGTCCTCTGGTTTTAAAGGGCCTGGAGCCCCGGTCCCTTTAAACTGCCACTCTAATGCTGGACAGGCATGTTCTGGGTGGCTCTAAGAGTTCAGGAACAGAAGGGGGGGGTGTGCTGATGTCAGGGTGTCCCTCCTTCCCCCAATCCTGTACCCCATCTCCACACAGAGAGAAGGGGATGGAGGGAGCTCGGCAATGCAAATCTCTGTCATTCTCACAAACACACACTGTCCTTCCCTCTCATCTCCTGACCCAACACGTACATAGGGAGTTGTGACTACTTTTCCTGCGTGCAAAGTGGTTTTTTTTTTTTAGTTTTTGACTGGTCTGTGCATTTCATAACTTTCATTTCTCTCTTATGCCTAACTTTAATTCTTCGAGTACAGGCAGTCCCCGAGTTACGCGGATCTGACTTATGTCAGATCCGCAGTTACGAACGGGGCCCTCTCCCTGGTCTCCAGCAGACCAGGGAGAGGAAGCAAAGCGGCGGAGCACGCGGGCAGCAGACAGCCCAGATGCGCGTCTGGGCTGTCCGCTGCCCGCGTGTTCAGCCGCTTTGCTCCCCATCCTTCTGGTCTGCAGACCAGGGGGACGGGGAGCAAAGCAGAGCAAAGCGGCTGAACACGCGGGCAGCAGGACAGCCACGGCGCATCTGGGCTGTCCCGCTGCCCCCGTGCTCCGCGGCTTTGCTCCAGACGCCTGTGATACAGCAGCTGGGGCGCTGCCGGTTGGTCCTGTAGCGCCGCTCTGGGCGCTACTGGACCAACCCGGCAGCACCCCAGCTGCTCTGCCCCAGGCGTCCTGATTCAGCCACTGCTGGTCAGTTTCAGCAGCAGCTGAATCAGGACGCCTGGGGCAGAGCAGTTTGGGTGCTGCTGGGTGGGTCCAGTAGCGCCGAGGAGCGGTGGCGCTACTGGACCAACCCAGCAGCACCCCAGCTGCTCTGCCCCAGGCATCCCCAAGTCAGCCGCTGCTGAAACTGACCAGTGGCTGACTACAGGAAGCCCCTGCCCCAGGCTTCCTGGAATCAGCCGCTGATCAGTTTCAGCAGCAGTTGACTTGGGGATGCCTGGGGTTCTTAAGTTGAATCTGTATGTAAGTCAGAACTGGCGTCCAGATTCAGCCGCTGTTGAAACTGATCAGTTTCAGCAGCGGCTGAATCTGGACGCCAGTTCCGACTTACATACAGATTCAACTTAAGAACAAAACTACAGTCCCTATCTTGTACGTAACCCGGGGACTGCCTGTATTTAAATGCCTAACCTGTCATGTCTGGAGTAATTAACCCTATGGCTAGTTGTGCTCCTGGAGGTGGTAGACATGTCCCTGCAGCCCCCTGAAAAGGTCAGTGCAGGGGTTCTCCACAGGCTATCCTTGCCAGTGGAGACCACTCCTGCAGCTCCCATTGATCAATGACGGAGAACTGTGGCCAGTAGAAGCTGTGGGGTCTGTGCCTGTGGATGAGGGGCAGCACATGTGACCACTGCTGTACATGCCAGCTGCTTTTGGGGGTGGGGCGCAGGCAGGGAGGGGGCTGCTCCATTCCTGGGGCAGCTGTCCAGCTGCTCCCAGAGTGAGCAGGTCTTGAGTCCTTGACTCTGTGCTCCCCAGGCAGCTCCCCTATCCCCTGGTCCACTTCAGAGCTCATCCTGCCTCCCTACCTTCAGTGGGACTCTTATTCTGTGCCTGGTCACTCCCAGGGTGGGTGGAGGAGGTGGCTTGAAGGTAGGGAAGTGGAGTGGGATCTCCAGTGAACTTGGGGCACAGTTCACTCTGGAGCACAGGGTGGTGGGCTCAAAACCGCCTCCCTCCACCCACTCAGGCAATGGCTGGGCTGCCAACGGGATGAACCTGGCTCCTGTATTAGGAAGTATTAGCAGGATAAGGGACCTGCTGAAGGTAAGGTAGGTGGGTGCACTGGGTTCTGGAATGGCTTAAGAGATAGGGCATTTGCCTGGAGAACGCATGGTGGCAGTTTCATGCTTCCCCCACCCACCCCAGGAGCAACAGGAAAAGGGACCCCCCTCCCGCCAGAAGGCAGGGAGGTGGGGTGGGTCCTTGAGTGGACCAGGAGATACAGCACCTGCCCAAGGAGGACAGGGTTGTGGGCTGGAATCTCCACCCAGCAGCCCAAGCCCCACCCACCCTGGGAGCAACCAGGCAGCCAACACAGGATACTGATCCCACCAAAAGTGGGGCAAGGGGATAGCATGTTCACCTGGAGAGAACAGGGTGGTGTGGGTTCAAGTCCTGGGAGCAGCTAGACAGGCTACCCCAGGGACAGACCAGGCTCCTGCATTAGGAAGGCAGGATAAGGGACTCCCCAAATGTAGGGGTGGTAGACCAGGGAGCAGCCTAGAGCAGTGCCCCATAACCCTTAGGGGCACCCAAGAGAAGTCTATAGGGGTACATCAACTAAAACCTGAATTTCTTTGGAGAAACCCAAATTCTTGTTTTAAGTTTTACAGCATTTGTATTATTTTTATACTGTTTACAACCAAATATTTCATCACCCGCCCAGCTACAATTAAGTTGTTTAAAGAAATGTGTTGCAATGGTTAAAAAAAAGAAAAAGAAAAAAAAAGTGTCTGTGCGTGTGAAAGACTGTAGGTACTTATACTTTACTTTTTTTTTTTTTTGTTTGTTTTGAAAAGGGGGCATTTTATAAAAAAAGATTGAGAAACACTGGCCTAGGGGATAGGGCATTTGCCACACACCCAAGACTAGAGCTTGCACCCCTACCCCAGCCTGGTGAAAAAGTGAATGAGATTCGGGGAGAAAGGTCAACAGAGCGAGCAGGATGAGGCCTTGGAGGAGGAGTGGAGCAGGGGCAGGGCCCCAGAGAAGGGGGGAAGGAAGCTGGGCTAGAGTATTTGGAGGTAGATTTTACATTGCACTTAAATTGAAAAAGTGATCATGTGGTTAAAAAGGCTGGAGACCCCTGGTCTAGGAGGAGGGTGCAAGAGCAAGGAAGGGTGCAGTGTGTGGCAAAGAAGGAGGGTGCAGGCGGAACGGTGGATGCAGGAGCGGATTTGGGTTAGGTCTACCTTGTCAGATTTTTTTTCTGAAAAAGCTATCCAAATTGCACTCCACAATTTTTGTAGCTTTTTCTGATTGCTTTTCCGGAAGAGGCTTTTTCCGCCCTTTGGCCCCACCAAGAAACTAGGAATACAGGGCTCCCCGAAATACAGGGCTCCACTTTTTTTCATGTTAGAGCAAATGCATTCTCTGGATGCAGCAGGGTTTTTACGGGATACCTCCAGTATCCAGAAAACCCCCTGCAGTGTAGACATAGCCTGGGGGCATGGTGTCTGGCCAAGGGGGAGTGTGCAGGAGGGACTCAGGGGGTAGATGCTTCCACCCTGATTTCTGGCCTCCGCAGGGTTGCCCTCCAGCTGCTCTCTAGAACCCCTCCAACTTCTCTCCGGACCACCCCTGCCTGCCAGGCCACGGGGGGAACGCACTTCACCCCCCCACAGCCCAGCCAGGCCACAGGGGGCAACTCATCTCCCCCGTCCAGCCAACCGCAGGGGGCTGCTCTTTGCTCCCTCCGCCCTGCCATCCGAGGGGGGGGGGGGCGCTGCTCTTAACCGTGCCACTCACTCCTCCACCAACCCAGCCTTTTAATTGGCTTCCCTGTGCTCCTCAGAGGCACCACCTCCTGACTCTTCTATTGGCCAGATCCCCAGCCGCAGGGAAGTCCCAGATGCATCCCTGACTCCTCCCCGTAGGAAGGGGAGAGAGAGGAGGACGAGAAGCATCGAGGGACCTTTTTCCGGGACAAATCTGGGGGGTTTCAGGACACCCCAACAAAACATTAAAAATCGGGACAGTCCCGGATTTTTGGGGACATATGGTCACCATAAGCATGCAACCCAAGGAACTTATACACCAATAGTATATCTAAAATTAATCTGGGGAGCAGGGCTGCTGTCAATCTTACAATTATGTGGTTATTTTAAATGTGCCACATATATTCATAAAGGTAAATTTCATTAACAAATTACTGAACTATGAATGAAGTTGCTTGGAGTGATATTAAATCACCAGTTTTAATGATGATTTAAATGAGTAGGCAAGAAACCTAGATTTAAATTCTCAACTTTAACTCTGTTTTTCATTTTTATTTTCCTGAAGACGCAGTGACTCTCATCTGTTACTAACTATTAAAACATGTTAATATGCAACTAAGTATGGCTTTTTCATTAAATTTAATGTTTCCTTTGCTAGCATGTAGGTACACCATATCTATATACTGTAAAACTCCATTGGTCTGGCATCTGACGGTCCAGCACTCCTGATGGTCCGGCACCATCAGGAACCCGGAAGTGCTCCGCAGCCGGACCATTGGAGCTGCTCTGCCTCCAGCTTCCCCTATTCAACTGCTGCTAAAACTGACCAGCGGCTGAATCGGGGAAGCTGGAGGCAGAGCAGCTGGGGCGCTGCAGGGTAGGTCCCCTAGCGCTGCCCCTGGGGGCTGCGGGACCAACCCGGCAGCACCCCAGGCGTCCCCGATTCAGCCGCTGCTGAAATTGACCAGCGGCTGATTCCGGGAAGCCCGGGGCAGAGCTGCTCTGCCTCAGGCTTCCTGGAGTCAGCTCTTGGTCAATTTCAGCAGCGGCTGACTTGGGAACGCTTGGGGCAGAGCAGCTGGGGTGCTGCTGGGTTGGTCCCTCACCACCGCTCCTCGGCGCTACTGGATCAACCCGGCAGCACCCCAGCTGCTCTGCCCCAGGCGTCCCCAAGTCAGCCGCTGCTGAAATTGACCAAGAGCTGACTCCAGGAAGCCCGGGGCAGAGCAGCTCTGCTTCGGGCTTCCTGGAGTCAGCTGCTGATCAGTATCAGCAACGTCTGACTTGGGGACGCCTGAGGCAGAGCAGCTGGGGTGCTGCCGGGTTGATCCAGTAGCGCCAAGGAGCGGCGCTGCGGGACCAACCCAGCAGCACCCCAGCTGCTCTGCCCCAGGCGTCCCCAAGAGCAGCTGGGGTGCTGGCTGGTTGGTCTCACCGCGTCAAGGGTCGGCGTTACCCCAACCAACCCGGCAGCACTCCAGCTGCTCTGCCCCAGGCATCTCCGATTCAGCCGCGGCTGGTCAGTTTCAGCAACGGCTGAATCAGGGACGCTTGGGGCAGAGCTGGACTATTGGAAGGGGGGGCTATGAGGGGTCTGGGGTGGCACCCCTCCACCCAGACCCCTCATAGCTCCCCCTTCCGATAGTCTGGCATATCTGATAATCCGGCACCCCCTGGGTCCCAAAGGTGCCGGATTATCGGAAGTTTACTGTACATTTTTAAACAGTTACAAAGAGTAATTTACATGTATTCAAATTCTTTATTTTGTACATTTTTATTATGTTACCAAAAGGGAAAGATGCATTTCTTATTTATTAAATGACTGCTCATTTTGTATTTGTGATTTGTTTCAAGCTCTAGTTGGATGAAAATTGTCACCAATTAAAATACACAAAGATTTTAACTGTATTGGATACATTAAAATGTATCAATGTTTTGGATTGAAAACTAACCAATTTATTTAATAAAATATCAGGAGTTAATTGAATTGGATTTTTTTTGGTCTTCATGTTCTTCAAGGGTTTTAGAACTAGTAAATCTCATCATCTCCCAAACTAATTTTTGTTCAGGCTGTAAGAGAAAAACTAGTCTTGCTGCTTTTTTTTATTCCTAATTCCTTTCTTAACTTTTGAAAAAATAGCAATGGAACTGAACCATTTTATTCAACTAAAATGAAGAAAACATTTTCTTTGAACATGCAGAAAAAGTGCCTGCTGTCGGAAGGTAGTTCAGCACTTGAACACACTCTAGTTTCAGGACTTAATAAATGAATTCCACTAATTCAGAGCTCTGGCTTGCAAAATTTGGTAGCAGACATGTACTGCTTCATATTATTTTTGTATTTAAATTATTTTAATAGGTTCTAAGTTTATCCCTTAACATAGTTTGTCAATTTCAAACAAGCTTATTTTTGATAAAATTTTCATTTAAAAAGCCAATTTAAATAAACAGAATTTAATTTATTAATCAAATCTTTATCTCTTCTCCCCTCCCTCCCCTCAACGAAGTTACACAGTATACAAATCTTTTCATGGTATGTAAATTTTTGCATTGATCCATATCCCAAAAAGGAAGAGGAATGAATGATCTAAAGGAGGTGGTTACTGGGTAAAAAGTTTAGCTGTCTATGGATTCTGCATGGGAGATACACCTGAGTCAGGTTTCCCAGGAAGGCAATTATCAGGAGAGCAGTTTTCCATTGCTTATCCATTGGTTCTCCAGTGACCTGTCTGCTGCCATCTTCCCATATAAGGAAGTCATATTATTCCCTTGCTGAGTCACTTGGGAAGAAAGTCACGGATGCTTCATAATAACGACTGCTGCACAAATTCTGGACATGTTATGCCCCAGAAAAAAATACTCTCTACATCACCTCAAGGATACAGAAATAGCTCCAATACTTTTTCCTCAAATACAAAAATACTGGGTATTTACAGGTGTTCTAACCTTAGTTTCAATATTGTTTCTCTGATTGGTTTATGTGATTAAAATACCCATTCTCCTTCATATCTGCAAGGACACATAAGGTTAGTTGGGGTTCAGGGTGTACGTAGCAGGAAGCAAGGTTTTTAGCTATAAAGATCCTCATTTTTTTCCCTATTCAATTAGGTGTCATTTGTAGTACAGTCAAATAAGGATTCATTTCCTATTCGATATGCTATCAAGGGTTAAAATGTATATAGTTCCCCAGTTCCTCAATTGTGCAAAAGAAAAGTTAAATCAAAATAATTACAATAGTAAATGCTTGTCTTTGCAGACTAACAGCAACTTATGATTAATCCATCCAGCTGCTGCTAAGGCTCAGTTGTGCCAAATAATTTGGGCCAAAAATTATTACATATGCTGTGTCCAAAGCACTATTTTCTTGGGTAGATCCATGGAAAATCTGAGACACTGTACAGAGTAAACAGGCTAGACAAAGTAGGAGTAGAAAATGATAAAGTTTGAGGGGGAAGATTTTTTCTCTTCTGGCAGAGCTTAAGAAGTGCCTGAGAGGTCCCCTTTCCAAGCAAGGCACATTCAGCCTCTGCACAGGGCTAGCAGGTTTTGCAAATTTAAGTTCTGTCTGAGAAAATGGGTGTGTATTCCATCTGTCAGCAATCCCAGCAGAACATAGTGCACTACCTCCAACCACTCCGCATTACAATATGTTAACAGCTGGCTGAAGGAACTCAGTTACCTCCCTCAACTGTACAGGGCTCCCCCAAGGAAGAAAGAAGGAAAAAGTCCAGACCAAAATAATCAGTGTAACTGAAAGCACAGTATTCTGGAAAACAGTCAGTTTCTCATGCTTGCCAGTACTGGTTAATCTTATGGTTCTTCCCTTATGCAAAACAACTACTTTAGCTTTAATAGCTGTCTTGATTTTGGGTAATGTAAACAGGGTGGCAAGATGTGTGAGCACATTAGAGGCAAGGAGGCAATGCATTCTCTGGGTCTTAGCGCTCAACCCCTCCCCCTCCCTATTCTGACCATGTCTGAAGGCGCCAGCAACAGGCTGTCCTGGCTTGAAGACTGGTGATACTTTCCTGGAAATGGATCTGTTAACTTAAAGGTGAAAAGTTTTCAAGTGTAACATTGAACCTGTGAAAGAGCCATTAAATGATAATGAAACCATTTAACAGGCATGTGCCAACCCTGAATTTACTGACCAAAACAGTTGTTCATTATTATGCCTACAGGACTTTAGTTTAAAATTTGCTTTAAATTATTTCATTAGTTTGTTGCTGAAGATTAGAAAAATCACATCACTAAAAAAATCCTTGCATAAATATTTAGATGGATAATCTTAATATTCAGGTTTAGCCTTAAATGCTTGGATCTTCAGACACATAGTTTTTTTAAACCAATTCTTCAAAAAGACCTCCCTCATCTAAAATACTCTATATTAATTTTAATTAATATAGTACAAAAACTTTCTAAGTCTTGCAGTCTTTTCTATCCATCCCTATTCTCCTCTTCCCCCCCCCCCCCCGCCAAAAAAAAAAAAAAAAAAAAAAAAAAAAGCGAGAGCTCTGGGACAACATTATTTTTCTTCCAGACAGCAGGACAAATGACTTTTTCCTTTTACTTCTATTTGATGAACTAGTTTTAAGAGAACCCCCACCAAATTCAGTACCTTATTAAGATATAAAATCCTTTGTTATACCTAAAATATTTGGCAACATATTTTTAACATCAACATACAGTGAAATTTCATAAACATGTCTTGTTATGAAAACCATACAAAATAAATTAGTGTTCCCTTTGTCTAAAAGCAATGGACTTTGTTATGGACACACTAACCCACTCTGTTTTAGTGAGTTTAAATATGTAGTGATCTGGAATGATTACTTTATGAAAGCTACCGATGAAGAAAATGTAAAAACAGAAAGGGCTGCATCATGCATTCTACGATATTTAATGTTGTAGTCAACAGGATAACTCACTTGCCCTTACTTTACTATAGTGTTTCCAGATAAATCTCTTGACAAACATCAGGGCATAGCAAAAACTGTGACAGACATTTTTTATTCACAAATTTAGTGATTTTAATTAGGCGTCTTCTGCATGTCCAGTCTTCACAAGTTAACATGCAGTGAAAAACATACTCTACTTTCTTTAGAACAGTATTTTTTCCAAATGTCATTTGATACATTTGAGTTCAGGGATTTGGCTTGAATGGGTGAACAGAAAGAAAAGGGAGACAGTGGGGAGTGGGAGAAGCCTGGGCGGGGGAAGGGCGGAGTATGGGCAAGGCTACAGACTGGGAAGCTTGCCTACAGAAGCAGCAGCTGCACCCACCCACCATGCATATGACCATGACATGTGGATGCAGGACTCTGCTGACCAGAACCATTAGCAAGAGTTAGCCTGCATAAAGCTACACAGCCAGTTCTGCTGATGACCCCTTATTCCTACCAAGACAGGTAGATTTAGCATCCAGATTGGAAGGTGCTGTAGCTATTTAGCACACAGAGGGGAATGTCAGAGTTAATTTACCTCTGCCTTGTCCCGTTTTGGTTTGGAGCACTGTTGACAAGACATAAGGAAACATAATGGGAAAGCAAGAAGGGGGTTGTCATGCTCCAGTGAAACTAAGCTGGTGTGAGGCTTATGCAAGCTGTCTTTGTTTCCCTTTTTATATTAAGTTTCATAAAACCTCAATTTTAAACCCATCCCTGGCCTGGGAGTGCAACATTTGGCAAGCACAAGCAGGAGAGGCTGAACTGCAGTGATCTAACCTCTTTGAGAGATGGAACCTACCTAGAAGCTGCTGCGGGCTGTTCCAGGGCAAGCTGCCAGATCATAATGGAAGCAGAAAAGCAAGTGTGCACAAAGTTTTCCTGGGAAGCAGAAGGGGAAACTGTTTGCAAGCACTACCACTGGGAGAGAGAACATTGTTATGGAGGTAGAGGGACTCCTATACAAGCAAAAAGATGAGCATTTAAGAGAAGCCTGTGACTGGACATGTCTGGGATAGGCAGCAGTAAAACCATCAAAAAGCCATTTGACTGTAGTTAAACTAACAAGCAGTCACTTACAGGGTTGGGCAATCAGGGACTGTCTACTTAACTGGTGTTAAGAGAAGATTTTACAACTTATTGCTACAGCAAAGGAAGCTCTTCAGTGCCCTATAACGCCAAGCCTCAGCGGGAGTAGTTGCCAGGACCCAGCCTGAGACAGGACTGAGTGCTTGCAATGCTAATCCTTATCAATTAACTGTGCAGATGACTATTTTTTTTGTCGATTACATGATTCATGAATTACACCCTTCTTAACATCCCTAGCTGCAGTTGACTTTTTTTTTTGTCGATTACATGATTCATGAATTACACCCTTCTTAACATCCCTAGCTGCAGTTTACCTGATGAGGTACCAGCACTTCACCTTATTAACATCATGAAACCGTTTCCTCACGAGCATAGCCAATGTGGCAATTCTTATGAACTTCATCAGACAACCAATTTTGACAACTTCCACATGCTTACAGCTGGAGAGAGGGTATGCTCTCTATGAAGGAACAGTCAGTACTGCAGCATGTTGGGTTCTTACAGGCGTGGATGCTGAAAGTTTAATAGCAATATCTGAGACAGATGCTGCTGCTCACTGGCCCGAGGACCTGCACATGAGACATGTTCGCCAAAATACCTAAAGGATCATCTTGCCAAATAAACATCCCTGTGAGTAACCCTTCAACACATCACTCAATGCTGAGGGGATGAATTGTACTGGGAAGTTGACTGAAAATTAAATCTGAAATTCAAGCAGATACTCAACAAATAAAGCCTTTTCAGGTGGTATGAGTGTTTAAGAAAAGATGGTCATACCAAGTATCAAAGACTAAAGCCAGTAAAGAGAGTAGCCTCCAAGCAGAAGGGATGACACATCTGTTTGAACCAGCAGTGAATCTGAGCCATTTGGCAGAGACGTGAAGGAAAATGTCCTAGCAGATACTGAAAAAGGAGCCCAAAAGGAGCCCAAAACTTTTCCCAAAGATGACACACGGAATATATCTCTAGCTTACAGGTGACATGATCCATACAGAAGACTTACATCTCAGTGCCACATCCACTATATAGAGAAGTAAAGGAATGTCTGCAAGAGCTCCTAAACAGGACCTGAATGACAATACCCATCCAAGTCATCCTATCCATCACCAATGGTTACATATCTGGAAAAAGGATGGTGCGCGAAGATAAAATTCTGCATTGATTACTGGGAATTGAATGAAAAATACTACCAAACTGAACTCATCCCTCAAATCCATGAACAGACTAGACTGGGAGGTAAATCCGGTTCTTTATTTTGGATCAAGGGAAGGCCCACAAGTTACATGGCTGTACAAAGCCAACACATCATGTCCTTCATTACTCCCTGAGCCTGTAGGAATAGGTTAGAATCCCTTTTGATTTAACAAATGCGCCTGCTGCCAGCTAGGAGATACGGACAAGTGCCGCATGGACCTTTGGGATGAGGTATGTATTGCACACTTACAGCAGTACCTTTGCAGAACACATGGAGAATATAAAAGAGATATTGCAACAATTACAGAAACATTGAATTAAGCTGAAAAATTCTTAATGTAACCTCTTTAAAAGAGAGATATGTGGTGAGAGAGTGTCTGCTGAAGTTTATAAGATGGAGCCAGCTAACACCACTAAGCACAATAGGGGAAACTTCATAAGATGTCAGGATTCCTCATCTACGACCAAAGGTACAGTATATTCAAGGCTTCTCTCTAAGGTCTCTACACAGTGGCCATTATTCCAAAGTAAAACGTGAGTGCCTACACATCAATTAAGTTATTTCAAAATAAATTTGAAATAACGGATGGCTTATTCCAACTACTGAAACCCTCATTCCATGAGGAATAACACCTATTCTGAAATAGCTATTTCAGAATAGCAGTAATGTGGATGCTCCACTGCTATTTCGCCAGGTCCATTGAAAGTAATTACTCCCCAGTGCCTCCTGGGGCTCTAAATCGAGGTAGCACATCCACACTAGGGAAGCCTGCATCGGACTAATTTTGAGGCTTCCCTGTAGTATAAATGTGCTTTTTCGAAAGAAGCTAATTTGGAGTATTTCTTCCGGCATAGCTTATTCTGAAATAAGCATGCAGTGTAGGACACGCCCTAATAGAAAAGTCGTCATATGTCTCATCCAGTCTTTGCTTCACAAATTCTAAGGCCAGAGTGGACCACGACAACCATGTAATCTGACCTCCTGTCTAACACAGGCCATAGGACTTCCCTAAAACATCTCAGAGGTGATCTTTTAGAAAAACCTCCGATCTTGATTTAAAATTTGTCAGTAATGGAAAATTCATCCAGCTCTCCCTGTTGAAAATTTACACCTTTTTTCCAGTCTGAAGTTATGTAACATCAATTTCCACCCATCGGATCATGTTATGCTACATGCAAAAGCCCATTATTAAATATTTGTTCCCAATATTTGATAAGACTGTAAATAGGTCACCCTTAATCTCCTCTGTGTTACACTAAATATATTGAGCTTCTTGTGTCTACCACTATAAGGCATGTTTTCTAATCCTTTATTCTTGTGGCTCTTCTCTGAACCCTCTCCAATTTATTAACACTCTTTTTAAATTGTGGGCACAAATGGACACAAGATTCCAGCAGTAGCTGTACCAATACTAAATCTGAGGTAAAGTAACACCTTTACTTCTGCTTCAAATTCCCCTGTTTATGCATCCAAGTTGAATTAGATCTTTGGGCCACCGTGTCACATAGGGAACGCCTGTGCAGCGAAGTATCCAAAATTATTTTGGTGTTGTGAGGCCTTGCAAATAAAACAGCAGGAGAAATGGCAAATGCTAAATCACATCCCACCAGCAAGAAAGCAAGATAAAAAAACAAATGCATTTCACACCATCTCAAATGGAGAACTCTGTGAGCTTAACAGAAGGAGATGAAATCCCTCTATTTATTTTTGTCATTTTTCAATGTGATAGCTATGTTGTTTGACTTCTACAGCATGTCAGTTATAAAAAAAATTAATTGTTGCAAAACTTATAAAATGTACTTTGATATCAGCATCTTCCTGTGGTATCAGTAGACAAGTCTGGGAGATTACATGTTTTTGTGATGTTATTTCAACTCCTTCTATTCATCTCTGATCAATAAAGCAAGTGTTTAATCTTACTGTAACTGCATACAGCAGCTTGGCAAGCTCCAGCAGCTTCTTTCAGGATCTCCAGGTCAAGTGAAGAGAATCACAGCAGAAAGTGATGTATCGATCCTGAAAAGGTGAAAAGTGGAATCATTTGAGGAACTACTGGTAAAGAGGGGCCTTTAGAATTACATATACAAAAAAAGTAAGAGCCAGAAAACAGTTGACATGGGGCAAACTAATTTGAATACCAGCCAGTGATTGGTCCGGGAGGCAGGATGGACGTCTCCACTGACCATTAGAGCTTCACAGTTCAAAAAGTAACAACATTCTGAAGGTGGGAGTGAACAAACAGCTCTCTTACCTTTTACTCCTCTGAATGGCATGCAGATGAGTAAAGCAAAGATCCCTTTTCCATAGATGGTTCAATTATACAGAAGTGACGGATACATCTTGTCCTAAATGAAACTCCTACAAAGATTGAAGAAACTGTTTTTAGAAGGAAATCCATCTGGAGCAGAAACACACCCTGCCAGCAAGACCCACTCTCCAGGCGATGTAGTAAAAATGGGCCAGCACAGAAGGGCCAGGCTAGAAGGGAGAAGCCCTGAGAAGCCTCTACTATCAGAGTCCTGTGGAACCCTAGCTAGGATTTTAAGCATGCTACTGCATGCCCTTTGCTTTCTTAAGCAAATCTTCTGCTACAGGGTATGATTTGCTTCCCATATTGCATCCAAAGGAGTTAATCTGTCCCACTAAGTGCAAAATAGGGACGTTGGGCTCTTAAGATAGAATTCAAAGTGGTGAGAGGAGAGAAAATACACTTAGTGGTTCAGTTTATTAATGCTCTGTGGGAGATTTTATTAATTAAAACCAAGTCAGTCAAGCTCCTCAGACCATAACTTGGTCACCAAAGAATGAAAAGTTCCTGTGTACACACAAGTCAGCTGAAACTAGCAAACACGACAGGTCGTCTTCTGATACCCAAGGAAGGAAGAATCTGTCTTTGTTCTCTCCTGACGAGAGATGTGAACAGGCAACAGTTAACTGGTACCCAGGGAAGCCTCCTGCCCATGGCCTATCACAGGCAGAGGGGCTGCTCCAGCGCTGCAGGGCTGTCAGCTCCCAGCCCGCATAAACTGAGAGTCCACAGCCTTGCATGTGGGGCTGGAAGCAGCAGCTGAAGGGGGGAGGGGAACTGATTTCTGGCCCACCAGCAGCCCAGCATGGGACCAGAAGTGAGGGGGCCACTCTAGCCCAGCTGAGGCAGGCAGGAGCAGCCACTCCAGCCCCCTACCCCCTTTAATCAGTTAATGGGTTACACTTAATGTTTCACCAGTTAACTAATTAAACAGAACATTACATCCCTACTCCTGACCAGGAAGGCACTTGTAAGCAGAGACAGGTATGTCTCCCTTGCACTGAAACAATATTTATAGGGGACTCAGGATTAAAAGTGCACTTATGATCTGTAAAATGACAGTGGCAGAATTAATGATTGGGAGACCCTTTAACTTGTGTGAATTAGCAAGTAAAAAACAAAGAGAAGGCATCACAAAATATAGTCTATTAACTTGGTCTAACTATAGTATGGCTTTAATTATAATGCTGCACAGTACAACATTTCATTAAATGAATGAAAACTTAATAGAAAAAGCTATAATGTAGTCTCTTATTGAATCTCTGCTGAGAGGCCGGGAAACTTTTTGTGCACTTTAGCAAGGTTCTATTGTATAGAAAACAGTATCATTTTACCACTTTTGGGAAATAATAACTGATACTCAGAGAACAATAGTAGAGAATAGAGCTGGCTTTAAAAAGTGTCTTCTTTCAAAATGTAATTAAAATTCCACAATTCAAAAGTGTTCAACCAGCTCTTGTATAGAGTATATGCTTCTTTCCATGGTTCTTGGTTGGCAAACCAAGATGGTTCATAAAGACAGCTTAAGAAATCTGAAATCTACTCTTTAAATAATTTCCCTCCTGGTTGACAATAGGTATGTAAGAGTTTAACCGATAAGCATCACCTTATTGGTTGCAGTTAAACTCTTCTATCCTGCTGGCCCCAACCCTGGAGCTGGGTGCTGCCCTGCCCTGTTTAGAGTATAAGCTATAAGGCTGAAACTACAGAGCCCGCAGCACAGGCAGCTCCCTGGGAGCAGGGCCTGCAGCCAGAGCTGGTGCACGCTGGAAGCCAGCTTATAAGCCAGCTGCCAGCCCCACTACCAGGGTACCGGCTGCCGCCTTGCACTGTGGGCTTTGATGTGCACCAGAGGGTGGCAGCCAGCTCCCCAAGCACGAGACCAACAGCCACAGCCAGTGCGCACTAGGAGTCAGCTTATTCTGTAAGTTAGGTCTTGGCGTGCACAGGCTTCTGGCCCCACTCCCAGGGAGCTGAGCTGCAGATGCTGCAGCATAACCCTTATACTGCAAAGCCCGTGGCACATATAACCGTGTAACCACTAGGATTTTTAACGGTTACATGGTTACTTTTTAAAAACCTTTTTAAATCCCTCATTGACCAGAGGATAAGAATTAAAGTGGAAATTAGCTATTGAGGCGTGTTACTTCTAGTCCCCTTCTATTCTATCTAATGCTCACTTGCAGAGAGCTTACTAGATATAAAGAAACACACATATTAATACTCATTTGGCCTGATGTCTAGAAGATAGTGGTTTTGTTATTTGATCTTCCACAGTCCAGCTAATAGGTATGACATAAAGAGGTTAGCATTGTAAGAGAGGATTTCAGAGTGGCTAAAAATTCACTCAAATTGTAATGTACTTGCCCCGGATATAAAAGGCCATTCCTCTGTCAAAATAAAGAAAATCCTCAATCCATTTTGTAGATTTTCAGCTGCATCTTCTTAAAGCCCCAAAATAAAGCCATTCAGAGTCACCCACATAGCTCTATCAATGCCCCCTTGATTTTGACCTCCACCATCCTCTGCTATACCTACTCCATGCGTCTCTTAAGAAGAGAAGCTGCCAAATAGGTCACATTGTTTAGCAGCTGTGTGATGTGGAAAGAACATCTATTAGGCACTGTAGTAAGAATCTGAAACTCACTTTCACTCGTAACAGAGAAAGAAAATCTTGAGCATCCAGAAGCTATAAAACAAGAAGCTAAGTTACAAAAAACACTGGGTCAAGTTCGTTCCTTATGTGACGCCCAAATGAGATCCATTCAGTGACACAACAGGTGAACTTTGTGTATACCTTCAAGAAGCATAAATTACATGCAGAAGGATTTCAGAGAGAAAGACAGAAGACAAGCCAAGAAAGATAAATTATGTATCACTAAAGACAGCTGCAATACTGAACAAAACACCCAGTTTAATGCCTTTGAACACAATTAGGTAATAAATGACCACTGGTTACTATCTAAAATATTTCTTTGATACTGTTCACCTTGGCATCTCAGCAATGTCGTATTTCACAGGATTTAGTGATGTATAACACAGAAGAATGAGGAAATCTGGGATAGTCAAAGCGTCTATAAAGCTAACTGTGATGACTATATTGGCAAACAGCCTAAGTCAGCATAAAAAGGATTTATCCTTAAGCTTTTGGATTGGTACACTATTGAGAGATGCCTCCAAGAGTAGCACCTAAACCTTCCTCTCATATAGCCCTCTGAATTATTATTAGGGTTACATAGGAACCCCAATCAGGGTCCTATATTGAGCAAGATATTGGATAAATATCAGAGAAGACAGTCATGGCCCGAGAGCGCTTACTATTAGAGCCCTGCACAGATATACAAATGTAGATCCATATCCAATCTGCATCCACCAGGCTCAAGACCCCATCTTATCCATAATCCACGATCCAAATTTTACTTGTATCCACACAAGAAATCTGGAGGCGGGAGGGAGAAGAGATGAGCAAGGAGGGGGACAGGGTCTTGCAGGGAAGAGGCAGGCAGCAGCCAGGAAAGTATGTGTTTGTAAATAGGAGGGGTTGTTAGGGTTGCCAGATGGTTTAACTAAAAATACCGACCCCCCCCCCCCGCAAAAAAAAACAAACCAAACCAAAACCAAACCACACCAGGGAAAAAATTCTGTTGAGGGGGAAAAAAAGGGGGGGGGGAGTTGTTGGGGGGGAGAAGGACCCCAAGAGTAAAGCAAAAAACAAAAAAAACAAAACAGCGTGGCCCCTTTAAGAAAAGCCTTTGAAGCTTTTTGCTGGGGGAGGGAGGGTGGAAGCAGGCTGGGCCTGGTTTCTGAGTGTGTCGTAAGGTTGCCAGGTGTCCAGTATTTTTGCCTCCTGGCGGGGGGGAAAATCAGAAAATACCAGACATTTTAGGTGTCCGGTATTTTCTGAATTTTTTTTTTTTTTACCTGACAGGAGGCGAAAATACCGGACTGTCCGGGTCGATACGGGACACCTGGCAACCCTAGGGATTGTCACGTTGCTTTTTTATTATTAGTCTCTTTTGAGCACAGCCATTTGTGTTCCAAGATACAGAAAGAGGACAGGAGGGAGAGAGGGGGGTTCTGGAGCTATCTATTGGATTTCCACTCTTGTTTAGCCTGCTGATCTTTTTAACCGTGTGCCGGGGGCTCTGCACCTCAGTGTTCACCAGGCCAAGGTGGGGGAGGAGGGAAGAGGGAGGAGAGGGCCCAGGCAGGGCTGGCATTCAGCCCCTCCTGCAGGGATTTTTAGGACATTTTCTTGCATCCTTTCCTTGCTGGCAGTACAGGGGGCTGCCCAGTCACACTCCCTCCCCCTTCACCTTCCATGTGGCGAGAGTGGAAGGGAGAGCCCTACACAGGTATTCACTCCATCATCTGTAGATATGAAGCAGATATCTGCAGATAAGCAGGGCTCTACTTACCATCTATGTGAGACACAGAACACACAGCCGGACCAACCAAGGTGATGATAAAAATGAAATAAACAGAGTTAAGCAGAAGTCACAGTTTGTCACCAGCTAATCACCTAAACAATCTACTTCTGACCTGAGAAATACCTCTGTCCCATTTGGCAAAGTACGTATGATCGCTGGATGGCAGATCGTTGTGTCAGTCAAGTCTAAATGCAACCCTGCATATTGAGAAAGCTGGAGAACACTCTGCTTATATTACAGGTGAATTACTGAAGAGATTGAGCTGTTGTGGAAGGAGAGGTGATGGGAGTTTGCACAATCTTAAAGATGGAATTCCAATACCAGGATTAGATTTGTACTTTGACCGGGCAGCGGGTGACAAACATAACTGCCACCACCTGCTGAGTTTGGAGGTGTGCACCTCAAAGCCTGCCTGCTTAGGGGGAGCCAGCTTCATGCATTGCCTTTTGAAAGTGAAAGGCTCCACAAAGGATCAACCGCTGCACTGCTAGATGCAAAATGAACGATGTCGTTTAACACATTCTTAAGTAAAGATGCCAAAACAATTTCAAGGCAAAGAGAAATAACCAACTATCAGCAAGGAAGCACCTATTCTGATTTCCCCTGAAGAGGCAAGTAAATAATCACAGGCTTGCCTATCTTTCGGTTAAAGCAAAAGCCAAACCATGCAAATCAAACCAACACGAACAAAGACAGCAGCAACATTTTTGAAGTTGTCTTTTTTTTTAAATAAAGATTATTGCCTTTTCTTATGAAAAAAGTGCTATGTAGTTCCCACTTTGCAAACTTCAGTGGTTTTGACAGGTACAATGAGATGTCACAGAATCTGTTTGTAATTGTAATAATTAAGCTTTCAACAAATCCAAAAGGAGCTCAAAAACTTGGCAACAATGAACTACCAGATAAACAGTTGATTATTTTGAATTGCTTGTTTCAGCTGGGACTTCATAATGGCCAAAACACTCATATTAGACCAACGCCGCCACAACGGCTCCCTTCAAAAACCTCAACCTCCACTTCAGAATTCAGGATCAAACTAAACCAAGGAAAATGTTGCCTGCCCTCACTATGCTGTCACATCTACAAGGTTTTGAACCATTTTTTGCACCCTTCTCTGATAGCTGTATTTGAATGGACATATTTAAATCATTGCCATAACATATATGCATAGCCTTTGTGGTTACAGAATATTATCTTCAGTTTTTGCTGGTCCTTCAGGAGACAAACAGCTCATGGAAGACTTTTGGAAGTTTGTCTCAATGTGCAGATAGAACTAAAAAGTGTGGCCCAATTTCTCTGCATAAGCAGAATACAGGTAGTCCCCGAGTTACGCGGATCCGACTTATGTCGGATCTGCAGTTACGAACGGGGTTTCTCTCTCCCCGGAGGATGGGAGCGGCGGGACGCCCAGATGCGCCGCGGTCCCGCCGCCTGCGTCCTCCGGGGCGAGAAAAGCTGCTCCGCGTCTCCCTGGTCTGCTGGGGGGGGAAGTCCCCCCCCAGCAGACCAGGGAGACGCTGAGCAAAGCCGCGGAGCACGCAGGCAGTGGGACAGCCCAGGCTTTGCTCCCCGTCTCCCTGGTCTGCTGGATACGCGGCGCGTCTGGGCTGTCCCGCTGCCCCCGTGCTCCGCGGCTTTGTCCGCGTCTCCCTGGTCTGCTGGAGCAAAGCCGCGGAGGACCCGGGCGGCGGGACCGCGGTGCGTCTCGGTCCGCCGCCCACGTCTCCCTGGTCTGCTGGGGGCGGGGGGGCGCGCAGCTAGTGCGCCCCCCCCCCCCCCCCCCAGCAGACCAGGCTTTTCTCCGAACGCCTGTGGTAGAGCAGCTGGGGCGCTGCCAGTTGGTCCCGTAGCGCTGCTCTGGGCGCTACTGGACCAACCCGGCAGCACCCCGGCTGCTCTGCCCCAGGCATCCCCAAGTCAGCCGCTGCTGAAACTGACCAGCGCTGACTACAGGAAGCCCTAGGCAGAGTTGCTCTGCCTCGGGCTTCCTGTAATCAGCCGCTGGTCAGTTTCAGCAGCGGCTGAATCTGGACGCCAGTTCCGACTTACATACAGATTCAACTTAAGAACAAACCTACAGTTCCTATCTTGTACGTAACCCGGGGACTGCCTGTATTCAGAAATAGATATTCCTAAGAGCGGGATTTGGCCCAGAGACTGTGTTGCTTTTCCTGGAATGTGTCACAACCTTCACACTAGAAGTATTAATAATATTTTAGGGCAGTTTACTCAAGTAATTAACTGAAAAATTAATTTTGATTAAACATTTTAAACAGAATATTGACATTTATTAAATACTTTGGATGTTTTTCAAAGATATTGATTTCAATTACAACAAAATACAAATTGCATATTGCTCTCCATATTATTTTTGTTACAAATACCTGCACTCTAAAAAATAAAAGAAACGGCATTTTCAATTCACCTCATACAACTATTGTAGAGCAATCTGTTTATCATGAAAGTGTGCCTTACAAATGTAGAATTTTTTGTTATATAACTGCACTCAAACAAAATAACGTAAATCTTTCGAGCCTACATGTCCATTCAGCCCTACTTCTTGTTCAACTAATCGCGAAGACAAGTTTGTTTACATTTATAGAAGATAATGTTGCCTGCTTCTTATTTACAACGTCATCGGAAAGTAAGAATAGGTGTTTGCATGGCAGTTTTGTAGCTAGTGTTGCAAGGTACTTACATGCCAGATACGCTAAACAGCCATACACCCCTTCATGCTTTGTACACCACTCCAAAAGACAAAATTCCATGCTGATTAAGCTTGTTAAAAAAAATGTCTTAATTAAATTTGTGACTGGACTCCTTGGGGGAGAATTGTTTGTCTCCTGTTCTATTTCACCTTCATTCTGACATAGCAATTCTGGATGATGACACAGCACTTTTGTTTTGAGAATGCATTCACAGCAGATTTGTCAAATGCAAAGAAGGTACCAATTACAGATGTAATAGTGTAGTCAATTAACCAATAAGCATAAGAACATAACATAAGAACATAAGAACGGCCGTACTGGGTCAGACCAAAGGTCCATCTAGCCCAGTATCCTGTCTACCGACAGTGGCCAGCACCAGGTGCCCCAGAGAGGGTGGACCGAAGACAATGATCAAGCGATTTGTCTCCTGCCATCCCTCTCCAGCCTCTGACAAGCAGAGGCCAAGGACACCATTTTATCCCCTGGCTAATAGCCTTTTATGGACCTAACCTCCATGAATTTATCCAGCTTCTCTTTAAACTCTATTATAGTCCTAGCCTTCACAGCCTCCTCTGGCAAGGAGTTTCACAGGTTGACAACACGCTGTGTGAAGAAGAACTTCCTTTTATTAGTTTTAAACCTGCTACCCATTAATTTAATTTGGTGTCCTCTAGTTCTTCTATTATGGGAACTAATAAATAACTTTTCTTTATCAGCCCTCTCCACACCACTCATGATTTTATAGACCTCTATCATATCCCCCCTCAGTCTCCTCTTTTCTAAACTGAAAAGTCCCAATCTCTTTAGCCTCTCCTCGTATGGGACCCGTTCCAAACCCCTAATCATTTTAGTTGCCCTTTTCTGGACCCTTTCCAAGGCCAAAATATCTTTTTTGAGGTGAGGAGACCACATCTGTACACAGTATTCAAGATGTGGGCGTACGATAGTTTTATACAGGGGCAGTAAGATATTCTGGGTCTTATTTTCTATCCCTTTCCTAATAATTCCTAGCATCCTATTTGCCTTTGTGACCGCCGCTGCACTCTGTGTGGAAGTTTTCAGAGAACTGTCCACGATAACTCCAAGATCTCTTTCCTGATTTGTCGTAGCCAAATTAGCCCCCCATCATACTGTACGTATAGTTGGGGTTATTTTTCCCGATGTGCTTTACTTTACACTTATCCACATTAAATTTCATTTGCCATTTTGTTGCCAAAATGCTGTATACTACACGCTCCCCCACCCCACCAGTACTCTCACTGCGGCTCTGTATTTGAAGTGTATTAGGAGCCAGACAAGTCCCCCTGGAAAAGGGGCTGCTGCCACCCCGCACTGCTGGCTCTATATCAGAGGTAGCAGCAAGGGGCAATAGGTAGCCAGTCCATGAGGGGAGTTGGTTTTAAAACTGGCTCCTCTTGCAGACCAGCTCCCTAGCACCCCACGCTGCTGCTTCTGATACAGAGGCAGCAGCGCGAGGTTGCAGGGGGGCTCCTGGGCAGTGGGGCCAGAGCGCACTGGCTGCTGACCCCACACCTGGGACTATAAAATAGTTGAGTAACCAATAAGAATTCACGAGGTTAATCGACTATTCAATCAATCGATATTTAACATTCCTAGTACCAATGTGCAATTTCTAAAGATCGCTATAGCATTCGATCCAAGGTTTAAAAATCTGAAGTGCTGACCAAAATCCGTGAGGGACAAGGTGTGGAGCACACTTTGAAAAGTCTTAAAAGAGCCACCCTCTGAAGTGGAAACTGCAGGAAGAACCACGAAAAAGAAAAATCAACCTTCTGCTAGCGGTATCGGACATGGTGAAAATGCACATGCATTGGTCTCTGCTTTGAATTGTTATCAAGCAGAACTCATCTGCAGCAGCTTGGACACATCTCCTCTGGAAGGGACACATTAATCTTTAGCACACCTGGCATATAAATAACTTGAGATGCCAGCTACAACAGGTCACACTGGCAACAAGAAGCAGTCAGCATTATTTCCTGCAAATTGTAACCAAACTTGTTTCTCCAAGTGATTGGCTTAAAGAAATAGTACAGAATGGACCTGTAGGATCTAAAGCAGAGCTGGGGAACCGCAGGCCCAGGGGCCGAATGTAGCCCCCGACATGCCTGGATCTGGCCCTCAAGGCTCAGCCCCTCCCCCCATGCTCCTCCATGGACCTGAAGCACACAAAATATTCTAGGCTGCTCCCTCACCTCCCCCCCCCCCATGCTTTGGTGTGTGAGGGGAATGTGGGGTGTTATGGGGCCTTTTTATTATTTTTTTAACTTCTCACTTGTGTGCAGCCCCCAACTGATTTTTCTGTGGACCAGTAGCCCCTGACACAAAAAAGGTTCCCCACCCCGATCTACATTTGTGAGTTCAACTTTCATGATAAGGAGATTGTACTGCAGCACTGGTATTAGGTACATTGAAAAAGACTGTCTTTTGATTACAAATACTTGCACTGTAAAAACAAATATAAAAGTGAGCAGCATACACTTTGTATTCTGTGTTGTAAGTGAAATAGATATATTTGAAAATGTAGGAAACATCCACATGTATTTAAATAAATGGTATTGTATTACTGCGTAACAGTACAATTAATCTTTTTAAATTACTTGACATCCCTAATATTTTTGTTTGCTAAAAAAATTAAGCTCTTGTAGAACCATGTCAGGATTAACTCCATCAGTGTCACCATGCTCTAGAGTATTTGGGGGAAAGTAAGTGTATTTCATAAACTTTTTATGATTAAAAAAAATACTGATTGATGATGTGCATTAATGTAATAAGCTTCATACTAAGACCTAGTTTCCTTTTCCAGCTGAAGAACTGTATTGGGGGTGAAAGAGCAGAAATAACTCCAAGCAACAAGTTGCTATAATGACTCAAGCCTACAATCCGCTCTTCAAAAGGAATGATAATGCATCCTCCTCCTGTTTGTTAGTGTTTCCTTTCCAGGGGGCACAGTCTGTCTGACAGCACAAGACACAAAGGATGATGTCTCTTCTATGATGACATTCAGACTAGAATTTAAACAAGTTGTTCCCTCTGTTAACATGGGCCAGAGCCCAAATAAACCCTCACCCGCAAACCAGGAAATGTGCAGGAAGTGAAAACAAAAGCAAGCTGAACACTGCAGGAACACCCTCCTTGCTAATCCACAGGCTGAGGCGATGCGGATGGAGCATCTAAATGCTCATTTTATACATGTAAATACTGTACTCCGTCCTAAAAGGATGCGTTTCTCTCCCTAGCTTGTGAACACATATTTTCAAGTGGTCTTGCAAAGAGGCAAAGTTTCAAGCAAATACAGTAATTCCTCATTTAACACTCTACGTATGTTTCAGAAAATGATCGTGTTAAGTGAAAACGTGTTATGCGGGGTCAATTTTCCCATTGAAAATAATGGAAAAGGTGGGGGTTGCGTTTCAAGCGGTGGTGTCTGTTGGGACCAGGACATAAGGTTGGGGGAGAAAGGGGACTGGGTTACAGCAGGGAGGGGAGGTGTTTGGCTCTGGGGAAGGGAAGGGGAGGAGAGGGGAGGGAAATTGGGTTGGGAGTATGCCCCTGTGATGGGTCTGCTGGGACCTGCACTGTGTCCGGCGAGGGGGGGGTCGCTGGGGAACAGCGCGGCGAGCAACAAACCCTCCGCCACTTTGCAGGGAGGCGGAGGAAAACCCGCACAGCTGCCAGCAACAGGCTAACTGGGGAAACTCAGCTGCCGGCCTACAAGTGGGGGCAGAGGAGAGGGAGCAAGGCGTCTGGCGAGGGGGCGTCAGCAGGGAACGGTGCGGCAAGCAGCAAACCCTCCACCACTTTGTAGGGAGGCGGGGGAAGCCCAGCGCAGCCACTGGCAATGGGCCGGCTGGGGAAATCGTGTTATTCCGAGGATGGTCATGTAATTCAAAAAACTTCCCCTAAAAAAAAAATAATCATGTTATCGCGAAAACGTGCTAAGCGGGAACGTGTTAAATGAGGAATTACTGTACTGCATATTCTTTAGATGTTCTCACTCCTATAAGCAGGTGGCCTTGGACAAGAGGATTTCATTTGTATTGGATGTGGTATTTTTCAGTGCAGAGTAGGGTTGTAAAAGCATAACCATGTACACAGTTACATGCAAGCTCCCGGTATGCTCCTGGAACTGGCTTAAAAGCTCGAAGCTATCTCCCGCCACAAGCAGTAGCACGGGGTGGGGGGAACAGAGGGAGAAGGTGCATGCCAATGCATGCGGGGAGTTAACTGCCGTCCCGTGTGTAACCGCTAAAATTTTAGCATCCCTAGTGCAGAGAAACAAATATAAACACAACCTAAGCCTACTGCAACTTATTCACAGGAAAGAAGCAGATGACCCGGAGAAAACTCCAAAATGGATGATAATAGACGGATCTATCTGCCCAGTAATTCAGGGTATTTAGAGAGCCCATCACCTCCATGCCCTTTTCTCTGTGTTTGTTCCTAGTGGGAACACTTCAGCCTCAAGGTTTTGTCCTCGGTATTATTTATATGGGTTGCCCTAGATACATAAGAATCTACATCCATCTTCACAGCCATCATGCACTACCCCTATTCTAGTGGAACAGCTCGATAGAACTCTGAGGATAGAATGCACAGGGGTTCCCGTTTCTCAGCAGATAGCCTAGGACTGTAGGACCCTCTCAGAGACACCAGAATGTCCAAGAATCTCATCTCTTTCAGAACTAAAATGCAAAACTCAGAGAAAAAGATGGCCCAGACCAGGGCTGTCCTTAGGCATATGGGGCTGCGAAGGACACCTGAAAATTTGGGTCCCCAACTTTTCAGGTGCCCATATACAGCCACGGCTGCTATTATGCTTAAAAGATGGCCTTGACCTCCATTCACTGGTTCTTCTTCAACCCAGCCCCCCCCCCCCCCCTAGCTGCCAACAGCAGAGCTACCTTCTTCCTGTGCCCTTCTCTCCTTCCCCCACTCACATGCTCCTTTCTTTTGGCCAGATGGCCACTGTGCTAACCAACGTTTCCTCTAATCTTTTCCATCCACTTGCGGAATAATTTTTTTTTTTTTTAGTGCTCCCAGGCATATACAAATGTGCACTACCAACAGAAACACAATCCCTAGCTGTGGACACGCTGCTGATCAGCTCAGTGGAATTTTAACTTTTTCTGAGCAGCCACACAAGTACAAAGCTTACAGGGAACTGAGGGCTCCCTCGTGCCCAACTGGGGAAGAGAGAGGCTCTGCTCTGACCACAGGGAAACTCTGAGCTCCAGCAGAAGCTGTGTTGCGGGGAAGGGGGAGAAGGATGAATGGGCTCAGTAACTCATGTAGGGCCCCATAATTTGTAAGGTTGGTCACTTTCAATGGGTCACACACAATCCTAGGACCTGGGACACAGGTTTAAGTCTCTGCTCCATCACAAACTTTGTATTTAACTGTGGGCGAGTGACTCTGGCCTTGCAGCTGCACCAATGTAGCATTTCAGTGTAGAACAGAAGCTGGAGAGGTTCTCCCATTAGCTGAAGTTAACCATTAGGTTGCAGCTAGGACTATGCCAAGGTTAGGTCGGCTTACCTAGGTCTCAGAGGGGTGCGAATTTTTCATGCATCTGAGGCCATGTCTTCACTAAATGGAAGAGCCACACTGCCACAATCGATTTTCTGGAGTTCAATTTAGCAAGTCTTAACTATACTCGCTAAATCCAACTCAGAGGGCACCCCCTACAGCAACTGGTACTCCGGCTTCTGTGAGGAGTAAGGAAAGCCAAAAGGAGCACTTGATCCCATCAGCCTCTCACTATGGGGACGGCAGGAAAAAAAAGGTATGTCAGCTCCAGCTATGTAATTAACCCAGCTGGAGTTGCAGATCTTGATTCAATCTTCCCTTTTAGTATAGACCTGGCCTCAAAGATGTAGCTATGTTGATGTAACTTTTCAGTGTAGAAAAGGACAGAGCGGCTTTGTGTCTCATTTCCAGTTCATAAAAGGGAAGTGGTAGCACCTCCCTCACTCATAGGGGTGTTGTAAAATAAATACATTACAGGTTGCAAGGTGCTAAAATACTGCAGATTAATGGGGGATTACAGAAGTACTTAAAACTCCTTCAATTTGACGTTTGTACAAATCAAATTAAATTGGTTTCTCTTACACAGAGAAAATGTGTGAGAAGGGAGAGAGAAAAAAATCACTTTAAAAACATAAAATTGAAAACATCAGATACCACAGTGATGAGTATGGAACAGAAGTTTAGCCAAATTAGCTATTTGTTGAAATGGAATCAATTGCACATGATGAAACAAGGAAACAAGCACCCCCTCAGTGAAAGTGTTTATATTTTACATGGATATGAGAGTCTTAACCACAAAGAAGAAGTTCCCCATCAAATTATCATTTTACGTCTAGAGGCTCCAAACAAACATGAGGCCTCATTGTGCTGGGCAATCTGCCTATACATAGCAAGCATCCCTACATCTGAGTTTACAGATTCAACAAACTGTAAGAAGGGAAACTGAAGCACAGAAAAATGAAATCATTTGTCCAAGGTCTCACACCAGCTCACTGGCAGAGGGGTGGGAACAGAACCCTGACCCCAAGTTCAGTGCTCTACCCACTAGACTGGGGTGGGCAAATACCAGCCTGTGAGCCTCTCTCCTGCACTAGACCATGCTGCTTAGCACAGAAAAATGAGCTGGTAGCCAGAGAGACTTCAAAAGTGGGCTGCTGACTGCTTTTTTCCAGTGATCTAAAGCCTCGCAGATATCTGCTTTTAATCTGATGCTGATCTGTTCAGATTTGCCAAACTGAACATCAAGTAGGGAACCTTAGAATTAAATTGTTTCACTGCTCAAAACAACATGTCACTGGGGCAATGCAGTATTTAATGTAATTACATGTATTAGGAGATCTATATAATGTTCCCAAACCGATAATGAAAGAGGAGGTCTAATGATGCACCAAAAATCTGCCACAGAATCTCACATTACATACTGGGCTGCACAGCAGTTCAAATTAAACACCGAGACAGCTAGTTGAAATCTTACATAATACAGACCATTTCCCCCACCACCACCACACAGAGCTACTTTCCCCAACAACCACCTGATGTAAAACAAGCTAGATGCTAGTTAAACCCTCACTTCCTTTTCATTAGGAGCTAAGAGGTAAACATCACAGAATTAAGTGTGACAGCAGCGCTGTCATTCACAGCTAAGAAAGGGGAAAAAAGCATCAAAATGAAAAAAGCATCACTATAAGGTTGATCTCTGCCAAAACCTTCCCCAAATGCAATAATGCATGTGGCAAGCATGTCCTAGCTATGCTGCTCTTTTCTTCCAACCGTGGAGAACTCCCTTTTTCAGCAATAAGCAAGAGGAATCATGCACATAGAAAAAGGCCCCATTCCTATCACTGTATTGGTTTCACTGGGGTTAAGTTTACAAACATCACTGCAGTTATATTGTGCTGGATGATTTAACTCCCAGCTGAACCCTGATCCAGAGGCAATGTCAACACAGGGTCAGTGTGCACTGGAGTCATCCATAAACCATTCAGAAGGCTTGGGGTTCTCTAGACATTTGTCAGACATTAATAGGTAGGTTGGGATTGTGGAGAGGGGAGGTGGTCATGCGCACAAGACTTGGACAAGGAGAGATTTTTATTTTGTTTTTAAACATCTTTCATTAACTCACTGCCAAATAGTAATTTTTTAAAACATAATGACAGTACATAGAAAGTGAAAAGGCATTTCATTCCAAATTCCTCTTTTTACAGTTCAACATTTTTAGTTACATTTTATACACTAATAACTAGAAGCATCAGATTAGCAGTATATTTTATCTTCCCTTTATCTTATGCTCAGAGAGCTACAAATGAAAAGTGTTCCACACTGATGTAAGATCTAAGACATATTACTTAGATTTATAAAAGGCTCACCCAATGCTATGGATAATCAAAGCGTTCATAAACAACTAGAAAACTCAACTGTTGATTAGCTGGGGGGGAAACAGTGTCTATTTGTAAATTATTTATTTACTAGTATTTGCCAGTGATTGTTCATGTTTGGTTTAATAGACATGGCAAAAGCCTCAATTTGATATTCTATAGTATCTGGAAATATATTTAGAAAAACCATGCGCTACACCTTTTCCTCTATAAAAACAAAACAACCTATTGTGGAACAACGTGTCAATATTCCCCATTCACCTAAACAAACTGTTCAAAATTCTCATACTAAACTCCAAACTAGGAACCACTCTCTCCTGCAGCGCATCATACTCTGCATTCCCTTGCCCTCTTCCCTCCCCTCAAAACTCATCCAGCTATTACTTTTCCAAGGTAGCATTCAGTAAGACCTCCACATTCCATGAAGCACATGAGAACTTGATACGACAAGGTTAATGTTGAAAAATGGGGCATAGCAAGACAATTAGAAGGAGAGAAAAATACAGCAAGACAACTAGGAAGGGAGAAAAAAAATCTAGTTGGCTTTCAGAAGTAAGAGAGTTTGGGTTGTGTTTTGTTTCCTTGTTTTAAATAAAGTTTCCAGGTCTGCTTTGTTCAGAAAAGTCAGCTTGTTCCTGGTTACATTAACACATGCGATGCAAGTTTAACAAGTAGGTCTAGTGCACTCTCAATTCTTATCTTTCCAAGACCTTGGAAAACATTCTGTCCCAAGAAGCAGGCACTTTAATAATAAAAGTCACAGTTGTTCACTGTGCAAATATCACTGAAAGCACACAGCAAAAGCCAGAAAGTTAGAGTTCATTAGTACTTTGTTTCATTTATGTACAGAATCATTTCTGTAGAAGTGGAACTTATCTCTGTCTATTGTTACAAATCTGGTGTGGGCTTAATTGCAGTAGGTTAAATAATTTATAATATTGTTGCAGAAGGCTGGAAGTTAACACTTTGTAATGGAAGAGCATCTTTTACCTGAAGCTCTCAAACCCATCAGTGGTGCTTCTTAATGGGCATGCTACTTTGATTTTGTTTTGATTGTGATATCTGAGACACACACTAGGTCAATGCAGTAGGCACACAGTTTTCACCTAGTTAATTTACTGATTCTCTGAAGTGAGATGGGAAAGATGCAACATCATCTTTAAGGAGATGGTTCCTAATGATGTAGTGCAGTGGTTTTCAATCTGTGGTTCACAAATACCTGAAGTCCACAAACTATGCCTAAAGATTTCCAAAGGGGTCCACACCAGCCTTCCCTGCAAGGGCAATTGGGCGGCCACCCAGGAGAGATTCAGATGCTGCTCAACTGATTAGCAGAGCATTTACAGTTCCCACCATCGGCAGCATATGCTGTTACTGGTGGTGTACATCTGCATGTGCCTTGGTGCATGTAACAAAATTTATTCTGCACATGGATGGAGAAATTGGAGGGAACATTGGTCTACACCTTTTGAAATTCTGTAGAGGTCTGCAAATGAAGAAAGGTCGAAAAGCCTGGCTTTCGTGTATCATATGTAAACAACTACAAGGATTTGTTAAATAGGATTAATAAGTCACAGTAAGAGCCAGAGTCCAGCCAACAACACAGAGCTACAAATACCATGTGCTTTAATGGCTCTGAGGTAAAAACAGGCTCAGGTTGCAAGTAAACTAAATGATTCCTAAGGAGAATCAACATATGGACATAATTCACTTATGCTTGAAGGGAAAACATCAGCATCCCTCTAGGTATCAGAATCTGCTACTGCTTTGCGTTCTGAGGTAATAACAATTCTGCCAGAATCATTCAATCCTAGGGCTTGACTTCACTGCACGATGGATTGATGCTGCAGCGATAGATCCACCAGCGGTCAATTTATCACGTCTGCTTAGACACTATAACAGTGGTCCCCAACGTTGCGTGGCTGTGGGGCGCCCGGGGGCAGAGCCACTCACGTGCCAGGCACACGGGGGCAGGGCCACGCATGCACCGCGCACCCGGGGGCGGGGCCACTCACGAGCCATGCACCCTGGGTCGGCACTGCGCATGTGCCACGTGCCCGGGGCAGGAGCCGGCAACGCACCCCGGGCCAGCACCGCGCATGGGCCGCATGCCCTGGGCCGCCCACGAGCCACGCGCCCCAGGCCGACACCGCACATGTTCCCTGGTGCCGGGGCTGGGGCCGCCCACGCGCCCCGGGCTGGCCCTGCGCATGTGCCGCGCACCCAGGGGAGGGGCCGCCCATGCATCCCGCGCCTGGAGCCGGCACCATGCATGTGCCGCACGCCGGGCGGGGGGGCCAGCCCAGATGTTTCAGCAGGCGCACAGAAATCCCCCGGCGGGTGCCATGGCGCCCACGGGCACCACGTTGGGGACCACTGCACTATAAAATCAACCTCAGAGCATATCCACTTCCAAGCAATCTCCCATTGACTCCAGTACTCCACCAGGATGAGAAGAATAGTTGGGAGTTGACAGGAGAGCAACCTCCACTGACCTTACTGCATGAAAGACACTGCAGTAAGTACATCGACTTCAGTGATACTATTTGTGTAGCTAAAGTAGCGTAGATTAGATAGGGCAGTAGGTGGGTGTGATGTAGACTAGGCTCCAGTTCCATCAGCAGACTCTTACAGTAACATTTACAGGACAGCAAAGTGTGGCATGAGTGGGACTTTGAAAAGAGTGTTCCCCACTGTACCAAAGCCAAAACTTACAGTGTGATGCAAAACAAAGAATGACTTCACCAGTACTACAAGATACAGCGAACACCCTAAAAGTAAATCAGATTACTTTGCTAGCCCATCAAAACCTACACAAGAATTCTGTGGAACTATATGACACAGTGATGTATACCTTTGCACCTCATGACTTTGAATCTGTGGTCATCCTTTAGAAATAACTTTCACATTGCTTTAACCAAAGATTTCTGACTCCAAAGAACAGTTAGGAGAGTCAACTACAAAGAGGGACTTAAGCCATTTGGTCAGCTGTTGCTAAGATATATAGGGCTCAAATATTATAACATGGAACAGATGTACCTTCACTCATCACATCTGTCAACTGTATTTTCATATAATATGGCCCTTTGTCAGTGGGGCCTCTGAACAATACTGTAAAACAAAGTATAATGAACTACATGCATTTCCATACTGGGCAACCGAAGGCACCATTACCCATCTAGAGTAATACCTGCAGGTGCTCACCTGTTACAACTAGGCGCATGAATGTGACCGAAAATCTTTTGGACCGTCCCTCTACCAGTTCCTATAAGTTCTCCTTCTTCTCCTTCTCCCTCTCACACACACACACCCTTCAGCATTACCATAAACAACGTAACATTAAGATAACAGCAGAAAGGTGAAGGGGGGGGGAAATAGCTCTTTAAAACACAAAGCCTTTAGGATATTTGTATTTGCATGGTCTCTCAAGCTACAGGGAGTAGTCACATGGTTAGATAATCACATGCAGCTAAAGCGTAAAGCAGGGATTTTTTTCCCCGTTTCTGACTTCCATTTGTGCAAATTGGTTGGTTTTTTTTTTTTGGTTGGTTGGGGTTTTTTTATGCAACTTAAGAGCAGGGAATGGGAGGACTTAAAACACATCAGTTCCTACGTCAACGACTTTAGTACAGAACGGATGTATACTGGGGTGACTTATAGCAAGGATGCCCTGGATATCTGTAAAGGTCTTTGAGTATCTGCGGTCCTATACATACACACCATTTTATACCAACGGACACAGTGGATTAAAGGAGCATTTTGAGGAGTTAAAATGTTTTCCAGATTTGCCTCACCCCTTCCCAAGTGCATACAACACGTGTCTGTTCTCAAGAGACACATTGTTCTGCTGCAAGTAGAAGGAGTAAGCAGACAACAGGAGTTAGCAAGAGCAAGGAAAACCTAAAATATGCATGGTGAGCAAGTTTTAGGAGAATATAATTAAGGAAGTGGGTTTTCTAAGTTTATGAGCAACTTTTATTAAAAGCTACATTGTTGCAGGGATCATTTTTATAAGTAATAGTCTGCTTTGAGAGAACAATAAGTCCCAGGGCCAGATTCACCATTAAAATGCCCAAATTCTCAGATTAAATGTGTGATATTAATTAGGTCTAAAATTTTTAAAATACTCTTCTGAAATTGTTTGCTAAAAGCCTCTTAATGAACGTTCCTGTTTACATTATTGAAGACTAATGGACAAGCTATGCTCCTCTTCCACTAACCTGGGAACAGGCTGCCACGGAAAAAGGAGGAGAAAAAAGAAAGCAAGAAAAGTAACACTGCTTTCACCTGTAACTTAAAACAAACTACTCCCCTCTTCCACCGGCCATTTTATCTGTAAGCTGCCAGTAATGGATCTCTTGAGGATTTCTGGTGGGGGAATAAGCAACAGAAGCAGATTAACTCCTAAGCAACAAAGATCCTCTTTTCATGTACATGTCCTAAGTGATTAAAAGAAAGTGAGAGGGAAAGAAAGAGGAACAGAAAATAAATCAGATAAATGGTTTCTACACAACAAGTTTTTTCATCCTATTTCTAGGAAAAGCCTGTCTCTCCTTATGGAATTTTTGTTTTTAACGGTGAAGGGGTGGGAGGGTTAAAAAGGAGATTCTGAATAACAGCCTTTAAGTACAGAAGAGACAATTATGATCTTCTAAATTATAATCACCTAATTTGGCCTCCTGTACAGCATAAGCCAGAGAATTTAATAATAATTCCTCCCCACCATTCCAGCCTCAAGATAACTACCGGCTGAGGTCTGTCTGTGAATGTCCATAGCTGCACAGAAAGATTGGGCTTTGCCTCCAGTAGTCCTGATGTTTATCTTGCCTTCAGCAGTTTTACAATAGCTTGAGGTGTGTACTTCTTCCTTTATAATTTCTATCTTTCAAGTGCCAGAAAACCAAGAGAGTCAAGGTGCTTTGGCTGGAAAAGATAGCTTGGGATCAAGAAAGATCAGATCCCGTTTTAGTTGCTAGCACTCTCTCCTTTTCACTGAGTCCAGTTCTTTTTAAGATACATAGATAAGTAAGGGTGTGTTTACATGGCAACATTATTTCGGAGTAACAGCCGTTATTCCGAAATAACTCTGCGAGTGTCTACACTGCAATTCCGTTATTTCTAAATAATTTTGAAACAACAGATGGCTTATTCCAACTTCTCTGAATCTCATTCTACGAATAATTATGCCTATTCCAAAATAGCTACTTCGAAATAAGGCAAGTGTAGATGCTCCACTTCTGCTATTTCAAAATAGCCCCTCACTAGGGCCATTCTAAGTTAGTCCTCCTGGGGCTCTATATCAAGATAGCATGTCTACATTAGGGAAGCCTGCCTCAGACTAATTTTGAAGCTTCCCTGCAGTGTAGACTTGCTATTTCGAAATAAGCTATTTCGGAATAACTATTCCGGAATAGCTTCTTCCAAAATAACCGTGCAGTGTAGACATAGCCTAAGGGTCAGTGCCTCTTGCTCAGAAGGAGGGGGGGGGGGGAAATGTGCATGTGTGTACACATATTCCTGTGCATTCCTGAAGCAAAAGTTTTGAACAAGCTAAAAGAGTTTAGCAGTGCACCCAGACCACCCCCCTTCCCTACTTTACTCTCTCTTGCCCCACTAAAAAAGAAAGTATGTACGTATGTACTGAGCGCACGTAACTAATTTAATTTAAGCTTTGCATGCCTCACCTCTGACCCTTATGCACAGCTCCCACCCCTTCCATTCCTTACAAAACTGAGGAAATGAAATATAAAATACTAAAACAATGTGAAGGGTCAGACTTAAACCAACCAAAACAAGGAAATTGCAAGTTAAGCCTCTCACTCTGCCCGATTCACCTTACTGCATTTAGCTCCTACTCTGCTTCAAGACCCTTCCATCCTCACATGCCTAAGAGCAATAAGGCAAAGCACTGAGAATGGTAATGTCTGACCTGGATCATGCTTGTTTTTAACCACTGAAGTACTGTATTTTAGCGAATATACCCAGCATCTGAATATACCCCACGGTTTTTGCTATTTCAGTAAAAAAAAAAATCTTGTATACCCCGCACTCGAGTATAACCCACGGGGTATACAAGATTCTGCTGGGGGTATATTATGGGTGCGGGAGGTTAGGCTCCCAGCCCTCGACGGACCAATGCGGGGAAACTTACAAGGGGCACAGAAGCCGGAACACGCTGGAGCCAGGGCAAAGGCATTCCCAGCAGAAGTGCAAGGCAGGAGTCTCCCAGCCCAAGCTGACTAAGGGAAGGAGCCCGGAGCAAGTTGCTCTGTGGCCAACAGCAGCGGCAGAAGTCTGCAGGAGGCCAGGGCTCACAGGAGCAGGGCCGGGGCATGGTACTTGTTGCTCGCTGCTCCTGCATGATCCAGCCGGGCGCCCTTCCCTGCCCGCAGCCACCGCCAACGCACCCACAGCGCGCTCGCTTGTTGCTCCTGGGCCGGCGCCTGCCCTGCCGCCCCGAACCATGAACCGCTTGTTGCTCCTGGGCTGGGGCATGAATCATGCGGTGGCTGCTGGCAGGGAAGGGCGCCCGGCTGGATCGCGCAGGAACAACAAACACCATGCCCCGGCCCCGCTCCTGAGAGCCGTGGCCGCCTGCAGACTCCCGCCGCTGCTGCTGGCCGCCTAGCAACTTGCTCCGGGCTCCTTCCCTTTGTCAGCCCGGGTTGGGAGCCTCCCGCCTTGCACCTCTGCTAGGGATGCCTCTGCCCCAGCTCCGGAGCGTTCCCGGCTCCTGCGCCCCTTTTAAGTTTCCCCGTGTTGTTCGGTCGCTGGCTGGGAGCCTAACCCCAGCCCAGCAAATGTAGTGAAAGGGTAGGGGGGGAGGGGATCCTCTTCCATCGAGTAAAAAAACCCCTATATACCCCGCACACGAGTATAGCCCACGGGGGGAGGGGTGCAGGGTTTGTAAAAACGAATATAACCCACGGGTTATATTCGCTAAAAGAGGGTATATATTATAACATAGGCACATTTTACTGACTGGAGCTTCACAAATACAGTCAATGTATTTAATTCTCCTCTGCCTCTTATTGTGAGACTAGCACAGTTATTTTAGGAAGTACTTCACTTACACTGTAAAGGGCATCCATTGTTTCCCACCTTGACAGCTATTACTTCATGGTAGAATGCAGCTTTATTCATAGAACGGTTCAATCATTCTCTTGTATTCCTCTCTGTCCTTGAGAAGGATGGAAACCCTAAGCCAACAGAAACCTACCAGAAGTGTCAATTTTCCTAGCTGCCTGAATTGGTAATAGTAGTACTTGCTTCACTAGCAACATAAGGCTTTTCTTGACCGGGTCCCTTATTTTCCCCCTCCTCTGCCCATTACTGATCCTAACGGGAATGCAACAGGCCTAAGGCCTAATCCTGTTCTCACTGAATGCAACAAGAGCTTTCCTGTATAATGAGAGGAAGATGCCCCCAGATCAGTCCCTTAACGAATAGCCAGGGAAGTAAGTGCTTAGTGTCCAAGTAAAGAGCTAGGCTCAATATTTGTAGAGCCCTGCAAATCAGCAGATACCTACTTTATACTCGGGGCTATCCACATCTGCTGCCATCCATGGCTCATATTTGCAGATATAGAAGCAGCAATGGATACAAATGCTGCATCTAGAATCCTGTAAATTTGCAGGTATCAGCTTTATATCCAGTTTCCCAGCCAATGAGAGCTGCAATGATTGTGTTGGGAGTGGGGGCACCCCACAAAGACTCTCCCACTTCTCCCTCTGAGATGCAGTAAATTGCAGCACATGGAGCAGCCAGACACTTTGAGTAGCCTGAGGCTGCAGCAGGCAGGGAGCATGTTTGAGGTTCCTGGAGGGGCAGGCTGCAGGCCGGATCCAAAGATTTGGGAGGCCGGATAGGGCCCGTGGGCCGTATTTTGCACACCCCTATTCTATAGCATCTTTTAGTTTGCACAGATTTATGGGAAACCTATCTTCAGTTTTGTCCTGCATGGGATTCACCTCATTCACATAGGTTGTGCCTTAGAAAAGTCTTAGACTGGGTGCACTGGGTTATATGTCACATCAGCCACAGATTGCTAGAAGCTGAGGACCAAGTCACTCAAAGATCGATGAAAGTTCTAACAATTCAGCCAAGCTCAGAGTTTGCAGTGAAGCAGAGATCCGGGAAACTTTCACAGAATGCAAATTGTTTTTTGTTTTTTCTTTATTATTTTAATGTAACAACATTACAGAGTAAATTGAAATGTCAAAAAAATAGGGAATTCTTAATAATATTTACATTTAAGAACAGGAATACATTTCAGGAATCTTGATGTGGCATATTTTACAGCATTAGAAGGGGAAGACCACACCAAATTATTTTGGTGGGCAAGTCCAGAGCAACCCTGCTCTGCACCAGGAAGCGGAGGGGCGGGGCTGGAAGTCTAAAGGCTTGAGCTAAAAGCTCAGTTGGGCCCCAGATGCTGAAGGGACCAAACGCCTTTCCCCAAGCTCCCACGGCTGGAACGCACCTCCAGGAAGCAAAGTACTTGCCTGGACCACTGCAGATCCCAGACGCTGAGGAATGGGAAGACCTGTCAGAGGCTCCATTGCCTGAGGACCCAGAGGAACTGCCACCTAGCCACCCACAGGGGGAGGTGCTCAGGGATAGCGGACCCTGATATGGCTGGAGATGAATGTGAACTGAGTCAGCATGTTGCAGACAGGATCTCTGCTGACCCAGTGGCAGACAAGTCTGCCACTGTGAGGGCCCTAGGCTTGAATGCAGTGGAGCAGATGGGCCTGAGTCTCTCTTCTTCCCCCCCCTCCAACCCCATCCATGGGTGGCAGTCTCCCCTTGTTCTTTGGGTAAACTGCCTGCGCTTGTCGGATCTCCAACAGAGCTGGGAAACCCGACTATTGCTGAGCCTAAACCTAGGCTGAAATATTTGCTGCCCCCTCTGAAAAAGACCTGGGCACATTTGACTGTTGCTTAGGGTTGACAGATGGTTTCAGAAAAAATAGAGGGAAAAGGAAAAAAAAAAAAACCCCACACTGTATGGAGCTGGACTGCCTGGGATTTTCGCCTCTTGGCCAAGAAAAAAAAAATCGGAAAGTACTGGACATTTTAGGTGTCCAGTATTTTCTGAATTTTTTTTAACCAGACAGGAGGCGAAAATACCGAACTGTCCGGTTCAATACCGGACACCTGAGAACCCTACTGTTGCTCGGCCTGAGCAGAGACCTGAGCCCCATGAACTGTTTGCTGCCTGCCCTAAACAGGAGCCTGGGCATAGGCTTGAGCACCTGGACTGTTCGTTGCCGTGCCCTGAGCTAGCGCCAGGGCGCACAGACTGCAACTCAGCCTGAACCTAGGCCTGAGCACCTGGATCAGCTGTTGCCCCGTGCCGAACTGCTTGCCCAGGCCTAAGGACCCAGAGCTGTTTACTGTCCCATAGAGAAGCAGGGCCTGCCCTAGGCCATTTATCTGGGCTTCCTGTTGCCAATTAAAACCAATGAGGCAGTTTGGCCTCTCTCTGACCTCAGATGGGCTTGGGACGCCAACCCAATCCAATCTCTGTCAAACATTGTAAAAGGCACTAACATGCCCACATTAAAACCACAGGGCATTAATGCCACTGGCTTAGCAATTAACAGAAGAGAAGTTAATATACAGGAATTCATTTTATAAACTTTCAAAGTCCAAATGTCCCTGCCCCTTTTTCAGATTCAAATACCCTCTTCTGCCCTTCCCCGCCTCCAAAGCTCTACTCTGAAGCAGTAAGAAGAACTTTCGTTGAAGTGGAAATCCTTGCAGCAAAAATGCTAATAAGAGAAAAGGTATAAGGGTTGTTTTGTTGTGTTGGTCACTTAAATCTCAATACAGACACATCTACTGGCTTCTTGTTTCCAAGAGGGCTTCTATGGCAACAGTACAAGCAACTGATTGGAACAAGCAATGCTATTTGTTTGGTGGCTCAAATGTCTCCTTTCCTAGTCCTGACCTTAAAACCAACTTTCTTCAGCTTAACATTTCAAAAGGGAGGGCAGGGGGCAGAGATAGAAATAAAGATGAACTTCACATTCCAACATCTTGCGTAAATAGAAATGCTAAATGGCATACATCTGTCTTCCACTGCCAAGAAGGACTGGAATGTAACTTGAAAAAGAACAGAAGTGGCATCAAAAATAAGAATAATCCTACAAATATCACCCTCTGGCTTTCGAGCTTTTTGTTGCTGTTCATATTGCATGTATTAAATACAAAGGGTAACATTCCTAATTTCTCTCACATGTATAGTTTTCCAAATATCTGTACAATAGTGAACTTAAAAAAAAAACACCTCTCAAATTGTGCATCCGAAATATTTTGTACATTGCAAATAAAAAGAAAACAAACATAAATATGGCCTAAGTATAAGACTTTACAAGTTGCTTTTGACCTTGCTTTGTTTGTGGAATGTTACCAATTAAAAACCAATGGACTGGTCTTCTGGTTACGTATAAAACAGTTTACTATATAGAGCCTTTTCCACCAAGTTTTAGGGTCCGATGGAGTGAAAAGACCATCAACTGATCCAAGAGTTCAGTTCAAATAAAATCTTTAAGTATGTTAAATGGTTTATTTTTGTACCATCATAAAGAGTGAGGAGTAAAGAAAAGAGAACATGAAGGAAGTAGAAAAATGAAAGAGGATCATCTTTCAATTTCATGCCTCAAGAGCGGGGAAGAGAATTTGATCAACAATTATTTGGTAACACCTTTTGGATTTAGGGGTTGCATTCACCTCCTTCTGGAAGGATTTGGTGGGGGGGCGGGGGTTGTGAGTTTCTTTTCCCCATATACTTGCTGTCCTCTAGGACTACCTATTTCCAAATATTAAGTTGCTCTTGAAATCTTCTCTCTGGTAACTGTAACCTTGTTTTCCTAGGCACATCTCCTACCTGAATTATTCAACAAGTTTTCCATCATGAACTGCTGGAAACATCCTTTATTATTGCTACTAATCACCCAAGAGCTGAGGAGTGGACATTTTATTCATGGCAGGGTATGTACAGAAGGAAAGTGATGAATGGGAGGGTAGAAGGGTAGGAGTGTGTGGGGCTAGGTTTTAATTTGCTGTGCAACTTATCTTCCATTTCCAGTACAGGCTCGTGGGAAGACGTCATATTATTCTCCTTTCTTTTGTCCAACCATCCCCATTTACTGGACCTGGATGGGCAGCATGTGGCATGGAAAAATGCACATACATTTTTGGCTTGAGTGCCTATGTTACAGCCTGAAGTCATGGGCCCACATAAAAGTACTTGAGAAGAATGCAAATTCATTCTTCTTTTGATTGTAAGCATGTGTTTCTTTATTGCATAGTCCTGATGTGCCTCCAAACAAAGTTACTGACAAAGGAGAAAGGACGCTCCCCAAAACAGAAGCCTTTCTGAAATGGTTAGCTGAACAACAGAGGGTTTTTTTTTTTGTCTAACAGCAGTGTCCAGATATAGTCCATCTAAGAAGCACATAGGCCAGGGGCATGAAAACTACACTTAGAATGCATATAATGGAACAGACCATCGCAGCCCATAATTGCCTCTATATCTGAGTGGAGATTAATATTGCATGCTGAGACAGATATTCTGCAGCTACAGTTGTTAGGAAGATGTGGGGATGGTTATTTGTATGTCACACTGCAGAATTCTACAGGGGACACTCTGGACAATCTCAATTGGGGTGAGAGGAGAGAAGGAGAAGGGACACGTATGCAAACTACGCTGGCTTTCCTATGTACAGAACCAGGGATTCCAAGTCTTCCCAGTGATATGGCCTTGTGGGGAAATGGTGGAAGTTTGAATGTGTTTGTGGGTAAATGCATTTTCTTTATTTCATGGCTCAGCTGTCAGAAATTATCCTGACAAAAACATAACCTGTGCTACGGAGAGAAAGTCTGAAAATTCTCCTCAATCTTAATCCATTCTGACTGATAAAGGACCTCCACATCCTCTGTAAACCAAATCAATCCAAACCCCTCCTTGTTATGCTGCTTAGAGCCAATGTGGTAAACAGAAGATGGGGGGAGCGTGAGAGCAATTCTGACTGTTGTCTAAATAAGAATGTCTCAGGACTCATCTTTATCGCAAGCTGGGGGATATTGTCAATGAGAAGCTGTTCCCACACTACATCATGTCATCTGCCTACAAAGGCAGCCTGCAGGCAAAAAAGCCCAGTGCCAAGCAAGCTGAGAATAAGTAATGGAGGCTGCAAGCATGACCCTTACAGCAACGGCAGTGGGCAGCAGGCAGCCACAGCTCCTGGCTCATGAGACACTTTGAAGAAAGTACATGGAGCATGGGTGAGAAAAAAATTGAGGGGTGTAGAGCCAGAATAACCTCATGCTTTGGGCACCTGCAAAAAACACTTTGGACAGGATCCAGCTGTTGCGTTAACTTCTAACCCACCTTGAGAAATACCTTTTATGCCCTTCCCCCTGAAGTGAGGACGCTTGAAAAACTGACTGCTTTGTTTTCATGTTTCTCAAAGGTTTCCGCAACATGTAACTTTCTCGCTTGTCTCCTTTTTTTTTTTTTTTTTTTTTTTTAAACTAGCATAATGCTTTGGTCACCTTGTTGGTAAAGGAAAAAGAAATCATTCCACTTCTCCATCGGGGTGATTATCTGCTGCAACAAGCCTTTGTCTTTGTTCTCAGGTACATCACGTTCCTGTAGAAGTCTAAAAGGCAATTGGGAATGGAGGAAAGACTCTCTCCTAAAGGAGACAGAAAATTCCCACGTAACTGATAAGAGTTCCCTATCACTTTCGAAACATAAGTGTATAAGTAGAGCCCTGCAAATCCATGGATTTATATCCATGCGTATCCACACCTGCAGATATCTGTGGCTCATTGTTGCTCATGTGGATGCGGATGTAAATTCTGTATCTAGAACACCCTGCAAATCTGTGGATATTCACTTTTTGATCTATGGGTCATTTTTGTGGATATGAACACAGATACAAATAAAAATTTTGTAGCCGCACAGGACTGTGTGTAGGAATAATTCCAAGGGACTTGGGTAGAAAATGTGAACCATTCGCTTTGGGAAGGGCCTTTAAGGACATGTGTGATGTTGCATACAACTAGATGAAATTATTCTAATTTTTAAAAAACAAACAAGAACAGACAAAGGTTTCATGCAGCAAATAAATGCATCAGAGAATCTGAGTCATCCCAAAAAGTGCCCAGGTAGGCTATTATGGGACGCCCTACAGTGCACAAGCAGGAAACCTAGGAAAGAATATGCCACAACAGCAAACTGGAAGCTAGATGGAAGAGCATAAACTCGTCTGGTCCTGTATGCTGAGTATGGTTCAGTATGAACAAGTAGCCAAGTTTCAAATTGGGAGTGACATTTTCTAAAGCACCTATGGAACTTGGGAGCTTAAATCCCATTGACTTTCAGTGAGTTTTACCCTTGAGCTTCATTTGATTCAACTCTTTTTCCCCCAACCCCCACTGTCGATAATTGCAACTCAGGCAGGTGGAGTTATGGCTGATGGTCGGATCTTACAGATGGCAGCTTGATGGGCGGGTGAACTTGAACCATTTCCTTTTTTTCAGTTTGGATTTTTTGGTGAAAGGCAAGATGAATCATATCACATGTAGTCCCAGTGCAGACATTACAAGTATATTCCACCTCCTCACAATTATCACTTACTACTTGTTTTATAGTAGCACCCAGAGGTGCCTTGCTGTTCCTCTGCATTTTAAGGACACATTGTAAATCAGAATATCCAGGATACAACTTCCTAAGCATTATTCGGGATGGATGGAAATCATCATCTATTTGTATTCTGGTATCACCTAAAAGCACTCTGAGGACCTAATGGCATTATAGCACCCTATGAATGTGGAATGACAATAATCTCTTCTGAGCTTTTCCAGGCTACTTCTAGACTACAGAGTTTTTCCAGGATACCAGAAAAAACTCTGCTGCGTCAGGGAACCCGTCTGCTCTTCCAACATTTTTTGTGGAAGAGCAAACGCACTCTTTTGGAAGCACATGTATTCCTCGTTCCACGAGGAATAAGCGTTCTTTCGCAAGAGGAGGTTTTTCCAAAATTTGGCCCAGTGTAGACGGGCCAAATTTTGGAAAAGCCTCTTCCGAAAAAGTAATTGGAAAAAGGTACACGAATTGCGGAGCGCAATCTGCCTACCTTTATCTGATAAAACTCCGTAGTCTAGACGTAGCCCCAGTGATTAATGTTTTGTCATTGTTATTTGTAGTTTTTCAACATGTGACAAGTTCATTTTCCAGAATAGGAGGATACACTGGTGTTTACCAAACGTCCAGATTTCCATCCAGTACAGTAACAAGCACTATAATTCCACATTATCTGCATTACTGGCCTGGTTTTACACAAATAAATACTTCTAAATTAGATCTCAATCTGGCAAGTCCTCACTCATGTGAACAGTAGTTCTAACTGTAATGGGGTTACTCCAGCGAGCCAGAGTTACTAGGGACCTTTATCTTTTATATTATTGTAAGCCATTGCCAAATTAAATTCTTCTCCAACAGAGTCCCCTGATAATCGCTGCCACAGCCTTTCCTGGCTCATATGTTGAATAGTCATCTCCACATAATGCTGAACATTTGTACATGTTGAATCTATCACTAAAGACCTATATTTTAAAGTTATGGGGAAGCTCTGGCTAGTTGCAATATGCGCCTTAACTGCTTCTATTTTATTTTGCACTCTCTTGTTCTAAAGTTACACAAAAGTTATTCCCCTCACCACTAAAATCACAATGTCACCCACACTGAACTCTCTTAGCAACCAACTGCTGCAAAAAAAAACCCATATTACATTATCATTTCTTAGCACTAATGTATGTATGTATGTATGTATGTAGCCTGAACGTATTTCTTCCAAGCCCTGGGCTAAACGCAGATGGGCCTTGTGCAATAAAACCAGCTTCTTGTCTGGGCAAGTTCCTTCACTGTAAGTTTTTATTCAAGATCACATAGACCATACCATAATTGCCACATTCACTTAAAACATTAATCATAAAGGCTAAAAGCTTCCATGCAAGAACACTCATCTCTGTAGTGCTATTCTTAAGGAGGGGCTTCTGCAAACCTGCTGAACCACAGGTAATGCTAAAGAACATGCATCTTGTATGCGCAAGTGATCCCTGATGGCAACAGGACTCATTTCCATGAGTGTGAGAAAACAAGGAGACTCTTCACCAGGCAACAAGCCTCACTTAAAGTGCCAGACAGATGCAAAACTACAGCGTCACTCCGCACTTCTCAAAACTCCTCCAGTAATCCAAGTACTGTATTGCATGTGGGAGAGGAGCAGACAGACACTGGCAGTCTCCCAAGATAATGTCCAGCTTAGAAAGGCAGCTGTTCTCCTATTAACCCTTTCATTGGCAGAGTTCTTTGGGGTGGGAGGGAGAGAGGTGAGCAAGATGAAATAATTGTTATTTATGTAAAAACACTTCCATAGCGGGACTCTGGAACCACCAGCTTGCCAAGGGTTTAAGTCAGGTCTATCCCTCTGGCAATGGAATAAAAGGCCAAATTCATCCTTGAAGTAACTTCTATGGGATGATATCATGGATGAACTTGGCCCCCCTAAGAGGTTAAATTAACAGCTGCTGTTCTTGAATCCCCAAGCTGCAGCAGATGAGCGAGCCCTGGAAAAGTTCACAATGTATTAAAGCCTTTATGTAACAGAAGACTCAATGCCAAAGAACATGTCAGAGTGGGTCTTATAATTACAATATGCCAATGCCTCCTCTTTACCTTTGCACACTTAATTATGAGGTCATCATACCTTGCACCCCTTCCAACTTGGCCAGGACAACGAATGAAATTCGGTCTTAGACACTCAGGTCTTAGACACTTTTCAAGAATTCATTAGGAGAGTAACATTTCACTTATTCCCATCTTCCCTTTACACATTTTGTGTGTTTTGCTTTTCCGTAGGATGACTTTTAATTAATTGATTTGTTAATTACATCAAGGACAGGCTGTGGGTAAAGACTGGAACAATGATTTTACTGAGTCACTCTTTGAACTGACTCAAGCAATTTGTGTTAGTATAAATGATACTGGAATGTCATCACTGAGCTAGAGAAATAAGGTAGGTAAGGTAATCCGCTTTATTGGAATAACTTCTATTGGTGGCCGGGACAAGTTTTTGAGCTTCCCAGAGCTCGCCTGTAGGTTTCTGAGCGACTGATTAAACAAAATTTTTACCAGCTCACAAAATGTATCCCAGGATCCTGCAGACTAGCATGTAAACTAACAGCAGCACACATTTTTCTTTAACACTCCACATTTAGTCTTTGGAAGGCTGTTTTGCACACTCGTAGCCAAGGCTCCAACACTGTGCCAAGGCGCTCAATGGCTTTTAGAAAGATTAACTTCTTTAACAGGCATAAACAGCAAAGGTTCAGCTACAACTAGTAAGGGTGAACGGAAGCAGGCAACATCACTGAAGGGGGGAGGTGGCGGCGGCATAGGGAGATATCATGTAACATCCTACTGAAGCTGATACAGCTATCTGTAAGATATCACTCAAAGCAGGAAAGCTCCAAATTTAATGGACTACCCACGTTTGGTTTCGTTCAGTTTGTGGAGTGTTATTCTTCACATACCAAAAAGGGGGTGGGGGGAGGGGAAGAGAAGAAATAAAGAAGAAAACTGGCATTCCACAGTTAAGAAAACTGGCAAAAGACAATACTTGTAAGCAGGCTCCAAGAGTAAGCACAGAAAGCATCTAAACACAGAATCCTGGCTGCAGTGCTGACGGAGAAGTTCATGAAAGCTAGTGCCCCTCAGATTCTGGAAAGGATGTAAGGTCACTGGGATCTCTCTCAGCACTCAGCTCAATTCTTTCTGGGCACTGACCCATCAATTCTCATCCCAACACCAGAGCCTCTTGTAAAACTATTTATTTTAGGAGTGGACCCCAACACATCTTGGAGACACTGAGCTGGACTTAACAAGAAACCCTGTATAATCACAGCAGAAGGACATTTCACAACATCTGAACTAATGCTACAATAATTATGCTGCCAATTCTGCTCCCATTCCCCTCACGGGGGGGGAACAAAACCAGCAACCACCACCACTATGCATGAAGTCTGGATTACTGCTTTTCAAGGCAAATGCTCGAGAGCCAGCCCAACTGACACGTGAACATCTGACTCGCTGTTTTCCTCCCTCATTTTATTTTCAACTGAAATTCATGCAAGTGTTCCGGCATTATCATTTCTTTAGTGGATGAACAAGCATCTATCCTAAGATAAAGTGCAGCTATGACTGTACGTTTCAGAATAAATATCCAGGAATGAGGTACACCCTGATAAATAGCTGGCACTACACCACAACTCACAAGTACCCTTCCACCATGCACTGACTGCTAGCTGGGCCAAAAGAATTACTCTGTCGCTAGACTCCTTTCTGTCACGCTGTGATACAAAGAAAGCTGAATTGGAGTATATAGGAACCTGCTGGAAACTATTCATGCATGTTTCCATTGATACACAAAACACTGATAGCTTCACAAGAAAAACCCTGAGCTCTGTAACCTCGGTCTATTCCATTTCATTTAGTTCAAAGAGAGCGACACTAGCAGGTCTGATCAAATTTCTCACTTTATTCAGGCCAGAATGAAGGACTCGGCTGAGCAAGGAAAAGAGAGAGATCAAGTTATATGATCTTTCTTTTCTTCAAAGGATGATTTAGACAAACATCTTTGTACCACTGCCTCACAAACCAGAGAATCACTGGCACCAAAAGGTTTCAATTTGGTTATAGCAGAGGGTTTTGAGCTAGACAGCTTTAACCCGAGTAAATGATTTAATATCACCAACTTTCTCATGAGAATGCCCAGTGTTGTTACTTTTAAGACTAGATGATAATAAAACTACAGCCTTTTAAAAATCCTACTTGCTGGCTTGCTCAGAGCCACTAGAAAATTTTTCAGGTGAGTGCAACCACTGTGATCAACTCACTGCCTGTCCCACTCCAGGGAGAGCTCAAAACTTCCAGCAGACTCACCTGTATCTAAGGAAGTAGGTAGAGCAGAATTTCCAGCCTTTCTGTGGGGCCTGGAAGTAGAGGAGGGAGGTGCCTGCCACCATGAGATGACTTGAGGCCTGACTTGGATATAGAGACGACTGCAATTCTACGTGGGTGGAAGCAGGGCTGAAATGGTCAGTGATTCTAAGAAAGTCCAACTGGGTTAGAGGGATTAAGGAGACTACTGCATGCCTTAAAGACCTGCTGTTGAGAACCACCATTGCATGGTGGAGAAGAACATAAGAATGGCCATACTAGGTTAGGTGAAAGGCCAGCATCCTGTCTTCTGACAGTGGCTAGTGCAAGCTGCCCCCGAGGGAATGAACAGGACAGGTAATCATCAAGTGATCCATACCCTGTCACTCATCCCAGCCAGCTTCTGGCAAATAGAGGTTAGAAACACCAAGGCTGTGTCTTGTGACACAGCATGTGACCCGTGCGCCCAATCAACACTAACCAACAGCTCGAATTTCGAATATCAAATAATCCACAATGAACTGCTGGCGAGAGATCTACCAACCCAGAGTCATTATACATCTGTGAATGGTTTTAAATAACTAATACTTTCAAGTACTATTCAAGTAGTAATAAGAGATCCTCTAGAAAAGGGCTTATTTTCCGGAGAATCACGTCTAGACTGGCGCTTTTCTTCGGCTTATCCCCAAAACAGAAAAAAGCGGCAGCCATGTAAATGCAAATGCCGCGGGGGATATTTAAATCCCCCGCGGATTTTGCTATTCCGATGTGTCTAATCTGCATCCCTTTTCCGGAAAAGGGGTGCAGTGTAGACACAGCCCAATCGTGTCCATCCTGGTTAATAGTAATTGATGGACCTATGCTCCACGAATCTGTATAGTTCTTGTAAAGTCTTTTAACATCCTGGCAAAGAGTTCCACAGATTCACTGTGAGTTGTGTGAAGAAATGTTTCCTTTTATTTGTTTTAACCCTGCTGCCTATTAATTTCATTTGGAGAGCCCCTAGTTCTTGTGTTATGAGAAGGAGTAAACAGTACTTCACTTATCTACTTTCTTCTCACCAGCCATGATTTTATAGACCTCAGTCATATCCCCTTTTAATCATCTCTTTTTCCAAGCTGAAAAGTCCCATCTTTTCTCATCTTATTCATTTCTCATCATACAGAAGCCGTTCCATACCTCTAATAGTTTTTGTTGACCTTTTCCAAACCTTTTCCAATAAGTCTTTTTTGAGATGGGGCAACATCATCTGCACACAGTATTCAAGATGAGGGCAGACCATGGATTCTGAGAGGCAATATTGATATTCTCTGTCATATTCTCTATTCCATTCTTAATAATTCCCAACACTGAGTGCTTTTTAGACTGCCATTGCACACTGAGTGGATGTTTTCAGAGAACCATCCAGAAAGACTCCAAGATCTCTTTCTTGAGTGATAACAGCTAATTTAAATCCCATCATTTTATATGTATAGTTGGAATTGTGTTTTTCAATGAGCATTACTTTGCATTTATCAGTACTGAATTTCATCTGCTATTTTGCTGTCCAGTTTTGAAAGATCTTTTTGTAGTTGTTCACAGTCTGCCTGGGACTTAACTATCTTAAGTTGTTTTGTATCAACTGCAAGTTTTGCCACCTCACTGTTTATCCCTTTCTCCAGATCATTTATGAATATGTTGAACAGGACTGGTCCCAGAACAGACCCTGGGGATAACACTAGTAACTTCTCTCCACTGCAAACAGACCATTTATACTTACTCTTTGTATCCAATCCAGGAGAGGATGTTCCTCTTATCTTAGGACAGCTTATTGAAATTGGAAGGGAAGAGAAAAGAGGATTGATTGACTTGGAAAGAAAAATAACTGACAACTGTTATATACTTAGAAAGGAGAACAAATGGAATGGCAAGTGAGTAAGGTGGAGTGTGCATTACAAAGCCAAGGGGCTCAACAGTGAATTTCAAGTGGTGAGAGTTTGCAAGTGAGGGAGAAGGGTGTATGTGCAAGTAACATACTGCACATTTCTCTGTCATTTTTCAATTAAATTGCTTAAGATATATTAGGGATGTGTGTATTTTTGGTGCAGTTTGATTACATGATCACATATTTCCTCTTTCTTAATCGCAAAAAAAAAGCCCCTTCCTCATCCAGTAGCCAGGCTGCATTGTTCTCAGTCAATTAGACTGCTGTTCAGTTTTCAGTTGTATACTAATTGACTGAAGTGTGGCCTTAGGTCTTACAAAATGCTCACAAACCAACCTGTGTAAATGAAGCCATTTCCATGAGCCCTGTTTTATTCATCCGCCAACTGTATGCTGAACAAGGCAGCGATCCTATATAAAAGGTAGTATGCAGTTATGTTAATAAATAATGCATTCATTACTGTTTACACACATGTCAATTATAAGTTTGTAGGAGTGACTAGAAATTCCTGACTGAAGGCTACAATTTGTAACACTATCACCCTTTAAAGTAGGTTTTATATTTCCTAGCATTTTAATAAAACAAAAAATCCGTATCATGTACAGTTCTTTGCTAGGCACCAGCAGAATGATCCTGTTATCCCCCTACCCCCAGCTCAACTTCTCACTTCCAGATTCACTTTTATACAGTGTATGAAATAAGGCAACCATCTCTCTAGCTTACCCCATATGTTAAACTTATAAACATGCCTGTACAGCATCAAAGGATGAATCAATGATCTCTTGATGGTCCCATGATACATAAACAGCATGTACATGCAGAGTACTTTTCAAAAATCCTTGTAAATCAGACAAATTTTTATAGGAACAAATGAGGTGTACCAGCAGTCAGGGGACTACATCCTTATTAGATCTCGAGTTTTTACCACCATTAGCAGAAAGTCAAGTACATTTTTTTCTTAAAATGTATTCTTTCACTACTCATCACTCTCAAAAAAGCCCAACTAATAATTCTTCAAACTTTCAAAAAATAGTCACATCTAGGCTATGAGCAAACATGCTAAATTCAGCCCCAAAGATATAAGTGCCTAAATTCATCCATGACATACTTGCAAGCAACTGAGAACAAATTATTAAAATGAAATTCCTTGTGCAACTTTAACTGGAGACTGCATCACTCTGATCTATATAAAGTATCTTTTTGTCAATTGGTTAACTGAGACAGAACAATTAAGGAGAACAAAAATCCATGGATATCTACTTTATATCTAGGGGTATCTGCATCCTCATCTCACTTTTGCGGATATGAATGCAGATATAAATTTTGTATTTAAAACCTTGCTAATCTGCAGAGATCTACTTTATATCCACAGATGCGGATGCAGATATCCACAGATCATTTTTGCAAATGCAGATTGTGATACCAATTTTTATCCATGCAGGGCTCTACAATTAAGTCACTTTCCCAAGGTGAACTCATTTAAAGCAGGTACCCCTTTTGTCTCCTTCACATGCTCTTACCACTTTAACAGGCTCATCAGCACATTCGTGGAGCCATTCTCAATACAGTAAACTTCAGATAATCCGGCACCTTTGGGACCCACGGAGTGCCGGATTATCAGAGATACTACCCCAGACTCCTCATAGCCCCCCCTTCCGTTAGTCTGCCTCTGCCCCAGGCGTCCCTCATTCAGCTGCTGCTGAAACTGACCAGCAGCGGCTGAATAGGGGACACCTGCTGCAGAGCAGCTGGAGTGCTGCTGGGTTGGTCAGATAGCGCCGATCCTTGGCACGGTGAGACCAACCCAGCAGCACCCCAGCTGCTTTGCCCCAGGTGTCCCCAAGTCAGACGCTGCTGAAACTGACCAGCGGCTGACTCCAGGAAGCCTGGGGCAGAGCAGCAGCTCTGCCCCGGGCTTCCTGGAGTCAGCTGCTGGTCAGTTTCAGCAGCGGCTGAATCGGGGACACCTGGGGTGCTGCCCAGTTGGTCCCGCAGCCCCGAGGGGCAGCGCTAGGGGACCTACCCGGCAGCACCCCAGCTGCTCTGCCCCTGGCTTCCCCGATTCAGCCTCTGGTCAGTTTTAGCAGCGGCTGAATAGGGGAAGCTGGGGGCAGAGCAGCTCCAATGGTCCGGCTGCCCGGAGCACTTCCGGGTTCCTGATGGTGCTGGACCATCGGAGTTTTACTGTAGTTTCTCTTGAACAGTCTCACATTGAGAGATAATGAAGATAATTCACATGCAAATATGATGCTGATGTGCATGCAGCCACTCAATATTTTTTAAGACATCCAACCAGTGTGGCAATAATAGCTAACCCACAAATCAAAAGGAAAATTATATACACATGTGAGAGAACATCTTGTTTTGGTACATGGCAGAGAGATTTCTTGATAATATGAGGGTATCAAAGTAAGCTAAAGAAGAGATCTATTATTAAGAGATCTATTATTAAGCTCTCTTTGCCAAAGCAATGCTCCCTATGTTATGTTTTCCAGGGCTTTATGCAATCTAGTTTTAAGGTTTCAAAATAGAACACTTTCTTTCAAGAGCAGCTATGATAGCAAAGAGAATTCAGGGATGGAACCTATTAAAGTCCTGAGAACCCTCAACTTGCACCAATGTAAAGGTCCTCTGGCAATCTATTTGTTGACCCTATAATTTTTAACTTTAACCTGTGCCCGACATAATGCACACATGCTCACAATCTTGTGGCACATAACACATTAAATATACCTGATCGATTTGATTTGTGTGTCATATCTATGATTTGTGTGTGTCATTTATAGTTCTATTTTAAAACCAGAGCTTCATAGAAAGTGGATGAGTGCACAGTTAGCTTAAAGGGCTTTGACATGGATTTAAGTCAGAAGGAACAGTTGCACCTGACCACTGCAGGGGCAGCTGAAATAAAGCCAACCTGACTAGCTTAGTTTAGTATTAATATATCTAATGGGATACACCTAGAACTCCATGTATACTTGGAAACATGCACAGAATTCTTTAAAGCCTTTGTTTTGCAATAAAATGTTACCCCTTGTTCCTTGAGGGCCAGAGGGACTGCACAGGTCACGGGCCTGCAGATGAAGTATTGTACACAGAACGTAGCATACAGACGCTCTGAAATCACTGAATAAGTCATGTGTGGACTGGGCTGAGCATTCAAGATTCTCTCTCACTCAAAATATTGGCAATGGGAAATAGCTACATTAAGGACAAACACTGAGAATGAATGAACTGCCGAGGCAAAGGGGAAATCTAGTCATAGCTTATAAATACATATGTTCCTTTTTAATATAACTACACTAAAAGCCTTCCGATATGAAGTCATTTTGTTTTGTACAGGGAAAGAGTGAGATGACTGAACAGCTACTACGCTATGCAGTGTGAGATGCTGAAATAAAAGTGAGAGGGTATTTGGGGGATGGGATCTGAATCCTCTCTCTCGTGTTATTTGTGCACACCAGCCCACCAGTCAAGGCTTTCCTGGTTAACAGGGTTTTCTATTTGAACAAAGCAAACATTCACTTACAGTCCTTATGGGTCTGCATTCTCTTATAACTCATTTATACCCACAAACATGAACAGGTGAAGGGTTCAGTAACTGCAAAGGCACAACTTTCAAAACAAAACAAAAAACCTGTAGGATTTGCAAGGGAGGACAAAGAGAAGGAAAAGCTGAGGTTCTGTTTGTTTTCAGAGATGGAAACGAAGTTCAAGTTAATAAATACCACATGTAGCCATCTTAAGCAGTTATAGAAACAGATTTCATTAAACACCAAGTTATTCCACTATAGGCAGCTGTTCAGAGAAGCTTTATGATAGCGTGATACACACACACACACACACACACACACACACACACACGTTGCTGAAGAGTCAAAAAAGTTGATACCCCTTTTGCATTAAGGCATCTTCAAAGACAGGCACAACCCAACCATTTGCCATCGGAATGCATCAACACACTCTAGTTGAGCAAGGTGTGATTTATTTAAAAATAATGTTGTGGTTTTAACCACATTTAAAAAAAAAAAGTTACCATTACCAGTCATTGACATGAAAGTCAAGAGGGAAATAAAGTCAATATCACACTTTGAAATGAGTTAATATTTAGTTTCGGTCCTACTGCTGTGCATTCCCCCACACATCCCTCTCTTCGGAATACATGTGGGTATGAAATCTAGATAGGGGAAGTCACACTCTAAAGCAATTTTCCTTGTGGCCCTCCATCTGCCTGTAGTCATCTGTTTTCACCTGTCGTCTCATGTCTTGTATTTAGATTGTCAGTTCTTGGGGGACAGGGATTGTCTTTGTTCTGTGTTTTTCTGAGCCAGCCTTGCACAATGGGGTCCCGATCCATGGCCAGGGCTCCAAGGAGCTGCCTCACTACAACTAATAGTAGTGATAACTGCATGAGGCTGTGTAAGCACAATAATAAAAAGCAAACAATTTGGACACTGTGACAGGTTACGGGTCTGCCATTTTTAGTACCCTTATTGACATCCGTGCTGCTGCCTCCCCTCTCCATACACAAGCAGTACAAGAGTACTTGCCTTGGGTTTTTATGGGCAGTACAATGCACCAGTTATTAAGGAGAGAAAAAGGATACAAAAAACAGCAGACTATGAGTGATCAGCTGCAAAACTAAGTATTTACTAATAAGCTCAAGACCTATAAACTTTGATTCTGAAGAAAGATGATCTTCTCCAACTCTGATGCCAAGTGGGTCAGACAGAGGAAGCATCTCAGCAATCTTCCAAGCCAAAGCAGATGGGGAAATGAATAAAATACTACACGAGCAACTAAAAGAAAACATGTTTCTGTGCTTTTCAGCTTGTTATGACCTAACACAAGTGGGTTAGACAGTGTCTCTAACTTTTACATGAACACAAAGGTTTGCATCTAAAGTAGGGATGTAAAATCCCATTCAAGTAGTTAATTGATTATCCTTAAGTTTAACTGGTTAACAGCTGCATGCAGGGGCCAGCAGCAGCCCATCATGTAGGAGGAGTGGGGTCCCACTTAATCGATTAACCAGTTAAACCTAAGGTTTAACCAGTTAATTAACTGGGATTTAACATCCCTACTACACAGAAGCTCTACAGTCAAGACAAGGGAGCAGGTAGCTTGAGGCGTAAATTTTGTTAAGAAAAAAAATACTATGTTCAGTGTTAGAATAAAGCAATTTTTGCTAGATTCTTTACAATCATGTGAGCAATATTACACTACTATAGATATTTTAATCCATTATAATGATATCTAGAATATTTATACACAATCACAGCATGCATTTGCTATAAAGTACTCTCCTCCAGCACATAATGAGAAAACAAGCTACAACAACAAAAAGAACACAGTAGTCCATACATTCCACATAAGTCTCCTGCTCTGAATGCACATACAGAACCTTCCCCCCAGGACTTTATAAGTGTCTTTTTTCAGGCTTCACATGACTTTCCATGCTTTGGGCCAAGACCATCTCCACATTCAGGGATGCATCTCTAGCACAGGATAACCTCACATGCCCAAGTGGTCAAACCTAAAACCAAATAAGCTTTCCCAGGGTGATACTTATGGGTTTGGGAATCACTCCATCTACCTCAGCAAAATAAAAAGATCACCAGCTGCAGTGACACAACATGTTAACCATAAAACAATAGAACTTTTGGCCAACATGCACCCTACCCTGCATTAAGGGCAAACATATAATTTTCTACTGTATGTTTCCTAAGACACCTACAGCCTCTGTTGGATCCACGGTAAGGAGGGACTCCCTTCAATATTAGGGTTTTTTTGAGTAACCAGTAGAGATTTTGTAATACCAGTGGAAGTAGGAGGAAAGGGTAGTAAGAAAGAGGTCTAGAAATTATTTACCCTGTCCATACCATGGATACATGCCCAGGAAGATTTCAACTGAATGCCTTTAAAACAGTGGTAAATAGCTTATTAGTGTAGTTAATTGCATGATTTAGCTGAGGAGTTGCACAGACAACCAAAGACAATGCACAGCAATGAGCAAAGAAAATATACATGAAGGGGAATGAAGGGAATTTTTCCACTGCCTCCTTTGGGAAGCAGCTACTGAGGCAGAGCAGACATTACATTGGTAGCCCCTTTAATGCTTTTGTCTAAAATTCCCTGTGGAGAATGCAGAGTTGTAGCGCGTGCGCACGCGCACACACACACACACACACACACACACACACACACACACACACACACACACACACACACACACACGTTTATATTGTTAGTGCACCGCATGGATACAAAATTTGTAGTATCTGCATTCATATCTGCAAAAATCAGACACGGATATCCACAAATTTGCAGAATCAACTAGGGATATAAGTGACTAGTTGACTACTCAACTAGTCACCTGCCCCTCTCTTCTGCTGCCTCTGTATCACAGAGAGCGGGGGGGGGGGGGGGCAGGGGAAGAGCAGAAGCCAGTGCTGGAGAGAGCCGGCTAAAGCCGGTTACCCCCACCACCGTCTTTGTGGTGTGAGGAGGGGGGTGAGGAGGGGAAGCAGAGCCGCAGCGGTCCTGGGGGTGGCACGAGCTGGGATTATGATCAGTCCCAGCTTGCGCCACCCCTAGGAGCTAACCCCACTGCAACTCTGCACTTTAAATGTAATAAGACCCAGACGGGCTCTTACTACATTTAAAGTTCAGAGCCGCAGCAGGAGTGTGTCCCCCATATTGACTAGTCTATGGTAAATCCATCGACTACTCGATTAGTTAATTAACTAATACTTAACATCCCTAGTCTCAACTGAGGACATTTTGGGACCAAACCTCAACAATGGCAAAAACAGAACTAATACACAGCCAGTTGCAATGTTGCAGCTCCTAGGATGGTATGTATGGATCCTATTCTGTCAGCGTACAAGAGACTCATGAGTGTTACCCTATGAACTCCATATATTATTTAACAGGGTGCTGCACAGAAAACTGCAAGCTAAACAACCATCATTTGGAGCCTTGAGACACCTGAAAAAACCTCCAGAGTCCAATATAGGGACATTAACGGGTTACCCAGTAATCCGGAGCAATCCCCTGCCTGCAGCTCAGGTGCCCCCATGGGCTGGGAACTGGCAGCCCCTGTATAGGGGCTGGGAGTCGTGGTGGCACCAGCAGCGCCCCCACATGGGACTGGAATCAGCTGGGCTAGAGCTGCCCCTGCCTGCAGCAGGGGCCACTCTAGCCTGACCCCGGCAGGTGGGGGGGTGGGCATTCTCTCTACCCACACCCTGTTAAACTGTTAAATGCAGTGTTAGCTCTACGTTTAACTGTTTAACCAATTAAACAGGTTTTTACATCTCTAGTCCAAAGCAGCTTAAATTATGTGTGTAACCAGAACTATCGATTTGGGAGAGAAGTATTAAGTATTACGCAGATTTTAATTTACGGGAGTAAATAAATACAAAAAAGAAGAGGAAGTCCACAGTGAGAAAATCCACTTCCATTGCACAGGGTTGTCTGTTTGACATGGGAGAACACAGTAAAGGAGAATTTTTAACATGGGTGATCTGACAAGCTAAAGCATACACACCCTGGGAGCAGGAGCAAATTTAAAACAAGGACCTTCCAAAATGGTGTACTGTCGGCATCAGCAAAGCACCATGACAAATGTGAATTAAAATAAAGAAGTCATGACCCTTCATAAATGTAGGGCTTTATCAAGGTTCCACTGTAAAAAACTGAGATCATCTACATCTAATAGCCCATTAAACCTGTTACAAATAATTATTAAATCAAAGGAGGAAAAAACAATGTCAGCCTTGTGTGTGTTTCATTGTTGAATAATGACACTGTTTACCTTTCTTGTGTAAAGTATTACTGCTCTGGATCCAACTTAAAAGCACAGCAGATGACAGATTTAATTATATCTTTCCCTCTTAGCTACTAGTCTCTGGGTTATTTATTAACTAGGCCTGCATATATTCATAGTTTTGACTTGCCGTCTAATATAAAAGTCTGCCTGGGCACTTTTATGCTATGTTCCTTTATTAATCTGTGGTGGTTTTTTCCCCTCTGGACCCACTAAAATGTCAATACAACCTCTGGGCTGTGATTTAGTCAGAGCTCATGAACTAAGCACAGTAAGGATAGATCAATAATTCAAATGAGAAACCACAAAGAGAAAATGCCACAGATGTGTTGCAATAGCTCTGTAGGTGTTACCACTCTCTCTAGCTGTGTCTCCACTAGCATTTTGTTGTCTGACACCCCACTTTGGAACTACCAAAGTAACAACATGGTACTAGCACATAGTGTATGAAATCACTATCTTCCCTCCTTAGAAGAAATAGTCAAAACTGGTCATATCCTCTCTTATTCCAGCTAGCGATAAAAGTTGGCTTGGAGTTTGTCAGCTATAAGAGCCAAGGCTGGCACTTGGTTCCTTCTCTGTTCCTGCTATTTAGGGCTCTACTTGACTAGATGGAGAAGCTAGACCTGCTCCTATGGGAGGAAGATGAGAGCAAAGAAGCAGACCGGCTTTTGCCCAGGCGAGCCACTGGAAAGGGGAGGGAAGGTCTTTTCTCCTAGATATCCTGGAAAATGATATTTCCAAAGCTGCCTAGGATCTCTACACTACTAGGGGTCAGTCAGTGTTCTAATGACATTCCCTACACCTGCCCCCTCAATTAACTCAGAGGACTCAACAAGCTAGAAAAGAGGATCCAGAATTCCCATGCATAGCCAAATTGAGTCCTGAGCTCTATCATTCAGGCTGTATCTCCAGGAGGTCTCTAACTCCTGTAGACTGGCTTTGGAAACTTCCATTTATAGGACTCTTTCAAGACAGCTGTTCTAGATACTGCTATCTTCTGCATCTGTCTCCAACAACCACCACCACCACATCTAAGGGTGGCTTTTTTCAATAAATCCTCTGCCTTGCAGCCTACCAGGTCCTCCAGAGAGGAATCAGAACAGAGAAGGAGGCTGCTACTGAGTCCACTGTGAGATGACAGAACCACAACACTGAGGTAGTTTTCTAGCCTGTACGCAGGTTTCTGGATAAGGTGAGAACCACACTGTACATGGATCAATTTGAGCCAGCACCTTGGAAAGAGAGGTGGACAAGAGGAAAGAGCTAAGAGGGACCTCTTTGCAGAAAGTCAGGAAATCCCATCACCTTGCCATAAGCCTTATCTGGTTTGAGATAAGACCAAATATGTGAGGAGTCACTAGGCCCACTCCAGAGGGAAAAAAATATGGGAAAAGAGCAGACTGGAGCACAGTAGTGATTTGTTCTACACTTGGATCCACCTTACTTTCCTCAAGTCCATGGCCTTAAGTGTCAGTGGGGCCTGAGAGAAACAGGCTCTGCCAAGCCCTGGGGAACACTAAAGTCCTTAGTGAGGACCAAAGATGGCAGCAGCAGAAGCAAGGGTAATGAAGGAAAAACCTCAGACACTTTAAAGGAAAAAAAAGAAAAGAAAAGTCTACCTCAGGGTTTAAGTAGCCCCCAGCACTGCAGTATCTGAGCACCTGAAGACATGAATATGCAGAACTTACTCAATTCAGAACATATGCAAATTTTTCCAATACCTGCAAGAACTTATCTAAGATTTGAAACAAGCCCCTCTCTCATCCTCAAGTGACACCTGTATACCTGGGGCAACAATGCACCCTGCATGTTTGACAGCCTGACACTCTCCAGGATAAAAAGACCAGAAAAGTACATTGGTACAGGTCAGTCTTGAGGTATATTAGCAAATCTATGTTCTAGAAGCCCTCCTGCCTATACAGTGGGCATTGCAGCAGTAAACCCCCATGTCTGGCTCACGACAACAAACCTTTATCACTCAATAGAAGGAAAACAGAATTTGTTCAGAATACTTTAAAAAACTAGATAACTATAACCCTGAATTCTGACTGAAATCAACCAGGAGCACCCATAAAAACAAGAACAGGGACAGTGTCTTCATAGTTCAACAGGGATATGATGTAGAATACACTGGTTTGCATTGTTACAGGGTATACTGGTTTGCATTGTTGCAGGGTATACTGGAATTTTATTGTTTTCTGCTTGAATGAATCCAGAGATTCAAAGTTAAATTGCTGAGCTTTGCCAAGTTCTGTATTAAAAAAAAAAAAAAAAAAATCAAGCTTGTCAAGTTCCATAGGATTTGTCCTCAACACTAAACAGCCTTTTTTGGAGAAGAAAAGTGGTTCACCTGGAAAATGTGGCCCCATTTTGCAAATCAGGACTGAGTTTTCACAATGAAAATTAGGTCCCGTGCCATCTCATTACTTCCTTCTTCTCTCAGAAATCTGGCATATCTCTGATCAATTATCCCTTTGTAAACAGTTATTGTGCTAACTGTTCTGCAACTCAATCCTTTTTAGTTGATTACATAAAGAACATTTTCCAGATAAGAAAAAAAATTAAAATATCACTCCCCTAAATTGTACCACAGGCATTATCCTACTTATGTTTCATGCATATCTCTAGACTTATTTAGCTACAGCTCACATGGACAGCCAGCTGGCAGCTTACAATTACAATAAAACAAGCCATAAAAGAAAAACATGAAACGTGAATCTGTAAATACAAAAAATAATCTTGTTTCACTTACCTAAGTAAAGTTCTCTTCAGAGAGAGTTTCTGATATTAAAATCCAAGAGAAAGACCTGAAAGAGACAGAAAAGGGCCACAAATGATTAATTTTTAATTTCACATGCCCAAAAGTGACAACACAAAAAGCTTAAAAGAAATCACTCCATTATGATACCTTTCAAGCAGACTAAGCAGTGGAAAAGGCACTGTTCAGAAAGCCAGCATGTCAGTAATAAAGGCCCTGCTCTGACAATGCATTAAATGAGTTTCATACCAGTGCAAGTCCACAGACATCAATGGAAGTTTGCTGACATAACGCTAGTGTAACAGTAGAAAACCATTACCAAAGCATGCAGCTAAGCTATGTCACTGCCCTGTTCAGACTCTAGTTACTGGCTTTTTTTTTTTTTTTTTTTTTTTTAAAAACAAGCCAGCAGTGCTCATCAATAAGTGGGGAGAAAACAATAAACAGGCAGCCACATAGCCTGGCAAGGGGGGAGGGAGGTGAGAATCAAATCTGTTGGTCATTACAAATATTCAGACACTCTCAGGCTGAAATTCCAACAGAAACATAGAAAGGCCCAATGTTCTGTTCAGTATGTGGAACCTTGCAGTCTGAGAGACATAAAATGCAGTCGAATTGAAGCAGGCATCAGGAAGGCAGCATTGGTGGCTATAGTAGCTCTTCCAAAAGAGATATGGTATGTATGTGGGGGGGGGGGGGGGGAGGTGCGTGCACACACGCACACACAATCAGAGGCTTGCTTGTACTCACTATGAACAATAAAGAGAAAGTAAATAACCTAGATGAGTTGGATGGTATTTGGCCACTACAGTGACAAGGCTGTTTTAACCATTAGTTGAAGAGGGAGAATTATTTGTTTCCAGTATTAAAATTTGCACGTCTGATCCTATCTGAAGGCACATCATTCACTACTTTGGTACAGCTTAGTTAGGCCGATCTTCCTCTCAAACAGACAGTACATTATCAGAAGTTCCTGCTATTCATTCTGCTTCCTGTTCGTTAGTGAAAGCCCCTTTTATAGCTGCTCTTAGGCTGTTAAACCAGGGAAGACTTAAGGACACAGCAGATAAGGTTCTTAGAATTATACAGGAGAAGGCAAAAGGAAGTTGCACTGGCTGCTTACAGCTACACCAAAAATTCAAATAGAGATAAATAGATTCTTTTTTTCTTATTAGCAGATAAGGGTACCAACAATACTGCAATCAGAACTAGAGCAGCAGTGGAAAATGTGTTATTTTAGTAGATATCTGCATCTGGGATTTATATTTGATTTAGTTTCAGTCTGCAATAGCAACAGAATGTGTATGGCTGGTAATCTATGTTTACATGCTCAGACCAGGTGCACTAGGCTGGGAGCATTTAAAAAAAATCAGATAAATCAAATGGAAAATTGAATTGGGGGAGGGCATTCACAAAGCAGCAGAAAGGGCCTACCTTTGTGAAAGCATCTGTGGACAAAGTCAGTTCATGAATAAGTTTCAAAGTCAGATACTTTTTGCCACTGACTTTAATGGCAGCAGGACGCTACTCTCAGCGTTACTTAACCTGTGTCAGTTATCAGCCATTTCAGGCTACATCTAGACTACAGTCTTCTTTCAGAAGAAGCTTTTCTGGAAGAGATTTTCTGGAAAAACTTTTTTCAAAAGACAGCGTCTACACAGCAAAAGCGCAACAAAAAAGCAATGTGCTTTTCCAAAAGATAGCAAACACATTGATTGGATGCTCTCTTGCCTTTACGTTGTGGTTACTGTGGATGGAGTGGCCACCAGAGCAACTGTGCTTTTTCCTGAAGGCCGCCTCTTTCAAAAAAATACCCTCTTCCCCGTCCATACACACCTTTTTTCCGAAAGAGCTCTTTCAGAAAAAGGCTTCGCTCTCATAGAAAGAGGTTTATCACGGTCAGAAAAACCCCTGCATTCTTTCGACACAATCGCAGTGTGGACGTAAGTGTAGACATACCCCCAAACAGTTCTTTTGCAGATCTCCATATACTATAAAATGACTGTTGTCTATGAAAAAACTACCTCCCGCAAGCCTGGTATAGTACTACACCTTTCAGAAAACCATGAAACGCATAACAGCATCTGGAAATACTATAAGGACTCTGAAAAACTTCTTCCCTCCCCCAATCAATTTCAGATCTGTGGCTTTTAAACAGGCTGTTTAAAAATAAGTAATAAAACAAACAAACACTGAAGTTTGCCATCATAATATAGCTATCCATTTAAAAAAGACACAAATGCAAAGACTTTACAGGTTCCCAAAATAGGGATTTGGGGAAAAGTAAATTGTTCATCAAAAGTTAGACTAATGATGAAAGATACAAAGATCATGTCTACCTCCATGAAGTCCGATAAAAAAAAAAAAAAAAAAAAAGTATTCAGGCACCACACTCAAACCAGATCCACCACACTCCATCACAGCTTCATCCATTTAGAACAACTAGGCAAATCCTGGTTGAAGATATTTCCTCAACTCACATTGAATGGAACAACCTCTGTGAGCAAAGCAAGCAGGACTCAGCCTAATGTTTTGCATTATATAGACAGAATCATTTTTCCTGAAGGCATAAGGTGATGTGTTATTCCTCAGTCAACTGTGCTGCCACCATGTCAGAGAAGACAGGCAAATGATGTCACCCGTGAAAAAAGATGGAAGGGGATACACCAATGCTCAGGTTTCAACAGGCCCTAATGAGGATAAGCCCCAGGTCCTCACCTGGAAGATAAGGCTAAGTTCCAGAGAGCTTATCTCTCTGGCTGCGGAGGCGGCAGGAGGAAGAAGGGTTAAAATTGCCTAAGTATGGCAGCTGAGCTCCCCTGTCGAATATGCCCAATTTATTACCAAGAGTTATTTAGTTCAAAATGACTCTCAGGGGATGTCCATACTGATCTCAGCTCTGAGAGACCTAAGCTTGTGGACTCAGTATGTCCAAGTCCATGTGAGCAGCCATGCCGCATTTAACCCTGGATTTGGAATGGCTGGGCATAGACCTCACAGCAATGTAAACGCATCTATACTGTACTTGACAGGTCTGTGGCTTGACCCGTGTCCAGATGACAAAATGACTCTGCTTGGACAAGTCACTAGTGCTAACTGACCCGAGTCAGACAGCATGGACAGCAAGAGGGCTCAGGCTCCAATGTAGGTCAGAGCCCAGGCTTAGCATGTAGTGCAGACATACCCTTAGAGGTCTTCGAGAGAGACCCCTCTTCCTCAAGATACAACTGGGTCCCAGAGTCAACAGCCCCCCATCTGTTCATACCACACAGCTCTGAGGGGGGGAAGACACACCATGGTCTGGGTGGTGCTACGGGCTGACTGCCCTCGGGCCCGCCCTATCCACCTGTTTCTAGCATCAAAAGCATCATTTCTTCCCACGTGACCTGTGGCAGGGAGCTCACAAATGAAAAATGAAGTAGCACAAGTGCAACAGCAGAGCTTGTCATCAGCATCTGCTTCTTCCAAGCCTGCGGATGGAGAGTGGAGGGGTGGGGGAAGTTGCTCTGAGGCCCAGAGATTCAAAGGGCCCCAGAGCTACTAGGTTCTACTACTGCTACTGCGGCAGTGGTAGCAGCCAGAACCCTGGGCCCCTTTCAATTATCACAGGAGCACCAGAGCACTGCTCTGCGGGCTGACTGCTCTTGATCCTGTCCCTTCCACCCTCAAGTCCCGCCCCTTCCAAGGGCACGGAGCCAGGCCCTCCACACACTTTGCACCTGGGCCCACAGTGGCTGTCAGCCCCACTGGCTCCTTCATACTGCCATGATGAATTCTATTTCAGAATGGTGACACCCATTAAACCATGTAGGCACAAAACTATCAAAATTGTCAATTTTCATATCAAATGAAAATTAAAAAACAGACACAGAGTAAAGTTGCTATTAACAAAAGGCTAAGATTTCAATATGAACTGCAATGCAAACATACAGCAACTTTCAAATTAATATAATTCCTGTAATTATATAAACATTTATAAATGGAAGTCAGGAGACTAAGATCCTCTGCCAAGCTCTGCTACCAAAGCACATGTCCTTGGGCAAATCACCTTGGCCCATTTGATTTTAGCATGTCCACTAACTTTGGATGCCCAGCTTGATGTATCTATTCTGAGTCTCACCACATGCACCTGCAGCACCAACTGACTCTAGCTGGAGTTTCAGATGCTCAGTTTGTAGGCATTTGGTTTTAGTGGACATTTTTGGAAATGGTGGCTTTCATTTCTCTATGCCTTAGGCTATGTCTCCACTAGGAGGTAAGGATATAAGCAACTAGTAAACTAGTCACTTGCCATCCCCACCCTCCCGCTTGCTGCCTCTGTATCAGAATGAGGCAGGAAGGGAGGGAGGAGCAGGGGTCGGTGCTGGGAAGAACCGTCTCCGCAGACGCAGTGGAAGCAGAGGCACGGGGGGAAAACAGTGCGACCAGGGATTGCTTTAGTCCCTGCTTGCACCAGTTCCCACTGCTGGTGCTTCAGCTTTTGAAATGTACAAGAGTCCTGGAGAAGTGCAGCAGGGAGCACAGGGTAGGCATGAGACACAGCAAGGCAGGACGGGAGGAGGGGGGAGGGAGAACAGGAGCTGATGCTGGGGGGGGGGGGGGGGGAACAGCTTAAAAGCCGGTATCTCCCAGCACCGTCTCTGGAGTGCCGCCTCCCCACCTCCTGCTGTCTCTATCCAGCCACCAACAGGGGCTGCTGAACTCAGCTTGAGCTGGGACCAAGCAGTCCTGGCTCATGCTGGTCCGGGATACTGTGCCTCTGCATTTTAAAGGTAGTAAGAGCCTGGCACCTCTTGTTACATTTAAAATGCAGAGCCATAAAGCAGATGGCTCCAGGAGCTGGCACGAGCCAGGACTGGCTGGTCCCAGCTTAAACCAGCTCCTGGAGCAACCCCCGCTGTAGCTTTGCAGAGCTGACCTTATCAACTAATCGTATAGCTATATGATTAACTAGGTAACCTCAATTTAACATCCTTCTAATAGGGTGAATTGACAATCAATCCAGTGGGGATCGAGTTAGCAGACCTAGTGAAGACCCACTAAATTGACTGCCAATCACTTGCTGGTAGACTCCAGTACTCCACCAGAATGAGATAAGTAAGGGGAGCCAATGGGACACTTTCTTTTGTCGATCCAGCATGGTGTGATGCACACAGTAAGCAGATCTAAACAACACTGATTTATGAGTTACGCTACTAACCTAACTCAATTTGCATCGCTTAGGTCACCTTGTTCCTGTAGTGTAGACCTGTCCTGAGTTTCCCCAATTATTAGAGGAGGAGGATCATCCTTAGCTACCTGCATGACATCTTTGCAAGGTCACATATGAAAAGCCCAAAGTACTGTTATAACACACATAGAAGGACTTAAACATATTCTTTATTTTGCAGCTTGGCATTGGCAGATAGTGCTGAATTTATCAAAACACATCAACGGGTGTCTCCTAGAATAGAAATGTTGTAATGGGATGACACGATGGAGCTTGTTTGTTCTGTACATTTTGTAAACTAGATGGTTCTGCCCTGTCAAAGCACAACCTTTGTTGCACCAATGTTTAATTAAAAACAATTAAGCAAGAACATCCAAACCTCCCAGCTTGTTCTGAGAGCTCAGAAAGCAACACTGAGGTTAACCACGACAGCTGTGCAACCACAGACATGCATTTTAGCTTGTTAAGAAGGACACCCCATTAGTTGCTCTCGCTCAACCAGCAGCTTTCAGCTTGACACAGAACGAATTCTATGCCCTGTGTTATGCAGGAGGTCAGACAAGTTTATCATAATTGTCCCTTCTGGCCTTAATCTCACATTTTTTGAGTTTGAATATGACAAAATTTATGCCCACTATTTCACAACTGGAGAGCACAAATCCTGCTCCATTCAAAAGTTACTTTGGCTATGTCTAGACTGGAAGAGATCTTCTGAATAAACTTCTTCCGAAAGAGAGTGTTCACACCGCCAAAGCACATCGAAAAAGCGATCTGCTTTTTTGAAAGATAGCGTCCAGACTGAATAGATGCTATCTCACATATAAGCTGTGATTACTATGGGCGGAATGGCAACCAGGGCACCTGTGCTTTTTCCTCTTTCCTCTTCTTGCGAAAGAACTCCCTCCTCCCCATCCACACACACCTTTTTCCAAAAGAGCTCTTTCGGAAAAAGGCTTCTTCCTCGTAGAAAAAGATTTATCAATGTTGGAAAAACCCCTCTGTTCTTTCGATTTTCTTTCAAAATAACACAATTTTGAAGATAATTCGAAGAAAATAAGTAAAGATTTTTTTCCAGAAAAATGGCCGTTTTTTCAGAAAAAAAAACTCTGTAGTGCAGACATACCCTTTGTGTCCCAGTGATGGACACAGGAAGTCTCAACTAAGGATGTAAGTGACTAGTTGAATAGTTGACTGCCTGATAATAAGCCTAAGCTCATCAAATAGTCAAGTCACTACTCAACTACTCACTTCCCCCCTACCACTCCTTGCTGTCTCAGATGCAGCAAGTGGGAGAGGAGCAGGAGTCAGTGCTGGGGGGAGCCATCTTAAAAGTCATTTCCCCCCAGCACCATGACTGCATGGGGGAGAGAGGGGAGGCAGAGTTGCAGCAGGGGGTGGGAGGGAGGTTAGGGGATCCCAGACAGCTGCAGTTCTACTTTTTAAAAACATACTACATTTAAGAATCAGGTTGCTCTTACTACAGATGTTAAATATCAGTTAATTCAGTAGTCAATTAACCTCATTAATTTTTATCGGTTACTTGACTATTCTATAGTCCCCGGGGATGGGGCCAGCAGCCCGTGTGCTCTGGCCCCACTCCCAAGAAGGCCCCTGCAACTCCGCACTGCTGCCTCTTTATCAGAGGCAGCAGCACAGGGTCCCAGGCCGGATCCGGCACAAGCCGTAACTGAGTCGGGCTGCCTGCCTGGCTCCAAATACACTTTAAATGCAGAGCTGCAGCAGGGGTAGGTCCCAGACCCGGCACAAGCCTGGACTGAGCCAGGCTGCTGGCCAGCATGCTAAAAAATTTACTGGGGGCATGCATCCATTCTGTAGCATTAACCCATAAGCGTTTGCTTATCAGTTAATTGACTACACTATTACATCCCTAGCTCTTACTACATTTAAAAAGCAGAGCTGCAGCTGTCCCAGAGCCAGCTCGAGATGGAACTGCTCAATCCCAGCTCGCATCGCCCCCCCCAGAGCCAACCCCCTTATTGAGGAAAGAAATTTCACTGATTACTTGATTAACGTATTAACCGCTATTTAACATCCCTAGTCCCAACCAGAGATTTGCATGAAACCTGTAGGAAACTTCAAGTATAGTCTTTTGCATATCATTGCCAGCATATTCTTCTGGTTCCCAGTTATTTCAGAGAAGTTGTTATTCAGAGGATAGAAATAACAATGCTTTGGGGGAGCACTTAGTTCTTATTCATTTTGGTTTACATTCCTAAATTGTGGAAAGCTCTAGAACTCTCCCACACATCCTTTTCTTATCTTCCATAATCTGATATTTGGAATAACTTGAACTGAAGGAAGTGGAAAATAACTCAACAATGGTTTCTTTGTCACTAGATGAATTTGCTGCAGCACACTCATTTGTGTTGACATATGCAACCAAATTTTCTGCATGCTTTGCAAACACCACCAATGCATTATTCACTTATGTAAGTCTCTCGATAATATTTGTCCTACAGTGTTTAATGGTAACTAGTTCCATTTGTGCAAAAAGTTTCCCATATGCCTGGACTCACTGGGAGATTCCTTTTTTTTTTTCCAAACTGTAACTAAAATTTAGACTAAAAGGTGATCATTTAAACACACTGTGCTCTGAAATAGTTACAACAATCCCAAATAAGGATTTTATACCAGGCCAAAATGTAAGGTAGGGTTACTAGTGCAAAGTAAGGTGAAAAGAAAACAAAACAGTGTTCACAAAAACAGTGTTCACAAGAGAAAAGTAGCGTAAGACCCAAAGTAATAACATCTGTTCAATGCATTTCATCTCTCCTCTATCTTCCAGGGAACTCCCCTGGTCTGGCAAATTCCCTCATTCGGGATCAGTGAGGTCCCAATGGTGCAGGACCAAGGAAATCCAACCTGTAGTTTTCCTTCTTCCTTTATTAAATCAACTAGAGTTTTCTGGCATAAGAGACTGCATATGAAATTTTAAATGCATTATTTCCATATGAAATCAACTCTGAAATTTGCTTTCCATAACAAACAGTTGTGCTATTCTAATGCTCATGGGATATGAATAAAAAGGGCACACAAAGACTACTAGAGTTCATGTAAGAATTCAAACAAATACCGTTGAGAAATGGTTTGCAGTATTCGTCTAGCTGTAATATTATAGCATACATCAAAAAACATCTTTGAATGGCAGCCAAGAAGATACTGTAACATGTTTCTAGTTGCAGAAAGTGTCTCTCAAAGTAACTTATAATTACCCCAAAAATGTTATTTATTCACACACACATTGCATAGCTAAATGTTAGACTGCCAAGATACTGCCACTGTTAATAGGATGGCACTTCCCCACAATCATTGCTACATAGAGAATCACATTTTTCATAAAATATTTGAGGAGTCCTTTATTACTCATTATTTACACAGGAACGACTTTAAAAGAACATCAAGTATTAAAAGAAAGAAAAACTTAAGAGAAGAAATTAGTACAGTTAGGAAACATCCTCATACACATGCACGTTGGGGAAGGGAGAGCAACCCAATTTCCCAGTGCCGTTTCACCCTTTACTTTGAATACTTTTATACTATACATCTCAGTCTTGCATACTGCATAGGAAGGTCTCCTAGAACTGTGTGTATGTTTCCTTGTATACACTAACATCTCCCAAACCCAGACTAAGAAATGACTTCTTCTGAAAAGGGGAGAGGAATGTGAAGGATTTCTTAAAGATAAAAGCTTTAAATTGAAATAGTGATCAAAATGTTCCTCTGCTTAATCTCCTGCTCTGACTCTGTGGCTATGTCTACATAGGAGTGTTTTTTCAGAATGACTGACATTATTCCAAGATAACGTAGTGTGTGTCCACACTACAACTAGTTATTTTGACATGTCAAAATAATGTCCAACCAGAGGACTTCTTACTCTTACTCCTGTAACCCTCATTTTACGAGGAGTAAGGAAAGTTGGGGGAAAAAGTGCTCTCTCTTGAAATAACTGTGGTATAAAGAGCACCAAATGTTGAAATAAGCTATTTCGACTTAAGCTACACAATTAGTCTACCTCAAGTTGCGTAGCGTATTTCAAGCTTAGCCCTGCTGTGTAGATGAGCCCTGCCTGAGCTGCTCTCTCAACCACTTCCTTTCGGATGCATTATTTTCGGCTTCTTAGGCCAGGTTCATCTTCAGAGTTAATATATGCCAAGACCCCACTTTTAAAACACAGCCATTCTAGATGCTTTCCAGTTAGGACTACCTGCGCTCCCCTATCTCCCATGCTGTATCAGTTTGTCCCCAATGTAGGCTCTTAAACATTTGAGGCAAAGACTTGTTATTTGTTTGGCAACACTCCTCACTATAGAATTCCACACTTATAGTGCTTTATAAATAAAGGTAAGGGATGCCAATTTTCGTTATCCAGTTTTGATAATAATCATGAAATTTGAACAATACTTTGTATTTCATTTGCTCATTTCATCCAAGGAGTTCAAAGTATTTTACAAATATTAATAATGCATTAACACTCGCAGCATATGAACGGCAGAAACACACTAGCTGCTCTAACAGTACACTGCCAATACTTAAAGCAGTATTTTTAGCACCACAAGAGTTAGTGTATTTTGGGTGAGGAGGAAGAGGAAGCAGTCAGAAATATTAGTATTACTAATACTGAAAATCTAACCTTCTTACAACAGTGGGAGATCAATGCAAGTAAAAATAACATGATTTGGCCTTAAATCAAATACAAAGAGAGCTGGAAAATGGTAGCTAAGGAAAACTTTCGAACTATTAAAGAGTGAAAAATTTAATTGTTCATTGCTGTTACAGATGTCAGGGTGGTGGAGAGTAGCTTCATCGCTAGCACAGCTGCTGAAACCAGGTTTTTATTTTACATTCAGCCTACTGCTGTGGTTTCCTCCAATGCCTTTACTCAACCCTCCTCCACTTTCAGTAAATAAACTTGTCACGGAAAAGTAAGTTTTGCTCTTACCTATTTTCCTGATTGTTCTGCTATTAGAAAACCTGCCCTACTATACACACAGTCATGTCAAGAGATTGTGGCTGTTGGCAGACTTCTTGTGCACTCCAAAGTAGACTATTGTTACATTTCTGCCTAAGCAAGCTAGTACTCACCTGCTAAGAGCAAATGCCAGAAAAAAAATGAGAGAGCCACCTTTTGTGCCGTGCAAAATCATGTGTATTTCCTTCAGAATGATGCAAGAGAAGGAGGAAAAACCAGCTAAAGCATGTGCCTTTGTCTGATGCACAATGTGTTTCTATACCATTAAATATTTCCTTCCCTGCTAATGCACAAAATCATATTACTGTGAAGGAAATCAGCTGAAATCAGAAAATAAAACAAGAAACAGTCTCACAAATGCAAATGAATCATTGCAGTCATTTTAACTCTGAATAAATATTCAAATGTAGGAAATCTCCCCGGCTTGTTAAAGATCTTTACAACTTCTATGTGGTCCTTCTTATACTTGCCAGAAAGTTAGATGAAAATGGGTGGGATGCAAAAGCAGTTTCGGTATTATTTATTTCCCTTGTTCCAGAAAAGAACAATATTTAGTTTAGTTTATTTTTTCCTCTCACAAAATAGAGTTATAATCAGAATTTTTGCTTTTGAAATCTTCCCATTTTTCTAGTTGTCCTTGCCCCTGGCCTCCTTCCAACTTGCCACTAAAAGGGAAGGCAGAGGGGGAGGGAAAGGAGACAAAGGGACAAAAAAGTAAAAAAGATACACTGAGAAAAAACTAAGACAAAATGTCCCATTTCAACTAAAACATGTCAAAAAAGACAAACTGTAATAACCTCCAATTTAAATAAAATGTCATTTGCAAAATTTCAACCAGCTCTAACATAGTAACAGGATGAAATCTGTTGTTTTGAACAGCCAACTGACTTCAGAGTGAACAGTATTAGACACTGTGATGTAGGGATGTAAGTGAGTAGTCAACCAGTCGACTACTTGCATTTCCCTCCCTCCCTCCCTCTGCAGCCTCCGTATCAGAGGAAGCAAGGTGGGATAGCAGGAGCCAGTGCTGGGAGAGCCGGCTTAAAAACAGTTTCCCTCCCAGCACTGTCTCTGAGGTGCAGCCTGCCTTCCTCTCCTCCTTCCCTCCCCCCCCCCCCCCCCCCAGCCCCAGGCGCACTGCTGCCTCTATTAGCAGGCAGCAGCACGGGATGGGGGGGGGGGGGGGCTAGGAGAAGGTACCACAAAGCAGCCTCTAACCATGGTGGGCCCAGACCTGCTGTGAGCAGAGGCTGTTCCAGCAGCAGCCTCTGTCCATGGGGGGTCCCAATGGGAAGCTGGGACCTTCCCCCTCCCCTGCCCCCCCCCCCCCCCCCGACAGGGGCTGCTGCCTGAGGAGGTTGTGAAGGCTAGGACTATAACAGGGTTTAAAAGAGAACTAGATAAATTCATGAAGGTTAAGTCCATTAATGGCTATTAGCCAGTATGGGTCAGGAATGGTGTCCCTAGCTTCTGTTTGTCAGAGGGTGGAGATGGATGTCAGGAGAGAGATCACTTGATCAGTACCGGTTCTGTTCAGTTCATTCCCTCTGGGACACCTGGCATTGGCCACTGTCAGCAGACAGGATAATGAGCTGGATGGACCTTTGGTCTGACCCAGTCTGGCCGTTCTTATTTCCCACCCAACTTCACTAAAGAAAAAACAGAAAGAAAAAAAAATCATGGTGATTTCCTACTCTTCTTTGCTTTAATTCCTAGACTTTTAGTTTTGACTCATCCACACCCTTCCAAAACAGATTTCATGTCATAGAAATTCATGTCATAGAAAGTTTTTACCATACCTCTAGAGTCCTTTAAACAGGCTGATCTCCCTACAATTGTTAAATTTACCCTGTCAACACCTATTTACATAATACAAATATGAGAGACAAGTTGTAATTATACCTTTGTCATACCGAGACCAACTGGGGATATCTGGTATGAAAATACAGTGAAAGAGAGATGGAGAAGAGCAAAAGATTAAAGACCTAATAAAAAGAGTGTTAAGTCAGATACTGCATTTTACACCTTTTATTCCTGTAAAGCAATAGATCTAGACTTCCCAGAGAATGACAGAAGAACACAGTGTGCTTCAAAGAGTTATATGAACTTTCTCCTAACAATAACTTCTCCTAACAATAACTACATTATTATTACTGTCCTAAGATTTCTCAATTGTGGTTTGTTTAAATGCACAGTACCGGTACTTAAAAGAAGAATGGGTCACTAACACCTACAACATATATAAGGAGATGCTTTCTGAAATCCTGTTTGTGTAGATCAGTAGGTACTTAAACCCAAAGGCTGTAGAAGTGGAGGAAGCTGGAGAGAAATCACAGACAGACGTTTCAATTCAAGCACGCTGCCAAGGACTCTGGAATGCTACAGTTCACTATTTTGGTGTTATTTACATTCCTCGACATCTACCACAATCAGTTTAAAAAAGGAAAATGAAAAGAGACAGACGAGTACTTTTATACAGTGTTTTATTGTTAAAAAGGGGGGGGGGGAAGGAGGAGGGAATAGTCTTCCTAATTCTGACTCCTAACCTTGAACTTTGTTTAATTTTGCCTCTTTGTGGTCTGTGGATTGGAGCCAGGAAGACAATGAGTTAATAAGAGAATCAAGATTAGAATTTAACTGTCCCTGCCCCTAGTCAACTAAACAGACCACAAAGCTACTTACCTGACACAACTGGAGATCATACTTCACTTTACTCTGCTGTGAGTCAAAAACCCAAGACCCAAGCATGCCTCGTTCTTGGATCTGGCTGTGTCGTGCTTTGTACATGGCCCAAAGGGACAAGAGTAGAGGGCTGGGAGCTGCCTGTGTGCTCCCTGATCCTGGGTCATGCCAAGTGCTGGCATGGAACAACTGGCATTCACATTTGGAACAGTTGCCCAGTACACAGCTGCATCCACTAAAGAGCACCGTGCGTTCCGACCACGCTCCTTTCTACCTTCAGCCTGCCCTGATATGCTCCCTGTGCCAGGCAGATGGGGAGAAAAGTGGCAAGAGGTGATGCAGGTCTTGCCATACTAGCTTTGTGCCACTCAGGCAGAATTTGCAGGAAGCACAAAGTAGCCAATTGGAGGGGAGGAGGAGAAGGGGATTTGAGTCAAGCACCCGGTTCATAATCTACTAAGCTCATATTCTTAAAGTAGCAGCCATGGCTTTAATGTATATAACTACAGGTGTCCCTCCTTAGTTCATTTTGTAAGAGTGGCACACTTCCTTTGCTACAGGAAACCTGCTAGACAATAATGTTATTTATGGACAGACTGCTATGAAACTAGGCAAAGCTTCACACTTTTATTTATCATTCTTCAAATAGCTTTCATTTTTGTTCCACATGCCCTGGAAGAAGTAGCCAGTGAAGAAAACCAATTTCCCCAAGAGATTGGTTTAAAAAAATAGCAAGCCATGGAAAGAGCACAGGTTAGCAAGTACAGATTGAACCTCTCTAAGTCCGGCAAAGTTTGTGGTCCAACATGATTTTAGTTAGTAAGATGTCCACTTATCATAGGTGTGGGCAAGTCTCCTGCAGTCCCATAAAGTTTGTTTACAGCCACCAGTCCTGGCTCTCGGTGTTCTGTGCTGTTACTGAGCTTTAATTTACCCCTAAATGTCTTCTAAGAGCCAAGTAAGCGGTGCAAGGGCTGGTAATGCTGCTACACAATATTGACATTCTGTGGTTCAGCAAATTCTCTGGTTCAGCACCAGTCAGGTCCCGAGGGGCTGGACTAGAGAGGTTCAACCTGTATGTGAACATTATTACTGCCTCTGAAGGGATGTACAAGAGAAACAAGTAAAATGGGTTGATCATTTCAGTCTACTGAGCAGTTGTTCATACACAAAGTCACCAATCACAGCTACTATTACTAACAGATCCAGCAGAAACCAAGCAATGGATGGGCATGGAGAGGACTCTGAGAAATGTTCTCTCTCCCCCCAAGTCAGAATTCTGTAAAGAAAGCAAGAAACTGCATTAACTTTTCTACGCTTCACCTGATTCAGAGAAGATTTAAGTTTCCAGTTTCTGGGCAACATTCACCAGCTCAATTGTTTTTAAAAGAAACTTGATACAAAGCACATTAACTTACATTGCTAATTAACTTGGGAACTACTGAGTATAATGTACTGCATCCAAGTAGTCTAGGTCACATGAGATGTATTTTTAATAGCGGCATCTTCATATTTAAATGCCAACTATCTGACAACCCCCTTTCTATACTCAGAGGGAGCATCTCAGACAAAGTGAATCTGAAATGCAAGAAGTTCTACAAAGTTCTCATAGAGCTCAAGGACTTTTGGAAGGAAAGTAGCAAGTTTATAATGAACCTTAGTGCATTTTATTTTATTCTATTTTATTTCCCCTTTGGTGTTTCCCCATAATCTTCTTTTTCTCTTCTGTTCCCTTGGGAAAATACTTCCACAGTTATCAGAAATGGGCAGAACCTGTACCTCTAAACAGATGGATGAAATAATAAAATCTCTCCAAAAAAGAAAGGCCCACACAAAACTAGTTAAACATTAGGGCTGTAACACAAACAAAAACCCCACAGCAAACACTACCAGCTAAAAACACATGAGCAAACTTTACTTTGATTAATTTCCTGACTTTTGAACCATTATATACTTGTGCGGGGGGAGGGAGGTAAGACAACTTATTTTCCTGCTGACAGTCTTATCGCACAGTTTATGCAGATAGGTGAAAAAGAGCCAACACTTCAACAGCAAGGTTTGCGCTGATATTACACACATTCCTTAGCAGGAATAGGCACAAACCACTGAGTCAGAAAACTGCATTCAGGCTGTCGCCCATTGTGATAACTATGAGTAAGTTCCCTGCATGAATTAGTAAATGAGCACCTTGAATCAAGCATAGAGCAACACACAGCTCTCTGCACTCTTCACCACCATTCCACTCCTACCAAACTGACAAAAATCAACTCATGGATGAAGAACAGCTGGTTGAAGCTGAACCAGAGCAAGCAGTGAGTAATGCTAATGGGCAGCAGAAAAACTCTGCAGCATTTGCATCCCCAATACAGTCTACTTTGGTTAAAATAATGCATCCAATGAGTCAATTCAGTCTGCAGTTTAGGAGCAGGGTGCAGAGTGGTTGCAAATGCTAAGCTGTCACATAGCAACTGTTTGTAAAGCTTCCTATCATCTCCAGTTGCCTAGGGACTGCATCCTGTGCTAGACAGATGATGACCTAGCCTTGCACACTCATGCCTTTGTCATCTCTCAAGTAGACTAGAGCAATGCAATATGCCTAAAGTTAAACTATCAGCGCTTAAGTCCAACTGGTAAAGAAGGCATCAACACATCTCGTCACGAACATGCGCTACTGGAACCACATCAAGTCAATCTCCATTCCCTACATTGGCTTCCCACAGAAGTTCAAGGTCTTGGGCCTTATCTTCAAAGTTACACTCCATGTCCTAGGCTCCAAGGTGTCAAAAACTTTGACTAAAGCTCCAGGATGGAAACCACGATCAACATGTACACTCCTCAAGCACAAATTAACTTTCTACAACAGAGCAGTCTCAGAGGCCAGTCCAAGATTGTGGAATGAATTGCCCAGTGATACCATGACAAAATTCATCACCTTCCATGCCCCGGTACACTTCTTCATCATGTCTTCCCTAAAATACACACACAGGCACACACCCCACCATTTCCAAAACAAGACAAACTTCTGCCCATGAAGACAGAATAAACTCCACTTGACAGATGTTAAGCACATCACTAAATGCACTACTAGAAAGCTCCATGATACTACAGCGATAGGCACAGTAGAAGAACAGTAGCTGGAACAACAGAGTTGAGAGCTGAATTGACAGCATCCCCATATAATCCAAACATATGATTAATGACATGTTTAATGACAAGTCTCAGGCATACCTGGATTCCTCTGACCCAGAGGAACAACATAAGAACGGCCGTACTGAGTCAGACCAAAGGTCCATCTAGCCCAGTATCCTGTCTACCGACAGTGGTCAGCACCAGGTACCCCAGAGAGGGTTGACCGAAGACAATGATCAAGCGATTTGTCTCCTGCCATCCCTCTCCAGCCTCTGACAAACAGAGGCCAAGGACACCATTTTATCCCCTGGCTAATAGCCTTTTATGGACCTAACCTCCATGAATTTATCCAGCTTCTCTTTAAACTCTATTATAGTCCTAGCCTTCACAGCCTCCTCTGGCAAGGAGTTCCACAGGTTGACTACATGCTGTGTGAAGAAGAACTTCCTTGTATTAGTTTTAAACCTGCTACCCATTAATTTCATTTGGTGTCTTCTAGTTCTTCTATTATGGGAACTAATAAATAACTTTTCTTTATCAGCCCTCTCCACACCACTCATGATTTTATAGACCTCTATCATATCCCCCCTCAGTCTCCTCTTTTCTAAACTGAAAAGTCCCAGTCTCTTTAGCCTCTCCTCATATGGGACCCGTTCCAAACCCCTAATCATTTTAGTTGCCCTTTTCTGAACCCTTTCCAAGGCCAAAATATCTTTTTTGAGGTGAGGAGACCACATCTGTACACAGTATTCAAGATGTGGGCGTACCATAGTTTTATACAGGGGCAGTAAGATGTTCTGGGTCTTATTTTCTATCCCTTTCCTAATAATTCCTAGCATCCTATTTGCCTTTTTGACCGCCGCTGCACACTGTGTGGAAGTTTTCAGAGAACTGTCCACGATAACTCCAAGATCTCTTTCCTGATTTGTCGTAGCCAAATTAGCCCCCATCATACTGTACGTATAGTTGGGGTTATTTTTCCCGATGTGCATTACTTTACACTTATCCACATTAAATTTCATTTGCCATTTTGTTGCCCAATCACTCAGTTTGGTGAGATCTTCTTGGAGTCCCTCACAGTCTGCTTCTGTCTTGACTATCCTAAACAGTTTGGTATCATCTGCAAACTTTACTACCTCACTGCTTACCCCTTTCTCCAGATCATTTATGAATAAGTTGTGATAACAAATCACAACAGGGCCCGTTCACATCATTTCCAGGTAGGTAAGTGGAGTATCATAGAATTGTAGTACTGGAAAGGACCTCAAAAGGTCATCCAATCCAGTTCAGTCCCCTGCACCCATGACAAGACTAAGTATTACCTAGACCATCCTTGTCAGGTGTTTTTCTAACCTGCTCTTAAAAATCTTCAACAATGGAGTTTCCACAACCTCCCTAGGCAATTTATTTCCATTCTTAATGTCCAACCTAAGCCTCTCATGCTGCAATTTAAGCCCATTGTAAGTGAGTGTTTTTAAATGACACCAAAAAAGGGAAGGGGGATCCAAGAACATTAAAGATCTACAAATATTTTTTTTTATTAGCACCAGAAATTGTCAATAGTTATGGCCAAGCTTTCTGTTCCCATCATTGTGCAGTATGTGGAGTGGCAGTTATTATTTCTGTTACCATAACACCCAGGAGCCCCAGCACAATGGTTGCTTCCTGTACTGCAAGCAAGAGATAAACAAAGAGTTTGTAAAGCACTTTGGGATCCCCTTCGAGATGAAGAGTACCATGTTATCTCTATGAGTATGAACTATCTCCTTGTTATCCTCCAAGCTAAGCCGGAATGTTTACAACTGCAGGATACAAATTTTTTTAAAAAATCTACATATAGGCTACACAATGAATGCTTATGGTAATTTCTGATCCCTTTTGTTCTAAGTACTAGAAGTCCTTCAATTCAGCCTTTCATGGAATTTTATGGGGATCTCCAGACTTACTATAAGGTAAGTCTCTAATGAGGTACAGCTGAAAGCCACTTTAGATTGTCTGAATTACTGGATAGTGGGTTTTTTACAGTGTTTCAGCTTAGTCAAAAAAACAAAATAAAACAAAACCAAGACTTCCACAATGCAGAATCATGACAGATGAATTAATAGTTTTAGGGTAAGAATAATTCTCCAAAAACTCTCAATTCCCCTCTTGCCCACAAAAGCACTTCCCCCTTTGCCCATCCCCATCCAAATATTAGTTATCCCAAACACAAATATGTATTTCATGCGGTCTCAGTATCCCAGAGGCAATTCAAAAGCAAAGGCCATAGTGAGCAGTCCTTCCACTTCATTAAGCCTATATTTTCTGCACACATGCACACAGCCAAACACAAACACACACATGCACACAACCAATTCTGTTTTCCTTAATAGTAAACCACAAAGTTTACTCTGATGTTGAGAAAACAGGCAAATGCTCGGAAATACAGGGTAAAGCTGAATACTATGGTACATATGACACTTTCATCAACAGAACTGGATTCACTTTCAGAGCAGCACTTCAGATACCAAGATGCATCCCAAACATGGTCCATTTCCCTTATTCATGGTTTAGAATTAGCATGCAAACCAATTAGACCATCATCAGACAAAATGACCCCTCTGATAAGGCTCACAGCAACATTCTACCGCCCTCTCAAAAAAGACTGCCCATGCTCCCGGTTCTATTGGACATCCCTAAATTCACAAGAGTAATGGCAATAATAAGATGAACCCAGCCAGCACACATGCCATCACGTGTATGATAGTCCATAAAGGAGTAAAGGTGGAGTCAGTATTTTTATTTAAAAGACAGATCATCATTTAGAACAGCTCTGGTATAGTATAATACTTATTAGTAAGGGATTTACTAATTATAACACTGAATTTCATAAAGCAGCTAAAGTACAGAATGCAGAGCCACACTGAATAAAAGAGACGTTTACCCTCCTGATTAATTTTGCCAAAAGCATTGGATTTAAGAACTTAGATGAGGTTGTAAAGCGTGCAACAGGTTTTACAAATGCTTACTGTTTTGAACAGCAATAGGCCAGGTTGATAAAAGCATGGCATTTGAATGGTTAACCAGTAAGCATCACCACCATGTGCAGAGGGTTGCTCCTGCCCTGTGAAGCCCACCGCACTCCCCACCACACCAGTTTAATTGGTTAATGGGTTAAACATAGCTACTTAACCAATTAAACGTTAACAGAGATTTTACATCCCTAATCACTACATGCAGAATTCTGATGTGAGCACACTAAGAACTCTATGGTAGCCCTGGTATAAGACTAAATACCACAATCTGTACTCTAAAAGGGCCACAATATATCAACCCTATAAAGAATGGGTCATATCAACAATCCCCTCCTTCTCTAGATATAAAGGGTCATCTTTTTTCTCTCTCCCTCAAAGACAAAGTAATAACATGATTAAGTACTTTAAGAGAAAAGTCTCTAATTCCCACCAATATTGGATAAACGTTGAGTGGAATTTGGCACTGCAACAAGCTCCTCTCTATATAAAAGTACTCATGTTGCAAACTTTACATATCCTCTGTAAGAGGGGTGTAGAAAGCAAACATACATTTGGGAAAACTTCAAGCCAAAAATTGCTGCTCTGAGGCTGATGCAGTTTAACATTCTCCACAAACCTGACTGGCCACCAAGTCAAGGCCCAGGAGCCAGGCTAATGAAGATCAGAAGCTGTCAGGAGCTACAGGCATATGTTTTGGCAAGCCGCACCAAACATTTAGAATTTTTCTTATTCTATTATTATGTTATAGAAATAAATTTGCAAATGCTTGAAAGTTTAAACGTGAATTGATGCCAGCTAAACATTTCTCAGCAGATGTGTTTAATTTAAACGAACCCATAAGAACATCTGAAGTGGATCTCTCTGGCTGCCTTGGTCCTGCAATTCCTACTTATGTGAGTAATCCCCCATCATTCATGCAGTTCCATGCAAACCAACGGGATAAGTCATGCAAGGCATAAACAGGTGAGAAAGAGTTGCAAGATAACTCACTATGTCTGCTATTGCCAAGAGTTATTCTCCCACATTAGAAGGGCAGGAACATTTATTTGGGAAGGAATTTATTATTAACGTGATAACGACAGCAGCACAGAAAAGTTATTTTTGGAATGGAAGGCGAGCTAGCTAATTTTGGAAAAAGTGAGATGGTGTGGAAAAGAGGAATTACTGATGTTTATAGAAGGCAGAAAACCAAAGAAAATATAAATGCAGAAATAGGGATCTCAGACTGCCTTAAAGGAGAAAAATTAACATACACCATTTCTAAAGGACGGGATTATTCTATGAATTAAAATTATACAAGACAAAGTACCAACCTAATCTTAAACTCTGACATCTGCCAATGCATCTGCGTACAAGCTGTCAAGTTATGCAGGGCCCATGGTTCTGGCAGACCTCTCCAACCACAAGAGTGATTCCACAGTAGCACAGTCCCCTTAATAGCACCCAGGCATAGAAGATGTGGCTCCAGATATTCTGTGCTATTGGACAGGGAACTGTTGCAACACACAATTAACTAGAACTGTTTCTGGGACTACTCTGGAATGGTGCCCAGCAAAAAGTAATCACCTGCCGTGCCTCCAGAATCAACATGCTAAGATCACAAGGCCCCCCCATCTCAAAGATCTCTGGAACTGTCCCCAGGTCAGCTTCATTGCAGCTTAGAATTGGAACTGTTAAGTTGCCCTTTAGAAATTTGTATTACTTCAGTTTAACTCCCTTTAATCTTGCCAATATTTTGCTGGAAGTTACTCACTCTCCAGCATCCAGTCTCTCTTTTTTTTTTTAGATAGAGAGATAGAGAGAGAGAGAGAGAGAGAGAGAGAGAGAGAGATCAACCTTTGAAGACCACAGCAATGGTACTCTGGGACTCATGATTTTGTTAAATTCTTTTAGATAGCTATTTAAATCTTTTGAACTATCTTGCTAGAGAAGTTAGGAAAAAAGCAATACCTTTTGAAAATTGAATTTGCTCACTAGTATATAATACCCGTTATTGCACTTACTACCCTTTGTCCTGTATCATCAAGTTGTGCAATTAATTAGACTAAGCTTTTTGGGTTTATTCATTCTAGGGGGAAAAGGATGTAATTTGTGGTTTTTTATACCAGGTGTTTGCTAAGAAATGGTAACATTAATATGGACAAAACTGTAGTTTTAACATGTGATGATAAATCAAAGAAACAAGCTAGTGTTAAATTCAACCTAATACATAGAAAATAAATGCCTGACTATGCTACACATTTTGTCATGTACAAATGTTAACATGGTAAAGGATGTATTTTTCCAGTTAAGACAACACTTTTGAGTCTGAGATTCATTTGCTGAGAACAATTCAACTATTATACACTTCTGAACAAATATATGGAAACACTAAGAGGCTGCAACTTAACTGGATTTATAGTTGCAACACTATGAATTAGAAAATGTAGTTGCAATTTTATTGTGTAGTCAAAGCAAAAGTCACACTCTTAAAAAGAAGTAAATAGATATAACGTGCTGCAGCAGGGGGGGAGGAGGGGAAGATGTGTTCTATGAATTAAATGTAGCAACAGGTTGATTATGTAAATATTTGTTCTGGAATGTTGTCAGAATACTTCCTTATCACTAGCCAAAGGAACACTTTAAAGTGAGGGTTACTGCCTTCCAAAGCCACATAAAGGTCAACTCACGGGAAAAAAAGACAGCTTATAAAGAGTCCTTTTCTTACCTATCTCAAGGTTTTTGCTATCATCTGCAATGATCAGGAAGACTGGCTCTGAGTGATGACATGAGAAACATTAAGTGGCAGACTATTCAGGAAGTATAGGGCATAGCTATAATTTTTCTGCCCACATCATTTTTCCAACAAAAAGTTAGGCATTTGGTTATGCTAGATTCTTTGCAAAGAGTTTCAGCTTTTCATAAAAGACCAACATCCAATATATAATTCTAGATTATAACCATAGATATAGATTATTAAAGGCTGCCCTGGTGCTTCCTCAGAGTTGTGATTTAGGGTCCTCTTCCTATCATTATCTTCTACAGGCTGGGTTCCCCAGCTGGAAGCCAACTCCTTTGAACCATGGCCAGAGAGTCCCATGAGGTATCACAGCATCCTACAAAGAATGGAGACCATGGTGCATCCTGGGAGATGTAGTCCAGCCAAGACATCCTTCCCCCATAGAAAGGAGATTAAGACTGCCAAACTACAACTCCCATGAGGCACTATGACAGGATTTGCAAAACAAAATGTTTTTTTTTTTTTGACAAAAGAGTTGAAATGTTCCATGAAGTTAAAAAAAAAATTCTGATGAGCAAGCACCCAGTCAAATATAGAGAATATGTCTGTTGATGAATAATGACACTTATGGGAGTCCAGCCCAAACTATGTGAAATTCACTACCAAACACTTAGCAGGAGGTACCTCTTAAAAAGCTGTATTCTGGTCAGTAGTAGAAACTGCACTAAAAAGAAGTAAATAAAATACACTGGAAGATGGAAAGGAAGAAGAGTTAGTACTTTGTCCAAAGGCCCATTTAATTTGAAAAGAGTGAAGAAATCAATGAATAGCACAGAAGCACAAGTTTATTGGCCAGGCACTCATGTATTGGGAAGGTTTCCATTTTCTTTGGACAGTTGCATATTTTCTTTTTCCAGAACACAGGTTCTTAATAGATGGTCACTTACTGGAAAAGGATAACAAGCAGGAGGCATAATGGTCTTCTCCTCTTTAATAAGGTGTTCTGAAAACATATTGTCTTTGGTCAACATTTGGTTTTGTTTCACCTGAATGCAAACAGACATTCTGAAGCAGATGACAGGGTCTAGTTTTACTGTAGTTTGTACTTCTCAATCATCTGCTAAAGTACTAGCTTTATAGAGTTGCCCCAACCACCACCATTAATCTGAAGTAACCATACTCACACACCTGAGTAACAAGAAACATTCCCTCTAAACTTTTTTCCATCTATTTGTGGAATAAATTTCGTTATGGTCACCAAGGCATGTGCGAATGCGCACCACCAATAGAAACACATGCTGACAGCTGTGGTCACTGCTAATCAGTTGGGCTACACCTCAATCTCTCCCAAGTAGCTGCCCAAGCGCTCAGCTTATACGGAACACAGATAACAACTTTTCCCTCTACTGTAACGGTAGGGAGTGTCACAGAAGTGGATTGAGACTGCAAAGCTCAGGGGACAAAACATGGTGTACACAGCCTTCCCATGACATGTCACAGCTCCAAGTTCACCCTGCAAATCAGTGATAGATTTAGAGGTCTAAATCCAGGTCCCAGCCACCATAGCTATGTCTACACTCGCGGCTTCTTGCGCGAGAAATATGCGAATGAGACTAAGCGTGGAATATCAGAGACTCATTTGCATACCTAATGAGCCATCATTGTTCAAAAGAGGCTCTTGCGCCAGAAGGAGCTGTCTACACTGCCCTTTGTGGCGCAACAAAAATCCTCTTGCACAATGCCACTATGCTGATTATTTTCAGGAATAACGGCATTGCACAAAAGAGTTTTTGTTGCGCAAGAAGGGGCAGTGTAGACAGCTCCTTCTGGCGCAAGAGCCTCTTCTGAAAAAATGGCGGCTCATTAGGTATGCAAATGAGGCTCAGCAATATTCCACACAGACTCATTTGCATATCTCTCACACAAGAAGCCGCGAGTGTAGATATAGCCCAGGTGTCCATAATACAAGTATCAACTTTAGCAGAGATACCAAGAATTTAATGGGCATGTGAACTAAGAGGGTTAGCATCCCCAAACTCTGGAGTTCTGAGTGCTTGACACCGCTCAGGATCAACTGTTAGCATGCTCTCAATCATAAACATAAAGCAAGGCAGTAAATGACTGGGATTTTTTGAAGTCACTAATGATTTGTGGTGTCCAACTGAAGGCCCCTTAAGAGAGGCCCAACTCTTAGCAAGTGCCTGAAAAAGCAGGCCCCACTCACAGTGTTCCTTGTAAGCTGAGTGTGTGTGCAGTGGTTCAGGAGAGATTCAAATGCCTCCCAGCTGATTGATTAACAGAGTACCTACAGCTAGGTTTTCTATTTCTACTGGTAGTGCACATTGCACATAAAAATTTACTGAGCCATGTGTGAGTCTGCACATGGAAGGAAAAAATCCATGCATGCATGGAAAAGATTAGAGGGAACATGTCTAAATGTACCCTTCAGAATCTTTGTTTACCCTCCCAATGAGGGTGTGAAATGTGGATGTGCTATAATCCCCATGTTATGGGTGGAGAACTGAAGCACAAGGAGTCTATCGGACCTGAGCAAGGTCACAGAGGAAATCGGTGGTAGAACAGAGATTTGATTTCAGGTCTCATGTAGCAGACTAGCACTTGAACCACTGTATCCTCCCCTTCTTCTAACTGTATGTGGTATCCCAACAGACACACAAAACCATTAGTCACATTTGCCTGTATTGGCCAATACCCATCTACATAAAAATGACATGCAGAATATTATAGTGTTGGCAAGCTGAGCATGCACATGCAAAATAATAACCACATCATAAAGCATGAGCTGATAAGATGCTAAAAGATGCATTTGATACATAGGAAGATACTCTAGTTAAGGTTCTTTAAGGGAACACAGCCAGGCTAGCTGATTGGTGAGCCCACAATCTGCCTGACTAGTTTCCTTGGGAAAGTTCATTGTGTAACAGGATATAAGAGGAAGAAGAAAAAGAAAAACTAGAACAGGGGGGGCTAGTCTTGTAGTAAGAGCACTGGCAAAATGCATTCAATTCTGCTCTCTGCCACAGACTTCCTGTGGGACTGTGATCAACTCATTCTCTGTCAGTGCCTCACCTCTATACCTGGGGAAGCAATAGTATCTCCTGCCTCGGAGATGTTGCCAAGCCAACTTCAGTAAAGTTAGTGAGGCTCTCAGATGCTCTTGTGACAGAAGAAATACAAAAACACCCACTCCATTAAATGATTCATTAATCTATTACTTCAAAAAGGATATCTAGAGCCTAACTCACCTTAGCAACCCTAACAAATTGGCTGTGTGTACGAAACAGAAGAAAAAAAAAATCCAGAGAAGGAATGATTTCAAGCTCCATGGGGTTACTAGGTAAACAGAAACCATGCCATTTTTTCTCCCTTAAAAAACTATTACATTACATTACCCATAACTCTCAGCACATAAGACATTCACCGCAACTCAGGACAACTGTCTAAACTTGGTTTATAGTCTACGTGTTTAACATATTTCTACTGCATCACATATCTCCTATTTATTTTAAGTTTCACGGTTGACTGAAGAACTAGGTAGTCTACAGATGCTACTGTTTTACTATCATATTTATAATGTTTTTTATTGAGACAACATCTGGGCATCTCTAAGGTGACATAACTAGAATTAGTACAGTATGCTCCTATAAAATCACTATGAAAATAGCCTGAATACAAGAATGAAAAGATACACAGCGAAGCACTGTAAAGACGCTGCAGTAGAAGCAATTAAAAAGGTCAGAAAAATGGTCTCTACTAATCCCAATTCCTTTGTATGACCTGTGGGGATAACATGGACACAGAAGGTGGATTAATAAACCCTGACAGTTAAAAGGTTAAGAAATAGCAGCATTTCTGTGACCCTTGCTCAGGAATTCCATAGACTATTTAATTATACAAACAAGCATAGATGTGCAGTGTCTTTTAAAAACCTCTGAATAAAAACATGAAGCATGTCTCTAGCAATAACCCGGCCCCCCCTCACCCCCCACACACAGAATAATTTCGGAGGTTCATGTAAACACAAATATTACAATAGCAAGAAATCAATGACAATCTTGCATACATCATCATAGATTGTATTTAGCATCTAGATTACTTTCCCTGAAATAAAGTGGAGCTATTAAATGTAATCTGACAGTATTACTTAAACTGAAATTAAGCATTTCAGGTCACACCACCAGTGATTTCCATTCACAGGACGTTTATTTTACAACCCTAACACTCCTCCCAGGTGCACACAAACCAGGGATAAAAAAGTTTAGGAAGCTGCAATTTGTTAATGTATCAGTACAAATGGCTTTCAAGGCTCACATTCCTCTCCCCCACGCCTAACCGTTCCTCAAAATAAGAGGGATTTAACTACTGAGCTCAAACTACTCTAGAGAACTTGGTAGGTCGCGAAGCACAAACTAGAGCGGAGGGGAAAGTGTTTCGGGCTAGGGCACAATAAAGTATGTTTGCAATTAGCAAAAGCAGAAACAAAGGAAAGAAAAACGAGGAAGAGGGGGAAGAAAATCCGCAGCCCAGCCGAGGTCTGTCCGATCCAGTAGTGACCTGTGAGGGGGACCATGGCTCTGAGCCTCTCAGCAATCGCCCTTATGCAGCTCGTGGAAGACACAAAGTTGCCAAGAGAACAGCCCGGGGCTGGAGGGTTCAGTGCTTGGGGAAAGCCCCCCCCCCCGGGGGGGGGAGCGCGAGGTAAACTTCCATGTGCATTTTCTACAGGCTCCCTCCCCAAATGCCAGAGGCCTGGGGGGGGGGGGGGGCAGGATAGCGGAACAATGAGGGGAGCGGGGGCAGGAGGCCTCTCCCCACCCAGGGGATAGGAAGCAACAGGAGCAGAACTGCAGGAACGACCCTTCACTCCCCCCCACTCCAGCCCCCGAGAGCAGGCAGGCGCTGCCCGTAGCCCGGCCGGAGGGGGGCGCCTCGCCCCCACAGGGGCCCCTGCACCCCCCGCCGCTTCTCCGCAGCGAGCCGGGGGCCCCGACCCCTCAGCGCGGCAGCTGGAAGGGCTCCCCCGTGCACTGCAGCAGGAGGGGCACCCCGACTTCCAGCTCGGCAGTAACTGGAGGGCTCTGCCGAGGGGGGAGCCCTGCAAACCCACCCCCCCGCCCGCACTTCCCTCAAGTTCCTCCAACTCCTGCAAACTCGCTCGCTCACTCACCCCGCGAGCGGGGCTGCTTCGTCTGCAGCGGCAGCAGGGGACGGGGACAATGGCTGGCGGCACGGGACGCTGGTGCAACAGGCGGCGGCTCCCGGCGGCTCCCTCCCTCGGCTGGTCCTAGGAGCAAGTCCTGCACCACGGCGCATGCGCCCCCTCGGAGGGAGGGAGGGAGGGGGTCTGACCTCCCCCCCCCCCCAGGTTCCTCCTCCTCCTGGTGCGGGGGTGAAGCGGGAGGCCGCTCTGATTGCACGGGCTGGGTGCCCAGGAGCTCGCGGCTGCCAATGGGTGCGCGGCCCTGGCCAGGGGAGGAGGGAGCCTGGGCGGCAGCAGTTCACGCGTGGAGGAGGGGGCGTCGCGGGGAGCCTGGATGGGGGCGCGGAAGGGGCTCCAAGTTGGTGCATTTCGCAGGCATGGAGCATTCAAGAGCTGAACAGGGGAGTTCAGCAAAAGGCGTCCAGCCCCTTCATCAGTTTGCATAGCTCAGTGCTGCCTCCCACCTCGGGAGGTGCCCGTTACCCTCCTCGCTTTGCCGGTGGGGAAACTGAGGCACGGTCACTTAACGTGACTTGCCGAAGCTCTCCAGCCCCTCAGTTCTGAGCTTGAGCGAGTAGGTCAGGACGGCACAGACTGTATATCACTGTATTTCTCATAGAGAGCTGGCACAGAAGAATAGGTGGGCTGTGGATGTTACACATTACGATTTACCTACATAGAAGAGTCCTAAATTACCATCCCGCACAGTTGGAGAACTCCTCTGGACTTTAGCTTTTTGGAACATTTCAGAAGCTGTCCCCCATTTTATGTTTTAGATTTCCTCCAGCTTCGCTGAGTCTCATAAAACAAACATTCTCCTCCCTCTTGAACAAATGATTTAAATTCCCAAGGGAGGGGATAATTTTTAAAAGCCCATGCATTTCTAGCTGAAGGGAAGCCTTTTCCTCTGTCAAAAAACATACAGTAGTTGTTTGCTGTTACTCAGTGACACTCAAATCTCAGAATTCTCTTATAAATCTGGGTCCTCTTTGGAATGCAAGTGCTCCAGAAACCTGCTGGACCATCAGAGGTGAGGGGGTGGCATGACTGCACCTTTCCATTCTCCCAAATTGTGGGGAGTACAGATTAGAGTACCCACAGGCTACTCCAGTTATGCTTTCTGAAACAATCCTGTGTAGTGTAAAGGCTTGTCCCTCTGGTCCAGGCTCAACAAGCATGAAGCATACTCTGACTCTCAGTATGCCCCCCTGCTAGCTGGACAGGCAGAGGATGATGTACAGCTGGCTATATTTATGTTATACCTCTTGAGGATTTTCCCTATGTCTGGGATTTCCCAGCAGTGTTAAGCCTTTACACCACTGGAGCTACACAAAGGGCATTCACATCAGGCAGATGACATATCTCATGTTTCACACACTCATATGGCACACACATCTTTCTCAAAAGACAGGTCTGCTTAAAAGCAGGGGGAAGTACAGGTTTACTGCACACAGAAGACCATGCTACCCTTACAATGGGCAATATTCTGAAAATTTTCACTTGTTTTTTACTCCCTTTTGTTTCATAGATGTCAATGGAACTTTTGCCACAGGAAAAATTGGAATGGGGATGGGGGAGGATGGAAATGGATGCACACATTTTGTCCCAATAAGTTTAATTTCTGAAATGGTCATTCTAATTTAGAAGTTCTCAGACTAGGATATGGGATCCACAGGGGCTTTCAGGGGCAGGAGAAAATAGTGTGGAAGTTCTTCAAAGGGTCTGGGGTGAAATCCTGGTCAGAATCTTGACAATGGCTGCAGTAGGACTCAGATTTCACCTCTGTTTCCCTGTACAATTTATGCATTGACTATCAAATTGTGATATTTTTGTGGGGAAATTGCATCTTTTTTCCAGATTGGGAAGGGAGATCGCTGGTCTGCTTTGTTTTGATTCCAGGGAGGTACTTCTAGTGAGTTTTATCACCTATGTTTCACCTTGATGTTTCTCCCTCATGTGTGACCTTTTCCAGTTTATTCAGCTGCTCTCTGAATTCTAATTAGTTATAATACCATGCTTCTTTATTGAAGTTAAAGGAACGTAGGCAGCTTCTTAAAGCCCTGGATTTATTTTTATTTGAAGGAAATAACTTTCACCTAGTAAACTTCAGCATTAGTTGTGAGTTTCAGTTTGTGTTACATTTCTAACATTTCCTCCTCCAGCTATCATAAAGCATCTCCTTCTAGTGTTTCTGTCATGATATACTCTTTTGCAGTGAAATGTGATCCTGTGCAAATAAGTGCGACACACACAAACCCACCACCACACCATTCTATTGCATGAACTATAGAAGTTATCCTTGCAGAGAGAAGGACTCATTTTGTTTGTTGAGTTGCTCACAGATTGGATGCTATGAGTTGAGTGCATATTATAAACCCCTGTTATACAATGGGAAACTATGGCACAGAGGGCCAAATTCAGCCCTGATTTAAACTTTTTGAGCCATGTTTTCCTTGCAGTGTGTGACTTATCAAACTGACAATTTAGCAGCAGAGCTGAGGTTAGCAACACCTATTTCCTGCCTTCTAATCCCTTTAACCACTAAAAATCATTGCCTTACTAGAGCCGGTTTTATCTTAAAGGACTCTGGAGCACTGAACTAAATATAGGCCTGATCGTGTGTCCATTTAAGTAAATGGCAAGAGTCATTTTAACTGACAAGAAAGACTGATTAGTAGAGCCCTGTGTGAATACCAAATTTGTACCCACATCTGCAAAAATGATCTACAGATATCTATGTACACATCCGTGGACACAGATACCCATGGATATATAGCGGATATCGGCAGTTTTGAAGGGTTCTAGATTCAAAATGTATATCTACATCCGTATTCAAGAAAATGAGCTGCGGATATCCACATTCACAAATGCGGTTGCCTGTGAGTATAAAGTGGATATCCATGGATTTGCAGAGCTCTAGTGATCAGATACTTACATAGTCCACAGAAATCATTTCACCACTGGAGTAACACACTCATCTTTGGGTTTGGAACACTTTGGCTGTTTTACAACACAACAACAACATTATGCGACTGTTGAGAACATGATGAGAACTGAAGCTACAAGACATGGTGGACAGGGTATTGGTAGAAATCCTAAAAGTACCCAACCTTTAATTAGATTAAACTATCTAGGTTAATGCCTTTTCTCATGTAAAATTAGTCACATCTTCATTTTATTCCTCACCTAGCTGACAGGAAGTGCAGCAATAAACTGTTGACTTATAGGATAGAGTGCCACCTAGTGAAACCCCATTTTTTGCAGCACCTCTGTGTCTCATGGAAGTGTTCCATTAAAGCACTGACCCAGCCCAGCCCATACGGACAAACACAGTAACAAGATAGCGTGGTAACAGCTGAATAAACCTTTCCATATAACATATGGGAAAATATTCCTTTGACAGAAGTCTAAGTGGGGAAAAATATGTTTCTGCATAGGCAGTTAGGTATACAGCTGACAGACCCATACATCACTAGTCTCTCTCACATAGCCCCACCTGCATTGACGCACACAGTGATCAGCTGTAAACACTTTCAGGGAGTTCTTTAAATGAGAGATGGGAAAGCTAAGCACTGACTGGAGAGATTGTACTCAAATTACAATAATCTCTATAACAAAGTCCCCACCCCTGTAATGGAGAGGGTTTGTCAATTCCTTTCCAGCCTGATCCACAACAGCCTCAGCCCTACAGCTCTCTATCAAGTAGACCCTGCCATCTGGATAAAACTGTGCAATGACTTGGTGATATAGGTAAAGTAGGCACGGGGGTATAGTACACTGGCTCTGAGGTCCTCAGAGTGCTTCTTGAACGGGTTCATCTGCATTTCCTACCTGTGAGGTAAGTATAGGTTATGCCTATTTTACTGATGAACAGAGAGGTTTAATGAGATGCTTAAGATCACGTAATAAAACAACAGAAAGGGGAATCAAATTGAAGGGCCCAATTCACTGCTGGACTCCAGCTCTTTTCACTGGGCAGGCTAGCTCAAAGTGGCTGTATAGCAAGCATAACCCAGCCCATACCACTGGCACAGGGGGCTCTTGATGCCTGGGGAAGAGTCAATATCCAGGTTCATTACCGAAATAATTCTTGCATTAGGTACGCTGCTTGGTGATCACCCACAGGAGCACATTAACCATGTATATAAAAGAGCATATTCAATAATTTTCATGAGTGTGAGTGCATGCCTGCATCATTTTCTTTGACTCATCTTCAAACACTTTTACATCATGTTTCTCAAATTGCCATAAGCAGAGCCAACACAGATGCATATTTGAAATTTTAGAGCAAACATGAGTAATAGAGGATCACGCTTTATTTGATTTCTGGTCTTAGTTTTTTTTTTCCTCCTGGACTCTGCTGTAAGGTTCTCAGTCACTGCCCATGTTTTAGATTTATATGTAAATTGCACCAGTGGGAGAGTAAAATTTAGGCCGGTGCACAGATTCTGAATAACTGGGTATAGTGGCATGGATTAGCCAATGACTCCATTACACTGTTCGGTAGAAAGCAGCCAACACAGCTGACTCTATCAAAGGAAGCAATAGTGATTGGAAACAAATGTTCATTAAGTTTATGCAGCTACAAAAACACAGCTCTGGACCTTAATGATACAAATGATGCAGGCTGTACACAATCTTAGTGTTTTAATGGTATGTATGTTAGTGTCTGTGAAAGAGAGGAACTGGTGCTAGCTCTAGCAACCGCCCTAGGAAATGTGCTAATGCCACATCAACTGTTATTATAATCATAATCTCCCTGAGATATTCTAACAACACCTGTGTACAGTCCTATCAGCCCCTCTGGCAGCCTGTGCTCCTACTGAGCCAAGATTTAACAATGTGGCCAGATGTCCAGTAAGGAATAAAATGAGGTCACCAATCTAGTTTTCATTTGTGACCCAAACTCAGGCAGGGTTGTTTTAGGTCCTTGGGTTGCCATACCAAAGAGAAGAAATGCAAAATTAAATTGATATAAAGCAGGTTAGGTTCTTGTGTAAAGAGCTTGCTGCAGAGGGAAGTTTCAATTGTCTTTTGTCTCAAGATCTGGAGGAAGCTAGCTACAGAGAGAACAATCCTGGTCAGATTTTGCAATAAGCTCAGAGAAGAGATTAATATAAAAGGAAATGAATCAATCGCAGTCAATTTCCTTTTGTGCATTACTGAACAGTGTGTACTGTTTTGAGATACTCAGTACTCTTGAACAGAATTCCCTTCCAGAAAATAGGGAACATGGCTGGAAAATGACACAGTCGGTGGGAGTTCAGTTCTATACTTCAGGGTCTTTTTATTGGTCCTCTAGTTTCTGAGCCTTTAGGGTGCACTTGGATCACATTTTCAAGCTTTTCCTGGTATCCACAAGGACTAGAAACTTTATTTTTTTAAGAGAAAAGATAAGGTTTGCTTGCAGGTTTTGGTTTATTATTATTATTATTTTATTACAGAGGTGGGGCTTTAAGAAAAAACAAGTATTACAAGACTAGCAATAAAAACGTGAGCATTGGCAATATTGTAGCACCTCCTGTACAGGAAAATCTACAGGTGAAAGAGTGAAGACGGCCAGACAGATGCTAGAGGGATACTACCAAGGGGCTAAGTGCTGTGCCTTCAAACAAGCAGCTCATCTTGTTATACATGTGGCCAGTAGTGGGTGTAACACAGTGTATATACAGCACATAGCAATATCCTGAGGTCCTTACTTGGAAAGAAAAGCTCACCTAAAGATTTGGCCCTTGCCTATAAAATGTCATCGTAACTGTTACCTTCCTAGCTCCCCGGCCTGCCCCCATGAATGAGCATGGCACTGCAGCCCACTGCCTGTTTCCTCTTTTGTGCAGGGGCCCTTTGGAACTCATCATAGTCCAAAAGTATAAAACAAAAGTCTGCTGCTAGGATTTTACTTTGAGTCCAAATAAACTCAAAGTGTCTTCTACCCAGACTCCAACTGGGCCCAGCCCCCTCCCTGAGGGACTTTCTCTTCCCACTCTCTGAACAGCTGGAAAGAAGGCACAAGGCCTGGTCTGCCATCTTTGCCTTCTGCCTGCTCTAGTCTCTGGCTGTCATTCATGATCCTCACTCCCCTTGATCCACAACCCTCCTTCGCAAAGTTGGGTTATAATAAAAAAGTCTCACTTTCACTCCCTCAGGAGGAACCCGTCTTGCTCCTTGGACTGATCACCAGCTGTAGCTGTTTCCTGAGCCCAGTTACCCAGGGTTCTAGTCTACCTGGCCATGCCAGCTAAAGCATTCAACTCAAGCACCCTCTACTGAGGAGTCTGTCTCATCCTCCTTTATGTCCCCCCTGAGCCTACCTAGAGTCTCCCACATAATCTCATCACCTCATGCATTATACCCACCTCGAGAGGTGAGAGGCTCTTGTAATGGGTGGGACTGAAGCCTATGACAGAATAATGCAGGTTTTATCTGTTATCATAGAATCATAGGATTAGAAGAGACACAGGTCAGCTAATCTACCCCTCGGTTACTCATAGTTCTTGCTCTTTTATGCATTCATTCAGAATTTTTGACCTTCGCTGTTACTTTAAATATTAGTAAGTTTATGTAACCAGTGGCCAAATGGTCCAGTAATACTTGCTTACTGCAGTCAAAATAACTCACAGTAATTAGTGGAAGTTATAGAAGTTTTCATAACCAATCATTTGGTTCTTCAGGCTTGGACCTTATGAAAGAAATAATGTTGCTAAACAGTGATTATAAAAGTACTCTCATTCACACCCTAAAGTGCTCTTTAATCACTCAATAACTCAGTCATTTAATCCTCCCTTAACACTTCATCAACATATTGCACCTTCACTAACAGCATTCTCCCTTCCTTCTCTCTTTCATCTCTCTCCTGCTTTACAACATAACTTCTCACTGTAGTCCATGATTAGAAGCAATATAATTGTCCACTGTGCTCAGTGTGATCCTAACTCAGCTTTCCTCAACAGCTATATCTTTACATAGTATTAGGCAACCGAAGCTAGTGAGTGAGCTGCGTGAGTGGACCTCCATCTCAGTAGGCCAACACTCATCTGGGATAGGGTAGTGTTGCTAACTGCGCTTACATAGTTAGAATTTTCAGGGTGTGCTGATTAACTGTGGCAGCACTTTGGATGCAGAGGGAGCACATGGCTCTAGAGTCGATATTGTGTACAATCAGCATGTACCTCACTTCACATGCCCTTGCTTTACACATGTGTCACTTCAGTAATACTGGTAGAAAAAAACTGCGTAAATGGATACCAATGGACTCTGAAAACCCAGTGGAGGGCAATAGTAAACAAAATGTTCTGCAGGCCATACATAGAACCTTAATGGGCTTCATGTGGTTCATGGGCTGCAGGTTGCTCACCACAGTCTTTAGGCATACGCACTTGACAATACATCCCCTATAGCAGTGGTTCCCAAACTTTTCGGCATCACGCCCCCTTTTTGATTTTTGAGAAACCCTCACACCTGCCTTCCCCCCCCCCCCAAAATAGCAGCAAAACTTGTTGAGCAAAAAAAATAAAATAAAATTGCCCTTTAAGAGCAGAGCAGGCATTGCCCTTTTAAGGCGGCCATTTTGAAGTCTGCCCCAGCCAATCTGGTCGAGAAGACGGATGAACCAAGCTCTTTCTTGTTGTGGGGCAGGGGCATGCTGTGACTATAGGGCGACTCGGCCGTCGCCTAGCGCACTGCCTTCAATGGGGTGCCCGGGGTGCCTGATGATGATGTCACTCCATTGACAGCCGTGCAGGCAGGGGTGCCAATTGCACGTTTAGCCTGCGGTGCCAGCTGCCACAGCCCACCTCAGGCCGCTCCTGGGAGGAGGCAGGGGGATTTACAGGGGGAGCTGGGTTGCCTCAGGCTCCCCCTGGATTTCTTCATGCCCCCCAGTTTGGGAACCCATGCCCTATAGTATAACAGCAACTACAAAGCCCAATAGATTCTTTTGCACCCTCTCAATCCAATATTATTAATAATAAACTCCAGCTCTTATTGCAGCACTTTTCATGGGTAGATCTCACAGTACTTTTCAAAACAGGTTAGTATCATTATTTTATAGTATATCTGGCTACAGTATGAGAGGGCAGGGGATGAAGTTTCAATTAGTTTGCTGTTTGTAGTAGTTATTATATGGAACATGAATGAGATATAAAGGATTGGTGTCCTTCTCTCCTGTCAGTGCTTCTCTCCAGTCCAATACTACTTTGCAGGGTTCTCTGCTAATCCAGTTTGGGTTTTTTTTTTTTTTTGCAATCTTTTGGAGACCAGTGACCAGCTTGTTGCTTTCCTAAACAGTCAGGGAGGTCTCAGGGACCAGTGTCCATCCACAGACTGGTTATGAAGAAACACTATGCTAGACCCTTTCTTTGGTCTTGTCTACACTGGCACATTTTGTCACCAAAAACTGCCTTTTGTTCACAAAGCAGTCAGAGTGTGCACACTACAGTGCAACTTTTGTTGGGGAAAACACCCAGTTTTGGCAACAAAAAACTTCCACCCCGAGAGAGACTTTTGTCTCTTCCCCCCCCTTTATTGTCGACAAAGAGCCAGTGTGGACTCTGTTGTTTCGTTGAGAGAACTGGCTTCTGCCAGTATCCCACAATGCCTGCCCTGATGACTGTGCTCAGTGTTTTATGATTTCTACTGCCCTGAAAGCACGCGTGCACCTCCCGTTTCAAAGCTCTAGAAAGTATCTGACAGTTGAGTGAGCTGCTCCATTTGGGGAACCAAGAACAAATTATTGGAATGCTTCTGTTCTGTCTTGCACTAGAAAGACAGCAGGAGGCAGATTGCTGCAGCAGGGAGAGGGCTAGAAAGATTGTGCTGCTTTGACATTCTGCAGCGCAGAGAGCTTACAGAGCTACAAGGGAATCCCAAGAAGTGCAGGGATCAGCTCTGCTTCCCCACACCGCTTTGCTCTTGAGGGTGCTAGCAATGAGGCCATGAAATCCTGACAATGGGAGGCAGAAAAACTGGTGTGACCAGTTTCCACTTTTGGCGATATTTGCATGTCAACAGCACTTTTGTCGCCAAACCCTCCCAATGTAGACATAGCCTTAGTCATTCCTCGGCAGCCTGGGCTGCAGATTCCCTTTTACACAGGCTATACTGAGGGAGGGGTATGGCGTGATCAGATTCCTACGATATAGCAAACTCTGACCATTCCTGATAGGCAAAGTGAGGTCAATTTTCTATAGTTACAATCTCTGGAATTCCACGCTGGGCAAACTGTGCTTTCCAGCATTCACTGATGGCAGCTGCCTTTGTGTGCAAGTGATCGGGTTCTCAGCGATCAGAGTTGCAATTGCTATCATCATGTATTCTAGACCATGTACAGCAAATCAATCCAAGGGTGGCTTATTGCAAGGTCATTTGATTATTTACTGTGTCGTGAGTGCTCCCCAATCTGTTAAACTATGGAAAAGTCTCTTGAAGAAAGCAGCGAATGATACATTGTGTAGGCCATTTAAGTCTAGAATGGACAAAGTAATGAAAAATAGCTGCACTAGGAAGGAATAAGCTAGATGACCAAATAGGAGTCTTCTATCTAGTCTCTATGATCCCCTCTTGTTAACTGGCTAAGAACTCACATGCACCAACTCCAATGATTTATGAGGCCTTTGACTTCACTGTACTTTTTAGTGTTTGTGACAGGGCACATTTGCCCCAGGTTAATCCCACTCTAGGACCTCCTCAGCCCAAAGGGCCTGTTGGACATTCTCCAACTGGGGAGCAAATATAAAAGGCAGTAATGCATCTCAGTCAGGGAGGTGGCTGAGGAGGAAAGACTTATGATGGAAGTGCCTGTTGAAGAACTATTGGTACCTTAGCTGGAAAGCCTGGTTGGTCCATGGCGCCGGGTGCCCAGAGAGGCCTGGAGGACCTGCTTTGTGCAGAAGTACAGCAACTGCAACAGCCCATGTAGGCAGGGAAAGGGCTGCTATGATAACTGACTGCCCATTGGGCCTTGCTGCCCTGAGAGAAAATGCCACTGTAACTGACTCTGGCCACTAGGCTGCACTGACTTAGAAACAGGCGGTAGAAAGTCATTGATCGGAGCCTTGCTGTGTGAAAAGTTGTACAAATCTCCTGTAAGAGACAGTCCCTGCCTCAAAGAATGTACATGGTGTTGTAGGCTCAGTTTCATTGTACACAAAGGTGTGGGAATTCCACCATGCAATATGTTCAATGCTGTTCTTAAATTAATCCCTCTATGCCTTAATCTAGTCCTGCCAAATCAATGGTTTGGAGTAGGGATGTAAATTCACATTTAATTAGCTAACTGACCCCTTGCTTGCTCCTGCCCTGGTGACAGGCAGGGGCTGCTCCAACCTGGCCACAGCAGCCTCTGCCTGCAGTGGGCCAGGGTGTGCAGGCAGGGGCTTTGCTGGAGCAACCCCTGACCATGGCAGGCACCCAGTAGGGCTGGAACAGCCCCCTGCCCATGGTAGTTGGGGAGCTGCTCCAGCCCCGCTGACTAACCTTAACCAGTAAGCTTCACCCATTAAGGTTGATGCTAACCAGTTAACTGGTTAAATCTTCACATCCCTAATTTGGAGAGTATGAAGTACACTGGGTATGTCTCTGTGCTAGGACCTACCACTTTTCCCTCACACAAAGGCAGATTGAGGGCCTCGGTAGTCAATAGCTTATGGTATTCTTTCTCTGGACAGAAATTCAGCAATGAATCCAGGAAGTCGTCTTGGTACTATCAAAGCAAGTCACAAGTTTTAGTTCTTCAAAACAATATTTAGAGGTGATTGGGGTACAAAACAATTTAGGAAATAGCTCTCAAATATTTGTGGCAGAGATGAATTCAAATCCAAACTCTGGATCTGAAGACTCCCCTTTGCACCCACCCACATTCACCAGCCCCCTACCAAATTTGAAAATGAGATTTGGAACCTGAGCCCAATTCTGGGTCAGAATTTTACAACTGGATCAAATGGTTGATAACAGGACAAAGCAGAAGCTTGAAGTGGGTCTAAACGAAGTGTTGTCTCCAGTCCTTAGTTTGTGATCTGTCTCCACGTGAATGTGATTCTGTCCCAGAAGATACTGGTCAGATTTATTCCATGCAAAAAACAACATTTTTAGGCATTCTCACTATACATGAGTTTAGTTCTGCCCTCTTGGGAATATAAACACCCAGGAAGCAAAAATGACAAGCACAAGATTATCAGCCAAGGAGTAATTAAAGTGTTCAACTTATCTACAGGACAAGTACAAAAAAGGCAAGCTTCCTGTTGTCCCCACCCAGTCAATGTGACTCAACCCCAAGCTGAAGGGATGACTTGTAGAGCAGAGAGGGAAGTTCAGTCTTTATGATCTGTTCAGACCTTGGCACAAAAAGACACAATCCTGCCAAGCACCAACCAACTTTGTCTGGCAACTTTGTATGGTACTGAATTCCCCCACCACCTACTGAAGCCAGTGAATTTACACCAGACATGAATTTGGCTTTCTATCCATTTGATGACTCTATTGATTTATGGGCAGCAGTTGCAGACCTGTGGGAGAATGAAGGAACAGATCTCTTCCTCCATGCGTTGGGTAGTTTGAATCAGTGGCTAAGTGTCAATAAAATTCTTTATGGCTCCAATCTGCCTGCCTGAAGAATTATCCTGCATGACTACTGAAACCACAGGCATTTCCAGGAACACTGTATCTGATTTTGGAAGTTAAACCATGCAGAACATTTCTTTGTTAGCCATAATGTCACCTTGCAAGACTCCTCCTCGGCTCACCTTAAGCTTCTTACACAAATGCCTTTCTACAGAAAAGGCACGTGAGTTCCAAGACACACTTTCAATTGTGTTGGAACCCGACTAGTTCAGGGTGAGCTTCAGCTTTCATGGGAAGACTTGGGAACAGGATAGAATTTGGGCCCAGACCTGTGGATATTGAAATGAACAAGCCAAAGACCAGTCAGATGGTTGGGTGCATTTTTTAAAATGAAGTTGTTTCCAAAAATGAGATCCAAATGCTGCATGTAGCATTTACCACAACAGCACTCGCATTCTGATAACGGCTCTGTTGCCCAACCAGGAGGTGGGGACTCCGCACACCAGCGCTCAGGGAGAAATTCCTCCCCCTCCGGGTCAGTGGGTGGCTACTCCGCCTCACTACACACACCTGCTCAATTGTGGATAGGAAACCAGCCGCAGCGATAATTCAGGGGCTTAGGCCTATGGTCAGGCCAAGTCTTTAAGCCAATAGGCCCATGCCCTCCCTCAGGCTGGGGCAACAGTTGGATCTCCTCCCTCAGGCGGAGCGACAACCAGCGAAGGTGTTTTGCCTAGAGAAGCAGGGGGAGACTGCTACCCATAGATTGAGGTGGCAAGAGGGACACAGGCCCACCTGCTCCACTGCATCCACTGGGTTAGTGGGGATCCTGATTCACTCCCAGGCTCTGAGTAAAGGTGGGCTGTCCCTGGGTTACTTTCTAGCTCCCCGTTCAGGCATACATGCAAGGGTGCCATTTTGAGAGAGCATGACGGGGCAGCAGCCGTGTGCATTGGGATGCAGCTTGCTTTTCTTCCCATTCCCCTGACGATAAGGGAGTAAGGGAAAAGTACTTGGATTCTATGCCTGCCTCTCACTCCTGGCTGATGAAGGGAAGGGGCAGAAGAATAATTCACGGAATCCAAGTACTTTCCCCTCGCTCCCTTATCGTCAGGGGAATGGGAAGAAAAGCAAGGCATGTCCTTGCATACCTGGCTCCATAGCATGTCCTCTGGAGGCGGGACTCGCGGTCAGGGTTAGCAGCTCTTCTGGGTCATGATCAAGTGGTACTGGCCAGTCCTCAGCTTCTTTTAGGTCCACAGCAACTTCCAAGCTCAGGGCAGATGTCTGGCTCCTCACTGAGTTCCTGGGCTGCCTTTTATACTTTTGATCCCTCCTTCTGACTTCCAGCAAGATGGTGGGGTGGGGTGGGGTGGGGCTCCCTTCTTTCCACCCCCCAGGTCAGTGGGTGGTCACTCTGCCTCACTTTAAGGGCACATAACGTATTTATGAAATGATAATATTCACATAGGATTAATGTGGGTTGCTTGTGCAATGTGACAAATGTAGATGCAGATTATTGTTGCACCCAACCAATTCTAAAAATCCGGTCCTTGTCTTACATCTAAGATCTCTGCATAAGAAGCAATTTTGAGGTTTTGTTGCAGCCTTTAACAGATCAGGGTAATAGTGATCCTCCTCCCAGCCAAGGCATAGATCTGAGCAGCAACTCAAAGGAATGCCTGGAGAGTGAGATAGGATGCTTCCTATTTCCAGAGCTGAGCAGGTTACTTCCATTGTGCTAGTCCCGGCTAGCACAGGGAGGTGTAAGCTGAACTCTATTACCCTGCCCGCCAGGCCAATACCCCCAAAATGCTGTAGAGTGAGCAGGAGCCATCTAATGAAGTATTCTGAAAAGCCTAGAGGGATAGAGTTTTCTGAGAGTGTTAAAGGGAAGTTAAGACACCACTGCAGAAGCTCAGAAGGACACTGCTTAGATGTCTGTTTAGTGCATTGGTGACCACCATAAATAAATGTACCATAGGGCACTGGTTGATTGACGAGTGCTATTGTGGTGCCTAATGGACCTTTTCAGCTTGCAAGAAGCGTGCATGTTTCTTTGTTTTTAAACATAAGAGAAAGCAATTACTCCAACATTTATTATTGTGTATGGTTTGCATGCCATGACAGACACAGGTGCAGTTTGAAAGAATAAACCACTAGGAAGCTCAGTGTAACTAGCAGTGAAGATACAAATTATGTACCTTGCTACTGTGATTTCCAAATAAAGAAAGAATAGATTCAAAGAAATTAATTAAGATCTATTACTTGATGCATCAGTAATCTCTCTCCAGCCTCAACTCTGCAAGCGTAGTTCCCTGCAGTAAGTTTTCTGTATTTTGTTCAGTCCAGTTTTTAGGGATTCGCACAATGAGGCATCTTTCACTTTTTCAGGGAGATAAGTTTGCATTCTAATAGAGCCCAGTGTTTAAGCTTCCTGAGAGCCAATCTACATTTCCTTTCCTTTTTTTATTTGAAAGATGGCTCATCATTTGCATGTGATCGACTCTTTCTAGACAAAGAAAAGCATTTTATTGTGTCTGAATATCTTATTATGAATTCTTTTGGCACTGGGCCCCATAAGGATGGTCACAGTGAAGTCATTAGCATGCCACATGTCCTCCACTACGGCTGTGTCTACATTGGCACCCTTTTCCGTAAAAGGGATGCTAATAAGACACTTCGGAATTGCAAATGCCGCGGGGGATTTAAATATCCCCCACGGCATTTGCATGAACATGGCTGCCGCTTTTTTCCGGCTTGGGGTTTTGCCGGAGAAACGCACCAGTCTAGACGGGATCTTGCGGAAAATAAACCCTTTTCCGGAAGATCCCTTATTCCTACTTTCAAGATCCTACTTATTCCTACTTACTGGGTCAGACTGGTATAATATCCTGTCTTTGTTCTTCTGTATAGTAAACTTTCAATGCTGCTTTCCCTTTATATTTTTAGTTTACATTTAATACAATACTGTACTGCAGGGCTACTCAACTTTGGAAGCCCCTGGGGCCACAATTGTACTCACAGCACGTGCTGAGGGCTGCAACTTAAGTATGGTTGTACATGCATGCAAATATATATGCAAATAAATTCTTTCACACTGACGGGCATGAATACAAAGATTAAAAAAAGACCAGGACCGGACCACAACATTTTTGCGCCTGAGGGGGGAGTTCAAATGACACCCTCATGTCCCCTCGCTTGGGCCAAAACTTTGAAAGGTCTCAGTTCTGCCCTCCTTCCTCCAGCACAGCACTCCACCATCTCTGTGCATCTAGAGCAGAGAGACTACAAATGCACCAGCAGCAGACACAATTTTTTACACTCTGGGGATATGTCTACACTACCCCGCTAGTTTGAACTAGCGGGGTAATGTAGGCATACGGCACTTGCAAATGAAGCCCGGGATTTGAATTTCCCGGGCTTCATTTGCATAAGCCGGGCGCCGCCATTTTTAAATCCCGGCTGGTTCGAACCCCGTGCCGCGCAGCTACACGCGGCACGAACTAGGTAGTTCGGACTAGGCTTCCTAGTTCTAACTAACATTACTCCTCATTCCCCGAGGAGTAACGGTAGTTCGAACTAGGAAGCCTAGTCCAAACTACCTAGTTCGTGCCGCGTGTAGCCGCGCGGCACAGGGTTCGAACCAGCCGGGATTTAAAAATGGCGGCGCCCGGCTTATGCAAATGAAGCCCGGGAAATTCAAATCCCGGGCTTCATTTGCAAGTGCGGTATGCCTACATTACCCCGCTAGTTCGAACTAGCGGGGTAGTGTAGACATACCCTGGGTCCTAGTGGCGTCCCCCCACAGTCTGGCACCTGAGGCAGCCACCTCAGTTCGCCTCATGGTCAGGCCAGCCCTGGAAAAGACTACACAAAACACAGGCCCCATTTAAGTCAGTTCTGCTGATATTAATAAAACCCAATATTTACCCAATTTCCACCCAGATGACAGCACTTTTAATGAGCAATGACAGTCTAGGAATTTAACTACTAAAATATATATCAACAGAAGAACATCATAGTGATTACTTTTTTGTTTTAGCTCCCACCCACGAGCCCTGTGTAAACCCAAACTGCACTGTGGACCACAAACAAATGGACCATGGGCCACATGTTGAGTAGCCCTGCTGTACTGTATTGCTTTTTGGGTCTCTGTGGCTGCCTGATTGCATAGTTCTGGCTCCAAATGAAGTATGTGGTTGACTGGCCAGTTCATAATTCTGGCGCTCATAACTCTGAGGTTCTACTGTACAAGTAGCCCCTCTATATTTAGGGATTTAAATGAAGCAATACTTGAACCAGAAGATAATCTGCTAGGCATTATCTTGCCAAACTGTTGCACAGTCTCTTAAAAATGTGCCAACCTTTGTATATAGAACATAATGTAAGGTACAGAGAAACAGAACAGGGATCCATCTAGTCTAGTATCGTGACTCTCACAGTGGCTAATGTTGGGTGTTTAAGCAGTTTCCTCATTTAAGTTTCTTCCTGACTGTGGATCTCCTACCTGATGAGCTAATGGGAGTGCAACATTCGTTAGGCCAATAGAGACACTGTAGACACATGGTGGTCTCTAATGTTTTCCAAACAGCAGAGGGCATTGCTGCATGTACATGAGCATGCCTGCTCACACAAATTTCATTATGATTCAGGCAGCTCCCTTAAGCTCATCACCTCAGTCAAAGCTCTATGGCAGAACACGCCAACCCTCACTTTCCATTGCTAAGGATCACCAAAGAGCAAAATCAAGTTCATCACCGTAAAGCCAAAAGATATGGCTCTCCAAAGATGCCAGATGTAATTATTTTTTTTAATGAGCAGCCACATTTTAACCTATAGTTTAATCTACAAAAATCGCAGGCATCAGGCCCTTAGAACTTGTTAAAAACTTTTTTTTGTAGAAAATCATTTCTGGTTTGCTTTGAGGATCGTAATACTGTACTTCATTCATCTGAAAAAGTGGGTTGTACCCACAAAAGCTCATGATATACGTGTTTTGTTACTCTTTAAGGTACTGTTAGACTATCCATTGTTTCTTAAGTTTTTCCAGTTACAGGCTAACTCGGCTACCCTTCAGAAGCTCTTTCCCCATTGTTAGTCATTTATTTAACCATTTGAAAGAGGAAAAGTAGCAATTGAAATATTTTTAATTCCCCTTGTGACTCTTCCTTTGATTTTTTTTAATTAATAAAAGCACAGCTTAATTCTCACAGAGCCAAGTAACCAAAACACTAAAGGCACTGCACATATTGCTACATTATGAAATAGGCACACAAGGACCTGTGCTCTGAAACTGCAGCACAAAAATATTTTTATGGACTTTAATGCACATTCCTTTCCCCCACAGCCTTTTGGTGCATGTGCAGACAGTTCACAATCTCCATAGGGCCCCTGCACAAACTAAAAACAATGGTGTATTTGACATCCCAATAGAATTCAGGTAAGAATTATGGCGGGCCTGTGCCAAAAGGTAGGAGAATATCATTATGTGCTAGTTAAGGAGAATGACAGTCTCAGGAAAGCTAAAGTGCTAAGCCCAGATTCTTAGCCCATTCCTTTAGTCCTCTTTGCACTGCTTCGGCAGGAACTTAATGCTACCTTTCAGGGCAAGGATGGAGTACAAAGTGTTCCAGCAATCTCTTGGCAGCCATTATAATCCAGCACAAGTTAGAGACAGCCCAGCCTTTAGATTAGAGAAGAAAACAGGTGACATGTAGCCACCCATTTCCCTTCTATCCCCATGTGCATCAAGCACTGCCCTGCCACACCTCTATTTGTAATGGTCCATATGCCAAGCAATGACAACACTGAAAAGAAAGCAAACAAACCACAGTGATGACAGTGCCTGGGAGACAAACCAATCCAGTGATGGAGACGTGATTGCAGAGTACAATGACGGCCTCTGGTGGATCTTGTTGGAATGTTTTTTCTTTATTGATTTTGTATCTCTGATCTGAAGTAGTGACACTTGCCAGGGTGGCCAAATACCAAGTGTTACAAATTGGGAGACTTTTTTGGTGGGGGAGGAGGTTGGTATAGCTAGCTGTATATGTAAGGCAAAGCTCCTAATATTGGAATATCTTGTCACTTACTACTTGCACTAATAATAAGATCTGGTAGAACCAAAACTGCCCTTTTCCAAAAATGAAAGGCTTGGACATTTGGGCCAAATGACTGACCTGACCTCCTAAAACCAGCCACTAAAAGTTGAAAGCGCAGCTGCAACAGGGCTTTAAACTGTACATCTAGACTACGTTGCTATTTCGGGATACTGGAAGTATCCCGAAATAGCAACATCACGTCTTTAAAAGTGTCCGCGATTTCCTGAAATAGCAGGTGTGTTATTCCAGCATTCCTGTAACCTTTGTTCCACGAGGGTTAAGGGATTTGTCGGAATAGTGCCTTATTTTGAAATTTGGCACTGTGTAGACAGTGCCACATTTCAAAATAAGCTCTTTCGACTGAGACTCGGAATAAGCTATGCAATTTGTGTAGCTCAATTTGCATAGCTTATTGCGACAGAAGGTTATTGTCTAGGTGCACCCAAAAGTGTGGCCATGGCACGAGTGCTGTAGCCTGGTTCACACTGGTGCTTTACAGGGCTGTAATTGCTGTGCTTGGATGGGGATGTTTTTTTCAGAAAGTTACATTTCTGTAAAGTGTCAGTGTCGAGTTAGCTTTGGTGAAGGTCTCAAGTTCAAATCCTTGAGCATTTATATTGCATCTGGGTGTGCTGTAAATGATTCATAGCCATAACACCAGGAAGGTTTACCACATCAATGCTGGGGGCATGAAGTTATGTAGGATATAACACAAGAAAACATATTTGCTTCAACTACCCCAGACTAACACGGCTACATTTCTATCACTATTCTGCCTGGAACAGGCAGCATCTGACAAAGAGTGCCCATCACTTTCTGCTGTACGTGCAAGGGTCACATCTTTCACATCAATATTTGTAAGAGATGCAGCCGTGTTAGTCTGGTCTAGCTGAAACAAAAGACAGGACAATGTAGCACTTTAAAGACTAACAAGATGGTTTATTAGGTGATGAGCTTTCGTAGGCCAGACCCACTTCCTCTGATCAAATTGTGGAAGAAAATTGGCACAACCATATATACCAAAGGGGTACAATAAAAAAAAAGTGAATACACGTAAAAAGGACAAATATGATTTTACTTTTACTGATTGGTCCCTTATATGTTTGAAGGGTGACTAAATGTTATCTGGATCTTTTTGGGTCATATCAACAGATTGTTTTGGTCTCAATCCTAGCTTATAATTTAAATTGTATCAGGCCCTTTGTAAGCAGGTTGGGAAGTGGTCTCATTTGGCAATTATTATTCAGTATTATTTACATAATATACACATTGCCATCATGGTATTGACATATACATTTCTCAGTACCTGTACATTGACCTCCATGGGCAGTGTATCTTGTAAGGAGTGATGGGGATATGATGAAGTTGTTTAAACAAATATGTTGCAATGGTAGAAAAAATTGTATGTGTCTGAAAACTGTAGGTACTGGGGGTGCTTATAATTTTTTTTAAAGGGGTACTTTATAAAAAAAAAGGTTGAGAAACACTGCTCTAAACCATTCTTTTGTCCTCCCTGTTTCCTTTCTCCTTTGACAAGTTGGGCATGTAGCAGTTCTGGTAAAAATATATCAGACGTGCACACAGTGCTCGCTGTACCTCAGCTGGTGCTGCATAATCAGGGCCTAAATTCTAAAGGAGTTGGCATTACTGAGATGATCGATCTCCCCACGTTTTGTTGTGGATTTTCCAAAGAAAATGCTGGTGTTTCCTATAGGTCACCCACATCTCCCAGTCATAGCAGAGACTTGGGATTAAACATGGCTTTCTTAACTAAAAGTATTCTACATGTTCAGATGTTGTGATTATGAATATCTGGTGAGGTAATCTGCCAAAGGTGAGGCTGGACTTGAATCTTGATATCTATGGCTTCAGTTGAATGGCTTGTGTGAAATTTGGAAGAGCAGCTGAGAGAGACCTCTCTCCTTTACTCAAGGATAGAATCTCATGGCAGCCTGAAGGAAAAAGTCCTCATGGCAGACAGAAAGCCACGCTTGCAGGGTATCCTCAGCCTTAGGCTACTTCTTGCTTCAAGTGTCTTCAAGAAAGTGAGGGTGAGTCTCGTGTATTAGTTTTGTTTAAAAGTTTTTTCTGAGTGCTTTTTATTTAAAAGTTTTTTCTGAGTGCTATTTCTGAGTGCTACATTCACTGATGTAGCAAAGGAGGTGGGGGGGTAATTGCCCCTCTACTCCCCCATCATACCTCAGCTTGCTGGCTCCTCCTCTGCCCACCACCACCTGCTGAAGCCTCCTCCTTGCCTCTATACTCCTAGCCCCACCCTCCTCCCTCTTCAACAGCAGAATAGTGCCCGCTGCAAACTGAACAGGCTGGGGGAAGATGTGGTACAAGCTCCCCCCCTCCTCCTAGGGTGGGGCTCAGCTGTGCACCAGGTTCAGGGCCCTGTCACGTGGTGGCAGGGGGTGTGTGCAAATTTTGCTTTTGCCCCCGGGTGCATAACACCCTTACTACGCCTCTGCCCTATTGTAACCATAAGAGCATACTTCCATCATTAATACCGCATGTTAATAATTGTTATTATAATTAGCCTTTCAAGACTTTAAACTTAAATCTTCAAACAGCAAATCTTCCTTTTAGATTCTGTCCTTGTTACTGTTGCCTTCATTTATGTTCAACAGCCCAAAGCAGCTGAGAAATCCTGAGAGAGGCCAGTACTAAACGCATGCATCAGGTCATGTGACTGAGACTGCCTGCATCTGCTTCACAGCTGTTAACATTGCAATCCCCTTGTACTTTCAGGCAACCCAATGGAAAAATGGGTAATGTGGATAGAGGATTGTGGGACAGTTGTGGCTCAGCTCTCCCCATCCTAAACATGCATTTGGCCCTGGAAGAGAGGAAGTGGCAAGGGTAGCACAAAGATTTAAATATCACAAGTTTGTGCACAGTGCTGTGAATAGTTTATAGGCATGTCAAGCTGTGCAGTAAACAGTGAATGTTTGCTGTAATTTAACACAATGAGGTCACTGTAATATGAAGGGCAAAAGACTTGTACTTTTTCTGCATATGGATATCTACAAAAAGCTTCACTGAGTTAAAACATGTTTGTCACTTGTGGGAACAATTTATTATCGCACCCTCTTAAAGTATTGTGCTTTGTATTTTACAAGTGGACATGGCACAGAAACCATCCTAGTTTTCAGTTTCAAATTGGACCTAAAATGATTAAAACTTGTGGCTAACACAGGGGAGGTGCCCATTTGGGGGCATTTGTACCATTATTGTTTGTTACTTGCTCAGCACCAACATGTGCTCAGTGTTACACATGGCAAACGAAAAGCCAGTCCCTGTCCCAAAGAAGTGACAAGAAACACGGACAAAGTGGCTTACATTGGGTTGAGTCTGTTGAAGAGATTGTTTTAGGAGTCTCCAACATGAACAGTCTGAGATACTGACCATGGGAATCTAGGCATCAGAAGGAATATTTTCCTACATAGGTTTCCATCCTATGCCTCCTTCAAATGCAAGTTGGAGAGAGCATATAGGAGAGCTAGTGGCGGAATTTTGTGCTGCAGGCTCATCCCTACTTTTGTGACCAACGTTGTTGCAAAGAACTAATTAAAAGACAACCAAAGCTAAACTTATTTGGGGGTGTCTAAAGTTTCCCACCTTGATGTCCCCCCACTACTCGCTGCAGCCGTCTCTGTAAAAGGGCCGTAACAAGACTGGCAAATTCTCTGGGGCACAAGGGAATCCTTCAAATGACTTGTAGGCACAGACTCTGGACTACTTGTATCAATGGCCAAGACTGGGAGCTGGATTCATATCCCTTTTTAGCTGCTACTATATTGCCATTGCCAAGTGCTAAATCAGGAGGCAGCCCCCATACCCCCCCCCCCCATTAAGAAATTGGCTTAAAATTAGGGATGTTGAACAGCAAGTAATTGAATGGTTGTGTAACCATATGACATTTTAGTGGTTACATGACTATTGCATAGTCCCCGGGAGTGGGGCAGGCAGCCAGTGTGCTCCCAGCCCCTCTCCCAGGGAGCACCCTGCTACCCCGCACTGCTGCTGCCACTCTTGGATACAGAGGAAGCAGACAGGGTGGCAGCAACCCCTGTCTGGGGAGATTCTGAGCACCCCACGGACAGACAATGCTCCATGGGATGCCAGAGCAGTCTTAGTCTGCAGAGAGCTCGGATCTCTCCTGCAGACAAGTGCTGCTGCCATGGAGCAGCTTCTGTCTGTGGTAAGCCCGGGCTGCCATGGACAGAGGCTTCTAGGCAGAAGCCTCCCCTGCCCCCATTGCAGCTGACTTTGATAGAGGCAGCAGCGCTGGGGGAGGAGGGTAAGGCTGCACCATAGAGCCAATGTTGGGGGGAACTGGCTTTTAAACTGGCTTCCTCCATCACCAGCTCCTGCCTCCCCACTCAGTTGCCTCTGTAGGAGGCAGCAGAGGGGCAGGCAGATCCACACAGACGGCATGCGCAGGGAGCCTGCTTGAAAACCAACTTTCCATTGGTATTGGCTCCTGCTTGCTCCCCCCGCCCGCTCCATGATGCTGCTTTTCTATAAGAGGCAACAATGCAGGCATGGGAGGGCAGGTCTGGTGCTTGTGGGGAACCAGCTTTTAAGCCAGCTCCTCATGAACACCAGCTCCCATTTCCCCTACTTGATACAGAGGCAGCAGGAAGGGCGGGGGAAGCGTGTGTAGTTGACGAGATTAACAAATAAGCCCACGTTTATTGGTTAATCATGTAGTTGTCTACATGTTGACATCCCTATTTAAAAATCACAATATTTTTAAAAATAATATATGCTGCATACTTGTATTTACTTTCTAATGTTTGTGCTGTTAGGGATCACCACATTTACAAGCTTTTCTCCTCCTCCTACAAATGAAAGTTGAGATTCTCTCAGACTCCAAGACCAGAAGGAACCATTGTGATCCTCAAGTCTGATCTGTGTGTCACAGGCCAGAGAACGTCCCAAAAATAACTCGTAGAGCAGATCTTTTTTAGAAAAAAAAATCCAATCCTGATTTAAAAATGGTCAGCAATGGAGAGTTCACCACAACCCTTGCTAAAATGTTCCAATGGTCAATTACTCACTGTTAAACATGGACAGCCTTATTTTCCCATCTGATTTTGTTGGTCTTCAACTCCCAGCCATTGGATTGTTATGTACCTCTCTCAGCTAGATGGAAGGACCCATTAACTATTTATTCCTCCTAACATAATCACATGACTCCAAGGATTGGTGTTTTAAGTAAAGTACCAGATACGACAAGGTTCAGGATAAAATTGCATGTGTTGGGAGCAGGGCTGGCCTGACCGTATAGGTCAGGGGTGGGAAACCTTTTTTGGGTTGGGGGGCTGCTGACCCTCAGAAAAATCAGTCGGAGGCTGTGGGGAGGTGAGTGTGGGGGGGCTGGAGTGTCAGCATGGACTCCCCAATACTGGAGGAGGCCCTAAGCTTTGAGGGCTGGATCCAGGCAACCCAGGGACTGCATCTGGCCCCCTGGTTTAGGTTCCCTACCTCTGATACAGGTGAACTAGGCGATTGCCTGTGGCACCAAATTAGATGAAAGTGATTTTTTTTCTCTACTTAAAAGTATATTTTATCTTTCATAAACAAAAGTATCAGATATTGTTCTTGTAAAACAGGGCATCATTGCCATGTCAGAAGCTGCTGTATTTCACATTGTGGAGGATGGCTGAGTATGTAAATTCAGTTAAAATGTGTTACCGCAGAGTTTCAGAAGAGCACGGCCTGGATTTGCTGCCTGAGGGGCAGGGTCTGGCAATTCAGTCATTCTCATTAGCCCAATGTTGGCCAGTCATATAGTAGAGTCAGTGTTGCTCACCGCTTACTGAAGGCTGGTCAGCAACTTGCAATGTATTCTGCCATGTTACAAGTTGTGATCCCTAAGACAGCATCGCCCACAAAGAATTTGTTTTGTGCTGAACTTAAACAACTTATTAAGAGCTTCAGAGGGGTGGCCGGGTTAGTCTGTAACAGGAAAAACTTAAAAAACAACAAACAGTCTGGTAGCACTTCAAAGACTAACAAAATATGTAGATGGTATCATGAGCTTTTGTGGACACATCCCACTTCTTCAGATAACGGGAGTGTTGGATATCCAGAACCAACACTCCCCTTATCTGAAGAAGTGGGTTGTGCCCATGAAAGCTCATGATACCATCTACATGTTTTGTTAGTCTATAAACTGCTACCAGACTATTTGTTGTCTTTTAAGTTTAACTTATTAAGAGGTTTTAAGAAGATAGTAAAAGGAGAATCAAAAGTACTTGTAAGATTAATATTGTATATTTATATTTATTGTAGAATATTATTGATTAAGTAATAGTAAAACCCTATTTTTCAAACACCTGACTGCTAATGTTAACAGATACCACTTAACACATACATTCCTTTCCATTCTAATTGAAATAATGGTCAATAATAATAAAAATTCTGGCCTTATGTTTAATTTTTAAAATAGTGGTAAGTGAGCATTGAAATGGTAATATAAGCAAAGTTCTAAATGTTTACACAAATTGATTGCAAAAGGGTTACAACTCAGACTTCATTCCAAATCGAGGAATAACATTTTTCATAGCTTCCCAAAAATCAGTTACATTAGAAGGAAGAAAGTTGCACCTTGAAATGCAACTGTCTATAACATTGCCCAGAAACACTATATACAATTCAAAATGGTTAAATCTTTAAAATGTCAGCTATTGGGCAGTTTATCCTACACAGTATAATTATCAGGATTAATGAAAAGTGGAAAAATGATAAAATATTTTTATTTTCACATTGTTATTTCAAAACTAAGTAAATGGTAAAATTTCATTCTTGGCCTCTCATTTTTTACTGTGTTGAATGGGGGGAGGAGTGCCAAAGTCATAGTTCATCTAGGATGCCAAAAACCATTGGGCTTGGCCCTGGTTGCAATCGCTGCTGTGACTGTTTTGAGCATTGCTGCATACATTGGCTGCCATGAGGCATTAGCATTAATTTCTCAGCGGGAGGATGGAAAATCCGACACAAGCCCTTGTTTGCTTTTATTTATTGTTGTAGTAACAAGAGTTTAACTCTCAAGCACTTTGCATCGGGTGGGATTTTGTGCTCAGACTGGCCCCGGTGCTAAATTACATTCCCTGGGCTCTGTCATTCTCCTCCTCATAAGCCAGCTGGAAACATGAAGCTGTGAGAAGGGTGTTCACATATGTATCTGTGCAAGGACAGCTACCTATCTTTGGTCCACACCCGCTGTAGTCAGGTCCAACTCATGTTAGAACAGCATTTAAAAACAGGGCTGTAGCTTACATTGTTGATCTTGCCGTGTGATTGGATCGATGTATTATAGTGGGATCTGGTTACAGTACAGTCATCCCCCCAAAATTAAAACACACTTCCATGGCACTCTGTGAATGGGAGGTAAACTTGTCTTAGCTGTGTTCTGACAGCTGTCTGGGACTTTGAACTCTGTTTTACTCATATTGTAACCAGATCCTGCAACAAAGTAACTTTCAATAGTGTAGACAAAATTTGTCTCTACCAGACCATGACTGTTCTAATGAGACTGGGGTCCTTGCACGCTTGCTTGTCCTAATGTTGTTTGATGGCCATTGGACCACAGTCACCATTCAATCTTGAAGTATTAGAGCAGATGGGGCCTGAGTATCTGTGTAACAGTCTCAGAGCTAATCACGTCGGCCAGGTCTACACGAGGAGGCAGTGTCAGACTAAGGTACACAACTCCAGCTCTTCAAATTCTTTTTTGGCTTAATTATATGTTTTCACTTAGTTTTCCAGGGTTTCTTCCTTACTTGTAAAGGGAAAGAGGGGTGAAAGGAACTAAGCTTCTGTAAATTTCACATAAGAAAGAGGGATGACATCAATCCCTGGTGTAACTCTTCTGACTTTGATGGAATTACACTGGGGATCAGTGTGTCACATAGGGAGTCATTTAAAACTCATTAGCAGAAATTCTAGTTGAAAAAATATCAGCTGATTCTATTCGGCCCATTAGGCTTTGGAACAGAGCTAGTCAGCTATGTTCCTGTGGGCAGGAGTTGGCCCTTTAGTTCCATTTTGGTGAGAGGTAAGTTAAAGGCACCTGGCACAGCTTGATTGTACACCCCCTTACATGGATTACAAATGTGTACATGGAGAAGCAAAGTGTAGTCCTCTTTTTCTTATCTTGACCTCTTTTTACCCCCTTTATGCCAACTTTGAGTGTGCTGTTCACAGCTGAAATGCACCACTGGCCTCTGGGTTTTCCTGGGTGTGCTGTGGAAGCAGAGTCATCGTGTCCATGGTCCTAATCAGGACTGCCACCCCAAGCTTCTGGGCCCCCCGCAGAAGCTACCTAACTGTCCTATGGACGAGAAGGCCTGGCAGATTACAGGGGGCCTGGTGTGGGATGACAGCAAGGGTCGCCCCCGCACTCACCATGTGGGTGGTGGGAGCTGGAACAGTCTGGCAGCCTGCTCCAACCTGACACACCACCCTCTCCTAGCCCGCTGCCCTCAGCTTCTCTGTGGCGGCAGGAAGCAGAGAGCCCTGGTCCCAGGGCACAAAGCTTCTCGTTGCCATGGAGAAACAGGGCACAATGGGCTGGGAGAGGGCAGCATAGCAGGGCAGAGCAGACTGCTGAGCTGCTCCTGCTCCCACCACCCACATGGTGTGGGAGGGGTGACCTCTGCTGTGTCACTCCAGGCCCCCGTAATCTCTTATGGTGCATTGCTCAGGGCAGGGGGCAGAGCAGAGGTGGGGCTTGTGGTGTGGGGAGTTTCCCTGGGCCCTCTGCCTGGGCTACTAAGGGGTTGTCCCCTCCCCTATGCCCCTCTTGGGACAGCCCTGTGTGCAAGTTACACCTTTTTGGCCACTCATGCAATATACAGCTCTCATAGGTCAATCAGCACCAGAGGTCATAGGCAAAGCAAACAGTGGCCTGTGAGTGGTAGGGATGTCAATGTGTAGCCGAATACATGATTAGCCAATAAGCCTAGGCTTATCAGTTAATCCTATCAACTACAGGTACTTCTCCCCGCCCTCCCGCCCCCCGCCACTTTGCTGCCTCTGTATCCCGCATAGCAGGCTCTGTCCATGGGAAGCTCGGACCTCCCACGAACAGAGGCTGCTACCACTCCACGCTGCTGCCTCTATATGGGGTATGTCTACACTACCCTCCTAGTTCGAACTAGGAGGGTAGTGTAGACATACCCTATCAGAGGCAGCAGTGCAGGGAGGCAGGCAGCCAGTGTGAGGGGAGCTGTTTTTTAAACTGGCTCCCCTTGCGGACCGGCTCCCGCCTGCCACCCCATGCTGCTGCCTCTAATAGAGAGTCAGCAGTGCGGAGTTGCAGGGGGCTCTCTGGGGGTGAGGCCGGAGTGCACTGGCTGCTGGATTTGCCCCCGGGGCCTATCGAATAGTCGTGTAATTGATACTATTTTATGCAGTTACACAAATATTCAATTACATGATCTCTAAGGGTATGTCTACACTACCCCGCTAGTTCGAACTAGCGGGGTAATGTAGGCATACCGCACTTGCAAATGAAGCCTGGGATTTGAATTTCCCGGGCTTCATTTGCATAAGCGGGGAGCCGCCATTTTTAAAACCCCGCTAGTTCAAACCCCGTGCAGCGCGGCTACATGGGGCACGAACTAGGTAGTTCGAACTAGGCTTCCTAGTTCGAACTACCATTACTCCTCATTTCACGAGGAGTAACGGTAGTTCGAACTAGGAAGCCTAGTTTGAACTAGCGGGGTTTTAAAAATGGCGGCTCCCCGCTTATGCAAATGAAGTCCGGGAAATTCAAATCCCGGGCTTCATTTGTAAGTGCGGTATGCCTACATTACCCTCCTAGTTCGAACTAGGAGGGTAGTGTAGACATACCCCAACAACCCTAGTGAGTGGCTGAGTCAGCAGAGGATTTCTGACCATGTTACCATCCCACCTGGCAGCTGCCTTGCTCTTTCCCTCATTAATTAGGAGATGAATGAAGAAAGGCATCAGAGAACTGTTAATGATCTGCTGTATTTGTCTAGGCAGAGCACACATTCTCACAAGAGCCTTTTTGGGGTCAGTGCATTAAAAGGAAAAACAAACAAAAAAATCAGATGAAAGCAGGTTTCAGATTTGCTCAAGCTAACGTTTTCCAGTCGTTTCTAAGCATCTGCAGACAGTGGAGGTGCAGGGATTAAAAAGAAGAGCACAGAAAAGAGCCCAGGAGGACATTCTGCATTAGGTCTGCAGTGTAGGGGGAGGCCAGCCAAGAGCATGATGTCAGCGATTTCAAGCACTGTAAGCAGAACCTCTCCCTCCCTCTTTTTCTATTCTACATAATGAAGCTCAACGCCAAGGGAGAAGCACAGAAGCTAATTGTTTTCAGTTCTGGGAAAGCCTACGAATGGGGAATGAAACATCCAGGCAGCCTGTATACAGCTGGGCAGATACATACATGATGGAGGGAGATGGGGCGGGGGAACATGGTTTGTGCTTAAGTTCCAGGAATGGTGGGGATAATGGTGCAAAGTTTCCTTGGAATAATAAGAGGGTGCACACAAATGTACTGAAAACAAGACAAGGAGGTGAGGTGTGAATTCCCCATCAGCTGTTGGAGTGAATTCATGGTGCTCTAGACCATGTACCTAGTTCTAAGGTGAGTGCCCTTATGGAAAAGAAAAAAAAAACACTTGCAGGATCAGGGCCAAGCCTGTTGCTGACTTCTGAAATCTTCTGACCAGACAGGAAAACCATGAAGTGCAGAAACTGAACATTTTTTGTACAGGTGCTAATCATATATCCCAAGGCTGAACCAGAGCCATTGTGATTATCTGCATGACCTCCTGCATAATACAATCCAGTGAATGTCTTCAAAAATAATTCCTATAGCAGATCTTTTAGCAAAACACCCACTATTACCTTTATCAGTAAAACTTATCTAATCAAAAAAAGATATGAAATTAATGTGACAACATCTGTTTTCTATAACCCCATGTTAATTGGTCTTAATTACATTACACTTGAATTCTTTATTAATGAAGTTCTGTGTCATTCGCTCCATTATCTTGGCTGGCATCTGTGTCAGATTGACAGGCCTATAATTACCTGGGTCATCCTGTTTCCCTTTTAAAAAATTGGCATGTTAGCTTTTTTTCCAGTTTCTGGACCTTTCCCAGTGCTCCAAGATTTATTGAAAATCAACATTAATGGTCCCTCAATTACCTTAGCCATCTCTTTTAAGACTCTTGGATGCACATTATTGGGGGCCTGCTGATTTAAAAATGTCTGACATTAGTAACTTCTGTTTAATATTCTCCAGAGATATGAGTGGAATGGAAAAAGACTTGACATTACCACATGATGAGACAATATCATCTGTTTTTCCCAAAATGCATAACAGAAATATTTATTAAACACTTCTATCTTTTCTGCTTTATTAGGCTACATCTACACTGCAACACTATTTTGGAATACCAGAGTATCCCAAAATAACCATCCCACATCTTAAGAGCAAGCCCATTATTTCAGGATCACTATTCCAACGTCTCTGTAAACCTCATTCCTCGAGGAGTAAGGGACGTTTTGGAATAACAGGTTATTTCAAAATAAGATACGCAGTGTAGATGCACCCTTATTGACCAATCTGCCATTTTCCTTTAGTAATGGACCAATACCATTGTCAGGATTCTTTTTTTTCCTAATATATTTTAAAAATCTTTTATTATACTTTATTAGCCATAGATTTCTCTTTATCCCTTGGCTTCCCTTATCAATTTTCTATAATTCAGAACTTCTGATTTAAATGTTTTACTATTAAACTTCCCTGTCCTTTCATTTGTTATAGATCATTTTATGGTTGTCTTCACTTCCCCTTTATACCAGCTCATTTTTAACTAATAAGTCCTTCTTCCTTGATTGTGTCATTTGATGGTCATGAATCTATCCTTCTCCCTCTCTATCACACATGCTACCTGGGTTGATTTGACTATAGATGCAACTCATATTCCCAAATGAGGGACCTTCATGACATTTAATGTTAGATTAGAGCAGTGTGCTTGAAAGTGTTCCATGGAATCACTTTGAGAAACACGTTAACTCACTGCCTCCGTTTGTTTATTTACTGGCGCTGCGGCCACAGAGCCTCGTGGCTCCCATTGGCTCCATTTAGCTCTTTGCAGCCAAGTGGAGCAGCAGGAAGTGGTGGCCTGGCCCACACCACTTCCCGTGGCTCCCCTTGGCTACAAAGGATGAAACGGAGCCAATGGGAGCCACGAGGCTTTGTGGCCACAGCACGGGTAAATAAACACACTGGGGCAACCAGTTAATCTGTTTCTCAAAGTGATTCCATGGAGAACTTTCAGAAATGTTGGGTTAGAGAATTTTATCCTCATGGAGGGATTGGGAAGTCCTATTTCATTAACCTCTGACAAAATGCATACTGTGGGTAGCCTTATAGAACAGGGACACCCAAATAAAATACACCTATTATTCTGCTAGGTATTCAGTTACATGGGAAAATACACCTCTTCACTGCCAAATGCTACAGGAAACTCCAGGAAGAGCTCTCCTGTTGTGCTGGGAACAGCTGACACTCTCTTGATCCAAGCTGAACCAAGCAAAATGCACCTGCCTTGCTACTGAATAGTCTAACTTCATCTATGTGTAGTGCACACACTGTGTTACATCCAGAAAGAACATGCCTGCTGTGATGCGGGCTCATACTAACATTTCCTTGAATCCAATGGATTGTCAGTAGTCTCTCTTTGCAGCAGTAGAGGACCAGATAATAGCTAGGAATGAAAGACTAAAGCCCCAAGATTACAGGCAGTCCCCGGGTTATGTACAAGATAGGGACTGTAGGTTTGTTCTTAAGTTGAATTTGTATGTAAGTCGGAACTGGTACATATTGTAGGGGAAACTCTAGCCAAACATTTCTCCAGAGCTCAGTTTTATTCTCCCACACCTCACTTCCCTCAGTCTTTTATTCTCAAGCTGAGGTGTCTGCTGAGAAAGCCGCTCTGCGTTTCCCTGGTCTGCTGGGGGGGGTGCTAGCTTCGCGTCTCCCTGGTCTGCTGGGGAGAAGCAGCTAGCGCGGGGTTGCCTTACCCCGTTTGTAAGTAGGGATCCGATGTAAGTCGGATCCATGTAACCCAGGGACTGCCTGTACTTGAGAGCACATCAGAGCTCCTAGCTGTGGAATCTTATATGCTAAATAGAGAAACTAGACTGATACCACACAGTCCTCCTTATTTGTTATTATTACTCAGCGTGAGACCATAAAACTCATAAGCCTGCTGCATGCTGCACAGTAAAACACATGGTAACGGTGGGTACAAAAACTGAGTAACTCAGTCACAATTCCACAGTTACTCAATTTGTGCCTTTATACTATTCCATGAAGAATTACTGTCACTTATTTCTGATCATACATTTACGCCAGACAAATAATAACAGATGACTGAATTGGTAACCACATTCTGAGGTATCAGGAAATCCTTCAACCTTTAATGCTAGTCATTGCCTTTTCTGGTTCCTTGATCTGGTACTGCAGTCCCGCCTCTTTGGACCAGTGTTTCTCCAATTTGGACCCACATTCACCCAAAACGCTTAGACACTTGTCCATTACAGATTATTTAATTTTTATCCAACAGGCTTTACCACATCAACCCTTTGGGTTTTAGTAAACCTGCACGTTATGAATGCACAAACTTCAGTTGCCCAACTTTGCATTTCTCCTACTAGGTTTGCAGTTTTCTGGGCTGAGTTATCTTAAGTAACCCTGTGTCTGAGCCTTCCCAGAAAAGGATATTTTTATTTATCATGATATATTAGTGTATTTCTTACTTCAGTCTTCTGACAGGACATGTTACTTATCTTGCTAGCAATACTTTTTAAAAAGCTGACAAATACATGCCTGCCAGTAAGGCCTTGACTTAAGTGTAACCTCCTCTGTATGCATTCACTATCCATAAACATGATGATTAAAATACAATTAACAAAGCTGTTAATCATACCATTTAATATTCCTTCATTTTATATTGCAATATTATGTCAGTATATGTGTAGTAACCCTTTCTTCTATTGGAAGTATGTCTCTGTGGCTGTGTCTACGCTGCACCCCTTTTCCGGAAAAGGGATGCAGATTAGACCAGTCGGAATTGCAAATCCGCGGGGGATTTAAATATCCCCCGCGGCATTTGCATTTACATGGCTGCCGCTTTTTTCCGGCTTTGGGATAAGCCGGAGAAAAGTGCCAGTCTAGACGCGATTCTCTGGAAAATAAGCCCTTTCACGTAGAAATAAGAAATCCTCCGGAAAAGGGCTTATTGCTCTGCCCCGGGCTTCCTGGAATCAGCTGCTGATCAGTTTCAGCAGCAGCTGACTTGGGGACACCTGGGGTAGAGCAGCTGGGGTGCTGCCGGGTTGGTCCCTGCAGTGCCGAGATGCGATGCTGCAGGGACCTACCTGGCAGCACCCCAGCTGCTCTGTCCCAGGCGTCCAGATTCAGCTGCTGTTGAAACTGATCAGCGGCTGATTCCAGGAAGCCCGGGGCGGAGAAACTCTGCCTCGGGCTTCCTGTAGTCAGCCACTGGTCAGTTTCAGCAGCGGCTGAATCTGGACGCCAGTTCCGACTTACGTACAAATTCAACTTAAGAACAAACCTACAGTCCCTATCTTGTACGTAACCCGGGGACTGCCTGTAGCACGTCCACACTGAGTGAACTCTGAATCTCATTTAAGGCTGGCCGGAACCAGTTCCAGCAGGGCACCAGGTCAGGACTTACTGTGTGTGGCTGCTGCCTGAGGCTATCTGAGGTCTGTGCTTAAAGGGACTGCACCCCCGCCCCAGACAGCCAGTTCTCAGGTTTCCCTGCTTGCTTGTCTACCTCAATGAGGGACAGCAAAGCATTTTGTCTCTGCGTGCTCTGGTTGCCCTCACTCAGGACACCACAGCACTCTGCAACATGGAGCCAGAGCTGCCCCTGGGCACTCTGGTGCTTCTCTTGGATGCGTTGCTGCGAGCCTGGCTGCACTTTCTGCAGGCTGACATCTGGGAGATCCATCGGGGGGCTGTCAGTATCCAGGAGGCCCTGTGGGAGAGCTTCCACCCTAAGGAGCACTAACAGCCTCCCTGGTCTGCCCCACTGGGGGCTTGTGCCTCATTCCTCCCTCACGTCCTTCCACTTACCTCTCCCTAACCCCCCTTCCTGATGTCAAATAAAATACACGTATTTTCATGAACACAAACTCTCTTTATTTAACAAAACTGGGGGGGGAGGGAATGAAACTCTGGTGAGACTGGGGAAAGGAGGCAGGAGAGGGGAGAAAAGAGGGTGGAAGAGGGGAAGGGGAAACCTGGGAGGAGGGACCTGGAAGGGGGAAACAAGGGGAAGAAGTGGGAGGGGAAGCTCAAGGGTGGGGGTCTTGCTGGACCAACTTGATTTGCATGCGAACTTGCTCCTGGGTTTGCATGTGGCTTTTGGTGGCCAGGCTGGCAACTATCCTGCCATAGACAGCCGCATTCCTCCGTCTAGTGCGGAGATCATGGACGTTGGGGGCATCCCCCCCCCCAAACCTGAATAAGGTCCATGATCTCCACCCTGGACCAGGAAGGCGCCCACCTTCTCTGGGCCCTGGCAGGCTCCTGGGAGCTGGCAGATTGCTCCTGGGGTACAGTGGAGGGCTGGATGCCAGTGGCTTGCTGGCTCATGTTTTGGGGCCACTGGGTCAGGGGCAGTGACTGCTGGCTCTGGGCTGGCAGGCTTGGAGCTGGCACAGGCACTGTGGCCAGAGTCTTCCCCTTTAAGGGCTCTGGGGAGAGTGGGAGGGAGTGGAGTGTTCTTGGTTGAGGCTGGAGTGTCCACCAGGGCACCCTGGGAAGGGCTGAAGGCCCCCTATTTTGAAATAAGTGTCTACACAGCACTTATTTCGAAAGAGCTATTTTGAATTTGGTGTTATTCCTCGTGGAATGAGGTTTACCAAATTCAAAATAAGCGCTCTGCTATTTCGAATGTATTTCAAAATAGCAGTTTGGCTGTGTAGACGCTAGGAAAGTTATTTTGAAATAAGGGCTGTTATTTCGAAATAACTTTGCTGTGTAAACATACCCTAGAAGACAGACCCATGCCCTATTAAAAGCTTACAGTCCAACTGGTACACTTGATAGACAAGGGAGGCTATCGCATATCCCACAAAATGGAGGATCCACATGAGAGGAGGCACACGTACCATGATGGCAATGTTGCAAAAATAGATTCTTAGGAGTAATCTTAATCAGGCAAGACATTTACCGGCTACTTTGTCTCAGAACATAGGGACATTAACACAGTCCTTGATAATGACCTTTCTTTAGGGGCTGGGCACTTGGGGGAATATAGGCTGTTTCCCACTGGTTTTGTATCCCATGCTTTGTCTCTTAGGGTATGTCTACACTACAGCACTAATTCGAACTAACTTAATTCGAATTAGTTAATTTGAACTAAGCTAATTCGAACTAGTGCATCTAGACCTAAAAACTAGTTCGAATTAGCGTTTTGCTAATTCGAACTAGCATGTCCACATTGAGTGGACCCTGAACCGAGGTTAAGGATGGCCAGAAGCAGTGCCGACAGGGCATCAGATTAGGACTTAGAGCGTGGAGCTGCTGTCTCAGGCTAGCCGAGGGCTGTGCTTAAAGGGACCCGACCCCCACCCCGGACAGACAGTTCTCAGGGTTCCCCGCTTGCTTGTCTACCTCGATGAGGGACAGCAAAGCAGTCCTGGCGTGGAGTGCCCTGAATGCTCACAATCAGCCATCACAGCACTCGGCCATCAGCCCGGCTGCACTTGCCGCAGGCTGCCATCCGGGGAGGGGATCAATCGGGGGGCTGCAGGAAAGCTTTCATCCCGAGGAGCCCGCAGAGCCATCCCAGTCCTCCCGATTGGGGGCTCGTGCCCCATTCCTCCCTCACCTCCTTCCACTTATCCCTCCCTAGCCCCCCTTCCTGATGTACAAAATAAAGGACATGTGTGTTCAAAAATAGAAACTCTCTTTATTGAACAAAACTGGGGGAGACTGGGAAAAGAAGGTGGGAGAGGGGAGGGCAACTACAATGATGAGGGGTTTGGAACAGGTCCCATATGAAGAGAGGCTAAAGAGACTGGGACTTTTCAGCTTAGAAAAGAGGAGATGGAGGGGGGATATGATAGAGGTCTATAAGAGCATGAGTGGGGTGGAGAGGGTGCATACAGAAAAGTTCTGGGCTAGATGGACCTTTGGTCTGACCCAGTACGGCCATTCTAAGCTCAGGGTTCATCATTGTAGTTGCCCTCCCCTCTCCCACTCTCTCTCTTCCTCTCTCCCACCTCCTTTTCCCAGTCTCCCCAGTTTTGTTCAATAAAGAGAGATTCTATTTTTGAACACAATTGTCCTTTATTTTGTACATCAGGAAGGGGGGCTAGGGAGGGGTAAGTGGAAGGAGGTGAGGGAGGAATGGGGTACGAGCCCCCGATGGGGAGGACTGGGCTGGCTCTACGGGCTTCTGGGGGTGGAACCGCTCCTGCAGCCTCCCAATTGCCCTCTCTCCCCAGATGGCAGCCTGCGGCAAGTGCAGCCGGGCAGATGGCCGAGTGCTGTGATGTGCCGAGTGTGGGCACTCAGGGCAATCCAAGCCAGGACTGCTTTGTAAGCGTGGCACCCCTGAGAACTGTCTGTCCAGGGAGGGGGTCGGGTCCCTTTAAGTACAGCCCTCGGCTATCCTGAGACAGCAGCTCCACGCTCTAAGTCCTCTTCTGATGCCCTGCCGGCACTGCTTCCGGCCATCTTTAACCTCGGTTCAGGGTCCACTCAGTGTGGACATGCTAGTTCGAATTAGCAAAACGCTAAGTTAGTTCGAATTAGCACTGTAATGTAGACATACCCTCAGGGACATTAGCTGAAGTTAAGTAGCATACAACATGCCTTGAGGAATCCCTTAGCACTCCTCCCTCTCACCTCCCCCCACCCTTCACATTAGATTTACTGGCTCACTGGGGAATCCCTGGGCAATCAAAGTATACCCAGAAGGGTACTTGCAGGTGGTTTCCATTCCCACTGCACTGCTTTAAGCTGCATAAGGGGACCAGATCAGGACAAAGATTCTGCCTCTTTGGATTGTATTAAAATGGTTGGGATGTAATGAGAAATGGTCCATTCATGGACAGCAGCGGACTCTTCTTTAATTGCTGGATTTACCACCTGGATACCACGATAAAGGGGACTTTACAAATGTCTGGACAACAAGATTCAGTTTGTAAGCCCTGAGGTCTGAAGCCTACTAAAGGAGGGAAAGTGAGGCAGTACCTCATTTAAATATCAACAGTCTTCTCTGCCATACTGTTAACAGTATTCTTTGCTCTCATCTCCTGGAGGGCAAGGGGAATGGACTGCATGAGTCAGTATCCCATTTATATTTTAATTGTGTTTACTGTGGGGACTTTGGGCTATACATTGGCTAAGCTTTAATGGGAATGATATTTTGGAGATGACCTTGTTTGGAGCCCTCTGGGCAACACCTTGAGGAACTGTGGGTAATAGGATCCCCCTAATGAGACTGATATTTGCTGGGGCTGGGTGAAAGGGAATCTGAAGTTTAAAGAATGCGCTACTGACTTGCTGTTGAGCTACCTTGCTGTAACGTGTCCTCTGGGTCTTTGACTCTTCTAATGAGCTTCGTGGCTTCATATGAGCAGAGCTCGGTAGCTGTTCCCATGATCTAACCAAACCAGTGGCAAGGAGAGATCAGATCCCAGAAGCAGCTCTAGCTATCTGGGGAGTGTGGACAGAGAAGAGCAACAGTTGTGTTGGGGTCACTGGACATGGTCTTAGATAACTCGGGGGAGTGGAAGATCACAAGGATCGATGAAGCGCCCCCACTCTAGGCCCATGCACCCCCTTCTCCCCCTTCCGCCCCTTCGTCCCCCCAGGCATAACTTTCCTCTGGCTCGCTAATAGCTGGGAACGGCAAGACAGACCTTGAAGTTGCCTAGTTACTATCAGTGGTATAGAAGAAGAATTCAGATGTCTCTGTAGAGGGGAGGAGGGAGAAGGAAGATAAGGCTGGCAGCATGTCCCAGCGTGGGAACCTTGCTACAGTTCACTATATTCCTGCAAGTAAACAACCTGGCTACGTCTATACTGGCCCCTTCTTCGGAATAGCCATGCTAATTTAGAACTTTGGAATAGGGAAATGCGCGGGGATTTAAATATCCCCTGCGGGATTTAAATAAACATGGCCGCCGCTTTTTTTCCGGCTTGGGGAAAAGCCGGAAAAGAGAGTCCAGACTGGCGCGATCCTCCGGAATAAAGCCCTATTCCGGAGGATCTCTTATTCCTACTTTCAAGTAGGAATCCCCCGCGCATTTCCCTATTCCAAAGTTCTAAATTAGCATGGCTATTCCGAAGAAGGGGCCAGTGTAGATGTAGCCCCTGGGTATATAAGGAGGGAAAACTGCTTATGTTGGTGTGGTTGATCTGAGATGTCTAGTCTCCTGGCACCTATTTGAGCATTCAGATAAACTTTTTTTTGCTTCTCCACACCGGTGTGTTTATTGGAGCGCGCACACCGGGCACCGTACCCAGCTATTGCCCCCCTCGGGCACTGTGTGCCGGCAACAGTTGGGCTTGTGCTCCCCAAAGCTACCAGCTGGCTGAGAGCCGTTGTGAATACGACGGTGGGAGTAGAGGAGTTTGCCACATCAAACCTACATTGTATCAGTCGGAAGGCTCTGAGGAGGCCTCCCTATCCTTGAAATCATTATAGCAGGCCAGATGGAAGAGCCCCAGATCTGCCTAAGAAGCAGGAGCTTTGATTTTTCCTATGTAACCCCTCCTGTTAGCTAGCCCAGTGTGAGGTTATTCAGCGTAAGGGAAGCTTGTGACTTCTTACACCACTGGGGGAGGCTAGGCCTGAGGCTGCTTGGTGTGCTCTGTGCTGTGTATTGTGTGTGTGCGTGAGTGCACCTCAGACCAGACCCACTCAGACAAATCACCAGGAACAGGCTTTATTCTGTAAAAAAACATAGAACGGGAAAACAGTTCAGCAGCCCCTCCTCTCAGCATGCAGCCTGGGTGCTGCTACTAGCACAGTCCTTGCTGAGACCCTGCTGGGGGCGGAGGGCACATCCTGGCAGGAATCAGGAAGTTCTCCCAACATGCCGCAGTTTGTGGTCCACAACTTGTAGTTCCCAGGGCTGGTGCTGAAACACACTGGACATTGGGCTACACCAGATTCCTGGACCCACAAAATGTGAGTGAGGAAGTTGGGAGCCCATGAACTGTGAGTGGGGAGGTGGGAGGCAGAATACAATGCTTTAGTGACTCAAGATCTCTACCAAGCATTTATAAATCTCAACTACCCACCCAGAGAAACAAAAAAGCAAATTGAAAGAGCCAGACGAATACCTAGAAACCATCTACTTCAAGACAGACCCAAGAAAACCAACAATAGAACACCACTTGTCATCACCTACAACCCCCAACTTAAACCTGTCCAACACATTATCAATAAACTACAGCCTATATTGGAACAGGATACCATACTCAAAGAGGCTCTGGGAGACAGACCCATAGTCTCCTATAGACAACCACCTAACCTCAAGATGATTCTTACCAACCACCACAGGACATACCACACTAATACCAACCCTGGTACCTTCCCTTGCAACAAACCCCGTTGCCAGCTTTGTCCACATATTCATTCTGTTGATACCATTATTGGACCTAACCAAGTGAGCTATAAGATCAAGAACACATATTCCTGCGCATCCAGAAATATAATCTATGCTATCATGTGCCGAAAGTGTCCGTCTGCTATGTACATTGGACAAACATCTCAGACACTTCGCCAAAGGATTAATGCCCACAAAACAGATATCAGACAAGATCACAAAGAGAAAACAGTTTCTTGCCACTTTAACCAGAAAGGACACTCTCTAAATGACTTAGCCACCTGCATTCTGCTACAAAGACCTTTTACATCTGCACTTGAAAGGGAATCCTCTGAACTGTCATTCATGTTAAAATTCGACACTTACCAACAGGGACTTAACAAGTCTTTGAACTTTCTCACCCATTACCAAGACAGTTTCCCCAATTATCACCTGTAATACCATTAACTCACAAACATCCCACTCTCCCTACCTTTAATATCAGCAATTCACAGACACTTACCTTCCTTCCTCCCCCTTCCCACCCCCCCGCATCCCCCTTCTGTTCTGCAATGTGATTTGTCCTTTTCATATTTGTTCATTTTTTTAAATTCTATCCTTTGGTATATATGGTTGTGACTACTTTCTTCCACTATTTGATCTGAGGAAGTGGGTCTGGCCCACGAAAGCTCATCATCTAATAAACCATCTTGTTAGTCTTTAAAGTGCTATATTGTCCTGCATTTTGCTTCAAGGTCCAAGTTACTTACAGCTAGCATGATTAAAAATTAATGACTGAAGAGGCAGGTCACAAACACTGTTGCATGGCTGTATCAGCTAGCCCCTTTATTATGGTGTGTCCCATTATGGAGCAGATGCATTGCTGACCTAGACAACTCCACTTTTTTTTAAGTGAATTGAAGTGGTTATAATCTTCTCTGTGGCCTGTTTCATGTCTAACATTAAGCAGTGACAGCCTTGGCAAAGGAAGACAGAGCATTCAGCTGTAGAAAGTGGCTGTATCTCTTTCAAACCCAGTTCATTTGCTGCCATCTGCTGCAGAATGGGCAGCATAGCACTCCGGGGCCAGCTGACACCTTGCAAGTATTTCAATGGACCTACAAATCAGTGGGCTCTTTACTCTCCTTTCACCTTTCTATCAGCAACAGCAGAACTGGCAGAGTTGGTTGTTGTTATTTTTGTGGATGGCGGGGGGATTGTGAATCTGTCAGAGAATTGTTTTTAAGTCCAAGTGGGAATCCTCATTTTATTCATTTAAGCCCACATTGTTTTAAGGTAGAGCAGGGGTGGGCCATATTTTTTATGGAAGGCCACTCCAAGAATTTGATAAGTGGTCAAGGACCACGCTTTCCCATGCTATTAATGGAGGAGGTGTGGGGCCTGGGATGGAGGTTGGGCTCAGAAGGGAGCTCAGGGTAGGGGATTGGGGTGCAGAAGAGGTTGTGAGTTTGGGTGAAGGATGGTGTTGTGACCTTGGGCAAGGGATTGGGGTGCAGGATGGGTGCAAGGGAGGATTCTGACCTGGCGGAAGAGAATAGGAGGAGTGCAGAGTCTGGGAGGGGATTGTGACCTGGGGTGGGGATGCAGTGAGCTTGGTTTGTGAGTTGGGGCAGGGACTTGGGGTGTAGGATGCCAGGCATGACTGGGACCTCTATATCCTACAGCAGTGCAAATGTACAGGGCATGTATTAAAGGGTGATTAATTTATTTAGGTTGTAAGTTGCACACATACCAAATAAGAGTAAGAATCCCTTGATAGTATGGGAAACGATTGATAAAAAGCTCCATGCTGGCAGAACTGGCAGTTCAATAACTCCCTGAAATACATATTCCCTATACGACTGGCTCTTGGAAATATCTACTGACCTATACAAACTGTAATTTGTGCTTTGTACTTTCCTTTCAGAGAAATCCCCCAAACACTGCTGAGTTTTTAGCAACCTCTGTTCTCCTGGCTCAACTTTAATGAATAATAATCAGGTATGAGCATAACAAAAGGAGTGAAGTAATAATGTTTGGGATTGTGTCCTGGCATGTACTAGCAACATTTAGAGAATCATTTATCCTTTTCAAATCAATACACTTTGAATAATACATAATGGCCCTGCAAAACCATGTTTATTTTTATGATGGTTCCCTCTGAATTCCAGTGTTGGGAGAAGAAAGGAGGCAAGCCATCTAACTTATTCCCTAAGCCTCTTGCTGCCCTTTGCCTCATGATTTTAAACCAGAACTAAAAGAACCATCAGCAAGAGAATAAAAGGGGCAATGTTTGAAGAGGCAACACTTGCTATTTGCATGTGTTACCTCCAAAGAGTGCACTAGAAAAAGGCTCTTAAATAGTAACCCTACAGGTGTGATTTGCCCGTTAAAGTTTGTTATGATACAAGGCTTCTTACCCGGCATTTCATTGGCTGAGTGTCTGAGCATATGATACCGTGATGGAGAGTTTTGAGTGTGGGGGCTCTTGAAAGGATAAAACAAATATTTTCAGTATCACAAACATTCAGCTAAGCATTTATTAAATACAGATCTTTTTTCTAAATTGCCCCTAGGAATGGCAACCAGTGTTCTTGAAGGTGCATGCTTGCGTGGGCGCATCCAAGAATTTAAGGCTGGTTCATCTTCTCAGCAAGGCTGCTGCTCTGGGGAGGGACTGCATGGTGAGTGGTTACCCTGCTCCAGGACCAGCAGAGCAGCCACCACTCAGCCCTGGCAATAACTTCAGCCCTTCCCCAGGGCTGGAGCTGCAGGCCACGTGTTGGGCAGCAGCTGCTGTGGTGGTTCTGGCTGGGGCTAGAACCTGAGCCGCATGGCAGGTGGCAGCTTCAGTGGTCAGGGCTCTCTGAGGCCACGTGGCAGGCAGCAGGTAGATGCTCTGGCAGCCAGGGCCACGTGATGGAGGCCACGGCCATGCTGGTGGCTGGGACCACATGATGGGGGGGGCTGTTTCATTGGCCAGGGTTGCTTCTAGGGCCAACTCCAGCCCTTCCCCAGGTATGGAGCTGTGGGAAGGGCCACATAGTGCAGCTGCTCCTGGGATTGGACCCCCTGCATCTGGGACTGGTCCCCCCTGCATCTTTTTCCCCCCTCCTGCACCTCTCTTTTGCCCCTTAGGGCCCCCTGCCTCCAGCACTCTGCCCTCCCTCCCCACATATCACTACCCCACCCCAGCACTTCACTCCCTGCAAACCCAAGGTGCTGGCAGCAGCTTCTCTCTGTCCTGCATGGGGATTCACAACCGGCCCCACAATGAGCAGCCTGGGGCAGTCCCTGGCCAGCACACAGGCTGCCCAGGGAGCAGCATTCACTGCGGGGGGGGGGGGGGGGGGGGCGGCATGTCTCATCTTCTTCCCACAAGGTTGGGGGTGATACCAGAGAGCATCTTTGGGGAGCAGCACCACTGGTGGGTGCCACAGTGGCCCATATCCAAACAAGCACACACGATCTCATGGTTGGCACACAAGACAAAACTGACTCCACTTATGGATGGAAAATCGTAGAGGGAATACGGAGATCAATCTGCAGTTGATTACATGTGTAATCAACTGTAGCCTGGGCTTATTGGTTAACCCTATTGCCCACATGCACTCTTCCCCCCTTGCTGCCTCTGTATCAGAGGCAGCAAAGGGGGGGGGGGGAGACGGGAGCTGATACGCATGGGGAGCTGGCTTTTATGCTGGTTCCTTGTGTGTGCTGGCTCCCGCAGCGCCACATGCCCTCTCCCTTGCTGCCCCCCAACAGAGACAGCACGGTGGGAGCAGTGGGAGCTGGCTTTTAAGCCAGGCTTCTACACATGCCAGCTTCTGTGCAGCTGCCTCCCCCTCCCCCCACAGAAACAGCATAGGGGGAGCAGGTGGGAGCCAGTGCTCAGGGGGAAGCCGGTTTAAAAGTTGGCTCCCCATGAGCACTGGCTCCTGTCAAGCCTCCTGCCCCTTCCCCCACTGATGCTTCTCATAGAGAGGCAGCAGTGCAATGAGGGGGTAGGTAGGAGTTGGTATGCACAGGAAGCGGCTTTCAAGCTGGCTCCCTGCACTGCTGTCTCTTTATCAGAGGCGGAGGGAGGGTACAGAAGGCGGGAGCCAGTGCTTGTGGTGAGGCAGCTTTTAAGCTGGCTCCCTGTGAGCCTGGCTTCCACCTACGCCCCTCTCACCCCCCGCATGTAAATGTGTAACTGCTAAAATTTCAAGCAGTTACACGTTTACCCACATACCCGATAGTCAATATCCCTGCTAGATTTGTAGGAACCAATTCTTAGCTAGAAAATTGATGTAGTTCCAATCATACCTTCAGGACTTAGCTTCGAAGGATCTATGCCTAATTAGCTGTACAGCTCACCCTTAATTACTCTTGCTCTGTGCTCAGTGCCCACAGTCTCCCCCACATCCTTTGGAAGGCTGGATCCTGAAGGCCTGCCTCAGATGAGTTGTCTCCTTGACGTCGATGGAGCGACTTATATGAATAAGAACTACTCATGTGCACAAGGGTTGTATGGGGGTATGTCTACACTACCCTCCTAGTTCGAACTAGGAGGGTAATGTATGCATACCGCACTTGCTAATGAAGCCCGGGATTTGAATTTCCCGGGCTTCATTAGCATAAGCGGGGAGCCGCCATTTTTAAATCCCCGCTGCTTCGAACCCCGTGTAGCGCGGCTACACGGGGCTCGAACTAGGTAGTTCGGACTAGGGTGCCTATTCCGAACTACCGGTACACCTCGTTTCACGAGGAGTACCGGTAGTTCGGAATAGGACCCTAGTCCGAACTACCTAGTTCGAGCCCCGTGTAGCCGCGCTACACGGGGTTCGAAGCAGCGGGGATTTAAAAATGGCGGCTCCCCGCTTATGCTAATGAAGCCCGGGAAATTCAAATCCCGGGCTTCATTAGCAAGTGCGGTATGCATACATTACCCCGCTAGTTCGAACTAGCGGGGTAGTGTAGACATACCCTGGGTGAGATTTCTGTTGTGTGGCAGACAACATGTAGAGCATTACTTCGGCTGCTGTGACAATCAGGGTGTCATATCACAGGGGAACGGATGGACTGGTTTAAGGAACTCATGTTAAGTCTTGGAAGAACAGGTTAGAACATCTCCACATTTCAATGGGAAATGCAAAGTTGGTTCAGATGACTTTCTCCTCCAATGCTATCCTCATTGTTTGTCCCTCTCTGGAGATGTCCCCTGCCCTTCTAACATTTTTAATTCAGCAGCTGAACTTAACAAAAAGAGAATAACGTCTTATGCCTCATAGAATCATAGGACTGGAAGGGACCTCAAGAGGTCATCGAGTCCAGCCCCCCGCCCTCAAGGCAGGACCAAGCTCCATCTACACCATCCCTGACAGATGTCTATCTAACCTGTTCTTAAATATCTCCAGAGAGGGAGATTCCACCACTTCCCTTGGCAATTTATTCCAATAATTGACCACCCTGACAGTTAGGAATTTTTTCCTAATGTCCAATCTAAACCTCCCCTGCTGCACTTTAAGCCCATTACTCCTTGTCCTGTCCTCAGAAACCAAGAGGAACAAATTTTCTCCTTCCTCCTTGTGACACCCTTTTAGATATTTGAAAACCGCTATCATGTCCCCCCTTAATCTTCTTTTTTTCCAAACTAAACAAGCCCAGTTCACGAAGCCTGGCTTCATAGGTCATGTTCTCTAGACCTTTAATCATTCTTGTCACTCTTCTCTGTACCCTTTCCAATTTCTCCACATCTTTCTTGAAATGTGGCGCCCAGAACTGGACACAGTACTCCAGCTGAGGCCTAACTAGTGCAGAGTAGAGCGGCAGAATGACTTCACGAGTTTTGCTTACAACACACCTGTTGATACAACCTAGAATCATATTTGCTTTTTTTGCAACAGCATCACACTGTTGACTCATATTCAACTTGTGGTCCACTATGACCCCTAGATCCCTTTCTGCCATGCTCCTTCCTAGACAGTCGCTTCCCATCTTGTATGTATGGAACTGATTGTTCCTTCCTAAGTGGAGCACTTTGCATAAAGTTGTACCCTGATCACCACTAGGGTCAGGAAGGAATTCTTCCACCCATGTTCAGCACTGAGCAACTAGCCATATACATTCAGGCCGCCTCAGGGGGGCAAAAAGGGACAGTTGCCCTACGGCCTGGTGATTCTAATGGGCTCGGGTCTCCCAGCCGCTGCCACCGCTTCTAATGGGCCCTGGGCTCTTTAAATCATTGCTGAAACACCATGTGGCACACCCTGAGCAGCTGGGGGCTAGCTGCCCCTGGCCCCACCTCTTCAGCACAAGGCCCTGCCCCTTCTGGGAGGGCGGAGCTGCCCCCCCCCCACGCCTTGCCTAGGGGCCCGGCGTGGCTATCAGCTGCCCTGTGTACATTGTAGTTATTTTCAACTGAGGTATCATGTTGGCTATTGAGAGGGAGGTGGAGCAGTTAACGGAGCCACTGTCAGATTCACTGAGACAAAACCCATGTTCCAATGTACAATGAGCAATCACCTCTATGTTGCTGGGTCTCATTATGTGCTAGTGACATTAGGGAACATTTCACGGCATTAACGCCATCACAGGGCTAGCTTTTTTCAGGCGCTTATTTCTTCAGCCCTGAGTTGTGAATTACACGCTAAACGCCCCAAGTAATCTTGTAAAGCATTTGAACCAAGAGCCTCTGATAATTTCCCTCTGAAACCTCCTGCATTGATGTTCTTCCCTCTGGATGGCGATGGTGCATAGGACACTGTTTTGTTTCAGTCCCACACATTTAATTTATTGCTGTTTGACTTGTAATTTGGTTGCTGCCTTTGGGAATTATGATCAAGACTCCCCGCACATGCGAACAGCAGCAACGTTGCTGACATCAGAGTTTTTATCTTGGGCATTTTACCGGCACCTGACTGCAAAGAGGCAGCAATAACATAATTAGATGTAACACTTACCTAGCATTTTACATTGTATTTATCGTTGTCTTTACGGCCGCTACTCCTACGCAAGTATAACAGTGAATCCAATCCAGCATTGCCCTGCACTGTTCCCTACAGGGAAGGCTGGACGCTGGCTTTCTGAAGTAGAGTTTCATTAGTTTTTCGAAGGGGGTCTGTGAGGGTTAGCATCTGAGGCCCCAAGCAGAGCCTGATTAAGAAAGGGGTATTAGCGGCCGCAGCGCAGGGCCAATGGAGGGGCCACAGAAAGATCTCCAGGCTGCCAAAAGTGCAGATTTAGCCTGGGGTCCCTGGGCTGCAGCCACTAAAGCCCCTACACAAGTGCCTATTATCCAGTCCTGCCAGGCGGGAAGGGGAAGGCAGCCCCATGGACTGCTGCTCACCCTGCAGCTGGGCTGCAACTGGGTCACTGTGAGTGCCAGAGAATCTCCGTCCCCATGCTGTCCTTGCTTGCAGGCTCCACCCCAAGCTCTGCCCTGTGCTTGGCCAATGCGAACGGGCTGCACTGAGCCGTGTGCTTTCCCCGCCACATCCCAGTACCCTCCTCCAGCCCTCAGTCCCCTTTTACATCCTAACTCCCTTCTAGACCCTACACCCCAGCTATAAGCCCCAGCCCTGAGCCTGTTCCAGCACCCTAACTCCCACCCAGACCTTGCACCCTCACCCCAGCCTCCTGGCCTGAGCCCCCTCCCTCACTCCAAGACCCTTGTCCCCAGCCTACTGTCCCCTTCTGCACCCCAAATGCCTCATCTCTAGCCCCCCAGAGTCCACACCCCTACTTGGAGCCTTCACACCTGCCATCCTCCTGCCTCAACCTGCAGCCCCTTGCAGCACGCGGAACCCCTCATTTTTGGCACTGAGCAGAATCAATGTTGGGTGGCTTGTGAAGCAGTTTTTCTTCTCTGTGTCTTCCTGCTAAGCTTGGAGTTGGAAGATTGTGGGGAGGAGTTTTTCTGGGACACAGTCCAAACAGAACTGACTCTTGGTGCAGAAGTGGTGCCTGGCTGCTTGCCACTATCTATTGGTTTATAGGCTCTCCTCCCCTCCCCTCAGTCTATTGCAACCTTTCCCTCTCTGGTCTTCCTGGCCCCCTCTCTGCTCCATTCAACCGATAGCTGCTGAAATTATTATCCTAGCTTTCTAGTCTGACCATGTCACCCTACTCCACCCCCTTTCAGTCTTCCACTGGGTCCCTCCATCCAGTGCATCGAATACAATATTCTTGTCCTTCTGTGTCTTTACAGCCCTTCACAGCTTAGCTCCCATACATCTCTCCCCTGCCTTGCATGTGATTGCCTTGCTCCACCAACAGTGGCAGGTTTGCCTATCCATTTGCCCACTTCTCCCATAAGCACCATCACACTTTCTTCCATCCTGTCCCTGATGGATAAAAACGTCCTCCCTGAGCTCATTGGGGAAACCTCAACCCTCCTTCAAATCCCTTCTCAGACCATCTCCTGAGATGCTTCCAGGAAATGTTAATTGAGAGAGTAGCATGCTGGCAGACAGTAAGGACTTCTGAGATCTAGCTTACACCTCTTACGATTTATCATTAGTGAAACGGGAAGAGGGGCCCCTGGAACGACTTGCTATTATTACTGTTTCCGTCATGCGCCCGCCTCCCTTGGCTCTGATGGCTGCACCCACTTGTTGTGTTTTGTTTTAAATGGGGTCCTGATCCTGTTATCATTTATACACATAAGTAAAATTATTCAGCTGTACAAGTGGTGGCTGAATTGGGCCCTCAGAACAGAAGCTTCTTGGAGCAGGGACTGAGTTTTCTAGCACCACAGGGATATGTCTACACTGGTGGGTTCTTGTGCAAGAACATCTTGTGCAAGAACATGTCCTCACTGCCACATGCTTTTGCGCAAGAACGTCCATGGCAGTGTGGCTGCTGTCTTGTGCAAGAAAGCTCTGATGGCCATTTTATCCATAGGGCTTTCTTGTGCAAGAAACCCCTGCCGCGCATCCACGCTGCCCTCTTGCGCAAGAATCCCTCTCTTGTTTGAAAAAAGCGTAGCTCTTGCACAAGAATCCCTCTCTTCCCAGGCTTTACTGTGAATCTTCTTGCACAAGAGCGAGCGGGCAGCGTGGACACTCTGCAGAAGAACGGCCACGCTTGCGCAAGAACCCGCCAGTGTAGACATAGCCCAGCACTACGTCTACCCTGGCGCGTTCTCACGCAAAAACTCTTTTGCGGAAGAGTTCTTGTGCAAAAACTCTTTCAGAAGAGAGCGCCTACACTGGCATGTGCTTTTGCGCAAGAGCATCCATACCAGTGTAGACGCTCTCTTACGTAAGAAAGCTCTGATGGCCATTTTAACCATAGGGCTTTTTTGCACAAGAAATTCATGTTGCCTGTCTACGCTGGCCTCTTGCGCAAGAACAGTTGCACAAAAGGGCTTATTCCTGAGCAGGAGTGTCAGAGTTCTGGTGCAAGAAGCCCTGATTTCATACATTAGAACGTCAGTTTACTTGTGCGAGAACACACGGCCAGTGTAGACAGGCAGCAAGTTTTTGCACAAGAGCGGCCGGTTTTGCGCAAGATCACGCCAGGGTAGACACAGCCCAGGAGTCCTGGTTGTGACTGGCATTGCTACCACATCCACACTGTAACTAGTAATAATAAATCAGTGTAATGGGACATAATTCACATCACGCAAATGGCCCCCTTTTGGCCAACTGCTAGAGTCTGCATTTCTTGCTGTAGCAGCCCTCCTGCAACCCAGCTCTGTCTAAGCCTTTGGAGCTCCAAGGAGGAACTACCTCACTCTGGTCCCACAGCTTCCTTTTAACTGCCTTGCTGGGCCCTGATTGGTCTCCCCCGTTGCACCACTCTCTTTCCTGGAGAACTTCTCTGTGGTTTGCTGGGTGGGGTGTGGCAAGGCCACAAACCTCCAATAGAAAGCTTTGGGGCCTGGTCCACCCCATCACAAACGGGCTAATTTAAAAAAAAAAAGAAAGCTAGTGCCCTTTTCATAAAAAGAAACAAGTGGTAAATCCTGAAATACATTGGAATTCACCCAACTCCTGTGCTTTGCACAATTTTGTTTTCCTGCCTTTGAAATGCAAACTAGCATTCCTCTGTCCCTTAACCTTTATATTTAGTTACTGAAAAAGCATAAGATTATACATAGATACAATTGGCTAAATGCAGAACAGATAGCCCCTGCAGCTGCCCCTCACTTAGGGTGCTCAACACCGCTGAGAATCAGGACAAGTACACCTGCCCCTAGCAGCTTATGAGCACCATGTACTGCTTAATTACTGGATACTGGAGTGTACGTGATGGCTCCAGTGGATTCATTAAATATGCATTGCCCTTGTGTTTTCTGGTTCATACTTTTGCTCTAATTCTCTCTCTTTTGGTTGATATACTATGAGCAGGAGGTCACAGTGGTGCCCACACATGTCTGCCCGACATGTGGTAGAACATTCCGTGCCCGTATCGGCCTTATCAGCCATTTGCGGACACACCATGAACAGTCCATAACCCGTTAGATGTCAAGGTCCTCTTCGAATACGATGGACGAACAACAACAATTACTGGATACTGGAGTGTACGTGATTGATAGAATGCCCCAGGCGGATATCAACCACAGCCTGGATGTCTCACCATCAGAGACTGAAACCTTACAGGCCATCAGCCAGCTGTCCAGTGGCAAGGCCCCAGGATCTGATGCAATTCCAGCGGAAGTCTATAAGGGTGGTGGTGCAGTGCTTGTCAACAAACTCACTCAGCTGTTCCAGTCCTTCTGGAATCAAGGATCTATTCCTCAGGAACTGAAAGACGCGTCTATCGTACACCTCTACAAGAGGAAAGGAAATCGACAAGTTTGCGATAATCATAGAGGAATATCACTGCTTTCCATCGCAGGTAAGATCCTTGCACGAGTGTTGCTGAATCGTCTGATTAACCAGCTGGAACAGGGTTTATTACCCGAGACACAGTGCGGCTTCCGCAAAGAGCGTGGCACGGTGGATATGATCTTCGCAGCCCGACAGCTTCAAGAGAAGTGTCAAGAGCAGAATCGTGAACTGTACACCACCTTCGTGGATCTCACCAAGGCTTTTGACACTGTCAGTCGCGAAGATCTGAGGCACATCATGTCGAAGTTTGGGTGCCCTGACAGATTCATCTTGATGGTACGTCAGTTCCACGACGGCATGACGGCTCGTGTTTTGGATGATGGAGAAGCTTCAGAGGCCTTTCCCGTCACAAACGGCGTCAAGCAAGGGTGTGTGCTGGCACCGACCCTGTTCAGCATAATGTTTTCAGCCATGCTGTCAGACGCCTTTCAGAACAGTTCCTTGGGAATCAGACTGAGATACAGGACCGATGGGAAACTGTTTAACCTGCGAAGACTCCAGGCTGTCACCAAGATAAAGGAGACTGTGTTACGAGATCTCCTTTTTGCTGATGACTGCGCCCTGAATGCTGGATCAGAGCAGGAAATGCAAGCCAGCATGGACAAATTTGCAGCAGCATGCGACAACTTCGGCCTTCTCATCAACACAAAGAAAACCGAAGTGATGCACCAGCCAGCTCCAAAAGCTCAGCATCAAGTGCCCACCATCACAGTGAAGGGACAAAAGCTGCAAGCAGTGGACCAATTTACATATCTTGGTAGCACCCTCTCCCGCTCAGTGACAATTGACATCGAGGTCAACTGCAGAGTCGCCAAGGCAAGCTCTGCATTCGGCAGACTGTTGACCAAAGTGTGGGACCGCCGTGGAATAAGCCTTGCTACAAAGCTTAAAGTCTATCGAGCAGTAGTGTTAACTACCCTGATGTACGCCAGTGAGACTTGGACTGTATACAGGAGGCACGCTAGGCAACTGAACCACTTCCACACGATTTGCCTCCGCAGACTTCTGAGGATCCGGTGGCAGGATAAGGTGCCAGACACAGAAGTCCTTTCTAGAGCAGGTCTGCCGTCAGTTTACACCCTGCTGATGAAAGCTCAGATACGCTGGGCAGGCCATGTTGCAAGGATGCCAGATCATCGCATCCCTAGACAGCTCTTCTATGGTGAGCTGTTTCAAGGGAAGCGATCGCACGGGGGACAAAAGAAGCGATACAAAGATACGCTTAAAGCCTCTCTCAAGTCCCTGGATATTGACACGACCTCCTGGGAGACCCTGGCACAAGACCGATCAACATGGCGCACGCTGATCTACCAAGGCTGTCAAACATCTGAAGCCAGAAGGACAACCATAGCACAAGAGAAGCGAGCACTCCGTAAAGCCAGAGTTGCAAAAGCTGCAACAGTGGTGCCCACACATGTCTGCCCGACATGTGGTAGAACATTCCGTGCCCGTATCGGCCTTATCAGCCATTTGCGGACACACCATGAACAGTCCATAACCCGTTAGATGTCAAGGTCCTCTTCGAATACGATGGACGAACAACAACAATTACTGGATACTGGAGTGTACGTGATGGCTCCAGTGGATTCATTAAATATGCATTGCCCTTGTGTTTTCTGGTTCATACTTTTGCTCTAATTCTCTCTCTTTTGGTTGATATACTATGAGCAGGAGGTCACTTAGCTGCCACTTATTGCTGCCTTTGTTTCTTCAGTGTATTCTCATAGAGGATTTGAGCCATTGTGTTTCAGGGCAGGCACCAAACTTGCTTTGTTGTGCAGCAAAGACACGAGAAGGGCTATTTCTCTTGTGACCATCATCCTGGGAGATGTATCAGAGTAGGAACTTGGATCTCAAAGGTATGAGGGCTTAGCAAGGGTGCTAACACACTCTGTCATTAACATTTTCTCCACTTTTACTTAACAGCCTGAACAGCATTAATGCTTGTGCTATGGATCTGTACTTTAATAGCTCCAGCCTATGTCCCTCTAGGCCTAGCTGTGCTCCTGAGACCCTGCTGTGCAGCTGGCAGTGATATTTTTAGGATACCTTAGTCCTCCTTCAATTCAGGAGTAAATGGACAGATCATCTGCCCAGCGCAGTTTTACTGATTGATTTTTTTTTAGTGGCTTTATAATAGTTTTTCTGGTCTACACAGCTAAATAGAAAGATCCTGGGCCCCAAACTTGCCATCTTCAGGTGCCTCAAATGCCCTTTGCTGTCACTGAGCCTATAGCAGCCAGGCAGACTGCAGAATCAGATTCCCTGCAAGTGCCATACGGCGTGAGAGAGAATGGTGCTGTCCTTGTCCCTTGCCTTTGCTTTGCTCTTTGAGGTACTTGCATCCTGCAGGCAGCCATTAACAAAGACAGCAGCTTCCCATTCCCACCCAGAGCACATGCATAAGTAGCAAACAATGGTTCTCACAGTGCAATGGTGAACAGCTCCTGGATTTTTATTTTTTCTCTTCTAAGGCAGCCTCCTTTGGAGGAGCATTAAAATGGAGTTATGAGGGCATCATGGAGATGGCCCAAGAGCTGACTTTAGGAAAATATCAATTACCCTGCACTTTCTATGCGTGACTCATGCAGGGTGCGGTGGATCTGACTCACAAACAAAATGAACCTGCTTCAAAGAATGAATGCACTAGGGAAGTCAGAGGCACAGTGACATGTGAACCCATGGGGCTGTGCTAGATTGGCTTGCATAACATGGCTCACTACTCTAAAGACCTTGCGACCTAACCTTGCACTTATAATAGTAATAATCATCAGTCGACTTCTAAAGTGCCCCCGCTTAGTGCCCCCACTCCAAAGTGATCAGTGACTGCACAATGTAAAAAATGCAATTAAGCTAATGCATTGCACACGGGAGAATAAAATAGAACTTCACATTCAAATGTAATGCTTGGTTTCTAAATGAGTGGGTGGAAAAAAAAATCTACCTGGCCCTGATGTGTCTAGGGGCTCAACGCACCTGGTATGCCCACTCACAGACATGGCACCTGCAGATGATCAGAGCTGGATAGATCAGTCAAACTATCATAGGCATTGAAAAAAAAATCAGAACCTGAGATTCAAAGGAGGTGAAACAAATAGAATGAGCCAGCTGCAAAAAAGAGAAAGAAACAATAAAACAGAGTGGAGGGACGAGGATTGAAGGGAAGCAGCTGAGATTCGTCCAATTAATAATACCTGCTTTTATCTTCAGCAGATCTCAGAGCACTTCACAAAGGAGGGTAGGACGGGGTGTCCCCACAATAAGTCGCCCTGGTATACATCTGTTCTGCACTAAAGTCGTTGATGCTTGTAGGAACTGATGTGTTATAAGTCCTCCCATTGCCCGCTCTTAGGTCATGCAACAACAAAAAATTGCACAAATGGAAGTCAGCCATGGGGAAAAAAATTCCCTGCTTTAAGTTGTTTCACTATAAGTCCAAGTTTTTTGGAATGTATCTTGGACTTACAGCGAGGACAGCCTGTATCATTAAGCCAGTGTTCCAGATAGGAAACAGAGGTGAAGTGACTAGCTCAAGGTTATGCAGCCAGCCAGGAGCCAACCCAACTCTCCCGTGTTCCAGCCCACTAGGACGCACTGCCTGATGCAATAGAGAGGGGTGGTTTGAAAGGCATTTCTTTAAAACCCAGTCTGTGTGCCCTGCTTGAGAAGTCTGTCTCCTCCCAAGCCTGTGTTCTGTGATCTGCCTATGGCTTCCTTCTGGCTCTGTGAAAGCACAATTCAGTTCTTCTGCGCTACTGGGAGCTAGCAGGGAGCCTATGTGTGTTATTCCTCCCTAAAAACCTTTCCTTCTCCTACCTGACACTGGATCTGCCATGGATCTCTTGCCACAAGAGGATGGCTTGGGGCAGAGATCAAAGGGCGAGCGAGTTGCTCGCACTAGCACCCCCTTGGCACATGCCTGATCTCTTGCTGAGCTAAGATGGGATTCTAGGCCGCAGGTGGTAACTGAGCAAAGCCTTCTGATGATGAGGTTCCAGGGGAAGCCAGTGCTGGTCATGAGTTCAAGTGCCGCACAAAGGCCTCTGAAGTTTTAGTTCTGGATGGAAAGTCTGGAGTTTCAATGTAAACAAGTGGGAGGCTTTCTCCTAAGCCTACATGGACCTTTTTGAGTGTGGCGAGCTAGCTGAAAAGCTGGTGAAGGCAGACTTTCCCCTTGATGGAACACAGCTGTTCCAGGCTCCATCTGGTTTGGTAGCACCCTAGCCCTTCTTTTAGCGACCATTTGGAGAGTTGTTGCTGAATTGCTCTCCCCAACCCTAGAGCAATACAGCAGACGTGAGGAACCATTTTTGGGTCAGGGGCTGCTGACCCACAGAAAAATCAGTCGGGTCACACACAAATGAGAAGGAGACTGAGAAGGAGAAAGATACTACCCACATTCCCCTCACACACCAGAGCCTATGGAGGGCCCAGGCTAATAGCTTTTGTATGCTCCAGGGAATCTTCAAGCAATCCTTCTCCTGTCACCCATTCCCAGCCTCTGACAGCGGCTAGGGACACCATTCCTAATCCTGGCTAATAGCCGTTGATGGACCTAACCTCCATGAATTTATCCAGTTCTTTCTTGGACGTTGTTAAAGTCCTGGTCTTCACAACATCATCTGGCAAGGAGTTCCACAGGCTGACCGTGTGCCGTATAAAAAAACCTTCCTTTTGTTTGTTTTAATTAATTTCTTCTGGTGACCCCTAGTTCTTATTTTATGGGAACAAGTAAATAACTTTCCTTTATTCACTTTTTCCACACCAGTCATGATTTTATAAACCTCTATCATATCCCCGCTTAGTCTCCACTCTTCTAAGTTGAAAAGTCCCTGTCTTTTTAATCTCTTTTCATATGGGACCCATTCCAAACCCCTAATCATTTTTGTTGCTCTTTATGCCAATATATCTTTTTTGAGATGAGGTGACCACATCTGCATGCAGTATTCAAGATGTGGGTGTACCATGGTTTTATACAGAGGCAATAAGATAGTCTCTGTCTTATTCACGATACCGTTTAAAATGATTCTTAACATTATTTGCTTTTTTGATTGCTGCTGCACATCGAGTGGATGTTTTCAGAAAACTATCTACAATGACTCCAAGATCTTTCTCGAGTAGTTATAGCTAAATTAGTCCCCATCATATTGTATTTATTAAATTTCACTTGTCCTTTTGTTGCCCAATCACTTAATTTTGTGAAATCTTTTTGAATCTCTTCACAGTCTGAGCTAAGTCTTTACTATTCTGAGCAGTTTAGTATCATCTGCAAATTTTGCCACTTCACTGTTTACCCCTTCTCCAGATAATTTATAAGTAGGTTGAATAGGACTGGTCCCAGTACGGACCCTTGGGAAACCCTACTAGTTACCTCTCTCCGTTCTGAAAACTTACCATTTATACCCTTTGTTTCCTGTCTTTTAACCAGTTATCAGTCCATGAGAGGACCTTCCTCCTTATCCCATGACAGCTTACTTTATTTAAGAGCCTTTGGTGAGGCGCCTTGTCAAAGGCTTTCTGAAAATCCAGTCTATCTAATGGATCCCCCTTGTCCACATGTTTGTTGACCCCCTCAAAGAACTCTAGTAGATTAGATTGGTTCCCTTTACAGAAACCATGTTGACTTTTCCCCCAACAAATTTTTGAGAACTCGGGTGAATACCATCTGGTCCTGGTGACTTGCTACTGTTAAGTTTATCAATTTGTTCCAAAACCTCCTCTAATGACACCTCAATCTGGGACATTTCCTCAGATTTGTCACCTAAAAAGAATGGCTCAGGTTTGGGAATCTCTCTAACGTCCTCAGTCGTGAAGACCGAAGCAAAGAATTCATTTAGCTTCTTCGCAATGACCTTGTAGTCTTTAAATGCTCCTTTAGCATATCAATTGTCCAAGGGCCCAACTGGTCTTTGAGCTGGCTTCCTGCTTGTGATGTACTTAAAAAACATTTTACTATTACTTTTTGAGTTTTTGGCTAGCTGCTCTTCAAATTCCTTTTTAGCTTTTCTTATTATGTTTTTACACTTCATTTGACAGCGTTTATGCTCCTTTCTATTTTCCTCACTAGGATTTAACTTCCACTTTTTAAATAATGCCTTCAAATGATGGCTCACAAAACATCAGCCTCTCTGACTTGGGCCAAGAGCCACCCCTGGACAGATGGCTACAGATGTGGTGGTGGCCAGCAGTACCAGCTGTATGAAGGTAGAGGAAATAATAACGTGATTGCCCCAATAAAGCAGCAAGGAAAACTCCTGGATCCTATTTAAGTCTAGAGCCAAAATATGTGTCTGCATTATAACAGTAAACATATTCCCCTGTGTAACCAAGAGCTCTCCTAGAAAAGCTTTAATGTTCAGGCAGTGGACTGTTACTTTATTACCCTGATTAAATTACACAAGCTTTTCCTTTCTCTCTGTCTCTGCATGCCCTGCAATCTCCCTCTGCCTTTGCACACTCCCTCCCTTCTCCCTCTGCCTTTCTTGCTGTGGGGGCAGTGATGCAGGTATGACATACAGCCCTGTTCTCCCTCCGCTGGGATCCCCTCTGGTGCATCATTAGCATTCACTGGCTGGCTGGACTGCATCATTGTTATAGGAGATTCCAGTGCAGTGAATCCCTCTTTCTTGGAACTCCGGAGCTGAACTGAGCACAGAGAAGCAGCAGAAGCAAATAACTTCACATTACAGGTAAGAGCAAGTCATTTCTCCTGCTATCGTGGAAGAAGACAAACAGACATTTTACAGGGAACGCTAACGGCTGGCAGGATCTCAATCCCCAACATTAGTTTGCTGAGTGCCCAGCTAATGTCTGAGTGCTGCAAAGAAATAGGGAAACAAAATAAAACAGAAGAAAAATACCACTGAAAATAAGGATGCTCAAGGGCAAGGGCGCAGCAGCTGAAGGGCTGAGATGAAGGAACAGGAATTGTAGGGCGCTTTGCTATTTTAACTAGATCAGCAGTGTCAGAACAGTCAAAACCAAAGCAACAATTCAGATTAACACCGTTTCCCTCCCTGGCTCTCCTTATCCTCTTCTGAGAGCAGTCATGAGCTGCAGCGTGTAGTGTTTTAGCTAGGTGGAAGGTGCTCAGGCTGAAGCAAGACAGGGTTTTTTATGAGGACAATTAAAATAGATTCTGATGTATGTCTGGGGATAGGTGTAGCGGTGGGCTGTAGGGGTGTGAAAGGGTGAGGGGTGTGTATATAAGTGGGGCATGTTGCATATGTTTGGGTGAGGGGGGTACAGAGGTGTGTTTGCGGCTGGATGAGTCGTGTGTGGGTGGGTATGCCTCCCCCACACAGGCATAACACAGCAAACATGAGTATTAATCGTCCTTTTCAAATAATCCTTCCTACCTCAGGGTATTATAAATGCAGCTCAAACTAAAATCAGCAGCTGGTCACCTCTGTTGGCAGAGGATAAAGCCAGCCACTAAAAGCAAGGTAAGGGTTTTCAGTTTGAACAGGGGCTGTAATGTATTTTGGTTTCTCTGATATGATTGATCTGGTTACACAAATGTGTGTGTGCGTGCAGTCCCCTATGCAGGGACTTCTGTGGAGGGTGCTTTTTTGTAAATGAGGATAGCAAAGGTGTGAATGCCCCCCTTCTCCCCATGCTTCCCCAAGTAAGCGGGGAAATCAGCCCTAGCCTTCCCCTGGCTAGCCAGAGCATGGGGGAGGGATGCTCGAACAGCGCACTGCCCCTGCCTTCCCTTGGCTAGCCAGAGCATGCTTATTTGGGGGGCCATAGGGAGGGAGCTTTCACACACCCCTGTGTATGGCCTGGTGTGTGTCTGGGGACAGGCGCTATTCAGCAGAGATTCTCTTTACATATGTAGGCTGCAATAATACAATCCATGATACTGAGAACCCCTAAAAACCATAGGCATGAACTGGATCCACGATAGGCTCCGTGCTGTGTTTGCCCATCGCTCTGACCAAATGAACGAAGTGATTGGAGTGGAGCGGGGAGGAAAAGAACTGGGCTATAGTGTTTTCTCCTGTGTGGGAAGGGGAACCCCAGGTGATTTTAGATCAGATGCTTATCACATAACACCTGAATATGTGGTCCGTGAGGGCTCCCTTCCTCTGGACAGCCTAGGCAGAAATGAAAGACCGGTAGGAGTGATGTTCCTGGCAGGGCTTTAAAAACGCTGCAAGTCATGACTATCCAGGCTCCTATTTCTGATCATCTGCAAGAGGGGAGAGAGTTAATCCTATTGTTGCCTAGTCAGATTTAAATATACAATAGCGCTGCATTGTTTCACCTCTGGGTAAAAAGACACAGCCACATGCTTGTTCCTCACCTGGCAATTATCTCTACCCCCTCTTCAGGAATTGCACAGCAGGTTGCTACCTTATCCTGTTGGTCACCTATAATCATAGCCAGGTTGCTTGCTCCCACAGGATAATACATAGGTGGGGGCTTTGACAAGAGAAGAACATCTACAGTTTCCTCCATAGTCTTCTCTTGAAAGGAGCAAGGTCACCCTTTACCCTCCAGTAGAAGAAGGAAAGCATTTGCCCCCAAGCCTGCAGATCTGAGGATCCTCTACAGCAGTGTTTTCTGAAAGTGCTCCACAAAAGCACTTTGAGAAACACATTCACTGGCTGCCCCAGTTTGTTTATTTACTGGTGCCACGGAGCCTCCTGGCTCCCATTGGCCCCGTTTCGCTCTTTGCAGCCAAGCGGAGCAGCGGGAAAGCGATGGCCTGGCACCCACTGCTTCCTGTGGCTCCCCTTGGCTGCAAAGGATGAAACGGAGCCAATGGGAGCTGTGAGGCTCCGTAGCACCAGTAAATAAACAAACTGGGGCAGCCACTTAATGTGTTTCCCAAAGTGGTTTTGCGGAGCACTTTCAGAAACACTGCTCTACAATCTTGGGCCATCTGTAGGGGGGCCCCCATGCTTCCCTGCTCACCTTCTCTTACTCCCTGACAGCTCAGTTCCTAAAGTCCCAGCTGTTCAATGAGGCAAACATCCCCTCTCCCCAGGCTCCAAAATTCCTGGGCTCCTGGTGGGGTGGGAAACGCAGATGGTCTTTGGGTTCTGGTGAGCAAAGAGCCATTCCTCTGCCCCAGGCATGTTGTGTGGGGGTCACCTGGGCCAACAGGAGTGACTGAAAGGCTCCAAGGGCGAGTCTACACTTAGGAGAAGACTGACATTCCAGATGTCGATCTTCTAGCACTCGATTTAGTGGGTCTAGTATAAACCCCTAAATGGAATGCTTAGGATAGCCCTCACTGGTGCATGGTACTCCTCCTTCTGTGAGGAGTAAGGGAAGCCGACAGGAGTATTTGCTCCCATCCGCCTCTCATTATGTGGATGCCATCAAGGCTCGGTTTAAGGTAAGCTGACTCCAGCTATACCTTACAGATGCGGTCCCCAACCTTTTGGGGCTGCTGGGAGGCCAGGGGCGGGGCCGCTCATGCGCCGCGTGCCTGGGGGCCGGACCGTGCATGCGCTGCGCATCCGGGGGCGGGGCCATGCCTGCACCACGTGCCCGGGTCTGGCATCATGCATGCGCCACACGCCCAAGGCCTGGTGCACAAGAATGGCTTGAGCTGGCCCTGGTCACCTGGCAGGCACCACGTTGGAGACCACTGCCTTACAGCCTTAGCTTCCTGGGGCAGGGGTGTGTATGAGTCAGCCTCTCTAGCATCTCTTGCCTGCACCTTGTGATGTACTGAGCATCTTCAACTCCTGTTGAAGTTAACGGGCGAAGAGGAGACAGCAACTTGCAGGAATTGCCCAGCACCTCACAAGGTTCTGTGTCAAGCGTCTTGGTCCTGCAGATGCATTGTGTAAGGTATCAGGTTTCTTTTCTACGGAGAATTTGAAGTGTCTTTTAGCCAGCAGACTGAAAGCAGATGCCAGTTGTATCTCTGCAGTGCTCTGACCACAGAACCACCTCTCAGAAACATTACTCAGACCTCCCGTTCTCCTTTAAGAACAGCAGGCCATGCTAGATGCTGGTCTCCTTCTTGTAGCCACTGCACATGCCTGTTACAGCTCAATGTTTAAAGACCTGGGCCGAGAGATGAGACATGGGATAAAGCCTCTTGTTTTTCTGAAAGGACTGTGCAAACCCTTATTGTGGGTGCACTGCACATGTAGCAGGGTCACTGCTGTACAAACAGCCACCAGGCAGTGAGGTGCTCTGGTTTGCCCTTTAGCTCCCTTCATTGGCATGGCCTTGACTCAGGAAGGTGACGTGTTATTTGCCCCCGTCTGTGACATGCTGCAATGCAGAGCCAACATCAGACAGATCTTTATTCAGGAAAGAAGTCTGGAGAGGTGGGAGGTGCTTTCATCAGTTCTTCCAGCAGGCTGAGATTTTTGCATCGCCACACCTGCTTGTATGTGCACCCCCAAAAGCAGCCACCCACCCATCTTGTGCATTCAAATGGGTGCAGAGGTTGTGTGCACGACTGGCTGTTTGTTGAATACAATGTGAGCATACACACTTCAGGGAGAGCAATAAACATGTTGGACAAAATTAAGTGTACAATAAGTGATGGTGAGAGTGAGCATCTGTGTCAGAGCCTTTAGCACCCTGTGGTTGTAAGCATGTGTGAGCTCAGAGGCAGGCCTGGCTTGAACGGGGGGTTTCCAGAAAGAGCCAGGAAGCCAGAGGAAGGATTCATACTGGTTTGGGTGGACCAGGGGTTAGAGTACTTGTTAGAGGGGCGGTGGGTTCCAGTCCCACCTCTCTCTGCCTACCCTGGGAGCTGTCAGATAGCCAACACAGGCTGGTTTGGAGGTGTATATTCATCTCCTGTACATGGCAGCACAAGAATGGAATATAGAGCCTGAGTCCGGTGGGAGAGGAAAAGAAGTTTTAAACTCCCATATGCTCCTTGGTAATCCTGCCCCTCCATGCAGCAAATCATAGGGCAAAGTGGCACCTCGGAGCAGCTGGTATTTGGAGTTAAGGCAAAAGCATGGGCTGAAAGGGCTATTTGATGTACAATACCTTGTGCTTCTATTTAGGCCACCCTCATTCTCCAGAGTAAGTGCGGAGAGACACAGACTCTTCCCTCGTTGCTCAAATGCTGGCACGGAATAGTTTGCTGGCCGCTAGACAACATCCAGGAACTGCTAGCAATCCTGCTAGGGGAAGCCCAGGCCTCTGCCTGGAGGATCCTCCTTCTTGTATTGTCAATTCCCCATATTAATTTTCCAGATCGGGAGCTGAACCTTTGAAAAAGGGCTCATCTGAAAAGATTATAGAATTACTCCCTTGCTAATGAGCAGTTTAATGTCACGACAGCTTAACGTCCTGCAAGAAAAAAAAGGAGCCTTAGCAATGAAACAAAGGGACCATGAGAACAGGGAGCCTGGGGGGTCTGGGAAAAGCTTTTTGAAGGGGGATGGAGGGTGTGCACTAAGTCACAGAAACACGCTGTTTGCAGGGCCAGCCTTGGCTTAAGCCCTTCACTCTAAGGAGAAGAAACTTGATGGAAAACGAAGCTAAAGAGCCCTTCAGTAATATCTTCAGCAGCCCCTACTTTTATCCCTGTTTCTGGTGCGGGGACCAAAGGGACGGCAACCCACAGCTTGATCCTTCTCCTCTGAAACAAGCATACGCCAGCCAGCAGCAAAGACAGCTCTCTGACATAGCACATAGAAATCTGCACCATTGGGCTGATGCACGATGGCAGTTCCTGTCTTTGGCAATGACTGGCACAGGATGCTTAGGAGAAGGCTGTAAAGCTGCCTAATGGGTAGTGGAAGAATTCCTTCCTACCTCAGGCAGTTAGTGGCTGGCTGGTCCCCTGAGGTTGATCTCTCTGAGAGGTTTCTATCCTAAGTCGTGGAACTACGAATTATAATCTTCTTAGTCCCATAAATATGTAAGGGACCAAGAGGGGAGGCAACTATCTGACAGCTCCTTCCCCTTTTGATTTGCGACTGCAGGGAAAAGAAGCTCTTCATTACCGACCTGCCATGCTCAGGTCCTGACCCTCAGTACAGGCCCTGAGCTCGGTGGACAGCAGGGAGGCAAATAACGTTTGTACTCGCCTATTATCGTAGGCAGGAGCATGCTCCTTTGTCCGTCAGTGCAATTTAGGACAGCCTGGAGGCTGCTCCAGCCTACATCGGCTCCAGCATATGGCAGCTGGAGATATCTGGAGCTCAGCAGCATTTGGGCCTATCCTACCCCTGCCATTCCCCCAACACACTTCTAATGCTGGAGTCTGTGGAGATCGGGGGGATGGTAGAAATCTGGCTTAGCTCATTTGTCCTATCCCACTGGCATGAAAGGGGGCAAACATGGGGATAAGGGAGTGGTTCCCTCTTTCCATAATGTGCACAGGTCTGTATGTTGTGCTTGTACATTTGCCAGCATGCTCCAGGAGTTAGTATTCATCTCCTAGACCATAACTATGGACCCAAATATGCCCCAATGGCAACCATGCAGCTTAGTCCGTCGCTCTTGCAGTGGGAATGTGCATGTGAGGTGGGGGATTACACTGCATCTGTCTTTCTGGCTTTGATCTTATGAGTAGGGACCTGGTTCTGCTCCTGCTGATGCTGGTTTAATTCCAGCATCGCTCCCCTGGCTAGAATGGGATTCTCCCAATTTACTTTGGGGCAAGTGAGAACAGAATCAGCCCTCTGGGACTAGGCAGGGGAGTGGAGTGGGGGAAACCTTGCTGTGCGAGATGAGAGGAAATGAAAAGGAAGGGCCAGTCTATATTTAGGTGAGGGCTCTGTTGAGAGTGGATAATCCTCTTTCCCTGAATTATCCAGCCCAGGGATTAGACTGCTTTAAACTCCTCACCAGGCCTCCCCCGCTCCAGGAGGCCACCATGGAACAGACTGGCTTTCTGAATCCCTAGGGGGCAAGGAATGGATTGAGGATGGCAGAGGGAAGGCTGCTGCTGGCCTGCTTGTGCATTTCTCCCAGGGGTTGCTCATGGCCCAGATGCACAGTGACACAGGAGTGACGTGCGATGCTACACGGAACATCCAGGGACGACCATTAAGAAAGAACAGAACGCTTTCTAAACAATTGGGGCAGCAGATAAAGATAGATGGTGGACGCAAAACAGCCCTTTCCCAATGCACAGTATTCCTGCTTCCCTCTCACATGCCTTTTCTTCTGGTGAGGAGAAGGGAAGGTCTCTCAGTTGCTTATCAGGTGCATCGCTTTCTGTTTGGAATCTGTCCCTGATCTGCCTTACGCTGCCAGCATCTGACCTGCTTTGGCTGGCTTGAAAGTAACCCTGGGTCTGCAGTTCTGTGCCATCTGCCTTGCATAGGAATGAATCTCTATCCATATTAAATGATGGATCTGGCAGCATGGGGGCTGGAAGGTGACACAGTCACGGAAAAGATGATGGGTTCCTGTGCAATGAGCTGGTGGGCCTCAGCCCAGTGCCTAGTGAACAAATGTCAGCATAAAAAAGAGTGTTGCTTGTTGGCTCTCTCACCATGGAGGCTTACTGCACCATAGAGAATAAACTCCCTTTAGCTTTAAGCATGGACCTTCTGGGTCAGAATTTTTTTGAGGGTGATGACATGGAAGCACTGCCATTGTGTTTTACATGCCCTAGGGACAAATGTGTCTGTTCTCCAGGGCTATCAGGTCAGCTCCCTTTGACAGCACTAAATTCACTTAAAACTGAGTGAAAATTGTATTTCTGAAGTAGTGACAGGGCCACTCTTTAGAAGACTCAGAGGCTCTTGTTAGTTCCTCTGGGATTTTATCAGTTCTCCTACTGTCCCGCCCCATCCACCAGCTATTAGAGTTTACTTTACACCCCTTCCTCCACAATATTTTACTTATCTATTCATTCTGCCTCTTTCACTCAGAAATAGCTAGATGCTTTTTATTACCCTCATTTTCCTCTGGACTTTGAATGCTAGCCTCTGATGTTGCTACTGTGTCCAGGTTCAGGCAAGAGTGAATTCTGATGAACCCATCTGAAAGTGGACTCTTGTCAGATCCTGGAGTGACAGACTATGAATGCACCTGCTATCCCACAAACCCGTCCTTGGAAATCCAGGGCCTGAGATGGCTTCAGCTGCATCAGCAATAAATTGTGGTGAATGACATTGATCTTTTCACGGGGACGTGAATTCTGTCAAGGGCATTTAAATTGTGTTTAACATTCTCTCAGCTCTTTGCGGTGCTTCCTCAGAAACCTGGCATTTTGACCCTCTTGTATTTTTCTTTTCCCAAAATTAAGGCAAACTTTGTGCCCTATTCTGGCACTCAATATTTTGGCCCAACTCTTACTGGTGTCATCGGTGAGAAGATGTCGTTTAAATAACTTCTGTGAGAGTTTGATTAAAATGAGGAATCCCATGCTTGGTCCTGTAAGCAGCTGTTGGAAGGGAAGTGGCTCTCTGAGAGCTGACTGGCAGCATCAGTGCTTGCTTTGCTTTGACTGACAGGTAGAGTCATGACTGCCAGTTATTGCTTTTTTGTGCTAGAACGGAATTAAAACAGAGAGCCCCAAAGGAGCACAGAGAAGAAAAGGGCACTGAGTGCAAACAGCCACTGCTTTTAATATCAACTATTGTCTTTTTTCTCTCTGTGTTGAGCATTATCAATTTCTTGTTTAAGTTAAAGTCAACACATCTGTTACTTTAGCATCTCTGGCTGCCTGGCTCCCTCCCTCCCCCACCTGCTCTCCCACTCCGTCTGCAGCCTCCCCATCCTCCTCCTGCTTTGCTGCTGGCGTGTGTGTTTTGTGGTGGCTGATGGGCTTGTTCACTGCTGGTTCCATTTGCTGTGGGATGATCAGCTTGGCTTGCAGAGCATTTACTCCTAATCCCCAGCTTGCGACAGCCTAGTGACAAAGGCAACTCTTTCAGGAGCTGCTGTGGGTGAGAACGCTGGGGGAAATGATTGGCAAGTGGCTGGTGATGCTGGAATGAAACATTTCCTAGTTCTGGTAAGAGATGCTTTTCCACTTGGTCCCCTTTCTGGGCAGTTGGTTACGGTGAGAGAGGATGAGCTGAAAGGGATAAAAAGCAGGGAGGGGAGGAAGTTATGAAAGATGGACAAATAGCAGAGTCAACGCAATTTGCATGGAAGCTTTTCCAGTAGCAAATGTTTATCAGAGCAATTTATTTACCATTAGTGTCTGGCTTCTGGCTAGTCAGATCATGCAGTGATGAAGGCAGCTGAAGTACCTAGCCAGATATTAAGGCAGTCGCTAGCGTTATGTTTTCCCCTCTATGTTTCTTTCTATGTGTCTTTTCCAATTAGATCTAGATAAGCCAGATCCCACCGCCAGACCTAAAAGGGTACTTTGTCATGCACTTCTTTGGGAGTAGCTTGTGGAAAGCTCTTGTTTCAATCCGATGCCTTTTGCCTCACTAGCTTTGGAAGGTCATTCATGAATGTTTGTGTCTCAGTTGAGAAATAAAACCCTTCAGCTTTCCTGTGCGCTAAACTTACTCCTGGCCAGCAAAGTTTAACTGCATTTTTCTCTGGAGCTGGTCTCCCCTGTATGGTATGTATTTAAAATATAAAGAGAAGCCGTGAGACAAAACTGAGAGTCTAGTCAAACTATGAGTAGATCTGTGAGATACTGTGTGTCCCAGGCACACTGCTTATTTTGAATTTGAAGGCACTGATCTGGTTTAATTTACAGGACTTTTGAGCTGATAGCGCTGGCTTCATCAGAGTCTGGCCCAAGTTGTCTGTTACACCAGCAGTGAATTTGGCCTCATTTGCTTAAAGCAGGGGCGGGGAATCCTTTTTGGAAGGGGAGCCACCCACCCACAGAGAAATCAGTCAGGGGCGGCATGCAAGTGAGAAGCAAAAAAATAAAACCAATCCCTCACTGACGCGGCCTCGGAGTAGCAGGGGGGCTGGAGCACCAGTGTGGGGTCCCCAATGCTGTGGGAGGGGAGAAGGGGGCTTGAGCCTTGGGAGCTGGATCCAGGCAAACTGGGAGCTGCATCCAGCGCCTCGGCCTGTGGTTCCCCTGGCTTAAAGAGAAACAGTGAATAGTAACCCTATCAGCAGTCTGCTGTGCTGTGTCAGCAAAGGGCTGTCCATAATGTAGCGCTAGTGACAGAAAGGAAATGAAAAGTATGATCATGCATCTTCAGTGGTTCTGTTAACCAATGAAAAGCACTGACCCTTTTAGCATCCCTAGATCCCTTCCTAAAGCTGATGCCTGGGTCCAGGAGTTCTTGACACCCTTTTGTGAGAGAGGCTTGTAAAATCATTTGGTTTGGTGTATCCAAGCTGAGTTCCTTCTGTGTTTCTGAGCTTAGCCATCAGGGTTAAAAGAGACCTGCCGTGAGAAAACAACCAAGCTGATTTGTTTGCAAAAATTAAACCTCGATATATACAACAATCTCCCTCCATCACAGACATTCTTCTGATTGTTTATACATACAGTGAAACTTTCACTGAGGACCCATTGAATATGCAGAAACCCCTGTTGTAAGTGCTAACTTTAGAGCATCCCTATGGTTCTAACACAGTTACATTAAACTTTTAGTTAAAGACTCAGCTCTGGTAGGCAACTGACTTTTGCTGATCCCTTGGGTGGTTGCTTCTAATATATTTCAATTTAACAGTCTCTGTATCACAACTACCAATAAAAATAGCACCAGCTGAAGTGCTAAAAGTGAAAGGGTCTGCATGCCTTTTGCCATTCAGATACTGTACAAAGTGGCGATAGCACAGTAATTCTAGATTATAGTGATGGTGTGCCTTCACTATTGCCTCAATGATGCCACTGTGCAAATGGAGAGACTGCACAGCAAGGATTGTAAGTGCTTTGAGACTCATGTGTCTGTCCCAGAGGGAGCAGCCCTTGTTGCCTTTAATAAAACCACAGGCTTCGTTCTGAAAGGAGCATAAATCTTTCATCGGTATGTGTTTTTGGAAAGACACTGTCAAGATAAAAATTAGAAATGGCTATACAGTATATTACTTACCGTGCCTCATTAGATTATAAAAACAGAAGGAATGTATACATCCAATTCTTTTAAAATTATCTGTTGTGTGGTGTTTGTTTATTTATTACATTTCTCGCAGCCTGATCTTCGTAAAGGGAATGGTCAATTTCATTTGTTTTTTTCCTCCTACTTAGTTTAACCTACAGGTTTATCCAGACCCTCTGTTTGGGATTCTAGGTGCTGCACAGGAAGGGTTAACTGTATTTAAAAAATAAATACCACCTTCCCATTGTAAAAATCAAAGCAGAAAAAAAAATCCTGGAAACATTCTCATGTGTGTTAGGTTGATACATGCTCAAACTGTAATTTTGGGGGCAAACTGGACTGACAAAGTCTTTAACTCTTTTAGGTCTACTCTTTTCCAGGGGCCAGTCAAATAAATTCTACTACAGTAGGGTGTGAGTGTGTGTAATTTGTAGCATCCTAAAGATATTTTCTTCATGACAATGATATTATATTCAAGAGACATGCTCCTGTATACAGATGGGACCAGAACCTGAGGTCTTCCAGATGCTACAAGGTCTAGGCAGCACTCCTGTTTGGAGACTGACCTTTTAAAACAGCTGTATGGGATAAAATGGAAGGATTTGTCCCCTTTTAAATGTCTATCCCTGTGATCAGCAGTTCCACTCAAACTACCAACATCAAAGCAGCAGAACCATCCTTATCCCTATGCAGAATGCGCAGTTGCCTAGGGCACCCAACATTTTGAGGCATCACTGGCTGTTAATGGCCATCCTTCTGCCTTTTTCTATCCCTGCTCTGTGGTTCTGCTTCCTCTGGAGAGGATCTAGTTAACTTAAAAGTGAAAAAGACTGCCAGATCTATTAGCAGAACATCAAACCTAGGAAAGAGCCATGCAAGTGGTAATGAAGTCATTTAACAGGCATTTTCCAACCCCAAGTATATACGATCAGTTTCTGAATTTACTGTGTCCGTCTACAGAATCTTAGTTTAAAATTTGTTTTAAAAATATTTCATTCATGAGTTGCTGAAGATTATAAAATCACATCTCTAAAAAATCGTCATCCCCCTGCTGCCACCAGGCATAGGGGCACCAATTTAATAGTATTTCATAGGGTCCCATAAACCCTAAGGACAGCGCTCCGTGGCAGTCTTGAATCTTTGAGTCTTTATGGCTATGTCTACAATGCAGGCTTCTTGCGCAAGAAGAGCATATCCACCCTGCATAGAGGCTATCTCGAAAGAAAACTCTGATTGCTATTCACAGAATAGCCACCAGAGCACGTGTGCTTTTGTTGATTGGCTCTTTTTGTGCAAAACCCCCCTGTTGCCCATCCACACACACTTCTTTGTGCAAGAACTCTTGTGCAAATAGGAGTTATTCCTCGTAGAAAGAGGAATACCTACACTGCAAAAACTCCTCCGTTCTTTTGATTTACTGTAAATTTACTTACACTAAAATGCACTAGAGGTGTGGACGCTCCATGGGTTTTTGCGCAAAAACCCAGTAGAGTAGACGTAGCCCATGAGATCAAAGTATTCTGAACAAAGAACACAGTCGAGTAATGGTAGTTCCAATGGATGTGTCTTATACTATGCATTGATGCCATGGAATATTTAGCTCATCATGAGAATTTAACTGAGGAACTGGAAACTTTCAGAGAGGGAAAACTTGTATATTTATTCAACAAAAATATACATCCAATCACCTTATGCCTATCCCCTTTTTTTAACCACATCTGCTAAATTATCATAAGCTATTTGTGTTTTAAACGAGGGCTTCCTCCCTCACAGCCCATCTGCTCAGTCTGCTTGTTCCTCCAGCAAAGTCACGATTCTGTTATCATGTGTTATGACTCTGGAAGGCTATGCTGCAATGATGGGACTGTAGCTTCACTTGGGGATGGGATAAAATATAAGGAACTCGTCTGAAAGGGGGAGACCACCTAGTGAAAAGGGGAAGAAAGAGAGAAATACACCAGAGCAGACGAGTCAAGAAGTGCTGGCCCAGAAAGATACTTTTTTGTTTTTTTTTTGTATAAATGTTTCTTTTTGTCAATTCTGTCCTAGAATGAAAACCATCTTTTTATCGCAAGGTTCCATAAAGCCCCCACCAGGTCACTAGAACTGACTTCAATATGAGTTTTGCCTCCCTATGGAATACTGGTTCAAGGCCATTTTGTGTAGTGGATAGGCCCAATTCTACTCTCATTGGCTACATCTACACTGGCCCCTTTTCCGAAAGGGGCATGCTAATTTTACAGGTCGTAATAGGGAAATCCGCGGGGGATTTAAATATCCCCCGCGGCATTCAAATAAAAATGTCCGCCGCTTTTTTACGGCTTTCAGAAAAGCCGGAAAAGAGCGTCTACACTGGCCCCGATCCTCCGGAAAAAAGCCCTTTTCCGGAGGATCTCTTATTCCTACTTTGAAGTAGGGTTGGAAGTAGGAATAAGAGATCCTCTGGAAAAGGGCTTTTTTCCGGAGGATCGGGGCCAGTGTAGACGCTCTTTTCCGGCTTTTCTAAAAGCCGGAAAAAAGCGGCGGACATTTTTATTTAAATGCCGCGGGGGATATTTAAATCCCCCGCGGATTTCCCTATTACGACCTGTAAAATTAGCATGCCCCTTTCGGAAAAGGGGCCAGTGTAGACGTAGCCATTCAGATTATTGCTGCTACTATTAGCTACTTGCATTATGGTAGCACCTAGGAATCCAGACCTGGACCCCACTGTACCAGGCACTGTAGAAGCACAGAACAAAATGACAGTCCCTATCCTAAAGACCTTATGATCTAAATATAAGGTGAGACAACAGAGATGGATATGCACTGGCAGACAGTTGGGGTGGGGAGAGTAGTATAAGAAAATAAGGAGACATTATGAGCATGACACAATGAGGTATCTTTTCAATCTCACTGGAATCAAGGCAACTGAGAGCAGAATTTGCTGTTGCTATGTTTTTCCATACCAAAATGGCAACCACTTGCTCTCACTTTAAACTGACCTCGTTTTTTAGATTGAGGATTAACTACAAAAAAAGAACAAAAGCAGTTGCTACGAGAGAGCAGCATGTACCTGTCACCTGTGCAACATGCTGCAGCAACTAGGGGAACAAAATGGTAGAAGTCTCAGCACATAGACTGAATTCTTTGATATAGAAAGGCATAGGGCACAGAAAATGAAGGTGTTTCATAGAAATCTACATCATAGGCTCTTAGTGTGTTTGTTGCAAAACATACTAATAAATCCAATTAACTAGTGCTACTGTGCAGCATGGTGAAAACTGGCATCACATATGTTCCTAGTGTATGGACGGGGTGATACAAGTGATAAGTATTAATATTTGTCTAGCTTCCTCATTAACTGTTGAGCAGGCTGCTGGTCTGCAAACGTATCAACTACCCCCTTTTCTGTGACATTGCTAGAGGTCAAGTCTCATAGGGTATGTCTACACTACCACCCTAGTTTGAACTAGGGTGGTTAATGTAGGCAACTGAAGTTGCAAATGAAGCCCGGGATTTAAATTTCCCGGGCTTCATTTGCATCTTGCTGGGCACCGCCATTTTTAAATCCCCGCTAGTTCGGACTCCATGCCCGCGGCTTCACGCAGCACGGAGTAGGTAGTTCGGATTAGGCTTCCTATTCCGAACTACCGGTACACCTCGTTCCACGTGGAGTAACGGTAGTTCGGAATAGGAAGCCTAATCCGAACTACCTACTCCGTGCCGCGTGAAGCCGTGGGCACGGAGTCCGGACTAGCGGGGATTTAAAAATGGCGGCGCCCGGCAAGATGCAAATGAAGCCCGGGAAATTTAAATCCCGGGCTTCATTTGCAACTTCAGTTGCCTATATTAACCACCCTAGTTTGAACTAGGGTGGTAGTGTAGACATACCCATAGTGTGTGATGCTCTGTACTGTGCATCAGCACCAGAATCCTCACTATCCCATCCCAAACCCTTCCCTTCCCTTCTGTGTTCCCTGCCTCTTCTTAAACCCTCTCACCCGTTATGCACTGACCATGCATGTGGAGAGGCACATGGTCATGTCTTCTTCTCTCCTTTCTCGTGGGGAGCAGGTTATAATCGGCTGCCTGTATGGTCACCCTGATTAACACTGTTTCTTTGTATTCCAGGTAGCAATAGTGAGGGTGGGGGAGAGAGAAAATAAAATGAAGAGGGGACAAGATGACATGCAAATAGCCAGGAGAGGGCCAAATGCAGCTGTTATTGATTTCACTATCATCTGTGTGCATCAAAGTACAGGACTAAGGCTTAATGAGATTCTATTGAAACCACCCCCCTTTTTGAGGGGAAGCATTGTAGGCCAATCCAAAATTTGTAGCTTCATAACGTAGACTGGCTTTTACTATTTTCTAAATCAGCAAGTGAATCACTATGATGGACATTTTCTTTTAGGACCAATCCCATCCTTTCCCAGGGAAAGTGATCAAGAGATTTTTTGTTGCTGAGGATGGTTTTTCCTTGCTGAAAAATGCTGGAAGAGGCACTTATTCTGGGCTCAGTTTCTGGGTAGGGAGACTCAAGAGTCGAACAAAGCCTCAATCTCAAACTTAAACTTACACTGAGCAGAGTTTGTTTGTAAGGATGCCAGATTCTTGACCTGGTCAGGACCTCACTCTGATCTTTCTTTCCAGCTACATATTGATGATTCAGCCACTACTCAAAGTGTTAGAACACAGCTGCCATTCAACACCTGTAATATTGTAACAACACTCCCTAGCAGGGGAAGTGGAGAATGCTATATATAACTGAAAGTATAGGGGAGATTTTAGGTAGGAAAGTAAAGGAACCTAGGAGATGTGGACCCAAAAACAATATCACTGACACAAGAAATCGCTCAGGATGATCCGTCAAATGTAGTTTAGAAAACCAAGTGAGAAATGCCCAGTCTCACTGCTCTTATTTCGTAGTCACTAACCCCTGCTGGTGAGGAAGAAACAACGTGTAGTGTGAGTGTAACCCACACAACTAGGCTATGTCTACATTGGTGGGTTATTGCTCAAGAACAGCCGTTCTTCTGCAGAGCATCCACACTGCCCACCCGCTCTTGTGCAAGATTTCCAGTAAAGCGTGGTAAGAGAGGACTTCTTGTGCAAGGGCGACGCTCTTTTCTGAAAGGTGTAAGTTCTCTTGTGCAAGAGGGCAGTGTGGACGCATGGCAGTGGTTTCTTGTGCAAGAAAGCCCTATAGCTAAAATGGCCATCAGAGCTTTCTTGAGCAAGAGAGCGTCCACACTGCCATGGATGCTCTTGTGCAAAAGCACATCTTGCACATGGCAGTGTGGACATGTTCTTACGCAAGAGTTCTTGCACAAGAACCCTTGCGCAAGGTGTTTTTGTGCAATAAGCTGCCAGAGTAGACATAGCCTTAGTGTGGTTCACTGTCCCAAGTAGTGGCACTTAGACCACTTACAGCAAGAGATAAGAACAAGTGAGCTCTACAGCCTAAACTATGAGACAGCTGGCTTTGTAGCTTAAGCTGTAGTGGCTCCTCCATTAAGCTCCAGAGGTCCCAGGTTTAAATCTATCTGGTGGTGGTTACATGAGGACTGTGGCAGGCTGGGTTAGTGTCATACGTAGATCTGGATATTTTCCCCTTAGGTGTTATAGGACCAGGCTGCAGATAATTCATGCTTCTGACCTGAAGAAGAACTCTTCGTATAAATAGCTATGTTGCTATACCCATCTTGACTGTCCTAGTACCAGCAAGGCTACAACAACACTGCAAATCCATGATTTGTCATATTCAGTTCAGCTCCTAAGACTGATAATCTGTTGACCCACAGTGGCTCTTGTGAGAGGTGGGTTGGGAAGGAGCAGTTAATTCATCTGTTTTTCACCAGGTGATGGAGATTTTAGACTTTGGCTCCTGCTGTGCTGCAGACCCAGCCAGCACTGCTCTTCGCTTCACCCATTGTTAGCCAATGAAACATAAGACCCGCCTGTGTGAGGGAATGCAGATGAGATTGGGGAAAGGTGGATGCGGTGGCTGGGCCTAGCAGAACCCTCTTTAGCAAAGGACAATAAACAGTTTCCATGGCAACATTCCATTTTCTAGCCTTGGGCTCTGCCTGAAGGTGATCTCTGATTTTTTTTTTTGTAAGATGTGGGAGTTTGAGCAAAATTGAATGAGGAGAGTATGGAAGGATCCAGCCCCTTGGCAACGGCTTTTCTTTCTAACTCTTTATGTGGGCTGTATGTAGTTTTTGTTTGGCAGCATATTCCTACTGCCAATGGGAATTGAGCCCATCTGCTGCAGCCAGACTCAAAGAACAGCTGAACCTAGTTCCTGCTTGGGGTTTTCATAGCTAAATGAGATCTGATGGATCACCCTTCCCGCCCTCCAGCTCTACAGCCACACAGGCTCTCTGGTTAGGTGTGTGACAGGAGGGTTTACATGTAAGAAGGTAACAGAGACAGCATGCCTCAGGTCAGGCCCGGCCAAAGAGCTTGTGGGGCCCAAGGCAGCATGCTGTGTTTGGCTGAGCCGCATGGCTCCCAGTCAGGGTAGCAAGTGAGTGGTCGGGTGGGCGGGGCCAGGAGCTGGGCAGTGCAGCCCCTACCCAAGCCAGCCACCTTGCTCGCTTTGCCCAAAGGCCGGGGCTGCCTCAGGTGAGGGGGATTTCTCCTGTCCTTTGTGACAGGTGGTCAGGATGTAGCAGATTTCCCAGTTTTCATTAAGGTTATAAGCCTCTGTTCTCCTGAACTCACGTGTACCCTCCATGCACTGGCCCACCCCAGCAACATCTTAACAAAATCACGGAACAGGGAGCCTGGCCCAGGATTTGGGCAGAGGCCCTGAGAACTTCAAGGGGTTCTTTAATGTGCCGCTTTAGGACTGAATTCCTACAAAGTAAGATGGGGTTTAAAAATGGAACAGTGTTATTCTTCTAGAGCACCATTGTCTGTGAATGCTGAGTTACTAGGGTGATGTGCACAATAGCCCAGTTTAAATGCCTAGGTAGACAGACAGGAAGATCAGTTCTGAGCATAGTCACGTGAGTGTAAATCCAATGAAGTAAGCAGAAGTCCTCTGGATGTATACGAGTATACAGGCCAGTGTCTGGCCTGTGATATATGTAGCAATTACCAGAGGGTTAGCCGTGTTAGTCTATAAGGTGCCACAGGACTCCTCGTCGCTTTTGCAGATTCAGACTAACGTTTATTGGAGCATAAGCTTTCATGGGCAATGACCCACTTCGTCAGATGCACGTAGTGGAATTCGGAAATTCTGGAATTTCCACTACATGCCTCTGACAAAGTGGGTGTTTGCCCACGAAAGCTTATGCTCCAATAAATCTGTTAGTCTATAAGGTGCCACAGGACTCCTCATCACGTATGTAGCAATGTAACTGGAAAGAGAGGCTGCTATTCTGGCCTCAGAGTGATGCACCTTTAGCTATAGTGGGGTCTCCCAGCCCTCACTGAGGGTATGTCTACACAGCTACCCCACGTCTTTTGAACATGTCCGCTATTTCGAAATACAGCGGACGCACTATTTTGCCATCCCTGTAAACCTCATTCTATGAGGAGTAAGGGATGGCTCAAAATAGCACTTTATTTAGAAATTTGCAGATAGCGCCAAATGACAAAATAAGCCATTTCAAAATAGACTCAAAATAAGCTACGCAATTTGCATATTGCAAATCGCGTATCTTATTTCAAGTTCCAGGTGCTGTGTAGATGCACCTTGAGGGTGCATTGGCTTTAGTTCAGTCTTGTTCCTCAGGGTTGGATTTCAAGAGTTCAGCATCCATTAAGTAGGAACAGGTTTTCCAAATATCGTGCACCTGGACATCTAGTTCAATGGACACCAGAGAAAATCAGGCCTCACTGGGGATGAAGGATTTGTCTCTAATAACCCCAGAAGCAGGTACCATTGCAGCCCAACAGTGATGGTTCTACATTTATTTTTAATTAGGATGGTTCATCTCAGGAAACTGACATCTTTTAATTAAGATCCTGTTTAGACAGAATGTTAAAATATAGATATGCTGGCATGGATTGAGATATTCCAGTGACTTCCCTGCCTGATGTAAGATGCCCCTGCCAATAAAGTTTCCAGGGACTCAAAGGACATTGGCATGGGCCTTTGCCTCCAAGGGTGTGTCTAGACTACAGGGTTTTGTCAACAAAAGTGGATGTTTGTCGACAAAACTATACCTGCATCTACACTACCACCGAGTTCTGTCGACAGAATTCGGCAGTTTTGTCAACAGTGGTAAGCCTCATTCTACGAGGAATAATGCCTTTGTCAACAGAGTTCTGTCGACAAAAGGTAAGTGTGGACGCAGGGGAGAATTTATGTCAACAATAAAGGCCTCCAGGAAGAAGCCCTGGTGTACACTCCTGCCACAGCTTTCAACTCTATTGTTCCTGCCTGCAGCCATCTTTAAAAGGCGCAGGCACCAAGGATTACCATTCTGGCAGCAAGCCAGCTACAGCCAGGACCCTGAAACTGTGCAGCTTTGTCTGGTCAGGAAACTCGGAGCCATGTTCCAGGGACAAGCCCCCCAAGACTCCCCTGGCCCTTCCAGGGACACATCTCCCCAGGAAGCCAGGGGCACCAAACGCCGGGCACCCTTCCTGGTCTGGGCCCGAGATAAAAGCCCTCTTGGATCTGTGGGATGAGGAGGAGGCTCTTCAGGTCCCACAGTCCAGGCGCAGGAATGCGGAGATCTACCCCAGAATGGCTGATGGGCTGGCCAGGAAAGGTCACCACCTCCGCACCGTACCGCAGGTCAGTGCCAAGGTGAAGGAGCTGCGGCAGGGGTACATCAGGGCCCGTGAGCACTGCTCCCGCTCCAAGGAAATGGCACACTCCTGTGCCTACTATGAGGACCTGGACCGGATCCTGGGGGCAGGGGAACCCCTGCCCCCTGAGAGGATTGCGGAGTCTGGCTTACAGACCCCTGTGCAGCAGTGGCTGCAACTCCAGGCAGACAACCAGGAGCTCCAAGAGGAGGAGGAGGACGAGGAGGAAGACAGCACCAGGAGTGCCCAGGAGCCAGACGCCCACGCTCAGGAGGCCTCCCAGACAACTTCGGACACCGGGGAGGAAACTTCAGGTGCGTGCTGTGAGGGTCCAACACAGGGCAGGGCAGGCGGGAGCAATATGGATGGTGCAATGCTGTGACATGTCATGCTGATCACAGCCTGGGGGGGAGCACACCCATGGCCACCCTCAGGGAGGGCCGTCCTACCCCAGCACCATCGGGCAGTGATGCCAGGTGAAGGCTTGGGTTGGGGACGCTGGGATTGCCACACAGCTTCAGGCCTCTCAGCACTCTACGGGAACCCCAACTGTGGCCTGACACTTGTCTGTGCTGCTTGGACATGGGGTGTGTGTGGGGGGGGGGGGAGGGAAGGGACAGGATGGTGGCCTGCACACCTTCTGGGCTCCAGGGAGGCTGTGCTGCTGGCCAGGCCACACCATGCCTTACTGAGATGCACATGAGCATCTTCTGACCCTAGGACAGGCACTGGCTGCTGAGAAGAAGGAGGGCATGCCCTCTCAGGGAGAGTGTGAGCATACATGACTGACGACTTTTCCCTCTTGTCTGTTACAGCCGGACCCACTGACCAGGAGGGGGGCACCACACCTACCCCACCACCCAGACGGCTGCAGGGAACCTGTCGGCACTGGTACACCTATTTAGACCTGGTGCACCAGCACATCTCGGTCCTGCAAGGGATGCAGGACTCAATGAACAGGAGGATAGAGGCAGAGTGGTGCAGGTGCTTGCTTGAGAAATTTGCCCAGCAGTGCACTGATATGTGCCCATGCCCCCCCTCAACTCCTGCCAGACCCAGATACAGCCTCACCTCCTGCCCAACCCCCTACTACCCCAGCCCGCATGCGCGGCCGTATGCGAGAAGGCCTCTGCAGCCAAAGTGCCAGGGGCTCCTCATCAAGGCAGCACCCTCCTTCTTCCCACCTGTGAGAGTCACTGAAGGAAGCACTTTACTTTGTTTACAAACACTTTATTTTTCTGAACAAAAGAGTATTTTAGTGTTTCAAAAAACCAACAGTGAAATAAACTGTAAATGTTTTTTCACCAACACCTGTCTCTGTTCTCAGTGTGTGATGAATGAGTACAATGTGTGAATGTGGGGCCGGGAGGTGTTTTGGGGAGGAAGGCACTGGGGGCATCGGGCAATCCCACATTTGGAAGGCCCTGGGGAAAATCATTGGCCTCCTCAGGAGAATTGTTCCCTCAGGGCTTCTCGAATGTGCAAGCCCAGCTGGGGGGGCTTGCCGGATGGCAGCTGTCCAGGGCTGCTCAAAGTGCCTCCTCTCCACATCAGCCCATGTCCCCCATGCAGGGAGGAAGGCCTCCCCATTCCTCTCTACTAGGTTGTGCAGCACACAGCATGCTGCAACCACATCAGGGATGTTGTGTTCCCCCATGTCCAGCTGAGTGAGCAGGCATCTAAATCTGCCCTTCAGATGGCCAAAGGCACACTCCACTGGAAGTGAGCCCGATTCAGGCGGGAGTTAAAGAGTTCCCTGCTCGCATCCAGGTGGCCGGTGAGGGCTTCATGAGCCAGGGCATAAGAGGGTACGCCGCGTCAGCCACGATGCACGTAGGCATCTACACATCTCCGACTGCATAGTTCCTCTCCAAGAGAAATGCCCCAGCCTGCAGCCTGTGGTACAGGTGTGAGTTCCGGAATATGCGGGCATCGTGTGCCCGGCCTGACCACCCGACACAAATGTCTGTGAATTGTCCCTGGTGTTCGACCAGGGCCTGCAGCACTATGGAAAAGTAGCCCTTTCTATTAATATACTGTGCTGCTCAATGGGGTGGTGCGTGGATCGGGATGTGAGTCCTGTCAAGTGCTCCACTGCAGTTCGGAAAACCCAGCCCCACAAATCCAGCCAAGATGGTACGCAGGTCTCTGAGGCAGACAGTCCTGTGAAGCAGCTCCAAATTGATGGCCATCACCACCTGCAGAAAGGGACAAATACAAACACACATAACAGGACATTAGAGGAGTTGCGTGAGCTGATGAGAGGTGCTCCCCCAGACTTTCCCTCTCCTCCCCTCCCAGACTCCAAGAGCTCCCCCTCAGGCAACCCCCCCCGTGCCCCATGCACCACCACAGGGTGAGGCTAGGCAGGCTTCGACCACTCCCACCCCATCTCCCGTTCCCCGTTCCCAGTCCTGATCCCTTATTCACCTGCCCCCACCCGCATGGACTGTCCCCCGAGAGTGACTTACCTCCATCAAGACAGCCCTGACAATAGACCTCCCCACGCCAAACTGATGTCCCATGGAGAGGTAGCTGTCGGGGGTGGCCAGCTTCCACAGAGCAATAGCGACACGCTTCTCCAGGGGGATGGTGGGCCACAAGCGTGTGTCCTGGCATTGCAGGGCAGGGGCAAGCCAGTCACAGAGCTCCTGGAAGGTGGACTTCCTCATCCGGAAGTTTCGGAGCCACTGGTCGTCGTCCCACTGCTGCATAACAATCCACTCCCACCAATCAGAACTGGTGTCCAGCCTCCAAACTCGCCTCTCCAGGAATAAGTTCGGGAGCAAGGGCAGTAGGGCTGCAGCCTGAGTGAGGGGCTCAAAGCTGAGTTCTGAATCCAGCTCTGCCACAAACATTATGATGCTCCAATGAAGATGCAGCAGAACTTCCATCATCACGGTGTGGGGCCATCGCCTGCCCAGAGGCAGCTCAGGCTTCATGGCCAAAAACACAGTGCAAAGCAAAAAACCCAACCGGAAAATAAACTGCTGTGGTGTCCGAGGAAGCAGGGCAACCAGAGCACAAACTGCAGCAGCTTTGCTTTCCCTCTAGGAGGTAGGCAAGCCAGAAGCAGGAGCAGAGCAACGGCTGCCCAGGAGGATCCCTTTAATTCTTTGGCGAAGTGTCTAAGAAGTCTGTCCAAAATACATAGCAGAAGGACCTATAGCCCCCAACTTAAACCCCTCCAAAACATTATGAATAAACTAAAACCTATACTGGAACAGGATACTACACTCTGAGAGGCTCTAGGGGACAGACCAATAGTCTCCTACAGACAACCACCAACCCTCAGGAAGATTCTTACCAACAACCACAGGACGTACCACATTAATACCAACCCTGGAACTTTCCTTTGCAACAAACCCCGTTGCCAACTTTGTCCACATATTTACTCTGGTGACACCATCACTGGACCTAACCATGTCAGTTATATGATCAAGGACACATATTCCTGTTCATCCAGAAATATAATTTATGCCATCATGTGCCAACAGTGTCCTCCTGCTATGTATATTGGACAGACTTCTCAGGCACTTCGCCAAAGAATTAATGCCCACAAATCAGACATCTTCACAAGGAAAAACCAGTTGGTTTTCATTTCAACCTACCTGGACATAGTCTTAACGACCTTATTACATGCATCTTACCTCAAAGAGACTTTAACACCAGATTACAGAGGGAAACTTCAGAACTTTCATTCATGCTTAAATTTGACACTTTACGAATAGGCCTTAACAAAGATTAAATTTACCTTACCCGTTCCAAAGATAACTTCCCCACTTATCACCCCTGATTAGCCATTCATTGACTCATAAATAGCTATTCTCTTCCTCCCTCTTCCTCACCCCACCTTCTATACTAAATCTGATTTGTCAGTTTAATAACGTGTTCACTTTGTTCATTGTATTCCTTTGGTATCTATGGTCATGCCAATTCTCTTCCAGAATATGATCTGAGGAAGTAGGTCTGGCCCATGAAAGCTCATCACCTATTAAACCATCTTGTTAGTCTTTAAAGTGCTACATAGTTTTTCCTTCTGATGCGAGTAATGAGATCATGCATTTATTATTTATTATGAATTATCAGTATGTGCACTTACGTCACTGTGCCATCTGGGTGCCCTGTAATTGCATGTAAGAATGTTTCCTATTTAGTGCTCATTCTTATTAGTTATTTAATAAGGCTATGGAACCAGAGGTTTTCATCCCTACAGATCCCACATGTTATAGATGTAGCTGTAACTTCAGACATCTCTGGTGTGGAAGGCAGCAGCTGTTTTAACAGCATACAGCTACACTAAGAGACTACGGCAGGAAATGATGGAGATACCTACAGCCAGTCGAAACTGCAGAGGGAATGTATGGAGGCATAATTTAATGACCTAGATTGGAATTTGGCCAGGATACTGGGGCCAGGGGAACATTACTAACCAGAAGTCATTAGAGCTTTGGTTTTTCATCTCAACCGAAAGCCAGTCCTATGGGGACTTTAGCTAAAGCAGTTGTGTTAAGTGATATCTTATGAATTATGTTATTTCAAAATGAGTTTTCTTTGGAGGGCTAGGACTGAGAGCATAACCCGTGGTATGTTTCCCCCGTGATGATCCACAGAAAATGTGAGTCTGTTATAACCCAAGCCCCTGCCTCTTCAGTTCAGTCTGTAGCAGCTCATGCTTTTAGCCCTGGAGGTCCCTTGCATTTCAGGAGCATTTGGGATCAAGCCCTGATCTTTTGTACCATGTGGTCTGCCAGCATGGGGTGCTGAGCACAGCAATTTTCCAAGAGTCTGAAGGGCAGAAAGTTAGATTCACACTTGAGGGTGGCTGTGTGGCTGGAACCGGCTAGGAATCTGAAATGAGGTTGCTTCAAAGAGATGCTATTTGAAACCTGCCTGGCTGAAGCAGGGAACAGACTTCTATTTTACTTTCTGCCATGGTGAGTGCACACATGAAAGGAGTGCTTGTGGTATAAGGAAAGGGTTCATTAGGGAGTTATAAGGAAAGGGCAGCTCTCTGTCTCTCCTCACCCACCTGCACAGCACCAGGCAGCTGGTGCACTCTGTTGACGGCTGTGCTACTGATTAAATATTAAAAGGGCTTTGTTGCTTTTGTGTGGGAGCCCAAGTCCAGATGAAAATGGGGCTGTCTGAGGACAAATCTGTCCCTGCCGAGGGGGCTTCTCCTCTCTCTGAATTGATATTACAGTGCAGCTTCCACTCGGGCAGGTGCAAATGGCCATTGGGGTACTCGTGGGAAGGCTCTAAAGGCTCCTTTGATTACAACGGGACTGATGGGCTAGTGGGACAATGAGTGTTGTACGGTGGCGAGGAAGATGAGAGGACTGAGTATTTCAGAGGGACTCACTGGTCCTCAAAAGCTGACCAGAGGTAAGTCATGACCAAGGCTAAGCGAGAAGGTGTGGGTTCAAGCAGCAGCCCCTCATTGGCTACTCTACTGTCTATGTCCAGAGAATAAGGACCACCTCCTTGATAGCTCCAATACTCACAGCAAAGACAGAAACACAGGGTGAAGAATGGAGACAGATGCAGAAGAGGATTTGCTGTTGGTTAGCTGGTTAGAATGGGAGCAGAGGAGAGTCTCAGAAAACCTCCCTTGATCTCACTGAGGTGCAGGACACAGAAAGGAGAAAATTAGTTCCTGCAACTATCTGGGTTAAGCTGCAGAGATGTTGACCAAGAGGAGCCATGGTCTTTCTTTGTCCTTGTCACGGTCATCACTGCATTCAAGACTTTTCAAAGGACTGGAAAGAGGGATGCTACTGTAAGCCTACATACCTGTGTGTGCCTACAGGGCCTCCTAAATTCTATGATCCTCAGGGCTTCCTAGGGGCTGCCTTCTGGATCACAAGACAGACAGGAATCCTTTGCCATGCCTACTGGGTATTGGATAACGCACACCTGTCCCTCTTAGAGCACCAGGGGGATACCGTTCAGCCTGCGGAGACAGAAAACATACCTGTTCTATGGATGTGATGACTGCCCAGGGCACCAAGAAGGTGTTCAAGGCTGTGGTGGCAAGATACCCAGGGTCATTTCAGGACTTATACCTTGACACTGCCCTTCCACCAAAGTAGTGACCCAATTTTTAACCTGAGCCCTTGGGATCTCCTCTGTGCAGAAATGAGGCTTTGGGAGTGCTTGGCCAACAGCTTATCCCACCCCACCCCGGGGGTGTGTGTGTTATTTCTGTAACTTTAGTGCCCATTTCCAGGTTTCTATAGCTAGACTTCCTCTTATCCCCTCATTCTCTATTCCATTTCTCTCATTTTCATGTATGCCTTTGCCTACCCCAAATCTTTTGGGATTGGCCATTATTCTGTGGGATCTGAAATGCAGCCTGGTCACTTCTTCCAGGTGCTAATTTACATACGCTAGTATCCTCATAGTGAGCATTTCTGAGAACCCTCCATATTTGCATAGGTCCTTTTGAAAATCTCAGTAAACACTGAAGGTCAGACAACCTGGGAGCAGCAAACTCCAGAGCTGAAAATCCCTGGGTGTCCGGCTTCCCCTTGGAATCCTAGATAGGGTCCCAAAGAGCTATTTGCGCCAGCTCCTGCTTTTGATGTGCTGTCCATGCATCCCGTTCCACTTTTAGCACAGAATTAAAAAAGCTGGTTTTATAGCACTTTTTAAAGCTAGTGACCAATTTTCCCTTTGTCCTCCATCTTTTTCTGAGGCTTTTCAGCCATAAGCGACCCATGGTATGATTACTGATTTGTCATGAATGTCACGTTGGATAGAAGGGTGCCATGACTGTTAGAACCAAAAAAGGACATTATTGCTTAGGGAACTTCGTGTCCTATTGCAGTGTGGTCCCAAGAGCTGGGCCCACCTGAACCAGGCAGCAGCCAGTCACCTTGGGCACCTATTACTGATAGCAGATTTTTTCAGAGCACTAGCATGACCCTCATTTTGTTTGGAAAATTCCCTTTGGTAGTTTGAGTAACAAAAATGGGGGACTAAATCCTCTGCAGAATGTCCAGGGCAAGTTTTTTGAAAAGTCCCTCTGAACTTGGTTAAATGTAAATATGACAACTATATGAGTTCCATGAGCAAATCAGATTCTTTCCAAAATCAAAAGGAGAGCACCAGTAGCATGCAAACACATATGTCTATTTGAGAGAGCCAGGGTGTATATGTGTGTGTGTGTGTGTGTATGTGTGTGTATGTGTGCGTGTGTGTGTGTGCGCGCGCATGCGCGCGCACTCACTGTCAAAGTAGAAGTTTCCTTATTCTGTGCTTCTGGGGGAGTATAGGGTGAGCATGTACGTCTGGTAGCATGGACAGTGGATGTTTATTGAGGGAGGAGTTACATACTTGATTCTAATGCTTCTGTATTCTGTAATTACTCTGGGTAGATTGGAGTCCAGACACTTAGTATCAGCTGGCTATTACAAAACAAACAATGGTGTGTGGCCAAGCAGCTTGGCCACTAGAGATGGGAACAATACACAATGTCTACACAATGTTGGATAAATAAACCAAGATTCATATAGTGTAACCAAACCTGGGAGGATGTTGGGAAAATTGTTCAAAAAATGATCCAAAAAAGGGATAGATTTGGGAGGCTGGTTCTGATGGAAGGAAGAGATTCTTAAAGGGAGAGTGTTTATGTATTTCATAAAATGGACAATTAGTTTGGGCAGCAACAATTTCCCTGAATTGCTTCCTATATGTATTTTTTCAGAATGTAAATACCATTGAAAGTAATTTATCATTTTTCCATCTAATTTCAGTCAAGTCCGTTAAACCCAAGCTGTTATTCCTGATGATAAAATGCAATGGTGATGAGTTCTATAGAAATGCCTACAAATAAATAAATGAGCCATGTCAGCGTATCTCAAACTGTGGGTAGCAAGCAACTTAGAGGGGGGTCGCAGCTGGATTCGGTTTTGCACTTGCAACCTCTCTCCCCCAGGCTGTGAAGAGTGGCAGGGCGGCGGAAGGCAGCCGCTGGCAAGCCATGCAACTTGGCTGGGGCCATGGGACTCCAGGAGTGTGGCTCAGCTGCAGCAGGAGGCAAGGCAGTGGGCGAGTGAGTCCGATGCCGGTGCAGGAGTGGATGCGTGAGGGGCCGGCCGGGGCACGGTTGCTGGGCGACCAAATGCTTCCCCAGCTGGGAGAGGGTGGGGTCCCAGGTCGGGGCATAGGACCCGGAGGTAAATAAGGGCACATGGGGGTCAGAGGAGGAGGCAGAGGAGACACGGGAGAGGAGAGGAAGAGAAGGAGAGGGAGGGACGTGGAGCAGAAAAAAGGCACAGAGGAGACAGAGACGGGGGAGGGGCAAGGCGTTGAGGACTGCAAACTCCTTGAAGGAACCCCAGGAGGGCAAGGAGTCTGGTGAGAAGGGGGGAGGAAGCAACCCAGGGCAGTGGGGGGGGGGGGGAGTCACACAAATTAATTTAGCATTTTAGGGGGTTGTGGTATCACAAAGTTTGAGAATCGCTGAGCTATGTTATGTTTAAACACCTGCAAAAGTCATCTAAATGGGGTCCGCCTAGATTTCTAAGCAATGATGTTTACTATAAAGCACATAAAGCCCAGCATGGCACTTAGAAGCCTTTCTGATGTTAAATGTTTACTAGACAGAGGAAGAAGGGATCACTTTAGTCTTGCTTATTTAGAATGGAAGAAGGCATCACCTACGGGGAATTCACTGCTCACTCACATTTTCTTTATTCTATAGAACAAATTACAAAACCCTGAAAGGACTCTTAGCTTGATTTCAGAGATTATATTAATCAATTAGCCATGGACTAGCCTCTCAGTATTTGTAAGATGATAACTGCTAGTTATATATTAATAAAGGAACAATGCCATGATACAAATGATGAAACTTCCTCATCTGGATTAATGAAATTAGTTTACTTCATTTGAGCTTCTGGCCTATAATCTATTTAAAATCAAATTACACATCTATATCAGTATTGTTAAACCTGCAAGAGGATTCAGAGTATCAATCACTTCTCACTATTTATGCTTTGCACTTTCATCATTTTAGGATAGCTGGTAAGTTTCACTTCCTGTTTCTCATCTGTTTCCATTTCCTTTTCTTTTTGCCCTAATTATCAAAAAGCCTTGGCTATCCTGTGCTGCAGCAGAAAGTTTATTTCCAATACAAAATGCTTCCTGTGATATTTAAAAATAAAATTATTGAGGCAGATTTCTTTTTCTATAATACTTTATTAAATCCTTTGTTTTTCAAAAAACAAACCAAAATAAACCCAGCAATCCCCAGACCTCCCATTGGTTGAATATTATTTATAAAATATGTGAGTTGACTGATTTTGCCATTTTTGTGGACTAATATTTTAGAGAACAAATTGAATGTTCTCATATATGGCTATAAAATGCTCTCACCACTGAGGGGGGTACTTTACAATGTCTGAGAACTTGGAAGAAGTGAGAAACACTGTCACTTGACTGATCTGAAAGGTCCTATTCTGTGCTAGAACACTTCTACTCATTATTAGGTGAGCAAGATGAGAAACTCCACTTTGCCCTCTCTCTACAGCTGAATGCATGGCAAGCTACTAATGTTCATGACAGTTTTGCCTAAGGATAGAGCCCCAGTGTACTATTCAGGAAATCTGGGTGCTAATTCCAGCTCTGTTGCTAGTCAGTTGGGTGATGTTGAGTAAGTCATTTTACCTTTACTGGCCTCAGTTTCTCCAGCTGCACAGTAGGAATAATAATATCTTCATTGTAAAGTGCTTTGAAATCTTCTTGAAAAAGCACATACATACTGTCATTTCTACAGGGCAATTTGCCCAGCATTTGTTATCTGAAGAACAGGTTGACATTTTTCACATTTTTTTTCCATTTGGAAAATGTACCTTTGTCAACATAAAAATTCTCTGTGCAGCTGGGTTGCAGCACGCATCACTTTTCCAGTGAGAAGAATGCAAGATATGCCCAGACTTTGAGGTGACATTTTAAAATGAGATGATATATTTTCATTTGGAATGTAAATTTGAAACAAAAAAAAAGGCATTCAGAACGGTTGGAGTTTCATTTTGATTGAAGGCATTGACATTTTTTTCTTTGCCACATTTTGGATTAAAAACTTTTTAGAATTTTCATTGTGTGGAATTTTTTGATACGTTGACCTTTCCATTCTGATTCAAAATGGAAACGACTTTTGGAATGCCAAGGCAGAGAAGTGGAGGGCTGGGATCCCTTTTCCTGACTAATTCTAGTGATTTGCCTCCACTGGGGGAAACTGAAGCATCAGAATCCCTTCCCTGATGAGAATGAACAGGGACAGGTTTTTTTCTCAATAAAATCAGTAATAGAATTTTAAGTCGTATCTGAATCTGAGGTAAAGGAAAGTCTCCTGAGAGGTCATTTCTGTGTTAATGGGGGTCAGGATGAGTTCTATTTGTAGGGCTGCCCAGAAACATTAGCAGAGTCTGACAAAAAACACAGTTTATCGACTTCTTAATCTGACAACATAGATCATGAAAACCCAAAGCAGCTGCCTGAGGAAAGAAAGGCTTTCAGATCAAATGCCAATTGTCTGCAGTGAAGGCCTGGGTGAGGGATTGGCTTTGTGTTTTCTCCTCACCTTCACTCCTCTAGAGCTCTCTGACAACCGGATTTGAAGCCCCATCCTTCCCTCAGTGTCACACTGGATTTTGGCTTTCAAAAGGGGCAGTAATTTGAGGGGTTATCAAAAGAGCTCAGCCCCATCGTGCAGGCAGCATACTCTATATGGGACGGATCACAGCTGCTGAGTCCTGAAAATTCTGACTCTGATGGGATTGGCTGCAAATGACTCAGCAAATGAGTCAGAGAGGTGATCTCTGTTGGTTACAGAGTCAAATGCAGGTGCTTGTGCAGTGTTGCTTGTAAGCTGAGTGCTTGGGCAGCCACCCAGGAGAGATTCAAAGGCCATCCAGCTGATTATAGTAGAGCACCTATAGCATGTGTTTCTGCTTAGTGGTGCACAACCACACATGTGTTAGTGCATGTAATAAAACTCTTTCTGCAAATGGATGGCAAACATTGGCGGGAACATGCTTGCCACTCTTTGTAGATGCTCACATAATCTACCAACCGGGCATGTGCATGGCATCTCTTTCTAGTGTCTGAACCTCAGAGACAATCAAAGCCTTCTGCTTACCGATTAGAAAGAACCTCTTTTAGCTCAAATAGTTTTTATGCTTCTGGTGCTGACATTTCTGGGTTCATCTCTCTTGTGAAACATGGTACCTGTAAGCAGAGCTCTGCCTGAATACAAAATTTGTAGCCACGTCTGTATCTGCAAATAAGAGCTGCGGATGCGGACACCTGCAGCTATAAAGCGGATATCCACAGATTTGCAGGGCTCTACTTGTAAGAGAATAGCACCACAGTTTGTTACAACATGGGACTAGAAGTCCTGTGGACCTCACATGCGTGGGTCTATCTTAACAGCTGGATAGCTTGATTTTCCAAATTGCTGTTCACCAGGTGGTAAATAGTGAAATTGTGGGGGAAGGGGGCTGCTTATTTTGGAAGTCAAGCCAGGAGTGCATAATGCAATCTCTGATCCTGTCTCCCAACAGATGACCCCAGTTATTGTAAAAGTCTGCTACTTACATTTAAAGGACCTCTTTAATTAAATTAGGGGAGATCTATGTTCTTGAACATTAAGCATGATAGTGTCTGTAATATATGGGGCCATTTGTTTTTATATGAATGCACACTTAGCTTTGCATATGGCCTTGATTTTGACCTGGTCTCTCTCTTGCCATGTATAAAATATCTGTGGTTTAATTTAATTCTTGTCTTGAAAGCAGGTGGTGGACAAGGGAGAGACAGAGGGGAATGCATTGTCAGAGAATTGCTATCAGGTTGACAAGGTAACAGTGTTGTGAATGCAGGAGAAGCTTTTGAAGCAATAGATCACAGCATGACTATATGTGTAGAAGTGGGACTCTGTGCTAAGCAGGAAAGGGAATGACAGTTCAGTCTGCCATTTACTGGCAACAGGGTGACTTTCCAGATTGGAGTAATAAATGCATTTCATACCTTTGAACAGGAGCAGGATGAGTAGTTTCCCACCCTTGCCATCACATTGCCAAGTACAGAGCCTGTATTCCCAGCTGGAGTATTTCTTTTTTCTATGCAGAAGGGCATGGTAGATAAAGGAGCTGTTTCCATAATTAGTTGTTTGCTGTGTTAATTAGTGGTGGAATCTAGCATGTTGGCAGAAAGGTGTTACTCATTTAGCCATAGATGCATCCCACAGCTGGAGAGGTTATGAGTGAATTTCATTAGCAAAAATCAGCTAATGGATGAATCCCAGCATGATGTATCTGAATAGGAAATACTGGACAGATTTTTTCTGCTTGTCTGCATGATTTGCACAACAGTGGTTTCTTCCACAAAGCTTTGCTTTGTGTCCATCTGGCTGTTTGGTGTCTCATGAACATACCCTATCTGGTCATTCTGATTCCACAATTTCCATCAAGAACAAAAGTCTTTCCCCACCCAGGAGGATCAGGAAAAGCATGCAGACCTGAGTGACAATGCAAGCCTTTGAGCAAGTTATACAAATAGTGCTGCAGCAGGAACTCTGGTCCTATACCTCCAACAAACCCTCTGTGCTTGAAACGCTCTCTAGAGAGGAAGAGCTTACGGGATCTGGCCCCTAGTTGTAGCAAACAGAAGGAAATCTGTGTATTTCTTAATGATTTTAGTGTTTGCCTGGTAACAAGCACTTTGTCCTATAACTCCAGAAGCTCAAGCACGAGAGAGTGCGGAGTTTGTTTTCTCGTGTGTTCCTTTCCATTTAGGTAGTAGACTGCTAGACGCCTTAGCTGTAAAGCCACCGATATGTCTCCATGATAATGGGATCTGTACGTGTTTCTCTGTTCATTTTCTAAATGTTCCAGCTAGTCAGATGCTTTCCTGCAAGGTGAGGGGGAGTTGTAGAGAGTGTTAATGATTTGGACCAGGCTAATGACAGCAAGATCACTCATTCTGCAGAAGACAAATAAAACAATAAATAAAGAACAAAGTGAGCCGACTCCAAAGGAAGCACAACACTTCTGTGGCTGGGCCAACATGGCTCAATATGGGCAGATTTACAATTGTCTGTCTGAAAGCAAAGAATCAAAGCGGGAAAAGTGAACCTAATGCATCAGTTTTCTGCCCAGATTCCTTCTCTCTCTAGGTTCCTTTTTATTTTTTCCCTCACTCCCATGTGCAACTCCTCCCTAGTGAATACCATCTGGCTGTGTCTAGACTGGCCAGTTTTTCCAGAAAATCAGACGCTTTTCCGGAAAAACTTGCCAGCTGTCTACACTGGCCGCTTGAATTTCCGCAAAAGCACTGACTTCCCACTGTCTGAAATCAGTGCTTTTTGCGGAAATACTATGCTGCTCCCGTTCGGGTAAAAGTCCCTTTTGTGCAAAACTTTTGCGCAAAAGGGCCAGTGTAGACAGCTGAGATTTGTTTTGCGCAAAAAAGCCCCGATCGTGAAAATGGCGATCAGGGCTTTTTTGTGCAAAAGCGCGTCTAGATTGGCCACGGATGCTTTTCTGCAAAAAGTGCTTTTTCGGAAAAGCGTCCGTGCCAATCTAGACGCTCTGTTCCGAAAATGCTTTTAACGGAAAACTTTTCCGTTAAAAGCATTTCCGGAAAATCATGCCAGTCTAGACGTAGCCTCTGTGAATTTATCATTGTCCTTCCAGATAATTCACAAAGGTGTTAAATGAGACTCTGAGTTACCCCAGTTGGCAGCTCACCCCACTCAGCCCCCTGCTTTTTTCCATTATCCTTTGTTGATACCCTCTTAGGCAGTTTTCGGTCACAACGTACTGTTCTTACTGAAGCTGAGTAAGCTTTGGTGAGATGCTTCAACTGCCTTAAAAAAATCCAATTATACTATGCTGGCTATCATGTGACAGTGGTAGAGAATCCTAGAAAAAGTTGCTTGTTTTTGCCATTAGTCAAAGAACATGATTAGAATAAAGAAAAGATCATTAAGGATAATGCCTTCCTCTGCTTCTGTGGACAGTGCTGCTCGGTAGCTTCCTCAGCTCCCTGCCTGCTACAGGGCGAAAGGAAAACACTCCAGAGTACAAACCAAGACCTCTTCTTTAAAGTGCTGCTAATATGGGAAGGGCTCAATTTGGGTTTCACCACCTGAATTCAATACCTTTGCTTTCCTAGGGCCTATTCCACAGCCTGTTAAAGTGAATGCAAGTTTCTCACAGACTGCCATGAGCTTAGAGTCAGGCCTCTAATGACTGCTATGCCACACTATGGCCTTGTCCACACTACCTCCCCCCGCCCCAGCCTTTGATCTAAGATAACTAGATTTTACTACAGAGTCTTGCAGCTGATGTTCCCCTGTTGACCCTGGCTACTCTTCTCATCCTGGTGGAGTACCAGAGTCAATGGGAGAGCACGCAGAGGTCAATTTATCATGTTTAAGCAGATACAATAAATTGACCGACAGTGGATCAATCACTGCAGTGTCGATCCACCGCGTAGTGAAGACCAGGCCTGGGAATAAATGTAACACTTCATCATCCAGTCACACACACATTCAAACGGCACGACTAAGGGTTTGTCTTCACTATATGGTGCATCAGTGGTGCAGCTATTGATCCACTGGATGTCGATTATGATGTCTGCTTAGACACAATAAATTGGCCTCTGAACACTCTCCTGTTGAGTCTGGTACTCCACCATGATGAGAAGAGTAAGTGGAGTCTACTGGAGAGCATCAGCCACCGACCTTACCCCATGAAAGACACATTGGTGAGTATGTCAACTTCAGCTATGCTACTCATGTCGCTGAAGTTGTGTATCTTACATTGATTGTAAGGGGAGGTCTAAGGGTAAAACGAGGATTCTGCTGTCTGGAGTGGAGGCTTGTCTAGTCAAAGTAAAAATAATCTGACCAAAGGTCTGCAGGATTAGAAGCTTTTTGAAGGAAGCTGTTCCCCAGGTCACCAAATTTGTGGCAGGATTCCACACGTGTTATACAATTCCACACAAGAGCAGTGAGATTTCTTCAGGGCAAATGAGCAATAAAAGCTTTTCCTTTAGAAAGAGGCAGGACCTTAAATAAGCATCCCCTCTGAGGACACCTCTCTGCCTGCATCCTTCTTGAGAACCCATGCTTTGAAGAGATGCAAGTATTTTCTGAAGCAATGTTTCCAGCTGTCAGAGATAGAGTGGATTAGAACCCGTTTTATGTCATTGCTTCAGCCTGGTGGTCACATGGCAGATTAGTAAGAAACTGCTCTAATAATTAGCAACATACGTGACTGATTTTATTCTGCATGCAGTAAGCTTCCTATGAGGGGCTGAGTGCTTGTAGTGATTGTTTTGGGGGCTCACAGCCTCACTTAGTGTTTGTCCCCCTGTGATTTGGCTTTGGTGTTTGAGCATACATCAAACAGCTGATCTGCTGCATTAAATATCTCTGCGGTATTCAGTGTAAGCAAAGCTGCTCTTTCAGTAGGTCATCTGTCCTCCAGTGTTTAAAGAAGGTGAGATGAAAAAAGGGATGGGGATGGATATCACATCTAACCCTTTCTGTACCCTAGAGGCATGAAATAGACATTGCCCTATGGACTTGTGCAGTATGATATGTGGTGTTTCATTCCAGTCAGCAGGTACGCAAGCACCTGACTGGCCCTGATCCTGTTCCACGAATGCCTATGAGAGGGCAATGGCTGTCTGTCCCTGGAGCATTGAGAACATTGCTGTCTTTCAGAGTTGCCCTGCAGAACAAGCTCCTCCCCCTCACAGCACCTTAATGCTGTGATAGCACATCATGTTGCAAGGTTGCTCAGCGGCCCAAAGAGATAATCTGTGGAGTTTCTCTGTCCCATAAGCCCAGTTTGCAGCACAGACCTGTGAAACTTGAGACAGTCTTGCAAAATGTGGCAAACAAACCTGCCTCTCAGATGCTAACATCATAATTGAATGTGATTTCACTTCTGATCCACTAACATTCCACACCTATGATCCTTAATTGTATGTTGCCATTAGGTAATGGGCATCATAAAACCTGGATTCTCTTCCTGCTCTCCCACTGATTTACTCTGTGACTCTGAGCAAAACATACACTAATCTGTGCCTACTTCAGTTTCCTCCATAAAATGGGTCTATACTGGAGACCCCCGACTTGTGACCTCCCGAGTTCCGACCCCCCGCATTACAACCATTTCTGTAAGGGCAGAAGGGGCTGAACCCACCCCACCCGACTAACATCCTTGGCCCTCATTTACAATGATGCATGGCACCTATTGTAAATGAGGGATCGAGTAACAGCACCCTCGACTTGCTACACTTCCCCCGGCACCAATCACATTGCAAGTCAGGGGCTTGTAAAGTGCTTTGAGATCCCTTGATGAATGGTGCTATATAAGTGCAAAGCTATATCACCAGTGATTATTACTATTAACCCCAGGAGCAATGCACTGCGTACAGGAATTTAACAGGCACCATTTGTGATTACCACCATTAGGCCAGTGTACAGGAGACCCATGACTATTGTCATGAAGACATTTGCATGGTGCCCAGGCATTGCATGGACAGGTATTTTAGCTGTCTCATGCTGCACTGATTGGTCTCTGCTAAATAAGCAAATTTGTCAGAGTTGTGCTGATAAAGAATGAGCAAGCATTGAATCTAGGCGAGTCTGTTCTGCATCCTTATGCAAAACAGTTCTTGCTTGAAGTGCAGATGGAGCCAATTATAGTGTTTGTATTTATCCAATTCTAGGGAGCTTGCCTTGCTCCTATCTATATTTCATGAATCCCTGGGCTTCCTGAGGCTTGTTGAGCTGTGCTCTAGTGTCTTTGAATTTCTTCTGAACTGGAAGAGAAATGATGGCTTGAGATTTCTGTAGGAAAGCCCCTGGACACACAAAATATGTGGGCCTCTCTCCCTTTCTTGCATTGAGGTTTGCCTCCAGCTGCTCAGGGTTGGAGGTTGTTTGGCTCTGGACTGCTATCTTAAAATTGGTCTGTATTCAGACATGCATGGGTGGCTGGTTGGCTCGCCTACCCACCCACCTATCATTAGGAAGAATCAGGGTATATCTAGATGGCAAAGTTTTTCTGGGGCTGTGCCGCATCCAAGGAACATGTCTGCTTTTCTGAAATTTTTTTTGGAAAAGCAGATGTGTTTTTCAGCATCCCTGTAAACGTTCTATGAGGAAGAAGGGATGGTTCGAAAGAGACTTTCCCCCCGACATTTGGCCCAGTGTAGATGGACCAATTATTGGAAAAGCCTCTTTCAGAAGAAAAGCGAAAAAAGATATGCAAATTGTGGTTTGCAATGTGTGTATCTTTTTCCGACTTTTCTTTGTAGTCTAGATACATCCTCAGAAAACAAGCAGCGATGCATCACTCAATAGCAAATAAAAAATCAGCTATTCAATGTCTTTTCCATCTTTTATTCATATAGAGGTTAAATATGCAAAAGGCCTATTATTAGCTCATCTAGCCTAGCTGTTTAAGCAGAGTGAGCATCATCCCAATAGGTCACCAAATAGCATTTTGTCTGTCTGATTTTAAAGCTCCCCAATGATAGAGCTTCTATCATTCCCCATGGGATTTTCTGTTATTCCCCATTTCTCTTCACTTCTTCTTATCCCCCACTCACACCACCAGTTCTGGATTAGGCCCCTAGAACACACTAAGGCCTGGTCGATGCTAACAATGTAGATTGACATAGCTACCACACCCTTTAAGAGTCATAGCTCTGCTGACTGAACCACCAATTTAGATGCAGCTAGGTTGATGTCAGAACACTTCCACAGACCTCGCGACCGCTGCTTGGGAAAGTGGTGTTCCTACAGAGATGGGAAAACCCCCTTATGTATCTGTAGACCTAGCCTGAGTAACTCTCCTCCCTTCACACTTCCTCTATCTTGCTGTACATGCATCTTCTGCTAGAGCTGGTCACGTATTGTTCATCGAAATTGTCCTTTTTGACAGAAATTGGCCTTTTCCAAGGATGACGCCATTCAGTCCTTGCCTCTCTTGCAGGATTCCTGTTCAGAAAATTCTGTGGGATGGCTTTTTCAGAGCTTCCAGAATTTGCTGCACCACCTCTATTGCTGAGGCTGACTGGGACCGCTCCCAGTTTTTCACTACAGCATTTGTTGGCCTTGTGTCCTTGTCATTTATGTTAGAGAGTTAGCGATACTTCCGATGCCAGTTCTGTTTACTTTCAGGCACCCATGTGAATGTTCAGCTACTTCAGTAGTGGTGGGTCAGACCACATCCGGTGCACACTCAAAAATAAATGGAATGTATCTTTCCACCTGTCCTGCTCCTTGGATCTCTGTGACTGGTCCATGGAAGTTACCTGACTGACTTGTTGCTTCCCATGTTTCATTCACTTATGTCTTTCTGGGGGTGGGAGGGTCTCCTGAGCCACTGAAAAGCAATGAGGTCAGAGAGGATCAGACCACAAGATATTTTAGCTGCTGGCATTCTCAGGTCATTAAGCAGCGACACTATCAAATCCTAATATGTTACTGTTGTGTTTCATGTCACTAGAAAATAACTTCCAGCAGTCTTTTGGAGATTAACTTCCAAACTTGCAGTGTCTAGGAAAGCATTGGCCTCTGAGGGTGCATCTACACAGCACCCTTTGCTCAAAATCAGCTACGCAGTTTGCACTACGCAAATTGCATAGCTTATTTCGAGTGTATTTTGAAATAGCTGATTGCGTAATTTGGGGCTGTCTACACAGCGCCAAATTTCAAAATAAACCACTATTCTGAAATGCCCTATAGCCCTCATGGAACGAGGGTTCCCAGGATGTCAGAATAAGCCGCCTGTTATTTCTAAATCTATTTCGAAATAATGGACTATTTCAATAGACGCAGAATAGCTATTTCGGGAGACTTCCAGTAATAGCTCGTCAGTGTAGATGTACCCTGAGGGTCCAAGCTCTGCTCTTAAATGTCAGTGTAAATGCCTGTAAAGTGGTGAGAATCTAGGTGCAGATAATGTCAGACTCAGATAACTCTGCTGAAGTCAGTGGAGGGTCATGAGTGAAAAACTGGTGCCCACTTGAGAAATACTGTGTGTGAGGGAATTATCAAACCCAAATTTAGCCCTGATGCAATCCTACCTGCCTACCTGAAGTCTGAATATGGCCCAGTGAAGTTACTTCAGATTTACACCAACGTAACTGTGGAGAATTTGATCCAGAGTCTAGAAAATCTGAACCAACAACATGATTTCCTGGACGCTGCAAATGCTACCTTTGTGCCCCCTGGTCTGGCTGTCCATCTCCTTTTCAGGAACCTCTCCTGCTAGGGGGTAGCTCTCTGTTAAATACAGTCTGTCTGCCCCACATTTCCTTACATACACTCTTCTGTTTACTTTGCATTGCAGCACGGAAATCCTCTCTGTAAAACTCTGCAGTATGGGGTTCCCTGCAGTATGACATCATGGAAATTGCTTGCTGGGTTTGTGAACAGAGCTGGCATTTTCCAGTAGAGTAACCCTACCTGCCTAGCTGCTTACAAGCTGCTAGCTCCTGAGTACACTGCATTCCCCGAACCTGCCCTTCAGTTACAGAAAACCTTCGCAGACTTGTCTGACTCTAGTGTACTGTCACAGATGGGGCTAGTGACCGTTAACTTCCTCCGCTAGTATATGACAAAGTCTCTCTTTCTCTCTCTGTGTCTTTTCTCTTGTATTGCTTGCTCAGACTTTCCCTGCACAGGTTTTAGCACATTAAATATTGTTTGCAGGAACATAATATTGGCCATAATGGATCACCCCATCCAGTCCTGAATCATGGCTCCAACAGTGGCCAGTTGTAGAAACTTCAAAATGAACCTAACCCATTGTGTAATAGGGTTTAAGGGGGGAGGGTAGCCGGGCAGCTGCCCGGAGCGCCAACCTATGGGGGGCACCTGATGGCTGCTGTAAGGGGTGCTGTGCGCCCGGCCGCGCGGCACCCCTTACAGCTGTAATCAGGCGCCGTGCACCTGATGGCAGCTGTAAGGTGTGCAGCGCGCCAGGGGGTGGGGCTGCGCATGCACCAGGCACCTGGGGGTGGAGCAGCACATGTATCACGCGCCTGCTGCGTCGCACGCCGGGGCACAGGAATGGCTCGAGCCAGCCCTGCATGGGATGGGACTAAAGGATTTCACTTCTGATCCTTGTGGTGACCAGCTGCTCCTTCAAGTGTAGGAGCCAAGGATTCCTAACTGAGGGTATGTCTACACTACCACCCTAGTTCGAACTAGGGGAGTAATGCAGGCAACCAGAGTTGCAAATGAAGCCCAGGATTTGCACACTGAGGGTATGTCTATACTACACGGCACGACTACACGCGGCACGGACTAGGTAGTTCAGACTAGGCTTTTCTGTTAAAAGCATTTCCGGAAAATCATGCCAGTCTAGATGTAGCCTCAGTGAATTTCATCATTGTCCTTCCAGATAATTCACAAAGGTGTTAAATGGGACTCTGAGTTGCCCCAGTTGGCAGCTCACCCCACTCAGCCCCCTGCTTTTTAGAGGAGTAACGGTAGTTTGGACTAGGAAACCTAGTCCGAACTACCTAGTCCGTGCCGCGTGTAGCCGCGCGGCACGGAGTCCGCACTAGCGGACATTTAAAAATGGTGGCGCCCGGCTTTATGCAAATGAATCCCGGGAAATTCAAATCCCGGGCTTCATTTGCAACTCCGGTTGCCTACATTACCACCCTAGTTCGAACTAGGGTGGTAGTGTAGACGTACCCTGAGTGTCTTATGTTTTTGCAATAAAAAAAATTTGGATCCCAGAGCTACTGCAGCTGCAAATTCCTGGGTACATAAGAACATAAGAACGGCCATACTGGGTCAGACGAAAGGTCCATCTAGCCAGTAGCCTGTCTGCCGACAGGGGCCAGCACGAGGTGCCCCAGAGAGGGTGGACCGAAGACAATGATCAGCGATTTGTCTCCTGATATCCTTCTCCAGCCTCTGACAAACAGAGGCCAGGGACACCACTTCTATCCCCTGGCTAATAGCCTTTTATGGACCTAACCTCCATGAAATTATCTAGCTTCTCTTAAACTCTGTTATAGTCCTAGCCTTCACAGCCTCCTCTGGCAAGGAGTTCCACAGGTTGACTACACGCTGTGTGAAGGATCATTGTGCTCCCTTTGGTTGATCCACACTGGTGAGGTTAGGAGGAGAGCTCCAGCAGCCATATTGTGCTGTGGCAGGGAGCCACTATAAAGTGTTTGGTGCATTGTGAAGGGGTTAATATATTCTCCGGGAAACTCACCCCTGCTGTGTTTTACTCTGCTTATATTTGAATATAAACATACAATATGAAAAACTCCACATGGTCCCAGATAACTGTGTTTACTAGCTTGTCTGGAAAGAAATTGCTGAGCAGTGGGTTCTCTAGGATAGTTTCTCAACTTTTTTATACTTGGTACCTTCCTATGCTGTGACAGGAAGATCTCAGGGACCAGCGACCGTCTGTGGACTGGTCATAAAGAAAAACCAGTCTAGCGAACTGGCAATGTATTCACATGCACTTCAAAGAACAGGGTCCGTTTTTTAACCCCAGGATCATTGATTACAGGGTGACTTGTGAAATGGTGATGATCAAGTTGACCCAATGCCTGGCCTTGGGGAGGGTGTGGAGTACAATCTTATCTGCACTGAGCTTCTTTTCAATGAGTGTGGTAGCTTGGGCTGGGTGTTCTTTGCCCTTTACTTTTACATGCTGTGGGAGCCTAGCGGTGCTGTTCTTCCAGACAGCAAGAGGCTGGTCCCAAAGGCTGAGGAGCTGAGTACCTTGACTACCAGTCACTGCTCCTGCTCTCTGCACTCCTGGCCGCTTAGAATTCAAATTGAGATCCCCTCTGTAGCAGCTTAGTGTGCTACCACTGAGCACAAAGGCCAGTTGAACATAGTTTACTTAGGTGAGAGCCTTCAGAGATTTGCATTTATAACATGGGAGCTTCTGTCGTTCTGTTTGGCAGCTTTGTCCTTCACCATAGCTTCAGTAGGGTACATTTGGCAGAGGCTGCTGGTTATGGGACACAGGGATCTCAACTTGACTGACTGTGTCAAGTTTGGGGTCCTCCAGGAAGGACTAGCTCTGGGTACATTCCCACCTGCCAACAAAGCAGCCTGTCTTTTGGACTGATTGGATGCATTTATTGAGGTCTTCACCACCACAACCAGTACCACCAAGCTGCCACATCATCTTACCCTCCTCAGCAAGCTCAAGGAGCAGCTTGGGAGCTGCTGGTCAGTGAGACCGGGTGTTCTCCTGCGGATGAGAGGCAAGTGGTAAAGGATCAGAGAGGGAGGGTGTTTTGAAGCTTGTGGGCAGGACTGCAGTTGAGGGTATCTGGATGGGAGTCTGAAGAGGGAGAAGAGGTGCATCTGTTATGACCTATACCGGCCTCATAGAATCCTGGCCTGGAATACTCTGGAGCTATCTACAGGGACACAACCAGACCTCTCCTCTGAGTCCAGCATTGTGACATGACATATCATAATACTAGGGTGGGAAAGAAAGATGGCAACCCTGCGAAACGTGGGCTATTTGGGTCTGTCAGGATCAAATACATCTCCTTCAGATTGGCTCTGATTCAGATACAGCTCTACTTCTATGGGCTCCTTTGCCCGTTAGTGCCCCCAGTGTTTTCAGGTGTACAGTGAAACAAGTAACATCAGAGGCCAAGACAACTGGGATATAAATTATACAACAGAATCATAGAACTGGAAGGAACCTCGAGAGGGCATCAAGACGTGTCTCCTCCCTCATAGCAGGACTAAATACCATCTAGACTATTCCACACAGGTGTTTGTCTAATCTGCTCTTAAAAATCTCCAATGATGGAGATTCCACAGTCTCTATAAGCTATATATTCCAGTGCTTAAGCACCCGGTTCTCAGTAACAGTGGAGACTGTGTCATGTACTGTGCTGGCTGATAGCATGAAAGGACCCCCTGGCAATAAAACTAAACTAGCCCCTTATTAAGAGAAATACATAGCTCTGCCTGCTGCAACAGTTGCCAGCAATCTAGTCATGTGGGCACAGACTGAGTTCCTGCTGCCTCCTCCAACCTGGTCCCTCTTTCAAACTGGGCTCCATCCTCCGAGTTCCATGCCAATTGCTGCAGTGACAATGAAGGTGACAGTAGAAAGAAGAACCCATATTTGATGCTCTGTAAAGGTACGTCTACAGTGCACACTTGTTTCATAATAAGCTATTCTGGAAGAAATACTCTGAAATAGTTTATTTTGAAATAGCATGTCTACACTCTAGGGAAGCCTCAAAATTAGTCCGAGGCAGCATCCCTAATGTGGACTTGTTACCTTGATTTAGAGTCCTAGGAGATACTGGGGAGTAATTAGTTTGAAGGGCTCTAGGTAGGAGCAATTTCGAAATAGCAGCAGAGGAGCATCCACACTACAGCTATTCTGAAATAGCTATTCTGGAAGAGACATTATTCCTTGTGGAATGAGGTTTACAGAAGTTGGAATAAGCCGTCCATTATTTCAAATTTTTTTGAAATAATGGAATTGCTGTGTAGACGCTCACATTGTTATTTTGGAATAATGGCCTTTATTCCGAAATAGTGCTGCTGTGTAGACACACCTTAAGGGAAAATGATGCACAGAGTAGCAGTCAGAACCTGTGTTCCCAATGCAGAAATTTAACTGGGGGGATTGCAAGTCTCATTCCTAATGCTTCAGTCGCAAGTCAAGAGTCCTGGTGTACATGCCCCCTCCAGGACAGTGTAAGCCTGGTGCTAGTGAGACAGCTGTGTGCGTGGTAAATCCTGTACTGGTGTTCCCGTGCAGACTGATTTAGTCAGGGTTGTATATATGAAGCAGATCATTTAGCAATAAGTGTTGCAATTGTGTGCAGAAAGCTGTCCTCTCTCTCGCAGATACTGCAGGGCATAAAGCAACATGCACACTCTCTTCTTAGTCATGGCATTTCACTGTGGATGCCTCCATGCTCCGGCATTCACCTGCCCATTACATTCTTCTGGGGAGGCAGGGAATGAAAAACTCGACTGTTTCCCAGAGCAAATAAAAGGTCCTTCTAAAATCCTACTTAAAATCAAATCACCACCCACCAAATACAGCGTGTTCCGTTTCCAGGCGCAGAACTGAATGGCTTCAGGCTGTACTCAGACCACTTCCAGTGCCAGGCTGGCAAGGACAGAAAACAAAACTGCTGCCATGGAAGTGCCTTTAGGACACCACTATTTGTGCATTCTGCAAAGCCATCTGTGGTGGCTCCTTTGCATAAGGAAGTCACGGCCAGGCCCCCACAGCCATGTCTCCTAACTCCACACCCAAGAGCAAATTTGATGCTGGCGCAAAGCACCAGATTCACAGCCAAGGAGAATGATTTTTTCCTGATGTAGCACAGGCAGTGGTTCTTCCAACTTCCTCCAGGTGCCAGCTCTGCCAAAGCCCCTTACCTATCTATATTAGGTGCTTAACTGATATATCAGGCTATGTCTAGACTATATGGCTCTGTCGACGGAGCCATGTTAAATAGTTTATTTGGCATAGTCAAAGAAACGAGGATTTAAATAATCCTCACGTCGTTAAAATAAAAATGCCTACTGCGCTGTGCTGATGATCAGCTGATCTGGCACAGCGTGGCAGTCTAGATGCGGCGCAGTCGACAAGGGAAGCCTTTGTCGACCGTTCCGGTATGACTTGTGAAATGAGGTTTACTGGAGCGGTCAACAAAGGCTTCCCTTGTTGACCGCACCGCATCTAGACTGCCGCGCTGTGCCGGATCAGCTGATTGTCAGCACAGTGCAGTGGCCATTTTTATTTTAATGAAGTGGGGATTATTTAAATCCCCGCTTCTTTGACTATGCCGAATAAACTATTTTACATGGCTCCGTCGACGGAGCCATGTAGTCTAGATGTAGCCTCAGAGACCCTCACAACTTTGTATTTATCCTCATAACACCCCTGTGAGGTGGGAATGTACCGTTAGCCATTATACAGGGAGGAAAGAAGGCACAGAAAGAGTAAGTGATGTGCTCTGTGTCACACAGGAAATCTATCGCAATGCTGGGAGTTAAACCCAAGTCTCCAAAGTCCTACCCTCATGCCTTAACTGCAGGACCATCCTGCCTCTCCTGATGCCTCCTCACACCTGGTGGGATCTGTGGCAAGGGAAGATGGGATGTTGCTGCCAGTTGCAGCAAGGGTGGCTTATTACTCCTGGCTGCCTCTCCCCCAGAAATTGGAGTGAGAATCACCAGCTCATTTCACATAGGTCATCAAACGGCCATCCAAGAGTAATGACTTCTACTGCCTATCGATCTGGGTTAGATTAAAGGTGTTACTTGTTATCCAGCCTGAAAGCCATTCTCCAGTGCCTTACATTACACCTTGACTCGTAAGTGGCCAGCAGGGAAGAGATGATTTGCAGCAGTTATCTGTGAAAGTAAGCCTTCCTTCCTTGTGAAATGTTATTGGTCTGGTATGGCTTGAAGTATTCATTGTCCCCCTGAAATTCCCCAGTGAATCTCCCTGCTTTGTCACTTCTGTGTCACTTGTCAACACACCCTGCTGCTTGGCTGCTTTCTCACTGTAAATCACTCAGGAGTCCTCCCGCCAGCACTGTCCGATGTTTGTTTTTAATCTCAGAGCTATTGGGAATGTGATAAGTCATGTTTCTCTCTTCCTTTGCAGGAGTAAATGCCACTTATTCCGATATCGCTGTCTTGTTGTATCCTTTCTACCCAAATAGCCTGAGTTCAGTTGTAGGGCATGCTAGAAAACACCGTGACAGCTGTTATGATGCTCCCTTCTGCCTTCCTGCCAGAGCCACACAGGAATTACCACACAGAATCAGACCAGTCATCTGAATAGTCCAACATTCTGCCTTCAACAGGGGCCAGAGCCAGATGCTTCAGCTGCAGTTGCAAGAAACCCTGCAGCAGACAATTATGGAATAACCTTTCCCAAAGGAAAGTTTCTTCCTGACCCCCATCAGTTAGTTGCTTACTTATGTATTGGAGCATGAGGGTTTATTTTCTCTCTAGAAAAATAAATTACCCCATCCAATATAACTCTGGAAGTTCCCATTCGCTAGTTCCCATTATGAATGTCCAATCCCTATTCTGAATCCTGCTAGTCTCTCTGCCTCAATGCTATCAGGTGGCAATGAGTTCCACAGGTTAGTTATGCACTGTGTAAACAGGTATCTCCTTGTATTCATTTTATAATCTTTGCCTTTTCATTTCTTGATTGTTCCCTTGTATTTTGAGGCAGTAAATAAGAGTGCCTGATTTACCTTCTCAAGCCCATTCATATGCAATCTTATTATTTTTTCTGTGTGACCATTATGTTTCATGTCATAGTGCCAACTAGAGATCACACCAGAAACAAAGGGAATGCTGCTGACATTTCAGACATGCATTTGTTGCTGTGACTTGCCTTCTCTTACCACCTGTTATAGGTTCCTCAGGTGTTCTGCTGTAACGGCTGCCTGGCCTCAGGGGCAATCTGCAGACGTGCTTCTGGGGCATTCTGCTGTGCTTTTTTTCTGCCAAAAGGCTGCAAATCAACTTGGGGGCTGAGTGACAAGTGAAGATTAGGGCTGTACAAAAGGAAAGGTTCCGGATCTCTGCCTAGTGCGCAACGCCATCAGTGGGAGTGGGGAGCAATCAACATCTTCCAGGAGGCACTTGCTTCTTCAGGATCAGTCCTCAAGTGCCAGACTCTGGCTGTTCTTACCAGGGAACACAGGGAAAGATGGGAGACACTGGACTCTGCTCTTCCTTCCTGTTGCATACCTGTAGCAGGGGCCTCTCAAAACAAGGCATAGGTGCTCAGGAGGCAAAACAGTTCCCGCGGAGCCAGGCACCCCTAAGAGGAGTGTCTGGGAGAAGACATGCATGATGCCCAATGGCCAGGGCAGGTTTGATCAGAGAGCATCACAAGATTACTTTCAAGAGGAATATTAACTCACTGGGGGGCTGAGAGTAAAATAACGATCACATGCTCACCTTGCCAGGAGTGCAAAGGAAAGAGAGAAGCCTGCTTCAGTTATAGGAAGCGTGGCAGGGAGAGAAGGTGGCTGGATGCCAGTTTCCTCCTCAGCAGTCATTTTCACTGAGCTGTTCTCTCAATCAAGCTAATTAAGATTGGAGCCCAGCTGCCTGCATATGAGCAAACAGAGCCTTCAGACTGGCACAAAGGGCCTCGTCCAAAGAGCCCTGCCACTTGTAACACAACAGCAAGCTCTGAAGTGACAGTGGCAGCCAAGTACCCAGCTGGACTAAGCAGGTGTCGCTTCACTGCTTTCGATCCAGTCAAAATGTAGGAGACGAGAGTGTTTGGCCTCTCGCAGGAGCAGACTCTGATTACAACTACCTGAGGCTCTGTGGGTTCCAGTAAGGGTTTTATCCCTCTTCCATCCACCTTTAGTAAGGCTATTATCCTGTACAGGAATTTCAGTTTTAGGACTCCACTGCAGGATGGTGCATGACATGAGGAGATTAGGTCCAAATGAGGGAAAATCGTTTATTTTAGCATGTTTGTCCTGGGATAAGAGGGACTGATAACTAATTAAAAGGTAGAAGACAAAGGGTAGGTATAAATGGTCTATTTTCAGAATGGAGAGAGGTAACTAATGGTGTCCCCCAGGGGTCCGTATTGGGACCAATCCTGTTCAACATATTGATAAATGATCTGAAGAAAGGGGTAAACTGAGGTGGCAAAATTTGCAGAGGCTACAAAACTGCTCACAACAGTTAAGTCCAAAGCAGACTGTGAAGGGCTTCAAAAGGATTTCACAAAACTGGGCAACAAAATGGCAGACAAATTTTAATGCCGATAAATGCAAAGTAATGCATATTGGAAACATAATCCCAACTCTGCGTATAAAATAATGTGGACTAAATTAGCTGTTACCACTCAAGAGAGAGAGAGATCTTGGGGTAAATTTGGACAGTGCTCTGAAAACATCCACTCAATGTGTAGTAGCAATCAAAAAAGCAAACAATGTTAAGAATCCTTAAGAAAAGGATAGAAAATAAGTCAGAGAATATCTTATTGCCTCTATATAAATCCATGGTATTCCCATTTCTTGAATACCGTGGGCAGAATTAGTCACCTCGTGTCAAAAATGGTATCTTGGCATTGAAAATGTTCAGAAAAGGGTCACAAAAATTATTCAGAGTATGGAATGGCTGCCACATGAGGAGAGATTAATAAAACTGGATTTTTCGTCTTGGAAAAGAGATGATTATGGAGGGATATGGTAGAGGTCTATACAATCATGATTAGTGTGGAAAAAATGAATAAAGAAATGTTATTTGCTCCTTTCCATAACACAAGAACTACTAGAGGTCACCAAATGCAATCAATAGGTAGGTGGTTTAAAATAGGGATGATAAATAGTGGTTAATTGAATAGCCGATTAACCTCATGAATTCATATCAGATACTCGACTATTCTATAGTCTCCTGGGGTGAGGCCACCAGCCAGTGCGCTCCGGCCCCACTCCTGAGGAGCCCCTGCCACCCCACGCTGCTGCCTCTGTATCAGAAGCAGCAGTGTGGGGTGCCAGGTAGGTGCTGGTCTGCAAGGGTAGCCAGTTTAAAAACCAACTCCCCTCAAGGACCAGCTGCCTGTCGCCCCGTGCTGCTGCCTCTGATACAGGGGGTAAGGGGCTGAGCTCCCAGACCTGGCATGAGCCAGAACTGAGCTGGGCTACCTGCCCGCCTGGCTCCTAATATACTTTAAATGCATAGCCACAGCAGGAGTGGGTCCCAGACTGCTGGCCAGCCTGCTAAAAGATTTACTGGCGGGGGGAGGAGAGGGAAGGGAGTGATGCGTGTAGTCTATAGCATTAGCCTAGAAGCTTTTGCTTATTGGTTAATCAGTTGATTACTACACTATTACATCCCTTGCTCCAAACAAACAAAAGGAAGTACTTTTTCACACAATGCACAGTCAACCCATGGAACTCTTTGCCAGAGGATATTGTCAAGTCCAAGATTCTAACAAGGTTCAAAAAGATTAGATAAATTAATGGAGGATAGGTCTGTCAGTTAGCCAAGATGGGTAGGAATGGTGTCCCTAGCCTGTGTGTGTCAGCAGCTGGAAATGAATGACAGGAAAGAGATCACTTGATGATTCATAGAATCATAGAACCATAGAGCTGGAAGAGACCTCAGAAGGTTATCAAGTCCAGCGCTCTGCTCTAGGCAGGACCAATTCCAACTAAATCAACCCAGCCAGGGCTTTGTCAAGCCGAGACTTAAACACCTCTAGGGATGGAGACTCCACTACTTCCCTAGGTAACCCATTCCAGTGCTTCACCACTCTCCTAGTGAAATAGTTTTTCCTAATATCCAACCTAGACCTCTTCCACCACAACTTGAGACCATTGCCCCTTGTTCTGCCATCCGTTACTACTGAGAACAACCTCTCTCCATCCTCTTTGGAACCTCCCTTCAGGAAGTTGAAGGCTGCTATCAAATCCCCCCTCACTCTTCGCTTCTCCAGACTAAACAGACCCAACTCCCTCAGCCTCTCCTCATAGGTCATATGCTCCAGCCCCCTAATCATTTTGGTTGCCCTCTGCTGGACCCTCTCTAATGCGTCCACATCCTTTTTGTAGTGGGGGGCCCAGAACTGGACACAGTACTCCAGATGTGGCCTCACCAAAGCTGAATAAAGGGGAATAATGACATCTCTGGATCTGCTGGCAATGCTCCTCTTAATGCAACCTAATATGCCATTAGCCTTCTTGGCTACGAGGGCACAGTGTTGACTCATATCCAGCTTCTCATCCACTGTAACCCCCAGGTCCTTTTCTGCAGAACTACTACTTAACTAGTTGGTCCCCAGCTTGTATCTATGCTTGGGATTCTTCCGTCCCAAGTGCAGGACTCTGTACTTGTCCTTGTTGAACCTCATGAGATTTCTTGTGGCCCAATCCTCCAATTTGTCTAAGTCACTCTGGACCCTATCTCTGTCCTCAAGCGTATCTACCTCTCCCCCTTGCTTAGTGTCATCCACAAACTTGCTGAGGGTGCAATCCATCCCCTCATCCAGGTCATTAATAAAGATATTGAACAAAACCGGTCCTAGAACCGAACTTTGGGGCACTCTGCTAGAAACCGACCACTATCCTGACATTGAGCCATTGATCACTACCCGCTGGGCCCAGCCTTCTAGCCATCTTTCTATCCATCTTACCGTCCATTTATCCAATCCACATTCCCTTAACTTGCTGGCAAGAATATTGTGGGAGACTGTATCAAAAGCCTTGCTAAAGTCAAGGTATATCACATCCACTGACTTTCTCACATCCACAGAGCCAGTTATATCATCATAGAAGCTAATCAGATTGGTCAGGCACGACTTCCTCTTTGTGAATCCATGCTGACTATTCCTAATCACTTTCCTCTCTCCCAAGTGCCTCAAAATGGATTCCTTAAGGATCCCTTCCATGATTTTTCCAGGAACTGAGGTAAGACTGACCGGCCTATAGTTCCCTGGATTGTCCTTCTTTCTTTTTTTGAAGATGGGCACTACATTTGCCTTTTTCCAATCATCCGGGATTTCTCCCGATCTCCACGACTTTTCAAAGATAATGGCCAAAGGCTCTTCAATGACATTTGCCAACTCCCTCAGTACCCTCGGATGCATTAAGTCCAGACCCATGGATTTGTGTATGTTATCTTTTCTAAATAGTTCCTAACCTGTTCTTTACCCACCAAAGGCTGTCCATCTTCATCCCATCTTGCGTCATTTAGCGCATTAGTCCGGGAGTCCACCTTGTCCGTGAATATAGAGGCAAAGAAAGCATTGAGTACTTCAGCTTTCCCCACATCATCTGTCACTAGGTTACCTCCTTCATCCAGGTGGGGCCGCACATCCTCTCTTGTTTCTGTTTCATTCCCTCTGGGGCACCTGATATTGGTAACTGTCAGCAGACAGGATACTGGGATAGATGGATCTTTGGTCTGATCCAGTGTGGCCGTTCCTATGTTGTACTGAAAGAAACAATCAGAAATTAATGCCGTAGCTGTGCCCACCTCTGCTGCAGCTTCCCTGCACTCTGAAGCTGTCTACACTGCAGGCTTTTGCCAGCAGAGAGTATGCTAATAAAACACTCATTAGCATTTGTTACACTGTCATTTGCATATTCTCTGCCGATGCTTTTTGCGCAAGAGGTTTTTGCGCAAAAACAAACAGTGTAAACGGGTCCATTTTGCACAAACCCTCCCCCCCTTTTGCGCAAGATCCTGTACACCTTATTTTCTGAGGCTTAAGGATCTTGCGCAAAAGGATTTTTTTGCACAAAACAGACCCATCTACACTGCTTGTTTTTGCACAAAAAGCATTGGCAGAGAATATGCAAATGACAGCGTGACAAATGCTAGTGAGTGCTTCATTAGCATACTCTCTGCCAGCAAAAAAGCCTGAAGTGTAGACATAGCCTGACTAGCTATTTCAGACTTCTTTCATATCTCTGTGGCTGCCACCAACATGGCTGTTTCAGCTTCTTTGCTTTACTCCCAATTAAAAAAACCAAACGTTAGAATAAACTGTCAAAGGACTGAATTTACTGGGAAGGGACATGAAGAGAGTGAAACTAAGATGGTGAATAGTCTCAGAGGAGTGGCCATATTAGTTTGTGTCTGCAAAAACAACAGTCCTGTGTCAGGACTCTAAGAGTCCTGTGTCATCTTAGAGCAGGGGTGGGGAACATTTTTTGGGTCAGGGGCTGCTGACCCACAGAAAAATCAATCCGGGGCCGCACACAAGTGAGAAGCAAAGACAAAACAAAAGAAATCCTCATGGCAGTGGCTGCCAGCTGAGAAAGAGAAAGACACTCCTCACATTCCCCTTGTACATCAGAGCCTGTAGATTTTGTGTGCTCCAGACCCGTGGGAAGGGTAGTGGGGGGCTGGAGTGCCAGTGTGGGCTCCCCAGTGCTGGAGGGAGCCCTGAGCCTTGGGGGCCAGGATCCAGTCAAGCCAGGAGCCACATCTAGCCCTTGAACCTTAGGTTCCCCATCCCTGACTTAGAGGCTAACAGATTTATTAGGGCATAAGATTTCCTGGGTAAAACTCACTTCATCATACGAGCTGAATGAAGTGAGTTTTACCCATGAAAGCGTATGCCTTAATAAATCTGCTAGTTTTCTAAGGGTACATCTACACAGCAGCATTATTTCAGAATAATTGATGTTATTCCTAAATAACACAGAATGCATCTATACAGCAAGCCTTTATTTTGAAATAACGTCGAGCTGGAGGACTTCTTCTTCAAACTCATAACCCTCATTTCAAAAGGAGTAAGGGAAATCGAAGGAAGTGTGTTCTTCCTTTGATTTCCTGCTGTGTAGATCATGCCAAAAGCCGAGTTAAGTTATTTTGACTTAAGCTACACAATTGATGTAGCTGAAGTTGCATAGCTTAATTCGACTTTTGCCCTGCTACAAAGAGATGCCCCAGGATGCTACAGGACTCATCATTGTTTTTATCCTAAGAATCTCATAAAGATTGGCAGGTGCTTGCTTTAGCTTGTTAGTAATCATACCCCATGCTAATAAACTCCCCTTATTATCATCAAAACAGGAAACACCCTCCACTCACCATCTCAATATCCTTATAATTGGCTATTAAAGAGAATCACCTCATGTAACCAAACTGACTGTTGGGCAGAAGATGAATGGATCTACCATAGACTGGCTCTCTCCTGCCCTGGAACACTGTACCTGGTTAGTTCATTACTAACTCTCACTCAGTTCCTTTTCAAAATCAATAGCTTGGGCCTGTAGAATCACTATACCCAATCTCCCAGTCCATGGAGCTTGTTTACGGATGTTTTGCCCTTCCTTAGTTTATCTACTGGGGGTATGAGTACAGGTCAGGTAGGGCTAGGTCTGTCCCTCAATCAGAGGGGAGGAGCTACTGAGCTTAGGTGACAAAAGAGTTTAGCAGACAGCAAATATAATAAACAGGGATGGGAGTCAAGATCCTAAGGCCAAAATGAAGGATTCAGAGGGGCATTCTGGGCAAAGGACCCCCCGTAGCATCCTCTCCTCAAAGGGGTGCCAGGAGACCACCCAGAGGAACTTTGCCCAGATGCATGAAGTGACAAGGAACTGGAATTTACTGCACATCTTTTGAATCAAAGCTTCATTCCTTCAAACTCAGTGATCAAACTCCCACTGGGATAAGGTTTGGCCTTTATTTCAGTATTTATCAACCAGTATTTGCAAAGTGTTTAGGAGGCTGCAGACCTGTAGAAAATATAGCTCCACAGAGAGCAGATTACTATGAAGCAACAGGACAATTTGTAAAAGGACAGAGAATATATTTTTGCCGAATATTTTTAAAATCTTCATTTCTTTTACTATCAGATTTTAGTATTATGTTGAGTACATCTTACATTTGTATGGCACCTTTTATCCCAGCATTTTACAAAGCATATGATCAGATTCATATTAAAAAATATCACTTCATTCACCACTGAAATTTAGAAGCAGCACATAGCAAGACTATACAATCAGAATCATTGGGCTGGAAGGAACCTCAGGAAGTCATTGAGTCCAGCCTCCTGCCCAGGGCAGGAGCAAGCCTAACTAAATCATCCCAGCCAGGACTTTGTCAAGATGGGACTTAAAAACCTCTAAGGATGCAGATTCTACCACCTCCCTAGGTAACCCATTCCAGTGCTTCACTAACCTCCTAGTGAAATATCCAACTTAGACCTCTTCCACTGCAACTTGAGACCATTGCTCCTTGTTATGCCAGCTGTCACTACTGAGAACAGTCTCTCTCCATTCTCTTTGGAACCTCCCTTCAGGTAGTTAAAGGCTGCTATCAAATCCCCCCCTCACTCTGCTCTTCTTCTATATAGCAGTTTAAGACAGAAAGTGAAGAATTCTGTGTACAATTGAAACAGCTGGGGCCATTTAAGGAATAAAATGGAAGGATCCAAAATAGATTCTGGTCAGGAGTTTGGGGCTAATGCCCTCACTCTTAGAAAGTATCACATGGTCTTTGTTGAACACCGGAGGCATTGTTTTACTTCTCATTGCAAGGACATCACCACTATCAGCTCCACTCCCCGACACAATGCAGAAAGTTGGCTCTTTGGGAAAAAGCTCCTAACTTTTTTTTGACTCCACAACCCCTCTTCCTGCTGTTCCCTAGGAGGTCTCCCAGGCAGGTACCAACATATCCTGGCTTTATGTACCAGAGGAGAGCTGATAGGATCGCAGCCTGAGGTAGCAGTGTTGTGGTCTGTGAAGAGCTCAGAGCAGGTCCCTACAGGCAGAAATGAGCATGCAGCAAAAATTCCAAAGTTCACTTGGAGTTCAGACTTGGGGGAAATGAATTAAATCAGGTAAGATAAGAGATGACTTTTACCTGACTCTCAACTCAGACCAAACCTTTGGGGATCTGGATAGAGTTAGCTGGTTTTTGCATTTGTTTTTTTTTGGTATCCATTCTGTGGGTACAGGTTAGAGGAGAAGGGGAAATGATGGAATCCCAGAACAAATGCTCATGATATTTCTGGCTAACAGGCCAATGCTCCCATTCATGTGCCCTGCCTCAATTTCCCTCTCTTCAGGGCTCCTCAAGAAATTCCACTCAGGCTTTTCTCTGGTGGGCCAGTAATACCCCTGGTTTATTATTTTTGATTATTCAAACTCAAGTCTTCAAAGTCTTGGTCAAGTTTCATACGTTCTTCCTTCCCCATTTTTCATCAAGCTCTCCTGCCAAGTACCTTTCAAGCTATTCCCAGCTCTTAATACCAGGTCTTTTCCTGCTCTGGCAGGACACTCGCAGCCCTAACTAGAAGGTGTCTTCTCTCCCCTATGTCTTAAGATTTTCCACAGGAGTCTACCTGCTCTCTGAAGGCCTCAAAGGCCTCTATCTCACTCCCAGGCCTCTCCCTTATCTGTCCTGAAAACCTGATCGACTCACATGACATTCTTTATTTTCTCAGTACAGGTGAGGCTTAGACCTCTCTAGACCTCTCTCCCTGCAAAGGGCCAATCACCCTGCACTATTGGGTGGCTTGCAGAAACTCTGCTTCATGGGAGTGACTTCAAGCTCACAGTAGTCTTGAAAGCTGAATCTCTGAACTTGTCCATCGATTCTTAAGGCTTTTATATTTCAGCTATCGGTAGTATCTCCTAGTCCCCATCTGAGCCCTCATATTGTTTAATGGAAATACCCCAGGGGAGTAGGGAAGTGCTATTGTCCCCATTTTACATATGGGAAACTGAAGCATAGAGTGACTAAGGGACTTGCCTAAGGTCCCACAAGCTGTCCGTGACATAAGGAGGAATGGAAGCCAGGTCCCCATAGTCCCAGACGGACACCTATCCATCTCTGGCTGTACCCTGTCTGGCTCCTAAGTGGTTTTTGCATATGCAGTAGTTTGTCCTGTAGAACACCTTGTTAACCTTTTTATACTGCACAGATGATTCACAGGCAAAGGACTAGCAAAAATAAGCTGATTGTAACTCTCCTTATACCCAATTCACTAATGGCAATTTAGCTATAACTTCTATCCTTCACACAAGGCCGTTCCCACAAACACCCTTGTAGGTAATAAATAATGGCTAGGGTCAGTTGAAAAGTATCAATACATCAGACTGCCTTGGTAGGGAATTTTGAGGATGTTCTCTCTGCATACACATCAAGTCATTGCTGTAGAGGCTGGTGATATATTGCAGCTATTAATTTCCAAGAGCTAAAGCTTTCTCATCATTTATTTTAATGTCCAACCTGGGCAGGAATTTACTAGATTGTATGGGAGGCAAATGCATAGCCTTCTCATTGGCAGTGTAGAAAGTCTATTGAGTACTTACTCTGCTCTTCTAATGGCTCAAGACAATAGTATTTTCAAACTTCTCTAAAGATTGCATGGCAGACACAGCACTTTATGTTGTGATCTCATCAGATCAGATGCCCTGTCAGTAGATCAAATAGGTTAGTGGTGCTAAACCTTTCTTATTGGAGACTCTCTGGGATGGTTGACAGCTGGACATAACCCTGCCTCTCACTTCTCACTTCCTCCCACACAGACAAGCTCTTTGTGGACTAACTGCTGCCTTTCTTTTTCCTCCCATGTCCACTTTCTTTCCTCTTTTCTCCACCCTTTCTTGTTGTGGCCTTCCTTCCTGCCTTCCTCCCTCCCTTCCTTAATAGAAGGGCTAGATGCTACCCTGGAGGAAGGCTGTGGGGTAAAAGAGATGGTGATTTAAGATAGCCTATGGTTTAGCTGAGGGTGACAACCAGGGTATGTCTACACTGCAGAGTTTTTCCGGAAAAACAGCCATTTTTCTGGAAAAGCTACATTTACGTCCACACTGCAATTGCGTTCTTTTGACAGAAAGTCAAAAGACTGGAGAGGTTTTTCCGACATTGGTAAACCTCTTTCTATGAGGAAGAATGCCTTTTCTGAAAGTGCTCTTTCAGAAAAAGGCGTGTATGGACAAGGAAGAGGGGTTTTTTTTCGAAAGAAGAGGCCCCCAGAAAAAAGCACAGGCATCTTAGTGGCCATTCCATCCATACTAATCACAACTTAAATGTGAGATAGCATCCACATTGATTGGATGCTATCTTTCGAAAAAGTAGATCACTTTTTCGATGTGCTTTGGCTGTGTGGATGCTCTCTTTTGAAAAGTTTTTCGGGAAGATCTCTTCCAGAAAAGCTTCTTCCAAAAGAAGCCTGCAGTCTAGATGTAGCCCCAGAGAGGAGTTTGGGCTGGCACAATGCTACCTATGCCAGCCAAACAAGCTACTTTTATAGCCAGCTGCCCCGAGAGCCACTATGGCTGCGTCTAGACCGGTATTCCAAAAAAGCAATGCTGCATCCAAGGAACTTGTCCGCTTTTTCAAAAAAAAAATTCGAAAGAACGGACGCGTTCTTTCATCATCTCTGTAAACCTCGTTCTACGGGGTATTAGGGATGACTCAAAAGAGCAGTTTTTCTGAAATTTGACATCATGTAGATGTGCCAAATTTCGAAAAAGCTTCTTTCAAAAGTAAATCGGAAAAAGATTTAACAGTTCTGTATAGATGTAGCCTCAGGGAGTAGCAAGAGAATGCAAGAAGCTACTAAAGAGCCTGTGTCATACATGCTGTAGGCATGATCTGTCACCTCCTCATATTGCTGTGCAGTGGGCTGGGTGCTACCTGCCTAGCCAGCTACCCCAGAAGTAGCTGCATTTCTGTGGCTCTGTATGTGTGTCATTTGCAAAGCATGGTGGGCTCATTTGAGTTGAATGCTGATGTATGGGTGTAAAATGTGACTATAAATAATACATCATTGTGAAAAAAAGTGCTGCATAATGTTGCCTCGTGTGAAGCATTGGGTTGTCTGTGAAGTCAGTGGTGGAGTTTGGAAATGCTACAGTATTGGTGGGGTGACATAAAAAAGAAAGATATAACATTGTCATTCTAAAATCTAATTTCTTATCTGCTCTCATTCTTAGTATTGCAATAACTTTGCTTCCTGAAATTTTATTGTAAAACAGCACTGAAAAGAAATTTAAAACAAGAAGCTTGCTAGATAGTATCATAGAAACAAAAGGTTGGCTAGGATTGTTATGGGTCCAGGCACCACTTGAAGTGAATTAGAATCCTGGGGCAGCTGATTGGCTCCATACATGTCACTGAAATTGGCAGTCTTTTCTTGAGATAATGTTTGAAAATGATGTCTGAACAATGACTTCTGGCTATGAAATATGTGTTCTCAATAGCAGGGAATACTTCCTAATAGTGAGTTATCTTAGCCTGTAGAATCCTCACTCAATGACGGAGTCATTTACGGCTGATCTTTGCAATTCACTGGAGTACAAGCTAAAAAATGCACTAGAAAGAACAATTCTTCATTGGCCTCTGCAGAGGCACAGGGCAGTCACATAGATTTTTGCTCTTCTATAGTGCCTATCAGGGGAAATCATGTGTGGGTGAGTGATAGGGGAAGACACAACAATCTTGTATAGTAAATGAGGCCTCAGAGTTATTTCCCATTGTAAGTACAGGAAGCATCTCAGACACCACACTACGGTAACTCTTAGCAAATGATGACTTCAGTGCTGCCCATGATACACAGCTACACTCACATCAGTCATAGAAAGTGAATGTTGAAAAGGCCTAGGGGGAAAAGTGTGTTTGAAGGAGGGATCTGAATAAAGCGATGAAGGTTGCTAGGGATAAAGGTCAGGGAGGCAGTTTCAGGTATCACTGCTGACCCTAAATGAGGAAACGGGAGAGGAATATGAGCAGCGAGTTCAGGAGAGTGGCATGGACGGAGAGCAGGCAGTGTATGGGGGTGCAAACACTGGTGTGCTGTAAAGAAATACAAAGGCTAACGCTGATTTCTGACTAGCCCAGAGATAGCATAAATGGAATATTTAATAAAAGTACTAGAACAAATGTAAAGTCCCTTCTGAGACGGTAACTGGAAGCCTACCCAGGGTTGCAAGACCCTCCATGGTGGACTGTCACTGCAATGGACCTGTTCAATATTGCCATGTACAAAGGGATTTGTTAATGAAATGGCTCGTTGTGTAAGAGTGCAGATGGGAACTGGGATGGGATCAGCCTTTGCCAATAAAGGAAGCAGTTCATTTTTATTAAGAAACGTTTGACAGAGGCAGAACTTGCTGAATTGCAGAGAGTTTGTTTCAAAGGGTATCATCTTACAGTCATATCACCCTGGGCAGTGAACGGGTCAGAGCTCATGAGCCAAAAATTTGGCTAAAGTTCCCAAGAGGAAACCTCCAAGGAATGCCCAGAGATTGGCCAGAAAAGGAACAGGTGGTCCAGTGGGTGGTGTGATTTATTTTGAGTCTGTGCAAGTCGAGACATCAGGATGATACTGGCTAGGTGTGCTGTTCTGTTAGAAATGCTGTCTTTTCATGAGCTGGAGAAGCTCAACAGCCCTAACTCCTTGCCCTTAAAGACATGAAAGATGTTAAAGTGATATCCTAGGACTTGGGAGACCACAGGCGCAGGTTCCTGCTCTGCCACAGACTACCTGAGTGACCTTGGGCAAGTCACTTATTTTCTCTGTATGTCAGTGGTACCTCTGTTCAATGGAGGTAATAAGCACTGCCCTCATACAAAGGGGTGGTGTTAGGATAAATCCATTAAAAGATTATGAGGACTCAAATATGATAAGCGTAGAGGCTTAATAAGTAGCTGTGATGGATAGGAGAGGTGCTGGCCAGCACTTGATGTTTAAGGGGTTAAACTCAGGTAGCTAGCAAGGGGGTTGGCAGGAAGCCAGAAGAACCCATAGGAATAAAGTGCTGGCATTTGAATCATATAAAGGACCTTGCCTGCTTTCTTTGTGAGGGAGAGTTAAACCAGTTGAGAGAGACAGAATGATTTAAACCCAGGCAAGACTACCATGCCTCCAAGGAATTTTGGGCATGGAGATGGACTGAACCAAGAAGGGATCATGAGTAAATAAAGGGAAAAAGTGAATCTAGTTGCGATCAGGGTATTTTTTCTTTATTTTGTGGTTTGGTTTGAACTGCTCTGTGTGAATCTATGCCTCCTCTCCCCATTTACCATCTAGGAATTGTTCCCAGAGATTTTCTCTGTGTTTTAATTTGTTTTCCTTAGTTGCTCTGTAACATCTAGCAACCAAATATGATTTATCAAATATATCTTTTGTTTTGTAATAATTTTAAGGTGATAATTTGATTCCTGTGTCATGGAAAGTACAGGAGATCTGTGTGTGTATGTCTGCATGTCTCAGACTAAGAGGTCAGCTACCAGCTTGTTTTCTCTTTTCTTTTTCCAAGCTCTCTTGTGGCAAAAGAGCTTGGGGTAGCCAAGCTATATTTAAAGATACCACACCACTTTTCTCAGTGGCCTGGACAAAATCTAGTTCAGATAATTACATTCTGGTTATTTCTAAAATACTGCTGTATAAATTACTCTTCACTTACCCTTAAAAATGCTGGAAGGCCTCACACTGTGATTATTTCTTCAACCTCCCCAGTTCTGTTCTTTTTGCTTTCCCTTCCTTTTTTTCCACTGAGCTCCTTTGGTTCTTGAAGTGCCTCTGCTTGGATTTATCAGCTGCTTTTATGCCATCTGTTTCTATTCATTATCCATATCCAGCTTGTCAATTCGACTTTTTATGTTCTTTCGCTGGCCTCCAAAAATATAGTCTGTTCTTCCTTATATAGCTTTGCATGACTCTAGAGCCACTGTCTTACTGCTACTATTGTTTAGTATTATTCTAGCTTTGTATCACAGACACTCCCTTTATTATTCTATGTCCTTACATTCAGAAAAACTGTTTATTCTGCAAACAATACTGATGATTGTTTCTTGTTTCATATATTCTATGAGCACAGCATCAGCTTCTCGTGGGCACATGCTGTCTTCAGTTTGACCTTTTAAAATATAAACACCCATTGAATATCAGATTAAAAATATGTCTCCTGAGAGATCCATGGGGCTTTCTTTGTCATTCTGTTGCAAACAGACATGGAGAAGCAAAACTTGAGAGCAGCCTGCAGTCGCATCACTGGGAAAGTCACTGTCACATGTAGCGGATGGCATTTTAGTCATCATTTTGGCATGTGTTTTAATGGAAAACTCACACAATATTCTGTGGGTGTAGGAGGCAAAGAAAAAATACCAAGCTATTGGGTTCCTGATGTACCCTACTTGCTTGGATAGAAGGACATCAGATAGATTAACCATAACATTAAATGAAATTCCAGATTTCTTACTTTTCTTTTGTATGTGGTTTCCACAGCAAGGTATGTCATGTGTCAAGGAGAAATGGCGTTGTTCCATTTTGTGTCCTTTGGAAGCTTTACTCCTAAAGGAACCATTCTGAGCGAGAACATGCATCAAAGCATCAAGCAGAGTCTGATGACATTACCAGCAGTAGACAATGGGTATATTACAAAAAATGTAACTATTTGTACAGATTGGAACTCTTTAGTCCGGCACTCTCTGATCCAGCAACATCCATGGTCTAGCCTGATTTTAGTTAACTGGATGGCCACTTATCATGGGTGTGGCCAAGTTTCCCACAGTCTCATAAAGTTTTACAGCCACCAGTCCTGGCTCTCAGTGTTCTGTGCTGCTATTTAGCTCTAATTTAAATGTCTTCTAAGAGCCCAGTAAGCATTGGAAGCGTTGGTAATGCTGTTAGCCAATATTGACCTCCCATGGTCCGGCAAATTCTCTGGTTCGGCACCAGTCAGGTCCCGAGGGTGCCAGACTAGAGAGGTCCAACTTGTAGAACCATTTATTCTGAGCAAACATCCTACCATGAATCACTAAATCCCTTTAAATGACCATCTATTTTGATTCTTTACCAGCAACATATTGGTTACTTTCAGTGAGATTTTCAAAAGCACCTAAGTATCATTATGATCATTAAAAGGAATTTTTACCCGAGTCAGGTAGGTGCTTTGGAAAATATCATCTTTTTATGATTGTGGCAGGCATGGGCTTTGACTCTAAGGGTGCGTCTACACAGCAGGGCGTAACTCGAAATAAGCTACGCAAATTAAGCTATGTCAATTGCGTAGCTTATTTCAAAATAGCTTATTTCGAAATTGGGAGTATCTACACAGAAGTTATTTCAAAATAGAGCACTCTTCCTCCAACTTTCCTTACTCCTTGTAAATTAGGGTTACAGGAGTCACAGTAAGAAGTCCTCTAGTATGACAGTATTTCGATATTATTTTGAAATAACTGTCTGCTTTGTAGACGCGGACTTAGCTATTTCAAAATAATACTAGTTATTTCAAAATAATGTTGCTGTGTAGACATACCCTAAGCGTGGTGTCAATCTATATCCAGACCAATAGTCAAACTTTGGCATCTGCACCTTTAAATACACAAATAAAATTCCAAGTCCAGGGCTTCTCTACAGTACCTGGCCAGGCCTGGGGTCACTGAGGAGCTCCTTCTCTGTCCCAGTCTCACCTTCCCCTGAGAAGAAGCAAGCAAACCTTCTTAACTGACCTGCTGACTTGTGGATGATCAATATTTCCACTTGGTCTTTCTGGACAACTGTCTTGTTGGTAATCTGGTCTAAGTCTCTTTTCCTTGGGTGGGGAATATCAGGGTGCTGCTGCCTCTAGCAGAGGGCAGAAAAGGCTGGACAGACCCCAAGCACAATGATGTTTAGACTCAAAACACATTACATTACATGCACTCACATTAAAGTCAGAGCTCTCTCCAATTTGAGGATATGCCCTTTAAGCAAAAAAGTGATGACTTTCTGTTTTTTTGAAATAATAGCAAACAACTTGGATCAAATTGAAACGTTTTTGTTTCTTTTCTGGTTTTTCCATATATTGTTGCTTGTTTATATCAAATTAAGTTCCTTTGTATTTACTCCTTAATAATCCTCTTCTGCCACTCTCATGCATACTGAGTGGTACTTGGATGGTATTGTGCAATATGAGTAAAGGCAGCAAAATGAAGCAGTAGGGGCCAGAACCTTAGTGGGTATCAATTGGCATAGTTCCATTGAAATCCCTGGAGTTATCCCTATTTATTCCCCTTGGAGATCTGATAGGTCAGCCTTTTCAGGACAGCCTCATAATTTATCCTCATGGAAACTAGATTACTGTAATGAAGTAATTCCAAGGCTGCTTCATTGAACACAGGATGGACACATACAAGAAAAAGTGTAAAAAAATTACCAATTAATCAATACAGATGATCCAACAGCATGACAGTTCAAGATCAATAAACTCTGCAGCAATATATTTTGATCTAAAATGTTTTCTCTAAATAATTAATTTGATCTGTTGATAATACACTAAATTACCGGAGCTCTTGGTTTCTCTACACTTCTCAATACACCATGGACGCATCATTGATCATCTCCCGCCAATCTGTAGCATATACAGAAGGAATAAACAAGCACCATTCTGAAGCGGTAAGAAACACAGCAGCATCTCAAAGCAAGTCTTTCAAAGTGTTACCATACCTGGCTTATCTTATCACAGGATAGTAGCCATTAGGTGCTGTCTATGGTGCTGAAACTATTCCTTGGTACAAGAGGATATGAACTCGAGACGTTCAAATGTCTTTCTTTTCTTGTGAGTCATAACTCACGACTACTATTACAGAATATGTGTTGCAGATCATTTAGGGTATGTCTACACTAGCCCCCTAATTCAAACTAGGGAAGCTGATATAGGCATTCAAAGTTGCAAATGAAGCCCGGGATTTAAATATCCTGGGCTTTATTTGCCTCTTTCCATCTGGGTACCATTTTTAAATCCCCTTAGTCTAAACTAACTGCCCGCAGCTACATGGGAATGAGGTGTAACAGTTAACTCAAACTAAGGACTTAGTTCGAGTTAATGTTTGACTGCCGCGTGTAGCCGCGGGCAGTTAGTTCAGACTAAGGGGATTTAAAAATGGCTCCCGGACGGGAAGATGCAAATAAAGCCCGCGATATTTAAATCCTGGGCTTCATTTGCAAGTTCAAATGCCTACATTACCCTCCCTAGTTTGAACTAGGGGGCTAGTGTAGACATACCCTTACTTAATAAGTTTCACTGGGGTCTTTTCTGGCTTATACTATATATAGTGTCTCTCAAATAACAAAAAAGTTAATACAAACCAGTCTCCTGGGTAACAGGTTTGTGTTTATTATTTTAATGTTGTACCATGTTTTTATTTAAACAGCAGCAAAAGAACTTCCCTTGCACAGTTTTCAAAGGATTTATTTGTAAATGTGAAATCTATTAGTGGTCCTGTATGTTATGGTCTTGATTTTTTTAATCTAGCCTCCTATGGTGCAGCTTTGCTCCTGCAAATAATTGCACCTGCAATTAATTGGAAGTACAATTTATAGCATTACTAAGTATCAGCAAACTATGTCTTATTGTGCCCACAAATTCAGTAGATGTCTATGCCCTAAGCACAATTATTATAGCCATAATTATCTGAGAGTGTAATTTTATGACCAACACAACTAAAAGAAGATTCTTAATATAGGTCCCAGCTGGTAACACTCTTAGAGACAACTGCAAGAAAAGTATGTATCTGGTTTGTGTGTCAGTAATGTGTTGCTTCAAACCACAAGCTTACAATTATAGTACGTGAGTCACATTTTACTGCAGTGGTACCCAGCTTGCACTCCGGCATGTGGTCTTTGAAGAGTCTGTGCATGTGATGATGGCTATTCCTGACTTCAAGGAGAGTGATCAGAGCTCTCCTTGATGAGGTGGCTTAGGAAATGTTGAGCCAATAGATGTAGTGGGTGACTTTGCTTCATGTTTGTTCATTGCTTCATGTAGAGTTGGCAGAATGAGCTGATGGCTGTATTTCTCCCATAAGTTTGGGAGGTCCTGGAGAGAAACACCCCTTTACCTCCCGTCAGCCAAGAAAAATGAGACACAGAACTGGATGGGTAACATAGTCATGTCCAAAGATCTTGACCTTATGTGACAAGATACATGTTGTGTAAATATTTGATGAAGTTGTGTCATGACCTCAAGTCATGTGACATGCAAAATAAATACCAGATCATCACAACATGGTTATTTTGTGGTTTTTCAGAAATGCTTTTCACCAGTGACAAAGTAGATTTCCCCTTCATCTCAAACACAAATTGCACGGACAATGCTAAGAAAGTTCATATACATGAGCTTGATTTCTTGAAGGAAAAGCATGGAAGATGCTAGAAGATGGGCCAAATGTGGGGAAGTTCTGATCTAGATCCAAAGTTTGGGGGAGTTCAGACCTGGCATTTTGATGTAGACCCATCTCTAAAAGCTCATGATGTCTAGACTTACATTCTGGCTAAAGCCTATGCAAGAAACTGAAGCACAAATTCCTCACTGGACCCAGTGGGTTTGAGAGGGGACTAAGAGAAATAAAAGGGGACATCTTTTTTAAAAGTATATGCTGTCTATTAACTTCTGTCATGATGCCTGATCAGGGAACGCCAGTGATTCCAAATCAGGGAATCAGCATGACTCCATTGTCCTGAACAAAGCTATGTTGATTTACATCAGCTAAGGATCTGGCCCAATGTCATCATATTAGAAAATCTCAAAGTGCTCTGCTTCATTGTTGCCATGCAATCTGTTTGTTTGATGATGTGGGTGAAATACGGACCGCATGACTGAAAACCCACCACCAAAGAGATGGGATCTATTTAGAAAAAGCCAGGAAGAAACCCCTCACAGTTCAAGCGATTTACATGGATTGATTTTTTTTCCTCACTAGCTCCCTATGAATGTGTTTTAATAACATATGGTCTAGTAAAATATTCTTGTCCTCCGTATGTATATTATCCCAACTGGTTCTGGCAGTGAAAAACAGAAGACAGGCAGGAGTTTGATTTTGAAGAGGTAGTGCAGATTAAGGGCTCAGTTCTAATGAGGATGGGTTGAGGATATAATGCTCAGATACAAAGTTTGGAGCTCATGTTATTGCTAAGCAACAGGGATTGCTCTTTCCACTGTTTATGTATCAATGATTTCCCAAGAGCTTTCATTTTCATTGGTCCTGCCTAGAGCAGGGGGCTGGACTTGATGACCTTCTGAGGTCTCTTCCAGTTCTATGATTTTCCCCTTTACAGTTCCCCACATGTCCAGTCCCTTCCCTCCATGTACCAAACGTCTTGGTCTCCTCCCTCCCAGTCTCTCTCTCTCTGTCCCTCTAACCATTTCAGATGTTCCCTTAGCCTTCTCCTCCTTTCTTGATTTCTGATTCCCGTTCCCGCCATTCTCCACTTATCAGCAGGCTAGTACTTCCTCTTTCCTGTCTGTCATCACATTCTCCAGATCTTGCCACTTTTCCCCTCTATATTTTGGCCAGGAATTCATCCTTGCCCTCTGCCTATCTGGCTGAAATCCTTGTCATTGCCTTGATCATGTCCTGCTTTGTCCCATCTTTTCCTAACCTTTTCCTTTCCAATCTATCCAGACCACCAGTGCTAAAATCCTCTTCTTCGCTTGGTGCTCTGAACCATATCACCTCCATCTTCAAAGCCTCTTCACTAGTTTCCTGCTGCCTTCTGCATCAAATTCATTCTCTCCTCCAAACCTCCACACAAACTTTTCTCTCTTTATATCTCTGCTCTTTTATCTTGCTGCCCAACTCACTGTATACCCTTTCCCCCTATGCTCCATATGCCTTGGAATCCTGTCTTCTTCTGCTGCACCAAGCACCTCTTCATTCCTATCCCACCAGGAATCATGCTTTGTCTATGAAGCCAATCAAGGATGAAAAGTCACTGTTTCATTAACAATCCACTTCCTCCCCACCCCACATCTTAGTACTGATTGGTAATAAACCCACATGAGTTTGAGAAGGGTAAAAATCTGTGAATTTTCAATGTTCATCTTGTTTTTCTCCTCCTAAGGCCCTTTTATCTAAAGGAGCTGAGCAGTTTTCCTCCTGGATATTGCTCAGTTCTTCTGCAGATTTTACAGATATTGAGTTTTGTGCATGGGTCTTCAAAAGGTGGTCAGGGCATTAGAAGGCCTGGCCTCATTTACATAGTGGGTGTGGTGTTATTTACACATCAGGAGGCATGTCAATCACTTGCAACTCTGTGGAATGTAGGACTGATTTTGACTTTTCTTATGCTCTCCTAGAATACTTTTCTGTTGCCAGCAGACCTAACTGCTGCTTACAGAATAGCACTGGCTACATTGGATTAAATCCTGAGGACATTACTCAATCAGATTCCTGATCCTCCCAGGGAATATGAACACTGCAGGGGTAATGCAGTCCCTGGGAGTGAGAATGTGCCCCATATTTCTTTCACCATGGGCAAGAAAGGGAATGCATGTAACTTTCTATGGTTGGTACTAAAGAATGGATGAGGAAGCCATGTTAGGAGCTGGATATGGATTAGGATTAGGTGAAGATTCAGGGTTTCTGAGGCCAAATTTGGTGGTGCTGCTACCACTCACGCTGTGCTTTCAAGAAATTGGTCTGCAATAAGATATGAATCCAACTTCTTTTCTACCAGACATGCTCAAATTTGAAGGGCTTTCACTTTTAGGGTTCAGTTATGGGTCATCTGTAGCTAGAAAGAGGAGTCAGTCTGGTTTGTAGGCTTTGATGGTGGTGAGTCTAAAGGCATTAATTGGGGGTTATCTTCCCAAAGGCAGAACCAGCCTTTCCTACAAACCACTAGGTTTTTTTTCAAGTGCTGTGTTTGCACAAATCCTAAGTCTTTCTTTCAAAGCAAACCTGCTTGTTCAAAAGTCACCCTCAGAGTTTCCAGACTGAAAAGACGAAAGGCTATAAATAGCTCCTTAAAGGCCAGTAAAAAGACTCCTCTCTACCCTACTGCCTTTAGTAAAGCCCCTTTTGACATAATCCTTACACTGGACCATATATTGCCCCTGAATCCAGGAGAGGTTACATAGATAGAGATGAGGGCAGAGTCCTGGCTACTTGCAAAACAGGGGCCTGAGTGAACTGAAAAGAAAAATCATACAGTGCACACAAGAGGGTAAAAAGTGGGTTTCTTTTTATTCTAGCAAAATAAAATAAATTTCCTGAGGCATTATGAAAGTCCTTTGAAAATTACTGGGTTTCAAGTGAGATAAAAAAAGTAACATTCAGAATAATAACCAAGATACATTAATTCTGCCGTGTTTTCCTGTTCCCTGGGCAAAATAGTTCATGAGAATTATGCAACAGAGGATTTCCCCCCAGCTATGAATTGCTTGGTATTTCCCAAGGCCCCTTCTGAAACTAAGATGGTGCAGGTCATTCATCAAAGTTGGTCAGGAACATTTTTACATGAGTGAATAAAGCGAGCAGACAAAAATCCATATGAAATAATTAAGTTCTGTAGAGAGAAAATGGAGAAGAGGAAAGTGTGTTTCAGGTACACATGCCTGTTGCGGTCTTCCAGGGTGAGCTAGAACGTTTACACACAGCATGTGGAAGAGAACCCCTGAAACATAGAGAGAGTATTTGAGTGTAAGAGAGAGAAAGAGAAAATGGTGGAATGGGGTCTGAAGAATTTAGCATCATGAGCTTGGGCTAGCAGCATTACTCCCGAGGGATGGAATGTGACCGTTCTGTGAGTTGTTCCAATTAAGCCTTTTTACTACACTGTCACGCATTCTTCATGTGCTACATTTTACAGAGAAAATGACTTCATTTCAATGGGTCTGCTGAGTGTGTCCCTCCAAAGACAGAGGAAGGGTGGTCTTGTGGTTAAACCCTGGGATTGAGGCTCGGGAGGTCTGGCTTCAATTCGCAGCTCTGACATGGACTTTCTGTGCAGCTGTGAGCACATTGTTCCACCCTTCTGGGGATCTGTTCTCCTGATGGGAAATGGGGACAATAGCGTGATGGGGTGAGGTCATAGAAGATCCTTTGGGGGTGCTTCCTGGAGTGCCGACAAAGGTACTGACATTTGCCCTCTTCCTCTTTGGGGCTTCTCACTACCTTGTCTTGCTGGGCCAGCCCACCTGGTCTCCTCCAGCCAAGGCACAGAGCTGAGATCACAGCCCCTCTCCCATCCCACGAGGAGCAATACAGACAATGAAATTCTTCAGGTCCAAGGAAAATGCAGTTTTGGACCCAGCTTCTTGGGATACCACTTCCCACATGGATGGCATCAGAATCCCAAATGAACTATTTAGGTAAGTCCCCTTTAACAATGAAAGGGGGAATGTACACACTGATTGCTCCCCAAGGTAACAATTATTTTCACTGGGCTTGATAGTGAATAAAAGTGATTTTATTAAGTACAAGCAGTAGGATTAAGTAGTTGTGAGAACAGGCAGAACAATGTTGATTACAAATTTAAAATAACAGAAAATGCTTAGCTAATTCGAGCACTAAAACCTCAGTACACACTTATTACAAACTCACCCTAAAATGGTTCTTATTCCAGCTAAGCTTCAAACCAGGGAAGTTCCTCTCCCTGGGGTCTCTGGTTCACATTCTTGGGAGTGCCATGCCAGCCAAAGACCAAGAAATTGCTAGCTTTCCATTGTTTTAGATTCCACCTTTGGGTGAGAATTCTGTTTCTACATTCCACCCTTACATGGAAAAATCACAGCTGGTCAGAGCCTACCAGTTGGGAGAGGGATGTCACATGACTTCCTAGAGCCAATCACTGCTAAGACTTATGGGTCAAAAGAGGCTGTTCAAAATTGACCAGACCTTGAGGAAAACACCCTTGATGGCTTGCCTTTGCCCTTTTAAAAACATAAACCATTCCATACTCCATATATCTAATGTTACACCCAAGAATGATACATTCACAAAATAAGATATACAGACCCAGCAGATTATGACATTAAGGTTGATAGGTTATAGGAGACAATTTGTGCCACATGTCTTTGAGTTATGCATATTTGTGCCCATAAGTCCATTTTGTAAAGCATGGGGTGGGGATCCATCACAAATAGTGCTTCCTTTCCTGCCTCGGTCTGTTTAGGCTGCTAGCTCTTTTGCTGTGGACTGCCTCTCACTGTGTCTATGGACTGGGCATCCATGTCTCCTCACCCCCATTACTAATGGCATTTGAGCATCTCACAAGCTTTGTAACACGTTTCTTCTCACAACATCCCCGCTGTGAGGTAGCAAAGTACTAATATCTCCATTTTACAAATGGAGAGCGAAAGCTCAGAGACACTAAGGACCAGATCAAAGGTATTTTGGAGCCTAATGCCCCTTGATGTCAATACTTTTGAGGAGTTGGGTCTAAAAGACTTGCTCAAGGTCATGGCAGGCATTTATGTCAGAGTAGAGAACTGAACGTGGTCTTCTCAGTTCTCAAGCTAATGCCCCCAACCAGTAGACCATCTTCCTGCCACACTCATACATCTTTACTGCACCCTTCTTCCGCAAAAGCTCATATAAAGGAAGCACGGAGTAGACTATCGCCATGCTTCATTTGCATAATTAGGGTCCAATAGGGGCCATTTTTGCGCAAGAGGCTTTTGTGCAAAACAGAGCTGTGTAGATGGCTCCATTTTGCTCAAAACCCCCTCTTGTACAAGACCCATTCTTCCTGAAAAAATGAGGAAGAACGGCTCTTGTGCAGGAGGGGGTTTGTGCAAAAAGGAGCCGTCTATACAGCTCCTTTTCTCGCAAAAGCCTCTTGTGCAAAAATGGCCCCTAATTAATTATGCAAATGAAGTGCAGCAAGATGCTAATCTGCACTTCATTTGTATAGGGCTTTGCTCAAGAAGGAAGCAGTATAGATGTAGCCTCAGGTACTAGTCCACTGCTCACTCTCCCTTAGCTCCTCTGGACAATAAGGGTCCTCTAAATACAGGATCCCTGAAATCCAAGATATTGTCCAATGGGAGGTGCTCAGCATCTCTCAGAATCTGGTCCCAAGTTAATATAAATGGCTTCATTAACTGCATTCACATGAATAGTCGCATTGAGGCTGGAATATCAGAAAAACATAGTGACACAGCTCCCCCTCTCCTAGTCAAGGAGAAGAATTTCTTCCCCTGCTTGCTGTACAACCTGCTCTGTGAATGCAGTCTCCTTATGGCCGCTGTAGGATTTGGGCTTCTTCCCAATGCTGTCAGCAGAAAGCAGCTCTGGAGGCGGGGAAGGGGTGGACGCTTTGCTGAAAGAGCTGTCCTTCAGGCAGAATTCTAAACTGAGCTGCCATCTGTTTCTGGGGATTATGCTGGTGCTTGCTAAAGATCCTGTGACAATATTTCTGCATCTCTCTCCCTGCCCCACAGCATCTCTCTCCCTATGTCCTGTTTGGGCAGAAAAGGAAAAGCATCTGAATTTCTACTTTCAGGTTTAGTCTCCCTCTCTAGAGGTGTGCATGCGCTTGTGTTTGTGCACATGTGCATGCATGCGCATACACACATTTGCTTTTCAGCTCTGCTCTCAGGACAGGGAAATATAGATCTCCTCTTCCTGTCCATTCATTCTGTCATCCAGGCTGTCTTGGATCTTTCTTTCCTAGGAATCTGCCAATCTGCCAAGAGGGATTTCCCCAAAACCTACTTTTTTTTTAACCTATGGCTACCAGGGTTGCCAGGTAGCCGGTATTGGCCCGGACAGTCTGGTATTTGTGGCCTCTGTCTGGTAAAAAAACCCAGAAAATACTGGATATGTAAAATGTCCAGTATTTTCTGTTTTTCTTGGATGGAAGGCCACTTGGGACAATCTTCACCTGCCAGGTCTGGCGAGTGGCGAGCGAGGGGATTTAAAGGCATGGTGCCTCTTTTTTTTTTTCCTCAACCAATTTTTTTCCCCTGCCATGTTCGGTATTTTTTATGAAAGTATCTGGCAACCCTAATTGGCTACAGGATGAAGTGGGGAAGGAAGCATTAGATATTTGGTGAGTCAGGGTGCATCTACACAGCACTGTTATTTCGAGATAACTAGTATTATTTTTAAATAACAATGCAAGTATCTACACGCCATTCTGTTATTTCAAAATAATTTCAAAATAATGGGCGGCTTATTCTGAAATCTGTAAACCTCATTCTATAAGGAATAATGCCTATTCCAAAATAGCTATTTTGAAATAAGGCATGTGTAGATGCTCCACTGCTGCTATTTCAAAATAATGTCTCACTAGGGCCATTCTAAGTAATTCCTCCCCAGTGCTTCCTGGGGCTCTAAACTGAGCTAGCACATCTACATTCGGGAAGTCTGCCTCAGAATAATTTTGAGGCTTCCCTGCAGTGTAGACGTGCTATTTCAAAATAAGATATTTCTGAATAACTATTCTGGAATAGCTTATTTTGAAATAAGCATGGAGTGTAGATGTACCCCAAGGGTACGTCTAAACTACATGGCTCCGTCAACAGAGCCATGTAGATTAGTGTACTCAAAAAAGGGAAATGACTTGGCATTTAAATAATTGCCTCTTCATTTACATCAAAATGGCTGCCGCGCTGTGCTGATCAGCTGTTTGGCGGTACAGCGCAGAAGTCTGGACTCTCCGCGGTCAACAAGGGAAGCCCTTGTTAACTGCCCCGGTAAACCTCATTCCACGAGGCATAACGGGGCGGTCGTCAAGAGAAGCCCTTGTCGACCGCAGAGCGTCCAGACTACTGCGCTGTGCCACCAAACAGCTCATTGGCACAGTGCGGCAGCCATTTTGATGTAAATGAAGTGGTGATTATTTAAATTGCCACTTCATTTTCCTATGTCTAGAAACCTCATCTACATGGCTCTGTCAATGGAGCCATGTAGTCTAGACTTACCCTATGAGACTAGAAAAAACAAGACAGCAGGACAGCCCACAGAAAAGGTCCTATTGGTAACACCATTTACTCTTAACATGTGAGCACAGATTCTTATATGTGTCACATTGATATAAATTGCAGAGTACAAATCAGAAAGCATCTTGCTAAGAGGATAAGTAGGCAACATTTGATCACTGATGAAGTAGCTCCTGGATGTGCTGTAATGTAGTATAGGGTTGGGGGAGTAGTATGCAAAGGAGGGGTAATTTCATAGTCAGTCATAGCAAGCAGAGGCAGGATATAATGAAGGATTCACTTTGTGTAGACCCAAGACAAGGGGATGGTACGTAGTGTTGGGTGGGGAGGTAACTGGAGGGTAAATACTAAACAGACTATAGAGAGAAGGTTATTGTGGAGTATAGCTTAGAGGGCGAATAGTGTGCAGAAGAGAGGTGTACACAGATGAGCAGAAAATAACATCTCAGGTACAAGGTTCCCTAGAGTACCTGTCCCTAAGGCTGAATTTATTGTAAAAAAAACCCAGTTCCCAAACAAGAGCAAATAAACTAAACTCAAGATACTGGTACTAACTCCCAGCCTTTCCGAGCACCCACTGACTGAAAGGAGAAAGGACACACCTTCCCCTTTCACATCCCTTCCTGGCTATTGAGAAATACACCTTCCCTGCACTGGGGCTTCTCTGAGCCTGGATTTTCCTTTCTGCTGACTCTACCCAAAAGGCAGAAACCCTTCTCTCTGGTTTCCTGTAGGTTATATGCTTACACCCGGTCATGTATCCTGTGATTACAGCTCTCAGTTTGAAAGCCCCAGTGCTGTTAACAGACACACGAGAATGTGTATATATACTTCAAACCCCCAGTGTCCTGTTACAAGGGGTCCTTGTAGAGGGTCCCATGCTGAGACCCTTTCAGTGAGTCAGACTTAGTCATATAGCTACTCAATGGGACAACTTGTGTGAGTAAATGCACCTGAGCTTGGATAAGGTCGCACAACTTTCTAGTGCTCACACTATGTCTACACTGCCTCTTTTTTGAAGAAGAGGCAATGCAAATGAAGTGCTCATTAGCAACTTCTCATGCTTCATTTGCATATTCTCATCTGATGCTTTTTGTGGAAGAGGTTTTTGCGCAAGAACCTGTAAATCTCATTTTTTGAGGAATAATTGTTCTTGCACAAAAGGGTATTTTTGCGCAAAACAGATCCATCTACACTGCTTTTATTTGTGCAAAACCCTCTCCCACAAAAAGCATTGGAAGAGAATATGTAAATGAAGTGTGAGAAGTTGCTAATGAGTGCTTCATTTGCATTGCCTTTTCCGCAAAGAAGAGGCAGTGTAGACGGAGCCTCAGTCTCAGAAAGTGCTTGGTAAGTGGGGTAGCTAAAAGTGGTAATTGTAGCACTACCATTTACAATTGTGGTATTGCTAAGAGACTTGGGTGACGAGTGCTATAGAAAAACTTGAGAGCAATAGATATGTTAGCTAGTAGCAAGGGGGTAACTGAAGGATAAATAATGTAGAGGCTGTGTCTACACTGCACCCCTTTTCTGGAAAAGGGATGCAGATTAGACAAGTCAGAATTGCAAATGCAGCGGGGGATTTAAATATCCCCTGCTGCATTTGCATGAACATGGCTGCCGCTTTTTTCCAGCTTGGGGCTTTGCTGGAGAAAAGCGCCAGTCTAAACGGGATCTTTCGGAAAATAAAGCCTTTTCTGAAAGAACCCTTATTCCTCTTAAAATCAGCAATAAGGGATCTTTCGGAAAAGGCTTTATTTTCCGAAAGATCCCGTCTAGACTGGTGCTTTTCTCCGGCAAAGCCCCGAGCCAAAAAAAAGTGGCAGCCATGTTCATGCAAATGCAGCGGGGGATATTTAAATCCCCCGCTGCATTTGCAATTCCGACTTGTCTAATCTGCATCCCTTTTCCGGAAAAGGGGTGCAGTGTAGACACAGCCAGAGAGTATATAGAGACAGAGGGTAATGTCAGGGTATGTATCATAGAAGTACTGGGAAATTCCAAAGTAAGTTAGAATTGCGTTTAGCTTTGCCCTGATGATGTATTTGCTGCTGGACATGAAAGACTCTCAATGGCATAACCTCTGAAGGGCTGTTCTACGGGTGTTTATTCTGGTTGAGCTGAGAGCAGTCACTGAAATCACTGAAATGACAACGACTCCTTCCCTCATGGGATAGTCTCATGGCTCAGCATCTCCTCAAGGGACAGAGTGAAACAAGAAGCTGCTAATGTGACTCTTGACAGCCAGATGCTTAGAATACCTGGGTCGAGAGAATAACTATTTCAGAATAGGTGTTATTCCTTGTAAAACGAGGGTTACAAAATCCGGAATAAGGTGCCCGCTGTGTATTATTATTATTTTGAAATAATGCTGCTGTGTAGACATGCCCTTAGTGAGCAGAGGAAATATATGATGCCCCAATATTGTCTCTGTCCTCACATTCATGGAAACCAATAACTGGTCTTGAAAGTGCATGGCCAGTACCGTGTGACAGAGAAGGATTCATAAGGGGAATACAATATTGGCAGCAGATGCTGGCTCGCCATACGTTAGAGCAGTGGTTTTCAAACTTTTTTTTCTCGTGACCCTGTTGAAGAAAATTGTTGGTGCCCATGACCCAACATAATTTGACTAGGGTGTGGGCTCCAGGGTGGGGCTGAGGATGAGAACTTTAGGCTATGGGAGGGAGGCTGGAGCTGGGGTAGCAGATGCTTACCTTGAATGGCTCATAGACTTTAAGGTCAGAAGGGACCATTATGATCATCATGGCTCCCAGTCAGAGGTGCAGCTGGGGTGCTAAGGCAGCGTCCTACCTCTTCTGGAACCGCAGACCACGCTGCACCCCAGAAACAGCCAACAGCAGGTTCCCAGCCAATGGGAATGCGGAGCTAGTGCTCAGGGCAGGAGCAGTGCATGGAACTCTGTGTGCTCTCCCTCCCCACCTAAGAGCCGGGCCTGTTTCTGGATGCTTCTGGGACACAGAGCAGTCTGTGGTGCTGGGACAGGCAGGGAGCTGCCTTAGCACCCCCACTGGTCACTTGATCACCCTGCAGCCGTGAGACCCAGTGCATCACTGGGGGGAGGGATAGCTCAGTGGTTTGAGTGTTGGCCCCCCTAAACCTAGGGTTGTGAGTTCAATTCTTGCAGAGGCCATTTAGGGATTTGGGACAAAAATTTGTCAGGGATGGTACTTGGTCCTGCTGTGAAGGCAGGGAACTGGACTTGATGACCATTCAAGGTCCCTTCCAGTTCTAGGAGATAGGCAGTCTCCATTAATTTGACATTCCACAACCCAGTACTGGATCAGGACCCATAGTTTGAAAACCACAGAGTATTGTGCAGGCTGCAGTATGAGAGACAGAGCAAATGTCTGTGTGACAGAGCATTCTCGGCTGGGCAAGACCCCTCCCAGGAGGGTGCGCTCTGAAAGAGTACATGCTGCCTTACTCCATGCCCTAGCAGAGGAGAGTGCATGCTACTAGAGTCAGTGGGAATGTCTCAGCTGGGTGTGACTACAATCTGTAGAACAGCTGCAAAATGAAGGAAAAGACAAGGGCTATGGTATAGCTATGAAGTAAGATGGGCCCATGGGCCACTACTGTTAACCATCCAGATCAGACTCAGTACAGCCAACAGCCCTGCAAAATATGAATCCCAAAGCTTTTTACCTGCCCAGCTCAGGGTTATATAGTTCACATTCACACTTCACCATCTGATGTTATCATTAGCCTGTAGGGCTGGTCAGAGAGCGGTATTAACTCCCTGCATTCTGTACAGCACCCTGGATGCAAGTGGTGTCAGATAGTAGGAACAATGTTCACCTGGCAGGCAGATGGTCCGGATGCACAAATAGGCCTTCTTCATCTCTGTCGCCTGTGATTCTGGGTGATGCACCGAATCCTCAGTTCATGTCTAGGTATAAAGGCCCAGCTTTTTAATAGAAATCAGGCACCTTGGGCCCAAATTCTGCTGCTGATTTGGGATCTTAAAGTCTGTTGCTCATCTGCACTCTTGAAAAGCTTGTAGAAAGCTGAACAATTCCCCTTCACAGCAATCAGCAGGGAGCAATGTCTTGTTTCCGGAAAAGAAAGTGGCAACTGTCCAGGTCACTTTCTTTGATTTGACAGGCTGAGACTGGCGCGGTCACTTTGAACCCTAACCTGTCCACAAATGCCATTTAAACAATTCAACAGCAGGGTCTAATGTTCTTCAGGATTCTTTGTACCAGCACAGCTTATTCCCGTTTAAAACTCCCTCCTTTCTCCTTTTTAGATTTAGAAGAAAATATTCTCCGTGGAAGTACAGTTTTACTTCCTGAAACAGAATGATGTCCACCCGTAGAACTTTCATATAATGGAAAAAGTTAGTTCGTAAGTGAGATGGATTTTAGGACTCTAAAAGAGTCTGGGAATTTAACCCACACTGGCAGCCCTTCAGCGATGAAACACTAGATGCAAAAATATGAAATGCCTCCTTTAGCTGTCAGTGTATTAATTTCTTTGCATAGGAGCACATCCAGAGTGGATGAAAATGCTTCTCTTTATTGCCACATGCTCTAAAGTCACTGGATCTTTTTGACTTGAAAGGCTTGCCTCTATCTGGGAGGGTGGGGGGGGGGGGGGAGGTTGCTTATTGATTGATTTTTCACAGTCCTAGAAAATAGCCCTATTGCCTTTTTAACCTAATGGAAAATATATGGGGTGACTCAGCAAAAAGAATGGACATGGGAAATGTGCTTAATGCAGCGACAAATGTCCTGGGAGCTAAAGCAAAGATAGATGCTCTTACTGCACCCATGGAGGAAGCCTGATCCTGCACCCCATGAAGAATAAGCAGCCAGTGTACATGCTGTACTTTTAACAAAACATATACTGTGGACTGCACATGTTGGTGAGAAGGAGCAGAAAGACTGAGCTCAGCATTCTGACCTCTCTCATGCCGAAAGATTCTTATTTTCTATATTCCTTATACTGTAAGTGGCCCCTATTCATGTTTGGATTCTGCCTGAGTGGGGGTAGTGCAGAATTGATTGCACTTAAAACCACTCTCAAGTTTTGTACTTGAGGATAGTGAGACACGTTCATTCCCAGCATGGTGAAGGCCCTGCTCACACCTTCTTCCTTCGTCTCCTTTGGAGCACTTCTTCCCCACTTTACTAGGGGAAGGCAGCTCCCCATCTCTCTCTCCCTCCCTTCTATTCCCATGCTAATGCAGTCCCTTAAACAGCACTGAATCCTAGAAATGAAGGATGCTTGCAAGCTAGTAGGTCATGTCACGTATACCCCTGCTGGATTATCCACCACAGAATACTCTCCAGCACTAAATGTGGGGACAAGCTTTATTCAGTACTTAGTATAGAGCAGCTGCTTTGTTTCAAGACACAAGAGTTAAACCACTAGTGCATCAATGACTGGCTGATTCTTGGGTTAGCAGGGGCCAGGGGGTATAAACGCACCTGTGCAGTCGTAGAGACTCAGTTATTGGAGCCTTATTGGCACACCTCCCAGGACATGATGTTATTACCTGCTGCCGGGAAAGCTTGTGATGCCACTTAGAGAGAAATCATAGATCAAAGTTAATGTAGCTTTGAAGGGAGATCTTACTTGGCATACCACAAATATGGCAATTCTGTTGGAAACAGTAGTAATGGCAGTATATTGGGACCTGCCTCTTCCAAATTATATGTGCATGAGCAGCAAGATGGTGCCTCCCAGTTATAAGGCTATGTCTACTCTACCAGGTTATTTTGAAATAATAACTCCAGAAATAATAGCAGGAGTTGTTATTTCAAAATAACAATCTTGGTACTGTGGATGCTCCACTTCTTATTTCGAAATAAGGGTAGACATGCCCTTAGTAGGCTCCATAAGCAGGTTAGAAGAGTGGTGCTCTAGATGAGCTAGACAGGAGATCTGTTAGGGCACATCCACACAGCAGTGCTAAAGCTGAAATAAGCTACATAACTTGAGCTACGTCAATTGTGTAGCTTAAGTTGAAAAAGCTTATTTTGGCTTTTGGCGCTGTCTACACAGCAGGAAGTCGAAGGAAGAGCACTCTTCCTCTGACTTCCCTTACTCCTGTAAAATGAGGTTTACAGGAGTTAGAGTAAGAAGTCCTCCAGCTCAACATTATTTTCACATTATGTGCACACAATTCTGATATGACATGCAGTAAAATCAACATTGTCTAATGCTCTAAAGAGAGCTACTCATGTCACATTCTAGGATAAAGCATTGCAGTCAAAGCAGCATTGACAATATCATTTTGATTACAACAGATTCTGCTGGTACAGATTCCCAATCCTGATTCCCAATCCTGAACCTAGTCATAAGATATGAGTAGTCATAGATAAATAGTCATAGTTATTCCGAAATAACACTGGTGTGTAGATGTACCCATAGAGGACACCGGAGCAAAAGCTGTTTTACTCTGAATTAAACTCCTGATTCCATTGTAAACATTATGCAACAGGACTCACGGGGCTTTGCATAAACACATGGAACTGTTCAGAGGATTCCCATTCATACTCAAGGACAGTCTTTTCAATGTAGTATAGGAAGACCTTGCTGTACCAGCAGAATCTGTTGTAATCAAAATGATATTTTAAATACTGCTTTGACTGCAATGCTTTTTCCCAGAATGTAACATGAGTGGCTCTCTTCAGAGCATTTCACAATGTTGATTTTACTGAATTTCCTATCAGAATTGTGTGCACATAATTTCATTTTTATGGCATTTGCACAGTGCCCACATGATGGAAATAATACTGTGAAGTGGAGTGGTGGCATTGTTATGTTGAATATCGCCTTTATGTGTCATACAACTGTACACACACACACACACAAATACAGAGGCTACGTCTAGACTGGCCCCAAATTCCGGAAAAGGGATGCAAATCAGGTAAGTCAGCATAGGGAAATCCGCGGGGGATTTAAATATCCCCCCCGGATTTAAATAAACATGTCCGCCGCTTTTTTTCCGGCTTTTCCCCAAGCCGGAAAAAAAGCGGCGGACATGTTTATTTAAATCCGCGGGGGATATTTAAATCCCCCGCGGATTTCCCTATGCTGACTTACCTGATTTGCATCCCTTTTCTGGAATTTGGGGCCAGTCTAGACGTAGCCAGAGTGTACATAAGTGTATGTATACATATACACACACAATAATAGAATTCACAGGTTACAGATGTAGATAGATATGGCAGTTAATGGTTCATTTTTAATTTTATTTTTATTAGTACCTGAAAGACAATCAAATACCAAATCTGTATAGCATCTCTTATAGTATGAATGTACTGTGTATAGCAACTGATGCCTTTTATCAAAAGCTTTGTTTTCAGCTCTGTGTAATAACAGGAAATGACACAAGAGAGCTAACTAGTTGAAATCCACTTGAAAAATAATTGAATACAGGGGTCCAAAATTTGAGGATGTTTATAAATGATTTGGCTTCACTCAGTTTTTTCCCCCCAAAAAGGGTCATGATTCCATTTTAACTTAATTTGTTGCTGACTGAGAAAACTTTTCTTCCAGTGGCTGTTAGAAATTGAATAAATGGGGTATGGGTGGGTGGGAAAATAATTTCTCTCTGCACACGCTGCATCTGTCAAGTCTTTTTGTCCAGATGGGGATACATTTAAAAAAATCCATAAAATAAAATTACCTCTGTGATCTGAATTAAAAACCAAAAAGCAAAGCTGAGTTTTTCTTTCATTAAGATAACGAGTGCCTAAGTATCATGAAGGCTGGGCTCCAAGTAGGCAGACATATTTCTCTAGTGCCTTAAAGGCACTGATCAATCAGCACCACTCAAGACCATTATGTCCTCTATGGAAACCAATGCTGTGGACTTCTAGGAATACGTGTCAGGCACAATTTGGGACATCAGTACTGTATTGTAATTATGATCTCTCTGCCATATGATAGCTTTTAAATGCCCCCCATTTATAAGGTGTAATAACAGTCTCTGAATATTCTATCTCCTTCCAGATACAAATGAGTGTATTAGGAAAGTTGTCTATTTCATTCTCTGCCTTTCTCCTCTCAATTCAATATCGTCTCATTGCTGTTTCTCTTTCTTTCTCAGGGAATGACTGTCATCCTCACAATGGATCAGAGTAAAGAAGAACCTGCCAAGTCTTCCTAGCTCCTGATTGTACAAAGTTACGGATCTCTCACGTATCATTGGTCAACACTCCAAACTACACCTTCCTTCCTACTGAAAGAAGCAAGTCAACAACATCTAGCTCAAACCTGAAACATTATCAAAAGCTTTGTAAGAAACTCTATCCTGAAAGTTTACAGCCATTCTCTTTGTGAGCTCATTGCACTGAAAATCAGGTCAATTTCTAATCAGAGGGAAGTTATGTTTGTGTAGCTGGTGTTAGAGACTGCACAAATCAGTAAGCACACTCATATATTAGAAAATATACACACACAACACTATACTGTGTATAGAACTATATGCTCAGAATGGATAATCGACATAGAAACAGTGCAAATCTGTATCAAGGAGCAAAGGAAATAGCCAGAGAGATGAACCAGGTGTCCGATGACTACAGGTATCAGGATGGCAACTATGACCCTTATGCCCCCACCGATGGCTATTACCATGATGGGAATGAGCCTGCCCAAGAAGAGGATGCCCAGAGTGATGCCACAGAAGGCCACGATGAAGACGACGAGGTCTACGATGGAGAGTACCAGGGCATCCCTCACCCAGATGACATGAAGTCCAAACAGAAGAAGAAAGCCCCTGCCATGGTTGATGAGTTTAGAGACAAGGCTGAGCTCATAGCAGAGCGGATGGAGGATGAGGAGCAGCTGGCTCACCAGTATGAGAACATCATTGAGGAGTGTGGCCATGGGCGCTTCCAGTGGACACTCTTCTTTGTTTTAGGCTTGGCACTGATGGCGGACGGGGTGGAGGTGTTTGTGGTTGGCTTCGTTCTTCCCAGCGCAGAGAAGGATATGTGCTTGTCCAGCTCCAACAAAGGGATGCTAGGTAAGTGCCCCTGAACAGCCTTCCTTCAGACATTATGCAACTGAGATGGATCTAAGCATAGCTTATTCCATAGGGAATAAGATCCTCCCCATTGTCCCCATCCTAATTCACTCTTGTGGGGCTGAGGATGGCTGGCGGGAGCTGCTTCCAGAGCCTGTCCATGCCATTTCATGTGCTTATGAGCAATATATGACAGCGTCACATCCATACCCAGCCTCTGAATGTACTGTGCCTCTCACAGCTCAGGACAAATCTGACACCTGAATTCCCCCCACCAGGAAGGCTTGTCTGCAGTTGCCAGAGAACAGTTTCATTTACACAAACAAATTGGGCTTATGTAAAGGACAAACATGCATGCAAGTTAGAGGAGGCCTGAGCAACCTGGGCAAACTTACTTCTCCCATGAAGTCTAGTGAGCATTAATCAGTCATCAAAGAGAATGGTTTGGTATCAAGTCCAACGTGTGTCCAGTGAGTGCAATGTAAACCCGCCTTGCATTGTGTCTCTCTTTGCACCGAAAGCTCCTTGACTGAAAGGATTCTGCTTCTTCATTGTTGTGGTGCAAGTGAACTAGGAGGCTCATCTGAAATAACTACATGCTGATCTATAAGGGCTTTGTTCTGCACGCCTTACTCAGCTACAATGCCCACCAAAATCAATGGGAATTTCAGCTGCGTAAGAAATGCAGGACTTAGTTCTATTCGACTTAACACCCACAGAACTAGGAAACTCTGTGTGTGAACTAGCTTTTCCTTTTTCCCATTCAGAGCCAAAGGTGACTGCAGCTCAAATCTATTCCTGGTACATGGGAAGATTTCATTTTCTCATCCTTTACTTCCCCCTACACCTCAGTATTCCTCAGCTTCTGAACTTAGGCTTCGGCATTGATTTGCAAGCCATCCATTGTCTCCCCTGATGCTGCCCTTCTTGTTAATGCTCTTCTCTTTGTCCAGACTCCATGTCTTTTTTACCCAAAGTCCTAATTAGCAGAGAAGCTGTGCAGTCATTTCCCTTCAGACAACAGATTAGTTTGCTAATGGGTATTGGGTCAAAAGTATCCTATGGAGGGTTCCTCCTAAATCTGTGGAATGCATTTAATGTCCCACATGAGATTAAAGAGTCATCCTATAACAATACCCACTTCGTTTCACTCCTGTGCTGTTCCCTTGGGCATTAAACAAAGATTTATTTCTTTTAACAGAGGTTGAAGTTGCACAGATCACTTTGGATAAAATAACTTTTTCCTGAAAATCTTAATCCAAATAAGGTATACTTTCCCAAGCCCCTGGGAGTCCAGGCTTGTCTGATAATGATATCCAGTCGAGCAAAAGTAAAGGAGGCTTACAAGACAAATGAAGCAGCCGCTGGCATATCTGAACTAGAAGGGGAATGGTTGGGTATTCTGTGCATCCATAATGGCAGTGGGGAAAGCTCCAGGGCTTGAAGTTCATGTCTGGGTCTGTGATCCCAGCCAGTTTACCTCAACTGAAACCAACCTTAAAGTTTGGACCAGATTCTGACCACTGGCTCCATACCCCTTATGTCTTTTCAGCAGTACACAAGGAACAGATAGCTGACCTTATAAGGACTTCTCTGATATGTATAATTTAGCTCAAGGCCATCTTTCTCTCCCCTACCTAGGTCCTGTACTAAAAGCACATCAGCTGGCCATGGGAGTGGGCGTCTTTCCTTCCCTCCTTCCTTCCTTCTAGTTTTCTAGGGCCAAAAGAAATCAGGATCAGATTTTCAAAGGAGATCAGGATTCAGCAGCTCTATTGAGATACTTCCAGCCAGACTTTCAACATATTGGATGGTGAGAACCTTTGAACAGATGGCCATTCATTTTGTTGCCTTTTGAAAATCTGACCCTATAAATGTGTATCTTGGTGGAGCTCAGTGTAACATGAACCAGAGTCAAAAACACTGATATGTTCCTCCCAAGTATTTCTGACCCAATGAGAGGTAGAGAGTACCAAAAGTCTCATGTGGAAGCTTGTTCTTCTGGGTTTTTTTCCAATCCAATACTTAATTGACTCAGTATTCACAGAGGGGGTATGTCTACACTACCACCCTAGTTCGAACTAGGGTGGTAATGTAGTCAACCGGAGTTGCAAATGAAGCCCAGGATTTGAATTTCCCGGGCTTCATTTGCATCTTTCCGGGCGCCGCCATTTTTAAATGTCCGCTAGTTCGGACTCAGTGCCGCGCGGCTACATGCAGCACGGACTAGGTAGTTCTCCTTGTGAAACGAGGAGTAACGGTAGTTCGGAATAGGAAGCCTAGTCCGAACTACCTAGTCCATGCCGCGTGTAGCCGCGCGGTACGGAGTCCGAACTAGCGGACATTTAAAAATGGCGGCGCCCGGCAAGATGCAAATGAAGCCTGGGAAATTCAAATCCCAGGCTTCATTTGCAACTCCTGTTGACTATATTACCACCCTAGTTCGAACTAGGGTGGTAGTGTAGACATACCCAGGGTGTGCTAGACTACATGGCTCCGTCGACAGAGCCATGTAAACTAGTTTACCCAACATAGTCAATGAAGCGAGGATTTAAATAAGCCCCGCTTCATTTAAAAATATGGCCCCTGCGCTGGGCCGACAATCAGCTGATCCAGCACAGTGCGGCAGTCTAGATGTGGATCGATCTACAAGGGAAGCCTTTGTTGACCGCTGCCTTATGCCTCGTGAAATGAGATTTACAGGAGCGGTCGAAAAGGCTTCCCTTATCGACCGATCCGCGTCTAGACTGCCGCACTGTGCTGGATTAGGTGATTGTCGGCACAGCGCAGCGGCAATTTTTATTTTAATGAAACAGGGATTATTTAAATCCCCCCTTCATTGACTATGTCGGGTAAACTAGTTTACATGGCTCTGTCGACGGAGCCATGTAGTCTAGACACACCCAGAGTATAGATGAGCTTTGGATATGCATGCCCACCTTTTGAATGTTTATCTAATCACAGCTTACAGACCACATCAAATTCATCTTTCTGAAAATGTTAACGAAGGGGAATGGCATTCCTACTAATTGCTTCTCAGTAGGAGCTCTCCTCAACATTAGAATCAAAGAACACTAGAACTGGAAGTGTCCAGTCCCCTGCCCTCATGGCTGGATCTAGTACCATTTAAACCATCCCTGATAGATGATCTATCTAACCTGCTCTTAAATATCTCCAGATATGGAGATTCCACAACCTCCCTAGGCAACTTATACCAGTGGTTAACCACCCTGACAGTTAGGAAGTTTTTCCTAATGTCCAACCTAAACCTCCCTTGCTGCAGTTTAAGCCCATTGCTTCTTGTCCTAACATTAGAAGGAGCCTTTTTAGAACTTGGTTTTGCAGACCTCTCTCCACCCCTCTTTCCTGGTGGTTTTGGAAGTCACATATTGGAGTTTGTGGTACCTTAATGACTAACAGATGATGAGGGCATAAACTTTTGTGGGTAAAACCCACTTCATCAGCTGTATTGGAGTGGAATACAGGGTTAATGATGTTAATCAAGTCAGGGTGGAAGTGGCTCATTCATAACTTTTGGTGTGAAAATATGAATACAAAAGAAGGGAAATTGCCTTTGTAGTGTGTTAACCAGTTAAGATCCTTATTCAGTCCTAAATTGGTTGTAATGAATTTGCAAATGGACTTCAGTTCAGTTGTTTCCCTTTGTAATTGGGGTTTGAAATTATTTTGTAGAAGGATGGCTACTTTCAAATCCATAAGTTTATGCTCTAATAAATCTCTAAAGTGCCACAGGACTCCTTGTTATGTTTGTAGATGCAGACTAATGTGGATACCCCTCAGATTTTGGAGTTTGTATTTAGAACTTGAAGCATATTAGGAAGAGCCAGGGCAGCTGAGCTGAGAACTCAGACAGGGAGGAGCAGGGGAAAGCAGGCTACACTCATGGGGTATTTTCCTAAGTGCTAGTAGTTGCTGTGGGATAGGAATAGGTTCTCAAATCCAGGACATTTTTTAAATAAAAAAGTTTAGGCTAATATATTCTCAGCCGTCAGTGGTTTCCCTTTTGTAGCAAGCTTAATGCATATAGGAGGAGTCGGCTTGGATCCTAGGGCTCTGAGGTAAAGCTGTGTGAAAAGGAATTGTGCTAAGTATGGCTTAAAAAGCTCTTAGCCTGCTGAGACGTGCAGGAGTATGAATACTCACTGACTCAAATACCATTCTGTTCAAAAGGGTTCTGAACCCTGGGTGTTGGATTTCTCCTTTTTTGAGTAGCCAGGAAGGCATGGCATATTAAAGTGGGCACCAATGGGGCTTATCTCCTTAAGAGGAGAATTACAATGGTGCTAATGGTGGGTACAAAAAAAATCAGCTTCCTCAGACCCTTTCCTGGCTCAATTTCCTTGCCCACACACCAACTATTCAAAAAAAAGAGACCGAAGTCAAACCTATTGCAGAAGCCCAGAGCTTCTGACGGTGCTCATTTCCTTGTGGGTATTCCAGTTCTTTGATGTTCTAGGGGTTGTACTCTTGCAAATTAGTCTTGTTAACACTCAGGGTTCAATGATACTTACAGACTGATTTGTCAGAATAATGGTAGCAATCAAAGAGCTCTTTTGGCTCAATCTGTGCCTAATGTGCAGTGATAATCTGCAAGAGTGGGTCTGTGTAATATGAGCAGAGGTTTTATTAGAGTGGGCATGGCTTTCACTCAAATTACCATGGCCCCAGGGTCATTATATACACATGAATTACTATCCCTTACCTGTTTTCCATACAAATAAAATCAGCACACGGATTCATATGTGTTCTCTGTTGACTGTTCTTCTAGTTATATTTTTGATATGGAAACAGGATGAGGTCATTCCAGACAGACCTAGGGTTGCTTCCAGGCAGCTGCTAATGTTTGCACATATGAACACATCGCTCCTTCTCTTGGGCATAGGTAGAAGAGAAAGGGCAAGTGAAAAATAAAGAGGGGAAATAGTCAAACCATTTAAGAAGAGAAGAGAGACAAATTGCAAGAGCTAAAAGTGGTGCTGCCTCACGACCAAATTAGTGAACTTTGGCTTTTACTGGAAGGAAGTTTTGCAATTCAAAAGATCTCACAAAACTAAGTGAGTGGGCAACAAGATAGCAAATGAAATTTAATGTTGATAAAAGTAAAGTAATGCACATTGGAAAAACAATCCCAGCTATACATACAAAATGATGGGAACTAATTTAGCTATAACTACTCAAGGGAGAGATCTTGGAGTCACTGTGGATAGTTTTCTGAAAACACCCACACACTGTGCAATGGCAGTCAAAAAAGCAAATGGAATGTGAGGAATCATTTAAAAAGGCATAGCGAATAAGACAGAGAATTTCTTATTGCCTCTGCATAAAACCATGGTATGCCCACATCTTGAATACTGTGTATGGATGTGGTTGCCTCATCTTAAAAAAGATATATTGGCAGTGCAAAAGGTTCAGAAAAGGGCAACAAAAATGACTAGGGATTTGGAACTGGTGCCATATGAAGAGAAATTAAAAAGACTAGGAATTTTCATCTTAGAAAAGAGGAGACTAAGGAAGGATATGATTAAGGTCTATAAAATCATGACTGGTATGGAAAAGTGAATAAGGAAAAGTTATTTACTTGTTCCCAAAACATAAGAACTTGGGATCATCAAATGAAATTAATAGGTAGCAGGTTTAAAACAAACAAAAGTAAATTTTTCTTTATGCAGTGCACAACCTGTGAAACTCCTTGCCAGAGGATGTTGTGAAGCCCAGGACTTTAACATGGTTAAAAATAGAACTAGATACATTAATGGAGGTTAGGTCCATCAATGGCCATTAGCTAGGATGGGTAAGAATGGTGTCCTAGCCTCTTGTTTGTCAGAGGCTGGAAATGGTTGACAGGAGAAGGATCATTTGAAATTTCCCTGATCTGTTTATTCCCCCAGGACATCTGGCATTGGTCACTGTCAGAAGACAGGATATTGGGCTAGATGGACGTTTGGTCTGACCTAGTATGTTCTTATTAAGTCCTGATGTCTTGCATGTTTCCCCCTCTGCCCCTATCATAATAAATAGAAAATGTAACAAAATCAGTCAGTTTGAGTAAAAGCTACCAACAAACAAATGTCCATAGAGTTTCTTGAAATGTAAGAAATCAATGGGACACCTTTTACATTTCATAAAACATTTTAATTTTGTGCAGAAAATAAACAGTTCTACTTTAGATGCAAATTTACAGCTGTTTTAATCCAGTTATTTCTATGGTAAAGAACAAGTATTTGGGGTTTTCCCTTGATGTGAAATGTTATTTCAAAGATGAATTCTAGGGAAATTAAAAACCCATACCCATATCAGTGAATATTTTAGTTTATTGATGGCATTTATTTTTAAAATTGTGTGGGCTGTGAAATTTATTAATTTCTGTCCAGATTATTTCTGGTTATTCATCAGACATTTTTATTGTAGCTGAGTCTGATGCTGTAATAATGAATAAATAAATAAATTAAATAAATGTAGTACAGGTTGGACCTCTTTGGTTTGGCATCCTGGAGACCTGACTGAGCCTGAATGAGGGATTTTGCTAGACCAAGAGAGGTTATTTTTGGCCCCCCTGCCACTGGCACCCTCATTCAGCTCCTTCTGTCCTGGCCACCGGCCTCCTCACTGGTTCCCACGCTACCCTGCGAGCAGCCACTGCGATGCTGGGCTCCCGGTCCCACCAGCTCTGATGCAGCAGACTGTGGTCCCACCACTGAGGCTCCAAGCTCTGCCATGGCACACCACTGCTCCACTGGAGCTTGCTGGTGCTTTGGCCTGCCAGCCGCTGGCTCAGTCAGACTCCTGCTACAGGGCTCCTGCACCCCTCCCCCCTGCAGCCAACCTGGCTGGACATCTGACTCCCATAGGGCTCCTGCCTTTGGCTCTCCATCGGGACTGTCTGGTCCAGCAACATCCGTGGTTCTGCCAGACCATGGATGTTGCTGGACAAGTGTCTTCTGGTTCAGAAAGGTTCAACCTGTACTACAATTATCAATGTATGAAATGCACTATGTCTGCAACAGACCAGAAAATTCCTGCCTTATGACTGGCTGAGGAGTTATGAGGTGAGTCAGCAAGTATCTAGTCATCTGAGTGATGAACAATACTGGTAATCAATCAGATCACGCCTGCTATGCACATCTGCAATGCATGCATATTGATATCTGCATTCATTATTGCTATTAGTAGCATCTCAGACTATCAGTTATTCATAAATACTATAAAAGATGCACAGTAATATCTTTCACTTACATTATTTGCACCCTCCCTATGAGAACTCAAATGCTGAGTGTTGCAAATCCACAGTAAAGTAGGATTATTCTCATCACTTTACAGAAAGGGAAACTGAGACAAAGGAGAAACTGAATGATTTGTATAAGGCTGTAGAAGAGTTGACATCAGTGCTGAGAATAGATTTCAGATCTTTCCAGTAAAAAGTGGCCCTCTCTTTCAATGAAATAATAATTAAATACAGGTTGAACCTCTATAATCTGGCGCTCTTTACCTCTGGCGACATCCATGGTGCGGCATGATTTTAGTTAGTTTGATGTCCACTTTTCATGGGTGTGGCCAAGTTTCCCACAGTCCCATAAAGTTTGTTTACAGCCACCAGTCGTAGCTCTCAATGTTCTGTGCTGGTTTTTAGCTCTAATTTATTCCTAAATGTTTTTTAAGAGCCCAGTAAGCAGTGGAAGGTGTTGGTAATACTGTTAGACAATATTGACCGCCCCATGTTATGGCAAATTCTCTGGTTCAGCACCAGCCAGATTCCAAGAGTACTGGACTAGAGAGAGTCAACCTGTAGTAATAATATACATATAATTCTGTCTTCTGGGCTTTTACCTCAACCTCCTATTTAGAACGTTAGAGCTAAAATTAAAAATTCTGTGGGTAGTTCATACAGGTAGATAGAATGCAAGCCTAGCTGTGTGAATTGGTTTAAAATGGATTATGTAACAATACATCGCTCTGTGCCTTGGTAAATAGCAGGGTTTGTTATTTCTTTGAAATAGATACTGTCCAGAGCTTTGCCTCTGTCATTATTCACCAGTTGTTTCAATGAATCCCAGTGATCACCTCAAGAGAATTCAGTATCTTCTCACCACTCACATTTTTTCTGGATGAACATATATAAACCCATGGCAGCATATAGTTAAGGCTGTCACATGATTTAAGGACATATCTTCATAAGTATGTTGTTCTGATAATGCTACAAGCAATTATGTTAGATCGCAGATGCTCTTAACCAAGCCAGAAAAGCGGGTGCTGCTGAGGCTATGCTTATTGTGTATCTGGACCCTTAAAATCAGGTTTTTTGTGCTACAGTTCATGATTTTGACAGCCAGATCTTCCTTCCATGAACATTCTGTATTATTTTTCTTACTATTTGCTGCAACATTCTTGATTATGAGTTGTTCATTAGGATATTCATGGCCAGCAGGCATGAAAGAGGCACAAACACAGCCAATATTCCAGGCAGCCTTGCTCCGTATTTTCTTTGCAGTATTTGTACCACTGGTGCTCTACTTAGCAGCAAAAGATAGAGCTTTGTGCAGTGTGATGATTGTCTCCTCATTTGTAAACATGGCAGTAATTTTATCTGACATGAGACAAAATGAACAGCTTTTCGTTTAATAGCAAAGGAGTAATTTAGCTTCCTCTATTGAAGAGTTCAGTTTAGCAGCAAGACTAGGTGTGCATGTGTGTGGGTGGGGGGGAGAGAACCAGATGGTGCTATACATTTTAAATTGATAGACAAGACCTATGAGGGTGCTTTGAAAGACAATGAGCACAAACATCCAACCATTTTTTGTGCTGGCAGCACCTGGTGAAATACTCTCAATGCCATGTTGGAAGATTCTGTGGATTCATAAATCGACCTTTGCTTTGACTTTGCAGAAATCCTTAGGATTACAGAAGCCATGGATCACTCTTAGCCAGTTTAAATATTTTTCCCTGTCCTTTTGAACAGGAAAATCCCCATTTTTATTATTTTAGACGTGGTGACTCATTTTATCTGGCAGGGTGAGTCATTTTAAATGGTAGGCAAGTTATCTCCACTTCTATTTATTCAGCAAAGCAAATGCCACATGAACCAATAAGAATTTCCTTTCTGTATCATTTGAGTGCCATTTTCAAGGGCTTTGGGGTCCATAGATAAAGCAGGAACTGTCAGCAAAAACACATAGGAAATATTAGGAACTAGAAAAGCCCTCCTTTTACTGGTCTATTTTATTCACATCTTCTAGATGTTCAATGTACCCTGCCCCCCTCTACCAAAACTTCTGCAAAACCAAATCTACTCCGGGGGATGTTAGTCCTTTGCATGAAATAATTCTGCGTGAGTTCCCCATTTATACCTGTAAAGGGGTCCGCCCACTTGTGAATGCCCCTCTATGGCTGAGGAATGTTTGGTTAGATCCCTGCCTGGCTGTTTGTGGCAAAGGAAATGTCGGTATATGGCTTGGGACCAGGCTTTTTCTTGCCCCCTTTTTGTGGCTGCTGGTGGGAGGGGGCCCAGGCCCACCGACTCCTCTGGGTCCTGGCCCAGGGACCTTATAAGTAGCAGGTGCCTGCTACGAGTTTCCACTGTCTGCGACTTCCTTGGTTCCTGGGCTCCTTCCCCAGGATACTGCTCCACCTGGTCATCTCAGGAGGTGCGTCTACATATCAAAGTTATTTCGGAATAACAGCCATTATGTGAACATCTACACAGCAATTCTGTTATTTCAAAATAATTTCAAAATAGCGGATGGCTTACTCCGACTTCTGTAAACCTAATTCTATGAAGAATAACGCCTATTCTGAAATAGCTATTTCAAAATAAGGCATGTGTAGGAGCTCAACTACTGCTATTTTGAAATAGCCTCTCACCAGGGCCATTCTAAGTTATTCCTCCGGGGGTTCTAAATCAAGATAGCACATCTACATTAGGGAAGCCTGCCTCAGACTAATTTTGAGGCTTCTCTGCAAGTGTAGACACGCTATTTTGAAATAAGCTATTTGGGAATAACTATTCCAGAATAGTGATAGAAATGTAGCCGTGTTAGTCTGGTGTAGCTGAAACAAAATACAGGACTATGTAGCACTTTAAAGACTAACAAGATGGTTTATTAAGTGATGAGCTTTCGTGGGCCAGACCCACTGAGGAAGTGGATCTGGCCCACGAAAGCTCATCACCTAATAAACCATCTTGTTAGTCTTTAAAGTGCTACATAGTCCTGTACTTTATTCCAGAATAGCTAATTTTGAAATAACTGTGCAGTGTAGGCATAGCCAGGGTTCTGAAGCTGAGTTCTCAATAGACCCTGTCCAGGGGGCTATTAACTCTTCGGCTATGTCTACACTGGCCACAATTTCCGGAAAAGGGATGCAAATCAGGTAAGTCAGGATAGGGAAATCTGCGGGGGATTTAAATATCCCCCGCGGATTTAAATAAACATGTCCGCCGCTTTTTTTCCGGCTTGGGGAAAAGCCGGAAAAAAGCGTCTAGACTGGCCCGATCCTCCGGAATAAAGCCCTTTTCCGGAGGATCTCTTATTCCTACTTTGAAGTAGGAATATGAGATCCCCCGGAAAAGGGCTTTATTCCAGAGGATCGGGCCAGTCTAGACGCTTTTCCCCAAGCCGGAAAAAAAGCGGCGGACATGTTTATTTAAATCCGCGGGGGATATTTAAATCCCCCGCAGATTTCCCTATCCTACTTCAAAGTATCCCCCGCAGATTTCCCTATCCTACTTCAAAGTAGGAATAAGAGATCCTCCGGAAAAGGGCTTTATTCCGGAGGATCGCGCCAGTCTAGACGCTTTTTTCCGGCTTTTCCCCAAGCCAGAAAAAAAGCGGCAGACATGTTTATTTAAATCCGCGGGAGATATTTAAATCCCCCGCGGATTTCCCTATCCTGACTTACCTGATTTGCATCCCTTTTCCGGAAATTGTGGCCAGTGTAGACGTAGCCTTTTAGTCAGCTTGTGGCTAGTCTTCAGCCACTGGACCTGGGCCTCACCCAGGCCTAAAGTTCAGCTTGCACTCGGAGCTGTCCACGGTGCTGCTGTTCGCCTAGTCAGTACATACATCTGTCTGGATCCAACTCCTGTGAGGAACTGCAAGGCCCTAGCTCAGCAGTTCCTTTTATACTGGTCTGCTGGACCCTGATTGGCCACTGGTGAGGCAGCCATTCTATCCTGCTTGCAGGACCTCTCTTCTGCTCCTCTCGCTGGGTGATGTCTGGCAAAGCCTCCAGCCTCCTCTAGGGGGGCATTGGGGCTTAGTCCACACCATCACAATACCCCAGTTCTTAAGTTTTTAGATCACAGTTAACATTTTCATAAACTTCTAATTGACTGAAGAGCCTACAATATCCATTGGATTTCAATGAGACTTAGAAGCCAAAAATTTTACCTTATGTTTTTAATTTCTGAAACCACGGCAGTTTGCCTCTAACAGCTGTGTTTGACTATTCTGATAGCTAGTGAATTAGCCTGTCATAAGACGGGATTTTCAGGTCTCTCCTCCACGTCGGTCTTCTCTCCTGAGCCTCCAGTCTCTCGCTCCGTCTCTCTCTCTCTCTCTCTTCCTCCTATTGCCTCCCCCCTCTCTCTCTCAGTTCTCCTCCACCTCCTGCCGCTCTGTCTCTCTCTTTCTCTTCTCCTCTCCCTCCTGCCTCTCACTCGGGGGACTGTGGAGCCCAAACGGCTGTTTGGGCTCCATACTCCCCGTGCTGCATGGGGAGCGCGGAGCCCTAACGGCCGCTTGCGCCACTTGTTCCCACACAATGGCCCGGCTGAGCAGCGCAGAAGTAAGCCAAGTGCCACAGCAGGAGGCGAAGGGGGGTGGAGCGGTGACGTTCACGGCCAGGGGGCAGGGCCTCGAGCCACTGTCATACCACACGTCACCGCCCTGCCCCCCTTCACCTCCTGCCGTGGTGCTCAGCAGACTTCTGCGCCGTTCAGCTGGGCTGCCGCGTGGGAGCAAGCATCGCAAACTGCCATTTGGGCCCCGCACTCCGCATGCAGCATGGGCCACCCAGAGGGAACAGCCAGCATTTCAGCGTTACAGACTCACAGACACTGGGCTACTATATATATGATAGTAATAATAATGAATTAATAAGCACTTAGCATAGCATAATATTGTATCTGTCCTTTCTTATCCTTAGATTCATAGAGTTTAAGACCAGAAGGGACCATTGTGATAATCTAATCTGACCTTCTGAACAACACACATGCTGGAATTTCAAAGAAGGCCAAAAACATTTCTTAGTTTGGAAACTTTGACTATGGTACCTCAATTTTCCCCTCTTTTTCAAGGGGAACAAACCCCACACCTTTATATTTTTCTGTATCGCTATAGCTAGTTGAATTATTTATAATAAAGAGTTTATTCTTTGAATGTCACTTTTTTTACAATTATTTTCTGAGCAGATTGCATTTTTCTCACATGTATTCATTATTTTATATTAGTCACAGAATAATGGCTGCAAATAATGACTGTTCTCTAAATTGCTAGAGAGCTGTTACATTTAATATCCAACATCTGTGCTTCTTTGGTTAGTTTCGCTTGAACACTTAGGTTACACAGTATACTTCTGTTCCTGCCTGGATTAACATAACTTTTGGAATCAGGTTTCTGGTGTGAATTCATGTTTCCAAATTCAGAATTTTGTTTCTTGGGACTATACTTTATTTCTTAACACTTGCTATTTCACTGGACATTCCGGCCTGTAAATTTTTCCCTGGAATATTCTATGAAGACAAAAAGCAGGAAGAACACAGCAGTAGTAACTTAGTGTCAGAATCTAATCAAACTAATTTGTCAGGTTCTGCTAAGAATTTAGATTTCCAAGACCTAAGATCTATTTCCTTTTGAACATAATAGAACTGTTGCTGTGGGACTGTGCTCACAATATTTCAGAAAGGATTTAACATACAAACCATGTTATAAAGTAACAATATTTCCCTTTTTCATATGCTCTGAATTAGTATCTAATTTGCCTGTTTTGCTGTAGCGGTCCAGGATTTCAGTGATCAGCAGTCCCCAAATTCTTTTTGTGCGCAGGATGCTGAAGGATAGTCACATTATGCTATCATTCCCCAGGTTGGTTTCTTTGGCACACCTTCAGGACCTTTATTGAGATGGATCCTCATTCGCTCAGTCACCTAAGTTGCTGTGATTCCTTTGGATTCCGGATGCTCTGAACCTTTTTTGCATTTCCTTTAGTTTTGTATCTTTTACAAAACCTGGTCTATCCTCATCTAAATCAGGTGCTCTTTCTGTATCTGGGCTCCTGTGTTTTTCCCAGAAGGGAAATATGAAGCATATTTGGGGGGAAAATAGTAAATGATAAAAATGATTCATCACTGTCTGTCCAAGAAAATTGCTGTTTGTAAATTTTTTTCCTTTACTTGTTCTGGCACTTACCAGTGGAATGTCCTAGTGCAGCTGCCCAAATGAAGGTGTTCTGATGCTGACTGGGATGTGTCGTCTTCTCAAAAGGACCTGTCTGTCCACCCACCACAATAAATCAATCCCTTGATTTCATTTTAACCGTGGAGTGGGTTCTACTGTAGCTGATCACCATTGTCTCAGAAACAGGTGAAGTGCTTAGCCTCCAATAGTCATTGAAGTAATGGAGTCAGATCTTGATTGTGTGAAGGTTTTAGGAGGTAGCTTACCCATTGCCACATATTGACAAGACGTACGTCTGAAACTAAACAGAAGCAACTTCCGCTGAGTTATATTCAGCAACACTAATCAATAGCTCGAATGCACCTTACATAGAGCTCATCCAATACGTGAAACATCACAGAGAAATAGTCTTCAGGGCCACCTTTAGCTTGGGTTCCTGATCTCCGAATCAAAACAGTTCTTCATCTACAAAGCAATTCCAGGTGTTTTCCCAGGCTGTTTCTTCATGTTCAGCTGTGGCCTGTTTAAAATCACTGCAGCTTGGCAGCTTTGGGAGGGGGAAGACACAGTTAAACTCAGAACGCTACACCCTTTGCTTCAGTTCTTCCTGACACCAGCGAAGCAATCAACTAAAATCTCATCATTTATTTAAAATAATGCCATAGACCAAATTCTGCTCCAGCCCCGAATCAGGCAAAGAAATACCTGTATCAGATGTGTGCCCTTCTCTCCTCCCTGGAGCTGAAGTAGAAGCAATGGACAGCTGTGCAGTGGTGTTTGGAAACCAGGATTTGGCACATGGAGGCCTGACTACAAGCCTCCCCCGGTTTTGCCTCCACTGTAGCCTTCCTACTCCCTTAGATGGTTTCCTGAGGCACTAGAGTGAGGAACCTCAGTTCAGCCCTTGGGGAGCATGGGCTGCCAATAAGGAGTGCATACAAGATGCAGAAATTGTTGCAGACTACAAGTTTGCACCTGTAGCATCTTGGGGGTCACCAGCTGTGATGCACAAAGCACCTCAATATCTGCTTCTGCATCACACAGGCTAATACAAGATAAGCTCCTTTGTTCAATAAAATAAGGACATGAGTGCAGTGGGGCAAGACACTAGTGTCTTGACACCTTTGCAGAACCACGAATCTCCCTCAATATTATCCCTCCTCTAACAAAGCTCTGACATCCACCTGGTTTGCAGTAGCATTTGCTTCAGTTCGAATGACCAAGTCAGACATTTTATAACCCCTAGGAATTCCATAAAGTGTTGGGAGATTGAGGAAAAGAGCAGTTGCTCATTCATTCTGAGCCAGACAGCTGCTGCTAAAAACAAATGCCTCAGGGGGCCAGGCACCTGACTCAGTCAGAATATTCAGTTATTATAATAATGATAGATCATTGGCTACAAGAAAGGAGTCTCAGAGGTTAGGATGCTGCGACTGCCTCTTGAGCAGATTCCTATTTTTGTTTTGTTTTTAAGAAGCTTTGGATGAACAGATGCCAACCTGGATTTTCTCTGCAGAAAACAATTAACCCGGCCTGATCATTCATTTTTAATCTGGGTGCAGGCACCATGGGCTTAGTAGTGCTGCATGAACATCATTTATTCTGCTGGCAGGGCTTATCAGCATGATAGGTAACTGTGAGACGGCAGCCAACATGTCTTAGACTTGTTGCCACTTCCCTCTCCTGGGCAGAATCAGAACAGCCCCAATTTGTGGGATTAAAGCAGGACTACTCAACTTTGGAAGCCCCAGGGGCTACAATGATACTCACAGCACATCCTGAGGGGCGCATCTTAAGTGTGGTTGCATATACATGCAAATATATGCAAGTAGCTTCTTTCACACTAACGGGCATGGAGACAAAGATTAAGGCAAGACAACACAACACGCAGGCCCCATTTAAGTCAGTTCTGCTGATATTAATAAAATGCAATATTTACTCGATTTCCACCCATATGATAGCACTTTTAATGAGCAATGACAGTCCAGGAATTAACTAATTTAACTCCTAAAATGCATATCAACAGAAGACCATTATATTGACTCGCCATTCTGGAGCGTGTTCCTGGCGGAGGCCATGTTCAAAGATCCCACCCGTGGGCTGCATGTTGAGCCCTGCCTAAACCCAAATCGAATCATGAGCCACAAAGAAATGGGCCGCGGGCTGCATGTGGCTCATGGGCCACATGTTGAGTTGCCCTTGATTAGTGTGTCTCCCAGTGGCTAGTGTCAAAGTCTTAACTTGCATGGCAGCCCCTAGAGATTCTCCTTCATTATGATTTGGGGTATTGTATGTATTTCTAAGGTGTCTTCCACATCTCTGTTTTAATGAATGTGGTAGAGATCTGTGTTTATGGAAAGACAGAGGCCATGAGTTTCTATGCCACGTGTGTGTTACCTCCACATCTGTAGCCAAGATGGTTGAGGTAATATGTGTATCTTTATTGGACCAACTTCTGTGGTGAGAGAGTCAAGCTTTTGAGTTTACAGCTTTGGCATGGGCGGCTGGTAATGTAGGCAAGGGAAGGCATTGCCTTCCCAAAATTGCCTACATTTCCCAGACACCTGGGAGGGCTCCCCGGTAGTCCAGGAAGCCTGGGGCCATGCCATGTGGCAGCCTGGTGGCTCAGGAAGGCTGGGGCTATGCCATGTGGTAGCCTATCACCTGGGGAAAACTGGGGCTATGCGGCATGCCAGCCTGGTGGCTGAAGAAGGCTGGAGCCATGCTGCATAGCAGCCCATCTTCCCCACGCTTCGGGAAGGTTGGGGCCGCACCGTGTGGATCCACAGAGGCTGGGGAAGGCCTGGGCCAGGCTGTGTGGCAGCCCTCAGCTGGGGTTGGGCAGGGCTTGGCTGAGGAGTGGGGGGAAAGCTTATGAAGGAGCATGGTCTTGGAGAAGGGTGTAGCTTTGGGCAGAAGGGGCAGGTGTTTGGCTGCCTTTCCCAGCAGGGCCTTCAGCCACTCCCCATGTACTTTGGATCTGGGAAAGGTGCTAAGAGCGTCACAGCTACATATAAGATCCAACAGATTAGCATAAGTAGTTAGCACAGACACTAAGGAACCAGTCAAGGTGAAGTGGCCTGTTAGAATATGTGCTAACCTCGTAAGCTAAATTATCTTCTGGATCTTGTATTTAGCAATACCTCTCTTATACCTGAAGAAGAGTGCTATGTACCTTGAAAACTTGTCTCTCTCAGAAGTTGGTCTACTAAAAGATATTATCTCACAGCCCTTGTCTTCCTAATATCCTGGGACCGACATGAATATCGCAACTCTGCTTATATAAATACCTGTAGCCAAAACATTATTACCTGAGCTCTTGTTCACAGTATCCTGAGTTGGGCGTGGGTAGAAAATAAATGGTGAACTTGTATGTTTGTGTGCTGTCATGGAAATAGCATATTTAACAAACTGCTGCCAAAATACCATGCTCTGGCATATAGGCAATTAAACAAACTAGACAAGGATCCAACTCCCTTTTTTGCAACTTGGACCATGCACAAACATATACATTGCTTGTGTGGGGGTTATGAATGAAAAGTCAATTTGAATTCTGCATCCATTGAATAAACCTTTGAGAAAACTTTTTTTTTTTAAGAAATCATGCCCAAAAGCAAAGTCTGTCTAGTCTAGAAAGGGAGATTATAAAAATCCCTAATTCTACCTGTTTGCTTCCTCTCCCTGAGAGATTCAAAGTAGTAACAGTTTCTTTATAGCCTCTTCCTGATTATAACAGTTACACTCATCCAACCAGGGAACAGAAATAATATCTCATTCTTTGTCTAGCCAATCAATATGGATAGAATTTTGAATAGAAAATAGCAAATATGCTCTGGGAACTGGGTGTTATCAAGCCACAGAAACAAAAAGAACAGAAAAAATGTTGAGCAAATGCATACAGTGAACACCTGAAATGAAATTGTGATTATCTCATGGAAAGTCTGTGAACAGAGAAAGAAAACTAAATAATTCACTACCAGTTAATCCTGCAGCTCTAGTTAGGGGATGGCAGTGTTTTTAGTAGTATGTACTTTCCCAAGCTCTGATTACCATATGCCCAAAACAAAATAGGCTCATTTACAATCCACAAGAATATCTGAGTCGACTGTGCCATATGCTCCCCTTCCATCAAACCTCTGCCAAAGGGCTGAATGGCACCTGCAGTAATCAGTTTGTTAAGTCATTTATGTATTGCAAGAATGTTCATTATTGTTTGGTGGTCTCCCACTGACAAGTTTTTTTGCAGGAGGTTTTTGACATAATAAGGCCAGCTCCTGAGAAGCAGTGAAGACAGGATTTGGCTTGGGGGGAAGGCTGAACCTCTTAAGGGTTAGGATTTTTCTTTAGCTAAGCACCTGAAAGGACTCTTTTACTTGAACATCTTTGGTTTAAGACAGGACTGTAAATCATAGAAATGTTGGGCTGGAAGAGACCTCAAGAGGTCATCTAGTCCAGCTCCCTGCATTGAGGCAGGCTTAGGTAACCTAGACCTTCCTTGGGACAGGTGTTTGTCTAATCTGTTCTTAAAAACTCCAGTGATAGGGATTCCTTCCTCGGTGACCTATGCACATGCTCACCCATCCTTAGAGTTACAAACTGCTCCCTAATATCCAGCCTAACTCTCCCTTGCTGCAAACAATGCTGATTGCTTCTTATCCTACCCTTGTTGGACATCCTCTGTATGAGAACTTTTATACATTTGAAAATGGTTATGTCCTGCCTTAGCCTTCTTTTCTCTAGACTAAACATGCCTGATTCTTTCCGCCTTACTTCATGTTTCCCAAAACATCTTCTCATTTTTGTTGTACCCTCTAGACTCTCTCCAATGTGTTGACGTCCTTCTTAAAGTGAGGTGCTCAAAATGGGACACAGTAATACTGTGGCCTCACCAGTGGCCTCACTAGTGCCAAGTAGCATGGGACAGTTACTTCCGGTCTTTTCACATGCCACTCCTGTTAACACATCCCAGACAACAGAATCTCAGAGTATCAGCCCCCTGAATCATATATAGACACCTAAGCAGCAGTGAATGAGTTGTTGTTGGTGCTGAATATCTTCCTTTTTTTTGTTTGCAGCAGGCATTTGTGGGTGCTTGCTGCCCCTTGTTTGGTGTCTGACTTTGGGCCCCGGAATCACAGGGAATCAAGTCTTATGGTGGTCACATGTTTATCTTATGAGCATCTCAGTGCCAATCTGATTGCCCCTTATTCTTGGGGGGAGGGATAGCTCAGTGGTTTGAGCATTGCTCTGATAAACCCAGAGTTGTGAGCTCAATCCTTGAGAAGGCCACTTAAGAATCTAGAGCAAATCTGTCAGCAATGGTACTTGGTTCTGCCATGAGGGTAGGGGACTGGACTTGATGACCTCTCAAGGTCCCTTCCAGTTGTATGAGATAGGTATTATATTAAGGGTTAAGCTGGGTGGTTTCCCCTCTAGCTGTGTTGACAGTGACTGAGTGATAGTCATGCTGCATTACAATCAAAGGAGCTTGGTTTGCTTTGTCCTTTTAATACATTACTGGCTGGCGTAATATGGACAATTGTATAGCTAGAGAGCTTGAAAACTGCAAAATCAGGGTCTGTGTAAGCAGTACAGTTTGGACTGTTACTGCAGTGGCTCATCAAAGCACATCAGAGAGCTCTGGCAGCCAGGGGCAGCCCGTCCATATAGGCGAACTAGGCAGTCGCCTAGGGTGCTAAGTTAAATGCGGCAAAATGGGGCGCCAAATGGTGGCGTAATACACCGGTTGCATGATTCGCTTAGGGCGCCAGTTGCCGGCATCTAGTCCAGGGCCGCTCCTGATGGCAGCCCAGAAGAATACATGCTGGATATGAGGATGCTCATTGCTTGCTGAGTTACTGACAGTGGCCAGTTGGTATCCTCTGTTTTGGGGCTGTTATTTCTGTACTGGTTTGTTGGATTTTCTATCACCAGTTTGTCAGCAGCGGTGAGAGGCTGTTGTGTCAGTTCACCTCCATTCACGCGGCACTGGATTTCTCTGCCTCTCACTCCTTAGAGAAAATTAAAAGGAGGAAGATAAATTGTTCAGTAACTTTGCAGATCTATTTTTCCTATTTCACCGGAAATTGCCAATAAAACATACTATTTCTGATACTCCTAAAGTATTCTGTGACCTAGTAACTTGAAGATGACAACCCAGTGTATGTGTATGCTTTGTGTCCCATTCACTATCTATGAGCCACATAGCTGCCGATGCTTTCATGTTCATCATGGAGGTGCTGCCTGAAATCATACATTCACCATGCTTAGAGGTCCATCAGAACATATTTGATCACCAGATATTTCATTCTAGGGCCATTGGAGAAGCAGCACAGTTACACAGCAGCAAATGGACTACTTGAAGGGCCATACCCTTCACGGGTGTAAGTCAGTGGGATGACATTGATTGGAACGATACTGATTGATAGCAGATGCCCACTTGGTCCAACTACCAAGGCATGTCCACACCACCTCTGGGATGACTGAAGGAGACATCTGGCCTCTTCCATTGATTATGGGAATTAATATAAGGAATTTTCTAATAGAGAAAGTTAAAACAGGATCAGAAAGCTGGAAAACAGACCAAGCCATGACTTGTTGCATTCGCAGACTCTGTCCATTGGCTGCCTGCTGCTGGATTGCCTGATCACCAAATGTTCTCTCCTTTCAGCTAAACAAATCATTTCACTCTAGCTGATCAAATTTTCTAACCTCTCAGGCACCAATGGGTATTGTACATAATCAGATTTAAATGCTTAACATCTGATCCTGCTGTCCTTACATGGGCAAAATGCCTGCTGGCCTCAGTAGGCATTTTGCCAGCAAAAGGACTTCAGTGTGGTGCCCTTAATGTGGGTATTTTATTTCCTTGCTGAAACGACTGGATTTTAGAAAAAAAGAGGTAAGGGTGGGACGTGGATGTGTTAGTGGGACTCAGTCTGGAGTCCATATAAAAGGCCTAGCTCTGCTACTGGACCCTTTGTTGGTAGTCTCGGCAGATTGGCCAAGAGCTGAATGGATCATGGAGGACGAACTGTCCTTCTTTTCAGGTCAGGGTTGAGAGGCACCTGGTGCTTAAACTACAAGGAGCCTGCATGCTATTGCACAGGGTACTCGATTCAGGGGTGAATCAATTCTTTCTCCTCAACCCAACACCATCAGCCAGCACTAAAACATTCTTTCCAAAGAACCAGTGTTTGGAAGCTGACGTCAGACCAGTTCCAACGAGCAATAAGGCAAGCAGTTTTAACAGCCAGGATGATAAACCCTGGGAGGGAGCAGACAAGCTGCCGAGGGAGCTGCATCTCTTGAAGTCTTCAAACCACGCCTTTCTGGAAGCTATGCCTTAGTCAAGAACACCCCTGGGATCATGACAGTAGTAACTAGCTGAAATTCTCTAGTCGGTGTTAGGCAGGGGGTCAGACTAAAGCAGGGGTTCTCAAATTTCATTGCACTGTGATCCCCTTCTGACAACAAAATCTACGACGTGGCCCCAGGATGGGGACTGAAGCCTGAGCCCATACAAGCCCCAGTACCCCGGGTGCATGGGAGTGGGCAATTCCAAGCCTGGTGGGGGAAAACTAAAGCCTAAGAGTGTCTACCACAGGTGAAAGGGTGGGATCTGTACCCTGAGCCCTGCCACCCTGCGCTGAAGCCCTTGGGCTTTTTGCTTTGGCCCCAGGCAGTGACACTTGGGCTTTGAGCCCTGGCAGTGCTGCTGGGGCTTGAGCTTTGGCTTTGCCACTGGGCCTACGCAAGCCTGATGATAACCCTGGCAACCCCATTAAAACCTGGTCCCAAGGCATGTTGGGGTCTTGCCCCACAGTTTGAGAACTGCTGGACTAAATGGTCTAATGGGACCTGCTAGTCTTCAAAATCAATGTCTCAATGGATATAGCGCAGCAAGGAGGTGATAGACTCAAAGGGTCACTCAGAAGGAATATGTTACCTGTGAAGAGATTTTCCATTCTTTCAGCTGTCCCTCTGTCCCCTCATGGTGGCATCAAGTATCACCAACAGCCTCCCAGCACCCCTCCCTGTGCTTCCCCCATCCTGCACTGAGAGAGGTTAGCAGAGAGAAGACATCAGACTCCCGTTCTGCAGTTAGTGGCACACCGCGGAGACACGTGCCTCCTAAGCTGCTTATGCCTGGCTCTGACTGACGTGCGCTAGGGAAGAGATGGCTGCGGCCTGGCCCAGTGTGACCACCTGTGAGCTAAAAATCTGTCCTGAAGCTGAGCGCATCAGGTGCTTATTGTTATTGAGGAAAAGAATAATGCTCAGTCCTAACAGCAGCCCAGGGAGGCAGGCTTCATGACTGCTATTGTGCTGAGGCAGGGAGCGATGAACCCAAGGGCACTCAGCGCACTGGTGACAGAAGCTGGAGGAGAATTCAGGCATTCCTGGATTCCAGCTGCAGGCTTAGTCCACTGAGCCATACTGACTCATACAGTCAGGGAGGGTATGTCTACACTACCCTCCTAGTTCGAACTAGGAGGGTAATGTAGGCATACCGCACTTGCAAATGAAGCCCGGGATTTGAATTTCCCGGGCTTCATTTGCATAAGCCGGGCGCCGCCATTTTTAAATCTCGTAGAACGAGGTGTACCGGTAGTTTGGAATAGGAATCCTAGTCCGAACTACCTAGTTGGAGCCCCGTGTAGCCGCGCTGCACGGGGTTCGAACCAGCGGGGTTTTAAAAATGGCGGCTCCCCGCTTATGCAAATGAAGCCCGGGAAATTCAAATCCCGGGCTTCATTTGCAAGTGCGGTATGCATACATTACCCCCCTAGTTCGAACTAGCGGGGTAGTGTAGACATACCCTGGGTTCCAACCTTTTGTATACTGCGGACCAGAAAATCCATTCACAAACTTTTGGCGGACTGGTAACATTTTATTTGCATATTTGATATTCACTCTGGTAATTAATGTTAAGAGGTCACGTGTTATTTTACATCGCATCTGTACACACACAGTACATGTCTTAACGGATCAGAGTTTGCAGATACCTACAACACTAAAAAAAATTCACCGAAAGAATTCCCCTCTGGCTGCTGGGCGAGGCAGCCTCTCCCCCAGGGGCGACTGGTGCCTGCAGAGGGAGGGGCGCAGGGAGGGGCACCCTCAGGGGCAGGGTGTATGTGGGGCACCCTATTTAGCAACTGAAACTTTGTCAGGGGCATAGGAGCTGGTGCCCCAAGTGCTACCACCGGTCACCTCCACCCTCTCCCCCTTCAACCCGATGGGGTGGAAGAGCTGCCATTGTGTCTCCTTTTGTACAGCCCTTGCCCTGTGTCTCTCCCTTCCCTGGCCAGTCTCCCCCACTGTCCCCTCCCTGCGTCCCCCTCTTTCCCTCCCTGTGACCCCCCTCAGAGTTTCCCTCCATTACACCCCTGCTCCTATCCATCCCATAAGTCTCCCCTGAATCCCCCTCAACTTCCCTTCAGCACCTCCTGCATCCTTCACCTGCCCCTGCCTCACACATTCCTGTTTCCCCTTAACCCCGTTATCTGCCCCCACCCCTCTTCAGATACCCTCCCAACCCCCTGTCTCCCACATGTTGGAAGCTGGCAGCAGCTTCCCTGGGGCCCGGGCAGGGATCACAGTCAGCTCTGCTGGGAGCAGCCTGGGGCCAAACCCTCCCCCTGCAGCCCTGGGGTACCAGGGGCACCACTCTGGTAGGGAGGGGGGTCTCTCTTATCTGCCCCCCAAGCGCTGCCCACTCTGGGGCAAGGGCTGGGCTAGGCAGGGGCTGGGCAGGCTGGGGGTGCTGCCCTGGGAGAGGCTCCTGGGGAGCAGTGGGTCTGGCCCTGCTGGAGATTCCCTCTCCCAGTTGCATGGGACTCGGGGATCTGGCCCGGAGCCTGGCCCCAGAGCCACTGCAAGCAGCAGCTGTAAGTCGCTTCCTTCTGCCAGGCCTGAGCCAGCGCAAGGTCCTAGGGATATGCTGGGTCCTAGCAAGCAAACCCACTGCACTGCAGCCCCTGCCCCTGGGGGCCCTCCCTCCCCCGGGCATTGGCACAGTCCCCTGCATCAAGGCAGCCTCATGCAGAGAAGCCAACGCAATGCTGGGTGCTGGGAGAAGAGACAATCCCAGGGAGAGGAGAAGGGGGGTTTCTGGGCAGACTGGGCCTTGCTCCAGAGTCCTGCCAAGCCAATCATCAAGGCCTGGCAGCGTTCTGTGGCCCGGCAGCCAGTGGTTCATGGACTGGTGGTTGGGAATCACTGCCCCAGAGAGCTCGGCTCCTGGAAATATTAAACAGCCACTAGCCTGAGGTGGTTACATTTGAGAGCTGGGCTTGCCCTGTTTGTAAAGTATTATTATTCAGAAGGATCATTTGTATCCTAAGAGACCACACTAGGTGCCAGAAACTTTCCAAACCCATATGATTGCCAGTGCCTCCAGATTCATAGGGGTTTGAAAGTCCAAGGGTTGCAAAAGCAACATAATTTGATTCCTTCTGAAGTTGTCTGAGGTGCCATTTTGGATGTCAGCATAAGGTGCTCTCCACCTGCAAGCTAATGACTGACTTTACAGTGGTTCTCAGATGAAAGAGCCCCACATTAGAACTTGGTGGAGCAACTTTCTCCAGTCTGGTATCTGGCAAAGGGTGATGTTACACTCAAGTAGAAAGTGAATGTGTCAGATGCTGACAGGCATTCAGGCTGGTGAAGGGTTTCAATATTCTCTAATAGGGACCCTTCATGGGTGGCTGGTTGGGATGTGTGAGGAAGTGTTTTAATATTGGAGATGTGTGAAATACTGACCTAATTTGCCTTGTACTTCACATGTGAGAGGATGTCACTCAATTTCCTCTTTTTCTTTCCTCTAGGGCTCATAGTCTACCTGGGAATGATGGTGGGAGCTGTTTTTTGGGGTGGCCTGGCAGATAAACTGGGAAGGAAGAAATGCCTCATCATATCACTCACAATCAATGCTGCCTTTGCATTCCTCTCCTCTTTCGTCCAGGGATATGGATTCTTCCTCTTCTGCCGCCTTATCTCCGGCCTCGGGTGGGTAACTGTCTCTTTAATCCCTTAGACTCAGATTTAAGATGGGCAAACTCTTTGTGCTAGAGGCTGCACCGCGATTTGTGATTGCCAGCTGAAGAAATGGAAGGACCAACTGGACAGGTTCTATACAGCATATGTGTGTTATAAATGACATGTTCATGTCTCCCTAGAAGGATCTGGAGTCAGCCAGGGAGAAGACACTGGACAGGGGAATTATATAATTTACAGTTTTCCTTAAACAAAACAATTTAATGTTCAGAAAATTGGTAGATAGCCATGAAGTCTGAGGTCTTTAGCCTCAAAACAGGTGCATGAAAGGAAGCAACAGGATCTGTTCACACTTCAGGATAAGCTTGAGTGGGATGGATTACTACTAAGAGAACTCAGTCACAGAAATCTCAGTCTCCCTGCTGAAACTGAACAAGGGCGCTGACTGAGGACAACTGCAATGTAGACTCTTGTCTATTAGGTAACAGTTCTAAGACCTCCACCCATTTCACATGGGTATGGAACTGCATTATGTTGGTAGCTGCTCTGCATTTAGCCAATTGTATCTATGTATAATCTTATGCTTTTTCAGTAACTAAATATAAAGGTTAAGAGACAGAGAGATGCTAGTTTGCGTTTCAAAGCCACTGACCTGCTCTGAATTTGAATAGGTGATTTAGCAATGAAAGTAGCTGTAGCTCTCCCAAGCCATATAGTCTCCCACATTGCAGCTACAATAATATGGTTTGGCTTGTACAAAGCATCAGGAAGACGCTTCAGGCAAAGGCTGAATGCTAGAGCTCCTCCTTCTTTATAAGTTTTCATGTTATTAATAAGAAAAGAAAAGAGGGTCCATACCCACTCACTTATAGTCATTTGGAACTTGGTCTTTTGTTCAGGAGAGAGAACTTTATCAAACCTTTGACAAGATGCTGCAAATGTCAGTTCCCTTACACCAAAGGCACATCTTCACTCACCGCACCAGAGTTTGACACATTGAGGGCAATTTTCAGAAAGAACTGAACACTGAATTTGTGAAACTCGGTGGCTGTGTCTAGACTGGCAAGTTTTTCCAGAAAATCATCTGCTTTTCCGGAAAAACTTGCCAGCTGTCTACACTGGCCGCTTGAATTTCCGGAAAAGCACTGATGATCTCATGTAAAATCATCAGTGCTTTTCCAGAAAAACTATGCTGCTCCCATTCGGGCAAAAGTCTTTTTCCGAAAGACTTTTGCGCAAAAGGACCAGTGTAGACAGCATAGTACTGTTTTCCGCAAAAAAGCCCCGATCGTGAAAAAGGCGATCAGGGCTTTTTTGCAGAAAACCGCGTCTAAATTGGCCATGGACGCTTTTCCACAAAAAGTGCTTTTGCGGAAAAGCATCCTGCCAATCTAGACGCGCTTTTCCGAAAATGCTTTTAACGGAAAACTTTTCCATTAAAAGCATTTTCGGAAATTCATGCCAGTGTAGACGTAGCCAGCCTGATTGGACATCTCCAAATGGAGGTGCCCCTAATTATTTTGAAAACATTGGCCCATTTTAAAATGGTTAATTCCACAATGTTTTGTGGAACTTCAGAACCCTTTCAAAAAGTTCTCAACATACCAGTGCTAACTAGCACTTTCTATCCCTGAGTTGTGAGGCTGCTGAGCTACTATGTTGAGGTGGCACAGGAAATGGGGAAGAAGAATAGCAGCATGGATAGACTGTATCAAACCTGGCTTGAGTCACTAGCAACCAAAGGCTATTATTGCATGGTGGCTTGCTGCCCCGGTGAAATGGGTTTGCACTCTCGTGTGCAGTTCTCCAGTTTCTTCGGGCACTAATGTTCACAACACAAAAGCTCTGCTGAGCACATATATGTCCCCCCCCCCCCCCCAGGCCAGGTTAATTCCCTTTGTTAAAAATTGAAAGTAAAACCAGCTTTCTGCTTGTGACAAGCTTCCTGTCTGTTCAAGAACAACCTTGTATGGGGAGTTTGATATTCTTCTCTTATGGCTCCTTGAGGTAGAGAGTCCATGAGAATCACTTAAGAATTCCAATGAGTTCCTGAAAGAAAAGCTATCCTCCTGCTGCATGGCTATAAGGGTGCGTCTACACTGCACCGTAGCTTGAAATAAGATCTGCAATTTGAGCTACACATATTGCATAGCTTATTTTGACTGTATTTCGAAATAGCTTATTTCAAAATTTGAAAGCGCTATTCTGAAACGTCTCTTAATCCTGGTGGAATGAGGTTTACAGGGACGCCGGAATAGTGAGCCTGTTATATTACAAAATAACGGGCTTGCTGTGAAGATGCAGAATAGCTATTTCGGGATACTCCAGTATTCCGAAATAGCATTGCAGTGTAGATTAGCCTGAGTCGAGGGACCTTTACTGTATATGAATGTAAACCTACGAGGCTCCTGATGTACTTCTGACACCTGTTTGGCAAAGTCTTTTTTATTCTTCCCATGTGGTGTTTTCTCTCCTCAGCATTGGGGGATCCCTCCCCATCGTCTTTGCTTATTTCTCTGAATTCCTATCTCGTGAGAAGAGAGGGGAGCACCTAAGCTGGCTGTGCATGTTCTGGATGATTGGTGGCATTTATGCCTCAGCAATGGCTTGGAGCATCATTCCACACTATGGTAATTGCTTTGTGCTTTTATCCAGTTATAGCATTGTAGACACTATTGAGAGTAGGGCCCTGTACATACTGATGACAGAAACTGATTGATACTTGGGCAGGATGATGGATGATGTCTCCTTAGTGATAAAAGCCTCAAATATTTACACCGGAGCTTGTAAGTGTTGGCCTTTCTTCATGAACAACCAAACCCAGCACCCCAAATCTGCACATCTCCACATTTCAGGATAGTTTGGCTCAGCTAACTTCATGGCTTATATCTTTTGTATTTGCATCTGCATCTGTAAAAGTGATCTGTGGATATCCACGGATACAAAGTAGATAGTCATAGATTTGCAGAGTTCCAGATCCAAAATTGGTGTCTGCATCTGCATCCATAATTGCAAAAATGAGCCACGGATATCCACATCTGTGGATGCAGATACCCTGTGACTATAAAGCAGATATCTGCAGATTTGCAGGACTCTCCTTGTGGCCATGTGGTCTGCAAAACTGAGCTAAGCAGTTATCAATAAAATGTAATTCTGCTGAATGCTAATATCAGAAGTGGGGGCTAAGCATCACAGTTTTGAGGTCAGCTCATACCACCTTATCTTAGCGGGACACCAGTATATCTGGGGTAATTTTTTTGTGAATTTGTCTCCCTAAAACATAAATTTGCTGGGATCACATCTGATTTCTACTGATTTGTTAGTTAATTTGGTTCCACTCTGTTAGTGTCGAATATGGCAGAGAGAAAGGACTTTGAAATGTATGTTATTGCTATGAGGAACAAAGCCCTGCATGCCACGTGGTTTTCTGGGTAATTCATTTGCATCACCTAGGAAAGCATCAGACTGTCAGTATCTATTGAGAAAGATTAATTCCCCTAGTATACAGTATCGCCAGCTGTTGGCAAAATCCTGTTTCAGAAAAGTAGGGCAGTCCAAAAAGATCATCAACAGACACTCCTATCTATCTATCTATCTATCTATCTATCTATCTATCTATCTATCTATCTATCTATCTATCTATCTATCTATCTATCTATCTATCTATCTATCTATCTTCCTTCTAAAATTGTCCTCAGTATTTAGAAAGCTTCAGGTTTTGGCCAGAAACAGACAATCCTGACTGTTGGAACAGATATATAATCTAGAGCTCAGTAGTGTCAGCCTAAAGCACATGCAATATTTGTTATATATATATATATATATATATATATATATATATATATATATATATATATATATATATATATATATATATATATATATATATAAATCCAAGCCCTTAAAGGGTAATATTTAAATTTTGCAATGGACTCTCAGTATTGTGTATATCACTTTTTGGAGCATCTGAGCCCCTGCTGTATTTTTTTTCCATTTCAGTATCCCTTTGTTCCATATTGTTTGGAATTCAATTGTATGTGTTTAGCACTGAGATTGATACAGTTATCATTGCTGCAAAAGCTGTAACTTGTTTATTTCAATATTGTGAGAGTCTAAGAGTGTATGTTATAAAGAAACATTTGAAATAAACATCCTCCCTGAGATCTGACTGGGAAGGCAAACAGAGAAAAAGAATTTTGATTCAAGATTTTTTTTGGTCTTTGTTTAAAGTGTGCTTGATCACACCCCCCACAACCTGAAACTGTCATTTGAGTCTTTAAGCATCTGCTCTCAAGACATCCTCATGCCTCTTAATCAGTGATGCATGGGCTGGGCAGAGCATGAGGGAGAGCCCAGAGTGAGCTGTCACCTAAATGCAGTATGAAAAGCTAGGCTCTCCAGTTTGAACCCCAGCTCGACACTGATTTTGTATGTTTTGCAGAAACCATTGTGTTTCTCTGCCTCCAACCTTCCTCCTTGGTAAAGTGGGGACAAACTCTTCCTTTCCGTATATATTGTCAGGCTCTCTCACTAGTACTCTGAAAAGAAGTATGTATTAGAAATTCTCTGTAATGTTATGTAAGGAGGCCAGGGAAACATGATAAAGTATATCAGTGGATCCCATGTGACCCTTGCTAGGTTCTCTCTCTCTAGATGCACAGTGCCCTTGGTTTTATTGCATAGCTCACTTCAAGCTGTATTTCTAAACTTAAAGGAAGATTTTTTAAAAAAAGAGAGAAACTTAATCATCACCCATTCCATTGTCTGTGCTGAGCAGCAAACCCATAGGCAGTTATCCATCTGGTTGTCAGATGGAATCCACAAAGGAATTCATTAGCAGGCCTAATAAATCTTTCATCAGATGGGAATCTGTCAGCCTATCACCATCTTGCACAGAGCACATACAGTCCAGTTGGTATCTGAGTGAGAAAGCTGACTCGGTGGACGGAATTTTCATTCTGGCTTTTGTTGTTCATAGGCTGGGGTTTCAGCATGGGAACCAAGTACCACTTCCACAGCTGGAGGGTATTTGTAGTCGTCTGTGCCCTGCCCTGTATCGCTTCACTGGTGGCACTTAAATTCATGCCGGAAAGTCCACGTTTTTTGCTGGAGGTAAGATGACGCTTCTGACAACCGTACTCCAATATCAGTTCATGAAGGAGACCTGGTCTTCGTGTGCTTCTGGCTGTCCCTTCACTGCCCTCTCCCCAGGCCCTCTTATTGCACACCCAGATGTCGGCTTGCCAGTCTCTTTTACAACTTAGAGACTCTCTATATGCAGGTACTAATCTCACACATCTATCATATCACTTTTTAATGCTGACATCCACATCGAGCAACAAGCAAAATGTAGATGCTTGGGATACATCAATCCATGAAAGGCTTTCTGTATGTGATTCAAACACAGGCATGTACTCTTTGGGAATGTAAGTAGTAGATCTACACTGGAAGGAGAGTGAAAGGCAAGAAAAGGAGCTGGATAAAATATGTGGGGAGTTGGCTCTTAGACCCAGCAGGGGGAAGTCCCCCACTTACATAGCTAAAAGGACAGTATATAATTATTTATTGTTATTTCCTTGCACGTATTCCACATAGCACATTTCACTTGAAGTTGACATACATGGATTAAACCTCACACCTCCTGCCCCTCTCAGGGTATGTCTACACTACAAAGTTAATTCGAACTAACAGATGTTAGTTCGAATTAACTTTCATAGGCGCTACACACGTGAACCGCTAGTTCGAACTTAATTTGAACTAGCGGAGTGCTTAATTCGAACTAGGTAAACCTCATTCTACGAGGACTAACACCTAGTTCGAATTAACTAGTTCGAATTAAGGGCTGTGTAGCCACTTAATTCGAATTAGTGGGAGGCTAGCCCTCCCCAGCTTTCCCTGGTGGCCACTCTGGGCACCACCAGGGAAACTCTTCTGCCCCCCTCCCGGCCCCGGAGCCCTTAAAGGGGCACGGGCTGGCTACGGTGCCTGTGCCAGGTGCAAGCCTGCCAGCACCCAGCCAGCAGACCCTGTACCTGGCACGGCTCGAGCCAGCCACCCACTGCCACCCAGCCCTCTGCCTCTTCCCGGGACAAGGCTGGCGGCTCCCGAGAGCATGCCCAGGTCCGCAAGAGGCGGGCGCCTGCCTGGTCTAGTGCAGACATCGTGGACCTCGTCCCCGACCTCCGCACTAGGCACAGGAAAGTGGCCGTCTAGGGCAGGAGAGCTGCCAGCCTGGCCACCCAGGAGCAGGTTTGCATGAAAATCAAGGAGGTCCACTGAGACCCCCGACCCTGAGCCCTGAGCTTAGAACGTACTGGGTCAGACCAAAGGTCCATCTAGCCCAGTAGCCTGTCTGTCAACAGCGGCCAACAGTGGTACCCTGGAGGGGATGGACCGAAGACAATGACCAAGCCATTTGTCTCGTGCCATCCATCTCCAGCCTTCCACAAACAGAGGCCAGGGACACCATTTCTACCCCCTGGCTAATAGCACTCCATGGACCCAACCTCCATGACTTTATCTCACTTCTCTTTAAACTCTGTTATAGTTCTAGCTTCACAGCCTCCTGCAGCAAGAAGAACTTTCTGTTGTTAGTTTGAAACCTGCTACCCATTCATTTCATTTGGTGTCCTTTAGTCCTTATATTATGGGAACTAATGAAGAACTTTTCTTTATGCACCCTCTCCACACCACTCCTGCTTTTATAGACCTCTATCATATCCCCCCTCAGTCTCCTCTTTTCTAAGCTGAAAAGCCCCAGTCTCTTTAGCCTCTCTTCATATGGGACCTGTTCCAAACCCCTGATCATTTTAGTTGCCCTCCCCTCTCCCACCCTCTCTCTTCCCCTCTCCCACCTCCTTTTCCCAGTCTCCCCGAGTTTTGTTCAATAAAGAGAGTTTCTATTTTTGAACACAAGTGTCCTTTATTTTGTACATCAGGAAGGGGGGCTAGGGAGGGGTAAGTGGAAGGAGGTGAGGGAGGAATGGGGTACGAGCCCCCGATGGGGAGGACTGGGCTGGCTCTGCGGGCTCCTCGGGGTGGAAGCTCTCCTGAAGCCCCTTGATTGACCCCCCCTCCAGATGGCAGCCTGCGGCAAGTGCAACCGGGCAGATGGCCGAGTGCTGTGATGTGCCGAGTGTGGGCACTCAGGGCACTCCAAGCCAGGACTGCTTTGCAAGCGGGGAACCCTGAGAACTGTCTGTCCGGGGTGGGGGTTGGGTCCCTTTAAGCACAGCCCTCGGCTAGCCTGAGGCAGCAGCTCCATGCTCTAAGTCCTAATCTGATGCCCTGCCGGCACTGCTTCCGGCCATCTTTAACCTCGGTTCAGGGTCCACTCAGTGTGGACATGCTAATTCGCTATTGCAAAACGCTAATTCGAACTATTTTTTAAGTCTAGATGCGCTAATTCGAATTAGCTTAACAGGGCACATTCCTAAGTTAGTTCGAATTAGTGCTGTAGTGTAGACATACCCTCAGAGAGGTATTACTTATCCCCATTGTATAGATGGAAAAATCGAGGCACATCAACTTGCTGAAGGTTACACAGTAAGCATTAGCAGAGGCGGGAGGAGAACCCTGTCTCCTGATACGTCCTATGCTCAGCCTGGAGACAACACTTTGCCTCACTCCCTTCTTCTAAATAATCATTACAGAGCGCTTCCTTTTCTTCTGCCACAAAACTGTGGCATTGTCCACAAAGATAAACCTTGATGGATTGGCCTTCTGCCCTCTGCTTTTCCCTCCTCAATACACAATGCAGAACGGCCCTGCTCCATTGCACCTGGGCCCCCAGAGCTGGATTTCCTGTGTCATTTTTAAAACCACATGACTGGAGACCATGGTATTTAATGGCTGACTTGAGATGGTCTTCCCTTGGTGTATCCAGATAGGTAAACATGATGAAGCCTGGATGATTCTCAAGCAAGTTCATGATACCAACATGAGGGCCAAAGGGGAGCCGGAGAGGGTGTTTACGGTGAGTATGGTTTCCTTCTGGAAAGCAGTTAGTTACACTGAGGTAAAGGGGTCACTGGTAGGTGGGAATCTTTATAGGCCAGCTCCTGGTTTGGAATCTCCTTTGAAGGGCACCAGACCTCCCTTATTTTTCCCCTGAAGCTTCCAGCTGCTCACACACTCAGAACCTTCCTTACCCATATACAGAATATGCAGCTACATAGGGCACTCAAAAATTTGGGGCAACACTGGGTCTTAATGTCCACCCACCAGCCTCTTCATATCCCTGTTCTGTGGCTCTGCTTCCTCCAGAGAGGATCTAGTTAATTAAAAGTGAAAAAAACCTTCCAGACCCCCATGAAAGAGATAATCAAGTGGTAGTGAAGCCATTTAACAGGCATTTTCCAATCCCTGTCAGTTTCTGAATTTACTGCATTAGTCTACAGGATCTTCTTTAGTTTAAAAATTGTTTTAAAACTATTTCATTAGTGTGTTGCTAAAGATTATAAAATCATATCTCTAAAAAATCATCATCTCCTCCAGCTGCTACAAGGCACGGGGGCACCAGTTTAATAGTACTGCATGTGTACAGTCCCTTAAATCCTAAGGACAGCCTTGTATGTGACCTCCAGGAGCCAGGAGAGAGAATGAGAAAAGATAAGGATTGCACACTGAGGCCTTGTCTACACTAAATGGAATATCTGCTGCCACAATCAAACTTCCAGAGATTGATTTAGTGAGTCTAGTTAGGACTCGCTAAATCAAACTCAGAGAGAGCCCCCTCTCCTGCTTTTGCAAGGAGTAAGGGAAGCTGACAGGAGCATTTGCTCCTGTCAGACTCCTGCTGTGGGGATGCCGCCAAGCTCGGCTTCAGGTAAACCGACTCCAGCTACGTATGAACAGTACAGCCAAGCTGCTGGGTTTAGTGTAGACCTGGCCTAAGGTCATACACCAGCCTTGTTTTTCAGTGATCAATCCCATGAAAGTTGGCTGGAGTTATATATGAATGGGGATAAAGCACAGTGGATAGCTCCAATTACACTCAGACCTCTAATTGCTCTGCTCTAGGAGCAAAGTAAACAAGCAGGACATTACTCATGTGGGAAATCCGGATGACTCCTTTCTCCATTGCAGTTTCTAATCAAACTCTGATTAAGCTCCATGTACCTCCTAATGAGCTTCCCAAACCCCATCTGCCTAGTAGCCAGGCTTTAATCTCTTTGATGGAAAGTGAGGTGAATGATTATTAGTCACTGGGCCAATGCTTAGGGTGAAAACATTTGAAATAGGCATAGTCTAACTTAGTGGGTTTAGAGAAGGTGTGTGGTGGAGTTAATCACAAAACTCAGTAAATGTGCAGTAAACAGTCAGTGCATCAGCTGCGGAATGCTCTTTGAATGAGATTGTTATGTATGAGAAGGTTCATATCCTTAAAAGAAAAAGGGAGGGAAGAAAAATCTGGCTGCAAAATTCAGCTTTTTGGTGCAAAAAGCATGATTAACTTGGAAGAGGAGTTATGCAGGAACAGTGTCCATAATGAATGAGACCATCAATAATACAAGAGATTAATTTACTGCACCTCCAAGTGTGATAAGACTCCAGGGTCAGAAAATGGGCTTAATGAGCCTGAGCTATTTCCTGGGCATAATAAATTCAACTAGAAAGAAAGAAAGAAAGAAAGAAAGAAAGAAAGAAAGAAAGAAAGAAAGAAAGAAAGAAAGAAAGAAAGAGTTAGTTAGTTAGTTAGTTAGTTAGTTAGTTAGTTAGTTAGTTAGTTAGTTAGTTAGTTAGTTAGTTAGTCTTCTGTAAAACTGGGATGGCCAGATTGGTTATACTGCAGAACTATAAGATGTGGCAAACAGGATGCTGAATGTTTCAAGTGCTCTCCCCTCTACTTCATGCCCCTTCTTCAGCAGCTATCCCCATCTCTTGCCTTTAGTCTACAATGGCAGCCTCAATCCACACCAGCATCTCTCCTATTTGCACTGAGAGAAGCAGGGCACATTCCTATTGTAATTGAAGCAAAATGCAGGACAATGTAGCACTTTAAAGACTAACAAGATGGTTTATTAGATGATGAGCTTTCGTGGGCCAGACCCACTTCCTCAGATCAAATAGTGGAATTTGGTATATATGGTTGTGACTATTTTCTTCCACTATTTGATCTGAGGAAGTGGGTCTGGCCCACGAAAGCTCATCATCTAATAAACCATCTTGTTAGTCTTTAAAGTGCTACATTGTCCTGCATTTTGCTTCAGCTACCCCAGACTAACACGGCTACATTTCTATCACTATCCTATTGTAATGTGAGACTGACCATCTTGGAGGATTTAGAGCACACGGAACCAATGCTGCTTCTGGATTAAAACTGTGTGTTGTCTGCGTCACTCTTGTGTCAAACCTATATGTATTTGCTCCTGTACCTGATGATCCTAAAGGCATCTGCTCCTTTTAGGACTCAGTCTGTCAATCTGCACAACACTTTTGAACATTTACTCCAGCTAATGATGTCCTATTTTCTATGTAGCAAAGTGATTTGAAATATTGTACTTCTGATCTGGAGTTTGGCTGTTGACTCAAGACTTACTGAAACCTCCTGGCACAGGCAGACAATGAGTTCTCCTTGCCTTGTAACATTCCCATGAAGTTGTATTTTGCTAATTGGCCAGTGGGAGCCAGTCAGTCATGCACCAGCTGTTCCTGGGACAATTCCCAGATCTGACATTTAAACAGTTCCAGTCAGGAGAACATAGGCACTCGCTTATCGAGCTGAGTGACTCATTCATACTGAATAAATTATTCAGTGAATTTCACCTTCTTTTTCTTTTTTCACCACAGATTGCAATTTTCTTGAATATGTTCTTTACTCAGAATTATTCACCAAATACTGTCTGTGACTGATTCCTAGGTTATAGCACATTCAAGAGCAGTTATTTACAAGTATACTTACAAGCAAGTTTGTTTAAAACCGTATTAACTTATATGTTGGGGTTTGGTTTTTTTTGCAATAATTGTGAGCTCTAATCACCAGGCGAATTCTTAAAGATAAGATCACATAGTGTATGTGTATTAGCTTAATGCATTGAATGTCAGAATTGCATTTTATTATCAACCTATTAAATGAAGGTTTGAAGTTGATTTGAAATATATCAGGGAGAGAGAGAGAGAGAGAGCGAGAGAGAGCGATTCTTTGCCCATGAGAAAAACTCAGTATCCAATGGTAACACATCACAAAAAATAGCAGGTGAAAGTTCTGTGGCAAACATCAGGGAAGTTTGCTGTACTGGAAGCAAAGGAATTGTGCAGAAGAGAGAGAAATAGTTGAATCCATCCAGGCTTAATTGCTGAAACTTTGGTTTGTGTTTTTCAGGTTGCCAACATCAAAACTCCAAAGCAAGTAGACGAATTTATTGAAATCCAGAGCTCAACAGGAACATGGTACCAGCGCTGGTTGGTCAGATTCACAACCACATTCAGACAGGTATGGGGCATGAGGCACAATCAATCTCACAAGAGCTTTTGCCCATTAGGCTTCAAGGCTTCAGTGCCTTAGCTGTGCTGAGATTGATTCATAGTCACAACATCCCTTGGGTTCACTGTGTTGGATGAATGGGCCTGGGCTCTGGTAGCATTTTCTATATCTACCCCCACATCCTCACTTTACATCCTTAGCCCAAGCCACCAACCAGTTCCCGAACTGATTAGCCATATATGGCATATCAGTTAAGTTAAAGAAATCCTCAGGGTGAATCCGCAGCACACGTGTATTTGATTTCCCTTCCACTTCTGCTGCACAAACCTAACACACACACACACACACACACACACACACACACACACACACACACACACACACACACACACACACACTCTCTCTCTCTCTCTCTCTCTCTCTCTCTCTCTCTTTCTCTCTCTGAATTCTGTCTGGTTAATGTTGGTGCTTGCTAAAACTGAGTCTCCAGCAAGCACTTTGGCCACTTTGGCACTTTACACCCTCCTGTTATTCTGCCCATCACAACTGCCAAGAGAAGCTGTAGAGTTAACCTAGATTCTTAGGCTTCAGAAGCAGATGCTCCTGCCACTTGAAGTAAAGAGAAATCTCCTTTATCTGTTTAGCAGGCTAAGTTCTATAGGATACAGGTAAGCAGCTCCAGATCCGTTTAATGGAGAGCAGTGTTACACGTACCTGCTCATTACAGAAACGTTTATCCTGAAGGTTACTGGACCAAGCCTTCATGAACATTGTCCCTTCAGGTCCTCATACGTATCTCTGTAATCTATCCTTGTAAACCCAGTTTGGAACAAATTCTGGATCTGAACAGCCCATCTATCTTTTCCCACATGAGCCCTCTTCACTTTTATTATTAAATTCATGACCTGGTCTTAAATGAATGTTTCAAGGTCTCTGCTAGGATTTCTATGTGATTGATGCCCTTCCTGTGGATTTGTAGGTCTGGGACAACCTCTTGTATTGCTTGACAGCCCAGTACAGGATGAATACACTGATTCTGGCTCTGGTTTGGTTTGCAATGGCCTTTAGGTAAGTCACTTCTCTAACTTTCTCAAGAAACTGTAGCTGTCCGAGAGCTTAATTGTTGCAATCAATGTCCATCTACAGTGAAATGTGCTATCAGCCTTTGTGAGATTAACTGTGTTACAAAAACCAAATTTTGCCCACTTAAACCTATTTTAAAGAGACAGCACCCATGAAAATCTAGGCTGTGATCTGCTAAGCAGCTATGTTTTATTCAATAGTCTGACAGCCCATAACAGAGAGTTTAATATACCTTGAAAAAATCAGGCCTTAGGGAAGAAAGGTTGGTAACTTGGTATTGCATGGCTCAGTAGTCTTATATGGAGCCTTAAATTTCTAGGTCTCTTGTTTGAACCCTGTTTATATTAGTAGTGTTGAAAATAAACTGCTAACCAACTGGCTGTTTCTAGGTTGAATGCTCCTGTGAAGTGAATTTATAATTCTCTTTTAGGAAGAACTGGGAAATGTGTGTCTAACTTTTGCCTTCCACAAGGAGCTATGCTAATGCAACTTGATTGCACTTGTTCCTGAACACAAAAGAACCGTAGGCATGAAAAAATGAATTTGTTAACAACATTGGAACTCAATATATACAGAATATTTGCACTCTATTTACCCGTCTCTTGTTGGCACCAATGATGGCTTCTTTATTGGCAACATCAACTGATAATTCAAGGGCTGAAATTTCCCTAGAGATTGAACTACTTGCTCGTCACTTAGGGCACTTGGTTCCTCTAAAGCAGGTTTCACCATTGGCCATGATGACATTCCTGTGCTGTGGATAAATGGAAGACTCTGTTCTCTAGTCAATCTGATACTTTCCCCCAGCATTACATTTACCTGGAAGCATTGACTGAGAACCAAGAAATAGAGCTACTTCTAAGACAGATATTGTGCAGGTCCAGCCCAACACCAAAATATTTGTAAACTTTATCATAAACATGCCCCTTTCCTCTCTTTGTGGCAGTTACTATGGCCTTACTGTCTGGTTCCCTGACATGATCCGATATCTCCAGAATGAGGAATATGAAACCCGTGTCAAAATCTTCAATCGGGAACGTATAGAGCACTTCACCTTCAACTTCACACTGGAAAACCAGATCCATAGGAATGGAGAATATGTCAATGATAAGTAAGTGAATGCAACCTGTATTCTTTTATATCTGAGGCATGAGGGCATAGGGTCAATAAAACATGGCACATAACATTTTGGAGACTTGCCATGGGGCTGCAGCAAAAGTGCCAGCTTGTCGCGCTCTGGCCTCACTGCAGGCCGGATCCAAGTAAGCTGGGGGCTGGCTTTGGTCCATGGGCCATAGGTTCCCCAAGCCCGCTCTAGATCATTATGAGTCTGGGAATGTTGGTGCTCACCAGTTCATGTCTTTCTGAAGTCTTAGAATACAGCCAGTTTTTCAAATTAATTAGAGAGGCAAATGCTGCAATTGAATGCTGCAACTGAATGTGCAAACTGGGTAATTTCCTGGGTAAGTTGCCAAATAAGAATAATAGAATCATAGAATACTAGGACTGGAAGGGACCTCAAGAGGCCATCGAATCCAGTCCCCTGCCTTCATTGCAGGACCCAGTACTGTCTAGACCATCCCTGACAGAAATTTATCTAACCTACTCTTAAATATCTCCAGAGATGGAGATTCTACAACCTCCCTAGGCAATTTATTCCAGTGTTTAACCACGCTGACAGTTAGGAACTTTTTCCTAATGTCCAACCTAAACCTCCCTTGCTGCAATTTAAGCCCATTGCTTCTTGTTCTATCCTCAGAGGCAAGGAAGAACAATTTTTCTCCCTCCTCCTTATGACACCCCTTTAGAAACCTGAAAAATGCTATCATATCCCCTCTCAATCTTCTCTTTTCCAAATTAACAAGACCAATTCTTTCAGTCTTCCTTCATAGGTCATGTTTTCTAGACCTTTAATCATTCGTGTTGCTCTTCTCTGGACCCACTCCAATTTCTCCACATCTTTCTTGAAATGTGGTGCCCAGAACTGGACACAATACTCCAACTGAGGCCTAATCAGTGCAGAGTAGAGTGGAAGAATGACTTCTCGTGTCTTGCTCACAACACATCTGTTAATGTATCCTAGAATCATGTTTGCTTTTTTTTCAACAGCGTCACACTGTTGACTCATATCTAGCTTGTGGTCCACTATAACCTCTAGATTCCTTTTTGCCGTATTCCTTCCTAGATAGTCACTTCCCATTCTGTATGTGTGAAACTGCTTGTTCCTTCCTAAGTGGATCACTTTGCATTTGTCCTTATTAAACTTCATCCTGTTTACCTCAGACCATTTCTCCAATTTGTCCAGATCATTTTGAATTATGACCCTATCCTCTAAAGCCGTTGCAACCCCTCCCAGCTTGGTATCATCTGCAAACTAAATAAGCGTACTATCTATGCCAATATCTAAATCGTTGATGAAGATATTGAACAGAACCAGTCTCAAAACAGACCCCTGCAGAACCCCAGTTGTTATACCTTTCCAGCAGGATTGTGAACCATTAATAACTACTCTCTGAGAATGGTTATCCAGCCAGTAATGCACCCACCTAAGTTGTATTTGCCTAGTTTATTGATAAGAATATCCTGCGAGACCATATAAAATGCCTTATTAAAGTCTAGGTATACCACGTCTACCACTTCTCCCTTATCCACAAGACTTGTTATCCTATCAGAGAAAGCTATCAGATTGGTTTGACATTATTTGTTCTTTACAGTTCCATGCTGGCTGTTCCCTATTATCTTCCAAGTGTTTGTAGATGATTTCCTTAATTACTTGTTCCATTATCTTTCCTGACACAGAAGTTAAACTGACTGATCTGTAGTTTCCTGGGTTGTTCTTGTTTCCCTTTTTATAAATGGGCACTATATTTGCCCTTTTCCAGTCTTCTGGAATGTCTCCTGTCTTCCATGATTTTGCAAAGATGATAGCTAAAGGCTCAGATACCTCCTCTATCAGCTCCTTGAGTATTCTAGGATGCATTTCATCAGGCCCTGGTGACTTGCATGTTTACTGTTTGCATACACAGTTACCTGATTTAATCCTACAGTTACAATAATTGCATTCAGAAATTAGACATGAATTTGTATTCAAAACTACATATCTAACTTGTTTGAAATCTTGGTTGTTAGGTTGCCATTCCATAGCAGATCAGTCTAGCATTTAGTGGTACTGTGTAATCAGGGCTATTAGTATCACATGTGTTATATGATCCCTTTCCTGTCATGCTGGCAACTTCCTAGGAAATCTAATTGCTCCTGAGGCTGGGGTGGGTCTGAATGAAATTTTAGGGCCAGGTGGAAAGGAATTCTATTCCAATGGTTAACGTTTTATCCTCTAATTTGTGAGACCCAAGTTAAATTCCCTGGTCTGTCATAGACTTCCTGTGTAATCTTGGGTGAGTCACTCAGGGTGTGTCTAGACTACATGCCTCCGTCGACGGAGGCATGTAGATTAGCCAGATCGGCAGAGGGAAATGAAGCCGCGATTAAAATAATCACGGCTTCATTTAAATTTAAATGGCTGCCCCGCTCTGCCGATCAGCTGTTTGTCGGCAGATCGGGGCAGTCTGGACGCGATGCGCTGACAAAGAAGCCTTTCTTGATCGGCACAGGTATGCATTGTGAAACCAGGTTTACCTGTGCCGATCAAGAAAGGCTTCTTTGTCGGCGCGTCGCGTCCAGACTGCCCCGATCTGCCGACAAACAGCTGATCGGCAGAGCGGGGCAGCCATTTAAATTTAAATGAAGCCGCGATTATTTTAATCGCGGCTTCATTTCCCTCTGCCGATCTGGCTAATCTACATGCCTCCGTCGACGGAGGCATGTAGTTTAGACGTACCCTCAATCTCTCTGTGCCTCAGATCCCTATCAGTATAATGGAAGCCATAGTGCTACCCTATCGCTTAGGACAGTGGTTCTCAACTTGTTTCAGTCCACAGACCACCAGGCCAATCAAAATATTTTCGTGGACCACCGAAAAAGTCACTATGGACCATCAGTGGTCCATGGACCATCAGTGGTTCATGGACCATCAGTGGTCCATGGACCACCAGTTGAGAATCACAGTCTTAGGATGATGTGAAGATAAATCCATTAAAAGACTGTGAAGTGCCCTGGAGGGCCATAGAAGTCCCTCAGATAGATTAGTAATAGAAATGTAGCCGTGTTAGTCTAGTCTCGCTGAAACAAAAAACAGGACTATGTAGCACTTGAAAGACTAACAAGATGGTTTATTAGGTGATGAGCTTTTGTGGGCCAGACCCACTTCCTCAGATCAAATTGTGGAAGAAAATTGGCATGACCATATATACCAAAGGGATACAATCAAAAAAAGTGAACACACACACACACACACACACACACACACACACACACACACACACACACACACAAAGTGTGTTCACTTTTTCTGATTGTATCCCTTTGGTATATATGGTCATGCCAATTTTCTTCCACAATTTGATCTGAGGAAGTAAGTCTGGCCCACGAAAGCTCATCACCTAATAAACCATCTTGTTAGTCTTTCAAGTGCTACATAGTCCTGTCTCGGATAGATTGTGACAGATCTTACTGATGCAGCCTTTAACTGCCATGCGTATAGTATTTGCTCATGCGTATCAGCTGAGCCTGTAGTCTGATTTTATGGATATTCCTGGGAAGACATGGCCACAAAGGAAAAGGGATAAGGAAAAAATGAGTCCATGGTCTTCTCTCAATTTGCTAACATCAGGCAGGTAGCAACAAAGGAGTGCATAAGTATTTCTGGCCTGGCAACACACATGTGTGGGTTTGAAACTCATTTTCTATTAATCCTTATGCCAGTGACTGTGACATCTGTTTTCAGCATAGTTGAACATAGTCATTTGGAGGTTTGAGAATGGCAAACCCCAAGTTCCCGGTAAAGCCATGTGCAGCTAAATGCAAAATTAAAAGTAAATTATTAATGCAAAGGATATTTGAGGGAGCCATATTTTTGCATTGTTCACCCAGATGGGCATAACCCTCATTCTGTGGGAAACCCAGAGCTGGCACAAGCTATGGGCTGACCAGGCTACTGCCCGGGGCACCCCATTGTAGGGGGTGCCTCTCAGGGCTGCTGGACCGAGTGGGGGCGGTACCTTGGTGCCCCGGAGGTGGGGCTGCGCATGTGCCGGGCACTCAGGACCCAGAGGCACCACGTACCCAGGGGTGGGGCCGCGCATGATCCGCACTCCTGGGGGCAGTGCCATGCTCCCGGGGCCTGGGGAGCACGAATGGCTCGGGCCAGCCCTGGGGAAACCCCACATGCACACACAACTCTGGAGCATGAAGGGCAGCTTTCTACAGATCATGTATTCTTTCTGCTCTGCTGTCTTTCCACCCAACTCCATTTATCTGCATTTCCAGTCTTAAAGTGGATTTGAGGAATTCCTTTTCCAGAATTCTTCTCCTAATAGTCTGCCATGTCCTCATAATGGGACTTTCTTAATCTGGGACCAGTGCATTTCGAATCAGAGGAGGCCTCTCTTGGGCCTCTTTGGATCTAGATTTTTCTCTTTCCTTAAGACGTACTGACATCTAGTGGTCCTGGGCAAGAAAGAGTTGTTTTATTTTTTAATATACTTTCCACTCTCATTTTTGCAAAGCAAACACCTCTGTGCTCTCTTAAAGCCATTATTTACCATGGTGACCATTCTGTACCAGCACAGTCAATATGAGCTTTGCCATTGACTTCTGAGCTACCTCACAAACTTCTCCCACATCCACCCTTGCCAACTAAAACAAAATATATTGGCCAGATCCTTGTTGATGCTTTGAAGTCAATGTAGCTACGCTGATTTACACCAGTTGAGGACCAGACCCTGTATAACTGACAAGACATGTATTTGTCATTATGGTGATTAGTTTGTATGTGGTCTCTTACTTCTCTATCTTTGGTCTAGTTTTTCTTTTGGGTCTTTCTGGTTTGAAAGCCCTTTGGTGCAGGAACTGTGTCTTGCTCTGCATCTCTACAGCATGGAGAATGTATTGGTCACCACCACAAAATAAACAATAAAATGATGTGTGGGGTGTGTGTGTGTGATGTGAAAGGGCAGTGTGCTGCACCCATGTCTCGTCCATGAACACAGACTGCTCTGAGACCTTGCTTCTAAATGCTACTGTGTAGTTTATTTTCAGTGTTTTAATCCCTCCACCATCCATAGCCACACCTTTACATGCTGGATCTTAACTTTCTAACTCCTTCTCCAAGGGGTGAGGTGAGAGGGTGTCTGCTTAAAGGACTCCCTTTGTCAAGCTCTCCTAGCATACTAGTTGGTTGGTTGGTTGGTATCTCTCCTTTCACCTCCCCCTCCCCCATTCCCCGTTCCTTTTCTAGAGGAACCTAGTATGAACAGTGACCAGGGTGCTGGCTCACTTGCTAGCTCAGAGTGCCCCATCACAAGGACCCTGTCCACATGTCTAACTGGAAGTTCACCCCCTTGCCTTCTAGCTGTTACAACATAAATTACTCACATAGTTCCAAATAGATTTAGACTCTCTAAAATCTCAGCTCTACATATGCCCCCTGCAACACAGGTACCATCTTACAATCACTTTTTATTTTATGCCTAGCAGTTGAAAACTACCTGACATTCCCTATCACTATTGTCCATTGGCAAACATGATTTTAGGTTCCCTCCATCTGTTTCTAATGGAGGTTGACATCCGGGTGGCGTTTTATGGCTGCTCCTTTGTTTATATCCAGTCATCCTGGGTCAGATCACTACTGCAATGGGATCCCAACTTCTGGCTGAGTTACTGCAGTACTCAAATGGTGATTTAAAGACTTCAAGTTACAGAGAATCCACCATTTACACTGGCTTAAACTGGCAAGGTACCATGCCCCATATTGCAAAGGAGGGCGAAATCTTCCCTGCTCTGAGTCTCTGCCAGTCTGACCCAAGGAATAATTCCTTCCTGACCTCAGATATGACAATCAGTTAGACCTTGAGCATGTGGGTAAGAGCCAAAAGCTAGACATTTGGGAAAGAATTCTCTTTAATAATTCAGAAATCTCCCTATCCAGTGTCCCCCATCACTAGCTCTTAGAGATATTTGCTATTAGGAGTATTAGGGTGTGTCTAGACTACAGGGTTTTGTCGACAAAAGTGGACTTTTGTCGACAAAACTATACCTGCGTCCACACTACTGCTGAGTTCTGTCGACATAACGTCGACAGAACTCAGCAGTTTTGTCGACGCTGGTAAACCTCATTTTACGAGGCATAACGCCTTCTGTCGACAGAGTTTCTGTTGACAGAAGGTGTTATTGCATGTAAACTGTCCTTTGCGTCCACACTACCATGTCGACAAAGCAGCTTGCTTTGTCGACAGAACTCAATGTAGTCTAGACGCTCTTTGTCGACAGAAGTTTTGTCAACAGTATCTGTCGACAAAACTTCTGTCGACAGAAGCCTGTAGTCTAGACGTACCCTTAGATGGGTTACATGCCATTGTAGGCAGTCCCATCATCCATGCCCTCCATACATTTATCAAGCTCAGCCAATTAGGTATTTTGGTCCCATTGTTCCTCTAGGAAGGCTCCAGAACTCACTCCGCTGATGGAGGAATCAAGATAGTGATTGCTCTGCCCTGTTGGAATATATGACCAAACCCTGGGCAGACCCAAGGCTGTATGGTAGCACAAAGAATTCTTTAGCCTGTAATACAGGGGTGGGCAATAAGTGGCTCATGGGCCGGAGGCGGTTCTCCAGAGTTAGCCTGTGGAGGGCTACCAGATGCTTCATTCACCTACGCTTCTACAGTTACCATTTCTCGCCACTCCCATTGGATGGGAATGATGACCCATGACCAACAGGAGCTGCAAGCAACCATACCTGCAGATGAGCAGGTAAATAAAGTGTCCTGTAGCTCGCCAGGGGCTAACCCTGGTGAACCGTGTCCAACTGGCAGTCTGCTCATTGCCCACTCCTACTGTATGCAATACAACAGAGAGTCATTTGGATCTGTCCTTAGAAAGTAAATAGTCTACTAGACCCCAAATACCCCGGCCCACAGTCTTGTTTAATATCAGGGCACAGTCATTGTATCTGAACTCTCATTGCAAAATGATTATATTGGATATGGTTGGTGACTGAATGAGAGAGAGAGTGTATGTGTGTGTGTGCATATGCATGTGTGTGCTCACTAAGGGTGTGTCTAGACTACATCTTTCTATCGGCAGAGAGATGTAGGTTAGGCACATCAAAATTGCTAATGAAGCGGGGATTTAAATATCCCACGCTTCATTAGCATAAAAATGGCCACTGCTTTTTTTCGGCACGGAGCTTTGTCGGAGAAAAGGGGCAGTTTAGAGGGTGATCTTTCGAAAAATAAAGCCTTTTTAGAAAGATCCCTTATCCCTCATCAAATGAGGTTTACAGGATCTTTTGAAAAAGGCTTTATTTTTTGAAAGATCAGCCTTTAGACTGCCGCTTTTCTCTGATAAAGCTCCGTGCTGAAAAAAAGCAGTGGCCATTTTTATACTAAGGAAGCGCAGGATATTTAAATCCCCGCTTCATTAGCAATTTCGATGTGCCTAATCTACATCTCTCTGCCGATAGAGAGATGTAGTCCAGACACACACTAAATGTTCTTCCTCTTCCACACTCCCTGCATGTTGTTTTGTCTTCCCAGTGCTGCCTGGCATCTGTACAGACCATCGCTCTTCAGTGTTTGCGAAAGAAAACAAGCTTCATGTTCCCTCTGCTGTAACCTTGCACATTTCAGCCACAGTTACTGTGTTAGATATTCCTCAATAGCACGGGGGAGTTACTTCTGAACTCTTTTATCTCCCCATTGGGGAGCAGCCAGACACGGGATGGATTGCACCAGTGTCTTGGTGAAGGGAGTAGGAGCTTAATAGTGCAAAGGGCAGATGATTCAATAGAGGTGCTGAATGTCCTCAGTACCTCCTGACTTCAGCATCAAGGGCACTTGGCCCCTTGCAGGACTGAGCTGTGGGTAGGGATGTGCCCTAGACATACATCTCTTTGGGGTAAAAGGAGCCATCAGGCATGTTCTTAATGCTTAGCCCACTTGCTGGTTCTTTTTGATTGCAGTAACTCACTCTAAGAGTGCTCAGCCTGTGTTCTAGCACTGCCTGCATCACATCCTCGTATGACTTATGGCTCCATTTTCTCACCAGCTCGTGGCAGTGAGTTAAAATCCGACTGGAGGCCAGGCAGCTGCTTTATAGCTCCTTTAAAGATGGATTTTCAGCCAGCAAACTGCAGGGAGGGGGTCTTGAAAGGCCTTGAAGAGTCAATGCATTGCAGACTATTACTGAGCAAATGTAAATCAGCCTCACTTTTGTTGTAACCTCTAGACCTTCTTTATGGAACACAGGGCTTGATTAGTCTTCATGTAATTTTTGAACATTCATAATAGTTTGAGGCCTCTGTTGGGAAGCCTGTAGCATTAATTTATCAGAGTAAAACATCAAACTAGGCGCTGTTGCAAATGGTCAATTAAATTAAGTTGCTGGATTTTTGTTCAAAGCCTTTTATTTGGTGCCTGCCCTGCTCTCATTAACTTGGACAAGAATATTCTGACTTATATAGCTCTGTACATCTTCAGAATGCTCCCTGCCTATTCATGAATCAATTTTCACCATACTTCTGTGAGATACTGTGTGTAAGAATATCGTCACCTGTCTAAGAAGTGGGTAGCCCATGTTGGAGCCCTGCAGGCTGGCTTCAAATGGGAACAGAAATCTGTGATAAGCCTGGGCATGTTCTTAGTGTTGTTTTATTTACACTACACACAGTAGTCTTTGAACAGAGGAAGTCAACATGCAGGTGAATCCCTCTTTCAAAAATCTTAGCCCGGCACCAATGCCTCATTCCCAAGAAGCCTTTTTCTATCTGAAGAATTGACATTAGTTAGAAAAATTAAGAGAAGGAGAACACATGATTGCTGTTTGCAACAGCTTGCCTGGAAAGAAACTCCATCGCAGCACTGACAACAATGCTGCATTTCTTCAAAAAATGTAGAGCACTGACAGACTAAGGCAATGGTGGGCAATCTGCAGTGCCCATGGACCCCCCTGGTTGCTTCCCTCCCCCATGCACCTCGTATACTGGGGCACCAGAGCCCTGCATGTCCTATACCTCCTGCCTCCATACTGCACTTTTGGAGCAGCGGTGAAAAGCTTGATTCATGCTCCATCCCTGGTCCTTCCCCTCCTCCCCCCAGAGCTGGAATGGTCAGCTGTTTGTGTCATTCCATCTCTGGGAGGAGCAGATATGTGCAGGGATCTGGTGCTCCCAGTTCACAAGAGGCATATGGTGGGGGCAGACAGGGATGCCACAGGTGGAACCCCAGTTGGCTGCTACGGCCCATAGAGGTGAAGAAGGGCCACCTGTGTGACTCACCCACTATTTGTGGTTGCTCATCCCTGGGTTAAGGAAAAGAGCTGGGAAAACAATGTCTAACAGCGCCATCTGGTGCTTCCTTCCATAATATTGCAGAAATGGGGCATAGATGTTACCCAAAATCACATAGGCAGTGGCAGGGATGGGACTGGAAATTAGGTATTTGTGCCTCCAAGGCCTCATACGTAGCCCAATAGATCTGATGGCCTCTGATAAAGGATATTTTGATTTACCATTGGCAAGGAGATGGGAGGAAAATGGGGGCAAGAAGCTCATCCCAGGGACAGAGAGAGGGGTTTGCATTGCTGTTGACTGATGCCTTCTCTAGGCGAGGCCACAGCAGTATTGATAGGAGTGGTGTCCACTCTTTCTTGGTTAAAAGGGTGGATTGGTCTGATGTGAGGACTCTGCAAAGCGAAGTAGGTGCAGAGAATCCTAGATGACCGATGTCTACCACCAGAAAAACCCTCTTTCTTGCAGTCACACAATACCTGTCCTTAGGAACCACCACTGTCCCTTTGTGTGACCATATCATTTGTACGTTCAGAGGTTATTGGAATGGTCATTGTGTGCTTTGTGCTTACTCACTTCTGCTTGGGGTGGGGATTCTTTTGCTGCCTTTCAGGTTTGAGAAGATGAAATTCAAATATGTGACCTTTGAGGACATGCTGTTTGAGGAGTGCTATTTTGAAGACGTGACATCCAGTGAGACCTTCTTCAAAAACTGCACCATTATCTCTTCTGTCTTCTATAACACTGGTAAGGGGATTCCTGACTTGGTCAGGTCTGATTTGTAAAGAGCAGTTTGTAGTGATGCTATAGAAGCAGGTATGTGGGGCTGTTAGTGATCAGGTACTAAGAAAGGGATCAATTCTGGTGTTAAATGTGACTATGGTGAACTTCTGTAGAGGAGGGCTACATACTGTATTTGCTTTAAAATTTAAGGTGAACTAGGATGTTCCCATCTTTCAAGATCTGAGTTTACTATTCCAGGCATATATATGGCTCAGTTGCAAAAATTGCACTGCGATCAGAATTTTGCCCAAGGTTAAAACAGCTCCCATTTGCAGTGCTAGTTCCATCTCAGTGTTGGCTTCAGGTAGCGCTCACTGAGGGACTTAGAGCCGATCAGACAGCTGCATTCCTTCTTTCTTAATTGCGCTGGTTATGGTGTCATTGACCATTGCAGGAGAAACCCAGAAAAAATGAATTCAGACCATGGCAAGTTAAAGTAACAGAGGAACTGGATTTTAAACAGTTTTGGGTTAGTCATTTTTTTCAATCCCTATCCAGCTTCTGATTTGGGATCTCACACAGCTGAGCTAATTTAATTATCTCAATTCATTTAAAAAGAACTTTTCACTTTCCCTTTAACCGAAAATAAGTCACTGGACGATGAAAATCACAGCCTATGGCACCAGCACATGGGCTATTGCTCATTATTGGTTGGAATGCTAAGCAGCTAGTGCTAAAGTATGACTGCTCCAGCATGGGTGCATTAAAAGGATGCTCCTCTTCCCTGTAGTGTGAAAGGTAGGCATCATTCTGGAGCCAGCATTCCCCAGGCACTGGAGGGTAGGTAAATGATAGATCCGCTGCCAGCACCGAAGAAACTAGAGGAGGCTTTATGAGGCAATATAGGTGTATATGCATGCTCTTGTTCCTTACATATCAGCTAATGCAAGGAGATGCACAGGTTTATCCCTGTTCTACAGGTGTCACATACAGTGCCCTTTGGCAGAGTATGTCTGCTTCTGGCTACTCAGGCATGAGGCCTCCAGCTAGTGCCACTTAGGCAGGTTGCACCTTTCCACTCCAGTGAGCCTTAACCTGAACTAAGCCCCGAGAATGTCTCCTTCTTCCCAGCTGCAGTGGCTGCTCCCCTGAGAGTCCAATCTTTGCCTTTTGCCTTCCCAGACCTTTATGAACACAAATTCATCGAGTGCAGGGTTATAAACACCACCTTCCTGGTCCAGAAGGAGGGATGTCACCTGGATTTTGAGCAGGAAAACGACTTTCTGATTTATCTCGTCAGTTTCCTGGGTAGTTTGTCTGTGTTGCCTGGCAACATCATCTCAGCACTGCTCATGGACAAAATAGGAAGAATAAAGATGATTGGTGAGTGAGGATGATGGGCAGGTGACATGTTAATGCTGGGAGCATGGTGACCCCGGGCATAATGAAAGGATATTGTGAATACAAAGGTATCTCTGTTTCTATGCACATGAATGAAAAATGGTCAGGCTGAGAGGGTGATGTGTTATTCCAATGCCAAATAAAGCAAAGAAGTTAATGGTTCAATGGGTAGGGCACTAGATGAAGACTCAGGCCACCTGGGTCCAATTTCATAGATTCCTAAATTCTACGGCCAGACGGGACTATTGTGTTCATCTAGTCAGACCTCCTGTGCAAAACTGACCATAGAAATATATGCCTCAGCAACTGACCCACTGTAATAGCTTGCACCAGTGTATCTCTGCTCCCCCTTTTTACATATTTTTTTTTGTAGACTGTCAGCTTTTCATGGCAAGGGTTGTCTCTCATTATGGATGTTTCCAGTGCCTAGTGCAATGGGGCCCTGGTCTTAGTTGGGACCACTAGGAACAGTTGTGTTGATAATGATAATGATGACGGGGATGATGCTGACGACTGTATTATCCTTTGCAATAGAGGAGAGACACCTCTAATTTGTCATTCATAGAAAAAGAGATTCATTACTGTGGCTGTTGGACACAGGGAGGACCCTATAATTCTCTCTCAGGTGCCCAAACTGAGTAAACTCAGGCTAGGTCTACACTATAGGGGTTTTTTTGGAATAAGCTACTTCGGAATAAGATCCTCCGGAAAAGGGCGCTTTTTCCGGAGGATCGGGGCCAGTGTAGACGCTCTTTTCCGGCTTTTCTAAAAGCCGGAAAAAAGCGGCGGACATTTTTATTTAAATGCCGCGGGGGATATTTAGATCCCCCGCGCATTTCCCTATTGCGATTTCAAAAATTACCATGCCCCTTCCGGAAAAGGGGCCAATATAGACGTCGCCATTGCGCTTTGCAATTTGCTTAGCTTTTTCCGATCGCTTTTCTGGAAGAGGCTTTTCCGCTATTTGGCCCAGTCTAGATGGGGCTAAATGATGGAAAAGCCTCTTCTTTCTGCAAAGGATAGAACAGGGCTCATAGAACAGGGCTCCCTGAAAGAGCGCATTTGCTCTTCTGCTTTTTTTTGTGGAAGAGCAAATGCGTTCCTTGGACACGGCGGTGTTTTTCCAGGATACCGGAAAACCCCTGCAGTGTAGACGTACCCTCAGACTGTGCTAAGTCCTGCCCTAGATCAAGCATCCAGGGGCTGGATTACTGATTATGCAATATGCTGATAAAGGCGTCACCTTGTGGTACTGAATCCTCATTTTATGCGACCTTGACACATACACTGGGATTTTCTGATGTTGTTTCATAAAGTGGCCAGGCAATGTCATCTAGTCCTAATATAGTTTCACTCCAAGGTAGGATGGTTTTACCATCAGAGTAAGCTGCATCAACCTTCAAGTGAATTCAGAGCTCTTGGAATGGACATTGGTTACATGCAACCAAGCTAAAAGTGTCCTATGAAAAAATTAGGATAGTTGGCAAATATTAGAGCTAAATAAAAATCAGAATTTCCATTCTGCGGAAAATCCTTATAGTTCAACCAAATTGGGACATAAGGTTGAACTATTGGAACTTTTCCAAAACTGAAAAATGTTCATTTTGAATTTTTTTTAAATCAAAATAAAACATGTTAATATTCTCAAACTGAAATAATTCATGTTGGTTTGCTGAACTGATCCAGAATGGTTTATTTCCAATCAGTTCAACATGAAACTGCATTTCTTTGTAGTGGAACATTGCCTCCTTGGACAGGGGGGCATTAGTTCAGATGGAATATCTCTCATGATATACCCCAAGTTACACAACTCTCATGATGCACCATGTCGCTTAGAGGAATTACTGTGTTGCATCTTGGGAAATGTAGTCTGGTTGGCTCAGTCCATAGGAAAGGGAATACAAACGATGATTCCTGTGAGGCAATGGGCCACAATCAAGAAATTTATTTTATGTTGAACTGACCTAAAATGAAACATTTAGCATCAGATCAACTATCCCAAATATGTTGATCCATTCAAACTGACCCAAAGGAAAATATTTGTTTTTGTTTTCCTGACAGGAAATAGAAACATTGATTTTGTGGAAATTGCATTTTCCATTGGAAAATCATCCTAAGGGGAAATTCTCAAGGGGAAGTGAGCCTGAATTGAGGGTAATGAAGCATGAATGTTCTCACGTTGTCCCTTGGGCTTGTGCATAAAATTAAAGCCCTTGTGTAACTGTGCCATTCTACCTAATAACATCTTTATAATTAAGGGAGACCCAGAGTGCTTTAGACAACTGACTGAATATTGTGAGCTTAGAGATGAGCCAGGTGATTTGAATGCAATAGAAACTGTCCTAATTTCTCACCCAAAACTCAAACCACTTTTCAGCTTTAGCAGCCTTCACATAACTCTTCCCATCTATCGATGTTCATATTTACTTGCCTCTGCTCTTCCACGGTCCAGCTAGAACTTTGCCATACCACACAAGAGAACCCACGTGTGATCTCTGCAGCGTGAGACTATTGGTCACACCAGAAGATTTCCAGTTGGTTTCCTGGCCCCAAAAAGCAACAGATAGCATCATTTGGCTGATGAGCTGAATATTGTGAAGATGGCTTGTCTCTAGGGGAAAAAAATCTATCATCTGAAGACTCTTGTTCTTGAGAACAACGAGAAGTCCTGTGGCACCTTATAGACTAACAGATATATTGGAACATAAGCTTTCATGGGCAAAGACCCACTTAGTCAAATGCTCCAATATATCTGTTAGTCTATAAGGTGCCACAGGACTTCTCGTTGTTCTTGCAGATTCAGACTAACACGACTACCCCTCTGATACTTGTCACCATGCAAGTTCCTGTTCGTGGTGGATTTGGTTGCCCAGAGAATGATGCTTTTCTCCTTCCTTCCCTGGCAGGTGGCTCCATGCTGATTTCTGCAGTTTGCTGCTTCTTTCTGTTCTTTGGCGATAGCGAGTCTGCCATGATTGGCTTGCAGTGTCTGTTTTGCGGGGCCAGCATTGCTGCCTGGAATGCCCTGGATGTGATCACTGTGGAGCTCTATCCCACCAGTAAAAGGTAACGATGCTCAAAATATTTCTTCTCTTTGATTCTCTGAGTTCAGGCACTGCCTCTCTCACATCCAAGGAACAAATTATTGAGTTAAAATAGTATGTGGATGGATTTCCAATTAAAAAATAATAATCTCAGGGATCCGATGACTCCTGTGGCTACAATTCATCAGCACAGGTATTAAGAAGTAGTATTGGGTAAATAACTGATTTTTGGTGGCAGTTAAGAAAGAAAGAAAGAAAGAAAGAAAGAAAGAAAGAAAGAAAGAAAGAAAGAAAGAAAGAAAGAAAGAAAGAAAGAAAGAAAGAAAGAAAGAAAGAAAGAAAGAAAGAAAGAAAGAAAGAACCCCAAACAATTTGAGTCTAAATTAATCTAAATATTTTCAGAACTGTCAGTGAATCAAAGAAAACCCATTTGGGGTCTGTTCCAGGGGTGAGGGGGAAAGGTGCATTTGAAAGTGGGCCTCCTATATCTCTAGTGAGTTCCCTACCCACTGGATTAAAGGTGATTTTAACATGCAGAGCAGGGGGTAGAAGTACCAAGACCACCTTCTCTTCCTTTGGCTGTTTTATGAATGGTCAAAACTATCTGTGTCAAATTCACCAATATTTTCCAGTTGACCCAAACTGCATTTTTCATCGAATTAATGGTTTTCTGAACAACTTTGCCCAGCCATATCAAGGTTTCAGGAGTGAGCTTTTGAGAGACAAACCTGTCTACATCAAAATAGTTATGCCTCTCCTGCCCTTCATATTGATGACAGCTGTGAGGGAAGTACTGGGATTGTACTGCTCAGCTGCTGGGTGAATCAGGGTGCGTGGGAACTCTCTGTGTGACTCTCCACTGGCCACTCACTCTAACCAGTGCTTGGAGTGGCTTTGACAAGCTCTAGAGCAAGCCAGGTTCATAGCTTTATAGCCACAAGAAAACATTGATCCATGATGTGAACTCAGTGCTTAATTGGTACTGAAAATGGTGCCAGGGCTCAAGCAATTAGGTGCTTGGTCTCAAGCAACTTTTTTGCTTTCATAAATGATGCAGCAAGCTCAGAGGTGCTGGAGCTATGAACTGCCAAGCCCAGAGGCGGTGGGGCTATACAGTGCCAAGCCCAGAGCTTCCAGGGCTAGAATTTCCAAGCTTATTGGTGCCAGGGCTATGAACTGCCAAGTCCAGAGCTTCCAGGACTATGAACTGCCAAGCCCAGAGGTACGGTGGCTCAGCCAGGGCACAAATTAAGCACTGTGTGAACTCCAAAAGGTGGTGGTATGGAAATAATTAAAGGCTTATAAATACACTCTGCCTTCTCCCCCACAAAAAACTCAGTGGCATTCATTCAATCTAGCTCCAGTTATTCGCTAGAAGCATAGATGCTCCATATCAGATCAGACTGCTGGTCTACTCAACCTGCTGTCCTGATGCCAACAGTGGCCAGTATGTGATTTTTCAAAGGAAGTCAGACCAGCCACGACATGCACCTGAACAAAGGTTCAAGCCTGCACTTGCGGGGATGGGGATATTTTTGTTGACCCCAGCAGGTGAACGGCATGTGCTCTGAAGCATGAGGTTTCATTTAATGTCCATAGCTCAAATCAGGCTTCATTAAAAGCATAGACATGACCACACTGGATGCCTGCAGTACCCACTGGGTCCTCTTCTACCTAGAATAGGAGCGAATAGATATTGGAGAAGTCATGCAATGACTCAACCCTCCTTGAATGACGGTGAAACCATCCAAATAACCCACAGCCCTGTCTGACCCCTAACCATCACTTTCTGCTCTTCCTCTCCTGCAGATCCACAGCCTTTGGTATCCTCAATGGTCTCTGCAAATTTGGTGCCATCCTGGGGAACTCTATCTTTGCCTCCTTTGTTGGGATAACCAAAGTGGTTCCCATCCTTCTGGCCTCCTCTGCACTGGTTGCAGGAGGCCTGTTAGCTCTGAGGCTACCAGAAACTCGAGAACAGGTCCTGATGTGAACAACCAGGCAGCGGGGAAATAAAGAAGAGCTACAAAAAAGAGCCATGGCTAGAAAAATCAAAATGTCCACTTATATTTTGCTGCTGATACCTCAGATATGGGGAGGGGGAAAGAAGCAACCCCTAATTTAAGATCACTTCCCATCCATGTTTGGCTCTTTGCAACCAGGGTATGTGCATCCAGCAGAACTTGGCTCATACAACCCACACTGGGGAGGGAATGAGGATCTGTCCTTCCCATGTATGCATGAGCACAACGGTCACAAAATGTGCGTGTGCAGGAATCAAGGGGGAAGAACAGATTCAAACCTCTATATCCCCTGGAGGAGTTGCAAGAAAGCACCTGCATTTCCATGCTGGTGCAGGCAATTAACACAAGCTGTCCTTGCTTGCAAAAGAACTGGAAGATAGTTAACAAACCAGCTTTGCTGAGGTTAGTTTTTCCTTTGGAGTCAAGATTTCCAAAAGTAACTAGTGATATGGAGTATCTTGATTTTTAGGGGCCCTATCTGAGACACTTTCAAAGGGGCCTGATTTTCATAGAAGTGTGCGGTGCTTTCTGAAAATCAGGTCCCTTGTATTATCTCTAAAGGGCACCCAGAATCACAAGTCACGTTTTGATCTGGGATTTTTTAAAATAAAAAATATAACCTATTTTAATCAATTTTTAAATCTTTATGTTGTTCTAATCAGGAGGAAACTAAAACAAAAACTATAACCCAGTCCCACTAATCTGAGAAACTGAGAGCAATCCCTAGGAAGAGACATGTAATTCTTGTCCAGCCAACAGTTCTTTAAATGGTGTTGATTTTAGGATATTTCTATAAAAGGATTTTTTTTTTCTGCCTAGTTCTGTTTAAGAGAAATTGGCATGATGTTGGGGATTCTGCAAACCAAATGTGTATATATTATGCAGTGTAAATAGGGGACAATTTTTGTTCAAAATTTAGAGTATGGTAACTGTTAGCATTTACCAGCATTTTAGCCATATTAGTTAAGAAAAATATGTGAGTTTCCTATAGAATTGGGTCTTATTGGAGCACTGTAAGCACAATTATTTCTATCCTTTTAACCTGTTATTTAGAGAATGCACTTAGCAAACTTTCATTGTTGGTACATTTAATTGTCTGTTAAGTGGGGTAATTAAGTTTTATATACTGTAAAGAGCATTCTTGGAATTCCTATACTCCTCATGATATGACTTTGCCACACAACTTAACACAAAGTGATACAGTAGAACCCCAGAGTTACAAACTGACTGGTTATGATACGTGTAATTTGGAATCAGAAATACGCAATCAGTCAGCACAGACCAAAAAAGCAACCACTGTACAGCACAATACTATTAAACATAAATTACTAAAAATTAAAGGAAAAGTTAAAAAAAAGACAAGGTAAGAAAACTGATTCTTTGCATGTTACATTGAAATTAAGATGGTTCAAAAAAGCATTTTGGTTCTGCATAGTAACGTTTCAACACTGTATTAAGTCACTGTTCAGTTGCAAATGTTTGACGGTACAACACTAATGTTTTGTTTAAAGTTACGAACATTTCAGAGTTATGAACAACTTCTATTCACAAGCTGTTTGTAAATCCGAGGCTATTCTGTACACGTTCAGTCGCAATTTCAGAGATATATTTTTGGAAGCAAAAATGAAAGGCAAGAAAAAAAAGTAAGCCTCCACAGCTCATGACAAATAGATAATGCTAATCAGATTATTAGCAGGCACAGAGGCTGGCTGGCATCTAATGGGAACCAATGACTCATGCAGGAAATGTGTGTTGCTAAGACATTTTGTGACATGAAAAGGTGTTTGGTATTTTTGCCACTGTCAGGTTTGATGGAGAAGTGGCACAGTGCAAATGTAAATCAAGGTTTCCATTTGGGCTGTTAAAAATCACTGGTTCACATTTGAATCCAAGCTGAAATTTGTCAAAATCCACAAGGATTTCCCCTTTACACAACAGGCGGCAGTGAACTGATGGTTCATATAATGGTACAGTTGCCAGCAAAAATGCATCTTACGGAATAATGCATTCTACTATATAGAAACTACTAGAGATGTTCACTTATTTGCATAACAGATCCCTAGAAACTCATGTGCTGATTGGATTCTAGAGTTTTGTGGCTCACTTGCTCTGTCTTTCCTTTCTTGCCAGGTCATCCTTCTCCTCTTTAATGACCTTTAAAAGGCATATTAACCTGCCCTGGGTCCCCTGCCTTTAAGAACAGGAAAGAGGCCACTCTGAATCCCCTATATCTAGGGTTAAAGACTTAAAGTCTAACTCCTCCACTGCACAGAGGCAGTTATATATAAGCAGTAACTCACATTAATATTGTCCCCTGATAGCTACAGGATTCATTCAGGGCACCATTGCATTTGCTACAGTAGAAGTATATACTGAGTACCAATAAATTATGGGAAGCAAATGTTTCTGTGACTCCTTGCCAGTGACATTAAATCTCTGTTGGATTTCACTGTTCTGTGGTCTTCTCAAGCAAGGAAGTGGCACTAAGTAATCGTGAAACTCCCAGGTGACAACAGGCTATGGATTTTGCAGATTTAGGTTGAGGCTTATGAATGTGATAAAATCATGAAGTGCTGTAATAATTCCAAGTGTCTTATGCCTCGTTTCTTCCATTTATGAATAGCTTTGAACCCTTCTTTACTAGTCTTTAAAAGGGCTAGGTCCAGCTTTCTTCAGGCACATCACATGGTCCCTCAGAAAGGCTGCAAGTCATGTTACTATATCCTTTTAAATATGGCAACAGTACACGGGTGCCTCCTTAACCCTTTCTCTGCGGCTGAGAACTGTGTCCCAGAAAACAGTGTTCCCTAAAAACCATCCAAACCCTTTCCCATGGCTGGAGATAGATAGGTATGTCAGCACTGAAGTACTCACTGACTTTCTTGTGGTTAAGCTACTTGGCCGGGCGACTCACTCTATTTGTCCCAGTGTGTCTGGGGAGAATGTTACACTGGACTTTATCTCTCAAGGTCCCTTCTGGTTCTAATATTCTATGATTCGATGATCTGGCCTAGTACAGTAATTTGTATCATTCTGTGATGGGGAGCTCATCCCTATTTATTTTACTAAGCACTGTTAGGTAAGCGTGTAGTGGTGTGACATTCAAAAGTACTAACTTGACCTGATTGTGTTCCACACTGACCTTGTACAATGACTCTAGCTGCAGTGTTTACACTGAGAAAGTAATGAATACATTTCTCAGAAGATCTTCAATCACTAGAAACGGATGAGTAGATTTGGAGATGATCACTAAATCTTTAGAAGCCTTGGATGTTTGGATCCCAGAGGTTAGGTGGGACAAAGAATTGGGTGGTGGACAGTGAGTATCAGTCTTATATTAGCAAGGGGAATCAGCTAGCTGATAAAATAGTCCTGTTGCATCTCTAATATGTATGATGCAGTCACTCACAAATATGCAGGATGCTGCCCTTGTGTCCCAATGACTTGTACAATTCTTGTCTGTGAACTGTGGAGCAGGAGTTCACAAGCCCAGATCTAATGTAAGAGGTTAGACACATTGCATCTGATAATAGTCGGAGAAGGGATTCTACAGTGCTAGGCATATAACAAAGACTGTAGTATGGGGAAATAAAACCCATCTTATTCTGATTACAGAGATCTGTCGATTCCTCAATATACTCTCAGCACTCCTGTTTTTGTTCATTTGTAGCCCAATTAGCTCCCTGTAAAGCTGCACCCGCCCCTCCAGTGTTTATCCTCCCCCTACTGCCTGCTAGTTTTAGACTAGGGGCCAAACCAAAGTGCTTTATGCTCAACTTTGGAATGTTTGGAAATGGGTCTGAATTTTGAGCTGCTGCCAATCTCTTTTCGGGATCAAACCCATGAATCCCAACAGCCTTATAGTGTGTGGAGTGAGCCCATTTCTACAGTGAAATCTGTTTCATATCAACATTGCAAGAGATGGGAACTGGGCCCAGCTAGAGATGGAATTTCTCAGATAAGGCCAATATTTTACCTTTCTATTTCTGATATTTGCAACAGTTTAAGGTCATCTCATCTTAGAATGTCCTGGATACACTGGACCATCTATTGGAGGGACTGGTTCCTGGTTATAGAAAGCTATGAGCTTCCATTTCACTCCCAAAATCATTTAGCAGATTTCATAGACTTTAAGGCCAAAAGGGACCAGTATGATCAATTGGTCTTACCACTGGCAACAGGGACACAGAACAAAGAGGGTTCTGCCACAAACTCCATGGGTCTCTGAGGATCTGCCAAAGAACAGTATGGCCCTCTCTTTCACATGGTCGCGGGCACAATGGTTGAGATACATGCTCTACCACCTGGACAGGGGAAACAAAGCAGGTTGAGAGGCCCTTCTATGGATGACTCTGGTGGGTACAATCTAGCACCTGTGCCTCCATTTTCCTACCTGTAAAGTGGAGTGGATGAAACCCACCAGTAACACAGGGATATAGGGAGTTTTGATTCAGTAGCATACATAAGCATCCCAAGATCCACTGGTGGGAGGTGCCAGTGAAATGCAAACATACACTAGTCTGAGCATCCTGTCCCTATTCTAATATGGGGAATTTCTAGGCCCACCAAGAGGGGCAGGGCAAATGGGGCAGTTGCCTCAAGGCCCAGTGATTCAAAGGGGTCCAGGGTTCCCAGCTGTCCCTGCTTCTACTGTGGCAGCAGCCAGAGTCCGTGGTCCTTTGAATCATCACTGGAGCGCAGTGTCGTGCACTTCAGGCTGGCAGGGAGACCTGTGTGGTGCATTGTGGGTGGAGCGCTGGCTGCTCCCAGTCCCGCCCCTTCTGTGCAAGGCCCAGTCCTTTCTGGGAGCCCCACACGCCTTTGCTCAGATGCCCAGGGAGGTTATTGATGCCCTTGGGAATTGCATTCCCACTCCATATATTTCCTGGTGCTTTAGTCGGTTAGAATATTCTCCACCCCTTCCATTAACTCAGCTGTGCAGAGCTTCCTCTTGCTGGCATCCTTAGAGCGGCTGAACTCAGCCCCAGAAAGGGCCACAGTTTGGCGGAGGTTACTATGTCAGCAGTAATTCTGGAACATTCTCTGAAACTTTAAAAAGCCAGTACCTGAACCCATCATTATATTATTACTGAAACATGAGCTATAGATCTGATATTTGAAGCCAGACCCAAACTTCTTCCAAGTGGAGGAGGGATCAGATCTGGGGATCCATTACAGAGATAGGATAGAGCCAGATCTGAGCATGGGATTCTCTTTTCTGACAACTGCTAAGATTTTTGTTAATGAAATTTACTTTGGTGACATGAGGAGCCATTCACTTTCCCACTCAAGTCCTTTGACTTTTCCAAAGACACATAAGCCCCACATGGAACATTCAGGCTGATGTGTAACAAAACCCCATGCACCGTGTGGACTGTCAAATCTCTCTCACCCAATCTCACCTCTGTATCAACTAATGCAGCTTTTAGGGGAAAACAGACTGGAAAGTGTGAAAGAAACAAAACAAAACCCCCATAACTTCTTTACTGTATGTTATTCTAGAGCTGTCTAAACTTGTATGCACTGTGTGGTTCACTGTAAATAATATCCAGTGTGGTACATTTAATGGAATGTTTCATGTGGATGTTCTCTCAGCTGACTGTTCGTGTGAAATGGCCAATTCCATTTCCTTGGTTTCTTTCCTTTCTTTTCAAATATTTTTTTGGTTTGATCCCGTGTTTGTCACTGCAAAATGGAGCCATTGCAATGGACTTTGTTTTTGTTCTGTCACATTAAAAGCTGGAAGAAATAAAACAATTTTTGTGGTGTCTGTGCTTCAGTATACACCTCACCTTCTTCTGCTGGGGCCATAGCTGTTGACCTTTCGCCTTACAAATAAGGATCTTAATTTGAGATAGGCAGGGAGAATACAGGTGTCTTATCTCAACTTGATTAAGTCTCATTCCTACCCCTCTTTGGTCAGGTCTAATATACTGTATCTCTCATGTTGAAAGCAACCAATAGAAAGGGCCTCCTGAGCAAGCTAAACTGGGTCTTGCTGTGATAAAAGATCTCATAAATGAACATTTAAACATCGATGTAGCTGTAGAGTCATCCATTTTTTCCACCTGTGATTAGGGGTAGAGATGGGATTTAGGACATAGATATCTAATTATTCAACTGTGCTTTCAAATCAGGTATTTAGACACCTCAGTGGCTCAAAGTCAAACTGTGGGCCCATGACCCTCTGAACTGAGACTGAGAGGCAGGAGGATGTTGAGACGTAGACAGACCAACACATAGTATATATGTATGCACAAATGCTACAGCCACATACAATTAGGATTATTAATTCCAGAGCCCCATAACTTTAGAGGTACCTGATCTAAGGATCTTACTTGTGAATTAAAAGAGCATATGCTACATAAGACAGCAATTATGCACAAGAAAGCATGAAAGTATCATCCATATGGAGATCAGAGCAGGAAGCCTGGAAAATAAGTGGGGTTTAAGCATCTATTAAGTAGGATGCAATGCTAGGCCTGCAGCACGAAGTTCAGTTCCCGACACAGGCATCAGTCATCAGTGAAGTTCAGAGGGTCATGGGCCCACGGTTTGACTTTGAGCCATCTCTGATGTGATGCTAAGGAATTTAGTGTGGCTGAGAGATGGTACACCAGGTACTCAATTTCTCTACCTACAGAACAGGTACAACAACCTAAGGCAAATCAGAGAGGCATTCAAGGGTAAAAAACATGACACATTGCAACTGGAATTAATGAAACAGAGATGTAGCTCTGGCTCCGTTCATTTCCTAAGCAAGCTGGTCAGGATTGAACTAAACTGGCCTCAGGTGGAAGGCAATCTCAGTATATTCCACAATAACTGTGCCAGCAGGCATGGTGCAGAGTTACAAAGTCAACATTTTATAAGCCCCTTATGTATATTCTGTATTTGTACAGGGGAACAAGTATTAGCAACCACTATCAAAAATCATTTGCCTAGGAAAGGCATGTCTTTAAATAAAGGCCAAAGAGATTTATGCTGGAAGTCTTGGAAATGCTTTAAATTGGTCCTCACGGCAGGCTATTTGACATTCTGCATAAGGAAGAAATCTCAGTAAGTAGGAAAATCCCATATTTGAATTTGTAGACAGATTCTTTACAGGTTCTGTACATATTGTTACCAGCACAGAATCTTCTCCGGCTTCTCACTTGGCCCTGGTCTACACTAGGGAATTAATTTGAAACAACTCCCCTTATTTTGAAATAACAAGTGGCACGTCCACACTACCAAGCCCATTATTTCAAAATAAGGGGTCGGTTATTTCGAAATAACAACTCCTGCTTTCCAGGAAGAACAACGCTTATTTCAAAACTAGCCAATTAGCCCGTCATAAGACAGGATTTTCAGGTCTCTCCTCCACATCGGGCTTCTCTCCTGAGCCTCTGGTCTCTCGCTCCGTGTCTCTCTCTCGCTCTCTCACCTCCCTCCGCCTTCTGCCTCTCTCTCCATCTCTTTCTTTCTCTTCTCCCCCTCCTGCCTCTCACTCTCCCTTTCTCTTCTCCTCCTCCTCCTGCCTCTCACTCTCTCTCCACTCTCCTCTGTCTCCGTCGGGGATGCACGTGCCCGGGTGAGTCCGGCTCCCCGCTGGACGATTCCCTCTTCCCGCCCCCCACCAGCCAGTTCCTCCTCCCGATTTCCCAAGGCCAGCCTTGCCGCCCCCAATTCCCACCCCCGACCAGCTTTGCTTCCTGCCAGCCTCCCCTCCCCCGTTCTCCCCTGGCCAGTTACGCTGCCTCTGACTCCCCCCAGTTCTGCTTCCTGCCCCCACTCCCCTCCTCCCAGCCAGCCCCGCTCCTTTCCCTCCCCCCTCCAGCCCCCGATCAAGGATGTCCGTTTTTTTATCCTACCCTAGTGACATACACGGCCAGGGGGTGGGGCCGTGTACGTCACCGCCTCACCCCCTTTCCCTCCCGCTGTGGCACTCGGCTGAGTTCTGTGCTGCTCTGCCGGGCCACCGCGGGGGAGCAAGTGGCCATTTGGACTCCCCCGCGGCGGCCCGGCTGAGTGGCGCAGAACTCAGCTGAGCGCTACAGCGGGAGGGGAAGAAGTTGGGGCGGTGACGTGCATGGGCATGCTGTATGGGGACCACGGGGCCCAAAGGGCCACTTGTGCCACTTGCTCCCCCGCGATGGGCCGGCTGAGCGGTGCAGAACTCAGCCAAGTGCCACGGCATGAGACAACAGCACCCCCCAGAGGTGACTCGTAATGCTACAGTGTTACAGAGTCACAGACATTGGGCTACTATATATATGATAGGTATTTTGAAATAGCAGTAGTTTGGATGCTCCATTGGTGCTATTTTAAAAGTACTGTTTCCCAGAATCATTCAAAGTAAGTACTCCCCAGTGCTTCCTGGGGCTCTAAATCGAGGTAGCATGTCCTCTCTAAGGAAACCTGCCTCAGATTAATTTTATGGCTTCCCTGTGGTGTGGACACGCTATTTCAAAATAGTTATTTTGGGAGTTTTTATTTTGAATTAATTTCCTAGTCTAGACATGGCCTTTGGTGGCTACAAAATGCCTATTATTTTAAAACAGGCGAAATGCTCATTCATCACCTAGAAATGATAAATAGCTCAAATATTTTTACTGTGATGCCTCATCCACAGGGCTGGCAACATATTTTCCTCCAGGTCCCCTGGAAGGGATAGACTGAGCCTAGAGTGGAAGGGGTGGGGCTAGAGGCAGCCAGTTCTCAGGGCTGGTTGGACCATGCTTGCCTCCCTCAGTCAGCTCTCAGCGTCATCCTGCCCACATCCCATTGGTCCCTGGTGGTGATTTCAGGGCCCAGCACTCTGGCTGCTACTTCTTCCACAAAAGCAGCCCAGGGTCCCTTTTAAATCACCAGGCCCCAAGGCAAATGCCGCTCTCCCCTCCATTGGTGGCCCTGGTCATCCATAGGGTAACAGTCACAGAAGCTTTGGAGAAGGAAACAGCGGTGAAATTGAATCATTTTCACCAACTATTAAAATCAGGGATAGGTCTTCTAAACCATATACCTGAATCGCTATGTCGTCTGAAACTGGAAACTAAATCTGGATTAATATTTTCAGAAGCAGCTTCTTTTTTATTAGTGGCCTACAATCTTAACACCCGCTAATCTGCAATTTGCAAAGTTGGGATCAAATTTTGCAATTTTGAGTGCTTTCTCTTTAAAAGGCTGGAAAGGGAAAATGGCTCAGAGAATTGGCAATAGGAGATAGAGTCCTTGATTTCGAAGTTGTTGGATGACTATGGTAGCAATCAAAATCCCTGCCATGTGAGAGCTGTTCAGAGATCTACAGAATGTGAGTTTGTATTTCTCAGGGCAGTTCCAAGTGAGCAGGTATCTATAACACACATACACACACAAAAATGGAGCAAGTGATTTGCGACAGAAGCACTTTTTTTCTGCCACCTTCAATATATTGAGTTGATTTATAGCAGCATACCTTATGATCATAACAACATTTATATAGCAGTTTACATTTGGAAAGCACAGTGTAAACATTAAGCAATTAGCTCATCTCTCAAAAGTTGTAATTCAGCTGGAAAACAGTTTATTTTGTAGTACCTGCTTTCCCAGTTATTGTAAATAAAAACCAGATATATTTGCACACACATACACACCAGGGCTAAACTATTACCCACTTTCATTCCATTTTGTCTCTGCTGATTTTTCTCTCAAATTCTTCCTCATTTTTCCTCTGAAATAACGTAAGTCTATTTGGTATCACTAGATGGCAGCACGTACACACAAAAAGAAGTCTTTTCTGCTGGCCTACAAACAAAGACTGGAGAAAAGTCTTCTTATATGTTTTGTGCTCTGGTACCTCCCAGGGTATATAGTCATAGGGCAGGACCCCATTGTGCTGGGCACTGTACAAACACGAAAAATCAGAAATATGCCAAGATCATTGAATGTGCAAGGAAGGAACAAAAGCCTTAGGAGATATTCCCTCTCCTTTGGGCTGAGATGGGTAACCTACTGGTGGAGTTGGTGCTGCTGTTCCTATATTGTCTCCTGGACTTGCAGGGGAAATTGTCCATTTCTCTATGATTCTCTCTTTAACAGGTTCATCTCTTTTCCTCTTTTGGTTCCATTTGTAACTCATCCTCAAAGGCCCATCTTGGCAGGATGAGTCTCACAACTCTCCCACCAGCCACAAAGGCCGTGCACAGGTGTGTGCATTCTCACAGAAAAGTATGTTGTAGGAGGGAAATAATGGGACTTGCATCTATACTATGGGGTTTAACAGAAGCAGAAGGACACTGTCCAGGAGGCCGGATCATGCCCTACGGATCTCCTCCTCCCTTGGTTCAGTGGCAAAATTGCAATGATCGTATTAGCTCCTGGAGCTCTCCCTTAAAGAGAGGCTCAAAAACATGGAGGAAATCTGCTTGGCATTAACACTCACGGGGTAAACCATGTTTCCTCCTCCTCCCCCCAGCTCACTGATGCTATGGTGACTGGGACCTGGTAAGAGATCCTCATTGGTCAGGAGCATCTCAGAAGCCCAGAGACTTTTAATGGATACCCTGGTCAGAAGCTCTGAGAACCACCCAGATCTCAAAGTTTCCATGGTGTCTGATGAGGTGAATGCCCTTCTTCCATGCTGGCCCCATCTCTATCCTGATGGGAAAATTTGCTGGGACATCCACAGGGGAACCTCACAGTGCTTTCTCCATCTGGCCTTCTCCTGGGTTTTCCTGTGGGAGTTGCAGGATCTGCCTAAGGAATTTTTGGCTTTTTAGGGGTGATTTTTCTTCCAGTGCCCACATAATCTTCCTTCTTCAGGCAAAGCATCTCCATTGGTTCAGTTACCCCTGGAGACATCCATCAAAGTTGTACTTATGAATGCATCAAGCTGATTTGCAGCTCTGAGCAACAATTCAACCACAATAACAAATTCAATTTGCCTAAACATCCCCATGAATTGTCTGGGTGAGGCACAAGAATTGAATGTGCTTTTATAGCTCTATCAGCTCAGCAAGCACAGTTCTAAGTTCCTTTCCATCAAGTCAGTAGAAATGTTGAAAAGGAAGGTACCAAACACTCATTGTTCAAGTCTGAGCTTTAAAGGGACAGAAAAAACCCCCATTGTGTTTAGAAACAGTCTATATTCCTTTTATAGGCCACCTACATTTTTCTTTCCTCTGATAGAAAGGACAGCTACATGCAAAAACAACAAAAATGAGAGTTTTATTTCACACCCCATGTAACCTGAGCTCTATCTTCCTAATCTTCTGCCTGTGGCAACACAGTCTAGTTACTGTGATAGTCTCTATCTTGGTCAACATACCAGGGGATCACAGCAAGCTTTTAAAACCAAAAACAAACAAACAAAGAAAATCAAAACAAGCTGCTACAGTTTGAGCTAAAAAGCCACTAATGGCACTACCCGGTAAATGCTGCAGTAGATTCATATACCCCACAGACTGTGCACAGAGGAGGAGTTTTAAACCTGTACCTATCATCCTTCTGTCTCATCATACTGGTTGGCGAGTTAACATAATTTAGCATTGGGAACAGTTTTTAAATCTTGCCAGAAAAAAAGGATTGTTTTTTTAAATGAAACTCAATACACATTAACATTTGTTTTTAAATTAATTTAAAAGTTTTCCATGAAAGGAGGATTTTTATTCAAATGGGGCCTAACCCTACATCCACTGAAATAAAAAAAATATATGTCTATTAGCTTTAATTGGCTTTGGATTAGGTCCATCTTCCACATCTCCTGTCCTAGTGTTGCAACCCCAAACAAAAGTATTAGACTAGTTCCTGATGACTAGAAACTAAACTGAAACTGACTATTCTAATTTTACTGACAAATCCCAGAAAAATGCAGAGGAAACAACCAGCAAGCATTGTGCAAAATAAATTTGGTTTTAAAAATTCTTTGAATAATTTAGTACAGGGAGGGAGATTTTTAAATCAATCTGTCCATCTATAAGGCACCTGTCATGTGAATATTTAAGGACTGATGCTAACAGAAGACTTTTGTACTGGCAGTCTCTTCTTGGGATTCTAAAGACTAGGTTCTCCTGGAAATATTTTTCTTTCATTACAAACAAGTGAAGCAGACACCCAGTAAATACAGAATATCAAAGCAGAATTAATTTGATAGAGAACTGGCCACATTCCCTCATAGTGCAAACCCCACTAAAGTGATCGGGAGTTATGCCGGGGATTAAATTGCCTAATATTTTTCATGAGGCGTCAGCTGCTCTTTATGACAAACTGCCTCAGGCAGGACTGCAACTAGGGCAGGTTCAAAGAGAACTGTGTGAATCCAGAAGGAGCTGATAACATTTCTCCAGAGGGAGCTGTTTCTTAACTTTGAAATCTTCTGCTTCATGCTAAGAAGTGGGTTTTGCACTTGGCTTTTCAAAATCTTCAATGGTAATTTTTTTGTTATTCTAAGTTTGCAACAAGTAAAACAGAAAACTTTTCAAAACTTCCTAGTTGCACCTTTCACTCTCACAATCCCATTATCCACACATTGTTCCACAACAATCAACAATGCTCCACTGGACATGGCTATGTCTATACAAATATTGATTTATCATTGAGAACGAGGGCATATTTTTTGTGATCTTATTTTGTCCATATACAAACAGATCTGAGTGCAGTTCCCTGAGCTGGCACAGACTCCCTGGGTAACCTTGGACAAGTAATTTAATTTCTCTGTGCCCCCATTTCCCTTCCACAAAAAAAGAAATAATAGTGCTCTCTTAGATTGTCTTATCTCATAGGCCATAGATTTTTCTTGCTACATGCATGAATAGTGTGTAGCACAATGGGATCCAAATTTCAGATGGCACCTTCACGCATTGCTGGAATATAAATACACATAACAATAAAAGTGCAGCAATAATACAATATTGGGCACTCTACAAACACTGTTGATAGATAGCCAGACATATGTTCCTATTTTTGACAGGTGCCAATTTATATTTAGCCCTTTAATCCGAGCCTGTTACCTTTCTAAAATTTACCTCTGATCTCAGACCGTCTTTCCTCCAGTGCAGTTGTAATTTCTGTCCTATCTTTTGCCATCTCTCTCTAACTGAAATCCCCAGCAAGTGTCTTTGTTCATCCTGAGCGCTCATTGCCACAGGTTGGTTTCTTCCTGACTATCATGTAAATAACTGACCAAAACCTTGTATGTTATCTGTGCTAGCAGTTTGCTTCCACTTCAGTGATGGCCTTTCACTTCAGTATAGACTCCCCCTTCCCAAAGAGGTTTCTTAGGGTACGTTTACACCGCAGTGTTATTTTGGAATAACTGATGCTACACTACAAGCAGTTATTTCAACATAATGTCAAAATAATGTCAAGCTGGAGGACTTCTTATTCCAACTTCTGTAACCCTAATTTTACAAGGAGTAAGGGAAGTCGGAGGAAGAGTGCTGTCTCTCAGACCCCCTGTTGTGTAGACAGTGCCAAAAAAAGCCCAAATAAGATATTTTGACTTAAGATACGCAATTGAGGTAGCTCAAGCTGTGTAGCTTATTTTGGCTTTAGCCCTGCTGTGTAGATGTGCCTTCAGTGCCCAATAAATATAATCCCTTCAGGGCAAGATTATGACATACTGAGGCCCTAACTATGTCATATGTAAGAAACCCCATACCATAAAAATGACTGTATTATTTTCACAGAAGACATTGAATATATAAGCATGAAAGCTTTCTGTTTCCACCTATACAACAAGAAAGGATATATCATTTTAAATGGGAAAAAAGTTTGATTATTTTTGTTATGGAAATACTTTTACCTAGAGTATACATAAAATATATTTACAAATATTTACCCGATTTAATTTTCACAATGAAACAATGAATTTGTCGAGATTTTTTAAATTTTTCCATACTATAAAAATACTGTGAAGGTTCCCAAAACTAACAGAGGGAAGCCAACACAAATATATCCTCCTCAAAGGCCACTTGACCCAACTCCACAAGACGATCACGAGGTAATTCAGTGATGTGCAGCATGGATAGCGCATGAAGTAGAAAGCGGCGTGTGCACTAAAATACACAGTGGTACATACGTACAGATCAAAAGAAGAAAGAACACTCTAATAATAAAGACAATGAAGAAAGATAGGAGCGAAGGCACTATATGACTGAGTGGGCTGAACCATAAATACAAGATGGCGACTTCCAGCTATTATGAGCCAAGGGGGATGCTATATAGGATGTTGTTCCTAGGATGAGTCCCATGCAAGTATGATCTCACAGGAATGCTTCACAACACTGCTGTCTCCGACCTCACATTTCCCTCTATTTTATTGGCACTGAGATTATTTATTTATTTATTTATTTATTTAAATAAGTGATGAGGGCATGGTTACCAGTAGCAGCTGGTCAATAAGACTCTGCTTTAGAAGACAGACCGCTGACTTACTCATCGAAATACTCATTTCACAAGTGCAATTATTGTTCTTTTTTCTCAGTCCTGGCCTCCCACCTGTCAATAATGAACAATTAATGAGGGGTACGGGTAGGATAAGGAGATTTATGTAGCCAGATGTGAATATTTTTTCATATTCGAAATAAAATGTCTATGTGATGGGGTGGGGTCACAGAAGACCCCTAGGGGGTGCTTCCCAGGGTGCCCACCAAGCCACTGACACTTGTCTTCCTACTCTCTGGGGCTTCTCAGTGCCCTGTCCTGCGGGACCAGCTCCCTGATCTCCCCTAGGCAAGGCACAGAGCTGAGATCACTGCCCACCTACCCCCAAGGAGAACAGACATACTGAAATTCTTCAGGTCAAAGGAAAATGCAGTTTGGGGCCCAGCTTCTTGGGATATCACTCTCCAAATGGGATCAGAACCCCAAATGAATTATGTAGATAAGCCCGTGATTATAAGTGAGAACAGGCAGAGCAAAGTGCATTACAAATTTAAAATAGAAGAAATTGCTTAGCTAATGCTAACACTAAAATCTCAGTACAAACTTATTACAAACTCACCTTAAAACTCTTCTTTTTCCAGCCAAGCCTTCAAAACCAGGGAAGACTCCTTTCCTTGGGAATGGCATGCCAGCCAAAGACAAAAAAACTCCTAACTTCCTATTATTGTATAGATACCACCTTTCCATGTACAGTTACTTGGTCCACTCCTACCAGTTGGGGTGCACATGTGACTTCCTAAGACCAACCACTGCTAAGACTTAACAGACAACAGTAACTGTTTACAGGTGATTACCTAGCAATTGAGTCATCCCCGCATTGGAAACACCCTTGATGACTTTCATTTGCACATATGAAACCATAAAGCATTCTATACTCCATATGTCTAATTTTACACACAAGAATGATACATGCAACAAAATAAGATCTACAGACCCAGCGGGTTATGGCATCAAGATCGATAGCAATTTGTCCCAAGCATCTCTGAGTTATGCATATTTGTGTCCATAAGTCAATTTCATAAAGCATGGGGGAGGTCCATCACAGTTGATATTTAGAGAAAATCTCCCCCCTCATCTCCTTTATTTATCAATCCATTTCGATCACATTTGAAGTGGAATCAGTTTTTCCTTCTTTAGAGGCCCCTCATATTGCGAGACCCTAAACTGTAGCTTAGTTAGCTTATGCATTAAACTCTCATTGAAACCCTTACAAATAGCCTGCCCAGGACTGGGGGTGCCCCAAACACCTCCCTGCCATCCTGAGCTGTCTCTCTGTCCTTCAGCCACTGCCAAGGGTCTGGCTCAAAGTTTTTCAACTATTTATTTATTGGATTGTCTATACCTAGGCTCCTCAATTGCTGATTTTTAGAAACCTGCTCCCCTGCGATGCCTCATTCAAATGAATCCATGCTCCTCCTGCACAAATGGTCTAGATGCCCACTCTGCTCAAGAAGATGGCAGGCATGACAGGTCCCAAAGTGCTCCACTCAAGACATGGGAACACTCTCACTTTCCATCCTTGAATGTTCACAGTGGTTCAAGAACTGCAGAGACCCCCCAGGATGCCAGGAGATAATAAGGCCTCGACTGTGAAACACCATTGCAACATAACAGCATCTATGCATCCCCAAAGGAAATGACAGGCCTGGGAGATGCAGCACAAGCTTCCCCTCCCCCCACTGCCCTACCAGTGTGCATCAGTCACATCCACTAATGAGGACTATCTGTTTCTCTGCGGGCTTTCGGTGCCATCTCTACTGAGACTTTCAGTGAATGGCATTGTTGTGCTGGGACTCTGTTGAGCCCAGGTGTTATAGACTCATAGACGCATAGACTTTGAGGTCAGAAGGGACCATTATGATTATCTAGTCTGACCCCCTGCACAGTGCAGGCCACAGAATCTCACCCACCCGCTCCTGGAATAATCCTCTCACCTATATCTCAGATATTGAAGTCCTCAAATGGTTTAAAGACCCCAAGAGGCAGAGAATCCTCCAGCTGTGATCTGTGCCCCATGCTAAGGAAGAAGGTGAAAAACTTCCAGGGTCTCTGCCAATTTACCCTGGAAGAAAATTCCTTCCCGACCCCAAATATGGCGATCAGCTGAACCCTGAGCATGTGTTGAGCTGGCAGGCCTGCCAACAGGAGAAGGGCAAAGGGGACAATTACCCCAGAGCCCCATAATTCAAAGGGGCCCAGGGCACGGTGGAGCTCCGGGCTCTTTAAATTGCTGCCAGAGCTCCACAGCTGGGTGCTCTGTGCAACTCTGAAGACTGCAAATGGTAACAGGTAGTGTGCCACAGTCCAGGTGGTGCTGAGGGCTGGAACCTCCCCCGCCTTGCCCGGAGCCCCCACAGCAGCTGTCGGCCCCACAGTGAGCTGGGATTACTTAATGCCTTGTCCTCTAGGAATCATGCTGAAGTTACCACCAGCCTTCAGACTGGAACAGATTTCAAACAGGATTGATCTCAGCCACATTCAGTCCCATGATTAACATGTGAAAGTCTCTCTGCTCTGTTACTAATCCGCTGAGGCACTCAGTCCCCTAGCCAGAATAATGTTTCAAAACTCATAGGGAAAAAAAGAGATAGAAAAGATCTAATTAGGCCATCTAGTCTATCCCACCTGCTGATACAGGTTTGGTCCCTACTGTCAGTTTAATGTTTGTTCAAGGTAAACAGAAATGATGTGAGAAAATAGATTCTTGCCTGATGGCAAATCAAAGCCCCTTTGTGTCTAACACAGCGGAGAAATTGATCAGGAAGAGTTCACGCTGAAGTGGAGTTTACCTCTAAGTCATTGCCAAGGTCATTGCAACCTTCAGTTATCTACTGAGGAGGGAAAACTTGCCTGCGATGAACTTTACAGCTGGGGTTTCCACAAAAAAGGAATTAAAGGACAAAATAACTTTTTAAAATATTTACTGCAGTAAATCTATGATATCTGGTGTTCAGATCAGTGTTTTTGAAGCTACAACTTCTCATTCTCCTACTTGGATCCCAGAAGAAAAGCATTATGTGGAATTTTTGACATTACAGTCAGCTCTGTGGCAAGCAAGAGAGACTGTAAACATAATCTCAAAGCTGGGTCTAGCTCGTTCCTTGAGAATTGCAGAGTATTTGCTAAACATTAATGAGGTAGATCCCTCACATATCCTCTGAGGCAGAGAAGCAGGGATATATGTCCCACAACTCTTACATGAAGAAACTCGGCATGAGGGAGAAGGTTAAATGACTTGCCTACGTTGCACAAAAAGTAGGTGGAAGAGAACTCGCATCTCCTTGCATTCAAATATTTTGCTTTATTCTCCCCGGGAAGTACTCCTTACCTGGAAAGATTGCTACCCAGCAGTAGTTGATAGGGAGGTTGGGCTGTGAAGGGAAACAGATTTTAGTCTGGCCCCATGGCAATGTCAGAGGGACATTCAAAGGCTAGACAGAGAAGGGAAAATGAACTACCATCACTATCAGTTTTTTCCATTAGAGCAGAGTTCAGACCATTGTTTGGGTTATAGGTGGGAAATGTGAGCAGAGGACTTTGTGCTCCAAGGCTGTCAGTCTGGCACAGCTGTAAAACAACATTCTTAAGAAGTGGCGATCCGTCATGCTGAATGTCCATAACCTCATTGCATGGCTCCATTCTAAGCATCTCCACTGGATTATTACTCATCTGTGGCAGCCAGATTCATTGTGAGCTACTGCCTGACCATCACCAGTCTGTGGCTGGACAGTGACCCCTTCTGATCTCAAGTCCAAATGCCAGAGCTCGGGGTGAAGGGGCCTTGTTTCTGAGGTGGGCAACAGGTCCGAAAAAGGACCAGTTGGCACAAAGGGTGGCTAATAACTTATGTCCTCTGAAGGCCAGTCTCAGTGTAGCATCCCTATTACCGAGACTTTCAAGCCATCTGACACTCAGGCCTCATTGCTGGCAGTGCCTATAGAATGTCTTCACCCTTCTTGTTTAAGCATCAGCCACGTTTCAGATCCACATGAGAGGACTGGACATGCGCAAGTTTGATAAATCCATCAATTTATATAGCGTTTAACCTTCTTCTGGCTCCAGACCCTAGGCAGGTCTTCCATGGCTGAGGCTGCTTAACTATTTCTGCTTAGGATGCCTGGCTGGTTGTGTCTGATGGATGGCAGGTTATTGCCTACAGTGGTCAGCACAAAAATGGTGACACAAGACATCTGTGCTTCCTAACAAACTGGCACCATTCACCAGTAAGAAACTCGCCCTAAATTAAACTAAGCCCCTAAAAAAGAAACACAAAGATCCTGCACAATCAGCAAGAATAGCAGGAGGAAGCCAGGAACTGACTGACCTCATACAGCAGATTCTATGGTTTGTAAAGGTAAATAGGTTCCAGGGGGTAAATTCATATTGGCTACGTCTACATTGGCCCCTTTTCCGGAAGGGGCATGTTAATTGTACAAGTCGTAATAGGGAAATCCGCGGGGGATTTAAATTTCCCCCGCGGCATTTAAATAAAAATGTCCGCCGCTTTTTTCCGGCTTTTAGAAAAGCCGGAAAAGAGCGTCTACACTGGCCCCGATCCTCCGGAAAAAAAGCCCTTTTTCCTGAGGATCTTATTCCTACTTTAAAGTAGGAATAAGATCCTCCGGAAAAGGGCGCTTTTTCCGGAGGATCGGGGCCAGTGTAGACGCTCTTTTCCGGCTTTTCTAAAAGCCGGAAAAAAGCGGCGGACATTTTTATTTAAATGCCGCGGGGGAAATTTAAATCCCCCGCGGATTTCCCTATTACGACTTGTGAAATTAACATGCCCCTTCCGGAAAAGGGGCCAATGTAGACGTAGCCATTAGGTTTGAGAACAGAACATTTTCTGCCTTTTCCCCAGTTTCGCCGTTCAGAATCTGTTCAGAAGGGACTTTTCTGGTCTGCATCTTCCTCTGCTTTATTTTTCATGTTCATAGCTTCCTTTGATGTCATATTAGCTACACAACTTGTCTGGCAGGCAGAGAGAGGAGCTATAAATAGAAATTTGCATTCTACTGTCTCCAATTTAAATGATGGAAAGCGAGGGATTGCGACGGGGCCCCGAAATAGGCTCTGGCTTCTCCATGTTACTGCACCAATCATGGGGCCACATCTCCACATCACAAGGCCCAAAGTAAATTTGAGGGGCCCAATTCTATGCCTCTGGGACAACTGATTGAGAGGTGGGAACATTTCAGCACAGTCCCAGAAGTTAAGTCTCAACTATAGGGCTAGATTCTCTGTTGCAGTCAGGTGGCACAAGTTGGCAGGAGGGCTGGCAGATTTTCTGGGCCCCTGGGCCCGGTGGGGGCGTGACTCCACACTCCTGGAAGGGGTGGAGCCTCAGGTGGAAGGGCAGAGCTGGGGCAGACAGCCCTTAGCACCAGGTGGAACGTGTTGTGCTGCAGCCTCTCCTCCCCATCCCCCACCCCTGCCAGCCCTCACAGCCACCCAGAGCATGCCGCATGGTGCTCCGGCGGTGACTGAAAGGGCCTAAGGTTCTGGCCACCTCTGTTACTGAAGGAACAGTAGTAGCTGGGAGCCCCGGGCCCTTCTGAATCACCAGGCCCTGGGGCAACTGCCCCATTTGTCTCCATCGGTGGGCCTGCAAGGGGTCTAGAGAGCTCCAGACCTGTCTCGATGAGAATTCTCCCATTGTGGGAGCTGGTGCAAAGCCTGCATAGCACAGCCTAACACACCACCACTCCACCTCTTCCCTGACCACATGGAGTGCAAGTCAGGGCATGGAGCGGGCATGGCTAGAACAAGCAGCACTCTAACTAGGTTTAATTGGAATACAGTCCCATATGGGCCATTCCTAGGTGCCACTAGCAAGCAGAGGTCCCAGGATGCTTTAACCTACACCATGGTCCAGGCATAACTGGCTCCAAGCTAAAAGCGAGGAGAAAGGAAAATAACCTGAGTGTTTGCTGACCACCAGCTCTTGAGCTATCCAGGAGAAATCGTGGTGAATGTTTGGAATCATCACTGTGGATTATCAGAGTAATCTCTGCTGTGATGCTTCACTTTCATAATACTGGCCCACTGTTTCCTTACATCCCTCCTGTTTGGTATATTTACCTGCTGACTCTTCTCTTCTATGAGATTGGGGTTGAGATCTTCTTTATTTTAATGTTTTTGTTTGCTGCTTAGTAAAATAGGGCCTATTCCCTGAATGAGGCTGCTGGCACGGCAATAGTACAAATGCATAAAATAATAATGTATATTTCGAGTAAGCTCAAGCAGCTCGTTTTCTCCCAAGCAGCTGGCAAAAAAGAGCTCACTCAACTCACAGAGAAGAGCAGGCCTTCTGAAGGAATGCTCCAGCACAAAGCAGAGAGAGGAGTTAGGGTGGGATTTACAGACTAGCTGTCCTTGAAAACCAACGATTCATCCCTCATCAAGGTTATTAAGCAATGAACGAATTATTCAAGTCTCAGACAATATGAAGCAAAATTACAATGTCATAAAACTACTAATTACCAGCCTCGCAACTTACACTATTAGGCAAGAATAATTATTATCCACAATGAAAGCATGGACCTTCCAGGGAGACAGCATCTTAAATCACAGCAAACTTTAATTTAAATTGAAAGTCCAGAAAAGACCATAGCGGCTAAGCGCTCTGCTATCTGGCCAGGTGGCGTAATTATACTGTATTAAAAGACAGCCTCAATCACTAAACTAAATATTTGCAGCTTAACTTACCACTATTCCATCTTTTCCTTGTCAGATTATGTAACTGATATTTGCACCAGAGGGTATGTCTACACTACAGCACTAATTCGAACTAAGCTAATTCGAACTAGTGCATCTCGACCTAAAAACTAGTTCGAATTAGCATTTTGCTAATTCGAACTAGAATGTCTACATTGAGTGGACCCTGAACCGAGGTTAAGGATGGCCAGAAGCAGTGCCGGCAGGGCATCAGATTAGGATTTAGAGCGTGGAGCTGCTGTCTCAGGCTAGCTGAGGGCTGTGCTTAAAGGGACCCGACCCCCACCCCGGACAGACAGTTCTCAGGGGTTCCCCGCTTGCAAAGCAGTCCTGGCTTGGTGTGCCCTGAGTGTCCACACTTGGCACATCACAGCACTCGGCCATCAGCCCGGCTGCACTTGCCTCAGGCTGCCATCTGGGGGGGGGGACACTCGGAGGGCTGCAGGAGAGCTTCCACCCTAAGGAGCCCGCAGAGCCACCCCAGTCCTCCTCATCGGGGGCTCGTGCCCCATTCCTCCCTCACCTCCTTCCGCTTACCCCTCTCTAGCCCCCCTTCCTGATGTACAAAATAAAGGACACATGTGTTCAAAAATAGAAACTCTCTTTATTGAACAAAACTCGGGGAGACTGGGAAAAAGAGGTGGGAGAGGGGAAGAGAGAGGGTGGGAGAGGGGAGGGCAACTAAAATGATCAGGGGTTTCGAACAGGTCCCATTTGAAGAGAGGCTAAAGAGACTGGGACTTCTCAGCTTAGAAAAGAGGAGACCGAGGGGGCATATGATAGAGGTCTATAAAAGCATGAGTGGTGCATAAAGAAAAGTTCTTCATTAGTTCCCATAATAGAAGGACTAGAGGACACCAAATGAAATGAATAGGTAGCAGGCTTCAAACTAACAACAGAAAGTTCTTCTTCACAAAGCAAATAGTCAACCTGTGGAACTCCTTGCTGCAGGAGACTGTGAAGGCTAGAACTATAACAGAGTTTAAAGAGAAGTGAGATAAATTCATGGAGGTTGGGTCCATGGAGTGGTATTAGCCAACGGGTAGAAATGGTGTCCCTGGCCTCTGTTTGTGGAAGGCTGAAGATGGATGGCACGAGACAAATGGCTTGGTCATTGTCTTCGGTCCATCCCCTCCAGGGTACCTAGTGTTGGCCGCTGTTGGCAGACAGGCTACTGGGCTAGATGGACCTTTGGTCTGACCCAGGACGGCCGTTCTAAGATCAGGGCTCAGGGTCGAGGGTCTCACTGGACCACCTTGATTTTCATGCAAACCTACTCCTGGGTGGCCAAGCTGGCAACTATCCTGCCCTAGACGGCCACTTTCCTGTGCCTAGTGCGGAGGTCGTGGATGAGGTCCACGAGGTCCGCACTAGACCAGGCGGGCGCCCGCCTCTTGCGGACCTGGGCAGGCTCCCGGGAGCCGCCAGCCTGGTCCCGGGAAGAGGCGGAGGGTTGAGTGGCAGCAGGTGGGTGGCTCGAGCCGTGCCAGGTGCAGGGTCTGCTGGCTGGGTGCTGGCAGGCTTGCACCTGGCACGGGCACCGTAGCCAGACCGTGCCCCTTTAAGGGCTCCGGGGCCCGGAGGGGGGGCAGAAGAGTTTCCCTGGTGGTGCCCAGAGTGGCCACCAGGGAAACCTGGGGAGGGCTAGCCTCCCACTAGTTCGAATTAAGGGTCTACACAGCCCTTAATTCGAACTACTTAATTCGAACTAGGCGTTAGTCCTCGTGGAATGAGGTTTACCTAGTTCGAATTAAGTTCCAACTAGCGGTTCGCGTGTGTAGCGCCTATGAAAGTTAATTCGAACTAACGGCTGTTAGTTCGAATTATCTTTGTAGTGTAGACATACCCAGAGGTAAAAAGAAAAACAAAAAATGTGACAGTGTTGATAACTTTGCCATTGCCATCTCTTAAAGCTTTCCACAGGTTGTAAGGCAGAGAAGGTCTCAAAGCGGTATATGTAACCACCCCAGTCTGTAGTCTGGTGGCCTGTGTGAAGTGGTCCCTGTACCTACAGGCTGTAGCTGGGAGTGGAGCAATTGATTTCAGGATTTCACCTAAAGTGTGTAAATGTTTCACCCCACACAATTATGGAGCTGAGTCTTTTTCTCCTGGATTTTTCTTCTCTTTCTGATGTTTCCAAAGAAACTTTTCCATGGCCGGCTAGCTTTAGAGAGAACATGGTGTCTGCAGGACAGAACAATTTCCTAGATCCTTGTTGAAACAATGATAATTTGGATCATTGCTGGTCCTTGACTTGTGTCTTGGGAGCCCATACAAGGGTGGAGCAGAGGCAAAGGCTTTGCAAATGTCCTAAACTAGGAGGTCATCGACAACAAGAGTCTTTTCTTTGCTCCACATCTAACATCAAGCAACATGAAGTAGCTTAATTTAATGTCACTCATTGAGGGTCATCCTTAGGATTTATGGGGTCCTACGCAGTACCATTAAATGGGTGCCCTTATAGCCGGCGGCTGCAGGGGGGAAGGGATGATGTTTTAGAGATGTGGTTTTATAATCATCAGCAACACACTAATGAAATATTTTTAAAACAAATTTTAAACCAAAGTTCTGTTGACTAACACAGTAAATTTAGAAACTGACAGGATATCCCCGGGGTTAGCAAATGCCAGTTAAATGGCTTCATTACCACTTGAATGGCTCTTTCACAGGTTCTGTTGATAGGTCTGGCTGGCTTTTTAACTTTTAAGTTAACAAGAGCCTCTCTGGAGGAAGCAGAGCCACAGAGCAGGGAGAGGAAGAGGTAAGTGGGTGGACATTAAGACCCAGTGTTGCTCCAAATTTGTGAGTGCCCTACCCAGCTGCATAGTCTGAATATAGGTAAGGATGGCCCTGCACTCATTCATATGTAGACAATCTAGGTAAACTACTCCTCATCCACAGCTCAGAGCCTAACTTCAGAGGGGCTAGAAATGCAAAGCGGTTTAATCAAAAGGCAACTGGGGCTGGTTGGCTGCTGTGGTGATATGCGAATGTCCCACAGAAATAATTTTAGTTTCAAAGACTTGACAGCCAGGACTTGTGTGTTTAAATTGTACGACAGAAACAAAAATGAGAATCCATTTGTCTAGAGAGTCTTCCTCTCTGATGTCACATCATTTTTATCTGTTCCACCTCCGAAGTGACTCAAATCAGCGTGGTGACATTTGTCACGATGAAGGCAGTTATTAATAGGCTGCATATTTATGAGGCTCCTTTACAATGCAAATTGTACTTCTCACTGAGCTGACTTCCTACCAGCTTTTGGACCACTTTATCTGCATATTCCTGACATCTCACCCCTGCATGGCATGAATTTCCTTAGAGGAAGGAAGAAAAAACACCCCAGCCTCACCTGGTCCTCTCCAGAGCTCAAAGTCTGAGGCAGAGAAAAAAATTATTACTTGAAATACAGGAGCAGAGTTGCAGAGCACACTCTGTTCTAGCAAGAATGCCAATTACATTATCCTTGTTTGGATACTTGTTTGAGTTATTATTAACACAGTGAACAGTAAGGGGCCCCACAGAATGGCTAATATAGTGGGCGCTCTTTTTCTTTCCATCCTCACTATGGGGGAAGTTTCTGATGCTCATGTCACAGATACACATCCTTTTGTTCATCTATTATTCATCTGTCCACCGGTCTAGTCATTGCTCTATTTGTTCTCTATTTAAACGCTGGGAATAGTAATAAGATTCAGTTCAGTTCTACCCAAGTAAGTCTTGGACTCTCCAGAATGGTTGCCTGGTGGGATGTCTATCGAGAGAATATTTCTAGTGCTCCTTTATGGGGGTGGGGGAGAGTCCAGAGCAAGCAGATCAACTGCACTATAAGTGAAGGGAACCAGGCTCATCCTGAACTCCAGTGGTAAGGAAGTCCATAGATGTGACTCCTTTACCAAGAATCCTTCACCTCCATTATCTTTGATAGTTCTATCCACTCACCATAGAGGGAGAGGCAGTCTTTGATGGTCTATGGTGGAAGTAGTGTTTTCTCCATAGCACACTTAGAAGCAGGTGATGTACCAGCTGCATGGACTTCATGGCCTACCCTGGGTAGTACCCAGTGCATAACTCTAGCCTTGAGGTGACAAAAGCATGGAACATCCGTTCCTCATCTAACATGACCTGGAGACAGAATTCTGCCATGAAAACCAGTGGACAGATGTTCTTCAGTTCCTCAAATGCTTTTCTTCTATTAACATCTTATCATGGTATCCTGAGCCACTCTGGTTATAATCTCCTCCAGAAACGCTGCCCTTCTGCACTAGATACAAAAAAGGCTGTTGGTTTGGGATCCATTGCCTTATTGATGGCATTGTGGACATCACATCAGCTCCACCTTGCAGTTTTACATAAACATGTTGAATAAGGGAGAAGGATGGATTGAGCTCAGAAAGACTCAAGATGCGAGAGTCCTTGGGACAGATGAGCGGCATCTTGAAAGAACTTTCTTGGGATTATGAGAGACGAATAAGCAAGGTCAGGTTAGTACAATTCTATCCACATCTGCAAGGTCTCAGAAATGGCAAATTACATAGTCTTCAGTATCAAGGTAACCCTCCACCCCCAAAAAATCAAGCAATGTTAGCATGAAAACTTGAGCTTTGCCCACCTCTGCAACCAGCACCACCTCTAGGCAATGTCCGAGCATGAACTCTGTTTGGAAGGGAGGTCTAAAATATTGACAAGCTCAAATGTTCCTGAAGGAGCATTTGGAGATTGGGCTTACTTTGGCGAGATTGTTAATGTCAAGTGATGGGTTTTGAGCATCATCTGAATTAATGAACATTTTAGAACAGGTTGTAGATTGATCTCGCTAAAGAAGGAATTGACAATGTTGGTGACAATTTGCAAAATTTAAGTAGGACTTAATCAGTTCCTTTATCTTGTGCTGGCCCACTTCATGGGACAGCATTTCATTCTACACCTTTCAGTAGTTATGAATGGCAAGAATTCACTTTGTAGGTTGTGACATGGACTTCCTTTATTCCAGTTCCTCTGCTTGTTCTATGTGCATATTTGCCTCTGGAATGTCTGATGTGGGTTCTTCACAATAGGAAGCAATTAAGCCTCAAAATGGGCAATCCATATTGTTTAAATGGCCCTATTCTGATAATTAAGACTTCAAAGAAGCTATGGCCAAGGAAACAAGATCTCTGTCTCCTTTACAGCAGCTTCATGGGATTATATGAACTACTTATATGGAGCCACTTACATACAAAATCAGTTTTGCACGCATCTCATGCCTTCAAGCTTCATTCATTTAAAAAGAGATCAAAGTCATCAGCAAACACCTGAAGGGGACTATGGTGAGGAGGGGAAGTCTGGAGATTAGACACCCGTAAAGGTTATTGCTTGAAGCCTGTATTGGGGATAGCAAGCAATCTTCATTTCAAGCAATGAAAAAAGAAAGAAAATGCGGGGGGGGGGGGGGGGGGACTCAAAAGAAAATGTGTAAATCTAAATCAATGCACAATACAAACAAAGACCTGAGTTTATTCTGTCTTTCAGATGAGATCAAGGTTCTGACCTTTTTTTGCACTAAAACGAATGAATGACATGAATACCTACACGTACAACACAGAGCACACTGTGAGCAGTTGTTGAAAATATTCTGTGCCCACATCTATGGATGGATTTTCAATAGTTCAGCATTAATATACAAAACTCTTCTAAAAATCAACCCATAAATATTGTAATGAGAGCTTCTGGGTGCAAAGCGCCTCCATTTAGGCACCCAACTAAGGGCCAGACTTTCAAAGCAAAGATCTTTTGAAAAACTTGTCCCATTTGTATGTGCTGAGCTCTGGAAACTATGCCTGAGGTCTTTTGTAAAATACATATACAGAGTCCAAGCAATGCATGTATTCACACACCTTGCATTATTTCTAAATAAATTTTGATATTCTTTAGGGGCAAGGGTGTTAGAGAAGTGTAACTTATTACTCATAACAACAACCACCACTTTGGGCTATTAAGCCAGAACACAGACTCAGGCCATCAGTCCTGATATTTTACTATTAAATAGAGACTTTTGTGGTGCCAAATGTATTAATATGTAGATGATATCAGTACTCTATGAGGTACTTACCCAAGTGCAGACAGCATTTAAACTGGGACCTGTTGTTTGTCCCAAATTCACGATGCAGATGTAGATGCATTATTATACTCCTATTCTGCTCCCCTTTTTGGTTCTTTGTTTACTGTTAAGCTAAATGATCTCATTAAAACTCCACAAAGGAAATTTATTTTTGGGCCAGCCAAAGGCCAGTAATCAGTGTCTGAAGACAGTCATCTGCCTTCCTAATGGACCACAGTTACTTGTGCACTGCATTAATTCAGCAAAGAAGCTCTCTGATTGTTATCACTGACAGAGAGGCATCTGTAACTTCAGCAGCCATTGAACTGAACTATCAGCTCCTCCCATGGAGAAAAGCTGAGTTTCCTCTTCCTGTGTCCCTGTCTTCAGTAAACTTCCTCCCTATAATAATTTATGGGGGCATATATCAATATATGGCACCCCAACAGCATAGGACCTATCTTAGTACCATACTGCTCTTCATAGCACCTGTGGGTTTCCCATGCATTTAAAAATAGGGGAAAAGCATTTTTCTCGGTCTCATGTTCCAGCTGGAAGAAGAAACACATGTCGATTAATGTGTGGGTTTCATTTGTTTGTTAATGCTTGCATTGCATGTTTGTGTGTGAGAGTGGGTGTGTTGTGGGGAAGCTTAGTCAAAGAAGAGAGTTCTACATTTAGTTCTCAATGTGGCAAGGCCCTGGGACATCTTCATCTCTGACCAGAAGGATTTCCATACTCTTGGTCCAGCTCATCTGAAGGTTCTGTCTCCTGCACTCACAAGTTTCTCTTGCTAGTCAACAGTTCCTGGCTGGTCAGTATCTTAATCCTGTTTGCGTGTGTCTGTAGGGGGTGGGGGAGATGATGGAACGTTTACACATCAGAGCAGAGATTTAGAACTGGAGATCCAGTGCAGAAAAAGAACCCCTGTGTGATAGATTGATGGTGACGTGTGTTGCTAAGCAGAGGGGCTGCTGTAATTGAGACCTGTTGGAGGTTTTCCGGAGAGTGTGGTTTTACACCCACATATTATGAGCAGAAATAATTGAGACTGGTGGGTACTGCGTGGGTTTCAGTGGTCAAATAAAGTCTAAATGTACATGCATAAGTATGTCATTTGTACACGATCCCAGTGACTGCTTATGAAAAGTAACCATGCAATCAGTCATGCATGTTTTTATGCAAACCTTTCCTTCTGGTTGTCTGAAAATTGGCTCCTTGTTGTTACACCAATTTCCAGTTTGGAGAAGGTATCCTCCCTGTCCAGGTTTCTTAGCCTGGTGTTAGACAAAACTCCAGGCACATCCAAAGATCGGGTTGAATTTCAAGTATGCTAAAAGAGCCACTTCAGTGTGCAGAAAATTGATTGAGTTAAAACACCTAATCATATCTGCAGAGAAATGTCATGACCCCTTTAAGTGGTAAGCCATTGGCAATTCCATTACATTGTGCCAGGTTAAACCAAGTTGTAATTGTTAGAAGTCTATACCATTTAACTCATATCCTTCATTTACATATTAGACACCCCCCCCCCGCCCTTAGGCATCCACAATCTGCTGTGCTATTTTGTGGTCTCGTAGATGAAACATTAGGACACAAATGGCTTTTTACAAATCTCTCAGTCAAATTTTCTTCATATTAGAAAACAAACATTTTTACCATTTTTGAAATATACAATGCTAGGACCCTGTTCAGGGGGGGTTTACTCAGGTCATCATGACATTTTAATTTACACCAGTAATCCCCTTCATGGCCAGGCCTCTAACTAGCTGCCAAAAGATTGTTTTCTGTTTAGTGGTGAAGTGCAGGGTTCAAATGGGATTGTTTTAAATATAATCATAAGGTCCAGGGGAACATCATTGAATTTTCTCAGCTGCTTTCCCTTGGCGTCAGATCATGACTTGCAGGCGTTGGAAATCACAGGGACAGATTTTGGAGGAAAACCCTACTGCTGCATGCCCCCAAGTTTCAGACTTTACCTGTAAATTTGTTGCTCAGGACACCAACTGAAATATAGGGTGTGTCTAAACTACATGGCTCCATCAATGGAGCCATGTAAATTAGGCTGATTGGCAAAGGGAAATGAAGCCGCGATTTAAATAATCGCGGCTTCATTTAAATTTAAATGGCTGCCTTGCTGAGCCGACAAACAGCTTATCAGCTGTTTGTCGGCTCAGCGCGCTAGTCTGGACGCTCCCACGCCGACCTGAAAGCCCTTTATTGACCTCTCCATTATGCCTCATAGGATGAGGTTTACCGGGGAGGTCGATAAAGGGCTTTCATGTCGGCAGGGAAGCATCCAGACTGTCCCGATCTGCCGACAAACAGCTGATCGGCAGAGCGGGGCAGCCATTTAAATTTAAATGAAGCCACGATTATTTAAATGCATCCATCGATGGAGCCATACAGACACCTCATGGGGTTTAAGACAGCCACAACTAACTGCTATTTTAATGCTTTTAATGCTGGTGGGAACTCTTTGTAAATTAATTCCACAGAATTCCTCTGATTTTTTTTAAAGTAAATCAATCCCCTGTTAGGCAAGGTTCCTTGGAGCTCTGTTTGTGAGCATCAAAACCTTGGAATCAGCTGTGTAAGGTCGTCCCATACTATTGTGAATAAATTTGTTGAAGTAAATAGGTGGCTACACGTTATGGGATTCGGTGCATTTCTAGTATGTGCTTCTGTGTTTGACTTTAAATGGGCTTAATTCCGATAGAAGTCAATAGGACTTAAGTATGTGCTTTGCTGAAGTGGAATGGATTTAGCATGTGCTTAAAAGTTAAGCATATGTGTAGGGGCTCAATTAAACCAAGATCTACATAACTAAGAGAACTATATGCCTTCCCAATTCCAAGAACCAAAAGGGCCAAGCTAATCCTCATAGCGCCAACATGGCTCAGGCTAACCAAGTTCCCTTATCTGGCTCACATAGTGCTATGCAAACTGTTCACTCTACCCCGCCTGCAAAATCTCCTCTTATTGGACAATGGTTGAATACTTCATCCAAATCTGGGCAGACTCCACTTGAACATATGGTTCCTTCATGACTCCATCTTTAGGCATTAACCTGTTCTGACCAAGTAAAACAGGTGCTGATTAATAGCAGGAAACATTCCACACACTCTACTCACCTCCATAAATGGAGAAGATTTTTCCTCTGGTACCACACAAAATAAATATTTGCACAACAGACCCCACTCCCAATGGATGACTTACTATCTCTAAAAAACTCAGGACTGGCTGCAAAGTCGATTAAAGTTTGTCCTGCAGCCATAATGGCCTTCCACGAAAAGGTGGATGGGACATCAGTATTCGCCCATCCCATTAGTAAGAGCTTTGAGACGGGGTTACAGAACATGTACCCACATATCCGTGAACCCACATTGGCATGGGACTTAAATTTAGTGCTCGAAGGTCTAAACAGAAAACCATTTGAATCCTTGGCATCATATTCTTTACTTATCCATGTGAGTGGTATTCTTGGTAGCCATCACACTGGCATGAAGATGGAGTGAAATGGGGCACTACTGGTTCACCTCCCATACACAGTATTCTACAAGGACCAAGTGACTTTTAGGACAGACCCTAAATTTGTGCCCAATCATCCTCATTCCACCCAAATCAGCTGATTCACATACCTACATTCCATCCAAAGCCATATAACAACCCACTGGAGGTCATGTTACATACATTAGATGTCCGTCGCACCTTGGCCTTTTAGCTGTACAGAGTAAAGGCCTTTTTTAAATCTCTTCATACTATTTATATAAATAACAGACAGATAAAAAGCTGTGGCTATTCCCACACAAAAACTATATTCATGGCTATCAAACTGCATCCAATTGTGCTATTCCCTATGTCACACACAAGCCTCAATGGGCATCAGAGCACACTCCATTAGAGCTGTAGCAACTTCCATAGCATTCCTGCACAATGTGATCATCCTAGACACATGCAGAGCCGCCATATGGGTATCTCAGCCCCATCCACTAGCTGTTATGCCATCACGCTTAGCTCAAGCACTGGCACATAGGTTGGATTTTTTAACCTATAGGCAGTAAAGCAAGCAATGAAGACTCTGGTCTCTGCTCTTTGGGCTGCGACTTATGGGGTTCAGCCATGATTCCAACAGAAGAAGTTAGAGGTGTCAGGCTCAGTTTATGAGCAGAACATAGGGAGCGATGAAAATATTGCCTGGCTTTGGTCACAGAAAAACACAAACAAGCAATGCACATTAGAAGCAAACCACCAAGTGACAGGAATCCACCATAGAATATGTGCACATAGAAGTCATAGGGTGACACTGCAGCTTGTGCAAATACACCTGAGCCACCTTTCTTCTAGCAAGCATGGATACCGGAGCAGGCAAGCCATGGCAGGACAGGCCTTCAACTGTAATCCTAGGTAAGTACTTAGGGTATGTCTACACATCAAAGTTAATTCAAAATAACAGCCGTTATTTCGAATTAACTTTAATAGCGTCTACACAGACAAACTGTTATTTTGAAATAAAATCGAAATAGCGGATCGCTTATTTTGAATTTGGTAAACCTCATTCAATGAGGAATAACGCCAAATTCAAAATAGCTAAATCAAAATAAGTGCTGTGTAGAAGCTTATTTCGAAATAGGGGGCCTCCAGCCCTTCCCAGGGTGCCCTGGTGGCCACTCTGGGCACAACCAAGGAAACTCTTCTGCTCCCCCCCCCCTCAGCCCCGGAGCCCTTAAAGGGGTAGAGTCTGTTTGGCCACAGGGCCTGTGCCAGCTCCAGGTCTGCCAGTCCAAAGCCTGCAGGAGCTGCTCCATACCCAGTTGCCAGCATGAGTGAGCCAGCCAGCCCTCCACCGCTCCCCAGGAGCAGTCTGGCGCCTGCCAGGGGCAGGAAAAGGCTATTTTGAAATGCGTTTTATGTGTAGATGCATTATTTCAAAATAAATTATTTCGAATTAACTATTTCGAAATAAGATATTTTGAAATAATGCTGTAGTGTAGACATACCCATAGACAGCAAGCCCACACTGAGCCCTGTGCTACATTGGCTATCCGGATATTGGTTAGCTCACATATGTCAACAGGAACTGCTAACACACCCATGATTGCAGTGTAGATGTGCCCATAGAAACACCATCAGAGGTGGGTCAAGCATGTGTAAACATATGTGGTATGTTTTGTTTATTAAACAGCAAATGCAATAGTCTCTTTAGCTGTTGACTCTACTGGTCTTGCTTTTTCCCCTCTGGATAGGAATGTATTTCTATCGCACACTCACACAACACATAGTTCATCCTTTGCTCCGGCAGGAATATGTAGCTTTGAACTGATACAAAAGCCAGCAAAAGGAAACCCGCTAGAGCCTGACTTTTGAAGGCAAAGATCCAGCAACGGAAAAATAAATGAGCAATGGATGTGTATTCTAATGGACGCTGAAAAGGCTAATATGTTTTAAACCCTAATTTATTACCACTGAAACTGGCAATGGGATTCAGATGCAGGAAAATGTTATTGGGTCTAAAGCTCCCGAGTCAGTGCATTTTCATGCTGACACATCCATTCTGTTGGTTGAAGGCCCAGGTTATATATAAATCACTTCAAATGGACAGTGTGCATCAGCCAGAGCAGATGGGCTGTTCAGCTACTTAGAAAACTGGAGCCTGGAACCAGATTAATACCAATGTTAATATTAGTTTTAGCACTGGTCTGATCTTTTCGTTTTCCTGATTATTTTTATATAAATTGGTTTGGAAGGTAATGAACTCCAATCAGCTCTTGGCAGACAGGAAAGGAGTCCTGTCAGGGAAGTTCTGTGCACGGGACTGTGCTCCAAACAGAATTACGCTAACTAAAGAGAATCACATTAATAGCTGATGTCACAAGGAAGCTAACTGCAGCGAAATGTCTAATGCGATCCAGTGGCTGGAGGTTGAAGCTAGCCAAATGCAGACTGGAAAGAAGGTTCACATTTTTAACACTGAGGATAATGCGGCCATTGGAGCAATCCCCGAACATTATCACTAGCAATTTAAAAAAACCCTGGATTTTTTAAAAAAATGACATGCCCTAATTCAAACAGAAATTAATTCAAGAATGCTCAAGAATGTGCTCTGAGTTATGCATGGTGTCTGACCAGATGACCACAGTGGTCCATTCTAACCAGTTGGGCCAACAGCTGCCATGGGCCCCGTGGCAAGGTGTGGAAGGGCCTGGCTCTGAGACCCTGGAAGAGGCAGGGCCTCAGGTGGAAGGGGCGGGGTCAAGGGTAGTCAGAGCTGCACAGAGTGGTGGAGTGGAGCTCCAGTGCTCTGCCAGCAAGTCAGAGGCTGGGACTCTGGTTGTTGCCACTGTGGCAGTAGCAGTGACTGTGTCTGGGAGCTCCAGGTCCCTTTGGATCTCTACAATTTGTCCCCTGATTCTAACCTTATGACTCTGTGGTCTTCTGTGAGCTGACAACCATGAGGAAGGGACTATCTGAACAGATACTATTCCTTAGTAGTAGTAGTAATTGCATTGACTTAGTGCCTAGTGAAGAGACACTAATTTTGGGCGGTTGTTGTGCTAGACACAATACAAAAATAGAGTAAGGGTATGTCTACACTACAGCTCTATTTCAAATTAACTTAATTCGAAATAGTTAATTCGAATTAAGCTAATTTGAAATAGCACATCTACACACAAAAACTATTCAAAATAGCATTTTGCTATTTTGAAATAGCACATCCACAGTGAGTGAACCCTGAACGGAAGTTAAGGCTGGCCGGAACCAGTGCTGGCAGGGCATCAGGTTAGGACTTTGTGTGTGGGGCTGCTGCCTGAGGCTAACTGAGCTCTGTGCTTACAGGGACCCTACCCCCACCCCAAACAGACAGTTCTCAGGGTTTCCCGCTTGCTTGTCTACCTCGATGGGGGACAGCAAAGCAGTCCTGTCTTGGAGTGCCCTGAGTGTCCGCGCTTGGGACACCACAGCACTCGGCCACATGGAGCCAGAGCTGCCCCTGGGCACACCGGTGTGTCTTGTGAGGTTGTTGCCATCAGCCCAGCTGCACTTGCTTCAGGCTGCCATCCGGGGGGGTCCTTCGGGGAGCTGTCAGTATAAGGAGGCCCTGCGGGAGAGTGCCCACCTCGAGGAGCCCTCAGAGCCACCCTGGTCCTCCCCACCGGGGGCTCGTGCCCCATTCCTCCCTCATGTCCTTCCACTTACCCGTCCTTAGCCCCCCTTCCTGATGTCAAACAAAAGACACGTATGTTCAAAAATAGAAACTGGGTTTATTGAACAAAACTGGGGGGGGGGGAATGAACCTCTGGGGAGACTGGGAAAAGGAGGTGGAAGAGAGGAAGAGAGAGGGTGGGACAGGGGAGGGGGAAACCTGGGAGGAGGAAGCTGGAAGGGGGAAGCAAGGGGAAGAAGAAGGAGGGGCTCAGAGTTGGGGGTCTCACCGGACCAACTTGATTTTCATGCAAACCTGCTCCTGGGTTCGCATGTGGCCTTTGGTGGCCAAGATGGCAGCTATCCTGCCATAGACGGCCACATTCTTCTGTCTAGTGCAGAGATCATGGACACTGGGGACATCCCCCCCAAACCTGAATAAGGTCCATGATCTCCACCTTGGATCAGGAAGGCGCCCGCCTTCTTCAGCCCCTGTTAGGCTCCTAGAAGCTGGCAGACTGGTCCTGGGGAGTGGTGGAGGGCTGGCTGCCAGTGGCTTGTTTGCTCATGTTTTGGGGCCACTGAGTCTGGGGCCCCGGTGACCACTGCTGGCCCTGGGCTGGCAGGCTTGGAGCTGGCACAGGCACTGTGGCCAGGGTCTACCCCTTTAATGGCTCTGGCACTGAGGGAGAGGAGAATAAGTTTTCCTGGTCAGGCCCAGAGTGGCCACCATGGCTCCCTGGGAAGGGCTGGAGGCCCCCTATTTTGAATCAAGTGTCTACACAGCACTTAATTGGAAATAGCTATTTTGAATTTGGCGTTACTCCTCGTAAAATGAGGTTTACCAAATTCAAATTAAGCACTCTGCTATTTCGAATTAAATTCGAAATAGTGGTTTGCATGTGTAGACATTATTGAAGTTCATTTGAAATAAGGGCTGTTATTTTGAATTAACTTTGCAATGTAGACATACCCTAAGAGAAAGTCCGTTCTGCAGAGAATGTATGATCTACATCAGGGGTGGGCAATATTTTTTGAGGGGGGGGGAGCACTCGAAGAATATGACAAGTGGCCAAGGGGTGTACTCTTCCATTATATTAATGGAGGAGTTTTGGGGGTCTGGGATGGTGGTTGGGTGCAGAGGGAGCTTGAGGTAAAGGATTGAGGTGTGAGATCTGGGAGTTTGAATGAAGGGGGAGATTGTGACCTAGGCAGTGGACTGGGATGCAGGAGGGGGTGCAGGGTCTGGGAAAGGAATGTGATCTGAAGTAGGAGAAGGGAGTGCAAGATCTGGGAGGCAGTTGTAATCTGGGCCAGGAGGGGGTGCAGGGATTTGGGCTGTGGCCAGGGATAGTGGATTGGGGTGCAAAGTCTAGGAGGGGGATGTGACCTGAGGAAGGGTGAAAGAGGGGATTCGGTGTCTGGGAAAGTGGATGGGGGCTGAAGCAGGGATGCAGATGGTTTCAGTTACATGGGGTAGGGGTGCAGTAGGAGGGCAGAATGTTGAGGGTGGAAGGGGATGGCTCTGACTAGGAGATCTTACTTGGGCAGCTCCCAGCCAGCAGCCCAGAAGTTTCCTTAGCCAGGGTCCCTGACTTCCACACCTGTGCACATGCTCAGGGCAGCTGCAGGGGCCATGTTTGCTGCTGTGAACATGGTAAGCCTGGAGGATGAAGGGGGGAATGGCACTTCACATACTGCCTGTCTTGCAAATAGGCAGCTACTATTGTCCAGAAACCAGCCAATGGGAGCTACTGGAGGTGGAGGAAGCATGAGAAGCCTCTCGCTCCCGCCCCCCCCCCCCGGGCTCTCAGCATTCAGAGACACACACGGCCCTGCAGCCAGCTTTACTGAGTGCCGAGCTGGGGGCAGGGCAGCTAGGGAGCCAACTGGGGCTCTTGTTGGCCAGATCTAGTGGTTTGGCAGGGCAGATCTGGCCTGTGGACCGTATTTTGCCCAGCCTTGATCTACAAAGACAAGACAAACAAAGGGTCAGGGGAAAGAGTCTAACATAAAAACAGATTGATTTGTTGCTGGCTTGTATCCTTGGGTGTGTCTAGACTACATGGCTCCGTCGACGGAGTCATGTAAAGTAGTTTACTCGACATAGTCAATGAAGCAGGGATTTAAATAATCCCCGCTTCATTAAACTAAAAATGGCCACCACACTGTGCAGACAATCAGCTGATCCGGCACAGCACGGCAGTCTAGACGCGGTGCGGTCAACGAGGGAAGCCTTTGTCGACCTCTCCGGCATGGACACCAGCAGCGACTGGTGGGACCACATCATCCTGGAGCGCTGGGGAGACCAACAATGGACCCAGAACTTCAGAGTGAAGACGGACATCTTCCTCGAGCTCTGTGAGTGGCTCACCCCTGCTCTGCAGTGACGGGACATGCACATGAAGCCCGCCATTCCCCTCCAGAAGTGTGTGGCCATCGCCCTCTGGAAGCTCTCCATGCCGGATAGCTATCGATCCATGGGGAATCAGTTTGGCATAGGGAGATCCACCATTGAAGCAGTGCTCTTGCAGGTATGGCAGTCTCAGCCACTGTGCCTGGAGGCAAGAGGGTGGGAGAGGGGAGGAGTAAACCTGGGAGGACGTAGCTAGAAGTGGGAGGCAAGGGGAGAAAGGGGGAGGAAAAGCTCAGGGTTGGGGGTCTTGCTGGTCCACCTGTCTCCACTGTGGGTGCGGAGGCCACGGTGTCCTGGGGGGGGAGGAAGAGGTGGAAGGGGGAGCAGGAGTGGGAGGAGGAGCGATAGCTTGGGCGGCAGCAAGGGCTGGAGTGGCAGGAGGCACCAATCTCTGCACCAGGGTCTGCAAGTGGTCGCAGATAACAGTTCCTGCCAGCTCTCCCGCTGCAGCTGCAGGTCTTTGTGCAACCAGTGCCCCAGGATGCGGACCTGCCTTCGCAGGATCCCCAGGTGCTGCTGCTGGTACTTCTCCAGGTTCCGGGTCACCCTGTTGGCCCGGGTGCGGGAGGGTGGTGCGCCCTGCATTCACAGTGCTGCGGCTGTGGAGAAACAAGAGAAGTGGTCAGTTATCCCTGGGGAGACAGTGGGTGAAGCCCAGCCCCCCTCTGCAAGGCGAGAGAAGCCGTGAGATAAGTTGGGCCAGCACAACTGGCAACGACCTCACTTCTCTGCACACCTTAGGCCATAAAAGTGCCATTATCAAAGTCAATGCCCAAGTTCCAGTTGACTTACGTGGCTCAGACGCTGGCCCAGTCATACTATATATTTACATTGGGGAGCAGGATCATGGTTGCAAAACCAGCCTGGAAGCAGGTAGTAGCTGTTTGGTACACTATGGGAAAAGTATCTGAGTCTAGTTCCTAAAAAGCTTAACAAAACCACATTCAAACTGACATCCTTGTTGACAGGCTAGGAACATGATGGGCATGGGAACCAGATTAACCCCACTTCCATTTTTCAACATTATTCCTGCAGAACACGTGGACGGCACATAAGGCCTGTGTTGCAGATCACAAATATTTCCATTGCTGTCATCCCAGTTCTTTAGACACAGGATGAGCAATGATAATAACAGAATACCCTTTAAGAGACAACTTCCATCCCAAAGAGACAATAACTGAAACATGCACCCTCATAATTACTCATTATAGTAAAACACAGCCAAGTGCTTAGTTCATCTCTAAGCATTGCCTTCTTCAATGTCATTTACATTCATAATAAGATTTTCCTGCTGGAAAAACCCTAACGCAGTTAGTTGCATTCAGTGGCTAACTGGGATCAAGCATGGGCTGTTGTCTCCTAGATATACTATTTTCCCATAGCTATTTAACATCAATGAAGTGAAGCAGCAGACCAGATGCTTAATTATCCTAAATGGGTTTTGCTAAATGGTTATCAACTTTCCTCCTCTCCTCTTTCTGTCATTATGCCCCTTTAAATGTTGGTGTATGGATAGATGGATTGTTATTTTGCAAGTGGGATTCATAGGAAGGGCTTTTTAAAGTTAATTTTCCCCCTTCTTTTTGCATTTGTTTGCTGTTAGGATTTACTCACAAGAAGAGTTTTTTTTCCCGATAGGAACTTATATTTGGTACAAACAAATGTTACATGTGTTCATTCTCCTCTCCGTCTGCATGAAATGTGCATCTATCTGCCTCCATCAACACAGATCTGAGCATTCTCACATACTTATTTAAAAACAAAAATAAGTTACAATGTCTCACTCTTTTTTTTTTCCAAATAGGCTGGTGTAAATCACATATTTAGGTTGGGGGCCATGTTCACCCTAATTTTTTCCACCCATACGCTGAATACATTTTGTTATATGCGCAAAGGCATGTGCAGATGTGTACCACCAGCAGAAACACATGTTGCCAGCTGTGGGTGCTATGGGCATTCCACTAATCAGCTCGGTGGCATTTGAATCTCTCCTGGGTGGTCGCCCATATGCTCAACTTACAAGGAACACTGGAGGATGTGTGCATGTGTGTAAAGAAAGCAAAATTAAAGAAGCAAATTTTGCATTTAGTTTCACACTCCCTGAGGTTATTATTGTTAGTCCTTTTCATCTTTAGTTTAGGTTAAGCTGCTTTGAAAATTGTGTCTCTTGCAATCAGAACTTTCCGCTGACTATCACCAGTTCCATTGTTCAGACGGTATTCGCGATCTTTGGATGTCATGATCCTAGAGCAGGGGTAGGAAAAATCAGGCCCCAGGGCCGGATGTGGCGCCTATCTTGCCAGGATCCAGCCCTTGAGGCTCAGGGCTCCCCTACAGTACTGGGGAATCCATGCTGGTGCTCCAGCCCCCCCTTTCCCCGTGGGACTGGAGCATACAAAATCTGCTAGCCTCCCCCCACCCAAAGCTCTGCTGTCTGAGGAGAATGGGGGGAGTGTCTTTCTCCTCAGTTGGGGCCACATTAATGAGGGGTTTTTTTTCTCACTTGTATGCGGCCCCTGACTGATTTTTCTGTGGTCAGTAGCCCCCAACCCAAAAAAAGTCCGCCACCCCTGTCCTAGAGGGAGAGACAATCTGTCAAAGAAGGTAGAGTCCTCCAATCTCAGGATATGTCTGTACTACATGCCTCTGCCAACAGAGGCATGTAAATTAGACTACCCGACATAGTCAATGAAGCCAGGATTTAAATATCCCTGGCTTCATTCAAATAAAAATGGCCACCACACTGTGGCGGCTCAGCTGATGGTTGGCACAGCGAGTGAGTCAAGATGCGGATCGGTTGACAAAGGAAGCCTTTGTCGACCGCTCCCTTATGCCTTGTGAAACGAGGTTTACAGGAGTAGTCAACAAAGGCTTCCCTTGTTGACCAATCCACGTCTTGACTCACTCGCTGTGCTGATGATCAGCTGAGCCACCACAGCGTGGCGGCCATTTTTATTTTAATGAAGTCAGGGATATTTAAATCCCGGCTTCATTGACTATGTCAGGTAGTCTAATTTACATGCCTCTGGTGACAGAGGCATGTAATATAGACATACACTCATAGAAAACTTTGATACGAGGACAGTCACCTTGCACTGGTCTTTGTGCTCCATAGGGAGTCGGTAAAGAGAGAGGAGCATCAGGATGATGTGTTCATAATGATCTGTGTTGGCAGCTGGTGGGCTATTGCATTCTGTGCCAGTTGGTATTTTCCCAAGGTGAGTGCCTTTGTTCCTGCCAGAAGCAAAAAATCTGTGTGAATACCAGGCTATGTTTGACAAATTTAACTCTTGCAAGTCAGGATCTCCAGAGTGAAATCTAAAAGGTCAACCATAAATCAGACTCCTTGTGCTATATGTTTAGTGCCAATATAAGTTATTTATCTAACTGCAATGTAAGCTAATCATTAGCAATTAATCTAATCTACGGGCTACATCATCTGCTGGTACTAAATGGTGTCGCTCCACTGAAGTCAATGGAATTTTGCCAATTCACACCAGCAAAGATTGGACCATTTGTTTCTGTATTTGCCTGCCTTCTGCCTTCCAGGTACTTACCCACATCTGTCTGCTGAGGTTTAGTGCCTGAGCATGTGAGTTTGTGTACCACAAATTTGGAGCACAGGGCATTCAGCATCTTGCAGGACCAGACCATTTAGGAAGTATGTGTATCTGACCAAAAACATATGGTGTCTATAGCAGAGAGACTCAGCAGAAAAGGACTAAGCACGAAGGTGAAGAATACGCATGAGATTGTCTGTCTTCAGTGTACTGCAGAGAGGAGAGGAGTCACTTTTCCCAGCACTATATCCTACTAAATTAGCCAGAAATGAGTATTCAGGAGTCTCTAGGGGAGGAAGCCAAAAGCCGTTTCTTTTCCCTTTACATCATGCATTCATCAATGGAGTTTTGATCTTATGGCTCTCAACTAAACTGGCTTATAGAAAATGTCAGTGCAGCTCTGCAAATATATCTGCTTTCCAAGGGCCATATCCTGCAATCCTTATTACGGACGCTTGTAAATATATAGAATGTCAAACTAAGTAGGTTGACCCCATTCTCTATAGTCACTCAGTTCTATCTGGGTCATTTGGAAACTCAATTTTCCCATCTCTTCTCTGTAAAAGCAAGATGAATTTTAATGGGAAGGAAGGCCATTTTATTTATATATGCCCTAACTCTTCAGTCTTTCCTTTTTATTTGTCACATCCAGGCCAAACATGTTACGTAATTTGTTATCACATACCCTTTAGATTTGGAAGCAAATTTCAAGGTGTTTTTTGTTTGTTTGTTTTGGGGCTGGGAAGGGACAGAGGTTGACCTGTGAAATGATAAAAAAAAGTTTTAAAATGCTTGTCTATTATTCTTTCTTCTGGAGAATGACTCTTTCTCCAGTCACTGGGGAGTGTTCTAGAGAGATCTTTGAATTCATTTGTTCTGGCTTTACAAGCAATATTTTACTGGACCCCTCATTTGTTCTTGTTACATTTCTCCCAATGTACTGCTCCTGTGTGTCAAGTATGTTGAATGAAAAGAAAGTGAAGCCAGATTCCCACTTTGAGACTATAAAATAAATGTCACCATCCTGGGAATAAAATAGATCTTTAGTCATCACAAAATAAACAAAATGGCCTTTTATATTTGCTTTGTTTTCATTCTCCCCTCTATCTGCATGAAATGTGCATTTATCTTCCCTCATCAACATAGATCTGAGATCCCCACATATGTATTTAAAACAAAAATAAGTTATAATGCCTCACTCTGTTTTTCTTTCTCAATAGGTTGGTGTAAATCACATGTTTAGGTTGGGGGCCATATCCCCCTTAATTTTTTTCATCCATATGCAGAATACATTTTATTGTGTGCACCAATGCATGTGTGGGTGTATATCACCAGCAGAAACACATGTTGCTGGCTGTGGGTGCTCTGCTAATCAGCTGGGTGGCATTTGAATCTCTCCTATGTGGCAGCCCAAATGTTTGAGTGTTGTGCTTTGGAGTATATCAGGATGGCTAAAAGGTAGTCTTGACACACACTGTGCAAGCTTCTTTCATACCAGGGCCCCTCACTCCTGTCATGTAATGACCTCTGCTATTCTAGTTCTGAACTCTGTATAAATATGCCCAAACCTCTGAGCTCTGGCTTGCAGTACATCCTGAGTAGTTCTTCTAAATAGACTTCCAAATGCAGCAATTTTTTTGGTGTCCTTGTGATGTGGCCCGTTGGGGTACGTCTACACAGCATATTATTCCAACATAACATAGTCCCTGTCTACACTACAAGAAGTTATTTTGACATAATATCAACATATTGGCAAGCTGGAAAACTTCTTACTCTGACTCCTGTAATTTTTCAAGGAGTAAGGGAAGTCGGAGGAAGAGTGCTCTTTCTTGGACTTCCTGTTGTGTAGATAGCGTCAAAAGCCGAAATGAGCTATTTCGATTTAAGTTATGCAACTGACATAGCTCAAGTTACGAAGCTCATCCTTAGACCTGCTGTGTAGATGTGCCCTTGGAGATTTAATGGGACACCAAATTAAATGTATATATAATTATGTTTATTATGATAATTCCTAAGGAATAAAATAACTGAGGGTATGTCTACACTACAGCACTATTTCAAATGATCTTAATTCAAAATAGTTCATTTGAATTAAGCTAATTCAAATAACGCATCTACACACAAAATCTATTTCAAAATAGCGTTTTGCTATTTTGAAATAGCCCATCCACACTGAGTGGACCCTGAACTGAAGTTAAGGCTGACCGGAACCAGTGCTGACAGGGCATCAGGTTAGGACTTAGTGTGTGGGGCTGCTGCCTGAGGCTAACTGAGCTCTGTGCTTAAAGGGACCCAACCCCCACTCTGGACAGACAGTTCTCAGGGTTTCCCATTTGCTTGTCTACCTCGATGAGGGACAGCAAAGCAGTCCTGTCTTGGAGTGCCCTGAGTGACCGCACTCGGGACACCACTGCACTCGGCCACATGGAGCCAGAGCTACCCCTGGGCGAGCCGGTGAATCTCGTGGGGTCGTTCCCATCATCTGGGCGGCACTTGCTGCAGGCTGCCATCCGGGGGGTCCATTGGGGGGCTGTCAGTATAAGGAGACCCTGAGGGAGAGCGTCCACCCCGAGGAGCCCTCAGAGTCACCCTCATCCTCCCCACCGGGGGCTCGTGCCCCATTCCTCCCTCATGTCCTTCCACTTACCCGTCCTTAGCCCCCCTTCCTGATGTCAAACAAAAGACACGTATGTTCAAAAATAGAAACTGGGTTTATTGAACAAAACTGGGGGTGGGGGAATGAACCACTGGGGAGACTGGGAAAAGGAGGTGGGAGAGAGGAAGAGAGAGGGTGGGAGAGGGGAGGGGGATACCTGGGAGGAGGAAGCTGGAAGGGGGAAGCAAGGGGAAGAAGGCGGAGGGGAGGCTCAGGTCTCAGGGTTGGGGGCCTCGCTGGACCAACTTGATTTTCATGCAAACCCTGGGTTTGCATGTGGCCTTTGGTGGCCAAGATGGCAGCTATCCTGCCATAGACGGCCACATTCCTCCATCTAGTGCGAAGATCATGGACATTGGGGACATCCCCCCCAGACCTGAATAAGGTCCATGATCTCCACCTTGGATCAGGAAGGCGCTCGCCTTCTTCAGCCCCTGTCAAGCTCCTGGGAGCTGGCAGACTGGTCCTGGGGAGTGGTGGATGGCTGGCTGCCAGTGGCTTGCTTGCTCATATTTTGGGGCCACTGAGTCCAGTACCCCGGTGGCCACTGCTGGTTTTGGGCTGGCAGGCTTGGAGCTGGTACAGGCACTGTGGCCAGGGTCTACCCCTTTAATGGCTCTGGGGCTGAGAGAGAGGAGAATAAGTTTTCCTGGTTGTGCCCAGAGTGGCCACCAGGGCTCCCTGGGAAGGGCTGGGGGCCCCCTATTTTGAATCAAGTGTCTACACAGCACTTAATTCAAAATAGCTATTTTGAATTTGGCGTTACTCCTCATAGAATGAGTTTTACCAAATTTGAATTAAGAGCTCCGCTATTTTGAATTAATTTTGAAATATCGGTTTGCATGTATGGACGCTATTAAAGTTAATTCAGACTAATGGCTGTTATTTCAAATTAGGTTTGCAGTGTGGACATACCCCAAGAGTGGTACCCCATTGTTCTGCAGACAAGTAGTATTTTTTCGCTTACGTAAAACCAGGCTTTGAATCTAGCTCCCCAGACATGAAATATGTGGATCAACTTATCTGAAGAAGTGAGTTTTGCCCATGAAAGCTCTACTTGTTTTTTAAAAGTTGTTTTTAAAGTTACAGACTAACATGGTTACCCGTCTGCCACTTTTAAACATTGTTGTATGTCTTGCTCGCCTAGACTTGAATGCCCTTTTGAGCCTCAATAACCTCGCTACTCCAGCAATACATTATTTAGTCAAACCAGTCCCATCTGCTCATGCTTTCCTTCTCCCACTCTGTGAGTTTTGAAAACTTCTCCAATTGTGGGAGAGTCACAGAGCAACTAAGAGGAAAACAAAACTCCGCCACTTGAGGAACTTTTCAAAATGTATGGAACTTCTGAAAAGTTACGGAGTGGCAAAGTTACTGCATTAGCCATTTCAGCTGGGACACCAAGGACTGAATGAGCCATCATGTGAGTCCACCTCCAGCAGATCAGAGCTGAGGCACACTGGTGAAGTGGTCTGAAGGAAAATCATGATGAATGTTCACTTTCCTGCAATATGCTCCTGTTGCCTAAGGCAGGGGAGGGCAATCAGTTTTGATGGGGAGGTCACTCCAAGATTTTGGAGAGTGATCAAGGGCTGCACTCTTCAATGCTATTAATGGAGGAAGTCAGGGTCTGGGATGGAGGCTGGGTGCAGAAGGGATCTTAGGGTAAGGGATTGCGGTGCAGGAGACGGTGTGGGATCTGGGAGGGAATTTGGGTGAAGGGGGCAGTTGTGACTTGGGGCACTGGACTAGGGTGCAGGGGTTTGGGTTGTGATCTAGGGCAGGAGGGGATTGTGACCTGGGGCAGGGGATTGGGATACAGGAGAGGTACAGGGGTTTGGGATGTGACCTGGGGCAGAGAATTGAGGTGCAGGGGGTTGGGTTGTGATGTAGGGCAGAGGACTGGGGTGTAGGATGGGGTGCAGGGGTTTGGTTTGTGACCTTGGGCAGGGGATTGAGGTGCAGGGTTTGGGAGGGATTATGGGTTCAGGAGGGGGACAGAGGGTTTGGCTTATGTGGAGTAGGGGGGGTAAGACTGGAGGGGCAGAGGGTTGTGGGGAGAGAAGGCCTGTAAGACTCTGACCAGGAGACTTACCTGGGTGACTCCCGGACAGCAGCCCAGCATGGTTCTCAGGCAGCTTCCGTGCCTGTCCTGCCCCTGCACAGGCTGCAGGGGCCATGTGTGATGGTGACTAAGAGCCTTAGGGGAAGGTTCTTTGTTCACTGCCTGTTCTTCAAACAGGCAGCTCCCATTGCCGAGAAATTGGACAATGGGATTGTGCTGGGGGTGGGAGCAGCCCGTGAAGCACCACTCCCACTTTTCCCAGGCTCACAGCTGAGAGAGTAATGGCTCCAGCAGCCGCTTTTCTGAGCAGTGCGGGAGTGGCGCGGGGCAAACAGGGAATCTGCCTGATGTCCCCGGCCGTGTCCCCAGGCTGGATCCGGTAGCTTGGTGGGCTGGATCCGGCCCTGGGCTGTACTTTGCCCAGCCCTGGCTAGGGGCTGCATGAGCCAGGTGCTTTGACCACTCTCATACCTTATCTTGGGGTGCATCTACAGAGCACCCTTACCTCAAAATAAGCTACGCAATTTGTGCTCCGCAAAGTGTGTAGCTTATTTTGATGTTATTTTGAAATTTGGCGCTGTCTATACAGTGCCAAATTTTTAAATAAGGCGATATTCCAAAACATCCCTTATCCCTCATGCAATGAAGTTTACAGGTTTACAGGGACATTGGAATAGTGAGCCCGTTATATTTCGATAGAATGGGCTTGCTCTTAAGCCACAGAATAGCATAGAATCATAGAATAATAGGACTGGAAGGGACCTCGAGAGGTCATTGAGTCCAGCCCCCCGCCCTCAAGGCAGGATCAAGCTCCGTCTACACCATCCCTGACAGATGTCTATCTAACCTGTTCTTAAATATCTCCAGAGAGGGAGATTCCACCACCTCCCTTGGCAATTTATTCCAATATTTGACCACCCTGACAGTTAGGAATTTTTTCCTAATGTCCAATCTAAACCTCCCCTGCTGCACTTTAAGCCCATTGCTCCTTGTCCTGTCCTCAGAAACCAAGAGGAACAAATTTTCGCCTTCCTCCTTGTGACACCCTTTTAGATATTTGAAAACCGCTATCATGTCCCCCCTTAATCTTCTTTTTTCCAAACTAAACAAGCCCAGTGAACAAGCCAAACTAAGCAAGCAATTTTGGGATACCTCTGGTATCCTGAAATAGCTCCGCTGTGTAGACATAGCCTAGGAAACCCGCCTGTTTGCAGGACATTTCATTGTGGGCTCATGGAATGATGGTAATTCTCTTGAATGCTGGACTGCTCTGTGACCAGACATCTCATTTTCCTCCTCAAAATTGTAATTCTAAGTCAGTTTCTAACCCAGATTTGGAAATGTGTTTCCTGCTGAACCTGCTATATACACATGCCCAGAGAAAGGCTCTTAAATAGGACTTAAATAACTCCCACTCGCAGGAGAGGAGCAAGCTCCCCAGCTTCCAGTCAGATAATAGAGCTGCTCCACCAGTGGAGTGGAAAAGCTTTCTGCAGGCACTTTACCACAATGGACTTTTCTTGTTAAATGTACAAAGCCTCTCCAAGCTGCCAAATGGTGTTTTCTTTTCCCTTCCTTCTTCAACAAAAGCATTTAATGAGTTTGATTCTGCTCCGAAAGTGCCTCCTTATCACTGAATAAAACGGCAGGGGAATGATTGAACTGCATGGGGAAAAGTCTGTTTTCTCTTAATTTTCATCAATATTTCTCTCCCTTCATCATCTTCTTACCTTGCAAGCCTGCAGGGCTAATTATCTGCGTGTAATGACCCCACCATGGGTCATCCACAGAATTTGAGCAGTAGCACCAAAGTACAGACTGCCACTGCCACTTTATACAAAGGCTGAAAGAGCTAAGGCAGGGGTTCTCAAACTTTGTGATACCACAACCCCTCTCTAAGTTGCTCACGACCCCCCTCTAAGTTGGGTTGGGACCCACAATTTGAGAAATGTGGGGCTAAGGTATATTTAGTGTGACTCAGCACAGAGGGCTGGACTTGATGGCTGTGTCTAGACTGGCAAGTTTTTCCGGAAAATCAGCTGCTTTTCCGGAAAAACTTGCCAGCTGTCTACACTGGCCACTTGAATTTCCGGAAAAGCACTGATGATCTCATGTAAAATCATCAGTGCTTTTCCGGAAAAACTATGCTGCGTCCGTTCGGGCAAAAGTCTTTTTCCGAAAGACTTTTGCTCAAAAGGGCCAGTGTAGACAGCGTAGTACTGTTTTCCACAAAAAAGCCCCGATCGCAAAAATGGCGATCGGGGCTTTTTTGCAGAAAACCGTGCCTAGATTGGCCATGGACGCTTTTCTGCAAAAAGTGCTTTTGCAGAAAAGCATCCTGCCAATCTAGACGCGCTTTTCCGAAAATGCTTTTAACGGAAAACTTTTCAGTTAAAAGCATTTTCAGAAATTCATGCCAGTCTAGACGTAGCCGATGGGTCTGGGATCCCTTGCAGCTCTACGTTTCTATGATTCTATAAGGGCCATAAAATTAAACCACCAACAGAACACCAAACTATCCTCCTGTACAAATCTCAGTTTGTTCTGAAGCTCACCGCTGCAGAAATCTGCATAATTAGATACACCCTAAAGGCCAGTTGACCTGGGATATTTTGGAACAGTGGGGGAAGCTGTTCTAGAACTCAGGGCCCCGACGGAGGACACTATCCTAAAAGCCCCTTTTGATTTAAATTGAGGGGTGTGCAGCTCTAAAGGCTACTGCTAGTTGTATTTGTCAAAGTGCTGCACGAGGAGACATCTGAGCAAATGCTGTAACTCCCAGGCCTAGAAGAGCTCTCCAGATGTCCAAACACTTCGAGAGCAGACAAGTGGGAAAATACATATTTGCATTAGACTATGCAACATTTTCGGTTTTTAGAAACATCTTGCATGCTGAAACTTGAATAGGTTGAACCTCTCTAGTTCAGCACTCTCTGGTCCGACAACGTCTGTGGTGCAGCTTGATTTTAGTTAGTTGATGTCCTATTATCATGGGTGTGACCAAGTTTCCCAAAGTCCCTTCATGTTTGCTTACAGCCACCAGTCCTGGCTCTCAGTGTTCTGTGCTGTTATTTAGCTCTAATGTATCCCTAAATGAATTCTAAGAGCCCAATAAGCTGTGGAGGGGTTGGTAATTCTCTAAATTCAGCTCTGTCAGGTCCCCTGGGTGCTGGACTAGAGAGGTTCAGCCTGTACATATGTTTGTAGAAGGCAAATGTAAGGAAACTCAACACAGAATGGAAAATTGTCAGCAATATTCACCAAATTCCAGTCAGCAGCATTTTGTAAGTGAAAAGTTCAGTCTCCCTGTTTTCAGCATGCATTTCAGAAGCCTCTTTTGTTCCATGCTAAGCCTCAGTGTAGCACATAAGCTCCAAATCATTGCAACCCACCACAATTTTGGGCAGCTAGTTTTGGGGAAAGAGACAGAACAGGAGTGAGTTATGCAGCCTTCCTTATCAGTCTGCACCCCATTTAAAGCAGCCCATGTGATGCTTAACTACTCTAACTTGTACTTCTGCTCTGTCATATGGACCAATGGACAGTGGGACCATTAATTTCATTTTAAACTAAATTCAAATTCAAGTTTCTATGAGTGGAAAAAACCCTAGTGCTTTTATTATACTGCATTACTCACAGTCCTTGATAAAGTGTCAGAAGGAAAATGGCAATTTTTAAGCTGTCAGATGGGAATAGTCTGGGCAAGTGCTATACACAGGCTCCCTGGGGATATTAATTATTATTATTTTTATTATTATTACTACTACTTAGCACAAAGTTTTTCATCTTCAAAGCACTTTGCAAGCCGTTAGCTAATTAATTAAAGCAAATTTCATGCAAACTGTTCAATTTCCATCTGGATTTACAACCAGTTCCTTCTTTATAGAGAAAGTATATTGCATTGAAAATAAGAAGCCGGCCATAGCTCAGAGCAGTAGTTTGAGAAGAGCAACCGGAGGCAGAAGTAGTGATGCCATTGCAACTGTCACCCTTTGCTGGTGTCCTAGCTACAGCTACCTTGTTTACTGTTCAGGGCAGTTCAGAGCATCCGGAGAGACCAGCAATCCACAGCGAGACACACCCCCAGTACAAGACTTAGGGCTGACGGCATGGTTCTGGAAGTGCTGAAGGTTCCATGTTGTTACTCACATTCCACGGAACTGCTGCAGTTATTTCAGTGTGACACCAAGTCGGAGATTAAGATAATATTAGGCACAGTGACTTTTTGCTCCGTTATAATTCACTGAGGCTTGAAAGACTAAGTACAAGTGACGAACTAGGAACACTGCTTGAAAAGAATGTTACATCTGGGACCTGTGCTCAGTGTTCTGCAATACCGTTCAAGAAGTCTGGGTTGGTTTGCCAATCCTCATGTCTCATGCACTCATGCACTGCGCCATTAAGGCAGGGGTGGGCAATAATTTTTTGCCGGGGACCACTTCAGAAATTTTTGACGTGGCCTCAGGCGGAAGGGGTGGTGCCTCAAGCGGAAGGGGTGGGGCCAGGATACTTCCCTGCTTCCCCACCCACAAACCATGATTGGTCTGGGGATGGGGGAGCGCCTTTGTTCCCTCCCTCCAGAGATTCCCCCTAGGCGCCCATGCCCCTGGCAGTGGGAGGAGATTTTGCATGCTCCCCCTTTTGCCCCCAGGCCAATTGGTACTTGGGGGCAGGGGAGCATGTAAAGCCTCCTCCCACCTTGTTGGGAGCTGTGTGATCCTGGGAGGGCAGAAGAAATTTCATGCGCTTCCCCCGCCCCCAGGCGCTAATTGGCCTGTAGGCAGGGGAGTGGCAGGGCCTCCGCGAGCCAAATCAACCCGCTTAGGGTCCCCAGGCCAATGCCCTAACCCCAAAGCCACTCGAGAACCCACCCCACCTCGCTGCCTTCAGGGCGCCCCTTATCTGGCCTTCCTAATGGGGCAGCAGGTGCTGGCCATGGTGATGCTCCCCAGGTGAGCGGGGCTCGAACCCCTGGCCTAGCCCAAGGGGTCTACTTCTCTCTCCCAGTCAGTCACCACTGAGCTAGACTTTTCCTCGTTTATCTTCTCCCTCCCTCCAGGCTAACATAGGGTACATTTTTGCTGCTGAAGGTGCTTCTCATAAGGAAAAAGGTGAAAATAGTGAAGGACAAAGGGAGACCTTCACAGAGATACCAAGTAGGTCCAGTTCATTATTATAGCATGTAGGAATTCCTTATTCTCACAGTAGTCCACACTAGTGAACTGTGCTATAATGGGATCTCCTAGATGTTTCCTGAACAAAAAACAAATCCCAAAAGAAATTAACAAAGCATGACTTTCTGGAGCTGGAAAGAAAGAGCACTTTGGATCACTGCAGGTCATGTAAAAGCTACTCAGGGGGATGGGTTTCAGGTTCATCAGAATGGACAAGCTTACACAGGAAACGTTCACCATTGGACACCAAAGATTGCTTCCGTGACAGATCCCTGCTCTGATTCCAGGCAGCATCAGTGGTCAACAGTCACCCCCGTGTTTCCCTGATGACCTCTATGGATTCTGCAGGATTTAAGTTTAGTTTCCGAAGAACCTTTAAATTGTCAACAAAGAGGACAGCGATGGGGAAGTTGACTTTAGAGCTGCCAGGGAGGAGAGAGTAATTTAAATCTATAGGAGACATGGTTCAAAAATGGTTGGTAGGTTTTTCTCTTTCCTCTTCCCCACCCTCCTTGAATTTTTTTTAATTGTTTTCATCCAACATTTTCTTCAAAATGTTAAAGGTTTTTCATTCAAAACCAAAATATTTTCTGCTTTCAGCAATGGAAAACCAATCTTTTATCAACTGAAATGTTGGGGTTTGGACCAAAATATGGGGAGAGGGTTGAGGGGGAATGGCAATTCCAAACATTGAGGAAAGAAGATTGTCTTCATTTCAAATAAGCCATTTTGCATACAAAACCTTTGAATGGAAAACCTCAGTCAGCCCTACAAGACCGTAAAGGTACCATTAGTGCAGGGATGGGAACCTCAGGCCTAGGGGCTGGATGTGGTCCCCAGCTTTCCTGGTGCTTTAGCCCCTCCCCCCACTTCTCCGCTGCCTTACTGCGGGGCTGGAGCACACAAAATCTACTAGGCTGTCTCCCCTCCCCCGGCTTTAGTGTGTGAGGGGAATGTGGGGAGAGTCTTTCTCCTCAGTCAGGAGGGTTCCTCCCTGCCTTTTTTTTTGCTCCTCACTTGTGTGCAGCCCCTGATTGATTTTTCTGTGGGTCAGTGGCCCCCCAATCCAAAAAAGGTTCCTCACCCCTGCCTTGGTGAGTTGGAAGACTACCTGGCTCAACAATAGGAGATTCTGAGCATCCTTGATCTCCGACAGATTCGGTAAAAATAAAGGGCACTTATACTTTGTGGAACTGTCTCACAGTGGAGCCAAGGAATCTGCATAAGCCTTTTGCATCTTATAATCTTACAACTAATGGCAAAGAGGAGCCAAGGCAAAGAAGCTATGGAAAGAACCAGGAATCATGCTGTTCATGTCTTTGTTAGTTTTTAAAATTCTAAATTGAAATGCGAAATGGCACTTTTCCGCAGGCAAATTAAGAACAAATGAAAGTTAGTTACAGACCTGCATTTTCTGAGAGACGAATGCCTTTTACACGCAGCCCCCCTTTTTAATGATGTTTTTCAATGTTTTATCAGGTTTTCTTATTATCCAGTTGGACGATAGCTTCTAAATTGTTGCTTGTGATTATTATTAAGTTGGTTCTTTTTGCAGTGCCTCATGTGTCTCCAGTGTGGTTTTGAACACAACTGCTTAATTATTTCTAATAATAATGATGCAAGTAAGAGGCACTATTGTGCCAACTGGAAATGGCCCCTTTTGGGGAATGGTGTAGAATCACACCTCCCCTAGAGATGGCTGGCAAGAAATTCACAATGTATTTTTGATTTCTCTGGTGCATGGAAAGAATGTGATTGAATCTTCACCCCTACACTGGCTGCAGAGTTAGTGCCTCTAAAAGGTTTGTACATG